>NC_083598.1:489177-10489177 GCF_020882245.1 Rhopalosiphum padi | reverse complement strand
TTAACATTTTGAGAATTTGTTAAAACTCAATATTTCTTTATTCTTTATTTGTATCTGTTTTAGATTCCGGACGGAGCGATGAATGTATTGATTTTACAATGATGTGTGTTTTTTGTGTAAAAAATAAGTAGTCTATAAAATTAACTTTAAAGGTAGATTTTTATGGCAAACTTGATCTAGGTGGTTTATACAAGTATAATACTTTATGTCTTTATATAAAAGTCGAAATTAAAATTTCTAGTACTTTTCTATATAATTGGGAAAACAGACAAAAAAAAAAAAAATAAGGAAAAATGGGAAGTTTTACACAAATTCAATTTTGTTAAAAATTGATATTGGTTTTTTTTTTTATGGAATTCGTAAACGAATAACCCTAGGATACTTGACATTTTCCAAATGTTTATATTATAATTTTTATTTATGATATAATTTAAATATTTTGACTCTTTTTGAACAACTTATAGCCTATAGGCAGGAAGAATTTTTATTTATTTTTTTTACTTTTGTTTAATAAAAATGTTGATTAAAAATTATTTGTTGTTAAAACATCGACAGTTACAAATAATATTGTAGTTAGAAATTCATAAAACATTTTCCGATCATACTTAAAATTTTAAACTTTTATACAAAGTTCTTTATAGATGCACTTTGAAATCTATATAAAAATAATTTCTATCGGAAAAACAAATTAATTTTTATAATTGTTGGAATTTAACACTTTTATAATATTGGATTCATCCGTAAAATAATTATTTTCCTCAAACAATTATTGACATTTTATTGTATCTCAAAAAACAACAGTAGATACTTGTGAGTTTTATTTAAATATTATACCAGATTTTTATATTATCATTTCCAATATACCTATGATATACATTTTAAAAAGTTTTTAATTTTTTTTTAGATATTTATAGGCGTGATAAATTCTTCATTTTATTAAAATTTTTTTCCTATAAATGTCAATAAAAAATTATTCTTGGATCAAAGTTCTTGTAAATGTAATACAAGATTTCTCATAGTTTTCTTACACTTTGGTATCTAAAAAACTATAAACATAATAAATCAAAATCAAAAATGAAATGTGTAGGTGATGTATTATTGTAGATAACTATGATAAAGGTACCTAAATAGAAATCCCAGTAATTTAGCCTTATAGCTACTATTTTGTTTCGCGTATCAGCAATTACTTAAGATAACGACTGTAACCAGAAAATTTAAAGGATCGAAAAAGTACTTAACTTTTGTAGTTTAAAGCCTATATACAAAATATATACTTGAATGTACAATCAAAATCTGAGATACCTACATTAAACTGTATAAAGATATACGAGTATACGATAAACGTAGGTACCATATATTTATGATATAATTATATTATTATTTTTGATATTACGTGGCACGTGAAGGCAATCATAGTAACAATAAAATTAAAAATTCGGAAAATATCGTCGAGAAATATACTAGCAATATGGATATGGGTATGTAGGTAAACCAACGTCTAAATGATCTTAATATACTCCTTAAATTTTAAAAATAGTTAATTTTGGTAGTGACCGCATCGATCTCTATACCACTTAAATAATAATCAAGACATTGCCTCTCATGCCAATCCGTCAATTACAGTTTGAAAAGCAAATGATGGATTCTTTTCATGAAAAAATTTCTAAAAAAATAAAAATGAACTCTTTTTTTATGAATTATTTAGGTATGACAAATTTTCAATTATATTTAATTTTAGTTATAATTTTCAATAATTGTCGAAAAAAAATTATTTCTTGGGTTAAAATTCTTGAAAATTTAATGAAAGTTCTCATATAATTTTGTATTTGTATATAAATATTAAAAATACATTAGCACAATATTTTCGTCAAAATCTCCAAAATTACAAATTATTTTACTGTTGGAAATTTATAAACATTTTTTGTTTATACTTGAGATTTGAAAATTTAATATAATATTGTTTATAAGTATATCGTACTGAAATTAAAAAAATTGACAAGACATGCAAATAAAATAATTTTTTATATACATTTGATGAAATTCATCAAAATTCGCAAAAATTGCAAACTATTTTGTAGTTATAGATTCATAAAAAATTGTTGTTTTATATCTAATTTTTTTAAATTTAATACACAATTTCTCATAAGTATAATTTATATTGAAACCATAAAATTTAAAAATTATCTACAGTCCATTATTTTTTATGAACATTTAAAGTTAAAATTTGTACAAAATTACCATTCAATATCAGATTTGTAAATTGCATTTATTTATTATTTAGTGTAATAAAAAATTGTTTTATAATTCTTAAATAAAATTTTACTATGCGTCCCGATACTTTAATAATATTAAAGAGTAATTGTTAATTAAAATCTATATATTTATTGAGTAGCTATTTTGTAGGTATTTAATGTTTGTAAATTATATGAATTGAGAAATAAATTTATAAATAATATTTTTTTTTCTTTTCTCATTCTAACTGAATATTTCTTAAAAATGAGTACAGAAAAATTTCAACTTTTAATTGTAAACTTTTAGTTTAAAAACTTTTATAGAAGTAAATAAAAACAATATTTTATAATTTTTCGAATTTTGCCTAGTGTAAATAATTTTATTCAAGTATTTGAAAATTCTGCTTGTGTAATTAAAACAAATAATTAAATCAAATTATTGTTGATTTTTATTTACTGTAAACTTTTACTCTAATTATATACAAATTGTTTTTAATTTGATTCACTTGTTTAATTAACTGAATTGATAACATGAAATTAGGACTGATTAAATTATAAAAATAAAAATGATTTTATCCAATAAGTTACCGTGTAGCACCTACCTATTTCATTAAAACATCATAAGAAATGTTTGATGACAATAAAAATTTTATTTTTAACTAGGAAACACTGTACCAAACCTAACAAAGAAAATGCATTTCCAATACAGACATTGTATTCCTCACTATTCTTTAAGTTTGAAAGTTATATTGTATCTAAGTTCAATAAAACTAATATATATTTTATATTTTTATACATTATGAATTATGATAATTCTATATTTCTATTCTGGCTTAAATCAACAACTATAGTTAACATTTTAAATCAAAACATTATTCTTCAATTCTATGATGATAAAATGCTTAATCATATAAAAAAAAAAGAAATAAAATAGTTTGCAAGTTCTACATTAATATTTTTATCACACAATTGGGGAATACTGCTATATGAATAATACTCGGAATTTTTTTTAAAAAGAAAAAAAAACAATTGCTTTTAGATTTAATATGACAGCATACCCACCCTCTTAACCTACCAAAACAGTAGCCTACCCAACAAAGCAATTAATGTCCACTTTTAATCTTTTTATACGATATATTCTTCATACTATCTAGTTGTTAATAAATATTACTTGGTAAAAAAAAATCTCTATGGTATTATTTTATTTGTATGTTAAAATTTATATTTTATCGTATTTATGAAACAAGTTTTAAAAAAAGTCAACTTTATTACTATATATATGTGATGATTTAGATTAATATTTAATCTAAATAATACGTATATATTAAAGAAAAATTATTCAGCAAAAATGTATTCAAATAAGTAATTATAAATGAATAATTGCAGAGGATGTTTAATTTGGTGCATATTAAAAAAAAAAAATCATTTAAAAATATTATGGTAAAATGTTGTAATTTGTCTTAAATTAAATAAACAATCTACATTAAGAATATTATTTAACTATTCTATAATTCACTACCTATACATAACTATGAAAATATAGCAGTAGATAAAATATTAATAATTATATTATGTAGATAGCAGATAACATTAAACAATATAATTCAGTTTCAGTAAGAAAAACAATAAATTTTATTTTAAGAATAATTTTTATATTTCATCAAATTCAACTCTCTTTAAGAAATTTACGTTAGTATAAGGTAAGAGTAACTTGAAGTGTCCAAAAAGACAGTAGTGTCAAGTGAGTCATTTTTATGGGTGTGTTAAATTTGAATTCAATGATATTATATTACCATTGTACTTATACGGAAAACAATTCTGAACAAAGACGGTGTGTTAGAGTGTCAGCCTAAATTAATAAGTATATTTCATAGTACGTTTTTTGATATTATATATATAAATAAATATATAATAAAGATACAAGAAAAATATCTAAAAAGCTTTTTTTTTGGAAATATCCATGTTCATGGAGAGAATCCAATATTTGCTTTTCAGACTCTGTAATTGACGGACTGCATTGAGAGATAGAGAGTATCTCGATGATTATTGATGTGGTATAAAGGCCGACGTAATTACTACCAAAATTAACTATTTAGTATAAGTGTACAGTGTACTATGTCCATTTAGACGTTTAACCTACCTAAATAGACACATCCATATCATCAGTATATTTTCGGAATTTTTAATTTTATCGTTACTGTAATAACGGTGAAGGTAACGTATTACCTTCACGTACGTATTACCTTCACGTACCCCTTAATATAAAAACTAATAATAATATAACAATATCATAAATATAATATATCATATAACTATAAAGTTTAATTTAGGTGTATTTTAGATTTTGGCTGTATATTATGCAGGTATATATTTTATATACCTATTGGCTATAAACTACACAAGTTTAGTACTGTTTTGATTTTTTAAATTTTCTGCTTGCAGTGGTTATCGTAAGTAATTGCTGATACGCAAAACAAAATAATAGCTAAGACTAAAATACTGTTATTTCTATATAGTATATAACAGGGGTAGCGAACCTACCGTACGCATGCCAAATGTGACACATTGATAAAACTTCAATGGTACGTGAAAAAATTAAAATTATTAATAATGATGCTATTTATAAAGTTTTGTTTATAACTGTTATAAGAAATTCAAAAAAACAAATTATATACATTTAAAAAATTATAATTACAAAAAAAAAGGTGTGCTTACTTAATAAAATAATATATATAATATATAATAAATCATTGCCTTTATTTTTATCCTTAAAAATGTAATTTCCTTCGTGCACGTGAAAAATTTTCAAAACCTTGATTGGGAAAATTTGGCACTTGATATAGTTATCTACAATAATACTTCTCCTACATATTTTATTTTTGATTCTGGCTTAGTATGTTTTTATAGCATTTTAGCCGTTTAGAT
Organism: Rhopalosiphum padi; assembly: GCF_020882245.1. NCBI lineage: Eukaryota > Metazoa > Arthropoda > Insecta > Hemiptera > Aphididae > Rhopalosiphum > Rhopalosiphum padi. The sequence goes on along the minus strand of NC_083598.1, from coordinate 10,484,021 downwards.
ATCAAAGTGTAAGAAAACTATGAGAGACCTTGTATTAAATTTTCAAGAACTTTAATCCAATGAATAATTTTTTATCGAAATTTGTAGGGAAAAAATGAAAAATTTTCTAACTTTAAATGATTATAAAAAAAATTTGTGAATTTTCTAAATTTTCTAATTGAAAAATGAATAACTTAAACTTTTTTATTAGAACGAATGAAACTTTTTAATAGATTTTCAAGCATTTTTATATATTCATTGTGTTATCGGAAATAAAAATAAAAATAAATAAAAAAGATTAAAACTTTCAATAGTCTATAAATAATATAAAAAGAATAAAAACATTAAAAAAATTATATTATGTATAGAAAATGACTATATGTAACAATTTATTGATAATTTCCAGTTTCTATAGTTATCCGTTTTCGAGTTGAGAAAAAAAAAGGTGGGCAAGTGGTAGGTCACTATAATGGATGTTAAATTGAAATGCAATGACAGGTATCATTCTATACTTACGAAAAACGACTCTGAACGGAGATGATTTTCAGTCTAGGATAATTAGTAGGATATATTATATTATTAGCTATATTTAATTTGTAATATATTATCGTTATTTTACGTGTTTTTGTAAAAAATTAATTTTCATACATTTATAACATTTTTTCTAGGTTGACGCTAAAATTTTTTTTACAGTTATTTGAAGAAAAAGTTATAGAGAACCTTGTATTGGGGTTTTTAACCTTAAGTATAAATCACAAAATATTATGAATTTTCAACTTCAAAATTAATTGCAAATTTTCGTGATTTTGACATATTTTGTAAACATTTGAACTTTAAATGCGTATAAACAAAAATTGTGATTAACAATTTTTGATTTTTATTTTACTGTGATAAGTAAAACTTATAATAAACCTTCTATTAAATTTTAAAGACTTTTTAGAATGCCAAAATATTTTTATAGGCATTTTAAATAAAAAAAAAAACAGAAAAATCGAAAATTTCTATTGTATATAAATAGTTTTAAAAAAATCAAAATATTTTTAAAATTTTATTGTAAGCAGATAACACTAATATAAGCATTTGCTGATCAAGGATTTTCAATGAATCGCTTTTGAGTTACAGCAAAATAAAAAAATTGATTTTATTGAAAACTGCTTATACGTAAATATTGCCGTTTTTCCGTTACTTTTTTTGGGTTTTTCTGATGATTTTGAAAACTATAAGAATTATTTTACTTTTGACCCCCCATAGTACTAACTAGATTCATTTTCTTTTTCAAAGAGGGGCAAAAATCAAAGTACTATTACTACTCCAAAACGTGATGATAGACACAAAAAAAAAAAACACACTCCGTTCAGAATATAAAAATCGATTCTACTAAAAACTATTTGCGTAAATTTTCCTGTTTTTTCCTTAATTTTTTTTTATTTCCCTAATAATTTTTAAGTTTTATCTCTGAAAAATACAAAATACTCGTAAACCCAATTTATTCTCTAAAAGTCAAAATCACATTCAATGTCTAATTTTTTTTAAATATTTATTGTGCAATAGGCAAACACAACATTGTAAAATCAATACATTCATTGCTTTGCTCAGAATTTAAAATTAATTTTTTCACGGGCACCGAAACTACTACTAAGTAAAAAACTATGATATTGAAAAATATGCTGAAAATGGGAGCTATGCATTTTGTGCCCTGAGGCGCAAAATTTCTAAATAGTACCCCGTATTTAATTCGATTTGGTAGAAGTTTTTGATACACTAAATCACTGTTCATTATTTAAAGTACCTACTCAGTTGTTACTGGTTAAGTGGAATTTGTTTAAGCTGGTTTAAAAGTTATCTAAATAAAAGGAAACAAATTTCTAATGCCAATGGTATAATAGGCCAAGGAAATGAAGTTATATTATATAGTGTACTTAAAGGAAGTGTACTTGGTAACAACCAAACAAAACCATGTTATTATTCTATCAATAAATAATATTTTACCTTTTTCTGATGAAATAACTATGTATTATACTCATCAATCTGTAACTGCCTGAAAATAAATATTGTCCATATAATATAGCATACGTCATATAATATACTTAATGCATGTAAATACTTTTAGGCTATATTTTTATAATTTTTATAATCTTATACAAATTTAAATGTAAAGTATGTGATATTTCCCTCGATATTTTTCTCAAGGAACAAAAATAAAAATAGAATTTTTATTAATAAAAAACCTGCAACGAAATAAGTAAAAACATTTATTATATTTTTCAACTATAAAATGCCGAAATAGCTCAGTGTAAATTAATTGCAATTTGTAATGTTTTTGAAAATAAATTGGCCTTCTGTTATATTTAATTTTTATTGTTGTCGTGTACATTATAATATTATATTCGTTTGAATATTTGCTTGTAATTTTGTTCGGTTTTACATCTTAAATCAGTACTATATTTCAAAACGGTATTATTTTTGGATTTTGGTCACTTTTTTCATGCCTAACATTAATTTTTTTGTTGTTTAATTAATAATTTTTCTGACTTTAAATGGATGAGTAATTAATAAGGTGTAACAATAAAATATTCACTTGACGCCGGCACAACTGAGTTACTGGTACACACTGGCTGAAACTTTACGAGCAACGGCTAGACATAGATCTTTGAACTTACAATCACAATGATTTTTCCACGGCACAATATAGATGAACCATCGATATAGTTTTTTAGCGGTTATAGTACTTCATTATGCAGAAGCGAGAACTGAAGCTATTACAGAGTTCCAGAATTTGTCGTTGATTAACGTGTGTTTAAAAATGCGTCAAAACAGAAGCATTTCTCACATGTGCCATTCAAAGTGTATTATATCAACATAATTACCTAGTTCCGGACAATATAGCCGGAAGTGACTATGGTTGACCGGAGGAAGCCACGATAGTCGAGATAAAGTCAATAGCAGTAGCAGAACAGTCGCGATCCATTTGGTGTAGGTTGTTCCTATTGGCACTGCGAAAACTTTTTAAGGTCTACAAGATGCAGTTATATTGCTGTTTCTACGGTGAACGGACTGACTGTGGTACAAGTAAGACTAAGTGAATGCTGACATAAAAAATGATTATTATATATTATATATTCATATAATTTTTTGTATGGTAATATACAAATACATATATCAAGTTCTGTTATGTTTATCAAGAGTATAATAAATTGTATTTATATTTTTATAAAAAAAATTAAAATTATTAATTCAATTGATTAGTGAAGTATATAATATAAGCCAAATCAAACGTCATGATTCTAATAATAATATATTAATTCAATCTAGTTAAAAATACGGCAGCAGTATTTTATTATAATATTTTGAAAGGGTTTAAGAATTTAGAATGAAAACAAGATTTGGTATTATTCAGTGTTACATTATTGTTATTTTTGACATGAAAACAATTTAGGTGAAGCTTTTGATATTGTGTACAATACTACGAGGGGAATTATTGTCATAACTCACAATATAATATCATAATTCATAATTCATTGATGTATTAGGCATACGTTAAACTACGGAGAAATATTGTTTGTTTAAAAATCGATTAATTTAATAGACCAAAAATGGGCTACTATAAATCATGTTTAAGGATTATATTATAGCTAATAGCTCGCTATTTATATATACAATTTTTAGTGATCTTTCGTACGAACCGGAAACTAGAATAATTAATATTATTTTAATATTTATAATACTATTAGTAAAATCCGGGGAAAAACCATCAAATGAGCAAATATTTATTTAAGGTCAAATTCGCCACAGAATTGCGCGAATATATATCAGCTACCTGTATATATAAATATTTAAAATAATTACAAAGCGTAGGTATTTAATATTTCGAAATAAAAATATTTGAAAAATTTTTATAAATATAAATATAATATAATAATTTGTTTAATTTAGGTTATTACTCATTTTTATTAATAAAAATAAAATTAAGATATCTGCTAAAATTCAATTTGAAAATCGATATAATAAGTTGAATCAACACTCATGTCGATGTAATATAATACAATATTATAATATACGAGTACAGGTATACCGTGTACAATACCATCGGATGTTTCAGTCAAATGGAAAGAAATATCGTGTATTATAGGTACTTACATTCCATTTTTAATGTATTAAAATTTGTTTAGACATATAAAATAACTGCCCATAACTTATTGTATGAATAATTTAAGGTTTTATAATATTTTGATATGCAGGTATAGATGACTTCAAAAGGTACACGAAAAAGCACTAAGTAGTTAGAGAAATAAGTGATTGTAAGATCGTTAAAAGTTTATTTGATCGAGTAGGGAAGAACTCAAATGCAAACCTTGACACCTGGTTGGAAATAGAATAGTTGGCAACATATTATTTAGAATTTCCCTAACAGAGATCTAGTCTAAAATCAGATTGTAAGTATTCAAGATGACAAGAAGTTTTTGCGTAGGTTCAATAATATACAGATGTTGGCGTTCAACAACTTTTTTTAGATTCTGAGTATCGAAAAGATGTTTTTAGTTAGTTTGTAAGGAAGCATTAATGTTCTTCAATTTTAGTGTATACAATATACCTACTACAAAATATTCAATCAATCAAAAATGGCATGAATATTGTACTTTCGAAACGTTATTTTACATTTGAAAAGAATAATTCCAAGGTTAGATATTGAAAGATTAATTATTTAACAGTCTGTTTAGGCTACTTAGACATATTGAAGTTGTCCGTCAATTAGTGGTTACAGAAAAAAATGTATAAAAAAAAAAAAATCAAGTAACACCATCTGCTGTATAGTAGGTGCTGAATGTATCTCATCATCGGGTTAGATACTGTAGTAGATCTGTTAAATTTTAATTTAATAGTGAAAAATTCCATAAATACGAAAAATGAACCTGAGTGATGATTATTTACTGAACTCTATTATTATATTTTATTTATATTACTATCAAACTGGTTAGACTTGGTATAATATATTTATTTTATAAAGTAATTATTTTTTTTAATACTTATGATCTAAATTACTAACTAAGCCCAATTCGCTACTGGAAAATACTCTAATGTTGAAAATGTATGCATTTTTACTGCTCCAAAAAGTGATTGACAAAAAAAAAAAAAAACAAATAAAATTTCAAATAAAATAAATAAATTTATCACCCTATTCAGAATTCTAAAATAATTCATCTCTCACTTCACTTTGAATCTAAATATTATGTAAAACTTATACTTCTACATTTAACATAAATAACTTCGTATATATACGTAGTAACATAATTAAACATACAAACCAAAATATATTTTTTTTTTTGTTTGAAATTTAGTACTTAAATTGTAAAGTTACAAAAGTAGAAGCAAGAAAAGAAAAATATTACAATAGTTTAATAAATAAAAATAAAATCAGTTACTTACTTATATCTAAAATTTTCATAGAACCTATGAATAATCATGATGTTTCTTCATAAGAAAATATTTGTTCGTACAACAGGTAATTGTGTTACGGCTGTTACGCTCGTGCAATAAAATTATATTATACATATTTTATTGCTTTAATTTATTTATTTTTTTTATACAACGTGAAAAAAACTACCTTAGACCAAATGTTTTACATGGATTTAATCGGATTTTATCATTTAACTTAACAAAACATCAGGGAGTCCTTTTCTCGGTTAGACCTTTATCGGTTAAATACGCAGTTTTAATAATGCGAGTGAGCATTTTAATGCGCAGCAAACACAAGGGCTTAAAGGATAAAACAACATAAACGGCGATATAGATGCAAAGCATCAATTCTGAGTATGCGCAATTCCGATTATGTTTGATACATAGGTATCTACAATCATTATTTTTAATTTTATCAATTTTATTAAATGATGTACTTAAACGAATCGCATGTTATTTATTTCAACTTTACTTTAACTTAATTTATATTATAATATTATACATTTGTTAAGATTAAAAACGTAAAATAATGAATACAAGTAATATGGCATTATGACTAACAAGTAATAATAACAAAAATAAAAAATAAATGCTTCTTTATAAAATATATATGATATGATGTACATTTGAAAATATTCATTAATATAAAGTGATTAAAACGTAATGATTTTAGTGGATCTTAAAATATTTAATCATATTTAATCTTATCTTATTTAAAATTAAAATTGTCTACGATCTTTTAATTCATAAGGTACATTTTTTTAAATTTCACTATTATATTTTATTTTATTAGAATATGTTAATGTTTTTAAGATTTTATTTCATCATATGGACTTTACTGTAAATATACTTTTTAATGATATCTGTTAAAATGCAAAACAAATTACGTTGATGTCAAGGATACTTCAGGGCATTTTTAGTTTGTATACATAATTAAAAATTCTTGTACTATATTGAAAACACTAAATACTGTTTTCGCTTAATCTAAATAGCAGTGAGTATAATTATTATTTTTTAATTTAAAAGACCTTTTTTGTTCTATTTTTTTTTTTAAACGGAAATTTAGTTTTTGTAATTTTTTCATCTATAAATAATTGTAAAAATGTTGATGTTCTGAATTTAAAAAAAAGTTGAACATTATTATAGTGACATTCTAATAATTAACTACTTCCACATTGTATTAGAAGTAATATTTTTTTCTTGAACGATTATAAACAAAATACCTTACTATTGTCATTAAAATAAAATAAACCCATACTTTTCTAGTAAGAAAACAAATGATACAAAAATATTTGATATTTATGAGTTTATGACTTGTGAATTATGATGGTTAATAAAAAAAAAAAAAATACAAAATTCATAAGCGTGAAAAATATAGAACCTTATAAAATGACTCAATATAAAATTATTTGATTTAGGAAAAATATGTTTCTATAATAAATCTCATTTCATAAATTAACTGTCAATATTGTATCAAAAAATATCATGACAACATGTTTTACGTTATTATTTATTACACATACAAATGCAGTTATCATTTTTTATTATGAGGTAGGTAGTACGTATAACTATTTCAATTTTTAATATAGGTATTTTATTCACAATGATATAATATTTTGTAAATATTATAAATTAAAATTCACGTGATAGCAAATAATTTTTTTTCATTTTATAAAAAAATTATCGTCAGGTTATCATTTATGTCAAAAAATAGAACATCTCTAACCGAGTATCATAATATTATTATATATTAAGTGGAATGAATCAGTAATTCAAACCAAGACTGATTTTTGATTTTTAATTAAATTATACATAGCTACATACTAACAATACATCACTAAGATATTATAAAATAAAATTATGGGAGTGATAGGACTCGTCTTTTGCGAAGCTTTTATTGGTTATTGTGCAAATATGTTATTACAAACATTTTAAAAATCATTGTTTGCACAATATAAAATTATTCGATTTTTAGGTAACATTGATACTTCTTGTGGTCTATAACAAATATATTCATATAGACAGGACATTTTACGGAATATTATGTAAGTTTAAATTACAGTTTATTTTTTATAACTCAAAACTCTCGTACTTTAAAAAGCTTTAATATTTATTAGTCTATTGAAAACTTGTTTAAGATATATTTAATCATTAAACCCATCTAATTTGTTAATTAAATATTTTTTTATTATCCTACTAGTTTCATGTGTGGCATGTTATCGGTGTAATACCTACATTAAATAATCATAATAATATAGTTCATGTGATTAAAATCTCAAGTTATAGATCCAAAATATTAAATTCTACTATGTAATAATTAAATAAATGTACATACTGTCTTGATAAATAACATTTTTAATTTAAAAATTACTAAAGCATTTATTTTTATAAATATGACCCCATTTCATAACGATGTCACGTACGTATAAATAATAATAATATACGTACCTATATCATAAAATCATAGGTAACCTACTTGAAACTCAGTTTTCGAATAAGTAAAAATGACGACATTTAAATAGTTATAGATAGGCAAATATTAAACCATGTGTGATATTTGGTGCAATCTTCTAACTAGTTCTGTTTTAATCAAATTTGCAATTTCTTCAAATCAATATATTGTGGTTATGTGGTATACTGGTACGTGTGTGATACGCGTTAGAGTTTATTAGACTATCTTTGTTGTGAATGAACAACGACATGAACCATCGATCAAAAACCAATTATGGTTAGGGTTACGCGTTATTGAGGTTTGAAGAAAGGAGGATGAAAATAACAGATTTTGTATGTACAAAGCGGTGGAGTTTTTTTTTATAGCAGTCTCATATTGAACTTGCTTTCGAGAGTTTCTTGCTCATCAATAACCATGACCAGTGTACATATTATATACCTTGGAAAAATAGATATTATATTTTATTATCTAAAAATATTTTGATGACACTCGAAAAACTACGTCTGATTGAGTTAAATATTTGAATATGAAAAAATATATTGTTTTATTATTTGGATAAAAGTATAAAACTGTGGCAGGTAGTCAGTAGTCATTTATTTATTTTTATTATATTTAGTATCATATACTTAAGAGTATTGGGCCCCAATGAGAGGACTGGTGTGGGGCCTCGTAGTTCTAAATCAAATTATATAAAATTAACATTTATATTTAATAAATACATGATATAGACTATAATCTCAAAGTCATCTTACATTAGTTACATTGATTATAATATTTATTTATAAAAACTCTAAAATAATATATATATATATATATGTATTTAAAAGTAAATTGCGGATTATAATATCCGATACCTAAGATTGATTACAATATCTATTGCAATATAATTACTATAATAAAATTAATTCGTCAGGGGATTGCAATAGCTATTGCAAAACGTCTTTTTTGAATAAATTAATTGGAAGGCTTATTATTATAGCAGGGATCTCCAACCTACGGCCCGCGGAATTTATGTTTTGAAAATAATATAATTCATTGTTTTTAATTGTCGTTAATTTATTATGTTTTTAATTTGGTGTTATTCATAATAACTTTTTATAGTCACACTTATATACTTACTAATCTAGCTAAAAATAGAAAACCCTGTCGATCATACATTCATACGTTCATACATTCATACGTATCTGACACATCTGCGCGTGTACTCGCGCAATTACGCGTTAAGAGGACGTCATACCCGCATGTGTTGTCTCTGTCTTACAAACGTAAAACGTAGCAAATTTGAGTTCAGCAGGACCGATTTTGTGATGTTAGATTTAATAATATTAGAGTAAATTTACCTATTATCAAATTTAAAGGTAAGAATATTATCTGGAAAATGTTATATGCTTTTATTGATATCTTAATTTTTGAGTGAGTTATAGTTATGTAAAATATTAAAACTTTAAAATGCTCGTAATTCGGTTAAAAATTAAAATATCAATAAAAGCCCATGAGATGCCCTAGATAATATTATTACCTTTAAGTTTGATAATAGGTAAATTGACTCTTATATTAAAGCTAACATCAAAAAATCTGTTCTGCTGAACACAAATTTGGTATGATCTACATTACTAAGATAGAGACAACACATGCGGGTATAACGTCCTCTTAATCAGAAGAGATTTAACGATCGATCCCGAAATAATAATAATGCTATCGAACTCGCGATCGACGGGGTTTTCTAACTGCTCCAGTACACTGTATAGTAGGTATATAATACTGAATCTTATCTATTCTTTAGTTTTATTACCTCCTTATTATTCGAAAAATGTTGGCCCGCAATGAAAAACCGTATCTTAGTTTGGCCCATCGTAAAAAAAGGTTGGAGACCCTTTTTACAAAGGATAGTATTTTATTACATAATTTGGTACTGATTATTTAAAAATGTTTTTCTTGATCTTCCGATAATAAAATTGTTTTTTTTTTTTTTTTTTTGGGATTTTGTATTTAATCCATGTATTATTGGTTATAATAAATTATAGGTTTTTAAATATTTACCTGTAATATTTTAGATATATTTTCTTAACAGGTAGCACATTCAGTTCTGTGTATAATTTTAGTTGAGTATATTCGCTCTTTATGGAGTAAATTTATAATAATTTGATTTTGACATGTTTGTAGCTTAGCTATAGCATTATCGAAAGCCCCACTCCAGACTATTATACCACGGGAAATTATTGATTCCACAAATGCTAAATAAGCTTGGCGTAATTTTGGTAATTATTTTGTCATAGAACTTTATTTAGATTTTTAATATATACATCATGTTTTTAATTTTTTTTTATTAATAGATCAATTTTAGTTCTTCCGCCTCATATTATTACTAATTTCGTCATCTAAATATTTAAATTATATTCTAAATTAAATTTATTGATTCACAATATCAGTTATTAAATAGAAAACAGTGATAATCTGAGTATGATACTATTATTATTATTTATATTATTTTAACTGAAATATATGTTAACAAAATGATGTAATGTGTAGTTAACTATACCTAAGATGTTTATTATTTAATATAAAAATTTATAAATTATCATTTGTATTTTTATGGGGAGCTCACAACCAAAAGATACTAGATAAAAACGATTTATATTTTTATTTTTATATAATATTCATAAGGTAATACAGTATTTTTAATTAATTTAAATTTATTAATAAAATAAGTTATTCTATAAATATTGTCACCATCAAATTTTTTTTTTTTTTTAACACCACAGCACTGTTTTTATTTCGTCTAACCAGTTTTTGTTTCCCGAGAAATACACAAATAAAGTAGTAATTAAAAAAAAAAAAAAGTATTTAAAATCAAACAAAGGTGCTATCTGTAGAACTTTCTTGTTCTTAGCTGAAATTATTTATATTACTGTTTTTTTTTTAGATTCTGAACAGAGAGAAGAAAATGTATTGATTTTATCATAATGTGTTTTTTTTGTGTATGAGTAGGTACACGATAAGTTGTTGATAAAATGCTTCGATTTTAAAAAATGTGGTTGGTTTTGGATATTAAATTGAATCTAGTACTTTAAAGAGGTCAAACTTAAAAATTCTCAGTAGGTACTTATTTTCATGATCGGGGAAAATAAAGAAAAATAAAATAAAAACAAGAAGTTTTATGCAAATTCAATTTTTGACAATTTTTTATTTTTTTTTATAATGTAACTCAAATACAAATAACCGTATATACTTGAAATATTCATAAAATAATTATATTATAAAATTACGATAAAATTATTAAAATATTTCGAAGATTTTTGAACTATTTATATATAGTCATGAGAAATTTTCAATGCAAAAATTTATTACAAAGCTTTTTATACGTTGTTAATTTTTAAAATTATTTATTATCATAAATTATTACTCAAATATCAAAAATCTATGGTTACAATATTTTTTTTTAAGCGTTTAAAGTTAGAATTTTATTAAAATTCATAAAAATTGAAAAATTGCGAACTGCATATTTCGGAGTTTGAAGTTTGAGCTTCATGAAAACTTTTCTTTTTGTATCTAAGTTTTGAAAACTTATTACAAGATTCTTCATAAGCAGTTCTTACTGAAACCATAAAATCTAAAAACTGTATAAAAATAACAATAAATATTATAGACATTTTAAGTTTCAATTCGGACGAAATTACTTATTTAAACGATAAATAACAATATTATGCTGATTATTTTGTTATAATTTAAAAATATTATACGCGTGAACTTAAATTTTTATGTATTTTATATTATTATAAATTTTACTATACGCAATAACATTTTTGATTTATTTTAAAATATTATCTATTTATATGTGTTATGACTTTATGAGTCTATTTTTACTGTTTTACGGTACTTATGTAAAGAAAGTTGTTATTATTTTTTGTTTTATATAAGTTAATATAATAAGATAGATTGGTAGGTATACTTAAATATTATATATTGTTACAATAATGAAATATTAATAATATTATAATAAATGCAATATTTTCGGAAACAATTATATTATTTTACTATAATACTAAAAATAAAAAAACAAATGACTAATAGTTGCTATATAAAATAAATATATTATTAGGTATATGGTGGTATAGGTATTTGGTGTGATAGGCCGTTTCCGCTCAGAATTATTTTTTGTATATAATGATAATATTATATACATATAATATATATATGATATATCATTGAATTAAAATTTAACACCCCTATAATTGTTACCCAATTTACACCCAATAAAAAGCAGTACACTTACTCACTTACCTGCCTTTTTTATGTTAAGTTATCAAACAAAAAGAAAAATAGTCAAGACATAACTCAGAATAATTTGTTAATTTTTAGATTTGACAATCGTTAAAAAACATTGAATGTGCTTGATAATCATTTTTATATATATTTAGGTGTACCTATAGGTTTTTATGATATCGATATAATGTTTTCCTCATTTCAAATGTATTAACTATTAATCTGTTAATTTCGTTTTGTTTACCTAAATATTAATATTTATTGTCTTTATATTTTGAGCGTATCTTAACTATTATCTTTTTACCTCTATCTTATTGTTACAGATCATGTAATTTTTTATATAATATAAAATAATATAATCATACTTGAGGGGTGAGACCGGTACTAAACAGGGTTATCTAACTGCATACATTGCTGAATATTAAATATGAGTACAGTAATCAAAGTCACACTTTCCGATGGACAGAAATGAATTTCAACATAAGTAGCGGAAAATTATAGGGTATATTGAATAATAATAATATTATACTCTGTCCAACGAGAAAGCACGCTAATATTGCCATCGAGACCGATTCTATTATGCGTGAATATACACAGAAAACCGTTGGACCGTGGAGTGTTCTCTCACTATACAAAGTATAGTTTATTAACTTAAAATCATCACGTCTTTTATGTAGTCACCACTCTTTTGACAAGTTGATACTATGTATAAGTGAGTAGTTCGGAGAACCTTGTCAGACGATTTGCAAATAACTTAAGACGGAATTTAGAAGACTTTCCTAGTAAGAATAGTCAAAACACTTTGAAGATAGGTCGTAAAACTACTTACTATAATCTTGCATAATAATTCAGAGCATTTTAGGTTAGTCATGACACCACTCTAAAATCTTAGAAACTGTTGATATTGTGCATTACACAATTATTGTTCTAAAAGTTTCATAACTTTGAATTAAACACATTATATCTAAATAACGAGTGACCTACCAGTGTTCATATTTTTTAACGACTGATTAACTCGCAACATAGCCGTGCATCTACAATTAAAAGAAAAGTTCAAAAAGTATTGTTAAGCGACATGCTTAGTTCACGGCATATCCTGAAAATTCTGTTTACATTCTTATAATTTATGACCATAACTAAAGGTACTAGAATTTTGTTAAATATTATGTGAAATTGCGAATTGTTTATTATTATAAATATCATTATTATCATTATTTATACTTTTATTAAACGTTTACCTAATTAAATATAATACTTACAAAATCATTTTTTCTTTACTTTGGACTTAGGTATTTAAAATAATAAGATTTTAAATATATCTTCATATTTTATATTATAATATGCTAAATTTTGGTCATTGTAAAAGTTGTTCGGGATATATGTGATAATTTCTTTCTTTTTTTGGTCGCATACATTTATATATTTTCAAGGAATTTTATAAAATGTCCGGTTTTTTTACTTTACCCGTACATGTAATATTATATTGAATTAGAGAACGGTTTTTGTATTTTGTTTGACTCTCTAACAATTAATAACCACCAGTTTTTGTCAAAAATCTAAGACATTCCGATTTCTCAGTCTATCAAATTAATACCGTATCCAATTCATTTTGGTTAACGAGATAACGTCAAAACGTCTAGTTCTCCTCTTCACTCCAGACCAGCGCTATTCACTCCGTCAGTCTGGAAAGATTGTCTGTCTCATCATCACTGGAAAATAGCACCGTCTGTTTTGATGGCACAGTGTTTAGGCTGTCTCAGTTTTTTGCCCACCCTTCAGTTACTTTATTGATGGAAAATACGATGACACATGAATAATCTCGAAGGAGTAATAGTGTTTTCCGCTCGAATGCGCCAGGTTTCTTATTGACTTACGTCAAAATTGCAATTTACTGCGGAAAATCATAGTTGGCCCTGCAAGACTTAGGTGACTAACCCAAATTGCTTTTAGTCGATTTGTATTTAACGTCAATGACCTATAATTCCAAAATGTTTATAAATAATTTTACTCTCTGTAAGACTAAGTATTATTTATACATTTATTTTTCAAATTCAAAGCACAAACTATCAGGAATAAAATATTGATTTGTTGATCATTTATACATGCTTACTTTTTATTAAGCATTACAAGTTATAACAATAAATAAATAATATGTATTGAAAATTGAAATAAGAATTTATTTTCAAGTTTACTTTGATATATTGAAATCTTTGATGTCTAATAAATCCAATGTTTCAAATTTTTTTAAATTAATTATACAATTTATTGATTCACTTATGAATTTCTTCAAATATCATTTGTTAATAAATACGATTTATTCAGTTTATAATTTTATTTATTTTGTATTTTAAAATAAATTGTGGTGTTATACATTTTTTATTAGGGGATATAATGTGATTATAAAAATACATTACGTGTTACAACTAAATAAGGAAACATCATAACACATAGCTTACAACTAGACATTAAACAAAACGATAAGTCCTTTGCTAAATAAGAAACATTAGCTTGAGAAAGTTAATAAATCATATGATACGAAACACAGATAAATCCGATTATACCAGTAATAACTTGCATTATTATTTATTACTGCTGTACTTTTTGGGGGTCACATTCATTTTAAAAACTGTTTATTATCACTGGGGTAAGAATACGTTAAAGGTAAAATAATTTTGTATTTTATTATTTTAACAAAATAAATTCAATCATAATAAAATAACAGGTAGGTACATAATATTTAAGTTAAATTTATATTAAAATTATGTATTTGTTAATTATATTTAATTCGTTATATTGTTCAATATCCAACTTTAGCATAGTATCTATTATTTAATAATATGCATTATAAATAAATATTTTTATAATATTATAATTTATGATATCATATGATAAGATTTAGGTCTACATATCTTTAATTAACTCTATAATATTATAAGTAAATCATTTTACAATTTATTGTGAAGTCCATTCTACACACAAATTTCTGAGTCTTTGTATATTTACTGTTAACTTAAACAAACTTATACGCTTTATTACAACACGTGAAATATAATCAATAAAGAAAAGAAGATTAGAGGCCACCTGTTTATTAGTTATGTACTTATGTGTTACTAAAGTATGTACCTATATGTATATTTATAAGTTACACTAAAATTTATGAAACAGACAATTATTTCCGTTTACAAAAACCATTATAACCTAGTTGTTTCGTATAGTTTTAGTGTTTCTCTATTTAAGTTTCTGAACATGTATGTGTAATCTTAATAAATTTTTATGTAGGTGTTATATGTTTTCATAAAAACCACAATTACAATAAATTTATCATTTTTATCTGTTTCAAAATTTGAAAATTTACTTTAATAATTTCTCTAAGTGATAATTTAAAATATAATCAGTTATTTGAAAACAATAATGAAATACTAATCGTAAAATTGTTAAAAATGAAGATTAATGTAGATTTAACATACTTTTTTTGTAAGTTAATTAATACCTAAATTTTAATAAAAATAATAATAATTGGAAACGGTATTTATGTTAAAATAGTCTTGCAAAAAAGTAGGAATGCTAAAACTATATTTGTTATATACAAATCAATTGGTATGTTAATAAATATTTTTCTTATCTTAATGTGGTAAATTCTGAATTAATTTAGTACTTTGTTGATGGAAATAATTGAAAAATATATATAATATTAAAGTTATTGAATCGGTAAGAGTTATATTTCAGTATAAGTAATTGATTGATTCAATTTATGTCAAGAAGATGTCGATAGTTTTCCTGAAATGAATAATTTGGCATATTCCAGGTTAGAAAAAATTTGATAAATCTGTTTTATATTGGCGTAGAAAAATTAAACCAATGAAAGGTTATTATTTTCTTACGTATCTCCAGAAATTGAAGTAAACATAATTTTAAGTAAAACAATCAATAAATAATAATGGAAAACTAGTTGAAGGTGTTTGAGTGACAGTTATAGGTACCTTAACATATATTGGACACCGAGGATGATATATTGTGAAACTACAATTATTTTATACTCGTAGTTTGAAAATGCAAAATTGTCAGATTATTATTATTATTATAACTATATAGGTACTATTATTAACAATATTTTAAACATATAATTTTTATTTGAATTTAAACATAGAAGGAGATAAAGTCATTTAAAAATAAGTTATTATGTTTTTAAAATAATTAATCTGAAAATATGTTACATTATAATGAATAATAAGTATACATAATATACATAAACCAATTTCGATTAACTATTAAACTAAACCACACAGTTATACACGAGTATATTCAATATTCATATTTGCACAGTAGCGCGTCAAACTGTATGAGTGTTATGATATCGTGATCACAACCATAATATATTTAGTCGTGAGTGGTAAATAAGTTTTTCTTATTATACCTTTAAAACACAAATTTTCATATAGGGAGAAACATTCAACAAAGAATATTGTTTTAAATTTTCAATTAAAAACATTTTAATTCAATTTTATTTTTGGTATATCGTATAATTTGGTTGATCATAATATTATAGGTATTGTAATAAATAAATAAATCTATGTTCTATGTTATGATACGTATCTTAATGATAAAATCATTAAAATTAAAACATGAAATTCGTATTATAATATAATCCTGTAATAGATAAAAAAAATAATATAATATATTCTTTCACGCCTAATATTGATCTACCATAATTTTATCAGTATACTTAGTGATTATTTATCAGTTTTGAATGCTAAGTTATAAATTTATGATATTTGTATTTGTATTTAATATTAGTATTCTACTAAGATAAATGAAAAAGAAACATAATGTCTTGAAAATTCGACTATAAGTTTTGCGCCGCTTTTTCATCCGTGAAATACCCTCTTAAGTGATAGTTAAACTTCTCGAAATTTAACCCGCGTGGTTGAAGTCATCCAGTTGAGTTGATACATTTCTATACGACATTGAACAAGGAAGTAAACAAATAATTAAACTCTGTAAAACACAAAATACTGAATAAAAGAACCATTTAAAAACGTTTTATGAAAACAATGTACCTACTAAATCTATTCATTTTTTTTCAAAGTAAAAATAAAAAATAAATAACTTTAAAAAGTTCAAAGCAATTATATTATTTTGGTGATTAAAATATATTCTATTCGAATTTGGATTCAAGAGCATTTAAAATTTTCGTTTACGATCATAATTATATTATTTTAATAAACAAACAAACAATTTCTTAGATTACAAGTAATTTATGCAATGTAAAAGCCGAACTAAAATAATTTCACGAGGGTATTAATTTATTAAATGCATAATTTATTACTAAACTGAGTAATTCAGTTAATGGATGTACGATGTGTAAATATATTCCTAGTGAACTGTGGTAGCTATAATATAGAAAACGAAAAATATAATATTAAATAGTACAAATAATTTTACCATCTAAAATATCCGTTATATCAATTTTTATAATTAAAATTAATTCTAGGTTTTGATTGTTTATCAACAATAACTATCCATTATAGAAAGTAAAGTGGTTGTAAATGTTTCTAATATTAATCAATGTACTTAATACCGCATTAGAATGCTATAACACTAACATTTTTATTTCATAATACTTATAATATTTATTATGTTTATTATGGAATAGGTACTTATATTATAACTTAAGCAATAAAATTAGAAAAATATTCATAAGAATATTTATTTGAACCGCAAATGTATAAATATTACTGTTTTCTATTAATTCTTCTATATTATCTATCTACTTTATACGTCAAAATTCGTAACCCATAACACCGACGTTACGCATGACAGTATATATTTATAAAAATAGGTCTGTAAGTGTATTTACATATACACATTTGATGATTGATAACTTTGTTATTATTCAATTTTAGGGGCATAACGCGTGAAAATGATGTGAAAATTGTTGTTTTGGTTCCGAAATGCTCATAATATATTATAACTGTGTAATTTATTTTTCAGTTGTTGTCTTCATCATAATAACAATATTATATCGCGAGTACGTAAAAAATAAAAATAATTTACGTATTTTACTTTCTCTCTCTTCTAGCATCAGCCGTAGTCTTTATATATGCTTGTATATGGCATTCCAAATGCAGTCACTGGAGGAAGAGAGAGAGAGAATGTATGTGTGTGTGTGTGTGTGTGTGTGTGTGTGTGTGTGTGTGTGTGTGGTGTGAGTGAGTGAGAGAGAGTGAGCAATAAGAGTGAGAATGGGCGAGAAAAGTAAATGGGTTGGGGCGGAGAGCCGTCCCTTAAAAACGACCGTACCGACACTGCCGACAACCATGCTGTAGATATTGTCGCCGATCAATCAATGTCAAGCGAAACACCCGAGCCATCTACCCTCCTCGGAAGCAAAGCGTATTCGCAGTAAGAAACTCACGGTTGTAATGGCGGTGGTAGGGGATGGTGGACACCGGGGAGTCGTGTGAGCGAAACGAAGAAAAACTGGCTTCGAAGGAACATATATATATATATATATAAATATACACACACACACACACATGCGCGTTCACAGCAGACACACAGACACACACATACACACGATTGCAAACAAATCACATACACGCAAACACACCATTTGCCTCGAGTAGCTGACAGAAGGCGGTGGTGGGGCGGAGGACTGCAGTGGCGAGCTCAGGGGGTCTTGGGCGGCGGCGAAGGGGCGGGAGAACATATCAAGCACATCCGTCACACGGCTGTGGTGGCGGCCGCGTTCGTCAAACCCGTATGCGAGGAGCTTATAAATCGATCAAAACTCTGCCACCACGACGAAACGGTTATGACGACCACTTCGGCGGACATTATGGACGAACCGCGGTAAAACCGATTCGTCATGACGTCCATAAGACGTATAGGTATGTCGAGCGAGCATTATAATATTATTACAATAATAATAGGGGTAAGTTATTTACTAGATCCTGTCAATCGTTTATCAAAATCGTCAACGAAAAATATACATTATTTACAAAATCACAAAAGAATGTAAAAAAATATTTAAAAATTTGAAATGTAGACAAGGTTGATTATAATATATTAAGCTCGATCTATTATATCTAATGTTTTCTACCTTATAGATTATTTCAATTTTAAATATTATTCCATTTATTTGCTGGATAAAAAAAAACTATATAATTCAAAAATATCATATGCTATTATGAAAAGTTTAAAATTAGTCTAAATATTTTGAAAATATCATTGTATAATTGTAGTGAAAATTTCCATTTTTCTCAATTATTTAGAATAGTTCTCGGTACCTATTTATAATAATTTTGATCCCCAAAGTACCAACTAGATTCAATTTTATAACAGAAACTACTCTCAAATTTTATATAAGCATAACTTAAACAATGTTTGCTAATAAAGTTTTCTAATTAAAATTTTGTTACAAGTTTACAAAACTCAATTATACATGAAAAATATACAATTATAAAGTTATCAATAAAAAAAAATAAAACTTAAATCAAAATTATAATATAATATTTTAATTACAGAGTGAAAGTATTGGTGTAATTAGTCATATACATTCTACAAACAATAGATACAGTGCAATATCACACTGCAATGTGAAGTTAAGAATTCCATAAAAAATTATGTAAATGTGAATAAATTAAAATAACTGAACATAGTGCTGAAGATTTTATTTAAAATACGATTTAATTAAATGGCAATATTAACGAATTATTTAGATATAAGTTGTAACTATATATTTTATTAAAGTATAAATATAATTCAATACTATGGAGTAAAGAAAATTGTCATAATCGTGATATATATTGTTTTTAAAGTTTTACGGTGACATATTTCAATTAACATGCACTAAAATAGTTAAATATACTAATTGAGGAATTCTACAATATAATTTTTTTTCTTAGTAATAAATGATTTATTTATTATTTAATTATTATATCAATTTATTATAATGATATTATGTAGAAACTATTGTTTTTTTTTTACGTCAGTTACATTGAAGTTCTAAGTTTTGTCAACCACAAAGAAACGAATCACCAAAAATGTACATTTTATAATAAAACAAACAATATTAAACGAATTGTTTGTCGTAATTCATAATAACAATAATGTATACGTTTATATATTTATATATAAATATTTAGTTTTTATTTAAATAAATCACAATTATTTTGCAATTTGTATAACCAAAATTGTATTTACTTACTATTTTTCTAACTAATAAATTCATTTCATAAATGTTATATTTACTTTTAAATAGATTTTATATTATTTAAATGTAAGAAATAAATTTAAAAAAATAATTTTCATTGTTTAAGAAATTATATGTAATAATATATGTATTTTATATTGTTTTATAATTGACTAGGAAGGTACACTAAAATAATTCGTATTGTTCTTTAAATTTAAATAGTTTTTATCTTGTTTTTATTTTATTTTACCTAATACTTCTGAAAATAAAATTTAGTAATTATTTTCTTGGATTATGATTCATAATAAAGTAAAATATGTTACTTTTGTGAATTGTGATTATAATATGGAAATTCGATTCATTTTTACATTACCTTAATGGCTTAATAACTGAGTTTCTTAACTAATAATTTTAAAAATGCTTATTGTAACTGTTGTTAATTTATTATAGACTGCATACTTTTAAAATAAATGTTTAAAAAAAAAACCAAAATATTATGATGATTTAATAAGCTTTATAATATATTATTATTGCCAATACAATGCTAGGCCTCACCCAATTCATTTATTTATTAAAAATTGATAGATTGCAATTATGATGAGATGAGGATTAATTAATGTTTATTTCTATTTTAAGTCGAATCATTTTATTTATCTCAGTTTGTTCCATTTATCCACAATTTGTATTAATTATTTTAATTCATTTATGGTTATCAATTAGCAATAAATCTACTATATTGTTGTAAATATGTATTTTTTTTTTAAATGAAATAAAATAATGATTATTTATTTGTATATCATGATTCTGTAATCATTAATAAAAAAAAATATTGTAAAGGTAAAAAATATTTTTATATTGTTTCAAATATTACTTTGAATAACCTAGAAATTATTATAAATATTCTTTTCGTATAGTTTTTATTTAATTTGGTAAAGTATTTAAACTTAAATATAAACTATATGTTATTATGGAATATAAACTAATAAGAAGGTTATTTTACTATTTTGTAGCTTAAAAACACAATCGATACAACTAAAAAAATATAATGAGCATGAAAAATAATAATAAATACAGTTAAAACATAGAGAAGAGAAAAATGGAAAATATTATCAAATTACCAGTTATTTATATTATAACACTAGTGAAATGGAAAACGAAGTACAAAAATAATAAACATTTTATATTACGTCCATTTATCTAATTCGCACAGTATAATATTATTAAGGTTCTATGTGTTGGTAATTTTAAGTTCAAGAATATTTAGTTTATTTTATACTGTTCTTTAATAGTAATAGTTTAATCCAAATAAAAATCAAAAATTTAAAAGAAAAAAACAAAATTATTAGCAGAAACACTTAAAATGTCAAGTAAAATAAGTTTAAAGTAATGAAACTAAAATGTGCCTCTGAATAAAATTCAAACAGCATTTAAAAACTAAGAGCTACAATTTTATTTAATAACCAACCTCGATTATCATTAGACATACATTATAAAAATATTTGATTTCATTCAAACGTTGATAAAATGGTTAATATGACAAATTTCAGCGAAAATAGTAACATAACATTTTTGTTAATTTCTTCTTTTATCAGATTTAAAAATTATAAAAATTATGTATGATATTTTCACACATATACGCGCAGATGGTACACATGGAGGGCTTTTGTTGGTATTGGTGTAGTCTTGTAAGAAAGTTATTTATAAAAATATACTTTTTTGATCTTAAAAATAATATTGAATGATATTATAAAATAAATTAAATTCTTTAACTTTTATTTAAAAAAAAATATCGGCCTTTTTAATTATTGAATAAAAGGGCTATGTAAGATAAGGCCGAATATTCAATCAATAGTGAACCTTTTTGGTTAAGTAATAACTTGTGTAGGTTGTATATAGGTAGTTATAATGCTAATAGTGTAATGATTACAAGGGAATTTATAGTTACGAAGTCTGTAGTCATGGTTGTTATAAGGATTAAAATGTTACATGAATATTATCATACAATGTTTCAGTTATTTAAATAAAATACTTTAGAAATTATTGAACTAAAAACTTAGAGTAACAAAACTAGAAATAAGCAATTTTTATCTATGTCCATTAATCTGCAGGATGTAATCTCAGTGTATAATTTGTACATTTTCGTACTAAGTTTAATATTAAGAAACGGATAATATAACTCATAAGTCGTAAGTTGTATATTTATTCATGAAATATATTATTATTACATCACAGTAATTCACACATCAAAATTCTATTAGATGTTTGATACCTATCAAATATCAATGTTATCAGTGCATATTATATATGTATTATCGATACTGCAATTATTATTCAAAATATACGTACAAATTCAAAAATGTCTATATCATATTATAATATGACACACACATCGTATTCTATCTACACTTGATAAGGATATATACTTATTTCCCCATACATATAACGATGATTATATTTATATACCTTTATGGCTAACTGTACTTTCATATTGTGCGGCTATGTTAAAATAATATTATGTTCGTTAATCATTGACCAATATGTAGGTATATTCTTTCATAATTCACAATATTGGAAAATTATATTAGAATTTTTTTTTATATTAAAACTTGTTTGATGTTTTTACATATTGTACATTATTTCTAAACTTGAAAGTTGGATGTACCAAATTAAATGCTTCTAGTGAGGTGATTTCTTAATTAAATAAGTGAAACTTTAAAAGATAATCTTGAACGCAATTTAACCAGTTGTTTTGAAATTAAAATATTTGTGATGATAAATGTAATAAGGTTATTAAGTATAACTGATAGGCATTACATTACGTAGTTAAAACAATTTATCCAACCGAAGAATTCAAAAGTTATTTAAAAAATATTACAAATACATGTTAATTGTTTATAAGGCAATATTGTTTGGTCATATAATTCAATGGCATTTTTTTAACTGTTATCTACAGACTTAAACAAATAAATATAAGAGTATATAATATATATTTAAATATATATTATATGGAAATTATAAATGTATTTGTTTTTCAATGATCTGTATTATTTTTGTATTTTTTGTTGTGCCTGTCGTCTTCCGGGGTAGTAAAAATCCTTGGAATTTCAACTTTGAGGGTGGTTCAAGTAGATAACTGTGAATGTGGTTGGTACTTTGAAGGGATAAAAAGTAAAAAATTCCAGTAAAATAAACAGAAAATGTGAATTTTTACGTAGTCTGTATTTGTCAAAATCTATTTTGTTTTTTAATATAATCCAAAAACGTAGAAAATTTGAAATTTTCACCAAATATTAATAGGTATGAGCATTTTTTATTGATGATAAAATTTTCAAAATATACCGATTCTTTTAAGCTATTTATAGGCGTTTGAAATTTTTATTTTATAAAGGTCAAAAAACTTAATTGAAGATTCTTTGTTGGTGATTGTTATAGTTATTTAAAAACATCAAAAATAAATAATTTGTCAAAATAAAGAAAATTTGTAAATAATTTTCTTGTTATTAATTTGTAAATTTTTCAATTTTTATAGCTAAGTATTGAAGTTATAATACAAGATTTTTCATAAATATTTCATACTGTAACCAGGTAGTCTTAAAAATACATAAACACAGATTTTTTTCAAAGACATAAAAGTTTAAATTTGAACTAAATTAGATATTTAAATGAAGAATAACGATTTTCTTGTATTTTAAAAATATTATTCGTGGGTACTTGAAAATGTTAACGTATGTTATTATATTATATACACACAATGGCATTTTAAAATGTAATGTTTTTGGAAATAATTGATTAACCTACTGTATTACTAATTGTAAAATAAATTACTTTAATTGTAATATAAATATATAATAAAATACAGGCTGACAGATGGACTTCGATCAGAATTTTTTTAGTATCATTGCATTTTAATTTAACACACACACACACACACACACACACACACACACATATATATATAATGACTTACTCCACAATGATGAAGTTTACTCGACATTTACTCTACAGCAGAGAAGTTAATAATTACGTTATTTTTTATAGATACTAAATAGCATATTATGACATAATTAGTTAGTCTTATTAAGTACAGGTATACGACACGTGTGCCCATAATGTTTTACTTAAATATTTTAGGAATTTTATTTTGCTCTAAGTTTATATATAAACGAATTATTGTTGTTGAGTTAATTTAAATTAAACGTAAATAAAAATAAATTAAGAAAGTACCTATCTTCAAAGCATTTCAACTGAATCTTTTTATAAAATGCTGGATTTTATGAATTGTTTCAATAAGCATTTGTTATTTTTTTCCACAGCCAATGGTAAATCTGAATATCTTAACAGTAAACACTTATTTATATTGTATCACATAGGTGTTGTAGCTATTTTATTTTAATTAGAAAAAAATATTATTACAATTTTTATAAAAAACATACCACTATAATAATAGTTATTAAAAATCAAGTTTACATTATTTTAAAATATTCGATTCTAATAAAGAATTTTAAATAAACAAATATAAATAACGAACATATTTACGTATGTAATGTCATCATAGATTCAATAATGATATTTTCCTTATACATTTTTTGAAACGGATTGTATTAAAGTATAACGTAATTTTGATAAACTTTCATAAAGGAAATATGTATTTTGAATTTTTATCATCATTTTTAAACAACCACTTATCACTAAATAGTCAGCAAACAAGTGATTCAATTATTTAAAAGTAAAATAATTTAAGAAATTAAAATAAAATTATTATGGGTATAAAGTAAATTTGAATATAAATAACGTAAATTAACTCTCAGATAGCAATATGAAAACAACCAAGCCGTAATCATTTATTACCATTCATAATATAATGTTCGTTTTATTACGGTACCTACTACCTATACTAATTCCATTAAATTCAGTTTGTATTCATTTTTATTAATTATTATTCATTTCTTTATTAATAATACTAATTTTATTACCTACTATAAACTATTATTATGTGTATTAAATAAATTATTTTTTTTATGTTTATTGTGTATAGTTAGTAGTTACTGTATAGTTTTTTAATAACTGCATTAACTACGAAATGCTTTCAAAAATTAAATTTTGTGAAAATTATCGTCAATGAATTTTCTATTTTTATCTAGAATTTAATACCCGTGCGAAATATATAACTGTTTACTGTGATTTTAAATCTAACTGATCAACTATTTTAATTTAATAGATTTTGATTCATTATCGAATTTTGAATATAATAATTTATAACAAATAATATTTTTATCAATATTTTTATAGAATACTATAAATTAAAAATTTGGAATTATTTTTATTTTTATAACTACTTGATGAATATTGTTCATAGAAAATTTTGAATTTATATTTCTAGATTTTAGTATTTAAGTAGGTATATATGTATATACAATTTTAAAATTGTGTACGTTTTTTTTTCATTTCATCTCATAACAATATTACTATAATCGAACTAAAGAAGTATACTTAGTACGTATTTTCTTAAGAATTTGGTTTAAAAACAAAATACTTAAATTTAGAAACTTAAGTATAATATATTATAATGATATACAGATTCTTTAAGATTACAATAAATCAACATTTTAACAAAAGAAGACTATATAGTTGCTTATTTTCATACAATACGTTAAACTTTTCTTAACGCACATAGCTGCTTATTATGAATTTAATTTTAATTTGTTGAAAGTATGTTAATATGTAAATATATTTTAACAACATTTTATTAAAACACATAAAATATTTCAGTATTAGAAAAATATATTTTGTGCAATAATTAAATCTAAATATTACTACATTTATTTATATATATATAATATTTTAATACTAATAGTAAAATAAATTACTTTAATAGAAATATCTAAAAACACATTATGAAACGTGCTTAGTGATATATATATATAGTGCTGTCAGACTGTCTCCGCTCAGAACTGTTTTTCGTATACAATAATATAGCATTGAATTTAAATTTAACAACTTCATTACAGTGCCCCGTCGAATTGACATCTATATACTGTACTTATAGCAAAGCAGTAGGTTCCCACTTGCTCAATTTTTTTTTTATTTATATTTGACTTTATGATAATTAGGTACCTAGCTGTTTGTTAATTGTAAATTTAATGAAAAAAGTATATCTGAATAACTATTATTCATAGATTGCTTAACGTTTATACAGTATATACATACTTATATAACAGTTAATGTGTTGATAACATTATTCTATAAAATAATCAAGTTAGTTTTTTAATAATTATGAAACAGGTAACAACTAGTACGTATAGTTAGAGTGTACTTCAACTAGTTATTTTATACTTGAATATCGTTAATCAGTTTTACAAATGGTTTTTGTTAATTTACGGTACTTACAACATTAATATTTCAGTCGTTGGATAAGAACGATATTCTAGCCATCACTCTTCTTACACGTCAGCCATATTTCGTATTATAAATATAAACTTTTAAGTATTTATATTTTCTAATACCTATGTGTTAAATATATGTAAATAATATATATATATATATTATATATACTTGAATGGGAATCAAAGCTAAATGGTGTGTAATAAATATATAGTCTGCAGTATTCAGTTTTAAAGCATAAAATCAACATTTTCTATATCTGTATATATATAAACGATTGTGCTTGTTAGTAACTCTAAAAGCTATCAAAGCCATATTTACATATTATTAGGGTCGGTTGGTGCTTCCATAGATTTATTTTTGGTCAGGGGCCGACAAAAAAAAAAAATTCTTTACAATCAATACAACGTAAGTCGGGCCAGCTAGTTTCTTTGTATAACTGTAGTTTATAGTTAGTACATACTACTAAACAAGAATAAGAATATACCACATATTCGTATATTAACGAAGTGTATTCAAATAATCGATTTTTTTGCATACATTTTCCGGAAGCAAATAGGTTATAAAAAAGGGTATATTGGAACACAAGAAGTCTACGTATGACTTGTTTTTGACCATATTGAATCGAACACTATTTTTCTATAAAATAAAATCTGTATATGTACCGTTCTGTAGTTTATGTTTATTATAATATTACGTATTTTCGTTCATTTATTCCACACATAATATTGGTTGGCCATCAATATTTCATACCTACCACGTATACCATGTATACAATTCCAAAACATTTATTAATAAATTGTAATTTATATTATATTTATATCTTAGCGAGTTAATTATACTACAACAGAAAAGTTATTAATACTTGCTACCTATCCTAAGTTTAAAATCATAAAATATGATATCATTTTAACTTGAAATGTTGGCTATGTACCTACATGCACCTTATTATTAATTTATATTATTTTAATAATAAACAATATTATCATTATTATTATTATTAATAGAGATCTGTTTATAGAAAAATACTTTTCTAATAATTATCATTTAATAATACAAAAAAAAAAAAAAAAAATTATAGCTTAAAACAGTGTTTAAAAAAACAAACAAATTATTTAAAACATAAATACTTTAAAAAATATGATATAAAAAATATCTACACCTAGTAGGTACATATTAAACTTATATTTTTTTTCCACCATAATTTAAACCATATATTAAAATGTAATTTATTCGTTATCACACTATAAAGTTGAAAATATTAGCATAATATAAATATAAATTATACTTAATGGACCTTAATCGTTCAATTGCTATTACCTACTTATTTTTTTATTTCAAACTACATATGTTTGACGTATGTGTAAGCATATTATTTTTATATCATTTTTATTGAGCTTATACATTTTAGGAATAATTAAATTGACATGATTATAATTTATCATTTGTTTGTCAGGCATAGGTATATATATATATTTCTCGTAGAAAAAAACAATGACCATCATATTGTAATTTATTGAATCTTATAATGATAGTATTATTGAGCAAAATAGACAGTAAATTCCTTTTAGTGTTGAAATGACAGCGACGATGTCAGGTATGTGTTCCCGAGGGTCTGCCGTATAGCCGTTTGTTATCATCAATTATTTCGCCAGTTGTGTATGAGTGTTTGTATGTAGGTACAGGAGATGATCCTTTTGGCTGATGACGCTTCATTTATGCTAAGAGATCGCTAACATCCATTCCACCGTGTATGGTCATAAATCATTCTTGACATGCCTAAAGATAGAGTGTAAAAGTGGTATTGTATTTGTTTGACGGAATAAACGGATAGTGGATAAAATCCGGTAGACCTGAAGGTGTCGACATCGCTTTACCGGAAATTATATAGGTTGGTGATCGCTCAACAAAATTAAATGCAATTTGATAATAATACATAAATACACAAAACCTGTTTATTAAAATGAATACAATTAGTCCTCTATAAACAATAACATTTGTAATAATTAATTTTACATTATTTTTGAGATCACGGTATACAAATATTGTAATCAAAACTTCCTTCGATAGTAAAAACTACAAGAATTCATATTTTATATTTGGTTTTTAATGTATAAAAACAATACTATAATATGCTATATAAAGAAATACTAAAATTAATTATCTTGGATTATTAAAGCTGGTTTTATCATTTTTTCATAGATTTAGAATAATAAAATTACAAAAACACCAAATAATTACATTTTTTAAATACTTACGTAGGCTTGTTAATGCTCGACCTATTCGTTGCGGTGCAAGTGGATCATATAAAAAACAAAGACTCAAAATAAATTCCATATGTAAATCTTTGTATTGGTAAATAAATATTTTAGACTAAATTTAAAAATAAAATGACTGCTTTATATAACCGTCCTAATGTCCATATTGGACATAAGGAATGCAGCAAAAAAAAAAAAAAAAAAAAAAAAACTAGTACTAAACAAACAAACCTTACAAAATGCAATCATTCCCATCAATAACTTTCCATACAATTACAAAATATATTCCATTTAATTCTCAAATAACACCCTTTGATCGAAAAATAAAATCTATAAAAAATATGGTAAAAGGTCTGTATAAACATTTTTCATTTTGATAATATTAAAATATCAAAATATTTAAATCCTCGTTAATATCCGTTTTTGTACATGGGACTATTCTAGACAATATTTTATAGAATGCGGTGTAGAGATTTAAATCTTAACTGGTTGATAACTAAAGGGGGAGGGGAGGGAATCTAGACTAATCAATTTATACAATTTTACAATTGGTCTATATTATCACGTCATATTATGATCAAGTAATATTACTGCAGTAAGACCTGTATAATTGTACAAATCATATTTATTGTAAAGATATACACTATAGTTAATGAACAAATAATTACATAAGTATCTATATCATAGTCAACAATTAGGTAAATACAGTCATAGTATTATTATACTAGTACTTAGTAGGTACAATAATTTATTAGGAATATAATTTTATACTTACGATGTTTTGATTTCAATATACCTAATAAATTATTACGCAATTTTCCATAAATTGCGTGAACTTTTACAATGATAAATAGCAGAAACCGATACATTCACAATTGAACGAAGACTAAAAATATCACGGAAAACTGTTGGGAATTATATCTTACATAGTCGGGACCGTTGCTACCAAATTTTAGCTGCGGTCTTGGTGGTGAGTTTACACTACGGCTGTGGTGACAGATTTTATAACACAATTTCTGTCTACATTGTTTACGCTACTCACGGACGGGTAATCATGATAATTTTTGCCGTTGGCCATTCATAATAGTTATGTGAGGAGGAAGGGTTCATCGACTGTTATAAAAACGTTTAACTCTTCTTGATCAAATCATTTTTACGCCGCATTCATTAATGCATGAAGCGATGTTGTCCAGTCAACGATGACATTCCGGTGTAACGAGTCTTTCGAACGAACGTATATTTTGCGAACTTCATCACTTCTGAATATTCTGATACGATGTGTTTTAGCAGCGCACATAATATAATATCTAAATAAATGGTCGATAAAATAGTGTTCACGTGATCGATAATTCATTTTATGTTTTTATAAAAATATCTTAAAAATGGACTCTATAGACTTAAAACATACAACATTAATTCAAAATTAGAATTTGAATATAATATACAAACATATAAGTTAAGAATGAAAAGCATGGTTAAAGTGTTATCACGTATATTATAAAAAGGAACCGGGATCAGGAATGTACCTATTTAAAGAAGTACTAGTGCGTGATTTTCGTGGGGTATGCTTTTCCATGTATAAGTGTTTGTGCTTATAATTTTTATAATAAATATCACAATATTATAAAAAACTTTTTTTATCTATTAATCTTAATATAACTCCACTGATTGTGCAACACAAAACTTAAAAGCACTGTGTCCTGGGGATATGATAAATATGTTTCATGATATTAAAATTTGTTTATTTTTCTTGCTGAATTTTCTTTATTTAATAATAAACACGATAAGTAGTCGATAAATAACGATGTTAATTATTTTGTTATAATTTAAAAAATATTATTCGTAGAAATTTAAAACTTTAACTATATCATCATGAATTTTACTATATGTAATGACATTTTTGGTTTATTTAAAATTGTATATTATATTTATACTATCAATTTATTTTTACTGTTTATGGTATTTACAGAAATATGTTATTAAATTTTGTGTTCAATAAATTGATATAATATTGTAAAATTGTATATTATTATAATATGTAATTGAATACTAATAATAAAATAAATTTAAAATTTTCGAAAAAAAATTTATCAATCTATCATAGAATTGAAAGTAAAATAAATTACTTTAATAGCTATTGAGTTATATTTATCAAGCGATTTTATAGAGAGTTGCATATTTATAAATTATTAAAATGTATTTGTTCGAGGTAAAAGAGAAGTAATAAAGTTTTTAATTCGTAATTATAACCTACTACTAACCATAGAAATCTATAGAAGATATTTTAGCTAGCGTTGTTTGTTTTTGGTGTTATAATTTTGCTTTTAAATTTAATAACTCAACAACCACTATCCAGCGCAAATAAGGTAAGCGAAGCGATAAAGTGCCCCTTACTTAGTATTTATATTGTATTCCAATTTGTAAATAAATAATAATTATAGGTACCTGAAACATTTAAAATGTTTGTTTTTAGTTGAATATAAAGATCATATTTTTTTTTTAAATATGTAATTTTCTATTTGAAAGTTGAGTCATTGAATTTATTGAAGGATATATCTGAAAATGTGCAGTTTATATATTATAGTTTCATTGTCAGCACACATAAATTATAGATGTACGGATGTATCTTATATTGTACCTTAGTATGTAAAATCATTATAAAAATTTAATGAAGAATCCGCATTTGTGAAAATCTCGCTTGAATTTTAAAATAACAATAAAATTAATTTTTTTCTTAGATAAACTACAAAATTTTGGTTTTCGAGAAAATTTTGAATTGATAACCAAAGAAATAATTTTAATTTTTAGATTAGTACATTATTTTTATTATATATATAAATATAGGTGTATATAACCCTTGTACAAACAATAAATATTAATATTTAAGTTATATTTTCAAAGTTGAAATTAATATTATTGTATTAAAAATGTTTCAAAAATTGTATCCAAAATTTAAAATTATTATAAAACGTATACATTGTTTATGCAGGATCATTAATATGAATACAAATACCTATAAATACTAATGATAAAAAATCTATATTACGCTTTCTTAATAAATTAAACAAATACATTCAAATATCCTAAACATACTTATATTCTTTCTTCATTTCAAATGTTATATATTTAATTTCATTGTTCCAAATTTAACCATTGCATGTTTAATAGATGTACAAATACAATATTTTATTATTCGATTAATTTAAAATATGAATAAGATACTTTAAATATAACGTATTTGTAAATGGTAATTTTAATTAAATGTCGGTTATTGAAAACGTATAGGTATCTTACAGTAGGTATTTAAACTCCACCATCTACGTGTTTTAAACCTTTAACTAAATATTAATATAATTAAAA
This sequence comes from Rhopalosiphum padi, assembly GCF_020882245.1. Lineage (NCBI taxonomy): Eukaryota > Metazoa > Arthropoda > Insecta > Hemiptera > Aphididae > Rhopalosiphum > Rhopalosiphum padi. The sequence goes on along the minus strand of NC_083598.1, from coordinate 10,451,680 downwards.
ATAAAAATAATATACTATAACCATCATAGAATTTTACTGTTTTATTTGTAAAAATAAATAATTCAGTTGAACTATTTCTATAATTGTTTTTTTTTATTAACATTGCACGTTTTTTATAAAAAATATTGTTTTGTTTGGTTATTATAATTAAAAGAAACCATGATGTTTGTATCAAATTTTGTGCAGAACTTTTGTTTAATTATTTTGTTCGTCTTGTTACTCTTTTCAGTTTTCAATTGTCTATCCAATTTTTATCACTCAAAATTTCGACGATATCGTTCAGTTGTTAATTAGCTAATTTAATCTACATGGTAGTTTTTTGTCTGTTCAAAATAGAAATGTAAAGTAACTATTAAATTCAATAGTTTTAACTGTTTTATTATATTTGATAATAATGATAATAATAATAGTTATAATCATAATCATAATAATAATAATAATAATAATAACAATAATAATTAGAATAAGAAAAATAATAATACAAATGATAATAATAATAATAATAATAATTTCCAATGCTATTTAAACAATAATAAACTCTATAGCGAGAATAATAAATGTATATTAACCATAGCTGTAAATATAACTTTTATTTATAATTCTAATATTAAGATAAATACATTTTTGTCAATATAACAATTATTTTTATTAAATTGCCTAAATTAAAATGCATTGTTTTTGTCGGAAATTCAAACACATTTCACTTACGTTTAAATAAAATTTGTAAAAACATATTATCCTATTAATATATTTTTTTTTAAATAGGAATAAATGGAAGACAATATAATAATAATATACTAAAAATATGAATTATACAACTTTTAATAGTATCAATGTGATTGAGTCATTTTAAAAACAAAATAACGTGAACTTAAAGACTAGTAGGTGTGTACATCATGATTTCGGTAATTTAGAATTTTGGAATGAACTAAATATAAATGTAATTATTCTTAATCTTGAGTACTATAATCAAATATCATAATAAACATATTTGTTTTAAGTATTGAAAACTGTTTAGTTATCAAATATGTTTGTATATGTACATAGAATTTTACTATAAGTACTTATACTAACTGCTATTAGGGCAGGTATTATTGTTTCTACTATATCAATCAGTAGTATTCGTAAAGATATAATAAATTAAAAAAATCTAATTTAGAATATAATTCGTACAAAACACTAGCGATAAAATATAGAAATGTATTTTTTCAATATTATTTTGTTTTTTCTTAATATCATAAGCCTTAAAAATTATATACAATGGACTTAATGTTAATTGAGTAAAATTGAAAAATAAAATAACTACCTAATATTTTATACGCTTAGAATATTAGCTATTTTGTTAACAATTTTTTTTAATAATATCAGGACAATATATTAGTATTTAATCATCCAGTATATATATATATATATATATATATATATATATATTATATATATGTATATAATAACTTAATATAAATATATATATAAACAATCATTTGAGGCTCAAGCGTTAATGTCCTCTTTGTGTTTTTGGACCCACAATAAAGCGAACGGAATAATATAGAGTTCGAAACGTTTTTTTAAATTTATTTTAACACAAAAATTATACATACAATTATATTTTGTTCTCAAATTAGAAGCACGTATTTTATACATAAAATTAAACATTATTATGAATATTTTAATTAATGGGATGCAATCAAACTTGCGTTTAACTTTATCTACATGCATGTAATAATATTATACTGGAAAACAAAAACAAACAAAAACCACAGTAGAAATTTTCACACCAAACCATACACTTCTTTGAATAAGAATAGATTATACTCTGCTACTCTGCGTGTAAAACGTTTTAAGTAAGTACCTGTTTATATTCATTTGTTTTAACTTTTGTAAATTGGCGTTATTTACAATGAATATGGTTTATTTTATGATTTTTGTTTCTATACAGCATTATTTATAAATAAAACAACAAGTGATTATTTGTGAAAATATAAGACATCAGATGGATTCAGTTAGTCTAATAAAATATTTAAAATATAAATATTTAAAAGACTTTATATTTGTTTATATTATCCTCTTGTATTATTGATCAATATCTTTCAAAATTTAACCAATAGATATTTTCGTTTATTTTTCTGAATATATAAATAATAATAATAAATATTTATTTTTAACAAATAATTACTTTGGTTTATAAAACAGAATTATAAATAATAAAATTATAAGAATTTTACTTTTCTCTATTCTTATATTATCTCATTTTTAAATTTGAATTATGGTTATTTTATTCATACTTATGCGTGAAAATGTTAAGAAAATAAATAATAATAATTTTATAATTAGACATGTAATAACTTCAAAAATTAAATTTATCACATACCTATTGATACAATGTACTTACTAGAGTGTACCTACTATCTTACAAATTATAAACAAATATATTTAAACAAGTCCTAAAATAATCACCTGTGTTTGACCACTTAATATTAATCATTAAAGTTTTGTTATTTATTTTAGTAAAATTCACCAAATATAATATTATATTAATATGAATTTCTTATATTAATTTTTGTTCATTCATTCAGTTGATTCTATTGACCATATTTTTTGTGATATATTTTATTTTATAACAATACTAATTATTACAATACATTTAATCACAATAACGCGTTTAAAAATAATGTAGACAGTTCGAATTATTCACTCAGTAGGATGTATTCTTCAGGGACGTATGAAATATATTTCTGTTATTTTTGGCATTTGCGTAAGCAAATAAAGGTTACACTGAAAAACCAACATTCAATGGATGTAAACATTGTGATGGGATACGTGATCGGCAAAACGGATATTTCACATAACCTGAATAGCCCGTTATTTTTGTGTCTCTACGGATCTACAGTGTGAGATAAAGGTAAACACATCGGTTACCTATCTCACGGTTTTCGGAAAATTAATTTTCAATACCAGTAAAAATGCAAAATATTTTTAAAATGAATTTGCTATCGTTATTATTGCTATATTATTCCATGTAGAAATTGTGTACAAAATTCAAAACAAAATAAAGAAATATAATATGATTTCTATTTGAGTTGTTATTATTATTGCTTTTTCTTTATACAAATAAACCAACACGAGAGATATATAGTGACGTGTTTCGCATGAATAAGTGTTAACCATATTATTCAACCATTTTTTATTTCGCTAGGATATTATATTGTAGAACTGAAGCAAATAAACAACTGAGGTATAACTGGTTGGATAACATGTATAATGTACGTATAATATGTACACATTTAAATTGTCAAATAAACATATTTTTCTACACGTCATGTTGCACGCTGTTACTTGGTATACAAGTAATCTTTTAATAAAAATGTTATTTAATGATGTTAATAATTTAACACGATTCTGTTATTCGTAACACGTTTATAATTGATCAACATCAGTCAGGATGAGTTTGAAATTCATTTTTGATTGTCCGTGTTTTATATAAACAAAATTAAATTATTAAAATAAAAATATTATAAGTTATAAACAATAGACTTATAATTAAAAAATATAAATTTTAAAATGCGATATTAAATACCTTGAAATAAGTAGTTTTGAACTAAAAATGGACTAGTCAATTTGTTTTTAAATTAAATAAATCATATTATCATAATCAAGTTAGGAAAATGAATTTATTCAATATGGTCAATTTATATAATTCGATAACTTAATAATTTGTTATAAAGTATCGGGATTAATTAAAACTATCAATTTAGTATTTCATAAATCGAAGGATTTATAATAATATGTTTACACGTATCAATCAAATATTTAGGTACTTGGTGAATATTAATAAATAATTTATTTAAATTTCGTACTATATGTCTTAAAACAATTTTAATGTTTACATAAATATTATTTAATTATATATTTTTTGTATTTGTACACTGCGATTGTATATGTATATTATTTTTGTTTAATGTGTTATTAGAAAACTGAATTCTGGGAATTTTCCAATATAAAACCGTGTCTGTTATAGCGTATAAAAATGTGCAATTTATCTAAGTGCACTCGGAGTCTTTAATAATATACCTATATTAAAATACATTCTTAATATGTGTTCATACTGAATCTTTCTTCAAAACTTCAATGTTTAGAAATTTAAAAGATAAAAATAAAAATATAATTCAATAATTTTTAAAATATTTATTTTGTGTTATTTGTTTTTTTAGTCATTACTTGCTGGTTTGTTGGATTATACGGAAATATTATTTTATATAGTAAAACAAGTTATTTGACAATATTTATTAGAATTTTGTATACGAGTACCTAGGTAAAACAACTATAATAATAATTTATAATTTATATTAATTGTATCCATTTTCATTAATATACTCAAAGTTATAACATGGAATTTGAATAAGTGAACATTAAATGTTTTCTAAAATATATTTTAATCGGATCTACAAATAATATTTAAATAGATTCAGAAGTAAAAGATTGAATTTTAAACTATTGGTTATATTGTTTTATAATAATATTTATAACAAAACTTTTGTAACCCAATGTTTTAACTTGTATTTAAATTATTATCACCTATTTGTTAATTTTTAATAAGCTTATGCTTATACATTTTGAACTCAAGTCAGTGTTTTATTCAAAATAATTTAATTTCTTTTTATTATATGATTATAATCTTAATTTATACTAGTGTATCATAAAGAATTTTTTTGTATTGGTAAATCGTTAATTTGTAGTAATAGGTATAATTCAAAATATAATATATTAATATTATACGTATTATAACATAACATTTGGTTTTTAGTTAAGTGGCATAATTATTTTTTAGAATAATATAATATTGTTCAAAAGGAAAAATAAAATTTTAAAAATGCGTGTGTTTTGATATTGACGATCAACATATTTTGTAGATTTCTACGTCGTAACTCGTAATCCAGGAACCCAATTTATACACGGAATGGCCTTTTTGATTACGCCACATATTATTTTATGATACCGAAATGGCGAATACCGACTACGTTTTACACGCATAACTGTAACATGTATGTGTACATTAGCGAGTATATGTGCACTCGAAGTGCTCATTTGAAATTAGTTGCGCAATCTGCCTGCGGTTGGTGTTGAAATGTCGAGTGTAGTAGTTGTAAAGGTATTAAAAAATATTATACTTTTAAATATATTTTCATTTTTTAATACAATTTTTTGAATCCCACTGTGGAATTGGAGAAGAGTTCACTGATTCGCTATTCGTATTTATGTTCGATCGCTATAGTTATGGTTTTATTACGACGGATATACACAATTCACCTTTTTGTATTTTGAACTGTGCGATTACATCCCGTACGTGTCTACGGATGCCTAGTGATGGGCGGTCGGGTGTGAGAGGGGGGGGGAGGCGCGAGAAGACAAGTTTTCTGCGGACAGACCGTATTGCACGTACGTATAATAATAATAATAATAATAATAATATAGAATATAATACAATATGATAAATAATAATAACGATGATAACAGTAGTAATAACAACAATAGTAGGTAATAATAATCATAATATTAATAATGATGATGTTGATTACGAGAGAACGAGAATATGAAGGATACGAAGAACAATGAGTAGAAGAAGAAAAGGCGACGATGGCGCGTGTCGAATAGGACGGCCGGGCGGACGATGACCGGTCGCACGAGCGCGGTGACGGAGCGGGGACCGCGGCCCGGTCGTCCGGAACGGGGTGGCGGCGATTTCATCATTTGAACAGCACGCGCCGGAAGCTGCGCCGGAAGTCCTTGTTGAATATCGTGTATATGACCGGGTTGATGGCCGAGTTCATGTAGCCCAGCCAGAAGGCGATGGCGAACGCCTGCGGCGGTATGTAGCACACCGGACACAGCGGCTTTAGTATGTACATGAAGAAGAACGGAAGCCAACAGGCGATGAACGAGCCCATGATGAGCCCGAGTATGAGTGTAGCGCGCTTCTCCTTCTTCCGGGCGATGCGCCGCTTCTCGCGCTCGGGGTCTCGGGGCTTGGGCCGCGGCTGGCACGGCGCCAGGTCCGCGGCCGCGCCCCCGTGAGCCGCGTTCGAGGCGCCGGACCCGTACTGGTGGTGGCCGTCGGCGCCGCCGCTGCGGCAGGCCATGGACACCTTGCCCGTGTCCAGTATGTCCCGTTTGGCCTTGGCCGACGCCGCCTTGGCCGACTTGCGGCCGACGCCGAATATCGGCTTGCAGAGCCGCGACTTGACCGGCTTGACGGCGCCGCACTTCTGCACGTTGCCCGAGTCCGACGACGACGGCTCTAGCTCGCTGACCATGTCCGTGTCCACGGCCACGCTAGACGCGCGGCACCGGCCACCGCCCAGGTCGCCGTTGACCGTTAGCCGGCGGCTGCCCTGCGTGGTGAACACCTTGAGCGTGTCTTTGTCGCCGTCCTTGCTCACGTCGCTAGTGCTCGCGTCGCTGGCGTAGTCGCAAGCGATCACCGGCAGCGTGGTGTTGACCGGCGTCGCGGGCGGCGACCGGAACGCGGTCAGCGGGACGCTGGCCGGAGACGGGCGCGTGATGAAACTGGTCGTCTGCGACACGGTCGACGGGCTCTGCGCGGCTGCGGCCGCCGCGGCGGCAGCCTTTGCAGCTTTGGCCGCCCCCTTTTTCGGCTTCGACGGCGGTTTCCGGATGCCCCGCCGCGCACGCGCCTTGGCCGCGAAGTATATCCGGATGTAAACGAACACCATGATACACGACGGTATGTAGAACGAACCGAGTGCCGAGTATATCCGGTACCCCAAGTCCTCGCTCAGCTGAAACACACAAAAATACAAACACAGACGTGTCGATTATTCTTATTGGGAAACGCGTTTTTATGTTTTATAGTCTATAAGCGCTTATAACGTATCTGCTAGGAACACGTATCTAAGATAGTATACAAAATAACTATTATATTAGTTCAACAGAGATATACTCGAGAAAGTAAATAATACCCATTACGTACATATTATTTTGCCTATATTTTTATTTTGGTCTACGATGTATCATACATTTATAACTATTATTATTTGCTTATTATACAAGTGTAGTACAAGTAGGTATACAAGTACCTAAGTATACAATATTACGCGAGTATACGTGAAAACGGACACAAAAATCATTATACGTATTTTAAATAAATTATGCATTATTTATTTTACTATAATATTATGGTAACTCTATATTTTTAATTTTTATACTTAAAATATTTTGTTTTGCAGGATTTATATACTTGTAAGGGTACCCAGTAATTTTTGGAAAAATAAGATCTACGACTGTGATATGCACATAATATTATATAATTATATAAATTTTTATGTACGTGGTAAACGTTTATAACCAATAACCACGACCATTTACGGGGCCAGTAGATAAAATAATGTTGTCTTCGTATCAGATACCGTGCCCGTGTTTTAATAAATTAACCAACATAATATGTTATATATATATATTAAAGCAGGTAAAATAATAATATTTATATTCATCAAATGCAAAATTAGCATTAGATTAAATGCTGGATAATACAAAATATTATAGGTTCGTCTTCAGTCGACCGAGAATGTCGCACTGCCAGAAAACTTTCGGTCTGAGGTCGCGTGTGTTATACAAGTTTTCTATGTGATACTGACGCACACGAATACTGTTTGAATATCGCCGTTATCTGAATAAGTTTTCGCGAAGCGAACGCGATGTTTTCACGCGAAAAATGATGCTGTAAACTAACTAGGCAACGAGATTTTAATAGTAGAGGAGTATATGAACTAAAATTTTCCGTCTGATACAGACAATTTAAATACTCCAAAAAGTGTACTATATAACAACGTTTATAATATTAAATTGTATTTTAAGATTGTTCTAATAAGTTACAAGACCAGAAATTGTATTGTATTAAAGTATTTTTATTATAAAATAATAAATAATAATAATATCATATACCATATATAAGTATATAACCATGACCAATGATAAATAATGCATTGGTTCAAACACGATTAAAATTAATCTTTATTTCAATACAAATAATTAAAATCTTGGAATTATAAAATTATAATAATTTCTAAGGACATTCATATTACAATTGTTTTAGTTAAATCACTTAGAATAGGTTTAGCGCGCGATGGTTAATCAATGTTCGAAAATAAAACGAATAATAGTAAATCAACAAAATTAAGAGGGAATATTGGGAATTTTTTTATTGCATTGTGATAAACGGCGCAACATATAGGCAAGTATATAACTTTGATGTGTTGAAAATATTTATATATTTGTTTATGATATTAGGTTGATATAATAATTCAAGTGACGCTATTTAATTATTATCTCTTTTGTGCTCTCTGTGTTTCAATGCTTGCTACTGTACCGAGATAGTTTTAAGCACTAAGAAGCTATGCCATGTTACAGAATCGACTTTATTTAATATTTTTCTTGTGCTAATGTACATAATATATTAGTGTAATTTTAGTATTTTATACTAATGTTATATATACGTACGTCCCATTTTAGGGGCTGGTCAATAGAAGTTTTTCCTAAATTTTTCGTTTAATCTACCTTATCAATAACATTGCATGTACATTGTATAAGTATTAATTTTGCAATTATTTATATCATACATTTTTATTTCATTGAAGTTTGGTTGGGTTTTTTTATTGTGTGTAAAGGCTATACTACAATTTGATATAGTATTGTTTATTTTATTATTTCAAAATAAAATATTTATCATCATACATTTATCCGTTGAACATTATGATGAACTTCTTACCAACAAGTCCCAGATATAAGTATAACCGTTCGTCTGCATAAGAAAAAAAGTTTGTCATAATGATTTGAATTGCCTAATTGAAGCTACATAATATGAATTAAATATAAAATGGACGATGAAACTGTCCCCTAGGAAACACTCCATTAATTATTGTAGTAGTTTCGCTTAAAGGATAGATATTCTAACTTGTTGTTTTCTATTAGTTAAGTATGATTTTAGGTGAAGAATTGTTTTAATACATTTAAAAATATACGAGTATATTAGTGTTGTATGAACGATATTAAATCGAACGCATTTATGAAGTCTAAGAAGATTCTTAGTTAATTGTTTTTTTTTTTTTTAGTTGTGGTTTGTATATATCTATTGATAGATATGCAATGGCATATTTGGTTCCAATTATTTTCTGAAATCCATATTGGAATTTTGGTAGGATTGAATTTTTTTAAAATCAGATAACAATCTAGTTTTAATGGTTCTTTTGAGTACTTTTGTAAACAAATATTTTATAAGCTAATTAATAGGTCTATAGTTATTAATTTCTGTTTTGTCATCACCCTTGTGTATTGGTGATACTATGTATATTTAAATTATTTTAATCCATTGAATTTGTTGATTATATTTTGTTTTTTTTCATAAAATGTGCAACTATTTAATTTATTTTTGTTAGTAGTGCTAGCTCATCTTTGGATAGTTTAATTGTTTTTATATCATTCCAATTATTTTAATTACTTTTTAATTCATAAAAATATATATATTTATATGGTTTCTTATTGACATTGGAATTATGATTTTCGATAAAATTTTTGTACTTATTGTAGTAATAATGGATAGTGTTTAGTAATTAGAGTTTTTAACAATTATATGAACGATACAACTATTGAAAATGGGTTGAGTTAAACAATTAGTCATATAATGATTGAAGTTAGGAATTTATTAAATCTAAATAAATTGTTATTGAATTAGTATAGTATCCAGTCAATTTATGTTTATATCTTCTATAAGGATTATCATAATATGTTTATAGGAATTAATTATATTGAATATTATTGTGGCTATATTTGCAATAAATATAATTATGTTACAACTTGGGGATCTATAAACTGATAAAACTCCATATTTTATTTTGATAAACGTAATTGTTGTGAACAAATATATGATCTAGTATTTAAATTATATTAAATCGAGAGATAATTTCAATAATTAATAATAATCAATATTGTATTTTGTCTTATTTTTATGAATACGACGTGGGCCATAAATATTAGCAAATATACCATACATAAGAACCTAATATTAAAATAATTAAACAAAAATATAATATTATAATATTATGTGTTTCAAATTTTGGTAAGAAAGAGTAGACAATAAACAAGTTGTATAAGCATTTTAAATAATTATAAATTGTAATATTTATAAATCTGTACTTTATTTGTTGATTTATGAATCTGCATTGTTGATTCGAGTGCAGCATTTGTAATTACTTGATTTAGCCCCATTGGTCTCATATTTGGACAGAAAATTATTTTTCTTTGGTTAGACGTTCAAGTAAATATTTTCCTATTAGTGATCCAATCTTTCGACAAGATATTCGCATTTATCTTTTTCGCTTTGTTTGTATGTATAAGGTTTCTTCTCATTTAATTGTATCTAGTTTCGCTACAATTATCGGATCTTTATAACTAGATAATATTATTATGGTTTCTTCAAAGACTGTAACGATACTATCTAGATGTTTGACAATTGTTTGTAAGATAGTGAGATAATTTTCATTCGGAGATTTAGGTATAACGTTAATTTCTACACCAATTTCAAGATTTTATTGTTCAAACATTATCTAATTTTTGTTTGATTTCTAAAATGTTGTTAGTAAACCATGTAGTATTTGATTTTTTTTAAGTGTTTCATTTCGATTAATATAGGTTCTAATATTTGTTGAAATCATCGAAGCGATTGCCCATATGAAGTTCATTGACTTTAAAATATCTCCCATCTTTGAATCTAATTTAGTTAACGGGTCACTTACTATTTTAGAATCCAATTTTTGACAAATTTAATATTATGTTTATCTATATTTCATGTTAAAAAAAAAAAAATTGAAATATATTTCTGTGATCCAGATACAGTAATAGTAAAATCTATTATTACAAGAGCAATATTCAATTCAATCCTCATTATGGGGTAGTATTCATATTTCATGCGTTCATGTGACATTTTAAACACAGTAAAATAAATGAAAAGATATTATCGAAAATGTTGGCTTAATCACAGGCACTACGTAGTCAGATGACGTATTGATTTATACTGTGAAATTGTATTACTGTAATATTGTTTTACTTGTAAACAAATTTGTTATTTGCTTAAAAACAAAATTCAAATTTCTTGTATGCGATTTATTCAAATTTCATCGAAGAAAAAAGTAATTAGTGTTAAATTTAACAGTCAATTCAATGACAGGCACCTAACGATAGTAATTAATCATCTGATTTTTGTTTCCAATGTATAAATGTATAATTAGGACATGGCATGACGTGTTTAATAACAAAATTATACGCTTAAAAAAACTATGAAATAATTAAAACATCACTGTGAGATTATATTCATAGACATTTATAATATAATATATAAAATAAAGGCATCTTTAAAAAAACCAAAAAAATACAAAAATAAAACATAATTTATAGATTATTTTTCGAAGCTTAAGAACTAAGTTCTCAATTTATACATTCCGAAATTATGTATCTAGTATTCTAGCGTGATTTAATTTGTAGTTCTCTTATAATTCGAGCACTGCATTAGAAATAATAGAAAAAAGATATAAGAAGATAAAATATAAGGATACAAATTATTTTAAAGCGAATAGTGAAGCAACTATTCTTTTATTTTTAATTCTATATAATATATTTTTATATCTATAGTATTTGTAAGAGAAGATACCGTATTACCGTGGATAAAGGTTTTGAATTTATGTTTTATTAAAATAATAAATTTAGATTTGTATTTATCTGAAATTTCACATGTTACTCTATAATGACAATAAATGTAAAGCTATATTGTAATAGATTACTTTACTTATATAATAATGATACAGTTACGCATAATACTGTTAACATTTTTCCTAAAAAGTGGCCTATATGGTAATAAAATAAGTCTGAACTGGTTATAAAATAAGTCTGTACTGGTAAGAATAAGTATTCAGTTGCTTATTTATACCACGGATTTCTAAAGACTGAATCACTCACAAATATTTATATCCCTAACAGAAATGAAAACTTCATGAAAATTCTTTCTGTTTTTTTGTTTACTTAAAATACGATGTGGTATCTTTCTTTTTTTTACACTGCTCCCCATCCGAGTTAGTTCAACGAGCCCGTCGCCCAGTTTTCTTGAAACTCGATAAACTTATTAATTAATGCGAAATAAACGAGAAGTGTTTTTGTAAAATAATAAACAACAAAGAAATTATTTACAAGTTTAAGACAAAAAAAATAAAAAATAAAATAAATAAATAAATTATTCCGAGTACCACCGCGTAGTGATGTTACTGGGATGACAGAGTTTAAACAGACGACTTTCAAAAAAAATTCGTCTGTAATGTAATTGAATTCGTTTTTATTGTATGCGATTCTCGTGTATTTGAATGAAATCGAATTTGGGTAAAATCGAATCATGCTAAAACTAATAAATAGAGTACTTTGATTGAATCTCGACATTTATTTTGATCCATCTATAAGTAACAAGCTATATTATTTATTACCCATCTATCCGCTCTTACAATAATAATAATATTATTATACACATACGCGTTTGAATACACAGGTAATCTCATATGTATGGTAACGATTATCATACATTCGTAAAATTTAGTATGAATATTTTGTGTTACTTCACCCGAGCATCAATAGGAATAGTAAATTAACGGCGACCTTTGCGGTCATCGCTCAAAGAATTATAATAAACAAATTGCTACCTACATTATAATTTATTTTCATGATACACAGTTATTATTTCTATTATTAAATTGCAAGTAATTGTTTTTATTTTTAAATTTAATACTAATATAAAATACCTTGGTGCAATAAACAATTAAAATTAGATTTATTTCATTTAAAAATTATATTTGCATACATTAAAGAAAATAAATATGTACATAATACTTTTATTTGGAGTTATATTTATTCCAAATTAATCTTTTGTGGTCTGGTAATAAATTATTTTTGTTATTAATTATTGTTTAAAACTCGACATCTTAGGGTATTGTAAATATATTTTTTTTATTTGTTGCAAAAACCATTAATAACACATATTGTGTTATCATATATTTCATAGTAATGATGGAGGTTATAACTTATAACTTATAATTATACGGCATACGTATTTAATTTATTTTCAATTTAATTTTTTTAATAATATCTATTTTGATATATTATTAAGATTGTAGTTATAAGAAAATAATCATTGATTAAAAATAAAATATTATTTTCCAGTGTTTTTTTTACGTTCGTGTTAAAATGTTTGTTACAATTATTGGAATACAATGATTAAAATTTATAATTTTTTTCTAGTATCTAATTTTTCTTAAGAATGATGTTTATTGTTATTTATGTAAGCTATTTGTAAGTAGGCCATGACATATAAAAATATTCCAATTTTTTGTTTATATTTATTTTTTGTACAATTATAATTTTTTCATTTCACTAAAAAAATTTAAGCTGTCTTCATTTTAATTTTTCGCATTATAAAATTTGAATACCTACTTAATTACCACACCCTAGTGTTTCCTAGTTGTCACACTGGATAATATTTATTGGCTTTATACATTTAATTACTATGTAATTCATTATTACTATTATATTAACTTATACCATATATACTTAGTTGGAAAAATAATTATCTATAATTTTTTATTATTCGCTATAAATAATTTAAAATATTTAAAGCAAAGCAATAATATAATTATTGGATTGAGCCTTTAAAATATAAAATACATCCATACCATTATGGTAATGTGCTTGCACTTGGGGGTATTTTTTTAGTATAATTTAAATACTAAATTATTATATTATCTTCTTATACTATTTCTGGAAATATATATTAAATAAAGTTATGTACAATGATCACCATATTGATATAAAAACGGTTTTTAATTATTTAGTCTCAGTGAGCAGTGACTACATTTTTTATTTCATCGTTGTACCTAATAAATATATAATAAATATTATATATGTTAGATAATTAAAATTTTTTTAAAATAAAAGAAGTTTAGTTATAAATCTACAAATATTATATCATGTATTTATGGCATGTAATTGTACAGCTAGTTAGGAATACGATTTTTATAATATTCATTTTTTTATACAGGTATTGTATTATTTCAATGAAATATTATGTTATTTAATCCAGATTTTTTAATTTAATATAAACAATATTATAATTTTTGAATAACATATTAAACTAAAACTAAACAAAAAAAATCTATGAATTTAAACAAAAATTTTTAATTTAAAAATCATTTTAAAATATTTGACATAACATAATAATACATATCATGGTAACATTCATCAACTAATAATACAATTAACTATAACGAATTGGTCTTAACTTAACACCCATTCGTTTTTATTTTTTTATGTAAAATAATAATAAAAACCAATTTACTTGTTATTAAAACAACACTACAAAGACGTGGTTTATGGGATGTTTATGTCAACATTTTTCTTCTAAAACACTACAGTGATTCTTAAAATATTATTTTTCTGTTTCAAATAATGACAAGGTTTAAATTAAGTACCAACATTTTATTTTAAGAACTTATCAGTTTAGCAAAACATAAACGCATCTTTTATTATTGTGTTGTTGTTTTAAATTATTTAAGTACTTAAATTGATTATTTATTTTATCGCTGAATTTTATTATGCAATTGTTCGTTATTTAGATAACTTGGAAGCGTAAAAAGTATTACTGAGAAAATATTCTAAAAGTTTTCCAGTATTTTGTTCTTTACAAAATATACTTCTTTAATATTTTGTCCAAAGTTTTCAAGTCATAAAATTATTTTACACCTTCCTGATTAAAAGTCATTTTCTACGCCATTCAAGTCCAAGAGCAATTCTAAGCCTCTGTTTTAAATAATGATATTCTGGTTTTGTATCAGACCGAATATCGTTCGCCATTAAAATGTGCACAGTTAATTTTAACGTTGTTCAATGCTTGTAATAATCATCCCATGCAATTGTAGTCTATAATATAAATTATAATATTATTCTATAGTTTGTAGAGTACTATTAAGAGCTTCGTTCATCCCACTCAAACAATAATCAAGTGGTTTTGGGGTGAATTAATATGTGAACTGATTAATCACACAATATAATATACAATTTGGAAAAGAGGATAATCTTGAAATCAAACACGAATTGCATCAAGAAATTACACATACTTACAGCAACAAATAAAAATACCTAATGTATATTTTTCATTGTAATGATAATATGGAATAGAATGGGTTAACTGTCATATTTATTAAATATTTTGATTCAGTTATTTCTGCATTTCCATTACTTAAAACACTTAAGTAATGGATAATTAGAACCTAGCAAATTATCTTTATTATTACGAAATACTACCAAAAAAATTGAACCCGGTATAAAACAGTTACTTATAATATTCACATTTATTTTATAAATGTATAACAACGAATATAGTGAATTACTCTAGAATATACGTTTTTACAACGTAATACATTATTATTAAAATGTTTAGATGATACATTTAATTTAATTTTAAAACTTTAAACTCAAGTTAAAAACTTAAGAAAATTATGAATACATAATGTAGTCTTCAGTTTTAATTACATAATAACGTCTCTTCTCTATGTTTCTTGTAATACTACAATTTTTAATGTTCATAAATAGCACGAAATATTTTAATGATAGTTTCATATTGTCTAGAGAATAATAATACATTCATTCGTAAATACCTAAATAATAATAATAATATGATATTTTCAACAACTGGTTTTGCGTTAACATTTTTTTATTTTAGATTTTAAGAGAAGGGAAAAATGTATTGGGTATTGGTTTTATTATGTGCTTATTTTTGTGTGTCTCAAACGTTACCTTTAGGAGCAATACAAATATTGATATTTTCAACGTATAGGATGGTTGCTAGTAGATAATTGGATTTCGTTTGTATTTCAAAACGAAAATTCACAGGAAACTTATTTCAATTAATTTTTACATTTAACAAAATTGGAAAATTATTTTGTGGTTAAAAATTTTTATTTTTTTATTTTACCATTAGAGGTTTGAAAACTTGATACTAAAGGCCTTTATTTATTGGGGATTCGAGACTTTTACGTATATTCTTATATATTTATTATACGCAATGACATTTTCAAAGTACTTAAATTTGATTTTAGATATTACCTGTTATCTTAACATAAAATAATAATAAAATATACTTAGTTATATATTTATAATTATAATTCAACATAATATCTATTATATTTCAATGAAAAACCTACTGTACAGTTAGAGTGATACCTACTTGCCTTCATTTTTGGTTTGAATTTTAACCATTATTTTTAAAACTACCTAGAGTTGTTGATCTCCTGAAGTATCTACTAAGTACAATTCGCTAGGAACTATTATCAAAGTTGAAGATTGAATTATATTTATTGTTACAAAAAGTGATTATACACAGACCTACACACACAAACAATAATAATTATTAAAAAAAAGTAAATAATTGTTAAACCATAAAATTGATCACTATCTGCTGAGAATCTAAAATAAAATTTTAAATATGTTGTATTATTTGCTGTTATTAATATTAAATAGAATATTAAAAATATTGGATATATTAGTTAACATTTAAAATTAAATATTTTTTTGACTAAAATTTTTTTTTCAGATCTTATTAAAAGTTTATAAAATCTTATAATATTATATTGTTTTACTATATTTTTGTTCATATACGTATAATGTACTTATGTTGTACTTGTAACTTTTGACTTTATTTATTTTAATAATATGTAGATGATTTAAATGTATATTCAACGTTCACTGTAAAACCGGCTTGACAACATAATAATTGTTATTATTATTATTATTATTATTTTTTTTTTTTTTGTGTCTTCCACGTCTGTATAGAAAATAATTGTTTGCCACTACTTCAGAATATGACGTATAATAGTCTGGTATTGTTTCCACCATTTTTCTTGCTACCACTATTATTATGAGAGACAATAAATTACAAAACTATGAACATTTTAATTTGATTTGAATCGTTTGAGAATTTTATTTATGAGTCACTCTGCAAACGGGATAGAGAACATTGAAAAATGGCGGAGTAAAAGCAGAATGAGTCGTGAAGGGAAAGTGTGAAAGAGAAAGAACGATTTAGTGATGCAGATGAGGGAAAAGAGGAAAAGAGATAAAGAAGTACAGATGTGGTGAAGAGAAGGTGCATGAAGGAAGGGTAAGGATTATGGGATTGCCGGTCAGGAAATTCAAATTTAAATATTTATGAGTCCACTACTAGTCATAGTATAGCTGCGCCCTCCCCTTAACCCTTAACGGAAAAACTGATTGCGTCCAAGGCTATGCTGGCATTTTAGTTAAAGTTGAGCCACCCTGTAGTCACTGGAAATGGTTTCATTAAAGATAATATTATAAATAATACTAAATTAAAAACGAAAAACAAATAATGAAAGATACTTTACTTCACATATAAAACCAAATAAATGGAAGTCATTAAATGTATGGTTTATCTGGTTTTTATTAATTTAATAAGTTTATATTTTTTACGTTACGAAGGTTTCTTCTTTCTAGATATCTTTCGTAAACTTTGCTAAAATTATATTTTCACGTTATCTTATGAAGCTTAAAAAAGATTTTAAATTATATGGAGATTATGTAGTAATTTAATTTAAACATTAAATTGTCAAGTTTGATGAAAGTTAAAAGGAAATATCATATTTTGTTATTCTTTTCCTATATTAGTAAAGTTTCAACCTAACCCACGGAAAGTCAATAATTCAAATATTCACAACTTTCACCGCCTTAAAATCTTCGCCTCCAGTCGTTTGAACTTTCAAATTATTGTTATCATAAGCTAGACTATTATTATTCAATTCAATGTTGTTATTAAGTTTTAATAATTTTCATAATGGTATTAAATATTTCCCAAAGTGCTTTTTTAAAAATGTCTTTTACCTTTTAAAACAGAATAAAAATAATGTGAAATATTTAAGTAAAATATAAATCGTTAATAATCGTGTGCAATACCTACTGCGAGAACCTTATAACAAATTACATCATACCTTACGTGTATATTATATATTATGCCTTATTATATTGATGAGCGTTATGTTTCAGCCTCTATTTATTGGCTCCATGACCTACCCTTCAATGAATTATGATGACTGTAACCACACAGAACCGAACGCAAATAGTTGATTACACAATAACTAAAACTGATTAAATTTGACCCGTCCACACAGGATAAGATGATAATATGTTTTGCAGACCACTGCCGATTGTATTCGTATAAATGATATAATACACCAACCAGTGGCGGCAGTGGCTCTCGTAACTCTAGGGAAAACTAAAATTCATTACCACTCTATCCTTTATGTCGTTGCGTCTCCAATTCCGAAAATTGATTAGCCCTGTAGCAAACTCCAGTGATATCAGCAATGTCTGTTGCCCGTCATCGCTTACCCCATTGTCTAATCAAGATATATCATGCAAATTGGTCAGTCCTCACCATTTTTGAAATGTATTACTATTTCAAGTAGAGTGTTTTAAATATAGTACTTTATTGTGTAATTTGAAGTAAAGTTCATATAAATTATATAAGCAAAAACTATATAATGTGATACTTATTCATCCGGCAATAATAAAAAAAACGTGTATCGAGATCATAAACGATTACAAATTGATTAAATGTCTCACAACATTACGACGAAAACTAAATTAAATATAATATTTTATTTTTATTTTATAAATATTTTATGAAGTATTATTTAATTTTAGCTTATTTCACGAAGGAGCTAATTGAGGATATTAATATTTCTCAATTGGTTGTAGATATATTCATTATGATATTTTCATCAAACCAACTATGTAGGTTATAGGTATACAAAGTTTAACTCAACGTGGTCGATGAATTATTTTCTAAAAAATCTTTTTTATTTAACCTTTAAAACCTCTTACAGCTATGATAATGTAATTACGCAATATTAATGGCCTTTTAAGAGACCGTTTGAAATATAATTATAATTTATAAGTAAATATTAATATATTATTCATATTTCAGACAGCAGTATGTATTTATCAAAATTTCATGTAAGATTATATTGTAACATAGGTAATTAAAACTAATCATTTTAATACTTAACATGGTCACTTATAATAAAAGTTTTATAAACAATAAATTACTTATAATATTTGTTATTTATTATATTGCTTAATATAAATTAAAATATATTTTATAGTTAACACTTAACGGAAATAATCATTATAACATGTGAATAAATACTTTATTTGTAGATAAACTACTATTCTTATTACATTCAATTAATATAGTATACTATTCTGAACCTCATAAGTAAAGTACAATAAATTTAAATTATAAATATTTAATTTATATTTTAATTAACATGTGATATTTACATACATGTGTTACCTATATAAATAGATTATAATCGTTGTTTTGAAACTAAAACACCACATTTGCCATATTGCGTAATTTGTTAAATTTCTTTAATTCACATGAAAAATACTCAAAAAATGTATATTTTATTAATATACCATAGTTGCATATTTGTATCGTTAAAAAAATTAAATTATTATTTTTGACAATGCGTTTAAAAATATAATCATGCGATATCGTAGATAGATACTATGATTATAATTTATAATACACTATAATAATCAAATTAATGATTGACAACACTATTTTAAAATAATTAATTTTTAAATAATTTTTCGAAAGTTAAAATCCTTCGGTTAAATACATGCAAACAAACTATTTTGACAAAAACTTCACAAAATTAATTTAAACTAGCAAATTTTACCGACGATAGTTTTGAATTTGGATTTAGAGTATCACGAATACCACTATTCTGCACAAAGTTAGTTGTAAACTTTTTTTTTTCGCGAACATATATGTACATAATATATGATTTTACATACGGCCCATTTTGAACGTTTTATATATTTTTTATATCCAGGTAATGCATGTTTCATTGTATGTAGTGATATTAGGGTATAAATCTTCTCAAGATATTTGTATCACCTGACAAACAAATTTCGAAACGGCTGACATTTTTCATATACGAATTATGGTAAATGTCAAGTCGAAAGTTATTCGCTTCGATACTGTGGTTTTCTAGTTTACAGTATGTACGCGTGTATAATAATAATAATAAAAATAGGTCACACTCATATCCATTAATATATTATATAAACATTAATTTTGTTAACTATAACTATCGTATGATTTAGTTGTGTGCACGATAGTATGTGTTTCAAAAATTAAATGTTCGTTTTGTGTTATTAATATTTTATTTTACAGCTAATATACAATTCAGTAAATATTTTATCATGACATTTTTAGACTTAAACAGTAGAAAAACGATGTATATCAGAGGTGTAACATTACTATTAAACTCCTGTTGAATATATTGTATCCATGAAACAGAAACCTTCTTCACGGTCAACTGCATTGAGCATTTTAAAATAATAGTTTATAATATTTTTTTTCTATAAATTAGACAATTTTCTATGAAGTGAAATTGCATAACATTAAGACCTGCACCATTAAATGAGTGAATACAAGTTAATACAGTTGAATTAAAACAAAAGAATAAATTTATGAATAAAATATTTAAATTATTTAAAATATATTCGAAATATATTAATAAATAAATCGATCTAATGATTGTACTGAATTATTTATATAACTTTATTAGATAATATAATTAAAAATGAATTAAAATCACAAAGATTATGTTGTCATACATATAATATTTAATAATAAATAATAAACAAATAATTGTAGTATTACACTGTTCGATAGTAATTTAATCATTATTATTGATCTTTTTTTTTATTGACATAAAAATAACTAGCGTGTTATATTATAAATGCGATTTCGCGCTTTTTGCATTATTGTAAACCATTTATACCGCGAGAATAAGGCATGATTTTTATATTCAATTGATGAAAAAATTTATTTTTAGTTTCTTTAAAACTAAATAACTGTTATGAATAAAATTAAAAAAAAATACTAGACTATAAGCTCTTTTCGTACTAACCCTTATTATATAGGTCCATGTAATAAATCAATACAATGCTGACCGTAATATTATAAACAATATAATGATAAAATATAGAATAAACCAAATTTCTCAAATATTAACTAAAATTATATTTTTTTTTTGTCTTGAAAATGAAGTTTCGGCTTCGACACCCAAGCCAAATCAGCCATTTTCAATATTTTCATTTTTAAATTTGTTTTCAGTTTTCCCAAACTGTCTGCAATCAGATGGCTTACTTTGAATTCCCCTCGGAATTCATTGTATTGTTTGCATTCTTTGAAAATGTGTTTTATTGTTAGCGTGGTACCACGCGATTGACATACTGCGGAAAGGAGGGTCGCTTTGAGCCATAAAAAATGTACAGGTCAGTCTGGTATGCCCAATTCTTGCAAATTTAATTTTGTTTTTAGGTTATTATACTTGGATTTCTGTTCTAAAAATATTTTAACTAATTGTTTTATTTGATTAAATTTATTTAATTGACTATTACATACGTTTTTCTAGTTGGAAATTTCATTTTGTTTGATTCGTTGTTGTTTCTTACGTCTGAGTATGATGATATATTATGTCAATGAGTCGTATGTCGGGTGAAAGTGTAGCTTGTTTAGCTTGTTTATCTGCATTATCATTGCTGGCTAAGCCATGCCCATGTGTCTAGGGATCCGTGAAATTAATTGTGTGTTATTTTATATTCAATATTATATTATGAACATTATAGTTTAATAAAAAAAAATGCCACGTTTTTAACAAAGCTCAATTATTTTCAAGTGCATAAAGCTTATAAGTCATACACTGCAAAACACAGATATATTTACTTCTATTTCCCAACTACACGTTCATAATACCAACAACTTTATTGAAAAATTATATTATTTTAATGAAATAACTATCAGTTAACAACGTTAACACTAATTCAACATTTATCATTATTATTATTCACTGATTCAAAGTTCATAGATTATTAATTATGTGTTTTATTGTACCTTGTTGTTTTAAATTTGAAAATTATACATAGTATTAATTAATAAATCACAAAGTTAACAATAATTATTTTATAATATCAAATATTAATTATTAATAAATATTGAGTCTTGTTATAATCATTGGTTATAAACTTTAGTTAACATTATGAGAATATGCGTTTAAAATTATCTCTATTAATTCGTATAATTTATTTTACATGGAGCTATACTGTTCTTTACTTATATATTTTATTATCTTTTGTAATCTTGGATTTTAATGCGTGTCTTGATTAGAATTCATTTCTGTGAAATATGAATCAAACAAATACCGTCTTAATAATATTATATTTTATTACGTTAGTCCCATAATAAAATATTGGTATTTGTTTTAATTGTACTAATAATATGAACTCTGTGTTGAAATTGACAATTAATAAGTTTATACCCTCCTTGGTATACTTTAATAAGAAAACATTAAAGTCAGTCAACATAATATTTCAAGAAATCCTTGAATTATTATTACAAACTTATTAGATCATATTTAAAAAGAACATTGCACATCAAAATTAAATTGTATATTAAAATGACATTAACTGTTTAAGTATAAAAGTGTTCAACTTTCTATAATACTAATACATTATAAATTGAAATAATATTTGAAAATGTGAAGCGAAATTCATATTATAAAACCATTTATAAAATCGTAATGTTTCATAAAAGCGAAGTACATTTAGATGATGTGAATTAATTTTTTTTTTACATTGAACATATTCTTAGCACAATTTTAAGACGACAAAACACTTCACTGAAAAAGTTTTCAAACATAATGTGAGTATTCTTTAATAAATATCATATTCTTAATCATAAGACTATGCTGAGATTGTGTGCGTTTTTAAGGGTATTATAAATTATTATTGAGTATTCCTAAGAACAAAATTGTGAAGTTTATAGTTTATCTGATTTGAGCACGATTGTATAACAGACTAAAACATAAACAATATTATTATTAAAAAGATGATTTTTATTTCCGCTTTTCTATAAAATTGTTTTAATTCATTTTTGCAGTATAAAGTAATTTGATTAGGAGAAAAAACTTGTAAACTTTAAGTAAAAGTAAAATAAGAATAGTCAATGAGTCTTGAAGTAGATACCAGTATAATACCTTAAAAGTCACACATTTTGAAACTATATTAGTAGGTTAGGTTAGGTATTGTATTTAAGTAGTAAAATCAATAAAAACTATACACTTTTCTTGTTTATAAGAAAATTGATTAGGGAAATCATGCTATATAAAACAAAATTGTATTTTTTAATAATATAGTTATATTGAACAGTGTGAAATTATAATAAACAATCATTATAATTCTTATTTTGTCTTAAAGTATTTATATAATAAATATAAAATAATAATATAATATAATATAATTTTTATAAATAACATTAACAACACATACTAGTAATTGTTTACTAATCAATAAGTGAATAAGTGAATAAAACTTTGATTTTTGTGATCATAAATTAACTGTTATTAATATATTTATTATCTATTTAACTATATTATAATTTAAAAAAAATGTAGTATTAGCGAATACATACTTTATGATTACTATCACAAACACTCATTCTCATATCGTATAAGCTACTACAGATAATAATGTGTTTCAATATTAGTATTAGACATCCGATAAAAAAATGTCCATTGCTCGACGTTATGATTTTAAATAAACCTAAAAATACGCGACAACGACAAACTAAGATGAAAGTTTAAAGTTTAATTTAATACTTGAAATAACGGTTAGCAATTAATATAGTTAGTTAAATAGTTTATAAAGATATATTACGTTACCTCTGATATTTCTTTGGATTATTACAATAATAGTATTTAAAACTGTTTCAGAATACTGCACAGAAAAATCTTTTGGATTTAACCTAAAAAAACGCCATTGGCAAGTTATTTCTATGCGTTGTAATAGAAATCTAGTATTATCATATATTTTATTTATCGGTTTTATAGTTTTATTGAACTTTCCCAATTGATAAACTAGGTATTTGTGTTAAAAGAATATTCTTTTTTTACTTCTTAAACGTGTCTTCCTATTGTGCATAGCTAAACAGAGTACAGCCATTTATAAGATATCTACACCAAAACCAATGTCAATCGTTATCTTGTTGAGCACTTTTTATCGGATCCCATCCAATGTACACCTACTATGTATCATTCTATAAATAACATGAGTCAATAGTTTTGATCATTTTTATTCAATGCGTTTGGGTTCGTACAAACAAGATAATAGTACGCAAGTGCATAATAAATCACGATGACTTTTAGCCAACATTGCTCAATAGTAAAGACCAACGTTTGTGTGTCAGTGTACTACAGCGCAGTGTAATACATTTAAATTTTGAATTTTTCAAATATTATTTATTGCTTATTTATTTTCACAATACATAACATGTTGTTAGACTTATAATTTAAAATTTTAAAAAAGCTAAGATTTTAAAAGGAAACAATATCTATGCAATTTCTAACTGATACTGTAAACTGGATTTATTTTATTTTCATTTATTTGACTCAACGATACGATTTTTGTTTTATTATAATATATATATTTCATAAACTCTTTGATAAGAGCAGTATTATTTTTACTCCATTTTGTATTCTTGCAGTCCAAATAATAATTAAATATAAATAAAATGTTTTTTTATTTCTAGAATCCCTCAAAACTTAAACACCCAGGGCAAGTATCTCGACAAAATACTTATATTATAAAAGTATCACTTGAACAAACTATGAATTCATAAAATGCGTTTTCAATTATATCATAATTTAAAGTTTAATTATGAATATCTTTAAGCTAAATAAACTTGTATTATCAAGATATTATCACATAGTACGTTTTGATTATTTTATTTAAATATAATTTTTAATTTTTGTTAATTTAATATAATTTTTAATCGTTTTGAATTATATTTAATACAATAAAAATTGTAATTTATTTTGATACCAATACTTTTAGTAATATCGTATTAAAGTAATTTAAGTAATAAGTTAGCATGTATGTATGCGTGTGTGTGTGTGTGTGTGTGTGTGTATTTATAAGAATGAATAATAAACAAATAGTAAAAAAAAAAAAAACTAAATAAATATTTGGGTGGTTATTTATGCAGTGAAAACCAATAGGATATCGAACCCAGCACGTACCAGAGAGGTTTTGTTTTTATATATATTGTCTGAAAAGTCAGTTTATGAAACGTTGATAAATAGAGGGGAAGCGTCTTCGCTTGTCTAGGTGGAGAAGAATTCGGTAGCTCTCCAACCGTTTGATTTATATGCCACCTTTTCACATACCCTTTGCGACTTTAAAAAATAAAACCTTATTCAGTCTTAAGCGTGTAAACGTGCTAGTCGTCGGCGTTAAATTGGATCGGTCCGAAATAAATATACGAGAAATCTGAAAACTAAAACGTCTATCTTTTTCCACCACGGAGGAAGAATAAGTATAAAATATGAAAAAAATGTATACAAAACAAACCAAACCATATTGTATCTTCGTAGGTCCCTGGAGCTTTCAAACTAATGCGCTCTGACGCTGAAAAACTCTAGTTATATTTGATATATTATTATACGTGTTAAAAGGGGTTTCAAAAAAAAAATAATAATAATATACAAACGAGTAGAAGAACGGTGGTGATGGTGGTGGTACAACAATGTAATCGGAATTAGGTTTTTCACGCAAAAATGCATGGCATCAAAATAAGAAACCGATTTTGTTTAGAAATTTGTCTGGGGATGGGAAAAATTCGAAGATGTGAAAAAACCCACATGAGGAATTTTATACACTTCCTTTTTGTTCTTATGTCAAAAAATGTTCGCATTTCGTGCTTGAGCGGATAGACATAGAGTTTAATCATCGCTTTTTGTTGTTTTAGTACTCTACGTCGCGCGGAGACAGCCACAAAAGGGAAATACTTCAATAAAGTGAGATGGAGAGTGTAAGGCAGAGATAATTTGTTTTTGTACAGGTTCCTGTTGACTTGAGAGTAAATAGTTCAAGTGGGTAGGTCTTATTTACGTTGGTGGATCGGGAAAACTAAGAAGAGACAAAGAGAGAATGAATGAGAACAAATAAGAGAAGAGACGAGGAAATAAATAAAAAAAGTGTGAGAGAGAAATAAAGATATGCATAAAGAGAATGGAATGAGAGAAAAACTAAACAATGATATGGCGAAAACAACGACAATGACACTGATTGTTAATTATAAAAGTTTTGACGAAAAGGATAGTATATTACGTGATGTGGATGTCATTAATGCAATCAATTTTTTTTAAGTGAAATAATACCATAAAACACTATTATTTTCTGTAGGTAATGTTTGCGTGTTCCAACCAGATTAAATACTGTTTTTTTTCTGCGTGTATTAAAAAAAAAAAAAAAAACGAAAATAAAGTTATTACAATTCAATGTCATTTGGGGACTTTTTTCCTAATGAAAACTGTTGGTGTTTTCGTGACGTGGTATAAAAACATGAATAACGCACATTCACCTTTTTTGACTGACATTAAGCAATATATAAAAATTTAATGGTATCATTATTGTTTTATAAAATTAACTTACTTCGATTTAATGTATTGTATTTAATAGTAACCTTGCCGAATTTACTGGAAAATATGTCTGGTACCTGGGACGAATTGCTCCATTTCCATAAATAAATTAGAAACAGAAATGTATTATTTATAATTATATGCAATATTTAATTCGGTACTTATTATAAGGTAAAATATTGCTTCAGAAGTTCAGTGAAGTGATGAATGTGTAAGTATTCCAATGATATATTGTAGATTCCGAGTGAGGCAGTATTACAATTGGTTGAAAATTGATGGTTTTTATTTTATTTTTTTTATTTTATCTGTTATATTTTATTATAAATACTTTTTCCTGTTGAGAGCAGTACTCAAAAAGTTTTATGCACCACCTTTGTCTTTTATAGACTGGAAATCGAGTCTAGATGGTAATTTGCAGAGACATTTTTCGATTTTCTCAAAACTTTTTCTAAGCGTAAGGAAAAACTTCCGACAACCGTCGATAATTTTTGAAGAAATATTATTGCTGAGTGGTTTTAATCCTATTCCGCTCAGAATAGTTATTCGAATACGACGATTTATCATCTTTTTCAAATTTTATATCATAACAAACCACTATTTAGTGCTGTTGTTACTCCATCTGGTTTATTTTTATGTTTACTAAAATACACTCTATAAATGTATTACACATATTTTTATTATTATTAAATACTTAAATGAAAAAAAAAAACAATAATAATATTATATTGAAATATATTTCACTTGTTATTAATTTAAATAAAACCATTATTAATGCATTGTTAAAAACGCATTAAAGTGTATATATTTATCAGTATCTTGCAATCGTAATTTTTTCACAATCGATTAATAATAAAACAGTGTGCTGTGATTTTAAATTGTAAATTAATTATCAACTATCATATACGAATAATGTATCGCAAATGTCTGGATTATAATCACAAATATTGATATGGTTTTTGTACTTATAGGAAACAAGTACAAATAAAATCGAAAATCGAAATACGATATGTTTGATGTTAAGACTATTCTCAATTTTCAATCTACAATTACATTATATACAACTCATGGGGCATTCTTTCTGTTTGAAAGTGTCCACAAGAAAAGAAAAAACATTATTGTAAAAATAGTCGATAGCTCTCTTAGTTTTGACCCTAATATTAACGATTATTTACAAAATGTACAAAAAAAAAAAAAAACAACAACACTTTAAAATATACTAATAACCGGTTAGCAGACTCCCATTCGTGACTAGCAATACATTCTTTAAACGATAGAGTCTATTGAAATTATAGTTTTTAAATTTAATTAATAATGACGAAATATAATCATTGATATGTATTGATCATATTATGATTATATGATATTAATAACTTTTAATTCTGTTTATTTATTATATTGTTATTATAATTGTATATATTTTATTATTATTATTATTCAATTACATTAAATTGTTCTGTTGAGTAACAATAAATAATTTTTATAAATAAAGCAAAATTATTAGCCCAATAGTTTTTAATAATTAATATAAATATAATAATTTATTTGAATACTTACAACTTTATTGTAATACAATAAATTTCTTATTTCAATCGCAAACTTACCTGAAAAAATAAAAAATATATTAATTATACATTGGTACATGTATGTCTATTAACCTAACCATAATTTACTTAAGAGGTATTAACATATTATCATTACTTATATTATGATAATTTCAATACTTTTTTATCTTTATGAATAATTTATTTACAAGAACAAAATAGTTTTAAGTTAATATAACCATTTAAATAGTTCTATAATTATATTACCTATAGCATTAATACGTTCCTTAAATTTGTCGCTCTAATTTATGCGTTTCATAAAAATTTATTAGCATATTATACTATAGTTTAATACATGAGCCGGGAGATTTTTTTCATTTATCGGTTTTTATTGATAAACCGATCTTACACCATATTAAAACCATATTAAAACTGCCGGAGTAGCAACAATCAATACAATAATAATAATAAATACTCGTATATGTGTGAAAAAATATTTTACAGCTATTCGTGAATTTATTTATTTTTTCTTAGTCTAAGTGCAGTTAAATATTTCTGTAAAAAGTGCACGCACACTGAAACAGACGCATATACACATATACACGCACACTTGATTAACTCAACCAACCGTATCTTATATGTAATATATAATATATATATATGTTTATCGTCCATCATCACTCGAACAATTTTATAGGCGCTCCGGGTGCACTATATGCAAATCAGTGAAGTAGTAGTGCGTCGAAGAAGGTTGCCGCCTCCGGGCGAATTGTCATGGTTCCATGAATATTATTATGATATATGTGTATATATATAAAAAAAAATAAATAAATAAAAAAAAAAAACGATGTGCGCGACTAAATATCGCGTAGCGTGAACGTGTTGCGCGAGTAACACGTCTACTCGTTCATGTCGCTATTTTAAATTTTCTTCATTTTTTTCCTATCTTGTTTTTTCAGTTTTTTTTCCTTTTTACGATCACGGTGGTAACGGCGTCGACGAAAGTGGTAGTCCCAAATCGCACGGTTTTTTACAGCCGTAAATCGACTCGTTTGCGTATAACACACATCCGAAAATATATAGTTTATTCTGATCCGCGATATTATATTATACACGGTGGTAAAAATAAAATCACGAGTCAATGTAGTAATGACATATATTGTAGTAACGTTTTGGAGACAGAGAAAACATAATTTTAATAAGCTTATCGTAGTCGTGTTGGCGTAGGGGTCGTAAGAGAGGAAAATAAATTGGTTGATTCAGGCATTTCAAATATTCTTCCGTGCACGGCGTACCTACGTGCTTTACACATAAGCACATAACTGTTTAATCTTCATGCAGTTTTTTTGTCCAATAATTTCTTTTTACATGCTTGGGCTAAAAATGTAAAATAAACTATAAAATACCACGCCGGCTTTTTGATGGTTACCATTGACATCAACATAATAATAAAGATAAACACTTTGAGAATTTAAATTTACATAATATGTTTCATAGAATTCTTGGTGTCAATATATTCTTCTTATTCTTTTAATTAAATAACAGTTTAATTGGATTTTTTTTAGATTTATTAAACATGTATTTTGGAAGAATAAAATAAATAGACATTTAGTTGTGATTTTGTAATAAAAACAGTTGAAATCAATAGTAAATATTTTCAAGTATAATATATACGTTGTAACAGAAATAACAGATAGATGAAAATCACTAAACTGTAAATTTAAATTCATAAATAAATAAAAAATATATTTAGTAATAATAATAATAAGAAGATATATTTTATGAAAATATATGTGATATTAATTAGAGAAAAAAATATTACATAGTTATAGTTTATTACATACTCAGATATTTATATTAAATTCTGTACTTGTTTAGTTTATTCACTTTGGTGTTTCTACAGTTTATAATAATAATTATATAGTGTAATAATTTAACTTGATATAAATTATAGGGTAAATATCAATAAAAATGTCAAAATCATATATTATTACATTACATCAATGTGTCATATTTTAAGCACTCCATATAAAAGATTTATTGATGGATCAATTATTATTGTGAAATATTTTTTTTTTGCACTAACATCGTAAATATAGCCTAAGTTTTAGAAATTGAAAACTTTAAAAAAAACTAAAACCCGTAGAGAATAAGTTATATAATCTGAAATACTATAACTTTCAAATGAATATCAATAAACAATATATTTCAATAGTAATGACATCTCAGAAATTAATAAACTATAAATTTTTATATATTTCAATAACATACAAATATTTTAAATCCACTCTTACGAATCGTAATTGTTATTTCAATGTGGTGGTTTGATCTTATGGTACAAACTTATTTTTTTTTTCAAAGTAGAATCGTAAATATTAAATTATAATATTTAAATTCTTTGCCTTACTAATTAAACAACAATATTGTTTTATAATTATTAAAATTGGGTATAATATATAATGATTCTGTAGAAATATGGGTTCTTATTAATATATAATTTAAAACAATACAATATGTGGTTATAAAAAAGGTATATTATGTTATAATATAATGATCGTATAATACCCATGTGGTTGGTGAACTGCATATACAATCTATCTCAATCCAGTATATAGCTCATGGAAGGTCACATACTATAAAAATAAATATAATACTTTTGACATATTGTAGCATGAACGATATTATGAATTGTTCTTATGTAGAAAAGCTTTGACTGAATCTCATACAATTATACCAGCCGATCAAGTAGATATTAGATACACTTTTATAGACGAGTAATTAAATTATGTTTTTAGTTAATTTATAAGTATAATAATAATAAAAAAAAATTACATAAAAAGTGTAAATTTAAATTAAATTATTATATGGATGTTTATTTTTAAGATTAATTAACAATGCATACATAATATGGAGTAGATACCTAATTAAAAATGTCGTGAAATAATTGAATTTTGAATTGAATTTGAATGTTTAAAGAACAGCATAATATACAACTCATATAATTATCGTCTATTTTGTTTTTATTCAATTTACTTTAAAATGATTAATTCAGATCTTAATATGAACATTTTGTTTGTTAGATTTCGTTATAGATCTGTCGGATTTTGAATTATTTGTTGCGAATAATATAATATCGGTGTCTCCAGTATGTTTATAACTACACAAACGTGTAGTGAAATTGCATAACCCAAGCGCCGGCAATGAAATATTAATACATATTAATATTTGAATGTATATTATTTAGATTCTTACATTATATTTAAATGCATATCATATTATAATTATTTTATTATATAAAAGTAAATATTTCTAATTTCTAAACTGTTACAGTTGTTTTTCTTTTTTATTGAATCCTCGACCAATAAAGATTATTATATATATTATATACATTATTATTATTATTTATTGACTTATAAAAGTTTATATTAGATTTGCATAGAGTATGTTACAATGTTATAAAAAAATAAAATAAATAAACTAAAAAATAATACGTTGTAGTGTATAAGATTAATATAGTATTACTATTTCTTAATCATTTTAATTTCAAATAATATAGTTTTTAATACACTATGATTGTTTATTTTAATAATATGTTAAAAACCATATATATATATATATTTATTATATATATATATTATTAATTATAATATCAAAAATATAAGTAAAACTGACATTAATTTCATCAATATCTAATTTTTTTTTTTTTAATAGAACATTAAACATTTTCTTTGATTTATATGATGTATAGTCGTATATAAATATATAATTAATCAATGTATTAAAAGTAAATAAATGGTCTAAAGTTGATAAATATGTATAATATATGATATTTCTTTAAGTAAAGTGATCAAATCAAATTTCTAAGCTCGGTTATCGATAAAACTTTTAAAGCTTATTGGTTGTATTATAATTGGTTAAGGGTACATGATGAAATAACCTCAATATATTTAAGAATATCGTTATTTTGTGACACAATAAATTGGCTAAATAAAGGTATTTCACCATTTTAGAAGAGTAATTTAACAAAGAGTAATCTTTTAGTACAGCTCATGGTAATTTAAAAATAAAATAATCAATAAATGATGTAAAATAGCAATTTATATATATTATACTGCATCGAATACATTTTGTAATATAATATTTATGTTATTTGTATTTTATATATATGCATGAATATATGTATAACAAGACATATTTTTAAATAGTTTAATATATTACAATTCATAATACTATATTAATGATATCTTAGAATTTTTAAATAATTAATAATTTCATTTCATTTTTTCGTTTTTTGAAAGACAACTTAAATTTTATATTTTATACTCAAAATATTTTTTTTAAATATTTCACTACATGCTAATCGGATTTTTAACTACTTTATGATTAATTGTTAGTATATTTGCGGTTATGATGTATTTTGTTTTATTCTTATACTGAGTACTTCCTAAACTGAACTAAACTCATCATTATTTCAAAATTTATTAATACATAATATTTTATAATACATATATTTTTTTTTCAGAAATTTGAAATCGTATTTGATGATTGAAATATTTTATAATTTACTCAAATGAATTACGAACAAATCGTAAGTTGCATGTAATCTAGAATATTATATCGGATGTTACACACGTCTACTGAACCATTTATTTTTTTCACGAGAACGTAACATATTATTTTGGAATTGCTTTTTGAAGAAAAAATGTATTTAAGTGCCACAATTGATCACACGGTTCGGTGTGATATAAATGCGCATTATGTGATTGATGTGACCAGTGTGTCGGCCCTGGTCGACATGTGAACGTTATTGGTTAGTACACCCATACCACCACTTTTATCGCTACTATGGATGTCCAAACGTCATTATTTCCATTGATATAGATTCGGTTGTACATTTTGTGTGACTATTGTTTGGTTGACCAAAAATGTTAGCGTACAATGTAGAAGAATAATATCATATTTTGTATTGTCCGAAGCACACGTTTGTGTACGTTCTTGATTCACAGATAATATCATTGATTTGTCGTTGAAAATTCAACAGAATTCAATACGCAAACTAGAATGTTCCACAGTGATATGATAAATGTAAATCTGTTCAAATAACGTGTCTAACGCGGTGTTATAACATAGGATGTCTTTGAATATATCGTTAACATTAGATTTTTGTCAAAATAGATAAAATAATTTTTCAGTTATTAACTAAATGATACCATTCAATATTTCAACATACAAGAGACGTTTTAAATGTATCAACATACTCAGGTAATATTGGTTTTTTAAATACATGTGTCTATTTAATAATAGAAAAAACAGTGATAACCTAATCAACAGTGAACTTAATCAAACTTAATTTATATTTTAGAAGTTTAAAGATAAATTTAAAGACAATGTTATTTTTTCCTACATTAATTATAAAATGACTTTGATTATGTAAATTATATTGTTAATTGGTAATGATAATTAATAATATATGAAGGTATTGAAATTTTAAACTAATAATACTTTATT
This sequence comes from Rhopalosiphum padi, assembly GCF_020882245.1. Classification (NCBI taxonomy): domain Eukaryota; kingdom Metazoa; phylum Arthropoda; class Insecta; order Hemiptera; family Aphididae; genus Rhopalosiphum; species Rhopalosiphum padi. Next base: position 10,417,965 of record NC_083598.1, on the reverse strand, counting down.
AATTTATAAAAAAAGAAATGTCCAAAGAGACATCATTATGAAATTATGTAGATTAAAATAGTATGTATTTGTTTTTAATTTGAGCATGATATAAAAAAAAACAACTGTTTCAATTAACATACTTAAAAGTAAAACACTTGATACATTTTTAGTGAAGTATTTTTTTTTGCCATTCTATATAAATGGAACATATACAAGAGGTTGAAATCAGATATTTTCTTTAAAAAATATATATATATTTATGTGGAGCCAAAATAATCCACTTATAAATGAGTTAATTTTGTATCGTAGTTCTCTTTAAATAATAATTAAAACAAAAAAAATATATATAAAAAGATAATTTAAATGTTATGTTCTCAAAAGGAATTTCTTTCTCAAATATTTTAGGTGATGTAGGTAGTCTTTATTTTCTAAAATATATCAGTTTAACTTTTTGTGCTTATATTGTTCAGATCGCTATATTATCGTCAAACAGTTATTTTTAAAAATTAAATATAATTTATTTATTTTTTGTTGGCCATAATAATAAAAATCTAGTTACTTACGTTTATAATAATAACATAACTCAATTCATACTTAAAAACTAAAAATCATAGACATTTGACTTATATCAATATTCACTGAATTCAATACATTTTTATTTATGTCAAGAAATGACATTCTATTTATTTATTTATCACTATTTGTATTTTTTATATTTACCATTGTATTCGAGTTGTTTAATGTGAAAAAAAAATAGTCGGTATCATCTTGACCGTGTTCTTGAAATGCTATGGTTTATACTCCATTATTTGCATTTGATATCAAAATCGGCTTGCTGTACCTTAGTTGTTAATATTAATTCGAGTGGTACGCCACAGTGGTATAACAATCGATTCAAATTGATCATTATTAAAATGCACTAGACGTGAGCAAAGCGTATACCTGCGGGTATTGTGTCGTAATGCATCGCACATTTCGTACGGTAACTGGTTACGACATGGTTTGTAGACTAAATATACGTATACCTAGGTACGCAGCACAAGCACACACTTATATTATTATAACATATAGAGAGTGAACAGTCATAATACTTACATGATTAATACATACACTGGGACTAGTGAAAATTAATAAACACGCCAGGCTCCGTTTGATTCGTTTAAATCCCTAACTCGGACAAACGAGTCATTAATATAAATATTGCCCCCAGGGATGGCACCATAGTTCTCATTTCCACTGTTTACTAATGGTAATCAAGCAAACACGGTAAAACGTTTTGTAACGGAATATGCCGAGAGACTTTATATATATATATATATTAAATGCTGTTTGGTGGTGCACATACACTGATATTGATATGTGCATATGGTATACAGCGAAAAACATGAGCCCTGATCAGTATTCCGTTGTATATTGTAGGGCTCATTCATATTTAGGCTTGGGTTCGTTAAATTCAATAGGAATCCAGTGGATTAAATCCAACATCGTGAACCCGCACATTATTTAGCATAAAACGACATTTTCGTATTGTCTAACAACAGCGCGTGCGAGACAAATAAACATACACTCGTATAATTCTTCCGATAGAATAATTATGCACAAAACGGATAAAGTATTAACACAATTTATGCATCCATAATAATATAAAATGACCTTTATAACAGTGCATTTATCACTAAAATTATTTGAAACTCGATTAACTATAAGATAAACATATTATAATAAAATTTTGTTTTTTTTTTTTACAATAATTTTGTGCTTATTAATAAATTTACAAATGCATATTATAAAAATTAATTGAATTTTTTTTATATCCGTGATCCATATATTTAAGGACTTTACTAAAATGTCTATATCAGAATCTTAGTTTAAATTTGAGTAATAGGTATCTAAGTATAACGTAATTACTCAAATATTGGTATAACTGGATTCAAAAAATATTTTAAATGAGCAAACTATTTGAGAGTTGTAAAATAAATAAAAGGAAAAAAAACTTTATTAAATATATTTTCAAAATCTGTTGGTTATCTGACAAAAACAAGATGATTTTGTTTATAAAATCAGTAGCGGTATTTGCATTATTTCAACTTCTCTTGAGCATTGGAAATTATTGTATATAGAAAAAATCTCTTCATAAATGAACTTTAATAAACACTAAAATCATTAATTAAAAGCATAGAATACGAAGTCAATCACGTCGATACACATATTAATTATGCATCAACATCATAGTAATAAAAATATCAATTTAAGTAATAATTAATTTTTTTATAAGTCTTAAAACAATAATAATTTGCATAACTTAAAGTATTGTTTTTTTTAAATAAAAGAAAAACTTGACTTAATAACCACAAGAAAATAATGAGAGTTATTAAGAAATTAATAAGTAAATAAATATTATCTTAAGATTTTATGAAATATAAATTAAGTATGAGGTACTTTAAAAATAGTTTGACAGATGAAGTTTAAAATTAAGTTTACTTAGGCAATCATTAATATTGTATTAGTGCTTTCATCTGGTTACTTAGGAATTTGGGTTGTGCTTATTTAATTCAATTATAGGTCAATTGTTTTTAAAAATATTCTGTAGTTAAACTAATTAACTTAGGGTATAGCGTGGCACAGTAAAAGCACTATTGGCTGGAGGCGCTGATATTAAGGGAGCGGCATCATTGCTAGTTCCCAGATGAGTGCCCATCTGGATATTTTAGTAACACACACACATCATGTCCCAACCTAATCATAATCATCGAGATAAATATAGTAAATATAGATAATTATAAATATAGTATTAACTATCTGTAGCTCTCTGGACACAACTGGAATAAATAAGTATCATGGACAAACTAATATCTATTAAAAATTATAAAGCAAGACTAGTACCTACCGAAACTTAATGCGATAAGTTGTAGATAAATAATACGTATTTTAACACATACCTAGTGGTTAATCTTATTTCACAATCCTATCGTTTATTATTTATATAATATGAAAAAATGAAGAATCAATTACACAAATAAGTAGATAAGAAGTATATAATATAACTGTGAACATTTTATAATTTTACTCAATATTAAAAGTTACCTATGATTGTTATTATTAAACCTACAGTGAAATACTAAAATGTAAATTATATATTTGTGGAGAAATTGTGTATTTTAAGATTAAAGCTTATGCATCTTATAAATAAATAGATTTATCAAAAAATGTTATACTATAAAATATATTGGAAATTTAATTTAATTGAAAAAACATTCAATGAAAAATTACGATTTTCATAACGGTTTAGGAAATATTTACGGAAATACCAAAAATGTCTAGAATTATTTAAAAATGTATTAAGTTCAAACTTCAACTTCAAGTCGGCACGGGTTACCTTTATTTGATTGACCTAAAATTTCTTACAGTTCATTTTTATATGTATACACACCGATTTAGGGGGTGAGACCAAAAATATGTCATTATTTTTTTTTGTCATATGACTAAGGAACACCCTAATGCTCACCCCTTTTTTTTTTTTTACAAAATGTGAATTTTAGAATTATTGATTATTTAAAAAAAAAAAAATGAAGTTCTAATTTGTATAATTTGTATAACAAAAGTTTGATTATTGCATCCAGATTAAATTTAAGTAGTAAAATAAATCTAAACAGTTAAAAAATAGGTTCTTTAATTATAATACTCAAATTTCCAATAATCAAAACTTGCAAAAATTCTTTATTAAATTAAAAAAATAAGGGTAAACCATCCCGTATTATAAATTTCAACTGAAAATTGCCATTAAATATTTTTCTGTTTATTGTACTTTTAAAAAGTAGGAAATGCAGTTTATAAATCAAGTATTTATTGTAATAAAAAGATTTATTATAGTTGTTTTAAAATATTATCTATAGTATTGTAATTTGTAATTAATAATCATAGTAAATACAACTTTTAATTAAAATAAATACTGACCTATTCAACACTGATTATTTTATTTTTAATTGCCTATATATTATTAGAAAAACGGTGTATTCCATATAGTGTTTTGATAAAACTAATTACGTATAACATATTTTTATTTTAATAAGCAAATACATTTATTAGGTACAATAAAATCGCATACACATAATATTGTCATATTGTGAGTAGACTAAATAGAGCCTTATTGGGTTTATAGTTTTAAAATAATAACTATAAAATTATTAATATACACACATGTATGTAATATCTAACTTAAGTGATTTTATCGTAAACCAAAATATAGGTAAAATAAACATCAAGTAATCCAAAATACATGTAAGCTAGAAACATTAACTATAATTTTGTTTCACAAAAAAGTTATGTCACTTAAATTGTTGTATAGATTTTTTTTTTAAATGATAAAAATATATGTACGAGTATAATATATTTGAATAAGTTTCTATAGGTTTATTGAACGGCAAAAACAAAAAACTCGTGTTGTGGTATATAAGGCGGTTTTTTAACAATCCTATTTTTATAGAAATAATAATAATAAATAATATTTCTAAAAGTAATTTTATTTATTTTTGTCACTAGTTTTAAATTAAAAATTTAATTTTAATCATTACATAATTTTAATTATAATATAAATATAAATGAGTAATGAAGTTATGAATGTATATTATTTGAACTTGTAAATTGTAAAGACTGAAAAAATTGATTTAAAAATATTAATTAAGTGGATAATATTTTATAGAAAATAAATTTTAATTATATTTAAAAAAAAACCATTAGTGTGTGTGACATATTATTATTATTTGAATATCGTATGTATATTGGTTTTATCATGTGTTAAATTTTAAACTGTATTAAATATTTTGGTTCAACATTCATCATCTTTATCCTTTTTGTATTATTTCGTAAAATCATATATTTATTCCGTGGTAACGCATGCACGTAGTATCTGTACATGTAAATCAAATACTAGTTAAACTTAGAACGGTGGCTATTATATGGTCAAAAAGTGTTTGAAAAGAAATAATGCAATAAACAGTGCCTCAAGGGTCAAATTTTCAGTGCTCTTTATAACGTCAGTACTAGATAACGATAGTTTTCGCATGTTGCTTTTCACTTCTGACATGCCCAAATAATATCCCTGGACGACACAAGGTGCAGTATTATATAAACTGATTCGAGTTTGCCGTCTATCCTCAAAATAATAATGTAAACGTGACTGGGTTTCAGAGACGTGCCTTTTGGTTGTTAAAATCATATCCTAAGGAGCAAACATTTTCAATCAGTATTTATTACATAATTTTATCTACAGTGTCTTGTAATATTTCTAAATTCATCTTTTTTTTGTTATTTGTGGTTTCATATCAATTACAATAAATTAACGAATTTGATTTAATAATACAAAAAATAATGATATTATGGTTATGAATGAGTTATAATTATAAGTACATGCCAGTATTTTTTGCAATATTATTTGACCGATATTGATGAAATATATTTTATCATATAATGACAGAAATTATCAAGTTAATACATAGCGTAAATATTTAATTTTTTTTCTAAATGATATTTATAATCAATCTTTTCTGAAGAGAGCAATATGCAAATTGTGAAAAGGTTTAAATAGTTTAACTTATGAAAGAAGAAGTCACTGGTTATTAAAGAAATTTCATTAAATTATAAATGTTATTATTAAATACATTTTTAACATTATTAAACAACTCTGAGGGTAAAGTAAAAAAAAAACAATAATAATAGCAAAAAAAAAATGTATTATTATAAAATTCTTATGATTTATTGATTTCAATACGATGGGTATACAGATTATACGATAGATACAGCTTAATGAAAGGACCTAACCTATATCCTTATGTTCAGTGGTTCCTATACAAACTAAAATAAGAAAAAATAAAACGGTTTAAATTTTGAAAAATGCATATTTAATTTACATATTATGTACAGTAAAATTATTAAAATAGAATTACTGCAACTAAATAAAATAAAAATGAATAATTGATTAATATTTTAATATTACATTCTAAATACAAATACAATTTGTACGTAAATTATGTAGAAGAGGAATCCATCGTATTATAAAACTCGACATTTAAATTACATGCCAAATAATAATATATCTGTTTAAAATTTAAAATATTATTGAACAGATCTAATGTATTATTATCTTTACCGAAATAATTTATAAAACATTCAATATAAAATATTTCAATTCAAATATGAAATATAATATAAATATTTAGTATCGGTAATACGAAAATCATTAGGTGTTTTTTAATAGTACGAATATTATTTAAAAAAAAAAAGTATAACATATAAATTGTACATATGAAAATATACCAGCTAATATAAATACATTATTTATACACAAAAAAAAAAATTAATATATATAATATACGTTGATTATATTCAAGAAATTATAATGTATTAATTAAGGTTAACCAGTATGATTCGTTTTCAGCAGTTTCGGGCAACCCGAGCTATACCACGGGTCCAACAATCATAAAGACTCAAAATGCTATTACTTCAGTATAGTCGAGGGAATCATGGAAATCCGTTTTGGTCCTGTGTCTGGACAACTTTTACTATCGGATGGATACAACTTTGATGAGATAGACCAAAGTTTCACGGACAAAAGTTTTTCATGACCATAAATTTCTTGGAACTAAACAATTTTGTCGGGTTAACATTTTCTTCTATTCCTTTTCCTGCGGGATCGAATTGTACAATTTTCATTGACATCGTCAGTATAACGTGATCACTTATCGGTATAGTCATATATTATACCATTATAATATATGTGTGATTATAAAGAAAACTAGACTAATTTGTCAATTTGTTTAAAAAGTAAATTATTTGTCAATAAAAGAAAATTATTTTTGTAATTTTCAAATGTCTTAAAAGTTGTATGTATATATTAAAACATTATAATAAACGTTTTTTTTTTTACATAACATTAATTATAAATATGTTTGTTAGAAAATTAAAAAAACTATAAAATTCAATAATTTGACAAGTTCATCAGAATTCGTCAATATTATATAATACGTATGTGATTTATAAAATTATAAGATACATAAAATGTACACACATAATAAATACAATATAATATATGTATTATATGTTGCATTTTACTTAAGTTTTCCATTATTTTTTCTATAAAAAATGAAACCTTTTATATATTTATTGTATTTTAATTTATAAACCAACTTGTTAAAAGGATTATAATCTAAATTATTGATAATAAAATAAATCCTCATTAAAAATCTTGAATTTTATTGCAGTATAGGTACAATCTAACTAGTAACTATAAATTTACGATTCGCTGAGAAGACAAATAAAACTAATTAACATGATACCAAAAAATAATTATCCAATGTTCTCTCCTCAGATAAATACAATGAATATAATTTATTTTAAAGTACTAAGTATTATAAACGATAATAAAGAAACTAAGTATACAAGTTATACGAGTATATTATAATTTGTAAAATTGAGGTACGTGTTGCTCAAGTATAAACATAATAGATAATTTAATAATGATTAGTTATCAATTTATTATTTATTGTATTTTTATATTATAATACTATTTGTATTGTACCACAGTTTATACTACAATAATATATAATATATTTTTTAATATTTAATTAATTTTTTTCCCTTCCTAGGTATTAGCAAAAGCTCGTGTTTACCTTTCGCCTCGTCTTTTGGTTTTATAATATAATGAAAGTTTGCGTATTATTTTAAATTATTTCTTAGAATCAAATTAATTTGTTTTTGTTTACTCTGAACAATCCATAGTTTTGTATAGTTACAGTGAAAAATATTTTTATTCATGATACAATATAAGATAAATATTGTATTTAGTAGTTAAAAAAAAACAATTACATATATACGTATAATTTAATGTTAAATATTCATTAAAACTTATTTTAAACGATCACATTGTAGAATAAATGTAATAAATTATTGTACGAAACTAATACACATACAACTCAAGAATTGAAGACTATAGAATATTTTATATCCTACTTAGTACTTAGTGCAGATTATTATTAAAAAAATACTGTGTTACAGCCATAGAGAATAGAGCAAAAGGCTAAATCCACATTCTATTTATATTGTTCATGAGGGAAAAAAAGAATGAGCACAAAATCGTCTTTTCCATTTTGTTCGAAATGGTTTTGCCTTGAAACACATTTATGTATAAACATATACAATCATATAAACGCGCGTGTATGTGCATATTATGAAATGTTTATATGTATATACATAAATACATGAAACATTAAGGCTGGAAAAAGTAAAGTGGAAAAAGGGAAAAAAACAAATAGACTCCTCATTGTTGTGTTTATAGGGTTTTCAAGAACGGGGTTTCAGTGAAATTTGCGCACGCTTTCGGGGTCACATAACAAATCATGATTTATACGATAGATTACGTTAACTGCATTATATTTTCTTCAGGCGCTACCCCTCGAAATGTAGTTATTCCATTTATCACAGTGGTCACATAGTTTGGATAAGAAGTGAAGAGGATATATAATATAACTTTTGTTTCGCCGTTGGGTTATGATGCTCGTAGTTACTAGTAACTCATAAGAATTTTATCGAAAAGAACGCGTGAAATTGGGTCATTCCGATGCAATTGGAACGACGTATATAATATTTTAGTTCCACACTTGGATATTTTTGACACGTACTCGTAGTTAATAATGAATATATTTAGAAATATAGATTAATTCCATCATGTTTACTAACATAAAATAATTCAATAGAAAAAAAACGAAGTCACTTTAGTTTTTATCATTAACTGTATAATAATTCATAATATGTACGTTAAAATGTTCTCGTATAATTTAAATAAAATAAAAATAATATTTATTTAAAATCATTAATATTTTTATATATTTTGAATTGTGTGTCAAAAATAGGTATCTTACGAATTAATTATTTAATTAAATGTCTTCTATCAACTGCATGTGATTAGATAAAATATTAATAATACGATTTATAAGACTTTAAAAATAAAATTAATAGTAAAACATTAAATAGTATACCTATTGTATGATATTCAAAAAGAAATATGACTAAATCGAAAATCGGATAATTTAAATATTTAAATAATAATGTATTTCCTTAGTTTTTAAAAACTTTAGCTTATAAAACTGTACATTGGTTTAAAACAAAAACTAAGTTCAAATCGTTATACTTATCATGGGTATATTTATTTCTATCTTAGAAACTATTCCTTGTATTTTATCGTATTTTTTTCATTCAAAAATCAGCAAAATTTTTATTATTTTATTAATTGACGTATACCTATTCAATTGTATATATTATTGTACGTCTAACTCATACAATGATAATACTATACATATAGTATTGTATTTAAAAAAAAAAAATAATTGTTACGTTTAAATAGGTACTTAACATTTCGTTGAAACACTTCAACTAATTCAAAATGCAACTCAAATTCTACATTTAAGAGGTAAATTTCCAAGTAACTATACGGGATGATCCATTTCACGTAAGACACTCATTATATCACGAGTAATGAATAATGATGTACCATTATTCTGCATCGAAGTAAGCGAACCGTGACAAATAAAGAATGTAGTAATTTTCGTTCGCTTTGTTTCAATTCAGTATGGTGATACAGTGTTATTGGTACATTTCTTCGATTTTTGCGTTTACTATAATGTTAAAATGAACTTTACATGTATCTATAAATTATATTAGATAATATTCGTACATATTACGTGTGACAAGTGATAAGGCAACGTTTTCCGGTATATTGTTGAATATATTTACTTTTCTAATAAACCACGACGATTTTGTAAACAAATCAAGAATACTTTGCATAATAAAACCATTAATCAATTAAACATTTTTGGCAAAGCGAAATGTAAAATACCTGAAACTTCAGATTAAAAATGTGGAATTTATGCGCGCAATACACTATATTATTATTGTACAAGTGAAATAAACGGAAGAGATTCAGATATTTGAAAAACTCTGTTTCGGCGCCCTTCTTAATGTTTCGAATAGTTATCCATCTATGTGTCACGGCCATCACCGTGGCAACGGATGCGGTGACGTCACGAACAAACGAAAAACTATGACGTCGAAGGAATACTAACGATCGAAGAAATCGTTAAACGAATGACGTTTCCAGCACGTCACGACAGTTGTTACCTGATCATGTGTACGAATTGTATGAGGTGGCCCACCCTACTCCACACTACGAGTATTGGAGGCAAGTGCACTTTCTGCCGGTAAAAGACCAATAAGGAATAATTTAGTTTTTCAAGGTTACCAGACCGGCGTCACAACCATTACGCTCGGCCACTACACTGACTATCAACTGATTTTAAGTTGTTTAATTTCGGCGCAAATGTAAACGTCTAATCGAAAGTTAATTTGTTTGTTATATTGATTAGTGTTTAGTCGAACATACGAGTATTTGATATACTTGATGTGCAATACATTTTGTTTAGTTTTTTAATTTAAATTATTTTAATAAATAAATAAAAAAAAAGAATAAGGAATAGAAAAAACTTTCATTTATTGTTTCAATATCGTCTTAGAATTCTATACGTACTAAAACCATACTGAATGGATTTAGCTTTTATTTGTTACGGGAAATTTAGCATTAGACAGATGTCAATTTATTAAGAGACGTGACTATAATTTAGGATTTCTGGTGCTATAGGAATTGTAATATCAGGGAATGAAGAAAACATTTTAGCTAGATGTTCATGAAAAGCTAAGCTATTTCTTCGACGGATTTCCATTAGCACTAAATGGAAGGCGGTGGTTCTTTAAACCTGAGTAAACTTTTTGGAATATTTCAAAAAGCTATCTTTTGTGTTTAAAGATTGGTATTTTAATTAGAAATATTGTGGTTATTTTTTTTCATATTACTTTTTTTATTGTTTGATAGATTATAATATTTATTTTTATCAAAATTAAATCTATTTTTCTGAAAAATGAAGCTGGTTCTTTGTTGATGAATAAATATATATATTTTTTTATGAATATAATCAAGCAATATACAGAGTGTCCCGTAGAGTTCATTTTTCTGAAAATATGAACGTTTCAACATTTTAATTTCATTAATCTCCTGATTTTTAATATTTTTTCTGCTTTCGAAAAAAACTGCGAATTATTTAATACGACAGTAGTATCATTGTATCAAAAATGTGGCCAACGTGCTTGTGCGGCCGGTGAACTAATCAGCCGACTTCTATAAACTTGAAAAATAGATTAATGAAATTAAAATGTTAAAACGTCAATATTTTCAGAAAAATTAACTCAACAAAATAGCTATTTTCAATTTTTTTTAAAATCAATTGTATAAAAAAAAATATTTTTTTTTAACTTTTTTATCAAAACATTAAAATAAATTAAAACATGAAATATTTGTAGTTCTTGTTCACGATAATCTTATTAAAAAATTAGAATTATATCTGGATTTTAATCAGGATACATTGCTATAGGTAAATCCTTACGGGACACCCTGTATATGTGAAATTTTTTGGGCATTAAGCTGTTGTGTGTAATTTAACGAAAATATAATATGATACTTGTATTAAGATTATTAAACTTTGAGAGACGCCATACTATATTAATTTAACTGAATTATTTTAGTAATACTATTATATTATTAAATAATAATAATAAATTAACTATATTTTGTTTATGAGTAAGAAATTATATAAGTGTGAATTATGTACCTAAAAAGTAATAATTTTAAAATTAGGAATATGCCTGAATGTTCATATAATATGTTCAAATTGGAGTATTTAATGAAAAGTCGATACAAAAATATTATATTTTATTTCAAAGAAGCATCTATTTTGTTTTTAAGGCTAAATAAATTAAACATTGAAGAACTTACTTATCTTATTTTTGAAATTAGATTTTACAATATCTTACTTACTTTGATGTTTGAATATTTACAAAAACTTTATGTTATGCGTTTTAGTGAGAATTTTTACCACGGAAAATAGTATCTGACATATTATACAAGCATAACATGTTACATAAATATATAGTCATGGGTAATCCGATTTACATGAAAGGATTATTATATTTTTAAAGTACATCGAAGGAATAGAATATTAATAATTGTATGTGTAATAAAGTTCGTTAGTGATAAATTGGAGTACGTGATCAGAAAAAAAAATTGAAAAATATTAAGCATGCGATAACATATATGTATTTGCATATTATCTTTTATAATTTGCATGTTTTTACTTTAGGGTTAGGTGTTTAATTAAAAACTAGTTGGGAAAGAGTTGTCATAGAAACGTTTCTCCGATCTCTCCCCACATATCAAAAATACTTATATTCAAATATTTTGCCATGCCAATATTTGCAAATGATACAATTTAAATTTCTATTTATTTATTTTTATATTTAAATCATAATATTTGGCATGTACCTAATTTAATTTTTATACTGGATGATTCTTTTATCAAACACACATTATATTGATCTCTGTTCATGCTTTATACATCATTTAAAAAAATATATATATACATTTTATCTTTATTAAATTTAACTATTTTTTTTTTAAGTTTTTACTTTTTTTTAATGATAACATACATTAGTTTTATATTTTTAAGAAAAATATTTTTCGGAGTATTTCGATACATACAAAACGAAATTCTTACCAGTAGTTTATGAGTTATAACTTATAAGTATTTAAAGTTTAGGTAAGAGAAGTAGTAGACCAACATTTTGCGGAGTATCCCCGTACCTCACCACTCAGCTCATCAAAAGTTCTAAAACTTATAACTCATAAAATACTCTTTAGAATTTCGATTTTTATGTATTAAAATAATAAAAAAAAATATTCTGCTTAAGGATATAAAATCAAAAAATTAATGTTGTTAAAAATGTTAAAAAATAAAAAAAAATTATATTATTTTGAATGGAAATTGTGTAAAAAAATATTAATAGATTTCAAAATAATAAATATTGTTTTATAAAAAAAATACCACGTATATTCAGTACATTTAGAAATGATTATAAGTAATAACATAATACTACGTTATTTACACACTTCATTAATAACACGATCCAAACAATTTAATAAATTAGAGAAACCAATATAGAAGATATATTTAATGCACGTATCTAAACTCTTTATGAAAATCTTTAATTATAACGCATATGTACAATAAAAAAATGATTTTAAGATACATAATAAATTAATCAAACATTATAAAACAATGTTAAAAAACTCAGTTGACCCAGTAGGCATTTAATTATTGATCATGGATAATGGATATAGTTCTACAAACAGTGAAGTTCATTATACTAAAATAAAGAATATTGACATTAGCTTAATAAAGTATTAAATATACCATTTGTTGTGATAAATAAAACAATATTTTAAAGTAATATAATGTTTAAAAAAATGGGTCATAATTTATTATTATTCTTATAGCTGGAATGCAATATATATACGTAAGTTTCAGTATAAAAACTCTTCTACAATTCGCACAGTGAAAAATAAAATACAAAATGCAAGATAAAAGTGTTCAGTTTTTTTATCCAACGAGTCTTTGTAATTGCTTTATATTTTTAATATATCGAATGTAACTATAATATAAATATCAAATATTTTTAATTAAACTCAAAATAAAATTTATTCTTAATTATCTTTACGTGTATAAACTTGAATCATTCAAAATACAATATTTAAAAATTACCTATTATGGTTATAAATCATTTAGTAGAATATTAGAAATAGTTTCGTAATACTGTAATACAATAACAATGAGGATATTAATGCATTTTGATGGATATTAAATGTATATTATGCAGAAATCTGAAATTCAGTATAACTTTTAATCATGAATTTATATTTACTAGCATTTTATTGAATGTAATGAAAAGTGTATCAACTGGCTTCATGGGTAGTTTTATTTTAATAACAAATATTTCAACTTTAGAATCATTTCCTAAATGTGTTCTATTTGTGCCGTAATAATATTTTCATCATATTTCACCTCTGATAATTGATTATGGTAATCTTAAGTTTTGTGTACTCTTAATCATTTTAGTAGAGATTTTAAATCATTTGTTTTAAGGCATTTTTAATGAACCAAACATGATATTATAATTTAGCGTTATTTTGTTTTTCTAAATCGCATTACTCTTTTACTAAATATATATAATTTTTAATTTTATCATAAGTAACAAACAAAAATATTCGTTCATTAAATAAAGGTTTATTTTATTAATTTTAACATAAACATGTGCTTTGCTCATAAACAATTTATTTTTTTGTTTAGCTTTCTATATGAAATGTAGAAAAACATGTAGAAAAATCATCAATAATTTATTTTAAACTAATTATAACCTATTTTCTCATATTATTTTCATAAATTAAGTTTTGGTAATTGGTAGTTATTATCTGACCTTTGCAGTCTGTTCCAATATTAATTAATTTTTGGGTTATTATCTTAGTCCTTTATTGTATAAAATAACCCTAACATAAAACTCATAATTACGTTTCTATACTGTATTATTCATTTTTATTTTTAGATTAGCACATGATTTTACAGTAAAACAATATTAAATTATTGTTGATTTTTTTTAATGTTAAATAAAAAATAAAATATTCTATAATTATAATATTTAAATTTATCTATATTTTGATGAAAAATGAACTGAGATAATCGATGTATTTATGTGTTAATTAATTTGACTATGTAGAGTCATTTAAGATTTAAAACACAAACTATAAATATAATATATATTATATTTTGTTAAAATGCGATTTCGTGCATCCTATTTAGTTATTTAATAAATTAATAAAATAAATTATTTATCATCATATTCGTGGTAAAATCTGAAAAATATTTTTATATTAAACTTTTATGTAAACATGAACATTAAATCCTAGTCATTTTAATATATAAATATAAATTATGCATGTAATATTATAATATAAATTAGTTGTATAATTCTAATACAAAATGTATTGACATGATATTCAATCGTCTATAGTTTTCTTTATTAAAATTGTAAGTTAATATTCCTAAAAAGAAAAATAAATTATTATTTAGTTCAAATTGTTATTGTAACACATGAATATTTATACTAAAATAAAGTTTACAGTAGTATATTCATGATAATGTGCATGAATATTAAACAATATATTGATAACATTATTCTTTTTTACTGTACCATACTAGTAAGTACCTAGTAACTCCTTTATAACTATAATTAAATAGATACCTATACAAATAAGGATTTGATATTCCTTTATAATTTATTAATTTATATATTTATTAATATATAATGACTTATATTTTTCGCAATTAATATAATATAATAAATGACCTACAGACTTCTAAATTCTTATAAATAAATTATTAGTTTTCTTAAAGAAAAATACAATTTAAATTATTATTGTTTTAAATATGGATAGAAATTTTATCGTATAAATTATGCCATAAATACATGTTTGTTATTGATAAACCATAATGTTATAAATATTTTATTAATGATCAATTTATTTTAATAGTGAAATTTATAAAATCGATTATTACAAATTTCAGACAACCGAATTGAATACCGATGCCACGCACTATATTCATAATATTTTTTATTAGCTTGGCATACTATATCAAACGAATACCCGTTGATTTATTTTTGATTTTACAGTAAGTCGTAGATACATATTATGTTGTTTGTAATCATGATATATTATAATCTAAATATTCAATTGCTTTAAATGAATTCATGAATAGTAATGACAATAGATTTATATTGCATGTTTATTATATAATTGTGTCAAATATTCGTTATAATAACTAGAAATAAATACATATATTCATGATAATTTTCCTCTGTTTACTTTATATTTTCTATCTACCATTTGAGTTTTATTATTTTTCTAATTATTCACGCTATAGAATACCGCAACTGATTGTTGTGGGAATTTCAAAATTAAAATTAAAAAAGTCAATAAAATCAATAAAATTGAATGGTTGATTGATAGCCTCTATATATGTGTACAAAACAATAATATTAAATAAATATTGTTTTCAATAGATTCACAATTGAAACACGTAAAACAAGGTTATTTCTGTTGCATTACACAAAACCGCCAAGCTATTATTTGAAACTAGAAGCTATCAATAACCGCAATAGTAATTCGTATTTTTGGATGTCACAGAAAACCACCTCTTACCGTCATATTTCATCTGACCCAGTTTATGATAGTTATATATTACTTTAATACGGTTTTTTGTAGGTCAATACTCAATACATACAGATTGTTTATGCCACGATGTTATGACTTGTTTGCGTGCCACATACACTATACTAAAATATTAATTTGTGCATGTTAAAACTATGTTTGTATTTAGAAGCGAATGAGAGAAAATTAAAACAAGTCTTCAGCTGTTGTGTTTTGGTATTTGCTAGTTCTCGAAGGCTACTGTAACCGATAACAGTCAGCTGCAGCTATTACGAATGAATAATATCACGGACTCGTCGGAAGTTGTGGCACCAATGACAATAGTACACGACCAACACTTTATGTTAAAAAGTCTACTACTAGCTTAATAAAGTCTTGGCTGCAGGTCCTGAAATTCCTTCGCGTGTTAGGAGATTCTACCAAATTTACACATATTTCTAACCTATGCCTATTGTCGATGAGGGAGAAGGGAAATAGAAGAAAAATAAGTTTTGCGCAGCGTCAAAGGAAGAGGAGGACGAATAGTCCGTCGGAAGGTACAGTTGTGGCTGGGTGCAGACGGCGGAAGAGGTCCAATGGCCGGCATAATACGGATCAATATACACAGGGTAGATATATCGTACTACCCTTGTGTGCACACCGTACCGTATGTGCGTTTTTCCATCAAACTTCATCCACCCCACAGCCACGTAACGACAGCACCACAAAACAAAAGTCCTACGACCGACCGATCATCACGGATGCGAAGCTGTAGCCTGTACCGTCGGTGGCGATAAGTCGAATTGATTACCGAATGATGTCCCTCCTCACCACGCGCGACACCTTACACGTCAACGTTATCTATCACGTCATTGTCGATTGCCTTAACGGATCCTGGCGTAAATCCTTTTTATGAGAATTTTGTTTTTGAAATGATAGATGTTTATAATTCATATTGGTAAATAGTTGATAGTTTTGTTAAAAATGTAATTAATTTGTTTACGAAAAAAAAAGTAGCAATAGGTAATCGTATTTAAAAATAGAGGAAAAGTGAAAAAAGGAAATATTGAAAATGAAAGGATAAAAAGAGAAAAGGAAAAAATAAAGAGAAAGAGAAAGAGAGAGAAAAATGAAATTGCGCTAGTTACAACTAGTGGAAGTAGTGTGCGTCGTGGGAAATCGTCGCAACGATATTTGTCCTCCCAAACGTTCGGTTGTCGCAGCTTTTTGCTGCGGAGGTGGTACACTTTTGCAGAGACGGCCGCAGCTCAGCACAGAAGGGCTATTGTGACGCGACCGAGTGTATAAATGCTTTTATTCGAAACTTTTGATGGGTGTAATTTCTGAAAACGGTTAGTTTTTCGGTCCATTTGCTACCCGGTCAATTTATATATTTCGTCGGCACACCCGTTGCTGCTACGGTGTGTATCCACCCAACAAAGAGCGTGTAACATGAAATGCACGTGTCCATGTGTCTAGTGTGTGTGTGTATGTGTGTGAGTGAGCATTTCGAAATCTGTTTGGTCAGAAGTTTTCAACCGTCAAAATTAAGGACGCGGTTAATGTTTGACGCCTAGACGTAGAACCACGTTCGAACTACACGGACACACTGTATACCTTTAAGGGCGATTAAACATGATTTTAAACGATATAGTTTTTACAATTAACTATGCCTGAGATTAGCAGTAATATTGCACACACACAAACACATATATATTCAAGCATTTTATACGGACACGATCCATAATTTTCATTTCATTAAAGAATTTACAAACTTAGGAAAATATAAAATAGTTGTGTTTAATTCAGTGTAAAAATACCAACTAGTCAATCAAGTAGTAGATATATATGGTGATAAGCAAGCATGCTTATACCCGTTATTTTATTTATTTAATAACGATTTTATTCAAATTCTAATTGGAATTTTTAAAAATACTTAAAAGTCATATTTTTAAAATTTTAATACTATTAATACTACTTAAGACACTTAAGTATTGTTTTATGGTGATATAAACTTCGGTTTTCCAATAAAAAAACCACATTTCTTACTGTAAACTATTCAGTGGATAATTACATTAAACATTTTGATGTAACAAATTCAAAATTTGAACGTAAAATTATTAAAAAATTTGTATTAAGGACAATAATCATTAAAAATGATTTGAGTAAAGTGTAAAATACTTAAACAGATGAAATATTAAAACTATTATGCATTATACTTGAACCAATTTTTACAAATAATAAATTATCATAGATTAACGATTTACACATCTTTCTGGTACACAATCTGGTCTTAACTAATAAACACCAAAAGTCATCTGCTGCTCTTTTTATTTTTATATTATTTATATATCCACTCCAGTATTATAGCGGGCTCCTATCTTCATACTTCGTATCTTTTTGAGGTAGGCAACTCAAAATATGTGCCCGTGGCGGTGAGCTGGCGTACTATGTAGTTGTAATGTTTGTATCCACGATATGTCACGGATCAGTTAACGTGATGCATTGGAGCTCGACGGCGACAGGTGTTTAAGCAATCCGCAAAGCATCAATAATTTCATCGGGTGGTTTCGATGACACAACGTGACTTTTTATTCACAGCAGTATAAATTGATGGTTTGGAGTAAGTTGGCAACAATACTCAGATGGACGACGGTGCTGGGAATCAAACGTGTCGAAAATGGCAAAAGCTCATCGGAATCGACTCGTACACTAGTACAATGAGATGTAAGTCTCGCCGGAGTACGGTGTTGTTTGGAGAATGTTTTCTATGGTCTTAAGTGGCCTAGTTTCAACGTGTTCGCTTTTGAGCGCTGAATTCGTCCGCTGGTCACGACGTTGGTCATATATTGTTGTTTCTGGCTTCAGCCGGATTCAATTGCGTTTTTCGGACTTGCAGTCTTTCTTTTGAGTGGTTTTTTTATTTCTTCATTTCTTATTTTTCATTGTGGATTTGAAGAAAATAATTGAATTGACCCTAACCTAACTGTTTAGGGCTGTCTATAAATAATTTTGAATGGTTGACGCATTTGCGTATGATACATGAAAACCACACCAGAGCAGCACGTGTTATAGGCGCGTGCTATGGTGTAACGCTAATATAACGTCATACAGTTTTTTGCCTACCAATTAAATTTCTATTAATGTTGGCCCCGAGAAGAGTTATTTTAAAAAGTGTATGTGTGTGTGTGTGTGTGTGTGTTCCGTTACAAAATTTTCAAATCATCATAGTCTCCATAACTTTCAAATCCATTATTTAAATTATTTTTAAGGACTTTATTATTAGTACACAAAGTTAAATAACTCAAAATGTACTTGTTTGAATTTTGATTTTAATACGACAACATTTTTAGAACAATTATCCGATTAATGATTAGGAATAAGAAAAAAAAGATAGGTAATTATCTGAAAAACAGACAATTCATATTTCCACAAGATATTACTTAAGTAGTATAAACAAATCTCAACAATGTCAAATTATGATGTTTAAGTTTATTTAATAGTTACAATGAATAAATTCGTTATCAAAGGAAAACTGGAGATGAGTATAATAAATTATTGAATGAACCTACACAGATACTGTTGCACATTAGATATCTATAAAACGTACAAAACTAAACAAGAAAACAATTATATAATAACTAATCTTAACTTATTAAAAATAATAATACATCTTAGTCATTAAATATATTAGGCCAATATCATTTAAGTATATCAACATAAGAAAAAAGGTTAATCTAAGTTAATAACAACAAACAAGAAAAGTCAAAAAGTATTCTTCAGTGGTGACCAATAATATGACTCTATGTGATTGCTGAATAGAACGCGGTGTTCTATACAGCATTAGACCACGGTGGTTTAATTAAGTGTTTACATTTTAAATTAAGTGTGTTTAATTTTTATTTGTATCGTCAAAATAATTTCCAAAAAGTCGATACTAACTAATATCTTGTGTGTGTGTGTGTGTGTGTGTGTGTGTGTGATTATTTTTTTAATTCAAGCTTTTTATTATGGAAAAATCAACCCACAACACAAATTATTTTGTGTAGTTTAATCCTTTAAAACAATTTTAGTTATTTTATACATTTTTCAAACATGTTGTGTGTGTGTTGGTAGTGTATATGGGACACAATATTGTTATGTATGTGTACCAAGAAAGATATCATACGCATTCGATTCTCCATCTTGTGATCAAGACAATGTAAACACGACTTCGGCAATGAACAAGTGTTTGTATGCGTAATATTTTGATTTTACACATTACCATGAAGATTATTTTTGAAATTTATATGTATGCACTAATGTCAAATATCGTATTTTGAGCAAATGTGGATCTATGGTATATACGATTGTATACCGTGCGTAATTTTGAAAGCACATCCTGAGAAAAATCTAAGTTTCTATTCAATTTAAATGTAATAGTTCAAGTTATTTATTTAGTCTTTTTAGTCTTTTTAATATTACCTTTATTTTTTTTATTTATTAAATTATATGTTTATTTTATTACATCAAATGAGCCGTATTAAATTATTTCTATTACGCCATAAAGCTATTTTTTTAATTTTTTATATATTGTAGCATACATACAATATTGTTTTAATATTAAATTGTTATTGTATTCTATATAGACTAACACAGCAATTCCCAAATTATGAAGCGTTCCTTTCTTGGGAAAAAATTGACATTGTTCCTACATATTATACTTCTATAGGTACTAATAAAGTACTATACATTAATAAAAATTGTTTTTTCATTCTTTCAAGTGAGGTGTGATTAATTTATTTTTATTTTTGGTGATGCGTGAAACAAAAAAGTTTAGGAACCGCTAAACAACAGGCATTTATATTTTATAACAAAAACATGGTTTGACCTTTTTGTTTCTTGACTTTATCACCAATACACACCTACCAAAGAGTACCTAAATTAATATTAATCGTTTTTACATAATATGTGCTGTAATTTTGGTATATCTGTAACACCAGCACCCAGGAAATAGTTTCTTACAATTATTTATTTATAAAAACGGCTTGAGTAAAGGGAGCGTCCAGTAATGCTACTTCAGCATGAAAGGGTTTTTATTATATTTTTTTTCCAGTTATATGTTTAGGAGATCGCGTGGCCAATTACGCTTTAAGCGACGGGGAGGATTACCTGAGAGAATGAAAGAAGAGAGATTTGATATTAGGGTATTTGTGTGGGCTAAAGTATTGAAGTGGAATTTTTTTTATAGTTAGTGGAAGCAAGTACAGAGAAAGTAGGTATTTTGAGATTTTTATGAAGAGTTTTGTTGCTAACGTACCACGGAGCTTTAGTTAATAAACGCAAGTTTATAGTCTGGAATGATTGAAACAATTTTAGATTTGAGACTTCGGTCAATCCCCAGATTTAGATGCTATAAGCTATCGCAGGACGAATCAGTTGTTTGTTGAGAAGAATTGTATTACCCAGTGAGATGTTGGAGTAAAAAAGGTGTCTTATACCATGAAGTTTATTTATACATCAATGTAAAAAAAAATTATGAAACGCAATTATCTTTATTGATTAAATTATGATTTTAAAGATTTTAGATTAACATTTTTTATTTTATTTATTAAGTTTAATAATGTTTTCTTTTGTTTAAATATACATTTAATAATCGTATTATTGCTTTTGTCACTATGAAAAATTGACTGATATATTAGGTATTATGTAAACAATAAGTTGATATAAAGGGAAAATAGTTTAATTTTTCGGTTGATATATTCATATATATAAATAAGTGTTGTATCAGCTAATAATTATTTTATTGATTTAACTATTAATTGTTTCATAATTTTTACTTTTATTTTAATTTAACACGCAAGTGCTATAACAACAAAATGCATATTATATAAATGCTTAACATATAATGCTAAATCAAAAAAAAATATTTTGTTAAATAGATAATTGTTACTTGATACAACACTAATACATATAAACCAAAAAATTAATTGTTTTTCCTTCTTATAAACTTATTTTTTACATATTACCTAATATAATATCAGCAAATTTTTCATAATGATGAAAAATACGATATTTAAATATAAACATTTTCTATTGTACTTTACAATTTTTATCATATTTTTTGTGGCTCATATTTCTATTGCTGATGTGAAAATGTTAAATTAAACAATTTCAAATCATTATTTTAACATATTTACAAGTTATACTATTAAATTTTCATTAAAATCTTTGACTATTGATTAGTGCACGATGTTGTTCATAATTCAAATTTAACTCAAACTTAAATTTAAGTTTGGATTTTAATAAAAATACACGTAGAAAAATAATGAATATCCTAATATAATTGTTCTCATGCATGAAATATAATTAAAAATACTGTATTTTTACTTTTATCTTGCATATAGGATTTAGTTTAATGATAAAAATGTAAACTTGGCTTAATGGTTTTATACCTTCAAGTTTTAACATCAAACAAAGTGTTTGAGATATATATAATATATATATTAATATTATTATAAAAATATTTAAAATTAGTTTTTGATTTTCTGTGTTTTAGTTTATTTAAATCAGAGTTTACATTTCGTTTTGTCATGACATCCGGTTATGTCGTATTAATAAAATATAAAATTCAACTACTACTGTCGTGAAATTGTATACCTTATTTTAAAACACTTGCATGTAGTATAACAAATTTATTTTATAATAACCATGAAAAATGAAGCCTATAAATATTTCAAATTGTTTTCTACATATCTTTGATGTATTCGATATAAACATTAAATTATATTATATTATGAGTATGTACCTACAGCTATTGTTTAGGGAAATTTATTGATACACATTATAAAATAAATATTCAATATGTTATACTTGTGAATAACACAGTTAATTGTTTAATACGATTTAAATGAACTAGTTAGCATTTTTTTTTTATTATTAGAAAACTAGAAAATATGTATCTTAAGCGCTACTAATAATAGAGACATTATTGTAATAAGAAAAAGTATTTTTATAAATATTTGGTGAACAAATAAAAAAAAGGTAAAATTAAAATTGAATTTTCCTTTATGTTCGCCAATAGCCGTATAGACATAACGATCATGGTAGCCGATTTGAAACTGAGAATTTATAGTATTCCTAAGAGTGTTGTTTTTTGCCTTTCAAATATCGAAAGGGCAGGAAAGTGGTTAAATGTGTGTCATGTGTCTCTTTGCTGTCGCAAGATTTCACGTTATTGAAAATTCTTTCGTTGTTTCTCTTTTCCATTCCTCGCCATTTCTATTTCCTTTCTCTATTTTTGCATTCACTCTTCCATTCTACATTGGTTCAATCGGTTCTCTTCTCCGCCTTTAAACCAAATTCAAGAAGAAAGGATGTTTTTTTTATGTACTACGCACAAGTGGTAAAATATTGTTAAGCAAGTACTTATCGATTATCCGAGCAGCCCTTTTGACTTTTGAATTATCGAACCCAAGTGGGCACATCAAAATTGTCTATACAAAAACATTTATTCATTCTTTTGTGTTCTTACATCACTTATTGTGTAGGTATTTTAAATAACTACATACAAACAAATAATGATAAATAATAGGTTTTAAGCAAAGTGGAGAAGTTGGTGAAGTTTCATTATTTTTTATTTTTTATTCTTTATTTTATAAATTTTAACATTATTATTATCCATTTCTTATCCTTAGACCTACCCTTAAAATCGTCAATTGTATAAATATCTAGCGTTAATGAAAATCTTTTCAATCATGTCACTATAATACCTTTAATAACTATTATTATTACATTTTGTATAACTTTGTATAACTATTGATTTTTTTTCAACTTCATAATATACTATGATGAAAATAATATTAAAGTATTTATATTTGTGTTGATCAATTTTTGGGATAGTGGTAATATTGTAATATTATCGATCTTTATTTGTAAATAAAGTTTTTCAATGTTGATACAAAATTTTATCAATAAATTTCTTCCTGATATTATGTTATACTATATTGAATAAACATAATTTAAAATATATTATGGTATTAGTATGTATGGCACAAAAAATAGGAATACTTAAACAAATAAAACAAAATAATATATTCAATTTGTTATACATAAGCGTGTATATACATTTATAATCTTTTGAAGTGAATTTGAATTTTTTATAATTTAATACCTGTGTCGTTGTAATATATTTTATAAAGTAATGTAACCTTGAAAAAGCTAAAGATCAACCCAAGTGACTTAATCTGTGTACTATTAATAACTTACAAAGTAAATAAACTTTAATTTTTGTGTTTAAGAAGTACCTTAAAATACATATGATACTTAATGTAAGTGAACATCTTTTTCATAAATACATAATACAATTTCACTCAAAAGTAGATATTATTGACATACATTTTTGTATTTTGTGCACTTTCACGACTTATATTATTTTTTTAAATACTGTGTTACATACTTCCTAGTATCTTATATTATATCTTATCATATATCAGTTATCTTATAAAAATAAATAGTGTCTATAGTTTATACTATACAGAGATTAAGACATTTACATTAATTTGTTTCCTTCGATTTTATATTCCCGTCTATTACATTTTCTTAAAAAAATAAACAGTAAATACCTCCTTAAAATGAAATGTGATATATTATTTACCTTACCTTAACTTCAAAAATATTAAATTGTGGATATTATAATCTTACCTGCAAAAAAAAAAGTATTATACATTAGTATTAATATTATTATTATTTTTAATTTCGATAAATATCTGTATATAATATTTTGTACAATAAACATAAGTGATGAAATGTATTTATTTAATACATTAAGAAGGCTTGATGACATAAGAAATAAACCATCCAGTGAGTTTATACATATTATGTAAAACATATTTGTTGTTTATATACCATTTATTTCTTACCACAATATGTAATAATAGACATATTTACTAAGTGAATTTTTCATGGTATATTAAATATGTTAGTCGTTAATATAGCCTTTTAATGTTATTTGAAATAGCAATATGAGTTATAATACTACATAATATATTGTATCTATTGAATAATTAATACATTTTTAATATTTAAATAATGTCATAGTAGAATATTTTAAAATATGTAATTAGTATATAATTTTATTACACCTATGTACAAGCTTGAATAATTATTTATTGCTTAAGTTATGATTGTGCCTAATTAATTTCAAAGTAAATTACTTTTAGTTTATTATTGATGACTGGTTAAATGTCCACATGGATAATTATTGAACTACTTAAAAGTATCAGTGTAAACGAATGATATTGAGTTTCTTGGCTCGTGAGTTAAATCAAATTATTTGACTTGGGTCTGAGCATTAAATTCGATTGTGTGATACGCTACGTACTATTGGGACAAACGAAAAGGTCTCTTACAAATTGAGTTGAAATCTTTGAAAATTGAGTACTATATATTGACATACTATACGAATAGAGGAACTGCTATTGATTATATTAGTATACTTGATCGTTCGGTTATATATATATATATATATATATATATATGATTTTAACCGCATTTATTTCAAGATAATAGAGCGTGTATCATAATCGATAAAGAATTTTACGAATGAATGATCGAATATAATAACATACAATAACATACAAAAATCTAAACATTTAAAGCTAATAATATTTTAAAGAAACTCAATTACTTTTGTTTGACGTTAATGAACAAAAAATACCGGTTAGGCTACCGGTGGATTATGAAACTTCATAATATGGTATAAAATGTATTGTATGTATAAACAAAATACATAAACATAAAACATCATTGTGTATATATTATAATTATGTTATTATATAATTCATAAGTATATTGTGTGTATTCAATTTTAGTCGGAAGAGTTGCATTATATTACACAGAGTGAATATGTACTATACTGTATACCTACTTATATTTAAATAATTAATGATATACCTAAATATTGGCTTTTTAATTACCTCCGGGAGTTTATTGAGGAATTTTCTTCAGTAAAACATAATACGCTTAAAATGTAAGAAATACCGGTCGTGGGTCGTTTAACAGCAAAATGAGTAGTTCCATAAACTTAAAAGAAAACTTAAACATCAGATTAATTATTAAAATATATGAATTTTGATTCGGAATCATTTTCTCGATACTTTGTGTTAAAAATAAAGCTTGCATGTATATGTAATCAGGAAGTTAATAATTTATTCTTTGATGAAAATCGACAATATTATAGTCTAGTTTTATATCTACTAACATTTACTAATAATTGTAATCGGTGGGTATAAACATAAGATTATACATTTTTCTTTAGTTATAATAGTTACATACAAAAGCAGAAGACTTTTTTTTTATAATTATCTACTGCAAGTCAATGCATTTTATCTTTTAGATAAATTGTGTAGTTACTTAATAAATAAATTAACCTAAATGATTCATAGAAAATAAATAGTTAAAAAAGTATGAGTATTAAAACTTTTTTCATATATCACTTAATGAATGCTATTTTTTTAAATTAATACATACTTTATTTTAGCGTGCTGTATACAATTTCATAGACGCGTTTTTGATACAATTTCGTTGATAAAATCGCGATAGTTACTATGATAAAATGATAAAATAATGATTATATTATAAATAGGTTATTATACCTAATTATTTAATTGCAATTTAAAATATTCATTATCCAATACATTTCCCAAGGACAGAAATTATCTTTTATTTTATTTTTAAGTAAATGTTCTGAGTTTACTTTTTTCAAAAAATTTCATTGATTAAAATATGAAAACAAAGTCAATAAAATTAAGTGTCTCGCAACTTGCTTCACTTAGTTTGAGTACTATATTATTATCCATATCTAATTGAAAACTTCTCCGGTCGATTAAATGGTGTATTTCCATTAAATTTAAGTGGTTGATAGGTTAATAGATATAAGAATTAAAATAATATTTAATAACACAATGTAATATATTATACAACATACATATTTGTATATTAACATTAAACATATAACATTTAATATTTACGTTTGTTTCTGCATTAATTTATTTAAAGAATACAGGATATAACATAATTTTTAAAATCGTGAAAAATAACTAAGTTTTCCATTAAACTAAATCTATTAACCTTTTTTAATCCATTCATCTTAAGTCCTAACATAATATCATTTTAAATGATTGAGATCCAAATACTGACTATATAATTAATGCTGAACCATGTATTACAGATAGTTTATTATTTTATAACAGTATTAAAAATAAATAAATAATTACATTCATAATAAAACGTACATTGAATTTGTCTAAGCGATATATATATTTCATTGTTATTTATAACCAAAGCGGTTTGTTAAAAATGTTAATTTACTGGTCAGCCATATTTTGTTGTTCCATATTTCATAAGCCACTTAATATAATCGGTAAGCAGGTAAGAACACTCCATAATGGTCGGACTGAAAATCTTATACAATACTGCTGATATAACCCCTAATTTAGGGGAAAGCATAAAATGTCTGCGTGCGTATTATATGCATGTACATATATATATATAAAGATTGATGGCTAGGATCTGATCGTGAAACATGAGAGAATATGTAAACGATTTATTATTAACATATGGGCTACGATATACGATATACATATTGCATAGGTGTTAAGGAAATGTATGAGAATTTACGGCGTAAAATCATATTTAAATCGAGACAAATGGTTTCATATTCAAATAGTTTTAAACCGTGTCAAAATTATCTTATACTCCAGAATAACCTAAATACTGTATATTTTATCATCATTACATATTGAGTTACCAACATACCTACTAATTAGTTAATACAATACGATATAATATTAAAAACAAGATCAAACAATAATAATTGTAATTTGTAAAAACCGACAACAGTTAGTTGGTAACCAATTTTTGTAGGTGTTAAGCAAACCTCGTTTTTAGTAAATCATGTGATGTTTATTATGTAAAATATAATTTCAGTGCTAGTATAATAAACCCACACTGTATAGTACATATATTTCTGAGATTTAAAATTCAACTAATGGTATGTAAAAGTGAAAATAATTATGTTTTGGATTTTTTAGTAATTGATAAGATGATTTTGAAAAATATAAAAATTAATTAATTTAAATTTTAAATTGTAATTTTTTTGTAATGTTTAAAGTAAATAAATACAATAAATGCATAAGTACTACTACTTTTATGTGCCATTATGAGCAAACAAAGTAATAATTTCATAAAACTATAATATTGTACGTAATATTATTTTTAGAAGAAAGATTTTTATTAATTTATTACACGAAAAGAATAATTTAATTTTCCATAGATAATAATATTATGTCCAAAGTGTGTTATAAAATATGTAGTCACGTTCAATATAAATATAAAAATATTAGCAAAATATTTTTCAAATTAAACTTTAAAAAGTTAATTAAGTATTAATTGGAGATTATTTGGTTGATAGTTTAATATTTTAATTATTTAATATTTATTTTTGAACATTTTGAAATGATTTAATGTTATATTTTCCATTGGGTATCCAAGTGCATTTTGGTGGAAAATGTTTATTTTTGCAAAATAAATTACAATTATAGTAATATTCTTGTAAAAAGTTTCGACTGAGGCAACTAGTGTAATAAATTTGGATGTTTATTCTATGTCAAGTACAAAACTAAAGTTATTAATGTAATGACTTCTACAATATTAAGAATTATTTGAACATTTGTCTTGTTTTTTGAAGAAACTTGTTGTTTTATATAACTTTTTATGGTTTGGTTTTTTATGTTATCGTGAATGTTTTTACTTTTTTTGGTGTAAAAATTAAGTATTTTCCCTAAAATATTAAATTTAAAAACCCAATAATAATGTATTAAAGAATTCAAGTAACCCTTTTCACAAATTATCATGTTAAAAAAAAATGAAATCTCATAAGCTGGTTTTTTTTTATAATACGAATATTCAGAAGTATGAACAAAATATCTACGATATAAATGTATCACTATGGTACATAAAAAAATGTAAGGATGTTACTATTTGAACACTAAGCAAAATGAAATAAATCTTAGTTTGCAATTATTGTGGTTATATGATTATAACATATAGTATTATATAATTGATTTAAATTAAATAAATAATAATTTCATTAAATTATTTACAAATAACTGAACAATAATAAGTAACCTCGAATATCATGTGTTAAAACCAAAAACTATAGTACACCTATAATAAAATAAACTTATAAGCTTACCAGCTTGGAACACATTTTAATATACCAATTAATTTAAATAAATGATAATGAAATAAATAATTTACCCGGCAGTATAAAATTATTTGATTTTATGATATTTGAAGTTTTATTATTACCTGCACTAAGTTAAAATTATTGGTATTAAATTTAATTTGTAATACATTTCTAAGGGATGATTCAAACATTTCAGCATTTTTTATTTGTTTGGAATAAAATGAATGTAAAATAACAATTAAAGCTTGTCCTCTATGTTTTAGGTTGGAAAATGACCATGTATATATATATATATATATATAAGTGGCGAATAATTTGTATAAAATATTTAAATACTGAAAGAATGTTATACAGAGTGTAACAGATACACTTGACCAAAAAATAAAAATTATTTTACTTAAACGTATGACAAAAATTGTTAATATTATATGATGAGTAAATAATTTAAGAAATATATTTAGGTATATCAGTAAATTCTCAAAAATCATATTTTTAAAAAAGTTCTTACGTTTCAAATTAATTTAATCAAAAAATATTGATGTTTTAAAAAATTCTAAAAATAAACAGTAACTTAAATAAATATTTTTACCATCAAAATTGTTCTTATAATCAGATTTACAAATTGGCTATTTTAAATTTATCCAAAAAAATTTAAATCAATTTTTTTTTTCATTTTCAGTACTAAAAAATAAACATAAAAAAATTAAATTATACATGTAACGCTAGGGTCTCTTAATGATAATTAAAAAAAAAAAATTGGAAATATTAATTAGAACAAAAGTTATTCCAAAAGTCAGTTCTATCTATTATACCCTGTATATCTGTATCTATTTACCATCCGTCAAAAATAGAGAAATTAGATTAATTTGTTGACACTAATCGATAATATTGAGTAATATAGAAGTTTAAGTTATTTTCGTAGTGAGTACTTCTTATTAAATAATTAGAACTTAACAAGTGTCATTTAGAAAACATCTTTAGAATTTGAAATTCTAGATAGTACTCTTAACAGATAACTATTAAATGTATTAATTTTTTTCTAAGCGTATAAGCAACAACTATTATCAAGTTTAATTTATAACTATAATTATTTATCGATATAATATACTTTCATAGTCTAAATAATAATACAACTAACAATATTCCACTTAAAAGTAAATTCAACAAGAAAAATGCATAAGAGACATTCAGTATTCTGTCATAATTTTACATGACGTCTATAATAATCAAATTAAATAAGAAAATTTGCTTATGATTGTAGAAAAAGATATTGATTTTTAAATTAATTTATTATAATAAGTGAATAAATGATTTTATCATTACTCATAAATAATCAGTCATCAAAAATAAAGCTATTTAATATTATCTAATTTACCGAACTAATTACTGTACACATCAAATTTTAAACCGGAGTTCCTATTAGAACAATGGAATAAATTATTCAAGTTCATAATTACATTTATTATCATTAGTTTTTTATCTTTATCAAACTTAAAGTTGTTAGATAATAATGCAACATATTATTGAAAATTCTAATTACATAAATCAAATAGAGTTATAAAATGTGATATATATATTTTTTAATACTATATTCAATATAGTATATTGTATTATTATTATTATTATTTTCTTTTATGCATTTCTTTAAATGATACATTTTTAATATACTTGAATAGGTATAAAAGGTATATTTTTATTTTTTATTTAATTGTTAATAATAATAATGTATTTTATATAATATATATAAAATACTATATTTATATGACAATTATCGAATGGGCATATATTTTGATACACAAAAATATATATCTTTGTTTATTCGTTGTTTATACATTTGAATACTTAAACAACTAAATTCGTATTTTACTGGTGAAAAACGATATAATCCAGCCGGATTATACTATTAATTTTCTAAAAAAACTCATGGATGAATACATTTTTTTTCTATAGTAAAAATAGTAAACAACACATATTTCATTACTAAAGTCAGTATAATACTAAGTTTCTCCAAAATAATCACTTTGATTTTTACTAATCATAGAAAAGTCTAAATAAATGTAAAACAGTATTTTATATTATTAATATATTCTACAATGCTGTATGTTTTTTTTTCTTAGAAAAATATTATTTTATGATGGAAATTTGATTCTCTTTAGGCATTTTTTTTATTAATAACATGTACAACATTTGTTATACTTTATGAAATAATGAGAAAAAAGAAAAGAAAAAAAGAAAAAACAGACAGTTCTACGCAAAATCATATTCAAGATATAATATAACATTCAAAATATCTTGACTTTTTTTGCTATTTATAATAA
Source organism: Rhopalosiphum padi (assembly GCF_020882245.1). Lineage (NCBI taxonomy): Eukaryota > Metazoa > Arthropoda > Insecta > Hemiptera > Aphididae > Rhopalosiphum > Rhopalosiphum padi. Next base: position 10,386,263 of record NC_083598.1, on the reverse strand, counting down.
ACTTTGAAATTTTCTAATGTTTAAATGCAAGATTCCTCATAAGTTGTTTTTACTCAAGTTATAACATATCAAAAAATGACAAAAATATAATTATAACACTTTTTTTATACAAGCAATTAAAGTTTAAATTGTATGAAATGATGTTGAAATAAAAATGTATAACATCAGTAATTCTAACGGCTGCATACGAATTGCGTCCCCGATATACAAATTGCGATTAAGTGACATACTAATTGCGTCCTGGTTTTTCTATACCACTATACTAATCGCGTCTCTGAATTCAGAATTTATAAAAAATAATATAAATGGAGATAACAAAACAACAAATTCTGATTACATGGAAATTGTATTATTCAAATGTCTATCAATCCATAAATAATATTATAATAACATTTTAATATAATAATATAATAACCTAATCTTACATATATTTTAATTAATTAATAACTAATTATTAGTTTAACGTTTAATGAATTCACAATAAATAACAATATTTTTAACCTACCTTTAGTAACATATAATATATTATATATAATGTTTCTATTGACAGTCCTAAGTCTGTATTAAATGGGAAGAAAAATAATGTATTTACATGGGACGCAATTAGTGTAGTTGTTAAATATTATCGGGACGCAATTCGTATGAAAAAAAAATTTGGAGCGCAATTGTTTTGCTTGATTTTAACACCTAGGTTTAAAAAATATATTAAAAGATTCTTCGTAGGTAATTTCTTAGGAAATTAAAAAAAAACTGAGTTTAAAATACACACATAAATTGAAAAAAATATTACAAATTAGTTAAATCTATCGTATCACCATTTAAATATTGTTTTTATATAATTTTTATTAAATACTTAAAATTTGGCAATACTTAGTGAATGGATTTGCGATTTTATGAGTATCTTTATCTGAAGTAAAGGTTTAGTTTAGTTTTAGTTGCCAAATTTGAAAACATTCACTCGACTTTAAGTAGAACAATGTGTTTACACCCCTTCAAAACCTCACTTATGATGATGGTTATTCTTGATAGTTAATTCAATTAGATAAATTGAGTCTTCTTCCTTAATTTTTGACATGTTAAAAAGTACCCACATTAATTATAATATACCTACTTGAGAAATATTATTTATGTCACTATAATAACACGTGTATAATTTTCTTAATACAAATTATTGACAAAAAAATATAATTTTTACATTTTAAATAATCTGAAATATAAATGTTTTTTTTATATAAATATAATACAATTTATACTAATATAAGTACTTTAGCGTTGGTGCTTAAACTATTATAGTATATTAAATTTATATTCACGCTTTAATAATGAATAATTATAAACGTATGTGTTCGCTTATGCGGTCAATATTATAATAATCATGCATAGATAAAAACAGTAATGTTTTTTTTTTCATTAAAGGGGGAACATACCCAAGTATCGGTCCTTGGTTCATTAAATGTCTTAATCTGGGCGTATATGTTAATCCACCGAGCACCAGACATATTATATGAACATTTGATAACTATATAGCATTTATTATTAAAACCAAAATTAATAATAATTTAAGATATTTGGAGATCAATCTTAAGTGGATATAAAAAAAAAATATATATTAATTATAAAATTATATAGCCACTGTCAAACTGCAAATTGAATATTTTTCTAAAATTTAAAATACTAAATTATACTTTAAATAGTTTTTATTGGCCATAGAAAAATTTATTAACTTAAAAATTATTTATAAATAAAAAAAAAGTAAGTCTTACAAACATAATGTACATTGTATTATTATTAATTTTATGTTACGTATAAATGACAAAAAACGTGAAAGAAAAATGTTCTTAAAATCCATAACGGTAGCAATTTTAAACAGAATACCATATAAAATATTTTTTTTTTATTTTTACTGTATATATTTACCTTATATTATTGAAAACATTTTAAATTATTCAATATAGTTTAAAATTATCCTATTGTAGATAAACATTGAACAAATAATACGATTAGGAATTTGAGATTTAAATCTTACACACTATGGTCCTGTAGTGTAAGAGAAATGTTTTATAGTAAGTATTATTAAATAGTAATATTTTAGATTGAGATGTCATTATATAATGGTATACAAATTTTAAACTCAGAATTACCATTTATTTAAATTTTAAATATTCTATCTTAAAATACAATCAAAAATTGTAATTTTAGAAAAAATATTTTTTATTTTAATAGCTTCCAATATCTAAATTATATTAATACATATTAATACAGCTCAACAATTTCAACTATAGGTATAAATAATATATATAAGTAAAAATAAAATATTCGTTATAAACGATACATAATAATATATATATTATATATACATAAAAGAAAAAGAAAAAATGCAACTGAATACCTAATTATATTAAGGTCAAATTAAGAATCCAGACAATTTAAAAAAACTTTAATATATTTATAAAACCAGATCCAGAATAGGAATTTAAAACAAATTGAGGATCCATTGAGATAATATTGTTACTATATAAGTAATAAAATAACTTTAAATGGGGATTAGAGAATGATGGGAAGTTAGCAAAAATGTGAGTGAAGTCGCAAATAGCTTATTTTACATAGAGAATACAAAAAAGAGAGTCATTTAAGGGAAGGTACAAAGCATGAGAAGGAAGTAAATTGTGTCCTAAGCTAAGTCTTGAAAAACGAACGAAATGAAATCTAGATAGGGGCTCCTTGTGAAACCATGGATGTAATGGGATTATAAGGGTAATAGATCTATACCAAGTAGCAAAGTTCGGTGCAACCGATGACCACATATCTTACTAAGCACGTTTATAATTAATTTTGAGCATATTTAATAAGTCTGCAGACAAGGATTTGTCTAATATATGGTTAGTAAAAATATTATTAGATTTATTATTGAAACGAAGCAAAACTAAATTAAATAGTTGAGCCTAAACCTTTATAACAGGACATCCTGTACTAATTTTACAATTAATAATATTTAACAATTCCCCTTACTTATAAGATATAAGCTTTTTTTTATATATAATATATAATAAGAATAATGATGATACTTATTGACGTTAAACTATGTACAACTAATTATTTCAATTGTATTAATTTTTATTAATCAATTGCTTATATTATAAAATTTGTAAATTTTTATTTAAATAATAAAATTTAAAATATATTATAATTGTATTCAAAATTATGCTTAGTATTACTTACAATATATATTTTTAATAAGCCTCGTAATTTAAATTAAATTTAATAGTCAGTATTTTCATAAGTAAAATATAACGATCAGATTATAAAATGTGTATTGCAAATACTTAGTATTATTTTTTTTTTGTTTTAATGTTTACTAATTAAACATGTTGAAAGTGTTTCATGTTATTTGAAATATTCACTAATAGAAATCCTTTTTTGTTGATATACTATAAAAAAAATATAAAAATAAAAATACAAGAGAATGAAATAAAGGATATAGGACTATTGTTTACGACACGCGTTATAAAGAAACGTATATGATTTTATTCAGTCCAGGGGGAATAAATAATGAGAGCCCAAATTGGACAAATGAGAGTATGCGAATGAAAGATTCTTGTACAATTAAGGATGAAACCAAATAAGGGAATAACAAATGGTTTAAAAAAACATATTTTTGAAGAATGGTAAGTGGATTATAATCAAAAATATAAAAATAACTGTAGGCTGTTTATCAGTTAATTTCAAAAGCTTTTAAATGTTCCATATTCATATATTATGTTGATAATAATATATGATATTATATTTAATTAACAAATTCCCAATAATTTCAATTAATAGAGTTCTAATTATATGATTAACAATTTTAACTTGTTTTTCAAATAGAAATAGAAATACTATTAATTTATAAATGCAAATTCGACTATTACATGTTTAAATATATAATATTAGTACCACGCTATAGACTATTATGCACTATGTATTACATAAATAAATACTGTATGAGGTAATATGGTATCTAAAATAAACTTTGTATTAATAATTGTTTATTTGGTTTAGCTAATTTAGGTCAGACTGATTTTGCAATTTCTCATAATGTAGTTAATAAACCATTAATTTGATAAATAAAATAGAGCTGGTTTTGGAATTGCTCCGAGAATTGAATCACGTAAGACAAAGTTAAGATAAATGAGCAAAATATATTCCACGTGTTAGAGTGCTATAAATTACTTGGATATGTGACGACGAGTTGTGGGAACGGTTGAAAGAGCTTTGTACGTAAATCCACAGGAATTTCACCGACAAAGGATAGTGATAGGAATGCCGTCGACGTTAGTTACGGGTAGGATGGTTTTAAGGAGAATTTTGAAAATAACTATCTTCTCTGAAAAAATCTAGACTGAATGTATGTCATGGTCAATGGTAAAATGACTTGCTAAAGAAAGTTAAAAAGTATACCTACAAATATATACCATCGCTAAAATAATATAATTCAATTAAAAAGTATTATTTCATAAAATGTAAATAATATGATATTATACAATTTAAAATTAATTAATTAAATTGTTTATTCAATGTTTTTATTTTTTAATTACAATATATGCTCTTATTCGGCATCATAGTTTGTTATATGAAACGAAGATATAAGATCATTCATATAATATTATTGCGAATAATAGTTGATTCAAGAATAGGAATTAATTTTATGACATTCCACTGAGAAATTATTATGGAGCAGGATGCAATCACAATTAAGTAACCAGCACAACGAGTTAAAGTGGGTTTTTTGAATTATCGCGATAATTAAGCAGATATTAACGTCTTGAAAAATAATGAGCGAACCGCATAGATTAGCTCGTTATCTTCGAACCCACACGTAGACGACATATAATTGGTATTGGCAGTGCAGCGAGGATAATATGTAATGCATTTACAGGAATCCGCTTTCGAAACACCTGCAGAGATAACTCTTATTGTTGCTCTCCCCAGCGCTAAACACGGACCTACGAGACAATAATACCCATATATTGTTTATTGGGCTAACACAGGAAATGTCGATCAAGTGGTTATCTACGATAGGTTTGACGGGTCGAACGATGAGAGGTCGTGCAAAAACCAAAGGCTATATTATGCGCAGTCGTCCCATCAAAATGGTCGGTGAAAGAATCGACGACATTTCTGGCGATTCATGCAGGAGCTTCGCACTTTATCAAACGTGTTCACACGGTGCATTATTTGACGGTGATAACCGTCACCACCTGTATACCATAGAAATGATTCGATCTTGATTTTTTAACGATCGTGACGTAGTTGAAAATAATTGTGGGTATCTTCCACATAATTTAAATTGGTATTTTATATACTATTAAATTCGGTATTTTTAATTGGACAATTTCCATTCATTGAATGTGTTCTATTCTCGATTTTCAAACGCATATATATATATATATGTATTGATAACCGATAGCGGTTTCGATTCCTTATTTTTAGCCGCAATAACCGGTGGAATTGGAATCAAAGAATTGATCCCTTACTGTAATATATTACAGTATAGCCTGTGCTCACTTACGCGCGCTGACGAACAAATTGCTTTTATTATTATTATTTTTTTTTTTGTTTTTAATGTTCCTTTATTCTTATAACTGTCTCGATAAATAACGCATTGTAAACATAACATGATAATATTATTATATATTATACAGGCGCACACGGCGGAGAAGAAAAAAACAAAAAAAAAAGAGCAATAAAACGTATACGCGTATATTATATTAATAAATGGGGAGAAAAATATATATATATATATATATTATTGGTACATGGCAAAAAAGAGAGATATATACTTGTGTATTTTTGCTCGTGACTACTCTTTTATAAAATAAGTCGTTCTAAGCCACCTTTACGACGCACGCGGCACCGCCTCCTCGTTGGAACCGATGTGCGGACGATGCGTGTCGGATGTGGTGTGGAGTGGTAATCGCAGAAATGCTATTGGCACGGGGAGTGGTGGCGGTAGTGGAAGTGGTAGACTGGTGCAGTAGCGCGGCGATGGCGGCGATGGCTCCGTAAAAAGGGCATAAAAATAATATATAAACTCCCGAGCCGAGTCCGGGTTTCTCTTCTCTACAAAGGGCCTCCACCCGTTAAAGTACATATTTATGGTTGTGTCGGTTTATTGTTGCTGCTGCTGCTGCTGCTGCTGTTGCTGCAACTACTACTGCTGCTCACCCCGTATTCACACATTGTGATGGTGAGTTCACTGGGATAATAATATGTATATATAATATGTGGGGAGGGTTTGAGGCATGCACAAAGATGGCCGTTATTTTGGGCAGAATTATCCTAAAAAAAGCATAATTTATCGGTCACGGAGGGGGAACGTAGTTACGCATAACCCAGAGGTTTTACAGTTCTTCCTATACACTTACCGCGCTGACTATCAGCTATAGTGTTCCTTCGCGTTTTTGGCTCCTAATTTTCAAAACTCAAAACAACTACCAGCACGTGCATATCGCACCTATGTACTATGCTACTATTATAATATAACCTATGTCCTATATATTGCACACTTCCTTGTATATAACGTATCCTTTAAGCCAAATGATGCCGTGGGATTGATAAATTGATGTAGGTTCCACCCAACGTATTATTGTCTACGTCACTACCACGGCCTACGTTTCCTCCATTATCAACACCGAAAATATTTTTTCCTCGCGTTATCGGATGTGTGTTCCCTATTAGTTTCCTGTATAATATGCAGTTATTTTCCCTACGGCTTCCGGGTAAGAAATTTGTGGAACAATGGAAGGCCGACGGAAAATCAAAACCTTTGTCACGCATACGTATATATATATATATATATATATACGTGCTTATTGTACTTATTATTATTGCTTTATTTTCCATAAATTTAAATGTAAATCGAATTTTACTCCGTTTATATTAGAGGATAAAAAAAAATTATTCGTTACTAGCTGTTATTAGTAACACATCGGGTTTGACCATAATTTACTAAGTTTGTCGATGTATATATTATTCAGTTAACAGAAACTTTTAAATCAGATATATACGAATGAATAATCATAAAAATTGGTTTGAGTAACGATCAGAGCAAAATAGTTTTTAATTATACAACTTATGTTAGGTACTAAGAAACTCAATGTGCTAAGTTAATGACATTTTCATAGTTTATTCAAATTTAAATAATTTATATAACATTTACAGTTTCTTTTTAAATTGTCAGAAATTATTCAACGATGTATGTTAAATATAATAAATAATGAATTTTGGTTACGTGTTTTGAATATTTTATGCGATTTTTTTATTTAATTTCAGTTAATTTGAATACACTGTAGTTCGAAATCTAACTGAATTAGTTATGTTATTCTATATTAAAATTTAGTTTAAATTTGATGAAAACAGAAAAAAGTACACAGTAAAAATAAACAAATCCAATTTATAATGTAACTTTACAGAAATTGAATAATTATAACATTTTATTCTTTGATTTATGAATAAATTACATTGTTTTAACTTAACTGCAAATTTTTTATATTTATATTTAAATATACAATGATGATAACTGAGTGACCAAAATATTTTTGTTACTGAATAGTATAAAAAAATATAGAAATTACGAAAATACATAACTCCAATTCAACAAAATGTTGTGGAAGAAGTTGACTATAAAATCATAACTGATTTATTTATATCATGTATATATGATTTGATTTATATAATTGATATACCTATAAATTATAGGCAACAGTTTAAAAAATACTATTTTATATATAATATAACCTACCTTTACAGTGTGTGTTCAATACACAATGTATTTTACTAAATTTATATTTTTAATTTAATAATAGTTAAATAAGTTAACCATAGTTCTTAGGCATTTAAATGGACAGTAGAATAATTTGTAATTGAATAATTTTGTACTTGTCAATAACTATAGAAAAAATAATAACTACATAATAAATAAATATTAAATATTAAAAGCAATATTATATTTAAATATTTTTTTCTTTTAAGAGATGAAATTTTATTTTAATAATAGTTTTCAATTAATAAGGTATAATAAAAATAAATTAATCATATTATAAATAATGAAAGTTATTAGACATCTTAGTAAAAAAAAAAAAAAAAAAACAATGGATATTATAATGTATCTATTTGCCAATTAAATTTTAACAATAATTTAATTATTTGGTCAGTTGATCGTGATAACAATAATAATATATAATAATAATCTTACGAATCGATAGCGACAAACGATGACCAGTCATACTATCACCATTACTAAGACTAGATGAATATCTATAGACTATTTTATAGAATAGCATTATCTTATCGTCGCAACGACGGGGATTGGCTAATGAAAATGTCTTGTAATAACGTCTTCTTAACAATACAATAATAACATCATGTCAAATCCATTATCTTAATGTCTAAATTCCTCCTCTTAGCCACGACTATTTTTAACGAAGATTCCCTATATCCTGCAATTATTACAGTCATATTATTTGGCCGTGGCGAATAGCGATGGCGTGAATGGGTGGTTAACTAAAAGTATATAATTTGTGTGATAATAATAACAACAGCGTTATTAAACCTATAACATTATATTTTGTTGTAAATTACTGGACACGATCACCATGACGATTCGACAACGATTATTGATAGTGTAACAGCGACGAGTGACGACCAATCATATTATTATTGTATAAAATGTCTACACCATTTCGATATCATCTAATTATTGGGAATGGTAGCAATGGGCGAATGACTGACGTTTATGTCGCATTGTACGTTCAATAAAAATAATAACAACTGAGAAAGTAATATAATAAAAGTCGTTACATTGTGTCTGATATTACGTTTTGTCACCATTAGACTCTATATGGTGGCTATGTTAGCCATATCACGGTATTATTATTGCAGTTTATTGCAATATATACATTTATTAACAAAATATCTACACTATGTTTTTTATGTTATCGGATTATTAGTGACAGTGACAGTATTAGGTGAGTCAATGTCAGCGTAGTGCGACCGAAGCAAGACACTCCTTCCAAAACATAGATTGACCTATTTACGATATTACAATAATATTATTACCTATACTAGATAATTCGTCCGTTTGAACGAAATGGTAACTAAAATGTATTGAAAGTTATATAAGGTACATAATTAAATAAATATTAAAATATTTTGTACTAATTGCCCCAGTACAAAAAATACTAGATTAAATATTACATCTATTTTATATAAAACAATTATTAAGAACTATATAGTGGCATACAAATCTAATATTATTTGATAATGTTTTATTCATCAAATGTATACAACCGTACTTAATAATTTTAAAGATCTTATTTTAAATAACTTCATTATTTAAATAAAAAAGGAGTGTAAAAGTGTTTTATGCATCACCTTGTATATGTAAGTACTATACACGATGTGTGCATTCATTAAAAATAATAAGTCTTATTGATATAATCATCGGTTGTTGTGGTGTTATAATGTATAAATGTTATAATAATCATAAAAAGTACCAACCTAAAGGTATATTAATAGGTACTATTATAACTTTATTATTAAATATTGTAAGCAATAGTATATTGTATTTATTTGTATTATACTCTATTATACTCAGGAATATTCAGTTTAAAGTTATGTTATAACAATATCAATACGTTTTTATTATATTAGTATAGATACATATAAGAATGAATGTACATTTTATTTTATTTTTTAACAATTTAATAACTTACATACAATATTTTGAATTACAAAAAACCTATGCTTACATACAACACATTTAATTTAATTTTTGTACTCAGACTTTCTTTTACGCTATTTAATTAGTTAAAGATTAACCAGTTAAGTGTAGTTATAAATAATGATACATTTATTTTAATTTGAATATAATAAATGCAATTTAGTTTTTAAAACAACAATATCTTTTTTTTTTGAAAAAACTGAACCAAACAATTTTTTTCCGGGACATATTCGTGTGTTTAAATTTACTCATAATATTATTTATCTTCATTCTATTTTTTTCATGTTTAAGGAGACAATTCTCACTATTTATTTTCACATCATTTCCTGTATTACAGAACAATGTTAAGTAATTTTTCACTGTGATAAGCTCAATCTTGTCGTCATGTCATGAATAGACTGCAAAGGTTAATCCGATTAACGAATTTTCTACCAACAAAACCTTTTGGTCTCTTTAGTATTTTACGTAGTTCACGTACGAGCGCCGTAAAACGTTAACTCGGTAATCAAAAACTTTTATCAGCGAGCTAGATAATAAATATTGTGTAAACTTATCTCTTTTCATATTATTTTGCTCAGTTAATTTTGTTTACTTTTTTTTTCAAAATAATTCTATTATGTACATATTTCATATTAATGAAACCTAAAAACATTAAAATTGACCAATATTTTTATTAAATGCCCTTAACTATTAACAATTTTACTATTTAAAACTATATTAAAAGCAATATAATAAAAAAATATATATGGTAAAAATATCTCACTTATACTTATTTCGAAAAAAAATATTATTTTAGTTTGACTTTTTTATCAGCATTTAGTAAGATCGATTAAGTTTTTTTTTGAATTACAAACAAAAAAGTTGGTTGAAAGACAGAAAAGAGCTCTTAGAATTGGGCTAAGATATGCTCGAGGGCTCAGACAAAAGATTTTTAAAGGCACTTAATTTCAATAGTTCTTTATTTTTAAATAAATGGAACAACAAAAAATAAATTGAATATGTTCTTATAATCTTTGGTGGATAATAATAAATAATTCATAAGTATATAGTGTAAAAATGAATGTACATATCTTCTTAAGAAATCTTTATTTTAAATAAAATTTCATATATTTTATCAGAAATATGTATTTTTATATATACACCAGATATCTACATACAATAATAACATATTGCAAAATATTTATAACACCCGAATAATATTAAAATTATTGACTTCTTCTTAATATTATTATAACTATTATAAATGCCTTAGAGGTAGTTATTTATAATAAATTAACTAAAGTAATTATTAATTGATTAATTATTTATTACATTTCTAAACATTTATTTCTTACAATGTCATTATTTGACTCGTATATTACGCTGATTTTCAATAATTTACACAGTATAAAGTATATACAATATACATTAATATTTAGAAGTATGGCGATTTATGTAATTCCCAAAATACTTAACATTTTCAATGCTATTTTTCTATTTTACTTTTATCAACACTATAATAAATAATTCTAAATATTTTTCTATAATTCATAATTTTCAATATAAAGAAAAAGAAAGTAGAAAAAGTATATAATGAACATTATTTATAATATGATTATTAATAATATCCACTGGAAATATAAAAAATATATATATTAAACCAATGATGATGGATAATAATATGATGTATAGATTATGTAGGGTTTGGGTTATTTGGATATCAACAATATAATAATACAGGTAGCAAGAAAAATAAAATATTTAAAAATAACTTGGTACATCGTTAACTTGCCCTAAAACTAAACAACTTTTATTTCAGAGACCAAACGAAAAAAATAATCAATAAAAATATTATGTTTATGTTAGAATATTTATAATTTAATTAATTTAAGTTAAACCGATTTTCAAAATTATTTATTTATTCAATATAGTTAAAATATACATACAGAATACGTAAACTCCTATGATATATTATGTCATTAATGTGGGTTAAATTTTACTGTATATACTCACATAATGTACATATATTTACTGTTAAAGGTTGACATCTAGGCTGACAGTAGAAAAGTTTTCAAATGATTATAAGCCTAGATTCATATATACTTCACAATTGTTATATAACTATTGCATTACAGTGCATATATTTATCATAGACAACAAAGAACGTTCAATAGAAATTAGAACGTGATAAAAAAAAGCAAACTAAATGTATACCACCATGAAACATCATTCAATAAGAATTCCATTACACGTCGGTTTAACATTCTAAAACAAAACAGGTAGGTACCCCAAGTGCTTAATTAAATAATTTCTTTAATTAATGGTAATAAATTTAAATAAATAACATTAAAAAAAAACATTGAAATAATATTCAATGATTTAGATAATCAAATAAGTTCAACAAGTGTATACATCATCGTAAAGAAAAAAAATTGCAATGGAGGTCAATAAAGTGTCAGGTGCTCACTATCTCTTATACAATATACTTAAAAACTTTAAACATCTGACAACACGATGACATTATTCTATTACATAAAATTCATATCATATTAACTATAAAATAAAAGTGAAACGTGATCTGTATAATATTACAAACAATTTATTTCCTGTCTTTTTGTAACCTTTCCTAACATTATTAACTATTGAATATTGATCATATTTAATCATTCAAAAATCCAAGTAAAAAAAAATATTTTTAATCATTTTTTAAAAACTTTAGTTTAGATATTATTTAAATTTATCAGACTATGAATATACCTTCTGTTTAATTCATTATTATTAGGATAATTTTCAATAATATTCCATTAAACAAATTACAACTAGCTAAATAATTACAAACATTTCTGTAGATAAACCAATAAATTTAATATTAAATTGTTAAATTTTGATAATTGAATTTAAATTGTGAATTTCATAAACTATTCTACATTGCATAGTACATATTTTGTCTATTATTTATCTAAGTATATACTTATTATTTACATACATACGAAGCTATTACATCATTGTACAATAACGGAAATTTTTTTTTGTCATGAAATACTATTGTTTAATTACATTGTGTTTGAGTCAATAACTGTATGTGTTTACATAATTTAAAATGAACCCATTTTTAAATGTCGCACAACACACGTCTTTGAAGTTACTTTATGAATACAAAATATAGTTTTAACTCTCTTCTTAGTTTCTAGAATCAAAACATTGTTTGTATGAAAAAGAAATAACTCATGGTGCATATTGTTTCTTTTTTTACGTGTTGTTCCCTGATATAATATTTAATTCTGTGCAACGTCTTGAACAAATGCAACTAGAGGGTTTAAAAGTCAGTGTTGGCTTTCTTTTTTCCCTCTCGTAGCCCCGTCATACTCTGTCTTACTCTTTACTCCCTATCTATATCATGTCGTCCTTCACTCTCTCCCGGTGGCGTATACCCGAGTAAATGACATGAAAATCCGGTGGCGGTTTTCGTTAAACCACGGTGTGCCCTAAAACGACCAGAAATTATTCTTCCAGAAAAAGAGACCACACGCAGATAAATGAGTCGGTGCCTGGCACAGATTCTTGGTAATAAAAGAAAAGAAATTTAATTCCCCCTTTCTGCCAGTCCAAACTTCTGTTGTTAATGGACAAGAATATAAATTATATCAGTTTTTCTCTGTTTCTACGCGTCTAGTTTTTACATACAATAGGACCCAAAAACTTCAATTTTTAATATTTATTACGGTCAAATACCCAGTAGCATATCAAATAATTATATTGTTGATTACCTTCACACATACCTACACAGAATGATTTTAGTTTCGATTGACTGATGGAGTACTACCCGTGTTCCATTTCAATGTGCTTCCACTTCACACTAACATCCCTTCTTATTGTCTTCCGTTGGTCATGATTAAATGGTTCAATACTTCGTGTCAGATATTGTGTCAAATATACTACTACATTCCTTTACGTCAGTTTTCTGAAACCTAAATTGCGTCGATTTTTCAAGAAAAATGAGGTCGTTAAAACTAAAATCGTTATTCATTTAAAAAAAGTTTTTTTCAATAACCAAAATGCGCGTTTCTTTTTAAATTCATCATGGAAATCATCGGTTTATACTATACAAATACTTTTATACATTTTTTTTTAAAATTTAGTATATCCTTTAATCTAAAATCTATAAATTGTTCATGATAATTTAATCACAACATGGATATAATTTTTAATATCAAATCAATATCAATATCGCATACGAAACACTTGATGACATTTATTTGAATCAGTAAGTATAATATAATATTATTATTAGTAAGTATGCATTTATTTATTTATTTATGTTTTAATTTCCTGTGACTATTATTCAAACAACCTAAAGGTCTAATATAAATGATATTTACAATACACGTTAATGAAAGCGCAATACACACTTCCAATGAAGTAGCTTCTGTCCTCAATATAAATTCTTAAACTAAGTTATATAGCTCCCAACGGAATTAGCTTCTAATGTCTTTAGAGTTGTCTAGTGATTAGGTGGCCAATGGATTGACATATAGTGATCTAGCTCGTCTTATGTTGCGAGCAACCCTTTAAGATGTAGTCAGCGATATATCATGGTGATATGTAATTAATAGATTTTTAATTCACAATGATAATATTATTATAGTACAATTTAAATGTTTGATGTTTATAAGTTAATCGAAAAACAAAAATAGATAATAGATTTGACTTCATAAGGATATTGCTTGAAAATGATTTATTGTATTTACTATTTTTAATTTGAATATTTTATATCCAATTTATTTAAATCATTTAACTAAGAATATTTAATAAATATGAATCAATATAATTTAATTTAATAATAAAACTGTCGTGTATTAGTGGTGAATGAAAAATGTATATTTTATAATGGAATTAATATTATGATATTCGGTATAACAATAATATGAATATGATTTAAAAGTTTTGTATCTCAGATAAGATATTTTTTTGAAATAAATATAATTTGTGATACAACAAAAATGTTTTTATATAACAACCTTGAACTGATAGAAAATATTGCGGTTGTTAAAAGAAAAAAGTAAAAGCCTACCACAAAAAATACTGTATAATATTATGCTAGTCTATAAAACGATTTACTACGTTCCGCTTTTCCTTTAACGTAGCCTTAAAATGCTTAAGCATCCATTCCATAGCATTTAAAGACATATTTTCCAACGATGGTATTAATATTGGTATGGCTCAGTGAGTACGCCTTTTAAACTGTAATGCGATGATTAACTTCTATGGTATCAAAGTTTTCCTACTGGGCTATTAAATACTAAATACATTAAGCGGTTTGTTCATAAACTAGATCTTTTTTTTCAAAACTCAACGACAGAATTAACCTTGCTGGATTGCTTTATTCCTGTCTCTTTTCTCTCCCATTGTTTTATTTGCCAATCCGTTTAAGCTTTTGCTGCCTCTCGCGACCCCCTGGAGGGTGTTTCAGAATGTTAATTCCAAACAGTGGGCCAATTTTATGTCTGCGGCTAAACGTCTTAGAAACGTTTTGCTAATTCGGTTATCAACTTTAGTAGTGACGACGACTGTCTCCATCTCACTCGTCATTTAACCACCAACCAGTAACATTCGAATCTCACTGAAATATAACATATACCTAATGCATATTACACTCTTACATTGTGAGTATGTGTGTTGCTACTGTTATGTTGTTCCTATCATTCTATATGCTTTTAACCATCAATCTCATCAAAAGTTTACATTTTACGTACTGTAATATCAAATTCAAACAAAGACATTGAATTGTTTGCATATACAATTACAATTTGTTGACTTCAAAACCAAATTTGTGTTATCTAACATAATTATTAGGTATGTAGAGTTAAGTGTAAAATGTAGATTATAACATATTTTAATAACACGTATTTTCGCATTTTCTTACAATGGTGATTATAAAACATTATTAATCAATTAATGAATACAATAACATTTTAATTAAGGTAGTTTTTAAACCTTGAGTTTACAGTTGGGTGTTGAAATTCAACTAGGTAATGAGTTTGAGAAAAATGAAAATATCAAGTTTTTCATGAATATTATTTATTTATATGTATCCATTAATATGTAAGTATCATTAAATTATTTTGATTTCAGTACAATTTCAAGTAGAAAAGAATGTAAAAAGAATTTTAATTTAAAAAAAGAAAGTTTTAAAAAAATGTCATGCTGGATATTCTTTTAAAACTGAAAATCACATTAAAACTTGTGCCCTTAACTTAAATTTACAACCTAGACGATTGCATTTCTTAGTTGTGTTGTAAAACAACTAAGAACGTCAATAGTATACTTGAATTTGATTGAAGGTAAAATACTTGTTGATACAAATCTAATAGTATAATAATATATTGTGCATATATAAATACATATTATTAGGGAGGTTTTAATTTGGTTATTATGTTGTTAATTTTTTTTTTTTTTTTAATTGATGCATCTAATATAATTTTAACCTCAACAACTTATAACCTATGTATTCGAAGCTTTAATTTAAATATTATCATAAATGTATATATAAAAAAAAGTAACTTATGTGTTTTCATACATATCTATTTAATCTAAAAAGCTTTATTAGGTTTAAAAGTATGTAGATTGCAAACAAAATTATTACCGGACTCATAGAACTTATACTCTAAGACGTATGGTCGGATCACGAAAGTTCTTTTTACAGTTTTTGGTATTTACTGGGTATAGTATTATAATATAGAAGGTTGAATAATTAGTTTATAGTTTTATCGAACATATTTTTAAAGTCAAATATGAATAACATTGAATATTTCAAGAGATCTGATTGTAATTCAGCACTATTTTTTAAATATTTTAAAATTTAAATTATCTTAAATTTTCCAATTATTTCTTTCATAGATTACTCTTGAAAAAAAACGAATTAAAATAAAACCAAAATATTATTTGCACAAATACATGATATTTTATCTGTGTATCTATGTATAAAAAGGAATTGGAGCACGAAAATATTGGTGAAACGTGTTTAAATAAACATAAGAATTCATACTTCATAGTATCTAATTGGAAGAACAAATTGCTTTTAGTTCTGCTCTGAATTTAAAACTCGCAGCACTAAAAAATAAATCTGACAAAATAAAACAACAAACAATATTTTATAATATTTGGTCAGATATAATAATATGATATAAATTGCATAATAATATTAATTCCTTCCGAATTATTAAATATTTTAATTTGATTTGAAACATAAAGTTTTTGTTTTCTAAAAAATATTTATAATTTATAACATGTAACATGCTAGATATTTATTTAAAGTTAAAAATCATAATGATTTGGAATAATTAATTTTATTATAATTTTTAAAAATAATTTTTACGCTTATAATCAAATATATTGTATTGTTATAGAAATATTCGTATTTATGTTCATGTATCAAATGAACGATTAATCTTATTTACAATAAGATATGTGTACTTTTGGGAAATTATTTAATTACAAATGTTTTTAAATAATAATTAATAATCTTACACAAAGTATAACTAATTCACTCAATAATTATTATTATAGGTTATACGTAACTTATAACCTAACATCGGTATACTGTAGATACTCGTACTTTTAAAATTGGTTTATATTAGTAGCATACACATACTATTTGTCTTTAAAATAATTTTTATTATTTAGATATACACAATATCATTTTAATTATTTTATCACTAAGATTATTAAAACAAATCCATGGTTATTTTACTTAATTAAAATTGAATAATACCTATTTGTTGGTATGATTGTATATGTATCATCTGATTTTAATACTAATTATAGGATACATATTATTAAATAGTATAAAATTAATAAAAATTAATTATATACAATAGTAATTTATAAGTAGTAGTTATTATATAATATGAATAACAATCAGTAATATGATGACTATTTCACATGTTTGTATTATTATTGGAATTCGTATAGCTTTTCTTAAAGTGTACATACTTGAAAAGAAGTGTAAACATCGAAACAAATTAATTTCATTTTGTTTTCACTTTAAGAGGATTTGATACCGACCGTCTTTAAGGAGTTCAATTCCATCAATATAAGGGCGTGCGTTCGTTTCGTACCATTTGAGTATGTCTTTAATAAAAATGATCATTAGTGTTTGTGTATTTCACGTTTCACATGTGTGCAATGCTCTTCCTCCTACACTAGCCCATGCAAGTTAACAACGACAGCTGTTATATGTTGTGTTTGTGCAAAAAGTGTGTACTTTTTGCCAATCTAACTAATAGAACTAAAATATTTGAAAACAATTTTATATCGTCATTATCTATTATGTTTAGAATATAGATTAGAACTTTATCAGTGATATTATATTTACATAAATCGTTTATTATTGAAAGCAAATAAACAATGCATTTATACATTTTTAATAAATATAATAAATATTATTATTACATATTTTTTTATGAAATATTATAGAATAAAGAATATATTTTATTAAATTTAAATTTTCAATTAATACTTTCTAAATCGATAATATATATTTAAGAGTCTTCGTGATTGTACTTAAGCAGTGTCAAAAAAAATATTGGCACACAATATATTGTTTTTTTTTAACGACAACTGTAGTATTGTTGTGGTTGTTCAAATTAAGAAATGCCATTATTTCAATTTCGTTGAAATTTAAATAACAAATTTATTGATAAAATATTTCATTAATTAAAATATTTCACATAATATATGACATAAACGCTAAACGCATATTTATATGTAATCAAGTTATAACTTCATTTATATATACGTATTGATCTTCATTTTTATATTACTCTCATTTTATATGCACAATAATATACAATGGTCGAAATATAGCTGATGTTGAATTATGTTCTATAAAAATAAAAAAAACTTTTTAAATGTTAGTAGGGGACCAGAAGAGTTATTTTGTGTAGTGTCTTGTTATTTTATAGTTCAACATAGTATTATTTACATTGAATGCAATTTAGTTTTACATTTTTTTTCTTATATCTATATTATTATATATTACCATTTGAATTCAAATCGAAATGGATAAACATACTTTATTATCTGCTATTTTTTCCAATAGATTTTTGCAAGTAATTCATTTTTGTTTTTTTATTTTCATTTACTTATAATATTTTTTTATAGAAATTCTAAATATTTCTATAATCTAAAACCATAATTGTTCATAAATATTGTAGCTAAGTAGATGATTCGTGATTGTATCTAGTTAAGTAGGTATTATTATCAATATCATATAAATCTTTAGATTTTGTTCATTTTTATTTTTGTTTAATCTATTATCACAGATGTATTTATTAAAAATATTTTGTTAATCAAATTTATACTGAACGGATATTTTTTACTCAACATTAACTAATTAATAGTATTTCTAACAAATAATATAAATACATTTTTTCTTGTATAAACATAATAATAATAATTTAGTAATAATGTATTTAGTATATTATATATTTTAAATACCTATATTATTAAATATGACTAAATCTCAAAGTACAATAATTAAAAATAAAAATAATAATAACAGTCAGCCGGTTGGTTCTATGTTGTGAACCGATAAGTAACAGGAACTACCATCGATTATTATTTAAAAATATTATGAATGTGGTAAAATATATTGAGTAACGTGAACGCTTAAACAATATCTGTTAGTTGTATAATATAAAGCAAGAGATTCTCTAATAGAGAACAAGTATAAAAAAAAAAAACACACGAATAATGAACTACAAGAAGAGTAAATTATAATAATGATTAAACGATGCTTTCTGCTAGTATATAATCGGGTTGTTATCGTGTCGAGTACGGATTTGTTCAACCGATTTGGCGTCGACCTCACGTACCTACCGGTAATAACTGATGTCATCTGAAGATAATGACAGTAGCTAGGTAATTACAATACGATATACTACTCGACTCACGGAAAACAAATAATCCCCGAGTCCCGACCCCGTGGCAGCGCAACACGATTATATTATCATAATCATAATATTACAATTTCAATGTATAATCCATCGTCGGACTGCCAATAGCGGTGATAGGTAACCTAACAATATATGTAGTGCGACAAAACCGTGGCCGTGTCAACTTTTAAACCAACACCGATACCGCCATCGCTATTATAGACTGACGCCGTTGGGCGCAATGATTAACGACATTTTGAGCCGCGAATACCGTTTCCGCGGTACACCCCGACGCTGCGTCGTGCACCGACTCTAAGAGGGCTGCCCGCCAGAGTCTTAGCCAAGGGATAGTGTTAATGACGAGGGAGGATGGCGTTTGACGAAGTGGGGGAGGGGACTTGGGTTAGGGCGTTTTGTCCGCCGTACAGTCTCCGGTCGGTGTTTGGCAGCTTGTTATTCTCGCGACAGAAGGACATCGGTAGCCGCGGGTTAGCGGTTGGAGGGATGAAGTATAGACAGAGGTAGGTTTATTTTATACATTATTCGTTGTGGGTAGGGTATCTTGCAATTATGAAGGGGACGATGACATAACTAACGACAACAGCGGCGACGACGACGATACGAGAGTCATCGTCGACCAAACCGTACACTATCGCGGTAGCCCACCCGTTGTACGCATTCAGATCGCGGTACGGTCGTTCATTATGGTAATACAAAACGAACAAATGGCATGTGCAAACGCACACGATTTCTGGCAGTGTAGTCGGCGGAGGTGGTGGCGGCAGCAGGAGCATCCGATCGTATCCCTTCCATCCCCCCCGACGACACCGACCCTTATGCCGGCGCGTGTATGTGTGTGTGTGTGTGTGCGATCCCTAAGTTTTTAAGAGTTGTATTTTTTTTTACATACACCAAAGAGGACATAAGGTTTTTATCAGTACGAAGTAGGTCACACGATGTAATATAAAATATTATACATAAATATATATATATATATCTCAGTGGATTGCCTTTTTATTGTACTTTCTATTATATTTTCGTTTTTAAACAGTTTGCCTACAGAGTTACAAGACTGCGGCTTTATGTATACATAAATATATTTTTTATTTTATGTACAAGAGCAGATTTCTAACAACGGAATTATAATATTATTACATTGCTATATAATGTGTTATGTTATTACGATACGGTAAAAAATTGTGTCATTTATTTTTACCCATGTTATATGCGTACCTAAGTTATTATAAATTAATATGGAAAAATATTACCATTATTATAATTATTAAACGATACACAAGATGCAACTCCAGCTAATGCGAATTCTCATTAATTTAAACGTTACCTAAATAACAACAAATTTAGTTCGTCGAACTATAAATTATGCAATAAGACCAATGAGCATACTACAGGAAATTTACCCCTATTTAAATTTACATCTAATAGACTTTGATAAATTTCCAGTTGATTCGCGAATGAAAAAATAATGATTAATTAAATATCACGCAATTAATTTCATAAAATTTTTATGATCTTAGCCAAAAATACATTCAACACATATACCAAATATTATTAAACTATTATAACTATTTAAGATATAACCAATATCCATCTCATTATTTTATGAGAGTAAATCAAAATTGAAGAGACTGTTGGACCTTCAGTACTTTCATGTTTATTTTAAGTCTTTAATAATTAATAAAAATAATAGTGCTTAACTATTTACTATTTCATACAGTAGGCATGTGACCATATAAATGTTTAATTTATTACAGCACATTAAGAATAAAGGGTTTATCAATTGAATGTATTCACTGATATACAATAAAAACTGTTCAATGCTAAAGTTATTTACGAATATTTTACTTAACTTTAATTATTAGATATCTAATATATTATAATAATAACAAATTATGATTAATTTAAAGACATGTATTCTTATATATTTTATACATATCGATGTTTTTTTTTTTAAATTCACAATATAATATATTGTATATATTATACCATGGTTATTAAATAAAGTGTACAAATATAATAAACTATAATATATAGTATATATATATATATATATATATATATATATATATATATATATATATATATCTTTATTTAGCTATATATTCTTTATTTTTACCAGGTAAAAATTAAAAATGTCATCATACACTTATTTAAATTGATAGACAAAACAATCTACTTGCAAAATATTTAAAAAATAATAATATGTACTTAATTCATAGTTATCTCACTATATGATCAATAAAAAAAACATATTAAATTAAATAACATCAAAATGTATATTTTAGGTACTAATCATATAGGAGCAGTACACAACAATTATACTATAACAGAATAATACAGTTGATATTGATATTTGCCATTTTGATATAAGTTAAAAATGAAAATGTGACTTAGAAAGATTAAACCAAGTATGTTTTCAACGCTATACAACACGAGTCGTAATGAGACATTTCAGTCATTATAAATTCTGAGGAAATTCCAATCCCTCTTAGAACGTCTATAGTTAACTAATTCAAAAAATGCTGTATGTTTTTGAGTAGACATGTTTAATTTATTGATGCATAATAGATTCTAAACGGAGCAATACATGTATTGATTTTACGATGGCATGTGTTTTTTTGTATGCCTGATATTACAAAATAAGTACAAATGTTTAGATTTTCAACCTTAAGAGTAATTTTTGCTAGCAAATTTTATCTAGGTAGTCAGTATTTTTAAAAATAACCAGGAATAAAAGAAAACATTAAGAGAAACTGGAATTTTATCGTTTGACAAAACAATATATTTTTTTATTTTGTTACAATTCAAAAACGAATAATTGTAAAAACTTGAAATTTTAACAAAGATTTCTTACATAATATTTTTTTATTCAAAATAATAAAATTATTTTTGAACTATTTATAGATAGTTGAATTTTTCAAATATTTTATGTTCATTTTTTTTTAAATCTTATTAAAAATTATAAAACAAGTTAAATCCAAAAAAATTGTATTATAATTCAAACACATAATACGTGAGGGTTTTTACGCATATTATGAATTTTATTAGGTATAGGTAAATTTAATTCATAAGATATGTATATTATTTTTAATTTATTATACCAATTATACTATTTATACCATGAACCTATGCGTTGGCACTATTTTACGGTAAGGTGGTATTGCATTTTATAACAATAATATAATATGGCTATGGTATAAATATACATATATCATTAAAATAATTAAATACCAATAATATAATAAATTTAATGTTTTTGGATAAAATTAAATCAACAATAGCAATATCAATGAACATTATCATGAATTACATTAAGTGATGTAGGTTGACAGACCATCTTCCTTTTGAATCGTTTTTTTGTGTACAATAATGTATTATTATTGAATTCAAATTTAATTTAACACGTCCATTATTACAGATCCAACTCAACACCAACTGTACAGCAAAGCCCCACTTGCCCGCCTTTTTTTCTTTTTTTATATAAAAAAAATATTGTAATATAACAATAATTATTACAACATTATTCTATTGCGTTTTAATAACATAATATATTATGTATATAATACATAATGGCGACAAAAGACATATATTATGTATCATTTGAATTTTATTTATAGTTATTTACCATAAAGAACTAGATCCTATTATAAATTATAACTTTCAAATTTTATAGTACGCAAAGTATTATGGTCAATTTAGAACATAAAATAAATAAAATGAACTATAAAAAAAAAGAAATTATTTTTACGCTTATGTTCATGTTTAACTATTTCAAATTCTTTAAAAAAAATTTAAATTATTTAAATTACTAGTTTTATTCGTAATCATTAATTAAATATGTATTGTTAATTATTACATTATATAATAAATCTTAGATCTATTAAATATTAATTAATAAATATATTTTAATTTTTAGTGGTATTTAATTCACTTATTTATAATCATATTACTATGTTTTTCGACTTCATCATAATCTGTGAATGTTTCACTTTATTATTTTAATTTTTGTTTAATTTGCAATTTTTTCAAGAAATCCTTTGCGGTTTTGTTAATTTATAAAAAGGTACTTCGAAAATAATATGATTTGTATTTTCTGTAATGTATTTTTTAATAGTAAATTATGATTAAACATTATTGGATATTTTTCAAAATTATTATACGAATGTTAGCTAATAAAACGATAGTACCCATTAAAAAATTGATCGATTCTTTAAACTACTGTCAGTTTATCATCCGGCGTAAATTTAAATGGCTCTCACACCCATTCCCATTCTTGCCGAATAATTAATCTATGGCGACGGTTTTTAAATCGTTTCCTATGCGTGTGTTCTGAATTGCAAATGATCTAAAATACCATGAAACGTAAATATTTTAAGAGTCGTAAACCTATTTCTCTACTCATAATGGCTAGGGGTGTAAAATAGCGTTGCCACAATAATAACCCTGGTGTATAATGTAGTTTGGTAGTAAATTGAAAAGGGTTAGCAACGTGCGAGCAATATCCAATGACCTTCTATAGTTTATTTAACTTGTCGATTGTAAAGTAGTGTAATGATTTGGACTTCCTAATGTTTAACACTCACAATAGGTATTATAAAATTAAAATACAAACAATATACAGATACTGCAAAATGAAAATTTATGAAAATTGATTTCTGATAATAGTCTGTTTAGAATACACTTTAAATAATGTTTGGTTAGCATAATATAATTACCAAAATAGACATATTATAAAATAAAATACATATTATACTTAGATTTAATCAGTATTTATTTCTAAGAAATATAATTAATGTAACAACATATACGCGTCGTTCAAATATTATAATTATATGCCAATCAAAAATGTGCAAATAATATAATAATATGTCCTATATTATATTGTATTATTATTTATTTATTTATTTTTTAATTTGACACGTAGCTTCGCTTGCATTTTCACTTTCGTTGTCTTCATTGATATATAACACTAATAGGCTATAATTGAATAATAGGGAAGCAATTACTAGTTTTTTTTTACTTTAATATAAATAAAGTTCACTTAAATTATTGTGCGTATTTTTTTTCTAGTAGATATACAATATGTTGTCTAAGTCTAACCATCAACACTTCGTTTGAAATTAAGTTTACCTAGTAAAACATACTAGTTATACTATTCAAGATATCTAACTATGCTTTTCTAAATAAATATGTTTTACTGTTGCATTATAGTTAACTATTTTATAAAATGCAAATTAAGTTTGGCTATTTTTACTACCTAAATATAGTGTTATTTATCTTTTGTTAAATCTAACTGTCAGTTTTAAAACATAAATACTATGAATTTAATTACTTAGGAAAATGAATAATTTTATGAAAACTTTATAAATATTGTATAATAAGTACAATCATTAAATTGTGTATGTTAATTATTAAAAAACATAATTTTAGAGTATAAATGTGAATAAATTCACTGATATTGTATAATATAATAGGAAAGAGAAAAAATGATTTTTTTAGGGTTATTATTTTTCGTCGAATGACACGTTTTTATTGTTTACCATTTTTGGCAATCCCTGTACATAATGAATGGATGTTCATTATTTTTATTGTTGGTATAATGAATAATACACATGTTACTGGTCTCCCTTTTTCAATGAGCTTACATGCGTTAATACACCTTTATCATGTACGATATTCAACAATAGACATATCTTTACTAAATAACAAGATAAAAACTAATTAAATAAGTAGTTTAAAAAAAAGTTACGAATTCATACAACACAAGTAGATATATCAAAAATATAAATGTTGTGATTTATTTATTTGTTTGTGATTTATTTTCTGTTTTAATTTGCAATGGCAATAAACGTGTATAATCCGATTATAGTTATAAAATAACTATTCATGAATACGAAAAATTTCTGATTAAAATAAAATGTAATTTATGTTAACGACAACATAATACAACAATATTCTGAAATCGTTTTTAAATAGATCAATTTTAATTTAAAATGAAATATATGATCCATTTTGTTATTGTTATTATAAACACAAATTTTAGTAATATTTATTTGCTTATATAATACCAAAACATGACTTATACTTGTAAGTATACAGTTTAATATTTTACCTACGTAAGTAAACCCATACCAATTGACCAAAAGATATTTTATGGTTTTATAAATTTAATTTTTTTTTTCTTATTTTTGTATCGAGTCAATGAAACCAAAGAAAATCACAATATTTATTTACTCAACATAACATGCCAATCTAATATGATTAGTTAAATTAAATAACAAACAAGAACTTGAAAATACCCATATGTAACATGTAGGTATATCTATTTATTTTTATTCAGGTCTGTGGGAATTACAAACATATGCTGTTTTCTGTATTAATCTGCTAATATATTTCCACTACATATGCACATACATAAAAGAGAATATCTACAGTATCTTTTGTTCCTCAATCGAAGCTCTGTTTTATTTATTTACAGTATTTCAGTGCGTCCATGTTTTGCAGTAATTACAATGTTAACCTAAAACCATGGTTAAAGTGGACACGATACTCCATAAAAGTGTTCAAACGAAACATTTCTTAAAAAAAAAAAAAAAAATATTGAATAACATGTTTTATATGAGGATAAAATACGATTTTATGTTGGTGTATTCAGTTGTTTTGCAAGTGAATAGTTTATAAAGACTATAATACAAAAATCGTAAAAGCACGCTTAGCAAAGAATTTAAAATATTTTAAAGGGAGTGTCAAAATAGTATTTTATTTGTACATTGTATGTTCATGTAATATAAATGTTTGTAACACATAAATATATAGTGTACATTATTTTTTTATAGGTAACGAAATACGAAAACATTCATGTAACTGATCGTTCATATTGCTTTTGTTGTTTTTTTTTTTTTTAATTGCTGATAATAAAAGTATAAAATTTAAATATTTTTAGTACACAGATGAATAAAAATGAATTATATAGACGGTGTACTTATTACATGAAATATTGAATATTAAAACTTCTAAAATAAATTATAGAAAATACAGATTTTGTATCAATTATTGCCAAATTCGTTTTATTATCAAATGATGAATAAACAGATTTTACTAAATAATTGTTCTAATCTTGACATATTTGACAAAAATATAAGTATTTCATAGTAGTTCTCGTGGTGGTAGAAAATAATAGGTAGTGAAAAACTACAATATGAAATGAAATCCGTAGACGTTTTTTTGTAAGCTCAGGTATTCCTAAGTAATCTCACAAAAAAAAGTTGAAAATTTTAACTCTAACGACAATGATCTTTTTGTTAGTCTTAAGCCTGTAATTGATAAGGACAACCGTTGTGAATTAATAATTTGTAGTCTCTGAGTGAATGTATAGAAAAAACGTACATAAAATATGTATTTTATATTATGTCCCATATTAATTGTATATAGTACATAAACATATCATTTTGTGCGCAATGGTGTGATTTTATCACGAAAAAAGGGATCGGAGCGGAATCATGTAGTAATTAATCGGGTCAAAAAACGAAAAAGTGCACAATCATGCTGTACCACACATACATATTAATAGTAAATTAAAAAAAAAATGAATATTGTTTATAACAATGCTGAATAAATGCTTAATACTTAAAAAATAGTAATATACTTTTTGATCTAAAAAATAGAAGAAATTTATTAAATATACAATTTTTATATCTTCTAAATAATAAATTCGTACTCAGAAATTCAGAATATACAATCAGGAAAATAGAATGTTTTAAATTTTGTCTTATATTATTGCAGAGTTACTAGGTCCAGTTTCACACCCGCAGGCTATATTATAAGAATACTTAAACACACGCATATTTACAAACTAATTCAATCAAACTTTAAATATTTATCCTGACGTGTTAAAATATAATTAATGTTATGAAATTATTTATATAAAATACATTTTTTGTGATAGTTAATGGCTATTATAAATTTCACGGGTTTTTATTAAAACCACACTTACAATAGAAGATTCTTAAAATAATATGTACATTTATATCGTGTTACTTAATATATATATTTTTTACTAATAATTGTAACTTATATTTTAATTTTGTATCTCGAATTTAAATTTTTTTGGGAACATTTTTATTTGTAAAAATACTCAAAGTTTAAATGAACTCTATCCAGCTGCAATAAAATAATGCAGAAATAGTTATCTACAAACTTTACGTGATTATAAATAAAAAACAATTGGAATACCATAATTTATATTTATAAAAAAAAATGTTCAACTTTTTTTTAATATGGATATAAATATAACGGTTAGTATTATATACAGATATAATAAAAGATATTAGGAATAGTATACATTTGTATGTTCAAATTAAAATAGGTATACTTTTAAACGTATATAAAAAATAAAAATTCTACAACATTGAATACTCACCAAACTATTTCTTTGCCGACGATTTTTGTTTTTTGTTATAATTCAAAAACGAATAACCACAGATACTTAAAATTATCAAAAAATGTATATATTATATTAATTTTCATTATATTATGATCAAATTTTCAAAATATTATAACTTTTTTTGAATTATTTATGTCAAATTTTAATTTTTTTATTAATAGGTACAGTAAATTCCCGTTACAACGAATACCAATACAACGAAAAATCCCGTTATAACGAAGGTCATAGAAGTTCCCTGCCGAAAAGCAGGGCTTATAAAGAGCTTATTCGAATTTTCGTTACAACGAAATTTCCGTTATAACGAAAAAAAATTCGGCCCCCTGGAGTTCGTTGTAATGGGATTTTACTGTATTAATAAAAATTTATTTTCTAGGTCAAAAATCTTGAACATTTAATAAAAGGTTAATACATATATAAGTATTAAAAATATATAGGCACATATTTTTTTATGTATATTTGAAGTTAGAACTTCTACAAAATTCGTTAAAATGTTGTTGAAATTACTTATTTAATCAATAAATTATTGTTTTAAGTACTTTAACTTGATATAGCATAAATTGTATATCATTTTTTTAAAAAAAGATGGTTATATTACGTATTATACGTATATTATTAAGTAATATTTCAACTATAATAACTATCATACAAGTTTTAATGCTAAATAGATTTAAATGTGTATTTAAAATCTCAATATACGATATACGAATAAAGTATACGTAAATTTGTGTATATATTTTTTATGATATTATAAATAGTGATATTCTATATTATTCTGATATTTATTGAACTATAAATTATCGTTATGACTCGTTTGTTATAATAGTATAATGAACGAGTAATCACACGCACATACTTAAATAAGATATTAATAAAATTAACTAGAGCGTATAACGGAACACCATAAATGCAATGTTTATTAATATTGATCAAAAAATTATTTATTCGGTACGAAAATCTACGCTATTTTTACGCAACTAAATAAAATTCACTGTTCCATATTAAGGAAGCTGAATAGAAGCCGAAAAACTTCTTTGTCCGAGTTTTTATCCCAAACAGAACTAGTGTCTCGCGGACACACGGACTAAAGTAAAGTGAAAATAAATGTTTATACCCTCTTTATAAAGCGAGCTAAACGGGTCGAAATAAAATTAAGCTCATTCTATTTTGAAAGTTTCCAATACCAGAAGTTCTTTCTTCCCTTCAACTGAATTTCTCGATTACGCTCCCATGTCATATTTTGATGTCAATGGTTTTCACTATTTTACACGGATTTGTTTTTGTTTTTTTGCCGCCCCCCTCACCCCATTCCACTCTTAGAATACATCCTAGCTGTCAAAGTCTATGTTTCTTTACCCAATGAAATGGTTTCCATTTTCAGAAGGATATATATTTATTGCGCTAAGCCATTTATTCCGAATGAAACGCTGACGTCTATACCAATAAAAACACACAATCACACACACATAAACATACTAGTATACAATATTGAATATATAGTACGTAATATATTTAGATATTGAAACTATACAAGCTGTTTCAAATTCCGTTTTGCTTTTTCTGAATTTCATTTTAGATTTTATTATTATTTAAATTTATAATTGAAATTTTATCGACGGTGCTAAAACAAATTTAACGATTATTCAATATTTTAAAAGAAAAAATACACAGTGGATGTGTTTTGTGTTTAGAATATAATATGAAACAAACCATTTAATATTGGCGATAAAAATGTATTATACAATATTACTATTGAGTTATAATTTATTTAAAACTATGATTAATAATATCGATTCTTGATCATTTAATAGTATTATATTTAACGTTATTGGCTATTATTATATATTTCTTTGTGTATAATAAAACATAAGACAATATTCACAAAAAACATAATGTTTATAAACTCATTTGACTTCTTAAATGTTTTATACATTTTTTAAATTATAAAACTTTTTTTTAATCACGTTTGATCCACTTTGGGCCTCAAATACAAATAATATTTTTAACTAAAAACTATCGGAGCGATCCGATCACAACTTTTAATTTTGAATTCAACATTTTTAGAGGTTAAAATTTCCATTTCATTGAGCATATTTCTGGCCGTATTACAAGTTGAAACTTAACCGGCCATTGGAAATTTATGATCCGCACATTAATCGATAACAATTCCTTGATATATTTATTTTACTCAGATAACATTTTATTATTACAAAATATATATAATATAAAATGAGTTTTTAAATTTATATTGGTTATATATTAATATAATAATATTTATAAAGTAATAGATAGGTATATATTTTCAATACACTATATATAATATTAATCTTTATCAAAAATATAAACATTTTTATCAGATAATTGATATCATAAATAACCATAACCCACTTTTATTAATTAATTTAAATATATTTTTAAATTATATATAAATATTTTGATAACCGATAGTAAACATTCTGTTGATTACATTATTCTAAGTTTATATTTTTTATTTTGTTTTAGTTATAATATATGTATCTGTATTCATTAAATAAATATGTGTATATTTTTAATAAACTTCATTTTTTAATATTAAAGCAAATATTTAAATTATTTATATATCCATCAATTACCGATTAATAAGTGTCACAGAAGAGTATTCACAATATTTATATTACCAAAAAGTTGTACAGTATAATTTAAAAATAATATTTTATACATTTATCTGTTTGTCGAACGTTTGACTGTAAATAAATGAATTATTCAACATTTCATTTTTGATAATTATTTTTACAAATGAAATTATGTTTTATGATTAAATAATAAATACAAAATATTCAATAAAAAAAAAATTATTAAAAGTTATGAATATGTATTGAAAATTATCTAAGTAATATTTTTATTGTATTTTTTTTATACATATTTGGAGATTTTCTGTGTATTTTAAAAATAAATGAATTAGATTCTGTATTCAACTAATTTCTCCGCCATCACTGATGTGATAGTTACTTTTAAGGTTATTCCATAATATACTCTGCCCATTTTATGGTAAACCGTTAAGTTGTTTTATTTTTTCTACATATTTTTTTTACGGTATCATTTCTACGTTATTTTTATTTAAATCTGTGTATATTTAGCATAGCAGAAAGTTTATTATTTATTAACTTGCATTCTACTTAAAACCAACATAGATCATTAGAACCTGAAAGAATAATTTTAATAATTAATTTCAAGAATGATTTAACAGTAAATCAGAAATGTGGGTTGGCGATCAGATACGATAATAACAAATTATTAGTATTATAATATTTTCCAACATTGTTGAAAAATGTATAAGATCAAAAGTAACTAAAACTATAAAATCCACCATCGAAAGTACAATTGAAAGTTATAAATTACGAAATAAGCCTATACTAATACAGTTTCTTTGTATACAGTGTGATCCCTTTTAAATGAAACACTAAATTATGCTGTCCAGTGACACCGGATTGATATGCGGTTTTGGGGAGGAGATAGGGAATGCCTAAATACATATTTTTCGATAGTTTTCAAATTTTTAAATTAGTATATTTTAATTTGTATTTGTAGGTATTAAATAATTTAAATTTAATTTTGAGCAATACAAAAAAAAATACTTAAAATTGCATGTCAATTCATAAAATTCTAGGATGATTGTTGAAAAATGTAATAATTTTAATCCAAAATTTAACAAGTTGTAATTTAGTCAATTTTGGTTTTAGAGCTATGGTAAAAAGGACCAAATTTACTTAAAAAATGTCGGTTTATCCAAATCTGTTGTTAAAAGTAAGTGTTGCTATTTAAAAAAATGCAAGTTACGTTGAGCATGCGCACAATAAAAAGTTAAAAATTTGAAAACTATCGATAAATGTGTATTTAAGTATTCCCTATCTCCTCCCGAAAACCGCAAATCAATCCGATGTCACTGGACAGAATAATTTAGTGTTACCTTTAAAAGGGATCACACTATATGATAAACATTGATGACTTGGTAATGTTTTGATATACATATAATATGTTGTCGGTTTGAAAAAACTTTTATTTTTTTTCTTATCTATAACACTAATAATCTACAATAATTTGAACTACTATCAGTCATTCAGTCATTAAAATAGTAAATCGTTGTTCTTAATTTTCAGTAAAGTCGGTAATCACCATAAAAATATAGTATATTATTATATGTATATTATATAGATTTTAAGACAATATATTATTAAATATTTTTTTTTTTTTTTCACTTAAACCTCGAATGTATTTAGTAGTTTTTGATTACATTTGTTAATAATTTTGTACGACGACGGCTTTTTTTCTCGAAAAGGAAAAAAAAACAAAACAATAAAATGTTCGGATCCAATTTACCAATCGCTCATTCAATAGCAAGCGGTAAAACTTTTACACCCAACTAAACGTGTGGTAGTTAGTTCGTCATATACATTAATCAGCGTTTAACTTCTACAGATTTTGCGTTTCACAATGGACCATGCGGTGGCAATAGGTACATACTACTGTTGGCCCGGATGATGGCGAGATGCAATTAGGCAAAATTCCAAAAAGGGAACACTAATCCACGGAGACCAGACTACCAACCCATCCACTGACCCATGGTGGTGTACACTCAATCTATCAGTTAGATTTTAAAATTATTTAAAGGACGAAACAAGAAATATATACATATATATTATATAATTAACATTGACACCGATATCGAAGTATTTCCTACGAAAACAGCTAAAACACTTGAAATAAATTCAAAAATTTCACCCAATACTATTAAATAAAAAATTAATTAATTAAAATTAATTGCATACCATTATTTATCGATCTTCACATAGCAAATTTATTATCAAATTATTATTAACTTTATTTTTCGAACCCGAATTTGTTTATAAAATAGTGAATATGCAGTTTTATAGTTCAATAAAATTATTCAGATAATCTGTAATAACAAAAACCAGGAAATTAAACTTTTTTTTTTTATTAAAATAGAATATTTACAATCTATCGCTTGTGTACAATAAGTAAATGTGGTGATTACAAAAACAATGACTTAAATTTGCATGACTTGATTTTCTAGTAAGGAAAGAGGCTATCCATTAATGAAACCTTTGGAAATTTAACTTCTATTAAATCCAACTGGTATTTTTACGCATACCTATCATATTTTTGACAAAATCAATCTTATTTTTATGTAACTCAAAAAGAAATAACTGTATCTATACACTTAAAATTTATACCAAATGTTTATTTTATAATTTTCTGTTTACAATAACATTTTAATTTCGAGTATTTTGAAGTTATTTATAGGCATAAATTATTTTTAATTTTTTTCTTAGTTTTATTTTCTATAATTGTTTATTAAAAATTATTTAATGGGTAGAACTTTTTGAGAATTGAATACACAGTTTATGAAAAATAAGTCGTTAATTTATCAATTAAAAATATCATAAATTCTATGGTCACAGTATTTTTTTTTTTAACGTTTAAAGTCAGAATCTTAACATAATTCGTAAATATCTCAAAAATTAGTAAATTAGTTTTTAATTAAAAATTCAACATTTTTTTTTTTTGTTTTTATAACCACGATTAAAAAAATTAATACAAGATTCTTTTGAAGTTTTTAAGTTTTTAACTCTACGAATAGCCAAATGTATTTATTATGAGGCATTTTAAATTCAATTTTTTATGGCATTCGAAAATCATACGTAAAATATTTATTTCTGCTCAAACAATTTTTGATATTTTATTTTATTAAAAAAAAAATAATAATAAATACTTGAAATCCTCACAATATGTTTATATTAACGTTTTTGTTATAATACAAAACAATTTTTAAGATTTTTTAACTTTTTTTGAGTATGACAAATTTTAATTTTTTGGGGGCGTTTCTATAAATTGCAATAAAAAATATTCAGTTGGTCAAAATTCTTGAAAGATTCCATATCAGTATTTCATTTTAGAACTATTTAAAAAAATATATATATATTATATAAATATTTTAATTTTAAATTTGATCGGAATCACTTAATATTTAAATAATAAATAACGTTTTTAATTATTTTTTTATAATTCAAAAACATTATTGTTATGCATATTACATTTTACTATTCGCAGTAAAATTTTTGATTTATTTTGAGATATTATCTATATTTACAGAAATTTAGTATTGCATTTTTAATTATTTAAGTTGATACAATATAATATATATATATATGTGTCGTTATTATGATTAAATACTGATAATATAATATAAATGTAATATTTTTGGAAAAAATTATATTACTCTACTGATATACTAATAGTAAAATAAATTACTTTAAAAGCTGTATCAAAAACATATCAAAAAATATACTTAGTGACATAGGCTTACAGACCATTTCCTCTCAAAATCGTTTTCATATTATACAATGATCATACATTCAAATTTAACACACCCATAATATTGACCCACTCAACGCGTAATGTACGACAGAGCGGTACCCACTTGACTACCTAACCGTGTATTTAATTTTCAATCATTTTTACTACAAATAAAAATATGTATAAAGCTATAAAATATATTTGCATTCATAAATTGAAAAAAAAATTAAAAAATTAAAACTCATTGATTTTTCATTCAACAATATTAGTCAATTTTTTGTAATTCAAAAACATTAATCAAAGTAACTACTAACATTTCACCACATATATGTTTGGCTTCAATAGACTGTGTAATTTTAAAATATTAACTATAATTTTATGCTATTTATACTATTTATGCTATTAATATACACACCATTCTTAAGTAATTTGATGTTGACTTTTAAAAAAGGAAATATATATTATTATGGAATATTATGAATTATATAGAAAAAAATTGTTGTACATATTCATTGCACTAATAATATAAAAATAAACTATTAATAATAATATAGATAATACATGCACAGTTTCCATTCAAAATCGTTTTTCGTTATATATTATAGTTATTAAAATTTAACAAATTAATTTCAATGACCTTAATCGTCGATACAGTAGAGTCTAAACACTCTAAACCTACCATGTAGCACAGTGATTATTTCCGTTGTGTTTTCTTAAATTTATTTCAATTCTCATTATTAAAGTAATTATAGGAGCATCAGTCCTTATAAATACAAATTTATATATTTGAGTATAATATACTTATCTAGCAACTCCATTTCTACTATTGCGTAGTACACAACGTATTCTTATTAATTAAATTATGTAAAGCAATTAATACAATTTTTAGTATTATTATACAATTTAAGTTTATTGCATAAATTCATTCAATATCGAGAGAGAATAAAATTATTTTATCAAAAAATAAGAGTTATTAATCAATATAATAGCGTTATTATGGCGATTGAATATAGTTAATTAAAACCAAATTTAAACTTTATACATTTTAGTAGAACAGACATAAAATGTGCACAACAGATTGGATAATTTAATTTTAAAATCGATTAATCTAATAATAGTTTTCGTTGGGAAGAAAATATTTTTGAAGTTGAAAACTAAGATAAAACTTTTATTTATTAGTATACAATTGATTATTATCTGTGAAATAGTTCATTAACTTCATTACGCCTTGTCCGTTCCTTTAAATTTTTTCATGTGCGTTCAAATTTTAATTTTCTACCTTAAATTTTTTAATCATAACAAATGACCAATAACGTTCTAACTGCATTTGAATAATTTTCATTAGGTCAAAATTAAATTATAAATATTGACAATTTTACTATAGTAAAATAACAACTTATTATGGTTTACTAAGTCATATATCATATATTATATAATTATAGATTTGACTAGTGTCGAATAGCAGTATACCACTATAGATATATTATATACATAAATATTATGTTAAATGAATAAGTATGAAAAAAAAATTTTTGACAAGCATATTTAATATTAAAATAATTACCTAATATTAATCCTAAAAATTAGCCTACATATGGTGTAATAATCCTTAAATAACCCTTTTATTTTTTAGTAATTGAATGATTAATAAACTATATTATTGGTTTAACTATTTAGAGTTACCTATACAATTTAACACTCAGTACCCAATGCATTGAATTAATGTTAAGATTTTCATAATATTTCATTAAATAAAGCAACTAAAGAAAATTAAATAATTATTTTTAATTTCCATTTTCTTTGTCAATTTATTATAAATAGAGAGAATAACTGAGATATAAATATGGAATGCGCGTACATCAGACACATAACTCTGTGAATTGTGACGGATATGTACACTCATGTATTAATAGTTGTAACAAACAAATATAATACAGTTTCCGCAATATAAACTGAAGGAATAATAGATGCATGCCAGTTAAAGTAGTATAAGATAATGTTATAAACAGAGAAATAAATTTCTAAAAAAAAACTATTATAATTATATTTATGTAATATATTATAGGAATTGATCGAAGTCAAGGTAAATGGGTGTTTCGATAATATATTATCTGTAACTATTTTTCTTGATCCCTTACTCCATCATTCTCCCACTCTCTCTCTTTATCTACACCCAATGTCTCTGTCTATTACTTTTCTAATTTAATATATTATATGGGTTTATTATGAACGGGTTTACGGATTACTGAATTTAGTTGGAAGGAGTTTAAGATGGTACTCTCACTCAAATTAATGGTATTCGATGACTATTATTATACCTCAAGATCAATTCAGATTAAATATACTTAATTGAATTACCAAGTAATTTATTTTGCATTGTATTAAAACATTCCAAATCAAATAACCCTATTATTTTATCTATTTAAATAATCGGCACTTAAGTTTAATTCATTAAACATTTTAAGTAAATAAACATAACTTAACACTATTTTTTTTTTACTTTTAAACTAATGATAAAATATTTTTAAAATGTAATTATATTTAAAGTTTTAAAATTTTGAATGATAAACAAATAATGGTATATAAGGTTAATATAATATGCTTAAGCTATAGATTGGTTAATTTTACCAACATATTATTTTTTTTAAATTTAAAAATACTTAAATGATATAAAATATATTATGTTAATGATTTAATTATTAGTTATTCAAATAAATTAAAACTTTAGTTTCAAATACCATTGTAGTTATTAAAATAAAAATATAATTTATTCAAATTAATATGAAAAATAAGATAAATGACCTCAATGTTATTAAATATAATGGACGATTCGTGAATAAAATATATTTTGCGTTTTAATATGATCAAACATATGATAATAAAAACAATTTAAAAAAATTCTCGAAATATAATTATAAAAAAATATTTTTTAACGAAATAATAATAATAATAATCAATACAGGCATACCTTATTGTGTAGCTAATATTAATGGATACTACGTGATATTTTAATATCAAAGTTATGGTTTTCTACAGTTTATATAATTCATTATTGATCCAGAAATAAAAATATTTGAATATTCATCACTAAAAAAGTACATTTACTATAGAAATCAAATTAAATCGAAACAATAGATGTATTAACTTATTATAATTTAATAATTGATTGGACATTATTGGACAGATACTGAGTTTTATTTTTTATTACTTAATTCTTTATTATTTTTGGTATCGATTTTGTTTTAAATAAACCTGATTTAAACGTTTTACGATGTTTACATACGTATGATAACTTATTGTATAAATAATTTAAAAAAGTTTTTTTTTTATCCCGTTAAAATGCAATCAAAATTTAATTTTCTCAAAAATAAATCATTTTGTGTTAATCATAAATTAATATTATTACCATTATAATAGCGTTTTAGACTTTATTATAAATGTTTATGTTCACAATCAGAACATAATATAGAAATATATTTCATTGATTAGTATTGTTGATATTATATATGTGTAAAGTATATACAAAGTAATTTACCAAGCATGCTCACCTTCAATTGTTTCATTAAATAATGAATCAATTCAAATTATAATTTTTAAATTTTTAAACATGATATGACCACGTTTTTAGTATCTTGAGAATGAATGTTCTACACTTTTCAAAGGTAAAATAAAGAACTACTACTGGTAGACTGTACACTTGATTCAGTTTAAATTCTACTTTTTAGTTTTTCCACTGGTACACATGCCATAGGTACACATAAAAATAAACAATATAAGAAGTATATTGTGGCAATACAGACTTCTATTTTTATTTAAATAAGAAGGCCCACAACATTTTCACTGTAAATTAATTAGTGCATATTTTTTTTGAAAATGTTCATTTACTTAATTTAAAATTCAAGCAATTAGTTTTTTAGTTATCATAATGTTTACATTACGAACATTTTATAGTCCTTGAAATATTTTTACAACTATCTAAAGTAGATTTAGTATAGATATATTGTTTATTATACTTAGACCATTTTTACAAACTATAAATTTATTAAATTATCAGAGGTCCTATATCTAACAAATTTAATTTATTATCATGGACTTATTTATTATTAATTATTATCCTTGGAATACAAAATGTAATAACTCAAAAACAACTCATTCAAATGTTGAGTTAAAAACGTCAACGTTTTTCACAAAATAATTTACAGTAAAAATGACGGGTTTTCATTAAAAATTAAAAGTTTGAAAAACATTTGAAAGAAATATTATTCTGCATTCTAAATTAAATAATTTGGAGTCAACAAAGTCATCCACATATACCAATATATGCCAATTTTAAAAATGTAAGGACAAATATATTATCATCTCATAGAACACTTATAACAGTTTTTGACGTTAAATACATATTTATAAAAATCTATTTTGTGGAAAATAAATATACGCAAGTAGATTAGCGATATTATGCAATCCCAGTAACCAAATGCCATATTATAACAAATTTGAAAATTATTTTCAATCAGCACAACACATTTATAAAGTTGTTTAAAACTTCTATTGACAACTTATCTGCGGATAATTACGGAATAAAAATATTAACCTATAAAACACTAGTTTGACACCGTATCGCACGCATTTTTATACTTAAAATAAATTCTTTTTAGTCCGGAAAACGCAAAGCAAAGCATATATAAAGCACACTTTATTATAAATATATTTATTTTTTACAACACAATATCTAATGCTGAAGGTTATTTTCCGGATCAGATGACAATTATTATTATAAATGGATATATTTTACTAAAAAAAATATACACCTACATATTGTATAGACTTTCAGGGATGGTGTAGGTACACTGTACAGTTATTATTGAATAAATTATAGCATATCCATTACCCGTGCGTATTTCTATACAACTCCTTTGGGAAACTCTCTTCTTAAAATTAATCACATAACTTTAAAGTAAATCCAACTTGATTAGAATTTACATGACTAAATCAACTTAACTTATTTTTTTTTTACAATAAAACATTTGACAAGCATGGTTTTTTTTATCCTAAAAATGTCATGTGTCGGTAATAAATTATACCTATTATTATAATGAATTTCAGAGTCGCGGCAATTAGCATTAGGTTTGAAAAATTACTATTTTTAAGTGAACGAACACTGTTCGATGATTTTAAACCCTCTTTTTTCCTCCCAAAGTAAGCTACTCCTGTACCATGTATTATTCTAGAACACTACGGACATGACACGACGCACGACATTAACGGTGTCAAGAAGCTAGCAAACGTTATCATTCGTATCATCGAGCGTGTGCGCGCGCGCTCGTGTCCGTGTCCGTATATCGTATAAATAAAGCGTTTCTTACTGAATATGGATTAGTCTAGACAGTCGTGTATATACACGTCGGTCACGCACGACACTCGCGTACGGTGCGTGTGTGTATGCACGTCCGACAAAACTAGTATGACGATCTCTGTGTGTTTTTCCGATGATGTACCGAGGTCGTTTTCGCGCCACGTCGCACGTTATTTCAACGACTCAATCTCATTCGTGGTAGTGAAGATTAACACCGGGCCATGTAAAACAACTGTCGCAAATAAACGGCAATAAACCGTCCCACCCCGCGGCACAGAGGCCCACTACGGTTATTACTACTATATGTGGTCTATATAATATGTTGAGACATTTTTCCCCCCTGCGAGAGAGTTAATTTATAATAAACTCTTACGGGACGACGTGACTCCGCAGACGTTGGATGACGAAAACTTTCCCGAAACATTGTTGTTAATATTGGTAGACGTTAAAGCTGTTCATTTTGATGGATTATTGTAATAATTATATGCATAGATAACGATATAATCAATATGTGTGTACGAGTATTACAGTGATATTATCTATACAACGGTAGTATATTATAAGGTAAATATATTATACACATTATTTCGACTTTAAATTAAATTATTAATTAAATGACTATTTAAAGAAATCATATTTTGATAGAATCTATTTTCTTTAAGACAATTTTAGAAGTCGTATCAGAATAATCAACAAATAACATAATATCATGACATATTATATGAAGATATTACCTGATGAATGAAAAGTATAAATTAAAAACATATGATGATATAATTTATTTTGGAAGGTAATTCAAATACTTAATTATGAATTCAGTTATTATAAATATAAAATAAAATAAAGTAATTATACTTAATATATTGAAACCACCAATAACACACTTGGCGAAGAATAAACAATTTATATTTTTAAAGTATGCTTTATGTATAAAATAGATGATAAAAATAATATTATGTAACGTTTATAGTTTTTACTATAGAAATATTGTTATTATGTAGATACTTATAATATTAATTATATATAAGTGCATTATTTTAATAATAGTAATTGTTCTTAAAATTGCGTATAAATTATATATTTTATTATTCATTAAATATCAATAACGAATTGCAAAAGTTATATTAGCAAACGTCTATCACTAATCGATATTTGTTTTCTCTGCAATCGCTAGTCCACGTTAAAATAACAAACTTTATCCGTACATTACCAACATGTAAATGAGCAGCTAAGATATATTTACCAAAACAAACAGACAGTCAATTCGAGGATTCGCGTCATTCTTTAAACCGCAGAGAATTATCATATGTGACTTATCATTCGGACGCGATAAAATTTACATAATGTTCTTTTCTTATCTAAATAAAAAATATATTGTTCATATTCATTCATCAATATACAAACAGATTTATTATTTGATTGATTTATTAATCAGTATAGTGTCTATAGACTGCTACGATGTTCCGACGCCGAACGGACCACGTTAGAATTTATTTTCAATATTTTATGTGAAACATTTTGAATAATTACTATACAAGTAATAAAATAATTTACTAGTTAGTGTATATAATATACACTATACATATTATATAGTTATATAAGATTATAAAAGTAAAAGAATAATTGCCTTGTTCCGACAATCAATTAAAATATTACCAATACCTAATATCATACTAAATAATAAATACAACAGAGAAAATCTGTTAAGTATTTCTGCTAATGAGATATATATATCTATTTAAATACCTACAACGAGATTTGTATCTACACTAGTCGATTGGTATGTTTATTGGGAAATTAAAAAAAAAGTAAACATGGTCCAAAGCATCCAACCAATGAGCATATTTTCAAAGGTACTGCAGTTAATGATATTCATTCGTCTAAAATGGAATATTTCCAAGCCAGATCTAAACTATATCATAATGACAATAAAAATTTTTAAAAAAATGCGATTCTTCACAAAAAATTGATACAGTAGGAACAAATTGACATATTTTCAAGCTGACACCTCATTAGTCTTACCTATAAATACTCAAACAGTATAGCTTGGACTTTTTTTTTAGTATATCCCTATAATATATATGTATAAAATATGTTTTATTTATTAAACCTATGAATTAAATGCTCTGACAAATCCACATATGTATTTTTGATACTAAGTCTAGTATGCATATATTATTTATAATTTAACTTAATCATAGTTCTAAGAATATCCTATTTTTGAATTAACTTCCACGAAAATCAAAAATAATAATTTAATTAAGAATTTTAACATAATCTTAAGTAATCTTTAACTAAGTAAAATCAAAATTTTTATTCATAATATATTATATTTGTTTTAAAGTACTCATTGTACTACAATTAGTATACATTTAAAATATCAATTGAAAATCTATATGTTATTATGTTACTAAATTTCATTTTAGTAATAAGTATTAAAAAATAAATATAAATTATTTGTTGGGCTATTAACTGAACATTTTAATGGCAGAAACATGACTAAACGAACTGAAAACAGTACATTTATGTTATACTGTTTCAATCTAAAATAAACAAATATCAAATATGTTCAAAAAGCAATAACCTTGTGACATTTAAACTTTTATTATGAGTTTAAAAGAGTATTTCAAAATATAATACGTAGGTATGCAATCAATACATTTTGTAGGTATCCATTTCAGTAAATATAATGTCTTATATAAACATAAAATATACTTAAAATTTTGTATTTTCCACATAATAATGTAATAAAAAGGTTTAAAATTGGTTCAGAGCTTAAGAAGATATTGAGTATTTCCATTATTTTTAGCAATAACTTTTTAGATAAATATAAATTCAATTCAAAAAATAAAAATATTTTAAATTATAGCAAGTTGCATATGTATAACCTAACCTAATCCAACCTTTATATATACGTATATATATATACTATAGATGTATTAGTTTAATTTATTTTTATATTTGAAAAATAAAACTTTTATATTCTTAATAACATCGATATTTAATTTTGCAATTACCGATGTACAAAGTTTTATCATATAGTATAAAATGTATAGTAATAAGTTGTTCATATTCGCTCCAATGAAAACAATGTTTTAGGATTCTATAATTTACAAACAACTTTTTAAATTATTTTATAATAATAAACGATTTTAATATTTGCAGCATTAAAAAATTCTAATGAAAAACCAGTATTTTATTTTTATTAAACGAAAATATTTAAAAGGACGAATATAAACAATTCATATTGTATTTGATTAAAAATACAAATTACTAATCAAATTATCCGCAATACAACTATAACGAAATTGAATTTTTTAAGAAACATTTTGCTAAAAATAGTTCCGTATACTCTTGCCACCTTGGTAATATTAAATGAGGTCAAACATTTTTTAGCACTACACCATAACACTTATGTTGACACTTTTACATAAAATACAATATATCTTTGTTTCGATTATTTTGCACACGGAAATTAATAGCTATATACCTATATACCACACCTACTAATGCAGCATTTTATAATAATAAAATAAATAATGCTAATGCATTATTTTGAAATTAGTCACTACACTTAAACCAAATAATTAACGAGCAAAAATCAATAAATCCTGTTTTACATTAAATTTCATATTTTAATTATTTATTAAATAGTAAATGTGAACAACATGGTAAATATTTCGGAATTTTAAATTAAATTATTCATTATTATGTTTTTTTTTCAATATATTTATTATACGATGTAATTTATTAGGGCTCGAAAATACATAGCAATAATCTAATAATATAAAGATAATATATTTACAAGCAATTAAGCTGTTCAATTTCAATTGATAATAATATATTTTAATATCAGCATCTAAATATTCGTTTTGAGATTTTAAGATATTTGTTATTTATAGAATAAAAAGGTAAGCCGAAGTATATTACATTTTTCTACTCTTCCTCTGACATCCATCTGAATCTAATCTGCGTTGTTTGTTTTTAATTTTGTTAGATCGAATATCCAAGGAATGACGCCCACAAATAGAGAAGATATTGAACAAACAAAAGAATACAAATGTGTATTTTGTATTGATAAAAGTATAACAAAACATATGTATGTAATATACTATATGTATTTGGAATTTATAACATTTCTAATAATTTAAATAAATTACAATTTTTAATAAGTCAATTAATTTAATGTAATCGGTTATATTATGTAGTTGTACTTATTTCACTACATTATATTATATCTTCAAATATTCTTTATCATGATCCCTAATGTAGTATCTAACATTTTATTTTTATTTATTTTAATATTTTATACAACGTAATATTTCATTATTTACGATGTTTCATAATTTTTTTTTAATCATATCTTATTATTACAAGTATATAATAATATAATATATATTTTAATATTTTACTTAATTTTTACTATGTCTTTTTTCTAGATAACAATTCAACTAAAATAATTAGTACATGTTAAGATATTTTTACGTTAAAATTTTTATTGAATGTATAACTTTATTGCATTTTTATGATAAATTAGTCGTTTCATTAAAAATGTTAATATTTTTTTTTCGAGATAAATTTCTGTAAGCATGAAAACTTGTTTAAATTTAATGATATTGTAAAAATTAAATTAGTTGTATTTAAAATTTAATTCAATCAAATACCTCAACTAATATTAATGTATAAATAATAAAACACATTCCAACATAATAGTATAGAGAACCTTAATCATACATTATAATATGTGCTTTCTAATACATTGCTTACGTGTATCAGCAGCTAACTAAAATATAAAAGTTTAAACTTTTAGAATTACACATACCTCGCATTTAGGATATCGTTCAGGCACC
This sequence comes from Rhopalosiphum padi, assembly GCF_020882245.1. Lineage (NCBI taxonomy): Eukaryota > Metazoa > Arthropoda > Insecta > Hemiptera > Aphididae > Rhopalosiphum > Rhopalosiphum padi. Next base: position 10,341,574 of record NC_083598.1, on the reverse strand, counting down.
CTCTTGACCTTCCAGCCAAGCAGAGGTGGTATACAAATGACGCCACTGAATATCCACACGAAACCGATCATGACCATTGCCCGGGCTGGTGTGCGTTTCTTCAAATAGTCGACGGCCTGCGTAATGGACCAGTACCTGTCCAAGGCTATCAAACACAAGTTCATGATTGAAGCGGTGCATAGAAGCACGTCGAGTGCGGCGTGTATGTCACACCACCAGTCGCCAAATATCCAATAGCCCATCAGTTCGTTAGCCAATGAGAATGGCATGACGATGATGCCCAGGAAGAAGTCAGCCACGGCCAGGCTGGCGATGAACCAGTTTTGCACGTTTTTCAATGCTTTCTCTGTCACGATGGCAATGATGACCAGCATATTTCCCACGACAACGACGATCATGAGCATGATTACCACGACTGAAGCGATAACTATTTCCGGTATCGAGTACGTTGACGGGTAGACAGACTCGAAAATGTAATACGTTCGGTTTGGGTCCATCGTGACGTTGGTATCGTTTAGGTAACCCGTGCCGTTCTGATCCACCAGGAGACCATATTCGTTCTGGTCGATTTTGAATACCATGCCCGACAGGCTGGATAAGTTTTCGGCCACGTCTAGTGATTCCATTGTGATACCCGTGGCAGTGGAATTATCCGACCAAAAAAAAGTAGGTATATTAACGTGACGACCGTCGATGGCGTAGGTGAAGGGAGAGGATGATTATAGTCTTTAAGTGGTCACTGAGGACATCACCCGTTGGTAGACTATGTTGTCGACGGTAGTTTGTCGCCAATAGTCAAATTTTCTCCACGTCTGCTGGCCCGTCGGGGGTCTCTTTCTCCGAAAATCCTTCCACCAAACAAAACTCATGACCCGTTTGCGTTTTCGAATCTGGATGGTCTCTGTAAAACAGAAAAACAGATAAAATAAATTCACATGAAACTTATTGTATTATAACTAGGTGATACGAGTAAAGCCTTTTGCTAACCCTCTCGGCTTTTGCGACAGGAAAACGTGGCTTAAACCATGGCATTAAGTCCACGTCACGTTTCTCTCCTAACGCCTAATGGCTAACGAGAATATTTAAATAGATTACCAATCCTTGGAGACAATTCTGGTGTACAGGCGCAATATGTTATTCCACTAAACGAATCAACTATATTCTACGGCTTGTAGGATAAACTTATAATCAATTATAATTTGATACTTTGTAATTGAAATTTTATCTCTATTAATGCGGAATCTTTGCCTTTATTATTTCGTTTCTACATAACTTAAATTATCAATATACTTTATTCTGTTTATATTTTATCTAATGTTATTATAATTAAAATTTAACTATGCATATTATTTTCTAAAAATATAAAGATGTTTGCAAAATAATCATTTAACTTTCGTTTTACTTTAAACATGACAAAAGTATTCATAACTATTAATATTGGTTCTCTAAAAACAAATTGAAGTACAAAGGAATAGCAAATAAAATGGATTTTTAATATTATAATCTATAATATTATTATATTTTATTTTAAAATATTATGTGTACATTATTATAATAGTTATATACAGTTTTATAGAAAACGTGTACCTAGTATCTTATACACTTCAAACAAATATATTGTAACTACGAATAAAGAGATATTTTCTTCATTTTTTTTCTCATTATTAAATTTGTTATTATCATAACACAATTAAAAATAATGTTTTTGAAATAATATTTAAATTATTTTTTACAACCTTAATAAATTATAAAGGGGTGTTATTTCAATTATATTGTGTATAATTGTATAATTATTATAAAACGTGAATACGTATAAATTAAATTATTTCTTTCTATTGCATCTGATAATATGTGTTTTTTAATTTTGCATACTTTAATGTAATTTATTAAATATTAAACAATTCAATGTAAAACTGTTAAATGACAGGTGCCTACTTTAGATTTGTTTAGAAATTCAGACGTAGTCTCTCGAGCCTAATATAATAACGTCTGATATAGATAAACACAACAATGAATTTTATTATTTATTATTAATCGTTCACCGTTACATATTATACATGCTATTTACTGACATATTGTGTCTTCATTACAACTTGGAACACACAAATTGATAACAACACGAAACAATTCTATAATCTCACGTGAGATATTAATTATATTAAATATACCTACCTACTGCATAACATATATAAATTACATCACATTTTGAGTACTTTTCCACAGGCTTATAATATGTTGAATGAAACAACGGTCCTGCTATATAATTATTTTAATAGGGCACTCAACAACATTTCTGTATGTGACTAAGTGCGTCATTAGACGATGAAATCATAAACTGGAATTTGATATTCAACCAAGCCTAACACGTGAATATTAAATTACATTTCAACTCTTTAACAAAAGAGAGTAACCGAGTATAGTGCACAAATATTTTTAATAGTTATTTATACTTGGACACAAAAAAAAAAAAATAACAAAACTGATTTCATTAATAAATTAGTAAAGTATGAGGTTCATGATAATATAATGTAATGGTTTGCACAGGTACGTTATACTACAATCATACTGATAATACGTTTTAAACTTAGGTAGTACTGATGCTTAATTTATAAATGCTGAACAAATTTACAAAACTTGCAAAATTTGTACTAAGTATATTATTGTTTGTAAAAAAATGTCGCATAAAACATAAAAAAATCAAAATTGGTATCAAAAAATAACTTCATTAAATTTCAATTTGTAACATTATACCTATAATTTAATAGATAAAGAAAATATAATTAAGTTATGAACTTATTTATATATCTGTTTTAAATTAAAATTGTCAATGATTACGACTATGGTAATACACTGAGGGACACATTTAAATTATGATGATAAATTACATTTACACAATGATAAAAACGTTTATCAAAATTTATTAGCATAACAATTCAATAACAAATAATATGATTGGATATTGAATTGTAACATAAATAGTTATGAATTCATATCATAAATTTGTAAATGTTTTAATTTCCAAAATACTTAAATCATTATTATATTTACGTTATATGTCAATGCGATAGCATCAATATTTACGCCTAAACATTTAAATACTTCTATAGGTGCTGATTTAGATCAATATGAATCATACACATTTATTTAAATATAATTTGATAATAAGAATTTTTAAATATGTTTTAAGTATATAATATAAATATGACTGATAAGTGATAAGAATGGAAAGTTATAAATTCTATATAAAAACATATAGTAATTTTATGGAAATATAATTGAAAGTTATCTTCGTTTCAATTTCGTTAGAATAATTGTCACGATTTCAGAAAATTCGTTATATTGAGCTAAAAGCCGGAGAGAAATTAATTGATAAAAATGAATATATTTCTAAATTTTAAAAGTGTTGTCTATTTTTATACCAAAAGTACTAATATTTATCTTAAACCGTTTTATTATAAACATTAAAAAATTCTATTTTTATAAAAGACGAGAGTTTTTAAAATTTAATGATGTGAATTATTTTTAAACATGTTTATTTTAAAACGATGAGCATTCAATAAGGTATATATAATAAATGTACTGTTTTATTAGGTATAAAAATATAAAATACATTTTATAAATATTAAAATCGTAAATATCATTTAAGTTTGTAACGACGTGCGTTATGACACTTGACATGACTAACAAATAATAATAAAATATAATACAAAACTACAACCAGCATCTTTTTAAAATATTTATACTTCATTATAAATTATATATATATTTACAAAATATTGTATCAAGATAAATTTGAATTACATATTTATAAGAAAAATTATTTATCAACATTGGGCAAACATATATTGTTTTCTAAATTATACATCTTCCAAACGTATTATAGACACCAGATGGCTGAAATACAAATAAATTACTGCTTGGGAAGTACAAATAAAAAAATGCAAAAACAATTGAAATAAAATTTTAAATTTTAAGAAAATCTATTCGTTTATTTATAAACTTGTTTAAAAAAAAAAAAAATTATTGATAATCGGTAAGATTGGAAATTGTTTTATTTATTTATACTGTTTTCTATACCTTAATATTGTTTCATAAATAATCTAATAAATAAACGTTTCTAAATTCAAATTACTTTTAAGCCATTATATTGAATAATAGGTAATACAATTACTATATTGTATAAAACATTTTACGTTTTATCTAAGATAAGTATCGTAAAAATAAATATTATTATTACCTATTTATAATTCATAGTAACACAATAATTCTACGTTAAAAATATAGGCATATAAACGTAGATGTAAATAAAATAATAAATATATGTATATTGTATATATATATATTATATCATTGGATATAAATAATTTAAAATTAGAAACAGATCAATTTCAAATTTGATAACATCCATAAGTATTTTAAGTATTTTTTAGTTTGACATAAGAAAAACTACAATGGTTTGAGTAAATTTATTTTTATTATTTTAAAATTAAATACTTGAAAATAAGGAAATAAAATGATAAATAAGAAAGTCCTTGAAGAAATATTTACACTGGACATTTTTGAAATCATTTTTATTTATTTAAGTAATCATCTAAAGCACAATAACGCTATTAAATTTACAAATCATATCGATTAGTTTTTGTAATAGTAGTTTTCGATCGATAACACTTAATTTAAATACGTGTACATTATTGTGATGGACAGCTGCTACAATTTTGTATTAACATGTGGCTATGCGGGTGTAACAGTCGACCATTTCTTTATTGCGCATTAAAACCGTTGAACCACAACCAGGTATCTGCAGAGTTCACTTTTTATGGCAGATACGGGCATAATATTATATCGTGGTCATTTTATTGTTCACACAATAGTGGTATACATTTATACTCAATATTATAATGTTATTTACATAACAAATAATCTCATGCATGATTAAAAATTAAAATTAATAATATCGCAAATTATAACATCCAAAAAACCTTTTAAAATATAACTTTCTTACTAATATTTGTATTCATCATCAGAACCATTTGATAATTGGTATCTAATAGCTTCTGTTTGTGATGTTTGTTTTGAGAATGAATATTTTCCAGTTTTATGTATATAAATGAGCAAATCTTTGTTATTTTTAATATTTCTCGATAATATTTTTGGCAAAATATATTTTCCAAACTGGTGTAATGACTAATGTAGATTTTACAGTATTTATGTATACATTATTTTATGACTTTGTTAAATCACTATTCATTAATAAAAGTATTCTTTCAACTGCAGCGTTAGATAAAATCAAGTAGTGCAAACATATATTTTTCAATTTATAATAATATAGAAATATAGAATAATCAATATTATTTTTGATGAATGATTTAAAAATCTATGACCATTTTTCTTCAGAGGTTTTGGACTGCCATTTATAGGGTTTTTCTCTTTTCAAACATTACGAATTGTTCAAACAGTTCAGCACGAACAATACGAGATCGCAACCTACCTGTTATATATATATTGTATGACGTATCACGTATGTCACAACTCACAAGAGATAAGACAGAAGACTGACAATATTGTTAATAGTTTAATAATATGTATACGTACAATATATGTATATAGTGTATAGATAATATAAATATAAATATAATTAACCGTATAATGACTATATTGGCCCTCGGCTAGCTTATTGTATCAAAAGTAATAAACTTTTTTTTCCAACAATTATTCATTTTTAGCTAAACGCAGATGATAACGCGTTGAGATTAAATCTTAGAAACTCATACCTATTTTTTCACGTCTCGACCAGACTATGTAATTAAAACCAGTAGTGTCCGGACGAAATCGAGATAAATGGTAAATCTAAGGTAGGTATTGTTTTAAAATGTATTAAAAACAATTACAAATATTTTTTACTGTATAGTGTATATATATTATATTAATTAAAGTACCACCACTTGTTTTTGTCTATGTAAATATTTTTTTTATTAAATCAAATTAAAAATGTTTAATTATTATTACTTTTATCTATTTTATTCTAAATTAACAAAAATCATATTACTATAAAGTTGGCCATATGTCTATTATTACTAATTAAATATGAAATATTCACCACGAAGCTCCATTAATTCAAGCAATCAGATGTAACATATTTCATGGATTGAAAATGTATATAATGTTAGTGAAAACAATCCATGTAACTTACGAAGCGATTTTAATTAACCCTCCGAGATTATAGGACTTAAGGTAATTTTTTTTCCTCACAAATAATTTTTCGTAAACCAAATATTTGTTAAACTTTTCCACCCCTTTTATGTTGTCATCATCATCCTTGTTTTTTTTTCACCACTCCACTTACCTATTCCAATAACATTTTTTTTTCGTCCTATTGTTATGTAAACCTCCGGCCGGAACGCTTTTTCATTCGGATATCCTACAATAATCACGCTGGGTCCGACTTTTAAAAAAATAATTAATTTATGAATTATGAACGTCATGATGTCGTTTATCATCAACGATAATTTATGATACGCTATGAAAGAAGAGGAAAGCAGTAAAAATAGTTTGCATATTTAAACATAACTAAAATTAGACTATCGTGTCTGAATTATGATTTTCAGAATTATTAATCCGTTTATGAAACAAAAAAAATTTAAATTGGATTTATTGTGTCCTCGTCTTTCTTTGATTTTGTGATGAAAAAAATAAAACCTATGAATAAATCTGAATTTACAAATAAAATAATAATAATAAAATATATAATAAATAAAGTATAAAAAACAGAAAATATAAAGTATTGCTTAACTTGAGAAAAAAGACTTCCTTTTTGAAAAGTGTGTCTGAAAAAGAGTTGTTTAAAAATATTTTGTTTTAACTAAAATTAAAATAATACGGTAAATGAGTTATACACCCTATTACTTTGTTTTAAAAAGTATATACCTAATAAAAAAATGTTATCCCAAGGTATATATTTTGTAAAAATTTCAGTGAATTATACAGTTACTTAAATATTGTATAAGTTAACCTATAGGCTATAAAGTAACGAACAATTTGTAGTATTTATTATATGAATAAGTGATAAGCTTGCAAATTAATACATTATTTATTTGATTTGTGAATGAACTTATTATATTCTATATCAACAAAATATGTTATCTAAATAATTATATTTTATAATTTATATTAATTAGAATATTTATTTATTTAATACATAATGTATTAATGTATCATCTTGATAATTATATCACAAATTCACACCCACCGACCCACCCAATATAATATATAGGTATGTATATACTATATAATTTATACTTATTCCTTATTTCGATCCTGTTTGTAATATTACTAACTTTTTAAATACTTAACAAAAATGAATATTTTAAGTTGAAAGAATTATATTTCTTAAACTTAATTTATTTTAAAAATTAACTATTTAAAAAATGTTTGTAAACACAAATATTAAAATTGTTACCTCTTGTATTATTAGTTGAGTTAAACCCAATAATACTTAAAATTAATGTATGCACATGAATCTTAAATAATAATGATGTTTTGTACAAAAGTTATTGTTAGAAATAATACATCTCTATTCAATGTTATTATAGAAGGTACTACATATTATATGACGTACCAGTTTTTTTTTGAAAAATGTAATGGTATAAAATATTATATCAACATAGCCGATGCAATATCAAATCTAAATTTGATTAAAATGATAGTTTATATTTTATATGTATAGTTATAGTTCTAACACAAATCTTGAAATTACAATAAATTATTAAAATAACTTTAAAAATTGCATACTATTCAAAGAAGTTCGTTAAAAAATATTTTGTATTATAATATAATATTGACCGTTCAGTTCTGTAATCAAAGTTTATATATTATATATATAAAAAAGAATCGCTTCTTAACCTACCACAGGAGCTAAAAGTTTTCTCTCCACTGACCATGTTAATTATTTCGTTTTTATTAGGTTAAGATTAAAGACTTATAGTTAACAGCCATATAATAAATAATCAATTACAATACATCAACGGTTTTAGATTAATATATTTTACATCATGCAATTAAAAGTTTTTAAATTGAAAAACTTTAAACTATTTATTTGCTTACATAACACAAAATATCTTATGATGAAAATACCAATTTTTATATTTTAGGATTCATATTTACTTAATAATTACAACGTTAAATAATATATTTTTTTAAATAGTCTAAATAATACAACTGTTAGTAAAATTAAAAACATTTAAATTCTAATTAATTAGTAGGTATCACTAGATTTTATATATAATTTATAATTATTTTCCGACGCAATAAAACCAATAAAAATATTATAAAATATAGTGGTAACACAAATAACACAATAAATAATGTCAATATCTTATTCTACATCTGCATTGTAAGTACATTAATTATTATAACCAATAATGGAACAAAGTCTTTTACTATAAAACATAAACAACATCATAACACGTACGATAGTTAATCATGATATACAGTATATAATATAATGTTCTACTTATAAATTTTGATCAATGCTCTACTTTTATTGTTTTATTTATTTATTTTGTACGCGTTATGAAATTTTATTACGCATGCAAGGGAGATCCTGTAATCTGTGTCCCGCCTTTCATCGTTAATTTGATTAAATTACGTGATACAATACTTAAACAAGTTTTCCATTGTCCAAGGTTTATGATTTGAGTATCGTTCATTTTCACGAATTCCCCCATGGACTTGCGCTACTACATAATAGACTGCGATTATATTCCAACGGGTTGAGCAGCGCGGCGGGAAACGCGTCAAGACTAAATTAGATATTGTTTGCGCGATAAATACCAAAATTAACCAAATGAAGACAGGAAATAATTTTAATAACATGATCATGACCGTAATTCAAACATAATGAAGTATAAAATTATATTAAAAAAATAGTACCTATAGTTTTACACTATTATGTCTACGGGCATACCTATAATCTATATATAAATAATATAATAAACGTAATCAGCGCAAATTATAAACCTATGCCTCGTTGCTGTAAAAAAAATATTGGATCATGAACATGGCTATTTAATTACAAGGAGTTCAAACAAAGGTATTTTTGTTTAGCGTTAAATATTATTTACGCTTTCATCGTAAAAACGAATGTCACCATAGCAACTGATGACAAGAGTGACAAAAAAAACTTCATGCCAATTCTATAGAGACCAATAGCCAAAACACACGTCTAAAAAAAATTGTAAATATTTCCTCTGTTGTGAAAGACATTGGATCATGAACATGTCTTTTGAATAACAAGGAAACCAAAAATGTATTATATTTAGAGTAACAAATACAATGTATTGATAGACATTTTGTACATTTATTATTTACATTACTGTCACTATACTGATAAAAATCATCAAGTAGGGCAAAAAGTGTCTTGCAAATTCCAGTCATAAGAGATATTCATGTCAAAACAAAAAAGGTAGGTAAATAGGTACCGCTCTGTTGTACATTAGGTGTCGAGTGGGTCACTATCATGGGCGTATTAAATTTGAATTCGATGATGTATGTATAACTGTAAAAGAAGAATGAGTAGAAATGGCCTGTCAGCCTATATCGCTAAGTATATTTTGTGATATGTTTTTGATACAGCTATTAAAATAATTTATTTTACTTATACTAATACAATGTGATAATGTAATTTTTTCCAAAAATATTGTATTTGTTATATTATTATTATTATTATTATATAGTCATTATAATAATATATATTTATATTATAATATCATAACACATTAACAACTTATAAGAAATTTTGTATTACATTTATTGTGAAGCATTTCTACTCAGTGAATAATGTTTAATCAGCATTTATAGAAAAAAAAAAAAAAACAATTTTTCTTATAAATAACTCAAAAACAGTCAAAATATTTTGGAAATTTCATCGTAAATACAAATTTCCAATACACACGTTGATTGAAATTTTAAGTATCTAAAGTTATTCCTTTTCGAGTTGAACCATAATAACGAAATTGATTTTGTCAAAAATATGTTTTGGGTGAAAATGTTTGTTTTATTTTTTTTCCCTCGATTATAAAAAAAAAATACAGGGAATTTTTACTTTTTACACCCCTCTAAGTATTAACTAATTATTTCTACTTTTAATCAACTCTATTATTTATAATTAAAGCATTCTTACTTTCCCAAAATGTATAATGACAGATAGAAAAAAAACCATACACCGCATTGTAAAATCGATATATTCATTACTCCTTCTGGAATCTAAAATATCAACCATTCAAAATAGATTTTCTTAGTACTCATTGAAGTTTGATCGTATGAATACTAATTAAAATATTTATGGTCAACATTGATAATTTTTTCGAAACAATTAACCCAATTAAAAACTACGAGAACCACAGAGGTAGTAAGGATTGCGTGGTATTATATACGATGCAAGAGGCATTCAGTGGAAAGACTTGGAAATTTGATTAACGCCCGAGAAATTTGAGCCATATAACTTGAGTGTATAAACTTATTTCTTGTTGCCGAAACTTATACAGAACAATGATCGTGGTATAGGCAGAAATTGAGTATTTGAGGGCGAGTGGACATTGTATATAATTCGACCGAGAAAACGAGAACGCGCGGGTACCGCTGCTGATGGTCCTCGCTCACATACATTTATGACTTTAAATAACATTTAAGGCCCAATAATTTTCTATAAATAGTTTAACAATTAAAATTATGAAACATTTCCAACACTGGACATTTTACTAATTGGTATTTCAATGTAACCTTAAAATATTAATCTGACCTAATTAGATTTTTAAGTTCGAATACATCACATACATTATTATTAAATTTGTAGTATTTTATATCAATGAATGACAAATATTGAATTAATAATACTTGTCATATTTTTCTAATATTTAGATTTAATTTCTACATTAACCAGTGATTAGCTTACCAATTTTATCTCAAAATATACCTAAATATATTATGTGTATTTTAATTTAAAATACAATTATACTTATTTTTGGTGAAAAATATACATACCTACACATCATACAATTATTATATTATTCTAAACATAACCACAACGTTTTATATCAGTGAACTTCTATGTAGGTACGGACTACGATTACTACCAAACGCAATCTTGTACAACAATCCCATTGGGAATATATCATACATTTGTGTGTGAGTTTATCAAAGAAAATATTCTATCCCTACCAAATTAACAAACCATAAACGCAATAAAATAATATTTATGAAAACAGATAAAGGTTTCTTAGCAGATGTGCATATTATGTTTGTACCTGAATCATACACAGCTTTATACTATATTCTGTATATTGTGACATTCAATTTGAATTTCTTTAAATCTTTAACATATGTCTAAAGTGCCCTACGCTACTTAGATCTAAACAAAATCATCCATCTTTTATAATTAGGAAGATTTAGGATAAAACGAGTTGGTATAAATGTAATACTGGCTATTATAGTAAGCGGATTTTGTACTCTTTATTTATTTATTTTATTTTTTTTATGACCTTGTTAAATGTGAAAATATTAAATACATATATGGTTTTCACAACTTATATTCCACACATAAAGATAAAAGTAGAAAAACCTTATAGACACCGTCTAATTGCCCATGTCAGAACTGACAATACTTCAGTAATATTTTATAGTATTCTTGTGTATCCAATACCCATCTCACATTTACACAACTTGAATCGTGCTGAGAATAACCCATTTTTTATGTTAAAAATATAAAGAAACTCCTGAAAAATAAATTTCGGTAACAGTAAGAGCTAGAAAAATTTTAAAAAAAGATCAAAAATCTACAGAAATTATTTATCTTTAAGATTATTCAATGAAGCAATAATGAGAAAAAAGCAATGACTTTTAATAACATTGAAACTTTGAATTATTGAATACTAATCCCAAAATAATTTAAATTTAAAATCCTATCTTTTCATATTCATGCACAATAAATAGGTAGGGACTTACATTTTTTATCCATACAAATAAAGTATATTATATACCCACCATATAGTTTTAATGCAAAGATAAAAATTCATTGTTATATTTCAATTCTACTATAATTCATCTTAATTTTCTACTAACCAGATTTTTCTAATAATCAAAGTTAACGTTACTAAAAAAACTTTACCGTTGACTTTGAATCAGATAGATATAATGTATCAAATTTAGTTCATTTTAAACTAACTTTAAATAATGATTTATGCTTTATATATTATCTACTTATTTTATCAAAAAAATATCGATCACGCTGATTAGATATTATCTCTGTTCGTTTAATCGTTTTAAAAAAAATCACAAGTTGCAAAAAGTACACTTAAAACCCATATTTTGTTTATCTAAAATTAAACTAGTCCAGAGACATATAAAGTATGACAATAAATATATATTTATCACTATTTAAATTGTTTTTCTTCGAGAAGTATATATTTATATTTTACTAATATAGTAATATGTATAGTAATTATTTATTATGCAAAACATTTTTTTTAATTTTTCTAATTAGTAGTGTATGAAACAAAATACCAATATTTTTAATCAGTTGTAATTAATAAAATATTATTGATATATAATATGTTCAATTTATATGTAATGTGCCTTTTACCCATAAATAAAAAAAATTATAATGAATACGATTAATAATAAGTAAATGGAGAATTTGTATTCCTTTCATAATTATAATTTCAATGTTTACAAATTAATATTAAAGAACATACATAAGCATCTTATGAAAAATTTTACACTAATTACTTTCATTAATTTCGTCAATTTTTTTTTTTTTGTTTTTATTATAATATTCAAAAACGATATAAATAATATTATAAAATGTTAGTCAAGAACCTGTAATTATCAAAATAATTATAATATTGTATTTAATGTATAAAATAATTAAAGTACATTAACAAACAATTATTTTAAAATTAATCACGAAACTCATATAATATAGTAAAATATGGTCTAATAAAAATATATTAATCGACATTAGCTAAACTAAGAAAAAAAATAATTGTGATCAATGTAGGATTTAAATATAATAAATGAGTTTCATTATTTGATCAACGTATTACCAAATATATAAGCCCATGCAATTAAACGTATAAACACTTTTCTCAAGATAGCTACACTTAAAATATCCTTTAGATTCGTAAGGCGCCTTAGTTTATTCGTATTAATAATAATATTTTGTTTTCACTTTAATCACTTATAACATTCTATTTATTTGTATTGACATTATTTTTTGTTGTATGTCATATTCTTAATATAATATTATACGACATTAATTTTTCTTTAATACCCAACCAAATCAAAATCAAAGTCATGTTATCCTGTTCTAAGGATACGATGGACGAGATTACAGTTACAGTTACGGAGGAAACGACAGTCGGAAAAACAATGCAATTAAATATGAGGAAGAGGGGCGTGAGGTCGAAACAATAGAATTTTAAATAAAATATACTTGTCAGCTCTATAATGGAAGGGCTTTTTGATTCATAATAATGGTACTTGGTAGTTAAAATATAGACGTGATAAATATAAATTAATATTAACGCCTAATCAACTTGAAAGGTAAAATATTTAACCTCAGGATATTGATTTTATTAATTTAGTTGATTAAATATGTATGTATATTATATTTGTTTTGTTTACATTGAGCATTTAAATGCTATGATATTATTTGAGAAATTTATAATTTACAATCAGTTTATTACTCTTCATTTAAATTAGGTGTAAAAAAAATATACTATATTTGCTAAAAAAAAAAATATTTTCATCTATACCTTTATACAATGGACATTTAAAAAATTAATAAACAACGCTGTGATATTAATATATGAACATTTTTGTTACGAATATAAAAAATGTAATACGTCAAATACTGCCATTTGCTATTGGATATCGACCATTTTTTTCTACGCAGGTGACACTTATCCCAGATTCGATACATTTTATAAAAATTGGATTCATAACCATCTGCGCATTCTAGAATACAGTATACCGTAATATTGAATAAATTGTTTTCAGTCCACTGACTATGTTTTTTTGATAATAGTTTTATTTTTTATTTATGGGGATTTGACGCATCAAAACGAATGATGACCACAAAAAAATAAAATAACTATTTATAATATAATTATGTAGGTAAGTACATTCAATTTAGTGATGCAAATATCAAAATTATGATTAAGAATATATTAATTTATATAATAGGTGGAGAAGAAATATTAAATTTAAATAAAATAAAATGTGATTAGATATTAAATCCTAATATACCTATCAACATAATATAAAATTACAATTTTCAGGCATGATCTAATTTTTATATGATAGTTGATTTTTAATTTCAGTTCTGCAACAAACATACAAAAAGCTTATTACATGAATAAACATACCGAATTAACTATAATTTATCAAATCTGTAATGGTTCTATAATATATAAGCGGTTATCAGCAAAATAGTTTTGTAGTACCTAAGCCTAAACACATATTAAATAATAATAATAATAATATTTATATAACAATAAAATACCAATTTATTATTAATCAAATATCCAATGAAAACAATTTAATATTTACCGCTATGTATTATTACCACTAATATGAAAAGTTTTATTTAAATCTGTTAACTATCAAAAATCTGTCGTCAACAAACAATCTTTGTCAATAATATCACAACTGAAAATGTTCAACTGTAAACAGGAAGACAAGCGGTCACTGTCGTTTTCGCGCTCGACTAACATCGGACACGCAACACATCGGTACATATATGTACTGTTATTTTTTTAGTGACTTTATTTTACTTGAAAACTATCAACAACAACAACAAAAAAAAGTTAATTGTTGACACTAGATTTTTTCTCGATGTTTTAGTGTGTTGTTATACTACGAATGCTGCTAGTTTTCAATCAAGGTGTTTGTATTGAACTCGTTATAGATTTGTATTATAGGAATATTTTAGCTATTTTATTTTATTTTAATAATAAGTTCCACTCCCATATGCTCAAAAATGTCATCAATCTTTAGATCTAACATTTTTAGATGTAGGTAAAAAAACCTAAATAATATCATACATTTTACAATACTGGAAACAAAATAATATTCAAAAACTTACTATAATTTTGTACATATGTACATAATACATTCTACAAACCTAAATCAAATGTAATCGTAGAAATGGTACACGTTCAAAAATAAATCCCGAAAACCAAACACAATTTATGTTCATAATAAATTTTAAATTATGTTCACTAATAAAAAAATTTATAATGTACATATCTAATAAACCTTATCCTTCAAGATCCATGTATACTTAATTATTATGTTGATGGATAGTTTCACCATTACGTATACGAGTATTTGTAATGGACTTTCATGACTTTTAACACAATTTTCACTTTAATTGTCAGAAGTAAAAATTACATCTATGTTAATTGTATTTAAAGTTAGTCATCCATCCTCAATTACAATAATTTTACGAAACTACAGTTATTTTGGTTTTAAGTGTTTGTTTAATTATGTTTACGTAAATAAATCAAGCTGTTTTGGTTTTTTTACGTTGGTGCAAAAATGTTTGTTTAGATTCATTTGGTTACCAAATTTTAATATCACCAGACATATAGGTATCAGAGGCTTTTGTATTCAAATAAATGTAACTATTTTATAAACATTATACAAGTATACTTGGTATGTTTACGCCGTAATTGTTGTTGGAGAATCCTATACATTAAACATTATAATGCATACTCTAGCAACTTTTTGTCAAGAAACTACTCTTTCTACCCGTAAGATACTATAGTTGGAATTTTTAAGACTTTTCTTTAGTAGCCTTCGCCCTCTAAAAAGTTATACGCGATTATTTTACGCAGTATAGTGACTCTGTGAACGACTAATGAGACACCTGAGATAGAGTTGTGTAAACTTGTTATTTTTATAACATATACATAATAATATAATAGAATATTATACAGAATTACGTAAATAATTTATTTTACCAAAGTTTTTGATTAAGTATGTGTTTACAAAAATATGAATTCGAAATAATGGATTTGCAAACATATTAATAATTGATATAAATATAACTATTTAAATGGTACTGGTATTCTATGTGTGTCTCATATCAAACGAAAATTTTAAAAGTCGGTTTAAATTTTAATTTGTTATTAATAACCCAAAAATAAGATGATAATAGAGTAAGTGCCTATGTAATAAATATATATTTTTGTGATTTCATATTTTCCACATTCTTGCGTTAGCTTTAATTTTCTATGATTTTAACAATACAAACTATTTCCTTTTATTAATTCATTAAATACCTTAATTGATCTAATTTATAATCTATGAATTACATTTTTTTTTGTCATACATTCATACATTATTTGTTATAAGTTATACGCTAAATAACACTAATTTGAAATAATTAAAAAAAAAGTTATGAAAATTATGAAAATTAAAAAAATAAAAATATAATTTGTTTAATTTCAATACAACTCGTGTATGAGCAAGACTATTCCAAAAAGTAGCGTTTATTTAAAGTCATCGTCGTGTATAAGGTAATCATACGAATCAAAAACTGTGAATATATATATATTTTTTAAATTAAGTGTATTTTGTTTTGCGTATTTACTTTATTATTCGTTGTTCATCGTGACAATAAGCCTTTTGAAGTGTTTGAGAACTTTGATTCGTCTAACGTATAATAATGCTATGTGCTCTGATATCCTTTACAATACAATACAGGTATTGCGATGTAAACTTAGTGAATACCAGGGGGAGGAAGGTACAACAATATTATATATATAATTATGAGTAGGCCTGGTATGCCCTGTACTCATAATTACACATCACAGAATACTAATATTTCTTCATCAGCATAATTTTAATATTATGAAATACTTTTGTTTAAGAGTAACGCAATGCGTGAGGCAAGAAACACGTAATAGTTTTAACCAGATAAATGCCATAAGATAATATGATCATCGCATGTACACATGAACCTGAGTATGCGTGAACCATGGGAACACGAGGGTACGCATCGCTTGACCAGAAAGGATATGGCCAAGAATATTAGGGAAAGTTCCTGTATTGGAGAGTCCGAGATAGGTATTTCTTCAGATGTGATTTACCCGAGTTAGAGCGAGCGCCTTTGTGCGAGTTCATAACACAATTATATAACTTGGACTTAACAATATTTTGAATTTAAAAAAACACTAATAATTATTTGTGACACTTAATTTAATACACCGCAAGATACTGTGTACCCATATAAGGTTACTTACACGTGAACTGTTATCTAAAATAACAAAAAAAATAAAGCTTATTGCGTTTGCTGCTTGTTATTTGTATGACTCGTATAATAGGTACTTAATCATCTTAATCTGAATTTACTTATGAGTTAAAACAATTTTTAAGTATTATAATATTGCATTACTGCATTAGTCTGTAAAATATTCGTAAAATAAGATTAAATTGTTTAAATTCAAAAATAACAAAACTAATAAAAACAATATTTTTATATTTTACTTATTTAAGTCTTTTGTCTGAATTTATATTATATTCTAACTTTTATTAGCAAAAAATGTGATGTCGTCCACTTGATGTAATTCATCTAATTTTTCGTTAGACTTCGGGAACGAAATAAACATTCATTTTTATTTGGCAGCTTATGTTACACTAGAATAAAAAAACATTTTGCCAACATAATATTATGATGACGGAGTTTCAAAAAAAAATAGAAGTGATAGACACATTTAGTGGAAACGAAACTAAAGAGAAACAAAAATCGAAATTTCACCACATAAATTGAAAATAAAACAAAACATAGCGTATGTAATAAACGTTATCGTATTGGTTATATACCGATGTATATATTATTATTATTATTATTATTGTAACAGCCGAATATAACATTCTATCGATATTGTCGGGGTAAGTTTTTTTTTTCTTTTTTTTTTTTACTCCGTTACGACAACAACATATTATATACCTACATTCCACCAAAGAGACATAATAACGTATATTATACGGTTGGTATATGTTGCAAAGCTATAAACGAATTTAATCAAAATCATTTTTATTTATTTTTTTTTTTTTTATAGTTCAACAACAACAAACCGTACACGTACGGTATTGATTTTAGTGTAAGGTGATTTTTACGGTAATTGACTACTATAATAATAAATTATAAACCTATTACTACAACCCGGCCCGCGGCCCGAGGTACTAAATTTTAATCGGTGTTTCGGGATAATTTGGTCTAACGAAATACGCATTTGTTTTCAAATGGTTTTGTTGATTTCGTTTTGAATATAACACGCAGGTATAGGCGTACAACGACCGTTACGTATACGTAAACACAGTATCGGATAGTATATTGTTATGCGAGTACATATGTGTATGTGTGTGTGTGTGTGTGTGTGTGTGTGTGTGTGTGTGTGTGTGTGTGTGTGTGTGTGTGTGTGTGTGTGTGTGCGTAAGCTCATTTTAAAGCGATACCGCCCCTCTGGAAAAAGTAACATTCGATCGTTTTCATTCCTAACGACGGCCACTGACCCATTTAGCGGCGCGCTATTAGCAAGGTATACTAATGTAACACTGACTTTAGAAATCGACCACCGTTTGTGACTGTATATCGTTTTAATGAAACACCTTGCTAGTCGGCAAAATCATTTCGAAACATCAAGATTTATGAGTTTCGAATTCTGACGACGTGGTGCAGTGCCCAATGAAAAAAATGAATCAAATGGTAACGGAATTAACTCGACGACCACTGTGCCGGTGACGATCTCAGCATCTTCGATACCGATGAATTCTGAAAATCTTTGTACGCTGGAAAACCACTTCTGGCAGTAGTCAGATAATTTTATCTCCTAAAAACGTATGATTTTTCTCATTTTTGACACACACACACAATATTATCGTCTGACGAGCGATCGTTACTGCAGCTGCCTGAATTGTAAAATTGAATTGTTTATTCAAACATTATTTTTTAAACCGTAGTTGTACCAACACATACTATATCCTAACTATTTTAATACTACCATACTATTATTACATTTATACATTGTAAATTTGTATCCACGCGTTTCACGGACAAACCATATAGCTGAAAAGTGTAATACTTATAGTATAGGAAATTAAAGGCACATTGCCTTAACCATCAGTTTTCTATTGATATAAATATTAGTAATATTATGTGATATACATAAAGACCTAACTGCAGATAATACTTCTTTTCAAGTAACTTGGTAATTGTACATAGTATTAAGTATATTATGCGGTATTTACCTATTGCATATTATATAATACATACTCAGGGGAAATGTTCAATCTTATTTTTGTATTTAACACTTCAATGGTTCTTCCTCAATAAAGTTTACCAACTTTGTTCTCATTGTTGAA
The DNA here is from genome assembly GCF_020882245.1 of Rhopalosiphum padi. Classification (NCBI taxonomy): domain Eukaryota; kingdom Metazoa; phylum Arthropoda; class Insecta; order Hemiptera; family Aphididae; genus Rhopalosiphum; species Rhopalosiphum padi. The sequence goes on along the minus strand of NC_083598.1, from coordinate 10,322,149 downwards.
AAATCTGTTATTCCATCTGATTCGATTTTGAGAGACAAAGTTATTTATTCCCTTCCAAGAAGAAATATTTAAGTATTTATTTTTTTTATATATATATAATTATGTGATAATTGATTTACTTTACTGTAAATGTGTTGCACATATGTGTATACCTATGCATACAAATATTAAAAAAAGAAACTGATAGTTCAGTCAAATACAGAATATATGCCACGACTGGTGGTCCAGTTAATTTTCGTACTAAGAAAGTAGTCTCGTTTTGCGTAAATACCAATGCCATTTTGCATTTCAACTACGGTTCAACACTATTCGAAATATCGTAGTCCGTGAAATCGTCGACAAAAGATTATTTATCTAATATTTTTGAGACGTTAATCACTTTAAGAATAATAATAAAGGATGCTAATAGTTTGGCTCCTCTCTGTCCTTAAATCGCCCTCACATCGACGCGTTTGACCGGCCTTGGGCACGAGCGTGATTGCGATTTCTGCGACGAGTATCGTGCGGAATTGAACGTAAACTCTGTGAATAATACTACGGTATTGCCACCGTCGGTTCTCGGAACTCAGTTAACTGCAGTCTATGCGACGGGAATTACTTTGAACCGGCCGGACCACAAGAATTTCAATCGTTCTGGATGGATGCTGAATGACGCGGCGCGCACAGGGTGAACGGGTCGACGAGGCGTTCGGGTCGGGGAAATATTTGCTCGGTGGTTTATTGAATGATTATAATTACGGTGGCGGCAAACTCCGCAACTAAATGCCGATAATTATTATTGGTGGCGGTGGCGTAGGAAATCTTTAACGCCCAACCGTCGTCGTAAAGTATTATGGGTGTCGATTTCTTCCTATATAGTATAATACCGCGTGCCGTTTATTATTATTATCGCTATCGTTATTATTATTATTAATATCGTATATTCGGGACAGAGTAAGGTGCATAACACACGTATGTGTGTGTGTGTCATTATATTGTTATATAATAATACTGTTCAAATATGTTTAGAATACGTCGGGTTGGTTGTGTTAGGGGTGGCGGTAGAAATGCACATAATACATATATATATATATATTATACCACTAAAGCAACAGTGCGAAGTCGTCATAAATGCCATGTAATGTTTTTTTACTACTAATACGTATATTAAAATTATTATTATTAGTGCATGTCGACTCGCTTTTGCACGAAACCAAACGCGTGTATAAATATTGCATCAATATCGTCCGTAATTGCCAAAGCATTTTTCAACTATCGAATTTCGTCGCTGCCATCGCTGTATACCGTAACATCACAATGCGAATACGGTAGATTTAATTATAATTTATTGTTATCTATCTGTTCGTGTGTATACAAACGGTTATCTGGAATACAATATTGTTCTACTATCAAATAACAAAATAATGTACATTTTACCGTATTTTACAACATCGAGGAATTTGTGTGAGGTTTGAACACACATGGTTTTATTTTGTTAAAAAAAAAAAAAATACGAGTTGATACCGAGAACCAAATACTTCCAAAAATATTTCTACGTAAAATAATAATTACATACATCATTTTTTTTTTACCTGTTCATAAAATGAAAATAGGTCAAGTATAACGAATGCTAATGGTAGCCATACACAGATGGTGTTGAGTTTACTTAATCACTAAAGATTTAATAACGTGTAAAGATTTTTAAATGTTTGTTCAAATCATTCCAACAATTGCCACTACACATAACATTTCAAACATTAATTATTTGTACCAGCCAAAAAAATGTTTGAAGTACCTATTCTATAAAAAATAGAAATTTTAGCTTTAACATATAATATTAATTTATTGAATTAAATATATTCTCAATTAAATACAGAACAAATAAAAAATAATCTTCATAGTATGTCTCTAACTAAAAATTATACTTTATTTTAAATACTTTTAAAAATGTCTGATCGTAGTATAACGGAAATATTTATTTCGAGAAACCCTAGAGTTATTTTGTTAAAAATAAAAATTTAGCAACCTTAGATGCTATATTTGAGATACACCTAACGTCCCAATACTGGTTATCTCCTTCACACAAGCCTATTATCTTGATATTTGTATACAAGGTAAGGTATATAGTTTTTATAAATATTTAATTTATTTATTGTTAAATATCTTCACTATAATTTATACTTATAAAAGAAAAATTATAGATTATTTGATACAGAAATAAAAAAATTTGAGATAACCATAGCTTTAATATTTTTTAAATTTTAAGTATATGCAATCGTTTTATCTACAATTATATTCTTTGTAACAATTTGTTTTATGCGAGGTCGTGGGATCAAGATATTATGTTTAAATGAAAGTATTAATAAATGATAAATAAATATATTTATTTATTTTTTGATCGTGATAAGTAAGTTATTATTATATATAGGTGAAAATATAAAAGTATATTAAATATTTAATTTTTTAAATGCTAGGTATATTATACAAAACTTTAATTTACGGTTTAAATCAATATAGATATTCATACATAATAAAATAAATATGAAAAAATAATATTTTAGATACTCGATTAATACAAATATTATTTTCATTAGATGCTTCTTGCTAGATAAAAATATAATAATAATAATATAATATAATAAGTATTACATATTTTTTTATACACACTATGTTAAACAACTATACTGTAAAATGTACAATTAAAAAGTTAATAATAATTGATGAATTATTCAATTAACTAATTGAATGAAGTGTTAAAATTAAATATTAAACAAATTTTCTAAATTAAAAAAAATAGTTAATGCATGTTGTCTAATAATAAAATTAGTATATTATATACTTAAAGGGTATACGAAGACTTTTTTTAAATAAACTGTCAAAATGAAAGTATTATACCATGTATATAATCAAGACATGCATACAATTGAATCCCACGTGTTCTGAGAACTGACAGTTTGAACACTGAGGTGGATCACAGGATTTGAAAGAGTTTTAACCTTACTTTTTTATGTTTAGGTGCATCCGATAGTAAAGTATGTACAAATTGCTACGGTTCTTTACGGAAAATATTAATTATTATGATGTTACTAATAAAACCTCAGAAAGAATATTTAATATTATAAAAGAGAAAGTTCTTTTTTGAATTTTTTCAAAATAATTTAGTACGTACATTTTTGAAAAATAAACACTAATAAAAATCGAATATTGCAATATTACAATTCATGTAAAAATTAAGTAAATTTGAGTTTATTCAGCACGAAAATAGTTTTATGGCTTTAGTTATATTTTGTATTACATGATGATATATATCATGTAAAGTTAACTGTGAATGATTAAAATTTTTATTTCTTTATCGAACAGACATAGAGAAGGATGCTTTGAATTTCTTATCGTGCATTATGTAACAAACAATGCCATTGAAAACAAAGTAAATATTTTTAATTTAAAAATAGTTTTTTATTTTTATTACAACACGGATTGTAAATTACAATATTAGATTTTAAAAACTGTTTTTGTAACGTTTATAACTGTAATAATATAATATAAAATTCTAATTTTCAAGTTTTCATACCATTATCATAAGTCATAACGTTATCGAATGTTCACCTTTCATTTTCACTTGCATGACTGTACATTTTTAAATTAAATATTATGTATAAATAGCTGTTATAATACTGTGATTTATGATGCTAGTTGTATGCACTAAAAATAAATATAATATATTATGGTTTGACTTTTATTATGAAATTATATATATTTATATACTTTATCAACATATTATATTGTTTCGACTACTATTGGTTTTACCTACTTGTCAATATTGTATATTAAAGATACTGTCAATAATTCGTAGTATACGTATTTTATATGTATATAGTATAATAAAGAGTTTAAAATAAAAAATCTTTGACAAAAAAAAAAAATTGAATAATGTATATACAGTTTCTTCTCTTTAATATTTAATACAGAAACCAATCCAATAGTATATACCTACTTAGAAATAGACGATCGTATAATAGGCTTAAATTCTAAAGATGATTAAGGATTATACAAACTTAATGAACAAATCTGTGGATAACAGATGAGAATACCCCTAATAATGGTTTATTTAAAAAGGTCACTATAAAGTTGATATATTTATTATGCTCAGATATTATATGGAAAAAAAATGGGTACCAAACTAGTATACGACCTTTTGACACTTTAGTGGTATTGTGTATGCCAAACATTGATTTTAGTGACTTGTAAAATATAAAAGATACCTACGTATAGTTTCAATTTTAATTTATTATTTTTCAATATTAGTTAATAATTCATGGTAGAATAATTATATATTATTAATTTCCTACTTAAACCTTTCAATTGTCATAAAACCATTAAAATATGGATTAATTGTTTGGGTGTATTGTCACCATTCAACTAAATTTATTTCAATATTTTCATGACTTTTTTTAAAAATACCGTTTAAGTAAGCGTCTAATAATATGGTTATACCTTAAATGTGAACAAAATGAAAAATGTAGAATAATAAGACTGAATTAACTTTAATTATTGACATTATATTTCTGATTAATAATTATAGTTTATGTATTTTATTTAAATTTTAAAATTACTATTCTGAACTGAAATAATATAATATTATGACTTGTAATATAAGTGTTTTGATTTTTACATTACAATCTACTACTTATACGAATAACAACAAGTTGTAAACATTGTTAATTATAATTGGTAAAATTAATAATATTTTAATGTTTAAATACTAAAAACGTAAAATTTACATTATATTAAATACTTACCATGTAAGTAAATATTCTTACTAAATTTCAACGGAACATTTAAAAATACCAATTATTATCTATACGCCTATCTTAGATATATTTTTTACAGTTCCTAGTTTATGAAATAAATGCTAGAAATATTATAGTACAAGATTAGCCAATAACTATATTTAATTAATGTTGTAAAACATTATTTCTAATGTGCATTTATAATCCATGTAATGAAAACAGGTTTTTTCGAATATATTTTTACAACAAGTAAAGTTGACTATTTGATCTTTACAGACTATGATAATTCGTGCACTAGTTTATATTTTAACTTTGAAACAATTTGAATATTACATGTACTTTGTATAATGTATATTATAATAATATTACTCGTCAGCACAATTGTTTTTAAATTATCTATTAACTGAATAAATTATATTTTTTTTATAATATGCATTTATTACATAATACAATATAATGGTTTAAGATATTTTTTATTATTTCTGTTAAAAAAAAATGTCCATGATATTGTTACTTTTAAAATATTTTGTTTTCGTAAATTCTTGTATGTAGCAAATATTTTTGTCTCGTAAAGAGTACATTTTCTTAGTGGCTGCCAAAAACATTTCAGTAAAGTTATTTTGCCTTTGAACAGTTTCAGAAAACAAGAAAATGTTTAATGCTATTTTATATAATAGGTATACTAATATTTAATACCTACTTCACTGATCAAACATAATATTATAAATTTATAATGTTAATTCGCATAATATATGAATAACAAGTTATTAAACATTTTGAGAAATAATTTAAACTTCAAAACTCAAAGTACACCATTATAATAATAAACTATAATTACGAATTTATTTTTTATTATTTTTAAAACATCATCATTATTACAATTTTATCAAAAGTATAGTATCTACATGTATTATTAAATAATGTGGATAAATTATCTTTAAATATGTTTAAACTCATATTCTTTTAAAAACTTGAATGATTTGTTAGAAAATAATATTTTTGAATCAAAATAATTTATATTTCACGTACAATTTAAGATTCGTGAAATTACAAACGCTTTATAAAAGTGAATAACAAAAATGTACTTACATACAGATTAAAATGATTTCGTGAAAATTATCATCATATTATTATGTTTAGTTGAAATTGTAACAAATTCCAAATTCAAATTAAATCTAAATCGTGAATGGTGAACAAGAGAAACGCCACGTTGTCACGAGGACAATGTTGTATGTAGTTGCTATCTACATCGATGGTACTACACTATAGTTTCGTTTATATAATATTGTTTGTCGTCAGTTATAGTCTTAACGACTAAACATTTTGTTGACATAACACGGTGTTTAAAATATGTATATACATAATATACTGTGTTTTATAATAATGTATTGTATATACTGTGGTTCAGAGTTTGGAGTGGCGATGAAGGAGAACAGAGAATTGTGAGAATAATAATGCTATAATAATATCATAACAAAGTTATATTATTTCGATTACGAGTTGAGCGGGCGTAGCATCATATTTCTAGTAGAAATCTCTAGCGATAAGTTCGATAACGTACAGAGCAGACCATTCGTCAATAATAAAGTTGTTCAAAGTTTGATAATAACAATACTATACATGTGAGCATATTCGTGAGTGCGAGTGCGTTTCAACGGCCAAAGACCTCATAGTTTAACGAGATGAGCGTTATTTTGTGTGTGTATTTTTTTTAATATATATATATAAGTATATATTATATTCATCCATCCAAGTGACTAAAACTTTAACATTCGGAAATGGTCGAAGTTTAGAGTTTAGACATCGAGAACGTCGGAAAACAAGATATATTCCTTGATAGAGCAATTAATGATATTCGGAGGTGAATGTCGGTGGAGTCCATATTATAATGTAATATATATTTGTTTCGTGCCTATATATTATTATTACGGTTACTCAAACGTTGTTATTACCGTTTATGGTAATATACCAATAATTACAACGATATGGTTCCGGGGGGACGAGGGTCTAGGCGTCCAGAATATATAGTTCCTCCCCGTCGACCGACCCGCCGCACGACTCTATATAAGAAACGGCCGTAGTATATCATTTTATATTTTAACACACAGTATTATATCATAGCGATCGTCGTCTTAGTCGTCGTCGTCGTCGTCGTCGTCGACGCCCAGTGGTCGGTAAAAGTGCGGTCGGGTCGGGTCGTCGCGACGCAATGGCACGTCGTCATCGCTAAAGTTTTCTCGCATCGGCACAGCGGCGGAACGTGCGTGTCGGTGTGTGTGTAAGCAAGTTCGTGCTTGTAAGTCGACGTATGTGTGTGTGTGTGTGTATGTGTATGTGTGTGTGTGTGTGTGTGTGTGTGTGTGTGTATGAGGAAAACTCGAAAAGCCAGTGGCGCATGACTAATGCGGACGCATATAGGCGAAGGGGATCAGTGTATAAATGACTTTTGGCCCCTCCCGACACATACGGCCGGCAACCTTTCCTCCCCTCTTTCCCCCACTCACGGCAGTGTATATACCACCCCGTCGCCGACTCTTTCGATTCCGGTCTGCTCTCCTACCCCGCGCTAGACGTCCGGTCAACCCGATCCTCTGGATTCATCGTCGTCGTTGTCGAAGCACTCGCCGTAATATTATTACGATGATGATGATGATAATAATAATAATATAATACGGCCCTCAGTAGATCATTATAACACAAGCGCGCGGCACACGTGCGAGCGAACAAAATATAAACCGTGAACGAGAAAGAGGTTAGTACCGTTATATTGTATTATATTATTATTATTGAGGACGCGAAACGAGACGACGAAAACGATATTATTATTATAATAATAATAATAAGCAGTACGGTGCAGCACGGTGAGGAGGAGGTGTAGCGAGCGTGTGCAATAACGATACACTCAACTGTACCGACGACGCGGCGACATTAATATTGCATACACGTGACGCCGTGTTATAATCAAATATGCACAGCCGTCGGTTCCGATATCATAGCTGTACCGTAAAACCGTCCGTCGTTCGATTACCCTGCAGAATATGAGCCGGGCGACTGTTGCAGTTGTTGGCCGGTCGTGGCAATAAAACGTGCTCCGCGTGACACGCCGTCGCGTACTGCTGACGCGTGTGCTATAGGTTAATGTGTCCAAGAATTTTCATGAAAACAACTTGGGTATACTATCTATATTATTTATGCTGGGTATTATTGTTGTCGCATCGATTTCCGATAATATTTTATAACCTAAATAATATAATGCACTATTCGACGATATTGATATTGTTAATCAATTTAAATATTAACGGTTGGAAACGACCCTCCGGAAGCAAGCACGAGTTAAATTCAGAAAAAACTTCTTTTTGCACAATCCGACCGATACGAAATGAAAATGGAGGAGACCAACAGATGGAAAGAAAAAATACAAAACACTGAACGAAATAAAAAAAAAAAAGATCTGTATAAAAGAAAGTACTGTAAATGGAGGGGAGGTAATGGAGGGCATGAAACCGCACAAGGACAGGTGACAGACGATGCGAAACCACACTCAAAAAATGGAACATTTGTGGTAAAGAAGAAAATACAAACTTACGGTGAAATACAGACAATGATGAACCATATACTACAATGTGTTCTGAAAGGGACCTCTTGTGAAAAAAATGACTTATACCAGGCAAACGACGAAACGCCAGCAGTCACGGCTTTTTAAATTACTGAAAAGAAATATGATCATATTCAATACTCGTTCAAACGCACATCTCGCAATCTATAAACGATTATGAAGATTCTGACTTATTTATAATTGTAATTATTGATGAATACGAGAAAAACGTACAGTAAAATATATAGCCTATTAAGTTTTAAATACTTAAATTCAATATCAGACGTAATACAATGTATTCGCGTACGTACGCCTATATCTTTTTACTAAAATTTCCAAATATCTCTAACTTCCAAGCGTTGCAACGGAAATTACGAAAAATATGTTATTTCTTATTGTGGTGTACCTACTTTTTTCTGCTATACCATCAAATCATACTAGACGGTATCTTTGTGATTGTATTGTCAATGTATATAGAATACATAAATATATATATTACATTATATACATATTATTACCACCACTCCACGAATATTCGTGTTCCCATCATAAATAATATTAAATTATAATCATGTTTCTCGTTTTATGGCACCACCCGGAATACTAAAACAGGTTTTGATTGAAGTTTATCAATCTTTCTGAAATTCCAAAAATACAATGAAATTTTAATTATTATCGTGCATAGTAACACTGAGTTGATGATGAATTATTTGCAAAAATATTGGATAAGCATTATCTTGCATTATTTTACTGTTATTGCTAAACATTATAATCAAATGTATTGTATAACGAAATGATTGAATAAAAAATGTGGACAGTTGTTTTACCGTATTATATTTCACATAGATAAATAGTAATACAATAGTATAAATAATAATGAACGAATTCATTGAAATGTTCTTCATTTAAACAATTTAAAAATTGTTATTTAAATATCGTTTTTGCCTACTAAGCAACATTTATTGTTAGTTGAATAATATTATTTTATTTTAAATGCTCAAGATTTTATCCAACCATATTGTTTAAGTTTATTTTACTCAGACTTAATTTGCTACGAATTCATGATATATTTACTAGTATAACATGATTTTAATTTTTAAGTATACAAAATAATCCTTAAGGAAAAAAGTATAACAACATTTAGGTCGTTAGAAATCAAATACAGCTATATATACATGAATTTAATTAACTCTATGACGTGGTGTATCATACTGAATTAGATAATTCATTTTCTGAATATATTTTAGAAGTAACGTGCTTTTAAAACAAAACTTGAGAATTACCCAAAATTAGTTTATTTGATTAAAATTACGTGAGTCTGCAGTACATAATAACTATAATTTATTTAGTTGGTAGGTTATGTTAAATATAAAATTCAATATTAATTTTGTTGAAATTAACGAACACAATTTTGTAAATACCTTCAAATGATATCCACGTAGATTCTTTGTACGCACATCTCTGATAACCTTCGTTTTGACTAAGTTTTGTATAATTATTTTTACGATCGGTTGCATAAAAAACTTACAAATGGCCTTCAAAGTTCGATGTAATAAAAAGCAATACAAAACTCGTATCGTTAGATTTAACCTTATAGAACTACGAACATTTTATCTCTACATAATATAATCGACATATTATTTATGAATATTGTGTTACAAATAATTACGAAGCTATTATATACTTTTTTTTTTATGATAATATATAGTGATCGTCTAATTCTGTATATTAATGAATATTTCAAAGATACAATCATTATTTATTTATACGAAAACGTTATTAATTAATCAATTGTATCAGTATGTATTGTTTTCGTCTTGAATAATACCATTAATTACATCACATTATTACCTATATGTATTTAAATACACATTAAATTGTTACCGTGTTTTATCTGCGTAGTAAAATGTATTTGGCGTAGAACATGCAGTCGACGATGTCGGACGTAGATGATATACTCATTTTCATATGTAGTTGCCTAATTCTTTTGATATTATTAAACTTCTTCCCTACAAACTTTACACGCAATAGATACGATAAAACAATACGAAGCAATACTACTATATGGTATTAGCCGAACAAACCAGGTCCATTCTAGGGAAAATATCGTCTTTGGAAAATGTTGTTTTAACTAAACAATGGAAATACTTGTATGACTTTAAACATTCAGGTTATACTGATATCGAATAATTTACAAAGCACCCAAAAACTTCCACTAGATTCTGTAACATGAAAACGGCTCCAAATTAATTTGTACGTTAATTTATTCGTTAGTTTATTTGTTAAACGAATGCGATGCATGCCAGATGGCCAATACTTTATTATTCTTCATAATAACGTTTAAAATTCGATTTACGTATTCATATTATGCAGATTAAATATTTTTCTTGTTTATTTTTTTATATTTAAAAAATAAGGAATAAAAATACATTTTTGATTTAGTAGAATAATATTTTATATAATGCAGTACGTTATACAAGGTTATATAATAACAACCAAAATCATTAATACACGCGAAAGGGGGGCGTATCAGAGTGTAGGTAGGCCCTAAGAGTTTAATAATTATGATTGTTTAAATTGATTTGAAAACTTTATGAAATATATTAATCTTATAGCTAAACAAGTTAAATATATTATATATAGTACAATATATTTATATATTATATGCATTACCTACATATGACTTCAGAGTAATAAATATATATATATATATATAAATGTAAATAAAAAGTATATTTAAAAAAAAATAAACATATCAACTAAAATATGAGTTTTCTTTTTAAATTAAAATGATTTCCTTTGAGTTTACCTATATCATATAATATCCTATATTCATAAACTAATTTTACTCTAAAATAGTAAAATATTTAACATATATATTATAGTTGTTATATTATATAAATCTGCTATATTTTAATTTTTATCCCTTTCGATAATATTATCCATCGAGTTTAATTTTTAGACATTAATTACCATTTTGCAATCTGTCTTACGCCCAGTAATTTATTGTATATTTGTTTAAAAGATTAATAATAGATCAATACAACACAAACATTTATTTCGAAAATCAAAATAGATACACGTGTTACGAACGATACCCAGATAAAATAAATCTCGGCTGACGGTTATAATATTTTTATTAGAAGTACAGATGGTTACTGCACTGATAATACATTTACGCAAACGATTCTGACATTTTATTTATTTTGATTATTTGGCTAAGACGACAACAAACAATATAAAATGGTAAGAAATTGAATTTTGCATACTGGTTTAATTTTATATATTAAGAACCTGGCAAAAGTCCAACGAAACATTAAATATCTAAATATCGAATCGTTATTTTTATGTTTGTCTTTTTATATATATAAAATATTTACCATAAAAACCGAAATCGAGTACACATAATAAAATATTATATTCACACGATTATTATACTATACACTTATATGATTTATTTACACGCGCGGATTATATACAGTAAATTATATATCGGATGAAACACTAGAATTCTATACCTGAGCAAAACGTATTTTGATGATTATGTACAGCAACACTGAACACTGTAACATTTAGACATCAAGTAACGGCTTTTTTTGTTTGAAAAATTGGTCCAACACTTCATTTGGCATGTGCTTTTTTAGGTGAAGGTCGTGTGTGAAATTGCGTGAAATTCACTGTGACAAATCGTTTGGCGCCTCATGTGGTACATTTAGCAGACATAAACTTTAGGGAGGGGAGGGGGAATGTTTAGCTAATTTTGATGTCTGACTCATTACGACAACAATAAATTAACGTCAACCCCTCCACCAGCCACCCCTGACTGAGTTACCATATCAGATGACATTGTCAGAACAGCGCACCGGTCATAATTTATGACACTTGGCCTAATTGGAATACCAAAGAGGTAGGATAGTCGCTAGACAATATTGTTATTATGTTATTATTATCATTGCAGCAGTGATTGTTCTTACTTTATTTTTGGAAGCAAGTTAGTGCGTAACTATGTTACGAGTCTTCGCGTTCGACTCGATGGTATAAATAGTGTGCGTGGTGGGATGGGGTGCATAGTGTGTCAGGACACACCAACGAAATCGTAAATCGGTCAATTAAATTATCTTCTACCGTATAGCACTATATAACAGTTCGTTTTATAGTTTTGTTTACTCAATAAATACACTAATAATATTTATAAACGCTTAAGCTACCTATAAACGTTCCTAGTAAAACCGATTTCACTTATCTGAAAATATCATGTATATATAGAATAAATATCATCGACCTTACTTAGCTGTTAACATTTACCCGGTATTACGTTTATCTCTACCTACCTATAATATATTTTTTTTTATAAAAAACAAGTCGACAACACTTAGAAATATTTAGCTGACCGTTAGATGCATTTGCTGAACCACAAACGTTTATTGGAGCCTACCCAACTCAAAAAAAAATAAAATAATAATAATAATTACATTATAAACATATACTAACCTTTGTGATGCTGAGCAATTAACACTCTGCTTTCGATACCAGTGACGATTTTAGTGTGTGTGTGTGTGTGTATGTGTGTCTCTATAATCAGTCAAATCGTCAGTGCGCGTAAACACACAAATCAGCCGGCGATCGGAATAAACTCGGTCGCAGAGCAAAGAACACCGTCTCCTACTCCTCCTCCTCCACCACCACCACCACCTACTATTACTATGACTCTTCCGGTGATAGATACCGGTTCTATTACCACTGTCAGGTCTACAGTCGCCACGGGATGGCAGCGGACACCACGGCCGTGGTGGCGATCGGCCGGCATCGTATGGATTATAATGACTTTAACCGCTATTATTAAAGTTTGTCGACGTACAACGCGAGACGAATCGCACGCATATTATCGTCGTGTTATCCGTAGGCGGTTCTTATGACGTCGGTTCGTCACATCGCCGGGGGGGTACACTCGAAAAAAAAAAAAAATTACCGGAATGCCGCGGTCCGACGAACGGACACGCTGTATAATGGGCGCTACGAAACCGCGGCTACGTTATCCGTGATACACAAGCTATCGCGATATCCGTATATCACAATGGACCGTCTGGAATTTCATCGGCACACAATAATATTATTACGGTCGTCGTGCTCCGGTGCGGAAGTCGACTTCCGATTCGACTTGGACGACCGCGACGGCGGCGGCGACGACGGCGAGGCGCACACTACCGCACGGCTGTTCGGCTGAACGCGAACTAATACCATAACTATACGCGTTATACGCGCCGCACGGGAAGCACAGAGTCCGTGTAAGTACGTGACCGTGTGTGTGCGTGCGTAGCTTTGCATGTGTGCGAGTAAGTTTTTTATGTGTGTAAGTTTGTGTGAGTGTGTGGAGTTCCTGTGTGGACGTGACCGCGACACCAAACACACACACAAACACACGCACACACACACGCGGGCGCGCGCGCACGCGCTCGCATTCACGCGGTCGCGCACGCGCGATTGTTTAACGGCCGCGCAAGCTCAGTGTGCGCCGGCTTCGCGCCACCCGCAGCGGCGGGGTGGGCGAGTGGGAGGGGTGGGGTTCTCCTCGTGCTCAGAAGCGACCGCCGCCGTCACCCCCGATGCGACCGCGCGCCATGCCCACCCGCGCCCCGCGCAAATATTTTTAAACACAGTCCGATGCCGCCGCCCTAAACCCGACCTATATGACTCGCTCCGTGAAAAACAAAACAAACAGATGATAATAATAAACAAATAAAAAATTTACAGTCCCCGCGGTGTACGGCTGCAATCGTCGTATAGTCGCCGCCGTCTTAGTAGTGTCAACTGGCCGCCGTATACACCTTCCACTCGCCGACCGCCATCGTCGCCCCGTCACGGCCTTTTTTCCCCGTCGTCCGATCGTTATACGGTGACGCGCGACAGACATCGTAGCCGTCGGACGCGACACGCGCGTCTCGTCCGGAACGCGCGTTAGATGACGTTTAGATGACGGGCACGACGACGACAACGTTTTTTTTTTGTTCTGTTGTTACCCGTTAGTTGGGCGACAACGGCAAAAACGGGCCGTGTCGTGTTGTAGTAGTACTTACAACAACGATTTCGCGGTGCCGCGTCGTTATTATAACGATATCCGTATACGGGTGTTTATAACGTTCCGACGGTAAACGCTTCGTAATTTCCGGAAGTATGTTCTAATAACATAGTAACAACTACGCGTTGTCAAACCACCTCGATTTGGGTTCTCGTGTTAAACCGCGATGCGAAAGAAAGTAATTTATTCGCTCGCAACCGTCATGCTAATAATAATATAAGGGTAAATTATTTCGATTGCGGAACGCACTTGTTGCTAACCGTAATAAAAATAACTGCAATAATAACAGTGGAAACTTATCATTACTCGCAGGGACAGGAATCAAAAAAAAAAAAGAACTGTATAAGTTATGGGATGTCCGTGTAATATATAGTGTGAGTCCGTTTTGTCTGGCTAAAGCGAGTTTCTCCTCTAGACGACCCTTCATTCGCCGACCGTTGCAGACTATAAGGAAGAAAAAAGAAAATAATACAAGGGGCAGGAACACGGACGATCATTAACTGAATGACGCCGTTCGTGTATTATGTGTTGGAAAGGATATTCACTTCCTTTTAAAGCGCACTGTATCGTATACATATAACCAGAAAAACCACAAATGTGACCCGATGATGGCTTGAAACATCAAACATGGAAAGCGTATATGCAATTTTCGAAAATAGTAAAACAGTACTTTTTACGGTAATTTATGCAATCCCTAATTAACCTACAATTGCATAAAAAATCATATTGGTACTGACCAACTCATTAAAAAAATATTATCATATTCAGATAATAGGTATTTTGGTTTTAAATTTGACTACTAATAAAATATGAACCGTAATGTTACATCGATAAAATGATTGAAATACGTATAATGATTTACCTATTTCAGATAAGTTACTAAAAGTTAATAAATCCAAGTTATTGGAACACAATATGCAATGTTTTAAATTTATTTTTACGAAATGTATTGTCAGCGTCAAAGAAAATTTTTTAAACTTATTTCCAAATCTGGAAGTACAGTAAGTACACTTTTATGAAGACTTATTAAATTTTGACTGAAGAAATATAATTGTATGATAGCAAAGTTTCAAACAAAAGTATTCACCCAACCGTATAAAATGGCTAAATATGGAGTTTGGGTTTGTTATCAAATAGTGTTGCCAGAAACACAACAAAACAGAATAAGTACACACGATAACAGCTTCCAAAGTGAACAGTCATGTCATGAACGACAAATCCAAATGAAAAAACAATAACCCCTCTTTCTCCAGGATCAACGATCCGACGCAAGTGAAAAATATAATATGCTTGAAATGCGGCTTTTACAGCAAACATTGTTTTAAGTGGAATAATTTCAAATTAGGTCAACAAGTTTACTTAACGTAGTCGAGAAATTATTTGTAATGTACCGTGTTTTATTTTACTTTGAGAAAAAGTACGTAAATATGTACATCGAAATAACATGTAATAAATTCAAATAATACTTAGGCCACTAATTTTTTTGCACCATTATCCACTTTGATAAATTAAAATATAATTGAAATAACAATAATAACAATAAATAAATTGATATAGACTATACTAAAACACTTAATGCGACATCCGATGTCATAAAAAAAAAAAAAAAAAAATCTATAGCTTATAAAATAACCATTTATCATATATTATGTGAATTCGGGTACGTATAAATTATTGCTTTAAATAAAATGTAGCATTAGAATATCTTGAACTCTACCAATTAACAAGGTTTTGGAAACATTTAAGCAATGAATCAAACAGCTTTCACTGGTGGAACAATATATTATAAGGATATATTTTTCTTATCGCAAGAATGATCATATTACGTGCATACTTATTCTTTATTCTATTTATTTATTTTTTGATATCGCAATATTTTCCCCTAAAATTGCACAATACGCTATTGACATGAAAAGTGTATAAAATATTAAAATGTATCTATGGAAACTCTTTAAACACAATTTTTTTCACACACGATTACGCCTAACATTTATTTCTGTGAAATTGATTTAATGTGATATCATACTATTATATTATTTATATCTATTACAATAATAATATATTTAATGTTTATTTATCACGAAATACATAACCTCGTATTGTATTTAGATACTAATAGAATAGGACATTTATTTTATTTTTATCAATTTTTAAATTTTACTTGATTTATTATCCTGTACTTAACAATTATTAAATAGTTTTCTTTATTTAACCGTATTATACTATGATGATAGAATTAATATAAATTAATTAATATTAAGTATAATGAATTATTTTTTTAAATAAACTTTCATTATCGCCAATTAAAAATTATACAATTGTTTAAAATAATAAAAACTTATAATATTTTTTTCAACAATTGTTATAAAAACACAAAAAAAGGTATTGTAAATATGTGAGTATAAATAGCATGATATACCAATTGTATTATACTTTATAACTAGTTTATATTTACATATTGACAAAACTTTTTTTCTAATTCTCAAAAGTTAGAATTTAAAATTTAAGTACTATAAAATAAATTGTACACAGTAACGTAAATGAATAATAATCCTGTCTAGGATTATGATAATAATGTGTGAGGTTATGACATAATTTCATTCCATAAAGAACATTTACAAACAAACATTATAGTAATAAATTGAGTATCATGAAAGTTACGGTAAAATAGAGTTAGTTGAGTACACATTAAATTTAAATAGGTACTACGAATATAAGAAGAGTAAGATAAGAAAATATGCATTTAAATCATTTTATGTGAATGTCCATATAAACATATATTAATATTTGTGTAGTGTAATAATAATAAAAGTAATAATAATTTAAAATCTTATAATAATAACAATAAAATATACACATAATAATCATTCAAGGTGAAATTGTTTAATAGAGAAGAAGTCAAAAAAATGTATAAACAAATAGTTTTATTTAGTATTTTTAGTATTGTTTTTGAGCAGATATGCAATGTCAACAGAAACACAAGCAAAACAAATTTTAAATAGTCAAAAAAAAAAAAAAATTATTTATGTAATACTTAGGCTAAGTGTTATAAAAGTAAAATATATGATAAAATACAAATTAAATTGATTAAACAAATAAAATGATGAAAGAAAATTTTGTATTGATATTGTAAACATTTTTTAGATTTTAATACCTAAAATATTCAAAAAAAGGAAAAAGTACGTAACCGCTTTTCTGTACAATAGCCGTTGAAATAACCACATTATTGAGTAGGTCACTGTAATGCATTATGTGTTAAATTAGAATTCAATAATAAACATAAACCATTACATATGAATTCATAAAATAGTTTATTCCCAATTATTAAAAAAAATACTGCACTTTTTTTTTTACTTTTTACTGCAAAAAGTTCAACTTCAAATAAGATTCACTTTCCTACCAGAGAAAATATATATAAGATTAATATTGAAATATCCAAGCATTTTTACTGTTTAAAATAAAGATAATGGTAGACACAAAAACAAAAATTAAATAAATAAATAAATAAAAAAAATCCGTTGTAAAATCACTAAAACCTATTTATTCATCGTAACGATTAGAATTTAAAAATTATTGTATATAAATCTCGTACAATAAAAAAAAAATAGTGTACTATACCGTTATGCAGATTGTTCGGGTTCGAAAAGAAATTAAGCCTAGAGCAGTTTATTATATCTTCTATATGTAATGAAATAACAGGATTAAATTTACGAGTTTAAATATGAAAATTATAATAATTTGTAAAAGTCTATATCCTTATTGTTTCAAATGAAAATTTCGTGTTTGAAAAGAAGAATTCACATTATCAATACTATTTTAAAGATTTGGTTTGATAATAGAAACTTAAAGAAGACCCTGTTAGTTCATTAAATAAAGGAGAAAAAAATAGTGTGCACACAACGATTGAAAAAAATTCTAGTTTTATAAATACGATAGGATGGTTTCATTTCGAGCTTTTATATATTATATCGATTAAACCAATTACTTATTGTGATTTTTTGTACAGATTCTATTAGTTTTGATTAAGTAAAAAAAAATAATAATTGCATAAGCACAGTATGGAAATAAAATTCATATTATTATTTTTTTTTTTAATTTGATATTTAAAATATTTAAATAGTAATAACAATATATATATTATATATATTTAAATTATTTTTAAAAATCTTTTGTGTTCTGCCACCGGAGCATCCCTCTTCATATACCATGTAAGTTAAAATATGTTTATATTATCATCATATTTTCTTATGATCTTCACTACAAAACTTCAAAATTATTTAAATCGTCAAAACAAGTTATACAATATTTAATACGTTTCTAAATTTATTAACTAAACTACAACATTTTAATACACAATTTGGACGATCTTCGGTGTTTACAGTGGTTAAACAGATACTGTTAAAAAGGAAAAAGTTAATAATTGTGATCACCGAGATTGGATTATAGATCAACTACATTCAACACATACATAATTATTTTTGAAGCTTAGTTTATTTTAGTGGACAGGATAGGAATTAAAGGAAGCGAGGTATGTCGATATAATAGAATAAAAGTGTAGTTACTGCTATATTATCATATTACTATACTTAGTAATATGATGTTTATTACGCATGTTTATTATTTATGTTAAAATTTCAAATATTAAATTTAATTTCTAAAAAAAATTTCTTAGAATGTCAAAAATAAGTATAGCTAAACTGAATTATTTTATATAATAAAGATAAGTTGATTATTAATAAAAAATATGATATGCTTAAAAATGTTTAAAATTACAATTGATTTTGTTTTAATTATTTATGTGTGTTATTTACCAACACACACACACACACAAACATTTCATTTTAAACGAATGCATGCAATCAAGTTAAACCTTGAGCTGTAAAAAGGGTCTGTTTTATCTTTCAAGCTGTAGCTTAACCACGGCCGGCGCCTTTAAGCCGACCTTTTAATAGAAAAACGGATTACTATCAAATTTGGGAAACAACAGAGTGTCGCATTGGAGTACATAACCATAAGAATTCCAATGAATTGAAATTCATTGAATTCAGTTATGTACTGCAAATAAGTTATTAAATTAATAACTTTCTAATAAAAAAAATCAACTAATATAGCTATAATTGTTAATGATATATGTAAATATGGGCTATAGCGTACCAAATAAGTACTATACTAAGTATTGAATAATGCTATATGATTGTAAAATAAAAGCGTCTATCTGATAAACATTTTATTTATTTATTTATTTATTTATTTTATTGGTAGAAAAACTAATTTGGAATCTTATATTTAATTTTTAAATTTATACAAAAAAAAGTTTATTGAATTTCTGACTTTAAAATAATTTATGAAATTTTAAAATTTAGACGGAATATTATGTGAGAATTCTGACTTTAAACACTTATATACGTATATTCAAATATTATGTCTACATTTTCGATATTTTTTAAATAATAAATATTCAACTTTTGATAAACTTCATATTAAATTAAAGTAATTTAAATATTAATCAAAGTCATATTTAATAAGCGAGAATTATTTTATAAACATTTATAGGGAAAAAACTAAAAAAAATGAAAAGATCAAATGTCTTTAGATAATTCAAAAAGAGTTAAAATATTTTGAAAATTACATTATTCAAATAAAATGCTAACATAAAAATTTGGTGAAAATGTTATTTATCTAAGGTTATTTATTTTTAAATTCAACCCTCAACTCTTCTCTAGTTCTCTAAATATGATATAATGGATCATTGATTTCAAATTTAATGACACCCTCAAAAGTGACACATCCAACACATTTGTCTAACATAATTTTTATAATTTATTCAAACAAAACATCATTTATTCACGTAAATAAATTGTTTTAATTAATAAAACAATATTATGATAATTATAAAATATAATTAGTTTGCTTGTTAGAACAATAAACAATTAAAATAACCAGAATTTACAATTAATAGGTACTATTTTAAAATTAGTAATCAAAATATTATTTGCTTTACATGTATGTCTGTGACAGCAATAGTAAACTATAATAATGTAATACTAAATTGGGTATTAATTACATAATAATTATAATAATAAATTAATAATGGTTTTTTAAGTAAATCATAATAATTAGATAATATTATGTAAAAGGTATTATAATATATACAACAAAATATAATGTTGCCTCTAGCCAAGTTGAATAATATGTACATAAATAAAATGTTAAACTAGTAAACGACAAAATAATAAATATTTATTTTTGGAACAAAACAAAAAAAATAAATACAAAATAATTAATTTATGGACATGTGATAACACAAATTATTCGAATGTAGTTAATAATGGTATTAATAGTGTTATCACAAAACAATATCTTTAATTAGTTAGTATCTATAATTTTCTACAATTTGGATATATTATAATATAAATTTAGTATGAAGATTAAAAACAAGATATGTACAATGATTTATAAACGTTTGGTACGTTATTTATTATACACAACATATTATTTGTAATGGATATAAATGAATTCAAATTATAATTAAAATTGAATTGTCTATTATACTAGTATATATCAAATAGTTTATATTATTATAACGTGATTAACTATTAATAGTTAATTATATTTATTTTATTATTAACTATTTGACATAGCTAGATAAAAAAAAAATATACCTAAAAATTAGATAACAAATTTTATTAAGCCAAAATTTTTCATTCTTGAATAATATATTATAGTAGGCAATCGTATATTCGTATAATATGTGGTTTTATAACATCGTAAGTATAATTGATTATAGAATTAATGCTCTAAAATATAAGATTTTGAAAATTCTTTAATAATTAAACATAAAAATAAACTTTGTGCATCTATAATATAATGAATAAAAATAGATCCATTTAGTTTAGTCATATATACTCATATTATATTATGCACACAAACACTCAAATCCCCTTATAAAAATCTATCCTGCCACTCACTCGCTAAAAATCATGCAAGAAGTAACAAGACTCAAGAAACTGTGGTCAAAAAAATGTATTAGATAGTTAACAATATTTTATTAATAATATTAACACCTTCCAAGGTGCAGTCGCTACATAATTTTTTTAACAAATGTGCATGTAATTTTACCAGTGGTTTTTCACTTAAGTTTATTACACATTTACACCGCAAATGTATTTATAATAGGTGAAAAAAAGGTAGAAAAGTAAATACCGCTCTGCCCTATGTAGGTGTCGAATGGGTCACTATAATGGATGTGTTAAATTTGAATTTAATAATATATTATTGCATATAAAAGCGATTCTGAGCAGGGACGATCTGTCTGTCAGGCCTATATCATTCAGTACATTTATGTTGTATGTGTGGTTTTTTTTTTTAATATTGCTATTATAATTTATCAGTATCAATTATATTAGTTTTAAATAACACATTTCGGAATAATCATTTAAAATTAAAATGTATGGGCTATTATTAATAATATTTCCCAATTATTACAATTTAAGACGACCGATCGATGCCCGATAGTAATATATTAGTAAGTTTAATCTAACTAGCTAATACATTATATCATTTATAACTAATCTCTGTTAATTAATATTCTGGGAAGTTCAAAATCGTAATTTATCGACCTATAAAGGTATAAAATACCTACATCATTACTATACATAATTATTTATTTTAATAATATTGTAATTTGTAGTAGACGGGTTCATAAGCTACAAATAAGGTTATATATTATATTATTTATGTTTATCATATTATATACATATTATTATATTTTATTCTTACTAGCTAATAAATTAAAAGTAATCGCTATTAATTAGTATTCTGGGAATAGATTCAAATCGTAAACCTAGTACCTGTATCAGATCTGCTGTTATTTATTTTAATAATATTGTAGAAGACAGTGAACACACGTCATGAATAAGCTAAAGTATGTATAATATCATGGTACATGTATATTAAGATCAAAGAGGTTATCCGCTAAAATAGTAAGATTTAATAACTCGAGAACGGGTAAATGTTAATAGATATTAGATTGTTTATAGATTAAATATTATGCCTCATTCTATTTTACATTATAAATTCGTAATTACTATAATATTTGGTTTAAAATGTTTAATTAAATACAACATTTACTATATTTTTATAACAGGATTTATTGGATATACATATAAACTAGATATTGATCCTCTTCAATTTTCACGATAAGAATATTGCTGCGTGTCTATTGGGAATAGATTTCAAGTGCAACAAAAAAAAAGATTTGATTATATTTAACCCGGTAAGGTGCGTTTACTCATAAGTATAATTACCTAAGGGCTACCAGTACTGGATAAAAATATTTTAAGTATTAAATAACTTGCTTGAGAATTAAAATACACAACTTAAATTATTATATATAGGTAGATTGGTATGTACAGTGTACATAATTAGATTTCACTCCGCTAAAATGTATAAGAATCGACTCCACTGATATTATATATAGTATTACATGTATAGTATTTTATAGTAATTATAAAGTGCTACTATTACCTAAGTATATATAATATTAAAATTATAAAATATAGGTACAATTCGATTCATAATTACTATAGTACTATACATATAATTTTATAGTTTATAATCATTAAAACTTAAAATAAAATTTCGTATTACCTTACGAAATTCGTTCATAGAACAATAAAGTATTTTTAAAATGTCTTGATATTTTTGAATAGCCTATCAGTAACACTAGGCACTCTGTAACCTTATGGGCCATTTAATAGAAATTAAAAATATTTAATTTTCTCTTTGTCATACAAAATGACAACAATAATTATAAATAGTTCAAACAAATTATGTTTTCGTCTTTCTGAAACTACTCAGATATAATAATATCATAAATATTATGGTAAGTAACTTAATACATTATGTAACCTTTATTTTTATCAGATATTATACAGTAAAACTTCCATAAAACGAAGTCGAATGAGCAACAAAAAAAAATCGTAATATGGAGGAATTCTTTAAATAGAATTACGTATTCTCATTAACAATGAAGGTCATAGTTCTTAAAAATATTTCGTTAAACAGAAAATTCTGTAAAATGGTGGTTCATTACATGGAAGTTTCACTGTATTATAATTATTTATACTATTTTTTCTAAGAAAAAAATGTTTTTCACGTTGTTTTGAGGTTTAGATTATGTCACATAATTTATGTATAATATTTAGTAAATAAATCAACACAAATATGTATAAGTACAGAAAAAAATCCAAATAATAATTCTGAAAATTTTGTATAATTAAATTTAAATAAAACTGCATTGTAATATATTATTTTATTATATATACTGTACGGAATATAACAATATAATATTATGCATTTATATTTTAAACTACACATCTTGCAGATTGAATTTAGAATTAATATATTTAAAAATACCAATGCGCAGTTTTTTTTATTTGTAAATTGGATTTTATATTATGTCCTATACAAATATAATACATGACTTTGAAAATGCTGTTAAATGCTTAAAACTGTATAAAATATAAATATTATGAAACACTGACTTTGATTCGAGAATTTTATTTTTATTTCATTTTTATATTACACGATTTATGATACTGAAAAAACATAAGATATTTTTTACATTATAATTTTATACTGCCTATCCAAACAACATTTTAATATTATCGTAGTATTAATTTTGTATTAAAAATCGGTTGTAAAGGAAACCGTGTTTATAGTTGTATAAACATTTCCACTAAAGTGGTTTCACTTTAAATATTATGGCAGGACACGTATTTTTTTAAATAAAACCGGTATGGGTTTCAATTTATATTTTAATGATGTATAATACTATCACACAAACTATTAAAACTAGTGCATACGAATTATTTTTATACTCAAACGAAGAAATGTTAATGTTCGTGTGACATTTTTTGCGAGATAACATTATTTTGTCGCATGCTGTTTAGATGCCGGGGTTTATGTGCGATGTCCCTTGATTTATTTCAAATGGAAACTGAATTAAGTACCTACCTACCCACAACCGTGCCACGTGTCTTTTCTCTAACTCACGTGAAGTTATACCATTTGTTAATTATCTCGCACGGCAAATCGTGTCAAAATCTTCATCTGCTAGTGTTTTGGGATTCGCAGCTCCGAACGGACTTCAGTCCGTCAGCTTTATACACTACATCACGGTTGCCTCGAAAGTTCCAATTAAACTTCGGGTGATACCTGCGTAAAATATTTAAAAATAATTCTCGTTGTCCTTACACGCATCGCACTTGACAAACTGATTTACGGACGTGTATAACGTCGCGATTGTGGCCTAGTCCCGTCACAGGATTTTGGTACCTCTCCGCTGCCGCTTTAGTCTGTGCAGACCATTATATTATTATTATTATTATTATATAAGTATAAAATGTATTTTACAAAGTCTCAAACGAATTTTTATAATTTTAATCCCACACCAAGGAGCACCAAGGTGGTCTGTTTCTGAGAATGTGTAAAAATTGTTAGACGATTTCCTCGACGAGTAGCATCACATCATCCCGGTCGCGAATTCCGGAAATTAAAGTTCTCGGCGTTGCTTTTTGTCCTCCATATTTTCTGTTTGTGCTGTTATACGCATACCTTGAGTAAAATCTAATTTGACAGTGGCACTTTCATTCATCAAACAGTCCATATACGCTCCGGCGTGGATATCTTTGAATATTAAATTAAAATAAAACACGCGAGTTAAATGTATTTTAATTAAACATTATTATTAATCTACCATTAATAAGTACATAAGTACAGAAAAGCTTTTTAAACTTTACTTAATATCACTTTAATCATTAGGTATTATTTAATTTTTATTATTCGATTACGGTTATACTCATACATTAGTAATTAGTATATTAATTATAATATAATCAAAACTAACAACTTAATACCATGTATCTACAATATATACTGTACAAATTATATATAACTTTAAGTATTATTAATTTTGAAACAATATTTTCTAAAAACAAGGAACAATTTTTGAAACTTTATTTTTTATCACATTGATATTATAAAATTATAAACATAATATTATGATATTTATTTTCATACTTTTATAGGTATAATGTTTAATAATAATAAGGATAATTTCAAAATATATAATACATTTTAAATAAATATTCAAAACATAAAATAATATGTAGATTGTACGTTCATATACATACACAACATTTTCATTGGAATGTTATAAATTATAATGTACAATAGTTTAAAATAAAAGAACTACCTGTATAATTTAATACATATTAAAATTGAATAATGATAATTCAACTACATGTATAATATTATTTTAAATGTGAAAATGAACTTCGAATACGCACACATAATACGAATAGATAATAGATAGTTATATTATGATAATTATTATTTAAAATATCTACTTTAATTTACAGCGTAGGCAAAATTCTAAAAATAACTTGAATTTGAAGTTTTAAAATCAAAATCTCAAGCGATTTGGTATTTTACAAAAATGCACTTTTGTTAAATATTTACTGATTTTAGTAGTATATTTTTGTTTATGCAATTATTTAAAATATTTACAATTATATTACATTTTGTTGGTGCTGTTATTTAATATTATTTAAAAATATTCAGCGATGAAATTAAACGCCATCGTAGAATAATGGAAGTCTTACCGCGTCTGTAACTTTTAGACGCGATACAAATTCAACGTTAATTTATTGTTAACTGATTCAGTTTAACATTCATGTGGCGATTAACACAAAGGTTGTTCAAGAATGCCACAGGATGACTATTTTACAGTTTCGAAATGCTGTAGCTAGGCCCTATCATAAAAATATAATGTGTATAACACCTTATAGTTCTATCATAAGACGTAAGACTCACTAAGACCCAATACACTGTACGGACATTTCTTACCTATCAAAAATAAACATCTATATAGTTGACGATTAATATAGCTCGATTATATTTTGTATTAGAACTATTCAAATTAATCATTTGATTTATCGACTCTATATTTATTCCGGTACGTCTAAGCGTTGTTTAATAATTATCATTGCTCTACAAAATATATAATATATTTATCTAAAATATAATTTATTTTTTTTTTTTGAATTTTTTTCTGCCATTTTCAGTAATGTCAACCGTCAACCTCAATGCTGCAGTGCACATTGTTATTATATTACTCGCGTAAACATATACTGATATACTTATTTAAAAAATGTATATAATAATAGAGTTCAATAAAAAAATAATTTGTTCACCAATTTATAAAAAGAAAACCATCATTCTTTCGCACCAACCAACAACACGATTACTACATTTTATTCGAGACAAATTACAAATATAAAAAGTTATGACATAATAATGTGCATTAAAGAATAAATTTCGGTTTTTGATTCACTCGTTTATAGAATTCTAACAAAAATCTAACATTTTATACGACGTATATAATATATATTATATATTGTATAAACGCGATTGTCGATATAATATTAATATATAGTAAAAATGTCGGATGGCATACAATACCTAATTGGATACTAAACGTAGACTATGTTATTATATTATGATACTGCTTCGTCACAAAAAAGGCTGCCACTGTAATGTATGATATGCATCTTCGGGCCACGAATGACGATTTTTTTTCTTTAGGTGCTCATCATAGTACCACCATTTACATAAGTATTTCACATACATATTATCCATGTTGATTTCGATATCGTACACTTTTTTCAATGACAATATAATTTATTATTATTAATAATAATATTAATAATTTTTTTTTTTTTAATTTGTTTTATTATACAATCTGTAAATATATTATTTTTTACAATGAGTATAAGTGTTAATAAGATAGGAATATAATAAAAATAAAATAAAAGGGACTGATGACTTGAGCGAAGAATCCATCCAGCGATGGAACTTCTTGAATAATAATAATAATAATAAAATAATCGATTAAAATATTGACCCAAAACATCTACATATTATAGTATAATGTACGTTTTATATGTATTTAATACTAAATTATTATACTTGATCTCTCTTCCCCAAATAATTATTTATATCATGTTATTAATATTTTGTTTTATAAATGTTATAAAATAACAATAACGAGTATGATGTCTATTTTAAATATTACAATTTATACGATAAACAATGATGTACAAACATTTTTTCCATGACATAATTCAAAAATATCATAGCTACATACACATTTATAGTTTATACCGACGCATATAAATTAGAAAACGGCGCAGTATTTATATAGTAACAGAAAATGTAATCACTTCAAACAAACTTCTACTTAAATGCTCTAGTAATTAACAAATCAAATAATATAAATAAAATCATGGAATAACATATAACGGCTATTAATTTAACAATCAGCGACTTGCTCAGCAGCTCGTAGATATCCTTAACTCAACCATTCAACCTAATACAAGATATACCATATTATACCTAAAGCGCGCGAAAAAGGAATAAATATATCATATTTTATGAATAACCGGACACAGTGGAATATAAGTTAACGAAATTGCAGATTAAAATATATCGTTCAAAGCTGCCATTTCTATCAATACCCCAACCTTCAACTTAAGCACATACAACAATATAGTGGTATCTAGTATAATAATAATAATAATAAGTAGGGGTGGGTTTTTATGTAATAAAAAAGTCAATACTTATAAATGTTTGTTTTTATTTTTTCCAAGATATGAAAAACATCAAATATTCAGTAAAAATAAATCTGTATTTTATATTAATTTGGAATTGTTTATCAATGATCATAAATAATATATATAATCATATACATTATATTGTTTCGATAATAAGTACAAAGTACCTGTTGTAGATATAGCCATATTATAGGTCTATTATATATTACTATATACATTTTTTTGAAATTGTAATTAATAATTATTCGTGTGATCAACTACATCGTTGTCTTCTTGGAAACAATTAAATGCAACGTACATTTGGAGATTTTAAAATTCAAACGTACAGTGGTTAGGTCTCAAAGTTGACATGTAGTGAGTGAAGGAGCGTTCAACGTTGACCGAAATTAGTAATGGGACATATTTCATACATGATTATATTATATCAGATGGTTTTAATTTAATATCCAAAAAAATGTTTAAGTTCCACATTAATAATTTTAAAACAAACAAAAACTATATAATAGTTATGAAATTACGAAATATTTACAAAACATGTAAATATTGGTAAAATATTTAAAAATATATATTTACATCAAAATATGTGAAAACATGTAAAATAAAAGTCTCATTTTATTGAGGGTGTTATGAAACGTGCTTATTTTTAATCACAGTTAAACATTTGCATTTAATAAAATTATATATTTACATAGAAATCCACGCCATAAAGCTATGTTGTTATATGGTTATGCTGGGCTGCGTGAAACGATTTAATCGTTTCGTCGAACCTGGGAAAGCCAATTCATGTATATTTATTTATATTTATATTATTATTTAGGTATACGCGTTACAGGTAGTTATAATATACTTGGAAACGGTGTTTTCAATAATTCTAATAATTTCATCGAAATCTGAAAGTTATAAACATATTTCTTGTTAAACATCGTTATCGCGTACGATAAGATTGAGCCTGTAAAAACCACCAGGTAGTGATAAAATCAGATTCGAGTTAATCCTTTTATATTTTTTTTAGGAAGTGCTAGACTGCTAGAGGTTCAAATTTACGGGACCCCTCCTTTTCACCCACCACAAAATCACGAGATTTACGGCTCACAGTTGCACCCTTGGATTTGATCTAGAACCAAACGTGACAACGGGACGCGAATAATTTCTCGGCGTACTCCATCACGTTTTCTTTTACAATATTTCAAATTATATTATTATGAAACGTAATATTATAAGTTTTATAACCAAGTGTATTGTCATTTATCAATTAACATCATATCATACATTTACTTATAATTAATTTACATTTGATAAATTCTTTGACGTACGTTATCGCACTTGGCATAACTTATTTAGGATTGTTGGAAGTTGACACGACTATATATACACAAGTAACAGCATGTCAATCATATTGCAGCCATCATTGAAACAGGCGGAAATTAATCAGTTCCTGCAAATAGAATAAATGTTGTGTATCCATATTAAAATAAAGAAAAATGTAAAAAACGACAATTAATTTTTTATGTATGAAAAATTGCGAAAATGTTATTTAAATAAGTTGTTTAGTTATTTTACAATGCCTATTGATACATTCGATGAACTATTAAATATTGTTAAAATTTACTTGAAAAAAAAACCTAACATTAAATGAGATACAATAATAATTATAGTACCAATAGAAAGATTAACGATATTATTCTCAAGTAAACACTAATAAGCATACGTGTCAATTCAAATACTGATACTTATTATAAGTTTTCATGAAAATATAAAAGCAATTAATTATAACATCTGTTAGCAGGGAAGAGGTATTCACGAGCATTTGTAAAATACATAGTTACAATATTTTTTTATATGCGTTTGATATTAAAATGTTGACGATTTTAATCAAAATCACGAACATTTCAAATTATTTTGTGGTTGGAAATTTGTAAAAATAAAAATATCTATTTTATATTGATATATTGAAATTCAAATTTGACGAAATTACATACTTAAACGAACTATAACGATGTCAGTTATGTTGTTTTAATTCAAAAACATTATTTGTGGTGACTTAAAACTTGTATGTTTAAATACCATGAATTTTACTATACTCAATGGCATTTCAAAATGTGTAGATTAATTACAGGTATTAACGATTTGTACTACGAGCTTATTCACAGGGTTTTACGGTAAGGCGGTATTGATTCAAAATCTAATAACAATAATATACAATGGTATAAATATATATATATATTATTATAATAATTAAATACTAATAATAAACATTTTTTTCTAAAATAATTAAATCAATATACCGTAATACCAATATTAAAATAAATTACTTTATTAGAAATATATATATTTATATATTATATGTATGTATTCATGTATGTATATATTGTATATGAGTAGATAATAATTAGATCATACATCTAGAGATTTTTTTTTGAAATTATAACACTTGACAAACCGTCTTCACTCAGAAAAATTGTTTTGTATAAAATTATTTACTTGTATCATTGAAATTTAATTAAACATTTTCATTATAATTACCACAATTCATTACCTATAGAAAAACAAAACGGTATCCACTAGTCTACTTGTTTTTTTATCCCTATTAGTATTTAAAAATATTTACTGAGAAACTTTTCAATTTTGACTACCCAAAAGTACCAATGATCTATTTTCTATCAGAAAAGTTATTTAAGTTGAAAATCAAAATAATTGTTTATCTTGTTATCATGTATATATAAAAAAAAAAAAAAACGGTCATTGTAAAATCCGAAATCCCAATTTAACTATACTCAATTCAGTCTATTCCGAATAAGATCAGCCTTCGGCGGCAACCAGTTTACGTCGAGCGGCGGCGGTCAGACAAAACCCGTTTGTCCTAACCATGAACATAATATTATTGTGATTTCTGGCGGGATACACGTATACTTTGCAGGTAAAATTCGATACCTATCGTCTAGCGCAATTTGATGTACAACCTTTTTGAATTCCATCATAATTTTTTTCTTACCTTCGATTTCTTGTGTAATTGACATATTATACACGTAAAATCAATACATTTATCACTCCACTTAGAATCTAAAAAAAATGTAAAGCCTTTATGTTTAAACTTTATCAACATATTCAAGTATTTTAAACAGCTTAAGATTATAGTCTAAATATTTTGAAAAAACCATTGTGCAAATATAATAATAATATATGCGTGTACGTGTAGTAAGCCCAATAAACTAACATGTTAATACATTATTAAAATATACTATTTATATACAATTTTAATAAATGGTTTACATATAATATACCGGTAATAAAAGATCATAAGCATGTTATTTGATATTTCCACCACGGAAACTATATATCAATTAGCGGAAACTCGACATTATAGAATAACTCGATATAATAGGCCATAGGCAGTGCTCGATTTGGGGAGTGACGGAGTACCCCAACTAATTTTTCAGACATTTTGACGTACCCCTACTATTATTTTTAGGGGAAACGCTTCATCATAATTTGTCTTATGGATTATTTCAAAATCGTACATCTATAAAAATAAATAGTTAAAAATCGATGTTTTTTTTATTTATTTACTTTTATTATCTTTTTGAGTTAGTTATTATTTCTTATATATATATAATAGGTACAATACCTTACTAATTAGTAATTACCTATGTTTTATATTAACTTATTTTTTTTTCTAATTGATTACCTATTTACAAATATTTTTCATGATTTAAAGAGGGGTATTAGGAGGTGTGAGGGCATAGTCCCCATGGCTCAATAATGTTAAATAAGTAATAGGGACGCTTTTTTTATAAAGTAAACAGAGTCCCCTTACTTTAATTTTGCCAAGTCGAGCACTGCCAATAGGCCATATTTCAATCAAAAACACGTTCACATACGTTATCACTTGGATGCATATACATAGGAATAGAGTTCCTATAGATTACTTCGAAAGACAGAAGGTAAACAGTACTAGACTGGTTATTATCCTACATTTTAAAACTATTGCTCGTCGTGGACTTTGTTAAAGCCACATCGTGACGAGTACATAGTCATTCCCAGCTTTAGTAAAGTTTAAGTATATAATTACTTTTTATTATATCATAGTCAATAAACTGTTTTAATTATCATTATTCAAAAGTACAAGTGTTCTGTTTTTCATCTACATTTCTCAACAACATAACGAGACTACGTTGAACGTGCTACGTCGTTTAAATAATTATTGTGGGAACCAATCGCAGTGTTCTATACTGCGATCATTATATATGTATATAATGCAAATTTTGTTCCAAATATCTAATCACTACTGTTGTTTTATTTTTAGAATAATTGTAATAAAATAATTAAAATAGAGGACATATTTTTAGAGAATTAACTTCCAAACTTAATTTCTAATACAAATAAATTTGAAATAAAACAATATCAAATATATCGAACAAAGGTCGATTCAACCTCGACTAATTATACAAATTATATAATCATATTAGTATATTATTTTTATTCCTTTTTCAAAAAACAAAAAATCAATTTGTTCCTTTAATGTTACATAAATAATAGAGAAAAATATATTTAAATTTTTAATAAAACATAAAATTATTGTATATTCATGAAATTATTATAAATACTCACCATTTCCGTTGTATATAGCCCGGTCCCGTTTAAAACCAATAGAAAATTAGCGGCGATTTGCGTTTTAATTGCTCCGGCGTTCCGGCGTTTCGACAAAAAAACAAGAGCTGACAACGTTTTCCGTCGCGGGTAAAAACGTAGTGGATCACATCCGTCGTTTATAACCACTTAAATACAAAACAATGAATAAGTATTGAATCCGACCGAAAACATTGCGGAATGCGCGACAAAAAATGCTGTGTACAGCCCCAGCTTATACAATATTATACCTATACATTTAGCGATCGCGTTTCGCAGCATTTTTTTAACCTCCGGGACTATAATAATAATAATAACAATACGAGTATGTGACGATATTAATCTAATAATTTTCTTCATGACATTTTTATCAAGACAATGTTTATTTTTATTTGTTGGAATTTACGTCTGGTAGGGCTTAATACATATTATTAATCCCCACACCTATCCATTCAAATGTCTCTAATCTAACATTCATTGTTTTAATGTTTTTCATTTATTTGACATAACCATAATTAATTATTTTATTCTCATGTATATTACTTATGCCGTAATGCCCGTAATTATATTAAGCACAATTTCAACTACAGGTAAATACTTGTTACATTCATAATATTATATTTTCACTTTCATTCTTAAATCATTATATATTGTAAAATAATTTATTAAAACAAATAATCGAAAAAAAATATTATAATCAAGTGGTGGTTGCATGCACACAATTATTGATAACGATAAAACAGTCTATGATCGCTTGTTCGATTTACAAACATGACTATAAATTATTGGTTTAATATGAGTAATAGATGTTGATTTTTATCTAAATGTTGAATATATAATCCGAAGAGAAAAATACTAATATAAAATGACAATCGTTGTTATTTTCATATAATTAATTATATTATCATTATATATACCTAATATTTGCAGAAAAATAAGTAAATATTGTATTTGTCCGACGATAATATTAATTTAAAGATTTATTAGATGAAATTAGATCCCCGTGAACCATGATATTGTAATAACGAGATAACTGGTTGTCGAAGTAACTTGTAAGTAGTAACTTATATTTAGGTAGTAGATATTATTTATTAAAATTCTAATCAATATAGGATAATATTATACTATGTTTATAAAACTGTTGATGATGAAATTGTTAAAATTGTTTTAAAAATCTTTGATTGTTTATTTGATTATTTCTCACTCATAAAAATGATTGTGTACATATTGTGTAATTAATGTCACTTATTTATTTTTGCGACTAAAAATTAACTACGATGAGCAAGTAGTCCTTGTTTGGTTTAAAGTAATATGTAGAATTTGACTTTATTTTTTTTTTAATTGTAAACCTAATTTTGCTTTTTAAGTATCTTTTCCTCCCATCCATAATAACTGAAAATATTATAATAAGAGCAATATTTGAAAAAAATTAAGTACTTATAATAATATGTGTGTATTTAAAAATATTTGAAGTACATTACGACTTTGTAAAATCATTTTAAATTGATGGTTTTGGTTCTTTTTACAACTAAATAAAATAATTAAATAAATCATGAATAATAAAACAATTAGATTTACGGAAAAAAAATAATTAAGAAAATTAGAGATAAATAAGTTACTAAAAATGTAAATGTATTCTTATAATTGTTGATAACTTTTTTAAGCTTTGTGTGGTTTATATAATATGTATAATATATAATGTTATATTCGTTTATTATTTAAATATATTTTACTATGAAATATTTTATGATAATTTTTACCTGTTGATTATTATGCATTTTCGACTCATATTTTTAAATTAAACATAATACGAAAAAAAAATTATTTTATTTAGAAAATTCTTCGTTTAAAATGAATAATGTAATTCTATATAATCTCTTCTATTGTCACGCATTTTTAAAAAAAATATTAAATACTATTTCTTATGAATAAATTAAATAAATCTAATTTTATACATTTAATTCATTAATTTTTGTATTTTTACCATGTTTGAAATAACCTAAACATTTGAAATTATAATCAAAGCGTTAAGTAAAACATATCTACTGATTTTATAATGTTGCTTTATCTGTATTGTAGTAGTCTAATAGAATATAATAGTGGATATCAATTTCAATTTAAAGTTTAAGTCAAATACTTACGTCTTTTGAAATTTTTATTAAATAATTTTGGTATATGATTTTGTTTTTATCATTATTATTGGATAATTATGTTAATTTAATTTAATATATTTTATTGTTTTTTTGTTCTTAATTTGATTTGTAAGCTAATTATTTACGCATGTTTATAATATCAAAAGAAATGTATTTATGATGTTTATGATGTCACATTAAAATATTACAATAACTATTACATTTTCTTCTGAAATCTTAAACAAGTATAATATAAACATTTTGAATTTTAAATATTATTGCATACTTATTAATTTTAAAAATAAATTTTTTTTAAATATATAATGTGAATTATAAAATTAACAACTTTTGATGTATTTATACCTAATATATAATAGAATATATACTATAGTTATAATAATATGTCAATATTTTAATAGTTACCTGAGACTAATCTACAGTATATTAAACGAAGAGTAATGCTCAGAATCGTTTAAGAATTGGTTGTAATTTAAAATAATAATAATTTTTTTATTTTGATAGAGATAGATAATATTATTACATTGTGTCGAAAATATCAAAACTAAAAACATGTTAAATATCTAGTACCTATTTGTATCGTGGATGAGTAAAATAATATATGCTTTATGAATGACGTATGTTATTATGTTGATATTTTTAACAAGATAAAAAAATAACATTAAAAACACTTTCTCACTAAGTAAAACTTTAAGTTCAGCGTTAGTGAAATTTAAATCATGATCGTTTAACATCACTACGATTCACATCCCCTCTCCTATCGTTAAATCGTTGAATCGTTGAGAGTGACATGGTCATTTGTTATAGTAGACAGAAAACACAAGACCAAAACGTTTATTCTCTCACCCAAATTTGTTTTTAAACGATATAGTTCTTCCGAATTTATCGGGATACACTTAATTGGACTGACGCGGTGTTAATGTATACAACGTTAACGCCCTTCAGTAAAATGCACTGGTCGCAAATCATATACCAAGTTTACCCACCTTCTGTCCGTTATTTGTATTTGCGCGCCTGCGACGCGACACAAGCTTTTTAGCAATGAAAAATGGGTTTGGAAGACAAAACGGGAAATATGCCATATCATTCATCTACAATTTGACTCTATACAGAACGCTATTTTTGTGTTCATAATTCAGTAGGTTTTATTATTATACCAAGAAATGGTTAAGCATTTGCATATACCCTTTATAGTAAGACAAATTACATTAAACCCCCGTTGAATTCTTTAAAACATTTACAGTCATATTTATAATTTCTATTGCCTGTTTTACGAAATTCTGATAAGATTATAGATTTTTATATTGCGCAAGTTTTCATAAGAACTTAATTTTTGTAGAAGTGCAATTTGTTCTTATTCATGAATATTTGATAAAAAAAAAATGCTCATCAAAGAAATGTCAACAACGCAAATTTATATATAGTATTATAGCTATAATAATAAACATAATATAACATATTATTATTATGAGTACCTAATAAATTGTGTTTTGTAGATATAAAATGTATGAGTATGCATAAATAAAAAATTGAAAACAAATAATAAAATAAAATATACAAGTTCCTACACACAATTTTTTATAATATGTCAAGTATGGTTATATGGTACGTATTATTTGAATTTGTTATATTACCTTTAATTAAAATTAATTTTATAAGTACCTTTTTGATTGAGATAATCTAAGGTATTTATAATTAATTATTCATATTGTTATAAACAAATCTAGTATATTTATTTTCTTCAATAAGTTATTGTTTCAGTTTGTACATACTAAAAGACTAGCGTGAACAACAAAAAAATCGCAAATCTCCAAAGATTATTAAAAAAGTTTATAAGTTATATGGTCTTAATTTATTACAAAATAACAGAATATACCTGTAAGTCGGCATATTTATAAGTCAAATATTAGAAACAAAAAAATAGTTCAGTAAATTTATATCATATATTTATACAGGAATTCATCTGCTTAGATCTATATAACTATTCTTTTATATATAATTACTAGTATAATGGTTATAAATTTATACTTATGTATAAATAATAACTAATACTGAATGTTTACATTTTTAATTTTTAATTTTTTTTTTTTAACTATTTTGGTTGATTTATAATATTGTAAACTTAAAATGCATATATTCAATTATTAATTTTAATATAACATTTAAGAATATTGTCGTTAATAATTGTGAAGCAGTGTATAATTTATCTATATTTAACGACGATACAATACAATTAATAGCTGGGTAACGCTATTAATGGTTATGTTTGGACACTAAACATAATAATAATAATACTTTCAATTTTTAGAAATATTTAGGAAAATGTATTTATTTCAGATTAAATTATGAATTAATAATCTTCCATATGGTCGAGTATATAAAACAAGATAAGGGTGGCTATGACATAAATCAGAAAGTAGTCTGTCATGCGGAATTTTTTAAGTTTATAAATAAAAAGTTATACATTTTTTACTAACAGTTTTTAATCGAAAACAGTCTTGGGGCAATGGGGCATATGAAGTCTCAGAATGACATAATAATACGCTGTATATTATGCTTTAAATTAGACAAAACGCATACATTATGCACAATAGCAATAATTAATCGTTGTACCTTATGGGTTTTAATCATCCGAAGCGCACATTTCTTTGATAAATTAGACTACACACGACTAGGAAATTGTATTTTGCCATTTAATGAACATCTAATTACCTTTTATTGAGTTGTATGCCCAAGAATTGCTAAGTTGTTGAGATTAATTTCTAACAATATTGACTGAATTCCTAACAGAGGTAGATTTAC
Organism: Rhopalosiphum padi; assembly: GCF_020882245.1. Taxonomy (NCBI): domain Eukaryota; kingdom Metazoa; phylum Arthropoda; class Insecta; order Hemiptera; family Aphididae; genus Rhopalosiphum; species Rhopalosiphum padi. The sequence continues at coordinate 10,284,455 of NC_083598.1, read as the reverse complement.
AAGGACAATTTTGCATAATTTTCAAATATGAGGGTTTGAAAATAGATTAGAACATGCCTTATAGCAATAATGAACAATGAAAGGGTAAAAATCAAATAATATTAGGTATGCAAATGTAAAAAAAAACACTATTATTTTAATGATTTCAGTTATTTATTTGACAATTTTCAACATTCACCAAATACCCTATCTTAGAATATTCAATTTTTAGTTTACAATTATCTTTAAATAAACTATATTGTTTTCAATATTGTCATAATATTCCTGCACTTTACTGGTTATCTTACACTTGAATTATAGAACAGGTAAAATAGGTGTATTATACGTTATTATATAATTATGTATATTTATTGTTATAAATTGATGAGATAATAGTTCAGTATTTTATTAAACAGATTTGTTTTCCTTTGTAATTCACTACTAATTAATTTTTGGATAAACTAATATATTTGTAGGATATTATAGTACCTTTCAATATTTTATGTTTCCATGTCTTCTTATTATAGTTAACCTCTGAGTTGTTTGCTATTTCAATCTTCTAATACCTTTACCATTAATTATTTTATCGATAGAATTATAATATATCGAACACAGCGATGTATAATGATATAGCCTCATCGCCCTTATCTATCTAGGTTCAATTATTTTTTATAATAAAATGGTGTGTAACTGTTATTTGTTGGTTAAATTGAATATATTGATTGTGGCTAAAGTATCCATGTATTTCAATATGAAAACCGAAGTTAAATCAAATTATTTTTATTCCGACCACCTGTATCCACGGTATCCAGAAATTGCTTAATATTACCTAATCCCTCTTTTTTTGTATAATACATACTATAAATAAATATTTAAATATACAGATTATTCATTAAGTAGAAATTTTATATTTTTTTAATTGGATATTATACATAATATTATATTACTTATTATAATACAAATAGGCAATGTTTTACTATTTAAATTCAAGTTATTTAGTATTGATAAAAATAAATGATTCAACTTATTTTCTAGTTAATTTTCTGCGATTGATTACTTTTAATCTTTACATTTAAAATCAAGTAAAGTAAATTTATTTAAAATATTTAAAAATACTTATCACCTAAAACATATTTTTATTCTGGATCAGTTAAACCTGAAGTATTATAAGATTATTTTTATATTTAAATAAAATAATATTTTGAAGATAATCACTATCAGCGTTGCATAAAATACAAACTACGCGGCCACATATAATATAAAATCTATAATACTTTGCCTATAAACCATATGTATAAAGAGATAAGTAAATAAACTAGAATTTATGAGGTTTAGAAAAATCTAATATATTTTTTTAAACAGTTGTATGTTGTATGTTCAAAAACAATTATTTTAGTTGTCTAAAAATGACTAACATTGATTTTGTAGTAATGGTTTTTGGACAAACACATCGATTACAAATTTAACAGTTGATTTTTCTCTATTATATATATATGTGTGATTAACAAATAAGTATGTATTTTGAAAATAAATGACAAGATTATATTTTTATTTTATTATGCGATTCCCAAGGGCACAATAAAAAAGATAAAGCTGAATTCTAAAATATATCTATTAGCATGATAAATAATAATATGTATATTTTATGATGTACAAATAAAAGTACCTATCACGCAGTATACAAATATCTATATTAAATATATTTAACAATATTGACATTTGTCCAAACATTTTAAATTAAATGCTATTACAGTTTATAACTTATTTTATAAAATACTCATAAACTATTTAATATTAAAGTATTTATATTTTATACACACTTCAACACTTGATACAGTTATTAAAAAAAATTTATAATTGTAAAAATAAAACAATTAAATCAAATGCTACAAATTGTTAATTATTGTGTTCAGCATAAATTCTCTAGTGTAGAAAATTGTCCAATTTCTGAACGAGATTTAATTTATTTATCTTTTTAAATAAAGTGTAGAAAATATTGAATATTGTTATTCACTTTAAGAGTTTGTAAGGAATTTATTTGAGTATTTTTTTAGCTGTTGTAAATAATAATTTTGAAAAATTGAAATTTGTAATAATAATAATAATAAAAATAAATTAAATTAAAATAATCAAACCCCACAAAAATAGCTTCTTATAATTACCGTTTTTATTTATATTATATGCATAATTAATGTAACGATTTTATGGTCATAAAAGCAAGAACAAAATTAAAATCCAACAATATTTAGTCTCAAACAGTAAGTGATGTTGCCGTGAAATTAAATCCCTGGCACAAAGTGAAGCAGTTTCCGAAAATACCAGAGCCATGCATCAAAGTTATGGTTTTTTAATTTTGATTTGCGGTATTGCTATTATGCGTTGTTATAATAATAATAATATACACGTTGAACGTAACCGCCAGAAATACCAGCGGGTGGAAACTTTTCTCGTGGAGAGGTGTCTCGCACACTTTGAACAATAAGATAATGCAAACAGATAATAATATTCTAATAATAATAATAATAATAACAACACGGTTGCAGTTATCAATTAGTGTTCAAGTATGATAATTACTACACTCGCCGGAGGCGGCCGTAAATCGCTGTTAACAATAATTATTATTATTACGGTATACCAGGTGCTGTCGGCGGAAAAGTTCAACATCAAAGATGAACAACCCTATACGTGGATACGACGCTAAAGACATTACGAACGTTATACGTATTACGACAATATGGTGTATATACCATGTGCTTATGGCTAACAATACTAAAATAATAATAATAATAATAGTTATAATTATAACAATACGTATGTGAATAGGTCAAATGGTTTTGATGGTGGGGACGTGTTGATATTATATCAAACGCGTCTGTTCGACTCGGATAACTCGAGTACACTGATTTAGTGGTGTAAAGTAGTGTATATATTATTATGATAATATGGAGAATTCCGAATTCGCTGGTGGTCGATAAACATAAATTTATGAGTGTTGATAAAATTAAAAATAATAAAAATGACTTTAGATAATCATTACCTGTGTATTATGATAGTAAAAATAATAAAATTCATAGTACCTTTTATTTGTTATGCAAATCATTTTTCAACAACAAATTTTTTAATCAATTATTGTTTAATATGTATTGATTTGTGCAATTTGAATTAATTTGATAATTATTATTGTCGATATGTCTATGCTGTATGTCGACGTTATTCGGTTTGTCGGTTGTTCGCCAAATGCGAACTTAGACACTACAGAGCATACCAACTGGTTTAAATATCACGTGAATCCGGTTTGAAACGAGGGTTGATTAATGTCGTCACTATAATGTCATACGTATATATGGTGAGAAAACTGTTGGTGGCCGTTAGGACGTCATTTTCATGACTGCCATTGTGTGGTAACGATAAATACATAATAACAATAACAATCGTACCTATACCTATACCTTTATATACACTGTCATAAGTCGATTATGCTCGAGCGGTATAGCATTAATATATTTTTATACCGGAAACCTTATTATAATATCCGTGTTATAGCCGTTGTCGTTGTCGTTGTCATCGCCGTATGCGAATTATTAGGTACCTGTATAAGAAGACTTGGCCTCGAACCACCATGACGATGACGATAATATGTTATACTAATATTATAATATCATATGATGGCACACAAGACAAACTCATCGTATGAAATCCGTTAGCCACGATACGATGGCATGGCTTAAAGCGTGACTGTATGGGAAGGGATGACTTACCGGAGTTCGTACATTATAACGTAGGGTACCTACCACTAATGGTTCATAATCATGTATAATACATTATCATATTGTCGGCTGCTGCCACTGACGCTGTTCGGTGGTGGGTATAATGCGTAATACAAGCACAATAAGAACAATCCCGTTGTCGTCATAAGAGTACAAATATGCTATAAGCATATACAGGGTGTTTCTACTACCAATGACACTATTACGCTGATAATTATTGTAGTTTACCAAAAACGAAATTTATAAATTCTTGCACTTATAGCACATAGTTACTACCATAGTTATTTCATTATTTGTACTTAATTATACCTGTCAATGTCAGTTTTTCCTTATCAAAATGTTTTTTTGCATTTACCTGTCAATAACTGGCGAATTTTTGAAAAAAAATCTTGTTATTATGGAATATTCATTTTTAAAACATAAGCAGGTGTTTAATTTAAATAATAACTTATGGTTTTTGAGTTTGAAAATGTTGAGATCTTCAATCTTAGAAATTGACTGTCACCGATTATGTTTATCCTGATTATGCGATTTGTCGTAGAACCACCCTGTATCTACTGTACACATGTGTATATTATTCTCAATAATACGACTAATAAGCGTCATATCTGAGATCGGCCTCTTAAGCTGCATACAGTCGTGCGATACCAGATGCAACCACGATCCTTGACACATCCTATTCATCTACGACGTCGGAGTCGTCTCTGTCGCCAAGATAACTTCGTCACGTTGTTTGTACTCAAGATATGATAATATTTCAACGACTGGATAACGAGCATGTCTTTAATTCTCACTACCATTGCTTGTCTTAATACGTATATAGTACTAGTACAATTAAAACATAACATACATTTGTATTCGCAATTATCAGGAAGAGTTGAGTTAGCGTTAGTATACCTACCACCAGTTTTGAAATCAGCGCCCTAATAATGCACATTACTCATGATTAATAATTAGTTCTTATTTTATATTAATCTATTATTATACACAATTGTACGATACAGAACTATTATTGTATATAATCAATAATTATTATCTGGTACAGATGGAGAAGTTGATCATTATAATGTTCATCGTAAGACTAATTGAAAAAATAAAGGGTTACATCATTAGTTTCTCAATGTAATAATTGTGCCCTTGAATACCATTAATGGAATAAAAAAAAAAATGTTTATCGAATATAAGTTTATAGCGGAGCAATGGCGTAATCGAGAATGTTTCATGAAGGGGTTATAAAAATAAATATTTAAAACTGCCTTTTGAGAAGACTTTGCCCCCCTCCCAAATACATTTTATACCTCATCACCTATCAATATAATTATTTTATATGTCAGACTACGGTCTTAATTTATTTAAAAAATATTTTTGAATGATTTCCAAGTATGATTTTTCCCGACAATTGTACGTACATACAAATTTAAATAATGCATAATATGTACAAATATGCTAAAAATTGCTCAAATATGCACTTTTCCTAAAATATAACGAAATATTATGTAAAAATATGGAAATTTAAACTTAGTATTTAGTTTTACCATTTCATGAAATAAATTTATAACTCACCTAGAATAATCTACGGCCACTACAAAAAAACATGAAAATGCAAGTCCCGAACCCTACTTATTAGTCATTATGAAAATGTATTTTATTAAGCACAGCTATTAAATTACCAATCTATAACATACTGTTTCGAAAATACGTGTTGATTTTTTTAAGGACTAAAAATATACTTTCTGGCGTACTTGTATTTTTGGGATTGCGGTTTTATCAATTATTGGAATATTTTCTATCTCATATCTCTGTGTATATAGCATATATAAGTAATAGGCATTGTAATTACTAATTCGATAAAATGTGTATTAGGGCACCGCGTGTTTATAAATCAATAAGATAACAATGAAAGTGAAATAACCATTTATTTTAAAAATCATGCTTATTGCTTACCGCAGGGGTGGCTAACCTTTTTCTATATTGTGCCAAATAAAAAAATAAAAAATTGAGAATGTGCCATAAAAAATTAATAATTATTATTTACTATACAAAAATATAATATATGTTATTTTATTTTATGCTTAAATATGATTCAATAACGTCAAATGCGCCACAAAAGGCACGCTTGCCACAGGTTGGCTACCCCTGGTTTACCGAGTAATAAACTAATTAAATACTAATACAACTAAATATTTTATTTGATTTAGGTTTGTAATAATTTATAAATTTATATTTAAATTATTTGTAGGTAAAATTTAATATATAAATACAGCTTATGAGGAGGATCTATTCCCCATATCCTTCCCTCGTAATTACGTCCTTGTAGCGGAGTGGTATTATACGCTCCAATCGTATAATGTATAACTTACTATAATTATTAGTCTACCCAAGCCATGTAAAGGATTGTAAAATCATCATTACACAGTTGGGATCTCTGGTTGAGAGTGGCCACTATAATAAACCCCAGAATGCATCATCGGCTCTTGTAATAGCCTAGTACTTGGCAATGATTCGCCGGTGTTAATAGTCCATTCTCTTGTGAAAGATTTCGATCTAAACTTCGTTGTGGAATACATCTGATGATCTCATTTCAATCTAACTATTTGTCAGTATTTTTTAACGCGTGGAAATGTGGATGATCAGGCAGTAACAGTTGATTAGTCACTGTGAGTCAGCTTTTCAATATTGATTTGTTATGAAAACAATGGAATCCTAAGGTCTCACTTAATTTTAATAAGGCATGCAGCCATAATATTAATCAATGGATTCGTTATTGATACTCGATCTGATAACTAAAAATGGAACAATTGGAATAATCGTTCTTCGGTCGATCCCCAAGGGCTAAGAGAGCAATATGACTTCATAGTTAGACGTTGGATATGTATCCTAGAATACTAATATATCCGGTTACGTATGATTAGCCAACAACGGAGAAGCATGGGTGTAAAATTGACAACCTGGTTAAAAAAATAACCGTGTGATGACAGTGTTCCTAATGGAATACTATAGCTTCTTGGCCGATTACCATGAAAACGTCAGCTTTAAAATATGTTATTTACGTTAGCTAATTAGTCACTGTCAGTGCAATTGTATCTCTCTCGGTCGATGAATTTGTATTATTAGTTATTTGATGCTCTCCCAAGATGTAAAGCAGCTGGATTTTTAGTTACTGATCCTGGCTCTCCATAGATACTTGTCAAATTATTTTGAGCGTTAGCTAGTGGAGTAGTGGACACCAAAACAGTGAATGAGAGTATATTTAGTTCTGGTTAGGTTAGGTATAAATACCAGTAAATGTCAACGGTTATTACCAATGGTTATTTATACAATTTCATCGGCTCTGTACTCGCTCTGATTTATCGGAATATGTTATTATTATCTCAAAAATCAGAACACCCGTGTTATAATTATTCTGTAGTTATACAGTGTTATTTTATATCGCCATTCTCGTCCAATTTACCGATGTGAAACTACAAAAAGTTGTAATAGTTGTGATAACCACGGTTATGTCCTATTTACCAAGGGTGGATACAAGGGAGGGCAATAAGGGCAATTGCCTCCCCCAGTCCACAAAAAAAGTATCATATATTCCAACAAAGTTTTTTTTTTAAGTAGATGATGACCTTTTTTTAGTCGATAACTAACAAATTGCCCCCCCCCCCCGTTCCGGACCACTGTATCCGCCCTTGCTATATAATCGGTGCTATATTATAGTGGCTTGGTCAATTATGTGTTATACACAAGACTAGTGACCAACGAAATTAGAAAGCAGTATGACATTTTTTTAACCACCCAACATTATGCGGGACATTTGGTTAGGAGACACGTATTACATGCTTAGGTTTACATTCATTTCTATGCCATCCAGTACGTTCAATATTTATTTTTGAACCTTTGATACTATTGCAATTTTTTACAACGACGCTACCTACAACAGAGTGATTAATACCCGTAATAGCCACGTGGCATATTTTTATAATTTTCTTGTACGCATATTAAAATAATTATATAAATATTGTCTTAAAATAAATATTTCATTTGGATATCATAATAACTTTACCTCTAGACGCATAATACAATAACAAATAAACATGAAAAATATTGAAAATCAAGCTACCCAAATAAAAATAACACTTTAAATTATGATAAAAAATTACTTAGAAAATAAAAATATATTTATGATTATCCACTTGGTCTATATATTTTACTCGATTTATTGAGTTGGATATCAAAATACGAACAAATTAAAAACAAGTCAATTAAATAGGATTGTTCGTCCAGTGTTTAGATAAAATCAATATTCTAGGGATTAAAAAGGTGGATGTATATATCCACCTTGGATTAAATATTATACAAAATATTATGTATAATTATTTACGTAAACGGCATATAATAATAATTGTTCCACTCCCAAACACTGCATGAATACTATCAGTACATATTGTTTACAAAACTCTAATAACCTAATAAAGTCAATCATGACGTAAAATTAATTTATTGTAATTTCCTGCAGTTTGCTGAATCAATTAAAATAAGCTATAAATTCACAATATGGACAAGTAAAATGTATCAAGACTCAATACAACGAGAAGTTATATTATCAATAGTTAATTTTGATTGTTAAAATTCCTTGTTATTTCTTTCTTTTAAATTATGCACAAAACGTAAGAAATTAATATTCACGATTCCAGTATTATGTATGATAATATTTTAGTGATGCAACTATACGTCGATAGCAAACAAAGTTATTCTCTGGGTATTGAAATTAAACAAACAATTATAATAAATTAAACTACTTAATCGTATTGAGATTTTCTTGTAACAATGATGATTTATGAAAAGATTTAAAAGTGGATTATAAATATATACATTATACAATGTATTATGCATATTGCATACCTATAGTACTTATAGGTACAAACGTTTTTTGACTACATAATCAAGCATACCAAATATTTAATCCATACAATATAAGAGTATATTTTTCGAATTTTAATTGAAATCCAACTAAAATTAAATTAAATTGCATTGTACATAAATTTAAGTGTTTATTGTGATGTAATCTAAGCAATAATTAAAGTAAAACACACTGTACAAGGATGCAAACTTTAATTAATTCATGAAATGAATTTTTTTCAACTAAAATTCCTTTGATTTATTTCGAGTGAACAAAATCCTATTTGTTAGATTAAAATAGTAATCACTAAAAAGTACAAAACTGTAATTTACTGATGTAATAATATGTTTTATGGTGTTACACAACAATCATTGCATAATATTTTAAGTAAATATATTGTATTATCAATGCACTTTACCTAATAATGTACAATAGTTTATTTCAACATATCATGTAAAAAACATATTAAACATGCATTATTTTCTTATGAAATTTTAATTTTATACTAGTTATTTAATATTTTATGGTACTAAATAATTAATATAATTAAAAATAATATTTTTTCAATATCATTTTAGCTCTCTATTATAGTTTTAAAGATTCTTAATTTTATAAATCATATTTTTAATTATAATGAAATCGAATAAGTAAAAAAAAATAATTTATATACTTATAAGTTATAACTTATAAATGTAACTCGTGTACAATAAAAATCATATTAGTTAAATCAAAATAAGTTAATTTTTCTTTTAATTATACAAAGTGTTGCATTATAATTCATAATACATAATATTCTTTTTAAATACACAGATATATAAATAAATATATTATATATATATATGTTTATATTTTTATTAAAACGTATTTGCAATTTATACATTTAGATTTAGTAAATGGAATAGGGGCTGATATATGACACGAAAAATAATTACTATGTTAGTGGGTTTAATAATATTGAATACCTATAAATTATAATCGTTTAAAATGAATTATCTGTATATCATGTAAACTCGTGCATTTGTGTTTATTTTATTTATATCCATATCAGTTCGATATAGATCCACTTTTTGCCAAATTTCAAATATATTACCATTACTCCAATATAATATGCATGCAACAAGACTAAACTGATGAACATTTAATTTAAATAGTAATATAAACATTCAGCTGGTATGACTGCGCGCGCACAATAAATAGAATTCATTCAAATTTATGGAAAATGAGTGTTTATATTAAAATATTAAATATACCTAGAGGGTTCTGGTTGTGTCAATATTGATACATTGACTGTGTGTGATCGAAAATTTCGAAACATACACACTCATAAAGTCTTAAATAAAAATATATCTGTTCACAAAATTAATCGGGACTAACGTTATTATTGTTTCGATTGTTTTTATATTTTTAGAAAGTTTTAAATAGACTGATTAATAATTGATTACAAACGCTAAGATTTAAGATGAATTTAATATATTATTATTGTACCACGAATATAAATATAGTTATACGTTGAATCGTACTTATTGTTGTTTTCAACCGTGCCATGTTCTATAGTGCGATGTTGTTATTTATTGTCGCATATCATAAAGACTATTAAATTTCAAATAATCACGAGTTACGACAATAAGCAATCTCCAATACAATTTTGTGGTTTTTAAATGGTATTTAACTTATCAAATGAAATTTATTTTTATTATTAATTTATTTGTGTTACTATTAATTGCATCATACGAGTTTAATTTTTACTTCCGAAATAATTAGTGAGTCTTCCGTGAGAAATTCTTTATTATACCTACATGAACATGCAAAATAAATATGTATTATGAATATTAAAACATATTAATATGAATTATACATATTATAATGAATTTGGTCTCTGGTATAAAATATAAGCGCTGACAGCGAGGATGACAATATCCATTGTAGAATTATGTACATATCTATTCACACACTTGATTTTCCTATTATAGATTACCTACATATTTTTATATCGATTAAACATTAAACAATATCTTAAAATAAATGTCATTTAAGTTGATTTACTTACTTTATATTTAAACTATAATTAATTAATTAATGGATTACACACAATACGCATAGATAATAAGTAGTTTAAAATTAATAACTAATAATATATTAATAAAATACAAATAAATTATTTTTTAATTAAAAAGTTGACAACTTGACGTAGATTGTTCCATACGTTTTCACCATCGATAATCTACAATTTTTGTGATAATATTTGTTATTTAATATGGTTCAAAAAATATTTACTTTAATAAATTTCGGAGCAAACACTAAAATATGATCATGGTAATACTTTTAACTTTAAGAAATTTCAGTATAATATATGTATTTTTAAAGTTTCACGTCAGTAGTGTTAAACAAACATTAAGTATTTTTTCACGGTTAAGAAAAAATGCATGAGAGAACAAAACATTAATACGTTAAAATTAAAGGAGTCTAATATAAATGTTTAAAAAGGTATTGTACTAATTGTTAAGATGATTTTTTTTTTTTGTTGATTTAAATTAAAAAATAATTTTATTTTACATTTAAATTTCAATCAATAGGAGTTTAATTGTGTACTATATTAATATGTACGATTTTATCATTGTTATTATGTACTATATTAACGCATACTGAGTTAAATTTATACATTATTTTTAACGTTTTCAGACTGCACAAGATAACTATTTATAGTCTTCATTGTTGTTATTTTTAAAAAAAAACTAAGTTCAATATTGTCAATGTATTTCAAGATTTAAAAAAAATGTATTACCATATTTTTTTTACCATTTCTACAAATTTATATTATTTTTTAAAATATTGTTTATAGCTAAGTGACAGAAACTTTATAAGTTGTTATGAATATTATTAAAAAGGTTAAAACATTTATTCGAATTTAACGATAAAAATTGATTCAAATAATATACATTGTGTCAATGTATTCATTCTACTTAAATTATTTATCTTTAATATTATTAAAATTATTATGTATACATATTAAAATAAATATTATGTTAATTTAAATGCATACAATATGACAAAAATAATATTCAAAGTTTTAGCCTCTACCTGTATAACTGGTTTTGTATCATTTATTTGTTTTTGTCTGTTTAAAATACGTATACACTATACTGTGCCTTTGTGCTAGTATTGTATACTTAACTTGAACGTTGAATAAATGGTGGGCGTCATTGTGTTCATTGTAGTACCAGGGTTACAGCTTTCGGTAGGTCAATACAACTATATAGACTGCTAAAATAAAAGCTGCTTAAAAGTAAATATAGTACTTATATTTTATTTTTTGTTTTAGGTGTGATTGACTAAAATATTTTTAGGTATCAGTTTCAAATTTTAAATTGTTTGGAATTAGTTTTTATCTTCTACATGGATAATTAACATTATAATATTACTGTAAATAGTGTTTAAGTGATCTATAAATAAGAATTCACGTAAAAACTTGTTCATAAATACACAGATAAATTATTGTGTCTTTTAAAAACATAGTAGTAGGTATAGAACACGCAATTTATTTCGGTTAATGATATAAATAGAATGAAGTACAAGTTATTTTCTCACTGTGTACTTAATTCATTTGGTCTAATTTTAATTATCAAATATTCTACATACTGTAAGTGCATTTATTTTGTTAACAAATGTAACAAATCATAATTAAATTTCCAACGGTACCAAAATAAATATTATAATAATAATTTGTTTTTCAGAAATTATGTTTATAAACTATTATTAAGCTAATTTATTATAAATAACGTGTACCTAATACATACCTATAGAATAAGTTTGCCTATAAATATTATATATAATATACATGTTTTTAAACTATACACTGTTTGAATTAATTTAATTTAATTAACATAATATTATAAAATTCTTAATAAGCTAATGTAAACTATAACCATTAACATATTATTATTAAATAGATTTTTAACCAATATTGTGCTCATGAACTGAATTACAACATACAACGAATTTTGGGGTTTCAGAGAAATGTAAAACTAAAAACCGTGAGTTTTGAATTTTGGATTTAAAAACTTCACTAAAATATTGAGTTAATCTGTAGTTTAACAAATGCAACATTATAATATTACATTACAATTAAAAAAATATATCAATAACAGAAAAATAATATACAGACATATCTAATCAATAATTGATATAGTTGTTTGTTTGTATATTTGCCTAATTATAAAACATAATGATAAGTTCAGATAGCCTATTATTTTATAATTATATAGCAAACGCCAAAATATATCCTCACTTTTAAAATATTAATGATGTTTATTTTTTTCGTGTTTAGTTTCATAAAAAAAAAATGATAAATGAACTTACCTACCTTATACTTTTTATGGGTTATTTTTTTTTTACCATTCATCATTCATTATTTTGAAAAATTATATTATGCTCGTCGATTAGCTCCTACGAGCTACGGTACAATTTCTGCACAGAATTATCGATTATCCGTCGACTAATATCATATGAAAAAAGCACTTGAAGTTTACAAAATACAATTTTTTTTTATATTTATTGAGGTATTACATGTGAAAAAAATAACTTCCTGAAAATAATCGTTTAATGACGCAATTTATAGTCGGACACATATCAGAATTTATTTATAAAAATATTATTGAGACAGTTTTCAACTTTTTGAATAATAATGCATAAAACATCAATTACATTATTTTATTAATAATGTTGCAATGCGTTTAGTCATAGTATAATATATTATTAAGACTATGATAAATTATTATATGAACTTAAACATCTTTTTCGTATACAGTTATATAAGCAGAAAGTGTGGTAATCTAAAAACGAATTATGTTGCAATTAAAATATTTTTTTCCTGAAAATCGTTTAACTTTGACAGATTTTCTTGACTCATATGTTAATAATATGGTATGATTAATGTACATTAATTAATTTTGATAGTATAAGAAACTAGATTATTTAATAACTGGGGACAACTTTAAAAAAAAATTATAAAAAGTCATAAGTAAGTTTTATGAGATTGTATTTAATCATATTATAATATATCAATTAACCATAAATTAGCGTATTGAAAAAGCAACATGTATTGTTATTTATTTGAAAAAAATAATCTACAACTATTGCCAAGTAATATATTTTCATATAATTTAAAATATTTTTTTAATTCAAAAATTACATTTCATACTAATGTATCACTTGTTAAATTGATAATTTAATTAATAATAACAAATTTCTTGAATACTACTTGAAATTATATAATAAAAAGCAAATATTAATTTTCATATTTATTATAAAATATATAACTTTCCGTGTCAAGTTTAATGAATAGCGAAAACAAAAGTGACCTGAATTTAAAAATAAAACCATGAAAGAAAAAAACAGTGAAAACAATATTAGTGTTGCTTGGATACCAGGGAATAGCTATATTTAGAGATATTATAAAGTAGATAAACTGGCAATATAATCGGAAAATAACGACCAGAGATATAAATTTAAAATTTTGCACATATTATGAAGACGCCATAAAAACTATAATCATATAAAATTGGTATAAAGTGGTTATGAGAGTATAGCATAAAATAAAACAACTCGATGTAGTGAAATGTACAACAAAACGTTGGAAAATAATTCATATAGAAGAGAATACATAATTCTAACGCGTTTATATGAATATAGCATGGATAGCAGAAGTATCTGATACATAATAAGGTTATCGTATGTATAATGAAGACGAAACCCAATGCACAGCCAGTGTAGTATAATAATTATCTATCAAGTATCTCCTCGTTGAATGACGACAAATAGATATATATTGTCAGAAATATCCAAATACTTCCATCAATCACTAGGGTCTAGGACAAGACAGGACAAGAATAGACAAAAATCATTAAGTAAACTAGTATAGATAATTTATTGTAATACCACCAAACATGTATATCAGGATTAACGCTATTGTATTATATTATATAAGTGAACAATTGTCAACCAATTCGCCTGGATGTCGAAGCTTATTATCATAAAATTGGTTTAAAGATTATCATGACCTTATTTCTGCTTTCTTATGTATATTTTTTTTTTAATAGAATATAAAGTAAGACAATAAACACGATTTTTTTGTAAAAATGTTACAAAGTTTATAATAACAATTATTAATTCCTAAAAGAATAGTTATTTATGGATATAATGTCAAAATAGTAATACCATATAGTATACTATTAGTATAATATTAAAAATATGTATTTTTGTAAGTACCAACTTTATAATGAAAATTTTATAAATAATTAAATTTAGTCTATTAATATAACTATAATATTCAAAATACAACATAAAATCGTCGCGAGAACTAAAAATGGAAAATAATTTATTCAGAACTGTATAGTGCAGTGTTTCCCAAAGGGTGTGCCGTGAAATTTGAAAGGTGGCCGCGATAAGTTGAACTTTTTTTATAAAAAAACATATCATGATTTGTTTTAAAATACTTAAATATAATTAATATAAAAATGAACATTAAAATTACAAAAAAAGAGATATAATAATAAATTCTAGTGTAAAACGTGTGCTTGATGTTGTGTACATAATAGTTCAATTCTAGGAGGGATTTAAAATTAACACACCAGCATTTCTTGTTCAACTGATAAAAGTAGTTAACGTTTTTTGTTTCTAATATTTGTTAGTGCGGAATACCTAAGTTCACAGAGGTAGGTATGTTGTAGAAAATGGTAATAATAAATTTATTGAAATTTCTGTAATTATCGGATACTATGTTTTAATAAGACTCCAAAACTGGAACAGTTTAAGTTCATTAAATAAATTTTAATTTCAATGAACGATCAGATTGAAGTTCTAAAAGTTGTTCTTGTTCAACTAATCCTGTAGATGTGATATTACATCTGATGTTTCTGCAAAAGGATTGCGCACCCAATCATATTCGTTAATAGGCAAAGTGGGAAGTACTTTTTCATTTTTTCTTTTAAAATTATGAGATGATTAATTATCAAATCAGATGTTAGCTACGTATTATTCGATAAGTAGATAATATTTATTCAAAGTGTGCCGTGACTTATAATAACTAATAATAATGTGCCGCGAAAGAAAAAAGTTTGGGAACCGCTGGTATAGTGTCTATTATTGAACTGAAAAGGTAAAACGCATAGTTTATTCACAAAGTCTCATAATTAAGTCAGTTATTATTTTTGTCACATTAATGCAGGCCAAATTCTATGTGTATTCCCAATTGGCAAAATAAATGTGTCGTTTGATTAAGTTGTTAATTCACAGTTACGATCTATAACAGAATACATTTATACAAATTATAAATACGATTAGTAATTTATATATCTTCAAAATGCATATCAGATAAAATAATGTACCTATGTGAAAATGTTATTTACATTTTGTTTTGAGCCAACCATTAAATTATTAATACCAACAGTATAATATTATAACAATACAAATTTAATGATATTTTATCTAAAATAAAAATAAAAAAATACTAATTTGACTAATTATTTATGTGTATACCTAGCATAAATAAATGTTTTTATTTATTGTATGTGTTAAATATTATACATCTTTAAATACAATAAAATTATGAGGTAAATTAATAGTTTCACGGAAAAGGTTACGGTGACACCTATTTGTTTTTTTATCATTTATTAGATAAACACCTCTCTAACATTGCAAGCGTCTCCGGTTTAATACCGGGGAATTTATAATTTTTGAATCAATGAGTTGGGGTGAGAGCCAAGATGACTTTGGAAAATCTTATAGATATGTTTTGCTCCTTCCTGATCTATTATTAGAAACAAATAATTACGATGAATGTGATTAGATAAATAGAGTGGATAGAGATTGTTATTATTTTTAGATCAGAGGTATTGCTATTTTCAAGCGTATGAAAGCCACAGGTCCAAGTTTGTTTTTGTAAGGATTTGTACACAAGTATGGATCAAAGTTTAAGTTAGTGCGTTAAATTTTTAATGAGTAGTGTTGGTTTAAAATATTTATATTTTTTTATAAATTAGAATATTCTTAGTAAAATAAAAAATTTGGCATAAGTGTAATAAGTATCTACGTAATACAGATTTAACTATAAAATATATTATATTACTTTGCTATAATTTAATCAGGAGAGCTAGAAGTTCTTCATTAAACTAACATTAAAAACATTTCAATTATTATCAAACAAAAATTAAATAACACTTTGTTTGTGTGATTAATTTCTAAAAATATTGTTTTTGAGGTATATCATAATAATATAGTTTACACACTAATGTATAACCTATATACATTATAACGGAGAAGTGCAGGTAGTAGAGTAATAAATATATATATATATTAAATATTATTATAACTATTAATCAATATTATAGATATTAGACTTTCAAGGGTAACTTTTAACAATATAAATAGTTATATAATAAAATAATGTACAGTCATATACCTAGTGCTAATGGTCAATTTCACGAAATGAAATATAAATAAACTAAAAAAAAAAATACCATTGTTGCTCTTTCTTTAGTATAAGAAAAATGGTAATGGAAAGAAAATCGAACTAATAAAACTAGATAATAAGTTAAAGATCTATGAATATGGATTTTAATTTTAAATAATTATAATAGTGTTTTTTTTAAATAAACGGGCCCGTGAAATCCTTAAGTATTGGCCGACTATAATTGATGAACATAGGTACTCACTGGTTCGTAATAGGGTGATAATAGCTGATTTTTTGTCACGGTGTCCGACGATATTATAAATAAGTTTATTTCCGATTTAAACTTCGACGCACGCTCGCATAAAATTTTCAACCAAAAAATGGCTTCCTTGATTGAAGATAACGTCACTACAAAAACTAAATTACACGATCCTTGATCTCGATTCAATCATAGACGACATAGTCGACATACTGAACATCATTGATCATGAAGAATTGAAGACGAGACGGTATAAATGGTGATCGCTGACGTCGTGGAGAAACTGGTGCGGTCGGTCTGCGAGTCTTCGTCTCGCGGAGACGCCCCGTCTGAACAACTGCAGTCCGTCGAAATCGCCGACACCGAAACGGCTGCAGTCGTGAAAGGCGGGCCAGTCTCGTGTGTGACAGCATCATGCTGGTCAAGAGCCCTGAGGTCGAAAACAGTTTTGGTCAGCAAGTCGGTTGGCTTAAGCCGGGTGCAACACCCCCCACAACGCGCTTCCCGCTGTCATGGACGTTTATTCGCAGTGTGGCGAAACGTCAAGCGCGTTGTGTTGGGCGCGTGTTGCATCCAGCGGTTAGATTTTCTATTTTTTGAAAGCATTTCGGAGGAAGTTGAACTCTTAAACCCTCGTGTACACGTGCCTGTACTGACGCCATATTTTCTAAAATTGTCTTCAGTTATATTTTAATCGAAACCAATTTTATAACAAGTACTGTACTTTGAATCACTTTTGGTCGAGATGTGAATTTCGATTTTATTACAATTGTTATAGGCTGTACATAGGTCTTAGGTTATGCATCTACGTCGATTGAAAAATATAATATAAATGTAAACTATAAATAAAACACATAGTTTGATTTCCGGTTTCCACATGAAATAAATTACCTATAATAAGTATTTTTGTATTAATAATCAAATGGTATGAAAATAAGGTTAAATTTTCGATTTTAATCAAAAAATTTTATATAAATAAGTATATGGGTATTTTTTTGAATTTATTTAACAGCAAAAAAAATTACATTTTTTTAGTAAACTGTAAACTTTATATCACTTAAAAAAAAAAATCCAATTGGTTTCGATATAATTAAATAGTAGGTATAATAATAATTTTAGGTACATATAAAATGCACGAACAATTATAATATTGTATTGATTAGTTTTTTTTTTAACATATTTTTTTTTCAATACCTAGCTATTTAAGATTAAGATTGTTGATATATTTTTTATAAAAAAACTATACTAGTTTGGATATTGAGCTAAACTTAATCAATGATATAAAATATTTTGTATTGTTTACTCCCCCGATGTCCATTTTGATCTATTTGAATATCTAGAAATTAAGTTGTATATTATCTACAGATTTACTTCCAAGTTTCTTTGAATTATTCATACATAAATTAATGTTATGATAATTGTATAAAAACTAAGCTAAAAAAAACTGCAAAAATATTATTACTATCAATTAATTTTTCAGTTTTACATTCTGATAAATGGGGCAACCTTGCAATGATATATTTTTTTATTTATTTAAATGTATTTCTGTGTCCATCATCACCATTGGAGCAGTGAAAATGCTTTAATTTGCAATAATGAAAATATATCAGGTAGCAAATTGGGTCAAGTTGGTACTTTCTTTTTATATTCTCAGTTAATTTCAAAATAATCAGGAAAAACTATAAAAATAAATAAATAACGGTAAATGTGATAATTTCAACGATTCCAGTTTTTAACAAAATTGATTTTGTTATTTTAATATAATTAAAAAAAATGAATTATTGATAAATAATAAAAATTCTCAAACTTTAAATTTTAATAGCTAAGGTAAAAATGTAATACAATATAATTCATAGATACTCTGATATTCATCTTTTAACAATTACAAATATTAAAAATACATGATTTTTAGATAGAAATTAAAAATTTAAATTTTGATGGAATCGAATATTTAAGTGAAATATATATCCCGGAATATATAATTATATAATATGTCTCTAAATATAAGGGACTTTTAAGTATACATTTAGGCACCGAAAAATATTTAATTTTAAACTATGTGTACTATGATATTCACACGCGTCATTGGTATTGATTTATAAAATTATAAGTTATAAACTAATAAAATAATAAGTAAATAATAATATAATTTAATAATAATAATTGTATGATATATGCCATATTTGATACAAAACACAGTTCTCAATAGAAAAATGAATTACTATCTTATAGTTGTACAAATAAAGAATATCCTTAGAATTAGAGTAGGACACAATGTCTGCACTGAGAATTGTTTTTTTGTAAGTAGCAATGTTTATCAATTAATTAAAATTTATCACATCTAATGTGAACCTACTACATGTCAGAGAACGGCTTCTCTCTAACCAGCCTAATCTACAGTCATAGGAGATGACCTAACCATTTAATATTCTATTAAATTATTTTAGTGTACCTATAACTTAGTTTATTATAAAATAGGTCAACTAAAATCGTTGACAAACAGTCATTTTAATAATGATTGAATAATATAATATGAAGTAACATAATGCAATTAACAATAATTGTGTTCCCATGCAATTTGATGAATTTTATTATTTTATTTTTTCCAACAATGATAGTATAATAATATGTTGTACTTATACAGTTTGCTGTTTAATTATACGTTTAATGCGTTGGTTATTAATATTTTATGGTTGATATTTTTATTAATTTATGCATTCTTGTTATCGAATTAAAGCTGATTATGCTGAATGCACTTAAAGTTTTACGATTTGCGTTTTTTATGTTGCTTTAATTTTGCTAGAAGGTACTTTTTGCATCCTACCTATGATTTTTAATTAGATATTTTATTCTTTCAGTGGCATGACCTACCACTACGCCTCATGATCCTTACTATTAGATTTTATTGTAATTGAGGAGATTAAATTATATTCGTTTATATACCATTTATTTCCTGACGGCTTTTATACAATCATTTTTGAATCTCGTATTTCTAAACGATAACGTACAACATTGATTTTTTATTTTTAATCATTTCCTCACACTAAGCGCTATAAACCAATCATCGTATATGAAATAATTCTTTTCTCTAAAATAATGTTAAATTCAATAGGTAATTTATAAATATAATATATATATATATATACAATATGTATATTATATATGGATGTTTCTTTCCCGCATCACGAGAGTCGCTATTTCTTTTCCAGTGTTATTCATTTGTACATTGCCTTTGATGTCTACTAACGGTAGGCACTAAGTAGGTCCCACTTTCTTTGACATAACGTGATTCCAACTACCTAGGATTTTTCGCGTCGTGTATACGAAAAACGAAAACGCATACACCGTATCATTTTGTGGTCCATGGCAATTTAATACGTGTTAGAGCGACGTTGATGACGCAGTCACTACACTGCATCGCGTTAGGGTGGGTTTTCTCCGCCGTATAGTTACACATTATTATACGTGGTATGCATCTTCCAATTTGGCCCGCGCGAGAACTCACTATACCATCGGTGTCTGATTTATTTATATTTTCGTGTGTCGGACGGTCGATCAAACGGAATCGCCAAAAACCGAACGGATCGATTTATTCACACACACACACACACACACACACACACACACACACACACACACACGAAAATATAATACTATCCGTCATCCACGGTTTTTTGCGTTTTATATATTTTGCTAGTAGAGACGTATTCCCCGAGACAATGCAATATTTTTATGCGTGCATTCGCGTCGCTGATAACTAATACAATAATTATTTTATGAGCCGTTAAATTGCGGTTACGGTGAATTTGATATGTTTACACACCTTGGCGGGCGTTTGGCCAGTCGCCAATGTGGTAACACAATGAAAAGCGACAGTAGTTTGAAACTGTCATCGGCACGGTGGCCTTAACCAACCAACCACCGACGACGACGGCGACGTCGGTGACAACGACAACCCCTCGACCCGCCGTAAGTCACCGTTCTGCATCTACCCTCTACCCACACACCCCCGACCCGGTAAAATATTAACATTGTTACGGAGTGTGCACGTCGTGTACATAATATTATTCCGTGTTGCGCACCAGTGACGTGCGGTGATAAAAGTGAAAACGGTTTACGATATACAGCGATAATACGACGGTGGTATTCGTTGACGTCACTTCCGCAAAAAATCTCTGTATCGCTGTCCGCTGTCCGTAACACCGGTACCGGTTGCCGTCGTTACGTACGAGTATCTCAAGTGCATGCAGATACATCGTGGACATGTATATTATGTCTTATGGCCACTGACTAATTTATCGATATTGGTTTGATCTATATGGTTTCTTAAGTGACCTGACGACCACACATGATATCGCACAAATTTATAGAATGATCCCAGCCATATACATATATTATATACACATGTAAAAAAAAATAGGTAGAAAGAGTTCATCCAACTTCCGTTCTTGCATATTTGCTAACCCGATCCGTTTCCGTTACGAAAATCGTGGCCAAAAAGTCTCCTAAACGATAAATATTGTGTAGGAAACATTTTTCGTTATAAAGAAACAATTTCTGGGATACCTGTGTTCCTTATATTGGAGTTGGTAAATGACCAATTTTTGTGGTGGAAATACAAACGAGACATTGCCTAGGTCTGTTGGGTAAAGAGTTGATCAATAACACAAGCCGATGATTTAAGTTTTGACCATAAAATAAAAATAAATACAAAATTACTATAATTAGAGAAACGTTTTTAGTGTGTTAGGAATTCAGAGTACAATAAAAGTGTACCTACTTATTTTATTTTCACTGAAATTTTCGTTATATCGTAAAATTAGCTAAATTAATTTTGGGTGGTAAATCCTACATCATTAAACTCTCAATATCTACTATACTTACTTAAATTTCTAAAGTACACAATGAATAAATATTCTTTCCGTAGGGTACCAACCTACAAATTATTTATTTATGTTTAGTATTTAGTATTTACATAATATACAATTAAATTAAGTATTTTCTATTCTGATCTGAATGAGTGAGAGCTTAATTTGCTTTGCGATTATATTGCTTATTTGATTATTTTTCATATGGGAATAGACATTTTTTTTCTTAAACTAATAAAAAAATCGATTTTAAATAACACAAATTACCATCTGTATCCGATTTACAAAACATATTATATACAATTTAAATAAAAATATAAGTCTATTATTGTTAAACTAATAGCTTCATTCCTACCATACATAATTTTATAATTTAAAAAGCATAAAATTAAAAATACAATTTACAGAATGACACTGTAGAAATTGTGTGGTAAAAATATTTTACATAGTATAGAAATTATTTTTCATTATAAAATATTGATAAATCGATAAATTGTAATTGTGTCTATATATTCACGAGTGGACAATAAAATAATTTCCTAATAGTGAGTCAATATAGTATATTGAAAAAGTTGAATATTTAAAGGGAGCTAAGTATAAATTGAAGCTCATTATCGTGTATTGCTATAGGTGCTAGTGGGTAAAATACTAAAATATACATAGCAGCTAGATGGGTATATATAATATTATGAACCCCCGCTGAACGCTGGTATTGTATTTTTAAATCAATTACCATTTGTACACGACACCATCTTATACCCAATGTATCGCAAATTACACAAACTCATCTGTCTACTGTCTATGTCAAACTTAGTTTTTTTCGTCGTTTCTTGTGATTTATTTCCAATAATTTAAACGACAACCCCCAAGGGCGAGGAACGAGACAAAAATGAATATAAACTTATTCAGAAACTGTGAATCAGCGTTTTCGCACCACCCTCATTCAATTATTCAGTTATAAATCGCTTATATATTTCATTCATAGCAATCAATTGAAAAGTGATTAGGAAAATAAATAGTATACAACAACGGTCTGTTCGATAATATTGAAAAATAATATTCTGTTTTACAGTTTTACTTGTTACCTTCTAACTTAAAAAAATAATTAATTTAGATCTATTTTTTTATAAAAACCATCATACACAGCATTTATAGTACCTAGTAGGGTTATAAAATTGTGTTTTTGTGTTTTGTAAATAAAATTTTTATAGTACCTAATACTTACATATTCTTCTTTTTTTTTTTATATAAATATAATATTATATAAAATGTAAATTCGTTTGACTTATCTATGATAAACATTGGGTACAAATATTAAATTAAGCATTTTAATTTACTAGATATAATTAGGGCACTCGTTTGAAAGTGTTCAGAGAATATACGTTTGTATATTGAACTATGTATTGTGTAATTTACATTAATTGTTACTTAGTTATTTCATTATATTTTATTAAATCACAGTTATCACACAGGGTTTATTTATTAAACTAATATTGTAACACACGCGCTAATAATTTACGCTAGTACTTATATGTTTAATATATTATATAGGTTTTATTTTATTACATTGTTGTAATTAAGAAAATAGAAAATTAAAAGAAAAAAATATACAATTATCATTGTACAAAACTTAAACGTTTAGGTATAACTAATTTATGATAATATAATTTTTTTATTCACATTCACATTTCACACCAATATGTTACATGCAGGCAGTAACTTACAGCATTTTCTAAGAATTTCGATATTAAATTTCACGATAATAAACGTTTATTTTAACATTAAATGGAATACTAAACTTTTAGTAAATTAAAATTGTATATTATTATAAGTCAATACCTTCAGGGCATCAATATATTTCTCAGTATTATGTCGAAAAAAATTCTGTTTTGAATCAATTAATTTTATATTAATGTTGTACATAGCATTTAAAACTTAAAATGTTTAGAAATTTTAAATCGATTTTTAGAATATTGAATGAAGTGGTAAACAGACACAATAACAATCACTTTGTGAACAATTGTAGCCAATGGTCAATACTAAAAAGGGGTACAACAAACTAGAGAAAATGTGACATTCTGATTCGTTGGAAAAAATGTATCGTCCATCTTGCACATGTCTTTTATTTTTTACACTCGACATTTGGCGTCTTTTTGAAGATATTTTTTCAAACCTTTCTTGTCTAACAAGAGAATTGTCTCCCAATGTGATGTATGAGATGTTGGGAAAAATTGATGTAACATTGTTCGAAAAGCCAAGCTGAACGCATTGTTAATACGAACGAGTCCTGCGTGATCCAATATCTTGGGAATCACGGGTATATAAGTAAACGTGAGAAAAAGATGAAATATGGTTTTCGGAGTAAATACCAGTTCTGAATGATGAAAATATATGAGGTAATTTGGGTTAAAATGACCATTGAAAGAAATAGTTTTTCTTATCCAGAGAAACACTGTTTATTTGACATTTTTTATGTATTAAAATTAAATAAACATTTTAAAGTTTTATTAGCTTAAAATAAATGCCACGGAAAATATGACTTGCGCACTTTTTTTTATTGATATTAACATTCCTAACGTTTTCTTTTTATTTTATACTATAATTCCTCACCTCAATTTGTTATAACGTATAAGCTTAATGTATGCATTACACATTTCACGAATTTATAAGTTTAGCCTATTAGAAATCTTAAATCTAAAATTATAATATGATAACTAAAAAGATACTTTTAAAAAAAAAGTTAATTCAAAACTTCCCCCACTGTCAATCAAATACCATCCAATTTATTTATTGTATAACATGTAAATACAGATTGTAAATATATTAAATTTTGTTTCAAATAAAAAAAACGAGTTTAAATATTATAATTAGTACATCGAATATATATTAAACACATAGGTGCCTATATAGCTCACAATTAAAAAAAATGTCCTTAACTTATTTTTTAAATTATACCTATATAATATTGTACGCACGGGGAGTTGTGTTTATGTAATCAACTGCATTACAAATTACAATCGAAATTATACAACATTATACTTTTATTTAATATAAAGGATATTATTTACTTTATGGATGGCAAAAATAATTGTATTTACTTTTCGAAGTTCGTATCTAAGCATTATAAATATATTGTTTAGTTTTTGAAATATACTTAAACAAAAAATATGGAATTTCTATGTTAGATTCAAAAATTTAAAAATAAGTCTTAATTTTAAAAATGTATTTAGCATAATATTTATTTTAAATTTTTTTATTTTGATTCATAGTTATTTTTATATAAATATCTATTTGTGAGTTTGTGACAAGAATTTATTATTGTTAAAATTTAGTTGAATGAATCAAAAAAATAGACTTTATTAAAAAATATAATATATTGAGGTCATTAAGAATAATTGATAATACTATTAATATGTAATATAGCGCCAAACTATTATTCAGATACATATACTATTATTATTCATATTTTTATCTTATAATACACTAATGAAAATATGTTAAATAAATATATGCTGCAAGTTATTTATAAATTATATCATTAGAACAATAAAAATAAAAATAGAAATAAATATAATTGTCGCTTTAATGATTAAAACAATATTTCAATTTGTATTAATATTCTATACAAAACAATTCATAGAACCACAATTTATATAAAATAAAATCATATAATTATATAACCCTACATATAAAAATATGTATAACAATAGATATCAATGGTTACTAATTGTAAATCAGTGAATTTATTCTTGATAAGCTTGAATTAATATCATAAAATACGATTACATTAACATCAAACTCATACCTAATATAATTTGGTATACGTATACTGAAACTGAATCGTTAAACATCTGATCCATTAAATTATTAATTTTAAAGTAAATAATATATTATAAAGATTTAATGATACAAAATATTAATAATGTAATAGTATAATTTAATAAATTGTAATTTTATATTATTATAAATTATATATTAAATATTATATCAACAGTGTTTGATATTTTATAACAATGACCATTGCTCAGATTACAAAAAAAAAATTATTGGCCTTCTTGATTAAAATTAAATTTAATAATAAGATGTTGCTTATAAGATATTTATAAAACTTTAAATTACATTAAAATATTAAAAGAAACAATTCCTAAAGAGCATGATGACTTGAATATAATATTTATATAGGTTCATAAGAATATTATAAGACGTATAATGAGAAATTTGTTATTAATAAATAAAGGTATTTCCGTAGATTTTCAGATTTGGTAACTGTTATTTTAATAAAATGTTTTCCTACTAATCTACGATTAAAATAAAAGTTAAAAAAACCCAAAACAATATTTCGAAATAACTATTTTAGGTTTATAGTAAGAATATGGTTTGAAATTTTATATTATTTAGATTTTAAATGGCTACAATTTTTAATTTGGGAAAAATAATGTGGAAGTTAAATTATATTATGTTTAAATTATATCGTGAGTTCTATAAATAATTTACTTTATCTTGTAGTATTTCAAATAGTAAATACATATCATTTCATTTTTTATTTTTTTATTTAATAACTAAAAATTAACTTGAAAAATCGAAAATGGCTTACAATTTCTTTATTTTAATATTATGTAAGTCTTAAATGTATGGTTGAGATTAATTTAATACAACGCAGTTACTAACAAAGTTTCTATAACACAAGAAAAAAAAATTTTTAATGCACCTACGATAGCTACAATATTACATTAAATTATATTATAAGTTATTATATGATATGTATTAATCAATATACAATATATTTACAAGTCTTTTTTTTTTAATTTATTAGGTATATCAAATTTAATATAATAAATTATGTATAACTTTTTACTTATTAAAAAGTTGTAAAATTTCAACACTTATAATTTATCAGCTCATTAATATCACTATTTCTTTTGGAAAAAACAATATCACCTTATACAAAGGTAATTTGACTTAAATATTCCATCTTAATGACTTAAAAAAATGTCACACTCTTACTATGGTATTCACTAATTAACTTTTCTCGTTTTAAATATTAATAAATGTTGTAAATAAAATATAACTTTGATAAAAATAATAATTCAGATAGTTAAAAAGTAAGTGTTATTCACAAAAATGTGATTCTTTTTTAATTAATTTTTTATTTACTAATTTGTATTTTTTTTTTCAAAAATTTTAAAATAAAATGGTTTCATTCATTCATAATTGTATACAAAATAATACGCGTATTATCAATATAAATATACATATATAGTATTTATACATTATATAAAGGCGTATATATTCTTAAAAAAAGTTTGAGAAAAGTAAAAGCATTAAATAATATTCTTGTATTTAATACAGAAAAAGTATTCGTTATTCACAAATTATTTAATCATCAATACTCAAATAATGTATTAGATTGATTATAATATTATATTAATAGTCCGCAAATTTATGTCAAATTGTAGTAAATATTGTTGTTTTATTTGTGGCTTTTTGAGAAAAAATATGAATTTTTTGTTGATAATGGTACTTTACTATGTACGTATATAGCTGCCGTAGTTCGTAAATATAAAAAAGGGATGTGGAAACTATTTTTCCAGTGTAATATCACACCGCACCAGTGAAAAACTACAACATTTAAATATAAAATCGCGTTACATTGCGTTTCATGGCTGTTCGTTCAGAGTTTTTGTTTCCGCGTTTCATTATTACGTTTAGCTGTCACATGTATGATAAACTAATTAATAAAAATACTCTAATTTATTTTGTCATATTAAATCTCTGGTCGAAATCACGTAAATATCAAACATTTCATACGAATCAATTGTTAATATGATTACAATTAATTGAAATTAGGTACGCAATGGAAAGTATATTTTTATAATAAACTTTAGATTAAAAAAAAATCGAATTTACCGGATATGTTAACGTTTGAAATAGAGACACTAAACAGACTATACGAAAAGTCGAAAGCACGTTTGAATATGACAAGTAATGGAAAACATTATTCAAGATGGATTTTTGTAGATTTCTCCTTTCTTTGTATATCCCACTAATTTTACTTGTTAGATACGACTGTCACGTAGCAAGAACTTATAATGTTTAACTTTTATTTGTCTTGTCCCTTATACACTTTCACGTGTCATGTTACTGGGTTTAGAAAAGTTAATACGTTATATTATTATAACACGTTCTGCACCTCATTGGTGGTATAAACGACCTATACAAAAAATGACCGTTACACACATATGGTATCTCGTTCTAGCCGATCATTAAGTTTCAGCACGCTGCTTTACAGCTCACTGTTAATAATAATAATAATAATAATAATGATAATAATAGTAGCAAAGTAATGACCATGGACTAGAAGATTAAACTTTTATAAGTGTATAGTATTGTATATTATTATCTTTTTTTTTCAAGAGTAAAATTCATTAGGTATAAAGCGTAATAATATAAGGTTTATTTTATGGGTAAATAAATATATGTATTTATAACAATACAACAATACTGATGTCAGCGGTTTAGTTTAGTTCATAGTAAACGTAAGTCTCATAATTTCAAAAAAGTAATCACACAAGTAAAGTATAGTTAAGGAGTGACCAAACGATCGATCGCGATTATGTTAGAATTTATTTTAAGGGCCAAGCGCACGAAAATTAATCGAAATTGTAGTATTATTATATTATTTTTAGTAATTAGTAATTATTTAACAATACTTGTTGTATGTTTATATTCACTTTATGCAAGTATGTTTCTTATAGTTATTCAATAATAAAAAAATGTTCTATAAAAGTCGATCCTCAAAGGTGAAGTATTAAAAATATATTTTTAGTAGATCGTAACCAAAATAAGTTTGGCTACCCCTGGTATAGTAAGTTTAGTACAAATTTTGTTTACAATGATATTATTGAAGAGACGATTGCGGATCACTGAGGGCTACGAACACACACTAAATAATTACATATATTAATACTATATATATATATTCTTATAATAGTGTTGTTAGGAGTTTATTTATACGATTTTGTGTCACTTCAATGATGGTGAATCTGGAAAAACTGCTCGAGGGACTAAAAAAAGCTTTGTCACCCGAAAATTACAGAAAAATTAAACAAACTGCAGCCATCACACGATAGTAATGCGTTATGATATTAAATTATATTACAGAAATTCAAAGTGTTGATCCGAATTCCGAATTGTCAGAATGTGATGATTTATTATTATAAAACAATTATTAAATACTGAAGGTCATACTATGTTTTTGAACGAAGCTCAGTAATCATTTTAATCCTATTTTTGTTGCATTAACTAATCAATTCTGACATTGTAGTCAAATACAAACAATTAATTTACAATAACATAAATTAACCATGTATAATAATCTTATAACTAGTGCCTGATATTTCATATCATAGTTATATTTTATATTGGACACAAATCCTAAAATGTTCAAGGATCAATTGGTCTCAGTTTTCTACAAAATCTTGATGGGTCTCTTAAGTGCTTTTTTTGACCAATGTATCGATGTAGTAGCTAATGTTACTATTTGTTCAAAGAAACCCTCCTGTAGGGACGTTAATGGATTCCCTAAGGAAACTACGATCTAAATGGGTACTTCTAACTGTAAATAACATTGTTTGTATTTCAATTCACACTTAATTGTTATACTAATTCTTAATATCAGCTTTAAGCTGCTTACAGTTTTATTAAATAAATATCTAAATCCTTAAGTGATTTTTAACAAATCATAAAATGCATTTTTTATTATTCTTATTTAATGTAATTTGTTTATTTTAAAAATAATTAAATTGTGTTTGAAAAGTATACTGATATTATAAATTATGAGACTGATAAAAATTATTATTATAATGTACGTAATAATATATGAGTATACTATAAACTTATCAATTATAATAACATCAAAAACAATTATTGTTGTTAATTTTACAGTTATTAAAAACAAATTAAAAAATGAATGTAAAGTGAGTACCGTTCTAATGTATACAATGTGTTGAGTGGGTCACTATTAAAGGTGTTGTTAAATTTTAATTAAATTATATATTGTTGTATTCAAAAAATGATTCTTAGAGGAAACGGTTTATCAGCCTATTAGTATCACCAAGTGATATACTTATTTGATATAGCCATTAAAGTCATTTATTTTACTTTTAGTATTATAGTTGTAATATAGTATTTAATTATCATAATAATATATATGTATACCATATTATAACAGTTTATATAACTAAAAATTTAATAAGATATTTATGTAATTATTGTAAAACCCGAAAACCGTAAAAATAGATCCATAGTACCTATAAATAGCTAATATTTTAAAATAAATCAAAAATGTTATTTTATTTAGTAATAAAAAAGTTCACAATAATGTGAAATATATACAATTTTAAGTTCCTACAAAGATTTTTTTAAATTATAATAAAATAATCAACATATCGTTCTTTATTGTTTAAATAAGTAATTTCGTCTTAAATGGAACTTAAAATATTATCTATAAAAAATAATTTTCTTTATGCATTTTTTAGATTTTATGGTTTTAGTACGAACTACTGATGAGAATTTAATATTTAATATTCATAAATTAGATTCAAAAAAAAAATTTTATGAATACCATTAACTAGAAAATAATTTGAAATTTTTCGCAATTTTTAAGAAATTCATCAAAACTCTTACTTTAAACGCTTATAAAAAAATATTGTATTTTCATTAATATTTAATCAATAATTATAAAAGAAATTTTCTCATGGCTATATAAAGCTTAAAAATAGTAAAACAAATTTGAAAAGTTTATCGTAAATAGAAAATGACTATATATATATTTTGTGAAAATTTCAAGTATCTACGGTCATTTGTTTTTGAGTTAAGCAAAAAACACAAAATTGATTGAAATTGAAATTTGAAACAATTTATCATGTACTCATTCTCAAAAAATACACATCATTGTAAAATCAATACATTCATCGTTTCTTTCAGAATCTAAAATTAAGTTTGTCTATAGTTTTTTTATACAACATAGGAAGATATAATAATATACTCAGTATTTCTTTTGGTCTAACGTCTAACTAAACTTTTTAATTATTAAGTATTTTTTTAATAATTTATTATCATCGTCCATCATTATAGGTATTATATATTTAAAAACAAAATAAATAAAACATCCTGCATGGAGGTAAACAAAGCTTTGTGTGTATCTAGGGATGAAGTAGCTACCATTAAATAAGTGAAATAACCATGTACTACATCAAATGTAATTTTATTAGCTTTTAATTATTTAAATCCAAATATTTATTAATTATCTCAAAGTAGTTAGTACCTAGGTGTCTAGGTAATATTTATTATTTTCAATTTAAAATGTTTTATATAATATAGTATATTATGTATATTGTTTAATTAAATATTACTTATACTATGTATGCGTGTATTATATCTTAATATGATTATTTGGTAAAGACATAAATATTGTGAACACAGGGATTTGAATACCTACTTATAAACGTTACGTTTGATATCAACATAATATGACACCAATTAGTTTTGACTGTGATCATTTTTTACGATTATGATCGTTTATAAACGTAATTAAAAAACACTTGTTTGGACGTTGTCCAGAACAAGTTATGTGAAATAAGTCTTGATACGCTGTGACGAAATTATACCAACTATATTAACAAATAGTAAATAAGATAAACAGACTTTGACGGCAGGGAAGGGTGGAATGCCGGTTACAATATTAAACATGATTTTAGACAGCTTAAACGACCGCGAACGAGTTATGCACGTTCCGGTGAAAACGATTTTCATTGACCACCGTCCAATTCTATTTTAACTCCATGACGCGGTCTGTTATGCGCGTTATTGGCCGTATCATGGAAAGCCTATCAATACCGAGAAACCGTTTAAAAGGACCCGAGTTGTCGAAATTTGAAAGCATTGGCTTATTTCCAAAGTTTTGAATAACACACGTTTTATACCAGAAACTGTGAAAAAATCTGTGAAATACATGAAAGTATTTAATTTTTTTTTACTTTAGACATTCATTTTTTGTAATTTCATTTCAATAATTTTTAATTCATTGACGGTGAAAAAATAGATTTTAATACACGAAATGACACAAATAACTTTACACATTACATTACAATGTGCCACTATGGAACTTATTGGTTGAATAGCATTTTCTTTAGATATTTTTGATGGGTCAAATAAAGTGTCATATTAAGTCTTTTGTTAATAGGTACAAAAGAGAATATTGTATATACCCAATAACATAAAAAGTAAAATAAATCGATAACCATATTAGTTCAACAATATAAAACGACAGAAATGTAAATACAATTAATATGTAACAATACAAATTTAATGTTGTGGCGTTGTTTAATAGAGACTAGAATACGTGCATTACGCCGGCCCCTCACTTCTAAAAACAATCAATATATTACTATGTATAATTAGTACGTAATTAGTATGAATTTGCACGACTATTTTTGAAATTTGTAGGCAACTCGTTCTACGAGAAAAATCCATTTTTGTGTGTGGGGGAAGGGGGGGCCTGAAATAACGTTACCCAGGTAAAAATGGATTTTTCTCGTAGAATGATTTGTGTACAAATTTCAAAAATGGTCGTACAAATTCATGCTAATTACGTACTAATTATACATAATAATATATTGATTATTTTTTGATGTGAGGGAGGGGGGTGTAATGCACGTGACTAAAATTACTTTATAGATATGCAGAAATAATAAGACGTGTAATCAATTACACAGTTTCTGAATCATAACATTTCAATTTATTCTAATTTAAAATTAGTACTATTTATTTCCTATCTATTAGTATGATTTTCACACACCGAAAAATCACTAATGGCAGTTTGTTAAAATGTTAAGCCACCAATCAAGCAAAATATGTTAAGTTTATTAAAATTCAACGTATAAACACTATATTAAACAAACATCTACATAAACAAAACCATAATTGTATTGAGATAAACAGAGTATATTATTGAATGAGGCGTCAATGTTATTTTTAAGATATAATGCAGACACTCTAAGCGCAAGGCGTTTTGAGAGGTTGGCCCGAACTATCCCTTAGAAAAATTCACGACAAATAAAAATAAAAAAAATATAATCTAAGTATTTATTACGACTGATTTTGAATCGGTAGTGTTACACAAGTATCTCATATAATCATGTAGAGTCAAAATAAAATCATTATCTTAAATAAAGAAGTTTTGATTATTAATTATTAGCTATATATTATAATTTATGAAAAAATAATTAAATACTTCGTGAAATTAATATTTTGTATCTGTATTAATCTTTATTTAATTATTCCGAGATAACATATATTTTATAGGCATTTAATGTGGTTTATAATATTATTTATTCTTTCTATAAATTAAGCAATAAACATATAATAGTAAAAACTAATTAAAGTATTAAACATTATTAGTTATTAGTGTTATTACAATTATTAATTCATTTTGTTTAGATGTTAATACAATATATTAAGAGGACGCAACACCCACATGTATTGTCTCCGTCATACAATTGCGCAACATACCAAATTTACGCTCAGTAGATCACATTTAGCTCCATTAGTTAAAAAATTAGAGTGAATTGACCGATTATAAAACTTAATGGTAAAAATATTATCTGTGGTGGTTTTTTACGATTATTCAGTTTTTACGTGAGTTATGAGTATTTTTAATTTACGCTATATTATATACTCATATAACTTGCTAAAAAAATAAACTATTTTAAAAAACCAACATACAAACACACATAATATTCTTACCATCAAGTTTCATAATAGATCGATTAACTCTACTTTTAAACTAATGGAGCTAAACGTGATCTACTGAATTTAAATTTGGTACGTTATGTACTCGTAAGACGGTGACAATACATGCGGGTGTAACGCCTTCTTAAAATATATTTCAAATCGTTTCACTATATTGTAATTAAGTGTACAGAAGTGCGTCAGGCTAAGTTCAATTAGAATGCTATACATATTTATATGAACCAATGCACTCACATTCTCTTAACATAATAGTTCTGCTTCCTGATTTTCTTTGAAAATAAAATTTGAAACATTGATTAAGCAAAACTAGTTAAGAATAATATAATACTTTAAGTACATAATAAAAATCTATTTAAACATGGAAAAATTTCAGTTTAAATTTTTATTACTGTTTGGCTCAGTCATTCACTCATTTATTTACTCGTTAACAAAATTATAATAAGGGACTTTCTGCTTATCTAGAAATGTGAAATTTGGAACAAAGATTGTTGATATAGTACAAGTAAAAACAAAAATCTTAAAATTGCAATTGTTTTAAAAAGTATTGATGCTTTAGAGAACGAGTTCTAAATGCGTAAAATCATTTTGAAAATAATAATCATTTACAATGGCAACCAAAACATAAATCAAAAATAAATGTCGGTTCGTGCCGAAGAAAGAGGGAATTTAAATCATCACCTAGGATATTTTTGTATTATATACTGAAGACTGTCTGTATTACCCGATTGCGCCCGGGTTAAAATTAATCTTTCTTTCTATCATTTCTTACATAAATCCTACAACGTCTAGATTAGGAATTGTCTTTATGTGTTGACATAAAGAAAAGTAAATGAGTTTCAAATAACAAAAGGAATTGTAATTGTGCTCACGAATATTTTATGTTAAGATTTGATTTTTTTTTTTAAATATATTTAAAAAAAATGTTGTTCATTATTGCTTGGTAATAGTAAACCAATTGTATGACAATATAGCTGATATTAAATTTCAAATTTAGGCATAATATGTCTTTTTATTATCTCTGTTGCACCAAATGACGTCTTTTAAAAAACTAAAAAAAACTTAAAAGAATAAATTATATTTTCATATATTACCGAAGAAAAATTTTAGAATAATGATGAGTCACGAGTGTCACTGAGTTGACTTTTAATTGGCTCTAATGTTTCAACTGTTTTTTTTTATACATATTAACTTATTCTTCGACACAGAAAAATCTAGGTATTTAAATGTCTCATTTACTTAGCGTACACCATTAGCATTCATAAGCCCGACGTTAAAGTTTGGAAAATATTTTATTAGATATTGGTAACTCATGTTCTTTTTCGTATTGGCCCACTTACATGGCTCTATCTGGGGTGAACAGTTTGCACGGATTCATCTGATTAACTTTGATCACTGTTACGTGAAAGCATTAAATAGTAATTTTATAGTATTATTGTTAAATACAATTATTTACAATGTTTGTATAAGCCAAAATTAATTAACTTGCATTATAATTCAAAAAAATTGCCAACACAAAATAAAAGATCATACTCGAATACATCTATGCCTAATTTTGACAACGCTCAAGAGGACAATCACTCAGGTCTACAAAATATGCCAAAACAATCATCTAAAATAAAATCCAAGACAGATAAAATCCAGCCAATTATAATTAAAAACAAAGACAACATCTAATATCTATGATACTGAAGCCAAAAAAAGTAATTATATCTTAATCAAAAACTTAACCATTATAAGTGATTTAGTCAAAGACCACTTAACAAAAAAAGTCAGCCTATCAAAGTATATATCATTGTAGCTCTCATTCTTTAGTCCATAACCTCACTTCACTCCTACTTTTACGAGCTACAATGTTCTTTTATTTGTATTCCCGAATACTGTGCAGGTTGTCTAACAACCTAACGAGTGGGAGATAAAAGTAAGAGAACTCAGAATAAAATAAAATAATGCGGAAAAACTTCCCAAAAATGTTAAACTATCAAAGTAGGGATATCTTTATTATGTCAAAGTCCATTTTATGTATCATTAAAAAACTTCGAAATCAAAAAATGAAATACCTTGGGTATCTGTGCTAGATGTTGATCACATACAAGATACCAATTCAGAAATTAGTCAACTATTGTGCTGAACGAATAAAAGAGCATTTTCACCCATGAAAATAGTGTAAGTGATGTTTTAGACTAAAGAAAGAGTAGACTTGGCCTCAATGTAGATATTATTATCTACAAAGTATTATACATTATTATATATATTTATATGTATATCACAATCAAGAAAGAAGTCGCTATTAGTCAGACATGGAGGTAGTACCTCAATGGTTTATTTTTAAATAATGCATAGCATTAACTGGTATAATATGACCAAACTTAGAATTTGAAATATATGTTACAAGATAACATATTCAACTCAAAGTATATTTTTAAATAAGATATTTGTATGACTAGTTTTTATTTATTTTTTTACTAAAAAAAGATAAAATGTATTTTTAATAAATAATGACAGGAGATACAAAGTGTTGTTTTTATTTTGAAAAAAAATGTATTTATTATTTTTCTGAATATAAGTATTGTACAGCTTATGAAACTAAAAAAACGTATTATATATTTTTTAAATACTGGAAATCCATGTACTTCCCAAACATTTTTAAACCATACAAATACAATATTAATCGATAGGTTTTCCATTTCGTTTAAGTATTAAGCTTCTAAACTAAAAAATAATATTTACGCATTATATATACGCACTAAACCTACCCCAGCTTTCAATGTTCAAAAATGGCTGTTTATTTTATAATTGTTAACGTTTTTTTTTTTTTTGTTTAATCGAAAGGTGCTTATCCTGATGAGTAAAAACTATTGATGTAATATATATTTGTGTACAAACAAATAACATTTTAAGTGGAATATACCGATATGTATTATAAATAATATATAGTAAGCATACTCCATAGGGTTGTGTTTATAGAGACATACATATAAACTAATGGTATTAAAAGAACGAAAGAAGCACGCTCTGGAATGCGTCTAGGGCTAGGTTTTAAATGAAAACGTCATTCCACATCATGATATTATTTACTACCACTGGGGATAGAGATATTTTTCTATTTTATTTAAGTAAAAAAAAAAAAAATTGCACATTAAGACTATTATTGCTTACATTTTATCATTTGGTCCGTTCTTTTAGAACGTTTATTTTGTTCGTTCACAACACTTCGCCACCAGCTGTAGCCGTCGGTCATGCGAAACATAATATTATAGTCGTAGTCATAGCGACTGATTTCGATGTCACAACAAATGGAGCGCGTGCAAACTCTACGTGTATTTTGATGTATTTCGATATGTTTTGTTTTACAGTTTTCGCTTGTATTTATTTTGTTGGAAGATTAAATCACCAAAATTTGCTTATAATATTTCATTAGTGTTATGAAGTTGAAACATTTGCAGTCGTTGACACAACAGACGGAGGTAAGTGGTCTCTGGGCAATATAGAATAATACGTAGGCAAACTGTGAACGAAACTTTTTGAAAATTTCATTGCTGTCAACAACACAATGTGAATACTTATTTCATGACACAAGTGACGTATTTGTTACATTTTTCGTTGGTATGGGGGAGAGAATACATAAGAAAAGAGCACGTCTGAGTAGAAATTTTAAGGTTAGTAATACCGGCTGCGAATAATTTCTCTTGACGAATAAAATGTTTTTAAGAGAATATTTGATTATGCAAAACGGAGAGCACTTTTTTATTTTGCATATTAAAGAGTTATACATATTTCTTTGAACAGTGTGATAATTTTAGTAATAAAGACTAAAGTAAAATCGCTCTACAACTTTTCTATGGTTATATTATAAAATGAGTTTGAAGTTCGTTTATCACATTTTGTTAGTTTTTGTAAGACTCATACATTTATTATCCAATACAATATTATAATATGCTTAATAAAATAATAATATGGTTTATGTATCAAACGTAAATTTATATTGATTTTTGAAATGAATTTTATTATATATAACTACAATAAGTACAATTTAATATTGAACAAAATATTATTCGTTAACTGTTTAATTAGTGTTGTCTATGCAAGGAATTTTTATTCAGTTTAATGTTATTCTTTGTAATATTTAACAAAAAATAAATATTATTGAGTATCTCACAAGCTACAATTTTAAATTTTTATTTCATCTATAATAATTAATAATGGTAATTTATGATTTATGATACTTTTTTTGTGATAAAAAAATGATTTTATATTTCATAAATATTAATATATTTAAGGTACCTACATAGGTAAATCGAAATTGATAATGATTGTATTTTTCAATTATCTGTTCATCAAATAAAGTCAACTCGTTCGTAAATCATTTTTAAAAAGGAATTGAAATAATATAATATACAAGATTTAAATTTTTATTATTTTTCGAGAGTCACACCAGTCACACTATTATTTTTAATAAAAAGAAACATTTTTTATTTTGAAAAATATTTTATTTCTCCTCATTCTATTTGTTTTGTTGGAAACTATTGTGTGTCAAATAATATGATACTCTTTTAAAATATTATCATTATATATGTTCATATAATAATACTATTCCTTAATTTAATCAATGTCATGAAGTTATTTTCCAAATAATATATTGATTTTTATACGTATATACTTGTATTTTACCAAATTAATTATACGTTATCAACATTACATTTGGCATTACAGATTTTTGATAATGAAGATTTTTGTTTTAAAAAAAAAAAACTTTTAAACCCACAAAAAAATGCCTATCAATATATAAGATAATGTGTAATGTTGTGAATTCTAGAAGTTAGGGGCTAGGAACTTATTGTCCTATTGTTACAAAAAAAAAAAAACATGATCTATAAGTAATATGCGTTCATTTTTTCTTTTGTCTCCACAATAAACTCAAATAAGTACTACATTTTATTGTATACATTCTCTTATATTTTAACTGACCATTATTTTTTTGGGGCAATAAATTTTTTAAACTTTAAAATTTAATTAAATTTAAAACTATCATACAGGCAAATTTAAAATGTTTTCTGTTAACTAAGATTTGTAAGTTTTGTTATAATAGTATAAAAATTGTTGCTTCCAGGGGTTAATAGCCAAATAAATTTATGAAATCTTCATATAAAAATTGTAATTCAAAAAGTTTATTACTAATAAAAATAAACTAATATTATTGTGTGTATGTATATAAATATTATATTAAATACAGCCTAATAATTTTACTATTTTAGCCTTCAAAAAAATGAATGATAGATGAAAAAATTGTGTTTTAAATTTTTATAAAAATAAGTTTTGATGACCATGTCAAAAATACTTTATATTAATAAATAATAAGACATTATCAAACTAATAAAATATATGAATTAAAAGTGCACTTATTATTTTTAAGTTAAACACTATATAAAATTTAAAATATTAATAATTATAAATGCATAACATATTATTATAGTTTCTATATAAGTTTTCTAGGTTGACAGTGCTCCTAGTGGCAGTTATAATAACTGGAGTAATTTTTTAGGTCCACTATCATTATGGTATAAAATAGGAAGTGTTGATACCTCTATATATCCACCTTCATTATTATATACGTTTTTTTTGTTCCGCCTGGATGCGCATTAAGAACAATACAAATAAAAATAAATAAAAGGTCTAAAAAAGTGTGAACAATTACATACACAGGCATTGAAAAATGATTTAGTTGAAAATTTATTGTATGTGTAATTTTACTATTTTTACTATTCTAATACTAATGTTATGCTTTTAAGAAATTATTATTTATTAGAATAATTTAATATATATTTTTTAACCTGTTGATAATGTATTTTTATTTTTCATTTACACAATAGTATGTTAACTAATATCCCTAGTGTTTACAACATTTTAATAAAAAATTATTGATAATTTTATACTTTACGTGTTTTAAAAATTATTGAAGTATCTATTAGTTAATTAGCGTAAAGTGAAAACTATAAGATTTGAATTAAAATCTTAACTATGTTAAAAACAAATAATTTATAATTGTGAGTTAAAAAGTTTTCCGTTACTTTTTAAGTTTTAAAATAATAATAACTTATAAGTTATAAGTTATCCATTGAAGACAAATGATTTCAATATATTTCTAAATAACTCTGGATGATTTTGCCCGTAATATAAAATAATAATACTCGTATAAAAATACATTATATAATATGAATCAATATTTAATAATATTTTACGTAGTAAATTTGTACTTCCGATAACTGGAATTCTCCTCATTATTTAACTTAAAAATATTATACATATTATTATTTAGTTAAATCTTTGCCTAGCCATATAAGAACTATTAATTTTTAGAATAACACTATTAATAGTGCGATTTCAATTATTTTATTAAGCTAATCGTAGTTTATTTTTTTAATAAAAACTACCTTAATAAAGGTAAGAGACAATTTTCATGCATTTCTTGAATAGTATAATACAAAGAATATGTCACACTCAGTCAAATAATTGATAAAATCGTAACCATATTATATTATTATATTATAGATCATTTTACTCTCCAACATACGTTTAAATTGTGTACACACTTCTTATGCATTTTATGTTAGTGCCTATTTTGAGTCTCTTGGTAGGGTAAGTTTCGACAATTGTAATTTTAGTGACATCGACAACTCGACGGCTGTTATTGAACGGTGGTTGTGGTCGAGCCGATATTACAGCCTTACATAACACAATATTGTATTTTTAACACGCTTCAATGTTAATGAGTTTTCGACCACTTCACAAACAGAATTACCATGGGACGTGGGTCATCGACAGCTGTCACGATAATATCCAAATAATATTATTATTAATGTGAATAACCATGGTAAGCGGCTATGTTTTAGCCGTTGTCTTCACCATTATAATAATAACAGTTATTATAATTGTTATTATTTAACAGAAACGACAGTATATAAGTGGCAGTGCTGTTATGTTTATTTTCTATGTTTTCGACAGGATGGTCCATTCCAAGTGTTGGCAGCCACGTGGTCACCTAACAACCAAAAACTGGCGGTATGCAACAACGACAGAGTGGTGTTGCTGTTCGATGAGGCTGGCGTGAAAAGGGACAAGTTTCCCACTAAGCCCGCTGAGCATGGGGTAAATAAAAAGCGCACGCGGGCCACTATCAGCCCTTATATATATATACACTATGTATATGTATAGTATATTACGCGCGAGCAGACTACTAATCGCTGTATTTATACATCTATATACGTTACGACTCGAACACACAAACACTTTCACGGCGAGAACAGGCTAGAGGAGTACAATACTACACGATTGGGTGAAGTATAAAGGGTCGAAGAGATGGTGGGGAAGAGAGTCTCGTCCGAACGAGACTATAAAACCATATCCCAGGACTGGCCTTTGACCTACCAACCATTCACCACACCTTCCTTTTAACTAGTCTATTTTATTTTTATTGAGGTATACCTGCATACCACTGCCACTACCATACCCGGCCAGAATTTTAGGTATATGCGGGAAATGAAACTGTACTCGTGTATATAAAATCCTTAGGGAGAGATTGTGAGTGAGTGATCGAATGTGATTGAGAGAGGGAAATATATAGTCATCAAAGTTTTGAGGTACACCCAGGGCATCCATGTAGAAGTACGCCCTATTGTTAAGCTATTATTTTAAACGTTATTCGGACAAATTTACTCCAGGCTGTTTAGTTAACAACCAATAATAATAATAATAATAATAACAATATATATTATATCGTTGCCTATATTTTTTAATTGTTATTTTACCAAACAAACACCTGACCAAACAATTTTAATAATTCATTATTTGAAAAGCGTTATACAATTTGTACTCGCACTTTCTAAGTATTTTTATATATCAATTAATAATGAGACTTCACTACAGGTACATTATTTTAATGTATCAGCTGAAGTTATTAAAAACCTTGTAAATTAATGAGAAAAATAGCAATTAAATTATTATAATTAATTAGATAGTACCTGAGTTTACATTAGTATTTCAAAATAATTGTATACAATTGAGTTTAGTTTTTATCATAATTAAAGTTAATTTTTATTTTAAAATCGATAAATGATCAAAAATAATAATAAAACTATCAAGATAATCACAATATTGGATAAATTGCATCATTTTGCTGTATATAGTAGTTATTAGAGGATGTAATTAAATATGAATATGCATGATGTTTTTTTAATAAAAGCAATGTATTTAAGTCAATAATTTACATTAAATCGCCTTTCAGTTTTAGTATATAAATGTATGTATTTATTTATTATAGTGATTTATTATATTTAAATAAATTATTTTAGTTGTTAAAAAAATCAAAATATACTACATAATTTTTAGTTTACGTGATTTAATTTATTTTACGATAATATAAATTTATACAAATAAATAAAACAATATATAACTTAAGCCATAAGCAAAAATAAATCCAGATTATAAAAAAAGAGAAAAGTAAATTACCTTAAATAATACAGTGTATGAAAACTGAATTTCCGCCATTCATAAACATTCGTCAAATCATTTTCAAACTGTTCATGGATATCACTCGATATTGGTAGGCCAAAAATTATGATCAAGCTATTGAAATATAAGTACAAGTATTAAGTAAATTTAAAATCATACATGCTTTTTGTATCACTTAGAAAAAAATATAATTTATAAAACCATTATTATGGTAAAATATATTTGATAAAGTTATATGATTAAACTGACAAAGTAAAAAAATACTACTACTAAACCATTAATTTCGCAAAAATTCTTTGAAAAAGGTTTGTGGTTTTCGTTTTAGTGTACTGTCTAGACGAGGGACCTCAATTCTAAAGCCCTTGGAGAAAATTGTATGATGAAATTATGATTGTAACAGTATTATTGGTCCTTGAAATTATGTAATTTAATTACATTGTATTGAACTAATATAACACGAAACTCTAGCAATCCACATAAACAATAAATAACGTTCTTCATAATACAATTATATATTTCTTCGACTATTCTCTTCAAATATGAATTTCCAAAATGAAACGTTTGGTTTTACACAAAATATATTTTATTCTGATCAAAAGTTCTCATATAATTTGTTTTCAGTATTACTTATATGGCATATAGCACATACGTTTGTTTCTATAATACTTAATTAAACCATATTATTATGTTTTATATAAGTCATGTTATTTATATAAATAGATTTTTGTTTATTTTAAAATATTTATTATTTTATTTCAAAATAAATGTATAGTAAAATGATTGTATTAAATAGTAATATATTTTTAAACATTCCTCAAATATCTATTAGTTACTCGACATTTCCTTTAAAAATAATTTAATCTCATTAATATATTCCAATTCATATTACCTTAAATTAAAACTTAATAACTCACTGTTTGTTTATGTTCGCCTCTCGATTTTCAAGTTATTATTATGATGCTCTATATTGTAGTATTAAAATATTCCCCGGTACGCGAGAACTTA
Organism: Rhopalosiphum padi; assembly: GCF_020882245.1. Classification (NCBI taxonomy): domain Eukaryota; kingdom Metazoa; phylum Arthropoda; class Insecta; order Hemiptera; family Aphididae; genus Rhopalosiphum; species Rhopalosiphum padi. Next base: position 10,240,927 of record NC_083598.1, on the reverse strand, counting down.
TTTTCACTTTAATTTGTTTTTTCGTTTGATGCAATAGGCTGGTCGTAAAAGTTATACGGTCAAAGGTTTGGCGTTTTCTCCTGATTCTACGAGAATAGCCGTGGGACAGACCGACAACATGGTGTTTGTATACAAAATTGGCGATAGTTGGTAAGTTACGGAAAAAAATCAGTTATGTATAATTAATGTAAAATTTTTGTTTAAGCGTGCACTGTGCACCTTGCGCTTCCACAGTTCTACAATTAACCTTGTTAACTCGACGTGTATAATCTATACATGTATATTTTTATGTACACGTGTTTGTATATAAAATTCGAATTACAGGGGAGCCAAAAAGGTGATATGCAATAAATTCGGAACACAGTCTCCGGTGACCTGCATGCTGTGGATGTCTGAGGGGCCGATAATTTACGGGCAATTAGACGGCAAGATACGGGCTGCCCACTACAAATCCAATAAATCTCAGACCCTTTACGCCACTGGTTCGTACGTCGTGTCACTAGCCTCCAAGTAAGCCTTTTCTACCGCTAAATGCACCGCAATCAATGCGATTATTTGAATAATATGTTTAAATCATTCAATGCACTTTTTAAATAGGTTTTTTTACATTTTAATTGTTATAATAATTTGTTAATTAAATGGTTTAAATTTTAAAGTTATAATAGTTTTGCTGTATTAAATTTACATGATACTGTATTGGTTTTATACAACGATGGCATATGGTCTTCATGAATTATGACCAGGAACCCAATTTTTTTTTTGTAAAATTAATTATTTATATATATTATTATAACTATATAAAAATATATACAAGTATGGAAAATATTTTCTTAAATACAAATGTTTGTTTTATACTTACATATGTGTTATAAAATTAAATTTTACTGAATTATTTTTTTTAAATACCCCAAGGGAAATTTCCCATCTTAATAGTATTATAGCCACTGTGGTTGTTATTTATTATTATTATTTTTTTTTTTTGACCAAAAGTCATAGGTCAAAAAAAGAGACAAGGGAATAAAACCATTAAAAAAAACCTCACTCATACATAAAAACAACTTGACTGGTCCAAAAAAAAAAAAACTATTGAAAAATAGTTTATACAATTCCTTACATATTAATCAATTTAAATAGATTATGCTACATTCTTCTTAAATATTTGATATTAACACGTTACAATATTATAAGAATGTATAATTAAATATGAATGTAATATTGAAATTGGAGAATTTTAATTTAGTATATAATTTTGCTCAACTACTCTATTCAATGATTCTAACTAAAAAAAAATAAGTAGAGCAACTTTATAATTATTCTTATACAGTCGACTTTCGGTAACTTAATCCTTGATATCTTGAATATAAACAATTTTTCTTCAGACAACTTAATACTTAATTGGTTTTTGATAACTTGAATTTTTCCTCTACTCTGAACTTCGAACTATAGAAAGTTGACTGAATATTATACAATATTTTACTTTAAATTGGTATATTACTTGTATAATGTATATATATTACAATGAGATTAAAAAATAATTTAAAAAAAAGTTATAAATCCATGATTGAATGAGATATGCAATATACGTAATACGTATTATTAAATAATAACCATTTCTATTTTAAGTTCAACTTTATGCTATCTTTGATATAGTGAATTAGATATAGAAAATAAAGATAGGAAACTACAAAAATTAATAGAGAATAATAAGATAACATTCATTACAAAGCTCTCAATAATATATTTTCTTTTTTAATGTTTGTTATTTAACTTAAGATATGTTGAATTTTTGTTTGAATATCCCTTTATTACATATGCTGTTTTATGTCAAATTATTTCCGCTCATTTAGTTTGTAAAAAAAAAATATAGATACCAATTTCAAAATTATAATCAGTGAGATGCAAAATTGAGGAGATCGGTGGATTGTATGTACATATTATTAGGTATTTATGTAACAATATTGATTTTATTTTATTATTTATTTAATTAATTAAGTCAACATACATAATGTTTTTACAGTGTGATATTAAATTTGAAAGGATAGATTTAACCATACCATAAAAACAAATCTTAATGAAGCTACTGGATTAATATTATAATACATTTTATTAAATAAAAAATCTTTAATGTTTATTGTAGTTTTATGTTTAGGTAAACTATTAAAAAAAATAAATAAATTACGTAGTCGAGATATTATTATAAAATATGCTGAGAGCTAATTCAAAAAAACTACATGTCACTTTTGAAAATTGCTAAAACTAGTATGCACACGAAAATAAATCTCTTTGTGTTCATTTAATACACATTTTATTAATATAGTTATAACTAACAAGCTTACTGTTGATTTTACAAGAATATAACTTAAAATACTATGAATATTTATGATGCTTAAAAAAATGTAAACAAACGAGTCGTAAATTAAAAAAAAATATATTATTTGATATTGATATTGACGTACAATATTAGCTCATATTATTTCGTATATATAAATAGGTACTATATATATAATGTCGTAGTTGGTATAAAATATAAATCCAGTCTTACTAAAATGAGTTAACTGTAAAAGTAATAATAATTTGACATATTCAATTTGATCAGGCAATAATCTAACCTTAAATAGTTATTTGTATTCAATTCATCAAACAATTGTTTACTTTTTAAATTAGCTAATATTTCAATATACCTGAGTAGTAAAAATAAAAAAAAATACTAACCAGTATTTTATACAATATATTTATATTATTCTAGGTACTAATTCTCTTTCTCATCAATATTTTGGAACATAAAATCGTATTTTATTTATTTATAATTAATTATATGATAAATTTAAATCATATTCATGACTTATCTTTAGTTATACTAATTATATTAAGTGTACAACTGGTGTAAAATTCAAATTAAAAATAGTAAATAATTATTAATATATATATAGATTTATTATTATAGTTAATAAATTAATAATATAGTTTATTAAATATAATAGGTAATAAGATTAAAATTTACAGTAAAATAAAAAAAATGATTTTACACAACAGTTATGTCGAATCTATTTAAATAATATTCTAAATTTGTTATTCTTTCAAAGTGTTGAGGCTACATCAGATTCAAACTATGTATTATAAAGGTATAATAAATTATTTTTGTTCTGTGAATATGAAGTAGATTAGTTTAATTGAAAAATTAAATTTCCTACACAATAATAATCACAAGTATAAAATATAATTATTTTATTTCTCTATAACATGGAATGGGATTGTATTCATCTTTTAAATTGTTCTTTGGCCATTAATATTATTTAATATAGACAGTAATTTCTTCTTTTTAAAATGTAATAGGTAATATTTTAGAGAAAAATGTAACTCCATATTCGGGTAAATTCACGCATATTCAAATAATGTAGGGTTGTTTGATTTCATAAAGAATTTCATTGAGCATTAACATACGGCATTGGTTCCATTTTAAAGATATTATTCATTCTTTATCATTATATTTCAGTAATAAAAATGGAATATTATATAATTGTTTTATTAAAAATATTGTACTTATATATGATTTCGAATAATAGTGTATTAGTGTATAAAATTAAATTAACTATACGAGCTCAGCTTAACATTTTTTTTTTTTGCACATTCAACGATTTATTACTGATGTATTCAAATTTAATATGACAATACCTTCACATTTTGTATTCTACAATGGCTTTAGTATTATATGTGGTACTGAGAGAAAAGGACTATGTATTCCTGTGTTTTGTTGCAATTTTTTTTTAACAAATATTTAAATAATTTAATAATTTGATGCACATGTGTGATAATTATACAATATACTTATAATTTTCTTACACATATATAAAGTATACATTATCATATACTATTATAGGTAATATTGTATACGTACATTTTTTTTTTATTTAGCTTGTCAGTATATAGTAATCTCGGGAACTTCTAAATCAACTTTCACCAAATTTTGTACACATATTCCTTAAGATTTGAGGAATGTTAATAAATTCGTTTTTTATTCCGTATATAAGTTGCTATAGGGTAACTCACAAAAGTCTAATATTTTTCGTTTTATGCATTTTATAGTTTCTATTGATTACAGATACAAATGAGACTTTTGTACAATTTTATAAATATATATATATTAATGAATGTATACTTGAACACTACACGGCCGATTTTAACGAACATAACAGAGATTTTAGAAATATTAAGAAAGTGTACAGTGTAGCATTATATATATTGAAAAATGTACCGAGTACTCGATTGAATTAACTCATAAAACGAGGTACACTGATCCTGATTTGTCTGTGTAGTGAGATACACTAAAACCAAGAGAAACCTAAATAGGTACCTATTAATAAAACATATACATTATTTATTTTATATTTTTCAAATTTTCAACTGACTTAAATATAATATATTATACATCCATTACAGATTTATTTAGCCTTTAAGCGAATTAAATAATTATTAAATATAATTGTTTTAATTAATAATAATATTATTATAAAATTATATTAGGTATATCTAATACATTTATATAAGCTAGGTATATTTATTTTATAAATTCGAAATTGTATGTAAATTATTATAATATATTCAGTATTCATATCAATTCAAAGACTGGGGGACTACAATGGGATCCTCGACTTTTTTTCTACTACTGTATATTTAGTATCTTTATAAGCAAATAAAAATGCTAATAATAATATTCAATTACCTATTACTACAAGCATTATAATAATGTTATGTATCAGCGTTTAATATTTTAATTAAATCTAACAATAGCTACAACACCTAGATAATTTTATATACAATCAATTTTAATTACTATTATTTTTAGTACACGTGGAACAGCGTTTATATCTGGACATGCTGATGGATCGATTGTGAGATATATAATCACAGAAGGGTCATCAACTGAACAACAGGTTAGTTTGTTTTGCTAAATTTTAAAATAAAATATTTAAGTTTACAAAACTAAACCTTTGACCTTTTAAATTATTATTTAAAGAAAGCAATCGTTATATTATATTTATATAAAATAGAGTTGAATAATGTACTTATTTTTTTTTATAATATGCATTTCAAATTAAGTTATAAAGTAAAATAGCTTGTATTATTTTTACTAATTATACCAAGCATATTTCTTTTTTTGCTAAGAACTATATTGATGTTTTCAATCATTTTATAATATACAATTTTTTTAATTCAAAAATAATAAAATAGGTACTGAATAATACTGATTTTCTATGAAATGAAATGATTAAATATGTTTTTAGAAAATTGCAGTTATAGTTCGCTCTATAAAATGGTAGGTTAACTTGGGTATGAATGTAATAAATATGGGTATGCAGATTGCCAATGCTTAGTCCCTAAAATTAGGACCGTTTCCAACCCTCAAGGGATGGTTTCTAATTAAGTACCTATTCCATAACCATTAATCGGTTGCCCTTTATAAAATAATTTCCAAACCGAATTTTAAACTCACATTAAAGTTACAATGAGTTAAACCGCAACACCAAGATTATCAAGAGAAGTAAACTAATGACTGATATCACTATGGACTATGGTGAATGGTGATTTTATTACAATGTAAATGTTTTTACGATAAAATCCTTAAGTAGCCAATTTGTTACACATTATGAAATTAATTTATACGTAAATGCAAAAAAAAAACTAATACAATCGTTTGTACAGAAATTTATTTTTTCGAAACAACGACAGAAAGAATCCGTTTATTGCCATCCATGGTTATTATTCGATTATACCTTGGAATTAATTGACAATAAAAGCCGACGAGGCGTTCATCATATTTTATATTGACGGTTTTTTCCCACGAATTTCTGTGCAGATGTCATATTTTATTCTTCATCGCATCCATTATGAGATTCCTCGATATTATGCTCTGGTAAATATGCAACGTTTCGTAATACTAATGATGTATTTTAAATGTATATGCAATGCCATTATACAGATTATTCTTTGTGTAATTCAATTATTATATATATTATCTTTTAGATGCTCTGTGAATATAATTTCAGAAAAGTGTGTGTCAAGTTTTTAAATTTTACTATAATCTAATTCTAATAAATAAATTTGTTTTTTAATCCATAATATAGTGTTTTTTTAAAAGTTAATATTTGAAAAATACTTTCCTTTTTTAATAGAAATATAAACTATATTATAATATAACTAATTTTTATACAAAATATATGTACTTTATAAATTATAATTATGCGAAAATAATAAATGAAATACGTATTGTGGTATTAAAAAAAGAGATATATTAATATGCAATGTTGAGTTTAACTTAAAATAAAGCCATACATTTACGAAAAATAAATGTATGGCTTTTTTAACGTAACCGTATTCTTTAAATACATTTACAGATAAATAATTTTTAAATCAATGTCCACATAAAAAGCAAACATATTATAGGTTTTAAGTATATAATTGTTAATATTGTTAAGTATAAATACAAGGGTGATAACAATTTACATATCTCACTAGAGTTGTAATCAAGATATTTATATTCCTGTTTTATTTTTTTTCCTATCCACTTTTTGACAGTACAAATTAATTTTTTACAATATTATGTGATATATATATATATTAAACTAAATAAATTGTAGCTTTAAGGAACTCGACAATGGCCCTTTGGAGCAGGTCAATTCGTATGCAAAATAATGAGGAAAAAAAGTTTTCCAATAAAATTAAAATATTTGTAAAAAGAATTACAGACTCAATTTAAAAAAGTTGTATACTAAGAGCGATCCTTGGACCTCTCTTGTAATTACATATCCGTGTATATAATATGCGAGATAATATGTTTATCTATTGACTTTAAACTTGATGATTTTTAGCCAAATATAAAGCTTGAATTGTGAATTCATTAAATGTATTACTTTTATAATTTAAATTTAAGAGTACTTATGTACCTATAATGTCTACGAACCAATTTTTAAAATATTTTTTTTTTTTGATCACTCAACCGCTATTTTATCAAGGTTGTTTTTAGATATAATATATTTACTACATAATGAAAAATTCCAATACAAACTCTAAATAATTTTCAAAGTGCATGGAACTTGTGAATAATATAGGTAACATGATGTGCGTCTTACTCAATCGTAGCGTCGATCCTGGTAATCCTCGGGAAACAGGCAACGTATTTAGTTAGACCAGAAGACCTGATGACGCTCTAAAATATTTACGTTTAAAATATGAATACATGTAAATGTAATGTAGTTATATTTAAAACTCTAGTTTTGCTGAAATATTGTTATACTTCACAATTCTCTACGCATTTATGAACGATAATGCGAAAACAGTTGAGCATCGGCTCGGCGATCGTTCAGCTCGGTGGACAAAGGGAACATTATCGGAAGTCGTCGAGGTTACCCGAACGTGGGTATACCACCATATACAATATGGATCGTGGTCGAGTGTGCAGAAATCTACCACTATATGTGTTTAGGTAGATTTTATACCATGGTTTATGTGGCGTACTTTATACCATGGTTGATGTGGCGTACTTTATACCAAGACCGACGCGTGACGTCCATATTATTAACCGGGTTCATAGCAGCTGCTACGTCGTCTGTAACATTTTGTGTCTTTCGTCATGTCCTGATTGACCATTTTTATCATAGAATTATTCAAAAAACTACGATCTACCAGAACATTTCCAAAATTTAATCGAGTTCAATTTCTGAATATGGCATAACAGACAAGTTAGCTGCAGTGAACCCACGGAAAGCATGGTATTATACACCGAAGGTAAAATTCTATTTATACGCGTATGTGTACAAGTATGACAAAGGTATATTTCTTATTATCTAACATAAATGTATTAGTTTTATACGATCATGCATACTGTACTGTTGAATTTGTTTTCTCGAGTGAACGTAAATATTTATTAATAATGGTGTGTAATACGCACTCGCAGTGTGATAAAATCCTAGAAAAACGAGTTATTATCATTTATATAAATATACTAAATTGTATAGGTATTGCATATTACGGTACCTACATAATTTTGATAATATCGCACTCAAATAATTCAAAAATGCAATATAATTCAAAAAACCCCGATCTGATTAAACACGTCACTCATTTTAGAAGAATTACAAGTCGAGCGCGTACGTCAATAAGTAACTTAGCACATTACGATACATAATTTATATTATTATTATTCACGGCTTCTTATAGAGATAAAGGTATTCTTACAGGAATAACTTAGCAATATATATTTTAAAAAACTTAACTGTTAAACGTTATGACGTCAAAACTCTTATTTCTTAATAATTTATATATATTTTTATGAACGGGCACAATGATCAACAATTAAAAACATAAAAATAATAATCATTAAAAATAAATAAATAATTAATCAATGTTAATAAAAACTAAATAATAATTATTTTACTAATGTTATTAATAAAAAAAATTATTTCAAAATAAAAAAAATCTTAATAAATAATATTTTACTTCTTTAAAATTTTGATGAAATTATATTGTTGTTATTATAAAATATATACATTTATTTTGTTTTTATTTATTATTACTTTTTGTATTTATTTGAAACCCATCATTTATTAATTTATTAAGTTGTATTGATCAATAAGACATTTTATGTGATTAATTTATGATTATTTAGATATATATAATAACTAGAAATATTTAATACTCTAAATAAGAGATTTTTTTTTGAGTCCTGGTATTTTTTTAAAATAAAATAAAATAAATTAATATGTTTCTACAACAATAATTTATTATTTGTATTGGTGTAATTTAAAATGTAAGTGTTATAAATTATAATATACAAGACGTATAACTAGACAAATTTACTAAATTAAAATTAAACCTTGTCTCAATAGTTATTTAACTTACTGTTCAATGGACGATTTTGAGAATTATATTGTAACACAGTCCATGGACAATTCGGTAACCTATAGTAAGCATACAATATCTAGGGAATATTGTAATACCTTATAAATATATTTACCGTAACTTGGGTTCGTTAGATAATAGAATCTTATAGTAGTTTCAATAACAAGGACTCATGACTCAATTACAGATATTATTAGGTTGTAATGCCTACTAACTACTTACAGAGTAGGTGAATAATGTTTTACAATATTAGGTGAAGGTTACTGGGTCGTAGTCGTACCAAGCCTCTTAGTGTATCTAGTGATGGTGTTCGTAGAATCATGCATCGTGTGTATTTTTCATATATCTTACAATTTGTAAATATATTATTATCGGTCAGTGGTTAATCGTTTTATATCTGTATAATCTAAGTAGTATAGAGTTTATATTATAAAAAAGACATTACACCAATACTAATATAATACAAATACCTTAGCATATTAATAAATGTATATACATATACTCGTACATACATATTATATACACTGTATAATTACAAATAAATAAAAAAATCATAAGAATTAATACAAAATCGCACGGATTTTTTTTTAAAATTATATTCAAAGAGATTCAAATTTTAACTAAAAAAAAGTGGCTGCAATTATATCAAAATATCATTTTTCCAATAAAAGGTATACTGGCCTAAATGAATATAGATATTGATTTATCATTTTATTCTAAATATCTGAATAAAAAAAATTATATTAAAAAGTATTTTACTGATGTAAACCAATCACGTTTTTGTGTTATGCATAGTTACATAGTATTATTGTATTTGTATTTGGTAACTACAGTTTTATCCGTTAGCTGGGTTAAAAAAAATATACTGTATAACGTGATTGCATTTATGAAACGGCTATTTTGACTTTTTTAGGATTATGGGATGTAGGTAATATTGTATTTTTAATCTTGAAACAAATATCCTTTTAAAAGTATACGTGTGTAAAATGTAAAATTTCAAATGAGTGTTTAAAAACGTGTAACTCAAAACAAAATGCTCTCTAATAAATAAATAAATAAAAAAAAACCGTTAAGGGATTTTAATCCGTTGTCGTTCAACATAATAATATAATACACCATTGAACGTGAACAAAAATTTAAAAAATAGTATGAAAAACAAAATCATCGAAACGCTTTTAACGACAAGATTGAACTATTGCGTAGGGGGAGGTGATGTTCTCCGACGGAGACTAAGTCAAAACAAAACGCTCTCTAATAAATAAATAAAAAAAACCGTTGAAGGATTTTAATATGTTGTCGTGCAACATAATAATATAATAAACCATTGAACGTGAAGAAAATTTTGAAAAAACAGTATAAAAAACAAAATTGTCGAAACGCTTTTAACGACGGGACTAAATGACTTTGCTGGGGCCGGGAGTGTTTCTCAATGGAGACTATTCTACAATTATAGATATTATATACCTATGATATACCATATACCATGATACCTACTATTGTTAATGATGTTTTAACTGCGACACAAAACCATATACTCGAAATTTACGTTTATACGTACATAGTTATCGCGATGTTATTACACGGTCCAGACAGTCTATAGTATTATGTAGTTACACACAAAGATCGTGTTCAACGTAGTTGGCGGCGATTTCAGGGTAACCTGCATAATATACGCGACGACGTGTGATCCGCAGACATCACACATGTACTACATGCCAATGTTACACAGTTTCAAGTATTGTTTTTCAAAGGGCCTAAATCACTTGCGCCTGAGAAACAACGAACGTATCGAAAGCGGTCGTGTCTCTGTTGTATCGCTATTTTAATATTATTATGATATTATAATAATACACGACACATTTTTCATGTTTTATTATAATATGTGTATTTTATCGGTCTACGCAGCATATTATATCAACCAGTGTGGACGTTAAGAGTGCGTCTTAGCCATTCGATTTAAATTTGTACATTTTATTATTATTTTCTCCTCATCTTATAATAGGCTTTCCACTTTTTTCGCTGTACTTCTATTCTACTGCTACCAACAGCTGTCTCTTTAAATTTTTGCAATAGGCTATCACGTGTGCGTTTAAAAACGCGAATAACAACATCGGTTTTGGGATGACTAGTGTTTTTTCGATCATAGTTCGGGAAAATCTTTAGCTTATCTGAGGTCTTAATCATCCAAAACCAGGCTATAACAACCTCCTTACCGACATTAAAAAAAATGTGCACTCAACTGATAAAAATTATCTTTAAAAACATTCAAAAAAATAACTTGAAAAAAGTTCCTTAAAATATTACTTGTTTCGACCTTGTTCAATGATAATTTCATCATATTTCATCATCTGTTGTATTTTGAATAAAACAATATATTACAGAATAAAATAAGTACGGCATCTAAAATCTCATTTATAGATAACTTGGTTTTAATTTTAAAATAATCTGTCAATTAAGGTGAATCATTTACACAATACCTACACGTATTTGATTATTGTAAGTACCTAAGTTTTACTAAAACTATACAATTAAAAATGTTACACAAATAGTCTATCATGTTGTTTTCACAAAAAACATTTTTATTTCTGACAAAATAAATTTACATATACGTATGCTTACTGTACAGGCTATACTATTAGTATAATATAGTACATAAGTCTATTAAAAGTGTCATAAAGTATAGTTATAAGGATTACACATCTAAATATTATCAACCTATCATACACAAATGATTAAGTCAAAACAATTTTAAAATCTTAGTCTCTAATTAAAATTGTATTTTTTTGTACCTACGTATATTATACCTTTCTATTGAATTAATTGATTAAAAGAAAACATTTGATTGCGCTGTTTTTTAAAGTTATTAAGAGAGTGATCCACGTGGTAAATAAAATTAGATGGTAGGAGACTAAAAACAAGAAGGAGACAGACGAATGGGGTATATGACGTAAAGTACACATAATACGTACATATTTATGGAAGACATAATGCAATGAGAATGAAAAATAAAGATGTTCTAAACTCCGTACCTATATCCTACACATATATATATATCAGCGTGGATGTGTGTGTGTGTGTGTGTGTGTGTGTGTGTGTGTGTGTGTACATGAGTATTATGTGTCGTATATTATTCGTACGCCACGATAACTCCAAACGTCCGAATACGATGTAGATTGCACTATTATTATATAGTAGTAAATACTATATTATGGTATTGTTGTTACGAACTCTTTGAAAATTGCTTCGTCATACTATTCGGAAAACTTGATTGGCTGAAAACGATGTCCAATCAAACGTATCAATAATATTTAGTATATAGTGTATTAGTGTACAATGTACAGTATTGTCGTGTAATATTACAGGTACAATATTGAATAACAGATAGTGGTAGTTTTAGTTACACCTTTAATTTTGTTTCATTTTTGGATGCTATACATTTTCTTTATAATAGGAATAGACCAAGTTAAATGATCCTAGATATTTTGTTTGTAGGTAAACTTATTTTTGTAGCCATTAAAATTAATATTTAATAAGTTACTTTTGATATTTTAAGGAACTTCTGAGTCTTACTTTGATATATTTATTTTTTCTAAAGTTAATTAAAGTGCTCAAACAGTTATACTGAACTATAGTAGAATTTTAAATTTAGCCATAGACTAAACTTTCTAAAATCAAATAAAGTGTGATAGTAAAATTGTAATTAGTTTAATATTGTATTTATTTCGTGTTTTAATGTGCATAAATAACTGTAGTAATAAGAAGATGAAATTTTAATTTAAAATATATTTGTCCCAAATAAACTTAAAAGTTGTAATCTAAAAATTACTAATTTTAAGTTTGATATCCTAATTATCTACACAATATGCATACAAAAAATATATTTTTCCACTTTCTGTTATTTGAATTTTTATATCGTTATACTAAGCTTCAAGTATTTTGAATTAAATTATAATGTAACATATTAGTCGATGAACTATTTTTGGATGTTTCATTCTGAAATTAACTACTAACGAATATTTAGGATACATTTAAATCAGATTAAATTTATTCTAGAGTTCCAGTATTTAAATACAAAGAAAATTATATTACACATTTAAAAGCTTAATGATAATCGATTCTGATAAATGAGTTTTATTCATAGTTAAAAAAAAAGATCAGCAAAGAAATTAATCAAAACTCAATCATAAATGGCTGTAATAAAAACAAAATTAAAACTTTTTTTGAAGAATTAACATGTGAATATTTAATTTTATTTTCAATAACTTTTTACATAATTTTATTTTATATATTTCATATACATTTCATTACCTGTATTATTGGTAAAAAACAAATATTTATCGATAAAATATTTTTATTTGGGTACAAACATAATAATATAAATAAAACAATTCGATAAAAAAATAAAAAAATATATTACTAATTTTTAATATATTTTATAAATTTATTTTTATAAAAATTAAAAGTGATGACTTGTACATTGTATAATTATCAAAGTAACGACGAAATTTGATATATTTATTATATTTTTATTAATAATAAAGTATTTAGGTTTATTTATAATATACATTTCTCAAAAAAAAACAGTTACGTATCTAATTACCTCAGGGTCTAATGTGAACCTATATTCTTTTTCATATCTAAGTTTAAAAAGTTCTTCAAGTAGTTAATCACTGTGCTGAATAATATGTTTACTTATTAACTATTATTTCAGGGACGCATTGTTGTTCATCCGGTCCCTCCATATGCGTTGTGTTGGGCTTCTGGATGTATCATTGCAGCAGGATGTGATTTTTCAGTGCAGTTTTACGACCAAAACGGACGTTCCTGCAAACAGTTTGATTATTCACCAGACAGTAATTGTCCTGACCAAAAGGAGTTTACCGTGGGCTGCAGTAGTCCCAGCGGACAAGCAGTTGTCATTGGCAGTTTCAATAGGTTCGATTTATAAATATTACCATTTACCGATGGTTTTAATAAAATAATTTGAAAAGTTTGAAAGGAAAAAATAATTTAACTTTTCAAAACAACGTCAAATAATATCGATTACCATCTAACAACGTGAAATATCTTTGAATTATGTGTATATAAACGTTTAAACACATATAAATAATTATAATCAAATGCACTACACGTACTTCATGATATTTTATATTTAGTATTCAATATTCAAATAAAACTAGTAACATACTTTAGTAAAAGTATCCACAACAAAAAAAAAGTTATTCGCTACTGAATTTATATTAATCATTAATTATTTTATTTGTTGAGCGTAGTATATAGTATATTCTAAGTCATAAAGAGCCTTTCACCAAATGCACATCATAATTTATTGTATTTTTTTTTATTATTTACATTTTATTTTTCTTCATTGAACAATGATTTTGTAATAAATAATACTATGACCTACATACAATAACACACATTGATGTTTTCCATTTCCCCCTGTAATAATTATTTAAATCCTGCATTTGAGCCTGAATTAACTTCATGTTTTTCGTTATTTTATAAAATATATATACTCTTTGTGAATCTTTAGAAGATATTTTCAGCTTAACATATGTGCATCAAAGTAAAAAGGGATACATTCCTTATTAGTGAAAGTGTACAATAATTGAACAGCACGTGTAAGTACTATGTGCACATGCTTTTAACATGGATGTGATAAATGAGTTTGGAATGCGGGACTCAAATATCTTCTGTAACCATAGTGTTTCAAATTATCTCTAATGTTCAACTTCAGCTAATTTAATGGTTTTTGGCAAATAATTTTTACATAAATCATTATACTTTTCAACATAAATACATAGTAAAGAATCATGCACTTGCGGTTATACTTATATTTTATATGTGTAATTTTATTATATTTTATCTAAAACAATGATAAGTATAACAGATAAAACAATTAAAACAATACAGTTTGTTAAAAAAAACACTTAAAAAAAAATTTGATTATTTATATAATTTATGTATATCTCATGAGCTATACTCACACCCACAATATATATTTATATACTTATACATATATATATATATATGAATTAGATATACTAAATACGTATGGAACATAAGTATATACTAAATCATATATTATATTCTGAAAACGGCAGGAAATAATGGCGGAAACATTTCAAAACGGTAATACACTATCTCCTATAGTTTTGTCATCTTTCATTAAATCCAATAGTTAATTACTAAAAAAATATCGCATCATTTAAATGAATACAAACAATTTCTACGTATATTGTGTATAAGTTATAATTTCTAACAAACACTATATAGATCTCTATTCTCTATAGGCTAGGTTATTTTTTTATTTATAAGTATATAGGTTTCTTGTTGATTATCAATAATATTCTAAATAATATGTAGGTATTAAAATCGCATTATGAATGTTATTTTATGGGAAATAAACAAATTATGGTTACACACCTACACTTTTATCAATATTTTATACTTAAGTATAAATTATTATCAATGTATGAATGGGATATTATTTATATTCAAAAAAATTAAACTTTCTTTTCTATAAAACTATAATAGCAGAATATAATATAATTTGTTAAATAAACTCAGGTTACGGTTGTACTCATGGAGCCCATCTAAACTAACATGGGAAGAAGAAAATGTCATGTATATACCCAATATGTATACAGTTTCTGCATTGGCATGGAAAAGAGATGGATCACGCATTATCTGTGGTACTTTATGTGGAGGCATGGAACTCTTTGAATCTGTTATAAAGTAAGAAAATTAAATTGTCTGTACTGAATTAATTAATAATTATTTATAAATATATAAATAAATATTGAAGGATTTTTTACACATTCAATAGTTAATTAAAACACAATGATTTTGTGATTTAATATGTAAGAGTCATTCATTTTTTGCTGATATTGTTAAGCAAAGAATGAATAATATCTTCTTATTAATTTATTTTCTATAGTTAAATCTATGAAAATTTACTCTAAATAAATGGCATTTATCATAATTTTTTAATACGGCATTTAATCTATTCTATCATTTACAAAAATAATGTCGTCTCTAAAATACTACCTATGTTAAATTTACAACCTATATTATATAGCAACACAACACTTTATTTTTTTTCATTTTTTCCACTACAAAAAATGTACAAAAAAAAACCACAATTGTAAATTTTGTTTCACTTAGTATCTAAAACACATTATTTATAATTGCATTAAATAACCTCATTAAAGTTTAAAGTTTATTTGAGTATGGGTAATATCAAGTATTTTATTACCCCCGAAAAACTTTAAAAATTGATTATGATAAATTAATCTTACATTACATTAAATTTAGGTACAATGTAAACTGTCATGAATAATTGATTTTATTTTATATTGATAAGTTAGTTTAATAACTCAGCTGCTATTTTTTTAGACGAACCGTATGGAAAAATAAATTCGAAATGACCTACGTAGGGCCAAGTCAAGTTTTAGTGAAACCACTCAATAACGAATCTAACAACCAATCATCACATGGTGTGATACTTAAATCTCAATATGGCCATGAAATTGAAGATGTTCGAGTAATGGGAGAAGATCGTTATTTGATTGGTCGTACAAGAGACACTTTGTTATTAGGTAACTAACAGTTAACTAATAATTTAAGAATTAATATGTTATAACAATCTACTTATAATAAAATAACGATAAAAAAAATTTAATGCTTGAAATCACTATGAAACGGTATACTTAGATACTGTAAATATATTGCATAGTCTCAAATGTTTCTAAGAACGAATCTTACATTCCTTAAGAACAAACGAAAATTAAATAAACATAACATACATTAATTAAAACATTGCCAGTGTAATACATTATGCAACTGCTCTGGCATTTAATAATAATCTTAATAATGTAAGCCATCGTAATAGGTGATATGGAAAGGAATTTGCTGAGCGAAGTTGTGTGGCCTTATTCTGAAAGAAATGAGAAATTCTACTTCGAAAATCCAAGTGTATGTATGATTTTCAATTGTGGTGAATTGACCCTCGTGGAATACGGAAACGATCAGATACTAGTGACCGTCAGGTAATCAAATATGCGCTAAAACATTAAATAAAAAAAAAACCATCTACTGTTGGGAAAGGGGATGGAGGGTCAATGTATTTTCTACTTTTTTTTCTACCGATGTTTAATTACAAAACCATTATCTGATATAGACGTGATTGGAGCACGGTGAAGCATTAATTATAATTAAGTGTAACGAGAAAGCTGTCACATCACTCTACAAAAATCTTACAAAATAACGACAAGGCTGGCCGAAATAGAGGACCATTAATTACAATTAAAATATACGCAATATCTATAAATATAATAACGTATAATAAAAAAAAAAAATAAAATAAAAACAAACATGGTTAAAATAATCTTGGTTGTGTTGTTACTTATTATATTAATAACCAGAGATTAACGTAGTAGTTGATAGAAAAATTGATTTACCGTCAGATTACAACTTATGATTTTGTGTGATGCAAATGGAAGTGACAATAATAAATAATACATAGGTAGATATAATATATATTATATAAATAACTTTGCTAAACTTTAATAATATATTATTTTTTCTTCAATTCATAAAAAAACTTTTTTTTATGTGAATTACCCTAAACATAGGTTTTTACTAACATAGATGGTGAACATAAATGTTTTCAGATCTTCACACCTTAGTTGTCGTATATTGTTTAATTATAATTTTCGAGTGTTTTGAACGATTAAAATGTATTTTTGGTATGGTGAATACGACAGAATAATACAGTGGTGGATCATTAATTATATGGAATGGTCATACACAAAATGCACGATGTGATACATAAATTTGGGTCCGTAAATTCCGTTAAAGAACAATGAACAATTGTTATGGAATCGGTTTTGCGTAAGATAACCTTAATTCAAAATAATACGGTCTCGTTTTACATAATTAAACGTACATAAATTACTTCTAACTATGTATGCAATGTACTTTTACTCCAATTCATATTTTTATCTGATAAATTTCAATCGTTAAACGACGATCTAATAAAGTACCTATATGGCTAAGTAGTATGTACAATTATATAAAAAAAATTGTGGTTTCAATAGAATTATGTTGAAATAATATTTAACACATTTTTAATACTATAATACATTTATTACGATGTAAAGTTTTAATAGGGGAATTATACGGGTTTGGTGTTATTTAAAGTCACATTGATTTAGTTTAAAAATACATACATAGTGTACTATTTATAATTTTATGTCTTTTTTATTATCGCTCGATCGATATTATTATAATTAACATTGACAACATATACTTACCTATTATATGATTAATAAGTTTCTAAGAATTATTAAAAATGACATAATAAGTTGTAAATGATTCCTACAAATAAAAGTTGAATAAGTCAGATGACTGTGTTCGTAATAATCTTAAAAAATTAAAAATCTTCTAGGTATTGAAAATTATATTTCGTTAGAAAATTATTCATATTCCAAACGATAATAGAATTTAATATTATCAAGCCATATTTATGTATATTCTACGAATTTTTAAAAACAGAAAAATTTTAATTTTTGTCGTTCCTTAAATCTAATAATATACTATATAGTTAATATTTTTCACAAAATAACTATCTTTTAAATTAAAGCTAAAATGTGTAGTTCATATATTATTTATATATACACAAAATATTATATTATCTAAAATGTACATTTACAATTTAATCGTTAAAAATATAATAAAACCGAATAAATAAAATGTTTCACTTTCGATTAATAAAATAAAAAACAAAGAATGTTATGCATTTAAATTTCTCAAAATATCTATTAATATTCAGTAAACGAATACTTCTACCTACTGTTTCTGAAGTTTTACTAGAGCTATCTTATTGCTGGGTATATTATTGGCATGGAATCGACCTCGTATTTTGTAGAATATACTCAAAAAGCTCTTCACGATTTGTCATTTAAGCTGTAAAAATCACATGCCTATATGTACCATCCTCGATTTTATACCTGTGCTTATATAATGCATCAATATAGTACATAGATATATTTTATTTTTGGTTTTTTTTTTAGAACTGAGTTTGTAAATCCTCATTTGATCAGTGTACGGCTGAATGAACGCAAACAATTCAACTCCAACGAAGAAAACAAAAAACTCGCCTATTTACTGGACTTAAAGACAATTTGTATCGGTAATAGAAAATAGTATTTTATTATCAACGTCCTAGTTTTTATATTCTTACTTCTCGCCGCTGCCCCATGCTCATCATCGAATTATTATACCTCACTAAACTATTTATTCCACATTTTACACCGATTTTTATTACTAAATGGAAAACCAAAACATTCTAGTTTTAGACACTATAATATAGTCAAAGGTTATATGAGCTTACCAGATATCTTAGAATTTTTACAATCAATAATAAATAAAAATTTATGACTCAAGTAATAAAACATAAACGAAGACTATTCAATTTATAAGATAAGTAGTATTAACGCAAAATTGCTGGTATTTTTTTTCTTGGGGTATATCATACGAATTATTGACTATGAAAATAAAGAACATCAATTAAGTTAATTTATTTCATACATTTAGATAAAAAAGTTGAACCAAATAATAGTTTTTTTTTTAAAACATTATCTCCATATGTAAACATTTATAAAATATATTATACATTAATTAAAATTGAATTATCTAATAATTAGCTTAAGTACAAAAAATTATCACTATTCAATACATAACAGTTGACGACACTTATATAGTAATTTTAATATTATATACCTACATAATATAAACACTTTAAATATTTTTCAGCAATCCCAGCAGTTTAAAATAGATTTCACATTTTATACACAACATTGTGAAATACCTCTTTAAGGTGTAACCAAGTTTAGCTTATATCCTTCACCTTAATGCTTCACACAACAATGTTCCTTGTAAAAAGTATTTTTATGGATCATTGTAGACTTTTTTTTTATTTTATCTTAACACTAAAAAGTGTAATTAAAACTAAAGCATAATATTATATAAATAAAATAATATCTCAAATAGTTAATATCTAAGTTATAAAACAATAAGATTAAAATATGTGTATTGTGTTAGGTAAAAGCCATAAATATTTAATGAATGACTAAATTTAATTTCCACGTTTACTTATCTAATTTATAAAATTATAATAAGATCAAAATTGTTTACCTACTTATGATTTGTTTAAATAAATCAAAATGTTGACATTATAATACGGCTTAATCCAATTTATATTATTGATATATTATAAAGGTAATCAAATAATTATGATTTTAGAAGATAAAAGTATTTATTGGTTTTTATTTAAACATATGCTCTAAATTAACTTTCATAAAATGACTAATATTATATTATTATTTAATCGTACATTTAAATTTTAAATTGACCCATGTATATTGTATACATTATATTGATTTGATCAGAAATGACTGAAAATATAATTTAAAAATATTTATTTTTATTAGGTACCGAATGATACAATAATACAATAATATGTTTATAGTACAGTGTTTTTTTATTAAAATATATCTGCAATCCGTTTTACATAAACATTAAGCAACAAAGGTAAGAAAAATTAAGCACAATGGCATTAATGACACGAAGAAAAGACAATCTATTGACAGAACTTCAGAAATTAAAATTTAATTTATTCCTTTTTTTTGTTTTTGTTTATTTTTTTCTTAATTTACTTCAAAATTCCTTTAGCGCTCAGTCTCTTTTAAATTTATGGGGAATACATAGTGACAATTTAAGGTATTTCTAATGAAAGGATTTGTATGGTTGATTAATTTTGAATGAAATTTTTTGTAGAACCTTGTAGTTTGAATGTTCTTTAACTACTTTTTAATTTTATATCATTATGTAGGATTGTATTTGTTATGTACCAAGGAGCACCTGTGTTGAGTCTTAAGGTGACTTAATTGACTTGGAAAACTTTAATAGGGCAGATATTTAAGGGATTGCAGGATCCCAAATTTAAATTCTATGAAATCATATTAGTCTAATGATTTATTTGTATACGAGAAGTTTAATATTAAAGCTTATGTTTGATTTTAGTATAGATCGAAGTAGGCGGATGCGTGAAGTTGTTTTTCTTTTTTTTTTTAGTGTTATTTGACCATATTAACTTTTTTTCTAGAGTGATAACAAGGTATTTTGTAGACTGTTGAAGTGAAATTTGTTTAATATTAAATTTAAGTAAGGGTATTTCTTTACCTCAATGGAAGCTAAAATTGTATCCATGATTCTATGGAATTGATTTATATTGTATTTTCAGGGATTAAATCCAAACTGAAATTTTTGTAGTACTTACATTATGTTGATCAATTAATATTTATTGGTTTAATTTTAATGTAAAATTATTTTTCGATAAGTTTTTCAAATGTGGATAGTAAATTGAGTTAGAATCCAAAGTTCTTAGGTTTAAACTGAATTGTCCAAATCTATACTAAACTAATTTACCTTTAAGATCGGTTACTAAATGATTGTAGATAGTTTTGTATCTAGGAAATTTTTTTCCACAAGATTCTAATATTGCAAATGATCAAGTTAAGTTATCTTTCTCATTATTTCTGTCTTATGCAGTTATGGTACAGGCTGTCTTAATAACTTGATTTCACGCAATTGTTAAATAACATTTTTACAAAATAATGGTTTATTTGATAATGTACAAATATAAATTATTTTAACTGATGTAGATTTTTGCTACCTATTATACATACCTTTTTCAGTCATTTTTTTATATCTTTCAGTGGATTTAGTTGTAGGAGTTGTTGACCTACAGATTGGCCACGCAACAAAAATTGATTGGCTCGAATTGAATGAAACGGGTCATAAGTTATTATATCGAGATAAAAGTACAACACTTACACTGTTAGATGCAAGAACCGGTCATAAGGAAATATTACTGAATGGGTGTTCTTTTGTACAAGTAAGTTAAATAAATTATGTTTATAAAATAACTAATAATTTAAATGGTTTTTAAATATATGTAATTTAATAATAATTTATAGTTTAGGAAAAAAAGTCATATAATTTATAGAATATTTATTTTTATATTTGTGCATTTCAAAAAAAATAAAAATATGTACGATAAACATTTTTTTTTACTCAACGTATTCACTGCGAAATTATTTAATTTATAACTAATTTGGTTATCATTTAATACATATATTTAATATTTATACATAAATTAAAATTGATGGATATTATAGTACTACGAAAATTGTTATTTAACTGAAAACACGATAGTAAAAATAAACTTTAAACATGGAATTTGAAAAATTTTAATTGGTTAATATATTTTACTGAAGAATTAATAAGAATCAATTTTGTTTTTATGTAAATTCTGTAAAAGAAAATTTTCCTTCGTGGAAATCATAAATGAGAATTACATTACAATTCACTTATAATGAAGTCGGAAAGGTTATTACTATAATAACAGTAGCAATAAAATTAATTTTGATTGAAGATATTTGAACTGTTTACTTAAAATCAATATAATTATTAATTTCATTCTATATCTAAAGACTAATTAAATTGGATTTAATTCGAAGACTTCTCAATTCTTGAAAACTTAAACGTCGAACCATACATGAATACAAGATAGGAACCTACAGTTACCTATAGTTATATTTAACAATATTAAAAATGTTCAATTGTATTTTATTAAATATCGTTTATATATTATACAAGCTAAAAAGGGAATTATATTTAATTTTTCAAATATATATACTTTTATATACATTATACATAATATGAATAATATTGAATATCATTCCAATATTAACACACTTTTTTATGAAGATTGGTCTAGAACCTAGGTATTATAATTGCATTTTAAAAAAATAGTGACTTTTAAATTCATTAAAATCATTTTTAAATTTGTAAAATAATCATAAAATTTCTATGCATCGGAATTCATCAAAATTTATTCATTATTAACAATTTAGCAATAAATTAGTATTATTTTTCATTAACTTACTATTTTATTATAAGAACTTGTTTCTATTTCTTTGAATGCAAAATTATTTTAACGCCAAACACATATAATAATTATTAGTGAATAAAATGAATGGTATTTAACAAAATTACAATATTACTCCAACCATAGTATTATTAAATGGCTTTTAGTGTGTTTAGTGTTAAACATTATTGAAAACGTTGTTCTGGGTCCCGCGAAACATTGAACAGTTTTAGTTATAATAATGAACGGATTCGCATCGAACACAATAATCGTTTTACTAAATAATATCAGATTATTGTAGACACAGCTGAACCTATGTATAACGTTGTATTGTATTTTCGGTGCACAGTGGGTGATTGGCAGTGATGTCGTCGTGGCTCAGGGACGACAAGGCGCTTGTGTTTGGTACAATATTGACACGCCCGACCGAGTAACTGTGTTAACAGTGGCTGGCGACGTAATGTCCGTCGACCGAATTTCGGGAAAGACAACGGTAAGTTGTAATACAAAAACACATTATTGGTTCTTCTGTTGTAGAAATGTAATATACATAACCCATCACATTGCAATTTGCAAATCCATAACATTAAACAATGCAACAGACGAGTTTACAATAATTAACAAGAAAAAAATAGTAATAAATAGTAATTTGTTCTTTGTCACAATATCAGTTTGATATCATAACAATTTTACTGTCTTTACATTTATTTCAAATCAATAAACACAATAATATTTTTTTAAATGTATAGTTAATTTATTTCTACTAAATATACAAACTACCTTGTACATATAAATAAATATAATATATACATATTATATTTTTGATAAATCTAGGGAAAAAAAAGCCCCTAACAACATTCATCGGAAAAAAAAGCCCCGTATCAATTAAATATATTATTCGTTATTTTATTATGGTTTACATAATTATATATTATAATCATTAGAATATTTATTTATGTAATACTTTTTTAACATATTTATAAGTATATTATTTTCAATCTGTAACTAACATTGTCAATAATTTTCATTTGTTATTTGTACCTACATAATTTAAAAAATATTTAAGGGTTAATATTTAAAATAATTGTAATTTGTCATTTGTATTATATAATTTAAAAAATTTTAAATAAATTATTTAAATTATATACAAATGACAATTAATTTATATTTTTTAATTATTTTAAATGTTTACCCTAAAACATTTTTTAAATTATGTAGGTACAAATAACAAATGACAATTATTGACAATGTTAAATGCAGAGTGCAGTTATACTTTTAGATATGTTAAAGAAATTTTACATAGATAAATGTAATGATTACATTATTTAATTATGTAAATCGTAATAAAATAACAAATAATGTATTTAATTAATACGGAGCTTTTTTTCCGATGAATGTTGTCAGGGACTTTTTTTCTGAGGCTTTTTTCCGATTACCATTTTTGATAAACAATTATAGTTATTTTAATATAATTTTAAATCACGAAGTTTCCTGAACAAATATTTTGATATGTTTAGCATTTTAATATTTCCCCATTATCATTGAAATCTTAATTAATAACCATTTTTTTGGAACATTTTTTAACCTTTTAACCTTGAAATTGAAAATGAAATCTTAGTAGAAATCTCTAGTAAAATCTTCGTACACATATAATTATATTAAATATATTTTTGTGTAATATAGAATTTTAAAATCACTGATTTTGTGTTCTAAATATAAATCTGATTAAATTTAAAATGTATTCTTTCACAAATTAAAAACAGATGAGTGTATAGAATAAATAAGTATACATTTTTCATAATTATTAATTTGTTTTATTTATTATGCTATAATAATTTACTTAAATAGTAAAATAAGTAAGAGCTTATTGTGTAAACTTTTGTAATAATAAACATTCATGAAATTCAGATAAATAATTGATATAAATGAACAAGTTTTAAACGATCAAAATTAAAACGATTAATTATGTTTTTGTCAATTCCAAAGAACAAGAAATAAAGTTAAACTGTTTTTTGTAAACTTATAATTATGAAATTATACTATACATTAATCATAATTATTCATATATCGTAATAATAAATACGTTTCCGTATTTTTATTGATCCATATTTATACAGTTAAAAGTGTTATATATTATTTTAAAACCAATTCATAAACACATTCCATTATTAAAATGTTTTAAAAAAAAAAAATGATTTTGAAGAAAACGGATAATTATTTATATTAGTTTTATATAATTAAATACTATTCAATTTTCTTGATGGATACAAAGAAAAAATAGACACAGTGTAAAATAATGACAGGGCACTTAGAGTATGGATATAAATTAAAAGGGTTTCAGTACACACTTGCTTATTGATGCAATTAATATTATAATAATAATTAGCGTCTGTTTTTTAAAAATGTACCTTGGTTACATTTTAATTGATGTCAGTTAGTTAAACAAGACTTGTCGACGTACGTTTTAGCATAATTATAAAATTGACAAGCTAAGAGTTATTAACATTAACTAGAACCCAAAGCGTAGGCCAAAATGTGTATAGGTCAAATACTATCCTTATACCTATTTACTTGATACCCTTCTTGATTTCCGCGAAGCACGGGCAGGTTCAAAATACGTCATTATTCGCACGAACTGTAGATGGACTTTTCTTTCGTATGCTCAGCGGTTTATTATGTTTCCAGGACAGACCGTCTAAAAGAGAATAATATTGATTATTTTTACTCTACAACAGTGTTCTACTGTAAGCAATTCCATGATAAGGACACGATTTAACAGCTAATGGGAGGTACACATAGGCGAGACGTATCTATACCTACTCAGACATACGCACGCACGCAGGCACACACAACCGTGCACTTTGCTAACTCGATACGTATTACATACTTGAGAAACTATCTATAAGTATTGTTTGTTATTTTCATTGAGATTCCGTTCACGTAAGAAACAAAATTCAGTGAATTTCAGAAATAATTTTATTGAATGACAAAAATCTTGCAATAAATATTCGTGGGTTTTTGTACAATCATATGTCTGGTAAATACATGTTAAACCTTTTGATTTCATCACTTCCTCTTACATAATTATTTATGGTAATCTAAGTATAAGTATGGAGAGTACTTAATATTTAACAGCTATTAATATTATTTTACCACTATAAATGTCTTTTATGATGGAGTGTAAGTGATAGTAGGTACTTGTTATCACTAATTATTATACAACAAAACAAATAGGCAAAATAATGTAATAAATAAAAATGATTGGTTAAATAAAATACATGAGAAAACTATGTAATCGTAAAACATTCTTTATTGAAATACCTATCATACAAATATAAAAAATTAAACTGTTTGGCGTTCCTACCGATTATTAAAATTGAACAGTCGAGGTTGAAATTAAATTCATTCAAATCCTTAATGTCGTATCTTTAATTAATTTGTTTATAAAATGCAATACTTAAGTTGGTGATTTAATATCAATGACAAAAATAACAATAATTACACGAAAAACAGAAATTTTATAATTTTATATATAAGGTAATGAAAAAATATAATTTTTTGATTTATTCAGGAGATTAAAATAATGAAAAATTGTACCGAGAAAAGTATTACGTAAAAAATGTTTAGCTAAAATGACCTAAAATTTAAATTATTATTAATGTGTTTTCCGATTATTTGATGTCACTATAAGATGTATTATGAAAAAATTTCACACACACACAATATTCAATGGTCTTCTTAACTTCTGCATCGGCTTTTTTTTTAAATTTTGTTTCAAATTCTGTTGAATATTTGTAAAATTATTATTTTCACTAAATGTACATTAATCCCATTGTAACTTAATCATATAATCTAAAAATATTTATAAATTCTTCAAATCTTGGTTCTTAATTGTGTTTTAATCACTTAAGTTTCAAAAATTTCATAAGAATATAATGCAGTATCCTATGGGAATTTGGTAATTTAAAGTGGGAAGGTAATGTAAATTCCATTACCTCATCATGTTAAATTAGTGATACCCCAGTACCCCCACTGTTACA
The DNA here is from genome assembly GCF_020882245.1 of Rhopalosiphum padi. Classification (NCBI taxonomy): domain Eukaryota; kingdom Metazoa; phylum Arthropoda; class Insecta; order Hemiptera; family Aphididae; genus Rhopalosiphum; species Rhopalosiphum padi. Next base: position 10,213,993 of record NC_083598.1, on the reverse strand, counting down.
CACTTTAGTAAACAGAGTTCAACTCAAAAGTGTCTTTCTGAATTCAATAATTAGCTTTGTGAACATAATAGTATATTGTAGCAAAACATTAATTCATTTAGATTATCTATTTTAGAATAGTTAATTATAAAAATATTTTTCATTTAATATTTTTTTTATATTATTATATAATATATTTTATAATTTAATTATAGTATTCATATCGATTATTTGGTGATTACAGTATTAGAATATTTATATATTTGCATACCTTTTATAAAAGTATATAATATTATGTGTTTTTAATAAAATTGTTTTAAATAAATTACAGTAATAAAATAAATTGTTATAATTTTTAAGGTAATTTAAGGATTATTCTCTAGTATCTTTTATATTGTAACGAATTAACATATAATTTTTGGCTGAGTAATTGTAATTTACATTATTGACTAAGAAATATATTCAATAATACACATAATACATACGAATTGTATATAAATATGTATTAAGTGATTAATGGTTAATGATTTAAATTTGATTAATTTCCACGTATCTAAATATTATGCATAGTATTATTATTATAAAATATAATATGTATAAAAAGATTGTTACAAGCTAAAAAAATGAAACTAAATATTTTTATTTTCAATTTATGTATTAATATATTATTTCAAGAAGTCAGAGTTAAATCATAAATCGCATTATTCGGTAGATTTTCAAATATAGTAGTATTTTAAAAATTAGAAAACATATGTAACATATCCAGCCTAAATTTTTTTTAGATAATATTAAAAACAGAACAATGGTAGTTAACTTCCTATTGAGGCAATTAATATAATTATGTACCCACATTTAATATATAATTAATAAAAAGGTAGGTAAGTGAGTACCGCTCTGCTCTATATTAGGCGTGGTTTACTACTATAGGTGATAGCCGATAGGTCTGTTTAATTTGAATTCAAAGATTTATCATTATATACCAAAAACGATTCTGAGCAGAAACAGTCTATCAGCCTAGAATAACTAAGTGATGTTTTTTTGATAAAACTATTAAAGTAATTTATCTTAATAATTGTAATATTATTGTAAGGTGATATAATACAATTTCTTATATTATTTAGTTTTTATTTATCATAATAATATTTATTTATACATATTATATTATAAAAAATTATATTTACAACTTTTAGCTGAAAAAAAAATTCTAGCGTCAATATAGAAATAATTTTATGAGTGTATGAAATTTAATTTTTTACGAAATCGCATAAAATAACTATATATTACAATTTAAATATAGGTAATAAATTATTAGTCTCTAATAATATAATATATTCTACTAATTATCCAAACTGACAAATCATCTCCGTTCAGAATAGTTTTTTATATACAATGATACCTGTCATTGCATTCAAATTTAACACATCCATTATAGTGACCTACTCCCCATCTCTACTATTATACAGCAGTGCGATATCCACTTGCCCACCCTTTTTATTATTTTTTTCCTTAATTTTCTTTCTTTTTTTTTCTGTCACAAAATTATACTAAATTTATTATTATGATAATATTTATGTAATTTAAAATTAATGATAAAAAAAAAATGATTATGCATTTAAATGTTGATATATTTTATTTTGTGCGAGTAAATAAAAATAAAAAAAACCTAACAAACCCATAGTTCTACACATTTTATATTATAGGAATACTTATAATTATTTATCAACTTAACATTTAAGAATTTGATGAAAAAATTATAAATTCTACTCGTAGTTATTTTTTTTCAACAACCATATTATAAATAAGTCAATAAAAATATAAACATACGGTTGTATATATTTTTTAATGTTATGAAAAATCACAAGTGTAGTACTTTTACAAATTGCCAAACAAATTTCTAACTTTTCTATAGTTTTTTTAAAAATGCATTACTTTATTTTAGTTTTTATATAATTATATCATAAATCAAATGAATAATTTTCAAAGGTCGTTATTATCACAAATTTACATTTAATTATTTACATAAGTTAATAAATATTAAATATACAATTATAAAGAATTATTTATAATAAATCATTCCAAATAAAATTTTATCATGTTAATTATATCGTTTATTTTTTTTTTTTTTAGAGAAATATTTACTAAGAGTAATAAATCATAACTCAAAAGTAATGATAATGTACATTTAAAGATAAAAACAATGTAACTAACAATAATATAAGACAATCCTGTAGCTAATTTACATATTTTATTTTATATTGTACTCATTAAAACATAATTATGTACAAAAATAGTGTTACACGCTGTAAATAACTTGTCTTACCGTTAATAATCTATGAATCTATGAATGATCATACTAAGTTTCAAATATTGTAATTCATTTTGTTTATACGATTTAAAAATAACCTTTACAATTTTATATATATGCGCCATTTATGTAGATACACATTTTAAAATAATAATTTATCTATTCACGATTATTTTTTCGTACCCCGTAGTTAAGAGTATGTTTGACATAAAAAAATAATACAATGTTCAATAGTTTTTATTTTATTTCATTTCATATTTGTTCGCAGATTCGTTGCCAAGAAGGTGAACGACATTACACTTACGACTTGGACGAACGTCTTGTAGAATTTGGTACGGCTGTACACGATAGCGATTTTGGACGGGCTATATTATACCTGGAAAGTTTAGAGGACAGTGATGATCATCAGTACGAGGTTGATGGCATGTGGCAAAACCTATCAGATATTGGCCTACAGCTAATGAACTTGCCAGTAGCTGCAAGATGTTTGGCAGGTGTCGGTGACTATTGCAAAGCATGGTATCTACAAGAAACTTATAAGTTAGCTGAAAATTTCGCAAAGGAAAATAGTAATGTATAATCATATATTATATTAACTTCGTTTAATCGTGCACATAAGATAAGAATAGAGAACAATAAACTTTATTTTTGATAATCATTAAAAAATATTATATTTTATTTATTAAATTCAAATTAATTAAAATAGTTTCCCTATATAAAAGAAAAGAAATATATGTTAATAGATAGCATTAATAAAAAAATCTATTTAGAAAAATTTAAAATCCTTAAAAATATTTTAGCACTAAATTTGCATTTATATAATATAAATAAATATATATATATATAATGATAAACAATATATTTTTTTCATTTTTAACACAAAACACAAAAGTATAATAGGTTCTTTCAAAATGGACCTAATTTAATTAGAATTAGTAGAAATTATACTTTTAAGTATAATAAATGTTCATACATTTTTTGATTATAAAAATATATATTAACAATAGTAAGGATAAAACAAAAATAATAAACAATTATTTTTTAAGAATTAACTCTGTATTTTTTTAAATGAAAATGTGATTTTTTAATATTGCTTGTTGCTTGCATCTAATTTATTTATAATTTAATATTGTTTTAAAAATTAAGAAGTTTAGTGTGGTCAATTAACAATTGAGAAATACTTTGAAAAACTCTGTCTGTTATTTTTAAGTGAAATTAATTAGTTATTTGGTATAGTTGAATGCATTAATAAACGGTTCTAAAATTGTAATTTCAACATATTAAGCTGAAGAAAAAAGAAACTTTTTTCCAAGTTTAATGTTTTAACTGCTTCGCACTCATTTAACGTCAATTTATTAAGAATCTACCCACTCAATAAATTTTCTATTTCTATCTCGATGTTACCCGACAGATACAATTAAATAACAATAAAAAAAGAGAGAATAATTTTTATGATAAAATAGGAATGAAAAAACCATTTAATAACAAAACAAACAGTCGTTTAACTTCCATATATATTGGTGTAATTCGTTGTATACGAACGCTAGACTTATTGATATCAATAAGCTTTAATACAATATCACTAACAGTCTCACTCACAAATTGAATCATATTATTAATAATGTATTTAGGTAAAATATTATACACGGTTTTCACGTATGTGACATTCAATGAGTAATTAGAATAGTTAAATTTTCTATGGTGCTGCTGTACTGTACATTAAGAGTTGAATGGGTTACTGTTATGGATGGGTTAAATTTAAATTCAATGATATAACATTGTATACAAAAAATGATTCTGAGTAGAGACAGTCTGTCAGAGTGTCGCCTATATCATCAAGTAATAATGTTTTTTTTTTATATTATTATGTAATATTATAAAATGTTTTTCCCATAAAATTTACCAAAATAACGAATGATTAAACAAAAAAAAAAAAAAAAATATTTTATTTTATAGTTATATTAAACTTATTAGTTATTTATAGTAATTTGCTAAGGCATTCATATCATAGAGAAAATGTTCAATTCATCATATGCTTTTCAGACTCTATAATTGACGAACTATCAAGAGCGACAGCTAGAGAGAGTGTCTTGGTGACTATTGAATCTGTATAGAGATCAATGCCATCACTACCAAAATTAAATATTTTTAAAATTTAACAAGTGTACTGAAATCATTTAAACGTTTGTCCTACAATATTAATCTACCTATGTATCGTACATATCGTCAGTATATTTTCCGATGGTACTATCCTATATTTTTAATTTTATCATTATTACAATTATTTCCTTCGCGTATCACATAATATCACAAATAATAATATATTATATATTAATATCATAAATATTATACTTCTTGTATATCTGTACAGTTTTTGATATAGGTGTATTTTATATTTTGACTGTATATGTATAATGCAGGTATTTGTTTTATATTTAACCTTAAACAACATATTTAGTACTTTTTTGAACTTACATTTTCAGATTGCAAATTGTAAATTTGTAAATTGTAAATAATTATTAATACGTGAAACAAAGTAGTGGCTATGACAAAAAAAAATTGATATTTCTATATATCTTTATTATAGTTGTTTATAATAATACGTCACCTACATATTACATTTTTTATTTTTATTAAGTATGTTTTTAACTTTCTAGGTATCAAAATATAAGAAACTCGTAGATATTTACCAATTTGTTTTGTATTTATAATTTCGATGTACACATATTATTTATGTGTATTAAATTAAACGTGTTCATGATTTAATCTATAAATCTTAAAAGTATCACGATTTATCTCAACGCAGGGCAAATAAGATCATATTTTTATAAATTCTGCAATATATTGATTTAAGCTAATCAAGATACCATATTATTTTCTCTAAAAATAAATTTTATCTAATACCTAGGTGCAAATTATAATATAAAAAACTTATAAATTAACCATATTTTATGGGTAAATATCCAATATTTTAAATTCAAATGTTCATAAAAACATAATTATATAAATTGCTCAACTTATAAATAACCTCGTGTTAAAGTTTCAAATCATATGTATAAATTTAAAATTATTTATAAATTACTAACTACAAAATACATTTTAATTTTTGAGGTTTGATGAATTTTGTCAAAATTTTAACTTTAAACGCTTATAAAAAAATATTTAAAGATTAATATCATAGATTTTTGAAGACTTTTAATTCATACATCATACATAAACAACTTATGAAGAGCTTTGTATTTAATGTTCAAACATTTTTACCTTATGAATAATTTTTAATCGACCATTTTAGAAAATAAAATTAAAAAACATTTAAAGTATCTCTTACCTATAAATTGATTAAAAAGGCAATAATATAAACGTTTAGTGAAAATTTCAAGTATTTAGAATTATTGCTTCTTAAGTTACATCTAAAATATATCGATTTTGTCAAAAATTGAATTTACGTGAAGATTTTTTCAACTGTTAGCTTGTTTTTTTCGATTATATATAATTTATATATATATATATATATATATATATAAAATACTGGGAATTTAAAGTACAAACTAAATCTAGTCTGCTATCCAAAACCACCCTTAAATTTTAAAATTGTATCAATTACTCATCGTATATACAAACAAACAAAAATGATCATAAAATCAATAGGTACATATTTATCGCTTCGCTTAAAATTTAAAACTATTGATAAATGACTAATATCATTCTAATCACTCTTAATTATATTACTATATACTTGACCTTTATTTATTTAAATTTCACCATGTCTTATGATTGGAGTGAAAATATAAATACATTATATATTTAATATATTTTAAGTAATGAAACGTCGCAAGTTCATTAGTATGTTTAGTGTATAGTATTATGTATGTTGTGAACATACCCTTAAAATCTAAATAACTGTTACGTAAAGTACAATAATAAATAAATTACACAATCGATTTGCTCATACATATGTAATAAAAGCATATAAATGGCCCATATAACACACTTTTTTTTGGGCAAAATTATTTATTTAAATACTAGCCACCTGTTGTACTTACAATCATAGATCAGAACTCAAACTACCACCGATCGTTATAATGTTTCATCGTTTATTTTCAATTCTATATTTGATACTTCATAACAATTTATAAATAACAAGTTGATTTATTACTTCGAGAAGTAGAAGAATAGTCTAATATTTTGTATAACAATTATTTCAAATGAATATGAAATTTTACATATTCTTTTATTTTTATTTGAGAAGATATCAGAAGATTCAAACCTTTATCAAAATACTTACATAATAAATAGTTTAAGTTAATTTTATGATATTTATAGCATTGAATATGATTACTAATCTTATCACACAATTATAACACACAATATTCAATTAACTTGTGATATAGCTGAAATACTAATATAATCGTATTAACTATTAAGTACTCTACATTAAATGCATGGTAATAATCTAGTGTGATGCGATTGGAAAACTATTCACTGTATTTACGTTTCATTTAGGTGACGTCCCATTAAATATCTATGCAATAATTGGTTTAAAATAAGATTTACATTTCTTAAATCGTATAGTGTAACTGTAACATAATAAAATTCCTATTTGTGTAGATAAATAAATTGAATTAATAATATTGTTATATTAAATTTAAAGTAAAACTTATCAATAGTAATTATATTTATGTAAGTATTTAATTTATTTTGCCTAATATTCATAATACAACATTACCAAAATCAACATTTTAAACAGTTAAATGAATTTTGTATTACGCCATATTTACCATAGTGTTTCTATATTTATACAATGCGTATCGTACAGACACAAGAGATGAGTCTAATTAAAAACGATAGTGTTTTCTTAATCTTTTGACCAACATATTCACGGTACCGTTGACGGTCAATATTCGTTATTATTCTAGAGGAATAATGAATGAAAACAAACTGTAAAGAAACAGTATCGTCGGCGGTAGTACACGTCGTATTATTTCAGCACATTTAGGCCATTTATCTTTTGACGCAAAAGAGAATTCCGGAGAGAATATTTCCCCATTTATAATCACCCAAGTCGTGGAGAATCGCCCGGTCGCGACATTTGCAATTATCATAATTTATCGGGTTGATAAAGAGACAAATGTATCGTAAAGGATAAATGACTGAAGGATGAGTGGAGGGAAAAATATGTCTACTATCAATGGACTCAGTGCCGTGGTTGTGGATTTATACACACTAAGTTGCAAATTGCACAAGGTGATAGACACTAGAAACCCGATCAATGAAAACGTTCAAGGAATTTTGATGAAAAGAATTTAGGGTTATAAGCTTTTCGTTCGCTGTTGTTCTTGACGATTAACGTTTTTTCTTGTCACTATGGTTGTATGCGTAGCTTAGTTATAACATATTTAGACTTTTTTTAAAAAGTACTCGTATATAAATTATAATATTAAGTATAATTTATTTAATGTGGTAGGTATAACTTATAAGTTATTTTTTTTAATATGTTGATGCTCTCGTCTGTATTGGAAGATATTCAGAACACACGGAAGCCTATAGCACTTTCTACATTCATATCGTTCTACAATACGATCACAAAGGATATAAATACAACCAGATAAAAAAAAAACTTTTTTTCTAAAATAATGTAATACAGACATTCCACTAACTATATGTGGGTGCACATAATTTATTATATTTGATAACATAACAAAAGTTTCTTTTAAAATGTTCATTGACGCCCAAGATACTATTCTAATCTACCCAAAGGAAAACATTCGATATTTTATTAACAGTTGGAATCATTAATAATATTGTCAACTCCCTTGATATTGTCTATTTAGTTTTACTATTACACTTTTCTTTTAATATTTTTATACCATAAATTCACTTTTTTTTACAAATTAGCTCTATTTGTTTCGAACAACTATATCACGCATATGTTTTATGTCTTTATAATTGCAATAATTTTAAAATAAATTATACGATCCTGTTATGTGTGTTAGACATACTTTATAAAAATTATATTTAATAAAACTAGATCATTGCTTTAATTTATATAATTTAAAATAATATTAAAAACAATTTATTATTTTAACTTTATAGAGACTATTTGTATCAATTATATTTTGACCAAACAAATTAAGTATACAGATTGTATTTATAAAAATATTTATTTATAAGTTTAAGATCATTATATAGTCACTGTAAAAATAAAATATAAGTTAGTTTGAAGGCATTACTCTGTGTGTACTGTGTACCTACTAAACAAAAATAATATATATATATATAATTAGGTTTTAAAATTGTGATACTTTATTTATTTAAATTTTATAAATATTTATTCAAAAATGTAGTATATTTTGTAACATTTTATTATTTTAAATTAATTATTAAGTATAAACTATTCATATAATACCTAATCAGTATACTAAATAATATAGTATAATAATAATAATATGCTAAACAAAATATTTAAATTAAAAATGATTATCATTAAAAAAGAACATTATTTAATCACAGTGCATATTAATAATTTTTGTTTTAATTGTTCACCTTTGTGTATAAAATTGTATTACAATAATTCGTGTATTATTGTTTTTCTGTGAATATTTTCGAGTAAAAAAAGCGCTTTAAACATTCACATAGCTCTTATTAAATATTGATTTAAGCGTCTTTATATTGATTTTAACTCATTATGGATTTATCTAACATACTGAATAGATTAATAGAAATTGTTTTTTGTTTTTTAAATAGTTTTATGTAGTACAAAAAATTTTTTTCCTAAATTCGTTATTGAAATTTGTTTAAGCAACTCCAAAAAGCGTGATATTTACCTAACATAATTTCTTAAAAATTTTAATAATATAATGCTATATTTTTGAAACAAGATGAACAAAGCGAATTCAGTACCCAAAACGCAATAAGTTTTGTTTTCGATCAAGCTTTATTCAATTTTTTTTCAATAATCATTTTGGATTTCAAGTGGCATTTAGACTTTATTTTTTTTTTAAATTGTGTTTTTTATTCTATCGTTGTAATGTATCTGTCCACTGTCCGGTATTTATGGTGGAGAATAACTTCAAAAGTACCATATAGTAACTTTTTAGATTAGAAAAATGATCTAGTTGGTGTTTTGAAGAAGTTGTTTTTCGATTTTCACAGTAGTTTTCCTAAGTGAGAAAAAACAATCAATAAATTACAAAAAAAAAATAATAATAATAAAAATTTACGGCACAGCTATTTTCAACAAAATTGACTTAGCTTATATTTTTTTCTAATTCAAACAATGATTGATAATCTACATGGATGGCATTTTTACCAATTGTAGTATTTAAGTTTTTCGAAATGAATTATTTAATTTCTCATATTTCTTAGACTATTGAAAATATTTGTTTGAATTTATAATTTATATTTTTTAATGAATCGTGATTAATGATAAGCGAATGAAATTTTAAGAGAAATAAGAAAGAGACAAGAGGATTTTTTTGTGTTTTCAAAATAAAATTTGTATATGCTACATATTTTTCAGTTATTCACATCTGTTAAATTTGTTGTATTTATCTCTTAAACCTAATAATTGTGCACAATGTTGTTCGTATTTAATTCTAAACATTGTATCGGTTAAGTTAAATGTGCTGTACAATGTATAGGTTAAGGTGTGAATGTTCGTGTTAGAATATAATTTTTCTTTTATATATATATTATACTCAGCTATAACTCTTATACTTTTATAAAAATGAATTGAGTCCTTTATATTGTACAACCTTATAATTAAAAATTCACAAAAATTAAACACATATGCCATATATTATTATAATATTTATGAATTAAAAATGTTTCAAATATAAAATAAACATTCTCAGTCATTAAGGACGATATTTATTTATAATGAAATCAATAATATATTTATTACTTCATTTAAAATTAACATCACATAATAAATAAGTTATAGGTGAGATCTCATGGACACAAAAAACAACAGCTTCTCTTTAACTTGAGTTTAGATTAAATAACCTCTGTTATAAATATTAAAAATATATGCTCCATGGTAATTTCATAAATGAATGATTAAGTCATTTTTGTGTATGAAAAATTAAATTTAAATATTCAATAAATTGTTTTGTTTATCTTAAATAGATTTTAATACTTGTAATTGGCCAAATATAATAATTTAAAATTTTTAAATTCATATGTTTATTTGTTTTTATTATAATTAAAGTAAAAAAAAGTATGTTAAAAATTTAAATAGATTTTTTTTTAATATTTACAAACGGTAAATATTAATCTTATATCTATATCATAACATAAGCTCCTACATTAATTTTTACGCAACATCACTATTTAAAAAAAAATTTCTAAATTGTCGATAAAATGATTTTAATATAAAGTTTGAATCTGATTTGATTTTATCAATAATCAAATTTCATACTCACAGAAAATATTAAAAATGTTAAATGTTTTTAAATTATTATATGGGCAATAAAGATATCTCGTACAATATTTTTTTTTTTATATTTATGTTGTACAAGGCATTTTTGTGTTACAACTATTCAGGTGCAACAATTTTTATCAATATTATTCATATTTCAGTTTAAATTATAAACAAAAGTAATTTGTTTTTAATTGTATAACTAAAATACTAAAGACCATAGTATTAATATTAAGAATAATTATAAATTTAAATTTAAGTCTCTGTGTAAATTTATAATTGTTAACTTAAAATTAACATAATTTGAAATAATATTTGTTTATCTTATCATTTAGATAGTATTAATATTAACATAAAGGAAATACTTAATTTATAATTATATTAATTGAACATTCAAATTAAAACTAATGGTCAACCAATGAAACTTAATAAATGAACTTAGAATTTCAAAAGTTTATTATGATTAGAATAAATTCTAGAATTATCAATAGTTGAAATTGCCGAAATATGCAAATTCTATGTAATGTGGAAATTATATAAGTTATCCAGAATGACCTTAATGGAAATACCAATTGTTATACCCATTATTTATTGTGTTAAATATTCAAAATGTTTATTATTACTGTGTTTGTTTATCAAAACCTAATGTGGTGTAAGAAATAATTATCACAGTGTTGTAACTCCTGTACATTTATTTGTCACTGCGTAATAATATTGTCCTTTATTTGTATTACATTGATAATAATTATTCCAGGAAACAGATTACTGTACCATATACGTTATGTTTTTTCTGAATATTTATAAAATAACGAGTTTACATAGAATACTCATTTATTTTTGAGCTACTGTGAAATTTAAATTATTACTTGAAGGATTTAATGTCTCTTGACCTTAGCGATATGAAATGTATATTTAAGAACTGTTTAAAGGTGCTTTTGTAAAAATATTAAACAGCATTCATCATTCATGACTACTGTGTTCACATGTATAAGTTTTTTTTTTGAATCCGTCATAATTTGTCAGTCCATTTTTATACATATACAATATATATTAAAAGTTTACGTATCGCTAAAATATTATGCATGTATTTAGGCTATGAAAATATTAAAATTCGTTAATAATTTAAACAAATAAAAATATATGATAAAAAATAATGGAATTATACTTATTATTATAATACAAATAATAATTATATAATTTATTTTAGATTTTGGTATTACGTAAAAAAATTGTACCTAATTAGCTTTTTATGATTTTTAAAAAAAATCAGTACATCAGTATAGATTATCAGCTAGATAATCGACAATAATTGTTAAATTTATAATACAAATTAATATCATGCAATTGTATAGTACATTAGCATCAACCTAAATATTTGTGTAAATTGACATTAGAGAATTAATTCATAAAAAGAAATGTAATCTCATATTTTACCTAATAAAAGACAATTTGATTACAAATTTAATGTTTTAAATCAAATAATAAAATATTATTGCTTGATATAACAAAATGAGTTGATTTTGATTTTAATTTAAATAGAAACATTCAGCATCCCTGTTTTCGTAAGTGAAAATAAATCATAAAATTATATTTTTTTCTTTTATGGTTCAACAACTATAACGAGATTTTTATAATACTATGACAATTATTTTTAGATTATTAAATAAAGAATAAAGTAATAGTATTTTAAAATTTGAATTGGTTAGTTACACGATGTTTTATTGTTTCTATTGTTCAATTGTAATTGATGTTTGATCAACAATGATTAAATTTAAAATCTTACGAAGTATTGCATTTATACAAATTTTTTATTATTTCATTTTTATGAAACAACTAATCTGTAAAAATAGAAACATGTATTAATTGTTTCATAATATTTACTATAATAAAAACTCTATTGTATTTTAAGTAAAATTAATTTATTGTAATTTATTAAACTACAACTTACGAAATTCATTTTTTTTTTGTATTTATATTTATGTTTCTAATATCTTTTTAAAAACTAAATTAAGTCTGATGGTTTATGAGTTGCGTTAGATTTTATTAATGAAGTTAAAGTATTAGTGATAAGAGATATAAAATTGATACAAGTAGAGATTTTTTAAGAATTTAAATATGAAAATTTTTTTCTAAACTGCATTTTAGAAAGCAAATAAGATACGTACAATAACTTTACATGAAACAGCATTTATCAACTCGAATATGAAATATACCATATTATAATTTAGAAAAGATAATAAACAAAAAATACAATGTTTGATTAAAATCTTATTTTATGAAATTTCCAAAATAATTTGGTGCTTATATGCAATGTACTATTATTGAATTAATCTACTCAACTATTGAAGATATGTTAATGTTAACTTAAAATTTTCTATAATATTTATAACTTAAAATTAATATTATTATTTACAAAACCTATTTAAAAACTTTTAATTAAAACATATTTTATAATAATAAGAGCTAAGAGGCTTATAGTTCGAAAAATAATAATATACCTATTCAATCAAATTATGGGTTATAATCTTTAATATCAAATACAGTTTTTACATATGGACTTACTTCATTTAATTTAATATAACGAAAGTCAGATATTATTTTATTACAAACACTCATCAATTAGATTTTTAAGATGACAATAAAAGAGATGGAAAAAACTAAATTCTATTAAAAACAAATTCAAATGTATTCATGACATGATAGTTGAAAACACAAAATACAGGGAGTTCCGCTTAAAGTGATCATATCGGTTCAGATCATTTTGATTCTATTAACTGGTTGATTCCATAAAGCATTTTTTTTTTATTATAAAAAAACTGCCAAAACGCCCAAAACTATAGCACTAAAAGTGTTATTAACTTATAATATTTAGTAGCTTATAGTAGTTATATCAGTGGCGTATATCTATGGCCTCAAATATATGCAGCTGCATGGGTTGTCACAACTTTAATTTTTAGGGAAGCTAAAAATTAAATTCTCTAGAACACACTTTGGTCTGTGAGTGGGTGTCTATTTTTTGGTGTTGCATGGCCTTTTAAAAACCCTATATACGCCACTGGTAGTTATTTTTAATTATTAATTCGAATGAACATTATTATTTTATAAATTATTTGAATTTTTAATGTAGGTAGTAGGTACTTCATTACACTGACAAAAATTATAATACGAGATTAATTTGCTCGCTAAAGAGTAGACTAACCTTTACATTTTGAGGACATTATATAGCTATTATTCATTAAAATAACTGTTTTGAACGGTGTTAATTTTTCGAAAAGGTAAAAATTAAATACAAAAGTTTTCCTTGTTTACATTTAATTAATATAATATTCATAAATCGTGTGAATTGTTAAAATTAACTATTAAATTTAAAAAAAATATATAGTTATACATACTTGTATAGACTAATAATTAGTGTTTTGTCTACAGTGACGATAATGCAATTGATAAACATTTTAACTAGCTTAAAAAGAATTTACAAAAATAAAAATAAATAACATCAATTTAAATTCAGATTATTTGGATCTGAATTCAATATATTATTTTGTTTTGACAGTTACTAAAAATAAATTAAATATATTTTATAACCAATATTAATTCAAGTTATCAAGTTATAGCAAATAATTTTTTTTATATTCTATGAAGATACCTGCATGTATTTTTTATAAACAAATTTAAACGAACTATGATTATTTTAAAATTGTATTTTACATAGACATCAATCACTTAAAAATAAATATATCAATAAAAGACTTATTTATAATAATAAATGTGTAGATAATATTCTAATATTTAAATTTGATAATAGGTCAATTCACTCTAATATTAAAGCTAGCAATATAATATTTGGCTTTACTAAATCCAAATTTTCAATGTTGTTAGTTTGTAAGCCGGTGAAAATACATTGCAGCTTCCTCTTAATTCTTAATAGCATATTATATTTTTTAATTGTCAAGATAGTAATATTTTATTGCAATAGGTACTTTATTATTTCAATAAAATATGGTAATTTTTTTTTCTTTAATTTATCATTAATTAATCTAAGGACATAAGAAAAAATAATATATATTAATTATACATTATTATTCAACATTACATTATCAGCGTGATACTGATATTTAAAATGTTTTATGTAAAACTGCTCACAAAAGAATATATTTTATATTATTATACTCTATGATAAAATTGTTAAGTAATAAATATAGGTATAATATCATTATTTACATAATTTGTAGTATCATTATTTGTTTCTAGATAATGACGGAATGGATTGTCCAGAGGTGTGGGCTCGGATAGCAGTACTGAATGGTCAATTACAAGCAGCTGAAGTATTATACCTAGAACAAAATAAAGTGGAAAAAGCAATTCAGATGTATTTGTCATTACAT
The DNA here is from genome assembly GCF_020882245.1 of Rhopalosiphum padi. Taxonomy (NCBI): domain Eukaryota; kingdom Metazoa; phylum Arthropoda; class Insecta; order Hemiptera; family Aphididae; genus Rhopalosiphum; species Rhopalosiphum padi. The sequence goes on along the minus strand of NC_083598.1, from coordinate 10,198,905 downwards.
AAATGGGAAAATGGTAAAACAAGAAAATTTAATTTAGAAACTATTGTTTAAATATATATTATATTTTGTTATACTATAATTTTAGCTATTCATTTGGCTGAATCCAAAAACCGTCCAGACGTCGATGATTTGAAATCACAATATCATTTTTGGCTACTAGATACGTGTCAAGAAGAAAAAGCAGCTGAAATTAAAGAAATGGAAGGAGATAAAAGGTCGGCGCTTCAGTTATACATGAAAGCTGGTCTTTTTAGCAAAGCTGCAAAGTAAGTGTAAATGAATATTAATTTCATAATAACACATAAACGATATTATTTTGCATTTGTCATAATCATTTACACATAATATATGTCGTGCTTATGTAGATCACAATATTATGAGTGCTAAACTTTTATACTAATTTTATTAGAGCATATTTCATACGATTTTTGGTCTATAATATGGAATTTATGAACTATATATACGATTCAAAACCGAACGAAGACAAATAATGCAATAAATTAAATATAAACTATTTTACCAGAATTTTTATTTCACATTATTGTTTTTTTACAGATAACTAATAGCTTTAAATATTGTATCGTACGTCTACAAATATAAATAAAAAAACAACAAAAACAAAAATTACATATTTTTTATAATGACCTGCTTTTACCTCAATCATATTATTTATTTATTTTACATTGATAATTTCGTTTCATCATCAAAGGTTATTAGGTAGTGTTATAATATGTATTAAACTTACATTTTTTTGATTGATTTTGTTTATAATTTATGTTCTTTAAATACCATGTATACACGTTGGAATATTTGTATAATATTTTTATTCATTGCTTCAATTTAAGATCCCAAAATATTATTAAGTTGATGTAAATTGTTTTTCTTTTCATTCGGTTTCGTATTGGTGACATTCTGTTAAAATATGTTTTATAGTGAGTTGAATTCCTCGAGTGATGCATATTGAGATATATTTTTCTTTAGTTATTAAGAAACCTTAAGTTACCTTTGTATGGCAAATTTTTATCTATTAGGAATCTATCTAACTCGTTTTTTCCTGAACTGTTGTTATTTTTATTTCGTTTAGTTTTTTATTACGAATTTTTGCCATATTTTATACTATTCTAATGAGTTGATATTTTTATATGATTTTTGGTGTTGGTGTATGTTAGTATTTTTTTATGGTTTGCTTGTACAATTTCTTTAGAAGATGTATTTGCTATTTCGTTACTTTGAATGTTGATGTGGCAGGGTATCCATATATTAGAGCGATTTTTTTTTATCAAGTCCATTTATTGAATTGTCTATTTAGACTGATATTTCACTAGGGTTGAATGGATTTTGGAGGCTTGTTAGTGTGCTTAGTGAGTCGTTGAGGATTAGCTATTGTTGTGTGTCTTAGTTGGAAATATATTGAACTTCCTACGATGGTAGTGGAAGTGTAGATCGAACAGTGGTCGTTCATATATTTTTTTTGTTAACGCTGTGGTTTTAGTAGTGACTGAAATTGTAACTTCTACATTTTGATTTTGATATATATTTCTTTATAGATTTTTTATTTATATTTATTTTGATGAAAGTAAATTGTTTTAAGTTAATTCGTTTGTTGTTATTATTATTTTGTTTTATTTTTAGTGCATTTCAGTTTGTATTGATTATGACACCTAGGGGTCCAATTTGATTATTATAATTTTTTATTTTTTTTTTATGATCTTCAGTCCTTTAGATTAATGTCATAATTTTGTTATGTATTTTATTTGGTATGATTATGTATAGCTATAGCTGTATTCAATGCAAGTGCCATATGATAGGCATAGGTATATTCTTCAAATGTAAAGGAGAAGGTGATATAATTTATATATTTTCAATAGGGTTTGATTTGTGACCTATTACAATGTGTAAGCTTGTGTTATGAATAGGTTTTATTATTATGTTGAATGTTGTGGTATTTTAATACCGATAAGTTATCTAATTTTGATAAAACTAACGACTTGTATAATACTTGTATTAAAATTTTGTTTGCTATTTGTTGTGCACAAGTATAATGAATAATACATATTTTTTTATTTTTATAAATACAAATAATTTAAATATAAACACAACTTAATCTCATTTAATTATTATATTATTTGCATAAATTATTCATTACATCATAATGAACCATGTATAAGTATAATAAGTATATACAATAATAAAAACTGAAGAGAATAAATATATATAAAACATATAATACAGAATATTATTATGTTTCTTTTTTTAAATGTAAAATTTCACATTTCGATTTACTTATAATAATCTTAATATTAATGTAAAACTAATTATAAATAATTTATCCTAGTATTACTTTATTGTAAATGAAAAATTGATAAAATTCTTGTAGTATAAGTCCATTTAAAATATTATGTAGTCCACGGATTAAATTGTCACATTAAGATTAGAATAATGATTAGAGTTGTAGCTTGTAGCTATAATCAATAAAATAATGAACAAGGACTAACGATAACGTTGTCGGACAGATAAGGAAGTTGTCTGTTTAAATGTTGTGGAAATGGATATATATTGTTTAAGCGAAATCCTTTAAGAATTTTAATTATAAAATAACCTTTTTTTGTTTATTTAAAATCAAGAAATAAAGTTAAATTCAGATATATGAATTAAAATATTTTAATATTTTTAGAAATGAAAATTATTTTTGAATATGTTTTTGAGATAAAAACTTAATGATATACTTCTAACAAGAAAGTATTAATATAAACTATAAATCATACATTATATTAAATTGTATTTTATTTTTTCACATGAATTTGTATTTAGTAAATAAATAAATTATGCGAAATTAACCAGTGATTAAAATACATTTTTTTAAATATATATTATATTCAATATAAATAAATTTCACCATCAGCCATTTAATTTTAATCATATTATCTACCCTTTTCCAATAATTATATAATGTTACGAGGAATATTTAAAATCTTTTTTTGTAAAATCGTTATTTTTCTAATAACAATAAGAAACAGATACATTTTAATTTCAATAGACAAACTCACTATATTAAAAATATCATAATTAAATTCAAAGTAAACATTCATAACAAATTGTGAATTTCAAACAGATACAATTAATAATTTTATCAAGAAAAATTTAAATGATTTAATAATATACAGGTTCACAACAACTAATATTTTAACTGTCTACACGATAATCTAACATGATAGATGTATAGATGCATAATACTTCTATTTATATAAACATTTTTAAATAATAAAATATGGTATTATACACTTTTTAATTTAAATTTTATACCACTGACTATTGAAATTTACAATTCATGTTTTCGGTGAATTTTTTTCATACCAAATTTAGTACTAACCATAATGATTATGTACAAAGTATTTGAAATAATAAACTGATAGGTTTAAAAATTTCTATACATGAATTTTGAATGGTATTTTAAAAACTGACATTCTTTGGAAAACGTAATAATAATAAAAAAAAACTTTGAATAAAATTATATTAGCTAAAATTTATATATATATAATTTGAACCACTTCAATTTATTTGATATCCATATAATACAAAAATATATTATTTTTATTAACAATACAGTGAAAAAGTTTCTGTTGAATAAGTCAATCAATTTTACATATAAACCATTAACTTTTTGTAAACTTCTGATATAATCAAATTCCAATAAGTAGACTCGTACATTATACTTGTTTAAATATATATTTTTTTAAATATTGTATGTATTAAAATTATTTTTTATATTTAATCTCAAGAATAAAATGTGTTATATAATATTATTTAAATCATATATCGTTTTAAAAATTAGAATAGTTGGAAAAGTTGGATAGTTCACATAAACTACTATAACTATTTAGCTTTTGTATAATACAATATTATAATAAATAATATTATTTATGTGATACAATGGTATACTCGTATGATTACAAAAACCTTAATCGAATTTTGCGTACATAGCTGTATTTATTACGTGAGTGTGACATAATAATATAATTTATTTTTTCTGTCCTCGGTCATTGAGACCATACCGCCAAACAAATTTCTCTCCAGACATTATAAAAATATAATTCAAATTGAAATCGTACAGGCTTGTTCAAGATGACCCAGAACTTTTGGCTGATTCAGTTGTAGAAAAAGTACTGTCTGGATTGCTAAGACTGGAAAACTATCACGTTGCAGGAGAACTTTGTCAATCGCAGGGGAATCCTGGCAAAGCTATGGAATTTTACTGTAGAGGAAACATATACGCTAAGGCCGTGGAGTTGGCAAGATTCATATCCCCATCAGGTGTGGTGTACATTTTATATGTTTACGAAGTATGACTTCGTATGTAAACAAAACATGATGACATATTTTTTGCGTTCCATCTGAAAGTATTGGTGGGTCAATTTTAATATATGCAAATATGCAAATTTCCAATAGCGTAGTAGATATAATGAAAAAAAACTTAGAGTGGTTTTAATATAGGTTATATTATATAAGTATCTCTTTGATCAATTCAGAGTTATGTTTATTTAGATTAGCTAATTTTTTATACAATTTGCTATAGTTAATAGTTTATTGTATTAATATCATAAAAATATAATTATAAATTATTTAAAAGAAAATGGTTTTAATCAAACATTTACATAGATACGAGTGATGTACACTCATAGATAATAATTATTATGCTTTCTAACAATAACTCAAAAATTGTATGAAAATATTATTATACTTAGAGATTACTACTATATATTACAATACTAATATAATTTGAGTTTAAAAACTTGGAATTTTAATATTATATTAAACTTACTGATTTCCAAGAATGCCTAAAATTTCTCAGCAATCTTTATAAATCATTTTTTTTAACTTAATTTACCATGTTATTAATGTTAAATATAATATTTAAATATAATGTATATAGCTTCTTTATTGACATTTTATGAATGTCATTTTCTTAAAGTTTACATACCTACAATTTTGTTTCAAAGTGCATGAAACTGTGAAACAATTGCCTACTATTCTGTTCTACTACTTAATACTTTTATTTGTACTTCAAACTCACAAATGATAATTGGATGCAATAACCTAACATAATTATTAAAACTATTCAAAGCATTTATTGATGATTTTTTTTGTACATTTTCTGTTTGTACTCCACAAATATGGTACCTAATGAACAATTATTAACTTTTATCATGTTTGTATACTAATTTTGTCTATATATGATGCCAAAATATGTCCAAGTAGATAATTATTATTAAAGACTTATATTAATGTGTCGTAATAATATTATTATACATAAATATAATAATTTTAAAGTTACGTTAGAATGTGACGCAATATATATGCAATAAGGGTGTATTATCGCGCTATGGGACACCTTTTACACGACCAATTTACCAAAACATTTAAGATATTAAAACATTGAAATATTAATCACCTGAGCTTTATTTTGTTAAATAATTTTTCAGAGGTAGTTTCTTTAGAAGAAAAGTGGGGAGATTTCTTAGTTTGCCAGAAACAACAAGATGCTGCTATATCTCATTATATTGAATCCGGAAATACAGTAAAGGCCTTAGAAGCTTCCATTGGTGCCAGACAGTGGAAAAAATCAATGCAAATTATGCAGGTAAATATCGTAAATTCTATGTTTGGCTTTAACATTACATATATTGTTTACTTATAACGACAATAACATCTGATATTAAATGATCAAACGAATTCATCTGTATTGTAATATTATTTGGATCAAAGATAAGTAAGGTAAGTAAATTGATTAAACATAACATTTTAAATTTAAATACATATAAACTTAATTAAATCCAGTTTACTACAAATGCATTAAATATATATAATATATTTACACAATATTGCTAATATTTTCTAATAATAATTATACAAGAATAAATTATTTAATATTAATTATAACAATAGATATCATAACCTTATAATATTTTTATCAAAGACATTAAATACAAATAAACATATATTAAAATATTTTAGTCAAAAATTCAATAATTTATTAAAAATATTGTATACATATAAACATATAATACACTATAGCTGATCTTGAAAGGCATCATTCGTGACAAGTTTAACAATGCTAATGAATTTACCATAATCTTAAACACCGTTAAATTAACTAATAATAATAATCTACAAATAAATATAACACAACATTTGGATAGTTTCGACTTAATAAAAAATATAGATCTAAAATAATTGTATATTATTTTAGACTTGTATTTTATATAATAATTATTTTATTAAAATTATGGTAACTCTATAAAAACAAAAAAATATTTATTTTTTCATGAGGCAACAAATCCTTATGTGTATAACTCTCTTTCAAATTAAAAATTAAAAAATTGACTTCAAAGAGGAACTCGAGTATAGGATTATCTATGTACCAAATTTCAGAGCGCTAAGTGCGATAGACTTAGTTGTGGCGCTTACATATATATACACATACAAACACATACAATTAATGTTATAAATATTTTATGTTACTATATTAGTTACAAGTTGTAAAATATTATTATAAAAGACAAGAAATACCGAATAATGGATTTTATTTAAATGTTAGGTATAGTTATTTTTTTTTATTAAAACCATTATTGTTTTGTATATCAAATTAATTTCCTAGTACAACTTTTTTGTGTAAAAAAAAAAATAAAACATACCTATAGTTCAAGCATAGCGCAAAATTTAAATAAATAATATGATGAGTTTTTTATATTGACTTAACGTCTATATTATCGTAAGTTTATTGATAATTTATTTCAAGGAAATTAAAATAACTATTATTATTATAGCATATGTACATTATACGACACGCCACTATTTTATGAGGTGTTAACACTTTTTCTTAGGTAATAATTGTTAAATTCTAATTTGCAGTCTAGCAGGTTTTGAACATGCCTGTTAAAATATAATATATAAATTCATATAAGTAACTTTATATACATTTTTAATTCACAGGTCATTGAAGATAAAACATTGATAACCAAATATGGATCTCATTTGGCTGAACATTTTAAAACAGTTAACGACTATAAGACTGCTGAGAAGCTTTATATGGAATGTGGAATGCACAGAGAAGCTATTCAACTCTATTTAGAAACAGGTTAATTTAATTAATTTATCATATTTTGAAAACGATTAAAATAATATGTGTACCTATATATACATTTGATATTCAAACACTATCGTGTACATTCAGGGAATTGGGAGAAGGCACATAAGCTTTTAAAGAACAACCCAACCTTGACAGACTTGAGTGAAGAATTAGAAACTTATGGCAAAAAGTTGGAAAACATGGGCAGGATTAAGGAAGCGGAAAAGCTTTATATAGCTTTGGAAAAAATAGATCTGGCCATCAACATGTACAAGAACTGTCAACGATACGACGAGGTACGTACGTTTCAACGATTATTCCTCTGCAACGGGCGTAAAACGCAAACCTTACGTTTCCAACAGATGATGTCTCTTGTGAGCAAGTACCACAGTGATTTAGTGAGCACCACCCACGTCCATTTAGCTCACGAGTGTGAGACTCGGGGCAACTACAGGGCAGCGGAACACCATTTTGTACAGGCCGGAGAATGGAAACTCGCGGTAAAAATGTATCGATCGTTGGATATGTGGGAGGAAGCATATAAGGTACCTACACCATTATATGATTCCCTAAAAATTTGTATTATGTATACACAATACGAGTATGTACACGTGCGTGTGATTAATATTTTGTTTGTATATTATTATTGTGGAATGCAAGTAAACAAAGTTTAAAATAATTGGACAATGAGCGAGTCAATATTTTACTCTTAACCTAATCACATTTGATATTCATAAAACCATATGACTAATTATATATCAGCAAAGTGTCTGATGTAAGTTTAAACAACGCTCAATATTAATAATTGATAAAAGTTTTTTTATTTTTAGTTAGCAATATTTTATGAAATAAAAACTGATAACAATGGATACGTGTTTCGATAGTCTTAAATATTCGTAATATTATTCTATTTAGACTGGATCACAATATTTGATTGATTAAGAATGACTAAAAAATGAAATTAAAAAAAAAATTATCTAATTTTACCAAATATTTTAAAAGGGAATTATAAATTATTAATATTAATACATTCAATAATTATAACGTCATATGTTAACGGGTAACTATTATAAATATTAAATATAATATAGTTAGGTAATGAATGTATAATATTACTGCACTATCGAACACTATTCCATCTACTATAGTATACATGGCAACGGAGTAAATGACATGCATCACAGAACTGGCGTATCCTTTTACATAGGTACAAAATTTCAATCTCCAGAACACCGCTCTTATAATAATAAATCAAGGCACAGCATATTCTCGAATTTCAATCATTCCTTTTGATAACCTCATATCAAGAATCAATAACACAATTAATATGACTATGATTTCAGATATTTAGAGATTTCTATACTATAACGTATCTTTAATTTATTGATCTTATAATGCAGATTAAAATAATAAATATTAAAATTAAATATAAACTTCTGTTATATCATATGTTATTGTAAAAATGATTTAGATAAAATAAAATATTGATGTTAATTCGATTTTACACCACCGTGACAATAAAATATATCATGAAAATTGGAACTCAAATGATTTATAAATCATTTCATACGAGGAAAAAAACAATTATTATTTTTGAAAATGATTTTGTAAAATTTTGAAATGTTCTGTGGTATAAAGAATAAATTCGATTTTATTTAAAAATATTTTAGTATAAAAACATATACTGTAATAAGTTTTCTATTGACAGTTTGTTTCTGACGAAAATATTAATTATAGTGGATATCTGACTCATAAATTAAAAATAAATAATTTTACTATATTTTTAGATTGCAAAAAACAATGGTGGAGAATATGCAGCTGAACAAGTAGCATTTTTGTGGGCTAAATCGTTAGGTGGAGATTCGGCTATCAAGTTACTGAATCGTCTTGGTCTTCTAAATGAGTGTATTGATCATGCCAGTGATAGTTATCAAGTAATTAAATAATAATATAATATCATTAAAATACAGTTACCAATCCAGTACGGTCTTTATGGTCTATATCAGGGATGGGCAACTGGCAGTCCGCGTACCATTTTTGGCCCGTGCTACATTTCAAATTACTTTATAAAAGTATAAAATGTTAGAATTTTTCTGTATTTTATTTTATTATTTTAATAATATCAACATAACTTTTATTTTTAAACGTAGACATATATGAATTCTTATCTAGTATTGAACTATAAATGTCAACTGTAAATTTTATTGACTCTTTTTTTGTTGCTTTTTATGTTTTCTAGCCTACTAGATTTTCACTTTTAAAAAAATCTGCCCTCTAGTAACATTGAGTTTTCTATCTCTAGTATACTATAGGTTAAATTATACCTGGTTTAATAAAAATATCAAAGAATAAATTATTATGTCCATAATAATATCAATAATTATATAATTCTGATCAGCAAAGCCAAAATCCATGTTAAGGACATGCCAGCTAGTAAGCCACATTATAACTTTATTATGAGTAAATTTATATTTTTACACCCCCGTCACCCCAATTGAATATTTTTTTTACGCCAATGAGTATTGGAGCCACGAAGTTTTGAAATTGCTCGACCACATTTTAAAAACTTCGGCGCCACTGATTCTGATAGACGTTAAACATATTTTATATCTAAATACTCGCAATATATAATTAATTATTAATGTATTATTTTTCGGCAATTTTAAATGTAACAATTAATATTTCTTATAAAGTTGATAAAATATGGTAAATTATTAATATTAATGAATAATCAAACGACAAAATTCAATTTTTGAAATAAAAATAATTTTAAATAAATTATATTATAAAACAATTCGATACTGTATATTATATTAATATTCAAACAATATGAATTATCGAAAAATATTTATTTTTTATACTAATTATGTTATGATTTTATTAATAATAAGAAATATGTCACTCATTTTAAATAATAGCCAAGTCAAAATAAGAAAAAATTGATCCAAAGCTGAATTTTGGTATACACAAACCCTTTATTATCTTATTGAACATACTAAAAGTCTTAAAACTTAACATCTGCGCCCTCTACCCCCAAAAAGGAATTAAATCTAACTTCTCACTGTTTTCCATATAACTCATTAATAACTGTTTAACTTACGGAAAAAATGTACAAACAAAAATTATAGGTCTTAAAGTTTTCTATAAAAATAAACCATTTTCATACATACATTTTCACGGCATAACGATAACTAAATTTTTTTTTAGTAGTTAATAGTTCTATTAGAAAAATTCAATTCTTACATTTTTACACATTATATCATATTTTACTTTTTTTTTTAATATATAATACATGTATTTACCGTACATTTCAGGGATGTTGTTATATTGAGTGGCATTATAATTGAACGTTTTATAATATAAACTAATTTTGAACATAATATAATAAAATTGATTTAACAATTTAACGAAAGCTGAATATAAACACTTATTTACTATATACTTTTCCAATGGATATACAAAAAAAAAGTCCTCATGCCTACCCTCTTGTGTGTTGCCATCCATAATTTATTGTTTACTTTTTTTTATTCATAAATTCAATAGTTAATACGTTTTACAGAAAATGCTTGGAGGGTAGATTTTACTTATTAGAAGAGGTGGGGGCTTTTAGTATGACCAATAGGATGATAAACTACTATTTTTGTGTACCAAAATTTAAGTTTGGGTTATTTTTCAGATCTTTGTTGATTTTAGATCTAATTTGACTGGACTATAATTAATAATTATTATAGTACTAATATATTATTAACATATGCTTCTAAATAGTTTGATTTTGCTTTCGAATTGGCTCGCTCCGGAGGTACCGAGCGTTTGACTGAAGTGCACTATAAATACGCTCTTGTGCTTGAAGATGATGGTAAATTTCAGGAAGCGGAAAAAAATTTTGTGGCTGGAATGAAACCTAAAGAAGCAGTATTAATGTAAGTAGAACTATATTGTGTAAGTAAGTTGATTTATAAAAGCTATTAAAATGGTTAAATTATTTTATAAACGTAAATCATGTCATCATATCCATATTGAATTAATTAAACTGCAATGTTTTACAAAACAATAATGTTATAAACCTATAATAATATACATTTGTTTGTTTTACTATAAAATAATACAAAATGTAGTTTTGATTAAAACTATTAAAACTCAATTCAATTTTTATTTAACATATCTATAAACAGAAATTTTAAAATTTTTTTAGATAAAAGTAGTCTAGCAATAGTCGAAAAAATAAATTCCTTATGGCCAATTTCTAATTTAAATTTATTACGTAGTAATTTACAAATAGCAAATTATTAAGCCTTGATTTTTGGCATACTTTCGAAACTAAGCCAAATCAAGTACACTACCTATAAAATATGACCTTAATAAATGTATGCAATTTAATATTGGCGCATCACGCGACGTACAATAAACTCAGTGTTTACCAATTTTTAATTAAATTAATAGTTGGTTTCTACCAAATATAATATTATGATAATACGCCATCGGTGATAATATTCTACCAATAAAGCGATACTGACAGAACTCGACGTTACGACGCGCGACGGCCGAAAACGCCGATTAATACTTAATATCATAATATTGTATAATATCTGTAACACCATAACGGTGGGGGAAGGCGTACTCTGTCATAACTCAACGTAACTACGGTCGGAAATTCTGATTAGTGTAATATCATAATATTATACAGGTTGATTCACCAAATATTATCACCCCATTTTTCATTTAATAATAAATTTATTCAAATTCTGGTTATAGAAATTTTTAGTTTAAGACCATATTTCAAAATATTTAGATTTTGTTTACCTTTTAAAGAGTATCCTGTGCAACACTGCAATTCCAATTAATTTTTTTAATCAAAAATCATTCTTTTTACATACAAATTGTTAAGAAGATGACTTTTTTAATATACCTACTTTGGAAATAAGGTGTTTAAAGTTATTTAATTTTGTATACTAGATACATGTTAACTTATTCAGAAAAAACTTAAAATTATAGTAATTAGTAATAATATTACTACATTTACGTATATTCTATACATACTTATAAATTCACATTTAATAATTAATATAAAATTATAAAAATTGTCTGAATATAAAATCATAAGCAATGATAAATTAAGCTATTTATGCTTATAAAAAATAAAAATATAAATATAAAGTTTTAATATTTTTAAACTTCTTTAGTACCAACTTACGAAGAACCTTGTATTGAATTTCAAAGATTTTTAACCTAGTGGAAATTTTTTATCGACATTTATAGAAAAAAAGGAAGTAAGTGGTTACCGCTCTGGCACTCTGCTGTATATTAGGTTTCAAGTGGATTACTATTATATAAATGTGTTAAATTTGAATTCAATAATATATTATTGTAAACACAAAACGATTCTGAGTAGAAACAACCTATCAGCCTATAATCACCAAGTGATAATGTTTTTTTGATATAACTATTAAAGTCATTTATTTTACTTTTAGTATTAGGATAGGTTGATGTAATTTTTTCCGAAAATATTGAATTTATTATATTATATGAATTTAATTATCATAATAATATAATATGTATACAATATTATATCGAACTTCATTTAAATAAGTAATTTCGACCAAATTGGAAATTAAAATTTAAATTGTCATTACAAAATGATTATCTTTTAAAGTTTTATGGTTTCAGTATGAAATACTTACGAAAAATCTTGTATAGCATTTTCAAGAAGTTTGACTTAGTGTATAATTTTTATCGACATTTATAAAATAAAACTAATAAAAATTGAAAATGGAATTACATTATAACAATTAAAACCAAAATAAATTTTGTTGAAAATTTTTACGTAAAAATACCCGTTTTTATACATTTTTGTTTATTTTTCCCGATTATAAAAATAAGTACTGATCATTTTTAAATTTTACCTCTGAAGTACAAACTAGATCATCATTCACCACCATTTTTGAAAATCGAAGCATTTTATTGACAACTTATCATATGTGATATATCACACGTGACTTGTATATGAATATATTAAATTCATCCATAAAAAAAAAATCAAAACACATCGTAATAAAATGAATATATTAATCGATCCCTTTTATATATTTTAATTTAAAATCTAAAATTTATATACCTACTAGATTAATTTTCTTATCAGAAAATATATTAAAAAAGAAAAACTAAACATTTTTACTGTTTAAAATGTAGACACAAAATATATAAACACTCACTATTTTAATATCATTACATAAATCATTCTTAAAACTCTAGTCATAATCTGAGTTTGAGTACATTTATTATTAAAATAAAATTTGATGTTGAATAATTTAGTGTAGGTAATAACATAAATTGTTACACTATAAGTTATTACGATATACGGTTAAATATTCGGGAAGACATGATATCTATGTTTAAAACGGCACACCATTTCGGACTACATGCAGGTACATACATAACCAGGATTGGGACAACGCGGAACGTGTTGCCGAACAACACGACAAGAGCGCCATGTCCGATGTGCTACTGTCCAGGGCCAAGATAGAGTTTGAAGCAGCCAATTATCCGCGGTTCGAGGCGTTGATGTTGCGTTGTCATAAGCCTGAACTCATTGTCAAACAATATCAGGTATAGAATATGGTTAACTGCAGGTTTACTATAACATGCCTCGTAGTATGATATTTATTGTCATATATAGAATATTATTTGGGGTTGGGTATGCTTCATTTGATTTTATTAAATTTGACACATACTATCATACGAGTATATATCATTATAATATCCTTGCCTAACAGTTAAATTAAATAAACAATAAACAAAACGCTACAATAGCTAAAATTTAAATCAATATAATATTTGTTAGAAATTAACTCTAGCAGTTAATATTATGCATATCAATTTAGTTGATGCTATTGTCTAATACTGTGAACACACTCTGTTCAACTGTTTTCAATATTTTTAGTGAATAAAATAATTGTATAACTTATTTTTAAAATTTGTTAGTAGAATAAACATATTGAAATATAATACATATTTCAGCTAAACATTATAAAGCAAATTTAAATCAGAATTTAACTTAGGTACGTACTTACATTGTAACCCAATTGATATATTTTGTATAATAGTACAATACTGATTTATAATAGTATATTATTAATACTATTTTGTCCACAAACATATTATTATAAGCCATAAGGTATTTATAGTACTCGAATATAATATGTTTAACAATAAGAATAACTTACATAAATATATGCATGAAAAAATAACTTTAAAAATTAAACCGTCATGAACAGAACTATATATTTGTAGTGATGAATGACACGATAATAGTTATTTTAGTAAATTATATATATTTTCTTATACATTTTTTTTATGAAACGAAGCCATTAAGCACTGTGGAAGACAGTATATAAGTATTTTTTCTTTTAAAACGAATTCCCCCTTAATATATTTATAGAGATTTATATTATATATATATATATATAAATAATTTATGGTTAGTTTAATAATTCTTTACCAACTAAATATTTTTTTAAATTATTTCAATTCTTTGTTTTTATTCAAAAACAACCATACAAACATATTTGTTTTAGTATTTTACATATATTTGAAGTGGTATTGGTTATAAATTTAAATCTGTCTACTAATATTTAAGTGTGCATTAATATAGCAGTAAACCATTGCATTACTGTATTTTACTCAAGAAACTTCCACAAAATAATCTTAATATTTTGTCTAAGACAATAAAATTTGCTAGCTTTATAATCTATATTTTATATTTTGTCCTAAAAACGTATTGCATTGTTTATTTTTTTAAACCAGGCGACACATGAATATAATGTTTATGTAAACGGACATCAATAAATCGACAGAAACGAATGAGTTATACACATGATTGGGTTTACAGTGAAAAAAATTGAGTGTAATTCGTAAATGAGATCCGTATTTTTCAGTGCCACATTTAGTTGTTATTTCACCAGAAAAACGCTTTAAATCATTTGGTTTGGTCAAAAAATAAATTTATTGGATCGATAAAAGATAAAAGATTAAGATTGATTGGCATATCGTTTTCTCTTATTGTCACTCTGTGCAGACTTTTAAGAAACAAATGTTTTGATAAACAAATACGTTATATTTGTTATAATGTCTAATTATTAAAGACAAATAAATTAAACAAAAATACAATATGAAATAGTTTTAGCTAAGTAACTAATAATGATATAATCGTCATCTATCACACATGTGGTCAAAATTTAATAATTGTAATATTTTCAAAATCATTAAATTGCCTTAAGTATAGAGTTTTGTATTAATTAATATTGTTCAATAATATTGATTAATATTAAACAAATGTCTTTAAATTAAGTTTACAAAAAAAGTTTACGTTCTTATGTGATTTTTTAAAGCTGACTCACTGAAACTTCCATAAAATATTGTAAAAAGAATATAAAATCTACAAATCATTTTAGATGTTTGTTAATAAAAAAATGTTTCGTATTATGCATTTTCCTCTATTTTGAATATATGTATAATATTTAATTTAATAAAAAATAACATAGATTTTGAATCTTCCTGTATATATACATTTTTAATTTATTTAATAAAAGTAGTACGTTAAAAATGTTTTGTTAACTTAATGCTAATTAATTATAATATTTTGAAGTGTACTTTTTTTTCAAAGTGAATCGAAAGCTATAATTAACGACGGAAAACGCCATCTAAAATAAAATGAACATTTTAAACATTATTTTACATAATAAATTGCATTATCAAAATATATATACATATTTTATAATATACAAAGTGATTTTATTTTTAATATATCAAGCTATGTATATATTATATTAGTAAATAAAAAAATCTAGTTTTGCACCGGTGACAGTTATATAATTGTATATCTATTTAAAAATTTAGCTTATTTATACATCAAAACATAACTACAGTTAGTTTTTGATAATATTAGTCTGATTTGGTTAAAAACTACAAATTTAAATTATATGATACCAATACTACATTTCTCCAAATTTTACTATAACTAATTATATATAGCTCTCAAATTTATATTTAACTCCGAAGATTTTATCTTTTCTTTGTTATTTTAATACGAACATATACATATATGAATATTTAAAATAATTCAAAATATAATAAAATATTTTAAATACTGATCTGTTAAATCTTCGATTAAAAAACATCATATATAATCGCTGAAACGTTAAAAATAATTATTATTAATGAATTTTTGCTGAAACATAAGCACAAATTAATGCTTAATGACCTGACAAACTCATTACTAAAAAAAATGTTTAACTGAAAATACAAGTATGTGTATAAAACAGTGTATATATATTTATAAATATGTATATATTATATACATATACCTGTATAAAATAAAATATAAGTTAAACCAAACTAAAATGGCGTTGAAAGTTTTATTTAGATACAATATTTGTTTGAATGTATATTTATCAGCTTATCAGATACAGCTGTAGGAATTACCAATTTTGATTTAAGTTGACCTACATTAATTTTATTCTTTTAGAAAAATATTTAAAACTTATTTTTTTATAGTAGCAAAGTAGTTAAGTATAACAAAAATAGGAAATTATTATTAATTTTAATGCATACATATAATAATACCATACATTTAACAATATTAATTTCATGATTATGGATCCAAGCAATTCAGTTAAATATACATTATATATATACATCATTAAATAAATTATTATATTTTAATCTTCTTTAATTCGATATTGCTTAGCATTTTTATCTTTTAAAGTTAACACTGGTTAAGCAGATATAACTTTAAATATAATTATCGTTACAAGATAAAATACGAAACCTCGATTAAAGGTTAATATATTTTACGTGACATGAGAAGTAAGTATTTTAATTCAATTAGATGAATTTATGAAAGAAATGAAAATAAAAATAATTTTAGTCTTTGAACTAACTTATTCATTAGAATATTTCAATTAATACCTATCTCTTGCCCTCTTGGGACCCGTTGATCGTCAATGTTTTCTGTGCCTACATACATAATACATAGTGTTTCAAACTTAGTTAGCTTATTTTCTCTCTTTTAATATATTTTTTTCCTATAATTATAGTGACTTTGATAACACTCGGTTATTTCAAAATAACATAAGTATACACACAATTGTAATAAGTGTAATAACTATTATCTAAAAATTTTAAAATTATATAGGTGTTTAGATAAAGTTTATTTAAAAAGAAATTAATAGTATAGAAACAAAAAAAATGTATGTAAATAAAATAATGGTGTTACAGGAAAAAGGGATGTGGGTTGAAGCATTGAAGTCGTGTCGTGAATACTTGCCAGCCAAAGTAGATGAGGTGCAAGCAGAATACGACAGAGAGTGCGGCGCTCGAGTGACCAGAGACATTAACAGTCTGTTCGCGCAAGCCAGCCAGTGGGAGCAAAATGGAGAGTTCAAAACAGCTGTGGATTGTTTGCTCAAGGTATACTCAATGAAATCATTATATATTAATTTTTTACTCTATTATATTATAATTTATAGATATTCTAAACTATTTAGTTAGCAAAATGTGTAAATGTTGTTTTTATTTTCTTTAATTTTCACTGGTAAATATTTTGATAAAAATGTTTTCTAATATTTTTTTGAATGCATTATCCTCCACACCAAAGTCACTTATATGTTAAACGACGTGACGAATTCATAATCTATATTATATATTTTTTTTTTTTTTTATAGACCCAATGGAGTATAACGTGAATAAAAAATGTATTGTTAAATACCTACTATAAACTTTTTAAACATGTAGAATTAATTCAAGTACTTATATAACACTAAGCATTATATTATTATAAAATATTATCATAGACGTAAAGAACATTTTTAGTTTTTTGAAATATTTGATTAAAAATACATTTATGTATGGGAATATTCAACAAAAGCAAACATTTGAGAATTTTTCCAATTGAGTTATCTCTTTAAATTTTATCCATAGACTGTATTAATAGATATTTATATGTGTGAAAAGGTCACTTCAACCAACTGTAAAGACGACCGTATTATATCAAAAACGCTCAACGAAGCGACGCGAATGACATTAAAATACTTAGATGGCGGAGAGTGTGTGGACGCTGCTAAAAAATTAGGTAAGTTCCAAAAGGTTGTATTACAAGTTTTTTTAAATTTTATTTACTCTATCATATACTGTATGAATTATGAAGTTTTTGATTTTAGAAATTTATGGTTTAAATCTTGAAATGTATTGTCGTTTAAATAGTTAAATTTAACACATAATGAAAAATGTACTTAAATATTAAAACGTCACTGATTTAAATATATTTAGGTATGAATACAAATACAACAATTAGGTAAATATATTATTATTATTTTCACTCGTTCAAACAAACACAATATCATACAATTTATATTCAGCTAACGAGTAATTTAATATTTTAATACAAACTTCGTTGAAACACCGTCTTCTCTTCGTAAAATAAATTGAGTGTTATCATTAATCCCATTATCCTTTTCCAATGCTAGAAATTACAAAGGAGAATGATGAATATTTTCTATATCGATTTTGACACGCAATTTATTACACGGTACCTCCACTGCCTCTTCTGGAGATTTTCTAGCTTGAAATAAAGCTTTTTCGATACATATTAATGGAAATAAATTGAAGATTTAATAACGTTAATCTTATTGGATTACATCAGCAAAATGACAGATTACCACTTTTTATAATTCAGTTAAACGTACTAGTTATAATGTGTGAAAGCTTTGTACGGGTCAGCTAATAATTTAATTTTCGACGAGCTGCCAGCTGATACCGACCGTGTACAAAGTGGCGGAATGATGGCAATTCGTTTGGAAGTGTCAGTCAGCGTTAAACATTCAAAGTAATATTATAGATACACAAATAATACGTGTATTTTTGCCTAAAATCTGTATATAACAACTGTAAAACTGCTTTATGGATAATTTTAAACAATAATATTATAACGGTAATTCCACTCTTTAATAATAAAGCATTGTTAATGCATACAATGTATACACAATGTAAAACAATTTTCTGGAACAATGCTTGTTTATTCATTATGTTTTATACCATAATTAAATTAAATGTAATATTATTTTATGTTGGAATGTTTTCGGTAAATTTTATTGAATTCAAATTCGATGGACTAATAGTAAATACATAAAATAGATTTGCTGTAGGTACTATCATCGTTGGTTGTATAACTAGAGATAAAAATACGTGTCGTCTAGGAAATTGATAAAATTCAATAATAATATCCTAAGAAGAAAATTCCAATAAATAAATATTTAAAATAATTTTTAAAAAAATATTTATTTCTTTTGCTAATAATCTATATCGTTATGGCATACATTTCAGTGTTTAAATTATTATTTTCCTGAGTATAATGTACATGGTATTATCATATGTTGAATCTTGAAAGGTAAAACACCGAAATTTAGTGAAGTAATTTGGGTTGAATTTCTATTATTTGGCAACAAAATTAAAATTGTGTTCAGTTAATCTAATAACAATACATACAAATTATAATTATTATTTATTTTTCATCTTTATACAATTGTATATTATTTATCTAACATTTTTATAATACACAAATACCATTTTTAAATTGATATTTTAAAAATACAAACAGAAAATTAATGTAACACGTAAAGTGGGTCACTTAAAATTAAACTATTATCATATATTTTTGTCTTATTTTGTTATTAAATATGCAAGATTATAATACATTTATCGATAAAGAAGTATGTCATTTTTAGTAATTTATGTTTGAATTATATTGTTATCACTACCAAACGATTTTTTACAGGACCACGTTTAATAGAATACGAAGAATACTTATTAGCAGCTAAAGTGTTTGTATGTGCCGATATGATGAAAGAAGCAATAGATGCATTCATTGCTGGTGATTATTGGTCTAAAGCCAGAAAACTATCTTCTGAACTAGATTCTTCGTAAGTTGAATTATATTTATTGACATATTAATTATCTTTAATCTGTCAAAGTGTCAATCTTTTTTCAATGAACCACAACTATCGATTCATCAAATATATAAGTATATCGCAAAATCTAATAAAATTACAAAATATGATTCAAAACGTACCTATTTTTATTAAGTAAGTTTATTAATATCTATATCTCTAAGAAAAATGCAAGGTAAAAATAACATATTTTGATAATATTATCATAGGCATAAAATTATATTTTAAAATGTTATATTGATTTATAACATTCTTAAAATAACAAATATTTTGATATTTTTTTAATTTCATCCCGTAAACATTGAATATTTAACAATTCTTATTACTTAGCAATTAAGTAAATCTTATAAGACTTAACTGTTTGACAATAAAAGTATGATATATGCATTTCAGACAATTTTTTAATATGTTCCAAGAGTCAAGACTATAGTAGTATAGTCATTAGCATCAAACACAAATGTAATTCATTTCTAATTGTATTTTATTTTTCAATTTAAAATAAATTGAATTAATATCAAACCAAACAACTTAAATTAATTATATCATAAAAATAAATTAAGCGAAACGCATTATTTGATTTTCAGATTTGAGAGATATGTTTCGGAGTGTTATAAAGATAGTCTTAAAAGGGAAGGAAAACCAGAACAGTTGTTGGCTGACATGGATGTGGAAGAGGCGCTAGACATGTTATCAGCCCAGGGCAAATGGTCCAAATGCTTGGACGTCGCCCGACCACACGGACAAGTTGTTCTTCACAAATATATTGCATTATATGTCACAGACTTGCTTAGGGTAAAATAGGTTTAGATTAAACTTATTCTATAGTTATACATGTCAACCGAAGTAATACCCAATCCAGTTGCTTTACTGTTTATAAAATAGTATCAAATCATGTTGAAGAATATAAAAAAAATAAACATTAAAATATTTCAGTAAAAATAAAAATATAATATTATAAAATTACAGTACCTGCATTTAAATGGTAGAACACTAAAATAAGAAAAAATTCAAAATATTATTATAGTACCATACGTTTTTGAAATATTACTAATAATGTAATTGTTTATATCTTCATTTATTTATGGATTTATGATTATTTTTAATTAAAATCTATAATCATATATTGGTTAATTTATGTATGTTATTTGTTTGTATTAAACTCGAAAACAAGATTGATGTTAATGGCTATTAGTTACAATTTGCTTTCGTGACAATTTTGATTAAATAATTGCAATATTAAATTTAATGTAGCTGTGTGGGAAGAATACAAAATGTATCTAACTTAAAATTATATACATATCAATGAACAAAATGTGTATTTCCTTTTCAGGAAGGTAATGCTTTTGAAGCATTGAACTTATATACACAGTATGACGTACCAGCCTTTCCTCAGAATTTCAATATATACAGACGTATAGCATTAGATGTATTCAGTAAACGAGAGATGGACAAAGTAGAAAGCTACGATATCTGGGCCAAGCTGAGAGATATGTTTTTCAAATTGGTATAAAATCAACATTACACAATATTATTACTATTGATTTATTTCAGTGTATTTTTTTTTCATTTTAGTGAGTTAACCAATGCAAACGTCCAAGCACGAATAAATCGCATTAAATTAGTTTTTTTTAATAAACCACATTTATAATCAAACATTATTATATCAAAAAATAGTTAATACAATTATATAATTTCTTACGTTCTTATTTAAATAGTATATACCTCATCTTCAAACTAAAACAATGCCAATAGATATTAAAGAATCTTAATTAAATATTTAAATGTATGTACAAGTTATACTTTTGTTTCGTAAGATCTATTTTTAGTAGCTATTATTTTATTATTATTAATAATATATTGAGGCATTGTTATATACTTTTTTTTTTTTAATAGCATTCTTAAACACATAATACTACGCTTTATCAAAACATAATAACATTTTGATATTCATTAATATCTTTATTTTTAATGTAACTAAAAAAATTAAAATACTCCTAAAAAAATACTTATATCAATAACTATGATAAATTATAATTTGCTGATATTTATTGACTTTAATTCAATCTAATGGAATTTATTTAAATAACTTACTATACTTTTTTGTTGTTAATTTAACTAAATCATTGCGTTAAAATATTTAGTATATATTACATTTATTTAAATATATGTTTTCATCTATTACTTCATTACAATTTATAACACATAATATAATGTGTTAACGTAAACGGTTTTGCATATAGTCTTGCGATGATAGCAGTTAACAATACCTATAAATATTATGCTGCACGTTGTAAAAAGGTACCATCTTTACAAAACAGACCCTATTCTCATGGGAATTTTGATCTCCCAAAGTTCATAAATAATTCAAGGCCTTTGTTTCACAATATGTATTTTCAAATTGATCTCGATTGCAATACAGATCCAACTGAATTTGAATAAAAAAAAAAAAAACAAAAAATACAAAGATCATAATATAATAATTTCAACTTCAAATGTACGAGTATAGACTTGTATTCTATGAATTTACACTCTTTATGTGGTAATGCCGGTAATACATATTTTCATTTTATTAGATCTCTATATATTTTTTTTCAGAGAGGTATTTCTAAAAAATATGTATAAGTAGATGGAGTTATAATATGAATTCAAATGTATATAGTTTATTTATTATTATTTCTATGTCAAAACATATAACAATTTAAAAGTTTCAGTTATAAATTCACAACTTTACTGTTTTTTAAATAACTTTTGCATAATTATTTAGCTAGTATTATTGTCGTATGTATATTTCAAATAGTTTAATATTTACTCTGCAGCACAATAGCTGCTTAATAGTAATTTCATATATTTTTAAAAAAAACCACATATTATAAAGTATAGTTAAATATATTAGCCGATCTAGTATACATTGGTTTCATCGAATAATTCTTATTTTCGAAAATAAACAGTACATTATTGATTAATTCGCAACACAATGTACATACAAATGCTTGAAAAATATCTGCGTTAAGCAATATTAGTAATATATAATATAATATTTTTTTTTAGATGGAGAATACCAATCAACCAAATTCAGAAATTTGGAAAGAGTTCGAAAAGTACATGTTCATATCTCATTTATACGCCATGCGATGTGCTTTTGGTGAAATATCGTCACTCAGCGCATTGGTTGTGAAATTGTTGGTTGCTCTTTTAAGATACACGGATATTATTCCAGCAGATAAAGGATACTACGAAGCAGGAATTTCAGTTCGCGTATGTAAAGACCAATTAAACAATGGGGTAATGATAATTACAATATAATATTAAGTGTGTATTTGCTCAAATTCTGAGGATTGAAGAAATTATAACACTCGTGATTATTTTAATCAAATTACAATTTAAACTGGTAAAGTATTATATTATTAATATCATTATACAAGTTAGTGATATTCTTTTTAACTATAAGGAGAAGTATTACTGAAAAAATTATATACTTAAAATCAAATAATGTGGTTTTTGCGACTATCATGGTTTTACATAAAATCATTTAAATAAAATCTAAGACTATTATTATGATATATTTTAGATATTCAATTGTCACGTTGCATTAAAATAAAAACATTTTTGAGCTTTATTTACGTCATATTATTTGTATTCAAAATAACTATAAGCCACTGCTCACTAGATAATTACAGCTTTCACTATGTCCTTCGTACATATTAGACGTTATATTAATAAGAAAAGGAGGTGTAACGTGATATTCGAAGTAATTAATATAGTATTCAAAATCAAAGGTCAGGTTTATAATCATAAAGAGAATACAAGATAACGAACGAGAATCATTTATCTACATGTGTAATATATATATATCATATATCTAGAAAGATCTCTAAATGAGAACATTAAAAATTCCTTTTTGAGTAGTCTTACACTGTATATCAAGAGTAAACAACATAATATAAATCTACTATATCAAATAATTTTAATAATTAACAGATAATATTTTGTTTATCGTATTAAACAATTACAAATTATGGTAAGTTTGAATGTCAAAAACATTATAATTAATCGTATTTAACTATACAAATGTTATTTATTTGTCTATAAAATAGATTAAAGAATCATTTAAGGGTAATCATTTAACATGACATTATAATTATTCACAATAATTAGTATATTAATTAAATTTAAAAATTATATATATTATGTATAAATTAAATTAAAGTTAATAATATTATTTGTTTGTTTAAAATAGGCATTAATTAATCTTGTGTGTATGATAGAAATACAATACCTTATATTATATAGTTCTATTATTCGTTTAATCATTTCAATAAATTATCATTAAGTTTTTATTTTAAAACAATAATTTATGTTATATCTATATACCTACTTCAGTAATTTTAAATTTAAAAAATACATTTTGAAACACATTATTTTGAAAGAAAAATAATTTGACTATGAATATTATATTATGTTTTAATAAACACAATATGATCTTTTATTACTATTTTAATAAAGTTTTGAATAAAATAATGCTCTAAATAGAAGCCGTCTAACTTCAAATATGCATTTTGTTAATGCTAATATTATTATAAAATACTTTTTTGGTTAAAAGTAATTGTAGGTAGGTAGTGCATAAATAATATTATTTTTTTCATCATTGAAAATAAATCACCTTTACAATATTATTATACTTTCACATTAAATTAATTGCTAGGTACCTTAAGTGAAGAATAAAATATCATAAATTCATAAATACACTAAAAAACTTTTTTAAACTAAACATTAAGGTGATTAAAAGGCTTAAGCACAAACACGTATATTATACTAAGTATTAAAAATTATTTTTATCTATTTAATAACTTAGAGTTTATTTTAACTTAAAATCACTCCGTTAAAAACTTTTTCATAAACAAAAACCTAAAAGTATTAGTAGTTAATACAATAACGTTAGTGGTAAAAATAAATTTAAAAAATATATATATTCTACAAAATTTAAATAAGTAGAAAAAGCAGAAAGTACTAAACTTGGAATTGATGACAACAGTCAACGGGGTAGACAACTCTTTGCTCTTTATACGCATTGCACAATAATGTATTTCAAGTATTTTGAAACGGAACGTCTAGGACTTTTTTTCTACATCGTAACCCCACGTATCTATACAATTCTCAATTATACAAATTTTATAAACATAGCATATCAGTAAATACATTTTATAAAAGTTAAAACTCAAAATATACAATTATTATTATGCTAGGTAGATGAAAATTCGTATTATTATAATATTTATTAATATGGAAAAGTTTTACTTTTTTTGTGCCATTGAATATCATAGCGACATACCAAATACATTTTTCTTAAAATATATGCCAAGTTACATCGTCATAATAATGAATTCAACATACACTTGTTATGTTTAATATTATATAACATTTTACTAGTAGCAATGTTTAGATTTATTCCGCATGAGATAATAAGAATAAAAAGTTTTTATTAGTATACTACATATTTAAATTTATAGTATTTTTTAATACTTTATAATTGTAAACTTTTCATACAAATATAATAATCACCAAAAAAATATATGTTAATCCACTAAATTTGTATTTTCAATACCTTATTACGTAATTTAACATACAATATAATATATATAATTATATTAAAATATTACACAAAAGGCATAATATTAAATTGGAATTTTTAAGAGATTTTATAAAAATGTTTTGAAAAATTTGTGAATCAACTCGACCACTTTTTAAAATACTTTACCGGTGATATTTTCGTATATAATTTATTATCAGCATTTCTAAAAAGTAGACTTAGTGAAAAAGATTTCAGCCCATTTTTATGTAAATCAACTAGTTTGAATTGATTTAATGCATACCATTAATAAATAAGGATAGCGGATTTTCAATCATCTTAGATCGATTTGCTTATTTTTTTTTATGTCATAACTTTAAAATAAATTTTTATTTTATATATTTTTTTTTTTGATCTTTTGATTATTATGAGAAAATAAGTAACAAGTATTAGGATATAAATCTTTCATTGAAATAATGAAATGAGATCGGAGACATACGGAGCCCCTCGTGATATTCTGAGGTGCGTCGATTTACTGCTCTGGCGCTCTACTATACATTAGAAGTTGGTCACTATAATGGATATGTTAAATTTTAATTCAATGATTTATATATTGTTGAATACAAAAAATGATTCTGAAGAAAGATCATCACGAAGTATATTTCATGATTTGTTTACTGATATTTCTATTAAAATAATTCATTATACTATTTGATATTATGGGAGGTTGATTTAATATTTTCCGAGAACATTACATTTATTTTATTATTAGAATAATGTATATTTGTTATTAGTTTTAACTTTTGAGTCAATACCATCTTACTTTTAAGTTTTAAATTGTCTGAATACTTTCATAGGTATAATATCTTAAAATAAATCTAATACAATTCAATGTATTACTTTAAATTACTCTTAAAGTTAAAAATTAAATCATTTTTACAGCCCCATAAGGTGATAACACCAAAAAAAAATACACATCATTGTGAAATCAATACATTATCTTTTCCGCTCAAAATCTAAAATATGATCATTTTTGATATCAAATAATGGAGCCAATCCCGATTTTCGAATTTTGGCTGTATAGTAAAAACAATAATAAGCCATCTGGCGATCATTTTTAACAAAACTCGTAATCGATTTAAAGACATTGACCTATAAAAAATAAAAAATACAATACTTGTTATACTTTGTCTTATTTACATAATATTATTTGTAAACATGTATGCTTCATAATTTAATTGTAGTGAAACATAATATCCTAAAAACAATTTATCATCATAAAAAGTATGAAGCAAAAATTTAAAAATATTTCAATCATTTTAAAGACGAATGATATAATATTATCTTATTAGTTAGGTAACATGACTGAATAATTTTCATTGCATAATTTATTTATCTATTTCACGGGAACAAAACAGTACGATATTTTACCGTTAAATAATTGCAATTATTAATGCAAGTACCTACCTCCCTAGTATACATATTAGACAGCCATTTTGTACATAAATTGTATAAATCTTGTAACGACTAATAAACACTTCCGGTAGTAAAAATATTTAAATCACACATGACACATACTATGTTTATTATAAACATTTTAACGGATAAGAATTCGGATAACTTTTGACTAAATGGCTAATTAATAACACCGTTGATGTTATTTATGAGAATAATGTTTGCATGCTAGTCCTTCACACAGACCATAATACTTAACTTAACGTGAAAAAACTATCCTAAAATTAAAATGGCGTATTATTATTCAATATTCTAAAAGACAGTGCTTAAACAATTTAAAGAAAAAAAATCATTACATCCAAAATAACCATATTGTTCTAAAGAAGGTATAATATGTATACAATAATACTTCTTTTTCACTCCCAGCGGTAATAAATTAGTGTGCTAAAATTAAAAAACAAACTTGTAACTTATGTATTTAGTTAGGTGAAATACATTATCTCATGGACGATACGTTGAAGGGTGTGCCGCTTTACATGGGTTGAAAGGTTAACGAAAAAAAAACGACTGTGCGAGAGACACGGTCGGTAACGTTAACTTATTTACCTACCTACTTTGTGTGTAATACAATGAAATGTTATTTTCTATGATACATCATCTCTTTACATAAAACTCCCGACTTTACGAGTCAAAAGACGTTGTCCCCTCTCTGGAAACGTAATTTTCTTGAATAAATAACAATATTAATCCCCGCACATTTAGCACCAACAAATTGGCTACGTGGCGTATAATAATAATAATAGTAGGTACCGTATACATATTGTACGTATATAATATAATATTCGTATACATTTGAAAACAATGTAGATGGGTAGGTCGGTAATAATAATAATAATACGAGGAGTATATATAATATATAAATATGTATTGTGTATAGTGCTGTATACTGTATATGAACGTTATCCGTTTCGTGTCTAAAATAACAACGGCCGATTTTAACCGATGATGTTCATCTCATTTCCCTTAAAGGTTCGCTAATTAATCGGCACCTAGCTTTAAAACATAATTTTAGAACCCATTTTTAGCACTCATCTTCAATATTTCTCATGCGCCAATATGCATTTATTTGTTATCAAATAATCTTCATCAACATTACATTAATAAGCATGAAACACATAATAAAATGAAAATAAGTTTTTCAATTTACAAAATATTTGAATGATATTATCTCAAAAAGCAAGTTTATAATAATTTTTTTAATGAAAATTAAGTATAAATAATGTATTCGATAAAAATAACACGTACCTATATTGGCTATATCTATATTAATATATTATAATCAGAACTAACAAATGTATTATTATTTATTGTATTACTTTATTGTGAATTTACAAGTTAATAAATGTGAGCCGGAAAATAATGGTTGAAAATTAGTATCTTGGGTTTCAACTGGAAAATTGTTGCATTTTAATAATTATTTTAAACGCAGCTCAGTTTAGTCTAAAATAATCAAGATTTTCAAAAACAAATGATTGATTTAATTTCATATTTTTCTCCATATTACTTCTCAATATTGACTGAGTAGTAAACTTATCAAGATGCTGCATGTAGATTAAGTTAGAAAACACATGCACCGAAAAAAATTAAGGATGTAAAATGTCTGATTATAATAGTATATTAGTATGTACTATAAATAATATCAAGGTAATAACCGCAATAACTAGATTACATTTGGCTGTATCGACTATAATGTCCATATCTATCTTATGTCATGTCACAATCAGTCTCCTTATGGATAAAAATATATAATAACCTAAAATGTGCTTTTTACGTGGAATTCGCCTTACATAAAACGCATTGTAACAGAATTCCGTAATAAATTATGAAAACCTTTAAATAAAATGCTACTGTCAACAAAAGGTCAGTGGACCAGATTGAGCTGTAGATTTTCATAATGAACAAATTGCTTACTAGGTATACTATTACTAGATGCACTAGGCAAAAATGGGAAAATACCTTTACTTCCAGAACAAAAACTACAAATTGTATTTTCATTGTTTTAAATTTAACATAAACGCTATTAATAATTAAATATACAATTTTACTATATTTATAAATCATATTTTCAAATTAACTTAAATTAAAATGTATTGATTTAACAGAAAGTAATTTTAATACAATTTATAAATTGGAGAATATTTATAGTATAAAATATTTACTTATTGAGTAATTATCATTATACCATAGTTATTGTGTACTTACACAATAAGATACGTATATGTGTAAATATATCATGCATATTTTGCGTAGAATAAATAAAATGCAAATTTATTTTATAAATAATTAATACAGCTAAGATTAACCAGTATAAGCACTGCTAAACATTTGTGGTTGGCAGCAAACATTTTTATCAAAATACTAAAAAATGTCATCATCACCTCTAAACTCTTTTATAAGTAATATTTATAATACCCTAAGTTTAATAAGTTGAATACCTATTAAACTATAATAGATATGACATAACTATTTTTTTTTTTTTTATCTATTTAATGTTAATAATTAATTCTTTATTTCAAAGACAACTGTGACACTCCTAAAATCCCAAATGGCCGCGATGCTGTAGTTACAATAAAAATATATTAAATTAAAAATATTACATGCTTATTGGCTCAAGTACATCGTACACACAGCATATTGTTATTATTATTATTATCATCATCATATAATTGTGTCATGACATCTTCATTCGGTTTGTTAACTCGCAATGACTATATTATTAAAATTATTTATTATACGAAAAATGTTCCCCGTCTCGAAGTGCTTTAAATGTATTCGTTCCGTTTCAGGACGGTAATCGTAATGCGGAGGCATTCGTTTTTCTGAACCATTATTTGGACATCACTGATGCCATAGCAGATGGTCAAAACGAGATGATCGACGACACAGACTTGCAAGGTACAGACTTCCCAACCAATGTACCACTACCGCAAACCATGCACGTTGAAAACGAACAACACGAACTAGTAAGGGAATGGATTCTAACAAACGCCATGGACCGAGACATCAGTCAGGTGAAAAAACAAATACTCATATATTTATACCCGTGTACAATCACTTAAATGTATTTTAATTATTATCTGTAATGTTGAGATTATCAATTTGATACGTTTAACACCGTACATACCTACAATTGTGTATGAAAAGTAGTTTTTCTGAACTGTACACACAGACTAATACTACTAATAGTATTATTAATAAAATCTATATATTCTTTCAAAATAAATCTCTTCGAATCAATGTTTAGTCATTTTTTATTTTATTTTTCATTTTAAATATCAGCACTTTTATATCCGTACTAACCAAATTAGAATATTTCATATATACAGGAATATATTGTGACGTCTTATAGTACCACTCAGCCCGATGACCTTCGATCAAATTACGAGTTGTTATACCTTTCGCAACTCCACTTGGGCAAAATAACAAGGGTTACAATTATTAACTAGATACCTATGAGTAGTCGAATTTTTTAAAGTCACATTGATCTGTCGACCATGGTCCTAAACCTTCAATTGACTGAGTTAGTCTATTTTGTACTTGCTTTATAATTACGAGTACATTGTAATCTCTTAAAAAAAGGACTCACTCGTTTATATTAAATCAATAAAATAATTTGATTTTAACACTACCATAATTGTTATTGAATCAGTTTCTTTACGTGTTTCGATTCATTTTCCAAAATGTGCACTTTTATCACCATAGGTATCACAGAAAACCGTATTACAATTTATTATATAAGGTTATCGGACATATACTTTTATATTCTATTAATTTTAAGTGGTATGCGTTTTTAATACTATATTAATTTATAAAACAATTTGTCATGTCACACGAAGTTTTTCCCATACGAAATAACATCATGCTCTGTTTAATAATAATCTGTTAAAGAAAAAATAAATAGGAAAAGCGAAATAAAGGCAATAATATAAAGTGGCCTATAAAAACTCGGTATGTAAGTCGACTAGCTGTCAGTGTCCAAAGTACGACAATCGTCGTATTGTCTCCGCCATTCAAAAATCGTTTTACTTCTTTTTTTTTTAATAAGGTCTCGTGTCACGCATTTGGACGGGTATCGATCTCACGGGCCGTAAACCTTAAGGTTCGATTGCAATCGAATAAATAAAAAAGAAAAATTAAAAAATATATGCGCAGAAGAATGTCTTACGAAAAATTAATGATTAAAATTCATGGGTTGATATGAATTACAGTTTTTATTTTTTGAACCACCTGAATAAACGTTAGTATATAATTACAATTTATAAAATATTAAAATATTATTAAGTATTAAGATATACTTTTTTTATGAGAGTTTAAAATAATTTAATTAATATTCTCAATAACAAATAAATAAAAAAAATGTATTCATTAAAAAAAAATTGTATTGTTACCTTGAGATAAATCAAAATGTATTTTATCACATAAACTATTTAGAATTTTTTCACGAATATTAAAATATTCACTTGTTTGATGTATTTCATTAGATTATAAGTTAAATTGTATCCGTACCTAGTTCCTATATTTTTTATTATTATTATTTTTTTTTTAAATTTTATATTCGATACAACAATTAAACAATTTATTGCATTCTAAACGTATCTAAAGTTCTATATTGTATCTATACATTTACAGCTGAACAAAAATCATTAAATATTACAAAGATATTTTGGTCTTTGAACAAATATTTTTTTTACCAATATGTCAATCGTTTTTACAATACAAAAACATACAAAAGTTGTTATTGACGTTAACTAAGCGTTACTAGCTTTTACATAAACATTTTTTTTCCAATTTTACGATTATTCAATCGTTATATTTTTTAAATGAACGATAATATTAAAAACTTCTCACCAAAGTTCACTTCATATAAATAAAACAAAATATATTAAATAGTAAACATAAAAGTTTAATTATTGTAGTACCCCTGGGCCCTGGGTGGTTGTAAATGTTTCTTTTAAAGGTAATTTTTCCTTAACAACATTAAATTTTAAATTGAGTTTAAAAAAAAATGTTTATAAAAATATTACTTCTACAGGATGGACTAGTTAACTATTCTGTTTTGCTTTAAGGCTTAAAGGTTAAAGAAAAACTATAATTTACCTTGTATAAATAGTTATAAAAGGTTTTTATCGTCCTGTGTGTTTAGTTGAGAGCTATAAAATGTTACCTCGTAAAATATCTAAAATATATTTATATTATGTATACTATATGAGTACTTCCACTAAACCATCATTTTTTTTTAATGAAAGTAGGCTCAAACAGAGTTTTTCATACTTTTAAACTGACGTAAAACGTTAAAACAATAGAATTATTATTATAATGTTATTTACCAAAATAATGTTAAAATATAAATTAGAATCAAATAATTAAACGTTCACTTAAGTATTATTAATTGGTAAATTAATAGAAATTACTGTAGTTTGTAGTTGTACACTTCATACTTGTACACATAGGTATGTAAGGTTCGTACTTACCTACCTAATAAAAAACCGATTGAAAATTCATTGTTAAGTATTTATACTACCTAGTATTATATTAAGTACTACTGCTGATAAAAGAATGTAATAACCCGAACAAAATTGAAAATACGATTAAAGTCTCATCAAAATTGAAATGGTGAAAAGTAGATAGTACTTTTGAACTTTTCTGAAAAACAAAAAACAAAAATAGGTAGGTACATAAATTTCCTTTTTTCGCTCTTGGGAATTTGCCATTCGCACTACAGATGCAACGTTTCGCCAACTGCAATTCAAACGCCAACCCGTTCTGTTCGTAAGTTTTAAATTGTCGTTGTCATTGTCGTGCGCATGCATATATTATAATATATGTATGTACTATATGTATACATGAATATTGACTATACAATTTTCATAAATTCCATTTTCGTAACAGTAAATACATCATAGACATAGTGGCCATAATGTAGTTCATACCAGATTGTATAATAAAATATATTAAATAATAATCAATAATATTAATACCTACTGGCTATACGTTATAGATTTTGTTATGGGAGCGTACAAGAAATGTATTTAGAATTTAGATACATAGGGTTGGGCATTCAGAAAATAATGTCATATTATAAACTATGTTATATAAGTCATTTTAAATATTTTTTTTATAAATCTCAAATTACTTTGAAAAAGATTGAAAACGTCCCGTTAAACACATTTTTTAACAATCAATAATTATAATTATATAGTATAATATTGTAATATTACAACATAAAAGCACGCAAGAGGCGTAACAATATTGTAGGAGTGGCATATTTACGGCGGGGGAGTCTGTATCCCGATCCCCCCTTCGCATCAATATTCAATGTAATATCACGATACATTTGTCACTTGTTAATGCACAAATAATATATACAAATATGTTGATTGCATGAATATTATCATTGATGATAAAGAAATAAAAAAGGCGCTTTGGTGGTGGTAAAATTATGTTTCTTTGGCGAGCACTGATGCTATTGCGATAGAGTTAAATTTTGTCCAGCAACATTTTGCTGCAACACCCGCAGTATATTATGCAGCTTTGTGACCCTAAATAAAAAAAAGTAATGATAACATAATTATCATTATTCGTTATACTACAATGAATGAAGAGTGTTGTAAAAACTATTTGACACTTATTATAATTATCGTTTATCAGATTATCTGTACTTACATAAAATTTCAAATGTCGTAAGACCATATTTTTCTTTGAGGGAGTATAATTTCTTTACGATTCTCTATGTTAGTAGAGAAACTTATAAGTCTGTATATTTGTTAAGTTGCGTATTATAATAGATATATAAGTTTACATTAATTTACATACTTAATAAGTATATATATTTGTTTTTAAATTTATTTTCAGATGTTTTTTCTTTTAAATTTTTAGATTTTTAAATTTTTAATATACAAATAGTAATATTTGTAATATATAATAATGCTCTTTATTTTCGACATGTTCTTTAATGTTGGGAGGACCAACGTTTTAGAAATAATTTTGCAGTATACCGTCTTAGCCAATTTTTGGGATTGAAGATAATATTTTTCGTGACTAGGTATTTAATTTATTTTCCAAATATATTTTTGGACGCTTAATCCCCTCAATCCACCTATTTTCATCTATGGTTGGGGTGAAGACACCCCACAAAACATTGTCCAGTAAATTTTCGGAAACTCTCTAACCGTGAAAAATTCCTAAATACGCAATTATAGCATAAATCACTTGAGTTATGTAGGTTCCCTTACGACCTTATATACATACGAATAATTATAATGTAATCAATATGTAATATATTGTATATAATTACTTCAATGCTTATTTATTATATACATTATAATATGGTAGGTATATGATACCTACTCTCTTATTCGTTAATGTTAAATTTGATTATAAGGAAAAAAAATGTTCATTTTTTCTTACGTCAAGAAAATATTAATTAATTAAACGTTTAATACTTACGATTAAAAACGTTATAAATTATAATAATTTTACGGTAGAAATACTTAAGTTTACACATATTATAATATTATTCATTGATCTGCTGATGATGACAATAATTATGGTTTGAAATAATTGCATTAAACGTATTTTGCGCTCACGTAAAATGTTTAATTATCCTCCCCTACTTGATTTCATATGTATATTTATGATCATAATAATATTTTATCGTGCAGCTAAGGGAATACCAGATACAAAGGTTCGAATAATTTTATAAAATGCTTATATTATAACACATGTATAATATATGTACAATTTCATAAAATGATAATACATACACCGATAAAATAATAAATATAAACATTTATAAAAATAATATACAAACAACGTAATTGGTAAACAATAAATATGTACCTATGTCCTAAAAATGACATTTGAAATACATATTAACATAACATAAACCTAAAAATGGTTTTCGAACACATAATTCAAGTCATATCATATACGGTCGGTGTTTAGATTAATATGCATATTTACATTATAAGACTCCCTGGCATCCCCCCTCAATGTAGATAAACTATTTTGATTAATTTTTGTAATGCAAATAAATTATATCATAGTTTTAAATTTTATCTGGAGCGGGCGGCATATTTTTCAAAATGTTTCATAATTATATTTAGGTACGTACCTACCTGTTATCATATACATACATGCCTAGAGTTACCTATAGATTGAATATTTTATAAATACAAAAAATAATATAACATTATAATATGTATTCCAATAAATGACTGATTATACTCGTAATTTATTCAAGTAACGTATTTTATTTTATAACTCATTTTATTGCAATGGTAAATGGTAATAATAGTATAATGGTACATATTTGCATATAATATAAACAATAATTATTATTATTATGTATAATTTAATTATTACATACCATAAAGCAATAAACTTCAATTAAAATTGATAATGGGAAACTTATCGTTCAATTTTCTCATAATATTTATAAACTAATAATAAAAAAATAAAAATGAAAGTTGTTCTTTTTTCTTAAGAGGATATAGTTCACTGTTAGTTTTCTATTTTAGGCCCACGCGCAACATATATATATATATATATAACGCATTATCATAAAATCGTTTTTTTTTTTTTATGTAATATTACCTACATTAAAAAAATGATAGACAATAATATTTTCAATAGGATACCTATGTCATATCGATATGTCTAAATATTGACCCAAAACAATTAAATTCTCATTAAGAATTTACAATTTGTTTTTTATTTTTACAGTCAATACAAAGTAGAATAATAATACAATATAAAACCGAAATCTTAAACTATCAAAAATAATATTCATTACCTATAATTTTTGTAATAGACAATTTTATTCTAATGGTTATTCAAAGAACATAAAAACTATTTAACCTGAATGCGTTTTACCTATGTAGTACGTGGGTCTGAGGATTTCAAATATTGCATATTGCACTGACAACTTTTGAGCACGTTCACATGTTTAACCTTAATATATTAAAATGAAAATTAACGAATTCAATTTTCAATTGAACTTTCCAAAAAAATGAGTGGTTATAAGAATCCAGGGTAAATTACCCGAAACTCTTACAAAATGTCATTGTTAATCGCGATATAGTCATAAAAATTAATTAAACATTTTTAATGGTATTTAATGTTATCGTAATAATTACATGGTATATAAGCGCATACTTTTGTTTCCTTCTTAAAGGGTTGATGTAAGTCTTTTGTAATTAATATTTTTTTTATTTTCTATTTTCTTTTACTGTATTGTGGACTATATTGTTATGTAATTTATATATATATATATATATATATATATATATATTATTAAATAAGCTGTATTATCCGACTTCGCCCAGAAAATATAAAATACGGCGCTCTGTTTCGGTTTGACATACTACCTAGTACCTTGGTTCAATCAGTTCACGGGCAAATTATCAGTATCCGTAGTGCACTTCGTTTTGTGGACAAATCTGTCTGAAATGGGAGATCTGCATGTGGCAGATTGGATACAGAATTTGCGGTGTATTTTGTTTTCAGTGTAATAACTTTATTATAAAATCAATTTAGGTATTATAAGTTACTGTACTTATATTATATAGTAGATATAATAAAGTTAGGTAGGTATAGTCGATAAAGGATGGCGTATAACTAAATAATTATAATTAAATGAGATTAATTGGTGTATATTAATTTATAATAAAAAAAAAACAGGGCTTATATATAAATTACGTTAGTTATATTTATGCATATTATAATATTAAGCTAATTTTAATATACGTAGGTATATACATAACCAATAACTGCTATTATCGATTTAATTACAATCATGTTTTAAATCCACGCCAACAGTTATTGGTGGAATATTATTGTTAGGAATATAACTATAGTGGGTCATAACATCATCCAAAAACAGATAAATAAATAATTTTCATTAAACGTTCCAGAAGGGTCTATATTTTTGTCCTTTGCAATCATAGTCTGTAATGACATCAATTTGATTTAAAATATTCATTATAATAAGTCTATCGATGAATCCCACTTTCGGGGTAGTCAATGCTACATTATATTATATAAACTATATACGGTTTAGTTTATTAAGACATAATATGGTGCATGGAATTAATAACTTATAATATAATAACTGGGACTTTAGAATAAAATTCTGTAAACGTATAAACGTACACAATGGTGGGATATACTCTTAAAAGCACCTCAAAATGTTATACGCAAAGACCAGTGGCGTAATTTTAGGGGGGGAGGGGTAGATGGAAATTTTCTCCTGTCCGATTTTAAATGTACTCCAATATAGGCCTCTGTTGTTGGTGAAAGAACATACCTAGTTATTTTTATAATTTTGAGAGAATTTAATATTAGGTAAATAGTAGGAAATTATACATCAACAATAAAATAATAAATTTAGTGGTCGTTCGGATTACCTATGACTTTGTTACAAAATTCTTTCATTTTAAACTTAAAATTGTTTTAATTATTTTAAATTATATATAAGTACAAATAATACAATAATAGAATGTGGGCGAATGGGTGATGTACACTCGAAACCGTTTGGATTATCGTGGCGCTACTGTATATAGAGGTAGGTAGCTAAATGTGTGTTCCTTTATTGAATTGCTTATCGCATTATAATATTATATAAATATTGTGGTCATATGACGGCGGACAATCACATTTTACTATAGTTTTTTTAATTTCGAATACCTATATATTATATACGTATGTGGCTGTGTACCTGTATAAGATTTAGTGAGTGTTTGTTGCTTGAAGAAACATAACCTGCTGATTATACTACCTACTTTTTCTGTCAAACAAAGACACGGATATTATATTGTTACACATTTAGTAAATATAGGTACTTACAAAGATACAATAAATGGACATTTTTACAGTAACATCATAATATTATAATCGCATATAATTTTATTTGTTCGTTTTAATACTAATTTTTATCAACTGACATAATAATTTTTATTTTAAAACCAAAACAATAACTCTTACATTTATCTATGAAATAAACCTAGTTTATAAGAAACACCTTATAATTTTTTTTTTTTAATTTTCAGTACCATAATAGTCGTCGTGTTTAGTATTGTAATTTAATTTGTTCGACCTCTCCGCGTTACCTATTTAAAAATCTAAAATAACGCCACTGAGGTATACCAAATTAATTTAACTTATTCTCGTGTATTTTTTTTTAACTAATTATATTATAGTTTATTTTCGCCTATAGTATTAGTGGATATGCTCGCCACATAACATATAGACAGGACACCAACTGCAGAGAGAATGACAAAGGGGCCATTACACCCCCGGGATTTATTTAACTGTACATAATTTAATATCACGCGTATTTCATATCACAATATTGTAGAATATTATAGTTAATAATATATTTCTGAATGAAAATATTTTATTATGATGTAAAATGCTATTATATATAAATACTTAATGTACCTTTACCGTAACACAAATAAACCAAATATATATACTAACTGATTTAGCCATTACATTTTGAAATCGTTCCCGGTGTAAAATTGTATTATTGTGGGCGTGCTTAACCATAATGATACAAAGTCGACAGCACACGACTGTTTTCGGATCAAGTCCAAATCAACGTCAACCCCAAAAACTATTATATAATATTCACATTACACAAACCTATACTTACACAATGTCACATATTATTATTTTCGGTTTGCAGAGTTTGCCATCGGACCAGAGGAAGCTTTACCCGTCGAACCTAACGGCACCTGACGGAGGCACGTATCCAGTGTGCATCGTGTCCGGATGGCCGGTGATCGACACAAAAAAGAGTAACGCGGTGACGTTCGAGAACGGAAGGATGGCCATCAAGGATGACTGGACCAAAGTAATGACCGCATCGAAAACCGTTCAGTCGTCGGCTGTAAAACAGACATTGGAGTTCATCGCAAAATGGTGCGGGCCGCCAGTGCAACAGTACTCATTTCATTGAACTCGCCGTCACGATCTGATCGTGTCTACTGATATTTTTGTTTATTTTTTGGGGGGGAGGGGGGTAGGTAGAGATTTAACCCCTGCCTAAGAAATAATTATTCAATAACAAAAAAAATCGATACAAATACGAGTCTACAGACAGACAAAAAAGTATTAATAATAATAAACAAAAATATTTGTAGACACATGCACATTGGCTCCAAAAAAGTGTCCACGAAAAACAAGTTTTTCTAGCCATGTCTATATTTTATACGTCGTAATAGTCTCTCCACCAAATGCGCATCATGAATTCATGACCGTATAAGTAGCTTTACGTGTTCAATCATTGATTATAAATACTATTTATAATTAATGGTTCAATTAACAATAATACACGAGTTGTTGGTACACCATAAAAACTTATTTTTTTTTTTAATGACAAATTTAATATTAATTATAACATATTATTATACACTTTGAGAACTGTAAAATACATTACATTAAAATATATGATATAGACTTAATAAAAATATTGAAATCGTGTAATGCTTAATAATAAGAAAATTATTATCAAATGCCATATTATTTTACTTAATACAATAATTTAACTAATACACATTATAACCAGGGAGTTATGTTTTTAAATTCAAACAAGTTTTATTGTTACTCAAAACACTTAGGACGAGCGTGCGTAATCTTGGACATGCTTGACCAGCCTAAGTGACCATGTATAGCTACAGCCAAAATAGTCATCAACCCACTGTGAACAAATCGCCCGCTGACGGAAGAGGCGCGAGGCCGCCTTTAACACTGGGCAATTGTGCTAAATCCGGTAGATTTTGTAAGTGCGTGTTAACCTCTTGTCGCACTTGGCAAACTTTTTGAAGTTTACCTTGATATTCCTGAAACATTAACAGTACCAATTACTATTGATTATGCAACCGGATGAATTTCGCCGCCATTGTATTACTATAGGTACTTTTGCGGCATATTAAATACATAAATATGATAAATATATTAAATTTCAATTGTACAAACATCGAACGAGACTATATGGAAACCAGAATGAACCCAGAATGTTGGTTCATATCGAACGGTTTTATTGAATATATAGCCATATATAAAGCCTATGTATACGCAACCTTAAAATACACGTTTTCGATATAATATTACCCCACAAAAGTTTGGTCTTATCGATGATTTATCAGACCGTAGATATTGGTGACTTGATAGTTTTCAAAAACTTTAATAGTTCTAACGAGAATAATCGATATTTTATGCAATTTCTTACATTTTATCTTAAAAGCAAGTATACGCGATAAGTGTTATATTGATAGTTACAACTTGTAGGTACCGTAAAATATATGAGTGTTAATCGATAATCGGAATAATTGTAAATATTATAGCTATTGAACCTAATTAAATGATCCAAATTATAATCACTAAAAAAAATAATTTGTTGTAAAATTATTATACATCATATTTTTCCATTATAATAAAATAATATTAGTTTAACTATAATAATATGTCATGACTATAGAGATTTATAATTTAAAAATAAACTTCAGTCTTCAATACAATTAAAATCACAAAATAATAACCAATAAAGTTGTGTAAAGAAAAATATTACGATTATTCAAACTAATTATATTAATACAGGCAAAAAATACGTAATAACTCTTAAATAAAATATATTATAGTATGATATGATTAGAAAAACGTATTAGTTTTCTAAAGCAGTGAAACTATAATGTTAACAATCTTATGTAAAATTTGATATAGTAGACGTTAATAATTCGAATATTTTTCATATTAATATAGAGTTTGTTATTTTAAGTGCGCCTACCTACGATTCTATACAAATTAAAAATAATATATTTATTTAAATAGTATTTATATCTCAATAACACAAAAAATATTAAATGATTTTACCAAAATTGTTTAAGTTTTTACTTATTAATTTATTCTCGTTAATAGAGACGTACCTGCGTATATATTACTATAATATTTGTATAAAAGTATAAAGAATACAGACATTATACATGCTGAATAACTAATCTCGTTTTATTTTATTTCCATACTACTATAATTATACAAAGCAATAAGTTTAGTATTATTATATTAACAAATATTATTTATTTTTAAGTTTTAACATTATACTGTATGTTTCATTTTTAATAAAAAAAAATAGGGCATATTATTTAATACGAAACTATATAAGATGAGTTTCAACCCCGGGTTCGACACACATTTAAAAACAGAATGCAACTATTGTAAGTGAGTTTGCGGTCACGCCCTCATTTTAAACACCCAAACAAATGTACGTCTTTCTGCTAGCAACACTGGTATTATCATCAAATACTATAATGTCTGTTATTATGCTTACACAATAGCATGTATAGGTCTCCACCGGAACTGGTGGAACTATCGTGACGAATTATATAAAGAAATCCCATCGCATCTATAGATCCTGGGAAGTCTTAACCATAAAATTTAATATGTTTGTACTCGAAAGAGCACGAACACATGACCTTTAGGAATACGTAATTTTCTAGAAAGCCTAAAAGAATTGCAACTAAGACAGTCTCCTTAGGAACTACGATCTGCGTGGTATCGGTGAATATGTGATCATATAGTGTATTTAAGGGCATATTTATAATATGTGTAGTTCTAGGATAACAATTTAGACCAGAAGCTTCAATTCAAGTGTTTCGTATTTTTAACAAATATTGTTTACACTATATAACTATATTTATAATATTTAATACTAATAGCTTAGTATTCTTAACCCTCAGGTGAGCGCTTTGATATATTTTTTTTTTATCTTAAAACACTGAACGCCGAGAATAAGCAGGCAGTAATAGAAATATTTACGATTTTAACTTTTTTTTTTAATCTATGTAATGTGTAATGTGATTAATATTTTCTATATTCAGCTTAGTGTTACAATATTCCAATGTAGATTTTAAGAAGACACCACGCCCCTATATGTTGTTTCTATCATGTAAACATACAACATATAAAACCCATTTTGTGTTGTAGGTTCTTATTGATTTTACATTTTACTTTTTTAATTTTAAAGTGAGTTTTAACAACATAAAATACTAGTCATAAAATTCTTATAACTCACTGAAAAAATAAAATATCAATAAAAGTCTACGACTCGATGTTAAAGATACCTTAGATTTATATTCTTATATTTATTCAAGTTTTTTCACTCTAATATTAAAGCTAACAACACAAAATTGGTTTTACTGGACACGGATTTGGTATGTTGAACGTTTGTACATATGGTGGGCACTAGATGTGACATCGTTATACTTATACATAGAATTATGATTTTTTTTTGGAATAGCTTTAACAATCTTATAGCCTTAGTATATTATTGGCTAGTTTTAAACATTTTAAAAAATTTTTTTTTCTAAAAAGTATAGTTTATTTGATTAAATTTAGCTTTGTCTAAGTAAAGCAAATTATATAGATTTATGCTTTTTTAACAATACCTATTATTGAAATGAGTAATGATTAATAATATACCATTTATTGATTGGGGTTATAAATTATGCAGATACTTAGATATTAAAAATTATCTTTAACAAATTATACCGAACAAATGCTTTTTATTTTTAGTCAGTTATAATAAATAAATAAAAATATGATTATAACTTGCCTGTAATCTTTGTTCAGCTTG
Source organism: Rhopalosiphum padi (assembly GCF_020882245.1). Lineage (NCBI taxonomy): Eukaryota > Metazoa > Arthropoda > Insecta > Hemiptera > Aphididae > Rhopalosiphum > Rhopalosiphum padi. The sequence goes on along the minus strand of NC_083598.1, from coordinate 10,156,069 downwards.
ATCAATTAGGTCTCTTTGAGATTGAATGAAATCGTGTAACATAGAAGAGACCTTCTTACGGTCTTCCATTTCACACACCAGTCTAGTGTTATAATCGGTCAACAAGGCAACAGCATCATTTACTTTGCGCAATAGTTCTTCACCTTCGTCTTTACCTAAATATAATAAAACAAAAATCAAATATTTTTAATAATGTAAAAATATATATGTTAATTGAATGATTAGAATTTATGCTCATTAATTTAGACAAGTTTGAATTATCTATCAGTATTTTATATTAAGTCTACAATTATTACAATGGGGGCAAAATATATACTACCAGGCATACTTGAAAACTTATAAGCATAATGACACAAGCAATTACAAGTTTTTAAAATAGCAAGATAATGTACATTCCACTGTTTTTAATAAATATTTGTTATGGGATACCTCCTTTTTATAACAATACATTTTAATTTCAATATTTACACACCGTAAAATTATTATTAAAATGGTTGGAATACTGAAGGAAATGTTAACACATAATGTAGCATACAAAAATAAAATGAAATTGTCATTATTCATTCAAATCTAAACAAACATAATAAATTCCAATAATATATTACAGAAAATAAACAATTTACATATGTTTTATTACAATTCACTTTTTTAGAACTGAACAAAATACAAAATAATACAAAATAATAGTAACCTTTTAACTGAGAGAGTAAACTGACATCAGCAATTTCAGGAGGAAGTTTAGAAATTCGTTCTCGTACAATCGCATCACATGAAGGTGCATTTTCTAAATCCTGAAAATCAAAGTATAATATAATTATTTTATAAATTTAATAATTTTCAGCATATTGAAACAAATTCCTACGTTACATATTAAAATTGCACATTTGATTAAAAAGTTTAAGTTAATTTTTTTTACTATAGATATATTTATTTATAAGGTAATGCATACATAACTCAATTTTTTTAATCAAATTTTGAGTAATTAACTAATTAAAGTATTTAATAACAATACATTTTAAATTGAGATGATTATTAAAAACCAAAATGTTATCTGGTATTAAGTATTAATTTACCATTTTTGTTGTAAAATTTTATAACTTATAAATTAGTTCGTCCAGTGTTTAACATTTGTACATCGTTTTAATAGTATTATTATGGTTCAAAAAAGTTATTAAAATGGGGACCAAAATTAAAATAAAATAAAATCTTTAATACACAAAAATTATAAAAATTAAAATAATATATTTTTTTCTAAGTAATAACAATTATTATGGATAAATATTTGTAACATTTAAAAACAAATTTTACCTATACATGTATTATTCAATGATTTTAAGGATTAATATTTTTATGTTGGATATTTAATTTCCATTTTCAAGGTAATAAATAATTTTATTTTCAGTTATAGTTCTTTGGTAGAAAAGTTAAGATTATGATCTTTTGAAATTTTGTAAAAATATTAACAATTTATTTTGTTATGTTAAAAATAAGAAAAAGTTATAATTTTTTCACTTGAATTAGGACTATTTATGACATATAAATAGTATAAATGAATCCAATTGGTGCCTTCAATATATCAAATCAGTTTTCTTTTCTTAATATATTTGAACAAAAATAAATTTTGTAGATATTTTTTTAAATTTGGTGAATGCTATTTAAATAATAAATTCCATTTTGAAAATATCGGCAATATGTTTTTAGCATCGATAAATACAGTAAAAACTTCATAAAATAACATTACAACACAGATAAAATAAATTAATCAATATTTCAATAGTTTGATTTCAAATATTTTGTTTTTTTTTTCTATAAATATTTTAATAAATAACTCATCTATGTACATTTAGAGCTTTAATTAATTCTTCTGGTTCAGGAGGATCATTGACAGGAGTTTTAGGAGATAAAGTCACATGCAATTCTTTGGTACCATCCACTTCAATAATAATTTCTTTATCTTTTTTGATGCCATTGTTTTGAGATTTTGTCTTCTTTGGCTTGTGATTATGTGAATGTTTTACTTTTTTTTTTGGTGGTTCATCTGTAGTCTTTTTAGCTGTTTCTTTACCTACAAATTTAAAGAAAAATCAAGTTATTTAGAATTGAATACTAAATATTATCAAAATATTATACCAAAAGCATCCTTGAATTCATCTATTTGGATTTTACTGTAAACACCTCTTTCTTCCCATATATTCAATAGTCGAGTCAAACTCTGTCTGGTCTTGGAGGAACAGTTGTTTAAAGATATTTGCTTAAATGCTTTGGCTAATTCTTTGCCAAACTCTTGTCCGTATTCAGGACCCTTCTTTTTACTATTTTGAATAACATCATTAGCCAAGTACATTAACGTCAATTGTTTGGATTCTGAGCCTGAAAGCAATAATAAAATGCTTAGATTAATATTTTTATTATTAAAGTACATTTTTTATGCGCCGCGAAGTAGATTCCGTGGCATCGTCGGTTATAACGGAAAAAAAAAATTTATTATAAACATTAGAAACATAAAAGACCATATAGATCATATATTTTGTGAATGAATTTGTATAGCAACTAATGTTAATTGTTCTTTAATGACTAAACTTATACAAGGTATTATTTTACATAATTGCATGTATAATATGATCTATGGATAGGGTTACCATGCGTCCGGATTTTACAAAGTTAACCGTTTAATATAGTTGAAAAAAACATGATACAAAAAGTTATGTCAGGTGATAAATTTTTGTGTACACTCAATATAAATGTGTTATATGTAATTTCTACTTTTGCTCATACTTTTTCCCGGGACGTAACGATAAGTGACTAGGTACCTAGTACGTACCCATTATTATCACAAAAAAAAAAAAAAATGATAAATGACACATTTTATAACATATTATAATTAACCTAATAACTCTTATTTTGACATTTTATTTATATATTATCTAAATAAAATTGTATTAATGAAATAACAATATTGTTTTATCATTATCTTCAATTTACCCCTTTCCCCCTGAAACAGAACTGATATCAAGATTTGGTCTAAAAACAATATGGTAACCCTATCTATGGATGTTATTTTTGCACAATTTTAAAATGTACAGTATAAGTTTATATTTAAGTCTTTAGAATACAGTTTTACAACAAAAATACTTAAGATATTTTCTTAGTGTGAAATCTAAAAAAGAAAAAAACCAAACATTGAACCCAAAATATAAATTTATTCATTTTATTTATCATATAATTTTCAAGTGTTATAATATATTTTACTCAAATAATAATGTATAAAATGATTAATGCCAATGCTACATGCTGTGTTTAAATTTATTTTCAGAAAAACAAATATTATAACTAACAACCTTGAATGGACATTGCAAGTCATCAACCATAATTGTACATTGGAATTTCAAAACAGAATATCCACATATTTATGGATTAGAAAACTGCCCACATAACCTTATCAGAGTAATATCAAATCCTTCATTCAGCAATGAAACAACACAAAAATCAATTTTACTATTAAATTTGTATAGTTACAACATATAAGTATTTACAATTAATTATGAATATGGTTAACATGAATTATATAGATTCAACATCATTCTCGCATCTAATAAACTTTTACTATTAATATAAGCTAACAGATTTGCAATACGTATATCAAATCAAAAATATATGTATTAATTATATATAATTATTTATATTTATTTTGTAAGTATTTAATTTCATCAAAACTTAAATTACTACAGTTAGTATCTAATAATATAATTAATGGAATTTTTGTAAAATAAAAAAAAATATTACCAACATATTCCTTAAAATTGGTATAGGTATTGTTTGTTTCAAATAGTCAATTACCTATTCAATACAACTTTTAAATAAAAATGAATAGTAACTACTATAACCATAGGTAGAAATATTTTTATAGTAGAGTACCTATAAGCCAAATAAAGAATATATTTTTTATATTTTATTTATTTAAATATTTAAAATACAATATTTCTTAATTAGATATTGAAAATAAGTAGATACATTATATATTATAGTAATTAGTAACTATTATGTATATACATTTTTTTTTGTGGAAAATAAGTACTTTCAATTGTTTTTACATACCTTTTTATAACATGATAATCAACATTAGTAATAAAAAATTCAATATTTTTTTATTTATTATTATAGTTGAAGTATTGGTCAGTAGGCATATCAAATATAAATATAATAGGTCGAGTAATAGGTAATTGAAATTGTTATAATTTAACCTAACTGAACAATTAATATACTAACACTAACGTTTATATCTAACTATATTTAATTCTATTGATGTTTTTACCTGTCAATATTTCTTTAGACCAAATCTTGACAACAGTATGAGCATACTTTCTATGGTGGATCAACCAAAGGGACAGAGTCTGTATACTCTGCTGGGACGAGTTTAGTTCTTTCAGTCGCTTGTTCAGACCTCCTTCGGTAAAGCTTGTCATGGTGTACTACGTTTGTGCTTCACATCCGACATCAACATCAACAGTAGTACTTAATCGCCAATGCCCAACAGTTATCACTGTCGACAAACCACATTGTTTCATGTTACTGACATGATTCGATTAAACTATGCTCTCGTTCGGTCAACATTGGCTACATTAAGTAGATTAATATTGTACTATATTAATGATGCTGATGAAACAAAATAATAAAAACGTACCTCACTTGAACCAACAGCTCGACAGTAAAGTTGGTACCAAGTCTTCTACAATGTATGTGCACCTAACCTATGTACGTTTACCTAGTACACAGGCAATGGAAAACCATTGAATAAAAAAAAAAACTGTGAAGTGTGAAAGTTATAACTTAATAACGTTGCACTCCGATTTAATATTATTGACCGAGCACACAACCGGCGACTGGCTGGTAAGCGGTAACAATATTCAGTAGTTTACACTGTTATACACAAAAATAACAAATAATGCCTACAAGGTACCGGACGGCGGACACCAATACAGCAAAGCTCGACAACTGACAAAACCATCACATGTTTAATGTTTATATATCACACGATACTGTTTTAGCCAAGGAAGACAAAAAAGTAAAAACCAATGGCATAACCTCACCGTGGTTACGGCGTAAATTTAGTGTAGAATTGATGAAATCGTGTAACCGTGGTTGTAGATAATGTTATCTTAAGTCACTTATCAGCAAGCTCTACGCGCTCGTTATCATGGTACGGGGTTATATAAATTATATTTGATAACCCTTTCCTAAACCAAACACTAAATACTAAATAGATAAATGTCAACCAGTTACAAATTTTTAATATTCTGACATTGTGTTTTTTAAACTAATTTTCATATTGATTTATTTATTTTATTTTTCTAAGTATTCATAAAATATAAAAATAAAAATTAGCTCAAAAATTAATATTATTAAGTGAATGTATCTATATATTGGTTATTTGTTTTTATCATTTGAAAGTTTCCATTGGACATAAATTTTCAAGCAATATTATATTATTCAAATGCTACCATAAACTTAAAAATTGTGTATAGATCCCATCAATAAACCGTTAATGAATGTTCGTTTAAACTGTGTTCATAAAAAATAAACAATTTCAAGATGACATCTAATGTTTATGACGATTTAAATGTCGATGACTGTGAATTGTACGTTCAACGACATAATATTCAACAAATATTAAAAGACTGTATTGTTCAGCTATGCATTGTAAAACCAGAAAGGCCTTTAACATTTTTTAGACAATACTTTCAAAAATTGGAAATGGTGAGTACACATATTCTATTAATACTTTAATCCTTTATCAATTATGTGTACAAACAAATTTTAACTGTAACGTATCAAGACATAAATATGAATTTTGGCATACTCTTAATCTACTTGTGTATTATGAAAATATGAAATATTGGTGTTATAATAATATAATTTTTATAAAATTAAATGAAAAGTATATTGACAAGTAAACAAAAATATTTTAACACATTGTTTAAATCGGTACATGTATGAACTGTGTTTAGTTTTTTGTTATATAATAAGAGGTATATTATTTAATGGTTAATGTGTGTTACTAATTATACTGTCTAAAATGCCTAAGTCTAGAGAGGGAATTTGGTTTTGAAATGTAAATTTTTAAAATTGACTATTATGTATATTTGATCAAACAATTCTAATTTGTGGCATATTTAACAAAAAATTGTTGTCTAATTATTTAAATATAATTGAGTGAACTTCTAATGAATACAGTAGTATGACATTTTTATTATAAATTATTGTTGTTTAATATTAATTTATAGATGAGTAATATTTACTTGTCTAGTTTTAAAGATCTATAAAATACAGGTTAAGTAAATTTTCTTAAAAACTTAAATACAATTTGAAAACCATGTATAGATGATGGAAATAAAATAAATTTAATGTCCGATCTACCATCTATTACTAGTAGGTTACTAACTTATTTTAAATGTATATTTATATAATATGCACTTACTAAATTAATGAATTCAAATGATTTATTTATAGAATTTTTGTCATCCATAATATTTATTTAAAATAAAATTGTCATAATTATATAAAACATTTAACATGTATATTAACTTATATATATAATAATACAATTTTTTTTTTTTATCAAAACTAAACAGTTTTGTTTTGATTTTCCAATTATTTAAAACACACTAAAATGTAATTACTTACCTTCAGAATCTATTCTTCTCATCAACAAATTGACATTATCAGAAAAGTTTTGTTATATAATATATAAATAATAATAATAAAAACAAAGAAATTTAATATCGTTCTTTTATTTGGCTTGGGGTTTTATAAAATATTGGTATTCCATTTAATTATATTAATACTTGTGAAAAAATATATATTTGAAAAATAGGCTTTAAACAAATTTAAATTCATAAAACTATACATTGGTACGCCATTGGTCTTGAAAATATAAAATTATTTTGTGAAAATATTTTATAAATATAGTTTTTATGTATTACTATTATAAATTCGTCACAAGTTATTAACACATCTTATAATCTAATTTGAATCTTGAATTAAAGTTTACATGTAAAAATAATAGTAGTTTTAATAAAAATATAGTTAAAAAATAAAAATGTATATAATATATAAAATGATGTAACCCATTTTACAATGAATAGTTGTTGGGTGTTTGGTATAATTAAGACCACCATAATTAATGTGGATTTGGTATCATCTCCCTTAGAATAATTAAAGTACCAATATAAAAAACAAAAACAAAAAATGGAGTCATACAATGCATAATTAGATGTATACAAATAAAATAAATAAATACTGACAATAATATAATATTACTCGGACAAAATTAACTCATACATAATTAATGGAGGCTACTAATCTTAAAATCTAAAAAAGGAATACTAACTTCTTAGTTTCTAAATGTACAGAATAAATTTACTATTTTTTATTCATTTGAATTTATAACATATCTGCAAGTCAATATATAACATAATTTAGACACCTTAATAAAATATTAAGTTAAACAAAAACTTAATGTAGTACTATAGTTGTGTCACCTATTTACTTAGCTTTGTACTATTTAATAAGGTTTCTTTTTGTTAACATTAAATATAATAATAATAATAATAATAATAATAATATAAACCAAGAGCCAATCATAATTCTATGTTTTTATACTATAAAAATATGTATAATAATAATAATAATAAAAATAATAATAATAAACTTAAACTTAAAATTTTGTATTTTTGTTTATTTGTTCTTGTACATACATTGTAATAATATATAATTGTTTAACTTTAAAAAAATAAATTGTTAGACGATATAACATAACATACTTATTTAATTAGGTATAACACCAAAATAAGTGATTAAAAACATTGAATAGTTAGAAAACATAGATATTTTAACAACCCCAGTCAACTAACGTTTAATAAACTAGTACAATATTATAAAAATGTACATTAAGTATAATCCCCTGAATTCAGAACAATATTGAATTGGATTTATAATAAAGTAGTACCAGACAATTGATTTTAAACAAATTACTAATCCAATCAATTACATTTAAAAATCATCGAAATATATATTAAAAATAATTTATACTCATTCAGATGGCTTTTGGTTAATGTACTCTGGTTTCCATAGCTGATTGCAAAAAAAGTTATTTACTAAATTTATGTCATTGCTAATAGCAGTCATCAATTGATCAGATACTTTTTTACTATCTTCTTTGTTAAAAAGTGCCATCAATGGCAAACAACCCTGTGCAAGATCCTTTGCTAAAGATACTTCTATTTGATTTTCTTCCTTTTCCATCATACGTTTCATGTGCTTTTGGCGTGCTTTAATTATCAATAACTCTCTAACAGTTTTTAAACGTTTATCTGATAAACCGAACAAATTAAGAAATGCTTTTTGACAGACATCTACACAGTTGTAACGACTTAAAGATTTTCTTGATGTCTCAGTTGAATCACTTTCTAATGATTTGTCATTCTCTTCTTTGGAATCCAAAGACGCCACTGAAGATGTTTCATCAAAGTCTGATTCTTCGTCTTTGTCTGAATCACAATTTATATCTGTAAAATATATTTAGATATATTACATTAATTTTTCAAATTGTATTAAAATGTCAATGATTAATTTAGTTACATTTTCATATTCAATGAAAACAAAGAATGGACAATTTCTATTGTTTTTTTATTCTAGACAAGAGCAAGTGATTAAATAAGCACACTACAATTATAGATAATTTTAAATAGATAAATTTTTTGGGAAGATAATATTTATAATTTATGCTTATTTCATAAAAAATGATATAAATTAATTTGTTAGATCTAGATATCCAGGTTAAACTACCAAATTACTTAATACTTATGTTATTTATTCAAAGATACCAGATTTATTCATGAAGTATATTTTTTTTACTAAATAACTGTCTATAACTTACTTGACATAAAATCTTCGGATATGAAAGAAGGTATTCTATACTTGCAGTGAATCCTTCTTAATAGTTTACCATTAGCTGTAGTCTCTTTACTAAACAATCGATTGGCAACAGGTCGAGCTTCAATAAACTTCTGTAAAAATTTGTTTTGTACATCTTCACTGTCCATTTCCACAAAAATTTTAAATAACTCATCCTTAGACCGCTGCGGTACACGTTCTGAACATTTCTGAGGGCACTGGCACAATGTGTCTGACAATATAAATGTACAATTAATCCAAGTTAGAAAGTGAATGTTCCGTTTAATATCGGTATGTATTCATCAATTACTTACCCGGTTGAGTTTTGGTCTCTTTAAGCTTTTTTATGACGTTGGCCTGTTCTGGACTCATGTCAGATGACATCTTTCTCTTATCACCAGGTGCCCCGATCACGTCGTCAGCAATGTTTTTTGGCTCTATCGGATCTGCCATAGTGTTCTCGTATATTTGATATAGGTATAATAAACACCTAATAACTATTAATTTTATTAATATTATTCTATCTATTACTAAGTACTCTAATGTTCGTTTGCACGTAGTCGGTAGAAATGTTTCAATTCCATAAGATCGACGCCCGGTCGTAGGGGGTTCCGGGTTAGTCACGCTGTGTCTGTATGTGTGCGTTTGACGGTAATCTCAAATGTCTGGGAATTGGCGGCAGCGGTGGCTGTGGAAACCATACGAAATCTTTGCAGACGGTGCAAGGAGAGAAAAAACGAAAAGACTCCTAACGTGAACATTCGCCAAATCAGTGTTATTGTTTTCGACCGTGGAAAGGTGGGAAGAAACACATGCCTCATCGAGATACATTGCTGCCAACCACGCGTATATTTTACCCCAACCTCCCCGCCATTCAACCGTTTCTCGGTGACCCAGTGAGACGCGCCCCACTGCCGCTACCCTAGTAACAATGTTGCAACGTTTGGACGACAAATAATATTATTATCATTCTTACTTTTATTATTAACTATTAAGTATAACGTCCATGATGGCTAACCCCCCTGCGCTTTTTATCATAAGATAAACTAAACTAAACATTATTGACATTCACTCGATTCGTTTTGTTGTTATTTCTTTCTCCCCACCCATACCTACATGACACATAACAACCCAGGACGACGAGTTTTCACGGTTCAGTAACACCACTTCAATGTTAAATTGAAATTTGTTCGTTTTTAGTCATCAAAATATACCATGCACGAAGACCTGCACCAATAATAAAATATGCATTTCAATAAATGTGCGCTTTACGACTATGCATTTTGATCATTTGCGACGATACGCGTTCGTCTTAGTTAATAAATCTGTATCTGATCCCAAAAAAAACTACCCCTAATGAGGTATAGCCAGTTTCCGCCAAATAAGAAAAGACGTACCTAATTCCTTTTTTTGTCAGTTACAAATCATAGAATTTTAAAGTTTTAATATCTGTGTATCTGTATCTACGTAGAAAATATTATATTATCTTATCTGTCTCTGATACCATACTGAAACTTGATCGATTTATTGAAACCTATTAGTATTGAGTATTGATCACCGATTAGTGGACAATGTGTGATGAGACTTAAAGTAAGATAAGTTATAGACTTATAGTTATATCCACAAAAATAATTTGTAATAAACATGAAAATCCACAAATTATAATTACTTAATAATTTTAGATTTAGTAAAGCGTACAGAGGTAAAAATAAAGTATCTACGTCGGGATGTATTAATAAAATTATGTAAGGCAAAAGTATTCACAAAAACAAATTTCAGTAGTATTTATTTATTATAAGTATTTCTTAAGAATTTAAATAATATCTTTATAATATTGTACTAATATAATAATTTGAAAAAAGTCGTGCTTAATGATTTAAATAGTTTTCTAGGTGTACAAATTGTACAATCATTATATTTAACTGTATAGAGTGTACATATACACACATATAGTTACTAAAAATGTATATCATTATAAAATCTTTACGTAAGGATTCTCAAACTTTAAAATTCTATAATTTAAAACTGGTGGAAAAAGGAGTAATGTTTTTTTTAATTTGGCGGAAACTAGCAGCATCCCCTTAATGTTATAGGTTACAACACTACCTGTTTATATTATTATATAGGGGTCTCATTGTGTGTACCACACGATTGCGTACGATGCAACTTTTTGGGAATACGTTTGCGTATGTTAACACGATTGCGTACGTTAATACGATGGCGTACGTTTAACAATTAACTTTAATATTTACCCCAAAAGTTAAATGATTGCTGTATGATTTGCTGTGCAATATTGCTACATTTAAGTTTTTATTTGTGATCAATAAAAATTAAATTTTGAAAAAATGACAAGTCAAAAACATAAATCGAAATATTTAAAAATAATAAAAGGTTAAAATAATGAATTGTAAAAGTGTATTCAATTTAGAATTGTTTACCTCGGTATCACTTAAATAACTAATTTTTGACAAATGTTATAATTTTTTTATTAATTATTATATTCTTTCATGGTTTCTTTTAAACTAATTAAATCAGCATTTCCATTTTTTCAATATGTTCTTTAAATACTAATTGCATTTTCGTTCATCTTTCCAGAAGGATGGAAACTATGAAATTGAGCGTTATAAGTTCGATGAAAACTTTCGGATTAATTTTAAATTGTACATTCAATATTAGTTCAAATCAAATGGCAACAGTGCTTCAAAGTTGTAGATAAAAATCGTATACGCAATCGTGAACACCAAATGTTCACGATTGCGTATGTCGATAAAGACCGTACGCAATCGTGTTTCATCGCTCATTGTTTCGGTTTTCTCCTTCCGACAGCATTATATGGCGTTGGAATTAAAATAATGATAATTTTTAGGTTATCTCATAATTGATAAAATATTACAGTATACTAGTAGTTAGTAGTTACTAGTCAGTATTGTATTCTGGCACCCTGGCAGTCCTCTGGTTTGATATCTATCGAATAGCTAGGATTCTACTTTTTATGTAAATTGGATGTAAATGCCCGCCGAATGCTCAATACATCGAAGCTAAATTGCTGCGTGCTTAATGGATCCCAACATGCATGTGCGTCATTTTATATATATATATATATCTAAAATGTATAGAATATTTTAACTTTGAAGTAATTAAACTATTCAATGATCGTTATACCTAATAATCAATTACCTATTTTAATGCTATATGAACTTGATCTGACACGTGTTATGTAATTTATTTATCAGGTATTATTGTTTTAATTGAAGGCATTAAATCACTTACTTTCAATTACATTCAGCTACGGACAGTATATTGAATAATTAAAAATTCTAATTCGATCTCGATACTTTGATAAGCCTCAACCATTCTATAGTCTCTAAACTACCTATATTTAGTTATATTAATAAAATTACTTTCGATCTCAATGACTATTTAGATCAGTGTTTCCCAACCTATGACCCCAATTTAGGGTCGCGACTGGCTAAACTTACCCAAAAATAAATAAAATAAAATAAATTTTTTTTATTAGTTGGGGTGGGTCGTAACCAACAAGGGGTAAATTTGAGGGTCGCCATTAAAAAAAGTTGGGAAACACTGGTTTAGATAGTACCTAAATTATTTTTATTTGAAAACTATTTATATTTACAATTTAAATGTTGAGTTTCAACGATATTTAACCACTTGATTATTTCTCAATAATTTCGGTAAAATTGGGCTGAATACTACAGGATTTTAAGATGGTAACCATATCGATGGTACTTATTATAGTACTCATCACATTATCAATAACATTCCTTGCACGGGTAATTATAACGACGGGTGTTTGACGATAAGTTGTTATAATTGTGCGCGTGTCCGCGTCCACACCAAGAAAAACTTGTCGGCAACATTTATTTCCGACATTGTCGATAAATATTTATGATACCGCTTATGAGCGGAAATCGGAAACATTGTCGAAAATATGTGTTTCCGATAAATATTTCTTTGGTCTGGACACGGCTTGTGACTAAACTTGTTGCAGTGTTATAGTGATATCTAATAGCTTTCAAGTTTCTATTATTCAGTGAAACGCTTGATTTAAGGTGAATTGTTAGAAAACTTTTAATGAATGATTACTTTTTTACTTTATAATATTATATAATAATTAGCGATTGATTGGATCGATTCCTAATGTTATTGACTTATGTGGTTAAAAAGAAATCGATGGAATCTTTTTCAAAGAATTCAGAATCGGGTTAAATCAAATGAAAATCGATAAAACTTCGATTATATCGATATCAAGTTTAATTAGAATCGGGACTAAATATCAATGGCGAAAAAAGTTTAAATCAATAAAATTAATATCGACTCCATTAAAAACAACTAAAACCCATTACCATTTTGTAATAGATAATTAATAATTGTTATTGAATGGACAATCAATCGATAAAATTGGGAATTAATAATTGAAAAGAATCGAATATCGATAAATGGAAAATTGGAAACTATTCAATTAATATAAATTTTAATATAACCGTAGTACCTGTAGAAATTGTTAGATTCCAATATCTTATTTGGTGGAAACGTGTTACGCCCATTATAGTTTATATTTTTATAAAGTAGTAATCAAATCGCCTTTTTTTAGTATAATAATATTACATCATAAATTGTACAGTATATCATTCAAATATTAAACAATTTCACTCTTAAATTATTATTGTTAGTTAAAAAAAAGTATCAAAATCGTTAACTTATATGGGTGCAAAAATATTACAGGAAACTTCAGTTTAGAGCTACCCAATATGTGTATATATATATAAATATGATTATATTCAGCATTTTGTGATTTTGAATTCTTACGGCAATAGTACCTATATTATATCTATTCTAGTAAATAAAATACTTGTCAATACGTACTTAAATAATTATGATTACCTCTATGCCCCTATACTGTATTGAGTACAACATAATATGATCATGCATAAGATACTGTATTAAGTGTATTATTATAATATAAGCTAAAAATAATAAATTTAAATCAATTATTACAAGTATAGTCTTATAATAATTAATAGGTAGGTATGTTAAATCTTAAATAACAACTGCAAGTAGCATATTAGGTAAACTGTTTATCACATAGCGTTAGACTATTATAATAAATGGATACAGTACCTACTATAGTAATGCCGAAATTATGTATTTTAAAATAGTAAATATGCTAATTTTACAGCCATACAGACTTAGAAATATTTTTTTTAGTTCTAGTTCAAACTGGTTAAAATAGGAGTTATAAAATGTATAAAACGCAGACATATGGCTGAATAGCTTAATGAATTATTTGTTATTTTAATTATCAATAATAATGCTAATTAGAGAATTAGTTTAAAATTAAATATTTATTAAAAAGTTGCTAAAGGTACTTACGTTTTTCTTGCTGTGTACAAACGCAGTGGAAACAGAACAACTGCCGTCGTTCTGCGCATGTATAGACGCCCACCATGTCCAGACTAATAGTAGTGTCTATAGTATTTATATAAAAAAAAGTAGACAAACAATTTTAGCTTAACTCTAAATTAATGTTTGATAATTGTTATGTCTGTAAAGATATTTTTTAGTTTGTTAGATAAGGTGTGTTGTTTTAAACGGTTGACGGAAGAGTGGTTTCATAATATTATTACACTATAAAATACGCCAATATACTACATATTATATCACATACTTATTGCTGAACTTTAATTTCAATTAGTAAATAATTATTATTCAATTTAAAACTAAAAAAAGATTTTTCTGTATATTTTGTTTTGTGTATATATAGGTTTTTTTTACGCATATTATATATAAAATATTATAATATGGAGTTAACGAGGTAAAAAGCGTTCTTTTTGAAGTTTTTTGAGACAAAAGGATATTTAGTCAGTGGTCACCATTGTCTAGTTGACACTGCAGGAGTATAACAACTGTATATATTTTGCTTACTTAAATTAACTTAATAATTAACAAAAAATATATCGGTAGATATATATTTAAGAAAATAATTGTTATTTTAATATTTTTATGACCTGATTGACAGCCATTCATAAACAATATATTATAACATAATATTTTATAAAATTGTTTAATAAATCCTAAAGATAATATTTTAAATTATATTATTTGAAAAAATTGATAAATTGATAAATTTGCATATTATAATCTACGATCAATTTAAGTTTATAAAATGTCGCCATTGGGTGGCTGCTTTTATCATGTACCTATGTGTCAAGCTTTATAAATTTCCGTATGTATACTTATTGTAATAATAATTACAGATTGTACGCTTTACAATAAAAATTAAAGGAAAAAAAAATTTAATTTTTGCTTAATGTAATAAATTCCACTTAAGAATTTATATATTTGTTTTTAAATAATGCTTGCATAAAATGTTTTTGCCCTTTTTCCATTTACAATATTGTTCAATTAATAATATTGACGCGAATACTTCATAATACACACTATTCACTGTTACGTCGTATCTATCAGCATTTTTTCAAGTGGGTATACCGATTTATATTATTAGTACTAGTAATGTTTTCCATAAACCTGGTTTTATTTCGTAAATTCTTTTTTAATAATTTCATGTTAATCATCAGTATTATTTATATTTTTTAAACATTTTTCTTAATAGAAACAAATATTTTTAATCAATTAAAAAAAAATTCAATGCTCTCAGAAATGGAAACTTTTTATGAATCTTTATCATTCTTTAAATAAATATTTAAAATATAATAAATTAATAATCACAATTATTGAATATATATATATATTTGTATTGTATTACTGATAAATTAATATCAATATAATTAAGTCTCATTTGGACCAATAAATATAATGATTTAAATATAGTATTTAAATTATTTTTCGAGATAATTATGAATTTTAGGTAAATGTGTTAAAAACTTAGAAATATACTTTAATACCACTCTGATATTTAAATGATTATTCAACACGAAGATTAAATTTCCACAATTTACAAAATTTTATTTTTAAGTTTATAGTCTTATAAGTAAAAATTTTATTGGCCTGTAAAATGTTGCACCTATTGAAAGTATATCGTTTTCAAAGCTTATATCATTACAAACTTCTATCCAAAAGTCTTACCTCTATTTTAATTATACGAAGAAGTAATGTTTGACGAAGGTGTAAATTATGTTTATAATTTTCAATGCGTAAACTTTTCTATTGATAACTTTAATCATACATGACAAACCTCATATTAAATCTTATTATCCATATTATTATAACAGTGAAAAAGATACTCGACTTTTTGTTTTTAATTTGTATTTTTACTCTATAACTTTTACTTTTTACTCCTTCTTTTTCTAACTATAAATGAAACGGTCAAATTCTATAGGTATAAAAAATGATTGAAATATTATCAAAATCTGAAAATTTCTGCTCTAATATAATCAATTATCCAATGGGCAATAATTAATAGCATTGTAGAATATTTCGTCACTTATAACTTATAAGTTATAACAGTTGTATAAAGCCAGCCTTCTAAAATAACATAATCAAATATGTCTTAAATAAAAAAATATAATTAGTAAATAAATAAACTCCATATATACTCAATACATATATTTTATTTATTTTAACTACATATAAATCACACACACACATACACACCTAACATTATACACTATATTGTTTGATATACGGTTTATATTAAATTTATTTATACTTAAAAATGTGAGTCTGTCTTATTGTTAGTTTAAAATTGGAAATTATAACAAATAAATATTTCACCTTACAATAATATTAATAATACAGCTATTATAGTCATCAATCACCAGTTATTTATTATCAATTAATCAATTATGTTCTTATTGTTTTTTAATAATTAAAATAATATGTGTAATGTATGTAATGACTATTGACTATCTATAATGACTATTGAATACAAATTAAATAACTTAGTTGATAATTCAGCTAGCTACTGCATTTAATGTCTAACTTATTTTCAAATACTTTTAATAAAAAAAAATATTTCGTTTAAAATAATTGTTATTGTTATATTGTTATATATACATATATTATACATAATGAGTTTAAAAGTTAAGCGAGTACGCTCTTTTTTTAAACTCTTTAACCGGTAAAATATCTCAGATTAATTAATTTGCGGTTAAAGTCCAATTAAAATATTAATCGAGTGATGATAAAATCATAGTTAACCTGGGGATTAATGTTAACTGAAGATTACATTTTTTTAACTGGAGATTGATAAAATTTCCCTAAGAGTTTAGTTCATCATTAATTTACAAAGGTAAAAAATAGAATTTTATTATTTATTATTATTTTATTATATTGTGTAGCAGCGATACATCGTTAAGTTAAAAAAAATTCTGTTTGAAGGTTGAGATACTAATGTTAAATGTTGTGGACTTTTCTGTGGTCATTGGTCAATTATTAGTGCTATGATTAAAAAAATTCTAGAAAATATTGTTTATTTTGTTTTAAGATTAGTAAATTGTATTATGCTATCTAGTTTAACTATATTTATTTTATACTGATGTTTATTTTTCCTCAATAATATGATTACTTCAATATAATCACTACAAACTTTAAGAACGTATGTAATGGTTATAGTTATAAGGGACAAAAACGCAGGAACTCTGACTCATTCTGTATAATCATGTACACAAATTAATATAATTAATACAAAAATATATTAAGCAACGTTCTATCCTCTATTGCTTTACTAGAAAACCAGTCCATAGTTGTGTTTAATTATAAATTGTATAATTGTATTTATCGGTTACTAGATAATAGCCTAGGCCCTAGAACATCGTATACAGATTAGTGGCCATAATATACCTATTAGAACAATAAAATTATTGTTTTATTTCAAGATTCCAACAGTACTTTATCAATATTTAATAATTTTCTCTTTTTTCTAACTTCATGGAGACCGTCTGCTAGACAATCTAATTTTGAATATTCTTCGAAAATGAACCTGTCATATATATGAAACGAAACAACAGACATTTTGTTTTGGTAAAAATATAATAATATTTTGTTTGAAGATTGTTGTGTCCACTCTACCATATGATCTGCTTTTCTCAATTTACATTATACATAATATTATATAAGTAGGTACTCGTCAAATTTTCACTTCAATTCTTTTCTCTCAAGCAGTGGTAATATATATATATAAATATGCCTCAAACAGTTCTTCCTCCATACATCTACCTTAAAGCCGTGGCATGTATATAATATATAATATTATATATACACACATACAGCGTGTTTTGAAAGTTCAATGAACTTAAATTTACTGTGGACATCAAATTGTATGATGTTATCAGGTATCGTGATAAAACGCAACGTTTAACAATTAATTAAAAATTATAAGATTATGTATATTTTTGTATATCAACAAATCTTATCAGTTTTTATTTACTTTTTTTTTATCTTTAACGTATGTTATCGTTAGTGATCCTTTGTTCTTAATGCTAATTAAGGATTTCTTTACATTTTTGAAATGTAGTCAATTTATCTGTGTCTAAGACTATATAGACATTTAATCTTGGTGGTGTTAAAATTATAAAACATTCATATTAATGTTTAAAAATGTACATTCAATTTCTGTCGTTACAGTCCAGAATATGTATTTATTAATGCTTTCCTCCAGTTTCATCCCTGCCCGTCATCGATTGGTCGTTGTTGCATTCTATTTGTTATTTTAGTCAGTACTCAGTGGATTTTATGGTAATATGAGAAGTTTGTGTGGAACAATTTCTATTATTTGTTCAAGTCAAAAAATGTATGTTTAATTTTAATTTTATTAATTGCCACAATAAAAACGTGTACTGTCGCACCTAAAGTTATAAACGACGAACTTTGAATCTTCTTGATACTCCGATGAGGTGTTCAAGTGTGTTGCGCGTATAAGGCTCCGTAAAACGCATCGGCACGTACTCACGTATACCTACCGTTTATTTAGTAGTGATTCCAAAATATGATATGCTGTTTTTTATGTTCAAGTATTCCTTTCAGACTCGATTTTTGCCCGTTTTATGTATGTATACGTGCATGTATAAATGCAAAGTGCACCCGCCCCCGCGTACGCATACGTGCGTAAAGGTTTTGTACATTGTACGTTTATGTACATAATTATTATAGCTATACCTAATTCGGTAATTCCGGTAACGTATAATTGGACAAGATATCATAATAATACGCATAGACCTGCGGCTGCGGGTTTGCGATGAATTATATTATGCGTACGGCTAATACAAAGATACGTAGCTGGCTCTCCCGCGGGCGTTTATGACGCGCGTGATACAGCAGTTGTCCGTTTGGTAGCGCGGCAGCGGTGGCAGAACTTTCGCGTTCACAGCGCCAAGGGGGCGTCGTCGTACATAAAGTTCCCCCACCGCTGCCGCGCCTCCCCTACCAATACTACATAATATACGTGTATGCTTACTTATATATTTATTATATACATATATAATATATTTATATATATAAAAATACAGAGTGATTCAATTCACTAAGCGTGCTCACTTCCTTTTTTCTTTAATATTGCAGTTGTTCTAAATCTGATTTTTGGAATTTTTAAATATATTTTTAAATCATATTTTCTAATTTTTGAGATTTTTTGTACTACCTTCTTCAGAAGTATCTTGTGGAAATACGAATTTCTGTTTTTCAAATTTGAAAAACTCATATTGTTAATTGTTTGCTCGATATTTTCTGAAAATAATAGCGTTCAAATTCAAAATTAGAACAAGAAGTTTTTGAGTTACCTATATAACTTCGTGTACTAAGGATAATAGCTAGACACATAATGGTGGATTTGGAAGATATGTGGGCTATAGTGCCTTTAAAAATTTAGTAATCATATTAATCTATCAACATTTATACATTTTAAAAGTGATTCAGTATTATAAACTGCAATGGATCTAATATTACACCCATCTTATATTTTTGTAAAACTACTATTTTTAAGGACTTTCCCTTATATAAACATTTTAATAACTGAAAGGCTATTCTTTCAAAATTTGAATAAGGTACACCAAATAAAAATAAATATATATATATATCCAGTATCCACTAAATAAGTTACTGTAAAATGGGGGGGGGGGCATAATTTGAAAAAATAGATGTTTGTATCGTCAAAGGACTATCCTTAAGTAGTGCATTCAATTTCAAGAATTTGAAAATATGGTCTTTAATAATTATATTCAAACATTTCAAAAATTAGAATTTAAATAAATACATTATTAAATGAAAAAACGGGGGTTAGCACGCTTGGTGAATCATCCTGTATACCTTTCCGACCATCCGAGAACTCCGCGCGCCGCCGCCACTGCTTTTACGCTCTCCTCGCGGCGGCGTTACTGTCGTTTGTACCGTTTGGTCGCCCGCACAGTTGCCTCTATAGTATAGATACGCTGTCGCCGCCGACGCCGGTGTCTCGTGTCGTGTGCCGCGTTTACATGCTGTCTCGTCGTATATTATATTATTATAATATACCGTGATAAAATAATAGTAACGATAGTAAAATTAAAAATAAATTACGACTGTTGTAAAACAATTCGGGGTTTTTTTTTTGAATTTCAAATGTTTTTCTCGCGATTTAAATTTTAATAAAAAGAAAAAAAAATTTAAAAAAATTAAATTACGAACAACTGCAATCCGCATTACGCAATATTGTCATCTTTTGAAAACAAAACGAAAAAAAAATTGTCACATCGTATATTTTTTGGATTTTTCAAGCCATAATATATATTATATTATATTCAGAGGGATAAAATCAAAATATAACGTCCAATTCGTCGTTTTATGACATCGTTGCGAATTCCCACATAAAATCATGTCGGCTACCAAGGTACACTATTTAAACGATTTTTCTACTTTATAGCTTTTAAGGTTAAACGAATAGTATATATGCATTACATCACGTATTCTTGAATAAAATATGTATAATATATACACAGTTTAAAATCTGCCAAAAATGTCAAGTATAATGTGTTATCGGATGTGAGTAATTTATACGCTTCGTCGTGATAATAGTTCGTAAAACAACTATGCACTGTTGATAACTATGTATAGTAATTTCATTATTTTACTAGGCTTAAGATGAGAAAAAGAACTATGTTTAAAATTTGTTTATCATGTGAATTTTACAAAAAACATTGAAAATATGAAAATATGAAAAGCTATAGGCCATTCACAAAATAAGTTAAACTCAGATTTTCATTAAGGTTATCCTAGCTTTGAATAAAACATGAGCTTCTGCAAAAATTTGTTTTTTATTTGTGTGTGTACGTTTTATATTATTTGAATCGTACAAATACGCGCGTATGTGTATGTATAAATACGAGTATCTGATATGTGTGTGCCAAAGACATAATATTATACTTGCTTGGTGGGAAAAAACTGGTTTAAACTCATATGCGCTTTATGGTCGTCAGGCTTATACTTATATATGGTATATAGGTATTCTTAGCTACTATCTATAGGTAGTAGGTACTACTTTGATGTAGGTATAGAAAGCAATCTGATGACATTAAAAAATAAAAAAATTACAATTATTTCAAACGATCAATTCGTAATACCTAATAAATTATGTGGTTTTATTTGAACAGATTAATTTTGTCAAATTAATGCCCTTTGAATTTAACCGTTCATAGACGGCTATGAATGATGATTATTTAATTAAACGAAAAAAAACATACTGTTTTTTGAAATAGGTTATTTGAATGTGTGAATATTGGATATTTGGATGTGTATACTTTGTAAATAAGTATTTCTATTGATACGAACTAATTTAATTTTAAAAACGTTGTTTAAAAAATGTATGTTCTTTTAAATTATATTAGTAGATATGAACAAATATCTTTATATAATATAATAAACATTGTAATGTATAAATGGTTTTTTTTTCATTCTTTACTAAATTAAGTACTCTATATTTAAATATTATAATGTATAAAGACGAATCTTCATGAAATCTCATACTTTTTGTAATATGAGATATTTTATAAATTTTTTGTAATAAATAAGACAAGGTATTTTATTTTTGTTATTTTATACATAATATACACATGCGATTATTAGTATAGTAAAATATAAACAAAAATGGCATTTAAACATTGCAATTATCTTCTTGCACTTTCAATTACAATTTTTGCAACTCTATTACAATATACTTAATTATTGTGCAACATATTAAATAATCATACAAAGTTGATCTATTGTTTTACTTTCAATCTATTTGGTTTATGGTTATAATAATTAAGCAATACATCAGTAAATATTTCTTATGTGCACATTTAAATTATGATATGTCTTATCAACGTAATTACATAAACTTATGTTATCGTTTAAATTGTATATCAAATATATACGTATGTACTAAAATACTAAAATAATCGAACTATTCAATATATTCATAAGAAAAAAATTTATTTTATTAAATAAACTTGTTTGTTTTTTTAGTAATTATAGTGCCTATACCTAATTTTATTAGATTTCATAAAAACAATTTAATGTAATTTTAATTTTGTATCATTATAGTTTAGTTCAATTTTATACTCGTATTTATATTTAAGTTTAAACTTAATATATTATATAGTAGCTTGATTAAATATTTATGTATATATCATATATTAACTGTATGAAATATATTATTAGATGTTTACTAAGATTTTTTTTCAGTAGTATTTATTTTGACATGTAACTTTTATTTAATAATAATTTTAAGTTTCTGGTATATTACTAAGCTTTTAAATATTTCCGTTATGATGAATTTTACTCATAGATCTTTTGGAAATTTTATTTTTCAACAGAGTCGACAAGTTCGAAATAGTAACGCCGATTTCGTGAGTAAATGTTTAACGTTGTGAAATGTCTGTTCCATTGAACTTCATAAATTATTTAAATATAATATATATTTATATTTATCTTCTTCACGTATACATGTATATGTTCATACTCATGTATGGTCGAATGGTTTCATTTCCAACCCGAAGGATTTGATGGGAACGAATAGAATTCTGATGTCCGATTCGTCTGTCTACATGTATTTTACGTCGAACAGTATGTGGTTGAATTTTTGTACGTTTGCTTCGTTAAATCGACATTTTCTTTTTTCAATTCATATAGAGGGATAGTATAAACATGAAGTTTGCTACAATTTGAAAACCTAAGTGTAAAGTGTAAATAATATATTTTTTTATATTTGTTGAACAATTTCTCATCAGATGACCATTTTATTAATAGGTACATTCTTTTTTTATCGGAAATATGTATTTTTAGTTATAATATCACTATACTCACAATTCATTATATATTTAATTCTTTATTGTACCTATTTGTTTATGCATTTAATTGAATTTTATTGATACTATTCTGCTTTTTTACTATGATAATTGCTGATATTTTAATTTCACTAGTCATTTCTAATTATTAATTTCTTATTTTAAGAATTTTAAATAGACTTATTAGTTACTAGTAACGATATATATAAGTGCACTTGCTTGCTTGTTTCAATAATTCTGTGGATAGTAGATACCACATTTATGTACACAATTTTATATTTTCTTTTATAATTACATTATGCTTTATAAAAACAATTTCTATATTTGGTAAATGACGATTCTATAACATTTTATATTTATATGTTTACAGCGTGGAAATTATTCTTAAAATATTATACTTTAACAAAAATGATTTAATTCATTTTTAAACTTATAAAGTTATTTCAAGTTGTAAAAAGTTTTAATAGTTCATCATAAGATTAGGGTAAATTAAATTATGACTTTAAATTTAAATGAAAATAGTTGTAGAATTCGCCTGCATAAAAATTGCATTGTTATACAAATAGGTAGTGCTTTAAAACGAAATAGGATAATGAAAAGTTATAAACAATATTGATAATTAATATAATTATGTATTGTTTTACAATCCCAATGTAGTAATTAGTAATTACTCATGTTAATTATCCTAAAACACGTGTAATTATTTTTTATCACACATTTAATTTTGTAATAGTAAAATTAATAATTATAAATACCTCTTTCCAATAATATTAAATAGTATTAATTAGTTGTGTATTTATTTAATGTCATATACTTATGTATATATTATATACATAATATTTAATTGCGTTAAAAATATTTTAACGAAGATTTTTTTTCCTAACTGTTTTCATAAACTTTTATATAAAACATTATCATCTAAAAACAGTCTAAGATATGGTTAGTTTGTAACAATGATATTGATAAATATGATGATGGTACAACGTCTTCTTACATTAAAAAAAAAAAAAGTTAAAACTAATTTAATATATTAGTTTACTTGTATATTATAAGAAACATTTAGTTCAATTAGTGCAAAACATCTTAACTTATATAAACTTTCATAATGATGAAACATGTACAATATATGGGTAATGGTGTTTGTAAATCTAACGTCATTTTCTAATATAACCCCAGTCGAAGAAGCTATTGCAATTTAAAAGCTGTCACTCAAAAACTGTATTACATATTCTATATTGGTTTCGTATTTTATACTTATTCAAAATCAACTCTGAAACATCACCTTTAAATTGTGTTATGCCGTGACTAATACAATATTTGGATATGTGTTTTGATATTTACTGTATTAACAATGTTTGTTGTGTTTTATTTCACTATCATTGATTTTTGACATTAAGCATAGAGGTGCACACATTTATGTTGCACTTGTATTCCCGGCTTCTGGAAGGTGTAAGTTAACCTTATTACATTAAATGCGTTAATCGATTGAAACAAATAATACTCAAATTAAATATTCTAATAGGGTTTTATTAGATTCCATATTATTTTTCCTATAATTATATACTATTTTTTTTGTTTGTTTTTTAAATTTCCTTTGAAGTATACGCTAACTTTTGATTTTACATGTTATAATTTTGTCTAAATGATAATATTATTTTTTATCTGCAAGAATTTTAATACAATTTAACATAATATATATTCCGTCTAAATATTGATAAAATGTACAATCTTACGCAGATGTGTATAAAGTAGCTAGATTATTATTTTTTTAGTTTCTGACCTTGTTTATTTTTTGTTTGTTATTATTGTATCTTAAATGTAATATTTATTCAAATATCGCAAATTTTAAGAACCTTTACCATTAAGTAACTGATTTATTTATCAGTTACTATTTATTTAATAAACTATATCAAAACCTAAATAATTCTCCGCATTAAGTTATTATACAGTAGGAAATTAAATAGTCCTAATTTTTTTATTTTTTTTTATTAATTATTGTATTTAGGATTTTCACACAATACATTTAATATATAATGCATTTTAAATCTATTATTCGTATTGCTGTATACATATTATACATATGTGCACAATTAATACATATTATCTCTTATATATATATTATCAATTTCAATTAATTTTTTTTGTCTGTTTGTTTGAAAGGTCAAATATTTCGCGTAAAATTCAACAAAAACAAGTATTAACATTATATAAAACTAAGTTAATTTATAGCATAATATTAAACATATAATGCGTCAAATAAACAAAAACTTTTGCAATGACGGTTGTGTACACATTCAAATGTTTCCTCAAATCACAACCATTCGTCATACAATCAAAAACAATTCTCCACAATCAGTTATTGTCGATACCGAATTTTTCAATTTTAACAATGCGTATTTGCGTGGACTTTTCAAAATCTAACTGCATGAGCATCGCAAGGAGGGAGGGTGAAAAGTGGTAACACTAGGGGACACTTGCGCCCCTCTGGCTTTTCAAAAAAAATATATATATATATACATATATTTAAAAGTAATGAATGGTAGTGCAAATATTTTGTTTTACATAATTATCAACTAACCCTACTTATTACTTAAGTATTTACTTTAATTATATAGAAATCAGCAAATTTTCTGCGCCTCCCCCTGACAAATATCCTGGAGGCATCTATGTCTAACTGTTTGTCGATTTGGTAAAATACATTGTACTAAATACCTCAAGTGTGCGCTATTAGTCGATACAACTTAACGATCAATAAAAGTAATAATAAACAGTATTTTGTATTTATGAACAAATTATGATTTAATTATTACTAGGCATTGTAATATTTATAATAATTACTACCTTGACGTTCAAACACTTTAAACCATTTTAAAATAAATTCAGTTTTATTGAAATCCCTATTTTGTAAGTACTACAGAAATGTGTTTCAAATTTTGAAAAAAAATATACTAAAGAGTGATCAATGTGAAATCTGTTTTATTCTGCTTGGTTAAATATAGTTGCGTATTATATTCTACGAAGAAAAAAAAAGCCGCTGCCGAATTATTTCTACGTCTTTGAATTGAATATCCGTGTTGTAAGTCGTTTATCAATCCTGTAAAACTCACACCAATATTACAGTGATCCGATAGCTAGAGTATATTTTCTTCTCATCGTCATTGGCATGATACTGTTCTGCAATATCTGTAATATTTCGTAACTACTTTCTTTTTATATTATCATTTTTTTGGAGACGTTATTTAGTGTATTGTTCATGTTTTATCGAATAACCTAATGGTGGCCGGAATGTCGCCCACGAAAGCCTATTTTATTATACACTAACGCGGTCAAGTTCCCAGACTTGTCTGCGTAGTATCCATACCTACTTGTTTATGATACACAACTATAATACTAACAATAATGTGCTTTTAACGGGTGATTTGATTATCGGTAATATCGAATATCATAGCTATATTTACGTGTTTGGCCACTGTGGTAAAAATCAACAAATTTATAATTTGATTCAAAACTAATTTTTAGAAATTTTTTTATGATGTGGACAAATTTATTTTTTACACTAAATAGTAAATACTTCCCGAAAATTGGATAAAAAATATATAGTGTGTAACAGAATTAGCTAATAATTCTAATTAACTAATTATATAATAACTTTTATTCTTATCAATATAACATTTTTTTTATGATAATAATAATATAAGTTATTATATTGTATTATAGTTAGTTTTTTAATTACATATTTTTCTCCCCCTCTCGAGTCTGAAGGTTTTCATACTGGTTGGCTTCCCCCTTACTTTATTCATGTTGTAGTTATCGAATACTACCAAAATTATTTATTTATTAATTGTAAATAATAATATTTCAGATTGTAAATATACTTTGTTTAAAAATAAGAATTGCAGGTTTTCTTTGTTACTCTATGTACACTATAGTATATTGCGAATCACTATAGTTCAAATAACCCAAATCTCCACATAATATGCTTTGCTAATAACGTTTACACATTATCTTACCTTAATTTTACCTGGTTTAATTTTACTTCTACAGACTTGTTGCCTGCATGTATTATATACTTATTATATTACTGCGATACTGCACTTTGGACCAAGACTGTTTTCAACAAAATAAATAAATACATATTTTTACACAAGTGTCCAAGTATAGCATACGTAGTTAACAAGCAATAGGGTATAGTAGTATTTCGTCGGTAGACCGCTGCCGAGTCTTCGAGATTTTTCACGTATTTAGAGGTTCAGAAAATCTACATAGTAGGAACATTTTTTTCCCCGGTGTACAACAAACGCATAAATCCTATTCTTGTGTAGGCGACAAAAATGACGCACACATTTATATATTATATTTGAATGCTAGTTCGAACAACGTGTTGTTGTAAATACCGTGGGTGGTGAGATATCGTAAATCAAAGATTTAGCTGCTCGTGTTTGCACGTGAAATTCCCGCTCTACACCCGCGCACCAACCAGGTTATGCGAGTTGCGTAATTATATATTTTGTCAAACGTACACACCAGCTACGACGCATAAAACATTTATAGTATACTTACACATACTATTTGACTTACTAAACTTATTCGTTAAATAAGTGATAATATTTCTAAGCAACACTATATAATAATTATTATTAAAAAAGAAATTACCATTATACGATGACAAGAGACGCATGATCCAATTACGTCACTTTTCCATTAGCGCCCAAATTTAACATCCACTATTGCTGCGCTATTGCTATGGTTTTTATTTCTATATCGAATTTCCGTGTCAATCAAATGGGCATTACGATAAATTAAAATGTTTTATTAATTACGATGATATTTTAAACGGACAAATTATAAGATAACATCGAAATTATTGGAACTCGATATAGTTTTTATGTACCACTAATATACTTAGCAATGTCTATTTTATTAATTGATTTGTTAAACACTTTAAAAATATTATAAAATAATATATATAAAACACATTTTTCCTTATAATCTATATATATTAGATATTTATATTTATTATAGATATTATAGATATTCATGATTAGTATACTTGTTATATAGACATATTATGATTATGTTATTTAATTATTTGATTAACAGTTTAAATGTCTATTTATTATATCACCATATATTATTATGTTAAACATAAAATTTTTTCGTACTAAATATTTGTTTAATGTAATTTGTTATTTATATATTTTTTTTCATTAAATTTAAAATACATTAAAAAAAAAGTTTTAAAAGTACTTTACTAGGAAATTGTTTCCAAGTCAACAAAACGAGATAAAAAAAATCGTTTTGTGAGCATGAAATTCTACTAATTTTCTTATTATATATACTATACAACTGCGTGGTTAAGGTTAAAAATAAAATTGACCCTTTGGACGGGGTCATTTTTCAACGGAAATGGATGTATACCATATCTAACATTTTAAACCATAAACGCGACCATACATACACTTATTTTTTTGACATGACTTTATAAAATTTCAAAATAACCCCCAAAATGATCAATTTAATAATCCGATGAAAAATGAAAAAAAAAACATTTAGACATCATATTATATGCATTTAATGTAGCTTTTATAGTCACTCGTTTATCCCAAATTAATAAAAAAAAAATCACCAACGCGTATGTTTAATATTATGTATGATTATTTGAATAAAATATTATTTACCTCCGTTTGGCATCGATACGAATGTTCTATAATTTTATTGTATGGTATACTAAATATACAATTTACGAATACTTCGATTTACGAATTGCTTATATCAAAGGCTTCAAACATTTTTTTCCCATTTTCTCGTGTTTATTACGAATCATTATTCATTATTCGCATACAATTAATGAATAAAAATAGAAGTGTTAAAAATACCAATACATTTATATAAAAATAATAAGACTGTAAAAATTATAATACTTAAATAGATATCTTTATATTATTATGTCTTTATTTATCAAAAAATTTCAAAACTTTAGTGATAAAGATGCAGTTTTGAGATTTAAATTAGCAAGGAAATGCCAGGTTCTGTTGTACTTGATTATAGTTTTAGTTAAGTTATAGTTTTAGATGTGTGTCATAGATCACGAATTATTTACGTATTTCCGCGATTCGGGATAATAGTTATGTAATAACATACGACAATAATAATTCACACAAAATATAAAATACAATTATATCTTTCACAAATATTAACAAATAAAATACGAGTTTATTTTTCTTATCATGTGGCCTTTTCACGCATCACCATGTGGTCTTCTACGTAGGTACTACAGTTTAAGGAAGTCTAGCCTTTGTATACATATACTAAGTACTGTTTAGTCAACTTTAAATTGACTATAAATCAAAAAATATTTTATAGGTTATTAAAAAAAAACAAATGTTCTATAATAAATATACATAATTTATAATGTGTATATATATATATATATATATATATATATATCTGTATTTGTTTTGTTACAATTATATAACATTAATAGTTTAGATCGATGAACGTTCACAATTATTTTTTTAGGACCATACTAAAGTAATAGTTAACGTGTTTCTACAATAGCTTTTTATTTAGGTTTTATGTGTTTTTATTTATACTTATATATATAGCCCTTGCCAGTGGTTTCCAAACATTTTTGATTCACGTATCCCCAAAAATAAAAAAAAAATTAATTTGTTTCTCGCTTGAATAAATGAAACAAAATTTTTTATTAGTACTTATAGTTTATAAGTACAATATCAAATTTTATCTTGCACCTCATCTGTTAAGTGCTTGGGCCTTCCAAATGAGGTGCGCCTCATAGTTTGTAAACCACTGGCCTATAAAATAGATAAGTGTTTATATTATACCATCTGTATCATAATATCATGCTGAATATACTAAATAAATTAGTAACTAGATGTATTTATTTAGTTCACTCAAATGAAAAATTTTCTGGCCTTTGTAGAAATTTAATTTACATTCATATCCGCATGTCCATCCTGATTAACATATTATAGTGTACCGAACCTGAAATATTCAAAAAGTCCTTCAGTACTACAAACTAGGAACCAAACCAAAAAATAGACCGCGAATACAACTCCGAACGTCATAATATAATCGTATTTTTGAATGACACTGATAACTCTTATAGTGACGCGAAATGCTTAAACAGTTACACACAATCTTTATCTCATATATTATTTAAATCCAATATTTATTATCACTAACCAGAATATATTTTTTTTCAATTCTCAAATTGTTGATATTATGTTCACTCGAATTATTAAAATTGTTATGACTTATAACACTTTATCACATTTAAAATATACTAAATAAAATAAAAAATACCGAACATTCAAACTATCTCAACAGTTACAATTATATTTTAATCAATCGAATGATTTGATTTGATAGATGTAATAAGTAATAGCCCAATCTACGATACAGACTAATAACACTAATAAGTTATATTGTTATATCATCACTGTTAGCATTTGGGTTTTATATCATTTAGTCTAGCTGTTATAAAAGGGAGAACCAGTATTTTTTTCTACGTTAAAATATGATGTTTATATATATATATATATATATATATATTGTTATCGAGGTATTTAATTTAGTTTTTTGGATTTAATTGCAATTTAATTAAATAACTAACACAATAAATTATCGATTGAACTACTCGATTCTCTTAACTAGATTTAATTATACTATATGTTCTTTTTAAAATACCATTTCATAAATTAATATTTGTTTCATTCATTTTATATAATATATAATGCATTGAATGTATATTTTTCCGGTTCTCATGTTTCTTTTGCGGAGTGTTGTTATAAATTGTCCACTGGTAGTTGAGATTCTGTGTTTTTCTTTAAATTCATAGATAATAGGTTTTAGATTGTACAATGTTTTTCTGTTTTTCGGTCTTGGTTTATGGGAAAATAGAAAAATACAATTATCTCACCTATGTTTTTAATCCATATGTATCGTTTGGAAAATATTAAATGCGTTTAAAAAATAAAAATGATATGCCCTGCAGATATTTTGTTTATCATTCTATGAAAGGTCAACACTGACCTTAGAGTGTTAAATAAGAAACCTTTTCATTGAACTAAATAATTTGCACGCAGACTTAATCGTGATTTTCTTTATAAATCCGTACAAACACGCTCTCGGCTATGTATACACTTCAAGGCTCTTATTTTTATATTCTTTTGTCGATCTCTTTATAATCTCCGTCGTAGTTCTCTCGACCAGCGATAGTCGGTTTATTTGATATTTCCACCTATATATATATATATATATATATATTATATATAAAATTGTAATTTTGGAACTTATTATTTCCGTCAACCTTGAGTGTCGCATTTGTGGTTGTGGTAGGGTTTTAAAAAAATATGAAACGAATTATGTATTTTCGTGTTTGTATAATATATTCACCAGGAATGTTGGCTACCGGATTTAAAATTATAAATAGATAGGTCAACTGACGTCAGATCGTCTTCATACTGGCGTCTAAACAAGGTATATTCAGCATAACTGTAGCTCACGAGAACCGTTTCCCAAGTATTGTTATTACGTTTCCCTCATGCGTGCGCCGCACGATCTTTTTATCATTCTGTTTAATTGATTAAACGAAAAATGGTTGGCGTTTTATAATTATAATATTGGATATATTAGTAACATCAAACAATACTAGTCACGAACGCGAGGCATCACGATATAATATACTATTAAAGTCACCCTATGTACATTGTACACCTATAGCTTCTAAAAACAAATGTTATTGGATCGTTAACCCGTTACCTTAATATACTGTAATTATTATGATTTGGTATTCTATATTGAGCGTTTTGACGTGTACAAAATGTACGATTATGTAATTGTATTATATTTCTGTTTTATTATTATTATTATTAAATATTATTTTTTTAATTTAATAATTGTTAAATAGGAGGTTAACACGTTACAGTTTATTGTTCGCGTCATTCGGTGCAAAATAAGTTTTTGACGAGGGTGCATTGTACTGGATCAAACGTAAATTGTATTGTATTTTTTTCTTATTATGTAGGTATAACTACATTTTTTTCCTTTAGCAAAATGTTTTGAATTTCATAATAAGTGTATAAGACACGAGTATTCGTTACTTTAACAAAAATAAAGAGCAGTTATAGGACAAACACATTGATATAAAGAATAATTTAATTTGAGACTAAGCTACAATATTATACCGTTGTATTCTTTGAAAATATCTGTAGTTTTTACTTGTATTTTGATTGCTCAATCCGTCCAAAAATTTGACCTCTATTATACACAGTTTCAAAGTACAATCCTTTAATTTAACCACACAGTAATGTATCTTTGATAATATTATTTTTAGCATACAATTATAAAAATAAAAACTATTATATTCTTCAATTGAATGTTCTTTGTATAATCAGATAAAATTCATATTAAATCATAGTCATGTAGCTTTATATTATTCGTTTTCTATCCCTCCACAACTCAATTAAAGTACTTACAAATTAACTTTTTTAAAAATGCATAAATGTCAATACATTTTTTAAGCAATTTAAAGTATTACTCGGATAATGATATCTACTTTTATAATTTTCCTACAAGTTATTATTATAAGTACATATATTTAGTTAATTCCAATACATATAGTATATGCTAGTAAATTTAATTATTTTTCCATTACTCCCATTGTCTTATCTGCAGTTAACTTAACTTATAGTAATTAAAGAATTAAATAATATAATATTAAATTAACGTAATTTGATATTAACAGAATACTACACCCACATTTGTTATCTCCTCAGTCCTGAGAAACGTAAAACATAGCAAATTTGTGTATAGTAAAACCATTTATATCTTGTTAGCTTCAATAAATTGACATAGAATCAAACTAAAGGTAAGAATATTATTATCTATCGCCGGTTTTTAACGATATTTTAATTTGTAAACGAGTTATGAGCATGTAAAATACTAAAATATAAAAATTCTCGTATCTCGTTTAAAATTAAAATATCGTAAAAATCCGACGAGAGACAACAGATATTTTCTTACCTTTAAGTATCACCATTATATCAGTCAATTCATTCTAATATTAAAGCTAACAAGTCAAATTTGATTGTACGGGACCTTAGTTAAATAACTAAATCACTAATACTATAATATTTTTGTTTTAATAAATTTGATTTTAGTATCAAATAAATATCAATACAATGATATTTTTCATCAAAATCTTAAATTATATAAAATAGTATATTATGTTATATTTTATATTATTATTATTATTAATTATTATATATATATATATATTATTATTATATTCATAATTTAAATCACAGAAGTTAGATTTTCTCCTTTAATGAATTATTAGTATTGCCTTTTTAACAGTTACATTCTTTGAAAATATTCTAGATATCGATTTAGCATGTAAAATAATGAAATTTTAAGTTAATTACTAAACAACAGTGTTCGGTTAAATTTAATAAGCCGCTTTGTTATTTAACTTATTTTACTCGACACTTATGCATTGGCTCCGGATTTAAGCATAATACTTTATGGGCGTGTTTCAAGTAGCAAGAAAATGAGACGTTAGTGAAAGTATATTATATTATTTTAGCGCCATATGAATGTTTAGGCTACCGTATATCATTATTACTTGAAATATCTAAGATATTATGTTGTTGAATTGTAAATTTTGTTGAATATGACGTCCTCGAATTAATAATTACAAGCCTGCAATACGCTAAGTTAAAAACAGCCCCTCAATGTCAAAAAAACAAACACAATAAACTAGCACGGAGTTGCCTTGACGTTTAAACCCATCAACGGGAAAAAGGTTGAAAAGTTTATCTAGGTAATCTTCAAACTGATATATTCTATGTGGATTTGCTGAAACGGTATACACAAGATTACTAAATTTAAATAATGGAATTTTTAGACGTTAGAAACTATAACTTTGATTTTTGTAGTTTTTTTGTCATATCTAATAGTTACAAACGTTATATTTTATCTCTCAATTATTAATTGTTTTTTCGTATCTACAAAAGTTTTATACCGAACGCTATATAATAACAATATTTGAAATAAACCATTGAATTATGTAGGTACTACAAAAGACCGAAATGCACAAAATTTTAGTCATGAAATATCTTTCCAGAATGAATTTATTCGAAGAACGACAAAATAATGTATAATTCATATTTAAATTGACAACGTCTTTTAGTTTCTCAATAACTCGGTAACAAAATACGCGCGTGCTTCAATTTTAATAAACAAAATTAAATATTTTAAACTGCATTCATATACATTATACATGGAGCACAACAATGTTTGAAATGTATTAATTTTTCATGTGACGTTGAAAAAAATTGTTTAAACTGAATATATTGTGTATTGATAACTATAAAATAAAAACCAACAGATTTTGTATTACTATCGACGGCCGTGATGCGATAATCAGATAATGTATACGACTGTATGTGGGTATATAGTATAGGTACCTTGTATATTTTGTAAAATTATTTTGCATATTTTATGATGTGTGAGACTGTTTGTTATAAAAATTCGATAGGAAAAATATAATATTTGTTCGTCGTCATCACATATATATTTGAATACGACGAACGTTTAATCAGTTTGAAAGTAAACAATATGTTATAATATGCAATGATGAAATAATAAATGTTTTTGATTTTCATCTTTGACGCTGAATAATATACGTTTTGTATTATTATATAATTCATGTACCCCCCGTGATGCCTGTAGGTATATACAAGTCACATATCTATGTAGTCTCTTGGCGATTATTATTAATTTATAATTTGTATATATTTATATTATCATGATGAGTTTGACCTGTCGTATATAGCAATGTATACTAACGTTACGATGCTCGGATACACTGGAATACATATTATCTTTTCAATACAATTTCGATTCGATTAGTATAAACGTTATATGGTTATATAGTATATTATATGGTTGTATTATACCTACTCAATCAAGTTATGTTTTAAACATAAGTCGTTTGGAACGATAAATCACGAAAACAAGGTCATTTTAACGGGAAATATAGTATTGTTATGGTGATACTCTGGTGAACAGTGTAATATTATAGCGACGTAGAGAATATGAAGATTGTTAACGATTTAGCGCGGGGACTATAAAATATCAATTAAAGCTTATAAATCATAAGGTTGAATTCCAATTAGTAGGCTCATCATAGTAAGTGTGCCTACTGTTAACCAGAAGTTTGACCCTATAAAAGTATAAACTATAGGTAGCTGTATAGAACTACTGTATTGAACTTTCAATAAGGCTTAATAAGCGAAAAGCAGTTAATCAAACTCAAGTAAAATGTGTATGCCATTTAGTTACACCAAACATTGTTTGAATAAATCATTATTAGTTAATTTAGGGTTAAAATTTTAAGGCCCTAAAAAAATTAAAAACATCTACTACATCTTTTAAAATCATTGTATTTAATAAATAATTTTTATATATAAAAAAATGTTTAATTTGTGTTTTTTTATTCAATTTGAAACAAAAATATTTAAAATTCATTTTTTTTTATCATTCCTAGAAGTTGGTCAAACATAAAAAATATCTTGAAAACGTTAAAAATGTTTTTATAACACACCAATACAACCATAAAACAACTAGGTTAAATTTAAAAAAATATATTTTAATATTTATTATTATTAATCATCTGACTAAAATCATTTTAAATTATGTTACAGATTTTTGAAGTAAAAAGAAATTTTTACAATTACAAATATACGAGTATTATAGTCAGACTATATATTATTGTACTCGTGAAAAAATGTCAGTTAAAATATTATATACTTATTTTATATATATATTTTTTTTTAAACTTTGATGAGTATTTATTATTTCTTTTGTTATAATATAACAAAATATATATTATTTGATATATTTATTAAAGGAATAAAGCTATACATTTAATTACTTCCATGTATAGTAATATTAAATCAATAAATAATTATATCAAAATACTTTAAAAGATATTAAATTGAATTTAATATTTTTGTAAAAACAAGAAAAAGTTAAATATTTTTCATTGAGAATCGTTTAAAATTCCGTAATACATTATAAAATAATAATTAAGAATAATTTGATAATATACTAGTGACTCATCAAGAATAACCCATTGCTCGAAAAAAGTCTGTATATTTTCTTTTGTTCTGAATATTTATACTAAATTATCTATAATTTGACCAAATTAAGATAATTGTTTAATTAAAACTTGCAAGTAATGTTAAAATCTTATGGATAAAATCTCTATCACCCAAATACATAGTGTAATTTTTATTGTTTTGTGTATTTTAAGTTGTTGTTTATAAACACATTAAGTTTTTTAATAATTTATGCAACGAACATTTTACTATTAAAAATTTAACTATTACTTATTAGTAAATTATATACATACTCATATAGTTTTTTGTTTGCTGCATTAATTTTTATTATTATTGGGTACTTAGTACTACTATCTAATTCTTTAAATGTGTGTATGAATAATTTTTTTAAATTATTATTGTCATAATTATACTCTATTTAATTATTCTTTAAAGTGAAAATAATCAACAATTAAGTAGGTATAGTATTTAATTTATTTTTCCGAGATAATAATAAATTATAGGATGTGTCGTAAGTTTATTTAATAATTAGTTACGTCATTAAGTATAAAGTATCACAGCAAAATTAATTCATTTTTTTATTTTTTTTTTATTTGATCATAATATTATGAGTTTAACCTTATTATAACTGTTAATTTAATTTTAAACTAACTTCTGAAATGCAAAATTCTTCAATGAATTTTATCAAAAGTAAATATAATATAAATAATGGACAATAAAAAATATTTATTTGTTTTATGAAAGCTCGTAGAATGATATTTAATAGACTTTTATTTCATGTGTATTATTTGTAGAATCAAATAATCATAATAATAATAATTATTATTTGGGACAGTTCGTTTATTTTAAATTAAAATTGTTTCATTAGGTTTATTCAAATTTTTAAAATTTCAAATATTGTAAACCCTGAGGTTATGTTAATATTGTCGATATCATTATATCAATAATATATGCTTCAGTCATTGAACCAGTTACACTTCCATTAAAATAGTTACTATAGCTTCAGTAGGTAAATGTAAAAA
This sequence comes from Rhopalosiphum padi, assembly GCF_020882245.1. Classification (NCBI taxonomy): domain Eukaryota; kingdom Metazoa; phylum Arthropoda; class Insecta; order Hemiptera; family Aphididae; genus Rhopalosiphum; species Rhopalosiphum padi. Next base: position 10,118,674 of record NC_083598.1, on the reverse strand, counting down.
AGTATATGATAACGATTTGTTTTATTTAATTGGTTTTTATCGTAGTTTTGTATATATTATTTCATTATAACTTTGCGTTGGACAACGGTTTCCATTAAATTTTCATTTTTAAGTGCGTTATCTTACAATGATATATTTTGTTTTTCATATCGGTTACAAAGTAATAAAGGCATAAAGAAAGAAAGAAAGAAAGAAGGAGGTAAAACAATATCAACAGCCATAATGGCAGCTTATAGGCGGCCATGAGCCACAAAGTCCTGAAAGGGCGCAATTCCAGAGAGCTGACGTTGACCTAGTTTCGAATACATAAAAAGAATGCAGCAGCCTGGCAGATCTATGTATAATATACAAACATACACTGGCACACTAATCAACCTCCCTTTTGTGTACTTTCACTAGTTATGTATTTTTGAAAGAAAAAATTAGTATTTATATAAGTATATTATGCTTTTATTTTTGCGCGCATTTATATATATTTTTGATATTATTATATCATTAAAGTAAACTGATATTTTTTTTCAAATCTTGTCTTTGTTTACCTCTACCGCTACAAATTCATAAATAAATGTGGGGTAAAATAATTAACACATTTTCAAATTGAAGAAAAAAATGTTTATCTTTGTGTAAAGTGTGTGAACCATGTATAAATGCTCGTTAAAAGACCGGATTGGTTTAGGTATTTGATTTTTTTTTTTGTATATAATTTTAAAAAAACTATAAAGTTTGCCAAGCATATTTTGAATTCTTTTATTAGATTTTTAAATACACTTTAGTTATTATACTGAATAAAACAATACATTTTTTCCGGTATTAATATTAAAACGTATTTACAATTTATTTATTTCATTGTAAACCTAAAGTTAATTATTATCTGTGCTGATGTGCATTCCAAATGAATATACTTTAAAATGTCATCAATATTGATTAATACAATTAATACACAATTGTAAAATATAAATTAATCTGCAGAATTATTGTACGAAATTCAATTTAAATAGTACCTAACGAATTTATGAAAAAAAAAAAATGTGAAAACAACTCATTTATATTTACACATTCCTAATGGATAATTGTTTGTATTAAAAATGTAATTTATCCTGTAATATCTCTATTACGAAGTCTATTTATTTATTAACTTTTGTCATTATGAAAAACAGTATTGACTTAAATTGATTGAATTAGCTCATAATATAGAGTTCCAGTAAACATTTTTCATATCAAATACGATTTTCGAAAATATGCGCTGCAATACTCGTATAGTAGAGACTACGACACCTAATGTTATCCCCACTGTTTTTTAAACACAAATAAATAAATGGAATGAACCAGTATATTATGTCGTTAAAAACTGCTGCAAGTAGGAATTTTCTCTAGTTCAGTCTTACCTTTTACGTACTTGTTCCGTTATACTTACTGCACATGTCTCACTACTTCATATTCTACGTGTATAATATACGTCGTATATTGAAATGATCCCATACGTTCAATAGATGCTTTCTAAAAAAAATACGCATCAACATTTGAGTATAATCTGTTGTAGGTTTCACAAGTATTAATAAACATATTGCTGTGAGTACTTATATTGCATATTCTATAGATTTTTTTTTAATAAATATATCCATAGTAAATTTTATGTTAAAGCGTGTGAATTTCAATTCTTACTACGATAAAAAAAAAAACTAGTATGATGTATTTTCTTTGTTTTTAATTTTTGATATTCATCATATCTATAAAAAAAATTGTTTTCATAAAAATAAAAATATTATTTTAAACTCGATACAAGTTTCAATAAAAACATTTCATATTATCTTAAGAAAAACCACTGTTTATCTATTTACTATTTGTGAATATATTATATAAACATAGTTTTTTTCTAAATTGATTGATATTTTTACTAGTCTAACAACGTATATTACGGTGTATGAATTTACATTATAAAAATAAAAAAAACCAATTCCTTTGAATACATCATAAATATTATATTATTATAAATATAAATATCACTTTTTTTTTGCAAGCTATAAATGGCATTGCATTAACGTAATTAAAAATATGATGGTCGTTATATTTTATATTGCTTGTTTGTTAGTTCAATTTTATGAAAAAAAAAGTTGTATTTTAATCTATATATTAAAAATTACTAATCCTTTCCGGCTTTATAATATTTCAAAAAGCCATAACTATAAAATGTAATACATTATCAGAATCACTACGTTCGTGGATGCACGATGAAAACGGTAAAATCTTTAATTCTTTACTCTCAGCCCATTAAATTTCAATTAACGTTGATCGAGTAAAACCGTATATAATAATAACATTGTTGTATATAACGATACCTTTATTATAACGCATAATGTATCGGCGGCCACACGTATTTTTTCACCGTCGTTTACATATAGGTATATATTGATGTGATCATTTTTTTTTTCGTTTTTTATCTTGTCATCCGTAAGTTGGAAATTGGTTTTACTCTCCCGCGTTCATATAATAATATTAATACTTATAATATATTATCTACAATTAATATTTTTGGTACAAATCGAACGTCGATCCGCCATCGCTCTGGTACTAAGTCAATCCCACACTATACCGACCATCAGTCATATATAGATATATTATTAAATACAAAGTTCAACAAAGTCAAATGATCTTGATAATAGTAATAATAAGTGGCATCGCTGTGCAACATTTGTTATGTTATAACGCAATTGTAGTTTAACGGTGGCGCAGGTCGCTATTATCGTCTGAAAATTAATTCCGACCGATTTCCTTAGGACACGCCGGGTACATATATTTGTGTGTCAGCGTGACAATAATAATACCTTGCCGAACGTTTAAGACGGCAATTATCAACGCGCACGGCGATTATATCCGTTCGGAACAACTTTCGACCATTATTATTTATTATAATACGACATAATAATATTATTATATTAAAAAGACGTCGCCCGCTACCATCCGTGTCCACGTAATACCGTCGTCAACGTACCCGAGATTTTCCACCCGCGCTTCTAAAAACTTGTTATTTGTAATTATAATTATTACTGTTATCGTTATTACATCATTGATATTATGTACTGTGCCCGTTCGCAATAGTGCTATCGTAGTCGCTAGCCCTTTTTCTCCATTTTTAGCTCTGCCACCGCGTATCATGTATATTCGTCACATATAAACGGGTGTAGGGGCAGTGCTTTCTACGTGTTTGTTCTTATATTAAATGACAACGGAGTGTAGTCGTGCGTGGGTAGGGATGCAGTACAGTGTTACGACTGTTGTTGTGTTTCGTTTTGAAAATAAAAACCCCGCGGTCCTTGAACACGAGAATATAAAACTTTTGAAGCTTAAATTTCCGAGAGCAGGAAAGTAAAATATATTAAAAACGAAGAACGCACCTAACCTATTGTTATTATAATAAATAAATAAATATATATATAATAATGTGCTCGAAATCGACTAAGAGAGTATTTACTGCACGTTAAAAAGGTAAAAATTATCCGAGAGAAAAAAGTTTATAGTAGTAGTATTGTAGTGTATGACATAAACGGTAACAATACATTAAGAAATGTATCTTTGTATTTATATACATGCATTTATCTGGTGATTTTGCCTTGGACAATTTTTTTACATTCCATCATGTAAAGCCAATGGCATTATGTAGGTATTTCAATATTTAATTTGGGGTCAACAGGAATATTTTTCGAGTGAAATGAATAACGTGTACCTTCTTAGGTTGATCGGCAACCGCGAATGTAAATACGTGAGGGTGATAATTTAATACAAGTTTATTGATTTTTTTTAAGTTATCCTGGTTTGATATTATGCCTATTTAATTAAAACGCCTATGTAGCACATGTACCGCCATCATACGTATTAAGCCCCGTCGAAAAATATCGTGCACGCAAACAAAATGATTCTATATCCAATTAATTATATAGGTAGGAGGACTTACGTAGGTTTACAATATGCTGGGTTTGATTTCTGTAAAATAAAACTATACGTCAAACGTTGTTTAGTGTTTTACTCGTGATATGTAATTGGCCGTAGTGTGTTGATTTAATTGCGCGTGTTCGCGTATAGGATTGCACATAAATTAATTAAACGAATTTTCGTCAAACAATGAAACAAATACATGAATATAAGTATATTATGTTACTGATACGACACTAACAACGTTTATATACCTGCGATGTGCGGTGCGCGGTCTTTATTTACTCGTGCGTAGGTATACAGTGGTGGTTGAATCAGATTACAACCGACAACCAATTAATGTATTATACGTGTAAGTATACAGGTACATCGTTGTGTGTAGTATCGTACTGTACACGGTAAACAACAATATAATTATTATACGCACACGCCAGCGGCGAGTACATAATAATAAATAGGAAAACAATAATACCTAAATTATATATTATTATTATTATTATTATTATATGATACTATGACGCTACATAACAAATTTACGCTCAGCAGATCACGTTTAGCTCCGTTAGTTTAAGTATTAGTGTGAATCTACCTATTATGAAACTGGATGGTGAGAACATTATTTATGTTTGTATATTGGTGTTTTTACGAATATTTAGTTTTTAAGTGAGTTATGAGCATTTTTAATTTATGCTATATTATATATATATATATACTATATACGTATAATTTGCTAAAAACTTGAACTATCGTAAAAATCAACATACAAACACAGCTAATGTTCTTACCATCAAATTTCATTATAGGTCGATTCACTTTAATTTTTAAACTAACGGACTTAAACGTGATCTGCTGAGCGTAAATTTTCTATATTACACACTTTTAAGACGGATACAACACATGCCGGTGTGACGCCTTCTTAAGGATGATGATTTTCGTCGTTGATGAGGAAGTGATGGCCGTGGGTGTACACGTGAATTATATATTTTTTGTATACCAGCTGCTGCCTTTCATATAATGTCTAGTAAACATTTCTGAAATGCATATAATATAACTGTTGTAAATATACGTGTAATTATGTCACCCCCAGGCACGGGTAAACTATGTGCGCAAATAATGAACTGTATGCCGTCTCTAAAAATACTACATATAGTTGTATGTACTATATTATTCTATAATATTATTGCCCCGTCATTTTTACCATCATATTATTACAATAAATATAATCAAATGTGCGTGTGTTAATCGTTAAACGTCTTTATACGCTGTTTAATATTTACTGAATATTATCGTATTAGTCCTCGTGCATAACTTACCTGCCAGTTTACTTTAGGTATAAGTACAGAGTGACTCAACAAGCATGGCCAAATCGTCAATACTCCCCCACCCATAATTTTTATTGCAAATTGTTAAGAATATGATATTTTTATTAATTATATATATATACATATATCGAAATTGGAATCATAGTAGTTTTTAAATTATTAAACTTTAAGGACTAATGGCTAATGATAATAATCAATAAAAGGCTATGATGATTTTAAAATTTAATTAATTAATATTAACTCAGTGAAATCTTGAAATTTTTAAAATGTGAGCTTATTTATAATAAGTACCCTAGACTAAATATTAACACAACTAAATATTATATTATATATTTTATTTATTGAGGACTTTTATCCTTCGTAATATAAAGTTTAATAACTCGAAAACTACTCATTTGATTTAGGTACGCCATCAATTTTAAAGTATCATCTGAGTATCTGACAATGTATTTACAGTAAAAATATGGTTCTTATTTGAAAAAAGAAAGTTTATTTCACCACAGAATACTCTTAAATTATATAAAATATTGTTTTTAAATAAACTTAAAAAAAATGGTAAGACACTTTGTGTATACCATTTAATAATCCGACGAGCGCTCGGTATTCTTTCGAATAAAGTTGACTGATATAATAAATTGTATATTATTTGTTATTTCGAATGCAATGACTATCGATATAATAATAGTTTAATGCACTATGCGTTTATACAAGAGTAACACCCTTGATGTGTTTCTTGGTACACTCGTTTCGGTGGTTGATGAGAATAAAAACCAAATTCATCGATTAATATATATATATATATTTTAAGGGTGTCGCGTAATTTTCATAATGGGTTTTGTTTCGAATTGTGTTCTTTATATTATCAAACACAGCCAAAAATGATAAATTTCGATCGATTCATAAAATATTAACAATAATGTATAAATAATTATTTTAATTTGGACTACGCTTTTGAAATACTCTAAAAGAGGGTTCACATTTTTCATTTAATTTACTACATTATGACCGAGAATTCTTTGAAACCTTAACATATTGTATATTGTTTTATCATAATACGTACTTGCATAATGTTATTACGATAGTATAAACTATAAAGAGTAAAGTAAATATTGTTAATTTATTATAACTTGTAAGGATCAAAATACTTAAATTACTATAAATTAAATTTATTTTATATATTTAAATAAAATAGTTAAACTGTTTAAGATTTAAATCTTACACGTTATATACGATTCAAAATAGTAATAATAAATATAGTTTGTTTGTAGAATAGTAAATTCAATTAAAATCGTAGTAGAAACAAATGTGTATATACTATATATATATATATATATAGGTATCTATATATCCCATTTATTTATTTAATTCTCTGTGTTCAATATGATTATTATATTTATTGCTATTTGCTACCTATTTCATAAAATTCGAAAATAATTATTTATCTTAAATCGAACATTGTATATTTAGTTAAGTTGGTAATACACTTAATTATATTTGATTACATTGAATACCATGCCCGAGATATGTAAGTCCTATTTAAAAAGATTAAATGTTTGAGTAATTTATAATTTTTGGATTAATAGAGTTAATGAATTGTTTTAAAATAAGTTTTAGTAAAAAAAAATGTTACGACTTAGGAATGTATTGAATGCCGGCCAAATGATATTACATTTCAAAAACTCAAACTTGGCATGGCAATGGCAGCGTTTGTACTATTGATAAATGATTTTACAAGAGCGCCGCTGGTAGACTGAGAAACGATACTTTCTGTGATCTGATACAAGTTTTGTCATCAATCAGCGTTGGCCGAATAATAATTGATCATCAAGGTTTCATTTTTGTCCATTAAATTAGTAGTGCAAACTCTTCTAACAAGACTGGCTGTCTAATTTCAACGCGCGCGTTTGGGAAATTTACAAATCATAAATAAAACTTGGCAACCAAATTCTAAATTCAACTATACTAAAATCTTAAATAATTGTACACCCATGCAGTACCTACCTTTAGTGTATGTTAACTAAATAATATTATATCGCACTGAAATAATTTTTTCACTATTAAATGCATCTGTATTTGATTATAAAATTATTGAATTGCATATAGTAGTTTACTTTATTTTCATATACACAATATAGCTATTGTACATAATGGTTTTGTATTGTTTATTATAAAAATAAATAATTAATTCACATCTTTGAAATGTTAATAACATTTTCACGATTATTTTATTGTAAACATTTTCATTGAATAATTTTGTATTTAATTGCGAACTAAAAAAAAAAAAAAATAATAATCTTTGAATAGTTAGTTTATTTATGAAATCAATCTGAAGTTGAAACATGAATTTTAATTTAATAAGTTTGCATAATAATTAATATGCAGTTATAAATGTTTGCGCTTTGTAAATTTTGGTTTTTTAAATGTTGTAATTACTCTGAATAACTTTAATGCTATAACTTAATTATTAGTTTTTGTAGTTTTGTAATTCCAAAATATTTTTAATGTTGTAATTACATTTTTTAATACTGGCAAGATTAAAATATTTCACAAGTATAGTGTTAAATTTTTTTTTATTAATTAATATAAACGTGTTTAGATTAAACGCGTTTATATATTGTCTGTGCAATGCATTGACGCGTACGGTAAACAAAAAATGTGTGTTGTATCATGTAATAAGTTTCTGTCTCCAATGGCATAGCTAAACGTCATAATGAATAATTTAGGTAAAAAAAACGAGGGTAAATAATTTAACATTATAGGATAAAATATTTTTTAAATTATGCTATAAGTCTACAAAATTTTAAAATATTTATCTAATGTTTTTTAAGTATACATATTAAAAAGTAAATTGAATTAAGTATATATAATTAAATTAATTATAAATTTAAAATGGTAAATAGGTACCGATGCTTCGTCATTTTAATTATAAATTAAATTCCGTAGACTTGTAAATGAAATAACTGAAAATGTCTGTTTAATTCGAACTATATTATTTACCAGTATCCATTGATCTCATTGCAATTAATGTAAATTAAAATACAAGTATAGTTAACATACTGTCGACAAATATTTTAATATATTACCTTGTTGAAGATCTGAATACAGTCATAATCGGATCCAAGAAAAACACTAAGTCCTTGAAATAAATTGATACGTTAATTATAATTTTACAATGCAACATCACGTTTTACGCAATGTTTTAAAACATAGCAATATTCGTTACCAACATCAATAACGATATGTTCATATTTAACTAATATTTTACGCACAATATCGCCGAGATTATAAAAAATAAAATTGAGTTTTTCTAATGAGTACCTTTTTATTCTACATTAAGGCAAAATAAGTGAATAAACTTAAATTATATAAATAAATATCTATCTGTAGTTCCTCAGATATCAAAACTGTTATTAATAATGGCGATTAACTTGATTAAATACTTATAACCGTGTATAACGGTGAAAGATTTAAGTTGTCAAATCGCAAACTTAGTAGATAGTTATTTAGTAAAACCCCGATGCGCATTTGATGTCGTCAAATCCCGTTTTCCTGGTTATTTATAAACGTACGTATATATATCCTTATCTGACAAACAAAATACACAAAACCAAAAATACTATACCGCTTGACATATGTTATACATAAAAATATATCATTATTCTTATTTCAGAAATCATAATAAAGTTAGTGGTTTTAAATAATAATTATTGTATCAACTTTTTGGGTAATTATTATGTTAATTTTCATATGAATAGAATTTTAATTAAATAAGGATATAATGCATTCAGGGATAAAATCACATTATGTTATAAAATATATATTTTGTCTTCATTCAATACGCTAACAACAGTACGAAAAGAGATTTTCAGTAAAAAATGAATAATTCATCAATCATCAAAGTCTTTTCCGAAACAATACTGTGTGTTTTTAATTAAACCCGTTATGTAGTATTTAATCAAAAAAATATAACAGATTGATATTAATGAACGCATTGGACTTTTATAATGCATTATGGTTTTGATTGAATTTGATAAATATTGAATATCATGTCCAGATTATCATGTATCAAAAACGAAGGCTAAAACATATAAACGAAATTCGAGCCTAACAATGTACTTCCAGGGTTGTATATGGATGACGGATTGTTGGCTATCCGTCGAATATTCGCAAAAGAAGCGCGTGAAAAAGCTCGTATTTCCCCCCACCCCTACCCGTAAGCTCGGCGTTATGCACTCACTAAGTCGGCCACTTACATTTACCCCGACTAGTGTTGGATTGGTTTTCTTATGGGTGGTACGCCAAAGATTGATGATCTAGAGATAATACTTGATGGATCATTGTTATTAGAGCTTTTTATTTAATTAAAAACCGTAATTATCGCGGAGTAATACACCAATGAAATAAGAAACCTGCGTCACTACAATTATTTTTGAAGCAGTCTTAATTTTCATTTAAATTTACCAGGTTTGTTAATTGAAATCATAAACATTACATCTAGTTGATAATATGTTTATCATATATTATCAGTTATGTGGTAAAAGTGATTTAGTTAAATTATTTTCGATCATGAAATACTATGAACAATTATTGTATTTATTAAAAGAATTATTGCAATATCAAAATAGATTTAAGGGATTTCTTAGTGATAATAAATGTTGCCATACTGTGTCAAGTTAAATGTCACTATTTTAACTGTTCTTTCAGAACATTTCGTTGACAATATTCATGATATAGATATTTCAACAAATTATTTTAATTTCCCATGATATACTGACATTTTACATGACCATTTGATTCAAATTAAAAAAGAAATCGTGTTACATACTTTACTTTTGTCATAAATCTACGTGAAAATCAATGAAAAGTTTACTATAATGTAAGTAGGCTTCTTGAAAAAAACTGGTTTGTTTTATCCGTAGCTTAATGATAAATCCATTATTCAATATGTATACGTTTTAATCGAGCCTATATTATTTATTCTATTAATCTTAATATTTTGTTTTTTTTATCACGTCTTACACTTTTTAAAGACAAAATAGACGTCTCAAGTGCGTCTCGATATATGTATATTTCATAATTTTCAAATAATATTATATTGATACGTAAATGTAGTTAAGTAGGTGTACGGTAGGATATACTCGGTAAATTATGAAATGAGCACGTACATCGAGACATTTTTATTTTGGTGTACGTTAGATATACAGACGTATCTTAGAAAGTTTAAACATTATACGTAGCCAATCTATGTGACGTAAAATAATGAATTATTAATCATCTTGTGGCAAACTGCGGTAAAGTTAAGATGCGCCAAAGTTTCTAGCAGGCATAATACGGCCTACGCTTGGGAATTTTGTCATTTCGTTCTATACCGTCTACACTTCTCCATAATATAAACTTCTGTAAGTTCTTCTACTAGTCCAGTTAAAATAATATTGTACACCATTCAATATAATACACTTACCTATAGGTATGTGCTTAAAAATATTATCGCGTTCTTTAGCTATAAATTATTAAATGATTGTGACCTACTATATATTATTAACATCAAGAGTACTATAATTTTATTTTTTATAAACATTAAATTATTGTTGATTCGCAATCATATCACCGTTATACTTTATGATTTATATTTTGTAATTCCAATTTTATTACATTCAATTATCCTTAAAAGACTATTATAAAACTAGTATCAAGTATAATACTTAATAAGGTTAATAGTATTATATATACCAAATACGCCTTCTCTTGTATTTTGTCACACTGCAGGTGACCAATTACATTACAATTATTATTGGTATTAATAGTTAGTATATTAACGATGAAGAGTTTCAATTTATAAATAACACTTTTCGTTTCAAAACTAAACTTTAATATTATTTTCGGAATAAAATCAAATTAAAAAGTTTCAATTGAATTATTGATTTACTAACCTACTTTGAAAATTGGAACCAACACATGTATATAATGTATATACGTACATATTCCGTAAAATAAAATATGAATAACAATCTCCTAGACACTAAAAAATATATTTCATTCTAATACAATCAAATGAATCTGCTATTAATGTGCATAAAATACTATCTAAGATATATCATCTACAAATATAGGCCTAATAATATAATGCATTTCATGTATTGTGTACACTCCAAGTAGTTTAAAATATCGTATTATTTCCCTTTCAGCAGACATTATTAAATGAGAGCGTCTCTCAGTATTGGAAACCTACATGACGTTATTATTAAAATGAATTGTTGGCAATAATGAAAATTAAGTTTAACGAATAAATCATAGTAAATCAATGTAGCTAATTATTTTTTACCAATTAAAATATAAATTTATATTTTTAATTAATTATTTTGAATCTAATAGTGTGATTACTAAATTTACTTTATGAGTTATTATCGAACCGTATATATAGATTATGAACATTGATTTTCAATTTTTTCTTTCCCCCTTTTTCAGGTACTTTAAGATACTTAAAAACATAAAACTTTTAGGTAAGGTTAGGTTTTTCGATCGGAAATTCGATTTAAAACTTTAAAGTTGTAAATAATTATTTTATAATTAGAATCCTTCAAATGTTCATTAATTATTGTTCACCGTATTAAAAAATGAATGCCTTTCTAAATTAATGAAATTTTCCAAAATATTCTAAAGGCGTTGGTAAAGACTGTCGAAGTTAATTTGAAATATTGATATAGCACCCACTAAAGTGGCATGCTCAGCCATAAAAGGTAAAGTATTTGTTTATGATGCGGGTACTTTAAATTAAATTAATTAAATATTCCCATGATAGGTATAGTTTAATCACGGCCCTTTATTATTGAGTATAATTGTATTAATACATTAACATTATGTTAGTGATACATTTTTGTTATTCTGTGTCTTTAGTCAAACGCATAACTCATTAAAATTTAATTTCAGTCATTTTATAAAATTAATTTTTCAAATGTATGGAAAACTTAAAATGTATAAAAACTCAAAGTTTAAAACTGCATTTTTATAATAATAACCTTTCTATTCTAGATGGAATCAGCATATATTTTTATTTAAGCAATAAAGTGCCTATTAATCTTAATTTATTTTAATCTCTATGTATAATATAAAATTATTTAAATTCAAGCACAGAATTACTTATTTATATAAAAAAAGTTTGACATTAATAAAAAACTAATTATTGATATTTAAAAAAATATATTATTACTTGATATACTATGTCGGTACTTAATAAAATCAATTCTGCTAAAATAATTTAAATTCTTACTTATTTAGTTTTTTATTTATTCATATGGAAAGTATTCTAACTAACCAACTCTTTTAACAAAGACTTAAACAAAATCAATAATAATGGCGTTTCTCCTGCCATTATTTAAATTTTTTCCAAGTGATTTCCAACGTTTTAAAGTAGTTTTTGCAACCAATTAACCAAAATGACCGTTTGATTAATTCCACAGTAACACCATTGACAATTTGATCAGGGATTTAATGACCTTTCTCTGTGTGTGTGAGCGAGAGAGTATTTCTAAGATTTTTATACTGTGCATAAGTGTGGTGGGTCACATTATTTATCAATCTTTTTTCGACCCACGTCAGCCGGAACACTACATAAATCGATTTTCTTGTAGTTTTTTTCCTCCACTTCTATAATACCAATATACGAAAAAATACTTATGCATATAAATATGTGAATTTTTTACAGAAAAAAATCTAAAGGTTCCATCAACATTATTGCCTACCAAGTTATTCTATATTATAATCGATATAGAGTAACTCTAGATTTAGGGTTTTTTTTTATCTAAAACATATATATTATTATAAATTATTATACTTATTTTTAATTAAAAAGGTTGTATAAAAGTTTCGCACTCTGTATACTGTTCTATGATTAAACCATTTTCACTTTGTTTGGTAACAATACCGCAGCATTATTTTGTATAGTTTCAGTCGTAATCTTAAATTATAACATTTCAAAGTTTAGAAATAACTGTAATGAATAAAAGTTGACAAACTTTAAAGGGTCAAAAGCAAAAATTGTAAGTAAAAAAAAAAAAACAAATTGTTTAACTTCTATTTTCATAGATATTTATTCGAGACCAACGCCCAACACTCGTTTTAGAATATAGATAGTTTCTAAAAAATACCGACTTCCATGAATAATTATAATAAGACAAGTAGAAGGTGTATTTACATTAAATTATTTTTATTATTTATTTATTTTTTATTTAATAATTCTTTTACGCAATCGTCATTTGTGAAATCATATTGTATTCCTACCGTGTTAAATTAAATTAAGATAGATAGTAAAAAAAAAACTTGTAAACATTTATTTTGAAAGTATTTATTTATTTATGGTTTGCATAATTTCTTATCTACGCGTTAAACTAGTAAATAACATTTTAAGTTTTTATTCATTACATAATTATTAACATTAATATTTAATGTTCATAAACCGTTATACAGTTTTATTGCCTTTGCAGGTTTTTAGTTCTCACCCATCTATATTATAATACGCTGACCGTGAAGGCGGAGCTAACACAATTTTCTTGTTCTATTTCAAATCACGCAACTTAGTAACGTAGTAACTTAAATCTTTATAAATAATAATGTAGCAGTTGTCAATGTTATGTGTCGTTCATTTTTATTTTTACCCATTATTAACATTTTTAAAGCGTTTTTAAAGTGTATATAATTCCTTTAAGTTTTAACGTATTCTACTTAAAAGCACAGTATCGACCGTGCCACATGTTATATTATTATTATCAAATATTTAAAACCTTTGTCGTAAAATCTTACAAAAACATTTGTTTATTTCTTAAAACAATATAATATGAATATGTATTTGTTTCTAATCATTATATTCGTGTGTATTATAGTTATTTTATTTGGTTTCTTTTCAAACAGCGCCTACATTTGTCATGTTCATATTAATATTTGAATATTATGCCTCCCACTGTGATATATTTGTTATGACGTGGACATTTATGATATTTCAAAAGCTATCAAAGTATTTAAAATTTATTTTCGAATTTTAAACAACAAAATATAATATATATATGTAATATCGTGCAACTCCTATAACCTTGCTTATAAATTATTATTCTCATAAATCAACTATACTAGGATCATTTTTGGACTAAACAATACTTGCAGAACCCTTTAATCTCGTTTTAACATTTTTTTTATTATTATAATTTAGTTTAACTGAATTTCATATTTCATATTTTTTCTGTTGTATGACAATTTAAAAATGATATACTCATAAAAAAATGTAAACATTACCTAATGCAATATACCTGTAATATATTTATTATAATTGTATGATGCAATCAAATTACATTTATTTTTCAATTTCTAATGTTTGTCCACTTTTTTCATCTGACAACAAATTGCTATTTAACTTATATAGGTACTTGTAAATAATATGAATAAAACCAATTTAAAATTGAACAATTTACCATTTATTTTTTAACGATTAGTTAAATACGAATTTAAAATGAGTGTACCTACTAATTTATCAATTTTATTAATAAATTGTATTGCATAATAATAAATTGGTATAATAGACAATGATCTCACAGTTACACTTTAATGTTATATTTTACTAGAATTCGAAAGTCTCTGTTTAAAAATTATGTGATTAATGAACAAATATATTTCATTTTTTATGAATAATATAATAAAGATATAAACGTGATATATCTATTGAAACGACCTAGATTTTAAAATTAAAAAAATATATCGTTCCAACTTTAGAACTGACAAATGATGATTGTCCTGTATTTTGTATTACTGAAAGCTTGTTACCTACTATTATAATAATATAGGTACTAAATTCAGAGTAATTGAAATACCACATTTTGCTCCATTGAATAACTATTATTCATCATATGGAAGTTTTCGAAAAAATTGCGTGTCAGCTATAGTTTATTGTTTTAATATAAACTGCTGTCTGACATATTTTTAGTTTTGTCCTTTCGAAACGATTGAGCTAATAGACGTTATTAATTATTGATATAATTATTCGTGTAAATTATTTTTTTTTTTAACAATTTATATAGACGATCATTTGTTAAGCTCATTTATAATATTACAACATACATCACACATATACAATTTATTATAGTGCAAACTACGTCGTTGGTAAAAAATGTTCTGTTTATTATATTACATAGATGTCGAATATTTTTACAGAAAAATCGCAATGCATAAAACTTCGGGACTCTAAGAATACAGAGTATTATTATCTTCATGACGGAATTTCAGTTGAACAAAAAACGTTAGCGTATGTGTGTGTTTCTTTCCATAAAGATACCAAAGTCCAATTTTTCATACCGTCATTGTTTCGATTTCGTTGTATGACGTCGCGATATTTTTTTATCACTTGTAATAAAATGCGTCGTGGAAAAATACTTAAACACAACAACGCGAGAGAGGACACTTGGTGCCAACTCCGAGCGATCGTAATACAACGTTACATAATATAAAATCCTGTACACATATATTATAAGTACCTAGGTACTATGCAATACGTGCCCGACAAGGGTATATAATAAATGTGTAGATGGTTTGTGTTGATGTTTCGTATGTGTGCGTGGAGTACATCGCCTTGTCAAACAGTTTACGTATACATAATACTGTGTAGTTGTATAATCGAACGATTGGAGGTTTTCCGCAAAAACAGCTCGCGGAAGTACACACTCCAAGAGAAGTATACGATGACCCGCGGAAATTGGGTCATAATATATTATTATTATCATAATATTGTATAACTGTTCGTTCCTCCTCCCGGAAGTGCCCCAGAGGCCGAAATTACAACAATGTCATACGATCGAGTAATGGACGCACGCATCCCCTGCCACGGAGTAGCACAGACAGCGTTTCGAAATGATGATGATAATAATAATAATCTATCCACAGAATCCTCTTGAAAAATATTTTAACAACCAACATTTCTTGCGAGGGGACAAGTGTGTTTTTGGTCAAAATTCCTTCGCCATTAATCGCCAAAATACTTAACGATGACCGCTATATAGGTACTTTGCGCGGGTCTGATACACAAATTCGTAACGATTGTGTAGTTTTCTTCGTCATACGGTACACATCGTTAATGGAAAATTAATTAATGAGCGCATTGCTATTTGTCGTATTATGAACTCTACGCCGATTTTGATATATTTGGTCATTTCACCATTTATCAGTAATATTATTGATTTTTTTTCTAACCCGTAAGTTTAATTCAATTCTCCGTTCTAGTTAATTGCTGGCCTATTTTTGAGTTCCTTAAACGTTTTGAAAATTTGTATCTCGCATCAATTTTTAATTTGTCCTATGTAAGAAAAATTTCGATAGAACGCCTCACAGTTCTCTTTCGTTCTATCATACCTTCTATAATATAATAGTATTCAGCTTTTCTGATTATTCAAGGCAATAATATTACTACCGATAAATATATTTTATTATATCTTATTAAAAATAATTCATTTATGTAATAATAATAATTATTCTAAAATGTTCTAGAAACATCATCTTTTCCCTAAATGAGGTATTTGTAAAATAAGGTTGTCTATCATACCTATTTTTGTAGATATAAAATATGATGTGATGTATTAAATGTGCCTACTGCCTATCGCTAGAAATGAAAAATGAATGATGTCATTTATCGCTGCAGCCTTAACTCCTTTTTTCCTCTCCCTCGCTCCACTGCCCCATATCGATACTTTCGCTATACTGACCATCTATCTTACCGTTTTCTATTCGTAAATACAGAGTGCGTCACTTATAGTTGACAATTGTATTCATCGAAATATTCCACGAGCTCGCCCTCAGCCCATACATAGCTAAAACAGCAAAACACCACGCTCTGTGTATAATAAATATGCATTTATATTTATAGATATACGTATAAATAAGGTGCCATAATGCCGCTCGACGCCAAAATATTACATTATAAACCCACGTCCCGAAAACGTGTGCGAATTTGAGATCAGACATTCCACTCGACGGATGGACGTATAAAATAATAATAATATATAGAATATGGTTCACGGCGGGCGGATCACCTCGGCAACCGCGACGATTTGCTTATTGCATTTCTCGTGACAGATATCTCGGTGTGTCCAAAACCATATCCTTATTTTTCCTTTTTTTTTTGTCTCCGGCTGAGCGTTTCCTTTTAGTTTTCGTCTCCTTTAGTCCTTTATATTGTATATTCGATTTGCCTCTATTCCGCTATTCTGTTTTTATATGAGTCCTTATCTTACGTTTTTATCGCCTCACCGCCGTCGACCAACAGCGACCACTTTTCTTATTTTCACATCAAATGCGCCCTAACACGCGATATGAATATTATGCACGGTCGGATTTGTGAATGTTTTTTCTTTACTCATGTTGTCTTTCTTTGTTATTTTCGTCGTATTAACACTGAAATACGCAAACAGAAAAAAGCATGAAAACGTTCTTTGAATTTTGAGATTATTTATTTACATTTTTGGAGTTAATCTTGCTTAAAAATCTGTTCTTGTTAGTGATGTTTGCAGCATTTTTATATCGTTATACGATCAGTAAAATTAAATCTGTCTTACATCGTAAAATTGGTCGGTATATTTATGAAAAACACTTGTTTTTAAAAAAAATAAGTAATTTTAAATTGTCCTGTTTTTTTATTATTATTATTATTCGTAATAAACTAATTCAATGAGCTTTATGGTATATTGTAAAATAACCGTTTTGTTGTGATGTTAAAAATACTTTTATATCAAAAACAAAAAAACTTTAGTTGATTTACATATTTTAATAAAAACATAACGGCTTCCAATTGATGTCAAAAGAAAAAAGTACTAAGATTAATTGTCCATCCATAATTTTTCATAATATTTATAATTTTAAATTCAATATGCCTAAAGTAGGTATAGGTATGTTATTGTTTTTCTTGAAACATTGTTAAAATTGGATGGTGATCATTATTAACTAATGTTTTGCAACCGTGAATTTAACTAAACGTCAGATTAATAAATGCGTATACCAGTTAAAGAAGGAAACATGTTACTTTATGGTTTTTATTTCAACATAATATTATTACAATTTATTCCATAACAAAATTAAATACTCGTTTTAACATAAATATCCCCTCCCCCCCGACCTGTTAACGAACGTATGATTATGCGTAACATCGATTATACATTAAACCCTTTGACTCTTTTCACACATGTTTAGTACACTGTTTATTGACTTAAATATTATAGGGTAAACACTTTTTGTTTGATGTCAGTCGATCGACCGAAAAACGTAATAAACGCATCATAATATACCCACCGAACGGAAGAGTCACGTGGTTGGAGAGTGAATATTTACTATGTAGTATACATTACATTTTTATTATTATATTATTTTTATTTATATTACCAGGCATATTAGACGAGTATCATTTTCTTTTAACTGCACACTTAATATTTTAATGTTATTGTATCATCATATCTAAACCACTGTGGACTGTATTGTCCTTCGTGCTATATAATGCTTACGATATAATTTATAATAATTAAAGCCTGAGAAATGTTGATGAAATAATACCTTTTTTTCTACAATTATTATCTAAAACTTAGACTAGTACTTGTTCAGCTAAACATCTAGTTTAAAAACATCTGAATCTAAACAAAAGTTTAATTTCAAGGGCATTATTTTAATAATTATTTATAATTTTAAATTGTTTTTAGTTATTTTAATCTGCTTGATAGAAAATCTTTAGTTAATTATATGTTTATTATTTATAGTTTTACATTTTATTATTTACAATTTATTTATCTTAACTATTAAATTTCATTTTTCGTACATAAAATCAGAAAAGTTATCATAATAAACATAATATTTATATTTTTAAATAATTTAAGGAGCCTTAACAAGTTTAAGGATATTTTTTGTGTATATTTTATTATGAGCGACAATGATGTAGGTTTTTTAGTGCGTTTGTTTAGACTGTTTAGACTGTTTAGAGTATCAATACTTGGCTCCTAAATTAAAAACAAAACGTATATTGTGTCTTACATTTATCAATTATTTTTTAAAGTTAGACTTTCTCTTAACATTTTTTTTTCACGCAGGAACAAGAGCAGGGAAGCGACAGCCAGCATGGAGAAACAGATGAATTCTTCCAGTCGGCACCAACGTCAGGTCCTGCAAGTCACGTCCAACAATCGATCCGGCGAAGAGGTGGCATATCGGCTGAGCACGTTTCTGAAGAAGAAGCTACTAGCTATGTCAAGAAAGTGAGTTGAACGCGGTGCTAATATGCTTAAAAACGTTAAAAAATTAAAATGAAACCGTATGTACCTACGTCGTTTTATTATGATGTCGTTCATAATAGCGTAGTCAGTTTTGTCACGAGTGATTTGAGCTGATAAAAATGACAGTCAAATAAATTTCTCTGGTATTGGTGCACACCTCGTGTATAACCCTTGATATATTATTATATTTTATTATATAAGAGTATATACTTATCGATCACATTTATATATTGCAGCAGTGAGTGATGTTAGGTCGAGTATTTAGAAATTGTTGACCACATGAAATATTGCTAAAAATAAAAAAAAAATGCACTATAGGATTAATTATTTCGGTTTAATTATACCCATGTACGTAAAAAATATTGCGATATCTCACTCGTTTAATATTCAAAACTATATTTTAAATATTTAATTAAACATTTATAACATAAATACTCGTAAAATTTTATCGATCTTGTTAATGCATCGATCAAAATGTTATTTGTATACGTCTTATAACAGTAACTATAATTTGTGAATGTAATTTTTCCTGTTTAAAATTTAATGTCCTATAATTAATAAATCTATGAGGTTCGTAATGCAGATGTTCGGGTACGAAGGATTTTACACTCAAGGTTATTACGAGAGTCAGCACTGCATCTGAAATATTATTATGTCGAAGGAAAGAGAAGTTAATCGTCTAAAAATATTATAGAAATATATTAATTTAAAGATTTATTTTAAAGGTATTTTGAATCTTTTATTAATTATTAAGATTATAAAATTGTAATAGTAATATCTTTCTTATTATACCTATTACTTAGTGACCAATGTTTAATAACTCGTTGGTATTTGCAGGCTATTATAACCTCATTTCACATTCTAATATTACCCATTCGCATGATAAGTAATAATAATTGTTAAAGTAATATCAAAGGTCAACTATATTAAGCTGGTTGGTATTTTTTTATTATTATTATTCTACTTTGAGAGTGAAAGTATCAACTAGTTCTATTGCTACAAAAATAAACGATATTCGTATAAAAGATATAATTCTCTAAATTGTTGACCTTTATACTCAATTGAAATCATATACAGCATTGAATTATCTATGATTAACGTCAATAAATATTAATTGCTTGTAATTAATTTTAAAATAATTTGAAATCTATAATTATTATGAAAGTAAAAAGTTTATATTAAATATGACAGTCAGTTAAAATAATTTATAATTTTGTTGTCTTTGTATAGACAATGCGTGTGACATATAAGCAACTTTACATTCCGCTTCATCAAATCAAAAGTACACATTAAAAAAAACATAAGCCTATTTACTTGAAATTTGAAGATTTTAAAATTATCTGTTTGCCTATGTGTTTTTATTGATGTTTTAATTTTTTATAAAATATTATGAATACTATTTTTATTTTTAGGTTTTAATCTTGTGACGTATTAAAATGTATTTATCTATCGATGTATTGTTTGTATACTCAACATCTAAAACAACTAATAAAATGAGTGTATATAATAATATATATATTCACAACCTTTTATTTACATAAAATAAATTTCCTAATTATTCACTATAAGCCCTTCTCGCCCGCTGTAAATTTATTTGAATGAATTAAAAATTTAGTAACACACTTTTAAGATTCTGAATATTCATTAAAAATTAAAAATTAAATCATAAATATTAATACTAAAGATGAGCTGTCATGTTATTTTAATTGTTGTAAGCCTTTTAAACATAATAAAATAATTAAATTGTAATTAAATGCTGTTTAATCAAGTATCAAATTTATTTGTTGTTATTTTAAATTAAAAAACAAAAAATAAATGAAATTATCTAGATTTAAGATGTTTTATTCTTTCAAATTTATACTATAGTCCTCCTACACGTATTTTTGAAACTAAAAACTTGAGTCTACCCACTCAACCCCTATTACTCTTGTATGTTTTTGTTTCAAATATTAACAACTGCTGCTAAATAATTAAGACTTTATTTGGACATATTTCTGAAATGAGACCCAAATGGCTGAACCTAACCTACTGCATAATTGCAATATATTTTCTTTAAAATATAATTTAACAATTATATATGTATTATATATTTTTGATGACACAGGAACAAGAATTGTCCAATTATTTTTAAACTAAGATACTGAATAAACAATATACAGGATTCACAGGGATACATATTAATTATTAAAAATCTATTTTTTAATTTAAACGTAAGCAAAGAAAAAAATTTAAATTAGTTATTCTTACAATATATATACTTAGATATTAATATTATATTTTTATTCATTTTTGATTAATTGGTTAAGAGCGTGCGTCACTTTTCAATGAGGTTGATTTATGAATAATAGATATATTATGACCGTTTGGTATATTTTACCGTTGGCAGAGTTAAAATTAAATATACTGCATAAAAATGTCGTAAAAAATAGTTTTGTTCTCATAAAAAACATTCATGAAGTGTCAGTATGTCACACCAGTTCTCCAAAAATGCCAACTCTTAAATTATGGTGTTATGAATAAAAAAAAAAACTTTTTTTATTTCGGCTTATTTCATTCCGTTTTTTCCCCTTTTTGTGAACCTTTACCATAGTGGGCTCTAAGCTTTCACAATTTATTATGACGTTACGTAGGCAGCAACACAAAAAACATGTTTTCTTCTTTAATGGTACTAATATTTTAGAAACTATCTGTACCTACTATACGTACAATAGACGAGTTTACTTTGATAACAGCCGTTTGAAAAAAGTATGAACAAAAAACAATCAACTAAACAGCTTTCTATACTTCACCCTAATGAACAGTGTATTATAAAAATCTGTATAAACTTTACTGTTAACATTATACTTTTACTCATATTTTTGTAGTTATTTATATTACAGTTAAACTTGAGATCAGTTACTACAATAACTATTATAATATTTTAAGGACTCGCGAAAGCTAACCAATAGACTAAAAAACCTTGGGTTATCATTTATATAATAATGCTCTCAAATAAAAATAAAAGTTTTCAGTTGAAATACTTGGCGATAAGTTAAAAAATGTTAAACTTACTTATAAAGTTAAGAAAATACAATGTATTGCACAATGTGTATATCACCTTGACTTTTATCAAAAATTAATGATGTGTTTTTATTTTATAAATTAAAATTTTATTATTTTAATACTTTTTACGCATTAGATCATTGAGAAAAAATTGTATCTTATAAGATATGTATTCTGTTGTACGGATTATTTTTGTCTGGTTAGTGTTTACTTTTATTGGTGAATAGTATCTAAAGGAACATTCACAAAACTGAAAATTTTTTATAAATATATTAACTTGTAAAATATATGTTAGATAACGTAATGGTTTATATTATAATGTCTGTAATATAACTAGCGTTTCTAGCTGTACCTTTTACGCATTTAGTAAACATATCGCGTGCTAGATCAAAATAAAGTGAAAGTTATTATTTTATTAGAACATCTAAGTCTAAATGTATATCGTATTTCAGTAGTTGTACAACTTCTTCGTTAATTTATTAAATTATGTTTAGTACTTATTGATTCCACTCACATTGAAATTAATTTAACTTAGTATATTTTAGTATTTTTGAAACGTATAAAATACCATTTAAATTAGCTGATTCTAGAATAATATCCAATATACCTAGTTCATAATTTATTAAAATAGTTATTTTCTAATTGTTTTGTTTGAGCGATAGTTGCGATAATTGAAAAGTTATTAGTATAAATAGAATAATATTATGGGAACCTATAGTTTGTTTCAATAATAATTTATCCTTCGATACGTTTCAGGTAGTACCAAAAGATTACAAAACAATGGCTGCTTTATCAAAAGCCATAGCCAAAAACATATTGTTCTCTCATCTAGACGAGAACGAACGGTCGGATATATTCGACGCAATGTTCCCCGTCACGTTTCTACAGGGCGAATCTATTATTCAACAGGGTGACGAGGGAGACAATTTTTACGTAATTGATGTTGGCGAAGTCGAGGTAAGATATCCCATACACTTTCTTAACTGTTTGTCACTGACGACTCGTTATTTTGTATTGTTCCTATCCGGCTGTCCGTGTACATTGTACGCAAATATTATTACACAAAATATTTACGTCTTGCGCACTGTGTGTTACACGATTTAGGTGTACGTAAATTCGGAACTGGTGACAGTGATCGGTGAAGGTGGAAGTTTTGGAGAGCTGGCTTTGATCCATGGTACACCGAGAGCTGCCACGGTACGTGCTAAGACTGACATGAAGCTCTGGGGCTTGGATCGAGACAGTTACAGAAGAATACTTATGGGGTCGACGATCCGAAAGAGGAAAATGTATGAAGAATTCTTGTCACGCGTCTCTATTCTAGGTAAGCGTAGTCAGTACATTCTGACCGTTACGTACGTAATTACAACATTAAATTAAACCACTTGATTTTATAAATATGAATCATGTTCATTGCGTACTTAGGCCGTATTTTTATATTTAATATTTATACATACATATATATATTTATGCATGTATCATGTGTATTGTATATGTAATATATAGGTTTATACATGTATTCATGAAAAAAATATAATACTTTAATGTTTCTCTTAAATAGAAAACACTGGTATCAGTCGTAGTTCGTAATAGTACTATTAATTCGTAGGTGTCAAATTAAATTTCAAACCAAAGTTAATAAAAATGGAAAAAAGCCTTCCAGCTCGTCTTCTATAACATAATTTATAATAACCGAAAGACAATTAATTAATTAAACTCATTTATTTTCATTATATACGAGCTTACTTATATTTATATCATTAGTATAATAATTTAATGCTAAGCAACCGACCTGCATAGATTATTTCAAGCTAATTAAGTCGTTTAGGGACAAATATAATGTTTTTATGAACCTTATATCATTCTAGATAGGAGTAACTCTTTATTAAACTAATAATTCTAATCTATCCAAAGTTTGATTTTACAAACCGTCATCGACAATAAATACGTACTTATAATTATTATTTCTAGCCATGGAAAAAAAGAGTTAGTAATTTCAACATTTTCAAAATCATAACATTATTTTAACCTGGCATTTATTATTATACGGCCAATTAACTTAGCGACTTTGCAATTAATTCAAGTTCTTAATGAGTCGCAACTTTCGCAAACAAGAAAACCGTTGTAGAAGAATAAGTTTTCCCATAACGACGTTTAGAATACGCGACGAGTAAACTGGTGGTAATCAAACTGATTGCATCATAAAGACAGACTTTCGGTACCACTACTTCTTTATTCGACGTAGATTCCCCGAAACACGTTCCATAATGTCCAATGATAACTTTACAGACATAAAACTATAACATCAACGACTCGGGACTATTATCATAAATGGCGTACCCGAATGGCAGTATTGTAGTGTACAGCGGAAAAACAAATTCCAATATTCTTAGACACCTCGTTTTGACGTATTAAAATCAAAATTCCAACGCATATAAGTATTTTAAGAATTATTTAACTTTGTTTACTAAGGACGATTGGTCAATGATAATACGTTTGAAAGATTTGAGGGATATAGTAATTTAAAAAATGCATTAATTTATATTTATCTATCAAAACTTATAATTTATTTAAATTGTCCAAGTATGATAAATATTAGATCCAATATTATTTTAAGTATAGATACTTGAAAATTCTAAAAATCAAAATTTTATTTAAGTGAAAAAATTTGGGCGAGTATACATGGCGAATCACCCTGTGTAGTGTGTAATATTAAAATAATTAAAATCGCATTAATTTTCGTGTTTGTCTGATAAAGTGATAAAGGTATTATATGCTTTTATCGACATACAACATGTACGTCTGGTATAGAAAATACAAATCAATTGAAAACTGATTATACTTTGAAACTTTGATACATCACTTATAGGTGTATATATCGTTTTGTGACTGAATTCCAATTGTTGTTTGCGGTTACTCTGATGTCACGCTGATATTAATTCGTACGCCGACCATCAATTTTACCTTTGGTTACTGCTCCAATGCTACGAATACAAAAGAAAGGGTGCGACCCAATTGAAACCCCGAATGACAAACAAACCTGATTTCATGTTGTATACTCTATAATATTGAGTAAAATCATACGTTTAATTAAGCGATCACTGATAGGTCAAAATAATTGAAAATAACTCAAACGCGAACAGTAAAATAATATATTCATTTGTGCGTTCCTGTGTGTAATGTTATTTTGTATTTTCGCATACAATACAACAATCCGCGACCATATAGCACGTTGCGACTTGTATACGCAATACGATTCCAAGTGCCTACAATGAATTGAACTATGAAAATCCGACCAGTTAATATTTCGAAAGACTATCAAATAAGATTTCAATCCTACTCGTTGATCGCCCTCCCTATCTGCAGATTCTTCCTTAGTTTTGCAATAATTTAAGCTATAACGTTTTTTCGTAGACTTTAACTGTTTTCAGTATTAAAATTATGTTTATTTCGCATATTAGTAAATTGTTCAGCCTACCATAAATTTATTTTGCATTTGTATATAATTTAATCTTACTCATAACTTTATTATAGCAACATAAACGCTTAAAAACACACATAAATAACTTGACAGATAACATGTATTTTTTTAAATAGAAAAAAGCTATCAGTTTATATTCAATAACTTCATATTAATAAATATATTTTTTTTCATACATAATATATATTTAAATTTTTTATTTTACAAGTCTGTCAAAACCTTGAGAGTAATAAATTTTCTTCTATCATCAACTTTGAATATGGTTCAGTTTAGTTCAAAAATAAAAATTCCCAGTACATATTTATATTATCGTAGGTTTGTCGAAAATTCCTGAGATTTTCAAAGAATGACATTTCAAAAATTGAATCTGTGTCACATTTTCTACTTATAATTTCTGTATAAAATGTTTCAAGTTTTAAAAAACTATTTAAAAAAAAATAATTTTTTTATTCTACCAAATAATATATTTATAATAAATAATTATAAAATCAGTAGCTCTGTAACTCTTCATTATTTACAATCTTTGTAATTTAATTTTGATATTTACATATTTATATTGTATGAAAGAAATAATGTATATAAAGAAATACAATTCAGTGTTACAATAAAAAATATACTCTTATAAATTGCTCTAGGTAGTAGATATCGAACATAGATAATCGTTTGGGCAGTTTAAGAGATAACCTCTTGTCGTATCTCAAAGTTCTTAAGGTCAATTAATATATTATTATTATTTAATAATTATAATTTTATTAAACTATATATTTTTTTAAATTATTTTATTTAGTTGTGAAACTAAAAGTTTGAATGAGTTTTCTTTAATTTAATTTGATGCATTTTAAATATATTCTATTTTATATTGCGTTAAATTTTTAATAAACTATGTCTAAGAATTTATTATCAATCCACTCTTAATTTATAAAACTTCATAATACGTTTTAAAACAGTTTAAAATGCAATATTAAGTATATTTTTAATGTTTGATAACTAAATTTATTAAAAAAAATAAGTGGGCAAGTGGGTATCGCTCTGCTGTATGATTTAAAACTTTACACGCATTGTTAACAAATAAAGAGAACAATATCGGAGATAAGTGACCATGTGGTGCTCAATTTTTGTTTTATCCCTGACAAGCCTAAAATCTTCGAGAAATCTGATCGCTCGAGGTCATTGTATCGAAACAAAAATTTGGCTTCTTTTTTGGCAGAACAAATTAATTTTAGTGAACAAGAATTATTGGACTTTTGTTAACCTAAACAGTTTAAATTAAAACTAGAAAGAACAGACTAACCTTAATGCATTGAAATATTTATCAACTGTACATTTGTTATGAGATATTTGATCAGCAACTGCTAAATAGGTAGATTCCGTAACACATATGATAAAGTATTTTATAGAATTCACAGCAATAGGGTACAAATGATTATTGCAGAATTTAAGAGGTAATATAGGAGGAACGAGTAGAAGAATTTTTGTTTTAGGGGCTAGTAAATTTTAATTTGAAAGCATCGATTTCACATTTTAGCAGTAAATTTTCAGCTTGAACTCCTTAACTTGTTCCAAAACTTTCTTCATTTCTTCTTTCAAAGTTTTCAATTGTAAAGACTACGAGTCAGAAAGTTCTTTATTTTCAGCAAGTACGTCGAATTTAAAGGACATAAACATTTTCATCAAGTCGTCATTTGATGTACTAGATACAGATCTAATTAATTCTCCAGTCTTTGCAGTCTTGGCGCCAACATACTTTTAAAGGGATTAGTAGGCATAGAAAATTTAATAAAACGTAGAAAGAAATCAGGAACAAAATATTGTCGATTTACTGTATTATGTATTACTTATTTTAACTATACAACATTTTTAGAAAGAAGAAAGAATTATAGTTAAGAGAGTTTGAGATAAGTTACATAACAAGTTACTTTTTTTAACTAATTTCTATCTTACTGAATTTTTTTTTCTTATTTAAACCATACATTTTAAATATTGCATTATTTCTATATTTTAAGAAAGATCAAATTAACTTATAAGACGTGTTTACATACTATAGAAAATCACATATCACCAAAATGCTCTGTATTTGAAAAGACGTTTGTTCTATGATCTCATAAAAAAATTAACTAACAATAGGTAATAATAACCTAAATAATTAATAATTTCCGTTGTTATAAATTTCAATCATTATATCTTTTTTTGTTTTTATATATTCGTACTTATTTTAATATGATTACTAATTGTGGTTTAAAATCTATTGTAAAAAATTATTTAAAATTTTAAAAAAATGTAGCTAATTTTTAATCAAGAGAAGTTTCTTCTTTCTACTTACCATATTACTTTTACAAGTTATAAAGTAAGAGTACCATTTAGTTGTAAAGTTAACTCTACGAGTTAAAATATTAATTGACTTTTTTCAGCCTAACTATTAGTTATATAGATTTATTTTATAGAGCACAGAAATATGATTTTAAAAATATAAAGGTAATTTTTATAGAATTTTGGTTTGACGAATTAGATATATTTTTATCAATTAATTATTCTAGCTATTCGTATATAAAAATAATTTTATGGGTATCTATTTAATATTATAACGCGATAAGATTATTACTATTATTATTACTTATTTTGAAAAAAATGGTGTATATTTTTTGTATGTATTACACTTGTCGGAAAACAGTTTAATTTTTTATCAAAATAAGAAGTTGAAAGATACTATCGAACGAGTATAAATATAGAAGTTTACCATTTTATATACTGTGAAGTGTATGCCTACCAATTTTTTCAACTCAGATTTTTCCTTTAAACATTGTAAATACTAATTTTGTTTGTTCACGTATTGTAAACATTGTTAGAATTTTTTTAACGCATCATACATAATTTAAAGGGTTTTAAAAAAGATCGAATTTACATAAAAATAATACCTAAATAAATATTTTACTTGTTTTACAATCATGAACTCAACAAATACATTTAATGAAGCCTCCTATAATAGTTGATAATAATAATCGATCGACAATAATAATAATTTAAACATAAATATTTGACATACTTATTTACAGACAATTTGATCAAAGAATCATTTAAAAGGTTTCAATAAATGATATTATCAAACAATATACTTATACGATATTATTACAAGCAATTTTTTTTTAGTTTCAGTTTCTCAGATTATAATTTATTAAAAATCACTTACTTTTTATTAAATGCAAAAATATTATTATTGATTTTAATAATTGTAGGTAATTCACATTCCAAATGAAATAAACAAGTGTGAAAAAATTCTTACCATATACATAATACACAATAACATTTTACAAATATTTTATTTTAATTTATGTATAAAAATAAAATAAAAATTGACGGTTTAACCCAAATAAGTAACAAATATTTCAAAAATTGTATTAATCTAAGATTAATTTAATAAACAAAAACTTAAAAATTTAAAAACTAGAACATATCTGTCAAAATTATTGAATAAAGTTAAAACTTATTTTGCAACTCGACCGAACATGTAAATGGCTAGCTGATAGTATACCATATAATTGACGATTTTTTTAAATGCCAACATTTAACGATAAAAATGAAAATTATATTGCCAAAGGCTGTTGTAATTTCTTTTTTTTTACATCCTAAATGTCAAGATTATTATTTCATGGTTTGTTAAAACCTTGATCCAGATTTTTTTCGCTTTGTATTGATTAAAATCAATTGTATGTTTAACCCTCGTTAATGACAGTGGGAAATTTACCTTTTATTTACATAATAGTAAAGTGATGGTGGGTAAAGTATAATTAAAGAGTATCGTCCCCCAACCGTTCTACGTTCAAGAAATAGATCCATTCATCTTTGTTAAGGACTAATGGTCACGACGAATAAAAAGAAAGAAAAAACATAATTATAAGGGTTTACCCTGGAAAATAAAAATTAAGAACGGAGCCATTCGCGCGTCTTTTGGATATTGTTTTTGTTCGTGGGAGGCAAAAACAACAAAACCTAATGTATACAATGAAAATAATTATTTTAATGCCGTAGAACAATATGGTGTCGTTTGCACATTATCATGTTTTTAGAAAACACCTTATATGATTAATGATTATGCATGATGATGAAAAATAGTGAGAACCTAATAGGTACATGAAAACAAATCCCAAACATGCGTTATATACGTACAAAACGCTATTTTTTATTATTATTATGAACACGTTGCTTAAAAATTGTTATCAACAATTAGGTTTTTAAATGATTTAAAAAAAAAAACATTTATTTTTTACATTATACCTACTTGCAGTCTTTCACACTTGCGTGACTTTGTATACTCGTATTAAAGGTACTCGCATACGCAAAGATAAGGTTGATTAATCGTTTTAACAGATTTGAAACTTAAAATTTAATATTAATTTAATATCACATTTTATAACTAATGGATAGTATTATTTTATATCAGATATTAATATATTTCTAGTGTATCTATATTTTAAAGTAAGTAGTATTAAAAGTTAGGTAAACAAAATAATTTTACGAGATATTTTCATCACAAACTACATAATTTATTTATTATTATTATTTAAATTGTATCATTCTTTATGTATATAATTATGTACTTACACAATGCAATAAGTATATATAGGTATACCAGTAGTTATAGTTTATATAAACATGTTATTTTAAAAATCTTATTTTATTTTTGATTCCTATTATGAATTTAATTGGTACCGTAGATACCGTGATACAATATTATCTGATGATGAAAGTTAAATTAAAAAATATTATATAAAAAATAATCATTTTATATTCTTGTCTTTTGACTTCTATGCTTAATAGGTAATTACTTGCGTCTATTTGTCTATTTAAAAAAAAAAACATTATTTCGTTTACAAACATTTTCGAGATTTTAAGCATGTTCCGATCATACACCGATTTGCTTTGATATTACAATTTATACACAATATTGGGTTTGGAAATCCGTGAAAGATCCTTGAGGGTAAATTCAAAATATACAATTATCATATAAATCTAGTTATAATTAATGACTGTTAATCCGTCGTATGAGTCAAAACCCGTGATATTGATTTATTTAGCACAATAATAACATCAATTATAGTTCTCTATATACCAATCATATAGACCAATAATAATATAGTTTAATTTTAGGTCAGTTGACGTTTATACATACTCCAACTAGTATTTAGTTAATGTTATTCTTTTTAAACTCCGCCAAATTGACCATATTTGTAGAAATGTTCCAAATTTATAAACAAAACGTATGTACATAATGCACTCATAAAAAATTGTATCGTCTGATATATTACCCAATATTGATATTTATCATGTCAAAAAAATCTGCGCTGAATTTTTTGTTTTAATAGTCAGAAATATATACTAAGTTTATAGTGTTTTTATACTGTTTAAAAAGTTATTTAAATGCATAATAGGTATATTTAAATATGAGTAAACGAAATGTGTGAAAGCCAAAGATTTTACCGCTTTAATTATATAATTTTTTTTGATTTTTATAAAATTAGTTTTAATTTAGATATTGTCTATAGTTCAGTTATGATTACTTCTGGATTTTGATTTTATTCCAAACGAATTTATTAAATATTTTTCTCATACAGTGTTTTTGCATCAGCATAAAATGTACTAAACGAACAACAATTTGAATTTACCGTTTTGTTTATGGACATTTATAAAAATATACAACACTCGTAGTATACTCTACGGAGAAGCGCGAGAAAAATATATTAAACTTTTGGTTGTATGTAAAAACTATAAACCCAAGTTTTATTAACTTTAGCTGATATATCCTGCAGGGAAACAAAATAAAAGATGTTAAGTCTAGCTAGTTTTATACGGGTCCTGAACGTGATCTTTATTTCTAAATACATTTATTGTAACGTAAGTGGATTTGTCTGAACAAAATTAAACCACAGTCAAAGTTGTTGTAATGAATTCTTGAAAATTGTTAATAAGATATTTTAGCGTTAAAATGGTTGTGCGTTAGAAACTTGTTTTGAATTGTATTAATATAATAATATTATTATTATTTGCTAACAACACGTAGAAAAATAATCAAATTATAATTTTCTTAGTACCTATTAATAAATTTATTTAATATACAAACCTGTAAATGAAAATTAGAACTTCAAAACTCGTTTCCAATGAATTTACATATAATGTGTAAATAATTTCAATGTCGAAAACCGTCAAATATATATTGGATGTACCACACAGTTGTAGAAAACGTTTAATTTGCAATTTTTTGCTCATTTCCTTATAATTAATCCCTATAATATAGTCTTATTTAATTATTCTATACTGTCAATCAACGTCGATATTTACCAACAGTAACCATTACTGTTGTTTGATTGAACTTTGTTCATTAAAAATTGCACTTAACGCGAAATGCCTATACGATATGGATATAATACATCGATAATGTGTGTATATCGTTTATAAATATCAACACAATGCGACTAGACGCATTGAAAAATATATTAAAATAGCTGTTTCAGCACTTTATTCGAACCATTAATTACCATCCATTAATAATATGTACAAGCATATATAATGTACCTATATTGCTCACGGGCGATGCGATCGATGGTAGACGCTTTTTATACCAGAAAATAAAATACTTAAATATGGGTGGCTTTTGATAGAACATTTAATCTAGTTTATAATCACAAATAAAAACTAAAAAATACTTTTTAAAATAACTGAAAAATAATAATACAAAACACCGAGAATAATTACATAACACAAGTTTTCGACAAAATCAATTTTTTTTTAATTGAAAATTTTTAAAAACTTGAATTTATTACCAAATACTCATACTAGTATTTTCTGTATATATATGGTATAATTTATAGATCATTTTGACTATTTTTCAGTTATTTATAGATATTTTAAATTTTAAATAATTTTAAATTTGTGTTGATATTTTTGTTTCCAAGTCAAAAAGCTTGAACATTACATTTAATATATAGTTCTTTAAAAGCTATTCATACAACATATTGAAACTACATTTATCCAAATTATTTTTAATAAGCTTTATAAGACGTAAACTTAACGTAAAACAACGATTTTTTTTTTATTTTACCGTTACTTGTTTTACTTGAAATGTTTATCAATTATTTATATATGCGTTTTCTATGTATTCGTGTACACAATACTTTTTGTATATATTTAAACTAATTTTAAGCTATTTATACCATGAACTTATTTACACAATTGTATTATACATCACGCGTTAGGTTAGACTTATCAGTTAATGTCAATGATATATATATATTATATATAACGAATGCAATGTTTTTGCCAAAAATTAGTTCAATCTACCGTATTACTAGTTGAAAAATAAATTACCATCACAGTAATATAAATGAACTATGAACATTTCTTAAAAATAAAAGTTAACATTAGTATCCTTTAAAAATCGTGTTGCATCAAAATGTATGTAATTTTTTCTCGACGAATTCAAATTTAAAACATCCATTAAAATAATTTACTCAAAAACGAGATATACCTATACTCGAAACCACTTAAACAACTAAACAATTTTCCTGGTTTTCTTATGTATTTAAAATTCTGTCAACACTATTCTAATAATGAGTACAAACATTTTAATATTATAAATATTTTAATTGTTATATATGTTATTAATATCATGATAAACGTAATATAAGAAATAATGTTATTTTTCATTGGTTTTCTATTATGGGTTGATAAAAAAAAATATTGGACTAATTTTTTATTTACTTGTCTTTAAATTAATGTATTTATAAATGTATGATGATAAATCTTACACCTGTATGCGTATGTATGTTCACAGAGAGTCTAGACAAATGGGAGAGGACTGACAGTGGCCGATGCCCTGGAACCCGTATCGTTCGATGACGGCGAAACGATTGTCAGACAAGGCGAACAAGGAGGACGATTTTTACAATCGAAGGAACGGCGCTCGTCCTACAGCAGAGGGTTGAAGGAGAGACTCTGATCGAAGTTG
Organism: Rhopalosiphum padi; assembly: GCF_020882245.1. Lineage (NCBI taxonomy): Eukaryota > Metazoa > Arthropoda > Insecta > Hemiptera > Aphididae > Rhopalosiphum > Rhopalosiphum padi. The sequence goes on along the minus strand of NC_083598.1, from coordinate 10,084,624 downwards.
GCAGACTCGCACCGTCCGACTATTTTGTATATATACTTGCCTTCTATATATTATGTATATTGTATACAGTGTATGTATACTATAAGTATAAAAATGTATAGGTACTTGTGACGATAACGCACTCGAGTTAACGAGACCGCCGACGGTTACGTTTCGCGAGAAGCGAAACTCGAACGTTGGAGTAAAAGGGCCGAGAGTGGGGTAGAAATAAAATTATTGACTCCACTTTAGTCTTTCTTCTAACCCCGCTCTCCTCCTCGCTTCTTGTATTTTTTACCCTCCCCGCACACACACTTCCTTACTCACCCTGATATCAACACGCCGTTATGATATGCATACACGCACAGTGTATGCATGTAATACGTATATGCATAGGTGGCGCGCAAAAGTCGTATGATAATAATGAGTCAATCGTTACTCCTAAGGGATACCAATAGATTCCACGGAATTTGGTGCCGTCGATCAATTATAATTTATATAACCGCATCGGTGTCGATTGTACTCGAAATATATTTTTGTTTATAATGCATACATTAAAACTAGATGTAATAAAAATAATAATTCGTGGCTAACCCCACGCCCTCTCTGTGTATAGTGATTCAAACAGACACGACAGTGTTTAAATAGTATTAAAAAAAAAATCGTATACCGATATTTGTAGAAAACCAGTGAAAGGAACGCAATAATTTCAATAGATAAAAGGGAGAGCGTAAGTGACTGTTTGTCACCATTGTGCGCCCCCGTATAGAGTATAACGTCGTCGGTCACGCTTGACGTCACTACAGCAGATCTGTGCACAGGACACGCGTCCGTACAAAGGACTTTGTAAATGCCAAGCCATGTCGCCTTCGGGTCACACAATCTATCACCGCGGTACGCATCTGTAAATGTTGATTATATCGTCGTAGTGATGGTGTGAATATATGTGTTATATATACGTACGGTAATCAATAGGTACGGTATAATAATATGTATACGACCACAGTATGTGCATGTTGACGGTCTACGCGGCCATACACCGGCGACTGTTGACGTTTACAATTATTAGTGTTTGGTAAATGTTGACCTCACTTGAAGCGCGACACTATAAGATATTTTCAATAATATTAAGACGTTTTCGTTCTATCGCAGGGGCAGTATAAAACAACAGGGGTTCAGTATAAAACGCAATTGATAAATAATAATGTAACTAAAAAAATTGAAGTTGTAAGATCGGAGGAATACTTTGCGACTATAAGTTTCAGGATAGTTTTCACCGTGTTTGTGATAAATAAAGGATAATCACGATATAATAAATGTGTTATTATGTTAAATTATTTATTTATCTGTATTTGATTATTTTGTCTATTTTATCTTTACCTATTTGTTTCTCTAATAAATGACCCAAAATGATTGGTAAACGTCAACACTCGCAGTCGGATATCTTATCGCATATAAACGCGTTACGCGTGTTCGTCGCCGGCGGATCCAATTTTAAATTCTCGTCACGCGCACACCGGATTATAGGGGCTTTTCGTCGGTATCCGGCGAAGTGAACCGCGTAGGTATTGCGCGTAGCTATGAATGCTGATCTCCGTCCGCCCGAAATTCTACGGTCTCGATGAAATGTGACGAAATCGCACGAAAAACCTTGCCAATCGCTGCGGTTCGATCGCCGTCTGCGTCAATTGAAACTCGGACCCGACTGATGCGATGAAAAATTACGCTCGTTACGAGTTATTGCTCGTTTCATCTCCCGTCCCGCGTAAAAGGGCGGCACGGTTCCAACAGCCGTCGTGTATATATGTACGACGCGTCTAATGTGTTCAATTTGTATACTTCCAAACCTACTGTCGTATGTTGTCCACCGGAGACTCACATCGATCGGGCGCTGCGCGCAGGACATCCGATATAGATTGCAGACGAAAAACGCCGTTTATTCGTGTCGTTGATTGAAATGCGCGCAATAACCTCATACCGTCGCCGTTTACGCCGCCGGCTAATTGATCAACATCGCTAATGATTGCAATATTCTAAACATTCTGTTTCAGGTGAAATTGCACTGTTACTAGACCGTCCACGAGCAGCGACCGTCGTCGCCAATGGTCCGCTGAAGTGTGTGAAACTCGATCGGGCCAGGTAATGTATGATAATATTATGTTATTTAACCTTTCTAACGATGAGTCGGGCGAAATCCATTATTTTTGTATACCGGATATCTGGTGGGTGTTAAAAGCCTCCTTGAATGTTATACGTAATGCGTCACAGAACTCTTTAAAATCTTAAAAGTCTGCCTGGAACAGGAGATATATTGATAACAAGTAACTTCTTCGTACGTTTGAGTCGTTTAAAATAATATATTATAGACCGTAATTACGGTGGGAATCAAAATGTTTCATATTCTTGAACTAAATATTGTACACAATGTACGTAGTTTATAATATATGTATTTGAACGGAAATTCTATGTATGCCTATTTAGAATATATATGAATCAATTTATTGTCTTAATGGCCGATTTTAATATTTTTATAATTCTTAAATACTTGGAAATAAAAACTTGTAAATATAATGTAAATTCAAGTAAAATCATTTTCAAAAAGTACTCAACTCTGTATCGTTTTTAAATAAACCAAATAGTTTTTAAAATGTAGTACTTTAATAAAAATAAATTTCATTCTTGATCACTTTTATTTTATTTTTACCTAATACTAAATAATCGAATATATTTGGGTTAGTTAGCCTTTTATTCATTTTATTATTAACAAGTTAATTTATTGTTTTTGTTTTGCGTATATTATTTTAACTTGTAGATTTGCAACATATCACATACATAATCGCATTTTTCCTTGCTTAATGCTATAGTATTCGTTTACCTATAAACTTCTACTGAGAAGATAAATTAATTAATACAATTTACAAAAACTATAAAATGTATAGTTTTCCTTGAATTATTTTGTTAAAAGCTTTTTACTCTAAAATAGAACTTAATCTTGTCTCTGCGAATTATTTACTTTTTTTTTCCATTGTGAACATTTCCTTTAGTTCAGTTCAAGAATTTTAACCGAACAAAACGATTTATATTCCATCCTCTTAAAATATATTTTGTTCGAAAGTTCACTGTTATTCATTGCGTATTTATATAAGTAATAGTAATATAGATTTGATTCTTCTTTTGTAATTATAAACTTTATAATAAACAATATACATATATGTATAGTTTGTATGTTTAGAAAAATACGAAAACATAAAACCATGTGCATTTTTCTATATGAGATGTGGTCATCACTACTTAGATTCATACTAGTTGAAATTGTTTTTAAGTCGGTGTCTCGTATAAAGTGCGAAACGATAAAATTGTTCTGTGGATGACTTTTCACTTTTTACCCCCCCCCCCCCATAGTTTATTTGGGTCACAAATACCATCCAATCCAATTACTTATAAAAAACTTTAATATACTGGTGAATATTAAATAGTACGTCACGCAATTAAATGGTAATATCATAATTAAAACTGTGTGTACCTAAGCCCTTATTGTACAAAAATAATATGCACTATGAATTAAAGTTATATTTAAGAATATTATCCCGGGAAAACTCCGCGTATGCGGTTCGATGCAATATTTACGCGTTAAAATTTTTTTTTTTTAAACCTCACGGGATTAAAAGTTTAAATGTGATCTGTGATAGGATCTCGCGATACCCTTCTCCCGAGACATCACAAACCATATTATATTAATATAACTCCAAAAATAGATTGGTATAATAATTCGTTTGTGATATAATATGAATATAAAACTATAATATATTGTATGCTATGTATACTGCATTACCACTTTTTAAATTTTAAATTTTACTTTAAACGAGTTTAAAACATTGAGTTTAACTTCATATTTATTCGTTACACTTGGAAAAATTTTTAACTTCAAAGTAAAAGTTTTATTGTGGCATCATGTGGGGTATAGACGTATTTCATTTTAAACATGGGAAACTTTTTTAGTACCTTATTATTCGTTTTAAGCCATACGCTGTCAATTAATTGTTTACAAATATGTTATTTTTTCATTTTTCTTAAATATTTTAACATAATTTCATGGTAATCATATATCATTTATAATATGCATTATGCATTACAGTTCTTAAATAATCTTTAGGTAATTCTATTTTATATACACAGCGTGTAATCAATTCGTTATAATTTGTGGTATTCGCAAAATTGTTTTTCATTCATCAAATAGTAGATACAGTCTAGCAATCAATACAATAAATAATATTAAGATGATTTATATACAGTGTAAAAAATATTTATAATATGCTCTGGTATTTATTATTTACGAATATAATAACGTCACATAGTAGCAATAATTTATCATGTTCAAACATAAAATACGTTTCTAGTTCATATCATAAAATTGATAGATTGATTTTTGATTCTTTAATTATTTAATTTTAGCAGTCATTTAAATTACTTTTATTAAAATGTAAAAATGTCGAATTTACCACTTCCATAATTATTTGTATGTCTTAAGTGCTACTATTTTCTCTTATAATAAAAGTTTTCTCTTAATAAATAAATAAATAATATTTATCTTATTCAATTTTAAATTTTAAATCGAATTTCCTATTGAAAGTACGACGAACTATCCAAAATTTATAAAACGAGTAGGTATATATTATAGTTATATTTTTAATATCTACATCTTGACAAACCTAAATATTTTTGTCTGTTTAAAAATATTTTGAAAATATTATTCTTTTAGATATATTCCTGTTTTATATTAGATACACTTTATAGTACTTATTACTAAAAATATTTTTGTTTATTATCATAACATTTTTCCTTTAATATCTTTGATTTTAATTAACTATTTTTGCTCTTAACTAACTTGCATTATATAAATGCTATTTCAAATAATAAAGTAATCGCATTTCAAAAATTTCAATTAATTGCTCATTTATTGAAAATATCTTTTGCATACGGATAAAGTAAGATGATTAAATCCGATATAAGACTTCTGTCTAAACAGCGTATATAAACATCTGTAACCTAATTAATGCGTATGTGTTTCATAGGTACCTACTACACAATATGACCTAAATAATTTTAGCACCTCATTGCCAGTGACTTTCACGTATTAAATAATAATTTATTTAATTAAGCTATTTACCTTATCTACGCACACAGAATATTTATTGTTTTTCCACGCCTGGAAAACTTTACCTATACGCCATTTATTCTATCTACCGAGTGCCAGTAAGTAAAATCTGTAAACGACCTGACACTCACAAAAATACGGAAGTGAGTTAATTAATTAAAACTAGTCTTCCGAGTAGAAAATTATATAATATGTACCAAGAATACGGGAAACAACGTAGTAAAATGTTGACGTTCTTCAAAAATGCTTTAGAATTTTTACTAAAACTATGAAAAAACGATTTATAATATTCAAATTGTGCACACGTCATATAACGTGTATCCACTAACCGGAAGTATCAAATTTCTGTGAATGAACAGATTTATTATAAACGGTATGTAATAAATTTATCTTGTTATTTAGAAAAAAAAATTGTTACAAGTTACTAAGCAAATATAAATTGTACTTTAATTTTGCCTCTAGTTGAATTAATTACTATAATTATTACTATAATGCTGAGTAACTATAGTTAATATAAATAAAGTGTTTATTTATTCTAAATTTTACTCTTGGTGAAAATTATTCGTACCTAACATTTCAATTGTTCCAATGATTATTAGAATTGTTTTTTCTTTAATTTGTTTTTTTTTTTCAAATAATTGGTGAACTCGCGTTGGCGAGTCTCAATAATCTTAAAGAGAGATAAAATTATTATTATTTCGACTTGAAAATGTTTTGAATTATCGTTACTCAACTGTATATCCAATTTTCAATTATAGCACTTTATTATTATTTGATATAAAACCTATCCATCAAAATCACCTAAATGCTTGATAATGTGTTATGAAAATATAACGTTTACTCTAAAAAAAAATTAATATCGTGCTTAAAAAGACAAGTCAGACAAGTTTCTGAGATATAATACAACAACGATTAGTGTATTGAATTTTACCAGTGAGAACAGTAACAACAAAAATTTGTCATCTAATAGATCGATCATGATAAATTTCTCTTTTAAATTAAACATAGGTACTACATTTTTTTACATATTTCTATTAAAACGCATCAATTTTACTGACTTGTTGTTAAAAAATGCTTACTATTTCATTCAAATTTCAACAATTAAATTTAAAAATAATACCTTTAACACCTACATTTACTTTCATTATTAACTAAATAATAAAATAAAAAACGTGTTTCTCATATATTTCTCTACGTTATAAGTATAATGAAAAACAAAACACTAATTGAGTGATATACACAGTAAAAAAGAAAACAAAATAGAAACGGGCTTGCCATTATAAGAATATGCTGTATGCTAGAATATAATCTCATGTAAACGAACAATGTTATATAATGTTATACAAATGTTATATTATTATGTTAAATGTATAGTCTATTTTTGTAAAACATGACGACAATTAGACGACAAAAAGGAAAAGAAATGTGGCTTCTAAAGAAGTATCCGAGATGAAAAATATAAATCATAATAAAAGGACATATTATTATTTTATGTATTTTATCCGCATCTTTATTATTATAACACGTGTATAGAAGAGGACGTGGAATTGTCACTAAATATGTACAATACTACTACATAATTAAACGTATTCTTATTTTTTTTTTCAGGTTTGAAAGAGTGTTGGGCCCATGTGCTGACATATTAAAAAGGAACATCACACAATATAACAGCTTCGTATCCTTATCCGTATAGGATTTATATACATATACAACGAACAATAATATTATTATTTGTTTTCATTTTCAAAACTATTATTGGTTATTATTTTATTATTATAAATTTTCGTTGCAGTGTTGTATACTATTAGGCAATTATGATTAAATCAAATTTCGTAATTATAATTTTTGTTTTGTTAACGCGCTATTATTATTATTTTTTTTTATTATTATTATTATTATTATTATTATTATGTGGATAAAAATTGTAAAAAAAAGGACTTACAATATCAATAATATAAATTATTGTTACAAGTCATTTTAAAACTAACATTTACGAAACGTTGTCAGTCAGAAACGAAATAGTAAGTCGTCATTATATGTAGTTCTTTTTGTTTTTCGTTTTCTTCCTTTATGTTAAACTAGTTGATCGGCTCAACTGACTTAAAACCACAAGAATATATCCTGTTCATATAATGTTTAATTATTATTATTATTACATATTATACGCTACTATCGCATATTATTTCTACTGCGTTTTCTCCACTACCATAGTCAACGGTCGGTTAAAGGGTTAACAGTTATACATTATTCAATATTTATATATATTTTTTGTATTCAAATAACGCTGTTGACATTTTGCATTTAAATGTGTTGTATACAACAAAAGTTAATCGACTACGTAACGTATTGTTCCACTAAATAGTATAGAGATGATTTTAATTGTATTATGTATGTAATATGTTTAATTTTTTTTTCCGTTTTATGAAACCAGATGTGTGCCGATATCTTAATTGTTTCGAAAAGTAAAATTATGTATTTTATACACCTGTATAAGTCAAGCACTTTGAAGAGTCGATTAAAAAAAAAGTCAAGAAATATTTGTTTCCGACAATAACAGATTGTTTTTTTGTTTTTGTTTTTTTTTTTTGCCTTTTCGCCGAGATGCGTGTGAGAACATGTTTTGTTTATAGGTACGCACAAAAATAAAATATATACATAGACCCAAATCAAGAACGAGACGTGGTGTTCAGGGGTCGGACGCTGTCAAACAAATGCCTATATAGCATATAATATAAATAAACAAATGTAGTGTCTTCCAGAAATCTTTATAAATGTTCGTCTCATATATTCGTATAGGTAATCAAACACGCATTTTCCTCCCTTACGAAACCCAACGACGACACATGGTCTGAAGGGTCGTAATGAATTATATGATATGTCTGATAAAACTTAAAACATGATATTGTATTTTGACAGCGCATCGCATAACGAAGGGAATTCAAGGTTATAGAATAATGCAGTTTAAACATCGTATCGAATCATAACGGCTCGCCATATGAATAATTTTGATTCACGTTATTTTACCTAATGAATACCGTTATCTGCCATGATTGAAAAAAATAAAACTTAATAAAATGTGTAAATTGCAATTCCGAATTCGGCAATTACATTTCTATACGCAGAAAATGAAAAACGATACAAGTAATTTATATTATTGATTAAGTTTACGTTTTTTTTTTTTTTTTTTTTTTTTTTTTTTTATTTAGAACTTTCAGTATATAACTATTATAGTTCGACAGTTATTACAATATATAATATATGTATAAAAGATTTACAATAAATAGAATCTTAATTATAGCATAATTTAGATAATTTGGTGATTAGATAACAATATAAAATGAAATGATACAATATATTATGGTGGACGTATAACGGTATATGGAATTACAAATTACCTTTATTTAATAAAGCCGTTAGGAGAGACAGGAGGGGTTTTATGATTGCACTGAATTCGGTAATAAAAGATGTAAATAAAGTTTCTATATTAGGAGATAGGTGGGAATGGTTATGATTGGAGGAAGTGGCTTCGGCATATGATGGTTTATCGGTATTGGAATTTAAGGTGGATTTAAGGAAGTTTGTATGAGATTTGGGAGTAGATATGAAATGTTTACGACGAGGTGGTCTGTAATTAAGTTTTTTATAAACGGGACAGCCTTTGTAATTGGCAGGGTGGCTACCTTGGCATAAAGCACACCTGGCCGGAGATTCTGGTGACATAGTGCATACGTCAGATCTGTGTTCTTCGCCACATCTGATGCATCGTGGAATGTGGTTGCAGTAACCCTGAGTGTGCCCGTAAGACAGGCAACGATGGCATTGAGGTGGGCCTTTACGTGGATGGGGCTTTTCGACAACAATTTTGGTGTGCAATAGATACTCGATTTTATATAAATCCATGTTGTTGGTGGCTATTTTGAGGTCGACGAAAAATAGAGGTAGAGGTGATTTATCGGAAGAGCGCTTAATGTTATGAACGTGGGTAACCTGGTGTCCCAGTTCCGATAGAGAAGTAATTATATCTTCAGTAGAGGTAGAAGGGTGGAGATTGCGGATCACCACCCGTAATGGACGCTTATCATACTGCTGGTATGAATGAAAACTGATGCTGTTTTCAATTAGATATTTAATGAGTAGTCTGTAATGCTCATAGAAATGAGTATGGACGATCAGGTAAGAAGGTGTGGTTTTACAGATAAATTCTGTTGTATTGAAAATTTTCATCAAGTTTGAGGTGAAACTGGAAAAATTACTCACGCCTTTGATATAAACTGCTGGTGGTTTTGGTAGGATATTTTGAGTATGTGTTTGAGTTTTGTTTGGCTGTGTGTTGTCGTTTGAGTCTTTAAGTGTGGTGAGAACTGAGTACCGGTTAGGAGTTATGAATATTTTTGATTTCTTATCATCTGGCTTGGGTGAGAGCGAAGAAGACGAAAGATTTCTTTTGCTTGAAGTTGAATTAATTTTAGTTGTGACACGATTATTCGACGATTGGGCCGCCATATTACGTAAACGTAAACGGCAGAAAGTAATAATATAATATTAGCGTATGAAAAACAGATAACGGAGCGAGCGTAATGACCGTGCGTTCATGATGAACGTTATCGCCGGACTGAAGTTTACGTTACAGACCCAAAACCGTAGTCTCAAAAGAAAACATGCTATACTCTAGAAAACGGTAAACAATCAGGATTTGTCATGGTATAATAATAACCTGATATAAAAAAAACCAAAGCGCCGTTGCAAGCGGTCCTCACAAACATTGATAAAAACATTGAAAAATTAAAACAATCTATATTTAAGATTGTATGTACCAAATATAGGTTTAATCGTAAATCTCAATAATATTTTTTTTAAGCGAATGTACAATGGAAGAGTCGATTTCAACGTAATCAATTATTTTCTTCTATTTATATTAGCAGTAGGTATACATTTATAATAACTATACAGTGTAAATAGTGCGATAACCAGAATACCATTGGCAATCACGGGCTATAAGAAAATTTAATCTACGACTTAGTGTTTATCATTTACACGCGTGTAGTATATTATAATTTATAATATCGTATACATTATTATAAAACATAACAATTTCGCCCACAGTAATAGCTCATTAAATACAGAACAATTTAAAAAAATAATAATTTAAAGTAAACTATTTTTTATTTTTGGTATTATGTATTTAGGGGGATTCTAAGAATTAAGAAAACGTGTGTGCTCTTACTCTTCAGGCACATGCATAAATCAAAGTCTGATGGTAAAATGTTCGAGTAGCCTTCGTATTAGCCTTCATATTCCAAGTTAAAAAAAATTAATCAACTACCCGCTACACCATTCTAACAGCTACTCGTCTACGTCTCACATGTTTTGCGCGTCATATCCTATATATGTTTTTGTATGTAATGGACCGAAAAATCCCAAACATTTTACACTTGATCGTTCAAGTGAAAATGTTTTCGTACTTCTTCCTTAAATTAATAAATCTTAATCGGCACGAAGGAAACTTTATTAATGATATTTCGACAGGCCGTATTTTTTTTTCGTTTATTATTTTGACGTAGTCGAAGTAAATTATAATTTAAATTATTCACACTAACGCCTCTACGAGAATTAAAAAAAAAAAATTAGTGGATTTTAAGTTTTGAACAATCATGAAAATTCTTAAAAAAAATGTAGGTTTTAAGTAAAAATTGTAATAAAATTAGGAACTTGAAATTTATAAAATATAATAAATAATTATGAATATCAAACAAACCGTTACGTAATAATATTATATTAAAAATAATATATAATATTAACTAATAATATTAAATGAGCGGATAGCAGTAAAAACCGTATAGTGATATTAGAAATAGAATAAATAATATGTGTATAACATATAATCAGTTAAACTAAAAAAAATAATAAACTATTATTATATATAATTATTATAGTAAACTCATAAAAAAGTCATTTAGTGATTTATAATATGTTCTTCGAGGTTAATTTAATAAGGATTTTGACATTAAAATGATTAATAACTTGTTCCTATAAATTCGTGTTGTTTACAATTACCAACTGTGAACTGTTTTCAGTGGCCAATCGAAGGATAAAATTTCAGCTTTAACTCTAACTGGTTTTAAAAATATTAAACGCTGCCAATGTAAATGAACATTTACTATGCAAGACCGTGACTCGTGATGAAATTCGTCGATTTCTATTTCATTTAATTATCGCAATTTCGTCGTATCAATCAATCTGCGGCAGATGTGCCACCGATGGACGCACACACGCACGCACATTCACCGTCCCTGGGGGCACTATTAATAATATACAGGAGTGGTGAGTCGCGTTACGTCATCAATCCCGTATTGTATTTTTTGCAATTTGTCATTTATTATAGTTCTTCTCAGTGTCGTGTTTTACACAGTTATCCGTGAAATATTATACAAGCGCTCAAGCACGCGATCGTTGCCCGACACTAGTATGGTACGGCAATAAAATTATATCATGTACGACGGTCGCGAGATGTGATAAAAATAAAATAAAATTACCTATCCGCTCGGCTACCAATATATACCTACCTAAAATGTCGCCTACCAGCTGAACATTTGTTCGCCCTCTCGTAAACATACATCGTAAAACTTCAATCAGAGGTAGGTACCTACCAATAAATGTACCGTCGTCGATAATGTCCCAGTTTTAACGACCACGATAAGTACGCGGTCCAAGTACGTATATGCGCAGCGTATAAAAGCGAAAATCACGTGACAAAATATATTCGTATGAACGGCTATTCGATCGTTCACAGTATTGTTATTATTTGTCGAGGAGATCTATAAAATACTACCTCTCCTCCCTCCTCTGGGAACTTTATGTAGTATGTACTTATTTATATAATAAATATGTTCATAATATTAAAATCTATAAATTTAAAATATAAATAAAATTGTTAATAATATTATTAAATCTTATATCTGTAGTATGTTATGTACTAAGATTATAGTTCTATTTTTTCTGAAAAAAAATGTAGCACTTCCAGATTTCTAGATAGACGCCTGTCATCGGTCACATAAGTGTTTACCGGACATTTGACGCTAACTTGACATGAGTCAAAATGACAGCCAATGTACTTGAACTTTGTATTTGTACCGACGCAGGTATTCATCGTTCACGTAGTTCAGAATAACAGTACTATGCTATCCTAAATATTATTAAGTAAAACAATAAATACACCAAGCAACAAACACGAGAGGTGATATTTAATGATACTGCAAAATTAATAAAATATATAATTATAAAATTAACATTCGCCGTAAAATGAAAATATATTACAATATATATATATATATATATATATTTAATGTGTTTTGCACAGTCATCTAAATTTAGAAAACGAATAAAGTGAGTATTTTGCATTTACTATACAATTATATAATATATGTTTATATCAATAATTAAAAGATAAACATCATATTTTTCGATTATTCAGATGACACGGCATCCTGGATAGGCAATTTAGCTACACCATTTCCCGCTTTTTCATACATAGGTGCATATAACAATATTATAAGACGTGTAAGTGAGCAAGTATACGAATATAGTATACTTAGTTCATATGATATTATATAATACCTATAACAAATTAATGTAATTTTAGTCTTTAAATAACTGCCGAAAATGTAATACATAATCAATTTGTTATAGTGAAATTTTAATTTAATTTAAAATTTAAAAATAATCATTTATTTAATCCCATTTTAGTGAATACTTAGAAGCAAAATTATAAATTAAAAAAAAAAACACACAATTATTTTGGATATACAACACTATTTTCAGAAACTAAATCTTTACAGGTAATACATAACATAATTTTTCCGTTTCCGATTTGGCCACGCCTAACTTCCCTCTCATTTCTTTAAACACTCATTGAATTACTTCCCTCCCTTTCTGAGTGCTCCACATACCTCCCATATTATACTTTTTAATTATACAGACTATATAATTTGATTTCCCAAATTAATTTACACAGCATTTTAATTATCAAACAAAGTTTAAATGTAAAAAAAACCTTGGATATCGGCCAACGATTACGTTCTACGAATACGACCCCTACGACGGGTCTGTACCCGTTAATCTACATCCACACAAAATGGTTATGTAATTCATATATTATATTAAATGCAGCTTAAAATAAGAGAATATTTTAACAGCAGCTTCTGTAATCAAGCGGTTTTTAATCACCCTTGGGACCAGAGACATTTTTGAATGTCCTCACCGCATATTTTAGACAATACAACATAATCCTATAAAAACGGCCAATATAACAAATGCAATGTTTGTGAAGCATCTTCAGTGCTTTTATTTTGGTAAAAATAAAACTTCTAGACAAGCGTTAGATGTTTGTGGCAGAAGTAAAGTTTATGACTTACCAATCATACCCTCTGGACAAAAAAAGTGATTAACCTAGTATAAAAAATAATGCAAGTATTCTATAAGTGAATAAAAGACATTATTCTAAAAAAAGTTTGAAATTTATTTGAAAAAAATAATCATTAAATGGATAAAATGTATGTTTATATATATAAAAGATTAACTTATATCATTTTTCCAATAATTGTCCACCCTGCTGCAGATTAGGTAGAACAATTATTCAGTGTGCGATCTCCTTGTGGATGTAAAAAATTTATAAAACAATAAGGATTCTATGTGTCTCTTTGACGTGTGTCATTGATCTTCCAATCACTGAAACCCACTTTGACAGAAACAACAACTAATCAGAATCATTCTAGAAGAGTCATCATGTAAAAATAAAAGTTATATTTTTCCATAGTTTTAAAATTATGTTTTACAGAAAAACAAATACATTTAAATAAAATTGATAAATAAATTATTGTCGCATTTGAGACAAAAAATATATGATGATGGAGAAAATATGGTAAGACAAATCAAGGGGAGGGAGTACTACCATACTTATACTTTCAGACAACACTAAAGTCTATTTTTATTTGTTTCGTACACTACTTAAAGCTATAATATTGACTTATTGGTGATATATCATTATGATAGTATCGTATCCGTACCAACCAACCATAACTTATTTTTGGTAATTCAAAGACTGCACTGTTTTTCTATTTTTACCGAAAAAATGACAATTTTGTTCTTCTACAGATATTCGTTAGTTTTGAACCTGTTGATATGAATGGAAAAAGCGAGTAGCCATTTTAAAGACACTATTAAATTTCTATTTACATTACGCCTCGCAATTTTTATCTCGAGGACGGTCCTGCAATCGTATAACTGCGGTAAAAATACAATGTACTGCGAACAAACACGCAGTCGAATTGCTAAACGTCTATTGATGTGTTTCTCCCAACGTGGCACCAAAAGCAGCCCCTACACAGGAGTGCACGTCGGGTGAACCACAGACACGTGGCGCGTACAAAATACACAGGTACGAACTGCATAATTACGGGGACACAAAAGGATTCGCATTTACGATATGACGCGCACGTCGTATAATATTATACGTCTATATTGTTGTACCCTATTGTGAGCTGTAGGAATAATTTAGAGGGCGCCTCTATTCATCAACGGCGTATTATATTCAAAATATATGCGTATAATATACTCGTAGGACGTATACACTATATACTGCTGCTGCTATTGAACTTCACTCGTTAACCGATGATTTCAGCGCCGAGCGTATACGCCTAAACCGACATTATATATTATTATTGTCGGCCTTAACCCTTGATTACGACCTATAAAACGGACATATTATATTATATTATACAGTATATCGTATTATGCGGGTGTATACGAGGCCAACAGCTAAATATACACTCGTGCGTATTATCACGACCAAGACTCGCAGATTAGACTTTAAGTCTCGAGTGATTTTCAAGTCAAACAATTTAAATCAAATTTGTGGAATTTTAAGGTCAAAATTAAAAAAACAGTCCGATCGATCTCAAATATACTTCATGCCGAATTCATATACATTTTCAGAAGTCTTATTGCTTCAATACAATGATCGAATTTATTGAAGTTAAATGGGTAGTTTTTGACGGAAAAATTGGCCAGTATTAAATAGTCTTAAGAATTTTTTCATAAAATATACGTCTATAGCTGATCAGTAAATGTATAGTTAAGTTTCTTACGAAACAACACTCAACAATCAACATGTACAAAATATAATGCAAGATAATATTTATCATTTTTTAGTATAATAATTGTGTAAAAATAATATAATAAATATTTGTGGTAACGCCCTATGTAACAGAAATAAGATAAAGCAATAGAGAGGACGCCTACTAAAAAAAAAGATTAATCCTACAGATTGCGCTTTTAATAAATATACAATACCTGAAAATAATTCAATCATAATATTGTTTAAAGGATTTATTGTACGGTGTGGAACATGATGTACAAGCTATAGACAAAAATAGTGTTAGTGTCACTCTGAAAGAGAATAAAAATATTTCATTACCAAGCGTAGACATTCAATATATACCGGAATTCGATCTAAACACAAATAATCTGGAATTTGATGAAACGGTTCTGGAGACAGATAATTTCATACCGGAACCATCCGGCTAATCCAATTACCTACATTTGTTAATGATTCTATCAAATGGCAATAGGAGTTGTAGAACACAAAACTTAGTACTGTTCTATAATAATGGATGATACAATAGCGATTAATAGTTCACGAAGTTAAAACATTCTCACCATCACAGCAACCTATAGTTTCGACATTACAAGTGTTTTTCAAAAATGTATAGGTAGCAGTAATGGTGAACATGTTTTGAAAGTGTGGATAAATAATCGCTATTGTATTACCCACGATTCTAATACAAATACAAATGTCCATTGTAACTATAAGACTTTAATAAAAATAATTTACATAATATGATAAAAAGGTGCTGTTTTTATATTTTTTTAATAATGTACATAAAAAATTAGTGTACAATTTAAAGTAAAGATTATTATCTAGGGCATTTCAGTGTTTTATTGATATTTTAAACATGAAGCAAGTTATGTTAATTTGAAAATCTACAAAAAGATTATAATTTTAAAATACTAACTTTCTTCAATATTAAAATGTCAATAACATTTTCCAATACGCCCGGATAATAAATTTATCATTAAATTTTACAATATATAAATTTACTCTAGTTGTAAAATAACATAACTAAATGGATTATTTTAATTATTGAATTATTCTGAATGAAAAATTGTCCATGTTACTCTATTTTAATGTGTGTGAGATTGTCGACAGAGACAACACTTGCAGATTTTGTTTTAAAATGTAGTCGACAAATCCATATATTTATATCCCCCCCCATCAATATTTGCTAACGCCGGCCTTGAATCTACATCCATGTATATACATATTATACATATTCGCACAGATATAATCAGTATAATCAGACTAAAACTGAGGGACGATTGCCGATATAGGACGATGACACTATTCCGTTGCAGTGCCAAAATGTTTAAACCCTATCTTATGGATTTTTTTTCTCATAACTCCTGACTCGATGTTTTTCGGTTATGTTCACTGAACACAAAAAATATTCAATAACCAGAATACAACGATAAAATCCTTAGGTACTATAATAACGCAAGTCTAATAATTCCACTCGTATACTCGTATTATGTGGACTGTCACGTTTAATGTTGCATAACTTGCAATAAATATCTAATGGTACCCTATATGTTAAAATAATACCTATTGTATACACGTAAGATTATACTGAACTATTGGAACTACATAATATTCTAGTAAGAATTATAAAGCCGAATCGCGTATACGAATACAATAATATACAGTATAGGTACGTACAACATAAACTATATTTTACAATTGTATTATTCCGCTTAATAGACAACAGTCTATAATTTATGTATAGTAAATCTTTTATCTGTAATTCAATTTTGAATTTTAATATTTTATGAAATTAGTTTTAGATTCTGAGTTGATAAATGAATGTAATATATTGGTTTTACAACATGTGTTTTTTTTTTTTGTGTCTAGAAAAACTAAAAAAAATGGTTCAATCATTGTTAAAATATCTAGTTAATGCCTACCAGGAATTCAAAAATACCATAAGTAGGTAAATAATCTACTGTTGGCGGTACTCTAAATCGAATGTATCTCGTCAGTTGTCATTGGATAGTCTCTGTCATTAAACAGTGAATAGGTACACTAAATATTTTTAACAACAAAAAAAATTTCAAATTCCATGATTTATTCTACTAATTTTTTCAAAATTCAAATTTCGAATTCTTGTATTAATGACCATGTATGTACATTAATTAATATTTTTAAATTACTATAATAAAACATATTAAAAACTTAGCATTATATTTTCAATTTTTTTCTACGCAGTGAAATAATTTTTATTGCCATTTATAAATAAAAAAAATGTTAAAAAAAGTCAAAATATTTTTAAAATCATAGCATGTTTACAAAATACTAATATAAAAATTTGGTGAAAATTTTAATTATCTAAGATTAATTTGCTTTTTGAATTACACCAAAAATAATAAAATTGATTTTATCAAAAACTGGAATTTTAAACTATAGACCACCGGAAATATTGCAAATCAAACCATCTGTACTGCCCAAAAGATAACAAAAAATTGACAAATAGTATAAAACTCATTATTATAAAATCAATATTCGTAATAATTCAAATAATTTATCCTCTTAGAATTTAAAATTGTCAAGTAAATTGTCTCAATAATCAGGAAAATCTAAAAATAAATTACGTAAAATGAGAATATTTACGTTACTCCAGTTTTTCAATAAATCGATTTTGTTATTTCATTTGTTATTAAAAAAAAGTAACAATGGATACATGACATTTTCATCAGATATTAATATTAGCATTTTACACAATAAAAAAAACTGATACAAAAAATAAATACTCGATTAAAGAACTTACAAACTTAATGCTAAGTCCTTTATAAGTTTTATAACTGGAATTTTATCAAAAAAAAAAAATTAAATATTGATCCACATTAACTTATGACGAGAAACTTAAGTTCAAATGTTGATGCTATTGGATAGATATATAACTTTTGTTATTTTGTTACTGTTTAAAAAGTATTAAGTATAGAAACTTGAAATATTTCACTACAACATAAATCTATTTCTATAAATAATGACATTTTCAAAATATTATATTCTTATTTTTAAGCTGTTTATCTATTCACCTCATTCTACATCACGTAATACGTAGTTATGTTTGTATACATTAGTATCAGCTAAAAATGTTATATGAAACAGTATTATAATCACTATAAAATTTTAAAATATATGCAATGTTTCAGCGAATATCAATTAAATAACTAATATCTATTATATTATATAATATCCTTAGAAATATTATAAGCAGACACAGTAAGTATACCATCGGTTAGAATCGTCTTTTTAATTATCTAATTAATTAATTTTTTAATTAAAATTTACAGAGTTACAATAACCTAATTAATGACGTCAAACACTAATAATTACCTGCTGTATTGCAAGTGACTTCGGTGGTTCTCTTCATATGCATATACAAAAATTGAATAACGATTTTTCGTATTTCCAAAATTACGATTTAACAATATATATTTTTGTTGAACGACCATGGGAGCATTAATAAATGCATACATTTCGAGTGCATTATCAAGTTATACGTGTTACGATTTATGATACTCATTTGATTTATTGTATGAAATAATATGTTATATTTTGCACGTTCAAGCAATTGCATAAATATAATACATATTATGGAGGACGGTAAAAATGTCTGTAAATAATTTTAACATTAAATACAATATTATCATATGAACAAACGCGTAAATACTTTACCGATTCATATTGTACGCCAAAATTATAAATTTCTAAGCCCAAAAAGAAAGAAATTATGAGAATTATGAGAGATCAATGAACACGATATAATATCATAATAATATAAATTTAAAACATTTTATTATTCGCATTTTTTTTTTCAATTAAGTTTATTCAACTTCAATATGTATTTTAAATTGGACAACTAACAAGATATTTAAACTCTATTCTAAATGTTTGAATTTTTTGTTGTGTTATACATCTGACTATATCATATTATCAAAAATTCAGAAAGTATATTTTTGTTACAATACAAATTCATTGAAATGTGAAATTGTTAAATTCCAAGTACTCCAGAAAATGTGTGTAAGTTAGATTTTAATTGGAACCAGTAGATCAGTCATTTAAAATTCTAACGCAGTTTCTAACAATGTAACAATGTTCAAATCCAATTATTAAAATCATTATCCTAAATAAGTAACCGATAATCATAATATGCATATATCGTATATATATATATATATATATATATAGCTATGTATATACAAATGTATAAAATACTTTCAAATATTTGAAACGAAACTTTTAACTATTTTTTCTCATTCACTATAGAATTATTTATAGAAATCAATTACGAAAAATCCAACGAAAATTGTTTATATAAGAAAGATTTAATATGTTCCAAATTACAATTAATACATTTTTATAGGATGTAGAAACTTAATGTTATTTTATTAGTATAACTTAAATATTTATAAATGTATTATTGAAAATAAATAAATAAAATACTTACCTACGAATAGAGTACTTCACTATCATACACCAAAATGCTTTTAAAAGTTTTATAATTAATTATCTATACGACTCGTTCTAAACTTGGTTGAATGCTGTATATAATATGCAGGATGTCTCATGAGGATTAACTGATTTGAAGTGGCGGGGTAATGTGGTTTCCAAAATTTTAAATAAGTAAATCCTTGCGAGACTCTGTAATTTATTTATTATAATTATTCTAGAATAATTACATATTATTTCAAATCATTAATCACAATAATTAGCAGGTAGAATATGAATTTAATTATTACTTTTTTAATTGAAATTTAAAAAAAATATTTATGTATAAAAAGTTCCCAGTGTATTAAATTAAAGATCAATATATACCTAAAGGTTAATATTATATAGATTATAGATGAATAATAAATACGTATACTTTATAGTTATAATTTTTGATTTAATTGAAAATTGAGAGTAAAAATATAATTACAACAATAGAATTCACAAGACATTATATAATTATGCAGAAACGGTTATTGATTTTTTAAAGAAATATGTTTTTAAAACAGAAAAAAAATCAACTCAAGTACTATATTAAAAATATATTGCAATATTATTTTGGACAAGCTAGTGTACACAATAGGTATGACATATTATATTATACTCAATACGTTCAAGTAGGAATTTATCGTGTACTTAGATATGTACATAATATATATATATTACTTTAACACTTTCACGCGTGCTATTATAATAGTATAATAGTATTATGTCGGACGTTGATGTCACCAAACGAACTTTATTTGTTTTACTACAATAATATGAAGTATTGACTCGTTGAGGTGTCGGATGCATGATGCGTGCCAGATAGTAAACTAGTAAAAGGTCTTTTGTTCGTACGATCATTGATAAATCGTTCAAAGAAAGCGGGTTAAATACACGTCAAAAGTTCAAAAATAAATTATTAACAAACATTATAGCACAGGCAAAATTAAAACTTATCACAATAAGTTATAACTTTAGCCTACATGGTTACATATCATATAACTATTGCATACGTTTAAGTTTATTCCTTTCAATAATCATTTAATCGAGAATCCAAAACCAATTTACAATTATTATTTTTTTTTTCTTAGTTTTTAACGATCCACTACTTACGAGTATTAATGATTGTAAACAAAGGACACGCTTAATTATATTAAATATAATAAATTTATATATATTTTTTTAATCACATTTTTTTTTTTAATGAGATACTAAGTTTGATTCCAAAAGACCAAGACTCTAAAATAAATATAAGTAATAACTACTAAATTCTTAAAATCATAATTCCCATTACATATAACCAGGAAGATTAATAGAAAACTATGGATAATTAAAACAAAACACTGTGAAATCTGTTTATGGTAATTTATATTTTGCATTACTTGAAATAATTTAGCTAATAATTTATTTTTCCCTCCTGCTATTTCAGCACTTAAAAAAATATTATATATTTTATGAAAATATCTGTGACCAACTTTTATTATTTTTAAATTTAGAGATTTATTTAAAGTGCTACTACGCACCATGGTTATTGTACACTCGTTAAGTGTATTTATACACTTTAATTGTTTATTTTACCATAATATATTTCTTAAAACTCTTATTCAATTACTAAGATACTTAAAGTTATGACACACATAAATGAATACAAATAAATTTAATTTGTAAATGTTTATTTATTGTAAAATATGTAAAAACTCAATCTCTACGATTTCCATTATTTATGGTTACAGGTATGACGCTTATGTATAAATGGCATTGGATGTTTATCAATATGTTTTAATAGGTGAAGAGAAATATTTCTATTATAACAGATTTTTTCTTTAGTTAAAAATCATCATTTTTTATCATTAAGGATTCTCGCATTTTTTTAATTTCAAAAAGGCTGACTACACAAGCATAGGTAATTAAATTTCTTGCATCTTATAATTGAGCACTGACCTCATTGTCCCTTGATACAGACAATACTACAAGTGTCTTCTTTGACGCTCTCCATTGTTATATTCTCTCTAGTGTATCCAAATCCATTTTTTGTCGATTGCGTTTTCCGTTTAGTACAATAAAGATCATAAAAATTAATTTTTCAACAAAAATATCGCTTATATCATAGTATAGTTCCGTAATTTGGAATCATTATACCTCGTATATGAATTAAACTTATAATAATTTATTGAGCCTGTTAAAATAATATTTTTCAAGGCAATTACTTTATACTCAATATCCCGTGTCTACCTCATGACTAAACACCAGTAAGTCTGCATCAAAATACTTTTAAAATGATAATATAAATTTATGATGAAAATTGTCTGTGTTAATGCGTTTTTGAATTATAACAAAATATCTTAGTTTAGTCAAAATCTGGTTCAGCCTAGGTTTAGCATAAAAATTCCTGTTTTCCTTTAATTTTTTGATTATTTTTCCCAATTACAAAAAAAAATACTTATTTTTAATTTTTATTTCTCTAAAATACAAGCTACATCCGGTGTTCTAAAAACACACATCATTGTAAAATCAATACTTTCATCGCTCCACTCAAAATCTAAAATATATTTTACTGAAACAGTATTATTTATAAATTAACTAAGAAACGTGCTAATGTTTTCAAAACTCAGAATAATGCACCTTGTATATATATATATATATATATGTATATATTCGTATCCAATGCTCGTGAATATTTATATAAATTCCTTATGCATATATTTAAAATAGTAAGCCTAAACACAAATAAAATCTGATTATAATAATGTATTCATACACATTTTTTACGGATCATTTAAATTAAAATACATTCGTGAAAGGCAAACTTGATCCATAGCGAATAATAATTAAATCAAGACCTTCCGATTTGTATTCAGACAAGTTAAATTTCAAACATTCAAATAAAAGTAAAAAATTTAAAATATTTTATTGCGGGGCAGTGTTATTAAGTCCCATCGTAAATATCGTGATTTTCTTTAATGACATAGCCTAATAATTATAAGTATAGTGCAGGTATAGTATTAATATACCATATAGTAAACCAATGTTACTATTCAAAATAACCACTTTATCTATAAACATATTTACTAAATTATATAGTACGCTTATACAGGCACGTTGTATAATATAATTATGCAGATAATTAAATTATATTTGTAAATATGATCAAATCATAAAATAAATTTTCAACTCTACTATGCAGTAGTAACCAATATAAATGTATGATATAGGTAATAAGTAAAAACTATTAAAATATACGGTTTGAAAGGAAAAATTACCAAACAAATTACACTTTACAGCGTAGTATTAATTTTAACTTAAATAACGCCGTTTCAATATTATTTTAATAATTTAAAACGTATTCAATACAAATAATAATACTGTCTAATCTAAAATCTAATGATGTCATTACTCAGTATCTCAAATTCTGCGATTAAAATCCAACAGACTTATTTTATACGTGTCAATGATAATCGTCAGTAGACTGTTATCTTTTAATACTAGAATAATATATATATATATCATTCGCCGCTATTTCACCTTCTTTATTCTATGATTTTGTTATCATATTAAACTGTATTCCTGTAAAAAAATGTTTGTACAGTTATTATTTTATTATTAAACACCAAATAGAGGCAAAAAAATTGTACGTATATTTTTTTTCCTGTTAACCGACAGCTTTGTTTGAATAATACTACTCCTCTGCTGCCATCGTTTATTGATGTATACGAATGCTGCAAACATGTAATACATATACATTATACATAATACAATTAATAACTCATCGGGCGATTGCAGGTCGTACTGCATCTCATGATAAAATAAAAAATAATAATATAAGAATAGTCCGCCAGTCTGATCGAGGTGTTCGTTAAGCCTCAGAAGGAGAAACTTCTCAAATGATTTATCAGTTATATTTAGCATGCAAATGAGAGGCCGAAAGCTATACAAACTAATGGTGAGCTTGTCCGGTCTTTCGTGAAGAAGTAGTAGTCTAGAGTCTAAACCGTTTCCACCTAATATAGGAAAACCAACTTTCGTAAACATCGGTTGAACATCTTAACGAATGTTTCAGAAGACCTGCTGTTAATCGCCAAAAGCATTTCGTTCGAAATCCATTCGCCCCTGGCGAACCACTGCAATTGCGCCCCCTCCCCCAAATGGGAAATATGCATTTGACAAGCCACGTACATTTCGTATAGCTACAGTTATGCTATGAATACATACATACCTATTACTTACCTATTTTATGAGAATATTACCACACATATCAGTTATACGTATAATATATACAATAAACATAAAGACTCTACTGTAGTAAGTTGTTAAATTAAGTATACATTTTTCAAATATTACGTGAAAAAATTACATAACTAGTATTGAAATTTGCTCCCTTCTTAGAATTGCGCCCTTGGCCCATGCCCTCTTGCCCTAATCTGAATACGGCTCTGTTTCACTATCAGCGATTGCGAATGAGGTGGTAGGAGCCATTCGTCAGTCCATCGACACGCGTTGCCAGTTCACGATTAGTCCGTCGGCGGCGGGGAACACCTATTTCTGTCCGCAATCTCTTTTTCGCGTTTAATAGCTAATATATTATCATACGTAGGTACTTAGAGGTATTAGTTATAAAATAAAAACGTGTAAATCTTATTTACATTTTAACTGAATTAATTTAATATTAATCTATAATACCTATAATAATACTAATCATTAGTCTACAAAAACGTCAAAAACAGTGTAAACAGATTTTGTATGCATTTGTATTTGCGTATTTTTCATGTTGTTTATGAGTATGTATATTATTGTTTATTAATTTATTATTCTAACTTATAAGCGTTTACATTTTATAGATACTTTGTTTACTAAAATATTAATTTTGTTTAAAATAAAATCTTACATAATAATATAATATTAAAAATGCAATTGACGTTATTACATAGATTAACAAAACAATGAATTTTTGAAGAAACGAAATTCATAAACATATTACATCCAAGCACCAGATACTTACCAATATTTATAATTTATCATCAATCCAGATTGTGAAAAAAAGTTACCTAGTGACAACTTTTTTGTCAATACGCAGTACAAACATAAAAATATCTTCGTTTTTATTTGGTACCAAAAATTTCTTCGACATTAAACTCAAACAATTATTTTTAATTGACATTCAACTTTTTTATTTAATATATAATTAACATTTAACATTGACGAATAAAATAATAATGACCGTCGACTGACATTCATAAAAAGAGACAAAAATAGTATAATAATGAACTTTTCACACTAAAGAACAGTATACGGAGTTTTCTATCCCCATCAAATGTCTACGTCATTTTTTTTCAACCTAATAGTGTTAATGAACTATTGACAGTAATAAAATAAAAAAACGGAAAATTTGGTTTTTCAGATATTTCAGTTATATAAAACACTATGCAAAATCGTTGTATTTTACAAAAATTATACATAAAATAAAAATGACATTTTTTCCTTGTGAATTCTTAATTTCGAACGTTCATCACGTTGGTAAAGTTTGAACTTGACTAAAAGTTAAGTTTTTGTAGTAGAATAAAAAAAATTCAAACGCACGTGTTACTGAATACTGAAATGCACCAATTCTATTTGAGTAATTGCAAAACTTGTCGGACCCACAACTTCACTCCGAAATAATGTCCCAGGACTTTTATAAAATACCATATAGGATATACGCAGCAGGTCAACTTGTATAATTTTGACTAAAACTTATAAACCGTGGTGAATTTTTAAACTTTTTTTATTGGTCGAAGTCCTAAAATATTTAGTTAACCTACCACACTAGTATTACATTAGCACTTGTAGGTACTCATTATAATAATTTTATAATATAAACTTTAATATAACATTAATTTGAAATTTCGTTAGATGCAATTTAATATTATCGTTTATATACAACTGGTGAAATATTATGTCCTTATAGTTCAATATAGTCAAGTTTGACTTATGTAGATACTGAAGTTGAAACTATAAACTCAAAACCCGTGTATTATTTTTAAATTGTGTAGCAAAGTGAACACTTCAGAAATTATCTGTTACTATTATTATACCTAAGTAGGCTAGTCTAGCGGTTAATTGTTCTTAGATGAGCAAACATCCAAGAATTAAAATAATATAACACATAATTTATTCTTTATAACCCATAATTGAATTTAAAACAATAATTATCGTGATAAAGTTTAAAACTGCAGTAGGAAAAAATTGCATACTTTTAAAAAAAAAATAATTAACCTTTTCAAAATTGAATCCATCTAATATAACACATTATAACATTAAGTTTACAAACAATTATTACCTACACATATAACTATAGTTAAATTAAACACAATCGTCAAATTTGGAATTTGGTACTTACTTTAAGTAACTACTTATTCGTTATATGCCTACACTAGGTAATACCCAAATGTATTCGATTAAATTGTTAGTTTATTCAGTTATATATTTTATTATTCGAATGTATATTTATTCATACAAGCAATGTATGAACAGTCTTATCATATAGATAATTAAAATAAATAGATATTATATTTTAATTTTTGTATTTAAGATACATATAACCTATAAAATTTTGTGTTAAAAACTCATAGCATTTAATAGTAGTTATTACGATTAAATTAATACTTAATATCCATGTTTCTTATACAATTAACAATGATAGAATTAAACGTTATATATTATGGATTTTAATTTATTGTAAAATCGCTCAGTAATTATTTTTAAAATAATAACAAACATATTCAGTATAAGTTTTCTATAAAAATAGTAAACTGAT
Source organism: Rhopalosiphum padi (assembly GCF_020882245.1). Classification (NCBI taxonomy): domain Eukaryota; kingdom Metazoa; phylum Arthropoda; class Insecta; order Hemiptera; family Aphididae; genus Rhopalosiphum; species Rhopalosiphum padi. The sequence continues at coordinate 10,058,053 of NC_083598.1, read as the reverse complement.
AATCGTCAGTTTATTGATTAAAGCATAAAAATAGTGGACTAATAAATTTCGGTTTAAAATGTTTCTATTTTTATATGTTAGAATCGATGAAAAATGAACATAATATAATATATTATTAAATCGTATTGTGTTGTAAAGCAATAAAACAAACTTTTTAATTTCAGTTAACATAACAGTGATGGATTTCTATGAAGCACGTTTTGTTTAAGACTTTAGACTCTAGATACAACAAAATATCAACAAAGACCTATTTTTTTTATTTAATTAATTCTATTTCGTTATTATTATTATCACATTTATCATCATATAAAGTGACGTTACTTTCATACTAGTTATTATTATTTTTATGGACATAATTTGTTTTTTTTATTTTCGTTTTAATCAATTACATTTTCGTTCTCATACGCCCTCATACATTTCAGAATGTCGAAATGTAATGTTATAATAATTACAGTCTGAAATGATATTATTTTAAATTGCTGTATAAATATTAAAAGAAAACACAGCTAATATAAATTAAATTTCCTAGTTATGCTAAAGTTTTATTATTAAAAAATATAAAATAAGTATGAAATAGAATTTGTTATGCAAATATTGTATTATTTCACATATTTCACATTTTATTGCAGAAGGTAAATACTTATATAGTACTATATATATATTTATAAATATATAATATGAAAATATTCGTTATTAAATGTATATTTTAACTCGGATAAAAGATTGAACAATAATTGCATATTTTATGTGACTAACAATTTTATAATTGCACTGAATTTTTTCTTTTAATAAAAGCTTTTTAAAAATAAACTATATGATTTCTTTACAACATCATATGCGTGTTAACTTTTCAATTATTTTAATATTTTAAAAATATTAACAAATTTAAGAAATACAAATTCTGTATTAATTTTTAATTTCAACTTATTAATATTATTTATATTCATAAAGATACTTCCTTAATCTCAAATACCACCTTGACCCCGTGGCTGCTTAGTATAAAAAATTGCGTTTCAAAGTCAACCAATCCAAATTATTACACATTGCATTCACTCTTCTCATTTCTCTCTGTCCTGTGGTGTTTCCAGATAATATTCAAATTCCTACATCTCATTCGACTAAATACTTACGTCTAATTTTGACCACCAGCTCACTTGGTTACACCACATCAAAATTAAAAAGCTTACCTTAAATGCACACCTCAGCTTACTTAAAATTCTAATGATCAACAACAAGCACACTAAATTAAATACAAAACTCCTAATATAAAAATCCCCTGTTTATAACCAAAAACATAAAATTTTAGATTATATTTAATGAAAATAAGTTACTAAAATTGTCTTATTTAATTTACATCATAAAATGCTATAATGATTAGTGAATAAAATATTTTATAATATATAAACTGATAATAATATAAACTAATAACTGCATTATGTTTCAATACAATTTTTTTATGTGTAAAACTAAAACAGAGCATTATAATTCACTCGCACATCGTATCATATCTCTGATATTATCCAAATCCGTAGTAGGCACATCTTAAAAAATAACAGGTGCTTTCTTTTTTTTTTAAACACTCGATATTTGGAAATGATTATTGTTTATGTAATTTTGTTTTTTGATAAAATAATTACTCTGTAAGTATCTTATTTTTTGAATCGTTGGATTATATTTTATCACGAATAATTCTCGGTTTACCTTATTGTTATATTATGTGGTATATACACGCCCAAAAAACCAGTTGTTATTGTTGTCATTATTTTTATTAAATTATAAATATTTTATTATTGTACAGTTTATTTTAAATTACGTGCAAATCTATAAATTAAATGTTAACCTATCATAAAATAAAAATACAAATATTTTACAGGTGTTAAGTTAATAATGATATTTTTTTTTTTTTTTTGAAGCACCTAGGTCTATATTGAATAAAATATACATGAATGACGGATATTCACGAATTGATCGATGGCTTGTAGTAAGTGTCGTAAGTTGAATAAGATTTTCCTTCTAGTGAATTATTGTAACTACTATAACAGTTGTATCTACAGTCATCATCGTCGGGTGATGAACATTCTTTAGCGGTGCTGTGTGCGTTGTACGGCCAAGTCTGAAATAAAAATATATATATATTTAGGTATAATAAATATTTTAGGTATTAGGAAAGACAATATTCACAATTCACAGTTATTGCAATTGGTAATAAGCTAATAACGTACCAACACCAATATAATAATATTATTCATTTGCAGGTAAAATATTAACTAGAATTATCAAATCCCTAACAAAATAAAAGTCATTGGCGCTAAACATATTTTATCATTTATTATTATTGTTGTTGTTGTTGTGGTCAGGTTAGGTAGGTTGGGGGGGGAGGGGCTGATAAATTTTTGTAAACGCAATTTAAGATTTTTGTAGCGATTTTCATAGACCATAAAAAATTAAAGTAATTTTTAAATTTTCTTAATATTTCTGGGAGGGCTGCAGCCCCCTTACCCCTTGGCTACGCCACTGATGCATCTGTCTTACATAGTCACATTTGGTTATACAGTGGCATCTGGAAAAACGTTGTGCTTTTGAAATTGAAAGTCATGCATTAATACTAACACAGACTTACATATTATACAATAATAAATATTGTTTCTTTTGTAAATATTTTAATTTAAGTATAGTTTATGGTTTTAACCATCATAGTTGGTCACTAATAGTAATCAAGAAAGCTATTTATGCATATTCGATTCGAAACTTAAATCATAATGCTCTAAAAAATACAAAATATACAAGTATTAAATATTAATAACAAAATATATCATTACTAATACTCACGCGTTACTGTTTCTACATAATTAAACCAATCAATCGTGCAAAAGAAAACCTATTACCTAATCTTTAAAATAGGTAGCGATTTGATTTGAAATCGAGTATTGAAGATTTGATTTTTTTTCTCTAAACAAGTTTTTAAAAATGTAAACAATATTAAGTAATTTGTTTTTTAAAGTAACTCGTTTTATATTTATAAATACTTTGTCATTTATATTAACTATTTGTATTATTAGGACCCAACTATAGTGTAGTACCTAAACTATTTCTGGACTCAACTACTGTACTATTGTTACTACAATTACTACCTGCAGTACAATATCTAATATTTTATAGATTCGTTGTGTACCAGTTTTATCGAGGGGGCTGATACAATATAATATATATATTGTGCCTTGCAACAAATGCCTTTTCCTTTCATTGCATTTTTTTTTTATAAATCAGTGGCGGGCGGTCGAGTGACTTTAACGACCCTTCTACAAATTGGTCACGTATAAATCGTTCAAATTCAATAACTAATACGCATTTTATGATGATTATTTATTGTAATATCGGAAAAACATATAAGAATAATTATAATTTTTCTACAAAATACAAACTAAGATAACACATTTTTTTGAAGGTACAATGTAAATTTAATTTTGTAACAATAATGCAACTTTTTTTTTAAATTGTATTTTCTTATTTTGTTTATAATGAAAATTGGTTATTATATGACTAACTTTGACTAGTCCTTTGAATATCATTATTGACGGTTTCTATACTATATTAAAGTATTCATAAATAAAGTAAGTAAGTAAGTAATATTATAATAAATATGAATAAAGGAACATTAAATAATAAAAAGTGTATTACTGTGAATTTTATTCTAATTAACAATAAATAGATATTTTTATGGTTTAAAAAATAAATTAATATAAAATAACTTGATATTAAAGGTTCAAATGCATCATTTAAAATTTTATATTCAAATATTAAAAACATAATTTAGGTTCTTGAAAATATTTAATATAAAAAAATATTATATAGTACAAATATCATGTTGTCAATAGAAGATATAGAAATTATTATTACTCATTTAGTAATAATTAATGTATAAAATGTTATTGTTATATGCAGATAAAATGTGTAATAAAAATATTTTTGAAGTAAGTCATTAGGTAGTTAATAATTATAATTTTTTTTAAATATATAAACATGTGCTACCTAATAAATAAAATATAAGTTTGAAATTTGGAATCAATAGCCATGGTTATAAGTTATAACTTATAACAATCATAAACTTATAAAATCATGTACAAAAAATATAATAAATATGTAATGAGTTATATATTTATTAGTTATAGCGGGATAGCTTAAGCTAACACACTCTAAATATTTTAATAAATAAATTGATTTTTAATTTTTCACATACCACATATATTATTTACTATGAATATTTAATATTTTGTTACAACTTACAAGTCCAAAAAAATTTTTTAATAATAATTATTAAATTTGGCAACATTGGAAAAAAATCAAAAACAATCGTTTGTTCTCGATAGTATTACTAAAAACGCAGTTACCCAGCATTAAAATATTATACATACGTGCTAGAGAAATTTTTTTTTTACCATCCTGGGTCGGTATATAACATATAGGTAGGTATATTTAGGCGCACAATAATCGCATATTAACTGTGAGTATGATATCAGCAGCGGGTGGTCAGGCGACTTAGACGACCCATTTAGATTTTGGCGTTTTATATAAAAAAAAACCTCCATTTTAGCGATAGTTTATGGTGGGGCATCGGATCGGTAGACGACTACAGGGCTGCTTCATTCAGTCCAAGATAATCCGTGCGTGTAGACAGTTGCACTATATATTGACGTATTTGGTCAACGTAAACTCGTAACATCGTAACCGTTTCACACCTTTGAAGACTGATATCATGGCCCATCCAACAAGGAATAAATTCGACGAAGCGTGGGCAGCCGAAATCGCGAAGAATAAATATCAAAAAAAAATATGTATGGAAATCGATAAATATAATCGGGTGATTAGAGAGCTCAAATATTTACAAATAAAGCACATGCAGGGAATATACGACACGCCCGAAGATCGCAAGTTACTTCAAAAATATGACATTATGGTTGAAGACGGTCGCGAATGGTTGGTGAAGCCGGCACCACATGAAAATGTCGCCGCCAATCTCCTTAAGTACGTGATCAACCTGGAACTGTTTGACGTGCTGCACGAGGCGCACCAGAGCACCAACCACGGCAACTTTAAAGAGATGACCGCCCAAATCCAGGCTAGATATTGCAACGTGTCCAATTTAGCGGTGATGACGTACCTGAGACTGTGCCAGCATTGCGCAAACCGAAATGCGATGGTCTCGGAAATCCTGAATTATGATTTACCGCAACGTGAGCCGTCGCCAATGCGACCGCTTAAACGGGAGTTTAACTTACACGGTTCCTACTTTTCGGTCTACTTCGGATTCATAAACATGCAGGAATACCCTCGCGACGGTTATGAGTACATAATGGTCCACTGGTTTCTTTCAAACCAATTCGTCCACCTGATTCCGCTCCGGAACATAGAGCCTAATAACGTAGTCATCAGCTTGATGGACATTTACGGGACGTTTGGACTGCCAAACTATATCGATGCACCGTTCGATATGCGATACATCCATTCAATAATTAGCCACATCAAGGCAGCGTGGAGTAATGGAGTGTCCATCGCACACAGAAATCCGAATGATATGAACATCTCACAGCATGGCATAAATATGATACATAAGACAATGGAGCCTTGGGTGAACGACGCCAACTTCCGGATCAACTGGCCGTTGAATCTCAAGTACCTACAGTTCTGGATGAACAACCAGTTAAAACCAGGTAAGGTTATTAGCTACATCCTTATACCTACGGTAGTACGGTACAAAGTACCGGCACCGCAGCGACCGGTCTGCACCTTACCGACCGTTACCACGCGCAACGACGACTCGACACTGTCGACTCTCCCACCAAAACGCAGGGCGGAAGACAAGTCGGTCCCGACGAGTACCGGCCGATGGCGATCGTTCTCTTTTACCCCAACTGAAAAAATGTCGACATCGCAAACCTCGTAAATTATATAACCACAGATTGTCTTCTTTTTCTGTTTTCTCCTTTTAGTGTATTTTTCAGATATCCACGTGTAAAAACACAATATACTATAATATACAGTATACGACTCACAATCACAGATTATTGTGTTCTGATTTTTTCTTTGGTTGTTTAACAAACAACCACTGAACCACGTGTTATAAAATATATATATATATTGTATACGATAACGGTACGCCTCGTTTACCACGTAGGTAATCTGTACGACCATTTATTTTTCACGACAATAAATCGTTCCGTAAATTGTGTTGGGTACAATCCTTACCACCTCGACCGGCTCACCGCGCAATCACAGACTCGCCGGCCGCCGTGGCCAATAGGAGGGGGATTGGGTCCAAAACTAAACAAAAAACGAAATTGATATTTTCAGGTATAGAGGTATTTTAGATTTTGAGTGGGACGATGAATATATCGGTTTAACAATGACGTGTGTGTGTGTGTGTGTGAGTTTATAGATTCTGAACGAAACAATGATTTTATCTAATTTATATTTATAGGTGTGGATTTTTTTCTGTCGTACATCAGTAAAACTGCGTACATCTTTTAAGGTGGCTTCTTTTAGCGATTTGTATATACGTAGGTAGTAGATATTTTTGGGGATAAAAATTAAATTATCTTCAATACTTTCCAAAATAATTTGGGGTAACCCGACATTTTACGTGAATCTAGTTTTTGACAAAATTGATTTTTTTTTTTAATTTAAAAATTATTAATTAGATTTTTTCACCAAATATTTATAATAGAATTTCCTAGGGGATAAACATTCAAAGTATTTCCACTCTTTTTGGATATTTTTAGATATTTGACATTTACAACTTTTTTAAACTATTCCAATTTACGTATGTAAATATATTTGTGAATAAAAAGGCTTGAAAATTGAATAAAGTTCACCATAAGTTTAAATTACCCACATAAAAATAAAAATAAAATAGCAAATATATTTTAAAATCTACCTATTAGTATATTTCGACTCTCGAAAGAATGCACTCGTTTGCTGAATTACGACAAGGACAATGTTATCGACGTGTGAAATTGATAAGGGATGTGCGAGTTTGAACGTATTTTGGTTACCACCCAGTTGCGATTATCGTGGACCGGATTATAGTTAAAATTTCATAAAACATTTAATTATTAAACATACGGTTTCTCATAGGTTTTACATAAAAAAATATAAAAAAAATAGTTTATGTTTTTATAGATACCTAGGTGCATTTTTTTTTGATAGTGTACCTAAAAAAAACTTTCATTTAATTGAATATTTATAAGAAGCACAATGATTTTTCACTTAAACGACTCAGATTTTCTTTTATAATTTAAAATATGATATACATAATTTACATATAAACTTAATACTTTCCACGTTTATCTAATTTATAATCTTGTATGCAATTTTCGGAGTAACTATTTGAACTAATTTTAGGTTATTTAAAAGCGTTTTAATTTTTTTTTGTTCAATGTTTAAATTGTACATGCTGAGTTGTTCCTATAGCATATTAAAAATATCGAAAATCAATTGTTTTTATAGACATATGAAATTAGATGGTATTTAAACAAACAATCAAGCAGTTCAATTCCTTCCTTAGACAACTTTAGTTATTTTGTTGTAATTTAAAAAACATTTTTGTCAAGATTTAAAATTTTTCAACATTACGTATATTATTATTTACTACCTATGTTTCTATCTATTCACACTATAGATTGACTGAAACGTTTATAACAATAATTTATGACACGAATATTATGTTATTAATTATTATAATATTGTATAATAAATAAAAAAACGTATTATTATATATAGTACTATACATTTTTTTAGCTTATTCGATTCCGCCCATTGTCCATCACTCATAGTTCATAGTGAAATATCCTTAGAAATAAAGTCTGACAGGCTGTATCCGCTCAGAATCGTTTTTCGTATGTAACCATTTATCATTGAAATCAAATTGAACACATCCATTACTACTCAATGGCGGAGTACACTTGAAATGTTTACAACGGAGTGACTACCCCAAATTTTTAACTTCTTTGATTATTGACATATTTTTTAAACATACTTAAAATCTACCCTTCCACATACCCTATACAATAACCTGAAACGGCATCATTGCGCTTATAATTATTTTTATGTATTCAGCATTTATTTCCCTAACTATTAACTTTTTTTTTTTAGGCTTAAGCGAATCTCCATACCACGATATGTTTAATGGAATTGGTCGTACATTATAAATCCCATCAGAAATGGCGTTGGTAGTTAGTGGTTACAAATTGAACGGTTCCCTTGACCGATTACACAGATTTCACCTGATTGCTTTCCGAAGTGAACTTTTTTAAATATATATGAAATACTGTATTATGACGTTATTATCAACCTTTGAAGCATTCTAATCCATAAAAAATGTTTTTTAATATGCTTATTATACTATTATGACTCAATTGTATTATGTTCTTAACTTAAAGCTGTATCTTATAAAATATTAAAAACATATATGTATTATTGATTATTGTACAATTTTATAATCCTTTTACCCTTCAAATATTTTTTTATGTAAGTACCTGCTTGTATACATTTTAAATATACCATACGGTATTAAAAGTTAATAAAAATACATAATTATTCCCTTTTACAATATAATGTATCACTATAATTTATTACCAAAACAATTAAAGTTTACTAAAACACTAATTTGTGTAATTTATGTTTGTATAATAAATTAATAATTAATAATATAATATATGTATCTAAATTTTGTAATAATAGATATTTAATACTGTGATATAGTATTATCTGAAACATAAATCGAAAAACATTTTACAAACGTTCAAAAATATGCATATTATAATTAAAGAGTATAAATTTACAATTTTATCTAATTATTTTTAATTTAACGTAAAATAATTTACAATCGTTTTTATATTATTTATTTTAATTTTTCTTAATTGCATTGAAATAAATTTTAAATTATTAAAATATTCATAAATAAAATAAGTTGGTATATTAAATATGAATAAAGTAACGTTAAATAATCAATAGTTTAGTAACTACTGTGAATTATATTCTCATTAACGATATAGATAAGATATATAGATAGAAGTCATTCAAATCAATAAAATTATACTAAAATAATTATATTATTATTAAAAATTATCTTTAATTAGTTTAAATATTATTTTAATTTTTTGGAATAAACTAATATTATAATATAATTCGGTATGAAGATATTATATGTTTAAGTCCATTTAAAATTATTTATTCAAGTATTAAAAATAAAAGTTTTTAAGTTCTTACTATTATAATATTGTATATATTGTAATTATTTATTGTTTATTATCTACTTATTATTTTGTTAACTACTGCAATAATTAAGATTAATTATTATAGATCGAGATTTCAATTCACAAAACTAATATATAGGTACTACCTATGTATACAAAACCAGATTTATCGATTGAAAACAAACGAACGAGTTCATGCGTTTTAAGCAAAAGAGAAAAAATGAGAGAAAAATAAATATTTTAGGTGTGAAATACTGAAATCTCATGCAGAATTATGAAAAGTCTAAGGAAAAAGATTTTTTGCTAAAAAGGTTAATAATATTCACAAATGAGAAAATGTCTCACAAAATGTACACGCGTACATTGCATATTATTATAGGGACATTATACAAAGTCACACGTACGCACACGAACAGATACAATACAGTAGGTATACATATTACTATTATTATAACCACTCCGTTCAAGCATTTACAGTACACGTACTTGATGTGGGTGACATACTATTATATTTGTAAAGTATATATATACAGGCATACTGGGTGATTTGTCAAGCATGACCCCTGTAAATTGTTAACCTAATGATTCTTTTTTGAAAATGTTATTGTACCTAGATCAGTGGTGCACAACCTTTTTAGATCCACGACCCTCAAATTAATTTATTTCGATGAGGCGACCGCCCTTCCTACTGACATTATGCAAGTGTATAATATATCCTTACTTAATGAATACAAAAGTGTTATTCATATAAATTAAATCATTACCTAATTTTATATCATTTTTATATTAATTTAATTTAATTAATCTAAAACATAAAAAAAAAAATACAAAATATACATTTTATATAACTTTTCCATTTGGTGTTAAATTATTGCCGACCCCTATTACAATTTTATAACCCCCAGGTTGCGCACCACTGATCTAGATCAAAATTCGAACGAGTAATTTTTGAGTTATTAAAATATGCATAATAAAGATAATAATTATTAAATAATGGTTCTACAAAAAAAGCTGGATATAATATTTAATCTAACAGTTATTATACTCGGCCAAGTTTTAAAAATAATAAAATGATGATGGAAAGAATTTATGTTAATTTGGAATTTGTAATAGTCTTATAAATAACGCAATGAATAAAGTTTAGCCATTGAGAAAATTCATGGTCGTCCGTTTCATTTAAGGCGATCATAATATAGAATAGGTACCCAAATTGCATCTGTCTGTATAGAGTAGAAATTTAAGCCTACTAATTAATTGGATTGTGATCTAAATAATTGTTTTTGTTTAAACTAGTAAATAATTATTTCTATTAATATTTAATATAAGAATTATAATTCATAAAATATAATTATTAGGTCTATCAGATGTTTTTATCATTTTTATATACATATACCTAGTTAAATGATCATTTTGAAAATTTTTTGTAACCAATGCAATTACGAAATAAAGTTAAGATGGCTGCGTACTAGTTGATTCTCGGGTACCTGAACAATTCAATAGAACAGGTAAAAGTATCTGCTAATTAGATACGGGTACCAATTCAAATATTTCCAAAATATATGGGGTGCCAATATTACCACAGAATATTTCATTTGATACTATAAAAATTAATTAAAATGTTGGTAAGTATTCGTAAGTAATAATATGTATTTTAATTAAAGAGCAGTAGAGAGAATAAAAGAGTAATAATGTAAATTAAAAAGTGACATAATAAGTATTTCTGTACATAATATAACAATAATTTAATTATTTTTTCTTTTTATTAAAAACTAAATATTTGGTAAGAGTATATTAGCATAAATTCTTAAGATTAGATTTTATATTCGTTTTTAAAATTGATGTAAAAATTATCAAGGTAATTACATACCCGAAGCGTCGAAGCATACGAATTTAAAATCCCAATAAACTAAATATTTGTGAATGGTATTGGCTCGTAAAAGGTGGTTTTTGATCTGGTAAAAAAATGGAAACTAACTAACCTATATTAAATAAGAACTACGAGTATAAGTACCTATACTATAATATTGCAAAATTATAATTTCATAATTTCAATATATCCATTGTTAAAAAAAAATGGCAGTGAGCATAGTTGGTGAATCACCCTGTTTATAGTAATATTCTATTCTATTTTGCATAAAAATATGTACTACATAAGTATTACCGGTGCCCTCCCCCTCTCAAAGTTTTATCATTCACGCACTTAGACGGTTGGCATTCGCAACTCGTGCGAAAAAAATTCAATAATGACGGCAATGTAGCGCCCATCTCCGTCACTAGGTATAATGATATTGTAAATATTAAGTCTATAGTATTATTTTATGCATAACGAACGTTTGTGGTACAAGATAAAAAAAAATCAAATGCTGAATGCCGGTTAGAAAACACTTGAAAAAAACGTAATTATAAATGGCACAAAATTATAGACCTTTCGCGAAAACTTATAGTATTGGAATCTTTAACCCGAAACTATCATATCATATTAACAAATGTTAATTTGTTTAAAACTCAATAGGTAGATATAAATGCACGTGTTTTATATTTCACGAGTGGTTTTAGTTTTTACCCACAACACCGTGCCGAATTCGTTCCGATGCGTCCCGTCATTTGTTTATTTTAGTAATATTAAATTTTTTGTCTATGCTTCTCCTCTCCACAACCGACGACGAATACACAATTGACATACAATCGTCGCGCTTAGGATGCCGTCGAGAGAAGAGATGTGACAAATTACACCTGTCCAACCATTTGTCTCTTTTGGCCCGCTACCCATTAGTCAAACACTATTCTTCTCCACAGTCAGTGGTATTTATAAGTTGCCGTTTTTTAAAATCTCGGGCTCCGGTACCACCACTCAGCATGAAGTCAGCGTCGTTTTTTTATTTCGTATGTCGACGAACACATTCTTATTAATGATGCGGCATCGTTATAATGTTTCAGACCCGTCCGAATCATCAGTGGTCCTTTGAATCAAAAAGTGTCTCTCTCTCTCTCACTCACTCACTCACACACGTAACACACCAAAGTGCAGTTTATATACAGGATGATTCTTTTAATAATAAAAATCGAAATTTAAAAATCTATAAGCAATTTTAAAAATATTGTTTTTACATAACTTCTAGTCAAAAATCAAAATAATACAAATATTGTTATCGTTATTTTTTTTTTAAGTTTATACTTATTTGAATGACAATATAAGCAAAATATTTTTTGTTTCCTTTTGAAACATACAAATTGAAATTTAGGAGAATAGTTTATAATAACTTATAAGCATTTCTCGGATTTTATACCATTTTATAATTATTATAGGATACAGATAAAAATAGTAGTATGGGTTATAAATATTTGTTTTATGCACCAGCGACTTCAAATAGTCCAAACATGAAATTTTATACTTCCATTTTACGCGTATTTGAAGTATTTTAGAAGTGTAGTGGTAATTTTTACTAATATACACAATATTATGGTTTATTTTGTATTTTTATAAAGCTCTATTATATTGAATGAAAAATATTAGATAATTATGTGTTTATATTAAATTGTGAATTCATAAGAAAAATACCCAAGTTTTCGTATCGTATTAATAAATAATAACAATATGATATTTTAATCTATTTTTCAGTACTCCGACGTTTTGGCCCATAAAATATTATACATTGATGATTTCTTACCTGTATTTATATTTGTTGTTTATTTATTTTTTATTTTTATTATTAATTTAAGGCTTCAATGTCACAAATTAATTTCCATAAATAAATTTTTAAATCCAAAGATAAGATTAATTTTATTATTGTTTAGATTCTAGAATATTTTGTCGTGCGTATTTTAAGTTTGTCAGTTCTTTGAATCGTTTGATTATATAAACATATGAATATTCGTTACGGGAACTCGGTGGGTTAGGGTCAATTGGGACCACAGGTAATAAGGTATAAAGATACCGTCAATGCATATATCATACGAATTTTATATCAAAGAACTCCTTGTTTAAAAAAAATCACATAATTTTATGATGTATAATTCAGCATAACAACTTAGCAGTTGTCAACATTTCTGAATTTATTATGTATTGCCTATTATATTACTTTATTTTTATTTTTATTTTTATACGTTGTATAATACATTTAATTTAATAATCTATAAAAATTTGATAATAATGTACCTAACTCAAATATATTTTATGTAAGATCGTGAATATAACACATATAAAAAACAAATCTTTTTGATTTTACAAAATAAGGAGAACTATGCCCTTAAAATAACCAATATCACAAATTCCGGACCCCTGGCCCCTCCCCCCATTACGGTCTTGCAGTATCATATTATTGTACTTAAAGGTATACATAGTCTATAAATAATTTAATATTACAGTAAATATAAGCTGTTATATAAAATAAATCATGTTTTTTTTATTATAATACGTATAATAATGTATTATTATTAGAGTTGAGTTAAAGATATTTGTTAGATTATTATTGTGTACCTACTTGGGCTATTCGTTTAAACTAAATAATATCACGATAATCTAAATTTAACAGGACAATAACGTTTTAATTAAACCTATTTATGTTAGATCCTAATGTTAACCTTATATTAGGAAAAAGTTCATGGTTTTTGGTTCAATCGTGAAACTAACGTTCTAAAATCCTTAACGATCGTCAATGAATATGAAAGTATGCCAAATTTTAAACGTTTGTTGTTTTACAAACTATTGAACAATTTGAGTTTTGTGAATGTCAGAAAATCTCAGTCCAGCGCACTCCTCAGGATGATATGAAATTGTGAATTTACAGCGAATATATATTTTAAAAATATCTGTTAAATGTGGTAGACCGATGTATACTACTTGAATAAAACGTTGGTCGATCAGAACCCTCAATTCACCACGGGAGACAATATTCTTTAGAAGACTAACCACTGGTCAAAAGGAATAGTCAGATAAAGGCAAACAGCTCATTGTGATACATATTACCTGGTTTTGTTCCTAGAAGCCTTTTATGTTTCGAATCGAAAGCAAATTCCTCAGAAGCTCAGACTACCATCATAAAATGAACGACGACACATTTTATAAATGATTTTTCAAAACTGCACCATTACTAAATAGTGTTATTTTCATGGATAATGCCTCCTATTATTCAGCAAAGAAAGACCTAATTCCAGTCGGAGTGCCTTAGTTGTGTCCCGTTAAAAAGATATAAACGAATTATTTTCCATTATATTCGATGGTAGTAGATTTTATTTTGGTTTCTACTGTTTCAGGGGTTCTCCGTGTATTTATGAGTAATCCTGGGCTCTAATATTATTTTTCGATAAAATGTAATACGTTATAAATTATGATAATTTATTATAGATTGTTTGCTGATTATTAGTTGAAAATCAATAATAGACAAATTTTCGTTCATCAACCAAATAAAAATTCAATCTCTTTACTATCAGTTAATCTTTGTACTAATTATATATAATTGTATATAATATTTAGTTTTGCAATATTCTGAATTTACCAAGTTCATATAAAATACTTGATTAAGTACGGTGTTTAAATTATAAGCAATAACAGTATTACCGTTATCTATCGCTTTTTCACAAAAAATGTAATATTTTTTTTATAGTTCCCATCTGAATATTTATACATTTTTAGATGTTGTTTTAAAAGTAATTTAAGCTAATAGGGTAAGATTAGTTAGAAGCTCACTAATTTCTGTTCGTCAATTTAAGAAACACCGCTAAAACAAAATTAAAAATCAATAAATAGTTCAATAAAATAACAAGGTTAGATTTTATGAATATCTTATCTTTTAAGTATATAAACCTAATTTTTGACTGACATTTTGATTGATAATTTCTATATACATTTTTGATTGAATTTGATTATACTTAATATAATTTGATTATTATCTATATACTTATTTATTATCTGTATTACATTATTGACTATATTGACATTTTATTTGATTTAATGTATATTTTCTTTTCATAAAGTATTTATTATACATTCAACAACAATAAATTATAAGTCAAATGTATTATTTATTTAATAATTAGTTGTTTAAGTGTTTAAGAAAACGCAACTAATGTCTTTAAAAATACAAGATATAATAAATTGGCTAAAAAATAATAGCAAGGTCATAAACCAACTAATGGGTCGGAAAAATTCGACAGATATGTTATAAACGAGTTTTTGAATTTAAGATAATAAAGTCTTATTGCGATTACCTCTTTACCACTGTGAGCTGAATCCCGTAGTGCTTGCGCAGTGGTTGGTAAAACGGGTGGATACGATTGCGTACGCTGCTTATCGGCGGTACATTTTTCATAACGCGATTCCGTTCGTTAATTTAGTACAACGTTGCCACGTTGGGAAATCATATAATTTACCTAAGCGGGTAGAATAAAATTGTGTACCTACTTAAAAATTTTATATGCTAAATTATAAAATATAATCACAAAATAAATTAAATTTTATTTATTCTGTGATATAATAGTGCACATCTATCAAAACATGTAGACATGTAGTTATTTCAATATTATAAAGGAAATCCAATTCGAAACAACGATAAAAATATATATTTAATTTTGAAAAGGTATTAATAAAAATTCGGCTATATCTGAATATCTGATTTAAAACAGATTCAATCTTTCAATAAGATGTATGATAAATATAAAAATGACAAAAATATGGACGATTTTTTTTGGGTACGTCACATAAAAGAGGAAAAGAAGTTATAGAATATTAATTTTATTACTCACAAATTATTAGATGAAGAACTCTGGGCAATAAACACGCTGTTTTCACGTCGATCGTCGCGTTTTGGAAGAATTTTACCACGATACAGCGGCACTAGTTCATTTGGGAAAGCGAACGAACTACGTTTCTTTGGTAGACAAACTATAATTTGCAATATTTGAAGCTCTATAGTTTTTTTATCTAACATTTTATGTCAATTGATTCAAAAAAAAAAACCTAACCAAATTAGTGCCCTAATCTGTTTACAGTACCGGAGCCAAAATTTGTTTTGTGTGTGGCCTACCACAAAATATAAAAATAAATATTAATAAATAAAATATATTATTATTATTATTATTATTATTATTATATATTAATACAGGGGTGTATTTAGAATTTTTTTTGGAAGAAGCTAAGGTATTTTTAATTATATTGAACTTCTACAATTTACATATGATAGGACATATTAAGCAGACTTAATAAATATTTCTTGGATTACGCACCTGTATAAATATATATTAATATTCTGTGGTCCTACGACGAGAACACATTATAAGCGTTGGCCACCGGATAAGACTCTAAGAGACTTTCAATTCGTTGCTGCAGTTTTCATCATCAAAGTAAATATATTTAATTTAATATTATTATATTTTGTATCTCGAATTATCTCTAAAAATATAAAGAGCATAGGTGGATACAGAAATGAGACTTTTCTCATTTCCCAAAAAGTATAGTGATTTT
This sequence comes from Rhopalosiphum padi, assembly GCF_020882245.1. Taxonomy (NCBI): domain Eukaryota; kingdom Metazoa; phylum Arthropoda; class Insecta; order Hemiptera; family Aphididae; genus Rhopalosiphum; species Rhopalosiphum padi. The sequence goes on along the minus strand of NC_083598.1, from coordinate 10,041,343 downwards.
GACTTATCCTCTTTCACCTATACACCGACCATTTATCATACATATACGTATTACGTGAATGTACGTGTTACTCCGACAAGTAAAACAAAAATAAGTGGTCGTCTAGTCGATTAAATGGTCCTAGTTTTATCTCTCTTTATATTTTCTTTACTTCTAGAAAAAACATGTTAAAAATTACGTGTCCTTATATCTACAGACTAAAACTCTAGATAAGACATAAAAAGCCGAATATATAACAGCACAATAAGCTATAATATTACTGCTATTAGTTAGATGCAGGAACAAAAATCAAATAAATTACAATTCATTGCGAAAATAATGTATTTCTACGAGTTAATGATTTATTAATTATTCAACGTCAGCACGTCGGCTGCAAAAACGAATCTATCGAGATAAGTAGAATGTGGTAATGACATTATCGTTAAAACAGTAATTACATATTTTTAAAAGTGTCAATATTTGCGAAACTTTAAACGTCGTATAAAAGTACAAAACCGTGTTTAGTTTACGGTATTATTCACTAACTTTTAATAAGGGATAACTTCTGACTTAAAAAATAAAGAAGTTTGATCGAATGTTCAAAGTGTGCTTTTATTAGTTACTAGTGTATTTTATAGTATAATAAATATTATTAAGAATAAAATTATTACTCGTTCATCTTAATTTTATAGTATGACAATAAATCAAAAAACTGTCCGAATTGTAGTTTATTTTTCAAAATTAAAATTTAATAAAACTTGACTATTTGTAATAAATACATGCGACAACGTATAACATAAATGATTTATAAATTATGTGAACCCAAGGATACTTTCCAGAAAATCGTTAAAGCCTTAAAGGTTAAGCAAATTGGCATCTTGAGTCAACTTTTCCTTGATTAAATTTGAATATTATACCTTGTTTGAATTATGTTTTATGTATAAGTAATGGCCTACGTTAAACGCCTTATAACTAGTGTATAATTGTCTTTTATAATTTTTATAAACATCAAATTGTTTTATTGTACGACATGCAATACGCAATACACATATTAATCATTATCTACATATAATTTTAATGCCAAACAAAACAAAAGCTAAATCATTTTTTGTGTACTAATTAATAAAATTATATCATTCGTTGGAACTTCTCAAACAATGCTATTATATTATTATATTAATTATTGAGATATTTAAAGAATAATATAACGTGAACGATATAATTAAGTGAATTTAGTACGTACAGATATTTATGGTTTTATTGATGTTTACATTAAAATATAGTATTATGTAATGTCCATAGTTACATAAGATAGTGGATTGAAATTTTAGTAAAAACCTTTTTAATTTTTAAATTGATATCATAAATAGTATTCAGTTTTTAAAAACAGTTGCTATTATTAGAAAAAACGTAACAATTTTGAAATGCGTGTTCTTAAAATGTTCTTAATTTAGAGATCTGTGATTTAATTTTAATTAATAATTTAGGTACCTAAGTACCCTTTTCCTTTTTATTAACTAATTAAAATAATCAGAAACGATATACAGGATAAACATATAATATTATATAATTGATTAGTGTATTTATAATCAATGATTAATTCTAATAAAAGTGTATTTTAAAGTTCGAAAATTATTGTAGTTATTAGTTTTCAGTTCCGTCGAATATTTATTTGTGTACGATATTACGATATTAGTAGATAATTACATTTATATATTGGGCAATGCGTAGGAAGTAAATGTACTAAATTATACTAGAGTTGTATAATATTTTGTAACAAACAAAACTCGTCGTTATAGCCACCACGCATGTGTTCTCGATGTGTAAACATAGATTAATTTTTAAAAGGTCGTGGGAACGATGGCGATATACGTTGTGTTTGCGAGTCATGGCGACGAAACTAAGCTACATAAATTGAAAATGACTAGATCAAATGGGTCTCGATAAAATTAAGGCCTATAGAAGCCAAAAAAATAATGGTCGAAATAGGAGACATTGGCGTTGGAAATAAATACAAACTAAATTTAACCGAAGAGCGAAGAGTCGAAAAACAAACAACAATCAACGTGTTTTTAAGACGATTTATTCTGATTTTAAAATGTAAACGTGCGCCATTACTGCTTGAAAATATATATTAACTACTACAATATACATATTTAATTATGTTTTGATTTGATTTCAATTTGCTTGATGAATTTTGAGTGAACATTGAGTAAATATTTAATGTTTAAGTATAATATTATTAAAATTGTTTCATAAAGCAAAAGGAGCTAAGCGGCAGACCTGATACATTTTAGAAATGTAAAAACACACGTAGCACAGGGATGTGTAATTATTATGTCAATTGTCAGTTAAAGTAGTTAAACACAAAGTAACAACTTAATAAATAATTAGTTGTGTTACAGAAGAGTCATCGGAGTATAAACCAGATCTTGATAACAAATATTATAACTATTAGTCAACTATTAATTATAGTTACATTAATATTCATATATTATACTGTTTATTGAGTATGTAGTTATATATTAATTGTATATGTACTATTGTTAAATACATCGTATATTGGTATATTACATTCGTATAACTTTGTTCAATACAAAAATGTATTAAGTTATATATTTCATATCGATTGAATTTGTGTAAATATCAAACCAATTTTAAACAATTTTGTATTTCAAAGAATAAGACATTTTGAATGATTTTTGATCACTGTGACAGCCTTAAGAAATGTAAAGGATGAATAGATTGTTGTAAACTATTGTAAATATAAAATGTAAACGATGTTTGTCTCTACTCCGCGATATGTATCTACTATCTAATATCTAAAAAGTTTTAATCATTTGAGTCACAAGACATAACTTATATTCATAATTTTAACTCGCGAAGATCTTAGTCACATTCCGACAAAAATGTTTATTTTTGAGCGTTACAGAGATAGGCGCTAATTATTTACGTGAAGAGTTTATAGTTAGAGTTAATTGCTCCTTTCAAAGGTACCGTTAAGTAAGGTTTAAAAAATAAATAAAAAACTCTTACATTTTGCTCCAACGGTTATTCAAATATTACGCATATATGTATTAGGATATAAATAAAGAAATATTTCGTGTTTAGTCTTGAAATATATATATATTTTAATTTGTTTTTGTAGCTAGACGTATTATGTGTTTTAATATTAATTTTAAAGTTAAATAGGTATTAAGTCATAAATAATTAACGATAAAACTCATACTTTATATTATTATACTATACCTACATAAATTATAATACAATATTATTTAAAATATATTTTTAAGGTTACAAGAAAATAGCAATATCTTAAAAAATATTTTTAGAAATACATGATTAAAAATGTGTTAAATTTAAAAACTGAATAGAATTATATTTTTAAAATATTTATGATAAATTTATATTGAAGTATAAAAGGTTCATACGTTTTATAAACTATCATTTTTAAAGTTAGCTTGCTTTGATTTTTTACGAGTAGAACGGCTTATTTTTCTTTACCAGTTTATTTTTGAAGATAGGCTTTAAGTTTTTACCTGAAATGTTTTAGATTAATCTTCGTTTTCATGATAGTGATTTTAGTGATTTTATTGAAGGTTGAGCTGTTTTATTACAATTTATTGATTAAATGTCTTGGTTAGATTAATAATATTCTAAAAATTAAATTTTTACAATCAAATAATTTCGCATTACATTTTTAAGTTTGAGATATGTATTGAATCTAATATTATTAAATGTACAATAGTTTATTGTTTGTTTTTTTACAACAAGAATTTTTTATTGTCAATGATTATTTTAATTAAATATTATTAATATATTACATGCAATTTAGAGGACAAAGCTGTTAGTTTTTTCAACAATTATATAACACTAAAATATAGGTAAACATGATAGAATTATGATATTCTACTACTCAAATGAGTACCGATTATTGATTAAACGAAGTAACGGTTTTAAAATAGTAAAATTAAAACCTTATTTTAAATTATATGTACAATGATATGAATACATAAATATAAAACAAGATTTCAATAACACTACTGCGCAGTATAATTAACATTGACATTTAACTTGAATTTATATATACCTAATACTGTGTATACGACTAATATAGTAATGTTTACCTATAATATAATATGAATTAGGCATGTATCTATTTACATAATTTATGTATTGTTACTTGGGCTTCGGTTATTGACTTCATTTCGTTGAATTACATTATAATGAATACGTGATTGGACGTGACATTTTGGAAAAGATTCTGGGTGGCGAACTTTATTATATTTTCTTGTTTATCTTTAAATAAATTATAATTCCGAAACAGGTAAATGTAAATACATTTTAATTGGAAAATATCGGATGAAAATCGACAGATTGTGTTAATTAACATGATGATACCTATAAAGTATAAAGGTTAAGGTACACCAACAAAGGAACAAGTAGTATTTGTTTAGGGTATCCAGTGATCAAAGTGTAATGGTTCAACCATCTGAATATTTGCTTGTTTAGTCCAGTATCTGGTGTTTCAGGGGTACAATTATCCTGGCAGTGGTCATTATAAATTCGAATAAGGTGCAAATGTAACAATATGAAAAAAATACTATTATAATAGCATTACAATAATATTACCTAACTCGCCAGTCACCACAGTTAATATATATATATACATATATATTTATTATTGAGGAATAAGAAAATATCAGAAAATTTACATTATTAAAATAGACGTACATAGTTACAAATGTAATCCAACCATTTCTACTCATATAAAACAACTTAAAAATTCAATAAATTTCCGTCTGTATGGCATTAAATTATAAGCCATAACCATCAATAACTTAAAAACTTAAACTAAGTTACTTTAACAAAAAAAAAAAACAATAAATATCGAAAAATTCTAATGCCTATAAATAGCTTAAAATGCATCAAAATATTTTTAAAATAATAATATAAACATTTGGTGAACATTTCAAGTATTTACGGTTATTCAACTTGAATTTATTATCACAAAAAATGAAAATAATTTGAGATAAAAAGTTATTATATGAATGAATATCTATATTGTCGTTAAAAATTGAACTTCAAACAATCATAAAACTTCAATATGACTCTATAGTAATTGTTTTTAATATAGATTCCAAAATATAAAAAGAACTTTGAAAATGTTCTTAGGTATAAACAAATAATTTCTAATGAATTTCTAACTACAAAATAATTTGTAATTTTCGAGATTTTGACAAATTTTGTCAAACTACAACAAATTTTCATCCAAAACCACCCCCTAAATTTAATATCAAAACATTTTATCAACTACTTATCGTATACATAAACACAAAAAAAAAATATATCAATATATTCAACATTCCACTCAGAATCTAATAACAAGAAAAATACATCAGGTATTTTTTAATATAAAAGAATCCTGAATCAATAATAAAATCATATTTACAGTTTTATCAAGAAAAAAAATTACAATACATAAGTACAGTGAAACCTGACTTAACGGACACCTATATATTATAATGGCGACCTCTCTTTACAGACAAAATGACCAAGTCCCGGCAAAAAGATATGTATTCCAATGTATTTCAACCTGTCTATAACGGACTCTTTGTATTACGGGCACAGCAACTAATATTTTACCCCGGTGATTACATAGCAAATAAAAATCTTAGTTTAAATTCAAATGTAATATCATACGTATGAACAAACCACGAAACAGCGCGAAAACACGATTTACGAAAAAGGGTATTCACACGAGAGCAAATTATTTCTCCATCACGAGTAGGAAATGACCAAATCGAAGTTCAAAAACAAAACATCAAATACTATCCTTTTTTTAAATAAATATTAATATTAAAATTATAATGTATAATATGTATAATATATTTATAACTTATTATATATAACTTCATAGGAGAATAAAACATCAAGAATGCTAACCCAATTCAAAGTATACAATTTCAACCAAAAAAAAAAAAAAAAAAATACGTAAGAATATAAAATCCCCGTCTCTGTTGTCCAGTGAAAATCAACAGAATAATAGTCATTTTTACATCCCTAAACATGGAACCTTAACATGTGCACAAAATATGTGAAAATTAATATAAACACATGACACGCATTATACAATGTAATTCACCAAGCATACTCACCCTCTTTTTTTATTTAATAATGAATTTATTCAAATTCTATTTCATGGAATTTTTTAATATCCAGATATCCTATAAAAGACCATATTTTCACATTTTTAAGATTTTTATTTTTATTTTTTAATATTATTACCTAAGGAATATTCTGTGACGATACAAACTTGTATTATAAATTATTTAGTAAATAATTTCTTGGAGATCTTGATGAAACTAATTTAAGGTAAATAAACGAGTAATTTTTCAGTAATTAAAATGTTTATATAAAAGATAATAAAATTTAATTTCCTTGAAAATAGTTTTACGAAAATATAATATAATATTTTATATTATATTATATAATATAATATGTGTAATATCATAACTAGTATTTACTTTACTTAGATCGTTTTTATTAATTATAAAATATCGACAGATTAATATTATTAAAATTACCAAAATGTTCAAATTATAAAAGACTATAATGTATCCTCCAAATCTATTATTATCACGGACGTTTTGTCTTTAGTAAGTACCTACATAAAATAAAATTACTAAAAAACTGCACGTTCGAATTTTAATACACTTTAAGTATATTATTTAAAAATTCCAAAACATAAGATTTTAATTAACTGCGTTATTGAAGAAGAAAAAGGGAGTAAGTATGCTAGGTTAAATCACCTGTATATATATTATATAGGGACACATTATATAATACATATTATGTGCTCCGTCGGCCGTAGCGCCGTTTACACACATATGTAACTCAAACGGCATTGATTGGTGTTCATCGATGGACGAGAAGGGTAAGGGAAAAAATTTAAGTTTCGAACGCTCACAAAAATAATCCAAATAAAATCCAGCGATGTAGGTTTACGCGCGATCTTTAAGGTTTACGGACGTTTGCTGAGCATCGTAAATCACGACTCTTGTTTTCGTTCGGAAATTTATTGACGACACACCACTGGGTTTTATGTGTAAATAACATGGCGACTCTGTAACCATGACACGGTTCTCGGTTTTTCTTTTCTTTTTATTGCTCTATAGTCTGTATAATAAATATATAATTTTATGCACGCGCATAAAATGAGTCGAATAACGCTTCTATGATCGAGACGATTATTTAGTCGCACGCTGCACGTGTACAACAGCAGTTCGACAATGTTATTATTGTTATAATATTATGTGTTTATATCTGCCTGAATGCTGTACGGCGAAAAAATAGAACACGTCGCGTCGTGATCGCAACAATAAGCATCTATACAAACGACTAAAACATATTTCTTTTATCGAAAACGTGAAAACTTATACCCAAACTATGACCTAATGACCAGGCGATCACATATACAAGAAAGGGGATCCGTGGGATCAAAAGCTCATCCCAACCACTTTTTTTTTTAAGGACTATTCCATAAAATGGTGACGTTAGATGACAAAAATAAAAATTTTATATTTCTATATTCAAAATTTCAATACATTGAATGTTGTGAACATCATAATATAACTGAATTTAAAAAAAATGTTATGGTACAACTTTACTGATGGATTTGTATTAGAATTTTCGATTTTAATAGTGTTTATAATTATCATGTAATATGAATTAATATTAATCAGTAATCACACACACACAACTAAGTTATAAGTCGTTATATATTGTTGCGTTCATTTTATTATTTTAATAATAGTCCTGCATTTTTTTAAATTATTTTAAAATGATTTAATACCATGAAAGATTCTAATTTTGAATGGAAAGATTAACAAAAATTTAGTTCACTCAAAAAAAAATCCTAGGTAGGTGACAAATCGAATTTGCATTTTAAAAATCCACAGAGGTAAGAAGTATAACAATTTAATTGTATCTATCAAAAAACGATATAACCAGCAAATAGAATAAAATGTGTTTTTCTTTCGAATATATTATAGAAACTAGACAAACAAATTATTACAGTGTAAGTAAGTTATTAAAAAATAACATATATTCTAATATATATAAATATTTGAAGCTGATTAATCATTTTCTTATTAAATTGGATTTGGGTTTACCTATACCTTACTTTTTTCCAGTAATATTAAAGCAAAATAAAAAAAACCTTTAACTAACCAATAGAATGTTCTTTATATTTCTATAATTTATAATTTTCAATTACTACAGTTGATTAAGTAAACAAGAGTTCATTCAGTTTTTTCTCGTGGAAAACGAATGTTCGAGATAAAATGTACGATTTAAAATGCAATTCAAAAAATAATGGATATTTATAAAAATTCAAGTTATGTCACGATGACTTGATATTGTTTAATCATTCTATAGAGCGAATTAAATAACTGTAATTATTTTATATAATTAAGTCAACGAAGTAATTATTTTTATTGAATACTGTTTTCTTAACAGTTACCATTATTTATCTTGTCAAATTTTAAAATATGTGTTACCAATAATAAATTATGTTTAAGAAAAAAAACTTTAAATTAATTTAAATTAATCGAAGTATAATATAATAGTAATTTGTTGTTTATTGTGTAGTATAATATTTAAAGTATATCGAATAAACTGTTTGCAAAACTATAATTTATCTGAATTTAATATCAAATTAATTAGCATAATTTACCTAATCTGTAATTCGAGGTACCTACTTATGGATAAGGTATATAGTTTTAAGCTAACCTTGTACATTATTTTAATATGCTTATATATTTATATATTATATAATATATACGATAAGTGTATTAATTATTTATTTTAGTGCTAAAAATAGCTTCGGTTCATTATTCAGAATATCCTGTAAGTTTCAAACTTCAATATTGATTTTAATTTGGTACAATAATAACCTGTGTTCAATAAATATAAAATATAATTTTTATAACAAATAATATTGAAAAAAATATGTGTATACTAAAAACTGTATAATAAATCTAGTATGTTAATGTGGGTATACACAATCATATTTGTATTTTGTTTTTAAATAAATATTTTATTATTTAAATCAATTACACAAAATATAAAAATTATTTTAATAATAAAAAACAACTGTTGGTAATGTATATTATTGATTAATAAGCATAAATCACTAATATAAAAATGTATTATTCATAACTATAACTTCAAATGTTCATTGTTCAGTCAACGAAAAACAAATAAAAAAAAGATTGATAATTTACTCAAAAATATATCATTACTATTAAACAAATATAATTAAATCAATTTAAATCAGTTGGGTTCGTTATTCGATTTAGTAATAAAAACGAAAATGGTAATAATTATAAATAATACTTTAAGTTTTCAAATGTATTAAAACGAAAAAAAAGTATACCAATTACAGAAAAACCAACCACTTCAAACGATATTTCGATGAAAATTAATCAAGTCCATCACATTATGGTAAGTTAGTTTCTAAACGAGTTAATCATTTTCCTTTTTGCAATATTAAGTTAGGTTATTATTATTTTATATTGTGAGGTTGGACGAATTTGCATTATTTAAATGAAAAGAACTGAAATACTTACGCCCTAGAGAACATGCTCGTAAGATTTAAAAATTCAATAATTCCATTTATAAATTTATTATTAGTGAAGCTATACGACAGGGTATAGATATTTACTATTTTCGTACACGAACTGTTTTTAAATTCAATATCGTTAATGTACCAAACACATAAATATAAATAATTATATTTACCTCACCTATGTATTATCTATCATGACCATATGGGACAACTTATTATAATGTAGGGCAAACGTCGACCGCAATGTTTATTATCATACCTACAATATGTTCGATTATTGCCTTCGTCATACACGTTATCAAATCTTAAATCGTTATCATTTGTATCCAAACAAAATAAGATGCCTATTTAAAATGTATACAAAATAAATTATTAAATTAATTTTGTTTGTTAAAATAATTTAAAACTGTTTAGAGCAGTTTTTTATTTTACATTTTTCTTTTGTGAATAAATTTAATAGATTTAAAATACTATAACTTACGAACTTATTTTATTTTATATACATTTTAAATGTGTATTTTGTTTTGTTAGAATACAAAATGAAAATTTGATATGAATTGCTAACGTATGTGAAGTCAAATCAAAACAAAAAACTTATTCTTTACGTAGAAATCAATAATCATTTTATTAACACATCTTTCTGTTCAATAAAAATATAAAGAGAATATCACATTATTATAATATGTTTATCAGCGTATTATAGCATATTATCGCACACGTACACCGCCGATTGCTCGTTTCATGGTTCATGTGATATGAATATGTAATTTTACAAACGAAAAATAAACTGTAGTCGTTCAGTGTTTCACGAGTTCATGACAGACCGAAGATATTTAGTTTACAGCTGGATTTTACGTTGTAATATAAATACAATATTTCTGATAGGCTGTGTCAAGTTAATTTCAAATAGATAGATTTAAAATTAGCTACACTCCTATCCTTGTGATTCCCCGAGAAAAAATATTTGAAAATTGTAAAATATTTTTGAATCTCATTTTACGAATGATTTAAATTATGTTTAAACCATAATAACTGTGAATTTATATCAATAATTTGAATACCAATTTGAGAGGGCGGACTTAGCCTCTCTATGGATGCTTAATTCTCATGTCCGTTTATAACTCAACCCCGATTCCACATGTATGATTACGACGTGGATAAAATAATTTATTAAGTACAATAGAACAAATTTTTTTAATCGTTTATTTTATTGGTCTAACAACTACATTGACATCTGAGACCATCAGTGTGTGTACTATCAATTAAAAAGACATTTTACTTGGATAGTTAACAATAGTTTTTGTTCATAGATAAATATATTATATATAGGTACATTAAATTCAATTACAAATAGAAAACTTCGACTCTTCTAAAGAACTTTAAGATATTAATGTTGGACAGTGGACCCAATACCTGTCCGGGTTGATGAGGAGTGTTACCCGAATTGTTTAAACGTACAGTGTACACATAACTGGCAAATTATATACTTACACAAATACTGTAACGTTATCGGCGCACTTGACAACTCAAACAAATACAATCTTCGTCCGGACGACGACTTGCATTCGCGGTTTGCTCAGTTTCGTGCCATCAATTATACCGAAATGGAATTTCACTTAAAAGCCGCAAGCATTCACAGTTATTATAACATATTATTTTCCGCATTCAAACACAATACCTATATTAATACTCCCTTGTCTGTTCGTTAATGTCACTTAAGTTTCCCCCAATAAATGTCGAAAATTATTATTTTCGCAATAGCATATATTATTATGCGACTTTATACAGTGGGTACATAAACATAATGCCAAACATGTGAATCTCATACTCGTAAGAGGGAAGGCAGAATAAAATAATATCGAGTAAATTTTCGGTAAGTACGCATTTTTTTTACAATATTATTATTAAACGATACTAAAAGTAGCTAATTTTAAAAAAAAAATGTAATATTTAACTAAAAGAAAGTAAATTAACGAGACGCGTTAATTTTAACGTCGTTAACGATTGCAGTATATTATTATTTTAATATGTACATTGTAGTATTGTACATCATATTATATTAATAATCATAATGTATACAGGAATGATATCATATTTTAATAACCACTTTTGTGTTTAGTTTGGTTTAAATATTAAATTGTGTGCATAATTAACACGTATTTAGACTACTAAATCACGATACATCGCATTTTGGAAAAATGCTCTATAACACTCTTAACACTTGGAATTTATAAGAACAGTATTATTTTTTATCAATTATTTATTATTGTTGTTTTCACTGCTTTGTTAATCAAAATTTTCGGGAAATTAAAAAAAAAACCTTATTACAATATAACAATACGTGTATACTAGTGGTGTAGCCAGGATTTTAAAATGGGGGAGGCAAACACAAAATACTAAAAAAACATAATCAACTATTTACAATAACAGTTCATTTTTATATTAAGTTGATACAGCCGATAGGGGGGGGGGGGCAAGACCCACTATCCCTCCACCATGGCTACACCACTGGTGTATAATAATAATGTACGTTGTAGTCATTAACCACTTATAATTAATCATTATTTTAAGTGTGTTTAGATACGTTTAATTATCGTAAGTGGTCTTGGGCTTTTATATTCTATTGCAACTTTTTAAGCCGATCCTTTTTTAATGACGATAGGGGTAAAAAATCCATAGCCAAGACTGTACATTAGCTTAAAACCGTGATTATTTAGACGGATAATGCATAACCCATATTTGGAAATAATAATCCAATATTCCGTGATAACGATTGATTCTACTTACCTATAGCGTATTGCTCGATATTAGTATATTATGTAACGTATAAGTTTTAAGATTTACCATGGCGTAGTTTATTGGTTGCGTGGACGTGACCGCAACCTGAGTCGCGGTCTCTCCCTGGTCCGCGATGCTGTCCGACCGCTCGGTAGTCGTTAACAACGAGCTGAGGTGTGCTATGTATGTAGTGGCCAACCTCAACGTGTCCAACTTAGACAGTTTGGTGTCGGCCGGCACCCATGGCAGTGTCGTCTTGAGTCGGCCGAACGCCTTGCTCAGCACACGCATCCGAGCCCTCTCCCTCGCGTTGGCTGCGTTCCTCGGACAACCGTCCTCCAGCAAGTCCCGTTGCTGCTGTTGATGTTGTTGTTCCAACCACCAGTCCGGTCTGCGTCTGCCCATGTCACATCTGCAACAATAAACGTTTGAATAAACTATTTAACAAATTGCAGTAGTAATTGTACGAGTAAAGTTTTTTTTTTTTTTTTATGAGAAGCGATAGAGGTGGTACTTCACACTCATCATGGCCGCCAATGTTTTGTACACTACGGTGTTATGTTTGTATTCATTACTATAGAATAAATGAAATTAAAAATGTGTTTAACACTATATTTCAAAAACATAGCAGTACCCCTCCTCTTTTTGTTATAAAATACAAATAAACGACCAAATTTTCACTTTTTTTAAATCGAAACTCAGCATTTTCTAAATACTATGAAGTGATTGATCGCCAAATAAATGTTTAATATACGTATTACATTGAGAACCCAATCACGCGTTTTCGCCATTGAAATTTAAAACATATGCGCATAATAGTACAAATATACAATCGTTATCAGTGTTGTTTTCTATTCCGATAACTAAATACGTGTCCTTTTTTGATATAATACTATAATATTCAGAACGTCATTATTTTCAAAGTGGAACATTTTTGTATTCTTTGGGGACAGTGGTACACTTAGCTTAAAAATAGGACTGTTCTTCCCAAAGCAGGACGTATAGTTACATTAAACATAGTACGTCACACACACATACATATTATATATATATATAATATAATCAACCTAATTCCGCTATCCTATCTTATCTACGCAGAGCTTATACTTTCATTACGAGTGACAGTAGTGACAGTAAAATTCGCCACTATATAGTCTTATTATTATTATTACACCGTTCCAGTCTACGTTAATCACCCGAGTAGAATACATACCTACAAATGCCGTTTTTGTTAAGAAATACAAACATAGATATTCACTAAAAATAATACACTATAATAAGTATACAAGTCTTAAATTTAAATCAAAATTTATAAAAAAGCTTCTTTATATTGCACTTATAATCCATTGTTTTTTTAAATTTTATCCGCGTTCTACAAAACCATTGAATGGTGTGCATGCCAGTAATTTATAGTTTAATAATGTTTCTCATTTCCTATTACACTTTCATCATATGAGTCACAAAACACGTACATTCAATTAAGTTGTTGAAATACTATACTATACAGTGTATATATAAATTAAAACGTTGATGCGCATTCAATTGTCAATTCACTATACTCATCTATCATCTATGATGGTCTACTATACGCCCGAAATGAAATATTTTTCTAACATTATTTTTAAAAAGTAGAAATCAATACGTTTTCTATTAGTCATAATATATTTTATAAAATCTTTTGATACGTGGAATTAGTCATTTTTAATAAAATTAAAAACATATTACTTAGATTTTTTTTATAAAATATGTATTTTTTTTTTTGTTTATAATATAATACTAGGTAAACAGTTTTTTATGGATTAAACATTTCAACAGATCTCTCTACATAATTAAAATCGACAAATTAATGATTTAAGCAAAAAAGGATTGTATCATGTCATAAGTAATTATCAAATACATATATTTATTACTCAACATACTTAGATAAAATATGATATAAGGAAATATTTTTAAAATGTATTAAATAAATTATACCACAGCTAGGTAATCATTTATACGAAATTTCTAATGTAATTATGTACGTTATGACACTAATGATAATGCATTTGTAAACAGAAAGAATTTCTGATATGTATGATAATAATATTTTTGTCATAATATGGACATGTGGTACCTAGTAATAGATAAACTATTTATTATTCTCATAAATATAATTGAAAACTATTCTTAAATTATATGCCTAATATGTACTATAAAAAGAACAACAACAAAAACAACGAATTTACAACTTAAAGAAGTAAAATATTATATCTTTATACATATAGATAAATTTTAATAACCACGCGATGTGCACTATAACTCTACTTCATTTAAATACCACTTTATAATTCTACATAATTAATTTAAAATATTTTTTTAAATCGTTATGAGCAAATTATAATGTTCGCTAAATGTAATTTATGTTACATATTTTACACCATCAATCATAATATAACACATAGTACCTATCTACAACTATGAAATTACATTAAACGTGTACTTGAATAAATACAAATACTAAGTACATCATGGTTCATGAGTATAACTATATAAGACTAAAGACTAGGCATTATGCCCCATAAATAAGCAAATGAGCTGTAGATATTAAAAAAATATTATTTGGAACATGATCAAAATATCTATAATCATCGATCGTCAGTGTCCATCAGAATATTTTTAATGAAACTGTCATTTACTCTAAATTAATCCAGACAAAATGACTGAAAAAAATAATAGAATTATTAACTATTTATTATTATTAAACTACGCAAGTTAAACAAGTGTGTATTAAATACACGAATAATAATCTTTTGTCCGATTCTATTCTTCTGAAAATAAATTATTCATAATAATCGTTCTCGCAAAATGTTTTTGAAAGGGAAAAACAGTAGGTATAAACGGTTAAAATATGTATTATTTAATTATTATTTACTGTATACCATTTAAATATTTTTTTCCGTGTTAATTTTCCAGATATTTTTACATTTAAATACCTACTTATTCTTCAAGTATTATATTCATGCGTAAATATTTTTTTACTAAAAAAATAAGATAAAACTGAAGTCACTGTAGTTAATATACAACTAGGAACCAGTTTAAATTATGATTTATTACTAAAAATATCTTTAGGTATTATAGGTAAGTGTTGCATATTTGCATATCGTCTTTCACAAAAACGCATACTCCGTTTAAGCAGTCATTTCAATACACCATCATACATCCTCAACCGTCATTTTATTATACATTTCACTGCTGGGTTCAACTTCGACGCATGTTTTAGTATAATTATTATATCGCAATACTTGTACAGAGATAACTACTGACGTAGTAGGCAAAATAGCATAATTTATTGAGTGGTTAAGTCGGGTCGACCGCGACCCGTGAATTGCATAAAGACCAGCGAGTACGGTACAGTATAAAAGGGATGGCGATGGATTTTCGGGAAAAACGTAATGTAACACAAAGATCGACTCGCGGCTCAAGCGCGATCCAACCGTCAAAAAGAAAGAGTATTGAGATATTAATTGTTATTAATTACCTGCAATAACAATAACTATAATGAAAAAAAAGATTAATAGGCGGGGTAGGTATATAATATATAATATATATATATATAGGCGTGATTGATTATGATAGCGACTAATTGCTCACTGACGAGAAAAAAATGTATTTTCGCCGGCGTGCGACAATGCTGCGCAGTGTAACACGTGTGCAGTTGTATTCCACTCTCTTTATGGCCCCGAGACCGTTTTGTTTACGGTAAACCGTGTGAACCCTTTCTTCTTTCGACATCCGTTTGCACGCGTTTACAGCGTTTCACGTCCACTGCAAAGTCACTGCGTATAAGCGCAATTTCACCGTAAAACACTACACCTTTACGCCATATTATACAACCGTATATACCTGCAGAGACTATATATATATATATATATACACATACGTATCGCCGATTTACCTGTACCTATAAAAATATGATATAAATCTCGATACGAATGCCGATAAAATATATCACTGTAGAAACGTGCACAGCGCGTATCCCATGTTTGGCGTACCTACTGTATTCTATAAAAGTATAAACACGCGCGGTGCGATGTATTATGCAAAACTAGTTTTTCAACCGCCGGTGCACCCGATCATAATAATAATAATATGTGAACGCGTAATATTCATTTTGAGTTTCATGTGATATTTATTACTCGGATGTACATTTTCTATAGAATCGTTATAGCGACCGTTTGCTAAAATGTTCAACGCCTGCAGAATACGAAATCGAATACGATTCTAACAAGAGCTCCAGATTATGCAATTTATATTTACATATAAGTAATCAATAATATCTATTATAAAAATATAGATCACATTATGCGTTTCGGTAAAAAATGTTTTTTTAAACATAAATTGTGTTATTCACATATTTTAGACACCTGAACATCGTTGTGTAATATTTTTCTCGATTTTTTAGAAAATAAAAATACATATCGCTCTATATTAAACATTAGCTAATTGATACCGACGGGTTGTCAATGTACGGCTGTACGAGTATATAGTTTTGTACCTATTGCAGCTATGTTTGTGTTTAATATCGAACTCGACAGAATACTGAAAAAGTCAACAAAGACGAACAAACAAAATTATTTTTACTGATTGTCTTTCATTAAAATATAACGTTTACATTGCCGCTGTAAGTCTTGAAAAATTATTAACCGTGTTTTTAGTATAAGTTTGTTTTTACGATAGTAATGCGTTTTCAGAATTATTTGTTGATAAAATATTTGTTCCCTTCCCTGTTAGTTCCCCTATGATTTGTCACTGATGTACTTTTCTCCAATGTGAAAGTTGTTCGACTGGTAAACGAACAGAAGATAAGTAGTTCTCAAACAAAATAATGTTATATAAATTAATTAAATGTTAAAAAAAACTTGCATTGATAATATTATCTAACTAGAAAATCATGTTTTTGATATACAAATTTACTTTTGTTTATATTATAAATTTTCATCAATATTACCATAGTATAGTCTGCCTAAATGTGTATGAATCAATTATTATACCAACTGTGCATAATGTATATATCAAACGCCAATGAAATTGAGAATAAACTGGAATATTGTGTTCCTACGGAAGTACGGACTAAATGTATAGATACAATTTATTATTTTGATAAGTTATTGAGAAAATTCCATTGAACTAATTCAATACCATTTATTACATACTATCACTTGCATACAATTTTTGAAGTATCGCATTCCGTTAAACCTCTTATTAAAATATTATTCGATTTAAATCTTTAGGTACAATAGAAATTGAGGACAATTTTATGTACATTGATTTTATCTAAAATCGAATTTGTATATTTATATTTTAAATTTTAATACTTTAGGATTAGGATAATTTAGGTACATATTATAAAACGTCAGTTATTATAAGATATTAAAGTTCAGTTAATATTATTTTAAGCTATTCATACATGTAACTATTTAAGGACCTATTAGTAATATTTTTTATTATTTGAGGTATTTGAACGTAAGCCAAAAATAAAATGTTTAACATTTTATTCTAAAAATCATTGAAAATCTGACCTTCAGATTAACAGTAAACTGGAAAATCTAAGAATATATTATATTCTATTAATTTTTTTAGCATAATTTGATCATGATTTATTCGTTGAATTATTATAAGTAAGTTTTTTTAAATTTTGCCTTTATTAAAAATATTATTTAACCGTGCAACTTATAATATGTGACAGCATACCTCAGTATTAAGAGCACGTTACAAAATGTACGTTCAGAAGAATTCGTTTAACTCTTGTTAGCTTAATATTACAGTGAATTTATCTATTATCAAATTTAAAATTCAGAATATTGTGTAATGAACCTTACAGTTTTTTCTTATATTTTAATTTTAAAGCTAACTATGAACTTTTTTTTTCATTTTACAATATAATCTACAATCTATTACAAATAGAACAATAAGTGAAAGTTATGATCGATTATAGTTCTTTACAATTTGATGGTATTAAGTAGTCTTCTAATAAAGACACTTTGATAGTTATACAAACATTTTAAAATTCTAATTTGTTTGTGCATTTTAAAATGTTCATAAATCGCTTTAGGATTAAAATATAAAAAAAAGCTTGTAAGGTATACTGGATAACATTTTTACTTTTAGATTAAATAATAGATAAATTCACTGTAATATTAGCATTAAATGGGTTTTTACATTTTTTAATTTTTAATTGAATAATAAGTATGTATGATACTAAAATATAAAAACACTCATAACTTGCTTAAAAAATATCGTAAAAAACCTACAAGTGATAACGTATTCTTACTTTTATATTTAATAATAGGTCAATTTGCTCCAAGTTAACAACACAAAATCGGTTCTACTGAAAGCTATTTGCTATTTTATACGTTAGTGAGATGGAGACAACACATGAGAATTTACTATCTTAAGTCATCTTAAGTGTATAATACTTATCATATTTATAGTGTATACATCAGTACATGACAATATATTATATTTCAGTCACCTAGTGTAAAATGTAAAATTGTAAGTTTAGAATATACCTATTTTAAGTAGTATCACATTACTTTATTAAGCAATCACATCATTGAAAATAAATATAACTTATATCTACAGTCAATCTTCAGATTTTTTTCTACCAACCATATTATTATAACTTTGTGTAGCCATGTGACTCATGGAAATACCTTACAAATTTATCGTAAGTCATAAAGTATCTAAAAATGTATAAGATATTATTATAATATTATGATATTGTAAATATTATTTTTATTATTATTTATGTTAACGTAAAATAACAAAATCATTAATGTAAACATTAAAAGCTAACAATGAATATATTTATGTATATTTTCTGCACTATGTATATTGTATACACTAAATATACAATTTTATTATATTTAAAACCCAAGTTTTGCATTAAACAACCAACAAATTAATTACTCTGTTGGTAGTCTTCAAACTTATCGGATGTAGAAACCTATTAGTTTTGTATAATATTTTCATGGGTATGTTAGGTTGATTCTTACATGATACCTTCAATAATTATTTTTGTTTATTTTTCGTGAAAACTTCACGTTTTACCATTTATTATACAATTTAAAAGTGTTAAATATATTAATTAATATTAAAAATAAGTATATTTTATATCATTTTTTTTTTTTTTTGATTTGATAAAAATATATTTACAGTCTATAATCACTTTAAATCAAAAAGAAAATTAGATAATTTTTATTATATACAACACAATAAATTAATAATGGAATAATATGACGAAGGAGATTCTATTTTGTGATAGGTACCTATGCTAATTTATGTTTTAAATTGCAGTACTTTAATTTTATTCTAATGACATATTTTTGTATTTAAAATATTTCTAACTAAATTAACAACCAATTTAATTCATACACAATCCTTATAACAGTAATAATAATTCAAATAGGCATGTAATGATTCTAACTATATAGGTTATTTTCACCTAACGATCTTTATTTCATTAATAACTAATTATTATATAAATATAGTAGATAATTTTACACAGTTATTTTCTTGTGTGTTATTCGTAACAAAATTATGTTACATGTAAAATTATAAAACATATTTATTATTAGATTTCAATCAATTCGTTTAAATAGTGTAATATTTAACAGTTTTATAATCTATTATTAGTCATCTTGATTTAGATATAAAATCATTTAAATTACGATATTATTTGTGTACCTAAGTGATTATGTTACTTACTTTTATATATTAAACATTTTTACCGATACGATTTTGCATATCGCGAAATAAATTGTATTAATAAGATTTCTTGTTCTAATAAATATAATAATAATTACATAATACGTGTTTATATTCGAGTAAAAATATATCTATATCTTACGTTTCATGGTCATTCCTTTCGCGAATATGTTTATAACATATAAATCTAATACAAAATAAATAAAATAAAATATAGATTTTATAGTATTTAATAATATAGTAGAAGTACCTACACACATTATATTTTATATACTTGTATTTATATCATACAATTTAAATAATACTATACACCGTATCTTTCGTCATAAACATAAAAAAGTTGTTTCATACAAACAAATTAATAATTATGTATTAATTATATTAAGAAAAATATTATGCAATTATGATATTGTAATTTCCTTACTAAATCTTACTAAATAGCAATATAAAATAATTTCTGTTGTCAATTTTGAATTTAAATTAACTTACAGTATTGTTTTTGTGTAAAATACTCACAAGTTGGAACGCCTATAGTTACGTTGTTACTTAATAATAAATTATTTGTGTCCATGTATGTATATAATAATACCTATTATATTTTACATCAAATAAATAATAACATATTTCATTTTTAAAACTTGAAAAGCATTTTAAAAAAAAGTTAGCTAAAAACTGTATTATTAGTAAAAAATATTGTATTTTCGTACAATTGAATACACTTACAATGAATTTTCCGCTCGGCATCCAGCAGCAAAATTAAAGTCATTCAGGGTTCAAAAGAGGCTCACGCTACTAAAAATAAGATGTTTCCGACTTAATGTAATGGGTGGAGTCTTGGTAGGTTCTTTAAAAATTGTCCACCAATAGAACATGGTTAGAGGAGGATTTTGTTCGTTTTAAATAGATATCAACCCTGCAATATACTAGACGAGTTTATTTTTGTCCACATGTGTATGTTAACCGTAAACCGAAGGGCCCCCCACAAAATAATGTTGTAGTTCATATGTAAATGTACCAATGGGAAACGTGATAAAACGGATACACTACACCGGATAAATATGAAATAAAAATACAAAAAATTACCAAAAATAAATAAATTAAAAATCACCAAAAATTAAGCATAATAATGTGAACTATGATATTTATTTTAATTAGTAGTTTTTAGACGGAATAAGTTTTTAAAATGTGCGTGTGACTGAAATATTAGTACCTAATATTACTATGACTATTGTCTGCCTTATGCAGTAATGATTTATAGTAGTACTTAAATAATGCATTTGTATGGCTATTAACATATTATAAACAAAACAATTACGACCGTAAAGTCTGTATACAACGTTATCAACGTTGCTGTTCTAATACACACGCAACATGTTTATGGTCTTCGTTGATTTTTCTTGTTGAACATTCATTAAACCAATACTTACCTATTGGTTAAAAATTAAATGTTTTTACCTAACGCATAGGTATATTATAATATACAGTGTCCAACACATATATATATAAAGAAAAATTAATTTTAAATTATAACTTCTCTATTATTAAAAATATGTTGTGTTGTGTTGTTTATAGGCATATTGTACTAATGTATTAGTGATTCATTCATATTATAGTAAAATACATTGTGTGATAAATGCTAGTATGCCTGCCGCTTATACTACTATACTACTAGTTATATGGCATATACGTAATCAAATGCAGATCAAACCATAAAAATAGGAATAAAAATGTATAGTTGAATAATCAAACATAATAATAATAGCCTGTGATATTATAGATACATACATGGGCGCCGGTGATAAATTTAGCAGGGAAGGGTATAATAAAATTAAACACCAAAAAGTGCATTAAAAAAGTTTATTCTTTGCAAACTACAAAAAAAGATAAAAAGAAAAAACCCCATTAAAAAGAATTAATCTTTACTAAAGTGGAAATATTAATGAAATGTTTATTTATACGATATTAAAGATTACAATTTTCAATATTATACTTGAAGTTCGGGGGAAAATGGCAAATGCTTCGTCTTGCCGGGCATATAAAATTGAGCACAATTGCATGTACCATACGTTTCATCATTTTCTCAGTTGGCAGATTGATACGGACATGTAAATAATAATAAATACGTATATATTCGGTATTCGGTTTAATAACTAAATAGTTAACAATTTTTATATCTATGAACATTTTTCCAACCCAAAATATATGACGGACAAGCTTAAATTATACTGTTTTCGTTCAGGGTCTTTAATTTCAAGTAGATATAACATATAAGAAATCCATGGCTTTATATATATAGTAGCAATATAATATGATTACGTGCACAGAATCAGTATACCTTATAAACGACCGAGGATTATATAAATTGGGTAAACAAAAATGTAATCGACTCGAAGTTCGATTTCAATAAGACATAATATCAGTGATATAATAACCACTCGCCGCACAGCGTATAATTTAACGCGATCGGCCAACACAACCACATCGACGAACCGAATAAGGGTGGTGATTTCTCGACAAGTAAATACGCTGCGACGAGTGTCTACGTCTATATATACTACCCCTCGCCATCCACTCAACCCTACAAGATTTTCTCTACGGTGTGAGATATTATTATTATTATCGCTATTATTTATCTCCGGACGTCTTCGTGCGTGGACAACAGCTGCTGAAAATTTTAAATATGACACCTTTAGCTTATGATCGTTAGCGGGGGAGGATCTGGGTCATCATCGCCCGTATTATTTTAATAGGTACACGTCAGACATACGATTAGGGGTCTGTGCCTAAATAAATAAAACTGTTCCATCCGCTGCAGACTACCCCTCAAACAGCGGTTTCGTTCGTCTACTCGTTATAAATCTTGCATTCGTTTGGCTGTGATGCAGTGCTAGTGATTTTACTCGAAAAACGTATATTTTGTTTTTCCATTCGACCATTTATCATTAAATAACCACACACATTGTCTTATGTGTACGAAATGTAATATGATACTATGGTAAATAATATTATGTAATATTTCATTGATGGTGCATTTGTATGAGTTGCGTTTGCGTTGTTAAACATATTATTATATTTATTCGCTCAACGGTGATATTTTCATGACAAATTATACTATAATATGATAATCCAAAAATACGTTCAAATTGAGAGATTCCTAGGACATTTTTTCAATACTTTAGTCTAAATTAGTATGAATCACTATATAGTCTGAACACAGTAATGAAAAACATGGAATACCATTTTCACGGTTAATCTATTAGCAATACCTACAGGTAGTTATAATTTTTAGTTTTAGTATATAAATTTAATTCCAGGCAATAATTCGTCGTTCTATCCAATAAAGCAAATATTGTTCAAGATAATTTTAAAAATATCATATTTTTAAACTAATAAAAGCGCTTTAAGCCAATTATAGTCTAGCAAATATTTGTTGTGCTTAAAACTTAAATGTTATAACATCAAATTATTATAAGATTCGTAATTTCAATTTTCCACCATCGTTCGTTGTATACACATTTTCATTACTCATATTTTCTATATTCTTAATTTATTCTTTACGATAATCAGTATAGTGTTAAATAAAACATAAGTTTTGCATAGTTAAATTAGTTTATATATAATTAATTAAATTATGAGGTCATTGATTTGTTACTTTTCGATAATTGCATGATAAAAATAAAATATTATAACATTTTCAGCCAAGCTATATTATGATATTCAAATAGTAAACACTAGTAAAAAATGTTAGATATTTTTTTCTTATATTATAGGTATTTACAAGCTTACAACATGATATATTGATGAAATAAACAATTATATGATAATTTAATATTTATAGTCATTAATCACTATGATTGGCAACTGTATCGACTTTGTAATATACCTATGCACATGACTTATCGTATTAAAAGTTGATCAAAAATATCAGCTAGTAACTTAACTGTCTTGACTAATGTATTTTTTAGCGATTTAATCACAGTTAATTAATGGTTTGGCAAAATGGCATGCTTGGAATTTAGATTTGAATTAAAGCTTAATCTGTGAAAAAAATTATTTCAATATTTATTATATTATACTTATATTATAGCTAACTCTATTTCAAAAAAACTAAAATTATAAAAAATGTAAATAATAAATTGTAATAATATAATAACTATATTTTATATTTATATATCATTTATCTACTATAACTTATGTGAAACATACATTTTTAAAAACATTTTATAACTGTTACAGCTATTTTTTTTTAAGAGTTGATATTTTTATTTTATATAATAACGTGTATTGCAAATAATATTAATTAATTGTAATCAAAAAATATTAGTAAAAGTTACTAAGATAATATTTTCGAGGTAAAATAAAAAAAGTGTACATACATAAAAAGTTAATACTAATATTTTTCCCTTAAATGAGGGAATTAATTTTATATTAATTTTATTAGAATGTTCTAACATTGTTAATTATTATCAAAACCAACATTATACACACATTTTTTTACACAATAGTACTTTTTCCTGAATTTTGTTAGTAAAAACAAACTACTGATTAACAAGTTAATAGTAATAATATTACCTACTACCTAGATCACGAAGTAAAATACATAATATTGGTAGTTAGTAGTACTTGCTTCTAATATGAGATTAAATTTTAATTAAATTTGTGTACCTACTTAAATTTCTTAATTATTAAACAAGATTATTTATCTAAACAAATATAGTTTTTTTTTTATAAATGATCATATACCATACTAGGCATTTTAAATTTAATAAATTAAAAATTTGAAAACAATTAATATCTACTATTTAAATTTTAAATGTCTCTTACAATTTATTTAATAAATTCAATATTATAATTTCCAATTGAACAGTTATACTATAATTTTTTTTTATTATTATTATTAGTACAGCTTCAATAACTTAAATTATTAGCGTACGACAATATTAAATATTAATGAATATGATTGAAGACAATGGTCTTCCTAGATTAAGTTGCACATATCAATATGTTTGAGAAATTATATGATTTTTTTTTTATGTCTTCGATTTGGCTAAGGATTTCAAAGAGGTTATCGGGTATTCTAAGGGTTTTTCTAGTTTCCATATAATTTCAACAGTACACAAGGAGGCGCTTGAGTGTTTGACTATAAGAGGTTCTCCGCAATTTGGCGCAGAATTGGTTTCTCCCTTTGCATAAGATGGTCATGGGGACATCTTCGAGAGTAACCTATGTTATAAAATATTATAAAAACAATATTTATTATAATACTTATAAGTAAATAAATTGTAAAATTAAATAGAAATATAAAACATTAATACTTTTTTTTAATTTCGATGAACTCTATGACGTCATTGATTACAAATTAATTTGATAACATTATTTTTCTCTTGTACAACATAACATTAGATAATATGTTTATATAATTAGTTATAAATGAAAATTTTGATAACATAGTAGCTTGATAAAATATTACAACTAATTATAAAAACTAAATATTAATTAGTCGAGTTATATACTTTCAATAGCAAACGTTATCAAAATAATGTTGAAAAGTCAGATAAAATATTTAAACTAATATTTAATAACAGTTCAAGTAAAAATTAATTTAACACATCATTTGAATGGCGATAAACTAATTTAATAAAATGTATTTATTTATTTATTTATTTTACAATAATTATGATAACTGTCTTTTTACTCATCAAATGTTTATATTTTATTAGATATAAAGAATAAATAAAAATATCAAGATTTTTTTTATTTATTACCTCAGCTATTAGTATTTATAACTTAATTTGAACATGACTTAGTTGTTATGAATAAAGCGCCTATTAAAAATAATGATATAATACGTATGATAATTAATTTATTGATTTAAAATCGAAACAAAACATTAAGTATATACATTTATTATTAGGATTGGAACACTTGCTACTACGGTATGCTGTTTAAGAGATGAGTTTGCATAAAACTAACACTACAAAAAAATAAACTATCGTTGATTATTTTCTTTTAAGAGCATCGCCAGATGCGTCATGTCAACGTTAAATCCCTACGAAGACACGTCGCCCATTACGTCTATTTTTTGGGATGTCAGCGAATTTAGAACAACATCCGTTAAGTTCCATATCTTTTACTGTGGCCATTATTTCAAACTTAACCCGACCAAAACTTCTCGAGGTAATCTGTAAAAAAATATTTGTGTGTCCAATTATCAAAA
Source organism: Rhopalosiphum padi (assembly GCF_020882245.1). Classification (NCBI taxonomy): domain Eukaryota; kingdom Metazoa; phylum Arthropoda; class Insecta; order Hemiptera; family Aphididae; genus Rhopalosiphum; species Rhopalosiphum padi. The sequence continues at coordinate 10,014,992 of NC_083598.1, read as the reverse complement.
CGTTCAACTTATATATATATATATATATATATATATATAATAAAAATATAATATGTATATTTATTATTTATATTTATTATATATAGTCGGACTATGTATGACAATATTAAATTAAGTGAAAACAGTATTTACATAAGTTGTGTATGTATTACGTACAATTATTATTAAAGTGTGAAATGATAAAGCCCGTATTGAAACAAGGATAAAATTTAATTAACATTAATGTGATACACTGAAATTTTATATTTAATTATTACTCTTGTTATATTTTATAGTAAAAAAAAATGTAGGTACCTACGCTATTACCTATTAATGTTTGGTTCCAAAACTGAAATATTTAACATTCAATGAAAATATAAATAAATGTAAATAAAGCCGATAATGACTCTTGAGTCAAATCATTGCGATATTATTTACGTTTTATAATTTATACTGAATTTTATTTTGTAAAATAGCAAAATAAAGTATTTCATATAATACTAATTGTATTTTTACGACGAAATGACGTTTCTCCGGAAAATTCAATTGAATGCTTTCACAGAAATATTTTACTCGAAGTGATGAATGATGATTGAGAATTATAACTTTTTTTCCTTATTATTTATAATTAGAAATATCTTATATCATCTTCAATTTAAACAAATATAGGTATATATTTTATATAATGACGTATATGTAAGATATATCGTAATTGTAGATATACAATTTAGAGGTAGGATTGCTTCGTAAAAATATTTTAAGTTCAATACTTATTGGTTACCAATTGTTATAACAGCGAATATAACAATAATAATTTATTTAAAAAAAAAACATTTTTTCCTTATAAAAGACTTAAAAATATAAATATGATGTACCTTATATTAATATATAAATGTATTATACAAAAAACAACTAACAATACAGTTAGTGATAACAGTTTATGAGCAAATAAAAGATTTGTTTGGATATTATTGAGCTTGGAAGTATTTTTTCTATATTTAATAAATATTATCTTATTAACAGTATGTATATTATACTATATGATGATAAGAGAAATATTTTTGATTTCCATATCAAAAACTAATAAATATATCTTAAAAAAAAATAAAAAATATCAAAAATTTTATTATATTCATCTTTAAATATGATTTATCTTACGTGAATAAAACCAAAAACTTCCTTTTTATTGTTTACTCGTCTTGCTGCTTATATTATACTATTGAACAATAGATTTTACTCAAAGAAGTATTGCAGAAAAGAAAAAACTTAGTTCGTACCGCTACCATGTTTACAGCTCTTTATAAATTGCTGATCAAAAGTAATTGAACAGAATACGTCATCAACAGCTAGCTGAAATTAATTAAACGGCAGCATCATAACAATACCTTCATGAGCTATATAAAACATACATACCTACCGTAAATATTCACAAATGACTAATGAGATGAGAATAATAATATTATATTATTTTACGACGGATGGGATTAATTTTTGGATTTTTTTAGTTTCCCAGCTCGTTCTAGTATTTTGCAATTTGCACGTCTTTTACTATAAACAGTATAAACATCGATTAGCTGCTTACTGGGAAAGCTGAATGTAGAATTCATCCTATTTACAAAACAGTAGTCTATTGATCTAAACTAGACCTTTTTTTCGGAGACAATTAACAAACAATAGGTTCCAATATACAAGATGTACTATGAATTGTGATTCAATAGTTAGGTTATATACATACTCGCACAATGAAAAATCAGCTTACACCAGAAAATTGATTATATTAATCATAAAAAGTTTTTATTATTTACATTAATATTTGAAACATACTTCATTTAATAATTTAGCATCGTGATTGACATTATCAACATGACTTACGTACATATTATTATAAACATTTTCTATAAGCTGCATTATATTATTATAATATGTCGTAGGTATATTCATGTATGTATAACTATAATTCCACTCTTTGAATTGTTAGTATAAACCTATTTAATATTCAAATATAATATTACAAGATTATAATTTATAATCATAATTTATGCTTAGGTATAAGATAACTTATAAGTGCATAGTCGCACAGTTAATTACTATTTACATATAAACTACCTATATTAATGATATGTATTATAAATCCAAGTTCAAATAACCCTATAATATTGGCCATTAAAGTATAATGAGGTGTTTAAATAAATGTGATATGGTCAATAACTAATAAGTTATCAATATTTTCACAGCTAATAAATGATGCAAAAATTGACATCATACAAGTTACCAATCAGTAATCGTGGTGTTACATACAATATAATGTTTTTCCTACACTGTTAGGATAAATAAAATATTTGTAGCATGTAATTTGTATGCGTATATATAACTGGTGACTTTTTTAATATAATTTACATATCACTAGGAAAATATATATATTGTATATACACTTGAAATGTAAACATTTCGTACCTTCATTAACCGACTATTGATAGGTATTCTGGTACAAGTATATAGTGTATATTTTTCATAAATTTAGTTAAATGTGTCATAATAATAATCCACTTCAATTTTATACGATTAATTTGTAGAAACCACTCAAAGATGTGCAGTTCAACACTTTACGCACTCGCGAACGGAGGACCGAAAACGGTTTGTTCGAATATTGGAAAATCGTTGAAAATCCGTCGGTGCAAGCGTGCGCAAAATAAACCATGATCGGCGGTAACCATATATTTTCATTGAAAACAACCGACAATGGAAAAATATTGCGGTTACCAGATTGCGAGTAGGAGTCCCATCATATATAATGTATACAATATAATATGGATCGTGGTCGCCGAATTTAAACCACCATTCACACCTGGGCTTTATTATCTCGCACAACCTCTCGGCTCTACCTACAAAGAATATCGAGGTATTACACATATGTTGTGAAACATTCAAATTTTTAGGTCTCAAACCTCCGGACCTCCCGTGATTTCCATCTGGTTACACCTCTCAATAGACATTATATTTCACACTTGTGTACGCTACATCCAAGCAGTAATGTCCTATGAGATCCATTTATGTACTATATACGCAAGTCTAAGGTAGTAAGGTTCAAATAATCCAATCATATGTATATGTTAGCCTAGGCCCTCCATCCCTTACTATACTCACCATCACGATTATACTTCTGTCCAACGTCTCCCGAATCTCTAAAATCTTGCTAACCACAAGATTGTATGTTTCATTTATCGTGTGTATATATAACTATTAATTTGTATATGCAAATATCTGATTACTAATATTAAATATCTAATTTAATTATATTATCTATAGGGCTAGGATTTCTACGCAGTAAAAAAAAGTAAAATATGTAAAAACAATTTTTTTTTAAATATTATAGTTAATATTATTACATGCTGTTATTAGATCATGTTGTTTAAATTTTCAAATGTAAACAACCAGCGATTAAATCGAAGATTTATATTGGCTGAAACTGCTTTCCACATCACACGATGTTGTTGGAGCATATTTAAATGACGTGATTTGTCCCTGATTTTAAGTAATATTAACATCTTTTTCTTCCGTTTTATAATCACCGTTTATAATACATTTTTAGAAATGTTTTGAATCCCTTCACCGAAAAAAAAATCTTCGATCATATTAACAAAAAAGTATGTTGGATTGACATAAACTTGTTGTTATACAGCCAACAAGATGTTTGTCAAACCAACTAATATATAGTTGTTAATAAGATAATAATGTCAACAATATAGCACTATTAGTACTATTGACAAATATATTGTTAAAATACTACCTGAAATTATCAATTGAATATACTTATCAGTGTAACATATATTATATGAATATACAATATACATACATATATTCTTCTTTAGTATTAAGTTCATTTTAGTTTAAATAGGTAGTATATTTACGATAATTTGACAAATAAACCAATAATTATAGACGTTTATTAAATAAATACCATTTAAAATTAACAAGATTCTCAATAATTTATATATATTCAATTATATGCATATTGTTCAAAATATGCAAAAAAAAGTGTACTATTTAATCAAAAATAAGCTAACTCGTGGATATATCTGACAACCAATGAATTTGGACTTAAGGAAAAAACATACAAATGCATAGAAATCCTAGCCCTAAATTTATCTATAAATACTATGGGTACAAATGCTATACCTTAAAAATCTATAATTCTATACTAAACAATTTCATTGCAATGGCTTTAGCAAAAATAAAATAAAATTTTCCAATACAAAATTATATAACAATAAAATTTCTATCAATAAATTTCAATCTTCTTCAAGAATATAAAAACAAATAATAAAAACTCTTATAACTAACTAACTCTTTTTTTTGTAAAATTATAAATATAATAAAATTTATAATTATTTTCAACTGTTAATACTTAGGTATTATTAAATAATAATAACTTATTTATTTATTTTATATATATATATATATATAATACTTTGTAGCAAAATTACTAGACATTATAGTACTTACAAACTTGGGAATAAGGTCCGTTACATAAGATCTCTTCTAATTTACGGATGGAAAATAATTATTGAATAATGTTATGAATTTATGATGAAGTTCTATACTTCTATGTAATTATCAAAAATTGTTAAGGCAAAGCTGTTTGTATATAATATTATATTAGTACCCTTTTACAAAGATTTTAGTGAACCTTTCAACTGAGTCGACCATATATTGTTGGTAAATGTCTTCTAACATTCTGATTTTGATGAACTATTGTTATCTTGATTTATTAGATACTTAAACAGTCATAAACAGCTTGCAAAACTCTTTAGAATATAAATTCATATTGTTGATATGCATCAAAGAGCCATCTGTCTCAGATTATTCTTGCGTTATTCATTAATAGTATTAACAGTGTTATATATTATCTACCTTTCTCATTGTTATTTTCGAATGACTTTAAAATGTCCAGAGAGTCAAAACAAAACAAGGATTGTTAATTTTACAATACAATCTAAACGCTGTGTAATTATTTAAGCTGCAAGCTTATGCAGTATTAGTATTAATCATCTTTTAGTGTATAACTACCAACTACGGTATCTCTATATGACATTATTTACGTACACATTTTCAGCGATATAGATTATATTATTAATGACACTTATCTTAACCATGTCAAAAATTCGATTATTTATCTAGAATATAATTGCTTAACAATAAGTTTATAATGCTTAATTTTATCGAATCGAATATTTTTGTTTCCAAATCACCAAAACTATTCTGTATTCATCAATGAGGATTCATTATTTTAATCTTAATTATGGCAAGCAGGCTGATCTTACTCCTTTGGACATTGCAAATATGAAATTTGCACCCATTACCATTATTGAAGTCGAGCCCTCGTTTAGTACAAATCTGTGTTACGACCAAACCGTAGATCATTTAACTTTGAAAATTTTAGCATGTATATGGTATCTCATTGCAATCAAGATCAAGATGAATACGGTTCAATTTCATAATAATTTCAATTCAAGTGTCTTAATTTTTTTTTTTTTTTTGTCATTTGTAAAGCAATTTTTAATTTTTTTTTAAGTAATGTTTTTTTTATAATTTGTTTATATTCCATATTTTTTTTTTTTATCACATATAAAGCGATTTGTTATTACATATATATTTACATATTTTGGTTTTTTTAATATTACATATTATATAAATCTGAGCTCAATTAATGACTAATGAGTATAGTCACGTAATACATTCTTACTTCTTACATGTTTATAATTTAGGTATCTAAAACCTATTATTATTATTATTATTATTATTATTATTATTTTCGTAAACTGTTTTCCTGTTTTCATTTTAGTTATTATTACATTCTTCACTATTATATTTTATACATGTATTGTCTGCACACTCACTGCACTTCCCTTCTCTATTCAATAAATTGAACAATGCCAATATATTTTTAATAGCATTTGAGATATTGATAAAGAAATATATTTTTATATTGCACCATCAATTCATATATATTTTACTTTATTTTATTAACCTTTTGGTTATCGTCCTTTTTTTATTAGATTTATTTTCAATATTTTCTTATTCGTCATTGAATAGCTGTATAAACTTGCATTTTATTTAAATTACTTTTTAGTTTTTTCACATATCCTTTTGAAGTACGTATACATTATAATATATTTCTAGTGAATAAATTATTATTTCTTTTATCTCTGAGTTAGGTAATTCTAAATAAAAGTTGTAAGTTTATAGATATAGATAATTCCGGGAACTTAAGTTAATGCAATATATTATTATCATAAATAATAATAATGAATAATATGGATAAAGGTGTTATTTTAAAGAATCTTTGAATGAGACATTTTTCATGAAATATAAAGTAACATAATATAACAATTTATTTATTTATTCATTTTTCCAGCATTTATTTTGTTATTAAATTTTTTATTTATGGAGTGATACATTTAACATAAAATACCCATCATAAAGCACTCATTATAAGTCATATATGTTTTATACTAACTAGATCACACTGTATACTATAACGTCGAAACTCAATACATTTCTTTAAATAGTTTATTAAAAAGCTGGTTAAGTGTGTACCACTGTACTACTCTACTGTTCAGTATGTGTCGATTGGGTCACTATAATGGATGTGTTGAATTTGAATTTAATGATATATCATTTTACTAACGAGAAACAATTCTTAGCAGAGACGATCTGTCAATATCACTAACTATATTTTATAATATTATGTTTATTGATATTACTAATTGCTATTGATGTAATTTATTTTACTATTATTACTTATTATTAATTTATTTTTTGCCATAAAATTGCATTTACTTGTATTATGTTATTGATATTTAATTATTATAATAGTATATACCTATTAATTATGTCATATTAAATTATTGTTATTAACTTTTGAATTAAATTCCTCAAAATTATAACATCCATCAAACGCTTATAAAAAAATATTGTTGGTACGTTATTAGTTTTCGATATTTTTTAATTTTTTTAACTCATAAGAAACCTATAGCTTTTATTAAATTTTCAAGATGTTTGAACTATTACAAATGTTTTTACCTATCTATAATAATTGTAGAAATGTTTTTAAAAAATTTTATCATTCTATAGAATTCTGATATAAATATTTACTGCATATTAATACTTGAATATTTGCAGTTATTTTAACAAAATTTTGTTTTATTTTATAAGAATTTACATTTTCTCTTAATATTTTATTTTTATTTTTCAAGAATGTTACCCAATTTATATTTTTTAAATCTTGTAGTTTTGAAATATCTATGTTTAATAAAAAAATAATAATAATATAGATGATTGATAAAATATAATTTATATAATAGTGGAGAATGGTGATGCTCTCAAAATAAATAACCATTAAGTTGTTGTTGTGAATTACAAATTTGTTATGTTTATTCTTAGAAAAATGTTAAATAAAAGAAACCTGGTTAGGTTTCTAATATACGCGTGTGACGGTGGTTAAATTATACTTTATAAGATTCAAAACATTTTTATACGAAATAAAAAATACCATACAATATTATACATCAATACTGACTGGCTTTGTTTATATAACGGTCACAAATAAAATTGTTATTGCTTTTTGATAAATATTATTCGACAATTATGTATCTAAAAACACTAATTATAGCTCAATAATTTAAAAAAATGCAGAAATAATTATAATATAAATTATAATTTATGGTATGGATTTATATTGTTATAAAAATACAATATATAAAAATATATAAAACAGTACCTACAGTTAAATTTTTGCGAATTACTATAATAATTATAATGATTTCTATAAAAATTAAAAACTTAAAAGTGTATACTTTAATGAGACACAATAAGAATATAAAACGCATGAGTGAGAATTTTAATTTTTTTCTTTGTATGATAAATGTTATATTATGTATGGTCTTTTAAATAAAAATGATATTTTATATTGTCAGCGCAATATTTTTTTTCTTACTCCGCGTAGAACATTGAAAAAACGCATTTACGTAAAATATTATTTCATAATTTTTGATAATCTTTGAATAAAATCATTTACCACAAAAATTACAGAGAATAATATTTTTCGAATTTTCATCATATCAGCTTAACATTTTATTATTATTTGAATTTATACTATGACTTTAAAAATAAAATAATTTGTTTTAATTTGATTTTACTCTATGATTACTTACTCAAAAACATAAAAAAATGATTTTTAATGAATGCATTTATAGTCTATGTAGTATGTTGTATTGTTGTGTGTGGGTCATTCCTGCTTTTTAGAATAGAAAAAAAAGAAAAACAAGTACACTAGCATCCTCTCATAAGATTGTGGTTTTGTGGTTATGCAAGACCCAACAATCCATTAAGGTATATACTATATATTATAATTCAAATACTACCTACTCATCAACGCCCAGACCAAACCACTGGACCAATAAAAACTTGAAATTTTGAATAATGGTTCTATAATGCTCTAGACTCTAGAGTTCAGATATGCAATAAAAAGGGATTTTAAAAAAATCGCAAAAATTCACCTAACCGGATAGACTCATATTATGGCACACACAGAATATTTTTAAAATCTTTTTTTGTGTATATATAATATGATTGCTATTATATACAAGAAATAAAATAAATATTATAATTGGATATAATTTTGTCAAAATCACAGGGTAAATCCTCTGGTATTATTAAATTTGTCACAGGCAACGTCGCGCGTACAGGATCAGGTATAATTAAATAATCTACTTTTCAAAATCAAAGGCTTTAAACGGATGACCCTCATGTGTTATGTAAATGTACAGTTTTCGACTGATTTTCATAAAAGTAGGCTAAATTTTATTAGGTCCTTACTTTTTACAACTCATAAATAATGAAAATAGCTTACTCACGAAAATTATAATTTTTATTTATATGTTGGTTACATAAAATAAAAAAATTATTATTAATAATTATGATAAAAAAATCGTCATGTTTGGAAAACGACTATGCAAATGACGGTTTAGATATCTACCTACTGCAACTTCAACATAGTATTTGTACAAAGTTTATAAATTTAGAACACTGAAAGTGAGTAAAAAAAATATATACATTCGTCATTCCATATGACCATATATATATACTACGCGAATCCGATCACAATATATAGGAACGACAGCAGTGACATAGCAAACCACGTTTTTTAGTAGTAATTGCTGATGAATCTTGCAGGGTGGTTAGGGGGTAGTAGGTATGATCATGACCTCATAAAACTCATTGGCATTTACTAATTTTTTGTCAAAGGATCAAGGATAATATAGCTGTAAAACCTTATATCTGTTTAATATAATATAGTATATGTTGTACTACCTAGGTACTATAATAATACGATACGACAATATATATAAATAGGATATAGGTACTTAGGGGTGGGGTGGGTCGTAAATAAATTGTTCGCTTCCGTATGAATTAAAGATACCCATACGCCACCGAACGACCAGTTCGAATGTTGTAATTTTTTTTAACGATATTACGCGCGCCCGCCGCAACTTGTGTAAGTCCACACACATCACACATACACGCGAGTACCCTAGGCGCGAACGCAAGAAAAATTTCGGAGGTGGTGTGAAAAAGTGTTCATAAATATCATACTATTCATTTGTAGGTCAGGTAATTAATTTTTTGTTCATGATATTTTGGAGTAGGGAGGGGGGGTTAAACACCTAAACCCCTTTGCGTTCTCGCCTTTGGGTACCAAACGATTGCAATATTTAAGTTTTTATTTGTGATTAGGTAGTAAAAATTAAATTTTAAAAAGATGACTCAGTCAAAAACATAAGCCAAAATATTTAAAAATAATAAAAGGTTAAAATACCTAGTAAGTTGTAAAAGTGTATTTAATTAAAAATAGAAAAATACAATCTATACATCACTGACAAATATAATATTTTTATAAATTGTGACATTGTATACTAATTATATTCTTTCGTGGTTTCATTTATACGAATTAAATCACAATTTTCCAATTTTTTAATCCGACCTTTATACTGATTGCATTTTCAAACATGTTTCCAGAAGAATGGGAGCTATGGAATTGAGCGTTATAAGTTCGATGAAAACTTTCGGATTAATTCTAATAAATCGTACGTTCTATTAGTTCAAATCAAACGGCAACAGTGCTTCAAAGTTGCAGTCAAAAATCGTACGCAATCGTGTTTTGCCGACATACACACACACACACACAGACACACGTGCGGTCGCGGGGCGGCGTTCGATCTGACCGATCACAAATACGATGGTATTTGCCGATCAGCTGCTGCTGCGGATCGGACCGACATGGCAGCCGCGGTTGTCCGAACACGGCGCGACACGACGCGACACGATCGGTTCGCGCGCGCGGGGTCGTGTACCCGGCGATACGTTTTTACGATAGGTCGTGAACGGTGGCGGCGCGCAGTGTGCCGCTGTGCGCGTGTGCGGCCGATAATAATGGTATAGAACGGTATAGGCGGTGGACGGCGGTCGATGACGGCGGGGGGAACGGGAATATCGGGCGCGGGCGGCGCGTGTGTGTGTGTGTGTGTGTGCGTACGTGTGTGTCAACGGGTACGCAGCGCCACTGTTGACTGTTTTTATTATTGTTGTTATTATTATTTTTTTTTTCCTCCTCCTCTCACACCGTGACCACCGCCGTGCGTGTGTGTGTGTGCGTATCGGCCGAGTCTTCTGCGCGTCACCGTCGCCGTCCATATGCGTCGTAACTCGTCGCGCACATAATATTGTTATTATTACTATTATTATTATTACTGTTGTTGTTGTTATTGCGGTGCGGCTGATAAAAATCCGAGTGAAAAACCGAAAGGAAACGTCGCGCCCGAAGAGATCGTTTCGTATTCGTCGCTGTCGCCGCTGCCGGAGCACCGACGGACGAGAGACGGATGTTGACGGTCTGAGCCGAGCTGTGCGCGCCGTTCGTTCCCCGAGACGTTTTTCATTCATTTCCCGGACGCCTCTGACGGTGCGCGCGCGCGCGCGCGACAGTCGAAATATCCGCGCAACGACCGTGCGCCGATCGCGCGATTGCCCTGCGTACCCGTCGTCGGCGGCCGCGCGCCGACAGGTTTTCCGGGGACGCTTTTGTCGTCCGCCATGGACTCGTTGCGCGAACAGGTGATGATCAACCAATTCGTGCTGGCCGCCGGATGCGCAAGAGACCAGGCCAAGCAGTTGCTGCAGGCCGCCCACTGGCAATTCGAGGTAAGCGCGCACGATTCGCATTGCGATAATGTTGTCACTGTCCCGCCGGCGGCCTTTATTTCCACCAGTCCGGCCAAACGCCATTGTTCTGCACCGCTGCGTTGTTCGTCCGTCCCGACGTTTGCACCGTTCTCGGCGGCGGCGGACGTCGATCGACGCTAAACGACGTTTCTACGCCGTTCTTCGACTGATCTAAACTACCTCTGTCGTAGCTTCGGAGTTGGGCGTAGGGGTTTGAGTTGTCCGATGGGCCGTCCCGAGGTTTTTTGTTCGTCCCCCGGTTGTGCTTGTGCCCCGTGACCTTGAACTTCAAACCAGCCTAATATTCTTTTCTCTCCGCGTCTGCAATGTTTTTCATTGTTCTCAGTCCCAACGGTCGATTGGTCGTCGTACCGGACCGGGTAGACCGATACGGTGGTCATTAATTTGCCGTTAAGTACGAATCAATACCGTTATCTCTCCACCGTAACCTTGTGTTGTAATGTTATCGAATCGTTCCATTTTCTAATAACTCATAGCACTTGTAGGTGTCAAAACTGTTTTTTATTTGCTAATTTTGCTAAATTAGAAAAATACATCACTTCTATTTTGTGTACCTGTATCTTTAATGTTTTCATGAAATGTGATGATATCCAATTATTTTCCCTACGTACCTGCCTAGTAAGACATTTTTGTCCTTTCATTTTTATTTGTTATAATCATCAATTTATTTTAGGTACCTATTATGATATTACTAATTGATCAATTTAACCTGCTTGATCTGACATTCAAAAATTTGCAGTTCTGAGCAAACATATATCATCGTATCTAGTCTGTAACCTTGTCCTCTAAAATTGTTGAATCATTCAGTTTTATAATACTTGTAGAAGATACCTGTGTCAGGCTGTTTTGAATTTGCTAAGTTAGACAAAACAAAATGTACATATCTAGATAATATTCATTGTGTGTACTTTTACTAAATTTGATGATGACGTTAAAATACTGTATTACTGATTTTAAATTTAACAATAATCCTCATAATAAATGAAAAAAAAAATTACTGTCTTTTATAAAATCTTAAAAATATTTTGGTTAGATATTAATTAGTATACAACCTAAGATAAATAATTTTGAAGAATGCAAATCAGATAAAACAAACCTAATCTAGAGTTATATTGTATAGTATTTAAATTTAATTTTATGAACTGTTTAATAGACTATTCATAGCCAAAATATAATATAATCTAAGAAACAGAAGACTCGTAATTATAATAACCGTAACAAATATAAAATAGTCTTTTTACTGGTAAAATTAATTACCTAATATAATTATAATATTTATGTTAGTTATTGTTTAGATTAGTTTATGTTTACATGTTAACGATAAAACGGTTTAAGCACCATAGATTCTTACATTCTTGCAGGTGTAAAGCATATTGGATATACAAATAACCATTTTAACGCCATCATGTAAGCGTAGTAAATGTCATATTTCTTGTAAAACAATTAACTATATTGAAAACTTTATTGTTTCAGACTGCATTGAGTATATTTTTTCAAGATTCTTCTGTATCAAGTTGCAGTCAAAATTCAGCACAGTTTGGGTTTGGACAAGTGAGTTATTTTTATTGAAAATTAACAGTAGCATTTTAACATTTATATCATTTTTTAGATGACACCGTGTAATACCCCAGCTACACCACCCAATTTTCCTGACACTCTGATTGCCTTTTCACGTATGACAACTTCATCTGAAAATTCAAAATTGGGATCATCACCAAGTGAGTATACAAAACCCCTTACATTATGCAACAAAAATATAAAATTTATTTATGATTTTATTTGATTACATGTTTTTGATATTTCATCTTTGACTTGATACTGCAATAGTGCAATTCTCACATCATCACCAAATGGCATAATGGTTTTCCTGATTTATTAGCATTTGTTTCCCACCGTGTTAACAAATTTTATTTTTTATAGACATAATTGATCACACTACAGAATGTTACACTGACTTAACCAAACTTAGTTTTATAACACTTAACTTTTCTTTTATATTTACACTTATATTTTCATTATTAACATTTATGTAATCAATATCCCTTGAAGTATCTGATTATCAAATATATAAATATCATTTAATAGGTATAAATAGAAGTAGATAGTTAATATAATGTAGTATATATAGTATTTACCGGACTTTAAGACTAATAGACTTTTTTAAACGTCTTAGCAATATTTTACTATTTCAATCAAATACAAATCTAAATAACTTATTTGGTTTTGCTTTTTTACTATATTCTAAGATCATTTCGAACTATTTTTTAATTTAAAAACCAATTTAATTTATTTTTAAATTGAAGTACCAAAATTATTATCAAAGTAAATTGTTCATCATTAATCCAATATATTGAAAATAAAACTAGTAGTTTATTTTACATTTTATTTATAAAAAAAAAAAAATAATCTTAATTTTGTGATAAGTATTAATTAAAATATTTTATACAAATTATTTTTATTGTATGTTCTAGGTATGTCTGTTTCTCCTCAAAATAGAACCTCATTAGAAAACAGTCAATCAAAGAGGCATCCATATGCACATTTAGCGTCAAACACAGTTTCAAATAACACATAGGGAACAATCATGTATATTTGTTATTTTTAATATAAACTTAGCCATATTATTGTTTTAGTGTCCAAAGATGACACATGCTTTTTGTAACTTTTTACTCTAGAATAATATTGTTTAGAGATATTTTATCATTTAATTGTTATTATATATATTATCATTTTTTTTATTTATTATTTTATTTCTGTTAGAAGATATTTTCATTAGAATAAGTTATTTATGAAACATAATAAATACTCAATTTAAAATTAAGTTTAATATATTGTAATCATAATTCAATTTCTGTCAAAAACCACTCTGTTATTGCAAGATGCTTAACATAATAATTATATTAGTTTTTGATTAAAGAGAAAGATCAAACTTGACATTATTTTTTTTATTATTATATATATTTTTTTTTTATATACATAAATAATTTATATTATAATAGTTAATATCTTATTTTTGTTTGTACAACTCAAAATTTCATTATGACTGCGTATCGAGTTTAACAAATACATTACACAACAACAATAATAATATGTCCCAACAGTATAATATGTGATACATAACTGTTGTAGTGTAATGACTAAACTTATTATAATTAAAAATAAAATATAAAATTGTAATAAAGTATATACATTATTTTGTTTGAAAATTATGTTTATTTTATTCTATCATTGTCCCATACCCCGTATATGTTTCAATTAATCAATTTCATAGGCATAGTCATCATGCCCGTATTGTGTTTTATCACAAATAAAAGTTACATTCGACTATATTAAGTGTACGTGATGTGATTATAAAAGGTATAACAGTTTGAAAAAAAAAACAAAATTGTGTAATAATAATGTTGCACATTTAAAATATATTATAATATTTTTTATGTACCTTGTTGTAAAATAACACATTTAGGTTTTATCATTGCCCCGTTTAACAGCCGTGTAGCTACTCATAATATGTACGTAGTATGCATATACCATGATGTATCTTGAACACAATAAATACATAATTTCCTAACAGCTAATGGATAGGTAATTGTTTTGTTGTCCCTCTCTGTTTAACGGTGTAAAAACAAAAACCGCGCTACATGTAATTGTACGAAAAACCGTTCGCGTGTGCAATTTTTATTACTATGTAAATATCGTCATCCGAAGGCCGTCCAGTAAGCCGTTAAGAGTCGAGTCTGTGTCGTAACATTGGTTATAATAAGAGGACGTATCCGCATGTTATGATTCCGTCTTACTTACGCACAGGCAACAAGCTAATTTTACGATAAGAATCCATTTTACTCTATATAACTTTTAACATTAGAGCGAATTAACCAATTATCAAATAGGTATATAGGTACCTAGGTAAGAATATTATTAACGGTACATCGTTGGTTTTTTGACGATTCGTTAAGATTTGTATTTAATTAAAATTAAAGTATAAAAAAAACCTAAAAGTTGCCCTATAGATAATATTCTTACTTTTAAATTAAATGATATATCAATTCACTTAATTATTCGAAAAATTACTTAGAAAAATGGATTCTTCCTAACATAAAATTGTCCATGTCATGCATGATAAAAACACGACATGCAGTTATGCAGGTGCGATATTATATTCTCTGATCAGTGATCACAGCTGCAGTATTTGTAAAAAAATAATTTAATTTGTCATGAAGTTTAATTGAAAAATAATTTTCCATTATTTTGAAATTAAACTCTTATAATTTATATAAGTTCTTCAAAATTTGTTCTTTAAATGTTGAACATGAATAACTTTAAAATGTACCTTTATGATATTGAACTAAAATACGTAAGTCATTGTACCCTCCCTATGTGTCATGTACTTTGCCACTTTGGTGCCCACTGTCCAGTGTGTTCAGTCGTTCAGTGAACGGCGTAAGCAGTAAGCACCACTTTCCACCTAACAAACCCGCTTGTTGCGCCACTGATATGTAAATAAAATTGCTATTAAGTATTATTGTTAATATTTAAATATTATATACCTTATACCAATTATACCTAGCTGTATTGGTACTTCGTTTGTTACTCGATACTTAAATGCTATTATAAGCTTTGTGTGTCGATTATAAATATAAATGCATTGCGTTAACAATATTTTTGTTTATATAAATTAAACTTTCGAATTGTTTTCTATATACAAGGTAAAAACGTAGACTCGTGGCCATATGAGAGAAGTTTGGAGCCGTCGTACTTCGATTTGGTCTGAGACCAGAATCCATTTTTAGAAGTTCGGCGCCACTGCGTAGTAGCGCGTTAAAGACATGTGCGTGCACGTGCAGGAACGCTCCGTTATTTCTTTTATACTTTGGTTATGCACCTGCTTATGATCAGCGATTGTTGATCACTTACTTTTTAGTTTTTACTACACACGACATACGTTTATACGATACCCACAATTGGAAAATTTCCTACATTTAATTATTTAGCTTTTTAAAAACGGTCACTGGTCAGTATTGAACCGTTTGGAGCATAGGGATAATATTATTATTACAAAGAACAATTTGTGTATGTCCGTGTTTAAAATCTGTAATTTTATCACTTGCCGCTTACAAATATTGAAATATGTATGTAATGGTGATCGTGATCAAAAATCTAAAATATTATAATTAATTCCTATATGACCATGATGCATAGTGCATACGGTATATACCTATGTATAAGCTGTATTTATTAATTAATAATTTATCATTATGCTCATTATTATAGTTTAGTTTTAGTTTACTCGTTCTGTGTTCACTATAGTGAGTACTGAGTAGTGACTAGTTTTTTAAGTTTTTCTTTGTAGTCAGTGTGTGAGTCGTGAGTGTGACTAACCTTATCTCTAGAGTCTATACCATAGTCACAGAATAACACTATTATCACTGTGTTATCGAAGTGTCTCTGTTGTGCTATAGTCATAATGGTTTCAATGTTTTGTGGCAACTGGTGAGCCTGGAGGGGCACGTCGTCGTCGTCGCCGCCGCCGTGCTGCTGATAACGTAAACAAAATGATTTCAAGCGTACAATAATAAAATTTGAGTTAAGCACTTCGAACGGCTGTCCGTCGGTTTTCGGCATCCGCAATATTCAAATTCTTCGTCTGAATCGTGAGTCGTAGGGAAGTTTTCACATCTAGTGAACCCTTTTATTTTCGTCCGTTTTTTTCCTTTTCCTTTTCACTAGTGGTGGTGGTGGTGGTGGCGATCGACCCGCCTATTCACCGAATCCTGTTTGTCGTACTAAAGGTGTCATCGAGACATTGACACCGTGTCCACTCCCTGGATACATGTGCGTGTACACCCTTGCAACATCGTCCCAACGAATCGACAGATGACGGTTTGATGACATGACTGAAGAAAATTGGACTCATGTCAGCGACAGAAAGAGATATGGAATCGGTGAGTCCTCAGTTTGAACAGGTGTATTATTTATACTATTTAAAACTATTAACCAGGTCGTTTGTTTTTTTATCTGTGCAACTTCTTGGTAATTGTGTGTTGGTTATGAGTTTTGCTTGTTTTGACATTCTGATACAGCATTAGCTACATCTCTGTCGGTTTATGCGACACTGGTGATTGCTGTTTGGTACTGAGAAATGAGAATGTACATGATATATGACATTATAATGATTTTATTTTATATGAAATATAAATACCCAACATTAATAATAATCATCTAAAAACTGTTTGTCTACCTACTTAACATCATTAATTAGAAATATTCATCCAAAAAATAATTGGGTAGTTTTATATCTATTGAATATTTTTATAAAGTACTTTTCTTAATTTTTAAATAGATTATATACCATTTAAAGTATTTATAATATGTTTAAATTACAAAAAACATGATAAAAATAACTAGTGCTTAGTGTTACGTCAATACGTTTTAATGGATAAGCATAATGATGTAGTATCTAAGTAACTAGTCGATTGGAAAATACTACTTAGTAATTAGTATTAAATTTTCATATGAATTGTTGTGGTAGATAAAGTTATAAGAATTGAATTTATTGTGATGAGTCATTATTTTGGTCAATTTAATAACTAGTGTATAAATCCAATTATTTATTTGAATATTAAATTCACAAATAATATACTAATTAATAACACAAGTAAAGCAAATTTATTTATTTTACAAAATTTAATTTTAATATAAAATTCTTGAACAATATTGACAAAATGAATTGTTAATTATGTTCTCTTATCTCATTACTAAACTATTTGTAATTCTGTTAAATGTGTTAGCCATCAAATACAAAAAATATTGTTACTCCCATCATTACCTACTATACAGATACAGGATGAGCTTGTTAGCGAATTTCAATGACATCCAGTATTTCTAATTGAGTGTTTTAAAACAACACCATAACTGCAAAAGGGGACAAACTATACTGTTTTATATTCTATTATTTGTTGCGTGTTTCATTTCATTTATTAGTATAATTTATTAATTTGTGACCTGAATATGTTTTGATTTGTAGCCATTCATAACTATCTTCAAAGTGGACCACATCGTATCAAACTTTTGGCTGGTGAATGTGTTCACGTACTGGAAGAAAGTGCTGAATGGTATTACGGGTTTACTTTTAAGAATAAATCAACCCACGGAATATTTCCTAAAAAATTTGTTCATATCATGGATAATGTCGTGGAAAAATTTGGGTATGTTTGATTTTTTAAACTATTTATTTAGTGTTTAACAATTTTGTATCATTATTAGGCCAGCTGAGTTGACAGTTTTAAAACAACCACAAATTGTACATGAATTAACCAGCGTTATCCGAGAGTGGGGTGCCATATGGAAACAATTATACATAGTAAGATTACATCATTTGTAGTTGTACACATATATATTTATTTATATTTTTTTTCAGTCTCACAACTCAAATTTTAAAAATGTAAAAAATAAAATGTACGAATTAATAAACTTTAGAAGTAAAATATTATCTGGTACACTTCCAGTAGACGAGCTAAAAGAAGTACAAAGACTGGCTACGTCTACCATAGATATTGGAAACAAGTAAATAAATTTTAAATATAAAAAAAATATATGTTTTTAAATTATTAAATCATAACTAAAAATCATTATTATTCAAACAATGACTCATATGTGGTGTAATTTTTTTTTGAAATGACAGCTTATATTTTGTGTTATTTTATTTATATTAAAATTAATAATATTATGTTTATTTTTTTGTTTTCAGATTATTAGGACTAGATATGGTAGTTAGGGATGAACAGGGTAATATTTTAAATCCATTACATACACCAACCATCCAACTATACAAACACCACGAAATTGCCACAGAGCGCATCCAAAATTCTCATGTAAAATTTGTGTTTATTTACTAAGATTGTTTTTAAAATTTTAAATATTATCATATTTATTTTTGTAGACTGCTGGAGTATATAAAAAGTCAATACAGCAAATCAACTATTTGTATAACTATACTGTGTATTTATCTGTACACAATTTTATGTGTAAAATGATGGATGATGCTGAACTGCTATTAACATTATATGATGCGAAAAGTGGTAAATCGTTTTCTGAAAATTTTGCTATACGATGGGCTACCAATAAAATGGACCAAGGATGGTCACAGACTGATATTTTTCATAATTTCAGAGCTTTATTCACAGTAATATGAAAAAAAAAAAGAATTGTCTAATTCATTTTTTACATGTCAAAAATATTTACAATTGTCTAATTTTTAGGACTTAGGAACCAGAGATCTAACTCGAGAAAAAGTATACTTAGTATGTTATATAATAAGAATTGGTGGTATGGATAATGATAGTAACAGTAAAAAGAGTTGGGCTACAACACAAATCCGTAGACCATGGGGTGTTGCTGCTATGGATCTAACTTTATATTTTACTCAAAAATTGGAGAGTGATGAAGACAAGCATCATTTTATGCCATTTTTACCGTAAGTATATTTTGATTTAATTTCTAATTACATTTTTAGTTAAATTTGTTTTTTTAATTAGATGTGAAAAGGATAACCTAGAAAATACCCTAAAGAGATATTTAAATCTCAGAGACTATTCTCATAAAGAACACAAAGGTCAAGGATTGTATGTTAGTTTTAAACTACTTCACGGGGATATTAAACAAGTATTTTAATAATTATTTTAGTATTATTTTTTTAATTTAAACAATATTTTACTTAATTGATCTTAAACTGGTAGGTGCGTGAAGAATGTCCACATTTAGTACTCGGTAATGTTGCCTTGGTGAGAAAAATGGGCTTCCCAGAAGTTATATTACCCGGCGATGTAAGAAATGATCTTTACTTAATGTTGGTAAATGGAGAGTTTTCGAGAGGAAGTTTGTCTTCATCAGACAAAAATATTCAAGTTACTGTTACTGCATGTAATGAAAAAGGTGTTAAGTTACTAGTAAGTTATGATTGTTTCTGATTTAAGATATAAGTAACAAATATTTAACTCTTAATATCTCTAATACTTATTTTAGGGTGTAATCATGCTGGGTGGTGACTCTGAACCACTTTCAGATTTTAATTCTGTTGTTTATTATCATGAAGATAAACCTCGCTGGTATGAAATTGTAAAATTAGCCATACCTATAGAGGATTTTAAAGGTAGTCATTTGAAGTTTATGTTCAAACATAGATCATCCAATGAAACTAAAGATAAAAATGAAAAGCCATTTGCACTGTCATTTGTTAAACTAATGCAAGATAATGGCACTACTTTGAGAGACACATCACATGAGTTATTGGTGTACAAAGTATATAATACAAGATTTTTATTTTTCTAAAAATTGAATATTTTATGTAAAATACAATATATTGTATTACAGATTGATCATAAAAAATTTGATTACATGGACATATCGTATCTAAGTCTTGCTTCAAGGAAAAATGAATTAACAGAAACAAATAATCATATATCTGTACCTGGTTTATCCTTGGCTAATAAAGATATATTCATAATACAGTCAAATATTTGCTCAACAAAACTAACACAAAATGGTATATTAGTAAAATATTTTTATGTTTATTATATGTTTTAGTTACATTGCTTTTTTAGTTGATCTCTTGGGTTTGTTGAATTGGACGAGTCACCCTGACAAATTACGTACGAGTTTATCTGCTTTAATGATAGTTGATGGCGAAGAAGTAGTTAAGTTCCTGCAAGATGTTTTAGACGCATTATTCAACATTCTCATGCATAATTCTGATTCTGATCTCTTTGACAATATGGTTTTTGATTGTTTGGTTAGTAAATATTTTTAAACAGCAATTTTATTATTTTCATTATTCATATATTTTGATGTATGTATATTTAGTTGTATATTATTGGATTAGTTTCTGATAGAAAATATCAGCACTTTCAACCAGTTCTAGATTTATATATTAAAGAAAGCTTTTCTGCAACATTGGCCTATAAGTGAGTTATAACCTCAAATACGTTTGAAAATGGAATGTTTTACAATAAATATAATTATTGTGTGTTTTAGTAAATTGATAGTAGTTTTAAAGTTCCATTTAAGTAACTTGGAACAAACTGACAAAGATCTTCTTTTAAAAATAATGAAATCATTCAAGTATATCATGAAGTTTATTGCTAGATCACGTTTTTTGTTTTCTCAGTAAGTATTGTTATTTTAGTATAATATTTAATTTTGTATAAGAATGATAATTATTATGTATAAATAATTATGATTAACGTTAGATTGGCATCCTAGGTTAATAGACAAACCTATAAGTGTTTTTATTATGTTTGTTTGATAACAAATCTATAAACATAAGTAGGTTTCTTTCATAAAGACAGTATATTTAATGATTGGTGATAAAAATATATCAAAAAATTAATTTTTAAGATCAGTTGTAGGAATAGGAAAAAGAGACTGATCCTTAAACTAATTGAGAGGAGTTAATTATAAAACAAGGGTTTTGTTGCATATAGAATTATAATATAGTTAGGTGGAACAATTATTGCCATATTTATTACTTCATTGGTAATTCTAACCAATTTCTATAAAATTAAAACAACAAAAATAGATTACTGGTAGCCTAGAATGAACAATATTACTATTATATATTAATATTTAATTTAAATATGCTGAACATTAGATTATAATTGTAGTCATGCCTATGAACAAATCATATCCCTGTCCAAAGTATTTCATTATTAATTATTAATAATAATGCATTTGTGTATGTTATTATATTTATATATATCTCATTAAATACCTTTTAACAACAATAAATTAGTAGTATGTCAAAAATAAATATTGATCCATTCTATATGTACTCCCAATTATAAAAATGTTACTTATCTATTTTTGTTATGATTGTAATTTGTTTATATTGTATTTTGTACTAGTTAATTGTCAATGTTGTTAATGTAATATGTTATATATGTATTAATTATATTTAAATAGATTATATGAAGGCAAAGGACAACAAACTTTTGAAATGTCCATGTACGAAATGTTGAAGTTGATATCCAATTTAATGTGTAGTAACTCAGATTCAACATTATTTTTACAAGGAGCATGTCTTAAATATATTCCTCATTCAATTCCTGACATAATGACTGTCTTTAGTACTACACAATTAAGGTATATAATTGTATTATTTATTACTAAGACTCAATGTTAGTGTGATTAGTATATTTTTACTTATCTGTTGCACTTAAAATTTTCTGTTAAAGTACATTACTGGTGGAACTCATTGGTAACTTACCCCCATCCAGACTAGTGAAACAAAAGTTGATTACCATGAGTGATATAGTTCATAGCCAACTTTTTTTAAACTCAGATTGCCGTGCCATATTACTCCCATCTATTCTTGCAAGAATTAAAGAGCTTTTAGAGTCTTCTGACGAGGTATGTATCCTATTTAAAACTAGATATTTCATTTAATTTTAATGTACTCAAATATTTTATCCAATCATAATAATTTCTACTAATATTTTACCAATTTAAAATAAACTGATTGATTTTTCTGTCATAAAATGTTTTATTTAAATTTATAATTCAAGTAATAATTGGTTGGTTGAAAATATTTGCTCACATTTCATTATTATTTTGTTGCATCTTGATTTTTGCAACGTGCATGCTCGTGTTTTAAATACAAATTGTGGCATAGTATATTCAATATATTTTAACTATCAATATATTGTTGTATACTCACATATATAGTGTCTAGACTGTTTTAAAACAAATCAATATTTTGAACATTTATTAAAAAATATTTTAAAACCACCTAGACACTGTGTATATAATGTATATTTTACATTAATTTTTGTTTTAACCCAATGGCAATATTTTTCATGTGTATAAAAACAAAATGGAATGAATTGTGTATAACTAAAAATGTGTGTTAACATAATATAATTGTATAAATATTTTAACATATTTCAGTATTATGAGAGTTTACCTCGTGGTTGCTTGTTGGCCTACCACTCACAGCACATTGGCAACCTTGATTTGTTTTGTGCTTTTATTGAAATACAATTTATCAATTTTAATTGTTTAAATTTCGCAAATACTAATACAGTAATACTAAAATATGTGGGTAAAATTATTTATAAAAGTACCAAATTTATATTTGTTTATCCTAAAATCTATTTTTATCTTGATCATTTATGTAAAAAAAAGTACTATCATCTTTTGCTATTTCTTCAGTACACTAAAAGTATCATTTTAATTCTTCTTTTTTATTCTAAAATTGATTTATGCATTTGGGTATTGGATAATAATTCATATTTATTTACCTATTTAATTAATGAAATTAATTTTACTTAATATCATTATTTTATTTCCAATGTTATAATATTAAGTATGATGTAACTTAAAAAAAAATATATTGTTATAATACGTTATTAAACTTTGAATGGCATTGAATAATTTATTAATTTATAATTAATAACAACAAAATATTTGAATGGCTTGTATACAATTTTATATTAAAAATTAACCAATAATATAAATACTGCATGTTTGTTTTGGGATTTAAAAACAAAAATTAATACATTTAATTATTTGATATACTAATATTTCTATAATAGTGATAAACTAATAACTAATGAGTAATGAGTAATGACTAATAATATTGAATTGGTTTTAGGTAACAAATAAATTAACTCAACGGAATTTTTTTTTACAATTCTGTAAAGTATCTGTATAAAAAATTATATTTGAGTACTTTTATGTTTGAAAACTATTTAAAAATAAATGCATTATTTAAAAGTTACATATTAGAAACATTAGTGTTAATTTAATTTAACATTTAAGATTGACTACATAGGATATTCGTATTTATTAAAAAAAATATTATTTAACAGTACATATTTCAGAAGTTTTTCAAAATTCTATAAAGCAATGGTGGCCAAACTTTTTTTAACTCTGGCCATAAAAAAAAAAACTTATTTTACTGCGGGCCTTTTTGTATATAAATTAATTTTTTTTTTACTAAATATAAAATATAGTTCTTTCGCGGGTCGGAGTTGGCCCACGGGCCGTAGTTTGGCCACCACTATAAAGTATAAGGTCATAAGCGTAAATTTGTGCTTAACAATATTGAATAATTGTAAATTTATTTTAAAAATTTCAGTTTAAATTATCTTAATGTACATGTAAAAACAGTTTTTGATTATTTTGAAAAAATAAGAATATAACACGATTAAAACTTTGTTAATATTTAATTAACATATACAATTATTATTTGAATTTTAACATAGCTTATGTCCATTGATTTAATCATTACATTATTTAATTGGCTGCACATCCGTGTTGGGTCCGAAAATTATATTAGTTTTAAATTTTATACAAATTGGGTCCGGACGTATATAAAAATTTGTAAATAATATGGATTACGTACTTTTTGGCAAAAAAATAATATACATTAAAAATTAGAATTTACTGATTAAAAAAAGTATCAGTGTACAAGTATTCTTATTGCCTGACGAAGTTGAAAACTGTTTTACAAACGATTTATTAAGTATTCAACCAGATGACGAATGATTACAAATGTTAACTGACAGTCTTAAGTTTGTAAAAATAGAAAGGAAAATGTTTTTTTTTTCAGAACTTAACTAGTACAGTATGATTTTTAACATGAGAACCCAACTAGTACAGTAAGCTTTTTATATGGGACCCAACTAGTATGTGCCGGTTTAATTTCTTAATCTGTTTAATATATCATTTGTTTTATTTTATTTTATGTATGGACACTTAAGTAAAATATTTTATATAAATTTATTTTAATAAATTATGATGTATTAGGTATAAAAAAAATATCGAACATATTAAAATAAACAAAGCACTATTATGTGCATTTATCTTGGAGAATTTAAGGAAATCGTCTTTCATAAAATGTTGATTATGTTGACAATGTAATCTTATATCATAAAACATTAAATAATGCCTTTATCTTTTATAGTAATAATAGTAAAATAATTAATATAAAAAAATCTAATTAAATATTTTTTTATGTAATTTAATTGTCGTTATTTTTATTGTTGGTCATAAACCATTAGCTCAATTTATTCTGAAATAACAGTTGGACTTTTTTTTTTTAATTTAATATCAATATAAGGTACTTATTAGAAAAAGAAAAAAATCTTCGTTAGGTGATGTTTAGTAGTAGTATTTATTAACTCCACCAGGCGAAAACTAGCATCGAGTTTCGAAACAAAACAAAATCAGTAGCAAAAATTGCCAAAGTGCTGGGAGAAAATGGCCGCAAGTTACTAGATTCTCCTGATATGAGTGATCAAGTATGTTAATTATAATTATGCATTTATACTCATTAAATAGGTTTTTTACTTTAAAAATTTAAAGCTTAAATTTAATTTAATTTTTAACTGTGTTTTATGCCACCAATAAATTTTATTAATTACATATTATTTCAGAGTAACATAACATAACAGTTAAAAATAAATATTTTTATGAGTTATGGTAATAGTCATGAATAGTCCATGTAACTTTTGTAACTCAAATGTATGGGGTACCTAGTACCTACTGAATTAAAATATTTAAATTAATTGGATACCGATACTTTTTAAGGAGTATAATATAGGCAATTTTTAGGCCTTTTCGCTTATCGTATAAATGTTTGTGTAGTAAGTGATGATAGTGTAAGTGTTGTATTTGAGTATAGTAAAAAAGAAATAGCCAAGTGTTGTACGTGGATGCACATGTCTATAATATTGTGATACATAAATATTAATTATTTTAGATTTTTGTCTAAAAGTATCAATATTTTGATAATTTGTATTAACTAACACTTATTTAACCGATACAATTTCTAAAAATATATTTAAATTTGTTATGAAGTTAACTTTAGAATGATTTTTTTACATTTTTATTTAAAATTTTGAGCGATGAATGTATTGATTTCACAATGTTTTTTCTTTGTTTGTGTATAATACTAGATAAGTTATCAATAAAATGCTTAGATTTTCGACTTTCATGGCGATTTTGGATAGCAAATTGGGTAGAAACTTTAGAGAGGTCAAAATTAAAAATTCCCTGTAATTTTTTTTATAATAATTAGGCAATTGGAATTTTTACGCTAAACTATAGTTTTTGACGAAATTGATTTGGTTATACTAGAAAACGAATAATCATAGATACTTTCATTAAATGTTTATATTATTATCATTTTAAATCTACAAAAATATATTTTAAATATTTAGACGTTTTGAGCCTTTTATAAGCATGAGAAATTTTCAATTTTTTTAGTTTTTTTTCTATAAAAAATTATTTGCTTGGTCAAAATTCTTAAAAATGTAATAGTGTAATACAATATCCTTCATAAGTTGTTCTTATATCTGTATAAAAATATTAAAAATATATAGACACAATTTTTTTTAAAATGCATTTAAAATTAGAATTGTGATGAAATTCGTCATCAATCATCATCATAACAATTTACAAATTATTATGTAGTTAAAAATTCATAAAAACTTCGTTTTGTATCTAAATGTTATAAATTTAATACAAAATTCCTTATAAGTAATTTATTCTCATATTATAAAATCTAAAAAATGCAGTAATTTTTTTATAGACATTTTGAGTTCAAATTTGGACAAAATTACTTACTTAAATAATAAATAGCAATGTTAATTATTTTGTTATAATTTAAAAACATTATACATACTACATAGGGACTTTTACTTATACTTTATTATTATGAATTTTACACAATGGCATTTTAAATTTATTTTAAGGTATTATCTATTTATATTATGGATCTATTTTTATTTTTTTACGGTATTTACAGAAATATGTTATTAAATTTTAAATTAGCGAAGTTAATATAAATAATATAATATTTTATAAATGTTTATTATTATTATAATTATATAATAAATGCAATATTTCCTGAAAAAAATATGTCAACATATTGTAATACTAAAAATAAAATAAATTACTTTAAGAGCTATATTTAAAAAAAATACGTGAAATATACTTGACGATATAGGCTGACAGGTCATTTCCTCTAACAATCGGTTTTTATTCATCATTGATTTAAAATTTAACACAGTGACTCATTGAACACCTAATGTACAGCAAAGCAGTACTTGCCTATCACCTACTTAGAATTAAATTTAATTTTGAAAGGATTGAGTTCAATAAAATGGAAAAGTCGTTTTTAATTAAATTTAAATTTCTAATTAAATTATGCTTTTAGAAGTCGTACCTGAATACTAAGATAATTGGTATGATTTGCATAATATATTATTAGATTATTAGATCATAAGTATAGATAGTAATTGTTAGACGGGGAAAGGAGGATTGAAAATGCTATTCCTCTCAAAAACAAAAATACATTCAGAGCCTTATAAATTAAAATTATTGACATTATTTTCTTGTGATATTAATTAGCTTATTTTGTGAAGGAAAATTTTAGCTCTGCCCCTAAAAAATTCAATAAAAAAATCTATGCCTATGATGATAAGTCTATTTTAGTATAAAACAGTTAGTATTGAATTTCTACAAAAAAATTAAACTTGATGAAAATGTATTTACTAGAACTTAAAGTACTTCTAAGTTAGCATTTTCATTTTATATTTTATCTATCTTGTATTTTTAAATATTTATCCTTTTGTCGTATGCATTTATAATTATAAAGTTATTTTTTAAAATTTCATCTCCTATTTTATATTATATATTGTTTCTATTTTATGGTCTTTTTATTTTTAATTAAGACTTAGCAACTATGGCCATTGAATATTATAGTTTACTGCAGCATTTAATTTGATATAATTTGAGTAATGTTTTTTTTTATTTTGTTAACATTAAGTTTTTAGTTTTATTCTCGTATAAATATACAAATATTATATTATAGCATAAACATTTGCTTTATGTATAGACGTCTTTATTTTTATGCAAATCGAATAATTTTTTAAATTATTATTATTTTGCAATATTGTGTATTATTATTATTTTGTTTTTTGTAGACTCTATTGTATACCACTTGGCCATCATCTAATTTCGATGAAAATAAACTAATTCGACGTGCATTTTTAATTTGTTTTTACGACTGTGTTCATTGTGTATAGGTGGAAATGTGTGTAAAACTGTTAGGCGATATTATGGATTTGCTGTATGTAGCTGACACGGGATCGACATTTCGTGATATCACCGAAATTATGCTTACTGTCATGCGTACGGTCATCCAAACCACCATAGCGATGAATCGCGAAGGGACATTAGTGGTAAGTATATACTATGATGATTTTTTTTAAGTATTTAATGTGTTAATATTTTTATTTAAGACAATATTTTAATTAACAAATAACAATGTACTGAAGTACTTATATACCTATACGAGTAAATAGTGGCAAGAGTGTTCACTGTCAAAATAATCATTCTGTCTTATTATAATATCGACTAACGATTTCGTATTTTTGTACTGTAGGGCTATCTCGTGTCTATCATGATATCGACGTTACGCCAGATGACCGCCGAACACTTTGACATATACATCAAAAACTTTCCTACAAAAATTGACTTGTTAGATTTCCTCATGGAAATACTGCTCGTCTTCAAGGATCTTGTTATACGGCCGGTATTTCCCAAGGATTGGTGCGAGATGATAATGCTTCAGAACAGGTATGACATTGCTGTACTTTTGAGCGCACTGCTCACTTTACCGTGTCCGCAATACATCACAATCATTGGCGCAACTAGGTAAAATGAGGTGCGCTGAGGCTTGTGCACCCCAAAAATATAACTATTTTAAAGTAAATTTTATTATTAATTAAAATAGTTAGAACTATATTGTATATATTAAGAAAAATAAGTAACTACTATATTCCCAGTTATTATATTAAATATTCAAGGAATATATAAATAATTTTGAAAAGTGACCAAAATTAAATAAATATAATTTGCATTCAAGAAAAATCTTGTCAAAATAGTTTTGGTTGTTTTTATTTTGTTAATCTGTAATTGTATTATCAATATTAAAATAAAGTACAATAATTAGTATACAAATATACATTTGAAATTATTGTTATTATAAATATATTTTAAAGACTAAAGGGTAGGGGTATGGGTTATCGAGGCAAAGCCTCACGGGTCTGAGTTCTTCAATTTTTGTGCATCCCTTAAAATATTGGTCTAGTTGCGCCTATGAAAATATTACATACTCGTATACAGAATATAACATATTAAATTTTGAAGTATATTAATTTTGGACTATAGTGTCCATTACCAAATCCATGAAATAATAACCTCCTCCTTCTCTAAATCTTGGTTAACTGCAAGTTTTTTATATTCATTCATATATATTCACAGCAAATATTTATTTTAATATTTCCTTACACAGTGTAATATTGAAGTCATTGAGATACTTTTCACACACGATCCGTGATTATTTTTTCAAAGACTTCGAACACCAAGCATGGAATAATTTTTTCCATTGTGCTGTCACATTCTTGACTCAGCCATCTCTTCAGCTAGAACAGTTTTCATCCAATAAACGTTGGCGAATTATCAGTCGGTACAAGGATATGCGCAGAGAAACTGGATTTGAAATCCTGAGCATGTGGTTTAACTTAGGTAAGGCTTTCATAGAACATCACAGTAGCATTGTCCATCATGCCTTTTTGGGTGGTACTTGATTAAGTTTCAGCTTTAAATTTTACTGTCATTATTTAATAGGGCAGTACAAAGTAAATTTCGTTCCTAGTCTGGTGGGCTCTTTCCTAGAAATGACATTAACACCTGAAGTCGAGTTGCGCAAAGCCACCATACCTATATTCTTTGATATGATGCAATGCGAGTTTTATTCGTGTTTTGATGGTCATGCAAACAAACGAGACTCAAGTAACATCAAAGCCAAATTCAATGAAGTAAGACTATTTTATTAAATATTATCCCCTGAATTTGTAACAAAATAATGTAAATATTGTAATGTGGCTTATCAAATTTATTTTGTTTGACAGTTTGAAAATGAAATGATTGCCAAACTTGATCACTTGGTTGAAGGTGGTAAAGGTGATGAACAATTCAAAGAACTTTTTGAATCTATAATGTTAAGGAAGTGTGAAAATCATTCTACCATGAGAGACCAAGTAATTAAAATATTTCATCCTTAAAGTTAAAAAGCTTTAGAAAGCAGACAAGCAGAGTATTTTACTTCAGGGTTATTATAAGTACTGGCAATTATTAATTGTGTAAACTTTTCCTGATTATTCCAATAATTTTAAGTACACAAAATAAATTAAATATATCTCATTACATTTTAGTACGGGTAAGATAGTTTAACAAATATTTATCACTATATACAAAAATATTTAATTTCTATTATTTTGTTATATTATGCAACAATTACACCAATACTAGTTTTTTTTTTTAATACACGGAGTTATTATAATTTATAACTAAATAGTAAATATTATTTCAAAGTAAAGTAAAATAATACAATTTCAATTTCTATTAATATTTTTCATTTGACAATATTCAAGTCATGAACCTAGAGTTGAACAATTTGAGTGATGTAGTGTTCATTATGTATTAGCATAACAGTTTAATTAAAGCACATACACGTATAGTTATCTCTGGGAAAATAATGATTATTAATTTTTAAAAAAAGTGATGCATATGACATGTCATACTAGCAATATAACACTATGCCTACAAAAACAAATATATTATTATATTATTATTTCTGCAGTTGTTTTTTTTTTTTTTTTTTTTTTTTATTGAATATTATACTTAAAAGTATCTTATGTTTAAGTATATGTGTATAATTATATAGGTCTTTTTATTATACTCGTTGTTTTTACTAAAAAATCTTACAAATCTTCAAGGAATAAAATAAAACATTTTTAAATATGGTTTTATTGAATTTCAGGGTAACCGATTTGTTAAAATAGTCACCGGTCTTCTGGAACGATTACTAGAATATAGAGCCGTTATAAATGATGAAAACAAAGAAAATAGGATGAACTGTACTGTTAACTTATTGGTAAGAAATATATAAAACCTTTTTTTAAATACTATGTAATATTATTAGTTCTATAAACTTTTTCTTTTCATCTAGAATTTTTATATGGATATAAAACGACAAGAAATGTATATCAGATATGTGAACAAACTGTGTTCTCTTCATTTAGAATGTGATGACTTTGCCGAAGCTGCATATACTCTCAGATTACATAGTGAATTACTATCGTGGTCTAATGATCTATTGCCACCTTTATTACGGTCTCCATTAAGATACCCGACATGCGACACACATAGACAATTAAAGGAAGCTTTATACCATGACATCATTGATTATTTCAACAAAGGAAAAGTAAAGTATTTATTAAGTTCAAATAATTTTATAGAAATTGTATTATACTATTTTTCAGATGTGGGAATGTGCTGTGTGCATGTGTAAAGAACTGGTGAGACAGTGTGAAAGTGAGACATATGATTATATACAGCTAAGTTCATTGTTACAACGTATGTCAAACTTCTATGATAATATAATGAAGCAGCTTAGACCTGAACCAGAGTATTTTAGAGTTGCATATTATGGCAAAGGTTTTCCTTCATTCATACAAAATAAAGTTTTTATATACAGAGGCAAAGAATATGAGCGTCTTAGCGATTTTTCAAATAGGACACTGAATCAG
Organism: Rhopalosiphum padi; assembly: GCF_020882245.1. Classification (NCBI taxonomy): domain Eukaryota; kingdom Metazoa; phylum Arthropoda; class Insecta; order Hemiptera; family Aphididae; genus Rhopalosiphum; species Rhopalosiphum padi. The sequence goes on along the minus strand of NC_083598.1, from coordinate 9,983,058 downwards.
TTTCCTAACGCTATCTTAATGCAAACACTATCAAAACCTGGATCAGAAATCACTGAATCTTCTAATCAATGTATCCTTTTAAAAATGAAAACTTTTATATTGAAATTGTAGTGAATCATCTTGATTAACATTTTTAATAAACATTATTTATTTGTTTATATTAAATAAATGATTAATCAATTATACACTTTAAAATAATAATGATTTGATATATGAAAGATTTGATATTTTTAAATTCCCTTAACAATATAATTAATTTAGATATTCAAATTAACAATGTAGAACCTGTAATGGATGAACGGAAAGAACATTTACTAAGAAAACCGATCAGCCAGCAAATACTTAGACATTATAGGTAAACTATTATACTAGTTGACAATGTAATTTTGTAATTGAGTATATAATAATTAAGTATTTTTGTATTCTTTTATAATCTTAGGGTGAATGATGTAAAGAGATTTAAGTTTTCAAGACCATTTTACCGTGTAGATCCTAAGGTAAACTCAAATGATGATAATGAATTTGCAAATCTATGGATTGAGCGCACAGTTTTAGATACAACATATTCATTACCTGGCATATTACGATGGTTTCCAGTTAAACATTTTGATACGTATGAAATAAGCCCACTTAAAAATGCAATTGAGACTATGCAGGAAACAAATAAGTAATAAACGTCAAAGTATTTCTCCAATTAGTATTAAATTTATTGTCTTTATTATAGGTATCTAAGAGAGTTGATAATTGCACATCGAAATGATTCAACATTACCATTGAATCCTTTAACTATGAAATTGAATGGCATATTGGATGCAGCTGTGATGGGTGGAGTGACCAAGTACGAAAAAGCATTTTTTACATCTGAATATTCAGTGAATCATGAAGAAGATGAACAACTTATTGAAACACTAAAGGATTTAGTTGCTTCCCAAATACCATTATTAGATATTGGTGTAAAAGTACATAGTGCACGAGCTCCACCGTCCTTGACTCCTTTGCAATCACGATTTGAAGACTGTTTTGAAAAAATGAAAGTGCATATTGAAGAAAATTATGGCAAAAAAGTATGTTTATAACAAATTACAAATCTTACAAATTTATTTTTCAATTATTGTTGAGTATTTATTTATTGTTAATCCTTTTAGACTTGTGATATTAAATTTGATGTGATAAAAATGAGAAGACATACAACCGCAGGAAGCCGTTTTAATGAAAAAAGATATTCTGGTTCTAGCATAGGATCTACAGAGTGAGTCAATGGTGTAATTGTAGATAGCAAGAGAGGCATTTCCCTTTTTGAAATTTTGGTGGGAGAGGCCGAAGTATAACTTTACCCCTACCCCCAATTACAGCACCTATTTTGAATGATTTCTTATTTACATAATATTATTTAACTAAATGGGTACCTACGATTTGTTTCTAAGCCATACAATAAGTTTTAATTTTTTTAAGACTTGTGTAAAAATAAACAATTAAGTTATGATTTTGATGAATAAATGATTTTGCCTCTTCTCCTAGTTGTTATTTAAATGGTTACGTTACTAGTGTAAGACAATTAATTTACATTCATTTAAAGTAAAAAAAATTAATACTGGTTTACTTTCATTTTCAGAGGACAAAATGGTGTAACTAAACAATCTCTTATGTCAACAACTTCATTGTCTTCCAGCTTAGCTATCTTTGCAGGACCTGTATTAGTGTCTGGTTCGAATAAATTTGGTACTATTGGGGCGCTCACAAGAAAAGATAAAAAAGAAAAAAAAAGACGTAATAGGACTGTATCAAAAATGGCAACAACAAATGATAGAGATTTGAGCATTTCTAGCAACTCTGCTAGCAACAGTCAGTGGTATGCAGTGCCTGACGCTGATAATATGTCTTTAAGTTCTATAAACAGTAATCTCAGTGTATTTTCTTCTCCTACACCTGTCATTGAATTACGGCAAGAGGTAATTTTACAATAGTAATTCAATAACTATTTATCAATGAAAATAAATAAATGTTTGTCTTAAAAATATAGTTGACACCCAAAAGGCCTCTACGCTCAGAAGTGGAAAAAGAGAGGCGCTTAAGTCGGCCCAATAGTGGTCAATATCAATTTTCAAAGTTACCATCCATGAATAGTCTTAACAGAGATTCTTTAGGTAAGTAAACAGTAAACACTATAATATTTTAATAGAGTATTATTGTTAATTGTTTTTTGTTATTTTTACTAGTAGCAACAGATTCAACAGCAAGTGATGATGACACTCCTCCCCCATTACCTGCAAAAACCAGGGAATCGGATTATTCAAACCTTTCAGACAAGGATAGTATGGGTCTGCCAGATTATTGTAGTCCTATTATAATGAATAATATTATGGTCAGTGTTCATGTTTTATTTTGTACTCAATATGTATAAGTAAAATACTAAGTAATATATTTTTCTTATTATTGTTGCATGTCCAGTCAGAACAGCCGTTACAATTAATCAACTCACAAGAAAACAATAGACCTCCAACACCTCCTCCCAAGAAACCTCCAATGAAAGCTCCTGTATAAAAAATGTAAATAATATTTAATTTATTGCTTTTCCTTTTATAAAAAAAAAACTAATGAAGCTGTGACCTATGAAGAATGATTTTATTATTTTCGATATTTTTTAATTGAGTTCATCCAATTTAATTAGTATAACCATATAATATTTGTAATAATGTAATATTATATTACAAATTTAAATCAATTATATTTATACTAAACAAAGAATATAATATATATCTTTGATTATTCACCGATCAAATTTTATTAGTTTATATTAATATCAGTACAGCCTCATTTTTTTTCTTTTTGATCAGTGAAACCTTTTTTTGTTTTGTATTGAGACCTATTGGTGCAATAATTGTATTATGTGCTAAAAAAAAACTATTCTTTAATCTCATTTATAGATATTATTTGTTTTAATTTATTATATTCATATATTTGTGTGTTAGTAGAAAAATGTATATAATAATATGTTAGTGAAAATTATATAGAATAGAAACTTCATCTTCTTATTGTTTGTGGAATGTACTATCTGATTTTATAGACTGCTTTTTCTCTCCTCTTTTGTAATATGTATTATTTTCATATATGCATATTTATTATATGTATACTGTATAGTGTGTACACACACATATATATATATATATATTTATATCTTTACATATTTTAATAATAATTTTAAGTTAATAGTACTCGAGTTGCTCAAAACAACCTGTTTACAAAAGAACTGTCAGTAAACATGCAGTTACCATGTAAAATAAAAAAATTACCAGAGCGCATGTCAATTATTTTATACAGATTTCACAATAAATCCAATGGCCGTTATATTTTTATAATATACCACTAATATATTTATATAAAATTATATATATTTTTGTATTCTTTTAGTAATAACATGTTCATTGTTTTTACTACTATCTATATTTTTGTGTTTGTTTTTGTGTTTGTCGAGTGTTTGTGTATTTTATACTTAATATTATGTAGTATTTTTTTTTTATATTGACATGAACATTATTTGCATTTCTATTATATTATGTATATATAATATTGTTCAGTCATCCAGATTTACCAAAGGAATAAATGTTTTAAGTATTATTGTGTGATTGATTAATTTACACCATAGGTATTATTATTTATTATTATTGTCTACGAAATATTATTATTTATAATACCTAATAAGTAATAATAATAAAAATATTTTACATAAATGCCTTCAGTATGTACATGTCTGCTTCCTGACATTTTCTTTTAACATCAAAAGACCCTGCCGACTGGTCAAAAGCAACTAGGGTGGGCGGTAGAGTGTCTTATTCTCCGACTCCTCCTCTCTCCCATCACCAAAAAAATCTATTTTTTCGCCAAAAAAAAACAAGGAACGGGTGGGAACTGTTTACCACAATACTGCCACCCATTTTTAGCCCTTACAAAACTTTTTCACATAAATGTGGAAAATCTTAATATGGAATTTTTTTAGGTAACAGGAATTGTATCCTGTGAACGTGAATATAGAAGAACGACAACTTGTTTTAAGACTTAAGGTACACTATAGTTCAAAATGGATGTAGCAATTTATTATGATGAAAGTGCCGATATAATGTGAATATTGTGAAATAACGTAATTTTAATGATAAAACACCGTCAGAGAGGGCTTTCACTTGTACCGGAAACACTCCACCCCTTAAACGGGGCAGGTTAGTTTCGTATTAATAACTTCAAACAACACGGTTACACCGCATAATAGATTACATTACTTTAGTGAATAGTGACACGTGTACAAGTATGGAATTTAATTAGTGTGGTGGTGGACAATGTAGTATTCAGATTCTTCTTGAATAAATTATAATTTATTGAAATTAATTTTAGTAAATCTCATTAGAATCGGTTAATATACCAAACCTTGTAACGAGTGGTCATGTGGCTTATAACGTAACGTTAAACATTTTAATATTGTACTAATTAATTTATGAAAATTGAATTCATAATAAATAATTATATGTTATTTCAATAACCTAATTGAAATCGTAGGAAGTGTAAACATTTTTCTAACATTTATAGAAATCTAAAGGTGTGATATTATGAATGATACTCCTACGAAAATCCAAAAATAGATGTTTGTCAGTCAAATACTAAGGCAAATTAATTGGTGATATATTGATCGGGTCCCTATTTAAATCTGTATTATAAATAATAGTTATACAGTTTAATTATACACCTATTTATTATTTAGTGGTGAATTGTGCAATACAAATACAAAATACTTATTTTAGTATGCATTTTATAATGTTAATATTGACATTTTGTCATATATTTATTTTAACTCGGATTCTGATGGCAATCGTTGTTAAAACGTACTCACGAATAAGGTACCTATGTTTCTAAACCGTCTAAACTATATATATTGAATGTGTATCCCATGTACCGCATAAATATAAGACATCGACATAGGTACTGTACACTAAAGAAAAAGTGACGGATCTTGTAAGTTCTCATACAAGTTTCTGCAAAATGTGATATTTTTATAGGTCATGTAATAAATAACCTATTATTACGCAAGTTCTTCAAGATGACGCCACATGACCTGCATAATATGTGTTGTATCCGTCTTAAAAACGTACGACATATTAAATGTGTGTTTTTCAGCAATTCTAATTTTGTGAAATAACTAATAAATATTAATACCTAGGTAATATTTAATGGTAGATATAGAGATAATTTACCTACCATCAAATTAAAAGATAAAAATATTACCTACCTATCGGCTATCTGTTTTCGCATGGATTTTCTACGAATTTTTATTTTCAAGCAATTCACGAGTATACAAAATAGATAGATACCTATTACATTTTGAAAATGCTTGTATAATAATTCACTTTAAAATAGTTAATATTAACCTAAAAAGTTTAAAGCTTAAGGTTAATGCTAACCTTAAAGTTTAATAATCAATAATAGATTTATTCAATCTATTATTAACGTTTACCAGTTGGCAGTTACTTCACAACGTTGAAACTGCTAAACATGAATTGTCTATGTTATACGGTCGTAAGATGATTTGCTATGTCAGAAAACATTTTGCACCAACAATATTCTGTGAAACATGACGCGCCTGGTGAGTGGTCTGTTGAACCATAAAAAATATTGAGGCGTCATCAGTGATCAGTTCATATCGTGAATGATTAATAATTATTATTTAAGTGAGAAATGTATTATGTAAAAATATATTCTTGTAATCTTGTTGAAAATAAATTTTTTAAATGACACAATATTGAAGATAAAACAAAAAATAATGTATATTTTCCTATGGCAAAGAGTGAACCTAAAAAAGTCCCATTTTTTTTTTTACCAGTCTGACCATAAACAGATTGTGTTCCTTTCCTAATGCTCATTTTATAGTCAATAATTATTATAACGCGCGTAGTCGCGTACTTTTGGCGATTATATTTGAGTATCAAACTATCAAATTAACATTTCTGTTAGGCTTTTAGGTTATTTTTACAAAAATTTGATGAAGTTTGTAGGGGCTTTAATATTTATATAAGCTCATTTTATAAAATAAAAAAAATTAATTGTTGAGTCTTAAACAATCTCATTAAACACAAACGTCAGTAAACTTGTAATTTTTTTTTTCTTGTTCTACATTAACAACGTCTAGGTACGCGTTTTTAATTATCCACTGAAAACATTATAAAGTTTATTCGGTTTTTTTTTTTTTAATTGTAAGTTTGTTGCTCACTCACTATTTTGGTTCAGTGCACTCGGCACCGGATAATTTCATTACAACTAATCCGATGTGCGTAACGTTATTTTTTTTAATTTCTTGACGTTCCAAAAGTCTTCGAATTTTAGATACCTATACTATAATACTTTATTACGTTTTTTATAGAATTAAATAAAAATAATGGTTAGATGGGTTCGAGCATCACTTATATAGTTTATCATAGTTATAATATATACATCATATTATTTATACAATTGACAATTATACATTTATACTTAAATACTTCTATATTATATTACATATATAATGTATATATATGCCGATCACATTTAGATTTATGTACTACTTAATATTTTTTTCGATGTTAAGCTGTTCTATATAATTTAATTAATTGTTTGCGTGTTGAATATTGAAAATTATTCGCACAAACTATTGTCGACAACAGCTCATTTATTTCATATTTTAAGCCATTCCGTGACTAACAACGAGGACGATGAGGTGACTTAGAGGTGTTTTCCGTTTTGAAATTCCACTTATATAATATATACATCGACCCAAATAATGTATTTTTACAATATTTCAATATTATCATTTTCACGAAAACGGTTTATATATTTATGCTGAATTCGACGTCATCGCAATGTCGTTTGAAAAAAAAACCTATATCGAACGATGACAGCCGTGTAAATTTCGCGGGAGTTTTATGGGTTGGTATATACGTCATCGTTTTAGGCGTAAAACGTATATGCGAACGTTGACTTATGAGCTTACCGCCCGAACGCAATCGGATCGAATTTTTCAATAAGGATCATTTATACTGCAGCCGAGGACGCTATATATCTGTACGTTTGTGTATACCCAGTAGATTTAGTAGATTTCCTATATAAGCTTTCGCGATCTTCCCTAAAACGCCATCGTCAACGAGTGGTCGCCAATTGACGTGTGAACGATGACCATTACGCCCAGCAACGGCGAGAACCAGATTTATGTAAAACGAATAAACTGCAGATAAAACTCGACGGAAACGGTTTTTTTTTATATAGACTGCACGAAAATTATTGCCATGTCTGAGAAGAGATAGGGAATAAATAGAGGGGGGGATGGTAAGTACCTACGTCGAGACGACTGTAACGAGCGCGATGCAGGTGCCGGCGGTCCTATAATACTGCTTGTTATAATATACTGCAGTCTGCAGACCATTCTAACGACCAATACACTGGACATGAAAAAATAAACCGGAAATAGGAAATGATAATGCCAACTTCGGATCACGCCTGCAATCTCCTCGTTTCTGTGGACGTGATATTTTCGATGCCACTCGAGTACTCGACCCCCTAACTGCTATTTTTTGTTTCGATACAATAAGCTTATAAATACGTATCCTGGCATAGTGGCGTCATGACTAGTATTGTGTTACGTGTTACGAATTACTGATTAAGCATTTAAGTATATGTAGATTGTTTTAAAAGTCGTGGTGTCAAGTATGAAGTAAGTGACATCACAATCAATGGTGTGCATATCATGGAGTGTTCTATTTGACGAAAAACACGTTATTTCAAAAACTATTAACCTGTTTTAAAATATATTTTATTTACATAATTTTAAGTTGTTAAAAACAACGCTTCTTTAAGTAAAATATAATTTTTACTATTATTTGTTGTTACCATTTTATTATTATTTTTATAATGATAACATTAATTTTTTATTTTATAATCAGAAGTAGAATATTATTAGGAGTATTTTGATCTATAAAAATCAAATTTTAGACAAACAGTGTATTGCGTTTTTAAGTACCTATTTTAAGTTTAGATCAGCAGATTAGTAAACGAAAATTGTATCCCTGTATTATAGCAATTAGTAGTATAAATGTATAATCGTGGAAACTGTAGTAATTAGTGATCTTTATTTTAATATTTTATCTTTAATTGGTGTTCGCGATTTTAAATGGTAACGAATAATCACTCAAAACAGTCAAAACTAACCAGTCTATTAAATATTAAACCAATTTTCATTTTATGTAGACAGAGCGGTATTTAAGTTTATAAAACTTATATAGGTATTATAATATTCAACAAATAATCGCTGGTAAATGATTACTTAAATTAAAAATGATGTTTTAACTGGGGCAATCGCCAATCTATTATAACAAACAAACATATTAAACGTTGTTTATACGTAGTACGTACCTAAAATAAATAAACTTATATATCCAGAATAATAAATACATATTTATAAATTATGATTAATATCGTATTATCGTTTAGCTAAAAAACGTACAAATCTCTATATACACTGATATTTTGGACTCTGAACAGAGCGATAAATGTATTTACAATGGTGTGTGTCGTATATGTGTGGATGTGTGTGTTTCCGTCTGTCATCACCTATTGGGCAGTAAAAATGTTTCGATTTTCAACTTTGGTGATGGTTTACCTAATTTACCGTAATACTAAAATTAAAATAAATGACTTTAATCGCTACTTAGGTAGTTAGGTATATAAAAAAAAACTTAAAAAGCACACCATGAAAATATATTCTTATTGATATAAGTTGACTGATTTCTCCGCTCAAAATATTTGTTCGTATACAATGACAATATTAACTTTGCCGACAAAATTTATCGAATTTATATTTTATTCCCGTCGTTCTGCCGAATGACTTTAATAATATTATTATAAATTTAAAATGTAAATTATAAACATTATAAACTCGTATATATATATAGATTGAAAAACGGAGAGCTATACAATTAATATTATTACGAACGTATTGAAGTAGAGACGTAAGCTCTATGCATGTATATACGAATCTATCCGTTATATTATATATACTAACGAGAATTATATACCTACGCATTATTAAATTACGGATGTAACATTGCTTTTTAGTTTCTGAACGCAAAACCAACGCCGCCCACTACTTCAAAAAATAAAATCTCAATGCAATTTGATTTTTAATGTCAAAGCCCATTTTTTTCTTCAGATTATGTACTTACACGGGTATAGTACGACTACTACTCAAAGTCATAAAACCCGTTCAGTGAACACAGAACACACATGCAAAGACAATCATATTATAGTACGCGAGGCGAAAAGTGAGCCGCGATCGTCGCGCGCCAAGCGGCTGTTTTTCGTCAGGGTTACTCCGCCTATTCCTACTGTTTTCCCGCCTATAAAGTAATTTCAAACGACGTAATGTAGATGTTTTTAATAAATTATAATAAAAAAAAACATAATAAAATACAAATAACACAAGTAATACATATAATACATTTTTTTTAATTAATCATATCGTCTTCATCATCGTCTTCGTCAGTAGAACTGTCGTCGGGATTAATTGTCATTATAATAGGCTCCAAAATTTCATCTCTTAATCCTTCTTTTACCAAATCGTCTTCTTGAATTTTATCGCAGTGATCGCCACATTTTGCCCAATCTTCTGTTGTGACTGCATCTAAAGCACTATTTACTAACACTTCTATATCTGCCATTTTGAAGGTGTTATTTTTTTCCGCGACTTTACCCTTAACTTGCGCCCAGATTAATTCGATTGGGTTATATTGGCAGTGGTAAGGAGGAAGTCTTACCACTTCATGGCCCATTTGTAGTGCAATTTCGTCCAATTTATATTTTTTTTCTTTTGGCATCGTCAATTTGACTTTTTCCCGTAGTTCGCTTAATGTCTCTACTGGAGAAAAGTCTACAGATTTGTCTTGTAACCATTTTTGTACATCTGCCTTTCGAGTATTTGCCTTAGGATATTCTTCTGTTAAGGTAGAATGGTATGTGGCATTGTCCATTACAATTATACAAGGTTCTTCTAAATTGCCCAACATATCTATAAACCATTTTTGAAAAACGGTGGCGTTCATTTGAGAATGATAGTCAGCCTGCGATCCCGACTTGCAACGAAAAACCAGTTTTGAATTTTTGACAAAACCAAATGAAGGTGACCCAGCATGACACACAATAAGCCGACCGCCCTTACCAATAGGTACTTTTAATCCTTCGGTGTTGTCGGAGTTTTGCCATATGTGTCCTCGCGTATGATTTTGGTTTACCCATGTTTCGTCTAAGTAAACAATTGGCCTTGTATCGTTATTACGTCTAAACTCGTTCATTTTTCTCAAAAACTTAACCCGAGAACAAACAATATCATTTCTTTCCATTAGAAATTTACGCCCATCATTACATTTTTTGTATTTGAAATTCAAACTACGCAAAATATGTCGCACGGACCATTGTGAACCCGAATAATTAATTTTTTCATGCAACGCTCCCAATATTTTTGCACTAGTTGGATACTGACCATTATCATAAAAACTATGAACTGTTCTTCTGACAACTTCATTGTCAAAATCGTCCAAGTTGGTCATAGGTTTGGCACGTTTATAAGTTTTCCTTGGAGACTTAAATGAAGAAGGTTCGGCAGCTAGTTGATTTTCACCCACAGATAATTTTTTCCCTTCAGCACAAACTCGTTTAACACAAGCAAGACTTACGCCACACGCTTCAGCAGTCATTTCACGAGTTTGACGAAAAAAATTACTAATTTCTGGCTTACCTTTGTCACCAGCCAATGTTTTGAAATAATTATAAACATGAAAAATAACTTTCTTCGTTTGAGAATGTGTGTCTTGATATGCCATTTTAAAACTATTTTTGTATACGAGTAATTATTAAAGAAATAATTAAAATATTACAAACATTCAAACTTTAAAAGCGCGCACTTTAAAAACCAACCACGTAAGAACGCGGGAAATATGATTACAAACGTAGATAATAAGCGAATAAAAACACGTGTAAACTCGTATCTCGAATGTCGAATGACTAACCAAACGTTAACAAAATATTGTGGTATGCAACAGCAGCTACTGGCGCCTACTGCTAAAGGAAAATAAATTGGTCTCCAAAATACAATGAATTATACAATAAATTACCACCTGCCGTTTTTAAAATGCGCGGCAGCTGTTTCCATTGCACACAAACGTAGAACCCCTGAAACCAGAAAAAATGACCGCTTGGCGCGCGACGATCGCGGCTCACTTTTCGCCTCGCGTACTATAGTCTACAATAACGTAAGAGACTGCGGGTACGCCTATATATATAATATAGTAAGTATATACGTAAACATTCCTTACAAAAAAACACAATATTCCATTATAAGAATCATTGTTTCAGCGTCGTTTCCCCCAACACAGCCAATCACAGGTGATATTGTACGTTTTATATTATATCATCCCTGTCCGAATCAAAGTCAAACCTATTTGGTCGTGTTCGTGCACCGTTGTTCGCTCTTTCCATTAATGAGTGCACGTGAACTGTATTTTTTTTTTTTGCTTAAAAACTCGCTTTACGGGGAAACTTCTCGCGCCTCAAAGAATAATCTGATTTCAATATTTTTTTAGAAAGAGAAAAATGTTTACAGAACGAATTGGATTTGATTTTGAATAATATCAATTTCTACAAATTTTTTTGCTCGTTTTTTGTTTTAAGCAATATGACCAAAAATCTGCGTCTAACCCACCCTGTAGAAAATTATCCTCTTTTAAAAAAAAAATACATAAATGAAATAGAGGCGTAAGTTTTTCCTGTAAAAATTACGATTTTTATTTTTGGTTAACGGCTTTTGCAGGCCCACGGCGGGCGCCTAGAGAGTAACCGCATATACAACTGCACTAACGCTAATATTATCATTTACGACTTACACAAAAGTACAAAACCACAAAGGACATGGGCAATGGCGAAGAGATTGTATATTGCCTAAGTATTATTCTTTATTTAATAGACACGTGCACAGCCCTTACATCAATATTATTACGACTGGCGTACAGTGTTTATTTCAGAACTTCTATCCCAGTGGAGTATCGTAAATTTTCAGGGAGTATGCTATAGGAGTAAATAATAAAGAGATGTAAAAATATCGTATTCATTTTTCTCTGGGGAGGGGGGAGGGGTATTACACCTGCCCATCGAAATAAAAACTGCTGGCGTACGTTCGATAAATACCGTTCAGACAAAAATGTTTTCTAAAGTTTTATACTCCAACCAATTATATTCCAACATAATATTATATTCCTCCATAACTTAAATAAGTGTATTCAACGTTAAAAAATATTATTTTATTGCCTAGCTGTGAGCTGTTCCATAGTGCGATAACTATGACACTATGTCATAATTTTATTTAAATATTTCATATTTTTGTTAGTTAGTTGTTAATATTGTTACTTCAAGTAACTTACTTGTTAGTTGTTACTAATAATACTATTAAATCTATAAATATAAATAAAATAGTTTTATAATAACATATAATTCAGTAATTATACCTATACTATAATTAATTATTATGAAATCAATAGTTATAAATTAAAACTATGTTTTAACATAACTGAATACTGTTTAATGTATAATACGTTATGAATTTTAACTTATAATTATTTATTTTTATCGTCATAATTAAGTCACTATAGTCATAATAAACTAATAACAATTAACATGTAAAATGATACTTTTTAGATTAGACATCTGACGATATGACATACATATTATTATATTATTACTTAATATTTGCTGTATAATAATATTAATATATACTTTTAAATTTAGTGTCAGGCAGGACACATTTTGTTGTACAAAATATTAAAGTGTAATTGAAACAGATAGGCGCTTTGCAGTGAAATTCGGATAAAAAATATGTTGTTATATTTATTTATATAAATGGATTTTTCCTTATTTTATATAAATCAAAATTATTTATCTCTTATACGTAGAAGGTATCTACTTCAATAATTTTACAATTTTAAGTCGTTATGACAATTATTGAAAAAGAATCACTCACTACTATAGTTGCTTTCATAGACGGCTTAAAATTATTCCTAACCCTCGTAAATTATCTTTCCATCTTAACACTGCCTGGAAATCCCCGACGAAGGCTAAAAAGTATGATGTATCGTAGCCTTTTATTTAGCTATTTATATCAACTTAATAACAACAGTTAATTTAAAAATATACAATAAGAACTGATAAGTTTATGGACGAAAAACAAATTAAACTTGTCGTTCAGAGATAATAACATTTAACAAAATACCATTTTCATTTCTGTATCGTACTAATCGTGCTTTTAACTTGTTAATGTATCAGCATTTCATTGTGTTCATTGTTCATTTCAAATAAAAATTATGAAACACAATTTATATTAAGACAATCATGTTATACATACTAATGTCACATAAATCGGAAAGTTATATTTTTATTATATCAATATGATAAACCAACAATAATAACTTGTTACAAATTATAATCTTTACGAAAAATAAGAATGTGTTATTATTAACATTTAAAGAATGGGTTACAATATTATATTTTAAATATAAAATGATATTAATTATTTTCACACGATTTATTCCTTATCTGTGATTTTAACTATAAATAATAATTATTATTTATTGTACACTATACAGTATCTGCAATGAAACTGTGGCCTGTAGGAGTCTAAAATAATACTCATAATATATCGATGGTATAAATTATAATATCACAATTCACAATACGTTTATTATTCAACGACGTCGAGAAAAAAAAATAACTTTTTTTTGTTCTAACAACACGATTTATTGTCGGATTCTTGTTTAGATATCGGATCACGAGTGGGAGCAGGAATTGGTAATTTTATATTTTATTTTTATTTTTTTACTACTCTATTTTGTTTTTTTGTTACTGCTTACGCGTATAATATATTGTATTCACACAAAATATTTAAACAATTAATGTTATTTATACTTTTATTGTAAGAACATCTTTATACTTTTTTTTTTACAAAGCTTCGTTATAATTTAAAGCTGAATCCTACAAACTCTATACTATTGCCAATAGGTATATTGATGATGAATCCAATTTTTCACAAATTATAAACGGAGATTTGGGTATAATGTGAATAATAGCACCCACACATTTTATTTTTTGAGATTTTATTTTTCGATGTCATAATAATTATTATTAATTTTAAAATGGAAAATTGTTTTTGTATTCGGTGTCTCGTTACATTATGTAAAGCAAAATCAATATTTTTTTTACATATTTGGGTGCACTACAAATCCAATACGGGACGAATACTTTACAAACTATAACCATTAAAAGTATTGGCGTGGCTTGTAGAGCGGCGAGGAAGTCAATTTATCTCCATTAGTATTATGATTTGACCCCACAGACCGCCCCCAAATATACCTTTTTACACGTTAAATAGATATAAAAAATGACGTAATCCTTCGATAATATATTTTAATCTAAAATATGAATTCTACTGACAAATTACAAACAGAGCGCTTCATAATAATCGGGTTAAAAACAATTTTTTTACAAAAGGTAATAATATTGAATACAAATTATAATTAAATACAGTCGACAATATAGGCTACAGAAAACACTCGTTTCGCTTAATTTGACGAAAGTTATTAGTTAATGTTTTAAACGTCATAAACTCATAACAATAATACATTTATAAACTTCAAACGTATTGCAAGACAATTTTTGTATAATGTGTAGATATAATACTGTATTATTATATTCAGTGTTGTTACTTGTTTTACAATTAAAACTAAAATAATAATAATATAACTGGTAGGTGCATAGGTGCATCGACAGAAAATATTGTTAAATTTTCCAATGTTTACGTAATTTGAATAAAAAAATGTTTGATATGGAAGATTTATGAAATCTTGTGTAAAATGTTTAATGTATAAGTATTAAAATCACAACGCGTGTATTGTTTAAAAAAAGCATTTTTAGACCATACGTTTAAGTATAAAGTCCGATTAATAAGTAGGCAGACAGTGAGTGCCGCGATTAAAGATATTATAATATCTTTAATCGCGGTGAGTGCGTATTTGCGAGTTGTGTATTATTATAAATAATAGTATGTACTAATAGTATATAATATAATGTATACATATAACATATTATTATACATTATTACATTGAGCACATTCACATTTAAAAAGATAAGTTATTATAAAAATAAAATTATCAATTAATAATAATCGTTTAATGTGTTTTCCTAATTTTATAATTACTAAATCGTTTACAAAAATTTCAAAACTAATAGGTATAATATTTTATATTAGGTACATTAATTTTCATTAATCGAACAAATAATGGCATGGTTAAATTAGTTAAATATGAAAAATTCTAAAATATAAACAACAAATAAATAATGCTGTGTTATAGGTACAATTTATAATATAACGATCAGAGTATCAGCCATAAGTATTAATAGTCATTAACTAATTTAAATTCCCAAAGGATACAGAACTACATATGAAAATTTAGAAATATACCGATACCAAAAATTTACAATGTATCCTCTTGTAATGTATTAATACCTAATGTAAGAATCTTCCTCCCAATGTAAATTAAATTTCTTGTAGCCAATGGCCCCAGTTGCCGAGGAAATTGTTATCATAATAATAAAAAATAAAAAATATAATAAATTTAACACAATAATATTATATGCTAAGAGCCCTTTCCCTCATTTTTGTACACGATGAAGTATGATTAATAGCAATAATTATTCTCCCAGCAATTTTTACCTTGTGGCTTGTTAGCTTGTACCTATTTTTAAAAGATAAAACGATAAATCGACATACATCATATTATTATTCATATTACTATTTAATTCTTCTTATGAACTTATGAATACACACTACCATTAATATCATAGGTAACTTTGAATAAGTTGAATAAGTACAAAGACTTGACAGTTTACTATTAGTTATTATAAATAATTATATCCGAAGGGCGAAGACTAATAGAAAATAAAAATTCTAAATATTATTTCAACTAAAATTAGATATAAAATATAGAATATTTATGTTATATAAATAATACATATTTCATGAAATTAATATTCTACTTTTTTATGTACAATGCACAATTTCATATTATTTTAATCCATAAAACTGAAATAAAAGTAATCCATCACAGACCCAAAAATCAAGAAAGTTTCCGCGGGTCTCTTGATGAAACGTACGCAATGTACACCCACAGTGCGAAGTTCGTTGCTGCTTATTATTAATACTTCAAAGAGAATATTATGATATTTAGGATCACTTTTTTCATTGTAGAA
The DNA here is from genome assembly GCF_020882245.1 of Rhopalosiphum padi. Taxonomy (NCBI): domain Eukaryota; kingdom Metazoa; phylum Arthropoda; class Insecta; order Hemiptera; family Aphididae; genus Rhopalosiphum; species Rhopalosiphum padi. The sequence goes on along the minus strand of NC_083598.1, from coordinate 9,966,704 downwards.
AACGCGTGGGCATTGGCGTAACTTGGACTTAGTAGTTACAGGGGCTAGAATCCTAGAATATCAAAGTTTGAAATAAGCCATATAATCAAAAGATCTTACTTCGTCATTGATAAATAATTTTTAAAAAAAATTATACATTTTCTATTATTGATTATCTGAAATAACCAAAAACCAAATACATCAAAAAATATTATTATATTATACATTATATTTATTAATGTATTATAATATAATAATACATCGAAGTCATTGAACGCATGATAATTTTGTTTTTTGCATGAACTTAGTTTAAATGCTGAAGAAGGGGGCTAACTACGTATATTGATGGGTTAAGGGTTAAGCCCCTAGTTGCTCCGATGCTAGTGGTTTGTATTAATAAAAAATATTGTATTTTTATTAATAGCATCTAGTCGGTTGGTGAACCCGTGCTTCCACCAAATTACTTTATTTTATCTGACGCGTTCCGTTATGGTCATTTGTGAATATAAATAATAAATTATTAATTTTTCTTATCGGGTTTTTTTATTTAGAATATTACGGACGTCATCGTCAATGCTGTTAATATTAGCAGGCTAGAAGGTTTGTCGACCAGCCTGTGAGTGATCGACAGACTAATCAAACTCAAAATAATGACTAAAACAATGAGTTAAAAATAAAATTATTCTTACTAGTCTAAGCCCTAAGGCCGTGCTAGTTACTATCTTCATCTATAACCTTTTTATTATAGTCGTTTTGTTTTGCACGCTGTGATATTTTGTGTACACAAACGAAACGAATATCGAATTATTATGAGTATATTAATGGCATAGCACTGTTTAAAAGAATCGTTAAAAATAAAATAACGCACATTTTGCGTGTCTTGTCTTGTATTCAGTTTCTTAGGATTGAATTCAAATTTCTAAGAAAAGCACGAAACATTATTTTCTTGAGTACAGTGTTTAAAAGTAAAAAAAAAGCGATTAAAATGTTCACTATTTTTATTATTTTTTTTTAACAACTTTCTACCTTTTTAAATATGGTCACGTAACAGCTGTGTAACTTTTCAGTCCTTACATTTAATGTAAAACATTATATACTTGTAGTTTGTAGCTTTTTTCGTTAATTATTTATTACATCATTTTTTTTTTTTAATTTCCGTGAGAAAAAATAACCAGTAACCACGTATATTCATTCCTCATCGCGGGAGTCCAACGTATCAAATATTCAAATGTATCTATTACTTTAAAGTTCTACTAGAGAATAGATTTTATTTATTCTGTTATTCTATACTATTTTTATTTTTTATTTAGGTACTATTTAATTCAGTGTTTATGATCACCTTACCAATTGATAACGAATATTTGTATTATAGTATTATACAATTCATAGTCTCATAGATAGTAAAACATTATGATACTATATTACTATGTCATACACTTATACACGGCGAAATAGGGTGACTACCTACTGATTTTATTCAGAAATGAAATGAAATAAATTCGTATTGAGAAACTTAAAAAATGATAGAATACTCGTATTATAATTAATTATTGTATAACCTATACCGATTATAGCTTACTGTGTAGGTTTTCAACTCAGTATGTTTGTTGTTTTATTTACATTTTAAATAAAAATATGGTTTAAAATATTAATTTTTCATTTTTTTAGTTAGTTTTTAAATTATTAAAAAAAAAATGTTTATTTGTTAATCGTCTATTGATTTACTTAATAGATACAAAAAAGTATATTTTTTCATTTTTACCTTGAGTATTAATTACCAATAAATAATTACTTATCAATTATTAAAGTTTGGTTAAATAATATACACGCCTCTGTAATATTTAATTAAATAGGTACTATATACAATTTAAATATTCGTTATAATTAAAATATCTATACAATGTAAATGAAAAAATAATACATGATTTAACGTAGACGGTTAGTCGGTACTAAGTGCAAAATTCTTTTAGTCTTCATGTGGCCACTGAAAACTGAATTATTACTTATAAAGTTATAAGTTAGAACTCTTTTATGGCGTTTTGAAAAAAATTGATACAATGCTCAATGCTGAGTAAATAAAGTATAGGTCGAGAAAAAAATTGGAAAATTAATATACAGTTTGACGTGTAATAAAAAAATCGGAAATAACCATTTTCCTGTCAAAACCGCCGTCACGTTTACACTTTATATTAAACCATTTTACGTGACAACACAAGAAAAACTTGTTGCTGTTCCGTCTGTTGTGCAGTTACTGCAAAGACCCATCTCATTCGAAGTTGACTCTTTCACTAAAATGTCTAGTTCGTTTAAAAAAGATAAATTGCATTTCGACTCATTTTATACAATTTATCAACGCAAATAGGCTGTTAAGGAACGACACTTTTCTGTTTTATAGTTGTTTTAAAATGTAATTGAATTTATTTCAATCTATTTCAGATCGAGAAACAGACGTGATCGGTATTACGGATATTCAATTTTTACGTTTAAAAAATATTTTTTTTAAGTTCATAATAATAAGTTTGGTATTAATGTATAATACGTTCTAACCTGTATATGGCTTATTCTTGGAGTTATTCAAATAAACAATTTAAACTCAATCATATAAGTCCAAAAAAAAAAAAAAAATTCGGAGCATTAATTGACATTTTAAAATTGATACATTTTCAAACAGAACGCTTAATTTACAAGAGCTTTTTGAGTATAAAATAATACACAGTACGTTATAATATTAGATATATATTATATAACGCAGTTTGTTCATAATAAACGTAGTAACCCCGACATCGTTTTTTCTATGCTATGACGTGACGCTACCAAATTGAAAACAAACATAACCCTCCTTCGATTATTATCGAAAACAGCACAAAACATAAAATATTATACTGTATGCCGCACCGTTATTTTCTACGTTTTAGTTGATTGTCGACACTTGACAGTTATATTTCATAAATGTAACTGGTGCCGTGTGTATACACTGAACTATTAATAGTACAGTCTATACTCTATAGGATGATATTTTAATGTTCGCACCAAAACAAAATTATTTTTTTATCTATTTATCCATACCCAATCGCTCTTTGTTGTAAAGTTATCCGAGATCGTCTTGTATATTATATATTATACCAATAGGCTATAATGTATATTTTTTATAACGATCGCAGAAAATAACTATATTTTATAGTATTATAACAATATTACAGTGAATAGGATTTTACATTTTTTTCTAATAATTTAATTTATTGTGCCATTCTGTTTTTATGAGTAATTTAATCTCACGAACCACGCTTATTTTTGCATTTTATCATTTAGCAGAAGTGCATAATTTTTCATGTCTATTGAGTACTTTTTTTTTTTAAATGCGTAGTTAACAAATAGGGAAATACTAACATTTTGTAATTATTTTGTTAATTTGTTCACTTTTAAATTTGGTCGGTTGTGAAAATAATGATAATAAATAATAATGGTATTTCAATAGGTATACTGTTTGAAAATATTAAGTTAATTTGTCAGTAAAAATTAAAGTATTTAAATAATAAATTATACTATAATGTAATAATAATTATTATTTTATAAAGTTTCAATCAAATTTTGTAAATTTTTGATTTTTGATTTAATATTTTATAAAATATATTATTCAGCATATTATTATTATTGTTTTACTTCTTATTTCTTATTATTAACATAAATATTATTATAGTGTAAAATTGTTGTGAATAGACCAGAGTTTTTGATTTTTTTTTTTGCACACAACTTATAATGATTTATGTGGATTAAACCTATATTGTTATTCACTAACACAAATACTCAGAATGATGTCATCAATATATTATAATTATTTCTAATGCACCTGTATTTTAATTTATTTCCTGTACCATCTCGTGGTCTGTATAGTATCACCGGAGGTACAGTTTTAAAAACGATATGTGCTAAAATTAAAAACTTTAAATACTAAATATAAAATAGTAAATACTAACCAAACACTAACTGCAGAAGCTATATCATAATATAAATATTCAACATATTATTATTTTATATTTTTTAATTCAATTCTCTAAAACCTAACCTTATACATTATAATCACAACCTGACGGCTTCTTCCATCGTTTTCAGGTTAAGCAAAGTATATTATTATTATTATTTAAGTTTATTACACAACAATTGTATGTTACTTTTGTTTAATTTAGCTAAAATATTTATTTTTAGTTAATTTAGTTCTTATTAGTTCTTTCTATCCTTCCTAAACTATTACCAATAAGTAATGACATATTTTACCAAACATTCTCAAATCCTGACTAAATTTGATTTCAGGGCACTAAAAAACGAATGTTAGTTAATGTTTTCTACATTCGTATTAGTCATAAATCATAATAATCTTCATCCAATACATCATTCATCCTGCTCGTCACTATTCACAAGCTTAAGACTACATTAATTTCAAGTACTCACTTTGTCACAGTAACACACGTCGTACACGTAGAAATGTGATTTCTTAAAAATATTCGTTCTATATCATCATTTTAACTTTCAAGACTCGATATTATAATCGTATTTATATCATTATTTATATAGTTTGAATATAACGACGAAGGCAAGTTTCATTCGGAGTGATCGTATTATAGTGGTCGTACTCACTGCGCTTTTACGATAAACTCGGTTTTATATTTTTATTATTATTATTATTTATATCATTAAAATGGTTTTTTATTTGACAGTTAGTATTACTCAGTAATAATGTATTTCGAATTTTGATAGTGTATAATATCGTATATTGACATTATATTTATAAGATTTTCAACAAAGAATAGATAATATTATGAAACAGATATAATAGGTTTTAAAGTTGTACGGTTTTATACGTAAATAAACGTAATCGAATCGAATACAAATAAATGAAAACCATAAACTATTATTAGAAGATGACGAAAACATCTATTGAATAAGTTGATATTAAATTAACCTTGTTTTAAACAAATAATACGTACGTACACAGTGCATAGTGCATAATATTACATTTCCGGTTAAATTAAATCTTAAAATGTTTGCGAAAAACGCTATGGCTCGGCTGAGTTGAGCAAGTATACCTCCGCCCTTACTCATGACCATCACATGCTATTCAAATTTAGTGAAATCGAAATGCAAATCATTCATTTTTCATTACATAGAGAAACCTATAACATTTACCATTCCATTTAAATTATTATTACACACTCGATCTCGATCTTGGTTTATGATATCACCATAACGGTTTGCTTTTGATCGTTTCTTAATCGAAAATAATAGCGGGAAATTTTGCACCAGTATTAATGCTATTCTTACTAGTTTTTTCCCTATTATTATCTAAAAAAAATTATACGATAACAAATATTTTAAGATATTAAAGTGGATAGTGGTGTGCTGAATAATTTTCAAGCTTAAAACAAGTATATGTTTGTTCTGCGTGCTATACTCGTAGTTACTCACAACTCACATAATACTATTATTAGTTTTATACTTACAACTTACGTGTTATCTTCATAATATCTACATATATATTTATACATTTTGTGTAGATAAAAAAACGTAGAAAACGTTTATTTATAACATATTATTACGTACATCGAAATCATTTGACAAATTACAATTAACGGTATAATATTATGTATTGGTCAGTGGTCGAGGACACTCGAGGTACATACAAATATACAATAACATTTTTATCGATGAGGTATTATATTATGATATGTTGCATTGAATATTTATTATTATAATTATTATTATTATTATTATAAATACATTCACGATTTCGTTTATTTTTCTGTTTTCGAGTTTAAAAGCTTTGAAAAGACACCGGGGGATTTATCGTCACAGGAAAAATTTCGGAAAAGTAATGCCACAATTAACTTCACAGTGATTATGGTTCCACCCGTCGAACGTGCTTTTATATTATTATGATAAAAATCGCATGCGATGTAAAGGGAAACGGAGACCATCCAAAATGCGCTAAGGGCCCTAAGTGAAAAAAAAGTATTCGTCGCGGTTGGAGATTTTCGAATGATAGATATTTACGTGGTGAACACTTTGGAATGTGGCCGATGGTGGCTGGCAAGGGTGTTGGACCGAGGAGAGAAGGTTAAAATGTACAAATGTCGTACGATTTTTCGGTGGTTCAGTTCGGAATAAAAACTTAACCAACGCCACTGCAGCGTCGTGACTGTCGTTATTTTCTAAAAAAAGATACGACTTGCAAAAACTTCTTTTCCCGGTGGTCTCACGGGGCGAGTTTTACTGAGAAATTACGATCTTTGATCGGCAACAAAGTAAAAACAGCAAAAATCGAGCTCTGTCCGTTATTTTTTTTTTTATCTCTTGAACTGAGAATCTCCTAGGAATTTTTTTTTTATTAAAAATGTAATAGCCTACTTGTAGCTAGTAAATCTTAGAAGTGAATTCACTAAAACCGTCATAAAATATCTTTCTTATTCGTATGCAAATATAAAAGTATATATTTAAATGCGTGTTTGTTGATTTTAAAATATTCAAATTATTATTAAAGTATTATTAGAGATTAGAAATCATAGGTTTTATAAATTATTAAAGTAATAAACTAATAAATATAATAATAATAAAAAAACTGTTTTTATACGTGTACTTATCTGATTCTGCATTCAGAGATTTAGTTTTAAATTAACCCAAATCAATCAAAGTGAAAATGGGTTTGGCGTACAATTTAATTTTGTCTAACAAAAACTTAAGTGAAATTCCACACACTAATTTTCCAACACTTTATTAAATTTTCAATCTATAGTCAGAAACTCAGAAGAAACGATGATTTCATCACACCAAAAAATATTGTTAAATCTTACCTATGATTATAAAATACCTTATATCTGCACTGAGTAACTAATATCATTTAAACGGAAAATTGTCAAAATATCTTCATATATACCAAAAATAAAATACTGTACAAATTATGATTCTGATACGTAAATTATCTACTAAGTAAGTTACAGTTAAAAAGGAGGAACTCATTTGAAAAATAGAAATTTGTTTGACTACAAAATGTAAACAAAAAGAGGGTGTGACTGTTGGAGCATGTTTGGTGAATCACCCTGTATGGTAGCGCGAAAGTCCTACAGACGGTGCGATGGCACTTGCATCACCGTAAAAAAACATCTCTATCTATATTCTATCATCATTATTTCTTCTCGTCATCATCTGACAGACGCGGAATACACTATAATATTCGTTGTGGTAAATCCCACGTCAGCGGTACGTTACCGTATACGCTTTTGTGTGTGATGAATATTTCGTAAGTGTTATAACTTATAAGTATTGGATTACCGACGTATATCGGTATATTTACGTCACACGAAAAACCATTTAAATCTCATGACGTCTTTTGTAAAATAACTCATTTTACGAGTGCGACGAAACACTTAGATTCCCCGGCACCCGCTCACCGCAGCTCGCAAGCATTTTTAAACTCAATTTCCCATTTACAACACGTGTGTGTACCCAATACACATAACCCAGAATGATTCGTCCCGAATGCGTTACGTTGACCGAAATATAATATACACGTTATAATTTATTGGATTGAATAAATATACTGAAAATTAAATATAAAACGTGTAAGACGTATATTTATTATTTACTAATGATTATAATGTTTATAGAAACGTAATACATCGTACACGTCTTGTTTTTCTTAATTATCATTATTTATTTTTATTCGTACCAAAAACGACGCATTTCTACAGTATCCCCGGGGTGTTTGACGTTTGTGTTTAACTGCACGTGGCTTAAATTACCGTTCTAAGAGTATGCGGCGTAATACTCGTAAAAGTTAAATAAAATTATAACATAACATACATATAATTGATATGGATATTGTCGTAGACATTATGTTTTAACATACGTGCATAGATTCCATTTAACTTTTTTTTAAATTATTTAGTACCTACGCCCCCTGCGGTTTAAGTAAAATTACGTAACGAAACGACGAATAAATTTTATCAAATATTTTTAGGTACATTCTCTTCAGTTACTAAATAATCCTTTTTATTGTGTATTTTCAAATCTCCAAATATATATGATTATATAATATCCATGTTTGTAGGGTCTATGTTGAATTTATCGATTATCATCAAAATTGCATTATAAAAAACAAATTGAAATACAATGTAATAAGTACTATAAGCATTATTTATAAATTGAAAATTATAATATTTATAAAAATAACTTGCATATCGATACTTTAAATGTATAATAGTTTTTAATAATAATAATTATACTCATTTTATTTTATCCGTATTAACGGTGTTATTAATATTATTATAATCGTTATCAGTCAGTAAACACATTGTGTTTTGGTGGTAAAAAATGAGTTTAAAAATAGGCATTTCTGTTCGTTTAAATTACTTAAATCAAATCATTCGACTAGTTTATCACAATATCAGCTGAATCAAATCATTCGACATGGTTCACTATCCAACATACTCAATTGATCCAGTCTATTATAATTTAATATTGTCATAATAACAAATATTTACCAAATCTTTTATACAAATAAATTACAAATGAGTGGCATATTATTTGTACATGAGTTAATATTGCAAATTTGTAATTAAAACAAAATTAATTTTCGCACGTAACCTGTTTTTTTGCTCAAAAACATGCCTTACAGAATCAATTCTCACGCCTAGTAGAATTATCCGATTCTGATTATTTTTAATTTTTTGGAAAGGAACATCAAAATTCTTTTTCTGAACTATATAATACGATTTTTACAATTTTCAACTAGTTTTTAAAAAAAAAATATATTTTTGTTTTAAGAAATGTACCTAATCAAAAATTAAAATCTAATGCGCTAAAGAAAATCCTCTTTCTACGTAACAAAATAAAATAAAGAATAAAATTAGATCATTAAACGACATCTATTACTCGTATAATATGAGCCGTGAGTTTTTCCCCCAAAAATGTATTTTGAGCAAAAAACAGGCTAACATTTTATAAACTAGATTATGTAATTTGTAATAGTTTTTTTTTAATTTTTAATTTTCATATCGCACGATCTGTTAACAAATAATATATCAAACAATCAATAAATGTGAACATGATGTGTATTTAAAAAGATTCATAATTTACAGAATAAAGAAGAACTTTGAAAAATCTGTAATTGAATTTTAAAATATATTTTGTAAATACTAATACATGATTAAAAAATTCGTTCTCAAAGCTCAATAATTTTTTTTATTAATAAATCAAAATATTATATTATAGTATAAAATTTAATAATTAAAATATTATGATTATCAATTATTTTTAAGTGTAGCTTGTGTTAGAGACAGAGACTAGAAAGTATAACAAATTTATACTAACAAATGAAAAATTTGAATTTTTACAATTTTTTTCGATTTAAAAACAAGAATTTTAATAAAAGAAAGAAAAAGAAACAAAACAAGTTATTATTTTCATATTATTCAGTATTTAAGTGTATCTATGTAATAATATATTAACCTCATATAGCATAAAATTAAAACACGTATGCCCTAAATAGTCAACAAATGATTGACCAATAAATTTCATTGAGTTTTTGACAGGAATATTATAATATTATAATAATAATATAATATTTTGTGTAGGTATTGTGTTGTATTTTATTTTTATTTCTTGATCAACGAAACATTGTTTGTGACTTGTTTTCAATAAGAATCATATTTATGAATTACAGTGGCGTAGTATGGGTTTCAACTTAACGTATGCATTGAAAATATTAAGTGAGCGAATTTGTAGGGGCTTCGCCATCCCTCCCCCTCTCATTCTAAAAAAATAATTCTGTTTTCAAAAATACAATATTGCATACATGAACAAAGTAAGTTTCACTTTATTATTATTTTTTATTTTTTTCTTATTATTGATTATAAATATTGACCATTTTATCATATTATGTAGACTGTAGAGTATACTATTATAAACATTTGTTAGTATGATCTACGGTCATGGATTTTTGAGTTACAACAAATATTTTTTTTTCTTTTATATTTTAAAATACTTGGACATTTTTACTTTTTACCCATCCTTTTCTAATAAACCAACTAGTACAAATTATTTACCAAAAACTACTCCCAGAGTTGAAAATTAAAGCATTTTTGATACCCGTAAAGGTGAAGATAGACAGAAAATAAAATATTGTAAAATCAATACATTCATCGGTAAGTTCAGTCGTTCAGAAGTTAAAAGCAGTTTTATTTACATTACCTGGGATCTGACCCGAGTTAACGAATAATGAAATAAATTCATTTATGCATAAATGTGCATATTTATTTAGTTTTCGAGTACTTATTTTTTGCCAATTTGTAGGCATGATTATTTTGAAATATTTAAAAATTAAATTATTTAAATATACGTATGGGATTTATTTTCGCTCTTTGCCAGATTTTTTTTTTATGATTATAGTATAAAGCGTGGCTATTCAATATTTATACACACAACTGAGTATATTATAATCATATATAGTTATGTACTTATAAAGCAGTATTGTTCAAAATTATATACATTATTTTCTAAATATAATATACAACCACTAACGATTAAAGATAAATATCGATAACGACGATAACGCAATATAACAAACAATGATGATTATATTGTTAAACTGTTCATACACGCACAATATTACTAAAATAATAAAAAAAAACATTGAGTTCAGATAATAGTAGGCCAGGAAGTCAATTTAACCCAAACAATAATCATTAAAAAAAAAAAAATATAAAGATACATTTAACGAATTCTTTGTATTAAAGTTAAATAAACAATATAAATGATTTGAATTATTATTATTTGGAATACTAAAGTATATTGAATAAGCGTTATTATTTTAAAAATCTTCTTTTATTGGCGTATGACATACAGTTTTTCCCTTTCAAATCCACGACAATAGCAAACTAAAATTATTGATCATAATAAAAAAAGAATACAACATTAATATAATAATATAATTTATATATTAAAATAATACAAGGCTATTGATATTATTAGTACGACCATGTATTTCATTCTTTGCAGATTTGTAAAATAAATATAAACATATTTTTATTAATTTATTTGACCGAAATTGTTGGGTTGAATTTTGAATTAATATCGCAATTTTATATTTTAAGTATCACAACATAAATATGCTTGTATTGTCGTAATTAAAAAAAAAAATCATTAGATTAACAATCTCTTTCTTAATTGAGTAAAAAGTTATACTGGATGTACATATTGTAAAATCGTAGTTTTGCGATTTACATTGTTAAAAGCTTTTTAGTAGGGAAAGAATTTTTCGTAAAAAGTGTTACATTGCAAATGCAACTATATTATGTTAGTTATACGAGCCGATATGCTGGGTACATGTCAACATTATTTTTATATTTTATATGATCGGCTGTGTATACGATTTGTAACAAATATTTATCATATTGATTATAATGTGTTATAATATGTTAATATATGATTCTTCGGAGGTACTTTTAGAAGCAGTTAAAATGTATTATATAAAAAATTGAGCATAGTTTGTAGTAAAAGATTAGGTTTAGTATACTACATATATAGTCAATGTAGAAAAATTTCACTATTTTCAAAATAATCGGAAAAAGCTAACAAAAATAATTACACAAAAACAGTTTTTGTTATAGCCTATTTAGTTTTTTTTTTGTTGTAATTCAAAAATGAATAACCGTTAATTCTTTTTTCTATCATGATTCGTAAGTATAAGTGTATAACAGATTATGTGGCGACGTCACTAGACCAATAGAACGAACTTTCAATATAGTTCAGTTGAATACTTTGTCGAAAGTTCTAAGTCTCAACGTAGTGTTTCATAATGGGCTAAAAGAAATTCTGGGAAAAAAAGAAAAAGTAAAATGTCAAAAAGTACTTATGTCAAATCAAATTTTCAGTCACTGAAAATATTGACTAGACGAACTTGGTTTTCAGTTTGAGACGTTAAAAATATAATATATCATTGCCTATAATTGGTAGGTATGGAATCACACTCTATGCGAAATAAAACCAAATAAAAAAACATAACAATACTGTTTTAACGATATGTATAGTGTTGCATTTAATCTTATTTCAACGGTGCCATTAAAATAATAGATATGTATAAAAATATTAAAAATATTATTTCTATACACATATTATGACACCGTGAGTCCATAACACAAGTCCTGTGTTTGAGACAAACGAGATTTTTTTTTTGTGTTGCGTGATGGAAAATTGTTCATTGTTAAATCTGTTTTTAAGTTATTATTGTTCACGTCAGTTTATTGTCTATATATAAGTAGATACTAGTCATTACTTCTTTAGCAATTATATTTCAAAAACGATTTCCGTGTATTGTATCGTTAATATCGTTCAAATATAATAGTTAGTGTTTCGTAAAAAAACTTTATGATTAATCAAATATAATTCGTGTTTATAATAATAATATTATTGTCTATGATTTAAACTGGTTAAAAAGATCGTTCGCGCTCGGACGATAACCGTCTACAAATTAAACACGGAATATTCAAATGGCATATTTATACAGGGAAAACCAGCGTGGACGACCGCCAGCAACTGCTCATCATGTTCAATTTTCAGCCGGTCGACCGCGTCCACTAGCTATAATTAAACTGTACATTTTCAATATTCATATTCACACTATAGACGGTTTGTCCGATGACCGCCGAGATTTTTATAGCGAACTTGTTATTCATGAATATTCAATTTATGTGTGAACAGTATTTTTCTCTAATGAATCTTAAGTATACATTTTTAAATTATAAAATCTTATTTTGTTAATTTGCTTGTGATCTATTAATCATAATTTTAGGCCTAAAAATACATAATTAATTTGAAATTTCTCCAAGTTCAATAATACGTATATATTTATTAACATTTAAAACAATTATAAAAATATGTTATAACTTATAAGTAATATGATTGTATTTACATTTGTGCTAATAAATTGAATGTTAAGAAATCCAAAAGAAAAAAGAACCAATTGTTTCATTGGAAAAACTATAATAGCATTATTTTATTAGATCAGTAGTGTAGATCAGTAGTGTAGATTTGTATTCTAGTTGTTTATACAATATTATAATGTCTTAGCTGGGTGCTGGGTCGTTAAAGAATGTGATGATACAACCTTGCTATTTAACTACAAATATCGATATATTATGAATACACATAGTGAATTAAATGATTTAATCATCGTATTTGTCTTTATTGTAGTTATTATATACGAGTATTTAGACTGATCTATACCTAAATTATAAATTCATTTTAATTAAATCATATTTTTTTATTTTTTTTTTTTTAATATTTCGTTATAAATTTGTATAAATAATCAAATCAGAACTTGGGTTTAATATTAAAATCTCTTGTTAATAGATTAATCACATACAAAAAAAAAATCAGTTTTATCGTATTGCCTTATACGGAATTATCGAAGATTGGAATAATATAAAATATATATATTATATACATATATGATAGATGATAATATTATTTTCAAACTGTAAACAGTCGCAATAACTATTGTGATAAGAGGGGGTAAATCAGTTTAGTATAAATACAGGAGCAGTGACTGCTCAATCGTCAAATGTCAATATCTCATTGTCTATGCACAGTTCGTCGTCTTTAACGTTTCGTTGAAATTATCTCCAGATTCTCGTTGGAATTATATTTTCGAAGTTTTTACAAGTAAGTCAAATTCATTGCATTAAACAATTTTTGTTGCTAGTTACTAGTTGTTTTAAATTAGTTGTATCATTTAAATATCATATAGGAACTACACAAGAGACTGAAAAGACTATTAAATTAAAACAAAATAATATTTATGGTTTAAAAAATTAAATGAATTTTTACCACCTGTGATGGAAAAGATTTTTTCTCATACTATTTCAATAAAATATGATTTTGTTTTGATGACCTAATTTACAGCTTTTAATTTATATTTATTAATATATTTAACACCAAAAATAATAAAATAATAACTACAATCAACGTTTTGATGTTTAAAAATATGTCCTTATTACTATTTTTTTTTTTTTGTTAATATTATTATAATTACATGAATCTACTGTACTCCTATATATTAAAAATAATGTAGCTTATTAATATATCGATTTTAATTTTATTACGTTATCGTTTTCAAAATACTTTGTGATAGGGTTTTTCAATTAATAATTTTTACTTTGCTTTAAAATAATATAATATACCTGTCTTATTATAATTCCAGATTTTTCAACTATTTTGAAGATGGATCGTCAAAACGCTCAAAACAATCGAGTTAATCAATGTAACCCGAATCATCCTTCAGATGGTCCGGGGAGGCCTTCTAATTATCAAGGTGCCACTGACAAATCCAATTTAAACAACCATGCGAATCAATTGAATCCAAATAACGATCGTTATGTTGAAAAAAAATAAAATGTAACAATAAATTTGGTAAACATTTTATATTTTGATAAATATACACCAATATTTAATATTAATTATGTTTATTTATTTGAAATTTTTTTTCGTTCCTATTTCTATAACTATATATTTGTATTTGAGGTTTTTGAACTATGGTTCACTGTATAGTGTATAATTATATAATATTATTCTTAAAAATAAATCGTATTTAGGCGTAAATTATTTTTTGATTGATGCATTGATGGATAATGACAAGAGCAACACAGCGTTCGATCACAAAATTTACTTATTGTGTACTGTAAATTGAAAATTCTAGAATGTAGTATTTATTAATAGTTTAATACTCACTAGATATATTAATTACATTATAATTTAATAATGTATACTAAATAGGTTGGTAGTATATTTTTTTTTTTTAGGGACAAGTTACTCGTATAATAAAAACAAATTAGGCTTTAGCAGTTTAGGTTTGTATAATATTATGTATTTTATTAACGGGTATAAAATTTTTAATTAATAATATCGCGATTAAAAATCGTTAGGCATGGACATATTTAGTACATAATTATTTCGTTTTTAATTATTATTTTCTATAGATGAAATGTTTTATTTTGAATTAGTTCACATATTTAAAAACTTAATATATTTTTATGTTGTGTAGGAATAGGTATTTTAATTTTCAAATAATAAGTTCTTCAAAAATAAATATGTTTGGTTCTTCGTATTCCATTTTTTTGTGTGCGACATGATTCATTCATTTATTGAATGTACATTTTATTCTTACTTTATGACAGTCATTACACTATGTAATTCAAAAGCTGTGTTTGTAAAAATATATATATCTATATAAAAAGAAGTATTATAAAGTACGCAGTAAAACAAGTTTAAAGTATTTAAAATCAATTTAGAATCTAGTTAAAAAAATAATGGAAAATAAAAGCACTAGGAATGACAGGTGAAGTATAAAACTAATAGGTACTAGGGAGATTATGAAAAATATAATATTAGAGTACAGAATTGAGTTATTACCATTTAATAACGCATCATACACATTGCCCGATTAATTAATATTTGGGCCATGTGAATGATCCAATTCGGGACTCTAGTGCATTATCGACGTAATTAATTTGTGAGTAAACTCCTTTCTATTTACAAATAATCCACAAGACAGTCCAATGCACTAATACTTAAAAACTTATTATTGATAATAATGCTATACATTTTAGGACCCAACAGCTACAATTTTAAATTGTAATACATATAAATATATAATATTAAATCTGATGATCCTTAGTTTATTGACAACTGATTTTATTATCCTTCATCATTGATGTATTGAATAATATTTATATGAATATATGTTACCAACTAATATTCTTTTATGTATTCACTGTACACGAATAAAATAAATACATTTTGTGAGAAAATTAACCCATTTGAATTCATAAACACGTATATTTATTCATACATTCATGACTGATGTTATAACGAGTCATAATAGAAAAACAATATTAAAAAATAATGTTTATACATACCAATAAATAATAATAAAATAAAAAGTAAAAATACTATTAGCACCTAACTATACTATAGTCTATAATAGATAATATAATAGTTATACTAAAATAGGATAATATTCGGCGGTGGTGGCAGACTGTATGACTACGAGTATTATTTGTTCGCATACGCGATGCTCTTTCGGATACCAATGAGCTGAAATTAAGTTGAAAAAAACGACATCAGATCTTAGTAACCCCTAAATAATTCCTATAAGATTGATCATGTGTTTATTCTTTATTATAAAAAAACAATGTTTAAAATTGAGTAAATAACTGTAAACTGTTTATTTTTCTTTGGATTTATTTTTTCTATTTGATCATTTAATATGTATACTATTAATTTTAAAAGCCAACAATTTAATTTTGTTAATTATATAAGCTGTGAAAACAAAATTAGTGGAATGTCG
Source organism: Rhopalosiphum padi (assembly GCF_020882245.1). Lineage (NCBI taxonomy): Eukaryota > Metazoa > Arthropoda > Insecta > Hemiptera > Aphididae > Rhopalosiphum > Rhopalosiphum padi. The sequence goes on along the minus strand of NC_083598.1, from coordinate 9,950,332 downwards.
TGAAAATTCTGAATACGTCTGAGCAGTGAGCACTTGGTATAGGTATAGGTTAGCCAATGGTTAGCATTTAATATAGTATATAAATATAATATAACCGAGTTGCATAAACAATCATTAAAAATCTAACGAAGTACAATACCTAGTAATAATTAAGTGGCTACGATGGCCCATTTTAGTGAACTTTTAAATTAATCAACTTTTTATGAAACTTGACGTATCGTGTATTAAAACGTATATTAGTGTCACTCAAATGGTTTTCTGATTAATTTATGTTTTCGGATTAAAATCCTTAAATGCCGTTAAAAAGCATTTAAGTACACTTAAAAGTTCCGAAATCTAGAATCTGAATAAATGCATAATTTAAGCATAAAAATGGGTCGAGAGATGCTCATAAAATCACTTTGTACACGTATTATACACGTATAACTTACAGTAAAAGTTAAAAGTTTAACACACATTCAAGTATACATTTTTTGTCAAAATTTAAAAATTTTATATTTATCAGATATTTTACAATATAGTGGACTATATTGTGTATATTTTAATTTTTGATTAATAACCGGTCTTACGTAATTGATAAAAATATAACGTATTGCAGAACGAGCTATTTATGAATATTATGCAAAACGAGTACCTAGGTATATGAAAAATGTAATATTTTATTTGTCTCTGTCGATGTCGTACGATGTTTTGGTAACGACGCGGCTTAGTTAAAAATCGGTGCTTAGTACAGAATTAGGTATTCTATGTCATCCAGAATTTTTATGGTACAAGTTGATAAGTTAAGCATATTAATAATTGTCATGTCAACGATTGTATTTAGATATTATTCGACAATATAGTATAATAAAATCAATAATAAATGCTTAAAAATATTATTAACTACGTTTTTTTTAAGCTTCAGCTAACAATAAAATATTATTTAAACTTAAATTTAGAAAAACTATTTTGTATAATACCTAAGAATCAATAATTAATATCATAATAAAGATGACAGCTCAACAAGATTATTTTTCGGTAGTAGTTTTTTTTTAATAAAAAAAGTTGTAGATTTAAAATTAGAAAAATAAACATTTATGTTGGAAATGATTAAGATTATAATATTATAAACAAATTAAATATTGTACTTTGGTCTCGTCGTCGAAATTACGAAATTAAAAAGATATATATATATATATTAAATATTACGTGGACATGCATGCACTATATTCATTATACAATCAATTTATTAAAACACTATTATTGTATTATTCAAATTTATAATCATTGAAAATTGGTATAAGCAAGGCGTATGAAATATTTAAATTTAAATTGATTGTAACTCAAAAACAAATAACTGACAACCTTAAAAACAACTTGAAATGTTAACCAAATGTTTATATTATCATACTATTCTGTTCATAATAAGAATTGTAAAGATTTTGTTTGTGGTAAAGATATTTTGACTATTTTTGAGCTATTTATATGCATAAGAAATATAAAAAAAAATTTTATAAGTAACTATTAAAAATTATTCACTGGGTAGAAATTCCTGAAAATGTAATACAAAGCTCCTTATAAATTATTAATTTCTCTATTTAAAAGTGTAGTCATACATATTTTTATAAGTGTTTGAAGTTAGAATTTTGACAAAATAAACTATTACTTGATTATAAAATTTTAATTGTTTTTGAGTAATTATAAGTATGACAAATTAAAATTTTTTTTAATTTTTTTTATTTGTCGATGAAAAAATATTCATTGGGTTAAAAAAACTTGTAAATTGAATAATAGATCCCACATAAGTTGTTATTATATTCATATTTATAATTTTTTTATAATCATAGGTAAAATATTTTTTTTTATACATTTAAAGTTAGAATTTTGACAAATTCGTTAAAATCATAAATATTGCAAACTATTTTTTAGTTAGAAGTTTATAAAAACATATTTTTTATATCTAAGTTTTGAAAATTTAATACAAGATTCCTCTAAATTGTAGTTAATATTGAAACAATAAAATCTAAAAATATATAAAAAGTGATTATTTTTTAGACATTTAAATTATAAATTTGAACGAAATTAATAATTTAAACGATAAAATTTAAATATATAATGATATTAATTATTTTGTTTTAATGCAAAGATAATGAACGAGACTTTAAAACTTTTGTGTATATTAAATTATTACCATTTTATTACCGTGTCAAACTGTCAACACAACGATATTTTTGATTGATTTTATAATAATATATCTGTTTTGTTTATATTATGAACCTGTTTTAAATGTTATATAGTGTTAACAGAAATGTGTTATTAAATTTTTAATTATTACAAGTTATATGGTATAATAATTAAATACTAATAATAAAATAAATGCAAATTTTTTTTAAAAAAATATATCAACCTACTATAATAAAAAAAAAAAAATAAGTGACTATATCAAAATAACATAATATATTAATATCGTGAAATAAGATTGTAATAATTAGGTTGACACTCACAAAACGTCTCCCGTTCAAAATTGTTTTTCTTTTATAGAAATAAATCATTGAATTCAAATTGAACACATCCATAACAGTATTCATCGCTTGACACTCAATGTACAACAAAGAGGTTTCCACTTGCCCAGATACCTTTTTTACTTGAAATACAATATGTTTCATTCTTAAAGTTTGTATCTTAAGTAACTATAAATAGATAAATAAACAAAAATTTTTGTGGATTTGTATTACAAACTCATATTCAATATTCATATATTACAATTTACAATTTACAATATCGTCCAATCAACCGTTTAATGCGTCTAGACAATGCATTTTCTATCCATCACCCTGTTTAATTCACAATCATTGCTATATACCTAAGTAACATATATCATAATATCATTAATCATTAATCATTGTTATTCATTTAATCTAAGCGCATTCAGTATAGTTGTGCTCTGTCCGTTATTAATTAATAAATAAATGTTATTTTTAATAAAAAATATGTTCTAAAATGAAATAAAACAAAACTTAATATACGATTTTTATTTCCTGAAATAATAAATAATAATTGTATACGACGTGTACACCACTTTATCGGACTCGCGTATAAAAATAAACCGGGTATTGACGGCATGGAGTTGCGACATTTGTTCGCTGTCTATTATTGATTCAAATGTTTTTATTTTTATACTGGATTTCAACTAAAATGTTTTTATAACAATATAAGATTTAGGATTTAAGCGTTTTATATAATAAAATATGTTGTATAGATGGATATAAGTTATATAACACATTCAAATTCAATAATGATTTGAGAAAAATAATATGTTTTTGTGCCATTGCACAAATGCTTTTTAAAACGAATTGAAAATTGGGGTTTCATGTATTCGAGTCTAACTAATAGAGACATTCACCACAAAAATCGGAGCCTCTTTCTCAAGTTTTTATATAGTGGAGGGGGGGAGGGCAGACTTCACACACATCGTATAATACATAGTTACTACGTTTATATGCAGCAGTTAATGCGAATTAACTCAATGCGTATAGATTAATTCGCACTACAGAACGGGTTTATATGCACCTAAAATATCAAGATTAGATGTTGAATAAACTTTAGTCAATGTTTTATACTTTGGATTCCATGACCAAAATAATTATAATTTGACATTTTGAAATTCCCGTTAAAATATTAACTCGCATTAAAGAGTTTACATGCATTTCTTAATCCCGGAGTAAGAGTTAATTCGATTTGACAAATCGAATTAAATAATAAATGCGCATCAGCTTAATGCGAATTAAAAGTGCGTTTATATGCACCTAACTCTCGGACTAACTCTCAATGCGCATTAACGCCATTAACTGCTGCATATAGACGTAGTAATTAGGTATAACATTGAATTTACCAAGGCCTTATTCGTTTAAAATTTTATTGGGCTATTTCTTTTGTTGCTAAAGTTAAGTCTGTTTTACAGTCAAGCGTTTCAGTTTACTACGACGATTGGCTATGGCGTGTTTCAACCAATGCTGTAAATGAAACGGTGTAGACCAGGTATGGGCAACCGAAAGTTATTAGAGGGTACATTTTTAGTACAAATTTAGCGGGCCAGAGTATAGAGAGCAAAAAAAAGGTCATTCAAAATATGTAATTTAATTTAGCATAGACGTAGCATAGAGTATAGATGATTGACTTTGAAATTGTATGATGTAATTTGAAAATGTAGCGCGGGCCAGATAAAAAAGGTTCGCGGGCCGACAGTTGCCCACCACTGGTGTAGACCATATTAATATAATAGACCATATTAATATAATATGGTCTACGCGTCTCTCTTACCTTGGTCAAAGGTCGCCTAATCAAATAAAAAAAATATCTAACCTGTTACAATATTATGACAGGACTTAGGTACATCTATATTCGTATAATTTTCTTATAAAAATTTTGTTAAACCTATATTAGTATATTACCCATTCACTCTATGTCTGAGTATAGACTGTACATGGATTAAGTTGTTATGTTTTATTGCTGTATTTTTGTAATTAATGTAAATCCCAAGATTTCTCTCACTCTCTTTACTATCAGCATATTTCTTTATAATAAGTTTGTAGGGCAATCATTGAAACACGTATGAATCGGCGCGTACTGTGGTACGCACGTGGCTGTGAGATTGTTTATGAGAAAGAACATTATTTCTGGGTATTTTTATGTTATTTTTTTTATCGCTTTGATATGTTTAGTCTGGTTTCATTTATTTGTCTTTGTTTAACAATAATATTATTTATTAGATGCACTATAGAAATTATAAATACAACTATTTGTAAAGATTTAACATGTAACAAATAAAATCTATTATATTCCACAACAACACAGTCTGGGTAGTGGGTGATAAAAAAAAAATGGAATACACAATGAATGTGTAATAATATATTTGTGGTAGTTATATATTTACATAATATTGCTATACTCACAGAACCGACGGAACCACGCCAAACGAAATAAATGTATAATGAATAATATTATAGTTTTTGTGTAAAAATATAATATAATATTATCATTGCTCGATTTATGTGAGTCGGTTAATTTAAAAGTAAAAATAATACGGCGGTAAATAATTAGTTACGGGAGTGGTCATTATGATATTACTAAATTAATGTTATTGAGCCTGCTTAACACACACACGCGGATTTCTAGGGGTTTTTGATAAATTATTTTTTGAAGTGATCGTGAAATATTACGATATCACGTAATACGTTTACGTGATCACTGATTAGTTTCAAAAACCCTGTATCTAATAGATTTTGAATTTGAATTTTTATATTATTGTAAAAAAAAAAATATAGGCTATAAATGATTTTTATTTAATATACTATATTACTTTTCAATTATTATTAATGTCAGTTGTCAATAATAAAAATAATAGAAATTGCGAGGCATATATTTGATGTCGTACAACAAACTGTTAAAGTATTTCGGTTGTGGGCGATAGTGTAAGTAATCATACGATTTCGCCTTTACTACAGGAGCCACAAATATATTTTTTTGTCACGTCTCTACTGTTTTCGAACAGCACAGGAGTAATCCACCAACCTGCAGCTAATGTTTGATATAATATATTGTCGATACGTTCATGCTTCATGCATATCAATCTGATTTAGAGTTTGGAAAAAAACTTTTACGACCGCTGACTACCTGCCTAAAAGCCTAAAAAGCCTTTAATGTCGATAAAAAGTTATTCTACAACACTTCAACTGGTATCGAAAATTAAACTTTCGGTACAGGATTTAAATTCCAAAAAAATAATCAAAAAGGGGGTGTTGTCAGGACCTACTAACTTAATAACTAAAATTGCACTAATAATATTTTTAATTTATTGAAATAACTGCCCTAGTGTCTTCACTGGAAAGCTTCTTAAATTCGTCGTTCTAGTCATATTATAATCATCGGATATGACCTTCACTTATTATTTTATTTATGACATATTGTGGATAATATTATGAAAATATAAAAATCAGTTGAAAATGTAGGATGAAATTGCGAAAGCGACAAACTGTAAAAAACTGCATGTGTAAAGCAAAGGCGTATAGATTGTGTTCATTCAACCAAATGTAAAGTTTAAAAATAAGTACCAAAAGTTTGCAAGAAAACACGACATAGGCACTTGCGTGGCACATTTTGTTTTCGTCTCACTGTGCAATTTAGAAAAAGCTAACAGAATGCTCTACAAATGATTATAATAATATTATAGACAACTGAATACGATTACTGTTGTCTGTTACTATCGTTCGTCCGTGTTCATTCTAATTTTATGTCATTTTTTCTTTCACTTAGTTGTAACTCCTATTTAAATAATGTTACTTGTTTGAAAAATAGACAAGCGTGTTGAGCGCAATGAATGATTATAATCTATTAAAATATTGTGATTTGGTCCCGTCGTCTAAATTAAGAAAAGACGACGACTAAAACTATGTATAATATAATATATTTGCATTATATATTATTATTTATTATTATACATAATAATATCGATGGAATATCAGAAACATATTTTTGGATTTTTTATAACGATTCCTCACAATATTATCATTACAATTTTATCGAAATTGATATATATATGTACGTTCCGTCTAATAATAAAATATAATATTGCATTATAGAAGTGCGTCTAATGTCTATCGACTCAATCGGCAGTGCATAACATTTTTATCTAAAAAAATCGAAAATAACTGGCAAAGTCTTCCGACGACGGTTTATAATGTATATTGAATAGTATTATACAGTGTTCAACCGTATTATATAATATAAACATTATTATAGGAACACACTCGTTACTCGTATATCCCAAACAAAAACACATCGTCGGACGTCGCGTCAATCAGTACTCACTGGGAAAACCATACACACTCTTGATTCTCCGGTCAGTATATAATATGATAGTATTGTAGTGTTAGTGGGTTACTATAATAATAATAATATTATGTACGTTGTACGTTTCCGACAACGACATGACATTATTAGTTTTGTGTTTTCTACCCACGTGAGTTATATAGTCAAAACCAGAATTTAGAAATACCATTGAGAAGTTAGATTCGGATATTCTATATTCTAAATAAATTTTAAAAAGTTATAAAATAGGGAAAATTGGATTAATACGGGCATAGATTTAATATGTATATTTGATCTGTGATACGGGATATACCTGTAAAAACGAGACAAAATGAGTCCTGTATAACTTTTGTCGATCAGCGGGACCTAAAGTATTGTATTAGTAGTATTGTTGTGTTTGTTTTTAAATATTTTTGAATTTCTGAACCATTTTATAATAGTTACGTACTTAAATAATAATATAAAAATAATTACCAACGAAACAGTAGAATATTAAATTTGTTCGTACCAATATAGCTTATAAATAATTTAAAATATAATATATTATACAAACATTACTATAGATAAACGTTATTCAATACATCATATAGTTCGTACATCACTCGCCGTTCTTAAAATGAAAATACTGAAAACCCATCATGAACTTGAATTTAGATTATAGTTAACTATATAGCCAATGTATGGGCACATGTAAATCGATAAAAGTAATAGGTATTACATTTTGTACTGCCACTCGCAAACCCTGTGCACAAAACATTGTTCTCCTAGTATGAAAGCTTGTAAATATGAGAAAATATTTTTTTTTTTTTAATAGACGTTATCGGCGTTTGAAAATCTTTAAAATAAATTAATAATCATTGAAAAATCTATTAAAAAAAAATACAAGTGACTTCTGATATATTATATTATTATTATTTGTTTATAAATATATTAATATCGTTATTATTATATTTCACAGTTGGACGATTTGTTTCCAAAACAACACATCAAATTCCCAAATATTATATATTTCACTTGAAATGAAATAAAATCAAATTAAAATATAATTCAGAAAACAAATTACTATATTAATCAGGCACAGTTACTAAATATTATAGTATTATTTCGTTTACCTATAATATGATTTAACATTATATTGTATTTAATCTATAGAAAATGCAACGAGTTCCAAGTTTGATACAATTTTTTTTTGTTTGGCGTGTCAAACTTTTACGTGAACCTTTTTAGTTTTTTTATTGCCCGTGTTTGTTATTATCCGAGAATTTGTTTTTTTGGCATTTAAATTTCTTTCGAATATTCCATCGAAACGATTTGTATATTTTATATTTATTATTTTATTCTTAATTTTCAGTTTCACCAAGAGCAATAATAACTATGTTTAATGTGTTTGGATGTTTTGTCACATATTATATTTTTAGAATTGATTAAAATTTATAATACTATTATATATAAATATTTTATGTAACGTAACTTTTCTGAATAATTGTTTTTTTTTTTTAATTTTGACTACCACAACAGAGATTATTTTTTATCGTATTTGAAATATTTAGTATACTTAATATATGATTAAGTTTTATTTTTCCTATAAATGATTTTATAAATAAATTCCTAATAATATCTAATTATAACAACTCGGTTAAAAAGTTTGTTTTAGGCATTGTTTAATAGTTTAATTTTTAAAGATTTAGTAGTAAAAATATATTAAATAGTGTGTGATTATTTTAACCATTTAACCATAGCGCGGCTTACGACAAGTCTGTAAATGTAACAAACAACAATGATAGTTCATTATAAAAAGATTTTTTGTACATATAATAAATATATGTATATAGCGATTACAAATGCATAACAATCTAATGCATATGACATAATATAGCAATAATAATAATTTTTGTTTTATAAATATTTAACCTTGAGAGGGGGTATATTATTTTGATATAAATAGGAGTGCAGAGACTTCAGTGATCGTCAATGTTTCTCAGCCCACGATCGATCATTGTTGTCATCTCCACTCTTGTTGAAATTGAGTTTTCTGTTTTCAGTCTCAAATTACGAGTCACGTCAAGTCATTTTCGTAAGTAAGTCATTATAATATATTTTTTATAGTAATAGGTTGGTAGGTATTAAATTAATTTTAAATCAGTTTTTCACTGTTAATGGACAAACATAATGTTATGTTTAGTATGATATAAATAATTGTTTTGAATTTGAATTTTTTTATTTTAATTTTAAGCTTCAACAACATAAGCTTGTATTATAAATATTATAATACAAGGGAGATTAAAATATAATAGGTTCTTAATTGGTTTATTATTATTTTTGTTTTTCTTAAATTGTTGTCATAGTTTTATATTTTATTTCTGCTAATGTTATGTTTTGAATTGAACAATAATTGTTCTGAATATTGTATAATATGGATATTATTATTGTATTTTATGTCTATTATTATTTTTATTATACCAATATTATTAGATACTGCTATATTTTTGGCATATTCACTGTTGGTCGGCACATACTTTCTTTTTATTTTATTGTGTCCCATGACCTAGAGTTGTACTTATCAAAATGAAAATTATATGTAAACAATTAATATTTCTATTTAGTAGTTTTTTTTTATTTGATATTAGCAATTAGTATTGGTCTTTTCTATTAGAAAATATGTAAAAACATATTGAACCATTACAAATTATTAAATTCACTGTATATTTGTATTATTTGTATCCAATTTTAGTGCCTATATCGATTTTCTGTAATTAATTTATACAATTTATTTTTTATTTCAGTTTTGCATTATGGATCGTAAAACATCACAGGATAGGTATGCGAATCAATGCAACCCCAATCATGCTAGTTCCGGCCCCGGCCATCCTCATGGGTACCAAGGACCTAAAAAACAGCACGATTTGGATAATCTTTCGAATCAAAAAAACCCAGAAAATTGGAGATATTTACCACAGAAATAAAATTGTTTTTAAACAATAAATAAACAATCATTTATATCGAGTAATATCTATTATTTTATCTTTTTTTTTTAGTATTTGACATACAATCTTGTTTTTTTCTTATTTTTTAAATAATATGTGTTTTTAATTATGGCATGAATACAAGATTATGTATGCCTATATTATATGATGTGTATTATTCTTTTTAATAAATCTAAAAGAGACAGACACAGTTAAATAGAATTGTACGTATTAAATTAGATAAACCAGTTTATGCAGATGATATAATACGTTGACAGGCTTTATACTATGTAATATGTTACATACCATTATGAGTAACAACATTGTATACACAGTACAAACAGTTCTAAAGTTCTTATTATACTTTTCAACTTACTGCTACAGTTTTCAATGTGAACAGTAAAAACAATTTACGCTATTGATGCACAAGTAGGTTTAACGAAATACGCAAATAAGTACAGGTATAACTAAATTTTTTAAGAGCCAATGCCTAAACTAGAGTTTGGGAATCGGTAGATAAAAATTCAGAATATGGTAAAAGAGAAATTATGTTTCTATTTAATATACAATAGAATTTTTCTCTAAGAAATATCTTAAAATTAACTATCATTATAGTCATCATTATATCGTTTATAGCTTTTTTTGGAAAAGTTAGTTCAATGCAACAAACCAATGACGAATTAGAAATTAGAAAAATACGTTTAATGGATTTTCGAGACAATTTATTGAAATTATTTAATTTCACGAGCAACGTTGTGCAGGATCAACTTACTATAATTTGTAAATATACCTACTATAGAAAATTAAATGACTTAAATTAATGGAATGGAACTTATGCATATACATAGTTTTCGATTGATTTTTTCAAAAATTTTGACAGTAGATTCAATAAGATCCGAAGTGTCAATAGTGTCATAGTCTACTTTTTATTACTTATTTCCAATCAATTCATAAGTAATTAATGTAAAAAAAAAACTATCATTTTATTTTATTTATTATTTGCTGTCATTGATAACAAAAAAACAGAAAAAAATATTATGAATCGGTTAGATTTTATAATTTTAAACCTGTATTATAAGCTTGATAAAAAAAAAAAAATAAATAAATAACTATGTTAAAAATCTGTGTAGTTTAGCTTTTTACATTTAACAAAGTTCAAGAGGGAATATTCCATGGACATTTAATTTGTCACAGGTAGCGCTATACAAGAACATCTAGCGAATTAAAATAATGAAATAAGTATAACTCTAGAAACTGAGGTGGAATGCATCTCCATTTATATTTGTTTATTGTAATTAATGTTTAATTCAAACCATTACAGACTTCAGTGACTACTGATTACTGACTTCTCAGTTTTAAAAAAGTCTTTATGTATATTTGATACCAAGTAAACAGTAAACCCACAAAACAGGAAAGTGAGCTACCAGATTTTTTTTGATTTTATTTTTTTAGATGATGATAAAAAATAAATCGTTCGTCAAAATTTTTAAAATTTAATACAAGATCCCACATAAGTTGTGCTTATACTACGTGTTTAATAATATTATATGTATTGTATATTAATGAACTTAAATGTAATATTTCCCATTATTAGGACTCACTAGACAGAATAGTAACTTTATAATCAACTTTATGTCAATACAGTTTTTCTGCTATGTGATTCTTGTTTTTAATTGATTTTATAATAGAAATGATTGATTACTGTATAATTAATTTTGATTAGTTTCCTTCTACGAATGCCTATATTAATCTTTTTGAATTCAATGTATTGAATTTCAGTTGTTAATAAAAATAATCATTGAAGGATCAAAATCACTGACGCTATAGAACCAAAATATCCAATAAAAAAAATACAATACAGTCAGCAATAAGTCGATGACCAGATTAATCATGATTCATGATAATTAAGCCAAATAAACATGATAAAACATTTAACACAAATAACAAAATAAACATATTTTTTTTTATCAAAATAAATTAAAGTTGTTGTCATTATTTTATTAATAGTTATTTCAAATACAACACCACTTAGTAATATTTTAAACAGTTTACCAAGATTTATGGGGTTTAAAATTAGTTTTACATGCGTCGTACATCTTTGTAAATGTTAAATACGGATAGTATCTTAGTCTTACTGTTTTTCTCATTTTAAAATTTTGTTGTATAGTTCTCTGACATTGCGGTAAGCTTGATAACTCGAAGTCTACGGAAACATTTATTATATTTGGTTACAAATCCTAAATTACAAAGACCATCCTGAAGAGCAGTCGATTTTAATTTGTTCAATAGGACTTTTTGAAGGACTACTAAAGAAAGTTTAAATGTAGTTAATTTAAATTTGTATAAGTTCTGTGGAAGACTAATCTGTGCAACTAACGTGTCTAGAATTAATGAATATAACCTTGAATAGGGTGTTTGTTGTAATTTAAAAAACAATTATACATAAAAAATATTAAATAAATAATCGAATTTGTTTTTATATTCATTTTATTATTATACTTGTATTCCATATTGGTGTAAAAAAACTATAATTAAAGAAAAACCCTATAGTGTCTTTTTACTATAAAATATAAAATTATTTGTTGTCTAAGGACTTAAATAAATTGATGGTACACTTAAGCACCTAGCCACCTAAGCATTACATATTTTATTTTCTTACACAACCAAACAGTTTATATGAAACAAGTTAGCTTAAATCCCTTTCTCATGACAACATTTAGTCTAAGTGAATATAATACAAATATGTAAAATATGTATACATTATTATCTCCGATTATAAGATGTATCAGACACAAATGCAAAGTTATGCTAGTTTTTGGTTAAGATATGCAAAAATATACAAAATTAAATCACTCTATTTCATTTAGAATGTTACGAAAATATAAACTGTATAATAAATACTTTTTAAAACTGTTACTAGCAGAAAAACACACTATATTGATAACTTACTTGAGACTGGACTTTTAAGTTTTTAAAATGTTAAGAATATGATTTTTTAAATATTTTTATACTCTAAAAATATATATTAAAATATTCCTTTGATAAGGATCATAATTTTAAATAAAAATTCTGAAATCACATATAGTATGTAAATCAATTATCATTACTAGGGCCCGGATTCCAATGCAAAATGCATCATTTTTTGATTAATCCTAGACAATGCTTTCCAAGTTTATAATTTGATTCATGTAACAGAGACTTCAAAGGTGAAATTTTTATTTTGCATTTTTTTGCTTTTTTTTGCATATTTCAATATTTTTTCATTTTTAGAACATATTTTAGCTTTTTTCGGTCATTTTTTCGTTTTTAATGCATATTTGTATAATATACAAGTATAATATATAGACATATAGTATTTATACATTTTACTGCCAAAGATTAAATATACTAGCAGTATTAAATCTCTGATACAATATTCTTTACTCTATGGATACAACTTAATAATCTAAATATAGGTAATTCAAAATGGAGTAAAATACGATAATGTTTTATTGTTTGTCAGCGACGCAGCTCCATACATGGTTAAAGCTGGTAAAAATATAAAAGCTCTGTACTCAAAAATGGAACACGTCACATGCCTCGCACACGGTCTACACAGGGTAGCTGAAGAAGTGCGAGAGCATTTTCCTAAAGTGGATGCATTGATATCAAATGTAAAGAAAATTTTTTTAAAAGCACCTTCTAGAGTTCTAAAGTTTAAATGTATGGGCCCAACTATTCCTTTACCACCTCAACCAATACTGACACGTTGGGGTACTTGGTTAGAAGCGTCGGTATACTACTGTGAATATTTTCAATTTATTAAAACAGTTATTGATGGATTTGAAGAAAACGATGCCATAGCTATCAAAAAAGCGCAACATTTAATGGCAGACAAAGAAATTGAAGCTAACTTGATATTCATAAAATCCAACTATGGAAATATACCAAGCTGTATAACACGCCTTGAAGCATCAGATATACCTCTAGTTGAGGCAATTGGTATCGTAAATAATGCCAAAACTTGTATTTTAAATAATACAAGCAGTTATGGAGAAGCAATAAAAAAAAAATTAGAAGTTGTTTTAAATAAAAATAATGGTTATACTGTAATGGAAACGATTTCAAGTATTTTAGAAGGTAACGAAACCGCTCTAAAAAACATACCAGGAGAATTAACACCAGATGACATTTGTCATTTTAAATATGCTCCTATAACATCAGTGGACGTCGAACGAAGTTTTTCAACATATAAAAATATTCTTTCGGACAACAGAAGATCGTTGGTGTGACTTATTTCATCAAGCTATTCATACACGCTTATTTCGCTTAATGCTCACTCATATTATACTTGTGAGCGTGGATCTTTTGTTCAATATAAAGAAGAAAATTAAGTATTCTAAAAGTTCTACCACAGATCATAACACAAATAAATTTATATGCCTTAAATAAATAGTACGTAATTTGTATTAAAAAATTCACGTTTTCGGTTTCACCAAAAACCTACTAATTTCTATTTTATTCCATTCTATATGATTTTTTGAAAATATTTGTAGGCATAAAAAAAGGAACGATATTTGCTTAATTTAGATTCAATATTTATATATTTATTTGTAAGAAACATTATTATTATAATAATATATATATTATTTTTTAATATTATTATTATTATTTCTCAAAATATGTATTTTTATACAGTTAAACATGTTGTGGATATGTGGTATGTGTATACAGGTACTCTTTCACTGAATAATGACATGTACCTATAGCTCACTAAAATAATGATGCATATTGCATAACCTAAAAAAAAAATATAAACATCTGGTCTCTGTAATGATGATAACTATAAAGTAAACATTTATATTAGTCTAATAATGCTTTTTTGAAAAACAGTCATAGTTAAGGGGTAGTCATTACAAATATTAAAAAAAATATATAACTTTACAAAATATTATTATTTAAAATTACATCAAATTATTTTTGTTCTATCAAAAATGTAGTTATTTTATATACCAAACTGTCAACTGATAGTCATAGAAGTAACATAATTAATAAATAAAGAAGGGAATTGTGTAATAATCGTAGTCCGTAGGTATATTGTTTCTTTTTACGTATTAATCTTATTAATGTATTATAAATATTATTAGATAAATATGTGAAAAAATGAAAGGAGTAATTAAGTTACGAATATTTTAAATGGTATCAATAATCACGGAGTTAGATTTTATGAATAAAATTAAAATTATTTGGTATTTTAAAAAATGTATCTCAAATTTAAAACTTCTTGAAATATAGTCCATGTAATGAAATGCTATTAATGTGCACTTAATTTTGGATGTAAAAAATTGAACCATGATGGTCTCATGCATTCGATTATTAAAAACTTTTTAAAATGCTATGTTTTTAATTTATTTTTATTGTTGGTTGTAAAGTTTTTGAAAAATCGCTGTTTTTAAAACTACAACACAATAATACAGTATGTAACTATACAATTATCTTCTATTAAATTCTGTACATAGTATAATATAATACTATAATATATTGCCCTTTAAAAGTTTGTTTATTTATAAAATTTTCTCACAGGAATTTTTGGACCCTAAGGACTCCAATGACCTCAAGACTTTCCTTCGAATATGACCTTGTTTATGCCTGTATTATAATTTATAATAAAGAATATTCACCCGAGAAAGTTTTTCTACATAATTTTGCAATTAATCAACAAAAAATTGTTATTTTCAAACTATTTATTATTTATTACAAATTATATATTTGATTTGTTTTATAATTATAAATATTTTGAAATCATGTTAAAATTGTAAATACCAAACCTCTTAAAATGTGGGTAAACTTTTTATGATAATTATATACAGAAAAAAAATTATATCTGACATAATATTTATGGAATGATAACATAAATGCTCATCCTAAAAAAAGCAGCAAGCGCATTGAATTTGTCTACACCAAACACTGTTGTATTCTATTTTGTGCGGAAGTAATCAACGATTATAAAGCACATTAAGGGGCCGTAACACAAACATTTGTTTTCTCTGCCCATCTCCCACATAATGTAGGAACTAGCATATTTATGGGGGGAGGGTGTCCAAGGGTTTCCCTCCTAGGTATTGACAATTTA
The DNA here is from genome assembly GCF_020882245.1 of Rhopalosiphum padi. NCBI lineage: Eukaryota > Metazoa > Arthropoda > Insecta > Hemiptera > Aphididae > Rhopalosiphum > Rhopalosiphum padi. The sequence goes on along the minus strand of NC_083598.1, from coordinate 9,934,411 downwards.
GCCAATAAGAACAGAAGGCTTCATTTCATTTTATAATTTTACTTTATTTATACACATAAATGTCATAAATTATGTATAATGTAATAAACTTTCCACCCCTCTCCCCCCAGAAATAAGTTTTAAATATATACTACTGAATATAGGAACAAAGATATTACGACTCTCTAGTTATGTTTAGGACAAAGGCACCTTTTATATATTTTATAAAGAAGAATATTTCCTGTGCATTAACTAGATAGATTTCCAATGTTTATGTTTTTGAATAAGTTATTATAGATTAAAAATAATTGAAGTTATTTTAAATTAAAACATGCTTATATTTATAAAAAATATAAATATTATTAATTTATCCGGTCAATGCACAGGAAATATTCTTCTTTATAAAATATATAATAGGTGCCTTTGTCCTAAACATAACCAGAGAGTCGTAATCAAGGAAATACGGAATATCTTTGTTCCTATATTATGTGAGAGATAGACAGAGAAAACAAATGTTGGTGTACTGGCTCCTTAAGCAAAAGATAAACAAAAAAATTGTTGAAAAATTATTTGGCGACATGTCAATTAACAACGGCACTCGAAATGTTAAACTATTAACTAAATTTATATAAAATATTAAATATCAAATCTAAACGCACGATCAACGCACTAGTATTATACACTCTAAAATACAACATTTATACATTTATTTACTTAATAAATATTCTTAATCACATTTTAATATTTTATCAATGGGTGCTTTCTATACAAGTGGATCAATCACATTAGTTTGAAAAAATATCATAAGTAATTTGGCTATTATGGAATATTCATAATGAAATTCTTTGGTTTTTGGGAAATAGAAGACAAAAAATAGAACATAGTAATCAAAATTATTCAATTAATTATTACTTAATATTAGGTATAATATTTTCTTAATGCTTAATTAATACATTTAAGGATATTTATTTTAGCAACAACTTACTATTTTTATTTATTATAGATAAAAAAAAACAAATACAATTATTAAGCTAATATTTTATTAGATTTTTATTTTAGGAGAAATATGTCTGTTTCGTATTAATTTATTGTTTTTTCATCATTGGCTCTAAATTATATACCTTTATTCAATTTTTTATAATTTGATGTTGAAAATAACTACCAAATAGAAAGAAAAATATTATTTTATATTTACTATATATAAGGCGTACCAGCTCTTTTATATATAATGAAAGAAAATTATGATCAATATACACGAATGTGATTATGTTTAAGTTTTGCTATTCATAGGAGAAATAGTCATAAAAATATTAACAAATCGTTAGCGTCATTATGCATGTTTAGTATGTTTACACTATAAATAATGCAAGTATACGATTGATACGAACAATTAGAAAATTGTTTTTAAAAATAATGACAAGCTATTTATTAGCTTTTACAAGCTATAATTATGTTTAACTTGGTGGTCTTTATTCATTTAATTTAGTCATTCCTCATTTCCATATCGATAAAGTAATTATTCCAAAAGTTAGTAAACAATTGCAAATCAAGTAATAACTACTCAAGTGGACAAGTGGGAATAGGATATTCATCGAAATTCTCCCTATTTACCAGCAACAATTTATATAACTATAACAAGCTTTCAATAAATAAAATACAAAAGCAATTTATAAATTTATTATACAATATAAATAATAATTTCTTATGATATTACATTTTTAAAAATATTATTAAGTAATTAAATGTTTTTATAAAATTAATTTTTTATCTTAAAAAATTACCACATTGTTTAGTTTTCCATGAATATCTAAATTTTTTCAATAAGAAATTTCTAATTTTAGTTTTAATTTATTTTATATTCACTTTTAATTTAAAACATTTATAATTTGATAAGTTATATATTATTACTAAAAATGTTATAAGAAGGTCAATATATTTTTAAATCTAAAATTAAAGCGTTTGTAAACTTTATAAACATTTGTATAGGGATATTACATTTTGTTCAATAAGATTTTGCATAATGTCTTGTGAAAAATATTTTCAAAGCTTAAAGCTTTTAACATTAATTATTGTGTAGACAATATTAGTTTTAATGTATTATTTATATACACACGCACCACATACGTCATAAATATAACTGTATTATGTATTTAAGTATTATCGTATAATATCATATTTTATTAGGATCACTATAATATTGTATTATTTTTACTCCAGATAAAAATAAATATTGGCCAATTGTATTGATACTTAAATTTCAATGCACTTTTTTCAATCTTTTTTTTTTTTTTTTGATTATGTTTAATTAGTTGAAGTTTATTGACGTCATTTGATTGCATGTTTAGTGTACCTGTAACTTATATCGTATAATATTATATATTTTAGAATGTGTACTAAGTATATTACATTGACGAAACGTCCATTATTTTAATCAATTTTCTATTGTTGTAAAAATACTATAGATTCAAAAACACTAGATATAGCTACTTGGATCAGATATGTATTTTATTATTTTATATACCATCGTAAATGGTTTTAAAATCTTTGGATAGGAAGAAGAGTATTCAATTGTATGGCTATGCATAAAGCATGATGTATAATCAATATCACTTTAGAAAGTAATAGGTACCTATTTTAATAACATTTATAATGTTGTGTATAATATTTAGGATAACACAACTTAAAAAATATCTTTCATGCTTAATATTTTCTCAGCAATATTTATTTATAAATTATTAACATACTATCGAAAAAATTAGAAATCCAAAATATTATTGATATAAATCATGATTACTTATGACCTTTCATTTTATTTCTGGAAAATATGATGTATGTACCCTATATTAAAAGTTATTTCAAATTATTTCAAGTAGTTAACTGACAAAATACTGCAATAACCGAGTGTGGGTGTTCCTCTCGCTTCGCCTAGTTCAGCAAAATATGTTGAACCACCACATTCAGAAAATAATTTTAAACGGAACTTGGTTACAACTGTGATTTTGATATTTTTTTTTTCAAAACTGTTAGACGATGTTTTGAATTTTTTTTCATGTATTCTATGATTATTTATTAAGAGTATCTCTTCTAAATACCATTTAAAGTGTTATTTATTTTTTTAATTATTAAAAATATATTTATACAATATTTTGATCAGTGGAGTAGCCAGTGGGGCAGAAGGTGCTGCAGCCCTCCTCCCCCCGAAATATTAAGAATATTAAGGTACCTAAAAATATTATGAAAAAAAAATTACTGGACTGTATAGTGTACATATTATTTTAAAACAAATTTTCGCCATAAAATTATACGCGCACACCACAAATCGAAATAAATTTACGATCCTCAGTTGGCCAAATGCTCGTGCATGCATACACACTCTCATAACACTCATTAGGTGTGCCATATTTATGCAAGGACAAATGGGACAATTGCACTGGGCCCACTCAAAAGAGACTTCAAGCATATCAAATTAATTGTTTACTTTTTAATCATACTTTGGGAAAACCAAATAGATATGGATTTCACTTAGATATTTTGGTGGGTTATAAATAGGATTCATAATTTCTTGTAATTGCATATTTTTTTTAGTGGTCGTAGATTTAAAATTTGTAAATTTATTCTGCATGTTAAATTTATGGAAAAACGAATGAGTTAACATTGATTAGATTCCCCCCGAAGAAAAATCTTGGCTACGCTACTGATTTTGTTATATTACATAGATTTTTAACATAAAATTGAAATATCTTAATAATTATTTGTATTCTATCGCCGCTTAAAACCAATTTAATCTTGACGAATTCCTATATCATTCAATTACTTCAGCTAAATTATTTATTATAATATCTACACTAGACCGTGGTTTTTGGCAGACCTCTATTATATTGCAGTTAACCGAATTTGGGATTACATTTGTAAGTTTGCGACGTTTGTGCGTAGGTATTTTGTTAGTGATGTCCACTGCACAGAGTAATGGGTGCAGTTGTTTCCGTCATGACGTCACGAACGCATAGTATTATTATACTGGCATTTTGCATTGGCATAATAATATCATACATAAACATCCGATAATTGAAAATTCGTGTACGAAATTAAATTATTAATCGTATGCGGTGTACGGGCTACAGACCACTCGCCGATAGAGTGCTATAGAATGGTATAAACTGGTATGTGACTGAAAGTCTGAAACGATCGAGTCACACCGCGCGAACTAAATCGATAAATATTGTAACTCAGCATGCCAAAAGCCACGATCCGAGGTCGATCGAATAATTTTAAATGTGCATTTTCATGGCACGCTGAGATATATTTTGCGTGGTACATATTGTTTAGTTAATGGCGTGATTAAAAAAAATAAATAAAAAAAAAAATTATAAAAAATAATACTTAACAAACATATTTATACATGTATTATTCTTTTATTTGTATAAAATGCATTCAATATTCATTAATATATATACTTATATAATATCTATTCCTTGAGTTGTGTGCGACATCATATAATAATAAAGTGGCGAGGGAAAAATTATCATATTTTTTGTAAACACATACTTTTATACGACGACTCAACGTATACAATTTAAAATAGTTGATGGGAAAACAAACGAAATAGTTTAACATGACACATGGTCTATATATAATATGCATCACAATGCGAGTTAGTTCCTCTTAAAGGCCGGTGTGCTGGTGTCTTCCATGTTCGAACTCAGCTTAGGGTGCTTCGCTAGCCGATATTGTTGGCTTAAAAGTTCCCTAGCCTTCTTCTTACCCTTCAGAAAGTTCCCCGCCAGCTGTACCACCATCCTCTTCTTCTCCACCGGTGTACCTACCTCTGGCCACACGTCAGGAAAGACCAGCCAGCCGTCTGCGTCATGGTGTTCACGGACTGATACTTCGAATTCAACATCACCGGATACAATATCTTGCACTGGCTTGTTCACATTGACTTCTTCTGTTGTATTATAGTAGAGATGTAGGTCACTATAATGGATATGTTAAATTTGAATGCAATTACAAGTATCATTGTACTTATATGAAAAGCGATTCTGAACGGAGATGATTTGTCAATCTAGAATAATTAGTAGGATATATTATATTATTAACTATTACCTTTATTTAAATTGTAACATATCGTTATGTTACGCGGTTCCGTAAAAAATTAAATTTCATACGCTCATCAATTTTTTCCTATATTGACGCTTGATTTTTTTTTAAACAGTTATTTGAAGAAAAAGTTATGGAGAACCTTGTATTGGGTTTTTTAACCTTAGGCATAAATTACAAAAATGTTATGAATTTTTAACTTTAAAATTCCTTGCAAATTTTCGCAATTTTGACATATTTCGTAAACATTCGAACTTTAAATGCTTATAAATAAAAATTGTGAATTTTACACTTCAAATTTTACTTTTCAAAGAGGGACTGAAGTTAAAAATCAAAGCACTATTACTACTCAAAAACGTGATGACAGACACAAAAATAATAATAAAAAAATACACATCATTGTAAAATCAATACATTAATCACTCCGTTCAGAATCTAAAATAATTTTAAACTATTATTATTTTTAATATTATTATATGATTAGATGTATTATACAATTATACATCTTATAGTAGTTACAACTTACATTTAATTTATGCAGTATTTTTTCTAAATTAATTTCGTCAATTAAATTGTATTGAAGTAATTTCAAAGCCATTATTTCTTATGAGTTGTATTCAACTCTTAATGAGAAAAAAATTCTTACAATAATAAACATAAAATACATTCTGTCAAATAAACTTCATTCTATTGGAATTCGCGATCCTGCCTTTTCATGGTTGATTTCTTATCTGACTCTTAAACATTCAATCAGGCATTTCATGAGGCACTTATTTCGCTCCATTGTTATTTATTTTATTCATTTATGATTTAAATTTCTAAACACTTGTAAATTGTTTTTTTCGCCAATTATTTTGATTAGGTATTAAGATCACTTTAAAAATCAATCTTATTACAAAATAATTTGAATTCCTTTATAAAATTTTATCGTTAAATAACTAGCAAAGTTATGAAATTGTATACGTCTCGTTCTTCAATACGTACAAATATAATTTATACCTATAATATTTTACTTTTGCGTGTGGTTGAAAATAGTGATTTAGCTGTTACGTTTGATGCTACCCTTTGTGGCTTTGTTTCAACAAATATTATTTAAATATTTATAAGAAAATCATCTACTTTAGGTTAGACTACTACGTTATGTATTTATAGCATCACATATAGAGATTTTACTAGACCTGAAGCCTAAAAAACATTTTATTCTTTACTAGTACGATCTATTCTCGAATACAACTTAATATTCTGGCCCTCTTCTGCCAATATTTATGTAAAAAACCTTGAAGCTATCTAAAACCGTTTCCTTTGCTATATATCATATTATGCATGTGGATGTGGTATTCCACATCAACCACATTCACAATACTAGTCGTTGTTAGATACATTAAATATGAGCAGTGTAACTGCAAGGAGAAAGATTAATGATTTGAGCTTATCATACAAGATGGCCAATGGCTATATAAACTCACTAATTGTTTAATATCATGTTCTTAATTTCTACTTTGTGACCACTGATATGAATCTGTAAAAAAATTGTATTTTTTTAAAAATGGTTTTATTGATTTCAATAAAACACTTTGCCCCTTTTTACAAAGTATGAATTATCTCACATGAATAGTTGCTCAGTATGCTGTATTGTTGTCGTTCTTACTTTCCTTACTAAGGTAATGACATATAGTATATTGCAGTATTAAAGCACAATTATTGCAGGTTCTATTTTTTTGAAGAAGTTAAAAATAAGGGCTATTTTAGTTCTTTAAACTTCCTAAGTTTAGTTAAATTGGTGTAATAATACAATGCATTTATATTTTGATTATTATTTTATGAGCACAAAGTTCATTTTTAAAACTTAGCCATTTTTATCAACAAAATTCAACATTTATATTTTAGAAATACAAATTGAACATTTCTAAAGTCAATTAATTTCTATTATTTAATATATTCTGCCTACCAACTGAAACTGAGTAGTATATTATTATACCGATACTTGTTACTGCAGATGCTCCTAAACTTATATAATGTATATCCATCATGATAGTTGAAAATTATAGTTTTAATCCCTTGGATAATTGACGGAGTTTTTTTCATTTGTTATTGATTGTGCTGAAGAAAACTGTTTCAATTGTTAAACCATCTAAGTTTAAAATAAATAAAGTTCCTCACCCGTAGAGAATTTTAATATTTTTGGTAAGCCACATGGTGTATTTTAATTTCAACTTTTAAAGTTCATAATGACAATGAGTCAGTGTATCGGAAAAAGTTTTCAAACGAAGTTTATTTACTAACAAATAAATCAGGTTATTAAATTTTAAAGGATACAGCGTATACATGTTTATTGAATAATTTTTTACTTACAATTTTTACCTAATTTTAGACATATTAAGATAAAAAATTCCGATTAAATAAAGATTTTAATATATGCAGCATGTAAATTATACTTAATTTTATAAATTAATCTTTTATTTTCTCGTAGTAAAATGAAAAGTTATTAATTATTATTATAGTTCATATTAATCATTTACGAATATTACTCTGAATTATTTTAAACGATTTTTTATTGAACTATAATTTTTTTGATTTACCAATACTGGAAATATTAGAGTTAGGTTATTTTTATAACTCAATGTTAATTACCATATTTTATAATAATTGTTGTAGACATTTATGAAAAATTAATTTTAAATTTTAGGAAGTATAATTTATCAATTATAAGTTTTTATATAAAAAAACCTAATTTTTGTGGTTATGATAAAATAATTATATTACAATTTTATGAATGTCCTTTGATTATTATCGTATAATAATTCAACTTAGATTTAGGAACATAAGGCAGTTAGCCCTAACGCTCTTCGTGTTTTATTTTTAAAAAGTGTTAACTTAAAGTAATTGAATTACAAAAGATAATTTTCTCGGTAATTCGTGGTTTTATATTACAATTAATTGATTAACGCAGTTTGTAGAAAAAAATGAAAATCGTGAAATGCCTTATTAAAAAACCAGTACATCGATATACAATGTATATACTCCTTTACACAAAAAAAAATATATCTGTGAAATTACGCTATTTGTGAGGGATGAAGGTATTTGGAAAAACTGTGAAAAAATGAAATTAATCAAGTTTTATCGGAAAATTTGTTAATTAAATATAATATGTGTTTTTCTAGTTCTCTTATTTCATGGTTGAAAATGGAAAAAAAGCAAGACTATAACATCCATAGAGGTATTTTAAACAACTCAGTGAAAGGGAAATTATTCAGATGTTTCGTAAATAAACCAGAACATGAAAATACAATGTGTATGGCCCTTCTTTCTCATACCCAAAATGGAAAAAAGCATCGTGGAGATACTGGAAGGGGAATATGGAAAAAGTTCTCAAAAAAAAAATAAATCGTAAAAAAATTCAATAGTGTCGTTAGAAACGTGGTACATAAAAAAAGCCTGTTCTTTTATAAATATAAGGGGTAAGTTTAAGGATATACAGATAATAATAATATATATATAACAAACATGACAATCGAGATTGATGAACAACACTATAGTATATTATATTATTGGTCCATCTCAATGTTAATTGAATAGAATTCGAAATTCTAATAAAGTATCGCAGTAATATATATAATATATATATATATATAAATGAAACATTGAAACACGTAGGACGTATGAGTAAAAATGCATTTATTTTTCCGTTCTCACTCTCATGGGTACTGCACTGGGTTATTATAAGACTAGAAATACGTGTTCAGTGCTACTAATCCGAGACATGCGAAGGTAAATTTAAGCTTAAGTCGAAAAACATACATATTTTTTGAAAAACTTATTAAAAATGATCAAGAGTTTGATGTCTGTATTTATTTAGCGTTTATTAGCTACTCCTAAGAAAGTCAACTTTATTGCAATTTCTTATTACCTATCATTCTATATGTTATCGTCATTTTTCAAGTACTGGAAACCCTTTTTCTGTTAAAAAATTTGAAAAGACCTGACCTTTGAAACACGTCTATGTAAAAATTAAAAAGAAGTCATTTCAGTTAAAAAAGTCAAGTATTTTATTAATAGTCTTACTTAGTATTTGTGTACAGCTGTAGTATAATAGAACAATAAACAGAGAACAGCTTCCTCAAGTTTGCTTGGAACTTTTTAACGACTATATAATTATGATATCAATACCTTTCTATTAATTATTTTTTATTTTCTTATTGCCATTAAACTGTTTAAATTGTTTTAATCGAAAGCAAAATTTTAAGAAAATAGCATGTATGTTAAATATAAACGGTTTTAGCTGTCTAATGGTTGTTAACTATTGTTATATTCTGTGGTTGTTGATTGGTTTAATTTTCAAATTATCACTTTCATGGCAAATATATAATTATGGTAAATAATAATATATTATAAATATTTATAATATATAAATCTATACTACTATTAATTTATAAAAATAAAATACTATTTATTCTATTAAAATGTGTGATGTAAGTTTATAATTTTATAGAGTAAAATATATTTTTTGTTTTTAAACCGCGTACATTAACGATACAATTGAATTTTAAGAATATAGTTTGTTAAAACATAGTATAATAAATAAATGGTTAACATATAATTTTTTTTTTTTAAACAAGTTATTTGAAACGAGTAGCTGTTATTGCTTTGCTCCAGTCTAAGGTTAGGTAAAGTAATAGTTACAATTCCTTCATAAAAAGTTCCAAAGAAACTTTTATGTTATACAAACTATCTATACTAAGATATAATACAAATATTTACATTCAATGTTGATACAACCCGCATTGTTTTTTGGTATTTAAGTATTTTAATTATAAATCATACTTTACAATAAGTAATTATTGTATTTTCGATTATTATTTTGCTTATATATAAATATAAAATGGTATTTTATTATTTTTTTTACCGAGACTAAGCCTTATTTGATGCATTTTTTATAGTATTTATTTCTCAACTTAAATACATTACATTTAAATGCCTAAAATAGTAACAATAAAAATATATAATGTATATCTAATAGTAAAATTATATTTTAATACAAAATTACTTATTTATTTAATTGATATTTTATAATATTATCGTATTATTATTTATTACAGTTACCTAAGTGAATAATTTATAATGTGTTTATAATTAATAAATTGTATTTATTACATAAATAATTTGTTTCGAATTTATTTCTTTTGACAGTTTTATTTCTACAGGTTTCATGACGGTATTTATTTTAACGAACTTATTCGTCGAAATAATTTTTATTACTTCCACATATCTGGATAAAAATGTAACTTAATTATTTTAATACTGTTTATTCACTGTTTTACCTTCTTAAGTTGTCAGAAAGGAATCATTTTATGATTATTACTGAATCCTGAAAGACTCAGAAATAACTTAGCGTCACGTTCTTATTAGCATTTATGTCATCGGTTTCTTGATATTATGAAGTTATGGTATGATAATCATGTTATGAATAAGTTTAACTTATTTAGCGAATTATATGAAATAATTCATAAATAGATTAAAAATGTGCAAGTTGATATTTAATTAAAAATTTAAATTTAATAAATCAATATACAATAAAACTTCCGTTAACGGTCACTTCTAAAATACTGCCACTTCTATGTGACGGTCGTTTTTTTTTGGTCTCGTCAAGTGTTATAGAAAAAATATATTAATACTACTATATAGCGGATACTCTAAATAACGGTTAAATTGTAAGATAAAATAATAAAAAGTATGTAGAAGTGCATGGTTTTTGCCCAAATTGTACATGTTTATAATATACATAACTTTTAAATTTTAAGTTGTACATACATATAAATAAATAACTTTAGTCATAAATACATTTTGCATACTATTGTGTATGTATTTGGCTTTTTTATGCACTCGATATAGCGGTTATCTGGAAGTATTGCACTTCTATTAACGGTAACCTCTGTATGACGGCCACCTCTAAATAGCGGTAATTATTTCGGGTCCCTTCGGTGACTGTTACATGGAAGTTTTACTGTATTTACATTGATAATTATAGGATATTTAAATTGTAATACATTTATACATTTATGAATATATATACCGTACACTTATAAACTATACTTACACAATGCTGTATTATATTTAATATTATAATTGTTTTTTAAATGCGTGGTATAGCTAAAGAACAAATATTTCAGTAAAACTAGTATACGTATAAAATGTGTAATTATGATCATAAACATTATATTATTATAGCCTATAACATAAAGGTATATTTAATTTATCTGACTTTATGCAAAGTAGTGAATATAGATACTATCCAGAAGTTATGGGTAGATAGATATATAATATTTAATTATCATACATTATTAACACAAGATTTTAATTAATGTTTAAAATAGTTTTGTGGTTCAATTTGGACGTGGTCTACTGAAAGAATTATTGGTAATAGACTAGTATATACTAGGAAATATAAATAAATCATCCAAGTACTTGGTTTGAAGTTTTAATTGAAATGTTTCACACGTACTTATATAGTTGATTTTGAAGTTTTTTCTCTAAAATCTTTGTAAGGTTTATTGATAAATAATATTTGATAGGCATCAAAATTGATATAATGTGTATACAAGTGTAGTGTATACTGTATACTAAAAACAGATTTGAACCGTTTGGTTAGTTAAATTTAATGGAATTGATTAGTAATGAAAAATATCAATAAGAAATAATGAATTCAATATTATAATTTTTAATTTATACGTATTTCTGTCATACATTTTGATTTATTTTCTTATCAACATAAACATTTTTATTTACAGTGACGGCTGATAATATAATACATAATACTTCTATATTATTATAAAAGTATACATTTCTGTTTGGTTTTAAGTGTCTCTATTTAAAATATTTTAGCATATATACTGAGATAATTACAATCCTTCTGAAAAATGTATTTATAATAACCTAATAGCAAAATTATTAAACTTCTTTTTTAATCTTTATTTGAGACACTCAATAATCTGTACATTCTTAGTACAATAAGCTGAAAGGATAAATTATTTGAATTTACAGACATATAGCTTGAGAAAAAGAGAGCATTCAACGATGGAACTTTGGTAGAAAATTACTAAGCTAATGCTTATAACAATAGTTTGCTTCATATATGTATAATGTTGGTTTTCTCGGATTATATGAACATATTTACTTGGTCCAATTATATGATTTTTTATTTAACCAGTCTATTTTTGGAAATTAAGACCAAATATTGATCCTTGATAGTTTTTTATGTAATTTTTTAATTTATTTACACGTTTTGTTATTAGTTGTCAATTAGGTTACGTAAATAATAATAATAACAATAATCTTGTGCCCCGGAGCATTGATTCACCTAATAAAATCCAAACTAGACCTTAATTTATTTTCAAACTAAATTCGAGAACCCATCTCCATAAATAATTATTATATCTGTTAAACCATGAGAGTATATCGTAAACAAGGGTATCGTTTTCTGATAGTTATATACAGTTAATAGCATTTATTGTGTTTTACCGTTATAAGAAGGTAAATTTATTTTTTAAATGCGAAACAGCATAAAATAATATTATTATTGTAGAACAAATAAATTTCAAGTTAAAAGAATAAATACAAAATTATTTTTAAACAAATTTATAAACACGATTATCTACATTTACCACTTTTGTCTAATGTCATCATCACCTCCCTAATTTAGCCCCTGTTTAAAAAGTACTTACATGTTCTTAGACTATAATAAAATAATTAACATATTAATTTGCTTTACTCGATACTACTTGTAAATTTTTGAATTATTAATTTGTAAAACGATGTGAATTTCAGTCTCAAGTAAATATTTACATCTCAATTGAAGTGTCATGTATTATATTGTTTGCTACAAAACGTCGGATTTAATAATATAATTTACGCGAACAATAAACAGTGTACTACTTATGCCTTATACATCTCAGTGGATAACAATAAACACTTAGCAAAATACACGTAAAAGCCATGTACAGTATCATAATATCATGTTTTTGGTAAGATACTTGTACATTATCAAGTACAATTACAAGCCATTTTCCAGACCTCCAATTTAATATTATTAAATTACATTAAAGATTATGATCGACTAAGAAAAATCTCTAAATTAGTAAGTATATTAATAAAATTTATGTAAAAATATTTTTAAATGTTTTAAACAAAATATATACAAGCTTAGAATATAAGTTATGTAAGTTCACAGACATGCTTAGAATACTATGATGTTATTTTATGTTTAAAATTTGTTATTTTGATATCAATTAAAAAATATTAAATGGTCAACGATTTGATTGTTTTAATTGTATTAATATTGAAATGTATAATTATAAGTATACATAAATTTAACCGAGGCAGTTTTTTATTAAAGTATTCTGTAACCCACCTACGTAAATATTATTATTTTTATTCCGCCTTTTAAATTATGGATAAAACGAGAAAACTAGGACTTTTAATGATATTATATTATATTTTTTTTCTTTAAAAATACTTTGAGGCATTAAAAGAATCTAAAAGTTTTATTTAGTCTCATATCTGTCAATCGCACAGTAAACACTGTAAATATAGTACTTTAGATGGCGCCATATCGTCCGTCACATCCCGTTTTATTTCACTAAAAAATAAATTGTTTTGTGAGGGAAATAACCCTGAAGACCATTGGTTATAGTTTATAGATCGAAAACTGAATCCAGCCTTCCATAGGTGGGTTGGAAATATCATATTTAGTGACACAAGACATCTAGACATATACCTACCTACATAGTAGATTATGTAGATTATGTTAAAAGTAACTGTTGACAAAGTTAACTGATAATTGAACAAATTTCATCCATGATTTTGATTGGGTACCTTACTAAAATATTAAGATTTTACAATGCTACCCCTTATTATATTGGTGATGTAATACATCAAAAATTATATTTTCAAACTACCTCGTGTATACTGATTTAAAGAGAAGAATCTTGAGGAATTTAAGAACTTGATCTGTACATAATCAATGCAATAATATTAAAAAAAAAATCTCTAGCTTTGTATTACTGTTTAAAAACAATATCCATTTAACTATTTATATATAGGCAATGCTGGTTTGATGTGATTGTATTGGAAAAATATTAAAGATTTCAGATCAAACAACATTCACGTGAGAAATCGATTCTACAACGATATTACTGAACAGTTAATACAGTAACACAACGGGTGTGATACATAATATATTTCACGATGATTACATAGCTATAATTTGAGAACGATTATTGCTATAATATAATTACATTTAATATTTGTTTCAAATATGTAAATTTGGATGGTTGTGATTGCACAATTTATTGAGTTCTCTAAACTATTTTTTTTTCAATGTAAAATGTACATACAAGATGCTTTAGTAAATAAAAAAGATCATTAGATTTTTGTAATTATTCAGTTTTTGCGTCTACCTGGTTTTCAAAGACTAAAGGATAAAACCACGAAGGGTTGGAGTTTTACGAGGCAATTACTACGCTTGCGCCCTCGATGCCGTGAGGGGCGCGAAATGCATCGCCATGGTACTCCGACCGAGTATCGTGTGCCGCGCGGCAATTCAGTTGTCCCCATACACCGCGGCACGGAAAATGTTCGCGGAAAGCGCATCGTAATCGTTCGTAACCGCGACGCACATCCGAACCGCTGTCTGTACGTTTCACTTGGTTTTTGACCCGATAACAGTATTTACGAGCCACACGCCTTGCACTCCTGTGAGTATAATAATATTTCATGATAAAATTGTATACTTTATATGTATTATTATAAAATTCGATAAAATATCTTATATACCTATATTACTGTCCGTCATTCGATTGGTCTATCGTTGCTATTTGTCGTCAAGTTATTTGCACATTTAGCCAACGTTATCATAGTGTTATGCATATACATGATATTAATAATGTAAAAATTAAACGATAAAAAGACAAATTTTTATATTTGTAGAATTTTTCGCGTTTGATTCACAAGTGTGTTATTCACAACACCTGCAAGCTTATAAGACGATTGAGTCTTAATTGGGTCTAAATTAATCTTAAGTTTCAAGATAAATACCAATAAAACCATACTTATGGCTTAATTTGGAAGGTTCGGAAATGCATAAATAATTAAAATGTTTGATTTAGTTTAATATATTATAAATATATTTAATTACATAATATTACTGATAAGTAGACTATGAATAATGGTAAATAAACGCATTAAAAATGTAGTATATTTAATACAAAAATAACTGTTGCACAAGTACTAAAAAATGATAATTATTTGATAAACAATATTTTGTATGTTATTGTATATATAAATAAATAAACTATAAATTATATATGAACAAAACAATTGTACTCGGATAAACATTACTTAGTGATTAATTACAATGATTTAATTTCTTAGTTATATGTACTGTTAAAATGTGCAATGTAAGTATTCGATAGTTGGTTGATTATGAATACAATATGTTATATTTAATATGTTTACATCAAAATCTGTGTTCAAAGTAAAGGCAGTCTTCATAAAACAAAAGTTTGTATCTATTATGCTTATATGCATTAGGGATTTTTGGAAACTTTCATTTATAACTATAATGTGTTGCTATCTCTGGGAATTGATTGTTCTAAATTTAAATCACTTTGGAAGTTTGTTTAGAATTTGCAAGTGTAGTTCAATTTAATATAGGTTTTAATTAAAGATAAATAAAAGCACTCGTATAAAAATATCGTAAGAATATATATGTTCATTTTTAGATTCTGAGCGGAGAGAGGAATGGATTGATCTTAAAATGTTATGTTTATTTTATGCTACCTTTTGAGGCAATAAAAAAATGCTTCGATTTTAACTTTGTGGGTTGTTTTTGGTAGAAAATTGGATCTAGTTGATACTTTTGGGATACAAAAGTAAACAATTCTCAATACTATATTAATAATTAGGAAAAACAAAAAAAAATTGATAAAATATAGGAAATTTTATGCAAAATCAGATTTTGACAAAATTGATATCTTTATTTTATTATAATTCAATAAAACGAATAACCGGAGACTTGAACTTGACATTGTTCCCAAATAACTATATAACTATAATTCCCTTTTCTATTCACGGTATTATTTTAAATATATATATTTATATGTCTTTTGAGCTATTAATAGGCATAAAAATGTTTTTTTATAGTTTTTCTTTCTATACATGGCAATAAAAAAATCTTCTTTAGGTCAAAATTCTTGAAAATTTAACACAAAATTCCTGTTAAGTTTCTTATATTTGTATATAAATTACATAAATACAATTTTTTTTTAATGAATTTGAAGTTCAAACTTATATCTAAAGTCAGAAAATTTACCTAATACAATATTTCTCACATGTATTGTGTAGTTGAACTGAATAATCTAAAAAATAAATAAAAATAATTATGAAAAGTCCAAATTTGGACGAATTATATATATAAACGATAAATAATTATGTTCATTATTATGTTATAATTTAAAAACATTATTCGTGAGACTTAAGCTATTACGTATATTATTAATTTATGTAGATTGTAGTTAATCTTAAGATATTGCCTATTTATATCACGTACTCTTACACACGGTTTAACTGTAAGGTGCCATCGATTAAAAAGTTAATACAAATAACCGAGTATGGCGTAAATATATACTTTATAATAATTAAATACAAATAATATAATAAATGCAATGTTTTTGCAAAAATTGAATCACCTTACTATAATACTAATAGTAAAATAAATTACTTTACCTAATGATAATATAGGAATAAAACACACGACCATGAAGTGTATTTAGTGATATAGGCTGACTGACCATTTCCGTTTAGAATCGTTTTACGTAAACAATGATAATATATAATTGAATTTGAATTTTAAACATCCATCATTGTTACCGATTCAACACCTACTATACAGCAAATTAGTATCTACTCCTCCAAAATTTTTAAATTTGAATTATTTTTACTAAACGTATAGGTACTTTTAAAAGTATTATCGAGTATACAAAAGTTATCAGAAATATTTAATGTTGTAAATAAATAGATTACATTTCTGCTCAGATAACCCAGAATTGTATTAAATAATGCAGGACAATAAAACAAATTAATAATGATACATTTTTAGAAGAAATATAAATATATAAAATTATTATTTTTTCATTAAAAAAACATCCGGATGATTCAACTATCATCAACGTATGTATTTAATTTAAATATAGAAAGGGTTGTAGTTTTGATTTCTTTATTTCAACCATCCTATAAATGCAATGCAGTTATCATTCCAATAATTTGTACAAAATTAAACAAACATATAACTCTTAACTTGTATTATAATATTGTTAAATAAATAAACAAAAATAAAAATTGATGTCAAGTTTACACTAATATACTGAGTGGTCAATCACAACACACAAATAAATTATCTAGAATACCAACGCAGAAAGCAGAATGTTTAGATTGAATTATATATATTGTGTACATTAAATATATATTAATCATAAAATGCACTGTATTCCAATCATATGTAAATTATATTTAGTTTATACATTAAAAGCAAACAACATAATTAATCATAAAAAGTGAAAAAAGTATTTATTTCAATAGCCAATAAATAAAATATGTACTAAAATACGTTTATACATATTATTTAATATATATAATTATTTATAAATATAAAATCAGCACTATATTACATTCATAATTTAATAAGTTTTATTCATATTTTTAATTTATAAATTATACAGCGTAACTAAAAACAGTTTTGATTATTTAAGTATTTTAAGTAATAATAATAATAGTTATTATACTTCGGTTATTAATTTTCGAATAGCGAGAAAATAGCTGTAGAAAAATATGTTTATAACGTTAACATATTCTATAAAACAGAAAATAGTGATTAGATGATAAGTGCAAAATATTGCACTTACCTTTTTAACGGAAGAGTCAGCTCCATATTCCGTTTGAGGATTCCAATATTTTTTTTATATATTTCAATCAATAATAACTAAATTAAAATAATATATTTTGTACTTATAGGATTCCGTCTCACTTAGTTTTCTAATTTGACATTTGTTGTTCATTGGTACATATAGTTTGAACGCACGCACCCTCAGACACAGCCCAAAGCCGGTCGATGCAGGGGATTAATGATACACACGATTGCAATGAGAATGTTTGTGTGTGTGTGTGTGTGTCGTGTATATTCCCCTTTGGCGTATCTTTTAGCTTATCCAAACATTTTATATAGTGACGTAAACCAACTGCTGTTCGAAATCTTGAGTTAACGAGATGACGGTAAAGAAAATAAATCTCAGAAATATAATGCGAGCTCGTGTATATTTATTTTCACGTTCAACAAAAGACACCGAATTACCTGTAAACGAATGGTTTTAGAACGATTGGTTATGGGTTAAAATTTTCATTCGTCTCTCGATCGTCCCGTTAATTAATTAAATTACATTTTATTTCAAATTTGTGTATAGTATATACTATTATACTTACTGTACACACACACACACACAATTATATGGCCAGATTATTAGCTCGAATAATGCGCACACCTACGATGGTCTAATGGTGACCATATAACTTTCGTTCATATAACTGTACAAGCTATATGCTTAGCTGCATGCCCGATAGTCTGTCAGACGTTATCGTCTTATACATAAGAATACACGCATGGATGAGTGCCTTGGGTCACGTGTATAACAAATGTAGGAGTAAAAATAAGAAAGACATTTTGTATCGTCCTTACTAAAACGAAGCCCACATACATGTGTAGTGTGTACGCATGTATACTAAAAATATGATATTTTATATACGTATATTGTAAGTCTGTATCCAATTAAATTATGAATTTAATATGACACGTTCGGCGTACTATTAAAAAGAGCCTACTTCGCCGTTTTTCTTGTTATGTTAAAATTTTAATAATAATATTATGCACAATGCGGTTATTATAATCTCAAATACCCCGTCTTAGATAGGTAGGTCTCATTTATAAATGTATTGCCAATTTATAACGTAAAGTTTAAGTTATTGCTGCGTTTAATTAATGCTTCCATGGTACAAGAGAGCAACATTTTATTGAAATACATTTTGAGAAGTTATGTCAACTTCTAATAAATTGAGAAAACCATGAAAACGGTATGATAACAAAATAATTTAAAAATATATTTTATACTAATGCATTGTAGTACATTATTATATTTGACAATATTATCTAGTTAAAATGGAAGTAAAATTTATGTATTACGTTTTGACAATTTATTTCAAAATCCATTTCTATAATTATATTGTGCAATTTTTGAAGCTTAGGTTTGAAATTAGTAAGGAAAGTACAGTTTTACATTTACATTTAACTGTAATGTTGAAACTTTAATATTCTTTCTCAAGTACTTTGTAACCTGAAAGTAATCTATTTGACTCAATATTGATCACTTTCAATGTAATTCAAACAAATTTTCTACTTAACTGCGGTATTGTAAAAGGGGTATTCTTATTTTTAATTCATTTTGGCATAGTTGCTTAATTATTGTTTCTCAAAATGTTGCATGAAGATATTAAATTTATTACATTTAGTATTGTGGTATTCAAGAATAAAATATTATTTTAAGTTATAGTCTATAGATAGTTATTATTTAGAATTTTTCTATGCGTATTTACTATTTATATATATATATAATAAAGATTTCAAATTGTGTTTTAAATACCATATTGAATTTAATGGAAAAGCATGAGAGTTATTAGCCTATAAATTGTGTCTAGTTTAAAATGACTTGTAACCAGTTAATAATGAAAATAACAAAATCAATATTTTGTTTACTTTAAATATTAATTGGAAATAATAAAAAATATGGGCGATATAAGGTGAAATATAATATTATCAAGAACATGCACAGCTCATTTTCTTCATTTATATTTATATCTTCAATAACGTTTAAGCTAATAGCAAAATATAATTTTTCATTTGAAATTTTTAAAAATGTGTTAGTTTGTTGTAAATATAAGTAAATATATCATAAACTATGTATACTTTCTAAAATCAAATAAAACTTAAGTTGTCAATTTATAAAATATGCCTATGAATGTGTATATTTTTATAAACATTAAATATTTAATCTGAATAAAATTAGTTTGTTTTTGTGAGTTTAATTATTATGAAGTGTAAAAATGAAAAATAAAATATGACAAAGCATCGAAAAATACAATTATTTATTTGTATTTGTTTAATTTTAATGAATAACTATTTTATAAAATGTAGTATAAATGGTATTATATCTATTTTATATTTTATACTACCTTCAGTGTACCTTGGTTTAAGACTTAGGAGTACATCACGTCAAATGCACTATGTGCAAGTGCAATGGTCGATTGAGTTGGATGTATGGGTTTTATAATTGTATTATATATTGAAATTCATCAAACCAACATCATAATAATAATATTATTATTGGTAATAAAATGAATTCACGACAGTCGTGTAGCTAAATAGCCTACCCAGGACGCCATGTTATAATTATTTAATTATTGTCCAAAAACTACAAACGCCTGTACAAAAATGAAATATATTTTACGTACAATTAAATATGTCTGCGAAAATTCGTTGGCAAGTGAAAATTTTCAAGAGTTTTAGTTACGAAGTAAATCGAGACGTATAACGGGAAAAGTTTAGAAATACGATTTTTCCAAATTACATGATTTTTCTTTTATAATAATAATAATTAATATTATTGTCATCGGATGGTATTTATTTATTTATTTACCGTATAAATCAATACGATATAGAAGTATACAAGTTTTCCGAGCCGGACTGCAGTCATTGACATTGAAAAATTACTACCGCGTTAGTTTCAATAAGTCACCGTACTCAGAATTATTTTAGACTGCTATAGTGGTTGTGATTTAGATCTGAGTAGTTGAGAGTTGGTAGCACGTGTGCAACGAGTTTGTAATGCGCAGGCGTTGTTAGCATACAAAATAGATGTGAAACAATGAAAAAAAAAAGCGTGCGCACATTTTCACAAGGGTAGGTGACAAGGGTTAAAATTAAAAAAAATTGAAACTTTATGAAGCACTAGTTAATTATTTTATTGTAAAAAAAATAAAAACGAAATCGATTTTTATTTCTTTCTCTCTTATTAAGTATAAAATACATATTTATTATTTAAGTTTGTCTTATTATATTAACCATATCATGCACCAATATTAAAATCAGTTTTAAAATATTATAATTAAATTTATAAGTTATAAGGCATTGAAAAATAAAATAATAGCAAAAATGATTAATAATACATATTTTCAGCTATTTTTTTTTAAATGCTGTCTTTTTATTTTTGTGATGTTTTTAAATAATTTAATAATAAAGTAACACTTAATATTCGTATGATATTGATAAAAAAAAATAATGTTTTTTGGATTAAATATCGCAGGCATACAGTTGAGTTACAAAAATAAAAAAGCTGTGGGGAGGAATTCCATCCATTATACCTCATAATGTAGTTTACGCCTCCCCTCCCATCTATCTGCACACTATACCGATCTGAACCAGCTCAGATTAGACAACACTGTTCACAGCAGTATAGAACAACAATAGTCGACCATAATATCATAGTCCTACCGGGTGGTGGTAGTTATAAACATATATATATATATACAAACGAGGTGTGTAATAAAATAGAACGCAGGACGAGGTGGTCAAATACTCGGCACTTTGGACAAAAAATTATAACCCGATGCCTCCCTCCCCCCCTCCCCGAGAACCCGTATAATATCAGTCGTATAAATGCAGATACACACACACTCACGTGCTTACGCACGCGTAAGAACGTCTGTTTATTATTGAACATTAAGAGCCTCTTGTGTTTATTAAATTTCGTTATAACCTAAAAACGTGATGTTCTACTGAGGCGTGACCCGTCCCCGTTAGAATTGTTCTAATTTTGTTGACGTCCATCACAAATTCACAACCCTTGACTGCGGTATAGGCACATTTTTTAACGCCGCGTATTTTCATCGGTTGACACTATAAATTAGAAAATAAAATCATATTATAATACTCTTCTTTATTCCAAACGGCCTTTCTCCTGTTTCCTTCTTTGTATTTTAGCAACGCCCAAATATAATTACGACGATTTTTCTTCTTTATTTTTCGTAAATGCTTATTGCGAATAAAATATATCAAATTCACTAAACATCAATTGTACTGAAAAAATAATTTTGAGTACCGTATTTTAAAATTCAAGATACTGCGGTTAAGTCAGAGATAAAGTGTCATTTTGTAATAAATGACAGGTTAACTATTCAATATTTTATTTGGGTTTTGAAAATTTAAATACAAATACCCATTTATCTTACAGAAACCTAACTTACTTATTGGATTTTTGAATTTTCATTTCATTTGGGTACTGAGGAAGAATCATATTTTTATATGGCAGAAATCTTACGATGTAGCTAAATAATAATTATAAGTGACTCATAAAGATTGATAATGGTTAGCTGTGAAGTGACTAATATGAAATTATTCACTTGTTTATACATTTTAACCCTGAGAATAACTTTTGAGTTACGTCTTCGAATTGTTTTTTGTTTACAAATGTATTGTAAACAAAGCGTGTGTAATATTATAATACAATGCTAGCGTGTACAATAAAAAGGAGAAACTTATGTTAGTGTAGAGCTTATAATTTATATGCTATTACATACTTAGGGTAAAAACTACCGTTCTTGATGGTTAATTTTATTGATGTGTTAATGTGTTATTTATTAAATTGAATCAATAATTTAAACGTATTTACTTTGACTTATAATATAGTCAATAATCTGAACAGGAAATAAGTTAATCAAACATTTTAAGAAATGGATTTAAAATATTTATAAATTAATATAAATATATGTAATATTTTACGGATTTAGATGTGATCTTTCCATTTTTGAATTCAAGTAAACCAATTTTTAGAAAATATTATAACGCTATACATATTATATTCTATAGATTTAAGAGGAAATTGTATTTTTTTTTCATAAATTATTACGAATATTTTCTAAGTCAATAATTTTGAATCCAATTTAATTGTAAAAATACACAATATTTTATATTCACAAAACCGTATTAATATAGCATTACATGAGTGTTTATAAAAAATAAATAGTCTTCCAAGTTTCAAAATCATTGAATATATCAACATAAATAATTTTTATTTGTGCTTATATGACTTAAAAACGATATATGAACAATAGTTTTTAAATTATTTTAGAAGACGCATAGAAAAACTTAAAAAATATTGGTATAATATGGAAATGAGTTATTGATTATGAAAATATACAGCTGTAAATAAATACAATGAATGTATTTTCTCGAATAAAAAATATTTTTTATTTTATTTATAACCATGTATTCAATATTATACTACAATATAATATAAAAAATAAATGTTTAAAATATAAATACAAATATATTGATAACTCGTCATTTAATAGAAGTGTCATTCTAATTGTATGATAAAAAACAATTTTAACTTTTACATAAATCAATATTGTTATTTCATTTTTTACATAAAATATTATATCTTTAAATATATAATTTAACAAGACTAAAATCTGTAATTAGGTATACTGTATTTCAAAATGTTTTCAATTTAATGGTATTTGAGCAATATTTCTTGTTGAACACTCTAAAGTAAAGGTTATTTTAAAATTTAATTTTGATGATAGTGTTATAGTCATTCAACTACGGCCGGAAATTCCATTGGTATTAATACTTACAAGGAATTTTAACGGAATTTATTATTACTATATATATATATATATATTAAATTCGATTTCACTATAAATTTGGACTTTTGTAGTAATCACCGAGTTTTTTGTGTAAACCGTTAACATCATCGTACAGTGTAGATATAAAATATATGAACGATTAACAAGTCGTTGATATTCTTAGTGGAAAATATTGTTTTGTATCATACGTTTCAACAAGATGGGAATTTGGAGTTGTAACTAATTTAAGGCTATAATTTATTTAAATGTTTTTTGGAGTTCTGTTAAGACCAAAAAATATTGTGCGTAACAAATTGTACTTCATATTAGCTGATAATATACATATTATATTTAATGTGATATTATGTTATAGATAGCCAGTTGGTAATATTTATATTGTTAATACAAATATATATTTTAATAACTACAAATATTATTTTTATTGTACCTTGTTGTGTTATTCAATGTGCGTGTCTATATGATTGACATAAAATTGTATAACAATCACACTTGAACATTCTTTGATGTTAGTCAGAATCCCGATAACGATCGGATGGCTTCAATAACATAAAGGCACGCTTGCGTATTACACTTGCATTACACTTAAATGCGTATATTAATATATTATGTGTCACCAACTTATAAATGAACCGATAATAGTGTATGATAATACTATAATTTACATTTATACTTAACTATATAGCTAGTGTTTTACTAAAGATTAACACTGAGCGAGTTCTGCGATTATTTTACAGAGGTTTTTCTTTGATTTTCCGAATAGACCTAGCACACCCATATTATACTATATTTAAATTTAATAAATTACTTACTATTTCTAAAAAAAATGGTTAAGAAACTGTTTATTCTTATAATTGATCTGTAGTTTGCACTCGCAAACAATGACGGGAATACAGTTAGTTAAATGTATTAGAATACCATCGCAGTTCACAGCTTTATACATATGCATTTTTTGGACAATAAAAATGATGTAATTAAGAATGTAGCGGTGGAGGTGAACATGGGAAAAACGGCACCTCAACAGCTGTTTCATAAATACAGGTATACGCTACACCGTGTGTCCATGTGTATCTTGCCATTTTGTGTATTTTTAAAAACGTAATAATACTATATATTATGCTAAAATTAGTAACCACAATTCTAAAAGTTTGATAAATGGATGGTATTCAAATTTGTGGTATACGAGAGAACATCACGAACCATATGATATATTTGTAGTAGGAGCAGAATAATTTATTGTGGAAACCACGCCATACCACATGGTTTGACATAGTGTAGAACAAAATACGCTTAATTCTGACCGATGGAAAATATTATGATTACCTGGCCATTATGAGTATACCATAAACAGTATGGTAGGCGATAGTCTCAGTCGGGCGCACTGACTTTATCAATGTCATAGTTTGTGGATTTAGAACCTGCGAAAATAAATGTTTTGTTGTCAAACTTCCAAACGATCGGTAATGCCAGCCGTACCTTACCTATATATTATTCACAGACATTGTAGTAGAATTAGCGTCGACTTAATATGTCTCTGCGACAATTAATTTGAATTTAATGTTTGCAATGTATGTTGTAAGTACTTTATATAATACGCAGCATTTGGCAAAATAATCGCACGATATATAAATCTTAAAATATATTATTTTGCATTATTGTTGCTTTGTGTTATAATTTCGATATATATAATATGGATCTTATACTTTATATTATACATTATCAAGTATATTAGATTTGTATCGTATAATATTATATTATTCTTTCCATTACGTTGGCATACTTGGTCAAGCCGCGAAAGACCATAATTCCCCGACATTTTCTTCTGTGTAATATCTTCAGATAACGACATGTTACAACAATGCACGCATGTCACCAAACAGGCTGTAAAATAATTTGGTAAGTAACATATATTAATAATATTGATGTTTGAGTTTTACTGCAAATCAATTATATTTGATGACAAAGGTTATAGAATATAATACAATATTGATTTAAAAATTAAAAATGTATTCAAAAAAACGATAAATTGTATGTATAAATAGTTGTATTAATTGATCAAAATACGTTAACATTTTTCGGCATGAATTCCCCAAGAGTTTTCTTTGAAAAAACAAATAGTAATATTTCATTCACTCGTCTTCAATGCTTTTTGTCATAAAAACCAATATTTTATTTTCGATATTCTACACCATTAATAATAAATAAATATGAATGCATAAGAAGAAACAATTAATTCTTTTTCTGAAAAGGAAGGTACAATACAAAATAAAATACGTGTCTGAAAATATAAAGTGAATTTATATTCATATTTTTTTTATTTAAGGAAGCCGTGTTTTGAAATATTAGTTAGTAGTAATTCCGATTCCATTAAGCTGTAATATTGTAACTTAAAATAATGTGGTAAAAAGTAAAAATGTCATATTTATTCCATCAATAGAACTAACAATTAAACAAGTAACAATAACATTATTAATAAAATGGAGAAAAAAAATTAGATGCATAAAAAATTCTGTTTAGGTACTTATAGTTATCCTATGCAGCATTAAATCAACTTATTAAAAAAAAAAAAAAAAATAAACAATAGGTAGAGTTCTAATTTTCATAGTTTAATAATTAAATGTAATTAGTTAAAACATCTTAAATTTATTGAATAATCGTACAATAACTTGTAAACTTCTATTAACTGAAAAAATAAAAAATAAAAATGTCTAGTAGTTTTTAACGGAAAACCAGGAATTTTTACGCATATCCAGTTTTTGACAAAATCGATTTTTTTATTTGCTGTAACTAAAAAACGAATCATTTTAAATATTAGAAATGTTCACCAAATGTTTATATTAGCGTTGTCTGTTTACAATTAAATTTTCAAAATATTTTGACTTTTTTTAAGCTATTTATAGAATTGATCTTTTAGATTTTTCTTAGTTTTTTTTTTTTTTTGAAATGCCTATAAAGAAATTTGGCACTCCAAAAAAATCTTTAAAATTTAATTCAAGGTTTATTATAAGTTGTGCTTATCGTAGAAAAAAAAATCAAAAATCGTTAGTCATGGTTTTTGTTTATAAGCATTTAAAGTTCAAATGTTTACGAAACTTATCAAAATTGCGAAAATTTGAAAGGAATTCCTAATTTTGAAGTTGAAAATTCATAACACTTTTGTAATTGATGCCTAAGGTTAAAAAACCCAATACAAAGTTCTCCATAACTTTTTCTTCAAATAACTGTAAAAAAATTAAATATAAAAAAAATTGTATGAGCACATGAAATTTAATTTTTTACGAAATTGCGTAAAATAACGATATATTACAATTTAAATATAGCTAATAATATAATATATCCTACTAATAATTAGTATTACTATTATTAGGATAATTATTATCCTAGACTGACAAGTCATCTCCATTCAGAATCGTGTAGGTTAGGTTAATGATACCTGTCATTGCATTCAAATTTAACACATCCATTATAGGGATTTACTCTTCATCTCTACAATACAGCAGAGCGATACCCACTTCCCATCCTTTTTTTATAATATTATCATAAAATTACAGTATTTTCGAATAAATTAAATTATTAATTATAATAATATATCCAAATCAATTACGTTAAGTATAATGAATTTTGTTTTATAAATATATATATATATATATATATATTTAAATAAAATGTCATATGATTTAAATATTCTTTAATTTAATTTCAAGCATAATCATTGAATTTATAAAATCGATCGTATTTTAATAATAATATTGTTAAGTTGTAATGTAGGTATTCAGATTGTTTAAATTAAGTATGAAAAATCTTCCCTGGTGTTTTTTTTCTGATTTATAATATTTAAAATAATATGTAATTCATTATCAGTTAAAACCAGTTTACATAAAATATATATAAATAAAAATAAGTTGAACTTATATTATTTAATAACTAATAAGAGCGAATGATTTTCATTCAATTCAAACTATATAAAAAATTCGTCAATTAAAATAGTTATAATCTTGTACATTACAATATTAGAACGTCTCGTGAAAAGTGTTATTTGGTAATTTTTGAATAAATGGTATTTAAATATTAATTTTTAAACAATGTGATTTTAACGTTGATATATATTATTATTTATTATAATTATAGGATCTCAAAGGATAATTATGTGTAGCTTCGACCATGCATTTTTACTTTTATTATTCATAATATGGTTCTGTACTACAATTAGAAAGATGACATGTTAAAGTATATACTAATGTATAATTTAGTTTTCTGAATACATTTGATATTTGAATATATATAATAACAATGAAAACAATTACATTTTAAATTATTAATTTTTAATTTTAAATATACGTTTGTATTGGTTATTGAATGATATGTAAATACTAAATATAGATTATATATTTAGATTCTATGAGTAAAGATGGGATATAATGATTTTACAATGACATATTGTGTTAAAATAAGTTTGATTAAACACAAATTGAATTGTACTTCACAGTTCATACTCTATAAAAATCATTTTTCAAGATGTTAAAAAAAAAGTTTTTTTTTAAAAGATAAAATATTCAGTACAGTAATTTTATTTAATAAATTATTGACCATTTGTATACATTCTAAGGTTAACAGTCTTCTACTTGGACACTTTTTGGGCATGATTTCGTACAAAATACTTTGCTGAGCTGAGAGAATTGAGAAAATCTATCATACTATGACTATTACTCATCTGTAAAGTAAATGTTTATAAGTTTATATTTTTGACCAACATAATTTTTATTTGTTTTAGTTTAGTTATATTTCTTTAATAATAAAATGGTTATGTACTAATGTTTTCCAACATGTTTATATAAAATATTGAATCTAAATAATTGTATTATATAACAAGATAAAACAATTCTAAAAAACAATATTTAATTAAAAAAACTAACACAATGAACTGAAAATATTTTTCAAGGATAATCAATGATTATATAATTAAAAACAATTAATATAGGTAGGTTGCATATTTCACACGTATTGATTTTTTTTATTAAACATTTTCGCATAAGATTCGGGGTAATATTTGCCAAATTAATTTTGATAATATAGAATAATAGTAGAATTAATAATTAATGAATTTGTTGTTTTAGATTAAATTTCGGAAGTTTTATATTTATAAATGTTTTGTAGTAAGCAGAATTTAATATATATAATATATCATGTACATATGTATATATTTTTTTGGTTTGATTACCAAATTAATTTTATTTTCCAGTATAATCTATATTTATATTAACGGTTTCATATAAGTTAATTTATTTTCAATCCTCACGAGTAAAATAACTTGATAACTTATGCATTTTGGAAAGGTATTTTATTTGGATAAGCTGTTTGAATTTTTTGTCTTGAAAATAAGATACAAATGTTTTTATTTTTGATTAAGAATAAAATAAAAGCATAAACGAATATGATAAAAAATATTTTTAATGAATATGTATAAGTTAGGTTTCTGGGTTAAAACTAAAGTTAACCTAATAACCTTATACCTTAGTTCACAGGCATTTAGAATTTATTGGAGTGGTTTTGATATTTATGACATTTAAATGAACTTTAAAGAATCAAGAAATCATATAAAAAAAGAACAATTATCCATTCGAAAACCATAGGTGTGGTTTATAAGACTATTTATTTATTTATCAAATTGTTATAGTTATGTTACATCTTAATAAATTCTATAGCATTCTAAATAATTAAGAGCATAGCTGTTATAAAAATGTCTTAATAATTATTTATGGTTTTTTTTTAAATTTATTATCATTTCCAGAGAAATAGCATTTTGATTAATACGGCATGTAGTATGATGTGCATTAACAAAAGTGATAAACATAACTGTTTCATTCTTAATTTTTATATTTTAAATTAAGCATTTTACTTTGAATTATATTATAATATATTTTATTTCTTTGACAACATACATACGTTTTTTTTTTTTAATTTTAATGAAAAAAGCAATACAACTATAATAAAAATTGTCAGACCATAACATAAATAATTTTTTCTTATATATAAATAACTTGTAAGATAAAAATATAGTTTTTAACTATATTTTTATAATTTTAATTTAAGGTTAGGTTTTTAAATTTAAACTTGATTATATTACAATTATACTGTATGACTTATCTTCGAATTTTTATCTAACTGTACTCGTCTTTGTTTTCTATTTACATAATAAATTATAAACGTATGGTCGTATATCATTTGAACATTTTAATTACTATAACACTAATTTATACTATTTTTATTAACATTATTAATAATAGGTATATATATATTTCTATAACGCCCAATCACAAAGAAGATCCAATTATATTTTTAATGGTACATTTAAAATATATAAAATATCTTGAAATGTGAGATGATTCAATTAAAAATAATAATAATAAAAGTTATTACAACCTTAACTTTAACAAGCATAGCAAAATCTAAATAAAACTTTGTATTTTAAAATCCAACATTAATAATTGTATTCGTTATTTATTGTATAGAGATGAATTTTCTTAATATTTTCTAGATTTTGTGACACATTAACAATACGCAAAATTATACAGCTAAAAGTGCTGTTTTGGAATACTTATAAAAATATTTTTATTAGTTTTAAATACGATTCGCTACAATGTTTATATTCGTCTATTAGGTTAATAATTTTCTAGTAGGTGGTAATTCATTTTATTAAAACAGATTTGATATAGCTCAATTAAATGAATTATAGAATACGCGTAAGTATATTAAGTATTTTTGTGGGTTATGTGTTAGCTAATAATTTAATGTATATTGTATACTCGTACATTCATAAAAAACAATCCAATTTTATAATTTTTTTATGGAATATAAATTTTAAAGATATGAAATGTTTTATAATTTTAAATAAGAAACAATTTCCTTATATTAACATTGTAATTAAAAACCGGTTAAAAAAATCAACTTGAAAATTATGGAACTATTGTTTTAACACTTATATAAAAGATAATTTGTTAGCTAATGGCTTCCCAAATGCCCTAGTTTGAGTATTAATAATTAAGACTTAGTATTATTGTGTTATATTATATAATTGTGATTTATATGATTTTGTACTTCTGTAAAAATGTCGCCAAGTACAGCTGTAACAAAATAATATTTTGCAGCGATTTTATATATCAGTATATTATAACAAATTATTATTATTTTTAAAAATGCAATTGAAATAAAATATTTTTCGAAAAATTCTGCTATTTATTTTCTTAAAAACTATCAAATAAAAAAGACAAATATTTTTTACTACATTTTTGAAGATGATCACCCAAGAAAAATGTTGTCACAAATTAATTGCTCGTTTAAAATCTTTCACTGTTACATTGATTGACTATTGAAAAGGCTTAGTTGTCGTAGTCATCGATGCTGTACATTTCTAAGCATTTCTAAGCGCTATACATCACTTTACCTAACCGATAATACAACTAGTTGTATCTATTTCAACCTATTCATTTAAATTATTGACATAAATATTACACCGCTATGATTTCCTGACACGTATGTGGTAACATATTATTATGACCAATTTTTCTTTTGCCTTTTTCTTTTTATTACATTTTTTTAATTTGTTGGAAATACAAGAACTGTGATTTTAAATGAATAACTCTAATCTTTAATTTTATATCCACCGAATTATCACGTCAACCTATTTTGATATTTATACTATTTAAAATCAGAGACAGCCAAAAAAAGATGTTTATGACGAATGAGTGCTCAATATACTTATTCTTAAGCCAAAAAAAAAAAAAAGTATAAGCTTGTAAATATATTTATAATATATTATATGATTACTGAAAAAATTAAAATACTACCAGATTAAAGTTTTTAATGACTATAGTAATGCTGCTGTTGGGTTTTGCAAATTTAATTTATTAAAAAAATCTATAATTGGGTACAAATCAAAAATAATACCAAATATATATAACATTAAAATATAATTAAATATAATATTTTTAGTTATAAATTACAGTATGTTATCTTTATGTTTAATGTTTATGTATTGTATGCTGAAAGAAAAAAATACATTATCTGTTAGTAAATACGCGGTGCATAAGAGTACCTAGACAATTAATTAACTTTTCAATCAATTACATTGTTATATAAATTACAATTACATTTTGGATAAATAAATATAATGAGTTTAATAACAGGTGACACCAAACTACAACAGATTATATAAAGTAATTAATCAGGAAATTGTATATAACATAATATGTAGAACATTAATTAAATGTAGTATGTACCTAAGTAAAAAAAAATATTGAATATTTGAATTTTCAATGATTTAAAATGTATATATTTAATAAAATAATTTCAGTTATATTCTTCATTACAAGATTATTATTTCTCAAAAAAATAATTAATTTATAAATTAATGACTTTAATTGAATATTTTAATAATTATTATTACACATTTACTATAGATTTAGAGTGAAATTACAATACAAAAAATATACACATTTCGTTTGGTTTACGTGTTTATTAACAGTCTATTGAAAAATATATAAAGATAAAAAAAACAATAATTTATACATGCGCTTTTAGTTATTCAGTCATTTTCAATTTTTATCAATATAAATATAGTTTAAAGTCTATATATATGATTAAAGTTAAAACAAGTGTTTTTATTGTGTAATCGTCTATCTCATTTTTCATGTCAGTACACTTTAAAAAGTTATCTTTTATATTATTATATTCAGTCCATTTTTATATCTATATTCTAGAGACTCATAAAATTGAATTAAATTTTTTATAAATTTTTAATTAATTTGAAATGAAAGAAATATGAAAAAAAATAATAATATGTATTTATAGAACTTATTTTCTAGAATAATTTTTTTTTTTTAATAAATTAATATATTACATTAATTTTGTTAAAATTCTAATTTAAGTTTAAAATTGCAATAGTTATAAGTTTTTTTATTGGTAATTAACTCGCCATAAAATAAACATAAATTCAATATATGATAATAAATATTTTAATTTTAATATACTGTATTATTTGCTTTTGGGTTGGATACAACCATTTTATTTTCAGACTAATTTTGTGACGTCATATTCATTACGTTTAGACCACGCCCACGCCTACTGTTGTTATTATTTTTAATCGAGATTTTCGTAAGGTTACTCCCATTAATCAATGTTAACCTGATTAAAGAATATAACTATTTCTATATTTCATAATAATTTTTAAAGCATATATATGATTCAATATTTTTGAGTGCAGCAGAAAAAATATTAGGTTATTTAATTTTTTTTTTGTAATTTAATAGTGATTTTGTTTCACAAAGATAACCTATATAATTTTTTTGTAGTTGAAAACTAAAATACAAAATAATATAAAATACATTTACCATGTGGTTTTAACATTATATTTCTAACCACACGATTATGGTAGTTTGACATGGAGTTTATTACTAGTGTATTACAGATATATTAACAACAAATACATAAGAAAAACGATTGTCTTTGATTAGTATTATCTATTTTATTATTCATTTGACGTTAATGATCGGCGCTCAAAAAAAAAAAAAATCAAAAAACATAACATTTTGGCAATAAATAATTAGTTGTACAAAGTAAATAATAATCATAAATCACGTTCATCGGTAATGTTATAACGAACTAATGCATTTTTGATAGACAAACCAACTCGGCATAAAACGTAAACGCCGATTATAAAATATAACTTAATAATAAATATAATAACATAATACAATAACGATTGTAACGAAAAATTCTTTTGATTAATTGGTAAACATTAATCAGACACAATAAAAACGGAAAATGTAACCGAAAGATTTAAATATTATTATTAGTAATGTAAACAAACACCGACACATATTGAATACACTATACATTATAATCGGCTTTTCGTTCACCAATTGGCAATCGTGGCATTTCCGTCTAATTCTCGCGCTATTTCTATGGAAACAAAACGAAGTATGGTTTGGTGGTCAATCTTTCTTATGAGCTGTTACTTCGCTTTTGAAAAAATATTACTCGATAGCAATAGCGAACGTCTTAACTCTACCGAGCGTATTTTATACGAATAGCACGAAAACAAGAATATATGACAAGTGATTGATTAATCACTGGGAGCAAATCGCTTATACTGAATGATTATAATAATATTTTATTTTATTAAAACTTCTAAACTACTTTCGGTATATCTGATAACACAATTGTGGAGTGGTTAGGTTTGATGGTTAAGATGGGAGTTCGTTGGACATGTGCTTGAAAGTGCAAGACCAATACAAATATAAAATACTTAATACAATTGATAATACTACCTACTGATTAATAGTGTGTATCTTTTTAAGAAAAGATTATATCTATTAACATTTTATAAATTATAAATATTTAACAATAGCTATGATTTCATCAAAAGTAAAAAAAATATAAGTTATTAGGTTGGATTTTGAATACCTAACAAATATTCGTATACATAAACTATGAATACACATATTTATAAAATATACTGTTATACAATATGTAAATCAGAAGATATATTACATGACAGAAGTAAAAGGTATACAATGTAGTGATTCTTGAAACTAACTTCAAGTTTTGATATGCACATTTCCATAACAACTCAAACAAAACTTAGAGAAAAAGTGACGCCCTGAAAATATAATTTAATTTCTTTTGACTGAAATTTAAGTCGGAAAATATCAACCTTTAATTAGAATATATTATGAAAATTTATATTATTTAATCATGAAATTTGCATATTTCCTGGATTTGCTTATTAGATTTTTATTGGAATTATAATTTTGGAGTTTTACGTTCATTATCAACATCAATTATTAGTTATCAATTTATCATTAACGAACAGAATCCTGTCACATTGTATGTTAGCAAAACCGTATGGGTTACGTCATGGCATGTTAAAGTATCGAGTAACGCAATAAATGCTCTGTCGATAGTTATTACGTGCGACAAATGAGGAGGTCCTCATTCGATGTAGGTTTAATGTAATGGAAAATCTAAGTGATTTTCCCTAAAGTGCCCGAAGGGTTTACTTAAAATTTCATCGCTAAAAATTCTCACCGAACACAATATTCGATTTTTTTTTAATATGAATATATTTTCCTTGGAATGTTTTTTGAATTTTGTTATAAAGTACAATGCACATTTCAAACCTGTTTAAGTTTAGTAAAGATAAAAGGTTGCTATTAACAATTAACATTACGTGAATACATAATGAAAAAATTATACAAAAAGCATCAAGTGTTTTTTTTTCAACATTTTAGTAAGTACTCTTGATACACATAAATGAGTTGTCTAAGTTTTTAATTAATGTTACCACTTTTAAAAAACATTGAATGTTACGGAAATTCTTTCTTATCGGTTTGAATTGTATTACGTTTTGAAATACGAGGCTTAATTTAATAAAAAGTAAAAAGTTAGTATTATTATGTTTGAAATGCTTATATAATGCATTATTTTAAAATCTTAGCAGAGCGTTGATTGTATTGGTTTTAACAAAAAAGTATTTTTTTGCATCTATGATTACCTTTGAAGTAGAAATAATGCTTCAGTTACTAACTTTGAGTATGATCTGTGGTAGAAAATAAGATCTAGTTATAATACTTTATATATTCAAAATATAAATTACTTACTTTTCAAAATTATCAGGAAAATTAAAAAAAAAAAAAAAAAAAATTAAATACCAGTTTTTGACAAACACGGCATTACATACACTATCAATAAAACTCAGTAGTATAAACTATAAGTAAAACTGTATATAAATACCTACTGATGATAATAGTATTGTAAAATAAATTTATTTGTTTTATATGGTGTTAATAAATATTTCAAAATCTGAATTTTGAATGAGGTATACTTTTATTGTAATATTATTTGTCATATCTATAAATAGCTCAAAAATAGTTAAACTATTTTGAATATTTATTATATAATCATAATGACAATGATAACATTTTCCATTTGGTGAAAATTTAAAGTATTTATTGTTATTTTTATTTTTTATATAGGTATAATAAAAATTTCAAATAATTTTGAGCAGAAATAGTTATTTCACCTGTAAAATTTGAACTTGAAATGTTCATAAAACAATTATTTCGTTTACCAATATATTTTTAAAAATGTAGGTTAAAAAACTTATAAAATCCTTGTATTACGTTTTCAAATCTGTTATAAATTTCTTATTACAAAAAATTTGGTTATTTTTGTGGTTTAATTTACATTTTTAGAAAAAAAATAAAAAATGTTCTCATGTCAATTAATAACTCAAAAATAGTTTAAATATTTTAAAAATGTTATGATAAAAATAAAATAATAATATGAATATTTAGTGACAAATGCAAGTATATATGATTTTTAGTTTTTGAGTTAAAACAAAAAACGAAATCGATTTCGTTAAAAATTGAATTTGCATAGAAATTTCCATTTTTCTTATTTTTTTTTTCATGAACATAAAATTTTTTTTAATTTTAACTTTTCTATAATACAAATTAGATCAAATTTTCTATCTCACCACCTTCAAAGTTGAAAATAGAAACATTACCTAATTTCTAAGATGTTCAGTTAAATTATATTTTTAAATAACATTATGAGGACGAATAAGTAGTATTTTTTTTTTAATCACCGATCACATCCAAAATTATTTTTTGATATTTTTGAACAAAGTTTTTAAAACAACCCAATTATTGATTTTCAAAAAAAAAAATTTATTTGATACTATCTCAACATAATATCTGCTTATCTATTTAAATATTATTGTATCAAAATTTAACAATAATAATACACTTGCATTTACGTATGATCTATTATGTAGTACGATTAGTATACAAATATAACACACAAACGTGTTATTAATCTTAATAATTCTATATTAAATGGAAAGTAATATGTGTTATAAGCAGAGTAAATTATAACCATTGGAGTTGAAATGTAGTCAAACAACCGTCCTATAGACATACATTCATTGTTGGAGCATATACATACACCGATAGTATAGGCTTTTAATGGTCCGTTTTTCATTGTTTTTCCGGAAACGCGCAGCTCCGGGTGTGTGAACTGTGGCCTACATACATCGGGCGCTAACGTTCTCATATAAAATTACTCGCTTATGAGAAATTCCGAAGAGTATTTGCAGTTGTTTCAAAGGCCTAACCATTTTGAATCGAATATATACATATATATATATATATGTATATATATATATATATATATGTATATATAATATACTTATAGTGCACAAAAAGTCTAGGGTATAAATTCCAAATTTAAACTGTATAGTTGAGGGGGATATGCTGCTTTAAAGGGTCTTAAATTTATGGGTTTATAAGTTGATACTTATTTGTACGGATGATTTGCACATTTAGCTGTATGAAATGGATTATGGAACAGAGAAAATATAAATATTACACTAACTGCATTTATCTGTCATGAATGGAGTTTATCCTGTAAATCTATATTCAAATATTTTAATAACAAATGCTCATTATTTTTAAATTAGTGTTAAATCAATAAGCGCCAAAAATAAAATTACTATAGTAAAATGTTTCATACTCATATTTATTGATATCTTTAAAAAAATGCTTTACATATTATTTCTTGTATATATTGTATACATTGTATTTTCTCAATTTTTATGATTTTCAAAGATGAGTTGTGTAGAAATTTTTCTCAGTATTGTTTAAGCGAATTAAAATATATTTTACTCAAAAAACATCTATAAAACTTATTTTTAGGGTATAATCGTTAAATTATCTTTACACAAAGTAAATATATTATATAATATAGGTATATATTTTTTGTGAATTATTAAAAAGAACTGTACGTATGTACATATATGATTAGACTTCTTATATTTTCTAATGTTCAGCAACACTGAATATGATATATAAGGTTAATAATGTTTGATACAATAAATGCCTATACAATACAAATAAATATAATTTATGATTTTTATCAAATGTAATTCAATAAGTTGTTTTTAATTTAGGTATAATAATTTATGTAAATTGAATTTCAATTAACTTTTACTATGTTCATAATTTGTAATTAATAAATCCTTATTTAAGGTAAAAGCTAATGAATATTAAAAAAGTGAAGTCAAATATTCATTATATAAATATTTATTTCTAATTAGTTTGTACTTTAAAATACTTTATAGAAATTACTACATACATATTATATAATATAATATGCTTATAGTACATTATACATAAATACTGCATTCATGAATGCTGTATTTTTTGGTGTGACAATAAGTTTAAAGTAAAAAATGATTATTTATTTGTATTTTATTATTATAATTAATTATTAAAATTCGTTTTTAATATACTATTTTACTTATCAAACAATTTTTTTTTTAACCGCTCAATCAAATACTGCTTACTACAATTATTAGTATACTAGATCAATACAAATTAAAATTATACTAATAAAATATATTTTACATTTAAACACAAATTAACAAATTAATGTATATATTAAAAAAAATGTGGGCAAGCGAAGGCTCTGGTGTATAGTAAGTGTCAACAGATTTAAAAAAAAAATACATAATTATTACATCAATAAAATCATCACTCAGCTTAGAATCTAAAATAAAATATATATTTTGATTTATGAATATTACATTTTTATAAATTTAATATTTTATTAATTTTGTATGTTTGTTTTTTTATTAAAATACTTGTTATAGTTCTCATATAGCGACTTATTTATACTCTTTATTAGAGTTTTATAATATTAATAGATATAAAAATAATATTTTGTATTTTTGTCTAATTTTGTTGAACTATAGTACTACAAAGCACTTAAACACAAATTGATGAACGAATATTAATTACATAAATATTGTTTGATGAAACAATTTTTTTTAAATAAATTGTAATCTATTTTTCATAAAACATTTTATCGGTCACACATAAATAAACAGAATACAATTAAATGATAAGAAATTGAGAATAAAATAAACTCGTCCTGAAGAAAATGATATTTTAATATGTTTGAATAACGTCTGACAAAATAATATAATTATACATAGTTATACCTAAATACGAATTATTTGTTTGTGTCTTATATCCTGTAAAGTATAAATGTACATATTATTAATAGAATTTTTGAAGCAGCCATATGTACAAGATAAAATAAAATATTTATCATATGTAAAAATCTTCTATAGCTACTTGTTTATTGAAAACTACAATTTTTCATAACTATAATAATATTCTCAGAAAACGAGAAATTATTGTAAGTATTGGTTTTTACAATAAAGTGCTATTTATTATTTTTCCTATCAAAGTAAACAACCATCATTTAAGATTGGGTGTGTACTACAAAAGTCTCAGCAACTTTATAGGAAGTTGCATGTTGTTGATACCTTTAAGTAGGTATTCGATTTCAATCAAAGTTTATCTAAGCGTAGGAAAAAACTACAGTATCAAAGTATCAAATTTAGAAAAAAATAAGATCAATTATAGTTGTTTTGTCATGATTTAGATATTATAATTTCGGATACTAATACATTTTAAATGTTCACTCATTGTTTGATAATTGTACGTCAATTAACTATAACACAAATTAATATTCAATATAAAACAATAAACAACTTTTTTTCCAGTATCATATTCAATCCTTGGTTAATATGCATTTTACTACATACAAATACACAATACACACAATAGTTCTATGAAGTATGCATATTATTAATTAATATTTAAAATATGTTATTGCATATATTCCTATAATTAGTTTCTATACTTTAATCTTTTTTTTAATTTGTAGGTATTTAAAATTGACGTTCATATCACAATAGCATATTATTATGAATATCATAAAAATGTTATTTTAATGGGCACGTAATAACCATTAAAAAAATTTAAATATATATACAGATAAGTAATGGTATAAATATTTATATTTTTAATTAAATTGAATAAATGAGTTTGTTTTTAGTTTATATAAATTGCCCATAATACACATCATAATACAGCTATTTATAAACACCATAATTTATTAAAGCGTTTATGCGAAAATATTACTGTTAATCAAGAATAATTTATAAATATTTTTTAAATTTAAATCAGAGCAAATACGCCGGGTTCTATTACTTCATATTATTTAATTATTATCATTTTTCTTTTCTTTTGTGTATATTAAATTTTTATCTTATTTGTGTATTGTGTCTTAATTAAATACGAGATTGTAGATGGTAAATTTTAATTTTAAACGTAAAAAATTATATAAATGGTTGTGTCATAATATAATAAGTGAATTAACGATAACTTATGTTAATTTATATTACTGTATTTTTTATCTGTTTAAAATTATGTGATAATTACACATTATTTGTTAATACAAGTGGATTAAACATTTGTAATTTGATTGAAACACAATTGTTTATCTGATTATCATTACACATTTTTAATAAACGAATATAATATTTGTCTACGTATTTAAGCAGGTAACCGTTTAAATGATAATTAAAATAACTGTATTAAAAGGTGTTATAGTATCATAATAGTTCTAATACAATAAAGTATGCATCAGAATTGTTGTATAAAAAAAACATCATGAATAGTTACAATTGTTTTAAATTACCACGTTAAATTTTTAACACAAATATATGATTTTATGAAAAATCTTTACGAAAAAATTTAAAGAGTTCAAAGAAATATTTTAAAATTTAAATATATTAGTTTTTTTTCCATTTAATCAACATAAAAACAAATTATGAGGCTAGCACTTTTTCTATTACTTTGTTAAATTCTCTTGTTAAGGACTTGACTTGTGCCTATTTAATAATAAGAGGCGATATTTAGGTAATATGCAATACCGATGCTATCAACAGTGGCCGTTTGTGTTAGTCATAAATAATAATTAATGTACCTTGTAAGTGTTGTATACTGGTACTAAGCTATCTACGTACGTACTGGAGGCGCAAATATGTCAATAGTACGGCCGAACAAAAATGAAAAGCACGATTTTATTTCTCAAAACACACTTTATAGGAAAAACGTTGACACCTTTTAGACTCACCCGTTTTTATTATTATTTTTTTTTATTAGAAAAAGGATGATTTTTACAGGATATATGGGACTTTGATTCTTGGTAATTACGTTACATAAAAAAATGGGTCATTTTCAAAATCATATAATATAGTTTATAAATATAATTTTGAAAATCGGAGTCTAATGCATTATACTCGTATAAGAAGTTTTTGTCTTTCAAAAAATTAAAAATGATCGAAATCGGATTACTCTTCTAGACGTGAAAGTTTTTCTTGTAAGGAATGTTTTTGAGCAAAAAAATAGGTCACACGCCGGCTCTTTAATCTTTTTATCAAGTAGATATAAAAAAAAATATAAAAAGATAGTATGTTATATATCTTCATTTAACATTTTATTGAGATCAAATTGTCATCAGCAAATATTTGCCAATATTGCCTTATATATTAGAAATATTTTTATTTATTGCGTGAATAGAAGACGTATTCATATTGTTTTTTGGTTTTGTATCGATTGTTAACCTTAGTATAACAACTTAACAAACTTTTAGATTTTTATCTAACCAAGAGTACTTGAAAACATCACGTTTATATGAGTATAAAATATCATTGTTTCGTGATTTGAAACCAATTTATTACAAATTATGAACAATATAAATGGTTCCAGGTTTCAACTAACTTATCTTTAATCGGACTCGGTGCAACAATAATAGACCGTAATTTCTGCCTCCCCAAGGCGTTTAGACTAGATATTAGATAAATTGAATTGATATACAAAAGCAAGGTCGATTTTGTTCTAATGTTACGGTCTCTTAAAAAGTTAATCTAGTAGACATTTATTTATTAGAGAAAACAATTACTGTTATTATTATTGTAAATATGTGTACTTATACCATTTATATGCAGTCATAAGTAAAGTTAATAGTAACTATTACAAAAGTCAAGTCAAATTAAAAAAAAAAAATAATAATAGATAATATTGTTATATCTATTGATGTAAAAATGAGAGATACGGATATAGA
This sequence comes from Rhopalosiphum padi, assembly GCF_020882245.1. NCBI lineage: Eukaryota > Metazoa > Arthropoda > Insecta > Hemiptera > Aphididae > Rhopalosiphum > Rhopalosiphum padi. Next base: position 9,892,498 of record NC_083598.1, on the reverse strand, counting down.
TCTTGAAAAAATATTGAATGTAAAAAAATTGCTTTAAAATAAAAATTTTAAACGATATTTTGTGAAGTAATTTAAAACTATACCTTCCTTCTATGTCTAAACAGACTATTACATACAAAATGACTCTACATATAATACTAAGCAATTAATTTGTTTAATATTTTTAGAACTTATATCAAAATTTGATAAAATATATTAATACTTTAACTAACTTTTTTCCGTATCTTCTTGTATCAAGCAGACATGTTTTGTTTCGTTAACTACAGTGTTGAATAAACACAATAAATATCACATAAATAAATTACTTAAACAGCATAAAATTAGTTATTTTAAAGAGATTACTTTTCCCTTGTTAATATGTAGTTAACGAAGTAACTATTGTCTATTTCTTACTTGCGTATTGTGATTTATGATAGGTACTTGGTAAAATGCGTCTATATAAGAAACTGTAACATTAAAAAAATTAGTTAACCCCGTTTCTTTAATATACTTAACTTAAATAGAAGCAGTGATTAAAAAAAATGAATGATAAATAATTTTATAATTTTAATTTATTTATAAAAAAATAACAATATTTTGAATTTAACATTAAATTAATAAATACTTAATATTTAAATAAAATACAAAATATTGTATATTAATTTATATATATTTCAAACTTTTATACATTAAATTGTGTTTAAAAAAGTAAACTAAAATTAGACAATCATCCGATAGTATGATATTTTTGTGGAATTGTCTATATTCTAAAAATAATAATTATGATTATTGGTAATAACTGGTAGATAACTGAGGATGATTGGAATGATTGAATTCAAATAAATAGTCGAATTGTTAATATTAAACTGAATAAATTAATTTTACTAAGTATCAAAGTCTAAGAATCGGTTTAATTAACGAAAATATACAAAGCTAGGGAGAAGAAATGGTTGTTTACTAATATCTTCCATAATATTTTAGTGTTCCTTTTATAATTGAAAATTTGTAATTATCAAATTACCTGTGGTGGCAGATTTATTTTAATAAGGTTATATGTATAGTAATCAGTTTTTCAATAAGAGTATGTAAATGTATACAATTTGTAAATTTGTCTATCTTTTTACACATGTGTAATTGCTTACAATTATCAATCATTATATATACCATTTATACCTGAACTGTTTATAGAAATAATATAAGAAAATAACATCATTAGTTATTACTGATTATGCAATTATTCTTCTTTCTTGAGCTTCCCCATATTTTCTTCGACACTATTTATGGTTTACTAATAACGTTTCTATACGAGTTCATTATTTCTTGGTTCGTGCTGAATATCAATAAACCTAAAAAATATCTATCGTAAAAATCCTAAATAAATATATTGGTTAGAATAAAATACTAAAAAAAAAAAACTCAAGTTGATATTTTCAAACATACGATGAATTTAATGTTAAAATTATTATTCAAAGTATGTAGCATTGTCACGATAAATAAATATTTCACATAAATATAAAATGTGACATTTAAATAAATTACTATGTTAAAATATTATGAATATTCTTTAAAGTATAATATTCATCCAAGAAAAATGAAAAGATGTTATATGTATAATATACTTTAATAACTAAAATGTAAAATATTTATTTCTAATAAATAACATTCTACTCGAATTATTTTATAATGGTTTTGTTTTTTCAAGTAATGCATAATAATTAATTATTTCTGTTGATTTATAATATTGGACAATTTTTATAACCTCTAAATCAAGTACGTTAAAGATTTTTTTCTTAAAATAATATTATTATATACATATTTATACAGTAAAAATAAATTATTTTAAATACATTTGATTCATAAATAACTTTACTAATTTGGGATTTTCATGAAACGTTACTAATAATTATTATCAAATACTAATGTTCCAACCGATTGTTATTGAATATTAAAATTAAATAAATACATTTTTGTATATTAAAAAAAAAACGCAAAATAAATATTAATAATAAAAATAATATTTTTAGTTAGTTATATTTTTTATTTGTTGTTGTGTTCCATTTAATTTTACAATGACATTTTTGAAACCTTGTCGGACGGTTATATTACTGAATGCTTCTAGCTTTTTTAGTGCTTAACTAGCTTTCCACTTTCAGCTGTCTCTACATAGCGATTTATCATTGTCCATTCGAACTTAGTTTTGATTCGAAGGTCAAGACAACATTTTTAGAACGCATGCGCTATAGTAAAATTCTATGAAAAAAAAAAAATCAAAAATTAATTTTTCTTCTAAAATGGATAATAATTAATAAGTAGTAGATAATAAATCATTATTTTATTTATATTTTCATTAATCAAAATTAAAAGTAACTTATTTCGTAAAAACTATATTACCGACATCTGATAATATCGAAACATATGATAACATCTGATAATCGGTATCTGATAATATAACTCTGGTGGTGAAAGTCTAATTAAATATTTAACCTGACACTGCTTGTTGGAGTTTTTGTCGTCGATATAAATGTAACTATATATCGTTTGTTATCAATAAAATTTTGTTTTTAAACTTTATCCGACACCGTTACTCAGTATTTATAATTGTTAGTTTACTTAAAGTTTATACTTTGTGTAATTATTACTTTAGACGGTGACACATAATACATATTATATTTATAATATAGTTGGGAAGTATGTGTACTGTGTAGAATAGATATTTATATGAATTTCATTATTCTTGAATTATCATTTTGTATAAGTATCTGCTAAAAATCAGGATTTAGTATTTGTATTTAAGGAAAAATGTTAGATGATTTCGATAAATTAAAATATTTTATCTTTAACGTACATTAAAAAATATATGAATATATTGAAACGAAAACATTTTTAAATTAATTATTAGACACAATTTATGTAATGAACATATTTTTCTCCAATATGTTGCGTAATAAATTTATCTTTTAATGATAAATTTAAGTTATTAAGATAAGTTCATACATTTAATGCACTTTTGAATTTTGAATTCTATTTTTCAAGGTTAATAATTGTACAAAAATTGTATTATAAAGTCACTTAAATTATTTAAAAAATTAACAACGTACATACAATATACATATATGTGTTAATTATTCCTAAATTATACTTTTCAGAAGAATGTTTAACCAATTTGTTGGAAAATTATATTAGTTTACTCTTGGCTTATTGACATTTGAAATTAATTGAACGTTTTTTTCTCTCGATGTCTTTTACCATAAAATGTTTGTCGATGATCCGTGTAAAACAATGACCCGTAAATAGTCGCGTATTCAACACCAGTAAATTGAGTTTTTTTTAAACAGTGTTAAAACAAAATTATATTGTATTTTATAAACGAACAATATCGGGGACGTCCAGAAGAAACGAAATGAAGAATCCATTAGCAAGAGCAAAAGCGCACCGTCGCACGGTCGTAAATAGCCCGAACTCAAACAAAAATCAATTTCGAACAAACTATAGAAATCCCTGTCGAACAGTTTTGCGTCAAAACAGTGGGTAGGTAGAGTACGGGAAAGTAATTTCTGTAATCTCAACAATCTCGTGCGTCCTTAGGTATACATTCTCTCCAACTTGACCTGAACTGATCTTAGTCAACCTGACCCAATCTACAGTGTAAATCCATGAACATATAGTTTATTTTCGTGTTAAAGTCATAAAGATATAGTTTTTTAATTAATCATTTCCCTCTTCTATTAATTAACCATAGGTTTTACTTGTCTTAATGTATAAATGCACTAACGGGCCAATCTACACGCATTCATTTATACTGAATATACGTAAAAATCAATTTTGTTTTATTTCTTTGTCCTCTATGAAATATGAATTCAAAAACTATTGGATCGTGTTCAATAATGACATTTATCAAAAAATTTGTCGAAACTCGGTAATGGTTTTAGTTTAGTTTTTCGACCCATATACATCGCGTTATAAGATGGATCTGATTAATTTTATTTCTTCTCACGAAAGTTAAATATTTCTTTTTTTATATCAGCGTTGTCATCGGTTACAGATAAAAAAATATATATATAATATTATAATGATTAGTATAAATATGGTAAGTAAAAATTAAAAATGTAAAACAACAAATTTCCATGAAAATAATTTCCAGGAAAAACGAGGTTTTGAACGAAACATCATTCTAGAAACAAATCATGTATTTTCGAATAAATTAAAAATTACCAACTCAACGCATGCGGAATAATTAAAAAAAAAAAACTATTTAAATCATTAATTTTTATTTAACTCATAAATATGTAACTATTAGTCGAATTAATATGTGCATTATATAGGGGTAGAATTCCTTTCCTCTCAAAACTGCATATAGTCGGGTAATTAAACTAGTCGCGATATAAATACATTGAATAGGTACCAAATTACAATAAATAAAAACCTATAACGCATACGATAACAGTAGATCTTTTTCTCGTAATATCGAAACGACTTTACGGTTTTATTTATTTATTTATTTATTTTTTTTTGTCACAGGCGGTGCGACGACAGCCAACGGCGACGGCGACGACTACGATATGACCCTCTACGGACCGTTTGCCAGGCTCGCGGTCGGACACGGCTCAACGAGGACGACGACGACTTCGGACGGGCGGTAAAACGCGAAAATCCGAAAAACAACGACCGAAAATCAAAACCGAACGGACGCCGGACGCGGTACCGACTCGCTCGGAGTCAGAGTGATTGGCCGGCCGGCACCGTTATGTTCAACCCACCCAAACTTCACAAGCACGACTGGTTCATGACCATGGTAAACACGCTGCTCGAGACGTCGGTGAAAGGCGGCGGCAAACTCGACAAACACCACGGCGGGATCGGCGACCACCCCTCGTCGGGTCTGTACGGCCCGAACGGCACGTTCGACGGGGGCGGCGGCGGCCCGTTCAACTACACCGTCAAGCGGGCGCTGGACGTGATACTCGACAACCAGCTGAACGTGGACAAGGTGCTGGTGCTGTACCTGGAGGTGGCCATCGTGGTCGCGTACGGCGTGCTGTTCGTCATCGGGCTCGTGTCCAACGGTCTGGTGTGCTTCGTCGTGTTCCGGCAGTGCGGCAAGAAGAACGTGCCCAGCCAGGGGCCGTCTCCGCGCAACCTGTACATCGTCAACTTGGCGTTCGCCGACATCATCATGTGCGTGGTGTGCATGCCGTTCACGCTGTGGGCGCTCATGTCCCGCCGCTGGACATGGGGCCTGATCATGTGCAAGACTGTGCCGGCCGCCCAGGGCGCCAACATAACCGTGTCCGCGTGTACCATAACCGCCATCGCTCTAGACAGGTACACCCCCTAACCATTATGTTATGATATTATTATTACAGTCGAGTCGCGATAACTCGAACCTCGATAACCCGAAAATATATGTAATTTATATTTCTAGGGGAATAAAAAAAGAATTCGAGTTGTCAAGTTTTTCGGGTCACTGAGGTTCCCAATAATCGCAACTCGACTGTAATATATTATGATCGATCTTAAGCTACATATATCTGCCCATACGATATCGTGGTATATAGAGGACCCCGTTAGACTATCGTTCTTATAAGTATAAGTCGCGCAATTTATTAGGTATATCAGGTGTTTATTTTTGTAATGAGCTATTAAACGGATCTATCGATTGCTGTGTTGACCTTTCGAGTGATGTGACCTCGGACGCTAAGGTTTCCCGTTAAATATCGTGCAAATAGTTCACCCCAAAGTGGGGCGATACTATCGGAAAAAAACATTCGCTTTGCCAAACTCATATAATATGTGATGTCATTCTATTTTATCATCTTTGCGCGTTTCTTCAACCGCATGCATAATACGGATGTTAATAATTATTTTATTAAAGATATATGTGAAAGTATATTTTATTTTGCATTTAATCGATAGTATAGTCTACTAGTTTATTATAAATGGTCTGGTTTGCGATGAATGTTCGACGATTGTAAAGCTATTAAACCACATGCAATAAGATTTATACATATAGGCATACTGTGTATAGTAAACTTATTAATAAGCGAAGTTGCTTGAGTCTTTTGTTCTTCGCCGACTTAACCATCATTCAACCAAATCTCAGTACAAATGCATTGCTTATAATTTACTAATTTCATGGCATCCGTTATAGAAAATTGTTCTAAGACAGCGTAATCTGATTTGATTTCACTAATGATTTCGATAGTAGGTACTTGATTTTTATCTTAGTTGGTTTTAATCTAGTATAATAATTATAGTACCTAGTAACTGTTATAGTTAGGTAATATTTAATCATAAAGGTATTACTACATGGTTCATCGTCATGTTTAATCGTCGTCATAGCCATACAATAATGCTTGGTCTAAATGCAAGAGATTGTTGTACGTCAAAGTTATTGTTTATAATTTATATGAAAATAAAGGGTATTACAAAATAAAAAATAAAACCAAAATCAATCAATCACAGGAGTTTGTTATTTTAGAGTATCACATATTGCAATACATTTTACCAATTTTTTTCGGTTAAAGTATTTGGCACATTTAGTTACCTATACCCTTTTATCTATACCTACAATATTATTATGGTCAATACGGTGATTGTTTATATGGCATTGGTATGAGTTTGACATTTATTATCAATGATGAAATAAAATATAATATCATTATTGCACTTTTTCATAAAATGGTTAAAAGATGATTACATTAGGTTAGGTATCGATATCGTAATTCGATTTTTTAATTCCTATGTTAACTAAAATGATACGTAGGTATTTTTTACCGTCATATTTTGAGTAATTTTTTTATTTAATTTGAATAGTGTTTGCCAGGAGAAATATTTAAATAACTTCATTGAAAATATGTTAAGCCAAAGTGCATTAGAATATATATTATATTTTATTTACCTATATTATATGTGTATTTTATTACTTATGGAAATATCCCGCTTATTAGTATTTTAAATAAAAATATAAGCTTGAAAATATAAAAGTAATAACTAAATTAACTTATAATTATTATATTTTTAATTTTATATGTTTTTATTTAAAATTATCGTAAAAAACTACGTTTATAAAGAGTTGGAAAATACTATAATCTGTACAATCCACATAACATGATATTATTAGAGAATTAGTAAAAATGAAAGCAAAAACGAAATATTTTTATATTTCATAGATAACAATAACTATTTATGTTAAATTGGCAATTAGTATAATATATTTAAAGGGGTTTTTACAAATAAACTGACGTAGTTGCGATTAATTCAATCGTTGTTCGTCAAAATTAGTGTTGTGTGAGAAGTGAGGAGAATATATAGACACCAAATGCAACATCGAGTGTATAATATAATATGTTTGATTTTTTTTAAATCAAAATAATAATATTATAATTATACTCTGTCACTCATAATGGTCGGTGGTAGTCGTCATAGCTTTGGTTAGTCGTGGGACGTCAGCAAGGCTATTCACGACGTTTGTCGCCAGTTATACGTACGCATTACAGTAGGTTCGGTCCTTCATTCAACCTCTCCAGTGAATGGGAAAGGTGAGAGAATCGAACGAGTCGCGCTGTTTGTATACCAAAGTAGAAAGTGCGACAGTGGTCTGTTGAAATGTTTGTACTTAGTACTTGCGATTGCTACGAACCGTGTCAAAACATATAACCATATAAAGGATATAGTAGATATATTTATCTCTTTCCATTTATTATTATTTAATAATATAAATCTTTAATATATTATGTAAAAAATAATAGTGGATAGGTGAAAAATTTACTTCTTTCATGATTTAAATGTCATTAATATAAATGAGATACATCAGATAATTTGATTCATTTTTATCATCTGATTTTTCATTTGACCTTTAAAATGTGTAGATTTATATTTTCAAGCTAAAATGTGAACAATATATTTTTATAATTAATTTTAATATATAATGTAATTACTAAAGTTCTTTGTTCATACTTATAATATTTGACGTTTAGATGGCTTGTCTTCGAAATTTGTATATTTTGCCGTAACTAGAATTAACACCCGTAAATAACTTTCATAACCAAAAGAAAACATAAAATGACTGATATCGACATATAACTTATCCCACTCATAGACTCAAGAACCGCTTTTACTCCCCTCCTTCTAAGTGAGTCTGGTTTTTAATACTTTTTATTACGTATCTAGATTTTCTCGATAATATGTGTAAATAATAATCAAATCCGGAAGATCTGTTTCTTTACGACCAAAAATATATTAATAAAATTGCACTACGATTGGATACAAACTATCTTAACTATATATACTCGCCACTCGGTGAATAAAATACAAATTAAAATCAGTGGCAACTGTTCAGATATTTTTTGACCGACAGATAATAACTGAACAGGCGTTTTCGGATTATTTTCTATATTGTTTTTCTTACATATCTGATAATATCGAATAATTTAATAATAAAAAAAAACCCACAACCAGTGCTAGTTTACTGAGCCCGATCGTATATAGACGGATACATAGAATTATTTTTATAAAAAGTGCACCCAAATAGCTCTAGCTGATGTGGAACGAAGAACTCTTCACCCGATCATCAAGTTTTATGTGACAAAAAATCGCCGAGGATTATATTTTAATATTAATTTGATATTAAAATATAGTGATGCCAGATAATTTTTAAATTTTGTTGTAACAACCCATAAATATAAACAAGAGACTTATCATTTTAATTTTTTTTTTGTTATTAACTTGGGTTTTTGTATTTTTTTACAAGCTAAATGTAATTAAAATATTTTTAGAAAAATTACCTTAATAAATAATAAGTAGATTTTAAATCGAAAAAAAACTAATAGTTCGGTCGAGACATAAGATAATTATTAAAGGGTAATAATTGTATCATAAAATACTTAAATACTTATTGTTGATTTTAATCATATTAGATTTAAATACTACATTTTGAATACAAGTATACGTAAATTATTACATTTTTCAGACCATAAACTGCATTATATTTACTATATTTTTTTTCTTCATTGTTTTAACTATTTCTTCAATGTCTGCTTTTTACAAAATATTTTTATGCCAAACAATTGTGTTTCTTTACAATTTATAATAGCAAAAGCTTTTGTAATTTGAAGTGGTTATTGCTTTTAACTGTAATGACAGATAAAAAAAAATTTGATGAATGAACCGTCGATACTATTGTGAAAATGGTATGATGAAATTTGTACGTGATGTAAAAATATATTTTTAAACACATTGTATAAATAAATATAAATAGAAATAAAATAAACAGAGTTTTAATAAAAATAAAAAAAAATAAACATAATATCTAATATTTACAAAGATTAAAAACTAAAAGGATTGTTTTTTTATTTTAAATATATTATTTCCAAAGGAATATTCTTTGAGCTATTTAAAAAAGTATTTGCATTTTGATTTAACCTAATAAACTCTACATATTTAACTATAACATATTAAGTGATTAATTCAAAAAATAATTATCAGTATCTTATGTCATCATAGAATTTCTGCTTTTCATACATAATTTATTTGTTAATATAAGTACTTATAAGTTTGTAATACAATACTATCAAATAATCAATTATTGAATATGAGCATTGTAATTGCATTGTAAAGATTAAAATAAAATTGTATACAATTGTACATTGCATTATATAATTGATTGGATCATATAATTTAAAGAAAGTGATCAGTTGTTCTGTTTAAAAATGTTAATTCTATAAGAATCAATTTTACAGTATTGCAATCAAACTCGTTGGAAATATAAATATACCACACGTATACCACATTTTAAGAATGAATAATGAATTAATAACTTGTCCATAGATCCACATGGATATTATCAAGGCCTTAAAACTTTACATACTTCTAACTTAGTCTTAAATCATCATATATATCATTGATTATACTCATCACCCCATACACTGACTTTGAAATTGATCAACAAAAAAAATGTTCGTAAAAATATAAATAATAGTATCACAAAATAGAACCATAATATCATGCTTTTCGTTTTATACGTTTATACAGACGTAAAATACGTATATATTTAAAGGTATATAACTTAGTGCTTCAGTAAACACGTGTAAGGTATTGTCGTACAAACTATTTTGCAGAATATTAGTGTGAAATTGTGAATATACGATTATCCTCCGGGAAACACGCACGCATGTTTGTTCGCTAGAATTTCCTAACGGTGTACCCCCACAAAGCCATTGCTCACCTCAGTTACAATCCCTTTCCCTTGTTCTATTGTCCACTCTCCTGTTTCTCCTCATTTTCTCTCTCACCACATATCAAAACCACACTCTTCTCTCTCTTTCTCTCCTCTTCGTATAGATATCTACATCTCTTTCTATCTCATCCTCTATCTTTTTCTCTTTATCTTGTTCGATACCTCCCTGTCCTATATATAATATATATATATATACTCTGGGAAAAATTATGTACTTGAACGGGCGGACGGATGGCAAAATGACACCACCAAAGCATTGGTTCCATCACTTTGGAGAAGGACATCTATACGCGTTCCACCCACGGTGTATGTGATCATCCGGCCGACAACTACATTCGATGATTGAAGTGTCTGTTAAGTATAATTTACTGCTCCACGACACGTTCGCTGTCGGTGGATCACTATCAATGGGGTAAAATGAGAATTCACCATATCGTGTATTATATAGACAATTTAATTTGAAAACATTTCTATTAATGTTCAATTGTTATAATCATTTATTTATTCGACTAAAAGAAGTCAAAGTAGTCATGCATTAAAAAAACTTGTTTAATATTACAACTATCTTTTAAGGTAAATAACAATAATCATAATTGTTTACATAGACAAAAAGTATAATTGCATACCAAGATTATTAAAAATCGCGAAAAACTCATTGTCCTGTGAAAATCCCGTAAACGATTACAAAGTGTAATAAAATATAATTAATAGTAAAATAATAAATTCACATTCACAATCTTACCTTCCTAGATAATGTTTGCTTCAAATGTTGTTGTACAGAAAATAAATTAACTTAAAATAAGAACTAAAATATATTAATATTTTCGCATTCAATAAACATACATATATGTATTTTAATCAACTTAGCATTCATTTGAATATGTGGAAATAAACAACAATAATATCCATTATTTTATTTATCATATAAACTAACATGTGCGGAAAGAAAGTTATTTAAAAAACATTTTAGTTACTATTATTTTATAATATGTGCACGGAAAATATAATATAACAAATAATTAAATGGCTTATAGTTATAAATGAGAAATTGCTTGGATGAAATTTATCGAATTTCAATAGTCATTAATAATATATATAACACTGTAATCGTTTACGAGATCTTCACACGACACCAGGTTTTCTACGAATATTAATAATTTTGGTATGCAATTATATGTCATTAATCTCCACGGGCAATATTATATTTGTTTGATAGTGTCTAGCAATGGCACTTTTAAAATGAAAAATATAATCTTCCAAAAGTATTTTTTCCAGGTATTCTAAATTTAGTTAGAAGAAATGATGTCTTATTTTTACACGTACGCATGTCATGTGAACATCATAAGTATTTATTTAATGTTTTGCCAACTGTATGATCTTGGCACTAGATTGGCTTAAAAATGTACAAATAAATAATCATAAAAATAAAACTAAACGTTGCGGTACTCGAAATACCATTACGTTTAAATACTACTAAATATATGCGCAACGGAGAACTTCGTAGTATTGTTCGTAATTAAAAACTGACAGGCTTTGTACTTATGTTATCATTCTCTCCGTGTATGGAACGTGAGTTACCCCTAAAAAGTAAAAACTCGCTGTTTAATTGTTTCAAAAATAAAATATTTTTAACCGTCACGTTATTTGTACACCAGAGTTTAATATTTAAAGTCATTTCCCCGCCTATAATGTTTATCCGGGTGATGAAAATAACAAATACCTCAAAAAACAAACTTATGTCTGGTTTCGACAAGAAGTTGGTCACATTCTACATAGTCAGTCGAGCATCAAGATGTTTATCCTATTTTAAAATACTTTTTGGTTCAGTTGAAATTGTTTCGTCATTGCGACTCTAAGACGATGGCGTATAAATGTAATTAATATTTTCCCTTCCAGTTAAAACAATACAACGTTATTAACAACTTTATACAAAATACTGAAGTTATCCAAGCAATTATTTTAACGTGATATTTAAATGCATAAGAAAAAAAATTATGTATCTTATTACATGAGTTATATAAGTAATACATTAAATTTATTTATACATAACTGTAAAGGTTATTGTAATGGTTCGACAACCATCCCTAGACATCCGAATTTATTTTAATATACATGTTTTTAAATAATAATGATACTATTTTGAGTAATAAACATAAATGTAAACATATAAAACATTTTAATTTGGTTATATAATTTATTTTAATTGGTCATAATAATATAATTTATACATCACAAGTTCATCAACTAGAAATTTTACTTTTTGATGTCTAAATCTATGATACTATTTGATTTTATAATTGATTCATAAATAATTAAATTATGAATCACATCTAAAAGAATATTCTTAAAAAAAAAAATACTAATATTAATGTTGGAAATAATTGTTTTTTCGTTCTAAATAATTCAATTTTTCGTGATTCACGATATATTTATATTAAAATATAATATAATATTAACATATGAGTTTTTATTATAAAGTAGAATACGTTAAAATCAATATTCAATACATCACGCAGTGTGAATATTTTATAAAATATATATTCATAGTGTAATTTATTGAAAATTGGTAGGCACCAAAATACTCGTGTATAATATAAAATTATCTATATGTATATTGTTTTATGTCTATTCGACATGTTTAATCTGACATGTGATATCCAAGTACGATATATATAAAAACCGACGCAAGGGGGTGTCCTCTTTCATGCGTATTTTTTGAGATCCAAAACTTTAGATGAACAATAAACTAGGTTACGTAAGTGATTATAATTTATTGACTTGGGTAGTAATATTTCGAGAAGTTAAAAATTATTTTTAAAATTCATTAGAAAAAATGTGGTTCTTTTTTTTAATAAGACGTACTTGTATAGATATAATACCGCAGTGAATAATGATTGCTATAATAGTGCATTAGGATAAGTTTAAACGTTTTATTTAACTTTGAAATTGAAATGCAAATAGCAAATATTTATAGCATTTATAATATTTGACTTAATTATTGTTAAAACTTAAAAGACATAAATTATGATGAATATGTTTCGTCTTGGTTAAATAATAATAGGTAAAATGGAACCTATTAGATTATTTATGATATAATATAATCATCACTATATTGAGAGCAATAAATCTAATTTTTTTTCGTTAATAAATTAAAAATAAATTATGATTTGATGGTCAACAACAAGTCTTATTAAAGGCAACAATTGTGCATAACTTAAAATTCATAATTACATATATCATATTGTGGACTGATTAACAACTAATCGTATTTTGTAAAATTATTTTAAATACGAATTGTAAATACACAAAATTTGTATCAACTTAATATATTTGTTTTGAATTTTTATAATAAAAATAGTTTAAAAACACTGGTATAGCCATTATATAGATTAGTGTTTAAAATAAATTATTTAATTTCAACGATGTAGGATTAGTTTATATAATTTTTCATACAACTCGAGTATCGGTCTATTTGAAAAAAATGAACCAAGTAATTAGTATATATACGATTCATAATATTGTCGTTATATAATATTATGCAATATGTATTATACTTGATACGTCATGGATATAAAACATATATTTCTTTCTTTATTTAATATTGATCCGAAGAAAATGTATTATTAATTGTTGTTAAATTTATAAAAATAAAATGTACAACATATGTTATGATATTTTCTAGTGGGGTCTTGTAATTTTTACTCAAAGCAGTATGTATTTAAAATAAAATAGAAAATAGAATAAAATACTTTTAAGTGATTTTCTTTAGAAAAAAAACTGTTTTATACAAATTTAAAAATTTATGGAAATAAAATATCAACCGCTTGCTTATTTATTGTATAGCTATAAGTAAAAATGAAATTGAAAGATATTTATAAAATTGTTGAACATTTAATTTAAATAGTCAAATAATATTATTGAAAAATACATAACACTGATCGTGTTTCAGTGTTTCATGTTAAGTTAATATTTTTTTATTTATTTAAAGGCCCGTGTGGGCTCAAGTACAGTGTTTACGAGTATCTTGAATTACATAAATATGTTTTAAACTTAAATACGAATTAAATTTAAAATTTTTTAAACTTAAAATTTAAAAAACTATTAATCCTATTATTTACAGTTTAAAAATTGAGAACTAAAAATAAACATTTTTTCCATAAATTAAGTGATAAGTATAGTTAAATTAAATATTTTTTATTGTCTTATCGTTGTTATGTTTGGCACTTTTTCCCAACTATTTGAAGTTGACCACATTTTCTACACTTTCATAGGTCTCTGGGAATTTTTTTTTCTTGTCCTACGTACAACTTTACCGTAGAGAAGGTTTTTTCGCTCTTAAAAAGGATTATGTCTTATTTGAGATCAAAGACTACTTATGAAGGAATAAATTCTTTAGCTTTTTTAACCATAGAGTCAGATTTAACAAAGGAATTAAATTATGATAATATCATTGATACATTTTTCAATGAAAAAGCTTGGCGTAAAATTTTTAATTTGATTTAAATTTCCTTCATTCAAATTTAATTATTATTATATAATATAATATATATATATATATATATATATAAACGAGTATATCATATACACATACATTATACACTATTGTATTTTTATGTATACCTTAAATATTTTTAGTTTTCGAATAAAGTAAAAAATTCATAGATTTCAACATGATATATTTATTTTTTACAAATATATAACTGGAAAAAATTGTGATGAGGTAGAAAAAGGTGTTTTTCCTTACCTAGGGCGCAAAATACTGAAATACGTTTCTGGCTTTGTTCCCACTTTTTCTATTTCTGTGTCAGTCTTTATAATTTTCTAAAGTAATACATTTTTTTTTAAATCCTTGTATTACTTTTAGATTTATAATTTGTATAAGATTTATATTTTTTCGATATTTATGGTGTTTCATATTTTAATCTTAAGGTTACTTCTACCATATTTAGTACTATATTCAATTAAATTAATTAAAAATTAATTAAAAAAGTAAGTAACCAATGTTTTTATCTTTATGAGTTCTAATTAGGTATTTAAAAAACGCAATACATATAAAGTATAAAATTTGTACAGATACCATGACCCGGCCAGGCTCAAAATGTAATTTTTAATTATTTATTATGTATTCTAGCCATTCTAGGTGATTACCCTTTTATATATACAATATAATATTCATACTTTTCAATAATTAAGATTTTATTTTATTCTATATTTCGGAATTATACTAAAATTTCATTGTTTTAAATCAATGGATAAAGAAAAATAAATGTTAGCATTAAATAAATTTATGTTGAGTTTAAAGGAGGGAAATATTCTAGAAATGGAAGTAGATGTGAATTCTTTATAGATCAATGTAATATTTTAGTGTAAAGGAATGCGTTGATGGAATATGGAATTTCGAGACCATATAAAATTAATAATAATTATTGTTCTAAACATTTAAATACATAATGTTGATCAATTTTAATTAATTGTTTTCATAAATAAATAAAAAAGTTCGATTTATATATTACATAAATGTTATTGGATACTAAACGTCATATAACTAAGAATTGAAACAATTTTTCAAAACAAATTAGTTTAGTAAACATGGTTTGTTTCAAATTACTACTTTCATGTATTAAAGAATTTTTTAAACTTATGGTTATGGTGTTCTCTATTGTAACGTTTTTTTTATGTATTATCAAACTAATTTTTTTTGTGAAACAAAGTAACAAATTAAAATACGCACTTAACATTTTTTTATATTTTTATATTTTAAAACGGCGCGTTAGATAGGCAATTTGCTACTTGTATGTGTGCATTGCATTCATATAATTTGTCTATTATCATAATTACTTTGTTAACTCGTATAACAAAAACAAAAATTTAACTGATTTGATTATTTTATTTTTAATTGTAATATAAAAAAAATCGATTCATTTTTGAAAGAGACCAATTATATACTGGTAATTCAATTGGTCAATTTTAATGTATTGATGTAGAATATTGTCTTATCAATAATATAAAATCATAGTATGTTATTATTATTATTATTATCAATGGTTAATGAAATTAAACTATGCACACAATATTTTAAGGGACAAATTTATTGTTAAAAAATATGTAAACAAAACATTCATAATATGAAAGTACTTCATGATGATACTGGTTAAAACATAAAAAAATTAATTAAATAGTGTTTTGAAAAACAATTACTATTTTTACGAATGATATGGGAATTACGGCATAATGTACACATAAATTAAAATTGTTTTTTATAATATTTTCTTACCGAAGTTTTTACGTGTTTTTTATTGATAGTAACTTTTTTTAACCCATTATTTTGAAATACGATTTTTTTATTTATTGATGTATTTGTTTAATAATACTTTTAATCTGTTATATTTTAGTTATGAAAATACTACTTTGGACTATACAGTTATATTAATATTTAATTTAAAAAAAACAATCTTAATCAAGTTTTATTGTAAGAAACTGTAGAGTTTTATGTGTACAGTTTTTCGTTTTAAATCTTAACATTTCATTAAACACATTGATAACCTGTTCGCTGTGTCTTATTCTTATTTTCGGCTAACATGATAGCACTTTAAAAATAAAAGATTTTTTAAAAACAACTAATGCAAATAATATTATAGATATCGTAGTTAATTACTGTTGTCAATTAAAATAATTATTAAGAATTTTAAATTGTGCATTAGAATGTTAGGTATAGGCTTTTAGAGTAATTCAAAACTAATTTGGGCATTTATTTCAATTTATTTTTATCTGTTTAAATCAATTTATAACTATTATCATCAAGTTCAAACATATGCTTGTATAATATGTGTATTTGAATATCGTATTAAATACCTAATTCATGAAATTTGTCATTTATATTTTACAAAATGTGTTATATAGTAAAACTCTCTTAAAACGATCTCTGAAGAGACCAATACTCTAGAACGTTCTAAGCAATATTTTCATTTAAGAAAAAAAAAATTAAAAACAGACAATAATGGTTTACAATATTTATAACAGATTCCAAATATTATGGTCATTACTAGAAAGTAGGTCGTTTAGCATAATTACTGAATTCAATTAAACCAATTAAATAGTCATCAGTCACCACGATATTTTACAAATTACATATTACACAAATTGGAACAAAGTATACTTGTAAAGGTATAATGTATTTATAAATACATATGTAATACGTATAGTATCTAATATTTATGTCTGTATAATTTGTACTGAAAACAATTATTTTACTTTTAAAGATATACAAGTATTCTAGTATAAATACTTGATATGTACAATTGTTTATATCGTAATTATATATAATATATATACAATTATTTTTGTATAGTATTTATTATTTTTAGTTATAAAACATTTTAATTGTACATATTTATTGTTTACAGCCAATGAGTTTATTTTTATAACTTGAATAGATATATTTTTTGATATTCGTATAATCAAGCTATAGAGAGATACTTTTTTTTAATGTAAAAGTTGTTTTTATTTACTTACATATGTTAGACAAGAATCAAAGTTTCTGTGTTTTTACGCAGACCACATGTCTTTTAGTTTTCATAAAAAATGTGCGGGTTTATAAGAATTGTCCGAGATAAATATTATAGTTTTATTATTCAGAAATAAAGCCGTTATACAGTCAGAACTCAGAACCTAAAACATAACTGATGGATACAGGACAAACAAATCTTTAATAGACTTATGTCTAATGACATCCATATTACATCATTTCAGTTTATGAGGAAAATATTAAAACAATTATATGTATTACGCGTGACATTTTTTATATTATAATTTCAAAAAAAGTGATTCATATATTATACTTTTGAATATATATATGGGACATATTAAATACCGTAGGCTTTCATATAATAATATTAGATTTTAGAATGAATAATGAACTTTAAGAGTTAGCTCGTTTTCGTATATATCTAGAACTCTACTTTGAGTGTAATTGTTAACTATGGTACAACACAAAATATTCTAATTAATATAATTTAAATCTATAGAATCTATGTATTTAATAGAATTAATAACTAATCACAAAAAAATGTGTAATATTTTATATTAAACGTAACATTCTAAATGTGTTAAATGTATTTATTTTTAACATCATAATGCGTACATTTATAATAATATTTTGTTATCGCTTATAATATTGGTTTGTTTACAAAGATATGTATACATAATAATAAGAATGAATTACATTTTAAGATCACAAATATAATAATATATCGTTCGAGAAATTAATATACATATATTAATCTAAATTGCATAACTGCTTATGAACGGCTTTGTACATCACCTCCCGTACAAGTTATTATAGACTATCATTAATTAGTGCATCCCAACTGTACATTTAACTCTGTTAATATGTTAATACCAAACCTATTTATAGTAGTTATATGATTGTGAGTATCAAATAAACAATTGGCAGGGTTATACGTGTGTGTGTGGAACAAAGGAATATAATCAAGAAATTCTATTTGCTTTACACTTTGATGTGGTTCTTGTGTCTGATAATGAATTTTGCGATATGTATTTTCAATTGAAAAACCAATTACTTATGTTTGTTATCGGATATGCAAAACGGCAAACACAAAATAAACTATAATAAATATGTTGTTAAGGTTAACATATTATTATTATTTGTTTTTATTTAATCTATGGTTTATATTTGAGGTTATTTTCAATAGGTAACCTAATCAGATTGACGCAAACATTTATAGACAAAAAACAAAAAACAGTAAATAATACCATAAATGTCCACTATACATATAAACTTTTTTTTTTCAAAAACATATGTGTAGGTAAGAGTATTGTTAAACGTTATTCGAATAAATAATTTTTGAATTGATTGTTAGATCCTAAATATTTATTTCAAGAGAAATTATTTTTATGCTAATTCGTAAGACATTCAAATTTGTTGATTTAATTTTAGAAATCGGAAGGCTAGTCTATACTGTCTTTTGGTATAACTTAAAGCTCGAAATACATTACAATAATGTTTTGTTGGATAGATTCTCAACTGGTTATGTAAAATGTTGAAAAAATAATACGGTAAAAAATTATTAAGCAAACTAAAAGACAGCTTAAAGGAAGCGTAACGATGTAAAATAAGAACAACTGCAATGAGATAAATACTCTAAAAAAATATTTTACTTATAACTTATAACTTATTTCAACTATAATGCAACATTCTGGTTAGTTTTCTTTTGTCTAAAGGCTGGTGCATCATAAACTTTGGTAATAAGCAGAATTGAAAATCTCTAAAGTATTAACTGCATAGTGTAAATGAATATTTAGACATATAATAAACGATAAAATATATATTTTAAATTCAGTCTTAATCAACAAACAGTAATAAAACAAAACATCGAATGTTTATTTTCGTAACCAAAATAATAAATATATAATATGTTTACGCGTGTGTTTGGGTATAACATATGATAAATCATATTTACTTGGAAAAAGAGAGCATAGATACCTTAAATATTTTCTTCATATACATTTACGTCTATAAAAATACAATTTATAATTATTGATTTATTCTCTATACTCTTTAAACGACCTACTATATGGTGATGTAATATGTTTTTATATCGAACAAGAAATATTTTATTTTACGATCAATAAAACATTTTAAATAAAATATTAAACAATGTAAAAATTATATAAATATTTTTGTTATTATAGAAGCCATGGGTATGGTAGTTGTAGTTTCAAACAATATTAATGAAAACTAATAATAATATGTGGTCATAATCTACATACATATGTTTTATATTAATAATAATACATATGATAGTTTTGATATTTATAATATTATATAATTATTTTTGGAGCCTAAAAAATAGTTGGGTAATCAGTTTATTTTAATAATAATTATATTTTAATATTTTTTTTTTTTTTTTTTTTTTATTAAAAGAAACTTTGTAAACAATTAGCTTCGACAATTATGATTATAAATATTACATAGAAAACAATATTAACAACAAAAATAATATTACAAATAAATTAAATTTTTAAACCAGTCTGGTTGATGAAGGATATAAGTGAGGTAATAATTGGTACATTTGGTGAAGAGAGAATGGATTGAGTGTCGAGTTTGACATTAAAGGAGTGGATTAGGGTGAAGAGGGTATTGCGTTGGGGAACCAGAGAGGGACAGTGAAAAAGTATATGTGAGATATCGCAAATCATGGGATCGTGAACGTGGAACATACATAAAGGAGAGTCATTGAGAGAAAGTTTATAAGAGTGAGAAGGTAGTAAGGTGTGTCCAAATCTTAGACGTGAAAAAGAGGTAATTATTTTACGATTTAATTTGAGGTTGTGAAACCAAGGGTGAGAGGGGATAGATGGTGAGATATTTTTGTACCAAGAGGCATAATTGGGGGCTAGTCCGTTCCATTGGTTGCGCCATAAATTATAAATATGGTATTTTAATAAGGGACAAAAATCGGTCCAGGGAATTAGAGTAGGAGAAGGACAGCAGAACGAGGAGGTAGATTTTGCAATGGAGTCCGCTATTTCATTTCCTTTTATACCAGAATGGCCGGGCACCCAAAGGAATTCAACTATAAAATCTGAAAGGGTAAGTTCATATAGAAGTTGCCTGATCCTAATGGAAATAGGAGAAGGACGGGAATTGAAAAAATCGGAGGAGAGGCTAAGAAGACATGATAAGGAATCGGAGACGATGAGATAACTGCTGGGGGGGAGGGCAGAGATGGTCGAAAGGGCTTCTAATATTGCGAAGCATTCCGTAGTGAATGATGAGGCAGAAGAGGGTAGATTATTAGACATGGAGATGTGTAAGTCAGGAATGAAAAAAGCGTAACCAGCCGAAAGAGGGGAAACTGAACCATCTGTATAAATTAGGGTGGAATTTGGAAAATTATTTTGAATGTAGTCTAAGAAAAGATTGTTGACGATGATGGGTGATATAGATTTAAGTGCCTTGGAAGTAAAGTTCAGAAAATGTCTGTTGGTGTGAACTATAGGTGAGTAGGAGAGAGCCAAATAATTAATTTCATATAAGGGTAATAATTTAGAATTGGTAACAAAATTACGGATTGAAGATAAGGAGTATGCCGTGGAGGCAAGAATTGGGAGAGATTTTTTAACGTAACGCCAGGAGAAGTATATGTCAAGAAAGGAATTAAATATTGTGGAATGACGAAGGGAGAAGTTTTTTAGTAGAAATTTACCAGCCAACCATCTGTTTCTGATATTAAAGGGGGGGCATGCCGTCTCGATCTCAACGGCCGCATTAGGGGTAGATTTAAGGGCACCAATAATTGACTTAAGGCAGGAGTTTTGGAGATTATTAATTTTTTTCCAATGTGAATAGGATGCGGAGCCTGATAAAAAGCATCCATAGTCAAGTTTGGACCTTATAACAGCTTTGTAAATGATTAAAAGTGTGGAGGGATGTGATCCCCACCACGTATTGGAAATTGATCTAAGGAAATTGGCCCAAAGAGAGGTAAATTTAATGAGATGTTGAAGATGCGGAGCCCAGCGTAATTTGGAGTCTAGTGTTAGTCCTAAATACTTTATGTTCTGGACAATTGGAATTGGAAAATCGTTTATAGTGATATCTAAAGAGAGAAGGTAACGTCTTCTAGTGAAAATCATGGCCTTACATTTTTCGGGAGCTACAGAGAAAAAGGAAGAAGATAGAAGGTTTTGTAGGAGATTGAGCGAATTGTTTAAAGAGTCAATAGCGAGATCGATATTTGAATTGTAGGAGAATATGACAAGATCATCAGCATACACTAGGCACTCATGTCCAAGTGTATTTAGTTGTTTAATAATGAAATTCATATACAAATTAAAAAGAATGGGACTTAGGCAGCTACCTTGGGGTAGACCTGTGTAAGTGGAGCGTATGTTTGTAGAGCCGTATGGGGATGTGAATTTTAGAGTTCTATGTGAAAACAGGAGGGAGACAAGGTTAATGAATATAGGGGGTAGTTGGAGTGAATTAAGGTGAGATAGGAGAGTTGGTATATGGACAGAGTCAAAGGCACCACGAATGTCGATAAAGGCTGCAGGTAAAAAATGTTTGTTGTTAAAAGATTGGTATATTTTACTCGAAAAATTTGCGAGGCAATCAAGTGTACCTCTTCCTTTTCTGAAAGCATATAGGTTGTCAGAGAGAATAGAGTTATGTTCGAGCCACCAATCTAGGCGGTTTTTTAGAATAAATTCCATGGTTTTGCATAACGCTGAGGACAGGGCGATGGGCCTAAATGCAGTGGTAGAGTTGGCTTTGGGAATAGGTATGACTATAAACTCTTTCCAGGAGTCAGGAATTTTATTGAGGAGGAGAATTTTGTTGAGTATATTCAAGAGGTACTCGACGGCATTAGTAGGAAGGTGTTTGAGCATAACAGGGGAAATGTTGTCAGGGCCGGAGGCGATTGATTTACGTGAGGCGATGGCGGCGTTTAGCTCACTTAAGGTTATAGGCATGGAGATTATGTGATTAGTAAGTGTATTTGAGGCAGGCAAAATTGAATTATGTAAGGCTTCAGAAGATGAAGGGACATAACATGGTGCTACTTTACAACAGAAATCATTGAACCAACTGTCATTGTGAGGACGAGAGCGAGTAACAATACTATTGCGAAAGCGTTTAGCGGTGGTCCAGGTAGATTGAATGGATGAAGAAGGGTTGAGGTTCGTACAAAATTGTTTCCAAGCTAGTCTTTTAGATTCTTTTAAGAGACGTGTGGTTGCAGCGCTGGCATTGCGATAAGTAAGATAATCTTGAACGGAGCCTGAGCGAATGAAGGTTTTATATAAGGATTTGCGGTTGGAAACTGCTTTGGAACAGGAGGAGTTCCACCACGGGGGAGAGGGAGGGAAATTGTTAAGGTTATTACGTTTGATAGGAATTGTTTTCTTAGAAATATCTAAGATCATATGAGTGAACTGTTCATAATCTTTTAATGGACATGTGTAAGTGTTGAGAAGAGGGATAGAGGAATTGATGAGTTGAGAAAAAAGGGGCCAGTCAGCTTTATTGAGGTTAAATTTGAGATTGGGGGAGAGATAATTGGGTAAGGTAGATCTGTTATTTGGTAAGGAGTTAGGGTTTGTAACATTGACAGATATGATAATAGGTAAATGATCACTTCCGTTAGGATCGTCTATAATGCGCCAGGTTGAAAGCCAGAATAAATTTGGAGTGGATAAGGATAAATCAATACACGAATTGGTTGAGTTGGGTCTGCCTACATGCGTAGGTGAGCCGTTATTAAGTATATTAAGATTAGAAGAGTTCAACGCATCGTAGATTAAGTTACCCCGTCTGGTGGACGTAGTGGAACCCCAGGCTGGGTGATGGGCATTAAAGTCACCTGTAAAGAAAGAGTTGTGATCTGTGAGTTGGAAGAGAGAGTACCATACTTCAAAGGGGATAGGTGAATCATTTGGACTGTAGCAGGACCAGAATGATGTATTAGGTAAACCGTCAATATTTGTTATTTTTAGACCAATTAAATCGATATTATTTTCCAAGAGAAGTTGTTTTAAGGGGGGTTTAATTTCTATTAAAGATACATTAAGTGAGGTATGGGCGGCAATTGCGACGCCCCCGTAGCCATCGACTCGATCTTGTCTGAATAAATTAAAATGAGGAATAAAGCAATTACGGGATGGAAGTAACCAAGTCTCAGAAATAAGTATTATGGAACAATTATAGGAAGATACGAGGTGTTGGATAGAAGGTAGTCTTGCAGGAAGACTACGAACATTCCATTGTAGAATATTGACCATTAGAAGAAATAACGGAGATTTTTGGAATTGAGAGACAAGACATAAGGGATGATTCAATTAAGTTTTGAAGGGAAGAGGGAGATAAGGGAGAGAGGCTAGGGGAGTTGGATAAGGATTCGGAGAGTTTGATGCAGAAGGCATTGACCCAGGTTAGATCAAATTGAGGAGGTTTGGGATCCTGGGACCGATTTTTACTAGCATAATCTATGAAGTGCCCATTTGGTAGGGAAAAATTAGATTGGTTGGGAACGTGAAATTGTTTTTGTTTAGAGTGAGAAGAATGATTGTTATACTTCCTATGAGGTGTATGGTGGTAATGTGATTGAGAGGTTAACGGGGGGAAAGAGTTAGTGGAGGTATCCGGAACTTGATGAGAAGGATTTAACACAGACTGTTTATTAACAATATTTGAATAGCTAAATGCACTTGAGGAGTAATTATTTTTCTTGAGAGAGACTGCTTCGCGGAAGGGTAAGTTTTCCGTAGCCATAATTTTCTTAACATCCCTTTGGAATGACCACTCTTGGCAATTCCGGTCAGTGGAGAGGTGGGGGAGTTTACAGAAGATGCAAACTGGATCTGTTGCGTTGATTGAAGGGCAAGTAGTTAATGAATGGTCATTTAAGCCACAGTGGCTGCATTTGGATTTACTGCGACAGAATTTAGCCGTGTGGCCAAATCGCAAACAGTTATTGCACTGTATGGGAGAACGGACGCTAGGAGAAATTTTGAAAATGACGTTGTAAATTGATACGGCATCTGGGATTTTGGGGGATAAAAATTTTATTTCCACGACACGAGTAGGCGTTAGGACATTATCCTTTTTGATTGAAATGCGTTTGAAGGCAATAGCGCGGACTGTGTTATCAAGTCCTTCCCAGAAATCTTCTTCGGTTAGGGAACTATCGACTCTGATAATTCCGAAAGAGTAGATAAGCGTAGATGGAATATATGCTGTAAATCCAATGTTTGCGAGTAGAGGGGAGGTGAGAAAGTTGTTGGCTGAAACTTTAGTATTGAAGGTGATTTTGATTTTTTTATGACCAATTGGTTTGATGTTGTTGATGCCAATGAAATTGGTGGAAAAAATTTTTGCATATTTTAACGGGTGCCAGTGATCAATTTTTAGGTTGATATCTGAATGTTCCGCAATGGTAGTGAACGGACCGTTATAATCCGCGGAGAAAAATTTATTAAGTTGTTCGGAATTACGTAAGGACTGTATATCGTTGGAATCGTAATTTATATTAGTGTTTGAAATATCAGCGGTGTATGTTGTATTTGCGGAAACGGGAACATTAGCGTGATCGGTTGTAGAATGCGATAAATCTATATCTATATTCATATTATTAGAGGCCGTGTCATTAGTAGAATGAGATAACGAAATGTCGTAATCGAATGTATTGTTGGGCATATTTAATACTGGTGGATTATTTTTAATCTGCTGTAGAGTGGGAGATATAGGGCTAGTTGGAGTTGATACCTTCTTAGATTGAGATGCTTTTTTACTTGTCTTGGTGGTCCATTCCTGATCCGTGTTGTGTGGTCTGGAAGCATTTGGTGCTTTTTTTATTTTACCGACTGAATTGTTAAGAGCGTGCGGACGATTGTCGTCGCCGCCCGAAGACGACGCCGGCATTATACAAAAGGCGATAGCAAAACGTAGATACGGAGCGACAATTAACGAACGACTTGCTTCGATGGTTGACTTATCGCGACTGATATTTTAATATTAATATTAATAATTGTGTATAACTATAATAAAAATCAATGATAGATTCAACAAAAACGAAAAGTCTTATGTTTTTACTAATTAAAGTCCATATGAAGACTATGGCTAATGAAAACTGAAAACTAATAAATACGGATGTATTAATGGTAGATATAATATTAAATAAGTTGTTTTGATACAATAAACATTTCTTAAATGTAAATTTTAAATAATCAGAATTATGTAATTCATTTATTTTAACAAATTAATAATTATGTAATGCTTAGGTACTTTTTATTATTTTCAGAATAATTGTATGTTTTTAAATTTTAAATTTAATAATACAATTGTTATTATGATTCACGATAAAATACCAAACATAAAAACAGAAGGAAATAAAAATATAAAAATTACGAAAAATTATAGCTCCCTAATCGTCACTACAGTACGTAAAAATTATTATCTAAAACAGAATTGTAATATTTTCGATGTACTAGTATAGATTAATATATACTGCAAAAAGAGAAATATTCCCCTCGATTCATGATTACATGGCACAACAACTTGATTAAAATATTGCCATCCCCAAACAGTATTGATCGAAGTTATCGCTACTATGCACATTGTTATTTGTTAGAGTGTGTAATGCCGTTTTTAATTACGATCGATAATAAAAAATATATAACAGTGAACGGGCGTGTAAATGAAGTGTATGCTCCTATATTTTTGTGCTTGAGTCAAAAAAGATAAAAATCCGCCGCTGATTCATCACAGGTAAAGGGAAAACTAATATATTTAATAACGGTCAAACCGTAAAAGCTGGCTGGCGATGATGTTTTGAACGCGTTTCTAGGCCAAGAACAGATGTGCAGCCGATGGAAACGGAAAAAGCTTTTAATTATGACACGATGTGACTAACCTTTATTTAAATTGATTATAATTGTATGTAAAATCATGTCGCCGTCACGATACGTCAACTTGTCAACATTTTACCGTAAACGATTATATTATTATTTGCCAGTGTAGATTAGCAGGTTTTCCGCATTTTTTCACTACCGTAAATGGTGTCATTAAAATATGTTTAATATGTTGTTTTTGATACTTCTCAAATTCGAGTAGTTCTGAAACTTTTTTAGCGCATTATTGTGCCAAAATAATTTGAATTTTGACACGAGTATCTAATACCAAACACTAGAATAGAACAGTATAAGCATAAATGCACCTGTTTATAAAATGTCACTAAAGTATCATATTGCAACCGTAAGCCCTGCGGCGATACTCTAACTGTAATTTTGTAAATTTCAAAATTTCTATCCATCGACATTCATAAACTAACAAAGAGATAGCGCTATGTTGCAATAATCGTTGTTGGATTAAACTTTAATTTGTGTTCTCATCGGCCATCATTATTTTAAAATTCTAACATAAGAATTCGTTCTATAGAAAAATATTTCTTTAAAACGAAATTAAGTCACAAGAGCAATTTTAAATTCAAAAATATCCCAAACAAAACAAAACAGCTTCGTATTAGACCGATAGTAAAAAATGTCTACAAAATCCAAAATGATAAAATTGATTCCAAACGCCATGAGTCACAAGTCACTCGGTGTCGTTTTGGCATGGCTGTGTACGACTTGCGTGTCGTTATAATTTAGTTTTCCGTTTCTATTGTCGTCCGGCCAGGTTAGTTTGGGTTTTTTTGTGTATGAGGATGACAATGCGATCTCTGGGCACCATAGGCAATGGCTTAGCCTTTAGGTTAGATTAGAGATTGTAATACCCCTCCCCTTCCGTTGCCTTTCGTATGATATACAACAGCTCTCTACCATTGACTTTCTTATGCGTACGTTTTATTTATGTATACCTACATATAAGTCACTCACCCCTCCATCACCACCAACAGTATCAAATCGATAAATCGAGAGTGTTGTACCACTGGCTCATAGACGTCAAATCGCTCGTTGTCTTTTTAGCGTAGCAATGGATTGTACAGCAGATTTTGGAGCGTGTGATTATAATTTTTTTTTTAACGTCTCTGTTGTTATCTGACAGGTACT
Source organism: Rhopalosiphum padi (assembly GCF_020882245.1). Taxonomy (NCBI): domain Eukaryota; kingdom Metazoa; phylum Arthropoda; class Insecta; order Hemiptera; family Aphididae; genus Rhopalosiphum; species Rhopalosiphum padi. Next base: position 9,864,711 of record NC_083598.1, on the reverse strand, counting down.
TCACGATCGTCCGGAATCCCCGGGGTTCGGTGTTCCGGTGCAGCGTTGCCAAGACGTTGGTACTCATCTGGCTAGTGTCGTTCGCGGCCATGGTGCCACTGCTATTGTACCAAAACGTCGAGGAGGTGCACGTCGGACCCATTCGGCTGTACGAGGCGTGTGTTGAGAAATGGCCAAATCGCGTGGCCCAACAGACGTTCACCGTCGGCCTGGCGGTCGCACAGTTCGTGTTGCCGTTCACCACCATATCGCTGATCCATCTGAAGATATCGTCCTATCTCACAGTGCATCTTAAACACCCGGCTATCCCGTCCAAAGAGATCAACTGCAGACGAGGTGAGTGCCCCACAACCTAACCAAAGAGTTTCCGAACCATTGTCCTCGGACTAGTTTTTAGTTGTTAGATAAACACTAAAACTGCAGCGAATAATTCAAAAGCCAACCATTGGCGTTGTGTATTTTTATGGGTTTTATAAAACGAAATTATTGATGATTTTATGGAATATAACGTAAATAATATTATTATTAAAGCAGTTCATTTGACATAATAACAATCGTTAACAGCTATTATTACTAATATGTGCACCGAATTTCAATAAAACTAAAAACTTTAAATGTTTTTATATATTATGGTATATCATTATATTACAAAACATAATATATTTTTTATGGCTTCGAATAAAAAGTTTGGAGATTCATTGACCTTACCTAATAGCAGTGGTTGTATTTCACAAGTATGTCGTTAAACCGACTGTATTTAAACCTGTGCCAAGCGTGTCATTACGGAGTAAAATCACACACATTTTAATGCATGCAGAAAACATCATTAGTTAATTTGTACAAATTAATCGAAAACGGGAGTAGTTATTGTACTCATATATTGATATACATTCGAAGTTACCTGAACGGTATTTGCGAGTAATTGTTGTCACCTTTGAAACATTATTACGCATACATTGAAAGTAAAAACTTTGGTGGTGTAACTTTGAGGTACGCTGTTGGTTGACGGACGGTATATGCCTTATACGATTTGCCTTCGAGGTTATTCGCACATACAATATGTAACAATTATTGATTATAGTTCTGTTGACCAATTTCTGAATAATAGTCGTATAAATTATTAAGACTTGAACATTCAGTATTAGTGTATACGAAATAACATATATTATTTTTACGTAGGTCATATAATTATTCATTAGATAAGGTACACTTGAAATTTATTTTTATTAAATTCTTAAATAGCACTAGACAAGAAAAATAACTTGTATGATATATGTAAATATGTGATATTTGAAAAAAAAATATCTTAACTTACCAGTTACCATATACCTAGTTAATAGGATTATAAGTAAATTATGACAAAAATACTCTTAAAAATAAATGCTAGACACACTGTTTTTGCTCACATTTTTATCGAGTATACAATGATTTATTATTGGTTTAAAATTTAATATATCCATCACAGTGAAACGAATAGAGACAATTTTAATAAATTAAAGTTTCTATCTATAATAGGTTGCATGTATAGACCTACATAATGCTGAAAAGCTTTCTAAAATACTTTTAAGTTTTTATTTACTTATTCAAAATATGCCATTGCTAAGCCAGTTTGTAGTTTTTACGAGAATGTCAAGAACAGATGTGTAATGGCAGCGACCAGCCATAATAAAACTAACACAGGAATAATAGTCACGTCCTCAGTGTGGAATACCATCATATTAGGTCAAAATTCGAAACATATAAAGCTCTTTTACTCGACCTGGTTACGGTCATTAATTTTTAAGACCATACAAAATGTACTGTGCACAGACTGAAACCAAATTTAGGTTGGGTGACATTTATTTTAATCAATGGACCCGATCAAAAGTTTTCAACTAAAACCAAACTGCAAAATGTCGATTTTTAACAAACACAATAAGAGTAAAGTAAAAAAAAACGTAACAATACAAAAATATCTATGATGATAGATGATGATGGTTTTCACACTATTATCGCTATATTAAATATCATGAATAGGACCTAAATGTAAGTTATTGCATTTTTATCTAAACGATTTCTTATATTGGCGTGTGTCATATAAAATTGACAATACACAAAAAGAATTCTATTTCTTATTCTTTAGAAAATACATCAAAACATCATGTTCTCTTGAATAATTTAAATAAATAAAAATCAGAAAATATGTTTTAGACAATGAGATACATAAATACGACTACTTTAAAATGCATTATACATTTACACTGACTGTTCAGTTCAATTGTCCAATACTTTTCAATTAGTTTGAATAAATAAAATGTCTATTAGCCTATATGTCTTGTTAAATAAATACCTCTCAAAGTTATCAACCATCATAAGCCTCACTGCAGAATATATCAATGTATCATTTAAAAAATTGTTATTAAAATACGAATTTATTTTATAGTCTCTTATTTCTGATTAAATGATACTTGCAACTTATCTAATTTCATTAAATATTAATCGGAAAATAAATAACATACTAAATATTTTTCTTTGGAAAAACAAAACAAGAATTTTCTTAAGGTCTGTGGGAAACAATATTATGTTATCGGTTTTAAACGCGACGTATGTTTATGTTTATTTGCTTACACAACTTATTAATTAAAATAATCCACCAATAATTTTTAGTTAGATAATATTATTTTGATTTCACCAAGCGCAAGAAAAAACTATCGTCAGAGTGTGATATACTACAACACAATTGATTTTGTTAGCAGAATACATTTTTATTATTTTGCTGTAATTCAGAAATCAACTCTAAATATTTAAAACAATGTATAGGTATGATAGTTGTAAAATTTGTTTTGGTGGATACAGTTTTTTAGTGCAATCTAATTGCATAATAGCTCTATAAGCTTGCTAGTCCGTAGGAATTCACAATGACCGCACTTAAATAATATCTAACCCAGTATAATACTTTTTATGCTATAACGAAAAAAATATTCACTTGAATTGCTTTTTCATACTGATATGAAAAATATTTAATATGGGTATGCTTAATATGCTCGCGTGTGTGTGTGTGTTTGGGTGAAAAAAAGAGAGAATATACGTGTCCGTTGTTTTACATAATCCTCGTCGTTTATAGGGGTCCAAATTTGAATGCAGGGATTAGATCGAATACTCTGGTGTCATTTGTAGCTACCGATGGCACGAAGGTCAGAAAGTCAGATAAATATTCGCTTTTTTTATTATAAATATACAATTTCAAGCAAAAAGGGTTCTCGACCTAAACTTTTAGTATACCATTTATATGCTGTAAAGTGCATGTATGTGTAGGTTTTTAAGCATTTATATGTTAAAACGTATCGGAAAGAAATGGAATATTTAATTTTAATATTTGCGGCGGTAAACGATAGAACGCGTATGATTTAATAAAGACGGTGTCCCAATTTGCCATACATGAAATAAAAAATATTTGTAATGAAAAAAAAAACCAACGTCTCGATAGTCGAATTGGGTTATACTGTGAAAATACTATTACGTTTATAATAATTAGAACGGAAATACAATTGAGATATTATGACTCAAGTATATTGCAATCGAAAAATAGATACCACAGGCGATTTCTTACGGAAGTCGTGTATATGAAATGTGAGGACGTGTAGGTACGCGATAAGCGCGTCGTCGAAATGAATGGAGGAAGTCTTTGAGAGAATCGTTCTGTATTATACGCTTGCGAGGCGGCAAGACGATAAACATCCGATGAGGTAACTCTGTGACATACTACACCCAGGATTAAAGGTGTACCTACTCGTACACCTTAGGCGAGATATTGAGTAATGCGATCGGTGCCCCCGTAAACGGTGTAACGTACAGGCAACCCACTGCGTTTTGAGTAGATATTTGATTTGTCCTCGTCTCGAAGACTCATCTCTCGCTATATATATACTCCATTATGGTTACAAAGGTAAACTCAAGCTGTTCCAAACCTATATAGCTAAATGAGTTAAATAAGTTGTCAAAGTTTTAGTCCTTTTCCTTGGCCTATCGCTAAAGCTTCTCTCTCATTATAGAAAACGACCAGTAAAAACTAAAAATTGGTTTTCTCCGTACAACCGTAACAGGGCCGGGTCATCCGCGTCGTTGTTTATACGGGTTGAATAAACGTACAATATAAATATCAATTATTAAGAGGACGCCACACCCGCATTTGTTGTTTCCATTTTACATATATACAATGTAGCAAATTTTTGTTCAGCAGAATCCATTTTATGTTGTCAGCTTTAATTTGAAGTGAATTTAACTACTATTTAACTTAAAGGTAAGAATATTATCCAGGCCATCTCATAGGCTTTTATTGATATTATAATTTTAGAGTAAATTATTATGGCTATAAAAAATAATGCAACTTTAAAATACACATAAAGTTATTATATACTTAATATGGTATAGGTACTTGTAATATTATAACACTCAGTTTTAGATTTTAATTAGATTTCACACCAATGTAAAAATTTAAACTTATAATTTACATTGGCATATTAGCATATTATATAATAAAAATGAAATTAAGTACTATAATTTATATAATATTTTATCAACTATTTTGAGATTTATATGAAAAATAATACCATACCAAATTACTAAATAATTACTTAAATGATTATTATTTATATTATTATTACTTATAAGTATTAAATAAATTAATAAACTATAGTCTATAGTTGTATATAATTAATGAGTAAATCAAATTAACTACCAATTCAAAAGACGATTATGGATATATGTAAATATATATATATCATTTGAAAATTAAATAACACCTATTATATTTGCTTAATAATAATTTAATATATTCATAACTATAATATAATAAATGAGTTTTTCTATAAGTTAAACAACGGTAAACGTATTATATTTTATTAAATAGATTCTCGAGATCTTTTTTATATGTATCACGAATCACGATCAATTAAAACTGGTCTACCTGCAACATAATTTAATCAGATGTTTTAAAATATAATATTATTATTATTTAGTCTATCATTAGATTTTACCTTGGTTTACTTATTCAAAATTATTATAATATTGTCGGTAAGTACCATACAAGTAAATTAAAAAATGAATAATAACATTTAAATTTATACTTAGTATACCTAATTAAATTAATATGTATACAAATTGAATACAATAATAATGTCATATATTATAAATAAGTATTAATTACATAACATTATTATATGAAAAATATGTTCATAGAATTAAATTGCATGAAGTATAATATTATATTAAAAAATAAAATGAAAAAGACCGCCTAAAAGTGGTATTGTCTATTATTTTTTTCTAAAAGCCACTGGCAATTTTTCCTTAGCAAATTTTGATTTTTTTTTTTATGTTAAATGTTATGCCATGTTAAGTCTCCTGATTTGTTTGTATATAGAGTTACATAAACATGTTTATGGTCGATTTATCGACCTTCCTCCGCTATAAATATCAAATACGTATTATATAATGTTTCAAGAAATAGTTGAAACATCGTATACATTAAATGCAGTAAATTGTAAATACAACACTGACGAATACAGCAAGGATAGGTATTTAAACTAGGTATAATGATTATAAATATACGTGTTATATGTAGCGCTAGGGACTTCTAGGAGTTTGCATGTTTTTCGATAATTATTAAAAACATAACTAAGTAAAATATAAATTTGTTTCATAGCATTGTGTGTACCTATATTTAAAATTGATAGATGCATATTTTGCATACATGACTATTTTTCCATTTATAAATGTATATTTAACAATTATTTGTATAAAGATATTTTATAATTTAAAAAATAAAAAACTTAATTTTAAATATATTTTTTGGACCTAAGAGTTAGTATGATGGTTTTATTTATATAAAATAAATATTTTAAAGTTAGTTTTTGAGTGTTTCTCGCCAATCACTTGCATTGCTACTTATCGGTACACCATAATAGAAAAGAAAAATAATAATAAACAATTTATAGTATTGAAAATTTTGAAAATATTATAATAGATTTTAAAATAAAAAGATTTTGTTCAATTCTATGATTTTATTTATTTTTAATGCATATTTCAATAGAACATTTAGTGGTTATTTAGGGCATTAATGCATGTATATCTAAAGATTTGTTAAGACATGAGTCCCTAGCTCTACTCACAAATTACTTTAAAATGATAGATATCGATGAAAGCTAACTTATGAAATGGCCAGATAATATTCTTAGCTTTATGTTTGATAATAGATAAATTTAATCTAATATTTAAGCTAACAACATGAAACGGATTTTATTGAACGGAAATTTGCTATGTTATATGTGTCTAAGACGGAGACATCACATGCGGGTGTGGCATCCTCTTATATTATAAATATTATTATTGCGCTCGAAGGTCATATCGGAATCGTGTAGGTATAATATTACAACAGCAGAGAAACGACATATTCATATTGTTCATAATAGTATGCAGCATATATTTTTGACACACAAGATCTAACGAGAATCCGGTCATATAATCATATACGCATCGATGAAGATATCGATTCATATTGTTTTCCGTCTAGTTGATTTTGGGACCGAACAATGTGCGTTGATGCGTGCAAGCGTGTATACCAAATTTAATAATATATTATATTGTCCGCGGACCGACCAACAAAAGATAGAACGGTTAGACCAGAATATTCACGATATGCATTGCCAAACACACACCACCGGTTAAACTGATGAAATCCTCACCTACCAATTGATACTTTCCCGCCACTAACCATCAAAGTTTTGATAAATGCTCAAAATCATAATTATGAAACTAAAACAAATTTTCAACCCTTATTATTTCAAAAGCTAATAAAGTTTCTGAAAATAATTTGTTCACATAATTTTAAGTCAAAATAAAACCATATTTTTTAATATTTGTTATTGTTTTATAATTGTTTAATGTTTTATCTAATTGTATCACAACATAGATACATTTTTAATTTAATTTCTGAAACAGAATATTATTCGGAGTATTTTGATACATAATAATTGAAATTCGGACGAGTATAAATATGATGAGTTATAAATATTTAAAATATAATTGACCAGAATGGTGAGTTACAAGGATAGGTACCCTGAAAAATATTGATCTATTACTCCGCTTAACTTAACTTTAAATACTTATAATTCATAATAAACTACTCATCCAAATTTCAATTTTTATTTATCAAAATATATTTTACTTGGGAATATGAAATTAAAAAATCATTAAAAAAAAACCATAAAAATAAAATATAAACAAAAAAATGTTGTTTTATTTTGACTGAAAAATTATGTAAAATAAATATTCTTAAAAACGATAATATATTTTGAAATAATGAGTTTTGTTCAATCAAAAAATTACTCAGTTTAATAAATTGATTATAATCACTTATGTTCAACGATAAAAATTTCAATTTTACTATGTGATTTCATTCTTGATTTATTAATAATTTAAAAATATATATTAAAATGTTTTATTATTTTATTAAAAGTTCAACTTCAAAAATCTTTATTAGTAATTTAAATAACAATAATACTATCTAAAATTATTTAAATTTATGAATCAATAAATTATTGCAACGAAAAATAATAAATAAAGTACCGAAGAATCTAATTTCTGAAACTGAAATTTTTAAGAAACCAAATTTCTATAACTTGTCTTTAATAGTGATGCACAGATGAACTGTACACATGAATGCAAACGAAATTTATCTACACTATATTCACACATAAATGATTTGTTTTTTTATATTTATACAATATATCAAAAAATAATAATAATAATGTATTACAGATTCAATTTATTCAAAACAGTTTACATTTCTTTCGATTTAATACTCTATTTACATGTTATGTATGAATATATAAGTAATATAAAATAATATTATAGTACTATAAAATATAAATATTATGTTATATTAGTTTTGTAATAGATGTGTATGCATCCATAAACAACTAATATTATAATTTATAAAATGAAACTATTTTGTGGGGATAAAAATATAGTATTATAAAGTAATACAATAATGCAATATTAATTTTAATTAATTTCGCCAATCACAGCTCCATAACACGATACTTATAATCAGTAGATTTTTTTTTAATTTATAACTTAACCGCATTTATAAATATTGTAATTAGCCATCTCAAATTAAATTATTTAAAATAAATTTTTTAAGAATTATTAATATTATTATTTTAGATTTTAAGCGAAGCAATGGATGTATTGATTTCACAATAAAGTCTACTTTAACTTTTTGTGTGGTTTTGGTAGTAAACTGAATATAATTGATACTTAAGGAATCAAGACTAAAAAATTCTCAGCAATTTTCAAAATAATCGGTAAAAAAAAAAAAAAAAAATTAAGAGAATACGAGAATTGTTATGCATATAACCAATACTTGATAAAATCGATTTTGTTCTGTAATTTTAATTGTAATTCAAAAACAAATAACAATAAGTAGTTAAAATGTTCACAAAATGTTTACATTATCAGTTTTATACTGAATACTTTATACTAAACTTTAACAAATTTTTTTGTAATTCAAAACCGAATAACTATAATTACTTAGAATTTAAAAAAAAATTAAATGTTAACATTTCCTACACATAGTACTCAGTACTCGTATAATTTTAAATATAGTTCTTTTTGAGCTCATTTATAGATGTTTGAAACTTTATTTTTTTTCTATAAATGATAATTAATAATCTTTCGCTGGGTGAAAAATCTTAAAAATATAATACAATAACACATATAATATATAAATTGTTCTTATATCTGTATAATACATTTTATATCTATTTATATTATAAATTTATGATGTTTATCGACAATATTATTGACAGTATACAGAATGATTTTCTAAAACAATTCAAACTTGTACACAAGTAATTGAGTATACATAGTTCTGTCTGTTGCAAGAAGTTTAATACTTTTTTGATTTGTATAGTTTTGTCTATTTAAATTTTACAATAAATACAAATTAAATTATACGACATTTTAATATCTGCAATTTTATTATTTATACGATTATTATGTTTTTATTTCTATAAAATAAAATCTGGTTAAAAATTAATATTTATTAATAAATTTAAATTCATAGAGTTGTTTTATTATTTTAGTTGATAAAGATTTATTACGATTTATTTTAAAGTTTATTCTGATATAATTACCATTTTTCACAAAAAGACTTACCTATAACATGTTACTTCTACGATTTATGCTAGTGTAAGATAATATATCTCTATTTAATTATAATTGTATTTAACACATTCCAACAATACATTTCGTAAGAAAAACTACCTAACTATTTATCAATTGAATCAGAAACACGTCTTTGTTTAATTATTTTTTATCGATAAACTTTAGCTATTTGATATCGGTATTTTTGTTCGTCAAACACGTTCGTACTTTATTCTAATTATATTTATTTAACCATAATATCGAAATCAATACCTTGTTGATTTCGTGACGTATACTCATTATCTGTATAAAAAAATTTTATCATTAACAATAATTAGAAATTAAAAACTATTTTTTTTTTTTTTTATTAGTGTTAATTTTGTTTAGGATACAATATCTGTATCGTAATATAATAAGTAACATATTTATTTAATACAAATGATAAATAATAGTAAAAATAATATTGAACACGAAAAAAAAATATATACTTATTTGGTACGGTTTTGTTACACATCGGAATTGCTAGCAAACGTCACTCCAAGTCTCTACCATATTCCAAACCAGTAGTCGATGCTAAACGCCATACTCAGACGTTACAGAGAATCTGTACTTTAGAAAATAACGTTTAGTATGCCATATTACACAACAACAAAATTTGTCAAGAATATTATCACTATATAATACTATATTAAAAAATTTATTTTTAATTTAAAATCTATAACAAACTTTCTACAATATTGTATTGGTAATTGATTAAATATATATAATTCTGTGAGAAGAAAATATTTTATTTTCCAAGATAATATAGATATTAGATATCATAAATTATAACTATGAAAATTTGGATATTTTAAATTATTGAACATAATTCCAAGTATCCTAATAATTATTATACGTCCGTGTGTATTTTTAATCGTCTTAACTTTATTAAAGACATATTAAATAAGATATGAATCAAAACTAGGATTTGTGTTTTAAATTGACGAATAAAAGCATTTTACACAATGAAAAATTGATTCCTAAAAAATATGCACACTTAAAATTGTGGAACGTTCTATAATATCTAGCATTCTATTTACAAGCAATATAGCAATGGTTTAAAGTATTAAAATATTAGTAGATTAGTACCTACGTGTATTCTATACATTTTAAAATAAATTATACATATCACAAAGATATTTATCCTATTATTAACTGTAAAGTAGGTATATTAAACTTTCTATATATGTATATTATAGTATAGCTGATACGAATACTTACATAATATGCATTATGTAAAGCTATTTCTTTAGTGAATTTCTTGATTTGATATTTTATTATGTGTAAACGGCTTCATTGATAAACGAATGAACGACGAATCATACAGATCATAATTTAATTCAATTTTCAAAGGTTCAAAGTGCTCTAAAATAAAACAAGTGGGAATATTCAAATAATTTCATTATATAAAGTATACACGTATAATATACATATAAAGTGAACTAATGTTATGAGTATAAATATATATTTGGTATGATACTTGGGTCTAAAATTCTAAGAAAACAATAATAATGAATTTTATTATTGTTAAAAATATTTTTTTAATTTTAAATAAACTTGTATTTTCTATTAAATGTTTCTGAATGACATCAATTGAATCATTTTGATTGAAATCAAATTATATTCGAACTTAATAGACCTTAAAGTTCGATAATGAAGAATAACAATAACACTACATAAATATTACAGAATGATCCATTTTAAGTGTCTACACTCATATTTCAAAACATTTAAATTTTTTTTTTTAAATATTTCTTTAACATAATTTGATTTAATTTAAAAATAATATTTTTGAAAGAAAAAATATATTTTTTACGATATTTTATCACTATAATTGTTTTAGTTGTTTTTGTATTACAACAAACGTACGATTTTATATTACAAAGCAGAAAATTATTTTCCGAGAATTTTGGTACATAAAAATCGAATTTCAAACAAGTAGTTAATTAATTATAACTTATAAGTATTTAAAGTACGTATATGACCGGAGTTGAGTGATACAGGAGTAGATACCCCTCAAAATGTTGGTCCACTGATCGGTTCGTTTAAATTCTAAATACTTATAAAGTTATAACTAATAAAATACTTATCCGAAATTAGATTGTTAAGGATTTCAAATACTCCTAGTAATATCCTGCTTTAGAATATAAATAGATTACGCCATTAAAAAAGTAATAAGCTTTATCAAAAAAGATACCGATAAGAAATATTAAAAAATATAATTTGTTTAGAAATTGTTTTCTAAAACAAAATCAAATATGTCGACAAAATATTATCAAACAAGTAAAAACTTCGAAATAATGAGAGTAGACACATAAATGAATCACTAAAATCACTTAGTATATAATAAGTGACTGAAGACATTTTGTGTAGTGTATATATTATTATTACTTAGTGAATGATAGAATTGAAACGATGGAGAATATAATACAATTAATCGTAAATTCAATTAATTAATTGGAATTACAACTGTATTACTGAAATATAATAATTATTAATAGTTAATATCTTGTTTATAGAGCATGACGACATCGATACATTTCAATGGGTTGGTTTAGGGGTGATATACCGTATCATGTGATCCGAGAATATTTTAAATATTCCTGGATTCGTGTTCTCCGCGACAGAAATCATTACTAGTAATATATTATACCTACATACTCCAGTGTTCTATCGTGATTACACAAAATCTTGGGATCTTTTGACACAACAATTAATTTTCTAAGAGAAACAGGATTGTAATTGTGCCAGTTATTAAATTATATATTAAGAAAATGCTTTGAGTAAATAGTTAATAAACGTTGTTGTTAAAATTTTAGATCAAAAGAAAAATAATAATTATAAAACAGTAATATAGTGCATGTCAGCACAAGAGCCAAAAAGTTTTGTACAAGTTTTTCTAGAATCTGATAAAAATACCTTCTGTGTATATAGTTTACAGGACAACGAACATCTATATAAATACAATATACAAGATATTACACAGTAGTGCGTTTTGTTTCTATCAATGATATTTATTTTCAAACGAGTTGTTTAGTATTTAATTCTTTTCAAATTATTATTATTTTATTAATTTTGTACATTTTTTATTTTTATTAATTTAGTAATATAATAATATATTTTCTTCATATTTTACAATTCAAAAATATAAAACAGTCACTTTTAAGAAATTTTATTCTACTATATATATATATATATATATATATAACTGATTTTATTCTTTTTTTTTGTCGTAATTTATTATATTTTTTATATATTACAATACTGATGCATTTAAGAAGGATACTTTTTTACAACCTAAAAAGGTCATTAAGTGTACATGTATTCCACAAAATTTTAATTCCAAAATTTGGACCACCAGTTTATAAAGGTTGTTGTCTTGTTGACTCTATTAAACAAACCATTAATAATTACATTTTTTAATATGAATTAAAAAGAAACTGAAAAAATTGATTTTAAGAATGATGGTTACTTATTTATAATAATAATACATAAATTAATTTAAAGAATAGTATTTATAAAACAATTCGAAATTTTTAACATAACTTATTTTTAATAAAATTTAGATATATTTTTATAACATGTTATATCAAATAAATCCTAATATTATAAGAAAATTAATAATATAAAAAGAATTTTTTAATAAATTGTTATGTAACTTTTTAGACATAACATTTTGAATTGTTTTAAAATAAATATAAAAAATATAATATCATAATATCATCATAGAGTTATTTATACCTTAATATATATATTTATTTGTGGATGTGTACCTATATATACCTACATATTATTATATCTGTTAAGTCTCACCATATTAAACTTTATCTGAAAACATTAACCTAGTTTGTCCAATGTTGGCAATTTGCGTGTAATAGATTATTAAAAAGGAATATGTTAAATTAAAAACGCTCCAAACGTATAATAATATTTATTGTTTTTTATTGAAGAATATCTCGAGTACTACTTGTCTTATTTATTATGTCACATCATAAAATATCAAACATAGACGAGTCGAGATTTCTCAGATTATTAAAATACAATATTGTATGCGTACGTGTACGAGTTTGTGTATGTGTGAAAGCTCAATGGTTAAAACCTCTAAAAGACGACTTTAATGTAAAAATCTAAGGAAATTCGATTTTTTTTTTATGAAATATGAGCTACACATACCACACATATACATAATTTCTTTAACAAAAAACATTTTTTTTTTTACTTCAAAATAAATCTGACTACTAATATGGGCTTCATTGTGTATTTTATATATTTACTTTACCAACGACAACGTCAACAACAAAAGACGAATAAAATCGAAAAGGGCAAAGACATTGGTTAAAACATGTTTTGTATTTTATATTTCGCAGTCTGCAGACTGCATATTGTATAGAAACTTGATTAAATGGCGTAGTCGATAAATTGTATACGGAAACACCTAATTCGGAAAATGGAACTGTTATGTTTTCTGCAAATGTTTTACAGTATACATATTATAATGCGTTTAGATAATATATAAATTATTTGATAACTATAAAGTGATTCATAAAGTAAATGTACACATTTCATTTGTGAGATATAATATTATCATCGTTAAGATAAAATTATATAATCATAATTTATTGACAATACATATTTAAAAAACCAAAATCACTCTTATTTAAGTAAATATATTTTTTTGATTTAAATCAATATTACCTGTATACTAAATACATTATGAATTTGTAATTGTTATATTAATTTTAAATCAATTGTATTAATTATACACAGGTACTACCCCATAAATATTTAAAATTTTATTGCATTATTTATGAATAATGATTATTTAATTAAATTGAATACATAAATATTCAATTATATTAAGAATATGTTGAAAAAAAAATAATAATTGAATTAAATTAAATTCAAACACCAATTTGTGATATTTTAATATTATAGGTAATTATTAATGGACATAATTTTTTTTCTTATTACAATTTATGTATACCGTAAGAATATCTATTTAATTGGAAAGTATTTTGTTTAGACATCATTAAATCATACAACCAAAATCCTTAACCTTAATACATTGTTATTATATGATTATATATTAGAAATGCTAAATAGGATACAAACCGTATGTTGTGAACTCGTCTATTTCCATTTACTTTAGATCAGGATAATGGTACGTTGTGAATTTGTGATATTAAATTTGAAAGCAACGATAAATCATAACATTCGTTAAAAGATATAGAACTCTTCAAAGTACCATCTAATAAAGGTTAAACTCTTCTCTGTAATCTGTTGTCTGTAAATATGTGCCTCACAGAACTTTTTGATTACTATTTTCATACAAAAAAGTGATTATAGCGCATATTATTGTAAAACCGATACATTCTTCAATTTACTCAAATATTAAAATACGAATTGCAAAATTAATTTTACATAGTACATTAAAACAATAAAACTCATTTAGCTTACTACTATTTAAAATATAAATACTTGTTCCAATTTATTTGATAAATGTAACACTTATTAAGTAACACAATTACAACAGTAATTTGTTATACATATTTTTTATTTAAAATAAATGAACCCAACAATATAATATTAATTCATAGATAAATTATTAGTGATTTGACTAAATAAAAACTTCTTTTTCTGAGTATCCGATCATACTACGTTCTCCGGTAATGAGATTGCTGACTAAATGGAAAAATCTACATCTCTCTGACCTTCAGTTAGCTCTATGCCTATAGCGGTTAATATTTCCGTGGTTTAAAGACTTAGTATGTTTATTTCCTAATTTAACAATGTCTTAAGCCTGAAATTGTTAAAAAAAAAATAATATTTTTACGAAATTTACTTAAAAAACAAAACAAATATTCTATAAATCATTATCCATACAATTGATAGTACGTAGGTATTATACTAAGGATTAATTTATTAAATAAGAAATTTCTTTAATTTCGAAATGTATACTTTAATATAAAAATCACTTTAAGTTACTTTAAGTAAAATTATATATTAACATCAAATTGACTTCGAAACCTCAAAACGTCCAAATCAATTACGTCGCTTTATAAAGATTTCTTATACTAATGCATACATTGGAAAGACCTAAATATCTGTTAAGCAAATAACATTGTGTATTTTCATACAAGTTAATGCATGCTATAAATTATCATCATGGGAAACATTAAATATTAATTTTTTACGTGAACCCATTATGGGTAACGGTCGTGCCACAAATTGCTGGAGTATTTCATGTAAATGACAATATGTACACCATGTTAAGTTTTTGCATTCATAAAAGAGGTCCCTAGGGTAACTAAAATACGTTGCACGGTCGTCGGTCATGTCGTAAGGTCATAACCATGTACAATATTTCCCCGACATCAATTTGGTGACATTAAATTGAACAGTATTGTTTATCTAATCGATGAAATTTACTCCGTTAACTCGTAAACGGACGCTCATTTACGATCAGGATAGGTTGAAATATAATATCATCTTCTACTTAGTAGTTAGTACCATTGAATGAAATATATTTTTGACCAAACCAGCAGTATAGAAATTGATTATCATTATTTAGTATAATTATCGCAATTGTAAATACATACAACTTCTATTCTATGAAAACGAATAATTTAACTAAATGTTATTTTATTATTATTATTTTTTTTTAAATCCCAGTTTTCATATATTTGATAGAAAAAATATTTTATATAACACGAACAATAAACGTATTTAATAGAGTGTAATTTCTCGCAAAACTCAAATTGAAAAAAAAACCTACACGTCGGCACCGAGTGTATTATCATAGTGAAATGAATATGTATTTGGCTCGATTGGGATACGTACCCACTAGTTGGATTGGTATATTATTATAATACGCTTGTAAAGTAATATTTAAAAAAAAGCTCGTATGTCTTTACGTCAAAAACAAAATCTCTCGTAAGTTATTTATGATGCACCGTTTCGCGGTCGTAAATATTAAAGTTTCAAAACTCCAATAAATACGACGATTTACGAGTGTGAAACTTTAATGGAACAAAATAATAATAATAATAATAAATAAAACAAAAAAGAATTCCCTCGCATACGCATAATACACCTACCGAGCTCGTATAATCGTGCATTCGTGCGTGACCATAGGTAAGTCATAATAACATATAATAATATGGTACCACACTGACAAATTTTCATGTAGAGCTGGTGGACAAATTTGAGCGGTAATCATCGCGGGTGACGTGACGAGCCAACCGCCCGGAAACTAATAACTTGATAATTAAACCACCGTTATTATTACTCGGTCGAATTCGGTTTATCGTTGTATTTTCATCGTATATTTTTTACGTATTTACAAATTATAATATAACAACTGCAATATCATACGAGGCTCTAAATTAAGGTATTATAATAATTATGATAATTTGACACCAATAAACTTTATAATATTTTATACCATAATAATACGGACAAGAACTTACATAAAATAGCGGTTAGGAAATTTGCTTATTTACCTCGAGTGAATAATGTTAGGAGACCGCTAACACTTCTATAGGATTTCTTTACAGTCTACGCGACTTGACACACATGTACATCGCAACAATACTGACGATGTGCAAGTACAAGGGAATAAATAAATATTGGTATTTTTACGATTAATACAACACTATCTTGCAGAAAAGAACGTGATACGTAGTTTTTAATAATAATTATTGAAATATAAATGACTGATGTATTATTTATTAGCTTGAATTAACTGTATGAAACGAAAAATCCATACGGTTGGTACAGATATGAGACTTTTTTTCGTTTCCTGAAATAAAGTGGTGATTTTCATACTCATTTCCTTTACCCGCAAATTGAATATATTTAATACCTATGCATTAGCGAAACTCTAGAGCTGAACTTTTTTAGACTTGCGTGCCCCGACGATCACGCCTTAAAATAAACGAAAAGGAGTCATATCCTTTCCAATACACGGTTAAACATTTTTCATAAAATATCAGATTATTATAGTGGTACCACAAAATAAATATTTCTGTCGTTTGATGCTTGGCACGCTGTTTATTTCGATTTATATGTGAATTATATTTAGATCAGTGTTACCTGGAAAAACAAATAAAATAAAAAGTTCTTCCCTTAAATTGACGGCAATGTTGATTGCTAAACAATATCGTGGACTCATTCCATGATATCTCATTAGAATTGACAGACTATGCCGAGGGATATCCGAAGGTGAGAAACAAAAGAAGACGAAGAGAGAGCTGTTCATATAAATAATAATTAGAGGAATTCTCGCTTAAAGCTGTAGAGGAAAATAAATTGAATAATATTGATGTTAAGAATAAATTGACATTGTTATGAATAAAAACGAATTGGACAGATAGAAATGTATAAAAAATATATATACCTTTTTTATGAATTTTATATTGTATTCCGTCTTTTTTGAAGTGCGAAATATGAGTTATTTTGTTAAGTAATTAAACAGTTTTCTCGGGCCTAATTGTTTTCACAGTCTGCCGTTTGTCGTAAAACCCCCGAGTAAAAATTCTACTGTTCCACTAATTCCCAATCGGTTAATATTTATTCTATGAGCATACCTTTCGGTCGGTTTTATTGATATGATGTAAATATATTTGCTTATTTGGCGAAAATTACCGATTGTTTAATCGCATCACTGATCGGGTTTTGTGTGTGTGTTCACAGTGCGGAGGGAGCTGAGCCGGAACAAGCGGACCATGTGGATACTGTCGTCAATCGCTGTGGTGTTCGCGCTCAGCTGGCTGCCGCTGACGCTGTTCACGTTGCTCGTCGAGTTCCAGCCACATCTGATCGACTCGTCGGACGTCCTGTACAAGGCTTTCGCGATCGTTCACATGATGGCCATGTCGACCACGTGCACAAACCCGCTGCTGTACGGTTGGCTCAACACCAACTTCCGGCGGGACATTTCCGGTATATGCCGGCAGATGTGGTACTGTTGCGGCGACCAGAAACCGCCGCCCAGGCGCAGGCGGTACCCGTCCGTGGCCACCGACTACCGCGGCCCCAACGACCGGCGGCTGGGCTTGGGGTCCGAGGTGGTCGGCGGATGCGGCGGAGGCGGTGGTGGCGGCGGCGGGGGAGGCGGTAGCCGACGCCACCAGATGCACCACGACCCCGAGACCACCGGCATGTCGATGGTGGTCAAGAGCGACCGGCGGTTCAGCACCAGCTATCTGACCACGCTGACCACGGTCACGTCCAGGTCGCAACCGGGTTCCAGCATGGGCCGCGTCGAGAACGTCTAGAGACAGTATGATTATATCACATATATAATCGTCGATGATTTACTATATTATAATAATAATTAATAATAACAATAATAGTATTATATTTCACCACTTGCAAGTAGTCCCTCGTTTCGGCGGGGCGTGTGAGCCACGAGTTCGTATATTATTTGTTATTGTTGTTGTTTAGGGGGAAAAAAATATTACGACGACTTTATTGTTTAAATCACAGCAATTATTAATATGTTGGACTAACCACAGAGACTGAGCCGGGTTCGGAGCTATGGCGTCTGACGTGTTATATTCCTCGTATCGCATTCTGATTGACCGCTGTAATCGTGGGGTATCGTCTGCTAACCATGATCTATCGCGATTTGGGTCGAGCTCAACTTTTGGACACGACACGACAGACTACGTAGCTGTGAACCCGTCTCCACGCATTGAGAGCACTAACCACGGTATAGTAAAACGCTGTAAAACAGGTCACTGGATATTTGCCGGTAACCCGAGCGCAAATCTGCTCAAGTACCGGCCAAATGGTGCTAACGGGTGTATTATTTTTCTATTGTAATAATAATATGTAATTATCAATCCTAAAATTTGCCAGGAACCGAAATTATTGTGTACAGGTCCGGGCCCGCCCACGATATATTTTTGAGGCTGTGTGTAGTTATACCGGTATTTAGGATCGACACAAATAGGTTCTAGAATACGTTCTATAATATATACAGGAAAATTCACCAAGCATGCCCCCTCACAATTTTTTACTTGAATAATGCATTTATTTAAAATTCTGATTTTCGAAATCTAAAACATTACACTAAAATACCATATTTTTATTGCTGAGATTATCTATAAATTATTTAGCAAATGTTTACTTTGGAATTTTTATTTACATAAATTTAAATTCAATCGTGTAGTTTCCTAGTTCTTGGAAATTATGCACTTAGGAAAATAATCAATAATAATAGGTTTAAGCTGTTTAAAGATATAGAGACTCAAAATATTATTATACTATTATTCTCAGTATAAATATATTAGTAACTCAAAAATTACTCGTTTAAAATTAAATTTAGATACATCAACGGTTTCAAAAAAAATATGTACTTCACAATTTACTGTAGAAAAAAAGGTTTTCAATTGAAAAACAAAAATTTGTATTTCTACAAGACACTCCTGATATGATACAAAAAATCTAAGTATTAAAAATATGGTTTGCTTGGTGAATAATTGTATATACAACCCGAGAGAAAACGCGAAGTAATAATTTTTATATTGTTTTTTGAAATTTTGATTATTCAACTTCTGTACAATTTATTTAACAGTCCTGTACACACTTCTTGTATATACTTTATTAAACTGTAGTTACTAATTATATGTAAAAGAAAATCGACATATTTTTAACAACATTATATCGTAATAATAATACTATTAAAATAAAAATAAGTATTCCAAAATCATTTTTCATGGTATAGAAAAAAATTACTAATTTTTCATTCAGCATACAGTTTAGATAAAACATATTATAAGAACTTAAATAAGTATACTATACATTAATAAGTATTTTTCATGTCTAAATTATGAATTATATTTAAAATTTAAATAAAGATTTCAGAAGGTTTCTTTTACATATTATAATAGCTTAAATAGCTAGTCTAGTTAACTATATTATTTTCTGAAGTTAAAACTATTTAAAAATAATAATATATTAGCTTATAAACGAAATAACATACCTAATATATTTCATGGCAATTATATGATTAATTTATAGTAAAACTAAATTTCTTTACATTTTTGATTTTGAAAAAGTTGTTTATTATTTTTAATTTTTAGAATACATAATTTATTTTGTCTTCAAAAGTACTGTTTTTAATAATTTTTTAATAAAATATGATTAAAAAACTTTAATTATGTATTATGATAAACAATATCTAAAATAACAAATTTAATAACTCATACATAATTATTCTGTTGAACAATTCATATTTTAAAATGATATTCTTAAAATATTAATAAAAAACACGAAAAAAGGTGTTTTATTAAAAATTATCAAATATAATTTATAAATAAAACGTGTGCTTGGTAAACATTTCATCACTAAAATAAATTAAGAACCAAGTTTAAAAAGCTAATTTATGTTAAACAAATGTTTAATGAAAATATCAATTTTGATTGGAAAGGTATTATAGTAAAATTGGCATTATCAAAAATATAATTTTAAATACATTTAGCATATTATAGACATTTAGTGTACTGTTAGTTTTGTGTAAAAAAACATAATACTGTAAAATAAACCTTTAAAGTAAATTACATTATTCCATTAAATGTTAATAAAAAAATCATGTATGTAATAAATTTTTTAAACCGATTTTCAAAATAACTTATACATAATATATTGGTGTTATTTTTAATTTACTTATTTTTTACTTAATATATCATAATATCGTTTTAAGTATTACATTCATTAATTCAAAAATAATTAAACTAAATACTTGAGTTAATTTAAACTAAATGCGTATCCAAATGAATACATTTAAATTATTGCATGCATCTTCCAAAGTCTTACTGGCTAAGTCCTACGTAACTTTTGACTGATAATAATAGCGAGTTTGATGAGAGATGTTGAAGGTTTTGTTTTAAAAACCCTCCAGACGCATGTCTAAACATACAATTTTATAATTTATGATGTATACAATGATACGGTTTCGGTTCGTCTAGACGACACGCTACGTAGTAGTATAATTATTAACATAAAATTATAATCAATGGAACTGCAATGTAAATGTATGTACTTTAAGACACGTGTGATTATAATTAATTTTTTAATGTTTTATTACATAATTGTTTATACGAACGGTATAACTGAACAAGATTTAATAATATATTGTACAGCTCTTTTTGGACTAGAGCAATAACATATATTGGATTTAAGGGGCAAATGGACAATCTTGGGACCACACTACAATCATGTTTATATTTTAACGTATTTTGATTTGTATAAAATTAATTTACTAGACTTATCTTCGATATTGTTAGTATCCCGATCCCCGTAAACGTTCGCATGCAGAAAATGTAGTGTGAAAAAAATTATTAGTTATTGTCGAACTGTTGACCATTATTACTATAAATATTGAGTATTTCTGCCAGACCAGACCGATCATGCATCGATTACAACATTTTCTCTATTCACGTTATCCACTCAGCCGATGAAATCTAGTTGCGTTGGCGTGCATCTCCTCGCATAAATGTTACTCAATATGAGCGCATAATAAACGTAATAGAAGCAACAGACTGAACAAAGTGTAATATATAGAGTAACCTTTATTATCACGTCAGTACAGGCAAGTGAGAAAGTGGGTAAACTTAACTTGAATAGAGTGTAATAAAATATAATGTAATACTGTGTATTTATTTTATGAATTAACGTTGACAACAGATATTTATTAACATATTGTGCTTATAGCGAAATAAGTGACGGTAAACGGACATGTGTAAATCGGATTCATCGTTTTAATGATCTACTTCATTGATAATTTTAAAAAGAGTAACTTGATTTTTTTTTCTGCCAAAATTATGTTACCAATGTCTTAAGAACAGATACGACTTTATAACTTTATGGTAACCTCGAAATAGTAATTTTGAATAACATTTTTGACCAAAACACTATTTATAATATATAAATACGTAATGCTATCTATATTTTACTACTATAAAATACCAAATAAGATATCTTTAATTTATAAAAGAATAAAAAAAGACTATTAAATACTATTTAAAAATATTTTGATAAAATTGAGTTTGTTTTCTTTAATGTCATGCCACAAACACAATAATAATAACGGTTTCGTGATTTGGATTTTTATTTTTATGATTTTTATAATTTTAATTTATGTGAATCAATTTGAAACTTTTATTTTAAAAAAAGTGTTGTGAGTGTTTTGACTTCAAATATTTTTTTTTAATTCTGCAACAGACATACGAATAGTGTTTATCATAGTATTTGTTGTTTTGTTGCCGACTAGGAATTGAATTTATTCGAATTTCAAATATTTAGCTAAAATTTGCAGGTACCTACATATTATTATTTATAGCTGTAGGTGTAAATTAAATAATTTGAAATATTTAAATATTTTATTTCCTCTGATAAGGTATTAATATAAAACAAAAGAGTCGTAGGATAATAATTGTTCACAAAACAACGCCAACCCTATATATTGTGTTAATAGATTTATCACCAAAATTAATCTCGTAAGCGGCATATTACACAATTGTTCGTCGTACCACGTTTATTACCGAATTCCGTGTTGTAATTATTGAAAATTCATTTAAAAAATGACACACCTTTGTCAACGATAACACGTGCACTTGACGTTAATTTACCATGTTTGGTAGCGTCCAGTGTTATCCGCAGCACATAGTGTTTAGACTAATTTAAATTCACATACAATCAACTCATAACACTATATCAGACACATTACAAAACAAAGTTGAGCTATTCCCCATGTATGGAATATTTGTTTTATCAATTTATTTACACCTTCCCCTAAACTGAATAATATTTTGAATTTATCAATTACATTATTTTTTTTTTTTTTGATAAATTCATGAAGAATAAGCATCTGGTTCACTTTTTTGGCGGAAATTAAAATATTATAGCAACGCTGACACATGTCCGTATAATCTCCTTATTTCTACATTCTACTTTGATAAGATCAATAATATTTGTAAAATAAATTAGATTCTCAACATAGTTCTCATACATTTTCATGAATATCAATTAAAATAAAATTATTGAAAAATAGTTTCCATATTTTCTGTTGAAAAACATAAATACCCACTTACTTATTAATCCAAATGAGCTCTATTTTACCTACATTTTTAACTACGAAATGTTTTGGTAACTTACTGTAAGGGAAAAACCGTGTTAATTAAATATGTGTACATAAACATCTATTAGAAAATAAAAACCATGTCAAAAATGTTTATTTAAATTGTAAAAATATTAAAATAAAAACAGTGACGTGTGTATATTTTATATTACATTATTATTTATTATTATGTAAAGAGAGATTATAATTTTTTTCCACATAAATTATTTTAGATCACTCTACCTCCATTGTAAATTGTAATGTTCAATATCCACGTTACGATAACATTTATAATAAATAATAATGTATACTAGTGATTAACAAACATTTTGAGAATCGGAGATTCATATAAAAGTAAATATAAAATGTATTTCTGTGTCTAATATATATTGCAATAAATAAAAATTGTAAAAATGTATAAAGTATATATTATCGTTTAAAAGTTACGAGTTTTAACTAATTAGTAACAGGAGAACATTTGATAATATATATTAATGACTTTTCAAGTGTATGGTTTTTTGTTTGTTTAAGAATAACACCCATTATAATTACATATGACTGCATAATATAGAAAATAATTATTTTTAGAAATAAAATTAGAAAAATGATGACGGCAATCGATGAAAAAAATGATTTGTACTTTTTGTAGTTTCTGACTTATTATTGTAAGAGCATATTATACTTTACTATCTTTAATATCAAATAAAAAATAAAATTTAGTTATATATAATTGCTATTATTATAATTAATTTACTGTATTAATGTGTTTATGAACAATATAATAACCTATTTTGTATTAAAGTACTTTATTATCAATATTTTAATGAAAAGATGGTTTCGAAATAAAATATTATACATGATACAGTTGTAATAAACGACCAAAAGTATAATAATTGTGGTTTTATTTGTCCTAGTTTTATCTATTTATTGATAAGAAATATAATATAATGTTCATAATTTTAGCATAAATTTATTGTACTCCGTAAATCTGGGACCAGAGCATCTACAATTTAATGACATTTCGAGTCTCTATAAAATTATAGACAATATAGAATGTTTCAAATAATGTCTACTCAATCCAGACGCTTGGTAAGACCCTTCATTCTTACTTTTAAGATCAATCACTGCGAAAACTTATTTTAGAATTTAGAAACATACAAATAGACATCTTTCTTAATAACGATGTATTAAAACTTCAAGTTTTATTAATTATAAATACTAAATTGATTAAATTAAATAATTAAAATTGATTAATGTTATCTTAATAATTTACGAAAATATAACTTCGTCAGCATTAAAAATTAATATTCATATATATTTTAACCTAAAAAAGTAGCTGTCGTGAAACCTTTAATTTCTAATTAGGTATTGATCTTTTAGATTTAGTATAGATAAGCATTTTGTTATAAATAGAAAAAACACAAGTTATGGGTTCTTTTCGCCTCACCAAAATTTATAAATAATCAATAATTATATTTTAATATTTACCAAGCTTTTTATTATCAAATTCAACTGTTAGATAATAAAAATAAATAGTATAAGTAATAACTGCAACCGTGTGTTTATAATGTAATGTATAATACGCTTTGTGAGAGAAAAGGAGGTCTTTTGTTGTTATAGGTATCTATTTAACATTCATAAATTCAAATAAAACCATAAGTAGTATGGTAAGTGACGTACTGACGTATATTTGATATGAAATATAGAAGGTTACGTGAAACATAAAATTGGTTCAAACAGCTAATTTTAACATTTATTCTTTTTTAAATTACCATTTCTACAGTCATTTTTACCTTCATGTACCTTTTTTCGTATTTTATTTAAAACGCGTTTTCAAAATTTTTACTTGAATATTGTTATATTACTGGATTAATATTGAAGTCACATTTATATACGAAAAAAAAGTCTGTACGACATACGCAATTACCTACAAGAATCCGAATTGTGGAATGTATATATTATGTTAGTTCAGATCAATATTATTATTAACCGTAAAGGTACTAATCTAGTTGACCCCCGTCAAAAAAGTATTCGTCCGCCACTTACGTCTCTGGTGTCTCGTGTTTTCGATGTTATAACCAATAATCAATAATAAATTTAATTTATAAAAAAAATATACAAAAATAATTTATACAGTATACCTTTATGATTATACATAAAAATTCTGGCGATCAAAATAAAAAATAGATAAATAATATAATAATATATTATGAATAAATAAATACGGAAAATAATAAACAAATATACAGGTGGCCAAGACTCTGTTATGTCCTTCAGAATTTCTTCAAATGAATCGTGGCCGTTTAATTTACTTCGCCGCATAAACTCTAATAAATAAGAATCTAGGAAGTTTCACTTTTTAGTCCCTCTTCGTTTTTAGTTTCTCCGTTTAGCACTTCGACACATCCTCTCAATATTCTGCGTATGACCTCCACTAATAGCATCCACAAAGTTATATTTGTGGTTTACTGTTGAGTTTAAAGGCCGGTTTGTTTAATATTATTATATTAGGCCCACTAGGAATACAACGGTCGATCCAACTCGTATACGTTCGCAAATTATTGGTAATAACTTATTTTCCGACCGATCGAGTACACATACGACGAAGCATTTGTTGATATTTTTTTTATCTGCAGTATATACATTTTATAACATCGAAAACACAAGAGATATAAGTGGCGGACGTCATCTAACTAAACCTGATTGGGTTATGCTTTCTTGGTGGGATTTAGATAGACCAATGACACCCAAAAAAATATGACCTAAGTATCATTAGAATCATTTAACAAAAAGCGTATTTTAACATTTGACACCCGATTTATATTTTTAAACAATGTTAACTAGTGTAGAGCAGTTGTTACAAATTATACGGTGTTGCATAGAAAGTTCTCAATTTAGCAATATTAATTTTACAACAATTGGCATACTAGGTAACTGCAGATATTTTACATGACATTGGTACGCATTTGTTTTCCGTACAGTGCACCTCACGCTGCTTTGTTTTCTTTTATTTCTAGTAGTTTACACTAGTTTTTCATTATTTGTGATTTATCATTATTTTTAGAACGGTAAACAAACCATTTTTCTCGCGCTCAGTCCTCATGAATGTAAAAGCTTTAGAATTTCCCCTTCAATGTCAATAACATTTTTTAAAACGTAAAAACATTGTCACTGTCTCTTTTTTCCTTTTCTTCGCCCCATATTTTGACAATACACATTTTATAACTTTCTGTAATTCACCCGTCACGGGATATTTCTATTGTTTCTTCGAAAAACAACGTTTTGTTTTCAGTTATTGTCCCTTGTAATTTATCACTGTCCACCGCATCTTTTGAAAACATAATGCGGAGCCTAAAATAATTTCCAACGTCTCTCTGATTACCCATCTCGTACGTTTTCCTTTTGGGCATTATTTTTTTTAACTATTTAATAAAATATACCATATTATGGTTAAACACTAATAAACTATGGGTTATTTGATCGCTAGAACAAAAATTCTTTCCAATTATACGTATTACTCTTGTCTAAAACTTAAGTACAAAATCGTTTTATAGGAATTAAACATAGTTGTAACCACGTCCTCTATTAAACCTGCAAAAACCGATGTAACTTAAATTGATTGCGTGTCAGTAACACACAAACACGACCTATTAAACTTAATAAATGTGTTCGCGAAATAATATATACATGTAACCATATAAATACTCAATAATAATGCCACTCCTTTTCGGACATTGAATAATTTTTAATTAACAAGCTACATGCATTACTTGTGTCATAATAATTATGTTGTTTTACAACAATATTGCGTGTATGTAAATTTTACGAAAATTCGTCATTAAATTCAAAACGGTTATTAAATGTATAGTTTATTTTTTGTTTTTTTTCTGTTTTTTTCCACATTGTTAACTAATTTCTAATTAACATTAATCAAGTATAACGATATTATATGCACGAACTTTTAAAATTAAAAAATAATGTTAACAGAGGAGTGATTTTATATTAACAATTAACATATGAATATTAATTAATGATGTGAATAATTATTTTATAATATATTTAATAGCTATAAACCTACATGAAACTTCCGGGTATTTCCTCAAAATTGAAAAAAAAAACTGTGTGTGAAAAAAACTCGTATTTTCGTTGTTGTCTCGCTGCGGTTATAATGCTTCATAATAATACCCAACGGGCTAATTTTGGACAAAAGAGTTATCAAATTTGTCTCGTGAAATTGTTGTATTGACGACTGACAAGCGAAACAAAAACAAAATATAAATAAAATAAAAACATTATACATCAAAAACTGTGGCTTTATGAGCTTTTTTTTCATAAACCGTAATATTATGTCTGTTTTTAGAACCGTAAATATTATATTACAAAGTCAACTTTGAACCTCGGCGATGTCACAAGGCGCATTTTCTCGAAAAAAAAAATATATATATTTCATTTTACGACGCACTAAAACACCAAAAACTCTCGTTGAACGACCGCTTCCGCTACTGTTAAGCTTCCCTGCTGCGGTACGTTAAATATCATCACTTTATTGTAATATATAGGTTCTAACCTACCTTCGCTGTTCCGACTGCATAATAATAATAATAATAATAATTAATATTAACGTCGTAATTATTATTATTTACGGCCAATGGACGATTCGGTGACGTCTTTGCCGTACGCTTAGAGTAATAATAGTTATCATATTATTTTATGTTATTATAAAATCATCGTGTTGACGATTTAAGCCCGAGGCGCTGTATTATACATAAACTGCTGCGCGGAAATACGCTCTCGGCGTAGCAGACCACTCGACAGCGTACGTTTACGTACGGCGTAATATAGATGTTATTAATATATTAATTTCGGTGGAAATATTGCCTCCGGTGAAACGACGTAACGTAATATTATAATATTATCTTATTATTACATTTTATCGCACCACCTCTAAAACTCGTGGACGGACAGTATTTTGTCGATCATTAATAATGCACTTTTCGTGGGTTAGGGTTGATATTCAGCAACATAATATACCGTCTACTATTTATCGAACGCGTCGTTTCAACTATCGAAATTATTGTCTTCGATCGCGGCTGTGTTTTCTGCTGCCAAAATAGACCAGTCATATTCCAACTGTATCTATATCATTATTCATTGTATACAAATCGAAAGGTTAGGCTTGAAATCGTCATCGGTCGAGTTTACTTGGATACCACTATTCCATTTTTTCGAAATTGAACTCTTAAGCACATTGAAATTAGATCCAGAGCGCGGTTAGGTCATGCTCGTGTTGAAACATCACACAAATTCCAAAATTAATAAAACATTTTCATGTACTCGTAATTACTGACTTTTTTTTGTGCATGTGTATTTACTATTTGGTTGTGGATTAAAATATATACTCTGTATTGTTTAGTTGATAATTGCTTAATACTGCGGTAAAATAACACTATGCTCAAAATTTAAATTTGATTATTTATAATAATAAATAATAATTAATAACGTTATTATTATTGCTGTAAATATGGCATACACCTACAGTACTACAAAATCCAATATAATTTTTATAAATATTATCGACCGGTATTGTATTGACATGACAAGATATTTGATGACTCATATGGACAAATTATAGTTATGTAGGTTAGTAAATTAAATTGACAACAGCAAAGAAGTATACTACATTATTAAAATGTTGTGGAAATGTTAACCTAGTATACAGCTATATCCTTAATATCTTTAAAAACCTGTGACTGGTCAAAATTAGAAATTTTAATTTTCTTTAAATTATAACGTAAACAATGTATTTAAAATTAATTATTGATTATATTATTAGAATGAATAGATCATATTTTGATCAGTTTTTCATGGTTTTTTATTTTTTAAGTACCAATGGAACATCTTGGGAAATTACTACAAGAGCCTTTGCAATACTATGCCGTTACTTAGTACCTATACTGAAAATGAATATGAAATATTCATGTAATCCTCACAACTATAAATTCCTATATTATATAACCGTAAATAAATTACAAATATATAGGATTTGTTAGTGTAATTAATTATTACAAATA
Source organism: Rhopalosiphum padi (assembly GCF_020882245.1). Classification (NCBI taxonomy): domain Eukaryota; kingdom Metazoa; phylum Arthropoda; class Insecta; order Hemiptera; family Aphididae; genus Rhopalosiphum; species Rhopalosiphum padi. The sequence continues at coordinate 9,835,293 of NC_083598.1, read as the reverse complement.
AACATGATAGGAAGTAAACTATATTATATTTTGTATGACAACTTTCACCTACCCTCTCCTCACCGCAGAAATTTAAATAATCGTCACATCGGTCAAAAACTTTCGACAAAATTGACAGTGATCTAATACAATTGTGTAATATAAAATAATAATATGTCATAAGGGATATGTCAAATTAATGATATCTTGTAAACTCAGTATTCTTTTTTACGATCTTATGATCAAAATGTGACATTCATTTAATAATTGGTACCGATAAATCATACTTAAACTGTACTTATCTCAGGATAGTCCGTTGTTTAACCATCTCTACCGACAACCTATCTTCCAATTATTATAAATTAAAATAAATAAAAAATTATTTTGACTTTATGCACATACTCGTATAGTCGTATGTATTATATGGTGTATACTGTATAAACATTCTATATAGTATATAAAATCTAAAATCTAAAATCATTTAGTATTATTCAAAGTTACAAATAATTAATTATTACTTTTATGTTCTTTTTTTTACGGAAACCAATAGAATTGAGTCCAGGAGAATCAGTCGCTAAATTTTAGACATTTATTTTACAAGTATATATTTTTTTTTTTTTACAATACAGATTTCGATTTTTTTTTGGAACTGAATTGTTATTACAGTAAATATTACTGAGTGTATTGTATAAATCCATTTTATTTTCTGGAAAATAACCAGGATTAAAGTATTCTGAATATTGAATAAAAGAGAATGTATGACGTAAATTCGGAAATGAAAAGAAACTACAACTTTGTTGCGTATTTTAAATTGCTGGCGGTGCGGTGTACTCCTTGTAATTTGGTTGCTTATATTTTCCTTCTTAATAAACATGTGTATCGGTTAAAATGTGAATTGAAGCAACAAGATAAACAGTAAACGATATAATAATATCGTAAAAAGTAAAAGAAAATCCGAAATTTACCCACATACAATTTAAAACATAATATTTTATGAAATAAAATCGCTATTCAAATTTTCTAATTATATATTCCCGCCAATAATGAATTATTCTGTATGGATAATCTTCCAAATAAAATTGTTAACCATCATTTATTCGCTAAACTTTTAAATTTCTACGCGTGTTTTCATACTTTTTTTTGGAAGGATATAAAACTATATTTTACCTCTTTATATTGTACAATTACATCATAAAATTCGATCATATACCTTTTTTGCTTCACGTTTAACCATATCACGTAAGTGACAGACACTTATTTCGATTGGAAAATAAAATTTTGAATTTAAATGTATTTCACTAACGCCACATACACCAACAAGTATAACAGGTACATATTTATAGTGTTTTTAATTGATTAAAAAAAAAAAAACTCTCGTCATCTTACTCGAAGTATTATCTACGCGCAAAAGGAGAAAACACCGTCACCCTTATTATCAAAAGTTACATCTTTAATTTATAAAGAACGCTATTTTAATTCAACTCTATACAATTGGAGATAACTTAAAATCGGTCGTCGCTGCATTTGTGAACGAGTTCAAAGTTGTGAAAAGAGAACATTTCTCTCACGTCCTTTTCATCTGTTTTCCAAAATAATTGAATTATCGAAAAAGTTTATTGCTGGACGATTGATAAGTGGGCGCACGACAAGCAATATAGAAATATGACGAATTGTGAATCGTAGACGGGATTCACAGACACGATAATATTATCATAAGACAATAAACAGAAACGGTCGTGCTATACGGACGTCACTGTACACGGATTTACTTTCAAACGACACCGTCCGTTGGAAATGTTTAGATTTTTCTTATCGGGTATATATTATTATTATATCGCCTCCGTTGTTGTATCTCTAACTCGCCGACTTTTCCCCGGTTCGTTCGACGGACGGACGGGGCAGGGGGGCTGTGCCTCACGTTTTACGCGCGAAAATAGCGTGCAACACGCAGCCGCCGTGCCTGCCATCTACCGCGGAAATCGCGAGCGACTGATATATTATGACATGCGTATTATTTTTCGTCGCCGTGCGGGTGGCGAGAGCAGTTGGGCGGGGCGAACGAGACGACTAACACAGTCGGTGGAAATTGACCCGGGGATGAATTTGACGATGAGAATTTCGGGGCGGCGTCTGCGGTGGAAGTATGACGTCAACGATGAGGTCACGGGGCCTCGAATGACGTAATAGCGTACGCGTGCAAAAGCCCGGGGACGGTTAAGCCGAGAGTGTTGCCACACGGTACGTCGTTGCCACCGTCGGCCCCGAGTGGATGAAGCGCTTCCGCGGCGGCGGCGGCGGCGGCGGTGTAGGAATCTTTTCCGGTGGGGTGGCGACGACGTACGGACGGCGTGAGGGACGGAGCGGGTGATGGGTGGCGGTGGCCGATTTACTGCGACATTATATTATAGAGGAGAGGCCGACGAACGCGCATTCGTGTTGTTATAATATGACTATGTACACGCGGTGTACTCTGCTGTAATATAAATATTGAAATATTTATGAATAATTCATTTAAATCACAATAAGTGTTGACGATGCGCGTCATCGATGACGGACGAACGAAATATTATGAAAAACGAGACATGGGTACATGCAAAAAAAACGCGAAATCCGAGTTGTCGGTCTTTCAGACCGTCGATAAACGTTTATAAAAAAAATACTGTTTTTACATTTCCAATACGAATTGTTTACGAGTCACCCCACCAAAGACAAAGTCTCTTGATGATGCATACTATCATAACATTATGTATATCAAAAATGTTATGTATTCATCATATGTCGGACACTCTAGACGATTACGGGGAGATAATGATCATGATTTGTAGACTAGCTAATATTGTAATGAGTCATTACTAATGACTTTATGTAGCCATAGCATGTACCCAATAAATTTAATGTACGTTTAATACTAACTAAAATTTCACTTATAATAACAACCCCATAAATTATAATAGTAGAGTTATATCGGAGCAGATAACAGAATATGATACAACGCTGTATTTGGAGTGTAAATTTAAAAGTCTGTAGAAAACGAATTTGTTTTAAAAAAGTATGCAAGGTTATATTTTGTAGAACTCTTACGGACATCGGGACATGTATGAATTCCACCCCATATTTTTTTATTTTTTTTTGTATAAAGTGTGCTTTGGAGATTTGTATTATACCGCTTTAACATAAACATGATGAATTAATATTTAGTTTTACGAGTTTTCATGAACATAATTTTGATTTTATTAAAATATACTAGTCACTGTAATATGGGTTGAATTTAAACATTTAAAAAATGCTATTTAGCTTCTAGAAATGTTAAAATACTAACTTCATTAGTTATTCGATATATTAAATATATTTTTAGCCAAAACAGGGTTCGAATTTCAACGATAGTGTTTAAATGTTAAACCATTTATATTAAGATTTGATAAAACCATAAGGTTAATTTCAACAGGTATGTGAACAAAAATACAAAATAAATAAAACTTTATCGTTGTATAAATAACATTAATAGTTCGCGGAGTTGCTGCTGGATCACAATACTCGTCGCAAACAGCCCGACTATGAAATGGCTTGAAAACGTCCTGTAGATCTACACTATTAGTCACACGCTATCGGGCAGCATCGTTTGTATCGCGACGACGGTGCGAAAAACAGTGATTTATACCCACCGGACTCGAGACCGAGAACCACACAACGCATGCCCGCCGGTCGGCAGTCGGAGTTTTGGGGACTCGGTCGGCGTCACTGGTGGCCACTGATTGATGATGCGATGTGGTTTTTGTGCAGCGATAAACCGACTCGCCGTAACACGCGCGTTATATCATTATATACACGTATAGGTACCAGCTATACATCACGTAAGGTAACGCACATACCACGATAACTTCGTTTATTCTGTGATGTAGGCGGATAGTGTGGATAGAATAATAAGTCTTACGTCCTGCACCGGCACTGCCCCGACCGCCTTGCCAACTCAAACGTCGTCCCATCGCGCGCATTTAACGACCGAGCCGTGTGTAATCGGCGGGGCCTACCCGGAATGTGATTAGTCATCACACACTCAGATTTCAGCTACCTTTGAAATTTACCACCCCAACAAGAGCAACGAACGTTACGTACAGTTTTGTACGCGAGCACTTTATAAAGGTGTACGCGGGGATGATTAGCATACGCCAAATGCCGTCACGAGTTCGTATATTTGCACTATCGGTGCCTGTACACGCGCGTGCGACACCGCACACAGTCTCACCACTCTCTCGTACGGCAGTGCAACTCGTATCGAATGTCGATGTAAACAATAGATATTACTATATATATTATGTATACTTATGTACTTGCTCGTCTATGATATGTCATGTATTATGTTATACGTATATAACATTCAGACTTCGCGTGGTTTATTTTATTTTTGTTTTATAGCTTATCGTGACCGCATAAAGCAGGTCGACGACGAAAATGTTTGATCGCTCCGTCGTCGACATTTGTTTATCGATAAATAAATAATTTACGATAGTTTTGCGCGATCCATATGAATTCCGACTTGTTGTACGCATTTCTTCTTCGACAATGGTCATCGCGTATTATTTACACACAACACTTCTACACCATATACACGGCTTAGTTTATATTTTGATATTCACATTTACTCTTTTTTTTTTTTTGCTTTATTGCTGTTTGCTTGTGCATGTTTTATACTCTTCGAGTCATAAACTTTTACACTACAGTTATTTTTATTTTATGTGAATAAACCATTCAGCAAGTGTATATACAAACAATCCACATTTTTTTCAAGTTCCGAAATAAAAAAAAACCAACCAATTAAAAATACATAAATTTTATTTTATAGTTCAAAAAGCTAAGACGATTGAGACTTTTAGATAATTTTCTATATCATCGTATAATCAATATGGTATATTGTATTATACAATCGATTTAATTAAACACTCTTGATTTCTGAATAAATTAAAGTTATTGTGAAGAACATTATGCTCAACCGCCATGTTGTACGTATTGAATATATTTAATTTCATTATTTCTTATCGCTATTAAAGATTTTTTTATTTTGTAACAGTACAAAAGGTTGTATACAGGTTCCTCCTTGTCATGCGTACAGTAGAATTTTCATCAAAAATAAAACTTATTTATTTTCACCGGAACATTAATAAACCAATTAAATATAATTTGTTTCTGTACATAGCCATCAATAAGTGTGTAATTCAATAATATTTAGTACTGTTGTTAAATATTATTACTGTGCAAATAAGAATACATTAAAATAATTAGAACGCTTACGTTTTAAATCATATTTACACACCTTAGTCAAAAATAAAATCCAATTAATTAATTATTGACTTTTACGCAACTGGCAGTATTAAACAAAATAATATATACCTTTACGTACATTTCAAGACGTTTTCGTCATCAGGCGTAATATATTATTCATTTTCTCATTATAGATAGTATGATAATATAATTATATCGTGTACACATTCATAATGTATTTACGAGGTGAAATTAGGGAGATATATCTCCTCCCCTTGGTTTCCCTTGTTTAGCTTATATGTTTACGGTTATACCTAGTTGTGTTTTTTCATTTATCACTTTATCAGTAGGTAATAAAATGCTAAGACGTAATTAATTTTAGTTATATCACCCTCCTCAATGAAATCCTAAACACGCCACTATGCCAACGAAATCGAATCATCTGTAATGAATTATTTGCCGTTTAAAAAACAAAACTTATTTCCTCGATTATATTATATTTTTAATAATGTAATTAATATCAGTAAATCGGCGCATTGTATAGGCAATTTCCGTACATAAAAAATAATATGGTATTCAGATAATATAAAGAATTTAAAACAATCAATATAAAATAAGTAAAAAAAAAAATACAATTAAATAAATTACAATTTACGTGATAACGTTATAAAAATATTCACATATTAACCTAAGTATCGTATTGGCGGAGTCTTGAGTTAATTGTTATTTTCCTTTTCACCTTGTAATGCCCTGCCTAATTAATACTTAATAATTAATCAAATAAATAGTTAATACTAAATAAATAATAATTAATTAATTTTAGTTAAAATAATTGTTTTGTAACTATGATTACCGACATCTATATAATTATCGCTCAGAATTGTTTTTCATCGTATAAAATGGGTTATCATTTAATAAAATTCATAATAGTAATTTATTCAATAGGTAATGAGTTTCATTCGACACATTTATAGTACCTATCACTTGCCTATCTTTCTTTTTTTTTAAGTTATAACTTTGTATATTAATTTTAATTCATGAATTAAAAATTATCCAATTCATAAAATGTTCGATCTGATTATGGTTCATCTCATGAATTGGGTAATTTTATCACAGTGACGTAGAATGAATTATAAAATAAAACATTTGTATTACAATCGACAAACACAATATAATAGCTGTCGTTCGTTGTTTCATAACTTTACGTTTACCATATTTAGGTCATTAAAACTATTGGTTTCAATTCAAAAAAATTTGCTCGATTATTATGCAACGCCCTTACTTTATATACAATAAGTCAATGGGCCTTTATGCAGAAATTCAAGTGTTATACGCGTGAAAAGGAAATAATTCTGAAATAAACTAAAAAGGAAATCTCCAACAATTGAGAAAAAAAATATTCTTTATATTTCAATTTATTATAATTTTATTATAATATATAAAATATAAATATAACTATATAAGATATTCCATTTATATTTTAAACCAATTGTGCGTGTATTAATATTGAAAAAACAACCACACAAGTTTCAAATTTGTATATTATATGTATAAATGTATATATAATATATAAATGTATTCTTTTAATTTTTATCATAATTATTTAAGTACTATTTTAATTGACATTATATTACAATTACAATAACACATATTATGTATTTATTATTTTTTTTTCGAAAAAGATCTAATAATTTTGCAGCATAGTATCAGTGATTAGTATTACAATTTATAATATTATTTCCAATATTCATATTTGTATACATTGTAATAATGCATATTCCAATGGCATTTTTATTATGTGAATAGGCCTCTGCTGTGTTTTTTAATTAGTATACAACAATGCAGATCAGATTTTCACATATTCATTGTGTACATAGAAAGACGTGTAAGATAAATTACTTTTAACGGATGCTATTTATAGATAATTCTTTCTACGTTAATAAGTAACAAAGTGATTAAACTTAAAATATGAATGATATTATCATTAATTTCGTTTTAATTGTTAAATATTGATATCCAAAAAGAGATTGTTTATGAATGCATAATATCAATAATGAACCAAATAAACCTTGTTTAAATATTAATCATAAACAATTATCAAAAATACTTTAGGTATTGAAATCAGTAATTTACTGCATTTTTTAATGGAATGTATTAGTTGTAAAAATTAACTAAATTAAATAAAGAAATTAAGTCAAGTTAATTTCTCATAATAGTTTTACTTATCTTATCTGATTAAATATTTATACTCATAATTAATAAAGTAGGTTATGATATTTCTTACTAATTACATTTTTCCAAGAAATGTTCACAACGATGTGCTTTTTTAAGAATGGTATCTTATCATTCTTGGAGAAAAGTTGCTCTATAAATTGTATAATTGCATGCATTTCAAAATGTACAAATTCGAGGAAAATATTTTATTTGTTTTTTAATAATAAATTAATACTTTTATTTTTTACCAAATTTAGAATATCCCATTAGATATTTTTAACTTAGTATAAAAATACCTTACGGCTTACGAGCTTGTCAATATCAGTTATTTTAAACATTTTAAAAAGTTTTCTTAATACATTGTTAAATATTATAAAAATGGCATGTTGTTAACAACGAAATAATTCACAACGAAAACTCTACGCCTATAAACTTCCAGTTGTTAAATTTAGTTAACTATTTATACATATAAGCTACTGCAACAATTTAAGAATAAAAGTATAAAAAAGTAAAATGAGAAAAAATGTCGTCTGGTTTCCTACTTAAATTATTACTCTACTCAATCTCAATTCAAAGTGAATGAGACGATATCTATAAATTGTGTTCTTTTAAGGTTATGTATTACTTTATTTTTTCTCTATACTTATATGAGCACACACATATGTATATTTTGCAAACAACTGTAAATATATGTGTTTTTTATTGATATTTGTATTATAATTTTACCTTTCTATGGCTAGTATTCTACATCTGTATAATACATTTAAATAAGAAGGTTCTCACTCCTCTCGTCGAAATTATATAGTATAATACGTATTGTATGTATTTTGTGGCTGCCTTTATTGTAGATTCAAAATCTTATTATTTGTTACATTTCAATGTTTATTTGTGTATTCAAATGATTCATTTTGTTATATCGTACATTGCTTAAATTAATATTATGCTAGTATTAGAATGTATAAGAAGCGTACATAATAAAAGACAATTTTGAAAATTCTCCAAAAAATTCTATGTTACAACTTTAAAAAGTTTGTATATAATGAAAAAGGAGTAGTAAAAAATAGTTATAAAATTATAAAATTAAAAATTAATTTTAATACATAGTAAGTAGTGTACGTAGTGTATTTTATTACATAATAATTTTCCACGTTCAACCTAGATTCTTCAATGAATGACGTCATTCCGCAATCACATTTTCCTAAATTAAAATGTTTTGTGTTATTCGTTTTGAATACCTAGTTATTATATATATATAGCCTATATAAGACCATTAAATCAAACAAAATACGTAAACCCTGTTTAGATAATCAATTTCACACATTCTGACACTACCGAGTGTTTGGATGTTTGAAACCGATCATAGTAATAAAATTAGTGTAACTTATTGGAGCGAATACTCATGAATATTATACTAGGTTCATTACTCACCCATTGTCATTAAAATATTATATTAAATTCGTCATTATTGTATTTTGTTGTAAAATGTATTGGAAAAATAGAATGAACAAATAAAATTAGATATACCTATTATTAATTTAAATTGCTTAAAGCTATACTGGATAGTTTTATTAAAATTTTGATCTTGGACCAAATTTTGTGATAACATTTACATTTATACCTATAACTTGTTCTAGTACCAAAATTAATTGACCTTTTTTCCATTTATCTTAGTTAAGTATAATGTAAGTTGTTAAATGTCAAGTATTATCTTAATATAATATAAATAAAATACTAGTATTTATTATCAATGATAAAACTATCGTTATATTAAAAGCATCTAAGTACACAAAATACTTTTTGCTTTAATTAATTCGACGTTATAAGTATGATAATTTATAAGTTACAACTATAATTATTAAAAATTAATGTTTTATTTTATTTTTTGATATTGTCATGATTAAAATTTAAAATAGATGAACAATTTATTTATTTTGGTGAAGTTCAAAAATAAATACCTACTAAATGATTTAGTTTTCCATATTGAATCCATATAACATTTTAAATTTCGAAATTTAGATTTTAATTTTATCGACATTAAAACTGTGTTCTTAATTTTTCTTTTTAGCTTAATTTTACCGGTTATCTAATTTCTTCTAAGGTAGAGTCAATTTCCGCATTTTGCATTTTGGCTTATTTAAATATATTACATTCTAAATATTGTAGAGAACTTATAACTGGGGATATATCAAGGCAATCAATCTACTCGCACAACTTAACTCATATAGGAGTTTTCACTTAGCTAATACCCATTCTAACAATCCATAGCTTGTACAATTAAAGATTATACTTACTAAATTGTTAAATAGTACTTTGTAAGAGTTCTTAAATGATTAAAGTTTAAATCAGCACTTAACCTAGATTTTTAAAACGTATATGAATATTTTCATTGAAAAAGAGAGATATTAATTAAAACTTTGTACTAATGGTATTATCACTTATCAATAGTACAATTCTTATTCCAATAAAAATAATTGTCAAAAAAACAAAATTTATCGATGAAGATTGCCCGGAAACATTAAATAAGTCAAGATAATGTTAATAAAATTGCTATTAGCAGTTAAAAGGTACATAGTTATATTCTACAAAATATATATTTTAAATAATTTCACTTTATTCATATATTTATAAGGTGAATAACTAAACATGTACAGTGTACACTCCTATTTTGTCCTTTAATAATAAACTTATTAAAATAATTTTTGGAATTTTTATGTATATCCTTAAGAACCATATTTTCAAATACTTAGTTATTTTATTTTTTTAAGGATTATATTAGGCGATTTCCTGAGGCGATACAACATACAAACTCTTTTTTTGTTAAATGAGAATTGCTATTTTTTTATTATTAAATGTTAAGAAGACGACCTTTTGAAAATGTTAATTTTTAAAAATCTAAATTAAAATTATTAGTTTCTGAATTATTAAAATAGTTAATAATAATTTTACATAAAATATATAATATACGTAATCACTTGGTACTTGCTATTGCTAAAAAAGTTTTAACAAATAATAAAATGTTAAAAAACTAATGTTATTATTTTATTAACTTAAATTTTCAAAACATTCTAACCGTGTATCATTTATACCTATTATTACGAACTATATTATCCTTTGTAGGTACTTAATGTTTAATGTATCAATAAATAATAATTTGGGTTTACATTCGAATATTAGGTTAGGTTTTGAACGTTCAGTTAAAATTGACTTATTTGAAAAAAGTAAGTTTATATCGCTGCAGGATATTACTACATCACATACTCCTTTAATGGTATAAAAGATATAAGTATTATTTTAAAATACGATTTTTTAGTAGAATTGAAATTCCAAAATCAGAATTTGAATAAATGCATTATTAAAGGATAAATGGGAGGGAATTTTATCATGTTTGGCAAATAACTCTGTACATATTTATGTATTTATTTATATTTATCTTAAATGATTTAACTGTTTCTACATTAATCATTACCGATTATTCGTTCTTAAATAAAACATATAATATAATATCTTATTTTATCTTCATGTAATGTCCAAATAATAATAAATATTATATAATTTTGTATTCGAAAGTTCAAATTTTAATATTCACTAATAAATGTAGATATAAGGTGTTATTGGGTATTTGAGGATACGACTGTGGAGTAATTAAATAATATAATTTATACTGAACATCGCTCTGAAGTCAATCCATAATCCACTACAAAATATTTTTTATATGCTGAAAGAACATAATAATACTACACAATAACATAAGTCTTCAATAAAATTGTCCCATTATTATAAAAACTTTAATTTAATTTTTAAAAAAAAGTCTTCGTCAGAAAATTCAAATACTCAAAAGTAGTTTAAACGTTACATTTAAAATAATAATTTATTAATGTTGAAAAACTTAATTCATTAGAGTTAGGTTATACGTCTCGCCTAGGTCACCTCAAATGGTAAAGTACCTCAACGGAAATGTGTTCTGTTTATAGGTCACTGCAGTAATGTATATTAGAGGTGTGGTAGAAACATTTTTATATAAATATATAACATAAACTCGTCGACGCATTATAAAAATTAACTAAAATTCAGTGTACTATTGGTTTAGACTAATAAAATTAGTTTTCTAGTGAGCTTAAAAAAATAATAATGGTAATACTTTTCATTTAACATATCCGAACAGTCAAGATTTACGATGTATAGAATATAAAACGAGTTCATTTTCAAATAAGTATCTTAAAAATTATTTTTCTTCAAAAAACCCCATTGTTATAAAAAAAAAAAAACTTTTTCCGGTCTCCTCAATTTCTAAGAAAACTAAAATTTATTGGCTGAGGTCAATAACCATTGATTCACCATTATCAGCTCTAGTCCCAAGTCACAAACTTCTAAAAACTATAACCATCAACAAGTTCAAATAAATCTGATGCCAAAGTCAACTGTATTGAACGGTTATAGACTAAATGAAAAATAACAAGTTCTGTAGTTCTGTTGGTATTTCTCTAAAAACATTATTTTATTACCATCAAGCTATTCATTATTATATATTAAATAATTTATTGACCATTATTAATGTATTATATTTCTATATAATTTATATAATATCTGGGTATACTTATAATAGAGCACAATAAAGTATACCCTAATATTAGAAATTGATGACAATTAAAGAACAGCCCTAAATTAGTAATATGTTACGTTAAATTAAATTTCAATTATAATTTGTAAATCATTTTATCATTATTATAATAATAAAATATTCAACATAAAATATATGCATTCTGCAATATTCAATATTATGAATATTGTAAATAATATATTAACTAAGACATTATTTATTTATTATTATTATTATTTTTTTTTTTTTTTTTGACAATTTGTTTCCCATTAGACTCACTATATAATATTTTGATTGAAAATATAAAAACATTTTAAAAAAAATTTTTAGTTTAAAATAATACTTATCTTTCATTTTGTACTGGAACAAGGATAATATTTAATCATGTAATTAAATACATAAAATAACAATTAATTTATTAAGACAATTGGCTTTAATTATTTATTTAAATTTATTTATAAATGAATAACGTAATAATAATAATAAATACATAGCTACTTAAAAATGTATATGTATATATTTTTGTATATATTAAATTGGAAAAAGTTGGGAATGTTGTTATAACACCTGCTGTATTTAAAATGTCGAGTGGAACTCGTTATTGACTAATTCAATAATAACCCATTGTATACGATGAAAAACAATTCTGAACGAAGACTGTATAAATATTAGTAATCATGATTACAATATACAATTATTTGCGAAAATTGTCCATTCCATACCTTTCTTGGATATTATGTCTTTGATGATTTTTACGAAATTTTTACGTAAGTATTTATAGTCATGTTCTAATCATGGCTGATGAGTGATGACTAAAATGACCTAACCTAACCGGAACTCGAGTAAATATAATTATTTTGATATTCACAAGAACCAATGTCATAAAAACAAAGTAGTTGTACTGAAAAATTGAGTCACCAAATCCTAAGAAAAAAAATTATTTTTTAAAATCGTGTATACAATTTACCAGGCAGATATATTTAAATTATCTTTAGAATGATGAAAATTATAAATAGATCAAAGTGATTCAGAGGCTAGTAAGTAACGTTTACAACGGATTACTATAACACAATGAATAATACCTATTATTTCAATCAAATATTTTTAAAGTTTCTTTATTTTCAATTATCTATCTGACGTGTAGTTGTTTGATATTATTTGCAACTGTTTATATCTAATTTTTATTTTTTTTTTTTCAATACAATAGTAGTTAATAATGATCTTTTATTAGTTTCAAATGTATATTATCGATATGAAAAGAAAAGAATGTACATTTTATTGTGAAGTACCTTCAAATTACTCCAGTTACTAAACTCAAAAGTTGTTTAAAATATGTAACCACTTTATAAAATAAGTATAAAAATATATTATTTACATTGTCATACAATTTACTCAATTGAAAATGACATCACCATCATATAAGTCGGTTTGACAACTACAGAGAGAGATCGAGAACTCAGTAAATGTTTGTGGTTTAACAATAGCAATTAAAATGTCGTCTATAAGATGATTTAACAACATTATTTATGGTGGAAAACAATGTTCACCTAGTCACCTAATTCCCACAGAATATAATTAATTGCAGTAGACATTCAAACCAAAAATGAATTACTTCAAATTATTATACGTATTTACCCAATAACTGTTCTGTTAGATTATTTAGTCTTGTTAAGTATTTAAACATGATATATTCGTTGTCAAGACTGTACAATTATATAACTATTTAGGCTTTACTATACTTCCCATGCACAATTAAATTAACAAAACAATAAAATATAATGGCAAAAATTAGCAAATAACATTTTTTCTATACAAATTTATTTGTTGAATTAATCAACTTTATAATTTTTAATCAGCTTGGCCGTAGCGTTCAACGTGACCACACGTTCTTTGGGTTATATGATTTTTGTTATCGCTGCGAGCGCTTATTAATAATTATATTTTTATATTAATAACGTAATTATGAAATATAGCAATCAGAAAACGGACCTCATTTCGACTAATGCACGCCTAAAATCTTTAAAAGAAATGTTTTGACTGTCTCTATCGCGGAATCAAAATGACAAAAAATTGAAAGTTTTTATCATCTAACATCTCTAACAATCAAGCAATTACCACGTTCTCGTCTAGCCTTACGGGTGTTTCTGTCGAACTTTATCACGCTAATCATGTCCTGGAACCTCTAACATCATCTATCTTCATCAAAAATATAGTGAATGTCTCCGCTTTAAAAAACATCACCAGTCCAAATTATTTCACTTGTAGGAACTTATCGTCATATTTCATAGTTCACCCCTTAGGTCACTTAAATTATAATAGTATCATAAATTACATATACAAAACTGATACTAGTTTCCACTCATTACCCCCTCCTCCCGTCGCCTTCATACTTAACAGGATTGTTATTAGAAACCTGCACTATTCCACACTAAATACTGATATCATTAACGCTGCTCTGGCCAAATAGGTTATGAGATCAAACACGTACATAACGCCAAAAACAAAAATAAATGCCTCTTTTCTTTATTTTTTGTAGATTTTTAGCTCATTAGAACAATAAATACATTCTTGATATCAATTCACTACTCAGTATAAGAAACTCGGCCCTCCGTAAATTTTTGACTACCAATCCTATAAGTACACGCAAACAATTTTTGTTTAAGTTTCGTTAAATGTGATAAAAACCATCACATTGGCGATTATTCCAAAGTCCACAATAGTTCTAACAAATGTGCCCTCTGCACCAATGACCACACCACTAATTTCAAGGAAGTTTAAAAAAAAGCTATTCCGAATGTTCCTCCAGTCAAAGATCCAGATTCCAATTATCACACAGCCAAATCTTAAGCAAATGCCACCAAAACTTAAAACTCACAGTCGGAACGCACTGACATTTTTTAAAGTTACATGTTGAATTTAACTTTATTAATCAGTCCCTTTATTCCCCTTCTCTGTTCAGCTTTAAATAAACTCATTTTTGAAGGAATTATTTCTCCATAATTATTGTAGGAGAATATTCTTCATTAAAATTACATATTTTATCATATAATAACATTAATTTATAACAATTATTATTTTATTATTACAGCTTATTTAATTGTTAAGCTGAAATAGTTTTTGCTAAAAATAAAAAACTACGAAAATTGCTAACGAGATTATATTAAAAAGAGGAAAGTTAACCGCTCTGTTATACTGTAGGAGCACAATGTCTCCCGTCGTTGAATAAGTCACTGTAATGAATTATTTAAATTTGAATTCAATAATACATCATTTCAATCCGAAAACTAGCGATGATAGTCTTTCAACCTATTATCATACAAATAATATTGGAATTAATAACTATAATCATTTATTTTACAATTATTAATACTGTATAATCTATAAAAAGGCAATAGCATAAAGTTAATCTAAATATTTAAAAAAATATATTCTGTTTAATATACAGTGTATATAAAATATAATAAAACAACAAGCTTGAAATGAGTAAAAAGCTTATCAAAAAAGTATAAACTTAAATTTTGATTGATTTATGACTATATATTTATTTATTTATTTAATTATAATATACTATTGACCGTGTGGAATTTTTATAATATTCAACGTGTTTATTTCCTTTTTTGATTTATTATAATCATACATTCAGCAAACAAATTGTTATTTATTATTATTTAAAAACCTCTAATTAAAATACACAAATTGTGTTTTAAATATTTTGAGACGGAATTTTTGTAGACATATTTTACCAGACGAAACTCATATGACCCGTGAAATCTCTAATGTAGTAACCAGACACTTAAAAGAACAACGATGTTATGACCTTAATAAATAACACACGGATAAAAAAAAAAAAAACAATTATATTTTGATATTGTATATCATATTATTTTTTTATTTTCTATATTTTTCATCTATGTGAATATTATACTTATGCTCTATTCATATTATTTGTATTTATTGCATTCAGCAACTAAATTTTTTAAAGATATATAATAGCTATAACAAAAAAATATTAAAAACAATAATATTTTCTTTAAACATTTTCTTAGAAATTAACTTCAATATATTAATATAATGTAAGATATTTTATATTATATTTCTTTTCCAAGCATTAAAAAATAAAGTATAGATATATATTTTTTAAGATTTTTAAAACTTTTAGTTTTTACATTTATAATATACAGTATACACATGCATATTGGATTTTAGAAATTTTGGGGAAAATAATTGAAATGACATTATACTGTCGTAATTTATTTTATTAGTTAATTGGTACGTTTCATTAATTGGTAACTGAATTATTTTGATGGGTAATATATGTAGTTCAATTTTCATTTTATTTATGAAAACAAAAAACATTTTCTTGGCTTCTTCGTAAACATAACGTCACCATACCACTAGACGATACTCATAAGATAATCATACTCGCTAGAAAACTTTTTATGCATCTCAGACGATACATTTTATACCCTTAATGTTTTGAAGCCGCCAACTCTCTGCCATTAATGAGTATCAACTTAAAAGTCTGGTACAAGTATTTTTCATTAAAACGTCATCGTTGATAAAACATACACGTACCTATCTAACTGTAATATAAAATTATTAATTTCAAAATATAAAACCAATTGTGCTAGAGCCTATTTGAAATACGTGCACATTTCTCTTTATGTACATTATACCATTCCATCATGCTAAGTAAATAACAATATTCCTACTTAAGAAAAAGAAATAATATACGTATAGTTGACAGCGTACATAAAACTACACTGACACTGTTCGTAAAAAGTAATATTTAATCATTTTAATCGCCAATACTATGTAATTAGAAAATTATTTAATTAGTACTAAGTACATATAGACTGACTATACGAAGTGTAATATTATGTATGCACATAAATAGGTTTATTGTGTTCAAATTTCTTTAAAAGTTATATTACGAGTGTTTATTTCGATAAACCCGTGAAGTACCAAATTAACTCACCCACAGATCCTCAAGTATTATAAAATTGTTTAATTTTCAATAATCTCCTCATTATTGTTGCATTCATTTTAATGAAATAACCCAAAAACTTTTGTAATTATTTTTATAGTCTAATGATAGCTGAATAATTTAACTTTTTTCCAAAACTAATTAACTAAAAATAATTAATCTGATTAGATTTATTTAGTACAAGATTTCATAGTTTTTAGGTATTATTTATATGACATGAATATATAAAAAGTACCTACTACTACTTAATTACACTAAACTTACTAGGTATATAATGTCTATATAGTAATTTATTACTATTAATTGGTCAGTTAAATACGTATTATGTATATGGAACAAAAAGAAAGCAACATTTGGTAAAATAAATTCATTTTTATTATTAAAATAATAAACAATGACAGTTAAAAAAAAAGTCTAAACAACAGGAAATTCAATTAAGTATAATATATATATTATATTTTTTCTCTCAAAAAACAGTGGCCTAACCACGTACGAAGAATATTCTTTTTATTGTTATTAGGTATGGTGTATTTTTTCGTTATTATTACTAATGAATAACAGTAGCCAAATTTCTAAACAAAAAAATAAGAAATAATAATAAAACACTGCGACAGCCTTAGTTATTTTTGAAAGAATTTTATTTTTTTTTCCTTGATCTAATATAAAAAAAGCATTCTTTGCGATAATTCAAAGAACTGTTAAAATGTATATTTTTACTTAATATATTTTACAACTTTAAAGATAATCTTAAAATTAATATATTATGTCAATTTTAAATTTTAATTTTTTACAGTATAGTGTACTTTGAATATTAACATTAATTGTTATAGACAATAGTGTTACGATCTCTATGACACATTTGTATAACAATTTTATAACGAATATTGTATGGTGTAACGACACGTTTTTTTTTTCGTATAATTAATAACAACTGGTTGATATCAAAACGAATATCGTAAACATTATATTATTTAATTTAACCAATTAGGTAAATTCACATTTCGCTTACTTTTTGGAAAAGTCAAAACCCGTAGCCACACGGATAAGTATTAATGGATACGAATTGACAAGAATACTAAATCTTATCACGAGACCCCTCTTGTCAATGGAGTCGCCAATACCATGACAACCACTCTTTACGATCTGAGCATATATTATAACGGAGACTGGGACAAAAGCTCAGCGGACTGTTAGGGATATTTGGGACATTCAGAGGCTGGTTGTAACCACTCAGGGTTTGGTTTATCAATATTTTGCAATCAGGTCATAACACCCAACCCAACAGTTGTTTATATTAACACATATTGTATTTTCGTACCAAGTTGACTTTAAAACAAAGATTTTACTAAACAATAATAATACATCACGTATTTATTCCCACGTTGATGCACGAACCGAGTGAACCGACCAAGTTATGCCTATGTCCGAATAAAAATAATCGTATTAAATAATAATATAATAAATTAACTTAAAGGGTAAACTGAAAAACTTTTATAATGCTGATAATAATTGGCAACAAAAAAATATTTCATTGCAATCTTAAAACATATATAGCAATCAGTATTACATATATTAGACAACTAGCTGATACTATAAATCGTGTGTACAGTCTACTCGTATACAAATATTATAAATCATAATAATAGGGTCGGTGTCCAATGTAAGTTATCATAATACTAGTGATTTTCAACAATAATACGTTGTGGTGAACAATATGAAGACGATAGTAAGTTACGGTTCAGTCTCTCCACAAAATAAAATATTTTTATAGATAATATATTTTAATAGGGCATTATTAAAATGATATGATATCATTAAAAAAAAATATGTATTATATTATAACAAATTTATACTTCTAGGGTCTGGCTTAGGTACATAAAATGTTGTTTAGAACTTAAGTATAATGCTCGCATCAATTATTGTACAAACATATTTTTGTACTATTATATTGATTCAAAAAAGGATATTTTTTTTCTGGAACGGTCGGGGTCATTGGAAATTAGGTGGAAGTCGTATACTCGTTTCGACTAACTGGTCAATTGTTCAAACTTCAAGGTATTACGAGTAAGTTATTATCGATGACACGTCAATATACTCCTACACAGAGATTATTGGACGTATTGTTCTCGTGTTTTTGATAATTTGTACGTAACCCAAAATCTCAAAATCGTAAATCCTGCGTTGATATTCATAGGGTTTCGCAGTACAAATATAATACTTAATACATACTATAAACTGTATACCGATGTAACGGAAATTATTAAAAGTAATTTCTATGCCAACTTGCCTTGTTTTTCTAGAATTCAGTCACGTAATAAAAGTATAAAAGTAATGTTGCTCCTATCCTACCTAGGGCTACGCTCATAATCTTATGCGGTGGAAAAATATTATTTTCTAGAAATATGTTTCATTTTTCTGAAGTTGAATGTGTTTTTCTCGAACATGATATCTCGTTAAATTTCTTAGATTTATCTTGCACAACAAAGATTATTACTCACCATATACATTACTAAACACTAACCTTTATTTATAAATGAAAATGTTAATTGGGCACGGAATACCTAAGCGAAAGAGTTAAAAAACGTGTTATAAAATACCATCATATTATATGCTGCACTGGTAGTTAATTAATAGTTCTGTACAATCAATCACGTGGCGTTCTTTTTATCCAATTTAGACGTTTATTATAATCGATGATAACACGGTAATCCGCTTCATGGTTGTATAATAAATTATTAATAATTTGTAGCGAACAAATAATAATAATTATTCGCGGCCTTAGTAATTCATCCTGTCAACAGACAAATTCACTTAATCGTAAAAGCGCCGAACATCGATCTGTATGCTTTCACTCTTCCCTGTCGCGTCATTGGTGAGTTCTGTTTTTTTCAAATATTTACATTGTAAACAAAAGTCTCTGTTTAATAACTAAATTCTTATCAATTGAATTTTAATGTGCAAGGCGTGAATGTTTAAGTTTTCTTTCTTGTTAACAACATCGTGTATGGAAGTGAAAATTATTTCAAACAAGCGATTTTTTCGAACTGCACGACATTTGTACGTTGCTTCCTCAGCCTTCTAATTATGATATATTATGACTGATTTTATCCAGAATACAAAAATAACCGCTGAAATCTAAAATACACAAAAAAAAAATTATAATTTCGTTACAAGGCACTGGAATACTGGACACACAGTTTTCACGAAACGTTGTCTTTAGTGCCTAATTGTTTGGTTATCTGCTTTTCTGATTATACAGAATCACTGCATTGGTATTATTAATTTCTGGTCAAATCGTAATTATCGCTATAAAATGATATTATTCCTATTAGATCTCATGGAAATGTTTTTTTTCTTTTCATAAGGTCCATATTATTTTATAATACATTTCTACTCCATGATATAACTATAATAAATTTATAAACGTTGGTATAACAATAATCAATATCTCATTAAATATTGTAAATAATGTAAAAGAAACAAATAATAATTATTATTTTTTTTTTTTTATATAGATTATATAAGACGGCGCTATGTGTATGCAATTTTAATACAATGCTTATTATAAAATAAATTATCGCATCCTACGCAATAATTAATAATATATTAAATTATTATCATTTATGCAATTTGAATAGTTGTCCGCGTTTTAGCTTGTTATAATAAATAAAAATGTATTTCAACGTAATATAATATTACAATAATAAATAGTTGAATATTGAAGTACTAACGAACTCAAGTTCGACGTTTGCATAATATTTTTAAATTGTGTGTTTACAAAATAAACGAAATCCACGCTGGATTATACATTTCTTATTTTATCAAAGAATCGTGTGTAATTTTTTAAAAACAATATTTTGTACAACTACATTATCGTAATTCACACTCCAAATAATCTGTGATTTTTATTTTTTTATTTTCTCGTTTGATTTTCACAACATCGTACACGAATTTATTTCGTGATATCGCCGAACAAAGTCGAAATATGTGTGAATAACCACGACGGACCGCGGCCGTTAAAACAGTAAAACGGATCAATATATCGTACAGTAAATTTGCATACACGCTAAATAGCGGCCACCCTAGCGTTAACCGGCCTTAACAAAACGATCAGATCGTACCTATTTGGTATCGGAGAAAAAACTTTCGACCGCGTTACGATTTGTTACGAAGTACCTGCACACTCGCGGCCAAGCCAAACCTTGACCCTCCAAAACACGTAGGTTATTAATTTGTAAGTCGACGTTTATGACCTTAGATTGTTGGTGTAACGGACCTCACGCATTATATTCCTGCAACGGTGGAATTATCTCTCCCCTTCCCTGTGTGTCATCGCTTAAGTTAAATAATAATATTACAATAATTATTATACTTATATTAATGCATCATCAGTGTATATTGCACGCGATCATAGCATTTTTATAAACAGGTATACATGATATATACGAAAATATGGTAAAAATTAATAAATAATGTACCTAATAGTGAAACTATTATAGTTTATAACCAATGTTGAATATTTTTAGATTATTAATATTTTTTTTTATAATTCAAGTTATTTCTTTTATCCAAATCGTTATTTTGACTCGATTTTTACAAAGACTACAATAATAACAAAATAATAAATTTATAAAATCATTAGGTTTACATTTGAAAAAGACAATATGCAGAGTATTTATGGGTTCGCGCACTGGCTCCCGCTATTAGACAATATTATATCGATATACAGAGTAACTCGCCGAGTATGCTCATCCCCATTTTTTCCTTTAAAAATTAATTTATCCAAATTCTGATTTTTGGAAATTTTAAGTACACTTAAAAAATATTACATTTTAAGGTTTTAGTTATAAGTATTATCTTTTTTTTTAATGATAATAACCATTTTTTTTTTTTTTTTAATAATTAATCAAATGAATGATTTTATTATTATTATTATATATATTATTGTATATATGTATTATGTATCTAATTTTAATATAATTTAAATGTTATGATTAAAATTAATCTGTAAAAATATTAAATATTAATTCGTCAGCATTTTATGATTAGTAAAAATTGACTAAGTCAATAAATACTAGATCCCAATAATACATCTATTTTATATTATTTTTAAGGACAATTTTATCCTTAAGGATATATTTTAATAACTCAGAAATTATTCAATTGAATTTTTATTTCTAGATAAAAAAATTTTCCAAAAAATGTTCTGCTCGACAATTTAATCGAAAAGGTTGGTTATTATTTAAAAAAAAGTAAGTTTGTATCGTCATAAGACTTTCTATATGAATAAAAAAATGAATGATCGAAAATATGTTCTTTATGTGTATAATATATTGAAGAATTCCATAAATCAAAATTTCAATTAATTCATTATTAACTGAAAAATGTACGTGAGCAATGAGCATTCTTGGTTTTATCCTGATATTAACCTGTATACTATATAGAGCGGGCTGTAATACACTAATACCATTACCTCCTCTCCACGCTTCTGTGTATCATAAACTATTATATTCCGCTGGAACTATTATACCACAAATGTAGCTACGGAGTTTAACATTTATTATCTTTGTGAAAATTGCAGCTTATTCATCTTCATTAGCGTTTAAATTTAGTGTATAGTATTCAAACGGGAAAATCGTTCAAAATTTGACCCAATATGACGTTTTCTATAATATTCCAAACTCGTTCTCTGAAAAGGTATGACATAATATTATAGAGGTTAATTAATTACAATTGTTTAACAATAATATGTAATTCGCATAATTAAATTGCGTAATCAAATGCAATTTTGTTACTCCCATTTCAATTCTAGTGAGAAATGCTTAACCAAATGTATTGATTTTAATTGCATGCAACTATTATATATATTTTTTTAATTTAACAATGAATCAGTTAAAAATAAAAATATAATAAAAATTAGAATAACTAAATATAGTGTAACAATGTCGTTAGAAAATTGCATTTCATTCTCGATAACGTCTTATGTTAAAATAATAATACTATGTATAAATATGTTGTACTGTCTATATGCATAGTCTACATTTAAATACATTTACATTTTAATCAAACGATATAATATTACTAAAGATGCTTTGTGTATTTTATTTTTAATTAATGGCAACTCAATTGGGGATGTAATATTGTCATATTGAATTCTATATTTTTTAATTATTTTTATTTTTGTCAAGCAATTTACTACATTGGTAACTCGTCTAGTATCTATCTATAAATCATTCAATTGTAATCTATATATTTTAAAGTATTTTTTTTATATTGTTCTTTACACCCTGTGGGTGGGGGTTAGAATTCACCCATGGTAGTCCATGCCCGTCGTAAGAGGCGACCAAAATGGACATATGGAAGGCAACGGGAAACCACCATATTAATATCCCAAGTAACAGCAATCAACATGACAGCTTCTCAAGTAAAATATTCCGGAGGTAAAATAGTCCCCCATTCGGATCTCCGGGTGGGGACTACGAGAGGAGAAAGAAATGTTAAAGAATATAAGGAATACAAATTCATAGCAACTTGGAACGTAAGAACGTTATTACAGTGTGGAAAGTTGGAAAACCTAAAAATGGAAATGAACAAGATGAAAATTGATATCCTTGGAATATCAGAAATAAGATGGCCGAACCCAGGAGACTTCTGGAGCGGAGACTACAGAATAATACATACGGGAACAGCAGAGAAGAGACCAGGTATAGGAGGAGTAGGGCTGATAGTGAATAAAACCCTAGGCGAAAAAGTTAAAAGCTACATACAATACAATGAGAGAATCATACTAGTCAGATTTCAGACGAAACCAAAGGACACAATAGTAGCTCAGGTGTATATGCCAACAACAAATAGTAGCGAGGAAGAGTTAGAAGAAGTATATGAAAATTTAGACAAATTAATAGAAAGTGTCAAGGGGGAGGAAAATCTGATAGTAATGGGTGACTGGAATGCCATTGTTGGCGAAGAAAAAGTAAAAAATATAACAGGTGACTATGGTTTAGGAAACCGGAACGATAGAGGGGATCGATTACTAGAATTCTGTGCAAAACACAAATTAATAATCACAAACACTTGTTTTAACCATCATAAGAGAAGGAGATACACCTGGAAAATGCCTGGAGACATTAATAGGTACCAAATTGATTACATCATGGTAAAAAATAGATTTAGGAATCAAGTAAAAGAAAGCAGAAGTTACCCAGGTGCGGACATAAATAGCGACCACAATCTTGTTATGATGAAGTGTAATCTCAAATTCAAAAAAATAACGTGTAAGAAGAAATTGGTACAATGGCAAGTTAAAAACTTAAAAGATGAAAAATCAAGGAAACAATACAGTGAATGCACAAATGAGGTGACTATAGAAGATCCCCTAGAACCACAAAACATCGAAGAAAGATGGCAGAACTTGAAACAGACAATCACAAAAATAGCAGTAAAAACTCTAGGGCATAAAAACATTGCAGCCAGAAAAGACTGGATTACAGCCGAAATTGTGAACTTGATAGAAGAAAGAAGAAAGTATAAAAATTTGAACAGTACCGAAGGACAGGAAAGATATAGAGCATTGAGGAATCTAGTCATTAGGAAATCGAAAGAAGCAAAAGAAAAATACCTGGAAGAAAATTGTAGTGATATTGAAATACTTATGAAAACAGGAAGAAGAGAAGAAGCATATAAAATGGTAAAAAAGTTCTTTGGGCAGTATAAGCCCAGAGCCGGTGGAATAGAAGATAATAATGGAAAAATGCTGTGGGAACAAGAAGATATTGTCAAAAGATGGAAAGAATACTTAGAAATACTGTATGAGGGAGAAACATTTAAGGAAATCGAATCAAAAGAAGAGGAAGAATATGAAAAGGATCCAGTCATGAGAGAGGAATTTGATAAAGCATTGAAGAATCTGAAGAACAAAAAGGCAGCGGGAATTGATGGAATACAAGCAGAGCTTTGGAAGGAGGCAGGAGAGAAAGTTAAAAACAGGCTGTTCCAAATTATCAGAGATATATACGTGACTGGCGAAATGCCAGAGGACTACATAAAAAGCATAATTATACCCATCCCAAAGAAAGCAGCAGCAAAGAAATGTGAGGAATTCCGCACCATTAGCCTCCTATCACATGCATCAAAGATACTAACAAAGATTTTATTCCAACGTATTGAATCCAAGATAGAACAATCATTGACGGATGACCAATTTGGTTTCAGGAAAAATAGAGGAACGAGAGAAGCAATACTGGCACTGAGAATTATTATTCAGAAAAGGATTAGAAAGAATAAGCAAACATTTATAGCTTTTGTGGACATCGAAAAAGCATTTGATAATGTGAACTGGAAGTTAATGTTTGATATGATGACAAGAGTGGGGATAAAACAGGCAGACAGGAAACTGCTGTACAAACTATACAAAGATGAGTTGGCGGTTATAAAAATCCAAGATAACGTAGAAGAAGCGAAAATAAACAAAGGAGTGAGGCAAGGATGCACTCTATCACCAATTATATTCAATGCATACATTCAAGAAGCAATAGAAAAGATAAAAGAGGATACCAACCTAGGGATAATAGTGAATGGTCATAAAATAAGTATGCTGCGCTTCGCCGATGATATAGCGTTAATTGCTGAGACAGAAGAAGATTTACAACAACTAATCAAAACTATGGACGAAATTTTTATCAAGGATTTGCGTATGAAAATAAATGTACAAAAAACAAAAGTACTCGTATGTGGAAGGGAGAATGTGACCAGAACACAGATAAAGCTACGAGGAAACCAGACAGTAAAACAAGTAGATGAATTTGCATACCTAGGAAGCATCATCAGTAATGATGGAAGAAATAGTAGTGAAATAATAAAACGCATCTGTCAAGCGAAAATAGCATTTAATAGCAAGAAAACTCTTCTTGCATCAAGAAACGTTAGCCTAAAAATAAGGAAAAATCTATTGAAGACATATGTATGGAGTATAGCCTTATATGGGTGTGAAACCTGGACAATAACAATGGGAAATCGAAGAAGGCTAGAATCGTTTGAAATGTGGTGCTACAGAAGAATGTTGAGAATAAGCTGGATGGACAGAATAACAAATGAAGAGGTGCTAGAGAGGATATCAGAAGAAAAATTAATATGGAAAAGTATAGTTAGAAGAAGAAACGAATGGATAGGCCATATAATGCGACACGAAGGACTACTAAAATTGATCATAGAAGGATGCATAGACGGTAAAAACCATAGGGGGAGACCAAGATTAGAGTATATTCAACAAATAATTAAGGACCAAGGATGCAACTCATACGTAGAAATGAAAAGGAAAGCGGATAATAGAGAAGAATGGAAGATGGCTGCAAACCAATCTACGGATTGAAACTATAGAGAGAGAGAGATTGTTCTTTAGGTCCTCGTAACCCCGAAAATTCGTAAAAGAATACATTAAGCAAATAATGTTTTTATTTTTATATCACTCGATAGTCTGTTTGAAATAATTGCACCAACAATGGTAGACTGCACTTCCATTGTTTACGTATACATATTAACATCGTACTATTATTGATATGTAACTATTCTGTTTACGGTGCATACTATAAATTATTATAAAGGATACGCGAATACTGAACACACGGAATATATAATATGTAGATGATAGCTTATGACAACGCTAAATCGTTAAATTGTCCGACACAAACGTAGAATATAAGGATCTACCTATAACAACCCGAGTCACCGCTTTGTATGTAAGTGTGTTAAATTATGATGTATACGCGTAGGTAATATTTAGACTTTAGAGGCTACAGCAGGAGGTAAACGGTCGACGACCCACCGATATAAAGCATTTTGCCGTTTATTATTGTATTACAACTTGCAATATATAATTACACATAATTAATATATTTAATATATTTTTATGCCTGTGGCACTTCAAACCTGCAAAGATGTTGATGAGAAAAATTCTAAAATCGTCTCCTCACTCCCCACAATGTTGGGTCACACGAAACCGCATATTCGTCGACATAATTTCAACAATAAGTACATAGTACTTATGATTCAATTCATAACCAACTCCACTAAGATGTTACCTCTATCTTGCTGCGCTCTTTATCTAAAAAAAAAACTCTAGACCCTTGACGTTCTTGAAGAAATTCAAATATTTTATGACAACCCTCTCAACTTTTACTGAAAAGTCTTATGGCTAAAAAATAAGTGACATAGTTAATATAGCATTATCTTTTTAATATTACTAGTTTCTCCCTGAGTTTTTAAATATCA
This sequence comes from Rhopalosiphum padi, assembly GCF_020882245.1. Classification (NCBI taxonomy): domain Eukaryota; kingdom Metazoa; phylum Arthropoda; class Insecta; order Hemiptera; family Aphididae; genus Rhopalosiphum; species Rhopalosiphum padi. Next base: position 9,807,994 of record NC_083598.1, on the reverse strand, counting down.
ATTATTATAAATAAGCAGTGTTATTATTGAAAATTTCAAATTTCAAACTTCGAATTAGAGTTCAAGCTGAAGAAAAAATTTAAATACATAAATACTTAGTGCATTCCTCAGACTTCAAATTGACCGTTCATAAACTATAATATAAACGGTTTACTCCATGATAACGTGCGAAAAGTCGAAACAAAGCTTACTTATTATATTCGTCACGCGATAATTTAGTATGTTTACCTAAACTCTGAATAAAATAATAGGTAAGAACATATAATCCAAACCACGCGTAAAATAAAATAAAAGCATTACTATTTACAAGTTACAACGATCAACCGTTCGATAAAAGTATATTACATTATACAGTAAAACTTCCATGTAACGGTCACCGAAGGGACCGGACATAATTAACGCTATTTAGAGGTGGCCGTCCTACAAAGGTTACCGTTAATAGAAGTGCAATACTTCCAGATAACCGATATATTGAGTACATAAAAAAATTAAAAAACCAAATACATACACAATAGTATATGCACATTGTACGTATTAAAAAATGTATATATGACTAGAGTTATTTACTTATATGTATGTAGTATGTTCAATTTGTAGTATGTATATTAAAATTAAAAATATTGACAGTTTTTTAAAGTTCGAAAAGATAACTGAAAACGACCATTAATAATTTGAGCAAAAACCACGCACTTATTGTACATATTTTCTATTATTTTATCTTACAATTTGACCGTTATTTATAATGCCCGCTATATAGAGGTTTTAATATGTTTTTCCCATAACACTTGACTGGACCAAAAAAAAAAATTATCGTTACATAGAAGCGACAGTCATTTAGAGGCTCGATCGTTAACGGAAGTTTTACTGTATAATAATTACTATAATTACATAAGTGGAATTATCGGCGACGACTTCAGCATTTTTTGAAGAGCTGTACAGTTCAGACTGTTTCAAGGAGAATAATGAGGACCCGGTGGAACTGAGAATTCTGGTCGTCAGAACTAATTTCCAGTCGTTGACGACTGATGGGCGATGGCCCGATGGTATAGTAGACAAACAACTATATACCGTTAGGGCATTAAACCATAAAACTTAATTAAAATCAAATTTAACTAAAAGTAGGTATTTAAGTATTTTTTTTTTTTAAAATACCCACTACTTTAATTTTTTAAAATAGGTAACATGTTTTATACTTTTATATTGTAATTTACTATAGCGGTTGTTTTTTTTATACTATATAACGTTTTTATATTAATTTTTATGCTTGAATTCAAAGTAAAAATCATAATAATATTCGATATTATAATTGATGTGTATCGTCGTGTTTCGTGTAAATAGTTTTTATATTTATTAGTTATATAATACCACGATATGAACTATGAAGAAATGAAGTAGTAGGTAACTAACTTACACTAAAGTGTATATAGGTAGCTATTAAACATTTAAACTACTTACAAACAACTTATATATTATATTATAACAGCAGTAAACAAAACTGATGTCATCCGCCCCCCTTACCATAAGTTCTGAAGAAAAAAAGTGACGTATCGATTTAATATTGTAGTTTTTACATAAAGTTTTTTATGTAAACGAAATGTTATTTTACGGTAATAATATGCACTAAATAATATTTATAATGATTATTAAATATATTATGACAGATAGGTTTATAATGTATTATATTGATCGAATTGTGGATATTGATAGAATTGAGTCATGCATGGAATTTTCGTTTCTGGTGGGGGGGGAGTATAGCTTTCCAAGACATTGTATTGATAATTGTTTATAACTTCATAGTTTTAGAAATCACCCCACCCTCATAATCACTTCTAGGTCCGTTACCGACAGATTTAAATAGGTACCTTATTGTAAATACAAAAAAAATCTAAATATCGTAAATATCTTAAATTCTTATTCACCAATAAAAGATTATGTCAAGACTTTAGTGTATTTTATGTACATAAGATTATGTATATATATATATAAACTTGCATGCTCGTACTCACACAAACAGAAAGTATTCAATATAAAAATAATAAAGTTCGTGTATAATATATGATTTTTTTTACGGTTTCCGAAAAATAATTTTCTGTACTATATATACCTATATGGCTATATATATATTTTTTTTTAATGCATCCTTTACTTAAAGTCTTAAAGGAAACCAAAAGATTTTTGTGCAAACGCTTTTTCATGTAAAATTTAAATCATGTCACAGCTATAGGCACATGTGGCTTTTTCCAATTTAACGACAAAAAAACGAATTGGTTTATTAAAAATACGTCTTGGCGGCATAATTTGATTCTAGCTTCTAACAAGTCATTTTACCCGCATAATGTAAATCATAATATATAATATTATATGTCTAAATACTTACAAACATAATACTATAGAAGTGTACCACACTACCACATCTGCAAAAATTTAATAATTCCTTTTGATTTTGATTATTTTATAAACGCACTATATCAGTGAGACACTGATTACATATTATACTATAAAATATGTACTCGTATAATTGTCACACATACTACATACGACCCAGTGGTTATAATGAACAGTTTGATGACTTGAATGGAATAGATACTTTTATGAGAAATTAGTTCACCAAATAATTTATTTTATATTTTTATCGATTAGTAGGTGCCTACAAAATAAATATGGTAGGTAATTCAAATGTTACGGTTTCAGTGTATTTTTAATATAATTTAATTTAATTTAACACTTGACGACCATAGTTTGTAGACAAGTACAAGTGTTTTGGTAAATATAAAATACCTACCTACGTAAGTAAAAAGTGTAGGTGTAGGATTTGCTACAGCTGCGGGTTATTTCTGTGATGTCTAATAATAATAATTGAAACGTCGAAACTCAGAATAAATTAAGTCGCACGTTTGCGTTAATTAAACTAGTTCCTATTCTAAAAATAAGAGTATCTGTATTATATTTATATACGATAAAAAGTTGGAGTCTAAATTAATTATTAAGGTCTAGAAACTGAAACGGGTAAACAGACCTTTTTGTTTTTGTAAGATAAACATAATACTTGTCTGGTGAAACTTATGCGTAATTTTAAAAGTTATAATAGCATGAAAATATTATATAGGTTGGTACCTACTAATCGAAAAAATAATATTGTTTTTACCAAATGAAATAGACAAGGTACCTACAAGCTACGAAGCTATATGCAGCATCTATTTTATGGAAATATGACGACTGATGGAGCACTTTCTTGGTATTGACAAAACTGATGTAATTTTTGGAAAATACTAAAACATTTAAAAAATAAATCATATAATTTATATACGTTTAGATTATATGTTTAAATGCATTAATTATATCTGGTTAATATTCTCGATTTGATGGTACCATGTTCATGTACAATGCAAAATAATTTAATTGTACAAAAACCTACAATAGTGTTTTATATCGAACGTGTTACCCAACCCATTTTAAATATACCTAAATCATTAATACATTTCGTAAATCGTAGTTCAAATTAAAGTTTCTCGATTTTAAATGATTTGAGAGAACTTTACCTTTATTTGTGTTTTATCAGAAGTTTTTTATGCGTGTCATATACATTTAATATATATATATATATATATATATATATATATAGGTATCACGTATTAGTCGTATTACATTATATAATGTTTAAAGATATAATAAAATCATTTAAATTGCAAATGGAGAAATTAGCCTAACAGAATGATGCAATTTACTGTCTATATATAATATAACAGATAGTAATAACTAATAATGATAAATCAACTTCAGTGAATAAAACATACGTATCATAGGCATAAATTAAAGACACTACCTATATATTATAAATACTGAGCGATTATTTCAACAGTAAACACTCATTAGAAATCTCAAAAAGTACCTATTAAGGTCTTATAAATCATTAAAATTTAAAATGTATGCGAGTAAATAGTATTACGACATTTTGCGGAGCAGTACTTCTCGTGTGCCACTCTACTTGGCTCATCTAAATTTTAAATACTTGTAACTAATTAACTACTCGTTTAAAATTCAATTTTTATTACTAAAAGGAAAAAATTTAGTTTTATTACTAACAGGAAAAAATTCTCTGCTTTGATATATAAAATTTTAAATGTTCAAAAAAAGAAAACAACTTTAAAAATGATAATATTAAAAGATGGTAAAAAAAATATGTGTAAACAGAATGTATTTGCTTATATGCCTACTTAATCTATTATCTTATTATAAATATAAACTTACTATGTCACCCATATAAATTTAAAGTTCTTTTTATTAATAAATAAAGTACCTAAATGGCTAAAATTAACATATTTGATGACATCAACTTGAAGAAGAAAAATAGTCTATTTTATGACCGTTTTTAAATTTAAATTATTTTTATTTTAAAATCTTACATTATTTAAAAATTAAAAATTCATTTATTTATTTTATACAACCATAAAATACTGTTGAAAAATGTAGGTATTCATTATTCATGTAAATAATCTTTCATAATATAAAGTTTTCCCTATCTCTTTTAGTTTAAATATTTATAGTTTAACCTGTAGTTGTATTGATGTTTACCTATTGACTGTGTGCCTTTATTGCCTTTAAACTTTAAAGCAATTTAATTTAATCATGTTGATAGTCTTATAGTTTATTATTTAACTAATCCCTTTTCTATTATAAAAAATTTGTAATAAAAATAAATTAATATTAAATAATGACAAGTTTTTCTTCCTAGGCAATTAATTTAAAATATAATTTCATACTGCTAGATCAATTTCTTTTCTTGTTGGTTTACAAAGCAAATTAAAAATTTCATGAGCACTTATAATAATATATATTTAAATACTAAAATATGAATAATCTATTGTTATTATTATTATTAAATTGCAAAATATTTAAAAAATCATATAATGTTTTGATTAAAAAAAATACTAATTAAAATTGATTAAATGAGAATATATTTTAAAATTAGTTTTTATATTATTAAAATATTTTTTTAAGTTTGTTTTACAGTTTTTAGTTTAATTTAATTGAACTGTTCAACATTATTTCTTTAAAAGAATGAATTATGTATTTATGTGTACATTTAATTGTTCTGGTCCCAGTGTTTGTTTGTTCTATTGCGGAATGAATAGTTGTATTTATTGTCTGTTATGTGCGATATTTGAAATGATACTCGTACATTAAAGCTTATAAAAAGAAAGAACCATATTCACGTTATATTATTTAAAAGTTTAAAAATTTAAAAGCTTACATGTTTATTAAAAACATTGCAATTAAAAGTCTAAATATGTTTATAGTTTCAAGTTATAACTTATAATCATCTAAAATATAAATAATTGTAGTATATTCAGGATTAAATAATATATTTGTGAGTATAAAATGAATAGACCTAATGCTAAACATGATATTATATTATATTTCTTTTGAACATTATACTAAGATTTTAGAATAATTATAGTCTATAATTTTCAAAATAAATTAATCCATTGTTTTAAATAATATTTTATGAATAACAATTTATAAAACTATAAAAATAATAATATTATGTTGGTTATATAAACTTTAAAAAATTGTTGTAATCACAATCATTTAATTTTTCAATTTTCTTGCTTCATCTTTAACAATATACTTATCTAATTGTTTTTCTGAATTTGGATCAAACTGAGACAACTCACGAAATTCCTTATCTCCAACAAAACATATTTCATGTCCATCCTAAAAAATTATAAATAAATTGAAAATTTTACATTTTCATTTGTATTTTAATCAAACATTTATAACTAAAAACAATAAAAACAAAATACAATGATTTATTATGTACTGAGGCAATACAACTTACAGGATCAGCAAAAATCACCACAGACACTGAAGCTTTTCCTGGTGTGTCTAAGGTTACGAAAGGAGTTAAAATTTTATATTGATTATTTTTAGCATTTTCTTGGTAACTTTCTAAATCAGACGTAGGAACTGAAAATGCAATTCTTCCATATGCTGTGGCATGGTTAATTGGCTCTCCTGAAAAAAATTATTTATTTGTAGTTTAACAAAATTCAACATTTATAATATATATAAACTAATAATTCAAAAATACCCAAAAAAACAAAGAAACTATATTTAAAAATTACCAATATCTCTTAACTTCAGTTTAGCTTGATCTTCACCAAATCCTAATTCAATAAAAGATTCATTTTGATCGAAAATGTTTAAGCCAAGTATACCGTTCCAAAATTTCATAGATTTTGTTAAATTTGTAGACGATAACATGACATTTACAACAGGATCTGGAATAATACAATTTAATTATTAATATAAAATTAAAAAATTTCTAGTTTATATAGAACAATATATTCAGTTATTTATGAAATTGGAAAGACAACTATACAATAAATAATTTATCAAATAGTTCCATAATTTTTCATGATAATTATCTTTAAGATGAAGAAAAACATCTGCTATTCACAAAGTGTGTAATTAGTATGATGTACCAACCAAAGTAATTAAAAATTAAAAACCAAAATGTTAATTATACAAATGTATAAATAGTGTTACTAATAAGTATTAAAACATTACTTTAAAAAAACTAATATAAGATAAAATATATTAATAATATTGTAAGAATCGACATTTTACTAAATACTGAAAAAAAAGCATTTTACAATTAATATACCCAATTAAATGTAGTTTCATAGAAATAATAAACTTTGTAAAGAATAAGAATGGCATTAATGTAGTTATTGCAAATTTGTTAATTTATTTTTCAATAATAATACAGTAGAATATAATAAAAAATATACTACATTGAACAGATACAAAAACATAAAAATAAAAATAAAATTGGTATGTACTTAAATTCCACAGCGTAAGACAATAAAAGAAAAAATAATTAAGCAAAACTACAAGTTTCAAATTTAACTGTTCGTATAATGAAAAATATAAAAATGTTTCTAGCCACTTTTATGTTTTTACTTTTTAAAGTACTATAGCTATAAATTATCTGAAATCTATCAAAAATCTTGTTATAAAAATGTACATACTACCATAGGCGCCAAGTTTTAAAAAACTTAATGGGTGCCTTGGTATCATAGGCATAAATGTACAATTTGGGAGATGGGGTTTAGCCCCTGTTCAATATAATGTCCCCATAAAATCCAATATTCTAATGGGAGCTCAAAACCCTATACTTATTTCTATGTGCCTGAGCCCCCGGGCACCCATGTACATGGTGCCTATGCATACTACACTCTTACACAATTTAACCACATATTATTTAAACGTACAAAATCTAATTGATAAATTTTTAATTTTTATTTAATTTTCCTCGTGTATTAAGATTTAATTTGTATATTTTATATTTATATAAATACTTAACATACACACCTTTATCAACAGGTTGAGGTTCATCAATTACATAAAACTTATACCCTCCTGGCGCTACAACATAGGACATGTTATCCTCAACTTCAACAGGCCAACCGAGCGATTTAGCATTTTCTAATACTTTTGAAGATTTTAGTGTTATTCCAAGGAAATCATTTCCAAGCTTGTAATCATCAACACCATAGTTGTAAGTAAGTTCAATTACAAAATGAGTGTCTTCTGGTCCATATCCGATCATAGTTTTACTCCATCGGTTGTCATATGGGCTATAAAGATTAAATTTATAGTAATTATGTAAAAACTGATTGAATTATAAATCTTATATTATGTATAATGCACTTTAACTAAAAACTTACCCATTGCATGCAGCCTCACAACCTTGAGTGAATTCTTCGTGTCTCAGTACCTATGAAAAAAAAGGTTAAGGTCATTGAAGTAACCCTTTGATTTTTAGAAATAATTACTTTCATTCCCAAAAGTTCTCTATAAAACTTCATGGTTTTGGTTCTCTCGGCTATTTTGAACACAAAATGTAATGCACGTCCAGCCATCTTTGGTCAGATAGTAGATGCTTCTGATTCAATGCAAAAATATTAAAAACAATTTCCTATTTAGTGTCTTTTTTTTTTTTTTATGTCGACAAAAAACACGTCGAAAATATTCTCAATCAAAGCAAATGAAATTCAACACGTATTAAGTAATTAATTTAGTTATATTGTAGATAATAGTAGTACCTACTACCTATCAAACACCGGACACTAGTGTACACACTACACACTTTACGGTGCACAGTAATGCTGGAGGGGGTCAGGCAGACAAACCGGTTCACTGTGGTTAATCTAAAATTAAAATGATAACGTCATCAAAATATTTTGTTATACTTTATTATATCTACAGCCAGTAGCCACCTAAGTGTACTAAGCTTTAACTTATGTCTTATATAAGTACTTATTTTCCATACGTGTAAAACAAATCATATTATAAAAATTTAAAAAAGATTCATACAATCATACAACTATAAAAGTATTAATAACATTTATATAATGTACCTCGTAAAAGGATACCTTTTAACCTGTTTATTTTAATTAAATTAACTAGATAGGTACCTCAAATACAAAAAAAAAATGTTTTGCTTCACTTCAACAATGTGTAATCCAACATACCTTTTAATATGCTGTTTTTATTTATTCATTAAATAAATAGCTTATGAGTTATGATATTTTAACATAATATTAAACAACTAATGATTTAAAAATAATAATATAATAAATATATCGTGTATAGCAGGGTTCAACAATTAATATTTTTTAAGGGCCACATTAGGAATCTGAAATTATTTCCCGGGCCATCAAAATTCTAAGTACCTACCTACGTATAATATCATAGTATATATTATTTATTCTTTGTCTGCGGGCCGGATAAAATTTATTCGAGGGCCGCCATTTGGTGACCCCTGGTGTATAGAGTACCTAATAATTACGGTTTGAGTAGTTTCCTCACCAAATAATTATTCGAAAAAAATGGATAACGAATCAACAAGAACCTATTTTTCAAATACATATTTTTTCAATTTAATATTTATGACAATCACTATGACGATTCTTATAGTTTATTCTAAATTTCATCAGAATACCTTGTGCTTACTTCACAATAATGTCTAAAATAAAAATTTATTGTTCTCTGACGTAATGATGCTTAACTATAAAATATAACTTATATGTAATAAACACAGTGCAACATTATGTATTCTGTGTCTGAAATAAACAATGATAACACCAACAAATATTTAATAAATATCGACTTTGGTGTCGTTCAAGTTGGTTCCGTTCATAAAAGATCAATCGACGTAATTAACGATTTAAAAGCAAGTCCATGTTTTTTTTCAGTTATTATTAAAAACTAAAATAACCATACATTATTTTCATACGCTATTATATATTCTTTTTTATTCAACGGTTTTGCACAAAATAAAACTTTTTAAGTTATTGGATAAAATACGGAGAATGTTTAAATAAAACAATAATAAATATAAAAGTATCTACATATATGATTATTTTACTTTTAAACATTAAAAATATGTATGATTGTATTTAATTAGTTTAACGTCATGTTGTAATACCTATTATATAGGTATATTGTTATATAAGGAGCCTATAATTTATGCAAAATTATTTTTTAAGTGTACTTAATATATCTAAAAGAGAACATCGATAAGAAATAATGTACATTTTATTATTATCATGTACCTATTATTCATTTTTTAGAAAGTCACAAAATTTAAAGTAAAAAATAATAATGAATCGATGTACTTGGCCGATTCGATTGAATTTGAACCGTCAAAAACTCCACGAATATTTCCAAACAAAAAAGCGACTTTTACAGTTATATTTTCTCCAAAATCTTTACTCGTTCAAAATACGTTAGAGTACTTCACACTATTTTCGACAGACGATAATATTGAAGAAATTTATGATGAATTTGATGAGTGCGAATCACAAAGTGAACATAGACATGTTGAAATAGCACAAAATGTCACAGTACGAGTACAAGGATCATGTTACGGTAATTGCAGCAGTTTACACTAAATAGTAAATATTAAATATTAAATATTGAACTGTAATCACAAATTATAACGAATTGAAAACTTTATCGTATGGTATACGTAATATAATAAATATTTATAATCAACGAAAGTACGTACAGTTTATCCATATGTTTATAATAGAATAGTAGGATCCATTAAAATAATGTTCAATAAAATGTATTAATAAATTACTATGATTATACAGTACAGTACATAATATAATTTGTCTGTGCCTATAATTTTAAGGCCCATTAGTGAAAATTTCACCGATCAAAGTTTTTATGTGCCGATCGGGAAGAGATGAACCAATTATCAAGTCAGTAAATCTAATAAATAATTCCAAAATGCCCGGGCAGTATCACGTGCAATATGATTGGACAAATTGTCCTATAAAATGTCATCCCTCATTTGGAGTCATCAAAAATCGGATTCAAATCAAATTGGAACTAAAACCCATTCAAATCGGATATTACTACAAACGGCTTTATATTCTAATCGCGTACCATGTAAGGTTACATATACACCCTATGGCCTATATGGTATATTATTAACTACATTATTTAGTGGCCATATTAAAATATATAATATTATAGGTACGTACATTACGTACAAAGTTTAGATACTTATAAATGTTCATAAAACAATACCATCCTATAGACATTTTTTTTATTATTAAAATATTAAATAATAATATGTACTTATAGGTACGTATTTGTATTTTAGTATTTCATATTTTTGATATCCTTAGAAAATTATAAATTCGTATTTCATTATTATTTAACGGAAACTAACCGTACCTACCCATTACTCCATTAGTAATTGATTTCATTACACAATTGTCGAATTATCTACAGAAAAAGTAAGTATATAAAATATTTTTAAAAATAGTTTGAATTTATTTTATGGTTTAATTTAACATGAATACCTAAGAAGGTACCTATATATGCATTAATATTTCATTCTTCGATCTTTATATTTATAAATATTTATATGTACTTATCTTATTCAAAATATCTCAACATTTATACTATTTATGGTACTTTCCTGTTATACGAGACTACGGCTATTTTCGCGACTACCTCCGTTATATAAGACTACTGCGGTTGTTTTGTGAAACACCACAATCCTGTTATCTAAGACTACCAAAATTTGCACATTTTCCTATTATCACAGACTACCTTAGTTTTATTTAATATTTATATTTGTATAATGCACCTGCATATTTAATGCTTTGATATTTTTTTAGTCAGTAGATATTGTTGGGATGGCTATATTCGAATTATATATATAAAAAAGGATTTAAATACCCAGTAATCATTTGTAATGTATTACACAACACACGCTACATATGTAGTGTACGGTCACTAAAAACAATAAAATAATAATTATCATAAATACACATAGTCGCGAAAATAGCCGTAATCTCGAATAATAGGAAAGTACCATTTTGGTAGTCTTAAATAACAGGATTGTGATGTCAAAAATCATGGTAGTCTCGTATAACAAGAAAGTACCCTATTTATTTTACTTTATTTAAGTAAGTGTTTATACCTTGTTACATTTATTATACTATTTGCTCTATTTATAATGTACAGGGCCGTAGTATCGCAACTCATTTCGCCCAAAAATTACCTTCCTCTTTTCGATCATGTCCTTTTTTTTTACCAAATATAATAAAGTAGTTTCCTTTTTTCGCCTAAAAATAATTTTCACTCACGGTTTCACGTTCAATATATTGGAAGAATTCCTTCAATGTTAGTTTAATAAAACCATTTCGTATAACCAAAGGTTTAATAAATTCATATCGACTTAACATCTCTTCTATTATATTGGATTTTATTTTCGTTTTTTAACTGACATTCTTTTACTTTCCTATCTTAAAAAAAATATTGTAAATGGATACTATTTTTAATTCATTATAGGTACATCATTTTAGACTTATATTATACTTATATGACTTATATGTAAAAATAATATATTTTTGGAGAGTAATAAAAGCCGCCTCCTTGTGGTGCTCTCTAAGTTATACTAAATGACTTTATTAAACTAATTCTGAGACAGTAATTTCTAAAATTTTGAATGAAAAGAATACAATTATTTTTAGGCGGAAATAGAAACTACTTTATCATATTTGGTCGAAAAGAGTACCGCCCTGCCATAGTCATTACTTCACCACCAATAGATAGAAATTCAAAAATCTTAACTTGTTGGGTGGTTCTAAAGAGTATAACGTATATATTGTATATTATGAATTTATGATACTATATTTTACGGTTTTAGCATCCCATTTACGTCGATATATACGCATTTTCTGGTACGATGAAAATGGATCCGTTTTCGTACTTCAGGTCACCATTCGAACCATTGCCAAAATCTGAAAACAATTACATCGAATTCTTTAAAGACGTCGCGCACCCAAGGAACGATGTACAGCACCCAGTAACCGTGTTACCGAAAGAATTGCGATTCGGTTACGTAAAGAATACGAAAACCCTGGCATTTAATGTACACAATGATTCAGACACGACGCTATGCATAAATTGGATACATGGTAAAGCATTAATACAATTTTAATCGTCGAATACCGTCGTATACCCATTACTACAAATCTGTTCAGAACAATCAAGTACACACATATCACATATCACACATCATATGTTTTTATACTCGTACATACATATTTACTTATTCGAATAAACAAACATATAAGTCCTTTTTTTACAATATGATTCTTTTAACAGAACCCGCTTATTAATTAGAAAAAGTATTTACTACAGTTGATATAATATATACATATATACATATAGCTGCCAAATCTGACTGAATCTGAATGACAAATTTGTTTTAATCTATCAAATATTTATTTATTTCAACTTTATATTACTACATTAGATATGTTTCATTACTACGTTATTACAAATTAATATAATATTTTAGTCTACCGTCCACTCGTCAAGTTAATCATGACATAATATATATTTATATAGACAACAAAATATATTGTATGTAAATAAAAATTACCACGAAACCAGGTCTATAAAGACGATTTGCATCATAGATTTTAAAACTTGTAGACCTAAATATTAACGTGGTGTATATTATATAATATATCCCTTCTCGTACACAGAACCCTGTAGTGATAATCCGTTCACGATAAGTCCAAAACAGTTTTATATCAATAGCCACGATACGAAAAGATTGAAGTGCAAGTTTCGACCAAAAATCGTTCCAAATATTTACTTTGTTGAATTTGAAGCGAGCGTTTATTTCGGAGCCACCGATTCTTCACGACCGTTGGATTGTTACACTACATATGATGCATTTCCGAAGCCCACGTACATCGTTCCGATGAACATTTCATTAACGGTCACCGGTACGCATATAAACAGAGCAAATCTATTTAATGTAAGACACTCATTACTAACGTTTTTGAAAACAAATTATGCTTTTTAAGCTTTTTTTACTGTTTTAAATGACAATACACATTTTTAATTTCAGACAAATAGTTTGATAGTTATAACTTTATAAGTATTTATTTAAAATTTGGATAAGCGGAGTTTTGACCGTTGACGGTTAACTAACATTTTGGGAGGTACCCACAATTTTTAGATAAAATAAAGAGTGTTTTACGTTAAATGGATCATCCGGTATACATCCATAATATAAAATGTATTTCCGTTTGCCTATCATATTAATCTAGATGCGATAACATCAATGAATGCGTAGAACTAGGTGTACTTATTATTATATAAAATTATACAAATATCTAGGACATTCTTCCGAAAAGCCTTTTAACGGATGGAAATCAACATGCAAACTCAACAACCGTGTGATAGTGATGCCGCCAACCGTGCCAGCTTCTACACCCGTGTTCGCCACACTGCTGATTAAAAAAGTCGTCCGAGTGCCGACGACATTTGAATTACGACCGCCTAATAAATCGTAAGTCGAAATGTTGAGTGCTTATGGTTTGCTTATTAAGAAGACTTATAAATTATAATACGCATATTATTAGAGAGAATATTTCATAATAATTCCTCTCCGCGTATTCTACGTGTAAAAACTATGGCAAACATTATTTTTTTATATAAATTTAAATAGAAAAAGAAAAAAATAGTTATAGGCATTTTAATTTTATTTTGGATGAGCTAATTTCTAACAGTTCTTTTTTAAAAAAAAACTTTATAAAAATAATATAATTCATATTACGATGTAAAATAATCTCTAATATTATCATCAGTGCGGAATAATATAAAAATAGGTATCTACATATTATAAATGTATAAGATATACCTCAATTTAATGTTAAAAATTGAAATGATTATCAAACTACATAAAAATTAATAATAATAAAACCATTGAATAATATTATTAGTTATACATTTATCATAATTTAAATTTAAAGAACCATTTATTTATTGACTTTTTGTACCTAAATTATATTTATTATTTGTATACACTATACAATACACAGAAGATTACATGTTTTTATCAGACTTTAACAACAGAAAAATAATTCATAGTTTTAATGTCATAATCAACAACGAAATAAACTGTAAAATATCATGAATCCATAATAATTAATACTATGTATTAACATAGTATTGTACGTTTGTACAGTTTAAAGTATTAAGATGTAATAATTACAACTTTCAGTTTTAATAACTAGCAAAAAAAACAAATCATTGCAATCCATAGAATGTTAAATAAATGTGCTAAAAATTGTAATATATATAAGTTATGGTCTATAGATGTATACTAATTGTTTTCAACACATACTATACCTACATCTATACTTGAGCTCATTAGATAGAAGGTACCTAGTTGGTAGTATCCATGCTATTGGCCACTACAACTATACACGCTGACAAACATTTCCATTATAGCAGAGGCATTGGCACAACTAGGGAGATACACAGGGAACTTGTGTACCCCCAAAAATAAAAACATTTTTCTATTGAAATTTGACTATTTATCATTATTAAAATGTTTTATACTATACCAGGGGTGGAGAACCTACGGCATGCGTGCCAAAGGTGGCATGAGAAAAAATTGAAATTATTGCATATCTATGTCTTTATAAGTTTTTCAATCTGACTTAATAGCCTTAATATGATAAATAGTAACCAGTGTAATGAAGTATTCGAGTATCGGTTATTTTAAATGATTTTTTAGTATAAAATAAAGTATAAAAAGTATATAAAGTAAAGTATAAAAATATAAAATCCTTTTTATTTGAAGTATTCAATGATGTTTTTTTATTATAACTTTTTCAGCAACTAAATACTACTAATTATATCCCTTTTTTTTCCTATAGAAAGATAATTCTCAATTATATACAAATTGTTTTTTATTTAATGACCAATACAATATTATATATATTGACAAAAATCATAATGATAAACATCAAAATTAGAATAAACAGCAAAATAAATATGAATATTTTAATAGATAGAGTAGAGGACTTTTAATATTAGAAAATGTATTTTACATGACTATAAAAATATTAAAGTTAAAGACGAATACGTTTTATGTTATGAGGTTTTTCTAGGATCTATGTGCTTTTTAGATCTGGAGTTTGTGGAGCAATAAGAAATGCTATTTCAAAAGATAAAATTGTAAAATTGCCTCAATTTATAGTTAATACAATATTCAAGGTTTAAAATTTCCAATCAGAAAATTAAATTTAAGTAGGTAAGTAATATGGTTCATAATATAATAACTATTTGTAAAAATATGTTAAATAAATAACTATTTGATACATTTTTAGCAGTACCTATGAGGCTACAAGTCCTCTACCCTAATAATCTATTAATAGAAAAAAAATAATTACTGTCAAACAACATCAATCATTACCTTAATAATACTTGATATAAATCCAAATGTAATACAATAACTTTCAAAGCTAGAAAAACTGAATTATCTTGTAATTCACTTAAATCTAAATGTACTAATTAACATTAAATATTAATGTTAAATTGGTAGTAAACCTTTTTTTATGTTGTATATTTGCTAAAATTTCGAACAAATTACAAAACTGAATAAAATATTAATCGTAAATAATAAATACTATATAGAGTAGTACTGAAAAGAGTGAAATATTATGAAAAGACATGTAAACAGTTATTTGATAAGATATCAATTTTATCAAAATATTTAACAGTATGACCATTTAAATGGTTAAAATAAAAATTGTATCAACTATAATTCACAATACACACTATTTTAAGCCGAATAAATAATAATTTATTATAATGCCACATGGAATTAAATAATATTTAATCCAACTAATCCAAGTTATGTCTGAGCAACGAGCATTATACATGTGTCAGTTTATAATTCATGATTTGATAAAACACTCAAAAAGATTTTCTATATAAATTCTTAATATTTTAAATCTAACCTTCTCAGTTCTCGAGGCCTAAATATCCCATCCACAGACCTAGCCGCCCAGGGTTATGAAATAAAAATCTTAGATAGAAATTACCAATCTATATGAGATGCATACTACAGAAAGTTAGTACCTAGTTATTTTTATCTGTATTCTGACATTCTGTGATCCTACTAAACACAAGAAAATATGTATAATTACTATAATATTATATTATTATTAAATAGGTACTAGTTTCGCCCATGTGCAATTTTTACTTACGTTATAACTTATATGATATTTGTATTTGATAACCACGTTAACGAATCAGTATAGACAGTATAGTAATGGTTACCTAGGTACTGCTAATCCCTTTTAACCGCGTCTAAATATCTTATAAGCAAGAAAACTACTGTAGGCCAGTAGGTACTAATCCTTAACTCGCATGGGTTAACTATAATATTATTAATATTATATAAGTATAATATATATAGGTACTCATGAGCACTTTTATATTCAGCACCGCCAAAACATATAGGTTGTCACTTATCAGTTATCATCAACAATAATAATAAAATATTTAAATATACACATATATCATATTATATGACATATATAACGTCTTCCATTACAAGCAAACTATCAATGGATACATATACTTAAAAGTTGGAATCACGATTAAATATGTTTATTTTTAATTTTAATATATCTAATGTACATTTAATCTTTAATTATATTTTAAATCGTGGTTGGAATCTATAATACCTGCAGCAATTTTATATTTATATCTTAATTCTTTATACTATAAACACTTATAGGTAATATATTATGTTTCTTAATTTGTACATATATTATTATGATGATAACTATACCGGCGGTCAGTGCGCAACTAGAAAAAAAATTCGGGAAGGGTTACAAGGCTTATATACATAAGATAAGTAAGTACATAGGTTATTACTAGGCCTCGGAGAAATTTCGGGAGGGGTTACAACCCCTAACCACCCCGGGTTGCGCCACTGCCGGCGGTACTTGATATTTTATGTACTGATTTTAGAATTCTATATGTTTATATTTTAGAATGTTTTTAGCGAAACCCATGATGGGAATGATAAATAGCGATTACCAAATTGTAGTGTTTCAACTGATGAAAACGAGTAATAAAGAGTCGCTTTACGCCGAACGGTGGAGTGTAGTATTCGACGGTTTCGATAATAATTCGGTACAGTACCTACCTTTATAATTAATGATACCTACGTCCTACACTAAGTTATTTCGATTTCAATGACGTATTGTTTGTGTGGTACACGTGACTACGTAAGGGATGAATGAGGTAATACCCCTTCTTTTAACTGAGTCATAAGCAATTCGAATTGCATAATTAATAATAATAATTGTCATAAACTCATCATTTTGGTAGTTATATTTTATATTTTTATTACATAAAATTTGAATTACATATTATATCATGAGATAGTAAATGTTGTTGAAAAGAATTTTTTTTTCTGAACTGAATAACTACTATGCCATAATCAATTGTTGAATGGTAATTTTAAAAATTGGGTTATGTGACAATTGGTTTTTTTTATGTAGCGGAGTGTGCTATATGCAAATCTAATCTAACTTACATTATATGGGCCTTTTCACCCCACCCCCCCACATATACACACACACAAATAAACGAAAAAAAAAACAAAAAGTTTATCGACTCTAATATATGTACCTCTATAAGGTAAATGATAAATTCGAATAAAAAAATTAAATTGACTCCAGGTCAGCATAGACATCTACGCGAGTGCAGAATTCGGTTGCGTGACGATCGGCGAGCGGAATCACGTGGTAGTGCCGGACGACGTCCAAGTGGGTTGCGAAATGTGGGACGAGCATGTGCCGATAGTCAACACGACCAGACATAGGCTACGGTACTGCATAGAAGTGAGTGGTCAGCATCACTCGGTGAACAACGAGGTGATAGAATTTCTGCCCATTAAACGTCGTAATTCGTGGGGTTCGGGGATCAAAGAAGAAATTTATGGCGATGGCGAAGAGATCGATATTGAATACGAAAATTATTATACCGAATCAGAAATGGACGACGAATCGGAAGTGATGGATGACGGATCGGAAAAAAACGTCGAATCAGAAATGGACGCGGAATTGAATAAATACGTTAAACCGAAAAAGAACGTCCTACCGGAGAAACATGACAGGCCGGAAAAAGACACCAGACCGGAGTATTCTGAACCAGAGAGAGAAGCTGGACCTGAAGAGGACGACGAAATTTCATCAACGATGGCTAATCAGAGCTATGACGAGTATTCAATCAATTCTGCAACGATGTCTGTGAGGAAGCTCGAACGACTGTCATCGATGCTGCGAGGTGATGTAGATAGATTCGAGGGGACGACACCGTGGCCATTTGTGTTTGCGTTCGATGCGTTAACCGGTGAATTAGGGCCCAACGAGAGGCGCAACTTGCGATTATCGTTTAGTCCGACAGAGTGCTTGACGTATACGGCCGACGCGATATGCTATTTGACGTGCGATCGCAATGCATATCCCGAAATCTTTAACGTGTTACCCATTACCATCCAAGGCACCGGATGCAAAACGCGATTCCAAGTGAGCTTAAAAATCGTCACCATCAATCACCGTTGGGTGTATAAATTATTAAAATATTTTTTAAAAACATTTGAACGAACAATAGATACCTTAGTTAATATAAATCTCAAAATACCTATATTTTATTTTATAAATTGGTTGTCATATCAAACTTCATATTCATAGTAAAAAAAATGTTGTACTCATAAAGATGGAACTTTGATAGTTATATGTTATATACGTACATTATTATCATAAAAACTATCATAAAAAAAAAATGAATGTTTTAAAAAATCTTTTAGTGTAAAATGATATATAAATATACCCATATTCTTTACGATATAAATATGTAAATCTTTTCGAAGTATAATATAGAAAAATTACTAAACTTGTTTGGAATTTACTTGTATGTAACATGTCTATATTGCGCATAGCCGAAAAATTGAGTTAGGAAGTTCCTGTACTAAATTGCGAAGCTGTGATTTTTTCTTATAAAAGTTTTAATAAGCGAGGATATATCGTATATTCATAGATACTATTTTCTTTAAAACATCACAATTTATTTACTTTTTGAAAATTCTTGATTACATAATTCTGTTAGAGATATTGGCCAATTGATCTTAAATTTGTACTTAATTCTCTGAACGGAGTGAATAGTAAGTAAACAATAACGTTGAGGTGTCCAAGTCTCCAGTTGTGGTCACCCTCGTCACTCGTGAATTACACTATACCATACTATTAACATACGAAAAATAATCGGTTTGTAATAAAACTTATAATATAACATAACATAATATTATGTATTCTGAGTGGGACCGGATAATAAGGATGTTATAGCGGCCACACAGTATTTATTCTTTAAAAAATAAACGGTCCATCTTATTTCTTTGACCTAGGTCACGCCAGAACATTGTTATTTGAACAATGTAATAATAAACACAGAAAAAATACAAAGATTTATAATTGAAAATAAAAATCGTTCTTACGCAAACATAAAAATTGTTATAACTCCAGAAAGTTCTATGATTTGGCCTATTCCTACATGTAAAATGAATCCGGAAACTTTTCGATTCACACCTCAGCAGAATCAGTGTGTATGTTATTATTTTAAAATTTTAACATTCCCGATGATTTCATGCGTAAACTTTTATGCTACGTTATTTTCAGAAAATGGATTTATCCATATACCCTACAGAGTTGGGATTTCAAAAATTTTTCGTCAACATACAGTTTGATCCTAAAGTGGAATCTTATCAGGAAAACGATATTACAATAACGGTCAGTATGAACGTGATAACGTGTACATTGCAAATATTGAGAATATCTAACGATGCTGTACCTTATTTCGGAAGATTGGCTTTGAACAAACTTTTTCATTGCAAAAAGTAATTATAACAAGTATTAACAACAGACCATACGTGCGTTACCTATCTATATATAAATATAACTGTTAATTATATATATGAGCATATAAACACAAAACTGATTACAGGATAAATAACGAACTCGATAAAGTCTATACAAAAAACACATCACCATTAATATGGACTATACCTGCAATTTCTGACTCAACCACTTTTGACATTCAGTTATATAATTTTTCGAAAGTACCAATAAGTTGGGGAATAAAATACAACGAATGCATAAAGTGCACATCGAAAAACAAAAACAATAATAATAATAACCTTAAGAACTGCAGTGCTCTCTCCAATAAATGTGTGCACTACAAGAGTATAAGAATGACTCCGAATGTAAACTTGAAAGTAATTTAAAAAAAATCCATTGTACTTACCTTCGTGATTCTTTATTCTTAGTTATTTAATACTTATGTCAGTAACTACATTTTAGATGGATAATTTTTCAAAAATACAAATTGAATTAAATACTATAAGTAAAGAAGAAATTAATTTGAGTTATAAATGGTCAATCGGATTCTATAAATCGCTATTATTTAACACTCAGTTGCTAATAGAACCTAAAACATCCAAAGACGGTTTGATTTCATTTGATCCAAAATACGGAACAACCGAACAACTAGAATTCATATTTTCACCAATATTCATAGCTCATCATAATCCACCAGCACAAGTTTATTAAAAAATTATCTTATTATATGATCAATGATAGTTTAATAGTACTTCATACTTTACAGGCTTTTTGGATATACAATAGCAATAATTTCAATGTAACATATTCTATAATTGATGATTCATTAACACCCGCACATCCATATTTTCGTTGTCTAAACCCAAGTGGAGTTTTTAACTCCAAATCAGTACATCCAATACTATTTGTGTTTTCCCCTGACAGACTATGTGCATTTGAGGTACTTTTTGAAAAATTCATTTAATTAAACTAAATTTCGAATAAATAAAATTATGTTTTTATAGGCAACCATCATGCTACTAACAAATAATTATTACAGACGCAAAATAACCCTTTCAGGACAAGGTGAATCTTATACTAGAACTACTATTTCACCGGGACATGGTTTGTCATCGTTTTTACCAATTCAGAATGATAGAAAAATATTTTTATCAACGGAAAGTATAATACTTAAACCAATGTTTACACAATCAAATATTAAATCCTTATTTTGCCTGTATAACAACAGTGATGAAGAAATTATCTACGAATGCAAAGAGTATTACCTATGATTTTATTTTTTACTTGATAAAGATGAATAAACAAACAATAGTTCAATAATAATAATATGTATATTGTATAATGATAATAATAATAAACATTAAAATAATATGATTTAGGTGTACAGTCGACAAAATACTAAAAGCTATTATATGTCCAATTAAAGGAAATTTAAAAAAAAATAGAAGTCAAATATTTGAAATATCCATTACCAGTTATAACGAACCAGCTATCTTAACAATAATGTTAAATATTAGCTATATATTTGTTTCTCAAATTGAAAATTATGAACGATCGTTAAGAAATTATAAGAAAAACAAGGACAGACTTGAAGGGTATTTTAAAATCGACGAATGTGGAAATTATAAATCTGTAAGAATTTTAAATCTCTATCTATAAAATATATAGTATAATTTTATTTTTATTTAGTTTACAAAATGTTTACTTATATCTAATTAAATTTAAAAAATAAATAAATACACTTATATATAATAATCTTTTAATAAATAAATACAAATAATAATCAAGACCCAAATTTAAATGTCCTTAAAACCATTAAAAAATGCTCTTAAAAATAACCAAAACTAAAAAAAAAAATTTACAGTCGCAAAACTGCACAATATATAAGAAAATTGCTACTTTTTAATACTATTTAATACTTTGTCTTATCTATCTTAACTAGGTAACAATAATAGTTTAAAAACAAAATATCAAAATTTGTCATGCACAATTAACAACTAGTAGACCAACTGAAAATAAATGTGATTGCAATTTACACATCTCTCCAACTAATCAATTAAATATTTTGTTATCTGTTTGTACAGATGAAAAGTTCCTAAAACCTATTAAGTAAAACAAATATTATGAAAATAATATTTTTAACTTACTCTAAAACACGTATAAATTATACGGTATATTATATTATTATATCTAATATAAGCACTAAAAAGTAATATGACAAAAATATGTTAAAAAAATACTTTAAAAATGGAAAACACAGAGACATGTAATATGTTTATACGATTCCGTGTAATAGAGTGTGAATAATTACCTATCTAAAGTATAAAATATGGCTTAAAAAAAGGCTGAATATTTTTCCACACAAAGAATATTAAATATTGAATAATAAAAAACGCTAAATACTTATATTATCTTCTCTATCGTTATATCGTTCATTTTTGTAGTTTCTATAACTATGACTGTAACATGAGTGGTTCCTTTTCAACGTTTTTATTTTATTATTTTTTTTAATGTATAGTATTATATCTTATAACATAATAATATAAATAAAAGTCTTAATTATTTTGTTCATAGCTAATAGTTGATGTAACATCAAAGTTAAGATATTTATTACAAATTTTACAACTTTATTTTCATACTATGAAATGTGAAACTATAAAAGTATAAAACTAAAAAATACCTACCGTAAAATAATTTTAGAAATTAAACATGAAAATAGAAAAACAACCACAAGAAAAACATTTAGTCCTGTATGCTTATGTTAGAATAATCGATGAATTTAGTAAATGGATAAATGAAGCAAAACATAATATAAAAAAGAATAATTTTCAACAAGAGAAAAGAATTATAAAACAAAAATTAGTCTGTTCAGACGACTTTCAAAACATTTTATGGTAAATTATAATTAATTTATATTTAAAAATAATTATATTTTAATATGGTTGCGACTGTTGCAGGGATGTTGTAGATAAAATTTGTTCAAAAGAAATTGAAAACAAGCCATTATATTATTATCAACTAAAAAATTCAAAACAAAACTATCTAAATGATATACCAAAAACAACGAGAAATAATTTAGAAATAATTTTAACATCACTTATTAGAGACAGTTTGATTAACATATTCTCATCAAATACATGGAAACACTAATAATGAAAATATATTATACCTTTACAATGTTCCTCTACCTATACTAACAAATATTTTCAATATAATAGATTTATTAATTATCAATTTATTAAACTAAATATAATATTTTCATATTTTTGACTTACCTTCTTTTAAATACATCTATGCTATTAAACTTTTATATTAAGCTCCTATAACATCATAAGACATCAGTACATCACTATTAAAAGACCTTTTTATTGACCAAATTGTTGTGGGATTTATTTAGGTACTTAACATTTAATTCGTATAAACCAAATTGTAAAATAAAATTACCTATAAATTAAATTTGACAAGCCGATAGCTTATGATATTAAGGTCTCGTTTCCAAAAACCAAATGCGTTATAATTATAAATAGGTAACATACTAACATCGCAAACCCAAATACCCAATATTGTACATATTATATAATGTAATATATTATGTACCAAGTACGTCCATCGTCCATGGTATTAGTACATTACCAGTACAATAATACAAACTTATTAAACTTATTTTTATAAACGCAAAATTACACTTTTAACAATATTTTTAGCTCAAAATAAGCTGGGGGTGTCTTAACACCTAAGCACCCTCTGGCACCTCCGTGGACTGCATGTGCGACAATGGCGATGTTATTGTTAAACATACTTTTGAATTTTATACATTTATAATTAATATACCTAGTATATACATTGGTGAGTCAGAGAGAATCATGAGAATTCTTGGAATAAATGCAATTTCTCCTTTTAAATTGTGAATAATAGATCAATCGTAGGAGTATTTGGTATGAATAAAAAAATTAGCTTTGTTTTTTAATTTTTCAAGAACTTTATACTTATTTTTTATATGGATGGGGCAATTACTACCTATATGGCTATATACTTGTGTATTTATCGTTATATAATCCATGATTATTATGAACAATTTTGAAATTTTGCCCCCCCCTCAACTAAAATTCCTAGCTACGCCACTGTATACGTTTATAAAAATATTGTGAATACACATTTTTTTATATTTTTAATGAATAAATTAACAACTTATTAAGAAATTATTAATTCAATTTTCAAGGATTTTGACCCATTTATCAGTTTTTGCTATTAAAAAACACTAATAAAGCACGCAAATATAATTTTCTATAAAGAACTCAAAATGAATTACAATTATTTGAAAATTATACCATTTATAGAAAAAATTATAATATAAATACTTAGTAAACATATTAAATTTTACGGCTATTCGTTTTTGAATTTTAAGAAAATAAAAAATCACTTTTGTTGAAAACTGGTTAGCGTAAAAGATTAAGAAGATAATGATTTTAGAGGAATTGTAGGCTATGGTTAATAAAATCCAAATGTGTACAATCACATATTCACATGCAAACATTTGTATTTTATTATAAGACACAAATACCTACGTAACCAATGCGTCAGTAAATTAGTAAAATATGAAGTTTCAAATTTATATGAAATAAAAATAAAATCATTAATAAAATATACAATTAGTATAGTAAATAAAAATATGTGTAAATTCAATGTTTTAAGTATTAAGTAAAGTAATATAGATACATACAATATTTCTGGCAATATTAAAGCTGACCCGCTTTTGTTAGTGTCTTTGTAAAATAAGAACTAATATAATAACTACTTGGAGTCTTTTTGTAACAAATCAAAGAATGTTTTTTTTTCAAAACTATTTTATTGTAATACTTTATAAAACGTTAATAATTCTCGTTTCTTGATATAAATAATTATTTAATTGGTATTTAATAAAAAAATGTATGCAAGGTAACTATATAGTTACATGAGATAAGAATAACAGTGTTAGGTAATTTTCCACACCACCTTTATTATTAAACGACGTACAATGACATTGTCCGTATTGTTTAATAACTTTATGAGATATTACACGAGGCGCGTTTTTTTATTGTGGTGTCCTCAGTAGGCCTAATCCACATCGTAAGCGAGAACGCATTATATGCAGGGGCGTATTTAGGTAGAGGCTTTGGGTCCAGTTGTCCAGAACGGCAAATTTTTAAAGATTTAGAGGGGCGGCAAATTTTTATTTCGTACTTTATGAGTACTGGCGCAGTGACGTCAATCATTAATATTTTTCACAACAAATGTGTGCCATAGAGGTATAAAATACTATAGTATTTATATAACATGGTATTCTATGGTATTAACAGTTTGACCACTATTGCGCGGCGTAGAAGTTTTTTAATTTTTTTTTAATGGTGGGGGAGGCGGCAAAATATGTGTTGCCCTTATCCTAAAATTCCTAAATACGCCACTGATCATATAAATGCATTCAAATAATAAAAAAAAAAATATACAATAACTTAAACTATATGTAGGTATTAATAATATTATATAATATAAAACGGGTAATGTGTATAATATATGTGTGTTGCCGGCCGGCGATAGTCAATGTGTTAGATGAGTGGATGAGAGATGAGCGCTAATGCGTAAGGGGACAACTAAATTAAGATGAGCTTCTTATTGATGCTGCCAATCTTTCTCCGGGTTGAAACGAAGCCGAGTGCCGACACATTTCCCATCAGCTTTGTGACAAATTCTTCTTCACTAATAAATATTATATATTTATATATAGTATACTGTACCTACTACGATTCTAAAAATTATATTATAATACAAACAAATCCTTTGAACAGTTGATTATTAGTTAAATTTATTTTTGCTGCTGCCAGACGTCCTCAGTGTTGAAATACAGCCAACACATTTCCCATCAGCTTTGTGACAAATTCTTCTTCACTAATAAATATTTTATATTTATATATTGTATACTGTACCTACTACGATTCTAAAAATTATAATATAATACAAACAAATCCTTTCGACAGTTGATATTAAGATGAGCTTCTTATTGATGCTGCCAATCTTCCTCCGGGTTGAAACGAAGCCGAGTGCCGACACATTTTCCTTCAGCTCAATGACAAAAATTCTCCGTCGGTGGTTAATCCATGATCCAGCCAAATGTTCGGTTCCTATAAAACTTCAACTAATGTGCTGATTAAAATGTAATTTAAATTTATGGTAAAATTTTAATGTTTAAGAAATCTCTAAACATTTTTTTTAGTAAGTGGGTCTAACACCAGCATTTTTTCCCCATAACATGAAATATAGATCGGCGCCACTGGACTTACGACTAACCTCTGAGACTGGGAGTCAGAATATGAATAAAGTTAAAACTTTAAAGTTATTAAATTAAATAAAAATTTATTTTATTTTATTTGCTTAAATTTAAGCAATAATAATAATATAATAGTAGCTATAGTTATATAGTTATACTAAGTTATATACTAATTTTAATTAACTTATTTTAAAACCATGTAATACTTCATAAAAAGAAATGTATACATTATATAAATACCAAAAGTTGGAATCATATAAAATATAATAATAATAATATATTCAAATAGTGAAATAGAACATAAATAAATATAGCTGTAAGTATAGTATTACTGTAGTATATACTGATGCATTCCTATTTTATTTTAATTATTGTAATTTATATACGTATTGATTTAAAATTTAGGAACTAGTTATAATTTAAAAATATAAAATGGTAAAAGTGTATCGTAGTATGCTACACTCGTTAAGAGTAGAAAACAAACTAGCTTTTTTAACAGGTGGAAAGTTAAAAATTAATCTAATCAAAAAAATAATCTATGCGTATGATGATTTTCCATGTACCTACATTCTACCCTACTAATTGGGTAATAAGTACTGATTTTATATGGGTGAGTATACAATGTAGATAAAAATTAAATTGTATTTTAGTATTTCTACATTATATACGAGAACAATTTATACTTGATATGAAGGTGAGGTTGGGGCATGTGTAGACAACTTATCGTACACACAAGGGTGGATCTGAAGCTTGTTTAAGGATGAGGCCGAATAGGAATATTTATGAGTGGTATACAATAAAGACTTGACCGTAATTTAAGCAATTTATGATAAAAGAAGTACAACGCTTATAATTAACAGTAGCCAGTAGGTACCTTTATTTAATTTAAGTATAAAAATGCCTTATTTAAAAATATTAATTACAATAATAATTTAACATATTTTTTTTCATTTGCGAACCTAACCTAATGACTTCTTCTATATTAACACTAATAATTTTTTTATGTATGTGCAATATGCAAAGCTATTTTTAACAGGTAACCGAGTTATCTAATATAAAATTTAGTTCGGCGCCACTGGATAACACAAATTTATGTTTGATTTTAGGTATGATGATTACAATTTATAGTTATAGCTATTACACTACTATTACTTATTAGGTACCTATCGGCTATCACGAAACATGCTGCCTAATAAGTTACCTAATCTATATAAAAAATATTAAATACATCTGAAATAATAAGAAAAACCTAAGAATGGAGAATGATCACCACATCACACTACACACTAATACACTATACGATGAAAAACTATGTTTTGCAAGCACACGGGGATCGAGTCCAAATAATTGTACTTATGGGCAGAGCCTCTCAAAGTCTCAATAAATATAATATAATAAAAAATCCTGGAACAAATCTAGTTTAGCGCCCACGCGAGTTTTCCTTCAGAAACCTATGTATTTCAACGAGTTAAAACGATGGTGCAAAAATTAATTGGCGCAAATCATTAGTTTTTGAGTTAAAGCCTTGCAAAAATCATGATTTTTGATTGGAATTCCGAATTAATGGTATTTTCAAATACACCCGACGTGGTCCGTTAGATTTATGCCAGAATCCTTACTCCTTAGAAATATAATTTGACAGACTCAGAATCTTTTTTTATCGAATACCTAGAAAGATACAATAATTTATCAATTAATTCAAATTTACCATTAGGTACTGTAAATCCGTAATATGTACAGTATTACTAATACTGTGATCAATGGTTAGGTTACTTATTTCCACTAGACTTAGGTGTTAGGTATGTTACATAATGATCTCTAGAACCACAGTAAATCAGTAAAATATAGATATAGAAGAATATATGTTTTAAGTTTATATTCCAGTATACCACAATTAAAGAAATATTTGCGTACCTACTATTATGTACTACCTACCATTGATTATAATATTCTTGCTTAGTATATACTATATAGGTATTATTATAAATTATAATCAATTGACAATGGTAGTATTTGTAAGTAGGTACTTAGTTATAATGATTATAATTTTAGAAATTAAATCAACAATTCTGTTTAAACACCTAGGTAGTTAGCATTGTTAGTACATAATAAACAATTGAACAATTACAACAATTTTTGTAAATACTAAATAGTAAATACTTTACGTGTTTTATTTTGTTTGTTTTTGTCGTATCGTGAATCGTGATAACAATATCAGCCACCGAGTTGGCCTACGATTTGTGGCTCGTGCGAACACTGCGAACCTTCGAACTGTCATGTTTCATTTTCATGTGTACGTTCGTGTCATGGAATAATTTGACGCTCGCCAGTTGCCAGCGTTATTAAAATACAACATTTTCTGGGGCTTTCGAGTTACTGCTTACGAAAAAAATCAGTACCTATTGAACAACTATGCTCATAATTTATTCAGCCGAAGTTCGGCTGCCGAACGCATTTCTTTAAACAGCGTTTCTTTGTATTATTATATTATACTCATAGTGAAAATCTTTAACGACTAAGACATCTAAAAGTATGTCGAAAAATCGCGATGAAATACTTTTGAGCGAAGAATACGGACCAGGAGAGTGCAATATCATATACAAAAGACATGGTATTTGAAAACTAACTTCTCATTTGATTAATAAGCACTAATTAATAATGTATTATTATTATTATTATTATTTTGAAACTAGTACAGTACAGAAAGAAAATGTTCAAAATGTTGTCTAAAAATTAAATTATAAATATTTTATCTAACACTTCGCCTCCAATATTACATTATAAAATTTAAAAAATGTGACGTAAGGGCTTTTGCCTGTTAATTGAACACTTATGTTACGTTTAATAGGTATTCACAACTGTGTCATTACTGTTATTTTCATTTTTAGACCAACGGCAATTGATATTGGAATCTGAAAGACGGAAACAATCCACTAGTTTCATTCGTAGCTCAGTTAATATACTAAAAGAAGTATTTTTACCCAGAGGATTTCCAAATAGTGTGAGCAAGGACTATGCAGAATATCAAATTTGGGATACTATACAGGTGAAAAATTAATATCTGTAAAATTATGCATTGTAGATATTGATTAGGTAATATTATATCTATTAAAGTATTAACAAATAAACTATTGACCCATACAATTTAATTGAAATTTAGTTTTGATTAGTTTAAAAACTATTACTTCAGTAGATTAACTGTACCTAAATTTGTTTTTAGGCGTTTTGTAGTACAATATCAAACATATTAGCTACGAATGCTATTCTAAAAGGTGTCGGTGTAGGTGATGCTCAAGCTACAGCTCTTGCTGCATCCATTACTTATATACTTAAAGATGGAGCTGGTATGGTTGGGCGCATAACTTTTGCGTGGTGGAAAGGGTAAATTTCCATATTTATTAATATGTAGATTTGATGCACCGATGCCAATAGTTTTATTTTTTTTTTAACTTAGAAATATAATTAATTACTAATTATTAAGCAAATTAATTAGTTTTTAATTAAATAATGTATTTAGGTACCTATGTGAGTAATTCATAAAAAAAAAAACACCTATTTTACTAATAATTTATTGATTTCAGATCTGAATTGGATACACAATGTAAAAAATGGAGACTTCGGGCAGATGCACTTAATGATTTGGCAATATTCATTGAATTACTTTTAGGTATGCCATGGGTTAAACAGTTTTCAATAATAATCTTATCATTTTCAAGCTGCGCAAAATCCATTGTAAGTGTTGCTGGAGGAGCCACACGTGCAGCATTAACACAACACCAGGTATTTATTTATTAAAATATTATGTTACATCTTACAATTTTGAATTAAAATTTTTTTTTAACCTTTAATATTTAAAGATAAACTTTAAAATGAACATTTATTTATTACACTTGCAATATAAATATATACATAGGTATTTACCTATATAATATTATTTTTTTTATTGTAAATAGGCTATTCGTGATAATATGGGAGATGTTTCAGCAAAAGATGGTAGTCAAGAAACTTGTATTAATCTAATTGCTTTTCTTGTTGGATTAATTATGTTACCAATTGTTGAAAACCGTATTCTGTAAGTATGAAGATCTCCCCTTTAACATGTGTTATTTTGTAGTTTCAGTAAAAACCTTTCATACAACACCCTTTTTTAACAATAAAACAACCTACGGGTATATAATTTTAACAACTTTTTTAGATTGATATGGCTGATATACATAGTAGTAACTTCATTACATTTATTTGCCAACTACAAAGCAGTAAAAAGTTTAAATATCAATGTTTTCAATAGTGCACGTTTTGATTTGACTCTTAAATATTATCTGTCTAATGATACACAAAACCATGATGTACAAAAACCTGACTATATTAATAAACGAGAAGCTTGTTTCTTAGAAGGTAAATTGTATTCATAATATTATTGATAATACTATCACTAGAGCGTGTTTAACCCTGCGTAGGTCGAGCGGATTACTATTGTAATAAAATTTTTTTTTGAATTTTGAAAACCAATGGAATTATTTGATCTTTTCAGTACCTTCGAATGACATATTGCTTAATATAATTAGTTAGTTTTCGAATAAGGGTCGCAGAAGTTGTCGTTGTTATCGGAGTTCAAAGTTTGTTGGATTACCAGTATATGCCGTGCGATCTTTCACGCACGTTTATTTTTTAATCATAATTATTAAAAAATAAAAGTACGAGGAAATCATGAGAATGTTGTTTTATATGGATGTGTCCAGATCATTTGAAATACATTTGCATTGGGTGTTGTGATCAAGAACAGAGTGAGAAATCAACCTAAAATAATTCAACTCAATAAAAATGTATTTTTTTTATGATTAAAAGATTTAAAATGTAAAAAATTATAAAGTATTTATGTTTTTTTGTAATTTTTTTTATAGAGAGCTAAGGTATATAAAATACTTAAATATTAATATGTTTATTCAGGAATATTATAAGAATTTAATTACATTGAATAGTATTATAATTTAAGAAAACAAATTCTAATAAATTATTATTTATTCTCATCAAGTTAAAATTCATATTCTAAAGTAAAAAATATAAATATAATTTTTTTCTTCATATCACTATATTTTTCAGTATGTACTTAGTATATAACTATAATTTAAATTTTCAATAAAAACTTAGAACCTATCAAAAAAAAACCGAAAAAAAAAATGGATTACAGTTGTAATCCATAAGACTACCGACATCCTATTAAGGTAGACCTACGCAGGGTTAATTGTAAAAGTATGTTGTTTGTTGTTTATACAATATTATCACTAAAATTAGTAATAGATTTATGGTAAAATTTTTTTTTTTTTAGTTTAGTTTAGATACATTACTTGTACAGATTACATACATTATCCATTTAAATTTTTAATCAATAAGACGTTATGTACATTTTCCTTAAATAACAAAAAATAATAACTTATATGGTTGCTTGAAAATTTATTTTAAGTTATTATTTTAGATGAAAAGCTGTCTTCTTTTAAAATACAATTGGGAACATCTGTCCATGAACTGTTGTACACAAATACATTAACTACATGGGATATAATTGATCACATTGAAATGTATAAAGATTATCTTTATATATTAATTGTGGATACACATAAAGACATCATACGTGTAGTGTTAGATAAAAATATCAACACTGAAAATATTTTAAAAGCATACTTTCATGCTAATGTATTAGGTCATTTAATTTGTCCCAAGAATAAATTTTCATTGATAAAACTCAATTCTCTTCGTTCTGTAAGTATTAAATAAAATAATTTCATTAGTATAAAATAATATATTTTTAAAATTGTACATAGATGAAATATACATCCACCAACACTCAATTTCGTTGCACACATTCTGAGTACGTTCAACTATCATGCGATTTTGTTAATAAAAACTTTAATAAGTTTCTTCTGCATGCTAAAATTTCAGGTAATTAACATATTTTACAAATCACATATTTTATTACTCATAATTACTAATTATAATTTGTATGTTATGTTAGATTGGAGCTGTACAAGTCATCACCTAGTAGTTGATGAATGGAGAGCTTCATGGTGACAAGATATTAATTGTAATTATTTGGATAAAAAAAACTATTGAGCAATGTTAATATCGTAAATGAAAATATATTTTTCACAAAAACAAAAAATTCATAGTTCATATCACAGTGTTATTAAATTTAATTATGTAGATATTTCTACCTTGGATGATCCTGTTTGTGACAAATGTTTAACAACATCTATCCAATCATATCCTCGTGGTTTTTCTCCTTTAGAATCTAAACGATCCCATTGTTTTCTCTTTTGAGCTTTGCTCATAGTTTCTTTCTTTGTTGTCTTTTTTGAAGATTCTTCATCATTATCTATCGACTAAAAAGTACAAATTGTAACATAAAATATAATGTATTTTATTAATGATAAAAATAATATACTAAAATACGTACAAGTTTAGTTATACTTTCATTAATTTCTTTATCTGGTTGATCAGCTACAAGTTCTACAGCAAAATCTTTAAGAAATTCAAAAAGAGTAAATGTCATAGATTCTCCCAAATAATGGTCAGCCTCTTTTGAAATTTTATCTTTAATATTTTCTTTAACTGAACTTACTCTAAAATGTTTATTTCATATTAATATTTTAATAAATTTAATGTATTCTGAAGTAATATTCAGTATGGTTAAGAGTGAAGTAACCAAAAGTTTCTTTTGAAACCCAGGTTAAAAATTGTTTATATGTTATTGGAATATATGTATCCAATAAACATGTATTAATATTATTTTAAAACTTTATATTCAAACCAACAATTTTAAATAAATATATAATAAATTAATTGACAAATTCACATTAAAGTAAAAATTAAAATAATTGTATTGTATTGTTTATTAATGATTTGAAACTAGACAGCTAAACTTGGTTACATCATCAAAACCATACAATATATTACAAATGTGTAAAACATAATTAAATTTATCCAAACATGTGTTTATTGTAGAACATATCTAAATTTATTTTAGGCGCTTCATTTGGATAATTGTTGTGCCATTCAACCTCCAATAGAAAGGATTTATTGTCGCTATCTTCTCCATACTGTTAAAAAAAATTTAAATAATTAAGTAAATTGGAAAATTATTAATTATAAATTATATGATTGTAAAGAAATAGTAAAATTTACAATTTGGTACAAAAATATTGTGGTTGTCATTAATAAACATTATATACAACTTTCATTGCAAAACCTGAGCAATTACTTAACATTAATAGTAAATACGTACAAAGCAAAGTGAATACAGAATAAAATACATTTTAAAGTTTTTTATTTTATATTTAACAGTATTGCCAACAACATTTGTTAAATTAAATTATAAAAATATAAAACTTGCATAAATAAATTATGAAACATTTTTAAACAAAATTCCAATTTTTTACTTGAATTAAAATATATGAGTTAACTATTCAATTTATTTTACCATACAAAATCATTTTGTTTATAGCAAGTATTTTAAATGATACAAATATGGTTATAGCTATTAAATATGTTTGAAGACTCAAATAGTTAACAGTAAGTAGTATCAATATATATTTTATATGTTAACAATATTTTAAATAAAACTGTGAGGCATACGTTAAGATTTTTTTGTACAAACATTTCATTAAAAATGTATCAAATCAAATTCCACCACTAACTTGATTCTTAATTGTTTTTTTCAATAAATGAGTTTTTTGTTTAAGAAAATGTTAATTTATATCAGAATATAAATGTTGAAATATCAAGACAAAATGAAAAAAAAAATTATAGATCATACCAAACAAAAACATTTTCATTTCAGAAAGTAATTTACATTGTTCAAAGCAATCTTACCTTGTATTGATAAATGGTAGGAGATACTTGTTTAAAAGCTTCATCGCCATCATAAATAGAAAGCAAAGCTTCTCTTTCTTCTTCTTGAAGCACTGAACAGTCTTCGTCCATATTTTAAAAAAAAAATTATTATTTAAATTACCAAAAATGTTTAATACTTTGATTAGCGAATTGTACAATTATTTAAAAAAAGGAAATACTAAATAATATGCATGTAAGTGATTGTATGATTTATGCACATCATTATTTTATTTAAAATAACGTATTCAACTAAAGAAATAATTGAATGAACTCAATTCAGAAACAAGAAAATATGGAAAATATATTATTTAATGATAACATTATCATTAGTTATCAACATTATCATTGTTATCATTTATAACCACGGATAAAGATATTACGCGTGTTCCTAAATTCAGTCAATTAGTCAATTAGCAGCTATTTTTTTTTTTTTATAGAATCGAGTGTTCCTGATTTCAGCACTTCTGCAATCCGCTGGAGGGGTGGTAATTCAGCGGATTGTTTTATCAGCACTATAGTTTGAAATTATATAATATATTATATTATTATATGATAATCAGGGTCGGATTTGGGGGAGGCCGTGAGGGGCAAACAGGGACACTTGCCCCGGAAATCTTGGCCGGGGGGCCGCCAAATTACCAAATAATAAGTGAATATATTAACAGATTTTATTCATTATATAATGATAATATTATAATGCAAATTACAATTTTCATTTTACTTTGGCTGTGAATACGTCCATTTTCCATACGCATTTTTAATTGTAAAACGTACAAGACAAGTAGCAATTTTTATTTTAAGGCTTGTTTAACATATTTTTTCTAATCAAGTATCTACATTTTTTTTTCTTTTTCCATTTTATTTTTATGAGTAGGTACATAAATTTAAGTATAACATTGACATAATAGAGGGGGCTAAATTATGAAAAGGCGTTAATTTTATACTTTGCCTTGGATAAAAAATAATTTAAATCCGGGTTTGATGATAATGAATAATGAATTATGAATTGTGATTGATCTACAAATTGAACCATTCAACCATTAGTAGAACAGATGGCTGACGACTGATGATAGGCAAAATTTGTGAGTAAAAATAGGCCTCAAAACAGTTACATGATCGAAATAGGAACTGTTAACCTTTATACTACCTACTACTCTAAATCTGATTTGAACGTTGTCACGTTGTCATCAGGATTATAGGTACCTATATTGGCTATATTTATAATTATAGTTGTCATGACACCTATGAACTCTTTAGTAGGTAATTAGTCTTATACTATTATTATTTATTAAAGGAAAATTTATTAATGGAAGTCTAAAAATGTTGTATATAAAGTACTTAGTAATTAATATAAAACTTTAAACTTTGTCATATTTTTTCGCTATACGTGCTCTGAATTCAAAGTGATTATGACGTACTCACTACCTACATATGGTTATATGATTATATATTATCTAGTATTTTTGTATTTTGTGACATAAACGATAAATGTAATTTAGCATAAATGCACGCTGCTCATTTTTTTTTCAATTTATGTTTCAAGCATAGATGATAAACTATATTGTTTATAGGTATAATATGATTTAAAATTTTAATGTATATTAATGCTTTTATACGTACATGTTTAAAACAAAATGTCTCAATTATTAATATTAGAAATTATACAATAAAAAACTGAACAAAATTGAATTTTATTTATGATCATAAAAAAAGGGTAGGCAAGTGGATACTGCTCTGCTGTACATTAGATGTCGAGTGGTTCACTGTTATGGATGTGTTAAATTGAATGCAATGATATATTATAGTCTGTTCAGCGAGAGAACGCCCAGATTCTACGCATCCCCCTGCGTCACCATGCTACCATGGCTAGGCATCATTGGGGAAAAACTTCAAAATTCCTTGCAAATTTTCGCGATTTTGACATATTTCGTAAACATTTGAACTTTAAACGTTTATAAACAAAAATTGTAACTAACGGTTTTCATTTTTTTTTTACATATAAGTACAACTTATAATAAATCTTATAATTTAAAGATTTTTAGAATGCCAAATTTTTTTTATCATTTCAAAAAAAAACTTAGAAAAATCAAAAATGTCAACTATCTATAAATAGCTTAAAAAAGTCATAATATCCGAAAATATCGAAAATGCACAAAAAAAGGATATGTGTGGATTCCGCGGCCGGTGCCCTGAGTGTGTTTTTTGCGTTATTTTAATCACCAATTTTAATTTATTTTGGCACCACTGTAAGCAGTTTAAATACCATGATGAGAAAGAATCATAATATTATTAAGGTACAACATAGGTATTTCCGTGAAAAATGTTTTTTTATTACTTATTATTCTTTTTATTTCATTAAATAATTGAAGAAAGTTCATATTTATAATTAGGTATTGTAATAGTCCAAAGATATATGGTTTGTTAATGTTATGAATTTATATTAATTTCAAAATATTTTTTAGTGTAATTATTTATTTTTAAATAATATAAGCCATAAATTATACTTCACAGCGGCACAGCGCACAGGTAATCATATAATTTATATATTTGTTTTTTTGTCTTTTTTTAAGCGTGATTTCTAATAATATTGTATTTTGGCTTTGAAGTTTTTATGAATATTTTAATTTGGGGTAATTTACACACATTAAATTGTGTTTACTATATAGCAAACCTACCACATGCGTATTTTTATAGTTATACAATTGGTCTTATTAATATTTATTATCTTCTGGGTCGAGACCGTCGAGTTTACAACAATAAAGGTAATTTATTAATCCCTGTCGACTTTACATGCAGTGTGTACCTACTGACTTTGTGTCTTTCCATTTTACCAACATCCAAAGTTTTTCCACATTAGTGTTGATTATACATTTATACATAAGTTGTTAAACTACAAATATTTCATGTTTTAATTTATTTTAATGTTTTGGTAAAAAAATATATTTTTTTATTTAATTGTTTTCGAAAAAATTGAAGATGGTCATTTTGTAGAATTCATGTTTTTGAAAATATTGACGTTTCAACATTTTAATTTTTAATTTTTTTCTAGTTTCGAGGAAAACTATGAATTGCACTGAAAGTCTGAAAGTATTCGCCGATCATACAAGCACCCGGGCTACATGTTTGATACATTGATTCCACTATCGTAATTCGCAGTTTTTTTTCGAAACTAGAAAAAATATTAAAAATCAGGAGATTTATGAAATTAAAATGTTGAAACTTCTATATTTTCAGAAAAATAAACTCTAGAAAATGGCTATCTTCAATTTTTTTTTTTAAATAATTAAATAAAAAAATATATTTTTAACTTTTTTACCAATACATTAAAATATAAAATATTTGTAGTTCTGGTCCCTGTGAATCTTATTAAAAAACCTGAATAATGATATCTCCATTATTTTAGAAGATATCACAATGAGTAAATCCTCACGGGACACTGTATTGCTAGGTAGGTACGTGATCTAACAATAATATTTATACTATTTAGCATCAAAATAATTTTTATAGAATCAATTAAATCACCCATACCTATTACCTAATAGAACCTAATATGTATTACAAAAAGGGGCTATAAAAAAGCCGCTGTGTTGTAAGGTAGATGTCGAGTGCGTAAAAACTAGAAAGTATCTCTTCATTGAGCAAGTCACCGTAAAATGTAATACCTATAAGTTAAATATAAATTCAAAATGAGAAAATGATAAGTCAATGCATACGAAAAACGGTTCTGAGCGAGAATAGACGAAAGTCAGGCGTGTCACTATACGTGTTTTATAAAATATGTACATATAGGTATTAGCCTAATCTATAAGGTACCTATTGGCTATTGTTATTAAAATAATTTATTTTACCATCACATTACTTATTGCTTTATTAATTATTAGTTAGTAGTAATTCAATTAGTGGGTTGAATTATTTTTATCAGAAAACATTACATTTATTAATTATAGGTATTATTAACATTTAATAACTATAATTGTACAAATTATATATATTATCATGTATAAATATTATGAACTTTTGAGTCAATACCGACTTAGGTACTTAGTGTGAACTGGTTCGTAGTATAAAAATACATATAATTATAAAAAAAATATAC
This sequence comes from Rhopalosiphum padi, assembly GCF_020882245.1. NCBI lineage: Eukaryota > Metazoa > Arthropoda > Insecta > Hemiptera > Aphididae > Rhopalosiphum > Rhopalosiphum padi. The sequence goes on along the minus strand of NC_083598.1, from coordinate 9,769,395 downwards.
AAAATATGTAAGTTGATAAAGTTATCAAGTACCTACATATCTACGATTATTCTATTTTTATATTACCACCATATCATTGATTATAAATAATAATCAATGACCATATAAATAAATCGATTTTGTGATTTATGAAACCTGTTTTATGTAAAAATGGTTTTTCTCAATTATTAAGAAAAGTACTAAAATAGTTTCTAGTAATTTACTTAAGTACTTAACATTAATGCAGAATATCACTGATCAGTGATCATAAATGTTCACCTCTCTCTTAACTCAATTTTAAACAATAAGTCAAAATTGTATGGATAAAGATAAAGTTAATGCATTATTATACATATTTTTAAACTACAATAAATAAAATATTTAATTAATTTCCATTTAATCACTATTATAATTGCTTTATATACGCCCACAATATTAAGATTCTAAGAGAAAACCCATAATTTAGTTAATATATGACTGCCAACGAAGTGCAATTCAAAATAACTTGAGTAATTCAGTTATGAAATAATAGAAACTGAAAAGTTTACCGCTCACGTATGTTCAGATAATTTGAATCAATGTAATGTAATGATTTAAATTTTAACTATATTGATCAGATACGTATATAAAACTTTCTTGAAGAGGGAGATATGAAATAATTTTTAAATGCTGTTGCAATTTTTTAACTTCAGTTACTTCATGTAAGGCATTTTATAAAAATAACTGTAGGTACTGCTTATACCGGATCTAAAAAAAAGGTCAAGGGAGGGGATATATCCCTCGTATAGTCACTATTCGTATCCCACCATATAAATACTTCACTGACTCACTGTTATGGATGACCTAAAAATATTTGAGGATTTAAATAATTTTGTTTAGAAAAAATGTACAAATCTTACATTTTTTAATCTAAATTTTTAATGGTCTGACAATTTATCAACAGCAATAAAAATTCCCGTTTTTCTTGTAATAATACTTAAGTACAGGACCAGTTTTAGAGGGGGGACAATAGGGTCCTAAGAAATAAGTGCGTAAGGTTAACGTTATTTTTTTCAATTTAAATTTTATAAATAATAATTAATTTTTTTACCGAAAAATTAAACTTATTAAACTAAATAATATTACAATGAAAAGCTTATACATAATATCAAATAAAAAATTAATTCATGTTTGTACAGTTATTTGAAAAACGAAAATATTTATACAATACAGATTTTATAAAAATATTTTTTTTTATTACTAAAAATGAATAAGTAATATTCAAATATATAACTATAATATACGAGTATAATAGATAATAATGCAATAAAATAAAAGAAACATTCGATTTTTCATAAAAACAATTCTTTAAGTAAGTATCTATATTTTATACTCATGCGCAGAATTACTGAAATGAGATTACAATTATTTTAATTTATTAAAATAAATTCTAAAGCATGTATAAAATATTAAAATGTTACATTACACTACACCCTCCAAATTGAAAAAATTAAACTAAAACGTGACTAGAAAATGGAATCTGGGAGATTACTTTGTATAATATTATATAATGGATATAATATGGAATGGATATTACACATAATATAATAATGAATAAATAATATATACCTATTATTACTAAAAATAAATTGAACATTTATCATGAAACTGTTTAAACAATTCTTGTAACCTATAATGTTAAAATGATGTAGTCAATTACCTATAAAGAAAAATAAAACCTGTAAGTAAATAATGAAAAGTAAACAACGATAATGAATAATATAATAAGTGATAAAATGCCTTAAATCGGCTCTTACCATATTATGAAATGAACTATGATTAAAATAAAATAACGTTATAATTCTATACAATTACGTGGTTAACTATAAATACTGAGTTGAAACTTAAAATACAATTATGAACGCCGAATGAGATAAAAAAAAATAATAGCTTAAGAAATACAGATAACAGATTTAATGGGGGGGTTTTGAATGTTTTGATGTGGTCGACCATGCCTTAGAGATTGGTTAAACATTTAAAAATATAATAATACGATATTATTTTATATTATTATTTTTATAGTAATTATTTAAATTATTATGGGTAACTATACAGAGCCGACGTGTCTTAAACGTTTTAGAACAAAAACTTGCTTCACACAGGAAATTACTCTCGTAAAGAAGACAAATTTCGAAAAAAAATTTCTTATTTAAATATGAATAAGGCTTAATGCAAATTTTTATTCAGATTTTAAAAACTGTATTCTCAGAAGTTGTTATACACTTATAACATCGTGTCTCAAATTTTGTTTTTCTCAAAGTTTCTCACATCACGACCGCGCATTATATCATACGCAATTAGTAGATATATAAAATAAATAGTTTATTACCTAAATATTTTTTTATATATTTATTTAGTATTAAATAGGCCATACCCTGTTACAGTAAGAATAAAAATACAATCAATATGCTAGGGTATATAGTAATAGAAAACAGTAGGTACAGTAGAGTAGGCGCGTAGCTAGGAATTTCAGGAGGGGGGGGGGTGTTATTCAAAATTAATTGACAAAATTATATACACATAAAATTAATAAATTTACGTATACTTTATGTACAAACGCATTCAAGTGAATAGCTATGGTTTATGAGAAAAAAATTAAAATATTATTATTATTAATAAACAAAAAAATATAAATCTATATGAGTATACCACGACTGAGGGGGTGTTACTACACATGTAACACTACCCTGGCTACGCGCCTGGGTAGAGATGATAGTATTTATATAATAATAATAATATTGACAGCAATATAAATAATAGCAATAACAATAATAATATTACAATACAAGTTTAATTATGAGTTCAGAATTAAAGAATTATAATACAATTTGAATAAGTGTAAGTTTGGTGAATTGAACATAAAATTTTCTAGTTTATTAACGGTTTGCATAATTATAATGCAGGAAGTGTTATTTGCATTTTGCATAGTTGGTAACTTGTAGACTTAAGCGAAATGTGTTTGTTGATCGTGTATTTCGAGTTAGTGTATAGAAGATAAATGCCAAATGGCCTAAAAAATCAGGGTAATCAATATTAACGACTAAAAGCGTACATAGAAAACTTTTAAGAAGTGTGAGGTTCTCTAGGAATAGAGCAGTTAATTGAGATGAAACGTAAGAATTTTTGTTGTACTTTTTCCAACTTAGATTTATTGCCTGACTGATAGGGAGACCATATAACTGAACTGTATTCACAAATATATATTGTATAGTATGTTACTCAGTTAAAATAAATGTATGGTAATTATTATTTAACTTGTAACACTATTGTATACATAAATGATAAATATAACATATTAATATGTAAAGTTAGTTCCACATTTTATTAAGTCCATAAACTCAAATACTTGATGAACTTATTCGAATAATCCACTTATATTTGCTTACAAATTGAACACTACTACTTAAAACCTAGACAAAGTGATGGTGAGGAGGGCTAATTTACATATATCATTATATCGTTACCACACATAGACCATTGACCGAAATAAAGTCACCGTCGTACATCATGCAATTTTATTGTTTTCGCGAGCGATCATTACTTCGCTATAACCGTATTTCCTTAAAATATACATATAAATACATAATATTGTGCTATACAGAAATGCCGGTAATACGGTATCGTATATCATTCGTGTTGTAAACATTTTAAGCCATTGTTATTGCATATACGTTATATGAACGTGGGAATTTCCGATGAGCATCTAACGTGCAGGATACAGGCTAACGTCTTTGGTCATATAATAATACGTGTGAGGTATAACGGGTACTTTGTAGTTTGTATACAATACATATTATATGTAAAATGGTAAATATAATAGCATTATGATGGAGTATAATATTTTGCTATATGCATGATTTAGTTATTACCTACTTATTCTTGTATTCGCGCGCGTAAATTATTTCGGGAAAAAAGAAATTCGACCTCTCTTCACTGTGACATGATAAAAACACAAAACATGTTTATTATTTATATACATACCAGGTAACTAACGTGTCAAATACAATTAGTTTAATATGACGTCATGTCATTTTCTCTGACAATTATGTAATATATTTTAGTAATACGAGTAAGATCATTGTAAAATATTTTTCTGATTTTAAACGTAATATAAATAAGATTTAGGTACATATATTTATTTTATGATTTGTAATAGTCGATGATGATCATAAATTATGATTACTGTCGAAAAAATGCATTAAACAGAGAGGAAACCCGTCTATCACTATTCACTACCTACTATAAAAATGCACATATTGTGAGTTGTGACGGCCGACATGTAGGTATGCACTATGCATATATGCGTTTTCCGATGTCCGCGGTGGCGTGACCAGTGACAGAGGAATAATTTATCAGTTTGAACGACGGAGTATTGTACTGTATACATAAATATAATACAATAATTTATAGCCATGTGCGATGGTATATTATACACTATCTGGCAAATAAAAAAAAAATGTTGGTATATTAAAGCTTGAGAGGAAATGAAAAATTCCCGAAGCCAACGCGGCTAATTTCCGTTCGATTTCCGAAATGCCACGCGCCGTGGTTCAATTATTTCAAATTATTATTGCCGTGTGTACTGCATTATAAGTCTCATGAAACGACGAGTTGTTATTGCAGTGTGACACGCCGTCCCGTGGAAAAAAGCTGGTAATGTCATGGATTTCGTGTGTGTAAAACAGTGCTTTATTTTTTAAACTACTTTAACATGTTTATTTCAATGGTTCATTAGGGATATTTATAAGTGATGTATTATAAACCGATGAAAGCGTCTTAACTGTGTATATTTATGTAATTTGGTGAAAATATTTATTGAACTACACGGACAAATACCGGAAAAAAAATCAACTGGTTAATAGTACCTATACTAAAAATGATATTAAAGATTTTGTAACTGTAACGAATTCGTCATTAGATCTACTAAAAATCAATTTTCCCACATTTAAAAAAAAAATTGTTGACGTCAAATTCAAATCTGTTTTCAAATTCAAATTCAGAATATTCTTAACACTACGCTATAGATAAATAAATCACGGTACGATTGAAATAGAACACGTATAAATTCCAATAAATATTATTTTGTTTTTTTAAATATGATTTATTAGGTATACGTACCAAGGTTTTAAATAAACTTTTTAAAGTAAATCTGTTAATAAAAAAGGATGTTGGGCGTACAAACGCCACATATTTGAATAAAAAAAAAAAAAAATGTTGAGTAAAACCCTTATGCAAAATCACACAAACATTGAAGGTAAATAAAATTCCATAGTTGTTATCTAAGTTATCGTTACCAATATTATGTATTACAATAACGATTTTGATCGTTGTCTGCAACAAATACAGACTATACATTCTTATTTCCTCTAGAATGAAATAAATTATATTTAGTTTTACTTTAGCTCTGATCTTTCTAAAATAAAATAAAATAATATTTTTCATGAAATTACCTATTATTAATTATTATGTTGAGTAAAATGTAATTATTTGAAATATACCATATTATGAATGTCTTTGGTACATTATACATTCTGAATAATATGTAATAATATATTACTATATGTTTACTTATAAAAATTAAAATAAATAATATTTTATACCAACAAAAATAAAGAAGCACAAAGATAAATTATTAACTTTTTAAATGTTAGATAAATAAATTTAAAAATGTAATTAATTGGTAGACCTAGACCACACCTAGACCTCGACTAACTTGGGAAACCCATATTTATCCTAAACGCCTCGCCTTAAATAATCGTTCTCGACAGCTATGTTTAATTTTCACATCTATACACGTAAATCTCAAAAATAAACTTCTCCTATATATTTTATACAAAAAACGATTCCAAGACTAAAAGTATAGTAAAATTCATAATACGAACATGTGTAAAAGTTTTAATTCTCCTTGAATAATGGTTTTAAAATAAAACAGAATAAACAGAATAGGTAACTCATATCGTTATTCATCATTAAAATATGTAATTTTGTCCAAACTTCAAGTATCTATAAATAATTGTAGTGCTAGTATATTTTTTTAAATTTTTTAGTTCTATTAGATATGATTATTACTTATTAGTTATTAAAACATTGAATAATATTTTTAAGCCTTCAAATTCTTGTAGTTTGTGGATGTTTATTATCTTGATGATTGATGAATACTCGTACTTATTGAATATTGTAAAATGTTAAAAAATTCAAATGCATATAAATAAAAATTGAATTGTGTTTTTAATATTGACATACAGACATAATAAGAATGTATGTGGGATATTGTACCAAATTTTTAAGCTTTTTAATCGGGTGATTAATTTCTTATCATCATCTCTAAAAAAAATAATACATTTTTTTAAATTAAATTGTTTATAAATAGCTCAAAAAGATAAAATTATAATATAATATGAAGATACACTTTGAAAATGTCATGTTTCGATACGGTTATTAGTTTTTGAATTATCCTAACAAAATAAAAAATTGATTTTATCAAAAACTGGTTTGGCGTAAAAATTCTCGTTTTTTTAACCTCCCTCCCCTTCTCGCGATTATTAAAAAAGTATAAGCATTTTTTAATTTTGACTCCCTCTCCCGAAGGTGAAAATCAAAACATTATTGCCCTAATGATAATGAAACACATTTAAAAAAAACACATTGCAAAATTAATACATCCATCGCTCAGCTCAGAAACTAAAATATACGCTGCCATCAAAGAAGTAAAAACTTTGAAATTAAAAAAAAAAAATTTTTTTTCAAAAAGGTTTTTTTTTTGTAATTACCAAACTATGAAAAAAATATTTCAAAAATATTAGAAGGTAAACTTTTAATGTACCTATATTAATTATATCAGTATTATACTAATATAATATTGATGTTTATTGTTATTAACGCTTAAAGGTATAACCCTGTAAATGATTTTGCTCAATTTTGCATTGTGAAAAACTAAGAATTGTGTACTTTTTAAGGTTAACGATGAATAAGCCACATGTGTTACTCAAGCAGTTTCATTTTTTTCTATTTCAAGACAATATCTTCTACACTATTGTTATACCTATACTAACTACTGGGTGTTGACTTTACTAACATATTAATTTATTATTTGTTACTTATGTGATTTATACAGTGAGTAACTTGTTGCATTTATCCAAAGTGTCAACTGACACAACATTTTCAATTGAATTTCTATCCGTCTCACATTAGATTGAATTTGAGTCCATCGAGCCCCGTTGCAGAACTTTATCGTCTTCTCAAATGAATAATTATTATTGGACTCGATTGGGCATATTATTGTGGGATCTTGCTGCTCAGGAAGTCAGGACTAGCATGAATTTCGGTAACTTCTTTCCCCTTAATCCGGCCTCGCATGCCTTTGTAGTTGCAATGGATAAAACGTTATGTATATAATATATGTTTAAAGCGAATGCGCAGTGAGGTTTAATTATTATAAACGTTGAGACAAAAACAACTCTTTTGTTCTTTGTGTTTTTCTCGACCTATTCTTTTCGCGATTGCCTAGGACGAACGTACATTTTTTCCACTGAAGATTATTGTAGTCTTCAGCAGCTCTGTTCGTGTCTGTATAATTGCTTGCGATTTCATTTTACAGCGTCCGTACATAATATAATACATTGTTTATATATACGTATTATATATAGGTACTATATACATGTTATGTACTGCATAGTTGTTTTAATTTTTTTCTTTTTCATCTATTCTTTTACTACCCATCTGTTTTTTCGTTTATTCTCTGTGTATGGTTCTGTTTTTGTTTACTTGAATTTCTATTTTATTTTAAGACCCTAATAATGTGTTTGTAATCATTTGCGCGGCACATAATACGCCGAGCGAACAATACACGTCATATTATAATATATATAATATATATACCTATATTAAACGATACGCTATATTATTTACCCCGTTACCGGTAATGATAATACTTTTTCCTTTTTTCTTTGTATGCGCCACAGAACTAACTTATTATTATTCATTTTTAATCCTTTAAGCGCGCGTCGTATATTCGTAAATAGTAAATACACATTTATTTTTCGGCGTGTATACACAACGATGTGAGGGGCGTTGGGCCTTTTTTACTTTCTGAGAATAATAATATTATTATGTTTATAGCTGTAGAAGGTTTCCTAAAGAGTGTGCGTGATCAAGTTCAAAATGTGTGTTAAAATTTTAGATTTTTTATTTAAACTTATAAAATCATAAAAAAATACATTTTATGATTGATTTATGTTTTTATCTAAAAACTTTTTTACATAATATTTGGAGATTGTGAGGGTGAGATTTGCTAAAAAACACAAAGCATCTAAGAAAATTTTCGTATATATAATTATCTCTTTTTATAGTTGGAACTGAAGTTCTTTATCTACTAAATTGTATAATATTTTTAATGAGATGATTTTTACTTTTGTTTATCATTGAATGATATTATTTATAGGTGTATAATGCTTATGTTTTGACGTTTTGTTAGTTCAATAAAAATATAAATAAAATATAATTTACGTGAATTGCATATAACATTTTTTTAAGTACAAAATATTTTTGGGAAGCGAGTTCCTGCAAACTTTAAAAACTTTATAATTAGTAACTATAGTTATGTAGGATAGTAGGAATAGGTAATAAAGAGTTTTTTTTAAATATTATTTTTCATTAAATGCTAAGTTTAACGATGAAATAACCATATTTTTGCGTACCGTTTTATTCAATTAACATGCATGCTTTTATAGGCCATAAGTTCACCATCCTGCACTATATACAATCACACATTAATCGATCTAAATGATTAAAATATTTTAAACAATTATTATTGTTATTGTGTTATTTATTACGTGCATATACTGTATATGGGACATTTAATCGAACATATAAATCATGTAAGAGTATTTACATTTAATTGTGATTCTGGATTGTTCTGTAAAAGTGAGTACCTAGACATCCTTATTATACTTATATCTATACTTCCACAGTAGGTGTACATTATTGTTATAACTCAGTATAGTAACGTACGTAGTGATCAGTGTTATCAATAATGTTTTTTGTAACTTAATTTAATGGCAATTAATTTTGTATATTACTTCATCGTATAATGCATAAATTAATATTATTACTTATTACAGATTGTATATTACGTTTGCAAATAATCTCGATATTTCTAGTGTAGTATTATTTTTAAATAATAATAATAAAAATAATAACAGTAATCATAAACTATATAATAACTGTTTAATATGGTGCACACGTGTTATAATCAATAGATAAATATGTACGTAAGTACCAACTATTTTATATACGGCATACGCGTATATATGTATCCTGAATATAATATTATTTTAAATAAGCACGCGGTATCTATTAAACTCATTTTGCACTCAGTAATAAAAAAAAAACTGCACGATTTATTTAATTTTAAATACACGTCACAAATTCGATTTAATAATACGCGTATAATATAATGGTTTATTAATCATCGAAGAGTTTTGTAATATACTATATATATTATTATTATATACACTAGTTATCTAGGCATATGTCATTATATATCAATATCTGCAGTTATCACAACGAAAAAAAATTACGCAGGTACCAATGGAATATCATACACAATACACATACGACATATATTGTGTATAATAGCGTGTAAATTATTTTTAAATGAAGGTTTATTAGGCTGAAATTGTTTGGTGTACAAACTAGCGTAGTTCGACGATTTTTCAATGTTCGTTATGCAATTTATTTTACAATCATTTTTAAAATGAGATTTCGGGTTGACAAAAACCAGTAAAATCGAATTTAAACGTATCAAAATGTATATAGCCATATAGGTACCTACGATAATACAGCTACAGCTATAATATATATTGAATTTTATTGTAATATAACTATATTATTATGTATGCCATACTTATATATATATACATTTTCGACGTAATAATATTACATATCTGCATAGCACACGAATTACATTAATTTTGATATTATATGGAAATTCAAATATTTCGCCAATAAGAGTGATGTTGATACTTTTCGTCATTATTCATTAATTACAGCATACTTGAATAGAACACCGTAATGTGCGCATTTAGCTCGTTATAAACATCTCGCTCTCTCTCTAAAATTAGATACTAAGTTCCCAAGAGACGTTTATTTAATATATACAATAATACAGTATAGCTTATAGATATATGCTATATAATGTGGAATTAACATATATTATGTTCAACGATTGGATCATAATATACAAGAATAAAATGTTTAACATGCTTACATATATATAATAATAATAATAATAAAACATAATATAATATGATATATTTACGCCGTAGAAACACTCGTTGAATCAAAAAGTATTCATTTTTTTGAAAACATTTTTTTACATAGTTTCAAATTGTTAATAAATAACGTTTTTATTAAAAAATTATATTTTTTAAATTTTTACTTTTTTGAATGACAACTTTAATTTCATAATCCAAAAATATATAATTTTCTGAATATTTTGATACATAAAAATCGAATTTAGGACGAGTAGTTAAGTAACAACAGTCAGACTTAACCTGAATAAAAACAGTTATTTATATTATAATATAATATAATAATATATATATTATAATAAGATAGCTGTTGATCCAATAAAATAATATGTATGAAAATGCATTAATTATTATATCGGTATATAGCTGAATAGCGACTATATCAATCTTACCTATATTATCCTAAATATTTTATTGTCTCTAATCTCTAAACATATGCGTACATAACATACTTATAATGTATATATTGTATTATATTATAATATAACGTACGACCGTACGTCATTTACATGTCATAATACTTCGAAAAACAATATTGTTATATTATTTTATAATATGCACGCGTAAATGTTTATATCACCTTTTTGTGTACCTATATCTACGTACATAGTGTACGGTACACGGATTATAATAACTCACTATTATAATATACATACACGCAGTGATCTAAATAAGGAGAGAGTAAATCACATTTTTTTTTCTTAAAGCGTTATAGTTGAGCTTGAATATTATTTTTTTTTATGCTATTATTATTATTTTTAATATCATTAAATTGTTAATATTTTAAATTGTAATAGGTAAATTTATAACTTATTAATTGAATAGTAAGATTAACTTGATGTATTTTCACTAGTTTAACAATTTTACAAAATTTCAAGGACCGCTATTACTACTATTATAAACTGCTTATTATAGTTAACTATTTGAGGGTAAGATAGGTGGCCACTCTCTCTCTATATTTTTAGACACAATTATATGAAAAATATGTTTATATTTTGTAAATAATATATAACTACATTCAATCATTTCAAAACATACTATTCAAATTTTATATATATATGTATAAAATCGGGCAATTATTTAAACTAATTCGCAAGAGATTAGCTATTTTATCAAATATCAATTCTAAAAACTTAAATAATTGATTTTAGTTTTAATATATAAATAATTTATAGTCTAAAACAAAATATAATAGTAAATAATGCTATACACAATATAAATTTGTACATGAAATAAGCTAAATATTATTTTAGTCAAACATTCTAGGATTATTTTGGTCCTATAAATATACTTGTTTCAACTAAATTGGTAGGGATATGGAAGGGGAAACAGAAAAAAAGTTTATATATCGCTTAAAAACGATAAAAAAAATTATAGATGTTTAAAAAAAAGTTCAAGGTCTTATTTTAATTATAGTTCTAAATAATTTTTGTTTTTACTATAATTTATTTTATACTTGTAATAGTTATCTATTTTCAAGACAGGTAGTACTTAAGAGAGACAGATAAATCAAAAAATGTGATTAAAAATATTCAATATGTATTTATTTTATTTTTGATTTCAACAAAAAGAATATTACTTTTATAAGACATAACCGTTATTGCTGCAACAAACAACGTTAATTATGTATATATCGTATATAATATTATATCGTTTAACTGTTAAATATCATATAATTAATTGTTATAATTATTATAAATATTATAATATAATATAATACAGCAACAGCAATTAAGTTAAACATATTAAATTATGTAAGTGCCAATTCAAATATGGTTAAAAATAGCAACTTCGGTGAAATTAAATTAATCATACGTGAAATTATTTTCATTGAACCTTCTACATGTTTGACTCGTGTTATATACTTATATATTTATAAAGATTATACAATTTGGCACCGTTACAAAATAAAAACACCATGCTTATATTAATATAATATTAAAAATCTAAAATAAACATGAAAAAATCAAAACGTTCAGTGTCACCAGAAATTTGAAAATCATCTGTTCCAAAAGTGCATTTTAATATTTTATTAACAGAATACTATTATCAGTGGCGCAACTAGAAAAAAATTTCGAAGGGGTTGTAACCCCTTCCCCCCCCGGTTGCGCCACTGACTATTTGCCGAAGACTGATATTATTGTGATATAATTATGGTTTCATTACGAATTATATCGAAAAGTGAATAGATTTCATCTATTCTGTAAACAAATGACTAGATACTAACTTACTTGAAATTTTTACCAAATTTTAAATTTCTATTTATGATAAAGTTTTCAAAATATTTCGACTATTTTTGAGCTATTTATAGGCTTAAGAATTTTTCAAATTGTTTTGGTTATTATTAGAAAATGTAATATAAAGCTCATAAATAATATAAATTGCTCATCCACTATTTGCACTATTGCAATAAAACGAATATCACATCATCACAAGTATAGTCCACACAAACATTTACATATAAATATTAGATGTAGGTACATTGTACAAGTATAAAATTATATTATGTTCCTAATTAGAAAATAAAATCTAAAAAAATCACTATTCTGTCTACACCTATGAGGCTACGAACGTTTTTTTGAGACCTTATCGTCCCGTTGAGATGAGCACTAAATAATACAATACACTATGCACTTAGTTAATAAAATATATCGCGGTTATTGCGCGTGACAGCTAATAGGTCTATACAAATATGATAGCTAGTAATAAAATGGTATTTAAATTTTGGTTTTTATTAATTAATATTTTTTTTATTTAGTTGACCGCCGATTGCAATATTGAGTGTCGTTCACCATTGGCAACAACTGTAAAATATGTAATTCGTGTGCGTGCGTCTACTTCAAGGTCACTCTCTCGGATGCTCACTATACGACTACTACAACTACAGGTACATGACCCTGGCACCGCATTATTAGTGCCCGGGCCAAACGTAACACGTCTTGAGCAACAATGCTGATGCACATAATTATATTATTATATTATTGTTATTATTATATTTACTAATGCGAAAATGCATACTATTATAATTTAGCGTTACAAGGTGGTTGGAAAACACTAATTTTGTCAGTCGATTCTTATGTTTTAATCAAATTTAACCATAGTTTTATAAATTTAAATAGCATCAGTGTATAAAATAATATTTTTAAGAGAATTTTTATCAAATTTGGAATCAAATTATAAAGTTAATTATAACATCTAAGCATTTAACGTTTAAATGAGCCATTATGGTATCATTACGTAGGTTAACGAAAGTTTCCTGAGCGATGGTTACCATTCCTCTTGTAACTGAGCTTCTTAAATGTTTTTTTCGAAAATGTCAAAGTTTAATAACTATTAAACTATGCGATTATAACTTATTGATTAAAAAATTAAAAACCTCGTAATAGGTATAAGAACAGTCTTTTCAGGTATAGTATAAATACTAAATAATCATAGTATTAATAATATTTGAGTATTTAATATGCAGGTACATATTACAATAATATGTTGTTTATTTAATTTATCGTTTTCATATACAAAGTACACACATTTATTTTTATTAAATTCAATATAATACGCAGTAGAGAAATATAGGTAGTCATTACAAAATTGATATGGTACAGTAAGTAGTTATAGTCTTTAGGTAAAACTATTTGATGACTTTATTATTATTAAAATTTAAAAATAACGTTAATCGTTAATTTGTGTTTTTGGTGTTTACTGTTAGATTTTCATTTATGTATAAAAAAAAAAATTGCAAATTTTAATGTTACATAATGCATATACGTATTATGCATGTGTATTTATTTTGTACGTCTAGAATGTTATAATATCTTTTGTCGGGAAATGGCAACATACCAAGTATAAAAATTTCGTCGTGCGGCATGCACTATGCTACAAAATGAAACTGAATTGAATATTTTATGCGTTAGGTATTATTATTTTCGTAGTCTTCCATTTTTTTTTCATTTTACACATTCATACTCATACCCATATTATATATTTTATTGTGAGGTTAAAAAAATAATAACACCATTACAGTATTCAAACGGTATATAAAACTATCAAGTTCAAAATACTATTTTTTAATACTATATTAATAATTTATACCACGTAGTTTTTAACTAATGAAATGTAAACGCTGGAATACCTATATCGAATGTCAAAGTAATATAATAATATATTTTTTTTTTACTCGGACTTATACAGTTACACATTAGTAAGTTTATGATAATATAAGTATATTATGTTATTTTAAATTCGGTTAATATTTTCAATATATATCTTATGGATATATAAGCATAAAATAACGAAGTTATTTCTGTATTCTCTGTTATCACCACGATACACAAAGTACCTATACCTGCAGGCTTTTAATGTAATACGATATTTTGAGCGTTGATTTATTTTTTCATATTTTCAGTCTTGTTGTTTAGGTTTATGTTTTTCAGGGGGATCGAGAAATCATTTACAAACAGCAGGCAACTTGACTACATGTAGAGTAAATTACAATTAATATATATACATATTATATATTGGTTGATAATTTCCGTCATGACGCGTACGACTTTTCATTAGTCCGATTTAGGTTAATAAATGTAATTTAAAAAATTAAAAAATATTGTTTTTAATAGACAGAATATAGTAATTAACTATAATAAACCACAGTTTATTAATTTGCAAACGTATTATAAACTTTCAATGTGTTCTACACATCTAAACTGTTTCAACAACTAAACGGGTCAATTTTATTGTTAAGACTCGATTTCGTCTGATGGTTAAATTATAATATGGCCCTGTGGGTCGTAGCAATATATTGTGTAACCCGTTATGTGCATAGCCTATAAGATCATATTATTATTATATTTACCACAAATACGCACATATAGATGATAGTTATGAATATTATGATATAAGTATTAATTAAACCTTATTATGAGTAGAATATAGAATATTACTATATTATAATCATAATTATTTTATCGATTTAGGTAATAGGTACTAGTTTAAATTATTAATTGTAAGTACTTGTTATTATTTAACAATAAGGCTCCAGAAAAACATGCAACATACGAGTATATGGAGTGATTTATCAAACATGTTTATACCCAATTTTTTCTTTAATAATGATTTTATTAAAATTCTAATTTTTTGAATTTTTAAGTAGGTATATTAAAGACCATAAATATTTAAAATTATTTAGATTTATTATACCATCTAAGTCCTAAGGGCTAAGAAGTGACCTATGGCAATACTAACTTCTTTTTTTCAAACAAGAATTATCCTTTTTTACTGTAAATTATCAAGCCGATGATTGTTTTGAAAATGTTGACTAAATAAAAATTTGGAAAAGTAATTTATGAGTTAATACAACGTATATAATATACTAGTTGAATAACCCGGGCTCGCTCGTGTGTTAAATTCGTAATAAATTGGTTTTTATTATAATTAAGCTATTTAAAGCCTAGCCATGTAATAAATATTATTTTTTATAATTTAACTTAGTTTATGATATTTAAAATTAAAATGACAAATAATATGAAATTGGAAATAATAAGAGTGATTTACTCGTAAGAGTATTTGAAATGACTTTGTGAAAAAAATCATTTAATTAATTAAATGACACGTTAAAAACCCATAATCTTTAAATATAACCCCCCCCCCCCCTATCAGATAAAAAAAATCGGGCGACGTGATGACACTCAGAAGAGTATAACATCTCTATGAAAAAAAAATTGGAACATAAAAATGATTTATTCTTCTTTTATAATATATAAAATGATATATATGCTTAGGATAATACTACTTATAAATGATTTTACTAAAATATATGAATAAGATCTAATATTGTCAATATTGGATCTAACATTTCTAGCATATTATATTATAATATTAAACTATATAATTTTGATGGATTAATGTTAATAAATATACTAACATTTGAAAATCTTCATAGTCCCCATATTTTTAATCACTTTGTACAGATTTACCATAACATCAACCAAGTATATTAAAACTAAATATAATTAAAATTTATCTGATGTATTATTTTTAATTGTTTGCTATTTTATAACTACATACTGATATATAATATAATATTCTACCATTTATATTGTGTACCCCGTAAAAATACCCTGTGAGAAATTTACTAAAATAATTGTCATATAATTTATTATCATTATTCATTACACAATTTATACACCTGATTATTGCTTACTAATATATTTTCCGGAATCTCGCAACAGCTTCAGTTAAGAGTATAGAATAAAATGCATGTAAAAACTGAATTTAAATCTTATCATCGCGGTCAGCAAAAAACTGTTGTCTCAACTATACAATATAACGGTATCGAATTATATCGATTAGCAGTTTATTTTTAATGTATTGACATGTTTTTTTTCAACAAGCCATGCACAATTTTGATGACTTTCAGTAAAACGTTCATTGAACTTGTGCGTTCATTAAATTATTTTTTTCAATTCTCATGTCATCATAAAATATAAATAATATTAAAACTAATAAGGCTACAAGTGGCAATTGTACGTATTATAATATAATGATCCTTTGTAAGTTATGCCGTTGAACGTGCTTGTATATTATATATACTCGTATAAATGTATAATGCATAACCACATAGGTAATAATATAACTACGAGTGTGTTTCAAACCTTCTTTGTTATAGTAATAAGGGGACGTTACACCGACATATTTTACTGTCTCCATGACGGAAAATATAAAAAGAATCAAAGAAAAACCTGCTTTGTGTTCCCGTCATGATCAGTGTTTTTAACTTATAAGATAAGACTATAAACGGCTATTAAAGAATCTGAAACATACAGATTATTTTACACATAACTTGTTTGAAGTTTAAACACAATATTTTAATTTTAGAACGAGATAGGGAATAAATATTTTTTTCTTTACTGTCATATGACAATCTCTATTCCTACTAACTATTTTGACATTTTACTCTCTACCTGCAGCCTGCAGGCATAATGTGTATTCTCTGTCAACACGAAATAAAACACTAAATGCATGGATAATAATATGTTTTTCTTTAACAATTAAAATAATGAATGTTTATTATACTGAATACTGATACTTGTTACTTGTAGGAGATGCGTTACCTCTTTTTCAAAAATTGAATATTTTTCTTTACACTTAATATCATCCTGGTTATGAATTAGCTACTAAGTCTTAGAATAATTTTTGAAATGTCTAAGTAGATATTTTCTACGCGAAGGTGGCTTAATGTTACTTAACGCATTATAAAAACGGTTTTTCAAGAAAAACCAAAAGATTTTACGAATCTCAGATCTATATATAGTTACTGAGGTTACTAATTTAAGGTATAAATTTTAAAGAAAAATGATTACCTTATTGTGCCAGGGTAACATACACTTGTGGGTAAGTATTAGGGCGGTGGTCGTTTGGGCGAAGGTAATAATTTTGACCAAAAAAATAGTAGTCCGTTTGGGCGACCATCATTTGTACCGTTTGAGCGAGTGAAATTATTTTTACCTGCGTGCGAGGTATATCATTTTTGCCACCAGCCGAAGTAGGAGATACATTTACTGAGTTGTTATCAATTATGCCAACTGACAATGAATGTGTACAATTTGCCGATTATTTTTTGGACACCTATATAGACGAAAACTCAGAGTTCCCCCTTTATTTGTGGGCGTCATCGCCAATATTTGACCATCCTAGAACCACAAATGACCAGAATCATTTCATTTTCACTTTAACAAACAATTTTACACACCACACCCTCATGTACATCAAGTCATTGCAGTATTATTAGAAATCCAGACTGAAAATATGATTAAAATCAATTCCATTTCAAAATATATCCCTAACGCTCAACGAAAAGAAACTATAAAAAAAAAGAGTTTGTGCAAGAAACATGGAATAAATATGAAATAAGGAACATTAGCCAATTAGAATACATAAAATGTTTAGGTTTAAAATATCAGGCTAATAAATTACTTTAAACTGTACTATAATTATATTTTATGTAATTTTATTTATAATTGTTGACTTATTATTAATTATTTATGTGTTATATGATTTTTGACTGTAATTTACTTATATTTTATATGATTTTGTTTAATTGATTGTTGAGTGTATATTATAAGCATTTTAATACCGCTCAAACGGTATTTTTAATTGAATCATTCTCGCCTAAACGGTATATATATCTATTCGCCCAAACGGTAGTTCTAGTTGACTAAACCCTCGCCCAAACGGTATATAGTTATTCGCCCAAACGGACTATATTTTGAGTCGATTCGCACAAACGGTCTACGCCCAAGTATTGTGCAAACGGTTCACCCCCATGAGGTGATAACACAAGGAAAAAAAGGGTAACATACACTATAACGAAGGTGACTGTTGATCGGTATCTGCTAAATTATATACATGAGATATGACCAGACAGGTATTTAGATATTTTTATGTTCAGATAATAATTCATTTTTTCACTCTTCCTCCCATTTTTATAAATATCAATTTTTGATGAAAAAAAAAAGATAATTTTACATATATTGGTATAGTTAAAAAATAAAAACTAATTAAGTAAAAAAAAAATAAAAACATTTTACCATGAATAGGAATATGTTTATAGCTTGGACACAGTTGTTTTAGTTCGTAATTATATATCAGTAATCAGTGCATAGTAATTAATAAAAAGATTAAAATAAGAATAAAAAGTTCAGAAAAGATTATAGAACGTCAGTATGTTCATATTATAAAAAAGTGCTATCTATAATACGTATCCCTTATTCCTACTACATCTTTTTCGAATGAGAGATTTATTTAGTACGATCACATGACATTCAAGCCAAAAACATAAATATCTTTGCATTTATTAAAATTCCTATTTTCAAAGCCAGCATTTGCACTCCCTGACTAGTGACTTGTATTAGTTGTATTATTCATAGATTCCTTATAGATAGAAACACAGTTGTTCATATATATTTACTCTTCGTTGACCGGAAAACTAAGCTATGTCGCTACTCGCTTATGATCAAATTAAGTCAAAATAATTCGGGGTGAAGTATAATATTTGCGTCTATATATTAATATATTTTATAATGAAAATAATATTATAAGCGTAAGTATTAAGTACGTGCTCATATTATAAAGATAATATATACTAAGGAAATTAGAATTGTTTATTTATAAATTGTAATAATAAAAAAATAAAAATAAAAACAGCTTAAGAAAATTGGGTGTATTAAAAAATAAAAATACTTATTTGACTATATTTTAATTAATATAATATAATGAATTCTCAGTTATATAATAGTTATAATAAACCGAAATTTTGAAGGGATACACTCGAGTATGTTTCCATATAATATCTATACTGCAGCAACGATGAAATGCATTTAAATACGTCACATCAGCAATAACGCAGTGCATTGTACATCGTATTCAGATGACTTGACTTTTAGACAAGTGCGTTTCAACAATTTACTCGTCATGACTGTGAGTTGTTCAGGTGCATCTATATGAAATATACATTATACTTATATAGATATATACAAGGGGAAGACGTGACTGTTTAAGTCATAGAATGTATACATAAACATACTATTGTAATATATGTATGCGTACATATATATGTATAGTGTATACAAAATATATAGTTATAGCCTTATAGCCTATAGGTTATACTATGTTGTTTCGACCATACCGCATAATATATAATATATAGTGCACATAGTCGTGTGTTGTGTGTAGTGCGTGTACCTATATCTACTCTTGTTTTTTTTTGTTTGGAAAACAAACCAACTAAAATGTGATCCTACAGGCTACAATGTACTATGTTGTGTAGAAACCTCCTATAATATATTATAACACGAACGAGTAAATCTTTATGATATGTGTATGCGCACTGCCCACCGCATCATTGTATCATTGTGAAATTCGATCCTAACAATAATAATAATCAAACATAAACATTATTGTTATAGACATTAGTGCACAACGCATGCACAATTAGTGTGAAGTAGAGTCCGTATAATAATATAAACATTATAACATCTCTCGGCGACACTACCACTGTATAATACATAATATAGTATACACCACAGCTCAAATTTTTGGGAGGCCCTCATATTGTTAAGTACATATTTCTTCAAAGAAAGTTAAGATAAAATCTAAAAATTAAATTAAAATTAACGAAACCGCGTTTGATTTAAAAATTAAATTTCTTGCAGCGTAGATCAGATGAAGTTCGTCAACGGACCTCCATTTTGTAACCACCCCCTGGGCGGCTGGGCCCCGACCTAGATGGTCGCGCATACATCATATTTCATAAAAGAAGACATATTAATATATTTGATAGTATATATAGATAGTACATAGTTACTAGTTAGTACCCATATGTTTTGTACGTGTGGATCACGTGTAACATATATAGACGATAATTTGTGGTAGGTAATCGTAAAATGTTTAGAGATTGTGTAATATTATAATTATTGTAGGCGTAGATATATAATATGTAGAACAACGATTTATACGTTGATCGAAAAGTAGGTGACTCCTGTGACGCTACACTTTGTAGGTAATTGATTTCTCGTCGTGGTGGTACTGGTGGTGCGGGTGTGTTGGAATGATTATTTTTTTTATCCTATAATAATTATAATAATATTATCTTCGTGACACAGATTTAATAATAATAATAGCAATAACGATTGCGCGCGTGTGCCGTATGTTTACGAACGGCGCAATAATACGACTTGGGCGGCGGCGACCCTGCGGGGGGTTGGGGGGGCCATAATCGATAGGTAGGCGGTGATGGTGGGGTCGCGAGGGGAAAGTAGTTCTCACTCACACGCACAATCGATTGTCGGTGGAGCCATCGATGGCGGGGCGGTGGAGTGCTCACTGCTCAGCTGCGGCGGCCAGTGGCAACAGCAGCAGCAGGTCATCCTCCTCTCACGGCGGCGGCGGTTGTTTACGTTTCGCGACACCCGTGTACGTACGTAAGGCAAGACAGCACTGCGCAAGCGCCGGCCGAACGCCCGCGCCGCGCCGTGCTGTAGCGTTGCGCTCCACCCCTCCGCCCCGCAACAGTATCACACGCCGTCGTCGCTCGGAGAGGATTTCCCATTGTGGCGCGCGTGTTGTTTTGTGTTCATTCGTCAGCTGTTCGCCGCACCAGACGCGTGCACACCACTGTATTGTCCACACGCACGTATCGGTAACAAATAAGCGTTTTTCCGTTTCTTGTCGCGTTGTCGTTTCCTCGTCGAATCTGCACCGACAGCGAGTCGACTTGACGTAGTCACCTACCTCCGACGTCGTTACACTTTCCACCGCCGCCGCCGACACAGCGACTTGCCGACAGACGACACCGCAGCTACCGTCGTCGTCCGCGCAGGTAATAACCGCCTCCTATATGCTCGTGCAGCGTCGTCCTATAGGCGATAACTGTCATCAATATATTCGCACATTATCATATATGTAAATCTACGATCAGTTTTCGTTTTTTTTACGATCAAGTCATGTCCAATATCAGATAACGCTAGCAGAACTCAATCCAATAGCCAAATTAGTGTATTATTATATTTTGACATAGGTACTACTACGTCGTTGTTATCACTTTTTTATTCCAGAAATATTTTTTAAGCCTTAAATTATACCATATTGTGCATGCTATTAAATTGCGTACAGTTAAAAAAATATCAGCGAGAGTAATGGCCGAATAATCCCTCCCTACGGTCATTTTTACCCATATCATTATTTTAGGTGCTTAATACTAACTAATTGAACAGTGCTCGATGATATAATATACCCAATACTATTAAAATTAACTACCAGCGTATCTTGGTTATTTTTTTTTTTGGATTTTGGATTTAGGATTTGTATTTCGAAAACAGTCCCCGCACGCTGGCCAAAATCGGATTATCGCTTGCACCCCTTTCCCACATCTAGTTGTGGCTCCGCGGTATTGCGTAGTTAACAATGTTTTTTGGCCACCGCTGTCGCTTCGTGCGCACGTGCGCACGTGCGATTTATTCGTGCACGCAGGAGAAGAATAATGCCACACAATGATTTTTTTACTTTCCTGCGACATCCTTTATACGAAAATCCACGAAACCCGCATTGACGATATTCGTGATTTTTTTCGGGTTAGGTTGTAGAATATCTCGTTTCTAGCTCGTAAATATTATACTATAATATTATATTTTAAAATTTCCGGTTGGTGGGTTAACAACCTACTAGTTATTAACAGTTATAACATAAATTGTTAGTGTTCTCAAATCACGACAATCGTTGAGTCCTCAATCACCATCAAAAATATTACAATGCTCTTTCTATATAAAATTGCATTTTATTGTATACCTACTAAGTACTAGGTATTTCGTAGAAGCCATACAGTTGAAATATATTTTCTCTAACACTGTTTGCGGTTATTGATTTGTCGTCTATAATGTAAATTGAATTTATGTTAACAAATCGTTTAATCGATTAAATCTACTACTACAGTTATTATTTTTAATTTTATATGTTGCCACAATAATGGTATTAAAATCGTTAACAATTAAATGAAAATTGATTTCAACGAAATCGCATACGTTTACAAATTATATTTCAAAAGATTGCTGCACGAGTGAAATCATGGTTTGCTTAATTTTTTTGTCCAACTATATTCATCATATACACGCGACCGCTTTATAATTACCTATATTGATACATCAATTTCATAATATATAATGTGCCGTGTGAACATAAAAATGCTCTTATAATAATAATAATAATAATAATTGTAATTTGTCTGATTTTAATTTTTTCTGTATTTTGTCATTTTGAGTCTTTGACATAATTCCTACAACTTTATTTATGGTTATACGCGTATTCGAAGTGAAAGCTTACTATGTTACTACAAAAACTTCATATAATAATATGCTATGTTTTATTATTTAATTACACGAAAATAACCAAACTTCTTTTTCTCAATGTGTAATTTGACAACGACTGTTAAAAACTGTTTATAAAACAATAATTTTCCTTCTTTTTGAACATGAATGCATTTTGTCTATACATATGTGTATGAAAGTATAGGTACCCATTACCGGGTGGAACCAGCCTACTGCAGACTGCAGTGGTACATTTTAACTCAACAACCCATTTTGTACCTCTTATACGTGTACGAAAGAACATAAGTATACAACCTATTCTGCAGTGAAATTACAGTTAGGTAGATACCTTGTTTTATAACTTGTAAGATATATATTTCCACTACACGTTCGACGACCTACGTGTGTCTCGAACGTATAATTGTTGGACATGTGATTAAATTTTGTACAAATGGGGTAGACATAATAATATGATTAATACATATATATATATTATAGTCTTAACTTACTGGACGTATTTAAAATGCATTTTCTATTGTTTCCCGATAAAATTAATTAGTATAATACAGGTGATCCAATTATGTTTCTTAATTATTCTATACACTATCATTATTTTAAAAAGTTTTGACATTTATGAAATAATTTTTTTAGAAAATAGATATGTCAATTATCAATAAATAATTTTTTTTCATAGTTTGATGTCATTAAAAAACAACATTTTTGAAAAACAATTTTATTTTTCATCAAAAATGTGTTATAATGATATAAAATAATGTTAAAATAATATTTTTCAAAAGTTAAAAAATGTTGTAATGATGAGTACACTAAAGAACTAAAGAATTATGTTGTTTTTTGGATACCAATAATTGAACTGTGCTTGTTACCATTTTCCTACACTTGCTTTCATTCCTCTATACGGTTCTACAGTCTATGACACAATATTATGTTTTCCTTCATTTTATATTTATTTTATACAATAAAAAATGGGTCATTTCAAGATGACAAAAATTACAGGTAGGTCGTCTGATAGAATTTCGTGATACCTGACGAAGAACTTCGTATGTAAAATGTATATAATATACTATTAATATCCTTATATCTTTTAGTACAATATAATGTCAAAATGTGTAGGTTTTTTTTTTTAATTTAATGGCCGTTGATCGTTTCACGATAACAACTCGTTTTAAAGCACATAAGTCGTACACGGCCTATGTGGAGTCACACAAGATCGGCCGGGTCTCCGTGACGTGTGACCTATAAATTATGTACGAAATGCCAGTAACGAGGATTTTCACTTTGAATATTATGCTTTTACATCATTCGTGATATAATATTCCTTTAAAACTACAATAAGTAGGTAAGCGCGTACCTATCACGAAGTCCGAAAAGTACATTATATTTTATTCTTCAAAGTAGGTATCCATTATTATTTTTGTATTGCGTACTTATCTGCTGTATTTGCGATTTTTCACTCACGACAGAAATATCGATTTTACATGGTTTTATAAATAAATAAATTGTAACTACAATTTTGTGTATATATATTAATATATATATATATATCATATATATATTAATATATTATAATATGACTATATTGAATCACCAATCATGTTTACCTCACATTTTTTCATTTAATTATTAATTTATTCGAACTTAGATTTTCGGAATCTTTAAGTACACTTAGGACTACATTGTCAAATCGTTATTAATTTAAATTTAAGCAATTCAAGAAATATACAGTGGTAAAACAAACTTTTTTTCTTCAAATGAAAATCACCCTTTTTTATTGTAAATTGTTAAAAAGATGATTTTTAATCTTCCAATTTATTGTGTACAAATAATATACGTACGTGTTTTTAGAGTTGTAACAGTAAAACAATATGTATCTAGCTTACAACTTGTTATTGTAAACTTTTTAATAAACGGTTAAAAGCCGATTAATATTATCATGTAGTATGCGTAGTTACTAGTTACATCAAATAATATCAACGTTAGGTACTTATGAGGTATCTTATATTAATAAAATAAAATATTTATACAAAACAAGAAATCAAATATATATATTTTAAGCCTTTTGTTTTTAAATTGATTTATAATGGTAAATATTGTCGATAATGATAAAATAAAGCTATAAATAATTTTAATAGGATATTTTTTAATCAAATGGAGAATTTTTGTTTTCTTCTGTTCGAGTTGATATTATTTCAACGATGTTAAAAAACCAACTATACTTTGCAACCAGCTGTTTATTCATATACGTAATATTTTGTGTAATTAATGTCACAATCTTAATATTATAATATTCAAAAGATAAGCACCTAAATAATTCAAGTAGGGCAAACTGTAATAATAGTTATATTAAACCTTATTACGGAAGTTTCGAAGAAATGTAAGTATTTATATGGATAATATGGTTCTTGAAGGTGCCACGAAAATGAAATACGTAGAATTTTCATTAGATAGTTCTACGAACAGCCTATTAAACATGTTAACAGTGGTTGTCAATTATGACATTTATTTTAATTCATAAGTCATAAATCATAATCATCCGTGTCATTATATTTTTATATAAAATACAAATTACAAGGATAATAATAATTATTGTAAATTAATAGGTAGGTATTATATGTAATAATAACATAATATAAGCTATCTATGCTTAAAATTTTAAAACGCATGCATATTTGATCACAGCTATAGTGGCTATATAGAATATTCCAAGAATGATTCTGTATACTAAATTGGGTAAGGTTATACTGTTAAAAATTATAATCTTGTATCAAAAAAAAGTTATTTTTGTAAACTCAATTTGTTAGTAATCTTCTTTAATTAATCATGCATTTTTTTTTAATTTACTAAATCACAACAATTTTTTTTTTATTACGTTTTAATTTGTTTTCAAAATGTACTCTTAATATTTAATCATTTTTTATTTTTCATAATTTGCTTTAAAAGTAATATTACTATACAGATATCTTTATAAAGTTTCTGTAAATGTCAATACGTTGAATGTATGTATAGATAGGTGGGTTAGACACGTGTATTATTACTTAACGAAATTGAATTTATAAGTGCCTAAACATTGTTATATATTATAAACATCTACACAGTAACTTACCTAGTTACCCCTCATTATTGAATAATTATACAATAACTCATATTTATTTTTAGTCAAATGAATACAATAATTTTGTAAACCCAAGAATAATTAGAATAAAGGCCGACCGGGAAGCAAATTAATTTAAGTATTGACTAGTAAATAATTTCTGATTCTTCGAAGCTTTCGTGTATTATTATGTTGGCTGTATTTTTATTGGCAGTTCTGCAAATAAATATTGCACACCAGTCACTGAATACTGAATACTTAATATTCATTGTTGTTCGCCTTTTGTTAATATAGTCACACCAATACACACCATTAAACCTTGATAATGAAAATAATGAAATATTGAATTATAATATACATATTGCATTTGAACATTACTTTGACCATGAAGAAAATTGTTGACCATCGTACTACATTTCCATGTAGACGATAGTATTATGTATTCTTCTTTTTTTTTACTGTGTCGAATAAAAGCTAATAATATAATCTATTTTCGAGGGGCATTCATTCGTTAAGATGGACTGTCCACATTTAATTTGCACTAACCGTATGCACACTCAATCACACTCGCGCGCATACATATATATTAATCGCGACATATTCAATACTTGCCAATATTCAGCTGTCAGTTACATATTTTATTTATACATGTATATACATTTTTTCGTGAGCTTTTTTCTTTTTAAGTGATTTTAAATATATATATATATTTTTTTTTATGTAGCTCTGGTAGTGTGTTGAAAACAGCCTTTGTATAACGTCAACTTGACACATTTTAAAATTATGAAACTGCAGTATATAGGTAGTACGATTACATTAAAGTATGGTGTCTATACGCTTCTAAAATCTGAAACTCGAGAATAATTAAAAAGAAAAAAGTAGTTAAAGTGGTTCAGTGACGGGATCGTTATTCGCACAAAAGTCCCATCAAAATAATATGTAAGAATTCTATTCAGCTACAGAAGTGTACACATATACATATAATACATTAAAAGATTTTTTAACGTTTTCATTTTCACGGTATAGAAAGAAAAAAAACTACCTTTACTCAAACATATTATTTTTTTTAACGTTTTTTTCTTGTTGTTAATACATAGTCTTTGTTTGGAAACGTGTGTAGACAATATCATAAGGCATATATTATTCACAGCATAAACGTTCGATTAAATCATAAAACTGTTTCTGTTAGATATTTACATGTATTCATATAATAGTAATGATATTTATCCAAGCAAAACATTATTATGTTTTACTATTATTTATTAGTTATTACTGTTATTAGTAATAAATAAAAATACATTTTTATTTACAAAATATAACAATATAAATTTTTTTAATAATCGTATATTATATGTTTAGGTATACCTACTCTTGAAAGCGAATTATAAAAAAGAATATAATATCAGTAATTCGTTTAGAGTGTGACTTACTGGGACCGCTGATCTACTATAATTGTATAAGATAAACTGAGATAAAAATATATTAATTCCAATTATATCCAGAGAAATTTTTTGTGGGACTACCCATAAAAATCATTCCTCAGCAGATATCGACTATATTCGTTAAACTCTATCATTATATCAATCACCTATAAAATGTAAATCCTGTAAATGGGACTAATAAACAAATAATTTAATGCTTGCGATTAATATTAAAATTCTTAATGGACGGAGCTATAATGAAAATATTATTTAGCGGAATGTTATTATCGTCCGATAAAAAAATTCTAACAATTTCATAATACATTTTTCGGAAAATGAAAAAAGTTTACGTTTTATAATTTGAAATAATATCCGTTTTGTTTAGTAGTATTATTAATTATTTTTTTTTCATTATCATATAAATTTTAATTGAATTTGCTAGCTTTTTTTTTTCCAATAGACCGTACACTAAACATAAAAATGCCCGGCAGGTTATAACGTTGCTAAACGAATGTCATATGCCCATATATCGTGTGATGGGGTATTTATATTATTTGTAGGTATGTTATATATGTTGTTGTGTATAGTAGTTGGTTGGAGAAAAGTATGTACGGTGTAATACGGTGGTACTGTGGTACGCCTATAGTGACACTGAACAAGGGTTTAGGTTTAGTATAGACTATTTAGATCAAAAAATCAAGGGGTTGTTTGTGGTAAATTAGAGCATTATACTAGTTGTGCATTTTAAAAGAGTAATTACTAATTTCACTATGGGTTATAAATGTTATAATTTTATTATTTTGTTTAAATAATTGTTATTAAAATAGTATGCGTGTTTCCAAATTTATTTGTTATATGGAGTAACCCTTTTTGTATATTGAGTTCATCAACTTAAAGATAATTTTTAAAGCACATAGCTGATAAGATTCAATATTATGTTTTGAAAAAAATTTATCTCGGAAAACTCATGTTCATACCATTTGAAATTGTCGACACCAAAAAAATAATTAACAATTTTGCAAGTAAATCACCTACTCAAACAAAAGTCTTAGCGTATTATAACTTTAAACATTTAAAATGTTATTCTGATAAATTAGAATGTTGTGAAATAATGACATGTTTTAATAATAAACCGTTATAGTTATTAAAATTGTATAAATTGCGTTTGTACGCATCGTCTTATCAATATAAGACAAAAATGTATTAAGTTTAAATATAATCTATTTTTTTTATAAAAAGGATGTAGGGTGGCAAAGTCCCTCAGTAATGTATTGCGTTTAAGATAAAGGTTAATGGGGGTGTTGGTCTTGCAACATTTTTAAGTGTTGACCAGATCACAATAAAATATGTTATACTAAGCGCCAGTAAACAAAAAAAAATATATATACGATGGTGTTCAGAGTTTTACTGGGAACCGTGTTCGGCGTTCGAACATATTATAGTATTATTATTATAAACAAACTATATAATATCAAAAATTCACAATAATAACTATATTGCGAATTCCGGGTAATAATAATCGGCTGTAGCAGAGGCGCTTTCAAACGGAAAGGACGTCATCGTTGCACTAAATATTGTCCAATAATATTATATTAAAATTAATATTATTCACAGGCCGCAGCCGTCTCGTTTCGTTGTTTAATATCATAGTATTATGTTCACATATTATTATATTAATAGGTATATCTATCGTATTTGGTTTGGTCGCGCAATAGTAAAACCAATGCATTTTTAAGTCTTAATACGAAAGCTGACGAATGGTCGTTACGTTTCCGTCTGCGATGCACATAATAATATATATAATATTATTACGAAAATATATCATCGTCGTCGTCGTCGTCGTAGTTGTCGTCGCGGTCGTTGTTTAACCGAGAAAATCTGTTGGTAGCGGCGTCTGTATTTATGTATTATATTATATTAATATAACGCGATTTCCCCTACCGTCGCCCAAGTTACAAACGTACCTGGAGAGGGCATTGACAGTCGCCGTCCGCCGCCACAGTCCAGCGGAAAAATATAAAACGAGCGGCGATGGCGCGCAATACCGCTTTGAGCGGTCGACGCCACCGCCGGACACGTCACGGCGGTGGGGAGGTCACGTGAGGTTATTTTCTTCGAACCGTTTGCGACTAGAATTTTTCTTTGTTTTTCTCGCCAAAAATCAAATCTACATAATATTTTGACCGTCTTAAGCCTAAAAATTATATATTAATTCCCCCCCACACTAATAAAAAATTACTCATAAAAAGTTACTGCTTATTATTATAGTAAACAGACTACAGAGTACCTGCTATACATTTTGTGTATGCGGATCGCAATATTTTTATCCGTTATAATTGAATGCTGTTGTTGTATAATTTAAGTGAGAATTTTTTTTAGAAGTTTTCCTGTCTGTTTTAGGTTTTGTTTGCACTCCTACATACATATAAACCTACTCACGAGTTAATTCACTTGAAAACACGTATGAAATATATTATAACGTAGTTGTATACAATAGGTTTATTATTATTACGTACAACCGAAGGTTACTCTTATATAAATAAAAAATAATAATTAAAATATAGTACTTATTACTTTGTTTTATTTTATAGTCTATACTAATTCAATATTAATGCTTACATAGCTCATTAAATTAATTTCAAATCACAGGCGTTATTATAATAACATATTATATATTATATATACATATATTATTATGTTGGATGCATCACTATTCACTATCATCAACAATATCGTGTGTTCGGGTAACAATCATTGCAATACAAAATATTATTATTTTGTGTTTTTGTCCGGATTTTCGAGCACAACGATTATTTACAACACAGTTTCAATGAATGTCTCGAAACTTCCTAAGTAATATCTTTCCGTGGTTTATTGAAATTTGTTGAATTTAAATATAATTTATCACGAATTACTAACTAGTGTTTTGTTTACATACTAGTTTTTATGTTCCCATAATCTACAATTCACGTAGTTAAAAAAAAAAAAACCTTATAATTTATAGTACTGTATTGTTATAACTTAAAAGTCATAAAATACATTTATCAGCGAACAATTAACTCAGTTTATAATAAATATACCTACTTATAACTTATTATTTAAACGATTACTTCAAATTGTTTTATCGTTCAAATTACTCGTTCATATTTCATAATATGAATAGTATTTAATAGTGTTGTTCTAATCCAGCAAGAACTAAGTAGTATCGACTAATGTTGTATAATAGTATGTTTAATTGCTGTTTATATAGACGCATATATAGTATATATAATGAGATATTAATATTTAATAAATTATAATAGTAAATAATAATTACACACTAACTTTATTTTTTTAAATTTGTAAACATAAATTGTACTATTGTCAAAGTTATAACAAGAACATTATCTGCTGACATAAATAAATATATTTATTTAAAAACAATATTTGCCAAATATTATTTATTTTTAATCACAGTTGTATGATACTATGATGCGTGTATTTAAACTATTAAACTAATAAGATTAAATAAAAATATTCAAACAATATAATATTATAATCTACTGCAATTGTAATATTTCAGTGTAATAAATATGATTGAAAAAATAACGCTATTAATACGTCATGAAATCAGTTTTTATTACTTTAAAAATTCTTAGTTATGACAAATAACACAAATTTAACAGATTCGGGAAATTAAGAACAATTTTTACCCCTTACTATAGCGGCTAGTTGTACTCAAATACAAAATACTCAATATAAACAATCGCCGTTATAGGTACACCTTGACATTTTCTGTAGTTTTTGCTGAGAATATTGAAAATAGCCATCGGCGTAGCGCGTAGGTATCTATTATACTATTATAGTATTATACTATAATTAAGGCATTTTAATAGCATCGAAAAAGGCCGGACTCAGATATACCTACGAGTATTACGAAACGTTTTAACGCGACTATTGTTGTTTTAGCTACCTGCTTTTGCCCATAGAGTGCCACAATTTAAAATTTTCCGATAAATAATATGTAATATTATAGGAATGCATAGTAAATGTATTATACTTGAGTTCTGACGAATCTAATTGGATATACTTATAAATTTACCCGAATAAACAATGCCAAGCAATGTAATAAATAATAATATTGGTTTAACTCTGTGTATTATATAGTACTATATTATACGTAATACTATTTCATATGTATAGAATAAATATCAGTACATGCAATATATATATTATATAATGATAATTTTTATCAGATATGACCTTTTGGCACATGACAGTTTTCGGTGCACTAGTGCACGCCGCCGCCTCAATTTATAATATATTTATAAATATAAATATTACTATATAATATAATATGTGTGTGTGTTTTTAGTTTTATACATTATATTAAATTATTTCCGCTGTATATATTTCGAAAAAAATATCTATCATACATACGAAAGTTTGGCTTTTGACCACGCGACTATACATAATATTATTATATAATATATATAGAGGCACCGGTTGTCATAGAAACGAAAAATATTTCTTTATGAAACTGAGATTTATTTTAACGTTTTATTATTTGGTATCGATGTGTGTAACGAAAAATAGTATATGATATAGTATGTGAGTGTATGATATTATATTTTCTTTTGTTTAATATTGACGTCGACAATAAATTTATTTGTTTACGTATATTTCGTTTATCGAAAAGTCGCAGAATATATCTTTGTATATTATATACAATATATATAAATTATAAATGTATAATATTGTACATGGCCGATGCAGTTTTGCGTGTATTCCTCGGAAATAAAACATTAATCCAAAACGGTGACGAGGCTGCTGTTGGTCTATCGATTTTGTATTTGTTTGAAACCGTTTCTGAAATCACCACATCGAATCGTACAGCTGCGGGATGATTGTCAAAGGAAGAGGTGGTAAATCATCGTATCCTCCTTCCTCGACTGTTGAGTTACAATGTATTGCATCATAATCGCGCGCTCCACATGCTTTACTAAAATCATTATTTTTATGGGTATAATAATAATTTGAAAACGAAATTTTATGACAGGAACCACTGGTTCGGAGGGGATTAAAAGCGTCGCGTACGGTGTCGGCTATGTCGACGACGACAAAGAGACACATTTGTTCGTTATTGTTGTCGTAATGGTTTCCTTTGTCAAATGATCCAAATGATGTACGCGGTCCGTTTGTATGTTTATATTCGTCACTTTCGTAGTTTTTCCGTCTCGGCTGTAGTCAGGAAACAATAACACTGAAAATGCTCACAATGTACCTATAATATAAGTATTATTATATTTTTTTTTAATTGTCATTTTTTAATAATGTCATCTATGATTTATACGCTTATCTATAAGCATTTTTTTTGTTAGTTTTAAAGGAATCGCTCATTAGTAACACTTTAATCCGTACAATTGTATTATGTAGATACCAAGTCACAAAACTATTTTCTTTTGAGATGACGCATGAAGGATTTTCAAACATATAATTCTTGTAGCTAACGATTTAGGAGTGATGAGAGGTAGCGACAATATACACATATTATATAATATCATCTATAGTCTATACCCATATATAAATAATATATATGTTTATTATTTATATAAATAATTAATATCAACTTCCATACATATCTTCAAAATGTTAGATAATATCAATATTAACCAATGTACGTTTTAAATAGTTATAAAAACTATTATTCAATTGTTAACATTAACTGTAAAATAACATATAATACACTTATACACGTGCGTACACATAACTTCAGATGTGTTGACGGTTAATTTCCTTGTAATCATGCACGGTTGATTAAAAATAATCGCGAGTTAGGAAAGTCGAGTTATTTTTCTCACGAGGTCCAACGTTTGTAAGTGTTAAGTAAATAGTGTATAATTATTTCAAAACGTGTGGATTTCTACTTATTCCGCTTTACTTACTGACGCAAGATAATATACAGAAAACCCACTAATCGTGTGAAAACAGTAATCGATGCCCGTACTCGTTGATCACCTCTGTGTTAGTAATAACTTGATATCTATATAACAAAGAAATCGCACATTGCATAATTTATGTACCCACCATTACGATAATTGTATGCAAAACGCTACACGCCGTCTGCATCAATTCGCAGACCGATGGAATGCAGGTGGCAAGAACTGTTTTGTCTGAAGACTACATAATAAAGTCTGTTGTTTGTCTATAAATAGTATATCCTGCAAGTTCGTGTCAAAACTCAAAATATTAAGCGCTTATGTATTAAGTAGGTACTATTACAAACGGGCATCTGCTGCAGTGCTGCACCTGGTGTACGATTAACATTTAACTACCTAGTATATATATATATATATATATGTTTATATTTACATATATGTAAATGAGGATATAGCTTTATTGTATATTGTTTGTAAAAGGAAAGTCGACTAGCCGTCAACCCCCTGACTTGAATATATAGGTACATGAATGACAAGTCGTTCGTCTCACTATAAAATATTCATTTGTATATATATTTATTTTTGCGATAACATACTATTTTCAGCTGCCTGGTGTTATTCGTCCGTGACTTTAGCGCAAAACAACGACGACCCGTAGTTGTAAAATAAAGTGTGGCTGGCCGGGCATCGACATCGTTTTTTAAACACCCACCGCAACATGTTCACACATCACACACGATACCTATATGATCCAATGTTGGTATTTACTATTAACAGGGGCAGATGGACTTACGTGGCCATGTGGGTCTTTTTTCTCTCGGCATCAACTTATAAAACATAAATATATGATATTTGTACTTCTGATATATGAGTATTATACAATCTTATTATTAGGATTTTTGAATGTATAAACGTGACTTTTACATTCGATTGAGTTTTGATATAACTAGTAATTATGGTATTATTACTATAATGCCATTATAGTTATAATTATTACAAAGCTGACAAGTTTTTTTACAATACATAAATTGTTCGTGTCGTATCAGTATTTTTTTCCACGATCTTTTTCAGCCTGCATCCTGTAATATTATATCGAAAAAAATATCTATTTCGCAATCTATTATTATCTATACATCTAAAAGCACATCTCAACAATGGTTTTTATTTAACTTTAAGTAGTTATATAATATAATAAATAGATACTTACTCTAATCAGTTTTGTTTTAATTGTTCACGTCTTTTTTCTAATATTCACTAAATCTATAGGAAAAATGAAATAATATTATATTTTAAGTTGTTATTTTAAAATGTATATCTAGGTCTGTTACACGTTTATGCGATGTTGGCAGTTGACTATTTAATTAAAACTGTTGAACTTAGTTTTAAAAGATTTTACTAGAATTCGAGTATAACCTTTATAGATGTAGATTAAGTTATAATAAGACTTCGTTAAAGATATTCCTCAAATTTTGCTTGAACTTTTCGTAAAGGAAATTGAATTATTTAAAATCAAATTTGTTACATGTTTATGGTCGGAGCGTAGAACCTTATTAATTATTAATGAAATTTATAGAGCTTTGAGAACAAAATAAACTACGGTCTACGGATTTTGAAAAATAAATTAAAAAGTCAATCTTTACACATAGGTCGTTTATTTAGATCGATTTGATTTGAAATTCTACCGTGTAGGTATAAGATAAATGTATATCTACAATGTCTGAAACATGATATCAACTTATTATATTGTATTAGGTATACTCTTTGGGTGAATAATATCGTATACAATAAGTAAGCATAGAGTTTGCTATTATACGGTTCGTTTTGCAGCCTACGTTTTACATTTTAGGTGACCGAATAACGAAGCTCTTAAAGTGAGCGTCCTTATTTTTTTTGTTTTGTTTTGGTTATATTTATATATAATATAGTACATAATACGAATGCCATCATAAGACTACCACTAAAAGGCGAGTGCTGCAGAACAATGCACACACGACTTTATATTTGGACGCATTATAATACAAAAAATTTCACGACTAATACTGTATATATATTATTATGTGTGTGCGTTTAGATTACATCGCGTAGAACAATAGCTGGTAGAGGCAGGCGTACAAGTATAATAGTTAAATTGTAACGGGAAACTAAATCGAACGGAGGCGGTAGGCCGGTACCTATATGTGTATAATATCGTATCTTATATTAATATTATTGTTATCTATTCCGCAAACGAATTTCGAGAATAATATGAAATATTGTTCGTCCGCGTGTGTAGGCGACACATCGATTAACATGTAATAAAACATTATCTACGAATCATTGTAATTTTAAAATTATCTCACATTGTGATAATACATATTGGTGTACTTCGTAATCCCGTTGGTACGGCTACATAGTACATACTAACAAGATAATATATCATTATAATACACAGTTACTATTAAATATTAATTGGTTTTTCTAATATATATTTTAATCATTATGAGAAGATAATAAATTTAAGGATAATATTTAAGATAAATTTATTAAGTTAAAATATAAACTAAACACGTATACTTAATGTATTAAAAACAATTGTAACTATAAATTATTATATATGTAAGTAATATTATTCTATTATTTTATTATAAATATTGAAAAATATCGTGAGGTAATCTTTCTCTTTCCCTTTAGTTTATCATTGATGTGTGGTGATATTATAACTGTTGGACTGTCTCCAAATAAGCCAATCTGTTTATGACCCTTCTATAGGTAGGCTACGTTTTTACTCTCGATGATGCGTCTAAAAATTCGTTCTCAACTTTTCCTTTTGGCTGACACATCTATCAGTCATTCTCTCAATCGACAGTCTCCCATCACTAGATATTATTATGTTTTCAGAGATTTTGCTTATAATATATTTGTTTTGTGGTAATATTTACAATAAACGACAATGTCAATATATGTTAATAGTCATTAACGAATGGTATCAGACCATAATCATATAATTTATTTTGTCAGAAAATATAACAATAATTATTATACTGGCAACTGCCTGCCTGCAGCAGTCGTCGCGCATGGATCTACCACTTGTATTTTCGCGGCCGCGTGTGCCATTGACCGCCGTGGGAATTAAGTATCTGGACAAGTGGACAACAATTCTTAAATAATATAAAATAAATAAGTCAGTCGATAATAGTATCTCGTAATGGGCGTGGTGCGACCTGCGGGTTATAAAAACACAATTTCGGCAAAATAATATATTTTAACGATTAACGAATTGAAGCAGATATGAAACATTATGCAGCCGGCTAGATCGTTAGGTCGATATTATATAATTCCCATACGTCAAAACGTCAACACGTGACACGATATAACATTTAGACGTGGAAGTTGAGACATTTTGGCAGCGGTTTTGGAATAATAATACTCCAGAAATAAATATAGAGATTATACAAAGACGACTAAAAAAAGAACTTCAGAGAATAGTAAACGGAATAGATGCGTCAGACATTCACGCGTGCAGATAATCTTAGAGAGCAGTATACAAGCACACCTTGCCAGTTTTCGTGCTTAATCCCTAAGGATCGACGACTGGCACGCGAAGTAATATCGCCATACGAATCGTCATCTGTTATGAAATAGTACAACCGAGAATCGCATTACAGATCACAATTACGCGTTGACCCGCAACGGTCGAAAAAACGTGGCCTTGGACGACAAACATAATATCGACATCACGGATCTGCAGCGTTCCTCGGAAAATCAAATCTATAAGCTATAACATTAGATCCTTAATACTTAGGCGTAGGTATCAAAACAATTGTTTTCCTTGAATTTTACAGGTACAATACGTTATGGGTTTATGACCATATACTTTGTAAATTATTGTAAACGAAACCATAATATATATCATATAATTAAATTTTGTCTCCGGAAATAAACAAAAAATGTGCCTATTCAATTAATAGAAGCACGATCATCGTATTCTCTGGATCGACATGAGTGTGCGACCGCGACGGCGACGTCGAGTACAATGCCGAAAAGACACTGCAGTCGACCTGCACAAGTATGGTATTATTATTTCATATTGTTGCATATTACGCCTCTGAAACAAAGAAACGTCTCGGACTCTGCAGGCACAGAACCAGGTGGCCCGGCTGTGTTTTTCAACGAGAAATCATACAATACAACATATTATAATGTTATTAAAATAATACCTATGTGGCTATGTGGGTATTGTGATGATGGGCATCGTGTTTTACATTTTTTTGTTTTTATATATCATTATTGTTATCCTTCTTGGACGAAGTGCAGTGTTATTAAACATCGATGTATTTTATTATAATATATATTATTATGTTTTGTCCCGTCGATTCGATTTCAAAAACAAAAATTGTATTCAATCAAGATCGTACACAATTTTTCCTCATTGTAAGTATCGCGCGCGTTAGATCGAGTATTGTTTTGCTTCAGAAGCCGGTGTAATAATAATGACACATTATATGCACCCGTTACAGTGGGTATAGTGTATGTATAGTATAATAAAATGCAGGTATACGTGTATACATGCATATCACATACATTGTGTGTGTATAATACAATATTATGACTCGGAAATCGACGCGTAACGTTACTGTCTTTTATACTTTACAGTCTTATATCATATTATTTTGTACTCAATAATATAACTAAATAATATTATTATTATCGAAGAACAATGACGCACTTGCGATGTTATCGTGGTTCCCACGACTGGAGTCATAGGCGCACGTTTATTAATGTATTATCTTGTATTCGTTTAAACAGTTTGTGACAACTCGTCACTCAAAGGGAGCTTCACAAGTTCACACCTTTATGTATAATATATGGTTTTATTAGTTAGCGGATACCTCTACGTCTAAATTGATGATAAGTATAGCGACATCAAAGTTTCCTGTAATATGTACACACCTAATTTAATATAGTATTGTTTATTTAAAAATCCTAATAGCATAATCCGATCGATCAGAAGGTAGGTACGTTATAAATACAATAGGACTATAAATAATTGATTAAGGGGAAAGTATGAAGAAGCATACTGCAGCTGAACTAGGGTCTAATTTCATCCGGAAATATAAATGATAAATACTACTATACTATAGTATAAAGTCTATGGATTTAATACGGTCATAGGTATTAACTATATGTAATACCTATTAAACGTTTATTCGTAATTATTTAATGAAAATAATATTAAAATGTATATTAAGGTTTCAATTTTTACAAAGTAAAATAAAAAGCTAGCTTATAAATTATAATATACGCACTCGTAATATCTATGTTTATATTTTTTGCTAACATTTTAAACTTGAACACTTAAAATAACGTATTCAGACAACGTCATACTCCGAAAAAAAGGTCTGCGTACGTCTATATACTATACAAATGCCTGTATGTTTCGTGTGTGATGTATGGTGACTGCAGATCACTACTTCCAAATTCCAATCCCCCTTAGCATGGTTAGTTTAAAACCTTATAAGCGGATAGCTATATTACCCCATAAAGTAGATAGTCCCATGGGAGACTTTGAAAGAAATGATCCCAGAATGACTGGTCTAGAACGAGGATGTCAGCATAAGTAGTTCATATGTATAATGGTATGGGAATATTATATGTTTCGAAGAATCAGTAAAAGATAATATAAGAGCTTAAAATACGTATAAAAAGAAATAAAATCGGTAACAAACGTTTTGCTCATGATAAAACTAAAATATTTAAGCCCGGTGCCTACAGGCTACAGTTTTATAATTATTATAGCCAGTAACCACTGAAAGTTTTAAATTTAATAACAATGTATGAGTATTGAGTACTATAAGAGTTCGAACTAAATGAACCAACAATATATAAGATTTATGTGCGCCTGTGCAGTATGCATTTTATATTTCTTAAAACTCTTTATTTCGTGTACAAATTATAATTTGTAAGTTCATCCCATTGTTTCATAGAATTATATTTCTATTGAAAATGCTTGTCCCGTTTCAGATTTTACCTTGTGTTTTTGTTCTTTGGGTGAAAAAATTGTTTTCAGTTTATATTAATGGAGAGGATTTTGATATAATATGCCAGTGCATGCGTTGTAAATTACAAGGAACTATGAAAAAACTATAAAGAGTATATAAACTGGGTAAAATGTGGTACGGAAACTGAATTCAAAATGAAAATATCAAATAATAATGTAACGTAAGTCTTCTTTCATATATTATGTAAAAAAAACAGCTGAAACTCGTAAAAGAAAAAAACTTGTTTAAATTTAATTTTTATAATATTATAATTCTGACCTAGTTTTATTATTTTATTCAATTTATTCGTTGCATCATGTCTTTAGTTATAAGAGTAAACAAATCTAGGTAACATTTTTTGTTCAAATATTAATGCATATTATTGTAAATAATAAACTGATTAATTGGATCAATTAATTTTTCTAGGATTATTTTATGAAATTAGTTCATCAAAATATTTCCAAGAGGTAAATTATTATTACACTGTATACCTAATTTGAAATTCAACTAAAATTAAACAAATTGGTATTTTCAACTCTGTTTCTACTGGTTACTACATTTCTACATTTATTGATTTTATAAATCATAATATATAATATGTAACCTTTGTTTAGTTATATTTACTTGTAAGTATAATTATAAATATTAATTTTATTACATACAATTATGAAAAACAATTATAATTAATAAACTTCAGATAATATACTGATTAAATTTTTATTTCCTCAAATATTTTATTCAAATTTTATAAGTGAGTAGTGACCTGTTAAGCCGTTAAGGCATTATCATCAGTATTAAAAATAAAATGTTTGTATCGAATAACAATTTTATCAGTATGGTTTATAGAAAACATAATTTAATCACGTTTATTTTTGTTTTTAGACTTCTATAGACTATAATACTTACATAAGATAATCGCTTTAAATATCTACAATGTTCTTTTTGTTTTTATTTTATCGTGAGTAGTGTACTATAATTTGAATGTTAAATATCTACGAGTCGGGGAATGCTATCGAGATTGTCCATCTCACGTGCAAGACAAGTGCCCATGTCGATTTAATGCGCCGTAGTAAACATTAAGTATTAATTTGTATTCAACGAAAAAAATAATGGAAAATGTTTGTAAATACTGCATATAATTCCAATTATATGAATACGAACAAAAAGCGTGTATCATAAAACTGTATAGCCAAAGAATAAAATTATATTATTATTTATTAATTATTATGCACATGCGTTTTGTGCAAATAATGTAACACGCATTTCTCATGGTGTATAATTGTCCGCTAGTCGCTATAATAGACTATAACTGTATAACAAGATTTCACTGTGCCAACTTAAGTACGTCGTATCATATCATATATTATAAATAATTTACAATAACTGTACGTCCATATAAAGTGCATACGAAAAAAATATATAGACATATGACTTAAATTTTCTGGTCATCTATTTTAATCGATTTATTGCTCATTTAAAAATGTATATAAGATGACCAAAAAAGTTTTGAGTTATTTACCTAAACGTATTTTAATTTTACGTGTTTCAATCTGACGTAAAATCGACTTATTTATCTACTTCTTATGCAACGTTATTTGTGACGCATTTTGGCAAAGTCCTGAAAAAATTTATCGAGTGTATTTACTAGGGTAGGAGTTGGTTTGTCCTTGGGTAGCGCACTAAATTTAAATGTGTATAATGTATACATTATTAAAATCGATACTAGACTCGTATGCGAGTCCAAAATTTGTCTACTGAGTATACAAAATAATAATTTTAAAAAGAACACACACACATGACATGACGCAAATATAATATTGCATCGCTTGTTTACATTATACGTACCTATACATAAACATGTTATTTTTTTATTTTCGAACTGCGCAAAACAGCTCATTAAAGCAAGAATATTTACGCTCAGGAAATTTATAATTTATGTGATTTTGTTTTGTTATATTTTAGTTACACTGGATGCATTTGAACTTCATGTTTCAACCCGTAACCGAGTACCGCTGACTAGAGCACCATGGTCAAGACGTTTCAGGCGTATCTGCCGGACTGCCACAGGACATACTCTTGCATTCATTGCAGAGCACACTTGGCAAATCACGATGAACTTATATCCAAGGTATAGTACTAGTAATAAGTGGCGATTAATAAGGGAAAATGGCCGGGACGAGCGGATTATATCGAAAAAGGAGATGTATGTTTAAAACGTGAACTGTGAGGAGGAATCGTATATATATATGATGCAACGGTATATACAACGACAGCAATAACATAATATAACGTCAGTAATAATTACTCGTAACATTGTATATTTTTATTTGTTAGTTGTAAATAAAATCAAGGTTTCATTTTCAAGACCAAACCATAAATATTATCTATCCGTACGTCATCTACGTTTATTATGTAATATTAAGAGTGCCAGTTTAAGTACTTATGATTTTTAATGTTGTTTGGTCATCAAAACAATATTTACATTCGTTCATTTTAAACACTCGATAATTTCAATAGATCATGCATTTATATAGTCACGAGTGTAAGTATATATTGCTTATATATACGAATTATACAGGCTCTTTAAAATCAATAAACTGCATACTGTATAATAATGTACCTAATATATATATATATCCTCTATATATAGTTATAGAGGCATTATATTGATTTTAAGTGTATTTTCTATCTATACCGATGAAATGAAAGTTGGATAGTCATAATAGAAATTTAAAAATCCATTAAGGACATTTCTTTAAAATGCGTATTTTATAGCTTTTAAAAAAAATTTTAGGCACGTCTGAAGTGTGCGGTTTATGTATACATTTTACGAAGTCGATTAACTCGATTGCTGTAACTGTTCTGCGGTAATACGTATTTTACACACATTATACACACGCGCAACGTATTATTTACGCAAAAGAATACATACATGATACTTTTAGTGTTTTGCACTTATGTGCGTGTATAATAATATAATATATAGTCTGGATGGTATTTAAATCCGAGCGTAATAATTCATTAAAATAATCTCGAGCCGTTGGCATTTATTTAGAAAGCCACGAAAACTAAACATATATATATATATATATATATAGGTACACACAAATCATGGAACTCTTGTATTCCCCCCTACAAAAAAGTTTTTCAACCGGTTACGCCATGCAAAACAAACGGTAGGGCGATAGTTTTTCGATTATAAATTTGCATTTCTCACCCAGATAATAATAATAACAATAAAAATAATATTTATTACATTAATATTCGCGTGTGCATATATTGTTATTATTATTGTTATTACTGTTATTTGTTATTATTTAAAGCTCGCGATACAGCCACTCGGCCAACGGACCGGAAGCAAGTTGATATACGCGCGGTAGTGTAATATATGTATACGTACATATTACATATACATTCGATTATGGACATCATATATAATATACATAGGTGTGTACGCGTGCGACCGTTAATAGAGGGAAATGCTTTCACTTCCATCTGTCTCTCTTCATCTCGTCACCTCAGGTCACCTATTCTATATAATATGCACCAACGCTAAATCTTATATTATATGTATTGCAAAAAATCCTCGTTCTCTTATGCTATTGTATACTTATACATATACTCGGTCGTCTTTACTCCATCACTGTATGCACTCCGCAGCTGCCTGTCGGTGTCGTTTTATCTCATCTTATCGTTTTGTGGACTCACGTGTGCGTTATAAAATAGAAAAGGTTAAATCTATGCTGTGGTTATAATATAATGTTATAATATCGCGGGAGCACAGCGCGTGTTTTTTAAACGTTCCATAATTATATAGAATTGTAGAGCTGAAAACGTTTTATTCGCGCGTATCGCGTGGGCAGTTGCATAACATTCTGTAACCGCATATTTAATATTACCTATATATTATATATACATATACAATATTCATATATTATTAAATATCATAATATATATGAGCTATAATCTACTCCATCATTGATCTTTATTCCAGCACACTAAACACTACCGCACTATACGTGAAAAAGTGAATTTAGCATACAATATTGAAAATTATCCATACTTGATTTTAATCTTCACAAGTTTAATTAAATATAAAAAAATTAACTTTTAAATCTTGCTGCTCTGCGTATTAAGCATCGAAATAAAATCACCAACAAATTCTATTAAGATTGTACCTTAGTTTATTATTTATCAAAAATAAAATTTCAAAAATATTAATTAGGTATAAAAGGTTATTGAAGAGGAAAAAGTAGACGAACATTATGGCGTACCTATAAATAATAATAGATAGATAAAGATATAAGTTCACAATGTTTAGTATAATCCTATATTCTAATATATTGTACAATATATTATTTTAGGATTCTCTTATTTGGAAATCCTATATATATATCAGAGATGATATTTTTTAACATATTTCAAGTTGTAACGTGTATTTCGTTAATTGAATTGTAATAAGTCTGCAGTGTTTTCGTGTTAAAATCGTTATATTTTGTCAATCACAACCCCCCACTGAACATTAGCTAATACCCTGACGACACTGTTATGAAATTGTGCGCGTATATCACACAACGAAACAAAGGAAAACGTCTTCTGTACTCTACCACATGTAGTCTGTATGTAGTTATTATATGTATATACGTAAAACAACAACAATAACAACAACAGCTGTTGTAGGAGTACCGGATTATGGGTCG
The DNA here is from genome assembly GCF_020882245.1 of Rhopalosiphum padi. Classification (NCBI taxonomy): domain Eukaryota; kingdom Metazoa; phylum Arthropoda; class Insecta; order Hemiptera; family Aphididae; genus Rhopalosiphum; species Rhopalosiphum padi. The sequence goes on along the minus strand of NC_083598.1, from coordinate 9,725,051 downwards.
GTAGTGAGGGTGGTGGTGGTGGTGGTGGTGGTGGTGGTGGTGGCGTAATAGGTCAAAACCAGAGTTACCGTGGAAACAGAGCGCTGGTCCTTGTCGTGGTGTAATATCTTAAGTCGTTCTCCACCCCTTCGATCGTGTTTCGCACAGAAATTATAGTATTAGGTATATAATTGTATCATATATATATCAATTCACAGCTTAAATGAAGGCGATGGCATTTTGTTTCATTATATTGTAATGCGATCATTTTTTTTTCGTTTTTCATAAAAATTGATTTCTCATCACTGTTGGTATACTCAAAAAACGACCTGTGATATACCTATATACTATTTATAATAATAATATAGACAAAAAGTCTAACAATATATGTATAGCGTACATTACATTTTTTAAGAGCCGTTTTTGCGTACCTACTAAAAAAAAAGAACGCGCACCAGTGTATTACACTCGAGATCCTTCTACAGATAATCGTCAACTGAGTGTTTTCGAGTTCAGTATTTTAGTCGATTGAAAAACCTATTTAACATGTTTATTCATACCTTAGTGTGTACTTAAAAAGTGTTTAATAACAATGATTATAGTAAAAAAAAAATAGAAAACAATTAATTTAAATCTATCTATTATTACTTATTCGAAAGATATATTATATATTAAAATTTCATAAAACATTATGTATGACATACCAATTGTTTAAATGATTATCATATATTACAAGCAGCTCAACTATAACTTATTTGCAAATAAATATACTATTATACCAATTTCGTTTGACCTATATCCGAAAGATATAGCTGTGGGTTTTTGTTCGACCATAAATAATATAAGTTACTTTATTTTGACACCGGATTTTTTTCGCTTTTTATAGCATCAACAATTTCCTCATTATAAAATTTTATCACGCGCGAACACGACACTTTTTCTTGTCAATAGGATGGATTCCCGTTTACAAAACTCGATTATCGTCTAAAAAACTTACCACTGCTCAACTTGCTCATCTATATTTATTTCATTTTATGTATTTTTTATTACAAAAAATATGGGTTAAAAATGTATCCATTTCATATCATTGTAAAATATTCTTTGATTTTGACTTTTGACCATCTCGATATTTACGGCATATTATACTCGTATAAGTCTTCTAGCTTGTGGATTCGGTACTGAAGTAATTCGCGTTTGCCTATAAAATACTAGTAGATTATTATAATCCTGATGATGTAGATAGTATAGAATAATATTATAAAATTATATATTTATATGACATGATATTACCATTAGTCATTACTCTGATGATATAACTCTATAATTTTGATTTTAAACAGAAATTTGATAGCAATATACCTACCTAGATATACGCATTGTTAAACGAACATGATGGTGTTTACGTGTAGGTAATAATAAATTAAACATCAATATGACTTCAAATCACTAAAACATAACTATAATAACTACGTGCATATCAATTTAAATACTTAAAATACATTGGATAAACGAATTTATTAGAAGATATTATAGTATTTACTTGCATACATTGTTAGAAAGTTAAGTTTATAATATTATATAATTGATAAAAAAAAAGGTTTAAATAAAATATCTTGCACATTATTACATTTTATTTTATTTTTTACTATGTGAAATTATAACCGTGTATAAACTATTTGAAATTCAAAAAATCTTTATCTTTATCTTTATCAGTAAACTAAAAAAAATAATAATAAATAGACTTAGCAGTTATAATTTAAGATAAAAAAATTAAAAGAAATAAATGATAAGGTTTTAAGTTGATTCAGTATAAGTATAACAGATAATATAAAAAATGTATTTATATTATATGTATATGATATTGTGTATCTGGTTTCCGTTTTTAGTTATAATAATTAACTAGCTACCAAATTCAGAGTAGACATATTAAAATATGTATATAATATATAACTAATAAATGTTAATGAATGATTAATTACCTAAATTATTTCCATTTTAGACCCAAATTTAAAAGTAACAAAAATCTTGAAAGTCTCTTTTTCACATCTTGCAACAATATATTATTATGCTGTTGAACACATTTCGAGTTTCTCTATTAATACGATTCGATCCGTCGTGATATTTGCACGTAGTTACATTGTTTATTGTACATGTCCCTCATTTCATATTATGTAGTCAAAAGATAACTATTGTTTGTGTATCTTTGGGATGATGTAGGCATGTACTAACTTCTATACTCCTATCTCATATCATTTTCTTTTTAATAACCTAAGACTTTTACTCGGATTTTATTACTAAATTATTATTATATTGCATAATTATTTTAATCACAAATAACTTTCGATCTAATTGTTATGTCGCTATAAGATTTTATTCGAAGAGTATAATAAACAAATATATTAAGTTACGTGTCAAGGACTACTGGCATTTTGATACAACGGCTCTTGCTGTCTTTTAAAAATAAACTCAAGAAATAGGTCAAACCCCGCGAGGATTTTATACTGGAGGAGGCATTATATTCACACTGTGCGGTAAACAAAATCAGTACTATATAATATCAGCTAGCCATGTGTTTAAAAAATATGTGGTTTCAGTTAACCTATTTTTATTTATTATAAACCTTTAAAACATTTATCTAAAATTCATTAAATACGCGTATTTCACTTTTTGTTTGTATAGTAAAATTATTTGACGTTTTAATTAACATTTTAAACTTTATCACTTACATGCACGATGCACCTATAGATACTTGGAAAGTTTCTATGAAGGCTGTCAAGAATATTATCTTAAAAATAAATTAGTATCTGTATACTGTTTTTTATTATATTACTTGATAAATGTTGACTATATATGTGTTGTTTAGACTCAATAAAATATTTAGTGTTCAAACAAAAAATAGTCGTCGAAAATGCACATGGAATTTGTTTGGGAAATTATTTCACATTTCTTACGTCGTACAAAATGTACAACGCTGTAGTTATACACAGAGTGAATCATCAAGCATGCTTACTCCCAATTTTTTTCTTTAGTAATGAATTTATTTAAATTCGGATTTTTAGAATTTTTAAATACCCTTAAAGACCGTATTTACAAATTCTTGAGATTATTTGTGATATACTTAAGAAGGTTTCTGTGGTTTTAAAATTTGTATAGTAAATACTAGATTTGACATGAAATTCATTTTATATTTTTGTAAAACCATTTTTAAGGACTTTAATCTTTAATATAAAAAATGTAATAACTGAAAAATTAGAAAATATCAGTTCGAATAAATATATTGTTAAATGAAAAAATAGGGATGAGCATGCTTGGTGAAACACCCTACATAATGCCAGTGGATGTTTACGCTATGCTAAGTGTCATTATTATGAAACAAAATCGAGAGACATATTTATTCAAACCAGGACTGTTGGGTATTATGTTATGTATTTATACTTAAATATTATAAGTTATGAAATATTATACATGTGCGATGTATAATACGATTCCGTTTTTCTGCAGTTTTTCTGTTATTGATTTTGCAATATTAAAATGTGTGTTTATTTTCTTCTATGTACAGTTTGATCCTCTTATCCCTGGCGTGAACCGTCAGGGGCGTGCCTAGAATTTTTTTTTCGGGGGGTTAGCTTAACCTGGGGGGTCAATATTTTTCCGCATATATATTATATTATGAACAACTTTTATTTATAATTATTTTATTTTGAGGAGGGGATGTTCTCATACATAATGTGAACCGTATATAAGTATATGCGTATAAAGGTCAAACGGCTGTGCGTTCTATATTACGCTCTGTATAAGCGTCGCAATCGTCGCATGCATAAGACCCGCGAAAAACAGCCGAACGCGTGACGTCACCACAACACGCGAAACTTCCCGTGTTGATGTTTTTGTTCGGTTTATCGATGGCGGCTTGTTTGTATCTGCGCAGTTGTTACCAGTACGGTACACCGTGTTACCCACCCACTGCAGCTCGGTCGCGAGCCACTATTACCGAAACAGAGGTCATTGCGCGACGTATTTTATATGTTTTATATGTGTGTGTTATTATTATTGTTCGACAAGGTTCGAATTTAGAAACGAAATTTAAAAAAAAAAAATCCGTACACAGTATTTTGATTTTTTGCCAAGTCGACGAAAACCATGTGCTTACTCTTGCGATCGTTGCACAATTATTATATAATATATATTTACACTGCGTCTCGAAGTGGTTCTTTAATTGTATCACCAGACTCCTGTTTAACTGAGGAGACTTTTTTAAATTTAATTATTCAAAATTGATTAAAAATAATAACATTTCCTAGTTTTTAAAATATTTATAACTCTTAATAAATAAAAAATACTAAAGTGTTTACATATTATTTCATACCACACTAGTAACCAAAACAATTTTGTTTTCATTTTAAAATTTAGTATATTGTGTATACAAAATATTCTTATAATATAATTGAACACATTTGGCATAGATACAAACTTTCATATTAGACATAATGTATACCTATAATAAATAAGAATTAATTTAAAAGTAACTAAAGGCAACACAATACCATTTTGTCTCTTATTGTTCCTGTCTCTCTAACGTCCAAATATGTAACAATAAGTATAAACTATGCAGTTTATTGCATTTTTAATGCGGTTATAATGTTTATATAAACATAATATAATATAACAAAAATGAAATAAAAATGTGCATGTGCAGCCCGGCACTGCAGTACGCGTGTTTATCGTTATAATATACACACAAAACTTGCACCAACAAAGCAATTTTTTTACCAACTGGCCTGCCGCTGTTCAACCTCTCTCTATTGGTATACGAAGTATTTAACATATTATGTATATACTATTTGTATTTATGTGTGTGTATATATTAGCCATAATGACATAAAACGCGACGCAATAATATTTTTAACAATGAACACTAAGTACAGACCCGCAAAAGGCATTTCGACAGGAATTATTGTGGAGTAGTGACTAGTGAAACTCCAATACGGTGTAATAATAATTTATACAATATATTATTAAATTACTATGTATCAAGGGCACAAGTGCGCAATTAATAATTATACCTTATATTTCGGGAGTGCTAAAATTATACAAAGCTTATGATACAAATAATTTTATTCCCTTTTCATAATTTTTTTAATAATCAATAAAATATAAAATAAATAAATAAATAAATAATTAAATACTTTAATAAAATATAAAATAATAATTAATAAATAATTAATAATTATTAAAATATTTTTCTTGACTTAAACTGCAAATTTATTTATATCATATCTTCGGTTTTTAATTGATCTGTTAAATCGTTTTCAATATTTAACAGTGATAATGATAAGTTTGAAAATCGTTCTTGTGACACGCTATACATATAGTATTATAGTTTGTTGTCAATTTTGTGTTCGTCGCATTTAGAAATTAATACATATACATATTATAGTATTACTGTACTAGCATATAATTAGACAAGTCATTTGAAAGTGTTGAGCAAAACCGCTACCTAGTTGCGCCTATACTATGTATATGACAATGTAAATATTATTACTGCACATACGCATATCATTATAATAATATCACATTAGATATTAGCGTATATTATTATAATAGTATATTTTAGTGTGCGCACGTGGACAATGCAAATTATACGAGTTCATTATGTTTTCTCGCTGCGTAGATTTTTACGTATTATTATTTTGTTTATAGAGATTAAGCTTCGCTGTAGATTAATAGTATATATAGTATATACTTATATATATACCTACGCAACACCACAATCATTATTGAGATAAGCCTAAACATAGCATTTTATATTTCACATATGTATAAAAACAAAATGACATGTTTTTTTTCCCATTTGTACGTACAGAATAATTATTTTAATAAAAAAAAATCGCGATATGTATAAGTTTAAATTATAATACAAACTATAATATAATAGTATATTATGATTTATACGCCATGTGGTTTATACGAATGAAAAATTGTACGCACCAATTATATTATATCAGTTTAATTAACAAACATTGGAAAGATTAACAGAATATACAATACAAATTACAGACACATGCATATACCGTAATTGGAGTATATCACACTTATTTAACAAAATGAACAATCTAGTAATGCAGAGCTATAACTAACAAATTTTTATATAATATTGTCTTAAATTGTATGTTTATTTTTAAATGTATATATAGAACATAAGCGTTGGATATAAATTATATAATAATATATCCAAGTTTAGGTATATTATTTTTTTATAATAGAATACGCTTTTTCTCTGATCTCTAAATTAATCAACGTCCCCCTGTAGAGTAGGTACGAGTAGATATTATATTCTATGAATATGTTATGTATTTTTACCGAATAAAATATTATATTATTTATTTTTTATTATTATCTATAAGTACCTCCAATCACTAATATGCTTGTATTTATTTATTTTTAATAATAATAAATTATTCTTATGTTTCATAAAAATTAATGTACTAATATAATGAAGTATTCCAATTTTTATAAATTATTCAAAACAAGTATAACATTATTTAAAATAGATATAACATAAGAAACGTTTAAATAACAGCATAAACATCATTATATATAATGAATTTATGTAATTATTAATTAATTAAAACAGCATTGTTAAAAATTAAAAATATAATAACGTATTGATTATGACAAATTTTAACTACATTTGCATAATATATGTAATATATTACAATTCAGTTTTAAAATACGACTAACGACGTAATTTTAAAAAAAAAAATTATAAAATACAATATTATTTTATTCTATATTTTTTTAACAGCAAATAATGTTGTGTTTGTTTTCAATTCGTGTCATGTTAACAACTCAACGTGTATTATTGTGTTCTATCTAATCTCAGTATTGAATTTTATGGTCATTATGGCCGATTTGTTCGTATACCACACTCGTTCGTCCGTCGATTATGCCTAACGATGATGATAACAGCAATAAGTAATAACCATATTAATTAATAATGATAATGTACTTAATACTAGACATTACGAAATTCCCTTTGTATATCGATTAATATTCTATACGACCGCAATGTAATCATTTCGGTTCATAGGTCCCTCGTTCAGCGGCCAGTTGGTAACAAAATATTATAAATTCATCCAAAAGTTTATCTAACAGACGCAATTATTATTCAATTATAATAATATATATTATGCATGTGTATGGTATAACGTACCGCTTATAATTATAATATTATATTACTGAACCGATATCGATTAGCTTCGTTATTTCGTTATTAATCTTTTTTTTTTGCGCGCCTACTACTTGTATACAATATACGCCACACATAATATTGACACACAGTTGTCGCCTATATTTTGTGATTAGGTACACACACACACATACACGCACAAAATATACGCAAAACTGTGTTGGTTGATAGGCAGTCATAATAATATTATTATAATATTATAATACTATATTAACCTACTCGACGTTCTCGTAATCTGGAGTATGCACCTGCAGCTGTTCCCCAAACAACCACTTAACCCCATTTTATTAAACTCGTCGACCTCTAAATCCTCCGTCCGCACAGATCGAAAATATTATTCTTCCACTTAAGGATATAAAAATAACATAGTTTTATAACAATAACCGGCGACAAAACTGTTTTTGTGTTATTTGTTGTCGTATAATAAAATATAATATTATATAGTAGCTGTTGTAGTACGTCGTATACTCGTATACAATAATAATGCTATACGCGGTGAGTATAGTGTCATAACGATAAAGGTACTGCGTCTAGTGCGTTTTATTATCTGCTTACAACTTAATATATATTGTAATTTGTAGTACGAACAACTTTTGGTAACTCGAAGTTCAAGGAGAAAAAATATTTGAGTTTTTGAAATTTTCGAAACATTCAATGATTTAATGTGGTGTTGTCTTAGCTTAGAACGGGAATTTTTTTATTCATGATATCGAAAGTCAACTGCATGTCTTTCCTTTGTTACGCGTACCTACTACCTACGTTTAAAACTGATCGAAATTAAAAACGGTGTACGCAATTGTAGGTTCTTTTAGATTTTGTGCAGGTCCTATATATTATATTATTATTATAATAACAGCTGATGATAATTTGGTATTATATATTCTAATAATATTTATTAAGGTGTGTAACCTGTTTGATCATATTTTTCAACACACGTTTGTCCACTTATTTTTTTCTGAAATCATAATTTCACGAAAATCTAAGGCGTATAATATTATAAATTATAATAAGCCTATTGTTAAAAATTAATAAACTACACGTGTTTAAATAAAATATGATAAATATTATCATGATATATTATAAATATAAAGTATATTATATCAGTATGGAACGGGTAAGTATATTCGAACGATACTATTATCTGAAATCTTTATCCTATTAAATCTATTTTTTTTTGTCTGTGGAATTCGATGTGAAAGAGCCTACAGGAACTACTGCAGTCAAGAACGATGATTGAGCGTCTGATGTAACTTACAGTAGAAGGGTTGCCCGCCACACCGTAGCAAACGTTTTGAATTTAAAGCTTAAATGATGTTATACTGTTATTTTATTTTTTATATAATGATAAATTATAAATAATATCATTGTGAAGCGCTCAAAAGCCGATCGCTAGGTAATTCGTCGTGCTCGGTTGTGTACCGCGATCTGTTGTCAATTTTGTTACGCATCGTTACGTATTATTACTTTTTAGTTATTAAATTAAAATACAAAAAAAAAAAAAATGTATTATAAATTGTTCACCGCCGTGGAGGGTAGGTATATGCCACAATAGACCTACGTGTCCAATAATTAATTATGATGCCGCTCGTTCGTATGGTCGGGAACTCGGGAAAAGCGTTTTATAGCGATTCACGTCCATATCTGTAAGTCATGATTTACCATTTTTCTAAATAAAGTTTATATATACTATATAGTTATTATAAGCTATAACATTTGTTGCCAAGGTTCCCCCGACTACGTTACAAAACACTAAGCGAGATCGTAAAAATTACAAAACCGTCAGAAATATTTGAGGTCCGCTGCAGTGTGCCGTGTGCGCCTCCGCCGTGAAGTCATATTATGTAAATAATTATTATACATCAACACGTAACGAACTTTATTAAACATGACGTAAAATGGGGCTTAATATTTTAATATAGATTATATATTATAGTATACGACGTAAATTTGATTATTTTTTTCCTACGTTGCGACCGATCCAAAACCCGTGATGCTTAAAATATGTATTATAATAGAAGTATATGTATAGTTATCTTTTACCCGGTTTACTAAAATAACTACCCCCAAACCGAGAATCGATATAATATAACAACACATCGGCAGTTGTTGTTAACAATTGTGGTCCGTATAGAAACAATGTTATATTATGCGATTGAAAAAAACCAATTCGTTTACATTCGTTGTTAACCATCACGCTGTATATTAATTAACCCCACGTGGCCACGGCACTTGAAAACGTACAGTCTTGAGATCAGTTTGTGACGAAATAGAAGTAATAAATATTAATTTTAATTAATTAATTGTCACGACCACTAAATATAATGGAAAATGGAAAATTGCTAGCGGCTTTTCACCTCTCTATTGTCTATACATAATTTTCTTTTAAAATGCTGTCGTCTTTTCCTCTATACCTATAATTTAATCAATTACTGTTATATTATATTACTGTTATATTATATTACTGTTATATAACTTGGACTGAAATACTTTAAACAAAACGTATGTTGTTTGCGGAATTCTTAATTTTTTATTTTACAATGGTAGTGTAGTAAAATGCAATAACACTAATTTTAATCTACAAAACGATCATTGGAAATTGTGTGAACAAACCGCAAACGTCTAACATACAATACTACTTAATATATCTTTAACGGAAGGCATACCACAAATACATAAATACATTAGAGACATTTATTACATTTAGTGCGCAAATATATTAAACATAATTTCGTAGAATTATGAATGGGTCTTACAAACTAATAGGTAGGCAGTTTAAAGTCTTTAACATCTTATGTTTTCTGTTGCGCATTGGGCATAACAATGGCAAATTAATCAATGAAATCACATCCATTTATATTGTTGATTATAAGTTACTTGTAAGTATAGTAATTTTATCTTAGTAGGTATCAGGTTTTGTCATTTATTTTTTCATTATTATTTTACTTGCTCCATTTATTTTCACTTTAAAAATATTTGAACCGTATACACACCACACAAATCATTAATTCTCCAATCAAAAGCGCTCGGGAAATTTGGATTTATGTTATATAGTTATTCGTTAATTGCTCGTGTATTATACATACTATAAGTATGTACAATGTACTTTAAGTACTAATTCTATATACTCGTATATATGATTATATAATGTCATTGTAGTATTTTATAACCTACATTAATCTTACCGAAGTATATAATATAATGGTTATCAGGTATATGATGTCACGATTCGATGGCAAATAAATAAAAAATAATCAGTATTTTTTATTTTTAATTACCTTTTTCCATATTCTTATCAACATTTATATAAATGCAATAAAATGGTTTTTTTTTAATTCTTGACATAATCATGAGTGACGAGGTTAACGATCTCGTCGGATCGGTTTTAAAATTGATTTGTTATAAAATAAAACACGGGACATTATTTTCAATTTAAAATTTCGATAAACTTCGATTATAGGAACCGATATAATATCATCTGTACAATACCCAATAATAACAGATATGTATTACTCGTTTATACTCGACGATCGTCTATTGTGGGTAATATTATATTTTAGACGCATGAACATTATATATATTTAGTCATTTTGTTTTGCGGTGTACGAAAGAAAAAAAGACAAAATGTAAAATAATTCCCTTTTATATCTAGCTTATTAATTAATAATCATAAATTTGCAATAATTACAAGCTACAATACATTTAACATTCGGTATGGATTTAAATATGGTATTATATTTTATGTTTGATAATGTAAAATTACATTTTATAGTTAAACATGTACAAACAATTTAATTACCTGATTCAACAATGAAACAATTTTAATAAATGATTTGACCGAAATTTTGTGTATATATCATTAAATTCTAAGTATGTATCATATATACGAGAAGCCAAATATGTTTAGATTTCTAACGATTTTTTTCCTAAACAATAATATAGAAATGGTTTAAAAATAAATTATATGCAGTTTTGAATAACCTACTACAATAGTCAATAGGTACTTTTACCTATTCAATATTTATAATATTATATATTATATATATAATTTATTATTAGTTAACATTTTTGTCGATTTTTTTTAAATAAATAATATTGTTTTATAATAATTTATTTTATTGTTTCAGTCTTTTCAAGGCAGTCAAGGAAGAGCATACCTTTTCAATTCTGTGTAAGTAATACATTTTTTTAGTTTCGTAACGTTACCTTTTTCGGGACTTGAAATAATAAGTGAAGTATACAATTATTTCGTTAGCGGCGAGTCGATCTGTAATTTCGTAGATATATTTAAGATAATGTATAATGTTTACGTTCCTACGTTTTATTTAACGATGCCCGTTAGGTTTTTTCTACCTTATTCTAATGTAACGTAAATATTAACTTGTTCGTTCTCCCTTAGTGTAAACGTTGGATGCGGTCCAGCAGAAGAAAGGATTTTGTTGACCGGACTACATGCAGTCGCCGATATATATTGTGAATGCTGTAAGACCACCCTGGGTTGGAAATACGTAAGTGTACACCTACTGTATTCATTATTAATAATTATCGTGTCCCGTGAACAACGTAATAGTGTAATAAGCAAGAAATATAACAAGAATAAGCTTAAAAAACCAAAAATACAATTGAAGTTTTAAAAAATAATTCAGTATATAATATTATTTAATATTATTTTAAGAGTTTTTAACTTTTTAAAACATTTTATAAAATATATATATATTATATTCTTCAGCTTAAATTATTGTTATAAGATCTTTTCCGTCGTGTTGGTCGTTGTTCTACGAACTACGGGTATTTGCTTTTCTATGAATTTCTCTGGACTTGAACTAATATATTTTATGAATACAATTTCCCGTAAAAATAATCCTATTAATTATTATAATTCTTGAATCTACTCATTTTTCATAATACGGGATACCTACAAACAAATAATAATATAATATTCTATAGGTATAATATGCTATAGACAAAATTTTCCCAGAGGATTTACTATTTAGTAAAGTTTGCAATTTAATTCACTGTTTCTTTTAAAAGTATATACTATAACTATATAATATTATGTTATGATTTTATATTTCTGCAGTAGCATTTTGTTAATATTGATTATCTATTCAACTATAATTTTTTAAAGTACTTAATATATTTTCATAAAATTATACATTATAATATACTTATTTTGTATCGTAAATTGTTTTTTATATTTATTAAAATGACCACATTACATTATAACTTTTAACACATAATACTAGATTATATACACCCAGAGTGATTCATTAAGCATGCTGATCCCAAATTTTTATTTTTACCGACGAATACACATTATTTAAAAATATATATATAATTGTTTTTGAAAAAAAACCGTTTTTCATCAAGTACCTAACATATTTAGTTTTTTGAATGAAAACATACAATTTTTATTTTAATATTCCTGATAACAGTATTATTCAATATTATTGTTATATACAAAAATCAAATTTTAGACGTAGTTATTTAAATTAGTTCAGATAAGCGGATTAGTGGACTTACAATTTGCCACTTTATTCAGCTCATCTTAACTTTAAATATTTGTAACTCATAAACTGCTTGTCTAAAATTCGATTTTTTTTTATCCAAGTACTTAAATAAATATGTTATGTTAAAATAAGACAATACAAATGCATGTTGCCATACAAAAAAAAAAGTAAAGAAAAAAATTAATAAATCATAACCATACAATAAGATAAAAAATTTAGGAATAAACGTTATTTTATATGACATAAAATTATTTTTAAAAACGTTTATAGTTTTTGAATTAATGAGTGTTTTTCAATAAAACAAAAAAAAATAGGTTAGGTAACTCACTGATTTTATTTTTTTCTTGTTCTTTCTTAAACTATTATTATATTTTTTCTAAAAATGTACTGTAATATACGTATGGGGTTATTCGTAACGCCTACATACAGTATACATGCATACTACTAAACAACTAAACAACAAAATATACATTATTATTTTGGTACGTGCGTGTGTTGCAGGAACACGCGTTCGAATCCAGCCAGAAATACAAGGAGGGCAAGTACATAATCGAAATGGCACACATGATCAAAGAAAACGGCTGGGAGAGTCCGCCGAAGAAATGAACTCCTATCGTCTTTCTGTCTATCTCTTTATCTCTTTGTCTTTCCCGTCATGCGTTTCTCTCGTCAAATTCTCTTTGTTTTTCCCTATCCACTCTACTCTACCTACTCATACCTACTCAACCACACCAAAATTCACTCTCTCTTTTTTTTAATCCAATCTCGAAAAGTTTGACGTTTTTCCGGACAATCTGTTGTTGGTATTGCCAACGAATGTTCACCGTGACCGCGACAAATGTTATCACACAGTTATGGCCACAACGAAGGTGAATAAAATTATATTCACGCTTGTCATAATATTTTCGCCATCGACCTAGCTCCGCTGGATATGCATGCGCAAGCGATCAACGGTAAATGACGGAGGGAAATCTCAATTAATACACTGAAGTTAACGCTAGCCGATTAGCTTACGGTCTTATTATAATTATTGATGTAGTAGTAATTAACTAATGGTGTACCTATTTATAATATTAAGTATTTTTGTGATAACGTGATCGTATATAAGAGTAATAACTAATAAGTAAATTCGGCACTGTAAATCGATTGAAAAAAAAACAACACAAAATTAGAGATGAATATTCATCTTCCAAAGCTTTTTACTCGATGCATATTATATTTATTATTATGGCCACAAAAATAGATTTATCGGTTTATTGATATTTCGAAATAGTGAAAAAATAACTATAAGTTCTTGCGTTGTACAAATAATATAGATAAAATAATATAAATGTATTTATTTTATTTCGATCAATTCATTATAATAATGAAATATTCGTAATTCGTATTATTATACAACATAAATCAATAAACACTATAAAATATAAATTATATATTCAATAAATTAACGCAGGGTTTCGTTTTAAATATGATTGTTTTCGTAAAATTAATTTCAATTTTATTTTTATTTAAATATCTTTTTTTTTTACAAATTGATTCCCGATCGTATGAATTTTGAGAAAAAATATTTTTATTTTCTATTTTTATGTTATTCAAATCCATTTAAGATATACCTACAAAGGCTAATCAAAAAATTACTAACCCACAATAAAAAAAAACTAAAATTCTTGATAAAAAAATAAATAATAAATCGCGCTGTTTACAATAATCTACCTGTTCTTATAATAAACAAAATACTATAATATCACTATTATTAGATCAATTTAAAATAACATATTATAACTACATATACAATTAACACATTTTTTATCTGTCGGCTTTAATACGTAATAAAATTATAATAATCTTTGTATAGATTGGTTGGTAGGTATACTGTATTTTCATAATTAAACTTTTAATACAATAATTATCGATATAAATGTTATTTTCACATACAGATTACAGATGAATGTCCCTTATTAGACGGTTAGTAGTTAATTTTATGACGGAGCGGCGTAGTACGTATGTCACTCGACGTTTTTATTACAGAAGTCCCGTTATTAAATTCATCTAAACTAAGTACTAATAGACATCATGTCATCATGCAATAGTGTATGCGTATACATCGCCTTGGTAATAAGATAAAGGTATAGATAATACTGTACTTTAGCTTTAGCGTATAACGTATAAGTAGTTATTGTATTTAAAGTCAAAATAATTTAAATAGCTGTAATAATAATTCGTAATTACTGTATCCAATATGCTATATTAATGGTAGTATTTAAAATAAGTTATTATTTTTTTATGTTTAAAATAATGCTACTTCAAATTATTGTACTTAAAACTACTGGTCTCAACAAAAAAAAAAATCCAAAAAAATAAATATTAAGAGAGTAGTTACTCTAAATCCATCGGTACATGTTCTATAGCAATTTAAAAAACAACTTCCATTTTATTTTTGTCATCGACTCGATTTTTTTCAACTATATTATTTTGTATTTTGTATTTTGTATTTTTATTTTTATCATTAAAGTTCCTGTGAAAACAACAAACTTTTCCACTTGTCCTTGACAAAACTGATCTCAAAATATAATAAAATATGTTTTATTATGTTTTTATTAATTAACAGAATGGGTGAGTTATATGAATATTTTACTGGAAATGTAAAATTCTGTATTGGACCAATGGAGATGGAACTAGCACAACTCTGTTATTTATATAATATACGATCATTTGGAGAATCGTTTGTAAGAAATAATAATATATGTTCTCGTCCTAATAATATATTTCCGAGCCACATATTGTGTGATTTTCCTAGTTAAATTATATTTACTGAGAAACATTTCAAACTGATAAAGTGCCTATTACCTATTTTAAATATCAAACCATAAATATTATCGATCGATAAATATTGATTTATCGCGGACGAGATTAAAAAAATATATATGTATATATAATATATACCCATGTATTATATACTTATATCAGTTTCATATTTTCAAATATAAATTTGTTTTCTCATTTTTTTTTTTTTTTATAGTTAATTGACTTTCTTTTTTAATTGACTAGGTACCTATATCCATTCAAGTAATCGATGACCAACCTTAATCCCTTTGTTTTCCATGATCAGTAGACATAATGTGTTTTAAACGATATATATATATATATTATAATATATCAATCTCTTCACTTTTTACTATTATTATTTTATAACTTTTTAAATCTAGTCTAGTACCTATAAAATATTTCAATAGTATAATTATTATACGTGTTGCAGTAGTTTCCCACGTGGACATTTATAAGAACTATATTAATATTATCGTTAGACTAATCAATAATAGTGAGATATATTATGTTAGGGATCAAATTACGTTCTAGGTATTATAAGTTATTATGTAATAAAAGTATTTGAACGTAAAATATATAGAGTTCTGTGTGCTTTTATTATTATAATTATAAGTACATAAAATCCCGTTAAAACTTAATGTTGCTAAATTTCCAAAACTAATAAATTAATATATTCCGTATTTTTGTGTAATACACGTCAAAAGTATTCAGATTATTTTAAATTTTTGATAAGAAAATAATTTATGTTGAATTAAATATTAAAAATACATCAATACCTATTCTACAACTATACCTGTGTATTAACAAAATATGTGTGCGTTGTACATCTGTTTGTCTGATGTTGAAAATGGGTAGTATTGATGCTATCTAAAACAATTTTTTTTGTTGTTTAAGTTTTATAATATAATATAATTATTAAGTTATTTTAACGTATTGTTTTTTAAAAATTTTATACTTAACATCTATGTTTAATGTTTAGTATGTTTTATATATTAAGTTTCGATTTAGGAACGTTAACCTATTATTTTGAGTTGTGATTTTTTTTTCAAAATGTGTATGAATTAAATAAAAAAACATTATATGTGAATGCCATATTTATTTAATTCCATTGTTAACCAATCATATTATACTGTTTGAATATATCAAGTCTATAGAACTTGACATGTATATCACACCATATGCATAATCTCAAATTTCCTAATTGTTTGTAATATATTATATTATGGGTAAATAATAATTATCTAAAGACTGCATAAAATAATATATATATAAGCTGCTAATAGTAACTATATTTTAAGATATTTACTATTATTATTACTTATTTATAGACTATAGAGCTATAAAAGCATAAACCTTATTACTATATTAAAGTTAACAATGAGTATTGACGTACGGAGACCTTGAAACGTTACTTAACCTATAACCTAACAAGCAATTTGGTAATTGACGCGCTACAGAAAATACTGAACAAATATGTATTTCTAAAGCACCAAAATTTGATTCGGCATCCCTTAAATCAAATGGAGATTGAACAAGACTAAAGGCATGATTCGTTTTTCTTTCATTTAACCTTCATAAAATACTCATAACATTAATCTCAATTTACATATATCTGTATTTGTACATACTTTATAGTAGTGTTTAGTTTTTACGAAATTGAGAAAATTATAGCAGAATCGCACAAATTATGTACAGAGCTTTGACTATAATTTTAAGAATCCTAATACTATATAGCGCCACAGCGGTACAAAATTGACTCCAATAATATTTAATATTATTGCTATGCTACGCTTGATTTTGAATTAGGTACGTATACAGTTCAATGACTAGAACATATATAGGTTAGTTCATTTGTTACGCTGTCAATGAACATTAATCGAGATAAAAAAGAAGTTATTGAAATAGGTACATAGTAGGTACATCATCTATTCTTGTGGTTACGATTTTCAAAGTCTTCAATTCAATACTGTCAATTAAATCAATTCTTCGTTACCACCAACCTGCAGTTTAAAACATTTTAAATTGGATTTACTGAGAAAATAAATTGTTGTACGATTGTAATTTGATTATCTGTCCAACGATAACCGTTTAAATTTTTTTTTCAACTCGTATTAAATTGTTATATATAATCAAATATACCTACTACGGATATACAATACTTTTTATTAACTTTTTCTCGTCAATTTATTTTAGATAGCTGATGGTACCTAATATTATTCATGGTACTGACTGTTTTGTAGAGTAATAATGTAATATAATTGTTAAATTATTTTTTCAATTAAAATAAAGCATGTGTCTTAAAAAACTATATCATATGAATTTTACAGTAAAAATGTTTGCCACTTCATAACTTATAGTGGTTGATATCTTGTTTATTTTTAGTTCAGTTATGCGGCAATACAATAGTGTACCTAACCATGCTAATAATATGACATAGGTGTACTATATTTTCTATTCAAATGTTTTTTTATATCGTAAATATACATTTAGTCTTAACGATTTTTATCGACCATAATATATCTAAGGACAGCAACCCCAAAAGGGTTTACGTCTTGTAGCTTGTAGCCTTATAAATTATTATACCTTTTCCGTGGCTTACACTTTTACAATTTGACCAAATACTATTGTACTGTATATATACTATGTATAGTGTATAGGTACAAAAAATGTACAATACTACTGGGTTTACGTGCAACAAAATTAATTTTAAATGAGTTGTAAAGTTATTTAAGCAATAAAACGAAATTATTGATATTTATAGGAGGTATTCGTGTTGTAAATGAAAAGTAAAATAACATACATGGAAAATATGGTAAAAATAAAAATGGAAATAAAACTTCTATTATATACATATAATGATTATTGATTAATTTATTATATGTTCAGTCAGTCCAGTATGTTTTTATGTCGGATTAATTATCCTTTTTAAAACTTACTACCTGCAAAAGATGGTGTTTAATGAGTTCTATCAGTTTTATCAGCTCAAAATATAATAAAATACAGTGCAAGTTATTTTTTGTAAGGAGATTAAAAAAATTAATATTTTTATTATAAATACTGCTTTATTTGGTGAATTAGGTGATATATATTAATAATATTGTTGTTTAATAGTTCTGGCTATAGTTAACACGTAACAGGTATATTATGTTCCCGAATAAATTATACTACACTAATAGCTTTTTAAGTCATTGAAAGTTCTATTAGTTCAGTGTTTCCCATCAGGGGTATTTCTTTCTAGGTAGGAATTTAGATACTCCCCACTATGGGGGGAAGTAATAAATATCAATGATAAAATTGTAACAATAATATACAATTTATATAGGTAGTAACAATAAATACATTTGAAGAAAATAATTATTGTTTTATGGTGAATGGGGAATACTAACAATTATTATAATAATTAAAATATTGTCCTATTCGCATGTAATAGATAGATAAGATGTTTGAATGCGGGCCATTAGATAACGTTAATATTATGACAGCGTCTTATTTAATCATTTTAATTTTTTAGATAACAAAAAAAAGTCACTAACTTTTTTAAATTAGATTTTAAAAAAAATCTATAAGTAGGGTGTAAAATAAAAAAAGTTGAGAAACACTGTATTAGTTTCTTTCTTTGGACGAATCGAATTGTTATAAATAATTACATACAAATAATGTAGCCGTGCCTATAATTTAAACCCGTTTTATTATTTAGCTAAAGACTCCTTAGGGTTTATTCGATAATATTATATAATATTATTTTAGGCTTAAAACAAAACACTATTCTAATTCCTTTTGTTTTAAAATTGTTCGAGTTTGAAATATAATAATATATCCTCTACTGATTTATACTATTCTTCAGCATTTAAAATATACAATATTGATTTAATTTAAAACTGCACATATCCATCTATATTATATAAATCCTAATATATTTGAATATATATATAAATTCATATTTTAAAATGTATGTTATATAAACGAATATGAAACGATTAATAATGCTTCTGGATCTGGATCTATGAACCCTATGATATTAAGAAATTACAAAAATCGATTTAAATATATTACGTATTTTAGATATGTTCAAACCACCCTGAATTTTCTTTTATAATTTTAAACACACTTAATTACGATAGTTTTTAAAAATATATATTAATGTATATTATAGGAGGCGGACATCACGTGGAATAATGAATAAAATCAAAACGCTTTACTTAAATATTAAAAATATGTTTTTATCCTCTAATTTATATTAACTAGATTATATTGACCAGGTAAGTCGTAGTACTAATAAAAATGTAAAAACACTTGATAGCTGACACCCACGCCCTAAGCACTTGAGCACTGTAGTTTTAAACCTTTTCCAGTTTAAAATTATTATATGTAATAGCAGTATTATGGATAGTCTAAAATATTTTTAATTCAAAATGTTTTGTCGCAATACGGACACACATCTAACAAATTATTTGTTGTGCACTTCAATACGTGTCCTCAAACATTTTATACGTACTCATGTATAACTTATTTTTTTATACTAGGTATATTTCTATGACGTTTATTTGAAGTATAATATATCATTTGTTATTTATTTTATACCTTTATGGTGTCTATATATATTATGTAATAGAATAATATTATTAAAGACCGATATTCGCATATTACATTAAATATTCAAGAGAGCTATATATTTTTTTTTTGTGTGTTCATTTATCCGTACGTAAATTATTTTTTTTTGTACCTACCAGCTACCTATTACCTATAAATATTTTAAAGCTTATTTAATTATTACGTAGATTCCTATGTATTACAATATTTCGAGAAAAAAATAAGTTTTTTCCTGGTACATTTGCCCTATATTAATATATTACTGGCTATTTTTAAACAAGAAAACACAATGAAATGCTTTGTAGACTTTATTTGTTACCCGCATCCTATCGGAATAGAACATGTGATAATAATATTAGTTTGTAGACTTAAAAGGCCGCTACACCAACATTTGTTTTCTCTGTATATTTTCCACATAATATAGGAACAATAATATTCCATATTTTTACGATTACGACTCTCTGGTTCAGTTTAGGACAAAGGCACCTATTATATATTTTATAAAGAAGAATATTTCCTGTACATTGACCGGATAGGTTTTAATATTTAAATTTTTTATAAATACAAACATGTTTAAATGTTTTAATTAATTTAATTTAAAATAATTTTGATTGTTTTTAACATTAATAATTTATTCGAAAATGTAAATATTAAAAATCTATCCGGTCAATGCACAAGAAATATTCTTCTTTATAAAATATATAATGGGTACCTATCTTTGTCCTAAACCGAAACAGAGAGTCGTAATCGTAGAAATACGGAATATATTTGTTCCTATATTATGTGGGAGTTGGACAGAGAAAACAAATATTGGTGTGGCGGCCAATTAATAATAAAAAATAGTTCAACAAAGTCATGTTCGGATTACGTTTATAAAAACACGGTCTATACCAAAAACAAGAACAAGTGCGTTTCTAATTATTCTAACAAATCATTTCCCGATGTTAAATTTTTCAAATCTAATATTTTTTACAGCAGTTACCACAACTTTCAACTTAAAGAAACCCGCCCCATTTTCTAACCAAACTACTGTACCTCACTTCCTTTTTATTATTACTATTTTACGCATCACGAAATTCATATTAGTCAATGTCATTTGCATACATAATATAGTTACTTGCTGTGCGTGTTAATATATTTTATTACATTTGATTTTTGGTAGGATTACTCAAATCCGCTTTTTTTTACACGCGATGTCAAACAACAACAACAAAAAAGATTTAAAAATTGGAAACTTTTAAAACATTTTTACGCATTGTCGATCTTTCTCTCTCTCATCGACGTCATGTTTTCCATTCAATAATGTTTGATATCATTTCCGTCAAGTTTTGTTTTGTACACGATTCTATACCAGACGTATACATATAGGTGTTATTTTCTCATTCGTTAGCTACATCATGTCCTTCCAAACGTAAACATTTAACATCATATTAAATTGTTTTATTATAAAGTGTATTTGAAGTATTTTATTAATTATTAACATTTATAATTAAATAGATTATTACTTATTAGCCTATATTTTTCTATAATGACAATAATAGCAGTACAACTCATTATTTTCGGAAGTAAACACTAAACAGAATGGCAATCGAACTAATTTTAATTTTAAATTTATAATTTGTTACAGCGTACTTTTATTATTTTTATTGATTCACACTGTTTCAGGTTCACTGGTTCACAAGATAAACATTACGTAAAACAATTGATAATGCATCAATAAGTATGCATCGATTTACGCACCTTATCGATTGTCTTGTAGTGTGATATTATGTATGCATACAAGGAATTGTTTCACAAATGCACGCGGTCAACGATCCTTCTAACAACAACAAAATATCAAATATTTGATTAGGATTATGCATTATTTTAAACTAAAATATAAGAGTAGCAAATATTTAATTAAAAAAAAATACCAATTAGTTTTTGTTAAGCGTTGCGCCGTTGCAATAGTTTGTTTTGCAATCTATCAAGTTTTATGTGTTTGAATTGACGTCAGACGAGATTAAGTTTGGACCATAAAATGAATTGCCTTTCAACATATAGAAATACACAAATAATTTATCACTTGTCATTAATGCATTAGTGTCGAATATATTTATTTTATTAACATTTAAGGGCAGCCGCAATGAAAGGTCGTTATAGTGGCCAAACCTCCATAGTCCCTGTTATTATTTTTGATTTTTTTTATACATGTCGCAATACACTTGATTAAATTGTGCATTTCATGAAAAGTTATCTGGTTTATGAAATGGAAACCATTGAAATAAAATATTTTTGTGTTGATTATTTAACATAATAGTTTTGAGTGTTATATTTTTTTTGTCATATTACTAAGTAAAAATGTATTCTAAATGTGTGTCAAAACCATTCACTCATACTACATACTTACATAACACCATTTTAATACATTTACGTAATTATTTTACTGCTAAAATGTCCGATATTGGTGTTCGGTTTAGATTAAAACTTGATTTCAACGACAAGTTATCTATTGAGTTTTTTTGAGTTGACCACAGGACACAAAAAGGCCAAGAGAAAGGCCCATGCAGCGATGGCGAGATAGAATCATAAATACATCGAGGTTGGGAGTGAACAATGGAAAGAAACTTTGTTTACAATGGGTATGCTTGGAAGCAAGTGGTTATTGCAGCAATGAACCTAAATGACCCATAAAAGCCAAAAGAATAAATAAATTAATGATGAACATATACGTCATAAATTATATAAAATTGAAAATTGAAAAATAAATACATGCATTATATAATTTAATGTTGATTTTTTTTTTGAAAAAAGGCCATTTTTAGTTTTTATATTTATCCTTATACATTTTACATATTTGTACATTAATAGATTTGAATAATGAATTACAATAATATTTTTGTGGCTTAAACATAAACGATATTTTTTAATAAATATCTAGTATTTTTAGTAACAGGATTAATGAATTGTAAATACCTACTATTGTAAAAACAGCTGTATGTCTACATTAGTTATTTTTGATTCTGACTTCCTCGCTGCCCCCCCCCCCCCAACGTGTTGGACATGGTCATTTTATAATCCAATTTAGTTATTTTATTTATACGTTTAAGATCATGCCTCCCTTTCTATTTTATTATTATTTTTAAGTTATCATCAAATTGTATACATATCGTATATACATATATATCTTTTAAATGTATTACTGGGTTAAATTATAGTATATCTTATTCCTATTTGTTTTGTCTTAGGTTAAAACCTTAGCGTATTAAATATTATTTTTTCCTAATGTTTATTCTATAATATACCATGATTATTTCACCTATAGTTCCTAACACCTATCAATAAATTCAAATGTTCATTGTAACTCTTAACCATACTCGTATAAAATGTGTTTTTGAAAATTTAAAATTTTATAATTGGTTATTGTATAATCATCAAAATTAAGTTAATACTATTTTAAATATTTATTTTAACATTTTATAATTTTTATTATATTTCTTATTATAATGCATTAATAATGAAACAAAATATGAAATTATTAAAACAACAACAATAAACGTAAATAGCGAATATTTGGAATACTATAATATGCTCTGGAAGAATAGTCAATATAATATGTAACGATGTAAATATTTTGCCGCGTATATAGCGCCTAAAAACACAAACGATGATCGTGAATTGTATAAAATATATTAAATCTTATATTTTATAATTATAATTTATAAGCATAAGTTTAAATTAGAATTCACGAAATTTATCAACCACATTCAATACAGTTAGATACGTCGTGTATGACATTAAAAAGTATTTAAAAAAATATTAGTATTCCATTCTACAGATGAATATTGAATGCAAAGTAAAATCCATTTAAAACTATTGTTAGTATTTGACTAACGCACAAATATTAGTAATATTCAATAATACTAAATAATCTCAATGGCTCAAAGTCTATAGCCATATAGGAGTTGCAAAATGTATAATAAAGAATAATTATCACAGATTTATATTTCAAAAGAAAATAGACAAGAATAGGATACTAAAAGTAAAAAAGCTATTTTTTTAGATTATAGCGTTACTGCAAAAGGTTATAGAGTACCTATGGTCTCCAGACTTAAATATTGTATTAAAATCTAATGTACTTAGAGATTATATTTTTAAGAACAAGAATAATTTAATAATCATTCTATTCTATTGATTATTTTGTTTTAGCGAATCTAATTGTTATTAATTAAACAAATGACAATGCTACAATTTATTACCAGTTTATTATTAAGATGGAGGTTCTTCATAAATTATTTGACAATATATAATATTATTTTATGATAGGCTTAAGATAACACAATAATAATCTCTTGCTTTGAAACATTTCAACTTTTAAGAACTTTCCATAAAATAATAAATAACATGGTTTCTTCTAGACTAGTATAATTGATTATAAATACTACTATATTTATAATCAATGCTAGTATGTATAAATCGTAGTATATTAATATATACTTACATAAAATTATATGTAGTCATGTTGGTACCATTTGTAAATCTATGATATATCCTTTGTTGATCTACATAAATCTTTAGCATTTCAAGTGTAAAGACAGTATTAATTATTTTTATATAAGTGTACCTATCCATATATTATATAAATCACAATTTATTGGTGTATAAAATATATAGATTCTTACTTTAGAATGTAAGTAGAATAAACATAAATAAAATGATTATTTATGTTTATAAGCTTTAATTTTAATTTTAGGTATTATTAATTATAATATTAAGAAATTATAAGTACCGAGTATGATAAACCGTAATACAATATATTTTATTTTAATATTTTAGATAATATGCTAAAAATATACTGAATTTTGTTTTAAATTTTATTAACACACTTAATTACTATAATATTTTTCTACAATAAATTTAGAAGTTATAATTATAAATAATAATCACAGTATATCAAACAAGAATAATAAATACCTATTTATCAGTAAATGATTTTAAAAATTATGTTGTGGATTATAAAAAATATTTTTTGTATGTTCAATTTTTATTAGTTTTCAATAGCCCTTCAATGTTTTTCTTCAGAAGAAGTAATTCACATTTAGTCTGTTCATCAAAAGATATATCCATAGTAGAACCAACTCTGGGTAATATTGAAAGAACCTTAAAAAACAACAACATATAAGTATAAAAAAATGACTATTACTATATTTTAAGTTTAAATTACATTTCCATTGGCTAACGGTACACTGACTGAAGCCATGTCATCTCTAGAAACCGATGAAATCATGAGTGGACTTCCTGTCATTGAAAGTGCAATTTCTCCTTGATTTGGGTACCTCATAATCGACATTGGTTCATTCATATTTAATTTTGGTGTAACGGTGGCTGAAGATACATATGGTTGA
This sequence comes from Rhopalosiphum padi, assembly GCF_020882245.1. NCBI lineage: Eukaryota > Metazoa > Arthropoda > Insecta > Hemiptera > Aphididae > Rhopalosiphum > Rhopalosiphum padi. The sequence continues at coordinate 9,699,516 of NC_083598.1, read as the reverse complement.
TTAATTGGAGTCTGAAATATATATATATATATAATATATGTTTTAATAAGATTAATATTTTACATATTTAAAAAGAATATAAAAAAATAGCAATAAAAAAGGACTAAAACATATTTTGTACTACATATAAAAATTGATGATTGTATATTTTTTGGGCAGTTAAAATCTATATTAATTATGAAATATATTTATTTGCATATTATATTTTTTTGTGTTCTGATATTAAAATTAATTGAATTAGAACAATAATATGTAATTGTTTAATGTTTTGAGTCTAAACCATTTTTAGTTTTTATATTGAGATTTAAGGCAATCATTCCAGATATGAGTAAAGTATTAAGAAAAAAAATGTTTAGTTAAAAACATTATTTTCTAAAATTTGATTATTTACTCACACATTTAAATTTAATATAACAGGATGCAAATTATAATTGTTATAAGATATAATATAAATTTTTATAATAATGAAAAAATTGTATGGTGTTATTGTGGGGGTAAAAATAATAAGATATTTTGGCTATTTTTATTCTGTTTTAAAGTAAAAAAATTATATTTTTTTTCCTGTAAAATAGTAATTTTGACATATTCTTTTTTACATATTTTGTATACTGTCCAATTTATAATTTATTATTAATTAATAAAAGACTAACACAAGTAATAAAAAATTATTGAAAAACAATAACTATGTTATACATGATTGCTAAAACTATTATACATTTTAAGTTTCAGTAATACTTAACTGATATGAATAAGTATTTATCTAAGTTAATTCTTTGAATATTAATATTTCATACATTAGGTATATTTACTTTTAACTTAGATTCTATTATTTCTGTTAATAGTGGGCGATTATCATCAATATGTGTGGAACTGCTGCATTTTACTTCTGTTGTAGTAACAGTAGAGCCATAGGTCTTGAATACTAAAAGAACAAAATTTATAATTATGGTCTAGTACTACTGTTTTTGAAATAAATTAAAAATACATTTTTTTCATTAAAATCAAATGCCTGAAACAAATTTGAAAATTATTACAGTTGTTATTTTGTCAAGACTGCTTTGTACTATTACCACAGATTTATTTCTTTTAAATCACTCCAACTAATTACTCGGTATTAGTTATCTTAATGTTTGAACTGTAAGCCGTTAGACTGTGAATCATTATTATACAAATACAAAAAAGATTTAGTTTTAAAATGGCTACTTATTCTTACCACTTTTTTGTTTGGTCACTCTATTTGCTGTATCTTGGGTAACTAGCCTTGAAGGTTGTTCCAGTTTATTATCAGTTACACAGTTAGATTTTGTTGGATGTTGCTTAAGAATCTGCAAAAATAAATTATGATTACTTGTAATAATAATTACTGTATAATATAATTAGTAGTATAATACTATGTTAATTTTGGTATAATACAATTTGATTAAAATAAATAAATAAATAAATATTCAATGTTTATTATGTTCTATAATCCAATAGATATTGAAATTGATACCAAGGTAATGTTATGATACCTACTCACCATGTCATAGAGATTACTATGTAATAAATCACCAATTTTCATTTTTGTCATTAAAAATGCATTTTCGATTAAATTTGTATAGTTTTCAATTATGGCGAAAAAATGATTTTTAATATTTTGTTCTAAAAAACGAAAAAAGCAAACACATCTTAACAAACACATAAATTGAATAATCGTGCTCGATATGGCATGCATTATGGATATTACTTTCACAATCAAATTCGTATAAAATGTCTTTTATAGTTTTCGATTGATTGCCCATGGTCGCATTCACACCAGTCAAATTCATTTCAACTGCCGAACGTTCGACTTTTCTTCCCTTGGTACGTGGCATTTTGGATGAACTTATTTCTGGGACAATCAATAAAATATATTACTTTAGATACTTTAAGATTGAACTGCAAGTGAACTTGACACGAGTAGTGGGTTATTTGCGACGACGGATAACTGTAACACGAATAGTGGTTAGGGCATCGATGGACAACAATATATCAAACATACGTACTAGGTATGTTTAATCTATGTCGACACCAAACTACACAGCAGGTACACACTAAAATATAAATATAATAATTAAGTACAAACTAATTTAGTAATATTACTAATATTTATATTTTGAATTTTTGACTTTGAGCACCAGCCAGTCCAGCCACCGAGCCACCAATGTTTAACATTGTTTTGTTGTACTGAAAATTTTAATTATTATTTATTATCATAATGACATAATAATACTGATTATTAATAATTATTAAACATCCATTTTTATTTTTAGCCATTTTCTAGTATTTTATCAGTAAATATTATCTTACTAATTATCCGAGCCTCTTTGGTACCTGGATACTACGATCACAGAATAAAATACATAATCAGTGGCGCCGATCCTTTTTTTAAACCACTGGGGTAAACCCTGTTTGAGGCCTTGAGGGTACCACTTACCCACACACCCAAGCCTGATTAAAGGGGGTGGAGTATAAGATATCTTCTCTACATTGTGCCTGCTTACTGCATTAAATGTATTTTGCTTATCTGTCGTCTACTTCTTTGTATTTACTATTTAGTATTTACAACTTACAACCATATCTATCAAAAAAAATTACTCACAACCCATTAAAAAGTTCTGAGGTATTTACCCCACTTGCTATATGTGATCGGCGCCACTGAATATAATAATATTTTTGAATATTTCATATTAATATATTCTGCTCCCTGTGGTGAAAATAGTGAAATCATATTTAGGTACTGATTAATACTGACTAGTACTGAAATAACAATTCATTGTTTTATATTATCATCTTCATTTATGAACTTAGAAGCAATAGAAGCATAGAAAACTAAAAATTTACTTGCTTTAAAGTTAAAAATTATTATTTGGTTTGTTCTATATACATACACTTATTTTTTGCTAACTTTATTTATGTCTTATATAATTATCCGCAAATCCCCATTCATAATTAGGAATTAGTTTACTAATATTGCTATATTCCGTTAGACCAGGGGTCGGCAATGTGCGGCTCGCGAGCCACATGTGGCTCTTTCGGTCTAAAGTGGCGGCTCTCCAGCTACACACACAAAAATTAATATTTTATGTTCAAAAACAATATTTTATAAAAAAAGTATATTTTTTTTGGGTCAACATATTCGTGTGAGCAAGCGTTCTCTTGCATGAATACAATAAAAAATAAAGTAAGAAGCCAACTAACAAATAAAAATCTAGAGTCGTGCTTGAAACTTAAAACAACAAGTTATGAGCCAAATTTAAAAGACCTTTCTAAAGACATGCAAAGCCATTGCTCCCATTGATGTGTTTCTCTATTATTAAAAACTGTTTTTTTTATTATAAATGTATTATATTATAATAATTAATTTTGTTATTATTATGTCTATTAAAATTTAAAAATAAAATTATATTTAAAAAATTACGAACATTTTTAGTGGCTCTTTAAAATCTGAAAAATTTTGTATATTGTAACTTTTGGCTCTTCCATCAAAAAAGATTGCCGACCCCTGCGTTAGACTTATTCAAAGAGATGATTTTCTTGTAAAAAATCGAAGTAAAAAAAATAAGTACTCATACTTTTACTTTAGACACAAAAAATTGATTGTTTAATTTTAGTAAATTTAACTGTAAGCAGTCCTTAAATTTATAATAAACATATTATTACTAGCTGATACTCGTGATTTCGTCCACTTAGTTATTTTATTAACAATATATTTTTACCCGATTTCGCCCTTGTACATTTTTAAAAAAATTTGTACTAAATCTAATTTAATTAATTTTTTAATTAAAAATTTAAACTTAATAGATATTTTGTTTTTGTTCTTTTTTTGTCTTCACTTTTTAATTTATTTCTTTGTATTTAGTTCTTTTTTTTTTAGCTTTTCATATTAACCAATTACCCTAATTGAAAAATATCTTTACATATAAAGTACAACGTTTAGTTTTCGATTTTCTCGGTCTAAAAACAACAGCGTCAGTTCTTAGTGGGCACTGGGCAGTGGCATCCTACGTGATCATGTCATATATAGTTATATTAGTTACATACTATTATACTAATTAGTAATTTTGCAATAATACTAATAGGTATAAACTGCAAACTGCTGTGATATATTGTATAAATATCTTATTTTAACATATTTTTATAAATTCCTTTTTTTGTTTTTTCATTCATCTGCCCCACCGTTTTATTTGTCGGCGCTAAAACTGGCGTTTCACATCGTCATTCTTGATTGCCCATATTTATTTGCAGATCAGGATTTACATTCTTTTGTGTTATTGACGATTTGACATAATTCACGGTTCAATTTAATCATGCCGTTACTGTCTATTGCCATAAAATCTTCTCCGATTTTTAGAAGTACAATCGCTGAATTGGATATTGTTTTGATTGTACATCATTATGCAGTTGTACTCGTATGTGTGTAGTCAGACAAATATTTTTTACGTGTTCCCTTAATTATAGAAATTTTCAAACAGGTACTGATTTATTTCATATGTCAGTGCCCTTAGTAATCACCGGCAGGGTCTGTTTAAATTCACTAGCTAAAATTACCACCATCTCTTCCGTGATAGGTACTCTGGTTACTCTTGATGTCTTTCTAGTGCGATCTAGTGCTTAGATTGCTCTTTTATAGGACATCGTACATTCATCCCAAACCAATAGCTTACACTACTGCAAATATTCGTTCGCGGTCACTGCTATTCCAGAGGAAGCTACAGCAACATCAACTCCTTTATTTTGTCTTTCCAGATAAAAGCTAATGCAGTAGATTCTTATCATGTTAAACGTTGCTATCTTGAGGTACATTGAATGCCCCTTGAAATTACTATTACACTTGACAGAGTTTTCTCTCGATAACTCGAAATAAAATTAATCGTTTTTCGTTATCTCGAGTAAACACAAATAATATTTTTATTACGGCAAGAACAGACAATTTAGCAGTGCAGCATTCAGTATAGTGATTGTGATTTTACGCGTTAGTAATCAATATTTGTAGTCATTCGTGAATCGTGATACAATATAGTGAAATGGAAAATAAGCGTAAATTAAATGTTCTTACAATTAATATTCTCATTTTTACAAAGACAAAAGTAATAGGTATTAAACAAACTTAAATGACAGATTTAATAAAAAAAATATTCATTATTATAGTACATTGATATGTATGTATAGTATTAGTACTTTAAGTATAAAGTATTCATATTATGTATTTTAAGCATTCAAATTATTTTATTTACCAATTTTTTAATAATCTCAAACTTTTTTCCGTTCCCTTGAGATTCGACAAAACGAGAATCTACTGTAAGACATTTAAAAGAAACGTTTTTCCAGTACCTGGGGTATACAAGAAAAACAAATCAACTTGTTTACTTTCAATTTTTTGAATAACTTTATTAAAGTCTAAGCTTTGTTCTTAGTTCAAAAGTGGAACGGCCTCCATTATTTTTGATTTAAAGAAGTAGTATCGTAGTGATCTAGTTCTCCTATTAAATCACTACTATATAACTTCCCCAATCCTTTGTGGTCTGCTGATCTCGAAATCAAATAAATCTTTTCCAATTATAATTATAATTTGGTCTTAAAACTATGATTAGGGATGCGTGATGCTTTACCCCCACCAATCAGTTCGTCCAAAATCTGTTTTCCATCCTAACAATTTAGCGCAATTTACGACACTGCTCAAAAATATTATTGCTAAGTAGCTTTATCCATATTGTAATGTATAATGTGCATTATGATATAAATTCTATGAATAGTGTTAGTCACGATTTAATAAGACATATATTACCTAGAATAAAGATCAACCCTTATCTAATATATTAAAAATAAAACCAATAATGTGTGTACAAAAAAATAAATAATTATTAATTCATTGAAAAATTTTGCAAATTGTAAACAATATTTAATTTAAAAAGTACAGTTTGGGTTAAGTAAGGCACTGATTTTTGGATGGGATTTCAATTATTTTCAACCTATTTTATTTTATTCTAACACATAATGTATATTATGCCACTAATGATAATATAAGATTACTATAATAAGGGAATTATAAAAAAATAATTACATTAATTTTTATTTTTTTTTATACAACAAATCTATAAATATTAAAAATAAAAGCGGTTTTAGTGTCCTACTGTGCTATAGAATAGTAGCACAGTAGGCCAGACCGTTACTGCTACTGTTCCATGCTACTAAAATACTAACGTATATAAGTTGATTTCTAAAATGTCGTGATAGTATTCATATATTTTTATAATGTCAGAACTGTTAATTTTAATGTGAAAGTGAAACACATCTTGTCCACTATGGCGCTATTTCATTTGTCGTATGAATATTAATTATATATTAACATTAACAATGAAAACATTTTAAAGCTGTCTTTATGTTGTTCGTTGTACCTAGATTATTAAAAAAATAACTACGCAACTTTGTATAGCCTTTAGGCTTTGTATACAAAAGTTTGTGTATATTGTTGAAATACATACGTATAAGTTGCATAATATAAATTTAAATTTATACCATATAGTCATTGGAATTAGACACTATATAGTGAACAATATCAACTAGAACAACTATTGAACAAGTCTAAAATAAATTAAAATATAATTTATTTTAGCGAGTTTTTTAACAATTTTTTTTTATTGTAACGTACATACATTATAGGTACTTAAGACCGGGACAAGAGTCAAGAATTGGTTTCACAAGTCACGGCCCACATCATCTATTATACAAAAAAAACTTTAAAAACACAATTATTACTCTACTTTGTTTAAAAAAAAATCAGCGACTTCCGTCACCAAAGTAGGCACTTACCGCTCACGGTTCACATATAGTCACATTAGTTTGTTAAAATTAAAAATCTCTACTTTCATTTGTATAGTAAAATTCTAGAATAGAGTAAGTTGAACGTACAGAACAATTATTACAATTATATTATATTATAAGTTTAAAGTGTTTCATATTCAACTTGCATTTACGATTTGTTTCATGTCTTGGGATTGTATGGCGAGCTTATAATTTTTATTAATTAGTAATTACCTAATTGCTAGAGTTGAATATTGAAAATCTTTGTATAATGTGCGATCTTGTCTGGTAATTTTTGGCAGCAGATATCTACGTCACAATCAAAAATCGTTAAGATAAAAAACTTTTATATTTTGATATATTTAATAAATACTGATAATACTGTTGTTTGTTAATACATTGACGACAGAGCGATTTTTTACCATTTTTGTTGATATGTTTTTTGCGAATACATTTTTGTATCCGTTTGAAACACATGACAGCATGATGAGTATCAGAATATATAAACATAAAGATTATACTTATGAGTTTATTGACAATTCACTGAGCATTTTAGAATATCGTTTCAGTATTTCACTTATTTCACGCAAGTTACGCGCCAATCATATCAATTTGAGTTATATAGTTATAGCTTATACTAAAAAATTGTGGTTTTGCATATTTATTATTTTGCTTTAAATATTAATCATTACTGTACAAGTCTACACACAGTTATTTTCCTGTATATTATGAAGTTTTTTCCTGTGTTCCTTGGGTACCTCATTAGAAGGAGTTTGTCAAAGTTATGTTTTATGTGTCGTAGAAATAAATTATGGAGCTATTATTATATAATAATATTATAAATTTTAATGAGTACCCAGGTATTCGGTATTCTGAAATAATAACATTATGACGTGTTAATGTATATCGTATTGTTATGTTTTTAATTTAAATAAAACGTGAGCATTGTATATTGGGATGATAATATGACTCATAACTCATAACCCGCATCATTGAAATGAACTGTAATAATATGTAATCAAATGTAATTTCGTTTCTTTTTTTCAATTCAAATTCATTAAAAGTAAAGCTTGATGTTTTAGATAAATTATTTTATTACAATGATTAAGTAAACTATAGAAATAAGTATGCAAACAAATATATGTTGCATTAATTAAAAATAGTATTTGTAAAAAAAAAAACTATAGTGAGCACTGAGTAAATGTTTAAACATCATAGATCTCCCTCTAGTTTGGCTCGAACAGTATATGAGAATAGGTAAGTAATAAGTATACAGAATAATATAGTAACATAGTATATCATTTTACACCTAATATTACAAATATGTACAACATAAATATAAAATAATAACGTATACAATGTATGTCTGAACTTGATAATATTGTTATTTGTTAATAGTACAGAATTTCGATTGTATAAAAGATATTTCAGCATTTAGCATGCATAAACTATAGAAACTTTCAAAAATGATGGCCACAACATTGCAATTGCTATACATATTTATTATTTTTTCGTATTTTCGATACACCAAGTTTTTTTCCATATATGTATAGGTACGCACTTAACATACATTGCACATAACATATTATATTGGTAAACTATAGCCTATACATAAGAATTTGGAATTTGGAATTAATTTATCTGACAATATTCTAATAGTTTTTAATGAATAAGCCGGAACAACAAGCGCATGGGTAAAAAAATGGTGTCTACGACAAAGGTCAATGATAAACAATTAATAGTACGAGTGTACGCGAACTATATACGCTACGATATTGCATAAACGTATTACATACAGGGTCTTTCGAATTTCGTATTTCTCAACCATATACCTATAATACCTTATTCGTTCTCAAAATCTTGAACATCCCAAATACACGGTGTCTGAAAGATGTGGCGTGTACCTATATGAATATAATTTTAGTGTATGCAATTTTCAAATCTTCCCGATGTATATATTATGTATTTATGTATAATATATGGATATGTTTGCGAGTGCGTCCTCGCGCAATGATTAAATTGGTGAAGTGGTGCGTATGAAGAATTTGTACGTGTCACACGCACAACTATAACGCGGATGTAGATACCTATATACACACAACTCGACCAGTTTTCCGTCACGACCTTATCTGCGTACCTCACTGTATATACGTATATTATACAAATATAAAATTTATCATTATACGCATATAATATATGTAAATACGACCTCGAAATTTTTGTGCGTTTTTATTTCAAATTCAACGAGAAATTATAATGGTGTATAGACGATTGTATGCGCGTATATTATATAAGTATGTATATAATCTGGTGTTAATACGTTATGTACAATATATACCGCGGTTATGTTATGCAAATATTGCGGAGGTCCGTCCTTACGAATGCTATACATTGTACCACGTCCTGTGACCCCTGTAAGGTATATACAACTCGTAACCTGCAGCTGCAGTCAGTCGTTCGCGAGGCAACCGACGACAACGACGATCGTGCAGCCGGTGCTATACATAATATAATATTATCGTGCCACAATTTTGCTGTCTATCCGGTGTCGTTGTTTGCTCAACTGGAAAGTGTACACCAATAATATTGAGCCCGTAACATAACAAAATATTTCAATATACCTAGTCTCAAGTCCAGCGAATAAGGATAGATGTCGAACCTCCGCCACGTGACCGACGTGGTCCTTGCCATCGTTGTCACTGCGTGGATATCCGCCTCAGCAATCGCAGGGGCGGCATCAGCCGACATCCACAGATACGAGCCTGACTGGACCAGCTTGGATGCCAGACCGTTGCCTGCGTGGTACGACCAAGCCAAGTTCGGCGTGTTCATCCACTGGGGCGTGTACTCAGTGCCAGCGTTTGGCAGCGAATGGTTTTGGTTGAACTGGAGAGGTAACGAGTGAATTGTAAATCTGTTTGTAATGTTTGTATAATGGGTGATTCACCAATAAGCATACTCATCCCCCATTGTTTTTTTTTAATACCATACATTTATTCAAATTCTGAATTTTTGAAACTTTTAAGTTTACCTAAGGACCATAATATTTTCAATTATTTAGATTTGTATACCATTTAATTATGTAATAACTAATAAGTAATAACTATCTTACGGTACAAGCAAATGATGGTATTTTTTAAAAATTTTAAGTATCTAAATCAAAATTTAGACGTGTAGATCATGAGTTATTAAAATGTATAATAATAATAATATAGTAAGGATAATAGTTCTAAAAAATATCTGCAATAACGGATCTAGTATTTATTATACTAAATAAAACTATTATGGAATATTAATTGATTAATATTAGTTATGTACTAACATTTTACATTTTTAAACAATCCTTTCCCTCTAATCTTCTAAATCCATTATCATAGACCTATAATTAGAACACAAAGTCAAATAATTCAAAAACTATTCATACAATGTCGATTAAATAGGTACATAAACATTTTCAAAACAGATATATGATTAACAATACACAAGAAAAAGGTGATTCTCATTAAAAAAAAAGAAGTTGCAGGTACCATTCACTACAATATATTTCTCATAAAGTATAAAAATCTAAGTATTTGAAACTATGTATAGTATAGTACTTATATATACTTAAAAATTTAAAAATCAGAACGTAAATAAATTATTTATTAAAAGAAAAAATAGGAGCGAGCATGTTTGATGAATCTCCTGTACAATATGATGCATTATTATTTAAACTCATGTTTGTTCAGTTTGTTGTGATAATTATGTAATCCAGACATTCAGTAACCCAAAACAAAAGAAATAATTTAGCATCTTTAGTTGTAAAAACAATTTTTTTTTTAATTTCTATTAATAATCTTCCAATAGATTGTACTTACGATTATTATACATAATAATCAAATATTAACATAAAAATGAATAATATTTATGTATAAATAATATTAATGAATTTTATTTTGAAAGTTTTTTATGCAAGCACGTATCAAAGGGAGAGGTTCCATGAAAATAAAAAATAAAAATTATATTCAAAATTATTTAGACCCTCCCCATGAAAAATAAATAAATCCTGGTTACGTGTCATATATATATAATTATTATTATTATTATTATTTTATTTAATAATATAATATAGATAATAGTAATGCCAATTACAATGGTTCATTTCCTTCTAAACTGCACAGTAATACGAATAATATCACCTGCTACAATATTGTATATTTGCATCGTTATCTATAGTTTCATTTTGACATAATTTCATAGTAGAGAAAGTATTTTTTAATTGGTTTTATAATCATCTTTAAGAATTTATATTTTACGCATTATTGAATATTTATATAATTATATCTACTCAAAACGCATAGAGATTGTTTTAGGACCGATATTATAATCTATCAATTTTAAAAATGTATGTTGATTTCGCGTTATTAGGTATAACATTATTGGGTTTCTGATAAAATAATATTTTCTTAGATTACTCTATCGATTTCCGTGAGTACATTTTAGTTGTTAGGGTTAGGACTTAGTATATTTAGTAGTTACTGACTCTAAAGTCTAAGTCTGTGCCGTATTATTTTAATATGCTTATATTAATACGTTTGTTTGAGTAATTATTATAAACGTACAATTACATGAATGATTGTCCATTGTATGTTTAACAAGATGAAAGTACACAGCACCAATTTTTTCTTTAGTGTCATATTTGTGTATTGTTAAAAATACAATAGACGTGCATATATAAACGATTTACAAGCATTCTAAACGAAGTTATTCATATAAATAAATTAAGATTGATTGTTAAACAAAAACAATATTATTGAATAAAAATGTTGTAAGGTAGGGTTAACGTCTAAATGACTAGAAACAGTAGAAACTTGTTTACACTTGCCATTATGATAATCACTGAATCATATAATTACAAGTATTATACCTAATAATTATTTTTCATATTTACTTGACTTATACAGGTAGAAAGGGCGCAAACTATGTAAATTTTATGACAAAAAATTACAAACCGGGTTTCACGTACCAAGAATTTGGTCCCCAGTTCACCGCGGAGTTCTTCGACCCTATGCAATGGGCCAGTATCATCAAGGACTCCGGTGCAAAGTAACTATACATAATACATTATGTATTTATTTACGTAAAACCTTTTCTATTTTACAAACTGTATACTGTATAGGACCACTTGAAATTTCCACGACTAAATGTATGGGTATTATTATTTATTAGTGCATTACACATTAGAACACTGGAAGTAATGGTCGCAATATGTGCAATAAAATTAAGATCATCGCCGTGTTTATTTTCTCATTAGCTTAAAACATGAAATGTTGAGCAATAGAAAAACACAATGACAACTCTACCCACCCCACATATATTATATGTTCAATAATAATTAATTTAAAATAATATTATACTCGGTTATAATATTATTCGTTACAATAATATATATCTATTTATATAATATTATTTAGATACGTAGTATTGACCACTAAACACCACGAAGGTTACACATTGTGGCCTTCGAAAACATCATTCGGATGGAACTCTGTAGACGTCGGACCTCATAGAGATCTAGTAGGTACGTATATATACAATTGTGGAGTTATCATTTTTACGGCGTATAGTGCGTATACTATATATTAGGTATATCATAATATTATATTGTTGTGTTTTTGATGTATGAAGGTGACTTGAGTAGAGCCATAAGAAGTTTAAACAAGACTCGGTTTGGGGTGTACCATTCGTTATACGAATGGTTTAACCCACTTTGGTTACAGGACAAACAATCAAATTTGACCACCAACACTTTTGTGACCGAGAAAGTTCTCCCAGAACTTTACGAATTGGTAAAAATATTGATTATTATAATTTACGTTATAATATATAGTTATAAGGTATAGGTATATACTTATTACTTATATGATTAACCGTCCCAATAAAAATAATAATAAACATTCTTTATAATAATGGAACTTTAGCAACTATCATAATATACTCGTATACAATAATATATTATATAGGTGAACCATTACAAACCGGAAATCATATGGTCGGATGGCGAATGGGAAGCGCCGGACACTTACTGGGATTCGTTGAACTTCCTCGCTTGGCTCTACAACGACAGTCCTGTCAAAGACACAATAGTGGTAAATGATCGATGGGGTGGCAATACACTATGCAAGCATGGTGGATTTATGACCTGTGCAGATAGATATCAACCAGGTATTAATTGTACAATATATTATAGTTATAAATTCGAACATAAAATTAGATTAAATAAACTTTGAATGTACGCGTAGGTACAGCAGCGTGTACACAGTGTAAATATTTTATTGAAAATTATTTATTACTTATTTCAAAAACTATCAAAATTTTATATTTAATCATTTTTTTTACATATTATTAAGTCTTTAGTAAACAACATTTTTACATTTTACTATTTTTTTAAGTTTTTAACTGTTATGTGTTATATATTTTTAATTCCATGTTTCAAAGCAGCATAATATATTATTCGGAATATTTTGAAATAGGTATGAAAATCAAATTAAGGACTACATACTTAATTAGTTATAACTATTATTGTTATAATTATTAATTCAAAGTTTATATGTAGACAGTAGTGGACTTATATATTTTGCGTACTCTTGTGGCAGTGCCATAATTCCACTTCGCTTATAAAATTTTGAAACTCTTATAAATATAAACTACTCGTCAAAACTTCGATTTTACACTGAAAAATATTCTGTTTATAGAAATAAAAAATAAAAATATATATTGCAATTTAAAAAAATTAAACAGTTAAAAACCGATAAAAGAATAAAAAATTATCATAAATCAAAAATGTTAATAGTTTTTTTTTAAATAATGATTGTTTCTCAATAAAAGAATAACCTAGTTTTTATACTTTATAGAAATTATATTGTTATGTATTATAAGCCACTGTGCTAGTACAATGTCTATAGATTATACATATATTTATATTTCAGGGAAGGTAATTGGTCGAAAATGGGAGAACGCTATGACAATCGATAAGTATTCGTGGGGCTACAGGAGGAATGCTCGAGCATTAGATGTATACTCAATACAGAATTTAATCACCCAATTAGTTGAAACAGTAAGCTTTGGAGGTAAACAACTATACACAGACACACAGTATACGATTACTCTATAAATAAATTTACATTATTATATTTACTGAGTACATACTACATATATATATATATATATTTGATTAACTTATTAATTATAAACAATAATATATTGTATTTAAAAAGAAAAATATGAATTCACAGGTAATTTGTTACTAAACATTAGTCCTACTAGTGATGGCATGATACCGCCATTACACGAAGAACGTTTGCTACAAATTGGCCAATGGTTGTCGGTTAATGGGGAATCTATTTTTGACACCAATCCCTGGTTGGCATGTCAAAATGATACACAACATCCGCATTTATGGTAAAACTGAAACAACAGTACTTGAAATACATACAAATATACATTCATACATTTATTAAATACTTGGTTTTAAGGTATACGCGAGGGAAAAATACTTCGACAATTTATCCGATAGTTTTGCAATGGCCTGATGGTAATTTACTCAACTCTGCGTGTCTGGATAAATTAAATATTGAGTCTATTGTTATGCTGGACACACAAAGTAAACTCAAGGTAATTTAATAGATATTATATAGGTACCTAAGTAACTTTTCGCATTCGTATATAATATGATATATTTTGTGTATATGCATAATAAGGTATCTACATTATGACTTATTTTTCATTTTAACTATTGAATATTAAATTGTTATAGTGGGTTCAAAAGGCAGAAGGCGGTTTGATGATTAAGCTAGAAGATAAATCGAAAACCAAAACTAACTGGGGCTGGGCTCTACGGGTGACTTTAAATGTTTAATAAATGTTTTTTCGAGAACTGTATCCTTTCATTTGTACAAGTAATATTTCATAAGAAACAATTGTGCCAAACATCTATAACAAAAATATATATTTAACAGTTATACACTGAAATTAACGAGTAAAATTTATAAACAAATTTAAATTAGGTATAGGTACCATACTCACAGTTAATAAGAATCTTCTGGTCATTAAAAACATGTGGCTTCCGGTTAGTCCGATATGATCTTTTTGTATTTGTAATAAAAAAAATTCCACCTAATCAAATTACATTAAATACAATAAATTACCCATTAAATCATTATACTATAATGTTTACGTTTTTACAACTAAGAAATTATAATAAACTGAACTCACCTCGTTACAAAATGATTGCTGTGATATTTCATAAAGCGATCTTTTTGGCAATTTGCTGTTCTCGTATATTGTAACAGAGCATAGACATAATAAACATCCTCTCAATGAAGAAACCAAAAACGAAAGTATGGCATGAACATAGTGACTTAGACTGTAATTTTCATTTGTTCGCCTGAATATAATAATTTCAATATAAATTGCTAAAGAATACACGGACTCAAATTTAAGTTAATGTTACAACATAAAAAAAAAATTGTTTTTATTTTGGTTTGTTTAGAAGTACATTTAGAAAGGTATTTATAGTAAATTGTGTTATTTGGGTCAGTAGTTTTTTTAATGATAACCTATTAAATAAAATATCGATGTTTGTTGGTTTGATTTAAATTTTAACCATTTAGATAATATAATAATGATAATTTAATTTAATTTAATTTAGAAATAAGGTATAAAGAGCTGAAGACTCATTGTAATTTATAGTATTAGTTTTTTTTTATAAATATTATAGATTATTTCCTATTTGAACTTTTTTGTGTAAAAAACAATAAATTCATTTTTTATTTTATTTGTATTAAAAATATCTAGTGAATTACTTTGAATTACTTAATTTTTGTTGAAGGTTGTTCGCAGGATTTTAAAATACACGAGGAATCTACCCTATTATCGAATATCCCTAATCGAGTATTTAGATCGATTAGTATTTTTGAATGAAAACAGTCCATTTAGAACTCATTTAATATATATATACATTAAACGTATATGCATTGACTTAATAGTTAATACTATAGCAGTATAGCTACTAGGCATACAATAAAAATCCTTACACGACGCCCTGGTGCATTTCTACGCATATGATGTACACGTGAATTAGCAAAGACACGCACAACAAATGACACAAACAGTCGTTCAACAATCTAGCCAAATTGCACAGCCGCGTGTAGTCCACTCGCAATGTCTTCCATTGATCCGGTGTCAATTTCTGCAATGCATATGATATAGGTACAATAAGCGCATTTTTAATACAGTATAACAGCGGTGTGTCAAAAAAATGTTTTTTTGAGAGAGTTACCTCAAGACTTAAACTAGAGTAAGTGTGAGATAAATGTTAAAAATACAAAGCATATAGAATAAAATATATAACAATTCTGTTTAATCATTGTAAAAAAATAAAGGTAGGTTCGAGTTTTTATTTTTATTTTTTTCCTAACTGATATTCATGACTCAAAATGTTTTATTCTAACTTAGTTATATGCACACATGTTGAAGGCGTATATATTATACAAGTATACAAAGAACGTCATCCAACTAATTTATAAGTGCTAAATATCAAGTTTTTCAAAACAATTTTAAGAAAAATTAAATTATGAAACAAATGTATAAATAAACCTTTTGTGAAACACATTATATAATAGTGATTTACAACACGTTGATAAATCACCATTATTCTACGGAATTTCAAAAATGTCACACACTCATGCCGCGTTCTACGTACCTATATATAATACCATATTTTATAAATTATAATTTAGCAAATATTGGTAATTTCTAGATTTCTAATGTTTTATTGACATTCACGTCAATGTCTTAAATATACTGACTTGACGTTAAGCTAAACACTAGACTGAGGCAATTGCACGAGTTTTCACCCCCCCCCCTCCTCTTCAAATGATTTCACTGGACACTGGTTGACAAACGTATTATACTTAGGTATACGTATTGTTTATTTGTATGTAAAACTTATAGAAAGAGTGACGAACCTTTTTCGGGTCATGTGCCAAAATGTTATTATAATCAAAGTCTTAAAAATAATTCACGTGCCAGTAATATATATTCATAGAATCATAGATACGTATAAACAATTGTTTTTCTACGACGATAGGGAATCTTAAACAAGTTTAGCAAATTCATTTTAAAATCAGTTGTATATTTTATTAATCTAAGGCATCGGTTCCCGACCTTTTTAGTTGTATTTTGTAAAAAAAATCTTCGAGCCTCGAGGATATTCACTAATGACTATAATAGCACACCTATATACATATTATCACATATGTATATAAATATATATTATTTTTTTTATATATATGTATATGTTAGTAATGTTAATATTATAATATGGACATATGGTCCACAGCCCATAAGTTAGGAACCGCTGGTGGCTGGTCTAAGGTGTTTTAGGTGTTATAATGAAAAACAAGCAATATATTTAATTTAATATCCAACAATGTATTATTCCTCTGTTTTGATTTGAAATAATTCACTGTGGAAAATAAACTTTCACATGTCATATTATGTGTTGCAAAAATTGAAGTTTTTGGAATGAACCATTTTTTTTTTCAAAATAAAAAATATGTCCAAAAGCAATTTGATTATATATTTTTTTAAATAATAAATAATTCTGTTAATTTTTTTTTTCATTAAACACACGATTAAACAATGAAAAATATTTTTTGCATGCCGTGAAAATATGTCTAACGTGCCACTTTTAGCACGCATATTCCATAGATTCGCCACCCCTGGCCTTTATACATATATATATATATATATAATAGTAAATAGTATAATTTATATTTGATTGGTATAGGTATGCACTAACGATTTACCTTGCCTTTGTGTGTTTTCATGCGCTCGTTGAATATCTCAAAGTAATTTCCTAGTGCTAAACTTCCCATAATAATTATCTGGTCCGAGAAACAGAGGGTGAGAGTCGACACGGAATTGACAATCAAAACCAGCACTGCTATCCACGTGTTGTATGTAATTACAGCAAATACTTGTGGGAACATTTTTACTATGTAAATTTCAAACACTTCGTGAGAATTTTCCCGCTCCGTCATTATGATACCTGTCAACAAGTAGCTGAGATGTTCCACTGTAATTTAATACATAAATTCTGGAGCTTTAGTGAAATTATTTTTACCAATGAGCAATAACATATTTTCTAGTAATTATGTAAATAAGGACGGTACGGTATTCTAATCTAACCTATTTGGTAGCTGTTCAAACTCAAAACTAGTAGTGTAGGTGGTAGCCGGTAGGTAACTACCAAGTGGCATGGATGTGTGATTCTCATGTCGCCGAAACACAATTCGTAGAATCCCAATTCGCCGATCAGCCCGACTACACATATTCCCAATTTACCAATAGATTTGCAGTCCAATAGAATATTATTAAATAATAAATATAATCAATCAGTATAAAGCGTACCTATACTCGTACATAACTATAAATACTAAATAGTATAGGTACACTATTTCAATGAAAAAATATATATTTACATGGTAGGTACATAAACGACTTTATCAATATAATAAACATATTATCCTTCTATAGTTCTATATGTGTACCTATACCTATTCCATATAATATTTTAATTTATCTATATATTCGATTAATGATATTTATTATTCTTTCGGATTTTAATTTGAAAAAATACAAATTAAATATGTATCTATTAATAATTTTTTTATAATATTTTATCTATCTTATACAATTTGCTAATCTTTCTTTAATTTTGCGAAATTTTGTAAATTTTGAAAAGCTACATTCCAAACCTTCGAATAATGGTACCTAAGTTGTATTTTCTCAAAATGTGTGGAAAAACATTTTAAACATTATCATATATATTGTATTATTGTCATATTATATAGATGTTATTAATACTATTTGTCACCAGTCAGAGAATTGAGAATAGAGTTAAAGTTAATAAAACCGGTATATGTACATGGTATATTTAATATTTATCGACAAATTGAAACGTCGGCGAATTGGGAAGTCGATGAATAATTGAGATTCGGCATTGATGACATTCCTATATTTATATGTATGCAATTGAGAAATTTATTGGTAAATATATTCTATAACATTTAAACTCATTCATAATGCAATGCATTCAAAATTAAATTAATTTCATTATTAATTATTATACTGTCTATATTATGGGCAATATTATAATTTCTAAAAAAAATATAAGTTAATGAATTAAATTTGGTGCACTTAAAAAATCATTACCTATATCATACAGTAAAAAAATTACAATTTACATTTTATTATATATACCTAAATATTTTTTTTTTTTTTTTAATAACCTAAACGAAAACAAATAAAATATCTAGTTATATCATATTAAATATTATAGACAATAGAGGAGATTAGGTATGTACTACATAAATTAGTCGGGAAATGCTTAGTGAGCTAAAAGGTAAAGTTCTTACCCATCGAAAAAATAATACACACAATGGATATGAAAGTGAATTTCAACTTCAAATTCTTTTGGTGCCCGAAGTATCCCTCAACCTGTTCCCATTTATTTAAAAGATTACACCAGTTAGTTGATAAGTTAATGAGCAACGCCATGGTGACGGATGATCCACCAAAGAACAAAACTACACCTGCAAAAAAATTCTCGATATGGTTATATAATATAATATGATTATAATAATCTGTTGAGGTTCTTTATTCTTTGACGACCTCCTTTGAATATGTTGGCGCCAGATTCTTTCAGCCAGCAAAAACTCAAAAACGTCATGGTGATTTGACAGACAAGAGCGACTACTGAAAGCACGGTCCTTATACTGAATAAACGGAAACGATCTTGCGATATCGGTATCAAACACAGATACTGGCCAAGTATCGTCGGGAAATTCGTAGCGGATCGAAATGAGTCGGACGGGATTTCGGGCACATCCAGGAAGTAACAAGTACTCGACTCGATATCGACCGTCTTGTGGGGATTTATTTTGAATCGTTTGAAATTATTTGACAGTTTCACTCTGAGGACGTTTTTCAACATGATATATATAATAGTAATAATAATAATAATATTACAATATTTCACATTGTATTGCGAATATAAAGGCACGTTTACAACCGTTACGTAGGTACAAAAAACTAGATGGTATGTATTCTGGCTGTTGTAAAAACCAAAATCGAATTTTATACTTTAATTTAATTATTGGTTTGTGTGTGTTGTGTGAATTACTAAGTGCATTTTTATTTTTATCTTGACACATACCTACCTACAAATAAACGATATTTTTGAATAACTAAATTATTCAAACACTTTATGGTCAAGATGTTTATCAAATACATTGTGATTTGTAGCTGACATGAACTACCTATAATTAGTGATATAAGCGATATAACTGATAGAAGTATATCTACCTAAATCTGTAATGCATACCTTTATAATCGAGATGTATATCATACAAGCAGTAAGTATCTAGGTACATACGTGTAATGGTATTGGTCATAGTCAAATACATCATTAGTTCAATAGTTGCCGAGTTGTTCCGAGGAATAAAGGGGATTAAATGATTAATTTAAAATATTAACATTCACCTAAATATTTAAAGGAGTATAGGCGTAGAGCTAGTAGGTATCTATACTTAAAAAATTGATTTTTTCCTATTCGGAGTTTGTCTGTCCATTTTATAAATTTAAGAATAATGATATAATTCAACCAATATTTAAGACTATACCCACATTTATTTATTATTAACAAATATACCTACTATAGGATAGTATAATAAATCAATAGGTAATTGATGCAAAGTCACACTGTATTGATGGTTAATAATTCGTTCGTAATATTTTGTTCTCAAGATAAAACAAAATTAATATTTTTTTAAGGTTGTAAGTTGTAAATCCGAAAAATAAAAATATGTACCAAATAATACAGAAATCAATTTTAATTTAATATTTTATCAGTGCAAATGTTTATATTTGACTCATTAGTACCTACTCATTATAATTATACCTGCCTAATATAATATATTTTAATTATATTATGGTTTTAATAACTTAAGGAACACCTTGGTTTAGTAATAGAGAATAGTAACACTGTTCCAACCAAATACAATGAAACACTGCCTTATTAAAATTTCCCGAAATAGGTAATTATTTTAGTTATGTTAAAAAAACGTAATTGAGTTAAATTAATCAATTCGAAAATAAAATACTGCCGGGCGACCTATTATTAATATTTAATATTCAAAATTGTATTAAATAAAATTATACTTATGATTTCAGACTAACATTAAAATACCTACTACCTGTTGTGTTAACAATACATATATATGTATAATTTTAATAGTTTAGTTTATATTTTAAGTATTATGTATCTATTTATGTCATTGTGTTGCTTACATTTAACTAGCATATTCAGTGACTGAAATAATTATTCCAAGTTAATATTTACTAGTAAATTTACTAGTGTTTATACAAATAGTCAACCTTTTCAGCTCCCGTAATGGCCGTAATGCTATAGGGTAGGTTAGGTAAGGTTTTAATTATAGTTTATTGGTGATTGAATTTTGTCCAGAAATGGGATTATTTTATTTTAAAATACAATTTTAAATATTATGAACAATTGAATATTTTTTTTATTATTAATTATATAATGATATTCATATAATATAAAATAGAATATTATTTTAGAGATTTATTAATAAATGCTAAAAATACGGCATTTATATCAAATTAATGCTTTATTTTAGATACTTCATAGAGATATGCTGCCATCAATTTGGTCTGAAAAAAAATAAAAAATAAATTATTATTTAATATTTTATAAAAAATAATTTATAGTAATTTTTTTCTTGTCTAACTAAAGTATACACAATATGCACATAATTAAAATATAAATAGGTAGCAAATAAAATACATGGTTATAGTAGTAGTGGGTTTTTAAAATCACATTTGGTACTTACTCCTTTAATATAATTGCGTACATCAATTTTTTCATTCTGTGAATGAGCACTATCGTCTCCAGCACCCATTGGTAATAATATTACACTCTTACCAGTAACTTCCTAGAATAACCAATGTTTAATCAATACTATTATTAATAAACACACATTTAAGTAAGTAATATATTATTTTTTAAGGAAATTTCAACTCTAAGTTCAAGTTATGCAAAATAAATATAACTTAAGTACAAGAATTATTTGTTAACAAATTTTTCAGAATATATTATAGATATTTCAAAATTTTTTAGATATAAAAAACTATCTTTTGCGCTGTTACTAAGTAAAAATACCGTGTCATATTACGTAAATTAAATTGCATTGAAAATATATCATATAAAATAAAATAAAAGATTTTGTTTGTCTCAACTATAATCATATTTAAATATGTATTTTATTACTTTTACTTTTTTATCTTTGAAGTATAAGAGTATATTATCATATTATTTCAGAATTTTTAGGTAAGTAGTTAAAGTAAAAAGTTAACAAACATCGAGCTCGAGTTCTACCAGCTTCTATTATTGAATAAAAAATGAACTTTTTTCATAAAAAGCCCATCAATTGTAATTTTGCAATTTTATTGCCATTTGGCGTATATGGTTGTGTTTGATAAGACATCGGTTTGCTAACTTCCATTGACCATAGTCCACGGTATTAAATATTATCACCGATAAATATTTACAAAGTGATAGTTTTAGTAAGTATTATATTGTCATTAGTCACAAGTTTAATATAACAAGAACAAATTACCTCAATGAAATAGACAACAATTAATAAATTATGTTTTTCGTTTTTATTTAAAAAGATGCATTTACTGTAAAAAAGTAAACGTTTTTAAAGCAGTTTATAAGTGTTCTGACTATACTAAAGCATGTCACCGCAAATGTCATAAAAAGTTTGTACCAACGGAACATATAGCTACTATATCAACTGTAGATATTCAATCTATGACTGAATTGATTCTTAATGCAATTGAAGTTGAAATGGTTATGAACAGTGTTCGAATTGGGGGGGGGGGGATGCAGGTGGACAGAATCCACTATAATTTTTTCATAGATCTCAGCAACCCCCTTCATTTAATTAAGCGAGGAAAAATACTAGCTTTATAGTACCTTACTATATGTGCAGGGGGTGTGTGAGACGAGTCACAATGGGTTACTTTACAATTTATCTGCTATGGAATGGTGTTTTCTGAACTAAAACCAGCGTCCGTCCTCAATTTTTTTTCCAATTCAAGCACTGGTTATGAATGGAAAGGAATCAAATGAAACAATTATAGGGGAGGATAATTCCACGCTAAAACTTAGTTATAATTTGTATAAATTAAATACATACTTGTAAAGTTAATGTAACAGGAATAGATCCACCACATCTTGTATAATCTGGTTCAACATTGTATACAGTTTTAGTAGCTTCATGAGCAGCTGAAAAATGGTCATTAAATGGATCTGTCTTCCAGGGATTACCTTCACTATCAGTATATATCTGTAAAACAAATAAAAATATCAATATTCTAAATACTTATAAGTTATAATACAATATATATTACAAGAAAATTACAATTTTAAGTTGTAAGAAATATATTTATTTAAATGATTCTGTTAAGTTCATACTCATACCACTGTATCACACATTTATTAATCAAATTCAAGATATTCAGTAATCAATGTCAATACATAATGAAGTAAAACTTGCTATTGTCTGACAATTAATGTCAGATGAAAACTGCCAATTAGAAAAAAATTAGATATATTTAAATTGTTAAACTTGTATATTATGCACATTACAAGTTTTATTTATTATTATATGTATTTAATATTTAAAAAAATATTATAATTTAATAGAAAATATGTCTCTATAGAATCTAAGATGAAAATTCTGGACTCATTTTTTTTTCAGTTCAATTATTTTCCTGAACATTTTTTAAGTCATACAAAAAGTGTAAAAGTACAAAAAATTTTAAATATATATTTAATTTGATTATTATTTCTTATACCAATAGAATTACAATTTTTAAGTACAATAAGTCAAAACACAAAAATAGTATGGGAATTCACCAGGTATTTATAATAATCTGATGTTTATCGCATCTGTAAGTCTAATTTATCTATCATAAGATTATATCTAAAAGCTATAATCTAAATTATTAGTATGATAATTATATAGTTCTAACTTATACATAGATGATAGATATATATTTATATCATCAATGTAATATAATGAGAGACATGCATTATAAACTGAATTTTTTACTCCGCCAATGTATTGCAAGATGTTTTGCGGCTATGTCAATAATTATCATAGGAGAAAACAAAAATTGTTATTAATGTATGTTTTTAAATGATTATTCATAAACTCATTTTTAGTATTCGGAAAAAATGTTCTCAGAAAATTTTAATTCGATTTATACTTTTGTATTGATTGTGTTTTTTAAATTTGTATATGGTACGATAATATTTATAATCATAGGTATAACTATACAAGAAATAATAACCTAATATAATACTGAATAAGAAAATTAATTTAATTTTTTTAATTACATAATATGTGGTTTTAGACGTTTTATTCAACTTGGACATTTTATCAGACAGTAAAAATAAGTCAAAAATTTTTGACTGATTAACATTTTTTTAGTTAGGTAATGCAATTTTTTCTAAGTGTAATTACTAGATAGATTGCACAGTGGAAATTATTCTCATATATTATTTCTCAATATTGATAAATTTTTATATATAAATAAATTAACATTATTAAAATTAATTAAATAATACTATAAATATAATACTTTGAATTTGTTAGGGCTTTGTCGCTTTTCCCAAACACTTTGAACATAGTCTTTAACTATTTCTGAAATTCTTGATGGTATTTGATTTGGCACTAATCGAATGGAAAATTTTCCTATTACCTTACGAGGTATCACAGTTTTAAATCCAGGGCCTGAGAAGGCTCCTTCAATTCCATGAACTGATAAACTTGGATATCTCCAATTACTCATTAATAATTCTTCCTGAAATCGAAGATATTCTTAAAATGATTTCATGCTTATACTGCATTATCATATCAAAATACCAACTTTAGTTTCTTTCTGTGACTTAGATGCACCAATTTCATTGATGTATGCATCTACATCAAATTCCATTTTTTCATACAATTTTTTTTCTTTTTCAGATAACGGTTCTACTCCTTCATTAATCCCGGGTATTAAAATATTACCTTTTACATCAACCAACTGATTGAGAATGTATAGTAAATCTGACATTGCTTCATACCTAAAAAAAAATTGAATTATTGTTTATTATTTAATTTTAAACTGAAATATAACTACAGTCTACAAAATCAAAAGCAATACTATTGATCATACTTAGTGTTCAAGGATATAAGTCTATTTTTCTTATTAAAAAATAATTTTTAACTTAATTTATTATCATATAGTTAAAAACGTTTATCCTAAAAAGTATATAAACTAGGTTCATAGTATATAAATTTTCATTTGTATTTGAGGATTTTAAAATATTTCATATTTTTCAGTGTATAATATTATTATAATTTTTAAGTTATGTATAAATGAACTATATAAAAAAAAAAATAAATCTAGTATTTATTATTACTTACACAGTTCCACCATACATTCCACTATGTAAATCCTTACTGGAACCTTCGACTTCAACAAAGAAAGAGCACATGCCTCGAAGTCCATATGTTAAACAAGGTTTCTCTGTGCCCAACCAATAACTATCTGATATACAGACATAATCAACATTTTTTAAAAACGAATCTTTCTTTTTTATCAGAAGTTCATCTAATCCAACACTACCGGATTCTTCCATTCCTTCAAAAACAAACTAAAACCAAATAAATAATTTTTCTATTCATTAATTAGATACATTAATATATATTAATGTTATTATTATAATACATATATTCCAACCTTTAGATTAACTGGAATTTCAGTTCCAGTACTTTGATAAGCTTCAATAGCATTAAGCCATCCAAGGACTGGACCTTTGTCATCTGAAGAACCTCTTCCATACAATTTTCCATTTCTTTCAGTTAAAACAAAAGGTTCACTATCCCATCCATCAGAAATGTCAGCTGGTTGCACATCTAAATGTCCATAGAGACATATTGTGGCTTTAGATTTGTCATTACCTAATGATCCTATTAAGACTGGCGGAAGTTGAACTTTCTTATCTTTAAATGTCTAAGACAAAATAAAAATGCTATATAAAATATTCAAATCATCCAAATGTAACATATTAATATTAATAAACTAGTAAACCTAATTTGAACATAGTAGTGATACAAAATAAAACTAAGTGTGTTTACATTTAATAGATGTAGGTATTATATCTGCAGTTTAATAAAAAATATAAAATAACATTGATTTAAATTTTAAATTACTTTTGTAATACAACATTTTTTAGTAATACATATGCGTTTATAAATATTTTAATACTCATGTTAGGGACTATTTTTTTTTTTAATGTGTTAAGTTTTAATAATACCTGTTGGCCAATATCACATAGTTCAACTTCAGCACCAAATGCTTTTAATTTTACTAGAGCCCATTGCATCATTTTATTGACTTCATTTCTCAATTCAGGATCAGCTGATATGGATTTAATTGCGACTGCCTGGGATAATGTTTCCACAAATTTTTTTTTATTATCATCAATATATCTAGTAAAATAAATTATAAGTTCACTATAATACTGTCAAAAAAATAATCCTTATGTAATATAGTTAGTAGAAGTTGTTTACATTTTTAAAACAATTTACTTAATTGTCTTAATTAATACAATCTATTGTGTATCATTAGATATTTCAACTTATCCACATAATAAAGTAATTATTAATACGATTATACGAATATATATATATATTTAAGATTCATGGATAAATATACATATATATTATAAGTATAGAAAAATACATGAAAATATAATGCTTAAATATAAAATGAAATAATATAAATATATAATCAATTATAAATAAAAAATTATTTACCGAAAGACATCAGCTAATGGATGGACTGGCTCCATTATAATATTAGAAATTCAAATTTATTTTTGTATTAACAATGAATGATGATATTGTTCTAGACAAGGCAATGGTAGAAACTAAAAACAAAATTACTAGTGCACTACTGCACTAGTTGAATTAAAGTACCTAAATAATTAGATAAACACAAAAAAAAAAAAATCACATAATAGATATAGGCAATAAGCTTATTAATTTGATAATAGAATACTAGAATAGTACAAGGTGGATATCCACTTTGGAATAATCTATTCTATAATTAATGATATTGGTTATACTGTAATAGACATCAATGGTTATAAATTATAATAGCTAAAATAGTAAATAGTAATTATCAAATAATAATTAACATAATAAGTTATTGCTTACTACTGTGTTTTATGACTAAAAATATAATTGTGGTGCATACTTCAGTAAAATTGTGGTTAAACACAATTAACAGCTATAGGTAATAAGTACGTTGTAACTTGTAAATGGTCGGTAGGGCGGTAGATAATAGCGTAGAGCTGTAGAATATAATATACTAACTCCCTGTTTCTATTTCTATCATGATTCATATTAAAGAACTTCAAAGAAAGCCAACTAAATTTATTCAGCGTCTATTATAATACAATATTATATCAATAATACGTCTGGGTATCTAAGTCTGTATTGATTAGTATTAATTTATAAATTAATTTCTATCACGAACTCATAGTTAGAAGTATAGAATATAGTGTCTATATTAATCATTGGTTTCTACTAGAAACTTTCAAGTCTTTATCGGTATTTTACAATAAGCGATAAACGTCGAGGACTTGAGATGTGAGCGTTGGGGAGACTAGAGTTTAAGAGCTTATTAGTTATTAATTAATAATTAGTAATTACCAAAATTGTTTATCGTCTATCAACTTCAACTACTTCAAGGACTCTAAGGGCCAACCGGGCCAAGGCTTCATAATTTTTACTATTATCCTATTCTTATTTCCCTAATATGCGTAATCACTTATTCACTTATCAATTATCATTGTAAAACACTTTCAATTTTTACTGAATATTTAATAATCAACCCACTATCAACTACCTACCTATATTATTTATTTTATTAGCCGGATCATCTGGTAATGTTTACACCGAAAAACGTTATTCTGTGATACGTGTTTCGTAATAATAATATGCGATAACATGAAATTATTGAAATTCACAATATTATTTTTCAGTGTCGGAAATTCGGTTGAATCCGATGATTGATGGACTGATAACAGATCCAATGAATAGAGAATAAAAATATTAAAAAAATATTACTCGGTATTACGGAAACAGCGTTACCGACGTTTACATTTTACACAAAACATTTGATTCCACGTCCTCACTCCTCACTCTACGGTCTACAGTCGTCGTGCTCATAGTTCAATTATTACCATCGTATACATTACACAGCTGTACAACATTATAACAGTAAAGTTATATCTTATATAATATATATATATGTACATGTATTTTTGTACACAAACTATAACGGCAACCAACAACGTACTTAATCTTTGCGTTCAACCTGGTGATTATTATTGTTGAACTAGTTCAGTAGTTCACCACTTATGTCATTGTGGTTACTGGTTTGAGGTGTGATCGTCCGTGGTTCACATTTTTCTGGCTCGCGAACACTCAGTGTTTCTTTTTATTGAAATTTATTTTTTTTACTAAAAAACAATAAATAAAATCATAAAAATGCCGAAAAGTAAGAAACAACAAAATGCTCTTCCAACTCAATTAGTAAAAATATTCAGGTAAATATAAAGTATAAGACATGGGAAATTTCCGAATATGTATTCCTCGTAAATATATTTTTAATTATTAATTATAAATAATTTTAATCATTATTGCAGTTATGTTGACGAAAATGAAAAAAAATTTGTGGAAACATTATCACAAGTAGTTTCAATTAAATCTGTATCTGCAGATCCAGATTTAAGAAATGAAGTTGTTAAGATGATGAAATGGGCTGACATAAAATTGCAAGCGCTAGGAGTGACTACTGAACTTTGTGACATAGGTGTACAGGTAAATTAGTTAATTAGTTTTTAATAGGCTTAATTTAAATTTTTTTTCCTTAATACATTTTAAATAATTCATTTTTAGGAATTAAGTGGCAAAACTGTACCTCTACCTCCCGTCTTACTTGGCTCATTAGGTAATGATCCCAAAAAGAACACTATTTGTTTATATGGCCATTTAGATGTGCAACCAGCCGATATATCTGATGGATGGGATAGTGAACCATTTATCTTAACTGAAAGAAACAATAAATTGTATGGAAGAGGTTCTACCGATGATAAAGGTCCAGTTCTTGGATGGCTTCATGCTATTGAAGCATTCCAAAATACTGGGACTGACTTGCCTGTTAATCTTAAGGTTAGAATAATAATATTAACAACATATATAATTTACAATAGAATAAACAATTTGTTTGCTTTTAGTTTGTTTTTGAAGGAATGGAAGAATCTGGTAGTATAGGTTTAGACGAGTTACTTATTAAGAAGAAAAATACATTTTTTAATGATGTAGACTATGTTTGTATATCTGATAGTTATTGGTTGGGTACAGAAAAACCTTGTATAACTTATGGACTTCGTGGTATGTGTTGTTTTGGTATAGAAATTGAAGGTTCAAGTAAAGATTTACATAGTGGCATGTATGGTGGAACTGTGTTAGTATATTAATAACTATTTACTATCATATTAACTATTTAACTATTTGATGTATTAATAAAATTGTTAATCATTTTAATTTTAGATATGAAGCTATGTCGGATTTAATTTATGTTCTCAACCAATTAGTTGATATAAAAGGAAATATTTTAATTCCTAATATTAATGAAGATGTTGAACCATTAAATGAAAAAGAAAAAGAATTATATGATAAAATAGAATTTGATGTTGATACTTACATTAATGAGATTGGTGCGACTAAGCCACTGAAAGAAACAAAAGTTTGTGTTATTTTCTAAATAATTTATGTGATAGATTTAATAAATATTATTGTAGGAACAATTATTGATGAGTAATTGGAGGTATCCAAGTTTATCAATTCATGGAATTGAAGGAGCATTCTCAGGTCCAGGATTTAAAACTGTTATTCCTCGTAAAGTAATTGGAAAATTTTCTATCCGATTGGTACCAAATCAAGAACCACAAAAAATTTCTGAAATAGTGAAAAGTTATATTCAGAGTGTTTGGGAAAAGCGTCAAAGTCCTAATAAATTAAAAGTAATTATTAAAACAAATTATATAAACTTTTAAAATAATTTTAAGTTACAATTTATTTAACCACTCAACTAAACAAATTTAATTTTATATGTGATTCTGAGTATACATTGAAGCAGTTTATTTTTAATTTATTAAATTTATACTTATAGTATTGACTGATACAATTGTGAATATGTATATTATACTATTGATTATAGAATGACTATTGGACTTATTATTCTATTACTGACTATAGTCAATAATTATACTAAACTTTTTTTTACTATATTTTCATTAATTTGAGATTTCATATTATTTTCTTTAAATTATTGTTTTGCTATTATCATTTGGAAAACTAAGTTTTATTAAATATTGTTATATACAAATTTGTTTTACATAGTTTATGTTAAATAATTGTATAATACTGTTTAAATATTGAAAATGTTTTATAAAAATGAACAATTTGACAATATTTAACAACTCAAGTTTTTATATTAACAGATAATAATATTATTAGACATCTAACAGTATTTTTAAATTATAAATGAGTATTATTAAAGTGTCAATAATATTTAGTCATAATTTTAAATATAAATATTTGAATAGACATAATAATTAGAAAGTTAGAAAAATATTTCAAATTATAGAATTAAATATTTAAAAATAATAAGCTATGTGACTAATAAACATTAATTATAAAATATAAACTAATGCTTTTAGAAATATTTATTAAACATATTATAAAGTATTTAAGGATGTTTTTGGTGACACTTATAGATTTAAAATATTAATATGTTACACTACCAATTAGTCATTATACTAAAAATTATTTTTTTAACTTAAAATTATACAGGCCAATTTATTATAACTGCAAATTACCCAATTATATTTTCTTTTACTGCCTATTTTTGTATGGAATAAATATATATTTAATTTTAAAAATCTGTTCAATATTTTATTATTATGTGAAAGTTAAATGTTTTGATTAAAATTATTTATTAAATGTAAAAATATGAGTATAAATAATGATGCTATTAGTTATATTTAAGGTTTTAATAATTTAGGAAACTGTTTCCTAAATTTTGGTTGGGGTTTTTTTATATAAATTATATTTTTTAACTAGCTTAGATTTCATTGTATATATTTTGTTTAAAAACAAAAAAATTATAATTATTTGTTTGTTGAGTTTTGGGTTTGTTTTAGTACTGCTTGTGTGTTATATGATACATTCAAATTAAAACATAGTATGTCTATTGATTTGATTTTATAGATTGTCACTGAAGGGGATGGTGGTAATCCTTGGATGACAGATCCATTTAATCCTCATTATTTAGCAGCTCATAAAGCTACACAGTGTGTGTATAATATTGAACCAGATTACACTAGAGGTGGTGGATCAATCCCTGTCACACTGACTTTACAGGTATGTCACTCACAAATATTCTCTAGTTCTTAATTCATATAACGTTAGCATGAAAAACATATTTTAAAATGATGTGTCATAATAATATAATATGTTTATGTTATTAAATTAATTTTAATGATTTAAAGGAAGTGACTGGTAAAAATGTTCTACTTTTGCCAATGGGGTCTGGAGACGATGGAGCTCATTCTCAAAATGAAAAAATTGAATTGCGAAATTACATTGAAGGAGTAAGCATTAATTTTTATCACTTTATTAATTTAAATGTTATATAAACTAAAAAAAGAAAACTCATTTAGATATTAAATCATTGAAATTTGCTATATAAACAAGAATAGTTACTAAGAATGTATTGTTTATCTTAAAAAGAAAGAAAATCTGTATATTATATTTATTATTTATCTGTTTAATGTTGGATATATTTAAATGTTTTTTGTTTTATCCGTCTATACCTAAACTGTAACATTTTTGGTACAAGAAAATATGATAATTAAATCATTTTTTTTTCAGACTAAATTGATGGCTGCCTATCTTTATGAAGTATCTAAAATTAATGATGCCAATCAATAATTTGGTACTAAATATCAAATGTATTGTATTATTTTATTATTATCGACAATTATTTTAATGCTTCAATTTATAATATGTTATACTTAAAGTACAAGAATCATTTTTGCTCATATTTTAATAATGGTTCTACAACATTTATACTATTATCAATAGTTTTCATGACAATTTTTAATTTTTATATACCAAAATGATTGTTTTGTGATACTCAATTTTATAATAACTTCTATTATTTATATATCAAACTTATAATTATAAACAGAAATTAATAAAAACATTTGGTTTTTGAACCAACTTGCTTATTTCATTTATGTATTATTATATGTTTATTTATAGTTTATGAATTTCCTTGTATGGTAATACACTAATAAACAATTGATCTATACAGTGAAATGAAAATATTTAACACTTTTACACTTAACTGTGAAACAAGTTGACTTTTAATCAAAATGAAATACTTATTTTGTGACAATAGTAACAATAAAAAGAAATAAGTTTTATTGTAGATCCACGATTACTAACTTAGGTATAGTTTTTTTTGTCATGTGGTATCTTTACTGAGGGTTGGATGATAGGAACTGCACAACTGATTAGCTTTACTGTTTTCGGCAACCCAGATACACCTTTTTAGTGCACACTACTTAGTGTTAATAGTACTTATTTTCGGTAATTCAATTTATTCCTGAGGTCACATGATTATGATAATTTAAAATTTAATTTCAATTGTAAAAGTATAATTGTAGTAGGGATGGGCATGAAATCTGAATATCTGAATTATCCGGATTTATGGATTTGCTTTTATGTGATTTTCAATTATTTGTGATTTATGGTAAAATAAATTATTTTAAATTCTGAACGAAATAAAGAATGTATTGATTTTTATAACGATGTATGTTTTTTTTATTTTTGTGTCTGTCATCACGTTTTGTAAATTGTAATAGATATAAATAATAATGCTTTGATTTTTTACTTCAGCCCCTCTTGGAAAAGGAAAATTCATTTAGTTGGCATTTTAGGGGAAAGTAAAAAATTTCCAGTAGTTTTCAAAAGAATTAGGAAAAACCCTAAAAAGTAATGGAAAAACGGGAATTTTTACGCATAATCAGTTTTCGACAAAATCGATTTTTTTTATTTTGTTGTAACTCAAAAACGAATCATTATTATAAGTTGTACCTACTTATCAGTTATCGTAGTTAAAAAAAATCAAAAATCATTAGTCACAATTTTTGTTTATAAGCATTTAAAGTTCCAATTTTTACGATATATATCAAAATCGCAGAAATTTGCAAGAAATTTTGAAGTTGAAAATTTGTAAAATTTTTGTGATTTATACCTAAAAAAACCTATTACCTAAAAAACTTAATACAAGGTTATCCATAAATTATCCTTCAAGTATCTGTGAAAAAAATGCTAGCGTTAATAATTAATATAGAAAACATTTTATGAAATTTAATTTTTTACGAAATCGCGTAAAATAACAATATATCACAATTTAATATAATATATTACATCCTACTAATTATCCTAGACTGACAAATCATCTCTGTTCAGAATCGTTTTTCGTATACAATGATACCTATCATTGCATTCAAATTTAACACATTCATTAAAGTGACCTACTCCCCATCTCTACTATAATACTAGATATACAGCAGAGTGATACCCACTTGCCCACCCTTTTATTTTATAGTAATACAAATTTAACAATAAATTAATACTTAAGTTTTATGATTTACATTATATTTATCATAATTTCAATGGTTATTTATAATTTGTTATTAATTATCAAAACAACAAGTTATTAAATTGTTGAGTTTATTTTATACCTATCTGTCCTATCTATATGACTTTTTCAATTGTTATAATATTATATCAAAGTTCGTATCATAACGATCGTTCGAAATGTATACGTTTTAAATAGGTAAGTTAAACCAATTAACTAATATTTACTACATAACCTTCGAATGGTTAACTATATAAATGTTATTATGTTAGATTGACTTACTAAAACGAGTAAAACGTTTAGTACTATTTACTAGGTACTAAAAAGTTACTGCAATGTATTTTAGTTGTCACTACTAGATTATAGTTACTAGTTACTACCAGTTTTGTAAAGTATCCAAATACTTGTATTCGAATACATAGTTAGTATTTTTATGGTATTCTGAATACATTTTAGAAGTATTTTTAACAAAATGTAATTACTTTATTTAAATTATATAAATAAATAGTAACATTTTAAATATTAAAAAAAAAGATCAGATAAAAATTTCGAAAAAAATTGACAATAAAAGAACATATTTTAACTGTTGGGCCAACAAAACATCTCTAAAAATGTTCAGAGAATTGATTGTAAAATTTACAGTATTATGTACGGTTAAGGTACATATATAGATTTGTAAAAATTAAAAATATACTTATATTTATACTAAAATACTTTGTGGGTATTCGTAAAATATATTATTTTATAAGTATTTTTAATACTTTTTCATGTGAATACTAATATTAGTATTTTAATACTTTTTTAAAAGTATTTTTTACAAGACTGGCTTACTACATAGCTATAAAAATATATCTATAATAATATGGTATTATCAACTAATATTATAGCTGTCCTATATATAACTACAAAATATACCTATCGAAAACATTAAATTATCTCTTTAACAACTGATGATTGAACATCAATAGCAATTGATTCATAGGTATTTAACATTTTCTGCTCGTTATTTTGATGATAATTGGAAATTTTATAATATAGGTAACTTTCAATTGGAGAAAATATAAGAACGCGGCTGAAAATGTAAGACAGTATTAATTATTACACTATTTAGACTATCATGAATGGTAGTCTTGGAATTTAAATGGTAAAATAACGGGAATTAGTCATGAAAATCCTGCAAACATTTCAAATGCTGTAAAACTATTTTATGATTACGATCAAGACATTATTTACTCAAATCGTTTTGCTACTCACACACTACAATTGGCTGAAAAAAGTTTAGATTTAAGTACATATGCCGTACTTTATTAAAAACCGCATCAAAAATTGTTGTTAGTTTTCAACAATCTTCCAAAAGAACATACGCCTTAGACAATTATTTAGTCGCAAGAGTGCAAAAACCTTAATCTTGTACAAAGTTGCCATACCTACACGTTGGAATTCTACTTTGGATATGTTGGAACTTCGTTCAGCTGTGTTGTCATTATGTCTGATCGGATAATTGTTAATAGTAAAATTACAAAAGATCGAGAATTACTCGAAGACTATGAAAAAATAGAAATACTTGTTATTTTGTTGAAATCATTAATAACAGCAACAACAGTGTTATGTGCAATGTGATGATCAAAATATCACTATATCAATGGTCGGTTGATTAAAAATTATAAGTATACCTAATTCATATTAAACAGCAGTTATTATTTTGTAAACAGCATAAGTTGTTTGTGTTTATTTTTAGGTTTTACCAATTGTTAAAAGTCTTATTGTTAAGTGCTTTAAACCGATGAACAATCTAGATTGTAGATTTTTAACTTTTCAAGGAGACCATTATTTACAAGTTATTACCACGTTTTTTCTGTTTAAATATTAAATTGATGTTGAAAACGGTCAACGATTGTGAAATAGAAATAAGTTTTACTAAAATAGCCAACATACTCGATCCTAGATACAGAAATGTGTCATTTGAATCTTCCGAAAATATTAAAAATTGAATTAAAGAGATGGTATGTTTAAAAATGGTTTTGTTTTAAAAAAATTATCACATTAATTTTGCCGCCCGATAACAACCCTTTTTGGCTGGTCACACTGATTTGGCCATGCTCGGCAGTCGGCAGTAAGTTGCCATCATTGGATAGACTTGGCAACAAGGGAAATGATAATCAAAATTGAAAATCATTGTTGACATTTATTCTATTATTTAAAAAGACTAGATAAATTTTAAATATCACGTAGTGTGATTAGTGTGAGCTGTGAAGTGTAAACTACTAAACTGGAAAGTAAAAAGCTTAGAATAAGTTATTAAGAAAACATTTGTATAATACACCACTTTAGTATTCGGAGTATTCCATAAAAATGGTAAGTATAATAAAGTTATTAAAATGTTTTTCATAAATAATACCTTCGTATATATCTAATTGATTATCATTAATTATATATGTTCAATAAAACCATTTGTATTGTTTAGGGTCAAAGTCATTCAGCTGGTGGTGGTGCTGGTGGTGAAAAGAAAGACGATAAAGACAAGAAGAAGAAGTATGAACCACCAATCCCAACAAGAGTGGGCAAGAAAAGGAAGCGTGCAAAGGGTCCAGACACTGCTACAAAACTACCACTAAGTATGTATTGTTTACTATTCAAAAATCAATTCATGTTACATTAATTTTGATTACATTTATAGTCACTCCACACACAAGATGTCGTTTAAAGTTGTTAAAATTGGAGCGTGTCAAGGATTATTTAATGATGGAAGAAGAGTTCATTCTAAACCAAGAAAGGCTAAAGCCTCAGGAAGAAAGAAATGAAGTAATTATTAATTAAAACACCTTTATTTGTTATGAAAACTACTTATTTAGCTGTAATTATTTATCCAAGATTTATTTTGGATAAACAACAATTGAGGTATTATTCATTTTTGTTTCAACAAATTATATTAAAATAATATACTATAATTTGTTTTGTATTCTAGTAGTACTATTGGTGAATGTATTTTTAATTAATAATTAATATACTAAATTAATATTTAAGTACTTAAATTTAAATCCGCCTTGAAAAAAAAATAGCTTTAAAGGCTTAAATACAAGTTTTCTAAGTTGAATTTAGGTACACTAAATATTAAAATAACTTTTGTGGATTCTTGGTACATAAGTATATTTTATGACATTTAAGAATATACTTGTGACATGGTAGAATTATAATTTTTTATTACTCTATTCCCTTATTGAAACTTGTATGTTTTTAACAGGAAGAACGTTCAAGAGTAGATGATCTACGTGGAAGCCCAATGTCTGTTGGTACATTGGAAGAAATTATTGATGATAATCATGCAATAGTATCAACATCTGTTGGAAGTGAACATTATGTTAGCATTTTATCATTTGTTGATAAAGATCAATTGGAACCCGGGTGCTCAGTACTACTTAACCACAAAGTAAGTAAATTAAAATTATTAAGTAATTTTATATTTTATTATGTATTTTAATTATAGGTCCATGCAGTTGTTGGAGTACTATCTGATGATACAGACCCTATGGTAACTGTAATGAAATTAGAAAAGGCACCTCAAGAAACTTATGGTGATATTGGTGGTTTAGATCAACAGATCCAAGAAATTAAAGAATCTGTTGAACTTCCTTTAACCCATCCTGAATATTATGAAGAAATGGGTATTAAACCACCTAAGGGAGTTATTCTATATGGGCCTCCGGGAACAGGTAAAACTCTTTTGGCTAAAGCTGTTGCCAATCAGACCTCTGCCACATTCTT
Organism: Rhopalosiphum padi; assembly: GCF_020882245.1. Taxonomy (NCBI): domain Eukaryota; kingdom Metazoa; phylum Arthropoda; class Insecta; order Hemiptera; family Aphididae; genus Rhopalosiphum; species Rhopalosiphum padi. Next base: position 9,661,962 of record NC_083598.1, on the reverse strand, counting down.
ACGGGTTGTTGGATCTGAACTCATCCAGAAGTATTTGGTAAGTTGTACATAAATTTACTTATTTAATCTTATGGCAATGTGTATACAAAGTAAAAACTAATTGATTTTGAATTATAATAACCTTTTTAGGGAGATGGTCCTAAATTGGTAAGAGAATTGTTCCGTGTAGCTGAAGAACATGCACCTTCTATAGTATTCATTGATGAAATAGATGCTGTAGGCACTAAACGTTATGACTCAAATTCTGGAGGTGAACGTGAAATTCAACGTACTATGTTGGAACTTCTTAATCAATTAGATGGGTTTGATTCTAGAGGGGATGTTAAGGTAAACAATTGTGTTTTTTACTTATTAAAGGACATCACAACACTACATTTTTTTTTAAATTTTAAGTTAATTGGTGTATTGTTGTAGTCAACACAATGAAAAATGTTGTGGTAAAAATCCAAAGTTAAAAAAATGATTATTCAAAGAGATAATGAGAGTTGATGAATAGCCGCGTGACGTCATAGAGCAAACAACCGATTAGTCGCCTATGTTTTACATGTATTAGGAGTTTGATTTATACAGTGATTTTAATAACTTAAAATAATATTTCAGAATAGTTTTTTTTCAAAATCCTGAGTATATTTATGTGCTTAAAAAGATGGTGTGATTTAAAATTTAATATAACTTGTTGTTGCATGCATATTACAAATTATAATTTAGTAAAATTATTGAGTTTGCAACTCGCATTGTATTGCCGTGCAAACCAAATTTTACAAAATTGACTATAATAGTTTTATCTACTATAAAAAAACTAAAAAGTTTATCAAAATTATAATCACACCAGTGTCATAAACAAAAAAAACACTTAAGTTTACTCAAAAATAAATTTAAAAATATTATATTTAACGATTAAAATTGTTGTGTTAATCTAGACACTTTTGCACGTAATACATATGCCCTGTTCTGACTTCGGCTCTATAACGTCACACATATATTTTCAAATGCCTGGTATCTCATTGAATAATTAGTGTTTAAGTGCTAGACCCACACCATATTTCTTGGATAATGACATACTTTAAATCTAAGCAAACTTGTTTTTAGTGTTGTAATGTTTTTTAAGGACTTGTAGAATGTTAATGAACTTGTATTCTTTGTTTAAGGTGGTTATGGCTACGAATCGTATTGAAACTTTAGATCCAGCCTTGATTCGTCCCGGTCGTATTGATCGTAAGATTGAGTTCCCTTTGCCAGATGAAAAAACAAAACGTCGTATATTTAATATACACACATCTAGAATGACGTTGGCTGAAGGCGTTAATCTCCAAGAGCTCATTATGGCCAAGGATGATCTTTCCGGTGCTGATATCAAAGTAACTATATGTTCATCAATTTAATTATTGGTGTTAGCATAATATCAAATACTTTTTGAAACAATATGTAAGACAATGTCCTACTAATACAATATTGAATGCATAATAGGAGTTAAGAAGACTGATCTATATCTATGACCCGGATCATATTTATTTCTTCTAATCATAACTGTATCTTCTTTTGTATTAACAATAACCTATAATATTCATTTTAATCTATACCACTTGTTATCTATCATATCTAATTATTCAATATTATTATATTCTTATATAAATACATAATGTGTATTATTTAACTCACATAAACCATCGAGTGTTGATTTATAAAATAAGACATAAGTAAATAAAAATGCGTATAAAACAAGTCATTTATCACTTATAATTTTATTGTTAACAATAAGTATGTACTCTATAGAGTGCAGATTGGTTATAAAATATAAGCACTGGTGGTTAAACAATGTTTTTCCAAGTTGTGGTCATTATGTAACAAATAACATAATTAATATTTATTTATTAAATAACAGCATTTTTATTCTCATCTGATAAACATTATAAACAATTTTTAGAGTTGTATATATAGTATATTATGAATAATAAGTTTTTAATACAAGGTGATTCTTTAATCATGAACTCCACTCCTTATTTAAAAAATTATTAACATTTTTGATAATATTAAAAAATAAATTATATTTTTTATCATTATAATTTTAAGTTATTTATTTTTATAGATTTTTAATTTAATATACTATTCATCCTATATTAATATATTAAACAATTTTAATTAATCCCATTATTTTGAATTTTAGGCTATTTGTACTGAAGCTGGTTTGATGGCTCTTCGTGAACGTCGTATGAAAGTAACCAATGAAGATTTCAAGAAGTCCAAAGAGAGTGTCTTATACCGTAAGAAAGAAGGCACGCCTGAAGGATTATATCTTTAGTACTATTTATATTAAAGGATTTTATTTGTTATACTGAAAATATTATAAGATTATATTTGTAACATTGAAAATATTTTTTATTTTATGTCTATAAGACTTAAAATCAGACCTTACTTCATTACCTAATTATATTAATACATATTTCCGTGTTTTTTAAATTTTTCAAAAGATTAAAATAATAAATGCAAAATTAAAACTACATGTTAATTTTTTACATCATACTGTAATAGGTCCACATTCCAACATAAACTATTAATAAACATACTAATTAGTATAGGTCGTCTATTTTAATAATTATATACTAATATGAGATGTGTATTAAATAACATAATAATAATTGCGTTTAAAACATATCAGCATAATATTTGTTTTTTCTCTGATCCATACCTTAAATACATAGAAAACATTTACATAAAAATGTTTTTGATGATTTTAGAGTAACCTAAGATTAAAATCACCTATTACAAAAGTTATAGATAATATTTTTTAGGGTAATCTTTTCATGATTCAAGGCCACGATATAAGACATCTTAAATATCTTAAATCAAATTCAAGGCTTACTCAAAATCTGAAATTCATGAAGATACATCAAGAAATATGGTTGTTGAAAAATGATAAGTGAATCTAAATCTCTGAATAGTGAATTGTAAAATACTAGTTGAAACAGGTGGGTTTATTCAAGTTAAAAATATAACTGTCAAAATTTGAGATAATAAGTACTTATATTTTATAGTATTTTTCTCACTGAAATTTGTATTTCTCGAAGTTTTACACTTTTACCTTTATGTTTATATTATTTTAACATAAGTATTATTAACTATAATGTTACCTTCCCCCATTTACATTATCAATGTTATAGTATTGTCATCGCTGTAATGAGAAGTGCATACGATATGATACAAAAGTTTGTTTCAGGTTACAGCAAAAGCTAGAGAAATGTTAAAATTAAATGCTCATGACTCTTGAGTTATGAAATACAGGGCCATATTTAACATTAGACTTTAGACAGGATAGGCAACTGCCTACGGCCTCCGTTATTAGAGGGCCTCGGATTTTTATGAACCTTATCTTTTTTTAGAGTACTACTTTCATCATATAAAATAAATATAAGAAACATGTAATATTTCATAAAATAAAATAATTAATCCTTAACTAAGTAAAATTTAAATGAAAATAATAGATACAAGAAATCTGTAGCTGAAATATTCGATTTTCTATGAAAATTAGTGTAATTTATTATGTACATATTATAATATAATATATATTTTAAATTGCAAATCGGGTCTTCAATAGTCCTAACCCGTATTCGCACTTGAACAGTTATAGCTTATTACATAGACATGTTAAATAATAAAAACTAAAAACGACAACATCTTTAAACGAAATTATATCCACTTTGTATTGATAACAATTCGTCACTTCGCCGTACCAAATACCAATGCAGAGAGTTTAAGTATTTATAATCAGCGTAGAGCGGTTAAAAATTGAGTCGGTAGATGAACGAACAAACAATGCAATTAATTCATCATTACTAGTGAGAATTTAAATATATATAATTACTGTTAGGGATGGATAAGATCAAAACAAAGAACTAAAGGAGTACGGAGATACGGCACGTTCCACCATAACGTCTATGAAAATAGGAACGGCCCGACAACACAAACAGGTATAAAGGAACGGGATCTATGGCAAACGACATAATTAGATGTGATGGGATAAGTGAGAGAGTTAAATAATTCAAGTGATATGAGCCCGTCAGGGCCTACAAAAATTGCCTACGCGGACAGTGTTTCATGTCCACATGGCGGGGTATTGGTTAAAGTTTTCAACTAGCAATAATCGCACCTCGGATGGACCTCATTGGTTACGATATCGCCACTGCGCAAAGCTGATGATTCTCTCGGTTCGAGACCGTTTTATGCGGTTCCGTAGCCGTAGCCGACGTGCAGATGTTCACCGAGCACTGATCTCAGTGTCCATGTTTTCAAGCGTTTAGTCATCGTCCGAGCAGCTCGCGTAGTCGTCCTCGACTTTTGGGCGGAAACCCTTCGAGATGGTGGCCGGCGAAAGCTCGATGCGGGCGTACGTCTACCGTTCTGCGAGAAGCCGCTGGACGATCGAAATGCAGTCGTGCGTTCAGCGCGCTCTAGCGTCTAAAAATGGCAACGCCGCGATGAACGTTTTCGATGTTGGCGTCGGCTCTCCAGACGATCCAAAACCAAGACCGTCGATTACTACACACGTCTATAATACTATGTTGTATAACTATTTTAGGATTTAAGACGTTTAAGTGTTGCTTATACTGCAACAGTGAGTATCTCAGTTATTGTTGTTTTTCGGGATTATCAAAATATACGTCATGTTGATACAATGTTTAGATCACGGAATAAGATTATAATCTAAGACCGTGGTTTAGATCATGAACATTATTGTTCTGTGATTAGGAGTACGGACACTGATCACAGCCGACGACCGACAAAACACAGTCTCGAATTTGTAGCTTCTGCCAGAGCGCGCTACAGAGTAGTAGACATACTCATTTTACACAAGTGCATAGGACATTTCGTGGTTTTAGTTAATATTAGATATATCTAAAACTGTTTTATAATTATTTATTAGTAAACGTTAGATACAGCACATGATTTTATCAAAATAAATGTTTGAAATTGTTTTAATTTGTCTCGTTAAATCATACCACGAAATTGTTTTGTACTGTCAGGGATCAGGTCTATTAACAAGGTAATGGGAATTTGCAACATAACATTGTAAATAAATTTAATAAATTAAATATGTTATACTTATAATACTATAGTATTAGGTTCATTATGATTTTATCTAAATTGTATTGTGACATACTTGCGACTCACACAGTAACACTATATACATGTATTCTATAATATATAATATATATATTATATATATATATATATATATATATAGGTATCTTGTACTTGTAAATTGTAATATAATAATAATCTTATATATATAATAAAATATGCTACACATATTACTGGATCTAATGTCTTAGCACAATGGTAATTCCATGATCAGATCGAAATTTGAGATCAGTAATAGATTTAGTGTGAAAAACATTTTGCTGAAACCAGTTTAATAAAATATTTTGAAACTGACATAGCTGATGACTCAATCCAAAAATTTGAAAGGGATAAAATTAATAAAATAATAAATAATATTATTATATAATAAAATTAAATATTAGAAGCAATTAAATTTAAGTTTCTAATTTTATAGATATACTTTTATTATTTCAAATAATCAATAATATACGTACAAAATACAATAACAATTGTATGAAATACCTTTTTAATATGTACATTTTTATTGTTTTTATTAAAACTAACCTGCACTTTAAATTATATTATATAATATATTAATATTTGATTTCGTTTTATAATTTAAGATAAAATTAGACGGTGGCATAGCAATGGTACGGCGAAGTGTGCCTATGCGAAGGGCGTAAATCGTGAACGAGAGCAAAATAATTCTGCTTTGAAAGTAATATTTTTATTTTACCTTCCAAATGACATTTATATCATTTACATTTTGAAATGTGTATGATTTTGTTTATTTATACACATATGTAGTTACGTGTGAATTAAATGATGAAAAAAGCGTAAGGAAAGTTTAATTGATCGGTAAAAAGGCGTTTTTTGGTAACATTTTCTGGCATGCTAACGAATCTTTCTACACCAACTGATCTCAAACGACCACAACAATTCTTCTGCTTCTAAAATGTTACAAGAGTATGACTAGTGTTTTGCAGCGTACTCTGACGGATGCACTTTTATCTGTATCGATGTCATTACTCCAATGTTCATGGTTTAAAGTAGAATAAATTAAATTTAAATTTTCATTTATTCTGTGATTTAGATGGGTGGTGTTATCATTTTATTGTTTTACAGTGTAACCACGAGTCTGACAAAAAAAGTTATAGAAAAAAACCCTTAAAAACACTTGTATAATCAATATTCAATATTGTTAATCTCATTTTGTTACATTTTGAGATACGCTCCGTGCTGTACAGTGTATTTGTATATTAATTATATTACAGTGTTCTGCTTCTGCCGTTTTACTATTGTTGTTTCCGAATCGCGTATTCGCGTACGAACTCGAACGAAATCGTTGGAGCATATTTTTACGACTTTTTAGTTTTTTTGGTGTTCATTGACATTAAGACATGACGACTGCTGCCCGACCGACGTTTGAACCAGCCCGTGGTGGCCAGGGCCGTGGAGAAAACGATCTTAGTGCCTTGTCTGTGCAGTATTCCAGCAGGGATTTACCGTCACATACAAAATTAAAATACAGGTATTTCGCGTTTAGCGTTCAACCGTTAGTAACTATAATGTGTGATTGTTGTTTTCTGTAGAGAACCGGGACAGGGCACAACTGAAGAACTTCAGAAACAAGATTTTGCCAAAGTACTCGAAGAAAAAGAAAAAAATGTTGCTACTAAAGCGATAGGAGGTGAACCTCCAGTGTAAGTGCATCAATTAAGATATAACTAATGTTTAAACTTTTATCGACTAAATTGATTTTATTTTAGGAAGAAAATACGTCCTGAACATGTTCCAATTGCAACATTGGATGTTGACGATCCATTAGATTTGGATGCTTCAGATGATGATGATAGTGAAGATGATGCTGAAGAATTAATGTTAGAATTACAAAAAATTAAAAAAGAAAGAATGGCTGAAGAAGCTCGTATGGTAACATGTCTTAGTATATTAGTATTTATTATTTATTTTTAATGTTTTTATAGTAAAAACGAAAATTCAATTTGAATAACTCTTTGAATCTACTGGAACGAATTCTTCTAAACAAAATATTCATTATTTTAAAGACAGAAATGTATATTTTTAGATCATTAGTGTTTATGTTGTTTATTGATTTAAAAGTTTTACATTTCCACTTTAAAAATAAAACTGATTGGTAATTATAAGAACAAAAACATTCTAATATATGACTATGAGGATATTATGGTAAACCCATGAACAGAATAATTATTGAATACTTTTAATACTTTATTAAAATTTTATCATAAATATGTAAATAATTAAGTTTCACTGTATCAATAAACCATATTATAATATTATGCAAAATTGACATACTGTTATAAAAATAAATAATAGATTGTTAAATTTAATTAGCAAGTGTATGTAAGCAATAAGCATACCAATATGAATGCAAAATTTTACAAGTTACAAAATGTTCAATAGGTTCTAGTTTAAAACATTACATAATAAATGCTTTTTTATCATTAACTGATTAACTAACACATATAAATAATTCTTTCTTTCTTACATTATTGCTACATTTAGTAACAGATTCATCACCTGAGTGGTTAGTAGTCTATGGAAATAATATAAAAATTGAGGGACTCTTTTGGGCAATGCTTTTAGTAAATAGAGTTTGGTTATCTTATTTTAGACTTAATATTACAATCTAAAAAGTCTGTTGAATTGCCCATTCCTTTTATTATATTATTTTTTAAAACTATATAATGTGATAAAAATAATAGTAATGAAAATTAAATAGTTCTAAACTAAGCAATATGGTAAATTAACAATATATTATATTATTTTTTTCATTTTTTTTAATAGGAAGCAGATAAACGTGAAGCTGAGGAACAGATTAGAATCCAGAATATTCTTCAAGGAAATCCGTTACTAACCTATGGAGGAGGATCAGCAGTACCCAAAGTTAACCAAAAAGTCAAGAGACGCTGGAATGACGATGTGGTATTTAAAAATTGTGCTCGCACAGAACCAGAAAAGAACACAACATTTATAAATGATTGCATTCGTTCTGATTTTCATAGAAAGTTTATGGATAAATATATAAAATAATTTTGATAATGTTTTTTAATTGGTATTAAATAAAAATTTAGGTTAATTATAATATACGAATACATTTTTGTTAAAATAAAATTATAATATGTACAATAATTAATTGTTTATTTTAAGTCATAATTATTTCAATTATACTTTTATATACAATTTTGAGGAAGCATTTTAATTAGCTGAAATTTTGAGAGTGATTGTAAATGATTTTATTTTATAAGTTGTTTATACCTAATTTAAATTATTTCATATTTTCTAAAAATTATTTAATTATTTAAAATTTATTTCCATTTTTTTTTTTCATAGTACTATAATCTTTATATTTAAGAGAACACCATACCTGCATATGTTGTTTTTCAACGCATAGCTTAGTAAATTGGAGTTAGGTGATATTAATTTTGTTTTTATCTACTGTAATAGTGAATAAATCTATAATTAAACTTAAAGTTAAAATATTTATAATTTCTTGTTGGTTTTTCACAATATTTTTATTTTTAAATGAGGTATGAGTATGTAAAATATTGAAGTATAAAAATACTCGTATCTCGGCTTAAAAATAAAAATATTGTGAAAAACCAATTAGAGATCAATAGATCATGAATAATGTTTATTAACATATTATTTTGTCTTATGTTTAATCATAGGTAAATTCACTATTAAAGTAAATAATAAAAAAATTAATACAATTTGCTGTGCTGTACGTTTATAAGACTGCAGGGACAACACTGATTAGTAAAGTGTTTTTATAATTTAAATTCTGTGTATTCCTTAAAAATGACAAATGTTAAACAAAAGTAGAGTAATTTGTCTGCATTACTTATAAACTTTAAGTGTATCATTGGTTCATTTTTCATATAATTTCTTTTAAAATGGTGAACATGAAAGAACATAATGAATAAGATAAACACTGTTTATAGTTAATGAAATGTAAAACAATGGGAGTATATTGTTAGATTTAGGCCTTATGGAAATGTCATACCTAACATCCTTGTATGGTCTGTTAAAAATAGACTAGATTAAGATAATTTATGAGTCATAATAGGAGCGTAACCGTTAGGAAGACGGGATATCTACAATAAAACTAGTAGACTTCAAATACATATTAGTGTACGTTGGTCTCTCAAGTTGAAGAGAACCATTAGCATTATAATATGACTCTCAAATGATTGAACTGTATTCCTAAATTGTTTAACTAAAGACATACAACAATGTCTTAAATTTTTAACTCAGTTTTCATGCTAAATTGTTCAACTAATTGTATAATAAACCCGAGAAATTTTAATTTTTTACTGCTTCCAATATAATACATCAATATGAATGTTGGATTCTAAAGAACTTCTGAGCTTAAAACCAAGATAAGATTTATTACATGACTATCTGTACCCAAAACATCAAAGTTCAATTTATTTGAGAACCATTTACAAATGTTGAAGAATTTTTACCCTTTTTTAATTAAATAAATATTCATAAGAATTATTGTGTTTTAACCCCAATAAAAAAAAATATATTAATAAAGCAAATTTATTTTTAAATTTTATAATTAAATCTAACTTTTTTAACTGGGAGAGCCTTCAATTAAATTTGTAAGACTTCTTTTCTCTTATCACTTTATTGTTTTATCTATCAATTTTTTAATAAAAAATTAAAAAATATTTATGAATAAAATGTTAAAACCTATTTAATTAAGGTGATGTTATTAGAAAAAAATCATTAATATAGTCAGAGTATAGGAGAAGTTGAAATCGATAAAGGATATATTTTATTTTTTAATTGGGTAACGAGCAGTTGGGTACGTGAAAATCACACTAATAATAGTTATTAAAACTATAAATAAATCTTATTGTTGGGCTTCAATGCTTCATTGGAGTAGTTTAAAATCAGACCCATCCAAAGCCTCGGATGTCCGTACTCAACTCAAGTCTCATTATTTTTAATATCAATTAAAATAAAGTATACACTGTTATTATTAACCACCCACCTAGCGGCCGTCAAAAAAATAAAATAAAAAACAACAAAAAATGTCAACACGCCGCTGCACGAGACATTCAATATCACGATCATCAATAATAATATTGTCGAGTGCGGACGGTTCACGAGTTGCAGTTTCGCAGGACTATCGCAGGAGACGACGGCAATACCATCTAGTGGAGAACGCGTGATCCGTACGCCGACAGAAACGTCCGCGCCGGCTCGCTGTCGGGCGATCGGCCATCGATCCTTGTCGGACGGTCGCGCGCGACGCCGTAGGAACGGATCACTGTGCTGGCTGTCTGTCGAACAACCGCTAGTCCCACGACGCTGGAACTTTGCCCGTGGCAGATCCGTGTCCCAAGACGCCGACTGCACCGCGTCTCGTCGATTCATGCCATTCAATCAACGTGAATTCTGTCGGGTTCTCGGCGGCTATGTCCACCATAAATCAACATCGTTCGTGCTCAATCGGGTCAACTGAATGACGGTCCGCCAGCGATGGCGAGGCCGTTGATCTTTTAATTTCTCTAGTACGGGCCGTCAGTTCTTACGGCGGCCCACGCGTCCAACCATGTCATCCCGTCCCGCTGGTCCCATTTGGCGTGTATCACTCGTCATGGCGTTTCGCGCGTTACCCGTCAGACACCGACCACGTGTTTAAGGTTAATGGGCTTTCTGTCATCTGTCGTGATGACGTGGTCCAAGGTTTTTATACAGGCTGTCTCATAGTCCCCTAAATAATTCCATCACCCCGCCCATTCCTCGTCTACTGACGTCACCCGAAGTTTAAAATTTACGACGACGTATTAAGAATGCACGTGAACGTACGGATCGTTATTTTTTTACGCTATAATTTTTTATTATATTTTACTGATTTACCGCTTATTATTAAATATCGATGTATTATTGTTGAGTAACGTATTTTATTACGCTATATGTGTAATTACAATCATTATTTATCGTTATATTTTTTTGGACAGGTTTGAATAACACTCATATAATAATATATTTAACTATTTTTTTAAATTTTACAAATTGTATCTAGACATCTACGTATAGTGATAGTTACATGAAATTATAAGCAGCTACTCCTGTACTTAATTTTTTTTGTTTATCCAAAATTATAATTCAACTATTTGAACTGAACTAAAAAGTTTGACTATTATATAGTTAATACTTAATTAAGTAGTCAAATAAAAATGTATATATATATAATGTGTGTAATTATTTTTTTGTTGATATTTAGTGGATTTATTTTTGTATTAAAAAAATTTACTACAATATATTATTATTTATTTTAAAATTTAATAAGTACAATAAATATAATTTAAAAAAATTATACCTAAAAATATTTTGAAAATTAAATTATGTGAAGAAAATACCAAAATACGTGTCTTTTTAATATTTAATAAAAAAATATTACATATTTTAAATCCCCCTAATAATATTATTAGTAGATTATACTAAATCAACTATATCGTCTAATAATTTTTCACTAATAAATGGACTAATCTTATACATAAAAAAAAACTTGCAAAAATAACACAACGGACACCAGATGAATATTTGACAGCTATTGCTCACACAATAAAATTATTTTAATTATTTTTTTTAACTTTTTAAAATTTTATTATTGCATTACATTTCTAATGATTTTTTTATAACATTGAAAACGTTATTCAATATACAAAAATAAATCCATGTCTTTTTTTACAGTTTTTGTTTAGGTAACGTTTTTGATTATTAAGCTTTTGATCAAGGTTTTCCCAAACGTTATTTTTTTATATTGTTTCCAAATATTGAAATATTCAATATTCAACAAAAGTTTTATTACAAACTAGTCCAAACATTATTTAAAAATATTCATAATCTGATTTTTTAAGAATAATTTTACTTTTTAGTGTAAAACAAGGGTGACTTGAAACAGTTGAAACATACAAAAACATGTATACCTAATTGTGGATGCAGTCTACGAATCAGCCAACACCAATGAAATCGAATACACCGACTCACTGTTGTTATTAATGAAATCATCGGTAATCGTATATTATCGTTATCGCAATACAATGATTTCGTGCATTGAAGATACAGCTGCAGTTGACGAACCGACGACGTACGTAAGATTGCAGTTCTTAGTTGAAGCCGTCGGATAGGACGACAGAGAGTATATAGGTACCCCAGAGAAAGAGGAGGCACGGGGTCTGGCGATAATAGTCAGACTAATCTAACTATATGACGTGATATTAACGTCATTGACAACAATATAATAATAAGCACAACGGAACAATGTAACCGCAGTTATGAGGTGACCGGCCGGCGTTTGCATCACCGGCGAAGACGAGCGATTTCGATGCGATGCGTCGTCCGGTATAATGTTTAGTGAATTTGAAGGTATTCATAACGAAATTGATGCGCCACCAATAACACGAACGAGGTTGACTCATATATATATATGTGATGGCAATGCAAATTACATACCAAGACGTTAGACGAATGGTGAATCGTCGGGCGGCCGTACATTTTACGCACCAAAACGATAAATGGTTTTGAGTGTACCAAACACTCGTCACTCGATCTACTCTAATTAATTTTTAATCATATGTATATCATTTATTTTTTTGATATATATAATAAAACTTTTAAACGATTATAAACTTCAAAAGACTTACATTCTTAGTGAAGATATTCTTAACATATAATGGCTAGAACTTCGCGAAAATTAGATTTAGTACCTATTATTGTAATTTTTTTTTTATATCAATGTTTATACTTAAAAAAGTAGGTATTGTACTTAAGTAGGTATAACTAGTTTTCATAAATAAATTTCGTATGTTTATTAAAAAAAAACGCTTATTTGAGTGCTTAAAATGATGTTTTTAAGCGCTTATTTTAAAGATTTTAAGTGCTATAATAGCCCCGAGCCTTGCTAATTAATAATAATTTGTACATTAAATTTGAACAATTTTTATGGAACAGATATTAGAAAATACTTTTATTTCAGAATTGAAAATTGTTAATTTTATTATATATGTCTTATTGTATATACGTATATTTTTATGTTTGTGCTTAGATAATAATATTTTATTGATTTAATGATTAATTTATTAGTTTCAGCGGTGTTCCCATTGAGTATACTCTATATGGCCGCATAACTCAGTAGCAGTATACTCTCAAAATGTTTGTAAAATCATGGGTATTCTGTAAAATATATTCTAAATGAATTTGCGAAGAAAAAATAACTAAATTAATAAATTTTTTTTTTATAGTAAGCGATTTATATCTATTAAAAACTGAATAATTTTTATTTCCCGTTGGCGAAAATTGTGACCGTGTTCGTTGTTTGACGTGGGATGGAATTGACGAAAACATAATAAATAATTCACTGGCAATTCCGATAATAATAATTATTATAGAATTGCATATCCAATATTTTGGTAACGACGTCATTACACTGAATAGATAAAATCTATTTAAATTTCAAAATTATTATTTTGGAAATACTCAAATACGTCATATTATGGTAGATGGAAATTTTTTTTTTTAGCATTTTCATAAAGTTTTCAATTGCATTTTTAAAATTGTGCCGAGTGGCGAGTATACTCTCAACAAATTTTGGGGAACATCATTGATTAGTTAGTTTGACAATGAACAATAAATAACTAGCAGTATACCAAAATTATAATATTATACCTAATGAAAGGAAATAATAAAAGGCTTAATTTTGATCATATTAAAATTTTTCGGTTCGCCATTTTATAAACTTATATTATTGATGCCAACTAATAAATTTGAAATCAACAAGATTGTATTTATTTAGTAACTATAGTGTACAGTAAACACATTTTTTATACTTGAGATTAAGATTTAAAATAATAATAATTATCTACTAAACGATGATTCCAAAACTTTTGTCGGAAAAAAATTTGCCCAATACAATTTATGTTAAAGCTTCTAACCGCACAATTTACCAAGTAAATTGGCTGTGCTCCCATCTCTATACTTTCATGGGGTGCATGTGGATTCAACCCAAAATTAGTACGTAAAAAAAAGTTTCTCGGTAAATTTAGGTGTATGCTAAATACAGTCGAAGAATAAATTTAAAAAAAATAGAGCTTATTATAGAATATTACGAAGTTTAACCAATCGCAACTTTAAAACTTAGCTGTACGAATAAATGCGTATGGAATACACTATTAACGTACCGACGATTATAGTTAAATATTATGATGATTGAGTATACCCACGATTTAGGATAATATATTATCTTAAATCGTGAGTATACGTATACCATACGAATATATACGATATCTTAGGGGTATCCAACTTGTGGGCCGTGGACTCGTGGTGTCATCGTGTCTTATTTATAAAATTAAAATTTACTTATTATATTATTATTATTATGAATTAAAATTTTTCAGGTACACAATTTTTACGTTTATAAAAAATTATCAAATTATATAAAATGTATCAATTAGTATTTTGGCTCTAGGTAGTAAGTATCATTGTATTTATACATGTGGTATTATGGCCAACGAAGCTATTCATATTATTACCAACCCCAGCGATATACGATATGCGAATTGATGTATCTATTGCTAAAAATATTCATGGGTATTGGGTATACAAAACATGTCTTTTTCACCTATATAGATGAATAGATGATAATGATAAAATAATGATAATAATGATAATATAACGATAAATGATAAAAAACCTCATCATTAAGCTAGAAAAAATTTTTTTTTTCACACGAAATAACATTGCTATTTTTTTGCAGTCCTTATTAGACTATCAGATATAAGTAATTTTAAAAATAGATTTTTGTACATATTTATTGTGGTGCTTTTCCAAAAAAAAAAAAAAAATAGTGAAAATCCAAGGATTAACACATTAAAGAAAAAGACATATTATTTGGAAACATGTATTTAGAAAGATTACTGAAATGTAATATACCAGTAAATGGTATAAGGTGGATAAAAGTTCTTTGGTTCCCAAAATATTTTTGATAATCATCAATTGATATTTATTTTATTCAATAGAGGTACAACATGAGAATTGAAAATTATGAATAAATAGAACATATTTTGTTTACGTATTGAAAATGCTAACAGTTATAGGGGGCCATACGATCGTATACCCGCATATTATCATACATTTTAGTGAGTAACCTATATGCTAAAAAATAAACAAAAGAAAACGTGTATACGCAGCTTAATCATTACAACATAGCTTAGGATTGTTAAAAAAGTGTTAAAATGTTTGATTGTTTAATTTATAGTTATAATATTGGCCAAAAACTACAACCTTCAATTAGTAAAATTATATGCAAGGTGCTGCTACAGCAGTTCATAGGCGCAATTAGAGATCTATTTCTGGGTAGGCTAAATTTATATGAGGAACTCGTGGGTGCTTTACCCCCACACCACTAGTATTGATAACATATAAGACTGGATGGGCTAAGCCCACCCAAAACCCCCCTAGTTGCGCCTATGTAGCAGTTTTATTAAATCAAACCATGTGAATTACGTTTCAATCATTTTTTTATAGGTAATACAGTTTCAAATGTTTCAATGATATGCATCCTTGTATTTTTGTATTTGTTTAACATGAATCCATTCCTATGAAAATGAACAATATATATGAACCATACATTTAGAAATTAAAAAAAAAAATAAAATGGAATACTTTTCTTATAATATTCTGCTTGCTTTTATATATTTTGAATAGCATAATGTTTAAATTTTATTCTTTATTCTGATGTAAATAATTATTGTCAGGAACGCAAGGATATAAATATACACTACGTAAATAATAATAAATACACAATACCACTGCAGTTAATAACCATTAATTAATATTTATTTATTCGTTTCCTCTTTGAAAGACCACAACAATTAGATTAAATAAATAGTACAATAAATTATACACTGTTGATTGTATACAATGATTCGATAAAATACCGATAAAATAATACATTTAATAGAAATAGTTTAAATGAAACGAAAAATAACTATTTTTTTTACAAACATATTTAGTTACATATACTTATTGCATAGATGTACTGATGTACAATTAGTTAGCCAGTAAATTAACTAAAAACGAAAAAAAAAATTACAATAACTTTTTCCTTTAACTTTCGAGCCCAAAACAACAACGAACATTCTAAACACATAATAACTTAGACCTATACTAAAAATTTACCATAATAATATATTAAGAATGTACTAAAATATTTTAAATATTTTTTTTCTATTAAATAATTTAAGATAATTATATTCATTAAATATAATTTTAATTTTAAATCTCGTATAACTCTTATCTAAAATAACTATAACAATTTCTTTTAGCGTTATTTCCTTTAATTATTATCATTACCCTTTGGTGGGCGCACAATGTTTAGCCGGAAAATTCGAACGTGGGGGAAAGGATGGAATGTACCGGCAACGCTTGGGACCGGATGAAAAAAGGGCATTTTGGGGAGGGATAGAAGGAGTGATGTAAAATTGCTCCCTTCAATGTAAATAAACATAACAAAAATCAATACTGGCAACAAATAACATTAAAAAAACCCTCAAGTAGCGCAATAAAAAGGCGCAGAGTAAACCTTTTTATACTATACCACTACTTAATCACTAACATCTCAAATATACATTTTTATATGAATTATATATAACATAAAAGCGACGCGTATTTATATATAAATGCATGTATACATGTATATATTTATCTACGCTTCAAAAACATGCATGAAGACTAGCGCCTGTATTATAACACTTTTGTGAAACAATGTTATCATCAATATAAGTTTAAATCATTGATTTAATCGTAAAGTAATAAATATTAAATATTTTTATGTATTCATTTACATTCACTTAAGATAAATAACAGCAATAATATAGCTATTCACTACTATTTGAATTTCGGATTTTTATTTTGGAAAGGGAAGACTGGAACTAAATATTAGTTTACAAAATGTAAGTCAAAGAATTTGAGCATCGACTTGATAATGTTTTTCTTTGTATTTTTTTAAATATTCACAAAATTATATTAACAGGATATAAAAATACAAAGGGGAAAATATTCTTATTTGGCACTATAATTATTATATATTAATAACATGATGAGTTTATAACTTAAATTTTTTTTTCAAGTACCAAATTCGTGTCTCAAATGAGTGTTTTAAAATTGTATTACGTATATATTTTACTGGTTAGAAATGTACACTATATTTTATATACACAAGGACACTCACACACACGCACACATACACATACATTTGAAATTATTTTTACCACATCATGTGTTAATTGACGAATTTTGGTTTTTAGTTTTCAAAAGCTTAGAGACTAAAGAAAGTTGTAATGTTTCGTACTGAGCATTTTGATTCTAGCGTGAATTTGATTGGCACAATTTATTGTTTGACTTTATTATTGTCCAAGAAATGATGATTATTGCTTATTTAAATGCTATAGTATTCATCGAGGAAGAACTTTTGCATAGTAATATTTTTAGTGATACGTATACACGTATACACGTATTTATGTATATATTATTATTAATATTATATTTATGTATATTGCTTGGACATTTTATAGATTAAGAACCCCGGAAATAGGTTTTTGATTGATTGTACGAGCTCTGTTTAAAATTGAGCTTCACTTTGAATGTGGTTTTGCGTTCACTTAGCATTGTCTATGTAACTGAATTGGCGTTGCAACCGTCTTAAGTTGCATCATTTGACCGTAATCGACAGTCTGGTCCAATTTTGGTTTCTTTGGTTCTGCGTCAGGAGGTCTGTGCGATTTCATATGGGCACTTCGACTCTTTACTTTGGTAAATATCCTAAAATGAAAACATAATTAATTGTTAGCTATCTGTAGACAATTGATATACCAAATCGAAAGAATTGTAGTTAAAATAACATACTTTCCACAGATTTTGCAAGGGAATTCTTCGTAATTCGGATCAATATGTGTTGGTGTCAAGGTTTGCCTTCGATCTGGAGTTCCGTTAGTGTGTAGCCTCATATGAGCTGCTAATCCTATTTTGTTGCTGAATGTCTGAAAATGAAAACAATGAATAGGTATTATTATTTATTGTACGTTAATATTTTTCAGGAATATGAATGAGGAGGGAGAAAGGATCCAACTCACCGACAAACAGTCTGAGAATTCGCAAACGAAAGTTTGTTGGTCCTCCGAACTGGTGGTGACCATAAGGTCGTTAGCCTAGAGAGGGAAAAATAAATAAAAAAAAAAACGAAAAAATTTAACACAAGAACGTGAGTGTTTTTTTTTTTATTAAGAGAGGAATAAAGAGATTCCAATAGGAATATTATTAAACATGGATACACATAAAGTACTTACAGGAATGTCTAATTTCGGATTGACCATTGTATCTTCATTCCTCGTCTTTCGTCTTTGGAATTGAAACTGTTTATAGTCTTCCGGACAAACTTTTTTCCACAAATAATAAAATTGTATGCATTGTTTCATAGTTTTCGTTCCCAACTATAAAAAAACCCATATGAGTTACTAAGTATTTA
Source organism: Rhopalosiphum padi (assembly GCF_020882245.1). Taxonomy (NCBI): domain Eukaryota; kingdom Metazoa; phylum Arthropoda; class Insecta; order Hemiptera; family Aphididae; genus Rhopalosiphum; species Rhopalosiphum padi. The sequence continues at coordinate 9,643,283 of NC_083598.1, read as the reverse complement.
ATTGAAAATCGTTAGGTTAGTTAAATTTACCTCTTTTGATATAAATGCAAAATCTTTGTCATATTTGAATATAGCTTTGTGAAATATAGATACTTCATTTGGGGTCCAGTGATCAGATTCTGTGTATTCAAATTTCATTAAAGGATGTCCTTGTGGGAGATACGGAGTTGGCTGCATCAATTTTAACATTGCTTCCTGATAATTAAACCATTTATTAATAAATATTTACTAAAAATAAAAATTACTCAAATGTACCTGAACATTTCCTTTGCAAAGATGTAACAAGTGTAAAGCATACTCTTTGTTTCTTCCACCACCTGGTACTGCTGCACAGCACGCAAAGTCCATGTACATTTCAACTAGAAAATTATAAGATTAATATAAAACACTCTTATAAAAATAATTTTAATTGTTAATCATATTCACCTTCTCGATCAGAAACTGAATTTGTAATACAAGGGTCCCATAATAAATAATCACTAGATGGCTCTCGAATGGGTCTGATTTTGCTTACTGGTGGTATTAAAGCTTGGAAATTTGGACCAAGATTAATGTGCGGTAGTACATCGCACTCTGGTGGTGAATCTAGTCCTACACAATCTTCAACAATAACCTCTGAAATATAAAAATATATTAATATTTAAAATTTGTTTTAAATTTTTGTATATAATAAAAATTTTACAACTCAAACTTCGAAAATAAAAAATAAATAAAGCCTCTTGAAATTAATTTATAAGTTCAGTATAGATTTTAATAATATTACAAGTAATCATAAAACTGTATTATAATGCAAATAAATATTTTGAGCGCCTACAGTTTTAATTTACAGGAGCTTTACTGAATTTAGAAATAAATTAAACAAATTACCTTTGACAGTTGAAGAGCTTGGCCACGAAGTCACTGCTTGCCAATAAAGACCTCTTCCGTTTCTAGAAGGACTCAACATAGGTTTTGGAGTGAATTGCAATGTTGGTTCATTTAACATACCAAGTCTATGACTACGCAATCTGGATCGGAACGGTTTGTACGTCATAGTTTCTCCAAAACAGCGTTTTCTGTTTAATCGATTTGTAACATTTGGCGGAATACTAAAAATTTTTAATGAAATTTATATAATATTTCGTGTAAAATATTTACATAAATAAAAGAGTCAATTTTTACCTTGACGGATTTAAGAAAATGTCATCTAAATCTTCAAAGTTTTGATTATTATCTGGTTTTTGTTGTTTGATAACTGGTATATGTTTTTCGATCAACTGGGCTTCTGTTTGTACGAACATGGTTCCAGGATTTTGGTAACTGGCTTGGACTAATTTTAAATCTCCATTTTTGTCAATTAAAAATTGACTGCCGTCAATAACTTGGGCCATGGTTCCATTGACCCCGTATAAACGACATGTTTGGTAATCGAATTTCTTCCTAAACTCCTTAGGATTGCTGGATAATAATGGATCTTCTGAATTTGGCATCATTACCTAAGTTGTGTTTAATATCGTTAGTAATGTTTTATTAAAAATATTATGCTAAAATGTAAACCTGTAACGTGTGTTGATGATGGTTAGGTAATGGCGACGGTGCAGCGGATGAATTATGTATTGACATCGGCGATGAAACGGGTGTATTGGCTGATAGTGGTGAATCTGTGGAAGACTCGAAATTTGGCAACACTTCACTTAAAGCTGCTTCAACAGCTTCTGAACTTGACATGTCAGACGAATAAAAGAAGTCACCAAGGTGGCCGTTTGACATAACTGAATGAAAATTTAGCGAAGGAGATTGACCCTCTTGACTAGCCGGTGGAGTAGGATAGGTAAAACTTGGAGATGGAAGAGGTGATCTACCTAAATCTGTAAACATGGTTTGTCCTGAACTGTACGCTAGATCAGCTAAGCTAGCTGATAGTGGAGAGTTTAATACGGCTTGGAAATCTTCATTGTTTTGAAGATCGGTCATACCATCGTAATCATCTAAACACGACATGTCTTGCATGTCCGTCGCCTAATAACAAAAAAAATAAAAACATTTTAATATCAGTTTTAAATTAATGATGGATTAATTTATATGAATTAATATTTTGTTGTAAAGCATAATTTTATAATAAGGTAAAATATAAATATGCATTAGATTTAAATTTTAGAGGCACTTGGTCGGGAATATTTTTTGTTTTAATCATATCAGTACTTAGTTTATTTATACACACCGTCGTTGGTTATAAGAATTTATTTCAAGTGAGCTATTGACAATTTTGTATCCATACGTTTAGTTAATTGAATCAAAAACAAATAATAAACAAAAATAAATTTATACATAGGTAAAGGATAAAAATCGAAATGGATTCTCCACGTGGCCGTGTGTATTTAATGCACTGAATAAATTTATATTTACAATTGCAACCCAGTAGTTTACTATAGCCTTTGGCCCAATAGAATCGACCATCAAACACAAAGTTCGTTTTATACTTATCTGTGTATATAGTCATATAAAGTTTTACAATTTACGTACCAGAGTACACACGGTTCAAGAGCGGAAGAAATCTCGTTTATTTATTACTAACGAGCGTAGACGAAAGGGGAAACCGTCGTTGTACTAAAACTTTATCGACCTACTGAATTGGTCCAAACTTCAAAGGATTATTTTTGCAAAATTGTTTGTTTGGAGATAATGTAAATGTTGACTATAGTATAAGTTCATTTGATTTCGAATAATTTGTATGTATATATATTTAAATATTAATTAGTATTAAATAACTAGAATTATGATTACATTTGTATGTTTGAATAAGTTATGGATGCCTATCTATAATTATTAATATTAGCATAACCATATAGCTATTCAATATATTGAGATCGACAAATCCAAATACAGACGATAATTACTATTTTTAATCGTTTATTATAGTATATCATCACGTAACTATTTTTTAATCAGACGGCATAAAAAAATATAATTTCAAACATTAGAAACAATTATAATATTTAAGTTTGAAAATGGAAAAAGTACATTCAATATTCATTGGAGCTTAAGAAGAATATGATGACCGTTTATAGGTAGGTATTTTATTTATTTGTATTTTTGTAGAGTCTGATCAATTTTTTGTTTGTTATCTGTGTGTTCTGAAGCGAAGGGCAAAGATCGATTAACGCCGCCGGTTGAATAACAATAATGTTACCGAAATTCCCACTCCAGTGGACCTAATCTTTAGGAAAGCAAATTTTAGAAGGGGTTTTGTGTACTGATAAAAGCTCGTCGGTGTTCTGATGATTAATGCAGACGGGGTTTCCGGAGTTTTTTGATTAATCGACAGCGATTTGCCCCTTCCATTTTAATCTATACGCTTAAAAATGTACAAGGTTCTCGTTTAACTGTCAATAGTAGAATACAATTAAAAAAAAAAGAGTATTTGTTTAAAAAAAAAATAGATGAAAATGTGTACACAGCCACAATCGTTTTAGATAGGTATAAGTTAAGGTAGGGTGGTAATAGTTAGATTTGGCGAAGAACACATATTTCATGGAATTAAAGAATTAATTGGAAACACGACTGTGTCTGTAAATTATTTATTTATTCTATTAATTAAGCTTCAGCGACTGTAATAATTAGTTGTGGACGTTGTGGTTTTATTTTGTTACGGTAGTTTTTTGGAGCACGTATCCTCGTATGCTCGTATAGCTGATTATTTGTTTAATAATATTAATTATAAACGATTAAAACTATATGAACAAATTAATAGGATCGGAAAAGATGAAGAAATATGTATATAGTATATATATATAATTTTTAATTCCTGTTCGCAGTGCCATGGTCGTTTCCTTATATGGATTTACTCGTTCGGAAAATTGTGGATACAACAACTGATTATGATTACCGGCAAGTACCTACTATTATACGAATACTCATATTATTACTAAGTACTACTACAACTACGGAACTATGGATTATATTGTAATACTATTGGACTGTGGTGGGTCCGTTTTACCTGTATCGTGTTGGCCAGCTGCACGGAGTCGACGGCCTGTAAGAGCATAGTTTCGGCTTGTACGTTAGGAAATATATCGTCGTTGAGTCCTGGCGAATAATAGCCCCGGTTATCGGTTTCCTTTTCGCCGCCACCGCCACCGCCACTGTTTCCGTGATTCAGTGTGTACGGTGAACCGGAGTAATTAATATCTATTTGCGGGCTGGTGCTGCTGCAACAAAATCCCATTACGGGTCAGAGATTAATAGACCGATCGTTGAATCGACACGCACACACACTCGTATGCGACCTGAGAGATATGGGATCGAATCTCGTGTACAAAGCAGCTCGGTTGTTGCGCATTTTTGATGATACCAATTTGTATTTGGAAAGCGCGTGATCTGACGATTCGACGAATCTGATTACAGGTAGGCCTACTTGACCGTAAGTTTTTAGAACTTAAAATTGTGTATTATCATAGTGACGCTTCTGACAGTACTACAGGCCACAGGGATGTACTGAATCATTACTTGGTTTAAATAAAGTTGTTGCTTAGATTTGGAGCCGAATAGTTGATTTTACAACGATGTACTTTATGTAGCATTCCTCCATTGATATTTTAAATAAAACAAATATTTCAGGAAGAAGATTTTGAAATGTTCAACGGTTTTTATAAAAATCATGAAATTAGTTGACAGTCAAGAAAATAAAACCGCCAACCTAGAACTTTTTGGAGGGAAAAAATGGATAGTATTCTTGTCCAAATTTAAAACAATATAATTATCAATGTACTGCGTCAATATTGTCGTTAGTTTCTTAAAATGTATGGTTATGAATATTTTTATCGCATTTAATTTCATTCCAAGAAACTGAGTTAAGTAAAGTTTTACATTTGAGAATCATTCATAGAATTATTCATAGAAAATTTATCAGAGTAGTATAAGAATAGATAGTAGTGAGAACAATTTAATTTTTAGTAATAACAAGACCGTTTTAATCCCAAGAGAAAGTTGAACGTTATTCGACAAAGTTTTTGTTTGGAATCAATTTAATAGCTTGTACTTTATACAGTATATTTTTATTTCAAATATTATTCGTGGTTAAATAAAACTTTGTTTTGATGAAGTGAAACTTATAATGATAAATTTAAAAATACTATTTTATTACTTTTGACGTTAACACGATATGACGCGTATGTATTTCATGAGGTTTTAAATGCAAGACCCGGAAAGTGTAGGTGACACTTTATGGAAGTATCCCATAAAAATATGTACTTGTACATGATATATCCAAGTAAAGTTTGTTAGTAGACACTATTAATTAATAATAATGAACTAATGATAATTGAATGTTTGACTGTATGTATACTATTGTTTAAGTCATTAACATGGTGGTGAATTATTAAATTATAATATATTTCACATTCAACCACACATATATTTTATAATAAATTAAAAATTTCTAATTTTTCATCGACTAGTCTTATGTGCTGATTTATTTGCTATAAAAATTCAAGGTAGGTAGGTATTTGTCATGTATAGTGGTTTAGAAAATAAGTTTGTTATTGAAAAGACAAAAGTTTTTATTGGCGTGTCAGACAAGGCCTTGTCAATTATGCATGAAAGGGTGTATGCATCGGTGGCTTAAATAGTTAAGTCGAAAGCTCCCGAATCGGAGGGATGTGAGAAATCCCGAAACGCCGTATTTTAAACCTACATGGCCAATTTGATTGGAACGCTAGACGTGGACAAACGCCGTCGTATTCAATTTAAGAAAACACCCAGATACAAATTCCAAAAGCCCACAGAGTTTATGAGATTTTACTCTCATTCCTCTCTCTTTCTGTTGGCCTGTCTCCTCTCTTTTCTCGCTTTATTCGTGCGTCACTGTTTCAAGTGTTCCGAGGAGAAGCAAATCGACACGCGTATTGTTTTTCGGATTCGTCACTGAGGCCGATCTAACTTGAACATAGATTTGTACGCGCCAACTAACCTGTGATTGAACTGGTATCCCGGATCCGAGCATGCCCTTTTCACACCGGTCTTTTTGAGTATTACGTCCGTGTACACTACGGCCGTAGAGTCGGCCAAGCCCACTGTCGTGTCCACCACGGAAGCGGTGTTTGGAACTGCCGGAACCGCGAACGACGTACCACTGGTAGTCATCACTGCGTGGACCGCTGTGCTTCTGCTCACCACTTGCTGCACCACCGTTTCCTTCTCGCGGCTCAAGCCTGAAAACCCAACAGATCATCGGTTAAATGAGTTAAACGTGTCGACGCTGAAATATCGTCGAATTGCCGCGCACTTTGAGAATATTATGTAAAACTCAATATGTGTATGGTACTGGTTTGTTATCAATCTACCACCTTGCAATATAAAATTTATCACTCAGCTACCGGTACCGACCGTTGTACACTGATATATTTTGTACACCTTTACAAAACTTTTACATTGTGGCAAAATAATAAATAGCTCACAATAAATACTAGCATAATTAATAATTAATATTTCATAGTTAAACATGAGATTTTCTCAAAAATAAGACAATTTTCTAAAGATTCTAAACGGTTAAACATTTTTTTTATTTTAACGATTATTTTTTTTCTATAAAAATTGAATACCACTATACAGGTATTAAATATTATAGGAAATAACTCGTTAAAATAAGCTAATAATGTTTATAGTATACTACAATGCAGGTATCAATTTTTTTTTTCACCTATAGATATGCACTTTACATTAAACATACAACAAAATGACAACATATACTATTACATGTTTAAAATGTAATAAAGTACAATTTCAAATATTTACTTTTTTTCTATAAATAGATCACATATTAGACTAACCTTTATGTTTATGATACAGAGAAATATCGATTATGAATATCAAAATTTTAGATTTTAGATTTAAGACTGCTGAAATAAGGTCATTTGATAGTGAGATAATACATTTTAAGTGGATTGATGGCGATGACAAACAAGTAGGTACCTACTGTCATTATTTGTCTGGCCGCGATTTCGCAATTACAGTTTGACACACATTAATAAAATACAATATTTCGTGAATTGCGGGAGTGGTACTCAAAAGCGCAGTATAATAATAACTATTATCATAAAACATTTACTTCCCAGTAAATATAATATAGACACAGCAAAATAAATCTTGATAGTGGGGAAATGGTAGGCTATAACTTGTATGGATAATATTATTATAGTGGAACAGAAAGATGTCATCAGTATATTTAATCGGAAAACGTATAAAAATTGTACGAATGCTAGAAAGGTGTTAACACGCATATTAACGTATTTGAATCGTTTTATTCGGTTTTATTTAAGAACGCACAATGGAGAAATTATCGTAAATAACTTTATTATCCTTATCAAAAAAAAAAAAAAAAAAAACATTTGTGTAATTATTTATATTATGGTTTTTTTATAATATATATTTCTTAAAAGAAAAGTTAAACTATAAAGTAGATTAATAAATAATATAATATTTGTATTTAGTTAGAAATAATTTAGGACTAGACAAATAAATAATAGTATAACATGTCAATATATTTTATGATATTAATATATATTTTTTTAAGGTTTGTATAAACCAAGTGCTCGTCATTTTTATATACGATTTAAACATTATTATATTATTTAATATTTTTGTTTGTAATAAGAATAAGAATAAAAGAAAACGATTTAATCCAAGACAATTTTAAGATCGCTTCAAATAATCTAATTATTACAGTCTTGTTTGTATTGTTCTTTATTACTTATTTTTTGTAAAGACATTGTTGTTAAGCTTTAAAGTCAATATTACAATTTATTTGAAAGAGCATTTACACGATTTAAGTATTTATTTTCAATATTTTACGAACTTTTTACTAAATATTATTTTATTGTGTGATTTAATATTAAACATTTTTTTAATCTATTTAATTGTTTACTTGAAAAAAAAAAATAACAAATGCTGGGGGAGAGTTAGGTTTTGATCATGACTATCTGGTGTAGGTATGTCTATGAGTGTGGAAGACAAAAAATAATATGATTTAAAAAAAAGCAAATTAAGTTAAGTTTACGTTTATGGTTAATATTGAGTCTATCTTTTTAATTTATAATTTAAAATAATATTCATATAGTCAATAGTAACACATATAATTTAGAATATAAGTATACTAAATACGATTAATATATTTCTTTAAATATTGAATAAAACCAAACGAGGAGGAGGGGTATTCTATTAATAATGATCTAATTTAAATTTCTGAAAATTGAATAAATAGGCTAAGTACAAGGTTGTTGATTTTGTTTAACAATTAAATGTTTGCTGTTGTTTTAGCATTTTAAGAATTTATAACGGTGTGTATTTTAATAGAACAATACAATAAATATGTAAGTATTCTTTTAAACTTATTTTCTCAAATACATTTGCTTAAATCATTAAATTATCTGTTATTTAGCTTTATTTTATATTTTAAAACGTTAAAATTTTCATAGTGTAAAATCGTTATATATTTATTTTGTAGGTAAATGTATTAATGATAATGTATTCTTGTCCATTATTTTTATTTGGTATATTTTAAATAGAAAAAATACGATTTAGCCAATTGATTCAGAATGTTAATGGAAGAATGAACGTTTTGAAATTTAGATTAACGGTGAAATACAAATAATGTGATTGGAAATGTGTAATTCCAATGTTTGTATAAAATATATATCATGTTTGACAAAAACAAAACTTGTAAAACAAAGTTGAAAATGTTTGATTAAAATCCAATTAATTAAATTTGAAAAACTTTTGAAAGTTTTTTTTTCAAATAATTTAAGAGTATTTCTATAAATTTCTTTCGAATTAATTAAAACTGAACTATTAAGCATTTAAATATTTGATTATAATTTTCAGTGCACGGTGATATTACACCGTGTAATTAATAGTTAAATTAATTATTGTAATTTCAGTTAAAATCTGATAATACAATTTTACAAGCAAACTAATACCTATAAGCTATACAGCCATACAGGTATGTTATACCAACATAATATGAAAGATTGTTTTACTGTATATACACTACTAGCATACATATTTCAATATATTTTTTACTTGAATATGTTAGTCCGTTTTGAGTTGAACAATTTGGTTTTGTGGTCCTTTTTTGTATGATTTTTTCTTCGATTAAAGCTCTGACACTCATGCTGGCTGTCTGTAAGGGTGGACCTGATGCTTCTTTTTTTTCCCATTTTTTTGAATCAGTTTCCTGAAAACGGTTTTCAAATTTATTAAAAACATTTTGGTTTAAGATAATTGTGTTTACTTAAAAATCCCTTCACCCGTGATTTATATTTACATTTGTGGTTTGGTATGAAAATTCCAAAAAAACGTTCTAGGATTTTCTGTGGTCGGTTTGAGGGGAGAGGATACACATAATAATAATAAAAAAAAAGAGTTGAATATTTTTAGGAAGGGGCATGGAAAAATCTGGTTTTATTTGATAATGCAAGACCGAACAATAAACACGAAAAAAACTACTGAACGTCAAAAAATACACGATTCAGCTTTTATAGTTGTTATTTTCAATGCATATTTTTTTTAAATTTAATTTGATATTTTTTACCCTTAATAACATTATTCAGAGAATTTGAAACCTCTGGGATGAAAAATAGTTTTTGATCAGCAAACAATATTATAATAAAATTAATTTACAGTAATGATAATTAGAAGCATTTTACCGTAATCGAAAATTAATTTCAAAATAGTCCAATTAAAAGCATATAGCTAATAATAATATATAATTTGACATGTGCCTAATTGTCTCCGGAACCCTTAAAATGAACCAGAGAAAATATCACACAATAGATCCCTTTCAAAAATAACACAAGCTCAATTTATTTTTTCTTTCTAACTTAGGCATTTTCAAAGCTATTAATTGTTATGTTAATTGTTGGATATTATTATTTATTATATATGAATTATGAATTACAAATTTTGTGTTCATAATTTTTCTATGTGCATAATATATCTATTATTGTATTTACAGTATTATATAATTATTTAAGTAAAGTTGTATGGTTATAAATATAGTTAAAGCTATTGAATATTTTACTATAAATTCATCTTAAGTAACTAATGTAAATTATTATGATAAGTAGAAATATTCTGAAAACGTAGCTACCTATAATTTTTTTACTGTAATTTATTAACATTTATGAAATTTTATCTTTTTACAATTTATCAAGCAGTTTGGTTGAATATTTTTAACAAATACAATTATTTAATATAAATGCATATGTACATATAAATGCATCATATTATACAGTGGTGTGACAACCGGGGCGGAAGGCGATGCTTAATACAGTGCTCCCACGGCTCAAAGAAGGCCCTAGAATAGGAGTAAACTAGGAGGGTATTTTTAACGCAAAATAACCAAATTAAGTTTACAATCATTTAAAATTTTTACTACGGTAAATGGTGAAACCGATTGAATAATAATAATCAATAATTATTAATTTTGCAGTATGGAACTGCGCTGTCTGTATGTTAAAGTAATAATAAAGTAATAGCTATATTATAGAGTACACTACTATATAGTCATAATAATAACAGCCCCATTGACGATGGTATCGTCGGCGCTAATTTTTTTTACTCTCGATTTATATTTTTAAAAGATATTAATAAATATCCAAAAAAAACACAGATCAGTAATTTGAATAGAAATTATAATTTATTTGAGAATATGCGATAGTTCTATGATTCTGCTAATAACATACTATAGCTATATTTATATAATATATTATAACATAATTAACTATATCCAGCCTACATGTCTACAATAATTTTCCAAATAATAAATAATTAGTACAAAAATAGATAAATAAATAAATTTATTTTTTACAAATACCTAATTCGATATATATACTCGTATATTATATTATTATGTTACTTTTTTGATTATTTAATAAATTAATAATGTATTACAATACAATGTAACTTTCAACAAGAAAAAATGTTAATAAAGTAAAAAAAAAGTAGAAAAATTAATAAAATGCATCAAAAATACTTAGAAATGACCGTAAAGCAGAAAATTCCTTAAAAATGTAATAATTTCATGTCCTACGAATCAAATTTCTGTAGATACGAGCAAGGTATTAGAGAAAAAAATACGAGCGCATGGCCTAAAAGTTCCGGCTCCTAGTTATAACAAATATAATGTAATTTATATAAATATATATTTTCGTTCGAAGTTTTGAATAATTCAAATAATACAATAGAATACAGATAACAATCAAACTATAACACTAAAACAAGAGTTATTTTTATCATTTATTATTGCATTAATTTATTTTTATTTAATTATAACTCACTATTCATTACAGTCGCACACACGCTCTAGTGCACTACTTAGACGGTTGTCATTAATTTAAGGTTATGTTTAATGTTTAATTGTTCGAGACTTTGACTTTTGAGTACTTATAAACAATATAAACATTTATTGTGCTTTTTTTTAAAAATCAACTGGTTTAATTATTGTTAGTTATTATGTATTGTGTATATATATGTGTAGATCATAAATATTAAATACTTTATACAACTAACGCCCTACATAAAAATTAAAAATGTGTATATTTATTTTACATATTTTTATTTAAAGAAAATAGTTTTATAAATGTGTTTACTTACTGACAATATCAACCTTCAATATTTTTGAGAAACAGTGGTAATGTTGATGGTATAACAGTATAAGTGTAAAACTTTCCTCTTTCGAGGAAATTATATGTTTGCCAATGTATATCCCCCTTGACAAAATCCTAAATCCTAAATATGCTACTGAATTGTACTATATTTATTGTACATCGAATGTTTGTATTTTAATTTATTTTAAATTTTTGAATTAATTTTCTTTAATATTAAAGGCATGACATAAAAAAGCCATTCTCCCCCAAAAAAATAGAGCTAAAATGATGCAGAGTTAAAAAAAAATTCTAGGTTTTTTAGTCGATTTCTAACCAGCACAAATTTATAAAATAATACAAACTAATTGATGTTGATATTATTGTCTTGATTGTATAGATCGTATAATATAACTTATTAATGTTTAATTGTTAATATTTTTTTGTTTAAAAAAAACTGTATACCTAACAAATATCAGTAATAACAATTATTAAAACAAATAATAAATCTACAGTTAAGAAAATATTCATTTGGTTATTATTTTACAGACCATTCATTTTAAATTATTGTTCAATAATTTATATTGTGTAATTTTATTATTGTTAATTATTATGATCTTAATTATGTACCATGTTCAATGTGCATATTATTATTTATTCTTTTGATGTATAATAAAAATTTGGGTAGCGCGTTTATAATTATCAGTAGTCAGTATTAAAAAAAAATTATTTAATTTACTACAAATACTTCAATTATTATAGGTCAACAGATTTACCTCATCATCAAAGCCCCATGATTCTAATTGCGCCACTGATATTTATAAATAGACGTAATTTTTGATCATGATAAATCTATTAAATATATAATTTATTATTTTAAAAATGATTTTGATAAAATAATAATAAAAATAAAAATATATTGTTGTGGAAAATATTTTATTGCTTTACTTTTAATAAACTGTATAGGTATATTACATTATAATAAATGCAAATTAAATATTTAAGTAACTTTTAATTGTATCATAATTTATATCTTACCTAACAATTTTATAATGAATGTTCTTAACCTAATATTTAGGTATTTAGGATATTTAGGATATTTTATTTAATTTTATTCCAAATTTCAAATACTTCAAAATAGGAACTATAGTTTCTATAGGAACGTATAAAAAATTATTAAAATATTCATGTTTAAATTGTTTTTACATTACTTTTTATTCAGATTTCTTATTAAATGCATACACGTTAAACCCGTTGGTTTGTACTTTATAATCAAAATCACGATATTAATCATGGTGCGTTCTAGAATGTGGTGGTGTTGTGGGTCTATTTTCTTGTGTAATGGAAATTTTACTATACCCTTGGAAAATCCAGTGAAGTTTTTCTCTGGCTCTCCTGCCCACAGCCTGACACCTTTTTGGAGATCGAAATAGTTCATTGCGGTTTTTGCATCCGCTAAACCCCTATAGTAATCAACATGATAAATCAGTTGACCGGGATGGAGTAAGGCAAAGTAATGGCAAAACATTTTGGGACTTCTTGCCGATACAAGGCAGCAGCAGGAGGGATGTGTGGGGCATTTCTGTAATTAATATCAGGGGAGGAAAAGGCTGGCAGATATTAAACTATGTACTCCTATACAAATAATCGTATACACCCACATTCACCCACACACATGCACACAGACAAACACTCGCTGCATATGGTTTTATAATATAGCGGTCTGTCGGGATTAAATAATGATTTGTTTTGCAGGGGCGTACTTGATAGAATGGCATAATATGCAGATTTAGAGGGTATATAGTATATTGATATGGTTTCCAATGGACTTTTTATCACAAAGATAATAATGACTGACAATAATTGAAAAAAATACCTTATATTTTATCAATTCCCTAACGCGATGCGAGGAATAAAGTAATAAAATCCGAATTATCTGCCATAAAAATAATATTGATTACCTATACCTATCTATATATTATCGGTAATAGTCATATTATAGTCATTATACATAGGTATATATATATATTTAATTTATGATATTGTTAAAAATTAGACAGTCATGCATAATTCATCATAAGTATAATAATATGTATTTTATGTTCAGAAGTATAATTTATTTAGGTAAGTTTCCTATTAATATAACATCTAATGCAAATTTCAATTCTTAAAGTTTTAACGTAATGCGCGAAATCGATTGGATATTTTAGTATAATTTATTGTACAGCGTTTGGAAATTTAGCATATTATAATTCTTAAAGTTAAATTAAGTATCTTTAAACCTTATTAGTTATTAGTTATTACTTATGGTGTAAATCTGAATTTAAGCTATTTAATATCACGTAAAAATTTTAATTTTACAAGGGGAATCTTAGCTTTATTATAAAAATAATACAATTTATAATATTTTATCCTATATTGTTGAATATTTAGATTAAGTGTGTATTATGCAGTCAGTCAGAATACTATTTTAAGCTTCAATAACATTAAATTAAAAGAGTATTATTTAAAATGAAGTAGCATTTGAGACTCGAGTAATATATAATTATTTTACAGCACTAAAAATAAATTTAAAATTTAGATGTCTCGTCTATATTTGCAACATAAACCATACATTAATATACAACAGTAATTAATCCATTATTAAAATTGAACTAATTATAATAATAAACACTGTTATTTACGTTTGTCTATAGTTATATTTAAACTATACGTGTTTTCTTATAGCTTATATTAATATTATTTTATGTTAGTTTATATTTTTATTCACAAAAACTACAACTCTGTCTGAAATATCAGTTGAAAATTTGAATACTAAATATTTACTTTAAATACTACTCTAAAAATTACGTTTATAATAAATTCAATTTTTTTACTGTTTCTAATCAAGAACTCAGACCTACTCTCTCAGTATATTTACTTTTTTAATAATTATGTCATGTACGCAATGTTACGGAATAAGTCGTAAATGTATACTATTGATCACAAAGTTTGGCAATCTAGCTTTAATTTCCAACTCGTAAATTTTTAACATTGCCCAAAAACAATAAGTGTAACTTACTATTTAAAAATAAAACATTTCTAAATTAGTAAAAAAATTAATAGCTAATAGCATAAATTGTTTGGAAACAACTTAAAGATGAAGTCAAACTTTGTATGGACCAAAATAAAAGCCTAAGAACCATAGAAATATAAATTAATAAGAAATGGCTCACAAGATTTAAAAAAATTGTAATCTAATTAATTGTTTTTTTGAAGGTTTATTAATATTTAGCATCAACACAAATATCATTAAATTTTCGGGTTTAGTTTTAATCATATAATGTTGTAAAATCAGTTGATATTATTATATATAACAAATATTTTTTCAACATTTATGACATAGAAATGTTCAACATTTTACTTTTGATTTATACAATAACCATTCAGAAATGAAAATAATTTTGTGGTGGATATTATGTATTATAATGTATGAGCAATGGTGAAAAATAATCTTTTAGTCGTTGTACATGAATGAAAGACAAAGATTTCTGTGAAAAGTATGACCCTAGGCATCTTCGAAACACAGTACACATTACGAAATTAAAAAACGATAGCAATCTCACTCTATTTATTTAATTTTTTTTCAAAAATGAAAATGTTTCCAAAATAGTAAACATCATTTATTTTGTAATTTAATTTAAAACATATAACATACATTTATTTTCTTATTGCAGTTTGTAACTTTTTTTGTGAACGCATTTTTCTAATTTAATGAAAAGCAAAAAAAGAAAAAGTAATATGACGGCAATATCTCCTTTTTAGTCCTTAGTTACGACATAATTTATTAAATAAAACCGTCTGCCTTAGAGGTGAATAATTGTCATGGAAAAAAAATATATATAATAATAGTAATAAAAAGGGATGGGAAACTCCCGGTTTAATGCAGTATAGTCTGAAACGAGATCAAAGAAGAAAAAGGTTATTTTCCTTCAAAAACCTAAGAAACGACGTTCGTAAACACAAAGTGATTTGTTCGCCGAGTACGTCAGTGTAAATACGAAAGTTTGATTGAGTGTTCAATGTAAATATCCGTTTCTTTGTAAAACATTTCCGGCCGTCGTGGAAAATATTCAAATTGGTTTTCAGTTACTCGTTACGTCTCTGCAGGAAACCTCTGTGTTATGTTTCCTTAAGGATATATACACACACATTTATATATATATATATCGGCGATGCGTATTGGGACAGGTACAGACTCGAAGCACGCGTATAACACTGAATTGAACGTTATTCGTTCATATATAGATTAGTAGGTACCTAAATAGGCATACTACCATATATATTCTATATTATGTATATTAGTGCACTTATATGTATATGTGCCCAGACATGACCGACTTGTAAAAGGGTTGTTTATGATAATAGTTTTCGATGTTAATTGATTTAACGTGTAGTGTGTACATCTAGTCGATAAATTTTTTTTATATAGGTACCAATAGGCGAAACTAATTATACTACGAAATGGAGTTAGGGACTAGACTTCCCGTACTGGTATTGATTTATGCAAAATTTGCCATTATGAAATATCATGTTCGAAATTCATTCAAGAAAATTCAAGAGAAATATTAATATTATTCTGTACAAAACCGTAATTAATATGCACGATTTTTTTTAAAAAATTTAAAAATATAAGTATAAAATTTTAATTTTTTTATCATTTCTTTGTCTATATTTGAGTTTTACAAATTGAAAAACCAGTTTATGTTATATGTGCATTCAAATTCGGTACTTGAGATATTAAAATATGATATTACAATATTAGTGGAAAATTTATATGTCATATCACTCATATCCACTATTGTTCAAATTATTTAAAAACAATTTTAAAGTTATACGATTGTATTGAAAGAAATTTGAAAAACATTAGAGTTCTTGGGTAATTCCATACAAGTTGAAAAGACAGAAAGTAGCTAGATAATCAGCTGATAATTCGATTAGGTTATTATGTACTGCTTATTATACGAATTTGTCTTCAAAATAAAAATGTGCTTATTATAAATAAAATAGTATATGGGGAATAACAAATTAAATAATAATTAATAGATATTGTATTTAATAACATACACCTACATATTGTTTTGTGAAATGGCAACAGTTTATATAGTCGTTAGATATTTCTAACAGTTATCATTATGATAGTTATTTCGAAATTATGTTATTTAAATGTGTTTTTCCAATATAGTATGAATACACGATGTCCGGCAATATATTGATAAATACATTTATCTATGAGTATAAAATAATGCGAAAAACCTAAACAAAACCAATTTTAGGATAAATGTACGAAATTATATAATCCATGCTCCGTATAATATAGTTATAATTCATACCTTTGTTATTGAACTAATTTTATATTTTAAGTCTGCAAGTAATATTGATTGATCGTAAACATTAACTTTATGATTGATACATTTTAATATTTCAATGGAATTCTAACAGTTGTAATATAGGTATTATTTGTGCATACCTACTTAATACTTGCATTTTACAACGAAATAATAATTAATCATACTTATTATACTGATTTAATTCGTTCTCAATCAATCGAGTTCTCAATTTGGCACTGCTGAGGACTTAGTACAGCTACAGTGCTACATAATATATGTTTGTACATAAGCATATAAGCGCAGTGTACACATATATAATAAATACCTACATCCATATACGAGTGCACAAAAACAATTCTTTTGAAGTCATCGTCGATAATCTCTTTTAGAAACGTTATCATAGATCTCTTTGTCATACTCTATCTCTTTGAACATCGGATAACTGTCTGGTCCCTTCCCCTCCACCCTGATTCAAACTGAATCCAGGAAAGTGTGAAGCCTTGTAAATGAAAAATTCAATTTGGATGTGCGCATGGTTTCCATCCCACCCCGAAACCGTGTTTTCCTCTCGTTTGGTATTTCCCATTGATCGAACTCACGTCTCGTTAAACCTTTCGGGATTTCCGAGCTAGTGGAGATAATTGGTTAAAATTTCGGTTGTACGTTAATTAGTGAACTAGAAGGTAGGAGAAATGTTTTGGGGAAGTGAGAGAGGGTAAAAATCTTTATTACGGGTCAAATCTAACTGCCGGGATTGGGTAGTGCAGTGGAAAAAAACGCATGTTGCTGGAAATTAGAGTGTATATGTCATTTTGACAGTACGAAGGGTACTGTACATACAAAGCATTTGTATATAAAAAGCTGAACTCTACCCAACTGTTTTAACTCAAAATTATAATTTCTTAAATAAACTTACAACCTATTCGTTTATATCAATATAATATTAATAATTGCGTGTATTATATTTCATAAAAAATCTAAAATAAAAACAAAATTCGTTTAATACAAAAATTACTTTAACTATATCACGCAAATTAAATTGTAAATTAAATTTTTTGTATAATATAGTAATACAAATATAGTAAAGAATAAACGTCGTTAGCAGTTTCTAATGAAAATTACATAAAATATATAACCATATACTTATTTTAATTTTAGAATGAATATTTAAAAACTTCGATTCTGTAAGCATACAAATTGCAAATGTATTTGCTTTTATATTTTTATTACATTTTTAATTTACAACATGGAATACGTTCGAATGAAAAACATATATTTGCACTGAATTTTGAATCAAACAAGTTTATACTTAGAATCGTGTGTTAAAGAATATAATATTTATATTGTGTATACAGCGCGGGTAACGCGTCTAGTCAAAGAAACGTCCGTGTATACAAATAAAACTACTGACCTTTTTGAAGTATCCTCCGTGCAGCCTCATGTGTCCATTTAGAGCTGGTACGTTTTTAAACTTTCGATGGCACAGGTTACATTCCACGGGCTTTTGTTCTGGTTTAGGTTGCACTGCAACGGCAGCGGGTTGTGAGTGCTGTTGTTTGTTGTTTGCCGAGTCTGTTGGGCCGTTTGAGGTCTAAAAGGAAAATGCATATTATTATGATATTATTAGTCGACCAGAATACGTCACGTCATTTGTTTATTATAAAAAGCGCATAATGTAATATACATAATATATTGACTCAAAAATTAGCGAACAAAAAACCAACGGACTCGTTAGTTATTTTGGTACCTAACAATGTGGAATACTTATAGGCAAAATACAAACACATATAGTTTTATTTTTGTATCTTTGACATTTTAGTCAAATTCTATAATATAAATCATGTGTTTTCACTTCGTTATAATAAATTTATTGTGACTTAAAGTATATATATTTTAATACTTCAATTAATTAAATTGTACTTTCAGTGGTTTTCTTTTTGGATAAACATAAAAATGAGCGATTAGAAATTGGGAATTTCATAAAATTGTATTAGATACTGTATTATCGTTATATGAATATAATTATTGTTCGTACTTCGTAATAATAAAAACCAACAATTTATTCCATAGTTAAGTATTGTTTAATACGAAAAAAAACCACTATTTATATTGTGATAGAAAGAATTATGCTCTTAAATATTTTTTAGATAGTTAGATAGTTATTAGTAAAATATTAATATAATTGTTTCATCTTATGTATGAATAAAATACGTTTTGTTCATAAAGGTAATGTTGAATAAAAAGTAATCAGAAAAGTTAAATTGACGAAACAAAGGACAATTTTTTATTATTATGATGGTTTTAAAAAAAATGTATATATTATAATATAAAGTAATAATATGCTTGTGAAAATATGTACCTATAGTAATTATTTTCCCACCTCTCGTAATTTTTATAAAAGAACAGTCTTCATTTATATTTTTTTTTTCAAACTGTCGGAATATCATTGAAGAACGGTGCCCACGCCCAACAATGAAAAACGTGTCATTATTTCGCGCAAACTATATATTATAATATATTTTGTTCGTTCGGTAAATATAATGTAAAAAGCCGAAAAGAAGGGAGAAAAAATGAAAATGTTCAATCGTCATCGTCCGTGCCTCGTTTACGGGGTTTAGTCGTAGAAAACCGTTCGGTGTATGAGTTTAACCGGGAAACTCCACTCCGCTCTCTACTCCCGACCAAAACGAACGCACCGTCCCGTTTAAATCGAAATTAAATTATTATTATTATTCCGAAAGCCCGTCGAAAAAACAGCCTCCCCACACCATCGCATCCACCGCCAATAGCCGCCGTCGTCGCCGGAGGTGCGACTAATTGGATTTCGACGACAATGAACGCGAGAGGTTTTAATTCAATAGTCGCTCGACGAAAAGCTCTTTTCGCCTGCGCTCGCTTCTCCCACTTCATACCTATATAGGTGTGTGTGTATATATATATACATAGAAATGTATAGAAACATATATAGAAATGGGTAGACGAAGATTTTGAAAACGGGCTGAATGTCGTGTACGGGACGGGGTTAGGACTCGGGCGTTACACGATGCGGTGGAATAACGAAACAACGCTTGTACTCATCGCACTGCGAATAACGTTTACATATTATTGCATTATGATTTATAATAATATATACAGAGACGACGAGAATAAAAAGTTTCAGACACGCCTACAATATTATTATAACATAAAATTGCGTAAACGTGTACGTCTTAATAATAATATTATGTACGCAACTGAGTATGTCAGTTACAATAACAATCGTGCCGCATTAACTATTTAGGTTTATTAGAGAGTCTAGCGATATTCTGAAAAATATGATATTAAATGACTTTGGCCGCCGGCCGTATTCATTTTGCTGTCGAACATAATATATCGAATCATTGATTAGCTATATTGTTATTAATATTATTTGACAGACTTGTACTTGCATATAATTTATAACCAAATATAAAAGCATAAAACCCATTAAATATTTATTGAAAATAAATTCAATATTTTGTATCTCCAAAATGTTGTGAGTTTTTTTTAAACTCACTACCGATGTATAATAAGTTATATGTTTATTAAATGATAATAATAATAATAATTATTATTATTATTATTGTTATAAACTAAGATCGAACCATTTAAATACAATATAAATTGTGTAACGCTTAAATTAAATTTTATAGGTCCCTATTGTTTTTATGTTAAAATGCTGAGTAGAAAATACAGTAGCATGATAATAGTAATATGTTTTTATAAAGAAAAGCGTTTTTGTAGAATCTAAAGGTCAATATTTTTTGATAAAATGTTCGTTTTCTTTTTTGGAAATTTAAAAAAAAGTTAAGTATAATAAGGGCACGTAGTAATTGGATGTAACCTTGTTTGTTCAAATGAAACTTTCATCGTAAAAACTTTTCAAAATGTTGATTCGACAAAAAATTGTACTTAAAATTTGATTTGTTAGATTAGACTTATTTTAGAATAATTGTCATTTTATTATTACAGTCGAAGCTGGTGTTAAATAATTTTTTCGAAGAAGTAATAAATACTTGTAAAGAAATATTATATTCCTAACGTTGTTAAAAATAAATTTAAATTCAATTGTTATTTGTTTTAATTTAAATTCCTAAAAATAAATCAATTTTTAAGAAAAAAAATAATATTTAGTTTTGGGCGATAAATTTAAATAATATTATAGGTTAATGTTTTATAATTCCACGTTCGAAGGGACAATCTCTGAAAATGGATGGCAAGTTATTGCTATCAAAATTAAAACCATTACAATGGTCCAAAGCAAAATATTATTATCAATTTTAAATTATTATACTTTGATATATTTGGTTTAACAGCAAAAATTAATACTCATTATATTGGGGATGAAAATCTACTAATAATTCATTATTACTCATACTATACTATTCGTGTAGCAATAATACATAAACAAAACAAAAGACAATAACGTTGTAGTAAATACATTTGTATAATAACAATGTAATATAAAATAATATGTTTATATGTAGATAATCTACTTTATTATTTTTTTACTGTTTTACATGGCTTTTTTTGTAAAACGAGCACATTCAATAATATAAGTATAATTCAAATAAATATTATTCAACTAATTTTTTGCTAAATCTTTGTAAATAGTAACTATAATAATATACTCTAAAAGTAAAAATAATAAGCACAATATTTTAAACAGTGTTTGGCAACATTCTAAATAATTTTATTGTTTTCAGTGTTTTCGTAATAATAATAATAATAATAATAATATTAATAATAATAATAATAAATAAGAACACATTGGTTTTACATCGGTACAAAAGTCTAAGTCTTAATAACTAAAGCGAATGCCGTATTCTAATAATAAACAATTTTAGCGTAATTGATCTACAAATAATAATAATTATCATTACGGTACCAAATACAAATAATAATAATTATTATTATGGTACCAAATACAATTTATAATATAATATAACAATAATAATGTCTGCAAGTAAGTAAGTTTGTGCGCGGGTGTGTGTTTTTTACCTCAGGATACCGGTAGTTGGCATGGTTATAGTCGTAACCGTAATTGTTGTAATTGCAATTATTGTTATTGGTGTAGTAGCTGTACCCGTCAGGATATTGATACGTGATCCACTGGTCCATGCTCAAAACTGAACTAAGTTCCCGAAAACGGTTAAGGTTGTGCAATTTTAATTCACTCCCCACCTCCTCACGACAATTGACGTTTAAAGAGAGAGGGGGAGGAAAAAACACTACTAGACGTTGGAAAGACGACGCCCACGCATATGATTAAACCCTTCGAACAACCCTATCACCGAACGTATAGGGTCACGCAGTGGCGGGCGGTGGATCGCGAACAATAAGGGTGCGTTTGATCTACAAAAAGAAGAAATTGGTCTTAAAGCGTTTTTATTTCATGTACTGAGTAGGTAGGTGGAACATTTCTTTCTGCTTTATTTTTCACTCTCTCCGTTTCGTCGTTATACGACCACACCCACTCACCACCATATTATTACCTATATAGCCACCATGATTATCTAACACTTACTATATTTATATATATATATATATATAGGTAGAAACGACCTTCCAAATTTTCCTGTCAGCGTATAAATTTTCAACTGTTTTTCCGCGTGTCGCCCAGAAATTGTAAATTCCGTTTTACGGCCGGAAGTGGAGGTGGCGGCGGTGGCGCGTTAAGATTCATTGGCCGCGTATAGCCGCGGACGTGCCAAATAAATTGCGGTTGGGAAAAAATACCTCCGAGATAGTCGGACGGGGTTAGCACATAACTCAGGCGTGTGGTGTGCTTAACCCGCGTAGCAGAGGGTGAAGAAACAAAAACAAAAACAATACGACCTCCAATACGCGGGTAATACCTGTTCTATATTATAATAGTCGTAAAAAAAAAAAAATCTAAATCTTATATACGCGCGGTACCAAAACAAAAATAATAAGTCGTCGGGAAAATACGGGAACCATTGCATCGGAATACCTATACTACTCGGGCAACACTAAACAATAAATTAAATGCTCTAATATTTTTCGGAGGACTTGAAAAACTCATAGCAAGTGCTATAAAATAAAACACACCAACACAGACGATTGCACTTTATATGTATTTTATTTTGAGAAGAGTTTGTATAGTTAGTTGCGCTCGTTTTCGGTCTGCTGAATTATACGAACTTGCTGATTTATTTCAATTTAAACTTTTCACGCTTATATAATAATTTCAAATGATAATGGTTTATTAAATATTATATATTATACAATATTTATCGTTTCACTATAATGTCATTAGATAAATATGTAATTTTCACAAGCAATATAAGTAATTATAATATTATTACAGTTTATAAAAATAAGAAACTATTATAAGAAATATTTTTTTTGTCGATAGAAATAAATGTAGTTCATCAATTTTATGTACATTTTATTATTTTTATTGACATTTAAATTATATTTTTATTTTGCTTTAAATTTGTCTATAAATATTTAAGGTAAAGATAACACTATGAAAAGGTTTTTTTTTTTACAAAATATGCGAAGAAAAAACATTGAAACTTATACGACGGGTAGTAAATTATAATAGTTTTGGTCGCAAATAAAACAAAATCATAAAAAAGTTTACTCTCGCTGTCGAGGGACAGATATTGTGGCGAAGTCACTTTTTAAGTAAAAAGTTTTTTTTTTAAATTTAAAGGTAGTTTTTTTAATATATATGCATACACTAAACATAGACTAAAAATGCAAAAAACCGTAACTGCGCCAATGTGTTCAAGTTTTGAACACATCTAAAACAGCGAAAGTTCTCAAACAAATACGAAAAAGGTCACAAAGTGCTTAAATATGCTAAATATATTTTTATGTTTTGAATTAAATGTCTATCAAAATATTTTTATTTAAATAACTACGAAAGAATAACAGTGTAATATGTACGCGAGTCATTCAGTAACTTATATAGGCTCTTAAAAATTGGCATTGTTTGGTATAAGCAGTTTTATTCAATCGTTTGAAAGATGTGTATATTTGATAGCTAGTATTTTTATTTTTGTTTCAACAATTTATCTTTATATTTCTCCTTTTGAACTCGCAAAGAACATATAATATTATTTTGTTTTTATTTTAAAGATTGTTGATTTTATCTAGAAAAAGATTTCAAGATTTAGAAAATTGCAAAGTCATAAAATATTCCAATATTCATCTAGTATAAATGTGTTTAAATTACCATATTTTATATTTTATTTTTACAACAGTACATTTCTCTCACTGTAAAATGATCACACAATAGTGCAATATTTCTAATTAAGTTTATTTAAATACGGATTCGGAAACCCCTTGAAGTTATTTAATAGTGAAAAGAACATAATACATTTAGTCTTTGACAACTTGACGTATGATAATAACATTATCATCTATAGCACGAGGAGTCTGTAAATTTCATATAATTTTGTTTGAAAAATCATTATACTCTATTTTGGCGTCGCTTTTACAGATTCGCCGCGAAACGTGTGCAGTTTTGTATCAACTTCTAATTGACAATACTTATTTTATTATTATTATTACATTATATAGGTATAGGCGTAAGTAGACGGTACGATCAATCATTGTCTTTGTGTGATGGCAGTAAATCATATACGTACAGGTTAGGTATAAGCCGATTAAAGGCATTTTCATGATTCCGACGGGAAGTATTACCGAAACGTGGCATCGGCTTATGCGACATTAATTATACATAATATACGTCCTATATTATTATGCGCACGGGCCACAGAATACGGTTCGTTGTGCATACCAACTCGGCAAATCGCATCTTCCGTTTCGTGACATTACCGCGTACGGTCCAAAAGATTTTTACGGTTATAGTTTATTCGATTACAGGGCTGATGACTGGTGCCATCAAACCGCAAAACGTAAATACTGACAACTGAAGTATAATAGTAATATACTTACTCTATATAGACCAATAAACATTCTGAAATATTGCAAAAAGCTCGTTTGCACGTATAACTAAACTGTTCTTGTCATCGTCGCAGTTAAATTAATTTAAAAGAAATCTGATCAAAAACAGTATGCCTATTTATAGTTTAATTTTGTTATACAAATATACGATAATTGAATATCGTGAAGTAATGTGAATACTATGGTGAGACATATAAAAATAAAACATTAACATTTTTTGGGATATTCATCATTATTGTTTTTTTTAAATAATCAGACAGTTCGTTATTATAACATAATATTATAATTAACGTGATTAAAAAATATGTTTTATAGTTTTTTTCGTTCAAATACATCTGAAAATAATGTTTTTATTAGTAAAATATATTTTTTGTTTCTCCCTTGGCAATTAATTGTAAGTGTAACGTATATTATTTATCCCTGATCGTAATAATAATGCACTTTGTCAATGTCAATATTAGTCACAGTTGAGAAATGTATAATTTTGAACTCGTATAATGTAACTGATCTAATTTATCATCAGCACAAACGACGTGTAATCCTCCATCAATAAATGCATTACTTAGATTGTGGAACACACAATCGCATACCCCTAGGACTGCTATACAAACACCCTCCGTATTTTTTTTTATTCACCAGAACCTGAGAATGTTTATCTTTTATTTATAGCGTCGATTTTTCTTTACCACTACTTCTGATATCTACTCCGACACACTCGGATGCTGTTATTGTAGGTCAAAGGAAAAAAAAATACTCAAAATAAACGACCAATGATATATTAACATATTATAGGGACTGCCTTCTTTCTGTAATTCTGATGTGTATGAATGCAAGAGGCTTATGAATGACAATAAAAACTTATTTAAACGAGGCGGCGCGAAAATCCAATAAGGGTCCGACCCCGCCGTGTGTGAATGCTAAACCTTTGACCCAAAGGCGTACATAGGAACCGGTTCGGCCACTCGAAAGTATTTCCGAGCATTATTTTTATTATTACCGACGTGCGTTATACTCACTGTAAAGGTTAACTGTTTTGGTCATTTATCGAATCGTGACCAAAACAATTGGACCGGTTCTATACTTATCCAATCCCGAAGAAACGTCTTATTATACACGGATGAAAATATAACGATAATTTTTGAACGTCCGTTCTCAGAGGACATCGCCGCCGGCGCAGCTGTCCCTCCGTTTGCGCACAATATTGGGATTGTAGACACCTCTGAATGCCAAGACGCGACCACGACCCGACGCACTTGAATCTCTATGCAATGTGCATAACATACAACATTATATTGTTATTAGACGATGCTCAACGGCGGGGACTATACCGTTTATGTATCAAAAGATGCACACTCTAGTAGTTTATATGGAAATTTCGTGCCCCTTTCCCCCGCGTTGACGCGTTGTCATTTTGTGCGTTGGGTATATTAAAGTAGTCTAGATATTCACGGCATTTGTAGGTAGGTACATTTATTAATATTGGACGTTTAGACAACATTAGTATATACATAATATAATATAATGTATCGACATGACTATATTAATGATTTTTCAGAGCAAGCCGATAAAATTGAAAAGTTTGATATAACTTTATAAAGAAAAAACTGTAGGGATGCGGGAATATCGATGGACGTGAGGTCAATGATAAATCATTAAATTCAAAAACGAGCCGTAGCAACTCTAGGTTTATTTGAAAGTTGACGAGATTTTTTAAAACAACAACGACGTTTTTGCAAAGTGAACCTCTGTATTAAATGTTTAATGATCATAGATAGATGCTGCGTACGATCATTTTTCAGCTTTTTTTCACAACAACAAAAATGTATAAGAAAACATCCGATATTGCCATTACGTCAATTCTTTAAAAATATTTAGCTATTATAATATAAATTTATTTATTATCATTCATCATCAGTCATTATTCGATTTCATTAAATGTTAATATTTGTACGTTTCGAGTTAGAATTTTAATTTAAATTAAAATTTAACTTCTGCATTAGTTTCAATATACTGAACATATTTTTATTAATATACAGAGAGTATAAACAAAATATTTGAAAATACAGAGGTTGTTGTTTTATTATTTTTTTTTAATAAAAAAATTTAGTTGTACAGAACAATCGGGTAGCTATTTAATAATTTATCGATTTTGAACACTTTTAAGTCAAGTGGTGCTCAAGTTTATTATTCGAGTATTTCCACCGGTATAGTGAAAAATGCCAACGAAATGAAAGCAGAGCGTATAGCAGGTAGTTATATGCATGATTATTTTTTTTTCACTTCAATGTATTTACGAACATTTTTGATACCCTTAGGGGTTTAATTTAACGAATATATTATTATTATCCATCCTTTATTGATCATACAAAAATAGTTCGTATCAATGAGTTCGTTATTCAATTTCTCTATACTACATACTCATAAATAAAATAAAATTACCGGCGCTGAGCGTTTGCGTATTGAAAGCTGAATACCTAGGATTGTGTGTGCGTGTGTGTGTGTGTGTGTGTGTGTGTGTGTGTGTGTGTGTGTGTGTGTGTGGTGTGTGTGTGTGTGTATAACAATAATTTTAATATTTTATATATACATATTCCATAAAATATACCACCGATAGCGCGTATTCGTAATTGGATCTATATTTCTACCTAGAACAATGATTTAAGCAGACACGTGTGGTGGGGTGTTGGTGATTGGTGTAATATTGCAGTGGACGGCTTTTGTTTTGCAAATGAATGTTTTATATTATCGATGATCATCCACGTGGAAATAATTTTGATCAAAAGTGAAAATAATAGTTTTTATGAATAAAAAGAAGACTTGTATCACGATAAAATCAAACATCGTGAGATGAAAGATTATAACTCGACGTTTCGAGATAAATAGTTTTGTGTAATAAAACCATAACTTACGTTATGTACGTTTGTTCGAATCTCATTCGAGATCTACTTAAAAGCATTAAGAAACGGTTTAATTGTATTATAAATTATTGTATATTTGTATGATTTAATGATTTGCATTAGAATATTGCTTTAACTGTTATCATAGTTCTTCACGTTTTAATTTTATAACAAATATAATACATCAATATTTTGAAACAAATCATTATTTTATTTATAACAAAATAACAGTATTTTCATTCATTTATTATATCAAAATTTTTACAGTAACGTGAAGTTAGTCTTGAACTTAATGAATATTGTTATGAAATAATATAGTATAATAAAGTCCCTTGTGGTTTTATACTTTGTTTTTATGTAAGAAATAATTTAAATATTACATAAACATTTTTTTCTATTATTACTGAAAATTATTATGTATACCCAGTTGCAGGTATAATTGAATACACAAATCAATATTATTCTAAAAAAATAAATATTTTTAGCCAATATCAATGGAAAAGTTATAATCAGTGTTCGAAGTGAAAAAATATAAGAAGGAGACTCCTCTTAAACTTGAAAAAATTAGTGTTTCTTAAAATTATTGAAGTCTAACTCACATTCCCAGCTATTAATCCTTAAATAAATAATTACGATAAACAATAGTAACAAAGACTACTTATGAGAGACTAAAACAATTTTTTTTTAACAATCGACGTTTATTCACATTAAGCATATTTTTTATTAATTAAATGCTTATTAATTAGAACCTTTTTATTTCAAAATTATACCAATATCATTTTATTATACATGTACATATTATACGAAAAACAACTGCCTTCTTCATGTCAAGTAAAATACAATATTGAAATTAACTAAAAAATTTGAGTATAGATGATAATTTAAATCTTTTAAGTTAATTTCAATATTGTATTTTACTTGACATGAAGAAGGCAGTTGTTTTTCGTATAATATGTACATGTATAATAAAATGATATTGGTATAATTTTGAAATAAAAATAATCGAGTCCTAACGCATACATAAATTAGTTTGTAAAAGTTGTTTGTATTCTTGTTTGGATAATAATTGAGAGTTATAGTAAAATACAAAATAATAAGATAATGCAGTTAATAATAATGTTTATTTTAATAGAGATATTTTCAAAACGATTGTATAACGGTACGATATTATCTTAAAATATTATTTGTTTTGCGAAAATTACAGAACGCATAATAAAAACTTTGAGAGTCCACCCTAAAGGCATATGGTGACACACTTTTAACGTCGACTTGTGTTTGTTTCTTTTAATGTTCGGTGAAAACTTGGATTGGGGGGACCACGAGGGGAAAAATTAAACTGTTCGAAAATAAAAGAACCCTCTTTTTTGTGTTTATTAACCGGCTTAACTCCCGTTATTAACACATCCCGTTGACTCTTTGTCCATTATATCGCACGAGATTTTTTTTTATTTTATTATATTTTTATTCCACTTTGGCAATCCCTCTTTCGTCTCTCCTGGGTACAATGG
This sequence comes from Rhopalosiphum padi, assembly GCF_020882245.1. Lineage (NCBI taxonomy): Eukaryota > Metazoa > Arthropoda > Insecta > Hemiptera > Aphididae > Rhopalosiphum > Rhopalosiphum padi. The sequence goes on along the minus strand of NC_083598.1, from coordinate 9,613,932 downwards.
AAAAACGCTTCTCCTGTTTCAAAATAAAACTACATCCGTTTTGTTACGGTTCGCGTGGTCTGAGTACACTTATTTTCATTTTTTTTTTTATTTATTTATTTATTTCATCTCTCTACTCTCTTATTTATTATACGTAGACTTCAGACCTGAAACGATTTGACCGTCTCGATTCGATCCTTTTCGGTATGAAAAGGACGCGCTTCTGTATAATTTTTATCCCCGCCCACTATTGTTTATTTATACCAGACTGTGGAAAAATCTTTTGTCCTTTTATCAATGTAATGTAATCGATTCTCAAAGATTTATTCGCGAGAACAAAAATGGGCTTGTCTATGAGAGTAATAATACAATACATTTTATTAGTTTCTCGTATATACAACAATAATTATTATAAATGTGTTGTGTACGCTACGCAATACAACTATTATACATGAATTATTGTAATTTGTAAGTACATATTTAAACATTTATAGAGTTTCTATAGATTTATGCGGATTCCGTTTAAAAACCAAAAACTAAAATTAATTTTACTCATAACTGTATTAAATAAATATATTTATTTTCTGCGTCACAAATATTGTATATAATATTGGTTTATTTAAATATACATGTATTCCAACATTTCAAAGATATATATATAATGTCATTATATATTCTGAGTAAATATCATTATAAAATAAAATGTTATAATTTTTTTTATAATTTGCAGATTATACTAGCTGATTACTACATAAATCAAAATCTGTAAGGATACTATAGGTATCGATGAATAGCATTCAATCGGAGTTGGAAATCATCTCAAGTACTATAATACTATAGAGTATAGGGTATAAAAATAAAAACTATATCAATAAATTAATAGTAACCAATAACTGTATAAGAGTATTGTATTTAAATACATTTATTTAAATTTATATTATTATATTACAATAAATTCTTGTCGATGATTGAAAACAGAATAGGTATAAGAAAAATGTATTCTTTCGCTTATTCTAAATATCATGCTGCAAGCCTGCAATTAGTATTGATGTTTTGATGTTTAGCTAATTTTAACTGCTAATACGAAAGTTTTAATCTGCTTCATAATATATATATATTATGGGTATATTATGTACTTATATAAAAGTAATTATGATTAAAGGATCAACGATTGTTGACGAGGTAAAATATTATACAGAATTATAATTATTTTTCCAACATAAACAAATTAAATTGCTATTGACGTTGTTAAAATCTCAAAGGAATTTATTTTGTTAAAATAAGTTCAATATAGCATGTTTAAAATCATTTTTTTTACCAAGGCGAAAATTTGTTACGGAAACGCTGTTTGATCATGAATAAACTCAACTATTATTTTTATACTTGTAAAATCAAATAAATGGTATCATTTTTTAAATGTTCGAGACGAACGGTTTAGCAAAATTTACCGAACTACAAGTACCATACAATTTTATAAATCGATATCGTGCACTACAGCTGACTATAATATGGTACGCTCCGAGCGTACAATAGGAAAAAAAAATGAAATAAAAATAGCAGCATGTCGGTGATTTTTCACGGAGTAAATCAAAAAATATTTCGAGTGAGTTATTTATCACGTAAGTAGTTCCAAGGTTTTCGGGAAACCGGGATAATCGAGGGCAAACAACAGGAACAGCAACGACGACGACGAAAACCACCCCGAACATTCACCGTTGACGTTTAGAGCTTGTTTCGCGTGGCCGGTTGACGCGATTAATCATATCGCGAGTCCTTTCATCAGTAGGAGGTTTACACACACACACACACACACACACACATACACACATAATATACGTACTACTGATAATTGTGCCGGACGTTGCAGTTCGAATTCCACGGGACACGTCACAATAGGTATATGTGAGGGTGGGGGGCATTGCATAAATGTAGTGAACGCGAGACGGGATGATGGGTTAGAGGGTAGTCTGTGCAAAGGTCCTCTATACATTTATATTTAACGCATTTTGACCAGAGACGTGTTATTGTCGTCTAATTATACAAATGACACGTGCAGAAGGTCATTATCGGCTGGAGGACCGGAGTTTAGCCGGTACGGGCCGGTGATCGCGACCAGACTAATTTATTTACAACTGATTATCGCGCCACCGCTGCCAGCTTTCGGGATCCACTGATTAGGAACACTGAGCTTTATAAACGTTTGTAAATTGTAATACATATTATCTGGTCCGAATCGGACCAGTTACCCGTTAACTGGTTATACCACAGCGGTGTATCGGTATTCTATTATTGTTTAAACCCCCGTGAACTCTGTACAGCTTCGTCATGATATAGCTGCAGTGTGCAACATTAAACACGGTATTTATATGGCGTGCGTCTGGAATATCAGATAGTTTAAATAGCAATTTAAACGAGATCAATAAAATTAGTCGATTTGACAAATCGCGTTTTTCAACTAGAAATTTTCGCGTTGCATTAAATTACATTAAATAACACGACCGGTCGAACCCACTGCTGTAAAATAATATATTATTATTATAATAGCTCTATAATGTAATCGTTCGACAAATGGGCTATGCGTGTATTATACGCTGAATCGACTGCCGCTGGCGAATATAATAATGACTAAACGTGTACGCGTATCATCGATTTCTCCTGGAGAACGAACTGTTACGGTCCAATATTGCTGGTCAGTTAACCGAAAAACAAACCAGCCATATAATTTATTAATATATTCGCTATATGGCTGCTGCAGAGTCCAATATTATATTTTCGATATACACATATCATGATTCGTAGTTTGAAGCTAATTTTAAAAATAATATATTGCGGAGTGTAACGATCAAAACAAATTTAATTTTGTTATCGAATTATGGCATAACGCGCTAATTTCCATTGTTTATTAATACGTTACGACAATTATATAATTCGATAAAGCAACACTATTATGTACTATACTGTTGTCTGTATTGGTGTCAAGTACAATTAAAATCGGGTTAAAAAGTTTTTGAGTGTTCCAAAACTAATACACGAATACCCTTTTTTAATTATTACGAAAACTTGCCATGCGGTATTATTGATGACAATGATTTTAAAAGTCCATTATATTACTTTTAAAGTTTTACTAAACAGACAAACTAATTAAAATTGAATTCGCCAAATTCAAATATTAAAATAAAGTCTTTTGAAAATGGCTTCTGTCGACGGAGGAGTAAATTATTGAGGTGATTGAAAAAAAAATTGCTTTAATAAGAAAAGGTGAGCTATGGAGAATTGGAGAGTGTATTAGCGAGAGCCGTGCTGCGGAATTAGGAAAACTGCGGGGTAAATATGTACATAAAATCGTGATAACAAAAAAAGGATATACCTTTATAGATTGGGCGTTGGATAGTACCTATAAGAGATATTGTGTATTAGCGCAGGGGTGATCGTGCACAGGTCTCGAGAGAAAAGGTTGCCAAGCTGTCCCTTAATAAAATGTGAGATAAAGCGAATGGTATTGATTGAAAATAAGTGAAATAATTTACAACATTTGGCAGTTATTGAAATTGATTAGGTAGACAATAATAATTTTAGTGGAAAATCGTTGTAAGATAAACCGAGTAAGCACCGTCACAGCTTATCAAAAGTCGTTATTCTTATTGGCGCGCACACATACGTCTCGTGTTGGGCTCCAGGCACGATTGTCGATTAATAGGTTTTTTGGAATTGTTTCACAATATACATTGTATGTATACAGATTGTGCATTTTAAATGTCAGAGAAAAAGAAATAGCTGAAATGGATAATATAAAAATCATAAATCCGAAACGGTTGGCCAAATACGGACATGGGAAATTGATAAAATCATTACAGCCCAATTTCAGTGGGTCGTGAATATTTTTATGGAAGAAATAGAATGTCGTTATGGCCGTAAAAGGCCAACGAGCGTCAAAAATAAATTTCACAGTCATAAATTTTGTGATTGGTTATTATAGGTCAGAAAAGACAGCGATATATTATGATGTAGGGGCGAGTATATACGCGGTGGATGGTGGGGATGCTACTTCGTCCGATTAACATACTACCGTTACCACCGTTGATACGTTAGCATGGGAAAAAAAATGTCCCATCCTCACGTCTCAGGACGTTTGAATGCTATTTTTCCCTTTATTATTATCATTATTACTGTTTGTACACAGCCGTGCGGCGCGTATGCTAATCGCGGGGAATCTTCTCAACGGCAAATACACCCACGACTCGTATCTGCTGTTTGCGATTTTACATATTGTTACGTGAAATGCATTGTGCTCACCCGTTTCGTAATATTATTATAATCATCGTGTGGTTCATATTTTTCCCAGGACGTTAAAAAAAAAGAATATCCACATTACACACACTCGTATACATGTATATTGTACAAATATATCCGAACACAATGCGTACACAACCGGAACTACTCCTACGCGTTCATCCCTTCAAGGAAAACCGGGTGTGCGAAGATTCTCTCCCCCATTGTGCGACGCCGGCCGGACACCGGATGTTTCCGGTTTTCGCCCCCGCGTATAGCCGATGAAATTAAGTACGCACAAAAAAAAAAAAATAAAATCGGGGTCGGGGGGTCGAGACGTTATATATATATATATATATGATATATGTATAATGTATATAGTGTACTATAATAATGTTTTATGTATAGCAATGGTCCAAGAATCGTACACCGGCCGTTAACGCGCGGTATATGTCCCGGACGTCCTGTCCGGTTTTTCGGACGACTGCCACTGATTTGCATTTCACTCCCACCACGTGTTTGTTACGATTGTTTTCGTCCCCACAATCCAATGCACAGGGAATTTTTTATTGGGGGTTCAACGAATATTACATTGAATACTGTAATTGCGTCAAACAACAATGGTAATAAACAAAAATTAAATTATAAAATGGTATAAACTTTAATAAAATCTATATAATATTATATAGTTTTATAATTTATTACTGTATAGTTTACCAACGGTAAAACGAAGTAACTGTGTAGTTTGTATGTCAGCCGATTGTTTTATAATATTTATAATTTAATTTCCATGACCTACATGGCTATGTGTTCTACTGAGGGATATGACATCATAATATGCATTGGGTCGTATCGTTTTGCCATAAAGCTATTATGGGTAAACGGAAAAAATGGGGAATGCCATCTTGTAGTTTGATATGTAATACACGTCAAGCGTTCAATAGAAATACATTTGTGTATACTTTTATTTTATTGAAATTAAATTTAGGTACGAGAGTCATTATCTTACATAGCATAATATGATATTTTAATTTTTTTCCATAATATTTTGTGCAATAACAGTCCACCAGATGCAGAAATTATATAATAATACACAACTATAGAAATTACGTTATGTATATAGTACTTTATGGCAATTTTGGAATTAGGCTAATTTATGATTTAATACATGCAACTCAATGTCTCAACTTTCAATAATAGTTGTACTATATAATATCGGTAATATATAACATAGTGATATAAGAGTCTTGGTAGATAAGTGTAATTCGTGCGGCTTGTAGTTTTTATGTATATGAATGGAACTTGATACTTTGAACTATGAAGGAAATGATTTGAGATAAATAAATATATAAAGCAAATACATGAATGTATATTCCAGGGTAAGTATTTTTACCTCAAAGTGGCTTCATTCTAAACTGGCATTTCATAATTATTGTAGATGCTATATTATTTAAATTTATAAAAACAGTATTTAATTAATCCGGAATTTAATCAAATTGAAATTATTGTTCTTCGAAAAATAATGTAAATATTGAAAATTCGAGTACGATAATAAGTTTGTATTCTAACATCTATATAAAAAATTTCATCGGATATGTTTTTAATAATAATAATAATTTTATTATAAAAATATAAGGTTGTGTATATTATATATTATATTACATTGCTTTATCGAGAATTTAAAACCAATGTATAATTTTTTGTTGATAATAGCATATATTTGTATAGGTATATTGTTTAATATTTTCATAAAGAACTGAAAATTATATACAACATTTTATTATATACTCGAGTTTAAACATTATATAATAGATATGCTATTTATCTAGAGTTGTATTTCTTACACTTTACTGTGGTTATGATTAATAGTAACATTTATCAAGTTATTAATAAGTGGTTTTACTTAGATTTACTTCAAAGTTGGATTGTATACATTTTTTAATTATCAACTCAGAAAACTAATAGGTGGTATAATGGACCACAAATAACTATCTTGTGGTTTTAATTGAAACTCAACTTCCATAACTCAAAAAGTTACTCTCTGCTTAATGCGTAGAAAGTTAAACACAGCTTTTTGATTGCTATTACTCATCGAGAAAATATAAACAAAGATATGCGATAAATATTTTTCAAATAAACAATTGATTACCTAGGTACTCATGTTTCAATAATTTCATTATTAATTTATTATTCTATGGTTAGTATGGTTAGTATGGCTTTAATTAGCTAAAGACATATAAAATCTATAGTGAATTATGGATGCAATATGGACAATCATTGCTATTGTAAATTACTATAAAATGTTACAGAAATACAATACAACTTAGGCAACATATGATAATTAGGTATGAATATATAATAATATATGAATAATGATCTACGTATGTATTTTATATTAATAAAAATATGAATACATTGAGTGTGATATTTTTTTTGTTTGCTAACAATTAAGTTACCTATACAAATTTGGGTTAGGTATTTAATTTGATAATTTATTAGATTCATAATTTTTCCTTTAGAAGTGTTTGCAATGATAAATATGTCATTATTTATAAATAAGTGGTTCTGATCTATGCTGTGGTACTCAATTATATATATTTCAAATTATATAAAAAAAATGTACATAAACTATTTGTTAGACAATGGTTTTTCATTAATAATTTCACTTAAATTATACTCACTTTTTAACAAGACATAAAGAGTATATAATTAAAAAAAGTTTTTATTTGTAACTCTGGCATTTTGCTTTAATGAGTTTCGTTACTTTTAATAATACTGTCTTTTCTATTTACTTTTTGCCTTTAAGGTCTACTAAATTAACAAATTACATTGTAAACATGATGTTGATTTAAGTAAGTGCGTTTGTAAACAAGTTCTTTCATTAAAAACGGATAACTGAATATTTTTTAGTACATTGTCGTACCTACGTGAAAGTATTTGAACGAAATTGTATCTATACTCAAAATTTTCGCTGATGTATTTACAATAAGTTATTGAATGACAAGACTTATATTAAAAAAACTTCACATGATATACTGATTTTAGGTCAGTGTAGATAGTTCATATTGTATTTAAATACTTTAACCTCAGTTTTTTTTTGTGACCGTATCAAAGTGTCTGTTTTTATAGTAATCATATACAAATTATAGTTATTGATTTAATTTTAGGATTAAATAGCAAACTCGATAACGTAGGTAGCAATGGTCAGACGGAATAAGCTAGAGTAAAAAGTAAAAACCAATCAAAATGTGATTTTAAGTGAAGTAAAGAATGTATTGGTTTTACAATATTATTACTTTTATTTTATATGAACACTTTTACTGATATAATAGTAATTGAAATGTTTCATGTAATACCCTTATAAATACTGTAATACATGTAATACCCTAATAACCTTTTAAAGGGCGAAAATATAATTTATATGGTATCTCTAAGACATACCCAATTTTTGATTTCTTTAATATTTTCTCTAAGCGTATGGAAAGTTTACAGATAAGTGTTGAAGAAATTTAAGCAAGTGAGATTTTATGTCAAGAATTGTTATTTTACCGCCGTGAATTATTAGTTCTATGAAATTTAATATTGCATACTATTTTGAGCCAAGATTAATGAAATGTGTAATATTTATATTAATAAATCCGTTATTGGATTTTTTTATATTTATTAAAAAATAGTACTTTATTACGATTTATTTGTAGAAAAAATGCTCAGTAAAGTCTATTCCAATGTTCTATGTTGATTGATATAATATTTATTAATTATTTTAATCTTTCAGTCGATACTGGAAAGTGACGATAACAGTATTACTGCAAATTAAACTAAATTCTGTCCAGCGTTTATAAAAAATAAAAAATGCCATAATCCCATATATGCTTGTGATTTTTAGACGGGAGACGGAAAACGTATAAAACGATTCAAATATACAACATTTATGATAAGCCCATGGATTTATTTAATTTCGATCGCGTAACGACTACGATGACGGAGTGTGGTGCGCCACGTCGGGTCGGTGGAACTCGAGACTTCGGCTCGTATCATCCATCGATATCCACCACCGATAGTTCTTCGTCTCGCCGGGTAATTTTAGTTTTTTATTATTATTTATTACTCGGGAGACGGAGGCATTGCAGCAACGGCGACATTCCGGGAAGAAAATAATAATATATTTTCCGAGCTCATACGACTGTCGGCGGTGGTGTGTTCCGTGCCGTAACAGCAGTCACGGAGCCACACTATTACGTATGTACGGTGACACTACATTCACCCGTCATAATATACGCTTGTCGAAGACGTTTTCGTTTCACGTTACACGCGCCAAGGCTTGCGTATGTGTATTTAGTCAACGAAAGCGGATCGCGGCGGGAGGCGGAGGGTACGTGTGACGTTTTAAGGGGGTGTCTTGTGGCACCCGGAGGAGGGGAGAGGGTCGACACAATAGCACCATTGTTCAGACGGAAATAAATCCCGACGAGACGACTGTCAAATGCACACACACACACACACACACACACACATACTCATGCGATATATAAATAAACGTGTACGTGTAATATTATGTGCGTGTGAGTGTGCGTGTATACAAATCATATAAAACCGCGGGGAACGGAGGCAAACATAATTAAGTCCTAACCGATTCGCATGGTGCCGGAGCCTGTACGTTATAATAATAATATGTGATCGTCGTCGGTCGGCAGGTTTAGATTGTCGCGGGCACAGTCGAGACGCCGCAGTATAAGTCGTAGTTGATAGGTACGGAAGAGTATGATGACATGTGGTCGGTTTAGGTATAAACGTGTACGTAATCTATTGAAATTATCCCGTAGACGAGCGAGTGAGTATACGTCGGACTTGTGCATAAATATACACACGGGATGGTTCGTTTAAATGTAAATACTAATTTTCTCCTACTACGGTTTGTTATAACACAATATATTATATTTGCATTTCATATTACGTAGTCAAACAGGATATTTTTCTAATAATTTTAATATATATAATATATAAATTGAATTTCGAACCGATAATTAATTAGTGGTTACGGCTGTGTAAATTACCTATGTATAGAAGAACGGAGTAGTGGACCAACATATTTTGTGTGGACTACCCCGTACCACTCTTTTTTGATTAACTTAATATTAATTAATATACCAGATGCACATTATAATCTACTCGTTAAAATTCTATTTTATAAATTTAAATTTTTTTCAATGTTGTTATTCGAAAAAGTTAAAAAATATTAACAATACAAAGAGAAAAAAATGTTGTCTCGTTACTTGTTACTTTAAAGTATATGAAATAAATATTTTAAAAACTTTAATACTTTCAATAAGCGTGTATTATAAAAAAATAATTGACCTGTGTACAATGTGTTAGTATTGACCGTGGAATTGTGTGAGGACAGTTTATCGGCCTATGTTCGCCCTGTACGGTGGACTACTCGTATATGATAATAATACACGCATATAATAATAATAATACATATTCATCGTATCATCATCGCCATCAACGTGTTAACAGATCATGGATATACGGATAAAAAATGTATTTTTTTTAAATTTAAACCCGTTTAAAATTTGTTGCGCTTAGAAAGAGGGTGAGAAGGTGTATTAGTGCAATATATAATAATATATTATTATGCATACTATGTGTGTCCGCTCGGGCGCCTAAGAAAAATCATCGTATAGCAAATACATGAACAATGCACGAGTGCATAATTGAGCGCATTTTTGTCATAATAATAAATCGTAATCGCATTTGTATGAGGATGTGTAAATGTTTGCTCAGTCATATTTTTACAAAGTTAATTCGAAATAAAAATGTAAATATCGTATATTTACGAGATCGTTAAAAAAAACGGTCGTCGTGAACTCGTAAAAACTAGAAATTGTTTTTTTTCTACACTCCATTAATTATTTACACTAAGCGTAAAGTAAATTTACATTTAAACATTTGATCTTTTATTTCAATTTACTCCATACGAGTTTTTAATTTAGTAGTTTTTATCTTTTTTTTTGTTTGTTTATGCAATTTTGAGTATTTAAAACATGCTTTCGTTTGCTATTTAATGTGTACAAGCTTAGTAAATATTTTAGCTCTCTTTGAATACTCTTATAAAACGTTTTACTGCGAAAATAGTGTTCATGTGTATTATTGTTTTGATTTACAAAGAAGGCATGTGTTTTAAGTAATAACTTACTAGTGATATTCATTTAGTTTATCATACAATGTTCATTGAATTTCATTCACACGTTTTATTATCGACTGTTAATAATTTTTCTTCTGTAATGACAAATTTTAAAAATTATTCGTTTGTTATTTTTAAGTTTAAAAGTTTGAAACAATGCACGATTTTATTTTCAATCTTAATAAAATTAATACCGTTAAATGTTAATTGTTCGAGTACTAAAAAAATAGATTATAAGTTATAGAACATTATTTTAGTCCCGTAGTCTAAAGTACTCATTTATGATAATTCTAAATCGAATAAAACAGAGGTTAAATCGACAAACAATAACAACTTACTCCAACAACATTATCTAATAAGTAATTAAATTGACCAAAGTTGCGGCGTAATCGAAATTCAAATAGTTTAATCAATAAATATGTTTGTCAACCAGTGGAATTATAGTTGCTCTGAAATGTGTATTTAATAAAAAATACGGTTTTGAAACTCAAAATAAGTTAACTGTATTTTTAATCATTAAAAAACAATAAGTGCCTAATTATTCTTATACTTTAAAAAATGAAAATTCTAAATAAACATTATCGTCTTTTTAGTATGCGATTATGGATATTGTGTTGTATATTAATTATTTATAAACTATTACTTTTTCCAATTTTTTATTACAGTTATTTACAAAAACTATTGTACTTAAATAACATGATGATGAAATGCATTTATGTTATAAATAACAATAAAATATTATGGTTTTCTGAATTAGATATTATTTGTATTTTTCGAATTGTTTTTCAACGTCCAATGAATGTTTTTATAACAGAAGTTTGTTCTTAATGAATAAATATCAAAATACACATTAGTGCCAATTTTATAGACAAGTTGTTCCATTTGATGTCGCGTCATCGTAATATAATATGAAAAGAAAATATTATTTACATTGTATTGCTATATTGCCTTTAAATAGTATACTTTATATCAGTCTAATAAAATATTAAACAAATAAAATAATAATATTTTTGACTCATGAAATATTATGGTCTCAAATTTCGGTCTTATAATACTACAGTACTTACACATATTGTGTTTGTATATTATTGTTACTTTTTCGTTTTAGTTTTAAGTACTATATCATATTTATTTCAATAATAAAATCAAATATTTTGAATGATAGAATATTATTTATAGTTAGTTGGTTTGATAAATTTCGTGTTTATATTGACACCAAGAAAATAAGCGTTGTCTAATATAGTGATTTATGTAATATACGACGTCGTTGGCACTTTGCCCGCGGTAGACGGAATTCGCTCATTTTTACCGAATTGAATAATATATTATATAAACCAATATGATAGCAATTTAATCAGGAATGTGTAAATTACGTCGTTATCGTGCGCTCTCGCACGCGCGTGTGTATGTGTGTGCTGGAAACGCGAAAAATAAAAAGTCGTGACGGATAAGACATTACGCGCGCTTACCACCTGTCAGTCGTACACAAACATTATATTATATAGCACAGCCGGTCCCTCGTACGCTAATAATATTATACACAGTGGAAAAACATCGAGACCGAAGAATGAGGGATTTTGAGTGCTGGAAAGGGTTAGACGGAGTAGAGCGGGGTTAACTGTGAGCAAATCTCGACGACGTCGACGAAGCTTTTTTCGTATGATATGATTATTATTATTATTGTTATTCGTATATGTGCCTGTGCGCTTACTGTAGGTATATAATATGTAATTGTGTGTGTGTGCATGTGCAGTGTGAAAACCATCGGGTCGAGAACGGGAGACGGTGGTGGTGGCGGTAAGAGGGTAGTTTTTCGGTATCCCTAAGGGGTCGCGCAGGGTAGGCTTTGTGCGTGCGTCTGCAGACAGCAATAAGAGTGCCATTTATAGGGTCGGTTGAAGAATGACGCTGTCATGCATATTCGTCAAACGCACCTGAGAAATAATGTCCTCCCCTCTACTTTACCACCACCTCTTCTAGCAACACACACACACACACACACTTTTTCCGTTCACCCTTAGCGGCGCCGTTCGGTCTAATGTGACACACGTCAGTGTTCGGTGTCAATTTATTTCCACCGGATGACGACACGCATATTTTGACGATAATTATTGTCGTTATTAATGTTTGTAAATTTACTTCTCTCGTGCGGTACCACACTGTATCGTATTATACATAATATTGTTATAATATACAAGGGTCGCTTTCCTAACGGTTAGTTCTCACATATTATGTATACCTATATTTTATATATATGTATAAAAAGGTCATTACTGTCTTGTGGTAGCAGTTCACGCCAAAAACAGATTTCCAGTCAAGACATCAGCACGTGTAGAATATTACGTCTTAGTGTAAAGTGTATAGACAAGAAATTCGCCGTATTTTTATTTTTTAAAAGTCCGTAACTCCACGTAAACGACGCACAGTTCGTTAAAAATATTTAAAGGGTAAAGTAGTATATATATATATTTTTTAAGCTCATACGAATCCTGTTTTTAAAAAATAAATATTATACTTTTTACAGATCCCCCGGGTATTGAGTTCAAAAGAAAAATGGAGCAACGACTGTCGTATGATTTCTTTGAACAAAAAATTAAATTGCAATTTTTTTCTTAGTAACGAAATGTTATCGAGTAAATAAATATTTATATAGTCTTCAAATCAACAACATACAACATTGATACTTTGGGGATGAAAGTATCTTTGAGTTTTAAAAATGATTCAAACAAATATTGTATAATTATATCATTTGTACAATTGTACATGATATATATGTAACATCATTACATTATTTTTAAATATTTAGGTACAATTGAATTGCACGCGTATTATAAACTATAATATACTATTGGATAAATACTTTAAATTAACCATACAAATGTTGTTGAATGTGTCGTTGATAATAATTTCATATATTACGTGTATTTGTCAGAAACGGATAGGCATGCATCAGATACAACTAATGGAATACATTGATAAATATTATATTTTAATGTTGAAATAATATAGTAGTAGTTATGATGATTATCTTAACATGATGTAAAGGTTTTGGGATGACTGACAAACATTGAATAATATGCGCGTTCAACGAAAAACGACGGTAATAATAACGTATAATTTGATGTACATATGTATATAAAATATATTGTATATATGCACAAAAGTTGCTTCCGTTGCTGAAATAATATAGAATTGAAACCAGTACACCGGAAGTTTGCTGTACGTCAAATAAAGGGATAACTTCCGATTGGCTAGAACGAGTGCACGCGCTCGAGGTGAGAGCAAGTGAAATACAGATAGAGAGAGAATGAGAGCGAGAGAGGAATGGAAAAATTTTTGAAATTATTATACTCACTGCTACCATCGCAACTATATATATTATTTGTTCCGAACGAATATAATGTTTGAACAAAAAAGCAGTATATGTATGTACCCCATCGTCTTTCAATGGCTGCGTTTATTTTTAGAAATACGTATATCTACTTACGTTCGTTCGCCCCCGCGTTCAACAATTCAGCGGACTTTATTTATTAATTTTTTTCACATTATAAATTAGCAACCTTTGAGAGGAGAACCTTTTGTCGACGATATGGCTGCCGGGCATAGACTCGGAGACCTACGTAATAACATGTTCCCGGTAACTGTAGCTGTGGCGTGGCGATAGTCGTCACAGGGAAGAGGTATTATACCTTGGCAAAGGACGTACAACTACAAAGCGGGCGTACATAATAATACAACAACAATGGTAATAAGTACGTGCGCTATTTTTAAGCGGACTGCGTATAATTTTATTCGGAAAATTCGTATTTTGCGGACACGTTACGGTTGTATGTATACGTACGTTTTGGTTTCCAGGGCACATAAATGGTCCTCGATGTTGGTTTAAAATCTCCGGTACGTTTTTTAAGCCATACGTGACCTGAATACGTCGCACCACGCACATATTATTATAATAGTATAGGCGTTGTGCGGACATTAGTGCGGGTTCTATCAGCTGGACGGCATTTTGGTCTTCCGAAAAGAGAGAGAGTGATTGAGTGGGAAATAGGGAGGGGGATGAGAGAGAGGAATAAAAACTAAATAAAATGAAATCCACGTCTGTACCGGAGCCGCCGTCCAAAATTATGTACCCTCTCTCGAACGACTATACTCCGCAGGGCCGCTGGAAAATCGAGATTTTATACCGGCGGGCCTTTGACTATATATTTATAAATCGTGACCCCTGCGTTGTCAACAGCCACAGACTATATTACGTTTGTTTATTCCCAATGGATACAACATTTTTTAAACACTGTAGACTTATAAGCATTTCCGTTTTTTGATTAAAATCGGTTTTAGTTGGGAAAAGTATAAAATAAAGAAATTATCAGCGTTATCGATTACGGGAAATACGAATTCGGCACGGGTCCTTTGGTTTATTGTATGTATGCTGTCAATTTTGGTTGCACTTTAGTAGTCACAAAAATTATCGTAGATAATTTCAAATATATTATAATATACGATTATGGCTTTGGCATAATATATACAATATACATCAAATCGTTGGGAGAGGACTATTAAAACTCACTTTGAGCTTGGGCTAAGGATTATTTAGCACTTTCTAATGTAGTTTTGTATATTTTGTAGGTTAATAGATTTGTTGTTCTCTATGGTTACAAGAGTCATTAAACTACAAATTAATAATTACACGTTTCGTTTTTTTATAAATTTTTATATAAATTACATTATTAATTGTAAAAAATAAAAATTATCATAATATTATAGTTTTAATTTTAAAGCTATTTTTTTTTTCAAAATTATCAGTTTTTAGAATCTTGATTGTAAAATTTAAGTAAGTATAATTCCAAGTTTTAATTCTACACATTTCACAAAATGAATGTTGTACGACTTACAGTTACATAATACTATAGTATATTACATGCTATTAGATTTAACACGCATTAAAATTATTAATAATACCTACGTATATTTCCCAAATTGTTTTCATTAAGCTAAAATTAAAATAGGCTAGTAGTGTAAAAAATATTAATAAATAAAAATATATTTTTATAGAACAATACAATTATCAATATTGTCATTAATATGAAATAAGTAATTGATTTTTTTTTAAATCAAAACATTTAGTTTTAACTGTAGCTATTTATACTATAGAACTGTACTATACTCGGGCACTTATATAATATTCTCTTATCTAAACTAACACGTCGTTTCTATTATTAACGGTCAGTCGTACTATAACCACCACCGGAGGCCGATGTATTGTCATTTAATTAACGGTGTATGATTCTGTGCATATTATTATGTATGAGTGGTTGTCTTGTAAATACTCGTGACAAAACGTGGCTTAGTCGTATAAAGGCACATGTGGCGTATTTATTGTGTATAATGTGTACGGCAACAAAGCCGTTGCACCGGAATAATGGGACGGAGGAGGAAAAAAAAGGTAAAACATTTTTTCTGCAATTTCACGTCGTCGGCCGGATGATAAATTATACGTTGTACGGGAAATGGTCGCGTCTCATGTTCAGGTATCGTTTTGAGGAGCGTACGTCGCGGCGCGCGCCGTAGGACATTAGCACGTGGAAAAGCTCGAGAAGGGTCGCACATAAATTTTGTTCCCCTCTTAACAACGAACAACGAATGGAAAAAAATAGAAAAAACACCTCCCCTCAAAAGAAGTAGAGCAAAAAAAAAAATAAAATAAAATAACGCATAAATATAATTCGCAAACGATGACGTGAGCTTTTTGGGGTTTCCAACCCAACACAGTCGCAAAGGTCCATTTACTTTTTTTAAGCGAAATCGCTGCACACGCTACGTCGAGTGATAGCGTGTCGCCGTTCCGGCGCAAAACTTCGAACTCAGCGTGTGCGGTGGAAGAGAAAAACGAAAAATATAAAAACAAAATGCGTTAAAGTGGAATATTGCATTTGGTTATGCTATTATATTATTTATAAGTATATCGTCGCCGTCGCCGGTGGTTAAAATCCAAAAGGCGAATAACGATGAGGTTTATATAATCTCGCAGCCGCAACGTTAATTGGAAGAAAGCGTCTTTTGGCGTGTTCGGATATAAAATATAAACTATATCAAACGAGTACGCACTACACTCCGTATACCCAGTCTTCAGATAATCATATAACATTAATTCGGGTATCCCGATTTCGAGGTACCAAAAGTAAGTTTTGGCAAATTTATGGCGCCAAGTTGAATCGTAACTTATATTTTATTGTGCGCCATATAACTATATAATATATGCGGCACTCGCTGTTTTCAAAAACACCGCGCTGAAACAATGGGGGTGAAAACAAAAACTATTATTTCGAATTGTATCTATATATTAATCTCGGGAACGAACAAAAACGATCTATTGAAAACGCAGTAACAATTCCTGTTGGACCTATTGTACATTAACCGTAATTATCTCGTATGCGCGGTATATGAACTACACAGCACTTTCGAGACGCGGTGAGTGCCGACTATACACTATATATGAATGGATCAATATTAATGGATGTGATAATAATTAAATCGTATTCCAAGTACAGTGTATGATAATAATATAAAATTGTATACTATATTCGCGTTTTAGTTGTGATTTTAAAATTGTCCACACACTAAATCATAAGGGTAGGATAGTTAATTTAAAACTTAACGTAATGCTTAATCCTGTTTATAAATGCCTTATATCTTCTGTTACGATTTCAGACACATAGATCTATTATCTCAAAAATTTCACGTATACTGTATTAATCAATAATTATGATTTCTGCAATTATGAAAACCCATGTGGCATATTCAATATATTATTATATTATACCCATTTATATTTGTACGTCACAAAATCCTAATTTATCGGCACACAGAATTTTCTATTTTTGTAGGTAATCGAAACGAATAAGGTTTGTTCTCATCACATCATCCCTCATATCACATATTTCGTTTACAATATTGTCATGGCATCGGTGGTGGTGGTGGTGGTGGTGGTGTAGTGAAGGGTGATCGCCAAGAACGCTGTATATCGGAATCGTAAAAAAAATAATAATAATAAAAAAGGGCAATTGTTATGTAAATTCAGTCCTTATGTGTTTGTCACCATGAGATCGGTAAAATTGTTTTTTTTTCAAGACGATTGTACACTTTTTCGCATAGTACATACGAACATACCTACAGTCTACACATGCGTGTTGTATATAATGATATGTATATGCATATGACTACTATTTCTGATTTTATGTCATTTTCCGCGTGACGAAATAAAGCAATGCTGAAATTACCCTATTTTCTTCTCATCTTTCGTACAACGTGTATGCGTACTTTTTAAAAAGCGCAAAAATTCGAAATGGAGTTAGAACGCCTTTGCCGGAGAAAATAAGGTTAGACACGGGTAGGACAATTTTTTTCCCCACTGACGTGTGAACGGGGTTGAAAAAGGTATGAAAAAAACCAAACAAAAATGAAGATGTCATGTTGTGTTCAAAGTATAATAGAGACCTTTCGAGTTACGACTAGTATATTTTACGAAAAATCGATATTTTCATTAATAATGAACGTATTGCGTTTGCGTACATTTATTTCATTAGTGTAATGGTTACATTTAAATACGTGCCACAATTAAGCAATAAATTAAATTAGTATTTACTAATATACCTAGTTATATACTACACATATTAAGATTAATATTATTGATTTAAACTATTATTGTCATCTTCTTTAAATTTAATAATACGGAGAATTTATTTGTACCTGTTGGCTGTTCCAATTTTTTGCGTTGGACGAATTCTTCAAGTTCGAATTTTTTGAAACAGTTGATGACGCTATTTGTTGTTGAGTATGATGCATAATCTGTTGAATAATATCAAATTGTTGTTTTGTAAAACTGTCTTCGTTGTCTGCCGCATTTCTCGTTTCCGGTTGGCCATTCTGTAGAAAACAAAACGAAACAAATATGCTCAATTTCTTTATTATTATTTTTAAGGCAATCAATTGCATAAAAGCTGGGGTTGATTTTTATTTAGATAAACAGTAAATAAGCTTACAATGTAATTTTCTCGTCGTATATACAATGTTGGTATACTGGAATAACATATTGTGTGCTCATCGTAAAGACGTAAACTAACAATAGTAGTTTATTGGTTTTAGTTATATTGCATTTGAAACACACACACACATATATATATATATATATATATATATATTCATTTTTATATATAAATATAAAAATATTTATATAATATATTTTTTCGTTTTTATCATAAGTCAACAAGTATTAATATTTTATCGACAAAAATTGTCTGATTTGAATAAAATATATTAATTTATCTGTAGTCTTCTTCAATAATATTACAATATTGTTAAACGAAAAGCACATCATTATTCTTTGACGTTATATTTATTTATAATTAACTTTGATAAATTCAAATGAATACGCCTACCTACAATATTTTATTAAAAATATTAATTATTGTATTTTACCTTACTTTACTGAAAGTCGTAATAAAATATACGAGAGCTGATATATGCGAGTATTATAACAACGATTAAAGAATGTATAACCATATATAATATATATTTTGCGTTAAGTGCTTATCATAATAATTTGTTTCATAAGCCATGACGTGTGTGTATACCATGAATAATTTTCAACTCGAGGGAAATTCATGCACATCGCTATCTATATAAGTAATAATAATATTATATAGTATATTACAATTGTTGTATTTGTATATTATACAGTTGACAACTCCAAGAAACGCTACCTACTTAAAACCTGAACAGGAATTTTTACTTTTGTAAAACAGTTGAATTGCACTGTTGTACATTCAATAATATAAAAAACATATATACATGTGTGTGTGTGTGTAGTTTCGTATTTTCCTTTAATGACGCGTATACATAATATCCGTAAATATATACACAATACACACACACACACACACACACACACAATATAATATGTGGTACTCATCTTTTGGTTCACAAGTGTGTACCACAGTCATGTGGCGCTTGACTTGGCGCACGTACTTCAGAATCCCTAACCGACCGACCGACCGACCCGCCCAGACACGGGTTTCCTCCGAGTTGAGAGTCTCGAAAAGTCGTCGTTTGACCGAGATCGAATGACAAAACGCAACCGGGCGTGCGGGAGAGAGTGTCTGTGTGTCTGTGTGAGAGAGAGAGAGTGAGTAAGCAGTGCGGTAGTGTACGTGAGGGGCGAGAGGCAACGGGACCGCCGCGACGTCGAACTTCGGTTTCATTTCGTGACACTCGGCTCGGAAGTAATTTGAACTTATTACCTCCAAACGCCACGTTATTTCTCCATTGTCTGCGTGCCGGATGATAGGATGTGGAGACGGGGACGACGACAACGACGATGACGATGACGACGACGAGATCTGTGCTGCACGCAGTCGTGGTCTTCTCTCGCCCCCGTCGCACACGACCCTTGTTCCCACGAGGAACGGTAGATTGAACTTTTAGATATAAATCGCAAGAAAACTTGATATCGCGCGCGGCAGAGCAAATATACACCATTGTATACACACTTACAAGCGCATACGATGGTGGATATTAACGTATCGGCGATCTGTAAGCGCACGAGCGACTATATATTATTATATACCCATATGCCAGGTCCACACAGCAAACGTTTGCTACATTTTTTCTCTTGCTAGGTCTAACGAGTAAACGTTTGAAATATACTGGTGAGTTTTAAAAAAAAAAAATCATGTTTACTTTTAATTTAGTTTCATTTTATAGTTATGAAAAATAACAGACCATCGCATACCTATATTTCGACGGTCAAATAATTGATATTCAATAGATGTATTTATACATTTTTTTTGTTTTATAAAGTTTTTCGAATATATATTTATCTTTTTGGTTACATTTAATGCAATCATTACTGTGAGAATAAAATAATACAGATTAAATTTTGTTTGTTAGTATAAATCTCTGGATAGCACATGGAATATTTGGGCTATAAAGGGTTATCACCAGTTTGAAAATCATTACTTCATGTATAGATGATATATTAATTTTTTTTTATCGACAGAATTAGCTGTATTAATATTTTTTACATAATGTGTTTGATAGCAAAGTAAAACTATTTTGTTTAAAAATTAATCTCATCTATATAAAACGTTTAATGATTCATAATATACGTACTAAATATGTGGAGTGAGAGTTAAATTTTGTATTCATACATTATAAATACAGACAGTGTTGGATAAAAATAAAATACTTATCATATAGATCATTTTTCTCTATTCTCAGATCTTAAAACTATAATACATGTACAAGTGTGCAACTAGTTAATAAAATTTATGTTTCTACATGTAAACACTATACAATTGTATAAGAACAATTATTATAAGAAACAAATATACTAAGTAGATATACATTTTTATTTAAAAACCAAATTCATACATTTTATAACTTTGTCAATTATATAATAATATTTATATTTTGTTTTTCAGAGCAATATTGTATTTGGACTAATTTTAATAAATCAAAAATGACACACAGCAGCTATTGGACTATTGACGCGAAGTTATTCAATTTAATTTTATATTACTCGTGTATTGTCATCGTATCACGTAAAAGTAATATATTTATATTTTATTGTGCGTACAAATACGCGTAAAGTGAAATGAGCCACGAACAGAAGAACATATATTGAGCTATAAGGGAGTTTTTCATCAGTTTTTCACATCGGCCGGAGCATGGCATAAATTTGTTATAGTGGATTTTTTCCATGTGCTTTCATCTATCTCGTCTCGTTTGTTTCCACAGCATTAAGACGATATTCTTTTCATTAGAAAACATCGCCTTGTAGACGGCTTAAGATGGTAAAGGAACGAAACAGATGCATAGAAATAGAGAGAAAAGGAGAGATAAAAAGAGAGGAGAGAGAGCGAGAGAACGAGATTGAGAAAGAAAGCGATAAGGAGAAAGAGAGTGAGCGGTAGAACGGAAAGCGTAATTTAATATTCTGACGCTAACGTCTTTCGATATTGTTACGTTTTCTCTTCGGCTTCTCCTGAAAATGACATTATCTAATTTCGCAGGCGGCGCGTCCTGCTGCGTGGGCGACGGGAGTGTATGTACACTCCATACCGTTTTCCAGGACAATAATCCGCTCATGGCCCCAGTGATGATGCAGGCGCTTACGACGAAGAGACATATAGCTCCGGCAGATGCACAAGCGATTACGAACCCGTGTAATAGCCGTCCGCGTGTCTGCGAACTCTGTAATATTACGCACCTTTATTATAATATGATATTATATATACCAGCCACTGGTCGTTAATTTTGCGTACCTACACTTTTTTTTTTATGTTATTTTTCGGCAGCGCAGTCGATATATGCGTAGAAATATATGCAGAGAGGGAGAGATATAGACAAATAAAGAAAAATCAATGATGAAAATCGCAATTAAATATGTTTTTGTAAAAACATAGACTACCCTTTAAAAAGTTCTTTTGCGCGTCATTACGCGGCGAAGTTTGATCGAAGTTGAGAGTCAATTAAACGGCACGCGTCGTTTACAATAATAATTATTACATGTGTCAGATTGATTTTTACTTTTAATTGCTTATCACCGGTGATTTAATGTCATAACTTATAATTTTATTTCTTGTGAGTCGTTATACGTTGGCGATTTTGTCGATACGTTTCAGTTGTCATTCAAGACTTTGCCATGACTTTGAATATTTGATAAAATATTAATATACCCACATTTTATTGATTTCAATATCGATTTGTTGATATTTTATTATGTTTCCAACGACACTTGTCTTGTGTCCTAATTATGATACATAAATGACATCATACCGCCAGCTTGATCCAGTATAATCATAATGTATGGAAATATCAGGTATATATTATTAAATTAGGTTTATCTTGCGGGAGTTTGAGAAATAAATACAATTTAATTATTTTTAAATTTGATTGATAAATTGGCCGCAATTTGCTTTTCGCATAAATTATACAAAATTTGAAATGTAGGCTGTGTCAATTATAAATAAAATATTACATTATAGCCTGTTTAAAAAAAAAAAAACAAAATTCAAAAAGGTATTACAAAAAAAACGAATTGCGTTAAACCAGTAAAACATTTTCGGGGATAAAAGTAAGTACTTATAACTGAAATTGGGCCATGTTTAATCTTGAAATATAAGTGTAGTTTTGAAATATTATATTAGAAAGGGTTTTTAGTGGTTGAGGAAATGCTTTTAAGTTTTGTCGAGCTGAAACTGGTAGATTTTACCGTTGAATATTTTATGAAATGAAAAGTGTTTATAAATTAAGTACTATTAGTTGTTTTTCCGTTATCAAAAAAAAAAAAAAAAGATTTAGTAAGTAAATGACAAATTGTACACCGTCTTATATTCCTCGTTTATAATAAGTTTATGCATGTATAGAATCAAATCTTTGATAAACCCTTTTAATCTATAATAAAATGAAAATGTAATTATCGTTTACAGAAAATTCGTGTCCATGGATAAAACGTCGAATCGCCCAATGGTGAACAATATTTTATTATATCGGCATATTATTTAGAGTTTAAGTACAAGTTAGGAGGTACAGTTTAATTATTAATTACTTGGTTTAAATCGTAATGAGATTGTAATCAGCTTTTATTTATTGAAATAATTAAAACCTTATTAACGAACGTTGCGGGTTAAGTTCATCTCATTAAAAGTATGATGTTTCAGGCTTAGACAGGTTTTTAATAATCATTTAATTAAAAGGTATTATCATATTTTTCTACATACCTGTAATATCTATTTCATTTAATATGATTTCGTACGGAAATTATTAGAGAAATAATTACGGATCCATTGTAATAAAATAATATTATTTTACAAATAACATATTATTATTACACCATTGCACATAATAATGTGATCCGAACATTCATGATTACAAAATTTATTTATAAAATAGTCCATTATCAGGTAATCTTGATAGGAAAGGATTTGAAAAAGTCACAGCGTGATGTCTATGTCTGTCAATTTGTATTCTAATAGTGTGTTTCCATGAAGTAATTTGATTAGTGAATAAAAAACGAAAATGTTCTAGTCAAGTTTAATTGTGTATGGGCTTCCGTTTAACGTAACGAAGAGCCAGATTAGTGTATCAAGGCTTATTTGTGAATAAGATCAATAACTGAAAGAAAAAAACAACAAAAAACAACATCCTTTTTCTTCTTATTTATACCGTACGATATTATTACTGTTTATCTATATAGATTGGAAATTGAACGCAGATGGTATTTTATACGGTTCGAATGTCCCAACAGATTTAAAGAAAATCGAGAAAAATGGCCGAGAAAACAATATGTAACTGCAGCAAGAAACTGTTTTTTTAACGTCTCGACCATTTTTTCGGGTGAACCGACCGCGAACACCACCCGAACCGCCTTTTGGGTGCGCATAACAATATATTTATTCGTTTGTCGTCGTATTTCTATCGACAGGGTGAACCTATATTGTTATTATACAATATCGATAATATATTATTATGACGTGTGGTAAATAAAAAAACGACGAATAACCGGCACATGCATTGAACCGATAACCGCCTACTTTTTCACGACGCGGTTTAAGATACTGCGATCGTCTGAATAAACTAAAGTGTATGACAATTAATTATAGAATAGATATTTCTATTACATCATAAATGATAAGACAAACAGGAAACGATATAAATCCAAAATATGACACAAAATTAGCAAGTCTACCGGTGAAAATACGGGTCATAAAAAAAAAATTTGTCCTATAAAATATTTATACTTACCTAATATAAAATTGACTAAAAAGTAAAATGTTGTTTTCTTAAAACTGATATTATTTCTGGTAATATTTGTATATGAGTTGAAAAACTAATTGAAATTAATTTATGAAAAATGATTTATTTGATTCTACGGTATATTTGCAATTTATTAAAAGATCCACTCCGAGCACTAATAAATAGTAGTTATTAATAATTATAATAGATACTAGTATTGTTCATAATGTGTATTTATTTCGTGGTTTATTAAATTAAGCATTAGAAAATAAATTTATGCTATGTATAATATTATCTTAAATCGTAATCTACAGTTTGTTCGGATTGAAAATGGAATGGAATCGTATTTTCATATGTTATAGTCACCACTATTTCAACAGCTTCTCGGTTTTCGTCGAGTTTCTTCATACACAACAGCACTGTTTAACTGTTGTAGTCCATCGACATAATATTATATTTTTATCACGTGACAAATATTATTATAGTTTACTGTCGTCCGTTGTGCGCACCAATATAATATATTATATATTGTCGTATTTTCCGGGCGTGATACGTTTTAACAATAGAACAGTATTATACAGTATAGTTGTAATTGTCGCCGTTGTCGGATCCTTTTGGAGCAAAAAAGAGTCCGAGCCCCGTGCTGTTATCGTCGTGTACAACGACAATAATAATAATAATAATATTTCTGTTCTCGGCGTGAACCATAACATAATAATAATAATAATTGTCGACAAAAAAAGAATAATACTCGTTTCGTCGTGTCCCATCAACACCACGGTTGTGGCCACGGCGGCGGCGGATAATTGGTATGCCAAATGACGTGTCTATCGGCGTATTCACTCAGGTCGGCGGCAATTATTGTTCCTCTGCACTTTTGAACGATAAACATATTTATATTATACATAATATTGCGCAGATATTCTGTTATACGCTGTACGGGGCGTCACGTATATGCCTCATTCAGCTCTCGTGTACGTATACGTGCCTACGTGATGCGCCGGTCATTGGACCTTAATCTCACAACCGTACTTTAGCTCCGGATAAACCCGTACTGGCTTCACTCTGTTAGGGCTGGTCAAGGGTGTAACGTTATAATATATTTATATATGACAAGAGTCGGGTGCACGTAATTCTTTATAGGTGCCGACAATAACCACGCAGTCATGGGTCGACGTCGTCGTTTTTTAAGGTAATTCCAACCTCGCCACCGAATACACCCTAGACCGAGGTGTGGAATATTATCATTATGTCAGGCTCGAGAAACACTTTCGGGATGTCCAATTAAACAAATTCTTCCGGTAACCCCATTATATCCCCACGCGCCACGAGTGTTTACAATGTCACGCTGGCCAAGTGTCGATACGATACAACAACAATAATAATAATAACATAATATCTTCCCAAAATTTGCAGGAATTCGAACATTATCCGGAATGGTGACGACGGAAATATGCGAATCGAAGAATCTGAAGATTCCTGCAGGATCAGAGTTGGCCACGAACCCCCGAGACGAGCTAAACCTGAATACTCCGTCGTCGACGTAGCGAGGAATTCATCTACCACGATTGCGAGGTGTCGGTTGAAAAATTAAAAAATAAACATAAACAGTGCATATTATGCAGGTGGGATACTACTGGTTGCCTGGAGTTCGAGGAATTTTTATACGGCCTATGAGTGGTATGTATATACTCCATGCGCAAAGTGTAAATCGAAGGTTTAAAAACATTACGTTTAATCGTTTAAATATTAATATGTCTGAAAATTAGTAATAATAATTATGTTAACTCTGTATACACGTAAACGGCAAAATAAACGATTTTTAAGAGTGTGTCATTATGTGATTAAAAACATTTTGTTGTTTAAATCGGATCAATAGTGCTTTTTAAAAAACAAAGTCGTCAAAAGTGTTTTCGGGATAAGTATAAAAAAGACCGATTTAAATAATAATATGTTAAATAACACATTGCACACACCTCTCCTCTTATCAACGAATATGATCATTAAGACCCGTATATTTGACCGTCGTTTTGCTCTATTTACGTCAATACTACCCGCATAAATAAAAAACGAAAAAGAAAACACCAACAACAACCTCGCATCGAAATGAAAATAGGGCAAACTTCCAAGAGTAAAATGGATCTCGCATAAAAAACCGAGGGTTCTAGTATCTGGGTCCGTAAAAAAAAAAACAAAACCATTAGCTGTGTGACAAAAAGAGAAAAAGAACATTAGCAGAGGAAGTTTCTCAACGTATTATTTTTGTTCGGCATTCGACTATCATCCCATCATCCTCTCTTAGTAAAGTGCGTACGTGTTGTCGTCCTTTACTCTCGTACTACCACGTCTGATACGGTGCGGCACTCGGTTACGCTTCTGACGGGTGATTTAGGTCTATGTGGTGTATGTCTCAACTTTGGCTAAAACTTCGATCTACGGACATCCAGTTTCTAGATTTTTTTCCTTTTTTATTATTGTTAAAATATAATAGACATAGTATCATTAACGAGTGCATGGCACTAATCGAAAGGATAAATGTTATTAATTTTGCCTAATAATAATAATACAATTATGTTAATTTTTCTACTCATTGTATTCAAAACATCGAAACTACATTGAACTGCAGCCTGCAGGCACTTGTACCAAAATGGAAAATGGCTATACGTTATAATAATTAACCTTGGTGAAACTGTTCAATTAGGTACCCACTTAACAGAATATATTATGCACATAATATATATTTAATGTTTAAATTTAAAATACTAAAGGATTAAAGGTAGAATATTCTGTAGAACTTAATATTGTGTTTTATGTTTTAAGAGCTTCTGTCTAATAATTCGTGAAATTTGTTTATTAGCTTTGAAACGACATAATATATGCAATAATAAAAGAAAAAAATATATTTTTTTAATGTACATCTACTTTCGAAATTACTATGTATTATAACATAATACGTATAGAAGTTACAATCGATTAAAATATATTGTTATTTAGCATAGTAACTTATGTGTGTGTTATTAAAGCAAATAAATACTTTTTAGTGAAAACTATTCAACTAGAATTCTAATTTTGTGATACTACCAAATATAAGTATTAAAATATTATTTTTAACAAAACAAGTCAATATAAGTTTCTTTTTAGGTAGGCTTAGAACATTGAAAATTTTTGTAACAAATCAAATAATATCAATTTTTTTAAGACCATTTATTATTATATTCAATTATGATCAAAAGAGTTAATTATGTTCGTTAATTAAACTGATATTTCTGTTTATAGATAATATCAAAAAAATTTAGAACGATCAAAATTGATAATATACTCTGGTTTTTTTTATTTTAATTAATTAAAATTTAATAATTAATATTTGAAATTTGGACGAAAGAAGTGTCAAGCATATAGTAAATTTTATAAGATGGAAAAAAGTGAAATTTCTGTTAAAATATAATCTAACATAATTTAAGTAAGTACTTATATTATAATTAAATATTTATTTATTATAAATAAAAGTAATAATCCAAATTTGTATATTTAGTAAAATAACCACATATTATTATTATATTATTAATAAAAAATATTACAAAAAAATAAAATATTTATGTTTAAATTAAAACTTGTACTATAAAATAGTTTTTATAATAAAATACATATAAAAGAACATTATTTTATTGTTTAAAGTGATAAACAAAAATTAAGTGATAAACTAAATTGTTTAATTAAAGTTAAATGCAATAAATTAAAAAACAACTGGGTGTAACTATATAGGATTAATCTGAAAAAAAATATTTCCATAGACAAATCAAATCAATTAAATTTTTAATTCATTTAAATCGGTCACTTTACATTAAAACACGTTAAATCATTTACATTACCAATTACCTTATATTTTGAATAAGGATAAAAAAAATATTTAAAATAGATTACCGTTAAATGTTAATTTTATGAAGTTACTATATTTAATAGTATATTATATTGACTATAAGTTTATTTTATAGTCAATATAATTAAAATATTAATTTTTATTATTATAATATTAATTTTATATATTTTTTTATAGTTTATTTTATTTTACAGTTATTGTAAATTAGAAGAATATTCAAACCTAGCAGACAATTATCTCGTTACAAAAATATTTAAAAATTGAGAGAGCTCTTAAATACTCGATTTGAAGTAATTTAAATAATATGATAATAAATGTTATTTTTTTAATATACCAAAATATTGTTAGATTGTAATATGTGAATTGTGTATTATGTATATACAATATACATATATTAACAAATAACAAAATTAGTCGAGATAACTATTTTATTTAGTCTATAATTATATTATACATATGACAAATTTATCATAAGCAATTTTAAAATGTTACATAGATAGTATCAGAATGAATACAATTTTAAACACGCTCTGATGTGAAGTAAAATAATACATTTGAGTGTCGAATAATTCATGAAACATTATGTTTAAAATTACTTTTATACGAATGTTAAGAATAATAAACGACTCAATTAATGTGTGTTTTTATATTATTTTATTAATCATCCGTGACTTGATGAGAAAATGAGAATACTCTAAATAAGATATATAAACTGTGGGCGTAGGTTTTATTAGTAATTTCGCTATTAGTGTACAATTTTAGTACGTAGGTTATCCAAAAACAAATAGAAAAAAATATGTACGTTGTTTCAGTACGGCTCATTGATTTTATGTTTTAACTGTTAAACGGTATTATGAAAATCGTATTTTTAGTCGTGCAAATTCATGCTAATTATGTGCTAAATATTGGTGTTAGAATTTTTAGATTTTTTTAAATGTGCTGGGTTTTTGTCATGTACGTGATAAAAATTAAATAATAATAAACAAGAAGACGAGATTCAGTGTATCGGTTTTGCAGTATTTTTTTCCTTTTTCTTTTATATTTTAAGCCAAATTCTCAGGAATTTAGTATTTTTACTAATGTTATGTTGTTCGGCCAGGGTTTACACACATGCACGCTATTATACCCGAGCTACAAACAGGGACGATCGCATAAAAATCGAACGGCGTGTTTAATACGACATAATACTGAGCAGGCATTATAAATAGAGCATGGTACTTAAATTATCGAACCATAAATATTCCAATACGAGTATAGTATTATATTATTGCGACCAATCGAATTTCGATGAAATAATTGGTATGGGAAAATATAAATATGCGAACATATTGTTATAGAGCTCCTCGTTTATTATTATCGTTTTATATGGGAGGTAGCTGCACGAAGTCTAAGCTCCAGAGACTGTGAAATCGTCTGTGTATTTATAATATATATTATGTATTATATACCTATTTCGATCTTATTTCTGTTTTCAAACTCCAAAGGTCTTTTGAAATTAATAATCGGTTCGAGCATTCTGGGAAATGAGCTTATAAAACGCTTATATATTTATAAATACAATTTATGCACTTCAAATGAAGTTTTTTTACCAATATATTGTGAAATTAAAAATAAATATACTATAGAGGTCAGAGAGGTTTATTTTCATGGAAAATTAATAATTCAAACGATATCATAATTAGGCAGTTATAAAGAACGGCCAAGAAATGAAGGGCCAAATACAAACAGCAAGTAGAAAAAATAAAATGATATCTAAAATTTGAATTATAAAGATTAATTAATATTAACGCCAATATTTTATTCAAATTATAAAGAGATTGAAATATCATAACTCATAAGGTCTTAAATTTTGCGCTGTTGTGTGATTATGATGGATGTGCATATTATATTATACGTATTATATCCTTGGTTGACTTCAACGGCATGTTTAAGGGTGGTAGGTGGAGGCAGTCCACCCAATCAATTAAGTTAGAATATTTTTTAAATTAATTAATTACGCATTATCCATAATTCTTATGAAATATAAGCAAAATGCTGTTATCACATCGCTATCGAAGAATCAAATTAAATCAGGATATTGGCTTATATCTATTTTTAGATTGTTTTTCAGTTTTATTAATATGATACATATATGTGTGTATAATTTAAGACGTATGAAGCTATTAAATAATTGATTTAATTCTCCAGCATGCAAACAAGTACATAGAAAAATTCTCGGGAAAAATTATTTTGATTTTATAGATAGAAAATGTTAAACATAACAACTTATTAACATTATTTAATAAACAAGATGTATGTAATATTGTTTTCATATTTTATTGTGTTTTTTTAAGTTGTACAACAATTATAAAATTCTATTTATCTTTACTATTTTCTAATTAATGGTTGGAGGAAAATTAATAGGAATATTGCTGAAAATACTTATAAAATTAAACGATTAAAGACGAAATCTTTGGTTCAAACAATAATAATTTTAATCGCTAAAATATGTAATTTTCTTTGATTTTTAACACTATACGAGTTAATTAAAATGTAGGATTTTATACTTAAGTAAAAGTTTGGGATTTTTCTTCTGTAAATTATTTATTTACTATTATATATTTATAATATATTAATATATATTAAAAATGTATTAATATATCATAAAAAATGAATTTATTTTTTAATATGTTTATATTGTATAATTGTAAATTAAAAATTAGGTCTAGATTAGCTTTACTCATTTTCCATATATAAAAAATACCCTCATATTTTCTATGAAAAAACCATACTGAGTATATTATTATAAGGTTCATGTACACGAAAATTAATTTTAGTTGAGCTATGTTGGCACAGTATTTTTTTTCGTTCAGAAAATATTCAAATATCTATTGGGGGTGAATATCCAAATGTCCACATTGTCTTACAAGATCATTGATGAGGAAATTTCCAAATATTAGTTTGTTATTATTATTGAATCATATTTTATTTATTGTAGCAAAAATTATCTTATCATTAAAAAAACATTAGTGTCACATATGATCTTATTTAAATAGAGGGGGTAATTTTTATAATTTAATTTACACTGTCTAACTGTCAGATTTTTAAATTTATTTATGTTTTTAGATTAAATTATTATATGGAAGCAAAAAAATAAACTTTCTTAATCAACATAAAAAAATTAATGAATTTAAAAAAATGCCCAGGCATATTGCATGTATTGTAATTAGTAATTATTATTGTAAACGAGCTTATGTAAAATTGTTAACACTCAAAATTTAATTAATTTATCAAATTAAAATTTTGTAGGTAATGGTAGTTTTTGTTTTTAATTTTTTTTTTTTAGGTTTTTTTTCAGACATTCATCAAGAATAAGTCATACACTCGTTACATAACCATACATTTATCAGTTACCTTAAATTAAATTTCTAAATGAAATTTCATGGTAAGCAAAAATAAAATATTATGTATGAATTGTTTGAGAACATTTAGAAAATATATTTCATTTTTATTACACCTATTACATCTTGAAGAATTTAAAAATAGTTCTAGAATTTTAGTGGAATGAAGAACGTGCAAGTTGCCTATATACATGTCAATTTGTTATTTGAAAATATAAAATTTTAGTGGAGTTTGAACACTGATATTTTCGCATGACATTTTGATATTTGATAAAAAAGATCTGATAGAATGCAAATTATAAAAATATATAGTTCACATAATTATTTTGCGACGCATTTATAAATGGTGCGAAAATCATTAAATATTTAAATTATAGTGAGGTACGGAACAATAAACACAAACCAATATTTAATAATAGACTGAAACATACTATTTTAATCAATAAAATCATTGGCACAGCCGAATTATTTAAAAAAATACACATCATTATGGTTTTTCAGTGTACTTACGACCTATGGTAAGTATGCATTCGTCTTCACATGAATTAATCTACAATGATCATAGGCGTGCGCAGCATCCCGTTTCAGGGGCAAAAAAATTAATTTGGCCCATTCTTCAAATTCACCATTAAAACCAGCACATAGTTTTACTTTTTTTACTATTGAGTAACAAAATTAAAATTGTATTGATTATTTGTTTTTTTGGATAAAAAGTTGTACAGTAAGATACTAAGCCACTAAAGGTGTACTTTTCCACAAGCCTAAACTTAATATTGATTATTTATAATATGAAAAAAAAATTATTTGTGGAAATATAATTTTACCGAGGCCCATTATTTAATATCTGCCGGCCCCAGTAGCCCCAAAGAAAGTCCCGGGGCAGCATATGCTGCCTCTGCTGCCCCCGTGTGCATGCCTATGATAAGGATTCAGGTCAGGTACTAGTACAGCATTACTAAACGTTTTCTCGCACATACGAAACAACATGTAGTTTAAAATGTATATCTTGCTCATAATTTTCACATTCTATATTTAGTAATTATGGGTATAATTAGTATACCCATAATATATTACGTAAATTTACGACAAGTGTCTCTTTTCATGGTCGTATAACGTTTAGATTTTTAACCCATGAATACGACCCTTAAACATATTATTATCTGTATTTTATCCATGTGCGGATAATATATATGTATGTATATATAGAAGGTCAAATAAGTAGTATAGTAGTACCACTAATTTTCAATATAAATTCAGCACGCGTAAATGAGTATTTGACTTATTTGAAATCTCCGTCTCTAAATTTATTTTATACAGTTTACATGAGGCATATTTCTGTGTTCAAAACTGTTGATCACAGCTCACGGGATACCTACTAAATTTGTTTATTCATTTTTCACAAACATTTTTTCACGTTTCTATAATGATTGTATAATTATTTCTGTAAATTTATTCGTATTCGTATTCAATTATTCAACTCTGGTTTGGTATAAACATTATTTTATTCGTTCAATCTTCAGTATTCTATAAACACTCAAAAGTCTTCTTTACAGGTTAAATTCAGAAGTTATTCTCTCTCTCACTCTTTGTAAAATCTTGAATTGTATCAGTATACGATATAACTGTTTATTTTTTTTATTTTTACAACAACAAATTTTATTAAAGAGCATCAATAATTGATTTCATGTGTTTTTTAACATTTAAAAATATAATTTAATACACAATATGTTTTAAGGTCAATTTATTTCAATTTTTCACTTAGGTATATCATTTTGAGGAATTGTAAAAGATTACGTTTAATTTGCTGTATTTTGTTAGAAAAGCTTAAAATGTAATGCTTATACAATTTTTTTTATCAGTTATAGTTTAAAGTTTTAATATGAATATACGACAGGGATATGTGATACAGTTGAATACTAAACAATTAAATAATTTGATGTAATTTACAAAAACACAAGTCTTCTTCTAATAAAATATAAAACTTTGACCTACAACGACAGCTGATTAAAATAATACGCAATGAACGTTTCGATTTCACTTTTTTTTTATTTTTCTGCTATACCAACGAATCTCATTTATTTTCGAAAAAAATTATTGAAAAGTTTGCTATTGATATATTCTATTCAATATACGAACAATTTTTAGGGAACGGGGTGGTGGTAGAAATAAAAATGTCCATTAATATACGTTTCATAGCCATCAAAAGATATTTTACCGTGCTTATATTTTATATGCATAAGGTAATGCTTACAGCGTATCCAATCAAAATATTCACATATAATAGTTTGTAGATAAAACATACATTATGTTATTATGATCAATAACAATAATAAAAATTAAAATAAACAAATAATAATAATTTATAAACATTATTTAATATGTATTAACCCTTTTAACAAATTTTATTCATATAGGTAGAGAAGTTTTTAATGAAAAGAGATCGAATGATTTTGTTTAAACTATTTATGTTAATTGTATATCATTTAATAGGTAATGCCATTCGATGTGAACCTAATATTTAACATGACCCTAGGATTGGTGTATAAAAATTATAATTTATTTAATAAATGTTTATAGTAAACAGTATGATCTGTTCGTTATTATATTCATGTTGTAAATAAAAAAAAATTTACATAATAAGCAAATTATTATTATAATTTGCCCGTAAGCCGACGTCTTGTTAATAATTCTAATGCAGTGTGTGTTAGAATACTGGAGGCTTAATAATTTCTAATCAATTCGAATTGCAGTTTCGCTATAGCTATTACCATATCGTTGTTATAGTAATGAATAATTTGCATAACGCACTTAATCAAGCTTATCTAATTAAATCAGACTAGTACGCGTTAATGGAAATGTCGACATAGACAAAACACATATTTTCTATGTCAAAAAACACTGATGAATTGTAAGTACTTTACTTACAGTTAAAACATTCCTAACACTTATTCGTATGTTTGTCACCTATCTATACCTTTTATTTAACCAATATATTATTTTATTGTGTCATGTTAATGTTAATTACTATCGATAGTATTTAAAAAAAATATTTAATTGTGGTATTGAAAAACCAAAACAAGTTTTAAAATGGCAGTTAAAAAACATATTGAAATATCGATGATGATAATAATAATAATACCTATGTATAGAATACAACATTGCCGCAATAAGGTGTTATCAACGTTCGTGTAAGCATAATTTATACAACCCGGTCAAAATGTTATTTTTTAATTATCACTTTGGTGGGTATCAAAACCACTGTCGGACTGGATACACATACGTATATACATCAGTAGATCAGAACAGCACAGTATTATATTTACGACTTGATGACACTAACTTAGTACCTCTGATAGTTGCGGCACTAATTTAATAGCGAGTGTTGGGTAAGTTATATTTTTTGGTAATTAAAATACATTACGTATTATCTTTCAAAATTATAATCAAATTATTCTGAATTCACTTTATTTTTATGTTATAAAGTACATTACTTTTGAGATGAAAAATTAACTTTATTACTATTACAGTACTTTTTTTTTATTTTCAAAAATGTTAATGGAATTTAATAATAATTATTCTATCACTAAATTAACTAAATAATGACAATGGATAATATAAGATGTTTATTTACGAACCAAAGAAGACAATGATTGTGTAATATTTTATTATTTATTTTTTAAATCTATTCTTAATTACAATGCAATTTTAAAATTGCTACTTATTAAAAATATGTTTTTTTTTTTGTCAAATAGCTATTTAAATGTTAGGCACTGTCAGAAAATCGTACTCATAATATGATAAATTTACACGTGCGATCAATTGGTTCGTAAAATGTATATATATATATATATATATATAAATTAACGAATAATTTTAATAAAAAAGTGACTTAAATTGCGTATAATTTAATTACGATTAAATGTATTTAAACTACCATAAAATCATTTAAAAAGTAATTTTGTTTTAGTAACTTGTAACCTAAGATAAGTTACTTCCCAACACTGCCGATACTGTTCATTTTGGTCTCAGAAAATCAGTATATTATTAAATCCAATATAATCTTTTCTTACCTTTGCCGAAAGTGCTCCTCCGCCGCCACCACCGCCGCTGCTGCTGGTCGATGACAGCGGTTCAGCGCTGAGCAACTTTTGCAGCTGACTGGGCGTCGCGTCGTGTGGTTGTTGTTGTTGGTGTGACGTGGCAGATGAGGTCGTCGTCGACGGCGATGACGACGACGATGACGATGACGCTGAAACCGAAATGGCTGACATAGAGCCGAACACTGCCGTGGTGGACGCGGAAGCGGACGTGGTTGACGTGGACGACGCGGACGACGACGACGACGACGATGATGATGAAGACGGCGCGCCGGTGGCCACCGTGGTGGACGTAGCGGGCGCGGACGTGCCGGGCGGCGACGGCATTGGAGCCGGCGCGTATTGTATGCAACCGGAACTTGTGGACGAGGACGGCGATGCGGGCGGCGAGCCCTGGTTGGAAGACGGCCGGTGGTGGTGATGGTTCTCTGTGTGCCGGCGCAGTGACCGCGCGTCGCAGTACGACTTGCCGCATCCGTTGGCCTTGCATTCAAACGGCTTTTTGTGCCGATGTGTCAGCATGTGCCCGTTCCTGTCAGGACACGCACATCGTCACCATCAGGTACACACGAGTGATTTTTTTTTTTACATAATATTATATTGGTATCGCCTATTTGACATTAAATTGCTACGTAGGTACAACTACTTTTTTGGTGATTACATGGTTGAGGGGGTGGGGGGAGTGTTAAAATTTGGGGCTATAAATACAAAACCCTATTATACCAATTATACCTACGTAATTTAGAATAAAGGAAATTCGTATTAAAATAAAGTTTTAATTTGTTGATTAACGTTAATTTCGTGTATAAATATTAATATTAATGTAAACTTACAGTTACAAATATACAAATTTATAGTACAAAGCATAGGGTCATTTTTTGTATAGATTAATAAAAAAATATATAAAGGTTATTCCAATTCCCCCTAAAAATAAAAAATTTTCCAAGTTACGCTTATGATTGGTGGGTTTAGGAGACGTTGATATTATATTATTCAGGTGCATTTTTTGATTTTACGTTTTAAGAGTGAGAGGACGTGCGATAAAACCGAAATTGAGTAGGTATAATTCGGAAATTCTAATTCACGATAAAATAAAAAAAAAAACATCCAGCATAGATGATAATAGTTTTAATAAATAATACTAAAAACTAGTCATCAACTGTACGGAAAACATCTCGAACCTACCATTTTACGATCGTCACAAGGCAGCATCTGTAGGATCGTCCATCGTCTGGTGATACGTTTGGACGTTACTATAACTTAACTGTTTTTTTCTGACGCCCACCCATTGTGATGGCACAATTACTTCCCCCTTAAATCTACTGACCTTGACCTGATTCTCGTTACACACGATAGCTAATAGGTATAAATCGGAAATGTATAAATGGCATACGCCAACTGAATAATAATGATAAATGGCACTAAAAAAAATGTGCTGTTTTTCTTCAGTATTTTCTTATTCACCAGCCGACAACATAAAAAAAATACTTTGAAAAATATATTTTTATTCCTGTGGGATCACGAAGCCATTGTCAACGGAAAATGCTGTGAAGTAAACTAATTAAAACGGATTTGATGGCCTTACGGAAATAAACGGTAAGATAACATAGTAATAAACGCCAAAATGTAGAAGACCCTTTTTGTGGTGGACTTACTATAACAATAC
The DNA here is from genome assembly GCF_020882245.1 of Rhopalosiphum padi. NCBI lineage: Eukaryota > Metazoa > Arthropoda > Insecta > Hemiptera > Aphididae > Rhopalosiphum > Rhopalosiphum padi. The sequence continues at coordinate 9,576,686 of NC_083598.1, read as the reverse complement.
TATTACCGTTTGTTAGGACGATAAAAGTATATAATATATGAATATAAAATATGTATTTATACGTAAACCTATGTCGAAATTATCATCATTTCGTTATGTTAACTTCGGTCTACGAATAATCAGGAGCATTAATAATGACATTTTTAAATTTTTTTTTTCATTAATTTCGACGGTGTAATAGTAAAATGTCCGTTCATTCAAAACATTTATTTACACCACACTAGCACCCTACCACAGCGTACCGAAGTAATTGTTTTATTTCCTTCTCATTGTACATGTTTCCCGTGACCGTGTTTATATATATATGTATACGAATATACTACACACTAAGCACTAGAATTTTATCCGCGGTACTTTTTTTTTCACCGTGATAATATAATGTCGGAAATGAAACAGTAGGATTTGGCGTATTATTATAGAATCGCCGAAACACGAGCACGGTCGGAAATGCTAACGACTATTGTTCAAAGAACAATCCGGATAAAGTTCTCTCGTCGTTTTCTATACTGGAACACTAATGGCAAAGCGGTGCAGGGTTCTGGTGGAAGTTGTGTATGTGTGTGTGTGTGAGGTTCGAGGGACGGGAGGCGTGGCGTTAATAGATTTATAGCTGTATTACAGCGCCGAAATTATTGCTCCGGTTTCCCTTCGGCTGATATACGATCTAACCCGGTGTCAGAGTGTGTATTTGTGTGTGTATATGTGCGTGCGAGTGTGTGTGTGGGAATCCGCCCTCTCGTATACCTGGTTGAGTGTTTTCTTCCTTTTATTTTTTTTCTCCTCCACTCCTGTTCTCCTCGTCGCCGTACCTATGCCATTGCACGTTATCAGCAAGAGAAACAACATACCGAAAACTAAATCATTGACAATCGATTGGGTTACGGGGATATAAATCGGTATCGGGATCGGAGACCACCCGAAAGGCTTGCGAGTCTATCCCCGTCGGCCGATCATCTTGGCTATTGAGAAACCAATTTTAGCTATCATTTATCTCGGACGGCAGGTAAGAAGGGCGTCCTCCGGGGATTCTTGGTTCTGACGATAGGGTTCGTTTAAAATATTATCGAGTTAGAGGGGACGAAATTGTTATTTCCGTCGCCGCTCTACTGACGGCAATGGCCAATTTCGTGATACATATTTTGCGAGTTGGTTTGAAATACATGAAATATAAGCGTTCCCCGGTGACAATATTATTTTTTCTCTCAAAATGATTTTGGACATAAGTATTTCAAATGAATTTTCATTTACAGTGTCTTAGAACTGCAGAATCAATGTTAATTAAAATTCAATCAACAATATCAAACTTTACTATACGTATTAAAATATTGAAATATATATAATAGATAAATAAAAACTAAAAATGAAAAAAATAAAAAAACATTTTCTATTACACGTTAAATATTAAACAAAATAATGGTAGTGCATAAACAATATTAATTATATTATAAACGATAATTTATTATTCAAAGTAATCTTTTTTTTAAGGACAATTCCATTTTACGTAATGTAGTTATAACGGTATTGATGTTGCTGGCCTATATAAAATAAATATTTATTACCATAAAGAAATTTATAAATTTATTGTTATTTTTTGAAGTTGAAAAATTAATTCATGTAAAATGTAAACTTACAATTAATATTTCTTCTTTTATAAAAATTAAATAAATTAATATTATTATTTTTATGATGATATTTTAATATTATATCGTCATATACTGCGTTATGATGATCCTTTTGTTATTTATGTAAACTGACTGAACTCTCAAAACTACATCTTGAAAAATATATAAATAATAGTCTAAACTTTAATTACAGAAAACTCAAATAACTATATTGTGATTGCCCTATGTTTATATAAGGTTCATCATAAATACACATTTTCAAAGTTTTTGAAAGATTTAATAAATGTTAACATAATATTAAATGTTTAAGTTTAAATTAATGTATTCTAAACTAAATATGAAATACCTATATGAACATATCTTAAACTATTTATAAAATATGTGTGTTTAATTAAAATAGTTAAATAATTAATACACTCGACTGTTTAACTTTTGATATTAGAATATCGGTGTTGATCCTTTTAACGAGTTTGAAATTATTTTGTTATTAACTGCGTTGAAACTTAAAACATTGGTACCAAGAATACTATTGTTAGAACTCTATGCATTTATTTATACCAAATAGGTATGTACTATAAACAATAAATTATCTTGATAAAACAACGATTTATAAAGATTCGTACGATCCACCTAAAATATTTAATTTTATTACAATACTCAGTGAGTAGGTACTCTATTTTAAATGATAAATAGTGTTGGTTTTCTCAGAGTTTATTTGGAATTAACATTGCTAATTTAAAAATTATTTTCACATATTTTAATTTTAAGATAAGTTTGATGTTGGAACCATATTTTTGAAACGAAACAACTATGCATTGTTTTCGTAGAATTTAAATTAATTCCCTTCGTCCTGGTCTGACCTACATTACGAATGTATAACCACTGGTCACGCGGGTGAGCGGATGGAGAGGAAATACCCAAAGATTTTATTTTGAAATAAGAGAAACATTGTCGAATTGACGTTTTCTATAGTTGGCATTTGGATGTTTAAAGGTTCCGTACGGTATATTCGCTCCATCAAACGGACAGCCGCGAGGAGCGTGATAAAAATGCGTATAATATATACCTGAACGATACGTGCGTGGGCGCTTGTACGAGGGCGTGGTAGTCTTTGTCCGTTTTTAATTTTTTCCTACTTGGAAAACTCCACACGTACCATAACTGAAAACGAGACTGTTTATGTATGTATGTATTATTACATATGACGTAATTTTCCCGAATCACCGATTTATGCACTCAGGGGGGGGAAGGGTTGTCAGCCATTCGATTTTTCACGTGCGTAGGTATATAACATAATAGCCTTTAGGTGTCGGTGGGTAATGCGTAGATCCGTTTTCCCAGAAAACGGCGATGACGACGACGACACTGCCATATATGTGACCGGAATACATTTTCCAATTTACGAAAAAAAACACTATGGGTCTTGGGTTTCTTATGCGAATTTATTTTGCAATAAATACTTTTATGTTACTATATTGTTATTATAATTCTTGGACGGTATAATAATATGTAGATACTCTGAACAGCTTGCACTGCGGTTAGGTCATGAGTGTGTATGTGTGTTTGTTAAGGGGAAGGGTTGGGAAAAATACCATTTACGTAATAATTTATCATGCACGCGCATAGGTACTTAGGCAATAATGTCGATGCGGTTATACTTATCCCAGGCAGGGTTGCGATTTCAATTTCCCGACGTAATGAAAACCGATACTTGTCGATATAATATGTAAGTCGGTCGCTTCGACTAAGGGGATATAGGGTACAACAGTCACCCGCTGTATGAGCGTGAGAGGGACCGCTATGGTGGCTGTTGCCGGGGGCTAGTTCTGGAGCGGCGGTGAAGGGATGTTGTTAGACGTTGTTGGTTGGTGAGTCAGTGGTGGTGACTGGAGCGGTAGTAGTGGTGGTCATGGTCGCGGTTAGAGGTAGCGGGAAGTGGAGAAAAGGTCACAATAAATATGAAAAAAGGTCCTATGTGAACATAAATTATTGTTAGACTACGACCGTTCTCGGAGGCTTAAAAAAATAAATAATAAATAAATAAATAAAAATATATCTATGTAAATATGGTATAATTTGAAAATATCAACCGAGACGGATGAAATTATGATCGAGTGTGTATGTGTGCGATGGTACGAAAAAAAAAATAATATAAAACATAAAAAAAAAATACACGAAAAGTTAATATTTTTCTGGTACACTTAGAATAACAGGATGGTTCAATGGTTCAAATGCCACATACGTGCATTTTGTATTTTAAAATCGTCTATTTGAATATGTGTAGAATATAGATAGTTTATTTTTCTAAACTTACAAGTGGTCCTGTCTTTTGAAAGCTTTGCTGCAAACGTTGCACACGTACTTCCTTTCATCGCTATGTGTCAACTTGTGTTTGGCCAGTGCAGACGCGTTCCCAAACACTTTCCCGCAGGTCTGAAACACACGAGTTATTAATGATTTTATTAATACTTAATACAATCATCACAATGTTATAGTTTTCCTTGAATACTGATCATTAATTTTCACCGTTATGATTATTGTATTATAAAACCATTTTTACAATATTGTATTAATGTGACCAGCGCGTGACAATAATTCACGTATAGAAAAGACCATAGTGCGTTTTGTTTTTATATGCAAAGGAGGCTGTAGAATGACGGAACGGATTTTTTTTTTAATTTTTAAATATGGTATTGTCAGATTTATCATTTTCAGGAAAAAAATGTATGTATTCATTTTGAACAAGCTGTCGTACCCTAGGTATTTTATATTGATGTTAAAAGCTATAAATTGTTCATGCATGACACGTGTTACGTTCGAGATTATAATCTGTCACACTCTGAGTGTAGACAACATGCACTTTAAAAATATATTATTACTTGTTGGACTCGAGTCTAAAGTATTTAGCTGTCGTCTGAAGTTAGTGCATTTATATCTGAATACCTTCGATACGTGTTTTGAAATGCCAGTGTCAAACTTAATATTTTCTCCAGAGATATTCCCGAATCGATTTCTAGGAAATAATTGATAATGTGAACTGGTAAATTAAAATCGCGTCGCTATATTTATTGTTGCTGACCATATAAAAATAATATACAACTACCTATATAATATTATATTTCAAAATAATATACTTATTTCAGTGACAATATATATTTGTGATACTTCTTAGTTATTGCGAATCAGTATTAAAGTTTTAGGTAGGTCGTAGGTATGTATAATGACGTTTGTTGGTAACATTTTTGATTAGAATAGATTTTATGTTGTACTTGTTTGTATAGTTTTGTAAACTTTGTCAAATACTCTATGGATCACATGTTCATGTGAAAAACAAACATAATATAATACATGTTATTGACATATTATAAATACTATACTAAAATACAGCATATATGCGTGCATACAATGTAATTCAACTTCAAAACTCCATTAACATTATTCCAATGTAAAACAAACGATTAAATACATTTTCACAGAACATATAACGCTAATGTATTCGTTTGAGTAATACACGATGATACAATATAAAATTATACTATGCATATTATTTTGTTTATTTTTCATTTTTTATCGTATTGTTAATTTTAACTATCGGTACTGCCAATTAAAACACTACCCTTATCTATTTCACAGTATTTGAAATAAGAATAATATAAAAAAAAAAATTGGTTTTAAGATCCGATAATTCGTATTTGTCTTTTGTCCACTCCAAACGTTATCTTAACGAGATTAATTAATTATAAATTCATGTTACTGCAGCATTTACGATTGAACAGAATAAAAACTTGCAATTGCTAGCCCCCACCAATTTATTATTATAAAACGCTCGTTAATCAACGATCTTAATGTCTTCTTGAAGAATTTTAACGAGCACTCGTTAAAAAAGAAAAAAATATAGAAGTCGAACAAAAAAGAAAGTGAACTACTGTCTTTTAGGTGGTTGGATAATAGGGGTAAGGGGAAATGAGATTTTACTTATTATTTGCAATTTGTGTACATAAATTGTAACAAACTGAGAAAAAACCTATTAAAATTATTTGGGACTACTAACTTCTGCACGCAGAATGAATTGAATGTACATTTGGAAATTAACCGTTTAAAATCGTAAGGATTATTGTCCTAAGACTTCAAGTCACGTTGGAATAAATTGCGCTACCTTAGCTCGCTGATTTATAACTCTTCCTCAATTTATAGGACTTTACAAACGTCCATTAAAGGTGTTCTGTAGAAATGTTTCTACTCTCATTGCACTTAGACCCAAATGTTGGGTTACTTTTCATCATCTCCTTTGCCTTATCCCATTTAGCTGCTGTCGGTTACCCGTTTTTCTCTTTAATCTTGCTTTTGCAAACACCATAATATTCTCACTAAGTATCGCGCTTAATATGTATCATACAGATTATATCACACGTCTATATACGTTGAATCAGACGAATTCGATTATTAAAAATATTAGTGTTTGATCAACACCCAACGAATTAATAAATTTTAAAATTGATGTTTGTGTTTCAAATTTTTTTTCATGTCTATGAAATTTATAAATTTGGAAAGATTTGAGTTTTAATTCTGTCGGCATGATTATTGAAAGAAATCTTGAATCAATTTTTTGATTTGGGAGTTACAGTCATTTTACTATAATAAACATATAATATATATATTTACTTGAAAATCGAGGTCTACTGTGGTAAGAACACACAAACTGTACTTAATATAATAAATATAACACAAAGTTAATAGATTATATATGTTCAAATTAAAATCAAACAATTTATTTTTATATATACTCGTATATATAACATAATATAGTCAACAGTTATAATGCGTGAGAAATACACAAAAAATTAAAACTATTGTGTTTTGAAATAAATGCAAGTAAAAATTAAAGTTTTAGCATTTTATACTTGAAAATTCATATTTGGAAAGTCAAATATGATCGAGTTAGCGTCGTATCTTAAAAAAAAAGTTCTATTTGTCTCTATAATGAACGATGAATGTTATCCATGGAAAATGAGAAAATTTAGCTTTTCTTTTAGCTCATTAATGAGGGAAATACGATTTACATGTAGAGTACTTCACATAACGTTGTTGGTTTTCTGTAAAATCCTCTTGAAGTGAATTCAGTTTCTCTCTGATAAAAAAAAAACGATAGGAACGTATTATAATATTCTACTCAGGTGCTTCGGAAGGTGAATGGGTGGAACAGTGAGTATATAGTAGTAAGAAGGCCATGGTAGACATTGCACTAAGGTTTATTATTATTATGATTATGATTATAATGTTAGGTTGCGGTAGCTCTTTTTGAAGTGGCTTATTATTATTATTATTATTATTATTACGATTATTATTATTATTTTTTAACTTCGGAGAACGAAGCGATATGGTGGCTTCATTTTGATTCCGAGGGGTTGTAAACAGCAGCCGGCGGTCGGTCCATAGTCAAATTTAATGAAACGCATAACTTTTAAAACTTTAGCCAGCAGCAATATTAAAACATAGTGTACGTGTGTGGGAGTGCGGTATACCCCGTTATTTATTTATATCAGCCCACTCTCTTTGATGTTATAAAATGCAAATGTTCCCGATGTCTTCGTTAACCTCCCACTCGTTATCAGACCTTTGCTTTGGAGAGAATAGTGTTAGTATATGCTATTTATTTTACGAATCATTGTTAAACGTTTGTTATTGATGTCATGTAGGTCATATTGGTATAGATTATTACATTATACATGCAATGCATAATCGCCTTGTTGATAATTGTTCGAACATTATGAGAAAACTATAAAAGGTTGACCTTTGATAAATGAATACATGAATAATATTAGTTATATTACTTTACTATATTTATATGACGATATATTGAGTGTATTTTACGATAATATCTATAAAAAGATGACTATTGTTTTAGGAATAGTTTAGTATAATTTATAGTACAAACGTATATATTTTAAAATATAATATAGTAAGATTTAGTTAGGTACATTAAATGAACAAATGAACTACGTATAGGTTAAATGTGAATTTGTTTATGAATTTAAATAGTTGAGGAGAAATGAAAGTAAATTGTTGTAAGTACCAGTTGTTCAAATGTCAATAATAACTTATAAAGGTATATAAATAATTATAACATCGGTACGAATCAATACTAGTTCAAACGGGAAAATTGTAATATTATATTAAATACTCGGTATAGTGTACACAGAATATTACGGAGTATCAAAATCGGTGGAAATTATGATGATAAAGAAAATAATCAGACAGAAGATAATATTATGGAGATAAAATAAATGTATCTACGTACCAATTTAGTATTTTATTATTCTAGTATTCAGTACATTCAGTACGAAAATAGCTTACGGGTTTTTTTTTTTTTTTTTTTAATGATTCAACCCAATAAATTGTAGTCCGAGTCGATGCATAATAATTGCATAATAATTATTATAATATCCTCGTGATTAAATATTTAAAAAATATATAAACAATTTTTAGCAATTATTAAGCAATTCTATCCAGATTCTTCATCGTAAAAATTTCTATTTTTTTCTATTTTTAGTCTGAGAAATTATTATACGAAACTAATTTTAAACTAACATGATTTAGGCGGGTGAACATACATTGTAACGAGAATGTATATTGTTTTTATTATTATTATACGGTACAGTAAAGGGTTCAAAATGATACTACATGTATATGTATAATACTTGTAGCAATAGTATACATAATATTTGTGTTATAAGTGCTTAAACAAATAATAAACTATTTATCGCCGACAATAGAAATTTGTATTACCTTAATTTATTTTGCATACACGTTGATTAATTCAAAACGGTCTACTTGGAGTTCTGGCGAGTGCGTACTGCATAATATGTATAACATTATAATAATATTATGCTCCGTGGACGAGAATTAATAATTTTGTTTTTTTCTCTTTGACACTTCTCAATATTCGACTTAACTACCGTTATATTATGTAATAGTATTATTGTATGACCTAAATAGAATGAATTTATTGTGTTTATGTGTTTTTTTTTTTTTTTTATCGCAAACGGAAAACGTGATTTATAATTATTTCATACCGTTCTCTGAAATCGGGTTTTATAATATTATATAAGTGTATACGTATTATGATTATTTTATTCGATTTCGCGTAAACCATACTACCAAAAAGTTGTTGACAAAGTATAAATATTTTATCTACATTTAAGAGGGTTGCAGATATATGTATATATATAGAAAAACAAATCAACAGATGATTGACCGTCTTTAAGAGTAGCGAGAAAAATATATTAACAAAAGTGAATATGTAATGATTTAATAAAAAATATTATGTCGATCGTCATCACCGCCGTCAGTGCTGCTCCAACTTTGCCGACGATGAGGTCTAATGAATTACTCGTGTTCATTACAATGGATGTCGTTTCGGCGTAATTTATGCGTGGTAGAACATTACTATTTTCTACTGTTTAATATTATAATATTATGATCGTCAGATAAATCGTTTTCGCACTGATGACGTCAAATTGGAAATTGCGTTTTTGGAAAATAATATCGTTTCAAATTGAAATCTTTGCAATGCATATGTGCATAAAATAATAACACATACATATATTGGTAATATATATTTATAAATACGAAACAATATATTATCCGGTGAAACTTCTCGGGGCGTTAAACGTTTTTCATTCTTGGCGATTGACTATATACTATATACTTCTCCTACCCGCTTTCGTCTGCCAGCAACATTCAATTCCGACTATAGTCTATGTATACGAGTACATTTTTTTTTTTTTATGATTGATAGTTTTTCGGTAGCTTCTCTCAATCTCACGTGCCAAATATTTTAAACACGTCATGAATATATCATTACTTCAAACATCTATGTATGACTTGCGCAAACACTTTTACTTTAGTCGGTTGTTCTCAAAAAAAAAATAATAAAAGTATTCGGATGTTTGCGAAGCAATATTTTTAATGGTCTTTATACATACGTAGTTTTCAATTTTTACCGTTCACTCCAAAAGACACGAGTATCGACATTCGAAGTCTTTTGTGTTTCTTCAAAAAAATATAATTGTGTATAGACACACAAGTATGCACAGACACATGCGTATTTTATATTATAATAAATTAGGTCATTTAATTTATTATATATTATAATGTATTTATAGCGTATTATAATTTTTAAGTTCAGATCAAATAGATCAGATAATTTGAATTAATTTACACTTTTTTACACGAATGTTTATTTTACGTATTATCTATACGTTAAATAAAATATAAAAAAAATTATAACTATATTAAAAAAAATAAATTAGTGTAATATGAAAAATTAATTTAAACAATTACAGAATTTTATCTATTATTTATTGAATTACGAAAAAATTAATTTTCTACCGAATAATGTTAATAATATCGGTGAACAAATTTAATATTTCTCCAAAATAATCAAATAAACTATTGCAATTATAAAAAAACCGTAATTTATTTGATAAATTATCCACTAAAATCATACCTAGTACCTAATAATTTAAAATTGATCAAAAATTCAAATTTTAATATTAATAAAGATCTATGATCAAATAGCGAGAAGTACAGTAGAAATTATTAAGAAATTAAAACTTAATAATTATTCTCTGGATAGTAAATATAATGGTTGTCTTTTAGACACTAATGTTTAAATTACAAGAATTACCTAGTAAAAAAATAAAAAAATAATGTAAAGATGCATAAAGTGTTAAGTTATTTTTTTATTTGTAGTTACATATTTATATATTTTCGTGTATATTTTGAAAAATTAATTTTCTGACGTAATATAATATTATTTATTTTACAATTGGGAAAATATATAATTTTTAGATTGAGTAAAAAAAAAAAAAAAATAAATTGAAAAAGAGATTTCAGTATTTTAATTTTTTCACCACAAAGAGGATTTGCCGTCGCCAGGGAAACGTTTTAAAACCATCGTTTTTCATGGTAAAGTATTGACTGGAAATCAGCAGTTAGTGGTTGGAGGAAAGAGGGTTATGTTCCTATTAACGGCCGGCATTGATACCAGAAAAGGAAATTCAAGTTTTTTTCTGTTTCAAGTTTAATTATAAAATTAATAATTTAAAAGAATTTTAGTAGGAAATAAACGAAAATCAATGCATAAAAATGGAGAAATTAAACGAATACGTAAAAACAAAATATTATTATAAGATATTATAGCATACCAAAAAAAATCAATTTATGTGTTAATTAAGAATTATTAAGATATTCTAGTTATGTGTAGTAATTACCACAGAAACCGTTAGCAATTATAGTATATTATGTGCACGTGGTGATATATTAATGTAATTCAATATAAATACATAAAGAGGAACCATTAGCGAATCTGATGTTTGTATAAACAAAATATATTATGGTGTACCTTATATGATTATGATTATGATTATTAGAATAGATTATTGGTGAATGCTGAACGACACATTACTTAGAAATTATTTTGAAATAATAAATGTCAAGATGATATTATTATAATCGTTTAAAAAGTTAGAGGCAATTTATAAGTAAAAGATAATAATTAATTATTCTGTTTGTTTTTACTTTTTGTTCACAATGAAAATGTCCCTCGAGACGGGTAATCTAATGCTTAAATTAATATTTTTTAACTAAAAAAAATTCTGTACAACCATTTAGTCGATAATAATATTAATACGCATTAAAAACCAATAAATAATTCATAATCTAAAGTTTTTGTCAGTTAAATGAGACCCAAGAGACACCAGAAATAAATCAGTTGGGTCTATGCCGGACACACAGTTATATAATATATGCACTTTATATCATTGAATATCCTTTGTTGGTGTTTTTTTTTTAAATTTACAAACCTAACATTTTGCATAAATTCTAAAGCGAAAAGTTAGTACAACAACAATAATAATAATAACAATAACAAAAATCGTTATGTATACAATAGTTTAATTTTGCAAATGGAATCCAAGTAGAAATGATTAACGTGTTATATTTTCTGAAATAGCGTGTAATGTATAAAATCATTTTTATTTTCGTTTACATCAAACAACTAGTGTTGACTGATCAAATTTACTTAAATTTTTTTCAAACGATGCAAACGATAAATGCGCGTCCTTTTACATTCGTATTTTCTACACGCCTTAGTTCACGACAACTGGCTTAAGTGAAGTCTGATGCAGTGCACGCTTTCGAAGTGACTCTATTTTTAATCATAACGTTCCTACTGTTATTGTGTACATTTTTCCGGTACCTCGTTAGCACTATATTTTCGTGATTACAATGATTATTATACGGCGTAATATATAGGCATTTCAGGTACATCGGGGTTGTGTATTCATTTTTTCGATGTATCATAATATACTTGGTTGGTTATAAAATACATTGAATAATAATAATATATTGTACTCATTCAAAAGAGTAATTAAAATCAATTAATCTAATTTACCACCAATTCATGTCTGCACTAAATTTCCAGTGGAACGTTGAGTCCAAATGATTATAACAACTAAAAGTCTTTATCAGTCAGTTCCATTGACCTAAAGATGACGATTTAGAATAATAAAAAATTGGTATTGTATACTAAAAATGAAGCAGACTAGTAAAGAAATAAATGAGTTTTTTTTATTATCCTTATAGTAATATGAAAATATTGAATTATAAACAATTAACTGTGTTTAAAATACGAATTAGTATAAACATGTTTATTATTAATTTAAAAATACAAAAACCTCTTATCCATAGAAAGGTCTAGAACTTAAAAACAGGTATATATTTTTTTTAGATACGGGCATAATTGTTTTTATCATTATACGTTTTCATTTCGGTGAAGCGTTGATAAACAGAAAAGGTCAATTTTAATATCCGTATTTAAGTATTTTTAATGTCATTATTTATTAACATAATATAAGCCTTATATTTTCGGTTGCTTTGAAACATATAATTGGTTATTACCATAATTTAAAAATAAAAAAGTTATACATTTTTGCGTATACGAGGCGTTAAGATAAAAATATTTTTATAATCGATACATGTTAATGTTTATTTTATCGACGAGGGAATTGCGAAAAATTTTCCGGAAAATTGACATTGAAGGTGATGGTGTTCATATTACTCCTAGTTTTTAATATTACTGCCATCACTGCAGCAGCCATTTTGCGCACAACTACTAATAATTACATGACATAATATTATATACTTTAATGCTACAGCGACTACCATATTATACTACTACTACTACTACTACTACTACTACTACTATTACTACTATTATATATTAATACTATCACTACTACCACTACTAACTGGTAATACTATCGCTATTTCTACTGCCGTTGCCGCCTCTGCCACTGTACACCTCATCCGATCCCCGACACGCATTTCTTTTTTAAATGTTGTTCCGCAGTCCGGAAAAAAGCACTGGCTCGTGAAATTGTTCGTTGGCAAAAAAAGAAAAAAAATAATGAAAAAAAGAAAAAAAAATGAATATTAAAAACTCGACGTTAGCGTGAACGTGCGCGCGAGGGCACTAGAGCGAGCGGGGGATGAAACGGCGAATACCAAGTGTTACCCTGCCACGATCGCTCGAACAAACCCGCTCCTACCCTTCCCAATCTTTCTACGCCACCATCCCGGGTGTTTGTGCATTATACCGGAAGCGGAACGATCACATACACGCTCCGATGAAATTATAATGTCGACGATATTTTCTTTCATTTTACCCCTGTCCACCTGTTCATCAGCATCCGTCACCGATGTCTTTTCGATATTTCTGTATATTTCGATATTATTTTTTTTATTTGCTTGATTCGATAGGTCCTCTGTAGAAATCGTTGTCAATACACTAGCTATCTATTTTCGTTTTGGTGAGATGGTTTAAAAGCGACCACAATACTATTGTTAGTCACACGAATATGCAATTGACAGCTACGAATTCACCAATTAACCTTATCCTTAGGTCGATTCAAAATGTGTATAAATTTAAGTATTTTAGGACTTAACAGTCGCGATGTGTAAGTGGACGCTTTCACGGAATCATTCTTAATTGTGTTTTTTTTATTTCTTTAATTATGCCTTCGCTATTTTAGTTCGATGCACCGTATTGTCGGGGCGATTTAATTTTTATTCAGTAAGTCGAATTTTGTGTTAACAATAGTCACGCGCAATGCAAACTTGTAGGATTGTTTACGTGCATTTTACGCACGGTTGTATGCATTTTTATTACCAATTTACGACAGTTATCGTAGCTTAAAAATATTATATTTTGTTGGATAATAAATTTCGATTCCCAATGAAATGGGATATTTATCTTCCTGACTTGTTTACCCTAAATTGTATTATAATGCATTTTATCGCATAATGACAATAGATATTATAATAATATCTGGACAGAGGCCAACCAAGCATTATAGTTTAGGCGTTAAAATGTTTTTAAATCTACGATATAATATATGACATGGTGTGTGTTTATAACATTAAATACTCACAAAAGAGGTTTGTTTATAAATAATATTTTATGAAACTTTTTTCGTATATATTATTAATAGTCTTAATATTAATTTTGAGATATTTGAGACTGTCAAGAATGGATTAATAAGTACTGTTTAATTACCTATATACCTAATATAAAATGATGATATAAACTAAAGGTATTAGTTTATTTTAGATTCTTAACGGAGTGATGAATGTATTGATTTTACAATGATATGTGTGTTTTTTTTTTATTTTTGTATCTGTCATCACGTTTTGGAGTAGTAATAATGCTTCGATTTTTGACTCCAGCCCCTCTTTGAAAAGGAAAATTCATCTTGTTGGTACTTTGGGGGTCAAAAGTAAAACATTTCCAATAGTTTTCAAAAGCGTCGGGAAAAACCCTAAAAAAATAACGGAAAAAACGGGAATTTTTACGTATAACCACTTTTCGACAAAATCGATTTTTTGTTTTTGTTTTAACTCAAAAACAAATCATTTTAAATACTTGAAATTTTCACAAAATGTTTATATTAGCGTTATCTATTTACGATTAAATTTTTAAAATATTTTGACTTTTTTTAAGCTACTTATAGACAATTGAAATTTTCGACTTTTCTAAGTTTTTTTTCTTGAAATGCTGATAAAAAAATGTGGGTATCCAAAAATTCTTTAAAATTGAATACAAGGTTTATTATAAGTTGTACTTATCGTAGTAAAAAAAAAATCATAAATTGTTAGTCACAATTTTTGTTTAAAAAAAAAATTACAGCATCAATATAGAAAAAATTTATGAGCGCATGAAATTTAATTTTTTACGAAATCGTGTAAAATAACGATATATTACAATTTAAATATAGGTAATAATATAATATATCCTACTAATTATCATTGACTGACAAATCATCTCCGTTCAAAATCGTTTTTCGTATACAATGATACCAGTCGTTGCATTCAAATTTAATACATCCATTATTGTGACCTACTCTCCATCTGTACTATACAGCAGAGCGATACCCACTTGCTCATTTTTTTAAAAATTAGATACGTTTTTTGAGTACATCTATAGAAAAAGTTATTTATTTATTTTAATTTAAATTTCTTTTTTTAAACCTTAGTCGTTTTTTTGGGATGAGAAATTGATGATTGTATTCATTAATGCTCGTATGCTACGAAATATGTTCATTCTACGAAAGTGGGATGATTATTTAGCCAACAATATTAAAAACTATTTAACTATATTAAATATTTTTAATTATTTAACTAACTTTATAACGAAAAGCGTCACTTTAAACTTATTATTTAAAATTTATCAAGCATAACATGTTTTTATAGGGGGTTTTTTAGAAGCACTTAGATTATGTCCACTCAATAGTAAGGTAAAGGTGTTTGTTTTATATGTGATTCATACAATTTTAAATTGTATACCTTGAAATAAAAATAAACAGTAATATGATTTTATCATTTTGTTATTTCAGGAAATATAGTCAAACATTACATAGCATGTAAACTGTTTCCAAAACAGTTTGAAAAAATAAACATACAAACATACAACGTATAGCAAACTGAACACTATTGTACCAAATATTATACAACACAAAATAATTATCTCAACATTTATAAATCGATATTTTGAATTATAGCGGCCTATTATAATAAGTGTTCGATACGCAAAATTTCAAGTTTCTACACACTGGGCTAGTATTCGAATTTAGAACATATACATTTAACCACTAGTGAAAATCAATATAAATTGGTAAACTGCTGAGAGTACTGCATCCCTTATCGTAGATTTTTTCGTTTTGATATGTGACACACACAAGCCATAGCGAACACAGTTTGGAAAATATACCTAATAGTTCAACCATTATAATCAAACCGTCAGCCATAACACACGTCATGAACGTGGCATGATATATTCTAATCCTATGTATGTTCTGTTTTCTAGAGGTATCAAACCATTTCACAAAGTATGTTGTAACTTATAGTTTTAGTTTAAATTATAATATATATACAAAGTACTTTTGAAATGTAAAACGTAATTATTCCTAAGAAAGATACTACGAATCTGTAAATCATATTACGATAGAAAAATAAATTATAGGATAATTAATGTGTTAATAATTTACCAAGGAACATATTGAGAGTAATAGATATAATGATAATTATTATATTTCAAGCAGTATTAATAGGTTTTACAGTGAAATCATAAAAATAATAATAACACTATTTATTTATGATAAGTTAAATATTTTTTGTTTTAAATGTACAAGTAGCATATTTATATTAAGTCGTGTAAAAATAAATAAATTTTATTTTTTCTGAAAGGGTATCTTTATTTGAA
The DNA here is from genome assembly GCF_020882245.1 of Rhopalosiphum padi. NCBI lineage: Eukaryota > Metazoa > Arthropoda > Insecta > Hemiptera > Aphididae > Rhopalosiphum > Rhopalosiphum padi. Next base: position 9,560,243 of record NC_083598.1, on the reverse strand, counting down.
AAAGATAATCGTTAAATGTTTACACATTAATTATTCAAAGATAATACGTAAATTAAAAAAAAAGAGTAAAGTTGAGTAATTAAAATAATTTTCTCATGAAATATATATATATATATATGCTTTTATTTGTAATAATAATAACGTATAAAACGTATCGCGTGTTTATAATATTATGAAAAGTAAAACAGTATACCAAAAGATACTGATCCTTTGTTATAAATTTACAATAATAGTTTATACTTGATCTAACAACAGCATACGTATTATGTAGTAGCAATATCAATATGCGCGTTCCAAGAATACTTAAAAGTTTGTTTGCAGCCGATATTTAAAACGCAAAATCATTCGATTTTATTAAAAAAAAGAGAGTTGCAAAAGAAAACGTGCTAGCTAATTGGTAAGGAATTTAATTTAATTTTACATTAACCCTGGATTCATTTGTGAGGAAGTTTAAACAAGTTTATGAAAATAATTTCATCCGCGTGCCTACATAAAAAAAGTATAAAACTATGGAAACTTCAACAAAATATAAGAAAAAAGTATAAAAAATAAATAACTAAGCATAAACATTTCTAGAAATTAATAACGTAGTACGATTATTTATTTTATGAATATAATTGCTATTTTCAATTCTATTAAAAAAATATTGACAATCTGAATTATTATTTGTAAGGTCTCTTACGCTAAAATAGCTATATAATATATATATATTATATTTGAATAATATATGAATTAAATTATTATTTAAATGTATGCAGAATATTTATAGAGTTACAATTAAAGTAAATACAGCGAAATGAACGTTTATAGAATAATTTAACTAAGGTAAGCTTTAATATTTATCTTATGAGTAAACATTTTGCAATAAGTTCATATTGAAAACTATTAATTATTTAAATTAAATTAAACACTATTGGCGATTCAGTTGGTTATATAATGAAATTAATAATTATATAATTATGATAAACTTAAATTATTGTCAAAACGTCAGAAATGTAGTGTATATAGGACATTATATAGATATAATAATATATTTGATTTTAACAAAATTGGAAACGGTTTTTTTTTATAAAACTTGTTATCTATGAGGCGAAGCCTATGTTACACTATCAAAATATTTTTTTATTCATTTTGATAGAAATTATGTATTTTTCACATTTAAATAGTGTTTGTGGCCATCTATATATGTTTTATGCGGTTCTAATCCAAAATAGCGAAGCAAATAACCGTGAATGTAAAAATCGTGAATTAATAATGGTGAAAATAAAAATAACGAATTTTAAAATATGCGATCGTGCATAATAGCGTATCTTATATATATATACGTCGACTTTTAGACTTTAGCACGAGTAAAATAATAAAGTTAAACTTCTGTACATCGATATTATTCCAATTCTATCGTGGTATTTTATCTTAAGCCATAATTAGACAATGAGTTGTTTTGACGAACATTTCCATATCAAAACTCATTAGGAATTTATGCTATAATTTGTATACACTAAAGCAAGATACTAGTATTACGTTTTACTTTCGTTATAACGAAGTACGAGGGCGATACCCCCCTTAAAATAAAAGTACGGAGGGCTATTCCACATTGCCCCCGTGAAGTTGGTGCCTATTATGCTTATTTTTAAATTTATATAATTTTTTTAGCTACTCTATTTCTGGCGCAATTGAAGTATACTCGCGAACCGTATCGGGTCATGGTAATTTGCTATCTTAATATCATTTTTTAAATGTGTGTATTCAAAAAATATACTATATTTTCGCTCTTTTTTAAAATTTGTTGTTTTTATTTTTATTTGCACCATTATTAATTCGCGATTTTGACTTTCAGTGTTATTTTTTCGGTATTTCGGGCGGATACTGTTTTATGCATGAGGTAAGAATAATAAGAGTAATGTTTATAACATTTATGATTACTAAAATGTTTTGTTTAAAGTACATTTGATTGTAGTTATTTATAAAACACGACTCGATAAGGCTATTTATTATGACTAATAACGTATAACTCGGTTTTAATACACATTATAATAAAAAGTAATTTTAATAATTAATTGAATTAGGTCTATTGATAATAAATAATGAACTTGATTAGGTATAATAATTTTACAATAATAAATTATAATTTGACAATTTACAAATAGATATTGTAATATTTTTTATGAAAAGTATTTTGCTTATGTTAATATATTTAATATATTAACTAACGTAGTATTTATTTTATAAAATAGATCAAAATATTATTACGTGGAGATTTGGATAGACATTTTAGATATTTTACCTAGGTCATAATATAGTCCTTTATCTGATGTGTGTATTGATATATAAATGTATTATGTAAAAATGATTAATTGAATAACGTTATAAAACATTAAAATCATTCAAAATTATACAACGATCTGAGTGTAACTAAACAATAATACAAATTAATCAACGACCAATTTAATGATATCATATTATTATACTTATGAGTAGCAAATTTATTTTGTGATGTGTTTTTTGCACTGGAAAATATAAAACACCGAAAAAGAACCTGCACCCAGCCGCACACAATTTTCGCCGAACCTATTCAATCCTATATAACATTTTATTACCCTAATGGGCGTGAAAACGAGCGAAACTCTGAAACAAAAGCCTCTGGAGATGAATAATTCCGGTAATATTACTTCTCTTCTCGAATATTGTATATATATATATAATACGTGTACGCATCACCAGCGCATATGCTTTCATTATTGTTATTTTACCTATACACACATAGACACACACAGCACTGCGGTATAATTTTATAAGCCCCAGCTGCCTCTCCTCTGTTTTGGATATCTCATTCGACATTAAACGTCGTAAAATAATTCTCTCGAAACTTCCAAGTCTTGCTTGTATTTTGCAAAGTCTTCGAGGGTTTTTTTCTACATTTGTTTTTGATCAGCATGAAGTCGCACCATAAACTTCCAGAAAATGTCGTAGTGCACTATACAATATACCTACTGCAGATGTGTGACTTTACCTCTAAAAGTTTTGCCAGCAGTCGTGATATACATGTTCATGATCGACTTCCTAGCGTTTGTGTGGAGGAAATTGGCCAACAGGTGTGTGATGGGTTAGGATGGTCTGGTGCTGTTGTGTGAGTTAAAGCGCCACTGACGATATGTCGAGGTGGATATGACAAGACATAAAATACAGTTATTACGGCGAAATGTTTAGCGATTCATTTAGTTTGACACTCGAAATTAGTCAACGTCAATGACTGCGAAAAATGTTTAAAACAGTATTTCACTATTTGATGATGTATCACTGTACGGTACAACTTTTTATTTTTTTAGTTAATAAACTAATTTAAAGAATACAAATACATAATGCTATAAATGCAGTTTAATAATGGATGAGTTTTTTGTTTATAACAGTTTGTCATGGTATCATAACCGATAACAAAAGTTCAAGTACTATTAAAGTGTTGGTAATAAAATGAGATTGTTATTATTATTCAACACACGTGTTATGAAGCTAACGTTTTGGAACAAAAAAAAAACAGCATTATACTTGAATGTATAAAACAACAATCATCGATTTCATGTGGAGCTATATTTGAATAACAATAAAATTGTATTGCAAAGGTAATGGGAATAAATAAAAACTTTTTTTTTTATATTGAAACATTTAAATCGTTATCAAATTCTATAAATGCTATGTCTAAAAATTATAATAAGATTAACAACATGTTGTAAAATATTTTTTTTCTAATTGTTGAATGCATTTGTATTTATGGTACCTAAAGTGAAAATATTTATATTCACAAAATGTTTAGATTGTTTATTGACTATAGGATAAATAATATGATAATACAAATTATGTGTAAACGATCAAATAATTTAAACAAAATTACTTTAATTTAAAATCAAGTCCTTAAGTACTCTTATGTTTTATTATTATAATATGTTGAATGAGGCTATTTGATAATTTAACTATCAACAAAGTATACAAAATAGATAATATTTTAATATTTATAATGTATACGGTGCATATGATGCTTCAAAAGTAAATATATATTTAATAAACATTTTATTTCTTTGTATAAAAAAATATCTTTGGTTATTATGTTAACAGTTTTTAATAAATATTTTAATTGGATTGGAGTCAACATATAGTTTTAGTTATAAATGAACAATAAAAGGATTTTTTTTTTCCAAATAGAATAATTAGACTTTTGAATTTAAAAATGAACATACTATTAATTTAAATATATTAACCGAGGTATTTAATTTTTTACCTCAATGATTTTCTTTACGCATATTTATTATGAGAATTATAATAAACTCAAAAAAAGAAAACTATAAAAATTCTTTCAAGGATAATTAATAATATCATTTTTTTGTTTATAAGTGCTTGTTATAAATGAAAGAGTTTAATTACGATATGATAGTTTGAATATGTATTCAAACTTTTTCTGGTATATTTATTTAAAAAAATTAGATTTTTTGTTGATAAAATTAAATCATGTATTACTGAATAATAATAATAGTTAATGTAATTGTATTAAATTGTTTAAATAAAAACAAATTTTAATATAATATATCGAGTGAATAATAACGTATTCAAAATAAGTCTTATATATATAATTATACATGGTTTTTTTAAATGTAGTTTCAAAGTAGTTATATAAATTATATTATTTTCGATTAATATTGAGTGAAGTAATTATGTTTGAGCTCTATGGTTTACGAATAAACATAAATTGTTAACATATATAGGGGAAGGGGAAAGCAACAATATTTTTTAATATCATTATGTTGTGTTGGTGTAGAGATATAATAGTGAGTTTCAATCGATTTCATAATTCATATAAATTCATAGAAATAATGCTTTGATGGACTCGTTTATAATAAGTTTCAATTATTTTTTAATTATTGATAATAATTGTCTGTACGTTTGAAATAAGTGTACAAAACAGTGTTTTCATTGCTTGTGGATATTTTGGTTTCGTAGGTATTATTTGAAAGAAAAGATGGAAATAAATATAATAAGACCAGTGAAAACAAGGTAAAAATGAAATGGGTTTTGGACGGAGGATTAAACAATAGCAGAGACTGAAACGGTCTTTCGTGATCCTATCTAGAAAACTATCATTTCTTCTGAAAAAAAAAATGTACGTAAAGCACGTTCTAAGTTTCTCTTTATTGTTTTCTTTAAACGAACGTGTCTAAATCTACTTTGAGGAACATGTGAAACGTTCCTCTGAAAGATAATGGAATTATAAAAAAAATCGTCCTTTCTACAACATTACATCGGTGCCGTCTTTAATAAAAACAAAATAGCATTATAATACCTACCGCATAGTCTATAATAGTCAAGAGTATGCTATATAGTAAGTATTATCAGTATATACAGGTTACGGTGTTGTTACGAACATGTATTATAGGGTAGAACCAAAAAGGTTTTTAAGTCCGAACAATAATATTTCTTTGTGCATGCAATACATATTATATGGTACGAAATATCAAAATGTCGCGATAAATAACAATTTATATTCCACTTTAGATTTAAATGAATAGATAAGATTATTATGTTATGTTTGTTTATTGTAGACGCACAGACGCCATCAAACGACGAAAGAAGAAATTGAATTATCCAATTATTAGAAGGAAAATTTCTTTTTTTTGTGGAAAAAACTTTTTGTTTCGGACTTTAATTTCTTATTTTTCACACAGATAAACAAAATACACTTCATGGATATTATAAGATATGAAAGTGTATACTGTATAGTTTTTTGTTCCACTTTGTTATGATCTCGTGTCTCGGAGAAAAATGTTGATGGAAGTATAATATATATATATATGTGGAGTTAACAATAATTTACGAGTTGAGGAAACTTTCGCGCTACAAATATTATCTCCGTGGTATGACCCTTTTTAGATTAAGCCGAATTTAGCAGTCAAAATATTCGTTTGTATCTGTGATTTATAAAATACCGGGAAAACTTTTGTGTGGTATAATATGGTACTGTTGGTTGCGACGAAGATATAGCGAATCATCTACAGCGGTCATCGAGGGATTCGTAACGCTGCAACTTAAAAATTATTATGTCAAGAATTATGAGAAAGTTGAATAGTCCTTAGAAGTTACAAAGAAGTCGTTGCGTAATTATGATTTATGAACCGTAATGAGAAAAGAGATAACTTGACTGGTGAACAATGTTTGATTATGATTCGATCCAATCTTTGTTATTTACGATAACATAATCTGTTTGATTAAAATAAAAATATACTGTAAATTAATAATATATTAATGTACTATAAATCGCAATGGCCGCCTGTACGTAAATCAATCGTAGTAAAATCAAAAGTGTATCAATTATTTACTAAAGAAAGTTATTCGCCGCATTGTAGCTGTGTAAATTGGATTTGAAGTTTAATTTGAATTCATGTTGTGTATACTGTGACAGACTTGCGTTAATCTAGGGTTATTGAAATTTGTTGCATTCTTGATTAATTGATTATACCAGTTAATGAGAAAACGTTAATTAAAACATATTTTCTTCGCTCGAGTTGCACTGTATCGGCTGAAACTTTTTCAACTTTCGACAATTTTTCCGATTAACAATTGCTTTTTTTTACACGAATAAAAAATAAAAAATAAATTAGGCGTACTGTTATAGCTATAAAATAATTAAACGATGAAATATGATGAATTTGAATTTTTAGATTATCAACCTCAGGGTATTCGTGTGTTCGGATTATAATATATAATGACTAGAGCTAAAGACTACAATATAACCGTCGTATTGTTCAACGTCATGTTCATACACAAAGTTTTGTGCTCGTTTAAAGCTGTTTTGAGTTTGACTATTGGGAAGGGGAATAAGGGAATATTATCGTTAATAACACTCCTGTCTGCTTACATAGCCGACGGTATATAACGAGTACACGGTGGAGTACCTTTTAGTCTGCAAATAATATTATTATAATAATAGTAATATGGGTTTGAAGGTTTCGAACGTTATTACAGTTAGAAAGAAACCGCCTTACTCAATATGCTTTACTGCTTTAAGCCAGATCAATACGTATAGCGATTTATTTTTTTCTATCGCTTTTGTTTTTCTTGCATTTATGAATAACTAGAGCGAAATAATGGGTCTTATATAAAATTGAATCATGTATCGTGCTGATTTTGCAGTTTGTAACCATAAATAAATATGTATATAAAATATATTGCGTATAAATATATATGTAAGTACTTACGATACACTGCTGGGGACCCTGTCTGTTGGGAGACATAGCTTTCGCCACCGGTTTTGACCGCCTCGACATATTTAACTTGTTTAAATCTGCTGACTTAACGTCTTCTGAGCTTCCAACTGTAAACAGAAACAAATAATTAAATATTATTCGAAAATCTAAAACATTTATCCGTTATCAGCTGATTTTGATAGTTTTATAATACCATTGTGCTTATATATTATTATGTAGGTACTAGATAAAAGAAAAATATAAGTAACTTATTTTTGTATATAAAAGTAAAAAATAAAACACATAATGTGTCAACGTTAATTTATTATCAGAGTCGAGCACATACAATATTACTCTACGACTTAAGTAAATTCATAATGAAGTGCAATAATTAGGTACATAATAATTACCATAATATTATTATGGTACTCGTATACTATTCAGTTCGATTGCATTTTATGCGTTTATCATGAATTTTTTTATATATATTTATATTTTATATACATGTTTTAATGACGTGAGTATACGGTAAACTTTGACGAGATATATTTCGTCGATCATTACATTCTAAACCGACGTATAATTACTATCATCATTAGGTACATTTCGACGACATTTATATTTTATTTTTCGTTATAGATGGTTAGTCATCTCCAAATTTGATTTGGCTAAACACACACACACACACACACACACACAAACATACACACTTAACAAAAAACCGATCGCTCCAGGTATTCACCGAGGGATATCGTCAGTTGTTGACAGAGTGACAGAGAATAAAGACGATATAATATAGAGAGCGGTGACGTTTGCTCCGACGAACCGCGAGCATATAATATATACCCACAGCTTCTGTGTGCACATAATAATGTATTATTGTGTGTCTATATTAAACACACGCACGCACGAAGGAGCACCAACTGAATACTACGAACGTATATTATATATGATAGAAATATATGCATACGCGTAATATATTCTTCCACGTTTACCGAACCAAATGTTCATATCGTTCCGGGTCGACGAAAACGTTGGACGATTTACCTCAACGTCTCGACACGGATCTCGCATTGCGGTGGCAACGATTTTATTTTGGTGCCGACTCGAAGGAATCACACACTCCGTAGGCACATCACTACAGTACGACGTTATGGCTATATGTACACATCCGTCGCGAATTCGGTGTGTATATACAATAGGGTAATTATGTGTCATTGTCGCCCATCGAACGGGCGTAGTAATGAGATTCGGTCGACGTGTATTGCAATCAATAGAGAAGTATGGATAATACGTGGTGCAGAAAACGATAGAGAAGGTACGTCTCAGCCGGGCCAGAGTTTGCGATTGCTTCAGACTTAAGACACATTATATAGCGACGTGAGTAGATTTCATTTTATTGAGTTGCAAATGCAATACTTAATTACTTTAAACGCTTAAAATAACTAAGGCATTACACATCTACACATTCTTGAATTTTTAACAATATAATAATTTTACAGCCATCAAATTAACGTCGATTTGACGTTTTGCCGCTATATTCGTTTATATGGTGACGTTGACAGATTAAGAGTTTACCCCGCTACAGTTCTTTGTTATAAATCACACAAAATATATGAAGACGGTTCGTGTTGTATTTAAGTATTTTACTGAATCTCTAAAATCTCAAACGTGGGCAAACAAAAGGATTGTGTATTTTCGCGCGATGCTTACATTTCACATTTGTATGACGACGATGAAAAGTTTGATTTGTTTATATACGAGCTGAGATTAAACCTAATATTTGAGAAACTAAATTTCATCTGTAAACTACAATAATATATTAAGCTCATCTCGTTCCGAAAATGCGTGTGTGGAAATCCGAAATCGAGTAGCTATACCATTACTCAGTTCGATTATTACAAGTATTATAACTATATATGATTCTTAAACACACGTGGATTGTGTAACGAGGTAACTTAATTTTGTTTTAGATAATCACAGCTGACCTCGGACAATTACTATCAATATAATATATCTGGCACGTGTACTATAAAATATACTGTCCAATTTCGATAACTCTTTCGAGGAGGAAGAACTAATAGGAAACGTATATCTGTAAAGCGATAATCAAAGCTGTAGTGTTGCACAACTATCACACTGCTATATAATAAATTACGAGCTTAAATCATGTAAGTAATAGGTAGTTCATAAACGTGGTAAGGGGTAGACAGTTGAATACTCCATGAACGTTTTTTTTAGGTTTACAAGATTACACGAATAATTAATGTTAGCGTTTATTTTTTTCTATTTTTTGTGATATCGCAGTAGATATCTAATGTAGTCGATGTGTAAATCTAACGGTAATCATAGCGTATAATTGATGGAAATATTTTGCTCCTTACACTCCGCCCTCATTACCCCATAACTTATAAATAATTAAATTTGAATACTTTTTTATTTTTTACGATTAGTCTAACGTTTGTACGTGATTATGAGGTAAGTGCCATTACGAACAACCCAATAACATATAATATTGTGTTCGAGTAATTCCTGCATTAGGTGGGTATGTCATGTAATCGCGTCATGGGCTGCTATTGAATGGATTGACGGCAACTCGTGTCGTCGAGTGAACAGATATTTTAAACGCGTATAAGAAATGGAGAAAATTCAAATGAGAACGTCATTGGTTATTTTTCAACAACTTTTCACGCAAGCTCAAACACATCTCTCAATTATTTTAAACGCGCAAATACTTTACGGCTGTGCGTCGTCCACTTTTCGAGAAAAGCGGTAAGTATTATATTATATATATGTGCGTGCATAGAATGAACGTTGTCGGCGGTACTTAGTGTGAAAATGTCTGTTGAAAACATTGCGAACTTTAACTGCGCTCCGTTTACTTTCTCCCCCGTTTTTATTTTATTTTTTTTTTATAGCACTTCTTCCGAATCTCATCAACCTTTTTATGGCGAATTCATTACGCAACGAGTTTCCCGAGTAATATATTTTACATTCGCTCGTTTATGCCGTAACAAACGTGCGCGGCCTCACCGAACCGATCCTACTGAAAGTGGAGTCGTTAGTGGGAGTGTAGGTTTTTGGGAATAGTTTAAATTGTTTGGACTATACCTACACCCCGGGAAATTTCGATTTATGATACGCGTAGCTAGTGGTGGAAGGCATATATTATATGGGCGAGCGGTACGGTCCCAGACTGTGAAATTTTATAGCTATCAGTAGTGACGACGGAAACACACGATATAATATATAAATAAATATTTACATACCTAATTTATATGTATGACTTATATACACGACGTTGACTAAAACGATGACATTGGCGATAATAATACGAAAAGAGAAAATTTTTTTTTATATCATTATTATTAATTGGCTCGTTCAAAATTGAATACGTTTAACCTATATACATGGGTGTAAATTTAAAAAATAAAATAAATCATTTTTGTATTGAATAAACTGCATTATAGTGATTTGTAATATGAGAATACATAAATATAATAATATATTGTTCTTAGTATAGAAATATCCAAATATTCAATTGACACGTTATTTGATGTTTCTAAAGCTTTTGGTCAATATGTGGTAAAGTTTGAGGCTATAAAAATAATTTTGGAATATATTATTATTGAATATTTTTACAACTTTTTTGAACGACAATGACATAACTAATCAAGCATAGCCAGTTTTTATTATTTTCATTATTTATATTTTCATGATTGAACTTGTTATTAAAAAAATTCAAAATCATGATGATAGATCGACTTGCTATCGATGTAATATAATACCAAATGCATACCTATATAATGTATATACATTTGTTTATACATAAAACAATAGTAAAATTAATATGTAATAGTACCTATATAATATGCATATTATTAGTTTTTATTCTAAATTTATGAAAAAAGTAACCTTGACATTTATATATACATGAATATATTATGCATTGCAATACTACTACATATCTCGCAGTAAAACTCAATTATTATCACTTTTGCTGGTGACATGATACAAATCGTTTTTCGTAATACTCGTGTAATTTTATTGATAGTCAATAATAATGACCTATTTCAACTTCGAAAATAATAAGAAAAAATATAATACATAAATACATAATATAAGCGTTCAAAAATGTATTATATTACTTGTACGAGTTTCTGATGAAATATCAACTCGCCATTAATTATTTCACATATTAAAATTGTCTAATTAATCGATTGAAATATTTATTAATTTTGAAATTAATTTATGTACTTACATAAAATAGTAAAATGTGTACTCAGCATAGCTGAGTTAACGTTAAGTGTATCAAATATGATTTTATTCTAACATAATTTTTAAGTTATCCAATAACCATTGCTTATCATATGAATATATTAATTCCTACTTTAATGCATACACCTACAATATTGTGTACAGTATGAGGTTATTTTAAATCGTTTGTGTAATACTGTGTCATACTCATGCCCTGATATTCGATCAGCTATAAATTATAATTTATCGAGCAGAACATATTTTTTAGTCAATGTCTAGGGCTATTTTTTTTAAAATTAAATTAAATTCATGAAACGTATTATACTTAACACAGCGCATATGTGTTTATGGTGGCAACAGCGGCGTGGGATTTAAAACTGAGTGTGTGACACACAGGATTATTTTTCCTCTGACAATTTATATATAATATATATATATATATATATATATAAATGTATATGTGTGTGTATAATAATATTTTATATTTTATATTATATGGACTATGCCTTACGGTGCAAAACACACACAATGCAATGCGGTATATATTTTAAAAGATGTCTATACACGACTCGCCACCCGTCCACAATAACCGTTGAACGCCTTCATTTATGGCGCTCGTAAAACCTTTCTCTCCTTGCACCTCAACCTGCCTTCACGCGCGAGTATGTACGGAGGTTGAGTATAGTCAGCGGCAGTTTCACCGTTCGTTGTTTATACGCGCGCGCACGCGTGTGTGTGTATGGACAAATGGTGGCTAGTAGTGTTCCAGATAACGTTTTTCGGGTAACAATGTTTTTTTCCCGTGTGAGGAAGTACGTGCTCTCGTAAAACAATAGGGCTTCATCGGACTTCGCAAAAAGCTTCGGTCCCGAGAAAGAAATATATATATATACACGTGTGTGTATGAACGAAAAGGGGAAAAAAATAGCACTCCCTATACATATATATATATATATATTGCATTATATTTACGGTGAAACGGAGCGGGGAGAGGAGGGATTGTAGATTATATACGGTGCTGTATGTGTAATCGCGTGTTGTTGGCCGGAAGATTAACGAGCCAGGTGGCTGGAAGCGCGTGGCATAACGGATATATTATTTTTCGAGATATGACCCGGATATGGGGGAGAAAACATAAAAATGAGATGCGAGAAAAAGCGGAGAAAAAAATATATCGATATGACGAAGGAACAATAGGAAAATAATATCGAGACGAAATAATATAATATTCGAATTTCGTCTTCCGTGAATTTCATTGGAATTTGTAATATTACACAGAATGCGAACGAGACAATACAAAAATGATTTTATTTTGTTAATCATATTATTATACGCTATATTTAATATACTGTAAATTTAAATATATAACACACACGAACCACAGCGATGAAGTTATAAAATTTGGATCATATAAATTTTCGAATTAATTATAACAAAAAAAAACCATACGTAATATTATTAACTAAACACATCAAATTAATGTATGATTATACTAAATGCCATAGTGGAATTACGGTATATAGTTTTTAATTAATGTATTATATAAGGTATAGTCAAGAAAACATCAAAAGATAAAACTATGCAATTTCATAAACACTGTAACGTATGATATGTACTTATGATTATGTTTGTCACGTTGAATTTTCTAGCTATCGATCGGACTCGTTAATGAATCGTCGTCACATCTGGACAGTAAAGAAGTCTTTCGAGTTATCGTTCAAAGGGCATTCATCAAGGGCGCGTCTTTTTCGACACCATAAACGGTTATCTTAGCTTCTCTATACAGATGGTCTTTTGTAAAACTCTATCCACTCTCTTATTTTCTCTATCATTCTCCCGGTCCGTATTATCTTATACGAGATCTGCTGACTGAGCTACACGGCTCAGTCCATTAGTGTAATTTGTTTTAGTCGGGCCCCTCCGATTCGTGGAGAAAAAAAAACTTTCCGAATGAAAAAAAAAATATATATTTATATATATGTATTGGGGACGAAGGGTAAGAAACTATATTACTGGACTTTGGAACTTTTATCTCATTCAACCGATCGGAATTGATTCGGACCTTCAAAGAAGAAGAATGCCAGCCTTTAATACTCTCGTTTGATTTGAATGACCGTTTCCTTTGGCCGATTCGTTCAATGACGTTTTTATCCGCTTTCGAACCAAGTTCTTTTGACCTAGTGGTGGTGATGGGGAACTCGGAAATAAGTGTACGGGGGGATTTTTTATATATTATTTTTGTTGAGAAAAAAAGACAATTTTTTCAATCCCGACTGCAGTAATCTATAACGATTTAGTGAGTTTTTACCGAGCACATGACCATTATTTTTATTTCGGTCGTTCAGTTTATCTGATTCGAATATTTAAATAAAACGTATATTATGTAATATTGGGTCTTTTCGTTTATATGCTGTCTAGATTCATGTATCTGATAATAATAATAATAATAATAATAATAATACAAATAATAAAAAGCAGAGATTTTCATTTTGATTGTTATAAAATATATTATTGTGTGTGGCGTGGGTTTTGAATTAGAAACGTCATAGTCGACAATGTTGGGAGTTTTTAGAAATGTTTAAAAAGATTTATTGAAAACCTGGGAAATCTCCATTCACCGGAAAAGGTCTTGTTCGCGTGCGCGCAGTTCTTATATTTTGGGCTTTAAGCAGCGACGACAGCGCAAGATTTAAGCGTCGCTTTTAAGTATCTTTCACAAACCACATAAATCCTAAAGCGAAGCAATGGAAACTTTTGGGTTCGTTGACTCTAGCTAGTACTCCGTACACTGTTCTCAGACATAAATCGCTCCATGGCCGTATAATAACGTGAATCTATGTATACGGTATATAGGATCAAAACAGGGCAATACACAAAGGCGTTTTGTTTATATTTTGTGGTGTTTATGTTATGTTCATGTGTGGGTGTTAACACATAAGAACCTTGAATGTTTACATGTTATAGGGTATAATATTGTACGTTTACAAATATATCGACTCGATCTAACGTGTTTACTCTTATACATTACGATGCACTTTATGAATCGACATTACCATGTTATTATTACAATATTTATTCACCAAAGTCGTACCTACTTATTATAAAAGAGCTACAACTAATTATTATAGGGCAGATTTGTACAAATGTATTTTATTGATCGATAGGCTAATACAATAGATGAAAAATGATCATTGCTCTATTCTGTTACATTATAACAATTGGTCGAAGACAACATCCATAGACATTTTAAAATTAAAACCTAATGTAAATAAATTTTTATATTCGGCACAGTGATTTATTATACATAGTTACAAATATTTCGTAATTAAATAAATGCATTACATCATAATAGAATAGACATTCAATTTTTTTTTTTTTTGTGAATTTTACTTAACCACTAATATAATATTTAGCTTTACATGTCGTTTAAGTTTAATTACATAGCTGTTATGCTAATAATTAATAATATATTTTGGCAAATTCAAAATTCACATAATAACAATGAACCTATTACAGTTGATCGGTCGATAACTTTGTCAGAGAATGTAGAAATTATTCATTTTTCCAATGTACATAGAAAAAAGTCAGCATTCGAACTTTTAAATTCGACCCCAGCAAGTTTAATTCGCCGTTTAGGCCTTGGATAAATGTTTGCCCATGGTTTTTAAAATTCAACATCTCTTTCAAACCTTTTAAAAATACAATTGTAAAAAGAAATGTGTATACTGTATATATTACCGGATTCAATTAGATAGCTGTGAACATTGTCATAAAACATATTTTGAATTTTATTAATATTTATTTCTGTCCGAGACAAACATTATTTAAAACTAAATTTAAATTATTTTGAGTAACTGAAAATAATGATAATTAAGGAACAAAAGAGACAACAATATATTTATAACATTAAATAAATAAATTAAAGTTTAATTTAAAAATAATTTAATTAACCAAAAACGAACACAAGCTTATGATTAAGTATTAATTTCGTTTTCTTAATATTTCAATTTTTAAGTATGAAAAACATTTGTAAGAGGAAAATACAGTAATAGTAATTTAATTGTATATACTTGACTAAGCAATTTATTTAAATTGCATACATATAAGATACAAACTATTATTTACAAGAATTCAACAAGTTATTTTTAATAAATTCTTAGAATAAACTAATTTTAGTTCAATAAAATATTTCATGATTAGTCTTAAATTACTTATATTATTTTAATTAACGTTTACAAAAAATAAAATGGATTATGATGAAACTTTAAATTTCCTTAATTAATTTTTTAATTTATCTCCTTCCTTGTGAAATTGTAAAAAAATACTATATTTTGCCATGTGTATACTACATATAGCTTATTTTAATATTTGTAATAACTTACTTTTTATTAATATAAAAATAAATATGAAAATTAGTGTAACTATAGAATTTAATATACAAGTATTTAATAATTATAAAAGTATGTTAATAATGAATTTTCTCATGCAAACTTAAAGCAATATAAAGTTGTATAAAAAAAAAAAATATCAGTATAGTTTCCACATAATTTTTTTCATTTCAATTATTAAATTATAATTGCAATGAGAATCCGAGTTTGAAAATGTAATTAAACATTCCATAATATAATTATTAAACGATAATAAATAAAAATATTAAATTCGTATACAATAGTACAATTAACTGTTCTATAATATGATAAAGAACTATGGACGAACTAGTAGGCAATGATGTATAGGTAGGTAACAACAGTAAAATGTAGTATATTATACGTTCAATTATGTGGAGTATACACAAATATTTAAACATAAATTGAATATGTGATTTTTTTATTTTTTTGTGGATGATTGGACTTAAAATAGAACAATTAAATCTATGCATCTATTAGCTGGTGTATTCAATTAAAACCAAATTTTATTTTTTTTTTTCATTTAAATGTTATACATTTAGGTACATCACAAAGTTTTTCCAACTATCTCTTATCAACACATTTTTTTATAGTTTTATAAAAAAAAAACAGTGTCCACAAGTACTACTTACCTGTCCCGTGATCAACTCAAAGTTATTTTATAATACTCGTATTATGATAAAACTGTTTAATCCCTAATACTTTTATAAGTATAATGCTCAAAATTTAAATATATTTAACGCAAATATCCGGTAAAAATATGATAACTGAATGACGACCCACTTAATACAATATTTATTTTGAAATTGCTTCACTATATATATCAATTTTTTGTTCATTTTTTATAGTTTTGATCTGTTTAAGAAAAAAAAAATGTGTAAAATTTCAAAAATGACTTCTTTAAAAAGTATATTAGGTATATAGTATATTACATTATATCCAAATTATGTAATTTTTCCGACAAAATAGCCATTGTAACATGAAAAATATAATAATTACATAATTTATTTTTTTATAATCAATCAAATTATTATAGTTGCATTTAGAAAAATGAAGGATGTACAATCGTAAACACTTTTAGATTTTTAAGTACTTATACATTTTTCTTTAGTTCTTGATATATAAAATGCATTTATATATTCAATATACGTAAATTAAAATAATAATATTATAATTGTAAAAAATCGTTATATTGAAAAATCTTATCGATATACTTAGAAACTGTAGTAGATATTATATGGTAAGTTTATGCATATAATATTATTATTATATCATTAAAGGATAAAAAAAGTTCGTTGGTAAATCATTTAAATCCGTTTAAACTAAAACTGAGTGTATTACTTGATTTTCATTATGATGATATTTTCATTTATGTATTTTAAAACAATTTTTTTTTTATTGTTTTTATTGTTATTTATTATTTTGTTATTTATAATTCCAGTTAAATATTGATGTACAAAGCCTACTTTCCTGTACCGCAAAACCAAACGACGGGGGTTTAAAACATTTACATTTATATATATATTATACTTGTGTGTATGTGTGTATGCGTAGAGTAGGTATACCAGATAGACATGTATATACGCGTGGCCGTATTTCCCATTGGGGAATCACGCCGGTCTCGCTTAATTAAATATATTCGAAAAAGCATTAATTCCGAATCCAGACTTTTACGTAGCGCCTCGACCGATGTGCGTATCACAAACGCGACGGTCAGTTCCAATTGCATATTATAAAGTCCCCGACAACGATATAAATACAAATGCCCAATGAATATAGTAATTCACTTTAGGTATTTTACTTCCTTTTTTTTTTTTACTTTTCAATTCTGTGACCCTAACGAGTCGATATTTGTTTTAAAAATGCATCGTACTTACGTGGGAATGCGCACACGAGTGTGACGCGAATAAATTATTGTTACGCTAAACTAAACTTCATGTTTACCCCACACGGTTCC
Organism: Rhopalosiphum padi; assembly: GCF_020882245.1. Lineage (NCBI taxonomy): Eukaryota > Metazoa > Arthropoda > Insecta > Hemiptera > Aphididae > Rhopalosiphum > Rhopalosiphum padi. The sequence goes on along the minus strand of NC_083598.1, from coordinate 9,542,397 downwards.
TAAAATAGACTAGGAAAAAAATAAAAGAACATATTGTGCAGGACACTTCAAACAAGTAAATTACATAGTTTAATTATTCCACAAAATTCCTTAGTACTATTAGATTCTGTGAACATATTATACATGCATATTCTATTAGTTATAAATGTAAAGATTTTATATTTAATATTAACATTTTAATAATGTTTATGATATAAGTCTCAATCATACATTAAAAAAAAAAAAACAGTATCTATTCATCATAGAGAAGATGCAATGTTTGTTTTGTTGAATCCGACAAAAATAACATAAATATAAATAATTAGAATTATAAAAATTTAGAATATTATTATTCTTTATTGTTTTGATAAAGTGTTTATTAATTTATGAATTAAATTAAATTTTTATATTTTTGAATAGAATACATAGGAACAATTTTATAGGAGGTGTTATTAGATTTCCAATGGGAAGCACTTGCATTCATTTTTTTCCGAGGGTAAAATGCATTAATTACAATGTCCAGTTGGAAAGTGGCTCTGAACCGGCAGAACTCAGAAAAAAAGGATTTTTTTGTTTTTTAAATTAAACACATTCATTTCACATAACCACTGACGTTTATTATTTGATATTTAAAAAAAAAAATGTGATTTAATTTTACTTATAAGCCTATAAACTAGATAGATGATGGTTGTAATGCAACATAGTTTTTAGTTACATAAACATGTACATAATGTGTTTTCAACTAGACTGACTCAAATAAAATTATAAAATATGTATTTATAGATAAGTTTATCTGTAAAGACAATAAATCAAAAGTAAAATTTGTCAAAAAATTTATAGTTTTTGTGTGATACCAACGAATGTTTAATTAATGGATTTTATCCTTCACGCCACTTATACATGGATAAATAAAAATCGGTTAATTTGTATGGTAAATGTTATTTTACAAAAGAAATAAATTCATGCAAATTGATTAGAGCAGTACTTCCCCTTTTCACCGATATTTTTCAGGACAAACGGGTGAAAAAATTATCTACAATAATCGTATTCGGGCTTAATGTCGATCGGATTACACCTGACATTTATCCATCTATCATAATTAGTCCTATTCAGGACGATTGAATACGCAATGTTGCACGGGGGATATTTTATCGAAAACAAATATTGCGGAATCTCACAGACTTGTTCGCTCCCCGAACATGATACAATCCATCGAGTCGCGTTCCTATAATTATTGTTAATTCATGACCCCAAAAACGATTAGTATCTGAAACAACTATTTCATAGCAGACAAAATGGGGTTTGAAGTTTCTGAAATTGTAGTAGTAGTAGTAGTAGTAGTAGTAGTAGTAGTAGTAGTAGTAGTAGTAGTAGTAGTAGTTGCATTTTGTAAATTACGTTTTAATGTTTAAAATTTAAATTGATGTATTACAAATTCAAACTATTTTTTTAAAATTTAAAATTGATATACTGATTTATACTATAGCTAATAATATAGAAATCAAACTAAAATGTTTATACTAAATCTCAAACTTGTAAGAACAACAAACCATTCACCAGAAAAATGTCAATAAGAACGATGATGGGATGAACAATGTTCAGAAGAATATAATTACATTTGGTGGACATGCAAGTTTGATGTCATTTTACTTTACACAGTACTTTTAAATGTTTACCATTAGATACAATAAACACAGTGATTTCCTTAGCCGTGACACATTTAATAGAGGATAAAGGCTTATTCTGACAAATTTATAATATTATACTTCATCATAAAACTAGGTTAGAATTAATTAATCGTCTGCAGAACCGCCAGAACCTCGAAGGTTATTTTAATAGTTATATCTGTTAAATGCATGTTTTAACCAGACAACTCAGTTAATAATATTATCTTTTTTCGTTTAAAGAAAGGTCGACAGTCGAAGAGATATTTTTTTTCTTCAAACATCTATATTTTATTAAATTGTATAATATTTTTAATCATTTTATACTTTAATATCTAATAAATTTAATGCACTAGATAACAAAAATTCTCACCAACGAATATTGTTTTAAAAACAAATTGACGTTACATATTATGTATAAAACATACAGTGAACATACAAAGTTCATTTTAATTTCACCAATCATTAGTGAAAATTTTCTATTTTTTAACGATTTTTGTCTTTTTTATTAATAAATATCAAACACTAAACGCAGAACAAAAAACAATAAAATTACATCCCAGAGGAACACAAATAATTACCGTACAAAGTTGTATTATTAATTGACAGCCTGAGACCTTTCTGTCAGATATAATTGATGTCGGTCAACTAAAACTATTTTCGATAAGTTTTCAGATTGTACATTTCAACAAACTTTAATTATTGTTCTTAATTTTACCAAAGAATTGTTAAAGATATTTTTTTAAATATATATATATATATATTTGTATTATATACTGATATGATAGAAAAAATAACTTGAGAAGTCGCTCTACTGTATTATACTTTTCGAGTAATTTGTAAATGAGTAATGAAATGTATTGAATTTAATAATACGTTATTGCATACAAAAATTGATTCTAAGCGGAGGCCTCTATTTATATTTTTTATTATAAACTGTATTTTATGACAAGTAATTTCATTTGATGTTAGTATGTAGTACATTGCATGTTAAACTATTCTATTATTTATTGTTATAATAATATCATATTGATTTTTTATATGATAGGTCTAAATTGTATACCGGTTATGATGTAAATAGCTTAGATAAATTACAAATATTTAAAGAATTTATTCTCTATTAAAAATATTAAATAATACAAAAAATGTTAAATCCTTTTATGATAAATATTCGTTAATTAACAACACTGTAGCTAAAATAATTTTGGAAAAATAGTTTTTTTTTCGTTATTTTTAAAATATTAAGATTTTTAATATATTAAATGTGTAATGATTATATATTTACAATTATTTTGAAAAAATTTGTATTACATTTTCAAGTTTAAGTACTAAAATTAAAAATTGTACAAATTTTTAACTACCGAGTTATTTTTGAATTTTTTTTAATTTTTACAACAAAATTTAAACCATAAACACTTACGCAAAAATAATTTTGTTAATTTTAAATTTATATTATTATAAAATATATGGAGAAAATTAAATTAAATTAATTAGCTTTCTGACAAGTTTTTTTCAACATTTTAAAAATAATATTAATAAAATTTCAAAATATTTAATTAGTGTTTAGAAAATGATAATTTAAGTAATTGTAATATGCTTAATAATATCTCTAAGATTAATATTTTTTGAATAATAAAAAGTTCAAAAATCGCTTGAGGATAAATTATGGATGATATTTAAGTTATGTAATTTTGATGTTTCTTTGGACATTTTTATTTATATTAATACGAATTGATTGAAAATTGACACAGTTATTTTATTTCAGTCGTACCTATTATTATTTATTTCATGGGTTCTAACCAATTCATAAAATATGGCTCCCTAAATACATAAAAACGTACTTAATGCAATATGTGATCTTGAAGTATCTTTCTTATATATAGGTTTTCGGTGATTTCATAGGTTTGAATTATATGATCAACAACAGCGTATATTAGAATATTTTATTAGAGAAACGGTACTAAAGATGTTTTGTGTATATTAGACGATAAAACGACGCATTGACGAAAGCAATTAATGATTGCTATCTAAGAACATTTATTCCACATAACGTTCGATCGTTTAATTAGCCGGAAGTAAAGTAGAAATGAATATTGAAATTGTTTAAAGGTATTAAAGATATTCATTTCTATACTTCCGGTCGAAAGTTTTAAGTCGTGAAAAAGTAATTTATCGTATTTGGCTGATCTCAGGTTGACTATATTTTTTATAATCTAGTAAAACTATTTTGAAAGTTGACAAATTATAATTTAGAAAATCATTTCAATTTTTTTAAATGTTTTCTTATTTTTGAAATTATTACGTAATGTTTTAATTAAACTGTTGTTAATATTATGTTAGGTTTTGATCAAAGGTTCATAATATATTATATTCAATGCATCATTGTATATTGCATATTATAATTTGAATGTCCAATCTCTTACGTAACTAATTTACTGCTAGAAACTGCTTTGACATATTATTATTCTACATTTCAAATATAGGACAGATTCTTGTAAATACATAAGTTTCTTGAAATTTAGGGTAACTACCGAAATAGGTTAGGTTAAAGCGTTCCATATATGGCTATGTACTGTCGGGATTCTAAAGGGCCTATTTATTTCCGGTTGCTGCTATAGATCCTTGTAAATTCATACTGATGGAAACTAAAGGACTTAATTATATTGCCTCAGAGTCTAGGTTCTATTTAATGTATAATGCGTGAATAACTTGGTCATCAGCTTCTCCAAAGTTCATAAGAGAATCGAGGAACAGACCTTTGAAACGTTTGCCGGATAAATGCAATATAATTTCCTACTCAAAATATTATGAAACTCGTTACAAATAATTATTTGAATATAATTATTAATTATAATACACTATTTGTAATATTGTTGATAATTTGTGAATATATAAATATTTATTTTATTTTATTACTTTAATATACAGGTTAACCATTTAATACAATATATAATTTAATGTTAACTACATGATAATTAGAAAATTTACTACAATGGTTATTTCTATTATATGACACACAGCTTTATCAAGCATTAAATATAAATAATTATAAATATAGACAAATGAGAACCACTCTGATATATAGTAGGCGTCAAGTGGATCACTGGAATGGACATAATAATATTGAATTCAATGATATACCTTCTTATACGAAAAATGATTTTAGGAGGAGATAATCGCCAACCTATATTACTATAAATATATTTCATGATGTGTTTTTTTTTAATTGCTATTAGAGTAATTTATTATAGTATTAATATTATGGTAAGATTTTATTATATTATTAATTGAAAACATTGAATTTATTATATTATTAATATTTAATAATAATAATAATAATAATATTATACCATGTTATTATATTGTTGTTATTAACTTTTGAGTCAATACCACTTTACCAGAAAACTATGTAAATAGATTCGTGAAATAAATTGATTATTTCTTAAAATCAAATCTATATAATATTTTTAAAATGTCATTGAGTGAAGTGAATAATATATTTAAAAGTTTTGACTTTTGAGTCCCCACGAATAAATTTTTAAATTATTACAACAATATAACAAACATAATTATTCCTGTTTTAAATACATTATCATTTCAACTAAGTCTGAACTTAAAATAACAATAACAAATAATTATTTATAAATATTTTTTTTTAGATTTTTTAATTCCAATATTAAGTATTTACGATAAATATTATATTACATTTTCAAACCTTAGCATACGAAATATTATCATTCTTTTACTACAAAATACCTTTAGTTTGTACATTTTGGTGAAATACAAATTAAAAAAAAAAATTGTAACTATATCTGTTTTTAATATTTTTATAAAGACATATAAAATAACAACTAACTTGGAATTTCGTAATACATTTTCAAACATTTTTATCTAGTGAATATTTTTTTATCGATATTTATAGAAAAAAAAATGTTAAATTTATTATGCCTAAAAATCATTATCATAAATCTCGTATCATTGTTATTTGATTATTTCACTTTATTCGAACGAGCTTTACGAGGAAAATGTCTACAAATTAATATTTTAATAAGTATAAGAAAATGCTTGGCGATTAAGTCATCTTATAATGTTCAAACAACTTTGGAGTAAATTGATATTAAAAGCACTGACAACAACAAATTCTTACAGTAAGTATAAACATTATTCTTACAGTTATAAATGGTCTCCATCGTAATAAATATTTAATAAATAATAAACTAGGTAGCTGAGTTACCCGAGTGATAAATATATTTTTTTCTATTTATTATTTATTTAACTGAATATATTTACTGTTTTTGTATTTATTTTATAAAAACCTCACAATATACATCATTGAGAGTTATATTTTCTGTTGCATAACAATAAATATAAATACGAGTTGTCTGATTTTTCCTACTAAAAAATATAATACAGAAAGAAATTTGTTTTCGCGTTACCATTCGCCTATTACAACTTACATTACTTTGAATTATCTCATGTCAATACAAATAATTGTATTTCCAGAATTCGACAGTAACTGGTTAAAAGAGTGACGTATGACTTAAGGAACTAAAGGAAAATACTTTGAACAGCTCTATGCATTTTTTCGTTGATTAAGTCTAAATATTCCAGATAAAATTTGTTTTTTCATTCTCATAACTAAAATATTAAAAAAATGGCTATTTATTCCTAAAAATATCATCACAAATAAAACTATAATCACATTTTTTCAATATTTCAATTTACATTTTTGATGAATGGATTTCAAATTATTAGCTATATTTTTGGAATTATATGATTTTGGTACTTCCATATAGTATTTTAATAATTTCCATATTGCAATCAATAAATCAATATATTTATAACGTTATTGAATATTTACTCACAATAATAATGCATATAAAATATTAATTGTATTATATATTATTATTAAGTATATTTCTGTTAGTTTTAAATTAAATTATAAATTAGCATTTTTACATAATAATAACAATAATAATAAACATTTTTAAAAACAATTGACTTATTTGATTTAAGTTTACTTCTAATTTTTTTTTTTTGTACAACATAATATTTATTTTAGTAATTATACAGTTTTAATTATCTAAATATAATATTGTATTGTTTAGTATTTTTAATTATTTAAAGTTCTTGTATTCAGTTATTTAAAAAGTCATATTTATCATACAATAAGATAATGTCAGTTGTGTAATGTATTTATTAAAATTAGTTGGTTTGTTGTGGTTCAATTCAATTATATAGTATGCAGTTCAACTCATCTCATGGACCAAAATAAAGCTGTTTCAAAATCAAATTCAGTGGTTCTTGTCTAGGCTATTTCTGATATTTAAACACGATAAAAGCCCTTCGAACAACGCAGGTTTCCGAGTCGCTAAACTCGTCGGTAATCATTGTTTACCGTTTGCCATTAAGCTCGCACGTAACCTAAATAAATCTGAATAATCCGACAATGGACTCAAGTACCTGTCTGCTGTTCCTCACCACCGCTCCAGCTTGATACTGGCCCACCTACGGTTGTCGTTTAATTAAACTAAGACGTGTTGAGTGCACAATAGTATATGTATGTGTCCCTTGTTCCATTCAACGTGACCTGTTTTCACACAGCCCGTTTTATGCACATACATATATAGATCCCACTACTACCGCGATGTTGTGCTGGAGAGCATTCTGTTTTTTATTCTATCTTATTATTTAATTTTCTTATTTTTTTCCATCCAAGTTTAAAATTAAATTTTTGTATACGTCTACATTGTCGACGTTAATTAATGCTACTTTAAGTGACTTTTTTTGAGTATTTTTATTTATTTTTTTAGTGCAATTATACGCTAAGTACTTTGTCACAACATTTCAAAAACGTTCACATGTTGCGATATTATTACACTAACAATTAATTTAACTATAGATACATAATAATATGATAATTTGATAAAATTAAGGTATATTTTTCAATTGATACTTATTTATTACTCATGAGACAAATAACTATAGAATTTATATTTCATGTAATATATACTAAATAAGATGGAAACAATCATAATTCTTTCACAATATTTAATACCATCTAAATCTATAGGCAATATAAACGAAACAGGTAATTTTTATTATAAACAGAATAAATATTTATAATAGAAAGATATTTTAGTAAAAAATCAATAATTATATAAAAACAATTGTTTATGAAAACAATGCTATTGATTATTAAATTATATGTTTACGCATGGACATGATAAATTTTTAGTTGGTATATTATTTATAATAGGTTATTTTTGAATAAACGATTAATAAAGTAACTTTTGTATCCATAGATACGATTAAAATAATAATATTATTAACCATTTTAATATTTCAATATTATTATAACCTTCTCAAAAATATTTCGATGAATAATTTTAATGTTTTAACGTCAAAAAATCGAATGTCAATTAGAATTATATTAGTATTAAATATATTGATTATGAATAAAACATATTGTTTATTTGAAAACGTTGATGTATATAAATATACATAAAATGATAACTGAATAAATGTTTTTGAAACGGATGTGATTTATTTTTTCAAATCATAAAAGTTGTTTTACAAACCTACACTTTTATTTGTTTTTGTTACGTGTTTCTTATTGGATCGCAGGAAGTCCGAAGAATCAAATATGTCGCTTTCGTTTTAAATTTCAACTGTTTTCATCAACTACTTCGACAGCCAAATAAACAAATGCCGACAGTTTAAAATTACACACACACACACACACGTACACACGTACACGCGCATCAAAATGTTAAAAGGTTTTTTTTTGGAGGGGGGATTTGAAATAGTTTTTCTGTCTACTATGGATTCACTACTCCTTGTATATTAGTGTTTATTAAAAATCACACACTTTAACCAATATGTCAACTGCTTTTTTTATGTAGTAGCTTGTAGTATCCAATAAACTGTTGACTGTAAGGGATTACTAAAACCTGATAATATTATAGAATATAATATCAGAAGTATAGTACAAAATAAATATATATATATTGCGACTCAGATTTATAAATAAAAAATAACAACATTTTTTATTTTTTTGTTGTAATAGAATTAAACCAAACATAATTATCACTTTTATTTTTATTTGAAATGTATTTTTAGAATATGTCCGTCATTAACTTAGTTTTTAATGTGTAATATTTGTTATAATCTAAACATGTGTGATAACTGATCTTGTTTTCAAGTAATGACGATTGCGTAATAAAAATATGATAATCTAATAGAAAATAGGTAAACATAAAATATATAACGTTCCACGAAGCAAGTTTGGAAACTAACAAATTAATAATTATATATTTATATATAATTTGAAATAGATAATATAAAATAAAAACGTTAAATAGATAAATGTATCAAAGTACCATTTTAATGGATTATGCCTCTCTAGCGTATATATAAATTGTTAACTAAAAATTCAAATTGCTGTGTAGGAGAAAACTGAAATAATAATTTGTTTAAAAGTGGGAAATTATGAATCTTGAATATTGAATACCTAAGTATATTTTTGATAAATTCAATTTTAAAAATTGTATTGGACTTTTATTGTTTTAAATGATAACTAGTATAAATTAGTATAAATTATACTAATATATCAGTTTAATAGGTTTTTAACCTATAACTTTATTTTTAGATACTTATTAAAGTGGGTATACATTATGTGCATACCTAATTTATTATTCTTAAAAATTATAAGTGAATACTTATTAAATTAATTCATTTTGTATTAAGTGACTTATCTAAATGATTTATTTCAGATCTAAAACAATTTTTTACGATTTATAATCTTATTATCAGATATCAATGTTAACAGTTGGTTAAATTTTAGAGTTTTTTGTCTTGTAACATGTATCTTAAATAATTTTTCTCTTTATACAATCTTTCTGTTTAGAAATTCTGGCGTCACAGGTCACCTATTTCTGTAAAAGGGGTGTGTTTAAGAGGGTTTCAGTATACATGCACATACATTTGGCAATATCGTGAATTATGAGTTTTTGTCCTACAACCCAGAGTGGGGCTAAATCACCGCTGCCGCCGTCACCAGCTAGGGTGGGATGGAAACTATTAAATTACGCATGGGCTAAGGATTCGTGGGAGGTGCGTTAAGGAGGGGGGCAAGGTTGTTGGGCGCCAAAACCAAAACTTTCCCCAAATTTATTTATCGTTCCCCCGGCAGTTGTTTTCGAGCTATACGTATTTATTGTGCGTGTATGTGTGTGAGAGAGAAGGGAAAAGTGGTGTAGAATTTACTCGTAATCAAACGCACCGGGTGCACTGGAGAGGTATACAGTTCGAAATAAAAAAAACATATATCAAAGTATCCCCAGAAGTCATAAAAAAACTCGTAATTTCCAAATACTGATAATGTCACAAAATTTATATTAAGTTGATGAAAATATAGGCATTATATAAATTGTTTATAGGTACTCTAAAAATGAAAAATGAAGTATGAATTTCAATCATATTATGTATAAAATAATAATGGTAATAAAAAAATAAACATTTTAGAATTATCCATGAAAATTTCATGTTCATAATTCAAAAAAGTATGAATAAAATATCATCTTAGGTTATATAGATTACTACCTATATTAATTTAACTATATAAAAAAAGTGTTTTAACGTAATTCCGTTATTCATTTATTGTAATATATAAAACCAATAAATATTAATATCGTAATTCTTATAACTTGAGTTTTATTTTTCAATAAATTTTATAAAATTAATAACATTATAAACGATACCTCGTAGTCCTAACATCATATTATTAAATTTCTTGATTTTTTTTATTGTAAAGTGTAAATACTTGTTGCTAGTTTTAACTTTATCAGCTTAAGTTATAACTTTACTAAATGTTTGAGTATTATTTTAATATGATTGTTTAGAGTTACCAAGATTAAAACAGGTACCTATTGCGTATTATATTTACAAAACCAGAAACGCTGTAAATACCTTTGGGCAACAATAGGTTATTTGTCTACTGTTGCTATTTATTTACAGAACAAAAATATAAAATAACAAAAAAACTGTAATACAATTTTTGTTGTTTGTTATCACTCGTTGAGTTTTTCTTTTAAATTCTATTTTCTACTATACATATAGGTATATCTAATATCTGACTTGACAAATGGAATAATTTATAATATAAGAGTACCGACATAATTCACAGTCACAAAGTAAACATTTCTACTTATAATATAATTATACGTTTTTATAAATCTCTCTAGGGAGTAAAAAGTTATTTGTTAATATTTAATTTTTAAATGGTTAAAATATTTGCTATGACGATAAAATATTAATATTACCTGTATCAGACTCATTGACAGGTATGCCTATGCTGTTTGAGTTGTCGTTGACTAGAAAAGACTCAGCTGTGGTATTAGCAGTAAAAGTTTGTGGCGATAGCGTGAGATCGTGGCCGTTATCTGAATCGAAAAGCTCGAAACCTGGCGAATCTGTACTTTGGCCATCACCTGTAAAAATAAGAAAAAATTAAATGAAAACTACCCAAGTATAATATTCCTTTTATTATTGAAATATATTTTATATATACTAGGAGTTGATAAAACAGTATTAGTGCACTTATTAGTTATTACCCATGTTTTTACGTTTACGCACTGCTGTAAGTATGTGGAATCACTTTAAAAATATTGTTTTCTATGATAATAATTTTAACGATTGTACAAATCTTAATTATTATAGTTATAATAATAATTGTAAATTGTTTTAAACTATTATATGCAGACGCAGACCATCAAACTTTGAGTTGATATTCGAAGTTTAGGGTCGTGCATACTTAGTGAGATTGGGTATCAATAAGATTGTTGTGCATATATTTCCCAACATATTGAAGTTTATAATTGGAGGATCGAGATAGTTAGATTTATAATATTGTATTTGTAGTACTAATGTCTTGACTTTGAATACAAAGAAGTTTCTATAATGACGTGTGTTAAATGTAAATGTTGTAGAATAATCTGCAGACGTTCTTCTTATAAATTTATTCTTATAAAATATTATTGTACTGTGTCTACATAAAACACACACGTAAATAAATATACATATGAAAAATGTGGCTGTGACGTAAAAATGAGTAAACCTATTCTATTTATAAATATCTGAAATTAATATTTAAATTTAAAAAAAAAACCAACAACATATGTTGTCATTATAATATGTTGTGGAATTGTGGGTGCGAGTGTATATGTGTATGTGTAACATTTACAAACATTTGTCGTGGTGAAAACATTTCATTTAGACAGTAATCCCAAGTACGTTTGGTTTTGATATTTTGCCAAGTCTCTCAGGAGACACTATTGTCTTCCGACCGAAATCATTGCGCCACGAGTGAGTTTATGATTCGATGGAATTTCAGAAACTGTGACTTTATCCGTGGAACCACCGTCAGTGGTGTATTTTTTTTACATGCCACAGTCTTCGCAAAATAATAATAATAATAATAGTAAAATAATAACAATCGACATATTTTAGCATCGCATTATTTAATAACAAACGTTTTTATTGCAGAATTATGTAGGTACCTTTATGAATTCCGGCGATTCAGTGCTTTACATTAAAGTGCTCATAAATCTTGTGCAGTCGGGTTATTGGCATTGAAGGCGTACCAGTATGTAAAATGTATAATAATAATAATAATAATAATAATAAATAATATAATATAATATATATACAAATAACCCTACATGCACGTATATATATGAATAACACTGTCGGGAACTTCGCGTGAAGAGTTGAGACATGCTATTCTTATCTTGTTTTTCATATTATATGAAATTTCCATTCACACGCATATATTGTGTCCCCACTCGCGCAAACAATAGTGTATACTAAATAACATTATAGTTTATGTATCTACTATAGATACCTATACATAGAATATACTCACATATGTATATAAATAAACGCATATATATATATTTAGGCTTTACTAGCTATGCATATTCATATCCAGAAGACGACAAAACCTATACCGTGAAATTGCTGACAGTCGAAAATATCCGACCGAGTTGTCTACAAAGGGATGCTGATCATTCGGCATCTGCATATCTATCTATGTATTATATTGCTTGGAATACAAATTCACTTTTCTTTTTTTTTCCATTAATCGGAAAACTACATTATATATACTATTTTTTCGTGTCGGATGGACGTTACACGTTGTTCGGGAAGGTTGCTATACTGCACGGGCGAGAGACTGGAATTCGGTTTCCAAAACGTAAGCAATTTCATGTGCAGTTTTGATGGAATTACTTTGCGTGTCGACGTGAATAATATAAAAAGCCAAGTAACTTTCTGTCACCCATTTCGGCTGTCGGGTTCACACGTGTAATAATAACGGTAATAACACAACAGTGGGCGAGGGAATGGAAAAGCCCGAGCCTGGTGCCAAAATGGGCAATATAGTTTTCGGAGAGGGGTGCAAAGGAAATCTGGCAATGTGATATCTTGCGATATATTATTAGAAATGTGAAGGAAAAAAAAAACAAAAAAAAAATGTCATAGAAATGGGCAGAATAAATGGATTTTTGTGAAATAATAAAAAATAATAATATTACGGTGTATTTACAGAAATGTTTTGTATGGCTAAATCCCTGAAGCAATGAGGGACGAATGAATTACCGTGCGATATTTGAATAGGTATTATATGATTTACTACGTGATTCTTTATTAAAATAAGTTATGTGCTGTTTTATTTTTAACTGTGTTTGTTTTTAAAATGTATTAATAAAATGGTCACTAACACTATATATTGTACATTAGATTAGAATCATTCGCCAATAATCAATAAGTTTCGATGAATAATGAATCAATTATAACCATGGAAAACGTAACTACATGCAATGTTATTAAAATTATTATTATGCTAGCACAAAAAAAAACTGTACAATGTACATATAATATATTATATATTATTAAATATTGTTTTTTTAAATGTTCACATTTTATACCATCCCGAATATTTTCATGCTTCAAAAATAATTGTGATCAAATTTGTATTTAAAAGTCAGTAAAATATAGTTAATAGAAAGAAAAATTAAAATAGTCATTAAACCGTAATTTTCACGAATAATGTTTATTTTTATAATATTATAAAAATTCTGTAATTATAATATACAACTAACACAAGTGAATACATTTTCATGTGTTCACTTACTAAAATACATTAAAAAAATTATGAGATCATAAATTCATAAAATGTTAAGTTATACACTTATACAGTTAAAATTATTGAAATAAGTAATTTTAAAATAGGTGATTTAATATTCAAAAATATCTGATTACTAAGTTTGTGTATATTAATAAAAGCTATTTTATAATTTAATTGTGTAAATATTATAAAATATTTTCTTTTAAAAATTTGTTAAATAATTAAATTAAAAAATAACTATGTGATTACATTTTTGTAATAAAGAAAATCCTTATCGGTGGAAATAATTATTTTCAAAAATAAAAGTTTATTGTGAGCTATACAAACTATTAAGTAAAACAACTACATGCATATACTTAGTACTGTAACTTAAAGGCTTGAAACTAGTACCTACCTAAGTTGTGCGATTTGCATATTTTCCATTTTAGTTATTTTAAGACAATCTTATTACCGTTATATATAAATTTATTTCATACATATTTATAATTTTTTTGTATGCCAATATTTGTAATTTTAAGTTTTTTTTCATATATAATTTGTTTTATTATATGAGAATATACAAATTGAAAAAAAATATTTTCTTTTGAATAATTACGTAAAATTAGAATTTTTACCGTTTTAAATTTTAAAATAAACTGCCTGCAATTAATAAGAAGTATACTATATTATATATTATTACATTTTTGATATTTTGTTTTAATTGCATTGAAATTTAACTTTTTATGGAATATACGTAATATAAAATTCAATATTTACTACTTATAAAAACTAAAATACCTAATTGTATTAGATTAAATCATCATATATTGTTGTTTTTGTTGTAGTATATTGTATATTTAAGTATATATTATATTTAATAGTTTTAAATGACATAATAATTAATATTGAAGCATATAAATTCTATAATGAATATGTTTTTTAGTATTTCACGTTTTAGTCTTTTTTCCTTATTAGTACCTATTATTGACTGTTGTAATTAACTAATAACTAATAAAAAATATAAAATTAATGATGATAATTGTTGGTGTTCGAATATTTTCGATTAATAAATTAATAAATATATAATCGAAACTTACTTTATAATTTATTAATAAAACTAAAATAGTTTTTATTTTATTTTATTTATTTATTTTTGTGTCATCATTATAGGTTTTATTACAATTATTTAAAACAAAACAATTAACAAATGATTTCTCGTCAAAATAGCATTAAACAAAATACGTCGCCTACCAACGACATCATTTTGGCACACGTTAATCTACTAATATGAACATACCTACATACCTATCCATACAAGTCACCTAGTTATATTTTATTCTATACGGCTAAACATATACATTGACGTTCACACCCGTCCCATTCATCTGAATCATCCGATTCTAGTTGTTAATGTTCTATTCCTGTCATTTCTGTTAATAATAATGAGCATTATGTGTTCAAAAATTTAATATTGATAAACTATACAGTAGGTATACACTATAGGTAGCCAAAGATGAGGACTAGTAGGACTACCTATTCAAACGGCCACGACGCCACCCTATCATTTTTCTGTTATATTATAATGCATATTGTGTACTTACTTATTTGTTATTATTTATTATTATTATTATCTTACCGTAAAAAATGTCCATATATCATTGGTTTTATTGTCCAGAACAACTTTTGGCCAAGACATTTCTGACTGTTTTAAAATATTGTTCACTGCTTCCGCCGGGGCACCGCGAAAAAAACACAGCTCGGCGCCACACACACACACACACACACACACACGCACACACGAATGTTCTCACTCACTTTATTCTTCTCCACCACTCTATCACTCTCTCAAAAACAATTTGTGACCACATCTCACCACCAAAAGTACCATGTCCAACTATATTACTGTATGTGTTTATAAAAGCACATCAGTGTATGTATAATTTATCACGAAACACAGGAACTTATATTTATAAGTATTATAATACGGGCGCGGGTGCTGGTAATACAATAGTATAAACTGTATAATTAATATGTTATATTGTACTATCATAAATACCTAAAAGTATATTTTATTATATTATTATTCATCATTTGGAAACTTTTTTTTTCATTTTAAATATTGCAGTACTTACCTAGGTTGAATTATAGAAAAGAGATTACATAATTTGACAATATTCTGATTAAAACACTTTGTCTTCCATGATATTACCTACATTAATTTCATTGGAATAGGTAAGACGTTTGTTTCCAATGTTTTGACTGTTTCCAGATATATTTTTTACGTGTCATAATTCTTATAATTTTACTATAAAACAATAATAATAATAACAGGTAAGAATTGAATATTTATATTTTTATTAATTATAAATTATAATAATATCAATTTAATTAAAATAAAGGTACATAAAGATACAGTAAATTGTAGAGTTAAATATAAATTAAATTACATATTTTATGAATATAAAGGTATCTAAAAAGGTTAAAAATATTTATATACGCAAGACTTTAGAGTTTAGGATAAACTGCTAATTAAAATATCATCTTTTAAGTAAATTAAGAGTTGGTATCTAAAATGGAATTTATTAAAAATAACTTGCAAGTTGTACGATAATACCTACTCCTGAAATATTAATTGTAGATTTAGTTAATTGAAAAAATAACGAGTTTTTGGTTTCTGTTTGATTATGATTAACTTATATTTATTATTACGGTATCGGGTATCAATAAATAGGTATATTGTATATTATTGTTTTTAAATCGTTCTTATAAAGTAAGTATTATTGTAAGATAGGATCAAATAGTAAATATATAGTAAGTGTAAGTATAAAGTATTATAGTCAATAGCTTACTTAGATTAAACACAATATTTATTGAATTATTAAATTTATAAATAAATAAAATTCAACAATACTCAGTTGGTGTATTAAGTAATATTAGTCCACTCACTTTTATCAACTGCCCGGCTAGCTCAGTCGGTAGAGCACGAGACTCTTAATCTCGGGGTCGTGGGTTCGAGCCCCACGTTGGGCGACATTATTTTTTTGTTATTTTTTTACGAAATTTCTTTCACATTCAGGTTATATCTCGTAAAACTTTCACTATTCAAACATTTGTTCATCTGCTATGGCCGAGAAAGATCGATAAGACGGATTTAAACGGATACGCTTTTATACTAGAAAAAAAACATCCCTTTAGAAAATAATAATTATAACGTCGTCGTCGTCGTCGTCTTCGGACGAAATCACATTTACGCTCTGGTACTCTATAAGAAAGGGAATCGGTACACGGGCGTATACGCTACTTTTATATTATATATTTTTTACGTTCAGCTTAATAAAATAATAATAATAATAATATATCCTTTTTGATCAGTCGTGATCGGGTTTTCTGCGAAAAGCATTCATTTCGTGTCATGCATTCTATGTGGTGGTGGGAAGCTTAAAACATAATACCATATATGATTATTATTGCCGGGGAAGGGGTCGCTGTAGTGTAAAATAATAATAGTGTGTGTGCATTCGGGTGATAAAGACGATTGGAAAAAAGATTGTTTTTTTTTTCATCGGTTAGTCTATATGCAATATGCATAGTATACATAAGTATATACACACATACTGGAGCCTTTCCTATAACCGCCACGCTGTCTGTATGAGCACAGACTGATATATATTTACTTATCCACTACATTAATTTATTTTTATACTTGGACGGATTGGACGTGACAAACCATTTTTCGGCTACGAAGCACCACGAGAAAACTATTGTCTTTGGCAAATAAAAATTTATCATGTGTTTTTATTAATGCAACTCATATTTGTAGTTTAATTAATTTCATAGGTATTTTCTAATTAGTAATGTTATTTGCAAAATATCCATAAATTAAAGAATCGACGACGTCATACTGTCTGCACTGCTATATCAAGCACATGCGCCGCAGACTCGTTGTAATAAGTTGTTCGTATAACAAATATGCGATAGTAATCAGTGGAGAAACTAGGTTTAAGCTTTTGGGGAGCGGAGGGGACTATATAGGTATCCCACCATATTTTAAGCTTGGGCACGGGATTATTTTGAATTACCAAATAATAATATTTTTATGCTTACAGAGTTACATCATATAACTTACATGTTAAACAAATTCACTAATCGCTATACTATATATACAGTTACAAATTAAGAATTAATATTTATACATTTTCCACATAGGTTTTATTGTTTTATATTAATTGTTGTATTATTTATATATGTATATATATACTATATTTCTTTAATTTTGTTAATATTTTCTTATCCAGCATTAATATTGCATAATAAATAGTAATATATTAAATTTGTTAGTACTTAAAAGTTAAAATTGACAAGTTTGTAAATCGAGTTGTAATGTTGAAATATGTAACCAAGTTGTACTTCTAAGAGAAAATGATCGTTCACTCGTTATACTATTTATGAGGACATAGTAATGCATTACAGGTTATAAACTTATTAACCAATAGATATTATTTTCAATTTTTTTTCACAAAGTTAAAATCTAAAATAAATAATTGTTATATAGGTATATATAAAATAATAAATAATAATATTTTTATTTTACTTATAACTAATAATAGTATCTTGATAACTATCACTATACAATATACATAGTCCTCAACAGATAAAAATATGATAATTTATTTAAACAATATATTAATACAATCTATTATATAACATCTAACGATTTCATCGACGATAATCATTATACATATCTTATTACGGTGCTATTAATCTATTATAGTGGTCTATGTAATATATGTATTAAGTTCAGTGCAGTGTATCAGTGTGTATCTGCACATAAACTACGGTTTCGATTAATAGAACGATTAACATACCTATATTGTTATAAAATGTATTGAATTATATTTTACGGGTATATACAGCGTATCGGGATGTCTCTGATTGATGAATGGATTTTGAATTCACTATCGGTGGTACTGGCGCGCGTATAATAATAGTAATAATAATCATAACAATATTACAACATCAAATCGAAATTTATTGGCTTATATATACATTATATTATATAATATTATTATATACACTGCAGCAGGCGTATTGAATCTCGTGCAAAGGATATAATGCGTTTATGTGTATATACACACACAAACACACACATACATTATATTATTGTATTTATACAGGTACCTATATAGTAGAATATAGTACATAATACATCTATATTATGTTATGTTTGCGCAGAGAGGCAATGGGAAGATTTGTATATATATTTTCGACGAAACGCCGTGTTTTGGCGGAGTGTTAAATTTCGTAACATAAATCACGACATTTATGGCTTCCTCTTCTTTCGATTATCAGTTAAACTAAACAAAATTCGCGTAGTCGATATTATTATTATTATTATACTACCTAAATCGCGTATTTGTACATGTGCGTGTGCAAAGGATGGATATATATATATATATATATATATAATATATATAATAAGCGTCTTACTCGCATGCAATATTATAGGTACTGACGGTACTGTGTTAATTGTATTTTTTTATTCTGAGTAGAGTGATTAATGTATTAATTTTACAATAAAATGTGTTTTTCGTGTCTGTTATCATCTTTTGGACGGTGAAAATAATAAGATTTTGAACATAAATATTTTTTCCTGTATACATTTGATCTTTGGGGGTCGAAAGTAAATAGTTGTCCAATTTTTTTCTTAATCATTAGGGGAAAGAAAATATTTTGTCATACTTATGATGTAATTCAAAAATATTCGAGGGAAATTTTAAATTGTACTACGTATTTAAATTATTATATTTTATCTAAGCAATGACATCTTCAAAATATTTATATACATTTTATGATATTACATATTTATACCAAGAACTTATTTACATGGTTATACCTACGGTAAGTGGATATTAACTCAAAAGTTAATAACATTAATGCATTATGAATTATGATAGTATACATTTATACTATTATGGTGATTAAATATTAATAATAAATCAAAAGTAATACTTTTGTCGAAAATTAATTCAAATGAATAATAGAATTATTAATAGTAAAAAGAATTACTGTAATGGCATATAAATATATTATAATGAAATATACTTAGTAATGTAGGCTGACAGACCGTCATCGCTCCTTTTTCGTATGCGATGATTAAACATTAAAATACAATTTAACAAATACTTTATAGTGACATCCACAATGTCGAACTACACTCGACATATAATATACACCCCGTTGTTTTCCTACTTATACAATCGAAATCATTTTTTAGGTTATCAATTAATTTTAATATTATTTGCACTAAATCATTAGTTCATTAGTATATAGTCTTGCAGCTGAATTTCGTATAATGATGATTTATATCATCGTTTCTCACAACCTATCGGTAAATGCAACCATATGATTTGTCGCGTTAAGCGATTTTTATAGTTTTTATAATATTTTTCGTTGTGGAATTCGACGTGTATATGCATAGTATTATCAAGCTCTATTATATCGTGACATTTTACAGTCGTATGATATTAAAAATAACAACCGATTTTTTATTACGAGCCACATAACGACGTGTATTATAGTACGCATTTATTTTTTAATTGCGCGTTTGTTTCACCGTGTATACGCGTCCTATACCTATACCCGTATACGGTGCAGTGTGTGTAGGTATATTATGGTATTATGTATGATAATATTGTATTTGATGGACACGGGGTCGTTATATTATATTATTACATAATAGTGTTGTACGTCCAAACGCCATTAGTCGGCAAAGTTTGAGCGGTATGTGCATACACACATACGCACACACATACATCGCGCGCGTACGCATTATACTATCATATTATGTACGTACAGCGTATTAAACACACGCCCATATAATAATTATATATTTACATTATATTATACGACGATGATCGTATGCATAGTACCGCGACGTTGGAGATGGTTGAGTAATTAATTACAATTTTCGCCGAGTATTTCCAACTGCTCGGTTGCATAAACACACACACACACATACACACACACACATATATATATAGTATATATTCACTAATAAGGTTTTAAAAACAAAAGAGAAAAGACATTATGTTCACGGCCAGCCGCTTTTCTGCATGCGCATACACTGTTTTAAACGTTCACGGGTTGTTTACTTTTAGACTTTGAAAACGTGCAAAGTTTTGAGCATGGGAAAAAAAAATTCAAGTCATTACCAACTTAACCAAGGTATAGTCTACGCACCAAAAATATTACTATACACGTTAAACTCGAGTCCAGCGCTAATGGTTAATTATTTTATTTTCGATGAAAACTAAAAACAAAAAAAGCTTTTACCGTCAATACAGGCTTAATGCTGATATGATCCTATACGTGTAACATATAAAGTATATTATATTCTATATGGTTATTTTTTTTTTATTATTATATTGCAGTAGACGTAACCCGTATAATAAATGACGTTTATGTGGCTATTTGTATCGGATTTACCGACCTAAATGTGGATAGTCACCGCCGCTGCCACCGCCCTCGTCGTCCTCGCAGTAAAAACCGTAAAATTTATTGTCATCCCTACGACTTTTCGAAATAAAATTTCACCTAAATCGGATCAAAGGTTCAACAGCGCCCGCGTAGTAGTGCAATGATATTAACGTAGGTATGCGCGAGTAAGTATACTGCGCATCCGAGGTAAATGATAATTTACGGGGTAACTTATCACCGGCAAATCTCCGGTTTTCGTCGACTACTTTGCGTTTTAATACCCGACGACGACAACGACGACGATGACGACAACGACTACTATGCGCTGCAAAAGGATCTTCTGAAAATCCTGGACATCAACATGACCCCACTCTTCCTCCCCTAGTCTACCCCTGATCACAACCTTATATATACGCGACTGGGCCATTTATATACACATATATTGTATACCTATGTATTATAGCGAAATAATCTCGGAAAATCCCTGTTTTGTAAAATCCTCAGATTTATTCTGTTTTAAAGTAAAAAAAAAAACTTTGCAAACACACCCGAGGGGTTTACCTGCAGCGTTTTCTTCTTCCATCGTATGCTATTCCTCCAATTCGGTAAAAAAAAACTCAGTAAATGTCTTGTTCGGTATACGAATTGTTATTTACCCTTTTTATTATTATAGTTATGATTATTATTATTATTATTAGTCGCGTGCTCTTAAACAGAAACTGAAATGGCAGTATAAAATTTAGTTATAGTTAAATCAACACAAATACCCTTCTTGGAGACCGCGTTTATCAATAAAACATGATGTCACAGTCGTCGTTTTCTAAGTTAAATAATAACTTTTTAACCACAAATATAATAACTTATTATGCTTGTCATTGTTTATTTTTATTGTGATTATTATTATGCAAATTGCACGTGAGGTGGTGTTAGCGGTGGAGAATCGGATTTCCGCTAAAATTCGCTTGCGCGTGATTTTGTCGTACCAGAGTGAATTCAAAAATAAATAATAACTTAACGATAATAACAGTGACAATGTAGACGGTGGAAACAATAGTAGAGCAGTCCAGAAACTCTGCAGCATTTCGTCAAAGTTTATTCGACCGATTCGAAAACTCAGACGTTCCTTTGGGTGGAGGATACTCTATTATATGTCTCGAGATTCTGCAGTCCAACTTTTTCTTTTTCTTTTCCATTTTCCTTGTTGGCAGGTTGTTGTTTGGAGAGACGAAGAGACGTGTGCCACGTGCTTAAAGTATGTACACTTACGTAAACATACACTATATGTAAGTGACGTACACATCGAGCAAACTAAACCCGTTTAAAGTCATTCCGTGTTGCAGTGCACGTGTGTATTATACATATAGTATATATATATATGTATGATGTGCGTTATTCTTGTTTTCGACACGTGCGACGACCCACGAGGGATTTACAAGGTTTTACGTGAAAAACGAATCTATATAATAATAACAATAATACCATATTATACAAGTTTATTATTATTTGCTGCGTGTATCATCCCGCGCTGTGACTAGACGACGCGACGACGGGAATAATAATTATTATTTTTACGTTATACGCGTTGCGGTGTCTCGCCAGAAACTCACCCCATCTATAAGTAATGATATTAAGTTTGAAAAGTAAATCTTTATGTCTACAGTAGAAACCGTTAGCTTTTGTTTGTCGGCTAACCATTAGAAATAATTGATATATGTATACGTGCGGATTCGTCTAAGATGAGCCTTTTGAAACACTCGTGTCCCTCTCTCATTCCACCCAACAACATCACATTTTAGCTTGTCTTTTGGGAATTAAAAGTTTGTTGTGTAAAAACGTATTATAGGCAATTGAGTAGTATACGTATAACCTACTATATAGCTGCATGGTAACGTGTCCGTTTAAAATAAATGTTAATGTATAAATATTTTTTAAATATTTTATTGTTAACAGTACAGTCGGTAATTCACCATGCATAATCTCCACCATTTTCCCTTCAACAATGAAGTTATTTAAATTTTTATTAGAATTTTTAAGTATACTTAAAAATAATATTTTTAAATACCTACTTACATTTTTTACGCCATTTAAGGAGTGACATACAAACTTCTGTCTTTCAAGTGAAAACCCTCTTATTACTATAAAATATTAATCTGGAGATTTTTTATTTAATCTTAATGTTAATGTATACAAACTAAAAGTTGAACGAATAGTTTTTAAATTATTAAAACTAACGATAATTATTATAGTGCATGCTAATATTTTTAAAGACATGAAGGCTATGATGATTTTAAAATTAAAGTTATTAGTACTTTATGGTTTGTAAAAAGGTTCTGACCATAATAAATATACCAAACTAAATATTATATCTACTTTATATTTTAGGTAAAATGAAGAAAAAAGTAAGTCATTAAAATTCATATAAATTTAAAAATTTTTTTTTTACAATTAATAGTAAAAAAATATGGTTATTGTTAAAAAAAATAATGGTTGATTGAAATCTAACTATATGACAATTTGATATACCTACTAAGAATTTTAAAAAATCAGAGTTTGAATAACCACATCATTATAAAATATTATAAAAGGAGGTCGAACATAGTGAATTACTTTGTATATAAAAGAAAGATTTTTTAAAATAAATACAATTAAAATTTAGTCTGGTAATTTGTAAATATAATTGTAGTATTCATTTAATATAGGCAGTATATAAGCACCTATTTTTAAATCCAACGAAATATTATATGAAATTATTTTTAAACCATATAACTAACAAAATAATGCAGATATCTAAATTATGAACCACTATTATATCTGCAAAATGTTTATAAAGTTATTGAAAAAATAAAAAAGTGGGTTTTATGGAGATTAATATAAATGTAAAAAAAACAAATTTCTATTACGTTGGTTCAATTTGGCATATGACATCAAATATAGTAAAATTCACAAACTATCAACAGAGATCCACTATTATAATCGAGATTTAAGGGTTTTCTGTTTTTTTTTTTTAAGTGAAGTAATTTAATATTATAAGATTATAAGATAAAATATTAATAAAAGTAAAAAAGACAAATTTCACGTTGGAAACTGCATTTTATTGCGAAAGTAGAGGAAAGCTCGGACGTTCATAACATTTTCGACCGAGAAGAAGAAAATATAATTAAAAATTGGTAATTTAAATAATTTTAGCAAACCGACGACAAAATACTACCTACTCTAATAGTAACACTATACTACTACCTACTTCTAATAATAATAATCATAATAAAAACCTCAATGTGGGGCCTCGAACGCTCATGGAGGCCTTATTTTCATTATATATTAATTGACAGTAATGATGATAATAATAATAATGAAGTAAGTAAGTAATAAGTACCCCACAAGAAGGCTTGGTCGTTTGTGGACTCCGAGTTTTCATTAAATATTCATCGATGATGATGTTGATATAATAATAATAATAATAATATATGTATATGTATAAAAGTGAGGAATTAATATATTTGATAATAATAGATATCAGCCATATAAGAAACATTATTTTCAAAGGTTAAAACCTTAAAAACAACTTTGATCATCAGCCGACACTCCCGTCAGTGTTAGTGATGGGGGGAGGGGGGGGGGGGTGATGAGAAAGAATTTATGAAATATTTTTCATGGCTAGTACAGATTCGGGTGGGCATGAATAATATACACGCACGCACGCTGATTTCAGTAGTCTTTTGTGAAGTTCCGTGCATAGCGCTATAGAAACGGGAAAAAGTGACAACGGAAAAAATAATTAATTGTTCTATTATGTTAAGCCACGTTTTGACAATCATTCAAGATGAATTGTGCATAGTCAATGAAAAATTAACGGTGTACACACGATATTATCAAAAGTTAAATAACCGCATTGAACGATGAATGAATTTGGGTAGTATTCAACTTTTGGTCGACTGCAAATGATTCATCCAAAATGATCACCAAAAGTGAATCATGTATAAATACGGCTTATGTACGGCTGTGTGGTTACACACCTCTACGCAAACGATGGTTACAATAATCAAATATTATTATTATAACTGATGAATTCAAATGATTAAGTCATATATGAATAATATACATGAAATTAAAAGCGCTGGAAACCGAACGGATGAGAACGTTACATTTTTCTATAGAGAGATAGTAAAACTATTTATATATGGTTATTATTTTCTTTGTACATACTCAACTTGCCAAAATTTTAAAGCTGTTAGACTTTAAAACTATTGTAATCAAAACGGTGTATTCTTATAGATAATAGTGCATTGAACATTTGCCAAACATATATTGCACTTGTAAGATTTTCAATTATAGTTTTTTATAAGTTGTTTAATAAAACGCTTGTTACATCGAGCTTTGTATCAACTATATCGAGACTATATATAGAGATACGTCAAACATAATCGTATAAGACAACGAATTTTTTATGAAATTCGAAATGAAATCGTTGCTTATTGTATCCTCGTTGCAATTATCTGTGTTATAATATATACTATACAGCAAGTAGTTCTAAAAATAAATAAATGATAAAATAAACAATCAATATTTTATTTAAGTTTCGAAAATATGTACAATTATTTGATTTGCTAAAAATTAAAGAGATTTTTTTTATATAAACAGGAAGCGATTGTTATAAAAATATAATATGTCATCGTATATATTATAACTTGATTGTTGATTTTTGAAACATTTATTGTGGGTTATAATATACGTATACGATAGTCCCCTTCGTTTCCTGTTATTATAATATTAATAGTCTTTATTGTGTTTCTAGACATTTCTCCTCGTAAATTCAATTGTAATAGTATACATATAATACCTATACTAAATCACTGAAATTAATATTTGTGGTTAAATAATACATTTATCAACTACTCCTCTGTTACCTTGCTATTATATAGAAGTCTTAAGTATATAAAAGAATACAATATGGTTTTAAACGGAAATTAAACTGTTTTGTCCATACAATCGTTTTAATTAAATCAATGTATTTTGTTGTATATACTTGGAAATATTATACGTTTATTAAATATACAGAACATAAAAAGTATATTTGTATTAAATGTTTTTAAACCATAAAATTATATTAAAAAATCAGTATTCTGAGCGTGGCAACTGGTTAGCCCGCAATATTAATATTATAAATTGAAGATTTATCAAGAAATATAATTTTTATAATTTTTAAGACTATAAATTATAAATTAAAATTAATAAACTTATTTCAAATATATAATATAATAAATGTAATAAATCCCAAGATAAAATAGTTATTGCTTTTTACACTTTTTAGATAATTGAAATAATTGAATTACTCTAAAGTCGAGGTCTTACGACTATTTAAAAAGTATATTTTATCACCAGTAAATACTATCTACACTACATTTAAATGGTATTCAATAGTATAATATAGTTTACTTAATTATTGCATAATATGTTGGTAAAGGTGATACGAATCAAAACAACCACCAATATAGGTACTTGAATATGCATGCGTTTCTTTAATCCGCTCATTCACTTTTTACACCAAAAATTAAATTAATGTTTACTTAGGGATCACCTTAATTTATACAATATTTTTTAACACAATAAATATTTTTCTCGCCACAGTCTAAGTAGGTCATTGCAACCATAATTATTATAGGTTTAATAATAAAATTATTTTTAAACGGCGTACTAGGTATGCAATTTAGGTTCACCTCTCTTTCGGTCCATTTTTACAGTATAATATTATAATAATAATATATTGATTTTAATAAACGTCATTATGGTTATAAAGTGAATTGGATTGGGAACTTAAATGAGTTCATATCTATTGACATACTTATAAATACAATAGTCAAGGGAACTCCTCTTTATGACTTTATAACATACTCAAGCAACAATAATGTCAATCACTATAATATTTATTACTGTACAACAGTAAATAATATAATGTATTATTATATTTAAATTTACAAATTCTAATCAATTCACGTTTTCAAAATTCAATAATAAAAGTTGTAAGATTTATATCTGCACTGTAAATTGATAATTTAATAGTGGGAAATTGTATGTAGAATATATTATATAATTAGTTTATTTAGAATAAATAAGAATATTCATATAAATTAATTATACATGAGTTACAATAATTTTTAATAAGACTATATAGGTATATATACCTATTTATATTATACTAAATTAATTAAACAGTATATTATATATTGAAGTTTAAATAGTTTAACTAAAACTATGTTTATTTATATTAATATATTAGATATTTTAAAAGCAACCAATAAATTACATTTTATTATATTAAATTTATATATTATACTTAATAATTTAATATTAAATAACTTTAAATACGTTTTAATAACTCTGGAGAGTCTTTTGATCAATGTGTATGGTATATTATGCTTAAAATACGATCGAGGTAGATTTAAATTGAACTTTAATGTAACAACATTACAGTTTTAAAGTAGGTTAAGATCAGAGTCTTTTCAAAGGATTTATTCTCTAATAATTTCAATCAAAATGTATAAAATATAAATATAAGTAACTTAAAAAATAAAACACAATAAATTAATGAATTTATTAATACTTTAATAAACAATAAACAATAAACATTTTAAATATAATATTAAAAAAATTAATTCAATAGTGAATAGGGTCCTTTATGGAGATGTGATATGAATTATTTTAGACGGACTTAAAGACTTAAAATATATTATTTTTTTATACTATAATATATAATAGCCAATATGAATATCATCATTATAATATTTTAATTGAAAATGTGCACCAAAATAAAGTCTTTTATATTTATTCATGTTTATTTATCATAATGAACTATAATCGTTGTTACACAACTTGTTAATTATTATTATTATTATTTTATTTTATAATTTAATTTACACCTCAATAATATAACTATAATAATAACCAAAATGTCAACAAGTCAAAAAATAAATTGAAATAGATTTTTTCCGTACATTGGTGTATAAATTATATTCGGTCAGTGGCTATATAATAACTGACACTGTAATTTATTGAATACTTAACAAGTTTTAATCTACTATATTGTCATGCTAATAACTATATATATATCTAGATAACGCGTATTCTAAGATGATACAAAATTCAGTTATTGAAATATAACAAGACGAATTATGACGTTATATTAAAATATCCTACTGAATAGGGTTTGTACACATGACGTATTGTAGTACAAGTATAAATAATCCTTGAACCTGCTTGTACAAAGGTCGTACAAAAAACTAAATAAAACAATACTGACTTCAATACATTAGAGTTTTGTACGCATTAGTTGTGTTGTTCGTTTGTGTTTTATTTCAACGTCATCAGCAACATCATCGTCATAGTCACCATTATTATTACTATTATTTGTGTTATTATTATTTTTATCTAGAGCAGCGCAATTTTGGGATCCGCATCGGTATAATATACTATGTACTCGGGTCCAAACAAACACTAACAAACACTATATAGCCCCCGGGGTCGAGCGCACCATTTCCGCCGGTCACGTCATGTCTGCAGTATAACATGGACGATGTAAAACGTTCTGTTACTATATATAATAATAATATATAGGTACCTATGAAAAGGTTGTACAAATATCGTAATAGCGTTCATTCTGTCAGCCACGGCCCACGACCCATTCTTCAACCGTATATATAGGTAACTAACCACCGTCGCTACCGTATATGTATCGCAATTCTAGATATTCAGTTTAATATTATACATAAAAATACATAAACTACCTATAATATATATATACACACACACACACACACACACACACACACACACACACACACACACACATATATATATATATAAAATATATATTTATTGTTCGTTGTATATATACAAACAACTGGCGGAATAACGCAAACAAACAACGGCGCACGAGATTTTATATTTTTCCTTCCGGACGCGGCAAAAACAAGCGTTTTTCTCTTATACCTACACACATAACACACATACTGATGTGTATATATATATAAAGTATACATGCACAAGATGTTTTAGGGCACATTATATTATTACAAAAATATTGCATCGGGGTGTACCATGGTGGACAGCCGCGCATTGCCCGGAGTAAGCGCGTGGCAGTGTAAGAGCAGGACGTTTAAGTTTAGTGGCGGTGGAATGAAAGGGTGGTGGGTTCATATTGAAAGAAAACATCCCTTGTTGACCCTTTTGACTAACGAGATCCTCGCTCGGGGGCTGCTTTATTTCAACCCGCGCATCATTCCACTACTTCGCATTTGCCCCTCAATTATTTTTGTCTTTCGCTCTTCGCGCCGTCGCGTTTGATACTCCCCATTCGTAGTTGGTCGACGCCAGTTTGTTGGTTATTTTTATTATTTATTTTATAGAAACATAAGTTGTGCACCAACACAGACGACAAACTGGGTTTGATTTAATTTCAAGTAGAGGGCTTGATCGTATTATTTCGCTATCGGTTGTTCGGCAGGGTAACAGAAAACGCTAAATCGCAGAGAAGGATAGAGGAAGAGAGAGAGAGAGAGCGCGCACGAAACCAAATATTGGAGAGAATGATCTCTTTACTTAAAAATTCCAATGACGAATATACGCTTACCTTGCTTTACTACCAGCGTTTCCCCATCTTTTACTAATTGTAGTTTATTTTTTTTCCGTCAAACTTGTAAAACTTGTTTAAAAAGTCATAAATTAAAGAAATGTATTATATAATTACGTTAAATCAATATCATCCAATTCACCAACTATAAATTAAATAGCATATCACATGTAACTTCAATTTCACGAGAAAAAATTACTTTACTAAAAAATTTTTTTCTGATGCAAAATTGAATTATTTAATTTCTATAATAAAGGCGTAATATTTTATTTTAAAAATATATTGTAGTTTGTTTAAATATTGTATTTATTGCTTCCTTAATTAATATTTATCATAGAATAAGAAAAGTAAGATATAACATGGTTATATTGTATTTGACTAATGACGATTTTTGTAATTAACACAATTATTAATTTAAAATAGAGTAAATTAAGGTGTTTAAAATCTCTAAAATATAGGATTAAGTATATTATTGGTATTTTTTAAAGCTTAAATAAAAACATTCCAGTTTCAATAATAGATAAATTCTTAAATAAATCAATAAATGTACATATATTTTGTGTAAACTAGACTAATTCTATGATAAATCATTAATTTTAAATTAAGTTAAGCAAATACATTATAGTATTCGTTATCATTGTATACTTATATGATAGACAGTAGTAGTCTAAATAATATCATGTTATTGTAGCAAATTATAGAGATTATTTCTACCAGAAATGTTTATACCTACCTATGTGTGTTAGTAGTGCTATCTAGTGAATGAAATTATACCGTTATTGTATTGAAACACAAACGATTTTTATTTTATCGAAAATCGTTAACACGATTTTAGCTAAGAAGTGTATATACCTGTAGTTCATTGCACCCACCTTTCATTATTAAAATATCCACCATCATTCGTACAATTCATATTATATATTTTCATCGTTTGAAAAAAACTTAACACATTGCACAGTTATATATTAATATGCATTTCTTTCAACAACTATACAGGTGATAACAATGGAAACAGTTTTGAATTTATATTCTTCACAAAGCTTTTTAAAACATCTCAATTGTTGAATCTTCGAGTATATATCACCACCGAAAATAAAATGTATAATAAATATATGTACATTTTTTATACAAATGTGTATAATATAATGTATACAACAGTGGTTCCGTACTGTAAATAAAAATGTTATGTCGTGGACTGATTTTGAATTTGAAGAATGATTTTACGAGTAGTACGAAAAATATTCATGGGAATAAGTTCCAGATGTTAATCAAAATATACATTTTTTCAGGAATCTCTGCGGGGTTGTTAGGATGTGTAAAAGGGTAGTGAAATATTATTTTTATTTCACATATGTATTTTAGTTACTCCAGTAGACGACGCATGGAAAGTATAGAAACACATTATCGCAAATGTCTCTAAAACTAAAAACACTCAAAAACTAATATTGCACATAAAAAGTTTACACGTTTATAATCCTTATGAATACACGATTCCATAACATAAATTATGAGGAAAAAACGTAGGTTTAAATTCCATTAAATTTCTGAGTTTTTGTTGTGATCCGAAATAGTTAAATTTAGTTTTAAAGTCCATGTAATCTACCATCTCTACCAGCTCACACTTTTGAGTTTTTTAAATCATTTCAGATGGAAATAATCACTAATTCACATCGCACGGATAGTTCGAGTTCATTTTTATTGGACTTCTTTAGATTGTCGTATCAAACGGATCGTTGCGAACGTGCTTCTTAGAAGGATGTATGCGATTACAATGTACCTGTTGATTGGATTACGAATATTTTAAAAATAAAAATAAATACTGATTATAAAAAACATATTATATTTTAATACTTTCTTCTTAGCTGTCACCCCAGGCTCATAAATCGTATAGATTAATACATACTACAGTGAAATATGACCGAAAGGAAACAAAATTAAATTTTAAGCATTGTCAATAACAGTAATGTATAACCTACACGGAATAGAGGCATTTTTTAAAGACTTTGTGGTAATACATTTTTGAATTATATATAAGCGAAGAAGCAGCGGTGAGGCGGAAGAAAAAAATATTTCTCCAAACGTCTTTTACGCTTTGCAGATTATTGTCGGAAAAAAAAACACTTTAAAAATCCATTAAATATATATAAAATATATATGAAAAACAACAACAAACAAAATAAAATAAGAGGTTAAAGAAAATATTTTAATCGTACATGCAGGCAAGGATTTTTTTATATTTATTTCGCTTCGGGAACTTTTTGGTCCGAAGGACACGAGTTTTTCCGGAAAAGTCTCAAAGGATCGTATACGTAGGATTCGATGAACGTTCGTGACCACTCCAAAACGCACGTGACCTCGTTCATGACTGCATATATTATTATTATAATGTCCAAATACGCCTTGAATTTTTCTAGACCGTATCGCGAGAAACGCCTTTAAGATTAAAAATATATACACATGCCATTATAGTTATATCACGTGTACACTGTACAATATATTTCTTTTTATTTTCTACGATTTTAAACATACAATTTTAATACCTAAATATCTTTATGAATATTTCGGGCCTAGTATAATTGCTCTAGACATTAGGCAATATCTTTATATAAATTAAAATTATATATAAGTACTATACCTACATTACTAACTGTGATGAGGAATCTATACTTGGAATTACACTATTATTGTTTTTTAAATTTTTTTAAACCTAATTGATTAATGGTTTTATAAGCAGTAAATAATTGTAAGCAGTAAAATTTCTATTCATTCAACGACTAAATTGATATTTTAAAATAATTAATACATCATTTTTTGAACATATTGTTTATGTTTATTTTGTTAAACTCTGAAAATATCTATAAAAATATGAATCAGACAATAATATTTAGATGTCTAATAAAAAATAAAAAAAATGATAGTTTTTAAGTATTTTAATTCGTATCCTAGACAATTCAAAATTTAAATATCAAAAATAAATCATGATAATATAGTAGTTGATAAAAATAAAAAGTTATAGCCATGTTAAAATATTTAAAAAAAATTATTCATGTGAGATATGACAGGTATGTATATTATATTGTATTATTATATTAATTGCTTATTTATATAGATACCGACAGGAAACTGGAATAAATGAAATTCTATAAACAAACATTCGTTACTAAGAAGTTCCTACCACTTTCAAAATACCATAGATAATTTCACATACTGTTGAACAGTTGGAAAATTTCAAGTATTTAAAAAAAAATAAGTTTACGTTGAATTTATTTAATAAATATTCCAGTTAATAATATTTAGTCGTATATATTGACGTTGTAATTATTATTGTCATTTGAAAATAAAAAACTAATTATTCGCTCTTAATAGACATGGAAAGATGTTATGTACTCGTATTTGAGATTCTTCATATAAGGTCCACGAAAAACATGCTTTAATAATAAAGTTAATGCTATAGAAATATCGTTTACACTAAGTGGATTGTCTTGTCTACAGAGAGATAAGTATTAAATATCAAACGAGAAATTTATTTTTGTAAAATCTTTTTTATTAATTTTTTTTTAAGTTTTTCATACTTTTATATTTTAGCACAATATTTAGAAGTTTAAAACTTTTTTTTTAATTTGTTTTTGAATACAGAATATTTTTTTATATTTAAACAACGAGCCTTATTGTGCGTATAATTAAAAAGAATAATAATATTTTTTACGACATAAAACGTTCTACAAAACTGTTCATTTTGCAAGAAACTTAAATAATTTACTTGAAAAATAATTGACAAGGCGTGGGATTATGCCGTACAGATTTTAATTTCATACAAATATACAGTTTAATAGGTATTCCTATTATTTTCAGAATAGTGAGGCTTTATAATAAGATTGAAACAAGTATTTAAGTGTAATAAAAAATTAATAATAAAGGAGTTTGTCGATGCGATTTACAAAAACTATTAACATCATGAGTTTGTATCGCACTTTTAGTATGATAATATTATTGGTTAAAACAGAAACAATGGAATCATTGATATAATTAGATATTTTGTCGACATGTCTTGAATACAATTTATGGTTGATTGCTGTTACCGAATTTAATATTATATACAAACAATGATATATGATGTGCGGTCTATGTTTATAATTATTATATTTATCATTATATGTTTATATAATATTATATTATTATTTTATCATCGTAGCCGCTGAAATCGTTGGAAACAAAACAGCCTATAATAATATTAAGTTATAAGTAATAATGAAAATAAAGATAATGATAAAATATCATTCCGTTTTTCTGGTGCGCATTTTAACATTTAGCTAATTATATTACATCATTACAATATGTGCATTACCCGTTTTAGGTATACAGGTCCATACCACTGTGGTGTGGATATACAAATGAATGTGTGTCTAAATATTAATACAGTACCGGCGTGTTGACCGGTGACACCTAGTGGGTAACAAATTAGAGCAATAAAATATATTATTGCTGGACGGTCACAACCGGTTGGACGATTGGGCGGCCGTTCTGCAAGATTACTGCGGTGGAAGGGGTCCAATCGTGACGACCTGTCTCCGTGTTTGCTTCGCACAGACGTTGTACTACACTATTATAACTATTATTATTATTTATTATTGTTCAGAACGATGCGGTCCCACGAATCTCGTACGTGCTTCAATTATTCCGAGCGCGTTACGCGCCTCAAACCCCGTTCCAGTGAGATCATATTATTATTATGACGAGATTGCCTCTGAAGGATAACCGTAGCGGCCGACAACCGTTCCGGGGAGTTAACTCGCGAGGAAAAACAAAATAAAAAAAAAAAAATGAATAAAAACACCACGTTGCAATATTAATGCGGTTTTTTCGGACCGAAGGCGCGCGTACGGAGTCCGCGTTGCTGGCGGTTTTTGCGGGTGCGCAGCAGATGTTTACAGACTGTGGTCTACTTTTCGTTTTAAATGTTAATTTCGATAAACCAGTGAAATTTCGCAGAGGTTTTGCGCCGTACTTTTTTTTGGTTTTTATACTCTGATAAATTTTTAAACGTTTATTTTTTTCGCTTCTTAAACAGAGAAATAACTCGATTTTTTATTTCTATTTATGAATTTTTTATACAATATTATATTTTTTAATTCGTTCACTTCGCATATACAACGACGATGGTAAAGCTATTAAAAAAATACCGTTATATTTTTATTTTATTCTAGTAGGTCACTATAATATTATTATAAATAGCTACATTTATTTTTCTAGCTCAAATGTCACACTTTAATATACAATATTATGCATGACACGTGTACTTCCATTATATACATAGCTTCTATAGCTGTAAAGTATAATATATGTTTACCGTTGTTACGATATAGTTTGGACTTTCGGTACATTATATTATATACTAAATACGTTTTAAGAATTTCTGAATCGTTTTTTGCTGATGTAACTTTTATAGTTTGACATTGCAAATCAATTTAAACTCGCATTGGAGAAAGAGCATAAATATCGTTAATAAATAGAGTGAACCGATAACTCGAAACTTAAAGGTATTATTGTACATAACATAATGGGTAAAAATAATATTTTTATATTTGTAAAACGATTGTAATAATAACATTATATATAGACTCGATGACGTTCAGATTATAATAATAGCGTCGCTCTGGTATATATATATAAATATAAGCAAGCAGCACTGGAGCAACGGGAAAAGTTATATACAAAAAGATTTTTTTTCAGGAAAATCAATGCTTTTATAAAATATTTAATTTATGCTATTTGAGTAGGTATGATATATACATATATCCGATTGTTATGAAATATATAGTATCGTAGCGTATTGTTTAATAGAGCGCACCATAACACAAACGCCAAATTATTTTATTATAATAAATAAATAATCCATGCATCTAATGTCTAGATCATTGTAACTTTATAAAAGTATAATATAATATTACATTAGGCGATATAATGCATCATTCATCGTTATATAAAGAAAGAATGTTTCTTTTATGCGGAAGGTTTTTTGTAACCACCGAATTGACACACTAAAATATTACACAGTTATTATTGACTTCATTATAATATTAAAACACTGAAGAAGATATAGTATACGAGTTAACAATATCTATAATTTATGAATACGATTATATTGTAATTTTATAGGTACATTAGCCATACAAATCTATTAAATTTAAATTTACAATAATATATAATTTTTCTTTTGATATGCGTCTTGTGTGACTTTATTATTATACCACGGAAACATCACACATATTATGTATAGGTGTACTTGATTAATTTTTTCAAATAATCACACAACACATACTGTACCAAATAATGTAATAGATACGATTTATTAATAATATGTATTATTTATAAAAAATATTTGAATTCATTAAATTATATGTATGATTCAGACATGTATAGGTACCTACTATTGGATAGCTAATTATACATCCATAATTTAATTTACATAATACACCATAATGTAATTTTAATACATGAAAATTAAAAATGATATAGGATCATTAGATATACATAAAAGGTAAGACATAATGTTCCCAAAATGAAAAAAAGTATCACTTTCCAAAAAAAATAAACTATAGGTACTTAACTGTAATATACAAATTCTAAATTCACATACACATACAAAACGTTAAAGTTGAGAAGGTATTCTTAAGGTTAGTCTGATTAAAAAAAAACGAACACTTTTGAATTCGACGCGATCCTGAAAGTTTTAGAATTTCCATTTTTTTTTTCATTTTAGGAACGATTACTGTCAGTCCCGACAGCCTTAATCAGACACTTTCCATCCAGAAGTTTATTTTTATAAAAGAAAACTTTTGGAATAGTTTTAATAAATTGTCAAATTTTTGACAATCACGCTTGGAAACCACTGAATTCATTTCAATATAATTACTGTATACTATAAAAGCTTAAAAAAAATGTATTCAGTTTCACACATTTTAATAAATATTTATAAGTTCTATGCTTAAAGTTATGGCTACTTTTAAATTATTAAGTTCGTCAATAAATACAAATTTAATTTAAATGGTTTGAAATTATTTGTAATATTATTATCTTCCTTTATAAAAGCAATATAAAATATTTGAATAAATGTTTATTTATTTATACTTTTTGTATACTTGGTACCTATATTTATAGTTAATATGTTTACTCTTAAAATGTACTGTAACGTTAAAATATATAATATTACATTATATTAGTATACTATATTATTATAGTATACACAAGTAAACATAGAAAACGTTTTGCTATTATACGACCATAATTTATTCATATCTTCGAACATCTACTTAATAATAATAATAAAAATACAAAGTATATGTCTTGATACATGTATGTCAAGTAAAACTTTTCAATTTTACTAGGCTGACAGACGCGTTCTTGAAAATTGTCAAGACATATAATTTGTTTTATAAAAATAAAAACCACTCTTGTAATATAAAAAAAAAAAACACTTAAATATTTAATATTAAAAACGAACGGCGCGGTTAGACTCTTTCATATTTCTATGTATCATGGTTTGCTTGAAACGAAAAGACACCCACTAAAAACGTTGGAGTTTCTATAGAATATTATACGCGACTAAACAACTTGTTGGTAGCAATTCAAGTAAAATACTCTCATAAACCGATATCAGCACAGAACAAATTATAGAGTAGATGCAATTCCTTAAAGTCGGTTTTAGGATTTAGAAGCAATTATAACTCGAGATAAACGTTTGTAAAGATCATTTTAAGCTTTTCCCTTATCTTCTATCTTTGTATACATGGTATAGGTACATCTACCTATATATTGTATTTGTACTGAGAATTCATTAGACTCTTTTTTCATTTTCCTCGTCTGTATGCGCACTATGATTGGCTCGTATTTCAAAAACTTCACATGGTGTTTCTTTGTGTCAATTGCAAGTTACAAAGGGTAGAAAAAATGTCAGAATGACGGCATCCGAAATTACACGGTTCAAATGGTTAAAAGAAAGACAGGCAGATATACAGACAGAAAATGAAAATACACATATACACTATTTACACACGTCACCGATATATATATTTATGGCAATAATGTATCGAAATATCACAGCCAATACTTTAAAAAAGTAAATTTCGTGTTTTTTTTTTCTGTATTGTGTTTTTACAAACAAGAGTTAAGAAACGAATTTCGACGAGCAATAACGCCAATAACTTTTGAAAAACTTAAATCATATCACAATACTACTCTCCGCATACCGCAATAACGGACAGAGATCATTTTTGTCTATAAACGGGGTGAGTATAAGCGTATATAGGACGCGCGTGAGATAGTGTACATGGTGTACACGAAGTGACGGAGAGAGTGGTAGTACGCTCAAAAATTGTTTACAACGGCAAGTGAGATAATAAATGAAAATGTTTTTGGTAAAACGAGTCGAGTTTATTATTATACAGTGCAAAAGAACTCGACGAATTAAAGGCGTCGCATCGAGTTTTACGAGTCTAGGCGAGTGGCCGTAATAATAGGGTAATAATATTATTGTAACAGCCGATGCGATAACCGATCCCGAACGAAATAATACACCCGTTTATAAATCAAAATAATATGATATAATATTCATTTCCGTTCTACATAATAGTATACATATTTTTTATATATTGCATAATATTGTGTCGGTAATATCGAAAACTGTATTATAAAAAACGACTAGGTAGTTCGATCACTTATTAAATTAAATAATATATTAAAAACGCTATTTGATATACTCAATAAAGGACTACTGCGTAGTAGGTACTTGTACATCTATTTTGTTACAAATGTTGTATACATCATTAAGTTATATATTTTAGGCTTTGAGAGACAAAGTAAACAATTGATTACTCATGCCACACATGTGGTAAACTTTTCAATTATTTTCGAATAATCATTGTATATAATATGACGTATAGTGTTAAATGTAAAACTGTAAAAGTAACAGTTTAACATTAATATAATATATGCGATAAATATTAAATTCGCCGAATTAATGAACCGAAATGGAGTGTAATTATGAAAAAAAAAAAATATGATTTTTTAAGGTGAATCATGTAGATTGGTTATTAAGGTTCGTATGGCTTAATACAGACGTAACGAATGTTATTTTTAGACAGCTAAGCCAACCCCAGTTATTCCATAATAATAATAACGCTATGTACTGTTTATAATACGTTATTCATATTATTATATAGAAAAGAATGACGTCGACGTTATCTGACAATGTTGTGTGTATTTTTTTTTAATATATTTATACGTTACTCGTGTGCAGATCACATTTAAAATGTCAAAAGTTAATAAAAACTCATGGAAAAGTTTAAAAATTAATTGTTATTTAATTTAATTAATATTGTTTAATCAGTTTAATGTTGTAAAGTAAATATTGAATTATTAAATGTAAATTGTAAAATACTAGAAAATAAGGTTTGACTGTAATAAATAATAATACAATATTACC
This sequence comes from Rhopalosiphum padi, assembly GCF_020882245.1. Lineage (NCBI taxonomy): Eukaryota > Metazoa > Arthropoda > Insecta > Hemiptera > Aphididae > Rhopalosiphum > Rhopalosiphum padi. Next base: position 9,503,008 of record NC_083598.1, on the reverse strand, counting down.
TACATTTTATTTTAAAAAACAAAAATAATTACTTCCGATTTTCAAAATAAAAAGTGACGTCCTGTTAATTATAAACTTTAATAATAATGATTATAATAATAATAATAATAATAACGATAATAAAACATTTTAAAAACACTAACATCTTTTTTTTTTACCATTGGTTAATGACTAAAACACAATTATTTCTCTGAAGTCTTTGTAGTTAAGCAAACTTGCGGAGAAAAGATTTGTTTTTTATTTACTATAGGTATATTATTAAAATATATATTATGTGTACGGGTATAATAGCTGTAAATAACATGTAATAAATAAATATTAAGAAACTACAACTTATAATACGAAAAAAGGCATTAAAAAAAAAAACTTTACCAATTAACTTTTTTGTTTGAAAAACTAATGTAGTACATATTATTATAGTATCGAAGGGAGATGGTAATTTTATTTTTTTATTGAAACGATGAAATTCGATGTTGCGTTAATGACGTAAATACATGAATTAAAAACAAAATTAAAATCAACGCAATATTCAAATATACGTTTAACAAATAAAAATAATATTTAGTTTTTAATAATAAATTAAATACTATCTCAAGTCGTTATAATATGGTATTCATATCCAAACAGTATATGACTATTTTATAGGCGCAGTGTATTGTGTGGTTTTCTTTCGTTCATCGTCGAAAACTTTTGATGAAAGTGTGGTCGGAGTCAGCGACGACGAATGCATTTTAAACGCCAACGCATAGCAATAGTTAAGAGTAAAATAATAATTATTTGTGTAAAAACTACATTACGCTTTTGCCCGTTTCGAGAGAAGAAAACGCCTGACGCGCGATAACGTTATCGACATCAGTTTTGCATAAACGTAGTAATAATTTAGGGATTGGCGAGTCACATGATTTGGCAATTTTGTCGTGCCACGTGATATGAGGTTAGGTTAGGTTTGGTTTTGATTATTACACGATATTCTCGTATTTGAAAATTCGGGGAAACTATAATATGTAACCCGTTACGAACCACTGCGACCACCCGGGGCCACGCGAGCTCACGCCACTGCCACCCATGACGATCGGACATCCGCGCGACATGCCGTTTCGCTCACATCTGCACCCGAATTTACTACATAGTAATTGTACACAACTGCTATAAATACGTATTATATTGTGATGGCGTGTAAGAGCTCAAGCGCAAATAGTATAATAATTTACGTGCGTGCAAAACGCCGCAAAGTGACACCCCTTTCGCCTAGTACACCCCCCCACACATACACACACAGACCGTGCAGATTTTTCGCCGGAAGTCACGATTCAGTGCAGTAGGGATGAAACTCGGGTAAACTATATGTTTATGTATTTGACTGTGTGTGTGTATAGTGTATAACCATCCGGTGGTCTCGCGGGGAAATTACTCTGTGCCCGCGGCGGCAAGGGCGGTTTTCTCGGCGGAATTCATAATGCAACACTGCTGCTGCTCAGTCGCTCGTTCGTCATTGTAGTCATAATAATAATAATAATAATAATAATAATAATTGTTATAATTATGTGCAGAATATAATATAGTATACCGCGTGGCAGTGGCGGCGGCTGCGTGACGCGGTGACGTGGACCACCGCCGCTACCGCACGTAAGGCGCACGCACCCACAGCGGGCCGTAGAGCTCTAATGTGAAACGAAACGTTCGCATCGGTGAATGGTTATAATAATAATAATAATAATAGTACTATTATTTATGGTTGTGTTGCGTGTGATAACAGGTGACCACTGTTGGTATGATCACCGGCGAACGACGAGATCTCAAACCGGAATAATTATTCGGAATAAAAAAAAGTAGTGGTTTTTCTCGAAACGAACTGTGTACGTTTGTTTTTTCGTCCCGCGGAGACAAAACTATAAACTAATAAACTGCAATGATTGTAATACTGTGACGGAAAATCCATTTAGACATAATATTATCATACACATTAAATTACATAAAACTGATATTAGGCTTTGCATAATAATTATAGTCAATCGCTGAACATAAAAAGCCGTTCGTACTTATTGCCCACCTGAATGACGACACGTCATAATATAATATAATCGTTTGAATATTTAATTTACACTAAAAATGGCATTGCAACATAATATCGTATGGCGTTTGCGTATTTCAGTAAATGGGACTTTGATTTTTTTTCAACGAGAACAAAAAAACGTACTAGTACCTCACGTAAGCAATCACGATATAGAATTATATCAAACGGTATTTAATAAATGTATACGTACTGCAACGTATAGTGATGTCTGTATAATATATAATGTAACATTATGGTCTTCGTTATCGTTACAAAGTTTGAATGTACCTACCTATACAGTTTAATATATGCTATATTATAATACGTCGTTGATATTTGTGTATAATCAATAGTTGAATAACATTGTTGGCGTAGATTCCAGCATTTATTAGTATAACTTTTCATCAACGACCCCCGAGAGTTATCGAAAGTTTTCCCAAAATAAGTTTGCCGTTTGATATTATCTAGGTTAACCGAGTAAACAGTCGACTTGCAAGTATCAAGTATTTTGTCTTGTCGGTCAACCTTGTTTAAAGTGGGTGCACCTATATGATGCATACATAGGTACTACACATATGATAATATGTAAAACGGTTCAGAGACGTATAATTGAGTTATGTCCGTACAATTATATTCGTAATCGTTTCGGTCACTACACTCGTACTCATTAACCACATTCTAAATTAACTACACAATACATTTTGGCAACTATAGACTGGCCACAGAAAAAATTATAAAACTATAATAACCAATTTATTTTCTTTTGATTTAATACTAGGTAGTAAGTTTTAGAAGACAAAATTAATAACATAAGTTTAATTTTTTTAATTAATAAAGTATTCATAACTTCTTACGCATTTGAAAATAGAAACAAAAAAGTTATACAAGTATTTCGGTAATATTAAAAAATATAAAATATTTTGATGTTATTATTTTTAAATCGTTTGTCTATAAAAAACCGATTTTATAAACGTCACGGCGGGGGATGACGGTCGAATATGTAACCCATTTGTTGGCCACCAGCAGGGAACTTGACATTTTGACCGAAATGTCTTTTTGGATACAGATGGACCTCCCCGTGGCCTTTGCGCCCTAATGAATTACTATCAGAGTGAACGAAAACTTCATAGGGCATAGTGTTTGAAAAGGTCAAGTGCTCCTAAGCTCTTGACTAATGTGTATAAAGCAATGGGAATTTTTATCTCTTTGGCATTCGTAACTTTTTATGGTGGTTTAAACATCAAAGCAACTTTAATAACAAATAATATAACTAAAAGTAATTACTTATGACTTAGTTTTATAATTTTAATAATAATTCGGAATGCTATTTTAATATCGAGAACGAACTATTGAATGATTTTAAATTTATATTTAATTGCATTAAAATCAAACGTAAAATATTATATTTATCCGATGAACAATGAATTAATATGGAGTTATTATTACACATAGATATTTCTTTTTTATTTCACATATCCCGTGAATAGGTCATATAAAACGAATGATAATAGTGAATTATTTTCCTGATATGGGTGAGCAATTTTTTATAATCAGATAGAAATTAGCTAAACACTCGCAAAGGAACATAATACATATTAAAACAAAATATAATATTATTTACTCTTGAATTTGGATCACATCCACTGAACAGACTTTGTATTTCTTGGTTGTTCGCCAAGAAACCTGAGGACTCCCTAAAAATGAACTTGATTCTATATGTGCTGCATCGCGTGCATAGACCTCTAAACAATTTTAGTCGAGTACTCTTTTTTTGGGTTTTTCTTTCATTTTTTTTTTTTATTTGATTAACGGCGGGAACCAAGAATTTTCATCTTGCCGAGCACGTAAGGAGCCAAACATTTTTTTTCCCTTTCATTTCCGAATTGTCTCCAACCCCAATGATAAAAAGTTCGCCGTCTCTAGGGATACGTAGATAAATATGTAAAAACAACTGTCCCTGAATCGACTTGCTTTCTACGTAGATGTATGGTGAAATATAGAATAATTACAAAAAATAAAATGAAATACTAATAGATGGATAGATATAGGTATTTTTTTTCTTTTGCTAATCAAATGATATGAAAATGTTTGTTTTAATGATAAAATTAATCAACTCCAAAAAATGAAGTGTCAAAAAGTATCAAAAACAAAACAAAAAGACTTAAACTCGAAAATTTGATTGTTTGGGCGAGAAAAAGAGAATTATTATTCTAATATATTTTATTTAAATAATAATTAAAATGCAAAACAGTGATGAAAAGAAAAAAATCATTTTAAATTACTTTTTTGTCATCTTAGTCTGTCCCTTGAAATAATGATAAACGGATTTTTAAGGTTTTGGATTTAAAACAATTTGACAAATTATGCTCAAAGATAAAAGTTAGACGTGGACTGTATAAAGACAAATTTTATTATTACTATGATTATTATCATTATTTAGCATGGTTATTATAATTATTTTTTTAGAATAATAAAAGTTGTCACTACTCACAAAACATGGCATGACGAACTTCAATGTAATTTTAGGTTTAAAAATATAACTTCTTAGTCTTTACTATAGTGACATTAATTATTGTCTGGCTTTTTGCTCATTTTTTTTAACTAAAATTAAACATTGTTAAAGTTCTTTTTTCTGAAAAAAATTGTTAGAAGGTTAATTTATGTTGAACACTTTTAATGTTAATTTTATTAAATAACCTATATAGCAAAATAAGGAATACAAAAATAGTTATTGGTTTATTTTAAAACGAGCTCCAGATATTTAAATTAAAAAAAAAATAATTATAAAAATAATTTGCATACGAGCAAACATATTATATTCATACATTGTTTATTTATTAAGTTTTACCTTGTAATTTTTTTTTTTAATATTTTATTTCTGTTTATTTTACCAAAATTGTTTAATCATTTTTAATATTCGTAAAAAATGAATTTAAAAGCTTTTTATTCATAACAAAAATATAAATACAAATTGTTAAATAAAAATATTATAATTCATAATTTAGATAAACAAGTTGGTTTTAATGCATTTTTTTAAGAAATATTTTAAACCCTAAAAACAAACAGAGTGTAATTAATATTACGAATAGTACTATAATAAATACATAATATACGCACATAAAGTTTATACTTTCAACTTTTGGTCAATAAAGTCTTGTTTATATGTACTTTTTAATAGTGCAGGCCATTAATAATATATTTTAATGAATAATGGCGCATAATATAACGTAGTGAATTACTCTTTTTTGTTTGGACTTTGGTAGTGAACTTGTGCAATAAGGTAAAAATTTGACTCAGAATTCATTATTGCTACTGTAAGTCATAGGTGCGACGACAGAACGATAGCTTTTAATGATAAATGTATGTTTGTATCTGTATGTGAGTGTATATGTTTTACTGCGAGTGTTGGGCATTGGTGCGTAGGAGAAGCAACGGGGTTGTACGTAGGTGGCGCGCTTAAACCTTTGTGAACGGTGGCAAGTAAAGAATCGCGCACAGGGCCACTTTAGCAAGTACAACTTTTCGGATGCCATGCGTGTGGTGAAGTGTCGGAAGGGTATGTATGATGATGGGAGGGTGTCGGCGATAAAATAAATTACAGGCGTCCATAAACAAAAGGCGTTCTCCCCGTCATTGTTAAGGGCCTCTTATTTGTCATTTTATGGGTATTGCACGTCATAAAAGTAAAAAAAAAAAACAACAAAAAATATCAGGATGGAAAAAGAGACCTTTGTGTAGGTAAAGTGTAAGGGGGACGAAAAAATATATACAAAACATACCTCCCTGTGATAATATAAGGTGGTGGTGGCCTAGCTGGCTGGTGGTGCTGTTTAGGCGGAGGAAGGGTTTCAGTGAAGGGGGTGGTTAGAGGAATTTACCGTTGCCAAAACCACGAACGCGTTGTATATATATTTATATTTCATCCACCGTGTGTATGGGTGCGGGGTAAACCGACGGATTCCATCCGTGCCAGAGGACAAAATGTTTTTTAACCACACACACACACACACACACATATATATATATATATACACACACAATCGCATATACAGGTCGATTAACGACGCGTACCCAACGCGCAAAATTCGGAGATGGTGCCAAACACTTTTTACACGAGCGGACCCGACGACCACGACAAGCCAAAATTTGGAAAACAAAGTCCAAGTACTATGAAATGGTAACCGCACCATATGTAGACACTTTTAATATATATCAAGTATAACAAGTATATTGGGAACGTTTGTGATATTCGATATTGGCCGCAACCCGATAGCTACCCCGCGGTCGACCCGATGAAAAACAAACCCTCCGCTTAAATAGCGCCAATAAGTAATAATTAGAAAACCTACGTGAAATTACGACGACTTTAAACATATGGTCGTTTTATGCATACACATATCATAACTACATAATAAATACGTAACACTCGTTTACGTAACATCATAGGTACTATATTATGTCCAAACTGACTTACCGGAAGAATGGAGCGGTGTGGTGGCCAGAAGCAGGTCGATGGTGCCGTCAGTAAGCACTTCCGCCGAGTCCTGGTAGCTGATGGACAGCGTGGCCGTATCCGTTTGCCGGGACATTTTTGACAGCATGGACGCTGGCAGCTCGATGGTCTCGTCTGTCTCACGAAGCTGCAACGTGACTGTTTGTCCGTCCGGTCCAGCGGTGCTGTACATGAACACGGCTGTCTGCTGGGGCATGGCCGACGCATAGCTGCTTTTCAACGGCACGCGGATCCCGGGCAACCCCTGCTGGTCAAAAATACGGAATTTGGTGAGACATGGTAATGACGGTCGATAACGGCTTTAAGTTACGATTGTAATGCGATTTTATTTCGATTGCTGTATAGTAGTTATTTTATGATGTATTTTAAAATTGTTTTTTTTTTTATATAATATGACGGCGCAAAATACGAGAAAATATTTTTAACATACTCGTAAACAATACGATTTTTATTATCTTAGCATAACTACAATACCATATACACGATCAAAAATATGACGGATTTACCACTAAATTGACGAGATTACGGTTTATTGCGTATTTCTTATCAACGAAAATAATATGATTTTCAATATACTCACCTTATACTCACAGCTACATTGGCTATAATCAAGGCTCCCACAAGGGGGGGGGGCTGATGTAACTTCGAGTACAGGGGGGCCCTGCTATTTTCAGGGTCCGTGGACCCGTTGAAATTTATTTGTAATTTGTATAAAGTTGTATAAAGGGCCCAGACAAACATTTAGTACAGGGGCCCGATATTGTATGTGGGGGCCCTGGCTATAGTTATTGAGGATTGTAATCCTTTTTTCAAAAAATACATCGACTTAATAAACATTTTCTAAAATAAAATGTGTCAAAGCGCTACAAATCGTTATTTATTGAACGGTCATATAGACTACCTTATATAATAGGTGTGTCGAGATAATACAATATTATTTTGGAAAGTTCGACCGTTTGTCGTTAATATCTGGACATTATTACGATGAGTCATATAATACACCTTCGACTTATACGTATATTATTATGCACACGAGTACAATATACAATATAGCATAAATTGGGGTCAGTCCCTTTAGATGATGTGTATCTATAGAGATTTATACTATTGTAGGACACATTGATAATAGGAAATTTGTTATTTTGATGTTGATGTAATGCGTATTTGCGTTCTAAATGTGATATGGGTATTGAGTACGGATGTTATAATTTTATTATTTTTGTTACTATTAAAGCTAATGCACGTGTAATAATTATAACTATTATTAGAAGTGTCGTGTTCAAATAATTAGAGCTGATCTGATAATGTTGTGTGCAGGTTACATGTACGTAGTTATGGGTAGGTTTTAATTTGGCCTTTGAAATCGACTCGAACGGTGAATTAAAGCTTAAACAATTGGTTTCCCTTCAATGGGACAAGCGGCGGCGCTCACTACGCTCGTCATCGGCCCGCTCCCGGATAATCGAATTCAGCGTGCCAACTCTATCCACTACGCCAGTACGGTGGTAGATAAGAAGCTCAACGGTTACGTGCTTAATTTGGGTTTGGAAACTTAATAGTTTCCCCCGGCGAAGTTTTCTCTCGGAAATTACAAGGATTTAATGCCAGCCAAGGGAACGGACGCAGGTGAACGATGATTTATACTGTAACCATGGTAACCACACAACGGTCGAACCGTCTCCCACCGCAACATACACTCATACACACACGCGCACATACCACTACCACCACCCGCCACCACCATTACCATCACCTACACCAACACCACCACCACGATGATCGTGCACGACCGACATCCAACTTTGCATGAATCGGTGTCAAAGTATGCGATACGTTGATATGTTTTAGCAAAATGCACATAGGTCGCGGCCATCCACAATTTGCACTTGCCACTGTGCCAGTCTCACAACCTTTAAGCGTTTTATTGGTTAGAAAATAAAAAGCCAAAGTTTATGTGAAAACCAATGTTTTTGACGGGCGGCGGACAACGGATGATTCCGGTGATATATTTTTCACCGGGCTGGTTCGATAAAACATAAAAATAGTAGGTACTCTCGTACTTTCAAGACGGTGTGATTTTTTGCTGCCGTTGTTCCGTCCAAGTTTGCTATGCTCACATGATCGACTCGCTCCTCTCCGACCATTCACCTCAAAATTCGTGATCAAAATACTATACGATAGATATTCCAATGTTTCGGTTTCGCTTCGTTTAGGTCGATAGTTATTGCTATGTATTTTATATAAGTCAATTATAACTCATTATAAGTTATAATGCATTTTCGGGCGTCATCCGCCAACAAGTGTCTATTGTATGTGGAATTTATTATTTATACATATATTATATACCTACACAGTCGACTTGAATGTGTATTTACGGTAAGTAATGACAAAGGTGAAATAATGGCGTCGTTGTCGTCGTGGTAATACAATCAATACGCGCGTTTAAAACCTCGTGAACCGTCAAACGCGTTTCGTTAGTTTTTGATATTGTAGAGGACGTATGTTAATTATTATTTCCGTAGGAATGCCGTTATTTTCCACTTCTGCAGTTTGTTTTTATAGTACGCTGTTTTCTATAATATTCACGCGTGACAGATAGTAATACGTCACAGTAATCATTAGAGTAAAAAGTTTTATGCGCTAAAAAATCATCAAATATGTATTTATGCATCAACAAATTAAAAATATACAGTTAAATATTCCCAGAATAAAAAAATTTCATTTTTAAAAAAAAATATTTTCTCTATTTGATTTTCTATGTACCAATATGTATGAAAAAACACAGTTATCCAGCTAATACAGTTCTAATCTAAAACTACGCATTGACCATTATTAAGATAAAAATTAGTCTTTATCGTCTTTATGATAAATTCACAGTTTAATATTATAATTGTTAATATCGATTCATAAAAACTATTTATCGAAGTGCTTGATTTTTTATAAACTATCACAGTATGCTTTAAAAACGTTGAGTATTTATACAAAAATGTTGTGTACTTATTAAGCATACGTTAAAGTTAAACAGAAAAAAACATACAAAATTATGAAAGTCCTTATTCCAAAAAAATTAGAAATATAAATATACGAGATAAAATTAAAATACATTACAAAGTTGTGATTAGCGGTGGCGAGAAACAATAATAATAATATATAAATGTTTCTTACATAATAATATTTTTGCCATTATAAAATCGAGAAACGACATCGTTGACATATTGGTTTTCAAAAAAACGAATAAAATAATTGAAAACTATTATGCTAGTATGAATATTATCATTATTATACCTCAAATTATCTTTCAAACGATAATTTTATGACAATAATCTATTTGAAGTAAATAGCATTATTTTATGACAAAGACTCTGACATGATAATATTACAATGACAGGAGAGCATCGAGAGTGACTGTTTGTAGTGTTTAAACGGTTCAAACGAAAAGTATAATATCTATTCCGGAAGCACATGTTGAAAACATATTTAATAATAATGTAATCGATTTCAAGGAAGTATAATGGAAAACAGTTGTTCAGGACGATATGAAACAAACACTATTTGTATGTACGTAATATGTTTATGTATATATAAAAATACAGTCGGGTTTATTTATGTTTTATTAGACCACTCTATATCGCTGTGTAGGGTAATGGGTCAAGTTTTTCGGAGTCGAGAGCGTTCTATAATAATGACGAGTGCCGTAAAGGTCATCCGTCATAACTGTCACGTGGCGCATATATATATTATAATAATGCCAAGTGTTATAAAACACAAAATATACATTTTCAAGAGAAATATAAGCTCCACTGGGTTCTTTTACAACGGTTCACGAAATATACGTCAGCCAACCCGAATGTTATTTTTTAAATATGTTTATTTATAACTCGTCATTCTTCAAATTTGTACTTAACGTGTACCACACGGTTGTTTTATCATAGCCGCGACCGGCAGGCATGCGGATCTTATTGCACTGTATATTTTAATTATTATATGCAATACAATATTATAAGAATGATCGCGTGGTTCTTTCATCTGGTAGAAGTGGACCAAAAATGAACTGAAAGCATATATATACTTACTGAAAATATTGTCTTCGAAGGCAATAATATATTAGTGGATCTGCTGCAATTTAGATATACTAGGAGAGTTATTATTGCTACCCTGTCACCAGGACTATTCGTACACATGACTTATGAGCAAGAATCATCCGGCCAGACTATGATTTCCACGGGGATCAATAATATTATTGTTCACGTGTCTTGTAATTAATTTCAATCAAATTCTTGAGTTATTCGTTAATAATGAATTAATTCGTGAATACGGTTCTACTTTATATTTTTCGGACTAACTATAATATATTCTGAGTAATATATACATCATGTATGCACAACACCTTAAATCACGACAAATATAATCCTTCAAATTCTTGCTGTATACTGTACATGCAGTGTAGATATATATAGTTGTAAAATTTGACAAATTAGACAGATATAGTACATCTGTAGGCATATACTGATACTTATAGTTATAGTAGCGATAGTGGTAATATAGAAAAACATTTACAATGTTAAAAACGGATATGTATACAATTATTTTAGTTGTTATTATTGTAAGAGGTAGGTAGACTAAAGAAAAACAAATAATTAAATATAGACAGTTTTTTACGAATAATAAAATCGCTATACGAGTATTTTATCAAATGTATGAGCGTGTTGAATATTATCACGTTCAAGGTAATTAAAAATTATTGTAAGACTTCAGTATGAATACCAGGTAATGAATGTTAATAATTAATGCAATGCAAGATTTAAGTTTCAAATTATAATATTCAGCATTTATTTGTTTTTAAATATTATGCAAAATAATACTAGTATACATAGTATTAACACAGATAACGTATATTTCGATATATAATATATAATATGCAATTTACAATATTATAGTAATAGCTAATTACATTTAAGTTTGAGTTTATCGTGGAATTTATTTTTCACGTTTATTGACGCAAGTAGTACTGTTATAGTGTTATTTTATTACTATATTTAATTTATTTATAAATTAGGAAAAATGTAATAACTTGTATACTACCTATTTATTTTTAATTATTCATGAATACATCAAAATAAGTAATAAAAATTTTATTGTATTTATGCCTGAAATTGAATATTATGGATACCACGTAAGTCTATTCGATCCCTAAGATGTTAATCATAACCATAGTGATATAACGTAGGAAAAATAAATTAGGGATACACTCAGAGTAAATAGCGTTATATTCTTTGTAATACCGATAACTATACTCATCTTTTTATTTTAATAATCTTATCATTACTACGATCTGTAGATTTTAAGGCTTAAATCATATTTTTATTATTAATTAAATTATGATAATGATTTGGTCACGGTGGAATCGGAATGGTGGAGTCGGGATGGTGAAGTTGAATGAGTTGAAAATATGTCATACATTATGCTTATTAATAATAAGTTATTATACATACACTTAAAATATTTTTAAAATTGTAGCAGTACTATGCCACTATAACATACATTTAGAAGTGAGTAGATTTAAGTAATTTTAAGTCATTCGTATATCATCTGGCCCTAATATTCTCATGATGATGCATATTAATATACAACCAATAATGTATTTGAACGCTAAGTCTATAAAATATGTAGCACCAAGATGCAAATTCTCTGCGAAAATCGATTTCACTAATAGATATCTGAATAATTTAACTTCACTGACGAGTGGAGAAAAAAAGGAAGATAATTACATTGTAAGAGGTCATAAAATATGCAACTGGAATCTTCGAAATCTCTATTACGCGACCAAAACTGTTTCGGAGAAAAAAATAAGGTTTAATGAAATTGTATTTTTTTTTCTGACGACTTATTGTGTACTCTCATAATGGGATTTGAACGTTTTTCGCTTTTTCAATTGCCTTTAATACTCGTTAAGATACTGTACTAATGGAATTTTTGATGTGCTTAAGTGGAAAACAAAGGCTTAACCATGGTGCTGCTACTGGATAACCGGAGAGGGTCAGTAGTTTAATATCGAAAACTTCCAAAGGTTACTCTTAGCCTGTCTTATTGAGGAGGATTACAACTTTGTTTATCAGCTCGTCGTGGGTTGGGTGCTGCAAATGTTTCAGTGACGGACAACCGTTATTTAGTATTTTCTTCAAATGTATAGTAAGAGTACGTTGTTTTTTTTCTTGGATTTCCAATTGAAGTTTTGTTTGAATTCTTAAATTGAATTGGAAAACTATAAAACAACACGCTGCTTTTATTTTATTTATATTTTTTAATAGCCAAATAAGGTGCAAATAATTCAAATGTACTTTTAACTTTCTTAATTATCTTCAACTGTTTATACATTTATTTTAACGTAACTGTTTTTTTTTTTATATATTGAATTTTCTACAGTTAAAGATATTATGATAAAAATTATAATAATAATATATTCATATAAATGAAACTTTTATAAAGAAATTTAAGTTCCCCGAAGAGTATTCAAATATTCAAGTCTTTAAAATTATAAAAAATATATAAAATATATTGTATTTTTTGTTTTAATATAGTTACCTAGGACTTACAATAGCTTAAAACGTATTTACATATCACAATGCATGCAAGTAGCATTTTATAGTTTTTAAATCACTCTTGTAGTAGAAATATCTGCACTAAACTCTATCTACAGTTTAATTAATTTGTATTATTTAAAAAATTCATTTTGTATAATATATTTTTTATCTTATCTAAAACGACCATTAGTTAACTTAATTTACATAAATATTCACGTGGATATAGATATATATATTATTTTTTCATAAAAGCGAAAGATATAACTTGACTTTCTAGACGCTCATATATTATTATTATTATATAACGCATGGGTTTGTCGTCCATATATACACTCGGGACATCGCATGATAGTCATCGGAACACATAAAAAACTACAGGCGTCTTTTGTCGCGAAATTGCGTTTAATTTTACCAGCTCTCCTCGCTCACAAAAAATTATTTTAAATTAAAATTTCCGTGGTGGCAGATGAAATGACCGACCTTTAAAGTTAATGTATTATTCCGAGGACCATCTTTACGTTTTCCTGGTACTTTATGCTATACGTATATAAATTTATATGTGAACACACGCACTCACACACACACACACTTTTTTGTTTTAAAAACCAGACTGAGTAAAAAGTTTAACATTGGAAAAGTTTCTCGTGTACGCCTACGCGTGTATACATGGGGTGGAGGTAGGTTATGGGTAGGATACGAAAATGAGCGATATAAAAAAAAAATGAAAAAAGGACGGCCGTCGGAGGGTGGAGACGCTAATTGAAACTCTAATTGACGTAAATTAAAAGACAAAAGTCCAGGAATATTTGAACAGAGAATTCATGTTCTTCTCCGTATACGGCAAAGGGAAGCGTGGGAAATGCGACGACGGGTAGGGTATTTCAATTTGCATTTTAGTGGGACTCTGGGTACACAGGGTATTACAAAAAAAAAAAAAAAAATGAAAAAGCCGGTGAGAGAAAAATAAAAATCCTTTTGTATATACACGACCGAGCAGACGCCTTGTGTAATGAGCTCAAAAAGTCCTCGGGCGTAGTGCGGTCTTGTTAAAATGTAATAAAATAAAACCCTTTTACAGGAATAGGAAATAATTCGCGTTGTTATTTTTTTCCTATCTTTTGTCTCCTATACACATCTAAGCACGGCTTGGCCCGACCGCCGGCTAGCGCCATCGTCAATATGATGACAAAAAAAAAAGTTCATTAGCATTCCACTTTTACATTTAAACGCTCGATAACATGATAACGTGCCAAGCAATCGACGTAAGTTTACCATTTAATGAGTGGCTGGGATTTTCACGTTTTTTAAAACAATATAAAGGGTTCGTGATATGTACTGAAATAATAATAAATGAAGAGGTAATTTACTTTTATTGTTTTTCTTACGGCCATAAAAGAAATTACATTTCTTTCGTCCTCGATTTTGAGCACTCAATTGGCTAACAGGAAATATTTGCGTGACAATTGGAATAATAGTAATAATATGTATATACATATATATATAAAACATCATGGAAAGGAATAATATAATGTTATTAAAAAAAAAATTGATTCGTGGTGTCCACTGGGAAACGATATATACTTATGACATATAAGGCATGCTAGAATATTCTAAAATAAAAAAATAAAATAAACGAATATGAACGGACAGGTTGTCAACTTGATGATTTTCCGAAAACCGAAGATGTCAGTTTTAAGCCCGTAATATTTCACTGTCATGCGAATACACCAATTAAAATGTATTTTCATTTTACACAAAAACAAACTGTTTTTTTTTTTATCATGAAAATATTATAAAAATCCAATAACCATTTTTATTGATGATTAAAAATTGTTTAAAAATATTTCATTTTTGTATGGCTTTCTTATATTAAGTTAAAGTACATTTTTTGTTTGCTAGTTATACTACACCTGTATTATATTTTAATTTAAATACAAAAAAAAATGGTTAAGTGAGTGAATATACCTGTCTTAAAATGTTATTATTAAAAAAAACTGCATATTATACTATATAGTTTCTTTGTTGAATAACGCGAACAAAAAAAAAAATGTTTAAAATAAACATATATTTTTTTTTTTTGTAACTGTTAATAATCGCATCCGAAATTATTTCTTCTGTAATACGTGTGTTGGTTGGATGAAAAATTATTTATTATTTTTTATCGTATCGTGTAGGTTGAAATTATTATTTTCAACGAATAATAAAACCACCGCAGTTAGTGTAATAATAGTAATAATAATGTTCAATAAAGTTGCAGCATTAAACTAGAATAACAATATTGAAAAATACAACAAAAAAGTTATTCAATCACATCAAACATATAATGCGCACTTTCTCTCTCTCTCTCTCTCTCACACACACACACACACACACACACATATATAAACACAGACAATATGTATATTATTATATATTCGATGTAAACGTATGCGTATGCCGTATGCTTGTTGTACATGTTTATTATGAGTGAACATTAAAATAATTCGAAATAATAAGTAGTAATTAAAAACACAATTACAAAATCGATCGATGTCGATTAGTCTCTATTTTCAGTCTGGGAGGCTGGGAAACGTCACGTCGATTTGGAATTATTTTATTTTTAACGAAACGAGAAACCTCGACAGAAAAGTCGTGACGGTTATTTCCTACACAGCGATCCGTCGAAATATAATGTATCAACAGTCACGTGAATTATTCCGGATTCGCTGCGTAATAAATCATTACTTCGTCCATATTATAATAGCTAAATACAATATTTAGGTTTTAGATACACACCATTTTAGACTATATTGCACGTGCATATTATAAATATTATTAATAATATTTTACGATTTATAAACGCATGTCGACCACCATTCGGAGAGGATGCGGAACTTCGCTGCTGACGGTTTCGTGGAAATTATAAGCATACTTTTATTCTGCACCGCCATAGTGAAACAAAATAAGCAGGATCTACAAAAATTAAAATATTTGGAAAATAGGTTTATCTTATGTTTTTATGCTCGCTAACAAAATTATTCAGTAATATTTTGATCGTTGTTTGTAGAGATTGACCTTCACAAATCGTTATAGATAATTTTATTTTTGCTAAATTAGTTGTTCGTATTTTTTTTTTTGCATAACTATATAGATACCCAATGAGTTTTTGATTTTCAAAAATAAATACGATTACATAGTTAACGATGTGAAATGCTACCGAAAAATTATATTATGAATTTTTATAAATATTCAATGAGTATTTCACTTTAGTAGGTCAATAATATAATTTTATGAACTGTCTAATTATGTTTAGTTTACTGTACGGCAGTAATATTGTTATTTTGTGATATTGGTTTTATGATGAATAGAATTATAACGAAAAACGTTTCGCGCAAAGAAACTGTGCGATGTTAGTGTCTGGCGTCCTGGTGAGAGGTAGGGGGGGGAACTCGGATACCGTGAGTTGCCTACACGATCAGCGGACGGGGTCACGCGGTACCGACGTGCATGATATTATTATTATTATCATGATTTGATTGATAGCCACGCGTTTGGACTTTGTGTGCAGCGCGTGATTAACCGACTCAGGCTAGGGCGAGGCACAAGGTAATCTTGTATATTGCGAGGAGTTTCGCGAGGGAATACATTCGGGGAAAAAAATGAGAAAAATTCGACGTAAAGCCGGCCCCACCCCGCCCGAGGGAGTTAGGTCTCGGTGGCATGGCGAAAAACTTCGCGTATACTCGTATGTGAATAAAGTCACTGCGACCACGTCCCTACAAGTGAGTTTAGGTTGTTTTTCGACCCGACGCGATTTCGTCGAACTAATTGCATTGCAAAACTGTCCGATTATTTATTATTTTCAATTAAGCGTTGAGTATATAATCACGAATCGTGAGTAGATTTTCTTTCCAATAGAAATAAATAATAATAAGGAGTGGCAATGATGACAAGGACGACGAAGACGATAACGCTTAATGATTCGCAAAATTATACACCATCTGCTACGAGTTTTTTCATCCTCTTATTAGTCCCGTCATAATATACGCTGCAATGTTAATTATAATTATAATATTATGTAATACTATTATTAGGATATATATATATAGACGTATTGATAAAAATATTTGAAAACTTTTAAGAGACACATATGTGCCTAATATTGAACCGTTAAATATTACTTGTATGTATTTAAGATAAAGATTCATGTAACACGCGTAATAAACAAAATTATTTGTATATTTCAGTAATTAGAAAGTCACAAATAAAAAAATAAAAATAAAAATATTTCTAGGAGGTTTAAACATAATATATGTTACCTATAGTTTTCAATTATTAAATGTATGATTATTTTTATCATATTTAGTAGGTAACTAATTAATTGATCATGGAATTGGCTGATTAAATTATATTATATTGGATACTATGTAATAATTTGAATTACATACATTTTCTAAAATTCACGGGGTTGATAGATAGACATTTTTTGTTGAATATCGATTACAGTGGTAGTCATATAATGTATAACATACTTGAATATATGCATATTATTTCGAATTTTATAGGTAGTTAAAATCTACGCGTTTTCTGGAAAAAATAAACGAGAGTAACACAATATACAGAGTAATTGATCAAGCATGCTTATCTAATTTTTTCTTTTAGTAGGTAAAGAATTTATATAAATTCGGATTTTCGGAATTTTTATGTTTAAATAGACCACATTTTTGTACTGCTAAGGATTGTCTCATGGCAATGCAATATCTTTTTTTCTCTAAATCACTAAAAATATTTTTTTCAAGTAGTCTAAATATTCAACAAAATAGTATTTGAATAAACTCATTATTGAAGGAAAAATGTTGATGTACATGCTTGGCGAATCACTATGGTATATATTATGTGTATAATACACAGTACCTCACTTGTATTTTCACAGGATTTTGACACTAACATTAATACAGTTATTCCAATTACACGGGAACGCGGAAAGTTTCATTAGGTGAAACATATTACTGTGAAGGATCCCCTTCCCAAAGTGTAACGTGAGATCCGGATGTATAATACTAGCAGTGTCACAGAAACTGATCAGATTCTAACTGAAAAAGTGGTGTTCATTTCAGTAAATAATATTATACTTGATAAGTAAACGAGATACATATTTTATCGCGACTGGTCGGAGTTAAGTTTGTAATGGCGACTCTCCAACGTACATTAAAACTGTTCTTATCAAATATTTACGTTAAAACCCGAATACATAAAATACATAATAATCAATGTTTTCGAAACGTGACAAAAATATCGAGAAAGGCATTAACAGACAACAGTCGTTGTACTCCCATCAAACTGAATACAAAACATTGAATTTCCAAATACAGTGGTTCACCTATGGGATCGATAGTACGTGTGATTAAAGAATTTAACTTTTTTCCCGGGCTTATGTTTTTGATTTATTCAAAATAAAAATAAACAAAAACAATCTTTAATTGATAAATAGGTATTTTCTCTAGGTTTTTTTTTTAATATACAATAATGTTATAAACATAACATTCATGTAAAGAATAAAAAGTTATAATGCCTAATAAAGAATTCCACAGCTTAAATCAAATTAAAGCTAATACAATCGGTTTTCCATATTATGTATATAATTCATTATTATTTGTTGATAGTAATCATTTTTATTTTATATTTACTAAAGAATGACTAAGTTTGATTTATGTGCCGATTTGTAACATAACGCTGGCATACAATTAATATTTAATAACTTAAGATTTTTTTTTATTTTTTTTGTTTTAAGTAGGCCACATTATTAACGTAATAATTATGGTGACGAGTGATCTCTTTAATACTGTGTAGCGTTTTATGTATAATTTGATTTATAACTATGTCATTGATTTTACAACACGATTATTGCGAACTGGTTTACAAGTGTGCATAATTAATTGCGTAGATACACAGGTATCCAAAAATGATTAACAGCCACCTATCCATCCAACGTCATATTATTATACATACCATTGCAATATATTTTGTTCGTGTGTCTAATTAATACTACAACCGTTCAAACGCGGTTAATCGAATCCAAACACGGCGCGGACCGACTGAAATATATTAATACGAGGCATACATATAACGCAACGAAGTCGGCCGACTCCATATTATTATTATTATTATTATTATTAGACTATTTACAATATCATATTTCCACGTCGTCGAAACACACATGTACACGTTAAGTTTGCGTGTACGCTCTACGTATATCATTATTATTATTATTATTATTATTATTATGGCGCGTCTACATAACGCACAACCGATTAAATTATTAGGCACGGCAACGGCTTACCGTGATGAGATTTTAGAACGATAATATATTACCGAAACTGCGGCACCGGCCCGACAGTTGTTTATGACAGTCGTATTGCTCGTCCTCCCCTATACGTCCGCGTCCCCGTCGCCTTCCACCACTTACACTAACACCCCCCCCCCTCCCATCCCCCTACCACCCCGCAGTCACCATCAGCAGCCACGCGGACGCCGCCGCGCAATCAGGTGTGCAAATATTCTGTTGGCTACAATAATATTATTATATAATAATATACACGCGTACGTACAACTATATTATATCGCACAACAATACTGTGGCACACGCGTGCGATGTTATTAATGTACGTCTGACGTGTTCGGCGTTTTTGAGCGCGTGATCGAATACCTCGAAAGACTACGTCCGAAAAACCGGACGACGGCTGTCGCTTGAATTTTTAACTGCTACCTGCTATACCACTGTAACACGCGCATCCAGTGCATTTAACCGAGTCATATATTCGTATTTTTTTTTTTTTTTTTATATATCATACCATTCGAATATTGCGTCTTACACTGTTGGTCGGGCCAACAGCCGACTTGAACTACTACTACGCTATACAATGTATTTTAAGAACTGTTTGAACGCTGAACCGCTAAACAAACTTTTATGGATCGTTAAATTTTTTTTTTTTTCAACACTTAACTTTAGTTTTAAGCTACAGACTATACAGTATCGCTCATGACATCACTATAGCAAGCTAAATACGCGTATTCGCCTCGCAGCAAACCGTCATAATTTTATGTTCGAATTTTACATCGCGCAACTGGGCCAAAATAGCTTAGCCGACTGAGGGCATCGTCGTTCTTTTCCACTCATTCGACAATAAAACCCGGTAATTACACAAACGCGAATGGGGTAGTTAGTGGATAGGGGGGTGGAAGGAAAGAGAGTAAGAGGTACAACCCCTTCGGACTCTCTGTCCTCGTTCATGAAAAGTAATTAAATTCCTCACTAATTGCCCGGCAATAAAATCCGGATTAAAACTCGGTCGGCTGGTGGTAATTAAGGCCTGATATTTTTACCATCCTCCTCATCCCGCCACCGCTTCTATTCATAAAATTTTATAATACTAGCTCATCAAAACCCCAATCCTTTCGAATTGTAATATTTATTTATTTATGTTTTTTTTTTTTTGTTTTGTTTTGTTTTTTTGTTATTATGTTTTTGCAAATGACCCCCACACGAGTAATCACCGATTATCGATAAAAATTGGCCATTAAAACTCGTTAGGTTTTGACATGGTGGTATTTTTGTTGTTTTTTAACGTTCGAACGAAAAAAAAAATATATATATATATCGCAACCAAGCGCACTATTGTGGTGCGTAAGCATATACATAAAATACACGACGATTGCTACAGCGCTATGGGCATGGTGTAGAGGGAATAGCGATGGAATGACTGGGGTATACGTGCGTGCGTGCGTGTGTGTGCGTGTGTGTGTGTGTGTGTGTGTGCGTGCTTCGTACGCCAAGTGTTCCTGAATAATTCATGAGTTTCCGCTATATACGAGGCTCTTCGGTGTATAATTCGGGTGAATACGATTTGATTTGCAAATGCGAGGGCATTCAGATTATTACCTGCAGATAGACAGAGACTCCGAGTGCGAGTCGGAGGGGTGTGGGGTAGGGACAATTAGACATGACAAACGAACAGGTCGGTGGGTCGGCGGGTGGGCGTTGAATCGGTGGCGAGGGTTGACGACCATGTGAACCATCAGAGAACAAACAAACTTGAGCAACGGATGGGCGGTGACGGGGACGAGTTAAATGAACGCGGGGCAAAGGAAATTGACAAAGTTGCGCTTGGTCTGGCGTTGTGTTTTAGAGAATCCGAGGACCTTTAAATTGTATTACGACGGCAGATCCTATTGGTTTTGGGTAAATATAATACAGTTGCTAGAATCAAAAAGCTTTGCATCTCCATTCTCTAACGAGTCTATCTGGCAAACTTCTTTGTATCGCTTACACTGTTCGAATTTCTTTTCGTGCCAAAAACTTTGCCGATCCCGTTGTATTGTTTGTGAAACATATGACCCAATCAACAATAAATCGCACAAAGGTACATAATATACCGTGGTATGTAATCATAATACTTTTGTTTATTTATTATAAATGTATTCGTTCGTCAAATGTTATATAAATAATAAATATCGTGTCAATTTTAAAGCAAATTACTAGTAAACAACTGTTAGTAGGGTATATTTTAAAATCGAAAGCAGTAATAAGCAATTAATGATTATATTTGAAAAATCATAAAGAGCCAAGTTCAATAAGTAATAAAAATTCTTAAAAACTTGTGCTTGCTTTCTTAAATTTTAATTTAATCTAAGGATCTAAATATTGATATTTTTTTATTTAAAACAATCCAAACTATACTCTGATAGGTTAATTATGCATTTAAAATATAGGTATGGAAAAATGTGCATTTAGGCTCTAAATTTTAGGGTAATACATTTATTTAATCGACATTTTATTATTACACTTTTATATATATATTTAAATTTAATTGCGAAATATATTAATCATTAATTCTATAGACTAACTTTACTGTTACGTATTTTGAAATATATTACTAAGCATCTGTACACAGATAACCATGATAAGTTTTGACAAATTTTGTGTAATAGTCATATTGTCGGCTTTCCGTAAAAAAACCTCGTAAAGTAGGTACTTTACCTCGTTTTCTTCAGTGCATTTTTTAGTAAGCGGTTTGTTAGTAGTGTTCTTGACTTAACAGAGATTTTGGCTTGTAACCAACTACAAAATGCGACCAAAACAACAGGTCTTGTAATCGGATTTGCCAAAAAGGTGGCTTTACTTCTACTCTCTCACCCAACACCGGATTAAGTTAGTTTCGTCTTGGACTTCTTTAGAGTTTCCAAACACGCCGTGGAGTTATACTCTTGTCAAAATAACAATCCATTATATTGGCAAGGTTTTGCTCAGCATTTCTTCTCCGTCGTATTTATGTAAAACGGTTTTTATACATAAAAAAAGCAAAATAAAAAAAAAAATGAAATTATCTAGTAGACATAGTAACATTTGAAAATTATACTATACAGCTTACCATCCATTATACATATACCTCGATTGTTTTAGGTCATAGAAATCACATTATATATCCAGTTGAGAAATATAATCTGACTTTGTATCGGAAAAGTTAATGAACTGAACTAGATAACAGAGCTATTTTATAGTAGGCCTCTAGTATAGTAAATGTGTGCAGTGTGCACATATACTGAAATATTGTTATTTACCTATTTTAACACCGTTTCGCTTGCTAAACCTAGAAACGCAAACATGTTGTGTACAACCTAATTCTGTGGAATATTACAATATTGGTGTTCCCAAAGGACATTGTATATAATATCAGTGGTGATATCAGGTATTTTAGGGTAATCTGTAAACGGGTGAAATACGATTGCGGATGTGCGGATGGTACTATTACGGTTAGCTACCCGAAAACAATATAATATAATATATATATAATATTATATATATTATACATACACATTTAAACTCTTGTCTTTACAATACGAACGTATATTATTATTTCCAAGTTTTACGATTTTATTAATAGTAGTCAAGCAGAGGTCTCCTTATCAACAAATAATATAAAATATAACTTAGACAATATCGTTAAGTCGTTTAGAGTTGTATTGCAGTGTGTACAGTTTATTTTATAATCTTGGTTTTTTTCTAGATTCGGCAAAATTCGGTCCAAGCCGTAGAACGTCCCGCTGGCTCTCCGGGGACCACTATTTATACACATATACTTTGACCGTTATACTTATTATGTATAGCCCGAACATATTTTAAAGGTCTCTAGCAGCAGCACAAGCAGCATCCTTCAGCCTTGGTAATATACCGAGGGGTCCATAGGTCTGATACGAGGGACTCGTAAATCGCTCGCTCATTAAGTATTCGGCGTACGTATTCAAAAGATATCCGCCACCGTCGCCGGCGGACTCCTTAAATTTCAACGCAAAACCGTGTGATGCGCTTCCCACACATAGACACACACGAGCGCGTGCGCAAACGCACACACATACACAAACACAGTTGGCGCAATTTTAACCCTAGGCCAGTACAATAGTATACGATATTATACTTTTGTTGTACTCGAGTAGTGTGTGTGTGTGTGTGTGTGTTTGTGACTGAGGCAAGCGCGTCGTTCGATGGCCGTATAGCGATAGCGCCACAGGCACTGATACCGTTTGTGAAAATGCGTTTGGAATGTTTTATTAGCTCGACAATGTCCAGGACTGAATTAAAAATGTAATTCCAAAGCAATTTGAGGGAACCAATTGCACGTGATTAAAATGTATAAACATTAATATAGTCGTTGTTAAATCTAGTGTTTGTGGATTTTACAACGATAAGAAGACCTTTTCAGACGCAGCCACTATATAATATAATTTCAGAAATCTTAAATCTAGTTTCTGAAAATTGTGCCACAACAACAATAAAATATTTACACTAAAAATTTAACCTATTTTAAATTACATAATTTGTAAGAAAAAATACTTTTATTTATGACGATTATGACAAATACGCTTTGAAAGCAACTTTACAGACATTTTTCTGTTTGAATAAATAATATGTATAAATCATCATATAAATATAATTAAGTATTACTGGGGTGATAGCTTAATGTAATCCATTTAGTTTTAGATTTTTTATGTTTAATTGTATGTATTTTATCTTGAATTCTGTCTCAACCATAGAAATAAATGAGATTGGCACTCATTTAAAAATAAACATAACGTTACGCACGTGTACTAAACAAGTCCTAGGTATATTATAACTATAATGTTGTTGTATAATATATACGAATTACTAAGTCGTTCGTAAAATTTTAGATCGAAATGATAGGGTTTCATAAATAGATAAATATAGGTACAGCGAATAAAATAAATAATAGTATATTAGGTTACAGCGAAAAAAATAAAAATATATGTACCACACAAAAATATAGAATTGGAAGTTTATTTTAACACCAGATAATAGTTTCTTATTAAACTTCCTCACAGTACATTTATTACGGTATTATTATTATTATTTTTCCTATTGACCAAAAAGATTTCGTATTACGCCTTACTTGTCATATACTATCACGTAGCATCCAAGGACAATATAACTGTCCGGACACAGTTTATTTTCAGAGGCCATGTTTGTATGGAAAAAAAAAGAAAAAAAAAACTTTTCCACACCTTTCTCTATCAAGCGTGATTTGCCGGGAGGGTCGAATTTTTTTCTTTTCCCGGGAAAAGAGAATGGAGATAGGACAAACCGAAATGAAATGAAATTGAACACACGGCAGAAATTGAGGAGAAGAACAGTGACGACAGGACGGACCCCCGAGGGGGCCGGGAATAAAAACTAAAATTCTTTTTCGACGACAAAACACGTCCGTTTGCCAAGCACGTACACGCCGTAATTGCTTCTCCCTTGTAACTTATTACGACGGTATATATGTGCGTGTATAGCATGTGTGTGTATGAGTAGATACGTGTGCGTGGGCGAGTATATATATATATATATATAATATAAATTTATATTATATGTTTGCGTATTATTTTCCGCGAGACCAATCAAAAAGTGCTAATGAAAAGTCTATCGAAATGTCCGGAAAAATATTATTTTTATTTCACTTGGCCGGTACATAACATATAGTACTGCGTGATACAGGATTACTTGTCTTATTGTTTTACGGGTCTGCTTCGTCTGACCTGTAAAACAATGAGTGTATGGATACGAAGTAATAAATTATGGTAAGATATTTTTGTTTACTATTTTTGTATTCAAGAATCCGTTGGTTGTTCTTCGAAAATTGCATCAGATCGTCGAGATAGTGTTATATTTTTAATGAAAGTAAAGACATTATTCCTAGTATGTTATCGTCAGTGTATATTATCCGAGTTAACTTCTATCCCCACATCACAACATACACATACAAACACACATTTAACCCCTACGTTTTCTTTTTACCTTTTACTACGCAGCTATTTTAAATTTGTATTAATTAAATTAAATATGTATTTATACAGTAACCCGCCTTTGAAAAACACAACTACAAATAAAAAGTCTTGTATGAGTATTTTATGGAACTAAATGACTTACTGAGAGTTATGCATGTTTTAATGAAATAAATTACCATTACAGGATAATAATATGTAAACTATATGCTTGCAGGAGTTATTTATCATCGCAGATAGCAAGGTACAACGAAAACTCTTGTAATAAATCTGAAATGTGAATTGAAATTTTTCCATAATAGATGTACATTTAAGGAAATGGCTATTGATATAAAGGAAAAATAATATAAAATTAATTTAAAATAGTTGGCTAAATAATAATTATAATTTTTTGTCTTTCGCTCAAAAAAAAAAAAATCGATTGAAACTTCAATATTATGACAAGTAAGTATAATATATAGCATGTATAAATCATCAAACACAGACATATTATATTATAATGTTATTTTATTTGTAAATAATATGAACTAATTTATATAATAGATAAGAAGTTAAATAAAAACAAAGCGAAAAAAAAATATGGAATGAGTAAATGACAAAAAATAAACAAATAGGTTTATTGAAAATCAAGGAACTTACTGAAAAAAAAATATCATACATATTTATTCTATTTATTTTATTTATTCCACAATTTTCTCAAAATCACATTTAAAATTCACCTCAATAGGTTAATGTAATTGGCAATTTTTTAGCTAAAAATAATTATTTAAATAATGATTTTTTTCTCTGGTCTTTTTTTCAAACGTATAATTATTATATAATTATATATATATATTTTAAAATGTATAAATTTTTACATTTTTTTAATATTATTTTAATAGCTATACAATATCGTTTTGTAAATTGGACATTGTCCATAAATATTAATAATAACGTTGACAAAAATATAAATATAAAATACCATTAATTCATTTTATTAGTCAACAATTCTTCTAAATATTAAATTATAAATACTGACGGACTTAATATTATTTATAATATGCGTTACATTTGAAGTATATATTATAATATAAACAATTTTTTTATTTTTATTTAATTTAGATTAAAATATTGTTTGAAAATTTGACCTAGCTTTTACTTATAAATCGTATTTTAACGTCGTATTTTTAACGTCCTGCCTTGCGGAAATCAATATTAGAAATTATAAAAAAAAAATCATACGCAATTTGACTATGTAAATAATATACAATGATGTTTTCAAGTCAATTTTGTATAGAATTCAATTATTATCAACCACTCATATTATAATAATAATATAATATATATATAATTATTAGTTTGCGGAATTTGTCATCTGTTCATATCGGAATCGGGTAGAACCATATTTTTACTGACATTATAATAATAAGAAAAAGAAAAATATTCAATTTTCTCGTCGAGTGTTTTTATAATAAAATTATATTTTTCATCGATTCGTAGTAAACGGGCACCTACGTGGTAAATAAATTGAATTCATTCCGACGGAATAGAATAATATGTATCATTACTATTTAAAATCCACACACACACACACACACACACACACACACACACACACACACACACACACACACAAACACACACACACTATTAATAAATTATTATGTTATTCTACTCTTTGAAAATGTGAAATAAACTCTTGGGATTTAATTTGTCAGTTGAGAAGTTATTAAGTCAAAATATCTGTTGCGTGGCGTTCGAAACACAGCCATATAATGTATAGACTCAACGTAAAAGGTAAATGTATACGTGAAAAACTCACGGGATTAAATTTCTATACAGCACTATTCCTATTAAACGCCATTAACTTAATTTGCTTAAAGCCTCTCTGACGGGCTTGACGTCGTCTACACGACGTAAATAATATGCGTACCTATATATATATATATATATATATATATATATATATATATACATATTATAATAGTTGTTGACTGCCGGGTAAACTATTTTCTAATTAAACCAAACATGACAATGTCTCGGATGCTTCCTCTCATTCGTGTAAGGTTTTTTTTCTCTCTCTCCACTCAGTCGCGTCACCTACACATGACTGCTATTAATAAAATCAACCCTTTGCCATGTCGCTGCACGAATCACTTGATAATAGTTGTTTCACGCTCTTTAACCGCGTGTAATAATATATAACACAAATCGCAGTCTCGTGGACTTAATTGTTACGCGTTAATGACTTCAAACATTTCGATCGTAAAACTACTGTCGTGTAAATAAGTAGGTAATTCGTGTATAATACTAGACCGCACGTGCATAAAAATCGATTGCCAAAGTGCAATATTCGCACCATACATACATTTAATGGTTACTGATTAAAATTTCCATTTTTTTTTTGTTGCTGTATTGAACAAACAATTATAAGTTTTAATTTGGGGGAGATGTTCCAGAGTTTTGCATGGAATGCTAAAAAATGTACTGATAGCCAACCATATATATTCAGAACCACCCTCGTAAACATTACGAGGCTTTAATAATTTATCGTTTTTTTCTTAAGCAAAACAAAAACGAGCACCTATATATTATTATTATTATTATTATAAATAATTCAAAATGATTATTATACTTTTTTTTTAAATAAAAATGTTTAAGCAAAGGGGAAATCAGTTAGTAATTATTTAAGATGGGAAATATTGAATTTTTAAATTTTTTTATAATATTCAATAAATAATTATTAAAAAATTATTACTATTATCATAAAATATGTCAATAATTACTATCAAATTGTATTATTTGTTTTAAATAAGTGCACCCTTGCATTTCATAAATGACGCTACTTTTAATAACTTTATAACTTTTTTTTATTATTAAAAATTAATATGTTCGATGAATTGAATAAAAAATCTTAAACATCGTTTTTTATTCAATTTTAATATATTAATGCGTTTTAAATTATACACAATTCTTTTTTATTTTTTGTTACATTATGATAAATTTGTATACATATGACAAAATAACAAATAATATATTTTTTTTTATGTTTATGAATCTATGTTCAATAATTAAAACAATTTGATTCATCTGGAAGTCATTTTCTCGATAGGTAAATATGATATAGAAATATAATATTATTATAATAGTCTCATATTTCATAAAAACAAAATAATAATTCCATGAAATAAGTGAAGTATCTCGTATGTTTTGTTTATAAGAAATTCCTATAAATCGATTTTCGATTCTCTTACAAAAAAAAAAAAAAAAATAATAACAAAAACAAGAATATATTTGAAAGAACTTCAACTATTCTGTAAGTCAACATACAAAAAAAAAAAACAAAGAGAATGTATAGTTACAACAATATGAGAAATATTTATTATGGAACTTCATGTCGATGTATAATAATATGATTTGTACGTATCTATAGCAGTTTATTTGTTCACTGTATGTTACGAGTGAGAAAAATTAACAAATCGTCAACATTTAGTGACGAGAATTGTTATTTAATAAAAATCGAACTATCCCTTCGAGTATCAACTACTACGCCGTCTGGCTATTTGATAAGAAAATTACATTAAACGGGATTTTGCTAACAATCCGTGACCACCCATCCGCTTTAACGAGTATATATTATATAGATTTTTTTGCATTATCCATGTGTTAATAAAGATTAGAATATTTTCATTATTTTGCTTACCCATTCAAAGTCTAAATTATTATAAACATTAGATTATTTATTACAGTAGGTATATTATTAATTTTACTATATTTATTTTCATAAAGCAGTTATTATGCTATTTTAATATAAGAAAATCAATCGAAATATTGGTGTTAAAAACTGAAAACAATCACTGCGATAAAAAAAAAAGGAAAAAGCGCGAAGTGTAAAAATGCAATTTATAATGCTATTTATAGATTATAATATTAGGTTAGGTATACTAAAAAAACAACAAATCGAGTTGCTTAGGTAAAAAAAAAATCACCTTGTACAAAATAACTAGCTTCTTGAATATATTATTATTGGCACTCGTGGTAAATATACATATTTTGCGAACAGTGCAGCGGACGTGTCTGTTGAGTGTGGTAGGGGGTAGTGAGCGAAATCAAAGTGTTCAGGATCACAGCTATATATATATATATAACGGTTATATTGTGCACGCGTGTCTATACATATATTATATTATTGTATTATGATACGCACAATATAAGTGGTCGGTGACAATGATATTGATAATAATAACGTAACGGTTTATGCCACACTGGTGTTTATTGTCGGCACCGAATAGTTAGATCGGTGGGGAAGCGAACTACTTAGGGAAACATTCCGCTCAGTAATGTATTATACCATGGTAACCTGTGACGACGACACAGATAATAATCGATGGGCAAACGACCATTTGTACATATTTTGGTGCGGTAAGAGGACGTTTGCGACGACGAAAACGACGATTCGACGAAATATCTCGAGGACGTAGGTACGTAATATTTGCCAGTGGCGAGATGATAAGTCGTCGTGTCGTACCGTGATAATAATATTATTGTGCCGTGCCTGCCGCCGGCTCGGCAACCGTAAAATCACGTCGCACTACACCGCGCCTCCGGTGACGCAGGTGGTCTGTGGGCCCCGGTCCACCCTTTATAATATAATATTATATATTCCGTCGACGAGGTGGGACTACAGAGATATACCTCGTCGGTACCTATATTCTCTCTTCCTTTTACTTTCCCTCGGGTTATTGGCCCTTATAGGACCGTCAAGTCTCACTCACGTTTGATTCACCTACCGGCTCTATCTTGAATTTATCTTCCCAACAACGAATCCTAGAAAATGTGGGTCACAGAGCACCGATTTTTTTTTTTTTTTAATACATTTTATTATTTACATCCAAAGTAGTTTTTTAGTCAGTAGATTTTCTTCAATAACACTCTTATATTAATAATGCATTTTCGGTTATTTTTCGATAACTTTTAACCATCATATTTACCACAAACAGAATGTTAATCAAGCCCATTGCTTTTCGGATACTGATGAATGATGCTATCTGGTGCTTATAAATTATTATAGTGCGATAAAATATAATGGACAACGATCATTTTTCAGAATATACTTTTTTTAGAAGTACAATTAGTTAATACTGAATACTGGTATTCATTAACATTTTTGAATTCGGTCATGGTTTATCACCTGAGCTAATTTGTTGGTCAATTTTAAACAATAACAACTATATAGTTGAGTATTATTTTTATAAATAGATAATATAATAGGAACTATGTATAAAACATGATGTTATAATATTCAGAGAAAACGAGTGATGTGAGTGAGGTGAGTGAGGTGGTTGTTTGTGGCTTAACAAACTTATAAAAATAGTTTATCCACTTTTATAGTATAATATTTCAAGTGATTCCTTGAAAATATTGTCGGGTGTAATAACTTATTGATTTTTATTATTAGGTATACTGACGGTGAATTATGTACAGTATATTTTTCAATCCATTGACCCGGGAAAAAAATATAAGATCATAAAGCGAAATATAAAACGTTCTTGGTATAATATACCTATTCATTAAAATAATATTTTATTGTTTTGACGCACTGCCGGAATTCTGTAGCAAACAAAATGAAATATAACGCACGTAAATGATACCGGACTACAAAAATATATGGTTGAAGCGTACGAGAAAATAACTCGGAGGAATTGAAACGGTAATGTGACACCCACCCACCCTCTCACGTACGCTCATACACACCGTTTCGCGCTGCGCGATATTAAAACGTTAAACAAAATGAGGTAATCACTCATGAATAAAAATATGATAAGGAGTGCGGCGGTCCAAGGTAATGTTGTTTTATTTCAAATCCCAAGTTGGGGATGATGGTGCATAGGTTGTAGTGGGGAGGAGGGCTGTGCCCTGCGTGTACAGTTCCCGACGGTAAATGTCTCGGAACGAAAACAAACGACGTACATCGCACTGGCGCAGCATCAACAATATGCGACCACGGGGAAATGATAATAGTGGCCTAAGTCGATGGCGGGAGTCAGTCTGCGGGGTAGAGAAGTTTACCGGAAGGGTGTTTATTTGACCGATTTCCACGAAAGACCAGTCGTCGGTAAGGGGATGGTTTACTCCCGTGTGCCAAGCGTATTATATTATACTATACGTATATCCAAACTATATGTTCTTATACAGAGTGTTTAAATTAAGATACCGCGGCGGTCGAGGGATTTTCAAAAAAATATATTTGAGGTTGAAATATTTTCTTTGGTCTTTAAATGTCACTGGCTAAGACCGTCTGTACGAATTTGTGAAACTTTAACACGAAAAAAGAGAGAAGCGTTTATTTTATATAGTGGTTATGGTAATAATAATAATAATAATAATAATAATAATAATAATCTAAAATACTTTAAACAAATAAACGTGCGATTCCGTGTTGGAGAAGAGATTTCTGGGAATATGAAAATAGGAAAAAGATTTTTTTTTTTTTAATTACGTTTTACATAATACTGTTTGTTACATTGAGATAGCAACAAAACCATTTCAACTTAAATTAAATATAGTTTTTTTTTATGTGCTTCCTAAAACACTAATTTAAATCTAATTAGTAACCTACATTATTTTGTACACGTTACTGTTTTATAAATATTATATTATAATATAATCATATATTAAATGTATGCCTTACTTTTCAGTAGAAGTATTTTAGAATAACCAAACAATATTAAAAAAACAAGTTCCTTTAACATGACGTACATAAAATAATATTGTTGTTCTTAAAATTTAAAACTTATAATTTAATAAAAGTATGCTTTTATTATACATATACTAGACTTTTTTTAGTAGTAAAACCTAATAAAATCGATGTAAATAAAATTCGTAAGAAAATATAATTTTTAAATACACTTCTCTTTCTCTCATGGTCGTTTTTGTATTATTTATGATGTATGTGAAACGGATATTGGCGAGTCAGTAAAACAAAATTTGTATTGTTATTGAATGGTATCCCTTAACGTACTTTGTATTCTAAACTCATGTTTTGGAAAGTTCCCTAAACAATGTATATGAACACTTTATCGAGTTTTCTTCATACTGCTGCAGTACATACGTAATGGCTAAAGGTACCGGACTTGACCGGAAGAGTACGCGTTTTCACTGGGTTGAAATTTGTATGCGACTTACTTTACAACATAGAAAATGGTTACTCACCTGAAACAAAATAAAAAATACAAATGTTAGAAAGACATACTCAAATAAATAAGTGTACATAAGTAATAATATGCATATTCGATTCAAAATGTCCACCTTGTTTCATTCGTTACAATTCAAAAGTACCTAAGGGCTTTAGTTTGTTAAATATATTTCTAACTAATTTATATTGGAAAGAATTGTCTTTTAAATATCTTCATTTTTTTTTCAGATCTGTTACACCATATCAAATAAGTAAAAGAAAGTACGTTTTACATTATTGAACATTTTTGTTAATTGCTTTGTGGGGATTGGTTGTTTCGATAAATCAAAGTGGGTTATCGATGTTCAGTGGGTTGTCCTTAATAAGTAATTTGGCGAGTAAGGTCTTCTTGCTTGATACTTTATTTTTAAAACACCAAAATTATGAAATATTTCATATGCCAATGAATTATAAGCTTTAATTTTTATTTGTTTTTTATTTTTTTTTTTATTAGAAATATAAATAGTAGAATAATAATAATTGAGAAAAAAAAACAATAAAAATAGTATTCTATTTAACCAACTGTATAATATTCATGTAAAATACTCAACCTAATGAGTAAATCGTTTTTAAATAGCTAGATTTCTTTATTTTCTCACGTTCCGGTGAAATAAAATAAAATTAAATGTCCTCGCCCATTAGCAATTATTATTAAATTTGGCAAAATATTAGTACGTTAATACGTATAGCCGTTCTGTATGGGAAAATAAATATTGCATAATATGGTTAAATTGCCCTTTAAAACGCTGCGCATTCATTAATATTATAATCCGAAAGTCGAACCAATGCAATTTTATTAAGCCAAGTACCTACGGAAAGCAGATTTGTTGAGCACAGAATCATTGAACTTATTGGATAGTTATGAAATGTGGAGGGGGGGGGTTAGTTCGAGTGGAACGAAATTCAATATTTCGATTGGCTGCAGTAATTCGCAACCGTACAACATGGGGCATTCGTGAATATTATCGTGTTTATACCTTCAAGCTATTTAATGGACATAATATCATATATTATCGTTAGTATATTATTAAAACGTACTGTTAAAGGGTAAGTCCTTATGCGGGCCTAATTCGAGTGACACGTGGAGGAGCGGTTGATCGGCGATGCCAACCGAACAAAATCGACTTCCCCCCCTAGTGTAGTAGTTCGATATTATTATTCTATACTTATATGAGTATTATACAATAATTATAAAATAATATTATTTGATATGGTGTACGAAAAAGGTTTGAAAAATCGTGTATCACACCAATCCGCTTTCTCTGCTCCAAGTCAAGTTTAATAATAAAATTTAGGTCATAAATGCAACGGGTCGGTCATTATATCCGAGTAACTGATGTTAAACAACATTACAATTTACAGGAATGAGATTATTGCCGCCGGTGTAATAAAATACACGCCATTACGTCCCAAAATGTCATTACAAATGTATTCTACTGTATATAATTTCGTTTGCCATAATATCCTAGGACCGACGGGTATATATTTACGAATTATCACGAGATGGGACATAATAATTCAAAATCAAATAAAACGTAGGCAAATTTGGTTTCCATAATGTAAAAATTATTACTAGGTAGTCGGTACTGGTATCTGTAATATTTTGATCGCAAACATGTCTGTGATATTATTAACTATAATATACCTATTGGCTATGATGATGTTATGTATTTATAATAGTTTCGTATCGTGTATTTGGCATAAATTATTATCAAATTCGGATATCAAATATTTACAACATTCCGTTCAGTTGTATATATCGTATTAATTAAACATAATATTATTATTAATACTAAACTATCGTATAGTTGACGAATTGACGATTTAGAGGCAAATGCATTAATTACTACTCGTAAATTAAACTCAAACGTAGGATGGATTAGTTCCTAAATATAATATACTGATTGAGCTACAACATTTTATATGATTATTGTACCCATAATATCAGTATTACATTAATGTATAATATTATTATCTTTACCCAGTCAAGTAAAAGTGTTGTTTTTAATATTATTCATACCTTTTCGAGTTACATACATTGTAATATATCATCATTGATATTGTTATATTATAACTTTATAAATTTCTTTTTTTTTTTAAATCAATGGTAATAATAAATGTAGGTACATATATCAGTATATCACGATTTCATAAATTTAATTTTTTTATTTACGATATCACCGTATAATTATACATTAACTATCAGTGAAATAATATTCGTATTTTACTAAATTAAAGGTTGGAATAACATTTAGAGAAAAAAAAATCAATCAAATTGAAATATGACGAATGTCCCATACAAACGACGGTGGACGGTGGTTATAGTGGGTCTATGCCCCTATTCCCTAGAGGGGCTTGGGTGCGTTATTAAAAGCTTTATGATCAACCGAGTCTCGTTTGTCGGGCCGTAAAAATTGGCCGATCCTATAGTTGTATACATATACACGTGTAGGCGGGAGGATCGAGATGGAATAATAATAAAAATAATAAACCGAATTTATAAAATATATTTTCCTCCGTTTTTATACAAATAACAGTAAAAACGGTCGAAATCGAAAAATATTATATTGCAAATACAAAATCGAGAACGACTCGAGACAACCGTATACGAATAAATATATGCCTTTTTTTTCTGTTTTGTTTTGTTTCGATTTTTTTCCTTTTTATGTGTACGGGTGACTTTTATTTATTATCAGTCGCGGAACAGCCGTATCTGCATAATAAACGATCTCGAGAGAAAAAAAAACTAGAGAACAGAAAAAGAAGAAACGAATTCCAATCGATTCGTTCGACGACTTGAGGTTCCAGTCACGTTTTTCGCATATCATTATTACAGTTCTGAAAGTATAAACAAATGTTTCGTACCCAGATAAGTCCGGGATTTCCACATCCCCCGAAGACAGATTCAAATGAGTTTACTGGAATTGGCAAAAATAAGAACCGGGAAATGATGAAGCCAGGTTTAAAAGAAAAATAATATTAACAATGATAGCCGGGTGCATATTTCATACGGTTCAAAAAAGATTAAATGTTCTTAATTCTATTGAAAGTTGGGGAAAAAAAGGAATTAAAACAGCAAAAATCGCCGAAAATGACTGAATGAATTATAAAAATATTATAAATTACGAAATATGAGGTCACGGGTTTTCCTTTGCGCGCATTGTTTTGTCAACTCTTAAAAATTCAGTATAATGTATTGAATATAAATAATGAAATGTTATCATTATTTTATTGTGCGGTATTATAAATATTACACGGAATCGAAAAAGAAAGAATTAAAAAAAATATATTTTATAGATGTAAAGAACAAAATTTAAACACGTAAATTCGATTAACTTACCGCACGCGAATATAATATTATGCGGTACTAAGCTTATTGTTATAAAATATATTATAGACAATGTGATTAGCTGTAGTTTTTTTTATCGTATAATTATATATTAAATCGTACGTATTGTATATAATGATATTATAGATTTATGCAAATAATGGCACTGTACATTACTTGTGTACACTGATAAGTATTGTTATGATAATTTACGAAAATAAACGCATTTTTAGAATGATTTTTTTTATTTCTTATTCAATTTTTAACTGTACTATGCAAAGATTTAGAACGTGAGCACATCGAAAGAAACTATTCTACAACCCCTGCGACATAACTTATTGCTTTGGAAAATAGACTCTACCCAGTGCCGTAGAAACCACCAGTGCAGGCTGTGCATTTAACCGGGGCACTTGATATTGAAAGGGCCCTGCAGATTACCTGATAATGTGACCAAAAATGTTTAATATAACAAAGAAAAAATAAAATAATGTGAGACGATGAATAATAGAATTTTTAGTTAACATTGTTATTATTTAACGTAGACGCGTTGATGGTAATAGTCACATATAGTGTCGTTAGCAAGAGACGCGAGTTCGATTTAACCTAGTACAGTAATTAGTACTAATAATACTAGTTAATATTTGACTTACGACAAATATAATTTTGATAGTTATTATTTAATACTATTATTATTATTATTATTATTATAACGTAAACGTCAACGTAATACAATTTTTTGATATTACATTAAATTATATGAAACTTGTGTAAATTTGTTTTACCCCATATATGTAGTCTACTACGTGATTTATAAATGGCTATTTAATTAAGTAATTACAATTTACAGGTAAATGTTGACCGTTTGATATCTACTTTTATAGTTAACAGAATGGCAATCTAATAAGTTTCATACCAAATACCAAAATTAACTGATATAATTTTATGTTGGAATAAACAAATTTTATAGGCAAAAGCGCAATTTGAAAAGCCAAAACTAAAATGTTTTAGTTGATTTTGTAGTAACTAAAGAGCCTTATCAGTCACTAATAGCGTTTAAATGTAGTGGGCACCTAGACCAATTTGCACCAGGGCACACAAATATCTAGCTACGGCACTGACTCGACCACTTCAATACTGTTTTTTTACGCCTAAGTATAACTTTAAATTGCCCTAAGCCATATGCG
Organism: Rhopalosiphum padi; assembly: GCF_020882245.1. Taxonomy (NCBI): domain Eukaryota; kingdom Metazoa; phylum Arthropoda; class Insecta; order Hemiptera; family Aphididae; genus Rhopalosiphum; species Rhopalosiphum padi. Next base: position 9,465,818 of record NC_083598.1, on the reverse strand, counting down.
CTGTATAACATAGCTGTGTGCATTTATTTTTTAATAAAATCGTAATACAGAACCAGACCGCCTAGAAAAGCGCTAATTATCTAAATGGAGTTAAATCTGCATAATTTGCATATTTAATATCATTATTTGGCAGTCATATATAAGACCGGTCGGCGAGGATGAAATTTAATTCCATATCTGTTAATGGGAACCTTCGGTAATTTATGGAGGAAAAAGGCACATTGTGTCAATATATACTAATGGTAAATTATTGAAATCCAGTAACCTACCAATACGATGGTTAAATTTTAATTCGCATTCTGTACATATGAAATTACGTACACGAGAATATTTAAATCGTTAATTACATTGAATCGGGTTTACAGCAAGCATAAGTTGAATCCGTTGATATACGACTTTTTTTTTTTACTGTAATATATATACCACATAATATATATATATATATGTTTATATAAAATAATTTATCGTCAAAGTTCATAAATATTGCTATAAAACATATTATAACTATAACTGACGAAACCACGTTTTTAAATTTTAAATAGAGATCTAAAAATAATTCTAACTAGTCATTGTTCTTAGAGTTAATCAAAACATTGTACAATTATGAAAATATAGTTAGGTATAGTAAATAGTTCATCAAAGCCTAAATGTGTTTTAAAAAAGTTTTTTTTAATAAACTGGACAACTTTCAGGGATACTTACTGTCCAATTTCAAGTATCTGAATATCTGAAATAAGATTTGTAAGACGGATAAGTTAGATATAATAATTTTTTTTATAAAATATTGCGTGTTGACGGAAACAAACTCTAATTTTGTCTGATATTATGATACAGCTCATGTATGTAACGATTGCGTGCTACGTAAATGCAGTTTTTCCTTACCAAACCTAACTTAATTTCGCCTTTATCTTATCAATTTTGTCTGCATACGTTGCTGCAAATCGTTCTACTAATACATTTATTGTTTATTGTTTTAATAATTTGTTAAGCCACAACGGTTTAAATCGTCTAAATCCTCTGAAATTCCATCTAACAATTATATGCGGGAATATATTTTCTCAGTAGAAATAAAACCGATTGTAGTTTTTATTACGAATGTGGTCAGTCAGGTTAGTTCGAAAGAATTCACAGAAAAAATGTAATAACGAAGTATCGTTTCTGGAAGACTATGTTCACAATTCGTAATCTACGTCAAATAATGCTTAGCTAAGTGTAAAGGTCAATAATAATAATAATAATAAAAAAAAATACGAAATAGCTAACTGTATGAACACGTACGAGAAATTTTAAAAATCATCAGCTTTATAGATATTTAGTAACGTGAATCAGTTTTGTTTATGAAATAATCAATTAATTATTGTATAAGAATCTCTGACAGTGATGTACGGAAATTGTAAAAATAAGTGATATGTATAAAAATAAAATTACCAAAAGCTTTAAAGAAAATCGCGTAAATTATTTTAAAAACTTTTACAATTGTAATAAATATCTAACTATATATTATTATATTATTAATTATAGTTATTAATATGTAATAAACTAATTCTAATAGAAGGGCTACTACAAAATAAATAAAAATGTAATAGAGACATTTAATCAATTTAAATTTAATTTAATACTATTTAGTATTTATGTTTAAAATTGAAAGATTTTAATTGTACCAATTATTATTATATTTTCGTATCGACAAAATTGATACAAAATATGAAAATTAACTTTCAACAAATCTTAAAAAATTGTGGTATTATATCCTACACAGAAATAAAATAATTAATATTGTAACGATCTTAACATTGTAACCATACAATTTATTATTATATACAGGCAAAATATTATATCCCTCGACACTGATGTAGCTGATTTGCCTACCTATAATGCCGTGGGATCAAAATTGTATTTTTTTTTTTTTTTTGAAAAAGAATTAAGTTTTGACTTCATGGGTATTAGCTTTTTATAATATTATGTTATTTCAAATAATTATACAAAAAATTCAAAAGTAAAAAGAAGAAACTTATTAAAATACATATTTGTTTATAAAATCTATATTTTATCAATTTCGGTATTCCTGTGAAATTATATGATGTTTTCAATGTTGACAATCGTGACCACTGACCAATTATATCGCTGGGTTATCTGTAATGGCTTATTGGATGTGCATTCCATTGTTATATGTTTTACTGTCAAAGTTGTATATTGGAATACATTAAAAAAACAATATCATAGACAAATTTGATTTAAAACGATATGAAATATATTATTGAATCAACAAATAGGCGTGCGAATGATGTGTATTAATACGTATATTACATTAATTATTATTTATTATTAAATTACCTACATTATGCTTTGAAATTCAGGTTCACTTATATTATTGCTATTTTACCAAAAGTCTTTTTCGTATAATAGTAGTATGATAAAATTACATTTTACATTCGTACAGCATAATGTATTTTCTTTCGGGATCTCAAGAGAAAGGATTTTAGGAGTTTTTATGAAAAATCACCATAAAATCGTTCAATTTTTTATGTTTGAGTCATCTAACTGAATTCCTCAATTTTTATCTCAAACAAACAAATTCCATAAGTGATTATTATTTCGGTTTCTATTATACAGCGTACTCGTACTTCATTGTAAACATATAGCATTTCGTTGCGGTAAATTTTGACCGTTTTTCGTTTTTTTGTCTCTTAGAAAACTATTGATTTTTTATAGATTTTTTTTCAGATTCAGAAAAATGTTGCCATTCCTCTCCGTACAAACTTTCGGTTACTTTACGCCAACATGCTTTTTTTAAGTCTCTATATTCATTTGAAGTCATATCCCAAATGCATGGGTAGTTTTGAACTTCCAATATTAATTTTTCAGTATCAAACATAATAAGAAAAGATTAGTTTGACTACTAAGCCTTAAATAATAATTTAAAATAATTTTTTTTAAACAGTGACCGATGTTCCGCACAATTTGATCGGTTATATTGAAATGTATGTGCTATGATATACATCCCGACGGTTGCCGAGAATCGGTCTAATTTGATCGCGATAATGCGTTTTCCGTTTAATCATATTTTATTTTGGGTTATTGCGATTCTCGGTAACCGACAAAACGCATAATGTGATCCAAGCCTTATTCACGATTTCGGTCTGAAAACAAAACAAAACTCGGTTTCGGCCGCACCGTTGTTTTGGTTCCTGTGAAATGTCGGTGTATCTTTTTTGTATTCGGGATTCCGAAAACCCGCGTGCCGCCACATGGCGGCACGAGAATAATAATAAAATGTCATTGTGTGCATCGGGATCAGTTGTTAGCTGACACAGAGACCGTTTTGTCGTCCAACATGGTCAATAATAATATGCTCTGGTGGCGACGGTGGCGGTGGCTAGTAACATAAAACCGATGTGGATAATCAAACTAAGTGCAATGTATATACTGCTCCGCTGCCGTCATCGCTGCAAAACGGCAAAAGTCCAGGTAAACGCCTGGATAACGTATGGTTCATGTTTCTATATTGTTTGTTACGCGGAAGGATATCCGTAAATAGGGTGAAAATTGTTGACAACAATACCTATCATCGTGGATATATTTTATACTGTTTATACATTTTCGTTGTACTCACATGTGTTTTCTATGTCTTGCGTTCCCGTGACGTGGCAAATCTACGAATTTGAATCTTAACGCAGTTTATCTTTTACAGTTAATATTAGAGGAAATTTACGTATCATCGAGTTTCTAGAGGGTAATATAAACTATGCTCGAGCAAAGAAAATGTTTTTCTACATATTATGTTTTAAAAAAAATTCTAATAATTTTAAATTTACAATAAATTATTCAAGTATCATAGCTTCTTATACGTAATACGATATTTACATACTCGTAAATCGTTAGTAATTATAACATAACAATATCTACATATTGATATGTTATGTATATGTACCTACGATAGGAAAAACGCATTCAGTACGACGTTCTCTTAAAGCATCGAGATTATTTTCCGTCCAGAGTAACAATAATAATTGTTTAAAAATGTAAACACATTCTGGCAAAATAAAAAACTTGTGCGTTATTATATGGACTAATAAACGATTCAATGTATGTTATATAATATATATATATGTATAGGTACTGAGCGATGAATACCTTAGTCGTTTTTGCAAAAACTCACTTTGTAATAATAATAATGATGATAATAGTAATAATAATAATAATAATAATAATAATAATAATAATATGAAACGAATATATACGGGGCGAAAAACAAACAACGGAGATGAGCTGGAAAAAAACTTACCGTGTCTACCTATATTAATATATATATTTATTTTATCATAATATACTCGGATAACATCATAAAAGCTGCTGCCGTATTAAAAATTCCTCGGAGTAAATATCGCAATATTTTTATATAATATTATATAAATATATGATAAGCACGCGTCCCTTGTTTCTTTTCTTATTTCTTCTCCCACAGCGGTACATAATATTATTACATTGCATTTTTCATCTGCATGTCCGTCAACGTTACACTATATAGTTTGATATAGTTTATTATAATATTGTGCTGGTAAATATCGTAATGGTAAATTATATTATTTGCCGGGATGTGATGTAATATTATTATGATAATTGAGACGTATATTTCTAGACTAAAATATATGTCAAAAATATATTTATAAACTATGTAGTACGTACTAATAACACTAACGGCACACTGATAAATGTAATGAATGGTATGCAAGAGGACATTTCGTGAACCTGGAATGGACAATCAGTACTTTTGTTTTGTCAGTAGTTCCGCGAAGTGACACGATTTTACAGACAAAACCAATCTCAGGGAAGAAATGCCATTACAATACTTTAATCTTAAAAATTATCTTCATTGTTTTATTAAATGCCATTAATTATCATGTTAGTTGAATAAAAAAAAAACTAATATAACATATTTTGGTTAGGTTCCAAAAAAATAAAAAAATAAAATAATTGCATACATATGGCTGCGGGTATTAGTGAGGTCTTGTGTAAGATTGTGCTGAACGTTAAAACTGATTAGGTCATGCAATAGTATTATCATTTTGCTGCATCGATGAGTCAAAAAAACAATTTTTATTAGAGCTTTATGTTTCGCAGTACGTTATCCCAACATGAAGCGATACGCACGACTACAGTCCATCAGTCAGCTAGTTAATTAATGTTTAGAGTTATTATCTTTGTTTGAAATTAATATTTAAGTATGATAATTACTTTGAAGAATTATTATAAAAAGCATCAAAATACCAATCACACAACTGTAGTAAAGATATAAAGTCGTCATGAAAAAATTGTGCACGATTGCGAGCATAGTAATCGGTTTTGTAAATGATGCTTTCTCGGTAATTTAAAAGCTTGCAGCCAACAAACTGTAGCAGTTAATGATGCTGCAGCTAAAATTCAACTAAATTACGTCAACGATGGCAGTGAGTAGTTTATAATTTGTATTCTCGGAAAGTGAAATCTGCGAACGCAATTTATTTGTAAACGATTTACAAATCAATTTAACAATAGCGAATCAACATTTTGTTTTAGTAAAAAGTTACGCAGTTATATTATTCTCAAGACAACGGGTAAATATTACTACCTATGTACGACTAAGGCCATTATTATTTCGGCGCAGTATATTGACGAATGATTAATATAATTTAATAGTAATGGTATTTATAACAAAAATTATTATAAACAATACTTTCTCGGGAGCAATTTATTATTCAACGTGGTATTTGAGTTGGATTAAATTACGTCTAGACGAGGAATAGAACACTGGTGCATTGAACTTTGTACTTTTCCCATCGGTTTTATAGTGGAACTATTGTCGGTGTGACTATACAATTCATTATATTGATATGTTGTTTACTGGCACAAATTATATATATATATAAGTATATAAATATATATTCATATTATGTATAATATATATATATATCGGTTATGGTCGTATGTATAATAGGCAAGGGATCCTTTGTCGTCTAATTACGCCACAAACGACGTTGTGTCGAAATGAGTTTCTGACATTGTATATTTAGGTATTCAGTTATTATACTATAATTATCATCTTTGAACCCGTGTATATGAGGCACATCAAAGAGTATGATCGAGAGTAAAATTTTAGGTATCATTAGTAGAAATTTCCATAAGTTAAATTACGAGCTTTAAGCTCAATACACTGCAACGATATTTTTCATATAATTAAGTAGTTGCCTACGCATAATAATATTATATAAATACATTACCGCGTCCGATGCACGAACCTCATCAAACATAATGTAATATTATAATCTTTATGTGTATATAACACTATACATCCATAACCGACCGTTGCCGTTGTTCCCTCGACGATCCCGTGATCCTTAGAAACGTGATAAAGGAATTCTGATACACTGGCACGCCGTACAAAGGAGGAACTATATTAGCGACATATTATAACGAGAAAAATTACAGGTTTTCTATTTATGTGGAGGACGGACAAGGTATTTCGTATTGATTTGTCGTGGACGAAAGGTATAATAGGAATGTCTCGACGAAAAAATTTGATGACACATCGAGCACTGCAAATGTGTCGAACGATAGCGATCCAGTTTATATTACACGACCCCGTGTCGACGATATTGACTCATATAGTTGCCACGCGGGCAATAATAATAGTCTGAAATGTCAAAAAGACGAACGGAGTACTCTCAACGCGTGACCTACAGCCATTATGTAATGTGGACATGCAAAATCGTACAACCTTATTTATTTATTCTTTTTTTTTTTTGTTCCTCGTACAAAGGCAGGTACACATTCACGGGTGGCAGTTATTTTCTTTCTTTTCTGCCGTAAAGTAATATAATTCACAATATTTTATATACGAGTACGTACACGTCTTGTACAATGCACATATAATATATTATCTATATATCGCTGCGAATCGTGACGTTATTCACGGTAAAATGAGTAGCAGCGGATGGCGATGATGGCTGCCGTGTGTGTGCAGAGAAGAAGAAGGGGATCGACCTATTCGGATAGTGCGGCAAGGCGGACGTACATATGCAGGGCGTAAGCATCGCGAGAAGTCAGAGACTAAGACCATAAATATAGAATAGCAGTAGCAGTGTAGCAGCTGAAACAGTGGCGGCAGTATAGCATCTAGCAGCAGCGTCATCAGACTGTTAACTGCCGAGTCGTTTTGTCAACGTCTAGTGCGAAAAGCCCACGAGGAAAAATAAACCCATGACAATTAAACGTTTTATCTGACGGAGGATAAAAACAACGCGGACGGCGTCGTCCGGTGCCAAAACAATAATAATAATAATAATAATAATAAAAGTTATATTATTATATAGTGATCGTCGTCTGGTGGTGATCATTCTCTTGCGACGGCTTCGTATAGATACGTAATAATAATTACGCAAAGACAGGCGCACTCACGCGCGTCCGCGCGTTTGTTGTTGTTGTTATTATTATTATAGTAATTTTTTAGACTTATATTATGTAGGACGGCGAGAAACTTGAAGGTTGGGTTGGTGTAACGTCTAGATGGGAGAGAAAAATCATCGAGAGACCGGATGATGCCAAAAATGCGTTTTGGCAATAGGTGTGGAACGGCGGATGGTGCAGAGGTACATGTACTGTGTACATACATATAGTAATCACATACACACACAAGCACAAGATAGAGATTGTTAATCCGGACGACGGGCACGATTTATTTGGTTAGGTCCGGCTCATTAAAACGCCAAAATGGATTTACGGCGGAATGTTTATTGCTACGTGAAAATCCGTTTATATTGAGCTTCGGATAAGGATAAAAAAAAAATAATAAATAAATAAATGAAAATAATAAGAAGGCAAAAATGTGAGCTGTGTACGCAGGAAATCCAGGAGATATATTATTATTATTATCATTATTACTATCGTCTTCTCGAGCGTAGATGGTACAGTATATAGGATATACCTAATAATATACCTATAAAGTATAAGACACAGTGACTGACGTCTCGAGGAGTCTGGTCTGATATTAATCCATAATATATAATGTTATATGTATTATGTATTGAGGAGAATTTGTCAAGGCGTGGCGGCCGGCGGGGGTTAAGAAAAAAACTGTCGCGGAGGTCGATCGAAATTCGATTTCGGTCTGTGGACTAGGTGAAAACCTTAAATCGTATTTTTTCCCATTCCTTTTGACAAAACTTTCTGATGGAATTTCTAATAAAAACGTACGCTAAAGTTTTGACGTATATCTCCCTCTCGCTCACTAACTCTTTCGTTTTCTTCCACTCTCTCTATATTTCGCTATCCCCCAATCTCACACGCTACACTTGCGTATACTAATACTCTGTGCATACCTACATAGATTAATTCATTAACTGGGTTCAACTCGGAGGATACGTTGCTATGTAATTTTGCGAAAGAAAGTTGCAGTAATTAGTTTAACATTATACTGTTATCGGTGGCAAAAGTTTTACGAATATAGTTCTTATACTTAAATTATGTATAAATTATTGTCGGTGCATAGTATTACAGCAAGTCATAAAAATATTTTTTTTTTTTTTGTCACAAAATCAGTTTTGAGGGATATATCTGTATTTTTATAGTCATGACACATTTTATACAAAAATAGCAAAAACTTATATCTTAAAAATCTTCAAAAATATTTTAATATCAATATTTTTATTATTCCAATTTAAATAATCATAAGGTCTATTTACTAATTTACTAGATTAAAACTATATTGACAATCTGCAGCTTTAATTTACCGTTGTAACCTATTTATTTATTGTATATTTTTTTAATTTACTCATTATTCAATTTCAATCATGGTATTATTATAATTAGTTTATTATAAGAAGTATTCACAATCTTTCGTCCTTTATATTTGTGTTGATATTTTTATTTGCATATCGTTAACGAACAAATAATAATATTTTTAATTTTTCGAGTAAAAAGTTCTCAAATAAAACATTGAAAAGTGGTTAATTCGATTGAAATTCTTAAATGGTAATAACACTAATAACTAATAACACTTAAAATATGTTCATTCACTAACCGATTAACAATAGCATGAAAAAATGTACGTTAAAATTGTCAGACATCAGCAGGGAAATGTAAAAAGTATCCAGCTAGATTAATTTTTAAAATGCTTATATAGGTTTTCTAATTATTTTATAACTGTTTTGTAAAAATATTTTTATAAGTCTTGATTAATTATCGATGTTTACGAAAATAAAACTAATTCTTTAAAGCTTTAATATTCTTAGGCACTCGCAACAAATGGTAACATTTACCTTGTTGTTTGAAATAAATTATATTAAATTTTATTCTAAGGCCACGAGTTTTAAAGAAAAATTCTATGGATAGAAAATATAGTAAAGCTATATAATATGTATGTACAATAAAAACACATTCTAAAGTTTTTATATTTTTATGACAGGCTTCAAAATTCTATACTTATGCTTGTATAAATCAACAGACAATTCATAGATATATAAATTTTTAAATATATTTTTTTTCCATGGAATAATACCAATATTTCTTTTTTATTATTATTCATGACAATAATATGTTGTATTAACCATCTGATACAAACTGAGTGCGAGGATTATTTAAATTTTAAATTTGTGTCATAGAAACTTCACAAATTCAACGCCATATTAGTATAGGCACATTTTATTGAACTATATTATTATACAATATATTCACTAAAAATCTTGGTATTCATTAGAGCTCTAAATAAAGATCAGATTTAATATTATTAAATTACATAATCGGCATAATATTATACGAATATAAGTATGATGTCAATTTATAAATAAAATGATTTAATATTTCAAAAAGCTTTATGGACTATGGTATAATTCAATTCGATTATGGTAGAAATGGTAGAATGTTTAATAATTATAAAAGGATTCTAAGTCACTCATACATAAATGCGAACAAGTTGACATTAAACATCAATTCGTTTTTTAATAGACACTACACCAATACAAATTATATTATTATAATTATATAAATTCATGTTAATTAAAAAGCTTATAAATATATATTCTAATATAAAAACATATTTCACATTTAAAAAAATCTAAAATTAAGCATTGCTGACCAAAACTATTGTCACACTAATGTGAAAGTCACATACACATTTGTGCCAAATTGCATTTAAAGTTTTGAACGGTGCAAATGCTGACACGGCTAAACTACCTTTCCATGGCATAACAGATGGTCTGAAATAATGCATTTGTCACTATAAATACTATTATGTTTGTACAATTAGAATAGTTATATCTTTCTGTTTGTGTAATAAAAAAGTATTCTCCTTGATTTATGACTTTAAGAATCTTGTCATAGGATATTTATATAAACGTAAAAAACAAAAGCAAACAACAATCCTCAATAAGGCTCACGGGCCATGATAAATAGGTTGATAAAAAATATAGTTATTCTTGTTCAAATTAAACTAATGATATTATTAATATTTATTGTAAGTTATTTTATTATAATTATACTAAGTATTTTAAATTTGTAAAATTTACTTTTAAATCTCCATTGTATACTATTATTCCAAATATACTACAACGCTCGGTTAATATTATCTTAAAGGATTAAGAATTGAAAATTAATATTGCCATTATCAAAATATAATTTTTATTATAATAAAGTAGTTGAAATAATTAAAATAAAAGTTTAATAAAAACTTAAAAAAATAATAAAATTATGACTATCTCATCGAATGAAAAATTTGGCTTAAAAATGTTCACGTGTAAATTCACTTATAGCATTATTTGAAAAAAATAACAAAAATTAAATTAAATTCAACGAACGACTGAAATTAAAATTGTATAGGTTAAACACATACACATACACACTCACACATATATCAAAGATAACTGAAATTCATGTTTTAAACATTTTTTCTGTAGAGATTTAATGTTTTTTTTTATATGATATGATAATAATTGTATTTATAAATAATATTTTTGGGAATAACCAAAGCAAAATGAATTTATCCAGGCAGACTATCTTGATACGGAAAAATAACATTATTCTTTAATTGATTATTTTTTTAATATTAAATATACAACTTTACGAGCCTGGTAACAATGATGTTTACCGATTTGTAAAGCACGTGAAGAAAATGAGAGTCGACACAGTATTATATAATATATCAACTGAACAACTACGTGTTTCGAATTATTTTATTTTATTATTATCAAAAGCATCTACTATTGAGGGAAAAAAATAATTAATATCAAATTTTATTCTACATCTTCTTATTAAATTATTATTCACGCCAGAATTACACACATATTATTATCTACAGATAAAGAAATAACACTTTCAAATCTGATTCACCTAGATGGCCAATACAATATAAAATCATTTTTTTTTCTTAAAATAAATTTTCGGAATTTTAATATTTTTTTTAATATTATACAGACATACATAATATACACGTACATTTGTATACATTTTATTGTTCGATTAAACAATTTTTTCAAGATCAAAAATATTACATGACACCGATGAAAATATAATTTTGTATACGGTGTATTTTTTTTTATTTCTACTCGGTAAACACATTATGTTTTAAAACTGACTGACGCTCGACGGGCTTAGTTGATAAACGTGCGCATATTCGGTTCGCCACATTACAGCAGAGTGGTGTTTAAACAGTGCCTATATGCACGCGTATAAATAATCCACATACATAATATAAATAATTCATCGGATTTCAATGTTTCGCCATAGAAAAGCGGCGGTGTTGGTTAATGTCATCTGACCGACCTGGACGACCGTATAATGATGACGGTGGTGCTCGCGGATTCGCGGACAAGACATGACGTGCGTGCCGAGAACTCGTGAAATATCAATTGGAATGTGCCCGCAAAATGAAGACTAAAAATCGCCTCGTAAAGACGTGTCGTCGGGAATAGATGTAAGATTACGTTCAAAGCATACGTGGTGCGTGCGTGCGTGCGTGTATAAGTAATCTAACGGGGGTGGCTGCGGTGTTCACTGAACCATCGTCATTAAGGACGGTCACCAAGGTCGGTGGCGGTAGATGTGGAGGCATTGGTACGATTATATATATATATACGAGAGTGAGAGTGAGAGAGACAGAGAGAGAGAGGGTGGTATGTGCACACATACCCAGTAATGTGATACCCATTTATCTACGTCACAGCTTGCGACTTCTAAGCCCGAGGGGCCGCGGCCGACGACCGCGGTGCGACGAGAGAGACGGGACGAGGAGGACGGGCACGGAGAGAGTTTAAAAGAGACATGGCAGAGTTGGTGGTGGAAAACGTCCTGTACGGTGCTTCATTATGTCCCGGTCATTATCCCTATCTTTTTGTTTTTTTTTCACCTCTATCCCGCCTCGCCATCTAAAACAACCCCCTGTAACTATCACTCCCCTCTTGCCATCATACCCGCGTACTCTCTCTATCTCCCGGTCCAATTTATCTCTCTCTCTCTCTCTCTCTCTCTCTCTCTCTCTTTCCGCATCTTTGTGTGCGTATATATATACCGTATAGTGATGCTGTGTTATGTTCGCCTTTTACATTACCGGTCCGTGTGTAAATTTACCAGGGGCATTCCGTTTTGCCCCCCACCGATCATCAATCATGTGCACCCCGTCGCCACCGACGGGTTATCTCCAAAACAATACGGGACGGGGAAAAAAAAAAGTTAAAGTGCAACAACATACCTCGAACGAAAAACTAAATATATACATTTATACGTATATACATCATGCGTGTATATGAAATAAATAAAGAGAGATCATATCTATACGGGCCACGAACAACTTATACGGTTTCGTCGGTGTAGTCGCATAATATGTGTTTGATATAATACTATATCAACTGCTTACGATGGTCTCGTGGGCGAAAAACCCGCGTACATATACTTTCCGTTCGGACAGAATTTATACGCTATACCACCACTGTGACACACAGCTAGCGCGCTGTAACACGTTTTGCAATAATTGTATTTGCCAGGAATGGCGACTAATTTTTATACGCCTACGCCTGGACCGCTGCAAGGAATGTATGTGTTGAGTATGTTGTGTTTAATAGAAAAGAAAAAAAAATGCCATCCTCGCAAATAGCTTACATTTTTTTCGTACCTACTACAATATACGTACATAACATTGAATCGTTTTATCGTAATGAAACCGCGTGATCGTATGGCTGTGGTGCAGTTAACGCGGAATGGAAACCTAAAGTTCAAAGTCACAGTTTTCAAATATCCTACACGATTGCAGACGTTGTTTTATTTATTTGGTTTAATTGCTTGTTCGAATGCGTTGGTACAACAGTTGCGTTTGTACGTAACATATATATAATATTATAACGATCCGAGAACTGGCAAAGTGCTCGGTTAAATATTGTATGATTGTATTGTGTACTATTAAATATTAAAAAAAAAAATGAAATTCTATTCATATCGACACCGTGGCCGTAAATACAATAGAACTTGTGCAAATATAATACATCATCCTTATAGTATTTGTAAATATTAGATAATGTATCAATATATTATATAAATTATTTTAGATTGATAACTAGAAAAAAAAATTAAATGATACATTATATAAAAATGTATTATATTATTATACCGATGGGCAAAAATATATGTACGTCTAAAACAAATCGATTGCTTTGAAGTCAGACGCTTGTGTTATAGCTTATTTACCGTTTAAAATGAATAATAATATTGTCCATTTAATCGAATATGTGTTACATTACTTCCACATTAGATCTAACTGGCTAAAAATAACAACATACGGGGCCACCTATATGGATAATAATCGCCGGGCAAACGGCCAGAGGGACGCAGTTAAAATGCCCCAAGTCGCTCAATGCGAATAATTTCGTATAATATTCTCATTATCCGGTTTGGTGGGAGCCAATTTCACAACGGAACGCGGCGAATGTCGGTACACTTAAAAAACGAAACTGCGAAACCCTCGAAATCCACGAGAACGGTATAATAATATCGTTTTGAAACATAAGCGTATAAGAGAGCACATGGCTTGCGTACGTACATAAAAAAAAAAAAATATTCGTAACGATAACGAATATTATATTTTATATGTATTATTATGTATATGTTCGCTTACTGCAGGTCATGTACGGTGTGCAGACCCGGATTAACACTATCGTAGGCCCTAGGCACAGTTCTTTATTACCCATCATGTGCTAATATACGGTTCTGTAGTGTTCAGTATTTAAATGATTAAGAAACCTAATTTTTGGGAGAGGTAGTGTTTTTCGCAGTGTTTTAAGTCTTTAAAATCAAAAATATTTACAACCTGAAAATCAATTATTAACTTTATAATCATAACTTTATCTAATGACAATTTTAACACATCTAAAAATACATTTTACATTACTCAAAATATATTATTTAAAATTAAACTGCAGGAACCATACAAAACAACTTATTTTATACCATTTTTCATTTTGTTCTTTGTATTTAAATATAAAACAAGATAATTTATTGTAACAATTTAAAAATAACAGTATTATGTAGAATATGTCTTAATATAAATTTATTGTTACAAATGTTTTTTACGATATTTTTTGTTTGCAAATGATTCTATAACTTTTTCGGTATCGATGTCTTGGAGTAATTCGTGTTCAATTGCAAGTACCGATAATGATGATAATTTATCTTGTCCAATAGTTGACCGCTGCCAGTTCTTAACCCTCTTTAAAATTGAAAATGATCTTTCACCTTCGCACGAAGTCCCAAAAATTGATAAATATATCCTAAAAGCAATGTTTACATTTGGAAAACTTGTTACCATTTTGGTATTTATTTGTTTAATTAGCATTTCATTAACAGACATCCCAGTTTCTCGAAAGCTCTTAAAAATCAAAAACTCATTAACAAATGAAGATTCTAAATCGGTTTTATAGGCTTCAACTAAATTATTTGCCTTTATTTTTATTTCTTCATCTTTTAAACTCTCGTTAGTTAAAAAATTAAATCTTTCGTCTAATTTTAAATAAGCTTTTTTTCGTTTTTCCATTTCAACAATCAATTTATCAATTATTACATAAAATGTTTGAGTTTTGAATTTATCTCTAGCACTCATTTGATCAACAGCATCAATTGCATTGCCATCATTTATCGAGACTTTATGTTTACGTTTTCTAGATTCCATTTCAGAATAATCAGACAAACCAGAAACTCTTTTTTTTGCTTTTTCTTCAAATAAATCAAATTCTTCGGCGCTTCTCATTTTTTTAAAACATAATATAAGACTGTTATAGAGGTTAACGACAGTACATATCTCAATACCGGGTGTTTGTAACGATTTGTTTACAATATTAATTTGTTGTAAAATGTCATTCCAAATATTAGACATTAGAACAGTTTCAAGACGATTGAGTTTTTTAACAAGTGACTTAGCTTCATTAACAGCATTAGGAGGTTGTCTTTCTGATAATGAAATATCAATCAAAGCCTGACGGATTTCTTCATAATTAAGTGATAATGCCTTCGTTGCATCACTACGCGCGGACCATCTTGTTTCAGACAGACTTTTAACTACAAAAACAGACTCCTTCATATTTTTTAACATTATAGACCATCTTTGAGGTGATGCTGCCAAAAACGTATAAATTGACTGAACCACACTAAAAAATTTAATGGCTTCAGTACAACATTCAACAGTAACAGATCCTACCAAGTTTAAACTATGTGCAGCACAGGGAACCCACTCGGCCAATTTATTTACTTCACGAAAAAGAGCTTGAACTCCTGAGTATATTCCACTCATATTACTCGCATTGTCGTAAGACTGAGAACGGCAATTTGATATGTCAATATTGTTATCGTTAAGCAATTTAGTCAATACATTAAAAAGATATTTACCATCATGCTGTTCAATAGGAACAAAGCCAAGAAATCTCTCTACGACTTTTCCTTGACCAATGGTGGTGTAACGAATAATGATCGTTAACTGATCGATGTGCGCTATGTCGGGCGTCGAATCAATACTAATACCGAAATATATTGATTCTTTTATTTCAGAAACAATTTTTAAATTTAGAGTAGTAGCAAGAATGTCTATAAATTCGTTGCAAATCGTAGATGACATATATGATATATTTCCTTTGCCAGGATTTCCGAACTTTTTTATATGCTCTTCAAGAAAAGGATCAAAATTAGAAAGAAGTTCAAGGCAACCTAAATAGTTACCATTTTTTGGACAGCCAAATACTTCCGAATCTCCTCTAAAAGCTAATCCTCTAGACGATAAGAACTTAATTACTGCTATAACTCGTCTTAAAACTTGAATCCAATACATTTTTTCTTTATTATACTGATTTATTAATTCCACATCTATTTTTTTACATTTTTGAAGGTCTACCATTTTTTTTATCGAGTTAAAATGGTCATTAGATTGTTCGTGAGTTTCCATTCTAACATTAATATTTTTCCAATCATCAAAACCACTTTCGAATTGATGCACAAGTGTTAATTTATCACTACTTTGCAAATGACGAAAAATTTTACACACATAGCAATACACTGATCCAGTGGATGGCGAATATATCAGCCAGTCTCGATTTACACACTCACCATTTCCTAATGCTCGTGAAAAATATTCCTTTCTGAAATATCTCATTTTTTTACCAAATTGTCTAGCAGATACAGTTAAATCTGCATCCACATTTTGAATAGGAATATTTTCAGAAAAATAAGAAATCAGATCAGCGTTAATTTCCCAATGTGCAGGATCGTTACTAAATTTTAAATTACTAAGGTCGGTCAGATTGGATTTAACTTTATCTGGTATAGATTCAGTTATAACACTTGTAGTTTCGTTTAAGGGAGTTGTCAAATTTGGTTCAGTTTTCTTAGGAGATGAACCTAATAAATTACCTTCAATTTTAGATTCATCTGTCATAATATTTATTAGTTGATTTTTATTTGAAATCTCAATTTGGTTTGTACTTGTACCTGCATTAGAACGATTTTGTGTTATTATGAATTTGCTCATGGACCCCATTTGTTGACTGATGTATAAATCTCGTTTTTCTTTCTTTTTTCTTTTAGTAGAACCACTTTCGTGCATCCTTTTGTACCCATCACCAGACATTTCAATATTACTTCTACTAGTTCTACTCTAATAATGTATACATAAACATTTATAAGAGTATATCAGTATATGATATAATTTTAAATACGATGTTATTTTAATATATTATCTAACGTAAGATATAGATTAAAATTTTAAAGTACCTGTTCAGAGATTGTTCCGTTTAAAGTTCACTATACTGGATTTACAATTGACAATAAACGATATTAATGAATAATGATATTATAATTTATAGTACGGAACTGCGGACTGCTACGAACAAATAACAATATTGACAAGGATTACTTAAGAATAATTAAATGTTGTCTTATCGTTTCGATACGGCGAATGGCGATACCGACCGAACAAGTCCCGCATATAATGTCCACGCGTGTGTGTGTGTGTGTGTGGGTGAGTCCGCGGTCGATAAATATTATTTATATTACGTAAATGATATTATTTTTGTATTATTTCCAAAAATATTCTAAACAGAAATCGTCGTTTCATTCATCATACACAGTCGTTTTCCCGTATACCGTATGCATTTTATCGGTTTATGGTTTATCCAATCTGATTTCATTAAGTGATTATTACGAATTACGATAACGAACATTAAATATAAATATACGAGAAATATTATAAAAAATATTTTATTTGTTGTGCTAACATCTACAAATAGTTAATTAACTTTAAAAAAAAATATTACAGAAAAATCGTAACCAAAAATTTCATTTTCGTAGGCCCTAAAATGTTCGTAGGCCCTAGGCACAGTGCCTATAGTGCCTATTGGGTAATACGGCCCTGACGGTGTGCTGTATTTTGGCTGGTCGGCTATAATTATAAGTGTCAAACGAGATACGGTGTCCGTAGAACGTGAGTAATTTGGTACCCTTATTTTACTAGTACTTTGTGAAAATATTTTTGAATATTTAATTTATGTTCATAAATTTATTGAACAAACTTTTTAACCCATCATTATTCAACTTGAATTAATTACAAAATAATATTTTAAACTTATTGGATATAATATATGATATGAAAAATAAAAATAAAACAACAAAATCACATGGGGTTCGTTTTATTCTAAATACGTTTATAATAAATAAAAATAGTATGTTCCACTTTACTACGGTCTGACTGGTGTAAACAATTTCAATTGTTCCACTTCAAAGAGCACATCTGACAGGCGAATCAGTAGGTTTCTGACAACAGTTTGAGATGTGGGAATCTCCACAGCGGACATATATTTAGGCGGGTGATTACAGTGAGATTTTGTGCGAACGAGAACTTGGCAACGGAGACATATAATTGATTGGTGATTTGCTCGGGTCTCTTCTATTTTTATTTTTGTCTAGTCAATGTGATCTAATGTGTAGCGGCGCTATAAGTTATAATTTATTACAGTGTAATATAATAATTTATAATATTACGGTTTGTACGTCAAAACCGTAAACTTAATAATAATATTGTTATTATCGTGTATAGAATACCGCTCGTGTCGGCGATTTTCTCGTAAATACCATTCCAGATGAAATCACAAGCAACGGAGTATTGTTTGCGAAAAAAAAAATCGTACCTACGCAAAACGGTCGTGGTAACAACACAATAATTTAACTCGTGGCCGATTTATAAGCGTTCGCGTAGACGTTTTTACTGCTATACTATGGTATTTATAAACCGTTTGTGTCACGAATAAATCTAATTTTAATACCAGCGCACATAATATTGCAATATCGTAATACGTTTACGGCGCCGGCGCGAAAACCGAATCCACGCGTAACGATTGAAGGCCCAATAATTATTATTATTGTGTGTATCCACACCGTCACGTCGTATAATATGTTGACGAGTGTTATTATTTTAATTTACCGTTGCAAAAGCGTGCAGTTATGATTGTTGATGGTAGAAAGCTAAATCATATTTTTGCTGAAAAGAAGCCAAAACAAAAATATTTTCCAGCTAAATATTCTTCTCTTTATTGACTACCCTTAATAAACATCTCGGCCCACGTTACCATTATCAAAATCATCGTCACTGCCATCCCTAGTCTTTAAGGGTGTCCGCTGATACTGCTGTATCTCTTTTTATGCGTTTTCGGTGCGCGCGCGTGCATAATGAGAAATTACGAGGACTCGAATTTGGACGACTCAAAAGGCTCGTATTGCATTGTCGACGGGGAACGCCGACAACGAAGACGATGATCATCACATAGAAATATTACATTATCGTATTATACACGCACAAGTTATCCAGCACTAAATGTCCCCGTGCAGCTCACGAAATTCCAACACTTAAAAATATATCTACAACGTAGATGCTTAAAATGTATATGCCTAATAATGATAATCATTTGCAATGTATTACTAGAAAAATACACTCTGCGTAAAACGAGTGCCGATGGGCGTAAATTTGGCTTTTTAGAGCAGGGAGACTAAAGTTATAAACGTAGAACAGGCCACAAGCTCATGGAAGGCTTCACCTCCACACCGTCTATTTATATATTTTACAATAATTGCATACAATTTATAATATAAATATTTCAAAATTATTTATTTTACAAAACTATACAATTTGATATTTGATTATTACTTGAATTATTATAACATTTTTTTTTTTATGTTAATTAATTTATCATAACACATTTATATTGATCTACATTTTTTTTTAGAACGATCTCTTTATGTCTCGAATTTTTAATTTATAAGATAGACGTCAAATTAAGTATTTTAATTAGTATTTAATTAGTATTTATATTGTAATATAGACATTCGTAACCATGTTTTTATTCAACCCGTAGCAGAGAACCCTTTACACGTTTAGAGGCTGACTGGTAATTTTAAAGCCATTTTATACAAATAAAATGAGGTTCGGTAAACATTTTCCTCTAAAATAAGCTTTTTATGTTATCAACTAACTATTCTTTTGAAGTACCATATGTTTAAATTATACAGTTTGCAGTGACTGCCATTTCAACTTTAATGAATTAATATAAATACTTAAAAAATTATAATAATTTATTATTGTTATGTTTACTCACAATAATCAATGAAGTAAGTATACTTAGTTCAAAATGTAGTTTAAAAAATTTTCTATATTACGTAGCCAGTAAAAAATCAGAAATTTGTTGAAAAACTTCAAATTTTGGGGGACGCAGTAGCTCCGCTAAGCCCCTATCAATTTAGTCTATGGATCGAAAAAAAAGTAACGTCAAAAGCGTATAATGCATGAACCCGAGATGGTTGTTTGATATTTTACGTATCGGAATAAAACGCAGTAAGAATCGACACAATAATTTGAAACGTCTTTGTTGTATATATACTTACAGATAAATACGCATAGGCAAACAGACCGATCCCTCGGGGATATTGTACAGCAGTGTAATATATTATACGCAGATTCGATTTGTAGTACCTACCTACAAACCTAGCTACAGCGCTTGCGGGCGTTTGCTTTTTAATTGATAAATCGGGGGAACTGAAGCGAGATCGCATTTCGGCGTAGCAGTCTTCTATTTATCAGTTATCACGCGTGGATACGTATCGTATATAGTACTGGTCGGATTTCAAGTTGTCTATAGCATATATACGACAATAATATTATATATACAGCAGAGCTCGTTTACAATATTACTATCGGTTCAAACTTTTGCGATCGTCTTAGTATAGTTATAATAATATATTCTATACTGTATATTATAATAATAGTGACAATATTAGCTATACACGGCGCGGCGTTGGGTACCTATACTACACGCAATAATATAAGAGATTGTGTCATGAGACGCGTGTTTTTGTCCGCTAATCATATTTAAGTGCATATGATGCTATTTTTCTTTTAAGACACTACTCTAGACACATTTACGAGTCGATTGGAAACGCGTTAAATATATTTAAGTAATATTGTTTTAAAGAACAATCAAACTATTTACGCATTCGAATAACAAACCCGCGTGGAGAATATTCGAAGCGAAAAACAACAAGAGCATTAGATGACTATAAAGTTGTTTTTACATTTTTAATGCCTATTTATCATAATCCACATTAATACCAAAGCAGCACTTGCTGAATAAAATATCCATACACACACACTCAAACAAACACACGCGTGTTGTGCTCATATGTGTGTATAAATAATATGCGTGTTTCCACGGGGTCATACTATTATCTTTATTGAAATCCCCGTGGTTCCAAATTAAGTGTAGATCCGATGAGCAAACGAAAACACCCCACTGGGGGTGGAATTGTGGTATCGATGGTGGTGGTGGTGGTGGTAGTGGTGGCGGTAGTAGTGATAGAGTGCAGTGGGGTGGAGGTGGAAAAGCCGCAGAAGCAGTCGTACATAGTATATACGCGGCTTTTATTATGTGCATTATTTATTGCGCTCAATAGGAAACATTCATCACTGGCCCCCGAGAACTTTCCCGAGTTTAATGAAACTTTTCAAACCCAAGTCGGCTGAGGTTGCGGGGTCGCGGAGTTGTTAGGCAGGGCCGGGAACTCGGTTGAAGCGCCAGCCAGCTCTTACGCGCCGCCGTAACTAGGAGGAGCGGAAAACAATAAAAAAAAAAAGGGAAAAAATGAGAAACAAACGAAACAATAATTTTTCTTTGGTTATATTCTCCTGTTACCACTAGGTTAGTGGAAGGGGGAGGGGAGGAAAATAATCCCGCGGTAGACTGTATACAGTGTAAATTACGAAATAAATTGACGACTGTGTGTGGGGATGTTTGTTCAGTTGTAGGTTATAACGACTACGCGCGTTCTTCGGAAAAGAAAACCGCAAGGTAATAAGCATATCACATTATTATTATCTACGAGCTCATATGTATGTATGTAAAAACGGTAATATAATACGTATATATATACGAACATCGAGATTAACTAAGTTCAGTACTAGTTTAACAACGAAATAAACTCCAAAGTTGTCCCGGCCGTTCTCGGCAACGTACGAAACACATACATAAATACATAATATAATTGTATAATAGTACCCATATTATGCGTATACGTTGATATTATTATAATATAATATAATACAATATATGTACATACCCGTGTACTTCAAACAAGATAATACGCGCGACCGTGCGTGTATATACATATGCACATTATAATATATACCTATATTTATGTGCGTGTAATGTAAGTATACTATAGTGTATATAATAAGTAATGAGTATACAAAAAACTTGTGTGGGTGAAACGTTTTCGAGGGACTTCGTTTGTATTGCACGAGCGAACATTTTTAAAATCTCGATGAAACCAAACGAGAATCTTGGTCGTGACGAGTTAATGAGAGCTTTAACGTTTGTGTAACGGGCTAGACAAAGGTTTAATCGACAAAAAAAAAAAAAATAATTAAAACAATAAATGACAACGTCCAAAACAGTAAATAGTCCGTGTACTAGAGAATATAACGTTTAACGTCGAAAAAAAAAAGAAACGTCAAGATTACGCATTTACGCGTAGGTAAGGTACTTATGCTTGTTAATTGTTATAATTAAATAAAACTAAGGCTCCGACTAGTCATACATACATAATACTATATTATGTTGATATGTTTTAGAATATATTATTACACAGAGTGATTCACAAAATATGTTTATCCCTTTTTTTTTCAGTGATGTACCTATAGTTCTTTAAAATATGATTTTTGGAATTTTTAATATCGGTAGACACTTTACGATCATATTTCAGATTCTCGAGATTGTTTGTACTGCTTAAATAGTTCCATTTTTGTTTTATATAAAAGAAAACACTCCCTTTTTCTCTACTGTAAATTATTTAAAAATATAAACGATCGGTTGCTCGGCCGACGTGTGCAGAACGTATACAATAGTTAACTATACGCTCGGGCGGGCCGACAAAGTCTGAAAACCCGAACAGAGGCCAAAGTTTCGCTGCGGGTGGTGAAACGCGCTGCGTCTCTGGCTCGCGCCGTGTTCGTGGTAAATTAATATTGTGTTCGGGCCGTATTATGTGAATTCTGGCGGTTGTACGGGCTAAGGGACCGATACGCCATATTGAGTTAGGCTGGGCGGTCCGCGTGGTATTTACGCGAATAAAAGTAAAAGGCATTTTATTTTCCCGGCACAGCTGAATACATTTTTGAACAGCAGCTAGACAGCCGGGGGACTTTCGGCGTCCATCCACAAAGTTTTTTAAAAGGAAAAACTTACTAATATAACATTCTTCATACGTCTCTCGCTCCAATGTCCTATAATAGTCCAATGGCAATTTATTTCCATCCCGAGTTTTTACCATCTTTCTACGAATTGTCTGGTTCTAATGATATCGACCCGACTCACAAACGTGTACGGACGACTGATCAGAGTAAAAAGTTTCGGCCGGAAGAACGCAAAACAAATAATTAAACCGGATTTCTATTCGAAAGACCCATCTCTGTCAACTTAACTAGACCGATACGTTATACAATCATTGGTATACATTAATCGTTTCGAGTTCGTTAACTTTCCGTAAACTAAAATTTAGTAATTAGCATTTATTCATTGTTGAAAAATATAAATGCATTTTATAAATGTACCAACTTATATCTGATAATGATTTAAGTATTTGTTAGTTGTTCGCATTTTATATAACATAAATATACGGCGTGTAGAAATAATAACAATGAAATATTATTACGTTTAGAATGACGTGTTATTTATTAATAAATAAAATCGATTTAAGTACAATGTAATTA
This sequence comes from Rhopalosiphum padi, assembly GCF_020882245.1. Classification (NCBI taxonomy): domain Eukaryota; kingdom Metazoa; phylum Arthropoda; class Insecta; order Hemiptera; family Aphididae; genus Rhopalosiphum; species Rhopalosiphum padi. The sequence continues at coordinate 9,442,012 of NC_083598.1, read as the reverse complement.
AAATTATTTTTGAACGAATTTATCCCACCGGTATTATATTACTTAACTTTTGTTAAACTTTTAAGATAGCTCCTTCTATTGTTTATACTCCTAATTACGAAATACATCAACAATCATTAGAGTACCTATCTAACAAAAGAACCATTCAATGTAATCATTTTAACTTTATATTTAATATTAATGTTTTAAAACTGAACCAAAGATCGTGAGTAAGTATTGTTGTGTACGGTTTTTGGTTTTGTTTAAATGTTTGATTTTATATAGATTGGAACTATAAATAATTGTATTAAAAAATTAACAACATAATGTTCATACGTGTAATTTACCAGTCAAGTTTAAATGATTAACGCTTTACACAAGTAAATCGTACGGTTCTTATAATTATTGTTATTTTTAATAAATAACATTTTTTTTTCAATTAAAAAAATTAATAATATATACGAGTATGTATCGTGTCAACAACTACTCTCACGGATTAACGAAGTTAAAGTGTCTCTCTAGATTAATTACCGTGGAAAAAGCATCTGGAAATGAATTTTTGTGATATCAAAAAAACTTTTAACTAAGGGCCCATAATATAAAATATGATGACAAAATTGTGCTTCAATGGAACTCTCGTATACTGTTTGAAGTAATATCGGATCTTGCTCGACGTGCTTTATGGCGTGTTACTTCGTACTCTTAAACATTTCTGTTACACTCGTATAGTATATGTGTGTGTGTGTGTGTGTTTGTGTGCGTGCTTATGTTATTTGACTTTCCACGCCAACAATAAAGAGCCCTAAAAACGTTTTGACAAAACATTAAACGCACAGAGTAGATATCTCTTGTCGGACACATACTTCAGTCTATAAGCAAGTACATCTCAGGTTTTTAAGTAGTCTTGTAGATTGCCACTTGCAAAAGTGCTGAACGCTTGCAACGGTTTTATGAAAGCGTTATTATAAAGCGTATATATACCATGAACAACGGTGAGTTATAAATAACGTCATTTTGTAATATAATCGACGCATAATATAACAATCGCTAATAATTACCGAATAGCCATTAAACGAACTTTGTATGGGCCGTGAAACATTTAAGTATTTAAATTTAACTGTGACCCTAATAATCGGTGCGGTTCGAAATCGTGAACGACTTCCACCATATTTTACGACATACGTTTTTGGCACTACCCGCGGAAATAAATAAATAAATAAATAAAAATAATAGTAGTGTATATATTATGTATATATAAACATATAAACAAGGCCTTATTTATCTTAATACTAGGAATGTGTATGAGCCAAAACTTAATAATATTTACTCGGTAGGTCGGACAACGATTAATTATTATTTAGAAGCCTCGGAGTATTTCGACTGCATTTCCGTTGCATACACTAAAATATTATTATTATTTAATTATTTCGTTTTTATTAAATACAACGTTGAGTTTTAATCCAAATACCGTATTATGTGCGTTGTTTTGGTTAAAGTGCAGGTATACGTACACTTTAGTTAAGTATTGATCAAGCATTACTCTTGACCAGCTGTACTTATACCATTAATGGCATCGTTCGACAAAGAACAATAACGATGGCGAGTGATACGCACACACACAACAATATGCGTTTTTTCAACAGGCTGATTAACGGATAGTTGGATCCCCATATAATTTATATAGCCATCCAATTTCGGAGTGTAATGGAGGGCTACCGTATAACTATAGGTACTTGAAACGGGCACAGCTCTCGAACTCGTAGCTAATCGACATCCGTCTGAGCCCATTGGCGTATAAAACGGTATTCCCGTACACTGCGATTTGTCAACGGTTCCCTTCTACCTCCCCCGAAAATTCACAAAATAAATTCTAAGCTTTAGGCATTGTTCCGGTTATGGGAGCCACGACGATACACGGATATTCGCGTCCTCGGCGACGACATTGGGATGCTGTTATTCCCACTACCTCGACACTGCGACGAATCAGAAATAATATTATTTATGCTTATAATAATAAGCAAACTTGTATATTATATCGGACCGAATATGAGTTTTTTAAGTGCAAAGTAATATTGTATCATCAATTTGTCAGTTGCTTGAGAGTTATCTACGGCAAACTAGACAACTAGTTTTTTCCAAATACATTTTTGAATGACAGAAGTCTAATCCCGATACTCATAATAACCCGATAAAAATAATTTATGACAGGGCATTATTTAATGATCACACATGATATTATTATAATACTATTTGAAGGTCAACAGTTCTCCGTAATAATTTAGTCGCACTTATCATTTAGAGTACATATATATTATAGAATATTATATGTAACTTGTCGAACCACATTGTTATCGATACTTGACACGCAAGCTGTTAGTATGTGTGTGTGTGTGTGTGTGCGTATAAGATAGATAGATAGATAGAGAGAGAGTGAGAGAGAGTGCGAGAGAGAGAGAGAGAGAGAGGAGAGAGTGAGTGAGTGAGTGAGTAAGTGAGACAGTCTGACAGCCGGTGTGTGTAGGGTTCGTTTTAATTGCCGTCAGTTACAGACATGGGTCACTTGTTGAAGGGCAATAATATGTTTGTAAGGTGTTAACATCATTTCGACCAAAGTTTCATCGGATTTTAAAATAATATTTCGTAAGTTGACGTAGGTAGAAAAAACAATAGTTATGTCGATACAATCGATACCTATGATACCTATAACAACATTTGAACACACGCACTATTGTAGTACATTTTCACCTATTGGTAATTCATTCATTCGCTATTATTGTTTAATAAAAAAAGCTTGTCCGTAGTACTGTTGTCATTTTGTTGGAATTATGTTGCATTGAATTGATATATCCTTTCAAATTTACCAGTTCGTCAAAAATATATGTCAAGCGTTTGAAGTTTTATTTAAAATCATGTGATGGCCTCGACTCTAGACTCATCCTGTGCCCTACACCACATTCATCTGGGGTTCAGCATAATCAGCTTATTGATTCAAATGGATTATACTATATGTACGTACCTACAATATGCACGCATATATCATTAAAGCCGTATAAACGAATTAAATCGTTTTGAATTTTGTCAAAAGCGAGGTTTAAGCTCAATTAGATTTCCACGTTGAATTGACCTCGTTTAAAATAGGATGCGAACTATAAGGAAGGGAATTGAACAAAACGACTCCTTTGAAGACCTTTATGACAAAATGTCACTCCTTTGAAATACATGGAAACGAGAACCTTTTAATAATTCGTCACTGAAAACGTTTAATGACACCCTTTTGAACCCTTTCGCTTCGGGCCAACCCTCCGACGAACAGAACTGTTGTTCCTAGGTTCTATATTCCATGTTTAAAGTGGAAATTAGCGTAATAATGACAACTGACAAGCAATATGTTTTTAATTTATTTATAAAAAAAAAAACTAATTGAACAGAAAATTTAATTTTGATATCAATGTTAAACTATCTATAATTGGAACTTAACATTTTCAATTTTAATTAGAGTATGATAGTCTTATATTGTGTAATATTCATTTATGAAAATTAAAAAAATGTGTTTACTTATTGAACCATTCAATAGTAAGTAATTAAAAATATCTTAAAAACCACATGGCTAAACATTGTTTTGTCAGATTCTTATATTAAATTTATTTTTAAACTCTGCTTTTATAAAAAAAAATTTGTAGTAAAAAAAAACTAGTTTACAACATTAAAAAAACATAATTTTAAAGTATTATGATAATCTATAATTGAATTAAATCGATAATAACTTTTATATTGTTAATTGTTATTGAAAAATGTTGATCTTAAAATTGTTATGTATACAACTAATAATTCGTTGTATTATGCCTAAATATATATATATAATTAAGTGTTTTATTTAATATGTTTACTTAAAAAGTAGTATAGCTTAATCTGTACTGCTATAGAATCAACACAAATACATCCTATACCTACATTATATATATTTATCTAAAATCAATATCTACAGTAATAGTATTATTTGTTTAATATAAAAATTATGATTTTATTATATTGTATGTACATACATACAGTTGTATTTTAAATATACATTTGGTACATAAAATATTTTTAAAATTTTTGAATTTATTTCTTACAAGGAACGGTTATCTAAAGTAAATTATAAACTTTTCGTAACTGGTTTTAATTACGTTATAAAACTTTTCCGTCGTAAAAAAAAATTAGTGAATAAAATAATATAATATATTACATAATATTAATATTTCTAAATGTATCACTACCGTTGTAAGTGTAATAGTTGATTTCGTTCTTTTTATAAGGCTTTAATATTCTAGTGATGCCGTCATCATGTTTGGCAACAACAATAATACTTTAATTTGTCCTGACGAACAGTTATTATTATTATGTTAAAATAAGTGAATTTTATTCAATTCAATTGATTCGATGGAATTTTGTATAATTTATATTTTACCCCGACGGGTTTCTCGAGTGGTGTGAATCGGAGTAGCTGCAGACCCGCCGTCTGCCACTGGTCGAATCGAAAACTGCGTTTTCTCCGGGGAAAAACGCTAACCGGTCGGCAGAGGGAACGAGTCTCGTGTATATACATCGTGTTATTATACACTGTGCGTGTATATAATAATAATAATAATAATAATAATAATAATAATAATATAATACCATAGTACGTAAAAGCGTCCGGCTAGTTGGTTTGTGTGTGTTGCGCAGCCCAGCTATATATAGTTTTAAGCTTAAGGGTAAACAATGTTTTTCGGCCTGACGAACCGTAATTATTAATTATTCAGGGCCGCCGACCGTGAATATCGTTGTGAACACAACACGTTATTATTATTACGGTGGTATCGCCGCGATAAAGGCCGCAGAGGATGGTGGTAACAGAGACAGAGACAGAAGGAGAGAGAGAGAGAGAGACACACACACACACACATATACGCACATACACAGGCAGAGAATGTGTCTTTTGCTTGAAACTTTATAGGCTCCCCCGACCATTCGTCGCATCGCAAAACTTTAAAATTTATCATTGGTCGATTATTTATTATTTAAATTTGTATAAAAAAATAAAAAATCATTTTACCACACAATATTATTGTCCTAACGATTAGCCAAATAGTTTTTTTTATTTATTTAATTATTTTAATTGAAGGATTAGGTCAACCGAAGACAATAGAATGTTATGAAAAATAATATGATATCGTTTAAAGGTCGTTTTACGTCATAGACTGAAAATAATAACAGTGATGGGCCGGAGGTAAACTTTGATGGGTCGTACACATGAACGATTCGTTTTTTTTTTCGTTATCGCACTTATAATACCTACGTATCAAGTATCAAAATACTAACTAAACCGTTGTAAACCTCTGTGTAATCGTAGGTTGTATATGAACCATACACCCATGATGATATGTAACAACTTATACCTTTATGTTCTATCAGCGAAGCGTTTTTCTCAAAAATGTAATACTTTTAATTTTCTATATACGTATTTCAGTTTCTTATTTAATTTTTGAAAATCAACAGTTATCAGTAATTCAAATGTATGCATATATTTTTCAAATTTAATAATACAAATATGATCATTATTACATGCTTAAATTGTTTTTTACACATTAAGTTGTGCTCTAAATAATATTATAATGTTTATAGTTAAAAATAAAAACAGTTAGTTTAGGCAGATTTCAAAGACCGTATAAAAAGAAATGTTATAAAATTAAATATAATATTATACTATAATATTACTTATTTAACATCATATTATATCGAGCCATTTAATTATGTTTTGAAATGCATAACATTGTAGTGTTTATAAAATTAAAATGTTCATGTTTAACTTTTGTATGAATAAAAGCAGTTCTTGGAATGTAATGTAATTTTTTTGAATAAGTTCTCTCATTAAGTAATTAAATAACATTTATAATTAAACTAGCAACATTTAATGATACGAGAAGGTGCATGTTATAAACTTTTAGATTTAAAAAAAATGTATTCCATCAACAACAAAATCGAATTAAATCTAGTTACTTTGTTTTCTGTATTGAAATGTACTAATAGTATTATATAATAAGATATTTTTGAACTCTGAAGAAACTAATATTGATCGAAAAAAAAATAGCATGAAATAATATCTGTGGCGTAGAAAATAAAAGTTTAGAAAGTTAAAGACTATATATGGACTATATACGAGTTGTTACATCATTTCATAATACCGACATTCTATACTACAAAATAAACATTATTGAAAAACTTTTGAATTTACCGAAGTTGTGTAAATATTATAAGTATATATTATTGTTATATTTTTGATTTGTATAGATATTTTTAGAACGATAATTAATAAATATATATATATATATTACATGCAACTATATAAGACTAAAAAAAAAAAAATGTCTATAAACCGATTTTGATTATTATTATATTTTTATAAAGTAATGGAGATGACGTCAAAGAGTAATATATAGGTGACATAATCAATAAAAAAATTGTATAAGTTTGTATCACGTTTTTATCGACGAAAATCCAATAATATGACGTTTGTAATTGAAATAGATTTTCAACTTAATGTCTCACTGCGTTGCATAATACGGACGAATGTAAATGATATTTTTATTTTTATTATAATAATAATAATAATATAATATAGATACGCACTGTAATAAACGATATACGTAGCAGTAATTTTATTCATAACGTTTCGGTGAATTATACAATATATTTTGTCATGCGAATTGTGTTTACACGTATAATGCCGTGTATATTTATGTTTGTATTTCACACGTTGCATATCATAATAATATTATAACACGCGTCGTTTCATTACTAAAAGCCTGTGCGTATTATAGTGAACGTCGAATTTACGAACGAGGCGTATACAGATGAAAGCTGCAAACGGATATTTATTGCCGAATAAATAATAACGCTACCGATGCTATTATCGAAATCGTTGTCGTCACACGCGCGTTCCTGCGCGAACTTGGACAATTTTTTTATTTTCTGTGCGTTTGAATATTTAGCGATAATAATAATATTATAACGCCGACATCATCGATATACGCGGTCGTAGCGATCCGTCGGTCGGGGTGACCGTAACTCTATAATATTATCGTTTGAATACACAACGAATATTAGGCGTTACCACATGTATAATGCACACGTATTCGAACACGTAACTTTTGATTCGTAACACAGATGAGTGTATGCCGTAAATATAATATTATGGCACGTAATAGGGCTTTTCGATGTACGTAAGAACAATCGCTCACTAACCGCGGTTATTACAGTGCAGTGTACGATATATACATTCCCAGACGCGGTTCGGTGTATATTATTACAAATTGTATATTAAAGTTTTATTACGGTATTAATTTAATCACGAAATCGTAGTATTTGCTTATCTACATTAAATACCTAAAGTCTGCTCGAGCTTCGATTTCAACAATTATTATTATTACGTATAATATACATATAACATTATATCGGTATAATAACATTATAATCATGTTTGTCGCAGACCGCAATGTCGTTCTCTCCGCCCCGCGTGCCGTCGCCGAGGGGTGCACCTGGACTATGGAAGTTATAACTGAGGTCGTAAGCGCCTGGGGGGCTGCAAGTCAAAATTATTACGGCCCCAGTCGTTTCTGAGGTGGTGAGAAACGCGTGGGTGGTAAGGGTAAAAATAGGACACCCGCTGATAGCGGCTCGGAGACGTGTATATATCCACAATTGCAACTAGAGTATGTTACAGTATCTACGATTTATAATAATTATAATAAACCGTAGATACTATAACGCGCGATTATTTCCACGCATATATTCATGTATTGTGTGTTTATTTTAAGACACGGACCACACGTGCATATATTATAAGTGAGACGTTTAAACAATAATATTTAATATGCCACCCGCGGGCAAAGTACAATCACGAACAGTTAAAAAAAAGTTTAAGTGCAATAACGCATTGTGTGTGTGTGTGTGTGTGTGTATTATCATAATATGATAGTAACTAAAAATGAGTAAGTATTATTAAAATATAAAGATATATTAATTACGATATTTATGCATAATGCGTTATTGCACTTTTACTATTTCTAAAATTCATTTAAATATTACATTGTTCACAGACCTATTTTTTACAGCGGGTGGCATATTAAATATTATTATTATTTGAACGTCTCACTTATATGCGTGTGAGGTGTTTTAGAGTAAATACACAATTTATAATTATGAGAGTGTATCTGCGAGTGTGTGAATGTTAAATATTATAATGACCGTGATATTATTCAATTACGTGAAAATAATGTCCCCGTTGTTAATACAACAATAATATTATTAATAAATAGTAACCGTAGTTTGCTCTGTTCATTTTTATCGTCAACAACGAACACAATTATTTGTTTTGCATAATTTAAAAAAAAAAAAGACACTTCAGTATAAAACGCACTTGTATGTAGAGTTATTGAACGGTTAGAGTACAATAGAGTGTAGGTATACATTGAATTTTCCTCTGTTGTGCGCTGTATTACATTTATATTCCGATCAATCGTTAGGTATAGATAGGTGTTGGTACATTGAAAATGTGTTATGTACCATATAGACACATACATTGTCTATAATAATAAAAATTAAGTCATTAACGAAAAGTCAAAGTTACTAAATGACGAATATTATTTACTTTGTTCTAGTTTTAATGTTCTTATAAGTTATATCATTGTAACCGTATATTGATATTTAACACAAGTTAATCGGCAACAATGAGTAATTCAGTTATATAGTAATTAAAAAATTAGTTTTAAATAATAAAAAAATCAAAATCAAATCAAAATACACTAAGAAATAAAAATAAAGATTCAATTTTAAAAAGATATTTAAATGATTGAATATAATATGTATAGTTATTAGTTACGTTACCTTATTTTCAAAATTGTAAATACATATTGACCTGGATTTTTTTTTTAAATTACTGAGATTTAGTGGGTATTGATGATGAAAATCCACTGAAGTTTTTTTTATACCAACCAATCCTGTTAAAACTTATAATATGAAAAAAATAGTTGTAGAACTAACACATACATCTTAACACTACTGCGTACGTAGTGTAGTATACGGAGACGAATGGTGAACATATTTTTCGGTAAAATGCGATAGAAAACGGAAATGTGAAACCGAGACGGAGTGGCGGATGTGAGTTTCCAGTTTAAAAATGACGGGCGTATATACACTGTGGAATTATTTTATTTATTATTGTTTGTTGCTGTTTTTTCTTTTTTTTTTTTCCATTTTTCGTTTCACTGCATCCCTCTGCCCCTTCAAACACACACACACACACCGCCAAAACGCGCATTTCGACAATTGCGGCGGGTAATACAAAAATCCGACGATTGATTTTCACCGTTTTCCCTATAAATCGGTCCATTGCCACCAACCCTCCCGCCGACGACTCACAAAAGCACACGAGTTCGTACACACACCCACACACTTGCAGAACATAATATACCACACAGGGATGGTGACGCTGGTGGTGGTGGCAGGGATGATCCTCCACAGGGTGCGCTGTATATTGTGCGTGTATATAGAGTGATAAAAAAGCAATCTAGAGCTTTGTCCCACCGCTGCCCCGACGAGGCGAACCCTTCCCACCCACTTTGTCCCATACCGTCACCGCCGCCGCCACCACCTCCCAAAAACACCGCCACCACCGCCGGGCGGCGAGCCATTGTTTCGCGTTAGGTAATTGTGTTATTTTCGACTCTTCTATATATATATATATATATATATATATATATTTATGTATACACATTTTAAACACATACATATATACATATATAGTATATAACATATATATGTATGTATATATGTTTATATATATATATATATATATTGTTCACCCCTGACAATATAATGGAGAGTACACGCAGCGCCGCGCACCGTCCGGCATCCGCGCGATGATGATATTATTATTATGGTAATAAGAAGAGCGGAGCGAAAAAGAAGAGGAAATTATCCTTCGTAAATTAAGTGTCAACTACCACCGGAGATGTTGTTATTATGTGCATACTATATAATACAATATATACGCTGCACCGGCGTGCAAAAAATGTCGAGAGGATACCGTATAGCAGCGTATAGTGTAGTACATATCTTCTATACATAATGTACCTCTCTACCTGCTATATCTTAATATTAAATGTAATATGTACTCAGTGTATAGTTTGAGAATTCGGAGGCATAGTGTTTCTTTACTTATTATTATCATTATTAATTTTTTTTTTTTTTTTTTTGAAACATAAGGGTAGGTACGAGCAGAGAAAAAAATAATAATGGTAAGTGACGCGTTATATAAAAATTAATAAAGAAAAGTCTGCTTCCACCTCGCTCGAGGTGATTTCGAGATATTTAATAATGATGAAAGTATGTCGGGCATTTTCTATTATAACGACGACATCACTCCCTTCTCGCGGCTCGAGGAATTTGACGAGCTGCTAATTTTCGGTAAATGGATGCGCCGTTATTCGTGTTAGCATAATATTAAAAAATGAACTCCCGAAGGTGTTTGAATAATGAAAAAGCGGCATTCTTTGAAGCACGCATCGTGTAGGTTGTGGTATCGAGTGGGCTGCATGGTCTGCAGAACGAGCACAGGGTTATCGCATTCAATTCGTAATTTATAAAATTAAATAATTGCATCTTTTGATTCTGTGTAGGATATGATTTATTGGATTATTTATATCATTATAAAACCTTAAAAGCTTACAAATAATATGTTTTAAATACACAGGAAAAAATAATAAGGTACCAGTGAATATGTTAAATGAAAATAGTTTATGTAACTAGTTCCTCAGTATTTTATTGTAAAATTTGAATACTTTTTCTAATAAATTGTAAAAATATTAAAACTTTGTCACATTTATGAATTATTTTAATACAAATCCATAATATTGAAATTGCAATATTTTTGTGTTATCAAAATAGTAGTAGAAAAATGTATGACAATGAAATACTTATGAAAAATGACACGGTATATTCAATGGAATAATAATAAAAATAATATTAAAGACAAATACAAATACAAATTTTATAAAACAGTTTGAAATATACTAAAATGTATTTTCTTGACACAAGAATGATAAAATATAAAATTAACAACTATAATATTTTAAAACGAATTGATTGTTAGGTAATAAACAGATAGCAATAATATAAATTTAAGTTTTTAAAATAAAATTGTCAAGGATTGAAATTAAAATATAGAATATATTTTATCTTATACTATCCAGTAATACATACAATCAACGAAAAAATAATTAAATTGTTTTAATTTATTTTAATGAATTCAAGTTCAGTACCTACTTATGCAAATGGTTCTATCAGGTTTTTAGTTCTTTCAGGAAAAAATAAAAAATAGAATTTTACTATTTTCAATTAGGTGTAAAAATTGGCGATTACAACAATAGGGCAAAAATAATTTAACTTCAAACGTAATAGGAAAATTACTTTTTTTAAATATTAAAATTTACTATGAAAAAATGTGAAATATAATTATTACTATTTTATAATTTAAATGATACTTTTATCTTTATGATTTCTTGTATAATCATAATGTTGAATCACTTTTTGTGAAACAAAAATCCAAAAATATTAGGTAGTATAATTTTTTTTTACTGGTTGTCAACTTTAATTTTTAACTTCTTAAAATATTTTTTATGGCAGTAAAATCGAAATAAAAAAATAAAAAAAGTAAAATAATATGATTAAATATTTTGCAAAAATCTAACATACGATCGTATAGCTATATAATATTATACAACGATTACAAAGAGTTCCGTTAATTATTTTTTGTTAAACATCACAAACATCACAGACATACACATTTTGTTTTTTCTATTATTAGTTAAAACTGTGATTGATTTGTAAATAAAATATAAAAACAAAATATTATGATTAAAGCTATCAAGTTTTACAAACAAGTGGTTATTGATTTCCAAAATCTTATTAAAGATTAAAAAAAAAAACATTGTAACTGAAATCTGACAAAACAGTGAATATTTTAAAGGATGGCGTTTTTACAACGATTGGCTAAATCACCTAATCCAATGGCTTGAACATAGGCGAATTTGGACAAGTTTAATTTCCCGAGTAATCTATTTTGACGTAATTTATAGTACAGCAGACTACAGAGTATATCACTATTACAGTTTATTTAAAAATTGAACTCTTTTTGTATTTTTAATACGATTATATAATTTATAATAATAAATTATTATTTATTTAACAAATAAACAAAAATAAAATTATCTTAGAATTGTCATATTCTTATGATTTAACATTCTGGTTTTAATTTAGAACGCAAATATTTTTTGTAAAACCACTTATAATTATTTTAAAATTATTAGTGAATTATATTAGACAATACCTACATATATATTATATATATATAAATGTAACTTTTAGATTTCTTATTTTAATCCAATACTGTGTTTCGAATTATTATAAAAAATACAACTAATTATAAAATCAATACCTCCTTCATCCCATACATGAAATATGCAAACCACGCATTAAGTAAATTGACCGATTAAAAAAAAAAAAAAAATACTTTTTTTAAAATTCCTGGACTAATGGCGTACTTACATATAACGGTTGGCCTTTCTTATGTATTTATTTATTTTTATTAAGCTCTTTAGTAGAATGAAAAAGTACCCGGTCCGGGATCAAATTCAGCCATTTTCTGATTTTACTATATTTTCTTTCACATAAAAAGCACCTCTGCAACCTTTTTTTTAACAATCCTAGTAGAATGTACATTCTTATTTTATGGTATGACTTGAATGCACAATATTAATATTTATAACGTCACTGTAGTTCCCGGAAAGTTTATATCCAATTACATTCCTGGGGTACCTTAAATGCACACTGACTCAATGCTGTTAGTTTCTCTAATCTTATACCAATACTGTAGAACTAACAATGCTAATTTGATTGAATTAATGAGTTAATTTGAATGGTTAAGGTTGATTTTCTAATTTATAATTGCATAATGATCGATTAAAATTCAAAAGCATTTATAAATTGAATTGTTATGTACCTAAAGAGTATACATACTAAAAAATAATACGGCCTCGTAGAATTGTAAGTTTTAACATATGTGAACGCTTTATTAAATAATTTGTTGTTTATAGTGATCAACGTTTGAATGTCTTTTATGTTTAAACCATACACTTCAAAATGTTTAATATATCAATTAAGAACAAACGAAAAAAAAATAATGTCTACATAAATAATATATTATAGAAAGTAATTACAATACTCACAGTATTTACTGCTGTCATGTCTTTCACCTTGGAACCGGCGCCAACATATGTTGCTAAATCGTCTTCAATCTGAAATATTTTATAAATACATTTTAATAAATGATATAAAACTCATAAAATAAAAATATCAGTATTAAGTATTAAACAAAAAGTACAAATAATAATGGGATTAAAATAAATCCTGTTAAAAAGAAAAAAGAAAAAATAGAACATAATTTATTTCAAACTACATATCTTTTAAAAAAAAAAAATGGATTTTATAATTTCAGAATGTATAAAATAATATTTTAGCTTTATTATGCCTATTATATAACCCAGAATATTTCATAATTCATGAGTTATTACCAATAAAGCCTACAATAACTTGATGCAGGTATGTGATAAAAAATACCATATTTTCACAAGCCAATTACATGAGTAAGGTTTACATGATAGCAACTTGAAAGTAATTTATATTCTTTAAACTTTCATGTATGCAGTCAATGGATGCCAAAATTGAAAGGTAATAATTCCTGCCAAACCAATTCAAGTTATTGACTCACAAAATATTGTAATATCAGCCATATTGAGATTTTTTCGTAAATCCAATTTATTTATATGAAATATTTAGAAATTTACGATTGATTTTATTTTGAACTAATACATTATTTATATACTTTTGACCAATTTATTATAAGTTTTTAAGGCATTTAAAATTCACTATTTATCTTATTATGACTACTATGAAAAATTGTTTTTTTTTTGCTACATACCTACTGGGTATTTTAATGTAAATTCAATATTATATTAGCTAAATTATGCAAATGAAAAATAATTAATCCCAATTCCCAAGTCGAATTTAACTGCATGCATTTAGTTTGTAAACAACATGGTGGAAATTATTATCTTTTTAATGATAATAAAATAAATGCAATATCTTTCACTATAATTTAATATAATCGCATATAATATTATATTATGTGAACTAAATAGAATCGTTACAGATGCAAATAATATAATATAATATCATTAAACTATGTATGTGACTTAATAATATTGGCCAACAACGTATGAATACGTGTTTACTATAGTGTTAAAAATTTATTTAAACGATTATCCATCTATAAAATTTCGGGTGTTTTTGTCTCGAAAACCACGACCCGTATGAGCGACCAATCTTAAAGTGCACCACAGCCGGATGTAAGGAAGCTATCCTTATTAACTTATACCTAAAATATCTACACACGTTTACACCAATATTCTAGGTAATTTATGTATAGCGTTTTAAACGTAACGTAATTACCAGTAAACTGTAAGAAAGTTGTACAAACAGAGAGGGTTAAGTAAATGTTTTGTATAAATGGGATTATGAATAATAGATAAAATGCTCTTTGGTCTTTCGAAACAGTTTAATACGTATAGTTTAAATCTTTCACATCCCGAGGCCGAAAACTTTTAAGGTATGAACATTTTGTTTGTGTGTACATATTATTATACTATACGTGCAATGAAATACAAACAGTTTAATTGAGTAATTATATTATTAGGGGCACGCGACAAGGTGCCGGAAAGAGTTTTCGCTAGTAGCTCGTAGTCTTTTTATACTTATTTTATCGAGTGTTCCAATTTCCGACACCCATCTCCATCCCATCCCGATGATCGCTAACAAAAGATACACTCTATATAGTTGTATTATACGAGTACACTCGACTTGCATGACGACCTCAATTAGTACTTTTTTGCTTTAGTACATTTTTTTTCTCCTTCTCCTGTTCTCACTCTTTCACGTTGTTTCTTTACATTATATCCTCCCTCACTTCCATTATCGTCATACTCATCCTTATCCACCACCACTCGAGACCGTATTACGAAACAGACCAACGTAAGTCCAACAGGTATTGCGTGCGCTCTTCGCCGGCGTGAACAGGTGTGAACGTGCCTAAGTGCGTTTTTCCCGAGACTTCTTTGTTCTTATTTGTTAATGGTAAACAACCGCACTACAAATCGCCTTCATTTCCATTCCTCGTCCATGCTATCGAGCTACCTAACGGTAGGTGACGGTAATGATAATTCGCCCTGTCGCCAATAACACTTAAGGCGCGTGCGACGACGGCGGTGTAAACATAACGACTACTAAGTACCCTACCGTGATGGCAACGGGTAAAATGTAATTCTTAAATGGAATGTAAAACAATATACTTTATATAATATAATATATCTATGAAATAATGCAAATATGATCATTATGACAAGGAAATCAATGGTAAAGTTCAAATTTATTGTGTTACTATATTGCAGGTATTAATGGTATTATACACGTATATATAAGTATATTTTTTAATTGAAACTCATACTCTAATAACAATTATCTTGACACTAGTTTTTATTTAAGTGAAATTTCCAAGTCACTCGTCTCGCATATTATGATAATGTTGAATATTATATATTTTTTTTCAATGCAATATTATTTAAAAATATTTATATATTCAGTGAACCATGACATAGTTTAAGACATTATCAAATAAACTCAAATCTGTATAATGGTATACTGTATAAAAAATTATAACTTTTTCAAAAAAATGTTGTTTTATTTCGACCGAAAATCGTACAAGAAAAATATTTACAAAAATGTTGATATAGATTTTGAAATAATAAGTGCTCATTGCATAAAATAATCACCCTCTATAGTTAGTAATGCTAGTAGGTATATAATATAAATAAATAGTATTTGTTTTTGTATTTATATAATTTTAATTGTATAATTATGCATTATTTCTTAAAATAATGAAAAAAATAAAAATAATTTATTAATGGTTTTTTCGTTTATATACGGTGTAAGTCTACACAGAAATCCAATTGAAACATAACAACTTTTTAACGTTAGATATTATACTGAATTATCTGTATTTACGGACAAGATAATAAATTCGTCATTGATATTTATTTTTTTCAAAATTATGTCATACATACCGAAATTTAACATTTATGAGCAAACTTTTTCCCCGTTACACTCTCGACACTATCTTCGACCCAAAACATACTATAATATAATATAATGTTTTTACACCAAACACAGTAACTTTGGTTACATTACCAAGTTTAACTCAAAAACAACCATCAGGTAATTATTTTAAGATGATATCGGGAATAATACAAGTCATCTAGATGAAATGTTTTTCCCGGTCATCAAGTTCAGCAGGACTGAAGCTCTAATTAATTTAAGTTCCTCATCATGTTGGAGTGATAAAAAACGGGTTGGGTCTAATTTAAATATGTATATTGTACTTTTATGTATCAAATTACTTAACTTGTAAACAATATATTATAGATTCTATATTAATGATAAAACCATCGAACCATCGCAATTGATGTGTCGTAAAGTGTTTTTAAATATTGCTTAATTAATTTTACCGAGAAATTGTATTTGTGTGTTAGATTTTCAGTTTGGTTTCTAGTTTACCACCAGTTCATGACTAAAAACAAACGAATGAAGTCAATACCTTAAACCAAACAACCTATAGCTTAAACAAAAATTAAGGAGGCAAGTTGAGTAATATATTTAAAAAAAACCGAAAACTTTGAATTAACAATTGGAAACTTTTTAAATATACTACACATATTTTTAATTTATGAGTTTAGTAATATTATACAAATATACAAACAAATAGATAATGTAAAAGTTTATTAGTTTATCTTAATTTACTGTGTTTAACTATAAAATACAGAAAATAGTATTTATAACAACCACCATTACTAGTAAATTAATTAAAATTAAAAATCGATTCTTTAAAAATGTTATATAATTAATGGCTTATAGGAATCGCGGTTTTAATTAATATTGTGTGTAAACATTAGGTGTGTGGTATAATCATGATATATATTATATAACATTGGTTACTGATGTCATATATAGATAAATTGTACTTCTTGTTATTTTTTTATAATCAAATATCTTTTAAATCTATCTGCAGGAAGCAAATTCTATTTTAGTTATAATAATTATAAATATAATTTTATTGTAATCGTAATTAAGAATTGTTCATGTAAATAATTTTTTTTTAAATTTATATTATAATACTAAAAAGTATCAAAAATGTGATTCGTTATTGTGCACAAAATATAATAAAAACAAGTATATCTAATTTTAACAAATGGTTTTAACTATATTTAGTAGAATATAATAAAAAAAATAAATATGCTTTTATCTACATCTATTTTTTTAAATAACTTGATCTATGTATGTACATTGTACAAATATATTACGCCGTATTAACAATTAACATGTTGAATAAATTAATAATAAAAAATCTCGATTTTCAAAATAACTTCCTGTTGAAAATTCTACGTTGTTTTTATCAAGGTCAATTATATTTCGGTGTGTAGTTCGTAAACTGTCACATTGCTGTCGACAAACAGAGCATTTTTAACAGGGACTCGAATTCCACCGAAACCGTATATCCTGAATGACTAGACATCAGTTTGAAGAAAAAATAAAATATGAAAAAAGTAGCAATAGAAGTTTTGTTTTTAGAATATAGTCGGCTTACGTCCAAAATATCTTCTTTTACCTAGTGTAGTAGTGTCCCGGTATGAAGGACAAAAATATCGAATGGTTGTTTGTTGATATGAAAATCGTAGGAGGTGCAAACGATCTTTTGTCGGAAATAGAAGCAGAGATATATAAATATATTTTTTTTATTTTAAAAATTAATTGAATCTGAATAATTATTAAACTCATTTCAGTTTTACTAAATAATTTTTTGTGTACCTGTCTAATAATATAACATATTTTTTAAGAAATTAATGACAAAATACATATAAGGTGTTCATAATAAATACATATTTTATAGTCGTTATATTTCATAAATATAGCAATATTGAAATGAATCTTAACAATTTTAATTTAACATAATTACAATAATATATTTAAGAACTAACACTATGACAGCATGTAACACAAATGCAATTACCACCGATTTCCAATATTTATCGACATCGTTTTAAGTTTATTGTACTAGTCATATTGTAGAGTTTCAGGCAATTTTACTTACGAACGATGGTAATCAAGGAAACTTCATAAACGCACTTTCCTTGATCAATAATCGCTAGAATGATGGTTTGTTCTAATTGACAGATAAAATGACGATTAATTTTGGCTTGAGAGTATAAAAAGCTGACGCGTTTACGACAATTTTTCATTTTTTTTTTCGTTTTTTTTTTTTTTTTTGTTCCGGAGGCAAGGCCACTATTTCCCGTCGACACAATGCGTCACGTTCGTATCGTGGACGTGATACACAAACAATTGTGTTAATTTAAAACGCTCGAGAGGCTCAAATTTCGTGAAAGTAACAAGATTAAAGTGACGTGGGGAAGAGTGAAAATGGGGTGAGTACGCCCTGGTAGTAATAATGAGATAAGACAAGTCATTAAATTTGTTGCACACGGGTAAGAGACGGATAAAAGGGTCACATATGTATGTGAGTGTTTTCAAAAATAACACGAGTAGTTAAATTGTAACAATTGCACAATTTACTATTCGTGATTGTGTTAAAGACCTCTTCGACAAACAAATATAAAAGCCAAAAACTGCATATGATTTTTCAATTATTTAAATTTTAATCAAAATTTACCACTCTTTGAATGATCACGTTTCATTGTGTAATGGAAACGCAATTAATAATATCGCTCAAAGTAGGTTTGTAACAGTTGAAAAATAAAATGTACAGCCAGTGTCTACACAACTTGACAAAAGCTGAATAGTTAATCATCATATAAAAAAAAAGTCTTGAAGGCAGAATTAAAATTGTTTCTATTTTATAGTTAGTTAAACAAATAAAAGTTTAAAACAGCAAAATGTTATTAAGTCTTAGAAATAACTATGATTATAAGAACATAAAAAAAAGAAAATACAAATTATTAGAATCTAGGAGAGTTTTCTATACGAAGAAATATAAGCATTAATATATTATATAAGAACCTATTTTTTCAACCTCATTTGTAAGAGAAGTATAATTTAAGATTGAATACGTATGTGGAAACAATTAGAATTTCCTAGTACACTCCAGGAACTCGAAATCCTCATAAGTCAATACGGCTTCTAAATTGTATATATATAAAAAAAACCCACTAAAGTCTATTCACAGACGGAAATCTAAGACGGACGAGATACCGCCATTTTTTTTAACCTTCTATACCTTTTTTTCCTTACAATATTTTCACCAAGATCTTTTAACCGTTACTCTAATGATGTTTCTTGCCGCAATGTTTCCCAAGATCGATAGGATGGGCGGGAGAGCCATCTCTTTATTTTTCCACTTGCATGAACTCTTTGCCAACTCGCTTGTGCTAGCAACGTACTATATCTTATTACTAGTAGTCACAGCGATAATATTCCATTGCAATTGTTAAAACGCATTAAAACCCTTTTATGTCATATTTTTTTGACCTAACAGGCGCCCGTTTCGGAACCTTTGTTAGTGTAAAAATTCATTCATGCAGTAATATTTGAGTTTTAGGAAGCACGACCGAGTGACACTATTTCAAAAACATCAGGCTTACTTTGTTTTAGTGATTCTTATTGTTTGTGTGAAATTTTGTAAAATTACACTATAAAAAAAAAAAAAACAAAAAAAAAAATATACATATTTTCAAATAATGACAAATTATATTTCACTTCATGTACGTATATGTACCAAAAAAAAAATTAAACAAACACATAATTTATCTTTATATATTATAATATTATAAAAATAGTTATCGCTTGGAAATGTAGAAAAATACTTTTATTACGTTTTTAATAAAATATATTTATTTATTTATGAAAAAATCGTCAAATTAATTTTAATTATAATGCAACGATAAATATGTATTATTAATTTTAGAAGTCTATAGTAATAAATAATAATCAATATCGTTACTTAAAACATTCAAAACGGAAAATAAAAAATACCAAAACATTATTCCTAAGCTTAGCTATCAGACAATACAGATATTTTGAAAAAAATATACTTCTAGAATAATTACTAATTTTTAACTTTTTTATATTTCATAGGCTCAAAAAAGAATAAATTGTTTTTATCATTTGCATTTAATAGTTGACTTAAAATTATGTTCTTATTGTTTATTATTCAAAAGTCAACAATTTACATAATCTAACAATATATATATAGAAATTTTCGTCAGCATTTTAAAAAGCTTGTAAAAAGTCACTTTAATGGGTTATTTTCAAGTTAATGATTATATAATATCTTAATGCTTTATACCTTAATATACTTTTTGTGTGTTCGTTTTTCATATATGAATATAATAATAATACATGTTTAGTTTACTTATTCTATCGGATTTGAATTTTTTCTCTCAATCTATGTGTGTAAAATCATTTTAAAAAAAAACTTTTTAAACTATTGTAGGTTTTTTCCAAAAAAGCCCGATTTTCTAAATAAAATATGACTAAAAGCTTATTAAATGAGGATTTGTTTAACCAATCTGACAGTTTTGGCAAGAGACTTATTATTTAGAGATTGCTCGATAAGTTACTGTCAAAAATAATCTAAGACCAAAGATCAAATCAATTGAACCAATACAATTATAAACATTTATAATATGGAAAAATATATCCTCAAAATTCAATTATTTAAAATTTTAATTAACTGAACTTTAAATGTGCATTTTAATATTATTGTTGAAATTAAATATCGGGGACAAATTAATAATAAAACCAATAAATACAACTTATAAATGAATAAAATATATTATAAAAAAAATAAACATGGTTAAATGCATGAAATTTAAAATAATTTTTATTATCTTTTTAGAGAGTACAATATTTCAATTCTTGAATAGGACATTTTTGTGATGAACTCATCACTTGTAGTAAATTTTCAACATATTGATTATATATTCCAATAATATCTAAATAAAATTAGCTATTTTGCAATGACATCATATTATATAATTATTATAATAATTAGTATCGAATAGGTACGAATGAGGAAACAACTATTATAGTACATGAATTATCAGCAATTATAACTATGTTATGATTTATGTAACACTAATTGCTTACAAAACAAATTTTCGTTGTTCAAATCAAGTAATAGAATATACCTAAGCGTATTAAACTTATTCATAATAATATGCACTCTGATAACCTTGGAATTTAATAAACTCTTATCAAATTATCATTATAATTAATACAAAATCAGTGGCACTACTCTTGCTCCACTCGTATGCCTTAAGGCCGTTTGCGAACATTGTAAACCTCTTTTCCCGTATAAGTATGTATGTAAATGTAACAGAGTGCACCGGTCGAGTTTTATAAACCAAAGTAGCTATAGGCTCAAGAGAAATGGGTGAGCGGGTTGTGGAAGGTCTATGGTGGGTAGATGTGTGGTGTGGTGAGCGGGAAGGAAAAAGAGAACGAGGATCCTGTGCATCGGGTTATAAGGAGCAGCGGTGGCCATGTCCGTAAGCCGATTACCATAAATTTCAGGCAACCGTCAAGAAGGGGTAGAGGTTTGGGAAAATAGCGGCAGAGTGGAGAGTCGACATTGCGCATCGAATTTTAATGATCGACCCCAGTGATCGTGCACAAGCGAATTCAAACAAAACCGCCTTGTGATTAATGAAAGAATGTTGTATTTGTTGTTTTGCACTCTGTATCTCTGTGTATATATATATCTAAATATATCTAAAAGTCCACGCGCGTGCGCGTATGTGTGTGCATGTGTGTGTGTGTGTGTGTGTGTGTGTGTGTGTGTGTGTGTGTGTGTGTGTGTGTGTGTGTGTGTGTGTGTGTGTTCAGTGGCGCTTAAGTACTTAGACCAACTCTGCTAGAAGTATTAACGCCATGACCATAATATTACATGCGAGTTCCAGTGGACCAGACAATTACTTTGAGAAGATATAGCACCCCTTATCCCAAATCATTAGAATTCGACTAACAGAAACATTGGAAAAAAAATAAAACTTTATTTATAACGAATATTAATATTGCTATGAATATTATACACACAGACTTGGAAAATCTTTTGGTACAAAAATGAAAAGAGTACATTATTTCAATAATACAGACAAGATGATATCAGAGGCCCAATAAATACAATTATTATACTAATAATTTGTAGTTCTATGAAAATCATCATCCTACGTAGCCATATAATTCTAATATTCTTATTTAATCAGAAGTTACCTAATAAATAATGTGATTGGATGAAAAATGTTCTGAATTTATAAACTGTTGTAAATTATATATATATGATGATACCACAAATAAGCGTAGAAACGATGTAACAAATTAGCATATAAATTATAATATTATAAAATTAGTGTTTTTTTTTTTCATAATTGAATTGACTTTAAATTGTTTACATTATTTTTATATTTTCAGTTTAAACCTTTTTACTAAAACTGATTATTCGAGTTGCATTAAAATAATGTATTTTTTATCAAAAATATATTAAAACTGAGTTATTAAAATATATAAAAACTATTCAAAAAATAGTTAACTTTATTAGTTAAATAAACTTGTTTTGAAAACTAATTTTCTGTTGTTATTAATAACTTTTGTAAGCATTATAAAAGTTTTTATAGTTTAAAATTATTTTAATATACATGTAAGTATATATATTATATTATTGTGTAATATTAAACCTTACATTTTATTAACAATCGTTTATTAAATGGAATATAAATTAAGTGAAAAAATATTTGACATCATTCAATTATGTCATTTTATTTTATTTCAATGACATGTTATCAAATTTATAATTTAAAAATAACTAATAAATGTTGAAAATCAATAAAATCCCTTAGAAAGTTATAAATTATTTTAGTAGTGGTAGTAATTCGTGACATTGTTTCGTATTATTAAATTTAATTACATTCTAATTTTCCTAAATAATAAGGGGATAATAACCTTAGCAAAGTAACGGAAAATAATGTAATATAAAATAATCACTTTCCAATGAAACCGATGGTATTTTAATAAAATTATTTGCATTATTAGCTTTTACTTTAATGTTTTTGGGACAAAAAATAATTATTATCTTCCTCATTTGATTAAACAAAAATTAAAAACAGACAGTTTGCACATCATGTAAGTCACTTTTTGAGAAAGAAAATACAAATTATTAATGACATTAAATTTACATCCATAATCAATTATAACATCTAATAAAAATCATTCTGATAAAAACAATTTTGTCAACTTTCCGGACAAATCAATTTAAAAATAAGCTTTCAAATTATTATAGTTGTTTCTGCTTTTTTTTTTAGAATGAACCTATTTAACTTAAAAGTAAAGTAGAATTAAAGTTAATATCAAATAGAAATATCGTAGATTTTTAATTTATTTTATTCAGAATTAAAAATGATAAAGTGAATAATGAATATTTATAGCAAAAAAATAGTGAATATAATTTTATTTAAAAATCATTTGTGTATTCTATAAAGTAAAAAATACTATTAGTTTTTATAACTTATGTATATTTTACTTAATTATTATTAACCACCAATAAAATTATCATACAATATTAATAACTATATTGTAGTTTTAAACCGTAAAATTTCATAGCATTTTTTCCGTTAATGTTAGACTGCGCACTACGTCATAGGTACGTATATTGATAATTTTTTTCGTAGCTTACACTGACGTCAATCAATTTACAGGACAATCGTTGTTACGCGTAGACATAATTTTACCACAATCTAAAAATATAGTCCCGGTAAATTGTATGTGTGTGTGTGAATGTTTTTTTTATAAATAATATATAATGTAGCTTGATCAATACAACCAAATACAATTTTTCTCGGAATATTCCTGACCTTATTTCCAATTTAAACAGTCTTTACATTTTTATAGTATATATTACGCCTGCTCTGCAGAAAACTGTATTATAATGGCCATGATTACTTCTATCAAATACGTTATTTCCTGGAATATTTTTTCACGCTTTAAAGTACTTCATTTATTTCCGTGTACTTTCATTATACTATTTATACTGCAAGTAAGACGTAAAGGGTTATTTTTCACTATTTTATATATTTCTTCATAGTCACAAAATCGCGCAGAAGAATAAAGTGCGGTGTTCATTATCGTGCAGGGGCCACCTGCGCGTATAAACTGTAATCTATTTCTGGCATCGGTCCCGCCGTTGGAAACTCTCCACCTACCCATCGGCCACGTCTTGCACAAACACGCGCGCACAAATCTCTATTTACCCGTAGTAGCCTTAGCTAAAACAGTGTTTTATTATTATTATTATCATCATTATTATTATTATTTCAAATGAACTCGAGAAAACCTATAAAACAAGAAGTATATACGGAACATTTTTATGTGTTTTTTTTCATTACACCGCTCCGTCGTCCATCGACCTTTCTAGATAGGCAATATAATTTTTTTCCTACAAAATCAAGTTCCATTGACACATTACATATTTAAAAACCAATTTAACCAAATCCATTGTGAAATTACTGATTTAAAAATATAACAATGATTTTACATATACAATAATATTAATTATTCAATTGAATATGATTTTTTTAAAAGTATATAATATTATCTTATACAATCTATATATATTAGTAATAATAAATATTTTTAATAACTAAGGATAATAACTTTGATTCTAGAAAACAGTTTTAAAATAAAATATTGACGTAACTAAATCAGAAATTCTGATAATTTCACTATAAAAATGAATAGTCCTACTGGCTTATTACGACAAATAATACCTATTTTAATAACTATAATAGGTACTATATTATAGTAATCTAAATGTTATAGAAATATAAATGGTTTTCAAATAATTTGATTAAGAAACCATAAACCTATTAACAAATAGTTCTATGTAAGAAACATTATGTTTACGTTTAACATTTATGTTCATGAAAATTAAATGTAATTTTTATAGTTTTACAAAACTATTATCGAATAAATAATTCTACCTTACCGGCATTCATCACAGACTTCTATACTACACTATATAGAAATACACAAAATATAATATAATATAATATCTTTTGTATTAAATAGAAATCTGTGGCATTTATAATTGAAGAACTTTACATAAAATTTAATACTTTGATCACATCTAAAATATCTTTGACATTCTAATTCATCATTATCATATATTATATACACACACACATATATATAATATATATATATATAGTATTTATTGATAACATTTCTGAATACAATGAGAAATATTAAACAGGTAATACGCGTAAATATATCTATCACATACCTGTATAATATAGTATAATAGGTAAGTAGTGTTTATTTTAAACATCAAACACACTTCTATGTGACTGGAAATTATATAAGTGTATTGTATCCTATTCCAATATTTGGGTACGATTATGTAGATAAAATATACCTGTGTTGTTATAATTTTATAGTAATAATGACTGTTCTGAGTTATTGGCCCAAATCAAATTTTAAAATGTATACACCCAATAAACAACATTATAAATAAATAAATAAAAATATAAAATGCTCCTCATATTATGCTTTGTAAATATTTCAATACATTTTTATATTAAAATTAGTTCTAAAATAAATGCTTTAACTGTTCGCCGTTTAAAACTGTATACTATTGTTTGATGTTTAGTTGCATATTTATATTAATTAATTAACGTATATTGTTATGTATATATAAATATTTTTGTGAGACAAAATGTTTTAAAATCTTTAAATATTTTCATGTGTTTAATTTTTTTTTATATTACTTTTTATTGTGGACACCAACAAATTATTTTTAAACATATTGGAATATTAGGTTATAGAATCATATAATTTGTATGGTTTTTTTTTCCAATCATTATAATATGATTAGTAAGTAAAATTTTAACTAATACTCAAATAATTATTCTGAAATCATTTGCTTTTAGATAACTTTCATCTTTTGTGAATGAAATACGTTAAATAAGATTTTTACCCTTTTATGTCCCTGATCTTTTAATGTGTACATATTTTTCCATGTACTTCCGATGTTTACCGGATATATCTAAATCCTCGTACGTATACGAACACGATCGCACAATATAGGTATATACTGACGTTGTGAAGTATTCAGACCATAACGCGTCAGCCATTAACCGTCGTGAAATGTGTCCAGGATGAGGACATGAATCACACATTTATTTTCAAACCACACCATATCGGAGGGGAAAATGATAGAGAAAAAAAATGAAAACGAGAAATTAATATTTATATATATACGTATTATGTGTATATTTTATTATATATAGATCGTTAATGACGCGGCTCTTTCGTAATGAAATGGCTTGAAGCTTGTAAATCAAAATTAACCGAAAAAGATTTGTTTTACCCGCCCACATTGACCCCTCGCCATCCCTACTGGTGGTGGTGTTCTGAAAAGCGGTGCATGTTAAAAATAAAATCTTAGGTCTACAACAGCTCATTTAACCTGAACGCTAGGAATGCCATAGAAAGTTGCTCATGATTTATACGTAAATGTTAGTTGTTGTTTTGAGAATTACATTATGTGCCAAACACAACAGAAATCATGACGTTATGTGCACTCATCATTATGTATACATAATAATTAATTATAATGAAATTCGGAAAAATTCAATTCGTTTGAAAAATATTTCATTACGTTACCACATGAATCAAGAAATATAAAATATGAAATTCCATGTAGTTACAGTAATAACTATAGTTATAAAAGTGCATACTTTATGTATATAAAGATTTTATTTAAACAAAATTGTGATTTTTTTTATAATTTTCAATTAAATTTAAATTTAAATTTATGTGTATTAACTTAATAATTATGTACTATGTTTTAATACCACATACAAAATGATGTATCCATTAAGATTTTCTAAAGTCTGTAACATAAGTAAAATATCTATGATCTAACATTTAAATTGTATTCATGTTTTATGATGAATTAGGTGGTACAAACCTAATTAAAATATAGAAATTAAAACATGGCCTGTAAACAGAATCACTCTATTTGGTACCTCAATACAAATGCGATATTCAGTTAAAACAAAATAATTAGTCATTGCATTCAATAAAGGAATTTGAACGGAAATCATGCTTCTTGAAATTTTTTTAAAATAGTTCCATGATTGTTGATAGTTCTTTTTTTTCATATAAATTAAAGAAACTAAGAAAAATGACCTCTTCAATATACTATAATATATTATATGGTATTTTTTTTCTATAGGGCATAAAGGTGCTATTTGAAATAGTTGAAATACTTATAAAGGCGTTTAAAGAAAAATATGATAAAAATAAACATAAAAAAAAATACTAATACATTTTTACATTATATAGAATCTAAAATATTAACGGATTTATTGTCCTTAATAATTGATTATAAAATCTATGTTTATATTATTATATTAACATGTTGGATGAGTTTATTTAAATCACCTAAATATATAAACCTACAAATATATTTAATAAAACAATATTATTTAAGTAATTAAACATAATTAAACGTGTCACAGCATATTATTATTATTTCAACAATGTCCTTGACCGTAACCATAATCATAATATTATAAATATTCGTATATATAAACTGGATCGGCAAAGACTCAAAAATAGCCAACTTCTTACCGTTGCCAATAAAATATCCACCTTTTTAAATATTTAAATAAAAATTAGGAAAAAAATATATTGAGTTTCTATTCGTTGATAAGTAATTATGTAATAATACTATGGTGAGATCGAAGACATTGAACTTAAAAAAAAAAAAAACAAAGTAGGTATGTAGAATCTCTGATAAAAGTTTTAGGTATAAGCTTTTTTTACTTTGCTTTAATTAATCCACCATTCATAGCTTGTAATAATTAATTAGTTTAATATTTTATAATTTTATTTAATATTAATTCTATTCTATTTATTTTTAGCCATTTACTAATTGTAGTTTTTACTGTTAAAATTATACCGTTAAAATAACGCTTTAAAAACTTTGGTTACAACATAAAGTTCTTTCCGAAATTATTTAATGTGGTCAGAAACACACTAACATAGTTACTATTATATATACGTATAAGATGCCTGTTGAACCTCCAATGTTATTATCCTTGGTCCGTTACCACGAGTGGCGAGTGGCTATTATGGTCCAGTGTTCGTAAAATTCCTGAGTTTTAAGACCTTTAAATGTTTCTTATTATGATGTTATAGGTATGGTACGAAGAATAAATGGGGTGTGTTATCTTTCCCAAAGTAATTCAAAACAGTTAGGGTTAAAAAGTAGTTAATTAACCGATTAAACCGATTTAACCGAATTTAACAAGTATTGAATAGAACATCGCAATAACATTCTTATTTATCATAAGAATAATAATGCGAATACAATGTATTCAATGTATGCAATGTATGTCATCACGTTAGGATTAATTGAACATATTAAATGAATAAAACAATCCCAGTGTGTGCGTCAAGTGTTTTTATAATTCATACTTTTGAGCATAATTCTATAAATTCTATTCTTAGTAAGTTAAAACAATAATTGAAACAAAAACATATTTTGTCTTTTATAAAGCACTATTATATTATAATTCGTCAACGACCTTAAAAGTTATTACTTATTTTCGATTTGTATAGGACTATACATAAACGGTTTAATTATAACGACCATCATCAATAAATTATCCTATATGCGTTTACATATTTTATAATAATACATGAAATATTCAAAATCAATAAACTAATGGCCAAAAAAAAAAGTATCGTTATGTTACTTAACATATTTCTATTTTTATATCTTTTAAAATATATAATTGTAGTTAAATATATCATACTGCATAATTACATATTTAACACTATTTTAACAACGTCTAATGTATTTAATTAATTTCTTATGAAATTATAAAATTAATTAAATTTATTTCATAATTATTTTAGTTTAGGTTCGTACTCTTTATTCAAAATCCAAGAATTCAGAGTTCAAGAAAACTGTTAGGCACCATCTGTATGTTTAATATTATTTTAAATTAAAAACTGAAACATACTTTTTTAAATATGTACAAGTTTAAAGCATAATTGATTTATCGTATGTAGTTTGTGCATTCATACTAGTCCTCGTTTATTTTCTTGACATTTAGATTTTCTTTTTTTGTATAAATTGTTTTTAAATTATTTATTTATTATTAATGAACGCATTTGTATGGTAATAACGTGGAATATATCAATATAAATACATTTTTTAAACAATTATAATACGATCAATATAAAATAATCAAAAAAAGTTCAAAATTAGGTCAAATAATTAATATTTTATTATTTCTCTTATTTTTTGAAATTATATAGTAAGATAAAATATATTTATGTACATAATATATTATTAATTTAAATGTATAAAATAAATATACATAACACTACTAATTGTGTATGATGTACAAGATTATGATTCTAAATAAAGTATGCCGACCGCAGGAAAATAAAATCATTGGATAAAATTCACATGTCGTGTACCCAAAATGATTACAAAGCAGACATTTAAATTACACAAACAAATACTAAAAAATCGTGTCTAGCTATATGAAAGCCGATTTGGATACTTCTATTTATTAAATATGTTAACATTTTAAGGATTTAACTTTTTTTTTCATCCAGTTTGTGTTTACATATTTATTTATTTGTTAATTGTACATAACCATGCGTCGATATTCTTAAAAAACGGTTTTTTTCTTTTACGGTCTACAAAAATGCATTTTATGGGTTTTAAAATGACCAACAGTCGTCTCTGACTTGACGAACTTTAACAGTCTCCGGTACACGCGGGTGTGTCTTGGTTTGGCCCAATTCCAGCTGGCACATGTCCAAGATAGAAAAAAAAAATAGAAAGGGAAAAAAATCGCGATTTTTTTTATGAACGCGAAATTATCGTCACTCTAACATTATTGCATTCCACAAGAGATTCATCCGACCTCTGATCTTATCAATCACAGAGGCCAAATGAACTCGACACGCGTTGGCAACCCCCTGGAAAACGATCAAACATTGACAACGAATTTTGGCTAGAAATCAATATTAGATTCTATGGTATTCTAAAATGTACATCATAGAAAGCAGTAATGCAAAAATCTATTTTTTATTTCATAATTTTGTACATGAAATAATGGTATATCTTGAATCAAACCTTTGCGTAAGGTAGCGGTTCAAGCCCCTTCATTACCTTTTTATATATCCAGATCATTAAAAGATATTGGTTTAACGAATCGAATTAAAAGAAAATTTACTTCTGCAAAACTCCCGAAGTATGATAAACAAATATGGATGAAAAACAATTAATAAACGCTTTTCATATTATACTTAAAAATTAATATAAATATAATACTTTTTTGTTTACTTAATATTTTTTTTTTAAATATATAACACGCTTCCGGGAAGAAATTTTGCCTAAAATATACAAGTTGGTATAGAAAATTTAAAATTAAATACGAGTCCAAAAAAAGTTAAAATATGACTTTACAAAAGTCCTAGTTTTATTTTAAAACATTAAATATGAAACCAGATATCAGGAATAAAATATATATTTTTAACTATTTTTCTTCTTCTTTTTTTCCCGTATTTTTGAGCAGGCATATAAAATATATGCGTAAACCACCGATTGCCGATTACCAAAACTATTCATTTAAACTGCAAAGCAGTAACCACAATTACAAATATAATGCATCATTAAACAACGAATACTATTAAAAATTACATTACAATACTAAATCTCAAATAATTATTTTAGTAAAACTAAGTCATTTCAAAATTAATTGAATATTTGTATATTACATTAAAATATTAATAATATTAATAGTAAATAATTTGAAAAATCGTAACTGAATTGTTATTTACTATACAATTTAATTAAAGCAATATTCTGAATTAATGTTCAGATTATTACTTTTTAACTAAAAAACATAATATACGTATTATGCAACTTTCGTATTTTTAATTTTAATTTTATGTCATTATTATCGCCATTAGTCTTGTATGGAAATGAGATGAAAACATTCACCAGCCAACTGTTGCAACAAAATTCGCTTTTTGCATTTTAAATTAACAGGTTACCTTAGGGGGTTGTGTAAGAATATAATATATGTATCATCATCAATACGACACTCGACTTTCTATCAAGTTGAGAGTTTCAAACTTTCGTCGAGTAAAAAAACGCACCTCTGTTATTTTCTATCCTTCAATATATACGGTTAAAACTTTTTTGTGAGCTACCGCTAGTTACGTCAGGAGAACAAAGATCCAATTTCGGAATTCATTGTGCGATCGGTAGCTAAAATGGCGGTGTGGTTGGAGGGAATTGGTATAGCAATAAATCTAATTGTTTTTTCTCTCCGACCTGCCGACTTAAAATCCCCGGATACGTCACGTTCGGAAACGTCTGTGGGAAAGGGTGTGGTTTTATAGGTAAGCGACGGAGGGAAAATAAAAATGTCCCTTTTATACTTGTTGCAGTCGGTGAGCATAAGGCAGGGAACTGTAAGGGAAAAATAATTGTATTTCTTCGACCTGAGCCCACAAAACCCCTGTCACCGTAGTTCGCGTCCTTGGGGACGGTTTATCGTGTTTGGCTTCCAATATACCAATGTCGGACCCAGCTAAGAGAAGATGAAAAAAAATTGGAATTATTTGCTCTTTGAAGTCAAGATAAGGTAGAGAATGAAATAAGAAGAATCATAAAAAAGTGACCAGACCTGAAAAATTTATCGATGGAAAATATTTTATAATATGATAGCTTATTGATGGAATTCGATTAGATTTTAATTGGTTTTCTTAAACCATTCTCAATAAAATAATCGCACGAATAACTTTGCATTTATTTTTATTTTTTTAATCAAATAGGTTTTTATAAATATTTAAATATTATTTAAAATTAATAAATCGATGATGATTAGTTTTAATAAAAAACACAAAAATGAAAATAATGATGAATATAAAAAAAAAAATTAAATAAATAAGAAAATACATACTTTGGCATAATTGTATTATTATTTTTTATACATTTTACTTTAACTTAACTATTTTTATTTTTACAATAACAATAAATAATATTTTATTATAAATTAACTCGAAAACAAAATATTATTGTACTTAACATATTTTGAATAATATTAAAAACACATAATGATTATACATTTTTCACGTTATAAGAAAATAATTCGAATTCAACAATTTATTATGGTCTATGTCATGCGATGTAGTGTTGTATCTAACTACAAAAAATAAATTGTTTTATACGTGAAAATTCGCAAATAACCCATTGAAAATCGTAAAAACTAACCAATAATTCATCGTTTGAAAGCTAGCCATTGCGTTAGGGTACACTATGATATATGACACTTCATTTTTATAATGCATTGCCTTCTTTTGTCCAGTTCCTACCCAAATGAAAAACCACTTTAAGTAAACGACAAAATTTCTTTAAAACGATAATTTTTTGTCCTTACTACAAACTTTTTCTATCGCAATCAAATATTCGAGTTAAAACAAGTATACTTATAGATATCATATTTATATCAAAAATGTTATTAAAAGTTTAATATTCTACAACATCCTCACGTCTAAAATGTATTATAACTTATAATATATTTTTGCTAAACATCAGCTAATAAATAAACAAAACTATGGCATATTATTTTGTTGCACTATGAATATGTAAATGGATATTAACTAAAAATAAAAAACATTAGTGATGGATGGATTAATATAATGTTATTTTTATAATTTTCATATACAATTTATATTTTATACATTTGTAAATAGAAGTAAAGGTTTTGCTTATAACATAAATATAACGTGTATAAATGTGTTATACGATTAAAGGGTGTTTCATCGAATAACGGTGTTGTATTTGTCGCTTTTATTCGAGTAAATTACTTTGCAGTAAAATTCTTTGAAAATTGTTTGCTTAGCGTGCCCTTTGTGTAAGAGACTTAATACTGGTGACTTGGCGTGCAATAAACTAATCCGATGTTCATAATGAATTATAACGGAGGCCGAACCCGTTAAAAGTGGTGGCCAACTTTAGCATGTACACAAGGAATTTTTTCCACCACCCCTGACAAGTTTACATAAACTTTAAACCCTCATTAACAATTTTACAATGATATTGCGTACCTACTTACTTTGAGACTGAATTAATAACACAGTTGGATTCATAAAACGATTACTGTGTAGGTGTATATTGTGATATCAGACCACTATAAAATATATTTATATTATGCATTATCTTGAAATACTACATTGCGATAAAATAAAAAGCCGCCCAGAAGGCAATGCAGCAATTACGTGAGTATTAATTGAACACGCGCCACATGCATTTTGCCATTTAGGTGTCCGAAATCACGAATAGTTAACATTTTTTATCCGATTTTTCATTCCTACGGGTCGTGTACAACAACAATACTATATAGGTGCCCTTCTTTTCTTATAATATCCTTATAGCTTGTTAACACGCTAACTTTTTATACTTTTAATTCAAGTACCTACCTACTGTTTTAGTTTTTCTTTATTTTTAAAACCATATTAAAATATTATATACACTGGAGTATACCATCATCTAACAAGGTTATTCACTTGTAATAAATATTAAGTGTTTTTAGATTACTTTCGCATGAAAAATTAGAAATTTTATTTAAAAATAATAATAACAATAGCAATTGCATTTTAAAAAAACAATTTTAATGAAAACTGCAATATTTCTATTAAATAAAAATATATTTTTGATAATAATAATAAAATGCTAGAAATGTAAAAATATATTTTGAATTGTTGAAAATGTATATATTCCTAAATCATAATATGAACATATTAGTGCATAATTGTCAAGAAAACGTTTAACGAGAAATGCATAAAAGATATTACGATTCGTTTGTATACTAGAAGTGTCATTATTATCGTCACATTGCCGTCAGATACACAATTATTTGCAGGTGTCGATGATACATTTTCGTGTACAGAACTGAATTGTTAATTTGCTTATACGTCAGCCCTAAACGATTATGTCAATTTTATGTATATATAACGATCTACACTATTAAACGTTTAAACATAATATAAATACATATATAGAGAGAGTTATTTTACGAGCATTCGATATATTTTAATACTGCGGAAGTGTTTGGAAATAAATAATTATGTCTACAATTAAACCAGTACAATAATTGGCATCACGGAAGTTGTAGCATCGTCGTAATAGTTAGCCGTATCGTTTACAAAACAGTTAATTAATTGGAGGGAAATGTTAATGGATTTTCTCAGTGTGCCCGGTCGTCTATATTCGTTTCGTGCACAGCATGGGAAATTCGACCCGAGTCTTATATTATATGTACAGTACAATGTGTGTGTATGTGTGCCAGTTGTTTTGTCTGTAATAAGTATAATTATATATGTAGTACCGTGTTGTATTAATCTTCCGTTTTCCAAAAAAAATACACATTTTGAACGTGAATAACTTATCCAAACGAATATATTATTGATATCGTTTTAAGAATATGTGCAAGAACGCGCGTGTCACTCCCGTCGCGGTCGTGACCCGTTGCGGCGAAGACCAATATACACCACCGAAGTGGAGGAAAAAAACGTCGTGAATTTCTGGTTTGAGCGTTATCATTCTGCGTGTGTAAAAAACATAACAATATTATGTACGATAACAAATGTTTTGTTTTTCGCCCACGGGTCGGTGAAATAGGGGGATGATTTTTGATGTGTAACGAGAAATGCATAGCACCGTATCGGCACTGATGTATTTATGCATATGCGTGAGAGCGTATATAGGTAGATAAATTATTCCGTATTATTATTTTTGCAGTTCGTGTGTGCTTTTGTTTCGAGTCTCGGGACGTGGCGCTATACATATAATATACGAATAGGATCGGTGCCGGCCAGATGAGGGTGTGGTGTTGTGTGTATACGCCGAATGGCAATCAATATGCGGAAGAGGGTCGGCGTATCGGTTTGTGGGTATAGGCCTAGTTTCCAGTTTCCTTTTGTGCGCCCCCTTCACTCCCCCTCCTCCCCCCAAACGACCACGGAGGAGTTATCTTCGGAACGAGATTCCCATTCAATTTCGTTTCCATTACGCTGGGCAGCGGACACTATGCGGTCCACACCGCATCCACACTTGAGCCGCCCGAACAGCTATCGGCCATCTGATTAATTATTTTCACCGTTCCACACCTATAGCTATTTCTAAAGCCGCCAAAACCATTATGTCTGTCGATGCGTTTTCCACAGTTTCGGCCATGTACGCAACAAGGAGCGAAGTGCTAGACGACATGAGAGAAACGTGACGACCGACCAAACACTTCTCACCGGTCACGACGAACTGCTGCTCAACCGGACTCGTTGGGTACGCAGATATTGCAGAACTTAGCCGTATGCCGTGAAGAATTTTGCGTGGACGTATGAATACCATCTCGGAGAAGGTTTTGTGTTTGAATATTAGAACTATTTATTACTCGCTGTAGGTACATGAAGCCACGCCATTTTTTCTCTTGTTTTTTTTTTTATTTTTTACATTCATAAATTGTATACGATATGACGTACCTATTATATATATATATATAAATATAACATTAATAAAACTTCTAAATATGGGTAATCAATCACATTGTCTCGTTAAGTTTTCTTTTTAGACTGCACACTTGGTTATAACTAATAAGTATATAGAAGCATACGTGATAGCAGCGCACACATTAAATATTAAAAATATTAAATTGTTTAATCAAATAAAAAAAATAATGGCACGCAATTAATTTTATGTGGCGGAAACAAACGTTCGCATTTGATGTATCACGCGCATTTTTCGGACAACGTATTTTTGTTATTTAAAAATAAACGGTTTAATCATATTTATAATGATTTTATTTCTAAAAAATATACATCATCCATGTTCATTATAAATATTTTTACAAGAACATAAATGCAGTTTTATATATCTCATAAAAATAAATTTAGATTCAAGTAGGTAGTCGGCGCAGTGTTAAAAATGATCATTTTTACAAATTAGAGAAACTATAATTAATCATTCCCATAATTATATTAATAAAAACCCGATTAATTAATTTTATATAAATATATTTTATAAATGAAAGAAATTGCTTAATCTCAATTTTATTTTATTTTTTATGATTAACTGTATGTGTTAATGTATCCAGTTAATCATAATAATACTGCTATTTACTTTTTTTTTTAATTATCTACATCAGTAATTGCTCATATATTTCTACTAGATCATTTCGAATTGAGGCATACCTAAACAGTATTAAACACGTGTACCAACTGTATACGTATTTCAAGTATAAAAATCAAATAAACATTTTTCAAAGCAGCAATACCAAACATGATTAAATAAATAAACATCTGTTCGCGTATATCACCGTTTAGGCATATTATTATACTATAATATTATGCAATGTACACATTTTATCGTTAGTGCCAATAACCTTTCAGTTCCGGGATATTTTAAATTGTTTAATCGTCTTTTTCGTTTTCCTAATTTGTGTTTGGATTAATTGGCTTCACTATTTTTTTTATCATTATCATACGAAATATTTTTGAAATCATTACCGTTTAACAGTTTTAAGCACTATTGTTTGTTGCATTATTTTGTGTAGTCGTGTACAAATTTACGATAGATCCCATGGTAAAATACAATTAAAACTTGTTCAGAAACCGTTTAACGAGAATAATTATAGTAATATGAAGCAGGTAACCTGCCTCGTATAGTATAGCGTTAAACAGTGAACTTTGTGTTCAATCGAACTACGCGTATTTTCGGATTGTTAAAATTTAGTTTAGATAAACATTTAATAAGCACGTTCAGCATGCTGGACTCTACGTTATTTTTTTTTTATGTATTATATTATGCATTATATAAATTTTGACTAGATATATTTAAAAGTAGAATGTTTGTTATGATCTTCAGATTTAATAACTGAACACGAATTAAAAACAATTTCGTTTTCAAACTATGCGACCGGATATTTTTTTTTCTCTCCGTCGTCTTTATGAGTTTATACCACGTGCTGTGCGGGGGCGCCTACCAACTGAAATAGCCGCGACATCACAAACGGACGTCACGGTCTGTGTAATCATATCTATCAGTTTATTTCTGTCATCGCCGTCACTACACGTCGAGAGGCCTTCAAATAAAGTCCACATCGTTTTGTTTCCCGTGTGTGTCCCTCAAAGGTGCTTGTACTTGTCTGCATTTGTGCGTTTACGACGGTATGCTATTATAATATATAATTATGACGTTAACGATATTGTTAAATGGCGTATAATATGCGTACGTAAAGTATACGATTGTTGTAGATTTCAAACGTACACACCACAAACACATGTACGCCATCATAATATCACACCGCGTATACGTTATAAAATATTAATATATCATATGTGACTCCTCCGAAATACATTCAAAATTTCAAATGTTTTTAAATAATTGCTTTTTACGAATAATTATTATATTGTGATTGTTCGATTGAATTATTTTCGGAACAAAAAAAAAAATGTTGAGTAACATAATCAATTTATAATTGACTAGGAATGATGTTTAACTGATATAATAATATGTTATATGTAATTATGAAACGTATGTATGGTATTTTTGAATAAGCGCTAATTGCATAC
The DNA here is from genome assembly GCF_020882245.1 of Rhopalosiphum padi. Lineage (NCBI taxonomy): Eukaryota > Metazoa > Arthropoda > Insecta > Hemiptera > Aphididae > Rhopalosiphum > Rhopalosiphum padi. The sequence goes on along the minus strand of NC_083598.1, from coordinate 9,404,113 downwards.
CTACTGTAAAACGTGTCATACGACGATACTTGCGTGAAATAATTAAATTAAAATCCGTAATAATTTTATATCAGATTGTATTTTATGATAAATAGTTTTATAATATTTTTTTTTTTATTGTTATTTTTTGTTTCAGAAAATTCTGATATTGTATTAATAATTTCTTAGTATAGGGTGTTTAATAAATAATCAGTCAACCATAACATTTTTGACGATTTATATTTATAATCACTACAATATATATAGGTATAAGCTATACATAGTTTATATGTATTATATTAAAATATACCTATTTAGTGTTATTTTATAATGCACTCTTCAATGCATTTGTAAAGGTACGAACTGTGTATCTTAAATATTAAAAATGAGAAAAATGAGAAAAAAAGTATTTATTGTCTTTAAATAATTTCTTTCATTAGAATCATAAATATCCAAGAAAATATTACAATAAAACGTTGAATTAAATTAAAGTATTTTTGTTAATAATTATAACGATAGGCTGAAAAACACAAATAAACAAATGCAGTTATTTAAGCATAATTTAATACAATAAAAATTGAAAGAAATACTTAATGAATTAAGTATAAAACATTATAAATATACTTGAATCATTGATTATCGCGGCAAGAAATGAGTACCAACTTAAACAATTTATTTTACGATTTACCAATTAAAATTAGACACAATGTGTATTAATAGTATACCTAGTACTACCCTTGTTTAAAAGTAAACTTAAATCAAAAAACAAAATACTATAGTTGTGCATATTTTTAAATGTTATTTCAATAATGTTTACAAACTCTTGAGCTGACGGAAACAAAACTAAAAATGTTTAGAAAAATTAAAATTAAATTCGTGTTTTAAACTTATGAAAATGCATAAATTTATTTTAATTTTTAGTTTAAGTATATATTATTTTACTGAACTTTATAGCCAAAAATGTTTTTGCTGAAACACTATAGGATTATAAGGCTGTAATCTCTTACGTTCGCAGACATGAAATAAGAATTCCTTTCAAGAACACGCCTGGTGCATTAAAATAATGATATTAATAATAGTAAAAAACAGAGAAGAAACATAGAGAAAGCAGTTAAATCTTTCTTAGTTGTATATGTCTCGGAAAGCAACGGGTCATGTATACATCCTACTGTCTTAGTTATACATAACTTAAATAATAATAATATCAATAAAAAAAAACATCGAATTATGCTAATTTTTTTTCTTGATTCTATAAGTTTTGTTTTATTTGAAATAAATTCATCCTTATTAACGGAGGCGTGTCGTAAACTAAACGATCAATCTGTTTTTTTTTCTTTAACTTAATGGGTCTTTATGAAATGGAACATTTCTATACCCGCGTAACTTATACAATCGTATTGTTAAATTTATTGAGGTAGGTTGTAATACTATATTATTATTATATATATAATTAAACGTGTGTGGTTTTCATAAATGTATTACTTGTCGCTTAATGCCTACTTTAACCAAAAAGGTATAACATATCCTACAATTTTGCTATTGTGAGGTGTACAATTATTTTTGTAAATATTTATTATTAAATAACTGCTTTTTTTTATACTAAAAAATACTTATATACGTAATAACACTAATAACCCATATAAATAAATATATATATATATATATATATGTAAATACTTAAACTTTTTTTTTTTATAAAAAGCAATTTTTATTTTTTTTTTAAATCGAAAATTGTATTTACATTACATTTGTTCTGTTGATTGCATAATAAATATTGAATATTAAAATTTATCACCCACCTTGATGGAATTTTTTTTTTAATTTTTATCATTTATTATTATGTATGTAACTTTATTTTTTCTTAAATATGTATACGTGCAATAATACATACCAACGATATTTTTCAAATTATACACAACATTAAAGGTATCTAATATAGATAACATAATGAACTACATAATATACATATATATTTATTACGCACAAGCAGCCGCAGCGACTACACCGGACGCCTCACAATTCGTTCGTATAGAAACTGACCTGAGTTATGGTGGCGTTTATGGCACTGAGGCCGTTTCCATCCAGTGCGAAACCGGTTTCAGGTCCGCGACCAACAGACGGGGTCCCAACCGCGTCCTCATAGGTGTGCACACAAGGCGATCACGAAATCGTTCGTATTAACGGTATTTAAAACCAACTTTTCGGTACCGATCGCGTCGTTCGAACGATAATAAACTATCCGAAAGAGAAAAAAAAACCAACAAACACACTTTCAAGAGTTCAATAATTTTGTTTTCCCGCGAAACCACAACGGCGACGTACTGTTGTCGGATCGACTATCCGATAATAAACGACGTTATCAAATTTGGACTGCGTGGTCGTCGTGTAGCTTATGGTATATGGTAGTCGAAGTGGTGATAGTGATAGAGTAGTAACAGTATCAGTAGTAGTAATAGTGGTGATGCTGGTGGTAGTAGTAGTCGTATAAACTATAATAATATATGGTAATATCAACGATAGTAAAAAAAAACGAAAAACGAAAAACGAAATAAAAACAAGTAACAAGTAACAAAAATATGAACTCCGAGCGAGAGACGGTGAAAACTGGAGACGGACGTGTATAATTATTCTAGTGAGACGCAACCGTCACGCGGGAAATCTCGCGAACGGGGGGCTGGGGGGGACGGCGCTCGCGCGACGGCGTTTAGACGCGTGCTCGGCGAATGGCAGGGATGAATGGTCCGCGGCAGACTGCCGACAACGCTCGGGTTGTCGCGGCGCGCGCGTTCGCCGGTGGCCACCACGCACGGGGACGCGCGCGCGGTCTAGCGGTGCGACCGAGTGGCCACGCGCGTGCCACCCCCGCCGCCCCCCGCGGAGACAATGACCCAGTTTTGGCGGCGGTGGTGTCTTCCGGGAAAGACGTGTGGGGTGCGAAGGGTAAGCGCGCGAGGAGGGCGGCGGCGGCGGGCGGACCCGAGAAGGAGAGACGTGAAAAAAACAAATACGCACATGTGCGTACACACACACGCTAATATAATAATAGTATAATTTTATAAGTATATACGCGCGGTGTTGACGACGACGACGACGGCTGGATCGGAGTGACGCGCTCGTGCTGTACGACGATATACGCCATATCTTTACGACAAACATTTTACCTAAATCCCGTTATATATACAGTGTTCATCAAGATTACGCCGAAATCCGTTATTAACTAAAGCCATTATAATATAATATATTTCCTGTTTTTATTACAACGTTTCATTGCGTCGTCGACAGTATTAAGTGCCGAAAAAAAAAAAACGACGATAACGTGAAATTTACATAATATCTACCGAACCGGCCGGAGACGACGAATCTTTGTCCTTTTACTCTCCAGTAAAGAAGGAATTGTGCCTAACATATCGCAGCTATGGCCCACCGCGGTTAGGTTACCGAATACTCGCTCCCGAATCGATAAAAAAAACTGACTGCGGTCAACAGTTTCGTGTCGGAAACCGAAATTCGTTCCAAAGACCATTGTATCATGCCTCATTCTGCACGGCTGGTCAATGTAAATACGCGAATCCGTCGATGGAAATCGTGACGTTCCAAAACATCGCTATGAAATGCCCGACGACAATAGCGTACTCCAAAACCACAAGTGCAGCCTTTGTGTGCGTATTGTACATGTTTATCGTACACGATTCAATGTAATATAATAACTGTAATATTACGATTGTAGTGCAATACTTGGTACTGTATGACGTAGAAAATAGGTGTTCGATTGCAGCTGGTCTTCATCTGTTGATGCATATTTTTAGCGATTGCATTGCAGTAATAGCGATTTCAAAATGTAGTGAAAACTACTTATTAGTGTACATATACGAGTTGAGTCGTGATAAGGAAGAGGGAGATATCGAAATATCGATTATTACGATTAGTTTGTACTTAAGAGTTGTGAATTCAAAAAAAAACCTAACGACAAGAGACAACGGGTCTGTACAGTGTCGACCTCGGAATTCACTCGACTACAATCAATTCCGTTAATGACGAAATAGGTATATACCTATACCGCCGTCGTCGTCATGTTTCGACCTATACAATGCTTTCACGTGTACCAAGACCTTGGACGACTTGAACTTTGATGCTTACAACACGCTGGCCATGTTTCATCGATAATCACGAAGACTGTTGCTCGAGCGCTACGCACGGATATATTTTAATAGCTTGGACGGAAAAACCCGCTTCACAATAATATTATTATAACTGGAAGAATGTGATTCGTTTCAGGGTATTTGATTGTTTGCAGGGGACTTAAATGTGTTCTGATAGAAATTGTATTTCTTTAGAAACCTTTCTGTCCTAATCAAACATGATTACATTTTACAATAAATGGAAAATCCGGTACAACAGTCAACTCGTATTATTTGTGTAGGATATTTACGATGCAATACATATATATCATAATGACATTATGTAGGTATACTGTCGTAAGTTTTTATTGTTCGAATAATATTATGAAAAGTAACTAAACTAAATTAAACACAATTTTTTTTTGTTTACTTAGATACATTTTTTTAAAGTATTTATCCACATCGATTTTATATTATAAATAATATATTATTAATATAAAATAATAATTGTGTAACATTAACAACTAATTATAATAGATGATAAAAAGTATAATTTACGTTAAATTTTCAATTTATTTTAATATAAGTATGTATTTTTAAAGTTGAAATAAACCTAATTTAATAATTATGTATATAATTTTTTTCAGTCATCAAGTCAACGTCAAGTTTATCATCAACTAGACGATATGTTTTAATTATTAATTACCAATTTAATCTTTAGTAAAAAGAAGCAGTTCAAATTAAATTATGAGTAAACATAATTTAATGTCGTTCTAGATTCTAGTACAGTGGACCTTAAAATACTCTGTCATCTCAAACAGTTTCCAAAAACCACATTTAATTTCATAACATGATGCAGTGTACTGGAAAACAATAGCACATACGATATACATATTCAAAAGATTTGGATCTATTAAATTGCCCATCATCATTCGTTATTATGTTAAATTCAAAATTTTTCTTATTTCAAAAGAACAAAAATATTCCAAATATTGAAAAAACGGACAATATAGGAAAACATTTTATTAAATTTGAGTACTGTGCTATTAAGTATTGATAAAATATGAATCTGATACATACACTTTAATTAGGTGTGTAATTATCTTACCATTTTTATGAAATAATCATAAAAATAATACGACTAACTATATATATATATATATATATATATATTATGTATCATTATATTTAAAATTACTTATAACATATATAATTACATTATAAAGATAATTATTAATATAGTGCTTAGGTTACTAACTTACTAATAATTACTTTAAATATTTGCTTATATATTCTTCACGGGGATAATGGGCATCTATGATAAAGTAATAAATAATAAGTTTTGAGTCTTCACGTTTTATATTTACTTATATATTATGTACTATAATTCACCATTATTTCTTGACAAGTATAATCTGAACTTAGTTTTCAATATATAAATGAAATATTTATAGATTTTTTTTTTTAAATTTGTGACCGAAGTATACAAAATAAATAACATAACAACTTAAAAATCAATAACTCACTCTTCTCGGTATCCAAAATAACCTATCATATTTTAAACTGTATAAAATAAAAAATTGTTTACTTCAATTAAACTATATTTTATATCATATCTGAATAAAATGGTAGCTTCAGTTATACACATTCACATAAGTATTATGCATATTTTTTCTTTTATTCGGAGAAATTAAATGAATAAATATTGATCTATTTGGGAGTAATGGGTCTACGGGGACCAATTGTCCCAGACTTTGGTTCCCAGAGGGGTTTCCGGAACCTTCTGATCTCGAATCCGATGAAATTCTCTACTAATGGGCAGTTATGTACGGGAGACATTCTTCCTTTTACTCTGAACAATAGGCGCAGTCAATGGCTTCACTGCAAGCAGCGCAATGTATTTGAAATCCACACTGTTCAGCTCCTTTTGAAATCTCAACGCAGTTGATGTCATGACTAAAATATAGAAAAAGTACCCGTTTTGTTAGCCTTATCCATTGTGTAAAAAAAAATATGACTATTTTTGGCAACTTACACAGTGTTATACATTAAAAAACACGAATAAATAAAATAACTCTTCAAAACATTGGATATTTTAAGTTTTTGCGTCTTAAAAAATACGTTCCATATTAGATATTTATTGGAATTTCGTTTGTGTAAGACAACAAATAAAAACTAAAAAAAAAAATATTTATATATATATATAATATAGACTAAAATATGAGCGTTCGCCTCGTTTCTGCTAAATTCGGCAATGGTTGGAATAGTGTATCGTTAACCTTGTATTATATTTTTAGGTCATACAAACAATTTCAGTATAAAATAAAGAAAAAATAATAGTTTACCAAAGCTGATATTAACCAATATTTTGAACAATATAAAAATAACTGGGTAGTATAGTATGCCTAGTAATATATTATTTCAAATTTTAGAAATGGTTTTTATTATTATTATGAATTATATTAATACAGAGTTGAGAGTTTGTATACACCAATAAACACAGTAAATATAAAGAAAGAACATACAAAATTATGTTTTTATATATATTGAATATTTAGGATTCATAGTTATTTATGAATTTTGTTTTGAATCTTGATTTTGCCCTCCGCTATACTCTGCAATGAAGGAAAATATTTGTGTTATACTATAACGTTTTACTTATCCTTTAGAATTGACATTTTCACAAATTATTTACTTCATTATTTTCCATAGTTTTAATATTTATTTAAAAAAATAGTTTTTATGATTGGTAAAAATATGCATGTAATATAATATGAAAATTAAGTATGCCATTTTTTTACTATGTAGTAGTATTGTAGTAGTAGTTATGTAAATTATTAGTAGTATATTATATACATAAGGTGTAGATAAAAAATATCTTTGGTCAATTCTTATCACCCTTGAGATAAGGTTTTTATTATTAATTACAAATGAGATAAATTATAGTATGTAATTTTAAAATTACTTATAAAAATAAAAATAGCAAGTTATCAAGAAATTAATTGGATATTTAAATTTGTTTTTTTTTTTTGTTGATTTTTAAACGAGAAGATATATTATTTTTAAAGAAAAATATTAAATAGTATAATATGTTTAGCTACATGGAAAAATAATAAATGTTTGAACTGTTTTGATTACAGCAGAAATATTTATAGTGTTTACAATTATTAAGCCATTACTCCGAGTATTTTTATAAACTATCCTGGCCCTTAATCTGTATTTTGAATAAGGACTTTAAGCCTGTTGATAAGTCAGACGTTATTTTGGACTGTATTGTACCTAATTTACCTACACCGAGTGCCAGGAGGTTATTATTATTTATATCCTGAACGTGTGTAATAGACAGATAGGCTATCTGGACGGCATCCAACGATCGCATTTTTTTAAACAAATCAAACACATTTCCGATTTATATTACTCGTACATCAGAAGTCTTGAATTTTGAAATAGGAAAGAAACGATGGAGGTATTTAATGAAATTAGAGCAAAAAAAAGAATAAAAACTCAATAAATGAAATGGGTGCCTTCACCTGGTTTCACCTTAGTCGTCCGCTGTTTATAAATAAAATCTAGTCCGAGGGCGTTGGAAATTAAAAAAATATACTTGCCAAGTTATTTTCTGAATTTGACATCCAAGTTATTTGGTATAATGAAAAGAAAGAAAAAAAAATGTGAAAAAAAATTACAGTGTCTCGGTGATATTTTGACTCGTTGCCCACTGGGCGTTCACAGACTGGCGGCCATTCATCATCAAATGGTGATTTGCAGCATAAAACGTGCCCTTTGATAGTGGGAACCAAGATATCAATAATTGGGAAAAAAACATAACAAATTCACGGGCTGTTGACAGTTTTGATACAAATCTGTAAGAGCATTTTTTTCTATATATAATCAACAGGTAAATGAAACTATTGCTTATAAATTATAAATCGAAAAACAATTGGCGTGTTTTAAGTGTTTTACATAAATATTATTTCACAGAGTTATAAGGATTATCTATGTCCATCATGAATTAATCAAAAATAAATTATTAACGTGATGCCTCTGAAACGCCTTTAAAATTTAAAGTTGTTAATGCCACAACAAATGTTGTGAAGTTAATCATCGTCAAAATATCATAAAATATAATAATATTTGTTTACATTAAATATACAATTATTTATAAAATATTAATTAAGTAAGCCAACAAATTCAGAAAATATATATTTATTTATCTGACATTATAATCGTTAATACATTAAATTTGATCTTGTATAAAATATAAATTAAAGTATGATTCGGCATTATCAACTAATTTACATTGGAAATTATAACTTTACAAGAGAGTTCTCAATTTATTGTTGGTCTAATTTAAAACTAGTTTAATCTATAAATAATTTGTGATGTGAAATTTTAAAAGCTATTTAAAATACATATATTACAAGTTTAATATGTTTAATTTTTGAGTACATTAATTAATTCAATTAAAAAATAAATAAATAAATAAAATGTACAAACATACAAAATATTATATTATATCACAGAGATAAACATAAAACATTTTCATAAATTATTGCGACAAAAAAAATCGTTAATTTTTATCAAATTTAACCAAATTTTAATAGTAAAAATTAAGGTTTTTAAAAGGTATTTTTTTTTTTTTTTTTTTTTTTAATAGTACATCTACCCAATATAATACTTAGAAAAAAATGTATTATTATCTGTTAATCTATTTCATAACATAATATACAATTTAAATATTCTATAAATACAGATGTATTTCACGCAGTTTATTTTATTTAAACCTTAAGGATTGGCAGCTTAGTTTTTGTATGTTCGTCTCAATGACATGTGGCTAAAAGGTCAAGAATTCAAAGAGCAAATTCATCACATGCTTATAGACTTAAGTATATGTTAAATACAAAATAAGTGCGTTGAACTATTTCTATTGTTACGTAATTGTAACCGTATGAATTAAGAATATTGTATATAATCATTTAGTTGTATGATTCACATTTAATATCAAATACATATATTCATGGAATAATAATAATTGGTTTTCAACATAAAATTTTAGCCAAATAAAATATATTAAGCATAATAGGCGTATAAAGAATCGAATAACCACAAAATATATGTATTTATAAAATAAGTTCAAAAATATCACGCAGTAAAATAAACCTTAAAAATATTTTTATTTATTTGTATTTTTTAGTTATTAAATTAAAATATATAATATCTATCTCAAAATATTACAAATTGATATAAAAAAAAATAAAAATGTCTTAAATTCTTTGAGATAATATGCACGTAATATTGCATTCAAGTTGATTTCCAATTACTGTCACTTTTCACAAATTATACTACAATATAATATGCACAGTGCACACTTATATATAAATTCCAAAATAATATAATATATATTAATCATAGATGATTAACAAATTTTAATAGCGAGAAGATTTTTTTTAATTATAATTATATTATAATATTTAATTTGGGTCATATTAAACCGTGTGGCCACGGAAAAAAAATGTATTACATTTGACTTATTTTTTGTTTTTAACACTATATTATGATACATTATATATTTATTATTAAAGTAGTGAATGATTAACTATTTATGAATTATTATTTTATTTTATTATTACACATTATGGAATTATATAAATGACATAACTTATTATAAAAATATGTATTTTCAAATAATGAAATTCTAAATTATTTTTATTTAGAAAAAAAAATACGTAAAATAAAAATCAAAAAATCATATTTAATACTTTTTTTTAAGTTTTACCTAGCTCTAATTTCGCCAAATTTGGATTTAAAATACATGTAGATAAATAAAAATTTGATTAAATCGAAAATTATGTTCAAAATAAGGGTTACCGTAAAAAAAATTAATTTGTGTTGTGCATGCGCATAATATACGAGTTAAAAAAATTGTAAGTCATAGGAATTTATGATCCATTAGTCTAGTTTGACATCCATTAAACAAAATTGAAAAATATTTATAGGGTAATGAACGATTAAGTGTACCTTGTTTCGGTGGATACACGGTACATATTTTTAGTAAACCGAAAAACCAATGTAATCCTAACTAGATATAATAAAATATTATACTGATTAGTATATCATTATATGTTTTCTTTATTTATTTATTTTTTTTATTTAAGAGACAATACATTTTGTTTATTTATAAATATTTGCTGAATTGTATTAAGTAATAATAATTATTAAATTTCTATATCAATATCAAGTTAAAATGTTTCCTTAAAAATAATAACCAATTGATAATTAATTAATTCTCAGTTTAATTCCATTCAGTTATTATCTACATATTCTCTATACTAGTTTCATCTAGCTTAAACTTCCTTATATCGTTCATAAAATTTGAAATAAATATTACTTATTACTATGTACCTACTATAAAAAATGATAATATACCAATAACAAGAATAGTGTAGCTAAATTGCCTAACCAAGGCGCCGAGTTATAATGTTGGTATTATTTTTAAATAATTATATAATTAAATCAAAATTACATTTTTATAGAACATAGTGAAATGTGGTGGAAAAATAAGATGTTTCGAACAGTAATGGATAAAACAATGTACATTAATGTTTCTATGATATAGCAAGTATTTGCTGGTGAAGAATATTTCCTAAGCATAGTAATCGTGAACACTGCAAACACAGCTTTATAATATGATTTATATATTGCAAAGTTAAGTTTAACAATTAACAGAATACAGATACCATGCATTTAAACTAAGATACGATAACCGGTTAATAATATTTATTTTTATAAATGTATGATCACCTAAATATATCTTAATAATAACATACTTACATAAATATGACCTTTGTAAATAGAAAATAATTATTTCTTAGTTATTTATACATTTAGCGATTTAAAAATAATTCAATGATTATAAAAAAAAAAGATAGTTTATTTTAAAATATTTTAAATCAAACTAATCTGCCTAGATCATATTTTATCTATATATAATATATATAAGAAATTTCTTTTAGTTAACCACACTGATAATAGCTCACAAGATGCTACACTATCTACGGTGTAACTCTGTAAGTCATTATCGATGGGCATCCGCCCCTTACTCGAACTATGACTACGAACGTTAAATTGAAAGTGATTATTGAACATGGCGTATTTGTGTACTACTAATTATACGTACAACCACCATAATGTTACAAGTTTATAATTATTATTTTTGTAAACTTAATTGATGCACGACTGTTACTAATATTTAGATATCCATAGATGTATGATGTAAAAAAGGTTATCACATGGTGTATTATTTTCTCAGACTAACAAAAAACAACGATATCTTCGGAATGACCAGTGTACAACTAGAATTTTGAAGATTTTGATTTATCAAAAATGTAAAAATAAAAATATAAGAAATATATTGTGTAAAATATACAAAAAAAATTTAAATTACAAATAATATTAGGTATATTTTTTAATTATTTAAAATAATTTTTTTCAAATTTCAGTCTATACAATATTATTTATTATGTAGTCGTATAACGTTTATTGAATGGAATATATCACGGGTTGACAAAAAAAATTATGTCTATACCTAGTTGGTAAATAAAAACATTCACTTTTTATTTGCAACAAATTATATTACCTACTTTGTCTTGGTAAATTCAAACAGGTTATGGCATGATCTTAGAAATTCGCTTTACTAAGAATTTCATAAAGTTTACAGAAAGTTATATTTTAATTCTTCGAAACCGTATGAATCACATAATATAACAACAATAGCAAATGACAAATGTCTTAGATGTTAAATAATAATATCCGTAGTGTTCTATATTGTACTTTGGTTTTACGATCAAAAAAGTTTTGATTAATACTATAAATGAGTTATCTTACAACTCACAATTATTCAGTATTCTCGCTGAAATTCTGTTTCTATAAATAAAATATTAGTAATTTATCATGAGACATAGTGTATATAAGTATATATATTTATATATATATATTTCTGGTAAAATACTCGTATACGGCATTTCTGAATAAGAATACATTTCAAAAAGTTATATTATTATTTGGCTATGATAAAAATAATATTTGTACAATTAGTTGTTTAAGATTTTATTGATGGACATTATTCATTAATCATTCAATTATTCTTATTTATTTTTATTAATGACAGAGTTCCTTGTAAATATAGGATTTAATATTAAACAACTAATCTATTTTAATATAATTGAAAAAAATACACCTACACATAAACAACGGAATTAAATACATTATTTTAAACAAGTGGAAATTTTTTAAATATTTTTTATTATACTGTATTATTTTTAAGTAAAATATGATATTTTATGACACTTATATTTAATTTATATATATAAAAAAAAAACATTAATATTAATTTTCTACATTTTACGGTGTTCAGTAAGTATAATATGTTGTCATAGTTACTTTACTATGATCGAATGACTGCTCTTATGTACATATATAATATATTATAATACAATATTGATTCTAAGAACCGTTCATAATATTTTCTGACAAACAACCCAGAAATTACTTGAACCAGCTTTGTTCAATTTTCTTTGATAGATAAATTGCTTTATGTTCAATATTTCGAAAATAATATGAAATATGTACAACCAATGGGTTTCTATCTTACATATATGCGTCATATTGAATGACAATTATTTGCTTTGAATTTACTTAAATATCTATATAAAATTATAATTAATGATTATTAATTTATAAGTAACTATTTTTTTTAAAACTTAATCAAGCATAAAATATTTTAATAAGCAACATAATTATTTGTAACATAATAGCTAGCGGTGTTTCTTGTTAACATTTTATATTATATTAAGTTTTTTTTATTATTATCATCGCCATGAAGCATAATTAATTAAATTATTTTCTACCTTAACAATTAAAAATATTATATCTGCTATTGTCATGACAAGATTTCTAATAACATTTCAATAAGTTAATTAATTTCTTATATACACGTAGGTAAAAAAATATATTTTTATTAAAACCATTTTTTTTTTACATTACACGAAGTTCTTTTTTTATTAAAAATAAATAAAAATACAATTAAAAACTAGAAAATTCAAAAATAAAATAAAGTTACTGCTTTTAATAAACAAAAATATTGGATGACGTGAAGAAAGTGGGCTTCATGGATACTACTTGAACGCAGATGACTAATGAGTTTGATAAGGTAATTATTTAAATATATTTAGTATAACATATTTATATATTTTACTAATTTATAGTAGTCACAACACTCACAACGCCGATATCCAATCGACATTGATTTATTGTCAATCGTCCGGCGGTCTTATAAACAAGTTGTTTCGGTTGTTCGTGATTGTACTCGCAATTTCAAATGATAATTTCATTGGAGGCAAAAGTTGTATTCCTAAATGGTATCTGATTGTGACGTGCTTTTTATTACCATTTGCTACACGTATTTGGCCAATGTACCCAAGAGGGATGAAATCATGGTTGCCGGAGACACTGATGTGTGTGGTATGTATCGCATTGTATTCACAGGTCTCACTGATTGCGGGCAAATGTTAAATTTTCCGTTATCATCGATTGCCAGAATATAATTTTTAATCAAGTTTAAATATATCTCTGCGTATCAAGAGTTTTTTTTCTTTGAATGCATTGATTATTCATCTCACGTACCATCAATATTAGTATCGTGTATGAACGTGTAAAATATTGTCTTTAATTCAATATGATAATACGTATATATATATATATATATATTTAAATAATTTGTAACAATAAAGACGGATGAAAATCATTGTTTTGCGGTAGATGGTATAATTGGATAAAAAAAAATGTGCACTTACTATCTACTTAATTTAGAGTTTTTAGGTGAAGTTAATTTGTAATGTATGAATATCTTATTATAATACGTTTATTCAATAAAATAACTAAAAAATAAATTGTACATTTTATACATACATTGTACATTAATGAATTTTGCAGAAGTTACATTTTTATTATTTTGTGTGTATAATTTATATGAGTAGAGTAATATCAATATTGATATTTAGTTAAACCATAATATAATCTTTTTCATTTTTTTTTTCTATCTCATATTTACGTAATAATATATTACTTAACAGGACGCCATACCCGCAGTGTTGTCTCTGTCTTACTAACGTACATCTTAACAAATTTTCGTTCAGCAGATTACATTTTGTGATGTTAGCTTTTATATTACAGTAAATTAACCTATTATCAAATTTAAAGGTAAGAATATTATCTAGACAATGACTTATGCTTTTATTGATATTATTATTTTAAAGTGAGTTATAGCTATGTAAAATATTACAACTTTAAAATGTTCATAACTTACTTTAAAATGATAATATCAATAAAAGCATATGTCATTGTCTAGATAATATTCTTACTTTTAAATTTTATAATAAGTAAATTTACTCTAATAGTAAAGCTAACATCATAAAATGTATTCTGCTAAACGAAAATTTGTTATGATGTACGTTAGTAAGACAGAGACAACACGTCATGCGGGTATGGCGTCCTCTTAAAATAGATTGTAAATAATAATAATAAAATGATCAGTAATAAATTAACGTAAAATAAATATTATTTTCACTGTTAGAATTATTAACCAACACCAAGTTATTTTTATACATGTATAAATGCACGTGGTTAAACAACACCTATACTTTTAATCTAATTTCAAATGAATAACAGTCAACACTAATTTTTACATACATTGTATATTTGTATAGGTTTGTATAGGTGCATTAAACATGACAATAAACAAATAATATAATGTAAATTTATTTATTGTTCTCTTGAGGGATTCGTTTACCATGGCCAGCATTTTCACTATACAGCATATATAATATATTTATTTTTGAAGTAATAAGAACAATTTTATTTACCAACAATAAAAAAAAATTTTAAATATGAGAAGAACTTATATTATGCAACAAAATAACAACTGTTGGGGAAAATAAGAATAAAAATATATTTTGAGAAAAATACTTTAATTCATGTGTATTTTACTTACAGCAGTCTCTATATTTTCTTTATTTATTCTATTCAATTACATCTAGATATTTTATAAATTATTATTCAAGACTAAAATAAGAATAAGGTAATACAATTTTAGATTATTATATATACGTCAGATAGCATGCAAATATTATAAAACTTAGAAGTATTAAATCAGTATTTAAGTAAGTAATATTATCAAGTTATAACAATACATTTTTATTTTAGTTTAAAAAGAAAAAAAAACATTTTATTTTATTTCATTTTATTATAATTTATATCAGAAGATCATGCAAATACAAATATGATTTATATTTGAATTATCAATAGCTTTTATAATTACTATTATTATCATTTTATTAGCATTTTATTTAAAAAAAAAAATAAAACTACACACATTTTGTTTAGTTGGAAGTAGAAAATAATGTTCCGGAAAATTTAGATAATAATTGCATTATCTTTTGTAAAAAACACGCCAAAATATAAAGACAATATTATATTGTTATGGATTTTGTTAAAATGATATATTTAATTAAATTTGTCAGGTACTTATTGAACGCTATATTGATTTACAATCGAAACAAAAACAAGTTTACTAAGTAAAATATTTTAGCAATTTATATTTGTTTTGCTTTTTGTATTTTTCTTTTAAATCGGGTAAATTGTAAATAACGACAACGGTTATGTGCATATTATTTGTTACCACTATTATACAACATTAAATGAAAATAATGTATGTGACGTGTATGATTTTATTTGATAACACACTGGAGAAAAATCAAATACCTCTACGCATGTGCACCATAATAGAATATATTTACGAGAAAGGTCGAATACACTTATATTAAATCAAGAGTAAACGTTTTGACGACCATTAAACTATACGGCTCCACGAGTACGAAAATAATAATAATAATAATAAAAATAATATACACCTTTAAAATACATACAGGTGCCCTACATGTATACCGCCAAATGATGGATGACAAACTAAGCTAGCTGTAAATGCGTTCGAAAAACTTATTATCTCGTTGTGTAACGTAGTATTGTCCTATTCCGTCGACAGGATTAAGACGGTGTCGACGCGCGAGCACGTGTTGTTTGAATTATGCGCGTTTTATTCTTTCGAAAGACGTACGCAATACCCGACCGCCCTGCATGCACCGCCACCACGTATTGTTCGCACTCGTAGTTCGTACCTACGACGACGGTGAGTAAAATAATTTGCTGAACATCAAATCACCGACGACTTTACGAGTAGAATTTCCAAAGTGTGCGACTGCTATTTCGATTTAACTCACGCGCAGCATTACGCATAACACGTACCTGTAGTAGGTACCTATATTTCGCCTCACGAATGTCTATTCGTTCGGTTCAAAACGCCGCATTTCTTGCATTTCGATGAGTGTTTGGTCTTCAAATTGTACACGGTTTAATGATAATTGTACGGCGTCTATGAATGCGTGTTTGGGAGATTTTCACAATGAAAACGTACGAGAACTTTGCCATTATCAAAAGGAAAACCAAAAGATTCCTCGAATTAATTGTTTTTCACTACAATACAGTATAGGTGTATACGAAAATATCGATCGATGACAATCATAATAATATAAATTATTATATACACTTAATTGTGTTCTTAAAATATAATATATACGTAAAAAGTGAGGCATAGAGAATAATATAGATTATTACGATGGAATTAAGTTATAAATGCCTAAATAAATACGACTATATTGTGGATATGTACATTTTAAATATGTAGGTAAATGTAGTATTTCGTTGATATTCAAAGATAACGTAAGAACATTTTACATGGTTTAAGAAATGTTTTTAGTGAAATATATTTTTTTAGGTATACAAGTAAACAACAACATAGAGTAATCATTAAATAAACAAAATACACATTATTACATATTAGTTACAAGTGACAACTTTAGTTTTTAATTTTTAATTAATTAAACATAGAAATTAAAATAAAAAATTACAATTTTCTTGTTTTACTCTATCACTCGTATTAGATTTAATTATAATTATAATTTATATTATTTTACCGGTTTACATATTTTAATGATAATTCAATTTTTAATTAAATATACTACATATTTCAATTATTAACTATATGGATAAATTAAACGGATTAAATTATAGTAGATATCTATATTATAAATATTTTATTCTTATAAAATTATTTGTATATTGTTAAAATTATTTGAATTATTGCTGTCCGTATTAGAATATGCTTATGGCAATATAGTTAAGTCTGACTGATTTAATAATTATTTTGAATTGTTTGATACTATTGTATTATTGTAAAAGGTAAATTTCATACAATTGTAATATTGTAATTAATAGTCCGTATACATATCCAAAGACGAATTTGTGTAATGTCCCGCAATCACTTAGTTTATAAATAAGGATTGTAAAATCAGTATCTCTTCGGATATTATATTCTATATAATTAGGTATTACCGTATTTTAATGTTATGACTGATAAAGCTAAATTCATTATTGTTTCCAAACAAAAGTACTAAATACAAGTTATATAATGTAATAACGATTAAATAATTTATTTAAATAAATAACATCATTATTTAACAGCAATGATACATATCATTTAAAATAAACCAAAAATCGAAAATCAGTTTAACGATAATATTTTGATATTCATAATAAATTAAAACGAATAATACTTTGTTTATTTTGTATAATTGTATTATTTGTAAGCATAATGTTAAAAACAATCTGTTTTTGATAATTTGAAATGAAATTATTTATACATTTATGCATATTTTATTGATTTCAAAAGTTTGTGCTACTGTAAATACAAGTTGCGCTTCGAAATATGAACATCTATTGGATGGGCATGAACTACGTATAACACACAATACACAAATCAAAGTTATTCCAATGGGTTTCTAACGATTATAGGTTATGCAATAAAACAAATGCACGAGTTCTTTGTTCGATCATTTAATGGCAAACGCTTGTTTTTTATTACCTACAGTTATAGTCTCTTTTTCAATACAATATTTAGAACTCAAGGTATGACGTTTCAAAACTATTGCCGTTCAAATAGATGTGTCTTTTTAATATCATTTCCTCCCCCCTTCCACATTGCGTTATTTTTTAGTTTTCTTTGTCAAACATTACAAAAATACAAATAATTCATTGGTATAAAGTATAAATTCAGATATTTCAAAATATCAAATACATTACTATACATAAATTGTTTTCAGTTCACCATCATAAAAATCAAAACATTTTAATTTACAGTTAAATAGTGTGAATAAATTTAAAACTATAAAACAAGAATAATATCCTAAATCTTTTTTTTATATTGTTTTGAAAACTTTGTTCGACTGTTTTATTTTTTTATTCATTATGATAATAATATGTTTATTATGTCTCATTAATGGCAATAGAGTGTACAGAGTTCTTTAATATGCATTTATAAATTAAGGACGAATATAATATAATACGGTTAAATTACTTAGTTTGAATTGATCTTGAAAAAATTTGCTCCGAACACTTGGCCATTAATAGTACATAATAATAATATACATTTTACATTTTTTTTTTAAATATTGAATATGATAACATGCTGTATTTAAGTAATAATAAATTAATCCAAAATAGTAAATTTATAGTATATTGTATAAGAATTTACATTTTATTTAGAATAAGATTATTTTTTAAATATTTTTTTGACATAATTATTACAGTTCAATATCTAGTTTTTAAATTTACTCAAAGAACTCTATGGTATTGCTTTCATTCTTTAGTTCTGGACTTTCTAAGTTTTCTCAGCTATAATATAACTTATTTTAAGTTCCTCTCTTTGTTCTTTAAATTATTTATATTCGTTAAATATAATATATACGATTGTTAGTAGTGCAGTATATTCAGTGAGATGATTTTTACCATAAAAAAATCCATGTGTTAGTCTGGTGTGAACAACTTAAACGTGATTTATTTATTTTTCATTTGTAATGTTATGGTATTTGGGCTTATATTCTGTCTTAAAACTGATTGATGTGTATGGTATAACATGGTTGTTTTATCATTCTCTATATTTTTCTACATGGAAAGGGTGTTTTGTTTCATTTATATTTTATGACATTGGTATATGAAAAAATATTAATTTATTTTGTCATGTGCAAAGATAGCTAATCTAGCTAGTTTATCAGCTATAAAAATGTGACCATGTATCCAAACTAAAATTACAAATATTTATTTCATTATTTTAATTATTTATATTCAATAGGTGCATACTACATAGCAATGTTTTACGCTACTAAACAATTTTAAGAATTTTTAGCTAGTAATGCATAATATGCATAATAATAACTTATTATTACTTTTTATTAATAAGTATTCACAATCAATAATAGGTATACTACAGCCAAATTTAATAATGTTATGATGCTAAATGTTAATCTTTAAAATATATAAAATATGAAAATCATCAAATGTTTCTTATTATAAATTTTATTGAACACAATTTATTTATTTAAATATTTATCAATGTAAATTGAACAGCTTTGCTCTACAGTTTATTTATTTTATTTATTTCAGCCAAATCAATTACAGTTACATAGTTACAATAAATTACATTAATAATTGCTGATATGTTTATCAAATGAAATATAAGCTCGTATCTGGTATACGGAGTTCATGGATATCATGATTCGTTTACAGTAAAATATTTTTACAACTAAAAAAAAATGTATACAATTACACAATATGGTACTACTCAGTCAATTAAATATAAATATAATAAAGTAAATATATATTCTAGTACACGATCAAAATCAGCGTTAGATATTATATATGTAATAATATAATAATATAGTCCTCATACATCCATTGCGTTTTTTTTTTACACATATTGACTTTGATTGATTTTTATAGTTGATTTTTATTAATTATTTCATTGGAGTTATTAGATTTACTTTCACATAAACTTATTATTAGACTCTTTACTTCATTATTTAAATTGTTGAGAATAGTTTTCCCCGTGTAATCGAGAAAGTTCCTAGAACTTGTTAGTAATGTTTATGGTGGTTTAATGTATTTTCCTGTTCTATTGTCTATTATTTCTGTAGAGTTTAGTGTTTGGTTTTGTATGGATTTTATTAAAATTTGTCTAATATATAATTTATAAACAGATAATATGTTTGTATTGTTGAATAATTCCCCTGAAGAGTATTTTAATGGAAGAGAGTACGCTACTTTACAATAATTTTTTGGACAATATGCAATTGGTTAATGTCTGTTCTATTTGATCCTCCCCAACATGTTATGCCGTATAATAATATTGAATTACACAGCATCATGTAAATTTGTCAAGAAATCGAATTTTTAAGAACAAAACAGTTAAGCTTCTCATTTTATTTTTAATATTCTGTATACGTTCTGACCATTTCAGATTAAAATCTATTATCATTCTTCAATATTTAAATGATAATACTATTTTAATTGGTTTACAACTACAATTTGTCATACGAGTACTAGTTCTGTATTTATGTATTATAAAGTTGTATCCAACAGTGAACAGGGAGCTGTGAACGAATTGTAACTATTGTCATGCAAACTGGTTTATTTATGTTAAGTGATAATAGATTTTATCCCGTCCAGTCATAGATATATCGTAAATCAATTTCAACAGTTTGTTTCAATCTTTTACACTTATCTTCGAAATTAACTAGTGCTATGTCATCAGCGAACATGAATAATTTTCCTTTTAACAATAAGGTAGGTATAGAGTTCATATATATTAAAAATAGTATAGGGGCTAATGCTGTACCTCGAATGACTCCATAGTCTTTGACATAACAATAATTACTATAATGAGATACAATATTAGTTAGTTGTTGTTTGTCATTCAGATAACTACTAAAACATTTTTATGTATTGTCGTCAAAGCATAAATCTTTTAATTTGTTTAATATTAGTTGATGTGTTGACTGTACCTTATCATTAAGTAGGTCATTAAAATAGAATTATTAACTTTGCATTAAATTATAAATCATTGTATATGATGAAAAACGATTCTGAGCAAAGACGGTCTAACTTTTTAGTAACCAAGGTTGCCAAAAAAATATTTTAATAATAAAATTAAAACTTTGAATACCAATTTTCGTAATTTTTCCCGATTATTTTTAAAGAACAAATAATTGAATTCTTGTGAACCACCAAAGTAAAAACTAGATTCAATTTTCAACCAGAAACCTCCCTCGAAGTTGATGAATGAAGTACTTTTTTCCGCTAGAAAAAATGTATTCAATCAAAATATAATAAAAATATTGTATATGATATTAACACACTGTTGTAAAATCAATAAATTCCTCGATTCCTCGCAGAATCTAATATAATATACCTATTATTACCTATTTAAACAGGTTCATATTTTAATGTGAATCATACCTACGCTATCAAATATCGATGAATGTTTATTTCAATCTATGATGATATTAATAATTTAAATAGTCATAATGTAATCAATAATCATAGTAAGTATAGAGGATCTGAGGATTAGTAAGTACATTTTACATAATTTTTAAATTCATACTTTCTAAATAGTAAATATAATATAACGAGTCGTATGTAATAACTGATCAATTTTTTATAACGTCTCTTTCATTTCAACTTCAAACTGTAACATATTATACAATATATTAGGGCATTTTAGAATGTATTTATTATATACATATAGACACTAGGTGGACAATTTTAAATATTTCAATAATTTAATAACGTGAGAGATACAATACTGTGAATTATTATTAATATTATTATTATTGAAAAACGTGACTATAAAAAAAAAAAAAAAACAAAAAAAAATATTCATAATATAATAAACTTAGAGTGCTTAAAAATATTATATACACATTCAGAGGTATAAAATTAAATTTTCGTTAATATAATATACATTGTACAGGTATTTTCAATTTTTACGTTCCATAAATATTAAAATATAAACGCTAGAGGGTAAAGCTGAATATATGCTAAATAATGTCATGTATGTAGTCGACAATGTAATGTTCTATATATATATATTTTCAATAATCCAACTCCATATTTTTTTTTTTACTTTGATTCGATTATTGATGTAAAAATGCAGAACATTTTAAATTTTACATAATTAAAATACGTTATGTTTATTGTTTAAAAAATACAAGAAATAAAACCATTTAATTAGAATACTAATTTATTATTAAATGTATTGACTTGAAATTTATGCAACTCGAAATTCGATATATAGACGACCAATTAATTATCCTTTGTTGCATTACTGTAATTTCTATATTATCCATCTGTAATTAAAATCAATTTATTCACATTGATCATAAACCATACAGCTACAATGTCAGCAATTACCTATTTAATTAATAATGTATTTTTAACATCCAAATGAACATAAATATGTTTAGAAATAAAATAATATCTAAACTAGTATAGTCTATATAGTTTTGGTATAAAAAGCTAAATAGACTTATAACATAAATACATCAGAATATTTAATTTTTAATTTGATTTCGTACTTAGAAATTCGTGTTACTGTACAAGGAATAATGAATACGAATGTGAACAAGACGGTCATTATTTACCATTGACGTAGTGAAAACTCGTTTAATTGAGTTCACCTAAATACATTAAAATGTAATAAAATTCATCTTGATAAAAAAAGCCTAACTATTTAGAAAAATTAATCAAATTTACCATTTTTTTTTTTACCGACAGTATATCTTGTGACAAATAAACATTTGTAAATATTATATAATTACAAAATGTATAATTTATGTGTTAAATATTTTTTTACATTATTCAGCATTTCCTAATCCTAACAATATTATTGACATATTGTATTGTTTTTGCATTACCTATAGACTGTACACTGTATTAAAATAAAAAATAATAATAATTAATTAGTCTAAATTTTAGAGTTGCCCGTCAATTATGTACGTTTTCTTACAAGGTGTATGCATCATCGAACAATAAATTACTAACAACTACTCGTGTATATTAAAATAACCAAATTGAAACTGAAAGATATTAAACTTTGATTATTTTATTAATAAGTATTTTAAACAATTTATAACCAACACTCAGAGATTTTTACGATAAGCTTTCACTCTATAAGTTCACGCTCCACATGCTATTCACATTGTGATACCTAGTTAAACCGATTGCTCTTAAAACTTATAAAATTAATCTTTCTAGGTATTTGATTTTTATTTTTATTTAAATAAAATAGTTACAATTTATTCACTAAAATAATGAGTAAGTTTTTAAAAATGGCATGACCCATCAATTATTTTTATTTTCATCATAATTCAGAATACTTGTAAATATAGTTGATTTTTTTTCTATTTTGCACTTAAAAAAATATTTAATACTTTTAAAGTATTATATTATAATATCTAAGTATCTAATATAAATAATTTATCAAGGAAAAGTTTAAATCTCTTAATCTCTAACCTTATTTTCGATACTATTCCTAACCACCCTTATATTCAACTCGAAATACAATTATCAAGTAATATCTAGGATATTTAATTTAATATAATTGGAATCTAAGTATATTATTTTATTTTGTTGTTGTAAATATTATTTGACAAAATAAATAAATAATTTTAAATATAGATCATATCTTAACGATATGTAAGCCAAAATAATATTTCTAGATAATTTGTAAATGCCATATTTTTTCATAAGATCAAACAATTTATTTCACATTTTTCATAACACCACATTAATTAAACAAATTAAATTTATGATAACTAAAAACAAATAGCTCAAAAAATGGTATGCAACAAATTTATGATAATGTTGTTGTTATTTATTTTATGTCTAACGGATTGAAAACCATTATATTTCAATGATACCTATTATTATTTCACTGCATTTTTTTTTCAGTACCTAATTAGTAACAAAATATTTATAAATTATAAATAATACAATACTAAAATAATCATAAAATAATATATTAATATACTTACGAATAAATAAATTTATCTACCTTATAAATACTAATCTATTTTATGTGAACAATGATAAAATTAATAATATTAACATTATCTAATATACATGTGAAATTGGATTACTTTGAATTATTTTTTAGTTATGATTTCGGTAGATAATAATTACAATATAATAATAATATGTCTAAATTCCAAGTACCATAAGTATTTTAAATTGTACGAAAACTCAGTATCGGTGTGATAACCTTTAAACACAAAAACAATAAAAAACAAATTTAAAACTTGTTACAATATAATATTTATTTATATTTATTTATTACTATTGTAGGTGTTATATTATATAACACAATTGTATTTAGTGAATCGTTATTAGAAATATTACAACTATGTACCTTAATTGCAACTTCAATTATAATTGCTCAATAATATTAAAATTGTTTATGGTAATTATTTACTATAATATAATAGGGGGTAATTTAATTTACGTAAAATGTCGTATATGCGTTTGTTTTAATAAATTATGTGTAGAAAGTTTTATTCAACACTGAAAGATTATAAAATGATAATTTTTGTTAGGTTTGTGTTTGTTTCTTTAAGCTAAAATATATGACACACAGCTTTTACAATCAAATATCGTCATATTTTAGATTTCAAAATACATTTTAAAATGTATAATAAAAATATATTATGTTTATAACTAATATCAATCATGAGTATGATCTGACTATTTTATAAATTATAACTAATTTTTTCACATTATTTATAACAGTATTAATTCTAATATAAATACGGTTTATTACTAATACATTTGGATTTTGGATCTAACTGTGCTGTATAAGAAATTGTATATATTATTAGAACACCAAGTAAAAAAATCATTACATTTTTATTCAATTTTATATTATTTTTCAAATAATAATTTTAAAAATGTATCAATTGTGTAAGAACATGTAAAATTTAGAAAAATTTTTAACTTGATAAATAAATATATTATGTATATAATAGTTACTCAATATTAAAATATGAATAAAATAAGAAACCTAACTTGAAACTGTAAATTGTAGTAAAATATTTTTTCCTTTTGTTTATTAAGTTATTTTTTAAATAAAATTTTTTGTTCGTTCGCAATTAAAAAAAAAAATTTCTATTACTTTAAAATTGTTAAATTTGAGCAAAAAAATATTTAAAACGTGATTTTTAGGATGTCTTACTTTTTTTCTTGAATAATGTTTAATATTATAACTAAAACTTTACAAAACTTATATTACAGTCGCGATATTCTCATTTTATTTGGTCACCGAATTTGTGTAGTATAAATATATTTATAAGTAAAAGTATAAATTTATGTTTTTTTTTTTTTTGTAAAGTTTAACACTTTTTTGAGTTTAAACAATTTTAACTATTAAAAAAAGAGAAATTCTATGCTTGCATATAACCAAAAACCTTATAATTATAACATTAATAAGTTATTAATAATAACTTATAATGAAATATATTAAAAGTTAGTTTCTACTCACTATTGGTATACAATTTATCAATTTTTCTTGGTTATATGTTAGATTAAAATAATAAAATTGGGAATGCTTTCATTTAGAATTCATAAAAAAAATATCAAAGTATTTAGACAAGAATTTTGCTAATACCACCATGGTGATATATACTATTTATTTAATTAAAATAAAAATATCAAATTTTTTAATTACAATATATAACATGGGTTACTAAATGGCGGCCCGTGAAAAAATGTTATACGGCCCGCAATCAAAGAATAAATAACACATAATTATTATTACAAACACATTATACGTGTTATTGTTGTAAATTATTATTTTTGTTAAATATTATTGGTTTTTAGCGACAATAGTTGATGTATCGGTTGCTATCGGTTGGTCATTTTTTACACTAAATAGTTTTCTATTTTATTGAATTTATAATTTTTTTTTATTTTAATCTTTTTCAAATATTAGTAATATTAATTATTTTCTCAATGTTTATAAATAACAGCAAATAATAAATAAAAAAAAAAATAATGTTCTCATTACATCCAATTTTAAAATAATACCTATTGATCTATTATATGTTAAAAATATGTACCTACTTAGAATTTTGATGGCCCGTGAAAAATTTTCAGTTTCGTAATGTTGCTTTTCAAAAATATTAATTGGTGACCCTAATTATGTAATAATAGTAAGCGAATAATTCGATAATTAATAATTTTTCCAGTACAATGTTATCGTTACAAGCTATATACCTATTCAGTATTCATTTAAAAAGTCAAGTTTCATTTTTGAGTATAATATGATTCGTATAAATATGACCCTTATGATTTTTCATGTTTATATGAGAATGTATTAAAAAACTAGTGTTACGTGTCAAATTACTGTCAAAATACATGCCATATCATCTTTGAAGAACATCTATTACTTGAATAAAATAAAATAAGATACAATTTATTTTTATAAGCTTTGAAATATTTTAATCTTTTTAAAATACGCGTGCTCATGTGCAATATGTAATTAATTTATTGTACAATTTTTGAATGTCATGAAAAAAGTTAATAATAACAATAATAATGTGTATTTTCAGAAATAAAATTTCTATTTTTATTTAACAATAAAAACATTTTTATTTAAAAATTAATTTACAGAAATTATCAGTTGTTCGAAAATCCCCTATTATTGTATAAAGTATTTTTGTTTATTTTACAATAGAAATATATAGTATTGTTAAAAAATATATAGAAATTTAAAATTTTATTTTCTGAAAATTCCTGTTTTTATAGTAAATTATACAATTTCATAGTGTGTATTAATAAAAAATGAAATTGTGTTGTGCATGCACAAAATAAATTAGTTAAAAAAATTGGAAGTCATAGGCATTTATGATCCATTAGTCAAGTTTAATGACTCGCAAAAAAAAATTGAAAAATATTTACAGAGTGTTGAATTATAAAATGTACCTTGTTCCGAGGACACACCATATACTATATATTATGTCATATATTTTTTATATATAAACATAAATACAATAATTGTACTACTCTAAAGTATATATTTTAGGTACAAACAATTTTTAAAATATTCTCTATCCTGATTTTTATCACTCATAATATGTATCAATATCAAATAATTCTGTATTAATTTATTGTATAGTTTGATTTTTTTTTAAATTTAAGAAAATGTATGAATTCAACCAAATTGTACTTTAAAGCAAATATATTTTTAAAATAAAATATAATACACATATTGTATATTTTTGCCTGAATGCTGAAATATATATTATATATATATATGTGTGTGTGTGTGTGAATTATATACATTATGATGTGCTATTATGGATAATAATTTTAAATATTTAACTATCTTTTGGAGCATATTAAATAGATGTACATAATGAACAAAATATGTTAAATAGTAAATTATATTCTAAAATAAATTTGACAAATATTTGTCATTGTTTGAAAATCTATAGGAAGCCATTAATCAGAATTATACTAAGTTTTATCATAATCATTATATGAAACTTCAAATTACGTATGAACAATGAATTTGGGATGCCAAAAAGTGTTTAACAGAAATTGTTGTAGAACATGATCCCACTACCAGTTTATAGTAATATATATGAATATTTTTAATGTTTAATATTTATTTGGGATTTAAAAATAAATATCTAAAACCATATAACATTAATTATTAATCGCTTATTAAAAATATCTTAACTAATATATATATATAACTTATATTTGTTTTAAAACCATTGACAAAGTCAAACTATTTAGGTAAGGTAATTGTTTAGATTATTAGAATATATAATAAATTAGATGTCTTACAAACTCCAAACACTAAAATCATTTATTGACAATTTATTAATAACCTAATATTAAGCATATTTTTATTTGCATTGAATTGTTGAAAATATTTAAGATTTTTTTTTAATTCCATTTTTGTATTATGAAATTTGCATTCATATTGATTTCATGTATGTAAACATGACATCTTTATATATATATAAACATAAGTGTGCCAAAACGTGTCTCATTTTGTTCGGCTTTAGTCAGTTATATAGTATGAAATTGTATACAAATACAAAATGTATAAAAACAAATCAAATAACAATATATCAGTATACAAGTATAAAAGTATAGTATTTCAAGTATGAATAAATTATTTTTGAATGTTAATAAAGTAATAGAACTTTTAATAATAATGGTAAAAAATAAATACGAGATGAAGAATATCTTAAAATACATTTTATATAATAAAATATATTTTATGACGAGAATGATAGATAATATAATTTAATCGTTAATTATTAGGAGAAAAATACTAAAATTAAGTCTGTGTTTATGTATCGTATATAATATTGTCTTAACTTACAGCTTTTCGACATTATGAAAAATAGTATTTTTATATTTAAAAATTAAAAAAATTATTAATTGTATTATAGTGATATGATTCTTTATTTAATGTAACTTTTTGTAAACACTTTCAATGAACCATATTGACCATATAAATCGATATAAATTCATGAAATATCAATCATCAATTTTTATAATTAATTTAATGAGTGTACCAATTAATGTATAGTAATTATATTATATTATAATTATATGTATATTGATCATATATACGCTAAACTTGTTTAAGGATATTATCATTATATTAAAAAAAAATCTATGAATAATATAATTCAAGACTTGAGTAATATGAGTACTTATATAGAGACATTAAGCAAGTTTAATATTTGCTTAATATATTATGTATTTGTTATATTAATTTTATTTGGAAGCGTTCTTTATTGTATGTATTTTGTTTATTATTGAAACTATTGTAAACAAAAACAATTATAAGCAAATAAAACAAATTAAAAGTTCTGATAAAAACAATAATAATTGTAATTTACATGTTAATCCAATAATAGTAGGGTTATATTTATCACAGTTAAAAAACTGGCCTTTTCACGGTATATATTGTAGTGTTTGAATTATTTTAAATTGATGTTTAAAATATTATAGTATTAATTATTATTTATTTTGTATAATGTTGGATAAGACCATTTATAATTTGAAGGTTGCGATGTACTTTTAAAAAACAATGATATTACTATCTAACCTAAACCATAATTTATACTTTATTCTTATTTAAATTAAATCCATTGTTTTTTATTATCTCCCTTAATATACCAATTGGTTCTTTTAAAATCTAAAATGTAAAGGTATTAAAACATAACACTTTATATTTGGTTTGTGCACAATGACTATAATTTTATTGTTGTTTTATATCTTAATCAGATTATAAAACACATATAAAATATTTTGATCAAAAATATAATAATTATAAGTATTTATCTTTATCAATAATATTTTATTGTGAAAACATTAAAAATAAACAGTAGTGAACTTTATTCAATTGAATAAGATATTTAACTATTTTTTTTTTTAATAAAATACCTAAATTCACTATCTATATGACTTTATGGTCAAACTAAATCTTAGATTGATTAGGTGCATAATTATTAAACATTGAATTTAATATTTTTAATTCTCAAATCGAGATATATGAGATTTTTTAAATTTAGTTATATGTTGGTAAATAAAAAGTAGTATAATATATTATGATAATATTCAGTGATCATGTTTTTAGTAATTTCTGAAAACGTTTATGTAAATTATTTAATTGAGAAAGAAGTTAAAAACCAACTAAAATATAATTTAATAAGTTATTTTTTTATGAGTTATGTAGTATATTTTGTTGCATACGGCATGATGTTGTTAGTTATTAGTTAGTACTAACTGCGTGAACGTTTAAAATATACATTTTCGTTTCATCATTTAACTTATCGTTTTATCATACATTTTTTATTTTTTTATTATTGACCAGTTTATTTAATGATTTTAGAACTAATTCTAATAATATATAATTGTATAAATATATTTGTATTGACTCAATGTTATATTAATATTAGAATTTGCATTCTGTATGTTTCCATTAGAGCACGTTTATTACACTTTATGCCAATTACTGTTTCAAATTATTTTATCTAATATAACACGATCACTACTTAGTGGTAGTTGCTTTACATAATTAATTTAGGTCGACTGCTCAAAATACCTATATTATTATTATAAGAGTATTTCCGCCAGTATTGGTATTTTAACAAAGCATCTTATAATATTATATTACTGTTATTAGTTTTCAATAAAGTACACGGTTATACATGCGCGTTAGAGTAATATGAACATTCGTCGTTTTTATTACAAATGAATGACGAGCATGTGTGGCGTGTTTCACATGAATTGTTCTCGAACGGACATGTTACTACACAAATTTCAAAGATAATTAGACTATTTATATATATTATATTTGTATAGGACCAGAATGAAAATACACATTACAAATTTAAATCACATTTATATTGGCTCAAACATACCAGGGCAATAAAAAACAAAAAAACAAAAAGAGAATATCTTTTATAGCGGAAACTATTCGATAAACCGGTACGATTTACATAAGTAGGCTCACAGTTCACCTGTCAACAGCCCTTTATTTTTTATGCAAAACAAACAATCTGATATACTTTTTATTTTTTGTAGTACAGTCACCGTAAAAATATCGGTCCATGGATAATGCACAGAACCACTGATTTATGGCGTGCAACCATTATTATGTACCTTACAATTATCGCGGGAACAATTTTCCATTCCGATTTTTACAGATCTGCGTCATTTTTAATGCGTTGTAACCTTCAACGTCTTCTTAATATACGGAAATCGTGACCTATGCTCAGTCATTTTGCAAATACATAATTGATGTATCGTTTATATTCAAATGTGAAATATTAATTAAAATTATTTGCCAAACCGCTGAATTATAGAGTTGGTTTATTTATTTAGAAGTTTATTTATCGTCTATTGTTCCATTTCATTTTTCAGAAAACCGTTTATTAAAAAATGGTTTGTTTTCAACACTCTATTTTTTTATATTATTCTCATTAAAGTTTGAACTTAAGATATTTTATATTTAATGGGTAGTTCTTAACGTTAGCACAATAATTTCACTCAAAATACTTTATGGACAGGTTATACATATTATGATCATTAAGTTAATTTTTCCCCATCGATGACAAATGCTTCCGAAATATAATGTGTACCAATTCTACTATCCATTTTTTTTAAAAAATTTTTTTTTTTAATGATTTCGTGGGAAACAAAAGTATAAACATCACACGGTTTTGTAAATAATGAGTTTTTTTTTGCGATAAACGGTTTTAGCGAATATCAACGGTAATGGATGAAAACGCATCCGATATTTGTTGGCCTCATTCCAAAGGCCCTTAGGGAAATCTCTAGTTCTGAAAATACCGTCTTCTGCAGATATCATTTTTGGGTCTTTTTCACTAATTAAAATGTAAATGATAAGCATAATTTATTTTTAAGACCTACGACAACAACAAGAATGATGTAAATTTCACGTAAGAATGAAAAAAAAAACTTTGAAAAATCTGTAACTTTTTTCTTTAATATTATACCTATTAATGTATTATTAAAATAGATAATTTGTATATAAATAAAATCTAAGTTTTACAAAGATTTAATAATATCTAACTAGTTTTTAAATCTGAAATTAAACCGTTAATATAATTTGTTTTATCTCTGCTGCAATAATTTTCAATGCTTAAAAAATAATAATATAGAATAAATTCATCATTACTTGAAATATAATTATTATTAATTATTTATAATTGTGCATCACAAAGCAATAATTATACTAGGAAAAAATTTAAAATATTATACTTGGTAAATGAAAATCATTACGAGTATTTACTAGTATTACGAGTAATTACGCAATGAAATTCCTCCGATATAATCTACGGATTTCGAAAAATTTTAAAAGTGACCTTATGCAAAATGATTTTAGAGCACATCAGTTTTCTATATAATAGGAATTTTCCAGCGAATTAATTAAAGCACATACTTAGATACAAATTATACTCGGAGAGAGAACTTCAAAGTAAAACAAAATTAGAATTTCAATAGCTAAAATACAAAATAATGTTTGATTAGCAAAGAGATAATATAATATATTATCGAAAATTTTTACGTTATTAAACTAAAATAACTTATCATTAAAAAATATTCAAGTCTGACCAATAAATTATTTATTTATGTATGATATTGAAGTTTCAAACACTGATAATTTTTATATTTATATTTTGTATTAATGTGTGTTTTATAAAATTAAAATGTAAAAATTCATATAAATTGTAAATGTTTATAATCATTTAATTGTTTAATTTTCAAGTTTGAAAAAACTTTTGAAGAATTGAGAATTATTCAATGAAATTAACAGTGAACCTGACGTATACAAGGCACTACCGAAACACATAATATTGTAATTCTATCAAAGTTCTGATAAAAACCTGATCATAATACTTTAAATAAGCAGTGTCTTAAATTATATATATATTGTAATTGCATACCTACAAGATAATAATATTTATGAATCTATATAACATTTAAAAATAAATCGATCTCAATTTGAAATTATAATTTAAGATAAATTATTACATTCAATGTTCAAAATACCTTAATTATAAATTTGTGTTAATAAACCTAAAGGAATTAATCTAGTTTAATATTGAAAATGATAAACAAATTATGTTTTGTATATATTTAGAGTTTTTTATATCACTCATAAAATAATTTTTTTTAAATATTTTATAGTTTAAAATTTAAATATTAATTTCTGTAAATATTATTATATTGAAATATTATTGGTTATGTTCATATTCTTACGTATGAATAATGAATTCATTACTCATTACAATTCATTATTCATAAATAATACTTAAATTGTATCAATGTGAATAAATCACACCAAGATAAAATCGAGAACAAAAATATAGTTTTGATTAAAAAAAACTGAGTTGCACCTATATTAGTTATAGTTCGATAATAGTCCAATCAAACGTTTTATTTTTATTGTTATTATTATTTAATTTAGCATATGTTACATTATAAACATTGTGAAAGTAGTTTGATTCAATTTGGTAAAGATTGTCTAAACAATATTATAATTTATATATTAAACCATACGTGTTTTATAATTCATCAAGTTTAGATTAGTGACATATAGTTGATTTTGTTTAATCAGTAGGAATAAACTAAAACGTTCGGATAATTATTTTCTGTTTATTGCGTAACATAAATACACATTTCATTTTAGATTTTCTGTTTTGTGGTTATAAATAACCACATTTGACATCGGTTGAAAAATGTTCAATCCATCGCAGAACGCAGTATTAAAATTGTATATCCACCAGTTTGAAAAGCAAATATTTCTTTTCAATACATATTTGTATGGTTTTATCAGTTATATTAGACAAAAATACAGTTATGGCTGTACACTTGTATATTTTATTATTAATTATATTGGAACATAACGGCAAGTTAATTTATTTTTAATTATAGCAAATATGAATCAGTAGTTCATATTAAAAATAGTAGCATGTAAAAAAAAGAAATTAAATATTTCAGTAGATACTTGTAGAATAATTATACCATTTCATAATAAACCTCTTGATTTTAACTTGGTGGAATATTTGAAACTCGAGTACTTCCCATCCAACTATTTCGTAATTTGAAAAAAAATATTAATATTAAATAACAGTTTAACTTTATTCTCAATCAAAACTGAAGTAGGTCGTTATGTTTTGGTAGATAATCTGTATTTCCCCTCATAAGTACAACATTTTTCAGTTTATTTTTTCAAGTGTCAACTAACAGTTGTCAAAAATAAAAACTTTGTTTGACAACCATTATAATAAAATGAGAAAAACTTAAAATTCTGATTTTTTCCGGATAATCATTTGGGTGAAATTGGGAAAAACTCAATCAGATCTTGCTAGAGACTAAATAAATAGGAATTGATAGTTAAATGACGAAGGGAAATATTCGAGTAGGTAAGAACGCAGGAGAAAAAAATGTTTAGTTAAACAACATTAAAGGTTTCATGTAAAGTTCATAAATCTAGAGGGAAGAGAAGTCAACAACTGGAACGTTTTCTTGTATTTGAGATAAGAGCTCTTCCCGGGGGATTATTAAGCAAAGATAAAAGTGTAACATACTAAATACGAGAGAAAATGAAAATTGCATTGCACATGAAACACGTAATGTCACGATCATAAAATTGTATATTATAATAATTGCACCACCAAGTATCTAGTATGAGCAGTATCCAGTGTGACACTTAAATGAACTTACACGCACATTAACCATCAATCGTGCATTCGTGTTAAAGTGTTTTATCAAAGTGTCATACAATATTATAACATATTATTGTATATTAAACATATTAAATACAAATTGCAACGAAGCATAATTTAGAGCGTATTAGTATAGACAGAACCAAAATATTTGACAATGTCCATATTATAAATATGTACAGAGTCTTCAATCAAATCCTACACGACACGACACGTGTTTTAAAAAAAAAAAATTTAAAAAAAGTTTAATATTTTATTTATTAAAATTTGAATATTAAATAAAAAAAGTTAATTTTTATTTATTATAGATTGATACAAATTTCAGTAACAAACATATCACTTGCTCAATTATATTTTTAAGTATAATAATGTAAAAACAAAAAAAAATTCAGTAAAAATAATAATTAAACCTAAACATAACAATAAACTATTATAATGAAATAACAAAAGAAAAAACTAAAATAAAAAATGCTATAATGATAAAAATAAACAAAAGAAAATAAATTAAAAATAAATCCTTATAGGTACAAAAATAAAATGTAAAGACAATAATATCTGTAAATCTGCAGACAGTGGCGTATTTTAGATGATTTTTAGGGAGGTGTACAAAATATCTCTTAATGAATATAAAATTAGCAAAAACTTAACATACCACTATACCAGAAAGGCAGAAATACATATAATATATAATCATATAGAAAATAAAATAGTTTACATAACTAAATGTAATATGTATTTATTAATTATTTAAAATAATTTAAAATAAATGTCAACTAACTAAATAATTAAAAGTTATTAGGAGATAAAAATGAACATTTAAGTATGGATGAATAAATAAAATATAATATGTAACGCATAGATTATAATAAAATAAGACCATGTATTATATATTTATATTACAATAAATTAAATGAAAAAAGTAACAACAACAGATAGTCTACGAAGAGTTTAATTAGACGAAGATATAACTTGATTATCTGACCTAACTTAGATCACCTAAGCATTCTTTGCATGTAAAAAGTAGTTTGATTTTAGACGTTATGTGAATTAACTTTAAATAGGTTACGAAAGAAAAAGCCAGGTGCGTCTATTGAGTTATTGAGAAGTGTATAAATGAACTTAGAGTCAATATAACAATGACAGTAGGACAAAGAATGTTTAAGCGATTAGTAATTGAAGTCTAAAAACAGTGTATGACAACAATTTGCACAACGGATTATAAACAGAATTGATCTTTAGTGAGATACGGATGCTAAATAACAATCAAGTATTTAATAATAGATCGAATACTAGAAAAGTACAAATATTAGATCATAACTGCAAAATATAACCCAAAAGCTCAAAATAAATATCCCATAAGCACAAAAAAAAATAATTAAAACTCGCAGTTTTATGTTTAATGTAAGACAAATTATAATATAAACTATAAAACATTTCTATATGGTATAATGTAATTATATAGTTTTATAATAAAATTCCATACACAGTACACACTACACACCGTATAAAATAAAAATAATGTGAATTTACTTCAAGTGTTTCATTTAAACGGATAATACAGAAAAATTGTATAATATTAAAATGCAACCTATATTCAAATACAATTTTATAAAATAATGCCGAATTTACCATGATATAAGAACAAGTAACAACCTGCCGGAAACATTTGCTGAAATTCTCCACAATTATCCTCAGTCAATATCCAACACAATTTGCATCCAATTGCATCATAGTCGCCAAACTTCAAACCAAGATTTAAGCAATTAGAATAATATTAGTATAGTTAGACAATAATATAATATCATATAATAATTAAATTGTATTTCAACCCAATGACCTATGTCACAGAGGGTCTTGTTTTTTTCCAATAAAAAAAAAAAAAAATCTATAAAAATAATAAATAGATAAATTTCCAAATAATTCTGATCACAATTCGTTTTATTCACGGGAAAAATAACAAACCAAACCCAATGACTGTTGAACAAATGGCGACATTAGGATACCTATCCACCTTAAATATCTAAGTCTCGCTCGACTAGCATACATACATACATACATACATACATGTATACATATATGATATATACACACGTACACAAACATACATACATACATACATACATACATACATACATACATACATACATACATACATACATATATAACAACTTTTTATTATACGGCTGAACATATTATTATTATGGTTATTATTATACTTATACTTCAAGTCCTCAAAAACGACTATTCAGCACCCAGCATTGGATAAAATATGTCATTCGGAAGAGCTTTTTCTGCACTACAAAATTGATTCCATTTCTATGCATTCGCCCCAATGCACGTTATGTGAAGGCAGAAAAATAAAACTCTCTCTCTTTGTATAATATGTGTGCGCGTGTGTGTGTGAGTGTATACCTTTTATACGTTTACCGTTTCCGGCACACTACTCGGAGGCAACGGATTTCGTTGAAAATTGACACACAAGTGGATCCATTGTAGGAGAAAACTCGATTCTAAAATCAACCCCTGTGTACACCCCTTCTCGTTCTTATATTCTTTTTCGTTCGTCCACGCGCAATACCTCAAATACCACTCGACAATCTAAACATCGCTCTGGATGTCTTTTGAAAGCAATTGGCTACCTCTCCTGGGACGTTTTAACTTTACTCTTTCGTTTTCTTTTAATAATATTTTATTAAAAAAACAAACTTATCGTAAAAATATATAGGTAGGTACTAGAACGACGTTTTGATTTGTTTTGCCATCCGATGTTGTATCCATCTATTGTTTTCTAACTAATAGTCTAGAAAATTAGCTTTGTTATGATTTTAAATACAAAAGTAACAATAATATTATCATGATACAGAAAAAAAATAAAATTGTATTTTTGCAATATATTTCTAAAACATTAAAATCAAGTGTATTTAAATATTATAAATTATATTTAATTAATACAGCGTATATAATAGGTAAAATTGTATACAGTATACCAACGATTCCGTATGAAAAATACAAGTAAAATAATAAAATTAAATATTTTATTCAAATATGTCATGAATAATTTTTATTCATTATCAACGAAATATAATTTTATAATGTATATGAAAAAATAATTAAAAAAAATATGAATTGTATCATTAGTGTTTGGGCAGTATAAACGATCACTGTTTGAGACTAGGGTTAACAATTATGTTAAAATTTCATATTGTTAAAATAACTTACAAAGTTTTAATTGAAATCGAAATCATAGCAAATAATATCATATGAATTTAAATTAAATTAATTTAAGGCTTGAAAACAAATAAGCAAGCAAAAAAAAGTCTGGTGTAATTATCAATTAAGTAATAAAAAAAGCATAACTCTTTTATAATAAATTATATAAACTACTATTAAAATAAAAACAATAATATATTAGTGATAAAAAAGACAATATTATGCAAATAAAAATTTTGAAATGGTTGGTTTTTTTTTATTGATTACATAACTTAATACCCAACAATGTTCATTTGGAGAATATCGTTTAAACATTATCATAGGTAAATTTTATGTTAATTAATAAATCAATTATTTTCCAAAAATAAATAAAATATTATATAGGTAACTAAGTTATTATGTTAGTTAATTTGGCCTTGTGATTTACTAATAAATATTTATAAGCTATATATTAATCTATTTTAATTTATAAAGATAATTAGATATATTTAAATATTTTTCATTAAACCTTGCATTAATCCTCTTTTCGTAATGTTTAATTGGCGTTTTTTTTTTTACAGTATTAGTGAAATTGAAATTGATGAACTCTTGCAATTTTGTTTAATAATTACTAATGGATTTTTATATGCTCTTATAGAACATTAAAAAATATTTTCAGAATCAACCTATTAAGAAAATTTTTAATGTGTTTTTTCGTGTTTCATAACATTTATTCCAAGAATATTTTTAATGAAAATCCCATAAATTTTATCAAAGTAAATAAATTCGAAAATTGTTAACAGTATTTTTGATAAGTACCAAAATCATTAAGTATAAATGTTATTCTTTATGGAAAAATAAAACGCTATTTTTTCATACCCTTAAATTAAATTCATTTAATTTTACTAAGAAACACCTAAAATATATTATTATTTATCTATAAAATGTTGTTTTCAATAATATTACAGTGTAGCCATTTTAAATAAATAAGAAAAATACATAATACATTATACTCAAAATATGCAATTAAAATATATTATACCTAAAAATGCAACTGTCAATAAATAATTATTAATTTCATCTGTATCCACGTTAAATGTTGTAAAGTGCTTCAATTAACCCAATTAAAAATTAATCTCAGCATTAAGTTTCATCTGTATTGAATCTCATTTAATTAACAAAATATCTCTTGGGTAAGTTCAACTTTCAAGTATATTACATATCATGGACCCCAATACTGTCAGAACTTACACAACGAATCACATTAATATTCACCACGCATTTGTAATGAGCGCTTAAGCGTATATAATGCACTCAGTTTTGCGTAAATAGTTAAAAATTCTTTGTGGCACATGCAGGCCAAATTTATACCAAGTAGACAAAAGAAAGTTATTAATTCTAAGTAAGGATGTTACTCTACCGTCAGTGGTTCGTTTAACTTTTAATCCCTTTACGTTCCGAAGACTCAGCTGTAATGAAGCCAAATAACAGTGAAGAAGTTGGAGTAGTTGAAGCTTTGCTTTAAAATAAAAACTATAGAAACTTGTTGCTTACATAGATAAATTCAATAAATCATTTTTCTATAAAAGCTTATTGAATCATGGAGTTGAGTTAATATTAAAACATTAAAACAATAAAAAAAATGACTACCGATAATTTAACATAATAATTTTAAATAAAAACTGTTTAAACCAGCGTTTTTCAAAGTATGGGTCACGGCCCACTGGTGGGTGGTGAACAATTTTTTGAATTATAATGTCAATGCTGTTATTAACCATAAGAGAAAACAAGCACACGTTTCGCATACACCTTATTATTAAAACTACGTTTATAAAAATAATTTTATTATAAACCTATAAAATACTAAATATATATTACAAATTTATACATATTTATAAAATACAAATTTTGTTTTTTATAACTACTTTTTGAAAAGTGAAATCATGTGGGTCGCGAAAGATTTTTCGTGGTAAATTTGGGCCGTGGTACTAAAGAGATTGAGAACCACTGGTTTAAACTATAATTTAAACTACGAGTAAATATTTAAAAAATACACAATTAAGGTTTTAGTCGTATGCAATTTATTTAAAATTTAAACAATTAAAATAAAAATTCTAAATTTATAAAATGAATAAAATATCAATACTAATTATTTTTGATATCAATGGTTACTTAACATTTATTTATGGTATTTGAAAATAAACTGATATTCTTTATTTATTTTTAATATTAGACGAATGGTGAAGTCGTTATAAATAGCTGATTAGTAAATATACAACTCGACCAATAATACCTTGCATGACTTATCGTTTTAAATTATTATTTTTAATGATATTAGAACTATTGTACATGTATTTATGAAAATTAAAAAAAAAACCATAATTTACATAATATTATTATATTTTTAGTAGATCATAGACAGCTAATCAGACCGGCATAAACCTTCATTACTTCTTAGATAATTGGATAACACTAATGAAGAAATATTTCGTTCTTTCTAAAATTATTAGTGTAGTAATATAATATAATTATATATTGATACCTAAGATGATTATGGTGATTAAATTTTACATTATGTCGTTTGTTGTCGAATATTTACCATAAAGATTTAGATACAAAAAAACGTTGAAACTTCTTCCTCTTTTCTTTGAAGTCCAAAAATAAACTTGTTGCAAGTTCATATCATGTTAAATATCAAAAAGTAACTTTTAGAGTTGTTAAAACAAACTTAAAATATTACACTATTATTTACCTTTAACCAATTATACAACCTTACTATAACTATTATATAACCATATAATATTATTATTATTTTAAACTATAATTTCAAATATTCAATCCAATTCAGTGACATATCGTTAACTTATAATGTGTACTTAGGTAGTTTATAATGTTGGCAGAAAATTGATGATAATACGTTTAAAAATAAAATAAATAAGATTAAATAGTTAATAAAATTAAAAATTAAATACTAATAGAAAAAATTACTTTTGAATTTATGGTAAAAATACAATAGGACTAAATATTAAATTAATTTAATTAGTGTAACTGACTTGCCTCGACTAATAGTATTGACTATACGTGAAAATGTATAACTATATTTTAAGGTAATACCAAATGATTGGTAATATCCAAAGATTAATATTACACGAACTAAAAATGTAATTAGAAATTGATCCACTTATAAAATAGAATAGAGATGAGCTATTATTGATTAGTAAATCACTGTTTAAATTGGCTTATAATATTCATAAAACATTAAACTAAAATTTTATTTGAACTGTTAATGTAAAAATATTCAGCGAAAAATGAATTACCAAACGTTATTCTTGTGTATAATGATTAATGATCAACTCGTATACAATTTAAAAGTATACCACATTACAACATTCTTTAGAATGAAATAAAATACAATAGATCTTAATAAACTATTTACTTTTTCTGTTTAATATATAATCAAATTATTATTACATACAATAATATTATATACTACGGTTGTTGTGAGGAAGGAGGGGGATAGCAACAAGATATTACAGAAAAACAGTGTACCTACTTACAGTATGATTTTAGTTGCGACGACTACAATGAAGTTTTTATTTAATATATCATACAGAAAAGTATACGTGTATACTTCTTTTTACTATCTCAATATTCATTACAATAAAAATTCATGTTAATGTAAAATAATGCATTTGTATTAATTAGGTAATCGTTTTATACAACGAAAAAACAGTAATATGAATAATAATAATGAACTGCGGATATGCAGTTGTATAAATTGTTAATTTGTTTTTAGATTTCTAAATTTTTATTGATAAAATGTTTCATTATTATCGTGGTTTTTAACTTATAAATATTAAAACCATTCCATTTTCATATTGTATAAATCAATGAGGACATTATTTAAGGTTGAAATTTTACCTCAATTTCGAAGATATTTTTATGAACATTCGTCAATAAACCAGATTATCGGGTCAGATGTATTATTATATTTGAGAGCTTAGTATTTAGGGTCTGTCAAAGTTACAGACAGAAGGTTGGTATTTATAATAATTATTATATTTCCAAGACAGAAAAAAATTGTATAATTGATTGATATTGGGATTGAGTTGACAGTCGTCTTATTTTTGAAAATGTTTGCTTCATATTATTTTAAGTGCAGTGTTAATTACTTAAGTAAAAAAAAATAGTATTATATAATAAAATATAATGTATGAAAATGTCAATAATAAATCTGACCGTTTGTATTTTCCTGACAATAATAATCGTTGTATAGGTATTAAAGCATAAACAGTAAAAACACACACACACACACACATATAATATAGATGTGCACATTAGGGTTAAATTTAATACTATTGCTATTGGCTTTCTACGAGTTTAACTTTTCCAGGAGCTATTAAGACGAATACAATCATTTATTGTTTAGTTCATTTTGTCACTAACCAGACGTGGAATCGGTGTGCTTTCAAAGAAGTCCGAAATAGCATGAAGCACTGAACCGGGTTTGTCCCTAGGGTGACATTATTATTCTTTTATTCTTTAAATTTACAACGGTGACGTATATTTCAATTAAACCATACTACATACAATCTGAGTGTCTTTTAATATTGGATTTTCATGGTCAAGATCAATAAAAACTGTTTACCATACTCTATTTTGCCAATTTGACGATATATATTATATTATATATTTACGAAATCGGTAACTAAAAAAATTCACAACAATATTATATTATGTTAAAATAAACCGAATAAAATATTACCTATCTAACTTTTAAATATAAATTAATGTATTACTGTATTAATTTAAGTTATTACTGTTTTTATAACTTTTATTATGTGTTAAATGGAAAGGAGCCAAATTTAAATTTCTTTGAATATTTAAACTAGCTATTAAATTAATGTTCTTAAATATTAAAGATTTGATTTCTGCATTATGTTTACAGTTATTTGGAATAACATTATTTAACCACTTACATAATTGTCATTAATGGCGGACACCGTTTGAAATAAAATGTATCGATTTTTCCATTGTATTTTATCGTGATTTTAGTAGGTACACAATAATTCAAGTTAATAGATATTACCTATTTTTTTTTTTACGTATAAGGTGTAAGCAACTATATTATTATTGATCACTGATAACAGTTAGTAATGAGAAGTGAGTACTGAGTAATGAGTAATGAGTAATGAGTAATGATTATCAAGTCCATCGGAAATTAAAACATTATTATTATTAAACATACCTATTATGAATATTTGTTTGTAATATCAAATATCATAACTCATATAATTTTTATTGTTATATAAATTCATTTACTCGTAGTTTTTATGAACATAATATTATGTGCAACAATTTAAATTAATTCAATGACACATTTTTCGTGTTACTCTTACCTTCAACCAAATTAATTTTATATAAAATTTTAAATCTGTCAAATAATATTCGTTACTGAACTTTATAAAAGTATATTGTTACATTTAAGTGTACGATAAGTATATCAAGTACAGAAATGATTATACATACAATTTTTTACTCTTTAGTCGTGATTTTTTTTATCCGCGATGAAGTTACAATTTATCCACAAGAAAAATAGAGTTAATAGCAAATTACTTATCAAAATAAAAACATTTTATTGTTGGAGAATGTATATTTTATTTTGGCGATTTTCCTAAAACTGTCAACAATTTTGCAAATTATTTGTACAAGATTACAAGATGTCGTATAATAAAAAAAATAATAATTTGTTTAAAAGATAAACCATCCTCGTAATGGAGAACAGGTACGACATCCGTAAAATATTTACATTTCACACTTATCAACTGCATATCATATTCTGAAAGTTTAGTGCAATCCGACACAATAATATAATATGCGCGCATTTTAATATACCGTCCGGCCATGACTCGCGTTCACCGGTATGGTTTCAATATGTTTCGAGGGTTATCAAATGCGATGCGTAGCTATACGTTCGGATGTCAAAGAGCAAAGAGCAGTTACTTTTTGATGAACCGTTGTACAGACACGCACACGGAATATTATAATATTACCGTCGAGACCACGTATCGTGTGGATTAAGGTAAGGTACAGCGCAGAGAAACGGTGTTGGAGGGGAAACGAGATGAGGTGAACGAGAGAGAGAGAGAGAGATAGTCGACGGGGCGGTGAGGTGCAAGT
This sequence comes from Rhopalosiphum padi, assembly GCF_020882245.1. NCBI lineage: Eukaryota > Metazoa > Arthropoda > Insecta > Hemiptera > Aphididae > Rhopalosiphum > Rhopalosiphum padi. The sequence goes on along the minus strand of NC_083598.1, from coordinate 9,360,366 downwards.
AGGGCGTCGGATAAATAGGAAACGGGAACTCGGCGTATAGTTCTCGTCGGGAATTGAATCGTTGGCGAATAATAGCCTTCCGAGGGCGGCGTTGACGGCGGCGTGGCGGGGGACTTTTCGAGAGGGATGATGATGTGGCTGACGGCGTTCGGGGTACGGAGGGAGAGGGGAAAGATGTTTCTTAGCAATGTATATTGTTATACGCGTATATGCGCGGCGGCGGTGGCGGTGCTGCGGAGACCCACAGGTGGCGCGTGTCGACCGTATTCCCCGTGCGTGAGCGGGTGGCGTGCGCGCGTGTGCGTTAATGGTGTTATAGACGATTTTTTGACAGATCCATTAAGCGAAATAACACGGTCGCGGGCGCCTCTCGGTTGCCGACAAGAGAAAGACAGAACCGACGACGTAGAGAAGGAGCAGAGAGAGTGAGTGAGAGTGAATGAGAGAGTGAATGAGAGGGAGAGGGGTGAGAGTGAGCGAGTGTGAGAGGAACGGCTCGGAAGGGCGACACTCGCACGCCATTGTTATCGTGACGCGGTCCTCGTCGTGTTCGCCGCTACAAAAGGCGGCAAACTGCTGTACTCCGCCTCCGCGGCAACGTTGTCGTCGTGTCGTCGTTTTCGCATTGCAAAAATATTGGCCGAGATTTACGACAGCGTTTAGAGCACGCCGGTGGTCTGAACGGAGAAATGTACTGCTCTCACATTGACCGGCGTGTGTGTTTGCGCGGATACACAGCTCACTCGCGGTTTCGGGAATACACGACTACGGTGGTGGTCGGCGAATTGCGATGGGCACGAACCAGAGAGAGAGAGAGAGAGAGTGAGTGAGAGTGTGAGAGAGCGACGAGGCTCGACGAGAGTACGGGCGGGCGCGGCGTTCGACGAGGCAATGACGGGGGCAACGTACGCGGCGAGATGAACTGGCTGCTGTGCGGGGTAAGCGCGGAGAGACGTCCCCGCCGACCCATCTGGAATAGTAATTCGCGTGTCCCGTTAATTTACATTGCGTTCCACTTCACCTCAGAGACGGCGCGCACGCGCGCGTACAAACAAACACGAGTTGTACACACACACACACACGCACACGCACACACGCGACAACGGGAGTCGCGCGATTCGGGATAGGGTGCCGCCGCCACAGCGCGGCCGCGGGTCGGAGGACGGGGAAAAAGAAGCTGTCGCGTTTTAGATTTAGGTACTTCATTTTATTTACTCGTTTTGCAATCGCCCCCCCCCCCCACCACCACCACCACAAACACATCGCCGTTCGCTCGCCCGTCCGTGAAACGATCGGTGTGTGTGTGTGTGTGTGTGTGTGTGGTTTATCGGATCGCTCAAACGCCCATGCCCATCTATACACACGAGTTTATAATACGTAACGTATATATATATTATATGAGTTTGTATAATATAATATTATACAGCACACGCGAGGCGTCGCGTTTCGATTTATTACTTTTCGATTTGAATCGGAATTCGGGGGGGTTGTGAGTGGTGGGGGGGAGAACGCAGGCGCCGTATAAAACACAACACCGACGAAATTCTCCGCGATTATATTACAATATTGTTATAATATTATATACGCGCGTAACTGCGCTATGTATATATATATATATATACAGTCCCGTGTCGTCACTATATATATATATATATATACGCTGCAGCAGCACCGATATTATGTACATTATTATTATACGGCGCGCGTTGCGTCTCGTGATTACGTGCAAGCCCCCGGCCGCGATACATCATGTTGTGCACATTACGCTTGTTCGGCGTGCGTGTACCTCCACTAGTCCTCCAGAGAGAGACGTTGTACATATATATATACATATATAATATATACGAGTACGCGACGTTTTCCGTACCTGCACAGACATTCTCGACGACCCATCACGGGGCGCGGCTGGCGGCTGTAAAAAGAAATTATACATTCACGTTATGCGTATATATTATTATGATACCAGTCGAACGTCGAAAGACTTTGAGACTGTACAGATTTTAGTGGCTTATTGAGTTGGTTATTTTTTCCCAAAACTATTGTAATAATGCATTATTATAATACCGAAAACAAATCCAAGTGCATTTGGTTGTCTGTGTGTGTGTTTTTGTTTTAAACGTTAATAATTTATAGTGCACCTATATCTGTATATATATAATTAATATATGCATCGTTTATTATTCACACAAAGTATATATCTAATATTACTTTAAAGTCTTTTTTCGTGTGAAAAAAACGGACTACATCGCATTTGAAGTCAAATTCCGAATTGAACAGGTTGACTGGTAAATTATTGAATTGTAAGTTTTCAAACAAGAGGACGGATATAATGTGTTATATTTTATTGTTATGTATGCGATAAAAAAAAAATATATAATATCGACTACAAGAATATCCACATTAAAGGATTCAGTTCCCATCTACTTTTATAAAAAATACAAATTCAATTATTTATTTGCATACACAATATATATATATATATTGTAATATGAATTACTAAAAACTTTTGTAAAATGAAACGTTTAAAATATAAAGTAATCGATTATGTTTAATGAAAGGCAGTCAATTTGAATCAGATAAATATTTACTCAGTAACTGTTAAATATATTTTATGTTCAGATAAATGCTAGTTCACAACTAAATCACAACAAATTAAAATTACAAATTGATTTAGCATAATATAATTATACGAATGTAAAACAATAAAAACAGTAACGCGAGGTTTTTAATTAATAATGTATAGATACCTATGTGCTGTATTACATTGGAATGTGTACAAACAATTTAGTGCAAATATCATTAAAGATAAAATGTTGACGTTTAATTAATATCAACAGTATTGAATGCAATGAATATGATATGTGATATGCACGCATATATACGTAATTAACTATGGCCGCTTGTATTTGAACGTTATAACAGTAAATACAAAATCGTAGTTAGAGTATACGCAAAGGGCGAACAGTGTAGATACTTTGATGATAATATTATAATATTCCGTACGCATATTTGAAAATGCGTTTTAAAAAATATCTTGTTTAAATTCACAACTTGTGAGTTTTAATTCACGTAAGGAGAATAAAATATGTAATTTCGTGACATTTTTTAATTTTAAGCGATTGAAAATTTATATTAGATCGACAACAATGCGTTTATGTATAGTATTTGATCAAACTAAAAGCAAACGTACTACACGGAAATAGAAAAAGGCTGGCAATTTCATTAAAATATAAACTGTATAAAAAGTTTTTAAATGCTTAATGACTGAAACAATTGTTTTAATGTATGGCATTCGTTGTTCGGTGTTCATCATCAGAGTGCACTTGTGTTGTTTATTTGGGTCAGAAACTTTGGTGACTCGGAGATATTAAACAAAAAACTTCGTGATTCTAAGCAAGACACAAAATACATAATTACATTGAGCTGTAAGAAGTTTTGAAACTGACCTGCAGTGTGTATACACTATACGTTCTAAAATAAAGTTTTTAACGTTAATTATATAAATCTGTCATGAAGGGTAAGTTTCTATAAGCATTTGGTTCCCGAAAAGTTCACGATATTAACCAGAAATCCTCTAAAACCTTTGCGTGGAATAAACCTAAATGTTCTTAATTACAAAATGACTGTACGTGTGCAAATGGTTCAATCGTAAACTTTTATAGATTAACGTAAATAAAAATACATTACCACACTGAGTTAATTAATTCTATTAACGGTTCGCTTATACGCGTGAATACGTCATGATGATAGTAATTTAAGCGTTTTTTTTCAAACTACACCATGTGTTTATAATATTATATCATTAATCTTATCCGATAATCAAAGTATACAATGTATAGTCTCGTTATTACTTATCTTAAAGATAATATCGAATAAAATATACAGACCATATGTCTATATATAAGTTTAAACACTTGAAACAAAACTTAGATAAAATAATGCCATGCATATCATATTATATTCATGTATTGAAATGTATTCATATATTGTATTACTGCATATTATATAATATGCTATATATTATGGTAAGTTATATACATTACATTATACAATATAGGTACACACAGGTTAGATAATATAGAATACAAAATTCAATTAGAACTTTTCACGAAGTTATTTTCAATTGTTCTGTATATGTAATATTGAAATGTGTTTGAAGAATACAGCAGGTACATAAATTAAATGCATTTAAATTAACAATAATATTATCATTAATTTTAATATGACTGGTTCTATGGACAAATTATACACAGAGCTGTAATCATTGCATGATGTTAATAGTTCACCGTTTAATAAACGTTTTAATAATAATATAATGTTTATTCAGTTGCGTTTCAATAGACCAACAGGGTCAGTCGACCGTTACTCTATCACTGTGTCCACTTTCTGACCGTGTCTCCGACTCTGTCAATATTATTCGAGTAAGCTATTTATGCTTGAACATAAAAATAATCTTATGATTTAGGTACCTACATAAGTCTTTAATATACCATCAATTAAAAAATACAAAAACAAAGTATCTATATAATCAGTAACTGCGCCGCCTACACATAAATTATACATAGACGTTTACATTAATTTCTTCTGCTTACAATTTTATTTGAAAATTTAATGCATTTAAAATTTTTCAAAATCTTTGAGTTCTAAAAATAAAAATAATATTTGTATATCATTTTATTTATAAATCATGATATACGACTATACTTTTTTTAGTAAGGATATTCTTATATATATCTGTATAAAATACATATTATAAACACATTTTTTTTACATGCATTTGAAGTTAAAATTTTTACAAAATTTGCCTAAATCACAAAAAATTACAAACTTTTTTGTAGTTATAAATTTATAAGCACTTTTGTTTTTATATTTAAGTTTTGAAACTTTAATACAAGTCATCTATAAGTTCAGTCTGATACCATTAAATCTAAAAAATATGTATAAAGATAATAATTTTTGTATTGACATTTTAAGTTCAAATTAAGACGAAATTACTTTTTAAAGATAAATAATTATGTTGATTATTTTGTTATAATTTAAAAACATTATTCGTGAGAAGATATATTATTCAATATATACTGTTTAACATAATAAAAAATATATGTGAATAGATAAAAAACATGGTTTACGTGAATAAGAAGTCACCCACCGGTGATTCTTTGCTTAAGGAATTTCGTGAGAACTTTAAATTGTACGTATATTATATTATCATTATTTTTTTTATACACTATGGTATTTTTGATTTATTTTAAGATAATATAATCTATTTATATACTGTCAATCTATGTTTACTGTTTTTCAGTATTAACAGAAATGTTTTGTTAAATTTTGAATTATGTGTATATAAGTTAATAAAATATGGTAAAAATATATTATTATTATTATAATTAAATACTAATGGTATAATAAATGCAATATTTTCGAAAACAAATGTTTCAACCTACCGTAAAAGTAAAATATGTGGCATTAATAGCTATTTCAAAAATATATATATACCCACTTGCCTACCTTTTTTTCCATTTATACTTTAAATTTTTGAAGTCAAAATTAAACCAATAAAAATAATTGATACAATTATAAATATTTTAAAATAGACACACATCCATAAAATTGTGTGTCAATAAAAGCTATACATATGTAAATACAATAATATATAAATAAAATTTTATTTTTTGTTAACTTTTTATATCAAATATTTTGTATAGTTCATAAATAAGTTTAATAAACATTTAACATTTAACATTCCATTAAAATGTATAAATAATATTGTATACTAATGTCTAATACTACATACTAATCATGTTACATTTGAAAATCGAACTATTTGTGTTCGGTTTTTATATTGTTTTATAAACTTTACTCTGTACTCGTATTTCGTACATATTAAATTAAAATATATTTACAACGTTGTTTTTGTTAATAATTATGTTAAATTAAATTAAAGTACATTTGTATTTTACATTAGTAGGTATTTAGTATTATATTAAAATGAAATTATAAAACGAATAATAATTGAATATTATGTTATAATCTTGTAATCCTATGGTAGAATTATTATCATACGATGAAATACACAGCAATTGGAATTTTATTTAAAATAAATGTATACATTTTCATACAAAACACATAATATTATACGTTCTACAATATTGTAGGTTTTCTTGTACTTAAAGTTAATGTGTTATTATTATTTTTGTATAAATATATATATGTCGTGTTTTTCGAAGAACAGCACATTTCTATGCGATACGGAATGTTTGATAAGCACAACCAAGACTTAACGGGATACGTTTGCAGACAAAACTCGTGGATATAAGCGAAAATTAATGTATTGGAAACGGGTGGAACAATCGGTAGGCGGGCGTTGAGAAAACTTCTGAAGCACGTTACTTTATTCAGGGGTTTTCGAAATTCTGGTTGAGGAGGAATAGGGGAGCGAAAAGAAAAAAGTTTGTTATAAATCTCTAAAAATACCTACCCCAAACATCCTTCCCGGAGTACTTAGGACTAAAATATAAAAAAAAAAATAACGAAAATCCCCCACACATACAGAGAGGGATTCGTACATAAAACACTACAAACATCCATAACAACCCAGCACTTTTGACGATTTTTGTAATCGGGTTAAAGTTTTAAAAGAAAATTTTAGCAGCATTCCAGATTATTTTAAAACACGTACATACATAGAAAAACAAAATAACACTATATATTATGATTTTATATATTATTCCATAAAAACAAAATCGCTATCAAAATTCATTTTTTTTTTTACCTTTTGAATTATTTTATTATCGGTATGCACCCAAAAATACAAGGTGGAACTCTAAAACAGCCAATTTCAGCCTTCAGGGTTCAATTTTAAAATGAAAAAAAAATATTAGTAAATATTAATATATGAGAAAAAGTACAGGACAAATAATGTATTAAAAAAAATATATATTTCTTCAAGACGATTGTTACATCTCATATATTTTATTGTACTGAATCATGCCATTTAAGTTTAAAATTAACACCAAGGTGCTTTTAAGGTGCTATAACGATATTTTGTACGACATTTATTTATTGAAAAAGTACGTTATTTACCACTAAGGTAAATGGTCTATTGGTTTTGAATTAATAATACTTAGTAAGCATTCGTATCTTAAACCATTATCGAGAAAACCAATTTTTATAATCGGTCGTTTACATTCCCATCCCCCATCCTGTGTATATAAATATATTATACTATTTACGAATTAAAAATTATAAATACCCTGAAATTATTCGTATTCAATACCCTCTCAATTACAAATACAATATTCTAATAGATATGTCTATTGTGGAAATCTATATAGAATAAATAACAACCAAAATGAAGTATTTGAAATTGATAATATTATAAAACATATAAGTAAAATGTAATGGAGTAGATTTAAAAGTTTGACAAAATTACTGAAAGTAAATTGCATGTATCAATAACGAAACGTAAATATATGTACTTACAATCTAGATACGGCGATTGCATCACCGCATTATGATTAATGGTGGTTGGTAGTGATACTTATAACGTGTTCAAACACTACATATATATTATATATATATATATATATATATGTGTGTGTGTGTGTGTGTGTGTGTGTGTGTGTGTGTGTGTATTCGCGTTCCACACTCGAAGCGTGCCTGATCGCTCAACTCTGCTGCAAGTCACCAGAACTCGGAACGACCGCGTGTAAAGATTGATTGTATCTAATCAATTATCGTTTACGATACCATTATTATTGTTGCTTTCCTTGTACAGTGGGTTACAAGCACACTACACCGATTTCACGCCAACAGAAGACTTTCGGAAATCGTTCAAAAGTTCCAAAAAGCACGTCGAAATTGACTCATTGACGTCGACCCACGCCGCCGCCCGAATAAGGAGATACTTTTAGATTTTGAGTAAAGTTTCGACACAAATGTGACGAAAATCACCAAGTTCAAATAATCAATTCGGTCTAATCGCCTCGTCATCATAAACAAAACTCACAAAGCATAATCAATTTAGAGCTTGGAATTTTATCATCAAAAAACTGTTTGTCAAACAACAAAAATTATTAAAATTAAATAAAGAATGTAAAATCCATAAACTAATAAAACAATACGATAGCATTGACTGTCCCGTCAATTGAAAAAATAATGCATACATATACAAAATGTGCTCTTAAACGCCAATCGGGTATTTGGTGATTTAATTATAGAGATTATGAATATACTGCGTAAATTAAACGTTTAAACATAAACTACTAAATACTATACTACAACAACTATTATACAAATACTCTGACAATGACGCGATCGATTATCTTACAATAAATAGAATTTATTGAACGACTATAACGTTTGCTCTGAAGCAATTAAAATAATATTATGTGTGTAATTTGTATAACGGATTTAAGATATAACAGAATTTAAAGGAAAAAATCAGAAAAAATTATTTTATTATTTCGATTTAATAAAAATCGTATCTATACTCACTTCGTATTAATTTAAATGATAAAGAAAATGGAATGTTTTTCATTTTTATAAATTACATTAAATTACAATATAGTAATATCAAGCAATAAGAACAAAAAACATAACATTTACAAACAAATTCGAAATAAAAATAATTTTCAAATTACGTTGTACTTTTTTAAATCAAATATTATAAATATGACCATGATAAAAAAATACAAGTAAATCAATTACTAAATTCTATAATATACTATTTTATTATTATTACTATTATTATTGTTTAGATGTATAAGTGCTAAAGGATAGACGAAAATACTTTTCTAAGTATTCTACATGTTTTTTATAATACAGAAAACCTTAAAATCAAAAATTCACATTTATTTTATTACGGGTTATTAAATTTTCCAAAGTGTTCATCTATTGCATAAAGTCGTATTTTATACATATTAAATTGTGAAAACACATTATTATTAAGACCAGTAAATAATTTTGATAATAAGGTACTTAATAGTTATTATTATATCACGTGAAATATTGATTTATGAATTTAACAATATGTAATACTATTATGTATCAAGGCATCAAAGTACATTACTATATTAAAGTCACGTGTACATAAAACAAAACATTTGTAGTTATTTCAATGACTATTATTCTTTACTGTTAAGCTAATTAAAAATATGGGTTTTGTAGGCTTTAAAATTACTGAACATTGGAAAAACACACAGTCATAGTTAATGAGACCAGAACAGTGTTGATAGTTTTGTTTTCAACCTTTATAAGATTTTATAGAGTGGATCACATATGCAATAATTTATTTTCTCTAACGAAAATCGCATTTTTTTTCTATACATAGAGTTGCCATTATTTATTGTCCGTATATACCTTATAGGTTATAAAATCAAAAACAAAATCTATCTAACTAATTCTGACGAAAATTTCAAATTATTCTCATAGATATCGGAAAAATTATACCACATTAGAAAATATACAAAGCGCTCAATCCAATCTGACAGGTTGATTTTCCATCTCGGTTAAATTAGATCACAAAGCAAAGTGAGCCAACGCCGATTTCCCTGGGAACTGAGTTATATTTTAACTGAGATATACCTATATTATATATATAAACGTATTTTCTATATGTTCATTTATGCATAGGTGAATTTGGATTATACTATTAGTATATTAGATTTCTAAACTAACGTGGCCATATTATTTTTCTTACTCCTGTAAATGTTAATTGGAAAAACATAATTTTTATAACTTTTTTAAATTACAAAAGTTACTAACTAGGTAATGTTGTTTTCTATTGACTACATAATTTAATACGAGCTGTGTTTTGTATAATGTTATCCAGATCGCCATTTTAAATACTTATCTTGAAAGTGTGACTATGCTACCTAAAAGCGGTACGTATGGGTCACATAACTCTAAACATAAGTTGAGAACACTTTATACCCCCATCATTTCCATCCGTCCGATAGTAACTACTAAACATTGTTATGACTGTTAATATAATTAGGATTTTATAATAGTTGTTATTTAGGGTAAATACTAGCCAGTATTGAAAAATATCAAAATATGAGTATTTAATATAGACTTTTACCATACCGTACTAAAATGTAAAGGTTAACAAATTGTTTTTAAATTGTATATGCAATAATTTATGGTATATTTTGTTGTTTTAAAATACGTTTAGAAACTGGCACAGTGGCACACGCTTGCTAAGTAAGCTTTTCTAATACTTGTTCTTATAAAAATAACTAACTAATCATCGATATAAAAATGTCATATTTTCAAACAATCAATACTGAAGAAAATCACTACCCTGTGTATCGAAAATCGACATCTACATATAATATACAGTAAAGATATGAAAGCAAAAGTTTTTTAATAAAAACTTTTTAGTTCATTTATTTTTGTCTTTTCGTTGTTTGTGTTCATAGTGTTATTTTTTCCGTAGTAATAATATTTCAAGTTTTAACACACTTCGGTCATCTCTACTGACAGTGAGGAAAATGTATATTATTTATAAATACGTATTATAAAATAAAACTTCATAAAAGAACTATGAATAACAATATGAATACACTGAATAAATATATTTTTGGTAACCATTTTTTTACTACAGATAATAAACTCTGGAATTATCATATCAATATGTCCCGATTAACTTCCAATGACAATAATATTATAAATTATAATTTTTTTTTTTTTGAACCATTTTTAAGTTTTATGAAAAAATAACGACGGTCCTGCTATAGATATAATATAATATAACTAAATATATAACTAGTAAGTTGTAGAAGAAAATGGATGGAAAAACTACCTAGGTACACAACATGCAATAGTTTTGTTTTCCAAATGGCTGAAAGAAATAAGTTGTCGAAAGCTCAAACATTTCAAGAACAATATAATATAGACACAAATTCTTTGCTTGTATTCATTGTGGAAAAAAGTTTTCTTTCACTGCAAAAGTTTTAGAAACAGTGACAATGGTTAGGAAACAACTAAACACCGATCGCAAGTAAAAGTCGAACGAGTAAAACGAATACTTGGTAATAAAGGCAAACTTTTGCTCTTTTGTTTAAATATATACGTTGAATGATAACAGCTGAATTATATTTTTAAACAAAAATCCTACACTTTTATAGTAGACTGTGAATAGTAAGAGGTAACGATATGAGATTTAAGGAAAAAGTTTACCAAGTTGATAACTTAACAACTGTTAATTTCTTAACGAATATAGAAGTAATTTTGAACAGCTCAATAATTTTTGAAATTTAATGAATATACGAGTATAAACAAGATTATTTCTCAGGACTTTTGGATTTCTGCATAATAATAATATACAAAGCCATGCATAATGTACATATATATATATATAAATTATGCTTATATTTAGAATACAAAAGAATCGATAGAAACGTTTGTTTTATTTATTAAACACTTCTTTTGTAAAAATACTATTCTTGTTGTCCATCACACAAAATATTTATTTTAATACAAATAAAATGGTAGAATAATAGTATATAATTTATATAAGTCGTGAATAACTAAATTATTTTATAAATTTATAAAATGAATATTAACATAATTTTTAATAAAATAATAAAATATGTATACCGTGCTATCAAACTATTTACAATAATTTGATTTTATAATAATGTATATTATTAAAAATTTTAAAATAAACTATTTCATTAATGAAACGCGTATTTTTAACAACCAAAGAATTATCTAAAGTAAAAATAAATATATTTATATATATACATATTACATATATATTATATACCTAATAAATTCTTCTTAGAAAATGTATTGCGATAAGATTTAAAACAACTACGTTTTTACTCGATGTATTTTTGGATCGTTTCATTCAATGTAGAGCGCCTGAATATCAAACAGACCGGTGTGGAGTGGAATTTCACAAAATCAAATTATACGAAACTATAGAAACAGAACATGGAAATGCACAGTATAATACATTCCAACATTGAATATTCGTGTAATCAGTATAATTTCATCCGTCAACCAAATATTTTCAATGTTCTAAATACTCAAGCTCCAATTGTTAAACAAGTGTAAGAACACGTACCGTACGTCATATAAAATGTATTTACACAAATATATATATATATATCTAATGAATTATTTACTTCAAATAATTATTTATTTATTAAATTATGCACATTATTGGAAAGTATATCCCACTTAAAATTTAAAAAACAAATTTAATCAATCATCAAGACTCAATCAACGACCATACTTATTGTGAACTTCTTTATTCTAAAACATATTATGCACTGTCATAAAAAATACTGCTTAAACTGTACGGTTCGTTGACTACAAGGAGAATGTTTATAAAAATAAATTTAATTTTATTGTAATGTACTACTGTACAACACTTAATAAATAAAACGTCTATGTGAAAACAATGATCCGTCTTTCTCGGCACCCCTCTCCACACTCTTTCTTTATTTTTATTTTGTTTGTATTGTCTTGTATTCGTGTGTTATCTTATTGGCCGATGACTCGGTTGAATATAATATATACTTAAATTCGATGATTATCATGACAAAGCAACAAAGGATAACTATTGCAATCATCAGTTCAGCAGATTTAATCGCCTCGTGTCAGTATAATATGACTGCCAGGACGGGCCGAAGGGACGACTGTCATTACAACTCTAAGGGGTTTCTGTTCGTATTATAACCGCTAGAACTTAAGACCGTATTCCGGTCTAACGCGTCCGGTCTCAAAGTCAGTCTGTACATATTATTACACATACACTCATATAGGTTGTACATATACATTATGTGTATATAGCAGGAATTAGTCAAGCGGTGATCATCCCGAAATGAATAATAGTTTGCCCAGTATGAGTATATTGACAGTCGCTTTAGCATCAGCAATTCTTGCTAACAAGGTATATTATATTTATGTCGAAGTGATATATAAATATTTAAAATTTATATTATTATCATATCTTTTTTTTTTACACCTAATAATTTATGAGTTGATACAGAGTATACTATAATAATAATAATAATATGTAGGGTGTGCATTGTTTTTATGCTCTATTATGGTTTATTTAAATTTCGTTAGACAAATGTTTGTTTTGTCTGTTTATTTGAAGAAAAAAAACTATTCTTATGATACAACCAAACCCAACTATTGACGAACACCTTAAATCAAACAAACAAAAACTGGGCTAAAAATTGGATAATATGAGTTAATTATACATGCATTTTAAGTTTTGACATCATTGTTATTCCATACAGCGCTGTACCTATATTGCCTATTCGTATCGCCGCGCAACTAATTATTATGAATAAACAGCTGGAATATGAATTCAATTCATTGGTTAATGAGTACTCGACAATTTATTGACTCAACTCTAATAAAAATAGTGGTGTACTATTAAGCAGCGTTTTTTTTATTTGCTCTAATATTTTATTACTCGTTTTTAAATGCATATTACTTGTATAATAAAAAAGTTAATTGCATTACACATTATAATATAATTTATATTCTTAATAAAATAATCAGCGAAAGTTTATTCGAGTACTCTACAAGTGTAAAAAAAAAAGTCATACATAATGTAAAAACGCGTTCATTTTCACATTTTCCTTTGTTCTACAACATCATAATAACTAACACCAAGTTTAGCTGTATACGTACAATCCGCGAGCAACATGTTTGCGGTTTATTTTGAGAATATATATATTATTTCTGATATGTGTATAATATAATATTATTACTTTATACATTTTTTGAATAAATCATATTATATTATCGTTTTTTATTCTCGAACTTATCCGTGTGTTTGAGAAAGGACGTATTGCGAGTTGTGACCAACTCATTTTTAAGTATCATCGATTATACTGAGGAAAAGAGACTAGGTAGCCAAATTGCTTTTAAACTTATAGTATTTTCGTTTTTAGATTAGCAAACTTTCTACTACGGCACACCGAGGGGGAATTTAATATCTCATAAAATACATTTTAACTGTCATATTTTTTTTACCTTTTAGTAATATTTATTATGGGATACCACCTTATAATATGTCAAAAACTGAAATTTATTTTAATGAATGAATTGCATAAATTATGGCTAACATCAAATCGTTATATGAATGCATACCTAGAAATTCAATATGAAAATACTATGTCTCACATGTTCACTGTTTATTAGATTGTATTATCATGTATATAAAGAGGCAGTACCACAACCTTATACACTGTACCACTATATTTGTCAATATACGCGTATATTAACATTTGTAATATGTATTTCTATAATTCGAATATTATGAAATTTTTAGGGTAATTTAATACAATATTAAAGTCATGCTTAGATGACTAAAAAAAAAAAAGTTGTTCATAAGTTATTGTTTAAAATCATTCTAAGATGATTAAAGTCATTATGAAAAAGTCAATATACTACTCTAAAAACAATAAACTTTATGTGTTACTATGTTTATTGTGTATATAAAATATGTTGTAGCTTTCTATCGAAGATCTGACTGGAAACTAAAACAATGAACGATTCGAGTTGAAGTAGTTGTGAAACTGTAAAATACAATAAGCAAACTAAGTAATGTGTAAATGTATGTGTTCCCATATTCGGTGAATGTTAGTAGGTAGGTATACAGGTGAAATGTATAAAAGAAACTTTAAACAAGCCAGACAGAGGTGATGAAAAGCGAGAAATTAATTAAACGCTCGTTAGTACGAACCTCTGGGTTTAAATAAAATGAGAAAAAGAAGAGTTCTACGAAACATTGTTTATCCTCCGACAATGTAACGTTTCAGGGGGTGCACTTTCTAGCGAAACTAAAGTAATTAATAGTCTAGTCGTTAAATATATAGGATTTAATGAGTAAACTTTGTAATGAGTTTTTGCAGGTTTTTTACACACAAAAAAAGGGCAAACTAGCTTTAGACAATTTTTATTTGAAATGTCAACGGCACAGGAAAAAGAAATTATCGTTATGATGTTTATTATAGCCTACAGTTGGCCAATTCATTACTGTTTGTCGTTGTTGAAATACGGATAATTACAAAATGTATTATATAATATTAAGTTACATTTTTTGTTGATTAGTCGGAGTGTGTTATTGAATGACGAATTCAAAATTGAAGTTACGCTATTTTCATCAATAAGTCATTACAAATCTCAAAACTTAAACACTCGGTTTTGAAATTGGTCACGTACCAACACTTAAACTAATATTATATTGACGTCAGTAGTTATAGTATAGTACAGTGTTTCCAATGAATACATAATGGCATTTAACGAATATTCTTACAATTTAATAATACGAAATTGAATATAAGTACGTATAATATAATATGCTTATAATGTTGACGCAATTAGATATAATCGGTAAAAACAGATGTACACGTGAATGTACGGGGCTATTGATTGCCTTGGCTTCATATTCCACGTTCGAACGGTTCGAATAATCCCAAATCATAGGTTTCGTCATGCATTTTGAAACAATTAAAACAGCGATAGCAAAATTATCGTTTTATTAAAAATAAGGGGTTAAAAACGATAGTCGTGTGGTACAGTGATAACGTAGGGCGTACAGAATAAAAAAATTCGAATGCAAAAAGTCGTCGACAATCCACGCATATATGTACATACACTACGCATACACATACATATGTATACACGTATAATATAATATATAAATTTAACATGCAATCTATATTGAAGAATTTCTATTACGGCACTACACACAATATTTGTATTATTATTTTTTTTTTCACAACTTGCACATAGAAAGCCTTCCCTTGCACTGCTACCGTCCTTTCGACACTCGATTGTGGGATTTTCTATTTTCACACAAAACTTCTGCGGAAATAATTCGATTATAACCACAAAGGCGTTGTCGCGGAGGCCGCAAGTCAAAACGCATTAGGTTATTGTCGGAAATGTCTGTCTGCTTCAATTTTAACTCTCCTTTCTTTTTTTTCTTTTTTTGTCACCCTCTCACCATCGCCCGTCTCGTCGCATCTCCACATATATACATCTCCGATTTTCATTTTCGTTCCCATTGCAGGCCTTGTCCTCTGTCTGACTTGACACACACGCACACACACACACACACACACACACACACATACAAAACACACATACAAAACACACACACATGAGCATTGCGTGCGACCAAATATATACACGTACGGATAAGTTCGTACGTAACACTGACATCCACTGCGGGTGAAAAAATTATTATTGGATCGATGACGAAGCGAATAACAGTATTATATAAAATATACACTCCGTTGAAGAGGTATACCGTGTATGAGACAAAGGGGAATACACGCGCGTGAATATTTGAGAGTGGTGTGTATATGTGCGTAAAAATTGTTTTTGCAACACGCTGTTGACAGTTATTATTATTATCATTCCCTACTTTTATTGTTGTTATTATTACTGTTCCGAATGCATATGCGAGGTGAAAATAAGGAAACGTCATATTCAATTGAATAAGAGAGAACCAGGAACGCGCCGCGTTTGACGGGTTTTCAATTGGAAATATTCATCAGGCGCGAAAATGATAAGTAGAAACGTATGTTAAATTGGTGAAGCCGTGTGACGCTGTGCGTGCAACGTTAGGCTTTACGGTTACGACGGTTAAAAGTTTTAAAAAATAAATATAAACTAAACAAAACAACATTTTTTTCTTCGTTTTTATTTTTTAAATTATACCGTAGTGTATGTGCGTCATGTTTGATAAAAATTGAATCTCTGTAAAATTCGTCACAGGTATGGTTAAAGTAAATATTTTAATAATAATAAACTATGATAATAAACTCGTATATAGTGCATAAGCGTGGCTGGCTATCTCAAAAAAATAATTTAAAAATAAATATTTATTCTTGTGCTATACATATACCTATTTAATAGAAATATATATTTATTATTTTACACTAAGAAAAACATATTTATTTGTTTATTTTTATGATACACATTTAATTATGTATGTACTATCGTACTTTCTTGGATCAACAGTTGACTGTAAAAATTAAAATTTGTTTGCTTAAGTATAATAATGATGTTTTAAAATTATATTTTTATCAATAATAAATGGCTATAACTATTTTTTCTCACTTGGGATAAATATTTGACATATGCATAGTTATTTATACATTGTTCTTGAACTAAAATGCTATTAAATTTTAATATTCTCAAACTGGTTACGTAATACGCTTACATTACTATTTAAAAGAAATTAGTGCTTGTAATTTAATTTCTCATAATAACATTAGTTTTTGAAAAATGTTTTGATTTATATAATTTAATACTAATTATGTTTAATTAATAAATTATTTGATGATATGTAAAAAAATAAAATTAAAAGTTAATAAAAAAACTAAATTGCTAAATTGCACACAAAAGCTGTTTGACACTTGTCCTGCTCCACTCATCTTAGCACTAAAGTTAGTGTGTGTGTGTGTGTGTGTGTGTGTGTGTGTGTGTGTGTGACATTCAGCTTAAAAGCAATCGTAAAAAATAAAGAATCAAAATTTAAACTCTAGTCAGAATTCAGTAAAAAAAAATTTTTTATATTTTAACACTCATGAATATTATCTAATAATAATTCAATAAAATATATTATTATAAATTTATAAGTAAACATTACGACGTTTTAGACCATATTTCCATTTACAAGAATCGCAATAACTGGCGTGGAATTGCCCAAAAGACGACCATTTATGGGGTTTACAGATCCGTTTTTATTACTAAGGTTAATGTAAATCAATGTTATTGCCGAACACTATTGCCACTGTGTATAGAAGAACAACGTGATTCGGTAAGCAGCGCTAAATGTAAGAAATAAAATCTCCGAAATTTCAACAATATCACATATACATTGCCCACGATTACATTTTGCCCCATTTTAAATTCAATAAATTTGTTTTAATAACTTTGTTGAGTCTTATTATTTTAAATTAGGATGCATTTTACTGCTGTCCGTAATTTAAAGTAACTACCTACACATTTTTAGTGCGTTACCAAAAATACTTTTCCACACACATAATTTATAAACAATAACTATATAGCAAATTGCTACTTTGTTGTTTTATATAAGTTTAGAATTCATTAATAGTTGTAAATAATTAACGGCGCTAAGTCAATTCAATATATCATTGCATGAGTAATAAAACGTACGTATTGGTAAAGTTAAATAAACTTTATAGTGAATTATTAATGATTTTTATTATTTATACTTGATACATTATAAATATTATAATACACCGTATCCACGTTCACATTCTATACGTTTAGAGATGAATATCTCCACGAAAATGGCTTACAATCTATAAAATCATAATTTACATATAAGAATCGTATATATACAATAATGATAATCTAAAATAACTTCAGTCTGGAAAAACGGAGTGGAATCGATTCTTCAGTGTTGGCACATACCAACAGATACGTCTTCATCTGCTCTCTGCGGTGCAGACTTTATACATATTGCATCGTGACGGAAGTCGTCATATTATTTTTTTTTTTATTTTGCCACTCACGATCGTCAATTCAATTCATTTGATACGATGATGTGCAATGTCTTGGCAACGTCGTATGACATCGACGTCATGGCTTTATAGCAATCCAAACCCGCGAGTGTAATTTTATTTCAATAGTTTCTATTACACGGAAACGCTCATATTCAAACAATACTGTTTTTCAGTATATTTTTATTAATTTTTTTAGTTTGCACATATTCACAGATTTATTTCTAGCGTAATATTTACTATAACCAAGAAAATTATTTGACCGATCAAATCTCCATTCGGAATCATCCATTTAAACAACCGTCGCTTTTTACAATGCGAGCACCGATTCATCACCATCGATCTTGATTTTTAGACGTTTCGTCTCCGTGATAATAATGTACACGTTGTCGATACCGTTTTTCGGGATCATTCATTTCACTAATTTTTTCCTCGGATGTTTTGGGGTGGAAGATAGATTTCAAGAGCATTTGGTTCTTTATGTGGAGTTTTAATGGTCTTTTATTTCGATAACTGCCGTAATAAACGACGCGGGAAATTTGGACGGAAGGTAAATACACAGACACGGTTTGAGTTTGGGCCCATTTGAGACCCATTATCGGATCCCTTAATGGCTTTTGTGTGATAACCATCGCAATGAGTGATGTGGAAACTTAGAATTTTGGACCATAGTCACGCAAACCTGAGGAACGCGGGGATGCCCCCGAGCGGCGATTAAAGTATTTTAGATACTTAGAATAGGGTCGGCGGTGCGGGCGATGGTGGCAAGATGAGTTGAGGGACGGCCGCCCGTATTCAATGTGTGTTGTACGCATCAGCAACGACAACAACAATGGCGGCAATGTCGGTGTACAGAGCTGGTAAGTGTGGGTACACATGGCCTTTGCACGCATTATTATATATACATGATTATGACGCCGTCGTTGGATGCACTGACAACGGAATAACGCACAATAAAGCATTAGAAAATATAAATCACCGTAGGTATACGCGAGGAAACCCGCGATATTTTCATTTTGACGTTTATGTATCATTTCTATTTGGATCACGTTCATTCAACAGGAAACCGTTATTGAATTATAAGTTCGCCGCCAATTTCAACGCGAAATCCCACAGAAACGTTATTCGATTTCTGCGCCGCAACGTCCCCTCAACTACCCGTATTATCATCGTCGAAAGATGAACGTCAGAACTCGAGAAATAATATTAAAAGAGACTACGACGACGATTTTTTTCTGTTCTTTTATTTCTTTTTTTTTTTGTCTTTTGGGATGACGACCACGTACCGACCGTAAAAAATTGGATCGAGATTTATTGCAACAGAAATAACCCACACGCAGATTCAAGTTGAATTTCATATGACATTTTCACACACGGACTACCACAACGTCATATCAACTTATCAAATATATATCTAATGATCTTTATTATTATTATCTGTATATATATATTATGTAATAATAAAATCTTTCTTTCAATAATATACCTTAAGCTTTATTGATGGATTTATTGTTGTTTGATTTAAATGTTAACTCCAAAACTATGACCGACGTCGATATTTTAATTTTAGATTTTATATTTATGCTGGGCAAGTAACAAGAATTTGCACTTTCAAGGTAGATTGGTGATGGGACAAGTATATGCAAAAAGTTTCAAAAATCTAACGACCTTTATATACAAAGCAAAAGATAAGCAAACGGTAATCGAATAATGCTGTTGTTATTCGATTTACCAAAATAATCTTTTTCGGGACTTCGGAAAAATGTATCCAAGTTAAAATTTTAGAGGATTCTGATAGATACAGAAAGTGAGGTGGTTAAAAATATATTGTATTGAATAATAAAAGCAAAAACTTGTAATACTTTGATGTAAATTAATCCACTAAGCATATTTAATGGATCTTATTGAATCTAATAAAACACTTAGGTACATATAAATTCTTAATTAAATACCATTCAAAAGTTATATACTACAGAAAATGAAATTAATTTTAACAAAGTATTTCATAAAATAAACATAAAAATAAAGTTATATAATATATAAATATAAATATATATGGTAATAATGATTACAAAAATGTATTGGAATTAATATTATTTGTATTTAATAATGCGAGAACATATTTTTTTTTATAATAGTTATAACGAACATATTGAAAATTAATAATTCAAACGAACACTTTCATTCTAAATGATTTACAATATTCAAAACTTAAATTTACAGAAGTGAACTCTAAAGAAAAGATTTTTTTTCAACGCGTATACTACATGCGTAGGTACACCAACCCTAACACCACCACCACCATCACTACCACATCCACCACCAACCGCAGTGTACGATAGATGATCTACCCCTGCATGAGGTAGACTCGATTAAAATATTTCCATCATGTTTGTATTATTTTATTTGTTCAACCGGGGAAATCGGGAAATGATTGATAATTAAATTTCGGGTCAGAGAAAGGGAGGAATATATATATACACATAATATATAATATGTGTGAAAAAATCGGTACGCGATAAGAATGGGATTTCGACCGTAAATCAAATTGGCGTCAAAGGCAATCGTATATGCGAAACACAAGCTCGGTAAAGAGAATCGGTGCAGTGAAAGAGGACAAGCACAATTATTAATTTGCGCCGACAGCCAGCATTCGGTTTAATTTCCTGCCTGCCTCGTCAATTGCCCCTCTGTCTGATTTTTTTTATTATTATTATTTTTTTTTCCCACTGTTCTCTTTGTTTTTATCATTATTATTATTATTATTTAAAAAATCTGAAAAAATGCGCAAAAAAAAACTCGAGCAGGAAATGTTTCCTGTGAAATTCGGTCGAAAACAATCACGTAGTAAATACCAAATCGAAAATATATTTCAAATTCCAAAAATAAATTTTAATCAAAAGAATGATTAATTTTTTCCCCATTTAATCGTAAAACAATAAAACACTTGTAAAAATATTAAAATTATAACGTAATTAAAATTGTTAAAAATATAAAAACTACTGTAAATTAACGTCAGTTATTACTAATTCCCAGTACCTACTACTAAACTGCGATATCACAAGACTAATATTATACAAAACATATAAGTGAAATAATACATAATATGTATATGCATTGATCTACAAATCTGCAATATCTCTCGTACATTTTAAATTAACATAATACTTAATTTATTAGTCATGATTCCTATTAGTAATTTCAGCCAATAATTAACCTAATATTGTTGGTTTATTGTTCCATGTTTCTAAGAACAATAAACCAAGTAATTGATAAAATACACTTAACTTAAATTAAAAATTCTAGCTTACAAATTTTAGTTATTATAAAATAATATTATCTTTGGTTTCTTATTTTGTTAAAAAAATATCTTTAAAACTTAAATATTTGTGCCTGAACTTCGATAGATAACATTGATCTTAAAAAAATCAAAATAACAGAAGTATAATATAGTAAGTTCCACTTAATGTGATCACTGGTTTGTAGAATCAACCGTTTATTGGAATCAAAATTGAAAATCCCAAACAAGATCATAATTATGATACTAATGTTAAATTAACTTTTTATTAGAATCGCTAAGTACCGGATAATTTAATCATTTTTTAGAACATTCTTATCGTTTTAATGGTATTTCAAAAATTCACTAAAAAGAAACAAGAATTGTTTTGAAAAAGTTAAAATGAGCTATTCAAATACATATCGAAAACGATACTTTTCAGTTGTTTCAAAAGTTATAGGTACAATGCACGTACATTATTATTTATTTAATTTTAAATAATTAAAAATCATATACCTATATATTATATTAATTGATTATGGATTTTAATTGCAGGCTAATATTAAAATGAAATTAGTAGATTCTCAAATACAATCAAAAATAGATAGTTTCTTTACTTAATTTTAATTTAATTTTAAACATACATATAAATATAAACTCATCAATAAAAAAAAATGTTTTATGGAATCAACCGGTTAATAGAATAAAAATAATCTGAACCAATGTGATCACATTAAGCGGTACTCACTGTATATACATTATACTCGTAATATGTCATGATAAATGTATGTATAATGTTTGTCATTATAAACGATACTTTGTTTATAATCCAGCAAAATCCGATATGATAAAATAAAGTTATTAAATTAAATATCAATACACCAAAGAATAAATATTTTTTTTTTCACGATGATTTATGCATCGCATTAATGGAGGTCAGTTGGATAATACAACTACAACGACGATGCGACCACGGGAAATTGATTTTTACGTTTGATAATTCGCAGAGATCAAAACTGGGAACGCCGGAAATAGTTTTTTCCCCTCCAAAGTACACATCTTTCAAAAGATTTATAATCATATAGAGATTTTAAGCACATGCTATTTTATGAGACCAACTCGGAGTTCACGTGTAGTGTACATACGCGGGTCCAGAACAAATTCCCCGGAGCATCGTAACCCGTAAACCTTTTTTTTTCCATTTGGTTTGTCGATTTTTGAACTTTTAAATATTTTCTGAACCTCAGGTGTATAAATCGACCCTTATCTTGGCACATTGGAAAAGAGAAATAAAAAAAAACCATTCCTACGAACCCACCGCGGAGTGCAATCGATAATGGTGAGACTCGGCAGGGAGAGAAAATATGTTTAACAACAATGGAGAATTTGTCGAAAGACTCATTTAAAGGTTTAGGCGTAATGACAGTGGGAACACAATGAATGAGATTCTAAGAGTGCAAGCTGCTACTAAAAATATAGGTATAGTAAACGGTCAGAGTTGTAAAAATGGAATTATCACGTCGACATCCCATTGTTGGGTAATTGTGACGTGAAATTTACTCAGACGGGTCTAATGCTGTAACATTCGAAATGGAACAGTGTAAAAAATTATCACGATATAATCAACGAACTGTCTCATAAAATATATTTGGAACAAACAAATAATATTAATTAATACAAAATGTATTTATATAATATAACAATTACATATTACTATATTAGTGATGGGTCGAACTGTTCGAATCTCGAACCGAACCGAACCGAACCCTTGATGTTCGGTTCGATTCGAAATTCGAACTCGGCACGAAAAAAATTCGAACCGAACTATCAAACATCTTTGACTGTTCGAAAATCGAACTTGAAAATATTTGTCGAACCTGACTTACTGACCACGATAGTTCAGAGACCAAATATTTGTACAATTCTTCAAAATTTATTTACAAAAAATAGAAATAATTAGACTATTGGCGATAGAAAGTTATAAACTGTAACAGGCACCTTATGTATCATTTATAATAATAATGATAAAAAATATTGAGTTCAAGTTCGAGTTCGACTTAAAATGATTCTAGGTTCGTTTCGGTTCGGTTCGGTAGAAAATATGAAGGTTCGGTTCGGTTCGAGTTCGAAAAAATAATTTAAAGTTCGGTTCAAGTTCGGTTCGATTTAAAAAATCAGAGTTCGACCCATCACTATACTATATATATATTATCTATACATATTACATATGTATTATAGTAGTACACACATAATATGTCAAATTTTTTGGCAACTGTAAGAAAGATGGTTGACACAATACGCTTAAGATAATGTTCATACGATATTATTTTGTTTTTTTTACGTTAAAAAAACAATAAGATAGTCGGACATACCTACCGAACGCTTAAAAATGCAATTACTTCAGCCTTTTATTATCACTGGATCTGTAGGCAACAGATTTTCCGATTAAGAATTCATCATTCCGTACCGATAACTTTCATTGGCCAATTTTAATGAACAATTGTTAACAAACTAATCGACTTATTGTTTTAATAATAATATATTTAAAAAAATCGTATTATGTAGTTTATTCATATTATAGATCTCTGTACAAAATATAATTTCTTTTGTATAAAATATAACCAACACAATATTTTTTAATATAACATATTTTTAAAACTTATATTAATTGTATTTGTATTTATATACAAATAATAGTTTTAACTAAAGATCTAAAACAAATATATAAAAAAGGTATGCAAGTGGGACGTGGGTCAATAATATGGGTGTGTTAAATTTAAATTCAACGATATGAAATGTTTAAAAAAAATGATTTTGATCGAATGGATTAGATGGTCTCTCAGTCTATATAACTAAATATATTTTGTGATGTATTATATATACGAGTACATATATAAATATTTTTTTTCGATATATCTATTAAATAAATTTATTTTACTTTTAATATTATGATATGTTAGTTTTTTTGCGAAAATATTGCATTTATTATATTATTAGTATTTAATTCCTATAATAATATATATTTTTACCATATATCAATTTGTTAACACCACAGCTAGAATAGAAAAAATAGATTCATAATACAAATAGATAATAATACCTTAAAATAAATCAAAAATGTCATTATGTATAGCAAAATTCATAAATTTATAATAAGCTTAAACGTTTTACATTCTCATGAATAACTTTTTTAAATTCTAATAAAATAATTAGTATTTATATTTATCATATTAAAATAAAATAAATAAATTCGTCTAAATTTGAAATTAAAATGTTTATAAAAAATAATTAACTTTAAATATATTTTAGATTTTATTATATTATTATCTTTTTCTATTAAATTTTTTTAGATAATTTAATTCGTATCTTATTTATTTATTATTCGTTTAACACAAACATATAAATTATAAGTAGATATTATTTTAAATTTAAACAATATATAAGCATTATGCACATATAATATGTATCATTAAAATACATGACTTCTTTAGATCATTACAATAAATTTATCACCTAAATCAAATGTTTTAAAAAAATATATTAGTTTTTTAATTGTTAATTAATAATACAACTGTAATGCTGTTATAATAAATTGTAAGACTGTAATACTATATAAAATTATATATATTTTATTTAAAAAATAGTATATTGTTTATAAAAATATGTGTCATGTTTTATTACACTATTAATTAATAGGCCTACCTACAATTAATTAAAAACAATAAACGATTTTCAATAATGTAATAGAATGGAATCAATAAAAAATGTTTATAGTTATAATAGTGAATTAAATTGTTTTAACAAAATAATAGTAATATATAATTTATTATTTATTTTTGCATTATCAAATAACTGCAAATAACAATTATTGTTGTATTAAAAGAAATATGTTTATTAAAATGTAATTTTCTAATGAGTAATGACAAGTGAAATGTATTTTTTTTTCGTAAATAAATAATAACTAGTTAATTTGATCCATTGTTATTTTTCAATCATCTTTTATAGTCACTATAGCCTTTAAGGTTGTATATATATATATATATATATATATATATACATAAATATACGAAATATTTAAAGGATTATTCAAGGCTTACCTTATTATTATGCTTCTTGCATTCTAAATGAACCCATTTACCTTATCTCAAGTGCCAATACTGTGTTTAGAGAAGCTAATCCACGCTGGATTACCTGGACAAAAGTTTTGTCTTCAAACAATTAAACCCTCATCTCAGTTAAACTCTATCTTCTATATTCCCTTACTTCCACTCAACATACCTATTAAATTATGGCCAATTAAAACTCCTTAACAGCATTTTACTATAAATTAAAATTTGACATTTTTATTAGGTTATCTCTTTGAATCGGTTAGTTAAAATGTGTGTTAAAGTTGTAAACAAGTTGCCAAATTAATAACTGAATTATATAATGATGTATACCTATGAGCAAACTCTTTATCGACCAATTGTTGTAATTTATTATTACACTTTATTTTACTGCGTTCTTAAATTTTCAATTACTACGTTCATTATTTACTAACATTCATGTTTTTAAGAAAGGTAAATTCTGTAAAGTATCAATTAGGAAAAAAAATGGTTTATCATTTAGTTTTCTATGAAGCAAATATTGTCGATATATTAAAATAATCCACAGTTACTTCTTAATTGTAATATTAGTACCACAGTTATTATTAAAGTGGTCAATACGTTTATTAATAATAAATTAGTAAACAATATGTATAATTCTACTCGATCATATAAAAATATTTGAAATATGTAAAGCAATTTGGATATGATGTTTAACATAAAATATTAAGTTTTCTGTTATTAAATTTTTGAATAAAAAAAAAATGATTTCTATGCTAAATTTATTATAATTTATCAACATTTTTTTATTTTTATTTCATTAGAATAATTACCTATGTAAACATAAAAAAGCCAATTAATCAATTATGAATGCTTATCATTATAAATATTTTTGATTCACAGTTGACAAAAATAACACACGTATTATTGTACAATAAAATATGTTAAATAGGTATTTTGAATAAAAGTTTCGTTAATCGTTTTGGTATTGAAAATTCGTAAGACTAAATATTACATGATTTTCTTAGAGAACTGTTTGGTATCCTAAACATACTACAATCATGAGTAGTCAGAACATAATTTCTGAGAAAGGATTCATTATTTTTTCGGTTAAAGGCTATATCTGTGGATTTTATACTTAGCTATATACTTTTACACACGAAAGCGATTTAACATTATTGATTTTGGGTTATCGTTCTTTCGATTTTGGAGAAGCCCAGTTGCTATTTTAGAAATAACAAAAATATAATAAAAGGTACAGTTAATTGGGAGTTGTAACTGTATGTCTTCAGCCTGTGGCTATTCAATGACCACCCATACACTACACATTCCATCGCCATCACTATAACTATCACATCACGCACAGTAAAAAGCGAATGGAAAACGTCTAGCACAGCTGTTCTAACTTTGCCATTTCAGCATACGCCTCTCATCGCACGTGCATAACATATATAAATATATATATATGGTAACGGATTTAATGAAATATCTTTAGGGGTCCAGTTTGTGCGGTTTTTGAGGTTTGACAACCGTGTTATATTACAATAGCCGACCCTCTCATACACTATAGTACGCTCTGTCCATGACGCCCTCCGGCCATCGTCCGTATTACCATATCAAACATGATATCCTTGTTAAAACTTGGTAATAGTTTGTACGGAAAACGCGATTACAAAATTGAGTGCCACCGCGTCACCCGCACAACTGTGAAATCATGATGATATGGCTGAAGAAACTTGTTTTGCCGCCATCATATCCTTCAAAACATGGTGGCTGGATAAAAAAGCTCATTAAGCTCAACGAAAGTTTTAAAAGAGGGATGTAAAGTTATGAGAAAAAATTCTAAAGTGACAAATTACAAGTTAAATGACCAAAATTCAGTGTATTTGGATCACTTTTAGACAAGTGAATGTTACTAAAAAACGCGTTGAAATATTAAATTGAAATTGTATGTTCTACCATAAAGGTAATACCTACATGTTTTTTTAAATTATTAAAATTAATCAAATTGTAAGCATAATAACCAAGATAATCATAAATATTCTCTAGATTAAATGTGTTGATTAGCTATTACAGCATCATATTTTATAAACATAATATATTACAATATAATATCATATACGAGTATGTAATATAATAATTAGTGTAAAAATAACGGCGAAGTGAACTTAAAAATGATTAAAAAAGAAAATATTTTTGTATTGTTTTCTCGTTTACTACCATCCCAAATAAATTATTTGTACATTAACAATAACAAAAACTACTTTAAATAACTGAAAAAAAAATCATAGGTAGGCAATCAATATTTAAACAATTAAGCACCTACATTTCTGCAATGTCACACTATTATTACTCAATTGTAACTAAAGAAGTATTAAACTTAATTCTAAAAGCACAACACATTTTTAATTTCAGTAATGACTGTTTCAATTGAAAAAACAAAAGGAGCAAATATTTCTAAAGAAAATATAGATTCTATTTTTCACTTATTTTCATCATCAAAGAATTTTTTTAAGAAAATACATTAGATTCCTCTTAGATTTTTTGATTTTCGGCCAAAATGTTTTGTGAGCCACAGTGTATTTAATAAAAAGGATAAAGATCAAATTTAGCATTGAAAAAATATTTATTTTATATTTATACTATTATAAGTATTTATTAATATTTTTAAAGATATAGTAATACATTTAATTTAAACATATATTTATTTTTCTCCAATCAGTTTAAGATATTAGTCACGAACACACTTTCAAAATGTTCCCATACATTATTTTCAAAGAAAAATATTATATCTGTTGTTCTTGTTGTAACTCAACAACTTAAATTTAATAAGAATAATATCTGTTGATTGGTATTATTGATGGTTTCACTCCCCGTAAAACCTTATCCTATTAGATTAACCGAAGATTAATGTTTTGTGCATTACTACAGCAATTATTTTAATCGCATTGTCCTGAATGCGTAGTTAGTGGTCAAAGGCAGAACAATGTCCGATAAACGGTATGTCTGTGAGTCGGCAATTAATTTCCGAGACGAGAAACGTGAACATAGTTTTCGTTTTGCAATAAGAATGTACATTGACCACGAAATTGACATTTAGACATTGTATTATCAATTTGTAACAAAATAATAGCGATTTGATTTTAAAACGAAAAAGGGATGCACAATAATTAATTGATAAATCCAGTTATGATTATAATATATTAGAGTATTTTAATTTTTATAGTATGTGCAATATGCATAATATGTATTATAACATTGATGTTAACGAACTGGATGAAAAAATTTCTTCGGCTGTGTATTATTTTTAGTTTTTAATCACCATAAGGCAATAAAAATTACATGCTTCAAGTTTTTTTTTTTCATTGATGAATTTTAAAATTCGAAAATAGAGTTTCGTTTTAATTTGACTAATACAATTATGTGTTCATTTATACGGACGTCGATAGGTATAAGAGGACGATAACTACCAAGTAAAACATTCAATAACTGAAGCTATCGTGTAGATTATAATATATTTTCATCCGACGAGATGGATGCGCGATGATGCGTATAGTACTCTTTATTATAGTATACATAATATATATATATATACGTTTAAGTATCGCAATATAGCTACGCGAAACCGTAATTGAAATTCAATCCCGTGTAGGTACTTGCCAGTTTGGGTAGTATGCAATAAAACACATGTTTAATAATAATAATATGACACACGGTCGGGTTGAAAGCAGCGGAGGAGACTTAAAAAAAAATAATACTTTTGAAGAACAACTACGGGAACGTAGATATGATGTAAAGTGCTTTTTGTAGGTGCAGAAGGTACATTTTACAGAACGTAATAGGAGGTGTATTCAATTACGGACGAAACGTCACGGTGGTAGTATATATGTGCACCGTGGCGGCGGGAGACCTTAAACGTTATAGCACCCCCTAAAAAGCAATAATACGAGAAGGGCAATATAATTTGGTGTGTTGACAAATGATAGTGTATGTGTGTGTTTGTGTGTGTGTGTGTGTGTGTGTGTGTGTGTGTGTGTGCGCGCGCGCGTTCTATGATCTCGCAAAAAAATCCCTTTGACACATGTTCTGATAGCGTGTTACGACCTCGACGATTGGCAAAGGGACGCGGCCACGGGGCATGTATGGGTGGGTGAATTCGGTGTGTATGTTGTGTGTGTGTATGAGTGGGGACAAATCGCCGCAGGGTTATATAAGTCTGATTTGCATTTATATAGCTTGTAACAAGCACCACTCCCTTTCGCCGCCACCACTGCATGAGCATAGAAAATCTACCCCGACGACGGTCCCTTCGGATATTTTCGGCAGTTCATCTCTCGATCCCGCGCGTGCCCAGTCCTTGCAAATTTCTCGGCTGCGGCGGCGGCGGCAGCGGTGGTTCGTTTGCTCGTGTCCCCGAGCGCCGTTTGCTTATGCGCACCTGTAATGTATTCCACCGAATGCCGATCTACACCCCCCTCCCACCACCCGATCACCGACCAAACACACCTCTCTACAAGAGTAGGTCTGTGGATTTTTTTTTCATTTTTACATTTTGGAATATGACAATTCCGATGGTAATCCTACGGGCACTGCTGAGTTCTGGAGAGCCCCGGGGACGTATGCTAATAGCGAACGCGGACATTCGCACCCGATGGAAATACCACCACCTCAACACACTCTACTATTGCTTTGTAAATAATATTATAATAATATGTGGCACGAAAAAGGATTTTTTTTTATGTGTATATATATATAATATATATGAAAGTATATACGTACCTGTATAAGTGTTTTTATGCGTTGTATGTTGTGGAATAAATTTCATCGAGTGCCAGAGTACGAGTGCCCGGGTATAATGTGTGCATCTAAAAGCATTTATTCGTGGTCAGATTCGAAAAGATTAATTTTTGCTCGGGCATTCAATAGGTAATAATTGTTTTTCCCAGAAAAGATCCGATATAATATTTTGATATTTCGGGGGTGACTTCCACAGTTCCGCCCACGTCATACACTCACAGCTGGTGATGCTATTTTTAATTTTCGTAGCTTATTTTTATAATTTAAACCAATCTAGAGCATCAAACAATTAGGGACAGGATATATTACACGTTTAAAAATATTTTAGTATTTCAACTATTACTTTATGATATTATACTGTTACTATTATTTTTTTTTTTCAATAAATTAGTAACAATTTTTCGAGTAATTTCATACAAATAACAAGATAAATTCAAAAATATATCCATTGGAAATAAAATTTATTCTACGCTTTAATTTTTATTAATTGTTTCAATTGAAAGTGATAGGTCCGCGTTAGTTTTTGTACTCCTCATAACATATTATATCCTTGACATAACTCATAAAACGTAATACACCAAAGAGATTTTAAATTGCAGCGTATATTTGTTGAGCTTTATCTTTCTTTCGCACAAAGTATGATTTGTAAGTAGGAATGAAAACTGAAAAGTATAACATATTACTAAAAATCCCAGGTGATTACTCATTCGAAAAACAAGAAGCGGTGGCGTTCGGGCGTAATTCAACTTCAATGTGCGATAACTGATTATAAGTTATTTTTATCCGTAGCATAAGCATATTTCCTATATTTTTAGATTATCATCTAAATATTTCGAATTAAAAAGATACTTTGTTAAGTCATTCTAAGTAAAAACTTATAAAATATAAGTATAGACTTTTCCATCGTCACTTATACGTACAACATTTAATTATTTTATTATATTTTTCTTTTTATAATCTTCATCTTAGTTTAATAACTATGTTGCAATAGTACTTTTTTAAATGACTGGTTAACTGTATTAGTTTAATTATTTTAAATTGAATCCTATAGTATGAAATGTAAATGTTGAGTATTGATTATTCGTTTCTATAGTGATAGTCTAAAATTAATATTGAAAACTCCAAATTATATTAAATACCACGTTTTATTTTATAAAATAATGCTTCATTGATACACATTATTTCCAAATGCGTACTTATTATTATTAGAAAAAGTAAAATGAAAATGTTTGTATTTAATTTCACAAGATGCAGCATAGAATTTTAATTTATACAATTTGATCCTAATTATGTCCAATTACTTTATTAAAAGTAAACAATAAAATTAAAACTTAAATAAATCTGAACAGCACACAAAAATTAAATGTTGTGCAGTTACCACTTACCATGCTTCACTCGGTTTCGGCACTGGATATTTGTTGACTGTTGTATACGTGTGTGTGTCTGTGTTTTAACTTAAAATAAATTTTAAAGGATGAAGAATTTTTATAAAATTAATTTGGAAGCAATTCAGTTAGAACCATGCTGGCTGACATTCTCATTATTTTAACACATAAAAATTATTAGTTACTTTAAAAGTTTTAAATTTGAAAGAGTTTTAAAATTACATTCTTATCTGTATACAGCGGATAGTCGTTATTTAATGTATTTATAATCTTTGTCAGGTACTGTTGTTAGTATAATTTTATTGTCCTCTGTTTTATTATTATTATTATTATTATTATTATCATTTTTATTTTACTGCTCAATAACATACGTTAATGAAGTTATGATTTCACAAAAATATTCATAAAAAAATAAATGATTGCTTTATCAATAAAAGCCATTGTTTCGAATGAATAATAAACAACGCATGTTAGATATAGACCGCACTGCATTTTATAGCAATTATTATTATTATCGATCTACATTCTACATAATACACATTTCAATATGTGACAATACAAATAACATAGCTATTGTATTGAATTTAACTATGTATACCATCAATAATAAACTATGATGGTTTTTTTTTAGTAATTATAATATACGTTTGAAGTGGGTATCTTCTAAGAAATCATAATATTATAATAGTATACTCATCGTGTGTTTTCCATTCATATCAATGTACAGTAAACTTGACGTCGTTATTTAATTTCATACCTATTGGATTCAAAAAAAAAAAAAAATACCATCCTGATTTTGACGTTTAGTTTAATAATGTGACGTGACTATCGTTATCGTATAGTTTATTTACTTGACGAATTCACATAATATAAATCACAAACGATTTAATTTTTCATATATTATACATAATCTTAAAAATAACTAAAGGTCAAATTATTATTATTTTTTTTTTGTGAAAACGATTACTGCCGATTACGGAATATTACGAGTTTTTGTCGTACATGACACGAATATACACTAAAACAATTCAGAAATCTGAAATAGGTATCTAGTAAACAAATAGTGTTTCAAACTGAAATAATGAATACAAAAAAAAAACAATTGTTTGTTCCACATTTTTCGAGAGGTCGTTTATTTTATCAGGATCAATGTGTGTCTCTCATCATACCATTAAAACATCACAACCTGCATCAAAATCAAATACATATTAAATTTATAATAATGTGTTGAATTCAATTCAATATTATACAACTATATATTATTTATTCAGTATTGTGAAAACAGAGTGAAATCCTTATATGTTTTATTGATTACTAAGTACATAGTGATTCTTTTGAAAGTAAATATTCAATTTATCAAAAAGTATTAAAGTTTTTAAAAATATTTTTTTTTTTAATAATCTGAAGCTATTAAAAAACGATACATTTTGTTATTATCATTTATTTAAGTTTTGCTTTTGTGAATGATAGAGTACATCTTAAATTTCATATTTGAAAGCAGAATGTTTTTCTTAGAATTAAAATAAAATATAAAACTCGTTTTTTTAACAATTGTCATATACTTAATTAGTTATAACTTATAAGTATTAAAATTTAGAATATCAGTATATAGTAGACCAAAATTACACATTGTGTTTAACATACTTCATGAGTTTTATTTGACTATAAACGGATCGTGACCAAAAGATCACTAAGTGTCATTTAAAATGTTTAAAAAAAAAAAAAATATTTAACGATTTTGTTTTGTAATTCGTTTAAATTACATGAAATATATATAAATATATTCTCAAAAAAACGATCGGTTTTTATTAAATAATCATCATTTTATTAATCACCTTACATCGAGTAATTATTTTCTACTGTTATTATATAACAAGTGGATTGGGAAAAGATAAAGGATGTACATCAAGAAGTGTTTTGTTAAAAATGTATTTTACTAATAAGTAGAACATTAAAATTTCCCTCAGCGTGCCACTTATCTATAAATTTCGTCAACCATCGCAATTAACGCATGTGTGTTGTGTAAATTACAATGCTTTATAGTGCACACTGCACACAATGCCTTATTTTATATTGCATAGTGTTAATTAAGTAAATATCATTAAAAATAAAATTTAGGAGTCAACTAAACATTAAAAACCGTAAATTAAGAGTGCAATTTATTAAAAATTCTAACAAGTAGAATTTCAACAATTTTTAACAACGAATAATATCATTAGTTTAAAGACTTATAAGTTGTATAATGTTTAAATTTTATTTTGTTATTATTACGTATGTTACGTATAAAAATTGACATTTATCAATAGTGTACATGTTTAAATAATCAAAATAATAATTCATAATATATAATAGGTATCTATACCTTATAGTAATTATTTAATAAATTTAATAATTATAGTTAGATACTTTTACCCATGAACAAATGATAGCTTTTATTCGTATAAAACTAATGCACAAGTTCAAACACAACACCCTTTAATTTTTTTTTTGTTTTCATTTTTATTATTATTACTAATTTATTTTTATTTATTTAAACTAGCAGTTAATTTTATAGACCACAATCTTTAAAAATACTCTTGAACACTTTTATTTTTATGCATTTATTTGTTCTTTTAGTTTAAAGAGTATCATCGTAAAATTATACAATTTTCAAAAGAAAGACATCCTTTTTTAGATATTTTACCAGAGTTAAAATATTATCTGGTATAAAAGGACTCTAGTGTCATACATTTGGTAAGTGTTTATCTGATAAAATATTTAAAACAGACATATAACACTGAATGCTAAATTGTATTCAATTTATAATTTCTGAACTTGAAATATATTAAAGCTTATTTTAAATTGCATTTATATATATTCCTAAAATAATCACTATTTTGTCTATTAATTTTATTTAACTGCACTTTGTTAAAAATTATTCAGAACTATAATACGATCTAATATTTATAACAACTAATTTTTAACGTGATTATATTTGCTAAGAAGTTAAGAGACTAAGTAAGTTAGCAGATAAGTGCATTTCTTCTATGTTCTACTGCATAAATCAAGTTCTAACTTTATTTACTTTAACCTAGGATAGTTGAGATTTTTTCATATTTTAATTTATTGTTAATCGATTTATTAATATAAACAATATAGTACATATTTTCACTGTAAATAGCCCATATAATTCACTGAAATTGTATTTTTAATGAAACATTTTTTCCCCAAGATCTTCCATTATAACACTTAGTCTATAAAAACGTATCTATTTCAAGCATAATATAGGAATTTATTTTAATAAATAATATAAAATATTAAAATAAGGTACTTATATATAGTTCACAAATTATGTATTTATCAAAGAATATTATTTATTTTTGTTATTATTTTTTTTTTATTCATTTTTTTGAATATTTAAATAACTATAATGATAAAAAATCCAAATTGGAGTCCCAACTTGCTATGTAATATTTATATAATATAAATTAATTTTGATCAACAAATATAGATAAAACATAATATAATAATTACATTATTTATATAATTATTATAGTTAGTATTCTACTAACTTAAATTTACTTACAAAATATCAACTATTTTGAATGAAACCAGCATCTCAAAATATAAAAATTTCAATTTTTAACAATTTATTATAGTCAGTACTTCAATTGATGTATTTTATCAAATAATAATAAATTATAGATATTTAATACTTATAGATAATTTAAGTAAATTGAAATTATTGGTAATAACTAAACTTTTTTTTTAATTCAGTTAACCTTCAGTTTGATATGCATATTATTCCTACTCGTAGTACTAACAAAAAACTTTTCCCAACTATTCGGTATCAACCAATAAAACTTTTCAGCTATTTACATATTAATTAGGTATGTTAATTTATATTTTATTTATATATTTTTTATTTAGCTCTCGTGGGGTAAAAAATACGATGTTACATCGTAATTGCAGTGAATTATTTTGAATATATAATAAATTACGTCCGGGCGGAAACCAGTGAACGCAAATTTTTGATACCTAAAAAAATAACGTGTTTAAAAAAAACTTTCAAATGGTAATTTTACCATAGTTCTATAAGACAAAAAAGTTTTCAATCGTATAATATAATTAATTGTAAAGGTCAGGAGTCATTGTCTACAATTTACATTTCTAGAATGACACATCTCAACTAACATTTTTTTCTCCACAAATTAAATATCTAAAGAAAATAAATATATATTAATTGTTGTATACATAATATATATATTTAGTATTATACATATTTTTAAGATAAAGGTAGGCAAATGATGGGTACAATTTAATGTATATTGAAATAAAAATGTAATATAATATACCTATTTTACTTTACCGATAACCTGATACATAGAGCAAGCGATAAAACTATACTGCAAACTATACACCAAAATATTGTAGCAGGCTAAAGAATTATAATATTATAATTAATAATTATTATAATCTTTAAGAAGTAATCAAATTATATAATTATACATATATGGTGAGAATCCGTTACAGAAAGAATGTAATATTATACGTACGTTTCTGCCGTTTCTGGCCTTCTAGGTTACTATTCTAGTAAAATACAAATACTTTAATAATGTTTAATCTCTTATGCAATTAAAATAGCATACTATATCAACTTATATAGCTCAAAATGTAATAACGTCATTCAGTAATTGCCATAAATCAGTGTGAATAAATTCAGAATATACCCAAATAAGATAAAGTAAATAAATAAACAAAAATTAAAAATTAAAATTAAATTATAAAATTTAAAATAAATAAAAATGTTATTGCGTAAATGTTTTTGCGAAATTTCCAACTAAGTCAAATTTCCCATTAAATGTATACAAATCATTATTATTATTTTTTTTTTATCAATTTAAAATTTAAAGTGTCGAGGTTTATTGAACCCAGCAACTCAAATAAAATGCATACTTATTTTTTTTTCTTAATAAAAGAATAATTCTAAAATATGTAGTTAAGATTGTTTATTATTTTGATAATAGGGAAACCCAATGTTTAATTCTAGTGGCTAAAGGTGGCATAAATCAAAAAAGGATGATAACGACTGGCGTGTAGTAAAATTCATAATAGTATAAAACATATAACATTTTAAGTTCCTGCGAATAATTTTATTAAACTATAACAAAATAATAAATACATCGTTATTTATCTTTTAATTATTAATTTCGTATAAATCTGTACTTATAATGTCTAAACCTACAAATAATTATCTTTATATATTTTTTTAGATTTAATAGTTTCAAGATGAACTTATAGAAAATGTGTATAAAACTACACAAAATTGAAAAATCGAAGTATTTTATTATAACTAATCGTTGTATACAGTCACAAAAAAAACATATTATTTTAAAATAAATACAATTAACCATTTAAAATTTAAAATTAAGAATTTAATTAAAATCCAATACATTTGAGTTTTTCGTATATACTTAACTGTTCTGAGAAGACTTATTATATTATAGATATTTAAAAGTTACAGAAAACTAGTACTTTCTATATTGTAAAACTACCATATAGTAAATCCTTAAAATGTACATGCACCTCGCAGCTGTGTAACCGGAGTTGATGTTAAGATAGCAAACGACCGTAAAACTTCGTCAAAAGTTATAAATAAAATACTTAGTACAACAAAGCAATTTTTACTTTATATTTTCTATATATCCATAACAATTCACGTTGTTAAAACCTAGTTTTATATAAATCCCTAGGATATACATGTACTCGAAGACTATAAAAAGACCAATAATATAATAAATAGTACAGTTTTTCAAGTCCAAATATAATAGTAATAATATATTCAAGTTGTATTAAATATTATGTTATTGCATTTTCACTACCTACTCGTATTGATGAAAATAACAATTTTAGTAGAATATTATATTCAAGTCGGAACGGATGATGTTCAATGACTTACTGTTCTATTAATTGTCTTATTAAAATTGTTTATTATTTGTTAGTTTATCAATCTACGAGTATCTTACAATATGGCTTATCTATATGGAAATAACAACAATATTATTTCAACATAGACACTATATTATTTAATTGATTAAATTTACATAATAATAAATAGGCATTATATAATATGTATTATCTATACATATCAATTCTGAATGGAGACGGTATATCAACCTATTATCGTATTAATTGTTATTATTATAGTAATTTATTTTAATATTGATTGTCTAGACAAAAAAAATATTAAATAAACACATTAATCTGTAATAATCTATATCTAATTTCTAACAAGTGTCTCAAACCTACTACTATTATAATAATTGCATTAAATGTTTGAATGAAATTTAAAAAAAAATGTTTATACCGTTTAAAAATTAGGCCACACATGAATGAATATATTATTATACTAAACAACTTACTCTAAAACGTGTATCTAAATATGACCTTTGTAACATTACAGGTGTATAAAACAATTTATTATACTCTTTACATACCTATATTTATTCTCAAATGTATTTTAAGCGGAGTGTATTATTTAGTTTTATTCGACTACGGTTTAATCATTACTTTTGTTTTAATTCTCGGGAAATCTGAGAAAAAAGAAATTTTAACAGCTGTTATGTTAAGATAAGATTGTGAACCATGCAACCATTTTGTATTTATGATCTTACAGTTTCAAAATTGTTTGTTAACAAGGTATTTAAATACTTATCTAATGTCTATAGTTTTGTTTTAAGCACTTGATTAATTTTTATAAGTTCTTAATTGAATTAAATTTATGTGATTATTCTTCATAAAAGATAAAGTTAAATTTATTTATTTACGAGTAGTTTGACATATTATTATACATACAGGTAATTGTATAAACACAGTTTTTAAATAGGTTTGTATGAAAATCATTTCGAATGCACAGTTTACTCTTGCTCGTTAAAGGTACGTATTAGTGAGACATGACTTTGAATGATGTCTATCAAACTAATCGTTAATAATCAATTTCGACACACGATATCTAAATATCTAAACTAGATGATCACAACAACGAAGTCACCTGGAGATATTGTAAATAACGACTTCAGATTCGTGAACCATAACGCATATAATAAATATAAGCATAATATTAGGTACCCGAAAAAGTAGAAAAATTAACTTCAATAAAATGTGAACAATTTTTAATATAACACGAAGTATCGTGGACTCCTTTCGGGTCAATGCACATGTATATCATAGATACAGTGGCTCGCAGATGGCAGGGTTAAACGCATCATCACAACACTCCTGCCTGCACCTTCCATGGCTAAAGAGACACAACTGTTTTCACTGTGACGGTGGCATTTTTTCATTTATAATAATAATTTAGTTTTTAGTTCTCAGCCTGACACGTGGGCTTTAATGTTAAACCCACCTCCCACCCATGAAATGTTTTCAACAATTATTTGTTTTTCGACATGGCTATGTAAGATTAATTTGTATATTTACAACTTTTTGCATCATTAATTACAGATTTAAAGATTAACATTTAAAAAAAAAGTTACATTTAAAACCTTTTGAATATTTGTTCTGTATACATGCCTGATCTCAGCATATTCACTTTCGTTGAAATTATTTATATGTAGGTTTATTGTTTAAATACAATCCCAACGATACTGCGAATATTGATTGAACTTATAAATTACTATTTTTAATGTAATATAGCAAGCTAAATATGCAAATGATTGTATTAATCAATTTGGAACAAATCGATCTTGTTAATTTGTGATGTCTTAAAATAAATAATAAAAAAAATAAATTTAATGTGTATATAAAAATGTATGAAATAACTACGCAAAAGTTCAAGTTTTAAAAACTATTTTTAATAAAAGTAACAATAGTAACAATTTTTTATACAATTAATGTATATTTTGACGTTATGGTTGTTTAAATAACAATAATAGTAAAGTATACATGTATTCGTATTTAACTGATAAGTGTACTATTAACTACTTATTTAATATTCAGCTATAATATTTTCAAAACAAAATTATCGAAGAAAACTGTTTTTAATACATTAAAAAAAAAGGAAAACAAACAAAAATGCTATATTGAATTATTTTTTTTGTAATAAAAAAAATCGGCTGAATTCTCATGATTCCTAAATTTTAGAGTTATAATACTATAGAGTTATAATACAATTGTATTATATTCAAATTTGGATTATACTATAAGATTCGTATCTCGAATTAAATCACTAGTTCTCAGAAGAGAAATTAAATTAATTGAGAAAGCACTTCAAGGTCCATAAAATTACATTAAAGTTGAAACAATCTGATCCTGATACTGCGTAGTAATACTAAGAACGTATAAATATCTTTACTGAAACAAAACTTACCTTTGTGTACAACTTAGATAAGAAAAAGTGTTAACATAAAATTCCCGATAATTGTATTTATTTTTATTTAATTTACTTACTTTTAATTTTTGTAAAAAAAAAAATAGAATATTTACGTTTTTGATTTAATAACATTGTTAAATTATCATTAAAATTATTTTTCTGCAGTTTTCATAGAAACATTAAATATTTATTTCTCGATTATTATATATATATTATGTTTCTTTTTCTATTGAAAACCTTCAATTACAAAAAATAGGTACACGCACAAGTTTTTGAATTAAAATGAAACTGATTACTATGAATGTGAGTGGTCTTCATATCGTTTGTTCAGTCCCATAATAAAGTAGCATAGCAGGACAGTCCGATTCAAATGTTAATTTTTCACGACCCATTGCGCTTCATCACTCGACATCCATTATTTTCATACTTACAGGGAAAAAAATCCCCAGAGATTCACTCATTCATACGCCTTCGTGTTTCATCGTATTTCAATACAATCTATACTAGAATATTTCGCTTACATGAAAAACACAATGTTCGTTAGTTTTTAGTGTATATATATTATAAAATACTGTCAGTCATTATTTAAATACATAAGTTTATATATATATATATATATAAGTGTATATTTTAAAAGTTGTTGTTCATAAAGTTGTTTTCACTGCGAGCACCAATAATCCGTTTAGAATGTATTGCGTCCATAATCCAGGTCTAACAATAACCTGCATTTGTGAAAAGGTCTTATTAACTGCAGAATATGATTCTTTCATGGAAATTAAATGTCTGTTATAAAGAACAGATAACTGAATTAGGTCATTGCGCAGGATTCGTTCGAACATGAGATAATCCGGATCAGTAGCGTCCCGTCTTACAGGAGCTTTATAGACTATAGAAGCGCGTGCCAGACCAAATGGAATGAAAATCAAATTATGGCTGATATCCTTTGGACTCTGGAACACAATATTCAACTAGTCGTACGTACTTATTACTGATGAATAACAAACCCACAGTTGTCGACAAGAATTGGATAAAATAATTTAACCAATATTTTACAGTAATGATAAACTGTTGAACAACATGAACACAAACATAATGAAACACTTATAAATTATAACTATTAAATTGAATTTATAATATTAAAACACACAAATCATTATATTTAACTTTTTATAAGATTGATTATGTATTTTCTATTTTAAGATATCAATAAAACATTTAATATACTCCATTATTTCTACTATACTCTTTATATTTTACAAGCTAGTGTTCATATAATCTAAAGGTTCATGAATTTTAAAAAAAAATCTAAATAATATACAGTTTTATATATATATATATATTTATTATTATATTTTATTTCAAATACAATAGTTTAGTTGAGAAGATGTTCAATTTAGGTTATTTGAATTTCAAAACAGACATATTTTTTTATGATTCAAAAAGTTATAATAATATACATGACGATCGGTGGTGCAAATCATTTAAGTTACATCTCTACAGTGTATCCTGGGTTTTAACTAGCGGAGTTGAAAACTTTTCCAGCATTTTATTCGAATTTGACTTTTTGGAAGCATAACCGTGCGATGAAGTTTAACGAAGCGTTAATTTTGAAACCTCAGAAGCACATTTATTGGATTTTTGTTTGTTTTCAATGAATTTCAGTTAGGTTTGATTAATACCCTTTTAGGTTTGTTAAACAATTACCAATCTTGAGAACAATTTTTCATTTTACAATTAATATGTACTCTTCATCTTAAATATAGTATTACACATAATGTATAAGTAAATTAATTTCCAGACTCTCATATAAGTTGCTTCACATCAATATTTAAAATACCTGCAACGATCCTTATCACTACATCTAAGAGTGAACGCTCCTTTTTGACTATCCGTAGACTTAAAAGTTATTTAAGAAATACTGTTGGAGAAAACAGGCTGAATGGCTTAGAATTAATGAATATCCATAGAGATATACCTATATCTACAGCAAAGGTTATTGATGAACTTACTCTCTAATGCCATCGCTTATAATTAAATAGGTAATGATAATATGTGTATCATTATATTCATTCTATTTAATTTCATATTTTTTAATAATATAGGTTGTAGTTGTTGGTTTAGTATTATATAGTTTACTATTTTATGTGATTTAAAATATAAAAGGTATTATTTTAGTTATACTATAACAGTTTTATACAATTTGTATATCTTACTCATACTATCTTAATATAACCATTTTGATTAATATAATAATTTATATTATAAATTTCACTTTAATAACAAAAATATTTTTGATTTGTTTCAATATATTATTATCTATTTAAAGGTACGATAATGAATCTATTTTTACTGTTATGCGGTTTTTACAAAAAAATGTTATTACATTTTGAATTGTATAAGTTTATATAATATAGTATAAATAATAAATATATATTATTATAATAATTAAATACTAATAATATAATAACAAATGCAATATTTTTAGAAAAAATTATAGCAATCTATAATAATACTAAAAATAAATTAAATTTCATTAATAGATATATCGAAGAACATTTATAAATTTGTGATATAAACCTAAATGAATATATGACTATATGTATTTTCACTTATTGTATTTAGTTATTACATAAATGAGCACGATAAGAAATTTTCAAAATAAAATAAAAACAATCAATAGATTAATGTATTATTTAATATACCTAACATGTCAAATTAAATATATATATATTTATTATATTCTATAAGTGTTTGTTTCAACTTCTCAGCTACTGAAAGAATAATAGTAAATAATTATTT
The DNA here is from genome assembly GCF_020882245.1 of Rhopalosiphum padi. Lineage (NCBI taxonomy): Eukaryota > Metazoa > Arthropoda > Insecta > Hemiptera > Aphididae > Rhopalosiphum > Rhopalosiphum padi. Next base: position 9,317,158 of record NC_083598.1, on the reverse strand, counting down.
AACACATAGTCATCTAATATTATCAAATGACGTCATATTCTATTTTGGAATATATTTTCCTGTGAGATTTAAGTCAAAACTGTATTGTTCTATAGTGGTGTATAGATATTAACGCTAAAAATGTAAAATACCTTACACAAATTCTCAAAAACATTCTTAACTGCAAATTAAAAGTTAAATACCAACGAATTACACTTACACGATATATGTATTATAAATACATAATTATTGAAAGCATCAATAAAATCAATTGAATTGAAAATGATACATTTTTATTGATTAATCGCCTAAAATAATATTTACAGTACTACTGTAGCCAATGATTGTTCATTTTGACACATTGTCAGTTACAGTTATTCTGGAGTGTCCATTAACTGTCATTGAATTGTAGTCAGGTTGTTGGTAATGTTTGTCAGTCATTTACGATTTACCAATACAAAAATCTTTTGTAAAAGGATCGTAAAGAAATATGGTTATGACTTGCCATACACTCGATACGTTTGAGTATAATGCATTTAATGAAAATTGTTGGTCATTTCATTATTATAAATTCACTGTACATATTACAATCCTAGTTTAAACTTAAATTTAAATATGAACTATCGGTAAACATCGTAAGTGATTATTTAAAAAAATAGAATATTAATATTTTAGTTAGATGAGAATCAAAAATGTTATCAGCTAAACTAGATATATTAATTACAATATTGTACTTAACTTTATCAAATTATATATTGTTTAAATTATTTATTTAATATATATTAAATAGCATATAATTTTATCGTGGTCTAATAATAATGTGTAATATTAATAATATTTACTTACGTAACTAAAATATTAGGTAACTAATAACTATTCTATTTTGGTATGGTTAAGCATCCTTTAATTCAGCGTTTTTCAAGTGTAGATCGTGAACTATTTTTTGAATTATGAAACAAGCTACGATTATCGAACTCCTAGCGTTCGAAAATAACTAAAATTGAAATTGATGTCAACGCTGTTATTAACTTTAACAAAAAACAAGTACAAAATTTAATTTCGCATACACCTCATTATTAAAAGTACATATTTTGTAAAAATATGTTGTTATTATAACATTTAAAATACTAAATATTCATAATAAAAATGTATACATATTTATATAATACAAATTTTGTTTTTTTATAACTACTTTTTGAAAAGTGAAACCATGTGGGTTGCGAAAGTTTTTTCGGGGGAAATTTGGGTCGCGGTACTAAAAAGATTGAGAACCACTGCTTTAATTCATTGAAAAATTAATGAAATAAAGGTTCGTTGCTTACTTTATTAATCCTTACTAGTTTTCTAGGTATACATTGGATTAGTATCATAATATTTAAATAAGAATCTATACAATTACATTGGTAAACCGAAGTAAATAGTATGAAACTATCTAATTTTTTTTTAACTTATAAAATTCTTTTTTTTTAATAATTATTATGAATGGTAAAGATATAGACATGGTCTGCGAAATTTAAGAATACATTTTACATCTGGTTCGTGTTTTTACTTCAATAAACCAAGATAACGTATAATACAATTCTTATTCCAATATTTTTAACAAATTGTACGTTTGTACATAATATTTTCCTCGGTTCGCTTTATTTTGTCATTTTTCACAATGCTACCATTCTACCGTAAATTAATGCATTTTAATGAATAATCAATTTTGAGCTCCAAAAGCCCTGAAGTATGAGAAGAGACAAGTAAAAAAAATTAATATTTTCTTCCTTTCTTAGTTTAATAAACGGTGACGGAAAAAATTAATTTAATACGTCGTCTGGTTAACGTTCAAACAAGATTTAGCCTAAGGGGGTTCGACAAAATTTCACTGAAAAAAGACCGTTATTATTAATTTTTTGTATTCATTTAATGAATACTTTTCCACTCGTCAATTATACATAATATCATGATTTGCATGTTAAATCTTAGAGGTGTTTGTTCTGTGAGATGTTATACAGGTCCATCCACCTATCTCTTTTATGAGCGTATATCGGCCTACAACTGCACTCTGGTTTTCGGAAACACTAAATACTTTTATTGTCGCCAAAGGGAAATTAAAAAAGTTTTTCTTGACTCGTTTCTTATTATTTTTTGTTTTACTTCATTTTTTTTTTTTTTTTATACTTTTTTCGCGCTTTTAAAAACCCCACACCCGGTTCGCCGTGTAATCGTCCTTTTGGCAAAGTACTTTGGAGAAAATTTGACAGGAAGAAGTAATCAAATAAATAAGTTTGTTTTTTATCTCTCTTCTTCCATGGAGTACTTTTTGCTCGAGTTTATTCGTTAACTTTTTATTCCCCACCTCTACATTACTCGCCATTACAAATAGATGTAATTTCTCGGGCTTCAAGGAAAAAAAGTCATCCTGTTCTAGTAACGGTGTCACTATTTTTGGCCCAAACACATATCTGTAAAATGTCTTTGTCCGACAGTGAATCATTTAGATCCTATAGGTTGTATTATTTTTTTTTCTATCTAAACAGTATTTATTAAATGGTATAACAATAAATGTCTTTTTTTGTAAATATTATTTAAAAGGTAATTCTAAAAAATATTCCTCAAAAGTACAAATTCGTTTAAAACCTTGTAGCACAATATATAACAATTTAGACACTATTGACAATATTGTTTATCAAAGTTTAATTACATTTTAGACTATAGCGTTTGAAAACGAATCTTATCGAAATTTAATTTAAGTTCATACACTTGTCTATTTATTTTTAAGCCACATTTTGATGAATAAAACAAATTAAAATATTTATATCTACATAATATATATAAATATATATTATATATAATATACCTGTTATACATATTGGGTATTTTGGTAATTTATACAACAAAATTCAATAGTATAAATATGACACGCCGATATTCAGATATAATTGTATTGTCAATTGATTATAGGTATCAAACAACATTGATACAAAACAATAAACAATAATTATTATACAGCTATACAGACATCGATAAACACACTTGCATCGTTACGTAATGTTTCTTGCTTCACTAAACTAATAACAATAGTCCAACCAATAATTAATTAATGAAATTTTGAATTTACATTGCTTGGGTTTATATTTACATTAGATAAACAAATATGTTTGCGATGTATTTGTATACAGCTATGGTAAAATATTATAAGTTATTCGATTGTTATAATATTTTAATATTAATAAATATCCTCACAAATACAATGTTGATGACTCGTGTAATTTTAAATACAATTTATTATAATTGTTATACATAAAGAAACAAATCGATGCAAATATCTGTAGATTTTGGTAAATTAATAATATACGATAGCTGTAGTGAAATATAGGTACATATTATTTATTATGATATTTTTTAACCTGATAATGCACAATAATTACAATTCAACAATAAAATTAATGGCATTTTATAAAAAAAAAAAAAAAAAAGTAAAATGATATATTTTGTTGAAATATACAGTTATACAGTATATATATATGCTTTAGGTACATAATAATATAATATATAGATATAATAATAATGAATATTATAATGATACAATATAAAATAGCGTGTTACGAGGCATAATCATATACGTAAATCAACGACTAACTCCTATCGAGTATTACAGTATTATACAGGACAAATATTCTACAAATCCTATACAAATTTCTATTCAGCGTCTGCCGCGCTACAGTGCTAATAGTTTACTTATATAGTAAAGTTATATTGTACACGATACCGAGTGTTTCATTTATAATTTCATCACTTTTCCTTAAACAATACACTTTTTATACATCAATATTTACAACTCCCAACAATCTCCATAAACTCTTAGAATCGTGTAAAATGTCCTCCGTCGTATTGTCCGCATTCTGCTCTTTGCTAGATATGTATAATACTCTAACGAAAACAATCACTCAATAAACTTTACTCGTAAATAGTGGTATCTAAAATTTTAGCTGGTAGCGATAATTTGTATGCTTGGTTCTCCTATGAAACTAGATTTTTCTCAAGTTTTTTTCTGATTGTCTGATTGTTAGCACTATGTTTGGATGGTCCAGTAACTCACTTAAAAACGATTTTAACCAAATCTGTTCTTATATTGCTTGACTTCAAGCTATATAAGTACTCTGCTTCAGTTGTATTAACACACTTGTTAATGACTTGAGCTCTATGCTATACTCCATGTAAATACTGACCCTGATGTTGACCTTAGTGTATCTAAGTCACTCGCATAGTCAGCACAACTATACCTCTTTAACAAAAAGTTTTGTTTAGAACTTAATAATAATAAGCCAAAGTTAATAGTCCTTTTTAAATATTTTGAAATTCGTTTCACTGCTGACCAGTGTTGTTCTTTTGGATAAAAAGTACAAATCTAACAAAAACACAAGTATCCGTTTTTATTTCTAATAGATTAAAATTGAGAATAAAAGGCTTAACTTTTTATTACGATATCGTGGTGACTGTTTTAAATCATATTAACTGCCGTGAAGTCTGCACATCCTTACTGTACCATCGTTGAACCTTTTTGGTTGTCTCATGTTTATTTCTTCCTCCAAACCTCCAAATAAAAAAACCGTCGAAGTCGTAATGTTTTCTGCTGCTGCTATAACTAATATACATCAAATGGACCACCTGCAGTCCTGCCATTATATTTTACGTGTTTCACCCACCATTAATCGAGTGGTCAACTATTCTAGTCTTCTATTTTCACTATGCATTGAGTCTCGTACACTGTAAAGCGCCTATAGCTGTCACATAATGTCATTAAAATGATTGTAATTAACATTGATTCTAAAATTGGTCCTTCCAAGTGATTAAGTTGTCTATTTAGATTTTCTAATTTTTAAATATGACTCACTACATTGTCTTTAACGTTCATTATGGGTCTTGGTCAAAATACCAACATACCAAATCCTGACAAATCACAATCTCGACAATATAAAACACCCACAGTTCAAAATACCGACTATGTCATCAAAGACGTTTTCATAATATTACTTATGTTCATTAATTAAAAATTTAATTTAAAAACACAAACAATACATTATCTTACAATACAATTACATTATATTTATACATCATATTATTCTATATTATTATATTTATTATTTGATATAATATTCGGTTGTGACCGCCGATCATCATTGAACAATAAAATTACCATTTCTTTGATTTCAGCAACAAATCCGATTTGTGTTTTTAAATTCAATTTTTAAATAATGAATATAATATTATGAAAACATGTTTGGTAATATAGTCGAGATTTTAAACTGTCGGTATTTTGAACTGTCGGTGTTTTAAACTGTTGGGATTTTGGCGTCGGCCTTTTTACTAGTCGGGATTATCATTGTCGGGATTTTTAACACCTTCCATCCATTATAATGTCATAGAACTTTTATTGCGCTATTTTTATACTTGTAACCAATACCTAAGTCATCCTAAATTGTGATGTGCTCGTACACACTAAATTTTCGTTACAATTAAATATAATTATATTAGAAAATTCGTCATTAACCAATAAAAAAAATCTTCATTTTAAGAAATAGTCAAATATATTGCATTTAGTACTTTATGAACATCAGACACACATTTAGGATTTGAAAAAATAAATTTTTACGAGCATGGTAAATACTTTTTTCGCATTGAAGTATCATCAGATTATAGTTCAATTTAAATTACTTATATGGTTATTCATTTTTACAGATAAAAGAATTTTCCTAGAACAAATACTTATGTTTTCAAAAGCCAAACACTTGTATGCTGCAATTATATTTAGTCTTACATTAGTTTTACATAATTTGTGATTATGCGCCTTCTTTATTTTGGGACAAATAGACTTTACTCAAAACGAATTTATTTTTATGGCCAATGCCCGTGAAAACGACTATTTAGTAATATCATCTGAAGTTAACTGGTCGATGTTTCATCAGAAAATTGGCTGGTCGCAGCCTTTCTGTAATACTGGTGGCTTTCGGATTTTCGTCTTTTCCAAATTACGTCCATCGTTTGAAGATATTTATTTATATATTTATTTTATTTTGATTATCGCTGTTGCTATGGCTTAAGGAACCATTTTACTCTTATGGACTTTTGTTAGGCTAGGCATAAATCTATTTAGTGTTTAGTAAAGATTTTGGCGGATTTGTAGTGATTTAGTTAGAAAACATTAATAAGTACAAATTCATCTGAAAAATTATATAAAATTAACCATATTTTATATAAAGTCTCTTATTTCTTTGTGACATGACATCCTAACATCCTTAATAGGTTTACTAAATTAAATTATCAAAACTTTTAGATTTTTTTTTAACTAGTATATTCATACACGTTTACATAACCATTATGCAATATATTATTTTTCATCTGACAAAAAAAAGGCCCCTATCTAGTAATTTACAACCAATTTTGATGTTTTTTTTTTAAATAATACATTATTATTAAACTTTCATTAATCTTTTTATATATAAGACGTTGAACAAAATAGTTTTAGATGTCCAACTTGGCTGATTCGGAATTATTGACAAGAGCAATCTTCATACACATTAACTTAAAAATAATATAATAAGGAAAATAATAATAATGATAGCTCAACTCATAAGGGTTAAACAATACAGCGTGTGTTGCGTACAAAACGTCAATAGTAGGTAGTCGGAAGATTACTTCGAGATGATAGCGGAGGTAGAATAAGCGATTGTCTCAGTATAACATTATTCCTCTGGACAGCGTTCGGACGTATATAAAGAGGGTGTATAATACAAAACTCAATTTACAATAAGGCTTTTGAACGGAAGGGAAGCGAAGGGTTGGTAAAAGAATGCCCAAAGTGAGTTAAAAAATATATACCCTCTGCTAAATTCTGTTATATATTTTCCTAGTTTCTTAGGGGCACATAATCGAAATATATTATCTTTTTTATCTTTTGTCTTATATTGTTCATAAGTACGCTTGAAAATCGTAGCTTCATTTATTTATAAATAAAACTATTTTGGAAGTACATAGAGTGCTTTTACAAATAACCAACTTTCATAAATACCGATTGCCAAATTTATGAAAAAAATATAAAAATTATATTTCAATCTGAATTCCAGGTAATATTACTTCTAAACGAACTTCATAATATTTTTATCTTTGATATTTTATTATAAAAGTATCGTTTATTGCAGATTTAATATAGACTACGAAAATTCCATACCAAGAATACACAAATTTAAAAACATATATTTAGTAAATAATATTGGACTGTAGTAATCATAAGTTCCTATAATATAAGTCGGTAAGTTAATAAAAACGATAACTAAACGTCAAAACTTTAAAATTGCTATTCCACTGAAAACTCATTAGTAATGCATATAATATTTTCAAACGTTTTTTATATTTTTTTATTTTAGCATTAAGCAAATATGAAATGTTCATTTTATATTTTGAAATGTATAATAAGAATATAATTAGCTTAAAAATAAATAAATTATAATTGGTATGTACTAAGTATAATTAATGCTTAATGCATTATTAATAAATATTTGTAGAAAAAATTAATTTTAAATTGCGGACTAATGCACAGATTGATGATGCATTATGTTTGGTATTCATGTCGTTTGACTCGTTTCTTTAAACAGTTTACACTCGGCCTAACCACTAGCCAGCAAAAATATAGTTTTAAATCTTAAAACAATATATTAAATAATAAATATCTTAAACAAAAATAACATCATTAAACATCTCTTATAATTTTTAATATTCCTATAACCTTTTCAAAATTATTATTTTTAAATTTTAAGTTTTAACATAGAACTATTTGTAAATAAAAAAGTAAATTATATTTAATTTAAAAGTGAGAGTAAGATATAAAACTAATTTTTAACAAAATGCTCCAATATACCTAAAAAAAAAAAAAAAAACAATAATTAGAATAAATCAGTAAACTATAATAAAATAAACTAATATTCCAGTTTTTCCGTATTCTGTATATAATTTTATCATATTACTGTGATAAGTACTAACAATTTTTAATCAACTCCTTCACCAAAAACAATTAAATCAAATTTGATACCAAAAATAAACCTAAAAGTGACAGCTAGACAAAAAAAAATACATACCATTGTAAAACCAAAAGGTATATTTATTTCTCCGCTCAGAATCTAAAAAGTAATAACTCTATCATTAAAAATCATAAAATGTTAGTACGTAGAGCTCTAGAGTGATTATTTTTTTTTTGAATTATAAAACTAAGCTATTCAAAACGATAATATTAAATAATACTGAACAATGCGTTGTTGTAAAATAAAGCCAAGCAGAACAAAAAATCATTTTAAATTTTAAACTTTTGTTGAACGACTAGCAGTACACATAAAGTATTTAGTATTTTACAACCATAAAGAAAAAAAATCAAACTTATATTTTAAAATAAATAGAAAATATATTTAATATTAAATAAGATGATTTAATGATTATACTTATATACTTCACACTTTAATATACAATCAAGATTGAAAGATATTGCTTTTTATTTGCTTCATTTTCACTTAGTATAATTATTAAAATGATTACTGTTCATTACATTTGGTTGATATTAAAAAGAATACTCTCTGCTCAAAATCTAAAATACGTATTTTATCTATTTTAATATTTAAAATCAAAGCACAACCCTGCTTATAAAATCAGAATTTAATACTGAGTTAACCTATTACTATCCGCAAACTATTGATGAAGTAATAAAAATGTGAAAAAACCCTTTCATAAAATACTAAGTAATAGTAATGATAAATAAAAAATTATTTTTGATGTTTTTAAATAACTATTTCTTTACAGATTATTCATAAATAATATTCCGGGTAACTGATATTTAAAATAATATATAAATAATTAATATAATCGTTTGTATTAATTAAGCAAATACGAGTATGTCTACTTATCTATTAAATATTTAAAAATGTTCACTAGTTTAATAAGAAATTTAAATGTTATAAAACGTTTTAATGTTGATCAACGTTATTTTTTAATTGTATTTTTAGCTTGTTGAGTAAACTGTATTCTTCGATTAATTTTAGAAAGTTACAAACCTCTTTCAAATTAGTGGTAAAAACTTTCCTACGGTCATGAGTGTATTCAATTCTATGAAAGTTGTTTAAACTGAATTAGACTAGTTCAAGTGAAGAAGTTTATCCATTTAGCTTAAAGACGATCCAGCAGTTTTGTTGATAATGGATGAACATTTAGGGACAATGTATATTCATCGAAAAGTGCTAAAAGGAAACTTCAACAGACCGATAAATGTTCATTAAAAACAATTTTAATATTAATATTACTTAAAATTTTACATAAAAATGCATTATTCATTTCATCTATTTTTATTTATTAAAAAATTTTAAATTTTTGTTCATTTTTCAACTCTTTTGAGTTTGTATTTAATTTAATTCATAAATAAACAAAATTTATTAAGTTATTTAATTTAATTTAAAAGAATAATATTGTTCAATAAGCTTAGTATTTATAATAAATGATGTAGAGTAATTATTTTTTATTGTTAAGTTGCTTAATTAACCATACTTCACTGTAATTTAACTCAAATTGCTTAAATATTATATATATTATATTCTCTACTAGAAGTTACTAAAATATCTCTAAAAATATACAAACTTTATTATAGTGTTTTTTTTATCTTTAAATGATATGATACTATTCTAATATTTATAGTAAATATATTTGTTATATATTTTATATTATAATATATTTTCATTGGACATTTTTAATCTTCAAACATTTTATATTTTTTTTTAACATTGAGTTATGCATTAATCTAATACTGAATTAAACAATTGCAAATTAATCAAAATGTACAGTTTCGTGGTCATAGTATAAATTAATTTATTAAAAAAAAAGTATACATGATCAATTGTAATAATACCAATACTATTAATACTAATTATGTTGATCGAAAATACTTTAAAAGTAGGGCAATTTATTATACTTAAAATGTTTAAATGTAATATTTCATTAACATTTTTTATACTCGCTAACATAGGGTTTCTTAATTGGGAACAAATCCAATACAATCTCTTTTACAAAATACACAAGTAAACTTGAACAATTTAACTAGATACCTACTGATGAGCTGGCACAAGTAAAAAATAGAAACAAACGCGAAAACAATTGATTTTCAACAAAACTTACACAAATATGAATGTATGTAATTCTATTTTTTGGCAAAGGTCAAATAGTTATGTACAGATCCAAAAGTTAACATTCACTCTGCCAAAATACTATACACAAATGTCTAGATTTTGGTTACAACATTATACAAAATGAGATTAATCAAGTTACATAAAATTTGATAATGACATAGTTACTAAGTTATTTATTTCAAAAATATAAGCTTAATTTTAGTTGAAAAAATTTTTTTTTATTATCAAAATAAATTTAAGTTTTGATACATGTAATAAAATAAACAGTTATGTTTACCATGAAATAGTGGTCTGATAAAATAATAACAACGACTAAAAAATGCAAATATAAATGGTTAAAAATCAAATTTCCCAAACTAATTTGATGTAGTCAAAATTAAGTCTATTTTTGAAACTGGAAAACGTTACAGTCTACATAGGACCGTATAACGAGTAAACCATACCCCACTAATGGTGTACCGAAATGCGCCTCTCATTTTCTCCCGCAAAGTTTGAATTGCTATTCTAGTCGACTTGTTGGTGATTGGGAATAGGGATGCCGCATAGAAGGCGCCATGGTATCGTTATTGTTATTATCACTATTATTGTAATCCCGTACAGCCATACTAATACGCGAAACGGGCCTGTTCAATATATTCATTAGAAATGTTGCACACACGCATAAAATAATGCACCGATTGACCTCCGGAAAAGCGTAGTAATAAATATTAATGGACCATAAGTGATGAGACAATGCAATATCTATTGTTTACGGTGTCATTAAGCCACACTGTGTGGCCCCTCGTGGTGGGCATTAACCTGCGGCTGCATTGGTGATGGTGGCAGCGGATGTGTAAGGGCGAGGAGTAAAGCGAATAAGCGACGAGATTCGGTAGTCGGGTCGAATCGAATATATTATTATCAGTGGCGGTTTTTGGCGATCGCCGAAAATCGACGCATGCAGTTCTCTGGAGTCGGCTGGACTCGAGCCAGAGGCAGATCCGCACACTCGCACACACACGCATACAAACAAATTCGCGCATACGCACACACTACTGTTTGGGCGTTTGGCAAACGATTCGCACAAGTTAAATGGGTTAAGTTCTGTTGTGTTCAATATCATTGGCACTCGGGCGCGGGGAAACGTGCCTAATGATACCCGCTGTACAATTATCTAAGAATCTTCGGGGGGGATAGACCTACGTTTCGCTGATGTATAATAATATTAATACGGAAATTGCGCGAAATCTTCAACATAATATATTTATATTTTATTCGTAATTATTATCTCTTTACAAGTGTTTGTATTTTTTGTGTTTTTGTTTTTTCAAGCGCTACGGTTTATGTTAAGTAACCTAAAAGTCTGAACACCTTTATATTCCGCAGCAATTTACTTCTTTAAGGTGTTTTATTTAATATTTAAATCTTCTACCGCTGCAGAATTACGGTAAATAACCTCTAAACTAAAATTAACATCTCGTTGAGTTCAATAATTTATCCAGCGTTAAATATCTAACGAGCTGAGATCCAAATTATTTATGGTCCGTACTTAGTGAAAAATTATAATTACCTGCAAAGCTTTTCACAGATAATACGTCAAATGTAGAAATTTAATCGATGGTAACATATTCATTTTGTTTTAACCATAGCTTAATTGATTTTTAGTTAAATTATTATCCAGCCTAATGTAAATTCAAACAACTATAAATATATAAATCCATGTTGATTTAATCGTCGAGGATTGTTTACACAATACTTATTAAATATTAATAACTGTTACTATTTGAATTTCCATTGACTAATATTTCTAATAACTATTAAATTCATCGGCTTTACGGTGTTATGTATTTAAGTTAAATATTTTATGAATTTAGTTTAACGAAATAGAAATATTATTTAATTATCTATAAGCTATACTTATTAGATTATAAGAAAATAGATAATTAGCTCAAAAATAATAGAATTTGTAATAAATATTAAAACAAAATTTAATACAATATCATAAGCACAGTTTACAAAATGAACTAAACTATTAATTACTTTGTAAGCCATGTTTGGAAAGGTTTCTATGTGTATTGATACTATATAATATACAACATAAATGGTAAATTAATATAAATGTACATTTATACTATTAATAATTCTGGACCTCAGAAAAAAATATTAAATATAATCGATGTTAAATTTTAATTAATTTAGATTAAAAACACAAATAATGGAGCATGCCATTAGTAGAACTACAGCACTTTACACGAGCTATAAAATACAAAACCAACATGGCACGAGTATTTTTATTATACTTCGACAGATAGAGCAAAAATAATCATATAAAGTAACATCGATAACTAAAGTATAGTGCGGGTGTAATAATTTTTTGTTATACTGGTATACATCTGTGAATCAGGGTAAACAAAAGGCTATCAAAATGGTATGAAACCCATCGAAAATTATGAAAGACTAACATCATAATATCTTCATCAGTATGTTTCACAAGGTACTTCTCAAGTCTCAACTACACAGACCTTAAAATTTTTCGATTGTATTCCTCTTTCTCAACTATCCTTTCTTTGTCTACTATAGATTGATACTGTGGTGGCCGAGACAATACCTAACTCAAAAAGGTTCAACATCCCTCCAGGTCTCAATTCCTCATGAACCAACTATTAAGAAATATTGCCAACGCCCATCACCTACTACTCCTGTTCCGTCTAAAGATGATTCTGTCTTTTATAACTTAATCATAATTTTACTCTCCTCATTTATCACTCTCAAATTGACTTGCAATGACCAACTCTAGTGAACTAAATTTCTCTACGCATATTATATTAGAACACAAACAACATAAAATCAAAAAGAAACAAACTAGGAAACTCCATACATTTTGGACCAAAATAAACGTCAACATCGTATTAATAAATTAAACCAATCCAACCATTAAAATTCAAACACAACTGCACAATGTCCATGTTGTCATATACAAATTTTATTATGGACCTTTTCGGACACGGGTGTAGCGATAGCACCGCCTTAATCCAACGTAAAATCATGCACAGACATATTAAGATACCTACTACATATTATAACTTATTCAGCCGTATTGTAAATCTCCATTCTCCATAGAATAGTACTAAATGCAATTCTATGTGATGTACAAAAACCAAAACCAATAATTTCAGGAGACTAACGATCTAGACCGCCTCGTACGAAGCAATAACAGGTGGTTTGTTAAGGGTGATCTAAACGCAAAGATCCTTTTTGGCATAGCCGATGATCAAACGTCACTGCCCATATTTTATACTATGACACATTAAACGACAACTACATCATTGCCACTCTGTGTTCTCTGTTCTATTTTCCAGCAATCGCCGGTTAAAGACAGCAGTCAACTAAGAATTACTGTCCCTTTAGAGTGGTCCCAACTACCATAATTGAAATTCAACTAAAATATATCAAAACAGCTCATCATAGGCAATTTCTTATTATGGTTTTTTTAATATCCTGTTTCTATTATTAAGTATAATACAGATTAACGTATTACATGAACAGTTATTAAATGTAAATAGATACATAATTATAATTTAAAGGTAAGTATTTTCTTATTTTTCTTATACATAACATATTTTTATGTTTGTATAGATAGTGAGGAAATATTAACTATAAATTCTTTATTATTTTATAGTTGTTTTTTTGTATATATTAATTTACCATTAAAATTAATGAACTAATACACTTTTACTCATTTATCTAACATCTGTTATTGAAATCTTTACACTTCATGACTCGTGAGCTCGTGAGTTCATGACTTCATATGCAATTCTCTCTAAACTATTACATTTATTTTTATTATCCTCACTCGTTCTACAATCGAAGTAAAAATGTAGTCATTTATTGAACATATTCGTTTAATAACATTATCAACTTCCCTCGCACACTTACAATCATTGAGTAAACGCAAAAAAAAACAATTTTAAATGGAAACTGTGCGTATTCTTATTTTATATTTGTATTTATAAATTAAATTATATGAAAAGTGTACAACATTTTTTATAACTTAAGTATTCTATATAAGAAATAATAAAAAAAAAATTAACTGATTTATATTGTTTTTGATTCTTAGAAATAAACTTAATTTATATTTTCATACATACATGTGTAGTTTTCATTTTTCAGATTTGTACGTAATAAATTAATAGAAATCTACTTCGTAGAAGCACTTATATATATATACAAGTATAGTATATACCTGGAACCCGTGTATACCGTACACAAATAAGTTTGTAAACAAAATACATAAAAAAAATGTTATGAATTATCAAATACTTATATCTAATTAGCAGTGAGAGTATTTTTAATTCAAACTTTGAATTAGGAAACTTTTTCAAAAATGGTCTATTACGATAGAATTAGACGAAAAATTCGTTTTATTCTCGAAAACCCATTTTATGTGCAAGAATTGCAATTACACCACAACTGAACAACTTATTGCTGTAATGCGGTTGATTAAGACACTCGAAATCCGTTAAGTGCTATTTAACGTCCCTTGGCTGTCCCCTCCGTTCCATTTCATGTGAATGCCCTCGTCCAAATACTATACGATTCTTGGAATAGGCGATGTAAAATTAAAAGCTCAGTGCAAGATAAAAAACAAAAGGCATGCTGTCTTTTGGGAAATTCGGACCCTTAAAGGTCTCCGATTAACAAGCAACAAACAAAAATAAAATAAAAATAAAAAGACGGAAAAACAAGACTCGAGAAAAAAACATCTCAATCCAATTTCCTGTCAGTATTTTTCTTCTCTTCACATTTACATAATACGTATTAAGATTATCAACAGTTAACGTTTAATGGGAAATCTCAAAGCACTTTATTAAACGTTTCAAAAATAATTCTAATCTCGATGAGAAACATTGTATATTTAAATTCCTATATGATAACCAAACCATTTTTTTATTTTCGGTATTCGGCCAGAGGAACTTGCAAAGTTCCAACATACGGTGTACAATTTTAATATCAAATATAATATCTATTTATAATAAATTATATTGTATATAGCATACGCATTTCCCCTTTAAAGTACAGTAGAATTTTTTAATGATAAAGTTGCAGATCTATAGGGACATACTCTGGTGATGTTCGTTTAGAAAAACATACGAATATTATCTAAAATATATATAATATGATAATGATATAAATAGGTTTTTACAAAAATATATATATATATATTCTCTTTATGTTGTTATTGTTTATTACAAAATACCATCTACACATTCTACACTACATGTCTTAAAAAAAAACATTTTAGGATTATATTCTATTATTGAGTAGTACATTATTATATTTAATTGTAACACATATATATTGGTAATGACAAAATAAAAATAAAACATATCACCAAATACATGTAATTAATATATTAAATAGAAGTTAACATGTAAAGTACACTATTTTTAAATACCAAACAATGACATGTCAGTGTGATAAAATATGAAATAGCATACAGATATAATAATTAAAATACAAACAATATAATATTAAAGTTATAAATCGTAGCAATAAAAATAGTTCTTAAAAAAACATTTTATTTATTTGACATTATAAAAACAAAAATACGTCTAAAAATTATTACTATGTAACATATGAGAATATTATGGTTTATTTTTTCTCCATCGCGTTAAATTTCACATTAAACCATTGACTTCATAAGTCATTACCCCTCTGTTCAAAGTTGATTGACACTGTCCAATTTCAGGCAAATGAATGACATTCTCTATGATTGACAATCTGATTAAAAAATAACGATTTGCATAATATGTAAATCCTTTAGATATTATATATATATATAGTCTATTAACATTTACAATATTATCGTATATTTGGCTAAAAAAAAAACATACAAAGTATTTTAAATTAAATAGTTTTTATACGTTTATTTCTCTAAAGAATATTAAAGAAGTTATTTGTATTAGAAATAGAGTTAGTTGAATTAGGTTATAACGAAAACGTTGCATTTTAAAATATTCATTAAATAAATAAAATATATTAATATAAGTTAAAAATTTCAAGTAAGTATTCAAAAATAACAACAAAATAACTAAGGATGTTATTCTTCATTTAAATATATAATTTATTTTAAATTAAAATTTAAAATATCTATGAAAAAAGTCTGTTCATATATTTTTTTTAAAGATTCAGCTACAAAGTAAACTATTTACGTATGATAAAATTTATATTCAATTTTCAAGTCTTTGTTATAAAAATTAAACATTTTATAAATGTTCAACTACAAAATGATTTGTAATTTTTTGTGATTTCACAAATTTAGTAAAAACTTAAACTTCAAATGCTCATAAAAACAGATTTTGCTCATACATCTTATAAACTGTTACAATAAAGTGTATATAGAACATTGTATTGTATTTTCAAAGTATTTAACTAAACAAAAATAATTTTAAAAAAATATGTTTAAAAATTGAAAATGTCTATAAATAGCTAAAAAAAATGTCAAAATATTTTAAAATAATTATCATGAATATCAATTATTAGTAAAAATATGGAATCAAGATTTTAAGTATAATGTTATTATTTGTTTATTAAGAAAACCAGTAAAACGTTTTTCTCAAGTACTGGTTTTGCATACAAATTCTCATTTTTCTTATATTTTCCAGTTTTTTTGAAATGTACTAGGAATTTTTACTTTTTACAAAGTACCAACTAGATCCAATTTTCTACCAAAAACTTTCCCCATAAGGTCAAAAATCAAATTATTTTTAATACTCTAAAAGGTGATAACAGACAGAAATAACTCACACACACATCATATAAAATCAATACATTCATCGCTAAGCTTAGAATCTAAAATATTAACATACTTATTTATTGACAAGCTGGTTATTAGAAAGTCCGTGTTTTTATTTGCCAATTTTATTATATTTTTACATAAATGTTTTATTTTTTCAGTATTTTACATATTTAAAATGTGACACATTTAAATCAGTAATACTTGGAATTCAATAAGGTAATACTTAAAAATTTCTGTCAAATAATCTTCATTAATTAATTTAACATCCAATTTAAGTTTTTAAATAAACGTAAGTTAATAATAAGCTTTTATTAATACCTTTATTATAATTTTCTGGAGTAATATTATTAAATTTTATCTTGCCTAACAACATATTATTGTAATTATATTCGTAAATTAATTACTCATTTTACGAATTTATGTAATTTTATAAATAATAAAATTCAAATTAACTATCGAAAAAAATGTTTGTTTTACTAATCAAATTTACCGTTTGTACATAGTGTATTTGCACATATACATATACAATATTAATAAATATATTTATAATTAGCAAATAGTTTTATGGTGTTTAATAAATGTATTTTAGTTTAGTACCGAAACTACTTTGGTTAATATAATTTTCTCTAAATAATATTTATATTTTTTTTTAAAGAAGGTTTTACTTTATAATAGATAGTTGCATTCTTTGTCTGAAATAACTTTATTGATTGAATTGTGTAATAACATTTTAAAGTAGGTACACGATGTACAGTAAAGCGCATTTGAATCACTATATCCAATGGAAATATTTATTTTAAAATAAAATAAAATATACTACAACTATTAAACTGTGTTACGAGTAATTATTTAAATTATTTATTATTGGGAATAATACGAAAAAATACTATGAATATATACACGGGTAGACCTTATTATTGTATAATTAAAATTCATATTTAATTTATTACTTGTTGAGACTTAAAAATATGTAATGTATACTATATATCGTGTTGTGTGATACTATCCCATTCAATTTAATTTAGTGATTATAGAAACGCGTGAACAGCAAAACTGTATTCGATTGAATATTCATAAAAAAAATACAATTTTTTTTTTTAATTTATAATATAACGTATAGTTAGATCGTTATATTATTCTTTATAAAACTGATCGTTAACGTCGTTATTTGTCAAACAACCCTAAGGTTTACTCGACATATTATACCGTTTACACCGAATGTCGAATGTAGAGTGTATACAGCAATTACACCATTTACTTGGGCCGTAGCAAAACTGCATAAGTAATCGTTATAAAAAAAAACATAGAATTAAGTAATTATCTACCAAGTTTTTTCTGCAAATACTAAATTTTCTATGCTAATTATTTATAAGCATTATTAAATTATGATTGAAATATAATATAGGTAAGCAAAAACTAATGTTCGCTATAAAATAATATATATTATAATAGATAACCTTGTACCTATACGGCTATACCTATTAAAGTTAATTATTAATCGTATGAAATTATTTATTTTTATACATTCATCAGACATTGTAATAGCGGTTTGTAGTTACTATATTAATAAGTATCGTTTATATTATTTTTGAAACTAATGATAAAAAACACATATAATAAATTATTGGTATAATAATTATTGAACATTTTCTTGCTACTAAATGTTTAATATTTAAAATTCTTAAAACCGTAGGGCGTTAGTATTGCTTTGTAAAATTGTAAATTTATTATGGTATTCTCATTAAGTACGCTTTCTTTCAATCACCATGAATACAATATTCAGCTATTTTCACCTTGGATCCAACTAATCCAAGTCCATTTTGTCAATGACACGCCGATTTAATTAAATAATTCTATTATTCTACGCAATATTGAGAATAATAATAATAATGTGCCAAGCACAATATAACAGGTGACGCATAGAAGACAATCGTCTTATTCATTTTTGGATTTGTGATGAAATCTGTATAATATTGTATCTCCACACGTATATTAGATAATTCCGGTGGTTTGTCATCAAACATTTTTAACAAAGAAGCTTTCCAGAATGTTTTAAATTCTAACTGGCCAATTCAAGACATTTCAACAAATCCGCAGGGGCCTTAGGAAAAATATTTGTATCAGTATATATCGCATAATAATGTTTTATATGTTTAGTCAATTTGTTGTCGTCGTAATCACACCAAAACGATACGATTTTCACGATTTTGTTATCAATACCGGCAAATTAAATCATTAAGGTTAGACAACTATGCAAATTTTCTATTCTATCCGTGCCAAACTTCCATTGTTCCAAAATCAAACAGTACCTATAATTATAGCCGTCTACAAAACTTCACAAGAATCTTTGTTTATAACTTGAAAATAATAATTTTTATTGACCCTAAAACATACATGATTAAATTAGTGTGCTGTAAAAATATATAAAATGAACATCGGACATAACTTTTATATATATATATATATATATATATATTATACTATATAGAAACGTTTACCGTCAAATATTGTCAAACCAGCCATTTCATATAGCTTGTTATCTCTGCGTATTTCACGGTCCAATTATGTCGGTAGTCTCGGCACCCGGGTCCCCAAAAAAAAGCACATCATTATCTGATTTTTACAACGGAAGCATGTCCCCCAATAACTCCGGGTGTAATCCCTAGGTTAGTACCGCCATCATTAGCGGTGCACTAGGGATGACTTGTTATTGACTGGGACCTTTTGTCCCTGATTCTTCGACTCCTCTTTTCTAATGGTGGGTGGAGGATAGTATTCCTCAATCGAACATCATATTTTCACAAAAGCCTTTTATATAAAATATGATGTCCCAAACGTACCAAAAAAATAATAATAATAACAAAAACTTTTTATTTTTTGCCACTTCTCATTGCGTGACAAATTTTACTTAAGAATATGCTTACTGCCTACATTAAATATTTTTTTATTTTCTGTTTATTCAGATAACAATATTTCTATTGTCCTTTAATAACTAATTAAGCAAATTGCCTGAATCGTAATATAATATACGATAAGTATAATTGTAACAATAAAATCACCAATAATAAACAAAAATTAATAAAATATAACGTATAATATTATAATAAGCAAAATAAAAAATACCTAGTAAAGAAAACAATATTATAATTTAATGGTCAGAAAATATATTATACATAATTTTTGTGATTATTTTATACAAAAACATATGAAAAAAGTATTGTAAACATTTCATAATAATGATTTAATTTCAATAAAGTTAAGTTGATTTCTATTCATTTTATGCTGTTAAATTATAAATGTATGTACCTTCATGTATAAATGTATAATTGATATTAATATATATAACGACATAAATTATGGTCTTACGAATTACTAAAATCTTATATTATTGTATTATTATTGGTATGATTAATGTATTACTTCTATTAAATTGTAGTTAATAGAACTAGGTATCTATCTACCATTTTATCAATAAATTTAAGACTTAATATTTTACGGATTGTATTTCTTCCATATTAATATTATATCCGTCCAACATCTTAAATTACAATTATAACTAACAATTATAAGAGTACCTTAGTATTTTTTCTTTTTATTAATCTGCATCCCACTTGTGTATTTTTAATATTCCATTGTTTATAAAGTCGGTGAACATTTTATCATAAAAAAACAAAAACATTATTTTCTTTTTATTAAATACTGTGTATATCAATACATTTCCGTTTTTTCTTTCCTAAGTGCTTTTACTGTTTTATCATATTAACCTACATAGATATTTATATTTTCTTAAATTAATGCAAAACCAAAGCAAATAATTAAGTTCTCATTAATTTATTAATACAACAAAAATAGATATTCGTATAAAAAATCAGTAGACCTCCTAGGCACAAACTTTTTAAAATGTCAAATATTAATTCTAGTTATATAATATCTTCATGTACAATTATTTAATTATTTTATAAGTTATAGAGCTAAACAATAGTTTTGCATACTCAAAAATGATTTTTATAACTGTTTTAATAAATACATATACGTTTTTTAAATCAAAATGTAACAACCAATATTGACATATTGTATAAAAATGGTTTTCAATTGTTTTACTGAATGCAAATATACAGCGTACAAAAATAACTAAAAAATAAAATATATTTGTAAAAGATTTTTAGAAAAATATATGCTTTTATCAAATTTTTAAAAGTATTTCGAGCAATATTAATTTATTAATATAACACTAATTGTCAATGACTAAAGAATTAATAGTAATTTATTAAGCTTAATGAGTTGCATAAAATAAATTTAAATAGAAAGGTTTTTGAAACTAAGAAAAGTAATCAACATTCATATAAATTATAACAAACAAAATAATAATAAAAATAAAAAATAATTTTAACTTTGGTAAAAATTGTTCCACGTGACTATTCAGTTAATAGCTTAGACGATCGATGACATGAAAATATATTGCAAACGATAAAACTTCAAAATCCTTGGACCCACATCGAGTGAAAACTGTAAAGGATGAGATAGGAAAATGCCAAGTATCCAAGCAAAGGTTATCAAACGGAATAATCGGCTTGAATGCCAATCAAATCGTCTGGAAAAATATATATATGTATACTGTATAGTGTATGTACATTGTACATGATACACGTGCATACGTGCGCACGCGTGCTTCTTATAGTATTTCTAACGGATTTTGTCAATATAGGACATTTTTTTTTCGCACGGTATAACAATAGAAGAAACGTGACTTTTGGCAATAAAAAAAAAAAGAGTAGAAAATTGAGTTTCCTTAGGGTGACATTTTGAACTAGGTTCTTAGAGAAAATGGGCTATCAATAAATTTTGGCCAACGAAAGCACTTTGGGGACAATACGGCTGGATTTCATTGGGCATAGAGAAAACGATCGTTGAGTTGATTATGTCGATAAGACATAAACTTTCACAAAGAGTATAGCAAACTGATAAAATACCAGCCATTAGAGGTACCAAAATCGTAGTAGTTTTGCTTCTATTTAATGTCACGATTATATCTAATGTTGTTGTTGTTGTTTGCTTTTCCATTTACTTGCCAAATTAAAAAAAAAAAAAATGTTTTTACATTTACTCAAATCAAATATTAAGTTCAATGTATCAATTCAAATTTTACCAAAATAAAATATTTATCAGGAATTATAATTATTGATTACCAACTATAGGTAAACTTAGTTAAATGTATATACACTCAACATTTGTATAATTAAAACATTATATTATGAATATAATTAAATTTATAGCTATTCAAACTGTCCGAACTGATACCATTTTAATTAACTGTCTAATATTAATACAAAATGGATTTTAAATAATTAAACATTATCGTTTACTATTTTATTATGGGTTTGAAAAAATAATATTTATCATTTACTTAATAAGCAATGAATCTTATGAAATTTATACTTAATTTAAATAATATCTTATACGCAGAATAAACTATTATGCATTTACCATAAAATTGATTATGATGGATAATTTTATCATAGAAATAGATTCA
This sequence comes from Rhopalosiphum padi, assembly GCF_020882245.1. NCBI lineage: Eukaryota > Metazoa > Arthropoda > Insecta > Hemiptera > Aphididae > Rhopalosiphum > Rhopalosiphum padi. Next base: position 9,294,666 of record NC_083598.1, on the reverse strand, counting down.
TTAGTTTTCATATATTGGCTGTTAAAAAGTTTAGTCTATTTATTTATTACTTTGATTAAAATAACTAGACTATATCTACGTTAAATTTTTTTACATAACGTTCACACTGTGCTCCAAAAAAATAATGTGTTATCTGTCATTTTAAATTACCCATATAATTGGGTCAATATTTTTTTAAGGCAACCTAACAAATATGCTTTGCCATTCTCTAAAATACTCCATTCAACAATTAATAGTTCAAGCTATCAAAAACACTGAACCCACACTCAATTAGTCAAAGAAAAATCTGATAATACTATAAAATATTTCATCAAGATGATATTCTAGTGAACTACATAACTTTAATCAGCCAATTAAGAATTATCTGTATCATAAATGCCGTTAGATAGTGAATTTAATGTATCTCTGAATTATTGAATGACCTGCCAGAATTGACAACATTATAATTGTCTAAAATGTGATACTTAAGATAAACTGTTTATAAAAAAGGTCAAACCAAACCACATTACATATATAACAGTAGTTATAGAAAAAATAAAAAACTTTTAAAAATATGATCTTCAATATTTTTAATCAGTGCCTAGTTTAACTATACCTACATTGCGCAGTATCACTACTTACATAGGTACGCGTAATAATTCAACTAGGTATCAATATTTTTAATATCTTTAGAAGTATTTTTGACTTAGGATAAGATACAAGAAATTCAAACATAATTCAATAACAAAAAAGTATTCCTCGTGATTTATTCTTACAGACATTTAAATGTATAGAAAATAAACACGTTTAGTTTATTTTTCATATGTGTTTCAAGTCCAAATGAAAACAACATTTTATATATTATAAACAATAAATAGTGATTTTTTCTTTTAATAGTTGTATTTATTTTGTTTTAATTTAAAAAAACATTTATCATATTATAACTTAAATCATTCTACTATTTTTAAAATTATCATTATCTACACACAATGAAATTTGAAAAATACTTAAAATAATTTTAAGCGATTCATCCCTCGTAATTATTAACAACATCGATGGTACGTTAGCTTATACATTGGCCTATATTTTAATAACACAACATAACAAACAATAGGATATCGTATAATATTAATTCATAATACAAATTATAAAATATTATGCGATTCGTTTGAAAGAAAAACTAGGTCGATCCACAAACTGCGCCTACTGCATTACCAGCTAATAAAAAAAATTAATTAATAACATTAATATAAATATGTAATAGAATATCTTTAAAAATATATACTGAGACAAACCGTCCCCACTTAGTATCGTTTCTCGTATACATTAATTTATCAATAAATTCATATTTATCACAATATCATCACAGTGATCAGTAACCTACTCAATAACAAGGTTCACTCTAAATCTACTTAACTATTAAGCAAATTTCTAGGTTTAAGTTAAAATATATTATCATCTTATTTGTAAGATTTAGTATTAAATATAAATTAGCGTTCAAAAATAACGTATAAATTATTCTATTTTTATATATCCTATTTTGAAATAAAAATCTTATAATCCAACATTTTTGTATTATTCATAGTTCACTGTTGTATTTTTTTTTATTTTTTTTATTTTAGTATTTGAATACATATTCTATAGTAAATTCACATACTTATCTAGATACTATTATACCGCGTAATTTAATTTTTAACACGATATGATATAATAAATTAATAAATATGTATATTTACACATCATACTACATACAAGTATATGATATTATATTAAGAATTTAAGATATTACGATTACTTTTATTAAAGTTAATAATAAATTATTTACATCTCAAAATATTAAAACAATATTCGTACTGTAATACATGTAATACCTAATATAACTACTAGACTACTGACGGCTTGTTTCCACTTACTAAATAGTATAATCAATTTATTAATTTATTTTTATATTAAATGGATATTAACTCAATAGTATAAGACATTAGACGAACATATGCTATATTATATAAACAAATTATCATTTAAGATGTAGAAAAATTAAAATAATAGTTCAAAAATTAAACTTAATTATATGTAAGTTTTCTCGCAAAATTTAAAGGTTAAATTTACCAAGTCATACAATAAGCATACTTACTAGCTATTTATATTGTGTAAACGCCCTAAAATTGTATATCCAATGGACGACAAAAGACACCATAACATTATCATCTCAGGAGAATGAAATTCCCGAATTCTTTCTAATAATAATTGCACGAAGAACTCATAAAAACGTGACGTTTAAATTTAAAGGATTCCGTTAAAGAGAAAACTGGAGTGACGGCAGGGATATTTTCTCAATCGCTAATAACGAATGAAACAAATAGGATGCGGAAGCTCGAGACGGCGATGACGGAAAATGTGGACCGGCGGTAGGGTGTTTGTAATAATAATTTTCTTTGAGAGCTTCGGGGCACGCGTGGATGGGCAGGAATGGCAAGCTAATATTAAATTAGAGAGATTCCTTGAATATATTGTTGAAATTTCACGGAAGTCTGGTTTGTGTTCTACAAATTCAAATCTAATCTAACCTCGTTTGTAACACAAAAAAAACGGCCACGTCGGGATAAAAACAGGCAAAAAACAGCTTACGCATCAGAAAATAATAAAAAATAAAGTTGGTGTGAAAGCAATGAATCAATAACATTTTTGTAACCTTAAAAATAATAGCCTAATAAATATCGATTGATTTATCTTTGATCGTAGGTCAAATACAAAATTTTTACCTTATATAATTGACGACATTCTGGTTGAAAGTTGCTTTGTATATTAATATTTAATATGTAAATAATATAATTATTTACATTTTAAATAGGGATGGTGGTGATAATATTTTAAATAAATATGATTAACAAATTTGAACGTATTTGATTTTTTTTATTAATTCATCATAATATTATAATATTATTATTATTTGTCATCATAGTTTATTTACAAAGATAGTCCAATATCAAATTTATGTAAATTATAATTAATAATTTATTTAAGTCGAAGTAATATTCTAAAATATGTTGACTTATTTTATATTATAATAAAAAATAATTTTGGTTCTGTTCAACATTGAATAAGACCTGCTATTAGTAGTATAGGAGACACTAATCAGAACTCTTAGCGTTAACAAGTATAATTTTCTCATAAATCAATAATATAATATGTAAAATAAACTAAAAATCAATAATTATTATGAATTTATTTGATATAAATTGTAAATACACTAAACTTATAAACATTTAGACAAATAGATAATTTTTTATACAATTATACAATTTATTGAAATTTTTAAAGTAACGTATATACTCATTTTTTTAATATTTTTAAAATACATATTATGTTGATTTAATGTTTATAATATTAACTGGTCCTTTCGTACGTGACTCTAATCCACAAGGTATAAAATAAAGTTATACTTTAGTGGTATAAATAAGAGGTATTATTAAATTGTGGTAGTAAAATTTTAATTACTGATTAACATTAAAAAGATATTTATACTATTTTAACAACTTAAAATATAAACGTACAATTATTGTAAGTGACAGTACTATTTAAAAAATAGCATTGCTTCAAAAATAAAAAAAAATAAAGTATTAAAGAAAATCTATTTAGCGTTTAAAATATCGTTCATTCGTTGTTTAATATTCATTCTAGACTTCAGAAGTGTATTTATACTATTTATTAAATAATATTCAAATCAACCTTGGCATCCGTAAATTCAATATCAAAACTAGTCTAATTAACTTACTTCAAACAAGTACTAATTTTTTGTAATTAATTTGTTAAAACTTGCAATATTAATTTTGAAATTGTCAACATGTTTTACAACAGTAATAATTAATAATTATAATAAAAATTTTGGAGTGTCAAATGGTTTCTGCTATTATAGATGTCACACCTATAAATGTATAATACCCTATATATACATATGTGTGTGTGGTGTGTGTGTGTGTGTGTGTGTGTATGTGTGTGTGTGTGTGTGTGTGTGTGTGTGTGTGTGTGTGTGTGTGTGTGTGTGTGTGTGTGTGTGTGTGTGTGTGTGTGTGTGTGTGTGTGTGTGTGTGTGTTACTACTGAACAATGTTAAATATACAAATTATCCAAATTATCTGCATATAATTAGCCATATTACTTGGATAAAGTAAATACTCTACATTTAAAATCATAATTTCGTACATACTAATTATTTTATACATCCATGATTTGTACGATGGATAAATTAACTATTGAAATACAAATATGTATAATATAAATTATAAAGTCAAATACCCGTTTTAAACACACTTAAGTAAGAATCAATCCCTTTTTGAAATTTCTTCAATATTTTGCAAATGTTTTTAACACTAACATAAATATTTTCAGTCATATAATTTGTTTGAAATTTTTGTTTTTGTCATATTATTAACCAAATATCAAAAAATTAATTTCATTATTGATTAAAATAACAATATAAATATTTTTGACCCTTCTGAAAAATATCAATTTACTGTCATTATAGCAGAATTTTAAAAGTTTTTTTGACGACTTAATTATTATAGCTTTGAAACTGATATGCGCAGCAAAATTATTAGTTATTAGTTTATTACATATAATATCATTAAATTTAATATTTAAAATGGAATTCGTGCAGATATTACTCCCGAACATGAAAAAATTTACTTTATGATGTCAATGTATCATAAAGGTATACATAAAAAATATACCTAATTTAAGTATTTATTTCAATATTTTATTTATAGTTTAAAAACTGTTTTAATTTCAAATCATGATTAAAAATATCTTTTTTTAACACTCAAAATATTCTACATTAAAAATAAACATACAAATAGATATAAAAATATTTAGATAAAATTATAGAATATTATATTGTAAAGTATTTAAAAAATAATTAAAGTCTTAATTAAGTTTTTATTATTAGTTTTGTTTAATTCGTTAAATTAAGTTAAGTCAATATAGAAAAAATAATTTTAGCTGTATTAAAAGTTACCTGATAATTTTTAATGAACTTAAATAAAAAAACAAACTTTGACTTTCTAATCTGGTCGATCATAAAAATAGTGTATGATCAACAGATATGAATGTCGGCACAGTCATGCCACTATCAAAATTCAAATGAGGTAATTTAGGTGACACAAGTCACGAACATATTATAGTCTACAAAATGATGTGATTTTTTATGAATATAATATTTATATTATACTTAAATATAAAATATATTTATGTCATTTGTTCAGAAACGATAATGATATAAAATCTAAATATATTTTATATCCAATACCCATAATACTTTATGATCAGCATTTTATATATTATGTTCACATGTCCATTTTTCAGTTTTTCAATAAACATGAACGTCCCAAACTATTATCACCTACAAAGTATTATATTTATAATACCTACTATGTTTAAGAACAGTGAATATTATTTGTGTCCCAAATTTGTAATAGCAGGTAAACGTTCGAACACAAGGTATTTGTTAATTATTATTATCAAAGGCAAGTTGCGTCCAAATGGTTAGGATGCAACTTACCTGTCATATTTATTAATATGTTAATTGCGCTCCGAATGATAATTTCGGAAAGATATAATTTTACAGTTAGGCATACCTATACAAGAAAAACATATAGGTATGTAAATTGTTATATTTAAAAGCTATAATATCATATAAATATTTTGCACAAATTTCAAAACTATATGTAAATAATACGAAAATAAAACACAAGTATGTATATTATCATTTAATTAAGAAAAATGTTGAATTAAAAAAAATCTAAAAATCTTATTATAACTCAATATTAGGTCAAAATGTATATGTCATACATCAGTTAAAAATAATATACTAATAATTTCTTTATTGTTAAATTTGATAATTTAAGTTGGAATAAATATTTTATTTTATCAGTTTGGTCACTGCTAATATTTTTTTAAATTGTTTTGTTTAATCGAATTGTTTATATGAATATAACATGTATTAATTTTAAATTATTTTAATACTTTGATGAACATTTTACACCACCTCCAATAAATATAAAATAAATAAAAATATTAAATTTATAATATAATAATAAATATTGTATAATTGTACACCTTACCATGCTTGTCATTATGACAATTACTCCATCACGTAATAATTTGAGAACTTCGGTCAAATTTAACAAAACCTTTTGTATTATTTTTCGTCAATCATTGTAAATATATATTTTTAAATTAGCTACATATCTGGTGGAGTAATATTTATTGGACCTTTCTTAAGTTGTGTACATATTAATTTAAATGGTTTTTTGCATAAATCATTAAGAGCTTTACGCTTTACTTCATTACTTACAATTTGTCGATTTAATGAATCTTCATTTTCAACTTCGTGATTATACTCGATGAATTCACTCACAACTTTGTTTTGATCATTTGTTTTAAAGTAACTCTTGCAACTTTTTTTTAGAACACTTCCGCCGTGAGACATTTTATTTAAAAAAAAGTATGAAGTCTAAATGTATATCCATTCAAAACCATGAAGATCTTATTCAATTTTGAACTGCACATGTGAGTTTCCATATTTAATTTAATACAACTATCGATAACTGCTATAACAGGTGTACGGTTTTGACTGAAAATGTAACTAAATATTTTTCATAGACAGCTGGTACTTATAATTGTATATCTCTAAAATATCACCTTCGTTATGAGAGATAAAGTTTGAGGCATTTATCTTGATTTATTAAATTATACATAGATGTACAATTTGAAATTATATCAATAAGAAATTATGGTAGAAATACGATCAAGAATGTTCATTATCGTCGATATCTTTTTGACTACTGCACTTAATTCTTTATAATTCCAACGTCCTAAATCATAATATTGTAGTCAAAATTGTCGTTTGGAACGCAAATAACCCTTCAGGCTTCAATCAGTATAACAGTTAAGTTACGTCCAGGCATATAGGAGCTATACAATGAATAAAACAGACAAAATAATATGCTATAAGAGATCAACATGTATTAAACCATGTGAAATTAGAACTAAACATATTCATACAGTTCACTATTTTAGGAATTTCTTATAAGAACTTGGACATTACCATTTCCGAAACAAACAAAATTATAAATAAATAGTTTAAATACAAATTTTATTTAGGTAAATGTAATATCTCTGTATAAAATTAATTTAAATTTAACACATTATATTTGTTAAATAGCAAAATACAAGTTTATTAACTTACAAAATTAAAATTTGACTTTAAAAAAGTAACGATTTACTTAACTTAGGCCTTGTTAGTATCAAATTTAATATTTAATTCATTCATTTTTAGCATTGTGGTGTCTTTCCATTTTTTTTTAAATTTTTTTTGAAACATATAGTTTAGTTTAAAATTATTAAAATATAATTCACACAATAAATAGGTAATAAGTTTAGACGTTTGTAAATTTGTAATATTGCAATTAAATATTCAATATCAATGTTATATTACTATTAACAGAGATTAGTGGCGTAATTTGGAATTGGTTCTGGGGTGGGATTGGGATATAAGTTTATACTATCATTCTAGTTAGGCTATGGCCCCCACCCCCCTTGACAATTAAATCTCATAGAACATAATATTATATTAATTCATTATTATAAATTAAATTAACTAAATGGTATAATAATGGTTTTCAAAGACAATAAAGTACCTAAACAATTAAATTAAATTAAATATATTTTTCATAAATTATAATATCAAGTCAATTTTCCGTTTTGTATTTTTTGCCAAAATATCCAGTACGTCATCAGGATTCAACTTAATTTCCCGATGCACTGATAACATCGTGAGTCCATTCAAGCGTTTCTATTAAGTATTTATGTTAGTTAAAGTTCATAATTATCATGTAATTTACAAAAATAATGATTATTATTCGTTTTATTATTATAGACATTGGTGTTGTGTTCCACTGTTGTCATAGGCAGACATTTGATTGAATTTTTAGGGGGCTATAATAATCCAATGTAAAGTGATCTCCACCCTCTTTCAATACACAAGTATAAAAATATATAACTTTTGATTTTTGGAGGGCTACGCCCCCTAAGATCTCCCTCCCCCCCCCCCCCCGATGACCGTTCATGACTGTTGTTCAAGGTTTACAGTAATATAATATTCGACAAATAGTTAATACCTTATACCACGGAATAATTAATATTATGTTTTCATTCATCACCAGCCTATACATCACATTATCAGTGTTATCTTTTAATTCTGAGCTATACAATTTTCTTGTCATATATTGTAATTATTGAGCTATCGTAGTTTTATATTAGTAAAATAAAAAAAAATATATCAACTATGATAATATCCATTAATTATTATTTCTTATTTTTAAATATTTCTGATCTTAAAATCTTCTAAATAAAGTCTGGAGGAGGTATATCCCTATAACCCCCTCAACATAATTAAGCCACTGACAGATACACCATTTAATCTGAACTATTTTGTTTTCAGTAAAAACATTCAGATAAATTCAGTAACATTATTACTTTGAAGCATCTATTGGAAATACTGATCGATGGTTCACAATTGTAATTTGTATAGAACTAATTGTATGAATTGCGTCCTGTTGTAGGATATTAAAAAGACATGTTTAAAAATGTATGTAATGGAATTAGATAAATAGAATGTTTCGGATGATATTCATGTGTATTATATATATACATATATTCGGAACGCATTTTGTAATGTTTCATATCTGACAAGAACATCCCAATGACATTTTTGAAACAAATTATTCACAATATTACACATTGAAGTGTCATAAATATGAATTACCTATTTTCTTTTATAATATTTATTGAACTCGATGTTAAAAATAAAATATATTATTTTGAATTATATCAAAACTGTTTTGAGTGTTTATTAAAATAATATCAATGTTATTTATAAAAATGAATAAGTTAGTAACACTTTTTAATGTATTGTTAGATAACAATTAATTAATCATTTTTTAGACTATTTTCTCTACAAATTATAATCTAATAATATAATTCTGATTAAATAAAAATCTGTCAGACTCACATACAATAATATTATAAGTAAATACTACCGTTGTTTTAAATTAAAATATATAATTTACCTATTAAATATTTAAAATTCATTATTTTTGTTATTCTTAGTTCATATTATATTTTAGCTCGTGGTCCAATAATCCCGATTAAAATCATATATGAATATGAAATAATTAATTCATGTATTAAAAATAGGTATTCAAGCTTTGATATTTTTATTTTTAATGCAGGTATACCACGATCCGCCCCTCAACGCATACAAAAGGTAGGTACCTACACGTATATTACGGGGAACATGCACGATACTAACTGAAATGCGTCTTTTCAACATCGGTAATGTATAATTATGATATTTATTAATTTTAATATAGAGGTCTTTACAATTACAATACAAATGCATTATATTTTATATTAAACTATATTATGTAGGAAGTAGTAGTAATAATAGACGGATGTGTGGTAGTGGGTAGTCGATGAAAATTAAAGAGAAAATCCGGGGTTTGAGACTTTCGTTGCGCACACATACAATAATAGAGTACAAGAAAAACATACGACGGTTGCCCGTTGTTGATTTGGGAGGGGGTGGTTGGAGGGATGGAATGAAAAGCGCTAAGGGACATGTCACCTGCGGCACATGGTATTTCAACTAGGCGGTGGTAGACCCTTTTTATACCAAAACACACATACACACACACTAACGCGTCGTTTTTGTAGCACAATCAGACAGCGGGTGCAAACACATACACACACGTGCTCACTACCTACACATACACATATTACACTCGACGACTGTCAACCGCAAACCGTTCATTTTTGCGTGCGGAAGTATAATGTAATATATATATATATATATATATATTATAGTGAGAGAGAGCGAGAGAGAGAGAGACCCAGTATGATTGGTACGAGTATGTGTGTCAGTGCGTGTATGTGTATATACATATAAACGGGAACGAGAAGTTTTGCCCGAAGCGGGCAAAGAGGGCTTTTTTTTCGTAGGATATAGCGTTGGCTTTTGACACTCGGCGCGCGAAAACGCGAATAAAATAAACACACGCATTTCCGACTCACACAAATACATATATGTGTGTGTATGTATGTATATTATAAATGAATATATATATACACATTACACTCACACTCACACAGATAAACACACACCTATATATATATATATATATAGAGAGAGAGAGAGAGAGAGAGAGAGAGAAAGAGAGAAACGTGCATGCGATCTCTGTCCCACACCACCGCCACTCATCGTGATTGACTATAGTACAGACGCCACTGCCGCCTACCCAATGGTTACCGAGCTACCCGCAGCTTTTTATACGAGAATAAGGGCCGGTTTGATGATCAAATTTTACACCTGGGACAGTATAACCTAACCTCGTGATATTAATTTACCTGAAAAATACTTGCATACGTACTTACATCACTGGTATAAGCTCTGTCACCTTTTATACTACATTACTATTATAATATATTACATATGTGTTTGCATAATATGCCACCATTGCATCGAGTAACAAATGGAAAACCTAACATTAGTTTGATACAAAAGACCGTACGTGCGATGTAATTTATAGATTTATGTTATAAATTATAGTTTACAATAGGGGATTACTGTTAGATGCAAATATGTAAGAAATATAAAATCCTAAAAAAATAACTTTGAAAAGAAAACTTTAAGATAGGGTAGGTCGATACTAACATTTTGTGATTGTGCTTATGATTTATAGTATAACATATTTAAATATTAACATTTAACAATAATAAAAGCCATTTGGTTTTCCGATCCATGTATGTATTTCTAACGAGGTCAATATAATCTATTAATTTCTCTGAGTGCTTTGTTGCCGAGATAAAATTTACTCATCAACCAAATCTTAAAACCTATGATATGAGATCTACGAACACACTTATCGTATTCATTCCGGAAACTCCAACCCGTTTTCCAAGTCTTTCATATTGTTTCGGATAAACGAGAAAACGGCTTTCGAATAACACGAATTGGTATGAAAATAAGTAGAGATATATTATATGATATTATAGCGTATGCATATTAAAATTCATGTTAATTAGCTACGTGGAAGGTTGTGTTTACGATTTCTCGTGCAAGTGGAAATATTATAACGTACAACGAAATTACAATTTCAATATCCGGTAATATTTTGTAAAATGAATATGTGGGTAGGTATAGTTTATTGGGAGCTGACATTATTATATTTACACTGATTTTAAAGAAACTTCGTATATTTATTGTTACATTTCTAGTGATTTGTAATTTTTGATTTACAAATAATTATGATGTATAGTAGGTATACTAATAACAATGTAATTAAAACGGTGAACGGCTAGTTAAGCGAGAAAATTAATAATTATGCTACAAATAAATATTTATACCTTTACCGATGTTAAATAATTTTAGTTCTTGGAAGTTAAAAATGCAAAAAAAAACATTTTATTCCACTAAACAATACTAGCCTATAATAACTCACTTTAATAAATTATTTTGTAGGCGTATTCTTCGAAATAACCAACAATACCCTATTTTTAATACCTAATTGTTTACACTTCAGGCCTAATTTCATTAGGAACTTCCTAAACGGATCTTTAATTAATCTACAAAAATTCACTTGTCTGCAAAAATTTCAATTAAATCGACTTCAATTTGCATTATCTGATTTATTGATATTTAGTCAATATTTAAGTTAGTTAATACATTTAAATGGTTTTTTTCTTTTTTAGAGAACTAGACGTAAATCGAGGATTTAGTTAAATGCAATTCTAGCAAAATATTAGAAAGGCTAGTCCTTGAAATTCTTTTAAATTATAATCATTGTTTACTACCTGTCCGACGAATGTGTGGCACCTGATTAGCTCCGAATGCTTATTATTCCGAAAACTATTGCTTTATTATTGTCGCCGTCATTTAGGATGTTTTTCTCGCGCATAAGATTTCTTCTGCTTGATACCTGTTTTGGTGTTTCGTCATCAATAATATAAATAGTCATCTTGCCCCGATACAAACTTCTTCAATTCAAAAAATTATTCTATTGAAAAAATAAATAAAAATTGAAAAATACCTAAATAATTTATAGGTGTGTAAAATAATAATATTTATTGTTTTGATTAATGTGATATATAATAATATGACCAATAACCATGTATAATTGTAGTCAAGTTATAATATTATAACCCATACTATAAGCTTTTAACATTTTTCTGAACTTAGTAAAATTATCATACAGGTGTAAAACCTCGAAATCTTCCAAAAACAATTTAAAAGTCCAATCCCTATTCTAAACAAAAAAAACTTTTTTCCAAATGTTGCTATTGCTTATGAAACAAGCATGCCCATCGTTCTTTTTAAAAATAAAAACTTTTCACCCTCAACAGCACAAACTATAATCCTGCGTTTAAACCTGGGTGCTCGCGGGAACGAAGATCAGCATTTTTGTAAACATTTTGATTATATATGACATCCTACGTGACAAACTCAGAATGCCCGAGCTTTCCGAGGTTTTCATTTCAGCATAATTTAAAAGGTGATTATGTAGGATGGTTCGCGACTGTCCCGTCATGAAAAAATATATATAGAAATAAGTAAACGAAAATATATAAATGCAAAATATACTGTTAACTTATTTAATGAAAATAGTATCTAATTAAAACACTTAAAAACATCTACAGTAGTATTTTATACAAAATTTAAAACAATGCCTAGCTGTGTTGTACATTTCTTATAAATATTGATAAAATTAAAAATTTTAAAAACATTTCCAACTACTTTTATCTTTGCTAATAATAGAAAATCAATAACAAATTATATAATATATTTATTTAAGATATTTTTTAAATGTAAGTAAAAATATTTTGTAATTTGTATTTTATTTCAAAAAAAAAATAGCTAGATTTGATATATTTATTGCAATTAAATTAATATTTAACATACGTTAGAGTATAACACCAAAAAATTAGATCTTAATTTAAGAAAAAAACAAATTATTATAAACTTATTGTTATATAATACTTAAAGTATTTTAAATTATTGCAGATGGATTATACAAAATATTTAAGCTATCTTTTATAATTTATTATTTGTATGCATATATTGTGGTCCTCAAATATATACTAATAAATTAAAAGTTTTTAAACATTTATTTTATTTGAACCGAAAAAATTGACTTTAAGAATTATAACAAATAATTATTATATGAAAAATGGAATGGATTCTCCAAAAGACTTCCCGTCTAATTGCAAATGGCGTATTTGTAGAAAAACATTGGAAGTACTTTCTCCAATTGTGCACTGTACCATATTAATAAAGGAAAAAATAAACGTTTAAATGAATTGCGTGGCACCTTATATTATTTAAAATAAAATGAAGGTTTTTTTTTAAGCTTATTCATAAAAAGCAAAAAGGGATTCGGTGTTTTCGTTTTGGTTGAGCGAACAATTTTTTCCGTCATGATTGAACTGATTGAAAAAAAATCGAACCGACTCATCGATTTGGGGACCTGGAATTTTCCTTTATTTATTTTTCATTTTTTTTCTTTTTCTCGGCTCCAAGCTTAATTTAAATATTTTCCTCGGATACTGCGCGTGTGTGTGTAAACGATGGTCGGAAGAGGTTAAAAAGCAAATTCCGACTGAAACACTCCCACGACTGCTAATGCAATTAAAATAAACATAAAAGGAAAAAACACGATCCCAACTTTGAATTGACGTTTTTTTTTTTCGTGGTATCGTGATGTACTTGAGCCATAAAAAGAATTTAAAATGATAGTTTGTTCAGTGAATGTGACTTATATAATATTATTACAATTTAGTATCAATAATAAACGTAACTTTATAACATAGTTAAGGCTATAGACTTCAAGTATTCAAAAACGACTTATGTAAAAAAAAGTCCCTAACTAAAAACAACTTATAATTAAAATAAATAAATGTAAAATTAACTTTTAATAAAGATACTTTAGTTGAATAGAAATAACTTTATCGGAGATAAAAAATATTGCAATGTGTTTAATCTTGTTATAATTTAATACTATATAGTTGGATATCAGTACAAAAAAAGTGTATATAATAGTTCACACATTTTAATTTAAAATTCAATTACAACAAAGAAACACTCCTTGTGTGTATTAAATAAATAATTATTTTTCAAATTCTAATATATAGTAAAGTTGTTGAAAATATATGCATGAACATTATACAAATATTCTAATATAATCGATACAGGGTTGTATTTTTACATAGTTTTTGCCTAATCTTAATAATATACTCAGCTAACATTTCACAAACTATAAGTTAGGGTATTTTGAAGTATATTTTATACATATATATGTTTCTTTAAGACTTTCCTCGTACACACATTACAAGAATATGGGATTGGCTTTTGTTAAAACTTTTTTTCACGAATAATAGTTTTCGTAAAATCAGCAAGTTTTCATTGCAAGTTGGTCGATAAAATTACTTTACCTTTAAAACTGCGAGTGTTCAACAATGACCCTGTGGCTTCATAAAAACCAATTTTTTTCCTCGCCCACAAACACACGCATGTAAGACCTCTTTATACAATAGATGCTAATAAAAATATTTTAGATCCCAACCCCCAACCCTCTTCCCATTCACAGTAATTCTGGATTCACAAATTTGTCCACGTCTCTATAGGGTATTCAAGATTTTCTAGGGACAAGGTTTCAATCATTTTTATCAATAAAATATAAATTGTAAATATTGAATATTATATTGTTATTTTTTAATTAACTATAATAGAAATAAACAATTTCAATCATATCATATGTATTCCTATATTATAGATATAGCTTTCTTATAAAAATTGTATTTTGTTTTAACCAATTACTGTATAACTATTTAATAAATAGCAATTATTATTTAATTGATACATGCATTTAAAACCTTTAAATTTTTAACCTTTTGTTTGTTTTTTTGATTTATGAATGATAAAATCATTGTTTATGAATAAAAAAAAACTTGAAAATTTAATACAATGTAATAATATAAGGTTCCTTATATATTTCTCTTACAACAGTTTACTAAGTAAGAGCTTTTTACTAAGAGTAAAAAGTATAAATGTTTAAGAAATTCTCCAAAATCACGAAAATATGTAAATTCTTCTGTAGTTAGAAATTCACGCAATCTTTATTTTAATATCTAAAGCTTTAAAATGTAATACAAGATTCCACATGAATTTTTTTTTTACAAAAAATCAAAAAAAAATGTTCAGAATAAAGCCTAATCTAACCTAATATAATATTTTTTTCGTGCGTAATTCAAATTCAAATTTTGACAACATTGAATATTCACATCTAAAATAACAATTTTTTCTCAAATGATATTTGTGGTATAACAGAAAATATATTAACCGTAGAAACTTAAAACATTCCTATATTATATACTTAAATTATCATCTTTACCTTAATTTGGTAGTTAAACTTATCAATTATCACGTATTACTGCAGATAGAACAATATATATATTAATTATTATGTAAATAAATAATAAAATGTTCTTAGAAATATAGACTAATTTAGACCATCTCCGTTCCTAATCGCTTTTTGTATGCAACGATTTATTATTGAATTCAAATGTAACACATCCATTACAGTGAACTACACAATTACGAGGTACACTCAGGACACCTTCTATTACAGAAAATTCTCTTCTTTAAAGTTTATTTTTTTATACAGCATACATATAATTTATAAATTTTCAGCTTATGTTTTAGTATTATTATAAGACTTATAATATAAGTCAATAACAAATGTATATACCTATAATATCACTTTTAATTATTGTAACTTGTAAGTATTTTAATCTTTCACAAACTAACACATAAAAATAAAAACAATGTTATAATTATTATATCCTATATAGATACAAACAATCAATAGGTTTAATTTTTATTGAATATGCATTTTTTAAACACTAATAAAAAAGTATTAAAACAAAATATTAATTTGACTCACCTTTATTATGTCAAATTAAAATTAAATATACATATTTTTATAATTTTTTTTGACTTGTCAGCAAATAATATATCATTAAATTAAAATTTAACACATCTATTACAGTGACCTTCTAAATTACAAGATAAACTCGACACCTTATTTTATACAGCTGAGCGATTTCCCAAGTTTATTTAAGTATCTATATTTTCTTCTAAATATCACATCTATTTTTTAATAAATTTAATTATACTTATAAATTACTTATTTGATTTTAATTATAAAAATGTTGAAATCTATATATACCTAGTTAACATTTTAACTACAATAATTCATAGGATCATATTATTACCATAAAATTATATTTAAAGTAAACATGTGTTCTTCGTCAAAATCAAATTCAAGATCAATTAAAAATTAATATTAGGTATAATCCATAGTCATAGGCTATTAAGACTATATAAAAATGTATTTTAAGAAATTTGTTGTTGTACAAATAACTAAATAGTACTAAAATAGCCAGTCTAAATCGAATTATAATATTAAGTTTTAATAAAATATAATAAGTACCATTATTTTACAGGATGTTTCTAGTTTCTAACGTGTTTCTAGTTTAGTTAGGTAGGTATTAAAGAATTATATCACATACGAATCGTATTTTTATGCATTAACACAAAAGTTCAACGAGTAGGCACCTATTATACTACTTTCCCTTTATTTAATAAAAAAAATACGTGACTATCATTTTTAAGTTAGTTACTAGTTGTCTTATTATATTTACAATTTACTTAAGTGTTAAAAGCACATTGAATATAACATACCTATATGGCTATATGGTTTTATTAAGTAAAGGGACAACCGAAATAATAGGTATAATAAGTTACCTAGATGATGACTAGTATAATTTGACGTTATTTAGATGTTTATCGATGAATACAGAATAGGTATATTAATATGTTTATTATAAACGCTAAAAGAAATATCACGAAATTGAATACATCACAAACGTACCTTTCTTTACCCGACCTAGTATACGTTTTGCGTTTATGCATTATGTTTATGTATTACATGTATTATTATTGTACTAAGTAGTAAATAGTAAATACAAGTTCCTTAATTTAAAATTGACCAATAATTTATTAAATTATTTTATAAAATAAATCTCTCATAAATATTATATTATATTATTCATCGTTTTTAATTTTATGGAAACAGTTATTTATTTTTAATATACACAATTGATTTTAAATTCAATATTAAAACAAATTTTTCATCATGAATCATGATAATATTATGTAAATAACATTAAAGTTATATACAATTATATTATTTTCTAATTATTCATTAAATTAAAATATTTAATTAAAATTAAACAAAACATAATTTATAATACATTACCTAATATTGATATCAATTAACAATTTTCTTGAAGTAATCGTCATTATAAACAATATATAGGTATAGGCAATAAATTATAATAATATTGCTAATCTCTTAAGTCTTAGTTTTAATACATTTTATTATGCATGCAATTTTTGCCCTTTAATTTCACAATCAAAAACTATATAGTTTATACAACATACAAGTAGTAATAATATTGTTCAATATATTAAATATCATTATTTATTAAACATATTATAGTATAAAGATTGATTCTGAACCTCCAATTCCTCTGAATAAATAATGTATAAAATGCATTCTATTGTACAATGTACATATCTATATTTTCAACATTTATTTCAAAACAATAAAAACATAACTCATTTTCCAAGTGTGAAACTAATTATTATTCTACTATAGCTTAACCCAGAAAAGGGTTGAGAGACTAGTGTCATATATTACATTTACGAACGTTATTCAATTAACTTTCCAACAAACTCGAGTCTGCAATCGGCCAAATCGAATTAAGCCTCATGCATGTGCGTGCGTATTATATATATATATATACATAATACATATATGTGTGTGTGTGTGTGTGTGTGTGTGTGTGTAGAAACTGAAATGTAGTTAGGGAAACAAATAGTTCACATGGAATGCTAGGAATTGTTTTAGAATTTTTAATTTTTACCCCAAACACTGAAACACGCCCTTTTATCCTTCGGGGCTGTGTAAATTGCCGTGATTAAAAAAAAAACATATTTTAAAAGTTACCAAAATAAACATGTCCATTTTTATAGCAGTAAATTTATGTTTCCCAAGGGTAAGTATTGTTTTTGGTGTTAAAAAAATGATAAATATAACAATTGGCCATTATTATTGAACACTGTTCAATTATTTAATTAATTATATTTAAAGTTGTAAGGTGCTATCATAGGTTATTTTCAAAATAGTTGAAAAATAATTATTATTTCATTTCAAACCAGAATAATCAAGTCACGTATTTTTTTCAATATAGAAGTTATGTAGGTTGTAAGTAGGTATTATTTTTTGGACACCAGTGTACGCCTACAAAAGCGTTAAATTTTATTTTACACGTGACGACTGGTTCGGTTTTAATTAGGATTACAAAGAACTAAGAAAAATTGGAAGTTCTAATTAAAATCAAGGGCTCATATTTTATAAAAATGTCTTATAAAGATTAATCTGATTGGTTCTATATTATATCTCATCCGATAGTAATAAAAATAAAACTTAATTATAAAGAACATTTATGTTTTATTAAAAAAAAATCAAACAATTAATTCATATTAAATATAAATAAATATAAAATATGTATACAAAATATTGTATCATATATGTATTCAAAAAATCAAATATGTCACTTATAATAATTATAGTAAATTATATAAATTTATATAATATATAACACTCGAAATACAAATACTAATGGAATTTTGTTGTGATAATAAATTGATGATATTTTAACGACATAAAGAAGTATACTCCATTTAAAAATAAAAAAAAATGTAATAATGATACTATTCAGAAACTATAATAAAATAAAGTTATTTAAGTAGTTTAATGGATATATAGTAGAAAAAAAGGTTTGTATTAAAATTAATCAGCATTTTAAGCAATAAATGTATAAAATTAAAAAATCTTATAAACTTTTAATTTGATTAGTCACTTTTATTTAACTAACTTTATAAGATTTTGCTATCGTTAAAGGTAGATTACTTTTTTAATATTAGTTGAATTAAAACATATGATTTAAATTTCGACATGTCTTTAAAATAAAATACTAAAGCGCAACATTCTACAAATTATTCACAAAAAAATAAAATAAAATTTCATGTAAATGTTGTGGTATTATTGTAAGCATTATATCTTTAATTATTATATTTAAGAATAATTTAAATCCAAAGTGTAAATTATATTTCATACCAACCATGAACCAATATTGTTAATATTAATAAAAATATTTAAAATATTATTAGTTATCATTTATCAGTTTATCACTATTATCATTAGGTATCTTTATGTAATAGCTTATTGGTTATTTTTGTTATTAAAATTATTTACTTTGACTAAAAAAAATCAAATTTCAAATACAATTATAATTTATAGGTAGGACCTAGCTAGATTAGTCATTACATTTATATGGGTATTTCAAATGTGTTTACGTGTACTTGAAATAATGAATAGTTTTTAACGTTTAAACTATCAACTATGTATAAATATATATTATGTATCTTTAATCATTAGCACAGAAAAAAAAAATTAAATATTCTCAAGAAAATGGTTAGTAATTTAGTTAAGTACCTATGTATAATTATAACTATATCATTCTATTGGATAATAGCTAACTTATAAATACTTAAAAACAAACTTCTGACGACAAGACACAAACAATGTTCTTAATAGTTGTTATTTTATATTTTAATACCTTCCTTAATAATTACAATAATAATACGAAGAAATGTTTTCTTTATAATAAACATATATAAGTCGGAGAAAAATATTATACTTATATTGTATTTTCTTAAAAATATATTATGTTTTGCTATATAATTAAATTATATTTATAACAAATAACAATATGTATCTTTAGCTGAGCCGTTTTTTTGTCCGTCAAATATACCATCATATCGAGTCATATACTCGTAGACACAAACTTGAAACTACGTATTTAATTTTATACCCAGCGGCTAGCCTAACCTATGTATGTACATAATAATAAATGTGGCCTACCTTTTCTAAATTATTCTATAACGTTAAAATAAAAACACATTTATTTTGTATTAGGACTTATAAGTTTAGATCATGTGTGAACGTTGTCGTAAAGCGTCTTATCGATGTAACTGTCTATGTAAATATAGTAGGTATATGCTAAACGCTAAAGTACTATACCATTGATTTTAAAATAAATCAAATAAATGGCTATTATACTTGAAAATTATTTATAATGAAAATGAATAAATATTACTGTAATCGAATACGATTGCAGATACTGGTGGGTGTTCTTGAACAGTTCGAGAAAACAACAAACAGAAACACAACCACATATTAAGCCGTATATATAGGTTAGGTTACCTACCTAGCTATTGCAAATGATCGTTATTACAATAATATATTAATATGACGCCGTAGATATACATCATTTTCTTCTTAAACATATACTACGCTACAATTTGCCATATAAATATATAATATAATCATTATTGTAATATACTAATATTACTAATAGATACATTTTAAATTACATGTTCATCCGTAATTTGCATTTATATTCATAAATACGCATAGATAAAATGATCGGTTAAATTATCGTTCGTCATAAATGTCATAACATTTACAAGGTGAGTTATTTTTTGGCAACAGCAGGAGGTGTGGTGTTTGGTTCGTCATTGACAATCCAATACCAACACGACTTCCTGTCTCAAAACTTACTCACACCCAAAAATCGTTACTAATAATAGCAAAACTACCTACCTATTCTGAATAGTAAATACTCAAACGCCTACACGTTACATAACAATGTTTGATGAATGTACGTTTGCCTTCGTTTGATTTCAATTTTTTAAAGAAATCTGAAATTGTGATGGATCTATAAATAGATGTTTTAGTGGTACTTAAATATTCGCCAGACAACCACATAGAAACATGACGTTTTATTAAAATCAATAGCTTTTTTAAAAATTTTATTTTATTAAAAAAAAATAAGAAACCTAAATTTTACTACCATCAATTTTGATTTATAATTATTAATTACATTGCATTTTAACAAAAATAAAAACGACAACTAATTGTAAAAGATGTATGTTATTTTTTGATACTTTACCCTATCGAAAGACATATTATTATCGATAACCGCTGGTATTACTGTTTTACGGAGAAAAGAGACTTCCGCGGTTCTGCAAGGCCCGACTTTGCTGTATTTTACTTTTTCTATTTCGATTTTCAACACATTACGCAAGCGACATCTATCGACCTGTATCATATGCGCCTGCAAACAACAACAAAAACCACTATTGAAATAATAATAGCATTGCTGAGTGCCAGAGTACCTCTATTTTTTCTATAGACTATTATCTATACTATACAGTAGTCAGTAATACAATATTATAATCTATAGGCTATAATTTATTGTAATTTATGAATTGTGAATAAACTTATAGGTTATAATATAATAGACTTACAATATAATATCCTAAATAAAAATAGTAATAATAGTATATAATACCATTAGGCAAATAAATTAAATAAATTACAAATAATATACAACAACACCTGTAATGGTCAATGTTAATAATCATCCTGTAGGCAATAATATTAATCTGCACACAAAAAAACAGATTATTTTTCAATTCGATCCTGTGATCGATGTACACGTCGGTCGTTACTCGTTAGGCTATTTTTTTTATGTATTTACACACTATGAACTAAATAATAAATACCTAACATTTTTCATTTAAATTACCTATCAATCAAAAACATTAATATTATAATAGTATTATTACGTAAATACTGTGGTGCGTACAGGTGTACAGTACATTAAGTTAATAACAATAATAACGTTTCGTAACTCGTAGGTACTCTTCCTGGTCTTTCATCGGTACATAACAGTAACTAGTACTTAGTAAGTAGTACTTAATTTTATATAATATAATTATTTATTTATTAATTATTATTATTATGCGATCTACGTATGTCTGACACCCGTCCGCCAGATCGCGCTGCTTGTGGCTATGATGACGTCAACGGTTTTCGGCGGCAGTTTCTCCGCGCGGCTGTCTTGTGCGCAGGCGCATCAATAACGCGCAGCCGTCAACACAAATACACGATAAACAAGTTTTTTTTTAATGATAGACATTAGACTTTAGACGTTTGTTTTTTTTTCCTTCACCGACCGTGGGCCAACTGCACACTGAAACAAGTGGGTGTCAGTGCGAGATAATAATATTCGATTATTTACAGTGTCTCTTGACGTTTTCGTGTGCATGCGATCGTGTCGTGTCTATGTGTGTTATTTAATTTATTTTAATTCGTGATTTCTATTTCCCCGTCCTCGCGCCTACCGTACAGTATTCCGGTAGGATTTTCCGTTTTGAAACATTTGACGATCGGTTCGCGAAATCACTGCAGCGCGCGTGTCAAACTGTACACGTTCAACCCAGAGAGCGTCCGGAGAGACCAGAGTACTACCTACGCCCGGTAAGTACGTCCAAAATCCATAAGACGCAAAACACGAATGGTATCCCGAAATATTCGTGTAAAGCTACGAAGACGAGGCGGGAATTGTTCAATGGCTTGCTACCGAACTGTTAACTAGGATTTCAATTTTAATGTTCCCCCACCCTTCCTCATTTAGTGTCCTCTAAATTTAATGTACTCTCAATGCTACTAATCTCAGTGTATACCTGCAATTAAGTGCTAGTGCACAATTAAACAAGTTTATCGTCTCCAGGATAGTCATTACTTGCTCTCTTTTACTACTGCTGTCAGGATTAAAATGTTATCACAAAATAAAGAATCAGTTTAATATGATAATTGACAGATTTATAACATTGTTTTAAAACACTGCCGGTTTTCAATATACTTGTGTTTGTATTCAAAAAAACATTCTTGTATCCATTATGCAAACTCGTGTATCACCTGTTCGTCATAACAGAACATGCTTTTTTGCTTTAATTGTTTTGTTTGTATGTATTATGTATAAAGAGCTAAATAAACAATTACAATATTTAAATTTTACCATGATAATTTTATTCAACTACTAGGTAATCAAATAGGTAATGTTGTTATTTTGTTGATAAACTTCAATATACCCAATCCAAAACATAATTTAAAAGTTAAAAGGTAGCTACTAGAAATTATTGATAACTTTTATAATCGTTAAAATAAGTTGGTATTTCTTCGTCAGAAAAAAAAGTCATTTTAATTATCTTATCAATTTGATATTTTTCACATTGATTAATAGTTTATTAGACATAAAATGTGATATATGTATAAACTATAAATACCTAGTACATTTTTAAATTGTATAGATTAAATTAACAATTATTTTGCATTTTAATTTAAAAACATTGCAAATGTATTAGTTAACATCTAATGTGATAAGTATCAATTTATTTAATTAACCATTTTATCAATTGTTTAGATATTGATTTAAAAATGAATTAGGTAATATCAATTCATTAATTTCTTTGATTCTTTGAAATAGCACGCTCATTTTTGAAATGTTCTACAAAATTTATTTTTAACTATAAATTATTATAGTTAACCGAGTAGTTAACTATTCTATTTTAGTCTACATACTTAATTAAGCACAGATAATCATATTATTTCAATCAAAGTATAAATAAAATA
This sequence comes from Rhopalosiphum padi, assembly GCF_020882245.1. Taxonomy (NCBI): domain Eukaryota; kingdom Metazoa; phylum Arthropoda; class Insecta; order Hemiptera; family Aphididae; genus Rhopalosiphum; species Rhopalosiphum padi. The sequence goes on along the minus strand of NC_083598.1, from coordinate 9,270,905 downwards.
TATATATATATATATATATACCTATGTAATGGAATAGTGGCAGCTTAAATAGATGTCCTAATTTTTATTTTTATTATATGTTTTAGATTAATTACCTCGTTAATTACTAAAAATTATATTTTATAATGCAGATATTATCTAGTAATGTTTTTCTGTTCATCATACCAAAAAAACAAATTAAATAGTATCATGGAAGATGACTAACAAATAAAGTGGGTGGGTGAAAGAGCAACCCCTCTCCCCTTGGATTGTATTTTTTTTCTCTGTGCCTGATTCTATTATTTTGAGAGCTCTCTATATAAGATTGTATTCTGAATTATATCATGTTTAAAAAAAACCTTAATTGATACATAATAAATTAATGTTTTTAAAATGTATTTTAATCCATAAATATTTATAATAGAACAAGTAGATACATTTTTTATCATGCTTGCACCTAAAGTTAAACTTTCATGCTGGTTGAAAAGTTAGACAAAACCTCTTTCTGTCCCACAAATTGTAAATGCTTTTTTTTCTGCCAGCTTCAGCAATCAAATAGTTACTGTCTAAATCAGATTAATAAACATGAGTGTATCAATAACACGTAATTTTATCTAATACATAAAAGATTAGCTGTTGGGTGTTTTACTCTCCAGCTGTTTTATAAAATAGTCAGGTAGTTACAGTTTTTAGCTAACCTATGAATATTTTACTATTTAAAGTTGTATAATTTATTAAATTTCGTATTTATGAAAATATTTGTAAAAAAAATTAACAATACTTATTTTGCATCTTTTACTACACAAATACGTGTATATTTAATACTTCTTAAGATAATTAAGCTACAGACTCTAACTACTTATTGTATACTTCTATACTGGTCTGTAGATATTATTAGCCATATTAAATTGATAGAATAAATCTCTTACCTATTTATTATGTATGACAGTTGAATATTAGTTAATTTCTAAAAATATCAATGTTTGGGAATAAATTCTGAAATTGTATTTTTATTAAAGTATTTCCCTTGGTACTTTGACTAGAAAGCAACTATTTTACAATTAATTTAATTATTATACTTATTTACTTTTATTTTTGAATAAGGTGCAAACATTTTTTGTAACTGTTCATATATAATTCTACATATATTTAAACTTTGGCATGTATTTCTAAAGTCTTAAAATACCATCAGACTGGTGGCCAATTGGGATTTGGGCAAATAATCATTTCCAGGTCATCTGGCCTTCCTTCCACATCAAAGCGCCTTCCAAACAAAATATTTTATTTTACCTTCATTAATCATTGTTGTTTAAAAGCATTAATTTGTATATAATTGTTTAAAGAAATTTAAAATAATTTTGTGTACAATTATTATTTTTATAAGTTATTAAATAATTAAATAAACGTATATTAATTAACAGTTTAATTTAGTTGACATAAATATTTTTTTTTTTTGTAAATTATTGAAACATACATTTTATTATCTGGTATTATTAATGAGTAAGAGAAAATCAGCTTGTCATGCTTCTTTGTTGACCTCGTTGTATTGTTAGAAGGTTGCATGAAATCATAGTACAATCTAACAGGTTAAGTAGCATTACACATTTTTTTAAAGTAATTTCATGGTAATTAATGTACATAATTCCTAACCTAAACAGTAGTTACATTTTATATTGTTTGTAAGTACCTAGTTTTAAATTTAAAGTTAAAATACCTAAAATTGAATTAAGGGTGGCGCCAAGTGTCATATAACATAAAATAAATAATAATAATAATAATATAGTAGTTGCTGCCATGAATATTTCATATTTTATTAGGGTTCTTCCTGTAAAATAATATAATATTATCTAGTAAAAATGTTATTTATATTAGTTATTACTTACTAGAATCTTACTAAAAACAAAATAATATTATAATGTTATATTTATTACAATATTAATTGATATTTTTATTGTATTTTAATTGCCTACCTATCTATAGGTATACTGTATTATTGTGCCAAAAAAAGGTTTTTTTCTTTATTAACATAATATACTAAACCATAATGTAATATACCTGCAGCTTTAAATAGTATCAATTAATCAGTATTATAATTGGAGATAAACAACCAATGAATTATTTTTATTTAATTTTTTTATTTACTACTTTAAGTCTTAAAATGCTTAAGCACTAAATGTTATTTTTAATTTAAAAGATAGCTACAAATTTAAATTTTTTATTATCAATTTCAATAATATACTCTCAACATTTAGACTATCATTATTTATCTAAACGAAAAATAACATTACCAAGAAAATATCTATCACAGTTGTGTTTAAAAAATATTATTCTTTTCAACTTTATGAATTAGTCCAAGAATATTTTTAGTTATCTATTTATATTTTATTTATAATATATTTTAATATTTTAGGTACCTACCTATAATTACTATTTAATTTAATAACATGGAATAATCATTTAAAACTATTATTATTGCAGACATTATGGCAGAAGTTCAAGATGCTATAAATGTTGGTAAACCCGTACCAATAGTTTTGGCTGAAGAAGATCATCAATTCATACTCGATGAAGAAGCTCTTGAAAGTATTCTTCTGAAGGATGATGTTAAAGATCGAAATGTTGTTGTGGTATCTGTTGCTGGATCTTACCGAAAAGGAAAATCATTTTTAATGGATTTTTTCCTCAGATACATGAAAGCTACAGTAAATAATCATAAAAAATTATTAATTAACTTAAGTATTATAATATTATTAATACATAATATCATTGTAGTATCATTTAAACCTAATAAAAGAAGATGCTCATTGGATTGGTTCGGATGATAAGCCATTGGATGGATTTACCTGGCGTGGTGGATCTGATAGAGATACTACAGGTATTCTTATGTGGTCTGAAGTATTTAAAGCTACTTTAGAAGATGGTGAAAAAGTAGCCATCATACTACTAGATACCCAAGGTACATTTGATAGTGAAAGTACAGTCAAAGATTGTGCCACAGTTTTTGCATTAAGCACTTTGCTTAGCTCAATCCAAATATATAACCTAAAATTTAATATTCAAGAAGATGATTTACAACATTTACAAGTAATTATTTTTTATTTGATGTTATTTCAATTTACTTAATTGATGAACAGTTTTATAATTATTATTTTTTTAGCTGTTCACCGAATATGGCCGTTTAGCACTAGAAGATACTGGTACAAAGCCATTCCAAAAATTACAGTTCTTGGTTAGGGATTGGAGTTTTCCATATGAAGCTGAATATGGCGCAGAAGGTGGGCAAAAAATATTAGACAAAAGACTGCAAATATCCGACAAACAACATCCAGAACTTCAGTCACTAAGAAAACACATTAAATCGTGTTTTTCCGATATCAGTTGTTATTTAATGCCTCACCCTGGTCTGAATGTTGCTACTAATCCTAACTTTGATGGCAAACTTTCAGGTAATAAAAAAATAAATTATAATAATATTTAAGTGGGATTAAATATTTATTTTTATTATTATTTAGATATTGAACCTGACTTTAAACAAAACCTATTAACTTTGATACCAATGTTATTGAAGCCAAACAAATTAATCTTGAAAGAGATTGGTGGACAAAAAGTAAAAGCAAAAGAGTTAGTCCAATATTTCAAAGCATATATTAAATTGTTTACTGGAGCTGAACTGCCAGAACCAAAATCTATGCTTGTTGTAAGTTTAAATAAATTTATATTAAAAAGTAAGCAAAAAAATAATAAAATAAAATTTTAATTATTATATGCTAGACAACTGCTGAAGCAAATAATTTATCTGCTGTTGCATCTGCTCGAGAAGTGTACCGCCAGATGATGGATACTATTTGTGGTGGTAACAGACCATATTTGAACACCAACTCACTAGATGAGGAACATATTAAGAGCAAAGATTTGGCTTTGGAACAATTCATTGTAAAGAGAAAAATGGGGGGTGATGAATTCTCAGAATCATACAAATTTAAATTAGAGACTGTAAGACAATATATTCATAATTATTACTTTGCATTACTAAATTGATTAATTACTCAAATAATTTTTAGGATATCGATGAAGATTACTTAAAGTTTAAATCACAAAATGAAAGCAAAAATGTATTCAAATCTGCACGTACACCAGCAGTATTCTTTGCAGTTGCAGTTGCTTGTTATTTCATATCTGGAATATTTAACTTCTTTGGAATGTACTCTGTAGCCAGTGGTATTAATTTAATTATGGGTCTTGCTCTTCTCATTCTTATAATGTGGGCGTATATAAGGCAAGTATATTAATAATTTATTCATTATAAAGTAGTACCTTCCTTAAAAAACCCCTCTAAATAGCGTAAATTTTTTGGGAACAGGGACATATCTACTATAACCAGTCCAGTTTATCTTGGCCATTGGCAACCATTATGATTACTATTTTATAATATAAAGTAATATCAACTGTATTAGTAGTTTGTTACGTCAGCAGATGGCCAAGATGAACTGGACGGATTATACTTCTCTAAAGGAAAACCCCTAAAGTACTGATACAATAAATTTTATTAAAATGTATGTTTAACACAATATTATACCCTTATAATTTATCTCTATAATTAGTAATAGCCATTTTATGCAGCATATCCATTGAGCTAAAATAACTATTTTTTTAAAAATAATAATACATACAAGTTCATACATAGAAATAATAAAAATATGTGTAATTTTTTTTGATATATTTTGATATTGTTCATTTTTTTATTTGCCCCTTCTCCCTTCTAAATAGCCGATACAATTTTAGCAACCTAGAGTGTCCGGTATTCAGAGGTTCCATTCTTCCATTCTAGTTTAAAAATGTAAACGAGAAGTGTTCAATTAACACCTAGACATAGTGTATTATTGATTCTATTTAAATAAATTACCTTCAAAATAATGTACTTTAGGTACCATTTAGTGCTTCCAGTAGTCTTGCCATTTTTAAAACATTTTTATATATTTGCTAGAGCTTTTAAAGTTTTAGTTCTACCATCATTTTATGAAAGAATGCATTTACTTCCTCAACTTTGGCAATTGGATTTAGGTTTTTGAATCATATCCATATACCCATAATAATTAATATTATAATATTTGAATCATTAGAAACTCAAACTTTCAATTACAAACACAGTTCAATAAGATATTCTATTTGAGTTAACAGTTGGTATAGCTCGTACTATTGATTTTAAACAAAATTTAATGCATACTTATTGTTCCATAATAACTCAAAATTGTGATTTTATATAAAGCATCATAACTTTGAACGTGATTTGTCAATGAGAACTAATGTGGGTTGGGAAATTAATTTTTTATATATATAAAAAAAAACTAAAAATTATGTTAAGTTTATTTTAGTACAAAAATATTACCAATAATATTTCAAGTTTATCTGTAAGAAATTTAGTCTAAATTTTTATTGAACACACTTCATTAAGTCATGAAAAAGCTTAACTTTATTCATACAATTTTTACGCATTATTTAGAATTAATTTAGTATAAACATAGAGTAAATGAGTGAAAAATAAATATATTATAACAATTTATAAACAATGATTTATCATATTATTATTGCTTAGCTCTGTTAATGCCTGCTAATACTAATGATACTTGTGATTCATGAATGTTAATAACTTTTTTAGCATTTATTACCACTTTATGCTTTTAAAGTTTCAACAAATACTTAATAAATATTTTTGATTTTGTATTCTGTTACAGGTACAGTGGAGTACATAGTGAACTAGGCTCAACTATTGATGATGCAGCTAACATTACGTGGGATAATGTTAGTATTATTTATTTATCATTAAAATATTTGTTATAGTTATTAATTATTTAAATTTGTTTTAGTTTTTGAAGCCAAGCTATGAAATTTTCCTTCAAAAAAGTTTAGAACAGGCTACTAATCAAGCAATCAACATAGCTGTGAAAAATACAACTTCTCCTATTACTGGTGTTCAGTCACCATTTGGAAAAAAACCAATGCAAAGAATGAATTCCCACGTCGAGATGAACGACAGGTTTAGACAGTCATGATATAATATTGCCTCATGACGTTGTTAATTCGTCTCATAAATGGCACACATATGTTAACTTTCTGTGATTATATATATTTTTTTTTTATATATATATATAAAATGTTATACCTATCTACTTGTATGTGAAATTCATTGTTTATCATCATTTTTTAACGTTAATGTGTATTGATGGTTAATACTATTTATTGTGTTGAATCCATAAATATGTTTTCATTAGTTTTTAATCTAAATCAAATAATACATTTTGTTTCAAGGAAATTTCTACTATAGATCTAACAATACAAAAATGAGTAATAATTTTTATTAAATAAAACCTAATTTTAATATTATTATATCTAAATATTTTTCCTCATTTAATATGCATACTCAATTCAACAATCATTTTAATATTATTTGATTTTATTTATTTTTCATTAGAAAGGCCCATCTTAGTCTTCCAAATATATTTTAATTATACTTTCTCTTAGATAAATTGCTCAAATTGTGGTGACTAGAACCAAGCCGTAAAATTTTCTAACAGCTATATTCATTTGGATTTAATATTTTAATTAACATACGGCTAATATTGTTAGGTCTGTTATGTCTAATTACCATTAATATGTTTGCAATAATAACTGATGTTTAAATTATTTTATTTGCATAAGTTATTATATTTATATTCATGATTTATGTTAATTATGGATTATACTATTGTTTTATGTAAAAACATTCAACACAACTGTTTATTGGTAAAAAATTATAATATATATATTATTATATTACCTAAATAAATAATTAATGTAAACTAATAACCATTTTACTGTGGGTTTAAGATTAAAATGTATGTACATAAATATTACTATTTTAAGTGCCATGGATGTTAAGTTAATTACGGGACTGTTGTTTTTTCTGGATTTATACTATAGTAAAAATAATAATAAAAGCAAGGGTTATATTATTTATTTTTGTATTTCATAATCGTATTTGAACGAATGGTATTTTATGTAAAAGTAGAGCAATCAAAATTAAGTTATTTGTTCCAATATAATGTGAATGCGCAACTTAAATTTTTTGCGAGTATAGTTTTAATGTTAAAGATACTAGATGTTTTGTACTTAGTATATTACATTTATAGTACGACACTGATTGTCTGTGTTTTGGGTGTATAGGTTGTTGTGTTCATAATTTTATAATTAAATGTATGTTCTATATTTTTAATGAAGCTTATTTTGTATTTTATTAGTTATTATATATAGTTAATAATGTTGTAAATTTTTCAATCAACACTTAAAGTAAACCAAAAACATCTATTTGAAACTAATTCCTTTAAAATAACATGAAACCATAATCTGTTCCATCCAATATATTTACTATTTTTATTTTAAGCATACACTATAATATACGTTTATCTTATTTTTTCTACAAAGCAAAGCCTGGGTAGTTGAAAAAGTATTTTGGTTTAATTTCTTCAAACAACTTAATAGTCCACTTCATTTATCAAAGTATGCAATGCCTTCTTTCTAATCCACTTCTTTTATATAACTTAGTCATATGTTGTACATTTATACAACATTATATATTTGTAAATTAAAGGGATTGGAAGCGGTGGTTTTCTGTTTCTGTCAAACACACGCTCAACATAGAATTATAGACATGTTCTATTTGAATTGCAACAAAATATCAAAATTGTGAATTTATGTGTGTATTTTTTTATTTTTCCCAAATTTAGAAAAGTATAGGGAATTTTTTACTTTTGACTTCCTACCAAATTGGAACTTATATTAGCTACCTATTAGAAAAAATATCGAAGTATTTTTGATTGATGGCTATATCCACATAATATTGCTGAACATTTTAAAAACTCAAATTATTACATTTACAAATAGGTACTCTTATTTATAAGTACAAGTTTTGAAAAACAATGAATAAACACTTCAAATTTATAATTCCTCGATAGTACATTGGTATTAAATACAGGTAAGTACCTATTAATATTTATTAAATTAACATAATACCTATCATATTAATAATTATTAGGTAATTAGTACTTTTAGTACTATATTATATAAATAGCTTATAGATACCGAGTAATGTTTTAGATGACACTAAACAACTTAATTTTTTTGAAAATATTTTTTTTACATCCTAAGTAATTTTAAATTTTTAAAAACATTGTTGCTCAAAAATAATTACTTTTTTAATAATAACATGTATTTTTCATTCCTTATTCCAAAGTAGAATATTCTTGGAAAATTTGTATATATTAATATATTATTATAATTATTATTTGCCTATAATGTAGGCTGTAGAAATACTCTAGCAAGATATTATTATCGTATAAACTTTAATTTAAACACCTACTCAAATTGGGACAGCATTACAGCAATCATAATAAACAGTCATCATGAAATATGTATTTTATCATAATAAAGTTAATTGTTAAATGTTATTACTCGTAAATATTTATTTATGTAAAATATTAACTATGAACAAAAAAATGTAATCTATATAATATAATATAAATATATGAAAAAAAAATGTTTTATAATTATTTTCATACTTATTAATTATTATAGGCTATAAGTTAGTAATATTATGTAACTCTGTAACTATACCACGATTAAAGATATATCTTTCTATTCAATATCTTATGCGATTTATATTTTTGGTCATTCAAGTTATTTATTTAAAAATTAATCCCACCCCTCCTACAGATCTAAACACACCTCTGATTTAAACTACTTAATTTCTATGCAACGGTTTCCAGTACGGACACTATCATATGCTATATTATTTTTATAACAATTTATTTATTAAGCACAATAGTCATATACAAATACAATTAAAAACTAAAAGAAATATAAGTAATTATTAATATTTGTCCATGTCACAATCCTATAAAATTGTATTCGGAAGAATTTTTATGACGGTTTTAATTAACATTTTATTAGTCTTTACTCTTTAACATTACCAGACATAAAGTATATAATATAAATTTTTTGTAATTTGAAGAATTAACAATTTGTGTTAGAAAAGCACAATAAGCAAATATTGTTATTACGGGTTATACGAGTTTAAAGTTGGGCCACCCTACTTACTTGGGTGACTATTTTTCAGGCGGCTAGGGATAAGAAACGCCGTTTATTCAGTTGCGTCTTAGTATGTACAAAGCGCCATACGTTTAGAATGCAATCGAACCACAAGATAGTGCAATACCAATGATTATAGTTCATAAGAGCCAATAGGCGACCGAATTCGGTGTCTATATTATTCGTGCGACCGCCGTGGCGCCGTCTAACGTGATTCGATTATCCGCGGAAGGTAGCGAAGCACTTAATCTACATAATATTAAAAAGATTGGAAAATTCTACACAAGGCGATAACAAATCTGTTTTAGACGCGTTGTAGCCACTCTATTTAACGGCCAGCTGAACGACACCAGCCTTTTGCAATCACGTGCGGCTAGGCGGCGACGGCGACACGGTGGCTAGCGGTATCGGAGTGGACTACGATGCTGGCTGTAAGTAACGACACCAATAGCAGTTATGGCAATTATTTGAATTATTGTTACTAATTTACGAGAGCTCGACAATTATAATTATATTTTTTAATCGTTACGACACAATACGACCGGCTGCTTGATGGACGCGAAACGTCATAATATTATTATTATTATTAATACTATTAAATAATATTATTATATAACAGTATATATGGTTAGAGCAAGACTGCGTGTAATGCATTGCACGTAAAAAGGTAACGATGAACAGTAGTGCAGTGGGCGACAACCGGCAAAGAAGCCGGACAACATTGATAAAAATATTAAAAACGTGCTGAAGCGTTTAACACCAAGTAGGTTGCCATGAAGTGGTGGCACACTCAACGCACGTCAATATAAAAACCGCATAGCGAACGACGTTTATACGTCGCAAAAATGCGGGCAGAGGCTGACGAACAGCGGAACGCAATCGGGGAAGCATAAAAACCGATAAAAAAGCAGATCCAAATCGCACATGGTAGTTTGAGATCGTACACAAATACAATGTCGGTGTCGAAGACGTCTCAATGTCTCACCAAAATATAGTAAAAGTAAAAAAATAAAAATAAAGCAAATATCATTTAGGCAACCCGTCTGACGATGCGTGTTAGTCGAAAAATGACGAAAACTGAACAGGGGCCGTGGGCGACCTTGATATAAAATAAAAATCTGGATTATTTCGTGTTTTTTTGCGCTCAAACCGTTTCGGCAACCCGTCTGACGATGCGTGTTAAGTTTCATAGTCGAAAAATAAATCCATCGCCGCGAAAACTTGCACACGAGTTTTTTTCAAAAAAGTGGTTTTTACCGTACTTAGGTGGTTAAAATTTGTATTTTCGGCATTATTTGGATGTGGGCGGTAGCTCCGACGGTCCCTTGTACCGGCTTCCGCGTTTTTAGAGTCATCGCGAGTAAGGTTCCATCTTAAAAATACGTATATTTAGTTTTTTAGTCGAAAAATGAACAGGGGCTGAGGGGCCGTGGGTGACCGTGATATAAAATAAAAATCTGGATTATTTCGTGTTTTTTTGCGCGCAAACGATAAGTATTAACTATTAAGTAATAAGAATAACTAATAAGTAATAACAGATTAGCTATTAGCATTGATTAAATATAATATAATAATTATTATTATTATTATTATTTTATTATTATAATATTTATATATTTTATTTAATATTAAGTATATTTAATCAATGCTATTAGTACATCAGACATAGATACTAAAGACTAAAGAGTAAAGATTGTCATTACTCGTTTGTCGTGTGTCGAGTTATATATAGTATATTATTATGTAATTGATTTTATCTTATCTATTGAACGTCTGTGTCGACGGTCCAGTCAATATTTACGAGATCTATGATAAAGAAACGTAATAACCAATGTAATACTATTATTAGACTGCCGAGAAATTTTCAGAATTGTAATTTTACGAATTTACGATATTTACAATAAACGCCTATACAAAAATTATTGAATACTGTGACTCGAGAAAATTGAATATCTACGACATAAGGACATAGGGCAACTACGTGGCGTTTGTGGGGGGGGATTCCCCCTTTGCCACCCCTGGATCTGCCACTGTTAAAGACTTAAAATTATGTAAAAGAAATATTTTTAAAAACGTACATAAGTATTTTTTATTTTTTTTTAAAGAAGTCCATTCATTGAATTTTTAAACAAAGATGGAATTATTTATATGTAAGGATATTTTAAAAATGAATTATAAAAAAACTATCTATTTAAAAAAAATGAATTATTTAATTGTTTTACAACCAAGTATATCGCACTCGTGATGGTTCAAAAATTTGGTACAGTGCCTTGCATAGGAGGAGATAAGTCGCAGGATGCAGATTATATATTTATATCCCCCAACATTATAATTTTTTAATTAAAAATAATATTATTTTATCGCAATGTAGAGCAGTTAAATTTTTGTTTTTAAGTTTGAATGAGACATATTTTAGTGGCCCATTGTATATTACTGAGCCGTCTGGGTCTGTATCCCGATCATCCGTCAACATATAACTACCACGGCAATATAGTATAGTTGGTAGTACACTAGAGCACTAGGCACCTTTAAAGTGCCTTAGTAGTACAACTAAACTATAAAATACAACATGTTAACGTAGCTGCGTATTATATATGAAGGTGTGAAGTCTATACACTGATGAGACAGTTATAAAAACAATAATAACACAAAAAGGATATACTATTATTATTGTTTATAATTGACGTATATGTGTGCCTAAACAGGCCATTTACAGGTAACAACAATAAATGAATAACTCGTACGTCGTGTGGGCAACGTTGTTTATTACACGCACTGCACGTTGAAAATCGCATGTTACTATTATGGGCACATAATATATATGGTCGTTTTACGCATCATATGAGCACGAATACAATTGTATGACGGGCAATTGCGAGCGAGCTGGGCCGTTTCAGGCGAACATCTTCTTGACCATGTCGCCGTAACGAGCGTTCTGGGCATCCACGCCGCGCGCGGCCACGTCCCGGTATCGCTCGGCAACCGCGTTGCCCGGTTCGATGTCCAAGGCGCGAACGGCGTCGACCAGGGCACCGTCGAACATGCGGAGCTCGGCAGCCGCCCGGCATCGGCGCACCAGGGCCTTGACGTTGCTCGGGTCTATGGCGAGCGCCTTTCCGGACAGCTGGCGGGCGTGTTCGTAGTTGCCCAGCTGTAGCTGGCAAGCGGCCATGTTGTTGCACACGGCCACGTACATGGCGTCTCGGTCTGATCGCACAGCGTCCACGTCCCGGACGAACAGCACCGCCCTGGCCGCCCGGTTGAACCGGTGGAACGCGTCTGCGAACCGGCCCTGTCCATACAGCCGGTTGCCCGCGTCCTTCTGTCGGGCCGCTTCTGTCAGCTTCAGCCTGTCGTCGCCGCGCCAGCTCGCACCGCCGGCTGCCTTCCGCACGGCCGACAAACAGACGCGACCGGTGACTCGACCCCCGCGCCCGTCGCCCACGCAAAACTCCCGGAGCTCGCCCGGCCGCATGTCGGCCACTACCGCTTCCAGACCCCTGTCCACCGTACAGTCCGCTTCGCCGAGCACAAACGCCAGATCGCGGTCCGTGTCACCGCGGAACCACGCGGACAGGCTGCAGTCGGCCGATGGGGCCTGCAGCCGTATGTCCGTCAGCGTGATGGAGCACTCGTCGCCGGGCAGCGGCCGGAATACGGAAGACGGCGACGGCGACTCTTTGTCGGCCAACGGACGCTGGTCGATCACCTCGCAAACGGGAATCCTGTTCATTTCTGCAGCCGACTGTTCGCCCTGTGGCCTCGGCAGAATCCGAATCTATAGGATTTCCACGCAGTCCCTATAAAACCCACATGCTTAATATTTATTTATTTATCTATTATCTATATGACTATATATATATATATATATATATATGGTTTATAAACTGAAATACTGTTCGATAATTAGCGCATAATTTATTTATAAGACCCATTAAAAAAAAAAAAAATTGTTTGCAATAGCCAATAGTCCGAATAATGTTTTTTTAGAAAGAAAAACTGAAAAATTGGGAAAAATCTGAGTACTTTTTTTTATGGGATTTTTGTATGTACTCGCAACCATAATATTATACGTTTTCCGCGTCAGCTATAAAATATTTTAATAATTAACAACATTTTTTTGAGTCAGCTAATTACCCAATATCAACGCCCGTATTCTTAACTATGGATCTTATATAAGTTAATATGATAACAATTAACAATCGTGTATTGCCTTTACACAATTACGCATAATGCATTTTTATACGTCTCTTTTTTAATATCCTTATGTAATTAAATGTTAAACAATTTATTTTATGATGTAAATATACCAAGCCATTACTCCTTAAGTAATAATATCATGGCGATGTTTATTAAATGATAAGTTTGGATTAAAATTGGGACGTGAAATAAATACCTGTAAGTCTGCAGCTCCTAAAAGTAAGATTCTTAATTAAGACTAGTCTTGAATGTTTTCTAGGGGTGTAATTAGTGTTTCAATAAGACCTATTTGTGTAGATTACGTATACCTAATTTAACTATAGTTATTCAAGTATTGATTTGACATGTTTTGAAACAACGATCATATTGAACTATGCATATGTTTTCGAAATAAAAAAAATCAAGATTTTTAACAATTTTGAGCAAGTTTATTCAATAGGTATATAAACGAGGAAACCAGAAGGTTAGGCTGGAATACAACTACAAGATTGGTTAACTATAACTTATTCAAGGAAAACACCATGCAAGTAGTGGCGTAACTAGAATTCACAAGGTTTGTGGAAAAAAACTATAGCAAATACTAATTGTTCAAGAATTTTCACTCGATCCACTCAAAATTTAATAATTATTATTTTTAACAGCAAAATATTCAAAAAAATTAAGTAAAAAAAAAAAAAACAAGTAAATATGTAAATAAAATAAGTTAGAATCTAAAATATTTTTAGTTTCTTATAATAATTTTCTCAAAATGCATCAACTAAGCTGTTCAATTGAAAGTAATTCGGGTGAGCCGCTAAGTCATTCACATTCGTTAATCTCAACAGACTCAACATAGTATCTATACGTATTAAGTATAAATCTATACCTAGTTACTATTAAATAATGACTATAACAATGAAAATCGTAAATTTGGATAATAAAAGTTAGGTGCATTAAATTACAGCCAGAAAATAATCATATCAAATTAAAATAATAATTATTTTTTAATAGTATTATTGAAATTTTTTTCGTATGCAGTAGCATACGGGGCCGATTTAATTATATGTCGGTTGAGAGCTACTGAATATTAATGAAATGTGTGGCAAAATCACTTATTACTAATAAATAATAAGTTATTATTAAATAAATAGAAATAAAGTATTACTATTTGCAATATTTGCATATCAAAAAAACATTACACAAAAATATTCTACTTATTCCAAGGTAGGTATTATGTTATTTATACAACTTTAATTTCGGACATGTAGATAATTAGTTATAACTTATAACTTTATGTCTTTATATAGGTTATAGGTACTTATAAAGTGCAGATGGGTGGAGTAGGAGACCAATATTTTGTGATTTACTCTGCTCGTCTCATTTAACCTTTTTAATAGATTTTTAAATTTCAATTTGTATTCATTGAAGTAGGTGCTCTAAAAAATATTCTGCTTTTGAATAAGAGATTAAAAATGGATGTCATTCAAAAAAGTAAAAATCTTAAAATACTAACAATAAATGATACCTAGTAAAATATATTTTTTTTTTTCAAAAATGTATTTTTCATAAACGTTAGACATTGCAGAAATAAGTTTTTTTCGATAAAATAATAATTCAATATATGTGTGACGTACGGATGTGAGTCGTGAAGTATTTGGCCGTGATGTTTTAGAGGTTCGGCTGCACAAACAAGAGCAAAGAAGTCTGCGGCCTTTTCCCAGGGAGTCTTATTTATCAGTAACCGCCAGAGCTTCCACAACAACGGGTAATAAGTGATTCAAACATTAAAGTACAGCAAGCGTTAACGAGATTCAAGTCATTCGCAGTTACCCATCTGTAAAACGGGATACATACCTACAACACGTGTGTAAATGATTGTAGAGACGATGGCGAACGATACTATAGGATGGTTTGGAGAAGACGATGGAAGTTTTTTTTTATCAGCCAACGACGTCGAAAGTTTGCGCTTAAACAGCTGTAGACATGTTTAGGGCGCTGCGTACACGACAAAACGGAACGAGTGCCCAAGTTGTCGACAAGTCTCGGGTTCAGCTCGTGCAGGTAACTTCGGTGGCCTCTGTCTGAGGGTGTGCACGGAACAGGTTGAGCAATAAATGCGTCAAGAGGAACAGACCTACAAAATAACCATCGTTGTCGGTTACCTATAAATTACATTATTTTCAGCACTCGAAAACGAGAACTGCTGAATGGCGATTGCACGCTAACCTTATTCTATCGATGCTTATGTGTGTGTGATAGATAAAGAGAGAGCGAGACGATTTTCATTCAATATTCAATTTGAACTCGATCCTCACCTCTATACATATTATACTATGTTTCTAAGTAAGCTTTCGACCTAGTGACCAGTTGCGTCTGTGTTTCTATTGTATCGAAAATAACATTACCAACGCTAAGGTAAAAATGCATACAACTGAACAAGACTCAACAGTCAACAAAATAATAAACTAATAATATTGAGTTGTATTCTTGTCTAAATAATTTGTTTGAAATGTTACATCAAATTCATCTTCAGTCCGATAGAATGGATCGTAAAATACTCCGGCGTTATTCACCAAAGCGTAAACGAATCAAAACCTGAAAATAAACAAAACACAAGGCAGTCGTACATTCATTACTTATTTCACACTGGTCATAGTAACCTTAACACACATTGAATATTATGAAACGCCTCTACATCAATAAAATGTAGGTGTTTAAACTTTAAATTGATTCAATAGAAACTTGAAAGAAGAATTAAAAAATATATAATAAAATAGTACACTAAATATATATCAGAGTAATTATGTCAACTGTCAAGTAACAAATACAACAAAACTGTTTTAGAGTAGTTTCATTCGTGTAATTATTTATTATTTCTGCACAGCTACATACCTATAATACTTTCATTGTTTTTATTATCCACAAGTATAATTTATTTATTATACACATGGTGTTAACATTTTTTTTAAATTCATTTTATCAAGAGTTAGAAACGATAATTCAATATTTATCATTTTCTAAATATTATTTTTATTAAATGGATTTAATTTTAAGTTCAGTACAAACTTTACACCAATTCTGTTCAATAACATAATATTTAGACTTTATAGTGATTATAAATAATTGAATATACAAAGAGTCATATGATATATAAACAATGTTTTAATATTCTCTAAAATGCAAAAAGTTTTCAATTTTATTTGTTTAAAATTTGAAATCCTTATATTTTTTGCTTGTTTTTGCTTCTTGAGCAGCTTTCCGTTTTTGTGATTTTTTCTTTTCGGTCTCAGTGCCATCATCTTCCCCGCCCTGTTGATCCTTCATTCTTTGCTCATATCTAGCTGCCATGGCTTCTACATCTCCAGCTAATTCCAATTCAGATGGATCTAAACTAACTTCAACTTCACCAGGTTTATTTGTTGCTGCAGTTGGTATGTCATACATGTGTGTAGATGCCATCATAGAGCCACGAACAGTGTCAACCTTCTTCTCAGGTAAAACATGGTAGAGTGGTTGTTGCTCACTACTTTCCATTTCAGATTCAATCTTTCGTTTTCTTAATTCAATATATTCTGGTGTTTCATAACCACTTGGTAATCCAGACATAATTCCTGATGGTGTAGCTAAACCTTCGGCAACTGGTGTGGCAATACCACTAGCATCAATTGCTACTTCTTCGGTTTCCTTTACTTCTTCTTCTTCCTCTTCTTCTTCACTTTCTTCAGCATCTGATTCTGAATCTGGCTCTCCCCACATAGATTTATCAATTTGCTCTTCAGCTACATGGGATTCATCATAATCAGATGGTGTACCAAACACATTTCCATAAAGAGGTCGACCACGTTCGTCCACGGGAGGCTTACCCCAACCACCAGCATGGTAACCAAAAGAACATCCTTCAGGAATGGGAGCATTAAGACCAGGAATTTTAAGAGCTGGATATGATGGCGGTGGACCATAACGTTGCATAGCAATAAGCCACGGTGGAGGGACTTTGTGAGCATTATGACCAACCGGCATACCTAATGCTGTACGTAATTCAGCACTCAAATCACCAGGTTTTTTTTCTCTAAGTTTAGTCTCATATTCTTTACCTTCATAATACAAATCACCATGCAGAGATAATCTTGGTTTAGTTTGTAATTTAAAGAATGCGTCATGTAATTTTTTGTAATCAATATCGATCTTACCCATTTTGGGTCTAACTCTTTCTCTCATTTTATTTTTTAATGATTTTTCATCTTCTTTTTCTTGATGGGCAGCTCTCATTTCCATGATACCAGTACGTTTAATAAAATCAGGCAAATCAAATGGGGGTTTTTCAATACCTCGTTTACCCTGTAAATACTTACGCTTGAAGCACCAATGGCGAGGTACAGGCACTGTGTTACGATGCGCTTTTAACTGTATTAATAGATGAGGATCTCTAGCAGTTACATCGTGCATTTCTACAACATCTGGCCTAGAAACAAGCTGCTTTAGTTCAGCTACACTTAAACGAGTAACCTTTTTAAATTGCCTTCTCGACAACTTATCAGGACCCTTTGGTTGATTTTCTCCATCTTTATCTTTGCCGTCATCATCATCTTCTTGTTCAGGAAGCTTAGGTACTTTCTTTAAATCTAAACTGGGTAATGTAGCTTCTTGACCACCATCTTGATCAGATAGTTTTTGCTCTGGTTCAGGAATTTTGAAATTCTCAAAAACTTTAGCATATTGCCTATACATAGGTACAAGGTTGAATACACTTAAAGTTTCTTGTATGTATTCAACCTCAATATCTAATTTTTCAACCTTGTTCTCTTTGTCTGAAGATGATGTTTCTTTTACTTTTTGCTCATTTTTCAATTGTTTCTTCTTTTTCTTTTTATACTTTTTCTTCCTTCTTTTAGCTACTTTACGATCTTTGGTAGACATTTTAACTACTTGTTCTTCTTCATCATCATCGTCATCGTCATCATCTTCATCATCCTCGACATCTTCGATTTTAGGCTGTACAACTTCAGTGTTGTCTTCATGTGAATATTCTTTAGCTTGAATATAGTTCAAAGCTTGTTCAAGGGCTGGGGGAAGAGCAACATCTTCACCAGGTGGAATTAGTAAGTCTTCTTCAAAAGCAACTTCCGGTTCGTACATAATTGAACCACACAAGAAATTTGAACAGATATTTTAATTATAAAATAAGCTTACGGTTGTGAATATTTTTTGAAAACTCTCGAGTAGTGCTGAATGAATTGAGATCCAAGTATTGAAATTCTATGCTTCTTAAAAATGGAACACAATTTCTACCAGCAATCACCACTTTGCACCTAGAAACATAGGAATTTAATTATTAATCACATATTACATGTTCATATTATGCTCGTTAAATGTTATTTTAAAAGAAGCTTTTATTAGGTAAAAGCTAACAAAAACTGATATTATATTGGCAATAACTTGATTAAATTAACCATTACAACACCTGGAAAATAAAATAATACATAGGTATGCAACACATAGCATATAATATAAATTAGTTATGTTACAAATTATATAATTTTGTGTATTTGAAGTTTTCACCATACAAATTTGTATATGTTTGATTGAAATAAGATTAATTATTTATAATACATTCTATAAGTTATTCATAAAAACAAGAATATAATATTTATGTTTTATATTCAATTTAACTATTAAGTAATAACTAATAACCATGTTCATAATATACCATGATATACAGAATTAGGTAATTTTTTCTTAATACATTATTTCCAAGTGACCTATTATGTTGCACTCATACATTTTTCTTAACTTTCAATAAATATAAATTGATAATAATAATAATAAATTGTTAACAATTAATAATTACATTCCATAATTATTAATTATATGTATTTCTATAAATGCAAAAAAATTATAAAATTTGTTAAGGATCCGTAAATAGTCAATTCTTAAACATTGCCACATATATGTTAAATATTAATTGTAAAAATAAAAAGATGATATTAAATATTGTAGTAACTCATAAAAATCCAATATAATATATGTACTTAAAATTACACATACGATATAATAACAAGCCAACATCATAAATCAATAAATCATACATAAAATACTACTAACATATAGTCATACGATAGCAGGGCAATAACAAGCAAGAACCAAAAATTGAATAGTAAGAACAATATAATTACATATTTGTACCAAAACAGGTTAAATAGGTTTGGTAAAGGAACAAAAAAACAATATATATACTTATTATTTAATTTTACGAAAATTAATTTGGATAAGGTCAATGATTACAAATGACAATTACAAAAAGTGGTTTATTCATGATAATCTATAGGTTTAGTTTACGTGTTGTTTTGTAATTGATTATTTACATAGCAAGTCGCAATAACATCTACACATATAGAGGGATAGATAATACATAATACACAAATAGAGAACTTCATATAAGTTTCAGAGTTTAGAAAATATTATTTGAACGTTTAGCGTACAATTCATATAAAGATCAGCCCAATGTTCCTATCAAACAATTATGAGCAACATACCATTTTATTTGATTCCATTTGAACTTTGAAGACGAACTCTTTTTCAAACTTTACGGATCGAGGAATAATAGAACTACAGAATAAAACTCTGGGCACACGACCACAGGGTTAAGTCAAGAGATGTCGGTGTGTTGGTCTGTACTCTGTTGTTACTTGTGCCTTGTTGATGATAAACATCGAACAGATAACAAAATAGACGCCGTGCGAATAACTGGGAAGTTATAAATTTTCGCGCCATTTTTTGATAATGTTATAGGTTAGTCTGATTTTATTTGTGAATTGCTGATGAATCTTTTGTCGATTTAAAAGTTGATTGTTTAGCTTTAGTGTTTAGACTAGAATACCTAGGTCACGGTCAGAATTCACTATTCAGTTTTACTAATTCACTATTCACTTTTCAATAATTCAATATTCTTACTGTCATACCCACGATTAAGGAAGAAATTCCATTTCATTAGTCGTGGAGTCGTTTAAGATTTAATTTATAGTCTATTTAGTAAGGTAAGGTTATTTCATCATACTTTAACATTTAATCAATTTATTAATTTATAAAATTACTATGTACCAAGTACCCAACTATCATCTACGAATGGCGGACATTTTCCCCCCGGACAATTTCCCCCCTGTTATTTTCGACATAGTAGGACATTTTCCAACCGTATATTTTTTGATGATGACATTTTCCCCCTATATAACTAAACTATTTAAAACGTATTATAATTATCACAATATTTATTATTTTCCCACCCATATTCAAAATGTATTTAAAATAAGTTTAAATATTTGGATGTTTATTGAAACACAATCAAATTTGGTAGCAATTATTAAATTGTTAAATATCCAAACTGGTATGGGCGGTATGGTTGAATATATAAAAAGGCTTAAAAATATGTGTTTAGGGATAAGTAAAGAATAGTACATTAAAGAGTTTTTACAAAATGTTTCATATCTATGTCGCAATTTCTAGTTATTTTTTTATTATTTTAATTTGTATTATTATTACTACTACTGTTATTATGTATTTCAAATTAATTAATAATGTAAAAATGTAAATAATTAAATTTATTACACATTAAGAAAAAATAAAAATAATAATTGCATATATTCTATTATATTAATATACTAATTATAAGGTATATTGAAATAAAAATATGGGGGGGGGGGGGAATTTCCACTTACCATCATATACTATAAAAAAAAAATTAAATAACTAAGTAACCTTTTTTCTTTTGTTGCCAAGTTGCTTTTCAAATTTTGAGCAGTGCTCCATTATTCATTAGAATCATTAGATGAACAAACAACTATAAAAAAACCTATAAACATTAAAGAATTAAAGTTTAAACTAATGAGTAACAACTACTTATGTTTAGGTCTACATGAGTTGTCCATTCTTTAATATTTTAAGTTAATATAATTTATATTATTTTGAATTAATATTTTTTGTATGGAAATGCCACAATTCCAATTACTTTCCTAGTCCCTACTCATGTATCATAGACATAGGCGTCATTAAGGGGTATCTTTGCTACCCCATAATTTTTTTTGGGGTAGCAAGGGTATTGTTTTGCTATCCCCAAAGAAATCTTAGATTTAGAAAATATATTTGATGTTTATTATTCAAGTGTGTACTGTATACTGTATTATTAAAATAATAATTATTATATTATATAATAGTTATTTTTCACTTTCTAAAAATAAATGCAATGTAAATTTGTTGTAGATAATTTTTTTTTTTTGCTACCCTAGAATTTGGACTAATCTAACTGTATGATCATAGTCACACAGTTAAGTAGGGTTCTGTTCGTCTAAAGTCTAACAATTTTCTATCTAATATTGTTAACTGAGTACTGCTGTGCCATTTTTAGATGTAACTGATAAATCATATACATAAGTAGTTAACTTATTAGTTATTATTTACTATACATATATTATAAAAATAATAGTTATTAATATAATTTTCCCAGCTACATAGATTAAATTGTTTTATTTTGGTAAAATATTTTACTTTGATAGTGAGATGAGTGCCTATAATTGTAACTACTTATTTTTAATATTTTATTGATCCTTATTATTATAGTTAAATAATTTATACGTTCTTATTTTTTCAATATTTTGTATATAATATAATAGTTTATTTTGTATTTACTAATTCACATTTAAATCTTTAAGATGATTAAAATTGAAAACACATCACCTTTAAAAATGGAAGAAATTGAATGTATGTCTGATGATGAAGACGAAAGTTTGACATATGAACAACAAAGAGAAAAAAGAATGAAAAAAAATCAAGAAATATTAGAGTGAGTAGTTTTCTTTGAAAATTATTTTTTTTAACAGGCTTATAAATATTAAGCTAGTTTTTAATGATTTATGTGATTTTAAATATATTTTAAAGTTTAACTAGTCATTTTTATCGTGCATTATTATTATCTAAAATTGAAATTCTTAAAAAAATATATAAACAGAGTGATTAATCGAGTATGCTTACTACTATTTTTTTTACTTAAAATAATACTTTTAAATTATTCTAAATTCTGATTTTTGGTACTTTTACATTATATTTAAGGAAAATATTTTCAAATAATTAAATTTTTTATCGTTTAAGGGGTGCCTTGTGGCACTACATAAAAGCTTATATTTTTTTTTTAAATTATAACTAACTTTTTATTCTATACTATGCTGATAATTTTTTTGAAAATTTTAGTTGATTCATATCAAAGTTCTAATGAGTAGTTGCTTAATTATTAAAATGTAAAAGTCAACTGCAATAATTTTGTTTGTTGTTTGTCATGGTACGGTCAAAATTGATGTTGTGTAAGAAGTTATGATAGGAATGAGCATCGGCATTACACCGTAATGCTTGATACTTTGTATTTGCACTGCTGCAGACCGTCAATATATATGTTAGAGATAATTGTCTTTAAATCACTTTTACAAAAATATAATACAAATGAAATATTTAATCCAATACTTATTATATTTTAAACATTCTTACAAATTATAAAATATCAATAAATTATTATTATAACTCATATCTTTCAAACCTATTATTCTTAGTATAGAAATTTTAATTATCCAAAAACTTATTTGTATTTCAAGTTAAATACATCAGCATTTTCAAAAAGTCGTCTGTATTAAAATTTACAGAAAAAAAACAAGACATTTTTATTTGAAAAAATCACAAATCTTCTAATTAAATTTTAATACTTCAGTTCATTTTAAAAGGAAAAATTAGGACAAACTTATTTGGTGTGTCATTTTGTATACTAATAACACAAATTATGATTAATTTCTCATGAATTATTCATCTAAAATTTGTAATTAAATTTATTAATTAATAATAATATTCCAGTATACTTGGTATAAATCAGGCTGCAAAGACATTAGCAAATAGCTTAGAAAAAAAGGCAGCTTACAAAAATGTTAAAAGATCTCGATCTGTAAAATTGTAAGTACCTATTAAATGTTTGACCAAATTATTTTTAAAACTTTATTATTTAATTTTATTCATATATTTTATTTTTTTCAGAAAACCTGAAAGACGTTCATTGAGAATAGCTCATTTGGCTGCACCTCAAGATAATCATCTCCCAGAAAAATATGAATTAAAATCTAACAATTCCAAAATCTCTGAAAAAGACAATTCTTATGAAACTAAATTTATAGATCAAAGTAAGTAAACTTTTATCCTTAAGCTACTAGTTATTTTTGTTCAACACATAGGTAATCCATACTGTTCACATATTTTTTTTTAGTTTTTTTCTCTATTAATAAATTATAAAGTTAACATTAAATGTTCATTTAGGTATACTATTTATCCAAGTTTGAAAAAATACAATTGAAATACTTTAACTTACAGCAACTATTTAAGTAAATAATTAACTGTTTTTATGTAAACCGTACCTTGAACAAGATCATTTTATGTATGTGAGATTTAAAATTAATTAAAATATTGTTTTATACTAAGGCAACCTGTTAGAAAAAGTACCAGATGAAATAATACCCAATGTATATTGTCTGTAATCTACATTTTATAAATAGATTGTGCTCCATTTCACTACAGCTTTCATAGTGTGTTATTTTAAAGGAAACATACTTATTACTAATTATATTATTTTATTTACTTAAGGTATCATAACAATGCCAGAAGAAGACTCTGTTTTTGTTGAAAAATTGAGTGATGAATTAGCCATTAAAGAAGCAGTTAATGATTTTCATATGTTACCAAGTGATAAGTATGCAATAAATTCTAAATTATTAATAGTTTATACTTTCCCATAATGCTAAAATTGGAAAAATAACTATGTAACTAAAAAAATATACCATAGTATATTTATTTATTAACTTACTTTACATCTAATGAAATAATAATTGTATTTAATGTTTTATAACAATATATCAAGTGTAAGTTTATCCTCAAAATTAATGTTAGTTTTCTTCTCTCTCTTTACTATGAATAGTATATTTTTCTAAGATTTTTTACAGATATTTAAATAATTTCCATTCTTATCTATTGATATGTTAAACATTATTTTATTTGTATTTAGATTTGTTCATGTGCTAAAAAGTCTTGATATGATTACACCAGTAAAAGTGTGTGAAAAACGAATCTACTCTCTTGCTATTCATCCTTCAGAAACATCTCTAATAGTTGCGGTGGGGGACATGAACGGAAACTTGTGTGAGGCTGAATATATAATTAAAATATTTTTATTATGGAATTCATATAATAATTAAATTATTGTAAATTTGTCTGACTCTTAATTAGTAATAATTTAATTTTAACATTTTGTAGCCTTATACAACAATAGAAACTCAGAAATGCGCGAGTATAGAATTCATGATGCTCCAGTTAATTGTATTTCATTTTGTACTTGGGATCCATATAAGTTGTTTTCAACTAGTCATGATGGGTCAGTCAGATGTGGTGACATGGTTAAACGAACTTTTGATGTTGTTAGTAAAATCATTTTACATAAGAATTTATTATCTTTGTTTTTAATCATGTTAATTAAAGTTATACGTTTTAAATAAATAGATCTATAAGAAAGATTGGAAAGGTCAAAATAAATATGGTATGAATCATACTACATGGCACACTGAATTTGAAAGAAATCTTCTAATAGGGAGTGGTATGTTGCTAGGCTTTCTCATCTGTGACACATAAAATCTCAATTTTTTATGATTATATTATATGTTTAACTGTTTGCTTATTAAGGTTCGGGACATGTAGATATGATTGACATACGAACACCAGATCAAATTATTAACACTGCTTGGTGCCATGAAAGATCTGTGCGTACAGTTCAATGTCACCCTTTGGAAAAACATCACTTTTTAACTTCATCTGGAATTGGGTAATTACTAATTGCTATTATAATATTATATTAACTGCTAAAATACATGCATTTAAATGTATTAAAAAAAAAAAAAAATTATTTAATTAAAATTATACTTTTAGAGAGGTTTCTTTATGGGACATAAGGAATATGACTGATAAATCAATTAATCCAATCTTACAGTTTGAGCATCCTAAATCATTAACTAGTGCATTTTTTTCTGCCTCTGGTACTAAGATGGTATCTACATGTAATGATGATAATATTAGAATCTTTAATACCGATACATTAAATTCAAGTGCTACAAGTAAGTTCTAAATCTTAATCGTTTTCTGTATAACTTTTCAATCAATTATCAATTTTCTTAATATAAAAAAGCTGAGTCAACCTTTGAAGTAGAAATTAATTACTTAGACTCAATTTTAATGTATAACCTAGTAGATTTTACCAACTGTGATGGTAAATAATATTAATTCAAATATATTTTTTAGAACCTATCAAAATAATTCCACATAATAATCATACAGGACGGTGGCTTTCAGTGTTTAAAGCTAAATGGAATCCTGGAAGAGATAACGAATTCTTCATTGGATCAATGATAACTCCAAAAAGAGTATGTTAAATAATTATTAATTATTATTCAGTTATATTAAGAAGTTTTTAACAGAATAATGTTACCATTTTGTCTGATAATTAAAGGGATTGGTAGGCTACAGAATATATATATATAAATGTAATGATAAATAATGTATAATCCATAATTAAACAAAAGAGCAATCATATTATATCCTATAGTTGGGAGCATGAAAAATGAATGTAGCCTTAACACCCGGTTGACACAGCTGCCCAAATACTCAATATATTACATAACCATTCAGTATTTTGTGCTCCTTATATTCCTTAGGTATTGGAGGAGAACATGCACTGTTGTACATCTTTACATTTTTTTTTCACTTCGTTTGTACCCTGTGCTGTAGTAAACATATTTTGTGAATTTCTGTACATTTGTGAGTATTTGTTTGAATTTAATTATTGATATACTGACAGCTTTGTATAAAATGTCATTTAAAGATCATAACTCTTGTAGTCAAGATAAAAAAAAAATGTTAATGTATTTAATTTTATTATAATGGTATTAGAAAATATGATTTGACAACGACTTTTTCAAAAATTGTTGCTGAAGCTTGTGTCATCATATTGAAGTGTCATATATGTATAAGCTAAAAAATTTACATTAGTCGTAGAGGAAGGACTATCATATAAACCACATAAATTGTATAACTGTCAAAAGAAATGCACGGAAATGGATGACTGATGTTGATATAGTTCTTCAAACACTAAGTAAATTTTATGATAAAGATGAATTGAAATTAAAAAATAAAATGCCAAATTATGAGGAATCCGTCTTAAGTCTTAAAACTTGAAATTAGATGAAATCTGGGTAAACCAAAATCATACAAGGTTTTATGTTTGGCAAAATAACAAAGAAACTGAAGAACTAAAAATACCAACAGGCAAAGGAGGTCGTATTGTTAATTCATTGAAGGGTCAAAATGAGTTTTTAAAGGTTGGCTTGTAAATATGTTAAAGCTACTTCCTGAACCATGTGTTATTGTTAACTATAACACGTCGTATAATTTCATGTATATAAACAATTATCCAAAAAGTAATGCTTGGAAAGATGATGTGCAGAATTGGCTGAAAAATCAAGACATTAATTTTTCACTGTTAGAAACATTAGATGAACTGTGTGAACGAGTTAAATTGTTAATAGTGTTGTTTGAGGTATGAGTTAGACAAAACTAATTTTATTAACCTTAAAGTAATCCAACTGCTATTGTACCACTGCTGGTACCCCATCTTACTTGTAATAAACCCTAAATTATACTATGTAATAACCAATAAACAAAAGATAAAATGATTTTTCTTCTCTTGGACAGTAGTAGCTGCATGGCAAATATTTTTTTGTTGATAAAATATTTGCTAGAACATTTTAGTTTAAATTATCTTTTGTTATAACATTTAAATAAATATATTTATTATTTAGGAATATTTTAACTATTTCATTAATATTATATATGTTTTAAACGACACAGGTTTGGTATGTAGTTAAGGCAGTTGTTTGTAATAGGTTAGTAATATTAATAAAAAATTAATCGTGGTATGAAAAACACAGTTAACACAAACATACTAAAAAAATATGTATAACATTGTTAATGAAAATGGTAATATCTTTAAATGTTTAGTACAATTATCAAGTTTACAACAAGTTAAATAATGTATTATTTTGTTAAAAACCTATTTATATTATTTAAACATACCAAACATACACTGTAATTAATTTCTTATGTATTTCCAGATACAAGTTTATAATTGTACCGGAAATGTATTACACAATCTGACCTCTACAGAGATGACCACATATTGTCCAGTCATAGAAGTACATCCCACTCAGGCTATTTATGTCGGAGGAAATGGATCCGGTCGTTTACATATATTTAGCACCAAGGAACAACTAACATAAAAGCTTCAGTTACTAAATTATTCAGTTTTAATTTTTTATACTAAATATTAAACAAAACAATGTACATTTTTTATAAGGATACTTCATTATATACACAAATCTATAGTTAATTAAGACTTGCCTACTCAAAATACAAAAAAATGTATGTATATATATATTTATTTTTTTTATTGTTAATATATTGTATAAAATACAACAAAAAGAGGACTTTAAAAATAAATAATGGTCAAAGTTTAATTTGTATTTTTATATTGTATATATTAATACATGTACATTGTATATAATTTTTAAACTTTGAATATTAAATTAAAAGTATATGATCACCTACCTAACTAGTTCTACCCATATTTCTATTTTACTATAGCATGGTTATAATTCTCTTGTATAATATGTATTTTATTGATATACCAAAGATTAATGTTATTCAAAATTTGGTTACACATATATGCACTTATGTAATGTAGCAAAGTATTATAATTTATAATACATTAAACAGAAAAAATATTTGCACGATTCTTATACCATATAATAATGAGTATTAAAAACACGCACTAATATTATAAAGTATTAAACCATAAAAAATAAAATAAAATTGAAACCCTGACTAGTAACATCATAATATCTACAATATTGATTCTATAATCAATGTAGACAAATCACATCAATGAGCAGTTAGTAGTATTAAACTCAAAATTTTTGAATTGTGATTATCTTAATAGCAGGTTTAATATAAATGACAAATGTTTAACCATGGGACTAAGATAACAACTTATTAGTGAGTCAGTCAATTAAAATTCCTATATATGCCATGTATCACAATTCACAGTAAAATTATGCCTTACATTTCAGATATAATATATTCATTCATATGGAAATAGTGTATGAATATAGGTGGCACATGAGGTTAGCTTGTACGTTTTTATCGCAGGTACTCTAAACCTTAAGAGCTTTCTATCTTACCTGATCATTTCAAATTACTCTTATCTTTGTCAATGGCTATAATTAAAATCTGATAAAATAAGATTTTACTAATTCTAAATCTTGTAGATCATCAACTCTGGTACTTTTTTTTTATAGAAACTCATCATTGCATTATTTTGAATCACACAGATGATCGATACATATCATATGTTTATATGAATTAAAGGTTATTATTCTCCATAATATGATTACCTTATATTACTAATTACAATTTTACATTACTCTTGAAAACATAACTTATTAACTATTTATTCACACAAATTGTAAATAAATAAAATTGTGTTTGGCAAGTCTGCAGAGTGCTAATTTTTCCTTTTTTTGAAGAAAATAAAGAAGGAATAGTTTATATATAAAAAAAAGAACAATTAAATGATTGGAAATAATATATATCCCATAGCAATATATTGGTTTTATAAATTTAAATATTCCAGGTAGACAACAAAGACTGGATATTGCCTTCAGTCAAACAAAAATTCAATGGTTGAATCATTTGTTTCACATTGAAAATAAATAAATTTTGTGATCACCGTTTAAGATCTCCGAGGTCTTCAATGTAATCTTCATCAATTTCAGGCCATTTTTCAGGTATTATATCAAACAAGTCATCTTTGACATCACCTTGTATGACAATTTCATCCTCGCCTGTCACACTCGATCCACAAGCAAATTTAGTACCAAAAAATTTAGCTGCAACTTTCAAATCAATATTGAATGTACTCAAGCCAGTTACAACAGTAACTGATTTCTTTTTGCCTCTTGGTGCTCTAGATAAACATACCTAAATGATTTTGATATACAAATAAATAAACTATTTTTGTATCAATGTAAATCTCATTTTTAAATCTGCTTGCTTACTTGTTTGGGACCATCATCTTTCTTCTTTGACTTTACCATGCCTTTTCCACCACGTTTTTGACGTTTTTTCTCATCAGAATCATCACCTCCAGCAGTTCCACTTGATGTCATTATTCTATTAAATTCATCAGGTAAATACTTTTCAAGCCATTCCCGGCAACGATCAGTATCTGAGGAAAAATCACAATATTCAGGCGGAAGTGAACAGTTACCACAATATAACACTTTCAGAGGATATGATGGTTTGGAATTTGATTCTTCTTCAGCCATGTTTATATTTCTGTAAGAATAATTTTGTTACCTAAATCAAATAGACATTAAAATCAATTATTAATCCTGTATTAAAATTATAATAATATCTATTTCATAAAAATTGGTTAATTAAAATAATGTTTTTATTTTTGTTTAGTTAAAAAAATAAAATAAAAATAATAATTAATGATTTAAAGCTGCATATAAGTATGATTTAAAAATTAACTACAATCAATCAATACAGAGATTAAAAACGATTAATAAAAGTTTTTAAATTACCAAAATAAAAGGTTTTACACTTCATGAAGCTTTTTCTTCACAAGTATTGAGATTTAATACATATTAAAAATGATTATAATCATTGTCACTGGCTTGACAATTTTTTAAAAAGAAATTTGAAAGATTTATGAGGAATTAAGCCCTCTTATCACTTTGCAAATAGCAAATTGTATAGTATAATATACCTAGGAACACTAAGACTTAAAAAAATATCTACTTACTTTAAACTGTGTATATTTTATGTACAATTATTTACAGTCTAATGAAATTAAATTATGTATAATTACAAAGTACAGACTAAAAATTTAAAATTAAGGTTTAAGTTGAAAATAATTGTATGATATAAAATTTCAATTCAATCTTATCAATTTGAAATAATCATAATCAAGACCGTGGTATAATGGATTAATATCATAACCTAGTATGACAAGACGAAATTTTTATTTTGGCGGTAAATGTACACAACATTATCACTAAGACTTATTATTAGTTAAGACTTTGTTATTAGTTTTATATTGTACCTATCGTTCATTTTTTACTTCTGCAGTTCTGCGGCCTTAACCTGCATACTTACTTAAATGAATAATTACTACTATTTTATATAGTACGTCCTTAATATTCTTCATTACAATTTCGTTGTTCGAGCCATTCAGAAATAATTAACGACCGACGGATTTTTGTGGAGTTTTTAATCATTAGTTATTTGTAAGTAATAAAAAATAATAATCTAATTATAATCGTTTGTTTGATGTTTTTTTATTATTAAACATTAACAGCTATTTGTATTGAATACCATAAACCTTACATCAATATTTGCTATTATGATTTTAGAATCTAATGAAAGGTTTTATTAAAAAATTGTATATATACCTAACACATGTGTATATATTTATTTGTAGTATAAAAGAACTTAACATTTTAATAAAAATAATATAATTTAATTAATAATATTTATTTATTTATTTTTATTAAAGCTACCAATATAAAATTATTACAGTTTAACAGTTACAAGTAAAGATACATTAGCTAATAACAATCTAATGGATGTGATAAAAATAATATTTTTATTCTTTTAATATATTCTATTATACTTGAAGTATTTGATAATAAATTACTTTTGTCTTTCTAAAAACATATACCTAATTTTATATTTTAATTCATTATTTATTTCAATTATATAATATTGTAACTATATTAATTCTGATGAAGTTGCAATATAATAATTTGGTAGTTATCATTATCCTAAGTTCCTACTATGGTCAACTATATCCATATTTTCAACAAAAAGGCCAAATGTAAAATGTTAAAAATTATTTTGCAAGATATTTCATTAAATAATCTTGAAATTTTTTTTTTTAAACCATAATATTTTACTTTATATTTTTGTATTACTAAAATATTAAAATATAATATGACAAAATATATTATTGAACACATTACACATGTTGTGTTATACTTATTGTAGTTTAGATTATCTGTGATGGGGTGATCTGTCCCAATTATTTTTTAATAATTACTAGTTATATTTGTTATGTTAATATAATTTTATTATTTTATAGAAATTATAATTGTTATGGATTCTTTTCTAAAAACTGGGAAAATCAATCAAGATCAACAATCTACTAGCAGTGGTCTGAAGAGTAAAGATGGATCAAGAGGAATTTCTGACAGTACCACACCTTGGGTGGAAAAATATCGACCTCGTACTGTCGATGAGGTATCTGAACAGTCGGAGATTGTAGCTGTACTAAAACAATGTTTAGAACAAGGTGCTGATATGCCACACTTATTGTTTTATGGCCCACCTGGTACAGGTAAAACTAGTACCATAATTGCAGCTGCACGCCAGTTGTTTGGAGATATGTACAAAAACCGTATGCTAGAACTTAATGCATCTGATGATCGTGGTATTCAAGTGATTCGAGATAAAGTTAAAACATTTGCACAGCTTACAGCTTCTGACCGACGACCAGATGGTAAACCATGCCCACCGTTCAAAATTGTTGTATTAGATGAAGCTGATTCAATGACAGCAGCTGCTCAAGCAGCTCTCAGACGTACCATTGAACGAGAGACCAAGACTACTAGATTCTGCCTTATTTGCAATTATGTTAGTTGCATTATTGATCCATTAACGTCGCGTTGCTCCAAATTCAGATTCAAACCTTTATCACATGACATAATGCTAGCTCGTCTTGAACACATATGTAAAGAAGAAGGAGTAAAATGTGCACCACGGGTGCTGGCCCGATTGGTTGATGCTTCTGGTGGAGATATGCGTAGAGCAATTACATCACTCCAAAGCACAGCTAGATTAAAAGGTGAAGATGGTATTGAAGAATTAGATGTTTTAGAAGTTGTTGGCACTGTTCCTGATGTTTGGTTAGATCGTATGATAGATATAGGTCGTATGTACGACTATCAAAAAATGGATGGTTTTGTGGAAGATCTGATATTTGAAGCCTATTCAGCAGCTCAGATCTTAGAACAATTGCATGATAAAATAGTATTTTCTACAGATTTAAAAGACCAACAGAAGGCTCTAATTTGTAAATCTATCAGTATTTGTGCCTATAGATTACAAGAAGGCTGTAGTGAATATGTCACTCTTTTACATTTATTATGCTCAGTTGCTAAAGCATTAAAAGGTTAAGTTAAAAAATATGCATTGTATTTTACTATTTTTTTATTCCATTTTTATTAAATTTATATTTTTAAAACTTTAAAATAAAAAGTGTAATCATTAGTACAGTTTTGTAATATTTTTTTATCATCCTCTCTATATTTTAAAAACTCACCCATCAATTTGAAGTATGATTTATATTATCAATCAATACATTTATTTATATTTATGTCATTTTTATAGTTGTTTACTGGTAGTAAATTTATATCATTGATTATATATTATTATAATACATGATTATAAAGAACTTATAATTGTGTTATAATATTTATAATCAATGTTTATAATATGTATTATTTAATACTTATTTTAATTTTAATATCAATTAACCATTAAACATGATATTTGTATAATGAACATTATATTATACTATATTTTAATTGTGATTGTTTTGTTTAGTGTTAAAATTAAACATAATATAATATATATTATATACATGATGTATAATACATCATAAATGTTGTCTGTAACATATGACAAGATGCCAATTATTAATATTTACCATATACCTAATTCATAGAGCTAATTAACTTTATTACCAATTAGTACTTTTTAACTAAAAATTACATAACCATCCATATAATTAAATGTGGCATCATTAAAACCAACTTTTGACGTTTCTGCTATCAATTGCGTACACTATACAGTATATTGTGTTATATTTATGTAAAATAATTTATCAACAATTATTAATTGTTAAAAAATTGACTAATCTACTATAATTTAAAATATTGTTGAGTTGTGCTGATTTTAAGATCTCTAAGATTTATTTGTATGTTCTATGCACAAGAATAGAAGATATTAATTTTAATATTAACCAATTTCTTATTTTTCATTAATCAAAACCTTCTACAGAAATTTATTTTTCATAAATATTCAAAAGTTTATCTCAAATACTTGCTGAAACTGTATGATTGATCAACATTAAATCAACTAAACCCAATATAATATATTTTTAAATTATTAAAGTAGTTTCACAAATTGGGAAATTTTTTTTTAACATTTATATTTTTATTAGATTATGAATTTATATAATATTAATTTATTCTATAATCAATACTTCCACAAAGGCACTAAGATTTTTTTTTTTAATAAAAATTTTAGCAAATCATTTTTCACTTTGTCAAAAGCAACACAAGGAATTAATAAGGGCTAAGATCTTATTTATAACTAAGAATATTAGTTAAAAAAATTAATAGATATATTTCCTGTGCATTGACCGGATAGATTTTTAATATTTACACTTTTTATAAATATAAGCATGTTTTAATTTAAAATAATTTCGATTATTTTTAACTATTAATAATTTAGGTATTCAAAATTGTAAATATTAAAAAATCAAAACATAAATAAAAATTAATAATAAACCATAAACGTATAGTATGTAAATTAAAAAAATAGCTGAGTTAAAATTAATCCTAAACCCTCCCCTAGCTGCTCTAACATCCCTAATAAACAAAATATCACTCCCACTCCTTAATAAATTAAATCACGCATCACATTTTCCGATCATTTATACCATATTTAATAAATAAATTCTTAATTGTATTTAAAAAACTTATAATGTTACATGTAATATGCTGACACATATAAAATATAATAATTGAAAAAAAATAGCTATAAATAGGACTCATAAGTTCATGCACTAAAAACGCATAAATAAGTAAGTCTACAATAAAATCTGACAAAATATGCAATTATATTATTATTGATTATTAAAAGTACTGTTTATAATCAAGTACACTAAAAATCTAAAATAGGTAATGCATTTAAACATGCTCAGTAAAAAAATAACAAAAAAAACCGACTACATATTTACACTTTTACAAGAATTAAACAATAAACATATTGTAGATACCTATACTAGATACAAACATTATTACGAATCTTGGTTTAATTGTTATAAATAACATTATTAAAAATAATATTTATCTTTTTTACGCTATACCTATTTTCTATAGGCTATGAAAATTTCAAATTCAATTTTATTATTTTTTTTTCTGAAATTTTTTGGTATGATGAATTCAATTTAGTTAACTTTTTAATAATAGTTAATAATTATTAATTTTTATCAAAAATATAATAACGTTAAACGGAAAAATCAGGTACGTAACAGTTTGATGTTAGAAAGTAAAATTATTTAATACGTTAAACCAGGGGTCGCAACCTTTTTACTTACACAGGCCATAATTTTTTTCAGTTTTTCATTGAGGGCCGCATAAAAATTAAAAAATATAATTTATTATATATATATAATATATATATATATATATATATTACGATATGTATTCATTATGTATGATTAGATTACGTTCTTGCTCATAGCTTATGTCATGAGATGTGCACATTGTTATATTAAAGTCATGATTAAATTAAATTTTTATTAATTTAAGATATAAAATTGAAATTTTAAACACCATGAAATATATCTGGTGGGCCGCAGCAAAAAGTTCCGAGGGCCGAGGGCCGCGGGTTGCCGGTGCCTTCGTTAAACAATAAATATTAGTATTTGATATTTATAACTTTATATACCTACATATCTGTAAACGCATGTTTATATTAAAAACTATACTTATATATTGATCAAATTTAAACCTTGATTATTACTTTAAAATACCTCAGGTGGTAGGTATTAATTATGGTCTATGGCAGCGTTTCTTAAACTAGTTAAACTGTGTTCCGCGAAGCTTAAGTAATTTTTTTCAAAATTTTCAAGGAAATTGACTAGTCTTATTACAACTGCAATTAGCAATTAAAACTTTGTGAATTGTTGAATGTAATGACACTAATGAATACTGGAAATGTATAATAACTAATAAATCTAATAAATACACATATTCATGTAAATCCTCTTGGCTCTTATACGGACGAGCAGTAGTGGCTCAATTTCGCGCGTGTTCTAAATTAAAATTAAATATCTACTCGGCTACTCCCTTTCACGCGGGTTTTGATTGAGTGCATTTTTTTAATATATACATATATTATAATTGTATTATTTGCTCAGTCGACCGAAAGCCGAAAGAACACGTCGGGTCGAGTTGAAGTGTCTATACCTACCTATAATAGTACTTCTATACTATAGACGTGCTTTTTTTAATATTTCATCTTTTAGTTTTTCTGCACTAGCGATATGCGTTTCAATCTTTTTCTATCACTTTTTTCTGGCTAAACTCCTTTATATAATAGTATATGGATAGAGGTATACAGTATACTTACAATGGGTATAACTTAAAGCGTTATTACGAATTAACGAAATTTCCTAATTCATTCAGTCATAGTTTTCGGAGAATTACCACTAGCGAGATAGATATATAGTCTATAATTATTTATTACTTTAACATTTTAGATATTTATCATTCTACATAGCCATGTAGGGTACGACTATTAGTAAAGGTCACACCTGACAGGTTTTTGAAATATAATAATACTATATAATATATATATATATATATTATTTAAGAAATATTTATTTATTGTTGTGCTTTAATCCCACTAATGAGTTATAAAAGCGCAAACAATGACCGCAATTAGTAAGTAACCTTTTAGTTGGTTGACCGCAACTAGTACGGAATTTTTGATTTTGATCGAAACTAGTAAACACCGACTTGACAATCTACTACTAAACAGTGACAGTGGCGCGGTGATGTACCTACTTTTTCAATAGGTAGATACTTCGGGGCTCGGGCAAAAGATCTTTAAATACCTATCTATATATAATCATTAATCATGTTTATAATAAATATATTATATATGTATTTTAATAAATGTATTAACCGTAACCCATGTCTGTATTTATTCAATTTAAATTTATTTCATATTATGTGATAACATTTTATTTTTTAAGTTACCTAATAATAATAATTTATAGAAGGTTAATAAAAATCTACATTACGTTATTTATGTATACGTTATAGTTAAATTACTTAATAACTCGACTAGTTAAAATAACTATTAGTAGAATAATTGGCACGTGGGCTTATAACATTGCGTAGGTAGTTGTAAAAATCGATTGATTCCAGAGAGCAACTCAAACCTTTTGTCATAAAGGCTTTGTCTTTACTTCTCAATCTCTAATTTATCAAAAGCATTTTTTAAATTAATAATATTTAATTGTCTTTGGACTTTGGAGTTATATCTCCATCCACCCGTCCTTAAATCACACGGTTATAAAATCGAACGAACCGCTATAATATCCATACACAATTACATATCACGTGTAATTTGTAAATTAAAAATTATTTGGGATTCGGTTAATTAAAAATTTCGATGTTTAAAAAAAAAATCATTCGAGTTATATTATATTTAAATGGGTCTCGAGTGTTGGATTTTAAGAGTTTTTAGGAACGATGTTACTGCAGGTTCCATCAATAAAAATATTATTTATTAAATTAAGATATGTCAATCAATGGGACAGTTGGATTGTCTCCCACAAGTAGGTAGTCTATATTGTATCCTTAAAAAGTACCTATGAATTGGCTCCCCTACCTTAAAAAAAATATATACATCAGGTTACCAAAATGTTATTAATTATTTAAAGTTAGACTTTTTTTTTCCTAGAGCAGTTGACGTCAACCACGCTCATAAGATAGGTAATCGAACGAGTTGAATTATTTAATAATTTAAATGAACGGTTTACACCGTTTACGGTATCATGATCGTATATTTTGTATTTATCATATTTACATTGAGAATTATTGATAACAATATACATTTTTTTCCACTCAAAATTATTTAATCATGTAAATATCTTTTTAAACTTTGAAAGGCTTGCATGTATAAATTATTAAAATAAATATATATTATGCTTATATTGAGCTATACATTATAGAAATACAAATTAATAATTTAAATAAAAGTAACAAATTAAATTATTCTTTTTATACTTTAATATTTTTATATGACGAACCCTTAAATATTACACCAGTGTAATACACAAATATATTTTATTATTACATACCCCATGTTAAATCATTATATTTTACGGCTTTGGGATAGAATTCAAATAAACATATTTCTTGGATGTCGTTTTTGGATTTCGAAATTTAACAGGCATGGTCAAGATTTTTTCCAACTCAATGATTGATTTTATTTTTGACGACGATTTATAATAATAATGCATACAATTTATTACTACGTGTCTGGACTATAACGAAAGTGCCATCTACCTTTGTCGTTACTCGTTTAGAACTTTTTAACTTGTTCACTAACTCACTAAGAAACTTGCCGTGACTGCTACTCAACTTAGCTACTAGACAGGGCTGTCGTACATGATTCTAATTCCGATCCAATATGGCGCTGTTTACGAAAACTTGATGATGTAGTTGGGTACATCATAAATCTAACTTAAATTCAAGTTTTATCCTAATCTATCTCGAATGCAACAGAATCCGATGACTACAACATCGCATGTTATTAATATTATGTTATATTCTTTTTTGTCTTTCGTGAAAGGTGATATAATATCTTTAAAAATGCTTATTATGCCATTACGGCATTACTCATATTTGTTGTCTTAGCTAATAACGTTTAGCTGTTTACTTTTGGTTTTGATGATTTTAAATATTTTAATATTTAAGAATGAATTGATTTATTATTTAATTTAAAAGCTAGCTAAAACATTATCTGTGTTTTGTTGTCCTTTGTCAGTGTTTTTCGATTTTTACCTACTTTAATTTTTAAAGCATATATGCATATTTTTAAACAGTAACCTGTAATATTTTGGCATAGTGTATTTAATATTAGAAAAATAATACTTTCAAAAAATTAAACACATACAATGGTGTTATCTTTAAGTTTGATATATAGCTCAATTTATTCAAATATTAACATTTAAAACAGTTTTTTATTTGTACACCGGCAAGTACTCTTTTATTCTTGAAATTAAATAAGCACCGACCTAACTGTTTTCAGTATTTTGTTATATATCTTAGACGTTTTAGTGGTGTCTTATACATAAATCATGTATGCCACATCGCATAACTGGGTTTTGTCGCCTGTGAAATATGTAGTGTTTTAAAATTATGATTTTATAAAAATAATAGTAATGCTATATTAAATAATAATGGTTACAATGTAAACTACGTTGAGGCCTATTTATATAATAGCTATTAAATTAACATAACAACTACAATTGTATTATCATTTATATTATATTACGGCTGTGGTAAAATAAAATCGTATTTAAATGAATTCTGATACATCAATAAAATTGAATCATTTATATTTTTTACTTACTGTGAAAAACGAACAATTAGATTTGATAAGAAATCTGTGTAACATCATGCAGTCATCAATAATTCAATATCTCCGATAATTATGTTATAAATTATAATATAAATATTATTTTATGCCGTTATGGTATATCTATAATCTATAATCTAGGAATTTAATTTTATATCGAGGCTTTGTACGTTATTATACCTACCTATTACAAAAAATTAAAATAGTTATTTGTATATATATAATAATATATAGGCGTATAGGCCGTATAGCATACAGATAAATACCTACCTATAAATGTTTATAATATTCATGATAATCCAGGATATCGTGTTCAAGTCTAATATGGATTATAATAGATACAAATATGAAATATTTAAAAAAAATTCGATATTTACGAATTATAATGTAAATATATATTGTTATTGTATTCATCTATGCATAGCAGTCGTCAGTTGTTTGATATAAATTGAAACTGTTTCAACGATTTATTTTTTCAATTACGATATTTCATTGTCATTAGTACGCACTGGGCGGTAATATTTATCCTGCAGAAAATTATTAACGAAATACGAATACTATAAATCTATCCTTATATGTCATGTATGTTGGTCGTATATCTTTATTTAGTGAAACGACGACTATACTTTATCTATAATAAATAGCCACCAAGGATGTATACCTCATTCTTAATGTACCTATGCAAACAATTATGAGTTATGACGATTTCAAATAAGTATCTGTTTTACATATTTAACACCATCAATACTAGAAATAAATTGAAATTCGTGTACTTGAACACATGGCGAGTTATATATAATACTATTACCTACTATAGAGTATATAGTATACTTAAATAGTGTTTGTAGGTATATATGTAGGTATTTATCATACTCATACATATTAATATATTTAATATATATCGATGAACGCAAATAATATGGCATAGCCGCATAGGTATGGAAGAGAATACGTTACTTATATTGTATATAATAGCAATATACATTTATTACAGTATTTGTTGTAGAGCACAATACCTTTTTCAAACAAATAAGTACTCCACAATTATTTATTTTCCATTAAAGTAGTACCCACCAACGAAATTTACAAAATAACGTCAATAGATATGTTTATGGTTTATCCTGTGTACTTACTCAAAATGTATAATATACTTAGCTACATAATATAATGTACACCTCAAACAATGAACTAAGATATATAATATTTGTTCATGCTTTAAACTTCTAAACGATTTTTAATTTTTAAATAATATAAATAATCTGAATTTAATGTTTTTAAATGATACATGATATACACATAGGAAATATTTATTTTATAATAATTATTTTATTAGGTATAAACTATAAACTATAAATACGGATTGGTTTTTATTGTTTTTAACTTTTTAAAATTTGTTGGTGACTGTAGCCTTCCTATATTCAATAATTGATGATCTGCAACACCGACAAGTTGCGAACGCACGAATTACTGAAGAATTGATGACATACAGTTAACAATAAAATCTGCAGTATATTTTAATATAATAAATTTATCATCATGTATGGATATTTAAATTGTAAATATGTTTATGTACAGCAAATATGTCCCATATGTTAAATACATGTTTGTATAATATGTCCCATATGTTAAATTTATGTCTATATAGTATGTGCTGTGCTGGAATGTAACTATAAATTTAACGTATGAGTGGCGAGCGGGATGTGGAAAATGCTACCAAATGAAAACAATTAAATAATTATAGTAATATAAACCAATAGTTTTCAATTAGTTTTGAATGTGTTTTGATGGAGCTAGGTTAATTTAAAAAAATTACTGAACTCGTTACGATTCAGAACAATGATCTTATCTTTAATTATTGTTATTCGCTCAGCATGAGCTATATTAGGCACCTATATATATATTATGCACTATTAGAGAATGTTAACTAAATAACCTATATTATGTAATTATAAGACTATAATAGGTAATTAACAGATAATATTATATTAAATAGTATGTAATTACGGATATAGGCGAACAGTGGAACAAATATATTTACAATTTCTTATTCATGATATCATAAAGGTGAGAGAAATAAATAAATAAATTCTTATTTAACTATAAATATTAAATAATAATACTCTAAATAGTACAATATTTAACAATAATGAATAACAAAAATAAAATATTACTAGACGGTCATACACTTTTAATGGATAACATAGCTTTGTTCTAAGTCTTAATATAGCTATTTTAAAAATTGTACACTTATTTACAAAACTATCGAAGTCCATAAAAGAAAATTGTCTCCGATCCACCATTATATGATAATCCCTATGGTTTTCCTTACAATTTAGTATTTACAAACTATATAAATTAATGGAACGTCTCGATTCTAAAGAATTATGGTGTATAATGCTATATATATATACTATGGCAGTATGGCGTATATTTCTATGTATATACTATATATTGTGCCATTATGGTATACATATCGATCGGGCATAGACTGCATACGTACTGTATAGCAGTAGGTGTTGTATACAGGATTATAATAATTGTTATTTTAACATCCTTATACTTAAATTATATACCTAGTAATATATAAAATATAAATTGCATTCAATATTAATCATCTCGTAAGCGTAACTATTATATAAAATATATATAAGATATCTAATAAATACCTAATATTGTCTACATTTATTTCATCTTTGAATATTAATCTATTTTTATAATATTAAAACCTAACTATAATAATAGGTACTTAACTAATATTATTATTATATATCTATAAAGCCATATAGGTATAATATACTATCGTTCGCACAACATTATTTATCATTATTATATACCTATACACGAGAAATAATTCAAAAGATGTAAGTTTGGCCATTTTCAAATAACTATGTTAGAAGAAAAATATAAATAACTACCCACCTATGTAGTTTTTATTATCAAAGTATTTGATTTTTTTATTTTTATTATCTTAAATTGTTTATGAAAAATAAAAAAGCGTTTACAATCAAATCAATACAGAAATGAAACATTTTTTTTTAATTTCATGAAATATAGTGATTTTTATCTAAACTTGTTTCTTGTTATACTGTAATATAGTATGTTATACTGAAAAAGTAATATTTCAGGCTTGTGATTAAAAAAAGTCTAAGTTAGGTAATGTGTATTGTTTTATTATTCACTGTATTGAAATTAACAATCAATTTAACATCGTCATGTGAACTATACAATTTATAATAATTTTAAATTATATACAGTACATAATATTTTAATAAAGTTAACTGAGGCTTTACTTATGATGTATTATAATAATAATATTATTATTAAGTTAACGTGATATTAGCAAATTATAAAAATTAAATATGTACCTAAGTATACATTAACTATTGTTGTAACTTAATTGTTACTTCTATGAATACATTTGTGGATTATAACAAACAATACATTTTTGTATTTTGCAATTAGTAGCTTTTGCGTAAGTGGAAAGAAGTCTTTTTAACATTTTACTCCCCGCTTATGTGTTCCTGTTGCGTGTTAATGATTTTTAAGTCATAGAATATATATATAGAATCAGCCATTCAATTTTTTTTATCCAATTTAAGCTTTGTGACATACGTTTTGCTGCCATATAATATAAGTGAAATGCACGAGGATGAGGTATAAACAATTGCATATAGTTAAAGGCATGCACTGAAGGGCTCTCGTCCTACAAGCCACGAGATTGCACCACGTGATTCAATACCTACTCAAGTGCATTTCGAATGCAGGTCTTCTTTGATTATCGGATATAGTGAACAATTTTGTTAAATACCACACATATGTAGTTTGTATTATGTATAAATTATGAATGAAGTAGGAAACTAGGAATTAAATAAATTACAAAAGCACTGTAAATAATGCCCAATGTATACAATAAAGGTGGAAATTGTAGAAATTATCACATATATGAGCTGAGAATTTAATACAATGATTTAGCGAGAAATTTAGATCATTAAGACGTTATACATGAGTTTTATATATAGATAACTACAAACTAAAGAAAAAAATAAGTTTTTAAGAATTTAAGAAGTAAGTTTAGTATTGTATTAATACTAGTAGGTATTAATATTTAATTATTATTATTAATATTATTTTTTTTAAAGAATAAATTTAA
The DNA here is from genome assembly GCF_020882245.1 of Rhopalosiphum padi. Lineage (NCBI taxonomy): Eukaryota > Metazoa > Arthropoda > Insecta > Hemiptera > Aphididae > Rhopalosiphum > Rhopalosiphum padi. Next base: position 9,227,791 of record NC_083598.1, on the reverse strand, counting down.
CTAATTTTGCAAAGAATTCTCCTCTTATTAGGATGATGTTAATTTAATTGATAGCCAATATGGCAATAACTAATAACTATGTATAGTTTTTTCGTAACTTAGCCAATTTTTAAATTTAAAAAAATATTATAATTTTAAATATAGCTGGTATATACTCTGTTTAACTAATTGTAATGTTCATTTTATATGTAATTTTTTATAGGTATCTTCGTTCTGTTATTTAATTTATAACCAGTGCCGTAGCTAGATATTTATGCCTGATAAAAATTGGTCTAGGTGCCCCATAAATTTAAACGCTATTAGTGACTAATGAGGCTCTTTTGTCACTACAAATTCCCCTAAAATATTTTAGTTTTGGCTTTTCAAATTGCGCTTTTGCCCATAAAATGTGTTTATTCGGTTATTCCAACATAAAATTATATTACCTAGTTAATTTTGGTATTTAGTATAAAACTTATTTCTGTTAAACATAAAAGTAGATATCAAACGGTCAAATTTTAACTGTAAATTGTAATTACTTAATTGAATAGCCATTTATAGTGTACCATTTATAAATACACGTAGTAGAATAAATATATAGAGACAAACAAATTTACACAAGTTTCATATAATTTAATGTAATATCAAATAATTTCATTAAGTTAACACCTAAAACGTTATGAAGTACCTACCTACATTATAATAATAACTAGATTATAATATAATCTAATATTATTAGCCATTAGGTATTCACTATTTAAAATTACTAGATCACTTATGTTAATGATTGTATCTATTATATTATATTCATCTACCTACTATACAGTATATACACATAACAAATTAAGACAAAATAGTAAATGCATGCTATTATTTGATAAAAACTAATATATAATTTAAATTTTATTTTGTACAAATTAAAAAAAAAAATTAATTGAATTACACATTATTAATAATTGTAGGTAAGATGGCTACAAAATATATTTTTTTTTTATATTATTTGGTATAAAACATCGATAAATATTTATTATCTATATATTCTATATCAATCTTTATAAAAAAAAACGTCAAACTTAAATTTTTCTTTGTAAAAATAATAATAGTATTAAATAATTATCAAAATTATATTTGTTATAAGTCAGATATTAGCTAGTATTATTAATACTAATTATTGTACTAGGTTAGGTCGATCTTACGTCTCATGCTAACGACACTATATATAACTATATTACCGGATATGCGTCTACCTACATAATAACTAAAAAGATCACTCTATTATTTATCATCATTCATCTCATATTATTTTTTCTTTTTTTTGTTATATTAAATATTTTTGGTCACATTATCAGGTAATCTGCAGGGCCCTTTCAAGATCAAGTACCTCAGTTCAATGCACCGCATACACCGGTGGTTTCTAAGGTACTGTCTGTATTGTCTGTTATAATATAACCCATCATATAAAGGTCCGTAAAATTTGTAATGCTAATATTATTTTAAAAATTTGCATGGTTTTTATTCTAATAAATAATCAGCTATGAATTTTGTTTATAATTTTAAACCATTTTTAATTAAACTCATAATAGATATTAGATATAATATTTAATTTTGAACTTTGTATTACCTTCAGTTATGGGCATAAAGTGGTGCATTGGTGCATGGTAAGTCAGGGTAGCAGGGTAGCTGGTGGGCTGTTGACTTCTTTCCTAATTTAATAAATGCGTAAATGTGTAATATATACATAATATACCTAAGTGACTAAGTACATAGTTAAGTCATCAAACTAAAAGTAACAAACTAACAGTTTATTTTATGATTTTATATTATCAAGATCATAAAAATTGAGAACACAGAGAATTATTATCAGTACTTTCATAATCTTTATTATCTTGATAGTTTAGTCTATATATCATTCAAATTTGATGACTGCATTATCACCTCATCTTTAATAAACTAAAATGAGAAATTAAACACGAATTAAATTCTCAATAGTTTTTAAAAACTCAAGATCCACAACTCAAGATCAAGAATCTTTTATTTTTGCATGAATTCTATATTATAGTATTTTCATAATATATAATATATATTGTATACAAGGATCATTTTTTTAAAGTTATACTGTCCCTCTTAAATTGGTCATTTTATGAATTTCCCTGGTATTCAATTAAAATTTCCAAATAATAAGAGAATGTGTAATTCGTATTTCCCGAAAAAATGCACAGAATTTTTACACTTCTTATAAGTTATAACGTATATAAAGTATACACTAAATAAGTGTATGCGATTCATAACATATATATAACATAACATGGGCCTATGTGGGATTGATCTTCCATGACTTTTTTTTGGTTGTATAGAGTTTCTTGTTTAACTGATATTTAGCGATAATAATAAAATAAATAAATATGATCAAAACATTTTTTCGACTCGTTATCATTTTTCACAATATTAGTATCAAGGTGTATTGATATTGCATCAATATAGGTACTACTTGATTTGTGTATAGATTAAAAAAATAGAGACCATGACCACGCACGGTTACAGACCGTGTAGAATCAAAAAAAATTGATATCATTTCGTAAATGCAATATTTTAATCAAAAATATAATATGTTATAATTTATATTTGTATGTTGTTTTCATACAAGAAAGAGGGTGTTGAGGCTTATCCCCAACTGCTCATTTTTTAATACATTTTCATTTCCCCTTCAATAATAAAAATCCTGAGAACGCCTCTATACCATAATGTTTAATGACTATAATAACGAGCTAGGTAAAAATAATTTTACTCGAAAAAGTCTGCATCATGAGATCATCATGCATAAACTACAGTTTTAAAAATGTCTATGTATCGAAATGGCCAGAAGAAAATATGGTCTAAATGAAAACAATTAGTGAAGAACAATTTAGTATAATAGTACATGATTAGTATTACCAAAATTATGTTAGTGTAGTAAATTATTTGCAAATTATATGTAATTTTTACATTCTAAGACGTGCTGTAAGCCTGTAAAGTATAGGACGTATATAAACAAATAATATTAAATAAACTCAAACTAAATTTACATCAATAATAATAATATCGATTTTAATATTTTTTACAAGTTTTATTTGTTAATACAGTGTCGACATTAAATAAAATACATTTTATCAAACACAATAAATTTAAAATTGTGTTGAATTGTGTAAATATAATTTATTTTTATTTTTATTCGATGATATTACTTTAGCCTTAGTTATTTACAACATTTAAAATTAAACTTAAGAAATACGACGGTTTGCATAATCTGACTTTATAGAGTAAGGCACAATGTTTTATATTGCATTTCCTAATATGTTGGTTTTCCAGATCATATTTGGTTTTGATAAAACGAAATATAACTAAATATTTTTTGCATGGACATTTATTCCTGCAGGACAATTTGTCTATAGCCATTCATAATGTGAACACTTTTGACATTTTTACCGACTACAATTAACGATTTACTTCTATGTTTTTAATATATATATATTTGCATGTCTGTGTGTATGTGACGTTGGTAAAAAAAAGCTCGTAAATACGGTTAGATATACCATATAATATACTCAATAATTTAATATTAGATATTATATTATAATAGCTGTGTCCTGTGTGTCTTATGTGCTTATTATAAATTATAATATAATATAGCATGTATTATTACTACCTATATATACTAACTGTAAATTGTCTTACATTTTCGTTATTGCACGCGAATAAATAAAAAAAATGGTTTCACAAATTACAAAGTAAAAGCCCTTAACTTTATATACATTAGAATTACTATAGTATTGAACTGAACTGTGTATATCTTACCTACAATTTACCTCTAAATTCTAATTGTTTTTGAATTCCATATATACGAGTAACCCATAATCAGTAACACATATTATACGATTAATGATTATATATTATTATAAATAATGTGTATTATTTAATTCGTTACATTTCTAAAACTCAAAAGAAATAAAAATATTATGATGAACTGATGATAACGCGTTATATACATGGATACCATTTACCTAATAGTTGTGTATTTTTTGGAATACACAGAAAAAATAATATATACCTATTTATTGTATTTGCAATTTGTTTTTAAAATTCAAAATTCGATAAATGTAAATCATAAAAATAGATTGAAATACTTTTTCGGACTGCCAATCTCTTAAAAATTATGGATTTTTACACACAAATAAGCAAAATATTATGATATGTAAACATAAACAATCATTAAAAATTGTTGTTATGAGATTTACTCTCTGTAAATTTCTTAAACGGAAATTTTTTATTCATAACCTTACTACTCGTACGAGCCGAGCGGACGATTGCGATAAATTATTCTTTACATTTACCATGGCGACCGCGTTTTTACCACCGCCGTGATTGTTCGATACGGCAACTTACTATGGTTATGTGTACTTGGTTTAACAATAATATAATGATGATAATATTATGATAACAATTATAATAATATTATAATTTCGCAGTTGGCCGTCTCGTGACCCATATAAATTGGTAGTGGCGCTGCGGTTGAGATATCAAAAACATTATAATAATACAGGTATATAATATTATATAGATGACATGTCTCGACGACGCTGTACCGACGACGACATTGTCGACGGTCTGTTGGGCGCCGCGAGCCGTCTCTGTGACGAATCGCGCATACGGATGCTGTGCGTGGACGCTCGGCGCGCGTTCCTCCGGCAACCCATGTTACTGCGGCTACAGGCCCCCATCAAAGTGGTCGGCGATTTGCACGGCCAGTTCGGTGACCTGCTCCGGTTGTTCGACGTGACCGGCCGGCCACCGAAAGCCGACTTCCTGTTCCTGGGCGATTTCGTGGACCGCGGCCCCCAGTCCGTTGAAGTACACACATATGATATTATATTAAACATTTTATGGAATACATAATGTCAATTAAAAGTTGCACGGAAAATTAATAAATTTAATTGACTAATCACGGGCCATTATAAATCATGTTTAGGGGACTATTATTAGCTCGTTATATAGATATATTCATTAAATGTTTAGCGATTGTTCGTGTCGTTCGTGCGATCCGGCCATACACCTGATAGCTGTACCTAAAAACTTTTCCCGGGAATAAACGAACACACACGATACGACACTATCATATTGGTGTAACTCGATTTTAGTTTACCTCAGTTAGTCAGTTCACGACGTTCACGTCGTAGAAGTCGCGGCATCGGCGTGTGTCGATTTGTGAACGAATTTTTTTAACATTCAATTTCATAAGTGCTATATATTTTCTGTTGTAAAATGTTGGCAAGAAATAATCCGTATAGGGTAAAATAGCCTAATTTTATTATCTATTACAAAAAAAACATCGGTAGCTATAATTTAAATTATGAATGACATCTTTGGTCATTACTCATTACTTATTAGGTTAGATTTTTCTAGGGGCGGTACAAATATGAAGTTATAAATTACAATAGATATTAAGCACGAATGCTAAAATATAACTGAAAAATCTTGAATATTATTGTCACAATAAATTCCCAATACCTGTTTAATATGAAATTTCCTCATAATTATACAAATATAGGTTTATGTTGTTTTCACCGAAAACCAGTTTTCGTCTGTCCAACGGCTTTTAAAATCAAACAGGTACTTAAACAAATGCTCACCCCCTCAAAGGAAAAATAAATGATACTATTTCCACTAATACAATACACGGGTACCTTTACAAGTCACTGTCTTTACCTATCCGCTATACGTATATTTGTATGAAATTAAGTCAATAATTATACATGTCGCATCAACTTTACGTTCTGACCCGTTTCGTTAAATGAATAAAAATTTCATTCAGTTCACGAAACGGAATTTCATTTTTTACACATTGTGTAATTACACAATGTGGACAACTTTTTACGAAATGGATACGAATATTTAGTAGTACGGAACTTGTTCCTTATTCTTTACATACACATGACGAAACAACTAATACGTGTATAATTATTATTAATAGAAACAATTTGTCGTAATAACCTGTAATAATAATTATGCACTCTGGAAAACTATTAAGTAAATTTATTTTGTAAACTACAAATAAAAAAAAAAAAAAAATAGGTAAAATCGCAAAACATGCAATTTATCATTTTTTTGAATATAGGGTAGTATTATGAAAATGGCTATTACATTTTAGATTTGATTTAAAGCAAGCGCATTTTTTTGTTTCACATTAATACATTATGGACAACCCACAATTACCACTATATGAAAACTTAATATTAAGACTTAACTCTTTTGCTTCATTGATCTAAAATATAATATCCGTTGCCATAATACTACCCCCTGTACAAACAAATGATAAATTACGTGCTTTGCAATTTTACCTATTATTTATTTATTATTATTTTGTTTTCATTTTTTTCTTTATTTTTTCTTAATAATTTCTAATATAAATTTACCTAATTGTTTTCTACAATGCATAATTATTATAATTATTATTACAGATTATTACGACAAGTATTGTTTTTATTAGTAAAAATTGTATACGTATAATATCTGTATCCGTTTCGTGAAACGTTATTCACATTGTGTAATTACGCAATAGGTAAGTAAAAATGAAGTTTTGTTTTGTGAGCCATATGAAATTTCAATCCATTTTACAAAATTCGTCAGGATACGACATATACACACACGCATTTAATATATTATGCATCGCAAAGGTGATCACTCTACTGCTGGCGCTCAAGACTCGGTACCCGGAAAACGTTCACTTGCTCCGAGGGAACCACGAGTGCCGTACCGTTAACGTCCGGTACGGGTTCTACGGCGAGTGCCGGTCCCGGTACGGCCTGCTTCGGGGCGCCCGGTTGTGGCGAGCGTTCAATCGGACATTCGATTGCATGCCGGTTGCTGCGGTTATCAGCGGCCTCATATTCTGCACGCACGGTGGCCTCAGCCCAGATTTACACCACATGGCCCAGATCGATCGAATCCGTAGGCCCACCACGGTGCCTAGGCGCGGCATGTTGTGCGACCTTTTGTGGTCCGATCCGGCCGAGGTCCCTATTCAGGGATGGCGCAAAAACGTTCGCCGGAACGTGTCGTACGTGTTCGGCGCTGACCGGGTGGCCGATTTCTTGTCCCGATTTCAGTTCCAGTTGGTGGTCAGGGCTCATCAGGTTTGCCTTTATTATACTGTAGCTTAAATCGGTATTGCATAGTGCGCATATTATAGTACTTATGCATAAATAAGGTATACATAACCTGTATCCGGTTACTGCAGGTTATGATCTTGATTATAGGTTAGGAGTTAAATTAATATTTGACAGTAACATTTTTCTACGAATAATTGTAATATTTTTGAAAATTTTTGAGCTAAACTTGGAGCCAAGCTTATTAATTTATTGTTATAATTTTAAGCTTACTTCAATTTTCTTACGATATTATACTTAAAATAAAAAAAATATATTAAATTCCGTTAAATAATAGAGTAGCTGAGCGATGACGTACCTATAATTATAGGGCCTAATTATTAGGCTAAATAATGGAAATGGAAATTATAATATTGTCCAAGACATAATATACTTGCTTCTAAGAACTTAAAAAATTATCTTATAAAAAGCTACATTATTCCAGAGTGACATGCCGACATGGGCTATTGATTGTGATTAATAATATTTGTAATTGGCGTGCGTTGACTACATGTGAATATTCAAAAATATTTTTCTTTAGTAGTTCTACATGATATTTTGTGGCACTATGTATATCTATCTCAAAAAATAATCTCTATTGTGTATTAAATATAAAAGTAAAAGATATGTAGTAATGGCATGTGGTGATATTTTATATTGATTAAGCATTTAAGCGTTAAAATAAATACATGTAATATAATAAAAGTTTATTGACAATGAAAATAATTGGAAAAATATTTAAATATTTTACTTCCTTAAAAATATCGATAAACCTATGTTGTTTTGGTTGAATAGTTTAGGAAATATTTTAAAATATCAAAATACATGAGACAATTAAAGTGTATTATTATACTGCAGATGTTAAGATGACGTTTTACTTAAAGACAAATCGGCTCTACGATTATTGCTGTTGCTTACAATATTGCCTATACACGATTCATGCTAACATAGTACATTTTGTGGTAGTACCTTGTACATACTCATTTTGATTACTCCAACACACACACAACAATACAATATATATATATATATATATATATATATGTTACTGGCAAAGTAAATAATTTGGGCGTTTTATACAATGCCCGGTCATTTTATACAATGCTCGGGCGTTGTATATAATGGCCTTCGTATATTGGACAATGTATATAATATAATATTTAAAAGAAAAGTATTGCCAAAATATAATGAATACTATATATTTATACTATAATATTTTTTTATTTATATTATTAGAAAATAAAATTTTATTTTTATTTTTACATCACTTATTTTCGCAGGTACTGCTTTGGTGGCATTTTGATGTGTATAGTCGCATAATTTTTCTTTGCAAATCATAAATTGGTTTCTACTGTATAAAGTTGAAAGACGACCTTCCTTAGTCCTGATTTCGTATATCAAAGCCAGATTAAACAATGATTATTATTTGTAAATTTGGATTAGTTAGTGTATTTTTTCATTTGTTCTTAGCGGTTTTCTTACAATGGGGCAATCCACATATTTGTTTTATTTTAGTTATACCTTTAAGAATAAAATCTATTCGTGATAATAGAACTGAATCGCTTAAAAATTTAAAAGTTCAAGCCACTAAAATGAAGCAAGCTTCTGAGAATCGATTCTGTCCCGGTGAAATAGGCCAGTCAGTGACGATTAAGATTCCAGACGTCGATAGGGCCCGTAGTGATTTTAGAAACATTATTGGAGTTATTCTTTCGGGTGACTACAAACATTTTACTTGTATTATTAAAATTTCAGATAAAATAATAAAATAAATTTATTATATATTTGCAGTTAACAATAATATGTACGAAATTGGGACTAAGGAAGGTCATCTTTCGACTTTATACAGTAGGAACCAATTTGTGATTTGCAAAAAAAAATTTCTAGAAGTCGATGATGTGCCACAAACCAAAATTTCACTCCGTGAGACGGCACGGAAATTTTCTAATTTGGGTGGTCAGGGCTACGACCGATGTACATGTGTACAAAAATGTAAAACACGGAAGTGCAAGTGTAAAGCAGCTGAGCGGCTATGCATATCTAAATGCCACCAAAGCAGTACTTGCGAAAATAAGTGATGTAAAAATAAAAAATAAAATTTTATTTTCTAATAACACAAATAAAAAATATTATAGTATAAATATATATTATATATTATATAATATATAATATTCGTTATATTTTGGCAATACTTTACTTTTAAATATTATATTATATACATTTCCCAATATACGAAGGCCATTATATACAACGCCCGAGCATTGTATAAAATGACCGGGCATTGTATAAAACGCCCAAATTATTTACTTTGCCCGTAACATAAATATAAATATGAAAATGAAAATCTTTGTCACGCATGTTCTCTGAAACTACTCATCTAAATCATCTGATTATCTTGATTTTTTTAACGAATGAGTACATTGTAGAGCAGGTTTTAAACCTGTTTTTGATTCTATCAGTTAATGAAAAATCGAGTTATTAATTTTTAAATAATCGGCAAATATACACATAAAGATATTTTTTTTCATTTGTGTTAATAGTTGATGTAGTAAAACAATATAAAACTTTTAGTTGCTTTTGGTTCACACTATTGAAACTTTTTGTCTTGTTGAGTTGTTGGTGTTTGGTCCAGAATGAAAAGGAAATAAAATTTGGACCATTCAACAAAAAAAAAAAGAAAGAAAAATAACTTTAAAAAAAATCCAGGTTAAATGGTGAAAAAATAGCAACGTTGGGAGGAACAGCTATGTAAAGTTGATATGTCAGAAATATCATTTATTCACCAAAACAGTAAACCAAAAATATTATTTATCCACACGCGAATTACGCTAAATGTTAGCTTAGGCAACCAAATTTAACACGGATGTATTTTTTACGGGCAATGAAGTGCACGGGGGTAGCTAGTAAATAATATAGTTGGAACGTTGGAAAGCAGGTATACGAATAGTCGAGTATGGATATCCCTACGAACACGAAGCGGACATCCGAATAGTAGGTATTCACATCAAACATAATATTATTTATGACGAACATTTATCACCTTTGATCTTATCTTTTACAAAATTACAATTTATTTTAATAGTCCGGAAACGAATTTTTCAATCATATACCTATATCTATATGACTATATATATATAGCTATAAAACATGTATATAAATGTATATAGGTGATATACACGACCAGTAAAATTGTCATCCTCTCTTTTGGTCACTCGGGCGTTCGTTACGAGATTATATTATCATTATTATTACTACCTACGTTCTTGGTACATGGCCCAACTATGCTACGTTTTAACGTTTATAAATATATATATATATATTTGTTTATTTGTAATTTGGCAATGGTTATAGTCTTACAGATGCGTATGGTTCAAGTATTGAGGTAAATAGTTAGTGGTAATTTCAAAGAATTTTATTACAAATTCATTAAAATCTCTACGCGTAATGAGTTTGTTTTATATTTTATTATTACCCTGAACATTTACATTTTTTGTTATTTCATGCTTACCGTGTGCACAATGTTTAGATAGAACACGGTTAGTTTTTAAGTAATGCATTCATTCTAAGTATATTTTATTAGTACAGTCCCTACAGGGATTATACAATTAAATAAATAATTTCATTATGGGGCTTGGTACCGACCACGGGTTATATAACATACGCATTATATTAATTAAAATTTTACTCGATGAATTTAAAATTCTAAATTAAATAGTTTTATGAATATCATACTTGTGTAAATTAAAACGATTTTGTTTGTTACGTGATGCCATATCACGATGGTATCTAATTTATAATTTTTATTTATGAGTATATAATTGAAACAATGATTATTTGTTATATAGACGTGTATTATTTATTGGTTCTATGTTTAATTGTTAGCCAATAATATAGTTTCTTATCCTTTTGAATATAACTAGTCTGAAATAATGTTTACATAGCTTATAAATATATTATACAATTCATTTTTCAATCTTTACATTTATATACTCTATAAGTTTAACCATTTTTTTTTCAAACTGCATTAAAATATTTTAGTTTTTAGTTAGGTCAACGAGGATCATCTGCAAATTTTTTTGTTCATTGTTTTTATTATATTTGTTCATCTGGCTTGACGTTATATTAATATCAATGCTTTCAGATACATAAGAAATTGCTTTTAGAAATATTTAGTTATATTTGTCAAGATAAATTAAAGTAAGCTTAGTAGAAATTAATAAAAATTACGGCCTATTTAAATTCTATATTTTATATTCTACGTGAACTACAACTGTAAGTAGGTATTAAATATAATCATATATTAATCATAATTTATTTATGTGTCATAATACTCATAATATTATACGTAATATTTATGATATTATAAATAAAATAATTTATTATGTAGGTTTAGTGTAACCTTGTGAAGAAAGCTTGTAGAACAAGTTAAATTAATCAATATAATATATTTTACGCGAGTGCTAATACTTTTTTTTTAAATAGGTATTATACAGTATACTCGAAGTACCTATAGCAAATGAAATTATTGTTTCCTTGAAAATATAGTGATATATAATGCGAATATCGATGTTACGAACTCTTGATATAACAAACTTTTTTCTTTATCCCTTAAAATTTGTTATAACGCTATAGTTGACTGTATTTATTTGCCAAGACAATATTAAAATTAAATTAGAAAGAACGTATCTACATTGAACCTATCTAAACTCTGTAACTTATACTTGAGTAACATAGTATTTTAATATTATCCATTATTACGCTGTATATAATTTAGCAACTTCAAACTTTATACAAAATGTTTGTAATATTAAATCTCTAATTAAAATTGCGCACCTTTAAATTTTAATGTGTTCACGGTAAATATATCTACATAATTTATTAGAACATTAACTAACATCATATTTCGAATTTCCAGACTTCACCACTATATATTAGATATATAAATTCTTTAGATTTATTTTATTTGAAACCTAATAATTTATATGTTTATTGTGATAACCTATCTAGTTCTATTAAGTATGTATTATTATAGAATTATGTTTTTTGAATACAATGCTATATAGCGTGTTATTTAGTTTTACAACATTATTATGTTTTACAAAATATATTATATCGTAATGAAATGGGGCGGTAAATACATGTTTTTTTCCTTGTTACCTAAAATTAATATATAAAATTAAAAACTAAAATTTAGTACATAAAAACAACTTTCCAAAAAAGATACTCTTTAAGTATATTCTTAGCGTAAATAATAGATCACCAAGCTTACTGTTTACAACCTACATAAAAACCTTTCAGATTGATCAATTTAATAGGTTTAATTTCCGGTTCAATAAAGTATATTATAAGTTTATGATATATAACTATATAAATATAAATATGTTTTTATAAGAACTGTACGTCAATCCACAGTAGGATAGGTGAAGATGTAGGTCATAGGTGTGCTGTTAAACGAGGATAGTCTGTTGTAATCGGATCGCACATCGTATTACCACAATTTTTTATTGCAGTAAAAAAAAAAAAATTAAAACGTGTTGTACAGCATAATTCAAGTTTCTTAAAAAGTGTTTGCTACCCTTTGCAGACCATTAATTTAACCTAAGTAGTTATAGAAAAAGTGTACAGTACAATTTTCTTTTTTATTATGTTTTGAATTATATATCATAATATATGTATCATCCATTACGTGTCCTGCACACAGTGCGTTAATGGCGGTTACCAATATTTCGCGGGCCACAAGCTCGTAACTGTGTTTAGCGCACCTGATTACAATGGATACGGTTTGCCGGGCGCTGTCATGTCTGTGAATAAACACGGCGAGTGCACTTTCCAGCTGATACCGGTTATCGCAGCAACACAAAAACGTCGAATTTCAATGCGGAGGACAGCCAGTAAAAAATCAAAATCGTGTTAGTCTGTAATAATATTGAGCGACGTCGACTTTTAAGCTGTTCCATAGTGCGCTATATTAGAACATGAATCTCGGAATTATTTTTTTTTAAAGTAGATGAACATACGATACACAGACGTAGTATCGAAAATCCACGAAAGAACAAACAAACGAGATCTATTTTTAGAAAATCTAATAAATTTTTTAACATACATTACTGTCCGCGTAAGTCCATCAGAATTATAATTTAATGGATTCTTCTAATTATTAATTTTATCCAGTATAATACAGTTATGCAACTCGGGGAATGTGACACTTAGATAATTGCCTACTACATTGAATACGTATTGCATTGCAATAGCTCTGTGCTGACTTCAAGTGGTTTTGTTAGGGCACTATACCTATAAGCACATAACTATATATATACTATATAGACTCTGCATAGAGACAATAATGTTTGAGTTTTTTATAATACTATGTAGAAAAATATTCAGCCAGTCATGAAATATGGCTGAAATAATAAAATGCACAATATTTAATGTTCTGCATGATATTCCAAAATATTTTATTGAAAGGTAAGCAGAAAAACTGGAATAAATAAGTGGCGATTGTGCTATTGTATGAAAAAGCATGCAACAAAATGAATTTCATATCAGTTATGGAAGATATCGGGGAATCAATTAACGGCACAATAGTTAGAGGGATTATTTGTAATCTATTATTAATTATACAACTAAATGTAATTAACATTCCTGACATGACTTACTGCATGACATCAGCAGACATATTTAGATAGTAGGTATATTCATTATGTATACGATAAGGGTTCCGTCAACACATTTCAATGAAATGGTATTATTTAAAAGAAAAAAAACAAAAAATCAGACAAATTATTATAATATATATTTGCAATGTTTATATTTTAATTGTATAAAAATGTGTATAGTTTATCTTCAGCAAAATTATTATAGCCCCCCTTCTTAACTGTAGATAACTTTAAAAAGCTAATTTTTTCATCAACAGGTAAACGCATTGGTCCACTTCGAATCCGTGTAAATTGTTTGGATCGCCCAACAGTCGCATCAATAATCCTCCAAACGATACGTAGGCGGCACTAAAAAATAAAATTAAAAGAGAACATATTATAATATAATATTATACTTTCAAACGAACATAAATGTCGGGCAGTAAAGTAATAAATTAAGAAGAGGGGGGAAGGCGTTCATCGATATTTATATAGTTTATCTTCTTATACAATCGTATACACTATCAGGATTACTCGCAGGTCGTTACGCGCGAGTTTTGTATTATAATTACATGGAGGAAATGCGAGAAACAATAATAATATTATACTACATTACTTTTTCGAACTCGATGGATAAAATATGTCGGCAATGAGAAGCGGAGCAATATCGCACATTGTACGAAAAATTTCAAATACAGAAAGTCCTACAGTAAACTGGAAGGTCCGGATATTCTAGTTTTTTATTTTTTACCAACATTCGTGCATTGGCTATTGAGTGGCACTGTCATAATCCCTATATATTTATGTTTTTAACACAGTAACGAGAGGAGCGCGAAACAATCACTGCTACCGTCATCACGAGACATGTGTTGCGATAGAGTTATAAAATTGTATTCGTTTGGCCATGTTGGGCGAGAAAATAATATGTTTTTTTGTACAATAGCGTGTTTTATTTTTCGTTTATATCACAGCGACTGTGACACAATAACTGTATTTGTCTGCGAGTTTCAAATCTAAATGAAAAATACTCTATTTTTTCCCCTTTACATAAAAATAAACTCACGTATTTTCATTAGAGTAAAATTTACTTTTATACTACCTACTCGTTAATGAATAGTATATACATTGTATTTGTATACAACTTAGATACATAAAAGCAAACCTAAGTAATTAGGTCCATATCGAATCACGAAGATGATTTTGACTGCGCGCAGTTAGGTTTTTTTTAACGATCGAAAGATTATTTGATGTCTGCGCTAATTACATTTTAACTAAATAATATTATAAACTCCACGACGATTCCATATTAAAGTAATACTATTTTCACTAAATGTTGCTACTGCAGGTTAAATAAACAAAATTTATATTTTAAAACTATGAATCCCGGAAATATGCGATTTAATATTTATGAATATACTATATACTTATAGTAAGTTATATAATATTGCCATACATTGATTAATGATTTATAATATATTATAACATTATACCGGTCCTAGGGAGGGGACTATAATATAAAGTCGTTTTTTGTATGAATGTTAGATATAATGACATGTATTATGTGATAATAATGTGCGTACACCAAACGAACGAAAATGGGCTAGATAAAAAAGTGTATGTAATATATCAGAGATGTTTTATTTGAAGTGCTGTGGCCCTGAGTAGTGTTATTATTTTATTTATTTTTTAATTGCTCATAGTTCACCGCATATACACACGTGCAAAATAACCATCTAATAATCTGGGTTTAAAAATTATTCAGAGCCATACGACGACCGCATTCAACGTGTACGCATTTAATAATAATAATAATAATAATAATAAATAAATAAATAATATGATTTAACATGACGCGCGTTAGCTGCAAAACAACCGATACAATTCGATAAAACATTTTATTGCGACACTTTTGTAGTTGTACGGATTCCCGTCTCGAAACTCTGTAGTACGACTTGTACGTATATATTATAGGTACTTTTACTAACTTACGCCCATCATGAAAGCACGCGAGTACGCGTGTATTACTTAAATACAATAATATATTTTATAATATATGTATGCGAATATATTATTATCAAACTCCATGAAACGGTTTTTGATGTACCTTTTTTTTATGTTTTTAAATATTCTTTCACAGTTAGTTAATAATATAATCGTAATACATTATATTATGTACACATCGATGAACGCCCCCCATGGCCCCATTCATCATATTATATACGTATGCAACAACACTCATGCACAATAATTTATAATCTAAACTTTGGTCTGTTGTATGTCAACTCAAGTAGGTACACCGAAGACCGCTAAGTTATTTTAAACACAAACAACCAATATTATAATATTGTAAATATATTGTAATTACATAATATAAAAATAACACGTCATAATGATAACCTCTCGTTATATGTATTACAGTTCGTATTAACGCGATCTAAACGATAATATATACATAGTACAATATATAGTAATGAATAATGATGATTCTATATCAATAAGTGATTTTTATACACGGCTAATGTTTTTGTTATTATTAAATGTTAACTATTACTATAATATTATTTTTGTTATTCTATGCGATGAACTTCATCGTGGTTGTCGTCATCGTCGGACATGGCCTGACGCCCAGTGGAATGTGCTTAGTGGCCGTGAGTATAATATCAAATATGTACACAACCAGCTAATCACACTGCCACAGTGCGAAAATCCGGCAAAAACACTCGCTGCTATGATGATAGAAAATGGATAAACACATAAATATACATAAATACGTAATTGATAATAATATACACACATTAACACATATATTATATGTGGTTATATATATATACATATATACAAGGTGATTCGCATACTCCTTCCCTTTTATTCTAAATTATTTGGCGGATCATTATTTTTTTTTGAAAATATTAATGCATTTAAATTTAAATTTCGAACGAAATTCTTGAAAAATATCTAATTTTTAAGTTATCAAACTTTATGTACGAAGGATTAGAATCTTGTCATTATTCATAAATCATAACTAATAGTCATTACCTACTCTATAATAATTGTTTTAACTGTAATTTAAAATTAATTTGATGCATAATCAGTCTAGTATTTATTGTAATGGACAATTTTTACAAATCATAACATTTTAATAAATTAATAGTGGTGCTTATAAATAATAATAAAATTATCCTTAGTCTTTTAAGGGCTATTTTTTTTAAAATGAGTACTTATATTTTTTATACAAAATATATGAATTATGTAGTGATATAAATTTCTTCTTTTTTTTTTCAAAAGTTGATATAAATAAATTGAAATTTAAAAGTAGACATATACAAAAACTCCAAGAATCAAAAAATTGAATTGAAAGTTCGAGCTGGTTCCCCAATAGATATTTAACAATAATACAATTTACAGACGTAGTTATGAAAAACATTAGTATACACGAATAAGAAAATGTACAGATTAAATGTATAGTGTTAGCTATTCTGACGAAGAAATAGATTATAATATTATAACATTGGCATAGAACAATATGGAAAAATAGGGGTTAGCGTGCTGGGTGAATCACCCTGTATAATAATACAGCGTGGTCTTATATATATTTATAGATATATACCTATACAATTATATAAATTATAATATTACAAATGCGGAAAGAATTAAAAATAAAAACATGTTTTGATAATCTTATCAATCGAAAATATAGTTGTAGTTTGCATATTATTATAATTATGATAATATGTAATATAATAAAGAGTATGTCGCACACCGGCCTAGATCGCGTGCGTTTTCTCTACCCCCACCTTATATTCATCGTTTATAATACTCGAATCCAAACTATATTATCCATTATATGAGCCATGAGGTGTATATTCAATGCATATGTATACAATATATATATATATATGTACTCAATCCACAATACAGGACAAAAGTATAAGGTACAATACACACATGCGTATTATTACAACGTTTATATATTATAATATTATATCGATTGTGTACGGTTCACCGATGCCGAACAGCAGTGTATTATATTATAGGAATAGATAATTTTTGCATTATATTTATTATTTATGCGGCCTCAAAATTTTCATATTTAATATTTTTTTGTTTCTATTCCTCACCACGAATAGTATGCTGCGGAAATACTATAAATTGCGTAGGTATATATTATGTGTTCATCTGGCGCTTGCATTGTTAAAAAAAATTGCGTTTCCTATGTGAAATATTATATATTATTACTATATACTACATACCTTATACCTAAATAGTACCTATACTACGTATTATATTACGCGGTGCAGTGTGTCCGCTCTGTTGCCCTTCGGCGGCCTTGACATTTTTATATCATTATTTTGTACATCGCTCAAAACACGCTATGGACATAACCACCGTACAACAATCGTCGTCGTACGATTTTATTGCTAAAGAGAACTTTGACGATTAATAGTGGGGCATAGGGAGAAATTGAGAAAAATGTATTTATACGGCGACTGTCGGCCGTGCGCTTTAATAAAGTTACTGATATGGTTACAAATTTTACGGCACTGTACGACAAAGATTTAAAAATTGTATCAATGCAGTACTTATATTGTTTTATAGAAAAATATTAAAAAATTTCAAAAACTATTAAAATTTTCGAAAAAATTGTATATTTTTCTAATGTTTATCACTGAGTTTTATCATTTGTTGGTAGTTTTTTTTTATTTCAACGCAGAATATTTTTCAGAGTACTTCTATGTATATAATTATAGAATTATGGATGAGTAGTTTATAATTATTTTTGATTACAGTTTAGATGATCAGAGTGGAATGGCACCTAAACTTAAAATATTTATAACTAATTAAATATTAGTTTGAAATTTTATTATCTGTATACATATAAATACTCCAAATAATATTTTGCTTTGTGATATTAATTAAAAACTATTTTATAATTTAAAAAATTAAAAATATAAAAAAAAATTTCAAGACTGTTAATAGTTTTTAAAATAATTAGAGTTTTACGTTAAATGAATATGTTAGATTAATGATTACGTTAAATCACCTGTGTAAAAATATATTTTGATTGTCGTGCAAATCAAACTTATAATCGTATTACATCGATTGCATGATCCCGATGCACGTTCTCTACATCATATACCATATAGTATACCTATTACATATACATCGTCATTTGTCACGTTAGACGAATAATGGATAATATATTATTAAATAATGTATAATATATATAAACGTAATATATATTATAGATATACTTAATACTTATGATTGCAAGTTTGATTTGTGGCGACAGAGGTTGCTAATATTAAGAATTACAAACCAGACATTGTCCATTTATGAATAAAAAATAAAATTACCAACTATAATATCGGCGTAAATATACGTCATCTCATTATATTGTTTATCATGTGTTAATGTTAAAGATTATAAAATATTACAATTTATAACAATATAACCATAATAGGTAGGATCGATATCGTGTCACGTCGACCCTATGTACTGTAATATTCCTGGTTAATATACGTCGTCGTCTTTGCACAACAATATGATATAATATACGTATTCCGATGGTATTGTTATTTATTATTAGATATACATTTTGTAAATGTATTTATATCATTATACAATATACGTCATAAATGTTATAAGTATACAGGGTGAGTACGCCAAACGTAATTAAGTTGTTTTGCAGTGAGAAACTTTCTGGTAGAAAATCGAAATTTGACATTTAATAACAATTATAGGTCAGGAAAACCGAAAAGTGTAGACGTTACTCGAATTCACATATATAAATATATAATCAGAAGAATTCTTTTCGCGAAAAATTTGGAGTTTCAATATTATAGACACGCATACTATTATTATTCTGAAATTTAAGTCGTAAATCAAATGTATTTAAGAAATACTTGCCGAGTTTAAAGAACTTTACTATTTTCGTACAATTATGTACATGTAGTCGAACAGGGGTCGTACGCCAATCTGCGGGTCGTACGATGGCGCGTGCGTGTGTGTGATATATACAATATAATATTATACATAGTAGTAAATTACATGCAAAGACCTGAATTATAACGAACGTCGCGTGCGTTCATGCTATTCTCTTGTATAGGGTTATGCTGATGCGGTACTTGTAACCTGCAGGGGCGAACATATATAAATCTATAATATGTACAGGGTGATTTCCCAGGTATACTCATCCCCTTTTTACTTCAATTTTACAGTTATTCTAAATCTGATTTTTGGAAGACCATATTTTTAAATATTTGGATTTTTTATACTACTAAGGAGTATTTTGTGGTGATATAAACTACTGCTTTCAAATGAGAATCCTCTTTTTATACTGTAAATATTATTAAATGGATAATTTTTCTGAAACTATTAATGTACTCGTAACACAATATTAAAATTTGAACGAGTAGTTTTTAAGTTATACTTTGTGTACTAAAGATAACAGATTTATGATAATTGAGAATATATAGGTTTGGAAGATATGAGGATTATGGTGAATTGAAAATATTAGTAATTAATATTAATTAATCACTTTTTATACAATTTGTATAAATAGTTCAAGTATAATAAACACTAAATAAATAACATCTATTTTTTTTTTTTTAAACAATTTTAAAGGACTTTTATTAACATTATGATGACTGAAAAACTATTGATTATAATTTTGAATTAGATATACTGACATTTTTAAAAAATTATCCACTAAATAATTTACAGTATAAAACACTGCATAAGCTCATATATGAAAAACAGAAGTTTATACGATACAGGACACTCCTGTGGTATAAAAAAATCTCAAGAATTTTAAAATACGGTCTTTTAGTATATTTATAATTCCAAAAATTAGAATTTGAATAAATACATCACTAAGTGAAAAAATGGAAATGGGCGTGCTTAGCGAATCATTTTGTATATATAATTGTGTATTTGCGTATAAGGTAGGAGTGAAGAAACACCAAGTATTGTACATAAATTTGGGTATTATCGGTCTCGATTAACATTAACAGCTGCATGCAATAAAATTATCCACTGCTGCATTGATTTTCTGCAAATGTCGCGAGTATACTACCGGGTAGGCTCGATTTCTGACGCGCAATTAACAACTGTGAGTGACGGATTGCGATTTGCTGGGCTCATGTCGGCTATGCCCATGTTCCATACAAGTCATATTGTATCATTGCTATATTATTATTATTATTCAATCGAAGAGTGAATCCGTCACCGGGACGACCTTTTGCTGCCGTCGTCGGTGGAATTTCAACAGACAACTGCCATGATGTAGCCGCGCCAAAGGTTATAATATAGGTACTAGGAATATAAATGGGTAATATGGCCCGCAGTGTTTTAGACGACGACAATAATAATTATTACTATTATTGAAGCAGAGGTCGACCGACCTCTCCTACCCGTACACGATGTTAAATGATAATAAATTGTTCATTATATTAAAACACACACACACACGATGGTCGCCATTTAACAACTCGCCTCATTTTCGTACAGTATATTTTACGAACACGTATACAAAACGACGATGACCTGTCAACCGCTCAGCAGTTGCAGTACATACCAATAATAAATTGTCATATTACATGAATTGAATTCCAAAAAATTACCAACAAGAGATCCTATTAACCGTTCTCGATGTGTATTATAAATGTACATAGTTTTTTGGTTAGAGTGTTAGATACCTATATAATGCAATGTATATATACTACAATGTAACATGAATATAAAATTTAATATACGTTATTAACGTATTAACGGACTTAATCGTTTTCCGAATGAAAACGGTTGTAATTTATTATCATTATGATATATATTTACATTTAGTAGTAGAGGGGAAACAGTATAAAAAAAAAACACGAAAATCCAGTTGATTTCATAATTACTGACTTTCCCAGAGATTAATAACATAATATCATAATATAATATGCAAACTAGAATAGTTTTATTCTGTAATTAAAATCTAGTTTCTAATATATAGATATATATAATAATAATAATAAAAAATTAAACAAACAAAAGTATAATATTAACTGCAGTTAAGCAGTTTACACGTGCACGCTTGCATGATATTACATAAATATTCTTATGTTAATTACTAATTTTTAAATATGTTGTAAGAGGAAAAGTTAAAAAAAAAACAATAAAAATACTAAAAATACTACAATGACAATAAACCTAACATTATAATATATATTATTATAATAATAAACAATTTTACGTGGTACAAAAAAAAGTTTACGTAACAACAATTTAGTGGGACCGATTCCAAGAGTCGAACAAGAATATTTGTCGCCGTAGACTTATGTAATTGTCCAAAAATTATGTATATTATATTAAACTTGTCATATAACGCGGCATATTATAATATTTCATATAACACAAGTTCGTTAACTTGTATTTGTATTATGTTTTGTCAATAATTACGCGTTTTCAGCGGTCGATTTAATGCATAGATATATGTAATGTAATGATATTATTATATTACTGCTGAATTATTATTTACTAAGTAACAATAATAGCGTATAGTGCACTTAAAATGTAGGTATGTATATAAACAATAATATTAAGTGTTCAGTGCGCGCGTTGAACTCTTGGAACCGATAGGATTTAAAATACATAAATCGCATATTATAACGTCCCAACTTGCAGCCTAAGCACCTAACCGTCGTGGCTGAGAACAAACAATGCACAACAAACGCGTAAATAACAACACTTATTATTTATAATAACATATAAATTTTGTTTTACCGCTCGTACTAATCGTTATAACATAATAATATAGCACTTCGTTACGCGCGTGCGCGTTTAGCGTCGGCAAACCGCAGAAACTGCGCGCATGCATATCGTATATTATTACATAGGTCGGCGAGCAAAAAAAAGTACATTACAGTGCAACACAAAACGACTGCGATATCGGGAAATTCGAAACGGTCGCGGGTTAGGTATAACTCGACCACTTCATCTTAGCGCTCGGCAACCATTTCAATTTAAAAAATAAAAAAAACTAGTGGTCCGAAAATTATATAATATTACATAGAAAAAAAAATGGTTTTCGGACCACTATTATTTTTTCGAAATCGGAACGATTGCCAAATGTCAAGATGAACTGGATGGTTTATACCCCGTTGTTTTACCCGTAGCAAATTGCAATAATATCGTGCTTCGGGCAGACGAAATGTGTACGACGGATCGCAACAAACATCACGCGTGCAATACCTATAGTTTCATTTAGCAGTGGCCGATTAAAAATAGACCGACCCGGTTAGGTTAGAGCGTTGCGGATAAGGATGATGTACACCGCTGTGGGCCAAATGCCGCGCGAAAAACGCGTATTATAACAATAATGATTTACTAATGCCAAGTGTAATATCATAATAATACGACTATGTATTTTGCATATTACACATACCTACAATAATATATTACACTCTCGACGTTCATCAAAACAACTACTCAACTACACGCGGCTGACACGATAAATAAATCACAATAAATTAACCGCATACAGATCGTATTCGATTGTACCGGCGCAGACAATTTTAAGTACGCACGTCGGAAATGTAGTAAATTGCGATCGTTGCGCAGGCGCAATAAATAATAATTGATTTGTAAAAAAAAAACAACAAAAAGTTAAAACAGTAACTGCTTGAGGAAGACGTCGTCGTCGTAGCCCCGTCGTCGTGTGGCAGTGGTGACGGCGGCGATACGATCCCAGTATAGCGTATAATAATGACGGACGGACAGTAGAAAAATGGGCGCCGAAGTGTCGTACCAGATAGTGCATTTACATGATTTAGGAACGGCGAAACCGTGTGTCCATGTCAAAAACACTTCTGGTACGGTCTTCGAGCACCCGTACGAAACGACGTGTGTACGTGGTGTATGTGATGGCAGTGGTGTCCACTATAGCGGTCGAGTAATACTATGCTGAGTGAACAAAAAAAAAAACGACGATAACGAACACCGAACGCGGACGGCTTGTGCGACACGGGTGTAGTGAACGGCGAGAGAACACACGGACTGTGATGCGGCGGCACGCGAGCACGCGACGCGCCCGTAGGCACCGCACCGACTGTTCGCCGTTCGCGTAACGGCGCGCGTCGCCGCCGCCGCCGCCGGTCTCTGCCACGAACGACCGAAGAATGAAATGAACATGTACGCGGCCGCGGCGGCGGTCATAGCGGAGCGGTGGTGGGCGCCAGCCAAAGCCTTGGCGCGGCGGTGCGGCGGCGGACGGGCGCTGCCGCTTGCCACACTACGACGTTGCACAATTGCGTGCTTGACGACCGCGCGCCTGCGCACATGTGTGTGCGTGCGTTCGAGTGTATTTTTGTGCGTGTGTGTTCGCGTGCAACTGCGGCGGCGGTGCATTACGCGACTGTCACGGTGAGGAGGGGAAGGGGCCAGAGTCCGGCCCAACACGCGCGTTTTATTCGTCGTAAGAAACTATATTCGCGCCCGATGTCCTCCTCGTCATTACACTGCATGCGAATCATACCCGCCGCAACACCACACCCACCCCGAACCATGCCTTGACGGGACCGAGGCTAAAACCGTTGTTACATTACATATTGTTCTCTCGGATTTTTATTTTTTTTTGTGTAAAATTATTTCCAACCCCCTTCGACTGGTTTCTCGGGATACCTTTAGTTATTATCTCTATTGTGATGTATGGTGAGAACATGGCGATTGATATAGGTCACGCATGTGAAATTCACTCAAACAATAGAACACTATAACATTATGTTATCCGTTAAGTGTGTATATGAACCAAACAAAAATATCGACTAAGAACAACTGCTGAAATATCGAAAAGTTCAAGTCTATATCTGTCATACACAAACCAAACCGACCATTTATTTATATTTTTAATAATCATAATTCTTAATCAATCGATGCATGGTGTTGGAGTCTCGCGTATAATGTTTGCCGCACGCGATCACAATCAACCGTACACTATGGGCACCTAATTGATTATTAATTATATCGGCATTCGCGTTACTAATGAGGAGAGAACACCACGACGACGGCGACAGACGATAAATTGTTTTAATGCTTATAGACTTTTACGGTGTGTATATAATATGGTATATATAGCATATTATTATATTTTATATATTAGACCAATGTTGAGTAATAAAATGTTGTGTTGAAGAAGGTTTAAAAATCGATGACTGCATTGCGGTCCTCGCAATTAACCAGGATATATTATATATTATTTAAAACATGACCGCGTATTTGATTATGTATAGCGTTTAATGATAATTTTCAATTGATATTTAAATAAAATGATTTAAGCATGATTCACATCTAAATAACTGCGCATAAAAATAAATAAATTATATATTAAAACCAACAAATAAAAATAAACATTTTCACAACCAGACCACAAAATATTACTAATTTACATTTTTATTTCAATCATATTATTTAATAAGTTAAATATTGTTTAAATAAACTATACTATTTATCCATCAATAGGTACTATCAAACATAACATTTATATGTAATTATAAGTAAAAAAAAAAAAAATAAATAAAAATCACTTTTCCAGTAATATTACAATAATATATACGGTTGATTATTAATTCAAAAACAGTTTAGATCGCATATATTTCTATAAACTGGATCTGTTTAAATGGATTCTCGATGATTGAATTGGCATGTACGCAATATAATTCTAATAGACTGTTTAAATTAGGTACAGTAAAATTTGCAACAACAAAGTTTGGCAACCGTCATATATGTGCTATCAATAAACGTCCTAATCGAAACGGACGTGGCCCACTTGGCAAAGGGGTTTAAGTATGCAGTGGCATATACACGATCGACCTACACTATTAGATTTATATTCACCTGTCTTTTATTTTATTTATTCTTTCGCACAATAGATTTTCTGACAAGCTAATGCGGTGGCAAAGGATAAAAGAACGAACGCGAGAGTGGAAGTGTGAGAGAGAAAGGGCGCGGGAAGAAAAAATGAATGTACATATTATATATATATATATATATATAATATGTGTGTGTGTGTGTGTATGTATAGATAAAAGCTTCAAAAAAAAGTGTACGGTAGTCGTCGTGGAGCGGGGTAGAAGGGATTGAAGAGAGAATACAACATTAAGTACTCGCCGCAATGCACCACTGACCCAGTTCTGCCGTGGGGTTTCGTGCCACGCGACTCTTGGCCTTTATAACTATTCTTTCTCTCACCCTCTCTCACTCACTCTCTCTCTCTCATGCGGGTATTTTTATTATTACTCCACGGTATTGTAATATTTAAACACGTCATTTTTCCGAACATCCGTCAGACTCCGACATAAGTTTAATACTCTTTTAACCTTTTTTCTGTGTTGGAATGTGACGTGTGTCAAAGGAAAGCCAACCCTAAGATACTTACTTCATGTCTTAAGTTTTATAAAAAGTATTCAAATCAAATTCCGGGATGTGTATGCGTCCAGTATATTTTGTAATCTTTGTATTCAAATTGAAATTGACAACTTGCGAAACTAACTAACTGATATTAATCCGTCAAGGTCTATACTGATAAACTAGAGGGCGAGGCAGAGTGAGAAAAAAAACTACTTCCAACGCGAACGTTTATTGAGTAGTAGATAGTGGAACGATAAAATACTAAAGGAATGGTAATTTCCGGTACGACCCACACAACTATTTTTACGCTAGATGTATACAGCAATGCCTCTGAATTGCCTACTCATTACGCCCTCAATGATATTGCGCAACGAAATATTTAATTTTTTTACACTATTTTAGCCTCGCACGCGATTTTAAATATTATAAATTATGTTATATATATTTTCAATAAGAAAACTATAGATATATCTTTTTGTATAATCCAACAATTATTTGAATAATAATTTTAATTTTATTATTAAATAACAAAAAAAATTAACCGAATAATCATAAGCATCAATTGATTAACCTAACGTAATTAATACAAAATAAGTATTGATAAAAATATGTAATATCTTCATTTTTTATAAATGAAAAAATGTATTAAAAAAATAGTAAAAAATGTATTATTGAGTGGATTAAATAAGTTAAGAGTAAGTATTATGATTTACATTTATAAAATATCATATTTATGCGGTATATTATATTAGACTTCAACTGTATCTACGTATCTATTACGTGTAATTAATGGATGTTACATAATTTGAAAAACAAATTCCACCAGAAGATAATATGATCAGTACACAAACCACAACCTTGACCGTTCATATTTAATATCATTTGCACATGATTGAATGACCAATCAAAAGACCTTCACACAATCTAGTACTTAATTCGAGTAAACGTCAGTATAAACGAAGTAATATAAAAACAATTTATAAATGATTATTAATTATCGTTGAATTATTATAAAAAAATACCTATTCAAATTATTATTTTAACATAAAGTATTATTTGTATTAAATATTTATTTAGTATAAAAAATTCTACATCATTTTCATTTTATAATAAATTAATATATTTAATGTGAAAGAAAATTAACTAAATTTAAGGCGATAAAAATATTACATATTATTTTATATAATAATAACATTTATGGTTTGAAATTACTCAAATTTGTTTAATACAAATTTCGTTCAATTCATGTTTAAAAAGCACAAGAAAAAAAATTTAAAAATGTATTAACAATATTTTATTAAAATTCAACAACCAGAATACAAAAGCACCTAATAGAGACAATGGCAACAAATTTAAACTTAGATGAACTCTGCTGTTTTAATTTAGGGGTATCTTCTTCGTTGGTTTACGGTACAGAACAATTTGTTTAACGCAATAAATTCAAAGCAATTTATCGCTTCTACCCTTATATATAGTTTTAAATTACACAAGCCCTTGCACATTGTTATGTACGAGTATATACAGTTTATAGACAATTAATTTTAACACTGGAATTTACGTAACTGATTATACATATAAATTTCAAAGTTCGTTTTTAAAGATATAGACATTATTTAATTTATTTCTAACTAAACCTAAATATATTATATTTAATAATAAATTGAAAATATACGCGTGATACTGAAACTTGTATATTAAAAAGCGGTTAAAAATGTCGTAAGATGGATAATAACTTTTCTGATTACAAATACCTAGCCCTTAAATATGCATTCTTATATCATATATAATATGTATATTAAATTGTTTTCAGTTTATGTTTACTATTATTGATTAAAATAATGAATACAAAACAACCTTATTAGTCATTAAGCATAGATTGTGCTGGCAAAAGAAAATCTACGGTATAAATATCACTGTTCAAGATGGCAATTAGTTAATCATCTAAAATAAAAGTAATTTAATTTATATAAGGTTTTTAATAACTACCCACTATCGTAGTCGTTATTTTTTACTGTATACATTATTTTAAATCATTTAAATTAAATATGAGCTATTACGGGTTGTTCGCACATGAATATTTATTAAAGAAACAAATTAATAATTGATTAGTTGTAATTAACAAACAAAAAACATATATTATAGGAAATTAATTTAAATTTTACAATTTGGATTTGAATTGATTCTCTGATAATGATTATCACAGTTTTTTTTAGTAGATACTAAGATATAAATACGATAAGTCATAAATTAATTTAATAATTATAAGAAACAAATTTACTGTTTGTTGTTATAAAAAGCTTGTTATTTAAAAAAAAGAATATTTATTATTTTAACCATGAATACTATATTCATGGTTAAATAATTATGCTTAGGTATTAAAAAATAATTATTTATTGCATCGATAAAAGTTTAAAGTAATAACATTATATTTTTAATTTAAACTTTTTTTAAAAACTTTTGTTGCTTATGAGGGCCAACCATTTGTTATTTTTTTCAAAAATAAATAAGAATCATTAAAGTCAAAAATATCTTCGTATTTATAAACATAAACGTACGATTAAATTACAATAATTAGTTCATATCTTTTCATAAGCATTAAACTTATTATTTTTTATAAAATAGGCAGTATATTGATAGATTTATTGATTAGTGGTACTTATACGAATATGGCTGTATTATAATTTATAGGTACTTTAATACATACAAATAATCTTATTTTATATATCATATATAATTTGTATCACTTAAAACGAAAACGCTGCCCCGCATGATTCTATCTAGATACGTGCGAGTTGTAATTTTCAAGTACCTATACACCACAAGGAAATAAATCTGCAACGATCTGTACGTGATATGTAGGGAATATGAGTATATGACATATTATTATTATCATTAGTCGAAGTAACCCGAAACGCGCAGGCGGGATGACAATATAATATTTTAGTGATTTAATATCACCACAGCGACCTACAAACAGCTCGTGTAAGGACAATCCTATTTGGATTTTTAGACTTTATGTTTGTACACTATATTGCCAAAATGAATGGAGCAATATATTGAATGGCAATAATCAAATATATAATATAATATAGTATAAAGCATTAAAGCATTATATAATACAATATTAAATTATACGATTCCGGTTGTAAATGTCCGAAATCACAAACAGGCAGATTATATATTATTTATAAGGAATATAAGTATATATATTGATAACAAATATCATAATATTAAAAATAAATTTGTCATTGAAAAGAAAAAAAAAATAGAATAAAAACAATAAAAGACAGTAAACGCTATAAAAGTAATTTATTTTCCTATTAGTAATACAATAGATTGATTTAATTTTTTCTGAAAATAATGTATTAAATATAATGATAATAAATATAATTTATAGTATTTAATATTTATACTATATTATATTATTGTTATTAACTTTTGACTTTTTGAGTTAATACCACCTTATCACAAAACAGTAAAATCAATATATTCAACGTTCTACTCAGAATCTAAAATAATATTAAATAGTATTTAGATAGCTAGTTATATATTTACTATAATATCTGATATCTAATTGAATCGTAATCGTTTATTATTTTCCGTCAAAATAAAAATACAATGTAATTTAAATCTACACCAAAAAATCGTTACAATACTGCAACCATACGTGCGGTTTATTTTCCATTAATTTCCGCAAGCCACAAAAGATAACCGACTTATAATGACAATATTTTAATTTATAATAATATTATCACTATATTTTTCCGAACCGACGACAGTGTCAAATTGTATTTGGCTGTTCCCATAATTCCACGACGGTGTTATTTTTATTATTAATTACACGCATACCTTCAACTTATCAATACTATCATCACAAATTACGCGAGTAATAGACAATAGTATAAATGGTTTTGATCACATAGTATATGTTAAACTATATAATATTATAATATTGTTATTATTATGCACTAGTACAATAATTATTATTTATTATTAATAATCTACAAAGTTATGATTATTTATTATACAGGTTGTTATTACGTTACAAGTCCATAGGCGTAAATAGTGTTTGAGACTTGAGATAGGAGGGACTATACAACAGTCAGCAGTTAGCCCAACGCTATTTACGCCTATAAATTAAAATACTTATTATAAAGTAACGTTTATCCAGTGGAGTGATGCGTCTGTAGAAATTGTTCTGCGATGGAACTGAGATACCACCAGCTGTGTTCACTCTGATTTCATCGAATAATTATCGAAATAATATGACAAGTTAACACAGCGAGGTTCCCAGTCCCACACAACAGAATGGTCGCAGTTCTGTCTGGTAGCTGCAGCAACGGTGTAGTCCGCGTCCTCATATCGATTGCGTAATCTGTCGTCAATGTTTAGCGGTAACACGCGCCGTCTTTTACCCATAGATCGCGCTGCGTGTACCGTACTGATACATCTTAGCGTAATATAAATTGAAAAAAAAACTTACATACATAGGTACAAATAATTATTGCACACCACTATGGGACTAAACCAAAAATAGTCTACCGTGCGATGGTGGTGGCTGGTGAAGGGAATGCACGTCTTAGACAATACAATAGACGAATAACAATATTGTTTTTTTTAATCGTCATGTTTATTGTGCACGACACAACGAATAGGTACATGAAGTATTTTGTTTTCATCGAAATAACAATGTTAAACGTGATAATTATAAAACCTCACGTGGGAAAAATCGTGAATATTTCTACCACTTCCACCAACAATCTCTTCTGGCTAACGTTGAAATCAAAATTTATCGCAGTTCCATAACACCTTACCCAACATAAGTTCGGTTGCTTATATTATCATTATCATATCGTATTATCGTTATAATATTACTATTCGACAAAAGTTAACCACACAATGTACTTACAGTTTGTTTTTGTGCGACTCCTTCACTTTATCGTCGCCCTCGATCCTATAAATCTTGCCGTACATGACGTATTCGAAACTGTCAGCCCGACAGCCGTTTTGATCCATTTCTATAGGGTTCCAGTCGCCAGCATCAGGCTGACCATCCTCGCGTAATGTAGTGGCTAACACTAGCCTGAATTTATCACCTATAACAGAAAAATAATTGCGTTTTCAACAGGTCTATTTCATCTAATCTACGATTTTTCAGTGTTTGGTTACAATCGTTTAATGTTTTTCGACTTCAGAGTTTCCTAAAGTCATAATATTTTAAGACTTATACTATATTTACCAGCACTTTAGGAAACCGGTTGAATAGGAGAAAAAAATCTAAGACGTTAAAAACGAAACCGGTTAGATTTAATTTTTCTTTTCTTACTTTACCATATAAGCATATTCATATATGACCGATGGCCACCAGACCACATACGTAAATATGAGCTATAGGTAGAGAAAATAAATGTTTATACACTGCATGACCACGAATGCAAGATTGTGAAATATTAATAATTTTTGGGAATGCTTTAGTACGGGTATTTTTCTTTCCAGAGACAACTATATTATAATACATTAATACATAATTGATTCGTTGCGTTACAAATACCAAAAGTACCAACCTATATGTATATAGACTAATTATTATACAGTTATCTAGCCCACTACTCGGTGCATGTTTACAGTGAAATTTAATAAACTGTTAGAATTTAAGTATTTCATAACTTACCCTTTCTAATTTATTATTCATGATGATTTGAATAACTAGCAGAAAGAGAAAAATCAGTAAAATGAAACCGTAATTCAACACATGCATATTAAATAAAACTGAGTCCATTAATTATAATATAAGTGTTTTATACGTATAATCGATCACATTTAATATTTGTTATTTTTAAAATCATAATAATGTCGTTATAATATCAGATTTTGAAACAATAGAATATATTTTTTTTTGCCATAGAATATGATGGCCATCGAATAATATATTAAATATATTATTCGTATATTAAAAATTACAACTAAGAATCAGATATTGAATATGCTGTATTATAAAATTATTATATTTATTTGATTATTATCAAATTAAGTGTGAAATTGTAAGTTAAGTTACATTATAATACATTGTCAAGATACATGTTTTATAAAATAAGAATTTTATATTTTATTTTCTCATCAATAAAACAAGATTGATAAAATTATATAACTAGGTATAACGGATACATAGAATATCTTAAAATTATTTATACATGTTTATCATTGAAACGTGTATATAAGTAGAATAAACAAATTGATGGAAGTCCGTTTTGTAGAAGAACCTGTTTATACACATCATATGTATACACATTTTAGTTATTAGTCATTTTGACACTTGGAATCCTGATATCCACGTATATAAATATAGAATGGTATATAGTATATACTATATATTATCTAATATAAAAATGTAATTTTTAAAAACCAGTTTTTTAAATATCAGATGTTATTTTATATTAAAAATTAATTTTTAAATTTCAATTAATTATAAAGTTTATTTATCACAATAGTTAGAATAAATTTTAAATATTTTTAGTTTAATCGCTGATACAATTAAAAGTAAATTAAAAGTATACCAATAAATTGATTTGACAAAAAAATATTTATAGGATTCTAATAAGCACATATGTGATTTATCTATAAAGCTTTGTATAAATACTTAATTAATTAGGTTTGAATTTTGCCTCTAAGTATAAAAATAAAATACGTTTATAATATTATATTTTAATTAGTAGTATAATTTTGTCAACATCAATTAAAAACATAAAAACTAATCTGAAAAATTAAAAGTTTATACAAGCAGATAATAATTATTATCAATACACGTCTTTAAACTTTTCACAAATTACTCTTTTCTGAATTCTTTGTACTCACCAATCTAATAAAAGTATAGATTTTGATCTCTCTCACATATCATATTTTACAATCTATCACTTAAAGTTTAGAATATTCACAGTAGTATTCAGTTTTATTTATTCTTTTAAATTGGCATAATATACCCATAACCTTTTCATTAATCTCACTACCAATGAAATATTATGTATAATTTAAATTTATTTTTATTGATTGCTGACTATATATTATTTTATAATAGTTATTTATCATAGTTCTTCGTGTATCTTAATTTACAAGTATAAGTAAAAATAACAATACATTACGATTAAGATGTTGAGATTAGATGGTGAATATGAACATTGAACAAGTCTACTAAGTACTATTTAATTACGAGAATTCCAATCAATAGATTGATAGATATAAAAAAGAAAGCTATTATTTTCGCTAAATATTAAAAGTTTTTGTTTAGACGTGTTCAGAGGAGTAAACCTATTAATGAAAATTAGAATATACATTTTTTGACTAAGACTCTATGGCATATACATAATAGTTATTAAATGCTCAAGTATTAGAAATAAAGCCTAAAAGTGCTTATTAAATAATAAATATTTCAGTAGGTATAATAAACTTTAAAACCACTTAAAAAATAAAGTCATATTATATTATATTTATAATTCAGAGAGTAAAAAACTTTATAGTGTTTTAAAATGAATTGTATACCTATTGATAAATATTATAATAAATTATTCAGGATTAGATTTTGATCATAGTAAAGGGTCAATAAATGGAGGTTGACATAAAATATTTTGTCAGTCTAGCTGAAATAAATATGTATGCATTGAATTTGTACTTATCACAAACTAAATTCCATCAAAACAAAAAGTGTAAAAAAAACACTTCCATTTTATTTTACATATTTTATTTGTACACAATGATTTTATTAATAGAAAAATGTAATGTAATTTTATTTTGAATATTCTATCATTGTAATGACCTCATGTAATATTGTTGTTTTACACGTTAAACTGTTACTACGTAATAGTAATATCCAATAAACGAATAAAGATAAAACAATAATATATTATATGTACAATTTATAATATGTACAAAATAATACACATTACAGTAATTGTGATAGATGATCTATTAAAGATGTTAAATATATAAATTATAAATTATTTTATTATTTTATTTAATAATTTATTAAAAAAACTAACCAAAAGCCATTGCCTAAATCACATACACGTATTTATATAATATGATTCTATATTATATTATATAAAATATAACCCTATAGAGGCCTAGAACAATGTATGAACATCATGTATGTATAATACATCATATGAAAGCATTTATAACATCAATAATTTTTCATTGAAATGTTTTTCATGAAAGTTGTTTATCTCAAGTTCTAAACTATATTATTATAATATAATATGTACTAATTGCGTTTTAAAAAATAAAATCAATACCAATACATAATTGTGAAAAAAAAAATGTTTTCTAATTTTCGTTTTATTGTCAAATATAATATTATGTTAAAACATATTATTACACTAAATTATAGTATACATAAAATATCTACTATTATATTATTGAAACATTTTACATTTTATTTTTTATGCCTTATAACAGTTTTTAGCGTAAAATCATGTAATGTTTCTCCGTAAAATAGATGTTCAGCATACACACAGTAGTAAGTGATACAATGATTTATTTTTTGCAAACTGTGCAGTTTTCACCATTCTAATGTATATTATTATTCATAGGTACCATTTTTATTTAAACATTTTGCACCTGCTATAGATGCGCCTCGTTATAAAAATTGTTACAATTGGACCAATTATATCACTATACAGACGATACCGAAGATTACCGCGAATACAAACAACTGCGAGTGGTAACAGTCGTGTCCGGAGTTTGAAGTTTGCGTATCATTAATCCCTCAGGTATAAAATTTGGTTGGTTGACTGTCATTTGCGCATCGCGTGTTTCGACACACAACGAATAATGTATTAATATATAATACGAGGCTATCTCAAGTTCAGAAAGATTTAGTTGTTTAAACATAATAATATACTAAAATATTTAACCAAGATAATTAAATAACCGATTGTTTTAATAAAATTATTATATTTTAATATTCCTCTTATTGCGAACGTCAGAAACTGCTCAAAGGCACGCGTATAATATTATTTCCGTTTTCCATATTATGGTGAATACTCAACGCACCAGAGATGTTATAAGTTCGCCCTAGTTTTTTTATTTTTTGCGGAACTCGATCCGCTGAACTCCATTCGCCACCCTCGCAACTCAAATTCTCGGCGACCGCCGCTGTGTGAAGGGGGACGGTTACCATGCGCGATCGTGTGCGCGCACGTCCTAGCGGTTTTTTGTTGTTGTTCATCATACAATATTTATTGAACACATAACAAAGAGAAAATTTACACTTTACTTATACCAAACTACACACTGTACCTCTACGTAATATTGTATTTTAGTAGTGCGTGTATTAGTAAATGTGGCGGCGGCAGCGGGGACGACAGCGATGTCGAATGTTCGAGCGCGCCCGCGCGGCGACCGAGCGAATGCGATTGGCGGCGGCAGCGGTGTGCGAGATGAAATATACGCGGAGCTGTTAGGAAGATAGAAGAAGAGGGGGTGCAGTGTGTGTGTATGAGAAAGAGTGAGTCAAGAGGGGCAGATAGCGAGAGTGAGCGCGCGACGTCCCGCGCGTATACAACCTTGGCACTGAGAACCGCCCGTGCGCATCTAACCTTGGCATTGAAAACATCGACGGCGCGGCGGAGTAGGACTGGCGGGCGGAGAAGACTCGCTGAAATCGCGATGGAAACGTGGCGCCGCCGCGGACGGCCGGCGGCATTACGGACAGTGCGGAGCGCCTGGCGCGCGCGCGAACCGCGGAGGGAATTGCCGACAGTGCGGGAATGGGGTAACGGCGACGTGCGGGCGACGGAGTGGCGGTCAGACGAGAGTGGAAGCGAAAAAACAAAAAAACAGTCGGACCGGCGCGTCAGAGACCTGACACACTACGCCGGGTGTTGCGTCATTCCACCGGCGGAGAGAACGTGCGCGCGCGTTTGCGGGCGGCGGACAGGCACAAAGGTCGGTGGCGGGGTGGACAGGCGAATCGATCCGATGGTTCATGTATGTATGTATGTATGTATGTATGTATGTATGTATGTATATGTGTGTGTATGTTTATGTGTGTGTGTGTGTGTATGTGGCACATCACCAGCTGATGGCGGCGGCAACCTTGGATAATATTATTTTTCTTTCGAACACATCGTATTATAATAGTACGAGAGATAAAGTTCCCCTCCCAAATGACTTTTTCGTGGTTTTTTTTTATTCGGATAGTCATGACTGCAGGTACAACGCGGTGATAATATTATTTCGTATTCCGTGCAGAAGCGTAAGTAGTACTGGTGGTAGTTTTTTGGATTTGCAGAATACGACAAATGACAATACACGTATAATCAAATATATATAGAGGGCACTTCTTCTATATACATCGTTGTTAGAGTTTTTGATGTTAAAGTCAATAAATATATATTTTTCTTTCCTTTCGCGAGACACACTAAAATATTATATTTGTACGATACCAACAGCTGCGCGGGAGTTTGGCGAAACGAACGACGAATTCTCATTAAATATTCGCATCGATACGACCGCGTGATTATAATATCGTGTCGCTTTTACGCCCCGCGAAATTTAACGTAAGAAAATTCCCGCGGAATCATCCGAGACGAGCAGCACGTAACAAACGCATAAATATTCGCATAAAACATTTTAATTTTGGCAACTATTCAATAATACAATTAGACGGCAATGATGTATAACTTTAAACAATTTTATTTTTGGGTTTCCGTGGGAAAAAAAATGTGCGGTTAATGCACAACTTTTGCTAGCGTTTTCTCGAAAACAGAAAGCGATTATATAATAAAAAAAATAAACGAATCATAGTCTGTAATTGAAACGCAGTAAATAGGTACAAGAGTAAACACAACTGTACAAAGAAAAGGATTTCAAAAAAAAAATATTTAATCGCGTTCTTACGCATATAATAAAAATAATCTAGTTTTGTATACAGTAGTGTGAGCACGTATTGTTTTAAAATAATATAGTAAAAATTATTCATAATTTTATAAATCGTTGTTCCAGATGATCTCTTTTTTATAACATTTTATAAAATGTACAGACACGAGTACGAAAAACTGCAAGAGTATCTGAAGTATCTCATTACTTTGTAATTTTCTTTTTTTTGTATACTTAATGTGTAAACAAAAAATATTAATACAAAATTTATTTTTTATTCTTCTATTATTGTGTAAAGAGATTAAAAATTGAATACTAGTATTTAAATAACAAATGAAAGTATAACACTACAATAGTAATAAAATCTTCAAACTTAAAGGCAATAAGAAAAAAATCATTTTAATAAACAGCTTTCCAAATACATATATTAAAATAAAATGGATATAATATATTTACTAAATAATTTGATGTTAAGTGAATTCTATAGAGATAAAATTGTATGGTTATATTCACAGTAAAATTATCATAAGTATACATACAAAAATGTGTTAACATTTGCCTAATTATTCAAATTCAAATAAAATACCACTGAAATTGATCGTAATATATATTTTATATCCAAACCCTCCAACGAAAATAATCGGTACTGTAAACCGATATTATAAAGTGAAATTATTAATTTTCTTATATTTTGTCGATCGAATTTACACACTTATAAGGATGAATATCTATTTCTTGATTATACGTGGTGTATACTTTCTGTCGAATAAAATAGCCGAAGGCCTGAAGTCTACGAAAATTGGAGATGACATGCAGCGTGCATACATCGGGAAACAGAATTCGCGTTGTCGGCGGGGAAAGGAGAAGTGGATTATTGTAAACTGAATGATTTATTTTCGGTTTAAATCGGATGTTAGGAAGGAATTTTGGCAGAGGAGTGTCTTTACCGGGTCAAGAAATTCCACTCGGTGTTTTCGCATAACGTATAATAATATCGTTATCGAAATGAAAACATCAGTCCGCCAAACACAAAGTCAAGTAATTTCGAGAGGAAAATAATGAAACGTATAAACTGAAAATCGATATCCGCAAGACCGCAATTATAACGAACAACGCAATATTATGATATTAACATAATATAAAGTTGACAACACGACGACAGTAATAATAAAAATTAAATTTTTAACACAATAAAATAATTATTATTAAAATCAAATATAATAATATTAGCGACAGTTAAATTACCAGAGAGTTCCGTGTAGACATATACATAATTATAGTCAAGCAATACGACACACTCACACCGCGGGCTGATTCGTAGGCACCGTATAGTCCGATAGCTTAGTGACGACTTATAGTCCGCGCGCATAATATATCGTCAATATAACATTATAATATTATTATCTATAAACGCATAAAAAAATGGTAGTATAATATAATAATGCGCGTATACATTTTGCGCTAAAACGGCTGCGCAAATAATATTATCGGCAAAACAATAATAATAATAACTATTATTATTATATTTCTCGACGGCGGAATGCATACACAATAATATTATAGTATGGTTTTTGCCCGCCTAAAACCATAATATTGTATGCCACGGTTATACTATACAAAATGTCCATACGGCATGATATTATTATTGCACGAGTAAGGTGCAATAATAGCAATATCAATTATAATTTTTCAAACGAAACGAAAAATATCAAAATATCGCGTAAATGTTTTTTTTTTTTTTTTTATTACCGTAAAAAAGTGGATGGCATTACGGCGGCCGGCTGCTGCTGCTGCGGCGGCGCGCCTGTGTTGTTGACAAAGCGTTAAGCGGCTGCGGCGGCGACAAGAAAACTACTAACGCCATCGTCGTCAGCGCGTTCTTTTGGGGCGACGTGCGACACACGGCGGCAGCAGTACATACAATACGGTATAAACGGAGGCGGCGGCGACTATGGTGATGACTGATGACGGTATAATGTGGCACAGTGATGAGCGACGGGAGTGCACGACCGTGCACTTGTGACTGGCGTGCGGTGGGGTTTTCGAAAAACCCGCGAGCGCGGACAAAATATTACGACTGCACCGCGTATATACCTAACCTACGTGTCGAAAACTTTCGCACCAACCCATTCTGGGCCTCTCCCGCGTTCGGCGGCGGCGGCGCGCACGCACGTTTTGCCAAATATACTGACGGGCCGGCGGGGCGGGCGTAGGAGTGTATATACTACTCTAGGCGCCTCGGCTGCTGCCGCCGCTGACGACAGCGACGGCGACGGCGACGACTGCGACGACGTTCTGCGGGTGCGCGCGTGCGCGAGCGATCGTATAAAATGTGTACGTATTATATTATTATATGCTGTGTATATGATAAATCGGTACGGTTCCGACGAGCCGTGTGTACGCGAAAATAATATTAATTACAACTTACAATAATAATAATAATGATGATGATGATTATAATTATTATTATAATCACTAATACCTAGCCGTATTTAAGAACGCGAATTTCTATTGGAGACCGACACGACTACGTATAGGGTTATACGATATAATAATAATACATTGTGGGATGGAAAAAAATGTTCAGTGTATAACGGTAAATTCGGGTACGGCACGATAATGACTATTATTATTATTATGTGAACGAAAAAATCGAACGATTGAAAACACTGTTTGGTCCAGGGTTGTTAAAATTCGTATTTAAACAATAAAATGTCTGTTAATTTATTTAAAACACGTTTAAAAATGCAATATCTCTATGCCGCTCTAAATTTTACTGACTATAAAATATTAGTGTAATTCGTGTCTTACTCGTAACGAGTGACGAGTCAGCTACGGTTGAATGACGCAAACAATACCACTTATGTATGGGTAGGTAGGTATTGCGTGTTTAAAAACGGTAAAAGAGTGTACTCTTCTATCTAGTAGCAGCTAGGTAGTTAGAATCGAGTACTTGTATATACTAATATAGTAATATTCTATACAGGGTCCTTCCTTTACTGCAGTAATAATTTTCCAAAATCATATTTAAAACGTATTAATGAAAGTAAAAACAAGAACAAACACTTACCCAAATCCATGGGATAAATCCACGAGTTGATATCTAAGATCAGTTCCATCTTGAACGATTCGCTCTCGCAATGCAGTCGGCTCACTGAAATAAAAATTAAGGATATAATAATAATACAACATATCCAGTGCTGTTTTACATACGCGCGGCGCACACAATAGCTGTAACAGTAGGCAACAAAACAATTGGAATTTTTTTTATTTCCATTAAAAAATAGAAAAATTATATACATTTATAAATAAGTCATCAAGTTATAAACCGTATATATATATATATGCAGTATGAAACAACACAGAATAGGTCAAATTAATAAATATTAATCCGCTTTTACTATTAGAAATGAAAGAGAAAACGCGGTAATAGGTTATCAAGTAAGATAAAGCAAATATTTATACTAAATTTAAATGTATTGTTTACAATAATACTATTGATTATAAATATAATCAATGATAATACCTACATATAATAAAGGTATCGAGAAAATATTAACGTGTGAACTTAAAAAAATCTATGTTAAGTAAATGCAAATAACAATTCAGCGCGTCTATAATATGTGAGTTAAGTTAATACACGAAATTAATACGTAATAACTGTACAATACATATACTTTAAACAGCATAGGTAAAAACTAAGAGAATTCATAGATTTTCTATACAGTATTTTACAGTATAGTAATAACAATAATTATAATTTATTGTCGTTTAATAAGGAATAAAAGAATAAAAGATTAATAAAAACACCTATAACAGGCAACAGCAATAAATTATTCTGTAATCGTCTAAAATTAAACGTTAAAAACAAAATAAACATACAGTAATTTCGGTTTAAGGATAGTCAATAACAATTTTGATGTAAAAAACGTATAGAACATGATTTATAAAACAACTACAAATGACTAAAAAATAAGACGATCGCGATCTTTGTGTTTTGTAACAAAATATGCATATAATAAATTATAAATATATAATTCTTATATCGGATATAAAAATATATTATTTCTAAAGTAACATTTCGGACTTTCAGCTGAGAATAGATTATTTTTTAAACGCACTAACGCATTATTTTCGAATCTCTTCATGCAATAACTAACACACGGTCCCCTCGTGCTCGTCAACATCAATACAGTACCGAAATCGAATCGATTTACTGCCATCATTCAGTGACAGTATTGAGGGTTAGCATTGAGGCGATCATTTCCCCCAACCCCTATTGGGACTTGGTTATAAATATATAAATACCCTAAAAAACTATAATTTATTCAGTAAATATTATAAGTTTTAAAATATAATAAGAATAAACCGTATAAGTATTTAGGACAAAATTTAGTAAGAATATGGAACATTCATTTTTGCATATGTATTATTTTATGTCATAGTATTAAATTCACCTCCACGTCATTCTCGTTGAATTTTTGTTAATACTGTTATTGATACGTTTTATTGTGGTATATCCCACTATATTGTGCTGTATTCCATCTCTTGGTCACCCCCTGCAAAGCTTTGATCACGTTGTATATAAATGTATCACATAGTTTCACGTGACGTTATTTAAAACACCAGCCATAGGTTAAACGTATTGCACATATATATTGTACAGAGGTAACTGGTAAATTGGTAAATACATTAATTCTAAATATAAATCGACAGAATAATATGCATTTCTGAGCACATATATATTTTAATATACAATTTGGATATTTAGATGACTCCTAAATAGCAAAATCTGTTTACCCGCGATTCAGTCAATACCATATAACTAAACGGTGATGACGCACTTCGTACAATTACAACTTATAAGCTTATGATGTGGGAGTGAGGGGAAAAAAGACAGAAATGCACACTATCAAATGAATTTGTTTAGAAATAATATGTGCACGAGACGAACTTCGTCGTTGTACAATAAATAATAGTCATTATAATATTGTACAGTGTACACACAAGCAACCTAACCGGAAAGTAATAATTCCCTTATCATTCTTCATTAATATATACTCCATTTGTGGTCATATAGTAGAGTACAAATTATGTCGTTATTTTCATGGGAATTTAAAATTAATAAATAAGTTTAAAAACTGATTTTCAATCGAAAGTAGGTTAAGTCAGGTACAACTATAATAAATATATTATACACACCAATTTCATATTTATCAATTATTATTTGTTATTGTTATTATAATAATATGTGACGACCACCAACTATAACCACCAGAACTATAACGAATAATTAATAAATAAATAATTATTCTAAATCATATGACATGATATACTACATGTTTTTTGAATATTATTATTATTAAAATAATAATAAATAATAATAATAATTTGCCATACTATGATAACGCAACAACTGCCTGTAAACAACGGTGCATTTTACCTTTTCTATGGTATAACATTTATATTACCTTTAGTATAGTGAACATCATTGTGCATACACAGGTGTGGCTTATGTATGTATAATAAATTAATTTGGTAAAAGAATTAACAAAACAAAATGGCCGACTAACTAGAAAAAAATCATTATTTTGTATACAATATTGTTATATTATTATGGCTTACATCACCAGAGTATGTCACCACCAATCGTTTAAGTTTTTACATATTATTATTATTAAATCCATACATATATTATAAAGTGTTACTAGTTAAGACGATAAGGATTTTTCAATAAATGCAAAAAGAACTTTTATGTATCCAAAAAATATTTAATATATTTAAAGCTTTTAGCAATTATGTACTGACATTAGTGATATTTATATAAAATATTTTATCATTATAATTTGTATACAGATTCATCGTGACTTGTAATGAATTCAAATTTTCAACAACGAAACTTAAAAATTCGTATATAATACATACTATTATAATACATATTATTGTAAAGAAAAACATTTTGTTCTAATAATACATCAAACCAAATTGGTACCTAGTGAAAAATGTAAATAATAAGTACACTATATAGGTACCTAATAAATTTTTATTTATTTGTTGTGCAACGTTTTATGTATTAGTGGGAATTTAACATCATCTAATCATCAAGTAAAATATTTTACTTATATAAAATTAAATCACAACGATGGATGTAGAAAAAAATAAAAAGACCTTCAAACATATAGGTACACTCTTTTTAGTTCAATTATATATTTTATTTTAATTACATTTTTACATTTAAAAAACAATAGTTTAAGGTGTAACAATTTGATTCATTTTGTATAATTATATTTAAAATATAGTTTAATATTTTAAACTTGAATGATTTTCAACTTATATATCAAAGCTATATCAAATAGCTAAAAGAAAGACAATTATACAAAGATATAATTAATTGTATATTAATATTAATATTCACAGTGAAACAATAATATTTATGTATTATTCTGAAACGTCCATTAAAAAGAGCTATGAGCTATAGAGGTATTTCTTAATAAATGTTTTTTTGTATAATAATTATACTGCAATATTATATTATATCTCAGAGTTAGCGGACTTCTAGTATAATTATTATTATTACCATTTTTTTAAATTAATCATTATAAAATATAAGTATACTACATTTATTATTCCTCAATTATGGATTAAATTTAACAAATAATGTAATGGCAAACATTTATAATCTAATA
Source organism: Rhopalosiphum padi (assembly GCF_020882245.1). Taxonomy (NCBI): domain Eukaryota; kingdom Metazoa; phylum Arthropoda; class Insecta; order Hemiptera; family Aphididae; genus Rhopalosiphum; species Rhopalosiphum padi. Next base: position 9,184,057 of record NC_083598.1, on the reverse strand, counting down.
GAAACATTCCCTATACATTAATCAGCATAATGATAATAAATTGTTAAAAATTATTTCTTAAAATTTAGGTAGTAATAAATAATGCCAATTCAATATAATTAATCAAGGGTTGGAGGCTACTAAAAAAAAAAATGTTCTAATTGAAATTAAAATTTTTCACTTATTAAATTAACTAGGTTAGGTTTAACATTAACATGGGCGAAAGACTAAAATTAAAACATGACAGAAGTTATTCTTTTATATTATTAATAGCGAACAGTTAACATATTATACAAATATAATTTCATTATTATAATACGCATACAAAACATTACCCGATATTGTTTAGAAAATTAAGCTGTAATTCGTAAGAAAAAAATACATTCCTTGTTCTTTACTCAGTAGAATATAAAATAATCAGTATTTTGATAAGAGAGCCTAATACATACAAAAATGCCGACGAATAATATTTCGTCACCACCTGCTGTGATTGCAATATATAAATAAATATTATTTACCTAAAATTATTAAAACATTTATACAACACGGTTAAAAGTTGGCAAAGATAAAGTTTAATATAATGTGAAAAAAAATCTGTATCTATTATATTAGATATATTATTATTTTGTTTTGAAATAAATATGAAGCTGTATAAATTATTTATTAATAATATAATAGAACATATTATTAAATTAAAGATCTAAATATTTATTTTTTTTATTTACAATATGATACACTTCTAAGAATCGATGCATTGAGTATATAAATTATTAAATAAACAATCATAGACAAGGTACCAACAAAAACTGGGTGTGGTCAATAATTTTGTTTTGTACAAACAAGCCACGAATTGAAACAAACCTTGAATTCGCAAAACGATTTTATAGTACCTATCTAGCTATCTGTTATTACTTATTACTTATTTCTATTTACTAAAGTGTTTTTTAATTTTGAATACATGAAAATGCTGAGTCAAGAATTTTAAAATGTTACAAAAAGAATATAATTAAATATACTTACATTCTATTTAAATTTAAAATTAAACATTTTATGTAAGAAAAAAAATAAATATTAAGATTAATTTCATTATAAAAAATTTGCGAAATTAATACGTACATAGTTTATAACTTGGCCTCACATGTTTACACATAAATTAAGTTAGAATAATATTTGTTTTTAATACAGTTTTAATGCAGAGTCCAAAAATGATCAATACATATTCAGAACTATATTTGCACGTTTAAATTATTCATAAATAAATATCGTAGATATTAATTTATGTTTATAAGATTATTAAAAATTGTTAAATAAGGAAAAAAATGTCCTCCCCGGTGGGAAATAAATACGGGTCTCCCGCATTTATGCAACGATTTTTCAATTATTTTTAGAAATATTTCAGTAAATTACTAGCTAACGGAACTATCCTGAGTATAATATGCGCCTAAATTCTATTACATAAATGAATACATGAAACGTAAAAAATGTCATTAAAGTATAGATTATCCTACATTTTCTCTTAACATATACTCGTAATCTAAAACTAAAATATATTGTAATAGTAATTTTTAATAAATCAAATTTGTATTAACTTAATATGTTACATTTCAACTTTCCTTAAAACAACGAAATTATAATGAACGTTATTTTAATTAAATTTATTATTATTTAAAAACATGTTATATGTATCAAAATATATTTTGGTTTTATAAGGTATAGATAATATAATAAAATACCATAATTTCTAGTCTAAGCAATTTAAGTTAGAATAATAAGTAAAGCAAATACATTATACTACTACTTTTGACTTGTATATAATAATATCAACTTTATTGATAACATTTTAAATAAAATTAATAAGTAACAGATGTTTAATTGTAGACATCATGGATATACGCTACTTACTATAAGTACTAAAGGCAGCAATCAAATATAATTTCTTGTAAAACACATTTTAATAATGTCCAAATAAAATAATGAACATAAGATCGGCCAGTAAATCGTTTATCCATTTAAACAATACATTCATGTATCGGTCAATCGTCAAAAATTTAAATACTCGTATAATGAAACCCGGTATGAATTTTAGTCAATGTTTTTACATGTTACTGAAAATTATAAAATGTGTAATATGACTATAAAATAACACAATATTTGGTTCAATCTGTGTAAAATATAGTTTATTAATATGTATATATATATACGCATTAATTAGTGCTATATTTATATTAAATATGTATAATTGTACTTGTAAATGACCTTCCTATTGTTATTATATCGAGTGCACTTAAATTAAACCAGCATAGTAATACGAAAACTGTTACAAAAGAAATTAAAATATATATATACATTTTTATCAAATCAATATAATGTTACCTGAAGATAATTTTTCCAAGTTCTGTCATGGTATATATGGTTTAAAATGCCAATATATGATTTCAATAGTTCATAGAATAAAAATTAAGAATAAATCAAGTACAAATTGTTAAAAAAAAAAAAAGTTGCTAGAGAAGACTATGCCGTTGCCCATTGACACTTGTGGCCTTGCTGAATGAGACTTCGATCCGGAGAGCTGGTACGCGCCTTAGCTATTGTGGGCGGCGCTCAAATTCATTGACGTCAGACCGCCAACGCCGCCCAACGAACCCCCTGCGACCCATCGGGGTAACATTTCTCCCATAGTCACTTGCGCTCGCCCAGAATAAACATACATATACACACACGCATAAATATATTAACTGTACGACGTAAGTGTGTGTGAGTAATTTTGTTTCACTAATATTAAAACGTATGTGATAAAAAAAGGCTTAGGCAATACCGATATAATATACATAAACTAGGATTAAATCATTATTTCCAGAGAAACCCTAACTGCGTTCTAATTAGGTATTTTTCTAATAAAATGTTTATCAAGGGCAACGGGCATTATAGGTGTTCCTTTTGATTTGTTGGTATTGTCGAGTTACTATAGTAATACATTCTATAACATTTTGCTTTAATACCAGGTGACAGGTTTATGACCATATTGACCACTTACCAATAACCATAATGTGTAATTATTATAAAAACAAAACAATACAAATTAATAAACAAGAACAAATATTAAAATAACAACTCAGAAACAATAGAACTGCAACTTTTAGTCTTTTAAAAATCGTTTTATTGTATCGTATTATCAATTTAGCATTTGTGTACAATGGCTACAAAATACACAATGTCATTAGATAAGAAATAATGTACAGTTATGTACGCAACTTTTTAAATTTGTATGTTTACTTTTAAATGCCTAATAGGTTTTTGATGATTTAATATTAAAATAATAGATAATTTTAAAGTTTCATTTACTTTATTATACTTAAATAAAAAAAAATGTTCATTCATAATAAATGTTTATAGCTTGTTAAACTTAATATTGCTAAATTTCTTTTATTAGTACATTTATAGATTATGCATTTAGTCTACTCGTGTTTCTGAATATAATATTTAAATTGTGTTCAACAATATAATGGATATAGTAATTTGAAAACCAATGGTACTGATGCATCGCATACTGTATATTATATAAAATAATTTTTTGAATTCTTCTGGCGAATTAAGGTGAAGAAATATAAACAATCACCCCAGTCTTTTTTTAATTGTGGATACAATGATAATTGATAAGTAAATACAATGGTATATATATATATATTACTTTCAAGACAATCCAACAGTTCTACTTCTGTATCAAATTTTCTAATTTTAAACACTATAATCATTAATCATGATAACTGGGTTATGGTGTACATTATTCCATTAAGTAAATAATTCTCAAAATTTAAATAATCACCCCATTAGAATAATTAATTATTAATTAAATGTGATTAAGTATATTACAAGTTGTATAAGATGATCAATTATCACCTAGGTGTTAATTTGTTTTTTAAACTTAATATATTATATTGTATATTATAAATGACAATATTTTGAAATTCAGAATCTTTATTCCTAAAATATTTCGTGTGTTTAAAACAGATGTACATTGTACATATAATACGCAATAACTAAACTGAAACATCCAATAAATACTAAAATATTCAGGTAATAGTAGCCAGACATATTACCTAGTTTTATTTTAATAATATAAAAAAATACAACAGTTATATGACGTATATCAATATGTACGTATACAATTACAATATGTAAAAGTAATAGTAGTATTATGTATTTATGCCGCAAATTAAAATATGCTTAAGAAAAATTGTTTTAAAATAGGTACATATTAGGTTTTTTTGCGATAAAAAAATAAAAACAATATTATAATTTTCAAAAAGTAACGTTCAATTTTTTAATTTTTATTATAACATAAAAATAGTTTATAAAATAAATACTAATAATAGTTAATACTATTTATAGTTTGAGTGAATATCTATCAAAATTAAAGTTTTCTTATAACAGTTGTTAATTCTATAATTAACTAAACTGTAAACAATAATCAGAAAACTAATTACCTACATTATACGCGATACATGTTGAATTAAAAAAATGAGGTTAGAACGATATAGTTATGTAATATACTTAAAAACCTTAAGTTCATACAATGTACAGATAGAGGATGAATTTTAAGTTAACTTAAAAAAAAAATGTTTTTTTTTACTTATTATTAAACAATATATTATATGCTATTGATATAATAATATATTTAAATTGTATTAATATTTAATGAAAATATTCTGTGTCTAATCTATTAAAAAATGACTTTATAACGTATACAGGGATTTACTAATTATTTCGAAACGGAATGTAGGTGAGTCAGTATAGATGGCGCAATATTTCGCAATCCCTGTCCTTATTTCTCTTTTCATACAAAGGGATGAAAGTTTTTTTGATGGTTCAGAGGAGGAAATGAGATAGTGTTCGAGGTAGAGGGGCTATGACGTAAACAGAATGAAACTAGCGGGTGAAGTAAAAAGGAGGGGACTCGGACGATCTTTGACATTTAAAACGAACAGAGTGGAAGAGATCGATAGCTCCAGCCCACAACCTCGTGAGTTCTCTATATAACTCTAATGGTAAACCTAAACTGATTGTAACTACATTTGTACTAAAATAATGTATTTAATTTAATAAAAATAGTATATTGTTTTAATATAGATTATGTATTAAAATACATCAAAATAAATAATATTACGGTATTAAGACAACATACAAATAAATATAATAATAATAACATCAACAAGCTAATAAAGTAGTGCAAGAGTTATTTAGTATAATAGTTAAGTAATATATAGTTTGTTTTATTAATACAAACTGTTACTAATACAATACTATATTTCTACTATTATTAAAATAGTATAATGTTATTATTATCATCCTTGTAAACTAAATTCTATGCGTAATTCTGCTTAATATTGAAACGAAGCTAATTAAAAATTATTTTATATTCAATCAATTAAAAGTTTTTAAAAAATATATGGCTGTCAAAATAAAACTTATATTTAACGACTAGTATTCCACAATTTATAACAAGAAAATAAATTTGTATTTCAAATTTTAATTAGATTTATAGTTAAATTATTATTAGATTAAAATTAACTCAACCAATAAAGGAATCGTCACAAAATAAAGTGTATTATTCAAATAATTAATTCAAAGGTATAAAGGCAAATAATAAGATGTATTATATTATTTATATTTAAATCTTTTAAATTCATACTATGTATTGATTAATTATATGCACAGACAATATTTGCATAATATTATCTATAAAATTAGATTTTATTCTGTTAATAGACAAAATTCATAATATTAGTTTTTTAATAATAACTAATCTTTTTAATTTATTATTTAAAATAGTAATACCTAACAAAAATCATTTTTAGTATATTCTCAGTGCTTTAATGATTAATTTATATTTTAAATACATTATTACATTTTAATATCTACATGAAATTAATACGACGACACTTAGAATAAACTAAAAATCAAAATTTTATAAAAAAATTTTATACTTACATTAAATTTAAAAAATTCAAATAAGGTACCTACTTATTATGTGTTGTTGCTGTACATATACAAATACAACATGATGCTCATATAATTCATAGTAGGTACACATTACTACGTTTAACTAAATAATTATTTATTTAACATGTAAAATAATAATTAATGTAATTTAAAATATTTGATCAATAAAACACATTACTAATCATATTTAGTAATATAGTATCATAAGGATTAGCCATAAAAATAAACTAAAAATTAATTTTCAATGCGAATAAACATTAAACTGAATCATTAGAATCATAACGGTCAATGTATCAATAATTTAAAACCGTTAGAACTACAGACATTTTTAACAAAATTAACAAAACGGTATCACTTAGAATTTATACCTTATTAGTTATTACTTCTTAACAACCAAAGTTGGACATAAAATAAGTGATTTGAGTCATCACGTTTTGTTACGACAAAAAAAATTGTTTCGACACGTAGCGAAGGTCATCTATTCTTATTAAGTTTAAAAACTTATTTTGACACTCATTAATCAAATGTTTTCAATTTGAAAATGGACTACATCATGTATTTTTAATAGATTTATATTTAAAAGTGAGGCTAATGTACCTACTATTGTTGAAATATTTGAAATTGCAAGGTTGCCGAAAACTGGAAGGTCATTTTGCCTCATTAAATTATATAAAATATTTCTGTAGAGATATAATATAATTAGGATATAAATCGTGTTCGGTAAAAACTAAAAATTAATATTATACGTAGGTATATAGTATAAAAATAACAATGATAAAATGTGGCCGCAAGGTCTTTAACGATTTTGTATAGGCACGAATTGAATATATATATGTACACAAAATTTTAACAGTATCCCAGTTGAGTCTTGATTAAATAATATATATATTTAGTACCACTTATATTTTATACTATGGTCTACTTTTACCTTTCTACATTACGGTTGTTCATTTTAACAAAAAGTGACGAAAATAAGATATATTTGTATATAATGTGATAGAATAACCTACTTATGTAAAAATTATAGGAGGTAGTGGTACCTACCTACCAATAAATTTAAAAAGAAAAACGATTTGACAGAAAAACATTATTTATGATTTTATTTTAAAACGATCTAACGTTATAGTTAAAATGAAAGAAATCTACATTATTATATAATAAACTTAAACTCACATAAGTGAACTTAATATATAAATTAATTAAAAATAAAATGTAAATAATATATATAATAAAGACCTCGTAAAATATATCCCTGTGTCCATTGAATTGTTTGTTGTCGAGTTGTAGGATACTTCAAAAATCATTTTCAAGTTTAAATAAAATGCCGGTAGAATTGATAAAGAACATATACATTTATGTGCACTAAAGAAGAAATAATCAGCTGTCGATCAGCACGCAACGACAAAACAAGTACGACTGCGCGTTCATATTTCCAAGGTCCCAAGGTCCGTCCTAGATTGCCAAAAAACCTCTATACCCTCTCTTTCTCTCTCACGCTCTTACTTCATACGTACACTAAATAACCCGTTCATATTTTCATGTGGTGGGGCAACGAAATTGATTGTTCGTCAGCCGCTTATGGTTATAAGTACACATATTATATATAAACTGCCCATTTTCTGGGATGGAAAACAAAAAGCTCATCCCCCACCATCTATATACATACTAGCTGAGTACTACCCTTTTAACAACTTGGATCATACTTTTTATACAACATAGATTTTACTAGACTGAGAATACGAGTATTAACTACATTGTTGGAATTATATTGACAGTTTAATAACCCTATATGTGATTCACGCATTATACCTTACCTAGTTTATCCAAACTAAACAGTAGTCTTCAACATTCTAAAATATTTATTTTTATTTTTCAGTAGGTAAAAAATATATACAATTTTATATAATAAGCTTAGGTATTGGTATTTTGAAAAGCCAACTACTGACGACATTCCTATGGGATATAAATATTATGTTAAACTTTGTATTTTCCATACATACTACATAAATATTCGGTTTATTGTTACTATTGATTTACATATATTAAATTTCAGAACATTAATTTATAGTAATATAAAGTATATATACTATTATATTACTACACCTACACGATACACCTATAAGTACTCTTAAAATTATTGGTTCTATGGAATTGTTTTTTAGATCCATTTACATTTATTATTTATATTTTACTAGCAGGATTTAGGTACTCACAAGTTTACTCGACCACGCTCCAAAAACTGATACAGTAATCATTATTAAGACATTATAACTGTAGTTTTATATGCATTTAACTTCGAAATATATTTCTATTATAGTAAACGCGTATACACATTATATGCCGAAGGAGATAAATATATAATATATTATATAATACATAATATAAACATCAAGTTAAAAAATATAAATACTTAGGTACCTATAGCTATTTTCAGTTTTAGTTAATAATTTTTTTTTCTGATTTTTACTTTTTTTAAATGTTAATTCTTTTTAAGTTTAATATTTTTGCTTAAAATATCGAACCAATTGGTAATTTATATTTTTATTTTAAATTAGCAATTAGTATAAGGTATCATATATTTCTATAAAGCACGTCTTCCTTTATATGTAGTGGCGCAAATCATTTTTTTTTACGTGGGAAGGCAAATCTAGAAATTTATCAGTCGGCATCCATCCTCCATCATTATTTAGTAATTGCAAATTTTATTTTTGTTTCGACGTACAATTTAAAGTACATCAAGCCGGTTCAAAACAAAATTATCATAATAATACACATTAATAAATCACTACATTTTTATGGATTGGAGGAGGGTGAAGTGACCTTTCACTGTATCCGGGGATTTGCCCTATTTCTTATATGTACGAGTATATAACTAAAATATTTATAACTAATAAATATTAACGGTCCTACAATGTTATACGATATTTTTACATAGAAATAATCAGGAATAGGTAATTATTCTGTTAATGAATAAGAAAATTTAAATAAATATATAGGTTAAAATTAAAACTTAAAAATCAAATATAATAGACATTTTTTTGTTAATAATGAATATTCATCAGCACTTAAATGTATACATTCATTTTTTAAAAACACAATAATTGATTGTGATAATAAGCGTTTAATTAATAATTATATAAAAAAAATAATTTTAAAAAATACAGAAAATTCTTTATCGTACCCATATAGATGATTTACCGAGCATGGTGCAGACTCCCATTTTTATATTTACAATTATTTTTTTCATAATCTGAATTTTGGAATTTTAAAGCACTAAGATAGCACTAGATTTCAATTACTAAGATTTTTTTATACCAATAAAACTCCTTATATGGTATAAAAAAGAATCAAATTTAGAATAAATTAATAATTAAATGACAAATAAAAAGAGCATGATGGGTGAATCACCCTGTATAGTCATTAATTCTTCTATATTACGTGCAGAAATTTATCTACATATAAAACAAGAGACTTTGATATAAATTATTAGGGTAATTTACAAAGCATACTCATCCTCCTTTTTCCTTTTAATAATTCATCTGTGCTTAACAAAAAATCTAACCTAACAGAAAAAAGGCTAATTTTTATTTTAAAAAAGAAGTTGAATAGCCACATATATACGTATACCGGACACTCCTTAAATTAAATAAAAAATTTAAATATTAAGACTATGTTTTTAAGTTGATTAAAAATTTCAAAAATAAGAATTTGAATGAATCCATTACTAAATGAAAGAAACCGGGGTGAGCATGATTGATAGATCATCCTGTATATACATATCGACCTTGAGAAAAGTTCTACAGCCATTATCAGCCACAATGAAAAGTATATAAACAATAATCGGTAACACGTGAAAGTGTGATTATCATTATTGCAGTACAGCACTTATTTTATCCTAACCCATAAGAAAGACAACAAAATAACAATAAAAATAATAACTATTATTTATATTTTTGATTCATGAGTTATATTAAAACTAACTTAAGAAAATAATTAATATAATGCTGTTTAAAAATGGTATTAAATATAATATGGCTGGTTCACTAAAAAAAAAAAAATTAAAAAGTACAAACAATTTACAAATAAAAACTTGGTAGATACATACAAATAATGTGTCATATATACATTATATAAAGCTACACGTTGTTATATTATAAGGCTACACGATTGCAGGCATATTATAATGAAACTAGTGGAACTCTTTAACGATCCGCGGGCGCGATTATTAGTGATAATATTGTTTTGGCACATGTACGTCCTTGAAGTGGTCAGACTATATTGCCGAAAATGTTATACGAGGGGGGCCCACGGGTGCCCTATTGTTATTGCAGAACGATATACACATACATACACAGATGTGCCAAGGACAAGCGTCGGTTGCTAAAAAAACCGTGCCCAACAACCTAATTCGGGCCTCATTTCGTCACACCACCGCCGCAATATATGACAGCGCAACGAATTTTCTATATATATCATCCGAAATGATTATTGCAATCTACATAATATGTAGGTGTAATGTTATTATGTCTTAAATATCTTTATAAACGAGCATCGAGTTGGTAAGCACTAAGCTTTCAATGTGTATATGTATATATGTATACATTTGAAATAAGCCTGTTTTCCATCTGATTTCTGTACCCAGAAACTACCATCAATTCAATTTTTCGACTTCAGATGTGGAATTACCGATAAAAAATAATTAGGTAAATTAACTGATTAAATTTACATAAAACTTGGTAAATTAGAAAAAAATATACTTTGCTATTTTTATTTTATGAATTAAAAATGTTAAGTCTTATAAATTAATTTAATAATAAAATATTATAATATAACATTGTATTTATTATAATTTAAATTTGAATATTATCCAGCAACTCATGTTTTCACTCTTAAGAGGATGCTATACACCCGAAAATTGTTACTAAAACATCGCCAAACTATTTTTCTCTTCACCTATTTGTTGTAGACTTAAAATTAATATGTCATTAAAAAGAGGAGAACTTTATCTATTATCTCTCGTCGGATTTTTTCTTTATCTCAATTTTTTATCCTGAAAATTAGCCGTTAAAAAACAAAAAAGTTAAAAACTTTATCATCAATTGTGGACGTTGTATTAAAGTTATTGAAAAATACCGATGAGAGATAATAGATAAAGTTCTCCTCTTTTTAATGATACGTTAATTTATTGCATATTGTTTACAGGGAAATACATTTGTATTAACTAATATATATGTTATTACTCTTTATTTTATTCAGAACAGAAAATAATTTATAACAAAAATAAAACTAATTTTGTTAAAAATTAGTTTTTATAAATATTCCCGTATTTTAAGATTCATTAAAACAAAAAATTTTGCTTATTTTGAAAAGTACTTGGTAATATAAATAATAAACAATGTACCACGTAGATCTCATTCGCAACCAAAAACCATCACTACATCAAAGTTGAAGATTAAATCATATTTACGCAGCTCCAAATGGCGATAACGGACACAAAAGAAACATACATATTATTGTAAAATTATTCATCGCTATATTCATAGCTCCCCGCTTATAGTCTAAAACAGGGGTGGACAACCTACGGTCTACCTTGGATAATTTGATGGTCCATAAGATTTATCACACATTTTCAAAAAAATTTTATTTTTGTACCAATCTAATATCTATTAACAAATGTCTCACTAAATAAATAATAATTATTATATTATCCATGTCTTAAATCATGAGTACCTAATAATAAAAACAATAATATATTCATTCTGTTTATATTAATTAATTTATACACCAATGTTATGCGGCCGGGAGATTATAATGTATTTCCAAAGTGGCTCACAAGATCATTGGTGTTGGCCACCCCCGGTATAAATTGTCAATAATAATAATATTCTATTTTTATTTATATAAATAATATAGGTGTCATCAATGTGTGAATAAATGTCAACAGAATTATATGTTATATAATTATTTGGTATAATTTTAGCTAGGCGGAAAAATGCAAGGTACGGATGATGGAGTGTAGCAAATTATACGCGTGTATTATAAAATGCATATATTTAATATATATTGAAAAATAAAAAAAGGCAGTCATTTTTACTCAAAAAATACTTTAAAAATAATAGTAAGTACCTAAACAATAAAAATAAAAATATAGCTAGTAGAAAATTGTGATCGCCTAAAATCGTGATAAATTTAATCATTCAATTAATTATTTTATTTTATATATATTAATATTATGAATCGTATATAATATATATATTTAACCAGTAATTATGACATGAGTATACTATATATACATATATTATAAGCATATATTATATATTAAATATATAATAGACAAATACAAAATAATCATAAAATTTAAATTAATATTTTTATATAATAGGTAGGTATATAAGTAAAAAAATATTATAATAAAATTACAAGATATAAGCCTTTTAGTCTAAATATTGTGCTTATTAAAATGTTATTTATATTAAATGATCTTTATAACATGAGTTTGACTATTATTTTAAATATATATCTCACAAAATCTGATTGTTTGTACACCAAGTATATAGTGGAAGAACTCGAAGCAATCAACTGAGTGCATTGATCTTAAAATTGTACTTATGAAAAGATAAAAGGCGTAACACAATGCTCCAAGCCAACAATATTCAAGGATGTCTACGATGATCTAATATAATAACTTATAGATAGTTTTTTCTTATAATATTATTTTTTTTCATTACTTTTCATTGTCAGGTGTACACCACGAAAAATCCTCAGGGTTATTGGCTTGATTGGAGTTAACACATAATTATAAACGCACCAAGAAAACTATATGACCTAAGTTATTCTGTGTGTAATTTTGCATTGTTTAAACAATAATACATGCAATTTGTTTGATGAGAAAGTTAGAAGTTATCTATTAGTTTAAAAATGTAAATACCAAATAATTATTACAGCGAAATTATTTAGAAAAATAATTATATCTAAATAATAATGAATTAAATATATGAAAACAAATTATAAAGTTTTAGTAAAGATAATTGATGTGATAAAATATGTTATTAAACTTGGTTTTAACTATTGAAGGTATATCTTCTCAGATAAGTCATAAAAATAAATACTGGCTCACACTGATTTTTATTATTATATATAACATAAACTATAACTAATGATTCATGATTTAAATTTTTTATTTAAGAGTTATACTTTTGGTCAAATTGTTTAAGAGCTCTAACAGTTATTTTCAACAAACTATTACTAAACCTTCGCCTGTGTATTAGCCGATTACTTTAACTATTGTGTCATGTATTTATTGTATTGTTAGCAGTAATTTTCGAAACCCTATATTTGGGCAACACGGAGTTCAAATAGTTATAATATGAAATTAAGATTATGCAATGTAATCCAGGGGTTTTGTATATATGATATTATCTCCACACTGTTTTGCAATCGCCCAACAAACATATACAAATGAATGTAGAGATAAACATTCAATGAGAGAAAGGGGTAATTCGTTAACGAACGATTGCTTTGAGTCAGTAACCGCATTCCCACTTAGTTTTTTTTTTAAATCCAAATAATATAGTAAATATCGTACTCCTATATTTGATTATTTAGTAATGCTATCGAAGGTCTCACATTAGCTTTCACTAGTTTCACTGCCTAAATATAGATAGATATGTTTTACATAATTCGTCGACAATTGAATCTCCTATTTGAGTTTTAAACATCATACAAGCATCAAATTCAAAACATAAATATAAAATATATATTCTTTATAATCAATTTTTAAAATGATAATATTAGATACTTTTAAAACGAGTAAATAAACATTAAATAACTGTTATAATTTTTGTAAAAATCTTGAATTTTAATCAAGATATTATAAATATATAGATATATAGGTGTACAAGTACAGTTTTTTTAAAAGGTAAATATAAGGTTATCATTTTCTTTTGTTTTTAGAAATATGTTTTATAGATAAGTCAAACAGTATAGGTACTTGTTTTTTATCGAGCCGTATTAAATGTATCACCCAGTTACCAAGCGCCGCGACCTTAAGTTAGCAGTCTTTAACCTAAAAATTCTATATTTCTCTATATCTCGTTATCTTACATGTAGGTAAATTCATTATGTGATTGATTAATAGAAAAATAGTAAATACTTCTCATAATATTTTATAACTAAATTACTAAATTTATTAATATATTATATAATAATCATTTTAGTAGGTATACTGTCGATTAGTCTCTATATTGTAGGTATTTGTGATTTAAAGTAAGTATGTACTTAAAGTACTTTTATTTAAAAAATGATATAAACTTATTTTAAAACATTGATAAAACTTAATTTTAAAGAATTATTCATCGCAATTATGTTAGATATTGAAATTAAATGTTTACAACATATAAAAACAATAACAATTAAAGGATCTTAGAATTAGGGATTACCTTATTATGATTTGTTTATTTACGTTTAATAATTATGAGATATTAATTATTAACTATGCTACTATAAATATTATAAACAAAGTAATATTATTATTCATTTTTATTTTAAAATATTATCACAGTATATATAAAAAATTTCGGAATACAAATATGCCAGATTTTATATGGCAAGTTGGTGGAATAATAATAAACAATTACTAATTTAAGTTTGAAAATAAAATTATTGAAAAAAAATTGTTTTATTGTTTTCATTTTTTTTTAAGTCTTATTACAATTGCATACATTTTTATTTTTTATTTTATTATTAAAATCAAGATATTTTTTCAAGAATTTTAATTTATACTATTTGAAACTAGTATTTACCAAGCTAATTAGTCAAAAATATTTCAAGTATAAACGATCGGAGCAGTGGACTATATAATCTCTTACTCTTACTCTCAAAATTCTTAGAAAAAATATCAGTTACATAATTAATCCAACACTTTTAAACTAAAACATAATTTCAGGCACTCAATTTAGATTCAAAAATAAACACTAATTTCTTTAAGTCCAATGGATAATTGATGTCATGTACGGATATACCAATCCATCGTGAATAAACGGTACTATAAAGTGTATTTCTCAACGTAACTCAAATTACGTTCGTCTGTTAGAAATATGAAGGCCTTACACAATTGGTTTCTTTTCTGCCACACAATTTCTTATATATATAACTAATATAAGTAATAAAATGTTTTTTTTTTTTTAAATATCTTTTTCGGTAAGTACGTTGTGAAGATCAATTAATTAACATCAACCTAATTATTGAATTCTGCGATTTTCTTCTGGCTTAACTAACAGAGATATAAAACTGGTTCAGTCTTTGGGGAATTAAAAAAAAATGCAAGCAATTCAGCCAATATAAAGTTTTGTTGCAATATATTATGTCCATATTCTTCTAATGCTATTAAATAATAACATAATTCCGCAACTAATAGTTACCATACATCTAGGTATTCAGATTAACTAAGCACATGGACCAACCACAAAATATTATATCATCAACATTTCATTATCAGATTCAATCGCTCATTAAAAGTGTATGTCACTATTTATGCTAAACTTTTTTATATTTTCACAAATATTAACTTATATAAGAAACCTTGTATTACATTTTCAAACTTTTTGTGTTAAAATTAAAAATTTCAAGACATTTTACTTACAAAATATTTAAGAAAAACCCCAAATCATTGCTAAGTTAATACATTATCGACCCGCTCAGAATCTAAAACTATTTAATTGTTTTCTTATTTTTGTTTAAAAATATTAACATAGCACTCTTAATCGATCGGAAATATAAACAGCTCTGGGCGTGACAATATTTCCATTATTATTTTGTATGAAAAACAAACGTTAAAAATATAAATACGTAATAATAATATAGTTCTAAATTGATTTATTACTACGTCTTTTTTTGTAATTTAAAAATTAATTATGATAAAAAATAATAAAATATATTTACATAATATATATTAAACATATTAATTTCAAAAAAAAAAAAATATATATATATAAGGTAATTTGTTTACTACAAATATATGGCCACAGTCAATTGTTGGGTTTTCTTATAAAAATAATATTATATACAGTTTGATATTTGTTTAGTATTTATAACATTATGTGTACTTGAAAAAAATTAAACTATTTATATATTTGTAAAATGTTTATGCTAATAAATATAAATTATGATTAATTATTTATTTTTATTATATGCAATATATTATCTTTTAAAACATACGAGTATATGCTAATGCGAGAAAAAAAATTATTGTTTAGCATTATTTAATTTCAAACATTATACATTTATTAAGTACATAAATATGTAAAATAGCCTATTTAAAATCTATTTTTTAAAGTTAGTGTTGTTTTTAACTGCATTGAAAATTGTATTGAAAATTTAAAAAAATATAGCATAAAGAATTTAGGAATTTAGAAAAAACTATAAAAAGGGGTTCTATGATGTACTTGTTACATTATAATAGTGGTCTATATAAACAAAATTCAGTTCGACCTCGAGAAAGCTATGACCATTATTAAATTGACAAAACATTTTAAAAAGCAACTTGGCAAATTGCCTCATCTACGCTCATGTTGGCGACCGACGTTTATCTTCACTATTAATTGTTCACAGATTGTTACCAATGTAATACCAAAAGAAAAAAATGTACTTTACAATGTTATTGTATTCTTTATTTTCCGCAGTAAATGCAATATTATACATCTATATATAAACATAATATTTCCAAAAATAATTTAAGAATTAAACCTCATTTATGACTGTAAATTAAATTGTGTCTAACAATAATTATGTTTTTTATTTTTATTTTATATTTAATGCACTTTACGAATAGTTAATTTAATTTTAATGAAATAAGTATCAACAAAACGAATAGGCACAATCAAAATTTTAAACTTAAAATTTCCAAAACAATTTATCATATCGTAATCGTATATTGTATACGTAGGACGTATCTAAATATTTATCATTACTTTATTATTATTATATTTTTTTTGTGTATTAATAAAAGTTACCATATTATAATGAAGACATTTGTTTACACTTTAATAAACAATATTAACGATTTCAATGTACCTATGTGTGAATATTATTTTGTCAGAACCATATATCTAATATAAAGCATTACTTATTGTATTGAATATGATTATACGATTTTATATCTCAAAATATTTCTTTACTGTAGACAGGTTCGCATCTATCACATTCAAGTCATTAATCAAAATATTGTAAACACAACATCCAACTTTTGAAATGCCATTTTATGTAATGACAGGTAATGATTTACATTATAAATCATAGATATAAAATTATATCGTGTTATAAAGGTATCAAATTTTGTTAAACAATTTATTAAATAATATATGAAAAATTAAACTCAAAATAAATAAATAATTATTTGTGCATCTATTGTATATTAAAAATTAAATTTTACAAATAATTTTTTTAAATTAATTTAGGTATTTTACACCAAGTCTAAATAAACTATACAATACAAAAAAATCTATTTATAGTATTAAGTACCAATATATTTATACTTGCATAATATACAATGTGTTCCGAGGTTAGTTATAAATTTTCGATTTGTTAATAGTATCATGAATCTTTTATTTCGTGTTTATGTTCGTTAAATTGTAGTTGTCTAAATTGAACAGCAAATTTTGAGGTAGGTTCAATTTTGTTTAAAAAAAGTTCATACTATAGATCTGATTTTCAAATTAAAACCACCTTTTAAGTTGAAGGTTGAGCATTTTGCTACTCCAAAAATTGAAAACAGATAAAAAAAAATTATTAAAAAAAAACTAGTTACGCATGGTCCAGCTCGAAATTAAAAAAAAATAATCCATGATTTAAGATTCCAAACGAAAATACTTCTAATTTAAATCAAACACCGAATGCATTTTTTTATAAAACTAGTAGTAGTTTAAGCCTAAATTTGAATGTATCTTTTACGCCCATAATTTCAATTTATATTTTATATTATTCAGGGTGTTTTCAAAAATAACAATCACATTTTATTTAAATCATTTTACTGGGTAAACATTAGATACACTAGTTGACGGCATCATATTTACTAAGCTTTTATGATTAAATAGTAAAATGTTGATAATATTTTGAAAAGCGTAAAGGTTATGATGGAGTGTGTAATCGTAGTTTTTAGACTAATGTATAGTTGAAAGCAAAGTAGCATACTCAGTTTGTATATAGTGTGGAGGAATTGGGAAAGAGAAGACCTTGACCGTGCTTTAAGCCCGGGCTCGGGGCTCTATCGATTTTCAAGGCACCGAGCATGCGCCCCCCGAGGGGGTTGATGGGATCGGAAAATTCACAAATGCCACGGACACACCCTTTGAACTTTTGACATTGGAAATATGTTACTTTAAGAATGGAATAAGTATCATATATTAATTGTATACAACTATATTATTTTTTTTTAATATATAATTCAAGTGTTTATTAAATCTACTTGTTTTATACATTATTTATTGATGAATGATATTCATAAAAGTGTTATTTTATGAAAATGAAATTATATTTTACATGATTTAATCAAACATAGATATACCTATATAAATTTGTATCGATAAAAATAAAATTTCTATTCATAATAATAATTTTAAAAAAAAACGAGGAACTCGCCATGTTGTATTATAGTAGGGTCGAGTTTTCATCATTGAAAAATGTTTCTATATGAACGTGTTGATTTGAATTCAACGATAAATCGTAAACAAAAACCTACTCTGAGTGGACTGTATAATATAACCTCTATTTCTAAGTACACGTATTTATTTATTTTTTTGTTAGTACGAGCCACGAGGGTAGGTTGAACATATTTTTATCAATAACATTGTACATATTATATAGATAATAACAATTTTAGTAACATACCATAGAGATATTATCGTTATGAATATAAGCCAATACCAACATATCGATACCCTAATAACAATTGCAAATGTTTCAAAGTCTCTACAATTAGTACAATTAATATTTTTTCAATTAAAACAAAATCTTAAGAAGAAAAATCATTAATTTTCATTATAATAAACAGTTTTACAAAATTTAAAAATCCTATGTATATAAAAAGAAATTATATGTGTACAAAATTTGTTTAACCAATATGCACATTGGATATTTTTTTTATTTTATTACTTAATAACAACAACTACAAACATTAAAATTAATTTTCAACTCCAAAATAATTTAAAATATTTCTATGCACTTTTTTGGGGTTATTTGTAAGCATTTGAAATTTTTCATTATTTTCTAAATAAATGGTGGTAAAAACTTATTTTTAAATGCATATAAATTGCATACAAGTTTCCACATAAATTGGTTTGAAAGATATGGAAAAATATTTTAAATATATTCATAGTCACAATTTATTTTTATAAGAATTTTAAGTTCAAATGTTGACAACATTACTCAAAATCGCAGGAATATAAAAATCTATTTGCAGTTAAAAACTTATAAAATGTGCAATTTTTATAGTAAAGGCATGGAAATGTAATACAAAGTTCCTCATAAATTTTTCATACTGAAATTGAAAAATCTAAAAATATATGAGTTTAATTTTTTTTAAATCATATTTTTTTTCAAATATAAATTATATTACATATAAAAACTATGAATAACGATAAAGATCATTTTGTTATAGTTCAAAATAATTATCCATGGAAACGTAAAACTTTTATGGATATTATAATATTTTATATATACAATGAATTCAAATGCAATGTTCTCGGTAATGATTATTTCAACCTACCTACCGTATTCCTAATACAAAAATAAATTACATTACCTAATATCAAAAATCATCAAACATTACATGAAATATACTTAGTCAAATAACCTTATAAACCTTCTCAGCCCAAAATTATTTTTTGTATACAATGATATATTATTTAATTTTCAAATTAAACATAATTTCTATTGCAGTGGCCCACTCGATACCTACTGTAAAAGCAGAGCAGTTCCCCTTTTTTTCTAACTGTCTGACTTTTTTTTATTATTTCTAATAAAATTGTTCATGGATCTAGCCTTTGGATACTGATATTTAAAATAATAAAACAAGATTTGTCATTTATTGTATTCATTAATAAATACTCAAAATTTGAATAGTAAGCAAAGTGCATTCCTTTAAGTAACCTATTCAAAGATAAACACTTCAAAATTATTGTTTAATTATTGAGTAACAATTACTTAATGTACAATAATTTACTCTTAAGATAAAAATTGTTATTTATGGTACATTTACTGGTTTTAAAATGCAATAATTTATTATTGGTTCCTTACTTATAATAATAATAAATAAGCAAATTCTTAATATGGATGACCATATTTAATGTTTGGCTATTTTTGATAAAATATAACTTACTACTATGATTTACATTTTATGATAATTAATTGTTAATTGAAAATTTAATTCAGAAATATGCAATATAACAATCTAGTAATTAATATTCAAACATATATTAATTTAAAAAAAAAAAAAAACAATTAACTTGTCCATGATACAATTTAAAATACTGTTTAATTTTAATTTTAATTTGTTCAACTATTTTTATAATGATATAACTATTTATAAGTAACATAAACATTCTATATAATGTCCAAATCTATCCATTACTTTTTTTTATATTCGGCATGCAATAATAAAAACGTTTAAAAAATATATGTCTTAAGTTATGACAATGAGAGGTAGCTATAATATATAGACATACAAAATTAGCAGTTAAAAGTTTTAAATTTTTGTTATCATTGTATGTAAGTTGTATTGCCACTTAAAATTTGACATTAGAACGATTAAAATTAATCTAATTGAATTTTTCATGGAAATAAATTGATATAGTCTGAACTTATAACAATATTTCAGTATATATATAAATAATAGTTTATAAGTAAATAATTTATAAAATAAAATTCAAATTATTCTATATTATATATGTCTAACTAAATTACTTCATACTAATAGCTAGTAATTATATTAATACATTTGTGTATAAAAAAAAATAATAAACATAATTATCATAGGTAATTCATCTGAAATTTTATACTTGACTATATTTGATAAGTGATTAATTACCTTCTTAATTACATATCAGAAGTAATACATTTAACTTAAATTAACATTTTTTTTGTTATAATAAATATTAAGTGATTTGATAACAACTAGAATAATTTTGTTTATGTTTTATGCATATATTTATAGCCCATACCTTTTTTAAATAATGCTTTTGTAGAACTGGCTTTTAAAATTATTGGATTTAATTAGAAGAAAATATATAATGGACATTTAAATTGATACAATTCTGTATTTGCAAGTTGTCTACAAATATATTAAAGGTAATAAGACATAAGGGTAAAATATTTTATCTATAAAAATTAAATACAAAAATATTATCAGAACTATCAAATTACCTACCACCAAAAATTATTTTTCACAGCAACAATATACATAGTTTATAAAACAAAATAATTCCCTTGAGAAGGTATAATAACAATTTTTATCTACAAAAATAACTATAAAATTTTAGTAATGAACTTCAATATTTTTTTTTGATTTAAAAATTAAAATAAATAAAAAAAATTATCATAAGTATAGTAAGATTATAATAAAAAATTAAAATTACAGGTACTTGAAAAAATTAGTTCAAAATCCTTCATTTTTATGATAAACAACTAGTTCACAGTAAACAAAGTTATTTAACATAACTTTTAACTTAATTAACATCGGCTTTATATTGCATTAGAAATGAGTAAAATATAATATTTATAGTCCTTTGATTCTCAACAGCTTTAGACAGTTTTATAAATGAAAATATGTAACCCTATGACCAAAATATACAATTATCTTAATGCAATAAATTTTAATGAGTTTTACTGAATAAATCCAAATGTATCACCAAGTATATTAAATGATACAAAATGTACAAACATTTTTGAAGCAATTTACAAAAATTAATAGATATTTTATATAATTTCTATGATGATTAAAAATCAGTAATCTGTTATTGACAATTATTATTATTTTTTAAGTTATGATTTTTTCTGTTATTTTTAATTATACATTCCTATTTAAAATTGAATATTACTCATTATTCCTAAGGAAATTGTTGAGGTGTAAAAGGAAACAGTGTCAAACCATTCAAAGTATAAGGTAAGAAACGTAGGTGTTATTTAATATTTCAGTTATAATATTATTTATTAATTACTTATATATTTAGAAAAAACAATAGTTTTTGGACGTACATTGACAAAAATGGCTGTAACAATAGTGGATTGAGCATCGATACACAACTTGAACTGGTCTATTATTGGTGTCAAAATATAAAACAGACTACAATTATGAGTTTAATCGGTAAATCAAATAATACAGCGTGTGACTGGATGAACTTGTGCCGTGATGTACCTGTCAGAATGTTTGAAAATCGTACTAAATTGGGAGGACACGGAATAGTGATCCAAGTTGACAAATGCTTATTAAGAGGATCGAGGAAAACTAATAAAGGTCAACTTTGATTTGCAGATTTACCAATCAAAAATCTTAACGTTGACGACAACTCAGATTCAAAAATGTTAATCCTTAAGAAAACGGAGCAAGAAACAATGGAAGACAGCTTGATGGACCATAGGTATTCCAGTATTCGGCTTGTGTGACAATAAAGAAGGAAGGTATTTTATTACCCAAAAAAGGGACAAAACGACTTTACACAAAATCATACAAAGAGAGGTTATTGCTGGGTCTACAATACATTCTGATGGCTGGTCAGGGTATAATGAACTCTTGGACCACAGGTACAACCACTATGTTGTAAATCATAGCGAAAATTTCGTAGATCCAATATCAAAGGCATATACCCAGAGAATTGAAAGTTTATGGCGGCCTCTAAGACTAAAAATCGTGAAAAATGTGTGTGGTACAACTCCAGATTTGCTTCCAAGGTATAATATATTATAATATAATAATAATAATACGAAGGTATATATAAGTATAATAACAATTACAGGTATCTCATTGAAACGTGGTAGAGAGGTATTAATAAAAGTGACACATTTAACGCTTTTCTGAGGTACATGGCACTAGTATTTTAATATTTATTATTGAAACAAATAACGAGACGGCGACAAAACAAAGACATGCGTTGATAATATATAATATAATCATTTTTATTACTTTATTCATAAAAATGTTTGATCGTCATTAAAACCATTTTTACATCATCCCACTTATTACTAGAATATATTGTCTAAAATTGAAATATAGTTGTAGAGTTGCAAAACACGGTAGAGCGCATACTGCAGTCGCCATGCTGCCGGTAGAGCGCATACAAGAAGATGGCCGTTTTTTTTTGTATTTCACAAAATATGAAATATTTTAATAATGTATCACCATAATACAAAGGTTTAAAAACACTTTTTAAGAAAATAAACATGAACAATTTGTATTTCATTTAAAAAAAAAATGTTATTATTTTATTTAGATTGCAGATTAAATTAAGAAGATAATTAACCTGCATCTTTGTCATACAAATATACAAATATCACATACATAACAAATCTGTATTCACCAGAACCAATTTCGTATAGCTAACTTAAATATTTGAGTAAATGAGAGATTTATGAACATTTTAAAATTGTAATATTTTACATAGTACCTACAAAGTAATGGAATTTGAGGGATGGTGGTAGGAAATGAGGCTTATATTGCCTATCACGGCTGTCATTTTATCAAGTTAGTTTGTTCCTAATATTGATTTATGAGTTTGCCAAATCGATGCTTACATAACCCAAATATTGAAAATTAAAGGAACACTTCAAGTGGCCTTTGTTAATAGTTGAGTGTATTTAATATAGAGAGTGGTGGTTGTGAAATAATTAATATATTGTCCAATAGTAGTGATTATACACCACTTAAAGCAATAATAAGATTTAATAAAGAAAAAATGTTTTTTTTCTTTCCCCTATGATTTTCAGAAACATAACCATTACGCTAGGTTTATATTACCTCATTTTAACATGCCTAAGTGTCGAACTGGTTGAAAGGCTCAACATTAGATTATACTTAGTCAAGTATCTAGAATAACTATCAGTATAACAAAACGACTTTTATACAATCAACAAACTTTTAATTTAATGGAAAATAATTTAAGAATTTATAAATATGTAACTGGTAATCGCTTAATATACATTATGACTTATGACAAAATATACCAGCGTTATTATATTCATATAATATTATAATAAATATGTAGTTATGTTTACCTCGATCAAATTGTTTGCCATTTGGATCTATGTCTTTTACATTGAATATATCTTCAAAAACCATTCCTTGAGCCATTTTTCAGGTAAGTCAGTTTTGAACTTTTGTATAGAACTTATAGTAAAATTAGAAAAAGAAACAAAAGTTGATCGTGACTTTTATTTGTAGCCGCAAAATAAGTAAATATGTGACAACTGACAACCGCTTAAATTACACGAAGTTGTTATCAAAAAAGTCCACATAAATGATAAAAAGTGTAAATAAATATTTTACGAATAACCTCAAAAAATGTACATTTATTTTAGTGTTATCCATGTATGATCGAATAAAGTATGGTGTTATCGTAGTTTTCGTGGCTGTCAGAGTCCCGGTACTAGTCGTGAACGGCGCTAATAGTTAATACTAAATAGAATATTGAATATGGTTTGGTGTTGGACGTGTGGTAGAAACTAGACGTACACCGTAGTGCGTTAGTCGAACGAAAATCGGTACCTACTTGGTTAGTTGGTTGTCGGTAACGAATATTTCAGTATTAATTGTATGTATTTCAATGTTTGGAATTAAATCAACTCTTCTAGTCGAACTTACAACCCCCTATTCTAAACTACTTAGCCACTCTAACTAAATTATAATGGCTATGCTTCCACCTCGGAAAACGAAGACAGTCTCATCTGAAAAAAGTTGTAAAAATTCAATGACGCCCCTTCAAACCCTTTTACAAATGGGGTTCCCCCAAAATCGAACGTAAGATGAACTGTTTGATACTATTAAACATAAAAATCATCAAGTTATATTTTATATTAATAGAGAAAAAGCACTAGCAGCCACTGGTAATCGAGGAGTTCAATTAGCTGCCGATTGGCTCTTGGCTCATGTCAACGATACTTCTTTAGATTCCAGCACTAGTAGAGAGTATATCATGTATGCCTGTCCAAGTGGTTCATTTATGTATGAGCTAAGGGAATTTTGGAATAAATCAGCTAATAAATGTGGACGTAATGGAGCTCATAATTTTTTGCCACACATAACTCTAGTATCATTTTTTCAGGTACCTACTTATGAATTATTTTCTAAACTCATAAATATAGACATTTAAAATCTAATATATAAACTAAGTTAAATTTTTTAAATATTGTTTACAGGTACCCGATGAATATGCTAATACATTGGTATCTATACTAAAAAATGTTTTAGATGAGGTTATTAAAGAAATGACCGTCAATGATTTTCATTTAGAAACCTACACTTCATCAAATTTTATGGGTTTTTTTTTATCTGACCAAGGATCAAACTTCTTGAAAAAAATTTCAGTACTATATGCAGAAAGAATCACAGATCTTGGTAAATTTAAGCTTTATGTATTTTATAATAATATTTATTACTCGTTATTGTAATTTTAATGGGTATAACAAAAAAGCTAATCAACATCAGGAATTAATTATAGGAGACATAGGTGTGTCCAGACCTTTGATGAGAGGGAGCAACCTGGTGCATACTCAGGGGGCTAAGGGGCTTTACGCCCCCCTTTTGAACAATTTTGCTTAGTTTATGGTGCCACCTAAAATTGTAGGGGGTGCATACCCTGCACCCCCCGTATTCACGCTCATGATAGGAGAAGTGATTGCATCTAACTTTTTGATATCAACATTTATCATACTTGTTTAAGGGGATTGGAAGCGGTGATTTTCTGTCTTTGTCTTACACACGTGGAACATAGAAAAAATAGCTATACGCGCCTGACAAAAATTAAGGTACTTCTAGTTGTTCGATTTAAAATATGTAAAGATGATTGAATTGGTATACAAGTTTACTTTGCATCAATCGAAACATATTTTTAATATATTTAATAATAAAAATTTAAAATATTTATTCTCATCAAAATATTTATTTTAAATAATAAAACAATCGAAAAAGTGCTTCGACCGATGCAAAGTAAACTTGTATACCAAGTATAACTATATACTATATACTATCGAACAACTAGAAGTACCTTAATTTTTGTCAGGCGTATAGCTATGTTCCACGTGTGTCAGACAAAGACAGAAAGTCACCGCTTCCAATCCCCTTAAACAAGTATGATATATTGAATGAGGCCAAATAGAATAAGTATTCAAAAACTTTTTTCTAGTTATTTTATAATTAACTATTAATAACAATCAATGATTAATATTAATAGTAAATATAAATATTTTAATAAAATAATATTTAATGACAATGTAGCCCTACAATATCAATGTTACTTTATATTACAGTTTAAATTTAGATAGCTCATAATTTTATTTGTTATTACTTTTTGTAGTCGGAGTTCAAGTAGATCCCCATTTAAAATCTTTACATTTAACTTTGGCCTATCAATTTGATGTAAGCCAAAAAGAAACTTTAAAATCATTAATTAAATCTACAATAAATCCATCAACTCCGTGTTTGTGGGAACTTAAGTTGTATTCTAGAGAACCAATAGCTGCTAACAAACAGGTTAGTGTTTACATTATATTTTGTTTCAAAATATTTTATTATTATTAGTTTGTTTTTATAGCATATTATGCATAACATATGAAATATTTTAGGTATATAAAGTTGTGTATGCTCACGTCCCCCAAGCTGCTGATGAACTAGAATTAAGAATAGGTGATTATATATATGTGTCAAAAGAAAGCATAGATAACTCTGTTGACGGTTGGGCTGAAGGAATGTCATGGTTAACTGGTAATGGATAAACTTGGAATTTTAAGTTCTTAACTAAATTCTGAATTTCTGAAAATATTTTCAGGATGTAATGGCTACTTTCCGCTATGCTATACTGAACGTACTGCGGAATCTGATACATGGACTCTACATTGGTAAAATGTATTACTAAATTAAAACTTAGTAATTACTAATTTTTAATTGTATTTCTTTTACAGTTCATTACCCTTAGATGGTAGTTATCATGAATCTATTGAAGTTAATGATACAAATATGACTGAAGAAAAACTAGTTGAAAAATATGGTGTTAGTTTTGTTCCAGCTGATTACACACCGCATTCAGAATCACCAAAAGGTCCAAAATCTCAAAAAATATATATATGTCGTCACGGAGAAAGAGTAGATTTCACTTTTGGTACATGGGTACCTTACAGTTTTGATTCTGATGGGAAATATGTCAGAAAAGATTTAAACATGCCTCCGAATATACCTCAACGACGTGATTTTCCAAACTCTTACCAAACTGATACTCCTCTTACATGTGTTGGTGAATATCAAGCCAAATTAACTGGATGGGGTATGAAAGCTGCTCACTCTACCAAATCAATTCAACATGTCTTTTGTTCACCTTCATTACGCTGTATTCAAACTTGCCATAATATTTTAGTTGGTTTGTATTATACATAAATTATAATTATATAATTATAATACTGCCCTGCTAAAAAAGAATGCCACAAGTTTCCTTCGTGCCATTTTGACTAAAATTCATTTTTATGTTTTGTAATTTTTGTTAGTTTTATTTTCATAAATATTATATATTTCAAAATAAAATACATTATTTCTGTTAGTAAAATACCTGATAAATGCAATGAAATTTTTCCACTTTTATTTCACCAAGATATTCTGATTTCGATATTTATACTAAGAACATTATCAATTTTTTAGAATTATTTACCTAGCAAAACCGCTGTAATTCAAGTTATGGCATTTTTACTTAGCATACCAAAATGTACTGATCAGTAATGATTAAAGAAATAGTGCTGTATTATATTATTTATATTAATTTTTAGTTATAAAAAAAAAATGTCAATAATAATTTTACTTTTTAAATTACATGTCACGTCATGTCTTCAACTTAAAATAATAATACAAAACTTTAAAATAACTACTCATTATAAATTTTATGTTTTCCCAAAATAATTTTCTATTAACTTAAAGTGTTTGACTTGAATTCAAAATTATATTGTTACGTTTTTCTTTTGGTTTTCTACAATTTTCTGTATACAGAAATGGCAAGGCATTCCCTTTTTCGTTTATATGCTTTTTTGGAGAAAATCCGCTGTATATTTTTCATCATTAAATTGACTTTTGGTAAACAACACTTATTTTCCCTATTCTACTTTTATTGATACAATGTCTCAACTAAGTCTGATAAACAGAAAAACCATTTACATTTGGGCACATAAATTAATTGATTTTATATACTAATTTTAAAAATTGACAAAGATGTAAATTGCTCACAACAAAATATTATGGAAAACTAAACCAAATATGTGTATGGTTTAACAGTGTAGAACAGCAAAATCCCAAACATTATCAATAATTTAAAATTAAATTATAAGATATAATATATGATGATGATAATGATGAACCAATTTCCAAAACAGTAATGTCATAAATATAAATTATGAGTAAATTACTAAATCAAACTGTCATAAATGAAATAAGACGTAGGCAATCTTTCTTAAAAAATGTTGATTAGTGTGTTTTTTGCTAAGCATCGATTATAATCCCTACTGTGACAATATTATTTTCTTACAAGGACAAATTTCCAGATAAATAACCATAGTTACAGTATTTTTGCTTTTAAAAAATGTGTAAAACTATTATATTATACATAAGAAAGTATTATCTTGTTTTTATTTTTATTTTTTTCAAATTATGGCATTTTTTCTTAGCAATAATATGTATATTAATTAGAATTTTTTGTCAATATAGGCCTTGATATTGATAAACAAGTACCAATTTGTATTGAACCCGGTATATTTGAGTGGCTTGGTTGGTATAATCAGTCTGGGCTGCCTGATTGGATGAGTATCGAAGAGTTAATAACTGCTGGTTTTAATATTAATTCCAAATATGAAGCTTTAGTATCACTACCATTTCTTGTTGAAAATATGTCAGAAACAGTTGAACAGTACTATATTAGATGTGATGAAGTAATACAGAATTTAATCAAATCAACTGAACCCAAAGGTAATAATAATCAAAATATTCACTCTTTATATAGTGTACACTACTCATTGAGTTTGTCACAGTAATGAATATATTAAATTTGAATTCAATGATAAACATCATTGCATACAAATACAGTTGAACTTGGTTCAATCTCAAACTTCTTTAACTCAAATATTTTCGTGGATAACTCGAAGTTTTGAGTTTTATTAATATTATAAAATTGTGATTTTTCTCTCATTTATCTATAAAATAAGGTTTTTAAAACCTTTTTTAAATAATTTTCTAACTCCTTTTTTGTTTATATATACATAGCAATAAAAAATAAATTTAATTTGGATAACTCAAACTTTTTTCCCAGTCCCTTCAACTACGAGTTAACCAAGTTCAACTATAATAATATTCTGAGCAGTAGTTGTCAGCCTCTATTTCTAAGCATATTTCATAATTTATTTATTTTTCCATTAGTAACAGTAAATTGGATTCATTTTTTCCAAAAACAAATTGCATGCAATTTTATATAATAAATAACTATTATTAACTTATGAGTTATGAGTCAATGTAAACATACTATAATACAATAGTGATTAAATATTTATACTTTGTTCCAAAAGAGAATATACCAGATGAAGATCGGTTTCCCTCTGACGGCACACATCACACGCATAACGGCATAGATTATATAAAAAATAGATCATTGTTAAACCAATACACCCATCATATTACTATATTATAGTATAAATATTAAATATAATGTATAACATTAAAAATTTATTTTTTTAGGTGGTGATATATTACTGGTAGGTCATGCTTGTTCATTGGATTCTTTATCAAGATCATTACTTCATAAATCTCCACGTACTAAACAAAATTTTGTAAAAATGGTTAAAGACATTCCTTATTGTGGCTTAGTAACTTTAATGACTGATGGAATCAATGATTGGACATTTGTCGATCCACCAGTTCCACCATTAACTAACTCGATTAATAAAAGATTTAATTGGAAGGTTTTAACCACAGACATTGATGTCTCCCCAAATTAATAACATGTTAAATCCAATACTAATATGACTAAAATGACCTTAAATAAAATAAAATAAATTGATTTTAAAATCTGCACATATTAAAACACAAATATGTTTATTTTTAATTACATAGGTAGTTAATAAGGCTGGATATTAAGAAATTAGTAATTCTTAACTAAGTTACATAACGAGTTACTTTTTTTTTCATTAAAAATAACTTCTAACATAACAAGTTAAAATTGTTTTCAATCAGTTTGAAAATCAGTTAATTCAATTTTAGTCAGTGTTAAATGTATTATTTTTGGATCTGAATAGTGATCAAAATAAAATAAAATGGTTAAATATAACTTTCTTACTTTCTGTTTGCATATATTATAAATCAGTAAATATTTTTATTTTTTACAGAATATTTATAAAGTATGCCATACCATAATAATTAAATTTTATAAAATGAGTTGCCTTTTTTTTCTATTTATTAACTTTTTACATATTAAAAAAAGTAACTCAACTTTAGGAAATAAAATATTAGGTTACTTATCCAGCCTTTGTTGTTAATATTATGATTGTTTGAAAGAATGTACTTGGTATCAAAAATTTGATAATAGGTATTCCTTCATTTTCTATAATAATAATTATCTATGTAATATAGGTTACAGGGTAGACAAAAATGTATGATTTTTAGGCGATTAGTACTCATTTGTTTCTGTTTAAAAAATACATTTTATGAATATATGATTACAACAAAAATATAGAATTAAGTATTTACATTTTTAATATTCATTTTCAATGTTAAAAAATATCTTTAAAACAGATTTAAAAATATTTGTTTAACTTTTGATTTTCAAGACTTACCTATTTGTTATTATTGGTTTTTCTTAATAATCAATTTCACACTATTTTTTAGTTAACTCTTTCTCAATGTTAAAAATGAAATTTAAAACTGGTTGTCTAGTAACTTATATTTGTATTATACTTTGTTATTATTATATATTGCATTTTTATTTTATCAAACTACACTTATTATTTTAAAATCTATTAATATTTTTTATTGTTATAATTTTTTAAGATTTACTTTAATTTAATTACAACATACTTTTTAAAGTCATATTTTTCTGAGTGTTTTAATACATAAAAATCTAAATTTGGAAAAGTAGCTTATGAGTTATTGTTATATCTATTTAAAGTTTTGATTTTTGTAACAGTGTGGTATGGAGATATCTCTTAAAATGATAGTCAATTACTCCGCTCAACTAAACTTAAAATACTTATAAATCATAAACTACTCTTTCAAATTTAGATTTTTATATATAACAATTTTATATTCATCTACCGGAAACCTATTTTTAAATGCAAAATTTTGATAATTTTTTCAATATAAAATATGTATGTGTTAAACTCTTAGGTCATAAAATGTCTCAAAACCAAATTAATAATTTGAATAATAATATGTAATTATTTTTATAACAATTTTATATTACAATGTATTACAATTAGGGTAATTTGCAATTATAAATTAATTTAATTATTACAAGAATTTTCTATGTACTTGACTACTAAAATATGTACTTAATGTTCCTAGGTCAAAGTGATAATATATTTTATTTTTCTCTTGACCTTGTATTTATTTTATTATTATTATTATTATATATATTTTTACATAGTATTTTATGTCTTAGTCTTAATATTTTATGAATGTTAGTATTTTGTTCTTCAACACATGCACCCAACTTTAATACTGTTATATTCAGTAGGTTATGAAGTATCCTCACTAAATTGGGACCAAGAAGGGAGCAAATTAGTGCGGATAATCTAATAAAAATTAAAAATGTATTATGAATATTAAAATTAAATGTTTTATTTATACAAACATAATAAAGTTTATTTATTCTCTGTACATATTACATAATATATGAAAATCAATCAAATATAATGTATGCTGTTATAGTGTATCGTAATTAGTAATAAATAATAAAAAGAAAAACTGGGAAATTAATTTTGTTATTTTAAAGGTATTGAGTGTACATTGTCATTAAGTAGGTCACTATTTAATGTATTAAATCTTAATTTAATAATTGATAAACCATTGTACACGAAAAACAATTCTGATTGGTCAGGTCTCCACTGTTTTAACCTATATTTCTCAGAGTATTTTATAATTCATTTATATTACTATAATTTATTTATTTTATTTTAGTAATATAGTAGGTTATATTAATTCTTTCCAAAAACAAGTTGCGTACATATTATATTATTTAATATAATATTAGTTATTGTTAACTATTAACATATAAGTTATAAGTCGATTCCTGTGTCATAAGATTTATAGTATAAATAGCTTAAAGTTGTGCGATTATATACTCTCCCGGATCTACTTCAGTACTACTTATTTAATTTTAAAAATGTCGTTAGGGTCAAAATAAAAACAAAATATATTGTAAAATAAAAATATTTAAATTTAATATTTCTTACAAGTTACAAGAAACCATAATATTGACCCAGGGGAGGGGCATGTACCAGTTGCCCTCAAAATTACCTTTTTTTTTATTCCAATTGCCCTCAACTAAATGTACCAATTACCCTCACATAATTTTTTTTTTTTAAATAATAATTTAAAAATAATAATTAAAATAATAAATTAACGGTACTAACTCCCAATCAAAATCTTCATCATTGATGAAAGGGACAATTCGCATTATAAGGTCACATAGTAACTATAACTTATTATCGATTTTGTGACAATGAAACACAGACCTGTGAGTGTGTAACTGTGCCACTAGAAAAAAGTGATGACTTAAATAAGGACCTCTACCGCCAAGGAGAATTCTAGTTTCTTAGAAACGTAAGGATCTTATATATCTGGTATCTGATAGGTTAAGGTGATTTAACCTTTTGTAATGGGCTGACCAATTTACACTTTCATACAAATACTGGGGGGCCTCGGGCCTGTAAAAGAAAAAAAAATTATATTATTATTTATATTTTATTTTAATACAAAAATATTATATAAATATAAAGCATAAATTATTACATTATAGATTAATATTACCATATATCTAATTATAACAATTAGGTTACTTATAATTAGAATTTAGAATTTAGATTTTAGATGATTAATGTAAAGATTGGCATTATTTTTTAGAATCCAACTTTTCAATATCAATTGAACACCCTTTGGTGGTTAATCTGATATTCTGATTTCTGATGCACGATTCTAAAGACGAATTGAGAATACGGTTTCTTGATTTAGACTTTATTAAATTAATAGTCTAAAATGCTGATTCACAAATATACGAACTTCCAAATAATGAAAAAATGTCTAGATAAAAATTCCGTAATTTGGAGAATTTTCGAGCCCGAAAAAAGGCTTCGAGGGCCATGGATTGGACATCCCTGTGATAGGTCATTATATTCTCTAGTAAGTACATAAATAAGTAGAGAATAATTCCCAAAGTCTGGTTATTCAAGTTATAACTACCTCTGGCTATTTTTTCTTATTCTCATATTTTTTACGTTATTATGAATATATTTTGTATTTCATGGAAAACTAAAATCGCAATCTCTCATATTGGAGATATCCAATTTCGTCGAATAAAAACTATGCATATTTTTTATTTTTGTAAGAATACCTAACTTATTAACCTTATAATAACCTTACTTACCTTGTATTTGTATTCAATTCAATTGAATCAATTGTCAAGTTATTTCTTTTAGCTACAAAATAATTTTCAAATGTTCATAATATTATCAAACTTTTAACGTGGAATAGGTACCTACTTAATTTTTATCAATACTTCAAAATAATAGACGAAAATTTCAACAATGAATCATAATTTATTATGATAATATTTTGTCAAAAATGTATGCTTTACTTTAGATTCCTCAAAATAACTATTATAGGCCAAATTTGCTTCCAAAAATTATGCTGTCTAATACTAGAAAATTGTAATGTATTAGTCATTTAGGTAAGTATTTAAGCAGTGAAAAAAAATTAATTACATTTTCTATCAATATTTACTATATTAGATATATAGATTGTATAATTAATTAATTAGTGATGATTTATAAATTAACCATCCAATAACAAACACTCAACATTATTAATAAATAGGTAATTAAAATCTTATTTTTTTTCTTAGTACAATCTCGGATACATCATAAATAATTGGTCCACAATAAAATTATCACAATAGATCAATAGATGCATCACTTATTCACTTGCATTAGCAAGACAAAATTATTTTGGGAATGAAAGAGCCCCCTCGTCAGGGAGGGCTACTGTCTGTACCTACATAGTACATAGATTACATTATAATAACCTCGTATAGTCGTATGATATTATCTTCATTCTCCATGGTTAATAACTTTTAAATTATTGTTGTGTCATAATTGCGTTTTTCAGTTAACGTATGTCGTAGGTATGTGTATGACCACTGAATACTAATAAAAATTGTTACAAACTTAAAACGAACATTGTAATATATTATAGTTATATACCTATTTTAATTGTAGTACTCTAAAATCTACGATTTATTAGAACAAAACTTATCAGTTTTAATTAAACATATATATGAATATATGAATATATGTTTAATTATTATGTGACATAAACGCTGAGACATGACATAAGTCTAAATTATGTAGTACCTATTACAAAAATAAGCTCTACTCGTATAAGGTATAATAGAAAAATAGCATAAAAATCGAAGTTTATATACTTGTAAATCGATTTAGATTTTAACTCTTTTAGAGTAGATAATTAAGTAAATATTCTAAACCTTGGAGTCAGAAATTTAACAAAGCTGAAAGCAGTAGTTAAAGAATTCAAGGAAGAAGAAGGGATGAATCATGAACAGTATTAACTTATTTGGTAAATCACTCTGTATAGTGTATAAAGATCATTTCCATTAAATATCTAACTAATACATTTAAATAATATTAATATAAGCTTAAATTTATTTTCTTATTTTTAAAGTATTCGATTAAATTATAAAATACATGAAAATACTACTTCTATAGTTATAGATACCTATCTATACTCATTATAAATTATAATAGGTAGTTAATAATTAATAATATTATGTTTATTAAAAAATGATTTATTCTGTATAAACAAACCTAAAAAAATTGTACCTACTATACTATATATTTATATATAAGTAACTTCAAGCAGTTTTAGCATGCGTGAACATCAGTTATTAATTTTTTATAAGCCGGGTGTATTGAAATATTGTAATATTGTCATTATAATTTGTCCAAACTTGAAGTGCACTATAGATAATGAAATTTCATTTATTATGTTGTTAGTCATTAGTTTAATGAAACACATCATTCATTCAATCTTGCATACATTTATTTTATACAGTGACGTTTAAATGTTTTACGCTTTAAATTAATGAAATTATCAACCAGCAGCGTCATAATAAAACATTTTAACGGTAATTAAGAATTTGTATTGTTATAATATTCATAATTGTTGATATTTAAATGTTTTTAAAAATTATTATTTTATTTGTTTATCATAATTTGTTTTAATCTACAACAATTATTGTACGCAGAGCCGGATTTATCGGTGGGAAGAGGGCTGCACACCGAGATCCACCCACATTTATTTTTTGAAGTACAAATTATGATAATTTTTTTATCTTTGTCGGTTAATATTTATGTAATTATTCTTATAACTCTATATTTTACTCTAAAATCGTTATTTTTTGTTAAATATGTATCCTTATTCATCAAAATTTGAACTACACGTGTGACATGTCTATAAAATAAAATCGTTTCGTAGGTCTTATGTCGGTATTTTCGATATTTCTTTTTTACTATAAGAAGTACCTTTATGAAATGTTGCATGATATTTTCAACCTTTTTGATCTAGCGTAACAAAAATTTAATAAAACTTGTTAAAAAAAGTTGAAGACCAAAACATATTTGCTACTACTTTTTCTTTTTTTAAATCTTTGTAGAAAAAAACGCATTATTTTACAAATACATTTTTTGGTTTGTCTCATACTATTTTTTATTTACCTGAAATTATTGCATTGTATCGTCAACCAATACTAGCAAGTTTGGATTGAGAAAAGTGATTGACATTTATATAAATAACAATATCACACTATTCGTACCTTTATAGTAAGTTTGTGTTGGCATCGTGATACACCTACTCATCTACTTTGTCCACATTCCACCCTCAAAAAAAAAAAAAAATTGATCACGCCCAAGGTAATCCAATCACGATAAAATCGACATAGTTTGTATTTTACATTTATGAAACAGTATAATAGTAGTTTTAAAAACACGACGTATACCTATATATATATACAATATACATGTATATACATCATATAATACGTACTACGTTTTAGGTTCCAACTGTTAGTGTAGCTTATTGCTGAGGTAATAAAATATCTCACGTCCCTCGTCGGTAACTTGATTGGACTCCAATAATTTTAACGGTCACAAACCATTATTATTATACATATCGTATAATCGTTATGTAAACAACGACATATTAATGTTATTAATTTTCGTACCTTCCTATTATATATATTATGTGTTGCAGTAATAACTAATAACCGTCACTCGTTGCGGTTGACCACCATCACAACAGTAAACTATCATTTATCGCACACATGTTATGTATAGGTACCAATATACACAGGGTAAATCACTAAGCATTGTTCACTCTCATTTTCCCTCAAATAATGAATTTATTCAAATTTTGTTTTTTAAACTATTTTAAGAAGTTCTGTAGGTGGAACAAACATCATTTTCAGATTCTAATATCACTGTTTTTATATAAGTTGTATAATTTTTAAAGTTATTAGATGATTTTTTTGAAATTTTAGATACCTAAACTACCTATCTAAATTGAAATTAGAACAAGTAGTTTTTAGGGTTAATAAACTTTATGTCTTAAAGACAATGGGTTTAGAAAATATGGGGGCTATGATGATTGAAAATTATATAGTCAGTACTTACCCAATTAATATATTTAATCTATATAGACGTTTTTATAATTTGTAAAAAAAGTCTGAGTATACAATAAATACTAAATCCATCCAATACTATACAATATACATCTATACTCACTCAATATTTATATAAATCCATTTTTTAGAATTAATATGCTTAGTGTGTATATTTTAACAGCTCAGAAACTATACACGTTACAATTAGAATTTATAGATATTACCATTTACAATATTTTGAAAAAGTCGTTGGATTGCTAATTTACAATATAAAAAGGTTGGATAAAAATATGGTCCCTACGTATACCTGTATACTTAAAAATTATAAAAATCAGGATTGTTATTTGAATAAATTTGTTAATACACCAAGTATGTCTATAATAATAAGGGTGCGAGCACTCTTGGTGAATCATCCTATACATAATATATATATTTTATATTAATATTATTATATTGTATTTAGGAGTATAATATACCTAATCGGTGTAAAACAATATATATATCATGGTGGGGGCGAGGGAGGTGAGCGTAAAGCCCGAGACGCCGCCGGCCTGCCGCCACGGCCGCCGTTGAGGTCAGTCACGGTTTGGCGTTATGAATGCATGCACGGCGAACGCCTCAGCACCACCGCCGCTGTCGCCGTATCGTCGCCGTCGTTGTTATAACAGTCGGTTCCGTCTTCGGCCGTCGACATCGCCGCTGCGACGGATCAACGGTAAGCGACCGTGCAGGTTAGCGTACAGGTATTGCGGACGCTGGCCACAACGATGGCCGCGAACGGCGGAGGGCTGAACGTACCGTACGCCGTTCTCGAGGGCCTGGTGGCCGTCGGGGCGACCGTCGGGAACGGGTTGGTTATCGTGGCCTTTCGGCGGGAACGACGACTCCGCCGGCGCACCAACTATTACATCGTGTCGCTAGCGGTCGCCGACCTGTTGGTCGGTCTGGTGGGCATACCGTGCGCCGTGATGTCTAGCGTCGGTCTGCCCCGTCATCTGCACCTGTGCATGTTCTCGGTGTCGCTTATAATCGTCCTGTGCACCGTATCCATACTCAGCCTAGTGGCCGTGTCCGCCGACCGTTACTGGGCCATACTTTACCCGATGGCCTACTCTACGAACTCGAACACCAAAATCGCAATCAGTAAGTACCTGCACACGTGTACACTCGAATATCTACGCGCGTATTAAGATCCGCTCAGTACATCTTGATTCTTGGCACTCAACCACTCACTTGTGAGTTAATATCTTGCTAATTTACTTACATGAATTCCACTCTGAGCTTCGACCAAATTTTTAATATAAGAAAGCACAGTAGTATTTAATCCGTGAATCTTTTTAAAATGAAAAGTAAACAAAACAAGTTTTACTTAAAAGTCACGATTTCGATTAAGTGAGAATCAATATTTTGTTGAAATTAATTTTTCCGTACATTTTAAAAAATTTTGATTTTCGGCAAAAACATCGTTATTTTCTGATATATTAGATATACTATGTGTTGTAGATGTTTCTAAAATCTAAATGTCACATCATCGTCGACGTATAATGCACTTGTAATATTATTTTATTTTTATTTTCCACGTGACTGCTATAGAGAATTATGATAATATATTAGGTATGTAGATTGTAGATATACAGTTTGAACAATGTCTCGTGATTTACGATTTATACATACTTATTTATACAATTATATTTACCTACTTGAGTTTCAATGTTTCGAACCTCCATCGTGTACCTATGATAAAGAAATACGCGAGTAGTTACCAGTTGTATTATAATACTATAGTTACTACCGTGTACCTTATATTATATTGTGGATAATTCAGAAAATATACAACTTGAATATTTAGTCTGCGTAATTAAAATTATTTTACATTCCTATAGTGCAAAACAACAGTTTTAACTATTTGGATTATTAGCTTAAAAACATTTGTTCTATATATATACGTATATAGGACGTAGGTACTAGGTATATTATTGTATTAAATAAAGTATTGGCTATTATAGTTGTAAGTCGCATACTTTTAGTATTGTAGTTAATAGTTTTGTTTTGTGGTATACGGTATTTATAGTAGTTTTAGTTATTATAATACCTAGCTGATTAGTATTTATTTAATCAATTGCATATTTAAACAATCATTTGTGTAATTGAATCAAAAATATAATTTTTAACTATTTAAGTATATTTATTAATTATACAATTATTACATATTTACATGTATATTTAATGTATGCATATATCATAATGAACATTAAATAATCATATGTATTTAAAAATAATACACCATATTTAAACTTTATGCACAATATTATTTATTTATTAGGGATATTCATAAATTATTTTTTTTTGTGAATTAATTTAGTAGTGTAAAATATTGTCTCTGTTATCGTTTTTATTAGCAGCTGATCTTCAAACTTCTTTCGTGTCACCTTATCTATTTATTGAATGGAGATTTGAATTATAGTTGTTACTTTAAATTATTAGATTTGCAAGATTTGTTCATCAGTTTCTTCAAGTGTAATGGAAAACTACACTTACCGATAACCGCAAAAAGATGTCAAAATTTAAGGAATACACTTTTAGTTATGTTATTATTTTTTAAATCAAAAAAAAAAAAATTTCCAAAACTTTAAATTAGTTTTTAATTTTTTATCATTAATTAATTTTATGAGTAGGTGCCTATATAACTTAGATTTAAACACATCTAAACGTCTTATAATACTCTTATATTATATTATTAAGTAATTAAAACATTAAAACATTAAGTACCTACTATGTATAATCGAGGTCTGGGGATTCGTATTCATTCGAAATCAATTCGTTTAAATGAGATAATTTATCATAACATGTTTGCATTCAAACTTATAATAAGCTGAAATTATTGGGTAAATTAAAATTATATAACAATATGTCACCAATATCATACTTATGTTGAAATAAGCAAAGTTATATTTATAGTGCAGTGACTAATACCTGTAATTTCTGTATCCTGCTCGGCTTTTTTTATTATTTCTTATTATTTATTATGTTCTAAAAATTACAAATGACAAAAATGAAGTGGAGGTAAAATAAAATTTACAGGGCTTATATGTATTCAATATATTATTCACCTATAATAGTATAATATCATTTATTTGATAAGAATCATTTAGACGTTACCGTCGTTACCTATTCATAAAATTAATACATACATAATATTAACTTTGGAACATACACAAGTAGGTACTGAAGAATCTATATTTATATAATACTTGCTGTTTAAATATTTATAGGTACTCATAGACTTGTAGTAAACTGGCGTTTATCCCTCAAAAATTAATGTGAATTAATAAATTGTATATTATTTAAGATTCATGATTATAGGTAACGGTTTTATGTTATGACGATGTGAAACCTGCGTTTTACATTATTTTTTATTACTTAAATTGAAAATTTATTTAATTTAACCAAATTTTTTTTAAAAATTTGATTGGTTACTTAGTTATTGAAATATACACACATATTATATGCTATTATATATTTGATTATATTAACTATAATATATTTAATATAAAAAC
This sequence comes from Rhopalosiphum padi, assembly GCF_020882245.1. Lineage (NCBI taxonomy): Eukaryota > Metazoa > Arthropoda > Insecta > Hemiptera > Aphididae > Rhopalosiphum > Rhopalosiphum padi. The sequence goes on along the minus strand of NC_083598.1, from coordinate 9,143,352 downwards.
ATAAAATAAATATCAAGCAATTTACTGTTTAAAGAAAAATATTTAAATCAGAAGCTCAAAAAAAAATAGTTTATTTAATATTGTGTTTAAAATTAGGTTTTAAATTATTTTTTATCCAATAATCAGTAGTATGCAATATGACTATAGGTAGCTGTTTAAAATATATTTGCACAATGTATTCAAATTTTAATTTGAATCTCTCTTTTAAGGTTAATATCCAATCAAATGATATGTTTATTAAAAATATACAAAAATTTATATTTAATAATTAAGTGATTATATATATAATAATGGTATAATATATTATACCATTATTGAGTGCCTATGTCCTAAACCTATTGACACATACTATATACACGTTATCAGTTATATTTTTATGCTAAAATTGGAATTAAATTACATTTATTTTTTAATATTCCTTAGAATTATAATAATTTATTAAAATTAAATTAGTTATGTGTAACCTTATGACCTTGTAACCTAATTTAATCAATAATACTTTCAGCATCATGTTATAAATTATACATCTATTAAAATTGTTGTATGATAATAATTGTGATTTATAGGTAATTAAGAGCGTAATTGATACTTGAAAGTGGAAATATTAAAGTAAAGAATAGTAATCAACATATCGATTTATACATATTTATTATTACAGATATATATATATATTAAAATATAATAAAACTAAAAAAATGTGTGAAATTAAAAATATTTGTTTAAAGAACAAACCCTTATGTATAAATTATATGTTACGTTTGAAGATCTTTAGGTACTTTACGTATACAAAAAACAATGTATAGGTACTGTAAAATCGTTCTATCGTAAAATTAAAAATGTAAAATATATTTCACTCTATCCAAATAATATATGTGTCATAACCTATCTATATTCTATACCTACTGGTAACTTCCATATATAATATTTATAAATATACAATTGGCCATCAAGGCCATTAAATACTCAAATTTTTTAATTTCTTAAAATTTTTAATAATGACCATTCTGAAATCTTGATTTATGGATGACATATTGATATTTAAGTACATTGGTAAAAATTAAAATAACCAAAGGATAAAAGTATTACCTGCAGTACAACAAATACCTATATACTTTAATATATTTTTGTAACTATGAAATAATGTCATAAACTTATAAAATATTACAAATCTCATTAAAAAGAGACACTAACATGTGTGGTATGAATATAAATTTCAAATTTACACATTAATACCACACTAATTATCTTAAATATAATATATATTATACAATTCTGCAAAATCCGACCATGTCATTAAAAATTCCTATAGATTATATTTCTATTATAAAGTATTTGTAGGCGCCACACAAGGACAGGCAATCACGTTCGCCAATTTCGCGACATTTATTCTGACATTTACTAATATATGTTACGCGTATTAATTAGCACTGTCTTACAAATTTTGCATACTAATAATAATTTACTAATTATTTGATATCTATTGTCACGAAATGTTTAACGAATAACTATTGAGACATGATTAGAATTTAGAGTATATATTGGTGCTATTGATATAGTTATATAGTTATATGCTATATCTTACTTAAAATGTAGAACAAGGATGTAAGTATTGTAACGATGGTAATATTAATTATTTTATACAACCTTTTGACTATTATATTATGATATATAAATACGTATATAATATATAACATACATGGCTTATTTTGTATTTTAAAATTTATTTTATATATTAATAAAGGTACCTTTAATGATATTTAAATAAAGGATCATAAAATTCACAAACCTAATATTAATACTTATATTTATAAGGTACCTACATTGTAATAAAAAAATTATGTATAATAATTATATTACATTTTGTAACTGATAAATGATAATTAAGTTTTTTTTAATAAATTTCTCAATTAAAATTAGCAGCCATTTTATGTCACATTGAATGTATAATACCTATACACACACTGATCATTTTGTAAACATGTCGGCAAAATATTAATTATAATATAGATAACTATTCATATTGGTCTCGTCTTTAAATTTAAATTTAAACACTATATTGCGTTTATCAAGCTCAGTAGTCTTATTAGTTACTTTCTTAGTACCTAGCTATAGACGCTATAGTTACCCCATTACATGCATTATTTTAGAAATTAATTAAATTATTCCTATACTATTAAAAATATCAATATAGAGTATTTTGCATAAACTTGCATATTTTCCTATTTTCGTTTTTAAATAAATAATTTGGTTTTATTCTGTTTTAAGCACGTATTTAACGGGTTTGAGTACAAAATACAAAAAAAAAACATTTTTTTTTTTTTTATATTTTGTAATTCAATTTGAATTTATCAGCCAACATAACGACTTGAATCATCTAGATACCTTTTTTCAAAAGTAATATTAATACAAAAAATTTAAACAGTTGATTCAAACTTTAAACTAGTTAAATTCCAAAAATATGTGGATGATTTGGTGTTTTTTTAACTTGCGTCAATTTCATCTGTTGATGTAGAACCTAGAAAGAAGTTTTTTTAGGTATGAAAACTATTATTTTTTAATTTAATTCATTCAAATAATATATTTTATTTATATAGTAGTTTTGTTTTTAATAGATTCAAGAACTTACTAGCTCCAAATAGATACACTATTGAAGTGATGACAATTTAAAATAAAGTGTATTATTATTCAATATAATTTACATAATTAAAATATTAAAACTATGGAGTGCATATTATTTTATGATATCCTATCCTAACCCCATAGTTATAATAATAATATGAAATACATAAAAATATTATGATATTTTGTACCGATACAATTATGTTTGATGACAACTGCGTCAATTTTCTTACCTACTGATAAAAAAAATATTTATACTAGTAAATTGAGCAGAGCGTGGTTTGTGGCATTATTGCATCACGGTCCACGGATAAGATTAAAATGATTGTAAATTAGTCGATTAATCATAGAAGTAGTAATATTAATATACAAGTGCTTAATATTTTAAAAGCTAATTTTAGTGTACTAGCCATACTCCCTCGCTATATCTACTCGTTTGGCTTATAATAATATCAAAAGTGTCACTTCAGTAAAAAGAAATTACCTACTGACATAGTTCTAACGAACATAATATTTGAATAGTTACGCTTCATAATAGTAACCTTGAATTAAAATTTCAGGTCTTTGTAGCTGATATTCAAAACTATAATCTATATTCAAAAAAAGAATAACATTCCAAAATGATCGCATTATTTATAAAATATGTATTTGTTTTAAATTGCTGATCTAAAACGAAACATTGAAACTGTTCACTGTTGTACACTAGTTGCATTATTTCTATAGAAAAAGTAAATTACATATCTTTTTAAAATATTAAAAGATACATCATCGTAAACTCAATAGATACAGATACCAAGTAGAGGCAGATAAAAAAAATGTGTTATATCTTATAGGTATGCCAATTGGAAATGAGACATATATCTTAGTATACCTTAATAATAAAATTATTTATTTTTACACTAGGTTTGACTGGTTTGAGGCACGTACTTCACGCCTTCGCCAATATACCATTTTTACATTAGGTTCCTATCGGATATTATAAGCACACAGCTATACAGAGTATTAATATAAACAAATCAATGTTTATTTTACAGTCATTTATAAGTGAGCTCATTTATTATATAAAATAAGCACGATTGTAAACAATAATTGTAAACCACTTAAGGTGAATAAATAGGTATGAAATTAAATTTGAAACGAATGTGTATTTATAATTTATACATATTAAAATACTTTTAAATTAATTATGCTATGTTTACAAAATAATAAATTTACCTATAGGCACTTAGTAATATCTTATTTTAAACGTATTATTGACCTTGCTATCTTGCGTTTTGATATACAGTGAAACTTCTAAATACCGGATACCCTCGGTCGCTGAAATTTTGTCCGCTATTTGGAGGTGTACGGTATTTAGAGGGAAAAATATAATATTAGATTATTAAAAAATTGAAATTATAATTAAAAAATTGATTTATTTATTTAAAATTATTTATACATAGGTATATAATAAATTTAATTTATTTTTATGTATTTTTAAAAATTTAAAGGTAAAAAGAAAAAAAATTGATAATATAAAAGTTAATACTAATAACATATATTAAATAAAAGTTACTTTAGATTGTTTTGTATTTTGAGTTTTGACGTGAAGTTATTTCGTATGCTAATGCATTTTCTAATTCCACTGTCCTGGAGAACAATGAAGTATAGTTCTGTATTTCGATAGAAGAAATGTATTTACGTATACCTGCTAAGATAAGGTATAACAGTTTAATAATATATAATGGGTAATATCAATAAAATACAATTTACGAGTAGACTTTTATCTAGAAATTCCACAATTATTTTTCTGAATTTACGATGGAAATGATTAAAATCAAAAGTTAAAATGCCATAAAAGTGTCCGTTATTTAGAGGTTTTCCTATAGAAAAGTAATGAAAATGTCCCCGTTCCTCAAAAAATGTCTGCTATTTAGAAGTGTCCGTTAAGGGATGTTTCGCTGTAATATGTATGACCATTGCTCATATGTTCTATTAGTAACTTCATCTAATAAGTTGAAATTTATAAAAAAAAAAAATAATCAACTTAAATAATAAATCAGGACATTATATATAAATAAATACATAATTTTTAAACTATTAACTATATTATAGTATATACTATACTTATTTAGTATATTATTTAATAAAAACGCAAGTATAAGTCATATTAGTTTATAATTTGGTACAAATAATTATTACTATCTACTAATAACAACTTATACTATAATATGTATAATATTTATGGTTATTATTTATTGTTATTAGTTGAAATACTATAATTTATAGTACCTACAACCTACATATAAAATAAAAAAAATCTCGACTGATAATATTTATTAAATTATTTGTATAATATGTAAATTTAGAATTCACTTTTCAAACAATAATTATTTTTAAGTATTGATATCAACTTACAGGAAGTTCCAAGGTCCAATCTAAAATGTGTATACAAGTCTTTCTATCATCATTATAATTATTATTAATAATAAAATAATTACAAACCGATTCATTTACAAATTAAACATCATTGTTATGAAAATCTATGAAGATTGAAGATTTTTTTTTGTGTTAAATTTGTAAATTTTATTAGAATTATAAAAACACTGTATTAGCTTTTAACTACTAAACAATTTATAAATTTCCATGGTTTTAAATACTTTTCTCAACATTTTACTTAAAACTCAAAGGGTTATAAAAAGAAATGATATTTTTTATGAATATTTTTATTGCTATTAGAACTATAAAGTACTTATAAAAACCCTATATTCAATTTTTAATTTATTTGACTTATCATCACAGATAAAAAAGACGAAAATTCAAATGTCTTTAAATAGCACAAAACAAGAACAATATATTTTGAAAATTACAGCTTGTTGATTCTTTTTTATTTTTTTATTGTAATATTGATTTCCTCTCTGAATAGCTTCTTTGATTTCCTTTTCTTTTTCTCCATTTTCAGCTTTCAGGTTTCTAAAATTCTAATGGTTCTATTTTATCCGATTGGGCACGCATTAAGGTTGTATTTCTGGTCTATAATATGCAAGATAATATTGCTAGCTCAGAAAGAAGAGGGTTCTAATTTATTTCTTATGCCATTTGATGTCACATCATGTGCTTTACTAACATGTAAATATATTCTTCAATAATTATTCTATATAGCTTTTATAGTTAGTAAACTGCTTACAAATCAACGTACGTTTAAGACACAACCAATTTTTTTCTCGTAGTATAAAAAACTTATCAATTAGTGTTCCACATGCGCATTTAGAATTTTAAACTCATATTTTTATAAAAAGAACACTTAAAAGTCAGTAATATTATTAGTTATACAGTATAGGACAACTTATTAAATTAAATGTTGAATTCAATAAAACTCATCTAATACAATAAATTATTTCCTACGTTAGTAAATTATAACTAATATTAAAATTTAGAACTTATTTACGTTAAATTAGTAAGTTAATGGTAGGTCGTACAAAGCACAAACATATTATAAATGTTACGAGTCAGTGGTAACGGATATACTGATATTTGATAGATTGTGTTTAAGTGCACTTCGATCACCCAACGTGATGTTTCCTGTTATCCGAGTATTTAACGATTTTAAATTTATGATTATAATATATACCTAGTGTATATTTCAGTTATCAACGTCATAAATAATTGACGTAAATATGGAGAAATTGCTTAATTAAATTAATTTTGTTATTTTTTTTGTATATGATTTGAGTATATGCAGTATATGTATATCCACAATATTGTAAAAATATTTTGAGAGTCAAAATCGCAAATTGATTGAGACTTGAAAATATACGCAGTGGCAGTTACTCATAAAATTAAAAAAAAATCTATATCCTATGGGAACACACCTGAGTTCTTATGTTACCCATCTTAAATATAATAAAGTAGTGACCAAAAGAGTTTTCTAACCCGCTTTAGATTACATTTTGTTTAGTACCCCCCCCCCCCCCCCCTTAAAAAAAATATAATGACAAATTACAAAATAAGATCCATTTATTTTTTATAGACATTAATAGAACCTTTTTAATTTTTTGTCATAAATAAAAAAAACATAACATTTTTCGACATCAATATTTAATAAGTTATTTTATGAACTCATTTTGCCGTTTGATGACATGAAGTATGACTCACGTTTATCATAACCACTTATTGAGAATCTCTATGAATTTCGCTGAACATTACCAACCTTTGCGTAGAGTAAGTATAAAGTACCTAATAAAGACGTGTGACCAATTTGTATAAATTCAAAAAAAAAAAAATAAAAAATAAAAATAAAAAAAAAAAATAAAAATTAAATTTGCTACTACTATTATTATTCCCTTTAGTTCAACAACCTGTGAAAGTTCATTTTCTTCAATGTGACGAATAAAAAATAGGCTGAGAACAATAATGAAAGAAGGGCGGTTTTCAAATTTTTCAATATTGAATATCAAAAAAACATAACTAATTAGTCTGAAAACTAAAATAATTATCATTATATTTTCAACAACAAATATAAGTTTAGTAGTAATTTAATATTTTATTAAAAGGAGCTGATATTTATTTTTTAAATCATCCGTATAGTGTTATTATATGAGTTTTAATTTTTAAAATTAAGAATTTTTACGATGGGAGACGAAGACCTTGCAGATTTTTTATATAAAAAAAAAAAAAATTAGCCCTACAAAAATGATACCCTAGTTGCGACTTAGTGTATTAAGTATAAAACGAATTAATTGTTTCATCGTTTATTATATACCTACTAATCTACTAATATCATGTTAATTATTATTTTGAATTGTATATGTTTTTTTTAGATTGCACTTATTATTTATTAGTTATACTCAAAATTTGTATAATATATTGGTAAGTATCCATATCGTATAAATCGTGATGTAGGTATTTACAATAAATTGTACATTATATTAATATATAATATTACATTAATAAATGTTATGTTATAACAAAAGTGTTATAAATTAATTATTTTAATAGGTAAAAAAAAAATTATTAAAATATAAAAATCAAGTCTATAATAATATAAAACTTGGGATCATAGTAGTCAGTGAAGTCGTTTTATAATCCATACCTTTTTTTTTCAAAATACGATGTTTCGGTATAGAGTCGATAAATCTCCACCAAAAAAGTTTTTATATTTTAGTACTTACTATATTTTAATTTGGTTTGTTTTATAGGTATAATATGTATTTGCTGGATAATGGGTCTGCTGATAGGCTTCTTGCCACTAATGGGCTGGAGAGCCGCCAAAGGTCCATCATTGGACGCATGCGAATTCAGTCTCGTAATGGATTATAGTTACTTGGTGTTTTTATACTTCGCGACTATTATTTTACCTGCTCTATTTATGGCCACCTCCTATGCTCATATTTATACGGTCGTAATAAAACAAGTAAGTATATTAAAAAGTATAATGTCATGAATAGAAATGTATATAATATTAATTAAATAATATTTACAGTTAATATAAAATAGTCAACTTTTTTAATCTATAAAATGAGTTAACAAAATTAAAATTTACTTTATTATAGTTTGAATAAAAATAATCATATATTATCATTATTTTATAAGCTCAAATAAATTTTGGATACTAAATAAGTGTGATAGCAGCAGTATACGGATACGAGTGAATAGGGTTTTATAAATTTAAATTTAATTTCATCATGATTATAATAATAGGTATTTATTTATTATTATTATTTATATTATTTGTTTTAAATTAACTACTAAGAAGAAAAAACTATTTTTCAAATATAATAATTAAAATAAGCATTACTTATAACTAAAGCCAATTTTGAGGAAAATATATTATATAAAATAATCCACGGCAATATAATATCTGTTAAAATAATTTTTTAAGTAATATATAATAATAAACAATATTATTCACTTTGTCAAGTATGTATTTGCGTGACATGGGTTAATCTAAAGAGCACTCATACATATTCGACTTTATAAGCCGTAAACGTGTTTAAAATAATTGTTCACGATACTGTGAATAATATAAAATACAGGTGTTCCATAAAAAATGTCCGGGTTTTAAAAAATCAGAACTTGATGACCTACAGCTTTTATTTTTATCTGCTTAAATTTTGTAAGTGTAATTCGGGTAATTTATTAAATATATTGTGGTTGTGAAACCAGGGCATTATTTACGGAACACCGTGCACATTAAATTGTATGTACCTACCTATTTAATACTATTGTGATTACCGGATGCGGGGTTACATTGTATAGAAAGAATCAAAGAAATCAAATCAAACCTGCAGTGCCGTTTCAGATCAAACAAATGACGCTGCTGAACGGCGGCCAACGCGGTGGCAACAGCCCAACGAAACTGCGTGTACTGGGCGCGGCCCGGAAAAGCGAGGTGAAGGCCACGCAGAACCTATCGATAATCGTCGCGTTCTTCGCCGTCTGCTGGATGCCGCTGTACACCATCAACTGCGTGCAGGCGTTCTGTGACGATTGCCCCGTGCCCGCGTCGCTCATGCACGGCTGTATCGTACTATCACATCTCAACTCGGCCGGCAACCCGCTGCTGTACGCGTACCACCTGAAGGACTTCCGGAACGCGTTCAAGTCGCTGCTGCTGTGCAAGAAGAGCTCGCGGCATCGGAACCCCGCGCAGTCCCGATCCGGATGTACCACCATCGCTGCCGTGACCGGCGGTGGTTGTGGTACCGGAACTGGTGTCAACGGTACCGATTGTTCCGTCAGCTCGTCGCTGACGTGTTCGGGCGGTTCGTCCCGATCGACCATCGTCGAATGTTGGCGCCGACCCGCCAAAAATGCCAAATCTACCGCCGACACAGCATCGTGTGTAGGAGACACGCGATCTCCCACCGAACAGGATCACCGCGAGATTGTCGCGATTGTAATCGACCGGTCCGTGCCTGTGTTGCTGTCTGTCCGTCAGCTCGTCGAGTGAAAACCACTCGGCGCTCGTATATAACAATAATATGACTACAGATTTAGACACGGTATACCTACATATTGTATCGTTATCGTTATAAATTAATATTATTATACGCTGCTGACAAGAACGTATTCATCGTTATCTTATTTATTAATATGTAAATAAAGCAATGTAGGGATCTTCGCGTGCTTCATCTCGGATGACTTGGTTACTGGTTTATTTCTGGTACTTTAAGTAACCTTAACCGTGTATGTGCATGAACACACACATGTATAATTTACATAATATTATGCTATTCACAAATTTTAATGAGTAAAACTCACGTATTATCTACGGGTATACGTCATTAAATAGGAATATGGTATTATTTTAAAAACTGATAAAAAAATGTACAAGCTAATATTGTGATGATAAACTATAGTCCCGTCAGAAAAGTGCTGTACTATATAAATACGTATATATAGCTAATAGGTACCATAGTCGTATTGGTCAGTACGTTTTGAAAGTTCAGTATAATTGTATAGGTATTATTTAATTATAAACTATTCAAAAATGCACTTGAAAAATATTTGTGTAATTTATAACGTTTCAATTTGTCGACCACTCCCGGAAACTTCGCTTTTGATCTGCGTTTTTGGACTTAACTGCAACGATATGAAAACGACTTTTTATTTGAATAGATAAATAACAATTACGTCTCCTGATTGTACATAAATAGTATATTTAAATATATTGAGCGCTTACATACGCCAACTATATTTTATTAATAAAAATCAGTTTAAAACATAAGTACCATTGAATAGTACGTGCCTACTCTTTAATATACCTCCTAGTCTAATAACAAATTATGTTAAGTGTTAAGATTGCATTTGCTTAGAAACATTATATACATACATTTGTGATTGGAATGATTTTACAGTATACAAAATATTAATGTGTATTGTTAATTATATGTTATGAATATTATTATACTATACTATTTCCAATAGTAATCAAAACTGCTATAACTTAGCTTTTTCATTCTCATAGGTACTTTATTCCCCTACTAAATTTTAATTAAAAACTCAACCCCAGCTCTTAAAGCCAATAACAAACATATTGTGTAATTATTCGTAACACTACTATAAGAAAAACATATTTTTGTTCCACCAGCTAGCTCTAAATCACTTTTACCATTGAATACATAGATCACTGTATATTTCTCTATTATTATAATAAATATTAAATTCCCAGGTAAAAATAACACTGTAGCATCAAATGTATATATATAGTAATTACTTTATTAGGTATTTATATTGAAAACTTAAACAAAAATCTGAAAACTTATAATTTACATAAATTATAAAATAATACAACGTATATAGTGTACTTTATAATGGACTGGGGAGATTTTTTCTCTCTGAATTAATCGGCTTTTGAATATGATAGATATAGTAAATAAAAAAATATAATACTATAAAATATGTGTACCGTTTATATAATATAAGTAATTAGGTATATTATGTTAATTATGCAATTGCAGAGTTCTTTTGTATTTTTAAATTTTAAATGTACATTGATATGAATAGATAAAATGTTATTAATACAATGGAACTTCTATTTAACGAAACTCTCTATACCTACAACGATATATCTTATGAAACCATAAATCTGTTATTTAAAAATATTTCTCTTTAACCAATTAATTTTATGTTACTTTTCTATAACAAATTTAAAAACTATTGTATTTTTACATATTTATAAAGTACATATTCGTCAATCAGACTTATTTAAATAAGTGCGATCGTTTTTATAGTTATAATGGTATAAAATTTGTTTACAGGTTATCAGGAAGTTCTTTGACAACAAAGAATAAAAAAAATTATAATTTAACGTATTTTTTTATTTTAATTAATTTATTATTATTATATATTATTATTTACATATATTTCGTGCACTAAAAATTAATTTTTAAGTAAAAAAGTATTATTTTTATTTAATGATTTATTTTTCAAAAAATCTTTAAGTTTTTAAATAGAGATTTTTATTATTATTATTATGAGAATACAATATATATGGTTATTAGCCTAGTATATAGATTCAGCATTAAACTAATATTTTTAATTTTATTATTATTATTATTATTTATCAAAAACTATACAAACATTTAATATAAGTTTAGTTTTGTAAAATATAAATTCATTTAAGTACAGGTACGAATAAAATCAATTGGAATTTGATTTATCATTAGTCATTACCATTTACCAATAAAAAATATATACATTCTTATTCACTGAAACGTCTGAAACCAATTCGTTATAGATTTAAGATTTTCACTTTCTCATATAATAGCATTCAAGAATCTTAAACTAAATTATAAAATTGTGTATATCTATTCAAATAATTGTTATAAATATTTCATAGTTTACAATCGAATATACAAGATTATCTATTGTATAATTTAATATTTTATTTATAATAGGTATTCAAATAAATTATATACTGTACAATTCCAAGTCTTGTAATAAATATTACTTATGAGTCTAATTTTTTACATTTAAAGAAAAAATGATTTAAAGTATGTTCCATTGTGTTAATTTGTATATGTGTATTCTCCTCATTAGTTGTATATTCAGTATACTAATATACTATACTGTATAGTGTATAGATATAAAAAAAATAACTGTTATATTATAATCATATATATCATGTTTTATTTTTTATATATAACTTTTAGAATTTTCACAATATCTAATTAATCTATAGTTATACGAGTTAAACATGAACTAGTAATACAAGAAAAATATTTATATACTCGTATATACAAACATTATAATATTATTTACGGTAATAGAGTACTAGACATTCTTTTCTTTTGATATTTATTCTTCTAGCATAAGAGCATTAGTTTATAGTTTTACATTTTTTTAAATTCTGGCAAGTAATTTTCAATATTTTATCTTAGTTGCAATTTTTTTTTTTTTAACTATATAGTTTAACTTTGTTATTCTAACCTTTGCTTGATGTCGTGTACATACTATTTAAAAAAAAAATTGAGAATGTGATTGTTGAATTTCTGGTTTAGTCTAATGTTTCGTCCAAAAGTTGATGTGATCGTTGTATAATATTATAATATCTTTGTATAATGGGGGTATTATTTTGTTATGTATTTAACTGATTGTAACACTGATTTTACGTGTCAGTTGATAATTTTTACAGTTAGAAAAATATGACCATCCATACCATTATATTATGTATTCAATATCCAATAATTTTTTTTTATTATTATTATTGTTGTTTATTAAAAATATGTTATGACTAATTTTTTAATATGAACAATTTTGTCAACAAACTTTCTAGGTACTTACATACAATTTAAATTTATTTGAATAATAATAAATAAAAATTCTTAGTAGCAAATGTTTAATATAGGTACTTTTAGCTAGGATTGAGGATACATTAAATTGGAGATCGGTAATAGGCAAGGTTCACATAAGGGTATTTGTTTTTTTTAAATTCTTCTGTCTTAATGTATTTAAAAAAAATATATATAAAAAAAACTAAGAATTTTAAAGTATTTATAATATGCTATCTAAAAAGATAAATTAATTAGTGTATGAAAAAGTAATTTTAAGTACAACTCAAACACCCAAAACTGAAAGGTTAATTATATCTATATTTACATAGTCAAAATATTTAACTATCATAGTATTAGTTTTTTTTAATAGCTTCACAAATTTCATTATCACGTTTTCCTGATATCGCGAGAACCTCGTTTAGCAAGTGTTGATGAGATCGACAATTAGATGCATTGTGTTTTTTATATAATATACTAAAAGTCTAAAAGGTACACACTAAAATATTCTAGAACATTATAGTATATCAAATTCGTTTATTACCACTAAATATATATATATGATATATATTGATGATATCACATTTTTAAACATTTTCTAAAAATCCGATGTCTTCAAATAATAAAAACGGATATGTCTTTTGATCTGTCAGATCTGATAACCACAATTACTATATTCTCTTAAAATAATTTGTCATTGTTAATATGTAGATACTATTAGGCACATAAAATAATAATAAATAAAAGTTAAGTAGGTACCTACTTAAAGATATAAAAATAATTTAATAAAAAAGTACGATTCAAGTTTTTTATTATTATTTAGCTCTACGACTCAAATTAAATAAAGAATAAGTTATTTATATCTACAGATGTATCTAACTATTAAATAATAATTAAAAAAATAGTCAAATATTGTATTATTTATACCTATAAGTTAAGTAGTAATATATTTTATAAATGACTGAATATAATTTATTATAATTATCTAATTCAACTACAGAATAAAATGATATTATGACATTCTATTTTAAAAAAATTAAGTGCCTTGTGTAACTTGACTTAACTTGACTTAAAATAATAATTGAAACACCGATAAGAAAAACGGCCCACGTCATACATGTTGTTATAATAAATTATGTTTTTTTAATATAAAAACTAGAAATTTAGGCTCATTTTTAAATGAATATTAAGTCCCACTTTTATAATCGTTTTAATAATGATACTAAAAATAAGTTATCTATAAAATAAATATAATAAATTGACTGAAATTAACATTTTTTTTTAGTTATTTTGTAAATTTAAATTTAAAAACTATATTTGGGCACTTTTTTATCATTGATTCAATGTGGTTCGTATTTATTATTGTTAATTAATTATACATAGGTAAACAATATCATTATACTTTTAAAAACATCTATAATTTATATTATCCCTATTTTATTTTTAATATAGCTTACGTATGAACTAAATTCACAAACAAATATACTTTAAACTATTTAAGTATACCACTGTACTTGTTTAAGTGTTTTATTTCTGTATTCAATAAAAACAGTATATTACCATTGTAAAAACTAAAACTTATAATTATTACAAATACATTTATACTCCCCAATCTAATAGTCTAAAATATGTTATGAATTGTATTGATCAGTTAATTTTTTTTAAATTTTTTATATACTACTGTAAAAGATTTATGGTTTTTCTCTATTTGTAGTAATAGTCTTTTATTTTTATAAATTGTGTAAAATTTATTTTTATTATATTTTCCAAAATTAAGTCTAAAACATTACAAATAAATATAATTAATCTACAAAACAGAATTCATCCTTGTTCAGATTCTTTACTCCATAGTCCATGCGGGATACATAAAAAAAACCTAAGTACAAAATTATCACAATTAATTCGCAATGAGGTTCATGAAAACGGGATAGTCAAATTACCGCTGTATACCAATTGAGTCCCTATACCTGAAGGGAAAAAAAATTATATACTAATTGAGTCCTGGGTACTAACGAGATATATACTAATTGAGTCCGGGGTTAGGAAACTAATAGTATACGAATTGAGTCCGAGGATTATTTTGAGTAAAATATAAAATCAACCGTCCGAGTCCAGACAAAGCGAAAATTATGCCGCACAGCCGTGCCGGGCGTCAAAATGGATGTACAATATACGTATATAATACTATATATACATTTCGTTCATATCATTTTTATGACTTTCATCAGATAATATAGTAACATATTATTATACTATAGGCCGGGAATTTTAGATTTTATTTCTATCGTCGTTAGTAAAATAATTACCGATATCTACTGATATTGTTCATATCAACTTGGAATTTTTTTTTTATTATATTACACACTAGTTTACGAGGTACACCAAGCATCATGGATGAAGTTATACTAAGTGAAAGAAATAAAACTATATTTGTAATCGACGGATACAAATTTCGTTTTCACAAGAATTTAGCCAATAATCACCAACGCTGGACTTGTTGCAAAAATAACTGTAAGTCATTTTTTAAATTAAATTAATTTAATTCTATAGTTGAGAAATCTATTAGTCATAATCATGAACAACCGAGTGAAAATTTAATAAATAGACAGAAAATTAGCAATAAATTAAAACGTAAAGCTTTAGATGATCCAGTTGAGAGACATTCAACAATTATTCATAGAGAACTCAGAGAGAATGATACAGATACTTTAAATACCTATGACTTACAATTAATTCGAAAAAATATACATCATGTTAGAACATGCTACAGATAGTCCTAAGTCTATAAAAATGGGAAGGAAAATGTTTTTTTTTAGTTTGACGGGACTCAGTTAGTATTAAAACATGGACTCAATTAGTATTATACCTAAAATTTCACTGGACTCAATTGGTATATACCCTTAAACAACCCGGGACTCAATTCGTCAAAAAAGGTTATACTGGGACTCAGTTCATATGCAGCCCAAATTACACTTAGATTAAAAAAAGGTAGTGTCGAACTGCGCACTCGGGTAAAATATAGGTGTAATGATTGAACTGCTATCAGGTTAACAACAGGTGTTCAAAATAGAATGTTTAAACTTTGTAAAACACTAGTTTCTCTTCCCTTTAAAATAAAATCATTGGCATACTATATTTTTATATTTTAGATTCTGAACGGAGTGATGAATGTATTGATTTTACAATGTGTGTTTTTTTTTTATTTTTGTGTCTGTCATCACGTTTTGCCGTGTTGTTTTTGGGGTCTTTTTAACAATCTATTGTTTGATCAAAATCTTACGGAATCGTGTTCCCAAAAAGATAAATTGTACGGAATCGTGCTTTACCAATGAAACAGGTACTATTAATTAAATTAACTGCATAAGCCCCTGATAAATAACGTCTAGTAAGTTGTAGGCAACTAATACCAATATACTGATTACTAGTGTCATGTCCAGACATTTTCAATGGAAGGAGATTTTTAGTAGAACTCTGCCGAAAAAGTTTGGTCATCCTTAATATAAATAATCATACATTTCAGTGGCAGAATAAAAGATGCCATAAAAACGGTTTTTAGGAAATACAATTATTATTATAGTTTATAACCATAAACTAATATAAAATATACAACTGTTTTAAGTATATCATATTCAATGGCTCAATGCTTGTATAAGTTGCGTGTAATATGTAGATTTGCACATTTTATATAGCCTATGCTATAATATAATACAAGTATATTATATAAGCCATAAGCGTTAGGATACATTTTCCTTGCAGAGTTTAAGTGCCCGATTTAAACAACAACTATGTTAAAACAAGTAAAGGCACTTTAAAAAAAATGAATTTAAGTAGCTGCATATAACTCATTAGTGATAGCATACAAGATTACCTACTGATATATTTATCATATTTAACAAAGTTTTATTTGTACATTCTTTATTTCTTTATAAAGGTAATATTAAACATGTGGAGTAACATTAAACATATAAATTATAAGAAATGCGTAATACGGAAAACTTCGTGTGATAATGTTATTGTGGGAAAAGAGAGTTTTATTAATAAAAAAAGCAAATATCTCAATAAATACGATATGTTTAAAATTTAAAAAGTAGTCAAGAAGTTAATATTTTAAATCAATATTGAGATGGAGAAACCTGTTATAGGTAATGATCGTTTCCATATAGGTATTTTCTTTTTAAATAATTACCAGAAAAAAATTTCAGTACGAAATTATAAACTAAAATTGCATGAATATTGGAATATAGCCAACAATATTTTGAAACTTAAAAATACGCATTTCTTGCTTTTCAATGTACTTCAATTTTAAAAAGGAAGGACTGTATTGTAAATTTCAAATTTTGGTAACAATTTAATTTTTCAAAATGTATTTTTCCTTCATTTACGACGCTTCCCTAAATATTTAAATCTAAATTTGAAATTCAGTAAATATTTCTTTCCTTTTAAAATTGAGGTACAGTGAAACGGCAAGAAATATAGATTCCTGGGATATCATACTGAATTTAATCACCTTAAAAATAATTTTGGTTCGAATACAATTGTATTGTTTGCTGTGTCAGTATTCATGCAATCATAGTTTTGAATTTCGTGCGAAAGTACTTTTCTGATAAAATTACGTTATATATAAATTACAAATTTACAAGGAAATACGTGCAACGTGTGTCAACTGTACTTAGAAATAAGTAAAGATTAATTTTTTCTAAATTGTTTTTATTGTGTCTACAAAGGAAAATGACTCCTAGAATATTTAGACCTAAATTTGAAATTAACAAAACATTATTTTCGCTTTAATATTTAGGAACTAAGAACACCAATCTGTAATTACTAATTTGATTCCGTAATTAAAATTGTGAGTACCTAATAATTTATTTCATAACTTCTTTTATTCATGTATTTTGTACATTAAAATAAATATATTATGACATGTATTTTTATAATAAAAATACCTTATATTTACCTTAAACGTTTGGCTTGCAACAACGCAATTTAATAGAAATAGTTCCACAGACTAAACCAATTTTTCTTATCTACGTGCCTAAAATCATTTTAAATACAAAAATGGGGTTGCATCCAAAAACCCCACAATTTTGATTTTGACCCTAAAAAGGTTGATAGATGAAAACTGCACAGCTTATCAGTCATTTTATAACAAATTACCGTACATTTAGAGTAGGTATGTTAAAACCGCACACTATTTTTAGTGAAAATAGTGATAATATAAGATTATAAGATAACGATAAGTACTACATACAATATACATACAATAATCAAGTCTTTAATTGCCATTAAAGTTACCTATTTTTTTTTAAAGAGCATTTGTTACAATTTTGGGAAGAATTTTTACGTGACGGAGATCGTGTAAAGTTTTTAAATAACGTCGGCAGTCGGTTTCAGTCAATTAAACTTTGAAAGTTTTAATTTTTTTTAAATTAATATTTTAAAATTTTGAATATATACATTTTTTTGATGAAATATGAGAATAATGAGAATAAATAATTAATTTTACATATCGACCTTTTTGGGGTCGAAATCATAACGGTGCGGTTGTTGGATACGACAATTTGTAAAATTGTGCGGTTTTAACCGACCGAAATTGTGCGATTTTGTCCTATATTTTATCAAAATTATGTGGTTCTTGGAATCAACGAAAAATAAAATACCTACATATTTTCATCATTAAGGCATTAACATCATATTTTATATAATACTTGAAGATAAAGCTTTATTTATTAAATAATAATGATTCAGATCTTGGATCACGGAATAAGGTAACAACAATTTTTAATTCAAACACTTCAAATGTTGCACTCTTAAATTACTCCATACTTTACTGTGGTTGTTGTATCTATTGATACCATGGTCCATGATGGTATATAGTAACCACGGTTGCATAATCCATTTAGTGTATTGTTTTTATGTCTTTTAGATAATATATATTATATATTTTGAACCATGACAAAATATAAATTGTATAGCTTGTAAAATTACGCAATTATACTTATACATATAGCATAAATAAATGATTAATTTATAATTATATATCGAAACTATAAGATTCTGACAATTTCTCATTTTGTTCGATTCCCCTCCCTCCCATCATTCAATATATTTTGTCGAGCTGACACCTCATAACTATAATAAAAAAAAAATTCAATAAAAAATTAAACAAAGATTATACATCATTTAAATTTTAAACTAGATGATCCTGCATGATGTTCCTCGTGATAAATTACAAAACGCCAGTGAATTTTTTCTAATGTATACTCATAACTATTATATTTTGATTTCTATCAAAATTATTTAAGGAAACAATTTTTCAAAACTTTTCTTTTATAATAGAGAGATTTTAATACAATGGAATGTCGATTATTCACACCAATTGGAACCGAGGAAGAGTAGATAATCGATTTGAACGGATAATCGAATAACGAATAAAAAAATACAATGAATATAAATTTAAATGTTTTGTATAATTAAATATAAAATTAATGTGCTGTATGTACAATGGGTAAGTATAATCAGGTACGCTAATTTATTTTTATTTTTAAAATAGGTATGCAAAAATTTTAAGCAAGCCAAATTTTTCCACCATGGTGCATCAGACCATAATAGTACAAATAGTGAAATGTATAAATATATTACTGTTTTAAAAGATAGGGCTATGTTTCTTTAAAAATTTAGCCTATTTATAGAAGCCTAACAGACACCCTACACAAAAGGACTTAAAATTAATTTTTTTTCTTTCAAAAAACCGTAAGCATAAAATTGAAGCTGGCCAATATGTTACAGGAAAAAATTACGTGCTATAATATTAATTTAAAATTCAAATTCAAAAACATTAAATAAATAAACATTTTTTTTAAAAGTCCGAAGTGTGGATATATAACGGGCCGGATAATTATATTAGTTGGTTTTATCCATGTTAGCCATTTAGAATTATATCATTAATCTATAAAATGAATCTATATTAATATAGTTGTAAAAATAGTTTTTCAACGTATTATATGATTTATTAGTTATTATTCACTTGCATCCAATTTTATTTTTATTTTTATTTATTTTACGGACTTTGACAAAAGTAAACATAACTGATGGCTGATACATAAACAATCTCATAGTGATAAAAAAGAAATAGTATTAATTTTACAAACAATATATAAATTACATATTATATACTGTTAAGAACCATTAGCCAAAATTTACTATTTACTATTTAGATTGGTTAGGTATACTGGCTTGTAGCTATAGTTAGTAGTTGTAAATACTAAATACTTATGTATACTTATATATTCTGGCTTCATAACTAAATAATTAGGTCAAATTTAGTTATACCTACTATAAAAAAATATTTTATGGATATTAAATACTTACGATTTATCAGATAGATATAGTCACAGTAGCGCGCGGTGAAAACAGTCATGGTGGGAAATAAGAAAAAAAGTGGTAAATTGTTATATTTGGTAAACCAAGTCAATTATAACATAAATTAGGGAAAAGCCTCTTAGAATTTAGTATTCCCAGGAAAGAGTTAATAAAACATAAGTATAGGTATTTAAATTTGAAATATTATTAATTATTTTCAATTTTTTTTTCGAACAAATTTTATGGATGTCCTTGAAAGTGGTGGGGAGTGGGAACTGAAATATATATATTGTGCATCACAAATGTTCACCACACCACTGAATAGTATTGTAATTTTTTATATAATATACCTATGTAATATAGGTTCTGCATATAACAAGGTATAATAATATACCTAATATAGCAGTGGCGGCTCGTGTGCTTTGAAAGTGGTAGGTTGATATAAAATTTCTTATTTATGGAAAGTATTGAACACAAATAATATTAATAATAGTTATTTAATTAAATTCATTTAATACATATATAATGATAAAGAAATAATAAAATAATAATTGATTACGATGAGTTACGACGGCAAAAAGTAAATAATAAACACACGCAAGTTCGGAATCCGTGTACATCGGGGCATCGGGCGATTAAAATCATCGCCCCTGCGGCAGTGTTATTATTGTGTTCCCCCTTCTTAGTTTTTATATTCCGATCATAGTTATGACGGGCGACTTTTAACATCGCCCAAGATCGCATTCGCTGCTCGTGGATTTCGGCAAATTGTTATTGGTAATCGTTTCTCAGAAATTGTAAACTCCCATTATCTGATAATGTTTTCATAATATTTATTAGTGTAAATATAGGAAAATTAATTTTTATTTTTGACAATAATATTATACTACAATATAAATTTGAAATTTTATATTAAACTTATAAATTAGTAATAAATAATAATTTTAGAAGGGGGGTGACCGCCCCGTCGTCCCTATCTACGAGCCGCCACTGCCTAATAGTCTTAATAGGCAAAAGCCAATAGGCCTATATAGGTACTCTATGTATTATTATACACACATCTGAGTTTCTGAGTGTTCATTTCTTCAATGTGGATCTATTTTGTTGTTTATAATAAATTTCACAAGTTGTCGGAGGCTCAAATTTATTAACTTTGTTCATATTGCGTAATATAAAAGTCACTGCTTGTATTTTTATAATATTTTTTTTATAATTATATCAATAGTTTTCTCTAAAATGTTACTCTAGAATAATAAAATGCTCTACATTGCAATTTTTCATTACGTAGATATGTACATTTCAATATGCATAAATTATAATAGAATAATAGGCAGATACTTATTTTTAATCTTTAATGTTTAACCGACAATGCTACGGGGACTGCGTTAGCATTACTTCTGCGGCGAGAATCATAGATACATCATACATATTAAATGATTTAATAATTTGTTTTAATATTACTGATATAATTAATATTTAACATTCAATCACTACATTCTCAAATTCTTAATAATAATCATTATTATTTAATATTTATCCAGTTTTAATCTTATTTATATATCTGAAAAATATCTGTTTATTTAAACCCCTTTTATGATATTCATAGGCAATAAATATACGGTGTTTGTTTTATCAGAAATGATAAGTAGCAAAAGTACTAGAAAAACGTTCCACCGGAACCAAGGGCGGATACAGTCGTGGTCCTACTGGTCCTAAACGGGGGGGGGGGCAATTTGTTAGTTATCAACTAAAAAAAGGTCATCACCTATTTAAAAAAAGAACTTTGTTAGAATATATGATACTTGTTTTTGTGAACAGGGGGGGGGGGGAAATTTCCCACATTGCACCCCCCCATGTATCCGCCCTTGACTGGAACATGATCGTGTTAAGTACTCGAGCTATTTCGCAGAAATAGTAGAAATGTGATATTTACACGATTCAAGATATATCTCAAATCGCGGGTATTTGTCTGTGGTTATCACGATCTTAGTCGTTTTGTGATAAGATATAGTACATTATCACGGTTACAGAGTAATTTTATTCCTACATGTTAAATATTTACTTTCCGTTATCGTCGATAGACGGACGACAAAAGCTTTTTTTCAAATCGTGATTATCCAAGTCTTTTAGCGTATTAATTTTTTGTAAATTATAATACAACCAGATAATCCGATTACAGTGCGTCAGGATGGTGTACTTGCACTTTCCGACGAATCTGACCGAAGAAGAACTCATGCTGCAAAATAAGTATCAAAAATTGAGAAAAAAGGTAATATTGCTCAGATGCAAACATTGTCTTATAACTATTGATCATGCATTAACTAATTATATACTCTTATACAATATACTTACTTTATCTAGAAAAAAGCATTGCAAGTGCAAAAAACACCTCGTCCTGAACCTGAGCCTTCACCTGTACTCAATCCTAAAAGACCTAAAGAAACGGCCCGTGATGCCAGAGAAATAGCAAAAAAACTATTGAAGTCTGGTGCTATAGGACCGATAAAAAAAGTACCCAATCGTACAGACCAGGAATCATTTAAGAGGCCTTGTGGAATGGAACGTAAATTGTTGACTACTACTCAGGCTTTGAGCAGCTATCAACCGTTTTCAGCAGCTTCTCCAGTCAAGGCTGAAGTCATTCCCGATAGTACTCCAAAAGCAACTCCTACCACTAAATTCTCTGTATATATAATTTTATATCTGAGTAACCTATGATTTTAATTATTTAAAATTTCTTTTGGTTGCAGAATTTGTATAGTAGTTTTGTTTCTTCTACTTCTAAAACCACTCCACCAGCTCCAAGTTCACCAGAACCATCAGTTCCTGAAACACCTACTCGTAAAGATATCACTATATTTGTTGGAGGAAGTAGTTCAATGACTGAAGAATTTTTAAGATCTACATTTAGTAAATTTGGTACAATAATTAACATATCAATGGAAATAGAAAAAAAGTGAGTTTTATAATATTTTACTTTTTTAAAAATCTAATCCATTAAACTATTTGATTTTAGTCGAGGGTTCATCACTTTCAACTCCCCAGATACTGCTGAAAAAGCAGTAACTCAAGTAATTAATTCTAGATACTTAAGAAATTATAATTATAATTCATAAATTTAAATGTTTACATAGATGAATACTACTACAGTATCTGGTATTAAATTAAAAGTTTCAATTTCTCGCAATCAGCCTATTGAATTTGGCGATAAAGGAATTAATTCATGGAATGCCATTGGTAAGCGTTTTATTAATAATCTTAAATTTTTAATTCAATATTTGAAATTATTTGTATTTATATAATATTTTATATATTTTAAATACACCAAGTGATAATTAATTATAAATTTTTATTAGCAATACTAAAAATTCTATTAATGCCTTGAAATATTTATTCAATGATTTGTATAGTGTAAAAATAAATTAAAAAAATATTCATATAAGTTTGAACTTATTATATTTTTATGGTATAGATCAGGGGTCGGCAATAGGCGGCCCGCGGGCCATGTCCGGCCCGTGGAAGGAAAAAATATGGACCGCCAAAAATTTTCTTAATTTTCCTATACATCCTATGCATCACTCCCCCTACCCTTCATAACAAAAATTAAACTAATATTGAAATTTTTTTGGCCCTCGAAATTTTTTTTTTTTTAAATATCTGGCCCTCCATATAAATTAATTGCCGACCCCTGGTATAGATTGATTTTTCAATTAAATCATGTCTTGCCAAAGATTTGTGTTGAATAATTCATACAACAATATACATGTATTTTATTAATTGTTTAGTTTTTTGTACCTATGCTTATTATACCACCAATCTATAGAGTGTGTAATTTAAAATTAAAATTAAAAATAAATCATATAATTCAATTTTTATATTATTTAAAGGAGTTTAAAACTATTAAAACTGTATTTAATGATACCATTTTTTTTTTTATATAAAAAATTTATCTTTTATCTAGTAAATTGCAATTTAAAAGATATTTTGAAAAAAAATAGGTTATTAGTAGGGCCTGGATTTAAATGCCCTTAAAATCATACAAATATGATGTAAAAAATAGTCAACAATTACCTTAAAAAATGCTCTATAATTTTTTTTTTTTTATACTATTTGGTAATTTATAAATTGTTTTTATATATATATTTTTGTAATACTATTTTTTAAATTATTAGCAATATATTAGTTATTGAAATATCGATTTCTATATAGCATTTGTTATTGAAAATGTATACTGAAATGAGTGAAATGCACACCATAAAATAAAAACATTAAAAATGGTTAAAACTATGAATTTTTTGCACAAAAATGGAGAATAATAATCTCTATAATTGACAAAATGTACAAAATGTATATTTTCGATTTTTAAACTTGCCATTCTATAGAATTTTTTTCTAGCATAGTCTGCTATAAACTAAGTGCAAATAAAATATATGGAACTCTTACAACTTCCAAGCCATAATTATTATAACCAATATTTAGAGTGGTGTTATAAGTTGATGATTTATTACAATCTACCTCATAAAGTGTCTTAGCTATGTCCAACTGTTTAACCTACAGACAATCCCCTTGGAATGGTGGCTATGAGACTTTATTCTGGCCCACAAGAGAATGCACCTAGGTGGCAACCAAAATCCATCTTAACTCACATATCCTCTACTAATTTCATATACTTATAACGTTAGCGTCAGTTAATATTGGTCATTACTGTCAGTCTTTATGTGCGAAACATAGTTCTCTTGTGAGCCAAGGTATATGCTAAATTTATCTTGAATTTCTATTTAAGTGGCCTTTAAGAGTCCCAATGTCTATATTTCCTTATTGTTTGTAAAACCTCTGGTCATATAAAATATAACTAACAATGAGTGGTTTCTTGTCCATTGTGCATTTGTCTTGAAAATGGCCAATTTAATGTTACAATCCTAGCTTTTTTCTTTTAACTATGTTATGTTGTATAAAAAGTGTATAACACTATAACAGCAAAAAAAAAAAAAAAAATGTTTCTCATTTAAAAAATGAAGTTGGTATCGCCAAAGAATACTTCTTAAACAATATAAAAATGTAAATAATTAAAAATATGGTCCCTAGGTAAACTTAAAAATTAAAATATAAATATATTCATTATAAAAGGAAATGGATGTCAGCACTAAGTACGTCCAGTGAATAATTCTGTGTTATAATATTAAGATTTTGATTTAAAATAATATCACAGTTAGTTTTTTTTTCACTTTTATTAAATTCATAAAAATAAATTAATGATAAATATATAATATAATAATGAATTAGTTGTGAAAAAGTTCTTTTACTAAGATATAACTACCTATAACATTATTATATTATAATATTTTTACATAATAAATTAATATTTTTGAACCTTTAACATAATAATATATTATGTAGATATTTTTACATACCTTAGTTGTCATGTGCAACAACTATTTAATTTTAAAATGTTTGAATATCAGATTTGATTTAATAACATAATTCTTGGCATGTACCTCTTAGACTAATCTCTCCTTGAATTCAGCTAAAATCATTCAACCAAAAAATTTGTTTAAATTAACTGAAAATATACTTTTATTCATAAAATATAAACAAATAACTTAAATGGTTTCAACATAATTTAGATATACAGATTTTAATTGTCAAAATTAATGTGTATTATTTTTGAATTCTAGCTACTAATAAATCTCAAAAAGGAAATCAACGAGATGATCGTTCGCTGGTGACATATGATGATTTAATTTAAACAATTGTTTTTATTTATTTTAGATTTTAATTATATAATAGAGATTTTTTTTCATGACTGAGTGATAAAAATGATATATTCATGTAATTTATTATATTGATGTAATTTTTATAAACTATTTATTAAAAAGAAAGTATTGCTGATTTATTGTAAATTATTTTATTGTTAACTTAAAAAATGAATTCAGTAACCACATCATCATAAAATAAGTTGTTTAACAAATAATTTAGTTACCACAAAAACATGGCTCATAATAAAAATATAACTTTGAGATTTCAGTTATGTATGCAGAAATGGAGATTTTCAATCTAGATTCTAGACAATATCTATTCTATTCTATAGATAATCATACAATTTAAAAATTAAAATTATAGTTTCACATTTATCTACTTATAAAGCCTTAATGAAACCAAACCTTTAACAATTAAAATAAGATCTATGCCGAAAGTGTTTAATGACAATAAATTGAATGTTTGATGATTTGATTATTATGATTATTGGTACATAAAGAGTATAGGTATACTTTATGTGGCTTGTAGTCAAGTTATAGAAATTTAGTCCTCTGATCATATTTATTGTATTTAGTCAGCAATTTGTGATTTTATATGTTAGACGCTGGTAAAGAGTCAATAGACATCAGTAAATTGCGTCTAATAACACTTACTAGTAATAAATCTTAATAGTTCATTTCGGCGTTTCTACTCGAAACTATAATTTTATAATATAGTAATTTTATCCTAGTCTAAACATTAAGGATAATCGAGTGTTTTTAATTCACTTTGCGTTACCCCGTTAAACATAAAATAGCGGAATATCATTAAACATTTTAATGAATGAATTAATATTATATTATTATTTAATATTCCTACAAAGTTTAATGCACCTACCTGTCCTTCCTACATAATATTTGTGTTCTAATTACCGCTGTTGAGTATAGCGGGCAATTATTTATTGTTAACGATTTATACGAGATGAAAAATAGCAAATATAACGTCTCTAAATAAAACAACAAAATGTTGCAAAAATATTTTAGAAAAAAAAAAAATGTGTAAGGTAAAAGTTAGGTACATAAACGAAAATCGTATAACTGTATAAGTGTTAGATGTTTTGAATGTAAGCTCTAAAAATTATCATTTACCGTTCAGTCAATGACAGAAACGACTGTTGTTTTTATGTATAGGGAAAACATATTTTTTAACAACCGTATGCTATACAATTGAATATTAAAATATCGAAATGCAAAACAAAGAAACAACGATCGGTTAGCAACAATAACAATAACAAAAGTACCGCAACAACCCACGATGGGTGGTGTGGCTACTGATTGGGAGGGAATTGAAAATCCCAGTGGTGATGGTGTATGGTCTTCTCGTTTCCAAAGCCTAAGATCAGCAGACCGGCGAGTATGATGCTCAGGAAGCACAGGGCGGCTTGCAGGTCGCGCCGCTTCTCCGTGTCCTCCGGGACCACTTGCTGGACGACTTTGGTGAACAGACTGCATACGTTCGAGTGACACAACCGGAACAGCTGACAGCTGAGTTCGGTGATAGATGGGTCGGCAGCGGACAGATCGACGGCACCAACGGTTCCTGGTGGTCTGCCATTTTTGCCACGGTCATGACGGTCGGCGTCGGTGGCCGAACGAGGTGAGGACGGAGGTTTACTGCGTCGACGTGGTGGTGTGGGCGCTGCTAACACGCTAGCCCGGTCCTCGTCCGAATCCACTTCCGGATACATGGACGATACGCGTGAAGACTGAACCGACGCGTTGTCGTCCTGCAACAGCGACACGTGTGTTGTCAGGTCGTCACCTGTAGGCGCTGCTTGCACAGCGGCGGCTGCGGCATCCTGCTGCAGCTGCTGCAGAGACGGATGCTGAACCGCAGTAGCGAACTGAGCGATCTTTAGATTCGATCCGGACACATCGTCGACGGCCATTCGCTGCCCGAGTATATCGGCCACGATCATCCTACCCACTTGTAGCTCTTCGACGGTTAAGCGTTGCGCGCGCACTGCCGCGACACCGCTCGCGGCATTTGCCGTTTCAGACACCATCGCGTAACCGTTGCAACTGCAGTCGTCTGCCGTGTTTACCGACATACCGGACGTCGGTCGGTCAACGTACTCAGTGACCTGGGACGACGTTCGAGATCTAGTTCGGTCGACGGGGGCGGCGGTGGTCAGCGTTTTTGGGGTGAGATGTTGAGACGTTGTTGCTACAGACTTTGTTGCCCGATCGTCCGACTCGGCAGAACAGCATGACCTGTCGTCGTGGTCGTCCGACGCGTAATCATCCGGTGACGGGTCGGTCTGAACGGCCACAGACACGTCATCGGTGGCGGCAACAGTGTTTCTAGCGGCAGACGCCAACAGAGCACGAGAAACGTCGGCAAAAAAATCGTTAGACGATGTTACAGACGTTTCTCGCCGATCTAAAAAAGGGACCAGGGCTGAATCGGTGTTCCTACGCCGGTGTGGTTCAGGCGTAGCGACGTCGTCGGCCGCTCTCGACTTGCGAGGTGGCGGTGGCGGTGAAGGCAACGGCCGGAGTTTCATCTTTTCGATCACGTCGCCCGAGCACAACGCCGCCGCCGCTTTGGCCGTCCCGTCGATTCTGTCTGCGCCGTCGCCTTCATCGTTGTCGTTGTGGCCACCGCTTCCGTCGTCGGCCACGTCGCCGTACTCGTGTTCGCGGATCGGTAACCGGCGCCGAAGCGGTCGAGACGGTCCGAGGGTGTTGTAGGCGCGTGCGGGTCTCGACGGCGGTGGCAGTTTAGCGGTACAGCTGGTGTCTGCATCTGTGGATGGCCGCGCATTCCTGTCGCAATAGCTGTACGACCTCGGTATGGTGAAAAACGCTCCAAACTCTTGACTTTTGATCACGTCGTATGATTTTTTCCTCCTGTGACGCACCGGCGACTGTGGTGGTAACAAAAGCGACGCTGAGGACGGCGATGATTTGTCCACCGTCGCGTAACCAGCGACCGCGGCCGATGTCGTTGTCGTCGATTGTGGCGGAGGTGGTCGCGGAGGCGTGGACCTCACGGCTGCAGTGCCGTTGACTGCGTGTACGGCTGTTGCAGACCGCTCTTCGACGTCTACATCTGACGTCAGTGACATTCGCGAACGGCGCAGCGGCGGTGTCGGCGCTCCTGCACCGCTGCCGTTTACTGCCCACGAAGGCCGGCCGCCGTTATCGGTCACCGCCAACGAAATATCGCGGTCGGAACCGGCCAACGAAGTTCTGGACCGACGCATCGGAGCTTTTGGCACGGTATCTGAAAAGTTCATCGACGGTTGGAATCCCTGTGACGAAAAAAAAAATTGTCAGATTTAAATTAAAGAATTAAACCATGTATAAATGGTATACTCATATGGTTGTGTGTAGCCTAATTTTTTAGACCCAATAATATTTTCTAAAAATTATACATTATACTTAATACCTAACCTAGCTGCTACTACTATTTTTAAATTTTTTTGCTCGTAGATACGTCCAGCAGCTGTTTCAACAGTTTTTCATTTGTTACGCCATTGTCGTCATTCGTTATGTGTTTGTTTGAACACAATATTAAAGTTATAAATAAATTAAAGAGAAATTTGAAATTTATTTACGTTTATGTATATAAATATATCAACTTCTTTAAGCCTATAATAAGGTTGTGTTGGAGTGGAGAGTTATCGATCGAATTACACAATATAAATAAAAAATAAAAACATCGTATAGGTAGAGTGTAGACTACGTTTATACTTGTTTTTGACTTGGGCGGACTAAGTCCCCTCAAATTCGCGCTAACCTGCGTAATCTATACCACCTATATTACGATATCGTCGACCGACTTCTTTTTGTTATATTATTATAATTTATATTTTATGACATCAGTTATTACTTATTGCCATAAAATTATGAAAGTATGCTATTTGTTCTGATTAATTATTCAATTATTGTGGTTAAGTTACGTGAATTGTATACACCTATCATAAACGAACGGAATCGTTTTATAGGTAGATATCTTTACCTACATTTGTGTAAAAAATAGAAGCGCAATTTTACCGCTATGACTTATGTTCCCGGTGTTTTATAGATTACTTATTTCCTGACAAAGCGTATTTCAGTAAAGATAACGACATAACTACTGTCTATTATACAAGTGCATATATTATTATACAGCCACTATTATAGGATTTTTTTTTTAGCTATAATAAACTTACACGTTTCTTTGCGAGGCTAGCCAATCAATTTTATGGCTAAATAAATATATACATATATTATATTATATAAGCCTAAAAATATTAAAAAAAAAACAATGGTTATGAGTTTATAACATATTATAACTTGTCGACAAAAAGAAATACCGAACAAGGATAAGATTTTAAAGCACTTAAAATTGCATAATAAGTATACAATTTCAAACAAAAAATAGCATAAAATTGATTGACTGATGACTGAATACTTAAAATCTTAGTGTATACAAAAAATACCAAGAGAGAATAATTTTGAAAATATTTGATGTTACCACAGTTGTAAATGTACAATCATATCTATAACGGTAGTTGTGATTTGATAAAAAAAAGATAGTAAATATGTAGGTACTTACTAAATAAGGATATTATATACAGGACTTTATGAGTGAAAGTCATGAAAATTGAAAGTTAAAGATGAAAATAAAATAATATATAGGTATATACAATAATAGAAAAATTAATTGTACATCTAACATTATTAGTGTGAAAAAAATAAAAGCTAGAGAACTCGCTTCTGCTGTATAGTGTGTTTCGAGTGACCTCGTTACTGTGTAGTTGTGTAAGTCACTATATAATCTAGTATAGGTATATACTATATATAAAATAAATGGAGTTAATTTCGAATTAAATGATCTTTTGTTGTTTGAGGAAAAAGCGATTCTAAGCAAAGGATATAAGGGATCAGTAGATCCCTTTATTTCTAAGAATTGTTTAAAACAACTTAACGTACTCATAATATGTACTATAATAACTACAGTATTAACCTTAAATTACTTGCGAAATATACTGTAAGTTTATATTTTATACGCTCAGAATTCCTATATCATTGAGGGTTTGTTTATAAATTTATCCGCAATCGTGTAGTTTTCGAAGGCAATTGTATATTTTAACAGTTCACAACCGTGTATCACTAGTTTAAATTATGTTATTTTATTATTAGTAATTTCTTAGATATAGATTGAACTAATTTTTAAAACAAATCACATGTCAGTACCTAATACCGACGTACCGAGCCAAAATATTTTGAAAATGTTGTCATGTATAAAAAGTGCGCCAATATATACAACATACAAGTATTATTTAAAAAAAGTAAAATTGAATAGTCTAACAGGTGTTGTATAATATTAGTTAATTTCTGCTGTTTTCTCTAATTTAAAATTATTAAGAAAAATCTTGAAAATTTCCTATGTGACCCGAAATTCAAAATACAAATTGATTAAAAATGCTACTAAAAACCTTGGTTTAGATGATTGGAGCAAATCTGCTAAAAATCGTAACAACAATAATAAAATCAAATTGAAAAACCGATATATTCCTTGCATCATTTAGAATCTAAAATTACAAATATATTAAAACATTTAAAACAAATCTTAAATAACAAAAAATAAAACTACAATTTACATTTAATTTCTTCATATTAAATAAAATATTCTTGGATTTAGTTATATTTTTATATTTAAAAAAAAACATGAATATCAATACGTGCGTCCTGAAATTTCTTAAATAATAATATAGGAAAATATAGTATATTACTTAACAGCTAACGCATAAACATAAAAACATATATTCGCCTGGTAGTCAGTAGAAGGTTAACATTAACAAACGTATGTAGGAAATAATATATCTATAATAATTCTATTTATAATATACATATGGTTTATCATAATATATATAAGAACCATAAGTAACTTTGTAGTGATTTACGAGATATTTATTTGGTATTTTTTATATTATTAATTTTATTTTCAGAAATTAATATTTTAGATTCATATTTGGTATTTTTATTTTATTACAGTAAAAATTAACGTTAACAGTGTAGTCACAGAATAGATTACATTTAAATTTATTCTATTCTATGGTATAGTCTGTTAAATAACAGTCAAGCTTAATTTATTGTTTGAGACAATCGCTTGTAAAAGTGTTAGGTATATCGGGAATAGTTTTCAAATATTTTTTGTTTGAGAAAGCGTAGTCGTGTCTAGTAAATAAATTTAAAAGTTATCTATATTTTAAATAGTGCTATGTAGTACGAGTATATATAAAATTTATATACTTACGATTTGTGACTGGCTTCTCTTTCTGGACAAATCAATCATTGACCGCGTGTCAAACGTGGAGAACTTAGCCATGCGTTGTCTAGTCGGTGGTTTTGGCGGCATGTGTGTGACAGCGGCAGAAGAAGTCTGCCTAACGGAAGTTCTCCAGGGCACCCCCGATGGTAGTATTGGATTTTGCGATGGTTCAAATGTCTGACTGGTGATGATGTTCTCGGGGGTGTAGTCTTCCACGTCTTTCTTTGACGGCCTGGTGCCACCGAACGATTTTGGCATCGTACTGAACCGATCAGCGACATAAGATCGTTCAGTATTCGCATCAACTGTAGTATGCCGGTTAGGCCTTCTCAGCGAATTGGTCCGCGACGGTCTCACCGGCGTGGAGATACCACTACTTGAGTCGCGGTTGTTTCTTGCACTCGTACCGCTGTCGTTATCATTAACGCCTTCCACAGACCGTGTCCGGTTCGACCGGAAAACGTCTCTGATCTCTGATGACAAATAATTGCTGATGTGCACGTCGCCGCGACTTAGACCTTTTTCGCGCAGGAAAAATTCGTCAGAATCAATTTCTTCAATTACACCCGATCGGTGTTCAGACAAGCTCTTCGTATCCTTCGATCGACAGTCATCACTCAGCGATATCACCTCCTGTAGATCGCTGTCGCCAAATTCCGCCAACGATTCCTTGGATACCTGCAGTTGAGGCTCATCTAGCTCTTCTTCCACAGCCAGCGTAGCAGTCTGTTCGTCCGTTGGAGCTGGCGTTGACTCTTTGTGTGACCGAAAGAAGCGCCGATGAAAAGAGTCCTTTCGTTTATAGTTGTTTTGTTCTGGCTCTCCTCCGTCGGAAGATGGTGGTGGCGTCTTTGCTTTGTTCGCCACGTTTGTTTTCCGACGTTTCGAAAATATCCTTGGGTATGTGCCGAAGTCCATTATCCGAGGTTTTGGACTATCTGGTTTCGACACTTTCGAAGCGTCCGACCAAGTACGCGGCCGGAAACTCGGTATAGACAGTCGGGAACCACCGATTTTCACGGATTTTGACGGTTTCGGAGATTCCGACGACGTCCTGGATAATCCAAAACGTGGCAGCGAGAATCGACCACTTTTCGTCTCATCACGCACACTTTTTGTCTCGTCCGTACTAGATTCGTTCGGATCCACGGATCTTCGCGAAAAGTGTCCAAAGGCTGTGGAGAAATTTACTTTGGGTGCGTTAAATGTGAACTTTTTTGGCAAAGTGGCGAACTGGCCGAACTTGCGGCGAGACTTTTCACCATTAGGCGCGTCTACCACTATTTTTTGCTTAGGTTTCCGTTTGGTTACCCCTTGCAGCTTGGTGCGTAGTATGTCTGCTTTGACTTTAACTTTTTGTTGGAAGACCTTCATACGTGTGTTACCGGACTCCACATCGCCCACAGATGAGTTTTCGTTTTCACCCTCATAAGTCGATTCATCGGATCGTACAACTTTTTTACCGACATTTCCGTCGTCGTCGTCATTATCATTGTCCTCTTCCTCATCATCTTCTTCATCATCGTCATTGTCGTCGTCTTCGTTATCTTCTTCTTGTCTAGCTAATCGTAGTTGTCGTTGTTGTTGCTGATCACTTTCTGGTTCCGAACCCGTGTCGTCGGCCATCACGAGTTCTTCGGTCAATGGTATGCGTAAAAAATGACGATTATCGTCTTTTTTTGAATTCGTGATGGGCGGAGATATCTGGTCAGCGCTAGCTGCTGGCGTGACAGGTTCGTATACGTGATCTCTAAAAAAAAAAAAAAAAATAATGTAACGTTATCAAAAACAGATCGGGCCAAACATATTTTAAATATTTGTATCAGAAATAATGGCTAGTTCACGTGTGAACGAACGGACGCAGGAAAAAAAACCAGTGTAACGACAGAAGGGTTAAATTTATTTATTATTTGGCGACAATGACAGAGACAGAGGATTCGACATGCCAAGAATCCTCTCGTGAGAGAGCAAAAACTTATTTATAGGTGTCTGTTGGTCCGGAGCTAAAAGTAGACGTAGAGTGGATAAGATCCGTCGTGTACCTATATACTATACAGTGTTATTTTTTGTTGTTAATTTATTCATTTGGCCGATAATAAAATATTTAAAATTGATATACCAATTCGTGATAGCAGTATGTGTTTATGTTCAACTTAAAAACATAAATTATGTATCCACATTACATTTTAAACGCATTGTCTTATTGATATTATATTACGAAAAATATAATATTATAATGTGTTGTCGTATAAATATAGAATAGCTATAAAAAAAAATGTGGATAAAAACGCTAGATTTATAGCTGTAAAATTATGCTGATTAATTATATTTATACACACCCAAATATAACGACCTGATTTTAAACTAAATATTCAATTTAGTAACTTTATAAATGAATATATTATATAATATTTTAAATATTTTTCTCTTTTTATTTCGTTAAATGGTCAGATCAATTTAATGATGTTGTTTACTCACCCCATGTCTGTACGTTTCTTATATTAAATCATGCAGTACAAATTTTCAAGTTAATTACGAATTCAACAGTGTGCTTGGCATCTTTGGAGGAAATATAATCTGTTGTTCAATGGTGTCGGAAGACCAGCGGCTGCAAATGATTTCCGGACTACACTGAATCGTCGTAAGGCTACATTCCCCGGT
This sequence comes from Rhopalosiphum padi, assembly GCF_020882245.1. Lineage (NCBI taxonomy): Eukaryota > Metazoa > Arthropoda > Insecta > Hemiptera > Aphididae > Rhopalosiphum > Rhopalosiphum padi. The sequence continues at coordinate 9,108,400 of NC_083598.1, read as the reverse complement.
TTCGACATCGCCGCCACGCGCTACACAATCGTGCTCGATTATACGGAGAGAAAAATCGAAATTGCCGTAACGGTTGCCAAATGTGTTTTGGCCGTCCGGCATAACCCGAATATTCAGACGAGAAGAGTGCTCGTTTTTTTTCACTACCAAGTTCCAACTAATATCATCTCTGGGCCAATATAGTTGAGATTTTTGTCATTTTACATAGCCAAATGGTATATGTACCGCAGTCTGTTGCAGGTAGTTTAATAATATACAACAGCCTGAGTGTCAATGCACTCGTTATTAAATTGATTAAAATATCGAGATCGAAATTGCAATCGAAATAATTTGCTCGCGTTATATTTACATATATGTATTGTACATGAAATAATTAAGTATATTATTCGATACAGACGAATATACGTTTAAAAAGATAAAATTGTTTTAGTAAATACATGTACAATATTATACATATGAACTAGATCATATATTAATGTCATAAACATCCGGTGAAAACAGTTTTATACTATAATATAGTATTTAATAAAACAGGAAACGCGAATAAAAACCCAAAAACTATTGTGTCTTGATTATAAAATAGTATCTATTTAATAACCTTAAGCTTAAAAAAATATAATGGACATTTTCTCTGGTCATATACTCTAACTTAACATTATAATATTGTTTGTAAACAAACAATAAATAGAAAATTAATACGTACCACATGTAATAGGATTGGAAATTGTGTGAAATATTTATGGAAATTATAATAACTGTACAATAATAATAATAATTATTATAAAATATTATGTTTATCTATTAAGTCTCGTGAAAACACTTTAAAAGCGACTCGTTGATGTATCATTATTATTGTTGTTGTTATTATTATTAAAAAATAGTTTAAACATTGGATTTTATGCACAATATTATACTTGACCAATTTCAAATACTCAACGAGTGGTCGACCGTCACTGCAGATTATGCATAATATACGAGTACAACAACCGTGTAATTTAAACATAGATAGACATAAATTTTCTTTCAATTCTATCGAAAATCGTATTTTATTTTCGATTTGGCATTGTTTTTTTATTTTTTACAAAACGCCTACTACAATAGGCGATAGCGACGAACTCGTTGGCACACATTTTGACAAGTATGATGCAATATATTACGCAACTGCAGATATATAGTTTTTATTTGATTTGTTTTCCATTAAAACCATAAGCTGCAAACGTACTTTAATGGGATGTCGACGGCGTGATTGACGCCTGACGGTGTATACTTGCCTTTCATACTTCACCCAAGTCTTTTCATCGAACGGTGGCTTGTTGAGATGCGTCCATGGATACCCACCTACAGACCGTTTTCTCCTCACTTCCTCCCAGTGATAGGTGGCTGGTGGAACGGGCGGTGGTTCTGGGGTTGTCGACCTGTCCGATGTAGATCTACTGCATCCTGAAGTAGACCTGCCTGATGTAGACCGACCCGGGGTAGATCTACGTGAAGTAGACCTACATGGTGTAGACCTAGTCGACGGAGACCTGCATGGTGTAGACTTAGTCGACGGAGACCTGCCGAGAGTCGATTGGTTCAGCGTCGAATAATAGGGTCCGTCCTTGCTACAGGAGATTGATTTACGTGAATCTAATACAAAAATATTACTCAAATATATTTTAATGTAATGAAATATGGTTTGTGAAGAGCGGATTATTGAGTCCGTTGACAAAAAAAAATTTAACGCGATTAAACTTCAAAGCTGTACTAGGTAGGTAATTTAACAAATTTCACGGCCGATGGTACCCTACACCTTATGTCGCGATAATTTATATCACCTATAAGGTTAGGCTCATATAATATTATACGTTATACTAATTCCAAAAAATTCAGTAATAGATAATAATCACACTGTTAAGAATCAATTTACATATTTATGGAAATTGAATTTAAAAACTAAACTTTGGATACTACGAGATATATATTAGTTATATATTATTTACTTTTCGTTAAATATAACAAAAATACAATTTTTAATTTATTTTTTAAGAATCTTGTTTTTGAATAATTTTGTTAAATATATATTTGAAAACGATTAAAAAAAACACGTTAAAAAAATTTCACACTTCCAAACATTTTTTACTTGAGGTAACCGTGTCATTTACCCTCTTACCCTCGAATCACTGGATTAACACATATATCGCATATATTTTTTTTTGTATTTATTCTACAAAGTCAACAATATTATTGAACACAAAAACCTTTTTATTTGTATAATCTAGATTCATATAACGTTATAGTATTAATATGTGCGTGTATACAGTGTGTCTCAAAAGTCCCATGTAAGTTTATAACCCTAAGTATCTTCGCGAGACTGTGACACATCAATATAATATTTAAATGCTATTTTTTCAACAGAAATCTATAAGAAAATTATAATTTATTTGTATACATTTCTTATAGATTACCTATATTGTTAAAAACAACATTTAAATAAAGCCTAACCTATTGATTTGCTAGGAAGTCACGTGGATAATTTTGGGATATACGTACTATATAGACATATAAGTACCGACCTGGTTCTTCCATCGTCACACGTCATGCGATGAGACTTACGCGATGACGGGTCCAGGCACGAGTAACATTCGCACAGTTTAATTCTTTATTTGTTTCAAATGCGTTTCAGTTTTTATATTTATTGTATTTTTACAGAACTTGTCGTTTGACTTTGACGATTAAGTTGACACGCACACGAGTCGGATCTCGCGCACCGGAGGCGGAAAACCGTTTGTGTGATGCATGTATGCAGCTCGTTTACGACGTGGTCCCGGCGCTCAGACATGTTTGGACTGCGTCCAATTTCATCAATTAAAAATAAACTCGACCCTTTGGATTTGTCATATTGCGAAGTGGCCCATATCTTTCACTTTTTTTTACTTAGTTTTCCACTCGCCGCCGTTAATGATCGAAAATGAAAATCGCAGCATTTTAATTATCGCGATGTCTATCCCCCTCAAGGTAACAATACAGATAATGATGATATGAATTTAACGGTCAAGTTATTCAAACAAAATTCTAAAATTCTATATTGATTTTTATAAACAGAACGGACAAATGTATTGCATTTTTTTGAAAATATATTATATAAAAGTAAACAGTTTTCGGCTGATTTATTGAGTATATATAATAAACAATTGCATACTGCGCTTATAACATTAAATTATATAATATATAATATATATTATGAATATTTGAGTAGTACATACTCATTTCTCACGCATTTACATCAGCAGTACATACACGATATAAACACGATACACGTAAATCGTACTCAGCTCCATGAAGTATAACATGTGAGAATATAGGGATTACAAGAAACAGTATACAGAAACAATAATATAGTTTATAATAATAATGACGATAAAACATTTGTATAATAAAACTAATTTAGGGTATTTGGTTTTTATAAGCAGCAATGTTTTTTTTTTTTTTTTGAAACCAAGTAGTTTTATAATATAAATAGATTAATGAATTTTATAAAAAATACTGTACTTTATTTCGCTAACAATTTGTATATAATGCAATTTTAAGAGATTTTTCGTAGTACAAAATGGAAGATTTGGAAATCGATTTATTAATTTAGAAAAAAATTAAACTATTTATTATTAGAATTTAAAAAAAGAAAAGTGTTACAGTTTTTTTCAAATTTAATTGGTACACATAACTTATATAATAATATAACATTGTAGTTTGGTACTTTTATTCACGTATTTAAACATTATAGGCTTTATTAGCGCTTATATACGTTTATTGTACTTTCGATCGAACGTATTTTGATTAAACCATAACACATTTTTAAGTTTCAAATATTTTACGATGGAGTTAAATAGTTTTTAACAGATTATACGAACAAATAATTAAGCCATTAGGGCCTAAACAATAAAAATAATAATTATATATTATTGATACAATGTAATATAAATTATAATACATAGTGATTCCTCAAACATGCCCCCTCCCTATTTTTTTTAAATACACTTATTCAAAATCTAATTTTTGATATTAAAAAAAAAACATGTTTTTGAATACTTGAATTGTTTATACCATTTAATGAGTATCTTGTTATAGTGAAAAATTCTATTTTTAGATGAGAACCCTCTATTTTACTTAAAATTATTCAGTAAATCATTTTTTTTTTAATTTTTAATATAAATGTTTGATCGAAATTGAAATTCAAACGAGTAACTTATAAATTATTAAAATAGATATAAATCCAAGAATAAAACTTTTTAAAAATGGTTTTACAAAAATATAAAATAGATAATATAATATTGAAACTAATATTTATAATACTAAGACAATTTCTAAAAATTTTAAAATTCGGATAGATTAATATTAATTACTATAATTTTTAAATCATTATAGTTCCAACTAAAACCTATAATCACAAACTTATTATCCTTAATACATACTGTTAAATAACTCAGAAACTATAGGTATGTTCGAGTTTTTATTTAGATACATCAAAATTCTTAAAAATGATCTGCTGATTAATTTAAACTTTAAAGTAAAGAAGGGTGGTTTGAATTTTAAATACAGAAGTTTGCATCACCATAAAACACTTCTCAAATGGTACAAAAACTATTAAGTATTCGGAAATATGGTCGTTAAGTATACTTAATAATTTCAAAAATTAGATTTTGAATAATTCGATTACTAAAGAAAAGGGGATGTGGGCATCCTTAGTGAATCATCTCATCTATGTATAAATATAATGTACATATATTATACCATCAATATTTAATTAGTATTTTTTTAAATATATAATATATATACATATAAACATATATTGTAAAAATATATAAATATACATATGTATATTATATTTTTTTAATCTAGATACTACTATTTAACTGAACGTATATAATATAGGCATGTAGAACAAATATCGAACTCTGGTTATTGAAAACAAAACAAATAATCTGTGGGATAAACTAGACGAATAATATCACCACATTTTACGTACGTTTGGTCGAAATCAAGATTTAAAATAGATTTAAATATCGTTGACATACATCGTATCCGAACAATTTTCACACAATATGCAGGTATAGGTCACACACGAATTTCACGAATTTATACAATATTTATAAAAACATAGTATTATAATATATGGTATACTACACGCTATGTATTATAATCAAATAACAACAATAATAATAATAATAATAATAATAATAATAATAATAATAATGATAATAATAATTATCATTATTTTTATACTGGAAGAAGTTGACGACCGCCGAGCAATATAATAATAGTGGGTCGTGAGGATCATTCGAAGTTTTCGAAATGTGACAAAACGTCCAGGTGTTTGGCCAACTCTCTGACGTATTTTTTCAGAGATATCTCGTCTAAAAAGCTGGCCAAAGGCAAAGGCGGCTGACACCGCGGAAGATACTGTTCTCCCTAAAAACAGAGAAAATGTTTTATTAGTTTGTAAGACTATTACTATATATATAGGTAGGTAATACATGTACTTTATTAGTAAGATTGATATATGATAACTTATAAGTTCATATGTTAGAACAAATAGTAGACATTAGTACAAATAACAGTACATAATCGAATAATCTATAATTATCACACATATGAATTAAAAAAATAACTTAAAACTCTTAAATAGCATTTCAAGTTATTGCGTAGAAACTAGAATTAAATACGTTCAAATTTCGTAATTTATAATAATATTATTTGTGCATTGTGCAATGTGGATGGTCTAAAATGTATGAAGCATATTATTTGAGTATAATATGCACGCACTATTGCCACTATTATAACTGAATGTTTTTTTTTTTTTATGAACGTTGGTTTCAATATTTATTAGACTTTTACATCCGAAGAAAAATTATTTTTAGATTTTGTTGCTGAAATAACGCTAATCAATCACAGAATACCACTTTGAATAATAATATTATTGTACAAATACAAGAATAAAAACAAAAGTTATCTTGCCAAAGATATATTCATAATATTAATAGTTGTATTTTTTTTTATAAATAATTTGATTAAATAATAATTATATAGGTAATTATACCTATTTAATAAATTTTTTTATTTTTTTATTACATCGTGGATTAATAAAAGAAAAACATGTAATATAAAAGTGAAATGAAATTTTAGGGATTTTTAAAATCAAATATGTGTTTAATAAATAATCCAATTTAAAAACGATTTTATGATTAGGTACACATTTTCAGAGATCCGTGGGATTCCGCATATTGGTATGGTGTTTGCAAAAGTTAATATATAATATGTTTATGTTTAGTATATTCAAAAATAGCACATTTCATTATCGTAAAACATTTCCACAATGCGTATAATTTGTAAATACTGTTTATGCCAATGTCTAAATTAAAACATATTTAATACATAAGTATGTTGTATATAATATATACTTATGGCATGTGTGGTATGTAACTATACTGTATACTATTCTCTACCAACTTGTAATTTTTAAGATTATAAATATTAAATGCCAAAAGGTATAATTGTACATTTTATGTTAAATAATAACGAAAATATATAATACGTATTTAGTTTACTCAAAATGAATAATTTTATATTATTTATGGAGAATGACGATAAATAAAAATAATAACATGGTCATTAACTCACAATAAATGCTCGATGATGACGAAGTACAACGTGGCAAAAGACGTACCGCAATAATAATAGCCGTAAAAAGTCGTCACCAAAGAACTGTATGTAAGACACGTCTGAAATAAAAACAATAAACAACGTTTATATATTAAGACATTAAGTTATACAAAACAATTATTTCTGGAATCTTATATTATTTTAACTTATTTTTTACCTGGTTTCACTTTGCTAGTAAACAGACGGCTAGCTTCCGTGATGAATCTATCTACGTACGAATTGGCCCTCTCCCATAAATGCATTTTAACCGTTAGGATATTACATATGAGACAAAATGCAGTCAAAGGGCTATGCAAAAATAACGTGAACAAACTTCCGTTGTGTTGTAGTTGTTCTGTTGAAAAAAATAAATAGTCTAATAAAAATCACACACCTATTTAAAATGTATAGTTTTTAAATTAATTAATATAATAATATAATAACACAAAACTATATAAGGTAATTTAATCTTGAGACATTTATTAGTTGACGACATTTAAATGTTATTTATTTCTAAAGGTTTATGTTGTGTGTCGATCTATCTATATATTTTGTGAACGATTTGTTTAGTCTGCTATTACTAATTTCAATCGTAAACTATAAAAAAAACTAAACAAACCCTGTACCAACAAGATTCTAAATAATAGTTTATCCAAGTTATAGTAGAGTTAAAAACTAAAAAAAAACATTAATATATATAAAAAAAGTTATGCAGTTAAAAATAGAAAGAGAGAATTGTTTTCGTAAAAATTCAATGAAAAATATATTAAAGATTGTGAGTGTAGCGGGTTTTTTTAAAGAATCAAATATTTATTTTGTTATATCATGTCATCGCCCTTTGGAGAAGTAAAATTACTCCAATACTTGACTTTGAGGGTTGTTATGGTAAAAAATAAGATCTAGTTGATACATTTTTGGTAATTGGAAATGAAAAGACCAAAATTCAAAATGTTTAGTAAATTTTAAAATAATCTGAAAAAATTAAAACCAAATATTTTTACACAAAAACATAATACTCACCCAAATATTTATATTATTATAATCTATAAAATGAGATATAATTTTCAAAATATCTAGAAACTTGGTTATTTATTGAAATTTAATATTTTAGACTTGTATAAGTTTTATTTAAATTTTTTTTTTTTTATCATACAATTTTTATTTGTGGATGTAAAAACTTGAAGATAAAATAAAAGATTCCTCATAAGTCTTTTTTACTAACAATTTAAAAAAAAGTTTAGTTTAAATCCACATAAATTATTTATAACTTTTTGAGCAATTGGATTTTAAACTTCAATAACATTCAAACTTATAAATAATAACGAACTATCTTATAGATTTTTGATGTGAATATTTTCTAATTATTCAAAAAATAATAACTACAGAAATTTGAACATTTTACTATCAGGCACTTAAATTATAATTTTCTTACAAAATTAAATTTTCAAAATATTTAATGTATTATAAGATATTTAATTGTAAGCGTTTTAAATTTTCTATCTTTTTTTGGTTCTTCGTATAAATATTGTTAAAAAGTATTATTTTAGATCAACAATTTTGAAAATTTAATTAAAGGTTTCTCATAAGATGTAGTTACAGAAACATAAAATTTTCGACAATTTTAGTTACAACTTTTCTTCGTAAAATATATATTATTGTTTTCTATACTCGTAAGTACATGATTTATTTTTAAAAATATTTAGATAAATGTTAAGCTATTTATATAACGAGTCACGACTATTTATTCGCACCGTTCTGAAGTACATAGAAAAAAAATACAGGGCGATTCTTTTATCATAAAACGATAAAACACTCGTTATTTCAAAAAGTATTTATGTTTTTGAAAACATTTTTTTGCATAGTTTCAAGTTGTTAAAAAAACAACGTTTTTATTAAAAGATTATATTTTTAAATATTTTTTATCCTTATATTTTTTTAAGTTTTTTACTTTTTTGAATGACAACATAGAGTTTTAATTTCATATTCCAAATCAGAATAATTTTCTGAGTATTTTGATACATAAACGTGGAATTTAGGACGAGTAGTTTATAAGTTATACGTATTTAAAGTTTAGACAAACGGAGTAGTGGACAAACATTTTGTGGGGTTACCCCGTACGACGCCACTCCACGCATCAAAACTTTAAATACTTATAACTCATAATCATAAACTTAAAACTACTCACCCTAAATTCGATTTTTATGTATCATAATACACAGAAAATTATTCTGCTTTGGGATATGAAATTAAAACTCTGTTGTCATTAAAAAAAGTAAAAAACTTAAAAACGTTGTTTTTTAAGAACTTGAAACTATGTAAAAAATATTTTCAAAAACATAGATACTTTTTAAAATAATGAGCGTTTTATGATAAAAGAATCACCCTATATTGGTGTATGAAAAAAATGAATATTTGTTTTGTTAACAGATGATTCAGAATAATAATTTAGAATTTTGATAAAACACAACAAAATTCATACTACCTATACGTCCATTTTTATAGAAATAATATTATTATATTTTTATTATCAACTATTTATTATATATCATGTTTCCAACCGTGAAGTTTATCTGGCAACTCTTGGGGAGACATGAGCACGACGAACGGATGGCCGAAATACCTCGGTATGTATTGAAAGGCAAAACTATTATCGGAATCGATAATTACAAACAATGGTTTTCTAGTGAACGGGTAAAGATCTCCAGGATATAAGCTGTTGGATGAAAAAAAAATATTTATTTTAATGTTTGAAATAATAGATTGGTTTGAACATTATACAAATTCTCACCAGTGGATCTCTTTTACATGTACACCTTTTTTATTGGTCAGTTCCATTTCTCGTTTGCTACTTGCCATGATTCCTCCACAGTCATAACCCACTGAAAAACAATTATCTATTAGCTTTTAATTACACTTTAAATGTATATCACGCAAGACATATGTAAATAATAACATATATCTGTGCATAATAATGTACCTCAATGAATGAGGTGTCCTAGATAATTATTCACTATGAATAATGACAAAGTATAGAATAAAAATATCATAATATGTACTATGTAGGCAATGCTTTATGTCACTTGGTGTTATACCTACGTTATAGTGATTCCGTCAATCAACATTTCATGATGATAAAATTATTAGATGAAATCAAAAAAAATATATCAAATTATTATTATTTAATTTAGTCTTGTATTGACTTATATGTATATATACTTATTTATAACGTATTTAATATATTCTTTATTATTTTAATGTATTAGTATTTTTATTATTTTTATTATCGAGCATAATTTAAGAGTTTTACCCAGTGATAAACATTTTCAAATGTTAAAATTGACAATACCGACTGTTGATATATTGATAATATTTTTATACTTGAGTTTTCATTAAAACGTTTTGAGAAATTATTAGTTTTATAGTTTGTATAGATTAATATAAGTAGGTACATCGTACATTCGTACATGCATCATATAAACATACGAAATATTCAATATGTGTCTTTTAGAATAAGTTATACGTATTTATAAACTTATATGTATTTAATTTAAAAATATTTAACTTACAATCATTTACGTGTTTTGAGGTTTGAAAGCATCCGTCTGCTGAAATGTACATTAGTAGCACACCGTTTGCAGGAAGCTCTTTAAAACCTTAAATAGAAAATATTAAATTAAAAATAAATTAAATATATAAAATTGATATGTTTAAACCTGTTGCTAAAAACATCATTATTTGAGTAATAGTTGGTTTATAAAGTATATATTTGTGAGGATTTTCTCTTCTTGAACTATTCACGTCATGATTCGCCATCATTGGGTACGCTAAGGTTTTATTACTAGTTATCGAGTAACTTTTTTCCTATAAAATACATTAAAAATTTAGTCAATAGTCAATACTCTTATATAATTTATATTATTAATATGCCTATATAATACCTATAATAACAAAGAGAAATTAGTAATACTACTGCACTGCAGAATCTATAGCATCGAAATGCATAGTTGTATTTTGTATAATATAGATTCATTAACAATATAATATTTTATAGATAAAAATATTTAATATATTCTGTTTATCCACATAAAAATAAACTGTGTAATAAAATATGATATTGGAATCAAAAATATTATCAAACTTACAAATGTCTTATTTAACATTTTGATTAATTTGATACGGGCTATTATAATTTGTACTATTTAATATGTATACTGGTATACGTATACTGTGCAAAATATTCCATGTATTGTTTTTAATTTAAAAATAAAACTAAATTTAATTAATTTCACGTTTGATCGGGATGACTCACAAATGATGCTCTCGAAGGGGGGTCGGATACGTGATTAACTTCGTCTCGGTTTTTTTCCCTCTCTAGCGTCTGCATCATTCTGAACATGTCTATCGTCATTTCGCTGAACTTGACCTACAATAAACCGTTTTAATATAATAATTTGTATTGATCATTATATCATATCGTTTAATATTATTAACTATCATATATTTTTTATAATATTATATAAATCGATTAATTGTTCACCTGTTCCGAAGCATTTCCTATAAGAATGATTTCTTGCAACGAGAGATTCATCATCGTAGATTTTTCCACCGGTGGCGTAGTCAGCGGTGTTAGCCTGTAAACATAATTTGTATCTAGCACTGAAAAAGTTTCTTTTTATTGCATATGTGCGTGTCAAACGCATATAAGGAAAACGAATCATGCGTTAACGCTTTTGTACGTTGTATGGTATCATTTGCGATGTAACAAATACAAAAATAAATTAAATGCTGGCTGTTGACAGAGGGAAATTGAACGGTAGTAAATACTGCAGATACGTACTGCAACCAATATTCACTTAGCTACAATGCATACGTATGCGAATGGTATATTCTCCAAGAATTCCATAAAAAAGCTCATTATATTTATTCACTTGAAGCCTAAAGGGCTTTTTTCTTAGAGAACTCTATGATTTCAGCTTATTTATAAAATTTCTTTTGAATATTTTTACGTTTTATGGTATTATATTATTTTCAAATGTATTATTGAAGCACAGTTAGGTAGGTACATCATTTTAATTTTAGTACTTTGGTAGTTTTTTTTTAATGATAATAATGTTTTTGATATAAAATCAATATAAAATTTAATTATTTAAATAATATTAAATATTATATGTTATATCTCCATAATTTGTTTTTAATTTATAAGACATAGTGTATCATATTATTTAAGTAAAATATATTAAACCGATTCAAAATAAAATACATAATATATTATATTAATTGAAGTATTAGATTTTTAAATTCTTTGAAATAGTGAAATAATTTAGGTTTATTCCGGATTCTTATCATATAAATAATATACCATAGATCACGACACACAGCGATTAGCTTTATAGTTTTAATTTTGAGCTAATAGTTTTCAAAATAGGTCTTAGTTATAGATATTGAATAAGTTATAAAAACAAGCTAAAAACCTTTGTAGCTGGGTAACAACCTATTACATAGGTAAACACAGAGCATGAATACGTTTAGTTAAATTATATTGTTAACCTGTGTGAAAGTATGACACTGCTCTGGTCAGCGTGTAAAACATTTACAATACTATCGGCTTTTACAAATGTCTTGATTTCTTCCAAAACCAAAGACCATTCCAACTGGTCGTCCGGTTCGTATGTACTCGTGTAGTCTACGATTTGCTTGTCGAGCTCCTAAACATAAAGTACACAGTCACAAATTTATATGATATAAGAAAAAATACATGTGAGTAAAAAATAAAAAACAAAACGATGCTATTTGAGTAAAATGTTATCGATTTTTTTCTCTTCAATAAGCGTATAAAGCGAACGATACTATAAGAACTGACTTAAAATATTTTCATATTTGATATTAATAAAAATGATTGCTTTATACGTACAGCCAATAATTCGCGAATGGCTCCCACTCTTCTTAGCAACAGACACACCACAATAAACCTAGCGTAGTACCTCAGTTTTTTTACCATTAGATCAGATCTGAAAAAATAAAATTTATAAATTAATATCACAAAATATTATGATGCAAAAATAGCTTCGTGTTATACAAATTTAATTTAATAAGGTTCATATATTGACATATTGTTATGACCTACAGGATATAATATTATGTCTGATAAAATGATACTTCTATTAAACAAATATAACATTAAAACACTAATGGATATTGAAAATGAACCATTCTATTTACGGTATAGTTGACATTAGATTTATAAATATTATTCGTCATTTCATATAACTATGATGCATAAATATATTATGTACCTACATGTCATTATATGTATATTGTATATATTATCACTTTAATGTAAGGAAATATTTTAAATTTAAATAGTTAAAAATAATGAAATAAAACTTATTAAAACTTATATTATACGTTTTATTCAATGTATCTATTATATATTCTATTATAATTTTTACGATAGGATATTCGACATAAATATTATAATTGATGTAATTAGAATACCTTTTGGTATTACTATTACTATTGTTTATTATTTGATGATTATAAATTAATTTACTGTAACTTACCTATCTTCCTGAGATACTCGAGAATAGTATTGTCTTCCTCTTATTGCCGAATAAAACGAATACGCTTCGTTCAAATTGTTCGTATCGCTGGTTCTAAGGCTAAAACGAATTATTTAATTACATTTAAATTATTCCATATAACATACAGTATACGTCTAATGGAGTAATGGAGTAAAGGATTAATGATTAATGGATATAAGAATAAATTGTAAATAAATGTGAGGGTTTTGTGCAAACCTATATAATATAATGTATATATTAAATTAAATTTTTCACGGATCTCGTGTACCTAATGAAAATTTATATTATACAATGGCCAAAGAGTTTTAAATCGATAAGTGAATTGTGTAAAAAAAAAAATAGACCCGTCACGCTCGAGAGACATGCCACGACACTATTGTTTTATACTTGAAAACTATACCCCAATCCTTTAAAACTCCCGTTAAATAAAAAAAGTAAAAACCTATGTACAGGGTGTAATAAAAATAACTGACACGTGTAAATGACTAACTATATCATAACTTTTATTCTTGTAAATTTGTTTTAATCAAGATATTATATTATAACTTATTATTTATAAATTTAAAAAAAAATACGTAATATTGATAAGAACAAAAGTTATTAGTTTATTACACAGTTAGTTAAATATATTTGTTAACTATTTCTGTTACATCCTATACATATAAGCCGACAAGTCCAAGTATGACCGCGCTTGCATCGATTTTACGTATTATGTAAAATAAGCTATATAATGGAGTGACTGCCATACATTATAATAGGGTACCTATATGTATGTATAATATTAATATATACATTATAAATACGTAATAGTGTAAAACGGTAGTTTTTTTCCCCGAGATCACGTTCAAAAGTGGATAATATAATTAAAACCCTTGACCGATAATTTATAAGAATAACCCAAAAAAACACTTAAAACCTTAAGTAGAACCTAGCAATGTCGAATTCAAAATTAATTTAGGTTGCTAGTTTTCCATGTAGGGGCTGTCATCCTGTGTAACGTTGGCTTTTGTACGATTTTTTTTTATCTTTTCACCACGTTAAGTTATAGAAAGGATCAATAATTATGGGCTCATCGGATAATGTGACATTTTTATGCCTGACTGAAAAATATGAATATACTCACTAGTAATGATAATACAGTTGACCTATTTTCGAGGCTATTTCACCTATTTGCCATCGCTTTAAGCCATACTTTGTATCCAACACTTGTCTAAAACAAAATATTAAAATAGAGGTAGACTTGTTATATAACTTATAAGGTGTGTATAAATATAATATTAGGTATATTAATAGTCACAATACTTTAAGCTGCACAGTATAATAGTACAACAAATTATCTTTTATTTTTAAACTTGAGAATATATCATCAAAAAGCTGTTAAAAAAATACCAAACAGCATTGTCAAAAGTAAAAACGAACGAAAAAAATAAGGATTAAATTGTATAATATTTTTTGTTCAGCATTGAACACATGAAAGGAATATTAAATAATAATAATAAATTTGCATACATTATACCATTGTACGTGTGATTATTTGGGTATTATGATAGGAGTTTCTAAAAAATTTATTTGCTTTAGATAAAAAAAAAATTTAAAAAAAAATTGAGATAAACGTTTTACATTTCAAAATTTTTGTAAACAAGGAAAAAAATGTATTTTATTTTCAATCGTAATCGTATAATGCCATGTACAATTAAGCGATCATACATAATGTATATTAAATTTATATTTAATAGTTATAACTTTATTATTTACTGATAAAAATGTATATAGTAACATCAAAATAATTAGACTATGAAAAAACAAATTGAAATTTAATAGGTAGCCTGCAGTATTATAGTGCAGTAGACCGAACAAAACGGCTTGACGGACAAATCCGCCTGATGGTCATCCCTCTTGTAGCATATATATACGACCAATTATTATAATAATTGTGCAGCTTAAATGTAAAAATTATATTATAATTATATAATATATATTTACGAATTACCTATGTTGCTGTTGAAACTTCCAAAGTTTCGTGTAAACGTCGAAAGTCTTTCCGAAATACCCTTGCCAGATTTTTTGACCGCATTGTGGAAGGTCTCTGAAAATATGATTTAAAATTAAAAATTAAAATCTTACTAGGAACCATTTCACTAACGTCTAGACTAAAAAAAATACACAATTAGTGCGTATCACTAGATCAGAAGTATTTTTTTTTTTACTAGGAATAACTCGCAATAGCCTTTTTTATAATCACAAATAAGTAATATAATAGATTCTTTTAGGGTATTATTGATACACATACTGCAGTCTGCAAGTGGAAAATAATAATATTTTATTTTTTTTAAGAAATATTTATAATCTGCAGTACACATCAATATTGATAGAATAAATAATTAACTAATTCAATTATAAATATTGACGTTTTGACGTTCAGAGAGACTACTTTACGAGTTCTGAATTCACGCGCTAAAATATATATTTTTATTTTATTATGATTTGTTAGTTGTAAAGTGGCATAAGTTAAAAATATCAGAAGAGATCCTTGTATAGTCGAATCGCGTTTAAGATGTGAAGTTACTCAAGTTAGGTTAAGTTATAAAGGGTTTGTAAATGCGTAGAGCTTGGATAACAACGGATTTGTGTAGTCTAGTATAGTGAAATGAGATATATTCTGTATAGTTGGATGTTTAGTTAAGAAGAGTTTATTTTTCTTAAATATTTTTTAAGTGAGTGGTTACTATAACGTCGAAGGTTACGTACCATGATGTACCTGTTACTAAGAGTATATATTCATTAACTGAATGAATTTGATAATGTTAATATTAGATTTTTTCGCTGTATATATCCCAGTATCGAATATTCGGATATACCATAAGGCATAATACATGATTTGTTTATAGGTTACATAATTTTGGTTTCTAGTAAGTAGACATTATTTGAGCATTGAAGGTTTTTTAATGTATGGAAACCTAGCCACCTAGGAGACCTACTAAACGTATTTACCTAGCCTAACCTAAGGCATGTTAAACGATTAACGTTTACATGGGCGCCCGCAGGAAATTTATCAGGGAGAGGCATAATGAAATCAAACACCAAAAAATACATTAAAAAAAGTCTATTCTTTGTAAACTACAAAATGTGTTAGAATTATATGAAATCAAATACCAACCCCATACACTAAAGTAAAAATATCGATGAAATGTTTATAAATCAAAATAAGAGTTAAAATGTTCAACACTCTATATGAATTTCAGGGCAAATGTCCCGTCTTGTCCCCCCCCCCCCCCCAATGAACGTTTAATAAAAATATGTTGTGTCCACCAATTAGTAATAAACATATACCTAACAAAATAATTTTTTTCTATTGGAAAGGGAACATATAATTATATAACATTAATATATACAGGTACACAGCACTGATCAAAATGAAGAATTTAAATCACTGGAATGTCGTTTTAAGTTGACGTACTTTTATTATTGTCTTCATTTACTATTGTATGTGTAATGAGTAATTAGCGCTTAGTATCTCTACAATTATTTTACATACGTATAAATCGTATCATTCACTAGTTATAATTTTTTGAAATATGTTTATAAATAAGTTATGTCTACAGTTAATTTAAAAAAAAGATCCTATATAGGCTAACACGTTGTTAAAACTTAAGTATTTAGTGAATAATATGATACGTGTAAAACTAATTTAGCACGTGTGGGATAAAAACGGTCTGTAAAAAAACGTTTACCTCTCTAGTAAAAATCTGAAATTATGTCAACATTCCCGGATTTGTGGAAAACGGAAAAAATCGAATCCGTGCATAGGTACTCATAATGATTTATACAATACGATTATACCTGCGTACAAGACACCCGGTACGTGCTCGAAGGTTTCGCTCTATTTTTTTAAACCCTTCCACACATACACACACAAACACACTATAACCAACGACTAAATCACGTCCCACGTTTGAATATAATATTCGTAAGACCATCATTTCAAAATACGCTAAACACGAAATAACGTAATCAGAGTAATGGTCGCTTGGTAACGTACTAACGGTATAGTATTTTGTTATTTCAACAGACAAGTGTGTATATGTGTGTATGTGTCTGTGTTTTAACTGTTTTTATACAACGTGAGCACAATAGGTATAAGCTGTACAATACGCGCAGAATGCCATACGATGACGTAAATACAATATAATATTATTGTCATAATAATGACGTAGGTACATATAATAGTATTATACTCGGAAATGTATTTATATTTTTTAAACCTACTCTGTGTAAGTGAGCGCGTTGAAATAATTGTCGACATCAATACACGGTACGATATGCATCGATGGATCCATTGGTGGTGGAGAGGCTTTACTGCCCCCTCCTTTGGACTTGTTAGACGTCATGCATTTATTAATATATTAATAAATACGTGATGTATCAATAATGCGTAGTTATGTACTAAAATTATTATGTTCGTATTTCTTTTTTAAAAGAACCCCCCCCCCTGTATGTTTGGCGACGTGCGATTTCAAAAAGCAGTATAACGTCGATTATTGGATCGCGTATATAAGCGTGAAGAATAAAACATAAAAACGCGATAACACCAGTTTTGTACGGATATGACGCATACTCGTGTTGAACACTACCCCTCGCGAGACCGCGATAAGAGAATCCTTCTATCGATATAACATTATAATATTGTATCGCAGTTTACCGCGCACAGACAAAATATTATACAATCATCACGAATGGTATAATTATAAAATATTATACGTTTATTATATAGATATATGACGACGGACGCGTTTGCACGACGTCCACCATCGACGCAATCCGATCCAACTGGTTTTGATATAATCAATCGCCGGTATCGCATAAACGCACCATAACGCATCACTTACCGGAGCCCGTTAAATAGCTGCTTCGACTGTTCGAGCAGTTGACAGAACTCGACGACAATCTTCCGCTCGTGGTCATCCATGCTGGCCATGGTTGCGGCCACGACCATAATTATCACGTACACTGGTGTCGAGAGACGAACTGCTGTGACGGTACAAGCCACCACCGGCGATCACCACGTCGCCGCATCCGCCGCCCGCTGCACCTTCGCCGCACAGTGATGGTCGTCGTCACCGTCGTCACCGTCGCCGCCGCCGCCGGAGCTCTGCAGCAGCAGCAGCGATCTCACGTACTAGCGGCGGGACGTGTTCGAACGGCCGCAGCGCGTGTGGACGACCAGTAAGTCCGTCCCGTCGTCTGACAGCAGCAGCAGCAGCAGCAGCGGAGCCGCGTCGCGCCCGATTTGGTCGGTGGTTCGGCGCGGCGGTCCATGTCGGTCACCGCCGACCAAACGACCGTTGCACCTGCACCCGCGACACTGGTACGATACGCGATATTGTGACGATATTATTGTTGCAGCGGTGCGATGTGCAATTCAATATTCTACGCTGACCATAACGCGATCGACTGTTATTATTTTATGTTCAAAACGTGCGGAGGTAAATGGTTTTGTCGAGGTGTATATTATATTTATTATACGATCGTATTATACTCACGCGAGACCAGCCACGGGCGGTTTCAGCGGTATAGTAGCCGATAGTGGTGCGACCGTGTACACTGTCGTCGGTAGTGTGTGCGGCGAGCGAGCAACGACGGCGATCGCACAATCACCGATCGGAGAGACGCGTCTCGTGGGCGGCGGGGGATGTGTTTAGCGCCGTATCGCCCACGCACGTGTACGGATCGATGTTCGGCTGCGGCGCGCGCTCGGTCGGCGTTCGTCCGCGTCCGGCGAAACAACGAAATGTAATCTCGGGGCGCGGTGGCACGCGTTTTGCGGGTTTTCGCTAGTGGTAGCAGTGCGTCGGTTGAGGGGGTGGTTGCGTTGGCGGACTGGAGACGGCGCTCGCGTAGGTCGTTTCAATTTCGGTAGCGGCGCGGCGTAGGCGGTGAGCGGACCACGACGACGACGCGTCTCGTCGGCCGAATCCACCGCGCCGGCTTCGACGCATAAGGGTTGCGTCGTTATTGATTGTACTGCTACCCTCCCGCTCACCAACCCCACGGTCGACGGCTGCACCGCAACGAGAAGGGTTGAATCTGGCCGGCGCGGGGTGCCGCCACCACGGCCGACGGACGGCCGTGAACTTTTTGCTGACGACGGCGGCGGCAGCAGCGACGCGCGACGCACTGGTATAGCGATGTCGGCTATCAATGCGAAGCACGCGATACTTACAGATAGCGCGCTTTGGTTTATCGCGCCAACAGATGTCGACACAAGTTATGATTTTTATTCAAAACGTTGTTGAAAAAAAACTGTTTTTATTACTATATTTACCATCGACGAGTATTTGTTAAAAACTTATAACGTCGTCACGCATCGAGTTCATAACGATATTTTGTGAGATGAAGAGACGGCGCTATAAATAATAACGACCATACAAAATAAAAATATATAAACTTACGTAGGTGATTTTAGTAGTGTGGAACGTACCTAAGTAAATTATAAGTTAGGTGATCGGTAATGACAGAAATGCAAACTTTTTTATTAATAGAGAAAGAAACATTCAACCTACAACTCAAATCTTAAATTATTATTTAAAAAACAAATAAACATAATAACAATACAAGCTCACCGATTTTTTGGATAAAATGTCTGAAGTCATGGAAGAGATTATTAAGTTATAAATATCTAGGTATACCAATGAAAAGTATCATGGCTCGTTACAGATTACGAGCTAAGAAAATTAGAAAACCATATTCCTGATAGGTATATGTGATTTATAATGTTATATTCCTTTAAGAAATAAGAAGCGTATAGATGGTTAAAATATTTTATAACTTAACAGTCTTAATTTTACCCAGTTAATACCAAAAAACAAAGATTACCAAGTATTACTACAATTAAATTTAACAAATGTAAGTAATGAAATATCACCAAATAATAAATTACTATTACATTAACTTTTAAAAAATATGCATCTCGTCAATAATAAATTACTATTACATTAACTTTTAAAAAATATGCATCTCGTCAATAATAAAAATGTCCATATTATAATGCATGAAATGCATTTATAAGTTATAATTGAATAGCTTTATAAAAATGATTTACTCAAAATAATTTTTAATATCTTAATTCATAAGTGAATTGTACATGTGTTTAACATACAAGATTTGATAAAAAAAAATGTTATTAAATTAAATGTTATCGAATTAGTACCTGCTTAAGGTTCAGGTAATGAAATGGACTTAACGAATTAGTTGTATTAAAAAAAAAAAAAAAAAAAAAAAAAAATAGTAAAATAATAACAAGTCTAAAAATACATTTTTCACAACATTATAAAAATGTAAAAAGAAATAGAATTAGATTATGAATTCCCTATTGATATTACCCATAGCCCCAAAAGCCCCCCCCCACACAGCCATGTATTATAATACTATTTCCATCTTAAATGATTGCATCTATATAATCTTTCCGATTTGTCGAATTCTCCAAAATACATTGCAACAGCAATTACTTCTTCCCCATCACGGTATAATAAAATTAGTTTTAAAAAATAATATCATATATTTTATAAACTATATTTTACACATAAAAACACGTTTAATTCACTAAATAAAAGAGACTGATGTGATGTGTGATCCAAGTTTAAATTTCTAGTGATCTGGAAATGGAATACAACTAAACTGAACTGAACTTAAATTAATAGACTCAACGTGCTCACAAGACAAAAATGTGCACTTGTGGGTCTTACACTCTAATTTTTTTATGTCAATATCATATCAAATAATAATCGATATCATAATTGGCTTCCAATTTTGTAATATCGAAAATTAATTTTAGTTGATTTTCCTAAATTCTTTACAAAATATGATTTTATATTATATTTGTTATGTTATGTAATATATTATACATACATTATAAAAAAAACAATAGGTATGACATACAGTAATTAGAAATGAGTATATTACAGCCATTTCATCATATTGGTAATTATAAAATATTCAGAATAGAGAAAACATTTTAATTCGAAAGTTGTTTATTTAAAAATAACCAAAATAATTAGTAATTTTTATATTTTTTTTACAATTAATAACTATTTTAATTTTAGAACTATATTTAGTATAGGGTTTAGCGGGTTAACTTAAGAAATTTGAATTCAAAAAAACCTATACTACTATAATAGTTAGCAATATAAATCAAACATTTCACAAATATAAAATTAAAAATTGTTATTAATTCTATATAGCTATATTAAAAAAAAAGTAATTTTTGAATTTATTTTGGTGAAGTTTGAGCACATAAATCATCCCCTTATATACGTGCCAGCATATATTTAAGCACTATAAGATTTTAAATTGTTATTATTATATAATATTTAGGTTAGTTGTACAATAATTGTATATTCCTTACTTATTCATTTTGTTGATAAAAGAAGAAAGTTAATTTTAAGAATCTACCCTGGCCACTATACCGACCACTGTTATAAATTATAATAAAATCGTAATTTTTTTTTACAAATAGATCTCACATCAATCTAATAATGTAATACTTAAAATATAATTGTAAAAAACATAATATTATATGATTAAATTCCAACTATAATAAAAAAACAGAAGGTACAGAAAAATATATTATTAAATAGTGCTTCTTACATTTCGTTACTTATTTTAATGTTATGACAAACATTATGTCAACAAATGGGGATTGAGAGAATAGCTCCATATCCGGGCGGATCTCGCTTTACTCTCAGGATGATTTACAATCTATATAAATTACACGTCGAATTTGAATGGTACTATTCTCTCGGATTTCAAAACAATAACAACTGTGAATTCAGAGCATAAATGCTGTTATTCAATTTTTTTTTCCAATTCAGAGTGATGAAAAAAAATATATATTTACGTGTATATGCATGAATATGATATATTTCATAAATGATTTTTTAGCAAACTTTGTACGATATGAATGTGTATTTTTACCCCATCATCATGTAGAATTTCAGTTATATATTTACGTATATATAACGACCTGCTCTAGAGAAGGGGTGATTTGATAAATTGTATTTTTTTTATTTATAACTATTTTTACAGAGTTTTTCATGGACTTTAACGTGCTTTATATGTGAAAAAGAATGAATGGCAGGCAAACGACGAATTGTCAAAATATTCGTTGCTATTATTCATTTTTATTTTGCTTTGCTTTTTGTTTTATGTTCCGCACTTCATTTTCTTTGCTAATAAACACATCCTATAAATATTATTTTATAAAATATGAATAAAATTACTATATTTTAAATTCGTATATTTTTATTCCAATATACAACACCATAACCATCATAAATACATTCATAACTACAGTGATTAAACAAAAAAAATTGTATATAATTGTTATTCTGACTATTTATGATTTCAATTGATTCATTAAGATATAAAAAATACATATTGTAATATTTATATTATATATA
This sequence comes from Rhopalosiphum padi, assembly GCF_020882245.1. Classification (NCBI taxonomy): domain Eukaryota; kingdom Metazoa; phylum Arthropoda; class Insecta; order Hemiptera; family Aphididae; genus Rhopalosiphum; species Rhopalosiphum padi. The sequence goes on along the minus strand of NC_083598.1, from coordinate 9,085,686 downwards.
ATTCAATAAAATATATGATAGTTTATATATATATTGAAGCGATTTGACCCTATAATGTTATAAATCATATTATTATTTATTATTCATGTAATTTGTTTTTATTTTATACAAGCAGTCTATAGGTACTCAAATAATAAAAAAAAAAAAAAAGTTTTTTAATAATTTGTGTTTTTATTTTATTTTTAGTTACATTTTAGCTATAATATTACAAATCATTATTGTTATTATTAAAATTTATTTAGTAGTAAACATGACGTCTTTGCAATAACTACGAGTTATTTATTTTTACACCTATAGATAATAACTGTTCCGTAAATGAGCACAGGCCTATCATTATGTTGTATATATTACATCCACTTTATATAAGGTGCATAAATTCATAATACTTTATGCAAGCTCACGGGGTAATTAGAATTTCACACTAAATCGTATAGTTATTTTTCGACTTTTAATTTAGTATAATATTATTTCTAGCAAATGACAATAAAAATCAATTAATTACAGTTATTCTAAAAAAACATTAAATATTAATATCAATATTTTTATTTTTGATAATAATAATACTATAATAATTACTTTAATGATTTTATCGCGACATACTTTGGCGCGTCCGACTCGTCCCGTGCCCGGAAAAAAAGATGTACACGCGTGACGCACCTTTAATAATTTTGATTGGAACGATTCTCACGTGTAGTAGCGACGGCAGGACCTATACAAAATACAGCGGCGGCGCGCAGCGGTGCGTAACGGTAGTGCGTACATAATATCATTATACTTTACGCGCTGACGCCAACACCGCCGAAACATGTCAAATCATTCGACTTGTCCGCCGAAAACATCGTGAACGATATAATACGAAGCGGTGCTGTTATACAATATAATGATAATAATAATAATAATAATAATAATAACGTTATAGTGATGTGTATACAGAGCGATGGGGACGGGCACGCGCGTCTGGCCGTGACGGACGATCCGACAGCGGCGGCGGCGGTGACGGTCGTCGGTCCGTCGCGCCCCTGCGGCGACCGATTGATAAACTACCCTCCACCACACACCCCGCATCGGCAGGGCACCCGAAGATGAACTGACGGGTGGCAAGGAGGGTAAAAGCCCGCCACCGTTTCGTCACGGTGCGCGCATCGCGTTTCCCACACCGTCCGTGACCCGCCCCATAGTTCAAATCACATAATATAGCAATAGTTATGCTTGCGCGCGCCCAACACACACGCATTTGCACGAAAGATGATAAATCATGTTAAACGAACGAGAATTATCCACGTGGTTCTCAAGATGGAAACTTATCCTAAATCCCTGCGCCAAAAGTGAAGCCAAGCTATTTACCTCGAAGAGATAAATAAATCCAGCTTTGGTACAAATTAACAACCAAGACATCTAATGAAACAATAAAGATGATTCAAAGAAATATTTAGAGATACATCAACAGGGTCCTTGGATAATTAATCAGTATGTGAAAAAACATCTAAACTTGCCAGTTGCCGTTATGTCAAACCGCGCTTACCACAAAAAATCTTCCTTGAAATCAGAAGACCAATAAGACAACACAAAAAATATACCTCGTTGTTTTATTTATATTTATTTGAATTTATTGTTTATAACTTTTTTATAATACATTTTATTATGTGAATTATTAAAACAAATAATTTATCATAAGTAAGTAAGTACCTATATATATATATATATTTAAAGGTTCAATTTTACATATTATGATAATATATATAGGTCATTATTATACATCATCATTATAAGCAAGTAAAAATGTTCATTCTTTTCCAACAGAAATCTTATTTTTTCGGAAAATTCATTACACTACTTCAAACATTAAGTTATTAAACAATTTAACAATAGCAACTTAATAGTAGGTACCTATACATAAATTTAAAAAAAAAAACCGATTTTTACTGTTTAAATATATAGCTAAGGCGAAACACAAGTATTTTAAAATAAAAATGATGCTGTCTACACATTCAAATTTAGAAAATTATATTACACTCACGGTATTAAACAAAATACGATGGAACGCGTTTAATCTGACCTATGAACTAGTTACTATAGGTCCTATTTTTCAGGAAACTATAGGATATATTATATATTATATTATATCGTCATATTGCAGGTTACGCGCGCGCTAGCCCTGTTGAGTTAATATGTCATATATTTCATCCTACATAAATCACTTAATAAATTATTATAATTATTATACCTATAGTCTGTCCAGCAAGAGAACGCGCCGATTCTGCACAACCTCCCCCCGTCACCATCATGCTATAAAAACTGGTTCACTTATGACTGGGTATCATTGGGGAATGCGCAGAAAAACTAATTTTGGTCGGTTTGCGGCGTGTTCTCTCGCAGGACAGAGTATAAATCGCTGTGAATTATACGTTTGAATTTTTTTTTAATATTTTATATATATATATATGTATAATGCAAAATCTGAAAAGTATACATTTGAATTCATTTTTACGTTAGATTCACATGCCTGTTAATAATATATATAATCCCCCTACAGCCACATCGACGGCACTTACAGCGCGCACCCGCGACAATTAGTCACGGTGTCGAATAATTGAGTCGTTCGTGTACATCAAACAACAATATGAATATATATACACTATGCACGCGTGGGCCTAAATTCAAATGTAACAATACCGTATTGATACGCACATATAATATATATCATAATAATTATTGTGTATATATAGACGTCACGCCGGTGTTCCTCTCGTGCTCTACCAAACGCGCATCATAAATATAATATATAATATAATAATACCCAGCGCGACGAATCTTGCCAACTCGAAATTATATCCGGCGGAGTATATTATTTTGCGTTTTAACGACCGACCGTAGAAATCACTGAGTGAAAGTTCTCACGATGCATACAGTATACACGTGAATAATACATATAATATATAATCGCCACGCCACAGACACGACCCTGTGCATTATATGTGATACATGTGTAACACTATAACATATAATTTTACACACTCGATGATAACTCGCCTATCCAGTGGGCAGTGACAGAACGAATCATGAAATACCAAGATAGCAATTCGAGTATTTATATGAACAGAAGTATAAAGATTAATATAGAATATACTATATATTATATATTATGTAGTACCTATAACTGCGCTGGAAAAATCCGAAATATTTCATTATTTATGGATTTACCAAGTCGAATAAATCACATAATATAGTTGTAAGAAACTATTTAGAAAAAATACAATATTTGACTCCACTCCACTTGGAGTGGTTTTAAATGTTACCGGTTTATATAATAATTATAATATGCAAATAATTCAAATACATCATAAATGAAAATAATATGAGTGTGTATAAAAAACTGAAAAGTAAGACATTACAACACTGTGTTATTAACACATACCAAAACACATACACTTTATTTAATACAAAATACTTCTAACAGTTTATAGATGAAAATATAATATGTACGCTAGATTTTCAAATAACGTTGTACACCTACGATTATTATTATTTATAATTATAAGCAATAGGTAATCAATATAATAAGGTAAATATAATAGGTAATAATATCATTAATTATTCGTTCTATACTCCCACTAACAGTTTTACTCAATTTATAAGTTTTTTTTATTATATAACATATGTTTTTAAACTTTAACCAAATGATTTCCTACAAGTACAGATATCAAATACCAATTCAAAAATTTATTAATATTTTAAGACCGGTCAAGAAAATATTTTTATACTTGGACTCAATTTAATAGCCACACTAAGCACTATCCAAATTATTCACTATTTACCACTTTTTAATATGATTATTATACTTCTTTGGAATTATTTAAGCTCATAAAAGACCAACAATTTTGTATGTCTAATACAAAATAAATATTTAGATATTTATGATGTCTTAAATTGATTAGTTTTTTATTAAACTTTATATTATAATTAAATATATTATACCTATCTATTTATTAGAAACCAAGAATAAAATGATCAATTATCATACCAAAATATACCTAGGTACACATAATTTTATATTTTTTTTTATCGATTTTTATGTCATCAGTTGTGGAAGAAAGGTAATAGAAGCCTAAAACTTTTTAAAGTATATATAAATCAGAAGCTGCATAGAAATGTAAATTAGCAAAGTTAACTGACAGAAAGAAATGCAAGTTTAACCAATGAAAAGTGTTTTAATAACGACACGCCCAACCTATAAAGAAGTTATTATAAGAAGGGGACCATTTTGATCCCTGTTTGTAACTTAAAAATGAAGTCATTAAAAAACATTGCATTAATTTAAAGCTAAATGAGTCGATGCGAATATTGTATAAATATATACAGCATTACAACATTATAGGGTAAAAACTTGTAACAAAGTATAAATATTCAAAGTGTATCATCCATTACTTAAACTGAATTTTTATTTTATGCAAATAAGTAATAACTTTAACGTTTTAAAATGTTAAGTAAAATAAATATAGAAATATTTTGTTGATACGACTATATTAGGGTTTAAGTTTGTATTTAATTTATAAAATATTATTGATATTTTAAGTAACCTGCCAACCTAGCATATGATATATTGATATATTATATAATTATTAACAGAAAACACTTCTTAAAGCAAAGTGTTTGTGAAATTATGAAAATAAAATTAGGTATATTATATAAATCATTAACAATTGATTGAAAACTGACATTTACAACTATTGATTTGTTTACTAAATTGTAAACATAAATACATGTAATATTTTATATAAATAAGCAGTATAACGAGTGATTTCAGATAATGTAAGCATACCGATATCCTATTACTTAAGAAAAAAATAAACTTGACGTGAAAAACTGAAATAGCGGTGATAATAGAAGGAAAACATTATTAAAAATCATATTACAGCGTAACTATAGCCTGTTTCTACGTTTACATGAATTACTTAAAAATAGTTAATTTAATACAATAATATGTGAACGTCAGTAGATCTTTAGTATAAAATCACGTGGAAAAGTAATCATTAAAAAAATAAAACGCAAATTAAATAGTAATATTCTTTTACTGATAGGTAGGTGGTATGCATCTAAAATATAACAACAAAAAAAATAACAACAAACAAATATTTTTCATATTACTTATTTTGTTACAGTACATATTGTTCTGTGATATTGCTCGTGGCTGTTAAAATGAAATAGCTAAAAGGGTTATACGATAAAAGAAAATCGGATAAAAACATGTTGTGGTATGAATACAGAGTATTACACAAGTGCAGAATCACCGAGATTTATATTTATCGAAACGAGCACATCGAAAAACAAGGGTGCGATTCCGAGTGGGTAAACGCACACCCTGCATCCCTGTCAACACGTGAATTCTATAATACGTGGGCGTATACTTCAATATGTAAAAACAAGTCAATACCTATATAATATGGATCATACGTTAATATTTAGGTATAAACATTAGTAACAATGGGTGATATATTGATATCATATTTTAAACTTGATTGTACAATTTGAAATTTGTCGTCACTCTCCGACGTTTCCGGTAAATCAAAAATTTAACAATAATACTATTACAGTAATATTGAACAAGAAATCTATTTAAATATGTATCTGCAAATTGACCATAATTTTGATGCCGACATAATAATAGTATAAATGTTCTTTGGGTGATCAGAGAAATCCTATATTAAGACGATTGATAAAAATTATGCAAAATAAATAACCAACTTAATCACGTGAAAAGTATATAATAAGTTCTTGATAATAATATTATATATTATATTATATTATATTATATTATTATAATTTAAAACTAGAACTATGCGGGACATATTTCATTAAAAATAATCGAAATATGTTATCAAAATCGTGAAACATGATTAAAAAGTATGCAGCTAATTTTAGATTCTAAGCTAACCGATAAATATATTCATTTTAGAATGATATATATGTATTTTTTTTTATTTGTTCATCTTTAGGACAGTAAAAATAATATTTAAATTTTAAGACTGGATTCTGGTAGCAAATTAGATCTAGTTAGTACTATGAGAAGTCAAAATCGATATTATTTTCTTGGTGTAATCAAAAACGAATAACCTTATTCATTTTAAATTTTTACCAAACGTTTATACTAGCTAGCTTATAGCTACATTTATTTTCTGTGCGTCACTGCTTCCAGGAGCAAAACGATTCCGAACAGAGACGGCACAATCCGTCAGTCGTATTTTATTTTCTAGAGATGAAAAAGTCAAAAATCTAAACTATATCACCTTCGTATACACCGGTAACATAAAACTAAGACAACGAAAAATAATAATAATCTATAGTGTATACCTACGTAACATATTATGTATAAAAAAAACTCCCAAGTTTTCACGGTTCGCACTATAAGGTTGGGTTATAGGTCTCAGTGACGATGATGTTAGCATTTATATTTATGTTTATATACCAGCGGTGCAGTGCATTAAGTCCATTATCGCTGAACGACGTTCACAATAATTATTTCACATCGCAGAGACGATGGCGAGGTACCGTCGTTGTCGTCGTCGCCGTTGTCGTACGGCTCGTAGGCCACGGCGCGGCGGGACCGTGGGAGGTAAACGTTTCGCAACCATCGCGAAAACATCGCGAACCATTAACCGCGGACAATATGCCGAAACTAGCTAATTTACCGTTTGCCCGAGGACCACCGCCGGCGTCTGTTATGGTGTTCGGCCGCCGCTCGTCGATAATTTTTTCACGGCACCGCACGCCCGGCGCACGTGGCCCGGCACCCCTCGCTCGCTGCCGGTGGTACGACTCTATATGCGACGGTCGCGCGCGTATATAATGTTATATTATTATAATACGCGCGCGTTCGCCGGTCACGTGCGCCGCGCAACGACGTCGGCAGCGGAGTGCTCGTCCGCGACCGGATGAGCACTGTATATGTATATATACGCACACGTATTTTTATCGTACGATGCGACCGTTACTCGTCTGTGTGTATACGAACAATAAATATTATGTGTATATATGATATGATATGGCAGTGCGCGGCGGGAGTGCACGTCCGAAAATATTGAAAAAACCATACTCTTGAACACGGAAAATAAACGCGATGATGGGTTGATTGTATTAAAGTATATTGTGTTGTGAGGGACGAGTCAAGTACGACGCGATTACGACGGGATTATACGGCGCAACAACGTTTTTAATCGGTGACCGGTGACCGTTGCGGTATACAGTAGAGGATGTGTGTGCGCGGAGTTGTACGAATCTAAATATCGTGCATGCCGTGCGTTATACGGTTATCCGATTATTTGTTGTCCACAGTAGATCGAAATAAAAATTTGTATCCTTTTCATCGATAACTCCGCTGATAATATAACAAATACTTTGAAGTAATAATAATACCTACCGTAATGCCTGCAGTGTTGACTTATTATACTAATAGTACGATATACTGATAATAACTATATTATGATGTCCTATGTACAGGCACGAATGCAGGGAGAGGGGTGTTTAAACCCATTCCGAAATATCATCAAGAACAAAAAATAAATTACCTGACCTACATATGAATAGTATGATATTTATGTACATTTTTTCAAAAACAACCGCCGACATTTTTTCCTGCGTTGCCTATGTAAATCTAAATTTTCATGGTTCTATAAATTCATCTATAGTTTGCTGACGGATGTCGTAACGCGTTCGAGCTTCGTATACGCGTTCTATAGAATTTTTCGCCAAGATCTTCGGTATCAGTGAATTAATTGATTGCGTTGTGGTATTAATTTCAATACGATTATTGTTTAGGCTTTAATTTTGAATAAAAATATTTTACAAAGTTTTTTCCGATTTATCAAACTCACTCAATTATTTTCAATAGACAATAACCGTGTTATCCATTTCCATTTGTGTACTTAGCATTATTGTGTACTCTTAAGATGATTTGCGATTGCCAACAGAGGCGTGATTACAAGGAGAAGATAAAATATCTAAAATAAAACTAGCAAACTAAAAAATGTACGCTTGACTTTCCGTACGTTGAATAGAACTATTTACAATAAGTACTTATATGAAGGTCCCAACATGTATTGTTCAATATAATACATCACATTATTTTGGCAATCGAACCTAATCTTCGATTAAATTTGTAAAACTCTTAAACTATACAATTATAGTTAAGTTAAAATAATATATAAATTTAGTAACATTTTCTACTCGGAGTACCACATGTCTATAGTTATTTATTATTTTTACAATTAAGTAAAAGCAAATAATTCGATTATGAAAATGGGAAAAAGGTTTTTCCTCATTTCCATAACAGCAAAATATGAGTGACACTATTTTCGACCAAAATTACTCTACCTTTTTGACCAAAATTTAACGTTTCCTTTTCTATCACCACTGTCCTTTTTCAATTATTAGATTTTTTTTTAAATTTACAATTAGAACAATTAATTTAAATGTAATTAAAATGTAATTAAATAAATTTGATTTTTTAATGAAGGAAAATATCTAATATAATATATATATATATTTAGCAGGGACGTACACAGGGGGGTGTTTTGGGTGTTCAAACGCCCCCCAAAATATTTGGTTTTTGTATGGTTATTTACTTATTCTATCTTAATGTTAATTGTCATAATTATTATTATACTTTGATAAACAGGTTTGATATACCTAACCTGTAATATCATACGGGGGGCTAGGTAAATTGAGTCCGAAATACCGTTTTTGTGGTAAACTGAGTCCCGGATTTTAAAAGGTATAAGGTAAACTGAGTCCCTGGTTATCACAGGTTTAGTTTCCAAAAAAGCACATTTTCTTTCTCACTTTTACAGGCTTAGTACTATCTGTTATATTAAAAATGCGTGGTTAAAAATGTGCTTTTTTTGCTTTTAATATCTAATATTATTCATAACGTTGTGCATAAAAATTACAATTAATTATGTATATAATACTGGCGTGGTTAATAATTTGCTTTTACTCATTGTAAATTATGACGATTTCTATCGTATATTCTGAATCGAACACTGTTTTTTTTCAAATTACCTAATTTTATTGGAAAAATATGTCTGAAGACTTAAATTGAAAGAAGAAAAATTAAATATAAAAAAGACCCCTTCTTAAAAGTATAAAACGAGTATAAAATAATACAAATCCTCGTTAAGATATTAAAATATAATATTCTATTTACCGTAAGTACTACGTGTTATACATAAAAAATAATCGTCTATAGAAAATAAAAAAGCGTTCATTCCTGATATCTACTGGCCGTTAAGAATAATGAACATCACACTATAGCTTGCTGGTAATAAGAAAAAAAAAAGTTTTACTCGTCGCCTGGAAGGCCCGGCATCGGACGAAATCAGAATTTAGTTAATTTGCAATTCAGAGTTCAAACGTCAAACACCACACGAGAGTAAATGGCTGCAGTCTACGAATCAGCCAACATCAATGAAATCGAATACACCGACTCACTGTTGTTATTAATGAAATCATCGGTAATCGTATATTATCGTTATCGCAATACAATGATTTCGTGCATTGAAGATACAGCAGTTGACGAACCGACGACGTACGTAAAATTGCAGTTCTTATTATAAGCGGTACCGGAGTGGACAACGGTGCTACCTTATTAACGGCACCAATAGCAGTTATAGCAATTGTTACTAATTTACGAGAGATCGACAATTAATCGTTACGTAACAATGCGACCGACTGCTTGATGGACACGAAACTTCATGGATAACGGTATAGTTAGAGCGAGAATGTACTGCATCGCGCGTTTAAAGGTATAACGACAAACGGTATAAAAGTTGGCGGGCGGCGACGGAACAGCCGGCGAAGAAGCCGGACAACAACGATAAAAACATTAAAAACGTACTAAAGCGTTTAACGTCGAGTAAGTTGCCACGAAGCGGGGCACACTAGGGCGGAGGCTGACGAACCGCTGAACGCAATCGAAGACGCATAAAAATAATACGGTGACCGATAAAGCGCAGCCGATCAAAATCGACAAAATTGCAAATGGTATTTTGCGATCGTACAATAATACGATGTCGGGTGTCGGAGACGTCTCAAGAACATATTATAAAAATAAAAAAAAAAAAACAAATCTCGTGTGACATGGATTGCGGGAACATACAACCAATGGTCAACATGTCTTTGAATGTAGTGACAATGTGTAATTGCAGTGACACGGCGGTACTGAACGAGATCCATATATACATATATATCCTGACTGTTGCCGTGATGGTGACGATATATATATTTATTATGAATTAAAATACTGTGGTGACATCACTGACATCGGGTCACGGACTATATGTGATATTAACGCCAATACGTCATTGATAACAATAATAATAAGCACAACGGAACAATTACAAGGTGACCGGCCGGCGTTTGCATCACCGGCGAAGACGCGCGATTTCGATGTGATGCGTCGTCCGGTAATAGTGAATTTGACGGGCCGTAGGTATTCATAACGAAACTGATGCGCCACCAATAGCACACGAAGTTGACTCATATATATATATTATATTATATGATGGCAATGCAAATTACATACCAAGACGTTAGACGAATGGTGGATCGTCGGGCGGCCGTACATTTTACGCACCAAAACGATATATGGTTTTGAGTGTACCAAACACTCGTCACTCGATCTACACTAACTAGTTTTTAATCCTATGCATATCATTTATTTTTTCAATATATATAATAAAACTTTTAAACGGTTATAATCTTCAAAAGACTTAACATTTTTAGTGAAGATATTCTTAATATAATAGCTAAAACTTCGCGAAAATTAGATTTAGTATTGTAATTTTTCTTTATATCAATGTTTATACTTAAAAAAGTAGGTATTGTACTTAAGTAAGTATAGCTAGTTTTGATCAAAAAAATTCGTATGTTTATTAAAAAAAAAGTTCTACTTTTTTCTACTGATTTTCAAAAACACCCCCCCCCCAAGCTTTTTTCTGCGTACGTCACTGATATTTAGTATCTTATAAAGTAGTTAAATTTAAAGCGTTTTAGTGAAGTGGTTCTATTGTAAACTTTAAACAAAACTGTGCTGTTTGAGAAGAAAAACAGAAGCCAAAAAAAGAAAGGCACATTTTAGCCGAAAAGAAGGTAGCCTAAATACAAGTTTATTTGTTCCATTCGACATACATATTATATTACATACAGTGGGCGCCATTTATAAGGCTCTCTTTGGAACCAACAATAAATGAGTGAGTTTTATAACCGGAATGAACGTTATAGGGGAAGTTGAGAAAAATCAAAAAAAAAAAAAATGTATTGTTTAAGTATAGATCTGTTTTTAATAATTTTAAACTTTATAATTAATAATTTTATTATACCATAATGTACGAATAACTATATAATGCTAATGCCAACAGTCTTTTTGACTTAATTGTATGTATTATATATGAAATCAAGATATAAATAATGTTTTATAATATTTCAACGCGGAGTCGGATAGTCGGCGAAACGTGACATGTATAATTAAATTAAAGTTTAAAACAGTAATTAAGCCAACTCTTGTTTCAAAATTTCATTCGCACGGCGATAAGGTTTTAATGTAGTTTTTGAAAAAAAAGTATATAGTATGCAAGGCATATATATAAGAACATATATATTATATATACGTAATATTATTACCAAACCCGCCGTCAAAGATTTTCTTGGTTTGTATACATGCGATTACAGAAAATAATAATGATTCAACGTTCCTATATATATATATATAGATATAATAATATTATAACTATAAGTTATAACCGAGTGAAGCGCCATCCCGGCGGTCGGGTCCAATCTGCGAAAGTTTATTTTTAATTAAACCCGCGTCCGGTTGATGATAAAAACTTTGAGTAAAGTTTCTTTTCTAAAATTGCAGAACTTGGCGGTGAGGGTATATTTCACGAATGGTACGAATTATCGGGTTTACAACCATATAGTGGCAGTAGTATAGGAGTTTAATATAATCTCGTGGTTTACGTAGTGATATTGATTTATATATATATAGTGGTTCGTGACACATATATAACATTAAATATTAATGATATCACAATTATTAAAATGTATTATAAATCAAACCACTGTGACACCATCATTGACATCCATCAATGTTAAACCAAGTAATAATATGCTAAACTATTTTCAAAAATATCAAGATGGATCTAATAATGTGACATTACATGTAACTTTCCCTTGAGTTTAAAAACGTGAATCTCACCTCACCTGTACTGGCCATACTACATTTATTACACAATGCAGGATAATACTGATACCTATCGGGTGTATGGTCGAAATAAAAAAATCGAATATCACCCTGTAACCGATTTTGTTCTTCTTCGCGATTTAACGAAAATCCGTCAATAAAAACGACCGCCGAAAACATTAGGTATACACGGCGTTAATATTATTATAGCGATTACACATGTGGTTTAATGTACAGGGTCGCGATTAGGTTGAAAAGATGCAAAGGGCGATTGTGATGTATTTCATCCGTTAACGCGCGGAGCAGAGAAAACGCGATGCGGCAGGCTCGCAATTTTAACGAGAGAGTGATTAATTGTGTATTTATGTATTCACGGAATTGTTTCTGCAGCCATTGCGTCGCGCCTCTTCTCACACCACCACCACCGCCGTCGCGGTGAAAGCGTGTAAAAGCGGCGACCGTTGCACGTGTCTTATCTTGCGAATTTAGCTACCCCTGTACACCCGACGACCCAAAACCGCCCCCGCTCGCTTACCAAAATTACAATATATACCCCTTTCTCCAAAAGCTACAAATCATAAACACCCCAAAACTATCAGCGTTCCCGTTACACACACATAATATATACATATCATATATACTCGTAGATATAGATATAGTGACGTAGTGACGCATATACACCGACGGCGCATTAATTTCAACCGTACCTCTCTGTACTGCGTATCGTCAGGGCAGTACATAATAATAAGATTAATATTGTTGTATTATATGAATATTGAACGACCTCGGTGGTTTACTTTAACCCCGCCGACATGAAGATGTTCTGTATGTTAATATATCTACATATTAACATATGGTATCAAATAATACATAGGTAATATGCACAATGCAAATATCTAATGTCCACATTGTGTAACGTTTAGTTTGGAGCTCGTAAAACTAAAACCCAAAGGAACCGTTTGAGAAAAGGATCGATTGTGTAAATGGTTAGGTTAGGCTATATATATATATATGTATAATTTGATAAAGAGTAGTCTTAAATTTTGAGCGAATAGTTTGCGTAAAAAATATACTTACTATATTATTATGTAAGTTTATGGTATGTCATAGAAATTAGACATAATAACCATAATTCAAAAATACCTAAACAAACGTTAAAAATGCAGGTTGTTTAAAAGTATTTTAGGTTTAAATTGAGATTATTATTTAATAACAGTTTTGGGAAAATAAATAATATTATACTAAGCAATAATATATATATATATACATTCGTATAGTTAATTGATACCTATAAAGGTTTGATCTAGGCATCGGCGCAACGGCTGCATCCGAGTTGGGTCCCAAATTTATAATTACTACACTAGTTGGGTCCCGAATTATTTTAGGTACTACACTAGTTGGGTCCCGGATTTTTGTAGGTACTATACTAGTTCGGTCCCGGATTTTTATAGTTGCTACACTAGTTGGGTCCTGAATTATTTTAGCTACAATACTAGTTCTTGAATATTTTTTGGTAAGTACTACACTATAGTACTATACTAACATTTTCCTTCCCATTTTAACAGACTTAGGACTGTCTATGATCTATTTAGACCACAGGTATGGTTAAAAATGTTTTTTACAGTTTTTTTTTTAGTTTTGTTTCTTTTCTATTAAAATATAAGTAATTAGAATTTTATAAAAAAATAAATCACTTATATATTGAAAAGGTTAAAAACTAATTAGTATAAAAATACATATTATATAATATAAATATAGCCATATAGGTGTAAGTTAAAAAATATTAAAAATGTTAAAATTATTATACAATAATATTATAAATACAAAAAAAAAATATTTTTGGAAAAATCACATGTTTGTTGGTAAAAATTTATACGATATTAATTTTACAAAATCAAATCGATTGATTATTCCTGCAGTTTTTTTATTCATATTGTCAGCTATAAATTTTTCTTTTAGCAAAATGCAGTTTCTTTTTTTCATTACTTCTACACTTCTCATTTTTATATAAGTATCAATTTGTACGTTTTTTAAAATTTCTAGGAACTGATAAATATTTGGGTGTGCTGTGTAAAACATAGAATTAAAATGAGAATGGAATGATTCGCAGGAATTTGTGGTTCGCATTGTCGAGGCATTAAATTCTGACCAAATTTTTGGTGGAAATCTAGATTCTTCATTAATATAATTGTCAAAAACATAATCAGTGAATTCTCGAATTTTATTGTCGTTTGGTTGGAGACTCATTATATCTTCAATAAAACAATTTTCCACTTCTTCTGGGTGTAGAAATGGTAAGCCAAAAAAATATTTGAGATATTTACTTAATTCAGAATTACTTTTATACTCGTTTGTTAATCCCAAATTTTGAATTTTCCGCCACCAGCTCTGCCCTAAATGGAATCTACACCCTTTAATATTTATTTCCGGCCATACTGATAAAATAGAATTATGAATAGCTTCTTCAAAGTCTACATATATTGTTTGAGGTAAAAATTTTAAATTAAGTTTTTCGCATTCATTACATAACATCCGAAAAGTTTGAGTATAAATTTCTTTTTGTTTATTTGGGAGTAGACAAAAAATAAGTGGAATATAATGATTATTATGTATTGTATGTATTGTGAATATTTGCATAAATATTTTTGGGCAACTTTTGAATGTGCCATCTACGTAAAACGTGTTGTTGTTACATAAAAAATTTAAATTTTCGACTGTACAAAAAATAACTATGTTATATTGATTATCATTAATTAATAAAAAATTTTCTTGTTTGTTAGTTTTTATATTTAAATCGTTCAATACTTTGTGAACCTCGTCATAACTTTGTGGAATATTTGGTAGAATATTTTTTCTCGCGTGATGAATATTTTTTTTAATAAGTGTACAATCGTAACGTGTTAATGTATCTATATCATTGTTTTTTAATTCAGCATGTAATAATTTAGAAGGTTTCTCACATATATCATTTTGAGCTTTTCTCTTTAAATTATTATTTAATATCTGCCTATTTAATATTTCTATAATACTGATATTATTACACGAATGCTCGAAAAATCCATGAGAGAAAACCACTTACGTCTTTTTTTATTACGAATATCCCATAATAGTCATATTATATATGTATAAGTACTTTTCATTTACTTTTAAATTTAATAAAATTCTATTAATATTATTGTACAATATTTTTACTAACTATCAAATACTATTATATAAATTATACAATTCTTCATAAACCTATTATATGGATTTATTTAAATTAAATAATATGTATTTATATACTTGGTTTTTAGCATTTTTAATATTTTAAAAAAAAACTGTAAAAAACATTTTTAACCATACCTGTGGTCTAAATAGCTCATAGACAGTCTGTTAAAATGGGAATGAAAATGTTAGTATAGTGTAGTACTTACCAAAAAATATTCAGGAACTAGTGGAATACCTATAATAATTTGGGACCCAACTAGTATAGTACCTATAAAAATCTGGGACCTAACTAGTACACTACCTGCGATTAGCCCCTAGTATTCGGGACCCAACTCGGATGCACCGGGCGCAACTAGACCTCTAAAATGTGGTGTGCTAAAACTGTTGACAGTTTACCAATTGATGGTATTTCACTTAAATAATAATTGTTAGGTGTAAAAAAACAAGGTGTGCTAAATTTTAACTTGGGGGTGTTAAAGACCTTTTTGCACCCCCCTAGTTGCGCCATTGGATCTAAGCTGTTTTATTTAATTAAACGATTTCTCATCTGCTTATAAAAATAAATAATAATAATATTAGTAGGTATATGATTATTAAAACCTAAAGTCATACGATAATATTGATAATAATAATTAAGTAATATAATGTAGTTTAAATAGAAATCCATACACATCACCACCACATCGCCACCTTCTCCTAACCAAAAATCACTCGATTTCATGTGTCCAGTTTAGCCTTTTTTCTTTTTAGTAATGTATATTATATAATATATATTGTTCACCATTATTTATTGTTCATCCCATACTCAGCTGTCTATACTCTGATCGTTTATAAAATGGATGTGTATCGTGTATATACACGTAGGCTAAGTGCGTGTATATGAGTATTTATTTTATACATGAAATATAAATATAAAGTTATAATGTTTATGCACCAAATATAGGTATAGGTTTATAGTACGGTTGACGAGTGCATACGTCCGCTCGCTTTCATTATAATGTATACGTACGGAATCCCAATTAACGCGGCAACAACATATAAACTACCTAACTTTTTTTTGTTTAAAAAGTGACGTATCTTTCTAAATATGGAGAACTTATTTCACATTTATAGGCGGTATAAGACAACGAAAACTTCGCTGTTATTTTACGTGCGTGGATTCCGCGTGTCTGATTTATAACATCGTTCTATGAAGGAAAAATGCAAATTTTATGAATATAATATGAACATCTCATTTACGACGTTTATATAGCGAAGGAAATGCTAGTGCGTATGAAAGTATATGATTTATACTCTTTTTCCAAAAATACATTAAAGTTATAGTGCAATGGTATGCTCTTTAAATAATGTGGCCATAAAATGCAATGGATAATATATATATATTATATTATATTATTAACAAATGATTTAACGTTATATACCTAAAATATAACAAACATAATACGGCAAAACATAATACATAAAACATAACAACGAAATACTACGTATATAATTGATTATTGTTCTCGGGATATCGTAAGCAAAAATATATTTATGAAGGTAATAAGTACTAATTAAAATTTAAATTAAGACAAATTAAATCAGATGACAGAAATGGGCATGGATAAGGGAAGGGATATCAGTCATTACTAATATAGGATCATATTATTTAACATAATATTATTATTATTCATATTATATCATATATTAATATTATTCACACAATATAACATCAATCGAAAATTTTATTGAAAGCCTCTTAAAAAGCGCTATATTATAAATACGTAATTAAATCATGTATTTTAGGATTTATATAAGCTAATTATCTACATTTTAATAGTTTTACACTAAACACATAAATGTACATTTTTTTTTTATCCCTTCGGAATAGATAATCAGCACGATATAATATCACAAACCAACTCTATACGACTGTACACTGTACAAATTAAAATGTCTATTGTAGAATGTGAGTAGAAGTCGTAAGAATACGACAATATTATATAATTTCTAAATACCTACACGAGTATCAGAATTTCCAGAAAATAATAAGATCCAAAGTTAAAAAACCAAAAATTATTAATTTGGCATCCAAAAATTATATTATTGTTTAGATATTGTGGTAACTATTTACTTTTAACTTAACTTATTTATATTTTCTGAGATTTTTTTTTTTTTATGTTGAACTGATAATTTTGCAGTATTCAGGGTTGGATAAGATACTCAAAAAAAAATAAGAATCATGATACATACATTTAGTGTATCTATAGATACAATATATACAAGAAAATGTAAAAGTATACATGATACTTTTAAAATATATACAATTTTATTTTATTGAATATTACACGTATAAACTATATACATTAACCATCAGAGTATCTTAATTTAATTTATGTTTTTCAAATTATTTTACAAATTTGTTTTGTAATTTTTTTCGTTATCAATAATTTCAGCTCAATTGTATGCCTGGAAAATGTTTCATAAAAATTCAGGGATCCACAATGAAATTATTTACAATAATGCAAAATATTATTTTTACAAATATATATGCGTCTATGGCACTCAAAGGGTTAATAATACTCACACACACACACACACACACACACAATACTACAATTATTGTTATATTGATTTTAAGTTTCAAGTATCCTGTAAATTGAATTCAAATTTCTTTGTACTATTCACTATTCAGTATACAAATTTTTATTATAATAGCATCTTTTATCTTTCGGCAAAATAAGATAAATTATGATACTCGTCACTCGTTACAATAAGATATAAGATGTACAATTTTATCTTTGATACTGTCCCACTCTGGCGCCCTGGCGGTATTTTGAATGAGATTTAAATGTTGAAATATTGTGAAAATATATAAAAATGTTAATTATATTATATTATGTATTATAATATGAACACTATATTATAGTAAAAAATAATGACTATATTATTGACTACCTATTACAATATTTTATACAACGTGGATGTCGAAATTCGCTCAACGCTAAAAGGGACGATCATTTTAAATGATTCGACAGTAGTTGTTGGTATAAGAAGATATTATGCACAAAAAATCAAGAACAAAACTATTAAATAATTGTAATACATAATAATATACCAACTCAAAAATTAAAATAATAAACTTATAAAATGCATTATTCACAATTTAAAATATATATATATTCTTCCAACTCGTATCTAATATAATATTAATATAATAAGATTATTATATCCACAAACGCATATACCGTTCTACGTATGAATATCGTCGTCGAAACGATATTTTCTCTTTGGTAATGCTGCGGAGCGACACAGATAATATATAATATATACATTTAATAATAATATTAATATTATAACGGTGGCCCTTTATCGAGCGCCATTTGTACGGATGATCCTATTTCGGCGGCGACCGTGGTGAAGTGCAACGGGTGGTAAGGGGGCGTAGGATAGACGTGATGATGGGCCGAGCTGGGTAGATGGGTAGATAGGTTGGGGGAACTCCACGGCAAACGGAAAGGGGGGTAGCGCGCGTCACCGCCGCCGCCGACGCCTGGAGAATCCCTAGCTGCACCAGAAAAAGAAGGACAATGTCATCCGGCGGCGGCTGTGGGGGTCGGCGGATAACTCGGCGTACGACGCGACGCGCGTGCGCGCATCCGTTTCCGACCAATCGGAACCGCCGGGCGTATCGTCGTCGGATGGCACTCCCCACCCCCCGAGCGCGCCACCGGGACGCCAGTTAAATTTAATTATCGGATCATTATGTAGTCGTACAGGCCCGCGAGTTCGTCTGATATCGCGTACAGACCACCGCCGCCAGTGTGGATGTTCGTCTATATAGTGGCCACGCGCGCTTTACCTACGATATCCGAAAAATCGTAAACAAACGATACAATATAATAACGATAATATTATTATCCGCTCACAACATACACCTGCGACGAGTGCGCCGTATTCCGATCGTTGTTCGTATTTACTACGGTTAATATTCGTTTACAATCGCCGTCAAAGGTCCGCGTCGCGGCGGCCTATTCGCCGCGCGATTTCCGACTGCTGCGCTGCAGGTAACGAGTGCGCGGTTTCGACGAGACGGGAGCCGCCGGAACATTGACTTCCGAACAGTGTGTCCGGTGCGAAAAACGGTGGTCCGGTGCCGGTTATCATAACAATAACAACTGCAATAACATTATACAGTCGTATCTATTACGTATAATATAATATATACGTATAACTAAATTGTTGTCGTCGTCTTCGTCGTTATCGTGTCTAATCGGAACCCCGGCGACCGTGCGGCAGTCCACGGTGGTTCTTCGGCGATATTTTTAAACTTCCAATTCCATAATAAATTGCAATGTTTTTTTGGCGATTTTTTACTCGTGACATTTTTTTAAAATCCATTTGTTGACGGTCGCACTGATCACGTGTGACGCTGCTAATCGGAAAATCATATTTTTTCAGACGATTTTGTACAGGTAAACAACCCTACAATAATGCTTATTTTTAATATACGCGTCATAATATGTAATATTTAGTATGTTGTAGTACGTCTAGGACTTATGAGTTGTGTAATTTTTTTTTTAAACTATGTTGGTTAAATATTAATTAATATACGTATGTATATCTGCGTTTAAATATGTGAGTGTAAACATAGGCGTAAATTGTATTTGTTAGAAGAGGAGAGCTAAAATTATAAACATAGAACAGGCCCGCGTAAGGCTTTGCCACCCGCATCCCCTACATAAAAATTTTATAATTTTATTGTAGCATTTATTATATATAAAATGTTTATAGAAAAACTACAAAATTATTTATTTAATGGCGTATAATACATACATTATTATCATTGTCGTTATAAAATATTAACGTATAGCTCAATCATTTTAATTTTATTACAAATTTACAATACAAAATTCATACACGAACCTTAAATGTTCACATAACACATATCTATCGGATATCCTGATGAGGAATTATATGTTTTACATTTTATAATTTCTTATAATAAATAACCTTACATTTCTTGAAAAACTTTTAAAAAGTAGTACGCTAGTACCTACTAATAAATATTAGCTGCAGCTCTATACTATCCAGAATAAACAATATATGTTATATACATGCATTTTTGCTTATAAATGTATACGTTTTATTCGTGAAAATTATGTAATAATTTAAAATTAAGTAAAAATTAAGTGATATTAAGTAAAATAAAATAAAGTTAAACTGATAGGTAATATGTGAAAAAATTTAAAATTTACTATATCATTTTACTTGAAATTTTAATACTTGTATACTGATGAAACTTAGACTGATTATAAAAGAATAGAGTTGTTATATGACTATACCTATATACGAATATGTGGAACATTTACATTTGATATTTGAACAAATGAAAAATACAATTTTATAGTCTTTAAATATGAATACTTATTAATTATTATTATATATCTATACTTACTCATAAGTTAAAATTAGCATCGATCAAAATTATATTAAATGCCATACTATATAAACATAATATAAAAATAATATTTAAGTTAATACCTATCCAATATATATGTACATCAATTTATAGTAAACATAAACTTATACATATTATATACTATATTATGTTTTTAGAAATCATAAAAATCCGAAGCGATTCTGAGATATCTTTCATATCGAATTTATTATAGAAAGAAAACTTTTTGTTGAATATATATATATAATAATATAATGCATAACTAAATATTATGTAAAATCGGTAAATAAATGCTAATAATATTAAAGAAAGGTATATAAATATAATATATATTATATATATTATAAGGTATCCTTATTAACGTTGGCACCTAGTACCTATACATACCACTATACCAGCGTGTTGTATCGGCAAATAAAAAATAAAATAACTTTATATGAAATGCTATTATTAGAAATTATTTAACTATATAAATATACAAGTTGCTCATTTTATGATTGATTGACGATTTAAGTATCTTATACAAGCATCAATAATATTTATGAGATATTATTTATTTTGAAGATTTTTACTGTTATTTATATGTTTTTATTTTTTACGCATTATACGAGTTTTTTTTTTTAATTTAAGTTTTTATTTCGATAATTTAGAGTATTTCGTTTATAAATTTGCATTTAAACTTAAAAATATTTAAATAAATATCAAATACATCCTGAAATCAATACTATAAGTTTTAACTAACTAACTAGGTACTTATTCGGAATTCATTTTTATTTATTAAAATATTATATACGAACATTATTCAGTTTTAGAATATAAAATTGAAAAAGAAATGTTGTCATTCTATAAAAGTAAAAAATATGAACATTTATAATAATAATTATTAATTGTGAAAATATCAATTTTTTCAAAAATATTGCTTACACATTTTTTTTGTAACATTAAATTATTTTTAAAAGATAATTGCCAAATTTTTTCAAAATAATAATGGTTATAAACATTTAAATAGATAATTTTATACAATTTTAAATATAATTCGTCAATAAACATTTAAACATTGATACATTAAATATATTAATATAAAATAAGAGCTCTTATTGTATAATATTTGGGTTTATTTAAAAGTACGACTTACACATCAGCTAGCACTCAAAAAATACTGCACGTGCGGAGGGTGTATCAATATTATGCACAGGACCAGGCGTCAATTTTAATGGGGGATTTAGGGGTTGTATACATTAACGAATAACAAAATAATTATCTCATATTAAGTTAGTTGAGTTAACATAGTACAAAAAATTCAAAAGTGTGAAGTTGTGAAGTTATTCATTTTAATATTACCTTAAAAATGGGAACATTATACTTTATAACAGGTTTTATGGAGTCTTAAACTCATAAAATATGTTATACTTACTGCCAAGTTAATTTTTTTATCATTAAAATTACTTAGGTAAACAAATTAAATAAACTAATTTTATCGTTTAACTAATATTATTCATGCTACAGTTTATTTTATAAAATGCTCTATGATAATGCAAAGTATTTATATTATTAATTAATAATTTTAAACTAAATAATTGTACCTACACTATATAACATATAAGTTATATGTCTTACCCATATTTATTACTTTTACATACAAAATGTAGATATTTTAATTTTGGACAAATTCCTATAATTATCAACATTCGACATAAGAAAATATCGATTCAACAATCGGATAAAAAAAATATTGTTGGGTTTTCCTAATGGATGTCCCTAAGTTGTTGTGGTCGAAACAGGTTATATTCTGTCGGCGGCGACGAAAGGTCGGAAATAGGGTTAAAAAATATTTAGCGCTACTTTAGCTGCAATCACACGTTTATTATTTATAGTTGAATAATATTTATATACATATATGGTTAGTTACCCGGCAATTCTAAAAAAAAACAAAAAAACAAAAAACGGTATACAAAAATATACCACACAGGAAAATATAAGTTATGGTGTGGAAAGTTATTCGAAAAACTCGAGCCAATAAATTATAACGGCATGTAAGGACAAAACAACCCTCTAAACATATGCATACACTGACCCTTTTTATCATGTAAAAACCACGTACGTGTTTTGATTCTTTAGTTGTATCATAAATAGTATTAAAACAGTTGTAATTACAAATAAGGCAGTTAGTGAAAAAGGGGAGTATAGCGAATGACATTATTATTTATGGTTTACCATGTTTATTACTACAGTCATCATAAATACTAATTAAAAACTATTTAAGATTCTTTATCGATGTTTAAAAAGCTATTATCTTACTCGTTTTTGTTTAAAAAAATATTCATATTTTTATTATGTTTTTAACACTAACAGTTAGGTTAGGTTAGAGTTAGCAAGAATGATAAATTGATAAATGTTTGCTTAATTTTTTTCGCCTACATTTAAAATTTAAATTAATTATTATCATTTTTGTATTTTTGTAGTTATTTATGTATTATTGTAGTATCATGTTTAATTTATACTTGTTGACATCTCTGAATGTAAATCGTTTTATATTATGAACTTTACAAGTTCATAAATAAGTTATTAAAAAAGTCAACTATAGATGATTTATGTCATTGATGTATAAAAACATATAATTATTTTCCTCTAATGATAATAAAAAACGTACTTACATAACTTTTTTCTAGCTAAATGTTTTAAAAACGAGATCCTTCGACATTTTACTATCTTCAAATAATCGATCGGGTGCAAAGAAATTCTTACCTTTTACTGCTTTTCTTCTAAATATAATTTTATATTATATTATCTATATGACTACACGCTAATTAACCTATTGTTTAAGTAAAATTTAATTATATTTTAATATGTTTCTTAGTTGGTAATTTATTTTCAGTAGATACTCATTTTATGTTTTAGATGATGTACTATATTCTATTATTGAAATTATTTTTCTATTAAAATTGTAATTTTAATCTAGTTGTGTATCTCTTATTCTGTATTTCTTATAAATATAACCCTATATTGCTTTTAACACTATTTAATCAACTTATGTATCAAGTAGTTGAGTTATTCAATCCTTTTAGTTAAAATAAATATAGAATTATTATTTTTAAATTAAATCCATGCTATCTTTCGATATAATATAATTAATTCTTATAGTTATTTTTTGCGTTTCAGTTATACTCAATGATGTACGAAAGCGCATGTTCGTACCAAAGTGCATTAGACCTAAAAAGGGTGGCGATGTCATCACCACCTAATATAAAAACAGAAAACGATTGTCTTCCAACTACTACTCCACAATGGCCATCGGTAGGAGTGGCTAGTTGTGCTTATAGGTAAACACCACAATTTATTTACTTAATTCGATTAATTAGAACAGCTCTTTGAGTGCACTAATGCATTTATAATACACTATATACACGTTTTATACTCGTATACTAAATACACTTGCACTATGAACAAGTAATAATTTATTATTAATACCTATTTTATATTTTATAAGGTTTGCATGTAATTCCACGTTTGAACAACTCAAACAGTCAGTAGAAAAGGCAAAAGCTGCATTACAGGATCGTGGAAGTTACTTATCATCGTGTGACTTAGGTACGTCTCCTTTTTGTCCAGCAACACCATCATCTAGGACGCCAGTGTCCACTCATCCAACTACCAATTCACTCGATTTATTTCAGGATGAACAAAATAATACCGACAAACGAAACAATTGTAAGTTTATCAACAACAGTTAAAAGTTTAAAAATAACATTCAAATATACGAACACCTATAACATTCTATAATATAAGTGCAATAAAAATTTATCTTTAAATCAAAATAATACAATTCAACTAATGGTAAAAATAACGCAATAATTATTTATAGGTAATATAATAACTATTTATTTTTAATGAATCGTATTATCTATTTTTCTATACCCAATAATAATAATAATATATATCGTTGAAAATCTCCAAACAGTATACTATATTAGAATGTATTGTCGTTTCTATAGAAAATAAAGTTAAGAAGGAAGAAAACAGTTTCCATGGAAACAACTTTCGGTCGTCATCCTTCAGTGGTTTTGTGCTTTTGGCCCTCTGAGAAAAAATGGCGCATTTTGGAACAATTGCACTGAGTTCAAACACAATACATTATATACATATATTTTCTCACCGGGCATTCGGAAACGAATAGGAATGAGATAGTAAAGGGGTTCCCGGGTGTGGAAGAGGAGTGAATGAAAATTGAGTACATCCGTTGTGGCTTTTTAGCAAAAAAATAAAATAAGTGAAAACGAAAAAAAGAAAATGCTTTTTAATGATATACCAGGGACATCGGTTTTTATTATTGTAGTCCACTTCCGACGACCATATCAGACCAGGCACATAATCCTTTTATGATTATCATTTCCTTCCTTGAAAATTCATGGTATAATATAATATTTTTTTTACATACTTCAAATATTTTTTAATTTAAAAAAATTCTAAATATAAGTAATTGCATAAAATATTTAAGCTTTTATTACGCTTACGAGGATGATTAATAAATTTAATAAAGTTTTGAACTTTAATTTAGTTAGGTAATATTTTCTTTTTTTTTCTTTTGATTTAATAAAATCATAATAAATACTTCATAATACATTTTAATTGACGAATCATTACAAGTTATATCAAAGTTTGAAGTACTTATGTTGTTTGTATAAAAAAAATGTTTAAAAACAATTTATAAAACATATCAAACTTTGATGAATATTATTTGTAAACAAACAACTTTTTTTTTTACAATAAATATTAATGAAACTTAGATAACATTTGAATAGATTATATTATAATATATGTATTAAATTTGTAATATATTTGTATATGCATATACATAATGTAATCGATAAATTATATATAATTATAAACATAAATGAGGCATTACACGTAATAAAAAAATTACCTAGTTTAACTGTTTAAGTAATATTAGGATCTTATAAGTTTGAAATTTATTTGGTAAATATTTAATTGAATGAAAATAATGTCTTGAAGCAAATCTTATTTCTTGTTATAAATGCAAGGAACAGCGAGAATAGAATCCTTTTTCTTTCAAATGTTTTATTTTTCCTTCTTTTATTTTTGTAAACGCTTTTGTTGTTTTTTTTTCAACACCTTTCTAGATAATTATTTTGCTGACGTAAACGGAAAATAATGAATAACCTACATAAAAAGAAGGAAAATTATCATTATAAACAAATATAGAAAAAAATAACATAGACATGATAAAAAGAAGACCTCCGGAACATTAATACCGATTCCAGGCGACGAGCCGCAACGATAGTATCCTTTTCCGGTGTTCCGGTTAGTTTTCCTGGTGCATTTTATTTGACACAAAAGAAATGTTATTTAACAAAATAAAATTAAAATATCTATTTAAAAACATTTTCCAGACGCTCGTGTTTTATTGTAAAATGTGATACTTTTGAATAATTAGTGGAAAATATGTTTTCTTTCTAAAATTATTAACTAATGCGCTGACAACATACTATTTCATTTCAGTTAATAATCATACTTGATTTATTAGTTATTTGTATTTTATTTGATTCGGCCCTCATCATATTATTTTCTCTTGACATCTATGTTATTAATGTTTTCAATAACGTGCAGTTTATTTATTTTGATTTAATATTCAATGATGAATAATAATTTTTTAATCACAAATACAAACATATTTTGAATATAATTATATCTGTATTCATATTACAAATAATAATAATATACTATATAGATAATTGACATTTAGCTGTTGCATATTAGATTTAAAATACATTTTTTAGTTATTTATATTTTTTTCTACCACAAAATAATTACTTGTGACTTGTAATGAATATAAACGTCCATAATTCATAAATATTTAGATCACATATAATACATATATTTTCGTATTACGAAAAGTATTGGTCACCATATGCATATTATTTTTCTATGTATTTAATAAATAGTTACAATTTATTTTTTATTTTTTTTAGACATTGATTCATCAAATAGCAGATATGATAAAAGCTCTGGATTGATGCATTTATCATCGTCTACTTCAAATGGTAAAGTATACACAATACATTTATTTTATATAGTAATATTTCAAATAAATTTTAAAAAGGATAATTATTATTTTATAAACGCAATTATAAAATATTTTATAAGTACTTAGATTCTACCTCTGAATTGAAATGCAATATGCACATTGTAAAACTACATTATTACTTTGACAAAACATAATTGTATTTCACTATAATATCTACTACGGTAATTTCGTCTACACTTTAAACATACTCGTATAAATAACTAATACCTAAGTAATAACGTAGTGTCGTAGTATACATTATAATTTATAAGAAAGAAAATTAAAATATATGGGATCATTGGGAACCAAAGATTATAGGTTACTTAACCCAGTGGTTTTCAAACTTTTTTGGATTGCGACCACCATTTTTTATTTTTTTGTAATGCGACCCTTTTCAAAAAAAAACCGTTGTTTTATTCATCAAAATTTGATTTATACATTTATACATGTACTACCAAAATGACACCTAGGTAGGAACTGATTATTATAAATATTTTTATTAAAATTTTTCAAATATAGGTACCTACGTATACGATATGTGTTACGAACAATTTAATAATCAAACGATAAGAGTACGCTCCTCGGCATGTTATTGTATGGATATAGAACAAAATAAAAAATTATAACTTTATTTTATTTTTTTAAATAATATGGAAAAATAATCTCGTCCATTTTTTTGGCGACCATCCAGGTTGAAAACCACTGACCTAACCAAATGTTGCATAACTTATTTATTCATCAATAATATATAATTATATCATTATAGCTAGAGTATACCTATCTTGTATCATTACAGCTTCATAATACTGTAATTGCTTATTATACATATAGAGTTTATCATAGATTAATTTTGTTGATATGTTATATTAATTTAATTTTAATTAGTACCATAATTAGTATGCAATCTGCGGTGATGTATCAATTAAGTATTTAGTATGTTGATTGTTGATGCAATGTATTCGCGTGGTGGTTGTGTTGCATATAATTGCACCGAAACCCAGAAACCGTGTTTTACATTAAAAAAACAAAACATTCTAGACTGAAGTATTTATTTTGATGATGTTTATTATATTTTATTCATAATGAATATTGGAATTTATATTTATATTGTTTTATGAATTTATTATATGCCTAAAATAGCAATATTAAATTATCAGAAAGAACGTATAAAAACGCAATTGTTGTAACAAATACTGAAAAATAATACGTTTTCCACAAATTCTAAACAAACGGATTACGTCGAACATATGTTGGGTTCTAGCATATTTATTTTGAGAAAACTTAAATTGGTTTATTCTAACCTACTAGCAGTATTACTGTTAACAAAATTCTACCAATGATTGAACAATATTATATTTTGGTACCTAATCCTCTGATAAAATTAATAAAATATTAAAATATTTTTTTTTTCATAAAATGTACATAAATACACAGCTTAATTCTTTTTTTCTGTTTTTCTGTTTTTTTAATTTCATTATAATGAAACTTAAAGAAATAAAGAAATTCAAAAGACACTTCTTTCACAAAACTTAATCGGGTCAATCCTTCACTGGTAAATCAAAGCATCTTTTCCGATTACGTCATTATCTATAACATTCAAATAAAACCCTATTCTCATGGATCTAATTCGTATTTAATTTAAGCGATCAAAATATAGTTTTTAGTTACCAATAATTCAAGTTTTACCAAATAAATAAAAAATAAATTATATTAATACAATCTCATAAGGCGTTTGCTATAAATAAACTAAAATAACTATAACACAAATTTATATTTTCAATATTATTTACTTGTACTTACGTATTAATACGACATAAATACAAAATAATCTCGTTATTGTCAAATAATATTGTATAGGTATCCCGAAAAAATTACATTTCAAAAATAATAATCTGTGGGCGGAGACGAAAAATATAACCCCCACATGGCTACATACACACCTAATATGTATGATATTGAATTATTTATTATAAACTATAAATGTAGCTGTGATGTTGGGTGAAAAGGGGAGTCGCGTGACCCCCCTCACTCTCTCCTCTTTGACGATATAGTGTGTTTATCTCCGACGAAGGTTCGCTTTTACAATTTTACAGGAAGGGGGAAAAACTGTCAACCCATCGGTATGAGGGTCACATGTTGTTACCATGGAAACTGTCGTCAGTCAAATGGCCGCCATCCCATACCGCCTCGCCAATCATTCCTATTCGGGGCTTTCTTCTTAACATCTAATAGATTTTTTTCTGTTTGGCATTAAATTATGGTACAAAGGCGAGGAACGTTTTTAGATTCTTTACAAAGTTTTTATAATATATTTTTTCGATGATTCACACGTTTTTAACAAAAATACTATTCAAACTTCTATAAATATAAAAGTCATAAGTCTAATTGTAGATAATGAGAAGCTTGAAATCATTTTTATTTGCGGCAAATCAGATTATCATGAAAACATTAATAAATAAATAATAGCCAAAAATGCAGTAAACAAATACACAGAGTTTACAATATACAGATAACTAATATAAATTGTTCAAACAATTATTTACATAACTAATAAAGTAATAAGTATAACACTAATACACTAGCTATTACCTATAATATTTACACTATACAATTATGGGGTTTTCACTTATTATCTATGTATAGTAGGTACAACCAATTTAATAGTATACGACTTTAACATGATATATGTTGACTATTTTGTACTTGATTATTACGTCAATTGAATTTCTTGGTGTAGAATAATAACGTTTAAAAATGTTAAGTAAAAAACTTATAAAGATATGTGGTTTAGGTTATTAATTTTATGTAATTTTAAATACTTATACGATTTGATTTATCTCCTACTACTGAACTCTATATTAAATAAAAATAAAAATACCCGGTCTGATTACCAGCTGAATTGCAGCTATTCTTTGAGCACTCTACTATTAATTTATTATTTTAAATTTTAATACATATATACGTTTATAAAGCTACCAAATAATAAATATATTTAGCTATTGAATACTGACTTATAAATAATATAATGAGGACCAGCATAAAACTATTGAAATATATTGGTATATAACAATTATTATTCTATTAGATTTAAATATTTTAAAAAATATCATTATACTCATTAATATTAATTAAAATAAACATATATTTTAACAAGTAGTAGTCTGACTTATATATAATATATAATATATTATTTAATCTTTAGACTATTATAATGACGTAAAATCTATGTCCATATATTTTTTAATATTTTGTAAACATACTTATATTCTGTAACTTTGTTGAGTAAAAAATATATAACTATAATATTTTTTTTAATAATTTCTACAGGTTTATCTTCTGTAGGAAAATCATCGTCGTATTTGCCATCATCCATATCAGAATCATTTAGATCGTCATCTAAATCAGGTATGTCATTAATCTGTTTGCGTTTGTATTAAAGTTAATTCCATCAATAAAAGTTTTATTTTAAATAATTTTATATTTTTATTATATGTATTTAAATAATTATACATGAAGGTGAATTAGATAATAAAAAAAAAAAATTTAAATGTATTACAAACAATGTACTACATTCACATTAAAAAGTATGCAATTAACTTCCGTCTTACTATTAATAGGTAGGTATATATTATTATTAGTAGTAGTTAATCATTTATATTCATAACATTTGGATAGGTTTTGGTATATTAACTAGTATTATAAAGTTTGAAATCAGTTCATATATAAATACATAGTAGGTACAATATAATAGTCTAGTCTAGTGAAAGTGGAACATTTTCCCTGAAATGGTACACTATAGAAATATTACTATATATTGCAGCAAATCTCTATTATTATTTATATTTATCTTTACTATTATTTGTACTTTGTGAATCATAACATTTAATAAAATGATCACCAAAAATTAATCTTTTTTTATATCCTTGTATGAGATATATCTCATATAATATATATTAAATCAATAATAAATCATAATGGGGACATTGAAAGGCAAATTTAAAAAAAATATATAAAAATGATAAAATAAGTTAATTAAAACAGTGGTAAAATGACTTCTAATTTTATTCTTCGCTTACTCTAACAATTTAATACGTATGACATACAAATATACAATTATTAAAATCATAACTTTTATATAGGTTCCCGAGTATAGGGGACATGGCTAACATGGCTTTTTATAGAAAGAAAATGGTATCCTTCTCAATAGCATAAATTCTTTAAAATATCATTAAATTCTTTTTTAACATTTTCAACTATATACTTACATATTTTATATGTTTCATTTATTATTTCCATATTATTTCGAATAATACAAATATTGAATTTTTGTGCTTTTACTTGTCTTTTATCTATATCTAAAAATTGTATTAAAATAAATGGAGAAGTCGCTCTGCTAAGTATAAGTTTTGAGTATACTTAGCTATTGTGTAAGTCATTGTTATGAGTTTGTTAAATTTTAATTCAATAATAAATCATTACATACAATAAAACTATATTTTATTATTTATTAATATTTTTAAGTGATTCATCTAATAATAATACGGTAGGTTGGACTAATTTTTACTAAAATCATAACATATTACAACATATTTATAACAATAACTAACTAAGGTATAGCATTATAAACGAGTATTATTAATAATTTTTATTATCCTACATCGATATACCTAATATAACTATTATCAACTTATAAGTCAATAACGAGTCAATAAAAAAAGTACTATACAACAGTGTAAATATAGATTTTTGGTAAAAATATGACTCAAATTTATTCTAAATATTTATATAAAATAGTTTCTACAATTAATATTTTATAAATAAAAACTGAATAATTTAAATTATTTGAAGCAGAGCTATTATTTTTCGCTTATGTGTTAAATTTCAATAGGATTTGAACTAGGTACAAATTTGTCTAAAAAAAATTGTTCATATTATAAAAGGCATTAAAAAAATTTTAATTCCTGTGCGGATGACTTAAGAATTATGTTGTATTGCATTTTTAAGCTAATAAAAGATTATATTTGGTAGAAATTTGAATTATCAAGTTTTTATATATAATTATTATTTTTGTAATTGCAAAAAATTAACAAAATCTATTGTCAAAAACTAGAGGTTACTTAAATATTCCTATTTTTTGTCAATTTTTTAGTTTTTTACAATGATTTCTAAAAAAGAACTAGGACTCTCCAAAATTCAATTTTCAACCAAAAACCAACCTCAAAGTTGAAGATTAAAACTTTTTTACTGCTCCTATAAAGCTAAAGCTGACGTCTGCAGAGAAAAAGGAAAATATATCGTTATTCCGTTCAGAATCCTAAAACATTATTATATGCATCTAATTATTAGTGTATTTGGAAATATATAGGTACTGTTTATAATAATGTATAGCAGTGGAATATTTATGGGAGGGGGGGGTGATATGGGGGATAGATCCCCCCTTGGTCTTTTTTTTACTGGTAGGTTTAATAATTCCATACGTGTATTACAGACACACAGAATAAAATTATTGATAACGCTACACTTTATTATAATATTGAATATTGATATATTAAGAATTTGGAAATTTTATGGTTGATGCCCGTAGTCCATACACGACTTACTAGTTACTGCTAAAGTGCTAAATATGTATATGATTGAAAACAATTCGTATCGTAAATCGTAAAATGCTGTCAATCGTCATTATTGTCAAATGTCAGTAACGATCCGGCTATTATCGTGTTTTTAATAATAAAAATGCGTTTAGTTGCTATTTCAAAACATATTGCAGGGCGAAGGGCCGAAGGCATGTACCTATATATAAATAGGCGTTCTAAACAATAAATTCCAATACAAATAATAATCAAACTTAAACAGTAAAATACGAGTTATTAATTATTTTTATAATTTATTATTGCAATAGTTTATTTTTAATCCAGCATAGTAATTACTCATTATAGTCGAACACTCGCGCTTTTGCCAGTACTAGGCTGGTTGCCTGGTACACTATTTTTTACTTTTTTCGTCCTACATATATAAAAATATATATTTATCAATAGGTACTACATATTGTATTCTCATGGTTTTCTCGGTTTTATAAAAAAATTAATTACCTATGAATAATAAATCTTCAAACAAAAGAATACAGATTTATATATTTATGTATAGGTACTTATTGATAAAAAATATATAAATGTTTAACATTTTTGAGAAACAGTGGTGATAATTGTACCCCCCTCCATGTCTAGGAAATTATATATGTTTGCCAACGTATATTCCCCCCTTGACAAATTTCTAAATACGCCACTGATGTATAGTACGCATAGTTATAATAAAAACTAAAAAGAACAACATAATATGCGCGCTCATAGACAATATTATTATAACACATAAAACACGTGCATTGTAATACAAACTATGTACTTACGTATATGGCATTGTTATGAAAATAAGTATAGAATCATCCCACATGTCATTCATTCAGTTTTTGTAGCTGTATTTTAAGTAAGATTTATGAGATTTATTCATTTGTATCCAAAATTTTAGAGTTATCGAAACACGCAAGAATAAAATTTACCCCTATTCTACCGCCACAGCAGGCTGAATATACATTAATATAATCGAAATATAGGCAGGTATCCGTGTATAATATACAGTTAGTAGTAGAAAAAATAAACATTGATTATCGTGTTTACTTCGGTACCTATACACACGGGTGATGGCGTGGTGGCGTTTGTCTGTAGCGTTAATATAGGTATATATATATAGCGTGACTGACATCCCTTTTTCGCAATAAACCGTATAAAAGCCAAGGTGTCTCTTCGTGACAGTCATCGAATCGAACAATGCAATATAAAATTTCACATAGGCAAGTCTGTACAGTGGGAGGAGGCCACAGTTAACTCGGTTATGATTAATGGCTCCGGCCCCCTCGCCGAACGACTTTAGTCCATCCCTATTAGCAATAAATAAAAATATTATATACATTTTTATTTTATTTTTTTTTTGTTTACCCAGAATGCTTTGTCTCGAAGCTTTCATTCGTATCCACCCTTCACCCTTCACCGTGCACACGTTAACCTCGGCATCATAAAACATTTGACTCAAGATGTAATCAAAGCTGAGAAAACCCACCAACCCGTAAATAATAGAGGTTTTATTTATTTTTCCAATAGCTAGTGCATCAACTAGGGCGATGTGTCGGAAATTGAGCCCACACTGTAGTCAAATTTAATATTTATTCGTTTAATATATATTCAATATAAATTGCTCGTACATGTATGTAGTAACTTTATCTACATAATTAATTAATCACTTCACCTAATCTATGTACGAGTATATTATGTTATATTAATAAATTATCTATTAAAATGAAAACATTCCTGCAACCGATACATGCACAGTTAAACTAATTGAATTTGAAAATATTAAAAAAAAACAATATTGTGTATATTATATATAATAACTAATACGATCCTAATTATATGGAAAATTATTTAAAAAATTATGATAGAATTACAATAATAGCTATGATGTTTAAAATATACATTTTTTACTACTGAGACTCGAACTTTGAAAAGTTATTATTTGAAACACGTGCAGTGTTCCATTGTCACAACGAATATATACGTTACCCCTCTAGTCGAACGTTATTTTACATAATAAAGAGAATTTATGACAATAATAATTATAATTGTTACCAGTGAATTAAATCGAAGTACGGTATGGTTACTTTTGTCTGTCGTCGATACCATATCACATGTCGTCTCTCTACCTCTTCCACCCCAACAACGCAATGTTATAGTCTTTGAATACGCTTGCTCTTGCCCACTATCACCCCGACTCCTTCGGCACCCTACACGGCCTACACCATATACTGCGCCCACTCGCCGACCGCCGCGACGACGAGTTTTCGAACATGACTAATCTCTATGGGTTTCCGTTTCGGAATGGAAAGTCGGCGGCGTACGGTTTCCTGCCGTACGTACGGCTCGAAATAATAGCCCCAGTCCACACGCGTCGCGGCCTTTGTCAATTAAAGGCCCTTTCGGTCCATTTCACCAGTGGACGACCGCCTTTAACGAGCGACCCTTTCACTCTGTCCTACAACTCGACCATTGTTTGTTTATGATTAAAACCAAACGGGCCAGAAAAAAATACGCGCATAATAATAATAAAAAAATAATAATGTACACAATAGCGTTTTTATACGGAACATCTCACATGACATTGCAATAATTTTTCATTTTTATGACAACTAACGGCGATGTACCAACGTGACTATAACAATATCATTATGTCAAATTTTATACTTAATTTTATCAAATGAAATTCCTTTTATACGAACATTATGTATTTATTTTTAATATTTTTATCTTTAGGTAAAAACCTTAAAAGTTGAACTATAAAATATCAAAACGTCGATAAAAAAATTGTATTATTTTAATACAAAAATAATTGGAATCGTAATGAAAATTATTAAACTAATATCTAACCTAACCTGTATCTATATTTTAAGTGTTATTATTTTATGTATCATAAAATTCTAAGATTGTAACTTATACATGTATAAGAAATTTATTCTTGTATTTTAATCTGTATTTTTACAGCTAGGTATATAGGTAGATTGTATCTCACGTATTTAATAAAAACCGTCATTTATAAACTGAAATATCAAATATTATAATGTATGAATAAAAAAAATGTTTAACGGGCAATGTGAATAGTACATATAGATAGGTAAATTACTATGGAGTATAGAGTATATTATTAAACTTTACTAGTTTATATTAGCACGAATAGCACGTAGTACTTACAGTCTACAGACAACAAAATAAAGTGTAATAGTATTAAATAAATCAGTAAATGTATGTTTATACTTTATAGTCGCTAACAAAAAATATACACCTATATATTTCACTCAACCTTAAAACATGTGTTTTTATTATAATTTAAAATTGTTTTCACCTGGCGTAGATTTCATTAAATCGTTTAATGATATTATACTTTGATATAGCTTGGTTCCCCTACATCTAAATAGCATAGATGAATTTAATAATAAGCCAAAGTGTTCTCTGTAGGTACTAATCACCCCTAAAATCAATTCATTATTATAGTATACACCGCTGTGTGGTCATCACCTGTCTATACATAAATATATCTGACGGCTAATAAGTCTAATTTCAATTTATACTGTGTTCATTGTTTAATCCCATTATGGCATTATTGCTCATGGCGCATTGTACATCGAATCATCATTTTAAGATGACTGCGATTAGTGAAATATTGAATGTAGTATAATATAGTGATGTAAGGTATTATCTATGTAATTAAATTATAGGAATAGAATTGATTACAAATATTTAGGTTCATTCTACAACTATATTTATTAACTATTAATTTATCACGAAAGTGTACTTCTATAGAAATAAATATTATTATAACTTGAAATAATATTGAGCTATTTTCAAAATTTTAATTCAAAGCAATACTTTATTTAAAACAGAATATTAAAGGATATCGATACACTGTCTATTATTGTTCTTTTTTCTGACCCACGCATAGCATAGTGAGCTATTATTTTAACTTTAAGTTAATGATTATACACCTACTTCCTAACAAGGTTGGTTCAATGATTCTGCTGAATTAAAATTTATGATATTGCGGATGGACCACAGAGATAAAAAACTAATAGTGTGTTGACACCATCATAAATAATAATAATGCAAATATTTAAACCATGTGTATGAACCGTGTATCTAATGTTCATTATATTTTATATTAATAACAATATTATCGTTAAATTTCGTTGTTAATTTTATGACATTATAAAACAATATTATCAATTAATTATTAAGTAATAATTGAGGTGTATTAGATACTTAAAACTATGTTTATCAGTATTCTTTATTTACTTCCTTTTGAAAGACGAAAGTTCAAGAATATTGAATGACAGAGTGCGCTAGGATATTGAGTTTCTCTACGATCGATATGATCCGGAAGGGGTGCAAAAAAACGGAAAGGAAATATTGGTAACATAGAGCGCACTACTCTGTCTGAAAATTGATATCACTTAGGTAAACTTTAATCAAGTAATATTTGAAATGCATCTATCTACTAAGATTAATATAATAATAATAATTAATAATTAATATTGTATTTTAAAATATGATTTTATCTGGAGCTGGGTTTGCCTACTATATTATAATGTTTATATTTAATAGGATTTTTTAATTTATATATTTAAAATATAAATTATTACAACAAATAAACTTACCATGTTGCCTATAAAATAGATTTACTTAAATATAATGGATCTCAGTTTAGTATTGATTTATTAAATATTTAATAATTGTTTTATGCAATTCAGCAATAATATCATGATAATATAGTTTTATGTTTAAGTTTTTTTAAATATAATTGCGATCGTTTATACTTAGTTTAATATTTAATAAATACAGCAGCGTCTATCCACTAGTGTTGAGTTGGACCGTGGTTAATGGTTTTTATATAGCAAGTACACTAATTGGATCCAAGATTTTTCAGATGACTAGTTTAGTTCAAGTCTTCAACTAATCATTAGTCACATCCTTTGAATCGTCCAAAATATTGGTACTCGTGTCCTTAGGTATATCATATGCTACCTACCGTCAAATGCCATTTACCATTAACCGAAAACACTATATTATGTTCTATCTACTAATTAATTACGATTTATTAAACTAAAACTTATTTAATATAATATTGTTGATCATCATCATGACATCATAGTCAATTATTTTAAAATAGTGTATATTGTAATGCTATGGTGTTTTTACATAATTCGAGAGTGTAGTAAGTTATCATTATTTTGGTTATTTATCAGTTATCATAATGGGTATTATAGTATTGTATTACTGTTAAAGCTTTTTATCTAATAACTTGTGTCACAGATACTTTGCAGTAACAAAATGAAATAAAAATATAACACATATCATAATATTAATAAAACCTACAGGTATGCGTATACCATATTTTCTAGTTCGTAGTATACTACACGTCTACATCAATATAGTAGCAAACAATGGTAGATAACATAGGTACTACACGAATACCAAAATATTAATAATAACTATTTATAGTCGTACATTCAACACTTCGTTATTAAAATCATTTTACATTATACGTGAATAATTTTACTTCAAAATTTAAAATGATTAAACATTAATGTATTAAAAAATAAAATTAAAATATTGGCAAAAAAATTAAAATTTGACTTGTGTGCCTGTTATTATTTTATAGATCGATCACAGATGTCCGTTTGGTTCTGTAAACATTAAAAAAAAAAAATGATCATGATGAATAATAAATGCATTGTTCAATATAGTTTTATTTTTAATAAAATGTATTAGACACAAATTATCAATACATGCATTGAAATTTGAAGTTGCTTTACTTCGAACTTCAATAAACTATGTAATATGTATGCTATATTATTTAACATATTAGAATTGTATCTTTTTATAGATATATCATACTATGCATGATTATATTAACCTACTCAGAAAAAATAATGACAAATAGATATTATCAATTATTTGTCCATTAAAAAACTATAAACCCAACACAGTGTTAGTTCACATTTTATATACAAGAAACTTAGATATTAATTTATATTAACTAACTATTGAGTAAAAGTAGGTATTTATAATCAGTTTTCATGTGAAACTATTCTCCCTTCATTACATGATAAAAAAACATAGAAATAGTTGTAGCTAGCCTTAAAATTATAATTATTTGCATAATAAGGAAATTCTGAAACATATA
The DNA here is from genome assembly GCF_020882245.1 of Rhopalosiphum padi. Classification (NCBI taxonomy): domain Eukaryota; kingdom Metazoa; phylum Arthropoda; class Insecta; order Hemiptera; family Aphididae; genus Rhopalosiphum; species Rhopalosiphum padi. Next base: position 9,046,944 of record NC_083598.1, on the reverse strand, counting down.
TGAAATAGTAAATAAATATATTTTTATAATTTTATGTTTATATTAATTTTCGTTTATATACATATTGAATTCAGTGTGCATATTTATATAAAATATTAAAATGTGTAAGTTTATAACATAAGAGGGTAAGTTCCTAAGTGATAGTTATGCATATATATACAGTAGAACCTCTCTAATCCATCACCTTCGGAACTGGGGGTGTGGTCGGAACGCGAAAAAGAAGGTAGGATTATCTGAATATACAGAACCCTATAAGGGAAAAATTAAACTAGCAATTAATTTTATATATCTACAATAAATTTGAAAATCAAAATTTATTTTTGAATTATTCATATTGATAATACTATGGTCTGGTCAACCGGAGTGGCGGACGAGAGGGGTTCCTCTGTAATTCAATTTTGTTAATTAATCATTTCTTTGTAAAAACACGTAAAACAATAGTTTTTATTTGCACAAAAATCAATTTATGATTTAAATAACTATTAGGTATTCTCGTTAAAAAATGAAACACATTTTATCGAAAACCCCATAATATCACATTTTTACTCTAATAAGAATACCTACCTAGTCAACAACAACATATATTATGTCAAAACTTTTTGAGACGACGGTCCCAGTAATACATTTTGATTTTTCTACGAACAAAAAAAACCACATTCTATTATTATATTAGTACAGATGTTATTATATGCGGCGACGACCCTTTATCAAATTAATAATGCTCCTATGAGTGGCATGTTGAATGTTACAAAATCAGATAAAAATAAGCGTGCGGTTACAAGCGTGTTGGCCGCGTTTGCGATATATTATATTCTCTACGTTACCTTATCGTTTCCTGTTCTCGACACTGCACGTGGACGACAACCGTATCAATTCATGTTTTTTTGTATACCCTAGTGTTGGCCCTACCGTATTTTTACTGACAATAATTGAGACATGACTCACAGATAATCCAAAAAATATGTATATTATATGATACATAATCTCATATTTTAATATTGTATAGGATGTGATACAGTTTATGTAAAGAAAAATGTAAATACTATAATTGTAGCATCTTATTTTCAAAGTAAACTAATTCATAGTTTTAAATGCTTTAAATATATTATTAAGTAACACTTATCATACAGCTTTTACACGTATTGTAAATAATTATTTTATAAATTGTGTAATAATAAAACTAAAGTTAAAAAAAAGTTTAATGGTATATTGCTATTGTATATTATTATTTATTATTTATACAAAGAATTAAAAAAATTATTATGATTTTCAAAATGTTCATACGTATATAATAGGGAAATTAACAGATATATGATTATTAATAATATTAATAGTGTATCTAAATATCTAATACACGCACGACGCACGCCGTTATTTTTGCTTATTCTCCCACTTAATATTTAATATCTATGGTATTAAAATTATTATTTTTTTAACAACCTAAATTAAAGTTGAAAATATTTAATTTATAATATTTTTTACTTTAATATTATTATTATTGTTGCCATTACATTATAGGAAAACGGAATTAAAATTCCCAGGAAAATAATCTTTGGAATAAAATATTACGGTTCATAATATTTTGATGATAATTTAAGAGGATTATTAGATACAGTGATTTCCTGTCTTTGTCCAACATACGTGTAGTATAGAAATTGAAAGGTGTATTCATTCTAACGTACCAATTGATCTAATGAAGCAATAAAAATTTCTAAAACAGATTTAAATTTTTCATCAAGCTTACTCGAGATCATTTTTTCTAGATTTTTGATTTTTTAATTTTGTTTTCTCCGAAAATTGAAATACATCCATTTTTTTTTTTAATTTCTTCTTTTTAGTATGATTTTTTTTAGGATTTATCAAAAATGTAGGTAAGTTTATTTAAATTAAACTTGGCGACAAATTCAAATTCTTATGGCTTCACTAAATCAATCGGTTTATTGAGATTAAAATACGTCTAAATTCTCACATTCCCGGTATATTAGACAAAAACAGAAAATCATTGCTTCCAATCCCCTAAGAAACTTTCAATATTATTGACGTGTGTATGTGTACCGTTGATAATATAATATAAGGTAATATATACATCATATATCCATCTTATCTTTAATAGAATCACGAACACGATTTGTACATTCATTAACTATTGTGAAATAACTATTTAACTTTTTAATTTAATGTTTCGACTCATCGAAATATTTTATATATTTACATTTCTGCTAAGATAAAGTGACTATTAAAATAGCTAATAATTGAATTTTTTATTTTTCAATCTTTTACATAATGTAATTACTCCATAAAATAAAACTTTTAAAAATGCCTCCTAATAACTATATTTATTACAATTGATAAAAAATAATAAAACTATGCTACCTATCTACCTACATGACTAAATATTGTAAGCATTTAAATTCGTATTCAATCTTTTTCATACGGTTGTGTATATGAGTAATATTGTATTCTGGGAAACATGATATTTATAATCAATAGCATTATATTGTATTGATTATTGTCATTATTTTATAATTATTTATTTATTTTGTTAAACCAAATACTAATATTAATATTCATTTAAAACTATTATTTAATATTTATAATATTACAATTTTTAAAATAGAGTTTTTTACCTAAATAAAGAATATTTATTATTATAGACCAGAAATGGGCAACTGGCGTTCCATTTTTAACTGGCCCGGTAGCCTTGGCCTGTGCTACATTTCAAATTACTTTATAAAAATATAAAACGTTAGAATTTGTTTGTATTTAATTTTATTATATTTATAAAACCGGCATAATTTATATTTTAAAACGTATGAATTTTTATTTAGTTATTTAGTATTGTTAGAATTGAACTATAAATGTAAGTTGTAAATTTTATTGACCTTTTTTGTTTTTTTCTATGTTCTCTGGCTCGCTAGATTTTCACTTTCAATAAATAGGCTCTCTAGTAGCATTGAGTTGCCCATCCCTGTTATAGACTATAAAACTATAGTTTTCACTAAATAGTGAAGCTTACATCTAAATACTAGAAAAGGATACCACCAAAATTTGGCTCTTAATTTGAATTATGGATAATAAATAATAATAATAATAATAAAGTATAATTAGAAGCCAGAAGATTTACTCCGGTTATTACTAACAAAACTCGATAAACATATAAATATAATATTAGAATTTCGACATTAAAAAATTTGGAACAAGAAAATTATGAATCATCGTAAAAAAATATTAACATTTTTGCCTGTTAAATTATTCGCTAAATACACTATACACTACACAAATCTATGTACATAATACATATACATATAATGTCATGTATATATTACAGTTATACAAGGTATCGCGATGTACTTAAAATATTATGTATTGGATTATAAATGCGTTGTACGCCGAAAAAAATAGTGTGTAACTGGCGACAAAGGGTTGATACAATAGTGTGAAGTATTTATTGTTTGAATGAGTATATATGAGCTAAGTACTACATAGTTGAAAACAAAAGGCCTGCTTGTATACATGGGGATTTTTCTTTTATGACCACCATACTATTTCTGACCATTTTTAAAGCCTTTCCCGACCAAGGCACTCTAAACGTATTTTGAAAGTAATTACACTTAATTACAGCACTATTTGGTCCACTTTTAAAGGTTCTTTTGTGATCACCATTCTCCACCGTTGTTTCATATATGAACGTTATAATATAACCAACACCCATTTTCCCACTGGGAGGTATACTTGTTGTACATCCGATCGGTTTATATAAATTATTTTTCAACATACATTTTGCTTAAATAAAAAAAACATTAATTGTCATTATTTCTGTATAATATATATCACAACCTATGAGTACATACTATATGTATAAAATATATTTAAAAGTATGATACGAGCTAATATATTTACTTTTTAGGAACACTTTAGTTATTATTACGAATTAATTTTGTTAAAACTGTATTTTTCAAAAAAGGTCAAACATGCATTGACAAGTAAGTTTAGGTTTAGGTTAATATTAGGTTTGGTAAATAGTGCAGGTCACTTTGACAAAAAAATTTTAGATACTGTTATCTTAATATATAGATAATTTGTGTATTTTGATAGTTTCTAAGTTAACTATATGAAAGGCTTATTCTAAATTTCCAAATAAAAATTACTCGACCGCTGTATATTATTAAGAGAGAAACGGTCGATCGCGGCTCCTCGGCGACCCTCGATCACCATGGCAACGCATCGATTGTGTCCGGGCGTTGGAACTATTCCAAATTACCTGTAGGGGACCTGAAATAATTATTTTTTATTAATGTTTTACTTGGTTTGTTGTCCACACGAAGTAGTACAAAACTCATAAGATATCGATAAAGTTTGTTTACGTCGCATATTTTTACATGTACCTACAATCTACATATAATAATTTGTCTTTCAATACATGCAGACATGTAAGTGTAAAAAAAAAAAATTATGAAAAAATGACAACTATTCAAAATGCTGTTTCGATTCAACCAATTAAAATAATTCGTGTCTTTATTTCTGTCACTGTTGTGATTTTCCCGTATTGAAAAGGGTTATTGCATAATATGGATATAGGTTCCTATTGGCATAGAATATCGATGATATGCATATTCAAATGTTAATCAGCCTGTACATTTACTATGATTTATGCAACATATATTATGCTCATAACCAACACATGCAAACATACATGAGTACATGACAAATGAAAAACTGTCTACGCATTACTCAATAATAATAAAATATATAAAGTTCGAAAATCGAAGTACAATAAACTAAACAAGACACATATTGTCATGGTGGACCACATATACGTATTTTGACACGCGTTTGTGATAATTTACATTATATCGTTCGACAAGCTTTCGCAAATCATTATATTGTATTGAATGAAATGTGTTCGAAGACAGATGTGAGGGAAGGGAGACAGTTTTCCGCTACGTTCTCATTATAATTGTAAGTGCATTTATAGTTAAGTTAGTTACTTAGTAAGCATGCTTACTTCAACTTGAAATAGTACATTACATTATTAAAATATGATATTACTATGTACTAATAAGTAAGTTTCCGATACAATTCTAAGTTATTTTTTCTAATCTCAACCAGCCCCCTCCACAACACCGATATATGGCGATGGGCTCATAACAAAATTCGACACCGTACAGTCATTATTACGAGTATTATAATATCATATTATGAAGATGTTCAGTGTTCACATTGACCGGCGCTGGCACAATATGCTCGATGTCAAATTTAATGACGGTGAAGCGGAGCGGTATTTTATGGGCGACCACCCGCGTGCGTCGCATGACCGTAGTGACAAAATCGGTTTTTACGAGAAGCACGCGCCCGACTTCACCACGGTCTGTGTGGGTGGGGGAGTGGACGGGTGAAAACATATTGTGCAAATCGACAATGCACGCGCGCGCGTGTGTGTGTGTAAATATAATATACAATAATAATAATAATAACAATAATATATGTATATGTATAATAATAAACGATATATTTACTGGATCACGTGCTCAGCCACTTAACCGACCGAGTGTATCCGTTTCACCGATTTTCACACGGTGTCGGTACGCCGTTCCCCTCTCACCGTGGCGTTACGACTACCCGCGGGGTGGTGGATTTTTTTCCCGTGTTTTTACCGTATGTGTATACGCTCTCCCTCACACGCCGGTGAACCTTGACGGCACGCTGCCCCCACTGTAGTTGACTCTCAATCGCCACCAACAATACGCAGATAATTGGACGGAATGATAATGTAAATTATATATTATAATAAAATATAAGAAGATATTTTTTTTCAATATACCGTAGTCGTACACCCGATGAACGCATACACACGCACCGCGCTCATATGATTGTACGCGTGTAAAACGGCAAAAAATACCATAATACCGTGATATATATTTTACAGAACAACACGTGCTTAATTTATTTTTAAATTAACCTACTAGAAAACAGGAAAAAAAAAATTAACAGATTAGTGAAATTTTTTTTCTATCAAATGCGTAACACCTATTTTATCGACATGTATATACCATTGATAAATTGTAATTTTATACATATTATTGTATTTACAGTAAAATCTCCTTATAACAGAATAGCTAGGTATTAACTATTGTCTTTTTATGATGTTTCTGTTATAAGTAGACTAAAAAAACAGAACTGTTGGTGTTTTCTGTTTTAAGAAGAGTCCTGCCTTATAAAGGGTCCGCTTCAAGGAGGTTTTACTGTATATAATATATACTATAAATTAAATTGTATATTACCTACTACCTTCTATATCTGATGGTTACAATAGAGAACTATTTAATATAATTTCTAAAAAAATGTACTGTAAAGTCAACTTTAGTTTCACCTGGCTACAGAAATATAAGTTTTACGATTTTAGAAAATTTCTACAGAATTTCATCTAAATCACACTCGTAAAAGAAAGCGGTGAAATACCTATAGAATCGGCGGAAGCTTTTAAGGATAGTTTTATTCCGAGCCAAAAGACGAATATAAAATTAGCGTCGTGATGTCTGAAGGAACATATAGTGCTCCTTAAAGGATCAAATGGCTTGGAATGAAATCGCGAACCCCAATACACGAAAATAAAAGGCACTATAATTTTTTCCTCCCTCCCTGCATCATGACAGTCACTATTGCCATGGGTCACCGCCATTGAACAACATAATTTTTGCATCAGTAGACTTTTTTTCACATCAAAATATTTTATTTCATCCTGTGCACATATTCTTTTTGATAAATGCATTTACTAGCCCGTGACAAATTTTATTATTAGTCAAATTTTTAATATATTATGGTTTTACGTTGTACGGTAACATATTTTTGCTAAAATATTCATCGTTTTAATATACAAAAATAATTCATTTTTATTATAAAAACCTTCTTTTTATAAGCTATATATGTTTAAGCAGAAATAAATAATATTATAAATCATAAGATAATAATATTAATAAAATATGTAGTTTTATTTAAACCTTTACTAAAATGCTTATTGAACTTAAAAAATATCACAGTAAAATTATGAACATATCTCACTATTTCATAAAAGAGAAAGAATTTAATGTTTTTGCTCTAAAATTATTAAATAAACAGTATTATTCGAAAAAATAATCAACCTCGTTTTTCCTTAAATAATGAATTTATTTAAATTTTGATTTGGAATTTTCAAATATATACTTAACCACTTAAGCATCAGATTTTCAATTTAAGGAGTATCCTATGGCAATACTAACATATAATTACAAATATTATAATTCTATTATCAGCCTTAGTTTTAAAAAATGATGATTGGTTAGAAATTATTAATTACTTAACTATTAATTTGTATTTTTGATATTATATAAATTACTTTAGATTCCTAAAATATTATTATGCAATTTAAATTGTTATAATATCATTTAATTTTAATGAAGTATAAACAATTTAAAAAAAAAACATAGATTTTATTAATATATTTGTAATAAGATGTGGATATTACCTTATTTATTAACATTTACCTTTCATACACCGTATAGTTGAAAACTAGCTTTAAATATTATGTTATTTTACCTACATCTAAAATAATTATAATTCATCTTATTCTTCTCTTTCTATCTTATTTCTTCTTTCTTCTTTCTTTTCCTTAAACCAGTAACTACAAATTTATTTTGTAAATCTTGAGTTATAATTAAATTGATATATTTGTTTAAGTTACATGTAACTACTTTTAAATTGTTATCGATACAAAAGATACATTTCTAGATCATACTTTAATATTATTATTGATATTGTGACGAGCATGGCAATATTATGTAATAAGAATTGTAATGAAGGTATATCGTTATTAATTGGCTTAGTTAAAAAATTAATGCTTCATTTATAATTGTAAGGATTATGTACAACGAACGTGTATATAAACGTGTTAACTTTAACAAAAAATATTAGAGTGATCGATATTTCAAAAAAACGTTATCTACGCATATAACTATGAATAAATTTGGTTACTAATATAAAAAGCTGTTAGTAGGTAAAATGTTTAATTATTTAAATATTATGCAGTTCACAACTGACCGTGACCATGGCCCGTGCTAACGTAAAATGAGTGTAGTAAGCGTCGCCTAGAAGTACCGATGATGAAAATTAGCGAACCGTGATATAGAAAACAGTCAAATGAACAATATGTTCATTGAACATGTTGCGGATATAAGACAAAATTAAAATATATTAGGTGCATAAGTAATACAAAAACAGTATATAAAATAATATTTAGAAAGAGCTGTTTGAGGTGGTGCTATACTGGAGCCAAGATGAGGAGGGTGAATTGCACACATATATTTTTTTTTATCTCAAATATGTTCTACCTGTATTTTGATAAATTAAAATATCTTTATATTCCATATTTTTGTTTTGTTGTGTCAGTAAATATGTTTATCAAAATTAAGCGGAAAGATAATAATAAATATTGAAGTCTCGTAATCTTTCCTCCCTACACAACAATGATCATTGAAAAATAATATCACCCCTAGTAGAAAAAGTTTTGGTACCGTCACTGATAAACAGATAGCTGTGATATTGAACATGTTGAATATAATACTAAAAGTGGGACTTATATTACACAGATAAATTAAATATAACTGTTATATATAAATGTAAAGACGATAGCGTAAATACTTTCGCAATGTATGAATTAGTTTGATACCTACAAAGGATACTCAAACGTCTCAAACCTTTTAAGCAATTTAAAGTGTTCTGGTGTTTGAATATGCGTAAATTATATTTTATTTTTATACGGATTAAGTAAAATTACATAGAATATTCCAAATTTCGTGTCACAAAAATAGTGGGGATTATGTTGGTATTCTTAAGCGATTCCTTCCATTTTTGTCATACACAATTTGAAAGCCCATATAATGTGTTATTACATTGTATACAGTATAACATATTAAATTTATAAGTATTCATGTTCAATAATAAAATAACAAAACTATGTCTATAAAAAGTTTCATTTTTAACTTCAGTTCACAGATAGATAATAAGAAATAAATTACATCAACATAACAATATTATTTCTGGTCATAATTTTCAAAATATACTATGGTATAAGATGAATCATATAGGTATTAAAAACATGTTTGATGTACAGAATTATTGTAAATCATTGGCATGCTAATATTGTATAGGTAATATGAAGTGTAAACATATTCAACTAGTTAATAAATCGGAAATTATGTATTGTAATTTAACGTGCACTATTTGTGCAGCGTATTTATAAAAGTGACAGCGGTGAAAAAATATTTATATTAATGAAAGTTGTTAGGTGTGACTAGAAAAAACTCACCAACAATGGAAAAAAATGTAATGTGGTTCTAATTAAAGTAGAAGGAAACGTTAATGGAAAAGACGATAAGAATAAACGTCGGAAGGAAGGAAGGAAGGAAGGAAGGAAGGAAGGAAGGAAAGAATGCCTGAACGTACTTAGTTATTAGCCGACACGGATGAGGACAGGGTGAAAAAAATTCAGAACAGGGGAGTGCATAGTGAAATGTTGGATGGATGGTCGGGAACGGCAGCAAACACGGCACGTATGTTTTCTCCGGTAGCCTCCACACTCCCACGCTTACTACTGCCTCTGTATTCCCTGCTTTCGGTTTCCACGTCGCAATATCCTATCCGACCAATCCGGAAGTACTCGAGGGGAGTGATTTGTCGTGGGCGCCGGTACCCGATTGGTCGTCATCGATTTTTCCGACGCCGCGCCCCACGCGTCCACCGTCGTCGTGCGAGCGACTCCCTTACGCGGCGCTGGCAATACCTCGACGTCGTCAGCGGGTCAGTTGTATAATCGCGTCTGGTCTGATATCATTCTCCCGATTGTTTGTCACGCCACCGAGATATTTCATACACACAAAGTATTATAAATATATATAAAGTGACACGTGTACTATTCAATTATTTAACATTAATAGACCGTTTCGATTTAATCGAAAACGACTCTAGATTCACACTATACATATGGCACTATTGGAAATAATCGTGACGATCGGGTGAACGATCTATCGCGTGAATTATGTTGGACATCAAAACATCGGATTACCTAAGCAGAAATGGGACGTTTCCCAATTTATCAATGATTTTCGCCGGTATGTGTTTGTATTTTTTTTTTTGGTAACAAATAGCTGAAATAGCATACTATAAATTCACTAATTACGACATTAGCTACCCGTTTTATTTGTTTGAAAACAATAATATTTCAACTTACTGAAGATATTATCTAAAATTATTTCATACTAAATTATTATTTTATAATATTATGTTACATTATTTATTGATAATAGGTCTACCTATTACAAATTTATATTTTGAAATTTTTTATTTAATGTTTTTTTTAACTCATATTATATATTCTTTTTTAAATATTTTAAACTCCTCCACTTACAACCACGTATAAATTACCTACATGTCACTTTTGTTAATATTGATATTAATTTTCTCATATAGTTACTAATTGTCTAAACCCAATATAGCTTCTAGACTATTATGTATATTTGTTAAAATAATAATCTTTGATACGTTTTAATAATTGAAGATAAGTAAGATATGATAAAGTGTAAATGAAAATAATAAGTAAAAGACCTTGGGAAGAGTCTCTCTCTACATTATAGTAAGTTTTGAGTGTACCTGATCATTGATTAAATCCCTATAATGGATATATATTAAATTTAGATTTAATAATAGATCATTGATTATGTAAAACGATTCTAATCAGATGCGATCTATCAGTTGCTATTTTTAAGAATATTATTTGTTAATATTATTATTGGTAATTCTTGTTTTCTATTAGTAAATAATATAGCAAGTTAAACTAACATCATCAAAAGCTATCGAATACGTTATAATATTATATAATTATATTATATTATATACGATTTGTTTGTAACTTATAAGTACGAGTAAATACTGACATATCGTAGAACAATGTGGAAAAGGGTACCTATAAATAGCCTAAAATTAATCTAAATATTTTGAAATTTTAGTTATGAATAGCAAATAATAATACGAGTATATGCAAAAACAAAAATTTAAACTCCCTATACTAATATATTTTTTTTTAAATTATAACAAAATAAGCAAAACCATTAATTTTTTGCAAATATCTAATACCAAACGTTAACATTGAAAATGTCTGTAAATAACCTCAAATACTTTTAATTTTATAAATAGCTTAAAATAAGTCTAATTATTTTTTAAATCATTTCCTGTAAAAATAATTAATATTTAGAAAAAAAATTAAGTTACCACGGTTGTTTATTTTTTTAAATATAATAAATATACAAAATTGATTTTATTAAAAACTTGTGCTGCATAAATACTCGTATTTCCGTATTTCTATAAAAATTTTTATTTTTTACTTCCTAAAATACTACTAACTAGATAACATTTTTTTACTTAAGTTGATAATTGATGTTTTCTATTACAAAGATATGAATAAATGTGTTTCTCTAATCTATAATAAATATATGAGTTCCATTATCATAGAATTAAATATTAATATATATGTATTATGTATATATAAATAATAATATAAACTTGCGTGTGATAATTAAGATTTAAAGAATACGTTTTAACCATACTGTAACGTGGTCGGGGAATGACCAGTTAAATATGAGATATCTAGGGAGAGTAGTAGGACTCTATAGATATAGTTTCCGTAGCCAGGGGTAGAATGTAGGAATCTTAAATGTAATATAAATAAATAGGATTCTGTTTCAGGTATTATTAACTTTTATTATATACTAAATACTTATAAATAATGTTACTCACGGTAATTATCTTCTATACTAATAATGACCTTAACGTAGTCGTACGGAGTCCAGCAATCTTTTATGTCTAAGGTGTAAAATCTGACTAACTACCTATACATTCGGTGGCTTGGCTATAGGCCTTACAAATATATGTGTGTGTTAATACTGCATTGGCCAGCAACAGAGTCCGTACGTATACATATAAGTGTCATGTAACATACTTATTTATAATTGTTACAATACCTATGCCTATTATGTCTATTATTCATATCTGAAACTTTAAACAAGTTTATAATATAATATAATAATGTAATGAATATTAATCAAATAATTATTAAACAACTATATAATGCACAGTAAAGAATATGCATACGGAATATTATAATCCTAAACTTATAAAAATACAAATACATACAAATAATTATCTTCTATGCTCACATATAATGAAATAACTGCATACGTATCTTTTTCACTGGCAAATGCTTATTTTATTAATTCAAAAATAAAAAAAATAGTAAAAACTAATTTTTTTTAATATAATATTATAAATACTTTAACTAGGTAGTAATATAAAATATTATCTATGAAAACTTATTGTTATAATTGTTATATATATATTGTTATTTAACTATGGACGTTAGACATATTATTAAAAATTATATTATGTGAATGATAATAAATAATAAGTTAAAGGTAGTACATAGTACATATTATATAAAACATTTAATTGCTTATTTAATTTTAAAAAATCAAAGAGAAAGCATTAAAAAAAATTGTAAAAATATTTTTCAGTATACTTAAATTTAAAAAGATATACAGTACCTAAAAGTATTTCATTTCATCACTTTTTCATCGTGAAAAATGTAATCTTATTCCACAATGCTTGTTTTTATCAGTTTTTATTTTTAATTTGAAAAATATATATATATATATAATTCTCAATAAATCACGTTATATTTAAATTATTAATAATATAAATTAACTTAAGAATAATACATAATTTTTAATGTTTAATTATAATCTATTACACAAAAATGTATATAATCAAATATTGTTTTAGATACTCATTATAAAGGATCATGGAGTACACATTCATCAGGGCAAACACAAGGTATGTATTTAAAGTTATTTTATACAATCATTATGTAAACATAAAAAAGGTAACTGAATTACTTATACATTAATAATAAAGTGAGCAAACTATTAACTATTTTTCTGATACAAATTTATTTAAATTATTGTAATTTATTAATAAATATTTATTTTTTAACATATAAAAAAAATATTTAATTTATTTTTTACTCATTCAAATATAGGTACCTAAACAATTATTACAAGATAATAAATAATGATAACAAAACTATAAATATAACTTAAATAAATAGTTTTGTTTATTGGTCTATACTAACTATTCTCGTAGTTAATTATGATGATATTAAAAATAAATTCAACATTAATGATCTCACTTATAACAACGTTATATATTTTATTATTATTCACAGAATCGAAGTATTTTATAAAATTAATTTTTCTAAATTATTAAATATAATAAATAAATCGAGAGAAGTAGTTGTTTATAATATTACTATTAATTATAATGAAAAATCAAAAATAATACCATCGTTTAAAATCAACGTATAATTTAAAAACAAAACTATAAACGATACAGATAATATGAACATGGTAGATTATTTGAATAGAACATTTTGTTAAAAACATTAAAAAGGGAAAAAAGGTTATTCTAAATAAACACATGGCATGATTGTCACGTTGTCCAGCAAAATCAATAAAATCATAAAAAAGACCTTACCTTTTGATCGTCAACTAAACATATATTCTCTCTTTCCTTTTTTCCGTTCCAATCAAGACAACAATTTTAGGGGTGAAAAGGTCTAGTATAACAAATGCGCTTGATCACGCGCGAACACTATCAAAATGTTGTCGTCTGAGCCGTTTCGGACAGACAATCAAATAACATCCGTATGGATGAGCGAGCAATTCTTCTTGCATGTAAAGTAGATGTTATCCATTGATTTTTGTACCGTTACTCTATCCCACTGAATAAAATTATCATAAAGCAAACACAACATAACAAACAGTATTAAAAAAATAACCTTATTTAATATATAAATCACACCAAATCATTATAACTTAAATATAAAAGCATGAAAGTTAATTCGTTCAATATTCTTAAATAACTTTGAGTTTTTTATAATACACATTATAATAAAAATTTATAACCTTCAAAAGCTTAATTCTTGTTACATTTATATATTTTTTAACCATTTTAAAAATTATTAATATATTAGTATATATTTTTATTATCAATAATAATTATAATAAACTTTAATGTTTACACAGTTATAGAAATCTATTCAATTTCGCTGTAATAATTATGTCTATTATTATTTAACTATTTTTTTAAAAATTTAAAATATTTATAATGTATAATATACAATATAAAATAAGTCCAAAAAGTAAATGTGGAGTAAAATATTAAAATAATCAGAACAAAAGAGAGAATGACATACTGTTTCTGTATTCCTACATTATATTTTTTAAGTAGAGAGTATGTTCTCTATATCTGTTCGTTTTTTAGGTGAGTTACCCGGAATTTAATTTTGAAACTAGACAGGTTAGATCGTAAATTATTTTGTTTATTAGTATTGTGAGAAGATAAATCACGATTCACGGGGGTTACCAATGATCTTAATTCTTTAAGGAAAAAATTAATATTAAGATTTATATAATTTATGAAATATATACAATTTATGGTTTATCTAACTATATGATTTTTATCCCAAAACTTGACATTCTTGTTGACCAAAATTATATAGGGTGATAAAAAAAAATTTTGAAAATATTGATAATTTAGGTAAATATATATATCGTATTATATAAAAGTTGAATAAAAAATATTAATTTACAGTGATTATTGATGTTATTAAGGGAGTTATTATTAATAAAGTTGTCTTTGTAACAAACATCTATAGACGTAATTAAATATCAAATTGTTCTTAGAATTGTTAATTATTTACTGTTTTATTTTTTTTAACTAGATAAATTTCAATATTTTAAAGGCCCGGGCCCGGACATTAATTAAAATATTTCCCTATAAAGAATAGCATTATCAAGCTTATAAACTAAATAATGTATATCATTATCAGTCATTGTGTAAGTTATATATGAAATTAATTTAAACTAACCAAACTTTTAAAAAGTTAAAAAATACATGACACAAGTTTAAAATTATATAATCATGATACCAGTATTAGTTATTTTTTTCTAACTAAAATTTATACAAAAATAATTTGAATAAATATTGAATATAATAATATATTGAATGAAATAATTCATTATAATAATTGATTATTTTATGTTTACAAATTATATAATGTATTACAATAATTAATACATTTTAATAAATTTACACGTGAAATAAAAATAAATTTTCTAAATAAGATATCCGTTAATCATAAATTATATTATAATCTATAGACTATAATGCATTCTGCAATGAATCATTTTATACGTAGGAATCGTTTCAATAAACTTCTTAACGTAGTTATTATGAATCATAATTTTCTTGTCAGATAAAAAATAAAAATGGAATCTCTATTAACTAAAAATACATCAGGGCGCTTTTTTGTGGGATATAAAACAAACTGAATACGGACATCTAATTCTATTATAATCTCTTGTTATTCGACCACCGCCAAAGGCCACAGGCACAACGGTTCAATGAGCTTTGATTAGACACATCAAAGGCATGTTTGTTATTTACCACCGACCGCATTACGAGAACCGCCCTAGGCTGGCCGTCACCTTTGTAAAAGCGTTCAACTGTAAAAGCTGGTAAATATAGCTGGGGTCTGTTGAGTTTCGTAATATTATGAAAATTCAATCAAAACATGTAGACACCCATATATTTTTTTGACAATTTTAATAAGAATATTTTATTTTTACATTCATTTCTAAAATGTCAAGCAGGATACTCCAGCATAATATAATGTTTCATTCATATTGGATATAATATAATGATAATGATCAAATCATATATAATTTAACTTAAAAAAATTATTATTCAGAAACTTAAAATGTAAAAGATTTTTAAAATATAAACATAATAACAAGTATGATAAAATAAATGGCAATTTTTAGGAAAGTGTATATTATTAAATATTAATAAATACACAAAATTACAAAATTCAAATTTTAAACATAGTTACGTTGTTATTCAATATTTTCCCGATATTTTAGGAAAAACTAAAGCTTAAGTTTTGATAAAATTAACATAGCTAGTATTCAAAAGTTTTAATTATATTGAAATCACAAACATTTAATTTTTATTAAACTATCAATATTTATAATTTATAAAAATTGGTCATGTATAATACATACTAGATCCAATAATACGAGTATAATTATTTCTGTAAAATCATTTTTAAGGACTATTATTCTTTGTATAAACATTTTAAAAATTGAAAAATAACTTGTTCAAATTTTTAATTAGTTACATCAAAATCTTCAAAAAAGTTATTCACTTAAAGATTGACACTAAAAATAAGAATCTCTCATTTTAAAAACAGAAATATCAACATAGGTTACTTTGCACCTTATAAAATAAATTAAAAATATGGTCATTAATTATATTTGAAAAATTCCAATAATCTGAATTTGAAAAAATGGGCGTGAACATGCCTTATGTAGTTAGACATAATAATACTATGTAAATTTATATAGTGTTATAATGAATAATAGTAAATTTAAAAAACAGTGAAATAAAACACTCTGTACGATGTGTATAATGTATATACATAATTATAATATAATATACAAAACGGTTCGTCGGAAATGCGTTACGCACGTTATTCGATTCCATTAGTGCAGTACAATACATGCTCGTCCCGTAGCGGCGACGAGTGTGAGTCGACTAAAAGTGTCGTAGGCGATATTATTGTTATGATAAATCGAACAAGTGGAGTGTGCACAGGATTAACAATAATGGAGGGTGGCGGCGGTTATAATTAAAATTAAACTCCTCCGGCCGTACGTAATCGCAAACGCAGACACGGCGAAGCGGCAGCTTTTTCTCGTAGTTAATAATAATATATTGAGTGGGCGGATTTCGCTAGCGTACCGCCGCCGCCGTTGCAGACGACTGTGGCTGCCAAACGCCCCAACAAGTGACCGTGAACAAGAGTGGCCGGTACTCGCGCTCACACAACAGGCGGCGTGGCGTTTAACTCGAAACCGAAATCCATCCCGTGGGATTACGTCGACGACAACGGTGACGACGGTGGCCATGTCCAACCGACCGTGTCGCCCTCTTCGCCGATCGTATTATTATTATATCGTTGTTATCATAATAATAATATGATACGAAGTGCGTGGTATATGTTTCTGTATATTTTTTTTTATACCGTGACAGCATTGACTGCCAGATTTTTATGCCGATTTAAAAACGGCCCGACAAGCGCGTACTTATCGGTCAGCTGTTGTCACGATATTCAATAACAAAATAAATCATATTTTCGTTTTGTTTTTCTATCCTATGCACACGCATTATATTTCGATGTTTAAGTACAACCAAAAATACCAATCAAAAATCGCAAATTTATCTAAAAAAAGCCTTTAAGAGATTGATATAATATGTATTTTCTTGCCTCGGTGGGAAGCACAATGTACGCAATCGATGGAAAAACTAAGCGTAACGTTTGTCATGGTTAGTCAAGAGTTGACGAAGTTCACAAAAATGCACGTAGAAATTTCTGTTATACTCAACATCACTGTTTTAAGTCAACATTTATATTATATCACACCTATCGCCTATCGGGAAATCGAAAAAAAAAAAAAATTTAATTTAATCGAGTTGATAAAATGATGGTGTAATTATATGAATTGTCGCTCAAACTTCATTTCGAAATTATAGTCTTTTTAAGTTTATCATTTAACTAAACATTCCTCACCGTCGTTTTCGGAATTATATATAATGACTATGGCCCTAAATAGCCCTTACTAGCAACCTTAACTGTTTAATGCTGAATCTGCTTTTAACTATACTTGAAGTTTTTATACAGTTTTAGAGTATCAAATTAGACTTCTTTGTCTTTTAATCATATTAAAAATTCACTTTTAGGTAATGAGTAATGACTGTATAATATCTTCAGATATTTTATGACATATGTTCTTAAAGGAGAAAATTGGTATATCCATTTTGTATAGGTAGTCATTAAACTAACTTAATTACACGTTCTTTTGAATTGGACAGTTTACAGCTTATGAACGCATTAGTAGAAGATATACAAATTAACTAAGTTAACTTATCCATAAAATATTATATTATTTACCTATTTTATTATCTGGTAATTGAGGTTACTGCTTATTTATTTCTGAATGATTAGAAATATTGAATTATGATAAGTACCTACCTACTTGTATCTTGTTTTTCATTTTTTAATATAACATTTTATTTTAATAGATTAAAAAACTAACACTTATAGATTTTTCATTAGAAAATTCAATTTAAAATGTTTATTTTTTTTAGACGTCAAAATCTTATGTCTTACCAAGTTTAATTTTACCGCTTAGTGACTGGCGTTGCGTGGTTTAACTATTCGATATAATTATTGAGAATCCGGAAGATTTTTTCCTTGTAATAGAAAATGAAAATTTAGCTATATAATATGATATGAATTCACCCTCTTCCCTCCTTCAAAATTAGCTTATAGAGTAGTCACCACTAAACTTAGATATAGTGAGTATAATATATTTAAAAAAAAATCTTTGTTAACATTTAGAGGGAAATAATGTGTTTAAAAGGGTTGGGCAGAATAATGAACTTTGGCTGTGGTTATAGAGAGGTGGTACTTGACATACAAGTTATGGACCGAAAACGAAGAACGATCGCCTTTTTTCCCCTATACTCTGTACCTTATCCCTCGCGATCCCTTTAAGCTGTCAATCAGCTCAGACGGCCGTACACGAGTCCACGTGCCGATAATGGAACTGCTAAAGCGTTTTTGTAAGCACTCAGTTGTCAGACCCCGCCGAAAAGTATCACGTTTAAAATGCAACCTAAACGTCGCTTATCAAGTCAACCTGAAAGAATAACAAGTCACAGTTATTTACTCACTGACCCTTTTTTTATACTTCCCTCCGTGACAAAGTTATTAGACGATCCCCGGGAAAAAACACAATTCCGGTCACTACGTCAACATTTTACAGAAGCAGCAGTTTCTAATTAACCCAGCGAAGTGAGAATCAAAATATATCAAATATATATTATGAAGTATTATAACTTTTACAAAGTTATTAATTCACTAAGAATCGCATGATTAAAGATAAAGTTAAATTTTTTTCTTACTTAAAAGGAAAAAGTTTAATTAATTTTTGAAATTATATATCTCTTACAACTTATATTCTCATTTTTGTATTTAAACTTCATAGTACTCGTATTATGAGTGAATAGTTTATTTAAAATGATTTAATAGTTTATTAAAAAATGTAATTAAATAAAAAAAAGTACCTATCACTTTTTCTAAATAATATTTATATTAAATTTCAAACTATAAAGAAATTGTATGCAAAGAAAAATTAAAAATGTTGACCGAAAAATAACATTCATTAGGTATTGAAACTTGAGTAATTCTCTTCTCACTGAATGTCTAAAAATAATAATCTAAATAAATATGTATATATTTTAACATATTAATTATTATGAGGGTTAACATTGATTATATATTATTATTAATGGTATTAACTATACAATAACTATGTAATTAACAATATATTATACAAAAAATGTGCATGAATATTTAAATAAAAAAATAACAATTTTAGTTATTTTTGTTATTATTTGAAAAATATTAATCATAGGTAATTGAAACTTTTATTATTTTTTATTCACAATGCAATTTCAAAATATTTAAATAAGATTTAAGTTATTTATACCTTTATCCTATTCAAACTAAAAAAGTTGGTATCGACTTATAAGTCAAGGCTGGTAATGTTTTCAATGAATTAACGTTTTATATCTACTCATTTGCAATTTTATGTGATAACAATAAAAAAAACTAGGAACTCAAAATATGACATTACATGAAAGCATTTTAATAATTGTTAATAAAATAAAAGAAAAAATTCAAGCTATTACTATTTAACTATATAATCGTATATATATATGAGTATGCCTCAACCCTCAACCACTTCAGTTGACGTCGAAGGATCTCTGTATTTAAAAATATATTGTCATAAAACGTCACAGATTCACAGAAAAAAAAAATTAGTAGTGCATATGGTTATTCAATTTAATAATAAATAAAATATAAAAAATATATTAATTTAGTAATTTAGAAATTTATTATACCTTTTTTACAATACTTATAATAACTAAATAAGTACCACTATTAATATTTCTATTAATTTTGTAAAAATTTGTGATGTAAATAATTTAAATTGTCTTGCATGTTTATTGCATATTCTGATACTTTTAGTGCATAAAATTCCGCGCTCTAGTCACGAGTTAATAATAATATTATATACAGTTTGTTTTTGGCAAAAAAATATTCAACTAAGAATATTACTTATGGTAATACTAAAAAAATATAAAAGTACTTAGAAGCTGGCAAACCGTTTCCGCTCAGAATCGTTTTGTATAATATGTAATGTTTATTATTGAATTACAATTTAACACATCCATTATAGTGTCTACCTTAATGATGATTGACAATGTACACTCGGAAAATATTATACAACATAGCGACTTCCCTGTTTTTTTTTAAAAACAATAAACTTTATACACATTGATATATTAATTTAAAATACGTATATAATATACATTTAAATATTTTGACAAGTTTCTATGTGCAAACAATTAGAAAATAAATCTTAATAAACATTTTTAATTTAAAGTATTACGATTCAGGTGTTTGAAATAGTATTGACATATATAGGTAAATATAGTATACAATGTACATCATATGTCCATTACTTACGAAAAATCATTAAATAGCTTGTCTCCCATTATAGGCCCTAGGGTGATATTTTGGTAGGTAGTGGTTTTGTTTGTGCTGCCTGTACGCAAACAATTCGACATACTCCCTATTTTATTGTTCCCTCGGGATATTTTTTTAGCCCCTTTGTTAAAATCAATTCATTGCAAATTATCGTTTAAACTTAATTTAAGAGAAAATAGATAACTGTATAATATAATTCAAGAAAATATCATCTATTATTTTTAATATTAAAGCACATACTGTATACTTAGTATTAATTCTTTGGTAGTTTGGTTAACATGTTCACAAACTTTAATATCATATGTTTAATGAACAATATATTCATATAGATAAAATATTAATCATTAATTTAATTAATTTTATATGTATAATATTTCAGATCCATATCAAATGTTCGGGGCCACAAGCAGTCGATTAGCTAGTTCTGGTAAGTTGAACAATTATCATATAAACTATATGTTTTAAAATTTTCTTGTAGGAATTGGAAACGACATTGTTTTTTATACATTTGATTTCATTATTACTTTTTTTTTTAAATTTTGATAAATTTTAAATTAGTATCATAGATATTTTCGTTAATTATGTAAAAATACATTTTACAAATAATTTTTAAATTATTTAGGAAAAGTAATATTTTGTTTGGATTAATTATAAAACTTTCATAGTGATAACAAAATAAATATGTTACTTTTCTTTAACTAATAAACCTGAAATTAAAAATACATATTAATTGGGTACTATTTTTAAAATGTTAATGACTAACATGATTCATATTTATTATTATTATATTACTAAGGTTGTCTAATATAGCGTAAAAAATATTCCCACGCAATACTTGACACTTTTCCGGCTTTGGTTTGAATTATGTCCGGCTTGCGTGTATGCAATCGACTTTTGCCACACTATCGGCTACAACCCATTCGTCACGGTCTATGATGCCCCCTACTTATAATATACTATCTGACAACTAGATACACGTTTTATTGGTCCCTATATTTTATGTCGATTTGTATCCAAAATAATTAGACAATACATATCTATTTAATTTTTAAATTTTCAATTTAGCATAATACACTAACAATAAATCTAAAATAATAATAAATGCTCTAAATTTTAAATTGAATTAAGACTTTTAAGTTTTTACTTTACAGTCACACATACCTGACATACCTAATAATAATTTATGAATTTATTTATCTATTAAGAAAGCTATGTTTACAGTATGATATAAAGATATAAGTTTGTTTTATCAGTTATTAGTTAAAATAACATAAAAAAATATAAATTTTAATTCTACGTTTATGTTAATTTAGTGTTATTTAATCAAATAAACAAATATAAATAACCTTAACACTACATACATATTAAAAAACTGAACAGTTTATGTTTTTATGTATTTTTATAGGATCTGGTCAAATACAATTGTGGCAATTTCTATTGGAATTATTGTCTGATAGTAGTAATGCAGCATGTATAACGTGGGAAGGTACGAACGGTGAATTTAAGTTAACCGACCCTGATGAAGTAGCACGTAGATGGGGTGAAAGGAAGTCTAAGCCAAACATGAACTACGACAAATTAAGCAGGGCATTAAGGTAAATTAACTTATATTTAAATGTGCGTTGTACTACATTCATTAAAATTTAAAAAAAATGTATTTATTAAATCAATTGGCCAGTAAACTAAACATTACTTTTACCACGACTTGCAAACTTCAATAACGTCTACAAATAATTTAGGAAATTCTAAGATTAGTAAACCAACATATTGAGCGTATGATGGAGGGAGATCTGAGGCGTATTTTATATTATTGTTCCAAAAAAAAAATTATGTATTTTTGATCTAATGTAAAAAAATAATGTTGAGTTAGGTAAATCATAATATGGGTGTTAAGGAAGGTTTAAAAATTCAGTTTATTCATATAATATTATATTTTGAATATACCTACAATACTTATTTAAAATTTTGTTCACTTTCAAATAAAATAACTATATGCTGATTTAACTTTTATGCATATTGATTTTTGTTCTTTTCATACCATTTCACCTCGAATATACCTCAGTAATTGGATTTATAGAATGCCCTGTTCTTCGGCAGACACGTATTCGCTCATCCACTGGGTATACCAAAGGGCGAACGTGTAATATATCCTAATTACATGGTTAGGGCGGCAGCAGTCACAGTGGTATGGAAGCGAAGGGGTGTGAAACTGGCTTTTGGCGCTCTAATTGTACGCGAGGGGTTGTTGGTCGGTGATTGCCACTGATTGTGCGTTAATCACCCACGCCCTTCTTCTACGGAGAAAACGCGATACAACAGAAAACGTTTATTAATTCTGTAAGCGCACCAAAGCCTCTGAATTCTCATTTAATCCAGACATTTCGTTTTTGATTTCACCGTTTTAATATGTTTTGATAAAAAAGACACCGAATGTGCTGTCGAAGACTATCCCATAAAATGACAACGTTGTTTTTTAGATTCTAACCAATAAATGTCTTACTTTTACTATTTTTATTGTTTGATGAAAACTAAATGTTATTTGTTATTTACATTTATTTTTAGTAATTGATTTTTTAACCTTTTCTCGTCACTATGTGGTGCAATAATGATTTGAAATTATTTTATATCGCACGGCAGCAAAAGTCATTCGATGTTTTTGATTTGGAAATTAAATTAAGTCTACGGGATTCAAAAAGGGTCCGGATATAAATTGATAATCGTGGGTTTGGAAACCTTTTCGCCGTCGTCTACGAACTTATTACGACTCAAATCATTCCCATTGGCGTAATCCTAACGAATCATCATAACATATACTTCCACATACACCTGATATTTAATCGACCTACATAAAACTTTCAAATAATAATAATGCAAAATTGAGTTTTAATTTAAATCAACATTTAAAAACAAATTGTGATGTACAAAATCTAAATTATTCATACGAAACGCATACAAATTAATGTCATTTATTTATTAAAATTACTTAGACTAAATTTTAATTTTTTATTAGCTATAATTTAAAATATATTATACATTGACATATTATATTTATTTATCGTTTTACGCATTGTTTAAGCTTGGAAGTAAACTTTATTCTTGAAATAAATTTTACCTTGCTAAAAAAATATGTTTTAATCTTTTATCTAATCTATAGGTATTATTATGATAAGAATATTATGACCAAAGTCCACGGAAAAAGGTATGCATACAAGTTCGACTTTCAAGGGTTGGCAGCAGCAACTCAACCAGCTGCTGCAGATCCATCTGCGTACAAATATCAATCAGACTTATTCATGACAACCTATCACCACCATCATCATCATTCTCCAAAATTAAACTTCATTTCACCTCATGCCCCTGGAATAACATCTACTGCAGGTAAATTTAATATTTTATTACAATAAAATTAAACAGAATAAAAATTTTTATCATTAATTTTCCATACCAGTCAACTTTTACATGTCAGAAAGAAATAATATGTAATCATAAAGAACGAAAAGATATTAACCTAAATACAAAAAGTCATTAACTTTTTTTTTAACTGCAATAAATAAAACTAAAAGGATGTATAAAACTAAAATAATAATAATAATAATAATATCAAATTATCAGCGGTTAAAAACAGATTAAGTTGTTAAAATAAATTTAAACATAAATTGTTTTAATTTATTACTTATTCAACGATTATTCTAAAATTATTTATTTTTGTGTTGAATCTCACTATGCATTTAATAAAGCTGAATACATTCACTTAAGTAACGAAATTTTGAACATTTTTATCTAAATCGAAGTGATAAAAAACATATGTTTCAAAAATGGTAAAAGGAATATATGTAACTTTTATTATTTGAATTATGATTCTTATGCAACCCTAACCATAATCGTAACACGTATTTTTAAGCTGACCGTTATGAAAATATATTATTTTGGTTATATTATATATTATCATATTGAAATATTCAGCGTATCTTTGAGTTCAAGTACTAGGCTGAACAATAGATAGTACTATATAATTATAGGTCTTGGATTATTTTAGGTACCTAATATACATGACAAAAAAAAATTGCCGCTCCACAAAAAACATATTTTAAACATCAAAAATTCGGGACCCAACTACTAGTACCTAAAATAATTTAAAACCCAACTCTGATAAGTCTGGTACAGCCGACATTCTTTATAGCTATATAGTATGTACTATATATAATATGTATATTTATTTTACTTTATTATGAATTAAACGGGTAAGACCAATTAAAAAATATATGGTACATATTATAGTGAAGTATTCAATCAAAACACCTCGACGATGATAAATGAATAATAAACAATACATGTATATATATATATATATATATATATATATATATGATACAGTAATCAGAAAACAAAACTAACAAGCCTACAGTACATTATTTTTGATAAAAATGAACAAGACATTTACAATATAATATTATATTCCTCGCTCGAGAAGTACATACAATACTGCTACTACTACTATTAATAATAAATAATAATAACAAAACAGCCAGTCCGGCGGCGTTGAAGGGGAACTATATTATAACGTCTTCGTCGCGTCATTCGTGCATGCAAACAGTGTACGTGTTTTTGTGTGTGATAGGTTTGGGGAGAAGGGTAAACTATGTTATAGGCAAACAACCCGTGCGAAAATCATTCGTATGTAAACGAAGACGACGACGATTGTGCTTTTAAAGCGTGAAAGTCGCACGACCAGGGACCGATGATAGTATACACAATAATATTATATATACACCGCGCGCACAAAAAGCAAACAAAACTTGTCAACCGCACGCATTTTACCGGCGGCGTCGCAATGGAAATTTACATCGAATTCGGAGGTGGCAGTAGCATAGTAGGGTGCGCGCAACGTATACACAATACAAACAATATTATATATATATATATATATATCCAACTGCAAGCGGGTGTGTATTGACCCATTTGTGTGCGTGTGTGTGTTTGTACACCTACTTATACGAGAGAAGGAAAAACCCGAAGAAAGGAAAAAAATGAATAAAAGGACGAGTTTGTACAATAACGTTTACACCTTCATCACCTCTATTATACGAGTATACGTGTATATTATATATATTAACGTATATACACGTTTGCGTGTGTACCTATACTAAAAGTGCAGTGGTATGTCGTATGTGTACTCTGAACTCGACACTATTCTCAAAACGATTTGTTGGGATAAGTTAAATTATCGAAGAAATACGACAGATGACAACAGTAATAATAATAATGTTTATGCAAAACTTGATAAACCTACTCTAAAATGTTTTCTTAGTCGTGACAAGCCAGTGAGTATATATTATAATGTAACTATATTTATGAATTAAGTGGTGTATTTATATTTTATAATGTATCTATACAGACATTTTAACAACACAATATTGCTTATCTTTAAATTTTCATAAATTTAAATAAAAAAATCGTAATCACACGTCAAAGCGTTGAAAATAAACATAAAATTTCGATCTATGCTTTGTTTTATACGCATATATATAATATACTTTTCGCCCCTTTAAAAATTAATTTCCACTGTTGTCGATGAAAACGTTAGCTTTGAGACTTAATTTAACGATATGCAAATGAGAAAAACTTTGGTTTTATATTCAAATGAACATAATATATTAGTTTACATGTCCTGACTGCCGATTCTGAGGATTAACTTAATTGAATCGAGTAAATTATTGTTATCTCAGCGAAATTTACATTTTATATAAGATGCGTACTAATGTACTATACTATTATATCATAATATTGGTATTCTATTTAAATTACATGCACAATAGGGCGACCTAGTTAAAACGTTTTTTGTTTTTTAAATCCATACCGTTTGATACGGTTTGTTTTACTCGTTATCCATGCTTAACTAAGGGCGTAATTTGGTTCATATTTTTTATATTAAAAATTAGTTTATTTTATAACTTATAATAAATACTTAATCTCCCTCTGTTATCCATCAATGGTCTCAATCTTCTGAAACAAAAATTGGTCACTAATTTTTAAAAAAAAATTCTCAACGAAATATTTTCTAACTAATTCAGAAATCAGATACTTAGATACTATTTTACGTATGTACCTTTATCTTAATTAAAATAAATCAATATAGATTAATATCATGATAAATAGCGAAATTCATACTTATAAGTTATAACAAATACAATCTTGAATATTTTAGTGTCTCAAAACATTACTTTTGCAACACCCAAAAATGTTTTATTGTTGCATATATGCTAAATATTATATTGCTATATATATGCTAATTGTAAGTTCGAAGTATTCGATATTTCGAGTATTAATATCCAACATCAAACTGTCCAAATTTCTCAAAGTTCGGAGTATTCTAAAGTTGGATATGCTCAAGAACTCTTCTTTACTGTACATAAAAACGTAACCGATAATACGATATAATATTGTCAAGATGTGATTTATATGGATGTGTAATGTGTATTATAACCTACGCGATCGTGAAATTCATTAGACCCTACTTGGCAACATTATGAGCTCGCGTACATTATATATGTATAATATGTATATACATAGTATATTATGGTATAATATTATATAAAGTCGTCGACAGCAGACCCCACGCGCGGACATTAAGAGCCGGAGATTTAGTGCAAACCGAGCGACCATATTTATACACGCCGAAGCGAATCGTCTGTCTCATTAGCCGTCCACAATGGGCCCTTAATGACCCTGCCGTCGCCGTCATTCGGTCCTTGCCGCGTTTAATGACTGTTGTGTAGCGTTGCGGACCCTTCAATGTGTATGTGACGCGCTATATACTTCTACGCGTGCGACAGCCACCGATGACGCGCTCCGCTCCCGAAGACATTGTATCCAGTGATTTTTCGCTCCGTTGCGCACCGTTACTATATACTATATATAGTACGTATATAATATATTATTATTATACTCACGTCGTTCAGTCGTTGTCGACATCGTTAATCGTCCGATAAACGTAACAACATATAGTATCGTATAATATTACGAGTACAAAAACAATATAATATTATATTGCTTTCCATAATCGATATCATATGAATGATTATTATTATTGTATAGATATATAAATACCGGTGATATCTCGCGATGATTAGAATAATGCAACACACACGTGTAACAATGTCATCAGTCTGCTATGCTGCAGCAGGCATAACGGCAGCGATTCGTATACAGAAAACGCCTGTTCAACGAAATACGACGGATAAACTCAACTATAAATTTTGTTATTTCGAAATTCAAGATAAAATACCATTGCGTAATTGAACTGTAGTCAAGATATAAAAAAATTAAAAAACCTATCCAAAATTAAAATAAGGAATATTAGAGACAAAAAAACAATAATTTAGAATAGTTGTACGACGAGTCTAATGACAAATTGTTTCTTAAAGTAAAACGAATTAAATAGGATTAACCATATCTAACTGAAAATAGTTTTATAAAGTTATAAGATACTTCTTTATCGGAAATCAATAAAAAAACGACCAAAGAGTAGTATAGAAATATATTTCAGAAATTGATAAGTCAATACAAATGGATAATGTAATGAACCGAAATAGATGGAAAAGTTTAGTATAAGACTTAAGGCCTGTAAAGTACTAAAAAAATTTAATTTGATACATATGATTGAGAAATTTCAATTTATTTGTATTTTTTACTACTCATGTTCAGACCAATGCGATTAGGCTTTTTATATATCATTAATTCGTTATTCTTACCTTCCCGTGATGTAAATCGATCATTCTAGTACAATCCTAGCTATTCGTATTTATAATCGTAAAATACACAAAACGAGGCTCTATACCTATAATATACAACAAAAAAATATGTACATTGTACTAAACCACAGCCCAAAAATATAATTATGCTTATTTCACACGATGTGTGGTGATAATAATTGAAAATTGTGTACGCTCGGAAGACACGCGGTTGATATAACGCAACATATTTTATTATACACGTTTATATGTTTGTATAATTTATTTCTAGCCATATGTATAAGAATTCACTGTAATTTTTAATTCTTAACATTATTTTTATATCATATTTATTTATTAATTATTCTTTATTATTGTGTAGTGCCTTTACATTTTTTTCTTTGTGTACGTAAACTTAATATTAGATAGAACTCCTGTCTCCTACTTAAGCTTACTTATGTAGACAAATCATTTTATTTATTTATTTATTTGAATACATAAGTTGTGTAATGATTTGAAATAATAATTTAAATTAAAATAATAATATCATATCACGCGTTCATTACTAGAGGGCGGGTAAGAAAGATAAGAATTAACCGTCGAATGCGAACACAGTGCTTGCGGCAAAACGTCTCGGCCACGCGTATATTGAACATCGTCGTGAGAAACGCGGTGATTCATATATATATGTGTAAGTGTGTGTAAGGAGAGGCGGAAAGTAACAAAAGCGATCGCGGACGAGCTTTCGTCACTCCCGGAAATTGCTTGGCGCTACCGAACCGATAACGCGCACTACATCAACCGCCGCCGACGAGGCTACGTACGGCTATGTACGCACGGGTTCCCCGGGAGCAAAGCGTTTATTAAACTCCCCGGCGGCAACCGTAAGCAAACTCCTCAACGCCCGGACGACAAGCGCGCGGGTTACCCAAACAAAAGCGATCCTCGTCTTTACACGCGTGCGCGCGCGCGCGAGACCGTTCGCTCGTTCGGTGATGAGTCTCTTCGACAGTTTCGCTGACATCCACCCACCCACCCACCCCCCTGCAGCATTCTTCTTCGCGACAATCTCTACATCACCCGCCGATGATGATCGACCCGAAGCGACACACTCCCAATTGTCGAAACGTGCTGTCGATGTGAAAAAGGTTGTCGACGTCGTCACGTGGCTCTTGGAAACTTTCGACCGTTAGACCATAACCACAACCCACACTACGGCGTAGGTACTCTTTCAAAATATAATACTGTTCGAACATTGACGCCCAATCAAGTTTAGTGATTTGAACAAGTAGGTCACGCCACATAAAAAAACTTTCGAGTCATCGCACTTGTACACTACCCGCAAATCGCACGTACACCAGTTGCATTTGATATATTTTTTTTCTTCTTATTCATATAACATAAATATATGGAAACATTTTCGTTACGATATCGCTATAATTTATAAGTTCACACATACGCACATAGCATATTAAGTACCTACAACTTACAATGTACGTGTAATACATATTATATAACATTATAACTTTATAATCTACATATAAATGTCGGGTTACCTGCAACGAGTACATACTATAAAAAACAAAATTAAGTATGCCAAGTGCTGCAGTTGAAAAAATGCATCAAGTGTGTCGATGATAATAATAAAATGTACAACTCATATGGTTTTCACAATAATGGTCTATTTAATTGTAAGTCTCTAAAAATTAACTCGAAACTCAAAATGATTTGACAATTTCTAACGAAAAATCGGTCTGGGATATTTCGATGTGGCTACTTTGGCAAAAGCCGTTTGTACGTAGAGCCGTTTTGAATTTATTAATGTAGGTATATAAATATTCATATATTTTTTACATTTTTCAGTTCCGGTACTTATGAGGAACGTTTAATTAAATTTTCAAACCTTAATTTTAAAAATTGAAGATTTTATAAATTTTTTATTATACAATATTTTTAGTATAATTTTAAATTCAATTAAATGTATACGATAAACATTACGTATAAGAAAATTTACGAAAATATAATATACATAAAAGTTCTCAGTATCTATGAGGAATCTTCAATCTTGTATTAAATTTTCATGATTTTTGACACAGCGAATAATTATATTACGATTATTCATTTTTAAGTTACACCATAAAAATAAAATTATTTTTTTCGAAAATGGGATTCACGTAAAGCCCCCGTTTTTTCGTATTTTTTTTTCTGTTTTTCCCAATTATTAAAAAAAGTAGATATTAAGAATTTCTTACTTTTAACCCCTTAAGATCCAAAGTACTAACTAAATCTCATTTATTATCAAAACCATCCGCAAAGTTAAAAATCGAATCATTTTCGAAGACAAGTAAAAAATTACACACCTATCGACCCATCGTTCTAAAAATCGGGAGCCAGTTGAAACGTCGACAATCAAAATATCGACAAATTAAAATGTCGACGGTTGAAACATCGATAAGTACAAAATGTCGACGGATCATTATATCGACAAGTAAACAATGTCGACAGGTCAATATATCGACAAATTACAATATCGACAAATTAAATTAATTAAAATTATTATTATTTTAATTTATTTAAATAAATACGAATAAATATAAGGATATGAATTATAAAAATCAAATAAAGTATAAAATACGAAATACGAATTATATAAATAAAATAAATATTCTTGGGTATAGATATAAATGGAAATAAAATGTATGAAACATGAAATAAAATAAAATTATAATACCACATACTTTGTCCCAAATGAAAGAGACATAATCGACTTTGACTATTTGTGAACTCTTGTTTAACTGCACTAATAGCCGCATGTTCAAAATCGGTTAAAATATAATCAGACTGTAAAACTATATTATTTTCCGATGCATAGTCTTGTAAATCTTGAAACATACGAATATAACATTGTTTAGACTTACTACTTAAGAGAGCAAAAACCAGAGGTAAAAATTGTGAATTTGTACAATGTTCAACTGGAGCATGAATTGAATATAACTGGTGGAATATTGTTGGTACTGTCTTAAACGTAGGCTCTGCGAGGTAGGTACATAAATAGTCGTACACGCGCGTTGTCGAAATGATCGAAATGATTTGATTTGACCACACCATCACATAAGAAATACCTACTATTTATTTTATCCTTATCTTTGTATACTAAATATAAAAGAATACCGTTCATTTTATCTCAACGTTAAATAATAAAATTTAATTTTTTTTTTCGAAATTTTGTACCTGTCGACATTGTAATTTGTCGACATTTTGTACTTGTCGTTATAATGACCCGTCGATATTTTGTACTTGTCGATGTTTCGGCCGTCGACATTTTAACTTGTCGATATTTTGATTGTCGACGTTTCGTACCAGACCCCTAAAAATCAATACATTTATCGCTCCGCTTAGAATCTAAAATGTTTTTACTCATAAAGAATGAATATGGAAGTTCTAAAATGTAGTTTAGGTATTTATGAATGCATAACGAATGATAATTCTACATAAACAGTCGATTAAAAACTAAATCAATTTAATATATTTAAAAAATAATGAATATTTAAATTAAAAAATTAATAATTAAATATACTGCCTACTTAATTCTTTAAAGAATTATAGAAAAACTATTTTTTTTTTAAAGTTTTTGTATCATAGTCAAAATTATTCATTAATAAGACAACCTCGTAATTTATAATATGTAATATGTATATTATGTATATTTGTTTATTATTACATAACTATAATTATTATTATTTTTAGTAAAATATCTAGTTTTACTGATAGTTTGATTAAAATATAATTATTACAAAATGAGGAACAACAAAATCAATTTCAAGAAATCCATTAGTTTGTAATTTCATTTGTCAATATGTTCGTTTCGGTCGAACACCGAACAGGGGGTTTTGTTCATTGCAATAACCCGTGAAATATTGGGAATAGAACCCTCGGTTAAACCGCTTGCCCGTCGGCAATGGAAAAAAATACATTTTTTGCAATAACGAAGTTTTCCCTTTTGGTTTATATGTTTTTCCGGTGCTAATATTTTGAAACATTGATTCCCATTCTTTTTCCAGACAAATACAATTACGATAACAAAAAGGAAACGATTCATTTAACGTATTTATTATACTATAATATGTGTGTTTTTTAACTTATCAACTTCAGAATTTATTTTAGATTTTTAGATTACCAAATGTTATATAACTAAAAACCAAATCAATTAATTGTAATACAGAACATATATATTAATTTATTAATAAAAGAATAATATGTTTAAATAGTGTATGATTTTTGAATCATTAAATTTAAAATTACTTTCAACATATTGTTCGTAAAAATTCAAGTTAGAATGGTAATGTAGCCTCTATACGTGATCATATGGATATACTGAGATCTCAACTATAGCTAGTAATATTATTGTTTTTAATATTTATAACAAACTACTCTAACTTTAAATGTGGCTCGTTAAAAATGTAATACTAAATTTGTTTTTCGTAACTAGTTAAACTAACTAAAAACAACTTAATCGTTGGTAAAATATTGAAATAGACTATATTTAATATAGTAGGGATAATTTAAAGTTTACATTGCTTACAATTATTACTAAATTTTTATTTCGTTCGAATTTGTTTAGCATTTTTGTACAATTAACATAATATGTGTATATTATATTTATATATTCTATGTGTCTAATACATAAATCTACACAAGCTGGCATAGCATTGGCATATTAATTTGACTGAAATTTCACCTTTTTTTAAAAATAAATTTAAAATAGATATCTCAAATTGTTTTGAAATATACCTTATAGAACATCTGTCTTCTCTGAGTTTATATAACTATATTAAAAACAACTATTTGTGTGATGTGTGATATCTGGTAGGTATCTCATATGATATTGATAAATTATTTTTATACTTAACTAGTTATTTTAACATTTTATAGTCCCTTCTCGATAATTGTAACTAATTTTCCCTTTAAAAGGATCCCTTTTATCTCACACATTAATTGACTTCTTGAATTTTTAATAGTATATTGCATTATCATTAATTTTTATTTCATTTTTAAATTTTTATGCGAAAAGAGACGTGAACGAATAAAAAAATTATTTTTAGGCTAAAGTGATCTTGCCCCCCCCCCCCCTATCCATCCAAGAGAGTGAGCGTGATCCACTAATCACCCCAATATATACGCTACTGATATGATATTTACATAATATATTATTATATTCGTGTATTGTTGTAAGTCTTTTAACTCAAACGCGTCATACACGTATTATTTATTTGCATTTTACAGGTAGCATATTTCCATCGGCGTCATCGTATTGGACCAACCCAGGTGCCAACCTTTACTCGAACATTGCCGCTGCGTCTGCGTCGCATTCTATGGGCCATCATCACCACCACCCAGGCGCAAGTACCGGTGTCAGCCACCACACGGGAGTCTCACCACACCTGGCAAACTACTCACACTACGCGTCACCATGACCGACGGATGTACACTGGGCCACCAGGTCGCTGCCAGGCACCAATGCAGCCCGGGCTCCACATCCATATAAGCACACCGAATGAATAATTCCTAGTGGCCCTAGTCATCATTTACGTGCTTAATTTATCACAACAATACAACATTGTTTTTCAATCGTTGTAATAATCCAGCGAAAACATAAGTCCAATTTCAAACCGTTATACTATATCGTATTTTATGTAGATATAACGATAATAATAATAATAATAATACAATATAATTATATATCCGACACACAGTTAGAATCTCACCAGAGTGGAAAGAACGGCGTACGAAAATGCATATTAATTTCATTGTACGCAAATAAATTTTAATTATAAAAATACCTTTCGTCTGTGCAGCCGCTAAGTGTTGATTAGTTTTAGTGTATTAAAAAAGTTCTTATAAGACGAAAAAACTGACGCGCACACCCACACACACACTACACAGGTTATGAGCTCATGACAATCAACTCGTATCAACAATGTACAGAATACACCACGCAAAAGTATTAACTAAAAGTTCTCATGCTAATCAACATCATAACTGTAATTTGTACTTTGATTTAGAACTACGTACACACCTGTACTACAGGTAAGCGTTTAAACGTGATACTGATACATTATATTTTATCGGTCAATTTTGTGATTTAAAAAACGATGATTTTTATTTAGCTGATTCTGTGAACTTATCACAAAATTATTAATTTTTTACTATTTATTATGGTTGTAACTTTTAGGTTTTTAACCTTTTTTTATTAACAACTCATTTTTAATTTGAATATTTTACCAGCCTATGCTTATCTAACCTAACCAAGATTGACTGAAAAAATGAGTGTAGTGTACTAGTGTATTAAATGCTTTAAACTGTATGTAACGTGTTAAACAACTCGTGATAATTCTATACAAGTACAAACTTAAAATCATATATCCTTATTTTTGCCTTGAGCAATATTAATTATACAATAATATAGCCTACCACTTATGTACGTACTTTTATTGAAAAATACATATAATATACTAAAATAATAATTATAAACTAAATAATTAAAAGCAACTAGTACAAACAGAATTTTAACAAAAGTATTATTATTTTATTTTATAAAAACAAATTTAATTTAAATGCTTGTAACTATAATAAACTGAACACTCAGATATTAATAATATATATTAAAGATATATGCATTCCTTGAATCAGTGAAAAACCAAAATCATTATTCCAATAGAATTTACAAGTACAAATGTTAATATACTAATAATTGTTATTTCCTATTTACTGCAAACATTATATTGGAATATCAATATTATTTAACATAATATAACACTTATTCTAGTCATTTTGTGATTAAAACTGGCAATTCAGATCTCGTTTCTTGATAAACAAACCCCTTATTTGTATTAAACAACAGTGTTTATTATTATTAAAAAATATTTATATAGCCCACAATGATTGTACAAGTATAGTACAACATTTTCCATTTGTTTTGTTAGATACTTTATGTATGAGTTATGACAATCTATCATAGCTATAGATTATATATAAAAAAGTTTTAAATTTCAATGTATTATAAAATAATTTATATTAAGGAAATAAAAATACTTAGCTTTGTGCTAAAGTAAAAGTAAAGTGCAATATACATAATTATACATTTTTGTTTTAATAGATATAAGAAATTTAGTTAGAAGTTTAATTTGTATGAATGTAATATTAATCTTTGTACAGGCCTTATACTAATAGAAGGCATCAAAACTAGTCTTATACGCTATTATATACATATGGTCATTACATTTATTATAATAGTGTCATCAAATAATAGAATGACGTTACACACTGTAAATACAATTCCGTGTTGGAGAACGAAATAAAACCATTATTATACTGTGTTTTTAATTTGTTATCTTAATTATTTCTATCCTTTTTATTTACATAGGTATTTCTTAATTTTCTTGGCAAATTACTACTGTTAATGAAAAAGAAGTTTGAATTTATCTGACAATTTCAAATTTTAAATACAATAAGCACAATATTATATTAATAAATATGTTTGAAAATGCCCATTCATTCAATGAGAAGCGTGATAAAATGTCACATAAATATATACAAATATGTACATCTATGTAATATATATGTATATAAAATACATATATAATATATATTATGTTATTGTGTACAAACATAAGAGGGTTATTCTCAAGAATAATTTCAAACGCCACGTGGAACAATGACTGAAAAGTGAGGGGGCCGGAAACGAAGGAAAAACTGAAGACATGAGCCACCACCACACGACGTATATATAATATATATATTATATATATATTGTTCAGATTTTCTCCGTTTGTTGAACATGAACATTAAAATGGGTAGTTTAGAACCGAGTAACAATGAATATGCATGAGCTCGACTACTTGATATTTTTACCCTCGGAAGCTATAAAAAAAAGTCCCACCAAACTTTTCATTGTATTAATCATAAATTCATAAGTGTAGTAGGAGGAGGAAGTAATTCACTCATAATGTGAATTTCTTATCGACATTTATGAAATTATAATTTTACAATACTGATATGAACTAGAACAAATTCTCCTACAACTTTCTTTATCATATTCTTAATAGTTAGGCGAATATTTTATTGTTATATTTTGTATTTTTATCAATAGAATGATTTTATTAGACCGTTAGCCATATGAACAATTTTTTATTTAAATATAAATTAAAACAATTCAAATGTATTCATTCATGTAGTTATTTTCTAGAATTTATGTATTTGATATTACGCACGCATTAAAAAATGCATGTTTATCTATGACAGATTATCACGTATTATTTAATAAATTTATTTCTAACAACTATAGTTTATGTTTATAATATACTATATAGTATACATTATATATTTATACTATGTTACTATAATACCAATAGGTTAATTAAATAATAGTTAAATATAGTTGTTCCATGCTGATCTTTGGTTATAAATAGGTACACGAAATTTATACCATCAAATTGAATTTAATATAATTAATAGGTATATACAAGTTTAATTTAGTTAAAATTGTTATTGTTTCGATTTTATTGAAACTCTATAGTATAAACTTAAACAAACCTGAAATTTATATAGCTACAATGTTACATATAAAATACATATGAACATTTATATTTTAAATTTTCAACTTAACTACTTAAGGTCAAAAATATGACTTAATATTATATAAGTACAACGGTGAATGATATTCAAAACTTGATGAGAAAATAAAATCAATTTTTCACACAATTTGATATTTTAATAATTCCAAGTTCTATTATATTTTTACCACTTATAGTTGATAAGATTTATTTAAAATTTTATTGAAACGTTCTTAAAGTACAGGAAAATGAGAATACAACGAAGTCTCTCTGTAGAGTTCCAGGTGAGGCGGAAATCGGCTTATAATTCACGCGTGTAAGATTAACAACAGCCACTATTATATCCATCGCGTGCGTATGATTCTATGTATATACAGAAAGAGAAAGAGATAGGGCGTGCAATATAGTAGAGTAAGAAGACGGTGGTAAAGCACGTGTGTAGCCCGGGGGAAGGAAGGGGTGGAGCGGGAAGCTTTTGTTATGGAAATGGTGGTAGGGCCAACCGGAAGTTGGTATCGACCACCTGCGCAACCAACCGACGTTTCCGGAACTTTCCTGGCACAAGATGGAGACAACGGTGGGACCACACCTACCCGTGCCAAAAGCATCACTACCCCGCTACCTCCTGCAAGCTTTTTCTATCCTCCTTCCCACCAGCAGCGGCCCGACCGTTACGCTCTCTCTCACTCCTGAATTTATACTCACCAGCCCACTAATCTACCCACCCGTCATATCGCCACCCACACACACAGCACACCGTGAAATAACTGCGTAGGTATCGATTATACATAATATAACGAGCACCGGCACCGTTTGTGGTGGATGCCGGAGACGGCTACTTGCCGGCAACGGATTTCCTCGTCCATAGATATATTGTATCAAGTAGTGCCTACTACTTACCCCGCCAGCACAGCGGTACGAGTAGGATCATCAGATTATTACATTATTATTATTATTATTATTCATTATTTAAGTAATATTAGAATGTTTCGAATTTTGACGGATTACGATAAGTATTTTTTGAATAACAACAAAATAATAAAAATTGTTTAAGAAAAATCATTAGTGTGTGTGTCAATATTTATTGTTAACTAGATTTGAACTTCAATAACTCATTAAAAAAATGTAATTAAGTATACGCTAAACTTTTTTTTTGAAATATCAATTAAGATCCAGAATATTTTAAAAATTATATCATTTCTAATAAATGCTATTATGACTAAGGAAATTTCAAGAAAAAAATCAATGTATCATTTTAAATCTAGTACATTAATCACTTCGTTCAGAATCTAATAGTTTACATTTGAAATATTTTATAAATATTTTACCTATATTAAGTATTGAACAATTTAATAACTATACAAGCATAATATCTTAAATAATGATAATATAAATCAAAAATAATTCGGTGTATGATAATCATTAATCATTATCCACTGTGATCTCTAATTAAAAAAAAAAATTATCCATTTAATTTCATGTTTTTTCTTACTCTTAAATTGCTTATAGATAATACATACAATTTACATTGCCTCCAATAAAAAAAAAAAATGAAAATACTTTTATGCAGATTTGTTTAAATCATTAAACTTTTAATTTATTTAAAAATTGTTCAAGGCAAATTTCATTCAACAAAAATCTATCTTAATAGGAAAAATCAATCAATATCAGTTAATGTTTTTACTAAAAATGTGTAGGTATACCTATCATATATACATATAAGTATAATATATTATAAAATAGAAAGGTATTATAATAATTTAACATTTTAATAATTTTATCTTTCTTAAATATGTATTAATAATTTTTTAAATATTTAATTTATGTAATAATGAAAATGACTACATATTTTATAATACAATAATTTATTTAGATTTTATAGTACCAGAATAAATTGTTTTTTAAAAAATAAAATATACTGGAAATATATCTTATGGTCATTTTAAACGAAAAATACCGCAGCATAAATTAATTTACAAAATAAAAATTTTCCTGTACGTACAAATTAACTTTCGAAGTAAGATAATGCTAATTAATACTTCAATATACCTACACTATAAAGATATGTATGACATCCTTTATTATGTTTATCACTTAATAGTTATTAGTTATTACTTTATAAGGTAGGCGCATTAGGTATGTACCTACCATTTTGTTTTTATATTTATTCTTTTAAATTTACCTACTTGTATTAGTTGTATTACTACCGTCTTCCTAAAAATTATTCAATTCAGCATGCACAATCAATACATTTCTATGTACGATTTAACACAACATTTGATAAAAGTACCTACAAGTATATGAAGTAGATAATTTCAATTACAAATCATTAGATTTTTCAATTTTTGATAATGGAAGTGACAATGTAAGTACCAAACTACCAAGTTATTATAAATAATTTAATACATTTATATTATTTAAACAATTTAGTTATCAAATAATATTTATTTTAATTTAAGGATTTAATTACTAACAACTGTGGCTTACAGAAAAAAACAGTGTAGCAATAATAGCAAACCCAGATCAATTGAGATCATACACGTATTTTATCGGCTGCCAAAAACAGACGTCCTAAAATGTACCTGTGTGACAGAGTCTACAGAGTGGGCACTGGGCATGACCTCTTGGCCCTTGCCCTCCCCTTTGATACATGCGCCTGATTTATATACTACCTATGGCAAATGAATTCATTTCAAAATTTGCAATAGTATACGGCACTAAATATGTATAATACCTACTAAGTATGTTTAACTTTGGAAGATTAAATTATAAAAATTTATCTTATATTATGATTTTCTTTTAAAAGTAAATATCTAGTAGGTATTAAAAATGTTTTAGTTTTTTATACAATTCATCATTAGTAACTAATTAAATTAATTAAATCTCACTGTTGTCAGAATTAACAATCTAAGTTTAATGATTTTTTGATATAATAAATGTTAATATTATTATTGGCTTTTATTAATTATTAGTTATTATTTTATTATTTATATCTTACAAATATAGGGTACTTACTTTAGCCTTCAAAATAGCGATCTACAAGATACAATAAACTCCATCATACTTTATCTAAATTTGTTAGTTTTCCACCAAGCTTGTTTAAATAAGGTTACAAGGTTCGCCATCTAGTGACGTCGTACATTTTTGATGATATCGATTGCCGTAGTATACCTATAGTATCTATGAATTATACAAACAGTTATTATTGCTATTTACAAAACCGTTCACGGATAATATTCGGTAAATTCAATTTTTGATCCGTTAATAATTCATCTAGAAAAATTGTAACATCGACCAACAGATAAAAATTAATGTATTATAAGATTGCCGGACAACGCAACGACCATTTCAAAAACGATTTAAATGAATGCCAAGAGCGCGCGTTCATCACAGTTAGCGATTGCGACGTTGTCATGTCGCGCTCGCACGGACTACCGTCTTTGCAATATCTTTGGACTTCTCGAAGCGGCTGCAACGTAATGGTCGACCTGTTCAACGGCAAGAATATGTACGACTCCGACCCGTCATCCTATTCGTCATGTCCATCACCCTACCACATTCAAACATTCTTTGAGCTGCTACAATTATTTTTTTCATGTTTCTCGTACACACCGTATGAACGACAATAAATAGCTTATCCCCTCCCCCGTGCAATACGGAATTCACAATTATCTCTCCTCGTGAAGTCGTGACGTCGTCGAACTATAATTATTAATTCTCTGTGCGTTGTTTCAATTTTCCCTTGAGCTTGGTACTCCGGCGACTCGCTAGTCTGCTCTCAATTGTTGTCGCAATATTGTCGGACCTTGTCGTCTGAACGCTGTTGGTTAACTTCACACCACCTCTATCCTTATCCCGTTTAACCAGCATAGTACGTCGCGAGATCACAAGCGCGGAAGACACGGTCCTGTCACCGAGTGGACTTACAAGAGGCCAGTCATTACCACAGGAGATACGAACATACGCATGTCAATCCAGAATCTTAACGTATTCGGTAAGTGCAAATTAGCATCTTACGTGCACGGCCCGCAAAACGCATTCGGTGTCACTGCAGGAGACCATTTTCGGTTTCGATGCAGAAGTTATAAGTGTTTTGCGTTGATATTTTAGTTTTCTACACGTCCGACGAGTGTCACCGACACCGATAACAGGAAACTTCACATTTTCTTATAACGTTAATGAACGGGCGTCGTTTCATTTCCTCAATTTCCCAATGACACCCATTGTCGTTTTTTAAGGCCAAACGTGTCTTACAAGGCCATCGTAAAGAACAGAAACTAACTTGATCAGTTTCATTTTCGTTGTGGGTGTTAGTTGACGTCATTTGTTTTTGTTGCATTTCGTCAGTTATACGACGTAATCTAGGTATCCATTTATAGATTGTTGTCTTATGAGTCTGTAATGATACAGTATACCTATACTATACACAATATTAATATATTATATTACACATTTTTAATATGATTATTATTTATTACACATAATAAAGTTAAAAAATATGCTTACAGCCTACCAGTATCCACATACATCAACTATATATGAACACCATTTTATTGATAACTATTGGAAATTTTTAATTTGATCATCTTACATCTTCTAAATAAATTAAACTGGTGAAGCTTTTCAAAATTTCCTTTTCTGTGTTAATTCTAAACAACTCCATAATTAGGTACTCAACTTATATCTCGGTCACAATCATTAAATATTGGAATCCGACCAGGCCCGTATTTAGGGGGGGCTACGGGTAGACATATGCTCGAGGGTGGCAAAATATTTTAGCAAAATTAATTTTTAAAATGTAAAGGAAAAGAAAATAATCACATTTTAATGAATTATTGGAAAAGATTGTATTAAAAAAAAACGTATGTTTTATCATATTTTAATTTGTTAATTATAAGTTTTTTTTAACTATTGAACGAATTTCATTTATTAATTGATCAGCTAAATTTTAATATTATAGAATCCTGATCATGAATAAAAATGATGAAATAATTAGTGTAATATTAATATTAATACTAATATTGTTAATTGGGGCGGGCATAAATTATGCCCAGAGGCAGAAAATTTTTAAATACAGCGCTGAACCTAACCAATATCTCCAATCCTATGCCCTGGTTCAATGAGTGATTAAGTAATTTTTCATTTATTTCCTCGTTTATTTCATATAAACATTATAATCAAGAATATAGAAATAGATATATTTTTCTTTCAATTTATAATTCATAATTAGTTATTAATTGTTTTTTTTTTATGAATTCAATTATAGGTAGCACCTACCCAGAATTAACAAGCAATTATTGTTAATCAATTTTTTTTTTTTTAATGATACATACTAACAGTGTTGAAAAAGTTCCTTTTTAAATGGATCTGGGTCAGTTCCTAATATACGAACTCGTTCTTATTATCGTTCCATTTTTTTAACTTACCCAATCTAATGGTTTTAGAATATTACCTTTTTATTTTTGATGTCAATAAATTAATGATAAAAATGATAAATCAATTAGAATTTTAAAAAATGAATCCTTACAGGAACTAAGTTATAAACTATTGATTTAATTTGTCTTTATTTTATCTAATTTTTAAAAACTAAATTAAATAAAAAATTTATTTTTTAAAATTTCAACAGAAACTGTGATTTTCGTTCATGTTCCTCAATATAAAGAATTTTTTCATATTCTTTTTTCATTATTTTTAAAGGAAGCAGTTCCAAGCTTCGTTCCTACAAAAAGAACTCGTTCCAGGAATCGTTCCTTCCCAACACTGCATACTAAGTTTAATAGTCTTAAAATATACTTTCATAGTTTCATCATACTATGATTATGCCATTTTAATTATGTTTGTATTGATTAGTTAATAATTAACTAGTAAATGTTAAAAAATAACTTATTGTTGATATTTGATATTTAAGACCCGTTTGCTGATGCAATCAAGGGTGCAGACGATGACGTTCAAGACGGGCTTGTTCACATAAGAATTCAACAACGTAATGGTCGTAAAACATTAACAACGGTCCAAGGTCTCTCGTCAGAATATGACTTAAAGAAGATAGTACGTGCCTGCAAAAAGGTAACAAGTTATATACAGTAGTAAACATTTCTAGATTTCGACCAGTTTATAATTATAAAATAAAATATTTTATACCTATTTTTTTATTTTATTGTATTTTACATCTTTTTTTTTTTTTGTCATACTTTAAATGTTAAAAAAGCATCACAAAAAAAAGTCTGATTAAAATTAACCTATTTAAATTTAACATTGCTTAATGCACAAAACAATAAAACGTAACTTAAAGATGAAAATAATTGTATACATTTTTAATTTTTATAAACTTTTATAATATTGCGGTTACTATTATTTTAGATTACTTAAATTTTAAAATAATTTCAATATTTCAGGAGTTTGCTTGCAACGGTACAGTAGTTGAACATCCTGAATACGGTGAAGTGTTACAATTACAAGGAGATCAGCGAGAAAACATTTGCCAGTGGTTAACTAAATGTGGTCTTGCCAAGTCTGATCAACTTAAGGTCCACGGTTTCTAAAGAAAACAATTCAATCATGCTACAAAATACATTAGATTGTTACATTAATCAGTCAAAAAAATCATAATAAATTCAAAATTCTCAATTTCATAACATGCTTTAATAAATGTAATGTTTAATCCTAGTGTTTTTTTTCAAATCATTAATTTTCAAGTGTCGATTTGAATAAGCGTTAGTGTTATGTATATCAATGCTACTGACATATTTAGAGAACATTTTTTTGTTGTTTCCATAATATTAAATGTAATAACTAATAAGAAAAAATAATTATTCTGTATTATACTTGAATCCCCATGTTTAATATGATGTGGTTTTTATAAACTTCATGATATGTATGGTATTAATAATTTTTCTTTTATTTATAAATTGTAATTAATTATTACGTACTGAGTAAAATTATTAAAAATAAAAAATAAATACAAACATTGCGAACAAATGCAGTACATCCTCGTTTAATCTTAATCAATTTTACTATTA
Source organism: Rhopalosiphum padi (assembly GCF_020882245.1). Classification (NCBI taxonomy): domain Eukaryota; kingdom Metazoa; phylum Arthropoda; class Insecta; order Hemiptera; family Aphididae; genus Rhopalosiphum; species Rhopalosiphum padi. The sequence goes on along the minus strand of NC_083598.1, from coordinate 9,002,762 downwards.
ATTACTTGGTATTTACTGTTTAATTATTTCATTGGTGTTCTAATATTGATTTTTACAGACTCTTTATTTGATATCTAAATTTACATTTTTTCAGAAAACCCTATAATTAAACAAGGATTTACTGATTATTATTTACTAGGACACTAAAATTATGTTAATTAAAACAAAATATCAATAAATAGTTATAAATATATTTATATGATTAAACATAACTTATGTATAAAATCTAATTAAACGTCCATTTTTACATACATTTAATAATATACATTAAAATACTAAATTGTAGAAAATGTTGCTCACTTGATTTGTTAAACTTATGAATTTATACCAGAAGTGGAAGAATAAATTTTCAAATGTAGTTTTAAATCTTACACTAATTATTCATATGTGTGCATTAATCTTTATTGTTGAATACTCAAACATTGGCTTGTATTATTTCCTATGATGTTGAACAAGTTTCCATTTGTTATGATTTATAAAAATGATTTACCCTCAAACGCCAAACAGCAAGACAAATGTTTAAATTAAACACAATCTGCGTTTAAAATAAATCTATATCATTATTTGCTATACAAAATGCTCCTCAACTTCTTTAATTCTTACTTATCTTAATGCTAATAAAATATTTTTTTTATAAAGTTTTGAACATCATAAAATACTTTTTAAGAAATATAAATTATAAATTCAATATGACAATATTATTATTAAAAAAATTGAATAAACTAATAAGCATAAAAAATTAAATGTGTTAATAGATATATTTAAATTTCTTGACGTAGATTAGGTTTTAAATTTTACTGAAAAACCTAATTGTTGGTACTAATATCATTTATGATCTACCAGCTGCCTTTGACAAAGATGTTCCACTAAAACTTGTATTTAAAAAAATGTACAGTATAACTAGAGCCCAGAAGTTTATGACCTTAAAAACATTCAAAAATGACCAAAAAGTTAAAAATATTTGTTTTAAATTAATAAAAATATATTTTTTTTAAATTGTACTCTATTTTACTATAAAATTCTATATACATTTATCAAAGCTTACAAATTACTCAAAATATTACTAAAAAATAATAAAATTTAGGTAAGTATATAATATTCACTACAATACGACAACGATGAAATTAGTGAGATAAAATCTAATAGGTCCTAATCTTTGTCTGTGGTAATTTCAAAGTTTTAAGTAAGTTATCGGCATAATGATAAGAAGTGAATGTGGGAAAATGTCTTAAAAAGTAATAAGCACCAAAAAATTCAGATTCACATACTAATGAAACACATCTGTGGTCAGGAGAGCATCGCCTAAAAAGTTCCTAAAAAAATGCAAAATGCATCAATTTCCGAGCCCTAAGTATAACACACATACAAGACCAGATTTGACGAAGGGTTTCAAACTTTTAAGGGCACTTTCCCCGAGCAGCAGATGTTTGAAGAGCATTCAGATATCAAAATATTTATATGAAAAAATTTAAAACATTTTGATCCTAGGTTTAGGAAATTTATACAAAAATATCAACATTAATTTATGTTTATAAGACTCGGGATTTAAAATTAGTACGTTAAGATGTCATTTGATAAGAAAACGACATTAGGGCATCCAGCGCTGTATATATTTTAGTATATAGATATAAACTTTTAATAGTTATATGGCTAAGTGGATAAATTTTAATCCAGGCCAAAAAGAATCGGAAAAAATAGGGGAGCACAAGTATACCCTGCGCCCCCCAAATGACGCCTCTAGTGGAACATTATTACCCCTAAGACGAGCCGTATTTACCACTTTTATAATTATTATTATATCTAATACTTATTTTAATTTTTTTTCCTTAACTACTTAGACAATGGATATTTTAAATATTTTTACTGCTAGAAGTCACAAAAAAAAGATTTGTCCCGGGCATCTGAAAGTTTAAGTCTGGCCTTGTTTATATATATATACAGTAAAATCCCATTACAACGAAAAATCCCGTTAGAACGAAAGTCATAGAAGTCCCCTGCTGGTAAGCAGGGATTATAAAAAGCTTATTCAAATTTCCGTTATAACGAAAAAAAATTCGATCCCCTGGAGTTCGTTGTAACGGGATTTTACTGTATATGTTATGATGGAGGGATTTTGCAACTAAAATACTTTATTGTTCCAAAATGAGATCATCAAACATAACTGCCATTATCAGAAGGTTAGGTAGATACCAATTAATCAGTCTTATGTGACTAAGTCAAGTAGTCTAGTAGTCAAGTCAGTCTAAGTATTTGAGTAAATGTATTTAAATACATTTATAGTATTTAGAATACTTTTATAGTATGTATTTAGAATTTTTTTAAATCAAGTATTTGGAAAGTAGATATTTTAAATACGGTCTTGGATGAATTTGTATTTGAAAATCAATTACTTGTATTTAAATACTTTATCGACTTTTTTTCAATAAATTATCAAATACTATCAATAATTATATTTTTTCTAGTCAGAACTTACAAGTAAAATCACTGGGGCGCGACCCGTTTCGCCCAAAATCAACTTTTCCCGTTTCGACAAAGGCCATTTTAGTCATTTTCAAATTAAATTGGCAATGATTTTTAAATAATATAATAGGTACACAAATTATTAACTATTTTTAAAAGCAGTCATAGGAAAAGTTTTTATAAAATACATATTTAATTATACATTATTACAGTTAATTGTCAGTTTTGATACAAAAAATAAGCACTAGAAAATTTACACTATATTATTTTTTACTAAAATTCACTATAAGTCATCACAAAATACATTTATAAAAATGATTATTTTTTAAAATTTCTATACATGCTTTTTACAAACTTATACCTAGTACTTTCGCCAGATCTATATAAAAGTATACTTTTTTGTTGTATTCTTGTCTTTCCTTCGTTTTTTGACTTTTGTTTTTTTGGGAATTTCAATGCTATTCATTTTGATATACGTTTCTGTCTGGATATAATTTAACCAGCTTATGATTGATGGAGAGTTAGAATAAAATTTTTTATTGAAATACAAGTGAAACGATCACTCAAAACACATTTTATACTCACAACGTTTCAAAACACCAGAAAAAAAGATGCCTTATAACTATAAATTATAATAATGTATAATTAAATATGCATTTTATAAAAACTTTTCCTATGACTTTTTTAAAAAATAGGTAATAATAACATACTGTATTATATTATTTAAAAACCATTGCGAACTTAATTTGAAAACGGACTAAAATGGCTTTGGTCGAAACGGGAAATGTTGATTTCGGGCGAAACGGGTGCCACCCAATCACTGAAGTCTGAAATGTTGTTATTTTATTTTATTTTGGTCTCTTAAAATAAACGCTAAATATTATTGATTATTTTCGTTGATATATATTAGTATTTATATTATGACGTGAATTATTGGAAACTATAAATGAACGATTACGAGATACGGATTTTGTGTACATTATAATTTATAATATGTGTGCATATATTAAATAATTCTATAGTTCTATACTCTATTCGAAATGAGATCGTACCTCGGCGGCAACCAGTTATCGTGGAGCGGCAGTTAAACAACACCCGTTTGTCCACCCCATAAACGTCTATGCCACAGAGTCAACTATCTGTAAGTACGCCTGCTGTCTAGTAAAGCCACGCCTGTGCGCACGTTGGCCGCCGAGGTACAATCTCATTCCGAAAAAAGTATAAAGAAGAAATTTAAAAATTAATTGTTCATCTTAAGTAAATAAAGATATTGTAAATTATTATTAATATATTAATATATAAAATAGTATTAATTCATTTAAAAAGCTTTTAGACTTAAGTTAGATATATTATTTTAAGTTTGACTGTTATCGGTTATTATATTCAAATTTAAAATTAAATATGCTTTTTTACACATTTAGAAATAAAAATACTTAATAAAGTAATTACTAACTGCACAGATTCTAAAATCGCATACATTAAAAATAAAATGTTATGTACTGTTACATACAAATAAAAGAAAACGAAGACATTTGAAGTTTTACTGTAGTATTGTAGGTACGTTTGTGATAATAATATACCAGGTATATTATATTTATTGATTATTTCTGTAGAAATATAATACATGTAACCAATAGGCAATAGAAGACTGATATTATATTTTAAATAATAAAATATATTCGATTTTCGTTAGTCAAAACAATAATCATGTGTGCAAACCGTCTAAAAAAAACATCATCTGAATCTTAAGAATCTATTGATAAAACTTATTTTAAATGGTTCAGTCTATTCATTTTTGAGATTATTCGTTAGTAAAAAATTCATTCTGGATAAATCATTTAATTTTATTTATATATATATATATTTATTTTACTAGACAGATGGCGCCATTGGTATACTCCTATTTATCTCAATTTTCTGTAGACAAGACTATAGTGGGATTTGAATCCGTATTCCATAAAACTATGCTTTATTAGCTTACATCTTGCTTTGCGATTTACTCTATAATTTTAAATTTCAAAATAAACTGCATGACGATTGGATAAGTAGTTACAATAATTCTTATTTTCCCATCTTTACATATTATATAATTCGTCTGTACGTTTGTGTCGTGTGTCACTGAACTCCTGCTAAACGAATAGCGCTGGAGTGATTTTGTCGATTTTGATGAATTTTTTATGTGTGTTTGAGTGGGTCCTATGAATAATTTGGATTCACAATTGGAGCCGGTAGGTGATGCTGCAAACGAGTTCTAATAAATTTTGAAATATATGTTTTTAATAACACATTTGTGAATCTTAAGGAACCTGTGGTTTTTTTTTTTTAAACGGATGAACATATACTACGGAAGTACGGAACAAATTTTGAATATATATTAGTGAAATCGTCGTTCCAGGAAAATAAAATATTAATTTAATACAACAAATAGTAAAACTTTTTTCCTGGCGAAGTCGAGCCTAATGCAATTAGAAAAATAACTTGATATTTTCAATTAATTTTAAAATAATAATTTTAAAAATATATTAAAAAATTAACTGTCTTTCAAGTTCTAATTAACCGATAGAAAATTGAGATACAACAATATAGCACTATGCCACTATGTATTTGCTCAGACGGAGAAAGTTTTAAGCCTATTTCTGATTCTATAAGATAATATCAATCAAGTTATTAATTTCTTAAACAAACTGACAAATACGCACATAAGGTAAGTACAAAAGTAACGCCATGTTGTCTATGAACGACGAATATAAAAAACCAATTGAACAAAGTTTGAACCACATACTAGGCAACGAAATGCACGAAGAAAACTGCAATATGTTGCTTCATTGCTTGGTGGCTGGCGCTTCCTCCCATCATGTAAGCTAGAAAAACAATTTATACATCTATGCCCAGATCATAAAAATAAATAATACAGTTTACAAAGAAATATTAGAAAGTCGATAGAAACTTAAAAAATATTTTTAGAACAATATTTATTCGAGCGAAAAATATTTTTTAAGAAGTACTGCTATTAATTTGTCAAAAAAAGTTTACACGAGACAGCTACAAGCCTAGAATTGTATAATGACAAAAATTAATAAGGCCAAAGACAAAGCTATTGACTAATGACAGTGGTTACTGACTTACTGTCTATTCAAGTTAATGTCATATGTGTGATGTGTCAATGTGTGTCATTTCTTCGTTAGTAATACAACAAGTATAAATATATTTATTTATATTTATATATTAATTGAATATCGTCATATCTGAATGCTATTTGCATTAAAACATTTTATTTTTATTTTAGAAGTGGCCTTTCTTAACAAGTTCGATTGGCCCACAGGCCACAATTACCACACAGGGATCGGCTGGATCCGCTCCTGGTTCTATGGTATATGTCACTATGTCAGTATTGTCAGTACCTATATATTTGACCTAAGTTTAAAACAGCTATAAGAGTTATATTAATATATTAATATATTATATGATATAATATTATTATAATTATTATAAGGGAAAGTTGTATTTTATACGACTATACTTACCATAGGCAGTATATTACAGATGGAAAAATAAATCTTAGTAAAATATCTGTCGGCTATAGCTGACGATAGTCTTCGTTTAGAATCAATTTTCATACATACAATAATTTATATCAGCATATGACAGTGTGAGTGTATGCGTATACGTATACGTGTATACACCGTAAGATGGAAAAGCACTAAAGCACTAGGTACGCATATAGCTGTCGAAATTTCGACAACACAACATCGTTCGATCGATATTACATTTTAGTGATTTTACCCATCGGCCACCTGAGCGTAACTGAGGGCTACAACCTACGAACAAACTTTACTTAGCGTGAGTTATGATCACAATTTAAAATTATCTTATGTCTTTAATATTAGTAATATTACCTATATGGCTATATTAATTATGGTTTACGCCGTGGGCCGTGGTGTATGCTATACACTGACACACTGTATGGTATATACTATATATATAGGTACCTACCGGCTACCATAGCGGCACAGTCCGCGCAGGGAAAACACACCGATGTTGTCACATTCTCAGTATAATATTTCAATTCTTTTTTCCTATTACAGGCTAATGGCTATTATAATATAGTTTATACAAGCTGGTATCTCATCACGTTTTTTCTACACAAATAACTTTTTGCAGATGCCCGACTTCAAAAAACAAATTTTAAACGTTGGATATTGTTTTAATGTTCTAAATAGTAAACAGTATATTCAAATACAAAATGTATTTTATATTTTTTAAACTGGTCCCCACAAGATAGGTATCAAAATAAATACTGTAACCTGTAGGTACCTATACTTTATAAGATTTAATATTTTGCACCACCACTGGGTAGACACATGCGATAAAACATTCTGTATTATGTATAATACGGACGTATAGAAAAATACTGTACATTTTATAATATGAAGTAGTGAAGTAGCCAGTAGGTATTCAGTAAGTACCTATATACTGGGCGATTTACCATGCATACCCACGTTCCTTTTTTCTTTAATAATAATTAATAATAATTCAAGATAATTTAGATTTTTGGAGTTTCCTAGTTATTTAAATGTGCTTACCTAAATAAGTATTAACTACTAAGGATAAATGGATTTGCAGAAATATAAAATTGATGTAATATCGAATCTAGTATTTAACAATTTTTACAAATTATTAAGTGATGATTTATTAAATGTTAGGTAATTACTAATTTTAAACGTTAGTGAATTTTTTATTTTTTATTAAAATAATGTTTAATGTAACTTAGAAACAACTCGATTAAATTTGAATTTAAATACATCATAAATCAGATTTTTAATAAAAACTGTATTACTATAGAATAATGATAAATGTATTGGCATACTAAGCACTAAGCAGTAAGCGCATCACTCTGTATAGTATATAAACATTAAACACACACCTCCGCTGGGATCGCGATACATATTATTATTATAATATTATGTGTACCTGCTGGCTGTAGCTGTGACTTAAATACACGTATTGTCAGGGGCGTGCCTAGAAATTTTTCGGGGGGGGGGGGTCAATATTTTTTTGCATATATATATTATATTATGAATAACTTTTATTAATAATTATTTTATATTTTGGGGGTGGGGGGAGTTGAACACCCAAACCCCATCTCCCCTAGGCATACCCCTGCGTCTTGTTATTACTTATTACTAATAAGTTATTAGTTATAACTTATATTTTATAATACAGTAATCGGTATGACCATTAGCCACTATGCGACTACGTCATAGCGATTCCGCCGCTGCCGCCTTTGCGTTCTCAACGTCCGTTGTCACTTGCCAGTTGCCACCGACCGTCCATATTGAATTAAAATATGTGCACCATGGACGACGCACTTACCTTGTTTAATATTGCTATATTACAGATACGCGTAAGCTTGTCAGTTGTCTTATTGAGTGTATCCATCTCACCCATGACGGAATGGCCACTGCCATACCTGCACAATGACATCGTTAACCAGTAGCAAAATATTATTACTGTTCTGCAGCCTATCTTACAAATACAGCAGTCTCATGTCGATCTATAAGCTTGATGAAAAATTCAAAATGTTTCTCTTTTTAATTGTAGATTATGATTTATGACCTATTATGAATATCAAAAAATATTTTAATAAAATAGATTTAATAATTGAATATGATAATAAATGATAATACAATAATTATTGGTTTTCTTCATTTTTTAATTTAATGATGAATGTATTCAAATTCTGATTTTGGGACTTTTAATTATATTAAAAGACGATATTTTAGAATTGTTGAGATGTTTTATGCTACATAGGGAGAGTGTTATATGTGACAATACAGGCTTCTGTTTTTCAAATTAAAATCTCTTTTTTCTGTTAATTATTTATTGTATATTTTTTTGAGCATTGTAAGTACGCTTAATTGATAATTCGGGCGAGTATTTTTTCTATTATTTTATAAAGTTTATTTTACCTACCGAGAATAATAGTTTTTAAAATATTAATAATAGATATAATATTGGATCTAGTCGATCTAGAGTTTATTTTACAAGGTTATTATAGGATTATTAAAAAAAATTTATTAATTTTTGACAGATTTTATAATATTAATGACTAAAATTTTCAACACCATAGTCCCCATATCTTCCAATTTCATTAGCATGGACCTATTAGAACATAAAGTTATCTAAATAGTTTCATTAGCTACTCGTTTAAATTTAAATTTTGATAGTCAACATTTTTAGGATAATTAGTCACTAAATAACAGCAGAAAAGCGGATTCTTATTTAAAAAATAGTAAAAAAAAAGTATACCTATATTCTCCCCTAAATAGTATGAAAAATATCAAAGATTTGGAAAAATGGTCTTAAAGTATATTTAAAAATTCCAAAAATCAAATTTTGTATAACTGTATATTTATACTGAAAAAATAGGGTAAACATGCTTGAATAGTTGAATGCTTGATGATTTGATGAATAAGTCTGTATAATAGTGGATATATTACACCTATCATATATATATATGTTAAGGTGTATGACCGCATGGCAGTGAATGTTGACAGTCACCGGTGTATGTTGACATTTACCGATCATTTTAGTGAATGTTATCAATTTTCACAAATATCTTAGAATGTAGACTTTTACCAGTGTTTGTTGATAAATGCAATAGTTATTTACTGAATATTGACATGCCTGACAATATATATAATCAAATATATAGGTAATAAATTCATAAATAAATATACTCGTAGTTTAACAAATTAATTTTTTAACTTATAGATTAAGTAGTATTAATTTTTTAAGTTATATTTATTACAAAACGGTTAACTATCGTGGCATTTACTGTTACAGAGTATTAGTGTATTACCCCATTCTTATACAGTTACATTTGTTTGTATTATATTTTTTTGTAATATATTTTTGAATTGGTTCCGCAATTCGTTGAGCATATGTTTTTATATGAACTTCGAGTAGTTCTTCGTTCTTTACATAATTAATAGTTTTAGTTTCAACGGGACGATTAGTTTATCCATAATATCATTCGGATTATTTCATGCGAATCATGCCATAATATTATACTAACGTTAAAACGTCTCCAACTCATATTTTGACTGGACAATAACGTCTTAATTCTATAAAATAATAAGAAAATACCTTCTAGTATAGTGATTTACATCGCGCTTCATGTGTGGTCACTGGTCAACATTTGCCAACATTAATTGTAAATTTGAACAATCACCGGTGTAAGAACGCGTTAAGACCATTTGTCAACATACACTACGATTTTTGGTAAATGTCGACATACACCGGTGACTGTCAACATTCGCCTACTGCGGTCATACACCTTAACATATATATACATTAATATTATATATAGTTAAGATAATAATATAATATATTTTGTGTTATGTTAGTTATTTTTAAATATAAATAATAAATAGTTTTTTTAACTTTTAAAGTTTTGCTATTATTGTTCTGACACAGCGTTATCGTATTATCTGTCGTCATTATGTAGTTTATGCGGGACGCACACCGCGCGCTTAATTTTACAGTATTTGTATGTATTATTATTATGCGCCGCTTTTACAATTAAGCAACAGATATAGTATAGTATATAGTTGTATATTATAATGTCCATTCGTGGATGCCTGCATTTAAAATTTAAATACGCGTAGCTTTTCATGCCACTAAATATTATACAATATTTCATTTATTAAACAATACTAATATACTATACATATAATATATATTAATTAAATAATGCGTTATAGGCCAAGCGTAGGGCTAGCCTTAGATTTTTTCCGCCCTAGGCGACTGGGCAACTGGGTATTTTGCTACCACATTGCTGCATTAAGCCGGCCCTGAGTCAAGTGTATTCATCTACGAGATAAAAACCTGACCAATTCCAATTTATAGAAATATGAAAAGATTTAATGTCCAATTTACTTCATTTTATCGAGTGTTATATAATAATATAACATAATATAATATTTGCAGGTATACTAATGTAACTATGTAAGTATATACTAATTCAATACATCGTTCTGAACTAATTAAATGTATATGTGAACGCGAACCGATTATTTTTATTAAAAGAAACTCAATGGTGCCAATAAAAAATATATTTATATATATATTAGGAACTATAGGTATGTACAATTTTATTGTATAGTTATTTTAAGTTTAATTTGAGATAACATTGAATATTTAAACGAAAAATAAAGATTTTAATTATTTTTTATAGTTAAAAAATATTTGTAATGAATTCAAATTTTCAATTACTATACGAATATTAATATTTATACTATTTATTATACTACGCAATGCAATTGTTAGAATATTTAGATTAGTGTTAATAAGCTAATATTTATTCCACGAACCTATTCACAGTATTTACACTCTTCTATGGTCAATCGGCATTGACTTGTAAGTTAAAACAATAACTTACCCACTAACATTTAAAAAAGTATTTCAATTATAAATAAGCAGAAATTTTTAAATGCATATAAAGTATCTTTTAATTTAATATACAAACATTTTTGACATAACCCCGCATTTACATCATTTTCCAAAAAAAAAAGGCATGTATGGCGGAGTCCTAACCTGTTAATAGGGATGTGTGCCACACTGGTATTAAAAATACAACGATTAAATTAAGTTGTTGATAAATCCATCTTTGTGTCATAACTCACAGTCATTAATAATAAGAAATGTACAAAGCGCAACCGCAGAACGCTGGCGAATGCATTATGTAATGTAAAATAAATTTTATATTATCTAAGTTGAACACACGTGCTTCGCACGACTTTACATTAGGACAACTTGCTACAAAAATCATAGTATAAAATACAACTGTAATAGGTCCACCCGACTGGCGCATGCTATAGACTTTATTATCTGGACCGGAAGTGTAAAAGATAATTATATTATACAATAATATATTGTATTACGTGGTGCTAATACTGAAGTAGGCCGGGACGATAATAATATCAGACTAGTCACGAGATGGGGTTGGCAGACGCCTCAAAGTACACATCGTAAAATCCATACGGCTGTGCAAACAGACGGCCTGACTCCGCAGGCGCATATTATAATTTCCATTGACGGATCGGCGTCGACGCATTATGTTGCTGTCATCATCACCATCGTCGTCGTCGTCGCCGTCGACGTCGTCGTTGTTATTATTTTTTTTATTATTATTGTTATTTTTATTATTGTTGTGTTATATTGAACAGTTTCGGCGGCGACGACGCATATTTCATCAGAATAATAGATTATACGGGCGATAGTGAGCGGCGGGCGACGACGCGACAACGGTGGTGGCGACGAACGTGGAAGGGATCGGTCACGGGGAGCGTGTCGGTTGACGGCGGCGAGTCAAAGTCGTACCGTTCTCGCGCTCAACAGGTCCGGCGTTATATCTCCTCGCGACGTGCTGCTCGCAAGCAGATTTAGTGGTGTGCCCACTGCGTGCCATATCCCGGCGGATAGACCGTCAACGTGCGCCTGGTAAATATTTAGCGCCGAAAAGCAACATTATTCCATTGCCACGTCGTATTTTGTTTTCCTCACTCCGGGGATTAATCTGTGCTGCAGTGCGCGTGTCTCGTCGCTCGTCCCGTGCACCCACACACCCACCCATACTTCCGCACACTCGCACTCCCACACACACACACACACACACACATATAGTTGTCTCGCGGGGGGCTATAACGAGAGAGCGACTCTTCGCGCGTGCGTGGGTGCGTGCGCGCCCCATAAAAAACGGTTCGTTCATCGAATCTCCGGCCGGCGCGTGAGCGACGGGTGCCGTGGTACTCGTCCGCGGACGGTTCTGCGGATCGCACTGTGCCGGTGGTCATGACGTTCCGGACCAAGGGCCTCAACAAGCAGCAACAACAGCTACAGCGCGGACAACAGGACACGCACTATCCCAACAACAATCACCGACTGCACCGGAACCGTTACGATGACGGCGGCGATGACGACAAAACCGGCACGGCGGCCGACCATCAGCCACCGTCATTCGTAACATTCGGCGGCGCCGACACATGTATACACAAGGTAAGCAGACATCGCCGCGCATAAGCATAATATGTATGTATATATATATATATATTATGTTGTTTTGTTTTTGGTAGACAGCTATATAAGTACCATATAGTGTACTTGTATGATTGTTATTGTAATACGTATAATACACTATATACTTAGTGATGTCGCGAGCGTGCCGGACGACATCAGAACTCCGCGCCGTGAACCCGGAACGCGGCTTTAAAGCAAGAGTAACACAGAGAGAGAAAGAGAGATTGAACGAGTGAACGAGCGAGCTAGGTCTAAAGTGAGAGGAACCTCCGCTGTTTGCGTGTAAACGCGCGCGTGCGCTCGCGGAAACAGAAACCTGTATATTGGCGCGCGCCTTTCTCCGTGTACGAACGGTCGAGAGAGCGAACTCAACGAGACATGATGATGATGAAGGTGGATGATCGTATCATAGACACCACCGTCCGTGATCCGAGGACGTATCATAAATAATAACAATAAATAACAATGTGTTGCATTATTGTGATTGGTCCAACAATAAATTATAGTCAGTGCTGGAATTGATAAAAAGATTTGAAGAGGGATGCAAAAGTGTAAACAAATGATGTGCGAGCCTAAAAATGTAAATGTCTTATTGATTAGAAATTAGGATTTAATTATAATATATTAAAGGGGAACGCTTAAATATTCTATTACGAAAAGAAGAGGAACTTCCCCCTCCCAAATTCAGATCGTGTACACGCCACGACTATAAGTCTCAACGGTTGTCGGACGTGCACGTGATAAATATTGTATTATTGTAATTCACTCGCCAGACATATAAAATATGTGTAATATATATAATTTAGTGGATACGAATATCTCGTATGGTACATTATAATCGTGTCGTCGCTAACATATGGTAGCCGCGCCGAAGTCTCGGCAGGAGAACGGACGCGGACGCACCCCGATCGGGAGGAACCGCCGTCGTACAACCGCTCCCCATCGATTCCCAGTATTCCCACCCGCTTATACGCAAAATATCTATATATATTTAGTCTGTTGCCGAAAGGTCTTCTCGGAAAAATCAATTTTCTCGATGTTTGGCTATATTTATACACACACATATATAATATATATATAAATGTACAATTTATGTATGTATTATTATATCATATTTATTCATACCTAATAGTATAGGTATAATAGGTATATGCATTAAATTCATGTAATACCTATGTTTAGGTGTAAATATATACGTTCAAATCGTTCAATAGGTATAGGTATATATATATTAGTCGTAAACAACTTCCACGCGACTACTTAAAATCTACATAAGATAGTGTGAGGTACAAAATATTTTTCTGGAGATTTCATTAAAAAAATTATTATTATTATTATTATATTTTGATTTGTCTGTAAAAAGTTAGTTAAATATTCTTCAATTTTTGGATAGAGCTGCAGTTATACTGAGTAGGTGCGTTACAGTAATGCAGTGTCCAGCTGCAGTTTATAATATATAATAATGTAAATTTTTATATGACCCTATAGTCTATAATACATACACCCGCATTTTTACTGCAGCTCGTTTTGCTTATATACACACACACACACACATATAAACATATTATATAGTCAATGCACCGTAAACTGTATTATAATCACCATTTATTAACCACATAATATTTGTCGCCGAAAATTGCATTTCCAATTTCCATACGGACGTTTTACCGTTGATTATGATTATGACGTTTACCTATACATGATTGTGTACGTCTCGGACTAATTCATATTATAGCTGTATGTTGTTGAGCCGAACACAATTCTAAATTCTTATACTTGTATAGAGATACCGACGTTAATAATATAACTGGTTATTTAAAAAAATATTATTGAGGTTGTGGGTTTTTGCTTTTTAACGTTATTTAAAATAATTATTATACAGTAATATTCTCGAATAACATATCAGTCTATAATATATTATATTATTATATTCGTTATTTATTTTGTAAGTTGCAATATATTATATATTATTAGCTGTTAATCATATTATTTCTGTAGCTATATAAAAATAACATCAATATACTTTAAAATAATTTATACAAGTAAAATAAAAATACGGAAGCAAACATATGTTTCCGTACGGCTACGCCTTAGAATGCGCAGTAGAGTCTTGAGATATTATGTTCATATAAGTCGTACGCACAAAGAAAAGTAAAGAAAAAAATCACTTATAAATAATGGTAGTCACGGATGAAAAGCAATGAAATTGACCGCGATATACCAAATTGTGTATTCATATAATATTATATCAATCATTGCATGCTTCCAACTGCCGCGTTTTAGAGATCGATATAATATTACTAAACCATGTTTAAATATATTTAGAGTGTGTATATAGTATATGTCTACTAGCTATTAGTAATTAGTATTATAATTATTTGTAGTAGAATATATTATTATAATAATTTACAATCAAACCGGTGATGGATACTAGATAGGGTAATCACCCCCTCCTTGGGTTGAGTTTCAAAAAAAGATTTAATTATGTATACATTATATTAAGTTATAAGGGGATTTGATACAGGCTGTTTTTAAGGAGTTAAATATAGGCAATTTTCTAAGTGTATGCGTGCGTGTCGTGGAAATATGTAGCGTAATAAGTGATCATTATAATAATATTAGATATAGTGTGCACTGTGCAGTGTCACTTGTGTAAAAGAAATAGTTGGAAGCTCCCGCAAGTGCACGCATATATAAACGCTTAAACAAATATTATTTTTTTTTTAGTTTGTATCAACTTTTTGCCAATTATATTGACTAATCTAATTACTCGATAAAATGTTTGAAACCTTATTTAATAATTACTTCATGAAGTTTACCTACTTATCTTACACTTTTTAAGTTTTAAATCAGTTAACTGTTAGTACACAACATTTTGAAGAGTTTAAGAGTTCAAATTCAAATAAATGGAAAAGTTGGTTTCAAGTAAACTTGCTGGTGCATCCAATTATTTCAGGAGAATTGGTCGTAAAATTATAGTCGGTACAAATATTATACAATTTACATGTACGATAGATTTATTTTGGTGTAAACTCAGCCAAGACTAACTCTTAAGCATTAGTAGTAGATAACTAGGTGTATAAAATATTAAATAATATAGGTACCTACATAATGCATTATTAATCTAATTATCAACAATACTGTTAATTAAAGCCTTATATGGAATTAGAAGGCCAGTTTCCTTACATTATTATAATATTAAAAATATTTGAAGCTTCATAAGAAAATTTTAAAAATCGCTCTCCACCTCTTGAATCATTTCTGGATCAGCCATTGAATCAAACCATTTAATTTAATTAAAACTAATATGTTTATACTAATAATACATATGAAAAATAAAATATTAATTATTAACAATTTTGTGTTGTGGGTATTTATGTAAGATTATTTATTTTTTATCGTGATTTTATTAATTATGACTGAAGATCACTAACTCTGCTTAGTTAGCTTTTGATTTACTTCTTTCTAAAAACAATAATATATTACTATTGAAGTCAACATTACTTATGTCGCATACGCTTATTGTACATTTTTACGTTCTACAAATCATAATATATATCTTTCAAATAATAAAATTAAGTATAATCTATGGTTAAAGACCAAAGTTAATTACTAATTATTATATATCTAGCCACGTTGCATCGTTGAAGTCACTTTATTTTTTTATTAACGATCATATTCAAATTGTATTGCTCATATACGATTTGTATAAATTATATTTTATAGTATACTAGAATTATATACCTGTGCTAGTATAACCATTAAAGGCAACAAAAAAAATGTTTAACAAAATAATCGATGAATAATATATTATATTGTATCTGTTGTTAAAAGTGTTTGCCGTTTTGATATGATTTTATGGGTCGGCCACTGGGTCTAGTTCAGTAGTACATAAAAAGTCTTATCCTCTCCCTTTAATATAAAACTGGTTTTTGTAATAATTTATAATTGAATAATGAAATGGAAATGATTATAAACAATACACATTTAAATTGTTTTAACATAAATTATAATACAACTTATACCTATCTATAATCTATATTATGTATGATGTATGAATAATATGTAATATATGTGTACACTATACATTTAATTACTTATTAGATTATCATACGACAGATTTGAGAATTGTAATATTGTTTACAATTTTGAAATACATTTTCATTCTATGCATTATTTCCATTAATTGCATTCCGAAAACAAAGTTTAGTTTAATTTAATGATGTTTTTGTCTTATTGTATTATAGCATACGGTTTTGACATTGACCGATAAACGTTTCACATTATCGATTTTGTTGGTTTATTGTTTTAGACTTTGGTAATAAGTACCTAATAAATAATAAACAATGTAATGATGACAATTTACCGGGTATAGTTCATGTTACATAAATATTATTATTTATTATACATATTAATATTTAATATTTATGTATATACAAAAATATATTATAATAGATATATAGATATGATATGGTAAACACCTTTGACACCAACTAGATAAAGCGTTGTTTTTTTTTTTTAGGAACTATAAAACTTGAATCTGTTAGAGTTAGACGTTAGTTATTTAATTTCCATTATACTATTTATAATGTTTAATTGTATATGTATAGTGTATACATCATATTGTAAAACAGTATACAATTTATTCAAATTATTTTATTGTAATATTGGAATGAAATTTAACAAATTAAGCATTTATTCGAATAATTTGTTTAATGGCCGTTAAAACTTAAATATTATTAGACTTTGGTATGATGATAAATTATTGAAATACTAAATAGCACCTAAAGTGTATATTATTCTATATTTTAGTACCTAATTTAGTATTTATATGTACAGAAATAATAAATTTAATTTTTGGAAATAACATTATTTTCAAAATTAATCAATCAATTAATTTCACGATTTGATATTCTGTTATTTGTTTTTATGATAATTATTTTTTGTATTTTTACAACAGGAAGTTGTAAATAAATAAACTTCAGTATATATTTTTTTAAATACTTATTTTATTAATTATTATTATTACCTATTTCATCTCAAAATGTTTTATTAATGTTTATGAATTATGATCTAATGTTTACAAGTTATATACTAAATTTAAAGTTTATGTTTTAACTCTTAAGTATATGAATAAATGTATTATGAATTTGTTAAGATACACTATACAAGGTATACCAGATAGAACAGGCAGGATAACTGCCTTTTGGAATAACTTTTATTCTAATTAATATTTTCTATTTTTTTTTATCATTAAGAGACCCTAGCGCTACAATTATAATTAAATTTTTTTTGATAAATTCAAAATAGCTAATTTATGAATCTGGTTATAAAAACAATTTTGATGGTAAAAAGATATATCTAAGTCATGTAGTTTAGTTTTTAGAATTTTTTTAAAATATGATTAAATTAATTTAGAACGTAATAACTTTTTTAAAAATATGATGTTTGAGAATTTTCTGACATGAGTATATTTCTTAAATTATTTACTCATCATATAATATTATCAATTTTTGTCATACGTTTAAGTAGCATAATTTATTTATTTTTTTGGTCAAGTATTTCTGTTACACCCTGTATTATGATTTAAAGATACAAAAGTACAAATTAAATAGATATCATGTAGTATTATGATCAATGGTCATCATCTTGACTTAAAAACTATACTTGACTTTATTTTTGAGGATGTCTACATACTAGGTACTACACCAATTTTCTCTTTCTGACCCACGTGCTTTTGGTAAATTTGCATACAGCAGGACCAATCTCGTATTATTAGATTTAATATTAGAGTGAATTAAGTAGGTGAGACCTATTAGACAACTTAAAATTAAGAATATTATTTTTGTTAGTTGGATTTTATAAGATATTTCAATTCTTTTACAAGTATGAAGTAATGATGATACGAAAAATATTGCTATTATTTAAAAATGCTTATAAATAGGAACATTTAAATATCGTGAAAAATCTAGTGTAAAAACAAACATAAAGTTCTTAACTTTAAATTATATAATAGGTATATTAATTCACTTTAGTTAAAAATAAATAAATAAATAATACAAAATCGCAAATTTGCCATGTTGCGAATGATTAGAGAGAGAAAACAAACAGTATGTTAACATTCCCTAGGGAATATACATACGTTATGATTCGCATAATATCAATCACCAGCGATGATAGATCATATTATAAGTAACGATTGGGAAAATTAATGTTTTTAAGTTTATTCCAATTTGTTTGTTGTCAGATAAGTTATAATATTTGTTCGTTTATTTGTCACTACCACTTTAGTCGACTAGTGACCAATGTAAAATAACATCACTACTTGATCAAAAAAATGAAATATACATTTACAAATGTACGTTCTGTAATAATATGCCAATATATCCAATAGATGGATTGCGATGTAGGTATTTACAAAATATGACGTTTTCCCAGTACACTAATGCAGTAGTTGAGAGTGGAAACTACTATCGAGTATGGTCAAAGTATGGCTCTTGATGGTAAATAACTTATATACAAATCAAAAACATTAAATTATGATTTATGAATATCTAATTATATATTTTTGAAATATTTATGCGTGCGCGTGTGATTGTAAAACGGACTTTAGACAGTAGCGCAGTCTAACGGTAAGTTTAACAATAATAATTAATTTGAAGGGGAAAAATAATGTGTAGCGTATATTGTAGTGCGTAAAAGCGCACTTATTTTACGGACAAAGAGGGAGAGAAGAGGATGTCCGCCGTCGCGGTCCTTGACCTTCGAAATCGTTTTAAACGAGTATAATATAATAAACTTTGAGTTCGTGAAAACATCGTTCGTCATCCAAAAGAACGTATATACAACAATATACATATGGTATACATAATACGTAGTGTAAATCAGTCGGCAAAATATTAACATGTGCCTCGACAGGTATTTTGATTTGATCAGAGGGGACTGATGAGGACAAGAGATATTAGTGTATATATATATTATATACCCAGTTGTTAACTATAATAGTTGTGGTAATAATTCATACCTGTAATATCACTATATATATAATAGTGTATAGTACTATAGTACCCATAGTTTAAGAGGGACTAGAGAGTGCCTATCTAATATCTATATAATATACGACGCGCGGCTAAAAAAGATGTGGATAATCCGACAATAGAGCACGACATATTTGTGTATGTGTGTCATGTGAGTGTGTGACGTAGTCTTTATTTAACACTGTATTCCTGTAAAGCAGTTATAATTGTATACATTTCTGATGGGGATTTTAGTGAAAGTGCATCGGTTTTATTGCGCGTATAATATATACCATAGCTCTTTTACTATACATTTTTTTACGTTCCAATATTTTGTTCATATTCTACAAAACCATAGGATGTATACATATTGTAATTATTTTTGCAACACTACATATACCACATTATTTTACATTATTTTTGTATGATGAAGGGGAGGAATTAGTGAAAAAAAACAAACATATGTACAAATAATAGAGTTTTATAAGATATTTATAATTTCCTAAAAAATAAACTATATTAGTCATATAATATATGACTATATATTATATAGTCATGACTATATTTATTATATGACATAATTTTAGGTAAAACTCAGGCCTCCCTAATTCAACGGCCTAGTTATGATTCGTCTATGCTACGAAGTTTTTTTTTATTAACTTTTGACAAATTATCATTATATCTCAACAATTATAATTTTGAATGTGATTATAATCACATCAAAAATATGTTTATTATGAAATATAATAGATTTTGTATATTGTATAAGTTTCGTCTTCCACCTTTCATAACAACGTGTAAATAATATAGTATTATATAGTATAATAAAATAAGTTATTCGTCAATAGACACGACGTTTAGGGGGGGGCATACGCTGCACCATGGGCCCCCTAGACAGTAGACATCGTAAACTACCTATAAATAATAATTTCTTTCAGAAATCTGTATAAATTTTAGTCATAGCCTCAGTAGATATAGTTAGATAGAGTGACTCAGAGACAAACATAAAAATGTATTTTTAGTTGTTTAATATAACTATTTATTTTATATTTTTACCTACAAATTTCACTATTGATTACTTGTTTTTCTCTCTGTATAGGTTTAAGTGGGTTATAAATAGTTAAAAGTAGAACTTTTGGACCAAAAGGATATCTACCACTAATCATCACAAACATTATACTATGAGATATTGAACTCTAACTATTTAGGTAGATATATAATAATTTTTGTATAACATAAATTTCTATAATATGCTCCGTATAATTATAATTTCATTTTTAAGTTACCCGGTACTTAGTATATACAAGATCATCGATATTTGTTTGAAATTAGACGACATATTATACTGATCTTCTCAATTACTTTAAAATATTTTATAGTATACAGTTATACCTACTGATTATTGGATTACCAACATCTAATTGAAAAATTAATTATTTATAACAAAATTAATACAATACAGGATGTAACAGATAGAACTGATTTTTGGAATAACTTTTGTTCTAATTAGTATTTTCATTTTTTTTTATTTATCATTAAGAGACTCTAGCTATATATAATTTAATTTTTTTATGTTTATTTTTTAGTACTAAAAATAAAAAATTTTATTTTATTTAAATTTTTTTGGATAAATTTAAAATAGCCTGCAATTTGTGAATTTGATTATCAGAACAATTTTGATCGTAAAACAATTTATCTAAGACAAATAGTTTATTTTTTAGAATTTTTTTAAAATATCTATATTTTTTGATTAAATTAATTTGGAACGTAGTAACAAGTAACTTTTTTTAAAATATGATTTTTGAGAATTTGCTGATAAGTATATTTCTTAAATTATTTACTCATCATATAATATTAACAATTTTTGTCATACATTTAATTAGCATATTTTTTTTTTTGGTCAAGTTTATCTGTTACACCATGACACCCTATATATTATATTCCAGTGGTAAAATATCTTTAGTAGGTAACATAAATCGTCTTCGCTTAGAATTGGTTTTCGTGTAGGTATACTGAAGATTTATCATTGAGTTAAAATTTAACACATCCATTACAGTGGCTTATTCAATGAGTGACAAGGATCCTCGACAGTCTACACGACTACACCTACTATACAGCAGAATGACTTCTTCGGTTTTTAATCATACGATTCTACATAAAATATTTTTTTTTCTATTAATTTTTCACTGTAAACATTTACTGCAGTATTTTCAATTTTAATTGAATTTGTCAAAAGATTATTTAATTTTTAGTTGCACTCCTATTTACTTTTTGTGTTATACTTATTAAGTCAATAAAAGAAAATATTTTCTTTTTTAGTTAGTCGTATAGGACTATAGGAGGTATTTATTAAACTCTGTTAATTGATAAATGTTACACCTACATATCGATTATACACATATAAATCCTTAAAACAAATTACCTATCTGAAATTAATTTCTAATTATTTTTTTTATTTTTAATTTTTAGTTTTTGTCAAACTGTAAATATAATTTTACAATAAGTATAAAATTATGTTTTATAAAATAAGATGAAATATATTAGCTAAATAATTGTATAAATACTAAAGACTTGAGTGAAAGAGCCATCTAATGATAGAATTTTATGAATTTCTAAAATAAAATCTTAATTTAATGAGCTCCGATTCTGATAATAATTTTAAGTAAATGTAAAAATGAACTTGTTTGTAACAAAAATTCAAAAGTCTATTGTTTAAATGATTTCAAGGTATTTTAACAACTGTTCAAACAGGTTTTTCTCTCTATTGGTTTAACTGTATGCTCTTGGCGACGCACTATACCTAGTTGGACGAATTAACATGTATACATACTACAGACAGTTGTCATGATAGGTACGTACGGAAAATTTGCATTTGTTATTTATAGTCGTGTAGAAATAAACGGAATATTCCAAGTCGGTAATTAAACACTATAGTCTATAATATCAAAAATTCAGTAAACAGTGGTGACCGGTGCACCGCGGTGTGGCGACTTGTGAGTATACATAATATATAATACATATACCAATATATTATACACTACATAAATGCATAGTCTAAAAAAGCAAAATTATATAAATATGTGGAATACTATAACATCATACATATAAAACCTTGAGATTTTATTTAACAACAAATATGATGAATATTTTTTATTTCATCATTAAGCTGTTCCGATTCACGAACTTTATGTAGATATGCATAATATATCATTATACAAATCAAATGGTAGCTAGTACCACTGAAATAAAATCCAAACCGACATACTTTTGTGTACATACAAAAGACCATTGAGGAAATCCGTCATTATTCAATAAAATGTATATGCCCAGAAAACTGGTTTGTTGCGCGTATAATTGTTGAATTGTGCCAACATGTAGTAGTGGGACAATATTGTACAATTTACAACATACGTCATACAGTATTGTGGTACTAAATTAAGTTTCATATTTTCGAAATATTGTATTTCTAATTTCAGTTTGTTTAATTAATAAAATGAAAAGAAAATTTTCTCCATATAACCATTGCTATATAGACATATAATATTTACATTGCACTGTGGTTTCACTAAAATTTGCAGTGAAGTACGTAATTTGTATAGTTGGTATGTCATTTAAATATGTTTTGATATAAATTTAAACAAATAATTGATTTATTATACTATATGTTTGATTTTATTTATCTAACATCGAACATGTGTTATTGGAACTTTTTAACTTTTAATAACTCCCTAAAAATATACGAATATAGTGGTTTTGAAACATTTCATAACGGAATATCGTGTTAAATTATCATAATTTATTTCATGGTTTATTATGCAATATTCTGTAGTAGTTGTCACGCTAAATTCTACAATATCACATTATTTTAATACAATATTTTAGTCTTGTTTTTTTTATTAATCAACTGACAAACATGTTCTGTCCAAAATAATTAATAGAATAAAATATACTTACATAAATAATTTATTCATAGAGTGGTTCATTATCAAAAGTAGGTTATAACTATTGACTATAATAATTAATAATACATCGAGTAATTGTAGTTAAATGAAATTGATTAATAATCTAAATAATTATACTTGTTGAATTACGCATTTGATGGTCTAGCTGTAGTTGCATGAAGTTATTTGAGGGAATTGACCCTCCTCCCTTGTGGTACATAAAAGTATATAGACTTTATATATATTAATATACTATTATAGAACATATTTTTTAATACGTGTGTATAAGAGCATACTTAGGTTTATTTGTCGCATGGACGACTATAGTCTATAACTACAAATAATTTTACGTAATTTTTATATGCGTATCTACTATACCTATATAATATTAGCAAATATAATATATATTTTATTTAAATACGATGATTCATGATTGTGAAAATTGTGATTAACATTTCTGGAAATTCCAATAATATAAATATTTAAAATATGCATCTCTTAAAATAAATAATTATTTTACTTATAATTAATAATATTATATAAGTATTTTATTTGTATTTATACCTATATTGCTATAAACGTTTTATCCTATATTATAATATGTATAATACATTAATACAATTATATTATATACGATACATCTATTCAAATTAGATAATTATAATATTATATCTATTATGTATAAACATTGAATATTGATATTTATTTACATTATTAGTATATTCATAATAAATGGTATAAATGAAATATACATGTGATGTGCATGAACATTTTAGAAATATAGGTATTGTGTATACACACTCATTTGGTATTATAAGGAAAAACTTTTAAATTCTTATAAACTGCTATTACTTATTAAGATCTTGAGTACATAATATTAAAAATAATGAATTCAATGCATTAAAAATGTTACTATTTTAGGTGTTAACTACTCCTAGTAATTCTAATGGAACATTGAATCCTGAAGCACACGAATTCAAGTACAAGACATTGTCTGAAAATCTATCAAAATCTAACGATGAACCAAATAAAAAAACTTCGGAAAACGACAAAAAGACTAAAGGTAAATTGAATTTAAAAAAAATGAATATGATTTTTCTCTTTACTTTTGTAGTATTGTACACGGGTTTATGTGTTATTTAAATATGAACCAATATATATTATGTTAATACAACGTATATAAGTATTAAGTATTGTACTACTTAGCCATTAGGGAAATAATTAATTATAATAGAATTGAAAATAAAAATGATCTTGTATTCAAAATTATATTTAATTCGTGTAGTATTTAACAATTTATAAGTATTTCATTTGTGGTTTGTGAAAATGTAAAAGTTTGACAATGATTCATTGCTGCACCGCTGCTATAATATACTTTCGAAGTGAACGTAATATCGAGCTGAAAAATAGTATCGACATTATTGAACGCGTAAATTATTTGATTCAAAAAATTCCATGTCGAACACAATGTTTTAGAAAAATAATCTTGAGGAAAACTTTCACCCTAAAAAATGTGATAGCAAATTACGTATGCGTGGGAGATTACGACGCTACGTTCTCGTCGGAAACAAAAACTGTGATACGATAAGCCACAACTATAACCGTATTTTTTTGATAATAATTGGTTAGCGAGTACACGATTACGAACCTAAATAACTACCCAAGTAATATAGCAGTTTAATCGTTTTATATTATAAAGCAATCCTTTAACAAGTAACACAGGTTAAATGTTAATAGAGTGTACACATTTGCACATATTATAATATGCAAATTGGTTACAATTTGTTGTTTTTTTTACTTGGGTGCATAACAATACAACATTATAGGTGTACATTAGGACCATAGGATAATATGCAATTTATATATATATATTATATTTAAATAGGAACTATAAATAATATACCTATATCGGCTATATCATACTATAGATATAGGTCTAATGACTCTAATGTCTAACATCTAAGTTACCAAGTCCACTCATATGATTATGGCTTTATGAAGTACTCTTATTAATGTTGAAAAAACGAATAAGGTAGGTACATATTTACATCACAATGACAATAAAAAGCTAGCGAAGTAGCGAGTGGTGACTCGATATAGCGACATTGATCGGAGAAAACTCGTGAGATATATTATCCATTTCATAAATACATATCCATAGGTACTTACGCAATTAATACCTATCATCATTATCGTAACTGATATTTCGATCATATAGATAAGAGGAGGGGTAAAAACTTGCAACAAAATATTATTGCATAATATTATCTACTTAGAATTTATACCTAACCACTCCCCTTTATAAACAGAACGCGTTTACAATTTGTACATTATGATTCATGTAAGAGCACTCAAGGTATATATCTGCATACCCTGCCCCTATGAATCTAAAAAAGAGTCTATTTGTATATTAAATCTGCTAGAAGGGGGCCTTTTTTCTTTAAAGAACTCAGTAGGTCATAATGAATTTAAATTTTCCAAAAATGGCTGAAAATATATTACATTAAAGTATAGTTATAGAAGAGTTCATAACTTTTGTCATACTCATAGGCGTAAATAGTGCTTTAAGGGGAGGAAGCTAAATTCCTAAAAATGTTTTATAACAATTTTTTTAATTTGATAATTATTTATTGTTTCTATTGGTGTTTACAACTGATTTGAATAATTATTCGTTTATATGAAACATTATATTTTGTTATATTGTAGACAAAAAAATGTAAAGTTTGTTTATATGCACATCATACATTTACCCAAAAATTGTGGGGGGGGCTGAAGCCCGCCTTAGTTACGCCTATGGTCATACTAAAAAGGCGACTTAAATTTTCATCAATAAATTAAAATTAAATAATTAAATATTTTTTATAAGAACTTAAAAATTAACAAATTTTAAAATTTAATGGTAATATAAATTTTAATATTATTACTGTTTTTGTTATTATTTTTTTTTTATCTCTAAGTTTTTGTATTACACGCCTTGCCAAGTGACAATGATAAGTCTGCATTTACAATTTGTATAATACTATTATATATTAAGTTACTCCTAAAATAAATTATTACATAGCTTATTAATTAATAATCATTTACCTAATGAAGTATTCAAGTATTGAATACAATAAAAAAAAATTAAGTTGACAGTTATGAGAGGGGAACAAATATACCCTAGGACGTCTTTCATCATTGGACAATTGTTACACCGCATATAATCATATCATGTTTAAAGTCCGAAATCTGAATAGAAATTTCATATATTTTTTTTAAGTAAAAATGTCGACGATTTGTTTAGCAGAGAATACATAAAAAAAGATTAAGTATCTAATTGCATATAAATGTATTAAGGATAACGGCATATTTAAAAATTTTTAAATTAATTCGTAATTTTATATTAGTCATACTTTCTTGCAACAGTTTTATTTCACACCAATTGGAAAAAACTTGACAATCCACAAGTGAAACAATGTCGTAGTGTCGTACGTCGAATTATTTTATAGTTTAATGTTATATCACATCGTACTGGAGTCTAGTAACATAGAACAATAGTGATAGTCAACTTTAATAGAATGTTTAATAAAAGAAAAACGCTTGCTTAGTTAGAGATCGGCATGTATACTTTCTTGATTTTCAATTATTAGAAATTTATTAATTGTATGCAATATGTATGTACATATAAATATATAATGTATTTTATTTTCATTTTCATTAAGTCAGATAGATCTCCGAAACCAGAGAATGGATTTTGTTGTTTGGGGTCTTGTTAGATTTACATTGCAGGCTAGGAGAAGTGCAGTGAAGATTTTCAGAACTTTTCTTTTATAGTTAATTCACTATAGAGCTTCAAAAAAAATTAAAACACATTTTATTGGGCTTTTTTTATGCTTTTCAGCTTTATAGCTTTGTAGTGAGTTAACGATTGAAGAAAAGGTTCTGAAAATCTTTACTGCACTTCTCCTAGCCAATGTGAATCTAACAAGACCCCAAATAACAAAATCCCTTCTCCAGTCTCGGTAATCTACCATGCTAAATGTAAATCTAGTAATAAAATAACTACTTTTTTAACTGTGACAAATTAAATAATTTTTTTGAAAATTTTCAATCTCACATTTTGTATCTACTTGATAATCCCCTTTTCATGAGTTATCAACCAACTTTTAGTTATAATAGTTTTACAAAAAAGTTAAAAAATAGACATTTTGGGACTGTTCACTCCGACGTTTTTGTGGATTCAAATCGTTTATACCACTTGAGGATCACACCCATAATCACTCAATTATTCTCATTAATATTTTATGTTAAAGCTAGCTTAATTATCCACCTACTCATTACAACTGAGTTACATTTTTACCATTTTACTATTTTTACTATTTAACACAAATTCTTGAAATTTTAAAAATTCAGACTTTTTTCATTTCAATTACCATACTTACTTGATTAAAATTCAAGAAAGTAAAATGCCTTAACCTGTATTAATGTAATATTATTTTTAAATTTTCACTAATAAAATATTCGGTTTTTAAAATATTTATAATAGAAACAGTATGCAATAAGAGCACTTTTTTAGTACAAATTAGTAATTCTTAAAAAATGTAAAAGCATAGGTATATTTTAATGATTTTTGATGCATAAAGCCATAAATACATATTTATTATAAGCTTTTTTTTGTGTATTCGGACTTTAGTTTATGACAATGAGCTACATTTTGTTGTCAATCGTGATAAAGATGGAGACGACCGTGTGTAATCAATACGTCGGCGGCCGTCGTGCCTAATAATAAGTAATAATGCCTTTCCGCGTGAGACACACATCAGCGGTCGCCACTGCTGTCTGCACTGACTGTATTGCTCATCAATCATCATACAAATATAAATAATAAGGTATGATCGAACTATTCGACGGTCAGATCCTTCGGTAGACACGTGACGTAACGTAGCACATAGTAGAAATAATTTAATGACAATAAATAACAAACAATGTGATAATATGGGTAAGCAAGTGGCGTGTGCGCAGGCTTGACTTAACTCCGAACCATTACGATCATACCATGTGTCCATGTTGTATATTATATTATGGTGGTAACTGGTAGTGTTCCACAACTTAATGCTCCCGGCACCGGCACCCCACCACGCACAGTTGGAGTAAGTAGCCTACAGCAGCTGTTCTGGCAGTGAATGGTGATCGAGTGATACCGAAATATGTATGTGATAATATAAGTGATAGGCGATAGCAGACATCACCGTCTGCGTTTACACAACACTGTTTACTCGTTGCGAGCTTGTGTAAGCTGCGGAAAAGGATAGGACTATGGGAGTGACACAGATGTCGCTACAGTCTGCATTTTATCTTCCATGTTCGCCGTGAACTCTGTGGCATGTGTTCGTGTTGTCGTCCATTTTGCAATGCTACAATTTTTCTATCGTTACGCGCACGAATGATATCCCACTAAAATACGTTGCGTCTCGAGTGGCGCCGTCCGGTTGTTTTCTTTCACATCGCTGTCCCGTCCGGGTTTTTCTCCGTTCGGCGACGGTCAGCGCGGTGACCGATTTTTCAACGCACGCGTTTTCGGGACGGACAACTTCGGAAAATTTGTACGGAGTACCGGACCACTACTTGTACAGGCATAGTCATCATCGGGTGCACGTCAACGCGAGTTGTAAGTAGTAAGTACTAAGCAGTCAGATGCGAATAGCAAATGACCAAGAGAGTAGTAACAAGACTACAAAAATCTCCCGTCCGGCACAGTTTAATATAGCTACGTTTGGACTCTCGTGATAGTGGACGTGTGCGTGTGAGCGAGCGCGCGCGCGTGCGAATGTATTTGTGTGTGTGTGTGTACGTTCGTGCCACCGCCGCCGTCGTCACCGTCTACTGTCTAGTCATATAAGGCTACTCGGTGGAATTTGGCGTGCGTGCACATGGTTTTCTTCTTCGGCGGTGGACGAATATTAGTATACGAAAAATAAATTATTTTATCGAACTGCTGTCGCCCACAGCACTACGGTTAAAATATGTGCACCGTGATCCACACCTGAGAAAAATCCTCGCCGTCGTGGCTGTGTCGAAAACTACGTGCCTGCATATTTCATACGAAATTCTTTTCGAGTTTCTGTCAAATCATTTATCCCGTCCGTCGTCGACTATTTGTTTTGGTTTGTTTTCTTCTAAATGTTGCTGCGTAAGAAGGTGGCTGAAACAGCAGGTAAGCGCCCGGCGACCGCGACCGCGTTTGCAGTTATACCGTAGTTGTAGTAGCCCCTCAAATATTCTTGGGGTCGTGTCCGTTTTATGCCCGGTCTGCGAGCGTGTCTCTGCACGCACGCTCGTGTGACACGACACAGGATCGTCGTACGAGAGTCCAAACGGTAATTTTTTTTTATAAATTCAGTTTTGTATGTGTGGATGTGTGCGTGTGTGTGTGTGTGTGTATGTGTATGTATGTATAATCAAATCGGTCGCCATTGGCATTCGATAGGTTCGGTGTGATAGGCGTACACAATGTTACTGCTGGCGTGTGTATAGGTTAACCCGTCGAGAAGTCGTATTCGGCTGGCTGATAACCTACAAATATATATGTGTGCACTGCACCACACTGAAGGTTTTTTTCGATTGCGATTTTTGCTCTCGTCCGTCGGTTCCAGTCCGTCGCCCTTTATACGGGTTTTTGTTTTTTACACCTATATTACGTATCTACACTACTGTGCTACCTACTCGTACTTAGTATATTATCGTGTAAGTAGTTTGCACCGTTTTCATGTAGGTAGATTGTACATATTATTACTATTATTATTATTATTATTATTATTATTGCCACCACACTTGCTGCTGACGTTATTATAGATTATCTCCGATAATATTATTAATTTTTTTTTGTACTGTAAAACACCCGTTTGCTGGTAGATTTTTTAGAGATCAATAGGTTGACTTTTCTTTCTTTTGGGCTTGACCAGTATATCGACTTGCCCGGTTAAATCTGATTATGTTACTTGTCATATAAATTAGTTTGTTTTTCATTTGGTCCACGCCCCTCAAAATCTTGGGTTTTGTATCTGTTAATCACCTAGATGATTAACGTCTAAATAATTCTTGTCTTAGACCTTCTCTAGACAAGCAGTTGTGAATATATATATATATATATGTTGAGTATTATCTGAGATATTGATATTTTATCTGAAATTGTCCACTACCTATACCTAGTTCTTATTGTTTTTTTTATTGGAGTATAGCTTATTTTGGTATGATTTAATGTTGTCTATTGTTATGCATTGCTTATGGTAATACTGAATAAGGTAATAAATTATTCAAAAATATAAAATGACATTTTTTCATTGAATAATTTCAATTAATTATAAATAAAATTGATATAATTTGTCTGCATAAACAGTTAATTTTATTGTACAAAAAATGTGAACCTTAAATTCAGTAATTGCATTTGTTAAGTGTATTTTTTACCAATACAATTGATTTATCTTGTTCTAACTGTTAAGGTAAAGTTGCTTAATATCAACAATAATGTTTTTTAGGACAACTTATCAAAATAATAGATGTTATGAGTACATTACGCAAGGTACCAAATAGTAGTCTTATTTGAAAATATTTGTAGTACAGGTTTTGTTTAATCATAACTTAAATTCAAAAATCTAAAAACTCAATATTATTTATTAAAATTATGCAATCAAAGCTCTAACATTGGTTATAGTACCGATGCATTTCATACAAATATTGAAAATATTGCATTATTTACAGTTCACATGAATATCAAGTCATAATTTTTACTAAAATATTAGAATACTATAACAGACTTAGTTAAATTAATATTTTCATTTAAACTTTTTAATATTTTTCAAAACAAGTGTTCGTTCAACATTTATCCTTACATAAACCCCTCTTTTATATATATAATATATTCTATGTAACCTATGTTACTTTTATATATCATAAATTCAATATAATTTAAATATCCAATTAGGAATTACCCAGAATTACCTATACAATTCAAAATTAAGCTACTCTAGATTACTAAGTACCCTTATTTTATTTATATATAATATAGTGCCTATTATATTTTGTTATTAGTTGATAATTTGATTTCAGAAATTGTCATATAACCAGGTATTCCTATGTACATTTTGAATGTAATTTTATAGTTATAGGAACCTTTTTTAAAATTGTCACACTTTCAAATACAAATAATTTTGTTGATTTAGGGTTTTAAGTAAGATGTAGGAAAGATTTTGAGAATAGATGACCCAAGTAATATTTTGATATTAAATTAGGTAACAGTAATTACTTTATTTTGAGAATCTGAGATAAATTAATGATATTATTACAATTTTATTGTATAAAAAAATGTTTATTGGTATATTCAATTAGCTTTTCATGTTGTAGTTTCAAAGAAAGTGGGATTTTAGTAAAATGTAATTTCCTTGTTGGCCCATTAACTTTGTTTTTACCTTTACATGAAATAATTCAAGTATTAAATTTGTTTTATATGATGTTGTACATTTTGATATTTAGTTAATAAATCATTTTTACAGGGTATATGTATATGAATGGAGACGTAGGAAAAATTTCAATTGGGACACATTATAGTCCCTCCGAACCACTTACTGTTTCTACTGCCACGAACACTTCTTACAGGTAAATATAATATGTTATAATTTTGAAATATTTTTAAGAGTATGTTAGGGTATTTTGATCCCTCTTTCTAATCCTCTACCCACGTTGTCGATAAAACACAATCACATAAAATAATTTTTTTTATGTTAGAGTATACTTATAATTTTATAAAATGTATAGAGAATACAATTTTTGAGGGTTTGACATATTCATGAATCTACATATTGGTTTAAAGCAATTAATATTTATTTAATTATACATTTTTTTTTAAAGTCTAGTATTAAGTCAAAAAATAACAAAAATCTGCTAAAATATTATTTTTGATGATTTTTATAAAAAATGTTTTTATATGAATAAGTTGTGTCTGTGTTATAAATGAATTGGTACTAGTTTAGTTGACGCCTGCCACTTATATTTTTTCGTATTTTCAATGTGCTAATCATCTTTTATACTACAGATAAAAAAAAGGTACATAAAACCGCAGTATTAAAAAACACAATAAATATAAAAGTATGTAAAATTATATTTATGAATAATATTATAAAATAAAAATAAAAAATAGATAAACTTATGCAGGTGGCCAAAATTAGGATATATCTTTCATTATTTCTCAAACGGATCGCGTCCTTTTAATTTACTTTGACAAATAAACTGATATGGCGATGAATGAAAGTTTAATAT
The DNA here is from genome assembly GCF_020882245.1 of Rhopalosiphum padi. Classification (NCBI taxonomy): domain Eukaryota; kingdom Metazoa; phylum Arthropoda; class Insecta; order Hemiptera; family Aphididae; genus Rhopalosiphum; species Rhopalosiphum padi. The sequence continues at coordinate 8,969,974 of NC_083598.1, read as the reverse complement.
TTATTGTGCTGTTAATTGTTATTATTATTATTAATTTTAGTTACCTCGGTTTTTCGTACCTTTTTTATCTGCAGTATAAAAGAAAAATTGTATAAAAGATTATTAGAACATTACAAATATGAGAAATATTAGTGGGGGGGGGGGAATATGCTGGCTGGTGTGCGTTAGCTAAACCAGTACCTATGAATCTGATAGAAAACATATATTGCGCTGACATCCTCTTAAATTTATAAAACTACTAGTAAATTTAACTGCACATTATTAGAACCTACTGATTTAAAAACATTGTTCATTATGGTGTCGAAATGTTGCTAAAATATTTTATAAATCTTATGCAAATACTTGTATAAATATATTTATTTTACTTTTTTATTTGTGTAAGTGACATTTTTTTTTATTTGTGACTGCTTAAAACTTTTGGTATTTATAGTTATCTAAACCAGTACCTGTGAATCTGATAGAAACATATATTGCACTGACATCCTCTTAAATTTATAAAACTACTAGTAAATTTAACTGCACATTATTAGAACCTACTGATTTAAAAACACTGTTCATTATGGTGTCGAAATGTTGCTAAAATATTTTATAATCTTATGCAAATACTTGTATAAATATATTTATTTTACTTTTTTATTTGTGTAAGTGACACATTTTTTATTTATTTATAACTGCTTAAAGTTTTGGTATTTATTGTTTAGTATCAGGGTTTTAATTTTAAAGATAATGTATTTCGATAAATTTAATTTAGAATAAATAATTAGTGGGAAACAAATTTTATTCAACACATTATTATTCTAAATTCAAAATTTGTTTTGTATATTTTAGATGTTTTCTGTATATAAAAATATAAAATTTTGTTTTTATTATATATTAATGATAGCCAAGCATGTTACCTATCAGTATAAATCTGAATAAATATTTATTGTGGATAAATTATTAATTCTATATTTGTTACTGTTTTTCATGATATATATATGCTTTTATTCAATTTTAATGTTTTATATTATTATATACTATTTATAAACTATAAATAAAGTGTCGTTTCAAACTATATTAATTTTTATTTGCATAATTTTGTTTTAATGCACATAATTAGAATTTAATAATATCAAAATATTTTCATTGTGGTGTCAATTTTGTAGTATAATTATAATTCTTAAATTATTTAAGGGGGTATACAATACTTTATTTTTAAAAATTCTAAGTCAGTTATTTTTTTAAATAAATATTTAAATATTTATAGATAACAAGTATTGGCAAACATTTCTCTGTAAATTAAATACTTCATTATTTTACTATTAATAATATTATGTCTAGTATTGTAAGTGAAGTTAAATTAGGTAGGTACTTAATATTTTACTTCTTTACTGTAGTGTTATAAAAATAAAAAAACAATAGATTGAAAAATGTTAAAATAATTAACATTTCTGTTATATTGGACAAAATATTTCACTATTTACAATGTCTTGCATCTAAATTAACTGGATACATTAAAAAATCTTACAATTTTCTTATTATAATTTATTTTAATTTTAGGAATACATTTTCAATTACTAGGATCAAATAACGCACATTATTAGAACCTAATGAATTATAAAAATTCTTCATTATGGTGTCGAAATGTTGCTAAAGTATTTAATAATCTTATACAAATACTTGTATAAATATATTTGTTTTACGTTTATACCTTGTGTAAGTGACAAATTATTGTTTTTAATATTTTTTTATAATGTATGTCATCATTGAGATGAATAAGCCATATGTGTTTAATTTACAAAATTATAATTTAGTTTTGATAGAATCACAATAATTGTGAATATAATGATTAAAATTATTCTAATATTTTAATATTTATATATTTGTATTTTATCCTTAATTATTTCTAAAATATCCTAATATATACATAATTAAAATATATAAAATTATTTTTAGTTCCATAAATGGAAGTTATGAAGTGTCGGTATCGGATAGTAGAAGTGGTACAGTAATTTTAACTGGAAAAAATAGCACAATGGTTAACGCTGAGACTTCTACTGAAAATATGCCATCGCAATCAGTAGAACAACTCAAACAACTTCTATCAAATCAGTTAGAATATTATTTTTCAAGGTAAAATTATAATTTATATTTATTATTTTTACTTTTTAAAAAAAATTATCTCTTAAAATGTAATAAATAGAGAAAATTTGGCAAATGATGCGTACTTATTGTCACAAATGGACAATGACCAATATGTTCCAATATGGACAGTTGCCAATTTTAATCAAGTAAAAAAATTGACTAAAGACATTAAGCTGATTACTGAAGTATTGAGAGGTAAATTTTGTTTTTAATATTTTTATAATCTTTTAATAATTAATAATCCTTAATTAGAGTCGCCAAATGTACAAGTTGATGATGAAGGATTAAAAGTCCGCCCAAATCACAAACGTTGTATTGTCATCTTACGAGAAATTCCTCAAACTACTCCAATTGAAGACATAAAGGTTGGTTAAAATATTATATAGTTCTCTGTCTTTGTATCAAACAATTGTTTTCAATCCTTGGCCTGTTATAATCTTCCATAGTTAGACAAATATTTTTAACTTTTCTAACCAATTCATACTTGCTATCCTTTATTTTACTTAAACAAAGTATTAACAACATTAAAACAGTGTACCAATTACAAATTATTTTAGGTTAATATTTGTAAAAGCAATTCATAAAATAAGTTTGTTTTTATTTTTGTTGCTTTTGCTGAGACTTTAATTGATCAAATCAAAATGAAATTCTTCCCCTTGTTTTTTGTTTATTAAGAATTTATTTTTTATTTTACTAAGAAAACTTGTTACCTTTTATTAGAACTAATTAATAATTATTAAAAATTTAGTTTAATATAATATGATTTAAATGTTTGGGAGATATTCTGCTAAATTATATGTGTTAAGTTAATTAGTACATTCCATGTAGAATATTATTAAAATAGTTTTAAAAACTTTTCATCTTTCATAATTCTTATAATTTATAAAAGTTATATAATTAAAATTATTTTTTTTTTACAGGGATTATTTGCTGGTGAATCATGTCCTAAAATGATATCATGTGAGTTTGCTCATAATAATTCATGGTATATTACTTTTGAAAATGATGAAGACGCACAAAGAGCATTTTTGTATCTTCGTGAAGAGGTTAAAGAATTTCAGGTTAGTAAATATTTATTTGTAAAAATAAGGATTATATTATTATTTCTTATTAATATAACACACGCATAAGAGATTTTTTCAATATTAATAGTAATAAAAATGTTAATTTTATGAAATAATTTAATAACAAATTTACCAATAAATTAACAAAAAAAAAAAAAAAAACTAGAAATATTAATGGTTTAAAACAGTGGTCGGCAACCTTTTTGGACTCCCGGGCTACATTCATAAATTAATAAGAGTTTGCGGGCCAGACAAAAATAAAAATGTTATTTTCCAAATTATTTATAAAAGAAAAAAATTTAAAGCGGACCATATACAATAGACGCGCGGGCCGCCGGTTGCCAACCACTGGTTAAAAAAATTATTTAATATGATATAATAAATTAATATTTCAGATTCATTTTCAATTTTTATTTTATGTTCAACATAAATTATCACATTTTTATGAATTTTAATTTAAGTATGTTTATGTTAGTAGACAAGATGTTTAGGAATTTTATTTTAAAACTATATTCTGTTTTGATGTATAATTTTATGCTAACTAAGCTAAATATGTAATTATCTGGCATATTAAAAAACTTAACTGGGAAAGTTCTTTTAATATTTTAGGGGTTATGAAATATTTAATTTCCTTAGTAAAATCATAAAATATTTTGTCAATTGTGAGAAAAAAATTTTCCAATAGAATCTAATAATATATAGTTTTATGTTGAGATCTATTTGTGTTTTGTAATATAATAATTTTAGTTTTTTACCGTAAAAATACATAGCATTTTATGATTTTCCAAAATATAATTAACTTTATTTTTAGTTATTAGGAAATTACCAGGAAGTTATTCATGTAATTTAATAATAATATAAACTTTTTTTAAACCTGAAAAATCCAGATCCTATTCAATTATAATAATTAAGTTAATTATATTTAGAGGACGCTATACCTGCATGTGTTGTAACTATTATTTGTGGGAAAGAACTAAGACGATTATTATAATCATAACTAAGGAATTACATTTTCTCCATAAAAAAGAAAATATTGGCTATGAAATATTATAATTTATTTAAGTTCAAAAATAATGGATTTTGAAACAATAAGAAGTTATGTATTAGTACTATCAAAAAAATTATGATATTTAACAGGTAATGTTCTCAACTTTAAAATATACTGTGTATCAATTTGGAATATTAACTATCACTACATCTGGAGTGATTTTATCTTGCGTAAAAAAGTTTTTGCTATAGTTTAAAATGGTAGAGATGGAGACAACATGTGCAGTTGTAATGTCCTCTTAATCGAATAATCAATTCATAAATTACTTTCTAAAATATTTATTCATATTTTCTTATTAAATGTTATTTCTCTGTTTTTGTAATTCGTTAAGATAATATTCTATTACGATTTCATGAAAAATAATTTAATCTTTTAATTTATCACACTTGATGATTTTTAGAGTTTTTATTACATGCACTACCAATTGAAGTAATATTTATTATTATTAATTTAGATTTATTTACATATTTGTTAATATACATAATTTAAAAATTACTTTTTTGAACTTGGTTCTGTTAAAAACAATAATTCATTGCTATTGATGATAGTTTTTCACACTTATGGATCTTATTGTGATTTTTTATTACATGCATTACCAACTGCATTATTATGTTGAATTCAAATTTATGTATGTGTTTGCAAACATTCAGTGTTTAAAATTATTTTTTTTATATGAGAATTTAGTTAGAAAATTAATTTAATGCTTATGATGAAATTATTCACACTTCTATGAAAATTAAAGTGATTGTTTATTACATGCACTACCAACTGAAGCATTATTATTTATATGAATTGATATGTATTTAAATAATAAAACAGTTTTTATCTGTTACATGTTCTTTATATATTTTATATTTTACATAACTGTTATATACTTTGTTGATTAATTAATGATGATAATCACATTTCAATATTATAAATGATTATTCATTACATGCACTACCAACTGAATATTATTTATTAATTTAAATTAATTTATTTTTGTTAATAAGCCAAATGTTTAGAAATTCTATTCTTAAACTAAATTTTGTTTAAAATGATTAATTAAAGGTCTGAAATTTTAGATTTAGATTAAAATAATTAAAATTGAACTATACTGTTTTTATAAACTAACCAATTTGGTCGGTGATAATAAATCATATATTAATTAATTTAGGTGATTATTCGTTGTGTATAATAAGAAGATTAATAACATGCAGTTCCATCTGCTGTATTTTATTGAATTAATTGATGTTATTGAAATTTATCATGATAATTTTTAAATCAAATCTACCCAAGGAAAATTATTTGATACATATGATATTTTATCACAGTTAATGAATTTTATTGATTGTTTATTACATGCACTACCAACTGAAGTATTATTTTGAACATATTTGTTTTTGAAAATTGTTAGGATAGTTTTTAAATCGTTTTTATTTAAAAAAAAAAATTTCATGCTTATGATGATATTTTATCACAATTAATGAATTTTGTTGATTGTTTATTACATGCACTACCAACTGAAGTATTATTTTGAATTTGTAATTGGTATTCTTTTGTAAATTGTCAGGGTAATTTAGAAAGTACATCTATTTATTAAAAGTAATTTCACTCTTATGATGATATTTTATCACAATTAATGAATTTTGTTGATTGTTTATTACATGCACTACCAACTGAAGTATTATTTTGAACATTTATGTTTTTTGAAAATTGTTAGGATAGCTTTTAAATTGTTTTTATTTAAAAAATATAATTTTATGCTTATGATGATATTTTATCACAATTAATGAATTTTGTTGATTGTTTATTACATGCACTACCAACTGAAGTATTATTTTGAATTTGTAATTGATATTCTTTTGTAAATTGTCAGGGTAATTTAGAAAGTACATCTATTTATTAAAAGTAATTTCACTCTTATGATGATATTTTATCACAATTAATGAATTTTGTTGATTGTTTATTACATGCACTACCAACTGAAGTATTATTTTGAATTTGTAATTGATATTCTTTTGTAAATTGTCAGGGTAATTTAGAAAGTACATCTATTTATTAAAAGTAATTTCACTCTTATGATGATATTTTATCACAATTAATGAATTTTGTTGATTGTTTATTACATGCACTACCAACTGAAGTATTATTTTGAACATATTTATGTTTTTTGAAAATTGTTAGGATAGCTTTTAAATTGTTTTTATTTAAAAAATATAATTTCACTCTTATGATGATATTTTATCACAATTAATGAATTTTATTGATTGTTTATTACATGCACTACCAACTGAAGTATTATTTTGAACATATTTGTTTTTGAAAATTGTTAGGATAGTTTTTAAATCGTTTTTATTTAAAAAATATAATTTTATGCTTATGATGATATTTCATCACAATTAATGAATTTTGTTGATTGTTTATTACATGCACTACCAACTGAAGTATTATTTTGAACATATTTATGTTTTTTGAAAATTGTTAGGATAGCTTTTAAATTGTTTTTATTTAAAAAATATAATTTTATGCTTATGATGATATTTTATCACAATTAATGAATTTTGTTGATTGTTTATTACATGCACTACCAACTGAAGTATTATTTTGAACATATTTATGTTTTTTGAAAATTGTTAGGATAGCTTTTAAATTGTTTTTATTTAAAAAAAAAAATTTCATGCTTATGATGATATTTTATCACAATTAATGAATTTTATTGATTGTTTATTACATGCACTACCAACTGAAGTATTATTTTGAACATATTTATGTTTTTTGAAAATTGTTAGGATAGCTTTTAAATTGTTTTTATTTAAAAAATATAATTTCACTCTTATGATGATATTTTATCACAATTAATGAATTATTTTATTGATTGTTTATTACATGCACTACCAACTGAAGTATTATTTTGAACATATTTGTTTTTGAAAATTGTTAGGATAGTTTTTAAATCGTTTTTTATTTAAAAAATATAATTTTATGCTTATGATGATATTTCATCACAATTAATGAATTTTGTTGATTGTTTATTACATGCACTACCAACTGAAGTATTATTTTGAACATATTTATGTTTTTTGAAAATTGTTAGGATAGCTTTTAAATTGTTTTTATTTAAAAAATATAATTTTATGCTTATGATGATATTTTATCACAATTAATGAATTTTGTTGATTGTTTATTACATGCACTACCAACTGAAGTATTATTTTGAACATATTTATGTTTTTTGAAAATTGTTAGGATAGCTTTTAAATTGTTTTTATTTAAAAAAAAAAATTTCATGCTTATGATGATATTTTATCACAATTAATGAATTTTATTGATTGTTTATTACATGCACTACCAACTGAAGTATTATTTTGAACATATTTATGTTTTTTGAAAATTGTTAGGATAGCTTTTAAATTGTTTTTATTTAAAAAATATAATTTCACTCTTATGATGATATTTTATCACAATTAATGAATTTTATTGATTGTTTATTACATGCACTACCAACTGAAGTATTATTTTGAACATATTTGTTTTTGAAAATTGTTAGGATAGTTTTTAAATCGTTTTTATTTAAAAAATATAATTTTATGCTTATGATGATATTTTATCACAATTAATGAATTTTGTTGATTGTTTATTACATGCACTACCAACTGAAGTATTATTTTGAACATATTTATGTTTTTTGAAAATTGTTAGGATAGCTTTTAAATTGTTTTTATTTAAAAAATATAATTTTATGCTTATGATGATATTTTATCACAATTAATGAATTTTGTTGATTGTTTATTACATGCACTACCAACTGAAGTATTATTTTGAACATATTTATGTTTTTTGAAAATTGTTAGGATAGCTTTTAAATTGTTTTTATTTAAAAAAAAAAATTTCATGCTTATGATGATATTTTATCACAATTAATGAATTTTATTGATTGTTTATTACATGCACTACCAACTGAAGTATTATTTTGAACATATTTATGTTTTTTGAAAATTGTTAGGATAGCTTTTAAATTGTTTTTATTTAAAAAATATAATTTCACTCTTATGATGATATTTTATCACAATTAATGAATTTTATTGATTGTTTATTACATGCACTACCAACTGAAGTATTATTTTGAACATATTTGTTTTTGAAAATTGTTAGGATAGTTTTTAAATTGTTTTTATTTAAAAAATATAATTTTATGCTTATGATGATATTTTATCACAATTAATGAATTTTGTTGATTGTTTATTACATGCACTACCAACTGAAGCATTATTTATATGAATTAATATTTATAGCTTTATAAGTAATAAACAATTTTAGTTTGTTACTTTTTTTTGTTATTGTATTTTTTACTTAACTTAAATATTCTATACCTAATTGATTTACTAATGATGATAAATAATCACATTTCATGATCTTAAATGATTATTCATTACATGCACTACCAACTGAAGTAATATTTATTATTTTTAATTTATATTTATTTACATGTTTGTTATTATAATATACATTATTTAAAAAGAGCTTTTCTTAACTTTATTATAGGAGCAATAATTTAATGTTATTGATCATTACTTTTCACATTAATTAGTTTTGTTGATTTTTTATTACATGTACTACCAACTGATGTATTTTTTTGATTTTGAATTAATTTTTTGAAAATTGTGAGGAAAATTTCAAAGTTAAATTTATTTAAGGAAATAAATGCTTATGATGATAATTTATTACATATAATGAATTTTAGTGATTGTTTATTACATGCACTACCAACTGAAGCAATATTTCTATAATTTTTAAGTTTTCCTTATATATAGTTTTTATGTCAGTTCTATAAAAAAATTTATGAATAATCAAGTTATTGTTATATTCATACTTATATTGCTGTTAATTGATTACTTATAATTGAATTTCATTGATTGTTAATTACATACACTATCAACTGAAACTGTATTTTTTACTTTATTAATAATATAATTTTAACCGTATTTTCACATCAGTTAAATTTCAGTTAAGAAGTTATTAATGATTAAGTACTAGATTATTTTGTGATTACTGAGATGTTTTTATTCTGACTATTTTGTCTTAACAGGATTATTTACTTGAACTTGAAATTTTCAATGTTAAAATAATATATACCTTATAGAATTTACAGTGTATTTCCTTGTAAAGTTAACACAAAATATTTTAGTTTAGTGACCTCAAATTGATTTTGAAGGTTTTGGGAAGAGATGAAGACTACAGAAATATACTTAATTTTAATGTTTCTGTTTGTGTGCAATGTGTAATATAACTTCTATATTTTTTAAATAGCAACCAGGGTTTTTAATACCAAATTCAGCAGATAGAACTTTTTAAACTCATTTTGACCTCACAACCATTGCTCAAAAATCAAAATTTACTGATTGACAACAAGCTAATGTTTTAATTTAAATCATTAAATTTTTCAACAATTATCCTAGAGCTGGTGGTTTGCGATACTATTGATTTTGTTATTAACTAAAATACCGTAAACCCGGTATTGACCGAAAATACCACCCATCAGTATCAAGTATCATGGTATGTTGTTGACTTTAATTTTCAACAAAAATAACTGTTTTTAGTACTTCCATTGAATATTTTATTGTTATAATATTATTGTATTACCTTAGTCGTATTTTGTTATTATTACATTTCAAATACAAGTGTTTTTCAAGATATATATATTTATGTTAATAATCATAGTTAAATAAAAAGTTGATTTGTACATATACATGTTTTATGCTTTTTAGATTACTTAAGTTACAGTAATTACCAAAAATACCTTGTAACCGGTAATACAGGTGGTTAATTCTTCGAGCTATGGTTGGAAGGTAAAAACAGCTGTTTTAAAAAAAGTGTAAATTTTATTGCGCAAGTATTTCTGTATTGTATTCCCAATCCCTTCCCGAAAACCTTATCAATCTAAAGTCACAGGACTAAAATATTTTGTGTTATCTCTAAAAGGAAACACTGTATATTACTAAATAATATAAATAATTAATATTATATACATTTTAAAATGTTTCTTATTAAACTGTATGATTTAGAATATAAATGATTCATTTTTAAATGTAATTTAGGGTCGACCAATTATGGCACGTATCAAAGCAAAACCAATGAATCGCAATGGCTGCACCAATATCTCCTGGTGCTGTTGCTGGAATTCCTGGTATAAAAACAGTAAATGGTTTTAGAACTCCGCCAATGCAAGCTCAACCAATCAACCCATACATAGATCAAGGCCCAGGTGTCACACAATCTGGACCTCCTGCTCCACCCCCCACATCATCCTCAAGCTGCCAGATTGTTTTATACAAATGGAGGACCAGCTCAATATGCTCCAGTCAATTATGCTGCTGCTAATCTACAAGTATAGTAAGTATATAAAATTATTTTTCTAGAGATATATTAATATTTTTGAATAATTTTTGATTAGAATATTATGTTGAATATTATTAATAAGTTACAGCAGCAGCAACAGTCACCATATTATCCTACAAATATGATTCAACATTGGGCTCATCCTGCAACAGGTGCCTATTATACTACAGATCTTAGTGGTATATTTTCTGTGAATGGATTGGCTCCTCAAGGAGCTTTTTCTAAAACCTCAGAATTCAAGATATAATGTTTCACGTGCACCGTAAGTAGTATAATACTATAACAATAAATTAGTTTTATAATTTTTTTGTTTTTGCAATTTTGATAAATTTAACATGTTTCAAATAGTGGTCGTACCAATGGAAAAATGCGTCATAATTCTGTTAGTGGTAGTGAATATTACCGAAGTTCAGCTTCGGATAGTGGTTTACCATCTCGTCCTGGTAGTTACACGTCAAATGGAAGTCTAACTAAGTCATCTAGTAGTAGTGGATCATTGCATATTTCTAATGCAACCAGAAACTGTGTCGACAATCAAGATTCTACTGTAGTTGATAGACAGTCAAGTGGGAACAATCAACATCCCAAAAGATCCTACAACATTGCCACCAAGGTATTTTATATTCTTTTATTATTGATTTGACATTGTATTTTTATTTATCAAAGTAGACAATTCTATTAATTAGATTTTTAAGCTTTATTTTCAATTAATTTTTAATTTTACTTAAATTTGTGTCTCATATAGATATAGGCGAAGGAAGAAAGATGAGGAAATAGGGCCAGAAGTAGTAACCACAGGTACTATACCTCAGCTGCCAACTGGTAGTTTTGATTTAGCTGCTGATGCGTTCCCTCCGTTACCACCTCAAGTTGTGTCAATACCACACCAGTCACCAACTTCATTGCCCCATGACCAGTTGTCACCCCGTAATCACATTGATCCTAGGTAATTATTAAAACTTTTGATTGAAGATCTAAATCATTTTATTTTTTTAATGATAAACTGTAATATTTTTTCTTTAAAATAGATTGTTTTGTAGTTTGGCAAAACTCAAAACATTGTAAATTTATATAAGAACCTGATTTTGGGTTGTACATCTATTTATATATATATATATATATATATATACTTAGTAACTTCTGTTCTAATCAATATTTAAAAAAAAATTCTTTTAAATATAGTTCAGACACTTGCGCTTTATTTTAATTTTATTATTTTTAATAACGAAAATAAAAAACTTAAAAATTGATAAAATAAAAATATTCAAAATAACCAATTTGTAAATCTGATTTTTATTATTATTATGTTAGAAACATTATAATATCAAAAAATATTTTATATTAACATTTTGAAATAGGGTGCATGTTAAAATCTAACTATTTTTTTATTGTTGTATTACATAAACTAGATCATAATTTACTTAACGAGAATATTGATATTTAAAAAAAATTGTAAAAAATCAGCCACTTGACTTAAATAAATATTTTTACCATCTAATTTTTTTTTAAATGAGGTACAAAATTACTGTTTTGAATATTTTGGAAATTTTTTGTATCAATTTTTAAGTTTTTATTTTTGGTTTTAAAAAATAAAAAAATGTTATGCAAGTGTCCAATGAATTATATTTAAAAAACATTTTTTTTAAATATTGATTATAATGAAAATATTTCATTTGTCAGATCTAAGTAGGACACTCCGTATATGTATTTATATTTTATTATTTGATCAATTTTGTTACAGAACCATTACAAATATTAATATTATTTTATGTTTAATTAAGGGTTTTTTAATTTTAAGTGAAATAACTTATTTATATTAATTTTTTTTCTCTATTCATCAGTAATAACTTTCAAAAATAAAGAACTAAAAGTATTATTATAAATTTCAAATTTGTAATACAACCGGATATGAGTGAATTTTGATTTTGTTTGACTATTGTGTTTTTTGTTATGTATACTGTTATTTATACATTATTAATTATTATTTATAATATATAGGATTACTGTAATTTCATCTTCGAGTATGTCAGCAGTTCTGCCTGAACCCTCTGTATCTAAGACTGATGATAAGGACCTAACTGTGAATTCAGAGAGTCTACCAAATGGTTTACAAACAGTGCCTCCTATTGGGTCTATACCTGTGACTGCAATCATTGATGATGTATCAAATATGTCTATGAGCTCTATTAATTTGCACCCAAAGGTATTTGTTAAGCATATGATTGTATTAATATATTAATAATAGATTAAAATAATTTATTTTTTATTAGGTTCAAGATATTGTTACGACTTCGAATTCTATAATAAATCCTACAGATAAGACTGTAATGCCAGCGAAATCTGACATGCCACCTACTATGCCTAAAGCCAATGGTACATCTCTTAATACTAAACCAACTGTATCAAATCATAAGGCTGCTTTGCCATCACAATGTGCTTGTGTCATACCACAACCACCTGTTACAATATCTGCAGATATGGCTAACAACAATCCCGTTCTTAATGGAAATGGTTCTCCAAATATTGGTCATAAACTAAGTTATGCACAAGTAGCACAGCATCACAAAGAAAGGAATGAGAGCCACATTCCTACCATTATTACGTTTGGGCAATCTCCTATTGTAGAAGAAGAAAAAAAAAGAAGATACTACCATACCTATTGTGATACCCCAATCTAAACAATCAAACGTTACAGCAGGTATAGTTGCAGCTTTTTTAATATAATTTTGTTTGAAATTAAGTCTTAAATTTAAAGTTTTATAATAATATAATATTTCTATCTATAAAAGCTTATTATGATGTGTATATCACAAAGTGACACGCACAACTGTTCAAAAAAAGATAAATAGGAATTTTTTAGGTATAACGAGAAAAAATAGCTCATCATATTAATTGTTATACAAATTGTTTACCATTTATTCTTTTTTTATTATTAATATAGTTATTTTTTAGCTTTTATTAGTGATAGGAATAATTGAGTGATTGCAATATTGAGATATTATAACGATCGAGAGATTTGCTCAAAACAACTTCTTGGTCAATTTAGTATTTCATTACACTCAGCACAACTCATATTATTCAATACTCGGTAGATAATTAGCTCTTAAATTAATGAGTATTATTAGTTTTATTTGTTCAACAATTTATTTTAATATAATATCAAAAAATAAAAAATAAAAAATAAAATAATGTACCTACCTATGAATGATATGAATTATTTGAATACAAATACTTCGAAAGTATGAGTGAGAAGTGTGAAAAAGTAATTGAATAGGATAGGTAAGATAGGTTATTAATCTTATTAGGTATATTTATAATAATCTAGTTATTACTAATTTGTATTTCAATATTTTATGTTATAGACATTGGTCAGTTTAATTTCGAGAGAATCACTCAATGAGTCAATTCATTTGATTATTTTAGCTAATTTTGATACCGAAAAAATCACTCGAGAATTTTCAAACCTATCAAATTATTCGATAAAATTATACAGTCAAATATTTCGAGTAATTTCTCTGGATTATTCCTATCAGTAGCTTTTATAATAAATTTGATTATTAAGTGGGAATTTAAAACTATTTCCAATACAGTTATTATAATTGATTAATTATATGTTATCTGCGTAAATAGATTTATTAAGTAATTACTAATTAGTCATCAAATTGAAATGGTTATAATTCTTCTAGTAATGTAGTGTATAGTAGTTGTTATTTTATATTGATTTGATTATGAACATTTCAGATGGTCTTCTAACAAATCGGTCTGGTAAAGGACACAAAACAGCAAATAGTGAACGGGGAACAATTCCCAGGAAAGAAAGATCGTCAAAATTCAATCGTACCAAGTCTCCTAAGTAAAATGTATATAAGGCCTGAGTATTAGTTAGTTGTAACTCAACTTATAAAAAACGGTTCTGTAAGTATTAAAATTATTTTTTACCATCTCAATATTAAGTTTTAAAACAGAATATTCTAACACTTAAACTTAGCTTGTATGTTCCATCAGTAGATGGTTTTTTTTCTTAAAAAAATCATCCAAAATATCATAAATTCTTTCAGCACTTGCACTTCTTGTAAAAATAATGTGTGATAAGACGTTTATAAATAAAATTAATTTTATGTGAAGTGTACATATTTATACCCATAATATCAATTAATACATTTTTATTATTATTTTAGTAACAGCCTAATTTCTATGCTATGTAAATTTATTGTAATTAACTTAGCTTAAAAGCACAAGGTCATCTATGGTTAATTTTTCAGTATAAAAACAATGCACTACAAGTATGGCAAATAAGTGGAAGGAACCGGACAGTATCGACACACAAATTGTAACATTGTTTTATGCTTAAATTGATAGGCTGAAAACAACAGTGATAGATAAATATATCCCCGTCCTACTGTCATTATATTCTATTCAATTTGTCCAAATTATTATGTTTATTGTTAGTTTTTTTTTTACATAAGTTTAATACCTTATGATTGTTTCCTTTTATGAAAAAAAAAAATGCATAAAACAAAACAACCTTGAAACAAAACTCTCCTATTTAGATATATTATATTCATATATACTTATGTTTATGTATATATTAAAAGATTTAAATAACATAACTGTGATAAAAAATTATACATTAACATGCATTAGTTTATATTTATATATGTATATATATATATTTATATTTATATTTATATATGTATATATATATTTATAAATATTTGAATTATTTGTAATCATAATTTGCATTGACATAGTATAATTATGAATTACTTTGAATATTAACAAGTAACTTCTATGTTTCAACTTAATTATCAATAATTTCTAATGTTATTACATTTTAGTAAGCTTGCAATATTCTTACCTCAAGTTTTCAGTTTCATTGATATTTATTTTTTGACATTATTTAATAATTGTTATTATAAGTGCTTATACATTTTTTTTATATGTATAAAAAAAAACTGTGAGTATTGACTGAATGGATTTGAACAAAATGTAAAAGCTTGAAGTAATTTATGAGGAGGTGTTTGATTTTTTTATGTTTGCTTATCACAGTGTTGTTATATATTTCATTAATTGTTTAGTTCAGATGATTTTTAAATTACAAAATGCTTATAAACTGGTATATTTCTATTTATACTTATAAGCAATGTTGTTTTGTTTTGTCTTTAATTTTAACAGTATCATGCAAGTAATTTTATGAACATTAAAATGTATGCAATATTATTTGTATTTTACGCTAAATTATATTAATTTTTATTGATTGTATTATTTTAGATGAAAGTGTTAAATTATCCCATGAAACGATATGATACATTTGTCATCCACATCTGTTATTCGACCAATTTTATTTATTTATTATGTTTTTTTTTTTTTACATTCTTATTTAACTTTTTTTTTTAGTTTAATTTTTACTGATATTCATATAAAAATATATATTACGTATTTAAAATCAGAGTGGAAGTGTTCTAGTTGTATGTTATAGCAGAACAATGTTACAATGGTTTATGGTTAAACATATAAGTAAACATCAGTTTTTATTTTATTTTTTTAGAAGAAAAATTTAATTTATAATTTTATACCACTTACATGTCTTCTGATAATGTTCCCAAATTTAAATGAAAGATGAAATAATAGAAAAAAAATTATATATATTAAAAACTAAGTTATAGTTAGTAGACTAGATTTTTTTTTTTTTAATTTTTACTACGGCCATGATTGCAAATGGTCAACAATACATTTAATAAATTGAATTCAAATGTATAGAATATAGTTAATCTATTATAATATGATGTAGTTAAATGTAAATTATTTGATGAGTGTTATCTGTTTGGGGTTTTTCGCCTTATTTTATCCTATAATTTTATCATTATAACTTAACACAATACATTTTGCTATCAAGCAAAAAGTTAAAAATTAACATCAGAACAAAACATTGTTTATCTAAATGCTAGGTGAATAATTCCAAAATAGTTAAATTTAAATTTTTACTTAGTTGGTTTTGCTCAAATTACACAAATACTTATAGCAAATGTATTAATCTCAATTTAACATTATTTTAATAATTATTCTCAGAAAAAAAAATTCCTTCTGAATTTATTTCAAAGTGACATGTTCAACAAGTTCATACCTACTTTATTTGATTTCTTTTTGCTACCAACTTTTTTTGGACATTCATCAAATCTTACATTTTTGTTTTGGGATAATTTAAAAACTGTATACTGGTCTTATGATAATACATTTTTTCATAACAATATATTATCTAAGATAAATCTCTTCAAATCAAAAATATATTGCATAATTTGCCTTTTTAGTTACCATAATATTTGTCATTTGAATTTGCTAACATTTAAACATAATTTAAAAATTAAAATATTATCAATAAATTGAATATAAAATTATCTGGTGTAAATATTATATGTATGCTCTTAATTTAATTGCCACTGAATTCTCTATTAATTTTCATTTTTGGATGAAAAAATTAAAAACAAAAATTTATTATTATTATTATTATTATTATTATTAATTTATTATTATTTTGTTTATTGTTACATAGTGGTTGATACATTCGCCAATGTATTGTAATGGCCATATATGTGTTATGTTTGTTGTTTATTGTTTTAAAAATAGAGTAGGTATATGGCTTAAATAAAATATATAATATAACAAAATAAGAAAATAAGAAAAAAAAAGCTCATAATGGAAGCCCCATTAAGTATTGTTTGTTTGTTTTATCTTTTTTGTTTTTAGTTGTTTAATTATTTTGGGTTATATTGTGTTATTTGTAATTTTCATTTTGAATGTCTCGATATTGGATATTATTAAAATTTTACATTTCAAGAACATTTTAAAATGTAATTAGTTGGAAGGATACTGGGATGACATTTTTTCTTTTGACAAAATGTATATTTTTTTATTAATCATGTACATACTTGTTATTTTTTTTTTAAATACCTAAATAGCTAAATAATTAACACATACATATTTAAGTGGAATTAGGAAATAATTTCCCTTAGTACTAGTCATGGGAGGCTAATATTGATAAATATATAATATATTTATACATAACATGTCTATACAATGTGTGTTAGCTTATGGTTTAATTTATTAACTGATTTTCCAATCATTAATTATCTGATTTTTAATCTGACTTTAATAAAAAAAAAATTGTGTAAGATATTATTGAATATGATTGCAAACCTGCTTTTTGAACATAATTAACCATGTACCTAGTAATATAAAATTAATACAAAATGTATATATCTTATTAAGTATAAATAACTGCCTTGGTAATTAAATGTATATTTTATTAGTCATGTGACTGAAAAATATTACATTTGAGTCTTTATCATTACAATTAATAAATATTAATACAAGCGCACAGTGTTTCAAAATTACATTATTTCAAATATTTCTTGGAAGTTATTGTGGTGAAGGGTTTGCTTGATTGGAAAATTAGAAATTCTTTGTAACCTAATGGCTATCATTAAATATTTTTTTTTGACCATGTCCTGACACAATTCGTATATGAAAATATGTATTAATGTATATTTCTTCCAAGTTGAAGGAAACAAAAAAAATATATATATATATTGCAATTAAAAATATAAAAACAAAAAAAAATCGATTCGTTTCTTTATAATACTTTTTAATTTTAATTAATTGACAGGTTACAACAGATTGAAAATTTAATTTTTGTTTTGTTAAATTTATATTCCTTAGGTGTCAAATGTATATTCTTTTGTAGTCATTGAATTATTTGCAAAAATAAATGAATATTGAAGCTCAATAGTATTAAATTATTATTTCTATTACTTGCCTTGATGACTTGTTTTGAAATCATTTAGTTCCATTATTTGTTGTAAATGTTTTGTTTTATAATTTAAGTCAAATTTACTAATATATATTCAATTTATATATAAATAAATAATAATTTTTAAAAGTATACTCTTTGTTATCATTATATTATGGTAATCAAAAATATTAATTCCCAAGGTAGACTACTTCATTAATAATATTTAAGCCTATGGTGCATGCATCATAAACCTAGTATATATTTCATAAAATTGTTTTCATTTTTGTTTTAGCATATTATCATTATAAACGACTTTTGACATTACCTATTTAGTATTTATGTAGGCCTTCCAGGTTTTTATATTTTTAGAGTTTACAGCCAGCCCTAGTATTCCATATTGTTAGATATAATATTATCCATGATATTATTATAACCCCCCCCCTGTCAGATTTCCACCAACCTGTACTGTTGTGCCTAATTCCACTGTTTTTGTTACAATATTTTATAATAATAATAATCTTATAAAAACTGAGTGTTTATTGATCATAATATATATTATTAATAAATTGTTACATGTGAATTCAAACGGTAACACGATGTACAGTTATTATAATAATTATAATTTCAAATCGCATTAACGTTTGAAACCAGTTGACTGATCCATTTATTTCTGTTTTAATCGAAAACTATTTTAACTTATTTATATTTATATTTTTTAAAAATTCGTAAAAACTATTATTATACTGATAATTATAATAATATGAATATTTAAAAAAGAATAAACGTGGTTATGTAATTGTTAAGGTGTAAATAATAATATGTTCTTTCAAACTGGATTTCATGACCATCTAGTAAGAAAATAAAATATACTAATAATTAAAGCTTTATTTAGTTGTGTTTTCTCCTTTTAAAATTGTGTGCGGTTTGTCCTAAAGGATAACGTACAAATTTATGTGTTTAATGTTCATGGAGTCTTGTTTGATTTGGAATTTTTGTGATATTTGATTATTAATCTTATAAATACATACATTATATATAAAGAAAAATAAATAGCAGACCTTGTTTTATTGTATTTTATCATAGATATGTATAACAATTATATGGTAATTGTACAATAATATGTTTTTATATTTTTTTCACCCAAACAGGTTATCCTATTTCCTGAGTAATATTTACCTATACTACCAATACAACCTGAAAATCTCAAACTTAACCTGACCAATATTCTTTACCAGATTATTGTTAAATTGCAGTTATTATGCTATAATAAATACATACAATTTATATTTTTTTCGTTATAAAAATGAATTAATTTCATAATTTCTAGGAAATGGAACTTTTATTGTAGTTTCAAAGATAAACACGAGTATTTGTAAATTTATTTATTTATTTATTTTTACAATACGGGACGAACCCTTTAATACATGAATATAATAGTATAATAATAATAGTTTTAAAAGTTTAGGAAACGAGGCTCAAATTTAGAGAGAGAATGAAGGGTCAGTGTTGGCAATGCGCATAAGACGGATGATCGGTGAGTTAAGATAGTAGTTTGAGGAAGAGAAAGGTATATTAAATGGAACAGATGATCGTGTACGGCGGGAGGGGACATTAAATGAAACACGGGATAGTGATTCAGGACTGTCAATTTTAGATGAAAGAAGATTAGATAGAAATGTCAAGTTAGCTGAATGACGACGATCGGCGAGGCTTTCCAAGGAAAAGAGGCGTTGGATTGGCGTGTAATCGTGAGGTGAACAGACTACATTTAATTTGTAAGCAGCTTGACGGAGGAATTTTCTTTGAACCCTTTCTATCATACTACGTGCGGAAGCAGTGGATGGGTCCCAGAGGACGGAACCATACTCAAGGATGGGACGGACTAGGGAGCAGAAAAGAGTTTTTAGAGGGGAGAGCAAGTGAAAGTCTGAAGAGACACGGTTTATGAAACCTAGTAGTTTAAGAACTTTACAACATATTATCTGAATGTGCATATTAGGGCACAGGTTCCGTGTGAGAGTAAATCCTAAATCCTTTACATAATTATTACAAGTTGTTAAGGCGGTATTGTTTACGGAGTAAGTATGCTCGATTACAGCATTAATATGACAAATTTATTATTTATTTCATAATTATTAATTACAGATCAACGTTTAAACCAAGACATAGAATAAAAACGTAATCACTAATCTCAACTGTAAATACTATAGCTACTACTAATTGTATGATAATTAAATTAATGGAATTTAAAAATTAAAAAAAAAGTGCGAGTAATTGGTCTGCAGCCTGTGTCAGCCATTATTTCAATAAATATATGTTTTTTTATATTGCTATTAGAGTTATTACTCTTCAGAGTGAATTGATTTAATTTTTTTTAGAGAACATTTCATAAACATTGTGATAATAATATATAGGTAATATACATATTTCTTTAATTTTATGGTTTCATTATGAATTACTTATGAGTTAAGAGAAGTATTTTAAACTATAAATGCACAAAAAAAACGTTGGACTATTTTTCTAATATTATTATATTATATAGAATTTATCCAGTCCTTGAATTGGGAAAAATGAAGTAAAGGAGCTCAATCCAACTATTTAAAAACTGTGTTTCAAGTGCACAATTACTTAACTCGGATCCGTGAGGGGATTTTATCACTTTTCAGCTACACAGAAATTTTAATTCAAATTATAATATATTTTGATGGTAATACCTACGTTCTACATGTTACAGTAGAAAATAAAAAAATTGACAATTATTGTTTTTTGTATTGACAGTAAAATTCGTTAATTAATTGACATAAATTGAAATTCACATTTTAATAAAAAAATATATTGGATATCAGTTTGTGCCGTCCTCCCGTTCCAGTGAAAAAAAAATATAGTGGTACGGTGTCTCCTTACGCACCCCCCCCCCCCTTATTCGAGCACTGGATAGCTATCTTGTATTAAAGTTTTAAGAATTAAATGTCGGCAAATAATTCCTATGGACATTTATAGAAAAAAACTAATAATATATTAACATATCTATAAATAGCTCAAAAAGAATCAACATTTTTATAAAATTTAGTACTATGATATATATTAATATATAGAAAATGATAACGTAAATATTTTGTAAAATTCCAAGACTTAGTAACTAAGTTGACTGAAAGCTTTCGTTAACTGCAGAATCAATTTTAATTTTATTATTATTTTGTATTAATCAAACGGCCTAAATATGTTGTTTACTGTTGAAAGTTAATAACTAATGACAATGATGAAAATAAAAAATAATTACCTGATAATTGATAATAAATATTAGTGAGTAATGATAACCGTGGGGCCTAAAATGTCACTAAAGAGGCGTACTGGCGCACTACCACGTTATAGTAGAAGTTGTAAATTGACTATATATAAATATAATTTTAGATCTGCGATTATGAAATAATACAAATTATGATGGTTTCGCCTAATTTGAAAAAAAATTTAGAATGATGAAGTGCTCTCCTTAAAAATGATTTTAGAGGTATGATAAAATGTCTGAAAAATAGTTGGCATACTCGATCCCCCTACGTCACCCTCCCAGTAGAGCACTACGGATAAGAAGACAAATCCGACTGTCGAAAGATCTAAAAATAGCGCTCAGAAAATTGACACTAATATTTCGGTTTCTTATATACGGCTACACCTATAGGTTGAAAAACTAAAGTCCATTTAAATGGACATCCCATTCGAAACATCGCATATCCGATTACAAATGTTAAATCAGGTTAGATATGCGTTTTTGTGGATAGAAAGACATGTCATTACGTAGGTACTTCTAAAGTTATAACTGCAACTTGTAGTCTACAAAATATAAAAATAATTCCGGCGCCAGAAATCGAGAAGATAAAAAAACTTTGTACAACATTTTCATATCTATAAGAACAAAGGTCTTTATGAATTTCTAACTACAAAATAATTTGATAATTTTCTCAGGTTTTATGAATTTTGTAAAAATTCTAACGTTAAATGCATATAAATATTTTTTTTTATTATAGATTTTCGATATTTTGTAGATGAGATATTAACAACTTGTGAGGATTGAAGATGTGTATAGTATTTTTAAGCATTTTTATTCAGTGAATAATTTTTAATTAACACTTTTTAAGTTTTTATATATATATATTAATTTTGGTGTTTGCATACTCAAGATGAAGTTAAGTGACGAATTTATCTATTTCTAAGATTTTGAGAGTGCTTAAACTATAATAATATAAAGATTCAAACTTCTTTGAAAAAACAAATTTTTCAGTAGAACATTATTGCAAAACGTAAGAATCTATAAAGGCGAAATATCCAGCTGGAAAAGACGCTAATGCCCCACAACAATTATAGTACTAATGTATAAATTATAAAATATATATGTGTACACGGTGGTGTGTATAAAAATGGAAAACATGCCTTGAAAAACGTATAACACTATAACTTCGTTGTTTTAATTTTTATCACTTAAAAAAAAATTCAAATCGAGAATATAATCTATAATAACACATTTTTTTTACTGTGAATCATAATCGACCGAAAATTCATATCGGTAGCGGTGCAATTGAATTGACTCCCCAATGCAGGTAGTCAATATATAGTAAATATATTATTATGAATAAAAATCACAAAATATTTTTTGGGTGTAAGCCAGTTCACCTCCTCGTGGTGCGCTCTAGGTAACTCTAAATGAACTGGGACGCACTAAGACTATTTCAAAAATATGACAATTTTTTTGGGACGCACTAAAGCTATGCCAAAAATATGACCATTTTTTTGGGGGACGCACTCGGGTGTTACTTTATTTTGGACGCACTCGGAACATTAAAAATAGGTAATTTCGGGACGCACTCAGGAAACTCCCGAAAATAGGTTTTGTTAATTTATAAGGTAAAAAGAATTTTAAATTGTTAGAAAGTATTAATACTTTTTTAAAGTAGTTGTATTTATAGTCCAAATTCATTTTTTACTGAGTATTTAAATACTTTTTTATGTACTTGTAATAGCACCCATTGTGTTGAAACATTTTAATAATAATAAACGAAAAAAAATACTTTTTAAAACAAGTATAATATTATGTATCTGTACTTGAATACTTTTAAAAATGATCTTTTACAGTTTTACAAGACTGAAATTAATGATATTGATTTCTATATTCTGAACACAATTTTTTAGAGATTTGTGCAATTAAATCAATGTATGTAAAAGTCGAAACATGTCGAATTTTGTCACCTACCTAAGCTTACTTATATTTTTAGTTATTTATGATTAATAATTGTACCCATCATCAATTTTTTGTAACAAATTCGTAAAATACATTGAATTATAATTATAATTTTTTTTTTTTTATATAACAAAAAACATACTTTCTCGTGCTGTGGAAATTCTCGATCATAATTATGGTGCTCAAACCCGGAAAACCAGCTGACTCCCCCAGCTCGTACAGACCAATCAGCCTTCTACCTTTCTTCTCCAAAGCATTTGAAAAGCTCACACTCAAACGGCTCCTCTCAAACATCCACATCGACACAGACCTCCCAGACAATCAATTCGGCTTCCGTAGTAACCATTTCATCATACACCAGGTTCATCGAATAGTCGACAAAATTTCCTATTCATCACTTGAAAAGAAACTTATCTGCACAGGCACCTTCTTAGACGTAGCACAAGCGTTTGACAAAGTTTAGCATGATGGCCTCCTCTTCAAATTAAAGTCAATATTTCCTCCCAGCTTCTATTTAATCTACAAGTCCTATCTTAAAGACCGATATTTTTCCGTACGATATTGCTCAGCCTTATCTGACATATATCATCAATTAGAGCTGGAGTACCGCAAGGAGCTGTAGCAGCACCTACTTTGTTCAACCTGTACATATCAGACCAACCCACTACCAACCTTACCACCACTGGTGACTTCGCTGACGATAAAGCCATCCTATCCCTCCACCATGACCCTCTCGAGGCATCCAATAGAATCCAAACCCACCTCGACATGCTCTCGGCGTGGTACAAATAATGGGGATTCAAACTAAATGAATCTAAATCTATAGACTGCACTTTCACACTCAGACCCATAAACTGCCCTATATCACACTTAACAACTAACCTCTCCAACCGCCCAAAATGTGCGTTACCTAGGTCTATATCTAGACCGCCGACTAACATGGGCTGCCCATATACGTAACAAACGACTAGTACTTAATAATCGTCTAAGACAGCTTCGCTTCCTCCTTTCATCCAAATATGTCACACTGCATAATAAAATTCTCATCTATAAAGTACTCCTCAAACCTATCTGATCCTATGGAATTCAACTTTGGGGAACAGCCAAAGACTAACACAAACAGAATCCAAACATTCCAATCCAAATGCCTCCGACAGATAACCAAAGCTCCTTTTTACGTATCAAATGATACTTTCCACAGGGACCTCCTTATTCCGACAGTCAAAAAAAACGTCGCTAAAATCTTATACAAACGTTTCTACCTTAAACTTGCAAATCATCATAACCCACTCATCCAAAATCTCTCCTCTCAAACACTCCCCGGCCGACGTTTAAAGCGCAGTTAGTGCCGTGACCTGCTTGTCGACTAGTCAACTAACCACTACCATCCATGCCATGAAGTGCTATTACTGAATAGCTCCTTCAATCAAGCCAACCTTGACCTATTATATATATTCTCCATCTATTGTGCTTATTGTAAATATATTTTATACAGATTGTACAAATAAAAATAAATATGACAAAAAAAAAAAAAAAAATTAACAAAAAAAAATTATTAAAATTATTTACATGTTCTATACTCGGTAGAAAAACACATAATGACATCATCATGTCACTCATAATAAGAATCAGTTGATTTTGATAAATATATTTTTGGATTTGTTTAGTAAGTACTAAGTTGGTTAGTAGCCTACTAATAGTAGATATACTGTATCTATCTACATTCTACAGTATCATCACTATCATATCTATTTCAATAAATCTTTAACTTGATAGACTAGTTACCTACTAATAAATAATAATATAAATATATAGATACAATTGTATAATAAATAAAATTATATAAATGAACGATGAGCTTCTAATGCATTATTTTCCCCTGAATAATTTTTAAACATTTTACGTACGGATAAGGTATGTATGACTGAGTATGAACATATATAAATATGAAACAATATTATGGTGTCTAAGGCGAATGCGCAATAACAATTCGGGCATCGAATACCTATATACACCGATGGGTCCATAGAAAAAAGATCTGTCTGTGTGCACTTTATCTACACGGTCACCCTGTATCTAGACACATCATACAGCGTACATATTTTATCGTTCCGCTTAAAATCTAAAAAACAGTAAAAATATAATACTTTTTTAGAGTAATTTTGTGTAAAAGAATATTTTCAAAAATAATAATGGTTTTGACACGTCCTGGTATAATATTTATTTCTATTCCATGATATTTAAATAAATAAAACCGTTTATTTTCTATAGTGAAATTTCATCGTCTGGTTCAACATGCTCATGTACCGTGGTCTATAACATTGCATATTGTATTATCACTTTGCCCGTGTTGTCACAATTATTACTCAAAATGCGTTTAGCAATCTGTCGTGGTACAGTAAGTTGTGTTGTTTGACAATAATAAATTCTTTCTTCGGTGATAGTAACTACTATTATCGTAGTGCGTCGCACTCGCAAGTCGCAGTTGACGACACAAACTTTTCTTTTGTGTTGTTTTTGTTTTTCGTGAATAATATTTCACAATTAAAATATATTTATCCACATCACTTAATATTATCACTGTTGTACCATAACCCCACACAGTCTTGTACTCTTGTATAAGACTGACCTGAGGCTGTTCAAAAGCCAATGACACAGATTACTGGGTAAGTTTTTCTTTAAAACTTGTAAAACTATAACTTCTTTTTAACAACAGCAACAATAAATACTATAACTTCAAGTATCCAATCGCCTACGGGCTGTGACACAAGGTGAGGTGAAATAAATCGGGCTCCAAAATCGAATTTCGTTTTTAATCAGTTAACCCCTTAGATAACTCGCTCGTCCACCTACCACATACTTGACCAGCGTATATGTGGCGTTCAGTAAATAATTTCTCTCGACTTACTACATTTATTTTCCGAATTTTACAAAATTGTTATTTCTCTTCATTGGTTTGTACCTTCATCTTTATAGACCATTTCAGCCTTCAGGATACACTGAGTTGTATTGAAAGCAAAAAACAATTTTTGTTCTAGAAACAATATAATTGTTTCAACTCACCAACTCATAAAATACTGATACTGTCAGTTCCTCCATTCAAAAGTCATTCATTGACAACTATCAACTGCCCGCTGATAAGTAATGCAGTACCTACCTATACATTTTGTGTCTGGGATACTTGTCCAAATTCTTCGTGACACTCCACTGCTACGTTGTTTTGATTTAGGTTTCCTCTCAGATAATAGAAATTGGCTCAATTAAGTTCCATTGTTTTTTTCCTCAATTCTAAAGTATTTTAAACATTTTTACTGTATAGTGCTATTAAATATACTTAACAATATTATTAATTTGATCAAATTCATTAAATTTTAGGATAAATAATACATTTATCATGGGGCGTCGTTTAACTGGACCTTCTGCCAGAACTCGTGATGCACAACCTCTTCCATTAACAACACAACATAATTCATCTACGACAAACGATCGAAATAATTTGTCACAACATGATGAACTTATTCATTTTGTTGGTGGTTGTAAGTATTATACTGTGTATAAAATAATATATGTTAGGTATATGTATGGTAAAAATTATATGTCCTATCTTCTACATCACTCAATGGCTACATCTTAATAATACGTTTTTTTCTAATCTTAAATATATTAAGTTATAACTTTACTCAACATTGATATGCTTAAACCTTATAGCTACAGTAGTGTCATTCAATGTTAAAAAATATGGTTTGTAATATTTTTTTCAATGTACTGCACATTTATAAATTAAAGTTAAATAATTTAAAGATATTTAAGAGTATTTTTAGAATTACCTATAAAAACATTAGCCTGTGATAATACTACATAATTTTAATTTCAATTGTATTTACAAATATAATTATAATTATTATAACTAATTAATTGCAGGTAAAATACTAAAATGTATAACATAAAAAATATAAAACATATATTATAAATTAAAAGAAACTAACTTAATTAATAATTATCCTATGTATATCTTGTTTATGATGCGCCAAGGAAGATCTCCTACTATAATTATTCTGCAAGAAAATCTTACACACATATCTTTGGTTAAAAGTAATTTGTAATTTATTATTATTAATGTTTTAGCATGGAATGTTATTTTTCAAGAATATCAAAATGGATGCCAAGGATCTAATGGTGAGTTCCTTATTCTTACAAATTATTAAAATTCAAGAATTATGGAGTTACTTAATTATGTATATAGATAAAACTAAACTAAAGTTTAGTATTAACAAGTAACAAAACGTAATTTTGTCAAATTTGTTTTGTTTTTTTTATCTGTTTTATTTTTTAATTAATGTTATTCATAATCAACTACAACTGAATTATTCAAAATGCAAAACTAAGGCACCTATTTTTGCATGCTTTGTTAGTAAAAGATTGGATACAATTATACTAAAAAAATAAATAAATAATAATTTTCTTCCATATTAAATCTAAATATAGTTATTTAATTTAAATAAGGAGAATGACAATTTATAAAAATACATTATACTATATTGCTTAATTTATAATTTTTTAGGTCGTTTTCATATACAGTTCTATGAAGAAGGAAATAGTGATACATTAAAAGGTATTATGCATACATTTTATTAAATCATATTTATTTTTCTTTATTATTTATAAAATTAAGTTTATAGCTATGATAACACATTGATTATTTATATTATAATTATTGTTATTTATAGCATCATAGGCAGAGCTTGCAGGTTCATGCATTTTAATATCAATCTTGTTAAGTTGTTATTTAATGTAGGGCAGTAGGTAGCAAAAACAATTTGACCTAATCATTTACAACCTATCTATTTATTTCAAATATTATTTTTAAACAATATATATGTTCTTAGTACTTAGTAATTCCAATACTTAAGTACTAGACTATCCTGCCATACACCCACCTACACTCTTAATTACAATAAAATATTTGTCTTATCAAGTCATTGTCTTTCACTTCTTATGCTCAGTAACAGATATACATTTTAAGATATTACAATTCAATATTTTTTAGTTTATGTATTTTACTTTTGTAAAATTTCTGTGAATATTCTACACATTTGTTTAACAAATATACAAAATACATTAAAAATTTAAAAGCATAGGTAGTTAAAACATAATTTAATTTATCAGTTGTTTATGGTTTAGTTATTTCTTAAATGTGGGTATTTCTCAATGATTTCCATAAAACTGTCTAAAATATGAGCTGTAATTACCCCTTTTGTGCCTATTTAAATCTATATTTATTTATGGTAGAGACAAATATTTTACACTGGCGCCAATCTATATTTCATTTGGGGGGGGGGGGGGCAAAATATAAAAATTAATTATTACAAACTATCAAAAATAGTTACATATACAAATATATACAAAGTTAGGAGCCAGTGCAATCATTTAAATTTTTATAACAACTATCCCCATGGTTATATTTTAAATTCCACCATCACAAAGCCACACAATCAGTATATTCATAAGATTACAGATTAGAATGTAAATGTATCCACCCTCCCACCACTATAATTAAATACACATAAAAGTATGTATTCGGTACCACTGCAAATTACGTATTATAAATGATTTTAAAACTAGTCTGTTTTTTTATTCTTATTAAATTTTATGAAATTATAAAATATAAACAATGAATAACTAAGTCATTTTTAAAATTTGGTTGAAAAAAAAATGTTCTTGTATATATTGTAAATAATGTTATCTTCATCTAACAGACATTGTGTTCACCAGAATATTTTTAGTGTTATTATTTTCAATTTAATAGTAGATTGATCCATTATTAAATTTAAATTTAAAAGTAAAAATATTATCTAAAATTCTAAAGTATTTCGTATGCTTTGATTAATATTTAAATTTCTTAGCTAGTAATAAACATTTTAAATTTAAGAATTTTTTTAATTCCTAGATGCCATGTATAATACTTTTTTTATTTAAAGTTTTATGTTTTATAATATAAGTAATAATAACATTCTTTTGATGTAATGGCTGTAGTTATTTGAACTACTTACCTCTTATTTAGATTATAAAAATATTTGAATCATCCAACTGTTAAATAAAAATTGAGGTTTGGTCAAATTTTTATTAAATTTGCTAAACCTTTCTGGTAGGTATATATGCCAGAGAATAATACTTGATGTGCTATTGGCACTGTGACACTTAAACAATTTAAATATATAAATTTTAAAACTGGCTTCCTTAATAAACTAATTTGGCATAATTCCTAAAATAACAAAACATTTCTTGCTGTTGTTTATAGTATATATAAAAAGTAATACTTGAATCTATGACGTTTCCCCCACCCTCCAAACTAGACAATTTCTCCCTCGGATAATAAACTAAAAGTAAAAATATTAAACATTAATGTACAGCGCAAATTAATAAATTAACTGTTAATGAGTTTTTTTATTAAATAATTTACAAAATATTAAATTCATATATTATAAATATAATTCAATAATATGTCATTATAGCGACTATTGCCAATACAAAATTCTTTAATAAAAACATACCATCTCTATTTATTATTTCTATTACATAATTATACAAGAACAAATAGTTATAAGCACTCTCCAAAATATTGTGAACTTAATCAAGATACCTAAAAGCAATATGTTTTTAATAGTTTAGATAATAATTTGAGTTTGGTTTATCAATCTACCCATTAAATTGAGCAATAAATCTATAATGTGAAAAGTGATTGTAAATAGATACTGATTATAATTATCATACATTTCGGGTGAAACCAAAGAACCTATTTATAATAAAATATATATTGATTCAGAGAAGGAATAATTTTAAAAAGTTGCTGTAATATTTTTAGTATCAAGTAATATGTTTTACACTTTTTTTTCAGGATTTAAACCCTTTGATCTAGAAGCTTGGTGGGGGAAAACAAACTATCCAACGATACCAACAACGTTCCTAATATTATTACACTAATATATTGTATTGTATTTTTCAGTTAATTTTTTTCCCAATTATTTAATACAAAAAATGGCATATGCCTAATATCTTGATACTGACAATTAAATTATATTTTATTATCTGACTATCAGTTATTAATTATCAGCCTCATGCAGGTATGTTCTAATAATTTATGACATGCCATAATATTTTTATAGTTAAAAATTTGATCATGATTGGCAAAAAAAAAAAATTAATAAGTATTATTTAATTTAATTTACTCTTTCAAAACTAAAATATATAATGTATATATTTAGATTTAGAGAGTAGGGATTAAATACATTTATTCCCAAAAATCAATTTGACATTCCAAGTAATTGGATATTTTAGAGTAGCATGTATATTCGTTATTATATAATTTTATTTTTATTATAGTTATGACTTATGATGTAACTCTTCTACAATTTATTTTATTTTAAATTATTATTTGTTTTTCAATAAAATACATCTAATTTAATGATTTTTTTTCAATTTATCAATTATTATTATTATTTAAAAACTCAGAATTGTTAAAGATTCTTGTTATAAAAAACTTTATTATTGCAATATATTTATAATATTTCACATTATTTTTGAGTATTTAACCAAACCAATGTAGATAATTTAATATTGTAAACTGTAATGATTCATTAAGTAATTCAGTAAATGTACTTTTAATATTTTAAATAGTTATATATTTTATACATAATTAAGCATTTGAATAGTTAAATATATACCGCAGCATTTCTATTAAAAAAAAATTAATTGTATTTGGAGTTATTAATAATTTCTTTTTTAAATAAATTATTTTATACTAAAAGTGACTGTTCTTTTTTTTTTTAAATTTTATCACTATTATTTACTCTACATACATTTTATAGAAATAACATAACATTGTTTTCTTTTTTTCATTTGGTTTTTTAAAGCAATTTACAGAGTATTGGGGATTTATGTGATCTTGTACAAAAATGTTTAAAAAGTGATGTTTATGTGTCACATAAGATATTAAAAATAAAACTCAGTTTATACTCGCTTATACGTATTTTCTTTACTTGGAATTTGGATTACTTAATGAGTTAATATTCTATTTTTCTTGAATAATTTAATCCTTAACGCACTAAAATTTAAACTATATTATTGACTATTTAACTAAATACTAATGTGTAAAATATTGAATGTAATGTGTTTTAATTTTATTAAAAATTTCTAGTTTGAAGAAAGAAAAATAATTAGGTATAATATGTTTTAAAGTCTATACCTATTAAAATTATTGATTATACTAATATTTCTAAACATAAGTAAACTGGAAGTAGATAGGTATAAAAATAAGATACAAAATTACTAGCCAGTTGACTGTTGCTTTTATTTTTAATATTAACTTACCTATTTTCTTATTCAAACAAAGACTTTCATTTCTAATTATTTTAAATGATATAAACGTAATAAACACTTCATAACTATTTGTTTAGTACCTACCTATGTTTTATGTAATAATGCTTTGATTAGTACAATCTATAAGTTTATGCTAATCTTGGTGGTACTACTGATAATCAGCTCATTAAACCATAACATTATACACCTACTTCTTGGCTAAGGCCAATGTCAAGAAATTGATCATTGAAAGTTGTTCGTGGGTAATCATAAAGACATATGCTTATCTTTTTATTTTAGGCTTCAACATTCAACAACACGTTTATTTCCTTAGATAGATACATTTATTTCATATTTGTTGTAGCATAGGTAATGTTAAACATACACGTATAGATTGGTAGATTTTGTCGATAGATGGGGTAGCCATATTTCGTAATGTATTTCACTATTAAAGTATTGACTAAAAGTATTTTTATTTTTTTTGTAAAAAATTTGGATATTTATTAGATTTTATTCGATAGAGGTATTGTTCTGTGTTTTAGTATAGAACAATATATTTTATATGGATCGCTAATCTCGTTTTTTTTTAGGTAAATACCTATAATTTATAATGATTGGACCGAAATAATCGTTTTTTCGCATTATATGTTTTCGCATGGTATAATTTTAATAACTGTGACTACTGACTACGCAACACATAAAACCATTATGATTAGGCAATATGGACTATGCAGTATGCCCTATGTAGTTGTAATATTACCGTCATCACTCGTCGAGGTCTGAGATCATTATTGAAAAGGCAATTAATTATGTCTCAGATCATGTACTAGTCGCTGTATAGTACACGAACTAAATCAGAACAACGCTAGTAATTAATGTGCAATGGCTGCGTGCAGTTTATTAGATTATTCAGATTATTTTGTTTTTGCGGATCACGATGATCGGTTTTATTATGTTATGTAATACCGATTACGAACCCTATGCACAAGAATCCGGTAAGAATATTAAGTGTTAAGACCATAAATTAATACTACTGTCTACTATACTACTAATAATAACTGCTCTATGGTTTAAATTTAATAAAGTCAACAGAAATCTCCGACACACGATCTGTTAAAATAAGGTAGGTATATTTTATAATTTTTCGAATAAAATAAGAGACGTCAGTAGTTGTTTCTACTGAAATCTCAATATAGCTCGTGAATTACAGTAATCTATTGGAAGGGGTTTCCGGACTTTCATTATAGCATACCCACTAGCCATTTTCCATTGTTATTACTTATAATATTATGATCATGTAAGATGTAACTATTTTAAAAATATAGCATAGACCTGTGTAGTAGTACAAAATAATAGCTATTAACTTAGTACAATTGGTATTAATAGTACTAATGTCTAATAGTAGTATTGGTCAGTGCTCAAATTGGGAAAAATTAAGTAGAGGCGCAGGCGTTCAATCTGTTTTAAAAACTGCATTCCAACTTCCAAGTGTACAAATACTTAACACAGACCTGCGGAAAGCTTGTAATGAACTTTTCACCCTCCCAAAAGTAAGTTGTAAATACGCCACTCAGCCATTGTGTAGAACACTTCCTAGTTCCTAGTAACATCTCCAAGTATTTGAATAATTGAAAATTAACACTCAAAATATGATCTTAAAAGTTAAAATATTACCTATTTAACATTTTTCAATTGTTTTCCTACTTACTCTTAAATATTCTATATATAAAAAAAGGTATTTAAGATTATGGTACCTATCAAGTGTACCAATAAATATAGGTACAAGTACGTCTTTTACTAAAAGTGTACCGTGTAAAATGCTGCAAGGACGTTCACCACCTACTCCTTACTCCTTAGGGCTTAGGTTATACTATAGGTGTAATTGGACTGGGAGATGGAATTTTGCATCAATCTTATTATTTGTAATTTACGTCACAAATAGATACCTATATTTAAGTATTACGCATCTATGTAATATGCGTCTTAAGTACAAAATAACATGTAATTTGCGCCACGTCTAAATAAATATTAATTTAGGTAATCTGTAGCACGACGGAGAACATAATGGCAAATAGCTTATCAATTATGTAATCTGCGCCACACGCTTTCAATTTCAATTGTTGGAAAGCAGATAAATTTCGAGGCTACATTAGTTATAGGAATCGCACATAAAACGTAAATAAATAACATTTAAACAATGAATTCCTGATTTTTACATAAATAGGTAGGTAGGTATAAGGTATTTCATTATTAATCGGTCTGAAATATTACTCATTTGTACATAAAATATATTATGTACTATGTAGGTACCTATACCGCTATACTATATAATATAAGGCTATACTTATACTTATTACTATATTAGCTTATATTTCTTAATTTAACTTTATAATATATATAAATATATTACCTGATTAATTAGTGGCTGGTGATAATTACAATTTACGTATAATAGGTAATAGGTACGAAATTGCGCAGATTACTTATATTACTTATACATAATAGGTACACTCTTTTATCTAGTTTAATGTGGCAAAAATTATCAAAATCAGTTTTTAGATGTGGTGTAATTTACTTTATTTTAGTTGTTTTTGGCGTAAATTATACACACGCTCATTGATATTTCGGTCATTGTGGCTATTGATAATCGAATTGCAAACATTTTCCGTCAGAAATCTTGGAATGTTTCATTAAGTATTCTTTTCACTTGTTTCTTTGGGCATATTAGGTACGCACTAAGACTATAAGACGTTAAGCCCACATGACCACCAGACCACATGTGTTATCTCTGCAGTCTGAATATATAATGCATATAAATATATAATAGCCAATTTAACGTTTAAAAGAATCAATTTTACTGTTATTTTTAATAACAGAGAAAGGGCACGTCGTAGATATTTTAATGTTGAAGCTAATTATTGCCGAGTTATGAGTACCTATTTTAAAGTTGTTAACATTTTGTAAATTTTTAAAATGTTTATAATTTGTTTTAAAACTAAAATATCAAACTTAGATTCCCCTGGTTTTATAGACAATATTCTTACTTCAGTTACTTGTAAATTTGGTAATAGGTTGATTTACTATAATATAAAAAAATAACAAAGTAAAGTGGATTTTTTTTAATGTTAAATTTGGTGAATGTAATGCGTTAGTAAGACGAAGACAAGTTCCATATTATGCAGGCGGGCATACGTTGTCGTATGATGTGGATTATGGCTTCGATGTTAGGTACACGCGCGGCGATTCGTAGTGACGGCTGATTGTTTAAATCAGATGGTCGGATTGGCCATCGGATTAATTTAAGAACGCGCGCAACAGCCGTGGCGGTGGCGCGTGATTGACGTAAATTAAAATTAAAACAAAGAGTAATTCCTAAGAGTTTCTAAAGTATCAACGGGAAACTTATAGTGATCATTTTGGGTTTATTCGGCACTTCAGCGTCGTCTGCCAAGTCATATTAATTTTTTACGAGTTAAATAATTTATAATATCGTTCACAATAAGTTTATAGTTACGTGGTTTTCATTGTTCGATTAGTAGTGGTGGACTTTCAATTTGCAATACACTGTCGACCAAGGTAAGAGCCAATGAGTAATATTGTATCATCAACAATATAATGTAACATTGTAACGACTAACACACTAACATTAATAAAAGACTAAAGAGTTTAATATAGTTTACCGCAAAGTGCGCATAATAATTAATTGCGCGGGTACTTAATTGGTTATATATATATTATATTATATTATTATATTACCTACATAATCGTCAAGACCGTATTTAGGGGCGACAAGGGGCTGTTTAACCAGCCCCTGTTACTCCTGGTGGTTAATGTTTTTTAAAGTCCCATTCTTTTAACCTCTCGGCTCTCATAAACTCTATTCAATTATTTTCTAAAATTAATATTGCCTATATTTTTATATATTGTAAATTGTAATTCTTTACCATAGTTTATAAATAATATAATATAATTTTATTATAAAATTATCATCAGCATAAGTGTTGTATTAAAAATAAAAAAAATAAAAAATCGAGAGTGATATAACTTCCATTATCAATATTATGATAATCAAAGAAATTTTCACAATCCAAGAAGAAAATTAAAAATTTTTAATTGTTATTTTTTTTAACATTTAAATTATTTTATTAAAAATAATTGTTTGTGTTGGTAACTGGGTGGTTTATGTTGTTGTCTCTGGTCGATATTCGGTGAATTTCTAAATACCACGATCTTTTCAAAAATTCTTCAAATATTGAAATTTGACTAATTATATAAGCTGTGCGTGCGTATTCCTACAATTTACGAGTTCCGTGCATCTACATATTTGTGACCATTATTGGAATATGGCCAAAACAAAGCCGTTACAAAACATCGTGACCCCTTAGGGTGTTAGTTCTACCAACTGTAAACAATTAATCCACGTTGCGAGCATTTCATGAATGAAAGGGATTGTTGTAGTATAGGTCCGTAAGTTTAATTATGTATATTATTATGGATTACATATGCTAAAAATTACAAATATCCATTCCAATATAGTTAAAAACATTTGAGCAAAACACTCGTATCTTTATGGCTATATAGTCATTGATTTGGAACAATACATATTTTAAGGGGCCATGTTGTCAACTTTAGCCTGTAGATATGAATAATCAAGACGATTTTTGTATTTTGTATCACTTTAAATACTTCTGCTATATGCCTATATGTAGGTAAGCAATTATGACAAAGAATTAATAATTATTGCACGGTAAGGGTTCAAGGGTAAGCATAGCTGGATAACTATTACCTAGATACTCGTGTTTACACTTTATTTTGTTTTTATTTAAAATTAGACAATTTACAATCTTTAAAATAATATGATAGGTAATAATATAATATAATAATTACATTTGATAAACTATAGTAAATAATACATCACAAGAACAAAATTATGAAGAAATCACTAATAACTGGTAACATCTTAATACCTATATCGTAATTAAATCAATATAGCCAAATATGTATATGTTCTGCTAGTATCTAGCTTTTAATAGATACATATTAAAATTTAAATAATTTATAGGTCTTGGCAAGATCCGAGATTCTAATTTTATAGAACTAGACTGGCCTTATATGATTGTTTTATAATTTGTACATTTGAAATTTGTTATTTAATAATATTTTAGTATTTTTAAGAGGACAAAAGAGATGTTATCACTTATTGCCTGATTTTATTTTTTCCTTAAGAACCCCTGCATGTTAAACGTATATACCTTAACTAGTAATATAATTAATTATTTAAGGAATTTCTTGGATAGATATTTTCAAATAAGTCACTTGTACAGATTTTTCGATATTAATTTAAATTAATCAATGTTTTGCCTATGTTTGTGTTATCCTGAAGTATATAGTTGACTTGATTAAATTTGATTGAATTTTCACTGATAGCTATATATTTATGTGTTTGGTGCGTATGTATAGCATGCCGACTTTGAGAAAGCGTTAGTAGTTTAGAAGATATCGGCAGTAAACATCATAACGTTGTAAAAATCGGGGAATAATTGACTGTCTATTATACGTATTTTTTTATAATGTATTATGTATGTCAATTTTTATTAATTTGATTTAAAATATTGGATATGCAAGTAAAAATATTGTAAGATCAATGATCATTAGTCTTGAGTAGTATAGTTAGTGGATAAGTAATACAATTAGTATAGTATATTATATGGTAATACTTAATAAATATATAATTAGTCATTAGATGTCTTAATGAATAAATAATAATAATTATAGTAATGACTAATAAATATAAAGTAACGAATTATTTACCTAATATCAATTATAGGTACTAATAATGCACTTTTTTACTAGGTACCTACTATACCTACTATTATGATAATATTATTTATTGCCTTACATAAAGCATAATTATCAAATAAATAATGTAAATTTTATTTTTCGAAAAACTAATATTTGCAAATAATTATTGCATTCTATTTGCTCTATAAATCAAAATTAGTTCGCTTCTCTGTACACTATACACAGTGATACACTAAGTATGCTCACCTTTTTAAATTTATTCAAATTCTGATTTTTAGAATTATTAAATTCTTGATTTATTCAAAAACTCTATTTTCGAAATTTTGAATTTTTTTTGTACCACTTAAAGAGGTCGTTCAAAACCACACATTTTCATTTTTCGACCGTTTAATACCACATACTTTTTTTATATTGTTAAAAAGAGAAATCAGGAAGGTTGATAATTCAAAACCACGCACATTTGATTGGCAATTAACAATTAAAAATTAATAATTTTAAACGTTGTAAAAATAATTCAATATATGAGATTCTTTAATATTAATACTAATTAAAAGTAATTCAATATAATTAGATAAAATTCAGTATATACACGTATAGTAGATATTACTTAGATTGGAATAAATGTACATTTTATAGTGCTTTCAAATATTCTATTAAATTAATTCATTACTTATGATTTTGTGATTTTGATTAAATATGATAACTTTTGCGTCGTTCTAAAAGATAATTGATAAGTGATTTTAGATAAATATTTGCGTTATTTTACCAGTTTGTGCGGTATTGAATGGTTTGATTTTGGAAAACTATCCAGAATATATGTATAATAACGTGTGGTTATAATGATCGTCGCTTAAAGAGTGTCTGGTAATCAAAATTCAGTTTTTTAAATGAAAACTCTCTCTTTTTTTAAAATTATTTAGTGGATATTTTTTTTTTGAAATTGTTGATATACCTACCTAATTCAAAATTCTGACGAGTAGTTTCTCAGTCATTAAAATATGTAATGTATAAATTAAAGATAATATAAAAAATAGGTTTAATAAAATAAATAAATATATGTAATATTAGATTTCGTATTGATCATACTTATCTATTTTAACAAATTATTAATGCTTATATGATAGTTAACATATTCAAGTTATCATAGTTCCCATATATTCTTCCAAACCTATTATCTTCGCATGCAGTATTACACAAAATTAAATAAATCAAAAACTATCCGTTCAAATTTTGATTTTAGTATGAACAATTTTGTATCATAATAGAAAACTTTTTAAGTAGTAGATAAAATCTAAAAAATGTAATAATATGTTTTTTAATTATATTTTAAAATTCTGAAAATTAGATTTTGAATAACAATTGCATTATTGAATATTTTATGTAAATTGTAGTTAACATAATATGCGTATATGTTTGGGATTACAGCTAAAACCTTATAAATTATATTGTAATTTAAACTTTAAATTATTATAAACAAAATCACATTGAACTTATACATTTTTTTATTGATTTTAGTATACTATATAGACACATATTTCATTTAACAGTGTTATATTTTTTAGTTTACAATGCGAAAAAGTAGAAACCCTATGTGCTATAATGGTTGCCTATACATAGTTCCTCAACTGTTTATTCAAAGTGTTTTACTTTCATTCTGTATTTGTTTTATGTATAGTCAAAAATATTCACGATTATTTCATAATTATTTTTGATATAGGTAACTCATAAATCATATTTGATGGTACAAACATGTTTAAACAATTATATTACCTATACAGCCCGTGATTACTTTAATCCGACCGACTGACTCTGATTATAATAAAAGTCTGTAATGCATTCAACTATACAAGTGTCAAGATAACATCTTATATTACTGATAAATAAAATACATCAGTTATTAGGCAAATATAAAAATTGTTAAGCCCACATAGTTGCTATCATTGTTGAGCGGACGTCGGACTGCGCATGGATCCATTTTTCAAGACCACGTGTATAATGTATACATAATAATATATTGTATGTTAAAATTAATACTGCGTGCACGCTGATC
Source organism: Rhopalosiphum padi (assembly GCF_020882245.1). NCBI lineage: Eukaryota > Metazoa > Arthropoda > Insecta > Hemiptera > Aphididae > Rhopalosiphum > Rhopalosiphum padi. The sequence goes on along the minus strand of NC_083598.1, from coordinate 8,930,134 downwards.
CTATGTATTATATTGGTTGAAAACTCAAACGACAACGGTAACATCAGTAATAAATAGTATCAGTAACAAAAACATCAGTAAATTAAGTTGAACAAATTACAACTTGTTAAACTTTATACATAATCGGCAATTCACGTAAGTTAGTAATTTATTTATTTTTATTTAAAACACTTTTTATAAAACTCATTAAATTAATTTAAGAAGAGAATTATTAAAAAAATGAATTAAATCATTTAAACTTAACGTGAATATTCGAATTTATAATATGTACATTGATAATCATTCATAAACGCTAAATCATTTGTAACTGATAAACATTAGGTACTATTGATATTGAATAAATAATATTGTAAAAAATAAACTACTCTACTAATTTATTATAATTTAGATGAAAACCTCATATCTATAAATATATCAATTTTAGGTTTACAAACATAGGTTTAGAACAAGAGCCCCTTAAAATCCGATGTTTCCGTCTATCCATCTGCCGGGTGCCATTATATACGTAGTTATGATTGTTGATTTTAATATTACAGTTAATTACTTGAATAAAAAATTGATTTTATAATGGTTCTTTTCAAAGTAAATTAATACTAATACTAACCAATATGAAATAAATAGGTATTAAAATATGAAAGAACTATATAGTTAAATTCGTTGTATTAAGATAAGTATGTTTAGAAATTGGGAATTTAGTATATTCGAAGAGTGAGTTTTCCTAAATTGTTTAAAAATCAAAATAAAACATTTTTATAAAATATTTGTACAATTATAACCCATAATTTTAAAATTCAATAAACAGTAGGTATAGGTACTACTATAGTAGGTATGTACTTACCTATTATCGTGATGACTTTTCATTTGTTATTATAAAAATGTTACTTAAAATTAAAACGGATAACAGTTATTACAGTAGATACATTATTATATTATAATAAGCAATAACACTAGACTATTAAACATTTCCATGGACCATGTAGAATTTGGAACGGCAATTCACTTAATTTGGAAACAAATTACAGATAATTATTTATTGTATTTTTAATTACATTCAAGTATATAATTGGTTTAGATACGTATAATATTATACAATACAAACTAGATCGTGTGTATACGTTTGTATCCTGTTATAGATATTATAAATTATAATACGTACATATTTTAGAATACCCAGTGCTAGAAGTTTAGTATAACATATGTTTGTCTTTACTGCAGTTATATTTGTTTAGTTGATCCATCAATACGACAATACCACAGAAAAGTAATCTTTACAACAGTTACTGTACCTTTTTTTTTATCCAGACTATTCTTCAGTTAAGTTTTTAAGTGTAAAATATTTGTTTAGCGACAGTCTATTACTTTGTGGCTAAGTATCTATAATAATATGAAGGTGATCTTACGTATATTTTTTATTTAATATGATATACCTAACGTAGTAAAGTAACGTATATTGTAGGTTTTGAATATATACCTCATTAGTATATAAACTGAGTGTATTTTAAACAGTCGACAAAAGTGTTAAATTGAATCTCAATTATTTCAATCATTTCAAACGATTCTAAGCAAATGACACAGGTAATCATCGTACACATATTTATAACTTAGGTACAAGTTAAAAGTCAAAATTAACGTAGGTACCACAAAATTGTATGGATATAGTAATATAATATATGGTGTGATTTATAAATACCTTAAAATTATAAAATTATTTCTAAATATTTTAAAAATTTCATTTAGAAAATAATACGAGTAATACACCAAATTGAAGGGAATTTCTATTGCTAAATATTTGTTGAATTTCAACTAAAATCTTATTTCTTGTTTAAATATTTTTTAATGTCAACATTTAAATGTTCTAATGCTTATAAAAAAAAAACATTCTTACATATTATGTATTTTAAATATTTTAAATTGGTGTAAAACCAATAACTTATGGAGAATTAATTGTGTCAAGCTTTTTGACCGGAAATCGAAGAATAACATTTTTATCAACATATATCGAAAATAAGTTTAACATTTAAAATGTTTAAATAATAGCTTAAAAATTGTCAAAATTGATAAACCATTTTGAAAATGTCATTTTGTCTAGAAAATACTTATACAAATATTTTTCAAGTATTTAAAATCTTTAATATTTAATTATTCTTTTTTGAATTACTACGAAAAAGAATAAAATGGTTTTGTCAAAATTTTCATTGCATAAATATTTTCATTCTCCTGTTGTTTTTTGTTAGTTTTCTCGATAATTAAAAAGTTACTTAGGTTTTTCCATTCAAAGTACCAACTATATAAAATGTTTTACTGTAAGCCATGATTGAAGTAAAATGTCTTTTCTAAAGTGTGATGATATAAACTAAAATAAAAAAATACATTGTAATCGTTTAATTGAAACTTTAAAATATATATTAAGCACTTATATTTGAAAATTGTAATGATTTTTAAATATAAATTATTTTAGAAAAAATAGTCGTATAAAGGCTATTCTAAATAATAACAAATTGAGTTGATCAAATTTTCAAAAAATACTAAAAACCATACTTTTTCAAGTAATTAATGTGCTTACTCAATTTGAATAAAAATATAAAATATACTCACACAAATAATCATAGTTTATAAATGAATAGTTGATAGAGACTTATCATTACTATGATTTTTTTAGTATAAATCATAAAATCTATTTAATTATTTAAATTAATAATTTATTACATTATTAAAACAAAGTTGTACATCTATTATTATTCAAAATTAATAAAGGTTTGCACACGGATGTTTATTGTTGAGTAATTTAAAAGGTTCAGTTGTGTCTTTGAAGTATTTGAATAGAAATATTATTGGTAGGCGCTTTTTCTCCAACAATACATGCTTGGTATTGTTCCATTTGAATTATGAACTAACTGCTTTCAATGTAAAAATAAATTCTTAATTAAATATTGGCATATATGATTTAACTAATTGTAATATTTTGATACTCGGACACTCGGTATATGCACTTGAGTTACGTGTGATTTACATAAATATAAACGAATTAATTCATAATATTGTGTAATAGAGTGAAGTCCTATAATTTTAAAATTTAAATTAAAACTTATTACTTATATTATGTTTTAGTATTTTATTAATTTAATTGTATTTTTATTATAATAATAATAGTTTAATGCAACAACAATTAAACATTTTTTTTCTTAAAAAACTTGTGGAAATACCAACTTTATTCTTTGCTTAGTATTTAACTTAAGTTAATATGTACGGTGTACTTAGAAGCAAATAATAATAAGTAGGTACTAGGTACTTGTTTGAAATCAACATAATAAACAGATTATATTATATTGTTATAATTTATAAATATTATTTGTTTATCCAAGTTTATTGTTCATTGATTAATCCGAGACACTTGTTTATCTTTGTTGACTAATGATAATGAAAACCTATGTAATTAGTTCGTAATTAGAGCTCCGAGAAATTTGCGTTACCTACTCTAAAGTATACTTATTTATTTATTTTATTTTTTACGGGATGGTCTCTATTTTACATAGATAAGTACGACTTGAAATTACATCTGTTTAAATACGAACATGCTTAATATAATATACATAGTTAAATTAATAATGATAAACCTGCTGTAACAAATATCGTAATAATGCAGTGCAAAGTGAACTATTTATAAGAGCATAGGCGCAATTAAAATTAGTACCCTCAAATATTTTTTTATAATATCACATTCAGCAGCGATTCAACGCTATGTCCGGAAAATGAAGAGCTTAAACACTCTCAGTTTTTTTTTATTGAAATTGTGCTTATGACTAAGAAATTTAAACTATACTATCATAATCATAACTTAAAGAAAAAAACAAAACAATATTACATTATATTTTGATTGATTTTTTTTTGAAATTATAAAATAATTAAACATACCTATATAATCAGGTGTTTTATAAAAAACTCTAAATTTAATATTAAACTTAAAATAAACTATCACGAGATAAACTTATTATACTTATAAAAAATAAATTAAACAGGATGAGCCAATAATAATTATTTAACTGATTCTATTATTCGCCAATAAAAAAAATGTGTACCCATTTGATTGAGTAAGTAAAATTTATCCTTCGCAATAATAATAAATAAAATCGTCTGGATTTTTTACAGCAGTAGGTACTCTCATGTGGGTCAGTATATTAAAACACGTGTATCTTTTCGTGGTTTGAACTTTGAAGTAATGTGTATCGTTGGTTTTATCAATGTTTTGTTATTCAATTTTAGTACCCTATAAACGTATATTGATGTATACTATTATGTTACCAAACATTTTGTTCAAATATTTAATTGGTATTGTATTGTGATAAACTGATAAATATATTAAATTTTAGTATTACATAAATATTTACTTCATTTAAAAAAAAAAATACTTTTAGATGATAATTTTGACTGATTAAGCAATAATTTGTAAAGGTAGAAAATTGATAGTGTCACTTACTTCATGCATTATTCTACTTATTAATATGATTAATAATCGATTAAAAATTGTACTACAATTATAAAACTAAAATAAAATATTCATAACATTTCGTAGTTCAGGATTTTACTTGTTTATAATATAAAATATGTACATTTATTTATCTTTATATAGACATATAACTATATAAGTGTAATAAATATTTTAAAATATATTTGTATTTAAGTGTCTAAAGTTAATTTTCAAGCTGATATAAGTGCTTTTTAACTTTTTAACTGTTATTGCATCTTTACATAAAGTTATTTAGTTGAATAGTAAATCTATACCATCAATTAAGTCACAAAGATAGATTTTAAGTTTCTATTTTTCTTTATGATTAATCCATGAAGTTATATATGTTAAAATAAATTCAAAATTGAGATAAAAATTAATTAACTTAAGTTATTAATTCTTGATAAGTACTAAAGAGTTTAAATAAACAATTTAACTTGTCACATCATCATAATAACTTTTTATAAATAGTTTTTTTTTTTTTTTTTAATTTGTTTTATTATACAATCTGTAAATATATTTTTTTTACAATGAGTATAAGTGTTGATAAGATAGGAATATAATAAAAATAAAATAAAATAAAATAAAAGGGACTGATGACTTGAGCGAAGAATCCATCAAATTTAAAATTTGTCAAAATCGTGAATATTATTTTGTAGATAAACATTTTTAATTTTTTTAATCTTCATGCCTAAAATTGGAAAGTTTAACACAAGGTTCATCATAATTAATTCATACTGAAACAATAATATTTAAATAATATTTAAGTTATTTTTTTTTTATATAAACATTAGAAGTTTAAGTTTAGACAAAATTCAATATTTAAATAAAGAACAACAAATTTAGTTATTTTGTTGTAATTCAAAAATATTTTTTATAGGAATTTGAAACGTTCACGCGTATATTATTACATTGCATATACACAAAACATTTTGATTAATTTTATACAATTACCTATTTATAATTTATACTGTATTACTAATAGTAAAAAAAAAAATATTATAATAATTAATAGCAATATACAGTAATTTATATAATAATAGGCTGACAGACTGTTTCCACTCAGTATTATTTTCCGTTTGCAATGATTTATCATTGAATTCAAATTTAACAGTGACCTACTCAATGATGAGGTACTTACACTCGACTCATATTGTACAGCAGAGTGGTTGCCTACTTTTCCCCGTTTTAATTTTTTTGCTATGTACAATTTATTATACATTTTATCATTATTACTAAATGTCTAAATGTTAAATAATATGTCACTTGATTTCGAGTAAATCAGCTCTGTCGTAAATGAACCACGCATACAAATATCAGCTCTGTCGTAAAGAAAAAATTGCACGCAATTTGACCTAAATAATAATTTCATATGTAATTCGGAAACACCGGTTTTATTATATAAGTTATGGTTGAAGGGTATAGCCGTACAGGAATTTTAAATACATCTTTAAATTACTATCTACCTATTATAGGTACTAATTTATTTTTCTAAAAACATAGAGTATAATATATTATTAATTATTTTATTATTTGGTGTATCATATTACTGTGATTAATTAACTTTTATGTCAATATTGCATGAGGTAGTGTTAGTAATTTCATATATTTGTGGCTTTAATTACTAATAGCTTATTTATTTTCTAAATTATTTGAAATTTCACTGTGCATGCCGTATGAAAACAGATAATGTAAATAATAGTGAGATATGTTAAGTTCATATATGAATAATAGCAAGAAACAAGAATCGTTATTATACCAATGCGTAAGTTAGATTATCCTATGTAGTCAATATTTTAACTTTAATTACTTATAAACATTTTAGGTTGCTTTAAAATCTTCAAAATTTAAGCTTCGTACAGTTCAAACACTTAATAAGTTGTGGCTATTCATTTTTTATTTGCTGTAAGAGAAACTTATTAGGGATATATTGACATATTGTATTTCATTTTTAAACCTTTTTGACTTACAAACAAACATGCCAGGTTAGGTCCGTTCGTTAATTTTACTATTGCTCTGTTCAGAATTAAAAATGGTTTTAATGTGACAGTATTATTTATTTGATCATATGGACTCTATAATATTAAAAACTAATTAGTATTATTTTCATTAAATATCTATATAACTAATCAATTAGTAATTAATGATAGTCAAAAAAAATTATATACATATAATATAGATATTTATACTAAAATATTTACACATCTCAAATCTGAATTTCTAAAAAATAATATCAATTTTTCATTTAAAATATTACTTTTCGATCTCGAAAAAGCAATTCATTCATCATATATTATTAATTGTATTGCCATCAATTAAAATTAAAGGATGTAGATTTCATTTAGGTCAAAGTTGGTGGAGGATAATTTAAACGGTTGGTTTGAGTCAAAAATTAAAAAAAAAATTAGGTTTTCTATCCAAGTTTTTACTAGTTTTTTTTTTTAATTTTTATATTTATAACTTTTATTTCTTATTTTAATTTTAATTATTATATTGCACACTGCTATAATTTAAACCTACACATTTTCATTTTACTTATTTCTAATTGTATATTACAAACAAAAATTAATATTTTTAATCTATTGATAGTTATAATTTGCTATTGACAACCCTAAGTCTATATAAAAAGGAAGAAAATAATGTTTTTACGTTGGGACACAATGTAGTCGTTAATATCACCGGGACGCAATTCATGTAGAAAAGGGATTTTGGGACGCAATTCGTGTGCAGCGTTATTTTTAGTTTTTATTATTTATCTTTGTTAACATTTCTATTCGCAATAGACATGAAAAATTTGATTGTTAAAATTATTGGTTTAAAAGACGATTTTATGATAAAACAAGTACCAAGTTTTTATAATAATATTACAGGTATCTACCTATATTTCACTAATATTATATCTCTATGTCTATATGGTATACCTAATTAATACCTATTATTAAAATAATACCTATTTATACCTAGTAATAGTAAATAACATTTTATATATTAGACCATTGACTATAGTTTATAGCAGTGTTTCCCAAAGTGAAATTTGAAAGGTGTGCCGCGATAACTTGAACTTTTTTTATAAAAAAAATCTATAATGATTTGTTTCAAATACTTAAATATAATTAATATAAAAATGAACTTTAAAATTACAAAAAAAAGAGATATAATAATAAATTTTAGTGTAAACCGTGTGTTTGATGTTGTTTGCATAATAGTTCAATTCTAGGAGGGATTGACAAATTAACACACCAGCATTTCTTGTTCAGCTGATAAAAGTAGTTCATGTTTTTTATTTCTAATATTGGTTAGTGCGGAAAACCTAAGTTCACAGAGGTAGGTATGTTGTAGAAAATGGTAATAATATATTTATTGAAATTTCTGTAATAATCGGATAGTGGATACTATGTTTTAATAAGACTCCAAAACTGGAACAGTTTAAGTTCATTAAATAAATTTTAATTTCAATGAACGATCAGATTGAAGTTCTAAAAGTTGTTCTTGTTCAACTAATCCTGTAGATGTGATATTATATCTGATGTTACTGCAAAAGGATTGCGCGCCCAATCATATTCGTTAATAGGCAAATATGGGAAGTACTTTTTCATTTTTTTTTTTAAATTATGAGATGATTAATTATTACTTATTATTCGACAAGTGGATAATATTTATTCAAAGTGTGCCGTGACTTATAATAACTAATAATAATGTGCCACGATAGAAAAAAGTTTGGGAACCGCTGGTTTATAGACTTATAATACAAAATATAACTGAATACTTGTATTTGATTATTTTTTAAATATTAATGTAAATAAGTTCATTTGAATATTTGAGTACGTTTTTATTATGTTTAATAATTAAATAAATAATTAGTAAATATCAATTATAATATGTTTCCATCGCTGGAATGGGAACAAATACTTTAAATAATAAAACATTTAATTAGACAATTAATAAAATAAAACATTTTATTTAGTTAACTTTAGTCTGCTTGTCTGACCTAGCCTTTACGCTTACATAAAAATATATTTGAAATAATGAAATAAACTAATAGATAATTTTGCGAAGAATCACTACCGTATAGGTATTATAGACAATTTTGTCGTAAACGTAATATATTTTAATAATTTTAAAGAAAATACTTTTTATCTCCTTTGAAAAGTGTGAGTGAGATTTTAGCATGATTGTTTAATAATTTTCCAAAAAGTCCTGTTTGTTACCTTAACTTTTTTGATTAACACCGTTTTCAGTTTATCCCATTTATACTATCAATTATAAAAATTTAAAAAAAAAATCGCTATAAAAGAAAATTTATTTTTATTTTTGTTCTTTCAATTTTAAAACTTAATATAAAGTTGTAAAGTAAGGTATTAACGATTTAATATAAAGATATTGTAATGATGATTGAACTATTACGATTTACAAATTACAACATGTAACAAAATTTATATGGCCTAAATGTACCAATAGAATTTTTATTACTTTTTTAAATTGACTAAAAATACAATTTGTTTTTTCTTTTAGATGTAACTGCAAAAAAACCAATAAATTGTTGTTGACTATTAGGGATTTATTTAATTGTACATAAATAAAATTCAAATTCAATGCAATAAAAATCATTTAACTAAGACTTTTTTTTAGTTCTCATAATTTAAATTTTTTAAGTAGTAAAATAATTAAATTAATTTTAATTGCATTCATAATATTTTATATTTATATCTACTATTTATTCTATGAATAAACTTTATTTTTTATGAATTCATATCAAATACATAGGGCCTAGTGCTTAATGTTTAGTAATAGTTTAAACACTAATTTATACAGTTAAATTTTAGTAAAATAAATTGGTATTTGTTGTACTTATGAGTTATCTATAAACGTTGTATATTTTCAAGTAGCTCTTTATAAAAATAATTGATTTTTCAATTAGATTGTACGAAAAATTAAAGAGGTAGGTTTTATCAAGGTGATACGAGGAGCGATATTGTTCGTTAACATTAATTTTACCTACTATTTTTGTATAGTCGATTGTTTGCTTTAAATCTAAATGGAGGGTCACGTTAGTTCATAACTAGACGCTATTTGATTCGGTAGTTCGGCGAAGTTTGGTTTCCCAGGAAGATTTTTTTTTCCATACAGGATATTTTATTTGGAATAATCATGTTACCCGCAGAAGAGATTACTACATCAATAAACGGGAATGATATTTTAAAATTAGTGGCTTCTGCCGACCTAAAATCAGTAAGAATTTAAACTTAAATTTTGAGAAAACATGTTACTTTATTGAAAAAAAAAATCAAAGTTTTAATTAGCTTATAATTATATTTCCAAGAATGTTTTCGATTTATTTTTATAAAAGTTATATATGTCTATGTGAATATGAAAATATATAGACAACTTATAAATTATTGAATTTCATTCTATATAAATTTGGTAGAGACTAGAATTCAAAAACATTTATTTAGGAAATACAATTATTAGCTTACTTTTTGGTATTATATATATTATAGATATTATAAATTTAGGGCTCGGAATTAAATGCACTAAAAACGAAAGAAATATGCATGCACTCACTATTATTGAAATATGCAAAATATGATATGTATAAAAAATATTTATTTTAATAATAATTTTTGAAACAAGTTTAGTATAAAAGATTTTATGATGTATTAAATAATTGTAAATTATTAAAAATAGTTGAAATAATTGAATGAACTGTGTATTGACTAGCACATTTTGTCGTCAGTTAGTTTACTCGTCTAAAAAATGTATGAACAAATAATCAATTAATTAAATATGTATTAAATAGTAGATTTTTTTTATGGATTACCTGGAAAATTAAAGTTTATAACAAATGCTTGGATACATTTTCAAAGTAAAATACAGACCGATATATGTTTTTGAACGGAAAAACTGTTCTACACCCGTAGAAGATATTGGGCATACTTTAAGTATATTATAAAGTCATTGTTGTTTAGTTCTAGTATTTTATTTATCGCAGTCTCTTCTCTAGATATATAATGTTAGATATGTATGATAATTGTTAAAACCCATAATTTTTTTTCATGATTTGCTTAAATTTATTGTTTACTTCAACGCCTTTTGCACAATAGTTACCTCTTTAAATCTCGATTGAATGAGCCAACAGAAATCTGTGTTTTTAAGCTCATTTTATAGTTAGTATTAAAATTCCACAATTTGAATAAATAAATACTAAATCATTATCGAAAATTGTTCTATACAATTTTTCAAAAATTCAAAGTTTGGGTAAAAATAGTTAATTTTATTTGTATATATCTTTTATTAGGTAATAATATTAGATTAATACTATTTTTTTTCAGTATAAGCATTATATTTTTAAAAAATGTCAACATATCTGTGATAATTATAAATCTACGAAAATATGCAGAATCAAATTTCGTCCACTAACTTATTAGGCTCAGATTATCAATAAATAGAAATATACAATTGCATACTAGTCCCTAAATATAATATATTAGTAAACATTATTTCTTGATTCTTCGATTAAAGTGTATTATAATGTGTGAATGTAATAAATTATTGTAATTCAAATGAATATTTATATTAAAAATGCATTACAAGTACATGCAATTATTTAGGTATTAATTAGTCACATACCTACTAACCTACTTAATTCACTAGAAATGTAATAGATTAATTTAAAAATATTAATAAATCAATTACATAGGTTAATAATATTTAAATTTTAAAGTTTTACAATATTTGAGTTCTATACATAAATATTAAAAAAAGTTATTTTTTACTATGTTAAATAAATTATGATTTCTAGTTGTATTTCAATTTTTAAAGTTATAATTATGGTATTTAAATTACAATTAAATTAAACCATTCATCATGTATACACAAATCTATTTATTATCATTAACCAATTAATATTTACTAAAAATAATTACACATGATATGATAACAGAATTGAACAGTAGGTACTGTAACTGCTAACTATAATTAAACATTAGTCACATTGAATGCTGATACATATTATGTTGGTGTCAGAAGTTGTAGTTGAAAGTCGCAACACAGGCGAACATTTCTATTTAATTAACCTTTTGTTAATTCATGAAAGCCCAGTAGAAATGCATCTTAGGTCTTAGAATTCATGCTTGAACGCATGCTTTGCTGTTATCTAGTACTTTAATAAAACAATGATAATTTATTTACAATTATTTAATATACTTAGGTATTGATAGTTTTTACAATATACAATTACACACTACACATGCACACAAACGAATTTATTTTTATTATCTATGTAATCCACTTAGTAATATAAATGTAGATATATAAACTTATAATATTTTGATTTAATACCGTAATTACTAATTTCTATTGTAGATATAAATATAATAACAAGTGTTAATACAAATATAGATAAAAATTGCTTTCAATTTAAAGTTAAAAATTACAATGGTAGACAATAAAAATTTAATTCAAGTTATACAAATATAAAAAAAGTCACAATATTTTTATGCATAGTATATATAATATATATTTTATTATAATTATGTACCTTCATTGATACATTTTATAAACTATATATAAACAATTACCTAATAAATAATAATAAACCATTGATTGTACATGTATTTAAATACTTACATTTAGTATTTTTGTTAAAAATATAAATATATTATAATACCAGTGTACACATTTTTGGAATGATTATATATGGTTATTTTAGTTCATAACTAAAAAATGTATTATTTTATAGAAATTTAACAACGCTGTTTTTGAATCTATTTATCTATTTATTCTTTTTTTCTACTTCCTCAAATGCTCAACAGAGAAGACTATAAGTGTTTTGAATTTTATAATAGTTTAATAATTAAAAATGAAATATATATTTAAGAGTATTACTGATCCATCGATACAATAGTGTTATCCATTAATATTGATCTATATTATAATTGATATATATATATTATATAATTTATATTGTTGATTAAGTATAGTATTTATTTTAATTTGATCTGAATCTATGAATATTGATAAATAATATTGTATGACATGTGGTTATTGTATAATATAACTGGAATTTAATGAAATTATCATTTTATAGTAGGTTCTTAAATTTCTATATCTAGGCATTTATTCAATAAACTTAACCTGTTGTTTTTTTAATTATTTTTAAAACAGTATAATAATTAAATAATTGTAATACTTTATACAGTGTAAATATGTGATTGGATTATAATGTATAGAATTTAAAATGTTAATTATCTGTTTATTTGTTTACTTTTATAGGGTGATCAATCTGAGAAAAGTGACAAATTATCCATACAATCGAGATCAGCTAAATCCGCAGACGACGAGACTTTGTCGCTTTTAATGATTGAGAACGGTAATATGGCCAAAGAGAAATGGAAGTCGGATTGTGTTAATATTCGGTCAAATGGGAAAAACGAACAGATAAAAAGAGAAAATGCCGAACACAGACTTAGCATATTGTCTATAGTCTATAATCCAACTGCACATCCAACATCGTAAGTGCTATAAACTATAATACGTTTCTTGATAAAATAAAATACAATTTATATAAACATTAAAAATTGTTTTAGTTATCTAGATACACTGATAAATATGTTGAAAGGAAACGTTGGATGTGGAATTTTAGCTATGGGAGATGCATTTAAAAACGGAGGATTACTTTTGTCACCAATTTTAACATGTATCATTGGAATTATCTGTGTTTACAATCAACATGTATTAGTAAGAAATTATTATAAAATTATTTTATTCAACAAAAGTATTTCAACTTTTTATATATGGTTAAACCAGGTTTTAACTCAGGTAGTAGGTAACTATTGCAGCTTTGTAATTTATAAAACAAGTTATTTTTATTCTTTTATATTGCTGATAAATAATAATGATTTAGATTTTTACCAATTGCATAAATGTTTATTATCTGCTTACATTAAATATAATTATAATTTATGAGATAACTTAAATACAATTTTAAAATAAATAATCAAATATTTTTGTTAAAACTAAATAAATATTAAGTGAATAAATAAGGAGAGCTGTTTTTAGTAAATTTTAAGTTCATATTTTAATAACTTTTATACTGACAACAAGTTGGATTACAAAATTAAAAATAATATAATAAACATTAAATATTGTTTACTATTGTAGATAATATGCAACTGCAACGTAAACTTTTACAATAATTATAATGAAGTATTATTAGTGTATAATTTAATTTTTTTGGAAATCCGGCGATGTAAATCATTTTTATAACTTATTCATAAAAATATAATGCATTTTCAATCTTTAATGAGTAGGTAATTATTAATAATATTTATTATTTAATATACCTATTACATTATAGTATTATACATATACTTATACTTGAAGGTAATCGATTTAACGGAGTCACTGATTATTTAAAAAATTATGAACGTTTTTTAGAAAATATATTTTACATTTTAAATGAAAAAAACTTAAAAAATGTTAACGGTAAAAATTAGTAAAAATATAAAAATGTATGTTTTGTAACGATTTAAAATTATCTAAAAGAAATATTTTCAAAAACGTTAAGTTTTTTGAAATAATAAGTGCTACATTAAATGGGATACCCGCACATAAATCAAATTATAAATAATTTTTTTTTTTTTTAATGTTTAGTCGATCTATCTTACATTGAGTAAAAATAATATGATCATTACAGTCTTGTTTATTGTAAAATGTTAAACCTGTTGGACTTGTTTTCGCTCAAAATTAACCTTTTGATTTTGGCCTTAATGTCCTTTTTGTCTAAACTGAAAAAAGAGGGATTTGGTTCTTGCTCACAGAAATATTATTCATTAAAATGAAAAAAAATACTTTTTGGTATTGGAAATGTTATTTAAATTTTTAGTTAAATTAAAAGTGAATGTAAATATAGTTTAAATGTAATATTTTGGGTAAAAAACAAGTATATGATCGTTGAAATTATTTATTTAGATTACTTGAATATTTTTTTTAAGATATCAAGTAAAAATAATAATAATTGATTTGATATAATTTAATAAATTATTTTTATAATTTTATAAATAACTAATAATGTAATAAAATAAATAATTTTTCCAAATTTCTCATTCTAATTAATATTATGTCAAATTATTTATATTTATTTATTTAAGTATGAATAACACCATTTCATAATACAAAAGTTAATGGGTTATCGGTTTGATAAAATAATGCACTCCTTATTTATTCGCAATCTTAGAACTTCCTGGTCTCAAAGAATCAAAAAATGTTGAAAAATATTTTAAAATATGATCTTTAAATTAAATATATTAAATGTGTATAGTAGATAACAGTTGTAGTGTAGGTATGTTTTATAATTTATAGTTAACAAATAATAAACACTTTTTCAAATTTAATATAATAAATATAGTATGTATATATATTTTGTATTTTGTATATAAAACGAAGTACAAAGTATTTTTCACATATGGAGAAAATGGTTCTAGAGGATGCCATTGGTGTGCCAAAATAAATATTAAATTGTGAAACAATTAATATTAAATTAACACTAATTAAAATGATTCTAAACAAAACTAAAGGTCACTCGAGTATTTATACGTTTATGTATTATTAGGTGCTTATTAAATTAATTTCTTATTACATTTTTTCAAAACTTAGATTATTTTATAATTAGGTACCTACTTGGCTACTTTTCTAACTGGTAATGAATAGGAGTGTTTTCTCTGCTTTTGGTCTAGTTGATGGCCAGTTAGGTTATTTATTGTTTTCAAATTACATAATAAATATAATTATACGACTTTGAACATTTTCAGATAGGTTTTACGTAGCTATTTTCCAAATTTCTTGTATCTAATAATTATAAAATAAAAAAAATTATCAATGACCAATTTTTAACGTATTTATAGCTATTTTGGGAATATAGATTTTGTGCTATTTATGGCATTTCAGGACAATATTTTTATATTTCAATATGGATACTTGTTTTTATATATTTAAACTTGAAAGAAAATATTTATTACTATTCATAGGTTGATAAGTCGATTCACCAAATATAATCGATCGCTTTAATATTATTTATTAATTTATTTATTCATACCAATTCTAATTTTCCGAATTATGAAGTATACTTATTCAAGACCACGCTTTCATATACTTCGATTATTTAATACTATTTATCTGTGACAATTTAGACTTATCTTTTTAAATAAGAATAATTTTTTTTTTTTTGTAAATTTTTAAGAAGACGCCATATAACCTTTGTGTATAAACGTATAACATAGTAAATTTGAGTTAAGCAAAATCAGTTTTATGTTATTTGCTTTAATATTACAGTGAGTTGAACTATTATTAAAATTAAATGTACTTAAGAACAATAATTGTGCTTTTAGATTAGTTGTTTACGAAATTTAAATTTATAAATAAATTATGAGTACAGTATAAGAGTGCTCATAACTCACTGAAAAATTAAAATGACGAAAAAGAACTAACATAAAAAGACAGACTATGTACCTAGGTACTATAAAGTTATGGGCAATGAGTTAATTCATTCTAGTATTAAAAATAATAAAGAACATACGGGTATATGGCGTTCATAATATTTTTGAAAATGTTGATAATCTCAGTGTCTGAGTAGTTTCTGAGTTATCAAACTTAATGCACTAAGGTAAATAATCCTTATTAATATATTTTATAGCACAATTTTTTATTTAGTAATATATTTGTATTAATTAATAACTAATTATTATAACTTTGAAATGATCAAAGCTATATTAAGGTCATAGGTATTTTTTAAACTTACTATGGACTAATTTTTAATACATTAAGAAACGTAGAAACAATTCATTCGATTTATATATATATTCAAAAAAATCATTTAATTAATAATTTTAGTAAAAAAGGATGGTTCTTATTTGAAATATGGACATTGTATCACTAAAGAATAGTATAAAATAGTTAAAGTATTTGATAATATGGTCTAAGTATCAATACTAAGAAATTCCAAAAATCGTAATTTGAATAAAAGTATGATTAAAATAAAAAACGGAAATGAGTATGCTTGGTGAATCACTCTGTGCTGGACTAACTATATAAAAATATTACATACCTATTAAACAGAACGATATTTTTAGGTACAGTGTTCAAAAAGTGTTAAAGAAAAACTTAAATTACAACATAATCCACAATTTGCCGAGACAGTAGAATTATCTTTCCAAACTGGACCACAGCGATTTCAAAGTTACTCAGTGTTTTTCCGGTTAGTGACAATCAGCTAACTTATATAGTTATCATAGTTTTATATATAAAACATTAAAATATGTTGATTAACAATTATACTAACAACATGTAATAAATTATTCAATTTAATATTGCGATTACTGTAAAATTAATATTCCTCAATGGTTATAACTTTTTAAAGAATTATTTCTAACTAATAATAGTGCTGAAATTGTTTCGTTAATAAAATTATATTTATGTATATATGTGTATATTTTGTAATATGATTTACTAATTACGTAAATATGTTTATTTTGTTGTACAGGAATAGTGTAAACAGTTTTATAGTCATCACTCAGTTGGGATTTTGTTGTGTTTATATTCTCTTTGTATCAAAATCTATTCAACAGGTAAAGTAAACTATTGTTTCCAAAATGTATTTTTCTATATCATATTTTTTCTACTTTATTTAAATGTGGAGATATCGTATTATTTTCGCGATAACGATAATATTAAACAAGTAAATGCACGATAATTTATATTGTATCATAATTAATAGCAAACTTATAATTAGATATCAATTTTTTTTTATGGTTGGTTTTCAACAATAAATCAGGAAAGATATAATCGATGATATAATTAAGCTTCATTAATTTATTATAATTATTCAACGAGTATTAAAACAGTCTTTTAATGTTATTAACACCACATTATTACATTTTTAATAGCTCTTTATTTATTAGATGAAAATAAAAATAAAAATTTATATTCTACAAAAAGTTAAATAAACTAGAATATCGTATCAAATTGCTTTTATGTTTATAAATATACATACTTGTATATAATATAATACTTTATTATTATGATTTATGATTTTTATAATATTATTAATTAATTTTAATTGTGTAATTAACACCAAAAGTATATTATATACAATTTATACTTTAAATTTAAAATAATTAAAATATTCTTATAAAAAATGTATGTAGGTACATTAATTTTTAAGTGATTTTTGAGTAAATACATAATATATTACAAATTTAAAATGATCATAATTCGATTAAAAATTGAAATATTGTAAAATTCAACGTTTACATAGATAATGTTCGTAACCAAGCTTGATAATATAGGCTAATGAATTTTAATGTTGAAGCTAACAACTCAAACTTGATTCTGATGAATTCAAATGTAATATGTTGTATGTTTCAGTGACAACATAGGTATGACGTCCCTTAAGTTTTTTGACAATTGCCAAAGTCATATTGTATTTAAGTAATTTTACCTATGATCTATATTAACAATAAAGATACGCTAGAATTTATTATATTTAATCAATCACATAATTTACAATATAATAGAATATAGGTTATAAGTAAATATATATTTAAAATTTGCCTATTTGGGACCATTTTCATGTAGCTACATTTTTCGAAAAAAAATTAAATCACTATAAAGTATGACATGCGACAAACAATCGATATCGACGTATGGAATCTTAACGACTCAAACGTGTGATATGCAGTCGTAACAATCGTTATGATTATTATTTTATTGTTTTACATAAGCAATAATAAAACAGTGGCGATGTACATTCGAAGCCGTTCCGATTACCACGTACTTCGAATTAGCGACGCTACTGTACTTTTCAATTTAGCACATTAATTTTATAATAATTGTTCAACTTTATTTAATTTTCAATTTATTAATAATAAATAGGTAATCATAATATTGCAGTAACAGGATATAAATCATTAATACTTTGTACAGGAATACCAGTAACAAATTTAACTTATGTTAATATGTGTTTTCAGGTGTTGAGTTGGTATAATATACAATTAGACGTGCACATCAGTATATTAATATCAATGGTTCCTATAATGATTTCATCGCTTATTAGAAGTTTAAAATTCATTGCACGGTTGTCTGCAATAGCAAACATGTGTATGCTTGTGGGTTTGGTTGTAATTCTGTACTATTGTACTATTGATCTACCACCATTATCTTCAAGATCCGCTATTGCTCATTGGACAACAATACCTTTATATTTTGGTACCAGTATTTTTTCATTCGAAGGAATTAGTTTGGTAAATTTTGCTGGAATACAATTTTATTGTAAATATGTATCTATTTTTAAAATTTATAATTAATGTTTATTATTATATTCTCAGGTCTTACCATTAGAGCAAGAAATGAAAAAACCAAAACAATTTTCGTCTCCATTCGGAGTATTGAACGTAGGCATGGTAATTGTTACGAGTCTTATAGTTCTTACCGGTTTTATGGGGTATTTAAGATTTGGAGATGCAGTGCGAGGCAGCCTTACTTTAAATTTACCTGAAGAATTTTTGTAAGTATTTTATATGATTTTAAAACCAAATTTATTGTACATATATATCATTGTATTTTACAGGTTATCTAAAGTTGTAATTTCGAGTATGATGTTTGGTATTATATGCACTTATACATTGCAATTCTACGTACCAGTTGAAATCTTATGGCCAAAAGTCGAGAAAAAATTTGGCCCTTTCAGATCACCTTTACTTTGGGAAACTGGTTTACGTGTAGTACTGGTGCTCATTACTTGTTAGTATTTATTTAAATTTTTAAATAGGGCTTATAATTGTATTTTATGCTTTGATAATACATAATACATATATGCTTATTATATGTACGATTTTAACGTACCTATTGACATGATTGACGTGAATGAAAATCTTTTCTGTAGCTTACGTGCCAGATCATAAGAAAACGTCTAGTTCACGTGTTCAATTTTTTATGATATTTCATTCATGTTATGGATTTATTAGGATTTTATGTCAACATATTTTTAGTCTCGTAAGTCGTATTGATATATTCTGCCTTGTAGGTATCTATTTACGAATTATGAGTGCTTAACACAACACGTGTACGCGGTGCCTTATTGTATTCTTGATTACCAGGTATAATATCATAATGATCATACAGTAATACGTAATATTTATATATGTCCATATGGGTAATACTTGTAATGTGCAGCCGTGCAAGATAGATTTTAGTATTTGCTGACGGTATCTTAAATTCTATTAGAGGGAAAAAATAAAAAAATATATATTGTTTAATATTTGAAGAGCATTAAATGTGAATAAAACAAATTGTTGTAAGATATGACAAAGTTCTATTTTCATTTTGCTGTTCGTATTGAAATATGGAAAATTGAAAATAGCTGAATCAGTTCTCATAAATATTTGGATAAAGAATACAACAACTGGAAATTTTAAGTACATGACTACAATATCTTCTTTTTCTAAAATTCACATCAGTTATAGGGCTAGCAGTATTTCAAATTTTAATACCCATACCAAATGTATAACTGGAAATATGGTATTTTTACCGAATGTAGACTAACTATCCCACTCTATATAAATATGTATATGAAGAAACCCTTAAAATTATTTTTTTACATAATATATATGTATATATAGATTTAAAATATTTCATAGATCAAAATACATGTATATTTACATCTTACTTTTTTGGAATTATATTATTTATTTTCTTTACTATACAAAAATATGCCTATAACTAGTGGCTGTACTTAAAACTCTAAATTAGCAAAATAGCATTAGAAATCGTTAATAAGTGTAAATTATCAAAATAAAATGTCTTGTACAACATCACGAAAGTCGGAAAGTGTGAAACAATTTGTATCTTACTTTCGATGTTCTATGACTTATCAAAAAAAAAAAATATTTATGCATTCGCTAGAATTTTCGAGCCCCGCTAATAAATAACATAGGTATATAATATTATTATAATATAACGTGTGTGCATTATCTTGCGTGTTGCAGTCATCGCGGCTGACGTTATACCACATCTGAGCCTCTTCATATCGATGATGGGTGCCGTGGCCAGCACGTTCCTGGCGCTGATATTCCCGCCGCTATGCCATATGGCGGTTACCAGCGCTAATGATGGCGGCAATGGTTACGGCTTGTTCAGCTGGAAATTGGTGATGAACTGCACCACGTTGGTGTTGGGCGCGCTCGGGTTCGTTACCGGCACGTACGCGAGCGTCTACGAGATATTTGGCGCGTTCCAGAAAGTGGTGGTGACCGCCGCCGCGGTCACCAACAGCACCACCACTGGCAACTATACTACACTGGAGGCGCACTGAACGTCCACACTGCACACCAGCGGCGTCGTGTGATACATAACGTTGTCGCGCGCGGACGTTGTCATCGACTTTACTCGCACACTCGTGTACCCTTATTACTATACGATCGTTATACCTCGCGCACTCGTATAATAATATTATATAAGTAGGTATATAATATGATATATGAGACGTGGCTATTTAATATTTATTATAAAATTTATAATATTATTTATATTTTAAATTGTAATAGTAATTCAGGGTCGGCTGTTTTAAGCAAAATCGTATTAAACAAGGTTCATATACAAAACAATTTTATTTCAACGCATGTTTTAAAACAAAATTTGAAAAATACACTTTTTAGTTGTAATAATTGAAATATGCGAAAATATGTACAATAAAAAATAAATTTAATGTGTATTTATAGGAGTCAGTTTAAGTTCTTTAAGAACATAATTAACCGAATTTGTAAAAGGACGATTTTTTTTTACAATTTATGTATACTTGCATATCATTTACATTACACTATATTTATAAAATATTAATTGATTTTATTAAATGTCTAAATTACAATATTACCTATAAATTAATTTGAATTAAAAAACAATCCATGTTTAAATCAAATAAAACATAAGAAATTACGTTTTTTGACTTTTTGAATAAAATATTGTTTTTTATCCAACCCTGAATAGAATCGATAGTCGTGTACGTATTGAATATTATGTAATCAGGATTATTGTAATATAATACTATTTTATATATTATTATGATGTTGTATAAAACCGAAATAGCGTAGATATAACGTCAAATTGTATATAAAATATATATTGAATATGATTGGTTATAAAATATTTTTCCTTCCCGTTGACCACCTCCTGTAGTACACTCTGCTTTAAGCAGTACTTATACAAAGTATTATAATAGTAATAATAAGTAAATATGGTTCCCTTAACAATTGCAATTCTTGATTTTTTTCCTCTTTTTACCCTATGTTTTTTATAAACAGTTTTTAAGTAATTACTCTATTTTGTTATTGTATGATGCTCACGTTTTGTTAGCAATAAAAACTATTTTTCAAAAATAACTATTGTAATTACATAGCAGGTGAAAAATATAGTCTATACACGTTCGAATTATTCAAAGTTTAAGTTATAGTTAAAAGTTAGTCATTGCTTATAGGTACATATTTATAAATCAATTTTACATAAATTATTATTTTGAATTGTATTATAATATATTTTATGTTATTCAATAGGTCTAAAACTAAAATCATAGTTTTAACATTATAATTTAGAAATGACTTTACATGTGTTATAACTTATAATGTAAACTAAGTTGATTTATTTTATCCATAAATTAATTATCCTTTTATATTATTATATTGTTTAGAATTTATATTATTAAGTTACAAGTTTTGATTTACCGAAAAAAAAATAATATTGTTCTGAATTATTAAATGAATCTGTTTTTTTCCTTAAAATATCTCGAATTATAAATGTGTGCGTATTTAAACTTATTTAAAGGCTAATATTATTTTATAAATTAAAAAAAAAAAAGTAAAGAATTCGGATGAATACTAAAATTACATCAAATATTATAAATATTATTTTGTTTTAATGTTGATGGATAATATGTATATACTATTGAATATTTAGCAATGTACTCGTAAATAAATTCAAGATTAAATTGATGGGGAAAATTGTATATATTAATTAATTTAAATCAAAATTTATGAAGTAGATGTATAATAAGTTGCCAAATTCCGTCACAGACGAGTTTAATAACTGACACACTTTAATTTAGATTCATAATTTCAACATTTTAGAGAACTAATTTTCGACAAATTCTTTTTATTTTTAATTAAAAATTTATAACTGTAGACATGAAATATTTATATTAGCATTTATTAAATATGATATAGTTTTCAAAATATTTTATCTTTTTATTTGTGCTATTTATAGATATCTAAACTTTTTTTTACAAACTTCTTAATTAGAATTTTTACCAAATTCATTAAAATTACGAATATTTGAAAATTATTTTGAAAATAAAATTTTGTAAAATGTTCAATTTTTAAAGCTAAGACTTACAAATTTAATATAAATAATTAAAAAATATTCAATAAGGTAGATTATATTTAAATTTTTTATGTAACATATAACTTCATATTAGAATTTAATAGTTTTAATAGATATTTTTAATTTTAATAATCATATTTATACTTTCCAGTAGTTTAATATTAAATTTATTTGGATTTGTAACCTATAAAATTTTTCGAAAGTTGTATTTTTACTGCAACTTAAACACTTTTTATGGGCATTTTAAGTTCAATTTTGACAAGATTGAATATTCAAATGAAAATTAGCCTAACCCTATGAATTTATACATCAACAAATCTAGGTATAAAAAGAAAAAAAATACTTTACTATACAATATGCCATGGCCCATGAAGGCATGAAATAAGCTTCTTAAATACCTATGAAAAAATCTTCAATATGCATAATACATTAATACACTTTTTTCTATGAGTTCTCTAACAAATTATCGTGATTTTTTATTCGTTTAATCCCATCGAAAAGTATAGTCTCAACAAAATATATGAAAATATATACAAATCCACATTCTATAATTATTTCCAGTTTTATGGGGTCGTATTTAAGACTTGGTGGATGATAAAATAAATGTTAACTAATTGTCATATGTCATTACTCATTAGTATGTTATCAGTAGTATTTTAATTAAGTAGATGTAATAATATTTAATTTTTCTAAACATTTATATTCAATTATTTTAATTGCAAACAAATTATTCTATATATTTACAATATTAATTATGTTCTGATGATTTATATGTATAATGTATACCATAATTTGATCATGTGGGTTATTAATCATCATTGGCTTCATTATTTTAAAATGAATAAAAGCTTTTAGATCTCAGTTCTGTGTGGGGTACACTGTATATGATATGTATTATATTATACTTGTATATGTATTACTGTATTAGATTTGTATAATATAATGAATAAACATGTTTGTATCTTTTATGTATAAATATTATCGAATCACAAAGTTCTATTCAACTTGACGTATAATTTGAATTTGATAGTGTTGTATATGTACTGTTTATAAGTGTCGATTAAAGATAAATAATATGTATTCAAACTAGCTACAAATGAGAAAACGTAATTCATATCATACAAGTATATAATAATACAATTACTCACCTGAATAATAATAATAGGAAATGACGTGTAGCGTGTGATTGTATATAATAAGAGTATATTATTTAACGGCGAGGAAAATATGTCTGCCTCTCATTAGTCACGTGTATATTGGATTTATCAAATTTTTTGAACACGTGTTAAAAATGTGCCGTTCAAAGGTATTTAACTATCAACAAATTGGAAAAAATATTCATTTTCTCATGCCAAATTATACTGCAAATATTCATACTTGCTCAAAGTTGAATAATTAGTTGAAAATATTAATAGCTTAAATTAAATATTTGCTATCTTATTTTTTTAATTCTATAGAGCACATTCGTTCTGATAATATATAATATATATAAACAGCTGTAAATTTATTATTTAAAAGTGTATATCATTATTAATAGAAGGTGCATTGTGCTATAAATTATTATTATCTATTATTTTAAAACCATGTTATGGAGTTGATGAAATAATTTTAACCCTAATAATATCTGATTGTTAAATAAACTAATCTTACTTTTTTTTTTATTATTAAAATTCAGTATTATATAAATCTCAATAATTAACAATAAAGGATCTAGCTGATTATATAGTATAAGTAGGTTTATAAATATGAAACACAATATAATTTTAAAAAAAGCTAACAGTTTAATTTATTAATATATTTATATTATTATTTTACACATTATTAAATTATTCTGTAGCTAATATTATTTATTTACCAAATTAGCTAAAATAATTTGTAAAAATAATGTGACTAAGCAAATTCTGTAGTCAAAAACATTTTATACAATGTTATATAAATTACCTATATAGCTAATACGACAGAATTATGTAGAAATGACCTTCGATCAACAGATCGGACTACTGTGTCTCTAGGTCATAGAGTCCAGGGTATAGCGTAAATAACTTCAAAAGATATATTGAAACATATCTGTTGGATATTGGCAATGTATATGGTGTATGGTGTATTAGTGTATCTCTTTTATTTACGAAATATTCCACAATCCATTGGATACTGCCAAGGCTAAGTATACTATATAGACATTAGACATATAGCAGAGTCTTGATATTCCAGCACTGCGTCAGTAAAATTTTATTAATGGATTATCGCTTTAATAATTAAATTTAATTGAATCGTATTATCAAAAATAATATTGATGAAATATCAAAAAAATGTTTTTAGCTGGTCACTTGTTAGTGATATTAAATATTAATTACATCTACACATATAATTCAATAAAAGTGTGTAATAAAAATAAATACATTTTCATTTTTACCCGATTTTTGTTTAAAAATCTAATTTTTTCGATAATTCATTAGTATTATGGTACTATATGTATTGGGACATTGGATAGACAAGACTCAATAATTGTATTTAATTATGACTAATACATTAATAACTGTAGTAGTTATGTATTATATAATAGGTCATTGATAGATTTTTATAGGTAACTATACTTTGTTTGAAATATAAACTATATATGCACCTATAGTTAGTTTGAATACATATTATTTAATCAAGACACTAGGAAACAGTTAGTACTTATACAATTTTATCAAATTCAAATTATACGTTATACGGAGTAATCAATTTAACGTAAAAAACTCATTATTTCAAAAAACATTAACTTTTTTTACATACTATTAATTATTAAGTCGTTATAATTACCTAAAAAACATTTTTGGAAAAAAATTATACATATTTTTATCAATGTTATTTAATTATTTTTATTTTTTACCCTTTTGAATGACAATATATGTTTTTAATTTCAAATGTTGATAGTAGTAATGTCAAAAGTAGTTTATTAGTTTATAAGTATTTAAATTTTAAAGTTTAAAAGAGTGGAGTAGTGAACCAACATTTTACGGCGTACCCTAGCACTACTCCGTCGATCAAAACTTTGAAATTTGAATAATACTATAACTCATCACCTTTTATAGTTGTCCAAAATTCGATTTTTATATACCTAAGTAGGTACACTAAAATATATTCTGTCTTAGAATATAGAACTAAGAATAATGCAAGTTCTCATTAAAAAAGGTAAACAATTAAAAAAGTATAATGATAAAAAAATAGTAAAAAAGATAGGCAAGTAAGGTATCCAGTGAATTAGTCGCAAAATATTGATCATGGGCAAATTGATCGTGAATATAATTAGTTAGTAGCCAGGATAATTGATCGTCAAACGAATTTTTTAGTTATTTTGTTATAATAATTACATAATAAATTAATACACACATTTCTAAATTTTATGTATATTATTTCAAAATATTCAAATACTCATATTTATTTATTTTTAAATAACGGACAATTAATCCAATTTACAATATATACATTTATTTAAGAAGGAGGAGAGCCTTATACGATAAAATATATATACATAAAAGTTTTAAGTTTCCATGATTATTTTTAAATCATAATAAAATAATTAAAAGCGTTTTTTTTCGTTTAAATGGGTAAATGCAATCAAATTTGAATTAAAATGTCTAAAAATTTTAGATTTAAATTTTCAAGAATTTTGAACCAGCAAATAATTTTTAATCGAAACACAAGAAAAAAAACTAAAAAAGAATCAAATATTTTTCATGCCTATAAATAGCTTAAAAAAGTAGAAATATTTTGAAAATTTTATTGTAAATAGAAAATGGTAGGGTAAATATTAGGTAAAAATTTCAAGTATCTACGATTATTTGTCCTTGAGTTACGCCAAAAAGATAAAATTGGTTTTTTCAAAAATTAGATTTATAAAAAAATCCCCAGTTTCCCTTAATTTATTTTGATTTTCTCGATTATAAAAAATGTACTGATAAAATTTACCTCCTTAAATTACAAACTAGATCCAATTTGTTAGCAGTTATCAGACTTATTTTTGAAAATCAAAATATTTTATCGACTACTTATCGCATATACTTATACACATACACAAAATAAATATATCAATGTAAAATCAATGCATTTATCGTTTCGCTCAGAATCTAAAATGTAATATTTTATAAAAAAATTAGTTTTTGATATAACAAGTGTCTTACGTTAAAATAAATGGATCACCGGCTTATAATTATATTAATTATATACCTATAATTATGGGGAATTATGTATCTTGCTGATATGATTTTTATTTTTTAGCTGCCTACCTTCATTTACATTACTCCCAATTGACATTATTACACTGTAAGATTGGAGCTTTGAGAGGTTTTAAATTTAAATTTATCAGTATAAATTCATGTAGATATTATACTTGCTAACTTACCATCATAATTATAATTAATAAACCTTGAAGTATTTTATATTGCATAATTTATTGAAACGTTATCTCAGTGAATCGATTATGTGTAAATAATGATTTTTATCGTGATTTTCGAGCGCTGTGTGGTGATTATATTCAAATCACATGGCATGTATTAAATACATATACGTATATCAGTTAATATTTATATGATAAAAAAAAGGATAAATTTTCAATAATAAATAAAACAAAAACTATAAGAAATTTCATCTAAAATATAGAAAATGTTTATTACATAATTAATAATATTGTGAACTATACAAATAAATACAAAATAAACCAAATCATATTTAATTATGTTGTAATAAAAATCATATTTGGTACCTTTTTATAAGTATATATATATATTATATCATCATAAAAGTAATTATTTATTATAATACTTTAGATTCGAATTTAACACTGATTTTTCAGATCTAATGAAGAATTTATAACGCTGATCCCTGATTTGCTTTATCATGTCACTCACAATTTTTGATTTGATTTTATAAGCAATAATATTTTCAACGACTTAAAAACAATGGTGTAGTTATGATTTTTTGATTTGATTTAAATTTTAAGTTATAACCATAAGATTTTACGTTTTATATTTTTATTGATTTTGAATTTAAAATATAAAATCACATTTAGGAAGTAAGTTAACATAAGCTTAAATTTTTTTATGAAATTGTATATTTATATAAAGTATAGTTTTTTTTGTTATTTAAAGCGCTAAATAGATTAGGTTGAATCACTTGAATCAATTGATTTTTTTTTTTTAAACGCATTGATATATAATAATTATACAATAATAATTCTATTCTATAAAAGTACTTTTATCTAAAATATAATAGAAATAATAAGTAAAATTAAACTTGATGATTACTAATTATAAATTATGTTTAATAAGTCATAACTCCTATCTATTTGACATAGCAATGCACAAATATATACAATTTAATTTATCTAGTATAAAACTTAGTGTGATTATAGCTTTAAGAATACGTATGTCTATTTATTAATAAGGTAAATATTCAAGGATCTCATAACTATTTTTCGATTAAAATTAATTAAACATACTAATAAAAATTATAATGAAAATGTATCAGTTATACCCGTAAAGGGAGGTTAAATATATAGTGGGAAAAGGAGAGGTAGGGTAATGTACAGAGTAAAATAGATTGTAGCAAACAGTGTTTGTCACAGGGACGAGCTTAGTAATCGTTTCGTGCGCGCGTGATGATCATCAACGCGAATACTCGATTGACGTCCTAGTTTTTCGCTAGATTTTTTTAGCTATTATTATTTTGATTTGAATTATTCATATATTTAGAATAATATTGTTGTGAAAATTAAAACTATGGAAACTGACAAATTAAATGACAAAGAAAATAAAACCAATGGTGATTCTCAGCTTACTATGGTAGAAATGGGAGAACTTAATCACTGTCCAAGACCATCAACATCAGGAGAAAATAAAAGATCTGGGTAAGAAATAAATTTAATTTTATAAAATTTGAAACATTAGTATTTGTGAAATTTGTATTATAAATTAAGTTTATAGTTAAGTATAGTAATGATATTCAACTTCAAAATATTTCTATGAGAAAAAAAAAAATATCAAAATTAAAGAATAAATATTAATAATTATATTAAGTAAATATAGATAACATATAACTAAAAATTTAAATATTTATAAATTTAAAAAAACAAATAGAATTTAATTAAAGAAAAATAATTTATTTTAGGTATTATTCTAATCATATTGAAATTAAAATATTAAACTTAAAACTAATTACAACTTGTGCAAGAATAATAAAACAAAATAAAAATCTAATTTTCATAGACAATCTATGCTTTACATTTTTTTCAATAATTTTCTTTTTTATTTTATAAAAACGATTTTATTATTTAAATATAAATTTTAAATAATTCAAAATCTGAAAAGAATACAAATAGTATAATATTGAATAAAATATAATTGTACGTAATTACTAATTATTAGTGTGCTGTTAAAAGTTTTTCAAATTAGTTATAAATATATTATAAATTATAATTTCTTGATTTATAAGAATACTCAAAGTATAAGACATAGGGGTTTTTACAATATTTAATTAATATATTTCATTTTCTCGTATAATATTCGAGTAATATTTGGTAGGTTATAAAATATTAATAAATTAAAATCCAAAATATTTAGACCAAAGGTTAGAATAAAACAAATCAACTGTCATGAACTGAAACCTAAATCTGTGTAATGGAATTTTGAAATCATAAATAATTCACTTAGAGTATTAAAGCTTGTAGAACCCCTTATAAATAAATGTTATTAAATTGTTACCTACTCTAAAATATTTCTTCACAATGTATTAATAAATGTTAATAATAACAATACAAGGTATCTATATTGTCGGTTAGTGTAAAATTATTTCTATATAAAAATATAATTTGAGCCATTTAAATAATTTATATTTTAAATAATTGTATTACATCTTTTGACCTCTATAACAGTATTAAGTCTGTTAATATTAACTATTAGTATACTATAAAATATAAATTTTAATTAAAAAAAAATGAAAAATATACATAATTTATAAATAAATTTATTTATTTAAATAGGTATAGAAAATCTATAAATTTAAAACGTTGTTACAAGTAAAATATATTGTTTATATAATTTTAAAATCAATCAATTATATTTAAAAGTTTTAAGTTACAAAAATATTAGTTTAATTTAATCATAGACATTGATAAATCTAAGTATGTACCAATGTATCTACGACTACACATATTACCTACTAGGTAATTGAAATATAATATTAGTGACCATAATTTTTTGAGAAGTTCAATCTAAATATAATAATTATTGATAGCTTGACCTAAAAAGAAAAAAATACTGATAATTTCATTAAAAAAAAAGTACCAGTCAAAAGGTTAAACCAAAATCTATATAAGATTATATTCATTATATTTTTTATAGGTACTTGAACAAAATAAAAAAAAAATAGATTTATTAACAATTAAAATATATCTATACATAATATAATGTTATAAATGTATACAATTAAATAATTAAAAAAAAAAAAAAATAATAAATAATATTTATTTATATTGTGAATTATATAATTTTAAAAACAATCATAACATGAACACAAATTATTTAGAATTATGTAAAATGTTTGTTTAATAATACAAATTTTTTGTTATTACCTATTCATAAATATAAATAAGAATGTGTTTTCTAACTTTAATAAAATAGACATATAATAATAATTATTTTACTTAACAAGTGTTTTAAATTAAATTAAAAAAAAAAAATGTCTCGCTATAATGATCAAACATTTCATCATATATGGCTTCTTTCTTTTATATTAGTTCAGAAATTCGAAATTGAATCTCACATATTGTAGATCAAAGATTTTGCAAACAATATACCAAGAATACAATTTTAAAGTAATAAATTTATATTTTATTCAATAAAAATATAGTTTATATTTTATCAAATAAACTTTATTTAAATAAAAGAATATTATTTAACATAATTTATTATTTTACCTACTTAGAACTATTTAATGGTATTTTAATAATTATTTTTACATATTTTGTAGTTATTAATATTTATGATTTACTTTTATTCAAGTTTGGTATTTAATAATCATATCATATTTATGCTTTTTATAGTATATTCAAGGTAATAAATTGCATTCATTATTTCGAAAAGTTTAACTTATTTTAAAAATATATTTTGTATATATCATTGAAAAACAACTTTTTCGAAAAAAAATATTTACAAGGTTTTATATTTATATAATATTTTTTTTTTAAATTATAACACGCATTTTTAACTGTATATATTTCAAAGCAGAATATTTTACACACTATTTTGATATATATGGTGAATCCATTATGATTTGACATATTCAAATGT
Source organism: Rhopalosiphum padi (assembly GCF_020882245.1). Lineage (NCBI taxonomy): Eukaryota > Metazoa > Arthropoda > Insecta > Hemiptera > Aphididae > Rhopalosiphum > Rhopalosiphum padi. The sequence continues at coordinate 8,898,880 of NC_083598.1, read as the reverse complement.
AATTTTAATGTAAAATTGTCATATCTCTATAATACACCATTTATAAGAAATTAATTTCTTGTGAGTAATTAGGTTCATAATTAGCGAAAAGTATTCAAAGTTTGTAAACGAATATTTAAAATTTTCAAAAGCTTCTACCCCAGTGCCACTCCACTCTACTCATCTAATTTTTAAACAGTTATAAGTTATAAGTTAAAACCAAATCAAATTGAATCAAAACTTACAAAAATTTATGTTTGTATTAAAAAATACGAAAATAAAAATAAATTATACAACTAAAATTTAAAAATTATATTTTTATTATAATAAAATTAATAAAATATAAAAGATTGGTGTTATTTTTTTGAATTAAAATTGATAAATATATACATTTCCAAATATTATGTCCTTTAAAATTATATCTTCTAATACGTAAAATTTATTTGTACAAAGAAAAACTACATTTATGCTTACACTACATTTTTTTTTCGGTGATCTTAAGTTAACATCGGCAGCAGCGGCCATTAGTTTTAATATTAATTACAAAAAATATTATTTAAATTTAATCGTACAATTTATATTTTCTTAAAAATGTTAAAACTAGTTAGATGGTATCTGCATTCGGTCCGAGTGCTAGGTCTAAGGTGTTGGGGATGTTGAGGTTGTTGAGTTCATCTGTGTACTGGAGGCATTTTGTAAAAATATGGTTGACTGATATTCGCACATAGGTTTTTCTTCCTTTGCCATAAGCTAGTCATGTGTTAGTCGAGTGTGTCCAATGCGGACTCTGTTATTATTATTATTTTTTCTCTTCTTTCCGTGAGGGGGTTTGGCCAACCAATGATGGAGTGTTTGATTTTTCTTAATTTGTTGTTTTATTCGAGCCAGTGTGTTAGCCATTTGATTTTGATGAGATCTTTAATTTAGTTTTTTATGTCTACAAGAGTAGTTATATTTAATTTGAGGGTATCTGTGGATTCTACTGTTTTTTTGGCTTCTTGATCTGCCTTTATATTGCCTTCTATATCACTGTGTCCTAAAACCCAGATTAGTGATATTTTGATTTTAATTTCTATTTTGTTTGATTGGCTTATTTTTCGCTGTATAAGTTTTGCTATATTTGAGGTTTTATAAGTATTTTTGAAGCTCATTAGTGTGAATAGTGAGTCTGATAGAACTATATAGCTTTTATGAATGCTTTCAAGGTTATGGTCCTCTAAACTACAATAATTTATATCCACATACTACATATTATATTTAAAACTATTCAATAAGATAGACATTATATCTAAATAAACATTTTTTTTTTTACCTGACGACTTAATATTAAGATTAAATAGTTTATATATTTCTAATTTTATTAATCTCATTTACACTTTTCGGTAGTATACTGTTAGATTATTCCAAATTTTTAAGCTTTGTGAATAACTCAGACAAGCATAATTTTATGAATTTTACGTATGCTAAACCATATTAAATTGTGTTATTTGGTACAAGCTATTTAAGCTTTTAAACATAAATAAAATCGTCTTTTGAATGTTCAACCATATTTTAAATTTTTTTTAAATTATTTGCATAGAAAAGTGCAGCATTTAACCAAGTTCTATATGTTGTAATAATTAGTTTTTGAGGTAAAGGTATGCCAACATAAATGCTATAAGAAACAATTATATTATATGAACGATTTTATAAAAATACCCACCGATTATTTGTATAAAGATAAAAAATAATTGTCATCTTTATAACGGCTTTATGGTATTATCACGAATTATCTGTTCGTATTCAACTCGGTACTAGTACGTAATTACTTATAGGATTTTCATATTAAAAAAATTAAGTATTTAAGTAAAATATTTTGTTCTTTAAACACATAAAATACATAAAAATGCAAATAATTTCAAAAAATTAAAATATAAAATAGTTTATCTATATATTTGATCATATTTAATTTATCTTTTCTTAAAAATTGTTTCTTTATCAATAATATCATTTAAAATAAGTCTTAAGTTGATTTAGTTACAAGTACAATTATAATTATATTCCTTCAAAATTCTATTTTTATGTTTTGGAGTACACAAAAAAAATATTCTACTTTAGAATTTGAAATAAAAATATATTTTGTAAAAAATAAGTGAAATAAGTAAAAACACAAACAATTATTAAACATTATAAAAATATAATTTTTTTCAAAAACATTATTTTGTAAAATCATTCAAATATATAGAAAATATCGTTTTTAAATAAATGGTGTAGACACTATAACCTGTATATTCAACCCTAATAGTTGTTTAACTATTACCTTTAAACTACTCCACAAATCTTGGTGAACAATTTTGTACTCGTAATTGTACAATTTTAAAATCGTATTTAAAAAAGGTGGGCAAGTGGATATCGCTCTGCTTTATAGTAGAGATGGAGACTAGGTCATTATAATAGATGTGTTAAATTTGAATGTAATGACAGGTATCATTATATACGGAAAACGATTCTGAACGGAAATGAATTGTCAGTCTAGGATAATTAGTAGGGTATATTATATTATTACCTATATTTAAATTGTAATATATCATTATTTTATGAGATTTCGTAAAAAATTAAATTTCATACATTCATAACATTTTTTTTTATATTGACGCTGGAGTTCTTTTTTACAGTTATTTGAAGAAAAACTTATGGAAAACCTTGTATTGGGTTTTTTAACCTTAGGTATAAATCACAAAATTGTTTTAATTTTTAACTTCAAAATTCTTTGCTAAGTTTTGCGATTTTGACATATTTCGTAAACATTTGAACTTTAAATGCTTATAAACAAAAATTGTGACTAACGATTTTTGATTTTTTTTTTTACCACGATAAGTACAACTTATAATAAACCTTGTATTAAATTTTAAAGATTTTTTAGAAAACCAATCGGCATTTTAAGAAAAAAAAATTTAGAAACATCGAATATTTCAATTGTCTGCAAATAGTTTTAAAAAAATCAAATTTAATCGTAAATGAATAACGTTAATATAAACATTTGGTGAAAATGTCAAGTATTTACAATGATTCGTTTTTGAGTTACGGCAAAATCAAAAATCAATTTTGTCAAAAACTGATTATTATGCGTAAAAATTCTTGTTTTTCTGTTACATTTTTAGTGTTTTTCCTGACGCTTTTGAAGTACTAAAGTACCAATTAGTTGAATTTTCCCAAAACGTGATGACAGACACAAAAATAAACACGCATCATTGTAAAATCAATACATTCATCACTCCGTTCAGAATCTAAAAAAAATAGTTCATCTTATTGGTTTTTAATTGCTTTAACTCATAAGCCATTGCTATTTATATTAGTTGAATTATATATATTTTTTAAATTATTCAGTATATTTTCTATCTTAATATTTATTATACGTAATACATTTTTTGAATGTATGACAAATACATCTAATAGATAATTTAATATACCATTATAAATTACTCATATCATATTAGTAGTATCTAATTCTATTAACAGTAGATTAACATTTAAAATCCTTTAATATTTTGAATAAACTCTCCACAGTATAGTTGCTTATATGTTACATTTTATATGATGTTATAGCTATATGTTTGTTATTAGTCTTATATGCATAACTTGTTAATTTACTAAATGTATTATTTTTAAATAATATCAATGGTAATTATATCTAGATTATTTGATGTAAACATAAATATATCATTATTTACATATCAAGAAATTTTTTAATCATTGTAAAAACTTAAAATACTATTAAAGTAAAATTATTCTTTATATTGCTATGTATAGTCTGACAAAACCATGTGAAAAATAAAGCTAAATTATTCATATTTTTACACCTATTTAACATTAAGTGTTTATTTTTAAATAAATTCGCTGTGTTGGAGGTGCGTTTTGAATATTTTGGTCAAATTAAATCTTTCCATTGACCTTTTTTGTTACATTTTCCCCTAAATAGTAGTTCTACTGCGTATCGGTGAATCCTAAATTAAAAACCATAAAACGAGTAGTAATGGATTGAGTTTATAAAATGCAAATAAATAAAAAAAATGTATCGTAAAAATTTAATCATTCACAAACATTAAAAACCAACATATTTATATATTATACATGTTTAAATATCATTATATTAACATTAAATAATATATTTAAATAAGTATTTTTTGAAGCTTTTTTTAATTCTAACTTTGTATGAAATAACTTAAACAATTAATATATTTGTCATGTCCAATTTATTATTATCAAATTCAATAACAAGCTTTTATAAAGTCCTATAGACTTATTGATTTATTTTCAAGGATTAATATCAATATTACATTTTTCAATTTTGATTTCAATTTAGTTTATCAGTTTTATTTTTTCTGATTTAAATTTAATAAGTCACTGTAATATATGTGTTAAATATGAATTCAATGAAATGTATTTAATTGCATATGAAGAACGATTCTAAGTGAAGTCAGTCATGCTGTATCACTAAGTACATATTTTTATGAAAAGTTTTTTGATATTAGTATTAGTATTTTTGCCGAAAACATAGCATTTTTAGATAATTAACATTTAATTATTTTAACAATATATTATAATTATACCATGATAAAATTGTATTGCTATTAACTTTTGAGTCAATACCTTCCCAAAAAAACTGTATAAAAAGGTCCATTATATAAATTGGTAATATCCTAAAATTAATCGATCATTGTAAATATTTCATTGCGTATGCCTTTTTGTTAAAGTTATGATATGCGTTAAAGTATTAGATCCCTATGGGTCGAAAATAATGTTTTTGAATTATAACAAAAATAACTTATTTTGTTATTCGTTGTTTAAATGGGTAATTCTTCCAAATTTGAATTTTACTAAGTAAATTTATCGCTCTGCTCAAAATCTAAAATATATAGGTAGATGGATTTTATAATTTTATGGTATTTATATTTTTGCATAATATCGATTACATTTTTTCCCAACTTTTAATCAGTTTATAAACCATAAAATTTTTATTTTTTTTTTTATATATTTTAATAAAAAAATATTACTTTTACATTTTTACGATTTTAATTTGGATTTCCGATTTCTACCTATGAAAATTCGGGATCATCATTTGTGCTTTACATATTACATGACGTGTATACGGCATGTGACTGTGAAACGGTTCTAAGAAAACAAAATTGCCAATCGATATATTATTAAATTTTAAATATTAAATTGATTGTTGTATATATTGTAAATTATTTATTGTATTTAAAAATTATAAAATTATTATTTATTTTAATATAAAGAATTATACATTTTATTTTTTAAATTTTTACTATGTATTTTAAGTATCATATAAAAATTTAGATTTTGATATTACAATCATTTTATAGCCGATTTTTATCGATTTAAATCTTTGCTTATTTTATTTAGTAAATATACATGATAATAAAATAGTTCTCTTAAAATAAGTATAATAAGATATAATATGTAGAAAACACCGTTTGAATGTCAATAATAATATGCACTCCAATTATTAGCGATAACAAATACAATAAAAATACTTGTTCAGATTTCCATGTATTTATTTCCTCAAATCACAATGATAGTTATCTATAATATATATACATATATTTGTATATACTCAAAAGTTTCTTGTATTATCCATTCAGACATAATAATATATACCAAATTGACATTTTCAAAAGGTTCACTAACCTTATTATTTATTGATATAATATTATTAGTAATATTTCTTGCATATTTTTTTGAATGGTTCACTATGTATTTTGCTATGCAATACTTATTATTTTTTAATATATAAACGTAAGAAAACAAAGATTTCAAACAAGTATGTATAATATTTGTATTAAATATTTATAATTTGTCTGAAATTAAAAAGTTAAAAGATTATAGTCTAGTGTATTATAATACAGGATCTTTTGAAACATTTATAAATTCTAATTTATTTATGAAAGTAACTAGGTAAGATAGTTTGTGAAATAAAATATTAAAAGATGCATATAATGTGGTTTAAAATTAAATTAAATTAATTATATTGTATACTTTAAGTAATTAAGTTTCATTATATTAAACTCTTTTATCATATATTTACAATTCTTTATAATTTTCATATGGCAAGTTATAATTTTAATTTTAAATTGTCCATTTTTTTTTTTTTTTTTTTTGAAATATTTTGTTATAAATACATTATATAATAATTAGGCTGACAGTTTATCAATTGTATAATTTAAGATTTAGGAGTAATATATTACCCTTTTATGTTGTGTATTTACTTACATTATTTGTCAGTGTTTCATCCTTCTTCAAAATCTTTATATTTCTGTCACTAATCCTTCCTATGTATTCTTGATTTATATTTCCCCCCCGTTATCTTATTAATTATATTAAATTTTATCTTAAACGTTGTTTTTAAATAAAAAAACTCTTAAATAATGAACATTTTTTGAAAAAATATAACTTGGTTTAAAGTGTTTAAACCCTTTAAAACAATCACTCTGTATATTATTTCATAAAAAATATAAAATATATGTCTTTTGGCAACTAACATAATAGGTAACTATATATATGGAGAGAAACGTATACGTAACATATATAATTTACAAGGGTAAAGCAATTAAAGATGCCTATACAATGTTCAATACACAAAAAACGTTCTTATAAACTGTGATAACCATTTGACCATTTTAAAATTATCTATTTAATAAATGATACATTTGATAATACTAATAAATACATATATAATAAATTAGGAAAATGTTCACTAATAAATGGACGTTGTGAGTTAGAATCGAATTTAAAAAAAAGAGCTAACTAATTATTAACTGAAATAATTATATGATAGATATTTTTTAACTTATTTTTCAAAATTATAGTATCGTATTTTAGTGGTGTATTTACCTGTGTTATCTGTCTACTATTGTTCTATAACGATAAATAATTTGTAAAATTGTCTCAAAACTATTATTAACTATTATTCAAATTTAAAATATACAGTATATTATTACAAATTGTTATCATTGTTTAAGATTTAACTTCGGCTAATACAGCCATATATTATATAGTTAATATAGGTATATAGTATTACACAACTATTTACAGATTGCTTTCAAAAGTTAATATACATTATACAAGGTTAGTTGTTAGGTTCTTATTTTATATTATAACGTATGTAATTTAAAATAACAGATAGGTGCTTATTACCTATATAATATTCAAATATAAAGGTTATTAATTAGGTACTCATTTAAATAATATCGATATAAAATGTATTTAAAAAAAGTTAAACTTTAGATAGGTAATTGTTATTTTTTAGTGAAACACTATAAAATTATAACTGAAACTCCAGGAACAAATGTTACTAAATTAACAAATTAATTTTTAAATATTTTATAAAAGTAAACATGGAGATTCATTAATGTCTATTGAAATTACGTACCTATCTGTATTAATACCAACTATTCATATGGTATATATTGATTAAAAAGAATTATTAACTGAGGAACGAGGGGTATTATTTATTTTATATGATAGGAACTTACAAATATTAAATAACGTCGAATTTGAGGTGATTTGTTTTTAATATAATGTTTTTTAGGATTATCAATATTTATAATATCTTCTATATTCATTATTTATTTCATTTTATTTTTCATATTATCATCCCCACAATGCATTTCTTTAGTTTCAACTAAATAAAACAAAATGTCATACATTTTTTTGCACCTATGTAATAAATATGTTAATGTTTACATATGTATAATTATTAATTAATACATATTTTCTGTGTGTAATCTATAATATCTTTTGCTGATATTAAGGGTATCTATTATATTTAATTAGGTGACCAAATTGTAATAATATGATTTTATCGTAAAATTCAAAAATTAGATCATCAAAATGTTTTAATTAATTGAAGTAGTAATATACAGTTAAAGTATATTAGAAAATAAGTTAACTAGGTAGGTATATTTGTAATTTTCAGTTAATAATGTTCAGATAAATATTTTCAGTGTTTTGCTAAAATACTATTCTTACAATTAAATTTTAAAATTACATTTGCTGACAATATATATTAAATACTAGCATACCCGTCTCGGCTCCGCCCAAGATTTTAATTAATAATAACTAATTATTTATTAATTTTATCGGACTAAATATATGCCTATGTCATTCTCTGTGGTGTCCTCTTTAATTTAAAAAAAGACTGCACGACGATTAAATAAGTAGTTTTGGAGTTTATCCCGAACATACAAACAAACGCTATCATTTTATATATTAGTATAGATTTTATACACTAAACACAGTTTTCCTTACTTTTAGAAATATATTTTTGAAAATATGCACAAATTTTTTATTATTAAGGGACCTAAAAAATTGTAGCATCTTTAAGCTCCGAGATAACACAATAACTAGATCTTAATAAATCTTACTTAATTCATTGTTTTTCAATTAAAACTTACTTATAATCATCAAAGTACAATATCATGTTGGAATATTATTAATGAAATGAAAAAATTATGTAATTTGATTTTTAATACTGCTAATATTTCAAACATATCAAGTTAATTGTTTATATACATTTTTTCAGGTATTTAGTAACGCTAATGCACTTTATAAAAGGAAATATTGGTTGTGGAATGTTAGCTATGGGAGAAGCCTTTAAATTTGGAGGTTTATACCTTACATTGTGCATATTATTGTACGTTTGGTTAATTAGTGTCTACAATATGCATGTTTTGGTAAGTTTTTTAATTAAATACATAATTTGAACAAAATATATATATCTATTTTTAAAAATAATTAATAGTTTTTTTTCAAACCTTTTACATTTATATCATATTTAAAAAATAATTTTGATTTTTTCTACAGACTACATTAAGTAAGAAAGTTCAGAATCGTTTGCAAACCAAACGTGCCCCGTCATTTGGTGATACAGTTGAAAATGCATTCAAAATGTCTGATAAATGGATATTTCGAAGTATATCAAATAATATTAGGTGAGAATTTAATCTAATACATTTTACATTACACATTATTATTTTCTCTTTTTCATGTAGAAAGATTGTTTTTTGTAACATACTTATCACGCAACTTGGTCTATGCAGTGTATATATTCTATTTATTAGCACTTCATTACAGAAGGTAAGCATAAAAAAAAGTTTATACAATTATTATAATAATTTAAGATAGTTAAAATTTAATATATTCATGTTAAAACATACGGACATAAATATATATAATATACATTTACTACTACTTATAACATTTTGTACATATACAAATTGTGTATTTCAAAAAACACTAAATATATAATATATTTTAATATTTAGGTGCGTTATTATAAATAAAATATCACATTTCTTAGTGAAAACAAAATCACAATAAATACCAAGTAAAAGGTATAAACATAGATACTTTATAAGCCATAAGGTCATCGTTATAGCTTTTATTGTCCAAAATTGTTCAGACGTGTCATTCATCTGAATGGCCTCGAGTCTCAAGTTCTGACAATATAGTTCAATTTACAATAAAAACTTCCATTATGAGTAGTTTTGATAATTATTTATTGGAATAGTTGTATGTTATACAAACATACTATTATTTTTAAATAAAATATTTAAATCCTTCCATATTTAATTGGAAAACTAAAAATTTATGAATTCAGGTTCTAAAAAAAAAAATATAAAAATATTGAATACTTAATTTATTCTACAATAATACCTTTTTTCTCAAAATGTATCTTCGAGTAAATGATAATTAATAAGTTAGTATATTTTTTATAAACGTAATTTATTTTCTTTATTACCATAAAATATATGAGTATTAATATTCAAAAATAATATAACTAACTTTGATTTCGGAATAGAATTTCTAAAATTATTATTCCCGGTAGTAGAGGGATCATTATTTTTTTTAACAGAAAAGATTGTACCTACCTATAGTTGATAATATTAATGAGGTAGTAGTTGTTGTGATTAATGATTAATAAATACATATTGCTATGTATGGTAGAATTTACATAAATTAATTTTGATATTAAAAATAAATATTGTAATAGAAAATTCAAAATATTGATATAGCTATAGTAAAATAAAATTTCAAATACTTAAAGATAACATAAGTTTAAATAAAATACATAATATAAATTAATTAATAATTATAGAGATATAAATAACTGAAATAACTAATCTTATTAATCTTATATTAAATTACTTCGTTCATTTATTTGTTTTTTTACGTGTTTTAATTAGGTACATATTATTATGTGTACTATAATTTTAATAAGAAGCAAAATATTATCATTGATCCAAGAAATATAAAAAAAAAGAATTGCTAAATACAGTAAATCTGTTTTTGTACATATAGCAATAGTTCTTTTAAAAAAGTTACGTTAAGTAAATATAATATTATTGTATAATATTTATTAAATAAATTTAATTTGTATTGATATAGATAGTATTATAAGAGTTGATTCAGTAAGAATTTAATCTTTATTTATTTATCTATATTTTTCAATGTTTTATCTTATTTGTCCTTAAATTATTTTATTTTTGTTTTAATTATTTTGCAGCTGTTACTTCAATACTCGTATGAGATTAATATTCAAACTGTTTTATTATTTACAATGCCTTTGATAATGGTATGTGCAAGTTTGAGAAAATTGCGATTTATAGCACCATTATCAACTTTGGCCAATTTTGCATTGATTACTGGTGTTATTACGATAATGTATTATAGCTGTTCTGGGCCATCAGCTGAGAATGTTAGATATTCATATGCTAAATGGTCTGAGTTACCAACGATGTTCGGCATAATCATGTTTAGTTTTGAAGGAATTGGATTGGTAAATATTTAATTTAAACTTCCTTTATTTAAACGATTGAATTATTATTTATTTATAATAATTGTACGTATGTATAATTATAATTAAGTATTTAAATCAATTTAACACGTGTAATATTTTAATGGTAAGAGAAAAATAATAAAGATGTTTTAATACGTACGTCTCTTTAGTTTTAATTAAATAATTATAAACATAAAATAAAATTTAATTATACTATTTATAGGAGTACCTACAGATGGTATACTGTTGTTTAATTATTTACTAATCTATATTATATGGTTTGGACTAATTCACAGTATAATAAACGTGTTAGATACAAACATACAACATTTTGATTATAAAATACTAGCTGTATTACACTATTACCTTATTTTTCCTAGGGTAAAATGAAAAAAATATATAAAATAAGGTTACTCTGTGTATTTCAGTTTAAGTGTTCCTCAAATCTCAATTTGCACGTAAGTCAGTTTCTGTATGACTGGTGTGAAGACTAATCCGACGGAAATGAGCAAATCAATATAAATTATAAGTGCATTTCCATTTAGAAAAAAATGAACAACAAATTTAAACTACACAGATATTTATCATTAATAAGAAAATGTTATTAATAATGGTTAGACATTTTTTTTAAAAACTCACTGTGAAATTCACGACTGATGGTACCCTAGGTGTATTTTTATTTCATTGCTCAATTTTCCGAGGATAGGAGTTTTGGGTCTAGATTCTAAAATACTGTGTCTTAAACTTTGCCGGAAAATTAAAATATCCAATAAAATTATCTGACTCGAATCATTTGATTCCATTCAGTGGTTTTGGAGGAAATTAGTAATATGCGATAAGTTACTATTTTAGGTTAGGTTAAACTCAATTTATATTAGATACTTATACCAGTTATACTTATATTCAAAGAAAACATTAAATATGAGCACATTTGAATAATATTTTTTAAAAATATTTAACGTTTCATTATATCATACCAGATATTATAATATATCAGCATTTAGCATCATTAATTTAATCTTATTTAATGATTTCGTATAAAATATACATTATATGACGGCGTATGCGATAGGCAATTCTCCTACATCTGTGTATTGATCACATTGTGAATTTATAAACGAATTTTATATTTTCATTTACAACTTAATATAACTTTTGAATAAAAATTAGTATAGTTTTCTATTAATGTATTAAAAATAGTAAATAATAAAAATAATACTATTGTTAATATACTTTGTGTTTCACATATAATTATGTTTGTCAATATGTACATAGTTTAAAAACAGTTAACAATTTTATTTTATTTTTTATTAAAATATTTTAAAACAATATCTGTGTCTAAAATTGATACTTTATAAATCTATACAGGTTTTACCTCTTTTTGCGGAGATAGACGACGATAAAAAGTTTACATCGTGTTTTGGAGTCTTGAATTTTGGTATGGTAGCTGTAATGATGTTAAACGTTCCTTTGGGTATGACTGGCTATGCAAAATGGGGAGAAGACGTAAAAAGCAGTCTAACATTGAATTTACCACACGATCACGAGTAAGTTGATAGATTAACTAAATAATGTAGTAATAATTTATATATTGTATACATATTTAAATATGTTCTAAAAGTTTGTATGTCTATTTTTCGGACGTTTAAATTATGTATATTTCAACGAATTAATTTGAAGTTACATATTATACAAAGTTGTAAATATTTAATATTTATTTTACAACAGATTAACACAATTTGTAATAATCATGATGATATTGGGAATAGCTTGTTCATATGCACTTCAATTTTACCCTGCAGCTGTAATTGTCTATAGTGACCTCGAAAAAATCTACGGCCCGTTTAATCATCCTGCAATATGGGATTATAGCATCCGGATATGTATATGCCTTGTTACTTGTAAGTAAATATATTTGATATATTTATAATAGACAGTAGTCAATTCACTAAATAAAATACACTTGAATAGTTATGTATTATAATCTTGGTATACTTTTAGTGTATAATATAATAATATATATTCGTAATATAATTATTATTTTATAACTTTTTAACTTTTAAAATTGAATAAATATTGTTATCATTAAAATATAAGTATGTCATGTTTTAAACTTTTTAATGTTTCTAAAGTATAAAATTTCACGCGTATTTAACATAATTATACTCTTTTAATTACATTTACAAGCTAGATTAATTTCATAAAAATGATATTAAATGTATATTGCGAATCGTTTTTGAAATGGATATGACTTCTTTACACAACCTTTTGATTACTAAAAAATATGTGATTTAGATCACTTATCATAAAAAGGATACTCTATACTAAATAAACACATTTCGTAATCAATTTCACTAACTGTAAGAGATTTATTTAGTATTTTTAATTATTATTATAAAATAACGAATGAACCGACCGGCAACCAACCTAAGGTTATGTACATAATTATTTATTAATACTTATTGTTATTTCACTTCTAACTATTAGCTATATTATTTAAACTATGTATATTTTATCTATAATATCGTGAATTTGATTCAAAAGTGTTTTTAGATTATAAATTATAACTTATGCCACAATATGGCAATAGAGTAATTAATTAACTTAAAATAAAAAAAAATGTATTTATTTAAAAATCATTTTTAGGTTACCTATCTAGTTTGTTATTAATACGCATTGAGACATAACTATGCGTTTATTAAATATCAGTTTTATGATAAGCTATTCATATAACTCGCTTAATAACTGTAAGAATTTACATTTTAGGTATTAATAAACAAAAGCGTAGTGATAAATGAAATGATTTTACAATTATGTGTTATTTTTTTATTGTCTGTCATTTCCTTTTGGAGCACTAAAAATGCTCCAAACTTTCATTTAAAGGGTGATTTCTAGTAGAAAATTGCATCTTGTTGATACTTAAAGCGGAGAAAAGCGAAAAATGTATAATAATTTTCTAAATAATCGGGAAAAATAAAAATTTTGGAAAAACGGGAACACATAGACAAAACTAGTGTTTGATAAAATCATTTTTATGTGAATGAAAAATCTATGATATTAAGCTTTTTATTTTCACCAAAAATTAGTTTCACATACCAAACAACTAATATAACATTAAATTCAATATGGTAGTATCAATAATTTATAAAATATCCTTATAAAAATAAAGGCTGAATTTTGTGTCTACGCTTAAAATCGTTTTTCGTGGACAATGATTATGATTAAATTCGTTTATACCACAGTACCATACCTATTTAAGTGACCTACTATCAATGATGAGGTCCACTTGAAATCTATTATTACATTCAATATAATAATTATACATTACGTAGGTATTATGATACCTGTATTGTGATTTAATCGTATATTTATTTGTAATATAACTATTAAAATTAAGTAATTTAGAAAATTAAATAATATTAGAAATGTAAAATTATAATTTGTTTTTATTCATTTTAGACCTGGCAGCTAGTACAGTCCCGCATTTGGACCTATTCATGTCATTAGTGGGTTCAGTAACTTGCGTTGCGCTCACCATGATTTTCCCTGCATTATCTAATTTGGCGTTCCGGACAAAAGACAAAGGTTCATTTTTCAGTTCATTTTTAGATATGGTAACCATACTTACGGCAGTGATCGGTTCAGTCACCGGAATTTACGCCAATACAACGGCTATTTATGAGGCGTTCTCTCAAAACCACAGCAACGGCTAAATCTGATTCAAAAATTGGTTGGTTGAAATTTCGTTCTACATTACTATTATGTCATAAGAACACCCTGTATACTATTATATCACCGTATTTTATTTTGTTCTTTTATTAATAATCAGTTTTTTCTGATAATAATTCTATTATTTAGAAAAATGAAATAAATGATGCGAAAGTAAAAGAAATAGTGAATAAAAACCGTCACAAATAAAATTATAAGATTAAGTGAGAAAATATATCTCAAATAGAGCTATTATTCAGTATTAACGTTTTTATGTTGCCCCTATTTTATCCGATCGAATATAATATGTATTATATAAATATACTAAATTTATTTTATTTTAATTAATAGCTAAGCGACTGGCCTAATAACTTGAATTTAAATTAATACAATTATATTTTATTGGAATTGTATGATTTTATTATACAACTTTTATATATTTTCGTTACAATTTTGTCAGTTTGTCACACTATGATTATAACTGATGCGATTAAATCCAATTTAAATTTAAAATTTTTAAACTTGATATTATCAAAGATATTTTCCATAACTATTTACTAATTCATATTAAACATAAATGTTAAACATAATTAAGAAATATTACACATATAAATTGAACTTGAATTTAGATTTTTAATTTTTATGTCAATTTATTATTCTAATGACCTTTTTATTATTTCATGAAAAATAGTTCTATTCGTTTTAGTTACTTATTTGTTTTATTATTTAAATGATTATTTTATTTGGTACCATTTTTCCAACTGATCATTAGTTATTCTTTGATATTACAAAATTAATCGAATAACTACGTAGTTATTATTAAATGTTAAATGATGTTAGAACACATTTTTTATGCATATTTTATACATAGATGTTTGATAACATTATATTATACCTATCTGCTATGTTTTCATGTTACACTTTTACGTATGATAAGCAATTTAGCAATATTTATATTTTTTCCTTGATACAAATATTAGAATATTCTAGGTTTTGCTTTTATAGTTAAAATAACATTAAATTATATTTCCCTATCAATTAATTAATACATTTTTTATGCGATTTTAAATTAGCATTTTATTAGAATATAATACATATATTCGCGATACAACGAAGCTCTATATAACAAACGAAACTGTCGTTTCATTAAAAACATCATGACGTTATAATACAGATATCATATAACAAATTCTGGATACGACAAACTATTTCTCGGTCTTTTGAAATTCGTCATTATATCACGAATTGGCTATATTATACAGTTATGCCTTTAAACCTATATATGTATACACAGCTAGAGTACAGACATATAATTTGTTTTTATTAATAAAGTTTGTATAATTTTATAAATATTTCTAATACTTATAAATCATTACGTATAATATTTAAAAAAATGTTCTATTTTTGACTATTAACTATTCCAAGTAGGTAGGCAATAAGTGTAGCTTATTTACTTTAATTGTCTACATCATTCAAACGGTTTTAACTTAAAATATTTCATAAATATATTAATCCTAGTACCTATTACATTTATAACATACAATACATTGTGTTTAGTGATTAAAGTATCATGAAGTATTTCAAACGTATGGCCACAAATTAATTTAAAGGACTTATTTTTATCTTTTTTTCAAGCATAATATGTAGCAAAACAACATTTTTTAATCAAATTTGAATTACATTATTTTGTTTAGACAACTTTAACTTGTAACGTTTTTCCGTCTTAAAATTGATTGAATGAGAGTAAGTTTATGATTTGATTTAATTACCCATGTATTAATCAAATTATCTTTTACTTAAGACTTTATAAGTTCCCATGCGATTAATACGATTTAAACTTAAGCTCATTTTCAAATCTCAATCAGTCAATTTTTAAGACAAAAAGTTTATTTTGTTTTGCTTTTTGTAAACGCGGAAAAAATTAAAAATTAAAATTTGTTCGAAATTAAGTGTAATAGGCATAGGCACAATTTCAATAAAAAAACTGAAGGTGCTTAAGCTCTTCATTTTCCGGACATAGCGCTGAATCGCTGCTGAATGTGATATTATAAAAAATATTTAAGGGTGCTAATACACCCTAAGCGCCCCTCCCCCCTTAATTGCGCTTATGGTAATATATTTTAAGTCCTTATTATGAAGTAAAATAAAACCTAGTCAAATTCAAAGCTATATGTGTTTAAAATATTTCGTTTTAATATATTTGTTTAAAAACCAAAAATAACAGATAACTTGTCATAGAGTAAGAATGAAATATGTGTAAACCTTTATTCATAGCTTTCATTTTCTGTAATTTAAAATCCTTATCATATTGTTAGAAAATAACAATTTATAACGGAGTTATCATTTACCTAATAATTGTTCGTCATACTTTCGTGTACGCTTTTTATTTTATTTTTAAAGTTTCTTTTATATATGTGTATAATAAATAAATTGTCGTGGAAAGTGATGGCTATCGTGACAACCCTACTGTCCCTACTCCATTAATCCAGGCTAGTACAATGAGTGTTAAGTTGAGATATAGTTTTTAAGTTCCGTTTAGTATTGTTAATTAATTTGATTATTATTTTTTTAATAGTATTTATTTATATCTTTAATATAACTATATCATAGTAATTAGTAACATAATATAATTAATTTGGCATGCCAATAAAATATATTTGATGGGTCCCCGAATTTAAAATGTATTCTGTAATTTTCTTAAGATCAAAAAAGCTTAATTATATATTGGTACATACTTAGTATGTACCCACTACCCAGTACCTATCATCAATTAAAATATAATAAAACCTATTAAGTACATATTTATATATATATTGTATTATAATATAGAATACTTGTGAATTACTGAATTGTAATGTAGTAATATTAAATTGGTTCCATTCATTTAGCTAAACGCATTTACTTATTAAGACTGAAATTAAATCTGAGAGTTGTTTATGTATCCTATATCAATTCCATTAAAATTTTGAATGTATAGGAACCGTGAAGAAATTATGTTTGCAAAACATACTAGATTTTGTTTTATATATTATTTGTATATTTATAATATTTATATTATAAGTCATACATTATCAACATTGTATTACTTATAAAATTTTGTATTTTTGAGTTATTTTTGCTGGTTATTTTGTTTGAAACTTAAACATTGGTACATCAAATATCATTTTTTTTTCAAATTTAATTACATTTTTATATAGGTGTTAAAGAGTATTTTTAATATTATTTATAAATAAAAAAAGATTAACGAAACAATATTTAATTCGAATTAATAAACTATCTGTTGACTTGACTGCTGAGTAATTTGAAGTCATTGAACTGTAGAAAAAGTAACTATGTATATAAATTGAACTTCATTATTAAGCTCTTAGTAAATGACTATTATTGTTTACCCCCATTTTTTCAGTGAAAATATTAAATATTTTTTTAGGGGAGCGATAAAAACAAACAACCACTAGACCAGTTATTTGATTGAACCGTTAAATTTGAACACATTAGAAACAACTGAGAAATGGTTCATGCAATGGTATTAAAAAGTAAACCTCAAAAAATGGATGGTATACAACAGTAGTTCGTTTTTATTCAGTTGGCAGTCTTAATAACTAATACACCAATTTAAAGACTTAATTTGTTTTTTTATAAATTACATCTACCTATATGTTATATCTATATACTTTTAACATATATATATAATGTATTGTATTAAAACTACTGTATAAGTATACATATTTATATTGTGTATATAATAAAAATTATATATAAAAATTAGGTATGAACTTTAATAAAGTATTATTCATTTCTTAAATACATTATACTGAAATAAATAAGTTTTTATTGTAGAATAGTGTATATATTTTAATTTATAATATAATTCGGTAACCAACCAATATATATTATGTTTAATGTTTATCGATTTTTTGTTCGCGCACAATATTCGTACACACGAAAAATAACTACCTATCAACTACTTTTAATTCAGATAATTTCAATTTACACTTATCAATAAACTGTATACATATATATTATACTAACTTACACATTTTGACAAAGAATTTTTCATTTATCCCTATTTCCTATTTAGTATTCCTTTGTCCATAATTAAGAATGGCGATGTCCGAATTAAGACACCGAATGCACATGCAAGAAGTAGAAAAAAAAATTAAATTATTGCAAATGAATTGGTTCATAAAGAACTACGAAGAAGCAATTGAAAATTCAGATAAACCAAAACCTACCGTTTCAATCCAATCGACCAAACTTATCGATGAGATACGAGGAATGAGAACCCTAATTAAAGATATTAATGCCAAGCTAGAGGTGTACCAAAAGGAAATAAATAAGAAAGCATTCGAAAAACTAAATGAAAATGCATCAGCACGTTTTGAAACAGAAATTTCATACATGTACTCTGTACCACCCGATATCAAACATCAATTGTATAACGGTAAAAAATATAAATTTACAAATATATACTGATATGTTACCGTTATCTTTATATGTATTATGTATACCTTTATATTTTTACTGATACATCAGTATCCGCATCGGCTCACTCCTTTTACCTGAAAATGGTCATATCGACTCCAATCATCAGCCAGTGGTATGAACCGTATGCCCCCATTGGAATTTTTTATTGGTGATGTATTAATCAAGGTTATAGGCTGATTCCCTACGATATTTTGTGGTGTATAACAATATTTAAATAGCCCCTCCCGCCTAGATTGAGCTACAGCTACGCCAAATTGATATCACCTAATATGTTTACAATATCAAGAGGATTTAAAGGTTTCGGGACCACCGGAAGAATAATAAGTTATTCGGAAATCAGATATTGGGTTTCGATATATGTATTCTGATCTACTTTACATTGTTTATAAATCAACTTATAAATTAAATTAGTTTAATTTACAGTTGATATTACTTAGCTTTTCTCAGTTGATTTTAAAAAAGTCCATCAAGTTAAAAACATTTTGAAAATTTTTCGTTTATACGTAAATATTACTATATTAGACATTCAATTGCTTTACGATTAGCATAGTTTAAATTAATACATATTAGTAAAGTAAAAGTAAAAGGGTATATGCAGTGTATATAATGATAAAAGTTCAATAAAATTGTTTTTTATAATTTATAAATTAGAAACTAGAAAGACACATTCACTGTTCACGTGATTCACATACCAGTTAAAAAAAATAGATTATTTTTTTTTAAACTGAATTAAGTTAATATTTTTCCCCATATTAACCTTTAACTTATCGAGTTAAATTTATAATTTGTTAACTGTTAACTTTTATTTTAGGTATTGAATTTGTATCCCCTTAACTTAATTTAACTTGAGTTAATTATTTTCATTAACTTGCCCAACTTTGAATCTAACAGATATACCTAATAAGCGTTATGCACTAGTTTTTTTTTACTTAGGATAACAACAAGACTAAAATAATTTTTTAAAAGGAACTAAAAGCGTTCCGGATAAACATTGTTGTTTACAAAAATTACTACTGTACATATTTTAATATTATGTACAATTTTAAAAGATGATATATTATACTATGTACCTACCTACTTATCTAGTAAAATATATTCATGTATATATATTATATAGGTATAAGCAGGAACGAAGAAGGCCGATATCGTTATTTGAAAACAAGAAATACATTTTCACCGGACGAAAAATATAGGATATGTCCTACACAAAACTATAAATACGGATGGAATTTTAATAAAATGAGTCTCAGTATAGTACCAAGGCATGGTAGAAAACAAGTACTAAAGAAAGCGATGTACAGTATCCACGGTTTTACACTAAATAATAAGCATCCGACGCAAAGACCTCCGAATTCACCCGGAAATTTGGAAATAGAGTCCTTATGAAAATAAAAGACAGCAATAAATTTTGATTGAATACTTTTATAGTTTTATATATAAGCATTATAAGCACTAATTAAAATTACGGAGCAAAACAATTTTAGTAAATTTGCTGTAATTCAAAAAAATATTAATAGGTAGGTAGGTAGGTACCTAAAATTGGAACTTTTCGTAATTAATTAAACAAGTAAACTGTGGTTCTAAGTATTATTATTTTCTTTTAACTAGATACTATAAAAATTTCAAAAATCTATACTCAATTTTAAGCTATTTGTAATTTATATAAGACGAAATCTATTTACACATTTTACAGCACTTTGGTAGTACCTATCTACTAATAAAAAGAATTAATTATTAATAATAATATAAAACAATTACAAAATCTCTTTATAAATATATCTAACCCCTAAGGTTTTACACAATGATGCAGATTTGTATGAAATTATTCAATAATAATGTTCAGTCATCGGCCAAGTTGTTGTTAAATAACGAAATGCATAATTTTGTTAGTCTACACTTCTACAGTTATTATAGTAGTCTGGCTTGTTAAACAATTTTGATACATAAAACTTTAGTTTTGTGACAATTATAGTAATTTTTAAGATTGTTATTGTTTAATATTATTTGAAATGAGATAAAAATTAACATAGAAGAAATCAAAATAAGTCATATTATTTTATATTTCATAATTTAATAACAGTTACATATTAATAATGATGATAATGTATAATAAATAAGTAATAATGAAATACATACATTTTACAATGATATTCATATTATTTTATAATATGAAAATATGTACATAGTAAACGTCATACAAATAACATTTATTAAAATGAATATAATATATTATATACCTAGTGGCTAGGTGATAACTGATAGATACCTACACTAAAACTGGGAGACAATGATTTTTATCAAGTATGTTAAAAAATAAGATATTTATAACAATTGTTTTTAAAGAAATAACAATTGGAATTTTTTCTATTTTTATACCTATTAAAATTAAATTAAAAACCATAATAAATTACCTATATTTTAGATGAACAGTGAAATACCTATATATTTATTTAAAGAACGATAATCATTCAATTTAAAAAGATTATGGTAATATACTTGATCATTATAACTAAGTACCTTTGCTATTAAGGTATGTAGTTGTGTAGTTATATCAAAGATAATCATGTATACACCATAAGCTTAGATGTTGTGATGCCTCTAGTATTTAAAATATAATTAGTTATAAATGGAAAAATAAAATTGTATTTAGTTTAAAATTATGATTGATATAGATGAAAATTCAAGTTCACAGTTTTAATGAAAAGAATTGTTTTTATTTCAAAATATCAAAAGTTTGACCTTATTGAGGGTTTAAATTATTTAAAGTCTAATTTTATAGCAATGGTTTTTAATTTTATTAGACTTACAAGTCACAGCCCATTGTATTAATTATTTAATTTTTGAGACATGTTTCAAGAAAATCACAGTTTAAGAAGATATTTTTCTACATTATGCAAAATATAAAAGCGGTTTGATAAAAAGGGACTTTATTAAAAATGGACCAATTTTTGATTACTTTATTAATATAATTATTATTATTTAGTAATATTTACTTTATTTTATTCACTTCGTACAGTTAAATTTTACAATGTTTTTTCTTTTATTAAAGGAATATCACAACTAAATTTTGAAGCACATATGAAAATCTGGTTTAAAATTACTGCTTTATTTATTGTATAATGGAAATTTAATTAATAATCTACAAATAGCAAGTAACAGAATTTACAAAATTATGACTAAATACATTGTACAATGGAGATAATTTTATATTAGCTTAGCTACCTTCAATAGAAAAAAAAAATGTATACATTATTATGATTAAATTACATTTAACAAATTCAAGGGTTTGCTTGACATATACTTAATCCCCACATAGTCAAATTTAATTTATAATTATAATAGTTATACAATAGAATATACATTAGTACATGTTATATAATATATTATTTAGTATAAAGTATACACAATGGTTCAGAACTGGTGTTTTGTGGAATTTAGTGAATGTGTTTTGTTAAAATTTAAAAATTGTATGTAAAATGTGATATATGTAATTTTATTATATTATGCAATTAAAAAAAATATTTAAGTACTACAGTAATTTCCCGTTACAACGAAAAATCCCGTTATAACAAAAGTTATAGAAGTCCCCTGCCGAAAATCAGGGCTTATAAAAAGCTTATTTGAATTTTCGTTACAACAACATTTCCGTTATAGTGAAAAAAAAAATCGGTCCCCTGAAGTTCTTTCTAACGAGATTTTACTGTATTATATTTTATAGTTTTGTTCCCCAAAAATCTTATACAATTTTGAGTGTTCTGTTATTCTGAAAAGGTTAAAAACCACTGGGATAACAAAATAAATAATTTATCTCATAATATGGTATGCTAATTTTTTTTTTACACCTTCTCAAACTCAAACA
The DNA here is from genome assembly GCF_020882245.1 of Rhopalosiphum padi. Taxonomy (NCBI): domain Eukaryota; kingdom Metazoa; phylum Arthropoda; class Insecta; order Hemiptera; family Aphididae; genus Rhopalosiphum; species Rhopalosiphum padi. The sequence goes on along the minus strand of NC_083598.1, from coordinate 8,876,012 downwards.
TTTAATTGTAACTTGACCATTTCAGTATTTTATAATACTTTCCTCCTAAGCAATAACAATTTTAACAGCATAAAAATATATTAGTATTATTATCATTATCAATAATTATAAATAATTACATGTTCATTAATATGTTAATTACCTATTATTATTAATATTAACAGTAGTTGAAATAATAATAAATAAATATAAATATTAACTATAGCTTTTATTGAGTATGGTGATGTTAAATATGAGAATAATAGTTTCAATCAAAAAATTCTGATATCTGTGCCAAATGCCAATTAATTCATTTTAGTAAGAAAAATAATTAAATATTGACTATTATTGGACAATAATCTGAAAAGTTAAATTAATTGTCTTAAGATAATAAATTGAAAATATAGTAACGCGGTGGTAATCTGAAGGGAATTGGTGAAATGGGTTGTTTGGATTACCAATTCGTTTAGGTTACCTAAGACTATTACAAAATGGCCTGATGGGGCCATTTTCATGTACATTTTTCAACAAAAATGAAATCATTATAAATTAACGATCACTTTAGTCTATAAAGTATGATATGCGACTAACAATCGTTATCGACTTATAAAATCTTAACGACGCACATGTGTGATATGCAGTCGTAATAATCGTTATGATTATTATTTTATTGGTCTATATCAGGGGTCACCAACTAATTTCTATAGAGGTCCGTTTTAAAACTTACTGGCTGCGGACACTAACAGTTTTAATAATTTATACATTAATATTAATAAATACATTTTTTTTAAATTAGTATTTATATTAATTTATTTATGCATTTGTTCAATAAAAATTAATTTAATTTTTTTGTCATAATAATATAAATTTTATATGACATATTCATAATTTATAATATTTTTTATGATTAACAATATATTTTGGTTGTTTCTGTTTCTATCAAGTATCTACAAGCAAACCCATAAATTCAAAATGCATCTTACAATATTCATAGTCGATTACATGGTTATTTTTATTTAATTATTAGTTATTTAATAATTGAGTAAACTATTATTCACAATTAACTTTTTCTAAAATATTTACTTAATTTAAATATCTAAGGAGCTACTAATATAATATTTTTTAAATTAAGTTTCTAAAACAAAACTTTGAAAAAATATTATTAAAATATATTAACAGAAATATGAAAATTGAGCTAAATAATGGATATAAAATCCATATGGTTAATTAAGAACCATCAATGGAAGAGTACAGAACTGGGATCTTCATTGTCAACCTGTTTAATGTAACGTAAAATATCTTTTTTTGTTATTACTCCCAAAAGTCTCCTGGAAAATTAATACAAGAACAAAAAAATTGTAAATAAGTTTAAAAGAAATATTAATAAATGTTTAATTACAAACCCATTATGTGTAACCAATGTCTGCCTAAGTCCTAATTTTCTGAACATATCGACAACAGTCTCCATAGGTGTTTGATCAGTAATTGTAATTGGGGCCATATCCAAAATTTTTTTTAATTTTAGAGGTGGAGGCATTACTTGTTGAGTTATGTCGGTAAACAGAACTAAAGATTCTGGTAAAAGTCCATCTATAGTTCGTTTTGCATTTTCTGAAATTATTTTTACAATTATTATTTATAAAATGCATTATGAATGAGTTGATGAGTTGAACCTTACCTATTGCCAATTGTAAATCCCTACGTAATACATATCCAACAAGATATTGAGATTCTCGTGACACCACAACTGGAAATCCATTATGTTCAGTTTCTTTTAATAGTATTTCAGTATCTTCTAGTGACATTGAAGACTGAGTGAGAACATTCAAATTCTCAGCTCGACTACATTTCAACACATTTTCTCTCATTAGATATATGTTTTAATTTTTTTCAAATTTTTATAATAAAAAACAAATACTAACCGAGGCTGCATAACATCAGCTGCCAAAGCAGTATGAACAATATCTTCTTTACTGTCCAAAAACGGATAACCATTTAATTGAATATGAGCATCATACATGCCTTCTTTGCCCAGTGCATCACCAACCCATTTGCTAGCCATGACAGCTGCCATCAATGGAACTATGTATCTTACACCACCAGTCAATTCAAACATAATGACCACTAATGAAACTATACATTTTAATTAAAAAAAAAATTATTTATTGTTTGTACTGTATAACTTTTATGTTTCATTGAAACTTATAATATTCAATAGTTAATATTGAGTAATATTGTTACCAGTCATTCGGGTAACTCCTCCTAGAACAGCAGCAGCACCTACCATGGCATATAAGCCAGGAGTAATACAGCCTTCTTGTCCTGGTAATCCACAACTATTGTCAAAAAACCATAAATGTGGATGTTTAGCAGCTAACTGTTGCATCAAAATACCAACAATACGACCAGTTATACCGCCCATGGCCAAACTTGGAATAAACAGACCACAAGGTACCTGTAAAACATAATAATAAACATTACATACATACCATCTATACATTTAGGTACAATGATAAAAATAATATTCAATTGATTTGATTCTTATACTTTGATGCCAAATGTAAAAATTGTAGTGACCAATTTCAAAACAAAAGCCATTGATAGAAGTAACATAGCTGTGTATACACCAGGTCCAGCTACATTTGCTTTGTCATTAGTATAATCGCTAAACATTATAAAGCCATATTTTAATAATTAATTTATATATTTTTATATCATATACTATCAACTCTCACCACAAACCATCATTACTAGATACATCACATTGGCTGAAAAGAAGATAAATTAATTGACTAGTTCCCATGCGTGTATATGGGTTAGGATATGATAGTATTGCTGTTACAGCTGTGAGTAATAATACTTCCATGACTGGATATTGTCCAAGAATTGATGTTTTACGAAAACGACACCATTTAATATTGCATTTGATAAAAACTGTTGCAATTACACCCTAAATTTAATAATTGTTTAATAATCATAGCAAAATTAAATATAAATATAAGTATAAATTTAATTACTCCAATAATTCCCAATCCAATAAATGGTATAAGTTCAAAAAACATCCATGGCCTGTGATATTCTACATAGAACATAACAGAATGTTCGTTACCAAATGGATTGATTGAACTAAGTACAAATGCAGCAACAAGAGCACAAAAGAATGAACGCCATAAAGTTTTCAAAGGAAAATAATAGCTAACCTTTAAAAAAAAAAATATATATATTTACAAAAATCAGTCACATAATATTTTGAGATGTTGGTTATCACATGGGGTACAATTGAATACTATTTATCATTCTAAACCATTCAAATTGTTTTTAAATTATTTTTTATTAATATAACCAAACTCAATTTAAAATATATTTACTATAAAACAATTATTATCAAATTTCAGAACAAATTAAAAAATATTGAAAAAATTGTAACTAATAAACATTTTAAAGCCATTGTTTAACAAAGTAAAAAAATTAAAAAAAAAAAAATCATGATAAAGTAACTTTTTGGATTTAATTGATTGAGATAAAAGTAATATATTTATATTACTTGATTTCTTCAAAAACACTATGTTTATAATCATGACTTATAAAGTTATCACTGTTATACGGTTAATCACCTGAAGTATATATTATATACAATATATACATAATATATAATAGTAATAGGGTAATTGATTTTAATATGAGTATTGAGTATTCTAGAATATAAAAGTCCTTAATCAAAAGTGAAAATGAATAACATTCATTAAACTTATTTACAAAGGGTACACAAAAGTTAGGTAACCATTAATGAATTTCTGTATTTATAACACCCTGTATGTACCTTGAATAAAAAACAAAGGGTTAAAAGATTTATTAATTTAAAAATAAGAATAAATACCTCTTCTAAACTAAAAAGGACTCCACCAATTGGAGCTCCAAAAGCAACAGAAACCCCCGCAGCTGCTGCTGCTGACAATATTTCTCTTTTTTTGGCTTCATTACGGCCATACTTAGGAAACAAATATGATAAAATATTGCCTAAAACAATAACCATAAAATAATATATTTTAATATTGGAATTGATTAAAAAAAATTTACTTACCAATACATGAAGCTATATGTACCATAGGTCCTTCTTTTCCTAAGCTGAGTCCAGCCGAAACACACATCATTATTCCAACAGATTTTATTAGTAGAGTCCATTTTCCTAAGTAACCTCTAATTATAAAACCACTTAAAATTGTTTTTATCTGTAAAACCAAATTGAAGTTCCATAAATATGTTTTAAACAATATTATAAAAACTTAATAATTAGCTTTATGAATTGAAATTATTTTTAGTGATTAGTTTTGTTAAGATGATATTTTAGAAGATTTAATTTATAAGTAAATTAAGAACATATACAATATTACAATTTAAATATGCTCATTAAAAATTAAAATATTATACAACATTAAAATATATACATGGATATATTACAAAACATTTTTTTAGTTAAAATTAATAATTATTATGCTGACTTATTTTAATAATAGATAAAATCCTTATACATTTTTTACCAAACATTGGTTCTAACTAATATAAATATATCAATTTTCAGTCTTCTTTTAAGGTAACAAAATTAACTAAAGTTATCCTAGGGGTATTTAAAAAATAAAAGAATGGAACATTACCTCTGGGACACCAGATCCACATGCATAGGGAGCAAACATTCTGACTAAACCAGCAGCAAGAGCTGCAAATAATAATGCCCATGCAATGTAAAATAAATATGATACTATATAGGCAAAAGGTCCATAGTTTGAAGAAGTCATTAATTCAGACCAATAAAACCACTGAAATAAATAAAAATATAACTTAATATGAATAAAATTTTTATAAAATGTTTACATTTTTGTATACTGGTTTATAAATTAATAAGTCACGCATATTATTATTATAAATTAAATACAATTGAAACACTTACTTGTGAACAGTTTCCTTTATCTAGTTCAAATGAAGTTTCGTTTGATGACCAACAACATTGTTCCATGTTTAACCAAAATGCTTGTGGACAAATACCAAATTTTAGATCTGACATCCATGATGTCCCAATGTCAATTATCGCTGCAACAGTTCCAGTTACAAGTCCCACCAATAGTACACAAAGCCAGCCTGACCATGCATCATGAGCTGATTTTATCTGATTATATTAAAATAATTAAATTAAACTTAGTTTACAGGATATTAAAATATTTCTTTTACTAGATCAATGAATGAATTTTGTTTGCGTTTTAGTATATATCTATGTCGCATCCGATCTCTTGCAATGTCTCGCTGCCAATCAATAGTATGAAAATCTTCATATTGACCAATTCCAGGAATATCCTCAGTTTCACCAGATCCTTTAAATTTGTTACCAAACAAATAAAATAACAAGGCATAAATAAAAAGTAATATAAGTTATACATTTATAAACATTATCACAATTAGGATTTGTAAAAATTAATTTAATAGTACGTTTTTTAAATTTTTGTGTGTTTAATAAAACATTACAAAATATGACTTCTTAATTTTATAATATTAAAACAATATACAAGGCAATAAAGCAATCATAGAAATAAATACATTTTTTTAATTAAAAAAGCAATCTACCTTTGCTTCCTGGAGAAGTTTTCTTACGATACTCCGAATATAAATTAATAATTGCACTACATTTTGAATAACTATACATTTTTTACTTAATTTATTAAATTAATATGATAATTATATAATAAAAATCATAAAATATTATCATAAAGTTACGTGTTAAATTTTAATAGAGCAATGTTTTGTGCAATAACAAACATATAAGGTACAGTAAAATATAAAAATAATATAATCTGTGCATTTGTGTAACTTACATATTGTGAATTGTGATAGAGTGAATATTTGGATAATAAATGCTATTTTTATAATAAAACCCAAATAGTATTATCAATAGTTATTATTACATAATAAAATATTTAATTTAATTTATTGCACTTTATATTATATTCAATTTTATTCCCAAATAAAACTAATTAAAAATAAATAGTTAATTCGGAAATTTGCATATGTTAAATCAAAACATCATAGCTAAACACTTCCCATTAACATATTGATAAGTTTTAACAAAAATGTTTATAGATAATTAGGAACAAAAATTAACCTAAAAGTATTAATCTGGTGTTATATTATAGTATAATCATGAAAATATAATAAAAATTAACCCAATAATTTCAATCTAACAACTACAACAATTTTCAGCAATAAGATATTCAGAGTTAAAAAGTTTCTTGTGATTTATAAAGAATTCAAAATAATAGCTAATAATTAATAATATAATTTATAATACATAGAAACTATACAAGGATTAAGCTAACAATTTTTTTATATACCTACTCAGTACACACTAAAATTAAACATATATCATTAAACCAATATTCAATCAAAAAGTACTAAATATTAGTACAAAATATACTAATCATTGGGCAAAGAAAATTTGTTCAACTTCTCTATATATAACATTGTAGGCATTTAAAAATATAGTACCATCAATATAATTCATATTGTATTAAATATTCATGTATTACATATATTTATTTCTAACTTTATTGCTGTTACTAGACAAATATTTCTGTTCCACCCTAGAATTAATTTAAATGTTTATCATTAGTAATTGATTCAGTATTATAAAAAATGGTTATAATCATTAATTAGATATTAGAGACTATAGTTCTTAAATAGCTTACAAGCTATATATACTATATACTGTGTACTATATTGTAATATAACTTATACAGTATGATCATGATTTAAGGTACCATTAAATATCTCAGCTGGATGACTTAGTATTGAAATTAATATTTTAGAGGGCTTATTGCCTATGGGGTACTTAAATACACATTTATTTAAGATTTTCAAATTTTTACAGTAATTACCTACGATATTATTAAATTATTATTTGTAAACAGATAAGGTAAATTAAACATTTATTTTATTATATCCAGTGGTTGTACGTGGAAATTTCATTTAACACAAATTATGCATTAACTCAAATTGTGACTTCTATAACTTGGTCAATTTTGTAAATAGAAAAAAAACTTTTTATACAAAAAAGGTTTAAAAAAAAAAAAATCTATCAGAATATGAAAAAAAAAAAAAATTTAAGTTTATTTGTGAATGCGTATACTATAAGTGTAAAAAATTTGAAAATCATAAATAATTGTGTATTTAAGTACCAGATAGGCCTTCAAAATATTTACTTTAATACGATGTCATTCAGCTGAGATATTTAGTGGTACCTTAAACCGTGATCATACGTGTATATATTTATTTATTGTTTTATTTGGAACAAAACAATTCCAAGCTCTAACATAGAATTTGGGTTTTAAGCTAATGAAAAAATAAAAATGTAATCACTAAAACTAGAAAGCTCTAATGATTCTATAAACTAATAAACTATATATTTAATAAACAACAAAATAATATAATAATACTCATAATATAACTCATAAGCCATAACACATAAGAGACATAAACTCACCAAAATTTATTGTTCCCGCAAAAATGATGTCAATACCTTCAAATTTTATAGTATTTTAACATAAAACAAAATACATATGTTTAAAACTATCTTTATAGGTTTTATATAAATTACATTGTTCTCAATCTGGGGGTGTGCTCCCCTAGAGAGGCGTGAAAATGTTGAAAAAAATGAAAAATGAAAACGTTGTGGCGCCATTATACATTTTTTTTCTTATGCAAATAAATTTAATTAATATAAAAAAAACTTCATTGAAGTTATATTCATATTAATTCAATAACCAATTTACCATATAAACCCAATATCCCGTGAACTCATACAATAGTTTGAAAGGGGGCATGGACTTCAAAAGGTTGAGAACCCTTGAATTACAAAAAGCATATTTATTTTTATAATAAATAATAAAATATGTTTTAATCAAAAGACAAATTCAAAATTTTTCTAATGAAATGATTGTTAAACAAAGAAACATTTATTTAGATAAAATTGGCTTTAAAATTTAACTTAAGTATGAGTGTTTTGTTAAAAACTTAATATTTATCGTTAATTATGTATATATATTAATTTATCATAGCTCATAAATAAAAACACTGTAATGTAAATTAAACCTAACTGTGTATTTTAAATCAACCAATATAAAACTTTAGTTAACAAAATATCAAGTGAATAAAATATTTTAATTTAGTTTTTAAATAATAATAATATATTAAATTGTATTTAAACATTAAAAGTAAATTTGGTAGTTATAATAACAAATTTTTAATTAATACAATACCTATAAATAATACTTCCACTATTCACAAAAATTGAAAAATATGAAATTAACTAATTACAATATAATTAATATAAAATGATGTATGATATTTGTATTTAAATTTTAAATAATAAAATATATCTATGAAATTAAAGAAACATATACATTATATACTGCATAACGTGAATAATAAACTATAAAAATTCCCAACAAGTTTCTACATAAAAAGGTTAAAAATCATTTAGTGTTAGTATAATAGAATTGGATAATGTTTAATCAAAACATTTTTCTGTTTATTTTTCTTCTACTGTACATATATATATATATATATTGAAAGTAGACGAAAGATTTAAATCAATACAATTATTGATAGTTATACTAATTTAAAATGTACATAATTTTTTTATTTATTAATTTATAATTAGTATTTATCTTATACATATATAAGAATAGGTACTTATAAACTAATGTTTTCTTAAAATTTTATGGTCCAATAAAATGTAAGTTTACTGAAAGCTTTTACCTCTCCATTATGGCAAACAACTTAAAATATACAGATTTACAAGAACAATAAAATTACTCATTTAATATGATAAGGAAATATGTTCTTAATAACCTCATTATTTTATCATTTATTTACTGTTGCATACAAAGACACATCATAAAATGACTATATTATTAAATAAAATTATATTACCTGGTAAATTTATTGGAGATCTCTGATTTAAAGTACGTTCAGTCATTGTCCCTGAAGTTGTAATGTCAATCATATCATCATCTGAACTTATTCCCACATTTCTTTCAGTTAATTTTTTTACCTATAATTGCAACAAAAATATAATCAATAATGTAATATGTTAATCTTAAATATTATTCAATTGTAAGTGCTTAAAATAAAAATAATAATTATATAAATGTACATAATTATGTAAACACTTACTCTCATATTATACAATTTTGAAAACACGATATTGAATAGACATCAATTAACTACACTCTACAAACCAACACCTAAAAATTGCTCAACGTATTTATACGCATAATACCTAATCTAATAGTATTATTATTTTTATTTGCAATTTATTAATCAACAACAAATAATTCAATTATAAACAGAAAACAATACATATACATATTTAAAATAGAAGTATAATAAATATACCCATTTTTTTTAAAATATAAATAGGAACTCTCAAGTATATTACTATTAAAAAAAATAAAAAAAATTTTAATTAATGGACTATAATTTAATACTTAAAATAGCAAATAATAATACTATTAGATTATTAATAAACATAAAAACAATACAATAATAATTAAAAAGTAAATAAGCTAAAATCAAGTACACATTTAATAAATATAAACTCTCAAATTTAAATAAAAAGAGGACATTTTTGTAATAGGTTAAATATGATAGAGGTTAACAAATATTGAAAGATTAACCATTATATTAATTAAATCTTTTTATATTATAAGAGCATAGCAACAACTTTATGTGGTTAAAAATTATAAAAAAAATAATCAACATTTTAAATTCTGTATTACTATAGGTTCCTTACTATAGGTATGCATTTAAATATATTATAATAAAGGTTATATTAAACTCATATAAATAAATTTATTTATTTTTATCTTGGGTTAATTTTTAATACAAATTAAGATTTACTTTTACATATTTGTTTTTATAATAAATTGTAATAAAAGTCAATTTAATACATAATAACAATGTATTAACAAGATAAACTATTATTTATACATTTAGTATGATATCAGTAACGCCCCTTAAAATGTTAGATAGAAGAGCGTATAGATAAATAGTTTATAAATGTATAAATTGTATACTTTTTAATTTATTATTAAAATAATAAGCAAAGTAAATTTTAATAATTCATATTACATTTGAGTGATTCACTCCAAACTAATAGTTTAAAAATATATTATTTATAAGCTGAAGCCTGAAGGTACCAAAAAATATTATCAACAAAATTATTTTCAAACTGACATTCACATTCAACTACAAAAGAAGCAATTGTTTCTTGAATTGTAATTAATACCTGTTTAACAGCCTGATAAGAAGTAGAAGGCTTATTAGGGAGATCATTTTTGCGAATATTGCTTGTTAATGGTAAATTTTCCATACTTGTGGAGAAACATATTTCTGAATTTTAAAAACAATATAATAATTAGTTTTTAAAAATAAATTGCGCACAGGTAATTTTTATATATTTTTTTTCACCAAGTTATTATAAAATATTTACAAAAATTATATGGTTAATGTTTTAATTTATTATTTAATATCCTTATATAATTCTTCAATCATTGCTAAAAGGTAAATTTAGATAATGTATAAGTATATATGTATACAGTAATAATTTATAAATACATACCCAAAACAACTTTGCAACATTTTATCATTTTTATAGTTTAAAATAAATAAATAATTAATATACACTATGCTTATTGACTAAAACAATGATACGGGACATATATAATACCTTTTAACTTCATATTTAGCATGTAGCCCACTTACTCATTCATTAGATTAATATTAAGAAGTATTAAGATTCATAATATTTAGTCATATTACGACTAGTTTTATTTTGAAGATATACAGTATGTTGCAATAAATCAAATAATACCGTAATAAACAAACATATAGGGCACTAAATCATTTGCTATTTGCTTTTGTAACTGAAATCTTGTATTTGTAGTTTATACATCTATTTTATTATATCTATGGACATGTTAGTGTTTTATTTGATAATAAAAAAATTATATAACAATATAGAAGGTCAATAATAGATTAACAAATAATGATACCGAATGGATAAAAGCATGAAAAATATTAGATATAGTATCCATAGTACTTACTTAAAATAACTAATTAGTTATAGTAAAAAAATGATAAAATTCTAAAGACATTCAGAAATAATAAATATTTTTATTAATTGTTCTTAAAAACACCTAGAAGAAAAATGTGTAAACTAATTTAAATTATAATAAAACAATTATGTAAAACATTCACATTGACTTCTTGGTCAATGTGCATTTCTAAATAGTAAATAATAATAAAATGAATATATTGCATTATGTTGATTATGGTACAAATATTTTCTAGTATGTATTGACATTTAACTATTACTAGTGGTGCGCAAGTCCAAAACTTTGCCTATGACACTGGACACATCTACATACAACTTTGACACCCTCCTAGGTTAGGTTAATGTAAATTTGTACATTCAATGACAAAAGTGATCCGATAGGTAAATATATATTTTGATGCCACTTCTTGATTTAACTAGTTCTTTCTTGATTAAAATTTTAACTTAGTTTATTTTGGATAAAAAGAAAATGCAATAACAATTTAACCATAACATATTCTTTTATTAGTATTAATAATATTTATTTATTTATTCATGACTAATGAAGTTAAGAATCATTAAAATGTGCATGTTATAAAATAGAGTATTGTTTATTGCTTTAAACTTTTTGTAATAAAGTCAGTTATTTAACATGATAATTAATTTATAAACAAAGAAGAAACTATATTTTAAATTTAATAAAGTAAGTGTAAAAAATTATTTTGATTGAATTAATGACCGCACTAAACATTTTAAATACATTTTTAACCACAAAATATTTTTATATAATTTCTGGAATTGTGAAACAAATTTTATTTAACAAATTATAATCAATAGAGAAATAAAGAATAATATCACATAACATCAAAGTTTAATAAAAAAAAAAAATAATGAATTCACACTTTTATTTGAAGTTATTAATCATTAATGATTTAATGATTTTGATTTTTTAATAGCAGTTAAGAATATTATGAAATATGCCTATAAAAAGGATATTTATGATTTTAGTAAAGGAACTGATAATTATATTAAATAATTAAGTATGTTAAAGGATATGACTGTTTTTGCATTTTTTTTAATATCAGTACCTACTACTAATTATTAATCTATTGATAAACAATATTAATTGTCTGATTAAATCATAAATACGCTGTTATGACTGATAAAATCATCAAGAAAGTCTTGTATTAAAGGAAATTATCAAAAAATTGTCACTAGCATTTGGAAATAGAACAATATATTAGGTAGAGTAATTAAGTAAGTTGATGTTATAAACTTCAATATAAAATATAAGCAATTCATAATATCACTAGTAAATAATAAATTAAAATAAATATAAATATACTTATATAATTAGATCACAAATTTATTTATTTTAATCAAATCTAGTTCTGAAATATAATCTTTCTAAGCAATATATTTATGTATATTAAAGAGACAGCGAGAATATCTGATTGCATTTCATAAAATTTTAAACATTTTGGCCAACTAAAACATTATCTTATTTTATTCATCCCTTATGGAAACTTATAGTAATAAAAAATATATAAGCAATTTACTTAATTGAATTAAAGGCTTTTGAAGATACCAGATACCTACTACACTAAACTAAATAGGGTAGGTACTTGAAAAACCAAAAAATGTATTAATGATGAAGATTTTAGTCGATAAAATAGATTGGCTAAACAATGAAGAAAGAACAAACAAAATTGATAACATTTTAATTTGTAATTAAAGTCGTATTATTAAAAGCGACAAATTTAACTTACATTTTATTTTTGAGAACCACCAAGACATTTCTGATTCATGACGTGAAGATCAGTTAAGTTAATGAATATATAATAGTAGGTAGATAAAGATAGATATTATGGTAATATATATGGTAATAAAGTGGTTATATTATTTTTGTTGTCTGAATATTATTATATCCTTAAAACATTTAAAATTCCAAGTTACAATATAATATTATTAAAATATGTTTGCATTATACTATTATTGTTTAATATTTATTGATAAGATGATAAGAGAATGAATTCGTGTCCAAAAATTTCAATGCTAGTTGTCCGTCGTGGTTGGTGTACTGGCGAATATAGATTGTAAATAATGCGAAATTGTAAAAAATACTTATATAGTATGTGGATAATATTTTGCAATTTCGTTTAATCAAAATAATAATGATAATAGGACAGGTGAATACTAAATACATTTTGTTTTGGTGTAATCATAAATTTTCGAAAATTAGAGTGGGGCGATAATTTATTGACAAAAATTAATGGATGGGATTTTCAGGTTTCAACGTTGGTGCACGTTCCGATCTGCTAATTCGCGATTATCGATGTTGAAAATTTAAATTAAGTACATAGTTAATAAGTAATAATACGGTCTTAGAATTTAGATTAATAGCACAGCACGGCGTTAATGGATTTAAACATAACATAATATTATATAATATTGTATACATAGAAGAAAGCCATCTTTAATTTATTTTTTTAAATTAATTTTGTCTCCCCCCCCCCTAGAAAAATGTCTGGGGACGTCAATGTTAAATAGACTTTAGACTTGTTTTAGTGTACTGTACTAACTTACTACTAAACATGACAAAATATATTTTGTCATGCTACTAAGTAGTAATTAGTAAGTATTAATGAACACTAAGACTATAGTACCTATATGTACATCAGTACATCATAATTTTAATTTTTAAGTTTGTATAGTTTAATATAATAATATATTGTACTACTACTGAGTTCCAAACCCAATAGACCAAACTATTCGAATCTCAAAATGTAACATCATTATTATAATAAGACACAGTAAAGTTATTAATACTAATACTACCTAGTAATACTCATATCTTATTAAAATTAAATTCATACCAAAACTTTACCGGGAAAGCAAATCCTTATGTATTATGTATTTGGACGTATGACCAAGAGTTCTACTCAGCGTTTAATAAGTGTAACTTAAGCAAATTCTAGTACCTATTTGCAGTACTATTGTTTGGGCGGCCTCACAATTTATTATTATACGATGGGGCCTATATTCATGAATTATCTTGTCAAATTTTAATAGTGTCAATAGTGATATTAAATTGACTGTGTATTGTGTATACAACAGTTTATGAATTGTAAATAAATAATTATAATTTGTTATACCACATAATATTTAAAAGTCATATGCTCGTATGTAATACTATTATAATAATAATTAACGATTTTTAATTTGTATATTTATTATTTTACTTATGGTAATTAAAATTAACCTGCGTTTATTTTCTTACAGCTGAGTAAAAGATTTACGACTACGGTTGTATATTAGTGTATAAACTACAGGACTACGACTGCTTTCGAATAAATCATTAAATAAATCTATAAATCCTTGTACCAATTTACTAGTTGATATAAGGAATTTAGGAATATCTTAAAATCGTGTTGATTAGTATGATTATGACAATATGATTAATATGATAATTTTTTAACTGATAATAATAATTATTTGATGATAAGTGATAAGAGATAAGAGATAAATAAAAATATAAATAATTACAAAATAATCACAATTCTGAATTCAGACAATTCAGTTATTTACTGTTCATAGTTGGACATTCCGATAGTTCTCAATGTTCTCATTCCATAGAGAAAACCAATCATAGATTTATTATGTCAAATGTCATAAATCGAAATGATTTACACAATATTTATTTTTTCATTAACTAGTTTAAATGAAAAAATAATTTATCATTGAATGTTGATTTTTAATGAACAGATAGAAGAAACATATTGATAGAATCATAGAAATGATCTGATTATTATTTAATTAATTGAATTAGTATATTATTGTATTTGTGATGGAGGAACAGAATATGGATATCAATATTGATACAAACAATCGAGAACAAATTATTCGCGGTATTAACAATTTTTACATTAATTGTATTATATATTATTGAATTTTAAAATAATTTATTGATCATGTTAATTATCACTTAAAAGATCAAACAGTCATGCTTGGTAATGTTGAATTTCAAAGTGAAATTGATTCTGGGACATCTACACCTAAACTTGATCCTTTTCAAAGCACCCAATCAAATTCTAACACAATTATTGACTCTTCACTAACTATTACACCTGGTAAAATGTCTTATTTGTTGTACTTTTTATGATTTTTATCTTTTTTATAATATTAAGTGTATATTGCAGAAAGTCAACGGCAAAGTGTAATAACAGTTTTACCATGGGGAGCACACAAAGAACGTTCACCATTCCCAAATGTAGACACAGACATCAAGCCAGGAGAGTATGTTATGCGTACATTATTTGCAGACTTTACAGTACAGGCTGAACGAAAAATGGAGGAGGTAATGACTGAGCCAGAAAAACCATTGATGAAGATTTTGCAACGTGGTGAAGATGCACAATTTGATCAGTTATTGATTGCTTTTGGTTCAGTTGCTGAACATTGTTTGCCTTCAATACTGAAAGCTCTTTTTGCTTGGTATGATCGACAAATTGGTATACTAGATATCAATGCTACAGATTCAAAGAAAATTGAACTTAAAGGCAAAAAGTATGATTAATGTTAACTTTGAATTAATTGAACTTTATAACTAAATTTTACATCTATATGTATTATATACATCACGTGATATGCATTCATGTATATACATTATTCAGTGTTTCTTAATCTTTTTGATATCACGTCATCACGGAACACCAAATAATAATATTTTTTGTATGCGGAACCTCTATAAAAATTATCTTTAAAAAAGAAGGGTACACAAAATATGGCAATTTAGGCAAACCCTTAAGTGATCTTCGTGGAACACAGGTTAAGAAACACTGAATTATACATTGAATAATATTAAAATAAATGAAAAAATAATATTATTTTAAATATGCTATATTTAATATATTTTATTTTAGTGACATTATTGATACTAAAGAAGTAGAAGTAATGGGAGAGCGGAAAGATCTGGCGGTCGAGTTTATATTTTGCTTAGCATTGATAGAAGTATTAAAACAATTACCATTTCATCCCGGGCATGAAGATTTAGTCACTTATATTGAGAATTTATGCTTCAAACATTTTAAATATCGTGAAGGGTATGTAAAATACATTCTTAATATACATCAACTATTTGGACTTGTTAATATCATTTTTAAACACCAAAAATAAAAAAATTAATATTTAAACATGTATTTGTTTCAATGATTTTTTTCTATGAAGTATTTTTAAAACATTAAAAAATTTCTTATATTTCATACACTTTTAGCAATTGAAAATTGAGTCCTATTGATTCTATAAAGAAGACATTTTCTGAATAGCACCTGTAGAAAAATTATAAATGAATATCAGTAATTGTAATGGGTTTAAAATTGTTTTCAACTTTTGATTCTGATAATTTATTTTGGTTTTATAATCGTAATACATTATTAACATTTAATTAATAGATAGCAAAAGCCTCTATAAAAATATAATTAATGAATATTGTTTATAGTTTATATTTTATATAGATAAAATGCAACAGCTTGATTATTATTTTTTAATGAACCAATTTTTAATAATAATCAATAAGTTCATATTATTTGGAAAATGTGTACATGACTAGTATAAAATTCAAAGTGGGGTCAGTGGCATGGATAAGAATTTTCATTGAGGGGGAAGGGGATATATATACTCCAAAAAACTAGCTAATTTTTGTAAAAAAAAAAATTGATAACAAAGTATTTCTATAAAAATAAAAGGTCATGGTGGGATCCATCACCCATATCACCATACGCCCATGATGCGGGTAACAACAATGGTTTAAAATCAATAAAAGTTAAATCAATAAATATTATCTTTTTAGTATTCTTTTATTGTATTATTGAAATTGGATCTAAATTTGTGTTAATTAAGTATCATAATTGATTTCTAGGGCACAAAACTGTCCCAATGCACCAAATATACACATGGTGGCTGATTTATATGCAGAAGTTTTAGGAGTTTTAGCTCAATCTAGGTTTTTGTCTGTCAGAAAAAGGTTTATGGCTGAGTTAAAGGAATTAAGAGCTAAAGAACCATCACCACATGTCATACAGGCTATTATTTCATTACTAATGGGAATGAAATTTTTTAGAATTAAGGTACCTAAATTCTACATAAATATAATTTTATTTTTATACATTTAAGGTATATAGATTTATATTTTTGATATTATTATAAAATATTTTGATTAACAGATGGTTCCAATTGAAGATTTTGAGGCTTCATTTCAGTTTATGCAAGAGTGTGCTCAGTATTTTCTTGAAGTCAAAGATAAAGATATTAAACATTCAATGGCAGGATTATTTGTTGAAATTTTATTACCTATGGCTGGTGTAAGGATTATTTAAATGTTTCTTTTTTTTTTTTCCTGTAAACCAATGTAATTACATATTTTTCTTATTTTGTTAGATTGTTAAAAATGAAGTAAATGTTCCTTGTTTGAAAAATTTTGTGGAATCACTTTATTCAACAACTTTAGATATGTGTACCAAATCAAAACACAGACTATCATTGTTTCCATTAGTAACTTGTTTGCTATGTGTTAGTCAAAAAATTTTTTTCCTACAAAATTGGCATTATTTTTTGGCAATGTGTTTATCAAATTTAAAAAATAGAGATACAAACATGTCAAGAGTTGCTTTAGGTAATTCAAATTTAAAAATCAGTCTCAAATTATTTTGTTTTATTATTAATTTATATATATATATTAATCTTGTATTTTCATTATAGAGGCACTTTATCGTTTGCTATGGGTATACATGGTGAGAATAAAATGTGAAAGTAACTCTGCTACTCAGTCTCGCTTACAAAGTATTGTACATTCTTTATTCCCTAAAGGATCAAAAGCTGTTGTACCACGTGATACACCTTTAAACATATTTGTTAAAATCATTCAATTTATTGCTCAGGTAAATTTAGTAATTATTTTTGTTATTTTAACTTTTTGAATAACTTATTCCAATAACACCATAATTTCTAAACATTATTGTTCCAGGAACGGTTAGACTTTGCTATGCGTGAAATAGTATATGATTTGCTAAGTGTAGGACGACCAATTAAATTAATACTTACACCAGAACGAATGAGTATTGGTCTCAGAGCTTTTCTCGTTGTGGCAGATAGTCTTGAACAAAAAGAAGGTGAACCACCAATGCCAGGTACATCTGGAGTATTGCCATCTGGTAGTACACTCCGGGTGAAAAAAACTTTTTTGAATAAGGTTTGTAAACTATATCACTATATTATATAATATTATAGTTTTATCATTAATTGATATAAGCGATATTTTATAATAATAAAACTATTTAATTTAAATAATACATTTAGATGCTAACTGAGGATACAGCAAGAAACATTGGTATTCATTCTTATTTTCCAAACGTACGACGAGTGTTTGTTGAAATTTTAAGAGCATTGGATACTCATTATGGCAGACCTTTGATGATGACTAGTACACAAAATATGAATAAAGTATTTTTGAATTTTCACTTTTATAGATTTAGTTATTAATTTTTTATCCATAAAATAATCAAGAATAAAAAAAAGGGTAGGTAATGGGTATCGCTCTGCTGTATAGTAGAGACGGAGAGTAGGTCACTATAATGGATGTGTTAAATTTGAATGCAATGACAGGTATCATTTTATTATAAAATTTTTATACGAAAAACGATTCTGAACAGAGTTGATTTGTCAGTCTAGGATAATTAGTAGGATATATTATTTTATTACCTATATTTAAATTGTAATATATTGTTATTCTTAAAAAAAATTAAATTTCATACGCTCATAAAATGTTTTCTATATTGACACCGGAGTTCTTTTACAGTTATTTGAAGGAATACTTATGCAAAATTTTGTATTGGGTTTTTAACCTAAGGTATAAATCACAAAAATGTTCAACTTCAAAATTCCTTGCTAAGTTTTGCGATTTTGTAAACATTTGAACTTTAAATGCTTATAAATAACAATTATAACTAACGATTTTTGATTTTTTTTTTACTACGATAAGTACAATTTATAATAAACCTTGTATTAAAATTTAAAGATTTTTTGGAAAACCACATTTTTTTATCGGCATTTCAAGAAAAAAAATTTAGAAAAATTGAAAATTTCAATTGTCTGCAAATAGCTTAAAAAAGTCAAAATATTTTTAAAATTTAATCGTAAATAGATAACGTTAATATCATAAACATTTGGTGAAAATTTCAAGTATTTACAATGATTTATTTTTGAATCGCAACAAAACAAAAAAAATCAATTATGTGTAAAATTTCCCATTTTTCCATTACTTTTTTTTTTAGGGTTTTTCCTGACGCTTTTGAAAATTAATGAAAATTTTTTACTCTTGAACCCCTAAAGTACCAATTAGATGAATTTTCCTTTTTAAAAAGGGGCTGAGGTTAAAAATCAAAACACTATTACTACAAAAAGTAGGTAATGACAGACATAAAAATAAAAAAATAAAAATAAAAAACCATACATCATTGTAAAATCAATACATTCATCACTTCGTTCAGAATCTAATAATTAAAATAAGGAATTTATTTTTTACTCTTGTGTAAGGATTTAATAAATATGTATAGCTTAAAATTCTTTAAATCATATTTCATATTGTATAGATACAAATGTACAATATAGAACAATTTGCTTTAATTTTTAATAATAAACACAAATTACTGATAAATAAATAATTCATGGTAAGTAATAGTCCAGTTAAAAAGTTCATTAATTGTAATTCTTTATTTTTGCATTGGACTCTTTTAATCAGGTTCATGGGGATATGTATTATTTTTATACTTATAGTATGTACTATATTATGTTTTACAATTTTGATAGCTTATATAATTTTAAACTTTATAGATTAATTGATAGTTTGTTGTAATAGGAACCTGATGAGATGATAACTGGTGAAAGAAAACCACGTATTGATCTATTTCGAACATGTGTTGCGGCTGTTCCACGTTTAATACCTGAGACTATGACTGGTGCTGAATTAGTAGATATGTTGTCTCGTTTAACTGTGCATATGGATGAAGAACTCCGGGCTTTAGCATATCAGAGTCTTCAAACTTTGATTATTGATTTCCCAGAATGGCGACATGAAGTAATTACTAGTAAGCATATAATATAGTGGTTAATGTATTTATTCATTATTCAATTATATTGAATGTTTAAAATTTACATTTAGGTTTTACACAATTTTTGGCCCGTGATGTGCAAGACACA
Source organism: Rhopalosiphum padi (assembly GCF_020882245.1). Taxonomy (NCBI): domain Eukaryota; kingdom Metazoa; phylum Arthropoda; class Insecta; order Hemiptera; family Aphididae; genus Rhopalosiphum; species Rhopalosiphum padi. The sequence goes on along the minus strand of NC_083598.1, from coordinate 8,855,641 downwards.
TTCCCGCAATTAATCGATAATGGCTTGCGAATGTTATTGCAACTATTAACTTGTTGGAAAAATAGTATTACACCAGGATTGATAAAAAATCAAACGGAAAAAAATAAAAAAATAGATTTAACTAATAACCAACAAAAATTTAAAAAAGTTGATTTTTCTCAAGCAGAAGCCTTAGCATTAGTAATGTTATGCAATTGCCGACCCAGTCCCCGCCGTTTATCAGCACACATACTTCGTGAAATAAAATCTCTAGTGAAGATATTAGGTTGGCGTTTTTAGAAATACTTCATCATAGTAAATGTAAAAATTAAAAAAAAATTATTTTGGTTTAGATAATATAAAAGATATACTGCCAGTTATTGATGTTATTGATAAAGCTTGTCCTCAGTTAATTGAAAGATGTCTTCCTATGTTGCCTTCAGCAGAAAAATTAGCAGCAATGACTGCATCTGCAGCAAATTCAATTGATTTACAATGGATTGTTGATCGCAATGCTCCTATATGGACAGCAGGTAAATTAATATTTTATAATTGTTTTAAATTTACAATTATTATTGAACTTTTAGTGAATATTTAAGCATAAAATGTTTTAGGAATTCAAGACGATATTAATTCTACTAAAACTGCTTCATCATTAAGCTTATTGGGTGGAACTGGAAATAGTGATCCTTGGGGAACAATACTTTTTGGTATTTTGTCTCCAAATGTTCTCATAAATCAATGCCCTTCTGTTATTGCTCAGGCTTGGTTATTAGTATTTTCTAGAGTTCATAATCTTTTTACAGTAATTGACCCCACGTAAGTTAGTTTATATTATTATTAATATTTTTGTACTACTCTATAATTATTTTATTTCTATAGACCAGTTAGTGATAATAGAGCTTCATTATTAAGGAGCTCAGCTCCTCCAAGGAAGCCTTTAACAGAACGTGATCAATACTTAACTCTTTGGCGATATTATACAATGTTTGCTATGCGAGTTGTACCTCTTGCTCCAAATCCAGTTGTACGTTGTGCTTCACCTGATTTAAGCTTAAGTTCTTCTCCAGACAGTTTAACAATTGGTGAACGAAATGATAGCAAAAGTGTTACACCAACAGCATTGTATAAATTAATTGCACCATTATTAAGATGTGAAGTAGCTGATGTTAGAGATGCTGCTATTTATGCCATGGGAACAATAAATCCTGAAGCATTAAAGTAAAAAAAAAAAAAAATAATTAAGCTAAGTAGATTTTTAAAGTTAATATGTATATTTTATACTTAATAGAGATCTTATGGAAGAATTAATTTCTTTTATAAAAGAAGCTGTGGATAGAAAACAAGAAAATATGAGACGACGTAGACGTAGAGATGCATTGCGTTTACAGTTAGTTAAGGTTTTTGAACTTATTGCAGGATATGGAACATTTGGTTGCAGGTAAATATTGTATAATATCTAGTAAACTAATAAATTTGCCGAACAAATATACCTATATTATATCTATTGTCTTTTTTCCAGTTCATTTGTTCTAGATAGAGATACATATTCGCTTCACCCAACAATTGAAGAATATGTTGATGGAGCTAGAATATGTCTAGAATTGGAATCAGAAAAAGATAGTCTTAGAGAAATAAAACTGTATTTTTGTAGATTTGTTATGAAGATGATAAAAAGTTTTGAACGTAAGTATAACATTATATAAGCTTGTTAAAAATATAAAAATTTTAGTTCAGTTTTTATCTTAATCTATTATTTATTTTAAATTTATAAATTAATCGGAAATATTAAATACCAAGATAATTATACAAGTATACAACTTAATAAAGTAACTATGTGTCATTTATTAAATAATAAATAAATAGTAGGTACTTGTATGTATTTTATAAATATAATAAATAAAGATAGGGTGTTGATATCTGGTCATAAAAAAGCCCCAAAAAGTTAATAATGTTCTTTATTGTTCTAAAAACTGTAAAAAATAACAATAAAAAATACTTTAACAATTTTCATATTACAGTAATTTAAAATATATTATGTTAAAAAATTATTTAGATTATGCTCAATAAACATCAATGTCAATTTAATTGCATTTATTGGATTTATTCAATACAATAATAAATATAATATTGGATAAGTGACTACATTGGTATATCTGTAAAAGCATATATAGTATGGCATACGAGCTCTTTTACACAATATATATTTTAATCATACATAAAACTTCTAATAGTAACTTAATATTATTCAAAAAAATTATGTTAAGAAATAAAAAAATGCAATTATAACTAAAAATAACTAAAAAAAGATAGACAAGTGGATATCGCTCTGCTGTATAGTAGAGACGAAGAGTAGGTCACTATAATGAATGTGTAAAAATTTGAATGCAATGACAGGTATCATTGTAGACAAAAAACGATTCTGAACGGAGATGATTTGTCAGTCTATGATAATTAGTAGGATATATTATATTATTACCTATATTTAAATTGTAATATATCGTTATTTTACGTGATTTCAAAAAAAATAAAATTTCATACACTTTTAAAATTTTTTCTGTATTGACATTGAAATTTTTTTTTATAGTTACTTGAAAGAAAACTTATGGATAACTTTGTATTGGGTTTTTTACCTTAGGTATAAATCACAAACATTTTACAAATTTTCAACTTCAAAATTCCTTGCAATTTTTCGCGATTTTGATATATTTTGTAAAGATTTGAACTTTAAATGATTTTTGATTTTTTTTTACTACAATAAGTACAACTTATAATAAACCTTGTATACAATTTTAAAGATTTTTTGGATGGTCAATTTTTTTTTCTAGTCATTTCAAAAATAAAAAAAAATTAGAAAAATGGAAAATTTCAATTGTCTATAAATATTAAATAACTTAAATTATTTTGAAAATTTAATCATATATAGATAACGGTAATATAAAAATTTCAAGTATTTACAATGATTCGTTTTTGAGTTACAGCAAAATCAAAAAATCGATTTTGTCAAAAACTGATCATGCGTAAAAATTCCCGTTTTTCGTTACTTTTTTAGGGTTTTTCCTGACGCTTTTGAAAACTACTGGAATTTTTTTACATTTGACCCCCCAAAGTATCAACTAGATGAAATTTCCTTTTCAGTGGGGGGCTGAAGTCAAAAATCAAAGCATTATTTCTACTCCAAATCGTGATGACAGACACAAAAAAAAAATAAAAATAAAAATTCATTGTAAAGTCAATACATTCTTCACTTCATTCAGAATCTAAAATGCAATATTAAAATTATAGTATATTCTTAATCTGGGAGGCATGAAATGAGTTTTCATCTAAGAAAACATTGTATATGATGGAAGTAAAAAAAAATGAATAAATAATCAACATCTTATCTCAAATTATAAATAATATTTTTATAAATCAACTAACATTATATGTGAATTTATACTGTAACTACTCGTAGTAAATTGATGTTCTAAGTACCTATTTGCTTCTATGGTTTATAGTTATTTTTTTGTTAATATAATTCTATTGATAACGAGAAGTAAAAATACTTCTAAGTAAAAATAATTGATTGCTTTCCAAATTACAGTTATTTGATTAATATTTATTTGTTTAGTAAACCATTGACAGATAATTAAAAGGAATGTGCATACGGTACTCTACTTTGATAATTTTTTAACTTTAAAGACTTTTGTCCTTTCATTCATTACAACAAGGATTCAAAAGATAAAATATTATTAGAATTAGCTCATTTAATTAAATTATCAAAAACTGATGTATTTTTATATTAAAACATAAAATTGTTTTTATAAATTTCTTTTAAATTTTGAAAAAATGTGTATTTTTTGTTTTTTTTTGTTCAATTATTTTGTTCATTGTTTAAGATTGAATATTTTTTTTAATTTACCATGTAAACAGAATTTATTATAAATAATTCTTTTTTTTTTTTAGTTGAAACATACCGTACACTGTTAAAACGAGAATTACGCCAAAACTTATTTACTCTATTTTGTAATTGGGCTGAACATTGGGCATCATCTGCTATTTCAACTAGTTTACTGACCATAGATTTAATTAAAGATGATTTGCAAATGGCATCCTTGCAAGCAGCTTGTGCAGTCCTTACATGTGGCCCATGTTTCAATCATACTTTGGCTGAACCTGATGGATCCTTGTATACTTGGATAGATGTTTTATTAGCACATCCTGATAAACGAGTTCATCAATTAGCCTTAGAAACAGTTGTTTTGCTGTTAGATTGTAATCCAGACATGGGAGCACTTCTAGATTGGGTCGTAGATAGATGTTATACAGCTGTGCCATCAGTAGCAGATGCATGCTTTCATGCACTTGGAGTGATATTCAGCACTAGGTAAGTAAAATTATTGTATACATATTATCCAAATGAATACAAGTATAAAAATATTTCATTGATATAAGTATTTTTTTTAATACTTTTAATATTGCTCAAAAACAATTTTTTCTTTTATTAAATTTGTTGAGGTATAGTCATTATTCTAAAAAGTTTAATATGTATTGTATTAATTAGGTTAGGTACAATTTTTCCTGTTAATCTAATAATCGAGGTTTAAAATTTAAAAAAAATATTGATATTTTAACAAGCTTAATGTATGCCCTATAATCTTAAACAAGTATTATATATTGTGTTGTTCATTTGTTATTATATTTTTATTTAATTAAATATTGATATAATCTTGAACATAGTAAAAATAAAATCTTGTATAGATTTAAAGGGCACTTTGTCATTAAATATGTCCCACTCACTTGTGTTTTCTCTATTTTAATGTGTGCAATATAACCCTTCATAAATTTGTATTAATTTTGTTAGTTTTAATATTATAGTTAAATTACATATTTTCAAATTTAAATCTAACCTGGTAATAAGAATTTAAAATAAAATAATTGTTTTAGTATTGATATAATCATTCCAAACACTTGAGGTCTGTCAAATTTCTCATGACCCATTTATAAAATATCATATAACAAAAGGTTTTTTTAAGTGTCAGGAAAAAAATATATGGGTTTCTGGATTTAATAAATTGAATGTTGAATATCTATTTATTTCATACAATTTAATAAATTATAAACTCACAAAAAAATATATCTCATGGTTTTTATTTGTGTAGTTGCTTTAACGTAGAACTTTCCATGTATAAAGTATGAGTAAATTGCAATTCATTTTTCGGTAATAGTTAACTATGAAAAATACTCTATAATGAACATTTTTATGATATACTTAATTAAAATAAAGTGTGCAACAAATAAATGCTCCATACAGTAGTAATAATGCAGTGTATTGATATAGTATTATATGTGAAGAAACTTTCAAAGTATTATACTTCAGTATAATTATTTATTTGTTTTCATATTTTCTTATTTCAAATGATCTAGTTGCTCCTTTATTTTTACTATGTACCTAACTATAATAAATTAACTATTAAAATTTAAAAAATATAAACTATAGAATTTTTGCCAAGTAAATTATATTAAAGATTTACATTGTTCAATAGTTGATACTAGGTATATTAGTTACAACCAACCAACTGAAATACTAATTTTTAGGTTACATGCCAACTGTCTATAGACTATAGAAGTTCAAATTTAAGTTATATGTATAGTTATTTATAAAAATATACATATACATGTATGAAACATATAATATAATACATATTGTTCAGAAAATGATTAATATTTTGTTTAGGGAATATCCATGTGATCATTATACAGCAATTATTAATGTTACACTTATGAATACCGGTTGTCCTCGGTCTTCTGTACGAGATACTGCTTTACAATTATTACAAGTTTTAGATAAGAGGTTTTTTGGATCTGGATGTGTTGAACTTTTACCACCAATTTTACCATCCGAATCTCCAGTTACTGCACGTGAGTACTATTTTCGATCGTATGAATATTTAAAAAATTTAAGATTAATAACTTAATCAATATACTTATATAATATAATACTTAGCAGTTAGCATGCACACTTTAAAAATGAAGATTCCCAAAATTCCAAATTTTTAATTATACAATTTTAATTGATAATAATTGATAAATATAATAGTGCACTAGGAAAAATAATTAAGGGCAAACGATTAAAAAGTGATTATTAAAATCCATAATGAAATGAGTAAATGGAATCTAATTACGATTTATTAGTATAGATATATATTATATTAGTACAAAGTATATTATCTATTTGCGACATTTACGTAATAACAGATCTTGCTAATAAAATATGTATATAAATAGAGAATCTTTAATAAGTTTACATTAAGAAAATAATTTTAGTATGAGTATTATTATTTATTAGTTGTATTAATAATATTTAATATTATATTGAATTGTTTCATGCATATTGATTTGGTGGATAAGGGAATAATCGCCATTGATCAATTTATCACTATAGTGTGCATAATACTGCCGTCAATTTTATTCAATACTCAATTAGTGAACGTATACAAAGCTTTCACTATGTATGTTATGTGCAGGATAATAATAATTAATTGTATAATAATTAAACATATTAATTTTAATCAAGGCCTCAATGAAAATAAATTTCAGTATCCATGGATATTGGACATTTATTATTTTTTTGTTCTTTAAGAACTCTTAATAATTCTCGTTTAAATTGTCATCCTAATATTATTTACATCATAATTTATTATTTATATACATTATACATATACAGTTACAATTGTAATGTCTTACATAAAGATAATGTTAAAGAAAATAGTGTGTTTACTGTCACCAAACTTATAACTAATTCAATTATTATTATGCTTCGATATGGATTAAATGCTCTTGATGTTTTTATATCTTGAAATATCTGAAATTATTTTAATGTTTTGATTTTATACATATTTAAAAATTGTATCATTTCGTGGTAGTTTTTTGATCTATCGAGTTTAGAGTTGTTAATTTAGTCTATTTTGTTTCGAGAATAAACTCCTTAATTTTATTTTTTAACAACTCTGTTTTCTAGTATTTTAATAAAATGTCTGACTGATTTCCGATACAATTACGAATGTGATGAATATTTGAAAAATGAGCAAGTGTCAAATTTAAGTAATTTGCGCTACAATAAACGTAGAGAGTCAGGTGAATTTCATATATCACAGATTGTAAGCCTTTAAAATTTCTATTCATGGCAATATGGCACACCCTTGTCCTAATATCTATTGATTATTAATACCAACCCTATATATATTAATATATCTGTCGTCTCCTGAAACTGAATTAACACTGAAAAATACTTGAATTTGTTTAGTTTTGCAAATATTTCTTTTATGTTTAATTTTTCTATCAATTTCAATAAATTTATTTTGGATCAAAGAACTTAAATAAGAAATATTTAATCTTTTATTTTATATATGGTCAATTAAGTTTTTGTCATCATATTAAATACGCATTGCCGCATTGGCAATTAAGCACGCCAATTGCCATCATTATGTTGGACATTTTCTAATATAAGCGATCCGGAATCATTAGTACCACGAAAAGCAATTTCTTGTTGGACACAAGATTATTATTTCAGTCATCGTTTTAATTTTTTGCAATCTGTATTTATTTGTGTAGTACGATGAATCGTGAAATATTTTGATGATTTTTCGAATGGACAGCTATGAAATTGTCATCTCGCAAGAAATTAGTCTTATGAAAATATTTTTTAGAATATTCATTGAATACTTCAATTGCATGTTCCAATTATTAAAAATATTGATTACTAAAGTGAAAAGTTTTTGACCTTCGAATCTAAATTTCTGACTAAATATTACACATTATTTATAAACGGCACCATCATTTTCAATTTTTAAGTAAACAAGCCATGTTAAACGTTCAAACCATATCAAGCAAAGGAGGAAAATCCAAATCCTGACTCCTATTATTTACGGCTTTTATTTTGTTTGTATTAGATTATGCATTTATAGGTATTGTGTAAGGTAATTCATTAGTAATAAAAATGAGGTTGAGCATACTTATACCCTGTGGATATGTATACTGTAAATAATATATAATTTAAATTTTGGAAGGTTTAATTTTGTTGAATAATTGAATGAAAATTTAGAAAATAGTTAGGTATATTTGAATAAAAAATAAATTAAAATCGTAAAATGTATAACTATATAGATTAAGTATAGTTATCCTTGTCAACATCACTATGTATATTGTTTATTTCGAGTCTTTGATATCTGTAATATACATAGATTCTGTACCTATCTATTTAGTATATGTAGTTATTTTATACCTACATATAACGTGTATCGTATATATCTTATCGTAATAACCGTGTTACATTTATTATGATAATATTATCGAGACAATTTTAAACGTAACATAAAATATATCTGTGCTAACTCTGAATTTTCAGTGGATAACCGTGCGCGAGTGCGCGTTATTTTATTAAGTAGATTGAAAATGACACACATTATTAAATCAAACAAATATAATAATAAGTTAATGGGTATACATATACCATACAATATATTATGTTTAAAACCAAAATCCATTGGCATTGTGTCAAACGCACTTTTAATATACAAGGAAAAAAAATATGTGATGACTGATGAATATAACAATAATGAAAGAAGTATTGAACATTTTTTAAATGTTTATCGTGGACGTTTATAAACTTTAATTAGGTAATATATGTATTTGTGTAAATTATCTGATTTAAAAAAAATAATATATCTTATATCTATATAATCTGTATTTTCATCCTATTTTTAATTCTAAATAAAGAGTTTGTTATGGTTTATTTTGGACATTTCTACCACGAATATTTTTGATTTTGGACAATTTTACCTCGGACATTCCTAATTTTTTACCTAGATTCCATACGTCGATATATGTATGGTTTTCTCTTCGGCATCGGATCTATGAATGATATTACATTTATTTATTTATTTATTTTTATATTTATAAAGAATATTTACAATCTGTATTACATAGCAAAATAAGTAAGTTTGATAATTTATATGCATTTTAACCTTGGATAATATGAGGAGGAAGGCTAACCAATGATGGAACCCAACGTGGTATATTATTATTATTATTATTTTTTTTAATTTAGTAAACCTGCAATATTTTCTCTTGAGCCAATGGATGGGATTAATGGGTTGAGTATTTGATGAGATTTTATGTACTAATGGGTTAGTATAGTAATGTAATTACTAATTTGAAAAATAAAAAGATTTGTAATATTTGGTGGCTAGTTGGTTAACTGATTCGATTTTTTAGCCGGAGTGTAGTGTTGAATTTGTTACAAACCAGGGTGCGGAGGTTATCATACGGAGGGTAATCGACAGGAATGCTTGTATGGTGCGAATTTGGGATGGTTTAGAAAAGTCCCAAATTTGGATGGCATATGCCTATATTGGTTGCAAAAAGGATTTGTACATAATATAGTTTGGTATGGATTGGAAGTTTTGATTTCAAAATTAGACGAAGTTGATGTAGTCGGCTGTTGAGGGTTTTTCTTTTTGCTTTAAGGTGGGGGCACCAAGTTAGTCTTTTATCAAGTGTAATGTCGAGATATTTGACGTTAGGAGATAATGAAATTTGAGTACCCTGAAAGTAAACAGGTGGAGGGTCTGTTCTTTTTAAAGTGAATGGTACATAAACAAATTATAAATAATAAACGCATGTAAATTAAATTTTTTAAGAACTAATAAAAAATGATTTGAGGTTTATTTAGGGCTAATGTGTATTTATCATTGTCAGTTAAAATCTTTATTTCGTTAGTGGTGAGGGTTACATTTTACAAAATTTGTCATTTTCACTGTTGATATGTATTATGTAACAGTGTTAAATATGTGTTAAACTAGCTAAAAATGTTATAAGTGTAGGTAATAGGTAATAATATTTCTTTACGATTTCATAAGAAAAACTTAGAACATTATGCCAGGATTCTAACAGGATTTTTACTTTTAAGACTTGGATAGTTAAGCCAGTTAATAGGAGTTAAACCCAAGGTATTTTACATAAGCAGGAAAAAATGTAAATGTGGATTAATGTTCACCCCTTGTATGGAGTAGTTCGCAGAGAAGTTAAACTATTATTTTTAAACCTAAACCCAGAATACTTGCATGTATTAACAAAATTGTTTTTGTTTATTTCAACCGAGTTAAGTTTAAATAAAATATGAAAAATAAATTAAAGCAAAAACAAAATAATATCATGTTAAATAATAAATAAAAATGTTTTAAATAGGGACATCTATTGACAAATTATTTAGGCTAAGTACTTATTCGTACCTGTTGTAAGTACATATTTAATTAGTATTTACCTATATACCTATATAGTACCAATAAACTTAGATATACACATTTACTAACAATCCAATAACTGTATCAATGTGATCAATAACACAGTATGTTGTATGTGTGAGTGTCATTAATAATTAATGTAAATAATTTATACATTTTTAAATATTTTTTATTATTAACATTTTTTTAAAAGCTGAAATAAAATGTTAATACTTTAATTGAACTAAAAAAAATATATATATATAAAAAAGTAATTTTAAAGTAAACTTCATGATTAATTCAAATATATTTTCACAGATTGTAATGGATAAATATATGAGAAATGAGATTAAAATTAATTCGCAACGATTAATACTTTTAGAAAAAAATAAAAACATAACAAAATAACTAATATTTGTGTCATGCGTGATGGGCATCGGGAGTTTTCCGCTGTTTATTTTGGATTACAATCACACACACTAATGATCACGGACTACGCACACATTTATACGATGTGCGCGCATGTACTTAAAAAATTGCTTTATTAAACTCCCTAAAAACGGACCGGAATCGAATCCCTTTAATTCATTATCATTACCATGACGTAGAATTTAATATCCTAAAAAACAAAAAAAAAATGCCTTTAACAATACGACTTCATACACTAATAGTACTTTGAAACTTTAAATATTGCTTTTAGAATTTGTCTGTTTTCTTTTTTTCATCTTGATGAGAAATAAAAAAATGATTGAATAAAAATCTATTTGTATTATTTAAACCAACGAAATTTGACAATATTGTGATTGATACAAGTCTTAAATAAAATTATATTTCTATATATGTACTTTTAATTTATATTATTTGCTCCCGTATGACAACAATTTAATTTGTCAAAAAATTATATAATTACATAAACACCGCTGCATCTGTCTAGTTTATAGGTAAAAACTAAAAATATATGTAATAAAAATTGTATGACAAAATCAAACAAATAAAAACTATTTAGTTTTCCTTTTTTTTTGTGGTATAGCTTATGGTAAATTTTTATTCATTGTTATATTATTTACAAAAAATGTACTCAGTTTAAAAAGTTTATTCATTTTTAAGTTTTTGTTTATGGACGAATCGAAAACCTGAAAGTAATATTTAATTCCGTGTCCTAATCATATTAATAGACTTATACCTAATATTTATTTAAATTTGTAACCTAAGACAAATTATGGTTACAAAATAACTTATGAGTTATGTTGTATTGTTTTGTTATTATATTGCAGACATATTAATTTTAATTTAGTAATTTTAGTAAATATTTTATTATATACTTTTTGATACAGTTTCATAATTAATTATTATTTCAAAATATTGGAATTAGAACTTATCATCTTATGTACAACGGTACAACTTTAAAAATTAAACTTTTTCTAAATTTGAAATTGAACATTTATACTTACTGTGTACGCTGACAAATGGTGATTATTAAAATGTCCATTATATAATAGCATGTACATTTAAATATTTGCCGTAGAAATACATATTTTAGAATCTCTCTATAATTGCGAGATATATTAGTTACAGTAAATATTTTTTTCATTTATTTAAATTGGACTATATTTATAAAATTTAAGCATTTAACAATAATTAAGATTTAAAATGTATCATTATAATTTTAAATTCTTAGCGTAACAATGAATGTATTGATTTTACAATGAAATGTTTTGTCTATGTATTATGTATACACAATGAGTAGTCGAAAAAATGTTTCGATTTTTAACTTTGAGAGTGGTTCCTAATATAATATTGGATCTATTTTACTCTTTAAATAGGTTAAGATTAAAAATTCTAAGGACATCAAATAACTATGAAAAAAAAAATTAAGGGAAAACTGGAGTTTTTACACGAAACCAGTATTCAATTAAATTGATTTTGTTTGTTTGGTGTAACTTAAAAATGAATGATCGTAATTGAAATTTTCATCAAATGTTCAAATTATCATTATGTATCCAATTATTCACTTTCTTTTAATATTCAAAATGTATATATTTAAATTGAAGTAGATATAATATGTAAAAGGACTAGTGTATAATTTATGAAATTATAATAATTATTATATTATAATAAATACATATAAAAAATCTATTACATAGTCTAAATTTAGAAGAAATATAGTCATTATTTTTTAATTACTACAAATAGTTACACATTTTTATTTTAGTATTATCAAAGCCAGTATTTTCTATCCATTATAATGTATGTTTGGTTATATAGCTAATATCAAAACACAATAGTATTTTAAGTGGACATGTAAACTATCAATTATTGTTCAAAAATATATTAAGTACCTACTACATATATAAAATGTATGTATTGATAAAAAAGATTGGTTTTTATAATTTTTATGTTATAGGTATAGAGTATAGACGTTATAATTTATAATGCTTATTTTCACAAGCGCAAAGTAAAAATATTTATTGGTAAGAGGAAAAAATATTAACATTTATTAATAAATAGTAAATTCTATTTGATCGATATTATACGACACATTATAAAGTTTTTTGAAATCTAAGTGTAAGTAAAAAAATAGTTTTTAAAAACGTTAGAACATAGATAAATTAAATTATCGTGTCTAATTGTCGTGTTTATGATAATTCTGCTTATTTCACGTTCCCAGTATAATAAGCGATAAGAAAATTTTTATTACACTATTTACATTAAATAATAATTATATAATTATTTACATATTCACTTATACATTAATTTTTTTTTAATGTGTATGTGTGTGTGTTTGTGTGTGTGTGTGTGGGGGGGGGGTTGATGGTAATTAAATGAGAATTTTCTCCCAAGCACCACCCTTTTGTCGCAACCTATTTATTATAACATATTTACTGTATACAAAATGTATATTATTTAATATATATAAATATAGCCATATTATAGGTATGTTATAATTAAAATTGAGTTTATCTATAAACCATAATTATTAACTGTGTGCAATTGGTATGAGTTCATGTACTTCTTTCCAAGTTCCGTTGACGGTAGTTTGTTTTGATCCAACCCCACTTTTTGAGAATTCTGATAATACTGTAACATATAATATTGTAAATTATTTATTTATTCTTTTAATTGTTTAAAAGCTTTTGTACATTTATGTGGATTAAAAACCACTGAAATAAAAGTTAGGAATTACATTTTTTAACAACGAACGTTTAATGGCATTCCTTCACAATACTCCGCAACAAACTCGACATCTTATATGATATCACCCATATCCTATTCAACTGCCTTAAATTGTCACTATTGCGCACCTATTTATTGCCCCATTTTAAATCTTTAATATATCCTTAGATATTCAAAATATTTTTTCCTTTTAACAAAAAAAACGTTATATAGTAGAGTTTCGTTAATCCGGACTATATGGGACCGGATTCTACCCGAATTGAACAGAATGACGTTTTTTTAACTTACTAATAAATATTTTTCAAAAAACACCTTATGTATTTAAACAAATTAAAAATGTATTGATTTACAATTTTAGATTACACATTATTATTGTTATTATTGTGATATATGTATTACATATTATGTACATATTATATCAATACAAATTTATAGAAAATTAAAGAAATTTAAAGAAAATAAAGTATGAAATATAAATTTTCCGGATTAGCGAGATTCTACTGTATTCTCTATTTTATCATTTTTAAATTCATAGCTAAATTGGTATATTCTTTTATATTTTTAATTTCCAAATTAATATAAATGTAATAGCTTAATTTTTATGGCTAATTGTTATACATAACTTATATTTAAAAAAACATATATTTTTAACTATTTTTTTATCAATAATTTCTGAGTAGTAAAAAAATAATAAATGTTATATTTTTAGATACATTTTTTTACTTTATCTAGGTTTTTTTTGTTCATTTTTAAGTGTAACCTATAATGGGAATATTAAAATATGATGTTTATTATTATTTTAATAATTATTAATAATGATTTATTGGTATTAAGTGTATTATCAGTTTAATATAATATATACCTATATTATGTACCTACGTATAGTGTTTTATAACTTTATATTATAGTTTTTTTATTTTACTTTTTATAAGTATGCGGGCTCAATTGCATGGATGTATATTTTTAACTTTTTAATTTTATTCTAAGTAAACATAAGTAGTATTAAATACCTATAATAAAAAGTTGATGGATTCTTTTTGCTATACATATAATCTTAATTATTGGCACTGGCCACCTAAATAATTGGTGTATTCACTTAGGTATGAATTATGAATTTGAAATACGGACATATATGGGTAATAATATAACATGGTAATATAGTATAATATGTATAATATAGAATTCCGAAATATAAACTTAAATTTTTAATATGATTACATTTTTTTTTTTTTAAATTTGATCCTTAGAAATATTCAAAATGTTAAAAACGTTCCAATAACAAATAGTTATTGAATACTATTTTTGATATTATATACCCATTAATCATTATGTTAAATGTTTATTTATGAAACAGAATGTCTTCTCAAAAAAAAGTTTCTTAAGGCTATCTAGGGTAAGTGTATTTAATAAAATAATCGTTTATAAAAACAAAAAGCATTTCTTCCTTCTTAGTTATAAATTTAAATTTGAAAGTGGCGAAAAAATATGATCAATTTGTCTGATTGTGCCTATTAATTGTAGAGTATAGTAACACATTACTTTATATACAAAATATCTAAAAATAACGTTGTTCTTTATAAAACAATTTTAGAATTTACATGCAGTATATTTGATTTCTCTAGTTCAAAACCACAATTTTACATTTTTTTTTTAATGTGTCAGTAAATATTTTTACTCGATATAAAATTATATTTAAATTGTTCTAAATACCACTTTCAACTGATAAAATAATTCATTGTTATTCATGCTTTGTATTGTACCTATAAAATATTTTCTTCTTATCATACAAATCGTAGACAACCATAATGATTAATAATGAAAAGAAAATAGTTGTTTTATTTTTCATAATTTCATTTAATTTGTAGTTTATTAAAAATAAAAAAAATAAAGTCTTCTACTAAAAGTTTACCATTTAATATACTTTTTGCATTTATTATTTTATGCATTTAAAAATATTTTTTCCGATCCAGCTTTAAGCCTAATAATTAAAAAAATATTTATTAATGAAGTTAGTTTATAGTAACCCTTGTTGACTTTCGCATTAAAATTTCAAATAACGATTAGGTTAAAAGTATTCAAAACCATGCTTGCTGAGAAAACTTCAACTCCACGAGCTTAATAAATTTTACTATTTTATTGTAGAAAGTAGAATAATATAATGATTGAAGATCAATAAATTAATTTAAAAAAATAATTTAAAGACGTTGGTAAATTGATTTTAAATATATTTAATTAGTTTGATAATTATTTATTTCAAATGGAATGTATAATAGTGTACTATTGTACTTATATTTATAATGTATTTTGTAATTAATTGTTTATTGATCATTTTATATATTTGTAAAAAATATAGAAATATTACTGTAATAATAATTGAAGATTTATTTTTAGTTCATTTTAAGTTTATATATATATGTAATATACACCATAAACGTGTAAGTATATTTTCTTACTTCTATATGAATAATTCAATTTATTTGTTGAAAACGACTATTTTTCTTTTATTAGGTACGTTTAAAACTTGTAAATGTTTATTATTTTTCTATGCTCCTATTTATGCTATTGGTATAGAATTAATAAGAATTCATTTCTAACTATTGGTTGTATTTGTATAGGTGTTTATAACCACTTCTGCTTTGTTTACTTTCTAAATTAGTATCGGTATTTTAAATCGCGTATGTCAGTATAACTGATATTCTGTCAAAAATGAGTATACTAATAATACTGTTATTCTCCATTATCCATTATTGGATTTAAGCCTCTTAGTATATTCTGAAAATGTGAAAGTAATTATCTTAATAATTTGTATATACATATACTGGGTGATTCCCTAAACATTCTTCCCTCATTTTTTTCTTTTTAATAACTAATTTATTCAAATTCTATTTTAGAATTTTTAAGTAGTTATACATTATACGATCTAAGGAGTGCCTAAGATAAACTTATTTTTTTCAAATCAAAACCACTCTTTTTATAATAAATTGTAAATGAGTGATAAATTAATAAAACTCTGAAATTTGAACGAGTAGTTTCTTAGTTATTAATATTTATTTCTAACTAATAAAGATAATGGTATGGTTCTAGTATATTAAGTAGTATAGTACTGGACTAAATATTAAATTTATTATATATGTAAAACCATTATATTGAACTATTATTCTTAGTTAATAAAGTTACTAACTTAGAAACCACTAGTTTGAATTTCAATTTAAACGTATTAACTTATTTAACATATTTAAGACCGGTTTAAAAGTTACATTATTATAAAATAGTTTCTTAAGTATAGATGCATTTAAACATTCCAAAAAGCAAGTTTTGAAAAAAATGTATTATCATAAATATTATAAGTAGGGGATGAGTATGCATTTTGCATTAATATGCATGTATATATATATATAAAAAATAATACCTTTTAGGATAATTTAAGTTCTAGGATCTTGGTGGTTTTTAGACGATTTTTAAAAAGTTTTAGGAATAAACTGCTATGTTAATTTTCTAAAAATCTTAATATAAATTAATTTTAGGATAAAATAGTTATCTAAGATAATTTTATCTCGCATCATTTGTAATAAGAAGTTTTTTTTATCTATAATGAACAGCAATAAATGAAATATTATTTAAAAAGTTAAAATTTAGAAAACAACTTTATTGAGTAGTATTAAATTATTTACAATGTATTATTTTTTGTTTACAATAATAATTTAAAAAAAGCTAATCTGAAATTATTTTATTAGTAACAAATTTCTGATTAAAAATTTGATAATAACTCATCTTTATTTTTAACAAAGTTTAAACGCTACCTACTCGAGATGTTAAACTGATCATTTTTAATAAATCTTATTATAATTTAATATTGTTTTTAAAAATGCGTAGGTTATGTATATTTATAGTTTTATTCAATGCGCAATCCTATTAGTGATATAATTGATGTGTGTACTTTTCTTATCATGTAGCTTACATATATTATCACTTATTCACTTATTAGTTATTTGGATATTCCAATTTATTCAGTGTTAATAAATTTAATCGAATTTTGTTGTCTGAAAACTGTTTGGCAATAATATGCAGTGTACCTGCACTGTATATGTTAATAATTGTTTTCATTACAATAAAAAATTAATAATAATAATACCTATAAATTATAATCAGTATTGTTGCAGTTATAAATATAATATATTTTATATTATATATTAAGAGTATTTAGTATTTATTGGCATACATTTTCAAATTAGTTTGTATTGTTTAAGATTTGGTATTGAATATTGATATTTGATGTTTATAAAAAAAATGTGTGGAATCTATTTAATAAGATAATATTATAATGTATTATGTATAAATATTATGAGTCTAATGTTTATTATTTAAACTTTATATTTTGTTTTTATTTATAGAAATAACGTATTTAACGTATTATTTAAAAAAATGTTTTTGCTCTATATTATATAATAGGTAGTTAATTAATCAATACTTTTTTTTAACGCAAATAATCTTCACCTGTTGTAACCTGAGTTTCCCTTAATCTTTTATTGGAATGTCTTCTTTTATTCCAAAGTTCAACCAAAGCTCTTCGAAAATTTTGGCCACTTACACAGTACAGTACGAAATTTATTCCGAAATGTGTGTTGTACATTTGATTTGCAATGACTTGTATAGTTTTGTATTTTGTTGATGTCTAAAAATCAAGAAATATGAATTTTGTAAAAAATCTCCGAATAAAACATTAATATTTTTAAGATATTTTATTTGTTTTTACTGTAATTATATCCTTAACGATAAAATGTCTTAGTGATTGCAAAATTATAAATTTTTGTTAGTTTTTTAACCATTCTTCTAGCTGATAAACATTTAGCATACATTTTTATAAATATACAACAATTCATATAATACTCACATTGTCCCATACCATCCATACTCGAAATACGTATGATGGTAGATTAAGACACAAGAACACTGTAGACACGACTAAAAGCATTTCTGTAACTTTTATTTGAGATGTGTGTTGTGAATTTTGTGAGGTAGATTGTCTCTTTCTAGATGGATGAAGTGTCATTGTTCGTCTTATTCTGGCTAATCGACACACAGATTGACAAATCATGCTATTGAATATCACGATCAGGAAAAATGGTATCATCATGTTCATAAATACGTCTGCATAGTTTAGCCATTTATATAATTCGTACCACGAAAAGTTCAAGCTACATTCTGTTGTTGTTGAGTTACTATTCGTAAAATTATTAATTAGAATGTTGTAACAAATCATTATTTACTGTTATAGACTATGAATACAATATGTATAATAAAATTAGATATTTCTGTGTTTGGTGGTACTTAAAACTTTTTAAGTTTTCTTAATAACCAAAAATTTCGAAAAAAAAATTTTTTAATTTTTAGTTTTGACTAATGTAAATATATATTTTTAAATGTGGTTCAAAGAAGAAATGTGTTAATTTTATTTTAAAATTAATTATATTTTTATGAAATAAATATCCAAACTGTGTTTTTTATGATTTTATTTTAAACGATACTTACTTTTCTAAGGTCGTGTTAGGCGTTGAAATCACTAAATAAGGTATATGTACTACTAGTGCAAACGTGACTAATATGCTTAGTACGATTTTAGCTCTGTATACTGTGCATATCACCGATCTATGTAATGGATATCGAACAGCTATAAAACGTTCTGATGTAAACACTACAACTAGCCACACGCTTATGAAACTACATATCTATGTAAAAAAAAACAAACAATAATTAGTTAAAAAAAGAAAAATATACATTAATAAAACGACAATAATTATAAAATAAAATTAGTAGTATTATTGGCCTCATTCTTATACCCAATTTTAGTCTATAAACATTTTTACATTTGTGTATGAAA
Organism: Rhopalosiphum padi; assembly: GCF_020882245.1. NCBI lineage: Eukaryota > Metazoa > Arthropoda > Insecta > Hemiptera > Aphididae > Rhopalosiphum > Rhopalosiphum padi. Next base: position 8,836,348 of record NC_083598.1, on the reverse strand, counting down.
CTTTGAAAACAGTATTTTTGAGTTCATCAATTATTTTAGTAAACACAATTTTTAGAATTAATTAATTTAATAATTATTGTTAATTAAAATTTAAGATTTTATTCCTAAATTTAAATACATAAGAATAAATGAAAGTAAGTAACATTATGTAAAAACTCTTTAGTAATTATATTATTCAACTTATGTGATAAAACTAAATTAAATAACTGTTATATAATTTATAAAATTAGTTTCAATTACACCTTCATACCTGGATTTTTAAACTTTTATTATTTGATGATATTAATATCATATAATATAATTGATTTATAGTAAATTATGTCAGATTTCTATTTTCATTCAACTGCGTCCTATTTTAAATTGTAGATTAATTATCTTTTGAATACTGCATGAACTCTTATAGGTTTTTCATTGTAATTAAGATAATGCCTTAGAATTGCTCTAATAAAATGCCACACCTGAGAGGATCGATTTACTTCATTCGAAGTTTACAGGCTGTTATTTTTGAAGAAGAAGAATTGTTATCCACGAGACAGATTTTAGTGCTTTCACTAGTTATGTTACTGTTTATTACGACGTTTAATTGATTTATTTTAAGTCGCACGCATCTATCATGCTATGGAAATTAATTACTAACATAATCTTATTTAAACTTAACTTTATATAGTATATATATTTGATTTTACGATAATGTGAATGGGATCTTCTTTTTTTAAACATAATTAAAAGATAATATAACCTATTTAAATTTTTATCATATTGTTAACAGAGTGAGTATTTAAAATGTATCATTTATCTGGAATTTTGGTCTATCGAATTATATTCAGGGTAATATTAAAATAGATTTATTACTTACTATAAGTACTAAATTTAAAATAAGTGAATGAGTGATGAACATGTTTTGCTATTAGAGTGCTAACAAAACTTCCATAGTAAATTATCGAAATTTTTAAAAACATCTCTAAATCTCTTTTTTTTAAATTTTATTTTCCAAAAATTCTGATATTTTAAGTTGCTTTTTTCCATCTCTGTATGTACATGCTTGTTAGTAAAACCACTTATGACTACATTTTTGGGAGGCAACATTTTTAAATTTTCTAAGCAATGTTTTTTTTCTTAAATTTTGACTTATAATTTGATAATATCGTATATTACAGCAACAGTTTTTAAATGTGTATACTTAACACGTCTTTAGACTATGAAGAGGAGTGTAGTGATAAAGCATCTCAAAATAAATAGTGCTCTGTTTATAAAAACTTAATACATGACATTTAGAAATCAATAAATATTGAAAATTATTCAAATTCAGATAATAGAATTTAAACATATGTTTATAATATAGGACTTTTATCAAATTAAGAATGTTGAAATCAAATATAGTTTATTATACAATTTCAAAATTTTTTTTTTTTTTTAGAAAATAATATTCTGAGGTACTGCTGGGTGACTTCTTTATACACATTTTTTCATGTCATTGTTATATTACGCACATAATATGTTTATTTTAAATTACTTTACAAATTGTATATATCCTAATAAATATAAAAAAAAAAAAAAACAATTACGTCTGTTAATATGGGCAAAAGAATTCCCCTGTGTGTGTTTCACATTACTCTTTAATTACCTTAAACATCTATTTATTATTTATGTAATTATTATATCCGACATGTATGAAAAACCATGATTAATAATTAATCAAAATAATTTTGCACTATAATAATGTATGTTTTACTTAATTTTTTATTTTTAAATAACGTTTATAGTAATTGTGTGTTGATTGAAAGCTTCTGAACTTTAAAATAAATGATTAGTATTCTTATCTTTGAAGTGTTTTTACTTACATTTCCTCCAGGGATTTCGAGAGCGCTTGTACATTTTAATACGTAACACCACATTATATTTATGTAAATCAAATACTAAATTGTATACTGTTTGTGAACTAAGGAAACCCCGGGCAACATTAGAGTATAAGGTAAAAGAGAATAGTATGTTTACTCCAAATACACCCATATCATTTTGAATAAATGGTTTTGAAGTTTGAATTTATCATTTTATACGTAATTAATTATTATTAAATTAACGGCGCTTAAAAAAGTAGACTTTTTAATTATCTTTGTATTCAGGATGATTTTCTAATTTAAAAATACTCAAAATCTATTAATGTTTTTCAATATGGTCTTGTTCTTAAAACAATATTTTTATCCCTATAATTTTTGTAAGATTTTTATTTTTTTTAATAAAAAAATATATTTATAAATTAGATTCCGAATCAAAATATTTTATTCCGATACATAAAAATCGAAGTACAGACGAGTGTTTTTTGCGTTATAAGTATTTAAGTTCAGGTTAACGGAGTTGAGTGCTACGGGGATAGGTATCCCGCAAAATATTGGTTTACTACTCCGCTCACCTAAACTTTAAATACAATATTTAATAATATAATTTGAAATAATGTAATATGATATAATAGGCATTAACATATTTTAATTTATTTAGTAATATTATTGTTTTTAATATAAACATATAATTAATAATCATAAAATTATGATTATTTAGATATGTTTAATGATTATAATATACAACTTATATAATTTGTAAAAATTCACAATTTATGATATAACACACTTGCCTGTTATTTTTTTTTAAGCAATAATGTTGGGTTTCACTAAAATTTGATAAAGTGAACGGTGCATTATAATTGAAAAAGATAACAGAGAGATATGTTTTGTAAATCCGTATTCGTTTTTATACATATTAAATTAATAGCTAATTATATTATATTTAGTTTTAATATTATAGTTTGCAATTTTTAGATTCTATTTTTAAAGATTGTATACCAGGTGTACTACAGGTATTATTTTTTTTGGGTATAACTGAAAAAATCACTTAAAAATAATATATTAAATATCTTATAGAAACGATTCCATTTTCGATTGAAAAATTATTCAAATCCATTATAATATTTGTTCTTGGTCTCAACACTATTTCTGGTAATCCTCCTTGCAGATTTGAGAAAAAATGGTGTAGATACTTAAATCGTATTTAAATCTCAATTAACCAAATCATAATTAAATTGAGTCAAATTATATTATAAAGTATAAGTAAGGTTGCTTCTGTTTTCATGTGTATACAAGTCATAAAGTATATCTCCTTACATGTTTATTGTACTATTTAATTAAAGATTGATTTTTTTATAAATATAGTTGAATAAAAATAATATAATTTATTATAATAATAGGTGTAATAAACCGAGTATATGAAACAAGTGTTTCTTCAACAGGTCTACGACGTATTTTTAAATAAAATATTGTATATTTTATGAAAAATAACGACTTCTTTGTTTTTATACATGAATTATAGTTATTTTAATAATTAGGTACCTACAGAATTCAGTTCACACTTTTAAAATGTTAATATTTAAAATTTAAGCATTACAAATTATTTCTGTACAGATAGTTTTATTGAATATGTTAACCAGTCATTGTTTGTAGTAATTATTTTACCTGTGCCAAGTAGACGAAAAACTGACAAAAACCGTGCATGTGGTATATTCCGATTCCAACTTTGGATAGTACAGGCATCAGTTGTATTAATAAAAATAATGTGTCGCTGATTGCTAACGAAGATAAATAATACGATGATGATTGTTTTCGCAATTTTGTTCCAAAAAACACTAGTACTGATAAACAATTTCCCAAGCTTCCGAGACATACAACAGCCAATGGATAGTATTTTACAAACCTAGTTAGTAGATAAAGTTCAGTTATTATTTTTTAAATTAAACCATTTTGATTAATTATTAGGATTATTATTCATATTTATTTTATTTTAAACGTGAAATGTTTATTACTGACTAATAAACTATCAAAGTTTCTGTTTATATTACTTATAACCCATGAAAGTACCAAGTAGATCAAATTATCTACTAAAAACCATCCATAGTATAGAAGAAAATGTATTACTACAAAATGTGATATCAAATAAAATTAAAATACATCATATTGTAATAAGCTCAACTCCGCTTAGAATCAAAAATGAGTAATATTAATATAAAAAGGAATATATAGTAGAATTATCGAATATATTTTCAATATTTACTTTTTGTTTAAATTGTTATGAATCAAAAAGTGTATTATTATTTATTAGTATAGTTTAGTATTGACTTAACGTGATTTTATTTTTATAGTTATTTTTAAATATTATGATATATTACGTTTTTATTTTAATAGTAATATAACTTACCTGTCAGTTAGGCTTATTTCGTCTTCTAAATCTTCATTTATATGATTCGACATTATTTTGGAGTTAATATTCAATTGTTTTTGTGGAAGTATAATCGTTTAATTCTAAATCCCTGAAAAAAAATTATAATATTCTATACAAAAATGTTAAGTAATATTATCTGTGGACAATCAAATTATTATTGTGGGTAATATATTGAATTTATTTGTTTTCAATCATATTATAATATACTTATGGTTTATTTGGTATAAAAAATATATCAAAATGAATTTTTAAATAAATATTATTTATATTTATTAAATTTAAACAATTATTTTATTTATTTATAACTTCAATACAACGATAATTTTACATTATGAATGCAATGTATAACTTATGAGAACGTATCATTTAAATCTTTGCGTGAATAATTTAAACTTAACTGAGTTGAATAACTGGGAAACAAATTAGGAGTGTGCTGTCTAAATGGTTAAAACGTATCTAACATCTCCATTGAAAATAAAAGTTTGAAAGTTCATTTATATTTATATACTTATTTTCGGACAAAATTCTATCCGGAAAATTGACGCATATGAGCGTTGAATAAAATGCTTATAGCATATATTATATTTATATATTGTGTAAATCGATTTTTTTATTTAGAATTATTATTTGATTCAATAGTATGGAAATAATAATTTTTGTATAAATATCGTAAACAATTTAAAGAAAAAACAGAAATAATTGGAAATACATTTAGAATAGTGGAGCGCACAACACGTCCGCCAAATATTTACTGTATTAAACATTAAATTACACAATATTGTATAATATGTAACAAATGTAGTGATGTAAGTACTTTTAATATGGTTAAATGTTTCTAATATATTTTTCCTTTTTTAATACCTAATATGTAGAAATTAACTTTAAATTGAAAAAAAATGGAGTATAAATTATATTATATAACATATATTATTATAAAAATTAATTATTTAACAAATGACCGTGGTGATTATAGTACTTTATACCTCCATTGAATTATTTAAGGGTAAAACTTAAATAAAATAAATCAAAATTTTGGGTTAGGTTTAATAAACATTTTAATAAATTAAAATAAATTGTCAGTGAAATACTGTTATTTGGTTTTTAAATAATATAATGGAATTAAAATAGTCTGGTTTTATAATTAGTATTAAGTTTCAAGACTAAAAGCTTCCGGTCACGTACAATATAATACGTTTAAACACTGTAGTGTTTTCTTCGTATTTGTTTCATATTTAAATTTCTAAATATTTTAATATTTTTTAATTTAATATTTTTGGAAATTCTTTGAAACATGTTCTATTATTGTGTATTAATAAATGTTTTTGTATCAATGTGAAAAATCTTTCATAGTAAAGTCAGCAAAAGTGAAAATTTGATATCAGTTGGCAGATAATTATATTCGTTCCAAGCCCAATATATTATATTTTTACTCTATTATTTATTTATTTTTCATATCATTCATTTGACACGTTAAATGCACGAAAATTGGTTTTTTTTTTTAATTATCAACTAAAAGTTAATAATTGGAAAATATCAAAAATAAATTATTTTTAATAAAATATGAATCACATTAATTATAAAATATTATTATTAAAATTATCGTCACACCTAATCATACTTTTTCATCAAATACATTAATAAATATCTAATATACTTGTACATATTATTAAATTTGTTTTGTCGTGTGAATTAAATTTGTTTTGTATTTTTAGTATTGATAATTATAAATTTAATACTGATTATAAATTATTGACTCACGTTGATTTTAATTCGATTTTTGTCTTCTTCGTTGATAAACTATTTTATTGAAATGGGCTTAACTTATTTTATCTTTAGTAGAGTTAATGCAGAAAATATAAATAGGTTATATTTATAGATGACTAACTATTAATTTAAAAAAATGAATTAGTGGCTTAACTAGTGATGGGCCTGATGGGGTGATGGGTGGGGGGGGTAATATGGATGATATATCATCCCCCAGACCTTTTTTTTAATACTGTGTTAACTGGTTAGAAAAACTAAAAATATTACTATAAAAAAAATAAATTATTATAATAAATAAATAATTTTAAATATGAGATATACATTTTTGTTTGTTTTATTACTTTTAACTTGTGACAATTATGAAATATCTTTATCACCCCTCACAAAATATTTCTAATTACGTTATTGCATGAAATAGAATGGTTAGGTTTTGATCATTTTCGATTTCTTTGAATTAAAATAATTTAAAGTATTTGTTTATATTTTTAATTCGTTTAGTATTTTGCTGTAATTATTATAGTTTTATAAATAAGACTATACAATATAATTAATTTAATGAATATTATCGTGCTTTTTAGTTTTCATATAATATAGGTATATATTTTTAAGTAAATCTCGCCTCATTGTTTTTTGTAAAACGATTTCGCACTTAGGATATAATTTTTAAATTGCTAGATCGAGTTCATTTACTTAATTTTTCCCAATTTGAGCACTAAATATATTTATTTTATAATATAATAAACTTACTTTTATTTTATTGTTTTTGATTATGGTGATAAAAACATAGCATTCAAATTAAAAAACAAATTAAATTATATTACATTTTTTAATTTTATAAATTATTAACTATATTAAATTTGTACCAAGGTGAGCCGACCAGTTTTTCTATCTTGTTTAGCTTTATTATTAATATTATATATACTTTGACAATTTTTAGTTTTAACTGTCTCATATTTATACATATATCTAATTGCATAATTATACAATTCAGTAAAATGATTTGCTCGAATTTTTCAATATTTTATCAATAACATAGGGCCCATGACATAAATGTCACCAATTTACATAATATTTTGGACGTACAATATAAATATGTATAACTATTTATATCTGAAATTTAGATAAAAAATTATCTATTTCATGTTTGGAAAATTAATGTTTGAATGAGGTTGTATAACCTGAATATAAAGTTATACATAATATGTATAATTTGATTGAATTTGTATGTACAATAGAGCAAAAGACAAGGAATTAAAAACCAAAACTCTATAAACTCAAAACTTCGAAAATATTTAACTTCAGAAAGTTGTGAAAACTGAGATTGCCGTTTTATATTTAAGTTAAAAAGAAATAGTAGGTATTACTTAATAATTTATCGCATACTTTAAGTTTTCTTTGAAAAGTAACTAAACGACTGTTCAATTAAATAAATTAACTGTTTGGAATTTGAAAACCACTTTTAACCTTAAACTTAAATTCTGGTGGTGATAGGTTGTTCGAAAACATTGGTTTTAAATTTATAATTTATAACTTTTGATTTCGAAACTATTATTTACTTATGGACCCCCCACCTTACCAAGTTGTTAATAAATATTATTATTTACACTATAATTTCAAACAATTACAAATAAATTTAATTAATTATGTTTTAAAATATTTCTTATTTAGTATTAAATTAATTAAATATGACCTGTAAATATGTCTCTGATTCCAAATGGAATTAATTCAATAAGTGAAAGGCATAAATAATTAAAAGATTTATATTTACGTAATACCTCCAAAAAAAGTTATAATATTATAGGTATAAAATTAAATATGAAAATGTCAGGTCAATTATTTTAGTTCTATAACTTTTATCTTAAGTTGTATAGTGTACATAAAATTGTTATTTAAGCTTTAATAAAAATAAATGTTTCTTTAATTTAATTAAACATTTAGCTTTATTAATATTGTATTATTTATAGTGGAATATAGATATATTATTTTTATTATTAAATCACTGTATACATATTGCATAAACAATTTTTGAATGTATTTAAAACTATAGTTTTTACTTTGAGTAATCACCTGACTATTTTTTGAATTACTTTCTAATTACATTTAAAATTTGACATTCTTTCGAAAAATGCTTTTGAAAACTTAATATTTTATCACGTAGTATCTATCAATAGTTAACTTCACGTTTCTATCTCAATATTTATAAATTTAGCACCTAAATACTTATTGTAAATACATTTTTAGTTCAAAAATAAAATAATTAATATATAAAAAAAATTATATATTTTTTTAATTTTGAAAATAGGTAGTCACGTTAAACCTAAGGGGGCGAAGTATATTGCTCTATAGTAGACGTTGAGTGCATCTTGTCATTGTGTAAGTGTGTAACTGTAATGTAAGTGTTAAATTTGAATTTCAAATCATTACATACGAAAAGCGATTCTGAGCAAAGCCTATATTACTAAGTATGTTTTATGATACTATAATGTTATTATAGATATTTATTTTACTATTATAGTAATACGGCAGGTTAAATTAGTTTTTACTGAAAACAATACATTTATTATGTTATTAAATTGTATTATTATAATACTAAATATTTTCATCATTTATTATTGTTATTAAATTTTAAGTCAGTATCTCAAATATTAAATTCGACATTTTATTATAATATAACGAAACAACTAAAATTATTATTCTTTGTTTAAATTTCCATTTTTTTCTAAATTTGAATCACAAAATATGTTTATAAAAAAATATTTTTTTTTCTGACTTTTTATTTCTAGTCTAACTTATATGTATTCAATTTTTAAGCTTTTTGACTAAGTAATAATTTTTTATTATTATTTTTTATTATATTTTTTATTGGGTATAAATATCTCATATGCAAAATAAAAATCAAATATTTTGAAAATTAACCCATTTATAGAAAATGCTAACATTTATATTTGGTAAAAAGTTAAAGTATCTACAGTTATTCACTTTTGAACTACAACAAAATAAAAAAAAAACGGTCGATGAGAGATTGTTATTTTACGCGTGAATATCCAATTTCGTCAAAATGTTAACTTTAGAAACCCATAAAAAATATTTGTGCAATTATGTTTAACTTTTTTTTATCTCAGTAATAGCAACTAACGAGTAAAATTATATTAAATTTCAAAATCTTAGGTATGAATAAAAAGTCCTATGAATTTTGAACTACAAAATAGTTTGCGAACTTTTGCAATTTTGATAACTTGTCAAAATTTTTATTTCAAACGCTAAAAAAATACTTGACCGCTTACGTTAAACTTATTTACGATTAATTATTTTACAATTACAACAAAATAACAAAACTGATTTTGTTAGAAATAGATTTTGTGTAAAAATAACAGATTTTTTTCGAATTTTTTTATTTTGTTTTTCTAAAGTTTAGAATCTAAAGTATTAAGAAAAGTACTGAAAATTAATGATATTAGGTATTTAGTATATATATTTTGTTAAGAATGTTTCATATGTAACATATTAAAATTTTCTTTTTTTTTTTTTGCTTATTTTATCTTTGTTTTGCTGTATATTTCTAAATTTTATCAACCAGTTATTTGTTTATTATTCGGTATTAGTTATTACAGTATTTTGGTATTGATGATTTTATGATTAATTATATATTTATAAAATAACATTATATACCTAATTCACGAATTAAAAAAAATTTATTTTAATATTTATACAATTGAAATATTAAGATTCTTTTCCTAATTATAACCTTATCATAATAACATATTAAGTATTATACAAATTAAAAAAAGATATACTAAATTACGATAACATGAAAATATAACTGTAGATTTAATTAATGAATTTAGGTGACCTATTTATAATTTGATTTAAAAGAAAATGAATGATTTATAATTATATTAATTTAAAAGTAAATATATAAATGTATATGATATATATTATAGTTTGGATTAAAATCGGTTGTAAACTCATGTAGTACTGTTGGAAAATTTTTATTATTTTGAAATTGGGTTTTAAATATATATATTCGTACACACACACACACACATATTATGTATATTGTATATATACATATTATTGAATGTGTAAAATGAGTAGTACCAATCAATATCTAATATCTCAATACTTACATGTGTATTTTATTATGATATAACTGTTGTTCATATTTTATAATAATAATATAAGAATTAAATTTTTTTTTTTAATGACATATTCTGATATTATGTTATATTTTGTTTTGTGAAATTATAACTTTGAAGTCGAGTTAAATGGTATTACGTCTTCATAACCATTCAAAAGTCAAAAGAGTTAACTTTGTGTTACTCACATGTTTAGAACAACTTAATGATTATATTATGGTTAATATTCATTGATCACGATAAATAATAAAATATATTGTGAACAATAATTATTATCTCTGTTTTCAAAGTTTCCATAAAATATGTATTTATTTATTTTATATTAATAAAACCTTCTTAATAGGATACGACAGCATATTCATAAATTTATTGTGAAAACTGTTGCACTTGAAAAAGAATTATTCAGACTATAATAGTTCAGAACCAAATTTAAATATAGATATAAGATGTAAAAGGCAATATTTCTATATTGTAGTGTTTTTTATTTAAAATATATCACTCTATTGCTACTATAGGTTTCCTAGTCGTGCAATGGACATAGTGAATTTGAATTCAACTGTAAATTTACAAAAAAACGATTCTGAGTAGTGTGTCAGCACCAGACTATATTTCTAAGGATATTTATAATTTATTTATATTAACTCTTGAAATTTATTTTTCTATTATTAATATTCGGTATGTTGAACTAATTGTTACCAAATGCATTCCATATTTTGTATAATAGTTATTATAATGTTCTATCATATATTATTGTTTGGTTTAAGGACCTACTGTAGTTCTGCCAAATCAATCTGCTACAGGGTGCCTATCCATTTGTCATTTGTGCTATTGTAATCATGTCATCAATATTAATTGTTGTTTATAAACTTGTATAGATTTCAATTATACGTTTAAATAAAAAAAATTATTGTTACAAGTCAATACCAGCGTATCTTATAACAGTGTGAATAGAATCATTGTATAAATAGCTTTAAATTGGTCTAAATTTTTTCACGATTTCACTATTGTATATAAAAAATAATTCTTATGGAAAAACATTTTAATTTCAACAAACTAACCAAAATTAATAGAAATAAAATTGTTGTTTTTTATTTTAATATGGAAATTCATCAATATTTTAACTTAATATTATTATAAAAGAAGTTGAGGCTTTAAATATTTTCGATATTTTGTTATCACTGTATTGATTATGATAAATCTTGTATTTCATTTTCTAAGTTTTGTATATACAAAACTTATATTTATACATACATTATTTTAGTAAAAAGTCATCCATTAGTGACATTGACTTTATTTATGTATAGAAAATAATAATTTAAGTAATTTTGGAATGATTTACGATTAATATTAATTGAGTTAAAACATTAAGATAACCAAAACCATTAAAAATAAAATCTGTATAATACGTTTAACATTTAAATACCTTAAAATTATGATAAATAAAGTATTGCGTAACTATTCCCGTTTTTCTTTAATTGTTTTGTTTTTATAAATCTGGGAATTGTTTTTTTTTTACCCCGTGTATCAACTAGATCCAATTTTCTATTAGAATGCGCCTTTAAAGTTGAAGATTGAAGCATTTTACTGATATTAAAGGTGATGAGTGATGACAGACACATAAAGAAGAAATATATAAAAACACACATACATCCATAATTGTAAGACCAATACATTAATTGCTCTGCTTAGAAACGAAATATAATTTTTAAAACAATTTTAGAATATTATTTCATTAACAGTATTTTAAAATCCAAGGATCTGACAAAATTATAAGAATTTTACAGCTTTATTATATGATACATAAATATAAAAATATAAATAATTTGCGTATTCATATAATTATATATTCATAAGAAAATATGTATGTATTCTAGGTTTTCAAATAAACAAATAATACATTTTTAAGTACGGCAATGATTAAAAAAAATATGATATACGATGATATATAAAAAAAATATCGTTGTAAAATGAATTCTGCTCAGTCTAAAATCTATAAGGTTTTAGAACATCAAAATAATAGAATTTTAGACTATAATAACATTTTTTTTTATTATTATTAATGATATTAAAAAATTATAAACGCTACAGAATAGTAAATATTATAATATTGCTTATCGTTTATATTTGGTTTCTTCAATATAACTGAAGCAATGTAGCTGCGAAGTGATTACTTTTTGCTAGAAAAACCTTTTTTTTATATACCTACCTAATCTGGAATTACGCAACAGTCAACAATGGTACTAACATTGGCCAACATTGGATCACTCGTAAATTACTACAAATAAAAGTTCAAATATATTTATGATTAAACATTGATGTTTCGTTTAAATTTCCTTTATCTGATACTCCTTAAAAAGTAGGTGTGTGACGTGCTCTTAAAAGTAAAGTTATTAAAAAAAAGAATTATACTTTTCTCAATATTTTTTATAATAACTATCATTATTAACCATGTAGGAAATATGTCGAGCTTTTTTTTAGTATATTCTACATGTGTGTATGACAGAGATGAATGATATCATTATCGCGCCCTTAAAATAATAATATTATATATTATATAATAAAGTTTTATTTTTTTGGAATAATTTTAAATAGTTCTTAAATATCAGAGTACGTAGAATATTTTTAAATTCATATGATAAAAACTAAATTTAGTATTAGTTCTGAAGAAAAACCCTCATCTTAAATTCCTTGAGATATTTTTGTTGTTTTAAAAAAATTAGAATCGAGTCTACTAAAATAATTGTCAATTTTAATTTATTTTATACTAGATGAATACTTAGTTTGTATATAATGTTAAAACTTTTAATTTCTTATTTTTCTATATAAATATTCGATCAATGTTATAGCTAAAAGATTATACTATATTATCGTTATAATTTACCGAGTGTGTATGCAATTTTAAATGTTATTTTTTTTGGAGTTTATATCAATTTAATAGTTTTATCAATTATACGTGCTTAAAAATCTGGTCATATAAGTAATGTTTCTTCTTAGTTTTCATAATTTTTTGTTTTATAAAAATAACAGATAGGTATTAATTATAAAATTCATTATTAATTAACCTATAAATATTCTTTAGTGTCTTTAATATAACTCCTGTCATTATTTAATATTGAATTTTTTTTCTTTTTGAATATTTGGTATACATAATAGGTATTCTGATGTGATTCATTTAATCTAGATATTTCACAATTAATTATTATTATGTTTATTTTTTTACTTATTATTTTATTTATAAAGTTATAATTTAGATTCTGTGCAGTCTCCAAAAAGCTATTGGTATTACGATGACGATTTTTTTTTTGCGGAATACACTTTTTAGAATAGTAAACGTGCTTTGAAAGTTTAATAAGTAGCTTTCTCGTCAGTTTGAAAATTAGACATGGTTGGTATTTTTTTTAAATACGTATTTTTCTAATTTTCAGTAATTTTCAAAATTATTTTTAACAAACACACACTACTAAATGTAATGGATATTTTTTTTGAACATTTTCAAATAATATTTTGATTATTTTTTTATTATTTATGCAGAAAGTAAAATCCTTGAAATTAAAAACTTCAAATTTTTATTCGATTCTTATCTTAATAACTTATTATCGGTAAAACTAGGTAACGAATAATTTCTATCATTTATGCAACAATTTATTATTGTTTTATAAAACTGGCAATTTGAGGTGTTAAAACTTAAACTTGATAAAATATCCTATAACTTCATGCTCAATATATTTTAATATTATTTAGTCTATTCTTACTTAACTTGAAAATAATTTTTATATAAAAACATATTGACGATACAAAACAGTAATTAAACATATGTTTTATACGTTTTATATTTGTCTACTGCATTAGAATTTTAGAAAACATAAGGAGTTTGGTTCCACAGTTATTATTATTATTATTTAATTTGACTATACAATTTTAGTCAATTTAACTTAAAGATTAAAATTTTACTTCATTCTATTATACTTAACTGAAAGTATATTTTCAAATTTTCTAGTATGTATACATATGATTTTTAATAACAAAAATGCTTGCCAAATCAGAGATCGACATGTAAAGATTTTTGATTTTAAATTTTTAGAAATTTATTATTTTATGCAATATGTGTGTATAATGTATTTTATTTTCATTTTCATTTAGTGAGATAGATCTCTGAAACTGGAGAGCGGATTTTGTTGTTTGGGGTCTTGTTATATTCACATTGGCTAGGAGAAGTGCATTGAAGATTTTCAAAACTTTATCTTTTATAGTTAATTCACTGCAAAGCTTCAAAAAAATTAAAACACATTTTATTGGGCGTTTTTTATGTTTTCAGCTTTATAGCTTCTTTGTAGTGAGTTAACGATTGAAGATAAAGTTCTAAAAATCTTCACAGCACTTCTCCTAGCCAATGTGAATATAACAAGACCCCAAATAACAAAATCCGTTCTCCAGTTTCGGTAATCTACCACGCTAAATGAAAACTAGCAAAAAATAACAATTTTTTTAATTGTGTAAAATAAAATACTTTTTTTTGAAATTTTTTAATCTCAAATTTTGTATCTACTTGATAATCCCTATTTTAATAAGCTATCAACCAATTTTTTAGCTATAATAGTTTTGGAAAAAAGTTTAAAAATATAAATTTTGGGACTGTTCACGCTGACGTTTTTGTGGACTAAAATTATTATACCACTTGGGTGTGATATCGGATTTCTCTCAATAATATTTTATGTTAAAACTAGCTTAATTATCCACTTACTCATTACAACCGAGTTACATTTTTATCATTATCTTATTTAACAAAAATTCTTAATTTATAAATAAAATAAATTCCTATTTAAAAATTCAGACTTATTTCATTTCAATCACCATACTTGATTAAAAATCAAGAAAGAAAAAAATAAAAGCTATATGTTTTGTTAAGAATTATTTTCTAAATACAATAATTTATTATTGCTTTTAAATTCAAAATAACATATTCGTGGCTAATTTTTTATAAAAAAAAATTATATGGAATCATTAAATGCAGTGTAATAAGTTCTTTAAATGTGATAATATGATAAATATATATATAATATCTGTAATCCGTAAAATTTCAAATTATTTTTGATACAATAATTTATTTATGTTATATTTATGTTGCTAATTAATATTTTATAAATAAATATATGTGTACTATTTAAAATATTTTATATTACTTTGTAATACTGTTTTTTATTAACTTATGTGTATTATAAATTTCAATTTCGAAATATTGTCTAAATGGTATTAAAATTATTTGTACTATTTTGTGTTTATTAAATTAATTAATTAATCGATTAACAATACATTTAACATAAATACTAAAAAAATAAAAAACAAAATTCTATATTCTTAAAATATTATGATTTCTTAGTGAAAAAAAGAACAACAGTACCTTTATCCATTTATGAATATACATGTTTTTTTACTTGCATATTATTAAAATTCTAAATCATTTTATTTTTCTAATTATCAAAATTGTTGACTTAACACATACGTATCACTGTATAAATAATTACTTTTATATAATCACTAAATAACTATTAAAAGTTTAAAAAAATATTTATTTCGAGATTCATTGTGTATGTTTAACTGAGTCGCTACTCTCGGCGCAAATGACGGAATGCTACTGAAACTGAAAGCTTAAACGTCCTTCGTTATAGGCGACCGCCGTTGAAAGTTCAGCGCCCATGAACCACAGTGTATTTTTCTGTTTTTGAATTTTTCCTAAATTACGTTTTAAGTTTAAGAATTTTAATTATTTATTTCATTGAATCCATTGTAGATTTGAGAATTCAATTTATAAACCTAACCTGTCCAAAAAAAAAAAACTTTAAATTTCAGAGTACATATTATACTTATGTACCATTGTATAACCTATAAAATATTATATTAATTGTCAGTGTATTTAATAAAAGAAAAACAAATTACATTGTGTGATATATTTTTGTGTTCGGCTTAAGAAAAATAAATAAATTTAATTAATCGATTAATAACGAAAACTAAATTTAATATTTTATAGATATTTAATACAACTTGTCAATTAAATTTAAATGTTCATTTTTACGAACACGTGATTTATTATTTTATAACAAAACTCAACCAATCTCATTTTGAAAATATTATTTTTTTTTTATTTAAATTAGAATACATTATTATATTGTTCTTTTCATAATATTGATGTATAATTATTTGTATAGAATGGTTTGTTGTTTTTAATAATTATGATATTGAAATGAAAAGTTAAGTTAATAAAGAAAAATAAGAAACCGAATAAATTATGAGCTCGATATTTTAGATTTTTTTATAATTGAATTTTTGATTTTTTTTTTTTAGTTGAAAAAAAATACCACTGAAAATAATTGTTTTAAAATTTTTGTTTTATTTAATTGTAAAAGAAAATAATTAAAAAATACGAATAGAATTTTAATTACCAAAAATTTAGAAAAATTAAATTCTTAAGTATAAAATGAGGTTATGTATTTTAAATGTTACTTATTTTGTATATATAATATTACGTTGACTATTAAATATAAAACTTATTATGTACAAAATGTAAATTAAATATACCTTTTTAAAGACCATGATACTCCGACAGGTATTGTTTTGCTTTATGATACACACAAGTAAATTATAGTAGTTGTTTATGTGTCTATTAGTTATAAAATGTACTTTGAAATAAATACTGAACATTTGTATACATTTTACTAGTTGAGCAGTAACGATCATGAACATTTTTTTAAATATGTGAACGCTTCTTGTTTTATAGATTCGTTTTTTCCTAGCTAGTACCTACTTATTAGGAAGTATTATATCAAGCTATAAAAGACATTTTCCTTAAAAGATAACATTGAAAATTCATGCAATTATATTTTGTATTTTATTATGTACAGCATGATCAATGTTTAATTACTGTAATAATATAATATGAATATCCATATCAGTTCCAAAAACAAAAGATAAACACGTTTTAAAAAATATTTATTATTATTTCTTATCAGTGAATTTGATAACATGAACTTGAAACGTTTCCAATACAAAGTGTTTTTATTTTACTCGCATACAGCTGTAGATTGTAAGGATAACAATTTTTTACAGAATATATATGGTTATATACAAACAATTTGGTTTATTCGTGTAAGTAATTTTTACGGTTTTGGTTTTTGTAACTACTCCTTAACAATACTCCTAGGTACCTAATTTACAGCATCAAGATGTATTTATTTTTGGTAAATTTTATATAGCGTGTTTATTTTCCATCTCTTCAAATCGTGAATTTTAAATGATTGTCAAGTCAATTGTAGTTGAAAAAAGTGTTAAATAAATATTAAAATCCGATTTCGTATTATATGTATACAAGATTTATATGCAATTATTTTTGAAAATATTTTGCAAAGTAGTAAACGAGTTACAAATATGTTATAATAGAATATTACGTACAACACTAAATAGTATATTAGACGAAGTTGTCAAGTTATCGTTAAATATTATCAATATTCTTTATAATTTACAATAAATATATTAGATAATAAAAATAAAAAAATAGAAAATAAAAACAATACATTTTAAGTTAAAATTATTACAATAGTATATATAATTCATATCTGTTTGATTGAACTTTATTTAAATTGTTTATTTCAAAACATTCAATCTTAATTATTATTAATATTTACTTTTTCGCAGTATTTTTTTAGTATGGAGAAAAATTTTCTTATTTAATGTTTATTGCTATTATTTGTATTATTTTTGTATTTTACTTTTATATCCTTACCATTAAAAAAAAAAAATCATTAGTCAAGTTTTGGTTAGCATTACACAATAAACGCATCAAATTTAAATACAGCATAAGCACTTATAGTTAAAAGAACACTGATGCAAAATCATATGGTATTAAAACGCAATGATTTATTGTTATTTTTCAAATCCATAAGTACACATGTAGGTAACGAAACTATTTGGCGCCAATGTGAGTGAATAAAAATGAGTTCCCATTAATCTATATTTTTATCCACTTGTTCGTATAAATCTATTCGACTTTTGTTAAATATTATATATTTATATGGTAATTATTTTTTTTAGGTTTATTAGGTAATTTATATATCTAAAAATGTAATACATACAACATAATGTGATTAATTATTCCATACTTTCATAAAAATGTACATTTCTATTTAAAAATGTTGTGTTTATTAGATATTGTACTGCATACGATTACTTTTGTTTGTTTTGCAAGACCAAAAATTGATTTTATTGATATTCCATTTACAAATATATCCGTAGCTATTTTAATTTTATTTTATGTATGTCATACGTGTGACATATAACAACTCTAATATTAGTATGATTTTTTAATAAATAAGATATAATTGCTTTTAATCCTCAATAATTTTATATAAAGATTTTTGTACCACTTTCTACTATTAAAATATACCAAATAATTTAATGTTATATATACCCAATGTTAAAATTTATCTAGGTTCAGTGACAGATAATGTGTATGCGTAGCCAATAATTTGTCTTTGAATTTGTAAGCTTGTAATATAATATAGTGTACACTGTACAACGTTTATAAAACAAGTGCTATTTTATACCGAGTATCCTAGTTATTAAAACCGTAGTTGTTTAATACATATGGCACGATGATATGGATTATTATTGAGTATGAGTATATAAAATAATATATTATACTCAATGGTGAAACATATCATTTTAAATATTTATGGAAGAAATTTATAGGTTAGGTTAATATGAATAGTTTGAAAAAAAAATTATATTTTAATATTGCTATCGTCTATCATAGCTTGTAAAATGAACAATTTTTACATACCTATTTATATCCTTTAACCAGTTTCAAAAATGATCAATATGTTGGCTTATCACATAATTCAATAATCAATAAAAATATCTCAAGTAGTCTACAGTTTTTATTTTCTGAATCAAGTATGTTAGTTCTGTCTTAGATTGTTTGTATTAATAAATTAGCTTAACTTTTGAATTCTATCATTTCTTGTACATTAAGAAATGTATTTATAAATAATACATTTAGTTGCATGGTACAATCGTTGAAAAATAGTACCATAGTTAATATTAATGAATATAATATGGTCTGGATATATTTTAAAAATTAGTATTATGATTTTTTAATGATTGTTCTCAATGTGGCAGTTTTGGAAAAAATAGTATTCAATTCTTATTTAGTTTATTATTTTTATTTATTAGATGGTAGAATTTATCACATTAATAATTGTTACAAAAAAAGTTTTGCATTTTATTTTAAAGCTATTTTTCAATAATTACTAAAACATTTAAAGGTCTCACCGAGTTATTTAATGGTGGTTTTAAAATGTGGGTATGCTTTTTATTTAAATGTTTTTTATGATTTAATAAATTTTAAAGTGTTACAAAAGTAAAAAGTTCGACGTAATAAATTAATTTTATAAAATATTCAACTCAAATTTTATGATTTGTAAAAACAAATGCGATTCTTATTATATTAAGTTGATAATTTCGAAAAAAATATGGTTTAAAAAAAACATATCTTAGTTTAAAAAAATAAAATATTTAAGCATTTAGCAAATTTCTAATAAAAATATTTTTAAATTCTGTACATCTAAAATATTATAGGTACAGTTTTGGTGATTTTATAAATGTTTATTTTCCATAAGCCAAATTTTATATAGAAATAATCAATATCTTAATCAAAAGCTAATGAACAATAATATTAGAATATTGTTATTTTCTAATTTAAAATGATTTGTTTTAATCTAAATTGAATATTTATTTTTGTATTTTAGCCAAAACATATGAGATATGTTTACTATTAAAATATATTTTTGTAAATTAGCAATAATTTATTAAACGCATTTGTCAAATAGTTATCATTATTTATCGTTTTCTTCATTCTTTTTATTGCTGTATTAAACCTCAATGATTAATGTTTTCAACCCATCAATATTGTACAACATATTTCAATTATTTGACTATACGGCATCGCTGTGATGTGCCATTATTAAATCGTCATCAGTTGTCACTTAATTCAATATTATTCATTATTTCATTGATTTGAGAACATAAATTTCTATAAAAACGATTGTATACTTATAATCTCGATTCAAGATGTATAATCTTAAACTATGCTTATAATACATTGTTATCACTAATCGGCCAAATATTGGCATGTTTATATTATAATATTAACTTTGATATTTCAAAATATTATTATGATTTGTATACTTTTACACATCATATAATATACCATTTGAAAATTCATATAAGTATAAGTATTTTTAAGACATTGTTTCCCAACCTATTTGTCGCGAATATTTTTAATGGGTCGCTATTCGTAAACAAACTATTATTAACAAGGAAAATAAAAAAAATATTTAAACTTAAAAATGTATATTAATAATCAATATACAGTATATCATGATAATACAATTAAATGATAAATTGCTTATAAATGATTATTTATATTTCTATATTATGAGTTATGACAAACTTGGTTTTTTTCCAACAAAGAGTAAATTTGTGGGTTGCTATAACAAAAGAACAAATCCTATTGAAACACTACTATAAAATAATTTTCCATTAATTGTTCCTTAAATACTATTATTTACATTTTTGATTTTTAATTCAATGCAACTTATTATGAACAAATGAAAAAAGTCACAATACTCTAATTACATATAATTTTCTCAAATCTAAAATATATTTTAAATTAAAACTTTTAATTTAATATCCGTAATATCATGCACTGTTTCATAACTTTTTCAAGCCCAATTTATTTTATAAATACAAATAAATATTTTATTTCTTTACAGAAAATACTTAAGATATTCTTAATTTTATTACCCATAAGAGTCAAAATTTTGTTTTCATATATAACAATAATAAGTGATTGTTTCAGTGTATAATTTTTTAATATATACATTATAATAATAGTATTTCCGAATAACTTATTAATTATAATATTTTTAGAAATGTTGGCATTTATAAATTTTTTTTTGGTCAACATTTCTATGTAGATGTCTCGGATATTTAACTAACACATATTATTATTTTAAATAGTATTTTTTTTATCAAACAAATTTAATAATTAATAATGTATAGATTATTTTATTATTATTGATTAAAATGTAACTTCCTTATCGTTTTTTTTTTTTTAATATTAAATCTTTCTAAAATATTATAATTCGCATAAAAATGACAACTGTTTATTCAGATAATTCTATAATTTAAAATTAAAGTTCAAAGATAGTGTATGTATACTTTTTGAGATGAATATGTTCTATTTATGTATAGTATAATAATTATTTTTCCATCTCTAATTTTTAAAATTTAAATCGAAGTTGAAACGAGCTGATGTAGTGTTGTACTATTTATATTTTATTTTCTCTATAATAAATCATCATTAACTTTAAACTGTCTAAAAATTTTTATTTTAGATTTTTAAGTAACTCATATCATATATCATAAATGGGAGAACGTTTTATTGTTTTTAATGCAAGATACTATAGGTATCACACACATATGAAATTTTAAAATAAATAATCGCACAAATTTAATATAATACACAAGTATAGTTAAAGATATTACATGTAAATTACTCGTGTAAAGAATTAAATATTACCCGAGGACTACTTCCAAAGTAAAATTCCAATTAATAAATTCTGATTTTATTTTTTTTTAATAAACATTGAGTGACAATTTAGTATTAGAATCTCATATCCACTTTTAATCATATAATATAAATGCGAGTGTTATTAAATACTATATATGCGATTAAATGAAATTCATAATATTCTGATTTTAAAATAACTTTATTATTTTTTGTTTTATTTACTGTTCTATATGTTTAGAAATTTAATTAATTTATTGTTATTTTGCTCTTTATAATTATAAGTACAAGTTGTATTTAGTTTTTCTTTTTTAAATGTGTTTAAGTTTATAATTAGATACACGCAACAAACTTTGGTTTGTAGAAGTGATTGGAGTAATGTATAATAATACATGGAAATAAGAAATATAATCGTAACAAACGGAATATTCCGTATGGATAAATTTACTATTAATTACTCTTTATACTAAAAAGTAATTATTATAATTAATTTTGTAGTTAAATACATCCGGCACAGGACATATTAATTATTATACACCACGTTTTTATCTAACACAAATATTAAACCATGTAAAGCTACTCTTACACTCTTGTAATGTTTGAGAAATTTGTTTTACATTGATATATTATGTAGTAATATTCACAAATGCAATTTTGACATCTATATTTATACCATCTATAAAACTGTTGATACATTTTTATTTATGTTAAGTGTAATAATTGTATTTAATGTATAAAAATGAACATAGTGCGAAATTTTTCTCCTTGTTTAAAAGTTTCGCAAAGGTCGGACAATATAATAGTGTACTATTTTTAGTCTAAAGTAAATTTAAAAAAAAATATAGTCATGTAAGTACCGCGCTATACTGTACATTATATGTTGAACGGGTCACTATTACGGCGGTGTATTAAATTTGAATTTAATGATACATCATTGTATAAGAAAAACGAATTTGAGCGGAGACGGTCTATCAGCCTATATCCATAAGTATATTTCGTGATACTACATTTTTTTATTTAGCTATATTAAAGTAATTTATTTTACTTTTAGTATTACGGTAGACTGATTTAATTTTTTCCGAAAATATTGCATTTATTATATTATTAGTATTTAATTATTATAATGAAATACAATGAAAACTCTTTATATCGAAACTCGTTACAACTAAAAGCTCTATATAACATAAATATTACATTATAATGGTTGGTTTGATTTATAACCTATTAATCAATTCATATTATATATAACGTTTTAGTCACTCTCAATAACAAAACAATATTTTATATTTTATAATAAAATTTTGAAAAAATACTTATCGTTTCATGAAGAAGTTTCATAAAGTTATAAATACAAAAAAAAATTGGCAGAATAAACAAGTTCAAATAAAGATGACAAACTATTTCAAATAATTGTATTAAATATAATACATATTACGATTATTATAATATATAATTCAATAAAATAATAAATATGTAATTAAATACTCGTGTAATGTAAAAACAATAATATGTATGGTAATTAATAATACATAGGTGCTTTTATACATAGATAATTAAAATTTTTTTTTTTTTTTAAACTTACATAACCAAAAATGTAATAACATCTTTCAGTATACAGTATACATATACCATAACACAGTAAAGATAAATTAATACTATAAATATAAGTGATATCTTAAAAGAAATCAAAAATATCATTGCGTTTAGTAAAATGAATAATAATATAATATGTATAGGTATGTGAAAATTGTATGTTTCCATGAAATTTTTTTTTTTAATTATAACAAAATAATAAACATTGTTATTTATTGATTGAATAAGTTATTTATTCTAAAACTGAACTTCAAACGTCTGTTGAATAATAATTTATTTAATTAATCAATTGAACTATTATAATAATTATAGGCTTTAATTTATTTTTTATATTTTATGGTTTCAATATGAACAATTTACTAGGAATATCAAAACTTAAATATTAAAAGAAAAGTTTTATGAATATCTGACTTTAAAATACGCATATAATAATATATCGTTTACACAGATATAAGAACAACTTATGTAGAATCTTGTTTTTAATTTTCAAGAATTTTGAACTAGCGAATAATTTTTTATCGAAATTAATAAAAAAGAATTAAAGAAATTCGAAAATTTGAAACGCTTTTAAATAGCTTAAAATGAGTTGAAAAATTTTGAAAAATTTCAAGTATCTATGATTATACGAATATTCAATGTCGTAAAAATTTTTATTTCAAATGTAAAATGAGTATAAAAAACTATTTTGGCTTTCCGGTACCATTTTTTTTTTTACATAGGTAGCAACACATATATAACCTTATATTCTATTTTTAAATCGAAAATTTATTTTGTCATAAAAAGTTCAAAATATTTCAAAAATTATACTATATTTAGAAAATGATGATTTAAATACTTGGTGAAAATTTCAAGGTTCTATAGCCATATTTGTTTGAGTTATCGTGTTTCTGATTATAAAAAAAGTACTGAGAATTTTTAATTTCGACCTGTTTGAAGTGCAAACTACATCTAATTTTCTATCCAAAACTATTTTCAAAATTGAAAATCGAAGCATTTTATCGATAACTTATCGTGTACTCGTAAATAAAAATAACACGCATCATTGTAAAATCAATACATTCATCGCTCTGCTCAGAATCTAAAATAATAAATTATTACCATCAATCAATTAGATTATATATATATATATATATTTAGTATATGTAATAAATGTATAAATTATTAATAACGTTTTATTAGATTTTTTTCTTATTACTTAAATGTTATTTTACTCGGAAATCTGTTATACATATTACATATGTTATGTCATTTTTTGTTTACCCATATATCTACCTACTATTTAAATATTTAATTTACCTTTTATGTTAGATATATACTTACCTAAAATAATACATATATTATATAATTAAAGTATTGTATAATCCAATAAATTATCAATATGTTAGTAACCAACAATAAAATGTTACTAATAAAAAAAATATCCAGTGTTTGAAAAATTAGTTAAAATTTGCAGCACTCTTAAATATATATTTCTTACAACTTTGTTTTTAAAATTGTATAAAATAAAAAATATTATTTTACAATTCTGTCTTTGTAATGTAATTTATTTAAACTCATAAATAGTTTATTAGTCAAACAAGATTATTGTCGACACTATAAAGCAGAGGTGTTCAAACCGCGGTAGATATTAATTCGGCCTCACATCAATTTTAAAACCATCAATTAGTTGTATATAATATGTATACATTTATTTATATATATATATATATTAAAATGTATGTGTACCAGTCTTCACAGAAGGTTAGACACTCTTGCTATTATGCCATTAAATTAAATAAACAAATTTAGAATGCCTATGCCCTAGAGTGTAAAAAGTAGATAACCGTTCTCTGCTGTACAATAGGTGTCGACAGTTTCTTGTTACTGAGTAAGTCACTGTAATTTATGTGTTGTATTTGAATTTAATGATAAATCGTTGTATACGAATAACGATTCTGAGGTAATACGGTCTGTTAGCCGATACTACTAAGTGTATCTATGGTATATTTATGTTGCTATTAAAGTATTACAATAATACGGTAGATTGAATTCATTTTTGCCGAAAACTTTGCATTGGAAAATGTCGTTGTGTTTATAAAATATAATGATATATGTTTAAAAATACCCATAGAAAATATTTTTTTTCTTAAATACATAAAATTGTTATTATTTGTTTATGTTTATAATTTTATTTAAATTTTAAATACCTATAAAACAACTCTGATTACCTATATATTTTTTAATTTTCTTTCCCGTTTTGAACAACTTATGAGAAACTGATTGAAATTATTTACGACATTTATAGAAAAAAACTGTAAAACTCCATGTCTATAAATAGTGCAAAAAGATTAGGTTACCATTTCTACAGTTCCATTAATATAAACATTTGGTAAAATATTAATTTATCGTATCTATAAAAATATAAAATATCTATGGTTATTCGTCTTTGAGTTCCGCCGGGAAAAATAACAAAATTAATTTGATCAAAAACTTTTTGTAAAATTCCGGTTTTTCCTTAATTTGGTTTTAGTTTTTCACGATTATTTTAAAAAGTACTTCTAATTTTTATTATTTTTACCTCATGAAAGTACTGACTACATCAAATTTATTATCAGAAACCCTCCCTTAAATTCGAAGATCAGAGTATTTTAACCTAGGTACCCAGAGTTTTTTCTGTGAAACGTGTATATATGCACACAAATAAAACCCACATCGATTTAAAAGCAATACAACTATGGCTTCGGCCAGGATCTAAAATTACAAACATAGGGACTTATATCTCAATTGACCAATGTAAACTACCTCTGTTTAATGTATAAATTATGATCGTTGTATACTTCCTTTTTATCATTCAAGTTATTTCAATATTTGAATATTATAGCCGTATTTATGTGTTTATGAGTTATGGATGATCGTAAATACTAAATATGCATTAGTTTTAATAAATTGTAATTTTTTTTTAATCTGAACAGAAATTAGAAATTAGCTGTTGATTGATTGTCTTATTCCACTAACTTTGTAGTAAAAAGTAAAACTGAGCTTCGCTCGTTGTCATTTTTTCAAATATTTATTATTGAATTAAAAATTCAAATGCACAAAATCGTAAGAAAATGTGAGAAAAGTAAAAAAAAACTATAGTGCTCAACAGCAATCCCTATTTTCTATTCAGTTTAAAAAAAATTAAATTATTATAATACACAAAAACTAACACACTATTTTTGTACATTTCAACTTTTAGTATAATAATGATAAATATTTGTAATTGAAAAACCATTTTAAGCGAAACTATGTTTTTTACAGTATTTATATTTAATAGAATAATATTGTGCATATAATATCTAATTTTTATTTATTTATATTATATAATATACATTTTACAATTATACCTACAATATTGTATATATGTATATTTAAAGCACATAACAATTCAATTGTTGTATTGTCTATTTATATGATTATGTATAACATTGAAGGAGTTGGGTTATTTATTTAGGCGAAATATTATAAGTAGTAATAATTTAATTAGACTTAACGCCGTATATAAACAAGCTTTAATGAAAACGGTTTTCTATAACTACCTTAACAGGATTGTTTTAAATTTATTTTTACAATATGTATATGAGATGGTTTTTTTAAAAGATAAATTAATTTTCTCGAAAAGTATCAATGTATTTGGAATTATCTTTTTATAACTTGTAAAGTTATATTTTTCGAGAAAATGAATATTTATCTTTAAAAGAATCAACTTTTGTTATAAATTTGTCGTGGGAACTAAGGATAATTATACTGGTCTCAAATTAAAGTTTTTTATGGTCACAACTAGAATAAATAAAAGCGCCAAACACTCATCTAAAACTATTGTTATTTTACTTTTATTTGGAAAAAATGAACATACCGTAGACAGTTATAAATTGGAGCTCTAAAATATTAAACACACAATATCTACGAGTCTTTCACCCAGCAATTTTCAACATCATAATAATTAGTGCTTCTCTACGGTAGTTCGTTTAATATTGTATTATTTGCACCTTATAAAAACTATTGAAAACCTAAGCCTATAGGTATTACGAAGCTTACTTATTGGATTTCAAACATTTATCTAAATTCTTACCAATTTAAAAATAATACACAGCATTTGTCATTAATACCAAGAAACCTAATATCATTGATTATAAATACTATAAACAATGCTAATATTAATAAATTCAAATTCCAATTGTGCTGGCTCTTAACTTAAGTGTATTTATGTAACTATTCAACATATTAATGCTATGTTGAAATTGATTAATTTAATGATTTGTTAAAATTTAATAATTAACCAATCACGGGTCACTAAATCATGTTTAAACTACCATTAGCTCGCCAATTGTTCATTAAATGTTAAGTAATTATTTATGTGACCCAACATAAATACATTAAATAAAAAATTCATTCATTCATGTTTAAGTTCCGCCACACTTGTTGACCTATAACTACGAATTCACAATGGTATATTCAATAAAAAGACATGCATTAGTTGAGGACAAAAAAAATTTTTGTTTTGTGTTTAGATTGTTTATTTCTCTTTCTTTCTTTAATTTATCACTTATGCAGTTATGTTTATTGTACTACCTAACAAATGTTTAAAAGCTACAGATTATGTAATAAAAAAAAACTGCTATTCACTGTGTTATTATTGTTGTCGCTTTTATTTTGTTACATTAATAGTCATTACTTATTATAATTATAATAGAAAAAGGTTAACATTTTGTAAATATGAAAGTTATACTTTTTTTTAAATAAGTTTAGATACCGAATGCAACTCCAATCATATTGACTTTTCTTAATTTATCAAAATTATAGTATGGTGTAAGGAATACTTTTACTAAAAAATGTGTAAGCTGCAGTACCTCTATTATCTTTATTATTATTTATTTATTTATATAAGACATTTATAATCTGTATACTCACTATACAGTATATATAATAAATAAATGAGTTAACAAATAATGTAAATACTAAATTTGGAAAATGCGCGGGAAAGGAGTATTTATCGATACTATTTCTACTCAGTACTTACTTAAAATTAAAATGTATTATTTAATATATATATATATATATTGGTTCTCTTATCTATTGATCCGTCTAACCGAATTTATAAAATTTATTTAACTTTCGTAGATCGTATAATAATTTCAATAAAGAGATTTTTACCTTAATTATTTTTACCTTTAACCTGTAACATGTACATCATCTAATAAACAATAGTATGAATATTTCATATTTCATATTTATATATATGTATAATTAGTTTAATTTAGAAATGCGCAGCTTTGTCGTTTTATTTCTATTAATGGTAATTTATATTATTTACTAGTGCTTAAGATACTGTAGGACAATGTGTAGGTGTTATAAAAACCAAATATATTTATAAAATTGTCGGGTTAGGTTAATCACTTTATTTTTATTTTAACTGTTATTTACTTACACATGTTATTTTAATAGACAAAACTACAAACTCAAAGTTTAAAATTATTAATATTTATTTAATACACGCGTATAAGGTTTTAGGTAGGTAGTAATTGCAGTGTACATTAACTAACTATTGGGTTCTCTTTATACATTTACTTCCATAGTTAATGCGGTGGTTTTGTGTAAATTATCTACTTCGTGGGCTGCTTTTATTTATACCTCTAGTTTTGCCATGTCGAACAACGCCAATAAAGACGATTATCAATAAAGTCTTCTTATCCATTACCCTCATCTGTCCATCACCACATTCCCAATCTTGAAATGTTGACATCTAAAACTAAAATTGTTTCGAAACCTTATTTGAGATCATAAATCACACTATACAATTGATCGCAGGACCGTTAACCTGCTTGTCCTATTCTATTTATCCAAGTGGGTTAAATGACCAACATTTTTATACAAACACTGTTGAAGGTTTACATTAATGGTGCAAACTTGAAAGCACACGAAAAAACTATTTTGGTATGATTAACGATTTATGCGTGCAGTTTTGACAAAAAAATTATCCTTTATGATTTAAATGCAGAAACTTTGTTCTGAACTTGATAATTAAAGCATAACATTTCAGTAAAATGTATTTTGAACATTTTTCTGTCATATTTATTAATGAAAACAATAATTTAAATGATTTATTGAACTTGAACGAATGTATTAATTTTTTTTCTTTTGTACAACATACGTGTGTATGGACAATGAAAATTTTGTTAGACTTCTTCCAATAGCTATACTATCTCTAAACTATCTCTTTTATATTCTGTTACATGCATCTACAATAATGGGCTTGGTTATATAAGTGTATACAAAAATTATGGACAACAATAGGTATCGCGGTTTATGTATAGCATAATTTTAATTGAGTATCACAAATAAAAATAATAATCACAGTAAATATTGTTAAATAAATCATTTTTATTTTGTATTTTTTTTATTAAATAAAATAATAGATGTTTATTAATATATTCTTAAATTGAAATCCATGGATTATCGTTAGAATTGTTAGAAATACCCTTTTATTTCTTATTTTCTTATCTTCTCGTTCTGTCTAATATCTTTTGAAACTGTTTCTCAATTTTCGATTTCAAGTGTAACTAATAATGTCGCAACGTTGTCTATCTATATTGACCGTGTCTTTATTTACTCCCGAGGTCTTAAACTTTAAGTGATTTACCTCTGTCCACATTTGTTTATGCTTTTCTATTATCCATTTAAACTAAGTGCCCTGTTCTCTCCAACTTTTTGATTTCACGTATGATCGTCGTCGTTAAGTTTAAGCCGTTTAAGGTTGATTTATTCTGTTTTCATTTCGAATGGAACGTTTTACATACCATCCTCTTAAGATATACTATGGTCGGTATCAATTATTTATATTGGCATGCATAACCCTGGTTATGTTACTATAGCATCGTATTAGGTATATATTTTTAATTGTATGTCCTTATTATTATTATATTATTTTAAATATACCTATATTTAATCAATGGTACTGTGCACCTATGATTCGTTTGAACTTTAAAGTTATTATAAAATTACATGTAACTAAGATACTTGTGTATAGTATGTTATCTACAAAAAACTATGTATTTTATATACTAATTAATTACAATTTATTTAATTAAGATTTACTTAATGTATTGCTGATGATCGTCATTGTCAAGTATTTTAAAAATTTATAAATTGTTAGATGTCATAAACTATGTTGTTTTTATGTTATTTCAAAAAAAGTAAGTTATTATTGTCTTGGTGGATTTTTATCAGTTATTATTATAATGAGTTATTTGAAACATAACTGTACATACATTGTATAAATAAAATAAATACACAGCACGCGCGGTAGACTATATATGAGTTAACGCAGTAGTCGTGTCGTTATAACGGTGACTATCAGTGTCCATAATACCCACATAATGGTCTCGTATGCTGGCAGGTACCTAAATACCAAAATCCAATATAATATTGCGCCGTGTAGAAAATACAACAATATTAGTTTACACGCCGAGATTTGGTAATTTGCTAAATGACCCGGATCGACGGCAGCAAGTTCACTGCAACAGTATATTAAGTTTAACTTACTCCGTATAACGGCACGTTTTACAGCACAATTCCTCCTCCCTCACCGCCCAAAGTGCTCCGTCTTCCACTAGCTAAACTGTCGGCGCATCTTTGTAATACGACACAATATTATACTGTAGGTTGGTTAAGTAAGGTTAGGTGGAGTACATCTGTATATAATTTTTCAATTTTTTTATAAAATATTATAAATATTATTATTATTTTCATGGACACGATCTGCTATGTATAACGCGTTAATCCATCAACACGCACACGCGTAACGCGTTAATGATATGTAGATATAAGTTAGTTAGACAAGTGTGTAGGTACGTTTATGCATATATATATGTGTGTTTGTGTGTGTCTGTGTGTGTGTATGTATACGTGACGGCGTAATGACATTTTTGTCAATCGTTCATTGTCACTTTTATGTGCGACGATAATACGGTATACGCTCATATCGCAATATATACATGTATAGGCGTATACTTTGTGTATACTGTATGTTTATATATATATATGTATTATATTATTGCCATATAGGGTACCCGCCTCGACAGCCGTGTTATACGCGTCGAATGCATTGTCGGGGGTGGCTATAGGCGTACTTGCGATGACATCGCATGTAGTAATTTTACTCTTACGGCGAGGGACCGAACTACCCCTACTTGTGTTGCTACCTCCAATCCGACTCAACCCCTCTCCTCTCGCTGTCACATCGCAATATGTGTACGCACTTCTTAACGTTTATACATTATACTATACTATTTATGGAGCGAAACTCATAATATATATATAATACATAATATAATAAACATGTGATTATAATATATGTGCGCAACGGGGCGACTTCCATCCAATTTATCTCATAGGTATGTATTATATACATAGACATTACATTTATCTCATTGGTATATACACAAGCGTTGCATTTATCTTTTACTGCGAAACATATTTAGATTCCGAAAACTTGCAGAGCGGAATCCAAGAGAGTATCTATTGATAGGGTTTGCAGAGATGTTATGCACTTTTTTCCTTCTTTAGAAAACACATTACGGCCATTTAGTATTCTTATACGTTCGCATGACACGATAACCTATAATAATCGAGCGAATTAAAATACGGCTATACGTAATATGCGCGTTTAATAATCTATACAATTTGTTTGAAGTTGAAATGTTTATTTTTCTTTTTTAATTTCGTATTTCCGAAACATTTAAGAACAGTCCTTATAAATTTATTTGCGTCTTAAAAATTGTCTGTATAATTTTGATTGTCTTCACTACCGATATCATATTATATTATACGCCGATAAACACGTATGCGGCCTAGTTAGATCTGTGCAATACTCCTATGGTGCAGGCGCCACGTATGATATATATTATATAGGTAATATATCTGACGATACGAAACTTATAACTCCTCCGTTTACAACACATACTAACACGTTCGGAGGTAACGTCGAATCAATTGAACAGAATACATTGAATAGAATATAAGTTGTGTATACGATACATGTGATCCCGATTTCGATCGTATCTACAAAATTTCTATCGCATGTCTTCACAAAATATACTGGAGGATTTTGTTTCTCGGTTATCTAAGAGCATATAATAATATAGAATATTACATTTTTGTCTGTTTTCCTCGCAATCAGAAACACGCAATTCATTTAAACGGGATTATACGCTTATTTATTATTATTATTTTTTTCGTATACCTCAGAAACATCATGACGTATAGCCGTATAGGTTACCAGCGCCAGTTATTTATCGCTAGAATGCCAACAATATTTCCTAGACTGCACGCGTAGGTATATTATACCGAGAGAAATCGAAAAATAATGTTACGTTATCCGCTTTTATTGTAATCGTAGGAACATTAAATTTATAAATTCCACTAATTCTATTACTTATTTGATTTAACCTCGATTTAATTAACCCAGTTTAATGTGTGTGTTGATATTTCTAAAAGCGCTTTTAATCGTATTTTCATTCGTTTGCTCTAAACTACTATTGGCTTGAGTAAAATTGAAAAGTATATAATATAAGCCATCTGAACTTTAGGCTTGTTTATTTTAGCAGTTTTAAATTGTTATTTATACAAAATATAACACAATTTTACGTATGTTAATAAAATTGTGTGCAATTCATATTTATTAATTGACCTCAAATAACAATTAACAAAGTATGTATTATTAAATGTGGTATGAAACTTTGATATTTGTTTCATAACCATAAAAATAGTTATCAATAATTATATTTTCAGTGTTAAAATACAGTTACTGAAGAAATTAATTAAGTGAAAAGTTTAATTTAATGAAAAGCGTGCCAATACATTATGCATAATATTTTTAGTCTGTGTGACTCAAAAACTATATGTATATTTATAAGTATATATAAAAATAAACAAAAATCGTAATTAAAAACCATTGTTATTTTAAAGAATTATTTAGACAAACAAATATATGCATAAAGTAGGTCTTATAATAAATATCTATTGTTTTATTCATACTCTAAGTATCATCGCAATTATTATTTTTATTTAACTTTTTCGTAAATGTGTTTATTTATTTGATTGAATATCTGCAAGGAAATAACCTCCATTATTTTAAAACAATATTTTATAATGGATATTGTTTTAATATTTATATATGGTTGGTCTAAACAATTAATACATATATAATATTTAGTGTTACTCGTATAAGATTTAAACATTTAAATTTAGTTATTTTTAAATTCTTATTCATCATTTTATCTAAAATATATCAATTCATTACATATGAATTCGTTACTTATACAATAATTCTGGGTCCATTTCTAAGTATAATTTTGTATTTGTATTGTTTACAGGTGATGGACGAGAGAAGCACGAATCTTTTGACAATGAAAAAAACACGGAGATTGTTGATGTTCTTTTGTGTTCTACGTTTTGCCAATCGCAGTTCAATTTGTCACAACAGCTTGCTCAAATACATCCAGAACTAACAATGCCAATGTTTTCAGGTTAGACATTTCTATAATCGTATTACTTGCGGGATTTATTTTTGGCTGAAAATCTGTAGAAGCTTAAGCATTAGGATTTGAAGAACAATTTAATGTGTTTGTGATTTAAGTATTTTGAAAACAACATTAAAGTCTACTATAAAATATAAGTAATTTTTTGTGGATATTATTTTTTAACCAAATGGAATATTAGATTGCCAATAACTATTCTTTTAGAGTTGATACAATATTACTTATAATTAGTAATTGTATTAAATACTTCTATTTAATAACAATTTTCTTTACTTGATATAAATACTATTTTTGTAAAATTAAGATAATGGAATAGTATACTGGCATATAATTAACATGCTTGGTATCTTGGAAATAAAAATTTGGAGTTAATTTTAAGAAGTATGATTCATATTGTATTATTGTGAAATAAAAATACGCTAGAAATGATTTTATAGGACTCAAAGTTTAAAAGTTTCGAATTGTATATCACTTTACACAAATCAGGCTAATTATTTATAGATAAAATATTATTTTCATACATTAAAATTTATATAAATGCTTCTTAAAAAAAAAAAAATTATACAGTTATAAAATTGAATTACAATATTTAATTTTTTACCCATCTAAAATTAGCATATTTTGTGAGAAATTTAAATGGGGTTTTTGTTTTTCAGTAAAAATATTACATAAATACAGTCTTTTAAAGTATAGTTACTAATTCGATAAATTTGTAGTTGAACGTGAATTTATAGTGAAAGTTAGCTTTTATTTTGACATTTTATTAATTTTTAAAAGTTTAAAAGTTTTAAGTTCTAGTAAATAAAGTTTTATTTTGAATATATATGTATAATATTACAAGAGATTTCATTATACTTAAATATATTGTAATATTATTTACATTTTACGTCTTATAATAAATTATAATTTGTATTATGATAAAATGTATAACTTTTGTCATTATAAATGTTTTTTCTAAAAAAACTATCTGGTAATAAAACTACAATCGCCATTGACGAATTAATTGAATTTATAATATTATTATCATTAAAAATAATACTTGACTATTATAATAATATTCGTATTTTTGTTAACCACAATTCAGTTTTCACGCTGACGCTATGTACACACTACTATAATTTTGAACCCGAGTTATGTTTTATATTTTTGTCATAATATATAATTATTAATTTTATTAATTAATTGTCTAATTTACGGCCTTTGTCTTTAGCAAAATTATAAAACAATTTCACTATAAAAAAATACGTATGTAAATACACCTCTTGTAACTACGTAAAATGTATTTAACTGCGTTTTAGAATAATGCCTATTTTCGTGCAGGCATGTTAGATGTAAGAATTATAATTTAACTAAAATGTTTAGATTTAACAACCATGCTTAATGCTCAGTAGCATAACAATAAACGCATATTTGATTTGAAAAGGAATGCTAATTTGTTAAAATAATAATACTGAGCTGTCCAAAACATAATACGAATTCATTACATACATTAAACTTGATGTGTCACTTTTAAAATTAATTTCAATACAATTCATACCCGCATAATAATATTATAATATAATATTTCAACACACGAATTCAAAATTAAATTAAATTGTTAAAATATATATAATCTACCTCGTATCTGAGTGATTTTTTTATTTAACAGTGAACACTAGCTTTTTGCCAACATTTTGTATTTTTGAAACAAAACGTTGTCCTAGTAACACATCAGAATTATGATTATAACTTTGAAGTACTGGGGTACACGTAGAATTAATTAATAATTGCCGAAATTATGGAAATTCTTATTTTAGTGGTTGTCTTTAGATTATTTATTTTATTAATAATCCCTGTTACTGTTGATTGCTTAGTTATATATCTGAAGGTATATTATATTTCCTTAGGTAATTATATAATTAATTATAGTGGTGATTTATTTTTTTACGAGTGTAGATAGTTCACTAATTTTTTATATTATTATATGTAAACTTTATTTTAAGTACCTACAAAATGTTGTAGAAATTATACAAATTAAAAAGTAAAAATCATAATTACTAGAGAAATATAACTTTTTAGCGACATTATTTTAACTTTTTTTATTATTGTAATTCATATATATATATTCATAATAAATACACTTTAAAGGGATTTTAACTATTTCAAATTCAGTACAGACTGCTGTAACACAATATTATTACTAAATTTACGTGCTGTTAAAATTTAAATATCTCTGAGGAATGTTACTGCGAGCAGTTCATTTTAATGTAGGTACGTTTATAACTATATAAGAGAAAAACGGCTTAATTTTGTACATTGGCTAATAAAATATATATTAAACATCTGTACTTACAACTTTAATGTTTAAAAACACACTTGAAATGAAAGGTAAACACATGGTGATAATATTATTAACTACAATAATTTATCAGTAAATATCTACTTAGTCATCACTAAATAATATTAAAAAGAAAGTGTATGTACACTGCAGTGATTATTTTATAAACCATTTATGTAATAAAAAAACTTAAAACCATACTAGACAAAAAAGCCGGATTACGATTTTTATGATCAGATGCAATCCTATAGTGCTGTATTATCTACGTTCATAATCCAACTAAAAGTTCGAAGGTAATTTTTTTAATATAAACAAAAAATGAAATATTAAAATATTTGTTTATCTTATCACTTTTGTATACTCCACTCTGGGGTATAGTTATCTTTGTTTCTTTTAGAACGGTTTTACTTTTGATAGCTAAATTATTCATTTTTAAAATATCGTTAAGTGAAAATATAATTTAAATAACTAATATTGTAGTATAAAAAGAGCATTTTTCAAAAACTATAAAATACGTAAAAATTCGTGTTTTTCCTCTTTTATTTTCTCTATTATTTTAATAAGTAGGTACTGACATTTCTTTTATTTTCACCTAACAGGTATTGTTATTTGGTATAACCATATATTCACTTTTCTACCGTTAAGATATTGAAATTGAAATTGTTTCTACTATAAATCATAATAACATATATATAACACGTCATTATAAAATCAATACATTCATCGTTCCACTCAAAATCTGGAATTGAGAAAACTAATATAAAACATAACTGAAACAGTCACAGCATGGTAGAAATATACAATGTTATTGCATATACACCCTTTCTACATTAAATATTTTATTAACACCAGTGTAAAAGGGAGTCAATAATAATTATCTATGATATTACACAAAATTGTTAATGTATTTTTTATATCGGATGATAACAATTCGAACCTATATGCAATAACTTGTATATTTCAATTATAGGTAAGTACAATATAAAAATATACTCTTATTGTTACCTTTCAAGTATAGGTTACGGCTTGCATATTCCGATTAAGTATATACTTTGTCAGAGACGGCAATATTTAATTTAAATCTAATATCGTGATCTCAAGACATAAGCTATTCATTGGCATTATTTCTAATTTATTTACAACTAAACATATATACATATATACATATATAATTTGATTTATTTAAATTATTATTGCGTATAATAGTGTCTCGGCTTATTTGTATCGTTGAACAGTTGACCTACATAATATATACTAACTAAAACTAAAAATAAGATGATAGAATAACAGTTATACATACTATTTAAATTATAATATTTATTAAAATGTATTGAATTTAATTACCCTACATTAATGTATTAATTATTATTTATTATTGTCCGTATTTAATGTAAGTCATAACAGTTAAGTAAGTAAAGAAAAATTTAAGTGAGGTGTATCACTTATGAGTACCTACTACCTAGGTTAAATTATTCTTTACATTTTTTAATCAAACACTTTATTTAAATTTTTCTTATTTCTGGTTCAAATAATTTATAGGTATTTAATGTAATTATTAAATAAGAGATTATCAAGGAAAATTAAAAGTTAGCCTAAAATTATTTTAATTTCATAGATAGACAAATATCATAAAAATTGTTTTAATTTAGATTTACATAATAAATAATAAAGTAAAAAAATTCAACTTTCAGGATTTATACAAAATATGTTTCTACTATATACAGTGTACATAAATATGAGGTAACTCTATATCACGTGATTAAAATTATGATACATAAAAAATGGTTGGGTTTTCATTAGGACGATGTCATATTCGCTATTCCATTATCATTTTTATAACATGGAATTTAAATTATCCTTTTAACCTTTTTTGAACCTGTGTAGGGGTTGTTAATGACCGCTATTTTTTTGTTTACATCTAATTGATTGGAAATTCTTTTCAAACTGCACTTTGGTTTGTCAAAACTGATAGGTAACTATTTTTTTTTTTCATGAATATGTAAATATTCTTATACCCAAACCTATTCAAATATTGTATTATTTTATATAACTAATGGAGGTGTGAATAAAATTATTTCGTGTTTACAATTTTTTTTATTTAATTATCGAATTACGGATTTATATATATATATATCATAAAATTATCACCATTTAAGAAAAATTATTTCCATTTAAAAACAAATTTACTGTATAATAACAGAATATAAATGTGTTTTGTGGGTGAATTCTATATAGCTGCTAAGACTGTTCTTCATTTATAAGTTTTTTTTTTTTTTAAAGAGCCTCGACTTTTATAAAGTTTGGATCATGTTTGGTACTTTTTTATGGCTTGATCAAATATTCAGTGTTCTCAGTTATTTCCTCAAGATGATTCGTATTTTATACTTCTTTATCTTTATTAAAACACATAATATCATAATGTAATTTTTTATGAAATGACCCATCGTTTAACTTATGATAATAAAACTTATATAGTTATATATTTTGAAAAAAATCTCTCTTTATAAAATCTCGTAAATAAAGATTTTTAAAATGATTGAAATAAAAAGATTTAATGTTACGTATATATTATCATATTTTATTAATCACTTCCATAATTAAAAAACACTTATTTATTTATTTAAACGTCTAGACAAAATACACTTTCCTGGAAATAACCAGTGTAATAATATAATCTATTAAATATTTATCTAATTATATAAACAAGATATACCAATTATTAATATTTACGTATCGTAATAATATAACGATAGCATTATAAAATAGCAAAATTTTTATTATTAAAAAATTAAAAAATTCCTTAAAATTTTTAAATATTGATAATAATATCATGTTTTAACAAATTTAAAACATTTAATTTTTATAAACTATTTAATTTTATGATGAACCCCAACTACAATCTATACAAGACGATTCTTTTATCATTGAATACTCATTATTTCTAAAAATGTTAAAACTTTAAAATTATTAATTTTAATTTAACCTTTATTGAGTTATAACTGCTCAAAGTTGGGGGGGTTTGAGATTTTCAGGTGTTCGTCCTGTAGGTTATTACGGCTGTGAGACGTTGATTAGAACATTGGTTATTATCTAAATTATATATGACAGTACATATTATGTTATTAATGGTTGAACGTAGCAACTATACTGGTACAAAGTTCATCACTGCGTCGATAGTCGATATCGAGTTTATTACATATGAAAATATGTATCTCTTATTATTATTTGCTACCCATGTGATTACTGGTCTTCAGAAAAAAGAAGTATTAAAAAAACCGAAAACCGCCCAACTTTGAAATGCTATATCTCGCAAAAAATAACGAAAGATAATTATTTTAACGTTAAAATTCATAAACAAAAATAGCCCTATTAAAATTAAGTACATTTTAAATATAGTTTGCAAATTGAAAATCAAAAGTTGATAATGGTTTCTATATGAAATACAAGGGTAAAAAAAAATAAAAATTTCATACAGTTTGAAAAGAG
Source organism: Rhopalosiphum padi (assembly GCF_020882245.1). NCBI lineage: Eukaryota > Metazoa > Arthropoda > Insecta > Hemiptera > Aphididae > Rhopalosiphum > Rhopalosiphum padi. Next base: position 8,796,610 of record NC_083598.1, on the reverse strand, counting down.
CAAAAAACAAAAGATTTTGAAAAAAATATGAAAAAAAGTCAATACTTGACGAAATAATAAGTGTTTAATGTTAAAAGAATCACCCCATAGAAGAACAATTTTTTTTTTTTATAATATTTTCATTAATTTGTTTTAGTACTCAAAAATTTTAAGTAAAATTTTAGTAAAATTATTTCATTATTTTTAGTATATGTATACATCTAAATAGTTATATATTTTATTTTATTATAGTTCTTACTATTTTGTTTGGTATTATATTGTTTTAGGACTTAAGCTCTATCTTTTCAACGTGAAATAAATGAATAAATTAGTATTAATATTATATAATATAACACTCTTCAAAAATGATCTATATATACTATACAGGATTAGAAAAATAAATATAGTTTTTGTATTATCTGAACTCAGAAATTACAATTTAAAATACTTCAGAGTAATCTTAAAACTTAATTAACGGTATGTTTAATCTATGAATTATGAATTATGCTACATTAAACTAATTATGTTTGTTATCTTAAATTATTATACATTTTATACATAATATAATAATTATAATACTTGGTCATAATTAATTTTAAAAATAAACGAATTGTCCTTTCAATTATGAATAATTTACTGTTAAACAATAAAGGAAAAAACAATTAGTTATTGTCATTATTCTCATCCCATTCGTCCCATTAAAACGTACACAATGAATCAAAAATATTTTTTATTTCTGATATTTTATACATGTAATGTATTTTTTTTTACCGTCATTTTGATTAATATTCTAATGATAATTATGAATATAAACAGAAAACAGTGAATAATTAACACGTCGGCCGGGTAGGCAATTTTTTTTTGTTAGATTCTACTGTGACAGCAAAAGCTGTGGCTGATATATTATAATTAAATAATATATTATTCAATATTTAATACAGACATTAAATATAGTCAAATGTATATGTGATTCCTATTACGCCATAATATATAATATTATTAAATATATAAAATATTATCAAAAGTGATTAATTGTTTTTCTAAAAATGTTAAATGTTATTTATTTTTGTCTTGATTGCTTCAAAAAAATATCATTTTATCTCTCTTGTATGTATAATTTTTTTTTTAGAAATAATTAAATAAAAAAAAGTTCTTAAATTATTTTTAGAAGCATACTTTTTTGTCGTTTGACACTATTGAGTATTTTTCCAATTTAATTATTTCCGTTACTTTAATCAATTTGTAATTAAAATTGCTGATTGCATTAGGTTTTGTATAGATTGTAGTTATACATTTTAAATAATTATAAAAAAAAAATGTTAGTACATCACTATAATGATAAGAGACATGTTTACTGTTTAGAATAAAAGAGGATAATAATGATGTGATAGTAATTTATAAATTGTAAAACGGGTATAAACTCTTTAACAAATTATAGTATAACATTATTATAATTGATACAAGTAAAAGAACAAAATACAATTTGTTAATGCATTATAGCAATAAACTAAAAAACTTCACAAAACATCAAGAAAAAATCAACAAACTTTAATATTTTATTTGCTAACATTAGGACTTGAGGAAAATATGATGGTGCTTATTTATAATTAGTTAATTAGTGGTGAAAAACAATTTATTAACCCTAAGTTTGATTTGACTAGTGTGAATGCCAACAAATCATTAAATTATAGGCTATCAACATTACCATGTAGTAAGTCATTTAAAAATAATAGATCATTAACTTTTCTTCTAATTTCACAAGATTTAATACCTAGCTGAATAGAATATAGATTATATGAATCTTATTTTTATAATTGAGACTTATAACAAATTTAAAACAGATATATTTAGTTTACTTGTATTGGACATTTTCCAATTGGTTATTATTAAATTAAGCTCTTTATAAGCAGTATAATTATGGGACCAAACTAAAGCATTAAACTTGAGTTTAGATCTAATATGAAAATAAATTAACAATTTTAAAGTATTTATATGTTTAAACTTTTTTGTATTTATATTTATATAAAATCCAAAATCCCGAAAGCATTACAAGCAGTAAATTAATATAATAAGAAAAGAAATGATTATCCCTTGGGAATAAAACTTGCAAGTTTCTCATACAACCGACCCTAGTCGAAATGGAATCGCCTTATCTATAGTTAAAACAATTTGGTTTTCTTTTACGGTTTAACAATATAATCTGACATTTATTTATATTAAAAGGTAACTCATTTGTAATATTCTATTAATTTAGCTTTTTTAGGTTAAACTGTAATTTAATACAATCGTGTTGTAAGCTTATAACCGAAAATACTTTAGTATCATCGACGAACAATAGAACATTTATAGGGTAGTCGAAAATACTAACAAAAGTATTTTTAAATAAAATGAATAATAAAGAATCTACAGACATCAATTTTACGACTTGAGAACGATTGTTTGTATGTAAGAACAATTATATATAATTTATTAAAATTTAAAATTGAGCTATTTAATTTAAAATATTCTAGTTTCGCTGAAAAGAGTTAATTGTTACTTTTGTCGAATGTTTCTTGAAATTCAGTATAAATTGAATCAAATTTGTCTTTCATTAAAAGTAGCAATAATTTTAGATTAGTGAGCATTTATTTTGTCTAAGTATAAAATAAGTTATAATAGGTTTTTTTTAGTCTTCAGTGAGACATATTTTGTGCAGTGAAAAAAGTAATTGTGTAGTGAACATTTTTACTTTATTATATCATAGGCGATATATGTATTCAGTTTAATTCTTAACTAAAATCCAGAAGAGTGGGGAAAATATTGTTTGTGCAGTCAGAAAAAAAATCATTAAAAAAAACTCTGAGTTATAAGTATAGTGTATTATATATTTGAACTTATCAATTTATTATTATCAATGATTATGATATTTGGTTTTACGCGTACAAATAAATTGTATTAAATTTAAAATTTCTTATAAAACCCATTAAGATCCATTGAATCTATAACAGTTATAGTTATATACAAATTTTATAATATTATTTACCGTAAAATACAGGGAAAAAGATAATTACCGTAACCAAATAAACAAACACAGCTGATAAGTAAGAAAATGTTATAATGTTATATAGATATTGCGGTTTCAAAATATCATAAATAAAACAATAGTTTATACCTACAGGGTTTTATGATTTAATTATGTATTCAAATTTCGTTGTTTCTAATTTTAGATTATGAGAAGAGGTAGTAGAGTGAAGAAGGTATATTAGTCTTACGTTATTTGTATATGATTTATATGATTTGCTATTCAATACGTATTTAATGTTAGTTTCGATTATAACCATAATCATTTGTTAGGTTAAACATTTTTTAAATAACGGTTAGGTAGTATTATAATTTATAATACTATAGTCATCTTTAAAGCTCTTTTATAAGTTAATAATTTGAAGTAAAGGTTGGAAAATAAATACAATATTTTTAAAGATGGTTTTTCATATTTCATATCTAGTAGTATTCTTGAAATGTTCGTATCCAGAGATTGAGTATAAAAGAATAAAAATGTTGACATATCTTTTTTAAACAATAATATGTTATTTTCTTTTTAAGTAATAATGTGACTTCGTCAATATTAGAATATTATATGTAAATGTGTTGGCATGTATTTTGAGAATGTCAAAAACCCTTTTTAATCAAATTTAGTAATTAATTTTCGCAAGACTTAACAGTTTCTTATAACACATTAATCATAATAATTATCAAATTCAAATAATTTGTTATTGGTAAGAAATCTTAATTAAAAATATCAATTATTTATATAACAACTATTAAGGTTTAATTTGTTAAAAGATATTTAAAAAAAATCTATAATCTGTTCAAAATTACACTTTCATCTCATAAAATATTTAAATTTTTCCAAGATTTGACATTGATAATATCGTATTATTAGTTGCAATTTATATATAAATATATACGTTTATTACTTAGAAACTTCATAATATAACAGATATCCATGTTTTTACATACATGTTACATTCACTAGTTATTCCTTACTATTAGGTATATAGTGGATTATAGTATATATATTCGTGTATTTTATACTGGGTTCGTACAGTTTAAATAACAGTTTTCAATCATTTTCCATAGCATACGTTTTAGTTTTACCAGATTCAATTTTAAAAAATCATAAAATCCTTACTGGCCTATAACTAAAATGACGCTACCGAATATAAAGCCTTGCGGCTTACGTATGGTGGCCTAATCGCGTGGCTACAAACTTCATTAAAGTATACACACTATAAATTATTATACTAGTAAGATAGTTTTATCCGTAAAATACCTACAACAAATAAGCACTTAACTTTACTCTTAAATCCCTAATATTAAATTGATCATTTATTAAATAACCTTGGAATACCAAATTTGTATTATATAGTATTGTTAGAATGTCTTAGGCAGGTAATAAATAGTATATAAGTGTTTCACTATAACATTAGTATTACAACATTCATTCATACTGAGGAGAAAAGTAATAATAAAAAAAAATAAAAAAATATAAACAAATTTGATACAAACGATATAATAATATTCATGTTTTATTATATTGGCACGTTGCTTAATTAAGATTAAACTACATAATGACAAACATGATTTCAGGTTAACGAATAACTTTAAGACTTTAAGAGGATGTCATACCCACATGTTGTCTCTGCCTAATAAACGCACAACATAAGCAAATTTTACGTTCAAAATAATTTATTTTCGTCTGTTTTTTAATGCCATAGTGAATTATGTTAAATTATAAATTTTAAAGATGAAAACTAAAATGATTATCTATTTAGGGACCTACAATACTTGTTTTGATATTTTTATTCTAAAGCATGTTTTGCGTATTTTAAAACTGTAGACATTTTCTTTTTGTATATTTTAAAATGATCATAAGTCGCTTTGAAATTAAACTATCAATAAACAAAACCATATAGATTAATATACAAAATTGTTTACCTTTAAGTTTAATAACAGATCTATTCACTCTAACAGGAAAAAATGAATTATTTTGAACGTACAATTTTGTTATGAATTAATAAAACAGAGGCAACACTTCGCACTTGCAGGTATGACGTCCTCTTAAAAACATGTATATTAATGTATTATAATAGTTACTCAGTGCATATAAACAAATGTCATTAAATATTTGAGGCACGTTAACGATTATAATGTACATACTTCAGAAAAAGAGTTCTTAAAATAATAATAATTGTGATTGATTTGAACATCGTTTTTTTACGCTATTCAATCATTTTAAATTCGATTGTGTAATATATAAACCATTACCTTTATTACTCTTTCATTTCCCAATAAATTTACACTCAATTTAATTATTTTTTCAAATATTCACTAGTAAAAATATTAAGGTGAACTATTTTTACTAATAAATATTATAATACACTGACTGATTTCTATTGGAAATTATGTAAAAAAAAAATTTTAAAATACTTTAGTAGATTTTGAGATATTGAGTGTTGTTTGATAAAAGAATCCTGTATATTTATTTGTATTACCATTGATTTTTAGAAATAAAGATCTATGCTAGATGTTATTCTATAATAATTAATAATACACAGAAATAGATTTTATATATAGTACCTACATAACTAATAAATATTAAAACAAATTAATATTTTACTTTTAAAATAATTGTTACATTTTTTAATGGAATATCATAATAATATTAACATTTTTCTGTAACAAAAAATTTGAATTTATTTAAGACTACTAAATAGTTAATATTGCGTTTAATTCCTATGTGTTATTGTCTATGTTATTCAAACATAAGATACCATCCTTCCCTTCTTTTTATTTAGTACCATTAAGTTATACCGGGCCGCTTGATTTAATTTTAAATATATATATATAATGTTTATTATGTATACATTGTATATTATATATTGTAATTTTTGTATAACTATGATTTAGTCTACGGATATATTGTGCCCATGATTCCACGATGTTAAAATATGTCTTCGCCCCTCAAATAAATCTAATTGAGACACTGCGTATAACATAAGAAATTCACGTCGAAAGAACCTATTTTGTGTAGTCAGTTTATTTTTATTGTGAATTATCTATTATCTATCTTAAAGGTTGAACAATTATCTATTTGTACATTATAGTCTTAGCAAAATTCTAATTTTTAAGCGAGTATGAATATGAAGAGCATTACAGCTTAAAAATATTCATAACTTACTTACAATTTGAAATATCATAAATTAATCAACGTTTAAACACAGACGATCTTATATTATTTAAATTGTTTAATAATAGATTAATTAATTCTTTTAATTAAGTCAACAACGTCAAAATTTTTTTACTATTTAAGTATTTTGTATGTTTATAAGCCTGCCATTGTGCCGCCATCTTAAACGTACGTGTGGTCATTAGAACAGTGTTAGCTTTACAAAGCTATGCATGTGGCATTAATAACCAAATGTGTATTTTCACTACATTTAACACACTGAGAATATCAGATAACATGTAACTAAAATATTGACAGTTTGACAGTTTTGACACAATTGATTTCGTATGGTTTATTGATTATTTTTATAATGTAAAGCATAGTAGAAATATTTAAAATGTTTGTCTTATTAATATTAGTCACAAAGTTTACAATATATATATATTTGCTTGATAATATGTCTTTTCAAAATATGAAAGTAAGGAGAGTTATAGATGTTAGTGACTATTAATTTCTGATGTTATAATTTTTTTTTATAACTTATATATTTTTTCTGGAGTCTTAAGTTATTATAATTTGTAATACTAGTCGATTGTCCTGTTATATTTTTTGATATTTGGCATGACTAATTGATCATAGAAGTATAATACGAGTATTGTAGTCAATTTAAATTCTATAAGTAAAGTTAAATTACTTCTACTCACTTAAACATTAAACTTCTAAACTACTCACTTTTTTAAAACGTAAATCTGATTTCTCTTTATTAATATAACGTAGGTAATTCTTATATTTTACAGACTTAATATATTCTTATTTTTCTAATTGAATGTCTGCGTATAATATATATTTAAAAATAATTTTTCTCTCTTCTTTATTTTTAATAAAATTGAAATACGACTTTATTATTGATCAGTGGCGTAGCCAGGATTTTATTTCGTGGAGGGCTGATCAATTTTTGTAAAGTACAATTTAAGATTTTTGTAGCGATTATTTTCATAGACCATTAAAAATTAAAATATATTTTAAATTTTCTTGATATTTCAAGGGGGGCTACAGCCCCCTCAGCCCTCCCACTGGCTACGCCACTGTTATTGATATTTCATAATTGTAGTTTTGTTATAAAATGTAGGTAATAATTTTAATTGAAGAATTCGTTATTAAATATGTGGTATACATTTATAAATTAAATCTTTTTTTCTCGCGTAGGTACATGCAACTACAATTCTTTTAAGAATTTTATCACTAAAATTATGTCAAAATTATTTTATTTGTTTTGTAATCTAGGTGATAATATTTTCAAATATAGTTTGGTATAAAAACTCAACAAGATCAAATACCTATGTCCTGTTCTGTATTCTGTATCTTTGACTTTTTGACAGTGTCGATTGACTTATACTTTTGATATTCAAAATATTCTACATAATATACTAAATATACTACGAATAGCTATGTATGTACTCGTATTTTCATACGTAATCCAATTTATAACGAAATTACTTTACAAATATCAATTTTTTTTTAAGAAAATCGAATAAGTGCAAGAATAATAATATTTGACCCCTAAAATAATTCAAAAGCATATTATTCAGAAATAAATAAAACTCGTATAATAATGCAAAATATCGTTTATTGAACAAATATTAACGGTCGGCTAAAATCTATATCAAATAAGTAATAACATAAATAAATGTAGTTTACGAAGGAAAATTACGAATTAGTTGACTGTAAGTAGAACGTATATAATATAGATAGAATATAAGCTGAAAGAAATCTACTAAATTTAGTTTGATTAATCAAAGGTTAGTCGGAGACAATGAATCATGCTACCTATATAGGAAGAAACGGAAGATAAGAACTAAAAAGGTATTTTAATTGAATACGTTCAATTTATACTGATCGTGGAGATAGGTTAAAAATTCAATATTGTGAAAGTTAATAAAACACTACAGATATATAACAAAAATTAAAAGTACAAATGTATGACTAATTAGGTTCAAAAACAAATAGTTATAAAAAACATGGATACTGTTCAGAAAGCAAGCGTATAATGTGTACATCGTGGAGTAGCAATATTTATTGCGTATTATTACTATTGATTTGAAAACAATGATAAATCATCGCACTTAAAAATAATTCCGAGTGAAGCTTGGCTTACTAAATTATTTTTAAAATTTAAAAGCTTGTAAAAATGATTTATGGTTTAAAAACAATTACATGCATTTTTTGTATTGAATTTAATAAACACGATAATATATGAATAACATATATTATATAATATGTATTATTTGTATATTTTTTTTTATTTAAATAAATATTTTAAATTTAATATAATTAATAATTATATTCGGGATACGTATAACCCGTAAAGGTATCAATATCCAACATTTTAGTTTGCAAATTTTAAGTTTTAATATTTTAATGTACTAACAAATGTTACAACGAACTTTAAACTCATGAAAAAAATATGTGTGTATACTTATGTATATTTCCAATATTTTTAAAAAATGTAAGAAAAATTCATAAAGAACCTTTTATTACAGTTTCAAAGTTCTTAACTTAAAACAAAAATGTTATCAATATAGGTAAATCGAAAAAAAAACAAAACAATCTAAAATTTCAAATGTTTTTAAATTTTTTAAAAAGATACAATATGTTTTGAAAAGTATGTCTAAAAATTTCCCCTATAAATATTTGGTAAATATTTCAAATATCTTAGGTTACTCATTTTTTAATTACAAAAAAGAATTGATTTTGTTAAATATCGATACTACTAAGATATTCCCGTTTTCGCTGTATTTTGTTAGTTTTGCCATATTATTTTAATATGTATTCCGTTTTTTATTTTGCTATAAAATGTGATAATAGATACAACAACATTCTAAAATTATGTAACAACACAACATCGTTAAATAAACAGAATTTAAAAATTACTCTGACTGATCTGTAAATATGTTACAATGTTATGATATAACAATTTATTATTCCATTAAAATGTTTGTTTTTATTACAGAAATAACGTGTAGATTCCAAACAGCAAGACCGGAAGTTCGTCAGTTGCTTTTGCATTATTTAGTTCCTTGGTTACACAATATGGAATTAGTGGATCCAAACGTACCTCCTCCAAATCCGTTATCATATTTTCAGGTACCTACGAACTATAATATACAGTAGTATAATAATATTATTATTATTCAACCCTTTATCGAAAATATCTCTAATAGTTAAACGACTATTGATTTTACCCTTAAATGGATACAACTATGTATACTATATTTATGATAGTCAAAGGTAATAAACCTTTGTCTATCATAAATATACACAGCCATGCCAAATTCATATTCTGCATAATCACTATATATAGTTACGTTTATTATTTTAATAAATTGACTTATTATAATAAATTAATAGTTAATTTGTAACTAACATTCGATTTAATTTTAAAATTAATTAATTGAAAAAATACTCAAGTATGGTTTTTTTATTTTAATCTATAAGTACATTTATTGTAATTTTTTTCCATACAAAATAATAAATACTCAGTTATAATATGATACATACTGCATTTGCTATAGTACACCTAAATTTGACAAAAGTTATAACTTGAGTTATTTATTTTATAAAAAAATTAATTATATACATGTACACTTAAAATTTTGGATTTAAAAATTAACTTTATATTATTTTAAGTTTCTTTGATTTATTTTTTAAAATCTTTTAAAAATACAATTAAAGTGTGTATTCTGATATATTATAAAGAGTTGTTATTATAGTGCATTTAAATATTTAAATACTTTTCTTCTTCCTAATTATTATTTATTCGTTTAATACCTTGTTTTTAATCCTTGGAAATTATTTTTATAATTGGTTTTTGTAATATTGAAATTGTATTCATAGTAGTTTATTATAAAATATCAAGATAAAATAATAATAAATAATATGTTCGATAATTAATATTTATTTTCTTCTATATTAACTTGATTCCTGTTTCACTTTTAATAGTATTTTCGTTTAACATTATGCATTTTTAGTATTATCCAGCCGAAGAAGGTCAAGAAAATTCGTGTCGTCGAGAAGGATGGGGATCTGTGGAAGCCACCGAAATGGTTTTAAATAATTTGTTTTACATCACAGCCAAGGTAATTATTCAGCTGTCCTTAAATTAAGTATCTGATTTTGTGTCAAAATGATTTATTATAATTCGTATATAATTTATAACACCAAACGGTAAACTAACTATAAATTTAAATACAGTTAACACGAATAGGTACAACCGATATTACTAATAAATCTATACGAGTGACTCAAATATTTGTTAATATAATTAACATTTTTGTTTGAAAATATGACATAGGTAATATGTAAATATATTAGATAACAATATTTTCTTAAACATTTTTGGAGAATTTATAGTTTTAATATTTTAAACACAATTTATTTTTTGTAAATATTTAATTTTTAATGTGTCTATTTATTAAGTAAATTTGAATTCACTAACGTTTGAATATTATAATGTTTCTTAATTTTAGTTTGCTGATGAACACCCTAAAGATATCGAAGACGTGTGGTCAACGCTGTGTATATGTTGGCCGAATAATTTAAAAGTTATAATTCGATATTTGGTCATTATTAGTGGCATGGCTCCCCATGAGCTTTTACCATTCGTGAGTATATTAATATAAATGTTATAAATTGCTTATATACTATTAATAAAAAAAAAAACTAATAATACAGAGTGTATCAAAAGTCTTCATCCGATTACAAATGTATATAGCTCGGTAAACATTAGCCACTAGTAAACGACCCAAATACTAATGAAAAGTTAGATAACCAAGTTTATTTTCAGTTATCTTTTGATTAGTATATAGGTAATTTACCTGCGGCTAACAATTGCCGAACTATATAAATTTGTAATCGGATGAAGACTTTTGAAACACTCTGTACTATAATACGTATAGCTCATAATTTCAACAAAAATATGAAAATTAAGTTAAAGTATTTGATGTTTGGCTATTTTAATGAAACTGCGAAAAAGAAATATATAATTTTATTTATGTGCGCACATTGAACACTGATATAAGTACCAAAGGGGAAGTTTAATGCACGTTTAGTAATTGCGGGGAGGAGGACAACTTGAATAAAAAAAAGAAGTAAAAACTAACGAGAATAAACTATAGTGTGAAATTTGGTATTTTGTGCATTTTATTTTTATAACCTAACCTCCCGTATTCACAAAAACAGTTCTGACAAAGGTGGTTCATTTAAAAAAAAAAATTGAAAATGACTACATATTTTTTTATGTGTAGATATAAATCCAAAGCTGTTTAATGTAAATGGATAAAAAGTTCATTCATTTTATCTGTATAAGATAAAAAAATAAAAATAATAATTTTCATTGTATATAATATTAACATTTTTATCGAGTTGCTAACCTCTCGCGGGTAATTGCTTTAAACTATTTTCTACTACGCGAACGATGTTATGATCTTTTTCGTAATAATTTATACCGTTTACGCAGGGACATCAATCATTTTATCTGAGATTTCTATGAACCGACGAATAGAATGCAGGTCGTAGATTTTTTCTCGTTTGACTTGTACGTGCGTCTGCAATATTTGAGGTATTCAATCCTTCCCGGAATTTTTTTTTTTCGGGACATTAGAAATGTTGTTATATGTTTGTTAATATTATTTCTTACCACAAATGTCTTGTAATATAACAATATTTTAAAGTATAAAAATTTTATTTGTGAACACGATCTGGTTCACCGCATGCACGTCGATCGCTGCAGGCAAAACGCGTTACGTTATATCTAGCCCGGTCCAGGCCAGACAGGCTGCTGGACGAAATGATGACCGAACTTCAGACCGTGGAGACGCTCAACTGCCTGATTGAGCGGATGGAGACGCCGCCGTTCTACCGGTTGACCAGCATGAGGAAGACGTCTGGCATGGGAACATGCTCGAACAACACGGCGACGACGGCTAACGGCGGTTTGGGCACCGGCTCAGGAGGCAGCGGCGGTGTCGGTAGTGCCGTCGACATGGCGTCAACAAACGTCAACGAGAACGAGACAGAGCACACTACGTCATACGCTTCCGCTGGTATGATACACACGAAGAGGCACAGTGGCGACGACCCTTCCAAAATCGGGTACGATATTAAATAATATTATCATAGCTTATAATGATGATAAACGATGCCGTAATTGTTGGGGATAAGGGTAGGAGAGCACTTATTCACTTGACATTTTTACGAGGGGTCAAAGGTATTATGTTACGCCTAACCTATGTATATCTACGGTAAAAGTCTTTAAATCTTCTAAAATAAAGAAATACGGCAATACATTCAACATAGATTTTTAGGATAAAAATATTTTTTTTCTCGTATATTAGGTACATATTTTATTTCGTGATTCTTCAGTTGTATAATATTATATTCACTATAAATTATCAACGTATCGCATAACCCGAGCTACAGAAATAATTGTAGGGTTAGGTTAGGTTCTGACGCCTTGTGCCTCGTATGTAGGTATACAATTTTTATTTACATAATATGTTTCACGTGGTCTTTCGGGTATTCGAAGAGTGACACAAAAACGAAACTCTTGATAAAAGTAGCTTAATTTTAAAATTTTACAATCTAACGATAATCAATTTATCACCTTCAAAGTAGTTTCTCCCACGCCGTGCATTTGTTACTGCTATTTTTGAAAATCATGTAACTGATTACTTTCATTAAGCCCTTTTAGAAGTTCTATCGTTTTTATTTTTACGTCATCAACCGTTTGATAATGAGTTTCTTTCAATAGACTTTTAATAGGTAGAAAACACCATTTGAGTGTGGTCAGGCAAGTTGGGTGAAGGGGTGCTAAAATGATTTTTTTTTTGTTAAAAAAACGTTGAACTGAAAATGCATTATGAGCTTTTTAGAGATCACTTAAGAGGCACAAACTTTTTTATGTTAAAATTTTCTACTAAAATTTTTTTACTAATTATTTTGACAAATTATAACATTTCGAGAGAAATAAATCATCTTTTACAATGAAATTTTCATCTTAACGTTTCAAATTAAATGTACATTACTTTGGCTATTGTAAATAACCATATATAGATATCTTATACAAAAGAAGTTTATTCGATTTATTTGTTGTATGCTATGAAAACCATTTTAGCATCTATATTTATTCATGGATAGTGAGTACATATATATTAATATATTATCATTGGTAATTTTTATTTTTTAAGAGAATACTGGTCTAAAAATATACAACCGTTAGTTACAAAATCATATGTACATATTTATAATTTTTATAAATCGAGTTCCACCTATAGAATCAACTGTCGAGTTTAATATTTTTTTTTTTTGCTTTATTGATCATGGACAAAAATCTGTAAAAATTGTAGCGAAAGATTATGTAATATAAAAAAACTGATATTTCCGCCCCGCAAAATCTCTCTAAATTTAAAAAAACGCACATCATACATTTGCAACAGACTCATGTATCATAATTTTCTATTTTATAATCAATATGTTTGCTTAGTGTTAAAATTTACATTTTTTAGTTGATATATTTATTAATTTATAACTTTTATAAGCTAATAAAAATAATGTAAAATGTTGACCTAACTTCAAGATAACTTTAATAACAGAAACAGAATATTAAAACGATTCAAATAGTCAAGTCAAAGTGATGAAACAATTAAATGGATTTTTCTCTAAACTAAGAAACACATCTTTATATATTAATATAGTCTTACCTGTTAGTAAAATAAATATTAAAGGAGTATAGGTAATATTTTTAACGGCGCGAATAATAAATAATTGATAGTTTAATAAAATGGTTGAGGCCAATTTTTAAATGTGCAATCGATATTTATAACTTTTCAACCTTAACTTTTCGTAACTCGGAACCGTGGCCAACAACCATGGGCGAAATTCAGTTATTGTGACATATAATTTCCTTTTTAAGGATACAATTCATGTACAGCTTACATTATACATTTGATAAGCGATAATGATAAAATCATGACATCAATATTTTTCAGTGTTACATATTTATATTGTTTTAGAAAACTATCTGCTCAAAATATAAAATGCATTAAATTTTTATGCATTTACATCTTGTATAGGTTCCAAGATGCGTAGAATATACTGTTTAAAAGAGGTGGTAGTAAACTTTGACGAAAGTATAGTAAACAATCACGATTTTTTTTACTAGTAAACTCTCCTGTGTTGTTTTAGATTTTTTTTTAATGTGTATGTTCAGATTATTATAAAACTTTATGGGACATAATTCGTATACACTATACATTAATATAAATTATTCACTATTGTATTACAATTTTAAACAATAAATAATTATTAAAAACTAAAAAAATAATCATTATTTAAATGACGAGGTATATATACTGGGTTAGTTAAAATACAATTATTTTAAGCCTTAAAGGGTTAAAAAAATCACGCAAAAAAGTTCATCAAATTAAAAATATTATTATTTATATTAAAGTATTAATATTAATTATTTTAAATATTTAGGTATATTTGTAATTAATGGTATAACTATTTAAATTTAGGCATGTATAATAACTATTAAGCATATTTTTCTGAAAACTAGTGTTCAATTAAATTTCCAAATCAATTTTTATAAGCAATCCATGGTTTTTTCAACCGTTATTAATTCGTTGGTTTATTTTTAGTTTAAGTAATTAAAATAACCGAAGCATACTATAATTTTTTAATACTTAACAATGCGTAGTTTAAATTTTATAAATAAAAAACATCTCAAATAATTGATTGATAAAGAATGACATTTTAATTAATAATAAACTAGTTTTTTTTTTATTTATAAAAATTATGGAGTACTTAAATAGCCAATTTTTTGAGATGGATTATAAATGATATTTTTAACACTGTTCATGTATTATGATACATTATATAAATTCAAAATAAATGCCGCTAACTTCATAATATTATATGTATGTGATATTATAGGGCTTCAAAGCATCATATATAATTCTTATAATTTTTGGATGATGATTATATAGTATAATCCATACTTTTTTTTAATAGAATCAATAGTTATATAGTTTTTCAATTTTTCTATATTGGCGTTATTTATCATTCCAATCAATTTTTGAATTTAAAAAATAAATGTTTTTTTTTTTAATACATGTTATTACCTTTATATGAATACATTAATACATTCGACTGCAGTTAACGTTTAGTTTAATAAATAGTATAATTGCTATTATTATTTCAGTAAATCAAGTCACTGGTGCTTTCATTTTAGCTTCATATGATTAGCTTGAGATATTTTTTTTAGTTTACAATTTTTGATTTGTGGTTAAAGTATGGATTAGGTATATGTGCAAAACTGACAAAAACTAAATAGTTGTTAGAAATCAAATTTAGCACTATACTTTGTCAAAACCAAAAATATTTTCATAATATACTTGAAAAATATTTAATTGATAAAATTAGGTTTAAAATTATACTGGAAATTTCAAACTCATGTATTTATTTAACTACATAAATATATACATTTTTTTTAAACAGAGGTTGTTTTAGAGGTATTGATTTAATCTATATACTATTTTATGATAAAATATACGGCAAGAGTGAATTATACTGACTACTTTGCATTTTAAAATGTGCACTATTTTAACATGTTTACAATATGACAGTCGTTTTCCACAATTTTAAAATAGTAAATACCTGAGCGCCTTTCTATATAATATAATATACGTTTTATAAAATGGTATTTATAATAAAATATATATAATATACCCTTATAATTTATTATAGAATTTTATTTTTCTGAAAAAAGTTTGTTAAAATGGTTACAAACTTAAGAAGTTCAAAAACAATTTTAATTTAAATTATATGCCGAGTTATCAACAGGTGTTTGTATATCTATAAATAATTAAATAATTTATTATTGCACAAATCATAATTTTTATAATTCATGTTTGTGTTGTTTTAAACAAATTGTTGATTTAATTTAGTGTTATAATAATAATTTTCATACAATTTTTTAAGTATAATTCTTCTTTAAAACCATAATATAATAATTTAATTTAAGGACATCATTATACTAATTTTTTATTTGTCATTTTGTTCACGACACTTATTATTTTATTTACAATATATAATTGTTGTCTTAACTAAGTTCAACGTATAAATGTTTTCAGCAGTTACTATTATTTATTATTATTTTTTTTATATATATATATATCTCAGTATTATAATTATACTATAGTAAATCGGTATTTCCAAAAGCTTATAACACAATTGTAGCTTTATATGTTTTTGTAGAAAATAATACACATACTTTAATTAAATTCATAACTTTGAAATATTTTTCATAAATAAAAAATTTATTTGGTTTCACGTTTATTATATCATTTTAAATTTAATTTAATTAAATATGTGAATAAGCTTTATAAAAAAATACTAAATAATACAATACATAACCTATATAAATCACATATAATTATTATGTATTGTGACCAAAAATTGTATTTTTTTTAATATTTAAAGCCATAGAACATTAATAGGTGCATATAGTAATTACTTATTATGTTCCTACAGTTAATATTGGGTTTTCAGTCAATCAAATACTAAGTATTTGAAAGAATAAGTGAACCTCGCGTAGTGATTTAAGTAAGCGTTTACTTTAGAGTTAGGCGTATGTATAAATATGATTAAAAATACATTAGCGAAAATTTGGGAATCTCAAACAGACACAAAATGCATTTTCTGCATAGTACAATTTTTATAACTCAAAAAGAGATTATATTATTAGAAATACTCTTAGCTTTACGGATTATTTTACGTACAAGTATTAAACAAATGTTTACTGAAATTCGAAAAACATAACCTGCTACAGTTTTCATTCTATAAAAAGTTCAATCTTCAAAGGGCTACTATTTATAACGTACCTGATTCTCCAACTATGCGACCATTGTGTGTAGTTTAGTAAACCCTCCATCATGTTATATAAATAGCTAGTAAAGTATTTGCATAAAAGAAACCAAAATTATTTTATTATACCTCTTAAAATTATTTGTTTATAATACGAACTGCAGTAAAATATTAATATTTGTATCATAACATAATATATGGTAAACTGAAAAATAAATATTTACCGCAAATAACAAATGATTGTTGGTATGGGTAACTACGTAGTTCGTTGTGGATTTATATAATGCATACGGCTACATTAAATTCGTAAAGATAATTTATACCTTGGCAGAATGATTAAAATAGTTGAATTAGTAGATATATACACATTTTTGTCATAATATCGTCTGATAATAATTATACCGGCTAAGGTAATTGAACAGGCTAAGCTCTCAATTTAAACAAGTTTATATTTTATGATGTGCTTTATAAATGTCTTCTTTAATCTTTTGAGTATATCGAGGAGAATATAGTTTAATGTTTCAGTAATGCGTTTTTACTTTTGATGTTGAATGGTCATTAAACTTGAGATCTCTATGATCTTAGAGCGAGTTATTTAAATAATAGGTATGCATTACAATATTACATTCTAAATAATGAACACGATAGATGGTCTACTATGTAATTATGTCTATAAGACTAGTTACAAATACATTACTAAACTTTATTATAAAAGGACATCTGATTAAACCGTGTATAAATGTATGGAAATTAAATCTACAACAATTCACTCGCGAATTGTAAAAAAAATGTACGATTAAGAAAAAGATGTTCTATAACAGGAATCTAGTTTATCATTAGAAATAGTACATAAAATATATATTGTATTTTATATGAGTTCAGTTATTTTGACACACATATTACATTATTTTAGACTTTTTCATGTTATGCTTTATTTCGTTTTACCGTCCTTAAAAACACTTAAATCTCAAAATTAGGTTTATGTCAATATCTTATTTTTACATATATTTAAGCTAGATTATTGTACTTCTTTTACTAAAGTTTGAATATACATTAAACGATTTTAACAATAATACCATGTAAACAAGAGATGATTTTAAAACGTGAGATGTACAACAAGTCGGTAGGGTAGTATATTATATACTAATATTATAATCTATACGCATATTTATTATTGTTGTGTAAAAATAATGAATATTGAACGATAAATCATTACATCCATTAAACGACTCTGAGCTGAAATTATATTACGCCAAAATTGTCAAGATTTTATTCAATACCTATATAAAAGTATTGTATAAACTTTTAGAGCTTTTTAAATGCTTCAAAAAATGTTAACCGAAAACAACCACGTAAAAAAACTTGATTGTAAAATCAATACCTCTACCGCTCTGATCAGAATCTAATATATCTAATAAATAACCATTATGTTGAACATAATTCATTGTTAATCTGCAAATATACATTCTTAACCAACACAATACTTCTGCATGCAATCAAATGTAATTAATTTTTTACCTAAACATTCTAAACCAATGTATCTTATTTATTTTCATATTAAATATTGTACAATTTTATCAATATATTTATATATGATGATTATTACATTTATTAACTGTTAAGTCGATGAAGCAATTTCGATATAGTATACGGTATATGCACTATATACAATCGTATAACTCATCTATATAAAGTTGGTTAACTAGTGTTATACTTATCAAATGCATTAAAATGTTTATGCGTACAAAAAATGTGAAATTTTTCTTATGAGGAGTAAAAACAGATTTTCAATCAATTAAATACATATTGTATTTATTTTTTTTCACAAATATTATTTCCCCGAAAATACTAATTAAAATTTGTAATTTATCTAAGATTTTGTTAAAAGTAAACAATAATAATAATATATCATAATGTTTAAAAGTTAAATTATTGTTGATTAACTAGTCCGCCAATATATTTAATAGGCTCGAGTATTGTCAGAGTAGTTTTCACATTTAATTTTCATACTACTCATAAAATGTTAAACATAATAATAGCCAAATATGATATAGCTTAATGTGAATTTGAAAATTTAATTTTAGTAAGTTCTATAAAATTATTAAATTAATTGATCATTAAATTTAATCTTCCTGGATTATAATTTATTACGAACAATGTAAATTATAAATTATATTTAAATATCATAAATTCATAATGGATTTATTG
Source organism: Rhopalosiphum padi (assembly GCF_020882245.1). Taxonomy (NCBI): domain Eukaryota; kingdom Metazoa; phylum Arthropoda; class Insecta; order Hemiptera; family Aphididae; genus Rhopalosiphum; species Rhopalosiphum padi. Next base: position 8,777,292 of record NC_083598.1, on the reverse strand, counting down.
TGTAGATACAACTTCCCTATTACTAATGAAAAACATGATGTATGTTTTTAGCATTAAATGAAAAACACACTTAAATAAGGGTAATTAATTAGTGTTATGTTAGATGTAAAATATTATGTTGGAAGTAATGCCGATAAAACAAGTGAGCTTATATACTAATTAAATCATTTTAATAATAAACATCACGTTCATATAATAAACTTAATGCAAATATACTTTATTAAAGACATTCATTTAGAAGAATTTTTAAAATTTCTTTATTATTCTTACCTATAAATAAGTATATTTGATAATATAAATTCCAATATTATTCACTATTTTTTGCAAAAAATGATAATTAGTATTATTATTTTAAATATATTATATTTGTTAATTATATTCACTTATGTATTATACTCAAATTATAATAATTTATTCATAAAAGTCCATAGTATACAAATAATATTTACATAACTTTCATTATTTTGAAATATACCTACGTATTTACAGGTTATGGAACTAAATGATTAATACTATATTGGCCTTTGAATATTGATATTTTTAAGTTGTTTGGAATACTTAATATTGATACAGTTGTACAAATATAACTTTATTCACTTAAATAAATGTATGATACGATTAATATCTATCATTAGTTTTGCTTTAATGTTATCTAAATTTATTTTGGATATATTTATTGGATTTTTAATATGAAGAATACATTATGTATAGTATTATTCATCTTTAAAAAATATCTGTATTATAATTATAAAGTAAATACGTATTAAATAAAAAGTACAATTTTTTTCCAGATCTTGTAAATCGGATTCTACAGTTAAATCCATTTCTAGATTCCCTACAAATCGCATGAGTTCTAAATGGCAACGAATAATTGGGGCTCAGTCAACACTGCAAGATGAAATGCAAAGTCCTGTAGAAGATTCCGAAGTAATATTAATGTTTTTCGTATCACATAAATTATAAATAAGTTTGAGCATTGATTGAAACATTATCTTAATTATTAATGTAAAATCACACCAATAAAGTACGACCAGCTATATAATAAACGACAAACAATATTATAATAATAGCTCCTAAAAATTTAAATACTATTTATCTTGAAGTATAAACAATTATTATTTATCGTAGTATAATGCATATATTGAATTATGAGATTAATAAATTTTTATTTTCTAGATGAATTATGACAGATTATCTCCCAATTACGGTGATTTTCCTCAACCTCATCCATTACCTATGCCCGAATATGGAGGATATTTTGCTCCTTTAAAAGAATATTTGCCGACTAATATTCCGTCAAGCAGTGGTTTTCACAGGTAAGACGTATAAATTAATTTTGTCCTTCGAATTTTAAAAATAAATAAATTTTAGACTTTGAGCAAATCAATAAATATACTGAATTTAAATATTTATGAATATATTTTTTTATGTTAGACGTATATAATAGTTATAGAATATAAGTGTATTGAAAATGCTAAAAAATTAAAATTTGTTGGTGGTTTTTGATATTATATTGGATCTAATTTGTATTTTTGAGAGTTAAAAATCGAGAAACACCAATTATAATAAAAACAATTTTGTTATTTTGTTTCAATTTAAAAAATATTAATTTTTGAAACATGTGACATTATACTATTACTTAAATTATCATTTTCTATAAATTATGATTAAAAAATTGAAACTTAGACAAAAAACTTAAATTGTATTCAATATCCTTATAAATGTTTCAATGGCAAATTAATAATATCCATAATACATTAATCATATTTTTGGTTAGAGATATTTGAAGTTTAAATTTTTATTTTTTTTTTTATTATTATTACATCATTTACAACCTGTTACGAATATAAAAATAAGTAAAAGTTATAAACGAAGTATTGCTTGAATGGCGGATTTACGAAGCCTTCCAGTAATGGCACTTCGTCAGTTATTTATATTCGTTTACATTATTACAAATACAATTTGAGCATTAACTATAGGTAAGCAGGTCATGATACCGCCGCCTTTTTAGTCTTTTTCTGGGATTACCGGGTACATCTGCTGACGCAAGTCCTTTGATTAAAGGAGTTGTGTAGTTTTAAACATTAAAGTTGAATTGCTGTAAGAATTTCTAGTTACATCGTGGATGGGTAAGATAGCAAGATCATTATATAAGGAATGGTTAGAAAGTAAAAGGGTGGTTCAGTTATTTTCCTTCCTCATTGGCCATTACTTGTACCATTTTTTATGAAGGGAATTATGTTCCTGGTATATAACTATTAGTTATTAGAGCTTTGTCATCGGCATAGTCACCTATAAGACTAGTGGGTAACATGGGTTTATAAGATATGAAAATACATAACTTTAAATAGCACAGGATCAGAACTATGTCTTGGATTTTGTCTTTAAAGAGACTTTGTCATACACATGGGAAACATTTAAAAATTTACCAGTGCAATATTTATTTTCTTCAAAAGAAAGAGTTTACATGGTGTGACAGTGACTATCTTATTGACGGTTCGAAAGTCTCCGTGTTAACAGTGCTTGATGACGCCATCATACTAGTAGTGTAATTAATTTTTATAACTAATTGTGTTACTTTTTCCAAGTTACGGCGATAACTATTGATTGAATAATTTGAAATTTTAGTGTTGAAATTTGTGGTATTTTTATAAAAACTTTGATACAAATTATGCAAAAATTCGTTAAGATTTGCGAATGGTGTTTAACATAACTCGGGATCAACGATATACACGTGCGTACTGAATAATTATTCAAAAAATCTGATATTTAAAAAAAAAAAATTAATAATTTTAGTTACACGTCAATAGTCTTATTATTTATATCAACTATCCCTGATGGTTAATTAGAAAATAATTAACGATAATCGTTATAAAGTATGTTGCTGACTTGAGGATATGTAATTTTTGTGAATTAAAATTAGTTGAATCCATTAATCTTACCATCTTATTATGGAAAAATATATAATATCCTTGGATATATAAGCTGATAGACCATCCACACTTAACATAATTTTACGTAATCAATGATTATAATCATTATAATCATTTAAATTAAACATTACCTATCTATATTACAATGAAGCATTCCATGGTACACCTCTACTTACGGCTGAATGAGTTCCCGAATTTTTATGTATTTATATTAATGAATTTGGTTTTCTTCAAATACTTCAAAAACCGTTTTTATGTATTTAAAATTAATATTTAATACGTAGTAAATTTAAATTTATTTAAATTAAATTAATGAAATGTTGTGATGGTGGGTAGTGAAAAGCTGCTTACCCTTTCAATCATTTTTACAAATATTAAATTATTATTATTAATGATAAAATATTACAATATTTGAACTCCTAAAGGTTAAACTCCATTTTTAATATTAGCGTTTCAAAGTTAAAGATTTTAATTAACGTTGAAACGTTCATTTAAATTATTGAACAGGGGATAAAAATCCTTTGGGTTTTAAATTATGTAGTAATTACAATTAGGTATAATGATTAATCATTGACCTAGGTCAATTTCTAAGAAAATTCTGCTATATTGAGATTGTCAATTTCGTTTTTTTTTTTATTATTTATTATAACCTTTTAACTTAATTATAAAAGGTACTTCAGTATTTGGTTGACTATAAATGCAAATAATATTTAAATATATGTTATTGATTCTGTTCAGAGAGAAATAAATAATTTTATAAATGTTGATTACTTAACAAATTTTTAAGTGTGATTAATTTCTAAAAAATACGAATTTAGCTTTTCGATAAAAGGTATAATTAATGATAATTTCAGACATAAAAACAAAAATCAATCTTATTGTTATTCATAAAATAATTAACATAGCACCTCATTTTACATTATTTTATGATTATTTATTGATTATTTAAAAACAGTACCTAAATAATAAAAAAATGCAAAGTATTAATAATATTTATTTATTTGCTTTTGAAAAATTTGCTCAGTTTTTCATGCCAGTTTTAACATTTTCTACTTGTATTTTTAAAGATGCAATATTGCTGTCATGTTACTAAAAGATTTACCATCCGACTCGCTAGACATTGACTGGTCCATTCATATGCCTTTGATGTTGCATATCGCATTGTTAGGCATGGACCACAGTCGTTCATTAGTACATCAACACTGCAAACAATTGTTATTGAACTTGTTGCTAGTCTTAGCCAACAACTCGGATCAACTAACCATCGCTCAAGTCCTTTTGAATCGTGATACAATTCACCTAAGTCTTGGGTTGCCAACTCCGCCAGTACCTGTCACCCAACATAATTTTACAGGTAATATGTTTTCATTTTATTTTACACGCATCTAACAAATTTGTTTAATTAATATTAATTATAAAAACAACTATCTCTACTTTTATAAAAAATACGAAAATACGGTATGTTTTTCGTTAACAAAGAATTATAGCTAATGATATTTATAGTATGTTCGCACTGTACTGCTAAAAATTTCAGCTGAATGACCTAAAATCGAAATGAAGTTTTGAATATGTTAAAAATGAGTACCCGCCTAACTACAAATTTTGAAAAAATGTCGACATTTTAACTCCTTTTTGTATATGCATGAACAATGACGCTTGGTTTATTTTTGCCATTTTTATATCAAAAATATTATTTTAATTAAAAAATTAATAAAATTAGAATAAACAAAATGTAGAAATATTTGCTATTTTAGACGTTGCTCATTTTATACCCGAGATATTTCCTATATCGTTAAACGGCTACATACATAGAGGAGATCTTAAAAAAACACCACTTATGTCTATAAAATGATAAAATGTAAATAAAAACCTTTGTAATGTGTTATATTTTTTTGTAAAATTAGGAGAAATTACGAAAACAAATTATTAAAAACCAATAATTAGCTTTATTATTTGTAAATTTTCATTTACTCTAATTTTGTTAATTTTCAATTACCTATGTAATATACCATAATGATATACCTATGTATAACTTTTTTTAATATTACAATCAATTCTAGTAATATTATTTTTTATAGTTATTAATAAAAAATAAAAAGATTGGCAAGTGGGTATCGCTCTGCTGTACTCGTATAGTAGATATGGGGAATAGGTCGCTATAATATGTATGAATTAAATTTGAATGCTATGACATGTATCATTATATACGAACAACAATTCTGAACGGATATAATTTGTCCGTCTAGGATAATTAGTAGGATATATTATATTATTACCTAAATTGTAATACATTGTAATTTTACGCGAATTCGTAAAAAATTTAATTTCATAGGCTCATAAAATTATTTCTATATTGACGCTAGACATTTTTTTTACAGTTACTTGAAGGAAAACTTATGAAGAACCTTGTATTGGGTTTTTTAACCTTAGATATAAATCACAAAATGAATTTTCAACTTCAAAATTCCTTGCAAATTTACGCGATTTTAACATATTTCGTTAACATTTGAACTTAAAATGCCTATCAACAAAAATTGTGACTAACGATTTTTGAATTTTTTTTTACTACGATAAGTATCACTTATAATAAACCTTGTATTAAATTTTAAAGATTTTGTGGTGAGCCAAATTTTTTTTTATAGGCATGTTAAAAAAAAAATTAGAAAAATTGAAAATTTCAATTGTCTATAAATAGCTTAAAAAAGTCAAGATATTTTGAAAATTTAATCGTAAATAGATAACGCTAATATAAATATTTGGTGAAAATTTTAAGTGTTTACAACTATTTGTTTTTGAGTTACAGCAAAATAAAAAATTGATTTTGTCGAAAACTAATTATGCGTAAAAAATCTCGTTTACCGTCACTTTTTTAAGGTTTTTCCTAAGACTTTTGATAACTACAGTAAATTTTTTAATTTTGACCCCCCCCCCCTCTCCAAAGTACCAACTAGATGAATTTTCCTTTTCAATGAGGGGCTGAAGTCAAAAATCAAAGCATTATTTCTACTCCAAATCGTGATGACACAAAAATAAAAACATACATCATTGTAAAACCACTAATATCTTATTAATTAGTAAGTACTCTAAAAATAATATCTTGAATACTATTTATACTCTTGGAAATTAAAAGTATTGATTATATTTAATAAATACATCTACTATTTTGACTGGTTTAATCAGAAATGCAATTTCTCTGATTGTTTTACCTTCAATACAACTATTAATTTATTATCAATATGAAAATTAACTCATTAGCAGCCGTGCATCTTCAACAATATTATTATTTAATAATTGTACATGGATAATGTTGACAAGCAGTAACTTATAAAATATCGCATTTTTTAATTATTATTATTTCTAAAAGAGACACTTACTAAATTAAAATGTTTTTGTAAATTATAATTAATTTGTTTATTTTGATTCTGGTAAGTTATTATTAGTTTTATTTGTTGTCAACTAAATATTTTTAGGAGTGGTGAAACTTTAATAAAAAGTCGCCAACCTCGAAAATAAATTATGTTTATTCATGTATATCATTTTAATACAATGGAATTACTTTTCATTACTTTATGATCTCCATTATATTTGTATATTGCTATTTTAGTATATCAGCTAAGCAGTTTATTGTACTGAACTTTATAGACGTAGAAATGTAGAATGGTAGTTATTAAATTGTACTTGGATTTAAGTTTTAACACATGTTTTTAATATGCGCTATAAATCTGGTAGAAAATTAAATCTTTATTATACGATGTACAATTATTTATTGTAATAATTTAACAGGTTAAGCGCCAAGGCCAAATATGTAACTTTAACAATTGGGTTTTATGAGTATATATAATACCCTACAATATAATTTGTCAATAACGCCACGTAGGATTTTCAGACCCTTCACGTAAAATTTATCTTTGTCACCACGTAGTCTTTAAAATCTTCATAATACGTGTAATCTTATGGAAATAAAATAGTACGTGGCCTAAATATTATATAGGGGTAATGATGGGGGGGGGGGGCATGGGTGGGCTTCAGCCCCCCTAGAATTTCTTAAAGCCCTCCAAAATTATTGGTAAATATATGTGTCTATAAACATATTAATATTAACTTTATATTTGCCCACAATAATCATTCCAGAGCACCTTATTAGCTCTCAAAAAAATCTACAAAAAATGAAATAACACTAAACATCCAAACAAAAAAAAATATTGAATTCATGTAGGTACCATTCCATATTGGCATCGTAAAAAATGAGAAAGCAGATAAAAGTGTGCTGATCTTTCAGCGAAAAATATCCCGGACCCTACAATAAATAACATACCCCCAAACGACATAAAAAATTCTATTAACAAAAAAAATTATCTCATCTTAACAAAACCATTGAAATTCAATACGAACATCCAACAAATTTAAAAAAATAAAAAATCAATCAAAAGATCACACTCTCCTACCTATTTTAACAAACGCAAGACATTTAGACATCGCAATCACTCGCATTAGAATCGGACACTATTTTTTTACACACTGGTATTTAATTAACAATGAGCCTCAACCAATAATCGACATAATATGCAACCTAACTCTAACCAACAAACATGTATTGGAGGAATGCACACAATACACCTCAACACGCAACGACCTGAACATGCCACTCAACATAAAAGAAGCACTCGATGAAGACAAAGTCCTGAGAATAATCGAATTCCTAAATACCATAAACCTTATTAAAAAATTTTAAATTAAAAAAAAAATGTAAAAAATTATTGAAATGAAACACCTTATCTTAAAACTAACTATATAACTTTGTAAAAATCGTTCAGGCTAGTAACCGTTGCTGTTGAAGCCTTAATTATTTAAATTAAAAAAATATATATATATACATATATAATGTTTCATATAAGAGAATTCAAAGAGCCAGTTTTAAACACCAATAAAAACAATAAATAATTAAAAAATTAAATTAAATCAAATATATAATATAATCAAATTAAATTTGCTGTAAAACAATTTTAAGACTCCAGCCCCCCTAATACATAAAGGACTAGTTACGCCTATGTGTGGCCTATAGAACAAGTCTATAGAATGGCTTATTGAAATTCTTTATAGTATTTTATTTTTAGAGTGGAAAATATTATCTTTTTTTATAATGTATTATTGTCAAAACATTTTCTGTTTTGTTTATGATTTTATTTCGAATAACTAAATTCTTAAATTCAGTTAATCTTTTTCGCACATACACATGTGTGTATTTTATAAAAAAGTCAATAATATTTCAACACATATATTGGTCCAAATAAAACAAAAACTAATGTACAAACAATGTTACGCACGTTTGTTGGAAAACGGCGGTAGATCTGGAACTCAAAACAAAACAAGAAAAGTTTTCACTCAATGTGATAGATGCAAATTACAAATATGCAAATATTGTTTTATACAAAAATATATAAATACTACATTATAATAAACACTAAATCATCAAAAAAAATAATATTAAAAATAACAAATATTTTAATATAATTTTTTTTTTTTACATTATAATAACATATAAATTATTAAATGTAGTATTTATTGACCTTACGTTTACCGTTAATGCCACGGGGGGTTTTAAGACTCTCCCTATGTTTATAGTTGTATATGATATAGCTCAAAAAATTATTTATGCTAACAATTCTTTCCTTTTTAAGATTTGAAAACAATTGTAAGCTAAATTATTAAAATTGATATGAATCATAGTGACGAGTATCTGTTGCTTAGTATAATAATTATAATTCAAATAATCTTTGCATACCTCCATGATTCCATTAAAATATTATTAATATTCAATATGAATTCTTCACTCGGGGTATTTTTTTTACCAAATATTGATACAATAATTACATATACGAGTGCTTTAATTTTGTAATATCGGTTTATTACTTAACTTTTATTATATTAATTTAAATAAAAAACTGTAAATTACTAAACAAAACAAAATAAATGTTACAGAAGCCAATGAATCGTTTGATAGTTATTTACAAACACCGATTGGAACCAGTTACTCACAATCCACTAGTCTGGTTGTCCTACCTTCTCCTTGTGGTAAGTATATAATATAATTTTATAATATAGTTTTCTATTGATTTCTTATTTAATTCATTATTTTTAGAAGACGATGCTTCGACAGTGATATTAGGAATGGATCAACTCAATCCACCAACCCCAAATGTAACCATTAAAGAAATCGTTAAATCCCTCATAGATTTTATTTCTTCTAGGTAAAGTATTAATTTATTTCGTAGTGATTCGATCTATATTTATTATTTAATTTAATAATGTTTATTATTTGTTTATTGTGATGTTTAGAGGAGAACAACCTCTCTGGCACTATGAAGATATAACGGCCAAAGTTTGGTCTATTCGCAGTGGTGAACAATTAGACGTATTTCTTCAGCACGTTCTTAGAGTATTTCACGAATTTTTACCTCATGCTTTAATAAGCGAGCGATGGGCACAAACTGCAATTCAGTTGGGACTTTCCTGTTCATCGAGACATTACGCTGGACGGTCATTACAAGTATGTAGGAACTTATTTAAAACTTAAAAACTAATTTAAAAAAATGTTAAACTTTAAAAGTGAATTTATACACAGTTTGTGACAAAAGTATATAATTATAATAATTTATTTATTTTCAGTAGTAAGTACTTTATTAATTTCTTTAAAGAATGTATAATGAAACTATGATACTGCAATGTATATTAGGTTTTTAGTAACATTACGTTTTTACCAATAAATCCGTATAGTGATCGGCTAAGAGATGGGTTACAAAACTAAATAAATAATACAATTATACAGTTAAAAATTTCAGCAATATTATAACCGGGTTAAAATACGAATCAAGAATTGATTACACTCAGCGGGCGTGCCATTCCATTAAGTAAATAATAAAAACTTAGGCTTAAACTTACTTTAAACTTTAAAATCTCTACATAATTGTATCAATAATATGCGTATGACAATAAAATTTGTAAACGTTTCAAAAGTATTATGAATATTGAATAGTATCTATTATGTATATTCTATAAGACACGCATAATAACGCAACCAACTTAAAAAATGGTTTGAAAAAGAGACTCATTACATTCCGCCCACTATTATATTACCGTCGCCAATTCACAATACTTGTGTTGATTTCTATAGAGGGAAGGGAGCATCCTCCTATTTTTCAATCATACTTTAGCCATAATTCTTAAAAAGCTATAGTTTATAAGTAACATTCCGGTTTCGGGTCGTCATCAAAGAATCGAATTAAATATGGATAGATTTAGAATTTTTTTTGTTACCTAACCGTACATTTACGTTTGGATTTTCATAAGTGATAAAACACGCTCATATATAGCTACAATCTACAAGTATAACCAAGTAAAAGTTAATGTTTTACACGGAAATGCAAACAATTAATAATCACCTGTTTCGATGACTACTTTTTTGAAATTCACGTACATAGAAAAATCCAGTGAAGTTCTAAACCTGTGGTTCGTCGTTTAAGTAGACAACAGTAAAATATATTATATTGCATCTACTTTTAGGTATACTCTCGATCGGGAAACCGCGACACTTCGCGTCGGTCATTCCAAAAAAAAAACGGTAGTCAATCATTTTTTGTGAGTCCGTCTTCCGTTTCTTGATCAAACTATAATTTTCACATAATATTTTTGCGATAGTGCAACCATATAATGTTTCATAGTGTCATCATTGAAAGACCGACAAAACGCGTCGCTCGTTATCCGAGGGCACGTCAAGATAAAACATTAAACATCACATGTCATATTTTTCAATTATTCTGCTTATAGGAATGGACACAATTAATTGTATATACGTTTTTATGGCCGTTTTTTTAAATCAATCAATTTTAACATAATTTAATGCGTGTGTGGTGTATATATAACATATATAAGCTTGTAAAATACAATGAAGACCTCAGTAGTGTAATAGATAATAGGTATAATAATTGGGTAGAACCGAAGATTTTTATAATAAATTAACTATATTACAATAACGACTCAGCCAAATCCTTTCCATGCACAGGACGACACTGCACGCTGAAATAATTTAATATGAAACTTAACTGTAGATAATAATATGTAAAGTAGGTAGATATATTGATTACAGCCAACTTACGATAGTTATAAACTTATAACGAATAACTTATTAGTAATATTATGTGAGTGTAGTATTTGATGAATCGGTATTCGCCCCCAGTAGACTTAATCGAACGTTAGATGTAAAAAAATCAATATTTTTGTTATATGTAATTTATTAAATGTTACGTGTATGCTACACCTACGGTAACAAAAACATAATAACTAAAAACGTTAGGGAGAAATTATTATTAGATTCTGAGCGGAGCAAATTGATTTATTGAATTATTTTATTAATTTTACAATGATGTGTTGTTTTTTTTCATTTTTGTGTCTGACAACACTTTTTTCTAATAAATAAAAAGAAAGTCTGATAATTTGATTGACGGTTTTTGTTAGTAAATTATATCTTAAGTTGCCGGTACTTTTGGGAAATTAAAATTAAAAATTCCCCGTACTTTTAAAAATAATCTCAGGGAAAAATACGAATATTTGTTAAAATTATTACTAAAAACTTGGACCGTCATCGCTCAGAATCGTTTTTTATCGTATACAATGATTTATCATTGAATTTAAATTTAACACATCCATCACAGTGTCTACTCAATAACAAGGTACACTCGACACCTTCTGTACAGTAGTAGTTACCTACTTGATGGCTTTTTTCATTTAAGTATTTAATTTTAAAATATCTATAAATAGCAAAAAAGTTCAAAATATTTTTTAAATTTTTCATCATTTATAAAAATACTATTGCAAATATTTGGTGAAATTAAAAAAAAAACGATTTTCGTTCGATGTTTAAAACTTTAATTAACTACAATATAATAACACATCATAATATCTACCTAAATTGTTTATTCAATTTTAACATTAAACTAAAACATTTTTATTTTTTTATTCGTCAAACAGATTTTTAGAGCTTTACGTATACCAATTACTAGCCGAATGCTTTCGGAAATACTATCGAGATTAATCGAAACCGTCGCTGAACAGGGTGAAGATATGCAGGTTAGTTTTCAAATCTTTTAATATTGATATTGATATCTATATGTATATTAGGTATATTTTAGTTTACGTGTTTTTTTCATTTTGTATTGTACATTTTGCCCAGTAAGTTTTATCTTACTCGTTTTCACACGGCTCTCGTTTTTATCTTATAGGGTTACGTGACAGAGTTGCTGTTGACCTTGGAAGCGGCCGTGGACTCGTTGGAGACGGACTTCCGGCCTCTGGATATGACCAGAGACATTTTCAAGTCCACTCCGAATCTGAACAACAAGGACGCTAACTCGATGGTGGAAGGCGGCGGTGGAGGCGTCGCCGGTGGAGCTGCCAGCGGAAGCAAACTACAGCGGTCGGTCGCGCAAAAAGCTCCGATCAATCGACGCGTGCCGCCCACGTGCTTCAATCAGGCATCGCACTTCCGGAGCACCAGTTACTCCGTATCCCATTATTCCCGGAGAGCTGTCCCGTATTCGCAGTCCTCAACGGCGGCTGCTGGGTCTGATGTGACCGTCAAGGACGACGGTCGCAGTGGCAACGGCGGAGTTGGTAATGGCGGCAATAGCGGAGGCGGCTGCAAATCCAACAACTGCGCGGCCACTCAACAGAACCTTAAGCTTCTCGGCGATTCGGCCACGCAGGACGACAAACTAACGGTGCTTGGTCAACTGTTCTGGCTAGCGGTATCGCTGCTCGAGTCCGATTACGAACACGAGTTCCTGCTCGCGTGTCGGCTATTGTCGCGGGTCCTCAGGAGATTGCCGCTCGACCGGCCTGACACCCGAGACAAAGTAGACAAACTGGCCGTCCAGTTGCGGACGCCATCGTTCCCGGGCGTGCACGCGCTCCTTCTCAAGGGGTGCACCAACCCGGTGACCTACGAACACGTGGTGCCGCTCCTGTCGCAGCTGACGCCCCTGCTCGACCTGTTGGTGGTCGATCCATCCGAAAGTTTGGCGTTTCCCATGAATGTCGTCGCGCTCCTACCGTACATGCTGTTGCATTATGAAGACGCTAACGAGTTATGCATAATGAGCGCTGAAAATATTGCTCAAGTATGTGTATACCAATCGATGATAACACTATCGCTAGCGTTTTTGTTGTCGTTATTTCACTTATTAAAACTGTCCGATCGAATTATTGAATATCATACGGAGCAATGAGATCGTTAAAAAACTATTTTCATAAATTAAATTTCTTTTAAAAATAGAAATACCCATTAATTATAAAATATCATACTTGAATAACCAACTATATATTTAGTATCCAAAGTGTATGACATATTATGCTAAAACGCTCATTCGGGCAAAAAATCCAATTAATATTTAAAATGTTTTTATTAACATTTATGATAATCGCTAAATAGATTTTTTATACTACCATAAAATATACAATAATTATAACTGGTAGATACAAGGTAACAGTAAAGTTATCTACCTATGAAATCTGCAGTTACTTTCTAGATTTGTATTGATTTTGATTTGCGAACAGACACAATATAATTTTGCATAGCAACTAAACTTCAATTTAACCGAAAATCTAAAATGAAATTTCTTTAAGATAATCACTTAACTTGAATTTTGTTGAAATACAATAGTATGGTATATATAAAGGATGGCACATTTTTCTATTATCGCGTGCTAAAAATGTATTAATTTTTTTTCTGCGTGTCATACAACAATGAGAAATATTATATACATGAGTAAAATGTATTTAGTAAACATAATATAAGAGATTTCATAAGACAAAAAATTCATCACTTATCTGTTCTTACTGATTTGTTAGACGTGTTTTATGAGCTGTGAAATTAAAATAAAATATTGTGAATATTTTTATTTTTCTCAAATTGTTCTTCAATGGATTAGCAATCCCTGGTGTATACAACCGTCACAACTACTAGTTATATTTTTTACTTAAGTGCGAAAAACTTGGTTATTCGTTATCAAATTATTATTCAAAATTATTTTCATTGTATTAAAACATAGTGATTACCCATTATCTAGTAAGAAAAATCTTAAATTATTAAATTATCGGTATTTAAAATAGCAATATATATGTATGGAAGAATTTTTTGTTTATACATTTTTGATTACTATAGTCTACGCCCAAACTAATTTTTATTTTTTAATATTATATTTCCAGTTGTGTACGAATAAAAGTATGAAATTGGAGAATTTGGCGACGGTTATGACACTGTATAGCCGACGTACATTTAGTAAAGAAAGTTTTCAGTGGACCAAATGCGTTGTTAAATATTTGTATGACGCGTATTCTCACTTAAGTCACAACATGCTTGCATTTCTAGTGGAAGTGAGTAAAATGTATTTCCAAACTATTTTAACTATTCCATATTTTACGTAGTTGAGTAATTTTCATGGTTATCTAATTTTCAACATTATACTATATTTACTTAAAAGGGTTATAATCTAGTCTAGACGTATTAACTAGACGGTCGAATCAATAAGTAAGTATTTAAACTTCGAGAGCGTTGTTCTCAAATGGTTAATACTTCATTTCATCTAACTGCATAAAATGTGTATTAATGAATCACAGTTGTTGTATTAATGTATTAAAATATTTTTATTTATAAACTGTGTAACATAATTTTTAAAGCTAACTATGTCTTAAGGTGCTAGAGAGAGGACCATATATCATTCAACTACCAGTGTTGAACATCATTCATTGTATGCTGCACTATGTAGACTTGTCGTCTACCTCTTCGCAGCCCTTTAACGCCGATCTTCTAAGAGTAATCGCTAAATACATCGAGGTAAATATAACCTAAAAAATAAAATATATTTTTTATTATACTCTCATACTGTTTGTTTATATAGGGTGTTAACTATAAAGAAGCTTTGAAAATATTAAAATTGGTTGTGACCCGTTCATCTACGTTGGTCGCTCCTCCAACCTCCACTCATTACATTTATTGGGACTCGCACGCCACTGCTTCGCATTACTCTTTTTCTGACATCGATGTATTCATGAAAAAAGAATTGCCAGGTACTTATTTATCCGTGATATTATATTATTATCGACCGTGGTAATTACTCGTTAATAATGGTTTTATGCATGTTGCGTGTGTATTATAAATAGGAAGGACCATGGATTTCACGTTTGATATGTCCCAAACGCCTCTGATCGGTCGCAAGGTGGCGGTAAGTGCTACACTGGATTTGGAATCGGCCAACTCCAATAGTGTATTACTGCAACAAAGACGGTCCACTTCATTATCACCTTCCGACTCCGCGGTTCCCGGATGGAAGAGACCTTGGTTATGTCAAGTATAAAACACATCGTCATCACGTCCTGTGCACACCTGTATTAACATTTTATATCATCACTTATATAGAGCCGAGTTCGAGAATTATTGGTTAGTTTGTTGATGAGCTGTGGGCAACGAGTTGGGTTGCCGAAGAGCCCTTCGGTACGTATATTATCTGTATATTATTTTTACGACCCGATGAGTCGAATAATGTAGAAAAAAAAATACTTCACAATAACCCGTCGATTAATCATTTTATTATTATTGTTATATGAATTACCTATAGGACGATTTAAACGCACTGAACAAGGTACGGTAAACGTTTATTGCGCTGATGGGTAGACACATTTCTAGCTATATATTATATTATTATAATCTGTAATGTATGCGTCTCACGTAATACACGGGCATTCCACTAATATGATTTAATGTTGTGTGTTTGATTTAGTGAACTAACAATAATAATATTATATGGTCTAATACTTTAATAGCATAATATTATTATACGGACAGTGGCGTAGCCAGAGCGGTTTTGGATGTTATGACATACTTCAATAATCTACTTTTATAACAGAGACAATATTTTCTCTACAAACTTCTTAACCTTATTACCTGTAAATATAAAAAAGCAATAAAAGGGGGGGATTTATTGCTTTTTTCATATATGCAGGTAAATAAGGTTAAGAAGTTTGTAGAGAAAATATTGTCTGTATTATAGCTGCAGTCTGTCGTACATCACCTCTAGTTGCTAAATTAGAAAAACTTGTTTTAGAACATTTTTCAAATTGAAAAAAATCAATTGAAGAGCTCAATAAACATGAAAGTACCAAACCTATACTTACTGTATAGATCTAAACCCTAACCCCTCCCCCATTAAAAAATCTTGGCTACACCACTGTGTACGAAAACAAACATCTTAATTTTGTTTTAGTTTAGTATGTATAATCATGTTGTTGATTTGGCATTTTACTTTTGATGTGCATATAATTCATAATTTTGAAAAACCGTTAGGAATTAAAAATTTTTCATAAAAAGTACTCTTATCTTAAAAAAGATAAGAATTTGTATTTATAAATTATTGAAAAAAAAAAAATTAAATCGTAATGATTTTTATTCATCCCTCCCTTGCGCAATATCTTAAAATGTATCGTTAATAATTTTCTGTTATGTTTAAATTATCGGCGAGGTAAGAATGCGAACAGTATTTAAATATACGCCTTTAGATTCAAATACAGCATATGGCAATTACGTTATACGAATTTAAATAATAAATAATTTTAATAATAAGTATAGTTACAAAAGATATAAATTGGTTTTCAGTTACAATAACATAGCACTATATAAGGAGGGCGTGGTGTGTATGTGTGTATTTTAAGAAATTTAAAAAATAAATTTTATTGAACATTAAATTTTATGTACCTATACATTTTTGGAAGCTTTTTGAGCTTGTTAATTGCTCGAAATAAATGTATCTAAATATATATTACCTATATGAATACTTAGTAGTGAGTACAATTTTTATAGAATTGTTATTGAAGTAGCTACATGAGTATTCAGAATATATTTGATAAGTATAAATATCAACACATAAAGTTGATTATTTTTTGGACCATTTAAATGATTATCATAAATATAATTAATAAATATGTATTATATTATTTAAATTAGTAATTAAAATTCGTATTCTTTAAGTAAGACTAAAAATTAACTATGGACAACACTTGTTGAACTGTGTACAATACACCGTGGGTATATTCTTTACAAATTTAAGGCTTTATTTCCACCAAAGATTCAGCACAGCTTTAAATATTATATAACTTTATTAGAGTTAAATCATATGCCTCGTATTTATATCACTAGCGTTAATCGCTCGCTTTCGAATTTTATACGCGATATCATCAAATAACTATGTATTTTGTTTGTTGTTGTTGTTTTCGTTATGTGGTATAACGACAGCCACGTACGTAAATCTAGCCTAGGGATGGGCTAAACTTCACGAACTCGAATCTATTTTTACTCAAACACTTCGAACATCTTGATAATCAAATAACAACACAATTATAAAATCGTATAAACTGATAAGGGTGATGGAAGAGATAAAAATTAGTATTTTAGGATACAGATTTGTATATTTATAATAGTATTGATAATGAACTTGATTCCTCTTGAACTGTTCAAAATGTTTGAGTTCAAAATATTTAATTTATAGCGTTTATTTCTAATGAACCGCTAATTGTTCGAATTTCTTGAGTTTCGGAGTATTCTAAAGTTGGATAAGTTCGAGAACCCATCCCTAAAATTTACTGATCGTCGTGCACACATTGCTTGTGCCAGAAAATCGTCAGCACGTTGGAATTAATCACTATACAAGTACAAAATTACTTACTATTATTGTTTTTCGACTTTTCTCTTATCAGGTGATATTTAGCCAAAGTTCCGAGTTGCTCGAACGCCATTCAAGTAGAGCTAGCAGCACCGAAGAAGTTTCTGCTCCGGACGTATCCATACCCAGCGATTCACGAAAAGAACGCGAAGACAATGCTGATCACTTCGGTACGGTCTTCAAAGACTTCGATTTCCTCGAATATGAAAGCGAAAGCGTCGAGGTATGCACCTGCTGTTATAAATTTTAATATTATAATAACGTAGTTCACGAATAATTATTCGTATGATCGATGACGGTAATATTTTAGATCGTTTTGGCGTATAGCCTTATAATATATGTGTAGATACTCACTAATCACTATATATTTATATCAGGTGATTAATTTAACGTAAGACAATTACATTTTTTTTACATAATTTTAAATTGTTAAAAACAATATTGTTATTAAAAAATAAATGTTTTACTATTTTTAAAATTTTTTAATAACGATAAAAATCCAGTAGTTTATAAGTTATAAGTACTTAATATTTAGATCGGCGAGGTTGAGTGATGCAGAAATACTCTGTAAAATGTTGGTCCATCAATCTGCTCATCTAAACTTTAAGTACTTGTAATTAATTTGTCCGAAATTTGATTTTTATAGATTGAAATATTTGGAATAAAATTCTGCTTCAAGATATGAAATGAAATATGTATTTTATCATTTGAAATAGTAAAAAAAAATTTTTTTAATGTAAAAGAAAAAAAAATATTCAAACATTTGATTTTTTTTTTAAATTTATTAAAATTATATAAAAAAAATATTTTCTGAAATATTGAGTAACTTACGTTAAATCTTGCAAATATGTAGTGACTACACGCATGACTCGATTTTTAAATAAGTATTTGTATTTAAGTCTGAATAAACCGAAATTATATGATGTTTACAGGGTGAAAGTACGGACAATTTCAACTGGGGTGTGAGAAGACTACCATTAGGCGGCAACGATCTGACGACCACAACTGCGCCAGGTGGTGTTGCAGCCACGTACGTGACGGGCGCGGACGGCATATGTCAAGTGGAAGAGAGCGTCAGCGAGCAGACTCCGATGCTGAATGTGAAAAAGGGCAATGACGAATCATCGGACGACGAACTAGGTTCCGTTTCACCTCTGGACGAGATAGCAGCGTGCAACGCGCAGCTTGAACCGGATAACGCGTCCTGTGACGGCCACCGTGACCGCACCGATTCAATAACGCGTTCCGACACGTCGTGAGTCTGCGAGTACGATTTTACCTAACGATTGATAATTAATTATCTTTTTATTTACGTTTCAAGTGGTTCGAGTATCGGCGATCTGGGCGACTTGACGCCGTGCAACGCCTCACCAAACTTGAACGCGCTCATGTCGTTCCAACGAGACGATACCGAAGAATGTTGGAGGTCCACCATCAAATCACTGTTGGACCAAAAGCCATCCAATGCTCTACATATGTTCCACATACTTCACAGAGTAGTTAAGGTGAGATTCCCGACGACATATTTTTCAGTATAGTACCAGAACACGAAGTCGTAATATATTATAATTGAATTATTTCAGAAAATAAACAGGTATTTAATTAAGACGTTTTGTGCCTAGAGGAGTGTCTTGTGAAATTAAAATCTTCTATTTTTCAAATGAGAACCACACTATTCCATTATAAATTATGAAGCGGATAATTTTTCTAAAAATGTTGACGTATTAAAATTAAAATTCGAACCAATAGTTTTTGAGTATTTCATTCCGTGTACTAAGAATAAAATATGATAGGTTTGGAAAAAGTGAGAGCTACGGTATTTAAAATTTCATGAATTAATTTTAATTTATATTTTTAAAGACCATTAACTTTATTAAAATAATTTTAAAAAGTGATTACTCGTTTGAATATTGAATTAAGTACATTAACATTTTTTAGAAAAATTATTCACTTGATAATTTACAGTAGAAAGCGATAGGAAGGGGGCGTTCTCATTGGAAAAATAAAAGTTTGAATCAATACAGGATACTCCTAAAATAGTACAAAAAAATCACAGTAATTTGAAAATATGATATTTAAGTATATTTAAAAGTTCCAAAAATCAGAATTTTAATAAATTCATTATTAAAAGAAACAAGGGGTGGACTTGCTTGATTGTTCGCCCTGCGTATAAGTGAAAAATATTATAACCTATTGCGTGAAAAATCGATACCGCACTTATTACAATTGAAGGCTGTAATGATATGTTTAAAGGAGTTCAAAACGATTTCTACGTGTGTTAACATTTAGATTGTATATCTCTTGCCTTCAACGCTACTATGCCCCTCCTCAAAATGTATTTTATCACCTAAGTCTTTCTGATCGCAGCAACGCTCTTTTAGTGCGCATTACTTAATCAATTTACCTGTTCACATGTGACATACCCCGTGGCAGGTGCCATATATTAATTTTTCCGGAAAACTACTTTGAACATTTTCCATTTATTATTTTTCTTATGATGCACACCTTACTCTATCTTTCTAACTTATATATATATCGTAATTTATACATATTGTATAAATTGATCTGTTCATTATACTATACGTAGTTTACCTAATTGTTTTTGAACTTGTCTTGTATTAATAAAATAAAATACTTTAGCTGGATAGTTAAATTTTTAACGCAGATCTACGAGCTACAAAAATTCCACAGTTGAGAATAAATTTAATACACTAAATAATAAGCAGCGTATTGTTGTAAGCTTTATATTTTATTTTTTATTGATCATTTAGATTTAAACATAACATTTAAAAACACTCAATATTTGTATCTATTCTTAAGTAGCTTATACTTTCGAACAATATGTTATAACGTTTATTATTATATTATGTCCTGCTAAGTATATAATTCCGTGTGTGGTTTACAGGACATTATTAGGAAATGCGTTCTGCTGACCCGCGAGGCTTGCGTGACACTAAACGAGTATGTAGAAGAAGATCCGGCGACGACAGGCTGTTGCGCCCAGAGCCATGTCAACTGCCGACAGATGCTTACCCACCTTAACTCAGCCATCATAGTATTGACTACCCACGCTGACCCACCGCTCGTGTGGTTCTCGCCGACTGCACTGAAGATGGATGGTGCGTTACGGTTTCCGATGCTCCAGATACGGGAGCACATAGACACGTTGTTGGATCGTAAAGATCAGACTTCCGAAGTATATTATGAAATTTTCTATATATTTTCTATTTTCTAGATAAAAAAAAAATCAAACTTAATTTTGATATATTATGTAGTAGTGGTACTGAATACGAACTTTAAACAGTTCACAGCGATCGTACTGACTAAAATGGTTTGTTGATCAGAGCCGTATTAGCGCATAGGCACTATACTACTATAGACACTTTGCCTAGGGCCTACAAAAATAAAATGTGTGGCTACTATTTATTTTTGTTACAATTATCTTGTTTTATACTTAAATACGAGGGATAAAGAAATATTCAATTGGTGTAAAATAAGTTTTTTTTATAGTTTTTAACAATTTAATTTTCTATATATTTGAAGACTTGGAGTAAAATTAATTGTTTTTAAGATTTGTTAAAATTATTATCATATAAAAGTTTAGATTTGATTTTTTTTTTTGTTTTTAAAGGATTAACACCGAAATTCAACACTTCTTCTCCTAAACAGAAGGTTTTATACCCATTTAAGTACTGGACACCGCGTGGTCGTATAAGCCCATATGAATTAAAAGCACTGAGCCTAAGGCCAAGGCTGCATCTGAAAAAAAATTCTGAGGGGGGTCCAACATTTTTTTTAAATATAAATACTGAAAATATATAGTCAATTAACTTTATTTCCCACTATAAAATGTTTCTATTTTTAAAATATTCTTTGGGGGCCCGGACCCCTGGACCCTCCAACAGTTACGGCTTTGCCTAGAGCCTACGATTGTAATAATCCAGGCCTGTTATTGGCTGAAGAAGGGTACTAAAGGGATAAATAAAAAAGCAATCAGTAAAATACATTAAAATACTTCCACTCATTTATATATTATAATATAATATTATGTTTCATAAGTCATTATAATAATATTCCAAACAGATATTAAATAATATTATTCGTTTTCTATAATAACTAAAACATAATATTATGGATTCGGTATTTACATCTTCATCAAAACTAAACATGTAAATTCAATATATGCCCAGCTTAGTTAAAGAAGTGATAACTGACCCCTAGATGTAGGTGGTGATAGGTCAACAACGTGGTGTCTTATACAACATAATATTTTGTAAATTTCTTCTAGTGTCTGTTTTCCGTACGGACCACGCTTAAAGTGTGCAAACTTGGCGAACGCATGCCGGAAGGATCGAGCACGAGCAGTGGCGGTGGTGGCGGAGCAGGTGGTGGCGGCGAAAGCGGTGCTGGCGGTAGTTGTTATTCAAATGAAGAGTCAATATTGGATTTAGGCAAAGCTCTATACAAACTGCACTTGCAATTGCTGCTGCTCTTGGAAGCAGCCGCAAAAATGTACATTGCACTGTCCGTCTCAGCCACCGACAATAAAGTGAGTGTTTTGTTACTTTTGTGACTCGCGTTCACTCCGTATGATGATTTCTATATGATTTTTTTCGCCTTTTCATAGCTGCAAAACTTGTCGGCCGAAGTGAGTACCGTAAGAAGAGCACTGCTGCGTGCCAAAGAAGAGAGCGGCACACACCCGCTGGCGCCAACGCCCGAAGAGAGCTTGGTGCAGATACTCCAAGAGTCAGACTGGCCTAACGCTTTGACGTACGCCAAACAGAATAAGTACGTCTAATGCGATGACAAAATAATGTTAATGTAATGTTATAACATAACATACAGTTCACTCGATATACTCTTAGTGCACAGAATATATACATTGACCTATACTTAATCTATATGTCAAGTATATATTATGTAGTGATAATCATTATGATATTTGCAGAGTAATATCAATTATACATATACTATTTTGGTTAATTATTTTAATGGTCGTAACACTCGTAACACGATTTAATTAGATTATTTTTTTTTTAAATTTATTTATTTATTTAGCTTTTAATCTAACAATTATTATATCTCAGCAATTATAAAGATAACAATATATAGCATAATAATCATTATATTAGATAAAATAATTATAAATGCGTAGTCTCAGAATATAAATATAACATCAAAAACCAATTAATAAAGAAATTATATAATAATAAAGATAACCGATCACACAGCACTGTATGTGGACAATTAAACGACTAAAATTACAAAACAATTATACAGAGTAACTTGTATGTAAGTATGCTCACTCCGTTTTTCGAGACAGCTTTTGCCTTTTCGTGCTAATTATATACCTATATATTAATGTAGGTATATTATATTTCGATGCAATAATTTTAAATTCATATTTTTGATACTTAAACCTAAAAATAAAATAGTTTTTTTTATTGAATAGATCAAATACTTTTTGCATATTATGCAATCTGTAATCTTATATCTAAGTAGATATTAATGGTTTCTTTTACTTTATTTATATTTGTAATTTAATTAAGGCCACTTTATAATATGTCAACGTCATATTTAAATTGCTTATATATTTTCCGATTAAACAAAAATTAAATACTAATAATTTTCGATTTGTTTTTTACGTGTTAGATGCATGGTATAAATCTATAAATATATTTTTAATTTTAATTGGAAGTTAATGTCCGTCGTTAAATATTTTAAATAGTTCTTTTCTTACATATTATTATACAATTAACTCACAAATAGCAAAATTATTTTTCCAAGTGATTAAATAATTTTAAATTATAATTTCTCTATATCGATTACTTATAATTAAAAATAATATCTCAAGATAAGTTTAAATTTAATTCATATCAATTATTATTAAATTAAAATTTAATAGACCTTAAATACACTAACAAATTGTTTAAACGTAATATAAATTAATAATTATTGTTAAACAAATAACGTGACCAATAACAGTATTTTTAATACATAACAACCAAATTGGAGACCTTAACCTTTTGTTTCTTTTTATTAACTTTGTACTTGGACTATTACATTTATTGTTTTACCTTTATTGTAATTATGTAAGATTATAGTAATATAGTTGTATATTGTAACGTTTTAAAGTTAATTAATATAGTAAGAGCAACTTGTTTATACAATCTTAATATCTAATCAGTTATCATATATTTATGGTAGGAGTCGTTGGCTCGATGAACTTATATCGACCGGAACGGATGACGACGACGATGATATCACCAGCATATTGAGCGTATATTGTCATCTTTTGATCGAAAAACACTCGGGTAAATAAAATCAAAAAATAAATACAAGAAATTCGAACAGCTTGAGACTTTACCTACTATGTTTTGTCTTACAGATGGATTCATCGTTACCGAAGAAGATTTGGTGAGCGTCACGAACGGACTGATGACCGAACTCTTTCCAATGTTGGAAGCGTTAAACTGCATCGAATCTCGTGTCAAAGGGCTACCAAAGACGTCGAACTACCCTCAAAACTAACTAATAATATTTTATGTCTGATATTATATATATTTGTGAATTGTGTTAATGATTTATATAGCCATAAGAAGTTTTAACGCACCAATTTTTTATCATTTTAAAGTCTACAGGACAAAATATTACATTTTTATTATTACTATATTATAATCTCTTAATTATTATATTATCTCATTTATTTAAATAAAATTATATAAGTTACACATAAAATAATAAAATAAATTATTGTATGCAAAAATATATGTTGAACAAATGAAACGCTCATATTTTCAACATTAGTTTTTGCTGTTATACGCAGGTCATAAGTCCTATAGAATAAACACTCGGTTCCTATTTTTAGGTATACCTATCTTATATATTATTTACATTATGTAAATTACCATTTTCTCATTTCAAAAAGTTGATCAATTTTCGTAATAGACATTGCATATAAGTTGTGACAATCATACATAAAATAATCAAAAAAAAAATATCAGCTGATTTAAATAGCACTTTTTATGATATATTATTTTATAAGTTATATACAAAGATAAGTTATACTAAAAGTCTTAAAATAAGCCAAATTTAAGTACAACATTTGCAATTTTTTTCATTTAATAAGCATATATACATAGTTATTTTTCAATTAGAATTTATATCATATTTTTAAGTTATCTTTTATAATTTTTAAAACATTTAAATCCACGAATTGCATAATTCAATACCAAATATTGTGAAAATAAATCGGTAACTCGATCTAAATAATACCCAAATTATTATAAAAATAATTTATTTTTCGATACCATTAACGATATGATATCCAAGACCGATTTGTATTATTTTTATTATTATTATTATCAAAGAGTAAATACATCACACGTGAACATGAAACCATGATATTTGTATATAATTGTAACTATAATAAAATTAATTTATTTTATTTTATGTAGTTCACAATAGTTTAACATAACAAATGAAAAATGGTAACAATGCAACATCATAGAATTTTATAAATTTGCTTATTCATATTTTAAAAATATCTACGTATATCCTTATAAATTCATCGACAAAATCGCTCAATCGTGTCATAAAAAAAGGTTTGTATGCTCCTAATCATGTGATAGCCCAATATTATAGGTGGTTCAAATACGCAATTGGTGCAACTTAACCAAAAATATAGGCATATTGTAGTCGCCATTGTAGCATAGACGTAGAAACGGTTGCATATGGGGGATGGATCCCCCCATCACCTTTTTTCTTTTATATATATTCTTAATACATTATACCGATTGTAGAAAAAACGATAATCTTATGTTATCAATTTTTATTTCTAGTTGTTTGGAGTATATATATACATAGGGGGATGAAAATTCGTGTCTACGACACTGCATTTTAGTCTATGCAAGTATCTCGTATTATACGTCTATATTTAACTAATATTAGTGTGGATTTATTGATTATTTAAATTTAAAGTTATAAAAACGATCATAAGTTGAAATTTATATATTTGAAATTTTCAGCGATAAGCGAATGAAATTTAAATTGTAATATTTTACAAGCTCATCGCCATTACTTGCATAACATTTTAAATATCGTAAAACAAAAAAGCTAACGTAAAAACTTAACTTTAAGTTTGATAATACATGATTTCAATTCACTCTAATACAACGTACATTTTCCATATCGTATTTTACTACGTTTGTAAGACAAAGACAACATAATAATATATACCGGTGTAACCTTTAAAAATGCGTTGATTAATGGTCGTTTATTATACTGTAAGTTGTAAATTTCAATATTATACGTATTCGTCGACCAATAATAGTCAGCAATCAACATAAATTTTTAAATTTATCTAAATTTTTCTTCAACAATATTATAATAAAAGTATAATACAAATCAATATAACTATGTATGGGATATATTTTGGAATGAATCCGGGAGATGTACGACTAAAACAAACGTCGTTTGGTGATAATTTCATCCATAAAGATTGTACAACTGAAAACGATTACTCAAATAATTGTAGACAATATAGAGGTTTTTTAAGCGTTTCCAACTGAAGGATGGCCGAATTTCACTTGTCGTTTTAATTATTCTTAGACTACTGAAAAATTTGATTTGGTTCGAAAATTAATCGAATCACAAACAAATATAAGGTCAACAAATAAATATTTTTATCATTATCTTAAAATTGTATATTAATTATTATTATGTATCAAAAAAAAATAACATACAATTGTAATACCTTATTAACTTAAATCCAATACGAGTTAAATACATATAAATATATATAAAAAAAGAAAATGAAAAACATTTATTTAATTATAATATCATATAATTTGTAAAGCCTGTCTGGATCGAATAAAAAAAACCCCGATCGTACAATAATAATGAAAATGATTAATCCTAAATCTGACATTATGTTTAGAAAATAAATTAAAATTAAAATAGTAATATAAATATAATACTTAAACATTTTTTTTCGATGTGCGAGTGCGCCCTAAAAATAATATTATTATGTAATATATGTCTGTCACCTGCTATTATATGCCCGCCGAAGCTATACGCACTGGCGCGCAGTGGTCGACGGGCGCCCGTCGGAGAAAACAATGGTGATGACGACGATGACCAAGACTAACCGTGTGGCAGTTGACTTGTCGATGTCAGTCGTCCGATCTCGATTTATAAATTTTTAATACGTATACACGCGTTAATAAATACATATATATATGTGTGAGTATATATAATTATCGTAACGATGTACTCGGCATGACCGGAAGTCTCGAATTTTGTGGGGGGAGAGAGGAGTTGGCTGGCTGTGTGGTCGATGATGTGGCCGGATTTCCGGTCATTGGGCGGCCGAATGAGTCATGTTGGTTGCCAGGGGAGCGGCAGGACCGTACGTGGAAATGATTTGGAAGACGCTGTTGGACGTGCCAAAGACCAACGCTAAAAAGCCGACAGCGATCAACACCGCGTTCCTGATGGTCATCCAGATGGTCACTTTGTCCCAGTACGTGGCAAACTCAATGACCACGGGCACGATGATGCCGAGCAGCGAGAAACAGAAGGCTCCGATGAGTCCGATGAACGGTCCGATTGTCGGTACAGCTACCGCAATCGCCACTGTGAAACCACAAACATTTAATTATTAATAGTATTAACATATATCTATTATAAAATATTTCAATATTTTTAATGATTCACCAAGCACTCCCATTTTTCCATTTAATAATTAATTTAGTTGATAGATAAATATATTAACTCCTAAAATATTCAAATCACCATAGCCATCATATCATCATATTTTACAAACGATTATCATATAGGCAAAGACTTAAATCTAGAAATTAGGCGATTTTAACTGATCACAATAAAAGGGATATCAGAAAAAAAATGTCGGTAGTAAATATAAGTATAAATATTTTTTTTTTCAAACATCAATTTTAATTTTATAAAAGTTATTTAGTGTGCAGTTTTTAATTATTATTACTTATACGAGTCGTCTTAAAATATTGTGTTTATATTGTCTACGTTATAACTTACGAACAGACGACGCGTACGTAGACGTTAAAAAAAATTAAATGCACGTGTGTATATTTACTTAAACAAAAAAAAATAATAATTGCACATTGCATTTTTTATACCACTTAATATAAATCTTAACCCTGATCCTTATTATACACCACATAAATGTTCTAAGCTAGTCAACGCCACGTGTTTACTTTAAATTATTATTTTTTTTTTTTTTTTGACAAAAAGCATACTCATTTGTATTTGAAAAAAATTGTTTTTCTACGTATCAATAGAAAATTAATTAGAAATATATGAAATACATTTTTCTTTCAATACAAAATGAAAAAAAAATCGATCTAATTCTACATGCAATTACATTTACGGCACTGTTTTACTCACCAGACAAGGTCACCATGACCGTTCTTAGAACGTAATTGTGGTAAATTGTAGCTTTTTCAAAACTATCCTGGATTTTGGTCCACGCGATTTCCAAGCAAACGAAAAACTGTAGACCGTACGTGCAGAATACTGCTAAACTGATACATATTTTAGCAACTTGAGCAGCACTGTAATAAACATACACAAAAACATTAATAGCCGCCATTAATAGTGAATAAGTTAAAGTTTTTTCGCGCTTGTCGTTAAAGCATAAATAATAATTAATTTAATTCAATAGTGCATCACCTAGCTATACGTCTCAACCAAAATATTTATACTGTATAGCCGAAATTTAAAAAATAGTTATCAAACGTAAAACCACACAGTTTAAATCTCATCGAAAAAAATGTTCGTTCATTTAATATATACATAGTGATTTATCAATCATGCTCACTCTTTTTTCTTTCTTCAATAATATAGTATATTACATAATGGCAGGAGTTACGTTATTCAAATAAATAAATCTAGTAATCAATTCATATCCTAACATGGAAAAATGATAAAATATATGGATCTAGCTGTGTGTTATACTCACATGTCTTCAGTGGGAAGGTTTAGCGTTATACTCGATTCCGTTGCTTCACCGTACTTCAAGTAACCGAGGAAACCGAGCAGAATATACACAATAGTCACGCCACCCATGCCGACATTCAGCACACCGAAAACTCCCAAAAAGCTTCTAGGCGTTTTCATGTTGTTTTCCAACGGCATCACCTACAATAAATAATGAAAATCTAAGTCGAATCCCATTATACGTCATCAAATTATGTTATCTGCCTTTAAAATTGCAGCTTGACGTTAATAAATAAAATAGTAAAGTCATGTTGGTTGATCAGTAAAATCAGTAAGAGGGTTTGAGGATAGTATTATAGTAAAATGACGGAAATATTAATGAGATTTCGTTGACTCAAGAGCACAAAAAGTGACTTTAACGCAGCGAACTTTGTACACTAACTTATATGAATATATTAGAAATATACCTGGTGATAATATTTGAAAAATATTTTTTCTTGACTTATATTGTTTTTGTGTTTTTAAAAAATAATATATATATATATATTAGGTAAGTAAACCCATATATTTTTAATATTATATTCTCTATCAAGTTAGTCTAATTGATGCTTTCTTGAAGCTCGATTAATATAATACATACCACTCCGATGGCTTCCATGGCGAACACGGTGAGGCAGAAGAATGTAGGAAACGTTGCAAAGGTCCCTACGGCCGGCCTTTCCGAAATTCTGGGTAAGTCGAACAACGTGTAATAAAACGTGATGCCCAGACCAACGAACATCAACAGATTGGCGACCATGGACACGGGTGCTAAATATTTAAGATTTGGCACGTAGCTGAGCAGTATGAGTGGTATGAGCAACATCGCAATAAAGTACCGGATATTCAGCGAATAACCCATATGATGTAAGAACAACTGTTCGAAGTTCGAGGCAATGATAACCGTGTATACGCTGCATGTTCCGAAGTATGTGACGAACAACAGCCAAAGCACTGATTGCCGGGTAAGCGACGAGAATTTCCGAGACCATTCAGGTCCATTGGCGAACGCCACTTCAGCTACATCCGCGTAGCCCATGGACGATACTTTTGTCCGCCTGTAAAGCGTGTGTGCGCATTTCACCTGTAAAATGACGAAAAAATAATATATATATATATATGGTAAGAACACTAGATAAATCTATGTAAAATATTTTAGATCCAATGTAAAAAAATATAACTTTTTAAAAATTAAAAAATAAATAAAAATATGCGTAATGCCACAACAAGGGATTATAATAAATTACTTAATTTGGTTAAATATCTACGAATACATTTTGTTAATTACCAACTACTAAAAAGCAGCTTACTTAGTACACGATTCAATTAACTTATTAAAAAAAAAATAATAATTTCATAAAAAATGCTTTTTAAAAATTAATTCCAACTTTTATAAATTATATAGTTATTGTATAAATTAACAAATATTTAATAATGTTCACTATATTACTAAATAATATAACTAACTTAAAAAGTATTTAATACATTTAATTCAATAAGCATATTGCAAATATATATATTTTTGTTTTTTAACAAACATAAAATAATAAATTAAAAATATAACTTCAAATAATATCGTTAAACAGTTGATAAATGTAATTGATGTAAATTGATGTTTAACTCTTGTGCCTTACTAGTTATTATAATATCTGGGCTTAATAAACGTGCATGTCACAATAGTGACTTTTTAAAGTTTTATAGATCTTTTATGATTTATTTCCTACGAGTTTTTAAATGATCCTCTATGAATCACTGTATATGGTGACTTAATAATATTTTTAGAAATATCTTTGTAAACCATACGTATATGTCTTTAAATTACATTTTATGTATTTGTAAAAAAAAAACATAAAGCTAATGTTATATAATATTTAACACATGCGTACCAGTGAATACGAACAAAACGTGCACACGAACGATACGAACACTGTTGCGAATATGCCTGTTATAAGTCCTGAACACTGGAAAGCTTGCGGCATGGCCAGGATCCCGGTTCCCAGAGACGCTTTGAGTAAATGAGTCAGGGTCTCGCCATTTCTATAAAATCAAAATAATTAATATTATATTGTAATAGCATTAAATTACAAGTAAATAAATTATATGCCTGATTTAAATTAAATCAGTACGATAGACGATATTGATTAAATAGTATGAATACGATATTATATATTTATATTCAACTACGTAATTACTAATTAGTATAATATTGACATATAGTACCTATATAATATACTATATAGGCACCACACTTACGTAGTAGGGTGTTCTAAGTTTCTTTCAAGGAATGGATCGAAGTAGTCGATGCCATTGAGGTGTGCGACTTCGCTTTTCTCTAGTTTTTTGCTAGCTTTTCGTCTGAAATAAATATATTATTAATAAACATATGTCTCATTGTTTTGTTCTATATACGTATATTTAAAATGCGTTCTTATAACACCGTCTATACGTGTAATCATTGTTCTCAGTTATTGATTGAATCGTGATAAATTATAAAACACATAAAAGTTTATTTAAAAATAAACGAAAACTATTATGTCATTAGATAATCATACCAAAACTTTTTTGAATAATATTAAACACTTGTAACAGATGAAAATAAAAATATAAAACTAGATAATATTATGACTTATGGTTCTTTGTAAGGTTATAGCAATAACAAATTTACAAAGTAAAATATTCAATGTTCATATCCTATACCTACGAATCAACTATAGATGAATACAAATTATAATATATTTGTGAATATTTCTTCAAATTAATCGAATGAATATATTATTATATTTGTCATATTCGACGACTGTTTATTTTTATAATGAAAAATAACTAACACTTTTATGATGGCAGTGGTACCTTAAATTGTTTGTCGGGATAAAATAATTTGTTGTTCGAGTTATATTTATAGGAAACAATGTATTTTCACCACAAAATAATTATCTTAATTATTAAACCAATAACATAATTACTTATCACTTAAAAGTAATTGTTGTTTATATAATAAAAATCTATTTTCTCATAATATTTTGCGACGCGTATTATACATATCTTTAAAATATATTTCAACAATATGTTTTTGTATATTTTATATATTATTTCTTATTCCTGTAGTAATACAAATAATGATATAATGACGTTGTCGGTTCACAAAGACAAATATTTTTTTTTGTTTTTATAGAGTTACCATTGATCTCATAAAACAAAATAGTTATTATGATTGTATATAATTTTAGATTTATAAATTTGATCGAAACTACTCAAACGATTATTTTAAAATTCTGTGTAGCTTAAATTTAACAAAGTTAAAAAATGGGTAAATCCACAAACATAAATCATAATATGTCACAGGTAACGCGTGCAAGATCAACTAGTATTAAGTATAATGATCAATATTTGAAAAAAGTTTCTTACGATAAATTTTGTACACTAAAAATAAATAATTTATCGGTAGCACGGTGGCTCAACATTTTTTTAACGATTAAAATTTACGATAAACGCATCTGTTAACAATAATTATCCATATATTAAAACGTAAGCCAAAATCTCGGTGGCTTTAGTAACTATATGTCTATATAGGTATACTACAATAGTACAATCACATAACACGATAGCTCGGACTTGTGATAAAACAATGATATATTCTTAGTGTTGAGATAACAATATAGTTGCAGTACTACAGAGACATATTAACTATTAACTGCACAAGATGAGCGGTCATGTTTTTCTGTTTTTCCGTGTTGTTTACTTTATGAGTCATCAATAACAATAACGTCTGTTGTCTTAAAAGCGTTTTTTAAAAACGTTGATTATTATGTTTAAACATCATAATCGGGTCAAAAGAAATAACAAAAACAATAACAATAAATAATAATATTAATATGGCAATAATAAAACATAGATATTTAGAGCGTCTAAAAATGTACATAAACAGATACGATTTCGTTGACTCGCGTACATATTGCTTACAATACGAATATGCGACAACAACAACAGCTAAACTTTAGTATTATTATCAGTAGGTATCATACAATTATTTCTGCTAGGGTACGCGGAAATAACATTCAAAATATGTTTATAGTAGCGGCCTTGACAAGCGGGGCAATGAACGTCGAATGCCAAAATTCCAAAATTGGCCGGCGTTAAACCATTTCACATTTTCACCCTTTTAAAATAAACGAGTAATATGGTATAATGTCTATGACTACGTGGGGTCATGCGAATTATATCTGGTTACAAATTGACAGTAATCGAATCCACATATCGATATTTTCAAACGAAATAAATCATTTTATATTATATATTTTTTATAATATGTATGTGGGCCCTAAATAATTATCAATGTGCAGCACACCGCTGGCGTCGAAATCGTACGCAATTATTACATATTTATATCGGTTCAGAGTTCGAAGCGCACGCTTTTTAAAACTAATAATTAACAACGACGTCTCTTGCCAGGCGCCATGTTTCTGGACAAAAAAAATACGAATATACTACATATACAGAATGATTCACTAAGCATGCTCAACCGATTTTTATCATTTAATCGTTCTAATTTCGATTTATAACATTTTTAAGTTTACTCAAGAACCATATTTTAAAATAAGTTAGGTTAAATTTTATCTCTTAGACTTTTATATCATTTAAGGAGTGTCTTAAGACAGTGCAATGTTCTAATAATCAAATGATGGCCTCTCTTTTTTAAGTTAATTGCTCAGTAGAATATTTTTTTTCTTGAAATGTTAATGTATATAAATCAAAATTCTACCAATCATATTCTGTATTACTAAACTTATTGTATTATAAGAATAATAGTCTGTTATGACGAATTTACATAAAATATTTAATATTGATTAAATATAATATTTATAATATATTATTTATTACTGATTATCCTAAAACATTTTACAAATTATAAAATGTTTATAGATAAATATTAATAATAACTAATAATTAATAATAATAACTAAAATATCAAATCATCACGACCACCTTATCTTCTAATTATCGTAAAATATTATCCTTGGTACACAAAGTTTAAAAAATCGAAAACACCATGTCCAAATTTAAATTTATATACATTAAACTTTTCAAATAAAAATTATAAAAAAATGTCTTTATTTATACTTATATAAATGAATAAAATAAGAATTTAATTAAAACAAAATTGTGAGTGAGCTTGATTGAAAAATTACCTTGTATATAACATTATAACGCACCGAGTAACAAAATGTCAAGTATTAAAAAAGTTTTAATTTTTGAAATTAATTAAATTTTAAAATTAAAATTAAAAAAAAAATTTGTTCGTAGACATTAAAAATAAAAATGCCATTCATAAATAATCGTCAAAAGAGTAGAGTGAGTGATATGTATCCGCAACTTACACAATTCACATATTTTTTTATCCCCATCGAGTCTAAATTTATAATATACCTACCAACCATCGATTTACATTTTTTTTAGCTACATATATTATATATTATGTAAACTAAGATCCCTTTCTTTGGTTCAAACGTTTCAAGAAAGAAAAAAAGAACTTACGAATAGAAAAATTATTAATAAAACTTACTTGTTTTGCGGTACTTCTTTCATCTTGGACTTTTCGTCCAAAAGGAACGTCTGGAGTTCCGGTTCTTCTCCTTGGGAACCCTGAAATTCGAACAACGACCACTGTATTTGCTTATTCTTCGAAAATTTATAATTAATAAAAATATTTTACACTGCAGGGTATTTAGAGTGCGTCTTCAGCACAATTATTATTATTACAATATTTTATGTTCTATATATTACACGAATATCCGTACACCGCGAGACAGCAATATATTCAAGGGACGCTGGGACCTGACTGAGGAAGTGACAAAGAGAGAGCGAGGAAAAAAGTGGATCGCTGACAAGTTATTTGGCCCACAAGAAATTGAAACGTCTTTAAAAATAAACTCTATAGGCGTAGTGAGTAGATACACACTCATACGCGACCAGACAAACACTAAAGTATATTTCATATATATAAATTAATTATATATTATATACATTAAATATATATATGTAGTCGGTGGTGATACGATATTGTATTGTGTACGCAATTATATCGTGTTGTAGGGCGGATGTGAGAGAAATGAACGGAAAAAATACTTCTTCCCTAAATGGAGTTTCAACCTATATATACATATAAATGTCTTATGCGTATAAAGTGCATAGTGTAATTACTTACTGGAGAGTATGTAACGACAGTAGACTCGTCGCACGATGATTGAAGATTTCGTGGAATATACACTGGAGGAATGCGAGTATGGAGTATGGGTACCGTTTGCCTGTAGATCGTCAATAGAGTGCAAGTTATGGGTAATTATAAGTTACTGTGTCTAAGGCGGCCCAGAAGTAAAATAATTTTTTATAATTTTTTTCACGACGTTGCTACTTTTACTACGACGGCCGCAAATTAACTGCGACTGTACGCAGATCCTCGTCCGTCGTTATTTTAAACCCCGAAAAATGTGCTTGGACAAGAGAGATATTTGCAGAAACGTGCTTTATCTATAATATTGAACATTTAAAAAAAAAAAAAAAAACGATGCATGTGTGCAGGCCTATAATAATGAGATATTTTTTAACTAACACATAGGTATAATATACTCGGCATAGGTAAGTATAAATATCATATATGATTAAAAAAAAAAACGGTTACGTGGTGCGACACGAACACAGACGGACAACTGTATACTCAATCTAAAAATAGATACCCTAATTATCGGAATTATGTATTGTTAAATATGCCCTGCGTTGTCCACGCTTTATTGTTCTGTACAGTACACCGACGGACTTCACTATTATAATAAAATTATAATCCATCAATAGTCTATACGACTAAACGTATCGGAGGGCAGTAGTGAATTTAATAGAGCTTATGATTTTTTAGTATTAGAACTTAATGGATTATAATTTTTATTACTTACGATATAACATATATTAATACTTATTCTTGTATAAAATGAATCGTAAGTAGAATATAATTATAAACAAAATTTTTAGAAAAATACTATAATAATATTATAATATATTATATTCATAGATATAAAATAATATCTAAAAATTAATAAATGATATAATTTTTTCGTTATAAATTATCTATTTAAAATTAATTTTATATTATTCTTTATTTTTTCCTATTCATACAAACGAAAATAAATCTATATTTACCACAATACAGAAGGAATTAAAAAACTACAAAGACCTTTGTACCTTGTATTAAATTTTGAAAGTTGAAACACAAACTATTATGATAGTAGAATGGTTATACAAGGTTTCTCTTTAAAATAAATAATAATATTTTTGAAAATAAGAAATTTGTATTCGTAAAAATTATCGAAGATTTGTTTCTGAATATATCAATTTGTTTAACTACGTTATACTAAAACCTACGAAAAACCACATATATATATATATATATATATATATATAGGGTATCTATAGGGGATCTTCTATAAGATATAGTTAATTTCAACTAGACTTAAAATGCTTAAATATAATAATAATAGGAATAGTGGGGTATTGGGACAATCGATGAAATTAGAACTTGGGATGTGAACAATACCATAAATGTCAATGAATGAGTCGTCTTTCGAGGCATTAACTATAACTAAAGTATTATGTGTAACATAGATTACACTTTAACTAAAAATGTACAAGTCTTATAAAACCAAGATATTTAAAAACAATTGTGTGCTAGGTTCAAAATTTATCAACATATTTCAAAAATTATAATATACACTAACATGTG
The DNA here is from genome assembly GCF_020882245.1 of Rhopalosiphum padi. Taxonomy (NCBI): domain Eukaryota; kingdom Metazoa; phylum Arthropoda; class Insecta; order Hemiptera; family Aphididae; genus Rhopalosiphum; species Rhopalosiphum padi. Next base: position 8,740,807 of record NC_083598.1, on the reverse strand, counting down.
ATCATTATATATATACATATATATATAGTTTTATCATAAACCGATAGTGTTATTTGAATAATTAAAAAATTGATACTTTTTTCCCGGAGTTTATTTTCTAATCATAATGTTATTTTTGAATAATTTTGTTTTCTAATCTATTAATAAATTTTATTTATTCTAATTACACATTTTTGATTAATTGAATCACAAAAAAACTTGAATAAAAATTTAGCAATAGGCACATGATATAAAGTCCATATTAGTATATTACAGACTGCAGTACTTCACATATAAATTGTCTTACTACGTTTTAAGAATATTAGTTAAAATGCAATTGCATAAATGGATATTCGGTATAAAAAAAAAAATTCATTAACAAGGGTCAAGAGATAATAAACAATAATTAATTGTAACGCAATTACGAATTATCTATTTATATTAAAATATTAAATCGATCATCTATAAAATAAAAATAGACATTTAAAGTATAAAAATAAAAAAAATGTTTGCGATAACCTATTACCTATATAGAAAGAATATGTGGAAAATAATTGATCTTATAATAATTACTGTAATAATAACACATTCCAATCCTCCACAAAAAGCTATATAAATTAGACATGTTATTAAATGAAATAAATTTATCCTAATTTTACCAATGAACTAATGCTGTGTAGTTTGTAATTTGGTTAGGCCACTAATTAAACGTACGTGTATATTTTATAGAGATATGCTTGGTGTATACTTTTAATTTACAAATCGAAAGCAAAATACTTAAATGAATATCGACATTTTTAAAACCCAATATCAATGAGTGATGAAATTAATCAGTAATAGAGTCTTATTTATCAGCATTTAAGTTTAATTAAAAGAGAAGTGAAGTGATGTGATGATAGGGAAATTGAGTACATAAAATTATACAATTACACGTACAATTTATTATAAAAACCATTTTTTTTCCAAAAATATTTATCGAGATACGGAATGTTGAGTATGAAAGCTATAGTTTGAACATAGACTTATACCCAATTGATAAAGACATGTAATTATCCGATAAAAAATGGATAAAATGTGTCAGCATTATTACTTGTTGATGGGTTGAATAGTGCACCATAATTTCGTAGGATGGTCCATACATCTTCACACCTCTAATTTAAAATTTATAAATTCTTTTAAAATATAAAACTGTTGGTTCATCATTCAATACCTATTTATAAGTCTAATAAAATCCCATAGAAAATTCAACTTTAGAAAAATATCAAGTAAAAATGAGACACATTATTTAAAAAAAAAAGTAATACATTAAATATTTATAATTTAAATAAAATTATAACAATGCCGACCACGGTGTACGTAGGTATAATGATTAAATACAAAGAACTCAGCTTATATAAAAGTAATTATAAATTAATTAATAAAAAAAAAACTCACCATGGTTGCGGTTCAAATGTATTGCCTCTTTTCGCGCTGAATTGAGTGCCCCAACTTTTTAATTAAGTGGTGCGACTTTATTATGCGGCCACTATACCAGCTGGAGATGTGCAGCGTCTTTGCAGTGATAATCAAGACACAACCTGTAAAACAAAACGTACGGTAAATTTATACGGACTCTACAAATCGGCAATCCGCGTAAGACTGAGCACACCACCCCAAAACGTCATCGTTGTCGCACCGATTATGAACGCATTATGAAACGGCCTTTGCCACGAGCTGTATGCGTGATAACGCAATTTCGTTGTCATCGTCATATATAATATGTAAATGATTAAAATATTATTAAAATAATTAATATTATCTGAAGACATTACGCGAGTGTTACACATCACGTATACGTGGTGCTTAATGACAATATTTATCGCGTACAATCTCGTTTTTCATTTTAAATTCCTTGCCACTTCTTATACCTTACAATATTATAATAACGAGGTTTTATGAAAATAACTACTTTTTTTATCTAACAAATAATATTTATTTTGAATTTTATTTCGGGTGGAAAAACGAAAAATCGTATTTTGTGCACCAATTTATTTTATATTAGATATTATATTGTATTATTATAATATATAAAGTGTGTGTTGACGTGCACGTGGTATAATCACAGTGTCCACAGATATATAAATATAAATAGACGAAAAATCACAGTTAATAACAATAGAAACAATATGATGACATTTGACAGCCAATTATTTGCGTCGATAAATCACTACAACATTCAAAAAATTAATTTAAATTATTAAAATATTTTGATATGTATAATTATGAGCTGGTTGGTATCAAAAGAATGGTCCTGTATAATAATAGGTCGCATGCGTACAATAACCGCTATTATAATGCGTATTATTCTGCTTAGGTGAAGATACCTCTGGCGTAGGCGGTATATTTCTGATGGTCCGGACAAGTTGAAGGACTAGTAAGGCGTTCTATAATTGTGGGTCGTCGCCAAGGCCATTTCGCAAGTAATTATCTGTGTAGTGTGCATGAGATAAAAAATTACTACCACAATGTATATAGTTAGGGTATAATATTACGCACGTGATTAGGTTAACATTGTGGTTTTATACATTATTATAATATGCCTACGCCGTTGACACGATCGGTTGTCAATGATAAATTAATTTTTTTTTATTCTATAACAACGCAATGAGATAAAATATTATAATTAGCGAATTAGGGAATTCTACATGATAAATGCACGTGCGATACATCAACTTGCGGATAACACACGTAGGGACCTACGCTATTTTCGAGCCTAGATTTCGAACATTATAAGCAATCATCAACTCCTTCACAACGAAACGCGTCAATTCAACAATCACGAGCGACGTTCCATTATTTTATCGTCTCACATTTTAGCCGGGACCTAAAAAAATTATAACAGAACTGTAGTGTATAAAATATTAAAATCACAGTATGGCTCCCTCCCAATCAAGAATGAGAATAGTAATAATAATTTTAGAAAAAATAATACATTCGTATTATACCTCATCTAGCACTCAGACTATAAGTTCTATGGTTAACTTTAATAAAATATATTGGTACAAATGCTATCGACACAACAACATAATAATAAATAAATTAGTAGATAGGTATATAGTGTGTATACATATAAATAATAATATGTGATTATTGTTTAAAGATTTCATCCCACGACTAGCTATATGTTTTTAAAATTATCTACACGGTAATTACGAATGTGGATAAAAATAATATTTATACAACAAAGGCCACGTGCGTGACATGTCTTGTGGGGTCCACGTGGTCTACGCAGTAATGTAAATATTTATTATTTGCAGCAGCAAAGGTCGACACATTATGAATTAATATATATTTATATACTACTTACAAGCACAAAAAAGAAAAATAGTTTCATTCTCCAATACGCCATTAGGTTTTATATTTACATGTCGTTTTTTACATTTTGTCAATAAAATAGTCAATATACGAAATTATTGACTTATGAACACTGAGTGTTGTTTTTAATACATCAGCATAATATGATTGTTTAATTTTAAATCTGGTAAATACAAGACGCACACAATAATACTCTTTATTTAATAGTGGGTATCTTTACAAATGTATATAATAATTTTCAAAAAATTATTGTGATTCTATTGCACATCAGATTTATTTTATAATAACGAGCTTAATACGAAGCACATATACAGTTAGTCGTAATTGAAACATCAATTTAGTCACTAATAAAATTTTCGTTAATACTAGTTATGCACCGATGGTAGGCGAGAGGATTGGGTGTTCAACCTAATACCACTACTTTGTGTTTTTAATATACATTATAGACATATGAAAATGACTAAAAAATTCTTATTTATAATTTAATTTACCCTTACCCGTTTAAAATATCTGTATCTCCACTAGTTGATACTTTATTTAAGTTTCAATATCATAAAAAATATTAATTATAATTATAAGAAAATTATATGTTTGCATGTGCTTTGTTTAGTTTTTTTTCAAAAATTTACATTCTATAGTAAACACAATCATATAGATCAACGTTATCTATATGTTAAATCAAAAAAAAAATTAATTTATTGACACTTATTATAAAGTAGTTTACTTGTTCCTTATACTGTTTGTTGAAAGGTAATGTATTGTTATGTTATATTTTCATCTTTAAAATATTAAAGCTTCCTATAATAGTTAATATATACTTATTAATGTCAAATGTATATTTTTTAAACTGAAATATTATTATTTCGTTGTACAATATTATAACTAGACAATTTTATTATTATGATTTATTTTAAATACATACAATATATACGAATACATATTGTACTATATTGAAGTCTGGTGATGGGTAACCTACGGGCTATAACCTAATCAAATTATAAGTTTTTATATAAGACTGAAACAACGATTAGAATTATTTATTTGTTGATGGTACTGTTTATATTTTATATTATATAAGATATGTGATAACCCTCTTACTCAATAAAATAAAAAAATATATAAAACTTTAACCTAGAATCAGCAAATTTAACTAGAATATAAAACAAACAAAGATATTATTTTAATATGAGTGGTAAACAGTAATTCTATCATGTTTTTAAGGCTCTTAGCGGCTTATCAAAGAATATATAGTCTCTACTTATTATATAAAAATAATACCTACACTATAATACACTTATAAATTATGAAAATTAAAATATTCCATGCGATGATAAATTGTTATTCGAGCATTCGTGTTATCATAATATTATTTTACCCACCACATTCCAGAATTGACAGAATCTAAAAATATATCAAAGTATCTATTTTATAAGTATTCAAGTCCATAAAATAATATTATTTAAATAGTTTAACTATTTAAAGTTACAATCAGTTACTTTATTTTGAAAATAATCAATATGCCATGGTTTTATTACATTTTCAAAACAAGTATAAGACAGTGTTATAGTAAATATATACTTACAATTATTCTCGGTTAAGTCTTGTCTTAAAGTAAAAAATATGCATTTCATAGAATAGCGCTTTACAGTATAATATGTTACACGACTTATTCGACCATATTATTTAATTATCTAAAATATATTTGGACTTAACAGTATTATGTTTTTTACACGTTCAATATGATATCATACGGTTTTTGGGGCTTCAATATGCACTCTAGACTATAGAGTGAATATAATATCGATCGTTGAACTAGTATAATACACACATATATATAATAATTAATAACTATAGGACCAACATGGATAAAGTATTCTGTCGAAAAGTTAATAATTTTGAGGGTTTCTATTAAAATATTCAAAGCCGTGTTTCTAAATTAGGTTACGTTAAGTATGATCCGATGTGGATTTTAAACACAATCAAGATTAATAAAATTAAAAGCATAACAAGTTTAAAAAGCGAAAAGTTTTGTAATATGTATTAGTTATAACTTATAAGACAACAACAAAAACACACACCTATCAAACTAACTTCTAATCAGTACTCAATTATTAGTAATTGATAATATTATAATATACACATCACACATGATAGTTTTAAAAATAATATACCTCTACAGTTTACTTATAATGTATTCAGAAAAAACGTGTATTTTGAATGAATGGCGTAGGCAATCTCTAAAATGCAATCGCTGTGATATAATACATAACTATATATACTGTTTACAACGTACTTAAAAAAATAGGAGATAACGTGATAAAGAAAAAATAGTTAATAAGTTTTTGAGATTTCAATATACAAAAATAATTTACTAGAAAAAAGTAAGTCAATTTTTTCTATTGTCGCAGCAGGTTAGGTTAAACTAATATGTAAAGTATACATTGTATACACAGCATTTACACAAATTTCAATCTTACAAGCCAAGTACGTTTTAATTTTACGGAGCTCTTCTTATCTTTTTAATAATATATGTTGTAAATTACTTTGTTTATAAAAACTAATAAAAGATTTATAATTTATAAGAGCATAAATTATACCAAATACCTAAACAATACATAGATAATTGTTTTGAAGTATATAATTCAATTAATTTAATTTGTTGAATAATAAACGTTATTAATACCGGGTAAAAATAGTTAATATGAATATCATCTTAAAGTTTTTAATATTCTAAATACTTTAAAAGATTAGCGAAAATAGGTTTTCTAAAAAACTGCTTCTGTTTGTGTTATCAGTGTTATCACTCATCAATTATATAATTTAACAAAGATTAAAAGATTTATAATATTATATAAAATAATCAATAAACGTGATACCGACAAGTGTAATAGATCATTATTATTTAAAAAATATAATGAGTACAATATTTAAATAACATTTCATTGTACGCTCTAAATAAACTATATAAATACAAGAAAATCAGAAAAAGTTAATTTATACATTTATTTTGATTTGATTATTATTTTCGGTCAGTAGAGCAATGTATAACAGCTTAAGTATTTTTGGCTTCTGTATAAAAGGAACTGAGCCAATAATTAATATACTGCGAAGTACCTGAACTTTAGTAGCACATTTTTTAACAATTTTTTAATCGTAAGAATAATTGTTCTTGTCAATTGTGTTGAAAATTATAAGTTTTATAAATTAAAAATTTAGTACACTCTAAAGTTTCTTCAAAAATATTTGATGTAGGTACTTAATTGAAACTTGGAAATGTAGAACCCAATATTCATTTTTTATCAATAAAGCAGATGAAGTGAACCACAATTTTTCAAAACATTCCCTTTTTACCTAAAATAAACGTAAATAAGAAACTATTGGTTCAAGTGATTCAATAATAAATTCTTAGATTATTATGGACTATCATTTAAGAAAAGATAAAACATAAAAAGATATTATACAATTAATTCAATTTTCCATCAACATACTACTTAGCGATATTTAAACTATACATAATCTGAAAATCGCAAAATGAACTGATAATATATGATTGTAATTTTAAAAAAAACACCTTTTACACTTAAAATGCATTGTGCAAAAGACTATTGGGTTATACAACACATTTATAATTTAAAAATAAAATTATCATTTAATCACTTTGGCATTTATAGTATATATATATACTACATTCAACTATCTATGATTAATGTAGATACTCAATTTTGTTACTTGATATATTGAAAGTTTTTTTTTTGTTTTTTTTTTCTATATTGTAATTGTCTTAAATGTATTGTAAAAACATAAGTAACGGTTTACCAATAAATATCAAAAACCTGTTAACAATACAATGGACAGTATCTCGTATGTTACATACTGCATGAATACCCATTACCGTAATATATATATATATAATATGTATTCTCAGTACATCGGTCTCAAGACCGCTTTCATTGTACTAAATGAAATCCATGTTATATACAGGATTAAGAATTCTCAAGTTGTTTTTTTTTTACTTTAATAAAATACCTAGTTTGGTAAAAATTTGTTGTACAAGTGCACATACAGAAATTGTTTTTAAAATATTTGAGGTTTTGACTTTTGAAATTATTATTGAATACTTTTTTATATCTTATGAATTATAAACAATTAATATTTATAAATAAAACATAACTGGTAATACCATTAATGTAACCTGGGAGTATTTTTAATAATTTTTTTTATTATAAAATATATATATATATATATATGTATTTTAAAATGTATTTATACACCTTATCAGTTGTATTTGTGCAAAAATTTAGAAGTAATGCCAATAGATTTCTACAAAATATATTATTATATGATTCTATTTCATATTCTATAGTAGTATTATGAAAATGTATGACTACAATGGAGACTGGAGAGTGTGTTAATTCCTCTACTTATTAAATTTATTTAAATATAAAATATTAAGACACCCCTCCCCCTCACACACATACACACATATATAAATACATACATACATACATACATACATACATACATACATACATACATACATACATACATACATACATACATACATACATACATACATACATACATACATACATATATACATGCATACATACATGTGCAGTGTGCACATATATACATTGACAGACATCAGTGATGTTCATTTAAGCAGAATTGACAGATTGAGACTATTATAAGAAATTAACTTTTGTCTTTAACTATAGTAAATACTATCACAATTAAAATGGCTGGATAAGGTCAATATATATTATAGTAAATGAATAACCTAACCTAATCAATGTATCAAGACAAGTGCCACACACTATATATATAATATATACATTATACACTAGTACAATCGGCTGCTATCATAAATATTAAATCAATATATCGACGTCTCCGTCTTTTTTTTATTCGTCATATAAGTAGGTGCCTACCTAATGATAAACTACGTGACGACTTCATATATACTCGTATAATTATATAATAAATATTTGCATAGATACTATTATACGCTTTTAACGAATTCATTAAAATTCAATGGACCTAGTAAAGTTCCAATCACATGATCTTACACAAAAATCATACTGAGACCATACTTCATATATTATATTATAACATTATAAAATTAATAAAATACGTAAAAATGCATAACAAATATGCAAACGAGTTATAATACTAGTACCTATATTAGGTATACACATAATATAAGTACAAAGTCACATGATCCGATTTTGATCTTCATAAAAATATATTAATCAAGGTGTATAAACGTTCAAGTATTCAGTATAAATGATAATTTAATAACTGTGATCTATTTCTATGAAATGAATATTCCAAACCTCGAAAAGAAATGATAAATTACATATTATGTTTTAAACACCATTATAGATTATAAGTATAAACATTTTACGCACATCGCACATAAATGTTAACTTTTATTTTTTTATAATTATCAGTTAATGAAAAATTTACAAGAATAGAACAAAACTATAATATTGCCGCACCGCAACAGAAAATTTGATCTACAGCCGCAGTGGTAGGTAATAACTAATAACTAATAACGATTGATCGTAAACATCGTTTTGTTTATACGACGAAAAACATTAATGTTTCTTTTATTATTTTAATCATCGTTATTATCATTATTTTCAGACTACGAGGTTTAGGATTTTTAATAATGTAGGAACATGGCATGGTAGAGACATATACTTTGTCCGTGTTTTATGATACTTCAAGTGTTAAAAGTGGATTAAATAAAAAAGAACATAAATACAATGTGTCCTTGTAGAGATTTTTAAACTAATGAGAAATTTTAAACGAAATATGATCTGATTTAACAAAAAAAACCTCTCCATATTCATCGTAGTAGATTATAGACTATAGCGTGGCAATGCAATTGAATTAAGTTAAAGTATTATACGAGAATAATTACGTACATTTAAACTCTAGAGCAATCATTAAGGAAATTCAAAACAATGATTTTCTTCCTTCTAAGTTCTAATACACGCGCAACATATGAATTTTAAATGTGTTATATTTTCAAAGTATAGATTAAATTAGTGAAGCGATAAAATTTCTGAAAACAGCTTAAAATTTTTTACCAAATTCACTTGTTATTAAATTAATTATCTAAATTTTTTATTTTATCATACTCCCACCCCTAAATTAAAAAAGTTACACTGATAAAGAAAAATTAAAAATTGTCCTATTTAAATATTAAATTATTATATTATTTAAATCTACGTGAAGAACCTAAAATCAAAAAAGGGAGAAAACCTCTATCAAATAAACTTTATGAAAAAATTCATATTAATTTTCAGAATTCTTATCGTTTCACAAGATAATTGTTGCGTAAAAAATATAACATCTAAATTCTTAAGTTTCATAAAATCACCGCTTTAAATCTCCTTAACCGAAAATGTATAAAAATGATTTAACAGTTTGAAGTGCTTCTGTTACTGAATACTGAATAGTGCTAAGAATGTTTAAATGCCGAGTATATAGATATTACATTTAATATACATATTTATTAAGTTATATAACTAATAAATAATAATGAAAATAATTGATTAATTTGACGTGCAAAATTGTATGAAAATATTTTTATGAACATGAATGAATAAACCAAACGTCACCGAATGAACCTATTAAATTGAAATATTAGCATTTAAATTATTGAATTCGAAGAAAAAAAACATAAATAAAGTATTTATAGAGTAAGATAGAAGTCGTTAACATATAAATACTTAATATCATATACAAACGGACAACGGTGAAGTTTTAATTGAATATATTCACTATATTATGACTTAATGAGAATATGATGAAAATTGTATCTGTAGCATGGTCATTTTTTACATAATATACTAGGCGCCACGTCCGCCGACAGGTATATATAAATAAATTTAAAATTACGAATTTAATGGAAATTGTATTATTTAAAAGTCTGTGGGTCACAATGTCGAAAAAAAATAATTTAAGTAATTACGTTTAAAAAAAGTGATAATCTCTACGGAACTATGGACGATTAATCTGTCGGACATCCGATGATTTACACACACGATAACATTGCTTATGCGTATAATAATAATAATTTACGTATACACGGGTTATTCATTAACTTATACATGTCAGCACGTGATTTGTCATATGCAAAATAATAAAATAAAATAATTTAAATTTAAATGTACACCATAATATTATATTGTGTACCTGTGTGTGAAAACAATAGCATGTTAATGAATATAGTAAAAATTGTAATGACTAAGCAACCGTCATTTCGGGATAATTCCTAGTAGCTCGGTATATAATAAATGACAATATCTACCATTTAAATTATAAAACTCAATTGAAGGCAGTAACTCATAGTATAAGTAATAATTGATATTGAAATATTATGTTTGTCGTAAATGTCACTATTGCTACCTATAATATTGCCTATTCGTTTTAATATTATACATACACAACAAATATGTAAATTACATTTTGTAAAAAAAAAAACATCAACAAGAATAGGTACATGTGACGTTTAAAAAAAATAATATATCTTCTGCTCGCTTTTGCCGTTTTAGTTTTAGTGTAGTGTTAAATTCATTTAATACAATTATGCCGTTAAAATTAATGCATTACTACGGTAAAATGATAAATAATAGTTTACCAGAAATCTGCTAAGCTAATCGGATTTGTTTATGAAATAACAACTGGTGTACATTATACATTTAAAAGTTCAATGACATTTATATAATATGTGTATTATTTTGTGTCAACAAAAGAAATTAAAGTATTACAATTTTTCAATTAAACAGCATAATAATTGTTATATGTAAATGTGAATAAATGATGTGGCGTATAACAATGGAAAAGATAATATTTTTTGAATTTATATTTAGTACATTGAATAGTTTTAATTTAATAGGTAATTACCAATAATGTGGATAAAATATCACAATTAATAAAAAACACTTATTGTATGATCTTATCTTAGTTTTCTATTTATGACTAATCAACTCATTAGCTCATAATACGAATTGCTACTAAATTACAGAATTAACGCGCGTACATTTTCATTTTAACCAAAATTCTTAAATAAATGTAGAATATACAAAAATACAAATATAATAACTATTATTTTATTTGTATTTCATAATTTAATAAATTGATTATTTTTATAACTTTTTGTAGCCTAATTAAAACATACGGGCCCCAATATTTTTACTGTATACGTGTTTAAGGGAACTATTTCAATGCTGTTAAAAGGCCGAATTTAATCAAATAAAACTAACGATTTTTTTATTTATACGTAAGCATATCACAACAAAGATTTTCGTCTGATGCACCCACATATAATTTTTTTACAAACTGGTGTACAATAAAACATATTATACACTCCAGGAGACGATGGAAATTTTATGCGCAGTGATTTATTTTTTCATGCATAAACGCCACGTGGTCTTACAGGTAAGTAAGTATATGCGATATTTTATACGATTCATACACTGTAAACATATACACATAATATACGATATACCACATATACATATTATTGTTTAGTCGTTGCCAGTTATTAAATATTATACACAGACATCTATTCGTTTCTATTACGATATCACATCAATATTTTCGTATTTATTTCATACCCGTACATGTTATGAGTAAAATTTTAATTTTATCTATTACAACAGCTATATAATACACTATTATGTACCTATACAACTTATGAGTAGGGTGTACACATAAAAGTAGCTATAATGTTAATTAAAAGACGTTGCCGGAACATAATTTTCTCACCAAACATTATAGCATCCGTAGATAACTAATAAAAAAAAAAGGCATAGTTGCGCGACATTGTACATAGTTGGACGATTTCCAAAACTGATTTCCTATATGCAATCGTTTAAATACTAAATACATTTAAAAATTCCTCTGAGAATTTATACTTAAAACATATAGGTATAATTGGTTATTACTTGTTAATAATTTATGTTATGTTTGCTTTGTTTAAGTTAAGTAATAACTAATACAATATATATATATATTTAGGATTATATTTTTAATTCCATTTAATTACCAGTAATTTTGAACCAGGAGGAACTAGGATTTTCCACCAGAGAAAAATTTAGGTATTGCATGGGAGGAAATATTATATTATGGTATCTATATGGCTATATACTAAAAATTATATATAGAATAACAACATTATTTGAAAAAATATTAACTAAAAAAATAATATAGATGATTTAAAAATGATATTAATTATTTTTATTTATTAAATTAGTTAAGTACTAAAAGTTAGTAATCCAAAATTGAAATATATATATATATATGTGAATAAATATCACTTATTAGTTGGCCTAGTAAACGTTGTTTTGCCTATAAAGAATTTATATTAATTATAGCAGTATCCCTTTGAAAAAAATCGCAATTTAAATATTCTCAAAATTTCATAAAATTGTAGTACCTAAAATTTCCGAACTTATAAAGATACTATACTAATACAACTAACAATAAACTATTTATGATGGTATATAATATACATAATAAATTACAACTCACTAAAATAAAATTACACATACACGTTTTTAATGCTCTAATAAAAATCCATACTGCACTATTATTGTTCATACAATTTTAGGCATAGAGTATAAATGTTTACTTATAAACTTTATTAACTAAATCATTATTTAATGTCAGGAACTCCAATTGACAGGTAACAGCATTGCCATTTGTGGTCAGTTAAATTATATTTTTTTAACAAAGTTTATAGCAATACCTTTTTTCAAATCTATTTTATGTATGCTTAAACAAAATTAAAATTGTAAAAATTATATATTTAAGAGTAACTATTTAATAACTTTGAAAAAATATTATAATCATCAATTTTACAATTAGTTTTACACGAGTATGTACGAGTAGGTATATTATAGTTTTCATAAACTTAATTAATACTAAAGCCCATCAATAAAACTAAAAAATATTTAATATTACTTAAATTCTGTTCAGTCCACTAATTTCAATTATAATAAAAAAGATTTAAATAAAATTAAATATCAATGAAAAAAGAATGTAATAATTTAATTATAAATTAATGTATTTATCTAAATAAACATTATATAATAAATATGTTGGATCATTTTAGAGGTGCTGAAAATTATTAAATAAAGTTTCAATCGTATTTATTTTTCAGCAAATAATTTAAGAATAAAACATAAATCATAATGCACTTAACTATAGCAATGAAAGCTATTTTTATGAAACAGTCACTATAACAATTTACATAAGTTAAACAACAATATTATCTAAAGAATAAACACAGTTCATTGAGTAAATTATTAATATTTTTCAATCTTTTTTACGCAATTTAAAATTATTGTTAAAAATTGACAAATTGTTATTTATATCTAAAATCCAAATAAATTATTGATACACCAAATAAATAGCGTATGAGTATGTGACATCAATCGAAATATAAGGGCTATAATTTTATAAAGCAAAATAAATTAATAATATAATAATGTTATATTTTGTCGACAGTTTGTTACAAAAGTATAATACCTCACAGTTCACACTAATACTTTTTGAAACCTATAAAACTAATATTATACAATTTTTAAATAACCCTAATAGGTACTCTGAAAAGAATATTAACACACTAATGTTAAATTCTCAATATATGCGTATATAACTTTATAAATAATTATTTCATATAATATTGAAAATGTTAAATAAATTTCCTTTCACGTTAAACTATATTATAGTATAAAGTTAATACAGTAATACTACTAAATAGTATTGACTACTGTCTAATAAGTCAAATCATTAAAGTATATTAGTTAATAGTTATACTATTACGTATTATTTATTAGTAGGTGGTAACGTCAATGATAATTAAAGTTTTCGTTTTAAATAATATAATATTTGTATGTTATCATTTCATATTTAATAAGAAACACTTAATAGATTAAAAATTAGTTTTTATAGAATATTTTATTATACATAATAATGTGTATTATTTCATCAATTTAGATACACTTGTAAATATATAATGTATCATCAGTCATCACTAACAAATGATAAAATTCACTGCAGATATAAAAAAAAAGGTATATATCAAGTACAGTAATACACAAACATTCATCATATAAACCATGATAGTACATATGTGATACAAACTCTTAAAGTGATTTATTTTTTTAATTCAACTGATTTCAATTATAAGCTTTTTTTATTAAGTGGTCTAATACTGGTATCATATAAATGTCATATACGTATCAACAACAATAATGGGTTTAGTTTTTTACGTTTTAATCCCGGATTATATGAATAAATAACATATTAATAGTTATAATAATGAAATAAATATTATTAACTTATAAATCATATATGATACGTCAAATAATGATTTATATCAAATAAAACTTTAAAAATAAAAAAACATAACATTCATAGAACATATAGATAGTAGATGCCTAGTATTATTATATTTTTTCTAACCTTAATTGCATAATTATCTCATATTTACTTAGATATCTACTTTTTATCTTATAGTACTAGAAAAACACAAAATATAACTATAGTTTATGTAAATTGACAATATTTGAACAATTTTGATTAATTATTGATACTTGATGTATAAATAAAAGTGCATACCTATGCACAATACATGCTATAACAATACATTTTAATAGAATTTATAAATACTGTATATTAATAATAAATAAAAAAAATACAAAAATTATAATTGTGATTAATTATTGTTCTTTATTTTACTTTCCAAAATAAACCGTTAATCTCGAAATATTCAACAAATAAAATTCTAAATTAAAAATGATACCTAATCACGTGTCATCATTGGTTATCAGTCAAAAGTAAAATACATGGCAGATAAATCTTTATATAGAATCTATGAAGTACGAAACAAATGGCGAAATAAAAATCATTACTTTATATTACTCTTGCTATCCAAAAATGCAAGTTAATACCTTAAGAACCAGTTTCAAATCAGTTAACATTCGTTGTTGCGCTCAAGTTTTTTTCCTGCAATATATTACTATAGTATATGAGTATACTAGACTATGTCTTAACTTTATAATATATAATATTATACAGTTTCCGTAAAATATAATTACTCATTTCTAAACATATGGCGTTTGTTTAAGAAATGGACAGGACACAAAACAAAATTCCTAAGGTATGTTAATGATCTGCGTATTGTGATTGTGTGAGAATATAGTAGTGTAAGTTTTAAGGTCAACTGATGACGTTCACCTACACCTAATACCTATAGGGGTAGTAGGGGTACCTAGACAGTTCTTAATTTAATCTAATGTCAATCGTCGATAGAAAAGTAAGAAAAGTAAAGTAAACGCGTACATATACATTGCATATTTTTATTTGTAATCATCATTATTTATTTTATTTTCATAATTAAATATACGTAGAATGCCGACGTACCTACAACACAAAACATACCCGTGCAATTAAAAAGAAATGAAAATTTTATGTTTACCCAATTAGGCAGATATTTACAAAATATATTTGGTTTACAATATACACGTATATATCCTGATACGTAATACATATAATTTATCTGCTTTAATTTAATATACTTAATAATTATTATAAGTACTCTATTATAAATATAATTATAATTTACTATTATGTGTTCTTAGAAACATTTTCAAATAAGGTAATATATTAAACCTTAAGAGGAACGTTATATTAAAATTTCAAAGTTTTTAACCAAACAAAAGTTTTGCTATCAATATTTATAAAAAAAATGTCTCAAACCTAAAAATTCTATACTACTAAAGGATCAAAATATTTTTAAAATTTAAAGTAACTACAATTATTCGTTTTTAAAATACATCAAAAAATAAAATTGATTTTACCAAAAACTAATTTCATGTACCTCAAAATTCCAGCTTTACCTTAGTTTTTTTTTGTTTTTCCCGATTATTAAAAAATGCTAAAAATTCTCAATTAACCCTTTCAAAATTACCAACTAGATTAAATATGCAATAAGAAACCACCTACAAAGTTGAAGATCGAAGCCTTTTTTTAAACTTTATATCGTGTATACACAATAAAAGAAAAGCCACACATCATAGTAAAATAAATACATTCATCTCTGCTCAAAATCTAAAATCAATTTATTTAGTTATTTCTAATATCATAATATAATACTATCTCAGAATAGATTATACTATCATGAAAAATATGTACATTTTTTAACAGCCTATAAGAATTTCAAAATAAATAATTGACATATTTAAATAAAAAAACACATACATTTTGAAAAGAATACAAAAATGTTAGTTTTAGTATTTTTTATTTTTTATTTTTTATTCAACTATTTTACAAATATGATTATATAGGTACTTAATTTTTTAATTTTACCTAAAAAGATAAATCAAAGCCCAATTTTAATGTAGCATATTATATTGGTAAAAATGTATTTATTCATTAGAACTCGGCAAAATAAATATTCTATAAATAAGAGAATGAATTCAAAAAATATTCTTTAAATAATTAATTTAACAAACTAATAATTAATGTCTTAAATTATTTTTCTTTCTTTGTAATAAATTATAATTATCTTAGAAAGAATAAAGTATTACGAATTATTGACTGTTGCATATTATATAATGTAGAAATATATTATGTAAATCTTTAATAAATATAAACAATTCAAAATTATTCTAAGTGTATAAATGTGTTGGACATGAACCTAAAAAAATGATGTATAAGCAAACTATTAATTTAAATTTTATTTTGGTGTTATAAGTAGAAACTCGTATTTGTATAAAGTCATAAAGGTCAAATAAGTAGGTAGTAGGCACTAAGAAATATATTATTACTAGAGCCAAAATGAACAACATATTATTTTTATTTATTATTTTGTGTCTATGAAATAATAAATTATAAAAAATCATCATGAAATTAATATAATGCATATTTAAGGCGAACATAAATACATATAGTATAGATACATATAATATCTTTAATACATTTAAATACTACATAGGTATTTTACAAATAAATAACGGATATAATTTGGAAAAGTTTTCACCAAATAATTAAGAGTTCACACTAAAACTTTTATCACCCCTAATAATAAAAATACCAACTTTCATTAAGTCCAGAAAACAATTAATGACCACAATGAAATACTTCAAGATAAACAATATACAATTATTAATAAATTATATTAAACTTTGATTGTTTGTACTTCCTTAAACACATTATTACTATAAATCATTATATGTTTCGATGCTTAAAATTTCAATTGAAAGAAAATTAAAATCAAAATACAAGTAGGGTAGTTTTTTAAAATGTTTAATTCATATTATAAATATGAAGAATATGATTTTTTTTTTTAATATTCTCGACAATATTACGCTATTTTAAATATTCGTTTTTAAAGATAAAGAATATATTAAATACGAACACATAATAAAATTGTAACTATATTTAAATTATATGAATGATGAGAATCATTGAATTTTGGACTTATCTGTTTATTATAAAAACCCCAGTAAAGTTTCAAATTTATTTTGATTTTATATATTTGTAACACATTATTACAAAAACAATTAATATTAAAATAATTATTATAATATGTAACATTAATTATACATAGTCATTGTTAATGCAAAACAGCAAAACCTATAACCTATCAAATAAGTAATAAGTAATAATATTATCGTACATTTCGCTAAAGGTGGTTTTTAAGACAGAATTTATTTTTAAATACTACACAGACTGTTATTTCAGATAGTTACCACTTTTAAAATAGGTACCATTATTATCTTTAATGATTAAAATAAATTAAAACAGTTAGCAGTCATGCAGATATCGACGATTTCGTTACATATGTCGATAAGAAATACATAATACTATTCAATATTTATTTATTGCGTTTATTCCATAATTTAATTAATTTTTAATTATAGTTTTTTTTCTTTGATAACGTTTGTATTTTATTATTTTCCCCGCTACTTCCGGAAATAAAATAATAATATTATTATTATTATTATCGTACGATGTTTAGCTTCGAACTCATTGCCGATAATAACCATTAACCACATTTTTATGTATGATGTGCGTATATTATGACTTCATATTCCTATGCAGATTGTAGGCAAACTGGCAAAGTTTGCTAAATAATACTAAATAATAAATTAAATTAATTCACTGAACATTAAATCTCACGCTTAAGTGATATAATGATAAAAATACGATACCTACACATAATATATTTACTATAATAGTTAAACAGAAGTATAGTTATGAAAATAAATGGTAAAATTAAAAGTTAGGTAAACGATATCACGTGATTTCGATATTGCGTCATTTTCATTATTCTTTTACGGCAGTCAGCTGTTAAAGAAAAAATTATACCATCTCCGAATATAGGGTCGTTGAGATGAGGGTTGAAAGACTGCCAGTGAAGGGTTTGTTTTGTGTTCACTGCTGTCATCGTCATTATTTTATTCAATTCTAACACACGGATACACGATACTAAACCCAATGGATTTGACCGACTCGGGTACCGGTGTACAACACTGTCGTCTCGACTGTCGTATAAAATTATGTGTGCAGGCGTGCATTATACTACAATACATTATGCGCTTAGTGCGGACGAAAAAAAAAAGAGAATAGAGAAAATAAAACCAGTTTTTTGCACATGAAGGATACTCTCTAGTTGTTACCAACACAGCAGTTAAAATGTTGCCGCGTGGTTTGTATTGTAAAAGCAAACACACTTTAATAGTAAACTATTTACCTGATATTTCAAATACGTGTATATTATTTAATTTTTAATAAATGAAATATTAATAAAACAGTAATTTGAATTCATTAAAATATATTGATTATTTAAAAAATATAACAATACCTAACATAATTACGTCGATGACGCAGACTATACAATTTAACACGTGACTGTATGCTGTAATTCATAATAATACACATTAAACGAAAAATAATTTTTAAATTAATATATGTTATTAAATTTAATAAGTTTAGAGAATTTATATTTATTTTTAAATCATATAATTAAAGTTAACTGATTAAAAAGTGTTTGAAATAATATACCAAATATCTATAATAATAATATACTAATATGTAGATTGTATAATATAACCAGTATAAAACATGATACTATAATATAAGATAAATCTTTGCATCTATTTTATAAAGGTTTATACATATTTTTAATTTTAAATCACAAATAATAAAAGTTAAACTATATTATATGGTATTGAATGCAATAACTAATAATGTAATAATTTAAGTTACTGTCAGACCAATGGTCACAATTGCCGAGGTTTTATTTCTTTAATAAAAAAAAGTTAACTCAACAAGTATGTTCAAATGTTCATCTACTTTTAAACGAATAACAATACATGATGAAATATTCAACATATAAGCATCCAGATTCAAATTAAATGTATAAAAAGTAAGAAGACATCGCCCGTAAAAAAACACGATTTTTGTATATTCACCATCACACGCGACACGCCATAGGTATGTATGGCAGGTGCAAAAGCTAATGAATGGAAACAATCACACGAACATAGGCGGATATTTTTTTTTGAAATATTAATGTAAAGAATTGTACAATGTCGACGGGTCGATTGTATTGTAAATACTAAATACATCAATATCATTGGATACCAAAAATACATTTAAATTAAATTTGTCACATGATATAAATTTATTTATCTAAATTTTGTTTACACCCAGTTATATATACCTACTTACATTTAAATAATTAAAATCATTTAAATTAGCTGCACATAAGTACCACCATTTATAAACGATATTTAATGATTAATATTTTAAAAGTGATAATTAAATGAAAAAGGTGCCGGTCGCAAAATATTTTTATAATAATAAATGGTATAATTGTGATTTTAAAATAATTTACATGAAAAAGTGTTTACTTTTTAAAAAACACGAAAATCAAATAAGTATAATATAATTATTGAGTTTTTAATCATAATATAATATATTATATATATCTAACTCAACACAAAAATATTTATTAGCCTACAATAGTACATACTACACATACTATATTTTATTGTTTGAATTAAAATTCATTGAACAACGTATTCACATTAAAATCATAGTTTTCCCACTAAGGTATTAAGAAAATAAATTGGAGTCAGCATTATGCATTAATGCATTATATTAAAATATAGTATAGGGAACTGAGTATTGACGCGTTGAATGGGGACCCACGTGGACGTTTTATACACACACAGACACCCTTCTATTCGCCGAAACATTCGAGTTCCTATCGTACGTACAGACAGCAGTCGGAACATTTTACCGCGGTTTAGCGGTTTTATAAACGTTATATAATAAAAAATAAAAATCATATAAAAAAATCTATACCTGAACACAGTTTTTTCGTTTCTTTGTAGTTTTCTTTTTTAATTCCAATAAAATATTATTATATTACCTATTCCGTATAATTATTTGTATTTAATACGCAATTTTATCATAAATATGAGAGATAACGTATATTACAAACAACGTATTAGTTGAAATAAATGAAAAAAATTGAACGAAAAAAAATTAACAATACTCACCGACTGAAATTAATCGAACAGTAATATTGATTATACTTTTACTATATTAGACACGAATATCAAAACGAAAATCGATTTAGAAAAATAAAAATGTATGGACGAACGCGATCGTAAGCCGACCGTGACGACACGCCGGCACACGTTCGAATGTGAAATGATTCACATGCGCGCACGATAATATAACATAACCAACGCTGGAAATAGAAACTGTGGTGGCGGCGGCGGCTGTTTCACGCACTTTGGACCCCTGGTTTTGTGTATACGTATATACTAATTGTATTGTGTATGATGCGCGCGCAATGGTGCTGCTCCCTGCGGTGTTTGGACGGTTCGCAAAATGAAAATTCTACCACCAACGTTGCGAAAACCCTATCGATTTTCCACGGAAATCGCCGGCCACGTGTTTGCTAAACTTTCACACGTGTGTGCTACGTACATTTTTGTGAGTATTGAACGAGGCAATGAAGCAATTGCCTCCATCATATTTTTTTCTTTAAACAATATATATATATGTATATAACGATATATTATACTGAGTTCAACCCCCTCCCCCACATAATTATATAAATGGATCTAGACTCGTGACTAGAGGTATCACCATCGCTGGATTACATATAAATTGCTTTATTTATTAATTTATAACTGAATAAGTGCTAACGACTAACATTATATTAAATTTACATGAATTTAATAATAATGGCTTTAAAAATATTATTCATTAGTTTATCTTACAATAATACAGATAAACTTGTTTTTTATCAATATTACTGCAAGCCACTGGGTGACCGTCATTTGTCGTCATATTCGATAATTGCATAATATTATATTATATCGTTTACAATAAGACTTAAAAATAATATTATTTTATTGTTTTAATTAAGCAATATCTAACATCATAGTTCATAATTAAAACTTCATAAACTACATGTAAATAACCTCAACAAAATAAGACAATTTCCAATTCTTAAAAATACTTAAATGTTATAGCTTATAAGTTTTAACGATATATTTTTATTGTAAAAATTGAATATTAATACTAAACATTGCAAGGAATAACTTAAAAATTAATTTTTAACAATATTTTAGAATTTAGTTTTTATTTTAAAATAAGTTCGTAACGTTTATAAGATGGATAATACAATTTAGCGACAAGCCGACAAAACACTAAAATACCTATAATGAATTGGAATATAATAAAATACAATTTATAATATCATAAGAAGTATTCAAGTATTTACCGATTTTTCACTAATATATCACGTGATACTACTCACCGATCAGATATCAGACAAATATTGATCATAATTATCGAATATTTAGATTTAAAGACTGTTGGTGGTGTAGTGAAAAATTGTATGCAGCTCGGTACCGACGTGTTAACAAACCCAATGGCTAATTATATATATATATCATGTTTATAGTATACAAAGTTGTATTTAAACTAAAATTCGTCATAATATTATGGCACTTTATACACGTCTGTTTTATCGAGGTTTTACTTAGATATTACAAAATTAGATACATACCTTCGTAATTCATTTTTAAATAATAAATATCATTAGAATGTTGATTAGGATAATTTCTTAAAACTAAATACCATTGATTTACCACCTTTTTATTCATTACTGCCAGACATAATTATTCCATATAATTAAATTTAAAAATAAATAATAATGTTGGTAAAAAATCGTTTATTAAAAGAAACACAGGATATGGGAACTTAATAAACTAACAAAAACATTCTAAATTATTTAAAAAAAAGAAAAAAATGTTTGATGAATTTACTCAAAAAGCTAGAAAAATAAGATTATAAAAAATCTACACATAGCTAAACGGATGACACATTTTATTGAATCAAACTACAGAGCCGCAGAGGTATAGAAGTTTGTTTACCGAATTTTACCATGGTCACATTAGCATGTACCGTGGTCGCATCATCAAGATTTACCTCAGATTTAGAATTTCACTGAAATTCACCGACTGGCGCGATCCGGTGTTCTAAAAAATGTGTGAAAGCCAAAGTCAAAGCTGGAATAAAAATTGATCATATAGATATTAGATATAGGATTCAGTAATTTGGTTTTATTTATGTCTTGCAACTTAAATAATAGGTACTCTATAGTAGTCTAGTCACTCTAGTCCAAAGGTGAGCAATTAAATTCTATGGCGGCCCGAATAATTTTAAAAAAAATTTCAAGGGCCAGTAAAAACTTAAATATTGGTTAATGGTTAATAATTATTGTTGTGCTATCGTCAATATTAATGTAAACAGTATAAACAACAATAAACGATGGGCACCATCGTTATCTCCAAATACATCTTAAAAATAATTTATATAATTTTTAATTAAATTTAATCTCCTCTCTACAGTTAACGGACAACAGTACTCCACTTGTATTGTCGATACTTAACGATTTGTATACATAAAAAATTATACATGAAATTCGTGTGAACACGCAGTAAATACGCGTTGATAATTGATATGGTACCTATATATATTCTTTGTTTCAATGAAATCCAATTAACTATATCATGAAGAGACAAGAGACGCACTACTAAAAATAAATTGTGTTTTATAGGTACTTTCTGATAATTATTATCGTTGACAAAATAAATACTTTTAAGGTAGTATTAAATAAAAGGTGTTTTGAAAAAAATGAATCTATTGAATACCAGATTTGACAATAGTTTTCACCGCCTGTAAATTGTAAAATAAAACTACAGACTTATTATTAACTTACAAAATTAAGTCTTATATAGATTAAAATTTATTTAAAGTATGCTTAAATCAATTGAGTATAATCATCTAGAAATGTACATTTAAGAAATTATTTAATCACTATAAAATTACAGTTTAATAACTAGGTACTTATAAATCTGATCATATTTGTAAGAGGCTAAAATTAATTTATATTTAAATAATGTAGCTTATGCTTACAAATTGATTTAAATTGGCCTCATTTTACTATTAGTCAAATGGTATAGAGGGTCTCTCATCAAATATATCATTGACTTTAATCAAAATATTTTATTCAATCTTTGAATCTGTTAAAAAGGTACCAAATGTTTGCTACATGTAAAATTAAATTAATTAGTAAGTACTTTTAATTTTTAATTAGTCGATACCCAATGAATATTTATAAATCATCAATAATAGATTATTTCAATATAATTAGGTACGTATATAAGTATTTAGGTATTTCTAAAAAAATTAAAATAACACATAGTACTTTAATCAAGCATAGTAAACTACATATCTTTTCAACAAAGATAATAATGTTCTTATACTATTAAGTTTCATAATAGGTCGGTACACTTTAAAGTTTAATTTTTAAACTAATACGAAGTTAAATGCGAACTATAGATCGTAAATTATTTGTGGGTGTGGCGTCCCCGTTGTTATTCAAATATTTAACAAGATTTTTGTTTAATAACTTATTAGTAATTACCCAACTTCCGCTTATATTTTAATATTGTCATATTATTGATTATAAATTAATAAAACAATTTATAAAATTTACAAAAAGTAATATAAATACTTAAATGTTATTATTACAATATTTGCAAATTAATATTTATAAATAGATTATGTATAATATAAATCAACATCACACCAAATATTATAATAATATTATGATGTTATATGGAAGGTTATAAATTATTAAAATATTTTTCGTTGTCGAATTTGTGAATATTATGAATACCTGCATAAATATTTAAATAGTATTAACATTGATTAAATGTACATTGTAATTTTTATATTTAATCAATTATAGTAACTATAATTAAAAAAATTGTAATTAGGTACCTATTTTTATAATTACATACCTAATAGGATGCTCAAATATCAGAATTATGGCAAATATGGCGTAAATACTTAAAATGTTTGTGATATCCGCCACTAAATCTGCACGTACATAAAGTATACCTATATATTGGTACAATATAATGTAAAGACAAGCCCGCGCGATCGGTTGCGTTTTAAGCTATTTCGTTATTTCTACGACGCACTATATTATTCTATAATACAAACGCAGCAAACGCACCTAAACCATATATACACCGATAGCAGTCGCAGCAGTCTGTCGCCAACCGCCTGCTGTGTGCAATTCGATCCGCACATGGTTAATACCGCATTACCGCGTGTACCTATACTATATCAGTGTTCCACAATGACGATGGACTTGACGTGTGACGATGGCTAACACATCGCAGCTTGGATATAATATAGTTTTATACTTTTATATAATACTATTAATAGTACACGTGTATATAAGGGTCATATTTCGTATGTATCTCGTGTAAAATATACTTATGTAGGTAGTATATTGTATACAAGTATGCCTACACCATATCATGAGCTAATAAATCCTGTTTTATAAGCTATAAGTGTATAAATAGTATGATACATCGATTTTCTATAGCAAAATTACTAGTTTTTTTTTTTAATATTACACTCTAAGAGACTAGAGTATATTACCGGTATTAATACTGTCCATTACCACACAAAACCCACTTCTATACTATACTACACAGTCTGCACTGTCTGATCTAAAAGTTGCACCGCATTTGCATTAATAATAGACTAAACTAGAATGCGTGGGAACGATATGTGAGATTAAAAATAAAAATGCATAAAAAGAACCAACTTGTGGAGTACTACGCCA
Organism: Rhopalosiphum padi; assembly: GCF_020882245.1. NCBI lineage: Eukaryota > Metazoa > Arthropoda > Insecta > Hemiptera > Aphididae > Rhopalosiphum > Rhopalosiphum padi. The sequence continues at coordinate 8,715,210 of NC_083598.1, read as the reverse complement.
TTTGTTGACAAAGCGATTTATTTTTTAATTTATAAATTGGGAAATAAAGCGCTTACTTGTTGTGACGCAATAGAATATACATTGTATATTTGTATCGTCGCACGTGCATATTTTTTCCATCCAAAATGTCTTACTCTGCAGCGCTTGAAAATTGAAATGCGCAATACTATAATTCAAAGATTTGAATATACCTTCGAAAAATAATTGGATTAGCTTGATGAATCGATATTGAAACAATAACATAAAAATATATTTTAAAATGAACCATTATTTATTTATTATAGACACTGATAGTATATATATTATTATAGTATAGTGTAGATGTAATAAACGTATTACATATATGGTGTACCTATTATTTTATTTGTAACATTAAAAAATAAGTATATTAAAAGTTAAACTATGGGATCTTGTATTGAATTGTTAATATAATATTCCTGCAGGTGTTATGTAAATTTTGTCAAACGATAAGAATATAAAATACTAATAAAGGGTGATAAAAATGTCTATTGTTATTATATCAAAAATATTTTAAGTTAAGTAGTCAGTGAGTACAAAATTAATTTATTTGATAATGAGATAACACAAATTGTTTAAGTTTAGATAAAAATGTACATTTTAATTTGTTAAGCTTAATAGCACTTCAGACTTTAGTCAGTTGCTGTGTATTTAGTAACGACGTCAAAATTTAAAAACTAAGAAACTTCAATGTTTAGAGGATAATATGACACACGCATATGAATGCAAGACATTAACTATATTATATATACCTATTTGATGAAAATATTAGGACGATTTTACAATTGTATACAACAAAAACACGAAAACAAAAAAAAAAGTTTTTAAATAGATATTGTATGCATATGCAAATTATACACATACATTAACGCATTGCTACATGGCACTTATAATAATATAATATATTATTATGTATATAATATTATATGAATGAGGAAAAAACAGTACTGTAAGCCTGCTATTACATCGTGCATGCGTATAATATAATATAATATTATTATGATATACGAACATCGTCATCTGTTAACCAGCCATTCGAAGAATAATATATTTAAAATATTTACTACACTTGAATTGTATTTATTGGAATCTTTCATCGTTCATCGAATGTTTAACGAGGAAATGTAAGTACGCCACCAACGGACATTTTTAAATCTATTTGCCCGCATGTACATTTCATCAAGAGTTCAAAATTCAAATGTTAACATACATTATACAATATATTATAATAATAATAGTTGTTATGCAATACTATTGCATTATGTATACATTACGAACGTTGATAATATATTTATGTATTTATAATATTGTTTTTATTTTTTCCACAACGACTGTCGCTTGGCGTTGGTTTGTAGGTAGTCAGGTAGTTTGGTCTATAATGACGTTATGAGAGTAGGTATAGAATAGGTACAACACTATGTTAAACATTTTACCGATTTATTGAACTCGACTGTTACGAGTTTAGAGTTATGACTAAAGGGTAGCGCCCCAATCAAGTGTATTAGTGTTACACGACAAAATATGAGTGTAAATATAATAAAATAATCTAAATAATCTAATAAATACTTGGATCACGTCATATACATAATAAGACATCTGACACAGGTAGGTACTATAAAGTATACAAACACTTAATCAAATCAAACTAAATATACGATTGTCGATATATACAGTTATTACCTCGAAAATGTAGAGAATGTTATAAAAAGAAGAAAATAAGAAATATATTAAATATTAAATAACCATAAAAATTTATATGACGTACGATGACATATAAACATGAACATAAACAAATATCGGTAATGAAAATAGTATGCAAAAATTACAAGAAATTAAATCTACAACACATAAAAACAACTAAAATAATTTGATCTCATACATTACATAATATAAGTTAATCCATTTAAGTGTCTACACTCATTGTTTCATATTTTGATGTTATATTGCAAAACAAAATTTGAAAAACAATTATTTATTTAAATGTTTTTAAGTACGTATTTTGGTTTTCAGAAAGACAACATACATTTTAAACTTTATATACCTAAGTAGAATATTTTTTGGAGTTATTCTATGTATAATAATCAAATTTTGAATGAGTTGTTATTTAGTTATAAGTTATAACTGTATAAGTTTAGTGAGTAGAGTAGTGAGCTATAATTTTGCGGAGTACCCCTGCAGTGGCCTTGTAATACCTATTACCCCGCTCACCTAAACTTTAGTCACTTATATAGTCATAACTAATTGGCTATTATAAATTCGAAATTCAATTTTTATGTTTCTGAGTATGAAATTAAAAACATTTAAAAAAGTTTAGAAAATTATAAAGATGAAGTTTTGTAAAAAATAGTTTTTTAAACAAAAAAATTGTTATACAACTAAATCAAATAATGTAGAAAAAATATTTAAAAGAGTTAGAAGCTTTATATATACAAGTATACTTTGGTGAAATATTAAAAAAATATATATATTTATATTAAACAGGTATTAGATTAAATATGAATAGTAACAATAACAATAACCAGAGCCGTGCCGTGGGGGGCTTAGTGCGCATGGTTTAAAGGGACGCCAACAATTTTTTTATAATACATATTATATAATATATGTGATAAATTAAATAGGGGGCGAATATTTTTAATTTTACCCTGGGCGCCAAATCTTAACGGCAATACGGCACTGCTCTGACAATAACAAACTCCAAGTTGAAAGACTCAATTATCCGTTTACGAAGAATATTATGTTGACCCTATCAATCTAATACGAAATACTAAAATGAGATAATCGTATGGTAATGCAATATCTATAATTTAAAATTATTACTTTACTTTATAATCAAAAATATCATTAAAACACTACAACTGCAGTGACGTATATTCTGATATTCCTATATAGAGTTCATATTAAATAGTAAATAGTCAAAATTAAACAATAATGAAAAAAAATAATATGATAGGATAAAAAAGTCGTAGCATAGGCAATTTATTCATTTTTCGAGTCATATAAAATAGAATATGTATTAATGTATTATATAGTGATAAACAACATAGGCGCAACTAAATCAATATTTTTAGGGGTGTAAAAAAAGTGAAGAGCTCACAAATAGCTGGGAAGGTACCTATGTACTCGTTTTTCTCAATAAACAGTAGATATACATAAACTTCAAAATAGACAAATTTTAATAGAAAAAATGTTTTTATTTTTAAGGGTTTACATAACAATTCCCTATGCACCAACCTAGTTGAGCCAATGATAAAAATTATTATAATTTGAAAGTAATGAAACTATGAAAGAAATATAGAATTTCAGCGGTAAAAAATATCTATTACAATTTTAAAAAACATCATTCGTAAAAATAATTTCATCTAAATCAATAAATTGAAAGTAATTTTTTCGTGGGTTATTCCATGTAAAAAATCACCACGGCTGTCGTTATTTACTCTTCGCCAAAAACGTGTTCTGCGTTGGTGAATTATCGTTCGTTTTTCAAGTTATACACACCCAAATTATGCTGTAGGTCGACTTTTATTTATTTTTTGGCCATATCCGTGATTTCTATAATATACCTAATAATATGTATTTAAACGCTTGACGACCCACGCTGTTTTCCACTGATGCGCATCGTGTAATGGGGAATGGACAAAGAGACAATAGATATATACATATTTTTTTTTTTGAATTCGACCTTCTTGCAGTTATGATTACACCTGAAACATCAACATGTAATTAGTTGTACCATCCTAGACACATACTCTTAATTGTTACGACTGAATTAGGTATACTAGGTATAACATACGTCATAGAATAAGAAATAGTTTTAATGACAAAAATCGAAACCATCAAATAAATATAATATAATCAAAATTGTCGGTGAAGAAAGATGGAGCAGCCTTATATTTACCAAGCTATTTTCAATATATGATATGTATATTAAAATATTATATACATATATGACGTTGAGTTAAAACAAATAAATCATTTAAATATTATATTCATATGAATATAGTAATAAAAAATTTAAAAATACGATTTGTTTCTTACTAGAAAATCAAAATTATAAGAAAAAATATGTCAGTGCGTTATTTAAAAGTACATCATAATAATATATTGGTCCAAAAAAAATATTTGAATAAGTTTTTTTAAAATATTCGAAATCTCCAGATCATTATATTCTCTTCCAAAAGACTAATTTATTTTAACTGACGCCAGAAACTTGAAAAGTAAATATTTCAAGTACGTTAAGCTTGTATATTTATATATATAATTATATAAAAATGCATCAATGTTTCAAACTACACGAGTACACGATCATTAACCTGCTATGATAATTTAGTATGCCAAACACGTGTCTAGTGACTACACAGAATTTCTATTAGACTATATAAATAGTATGTACTTACCTACCTATGCCTACATTATAAAACTTATCATGAAATATAATATTTAAATAAATATCATTGGTAGCAACGAAAAAATGCAGGATTATAACATAGGTATCAGTTATTAATTACTCATTATAGATACTGTTTTGATGTAATAATGATCATATAGTTATAAAATAAATTGCCTATTTTAATTAATAAATGTTATAATTACTATATATCTTAGTATCTTAATTATAACAAGGGTAGATCGTAGATAAATACATATATTTTGTATAATTTGCAAAAATAATTGATTAGCGACTAAAATGTTTGAATTGGTAGATAAATACGAGTTGTAATTATAATAATATTATAGATATAACTACATAAATATTATTTAATCAAAGGTTAAATTTAATCAAATGTTTTATTTTTAATTGCAAATTAAGATATAATTATGGTTTAATATATTGATCTTCGTTGAGTAATAATATACACAACGTATTTATATAATATAGCCAGTAATTGATTTATAATGATAATACACATTATTATCCACTAACTTAATAGTTAATATATATATATAATTAATTTAATTTTTAATTTTAGTTGCTCTTTTAAACGTAGGTATTTATATTTTACAATAACTGAGACACTGAGTAATGCATATAATTAATATATTATATTTCATATTTTTTAATTCTATCTGTGACTATTATTATGATTTTTAAGCTTAAGAAATGTTTTAAAAGTTTCAATCGTCTTTACATGATCTATTAACTAACATGTTAATTACTATTTTAAAATATGTTAAAATAAAAAAAAAAATCGAAAATTTCAATTGTCCGCAAATAGCTTAAAAAGGTCAAAATAAAAAACGTAATTGATAATTTCGTATATTATGTTAAACAAAAACATGATAAAGTAGGGATACGTTAAAATAGTATTATTATGACGTATTATTGAATCATATTTAAATATTAATTTAACAATTTGTATAATTATTTAATCTAATTAAATAAAAATCTCGCATTTATTAATTTACATTGTATATTATTTTTTAATATGTTTTGTCTGGAGAGGAAATTGTCCCTTTGAGGTGGGGGGAGGTATTTAATGAATCGAGGGAAAAAGCACGGGAGGAAGCGTCCTAGATTCAAAAATAGTCCCTACCGATTTCGTACAGGTCTCATGAATATATGTGCGTATGTATACATCGTAGCCGGATACGCACCACGGTGGCGGCGGCGGCGCGGCCTAGATACGAGTGTAAGGCGTGACGTAACCGGCCGTTGCAATTGCATCATCTCATTCATAAACTATCGATCGACGAAAACGTATGATGACATCTTGCCGACAATGACGGCAGATACAAACCAAAAAAAACGGTTTTTATAAGGAATTTTTCTTTTTCAAAGAATTTGCGTTTTATAAAAATTAATGATAATCAACTTCCGGTTAGGTTGTATTGACCCGTTACAATATCAATATATACCTATATGTATATAGTTAAGTAATAATGATGATAATACATTAATCTAGACTTTAGACAGATGAAATCGATTATAAAATAGGTATAAACTACGAATAATATACAAATACGATAAGATTCGTTTATTATTATTTATTGTTTTTATTTATATTATTATCTAATAATATATTGATTATTGTTGTTATTATTTCCCAATAACGTTTGTTGCTAAATGGATCAACTGAAACAATAATCCTACAGAACCAATATTTAAATATTTAATATAGATATTTTAGATAAAAATACAATTTTTTTTATAGACATTAAATTTATTCGATAATCCAAAAGAAAGTTAAATTAAGTACAGCTAAAGAAATAAAAAAAAAAAATTGAATATTTGATTAGAATCTAGTCTCAATATCTACAAATATCATTAGAAAGTACGAAAATTATTAAAAGCATTATAATATAGTAGGTACTAGATATACCTATCTAAATAATACATTTAAGTATTTAGACAATAATACACTATACCTACCTTAATACCTACCATATCACGTAATATTAATTATTAAATTTATTGATCATGGTTGTAACACAGACCATAATATGATAATTATGCATTTTAATGTGGCAGATGGTAATATGGTATTATAGCACGTAGCTTATTATAGCGCCATGAATACATTTTTAGTCCTTGGAATTATTAAATATATTTATAATTTATTTATCCAATTTCAATATAATATAGTTTTTGAACCACTGTTTTTTCAAATCTTAACGGTTGTCGAGTGCCGAGATGACTGGGCAGCTTATATAATTTGACTTAAATTTAATTTGAACGCGTAAATTAGATATCTATATTATAGTAATAGTTATATCAACATCATACTATGCAGATAGTATGAATTAGTTATTACTATAATCATTTTACCTTTCGCCCATTTAGATTCTACCCTCCCCCCATCATCTCGCCAACAACCTGACCTCAGAGTCGACTATGTTAAGATTTAATCATTTTAATAAAGTTAACTTTATAAAAAAAACTAATAAAATAATAACATTTTTTAAAAGGTGAAGCTAATGTTTTATTTCGTTATAAAAATAAAGGAAACTATTAAAAACCATGTATTATGCTATGCATTATTTTATTTCCAAATTTTAATATAAGTTTTTAACTTAAATACAATAAAATTAAGAATTATTATGAGCCATGGTTATTATAATTTTCATTATTCATTACTATATTTTATAAAAATAAATAGGTAATTACAATTTTCTAATACGTTGTTAATATATTAAAGTACTGCGAGACTGCGAGGTATAATGTATTTTCGTATTATCATCATTATAACGTATTATCGTATTATTATACTATACATTATACAATATTGAATTTAAAAAAATTTTAACTCTTATTTTTTTAGGTGATGGACGTGTTAATGGATAATTTTTTTCTGGTTATGACCGGGTGTAATCATGTACTCATTTGGAACAAATATAAAAATTTTAAAATACGCTACTGATCCACAATCCATGATAAATATAATATTGTCATAGTAGTTACTGTATGAGTTAAATAATGATTAAAAAAAATAAATATTGAATTGAATTGTTGCAGAGACATTGTTATAGTTTGATTAAACTTTTTAGTTAAAACATATTAGGTATAAAAAATACTAAAACCTTACCTACGATAATAATTGATCCTTATGCTACTAATCACAAAAATACCAAAATAAAATGAGTAATTCTTATTTCTAATCCCTCTAGTTTTTAAAAAGCCTAAAAAATGTTAACTATAAATAACCTAACGACATAATAATTAAATACCAAACTATCAAAGTAGGCATCTCCGATAATAAATTTAATTATTTGATTAGGTCCCTATCATTTTAATATGTAATAAAAGTACCTATATCACCAGACACTTAGGTATGGCTAATAAGCACCTGCTTATATTGTTTAGTGTACATATAAAACTAGATATTTAATTAGGTAATGTACATGAAAAAGTCAAAAAATAATATACAGTAAAACCACCTTTAACGGACACCTCTAAATGGCGGACATTTTTTGGGGAATGAGGACATTTTCACTACTTTTCTATAGAAAAACCTCTAAATACCGTGCACTCTAAATAACGGACACTTTTATGGCATTTTAACTTTGGATTTTAATAATCTCTATCATTCTATCGTAAATTTGTGGAATTAAAAATGTATTAACATACGAAATGACTTCGTGTCAAAATACGAAACAATCTAAAGCAACTTAAGTAACTGATTTTTTTAATATTATTTTTATATATTTATTTTTATATTATCAATCTTTTTATCTTTTTACCTCCGCATTTTTAAAAAATACATAAAAATAATTAAATTTATTATGTACTTATGTATAAATAACTAAATAAATCAATTTTTTAATTATAATTTCAATTTTTTATTTCTCTATTATATTTCTCCCTCTAAATACCGGACACATCCAATATCCAAATAGCGGACAACATTTCAGTGACTGAGGGTATCTGGTATTTAGAGGTTTCACTGTATATCTATGTAAATTAAGAAAAACAACCAATGTTTATACAAACTATAGAAAAACTTATAATCAAATCAATAAAGTATTAAGTATGAGTAACAAATAATTTGAATGCATTTCAACTTAAATTCATTAAAATATTATTCTTAAAACTTGGTATTAAATAAAATAAAAAGGAACGTTGTTTCAATAGTTTTTTATAATATAAAAATTTACTATAATATGTATAGGTGCTATTTTAAATACTAGGTATCAAGTATATTCAATATATGTTTTAAAAAACAATCACGAAACAATAAATAATTTAATATGGCATATAGACACATACAATAATATTATACTTTATACATCTGATTATATCATCAAAGTATTCTTGGTTACCATATTCATCCTTCGACTAATTCTATTGGCAATATATTATATATATATATCGTAAAAGTTATAGATAGAATGTTTATGGTATAAGATAATAGAAGATAACCAATGTATTCGTTCAATATTTTACCTACAAAATGTTATGATGTATGAAAAAAACACATGAATTATTTTATTGAATTACATTCTCATTTGATATCAAATTAATAAGTAAATATTGAAATAAATAATTAAGAAGATTAAAATAAGTTTTAACTGTGTGAAATTAATTAAATAAATTGTATTAAATTAAGTATATTAGTATTTAGTATATAGGTATCTAATTTGTTAATTTGTATAATATATAATACATTGCATTAGATTAAAACATGCCTAAATCATAATACATAATGTATGGCAAAGTGGATTTATCGAGCAATGCTCGACTACTTTTAAGATATCCGAAACAATTTAACACAATACTAAGGGACAACAATCTAGGCAATTTCTAGTTACGTCACACGACGTTCAACAGAAATCAGTATTACGCATAAAATAAAATCAAGCTCTGGGGTATTATCAAAATTTCGAATTTACAAAAAATACAAGTTTTCTAATCAAAAATCCTCAGACTCGTAACTAATGCCCTTCTTTATATCTCAAGCTCCATCCTTTATACAAATTTCTACATTCCAAAAATCACTGAAACATCCAAGCTATACTACCATTAAATTGCTTTCAAATTCGCATCAACCTTCATGTTAAAAAGCTACTATCTATCTCCACCCCCAGAAACCTCCTCAGAAGACTCAATGAAGTGACGCCCCATAGGCGTACGCTCGGGGGTTTCCGGGTGTGAATGGGCACCCCCGACATATAATCGGGGCCCTAATATTTAAGTCCTATAGTATATAATATGTGGGTCCGTATTCTAACTAATGTTACTAGAATAAAAATGTTATTTTTTCTAAAATACCTGTCGTAAAAAAAATTATGTTTTGGGATAAAAAAAATAATACAACATAAAATATTTTAAATTTGCATGATAATAAATAAATATTGCAATTATCTTGAAAATAGATTTTAGATCCAACTATCTAATGAAATATTATATTACTTAGTACTAATAATACCACTGATTAATATGTGATATAATGTAAGTAATATTTATTCGTGCATTATAATTTATTAAAATATATACATGTCTAGTTAACAGAGGGCCCGAAAAAATTGTAAGCATCCCCCGAAATTCAGGTCTGCGCACGCCTATGAATGACCCTAATAATTTGTAAATTTTCGCTAAAGCGCCTTCATTGGTTAGTTGTTCCCTCAAGTCACTCAAGCTGCTACATTACAATACAATTTAAGAAATAACATCCATTATACTTATTGTACTTTTTTTAATGTATATATTGTATAAGTTCTAGATTGAAAATAAAAATAAAATCAAACCATTTCAACAATCAAAAACGATTTAACAAAAAAAAAAACAATCGTGCCACAGAATATTTAAGTATAAAATTGTTTTTTTTCTTTTTACAGAGGACCAATTCACATTAGGACTTAGAATTTTTAAGTTAAACTTAAAAACAGTAGAAATATACATTCCATAACACTCAAAAGCTTGAGATTATTTAGACGATTATATTAACTTTTGAAAATAAGTTTTAAAAATAAGTCCAATTAGACCTGTACATAGTCTTTACCATTCAAAAAAAAAAAAAAAAGAAAGTAGGTTAACTGATCTGCTGTACCAAAGATTTCAAGTTTACCTCATTATTCAATAAATTACTGTTATATATATATATATATATATATATATATATTATTATTATTCTGTATGTGTTAAATTTAAATTTGAATTCAATAATAACTCATTGCATATAAAAAACGATTCTGAGGTTTGTTGACCTATACTACCAAATATATTTAATAATATGATGTGCTTTGCTTTGTAGATCAACACTTACAATAAAACTTTCAAATATTTTTATTTTTTAAGGAGAAATATTCTTTTGTATGAACTACATATATTCCAGAAGACAGATTAAAATTTTGTTATAATGTATTAATATTATTACAAAAAATAAATATAATTACAGTATAAAATAAAGTAAACATAAAATAATACTTGATAAAATATTTTTTACGTAATTTGTTTTGATCATATCTGTTTAAATAAATATACTTAATAAAAAAACTTAATATAACACTTATACTCCTATCTATTATAATTAACATTTAATATAAAATAAATTTAAGGTATACTTTTTGTCAAACAGATAATAATAATATTCATAATAACTAATAACCATTATACTTGATACATTTTATTTTATACATATAACATAAAAATATAAATTTTACCTCTTTTTTTTTTTATAAGAATACCAAAAACTAAAAAACAATGTTTATATAAACTTAAATTAAATATGTCATTTAAAAATAAACCTTATAGAGTTATAACCAAAACATAAAATTATAAATATAATTAGGAAGTTTATAATGTTTATATACTACCTGGTTGTATATCAAGCAAGATTTATACGGATTATTATTTTCATGTTTTCAGTTTGAAATTTTTGTTTCATCATTCAGATAGTTCTTAAATTTAAATAGATCATTAAAAGTCTATAACTTAGATACATATTATATTTAAATTGTGCATTTTCATTGTTTGAAAAAAATGTAATTTATAATAATTATATTAGTAATAAATTAAAAATGTAATATCAAATTTGTTTAATATAATTGCTTTTAGTATTTTTTGTAACTAGATGTGAAACAATAGTTAGTAAAATAATATCCAACAGGTAACAAATATAACTAAATTAAGGCAATTAAACATACAAATACAATATCTTTTTATCAGTCGTAAATCATAGAATGGTTTAAGATAAAAATTTTGTAATTTGACTTATCCCATTTATCTTACATGTGAATTCATTATTATTTGAAATTAAAAATATTGTAATTGATACTTTTATAAAATAAAAATATAAATGGTACAAAAACACATTTAAATAAAAAACACTGATTAAGTTCAGTCTAATAAAAAAAAGGATTATTGATTTACAACAATACTACAGCTATAAATGATAAATATAAAATTTTAAGATAACACAAAAATCAAGTAACACTGACATATAACATGTGCATAAAAATATATTAAACCAATTTTTAATTAAAACTTTTTCTTCTAAATAAAAGTACATAAAATTGCCTATATAATACCCCTTATATTTTATATTGTTATATTTTTTTTTGCAAAAATATTTTATTTGAAACGTACTGACACTTTATCTATTCAATCATTTATTTACAACAAAATATTTTTTTAACTAATAATTTTTTTTCTAACTAAAATAGAAAACATTTTTCTAAAAAATATTGGAAAAATTGCATCTGATTTGTTGAATATATACATATAAAATAATTTTGCGCACAATGGAGGCAGTTAATTTTTATTATTTATTTAAATGAAAAAGTTAAAAAATAATTAGTTAAAAATAAATAATAATCATTTACTTATGCTCACAATATTTAACTTAGAGATTTTAAAAAAAAGTTATTGTTTGTTTTACTAACAGTATTACTTCTGATTGTAATATGTAGTAAGAGAGATGCCAAAGGAATATCTTCAGAATAGCCATTTTTTAATGGAATACTTCTATAGCCTGACCTCAATGAAATTATCTGAAACAATAAGAAATTAGAAAAGTAATAAATAATATAAAAAAAATGAAAAAAAATATACCGGATATGTTCCTTGTCCTATGAAATTGGAATCACCAAACATATCTTCATCATTCACGACAAACCTAATAAATGCAACTGCAGGATTTGCAATTTCAAATTCAGATGTTTCATTCCAAACTGGATTAAATCCATTATCAGCTATAAAAATATAAAACTGTTGCATACATAATTCAGCCAGAATACAAAATTAAACTTACGTATTGTGCGGGTATTTAATTTTAATCCTGAATCGTATTCAGCTCCATACACCTCAACAATAACAAATGGATTAGAAATTCCATTACGGCCAGGTCTACCAACATGTCGACCAGCAATAATGCAAATTGTTATTGACAATGTCTCTTCCATCCAATTAGTTGAAAGTTTATCACTTTCATCTAACATATAATCTGGTTTCAATACATATCCACAACTACCATTCAAACGAAATTTGGCTTGGTTTAATTGCATTGCTTTATCTAAAACCCAAAAATGAAATTATTATAAAATTTTATTATTAATAAATAATTTAATTGTATACCTGGTGACTGGTAATTCAAAGCAGCCATCTGACATCCTGTATTCCATATAGCTATTGGTGAATAATTAGAAGAGTCAATGCGTTGACCTTTAGGAAATACTCTACTAAATTGAACTTGATGATAACGAAAGAAAAACACACTTTCTTGATGACACATAAGTTTTTCGGCTTTATTTTCAGGAAAAGAAGACATTTCATTATATACAAATCCACGTTCTCGCTGAGTTTCTAGACAAAAAGCCACTGATCGACAATAAATAATAAGATCAGATATTTCTTTGGCAATTTTCAACTGTCTTTCCATTTTTTTATTTTCTGTTTCCTAATAAAATAAAACAATATTTAATATTTATTTAAGATTTAAATTAAATTATTAGCTTATATTACTCTTGCACTGGCATTGTGAGCAGTTTCGATAATAAGATTTCTCCATTCTTCAGCTTGTTCCCGTGATACTGCGCCTACAACGAATGGGGTGCATGCATTAGAAGTTTGTATTTTGATCATCCATTCAAGTTTTAATTGATTTAATTTGCCAATCTCAACTAAAGCACCAGTTAAGTCTAAACTTCCTTTTTGTGAATTTCCCAAAAACATCGACTCTGTTGACTAAAACATATTTAAATAAAAACAAATAGTTATTATTATTATTAATAAGATTAGGTATGAACACACTTAAATACAGTATCTCATGCTATTTATCCTTAATGTCCTCTAATTTTTTCTCTCCTACTAACCTATTTCTCAACCATACATACTTAACAAGAATTAATAATTTAACTTTTGAAGTATTATAATATATAAATAAGTCTTTTAAATTGCCCATTTCAGATTTATAAAGTGTTTTAACACAAGAACCAATTATTTGGATTTCTCATCGTTTTCAAAAAGGGAAAAGTAGTTGAATGTATATGTTAAATTTGAATTCAATGATAAATCATGGCATATGAAAAATATTTTCGAGGTCTGTTTGCCTTTACTAATCATCAATTTTCACGTCACGAGTTTTCAAGATAAGAACACATATTTTCCTCGTATAATTATTCCAATTCACAGAAGTATCGCCAACATATTTAACTTTGATAGACACAAATTTAAAGAAGTCATTTCTTCTGTTCAACAATACATAAAGCGTAAAGCGCGTACAAATAAAACGATATTGCCAACAAACCTATTACCAAAACACATGTTTACTTTCTTTTGGCATAATTTAATACTACATTTCAAAAATATTTGTTTTCCGAAGTACAATTTAGCTTAGTAAGCATATTCTTGAAAAAAGCCACGGCATCTTTTTCGTTTAGTGGTAAATCCCAGATTTGCAATTATAACTTTAACAAATTCACACGTTTAATAAACTACACTGCGCTACAAAAAATATTGACAATATGAAAAGTACCTATATAACAATGGTGTTAGCAAGTTCTTTAGCAAAATGGCAAATGGCATCAGGTATGCCCATTAAAAATAAAACGTCATGTACTCATTTTACTTATCTGAAAGAAATGCCCATACCAATACTAATAAAAACCACCACTCAATATCTTTAACATCTCATTACTGTGATAATCTCGATAACCGAATTGTTTATTTATTACTGAATAGTTATTTGGTTAAGTAGTCGCGATAACCAATAAGTACCTTAAATTACAACAAAATAATTAAAACTGTTATTCTTTGTTTAAATATCTTACTTTTTTCAAATTTAAACATAAAACATCTATTTAAAAACTGTATTTATATATATTCTAAATTTTTATTTAATTCCAACAATAACAAGTTATAAGGAACTTTATAATACATTTTGAAGGTTTTTAAAGAATATTTTTATACCGACATTGATAGAAAAAAAAACTTAAAAAATTGCTATTAATAGATAAAAAAGTCAAAAGATTTTGTAAATGTTATCATTTCTAGTAAATTCTGATATGAATATAAAATTTTCAAATCTCAAAAGTAGTTTATTTATTACAATAAAAAAACAAAATTGATTTAGTTAAATACTGATTTTGTGAGAAAATTCCCATTTTTAGTTCCTTAACTTTATTTTGAAAAATATCAATACATTTTTTTTTTAACTCCCTCAAAGTACCACTTAGATTCAATTTGTTAACAGTAACCACATCCAAAAATTTAAAAATCTTTTTACTGTCCTAAAAGTTGATAACATACAAAAAAAAAATCACACATACATCATTGTAAAATTAATACATTCATCAACATTCAGAATCTAAAATATAAATTAGATAAAAGTTAATAACATAGTGAGACATTGTATAGATAATATATAGTATCATATCATATATAATAATTATTATTAACAATTTCAAGTAAATTTATATTATGCTTACACCACTGTCAGATTTTTCTATGTGTGCTTCCTGTAATTCTTCTACATGATTACTGGGAAACCAATGTTGGCGTTTTCCGCCATAATCACCACGCCACCATCCACTGTCCTGTTTCACTACATTTGTAATTACAGCGTGCTTACAAAATGACAATTCATCATCTTGTCGGCTCTCATAATCAAATGTTGCTTTTACAGTAACCTATAAATCATAAAAAAAATATTATTATACATTTACTTTTAGATAAAAATACAAAGGAGTCTAATAATTAGTACATAATAAATACTTATATTAATACTATAAAATATAAAATATATATATAGGTGTATATATATATACTGGACAGCCCACGTTACTTACCAAGTAGTAAGTGGTAGTATAATGGTGGTATGTGAGCCCTGTTAACTAGCATGTACAATGTACAATATTTAGGTATTTCTAGATTTAAAAATGATGGCCTCAAGTTATAACATATTTACAAGTTAGATATTTGTGAAATTATTATTAGAGTGGTGGGTAGTGAGGGGGGGGGGGTAAAAATTATTTATTACACAAATTAGTTGGAAATGTTTGTGTGCCACTATTTGTTATCATACTCTTATATAAAATAATATACCATAATACAATAAACAACTAAATGTAATAAATAAAGTATAAATAAATAAATTTAATAAACAATGTATAAATAAGTATATTAACTTAAACACTTCAGAATCATACAAAGATTAAATTTTTTTTTTCTAGAAGCAATATATTATGATAATTTAAAAAATATTAATTCCAACGAATAATAATAATAATAATAACCCACTCAGCCACAGGGCCAAATAGCCAATCTAACTTATGAAGTTAATTTTATTCACCTTCTTGATGAAACTACTCGGATCCATATAACCAGGTGTACACGAAATAGAAGAATCGTCGATATCCTGAAAACATAAAAATTATTAATATTAATTTAAGCACGGAAACAAAATAACTTTAATAAACAATCATTAAATACACAATTGAAGTTTTATATCAATAAACTATATGGTAAATAAAAGTAAAAATATTTTAATTTTTAAATTTTAAACAGAAAGATATTATTAAATTGTGTGTTATAATACTATA
This sequence comes from Rhopalosiphum padi, assembly GCF_020882245.1. Taxonomy (NCBI): domain Eukaryota; kingdom Metazoa; phylum Arthropoda; class Insecta; order Hemiptera; family Aphididae; genus Rhopalosiphum; species Rhopalosiphum padi. The sequence continues at coordinate 8,698,722 of NC_083598.1, read as the reverse complement.
GTACTATACTATAGTGTTATACTCGTACTACTATAATATATAATATGGTATTATGGTATAAATATATATTATTATAATAATATGCAATATTTTCGGAAAAATATATATCAACCTAATAAAATAAATAACTTTAATATCTATACCAGAAAAAAAAAAACATCAATTGGTGGCATAGCAGGTAGATAGACCTTTTCCGCTTAGAATTGTTTTTCGTATACAATATGTCATCGTCCATCGAATTCAAATTTAATAGCCTAGCTATAGGCTATATTAGTGGCCCAATCGACACGTAATGTACAGCAGAGCTTACCTACCTTTTTTAATTTTAGTGTTCTACTTAAAAATGTTATATCTATCATATTAATTAATATAAAAGTAAAATACTTTTTTTCGTATATATGCTGAATATGTTAGTTTAATTTGTATTACTAATAAAGTAATATCAATAACATTATTAAAATATGTAAACATATTTAATCCATTCCGATGCAGGGGTGCAGCGTATAATATACTATAAGCCTATAAGTATAGTATATACAATATTATTTTATTTTAAATAATAATTTATTATTAATTCAACATATAAGTACTCTAGAAAGATTAAAAACTTCAAATTAGAGAGGTCATTTGAAGTTCGATGAACCTTCAATAAGGGTCGAACGGTTTAATATATACCTTTTGTAACAATACGTCATTAGAACTCTTTTTTTCATTATTATTTAGTATCCGAGAAACCTGATCTTGGAATTTTTAAATTATATTGCTTCAATAGGTGACTGGGTACAGATTTTGTTATTTATACCTAAACCGGTTATGGTGGTAGCTTAGCGTCTCATCTCTCGTGTTGTATCTCCTGGAGGATAGCTGGATATTATGTGATTCACATAATAACAAACATAATGTAATATCTGAGGGTGAAACCACTAGACGTATAGCCGTATAGGTGTTTTTGAAATAATGATAGTTACAATAACCAGACATAAATAAAAGTAGCTCATAAAAACTGTACAAAAGACTACGCCGAAAATCAGAAGGGTGACAAGATAATACTGATACAACACATTATTTTTAATAAAGGCGTGAAATAAAAAAAATACCTACATAAAATATCTCTTTTAGTAAATTTATATAATTTTGAATGCATTTTTTACAAATTCATCGTCGTATAATTTCATAAATAAATTTCAAAATTGTTGTAAAAAATACAATTGACAAATAATTAATATTTTCATTTTTTTCATTTATTCTAACTAAATATTTTTCTATTGCTTATGAATTTATGATAGAAATCACACAAGTCAAAATTGTATTACAGTATATTATATAAACTAATTTATAGAAAGGTATATTTCGGTCACCCGAACTACGTTCACGTACGACTGTAAAACCCTTTAAAAGTTTTAATTTAAATTTTATCTTAATATCATTATATTTATTAAATTTCATCCTTAAATTATATTCTACCCGTTTTTATTTTAATATTGAATTTTTGAGGCACACTATAATATGTATATGTATAACAATCAATTTTTATTTATAATTAAAATATTTAAAGATCAGTTTTTGAAAAAATTTACATACAGCTAGACACGCGTAGTAGTTGTTTAATTTTAGTTTTAAATTAATATGAATATTTATATTTAGTCTATCAACAAATATTCACATATATAGCTTTTTATTTGCTTAATAATATATTTTTTTTTAATTAAAAGATTATAGAGTTAAAAAATGGATTGACAGAGTGTTAGAAACCCCGTACCACTCGGTATAGGAGAGGTGTAAGTTGATTATTAATTTATTATTAAAATATTAAAAAGCTACAATCATAGATACATTCATCAATACACTCGGTATCTAAAAGATAAATTAAGAAAAAAGTTAAATTATAGTTCGTTTTAATTTTTTTTTTTTTAAGTTAAAGATTTTAAAATAAATCAAATTTGAGATCGAGAATACAAGAATTGTAAATAACTGAAAATAATATGTATTATAAATTATTTTAAAACACATTTTTGAAACAACTCAAGAAGTTAAAATTATTTACTAAAGAAAGAAAGAGGCAACTCATTCTAATGTTACTATACATTATGTCTAGTTTCGATGTAGAGACAGTAATCCACCGGAAAACCCGATGTACCAGTATATAGAATTACCTAAATACATTCATGGTGCGCGGGGTAAGCGGAACATACCCAAGTGATCAAGGTGTACTAAAATTATAAACAGAACTTTATCTATTCGTGCACATACTTGGACAACTCGTTTTGATAACTGTATTTTAACTAATTACCTAAAAAATCAGTAAGCACTTTGTTTACACAATTTACTAAACCGATTAATATTGTGAGAATAGTTTTAAAACTAGATTATACATATTTCCATCATATGATACACACATTTAAATAAACATCACATTATATGAGAATCCCTAATGGAATATTTCTAGTGGCCCAGGACAAGCAGGTAGTGCGGAGGTGGTAGCAGTGAAAGAAGTCAAGACTGAAGATTATAAAAGGGGGTTGATGACGAGCTACACGCACCAGTATAATTATTTCATTCAAACAGCAGGGTTCTGTCTGCGGTTTCAACAATGAGAAAGATGGAGTTGCAGTTAAAGAATGTCGTACAGGTGAGAAACATGATCCGTTAAATTATTTTTGTTACACCATAGGGATGTTAATTTTTAAATTTGTTTTCGTGTTGCATTCACATATTCTATCCAAATTAAAAAATATTTCATATATACGCAATTATAAAATCTTATAATGCCAATAATGTCATCTGAATTTAAAAAATAATATATATATTTAATTTCTTGCCTACGTTTACTGTCGACGGCGGCCATACAAAAAATTGTTAAAAAATTATGTTCAATGAATTTTAGGCCGCCAACTGCCAAAGTATACTATTCCAAATGAGTCATACTAACGCGGACTACCGCAAAAATAATATTATTCTAAACTGGAATGATTTTTTTAGCGCAGTAGCTTTCTATAATTACATTTTAATTATTAATAACTATGACGTAGAGATAAAAATTATATTTTAAAAGTATCTTATAATTGAAAATTGAAACAATTAATTTTTTCTTTGCGTCGTGGGCAGTTGTATAGCACTTGTGTTAATTATAATTATATAATAAGTTAAAAATATTTTTTTTTAAAAGTACTGCTTGTTTTTATAGATTTAGAACAAAGTATAAATTAATTTCCATAAAAAAATTACATTATGTTTATTTCAAATTGTAGTATTGTAATAAGTATATTATACAATTCTGCATAAACAAATAGTGTAATTTTACAGTTAAATATCTATTTATGAACACTTATCATAAATGGACATTGTTTCAGCATAATATATTTTACTCTATAGTACAAATTTACAGGTATCATTACGTATTTGTATTTTAATACATTTGTAGTAAGTAAAAATATATATGGACATATAGTAAAAAATACTGTTCATGTATCTAATAAATATTTCTAAGTCCCCAAGCATTTTTAAATTATTTAAGTAAATAGTGCAAATAACAGTACTTCGGGAAAATATAAAAATTATATATTATGTACAAAATGGTAAGATAACAAAAATAACTTCAATAGTGAATACTTATCTAAATTCTAAATTTTTTTTATATTGTAGGCAAATCTAATTTTATAATAACATCACGAATCAACATGACATTAATTAATTAAATAAATAAACTAATAATTATTATGGTAACATCAATTCTTAAATTTATATTTAGTTGCTACTTATTAAAATATTGATTATTCTTCTTCACTATTAAATTATTTACACTTTAGATTCAAAACAAACATAAATTATCGAAGATATTTTTTTTTAACGCGTGTCATGCATAAATTTGTAATAATATTTATTCATTATTGACTTTCAAACATTAAATAAGCAAATTAAAATAAACTTAACTAAACAAATAATAATACGATATTACGCTTGATATTAAATTAACAACGGTAAAAATACCTATGTTCGTATTTCATACGATAATATAATTATTAACAAAAATAATACATCGACACATGTATAAAATTATGAATGTCTAATAAATAGCATTAAAATAAATATAGATGATGAAGCAGACGTTTAGTCGAGTAACGGCGTAACAATATATCATAAACACATTTGAAGTCAACACCAAACGTTAAAAATAATTATTATACCAAAAAAGATTATGACTACAGACTACCTGGGGTAGTATATTAAAAAAAAAAGATTCTATTGTTGAATGGTTACAATGCTCACAAATATTATTATTTTTTTTTTTAGATACGCGCCTTTTTTTACAAGACAGGTGGTTTATAACTATAGGGACAGGGGATGACGAGCTATTGGACCATTACAATATTTTATTTTTATACAAGTTATAATAATTTTTAGTTTTTTAAACAACAGACGTAAATAAATAAGTGATATTAGTTTTGTTATTCATTAAAATGCATAACAAATTAAAATTGATTGAAAGTTTAAGTATTCAATATTTGAATGTATAAGTAAGAGTCGATATATACTATATAACATATAATTAAGTAATAGTAGGTCCTATTAATGACTATGAATAATAGTAAAATAAAAAAATAGTATACCTTGTGATGAAAAGTTTCAAATCTCTATGAATAATATTTTTGGAATTACAACAGAATAACTAATATTGTTATTTTTCGTTTAAATATTCAAATTATTAAATATTTGAACTCGAATAGAGATAAAAAATATTATAGATAGGTATAATACATTTTAAATATTTTTCAGTTTCTGTAATAACTTATAAATAGGGCTCGAAAGTTGTAGGAGTTTTATATTGTTCTATACACTCTCAATTTATAACAAACTAAGCTAGGATTCCGAACTATACGATGATAAGTTTAAAAACTGAAAAATGAAAATGCATATTTTGCATATTTCTTCGATTTCAGGGAAAAAGTGCATCTCATTGATTTTCTGTATATATTTAATATAAATATTTTCTAAAAAATTTGATTCTTTTGTTCCAATATTGAATATAATACCCAATATTATTTTACATAGCTATTAATTATTTATTGTCATCGTCACAGTCGAATATTTGACAACAAAGGTGAAATGTTTACTTAATCTATATCGCGTTATTATTCCGAATAATATCTAATCGTCTGACCATTGGTATTTGGTAACTTATTATTTATTTGCTAGTAACTTATTGTTGAACACTTGTACATACGTACACGATTGACATTTTTAAGTACATACTTTTTTTAGAAATTTTGAATATTTTTTTTGTGTACTTTACAATTTTGTTGAACAAATTTTAAATGTTTTAGCTCCTATAATTTCTGAGGAACTTTGTTAACATTTTCTAGCTTAAATAAAAATAAAAATGTTACGAATTTTTTGCTATAAAAAATGTGCATATTATTAATATTAATAGAAAAAAAAACTAAAAAATGTCAAACATTTTAAATATCTATAAATAACCTTATAAAAGAGCTAAAATATTTTGAAATGAACTACGTTTAAAAAATGATTATATAATTAGTCAATTAAAAATCTAAGTAACTATTTATAGTTATTTATTTTTGAATACAACAAAATAAGTTTTGTCAATAATTGCGTAAATATTTTTATTTTTAAGTATGTGTACTTTTGACCCTCAAAGTTTCAACTAGATTCAATTTTATACCAGAGACCATACTCAAAGTTTTAAATAAGAGACATCATTTTCTACTTTAGATAATATCTTCAAACCCCCTACCCCCCCCCCAAAAAAAAAAAAAAAATCACACCATTGTAAAACCACTGAGAATATAAAATTTTATAATTAGCTATGCTCAGAATATAAATTTAAAAAGGAATAATTTTACTTCATTGTTTCTATTAAATGATTCAATTTCTAATTAATAAAATCAATAAAATATGAGCTTTAAATGACTTATTCTCAACTTCAAAGTCAAAATGAATAAACGAATAAAAATTATTTTTTAAAGGTATTTTTAACCAATTAGTTTATAAATATGTTTAAACAATTTATTATAAGCTAAACTAATACTATTTTATATGATACACACAAGACCAGAATAACTTCATAACCTACAAGGCTACAAACTGATCATTTTGGAAATTGATTTTTACTTTAGAACATAAATCAATTAGGTAATTAATAACTAGTACAAATACAAATCATGTGCACTACCCTATATTTTTTTTAAAGAGTTGGTTAAATTTTGTAAAAACATATTATATTATTCTACAACATATGTCGCTTTCTTAAATATATTTATTTGTGTGTGTTATACTGCATACATTTTGCAGTTCTGGATTATACATATACATCATACATTTATTTACATATTTTTTGTTGACAAAAAGAATCTCAATAAAGACACTATTGAGACACTGTTCCTTCACTCTGATAATGGTAGTCATCATTACATAATATGAAAAGATCATATTATAAAAATTAGATTCAAAGAAATTAAATTTATATAATTTTCAGATGTTCGTTCTTATTGCACTTATGATAAGAGTAGAATCAACTAGAGTGCCAGGAACAAGGGGAATATCCAAAATACAAGAGGTAATAAATAAGTTACATTTTCAAAGAAAATACATTTTAGTATTAATTAATGTATAATCAATGTGGTTAAATTACAGATTCCACAGTACCGTTTTCACTACTATGTACAAGATGATAAAAATATAGGGAACTACAAACCGTCACAAGAAGAAAGCAAGAATGGAGAAAAAGTCGGATCATATAATATAGCTGATTCTAATGGAGATATGCGGATTGTTAATTACCGTGTTGATAAATCTAATGGATTACAAACTGATGTTAATACTAATGTTGGTGTTTCACCGTTAAAGATATCTTTAAATAATCCCGTATATAATACACAAACTGATATTTCAAAGGAATCAACTGTGTCTTCAGAAGCATCACCAATAGTTGTAGAACCCTTAAATACACAAGAACAAAAATCGTCAAAACTAATCGAAATGGATTCTAGGGATGAATATAATTTAGCAGAGAGCACTGACAAACCTACTAAACTAACTGAACTTATAAGCACAAACCAAACTGAAGACCGTAAAGATGATGTAAAAGATGAACAGGTAACAGATCAAGTATTAATTCAAGACGAGGGAATTACAATTAAACAAACAGAATTTACAATTCCTTTTAAAAAACCAAGCCCAGTAAGTACAGATGATTTAAAATTCAATGATGATGAAGCTATAAAAAAAGATATTGTTAAAATGATACAAAATATAAATGGAGAGCATGGGCAGTCAGATCCTCGGTTAAATTTTAAGAGTACATTATCTGATAAGCCATTAAAAATAGTTGAAACGGATTCTATACAAATGGAACAACAAGAAAGTTATCAACCAACTCACGGACATTCAAAATTTAAAAGCCAACAATTATCAAATAAGCCATTAAGATTAGTTGGATATAATCCATCAGTTTTTGGATCATTATATGATACACAAGTTAATTATAACCGCCCATCACAAATTCAACAACCGCCAAATTTGTTTAACCAAGGTTATTTTGCGGGATTTGGAACACATGGAGATATTAAACAACAGGCATATGATAATTCTGGAGTTTATTATTCTCAACCAAGTTCAACCTCTCCTCAACCAGGAAATTACAAAGGAAATAAGAAGTCTAATCTTCCAACACCAACACAGCCACTTTATTATTACGATCCAAATTCAATGGTTATGTTACCAGTATACACCAATATGATCCAAAATGATTATTCCATAACAGAAAATAAACCCCAACCAACTCAACCACAAGCAGATTCTGGTAAAAATGGTTTTAATTTAATGCAAATTTTAAGTGGAGGTAGTTTTTACAAGGGTTCGGAACAAGCAGAAGGTTCTCAACAAATGGCAGTAAAAGACTCAATTAAACCAGAATACAATAAATTTGAAAAATCAAAACCAATAGAAAAACATGAAAAATCCAAACCATTAGAAACACATGACAAACCTAAACCATTAGAAACCCAAGACAAATTAAAAACACCACAAACATTAATGTTTTATTTGAATCCTGGTGAACCACCAATAGATTTAAAATCACTCACATCAAGCCCTATGCAGTTAACATTTGGCCAACAACCACAATCTGATTGTAATGGAAAAACACTTAAGACTCCAACAGTTAAATCAAACAAACCACTTCAACCTATACCACTTTGTTCAGATTGTGTGCCAGCTTTGGGATTTATGGGTTTACCAAGCACAAAATCAGCAGTTCAACAAAAGAAATCTATCGCTACACCCCAGGTGATGCCAATATGGAATGGACAAACTGTTTCAAAATTAAACTACTTAATCCTACCTACTCCAATAACTAAGTAGTGATCTAAACTAATAAAGAAAGAGGTAATTAATTAATTACCAAGTAATAATATAGAATGTAAGAAACGACTGGTAACACTTTAAAATTATAATCTTATAATATACCTAAGTTTAATTTAATAAATAAATAATAATTTTTAAAATATTGTCTTAACATAATATATATATTATACTTACAGTTCCCATTCGTTGAACAATATCTTCATTTACAGGAAACCATAGCTTAATTTTTTTATATAAATAATTTTGTTCATAATACTTAATAAGTTCCACTAGGCTTTCAAACTGCTTTACACCAATAGTGTACAATCGACCTTCAAGCTTAATACGACAGTGTTTAATCTTTTTTTCAGCTCTAAAATAACAGTATTTACAAATACTCTTTAACTGGTTCATAAGAATTATAGTAAATACTTTTCTTAATAATTTACCTAAATGAAATAGCATAAAGATGTTTATCATTTTCACATGGTCGCACCAAAAATGCACCTTCTTGTGGTACTCGTCTCAATAATGCCTCTGCTCGACTTCTACAAACGTGAGGAAGATACCAATTCATCCCTTCGTGTTTTAAAGGTTGAGGTACAGGTTCATTTAAAATAATATAGCTCTCCTAAAATTAAATTATATTATTAATAGTTTATATGATGTTTATACTGCTTATATAATATAATATGATGTGTTTAGGAGAATGTCAGCACAATATATTTTGTTTTCTCTCTCAGACCCTCGCACAGCATAGATAAAACGCTTTCATCTAAAATCATTTTTCTATGATTTTTGAGTAAGCTTAAAGTAAAATCCCTGTTAAAAAAATTATAGAGGATAATATTTTTGAGGGAATGACATATTGGTCTTATATATTATTGATATTTGATTTTGTATTCAACTTTCAAAATAAAAAAATTGTTGTAAATTTAAATGATGTTTAAATTGTATTAAAACAATATTAAGATAAATCAATATATCATACCCTCAAAAATATTGTTTTCTACTGTTTTTGTAATGGGTGATTTTACTCTAAGATTAGGTACTCAAAAACAAAAAAAAAAACAAAATTATTTTGCTTAAATGCGTTTGGTCTATGTTGTGCATGAGCCAAAGATAAAAAACAAATAGTGTGCTGACACCCTCTTAAATTAGAATGTGATATTTAAATTTATAACAATTTACTTGTATACGTAATGGATATGTACGATAATAAGTTATCAAACTATATAGACTGTCAAATGTAGCACCATCAATCAAATAATACTTTATTTGACCTCTATCATGCTTTGAACGTATTCTGCAATGGTTTACTTTACCTAAATGCCTATGCATTAACAAATACAGCATGAAAATGCATGAATGTCTAGTTAAAATAATAATTAACTCCATATATTTACCAGAATGATAGGGAATAATCACCAATGAATGTATCACTTTGTCTTACTAAAAATGTACCAGCTCCAAAATGCTGATATTGTTTCAATAGTTCTTCAGCTTCATTTCTACCACGAGCTAATTTTCCATGAAACCAGTATTCTCCAAAATGTAATTCATCATTAGGTATACCCTGCAAAAGATATATATTTAAACTAAATTGATTACAATCAAAATTGTATTATACAAATAATGCAACATGGAGATAATAATATGATGTAACAAAAACAAATTAATAATTTGAATAAATATCATTATAAAACAAATATTATACTAAGATATATTTTATTATAAAAGTAATCTTTTACTGATAAAATCAAATAATGAATATTCAATATTATATAATAATATATACATATATATTTTTAGAGCTTTCTCAAATAAAACCTAGTCATTTTTTGGTCCTTAAAAAATAATATTGTTAGGCAAAAGAAAAATTATTAAAATAACATGTGTTTGAATGTTTTGTGTTCAAAAATAGTATTATAAATAGAATATTTTATACAATAAAAACAATAAACCTAACTGAGTATGTTGTATGTTAATTTATAATAATTTAACTATTAACATGGTAAGTAACCAGTTTTTTGTCCAGTAGACAAATTTTAATACAACTAAATTAACATAGTAACAATTAAATTTAAATTTTATAAAGCAAAGCTATTAAAGTAAACAAAAATAACAGATTTATATTTAACATATATAATTCCAAATTTATAAGAATGATTTAGACTGAGGCTTTTTTTAGAAATTATATTGACAATAAACATAATGTCCAATTATTTACCATGTCCTTAATATTGATAATATACAATTATGTATTAAATGTAACTAACTTCTCTTAATCGATTTGCATTTGATACTTCACAAGTTTCCAACTCTCCTCCTTCTGCTTCATCTTCATTGTCAATATCTGTTTTACAGAGGTCTGTATAATAGAGTTTATTACCAGAAAGTACAAAAAAATGAGGTCTCCATTCTTTTTCCAGCAGATCTTCTAGATAAAGTACTCCATTTTTTTTTGTATTTCTTAAATCAGTGTCCTTAGCTAAAAACAAAACTATGTTTAAATATCAAAAAAATTAAACATATAAAATATATAACATTATTACAATCATCGTTATGTCTAATTGTAACTGCTTGGTCTCCATTAACTTTATCTGGAAGTCTTTTATGTTTTATTATGAACTTATACATAAGTTGATCAGGTGAAGGCATTTTAGTTTCATTCCGATCAACTGGTTGTGTAACTAACATATCTCCTAAAATTTCAATCATAGTTGATGCCATATTTCGCTGTTGTGGTATTGAACAGTTGTCCTCTATTGATAAAATAACTGGATACCTAAAAAAAAATAGTAATTAAATAACTGATTGATTAATAAATGCTTATCTATGTAAATTTTTTTCTTTACGGAGAAGTAACAAAAGCATGTTCTTTAATTGTTTTTAAGACATCTAAAAATTTTATTCGGCTGGTTAATGTATGTCCATGATATATTATTGGCAGTCCGTCAGGGCCATCCCAACAATCTAATTCTATACAGCGACATCCCCAACGTAAACACCTTACATATGCCTCAATTGAACTTTCACTAGATACTTGATCACCAGTTAAATAGCTAAAAAAATATATAATACCAGATTATTACATTAAATAATCTACTAATATGACTTAACTATTACATACAAAAATATATATTCTTAAGGATTAAAATAAGTATGTAAAACAAATATTATAAACAAAATAAATTATGGCTGTCATATAGTATGCGGTCTACCGGCAAACGCGTTCTATCGGCCACTGTAGGATGTGGTCTACCTGCGGTTTTTACATAGGCTTAAGTTTATTTTTAATAGATAAACTTTAATCTTTTTCTTCGGTCAATACTTTATCTTTATTGCCTTATACACAAATAACAATACTTCGACATTTTGTAAAAGTATGGGCTCAATAGCTCAGTACATCATTTATTGCGCAACACAATTTATATTTTACACATTCAATATGTTGACAAAAGATTTTTATAAAAAATGTTATACTTATTACTATTTTTTAAATTTTTATTAAAAATTAGTTTGTCAAAAAAATTGTTGTCAATGAGTAAAAATAAATTTAACGTAATACGTATAATACAATGATATATATTATTGCAGATATCTCATGGAAACATGGTGGCGTGGCATAAATAAATCAAATTTATTTAATTCATTTTTGAGAGATATGGCGGAAGTTTTTGTATAACATATTACATTATATTTATTTATACTCATTGACAACAATTTTTTTGACAAACTAATTTTTAATTATTAATTTTTTACTATTACTGCTACAATAATTATACTTTAATATTATGATATAATTTTTAATTTATTTATTTGCGGTAGACCGCATACTATATGACAGCCATAAATTATAACTTATAAGATTTATATAAAAGATTATTAAATTTTATTTAATATTTTTATAGTAAAAATATGAAATACAATAATATATAAGGTTCATAATTTATAATTATCGATTAATAAACAACAATATACCTAAAATCTAATTTAAAATATTCATTATAACAAATACATACCTAATCATGTATTCTATTAAGGACATTATTTATAAATTATTTTAGATTTAATAATGTATTTATAAATCTTAATACCTTGAAAATATACAAATTATACTAACGTATTATGAGACGAAGCTATCCAATAATGTGAAAGTGGTTTTGTCATGTTCTGAAATATATTGTCATAATATTGATCCCATATCTCATTTTGTTTGGAAAATAAATAATCCATAAACTGAGAAAAATATAAAATCCAAGTATTATATTATTTTATTATGATGAATACTATTTAATACTAAAACAAATTTTTAACCAAAACAAAATTTAAAAGCGTAATCTGAAACTAAATAAGGAGGCCACTTAGTTATTTTCAAAGAACCATTTAACCATTTATATATGGTACATCATTATAATTTTTTTCTTCATCTGATACACGTATATTATAAACTTTTTCAGTATTTAATTTATTGCGATAACATTGTTGAAATTAAGGTGTTGGCTATAACCTACTATAGACAAGGGCAAATTTACGCATAGGCAACCTAGGCACGTGCCTAGGACGCAAAATCTTTCAGGGTTGCCACAATTTTTCAGTATATTTCTACTTTTATTTGTATAATATAATAGTGTTGTAATGCCTTGAAGTGAAAAAATGGTAAGTCTGTCCCTGGCTATAGATATTTAAAGAATAATACTATCTGTGTTTTGTCAGAATCTTTTTTACATTTTTATATTTCTAATAGAGTTATTAATTACTATAATTTATCAATAACTTAAAATTATAAAAAAAACTTCTGACAAAACAAAAAATATAAAAGTTTTATAACTGTTGAGTTTTTATACCTTAATTCAGATAATATAATATTAATTAGTAAAATACAAAAATGTTTTTAATATATTCTACGTGTGTAATACAGAGAAAAATGTTTAACAATGAGCACAGTTAAATTAGATATTTTTTTTTTTTATTGAGTCAATAAATACGTATATAATGTAAATTTAAAGCAAGTACAAAATAAAAATGTAAAAATTCAATACAATATTTTAATTTTTTTTTTATTTAAAATAATATCACTGTTAGAAACGAATTTATAATTATAGAAAAATAATTAGATTTATTACAATTTATTATTCTGTACAACCATAAACATAGAATCGTAGATACTCATTTTCAATTTAATCAAACCCAATATTCTAATATCAAAAAAATACTTTAAGAATAAAATTGAAATTCTAATAATATTTAGGTAATTTAGTTAGCCTATTGACGTTTTAGTATTTTACCATTCAAATTTGAAATTTCACACTCACAGAATGACAGAATAAAAAGGAAATTAGGAACGGAAGTTCAAAGCTGAAAACGAAAAACTGTTATCAGTTAACAGTGGTCGCCATATTATGGAAGACGAGCCGCGGTCGCGGTGGATGATAAATTGATAATACATATTACCCAATGCAGTTGCAGTATGAAGTATGAACTATGTTCACGGTTTACCAGTCCAGAGTCTATAATATTACTCGGTATTGATTTTTAGTTGACGCGGTTTTTGTATTTTATTCATTACGCATTTGTTTCGTTGTTTTTTTAATTTGTCCAACACTTCAAAATGATTCGGTTCATTCTAATACAAAACAGAGCAGGAAAAACGAGACTAGCCAAATGGTATATGAACTTTGATGATGACGAGAAACAAAAGCTTATCGAAGAAGTGCACGCAGTTGTAACGGTCAGAGATGCAAAACATACAAATTTTGTAGAATTCCGAAACTTCAAAATAATTTATAGAAGGTACGCCGGATTATATTTTTGCATCTGCGTGGATGTGGGCGATAACAATCTGTGTTATCTGGAGGCCATTCATAATTTTGTCGAAGTCCTCAACGAATATTTCCACAACGTTTGCGAACTAGATCTGGTTTTCAACTTCTACAAAGTATACACCGTGGTAGACGAAATGTTTTTGGCTGGCGAAATTCGAGAAACGAGTCAAACTAAAGTTTTAAAACAACTACTTATGTTGAGTTCATTAGAATAAGTTATTTTAATATCTACAAGCAAATATTTTACTTTACCAATACACATTATTATTAATAATTTATTACTTTATATATACCATAATGTATTCTTTTTTATTTATATACATAACATAATATAATGCTATTACAAGTGTAATTAGAATTAAAATAAATTACACCCAATTTATTTTTATTCTTTCTTAGACCTTTTTTTATGTGTGATAAGAGATAATATGATATCCTTAATTTTATCCGCCCCCTAAGATAGCAAATCTGCAAATATCAAATATTTACTACTATAGGAATTTGGAAAACATTGTTAGTGTTAAATACATTTTGTTATAAAATAAAATGGATGGCTATAAATTGTTGAAGTTTGGTGTATTTTTTACAGTCAGTGTTATCAAATTAAGTATTTGGATGATTTATTTAAAATAACTTACGTCTGTTGCGGTAAATTGTAGCTTATCATTTGAATCTTTTCCACAATACTTGAAATATTCTTTCATATGTTTAGCCACAAGTTCTTCTTCAAGACATAAACTTTCTTGCTCAGCGTTCAGAAACCTAGTAAGATTTTGAACATTGAATGTATCATCAGCAGAACAATACATTGAAAAACATTCATTGAAAATCTATTAAAATGCCAACAGGTATTAAATGATTATAAAACAATATATTATGAAATATAATGTTTACCCCTGAATTATAGATAAGTTTATTATAGAGGGAGACAAACTCGTCAAAATTAAGCTCATTGCGCTTCCTGGTGTCGACTTCTTGAAACAACTCGCGTAATTTACTGGTTGATATTTTGCAATGAACTCGAGGAAAAAAAGATTTTACATCTTTCAATGTCACTCTATAAAATAAATGTGATTATACTTATTTTTTTTTTAACCTAAACAGCATTTCAATGATTATATTTTAAAAACATATTAAAATAAAACATTTTGTTTTAAGCGATTGATTTATTTTTATACTAACGTTTCCCTCGAATTTTCCATGATATAAAATTCTTTGCGTAGCCATCTTTCAACTTGCAATGGATATGGAGCACAAACAGTATCATTTACAAGATGATATAAACCTTTCAGCCACAGTTCACACTCTTGTTCAGATAATGCTATAATACATTTATAATCATAATTAGACAAAGGTAAAATATCAGCAATAATAATAAATTTGACCCATTCATTAATGACACAAAAGTATATTTGAAATTTTGAACTTCGAATACCCCCTGTTAGAATGTACTGGATCCGCCTGAGTTCAATAGCAAAATATGTTTAATTTTAGATTCTATTCAGAACTATGAGTATGAATATATTGATATTACAAAAAGTAAAGACATTTTTTGTGAATAAGAGAGATTTTTGGTAGAAATTTGGATCTAATTTGTAGTTTTAAGGGACAAATGTATAATTTTCCCAGTCCTTTTCAAAATTATTAGGGTAAAAAATAAAATAACTTTTTGGGAACCATAGTTTTGATCTATAACATAAGTTTTAGGTGCAAAACTAAAAGTATAATATCTTTAAGTTTAGTATAAAGGCACATTTATTTTTATGAGCATTTTAATTTTAAATTTTGATGAAATTTGTCAACCCACAGATTATGTAGACAATGATAGCTGACTTAATAATATAGACACAAATCTAAACAATAGTAATGAGTGAACTAATGAATATTTCATATTACCCATAATATATTTATTTTTAGACTTAATATTAAAAAACTATCCAGCTACTTCAACACAATATACTGCTTTGATTCATTCAAAATGTCTGTTACCTAAGCATACACATTAACTAAGTCTAACATAATGGAACTCATATCTGTGATAAATATCTCATTTTAAAATAATTGATTCTACAAACTTTTACTTCTTCTTACATCAAAACATCTAATTTATAAATAATAAAATCCTTTCTACAAATTATTACTTAACCCAATATGGACCAATGTATTTTAAGTACATCTCAAAGTCACCAACATTAATCTTCTTTAAGACTTTTAATTCAAATTATTTCTGCAAATTGTATGTCTCCAAACACTTACTTTATCAAAACCTTTCTTTTCCACACGTCCAAAATATTACAAAAATCATCCATTAACTATTAGATCGCCATTACAAAATCCTCTAATCACCAAGCCTAAACTGTCATCTGTAACGATTCGAAGTGACGTCTATAATATAATAAATGTTGTAAAATAAACTTTCTAATGCCGGGTTGCACCAAATATTTACACAGAGATAAACTTGTTTAACTGAAGTTAAAATAAAAGCCTGAAATACCATAAGCATATTACATCTTTAATAAGCTATTATCACAGATATATAAAACAAGTTGTTTTATTTATTTTCATTCACTATCATTGCTAACACTAATTGTATATATTATAAATTTACAGATTGTGTAACATTAATAATAATAATAATAATAATTAATTAATAATAAACAATTTATTATCTATCCGACTTCACAAAAAATTATACGTTTTTTAAAAGAATCAAATTTGAACCAATTCATAGATGATAGATACTCTAGTTCTTGAAAAAAAAAATCATTATTTGCAAATATTTGAACCATTAAGGTATTACATGAATTTCTTAACAGTATATTATATTGAATACATAATATTTCATTTTTAAGAGCTACAAGTTAGGTTAGGTTAAGTCATGCAAATTAATAATAACCATTACTGTTTAAACTCTAGCTTACAAATGAAAAAAAAAAACAATGCTTTTTTATCAAAATACCATAATAATTTATGGATAATACGGGGATTACTTTAATAGTAATACAATCTTTGATTCAATTAAAAAAATAGAAGCTCTTATTTACTAATAATGGTATTGCACTACTACAAAATTGATTTTAGTTAAATGAAACTAAATTTTTTTAAATAGTAATTTATAGTAACTATTACTATTCTATAAATACCGATCAAATGCACTTTTAGGTCTTCATAAGTAAAGTAATTTATAATGAACAACTAGAATATTATAAATTGTGTAAATATTATCAAAAAGCTATAAATAAATAAAAAAATATAATTTTCATCAAAAATAAAAATGTAACGACATTAAAATGAAATAAAGATATTTTTAATTATTATACTTAAATAAAAGAGCTAAACATTTATGCACCCATCTTTAAAATAGGTAAGTAGTTACTGTTGATACTGTTTTATTTATTTCATTTTATTACTTAAATTAGTTATAAATTTCCTATTTAACATTGTTTGTTATCGATTTTATTAAATACTATCTAAATCTGTATTATTAAAAAAATTACAAAAAATATATTTTAAATAATCATACCTTATATTTTTATAATTAAAATAGCAAAATGAAAATATTTATAAATAACCTTGACATGAATTTGTCGAGTTATTCATAAGATATAGAGGTACTACCAAATAATTAGTTATTTTTGTCTTTTACTTTACATAGAATTTACCTCAAAATCCATAAATATATCATAAATCATATCATTAATAAACATACCAACAACAGACAGAGTTTTCAATTTGAATTCGTTCCCATAAAATATGACAAAGCATTTAGTCGCTTCAAATTTTTTTAATTCGTCAGGCCATCTATCGAATTCTTTACTATTTCTACCACAGCGTACTTCTTTGGCGTCTTTGAGGTCCACTAAAATTAATTGATCAAACAAACATAAAATGTTAAATACACATATTGGTACAATATAATTATACAATAATTGTATTGATCAAACTAAAACATATAATTACAAGAGCCATCAAATGTCTTATTATTGGTACTACTAGTCCTGGACCATAGAATCTGTCGCGTTTCCTTGCGTAGTCTCAATGTTCGTTTCTCAGGCCGCTTCTTCAAATAGAATCTTGTGACAATTGTACCTCGTTCCAAAATGTTCATAATCTGATCGAGTTCCGAGATGAGCACATTATGTGATAATGAGCCACAAGCCATTTCTGAAATATTAGTTTACAATGTATTCTGCCTGAAAACATTTAATAAGTCCATCAATTTTCGAAAATCAAAAAGTTCTTTTGAATATCAGAATACAATTTTGTGTTGAATTATCAAAATAGTTATGATTCATGAATGAATTTAAGATACTTTATTAGATAACAAATCAATGATTACAAAATGCGATAACGTTTAGCATATTATGAAATTGTTAAATTCAAAAACAAGAGGTGGTCAATTTATTATAATTTATTACAATTTGTAATATTAGCTTCTTATACACATTCTACAAAATTGTAAATAATATTGGTAATACCAATTTTAGTATTTAATAATTGGCGATGGGTAATGTAAAACAATTATAAATAATTTTAAATGATTATTTTTTGTATTAATTTGTAAACCATACCTACTGATAATTTTTGATTGATTTTTTACGATTTTCTTTAAAGGTTTACAGTCAACTCAGACACTCAGTCAAGTTTTTAAGTATATTAAAATAAATTGTCAAATTTGTTTTTAAATTTTAAATAGTTAAGTATGGGTAATGACTGAAATAAGTACCTAGGGCCCTATAAAGATTTCTACAGTGCCTTACCTATATTATAGTTATATAATATGTCCGTCAAGTGTCAATAATACAAATAAAATACAATATTTTATACAATATTATTTTTTAATAAGATTTTTTTATAATTCTAAGATTTTATAAAATTTTATTACATTTATTTAAAATGTATAAAAATATATTTTTTTCCCAGCTAATAATTAAATAATTATATAAAAAAAAATAATACTATACCTAAGTAGGAGAATGTATTCTTAATCTTAAGATAAATTAAAATATAACCAAAATTGTAAATTTATAAAAATGTTTGTATTATTTATTTATAATTTAAAGGACTTAGCTAATCAACAGACAATAGCAGGCATAAATTCAATCACCATCTAAGTTGCAATAGTAATGGTTTAATGACATCAATAAATACATTAAGATGTTATTTTTATACTTTAAAACTGAATATGTTATAATATATGATAAGTGATAATTGTAATTGCGTTTTTTTGAAATTAAATTAAGTTTTGAAAACTTTATAAAAGAATCTAAAAAATTTACTTTACTTTAATTTACTCTACCGCTTTGTCTCATGTATGATCAGAACAAATACGTCAAAAAAAATAATATAAATCATATAATGATACAAAAATACTAACTAGATATACCTACTCAGGTGTACAATGTACATATCGTTAAATATAGCCGAATAGGTTTATTATATATTTTTATTATTATTAGTATTTAGTTGGTAATTGGTATGTGAATAATATGGTTATGCCAAGTAGAATGGAACAGAATTCCGTTTGTCGTAAATGATATATTTACATATCTACCTATATAGGTATTAGGTAGTACGTATAATAGGTATATAATCGAGTCATCTCAGTGGGGCCCAGTATTCATATGTATATGAAATGAAATGAAATGAAATAAATAAATAAATAATGTATTGTGAAATATATAATATTATTTACCTATAATATATTATACATATAATTATTCTTTATGATGTTACAATGTTACATTTAAATTGTAAAAAAAAGTATATTTTCGCTCTTAAAAATCGTATTTTATCATTTATTGACCGTTTGTCATTGCATTATATTAAAATATTTGTTTTTAAACAGTTATGCGTAAAATTTAACGGTATTTTAGAAACATATATACCTTATCTATACCTATTATTCCTATAGTTATACTTTATACGGATGATAGTAGTATAGTACTATGAAACCATTGATTAGGTATTATAATAACTTAAAATGTATTAATTTTTATAATTAATTGAAAATATTCAATGAAGCTATTAAAAGGTTTAAAAGCTCATATTATATTGTTACTCATTATGTACCTATTAAATACCTATAATTTATATAATAATGTTGGTTTTAAATAAATGTAATACGATTTACGACTAAGTACCTACCTATTTAACACTACATTTAAATAGGTACTTATCCATGTTCCATATTATAATATTATGTAAGACAACTGACAAAATAATTAAGATTTTATTTTTTCCAAAAATGTATTCCTAAGTAAATTCTTGTTAACCTATCTTACCTATCTCTAATACCTATAATATATTTGTTAAATAAGTTTCTAAAGTATGCTATCCCCGTTAATATTAAATTAGGGATGTACCTATGGACGATTATCGATTCCATGTAAATTGTTTAATGTCTTAAGTTTCTATACTAATTATTAATTACTATAACGCGTTTATGTTTATAGAACCTTCATTTAATGTGATGATAATAATAATTATACCAAACGTTGTGTTAAAAATTAAAATAGGTAACTGCAATATCTGATTTTCAAAGTTTTTGTGTAAAAATACTTTTGACGTAAATAACACATAAATAAATGTATACAATAGGAGTAGAAGTTGGATGATTTACCATTTACCTACTAGATTTACATAATAAAATATAAATACCTTGTCAAATACTCAAATACTCCGTTGCATAATACACATTTATTTATTCAAACACTTAAATTGAAATGTATAATAAAAATCATATTTATATTTTGTAAAGGTATAAACATAGCACTGGTCATTGTCGGATACCTATATTAACTATGGCCTATGAGATAACTTTCAAGTCAGAATACTGTAATATAGTCGTATAACTATTTTATTATTTTATTGTATCACAATATCAAAATATATTTACGAGTGTAATAAATTGATATGACATTTTTTTCATATTTTATTGTGATAGTATTTATTTTGTTTTATGACGCACCAATATGTCTATGAAGAAAACATATTTTTCAAAAGCTCATTAAGTTTAAGTCTTATATTAGGCATGAGCGTGGATTATGACATTATGTATTTATGTGTACCTATATTAAATACTTAATAAACTAAATACTATAGTAACTACTAATTAGTATAAAAGTAAATGTTATACCTATGAGCTATTGCTATACCAATAGTAGCTATACCCAAATGCGACTGGAGTATTAGGGTTTGTAGGAATTTATTCAAATTTATATTATCATAAAAATTGTATACCTACCTGGCTCCCTATATAATATAATAATATGTAAAAGACTAGAGGGTTAATAAAACTTCGGTGTGTTTTAAATGTTTTATTATTCCTGCTAAGTATTAATATGTATAAGTACTCTTTATTATTATTATTATTATATTATCTATGTGACCAAGGGCGCCAGCAGGGGGGCAAAGAGGCCATTGCCCCTACTGGGATTTTTTTAAAACTATTGTTAATTTAATGCCACGCATATTATTATTATATAATTAATAATAATATTTAAATATATAATATTATAACATAATTTTATTGAAATTAATTTATGAAGTTAAGTAAAAATTATTATATTTTTCGATAATCTAAAACTATATAATCTTGAAAGTATTTATTAGTTAACAATTTACAATGTTGACTGTATGTCGCTTAAAATTATAAAATCTCCCGAGTCCCGATTTCTTAGGTATTTGATTTGGTTTTAGAATTTTGATCTTGCCTCGGGTTAGATTTGGCGCGCTTGTATGTGGCTCTGTTGCCCATGAGCTTTTATACTTCATTATTTTAATATTATTTTTACTTTCGTCTACATAATTTTTTTAATTGGGCAAAGTAAAAATACTGTGTAGTTAGTTATTATTATTTATTAAAATATTAGTATATTATTATTTCCGTTATTTTTAGATCGATAGACAATAATTGTTCGAATTTAAAGCAAAATGTTTTAGATCTTTATTTTACAAGATTTTTTTTATAAAGTTATACCTTAAATCTATAGGTACTTTTCAAAATGCAACAATTAATAATCTAATGATCAGTTATACGTTGTAGTTTAACTATTGTTTTGTGTTTGTACATTCATTGAGTTAAGACATTAGTTGTAGACTATTTAACGGTCATTAGTCATTATTCATTATATATGCGATACCTATACTGAGCCCAATACTGGCTATACTTAATTTAATGTTTTAACAATATACATAGGACCATTAATTATTATAGTGCTTCGAGTGCTTCGACTACTTTAATTTGTCTCTGAATAATCGAAAATAGAAGGTTTTCCTATAACCCTATTGAATTTTTTGTAAAAATATACATAAAATTAAGTATAAAATATATTAAAATACCTACACCTATATCATATCGTATATTCGCATTATCGCTTATACACATATTATAAAATCATCAAGATTCTTGAGTTTTTCTAGAAATAAGGAATTATAGTTGCTGGAATTTAATTTTAAACAACTACAATATTTTATAATGATTCGTAGATAGGTATTATAGTTATTATAATTTGATATACCTATCCTAAATCGTGATCACTGCAGGTCGTAATTTGTAACTTAGTACCTAAGTTGTAAGTACAAACACTACGGCGATACACTGGTACACATATTATAGGTACCTTATTGTATACTTACGTAGGTGGTTGCGCACAATAAGTGTTGATACATAAACATAACTACATAAGTATACAATCGTTAAATCGTATATTATTCTATCCTGTGTATATGTACTTATTTTGAATGTTAGTAGTATCTACAACAGCCAATAGGTATCATGTATCTATATAGTGTAGGTACTATTAGGTAGGTACTGCAATGTCCGCGACGGCCCACGACAACCAGTTCGGCGTTGAACGCTTCGCGAGCGCCTGCGCTGTCCGTGACGTCATCATCGTGAATGCTGTTCGTTCGCCGGAGACCTGTTGAACTGCGTGGCCTACATCCGGAAATCCCGTTACCCGTGCCACTTGTTCGGCACCACCAGACGCCTAGAGCTCCACGCATACGTGTTCAGGGGAGGGGGGAGGGGGCTCGGCGATCGCATTATTATGTTATTATTATTATTTTCATATACACGACAGTAACGATTACGAATCGGTAACGCGTCAGCGTATCGTGCCCGGCACAGAC
Source organism: Rhopalosiphum padi (assembly GCF_020882245.1). NCBI lineage: Eukaryota > Metazoa > Arthropoda > Insecta > Hemiptera > Aphididae > Rhopalosiphum > Rhopalosiphum padi. The sequence goes on along the minus strand of NC_083598.1, from coordinate 8,675,398 downwards.
ATTTCACTCGTATTTGCAGTGTATAGGTACACTCACCTTATTATTACTATAACGTACAGTATTAGTATTAAATTTAATTAAAATTAATATATTATTGCAAATATACCTACCAATATACGCACGTATGTTCGGGCTACCGGGAATTATGAGCAAAGGTGTCTCCGGACAGAGCGGCGGCAGCAATCGGAGTCACATCTCTAAGAGCAGCAATAACAGCAACAAGAGTAAAACGCTTACGTATCTGCTGTGGCTGATCGGCGGCGTGTGCGGACTGCACCATTTCTACTTGGGTAGAGACCTGCAAGGCGTGCTTTGGTGGTGCACGTTCGGTGGGTATTTCGGATTTGGTTGGCTCAGGGACCTGTTCTATATCGGCGAATACGTGGCCGACGCTAACAAAGACGAGAAATACATGAAAAAAGTCGAGTACATGGTGCGAGTACACGAAAAGGTGAGTACTTGTGTAGGACTTTTAACATCTTACTTGAAGGAAGGGTTCTTAACAATCTAACGTAATATTACTAGCATTTAGTTCGACGTAAATTCGACTTTTACTCATTCACACGACATGTAAATAATCATTATAATCACATGATACTCCTTTAGTCTATAGAATAGTTTTTGCATAGTTTATAAAAACATTAAAAATTATTTTACAACATAATATTATATTTTGATATTTACCTCTCTTCATTAGATCACTAGATGGTGTAATATATCAACGAACATATTTAATATTATTTATTATATTATTATTGTCACGTGTGACACTTTTAATAATAGGAATATTAGGAATATAAGTATAGCTATTATTCCAATAATACTTACTATTACTCATACGTCTTATTTATAATTTTATTATATTGGTTCTTTTGGAGTAATATGCCAGTACCTAATCGGCAGCAGGGACGCAGGGACTCTCGTCATACGTCATTATAATACATACTTGTAATAATGTTGTTAATAATTATATACGAACTTAAGAAGTCTAAAACTCCTAAATTCGGCCCTGATCAGCAGGTATACATAACATTATGTTAGCCTTTTTTCACGCTTGGGTATGCAGTATGAAATCACGAGAAATTAATATAATTTATAGATGTGATTGGTACCTATGTGGCTATATGGTTTTCCTAACGTATGTACCTACGTTGGCATACTTATAAATAACTACTTTTAACTACTTATACATTGCGTGTACGATGTGACGCGGAGACAGCCGGAAACGTCTCGGTCGGTTTGAAAAAAGTGTCAGACGAAAGAAATGGAACACGATCCGTATTCCATCAACATCTATAATATAAACGCATCGAAGCGATTCATTGACGACCGGTAATATTGTTTACATTTACCTCGTTCGTTGGCTACATTGAAACTCGAATAAATTATTTCTATCGTTATTATTTTAAGAATTCGGATAAAAAACTACAAAAATTTAAAGCGGCTCACATGATACAAATTAATGTTTTTATATATAGGTCAACAATAGGTATATACTAGATATTTATATTGTATACCTTTATGATATACCTTTATCAGGCCAAAAACGATCGAAAAATAATATATGAAATCGAAACACGTATAACACATATGGTTGCGATCGTATATACTTATAGACTATAGTATCTATATATTATCTGTTTATATCTTATTTACTTACATACGTGGTTGTTTTATATGACGTGGTTAAATTTCTTATTTAGTCCGGTAATTCGAGTATAATTCTATACTTCTTGCAATTATTATTTATCAATCTTATAATATTCATCAAATTTACCTGAACACAAATACGGCTACATATATAATATATTAATAAAAAGCTATTTTTTATAAAACATTTTAATTTACACTTTTCAAGTTATTATATAAGTACAATAATATATTACAAAGATATTACTTAAATTATTTTTAAAAAATTACCATGATAATACATATGAAAAGACAATATTATTGTATTTGTATAATTACTTGAAAAAAATCGTACGTAATAATTTAAATAGTTGTAGGTGTACAATTATTATTTAACTGTATGGTGTGTACCTATACACATTTTATAGTTACTTAAAAATATAATATAATTAAATCTTTAGTTAAGGGTTTTCAAACTTTAAAACTTTATAATTTATAACTGACAGAAAATGGAAAGTTTATTTTTGGCGGAAATCAGTGACACCCATCTAAATATCATCTAATATATAAAATATAAATATATAACTTATATAAAACCTATTGAAAATTATTATTTATACGGGCATACAGCTATGTTTTTTCATTATATTTACATTTTGTAAAAAAAAAGTACTATACTACTTATAATTTATATATTAAAGTTTTATAATTTATAAGCATTCTGATATAATATATTATACCTAGACCTAGTACCTACCTAATATATATCCTGCTGTGTGTGATCTATTTTACTGCTTTGAAAACCTCAATAAAGGCGAATGGGTATCGCAAAACGATACCTAAATTTCATTTTGATAGAGAAAATAGACTTGAGTATTGAATTTAAATCTAATTCATCAAAAATCATAAAGAAACATATAACATTCTTTTCGCTAACGTAAATCATGTTCGAAAAATTATATTTGTTTACCGGCCCCTTCTGCGACGAGAGTTCGGCTCTTGGACATAGGACATGTTTGGAATTTAACCTTGAAAATACCTACCACAGAAACACATGCAGGTTAATCACCTTTATTTCTCTGAAAATGAATTGTATATGATATTGCTGTTAGAGGGTTCTTAACTCATCTTGTTGTATAAAATATTATATCTGATTAACTTAACGAGACGTGGTTTTGTAAAATATAATAATCGTATCTACTTTAAACACGATGCCACGACACAGCGAATTTGAATACATTCTACTTTTGGCTTATTGGCTATGTGGTAACATTTTGGTTAGACTATTATTCATTGATAATTCTAATAATATAATACTGTATTTATGAGATATTAAAAACTAAAATATTATTTCGTAATACAGGTGATACAGACATACAGTCATACAGTGATTATTGTGAACACTTCGTTGGTTTTTCGAACATAAAATTCATTATTCACCGTATTAATAATATATTCGGGCAAACGTACATTAAACCATTAATTTTTTAATGGTTTTTTTTTTTTGTGTTTAAACCTGTTTCGAGATAATACTACACAATTTATCTATTTTGTATATTACACAAAAACAACGGTATCACGATTCGGTGGCAGGATATTTAATAATAATATTATATTATATACGAATACGTTAGCGATATCCTGCATACGTCCAATGAACTAGTGACGTTTAATATCGTCGCTAGATAGCGGTTTTTAATCTTGTTACGCTCTCACTTGTTACGGTTGGGACAAGACTGCAAGTATATATTGTACGATTTAACATCAACTCTTCACCTCACCTCCATTACCTTACCGTCGGGTCTACACTCTTGGCGCGGTAACCGAGCGGTTACCGATTGTCCACATTTCGACCTGAGGAAAGTCCCCGGACCGTATGCAGAAAGTGCAACCGGCTTAACGGCCGTTCAATTCCGCCCCATTCGCCCGTCTACTTGATGGAAGTGAATGGAGCACGTTTCCACGTGCCCATGATCCATTAGGGCGGATTGTGGGCGAACATTGACTGGTCCTAGAAATACAGTATGTAAAGGGAGGGTTACGCAAGTGGCCCTTGACATAATGGGGCTTATCAACGGAGGCGAGGTTTCATTTTTTAATTTTTTTTTATCCTTATATAAACGTTTTTTTATTTTTTTATTTTTATCTTATTCCACAAAATCACAAAACCACAACACTCGACGATGATTAAAAAATCGTACGAAAATTTTTTTTAATATAAACAGTAATACTTATTATGATAACAATACTTTTTTATTAGAACCTAAAAATTAAATCACACACAGGTTGAGGTGATTATGACTAATAGATTTTGAACTAAAAAAATCACCGTTATTGATGCATTTACGACCTAAGCAAAAGCAATATACAGAAATGTAGAACAAATGAATACACATTTGTAACAATACAACGACAGTCGACAACTGTCAAGTTATGCATTTTATAATATTATCAATAATATAATAAAAAAAAATGTATTTAAATTTAAACCAAAATGTTATAATATTATTCTTTAAATTATATTATAATTTAGGTAAAATATTTATTCAATAAAAAGATAATTAAGAATTATCGAAAATTAATTAATAAGCATATCCTAACTAATCTTACAATCTACTATGTGCTTGGACATTTACTATGTAGTAGGTACATATTATATTATCATATATTTTATTTTCAATTTTAACATCCCAAGATTCGTTATAAGTGTTAATGTTAAGTCGTTAAGTAACTACTTAGTCATTTATTACTAAATCACAGGCCAACTACATAAATAATAAATTAAAACTTATAAGAATATAATTATTAGTAAATAGTAGTTACAATAATAGTCCAACTGAATTATTATTACCTAGTTAATTGTTTTACGTACCTAGTACTTAGTAGTCTGAATTTATTATTATGAGTTGAAACTATTGAAACTAATATCTGACATTTTTTACTATATTTCAGCCACCGTTTTCTACGGTTCGATTCACTGGAATGGTAGTAGTGGCTTATCTTTTCAGTACTGTTGTATCCTTAGCAATACCTGAGGATAATGTTGGAGGTCTTAGTTGGCAATGGTTACATGTATTTACTCCTCTAGCTGCAGCTTTAGGTAAGTAATTGATATTTTAAAATAGTAATACTATTATGTAAACCACTTTTAAAATGATTTTTTCTATTTCTATATCATTATTTTTTTTATTAATTATGTACCTATATGGCTATATCAAGCATTAGTACATGTTTTATAATATTTAATAGGACATGGCACAATAGAACATTTTTCAGTCATACAGCCAAGATAATATATTAGGTATTAATATTATTGTTGTAATACCCTTATAAATTGTAGGAATCTACTGGCCTTCTAATTAATTTCAATAATATTTGACTTTTATGAGTTTAAGCAAATTGTACTTTGTCTAATATCTATTGTTTATGTATTAAACAACATTTGTGATTAGTAAAAAAATCAATAATCTATAAAAAAAAATAGATAGTATTTTCTACATTAATTAAAAACAAAAATATGAGTTTATCACTTAATTTCATTAGATACATAGTCATCAGTTGTCTCATGGCGTAACTCGTAAGAGTTCATAAATTAAAATGTATTTTTTCTTGTTAATCTACAAATCAAAAATTATGTTCAATAGGCTCTGCATATGAGCTCTTAAATTATTATTTAAAATTAATTTAATATTAAATATTTACTAAATACTTACCTACTTATTGTTGTTAATGCATTTTTAGGAGTATGGGCTGTGGGAAATATTGGTCATGAAAAAGGATCTCTAAAATGGCCTTTAATATGTGCATATTTAGTACCTATGGTTGGTAATCCATTGAAATCATTTATTTTTGATAAATGGGGCTATGATATTGATGAATCTACATCGTTTGCCATCATGATATTATCTGCAGCATGGTCATTTGATCATTTGGAAAAACGGTGGAGACCAAAAAACCGAAAGACTCCAGGTACTTTAAAGTAAGTATATATGAAAAATAATGTTTGTAGATTGTAAGAATTTAGGTATAATAAAATAGAAATTCAATTAAAGTTAGGTGTAATCATATTTATATGATTAATATTTCTTCAAAATAACCTATTTATTTAAAAAAAAATGTGAATGTATTTTTTATACAATGTTTACTTACTATGTAATTCAATTTTCAGGAGAATTATGGTTATCAGTATGTGTTGTTTATTATACATGGCTTTATGGAGTAGTTATTTGTATTTCAATGCCAAAGTAACTGATGAAGAAGGAGATGAAGTACCATTCCACGAGGCTTTAGGTCATTTTTTCAGTTCACCCTGGTGGTTAGATGTAAAACAATCATTTATTGATGTATGGCAATTTGCTCAAGAACACGGGTGGATGGAGACTTGGCGGCAAATAGTTTCATTGTCTGATCCTTCGGGTGAACAGAATGCTTTTAAGGTGAGATATATATATATATATATATAATATGTCAAATATGTAAAATAATTTAAAACTAAACTTATGTAATTAAAATTGAAAGAATTTATAAAATATAAAATTGTATACTTACAATTTTACAACATCATTATTCGTGAATAGAATGCAGATTTTTATGTAATTGTATATTTTTGGATTTTTGTCAGTTGTGTTATTAAGTCATAAACTCATAACAGTTTCAAGCAAATAACAAAAATTTTGCTGCTAATTTAAAAATGTGCAAGATTATTATTTTAGAAATCTGTGTTCTATTTGATGAGAACTACTTTGAAGTTAAAATTAATAATTATGTACATATATTTATATAAAAGTTAAACATTTATAATAAACAATACTTATTGTTTTATATTAAGGTGTTGGAATTAAGATCAGGAGCTACGCAAACTGAAATAAAAAATCAATGTAGAACATTAGCAGTAAAATACCACCCAGACAAAGCTAAAGATGATGTAACTAAGAAAGATGTACAAAATCGATTCTTTGAAGTACAGCAAGCATGTGAACTGTTATCAAATAGTAGAGCTAAAAGGCGAAGAAGAAATAAACAATTTAATGAAGAACTTTAAGTTGCAATATTATTTTACTTTTGTTATGTATCTATCATAAAACCATAATTATTTAAAAAATTACTGTGATAAAACCAAATTAATGTTTACTGCAACATTATTTAAGAATAGCATTTTTCATAAATACTATTAGTCAAGGTTTTAAATATTTATGTGATGGATAATTTTAAAACAAAAATTACAATTTTGAAATTCTTTATATGGTAACTTAACATTATACTTTATAAAGGAATATTTTCATCAGATTAATAGTGTTTTAGTTTTAGGAATATTCATTATCATTTATTATACTATAACGTTGTCCAATAAAACACTAGAGTCTAGAATCACATTTTATAAACGCTCATTGAGTATAAATGTATAAATTTGTATGTAAACCAAATTAAACACCAATTTTATATTTACATATTTTGTTAGAATCATAAATGTAATGTTTTCGAGTTTTCAGTGAGTCTCGAAGTTCCTATAAATAATAATAATGTTTAGTTTATTTTTAATATGTATTTAACTTATAATACCAAACTTTATAATTTTATTATTTGTTTAAAATTAAATAATTTTAATTTACTATATAGCTTAGTGTAATTATTGTTAAATGTCAATAGGGTTTAAGACATAGACTGTATACTTCCACAATAATATTTCTAACTTTTTGTAGAATAAAATATTTTGTTCTGTAAAAAATTATATATATTTATAATTTGATATAATTACATTTTAGGAGTTGGGAAATAGTGTAAATGTTTTGTTAAAATATAGATCATAGTAATTATCAATTAACTTTACAATATGGTGCCATTATCAAAATTGTAATGCTAATCTAGTTTTTTTTTTTTGTAATCAGACCATTAGTTAAATACACGGACGTAGGTTAAATAGTTCATAAAATTCATGACATGTAGTATATTTAGAACAATTAGAAGAAAAAAAATTACATGATATGGTTTATTTACCATATAAATTTGATATATCCATTTGATATCATTTGTGTAATTAATATTATTATAATTTAAATAACAGAAATGAAAAAATATATAGCATTAGGTAATGAATTTAGAATTACATATTAAATTTTAAACCATTAATAAATAATATCTGAAAGAGCACCTTAATATTTGAGAATATTAACAATCATTCTTATTTTACTTAGTTAATTTTTTACAATTATATATTTTTATTCATAAATTAACAATTAAACACATTGTTTTCTATAACAAATAAACAAAAAATTCTTATATACAATGTTTTCTATTAAATATTTTTAAGTAATCTTAAAACAATTTTGCGGTAATAGAAAATATCGTTCATTTTTGGATAAAATAAATTTCATTTGAGTTTTAAACTATTTTGAATATATATAATAATACAGTATGATTCTTTTATCATAAAACACTTGTTATTTCAAAAGGTATTCATGTTTTTGAAAACATTTTTTTTACATAGTTTTAAGTTGTTAAAAAACAACGTTTTTATTAAAAAAATTATATTTTTAAATATTTTTTATCCTTATATTTTTTTTAAGATTTTTACTTTTTGGAATGACAACATAGTTTTAATTTCATATTCTAAAGCAGAATAATTTTATGAGTATTTTGATATATAAAAATCAAATTTAGGACGAGTAGTTTATGAGTTATAAGTATTTAAAGTCTTGATGCGCGGAGTGGAGTGGTATGAGGCATAGACTTATAAGTTATAAGTTATAATTATATTGGTGGATTTAATTTACGTTTTAAATAAGATGGGTTTGGAATTATTGAAAAAATGGGCTCTTTGAAGACACACTCTGTCTGCAACGGACGCTATGCCGGCCGCAGATGATGTGTGAGCAGCGTGTAGATACCCATGCTTTTCGAAGCAGTCAACACCCGACGGTTACAGTACCAATGTGTAAAGCGGCACCCCGATAGGTAGTGACTATTTTTCTTGCGCGTTAATTTTCCAACCGTCAACTGGTGTCTGTGTGAAACGCAGTATTCTACGAGCGGATATTTGATACGTTAGGTATATTTGGTCCAGCGGTGGTCAAGACGTCAAGTCAATTATGTAGAGAGTATTTGGTAATACAGTTTATCCTTGTATTGGACTTGCCATCGAACCATAGTTATTAAATATTCGACTATTTAAGTGCCTCGTTATATTAATTTGATTACATACGAGAGTACCTTGTTGTTGTTACACACCAATTAAGTTTATACAATGCAAATTGGTTACGCGGCGATAGTGTACGTGCTTACCCAACACCCTATAATTGAAATTTCTGTTTTTTTTAATTGTCATTAAGACCAAATTAGCCCCAATGAAATACTTGACCATTTATCACTACCCGGCTCGAGTTGAATGCCGCACTATTAATGGCCCGTTAGTTATGTCGCATTCTAACGTCGCAGCTCAACATTATCGGCATTATAATATAAACATAAAGTGCTTATAGCATTGGTTAACTGTTCTTCACTAGTCCTTTAAGGCTTTAAAATAAAGATTTCGAGTACACTAAATCCAAATATTGATACCGAAATATTGTCAAGCAAATTAAGTAACGAACTTGCCAAAATTCATATTACTAGAACTTGGAAAAGTTATTACTTATTAGCCAATGACCAACGAGGACTATACTTAAAAATATCTCATATATATATACAGGCCCGGGTTAATACATGCAATCGTAGGCTCTAGGCAAAGCTGGAGGAGGGTCCAGGGGTCCGACCCCCCAAGATTTTTTTAAAAATAGAAATTTTTTATAGTGATGAATAAAGTTAATTGGCTATAAACTTTCAGTATTTATATTAAAAAAAAAATGGTGACCCCCCCTTCCGAACTTTTTTTTTAGTTGCAGCCTTGGCTCTAGGCACAGTGCTTTTAATTCCTATGCGCTTATACTGCACTGCGGTGTCCAGTATTTAAATGGGTACTAAACCTTCTGTTTAGGAGAGGAAGTGTTGAATTTCAATGTTAATCCTTAAAAACTAAACTTTTATAGGATAATAATTTTAATAAATCTCAAAAACAGTTAATTTTATTCAGTCTACAACTATATAGAAAATTAAATTGTTAAAACCATAAAAAAAACTTATTTTACGCCAAATTGAATATTTTTTTATCCCTCATATTTAAGTATTAAACAAGGTAATGGTAACCAAAAAAATAGTAGCTACACATTTTATTTTTGTAGGCCCTAGGCACAGTGCTTATAGTGCCTATATGCATATGTGCTAATACGGCCTTAGAATACCTATATACCTATATTTCAAACTAGTTGTAATAGGCACTTCGAATTTTAAATTAAATAAGAACATTGCCTTTTGTGCACGTTTTGAATATTATAAGTAGTCTTCGCGGAAAGTGTATTTTACAGGCTCTAAAAATATGTGCTTTAATAAGTGCTTTGACACCTTCCAAAATACCGTCAAGAAAAATACAAAAAGACGTATAGCTATCGTGACACACGTAGTACACTCGTACTCATTACTCATAAATAAGTATAATACAACATTACAACAATTACAACGCTCATACTGTAGGCGTACTTACTGAAAAAGTGAAACTAGATCACCTGGACGACTGGACCCATAGAAAAGAATACCAGGGTTGGACGTTGGACCAAGTCCTTGTTTATTATATAAAATAGATTATAATCATTTAAGTATTTAGTATGTAATATCAGCTTTTTAATGATTAAACTTTTAAATATTTTTAAAATTATTAATCATTTAGTTCTGCCAAACCGTACAAAACCGTTAATAACCGTTATAAAATTATAATTTAAAAAAAAATTCAGGATAATATACAATTATTATGATTTTACGTATGAAATTAATTAGATATCAAAACTTTCGTAGGCAAGACAGTTGAAATATAATAATGAATCCTATAAAATCACAATGAGTTCTATAAAACAAAAACATATGATCTATCACATTATTACAATATTTATCATCCGTGGCAATCGACAATCGTCGTCATTTGTAGGAGACGATTAACCATTCTAATAATTTTATTGAACAGTTGTCAAACAACAGCCTTCAGTACATGACAAGTGCTCTCATTTTCATAAAAAATTTCAATGATTTCATTCCGAAGCGTAAAGAAGACAAATGAAGAAATAAACTAGATATTTCTTATAGGTGGCTGTGCAGTGTGCACGTTTGAACTTTAATATGGCACAGCTTGATTTCGCCGAAAAGCGTCGAAGGATACTTACGTAGGTTAATTTTCCTATAATTTTAGGGTAGTAATAAATTTAATTTTTATACTTTAAATAAATATTTATTGACTTGTACAAGCTGCCACCCCGATTACTTAGAACTATATTTTATTTCCGATAGCCGGCAACCGGCGGGTTATTGTATACGACCCGTTTTAAATTCTTAAACGATGAAATCTTTTTTTTAATATTTTATTATTTTAAAGTTTTAGATAATATTTTTTTCATAGTAAATAATTTAAGAATATAAAATTTTTATTTTTGTCTGGTCCGCAAACTGTTTTTAATTTGTGAATATGGCATGAGAGTTCTAAAAGGTTAAAGTTAAAAAATAGCCAAGAATAAAATAAATTCGTTAATTATACCTTGGATTCTGGACGCAGCAATGAATCTAAATTGATTTAAAAATTATTTAGTTTTTTTTTTATCTGTTATGAATTCTTGTAGCAAATATGATATATTTAGTACTTTGGGTGGTTAATAGTTAAATAACATAAATAATTTTAGATCTTGTCATAATATCGGAAAAACTGGAATCATTACACTATATACTTGTATAATTTCGACAAAATTAATTCGTTTACTAAGTTTTAATTCAAAAATTCTAATCATAGAATGTTGAAAATTTTACCAACTATCTACATTATGATTTCCTATACATTGTATAATTATAAAAACATTTTAACAATTTTAAATAATTAATTTTTTTTTTTTAAGCCGATATAAATTATTCATAGCAAATATGATTTAAAATTTAATACAATGTTCCTCATCAGTCACTAAAGTACTGCAATAAAAAATGTATAGTCACGATATTATATTTTTATAAACGTTTAAAATCAAAATTTTGTCTAAATCTATACAATTTTCAAATTATTTTTTCATCAGATATTTATATAATATTGTCTTTTTATATACAAATTTAATATACTAATTCTCATTAGTTTTTTTTAAATATAACAAATATAAAAGGTTTACTGGAAAGTCACATTATTTTTTATGACTATTTGAAATTCAGTATTATACCTATAACTTATTAAATGTTTGTTATACACCCACCCTAAAAATAAATATTTTTTTTCAAATAATTTTTATATTTTGTTGTAGTTCAAAAACGAATAATCTTAGATACTTAAAACTTTAATTAAATTCTTATGAGAGTATTTCTTATAAATAGTATTTTTTTTAAATATTTAGAAATTATGTATATTTACAATATTTAGTTATTATTTAAAACATTATTTGTAGGGACATAAAAGTTTTTTGTACATGTTATACTATACGTACACAATGACATTTTTGACATACGTAGATTAATCTTAAGATATTATTTATTCAAATTATTTTACGAAAAGGTTGTACCTATTAACTCAAAAGTATATAACAAGAATATAATACGGTATAAATTATATTTATTATTTATACAATATTATAATAATAATTATGATAAATGCAATGTTTTCGGAAAAAATGTAGCTTGTCAAACATTAAACACACAAAAAAAAATATACTTAGCAATACCAATCAACATATAATATTATAAGTCATAATACATCAAAATTATACTTATTAATGAAGGTTGACTGACTGTCTCTTTCAAATTCAAATTTCACACACTAATTACAGTAATAAACTTAATCACTAATGTATAAAGCAACACTATAATAATTACTTCTTTATCTTTAATTTAATGTAATTTTTGATTATTTTGTAAAATGGTACTGAAAATTGAATTCCTCAAAGCATTGACTAGGTACTATTTGTTACATAAAACCACAAAAAAGGAAATGTATGAATTTGTTTTTATTATGATAGGCGTCTTCAGATATGTATATGTAAGTTTACATGTAAGAATATGTAAGATTAAGTTAAAGCACTGCGTGATTAAAACCAAAAGTATGCAGAAATAATAACTCAGAAACATAACGATATTAATCATAAATCATAATTCTTTTTTTTTAAAATATATTTAGTAATATAATTATTTTTGTTTAGTTCACTATTTTTATGGATTATAATTTGTAATCATCTTCATTAGAATACAATATTAATACTTTGCAATATCTATAAAGATTTGGTCTAGTTTATATGTTTCAATTTTACGTTAATATGTCAAACAGCTAAAATAGAAAAATAGATCGTATAATATCATAAAGAGTTCTATAAAAAAAAACCATAGATTTATCATATTATAATATTCGTCATCTGTGGCATAGGACAATCGACGACATTCGTCGAAGACGATTAACAATTCTATAATAGTCTTAATGAACAGTACTGGAGTATATGACAAGTACACTCATTTTCATTTCGTGCTGTTTATTTTCATAAAAATGAATTTTTATTCTCATTTAGAATCACGATGAAGATCGATATGAAGAAAATTTGTAGTTTCTTCGGCGGCGGTGCACTACTACGTATAGTCTAAAGATTGACACAACTCGGTTTCACGGGAACAGTCGACACTTAAGTAAGTTTTTTTTTATTATTCTTTTTTGGGATTAATATTATTTTTTAAACTTAAAATAAAATATATAAATTTATATGAACAATCCGCGCTAGTCGGACGATGTAGTTGATGTAGACGCATATTTTATTCTCCAGGGTCCAATGAAAAAATAGTACACAATGCCTACTTATTTTACTCATTAGTTATAGTAGACAAAAATTGTGAAAATAACGACCATGTATTATTTGTATTATTCGCGATTATATTAGATTAGAATAGTACACCTTAGATCCTGGACGTGGACGTAGCGAAAAATGTATAATGATTTTACAATTATGTAGTTTATTTTTTGTTTGTCATGAATTCTTGTAGCAAATATGGATCAATTTGGTACTTTGGGTGGTAAATAGTAAAATAAAACAAAAAATTTCAGATCTTGCCATAATATCGGAAAAACAAAAAAACTGAAATAATTACGCTATATCCTTGTATAATGTCAACCCGGAGGAAGATTGGCAGTATCATTAAGAAGCTCATCTGAATAACAAAAATAAGTGTCGCAAGGCTAGTACAGTAGTACAGTATATTATGAAATTATATTTAATTTTTATGGTTTTTTTTCAGATAATATACTGTACTACGGTTTTAGGTGTTCTTTTTATTTTAATAATACGTTGATAAATTACCAATTTTTTCAATTTTGTTTTTTTATCACAAAGCTAGTTCGTCTTTGTGTATGTTTAAATTTATATTTTTTTATAGTTATTGTGCTGTTTAACTTTCTTATAAAAGAGATTGAGGAATTAAAAAGGTGGCCACCGAACAGAAAGTTAAACTGCAATATACTATAATCTTTTTAGTTCATGTTTACATTTTTAACTGATAAATTATGAATATAAAATTTCAAATTAATTTAAATTCAAAAATAAAAGAACACCAACATAGATTTCTTAAACATTAAAATTTTACTATAAATTTAAATTACATTTAATCAGCACATTAGTTGAAGTTTTATAGGAACCGAACATTTGGCTGGATCATGGACTAACCACCGACGGAGAATTTGTCATTGAGCTGAAGGAAAATGTGTCAGCACTCGGCTTCGTTTCAACCAGGAGGAAGATTGGCAGCATCAATAAGAAGCTCATCTTAATGTAAACTGTCCAAAGGATTTGTTTGTATTATATTATAATTTTTAGAATCGTAGTAGGTACAGTATACTATATATAAATATATAATATTTATTAGTGAAGAAGAATTTGTCACAAAGCTGATGGGAAATGTGTCGGCACTCGGCTTCGTTTCAACCCGGAGGAAGATTGGCAGCATCAATAAGAAGCTCATCCTAATTTAGTTGTCCCCCCCTTTACGCATTAGCGCTCATCTCTCATCTACTCATCCAACACATTGACTATCGCCGGCCGGCAACACACATATATTATACACATTACCTGTTTTATATTATATAGTATTATTAATTTCCACATAATTTAAGTTATTATATATTTTTTTTTATTATTTGAATGCATTCATATGATCAGTGGCGTATTTAGGAAATTTAGGATAAGGACAACACATATTTTGCCGCCTCCCCTCCACCAATAAAAAAAAATTAAAAAACTTCTACGCCGCGCAATGGTCAAACTGTTAATACCATAGAATACCATGTTATATAAATACTATAATATTTTATACCTCTATGGCACACATTTGTTGTGAAAATTATTAATTATTGACGTCACTGCGCCAGTACTCATAAAGTACGAAATAAAAATTTGCCGCCCCTCTAAATCTTTAAAAATTTGCCGTTCTGGACAACTGGACCCAAAGCCCCTACCTAAATACGCCCCTGCATATAATGCGTTCTCGCTTACGATGTGAATTAGGCCTACTGGGGACACCACAATAAAAAAACGCGCCTCGTGTAATACCTCATAAAGTTATTAAACAATACGGACAATGTTATAATGTTTTAATGTTGTTGTACGTCGTTTAATAATAAAGGTGGTGTGGAAAATTACCTAACACTGTTATTCTTATCTTATAGTTACCTTGCATACATTTTTTTTTATTAAATACCAATTAAATAATTATTTATATCAAGAAATGAGAAATATTATAAACTTATAAATTAGTCCAATATAAATTTAACATTAAAGGAATAAGTGGCCACACAATGCTTGTAAATAAGTATAGTCACCCTGTTAGGTTAATGGTTAGGTTTTAATGTACCTACTTACCTATTATAATAAATAGGTATTTGAGCAAGTTCTTTTAAAAATTATATATAAGTTCTACATTAACATAATCGATAATTCATATATCGTGTACCTATATTAGAATATAATGAAACGTTACTACTTATTTAAAACATCGAATCTAATATCATAATTAATGGAATTAGAGATTTTACTAACGCCATGTAACTTACTTATACTTCATATTATTTCATAATATTTTTAAAATTTAAATTGTTATTTAAATATTTTTTTTAGACAAGTTTTTTAAAATTACTGCTGATTTCTGGGTACCTAAATGACGTGGGAGATTATAGTTAATATGGAATCTAAATTTTCTTTGAGGTTCTAAATGTCCAATGGGATCCAGTTGACGTACGTGGATCTACTTGTCGCGGGATCTAGGTGATACGTAACCTTTCTTATCATGAGGCATACAAAAAACTGTGGAGATCCGCGGGCGAGGAAAACCATAGATAATAAATCTTTATTATCTATACAAAAAACAATCACCTGACTTTAGTCATCGAACTTAAAACTTCATATTATCATAGTATCATACCTATTACCTGTGATTGTGACTTATGAGTACAAGTTTTGAATTAAAGTATGAGCATAGAATACATTTAATTAAGTAACTAAGTAAGTTATATATCAAAGTCAATTGCATAAATAATTAAACTATATAATGTATTTTTGTGCCTTTATTTAATCAGAATGATGTTTGGTGATTCCAAAACGCAGTTTATTGAACAAACAAGAGCTGCACGAATAGAAAGAGCAAATGATCGTAAACGTGAACAATCAGTTATCCTTGTCCAATCATTAGTCAGAGGATGGCTAGTTCGCAAACGCACTCGAAACTTAGTATTGTTAGTTTTAGTATTGGCTTATTTTTATATGAAAATAAACTATTATTAGGTATTTGTTTTTTATATGTTTATAGGCAACAATTTGATGAAACGTTTGAGAATATCAATGATTTGAAACCTGCTATTACTGTTTATTTATCTGTGAAAAAATTTTTAACTTATTGGGATGAAAAGCAAGATAGACAAAGATTTGAAAAACTTTGCAGGTTAGATACATATAGTAATTTATAAAATTTGATTCATGTGTTTCATATTTCTTTCCAAAATTGTATAACCTATTTAAAAATATGTATATATTCTAAATCCTAATTTGCTTCAAGTTTTACTTAAATATCAACATCTCATAATATTGTATGCAGTTATTAACTGATCTGTAGTTTTATTGTGTTTTCCTTTTTTTAATGTTCTAGGTATATAATTCTTAGTCTAGAATGTGATACAATCAAACGTAGCTACATATCAGTAGCTTTAATTAGTGAGCATGCAGTTAACTGGATAAGTCATGTCAAAGAAATTCTGTCTATTTGTCTTAGTTATCTCACTAAACTTCAGCCAAAATCATTAGATGATTCTTCTTTTTTACACACTTTACTTCATATGATTGTATCTTTTACATCAACTTCAAGATGGTGTGCTATACATTCTAATAATTCTTTGCAAGGATTAAAACCTGGATTGGAGCGTTTAACAGAAAACTTGATAGCACACTTATTGAATAAAAATGTGTTTAACACTATGCAGGTATTCAAATAAAAAAATATTTTAACTTACAAATTTATTACCAAATTTATTACCAAATTAATTTTTTAGACATTGCTAATAACTGGGTTATTGGGCATCAAAATTTTATTAAAACCTGTGGCTATGACAGCTATAATGACTATTTGTTGGAGATGTTTGGTTCTGAGCAACTTTTCAACAAATATTTTTCAATTATTTATTATAAAGATTTATTCTATACCCTTATTAGTAGAGTATTTGATATCTCTCTCATCTAAAGTGAGTATTTTAGTGTTTTATTTAATAATCAATCATATTCTTATAGTTCTAAAAAAATCATAATGATACTCAAAAATATATTTTAGATTATTGAAACATTTAATTCTGTAAATCTACTTGAGAAGATAATGCAGTTATTAAATGATCAAAATCAATGTGATGAAATATTTCATTGTTTACATCCAAGTTGGTGTTTGTCATTAATTGCAAATATTGTGCATTTAGCAGAATTAAGCGCCAAAACAGATCAATTTGAAAATAATTCTACATCTGTTTTTATTGTAAGTTACAAACAATATATTTTTATTAAACTAGTCTTATGTATTTATATGATTGTTTTATAATTTATGTAACAATGTAAACATCAAAACCAACTATGATATTATAATAATTTAAAAAAAAAACTGAATTAAATTAGAATATTTTTAAATATTAAATCAGTTATGTAAAATACTATATAAATATTTAACATTAATTTTTACAAATAATATTAATTATTGTAACCATTTGAAAATTTGAAGTTTGTTTTAACTAAACTTATAAATCATTAAGAAGCAGATAAAAATATTAAAAACAAAAACAAATTATAGTTGTTTATATTATAAAAAAAAAAATTCAACCACTTTAAGTACATCAATCATTTTTTTTAAGCTTCCCTCTGATTATTAATACAATTTTCTATCAAATTTGTTAAACCATTTTTAGTACTTTTTAATCATTAAACCCTAAGATAATTTTTATTTTCAGGTTGGTTTAACAACATTTTTGGACACCATTAGAGTTAATGTTGTTAAAAAACATTCAAACGTATCTAGTGTTTGGCATCCAGAACTTGGTTGGTTTACAGCAAATTTAAATTGTCAATGTTCTCCAAATATACCACCTTTGAAAAATCAATTAATTCCATTATGGTGTGGAACTTTATGTTCCAAGTTACTTCGATGTCATCTGATTAATGCTTTAGAACAAATACCTGAAAATCAACTAGTACCATCACCTCCGCCTAAAACAAATAATCCAATAGCAATAATTAAGTTAGTTTTTTGTCATTAAAATTATCACATAAAAAACATTAAATAATTATTATTATTCATTATAGAAAGGCATTTGATTTGAGACTATCCAGCACTAATCAATCAAGTTATAAGCTTACTGGGATTCATGGTACAAAGGTAGTTGCTGCTTGCAACTTATACTTTACATGTCTTAAGACAATCACACAACTTAGACTAGATATAATAACTGGTATACATATTGTTAAATAAATATTTAGAAATTTAAATTAATAACTATTTTATCATTTTAGGTTTATGTTATCATGAAGACACATTGTATTTATTGTGGAGGTTTTTGGCGTTTTTAGATTCTCATTGTGGTCTGAAGAATTTGTTGGATATTCTAGAATGTGATAAAAATTGCAATTCAGGTGAATTGCGCATGTTACAACTATTCTGTGATAGTATGTCACATTACATAACGTTAGTAAGAATTTATATAGATAATAATTTATTCATAATTAAAAAAAAATAAATATTTATTATTTATTTTAGTATTCTTGATGATATAGAAATGTATGAGCAACAGAAACCATTTGTTATGCGTGACTACATTTTAATGTCTAGTTTTTTGAATATATTTCTTTATAAAGGAATATCTCAGAATTTATTTAGTAAGATATTAATTTTATTTTTACTTTTAACAAATGTGTATTTAATAAAAAAAAATGTTTGGATATCTTAGATATTCAAGATACAGCTTCTTCATCTTATAGCTTGTTTCGATCTTGCCGAACTCTTCTAATGGTTCTTTATCGCAGAGATTGTCGTAGATCTTTTGCACCTCCAGGACACTGGCTGATTGGTGATCTTAAAACTTCTTCGTTTTTTAATGAACTCAAAAAGGGTCGTAAAATATACTCGGTATTGAATTTGTTTAATTTTTAATTTATTTAAAAACTATTTTTAATATATTTTCTATTTAGACTTTAATTCAAGAAATCCCTCATATAGTTTCTCATGAAACACGTGTTCGATTATTTAGAAAGTATGTTTCTCGAGAGAAGTTTGCTTTGGGTGTACATGAATTACATGATAACGACAATTTCATGCCACCTATCATTACTATACGAAGGTAAAATTAATTTAATGAACTAATTAAAAAATGTAATTAAAATATTTTAAAATAAATGTGTAGGAATCGAATAATCGAAGATGGTTATACATATATATCTGAATTGTCACTGAAACGTTTCAAAGGTGTAATTAGAGTAAAATTTATAAATGAACAGGGATTAGATGAAGCAGGAATTGATCAAGATGGTGTATTCAAAGGTCTATTTTCAAAAACTGTTTGATATTTATTATTTTAGATAATAATAAATTAATATTTACAGAATTTCTTGAAGAAACTATAAAGAGAGTATTTGATCCGTCATTAAATTTATTTCGTACTACAGATGAACAACGATTATATCCATCACCTTCATCACATATTCAAGAAAACCATCTGAACTTATTTGAATTTGTTGGTCGTATTTTGGGTAAAGCTGTTTATGAGGTAATTATTTTAAACAATCTATTTTAATTAGTTAATTTTTGATGAAACGTAATTTTTAGGGTATTGTAGTTGAAGTTCCATTTGCATCATTTTTTTTGAGTCAATTATTAGGACAAACTCAAGAGCTACTATATAGTTCAATGGATGAGTTGCCTTCATTAGACAACGACTTGTATCGAAATTTAACATCTGTTAAACATTATGAAGGCGATGTTTCAGAATTAGATTTGACTTTTTCTGTAGTTGATAATCACCTTGGTCAATTGACTACCCATGATCTTATACCTGGTGGAAGAGTAATATCAGTTACTAATCAAAACAAGTAATATAACTATTATTTATTTTATAATAAACTTATTTAATAATATATATTTGTGTTATATATATATTATATATATTGTCAGTTATTCTGTTATGGCTTAAGATAAGTAGTTTATTTTAAATTTACATACATTGTGATTCTTTTACCGGTGAACACTCATTATCCTAAAATAAATTTTTTTTCTACATAATTTGAAATTATTTTAAAACAATATTTTAATTTCATATTCTTAAACAAATTATTTTTTTTTGAGAATTTTAATTTATACAAAATTAACTTTAAATGAGTAGTTAATTAATTATAACTTTATATATTATACATTATAAATATTTAAAGTTTAGATGAGCTAAGTGGGATGTCCCTGTTTCCTGGTGTACCTCACATAATTTTGTCTACTCTGCTCATGTATTGCTAATATGTATACATAATTTTTAGAAAAATATTCTATCTCTCTGTACAAAAATAAAAATGTAATTTGTGTTATTCTTATAAAAATTATAAATCACTTCAAATTAGATAAAAAAAAACGTACTTTTAAAATAATAAATATTTACTATTGAAAGAATTACCCAATACATAATTTACCAACAAATATTTAAATTTTAAAAAATTAATAATATTGTTAAATATTTTGGTGTTGAATTATTTCTAATCCTCAAAAAATCACAGGTAAAGGACAAAAAAAAATGTTTTGATATATTATCTTTTAATTATTAACTTATTAATAAACTTTGATTAATTTATTTATAAATTATAATAAATCATAATGTTTATTATTGTAATTAATGATTTCAGGATTAATTATGTACACTTAATGGCCCATTATGTTATGCATACACAGATCAAAGCACAAACAGCAGCTTTTATCAAAGGATTTAAATATGTTATAAATCCTGAATGGCTATCATTATTCTCTACTCCTGAAGTAAATGATAATTATTTATTTCATTTTTTTTAATTTTAATCAATTAATTTTTATTATTAGCTTCAAAAACTTATATCTGGGGATAACGCTCCTATTGATTTACTTGATCTTCGAAGAACTACACAATATTATGGAGGATTTCATGACTCTCATCGTGTGATTCTGTGGTTGTGGGAAGTTCTTCAAAAAGACTTCACAGAAAAAGAAAGATCACTTTTCCTAAAAGTATGTGTTACTCTTAATTTATAAAAATTTAAACTAAGTTGAAAATAAATGTTTTAAATATTTACCTTGCAGTTTGTAACAAGTTGTTCAAAACCACCTTTACTGGGATTTGCATATTTGGAGCCACCATTTTCCATAAGATGTGTCCAAGTAGCAGACGATGAAGATTTTGGTGACACGCTTGGTAAATACAATTAAATCTATTTAAAATAAATTTTTTTCTATTCATACTTTATAATTTTTTTTCTTATTTTTAGTAAGTGTTATTCGAGGATTCTTCACTATTCGTAAAAAAGATCCAAATCTTAGACTGCCTTCAGCTTCTACCTGTTTCAACTTGCTCAAGCTTCCAAACTATCAGAAAAAAAGTATCCTTAGAGACAAACTTAGGTATGCAATTTCATCAAATACTGGATTTGAATTGTCGTGAATTTTCTTGGTGAAACAAAATAATTTCATGTTTAAAGCTTTGAGTATTATAATTGCTGTTATAAAACTAAGATGTACGAATTATGATTATTGTATGTGATGTAGTTAATTAATCTATTGATTATATTTATTATAAGGACTGAAAATTATCATTATATAGTTTTATGAGGAAATGAATGGTTTCCAAGTTATCATTCCAAATGATAAAATAATTTTTAAACCAGTTAAAATATTAGGCTGATTTACATAGATAATATTGATAATAATAATATAAATTGTATTTAAGTACTCAACATGCCAGCATATTTAAATGTAAATTACTTTAACATAAAGTTAATTTTAAATTGGCAACTAAGTAATATTTTGAATGATATTTTTAAATGTCTATTTTTTTCACATTTACCACTGCAGAAGTATCACATTTTTCAATAAATATCAATTATTTCTATTCCATATCATTTTGTTTGTAGAATCCAATTGTTTGTTTATTTTCTTTTTTTTTATTCATTAACTTACATAATATAAAATTATATTTTGTGATAAATGTTTCATTTTTTATAAGACATAATATTTTACTATTTCCTACATTTATTTAATGTATATATTTTTTTTTATTCAATTGTCATTTCATAATTATTTTATCTGAATATATTTAATTTACTTAAAAATTGAGACTGATCATATAATATTTTGCTGTTGATAATTATTAATAATGTTCACTAATAGTAATTAGAAGCATTTAATTTATGTTTGTTTTTAGTTTATAATAAACCGTTAAACATTGATTTTATTTTAAAGCGTACTATTATTTACTAAAAATTAATTGTACATACCTATATTGTTTTTTATAATTTTATCATATGAATAGTTTTTCAATTTTTTGTTTAAAAGTTTTTTTTTACCAAATTATTTAATTATTGTGTAAGTCTGATAATAATACATGTATTTATGTAGTTAATTAATAAAATTATTAATATTAATATTTTTGTTTTTATAGTTTCTCATTTTATATTAGTTTTGTATGTTACTCTGTAATTATTGTGTTATAGTATTATGTTCCATTTTATTTAAAAACTCATCATTTAAAATTTATCACTCCAAAGTGGGCATTGAAATTAAAAAATGAAAACAACATTTTTACCTCATTATTTATGATTATAATTTATTGCTGTAGAAATCATAATATTACTTAGTTTTCAGTAGGTATTTAAATAATGTAATTTAAATGTGTTTAGACATAATACAAATAATATTTTAATGTTTAAGTGGTTTATTTTGTATGAACAATACATAGGTAGGTTCTGATATTTATTATTTATATATCTTAAATAACTATAATAGCATGTGTATTTATTTAGTATGTATATTTATGCATATTTTCTCAATATAGTATGTACTTGTATAGTTGTATATCAGTACCTATATTATAATTTACTTTATCTGTAATTTGTATTATTATAATTTGTTAGATTGCTTGAAAAAAATATTATATTGTTGAAGAACTATATAATTATGTGGCAGTTAATATTTTGGTA
This sequence comes from Rhopalosiphum padi, assembly GCF_020882245.1. NCBI lineage: Eukaryota > Metazoa > Arthropoda > Insecta > Hemiptera > Aphididae > Rhopalosiphum > Rhopalosiphum padi. The sequence continues at coordinate 8,651,975 of NC_083598.1, read as the reverse complement.
AAAATTATTTTGCTGGATCCAAAAGCTTAAAAATGTAATATAAGATCCTACTTGTTCTTATAAATATTATGTAAAAAAATATGTATAAGTACGATTTATTTTTATAAGCATTTGAAATTCACCTAAATTTGCAAATTGTTTTCCAGTTGAAAATTGATATAATGTGCAATATTTATAGATAAGCAATTATGAAGCCATGATATGAAATAGGGGGAGCCGGGGGATCCTAACCGGGTAAGATCAAGGTTTTTACTGTTATTATTTGGTTTGTTACTTATAAATTATAATTGAACTATTCAAGAACGACAAGAACCCGGCTGGCGGCTAGTGCCTTAGTGGTGTATAATATGTATATTGTATATACAAAAAAAATAATGTATAATATCTATATTATTAACATCTCAATATGAAAGTTGATTTATATTTTTTTTATTTTTTTATGGTGTTATATATAAACAATCAAATAATATTATTAATTAATAATATATAGTTTATAACAACGTCAAACACATTTTTCTTGTTTTGATGGCTAATTTATGTAGGTATTTAATTCCGACTGTGTTTCCTTATGAATAAAAAATCAAAATCAAAACTGTCAAACTGTTTAATCTATTTTCATAAGTCATATTCTAAAAATATGTATTCAATCTTTGCATTGTAGAAAAAGAACTTTTACTACTAGCTAGTAGCACTAGTAGCAGTAGTAACTGGAAGGATTGCTAAGATTTGAAGCAGTTTAAATATTGATGGAAAAATTGTCTCATTACATTCTAGAAAAGCGTTGAGGACATTATTTAAAAAAAACCTGTCTACCGATTTTTGTTCTCAAGTTTTTATTTCTATTATTGTAGCTTATTTAATGCAATCCAGATAATTTTAGTACATTTCAATCGATTAATTTATTTTCTCTTCTTCAAATTTGTATTTGAAATTTGACTAAGGTAGAAGCGAAACTGGTAAAATTTTTAAGCATATCTATAATAATAATAATAATAATAATCGGTTTTATTTATAGCCTGCCAAATGTCATCAGTGGCGTAGGAAGACTCATTAATACCCCTGGCAAATCTACTAAAAAGCGCCTTTTTAGTGATTAAAAAAATGACAATATGATATTTATTTAACATCTTTTTATGTATTTAATTAATACAATATTATATAATAAATAATAATTATCAGTTAGGTATATTAATACAATGTAAATTTCAAATTTTAAAAATTTTCTTTTCTCGCTTTAAGGCTGGAGATAAACAAAACTATACATATTTCAATTTAAAAATGTATAATGAAGAAATGTCGTTATTAAGGTAGAAGAAATTAAGTGTCAATTTTGAAGCACAAATTTGATTTGCGCCCCTGGCGTAGGCACAATTTGCCATAACGCCATACCCTTGCTATGCCACTGAATGTCATATATTTGTACTGTAAGTAGGTACCTACCAAAATGAATGAAATATTAATATACAATAACAATATAATATAAATAAAAATACATATATTTTTGGTGGAAAAGTATTGGGAGGAAATCCGGAGGTTAAACATCCAACCACCCTGGTTACGCCTTACGCCACTGTAGTTATAGGTGTATTTTTTTCGTGGTATCGCTATAGACATTTTAAAGGATAACCAGGCATTGATTAAATATACATTTTTAATATATAATGATATTTTTTATTTAATGAATGGTTTATATCAGCGTGTATCAACAATAACAGTCTGATGCTGCAGCTGCTGCACTGTCCTACCGTTGTAATGTGTACTTTATAGTACTACAGCAGAGTGCAGTTTGCATTCTGCAATTCTGAATCGGACTCCGAAATGTGATTCCTATTTCCTGTATCTTATCAGTTATCAGTTGACAGTTGTCAGTTGTACACTTGTACTCGCAAAGTCGCAACTCAATAGTTAAAAGTTTTCTTACTATTATATATATATTATATATATTATTATATTAGTAATTATTAGTAATAGACAACAGTTAATTAAAGTATATGATAATATTATGATTTGTGATCTAAGATTTTCTTTTTTTGACTTATTAAGTTATCAGTGTTATGTCCTAATATTCTATTAAATGATATGAATTTTGATTTTTAATTACCATTCATTATGAATAAATTAGCTCCAAGTAAATGTACAGTATATGTTTCGAATCTTCCATTCAATTTAACAAACAACGATTTACATAAAGTATTTGAAAAATATGGAAAAGTAGTTAAGTAGGTATATAATATATATGAAAACTATTTTTTTTCTTATGAGACTGATAAATGTCTTAAAAGTTGAAATACAGGATAATATTAAAATATTATCCATGAACTAAAACTTTTTTAAACTTATTTATAATCAAATCTTACATATTATATTGATTTTTCATACCGGACCAATGATATATAATATTTATGAGATATCATGGATAATTAAATTCACAACTTAAATTCATTAATAAATATAATAACATATTATATTTTAAACTTTTTGTATCTACAACCCCATACTGCCATACTAAACCAATTTCAGTGTTCATAATTACTTAACTTTGATTTTATGTTTTTAAATTATTCTAGAATAAAGCTTACTATTATAAAAATGATTTTTAATATAAATACTAATTACTAAATACTTATTAAACGATCAACAAATCTTACAGTTATATTTAAATAATTTTAATGTATTAATTTGTCAATACATATTATATTATTTAACATAACTTTAAAGAATTACCATTATACATACCAAACAACAGAAATATTTTATATCAAATATTAAACAGAGAAATTATCTTGTAACGTCACCCATTTTTGTCATTTCAATATTATCCAAAACTACTTTTTTAGAATCTAATATAATTAAATTATTTAATCTAAAACTACTCTTAGTTTTTAAATGGGTTTTTTGTTATTAATTTTAGTCTGTTGAAACATTGTTTATTCAAAGCTATGGTAATCAGTGAATAGTGATGTTATTGTCTATATCCATTAACATTAATCAATGACTTCAAATTTTCATTTTGGAGCATTAATATATACGTACTTCACATAATATGCTATTAAAGTCTATTACATTTTTATACATAGAAATATAGGACGATAGACTGTATTTGCTAAGAATTGTTTTTCATTTTCAATGATTTATAATTTAATTCAAATTTAACATGTTACAATGATCTGCTCGATAATTAATGTATAGCTAAATGACAGAGTGATACTTGCTCATTTCTTTAGATAATAAATTTCTCAGAAAAAGTAAGGCTTTAGTACACAAAATTAAAATAAATATATGTAGTTTATTTAATTATATAAGAAGGTGGATGCAAGATGACTATAATAACCATGATAATGTAACTATAATAAAAATTAAATGACTTAACTATGATCTAAGATATATTTTAGATTGTGGACTTAGCATTGTTATCTATTGAAAAAGAACATACTCATAACCTCATAAACAAGCCATGTGAAATTGTTTATGAATCTTTATAGAAAACTAAGTTTACTTATTTACATTTACTTATAATATTTCTTTATACCAAATTTTTCTACAATTATAAAGTTATAAAATATTTTTAATCATAAGTTGTTATATGTTAGTATAATATAAGTAGTAAGAACTGAGTAAATAAATTATAATCATATAAAATTATTTAGTTTAATAAATCTAACTCAGACATGTTTGTTAATCTGTTAAAAGTTAAATTGAAAAAAAATATTTTTTTTTCATCTATATACAGTGAAAATTATAACGAATTTGAAGGGACCAAAAGATTTTGTAATAGAGAGGGTATAAGAATTATATAATAGGTTATATAAATCAAACAAACCACTATAGTGTTATATTTACATTGTATAGAGTTTTTCGTTGTAATGAATTTCATTATAAAGAGTTTTTACTGTATATATATTAAATTATATATTATATAATGGACTTTACTGCGATTTAAGACCATATAAAAATACTGTAAAATGATGATAAGGAAAATTAATAAAAATAAAAGCAATTTGAGTATAAGTTAATACTTGAAAAATATAATTATGGAAATTAAAAAGTTTACATTAAAAAAAACAAATACACAAATACTATTTAATAACAAATTACTTAAGTTTATATTTTATATAAAATTTACTAAAAAAAAAAAATGTTTTATTCCTTATTAAATCACACAGAAAATTTGGCCTTGTACCTACCCAATATTTTTGGGCTAAATCCACTTCAGTTAGTTGGAAACTGTTCCATTTTTGCAAAATTATAATGGAGGAATATTATAATATTATAATTTTTGAAGGAATATTAAAAAAATAAAACAAGATAAAAATCATTTTTAAATATTCAATTTAAATTTATTAATATGTTTATTATTATGCATTTTGTGAATTTTTGAGATTTATAAAACTTAACCCCTAACAACTTCCATCAGCAATGAATAAATATCTAACAAATAATTGGTAACTATATAGCTGAATCAAAGGAATTAAATATTATAAATTTATTTTATTTATAAAATCAATAAATTAAAAAAAAAACAATAATAAACAAATATTAATATACAAATTATATCAATAATTAATAAATATGCATTAATTCTAAACATACATTTTGCACCATTTTAAATAAATCACTTGAATTTATGATTAATATAATTTTGTTATATTAGAGTTACTATAGTTAAAGATAAAACAACACGCCAAAGTAAAGGAGTGGCATTTGTATTATTTCTTAATCAAAATGAAGCTAACGATTGTGTTAAATCTACAAATGGCATACAAGTAATGATATCACATCATCGTTATTTTTTTAATCTATCAGTACCTCTTAAAAAACAATTACTATAATTTGTGTCTTAGATGTTTGGACGAACATTAAAAAGCTCTATTGCACTAGATAATGGCCGTAGTACAGAATTTATCAGAAAACGTCAGTATACTGACAAAAGTTTTTGCTACGAATGTGGCAAAGAAGGCCATCTCAGTTACAAATGCCCTGAAAATTGTTTGGGCGAACGACAGCCACCACCTAAAAAAAAAAAAAAGAAAAACTTAAATAGCAATGAAGGATGTAGCAAAGTGAAAAAAATATTTAATTTAACAAATAATAAATTAGTATATATTTCAAATGATTTCTTGATTTTCTGTTACAGAATCAAGAATCTTATCCTAGCTCAGAAGAGGATACAGCATTTTATGATAAAACTAAAAATTTTAAAGAAAGAAATAGCGAAGAAGAAGAATGTGATTTATCTCATATGGAGACATTAAGTGCAGTTATACATGAGGAAGTAAGCATTATTAACATAAACAAAGATATATGTTGGTCATATTTTTTTTTTTCAGCAAGAGAATAATATTGACATAAGTAGCAAAGTTGAAGTAACACATACAAATAAAAAAGTATACCGTAAAAATTCATACTTTAGTGATGAGGAAGAGCTTATTGAATAATAATTTTAATAAATATTTTTATTCTATATTTTGTTAAGATATTACAATTACTTATTATAATTATTATACACACCTGCATATTATTGCTCTATATGATCTAATTTATGCATTGTTAATTATTTCTTTCATTTATTATTTTCAACAATTTGTTTATTAGGTTCATCAAATTGGTACTGTGATTTTTGTGTAAACTTTGGTTTATCAATTGGAAATACTTCATAAATTACAGAAGAATTGTATTGGCTATGCGTTAATGATTTGAATTCAAATTTTTTCAATTCTTTTACTAAAAATTCTTTATAAATACAAATATTAATATTATTATGATTAATTCAACAAATAAAAAAGTGTTTCTTACTATTTGATTTGTCAAATTCAAGCTTTTGAATTTTCCGAACAATAACATCATAACGACCCTTACATTTACTTATGTGAGTACGAAATTCTTCATCTAACTTTCCCAAACGATATAATATAGAATAACTATTTTCAACAATTTCTTCCACAAGTTTTAATAAATCAATGTCATAAGATTCTCTTTCTAAATAATAAACATGTAAATAGATAAAATTAATTAAAAAAAAAAAATCTAACCAAATTTACCTTTTTCATAAATGTTGAAGACAATGTATAAACATTGTATAGTTAATTCTATAAATGATGCAGTACAATCACATGTTTTATTTGGCATTTTATGCATCCATTTAGGTACATGTGTACTATTTAAAAGTATATTTACAAAATATAAATAGTTTATGATGAGATTATTACTGTGTTTGAGAAGTTCTAGCTGAAGACAAAGGACACGAAGAACACATGTTCCTAAATTAATAATCATACAATTATTTTTTAAATAAATTATAAAATAATCTACGGTATCTACCTGTTGTAAATGTACTAACTCTGTCAGATAGAATAAATGTTTTGGTAGCTAAAAATAAATAAATATATACAGTATTAATCATAAATGTGATGATATTTAACAAAAAGACTTATTTTTTTTTAAAGATAATCATTATGTGTATAGTTTAATTTACTTTGAGGTCATTAGCAATATATATTTGTAATTTTTTTTAAAATTAATAACCAACTTTAATGTATAACACTAATATTATCTATCATTTGGAATAAAAAGTAAAAATTTTAAATTTAATTAATAAACTAGATGGAATGTAATTGTGGAACTATCAATATTCAATATTAATTTTTAATATAAAAACTCAACTACTACTCATAAATAGTGATTTATATTTTAAAAATTTAATAAAGATCATATAAATACATTTAATTTAATGAGATATAAAAGGTATTAAATATGTGATATTTAAATGATAAAATAGTAATACTTTATTTATTAGCAATCAGTTACTATAAAGTTGTGTAGCAATTTAGGATTATATAGTTCAATACTCGTAAAAAAAAATAAACACAAAATCATGATAATCTTTAAAAAAATTATCTATATAATTCTAAATAATTTTTATAAATAATTAAATTTTAAAACTTGTTTAACTTACTAGATAATTGGCATAGGTTGTCTGTTATCTCTGTATATATAGAAATTTTACTTAACAATTGTATTAGTTCTTGTATAATGTTAATGCATGGACGACAGAATACTATTTCTTTAATTATTTCATAAATGTCTAATTGCCTAGTGATCATAAAATGGAAAATAAATACAATTATTCTGTTTTAATTTTTGTATTACTCACTTTTGTTTTGTTATATCCCAATTACAACTACATAAATTTGTAAGAAACCTTATCAGTGCTATAATTACAGAAACATATTCCAGGGTACGACTCTATATCAATAAAATTGCAGAATAATTAGATAGTTAAAATTAAAATTATTGAAAATAAATAAATATTACTTGTGAACCAATTATTTGTAAAAAGTGTACAAATGTTTGAAATAAATTATTTGTTTGATTCATAACAATTCTTGGAACAATATTAGAAATAGTAGTTAATACTGATATGCAATCCAATAAATGAGAGAATTGAAGATCAAACCTGAAAAAATATTTAATAAAAAAAATCAAATTGACTAGATTAAAATATATACCTAAAAAACTATCTTACATAGAAAATCTATTTTTGAAATATTGTTTATTTAAATTTAAGTAACTATAAATTAATTGCTTTTCTCTGTTGACAAAATCTTCATCATCTATTGTCTCTTGGAGAATTTCAACTGTGGATTCTAAAATATGTTTACAGTTTTCAAATAACTAAAAAAAATGTAGAAAAATTAAAATATTTATATTTTTTAATAATTAAGTTATGATTGGTTTATTTCACTTTACCATTTCAATTAATGAGTAAGATTGAAATTCATCAAAAGTTTCCAACACCATCAATTTAGCTAAAATTATATGACAATCTTGTATTGTACTTAAATTTTTTACATCTAGTAAATGAAAAATAATAACATTTTAAAGAAAGCTGATTCATATATTTAGTTCATAAATAAATATATTTATTTTACCATTTTGATTATTTTGAATACTAAATAATTCAGGATACAAACATATTTTTAGCTTTTCATAACTTTTATTTATTTCAGGAAAATGATCTTTTATTAATAGATATTGTTCATTATTCATGGTTTGAATTGTTTGTGTTGATATATTTTTTTTAAAATTATGCTCTGAAGCATTGTGCCTAAATATTTTTGAATTAGTAAAAATTATAGTAATTTTTTTTTTCTTCTTACAATAAAGTTGAGTTACTTCCAGTTTTCATACAGCTAAATGATACATTTTTCTGAGGAATAATTTTATTAATTATCTTCATTTCCTTTATCTTATTTTTAAGTGCAGTCATTTCTTGTTGCTATCAAAAATAATAAGTATTGTAGTATAATATGATTAGTGATTACCGATTACACTTAAATTTATAAATAACTAACCTGGAATTTAAGCTCTGTATCTTTACAGTCGATAATATTTTTCATGTTTTTAAATTTATCATCATTTTCTTGTTTTGTATTGCTTAATTGAATTTCTAATTGCTTAATTTTATTTTTTAAATTTTTGATCTCTCCTTCTCTAATTTGATTATCCTTTTGTTTACCAAGATTATTTAAATTGACTGGAACATGAAGGGAGACATGTCTAGATTGAACTAAAACATATTTACAATATGTATATTAAATAATAAGATAAACATATTATACATATACATATAAAATATAAATGTGATTAAACATTATTTTGAATACTAAGATATATTCACCATAAAACAACTATATTCATTTTAAGGAAAATTACAAACTGATTTGTTAGGATAAGAATTAAATTAAAAACGAAATAATTATTATATTATTTAGTTATAGTTTTGAGTGTTTGATTATTAACAATTCAGTTACTTACCGGACAAATGTGATTGTGATGCTATTGATTCAATGTTGACTATAGAATTCACTTCATCATAAGTAAAATCATCACCCCAAATGTCTTCTGGACCGTTAGTTGGTGGTTCCGTTCTTGGTCTTTTACTCATTATTACCTTATTTCTAGCTAATCAATATTAAAAACAAATAGATTTAAGGTATTATGTATAAAAAAAATTATTTATATACCCAAATCTCAAAATCATATTGCCTATTTCCAAACGAATTATTCTAAATAATGTAAATCTTAATATTGAAATATTTTCTTTTAAATAATTGATATCAGTAACTGTATCTTATTTACAATATTTATATTATGTTAACAGTGCCAGTGCTAGGGACTGCGGGTAAAATGTATTCCATTATCAATACTAAACCAAGATAATAATAATAATAATAATAATAATAATAATACCAAGACATCGTATCTAGCACATTCGCTTATCATATACAAGTTAGCAACCTAGAAATTATTATTCTAATATTAATTAAAAATGAATGTATCTAATTATTCTAATTATTTATTTTAGATTTATAGTCAATGTATACAATTTAAGATAATTTTCATCAATTCAACATTTTCAAACAGATAAATGCAAACATTTTTATATCGATTTTAATGTATTTGTTTATAACATCCATGAATCATATGATTGTTATGTGGTCTTTGGGAAATTCATTATAACAAAATGCAAATGGCTGGCGCACCAGACGTAATGGTTTATTAGGAATGTTTATTGTTTCCGGGCGTATATTCACTGTTCGTAAGTGCGATTTTGGTAGGTGCCGTATCGTTTGTACACATCTTTTACATTCGTCTGTCGTGATCGTTCGAACGTAGTACGACGTGGTGTGCGCGAGTTTTGATGTAAAAATGTGTTGACACACTTAGGAGCTACCGTGGTCGTGTCGACAGCGTATCATGACAAAGGATTGCATCGGTATCCTGTGCGCCGCCGACACCTGTGAACCCGGCCGTTTTGTAATGTCCAGGGTATTATTGTAAGTTGACATGTTACATTTAAGTACACGGCCGAGTTAGTGTTTTTTTAAAAATAAAACCTAAAACGACAATATTATAATAATGAAAGGAGTCCGTTTCTGATATCACGCAAATGCGACCAGTCATGCCACAGGTATTGCTTGCGGCAATGCTTTGGCTCCTGGTGTCTGACAGCAATGCACAAATAATTGATCATGACATGGGAATATTAGACAGACGGGTATTAACCGATAGTGTAGACTATGAGCTGTTCAATAAGACACTAGCGTCAAAGCCAGGATCAAGCTCTCGGGCTTCACGGACTAATTCGTCTCAGCAACAGCAGCATGTGACAAGTCCAACTAATCGTTTGATACCTGCATACAATCCTCCAGATCGAAACACTTTTACTCCACCCCTACCCCCAGAGCGGTTCAATCCATTTGCTGATAAACCAACACTTAGGGGTAGTAATTCAGAAAAGCCATTGCAAACTAGGCGGCCAGGAATTGTGCAGGCAAAATTTGAAAAAGAATTTATACCTATTAGACCTGTAGATGTTCCAGTTGCAGATACAAAAAAGAAGACAATTAACACACCTAGTTTGAATAAGTTAAGAGTGCCAGAATCTACTTATTCTGAACCAACTAGTACTACAGCAGTTAATGGATTCAAAGGCCTTAACGACACTTATAATATTGTAGTACAGCAAGTGCAAAACTTGTCAACCCCAAATGTTTTTAGAATATTGTTTGATGATTCAGGTAAGAAAATGGATGGTTTATTAGGTAACGATAAGCCCAACTTTGACCAGGATCTTAAACCATCTCGAACCGTTAAACAAGAAGTTCCCAAGCCCACACAACGAACTGTTCAGCCAATTGAAACCACATCTTCATCACAAGTATATGAAACAACATCTGAAGAAACAACTGAAAATGAACCTTCAATATTTAAGGAGCAACAAGTAACAGAGTCAAAAAATGATGTTGATATACCTGAATCACATCCAGAAATAGTATCAATGCCAGATCATCCTGAACCAAGAGCCAGGTATATTCTTGGAGTTTTTTGGGATGTTCATGTTTATTTAATTGCTATACTCTTCCTGATATTAGTATTTTGTTCAATGGTTAGTATAGCAAGGATAAGAGCATTTAAGAAATTATTAACATGTGGTTACTTTGTCACTATACATGGTTTACTAATAATCATAGGCTGTGTAAGGAGTGCTTATTTGTTATATGATCCATATAACGTAAACGGAACATTATCTATTCAAGTGTCTGGGTTGGCTTTGAACATTGTATTCCCACTCTTGTTGACTGTATATTCAGTTTTATTTTTGTTTCTGTTGCGAGCCACCGATGTAAAAACAGTTTTTTATAATTTACAAAAATCATCATTATTAGCAATATTTATTTGTTGCTATATGGCATTTTGTATTATTGTATTGTTTTATTCAGAAGCTCATATACTTTCATTAGTATCCAAATGTATCTACATTCTATTATGTGTGATACTTGGAGTGACATATGTATGTCTATATAGATCTATGACTAATGCTTCCTTAAGGAAACAAGGAACTATATTTGGAGCTAGCTTCCATGAACATCGCCCTACTTTGGCTCATTCTGTACGTGTGACATTAGCCACTAGTATGCTGAGTCTTCTTATGGCATCAGTTCAATTATATGGTATGGTTGGTGTCTATGAAATGCTAGGTAAAGATCAGCCAAACCCATGGTTATGGTGGGGTTATCAGTTTTCTGTACGTGTGATTGAAATATCATCATGTTTTTTGATATTTTGGGCATCCATACAGCCACTGAGATATACTAGCGAAAAAGAAGCTCAAAATCAATCCGGCTTAACATTATTCCCATGTCGTGGTACTGTTTCCCGGAGTGATCCACCATCAGATGACATTTATCCAGCCATCTGCAGTGCCAATCAAGCTGTACACAATTATACATTACGTACAGGTAAACACATATATGATGACACATACTCAATGGGTGGACCACCATTGGCTAACCATCAATTATTTGCGCACACTACTGAAAGGAGATCATTAAAACGAATGGATGATGACTCTAGAAGTATGTATGCGTATGCAGAGAGAGCAGCCATACAGCCTTCACCGTCCATGTTAGTTGCTGAAAATGGATTTGTTAGGTTTAGATCACTAGCTGATGAACGTAATTCAGAAGATCAGATGTATCCGATCAAAATTCATCATCACAGGGATAACTGTTGTACTTAATAAATAGACCCTAAATAAGTTGACTATTCTTTTTTATTTTTTTATTTTTGTACATAGAATATTTATGTAATTTTTTCTGTTTAAATTTAATGTGTTCCTTTAGCTTAAACAACATTCCATTATATAACATTTTCGTTTCTTATTACCTATGGTTTTTTTTTTTTCAAAGACTGCTTTATTTCTTAGGGGCCAAGTATAGTATCAGTATAACAGTTTATGTATTTAGAAGTAAAAACTCGTAACATTGATTTTACATTACATACTTTTTAATGAACAAACAATATAATTGGCCTATACTTAACACATTTATTTAATCCTTTAAAAAAATTGTTTAGCTTCTTTATTTTTTTACTAACATGTCTGTGCCATTTTTTTTTACATAGGTACTTACAAAATGTCTACCTAGTAACAATTTTATAACATTCATATTTTTAAAACTATTTATTATTGTCAAAACAATGATGTCATCCGTCCCGGATTAAATATTTTTCCATAAATCCATCTATATTGGTACTCATGTTATAAATTTCTGATAAATTAATAAGGAGCCAAAATATGGACTGTAATATTAATTTTTGAACATAGATTTTTAACATTTTCAACACTGTATGTAATAATAATTAATATTATAGTAAATACCGCTTGATATGATTACTAGCTAATAGAATAATACCCTTAAAATGTTTCTTTAAAAAAAAAAAATGTAATGAGACTACTTCTATGAAATACAATTACAGTCTTATAGATATTATTTTATTTTTATTTTTATAGAATTAATCCATTTTTGTTTTGTGATAATATGATCATATTAGCGGTACTCACTGTTATATTAAATAAATTATAACGTTGTTTTTGTTTCAGATATTTTATTAACTTGAGTATCAACTATTATTAGGATTTTATGACTTATTTAGTAGAATTGCTTCTTGCCTTAGTTTCAATTTGCATTTAAATGAGTTCCTTTGAGTTAAAAAAAGAAAATTAAAGAATTTCCATGGTCTTACAGACAAAACTAAATCTCATTAATAGATTAATTTTAATAGGAATGTTTACTAAAAATATATATATATATAGTCGACCTTTATCATGTTGTTATTTACTTATTGTGATCATCCAATTTAGTGTACTTATATATAGTATTTTTAAATATATATAAGTATATATTGTATTTGTATTTTGTAAATACTTTTTTTTATATTCTGTCCTAAGTAGAGTTTTAAATATTGATGAAGAGGAGATGAAAAAATATATAAATGTATATGTAATCGTTTAGTATTTTTATTCATTATCTGTCCCTGTCCTTGTCCTTATTTACCTAATGTAATTTATAGGTAATAACACGAAGGTGAAAAACAAATTATTTAAACGACGAAAAGTAAAAGTGGGACATTGTAAGTTACTTGTAAAAATATAAACGATCCATTGTGCGTGGGAGGTAATAGAAAGTACAAGACAGACGTGCGAGTGTATATAGTTCTTGTGATACGTACTACAAGTGTCCAAGTGCGCGTGCCCGAGGGTTAAGATACTAATAGCAAAAATTGAACCGCTGCATCTTTCGCTGTACCTTTATTGCCAAACAGCAGTGCGAGGGCGTGTAGTCCTCCTTTGGGCTTTGACTAATATACTGAATAATTCGCCACTATACCAAATCTGACAACCGGTTTTACACAATCCTTCAAGCTTATTTACAAATCTTCATCAACATATCTGGACAACTTTTTAATTTATTTCCTAATCGCTGTTAAATATAATATTATGTGCAATAGAATATTGAGACTGTAATAGAGAATGAAAACAAAAGAGTATAGGTACATACAATACTTCTTCAAGAGGAACCTATTTTATTAGAAGTCATTCTACGTTTTACAGTCTATGAATAGTAATTACTAATTACTAAACATAAATTGTGGGTTATGAAAGTTTAATTATGTATATGGTGCATGTATATTGACTATTATTAAATTAATATAAAGACTAATATAATTAGTAAACAGTTACCTTCAATTTGACAGTTTGAGATTGGAAATGTAAAATAATATTTTTTATTATTTGTTTGAAATAATGTAGAATGTAACTATTTTAATGGTAATTAATATATTACAGCCAAATGTTAAGCCCCGGAAGAAAAAATCCACCGAAAAAACGCCCCTAAAAAATTCATAGGAAAAAGCCCGTACCAACTAAATACATAATCCTTTTTTATTATAGTGTACATACTTAATTTAGATATACTTTTTACTTTTATAATGTTTAATAAAATAATATATACCTATCATCGTTTTTCATTAATTATAAAATTATTTTATTAATAAGATAGCTATAAAAAAATTACGTGTGGTAAATAAATCGTAATGAGTACCTATTTTATATGTACTTATTAGTTTTTATATATTGTATATATACCACTGGAAATATTTTATATATTAATTGTATGCAATTTCGTGGTAGTATACAAATATATAATAACGATTATAATGATTTCCCATTGTATGATTGAGAATAATTCTCCTTATGCCTAACCTATAAAATTAGAATTCTCCAAAATTAGAATTATTTTATAATGTCGACATGTCGTTGAATATCAAGAATCAAATGAATTCAAGCCACAACTAATAAATTACCATCTATTTAAAAACGGATTTGGTCATATAATTGAGGTACCTAAGTGAAACTTATTTTTAGATAATATAGAACAGATTTAAACTCACATTTATGTAAATATTTATTACCCGTGTTGTATACATTAGAAAACTGTTTTTGCATTTTAAAGAAGTATGTTATTGTTTTACTAATTATTGCCTTATAATTTTAGGGCTGGGATTTATATGTAAATACATAATATTGTTACTAAAACATTATAAATTCGTTTCACGTGATTTTCAATAAAATAAAGACATTTTATTTTACATATTTCGTCTATTTCATTCCTAATAATCATCAGAATTGGTGGTTTAGAGACTTAGAGTGTTTAGAAGTATTAAGAGGACGTCGCACCAGCATGTGTTGTCTCTGTCTTACACACTTACGAGATAGACGATAGTAAATTTTCGTTTACCAAATTCAATAGTGTACTTTTAGTTCTAATATTACAATGAATTTTATTATTTAATTTGTTCTATTATCAAACTTTTAGGTAAGAACATTCTCTGTGTTCTCTTATTGGTTTTTACGATATTTTAATTTTTAAGTGAATTATGAGCATTTTCAAATATTTAATATTTTTCATACTCATAACTCACCTTAATACTACCTTAATACTTCATTAATAGTACTCGTAAAAATGTTGTGCATACATATAGCATTTTAGCATTTAATGATATTTATTAAATTAATATTGTAAATATTATTATAAAATTAAAAATGTAAAAAATGTATTACTTACCTATGTTAAATTCTGAACATGGAACATACGCATACTGCATTTTCAAGGTAAAATAAATTTTTTAAGGACTTATTATAAAATTCGTTTTATTATATATTGTGTCTAATTTTAAATTTTTAAGTGAATCAATATCAAAGTTAGAAAATACCAAAATTCCATTAAGTGAACGTTTAAAAAATATTGAGTCGTCAATTTCAAAAATTAATCTGAGGGTCCAACGTCTGAATTATTAAAGAATAAAATGAAAGTAGTTTTAAACAAAAATTCAGGATTGAAGACCATTAAATAAATAGGAAACATTCTTTGTGGTATTACGATTGAAGACACGACGGAGTTAAATTTTTCACCTAGTTGAAATAATAGGCATGAAGTATGCAGTGTAATGTGTATGCACTAATAACATCTTGTGATAAGTATGCAAGATGCAACGTTCTTTTAATAGATGTCAGTGTTAAAACCAAATCGTTTTAGTTATATGTACTTATAATTTTTAAAAATGAAAAACAGAATTACATCATTCAAAAACTATTCAGAATTGTATTTTACTTCAATACGTTTACATATTTTAATTTTTTTCAAATTTTTTATTATATATTTTGGCCATTTTAATTAAATATATGTATATGTACGTTATTTTTAGTTTTCTGTTACATATAAATCACAGGCCACAGCCCTATTTATGATCAATATATAAAATAATACACGTATTATCATATTGCCCATAGGGCTTAATTTTTCTTAATTAAGTTAACATTCAAAATTTAAATGGTAAAAAAATCAAATAATCACATTCCCTCCTTTTTTGTTTAAAATTGTATACTTTTTTCTCTTCATCGTAAATATTACCTAGGTGGCTAGGTCCTTGGTAGTTGGTACCTACTGCTTAATTAGCTATTGTACAATAAGCAATGATACATCGTTTTAAATTATAGTTTATAATAATCAAACATAATAATATTTCTTAAATAATAAAACATCAAAATGTGTTTACTTGACTTTTTAATATTTAATGAATATCTTTGAGAAAATGTAATTATTTTTGTTTCCTAAATGAGGTGAATCAGACGAAAGGTAAATAATATTGGCCAGTTTAAAATTGTATCATATTTATCAATAATAATGGTGATCTGACATTTTTTCTATGACTAATAAACATAATATTACTTTAAGGCATAATAATATATTGTTACCTACATCGGAATGTCCTAAAAATTGCTTACATGTATATTGTTCCCGCAGCTTCCCGAGTGTGACTCAGTTCTTACGAATTGCTATTTGTTTTAATGTATAGACTATATTTATATTTATATCATTATATCAATAATATTTTAACATAATGTAAAGGTAGATACCTATTTATCGACTGCAATTAACAAATAGGGATCGGAAATCAGATCATCAATGTGTTTGTACAAGAGTACAAGACCGTAGCCTGCGCATTCTATTTAATTTCATCATTATTTAGTACAGTACCTTCCTAGAATAGTAAGTACATGATTTAGATAAAAATAATTTTATAATTATTCATTCACACGACTACCTATTCTACATAGTTAATCGGCCATGGCGGTATTTATACGGTCGTGGTGATAAAATCGCGCCTAATCGTGCACTGTGCACATTATTATTGGCATCCGTCGTCGTCTTCGTGCGTCCGCCGGACAAAGAGACACACCGACGTGCCGCATCCCGTAGTTGTCGTTGGTCGTCCAACGACTCCAACGGCATACACGTCTTGTCTACAATACAGTATATACGTGTATTATACGTAGGTACTTTGTTATTTCGTGTGTCCATTGCACCGTGAAAGTGGGCGGGGTTGGAAAACTCGTGTGTCCAGGGCGCCCTAAAATGTTTTACTTATGCGTAGGTATACTACGTACTTACTCTCAACATTTTATACATCGTATAGGTAGATAAGTTTGTGTTTTTTGTACACACAACACGCATAAATAATATAAATAATAAATACCTATTGGCATGGAAACACCAAGTAAAATTCAAACAATAATTGCAATCGACTATACCTATATATTATGATGTTAAGTGGTACGATTGCAGAGCATTTTAAGTGTTTGAAGCCTTGAAGGTTAATGTTATTAATAATAACTTATTATATAGGTAGTGCAGCGTCATAGTGACCTGATGGCTGCAGGTGGAGATTTTCAAAAGGTCTCACTTATTCGTAAATACGTTGATATAAAAAAAAAACCACTACACCTACCGTAGCTAATGCCATAATACTTATACAATATTCAATTTATTAGTTATTACCAATATGATACAGGCGGCAATATCCATTTTGACCCCCCCCTGCTGAAATTATTTTAGGGGTTATATTTCAAATAATAAATAATAATAATATATATATTCTAAATAATAAATAAGGTAGGTAGGTACCTACTAAAAATAATTATTGGATTTTGCAAACCTAAAATGTTGATATTCGTATATTAAACTGTGATCCGTAAGAAAACAAATATATGAGGTATACGGTACCCATAACTATAAGATTATATTATGGTTTTTTTAATTATTTTTACTATACAATATGTATAATGTATATATATTTACATCTGAAACCTAGAGGGGGCCTTCGCGACTTCGCCTTTAACATGTTTTTTTAGAAAGGACTTGAGGAGGCGGGATACTAAATAAAATAATTGCAATTTTGGTCTATTTTAGTCATTGGCTGACTGGTAAGTAAATAATAGTAGAATTACATAATACACTTTTTAAATTTTCAAAAATTAGAGATATTTTATGATTGTGGTTTATATTATGTCCTATAAACAATTATTCTGAGACTTTTGGGAAGGTGGTGGTCATGTATTTTTATTTATTACAGTTTTAATATAATATGTGAAAATTTTTTAAATATTTATTTATTTGGAAAAATAAAAATTTAATAATGGGTTATGGATTTTTGATATAGCTGATATTATGTCAACGGCGAAACTAAAATAAGTTAACAAGCTTGTATAATAAGCAGTGTTCATTAAAAGTAAGTGTACCAAAATATATTTGGTCTATTTCCAAAAAAAAAAAAACTAATTAATTTGTCACAACAAGCATAAAATATATATTATACATATATATGATAAATTGAAATGTAGCCAATATTATTGACTTTCACACTACCTATAGAATTTATATTATATAATTTACATGAGTATTGAGTATATTACAATATTGTGATTATACGTATACCAACTTATAAATTATAAGTTATAATAGTCAATTCCAATATATTACTTAACTATACTCGTAGGTACGTATATATTAGCTATGCGTATTGTGTAAGTCAAATCATAGTCCGTAGACTGCAGTCGGTCAATGACGGAGTGTTAAAAATGCGTTAGTATGCCAGATGTATACCAGGATAGTTTGTTATTGAAATACATACTACATTTTGGGTACTTCTATCCTTAAATCTGTCAACTGTCAAGTATCAACACATGGATTAGTTAACACCATCCTGTTCCTTTTGGTTGAACCGCTTTCTTTTTGTTGACATACTTATGATTTTCAAACATTAAAGTAAAACCATTTTTTCTATAAGTTATACCTACCTATAGGCTATAAATCTATAATATACCTACTATATAGCTTATAGTTATACTCATTTGTATTTATTATTTTCTATATTGAACACATGTTTAATGATCATGTGTACTTAAGTATTTTAACTAATTTTTTATTTTGAAAAAATCGATTTGCTTCTCTTACTATAATTTAAAAACAAATATAACAATAGTAAGTATAGATACAGAAATGAATAGTCAGTTAAAGGCTTAAATGCCGTGAAATAATAGAAAACGTAGTTATTTTGGGTAAAATTTTAAAATAAATTAGTTTTAAAAAATAATTCCGATTCGTGCTGTAATGATTTAAATTCAACCAAGCATCAAACAAAGAGGTTATATACTTATATATAGAGGCTTTAGAAGTGTTTAGGAAAGCTGTAAATGGTAAATCACCTAAGCACTAATTTTAATATGTAATACAAGTACAACTATAGTACAACTGTACAAGCGTCCAGTAGTACATTGCTAGAAGCTGGAATTATCAAAAATAATAAAAATAAAAATTTTTTAATAAACAATTTATAATACATAATGTGTAAAAGTAAAATATCCAAAATTAAAATACATAATATTATTAAAATTTAAAGAAGTAAAATAAAATAAATAATAATCAAATATGTTTATTATCATTATATCTTTCTCCATTTGGCCTAAATGGTTGTTTTATTCGGTTATACAACTCACTCTGTGGCCTGTGTAATATTAATAAATATTATATTTACTTCATTAAATTATTAACACAATATTTTCGAAAAAATGTATTCAACCCACCGTACTCGTATAGTCGTATTAATATACTTTAATAATTGCAATCTGAATAGGTTTATTATAAAATATACTTGGACACTTGGTAATATAGACTGTGAGACTGTATTTTCTATAAATCGTTTTTCATATGCAATGATTATAGATTATAATTGAATTCAAATTTAATACAAATATTACAATGACAATTAATTCAACACCTATTGCACAACAAAGCGATTACCTGCGTTCTTCTTTTTTTCTTGTTATCAATGGAAACCAAAAATCCAGTTTGTATTCTAAAACTGGTAGATGATATTTGCGGCAATTTTATTAAGTACTTGTAATTTGCGCTACCAGTATCTAACTTTAATCTTGAGACTTGAGTTAACTACCCTTCGGAGATTTATTTCCGGAATAAAAATGACTTATAAGTTATAGCCTTGTAAGTTTATGAAACGTTTCTTCTTTACCTATATTATAATAATTTAATAGTTATTCAGTGGCATACCCAAGGGGGGAATTTCGAGTCCGGTACCCCCTTCCCATTGAAATTTCAACGTTTACATTTTTTTACGCGATTCAAATTTAATATAATAAAACTTAAAATAAAATAATATTTATATTATAAACGTTAATCATTTGTAACTTGTTATCGTATTTATCATATTAAACATAATTAATTAAAAGACATTTTGTCTGTGGTGGCCTTTAACCCGACGACTGTTTAACTTTTAAGAAGTAAACTACAATTTGTAGTTCGTGATAATAACTATCGTTTTGTGGAGGTACCTATGTCATGAAAGTGATTAGTGGTGGCAAATATTATAAACAACAGGCCCGTGGTCACATACATAGTTATTTTTAAACTTAAATTATTATTTTATATTATTTATTGATGTTAATTAAATAATGTATTTTTTTTTAAACTATGTAACAAATAAAAATTAATTTCAAATTTTAATATCCATTTATTGTAGTAAATCCATATGACGTGTGTACTGTGTATTTAACTGTTATAACTTATTATTTTTGTTATAATTTATAGTAATCTGTTGGTTATGAATTTAACTATGATCATGGATGCGGGATGCCCATAAGTAAAACTTTAAAGAGGAGCCAATTTTTTTTCTTCAAATTATGAGCTATATATTCTCAAAAAGGTAATACTTATTAAATTTCAAGTTTATATTATTTTTCCAGAGGGGGAGAGCTTAGTCTTGCCCTCCCCGACGAATCGCCCATTAGTCATTACTATGATTATATTTAGAGAACAAATTAAGTTAAAATGTTAGACCTTCCCCCCCTTAAACAATTTCTAGTTAAGCCACTGAATAGTATGGTAGAATATTGTGGGTTATTGCGCCTACTAATATTGGATAAACTTCCTAAAATGTATTATAAAGTTATTTTTACTCGCATTTACTTATATTTACTTATTATTTCAGACTTCAGTAGATAAGTGATATATGCAACTATGCAAGTAAACAATATTTAAATAGGTACATATTTACAGAGACTACCCACTAGATTTTATAATTACTCGGTTTTCCTGAACTAATCAATAACAATCTACCTATTTATTTTACATGTGTAATGTAATAGTCAATAGGCGATTGATGAATTATGACTTATTTATTTATGATTTATTCAATTGGCAATGCAGTTATAAATTTTTTTATATTTCCAATAGTCCTTATGATTTGTTGGTAAATTTATACCATACTTGACATTTTTGTCGATTTTTATTTTACTGCAAGCTCCCGTATGTTTTGGCTGTTTTGATTTAATTGTCAACATAGTTTTATCAATTTTGTGTATGTTACTTGTAGTTCCATTGAAACCAATATAATATGGCGTCAACTTTATGAGTGAATGTTTTTTTATTTCATCCTTGCAGATAGATGGCGCGCTCGGAATAGAACCAGGTAGTTTTGAATAATCCTTAAATGGTATATTTTCTTGAGATTGTGCAAAGTCTTTAATTTTACTCATAACATTGGTTGTTATGGTCTGAATAATCGATTCTATGTACTGAAGATTTGTGATGATGGGTTTATGGAGAGGTCTGGGTTTGCCGTATGAATTTATATACATAGCTTTGAGTATAATTTTGTCAATAATAGAATATAAAAATGTATCTAATTTTGTTTCAACGACTGAACGAGTATTGCAGTTTAGTAGTACATCACAGGAAGTTATACGTATTTGTTGGTTACAGATTTCATGTGCGTTCGACAATTTCTCAATTAATTTTAAGGTTTTCTCGCCCTCGACAGCATGTCTGTACCGTTAAACATTATTGTTTATTATTTATGATTTTGACCTTAATGGTTTTATTTTAGTTACCCAAACGCTACATATTTATTATTCATCCAAGGATTTGGTTGAAAACTAATAATAAATTCCGGACCATTGAAATATGTTTGTCTACTAGCTAATGACAGCACACCTCTTCTATCATGACTGACTAAGAAGTTTTCTTTTTTTAAATACGCAATTTGATTTATGATTCCTACGAATGAGAATTAAAAGAATAAAACAATTTAAAAGAATTATATAATAAAATAAATAATTTACTTACGCCCGGCTTGAATAAAACCATTATTTATATCGATCCTGTGAACAGAACTATTTAAGTATCCTTCAATTTTATTATTACATAATTGTTTGAAATATTTACATGTTTTTGGAACTAATTTATCAAACAACTAAAAATATATTATTATTTTTTTTAAAGATATTTGTTAAAATATAAATAGGTAATAATATATACTAACAGCAAAAACGACGTGACCAATTTCCCAATTGTTAACTTCAAAAACCATACGTACAAATGTCGACTAAAAAATGATAGGTATTACATAGATATATATCATATATGGTTGTATTATATATTTATACTAACATAACATTATTAATTTTGTAATACACGAATGAATACCTACAAAGTATGTAAACAATAAGGTATTGTATGATCTGTATGCAATACTGGAATTTAGTAGTCAAAATAAGAAATTATATACTTGAGAGCATGATATTGAATAGGTAGGTACTAATGTACTATATATTGTTTAACTTGAAACTATTAAGCCACAATGTCGGACAATGAATATAAAACATTTATTTAGGTATATTATAATAATATAGTAGTATTATTAATTGTATTAATCTGTATTGTTATTAAAATTCTTACATAATATTATTATTATTATGGAAGTATACCGAGTCATTAATTACAGCATAATTACGAACACGGTTGACTCTCTAATGTTTGAGATATCGGAGTGCCAATTATATCACACCTTTAAAATAATAGTTGTGTGATCTGCTCTATCTTTGATCACCCAAATATAAAAATATTGAACTTATTATAGTAATATACTTTCGTTCAATTACTTTTTCATGGAAAATTAGGTAAAAATAAAAGTATTATAAATATTTAAAAAAATACTGACTAATGAAAAGTAAAACTAGTTAAGAGTTGCAAACAGTCAATTTTTAAATCTTAGCCATAAAAAATATACTAATATATAGTAATTACTAATTACTATATAACTAATAACTAGGTATATTAACATAATATACTATGCTACATGCCTCATACATTGCTAGATATAGTTGTTATAGTTGCTATTGCATAATATATGACAATGTGTTTATAAATTATATAATTATAAATAATTAAAGTAGATTTAATGCTGTAAGATTTACCGTATAGACGTATAGTGGTATAGTGTATTCAATACCCTAGAGGGTCATCGTCCCGTAGACAATAGGTCACGTTAGTCAAACACTTATATGAATGTAAAAGAAAACATTTTTTGTGTAATTATTAATTAAAATTAATAAAGCACATTTAAAACTAACTTTACATTGTTCTACTACATTTAAAAGTGGATAATAATATCTCTTTGATAGATACAATCGGGACACTCCACCATCAATGATTTTCTCACCCATCTGTTAATGTATTAATGATACATTGGTATTTATAAACAGTAAATACACATTCGAAATGTTTTCATTCCGTAACAAGCGTACCTATATGTTAGGTATTTGTTTCATAATTGATAAAATAATTGAACTGATAAGACTGTAAAAAAAATTATAAGGGTTGTAAC
Source organism: Rhopalosiphum padi (assembly GCF_020882245.1). Classification (NCBI taxonomy): domain Eukaryota; kingdom Metazoa; phylum Arthropoda; class Insecta; order Hemiptera; family Aphididae; genus Rhopalosiphum; species Rhopalosiphum padi. Next base: position 8,628,053 of record NC_083598.1, on the reverse strand, counting down.
TATTTTTAACCTATTTTGGGGATCCAATGCTAAAAATATTGAGATACAATTGTCTGTATTGACTCATATAGTCATATTATTATAATATTATGTTTAAACTTTAAAGTTGATGTATAGGTAATTTAAGTGATTTTAAAATTGTACTTAATATTTACTTTATCATTATTATAATAATTTTCAACATCAATCAATGCAAGTTGTTTATAATTCAGAGACCACACACTCATAGTAATATTGTATTTGAAGCTCATATAATTTTGAAATTCTATACAATTGCCTATATAGTTTTCATTGATAAATATTGCTACAGTATTTTGACGTTTCACACCACCGAGAATCTATAAACAAGATTACTTTAAATAACTACAAAAATGTCATAAAGTACCTACTATTTAACTGTAATTTGTTTTAATTTATACTTGATTTATTTTCCATAAACATCTCGTCCATTCAATGTCCATAACACCTTTAATAACATATTTATTAATTAAATCGTGCCGATGTTTCACCAAATTCTAAAATGTAATAATTAATTCAATGATTACATTTTAAATAAGCGTACAATGTAACATACAAGTAATATATATTTAGTTAAATGAAAAGAATTAGATAATATACACCCTACAACTTGTATGTTCATTTTAGTTGACGTAATGATTTTAAAATTATTTGTATTACAATTAACTGCATGTAGTATCGTCTAACACAAATTTAAGAGCTAAATGGAGAATTAATATACATGTTTAGTAGTCTGTTACTTAGCTACCTAAAAATTGTTTATTTTCAGTAAAAGTACAGTGTATAATTGCTTTTAAATCAGGAAAAAAGTAACAGGTAACCTAGATTTAGTTAAAAATACTATTACTAAGATTGTATTTTTGTTATTGTTGATTATTATTAGGTATCCATAATTTTCATTTATCTTAAAAGGATGTTCACATGTGTTATCTCTATATATACTAGAGTACTAGAGCATAGGGCGCCCGCAACCGCAGGTGAAATTTCAGGGGGGATAACCTTAATTTTTATTAATAATCAAACACTTCTATTAATGTATAATGCATTAGGTTTATTTAAAAATAAAATGTTTAAAGGTAATATAATAATTAATATTATATTATACACTTTTAGTAACTATTATTTAGTACTAATTGAACACAAATTGTAATTTTATTTTATTTTTTCCAAATTCATCAATAACTTTTTCAGATAAATTAAGTTTTTCGATTTTTTTTTTTTATGTAAACTTAACATACATAATCCGGATAAACGGTTTTCACACATTGTTGAACGTAATCAGGTTTTAACACGAGTACACGACGTACCTAATGCGTTGAATGTCCTTTCTATACTATAAGTTGTTGGTGGAATAGTCATAATAATAATACTTCTCTTCAAAGTTGAATAAAATTCACAATCTTTTTTAAAAAAAAGAAATATTTTCCGTTTCACTAATTGAAGAAGACTCTTTCTTCATCTGCCAATAATCATATCATGTTTGGCCTTCTACACTATCTTTTTTCTATTTTATAATACTTTTCTAATTCTTGTAAAATCTTGATGAAATTTATTTTTGTCATTTTTAACATAACTGATGGATGTAAAAATCCCAATTTAAATGGTATTTTATTTATTGAACTAAATCGAATTTCTAAGGACTGAATTAAAGAGTTAATATAAGGTATATACATAGAAATACGAAAGTATTTATTTGGAGTAGACGCAACAATATTTCAGCGATAAGTTTGTTTTGACACTACTCGTAGCATTTGTATGTCCACGTTTATTATCAATTCTATTATCATAAAGTTTATCTACCGACTATATTATTATATCAAATATCAATACATCTCGGTATCAATAATGATTTTTGGGATTTTAGAATATTTAATTTGGATATAATTATTTTAACTAGCAGGAAAGTTATGGTGGGAGTGGTCCTTCCCCTGCTCCCCTTTCAGGTACCCTTGTACTAAAGTATATTAAATTATAAACTGTATACTATAGTATCACTGATTCTAAAACTAACTGCGAGACATTACAATTTTACAAATATTTTAACAAAACATTTAATAATTTGTATTTAGTTGCTGTCTAGTCTACGACCTATGTAGAGTACATATACTGTGAGTTTCGTATTTCGTGTTAAAGATTTTTCTTCTAATAGATTCAAAAACGTATTAGCCTCAAATAGACGAAGACTTATAACAAAACATTTAAAACAAACAATAAATATTTAATGCAACTCTTTTTAAAATGTATTTTTTTATATTTTATAAAATAAATAAGAAAATTAAAAATGTAATAGACAATAGTTAATATAACGAGCACATAAAAATAGTGACCTTATTCGTTTATATTATATTAATAATTAAATTTGTCTTTGTATATTTACTGCTTTTTTTTTCCATTTCTTTATTTTTTAATGCATATTTTACTGTTTTTTAGTGTATACAATGTATACTATACATATATACATATTCATACATTTTTTAGTGCACAAACATACTAACCTTAATTAATATATTATGACTGTACATTGGCTTTTTTGATATTTAATTTTGAAGCAAGTATTGAGCATTTCACATATGTAAATACGATTCTCTTAATATAAAGTTATGACTGTAGTAGTATAGTCCAACTATAGTAGATAACAGTGGAGTAAATATGATTTTGGTTTATGTTGGGATGGTGGAGGAAAATAAAAAAGACTCAATTATAAACAAATTATTCATATTTAGTGTTACTTTTTACCTCTTTTATAGTAGTATACTAGTGTATATGATTAGTTTTTAAATGTTTTTATAACATTAGTCCAGACAGTTAAAATGTAGATTCAAAACAAAACAATATGTATGCTATGCTATTATGCGTGTATTCAGTGATGATTGATGCCTCGCCTTTGGAACAGTAAAATAAACATCTAATATTCACATTCGATGGAAGATTTTAAAGTAGAAAATAAAATTTCAAAAATTCCCAATACTTTACAAAATAATTTTCAAAAACTAAAATAAATTATTGAAATACAAGAATTTTTATTAGACATGTATTTTTGACAAATTCGATTTTGAAAATTTATTGTCATTTAAAAGCTTATAATTGTAGATAGTTGACATTTTTACAAAATATTTAGGCATATTGTCTAGACATAATAAAGTATTCAAATTATTTCAGCTTATTGTTAATCTATTTGAGGATAAAAAATCCTTGATAGTGTAATTCAAGATTTCTAATAAGTTAAGCTAATAATAACAATTCAAAAATATTTAAAATACATAGGTACAACTGTTTTAATAAGCGTTTATAATAGATCATATTTTGACAAAATTAGTTAATATTATGAAAATTATTACAAATTGATGAGTGGTTAAAAATTTATGAATTTTTCAACAATAATAGCTAAAAATATCAAAAATACATTTTTTCATAGACATTATCGAAGTTAATATTTTAAAAAAATGCCATGTTTAAACAAGAAATTAGTTAGAAATTAGATATTTTTATTCAATTTAAAAAATATTATTCAATAAATGAATTTTTATCCATTATGCATTTATTATTATTTCCTATATTTTATTAATACATTTTCAAAACATTTATACTAATTCAAATAACATTAAATTATAAATTATCTTGGAAATTGAATTTGAATTTAAATTTAACACATACGGTAACCTACTATATAATAGTGCGACTTCTTTGGTTTTTTTAAAATAATTTTGTAATCACGGAGTTAAGATAATATAGGTATACGTAATGTGTGCGAGAGTGTTTATTTAACCTTGTACTTAATATTCGGATCTTAAAATTAGAATTGACAATTGTATGTATTCTATTTATATAATACTAAAATAAATAGTCGACATAATGCTGCATGTATTGAAACCCTCTAGATAATTTAACCAACTAAATGAAATCTCTTAACTCCAAATAATGTTTTACTATCGCAATAAAATTAGTAATTACTATTAGAAGTATAAGAAATTAAGAACTCGAAGCTAGACTCAGAAACTCAAAGCTCAAACATTTGTCAGTGTTTTAGAACCTGATACTTACAGATGCTTAGTAAATAAACACATAGGTCATGGCACATAATTGTGTTGCTTATATGTACATTTTAAGGAGTTCTCTTTTTCACTTAAATAATTAGTTTTGTACTTTTTCGATTAGAAATATTTTAGGAAAAAAAGTTTATTATTTTAATATTGTGTGGCACGTGTAATAAATCATAAATGTATAATCTAGCTTTGAATAACTAATAATGTTCATAATATTTTAATATACGGACATTGGCGAGAAAACATTATATTTTGGATACTTCAAATTGTTATGGTTCATGAAAAATTGAATTCTAGTTATTTAATTTACAAAAAAAAAAATTATATTTAACATGTATACATCAATATAATACATTATAATTTATTGTATTTAATGAAAAATATTTATCATATTTGAGTCCTATTATAAACATCATAATATAATAGAAATCTCAAAATTTGAAAATGTGTAGTTTTTCGTGATATTTTGATTTTAATTTTGAAATTATAACATTTTAGTATGTTTATATAATGTTTAATGGTAGATTAATATGTTGATATGTTGTTATTATAATATGTTAATTATGTTTTAATAATCAATTTTAAATTATATGATGGACATTCGTTAGATTTATTATAATAATATAATATAATTGTCCTTATCTAGATTTACATTTATTTCTGTAACATTTTGAATTTTTATTGTAAATTTTAGTTTCCATAAATTACTAAGATACCTATGATACTGTAAATCATATTCATCTATTATCACGTTTTAAATGTACTTATTATAAGCTAAATTTCCAACGCAAGGGAACTAAAAAGAATACTTAATTTTACTGTAATGTATAGGTTAAATTCATTATAAATGAATACTATTATTAGTAATTATAATGTATACCTTTTAAACTGCAGTGGATAGTGGTCAATTTTTTTCTTCAGTATAAAAATTTAATTGAATATTAAATAAAAAAAACTTAATATTTTAAAATTTTGATTAGAAATAACACATTTTTTTTATTATGTATAACTAATACGATATACTTTTTGATTTTAACGTAAATATAAGTACGATTTATCAGTTTATTTAATCATGTATATGTGTTAAGTTAATATTAGTTAAGTATACCTATTGAATATTTCAATGTTTATATCTAATACTTGACCGTTTGAAATATTTTAAACGTGTAACTTACCATACCTATACGGCTATACATCTAGTATTTAACTTATAACAATCTCATTTTTAATAAAGTTATTCGCGTATTATCACGTATTTTAATTTATTATCGTGTATTATATTTCACATTAGTCTGCGTTATAATCATTACATTTTAGATTTCAAGCTAATATTTATTGAGTACTTTTAGGAATAAAGGAATCATATGTTAATCAAACTAATCAAAGTGACTTAAAAGTTAAAATGCGAAAAAAATGTATCAAATAAAACTTGTGCTAAACTTTCTAAACTCACGCCAACAAGGTTCTTTTTTATATAATATCATTTTGGCTTATTAACTATTGTACTATATGTATAAATTATATATATATTTTTAAATTAAAAATAAGCAAATAAACACAAGTATAAAGGAAGATTGTGGATCAAATTATATAAAATATCATTTAAAATAATTGCATTTAAAATTTATACAAAACATTTTTAAAATATTCTAAACTGTATACTTGATTTATTTTTATTTTATCCAAAAAATCTAATTGATAATATGTGATTGTTATTTTTCATTTTTTAAGTAAAACAGCATACTTAGTTATCGATTAGGAGAATATACATAAATTAATTTTATAAAGAATACCAATATCAAAAATCTAATATAGATAAATGTCTTCATTTAGATTCAAAAAATGCTTGCAGCGAGAAAATAAAATTAATTAATTAATTGTTATTAAATAAATTATATACATAAAAAATATAATGCTACTACAAAAAATTTGAAATTTTATAAAATAAAAAATGTTAGTATATATTAGATGTGTTTATCTCTCACGATATACGTAAAACATTTGAGTTTCTTATATTATATTTATTATTTACTATTTAGTTGGTATATCTATTATCCGCTTAATTGGTATTTTGAGATATCTGTATTGTATGATAAATTGGTAACACCGCAATAAAAATATCTTAAGTAAAGCAAATTTGTAATTCATATAATTTAATATTAAAAAAATATACGTGATGAGTTTTGCAAAATGTATTAAATAATATACATATTTTTAATTCCTTAAAACATAGTGTATACAAATGTTGTTATTCAAAATCGGTGGTTTCCAAACTGTGCACGGCAGTTTACGGCTCATATTAAATAATTTATCGTTATAAATGAGACATGAGTATTATTTTGTTCTGTCTTTTATGAAATTCACAACAGGGCACCGCGACTAAATTTTGCTTAAAAAAGGCACCACAAAAAAAAAGTTTGGTAACCACTGTTCTAAATCATTTAAATATTGATTTTATTTTAATAATCTAAAGAAAAATATTCAATACGCAATTAATATTAATATATATTTATATATTATTAATATATATTCATAAAAAGTATTTTATAAGTGAGTTTAAATTAGTCTAAATTTATTATCACTTGATAAATATTATAAAATATTTAATTTAAATCCATTCATTAAATCTAATAAAAATGAAGTTATATTATTAATATTTGAAAACAAGCAACAATTAATCTCTTCAAAGTTCAAATTAAGATTCAAACAATTTAATCAGAATTGATTTAATTTGAAGATCAGAATCATAAAAACTATATTATGAGTCAGTCAATATAAACCACGTCCAATAACGGTAGAAATAATATACATAGAACATTCTAATTCAATATAAAAATAAATAAATTTAAATCCTATTATTTAATTACGTAAAAATAAGATAGTTATAGAAATGTTCAAATGTTATTAGTTTATTACCTTGCTAAACCGAAAATATTTATTTGCGAGTACATAGTTTTGTATATAAGTAATTGTAAAATTATACTAATGGTATGATTTTATAGTTAATTAAATCATTAAATATCTACCTACGTCCTACCTTTAAAGAATATTATAATAGAGTTTTATTTTTTGTAATGTACCAAAGTAAACACAAGAATTAAATTTGTTATGATGCGTTCAACTTTTTTTAGTATACTCGTATTAAAATAGTTGTTACTGTTTAAATCTTAATTATTAGAACACTAATATTTTTTGCAATTACTTAAGAAATAGTTTTATAAAAAGTTGTTACAACTTAAACTTAAAAGAGTGTTATCATTTTGAATTTGAAAGCAACGAAACACTGTTTTCAAAAAATTAAAATCATTAAAAATAATTTCCAGTTAAATTTAAGCACTTATAAATCAGATTTGAGTGATTAACAATTTTAAAATGTATGAGTTGAAAAATTACACATTATGTCTTACAATTTATTAACTATATGTTATAAATTATAACATACTCAAAATCAATTATTCAGCTCCTTCACTTACTTAGCTCTTACACTTTTTTCGTATATCTTAGTTATAATTAGTCCATATTGCAATACATAGATAAATAAATTGAAAATTATTTTATATTTTATATTTCATAATTTAAAAAACCTATTAGCTATCTTTATTTATTTGTACGTACTTATATTATAAATTGTATACAAATCGTTCTATAATAGACATTGTGGGCAATCACAAATCTTAAATTATCAAACCCGATTTTTCTTAATTATTAATAATTATAGAACATGGATAAATATACTATAATATAATTATATAGTTCTATTTTAACTAAATTTAATGTTTGTGCCACGTTATATTAAAAATTTAAAACAGTAGGTATATTATTATTATTTTTATAACGTATATAAAATATTTGGAAGAAAAGTAATCAAAAAACGAGTATTTACGAGTAAATAAACAGTAAATAACTTATAATACCTATCTATGATTTAATCGATGTTTTTAAAAAGTTAAACTACTTTAACTATAACACATTAATACATTTGATACATATTTTAATTTAATAAGATTATAGAAATAACTCTAGAACAATTTTTATAAGAATACATAACATTATAAATGTAATAGTATAGTGAGAATGGTGGCATTTTCAAAAATTCCTATTTATAAAACTCAAATCGTAGCTAAATTTTAATAATAGATTTTAATGTTTTTTATCCCCGCAAGTCTCAACCAAAAACAGTTTGGATAACCTAAATAAAAATAAACAATTTGTTATTTTTTTTTTTAGAAAATAAAAATTTTTATTTAGTTTTACTAAAAATTCAAAATAATTGAATGTATTTTTCTACTTTTTCATATCTTTTTTTAAGAAAAAATATATTATAATTTCAAATAATATAATATACAGGATGATTCATCTAATATGCTTCTTCATTTTCTTTTATAATGGAGTTTAATAAAATTCTGATTTATTTAAATTTGTAAGTATTATTAAAATGACGCATGTTTCAATTTTTAAACTGTTAAGTATTCTATTTAAATTTTAATGCATTTACTGTGACGATAAAAACTTCCTTTTTTCCAATAGATAGACGTACACTTTTAACAGATTACTTTTTTAGAAAATTTCGTTGTAATTAAATGAAAAACGAGTAGTTTCTTAGTTATTAAAATATTTATACTAATTGTATTAGTTTAGGATTATTTGATTTTGTATTAATTACATGCTTACATTTAAAAAAAATATATAAAATATTGGTAGATTAACTATATGTCTTTATACATTTGTTATAAATATATATCTATGTATTTAAAAATATATTCTTTAAGTATACTTAGAAATTCCAAATAATCAAGAATTATAATAAAATCGGAGAGAAAATGCTTGGTGAATTACCATGAATAATATTAAAAAATTCTCATATCTATAAATTATATAGGTATTTAAAATATTTGAGTAATGATAATTTTGGATCATTTATTTTAATTAAGGTATTTAAATAAATTAAAGTTTACATATTTTTTATGTAGACAATATTAGGTTTTGGTAGTGATTTTAAATCGAATTCAATGAATATAAAATATAACATTTATTGTCAGTTTAAACAATTATTTTAACATTTTTATTATTATTTAATAATATTAAAAATGTCCTTTAACAATAAAACAAGTACGATTTGTTAAGGAACATTTTAATATGTGCCTATGTATTACATACTAAATGCTAATTTATCTGCTTACCTTGCATTCATTATCAGTTAAATTTTTGCGTTCAATGCACTCTGTAAGCATAACAAAAGAGCCATAACATATATTTTATTAAAAACGTTATCACACTGTATGTCTCGGTTGGTTGAATGTAGTGGTATATTCTTGTACCATGTGTTCTCTTAAGTAATCCTGCATGGCACTTTGGCAGCAGTGCTGACTTAGTATTCGATGCTATAGTTTCTATTTGACTGCCACGCTCAAAACAGCTCAATCACTTCCCTTAATAAATACATTCCCTTGTGTAGTATTAAAAAATGAGTTCATTAATACATTTATGAATATAAACTGTTTGCTATAGTCATTTTTTTTTTATTTAGTTGATTTTAAGTTTTAATTTAAAAATAAAAACAGTGCATCAAAAATGGAGAAAAGTACAAATATTGATTTTTATATGGATCATTTAGGTAAGAAATAATTTTTAAATACTGATTAATTATTAATACAAGCAAAATAAATTGAAATGTATATCAGATGTTCTTTTTTTAAAGTACATTTTAATTTAAAATTTAAGTGTTAGAAAAAAAGGAGTACCTAACTATGTATTTTTCTTTTATATTGATCAATAAAATGTATAACAAGATAAGGTAGCTGTATAATATTTTATTGAAATTACAATAGTTTTTCATAAACAAAACTTTTTTTACGTAACGTTTTATGTATTATTTTTAGAATATATTGTGTATAGTTTGTATCATTCATCTAAGATGGACTACTGGCTAGTATTATGATATGCAATTGAAAATAATAGAATTGTAAACTTGTGTATTTAAAATTAATTATTTAGTATCTAATATAAATTTATAATAATATACATATATGATTTTTTTATACATTATTTTTGGAATATATTGTGTATAGTTTGTATCATTCATCTAAGATGGACTACTGGCTAGTATTATGATATGCAATTGAAAATAATAGAATTGTAAACTTGTGTATTTAAAATTAATTATTTAGTATCTAATATAAATTTATAATAATATACATATATGATTTTTTTTATTTTATTTAAAAACGATTTTTACTAATACATATACTATAATTAATATAAAAATTTAAATTTTAGTCAGTCAGTTAGTAATTGATCGAATAATATTTATTTATATGTATATACATATATATATATATATATTACATAGGCGACATCAATAATTTTATTGTATTAAAAATATGGTCAAGGTTATTATAATTTGTAGTCTATTTCATTTTTTCGGTGTATTTTCTCTAAAATATAACATAATGACCTCATATATCATATAGGTACATTATACTTACATTTATATATTTATCGGGTTATCAAGACCTCAATTTTAATGACTTGTAATTTGTAATCTATATAAAACATTTGAAAATGAACTTTAAATCTATTGAACACGTGTTATTTATCTATATTTACAAGACTTGCTATCAAAAAATAGAAATGATCTTTTTGTTTAATGAAAAGCACAAAATAATTTATTGTGTTGAGTTCATTATAATTAATATACTTATAAAGCTACTATAGTATAGTTTTATAAAATTATATGAAATTCCCAAAAATCGTAAATACCTGATAAAGTGATAAATAATTATTGGACAGATAACAATATAACTATGTTTTTAAAAGTTTAAAACGTAAATGTTGATGATCAAGTTATTTTATAATCATCACATTTTCTTTATAAGCTTAAAATCAAGATTTGTGTTATGGATTTAAAAACTTTTTTTTTAGAAATTATTACATTATTATCATAATTTTTAGTACATTATTCATTAAAAATATAAAAATTAGGTCAATTTAAACGTTTTTTTGTTAAATCAAAATTTTCTAACATTGAAAATGTATAAATTTTATATCACACATAAAATATTATAGACGATAGTAATGTGTTTATAAGTTAAATATCAATAATAATAAACATAAAATAAATTGGTTCTAGAATATGCACTACTCGTGTTTTATTATACTAACACGTAATTATTTTTATAATTCTCGGACAATTATTTTCGTAATTATCGAATACTTTATTTCATGTTATCGAACAATTTAAACTAATAATAATGATTTAAACATTAAACGAATATATATCTTATCGTTGTGCATAATAGTTTTGTTCATCTCATTTAAATGGAATGAAGCCAAAAATGCCCTAACTACCATTAACTCAAAATACATTTGTCGCAGTTTTATAATATATACTTTATTGACGCAAAGTATTGAGCTAGTTCTAATTTATTTTGATCAGAATTCTGAAAGCCCTTTGGGGCTTCATTGACCGATATCCATATAACTAGAATGACAAATATAAAGAAATAAATTCCTTACCTAAAATTTTCTTTTTATTCTTGTTTTACATTGTGTATAATGTATATAATATGACGCCTACCTATGTAAATGTAAAATTATTTTTTAATATTTAGTAGAAATGATGAATATTATAATTAAACTGTTATTTGTTATCATTTTTAGTATAACACATTTATATTATAAAATCAATAATACATTCCTATGTTTAATGTTATATTATATTTGTATACCTACCTGTATCAAAATAAAATACTGTCCTAGTAAATATTATCATATTATAGATCGATATACACGTAGTTTGTGATATATCTTCCCTGAATCTAATTTTAATTTATATTCTTGTTAAATTTGAGTGTGGCGATTTTACATTTACAATAATGTGTTATTTTATGACGTCATATTTAGGATCAATTAAATAGATTGGATCTGGTTGGTATACTTTTGAGGAGTAAAAATTTAAAAAATAGTACTTTTCAAAATAATCGGAAATTTTTTTTAAAAAAATCAAGAAAAATCTAGAATACATATATATTATACGCAACATGAGTTTTTGACAAAATCGATTATATTTTTTTCTTTTTATATTAAAGTTGAATGCCTGTACAGACTTAAAATGACCATCAGCTATTGCAAAAAGTAATGTTATACATGATATAGTTTTAAAAATATTTAGACTTTTAGATCTACCTATTTATTTAAAATTTAAGATTTGTTTTTCGATTCATTTTGGTAAAAAAAACTGTATGTAAAAGCTTAAAAATGTAACACAATGTTCATACAATTTTAATACGATAATTTATAAGTATCAAAAATAAAATTGTGCGAAACTATTCATTTAATGTATATTATTTATTAGATAATCACACGTTAAATACAAATTTTACTACAAATATTTGTTGTTATTTTATAATTAGTAAAAATGTCTCGTAGAAATTTGAAAAGTTATACAATCACTTAAATTATAAATTTTAATATTATTTTTATTTATATTTTTTATTAAAATTTTTAGTTTTCATGCATTATTTTATTTTACTAAACACAATTATGTTTTAATTATTTATATCTATACTGCAAACTAGTATTTATACCGGTCTATACAATATTCATGCCGGTATATTGAATGAAAAACAGTGGTGCATTTATATGCAAACATACGGCATAAACACGTGCCCACAGCAACACATTTTTGAAGGGAATTTTTGTTTTTATTATTGATGGTAGGTATTGACTATTGAGGGTATAAGTCAATTGAACCAGAAATAAAGTAGGTATTTACATATAAATTACAATTCATTTTGTTATGTTTGATTGTATTTGAGTCTTAATAAGATATAATTCTCAACAAGTTATTTTACCTATCGTTTTTGATCGTTACATAAGGTTAACGCATACGTTATAAGTCAATACGTATAACTGATTACAATTTATAACAATTAAGAAATTTTACACTTCAAAATTTGTATTTTTGTATTTATTTTATTTTTTTTTTTAATTTAATTACAATAAAACATTTAAAAAATAAAGTGAATATATTTTCGTGGCACAAAGGATAGGTATCCTATAGGATAGGGTTAGTTTGTGATAAATCTACCGGCATATAAAACACGTATACTTACTCGTATATATATATCTAGAAAAATCGATGAAATTGACAAACACCGGGTATTACATTAATATGTACGGGCAAAGTATAGACTTACCGGCAATGTTTTCAATGCCTGGGCATTATATGGTACTGCCCGATTATGACGGGCGATGTAGGTAAAATTTTACATTGCCTGGACTGTATAGAATTTTCCAGTAAAACTTCGGCAATATAAACCAAAAGATTTTATTTTAAAATTATAAACCTTTCTAATCTTATAAATCTTGCTAATTACTTTATAAGTTGAATATTATTACCTTAACTATTTATTTTTACGATTACCATTACATTTTTGATTGCAATTACATTAAACAATACATAAATATCATCACCATAATTATTTATTTTTGCAATTATTATTAGAATGGCATTTTTTCCTTGACGCCTTACATTTATATTTTTTGTTTGAACATTGTCGAGTTCAATTATACATCTATCATAACCCTGTCCTCCTATTTTAATATTTCCTCGCTGCTTCTCTCAATGTAATAGTTAGATCAGGCACCTCCTCCACAGTAACCAATTTTAAACGACAATAATTGATGAGATAATATCGAAAGTTTTGTATATTGGTACCTACCTGGTGGCTCATACTAATATTTGAAGTACTAACAGACAATGGTTTCATAATATTATACTATTAGTTCTATACTCTCATACCTATTACTATACCTCAATACCTCATACCTGTCCTCACTATACCTACTTCTTTTTAACTACTTAACACATTTAAAAAAAAATGAGGTCCGGATATCAACCTAATTTACTTATATTTTATGGTAATCAAGTGTTAATTCTGGGGTATATTTTGTAAGGGCGGAAATTTTTCACATGCCTACAAGCGGGAAACACATAAATAGGTACACATCTGCTTAAAAGTTAATAATAATAACATAATATGTGCTATGTATCTAGCATAATTTAATTTAACCTAAGTACCACGACGTCTTACTATTAAAAAAATAAATGTCTAGTAGTAAAATAAATAAATTATAACTTAACCTTTAAAAATAGAAGCTGATGTTACGACTCCACTCAGAATCATTTTTTGTATGCAATGATTCACCACTGAATTCAAGTAATCACAGTGACAAGTCAAGTTCAAAATTAGTGGCGTAATTGGGTTAGAAAATAGGTGGCAAAATTTGTTCACTAAAATCGAAACTATAACCTAGGTAATCGATTGTTTTTACACAAGTCTCAAAACTCATTTTATGATTTGAAAATAAATCGTAGGCACCCATATCGTTAAATGATATAAAACACACAAGTCATAAGAGTTCATAAAAAAAGGTATTATAACTTGTTTGAAAAAAAATAATGTGATGATAAATTGGTAATCCTGTAATCATAATTTATGAAATCATGTTATTAGGTTATTTTTGTAATACACTGATAATGCGATAACGTTGACAATACGTCAACATATATTATATAACAGGTAAAACATAAAATAAATGTTTACTTTATGTCTTGAGAATTTAATATTTTTAACTTCTAAATGTACATCAAGTGTATTTTTGCTTTGTTTTAGAAGATTTAAATATTTCTACTGTTGGTATATTTGGGAGCAAAATTATACTTTTACGACCCTCTGAATAAAAACATTTTGATAGGGCTAGTACTTGCCCCTGCACTTCAAAACTATGCCACTGTTACATAGTACAGTACAGGATTAACAATAGAACTATATTTCTATACAATAGTTATATTTTAAATTAGAACTAAAATACTCTATAACTAAAGCTTAAACTTTCGGTGTGTTTCAAATCAATCATCATCTTGATGTGGTTTACTTTTTAGCTTTATTTATAGAGCTACTTTTAAATTTTAAGTAACTTGAAAAAATTAAGAATTAAGATTTTAAATTTGAACATATTATGTTATTTCATAGGGGAACTTTATAATAAAGATTTGTTGTAATATTAAATTATAATATTCAAACTACAAATTATACTTAAATAAATCTAATAATAACATAATATTTATAAATGCATTTAAATAATATGCTGTATGTAATTCAAATTTATACAACAGTAATTTATTCGTTTACTACCGATTTTTAATTTTTTTTAATTATTGTAGATTTATTTTGTATTTAATATTAAATGCCCAAATTTAAATATTTAATATCGAAAACAATAAATTGTAAAAATTAAAAATATTATTATCATTATTATTTCGTAATTTTTATTGATTTGCTAGTTTTTACATTTTTTCACGCATAATTTTTTTTTTATCCCCCAAACTACAAAAATCATTATAAAACAAAAATACACTCGACATTTATCATAACTAAATTATTTAGTCTAAATACAAAATATAAATTATAAAAAATTAATTTTCATATTCTACATTTCTACCTACTATCTACATTCTAATTGTAAGATAGGTAGTACACTTTATTTAATTTTTGAGGTATTTAGAATTCTAGATTATTAGCGTTACAGAAGTGATCAATAATTATTAATTGTGATTTCATTGATATTTACAGAAATATTCAAATGTATATTGTTCTATTACAATAAAGTTGAATTCTGATAAGATATACTTCATAAAGTTTCAAACTATGTTTATATTAAAATAAATATATTATTAGTTGATAATTTACTAACCAAATATCTAGTATAATACTTATTAACATTAATTACTATATATAAATAAAATATAAATTTCGATATTTATAACTACAAGAATCATTTACGAGATGATAAAAATAATATTTGCTTAAAATACTCTTCATGTTATCAAAAACTCCAAGATATAAATTTTTATAAGTACCTAGTTTTACACTATGTTGAGATAAAATTAAATTAATAAAAGTTTATTTTCAGTTTCTTGATCTCGGCCAGTACAGAGTAACATTGAGAGGCTATTTTGCTAGGCAGTCAACAGTATATATAGAGTATAGATGAGACATTAAACGGCCTCCATATTACTTATGTGTGCTTAACTCTCAAGCTCTTCATATTTTTATTTGAATTCTTGAATATATTTCATTGACAATAATTTTTATCTTAAATAAATGTATCATAGGTACTTAATAGTTAATACAATTGAAACCGTATAACATTATGGTAATATTTATTTCGTGTTAAGTATTTTATTCATTTAATTAATTATTATTTTTTACGAGGAAAATGTATGTAGGTATTATGTTTAGATGCATAAATTATTATGATAAAATAAAAAAACTGAACAGAATATTACATAAGCTAAGTATTGGGTTTCGTTTATTTTAACATAGTGTAATGCTCTCAATATGAAATGATAAATTATCATGTACAAAAAATTAATCTAATCGAAATATTTTTTACACTTTACGTCTTTACTATAATTCAACAATCGCCAATCACCAACTTGTAGTCTGCAAGAACATTTTAATAGTAATATAATGTATAAAACAAATATAATTTCCATTAGGTAAATAAGATAATGATCCGTAGAATTTAAAGATATTGATTCATGAAGTCACGCGAATAAGGATAAGGTTGTTATTTGTAACTTGGTATTCAACATTTCACTTTTAAGTCATGTAAATAAAAGATTCAACATCTATTAGTAATTTAGTTTCTATTTTTACTTACAAATGGTGAAAATTTAATTTCTCTATGATGATTTATTTAAATCACAATAGGTAATACAACTAAATTCGTTCTCGTTAGAAACATGTATACATGTTTATATTAAGAACTCTACAAAAACGTCATTAAAAACCCTTTTAAAAGACAATTTTTATTTCATACTTGACTTTACTCAGCGTAATAGTTAACCTACAACTAAAGTTAATTAATATTTTGTGACATAACGTATTTTTATTTGACAAACAATTGATTTGATAAGTATGAAAATAACTATGTTAATGTTAATTGTTATGAAATCAATGATAAAACCTTGTATTTATTGTATACATTTTCTAAAATATTATTTGAAGTATTTATGTAGCTCAGTAGTTTTCATTAATAAGGTAGTATATATATATATATATATATATATATAAAAATGTGTATGTGTATAAATGAAATGCTGCTTTACTATGTAAAATAATATGATGTATAAGATATGGTGTCAAATTATACTTAGGTATATGTTTGTAATGTGTTACTCATTAATTTTATATTGTTGTATACCAAACATTTTTATACGTATTTTTATGTAGATATATACATTATGTGCATATGTTTTAGGGGACTTCGGATCATACCAACTGCGGCAGTTTTTACTAAATCTAATGTCAGCATTCACAGCTGGTCTACACATGATGGTTTTAGTCACTGTTGCTGCTGTACCTGACTACAAGTATATATAAAATTATCCACTCGTTTTCTCAAACTAACAATAATAATATTGTCAAATATTTTAAAATATAAACTCAGGCTGTAGATACCTATACAATAAACAATCAAATTATTCTCAACCCACTTAATTATACTTATTCTATTACACCTACGTCAGATAATATTCAAAAACTTCCTACGCATTGCATAAAATTAAAACTAGAAAGTATAAATTTGTATTATCTGGTAAAATATTATAATTTTTCAAAATGAGTTTATAAATTGTAAAATTAGTTTATGTTAGATAATACCCTATAATATCAGAAATAAAAAAAGCTAATTTAAATTATTAATTTTCAAGTAATTCGATTTCACTATTATCACGTAATTTATCGATATATATTTTTATTTTTTTTTACAAGAAGAAATATGATAAACTTAATAAATGATTAATCTGATCAAATCGTCTATATCGTTAACCTTTAATTTATAAATTATTATTTTCTTTTCTAAGTATCATTTTTAAATATTACCTAAAATATAATATGTTGTTATTTATAACGATTATTGATATATAAACAATTGTTCGTTCCTATTATGTTAAATTAAATCGAAATATAATTCAAATGTGTTTTTTATCTGCAGTTGTTTAATACCGGATTCGGAATCAGGATCAAATATCACAAATTGGATTGTGGCACCAAAATATAATAACGATTCGTGTCAAGCATTAAATATTTATAATAAAACTATAAATTGTGAAAAATGGATATTTAATGAAACATACTACGGAAGTACTAGAGCTACTCAGGTATAATAATAAATGAAAACCAATTTATATCGTATGTTTTAGAAACCCGTTGTATTTTAAAAAATCATTTGTTATTTTAATTCAATTGAGAATATCGTAAATGAATTCTTACTATGGGTTGGGTTATTATTTATTTTTACTATAACTTTATTATTATAATCTGTAAAATAAATTAAAATATTGGAACGTTAGAACTGTAACTGTATAGGTTTATCTGTTGATTTCTAGTGGAATATGATTTGCGATAATCGATGGATGGGATCTTTAGCACAGATGAGTTACATGTTTGGAGTATTTACCGGCTCAGTTGTGCTTGGAAGTCTTGCTGATAAGTATGCAATTTTATTAAACAATATATAATTACGTCAATGAATAAAATACTGGGTTTATATACGTTTTAGTTGGTACACATTAAATAATCGGTCATATTAGTTATTTGATAACCTTTTGATTATGTTTTTGCTGGGTCGAGGAGAAAAATAATAATATTAAAAGCTACCACATAATAAACCATTATAAGCTATTATACCTTTTTATCGGTTGGTAAAACTCATTTGTGGACTAAGATTAATTAATTATTATAATTAAGTCTAGTGATTTTTTTTATCGAACATACATTTCTGAATGTGTAATGTTTTGTTGAAAGGTTGAAAATAAATTAAACCAAGATATTATTTAAAACAACATGTTTATAATATATAAATATACAATTATAAGTACCTATAGCTAGTTTTGTTTAAATGCAAATTTTCAGGTTACAATAATTATTGATTAAAATAACAACTTATTTGTTACTGGTAGATTAATATATAATATATCATTATTTTATAGACAATTGGTAACCTAGTGTTATAATTTAAAAAATCATTTTTATAGTAATAGTACGTAGGTAAGTATAACCAAAATTTAATATCTTGCTAAGGATTATGTTACTATATGGACGCTATACAGTCTCCTTCCTTATGCCAATTTCACGTAGAAAAAAAGTTTACAAATTTGCGTATTATACAAATGATTGTTACAAATTGTAAATATTCTTTTTAATAAACAAAAAACTAACAAAAAAATATTTTTAAAAATATGTTTTAATGTTTAAACATAATATACTAATACTTTCATAATTAAATTACTTATATAGGTATCTTAATATATTATATTACTGTTAATAATAATACTCATAGCATAGTAATTTATTTTACACGAATATGCCAAAACGTAATTTATATACAATACCTACGTCTACCTTACCTCACGAATTATGTAAAAATATAATAAAATAACTGGAAGTTAGGATTATAAAATATTATTTAGAAGTAGATATAAATTATATATCTA
Source organism: Rhopalosiphum padi (assembly GCF_020882245.1). Classification (NCBI taxonomy): domain Eukaryota; kingdom Metazoa; phylum Arthropoda; class Insecta; order Hemiptera; family Aphididae; genus Rhopalosiphum; species Rhopalosiphum padi. The sequence goes on along the minus strand of NC_083598.1, from coordinate 8,608,427 downwards.
TCATATAATACTTGATTGGACGTAAAATATAAATGTTCGTCGTAGGTGTTTAACAAAAAAAAAAAAAAATTAAAAAATAATAAATTTCATTAAAAATTAGGTACCTGCCTAATAAAATCATATTATTATTATAAAAATTATACAGCCATTATGGGTAATGGGTATGTACCTACTACAATTTAATCTACTTATAATCTATATACATACCTAATTAAGCGTTATAATATATTATATAAACTAGATAAGTATATCGTACATAGGTAATAATATAAAGTATTTTATTTCTTTTTTGTAAATTTTTATAGTCTTTAAAAACAACCATCAAAGAATGTAAAAATATTAGTATAATAAATATTATAATTATTAATTAATATCTATAACATAATTAATAATATAACATATTTTAGGTAGTGTTAAATATAATTACCATACCTACTTAAAATAGTCTGAGTCAATTAAATTTAATAATATCAACTTTATTTAACTAAAATAAAGAAAAAAATGGAAAATTATTATCTACTGCGTATAACTTTGTAAATTAAATTCAACTATTTCAATTATGCATAATACTGTTTAATTACTAGATAATGTTAGATATATGTACCTAAATATTTCTAAAAAAATTCAATGATGTATTTTATATTTATTATTTTACATTTACTAAACGATATAATATTCAATCCGATGTGCAATTGTCTAAGATAGATTAAAGATAGATTAGATTAAATTCAAATTCCAAATACCTTTCATATACTCACATATCAAAATAATAAATTAATATGTGATTCATTAAGTATATTTAATACTTTATAGATATTGAAACTTCATCATATTTTAATATTGTTTAACAAGAAAAAAATATAGCCATTTCCCAGGTATAAAAATGTGATGAAAAATATATATTGTAAATTTTAAGAAATAAATGTGTGTTTTTTTAAATTTAATTGTATGCCCGTGGGCTGTGCTGGATATATAACAATATAACATACATAATATGTATTGATGAACGGGCATAGTACACGTTATTCGGTGTGCAATTGAGTATAGATAATGTATTCTTATTAGTTATTATTTATTACAATCAATTTTTGCTATTCTAACAATTTAAAGTTTCATATCTTGTAAAGTTTGTAATCGTTTTAATCTTATACACATAGTTACATGGTACATTTTATTTATCATACCTAATATTATATTAAAATACACAAAGCATATAATTTTATTAATTTGAATTATCTATATATATTAACAGATTTGGCCGTAAAAAGATTTTCTGCATTTCAGCCGTAGCACAATTGTTTCTTAGTATCGGAGTAGCATTTATTAATCATTATTGGATATTTATAGCTACCACATATGTATATGGAATTTTCGGTTCATCAGGGTCTTATATTTCTGGATTTGTGTTAAGTATGTGTAATGTGTTACCAAAAATACATTTTCGTCAATAAACTTGACATTTAATTTATTTTATTCATGTTTGTTATATTTTTTTTATATAGCTATGGAGTTAGTAGGACCCTCAAAACGTTCAGTATGTGGAATTCTATTTCAAACTACATTTGCTTCTGGTATTATGGCCGTAGCAGCATGGGGATATTTCGTCAGGGATACCTTTTTACTACAAATTATATATGGCTTACATAGTTTAATATTAATTCCTCATTTCTGGTAAGTAATTTAAATTGATTATTTTTATGCTTAGTAAGTTAACAGAGGCGACACAAATTATAAAAATAATTCAGGATAAAAAGTGTATAGTTTTAATAATCACGAACATAAAATAAATAATTATAATCTTAATTATTATTATTAAAAAAGTTAGTTTATTTATTCATTCAAAGTATATTTAACAGTTTAATATTATATATTAAATTTACACTGACGCAATGTAATAAAAATATTCTTAAATGTTAAAAATTTTTGAAACTAAATATAAATTATAAATTATATATTATGATCAATTATAAATGTAAGTTGAATAAGATGATTTGCTGCATTTAAAAAGAATATTTAGGTATTGTTTACCAACGAAAATAAGATGCGAGATATTTTGCCAATCACATTATAAATTTTTAATTTTGGTAGTTTGAACTAGGATTTATTTTCTGATTTTCTTTTTTTATACATATAATTATTTACCACGATTATAAGTACACTTTATAAATTGAATAATATCTATTTACTATTATTAAATGTATTTTTTTAAATATAATTTAGGCTGATTGATGAATCTCCAAGATGGTTATGGGGTCAAGGAAGAAAAGAAGAAGCAATTAAAATTATACAAAAAGCACTGAAGACCAATAATAACACAATGCCAATATTATTAGAAAAAGAACAAATGGTGTCATTAAATAATGATGAACCTGTCAAAGAAAACAATCAAAATCAATCATATTCGATAATAGATTTATTCAAAACACCAAACCTGAGAAATAATACAATCAACATTTGTCTTTATTGGTAAAGTCACTATTCTATGATAAAATATATTTCTTTTAGATAGATCGTGGATAATACCTACGAGCTACATGTATTAGATAGATTAATCGATTTTGTTATTGCAATATATGTTATACTTGGTAGTTAAATATTTACCAAGATTAATACATATTCAATGCATTTAAAAATTATTAACAAATTTATGTTAACAATTTAGGTTTGCTGCTAGTTTTGGGTACTATGGTATTTCACTTCGAACCGGAAATCTATCAGGGAACCCTTATTTTATGCTCTTTTTGATGGCTGCTGTGGAAATACCTAGTTACATATTTGTAACATTATCAATGGATCGTATGGGAAGACGGTTTCTTAGCAGCTCAATGATGATTGTAGGAGGAACTGCTTTGCTTGTTTCTGCATTTTTCCCCTCGGGTAAATTTATTTTATTCATTGATTTTTGTCTATTAATAGTATTAAAAAAATGTACGATTTTAGATCCATTATCACAATCAATATCTACCGGTATTGTGTTCCTTGGGAAGTTTTGCATAGCTGGAGCTTTTGCTATTATATATAATTATACTGTAGAACGTTTCCCTACTGTGGTTCGTAACACTGCTATTGGACTTGGAAGCATGTTCGCGCGTCTAGCTGGAGGTTTTACTCCTTTAGTTACCTTATTGGTTAGTTATAATAAATATTTTAATACTTAGAATTAATGTGTTTAAATTTTAAAATTTTTGGTAACTTATAATTATATTAATTATACTAAAAATAATTTATAGGACTCATATGACGCAAGAGCCCCTGCAATAACGTTTGCTCTGGTGACCCTTATATCTGGAATGTTTAGTACTTTACTTCCTGAGACACTTAATACAGTAATGCCACAAACCATGGCCGACGGTGAAGAATTTGGAAAGGGTGATACATGTTTTACTACTGGATGTTTTGGACGAAAAAAAAAACCACAGCCAAAACAAAAAGAAATACCCGCTGAAGAAAGTTACTAATTGTAAAAGAAAACAATATAACATATAGCATTTTAGTAATCGAGTTTTTTTTATGTAAATTATTTTTAAAAATGTATATTTTGAAGATAATTATTTACATTTTATACATAATTTATTTTTTAACTCATTCGTTTTTATTAATCAATATCTGCTAAAATTTAAGGATTACAACATCATTTTTCATAAACAAATATAGTTTCCTATCAAATTATAAAACAAAAATATAGCTTAGACGTAATCACAATAATTTATAATACTATTACTAATAAAAAGTTCAATATTTTAAAATGTGGGAGCAAAGTACAAATTTAAAATATCTACTTTTAAGTCATAATATAATATTAATATCATTAAAAGTAATTATATATTTATATATATAAATTTACGTATTTAATTTATATTTTTATATAAGCAATAAATAGTTGAATTCATGTTTGTTCAAATAGTTTTTTTGAGTCAACGATGAATTTAATTTTATAACTATTATTATCTTTAAATCTTCCTAACCTAACCTAATATAGAAGAGAGTTTTGGTTATTTGGTGTAAGTTTCGGTAAGGACTCAGCAAAACCTTAGAATTGAATGCGCCATACAACCATATTAGCTCTAAGAGAAGTTTATTATTATCGTAACCAATGTGTTTATATATCTAAGGAGAAGTCCTAGATGATGAAATCGATTGTCTAAACCTAATATTTTGATGTGTATATGGGAACAATTACTTGGCCTAAGTGTAAATGTACAATAAATAGATCGGGATTTGTTAATTTTAATTTTTAACTCTACTCTTTTTACAGATTTAACTTAAATTTAAAATAAACGTTATATTCCTATCCTTACTAATATATAAATGTGAAAGTAACTCTGTCTGTCTGTCACGTTTTTACGCTTGAACCGCTGAACTAATTTTGATGAAATTTGGTATAGAGATAGATTATACCTCGAAGAAGGACATATACTATATAGTCTACCTTTTTTCGTGAATGAAAGGCTTGAAGGGGTTGAAATAAGGGATAAAAGTTCATAGTCACGCGTTGCACATTTTACAACAGTCATAACTTCTATGTACTGATATTCGTATCCATATCAAATGTTACATATTTATAATAATAATATTCTTTTAATTTGTTCGACTGTCATAAGATAAGCGAATAAGTTATGCCACACGTAGAGAGAGATGTTGTCGAATATCTCTCGGTAAACAATGTTGTGGACACTAAGCAAGTAACGTCGTATCCTAAAGAGTTTCTCAACTCTTTAGAATTATCAGGAGTTAAGGCTGAAAGTTGGTGTTCCGGTCCTGTGAATGAGAAATCTGGACGCTTCAAGGCTATGTAATGGTAAACGGCAACGGCTACAAACTAAACACTTGGGGCACAATATTATAAAAGCTATAATCATGAATGAAATGACACCTATAATTTATATAACAATAATTATAGACAATAATATTTTTGAGGGTTTGATAAATTTTTATTCTAAATATCGTCTCAAAAATATGAAAATTGTAATGATTTAAATTTATTCTTATACTTATTTGATTTTTAAAGGTTATATATTTATATATTAACAAAAAATAAACAAAATGCAAAGCCGATACCTCGAGCTCTGAAAAATATTATTCTGTAAATTTTCGTAATATGTGTATATACAATTTACATATAAGATTATTCAAGAACGACAAAAAAAAATTAAAAAACGATTTAGTTTTAATGATTTTTAACTACGCTGTGCGCGGTTCAGATAGATAATAAAAATAATGTTAACATCAGGCCCGCCCGTACTTATAGTGGGAGGCTAGGGTTGAGAATTGCACCTCTTCCAGAAATCGAACTTAAAGGGTGGTAAATGTGTATACATTTTGGTATTTAAATATAATATAACACAATGTGAATTGTTTTTGTATATATTGTATTTTTGATTTTTTGGTGGAAATTTAAAAATGAATTCTATACATTTATCATTTTTTATTGTAAGTGATGTAAAATTAAACACACGTATGAATAATATTATTATAATTAGAGCAGGTGTGTCTAGACATTATATGTAATCGTTAATCTAGCTATTTTTAAATATAAATATTTCGATGAAATTATGTCAAAGTATCACGATACCTATTCTTTAAACAAATTCTAAATTTTAATATTTTGGAATTATCATAATAACATGAAAACTATTACTTTTTTTTTTAAATACGCACGTTCACGTTTTTGTTAACCTCAAAGTCATTAGTACTCATTATAATCTATAGCTTCTCAGACAAATCAATACGATTCTATGCTTTTAAAAAATATTGTTTCTGTTTATGAAATAAATTTATGTATTTTTTTAAATTTCTTATAGAAAAAAAATATTATATTACCTAATAAATAAATTAATTACTTGATTGAGTCACCAAATATATTTTCAATTTTTTTTTCAGCTTGGTACCTAATGATTATTATTGACGAATGAACATTGGTCATTGTTTTCCCGTTCCAATGTTCCATAATGACAACATTTATTATAACTTATCACTAATTGATAATTGTTTCAGTTACTACTTTAATTTGTTATACATATTGAGATAATTTTTACTTTATAAATTTATGATGTAAAGTACAGCTTACTGTATATTTGTGTGTAGTATTTCAGATACCTACGAAATAGGATGTTATGAACCATGGTCAAGTAGTGAAATTTTTCTTTTAAAAAATGTGTGTCCTGGTTTAATAGTCCAGTCATTTAAACTCCATAATTGGTGATTTGAGGAATTAAATCGGAAAGTTTTGAAACTTTGCAAAAAGTTTGGTTATAGGCTCCTGATTAACCAAAAAAAAGTCTCCATCCTTCCTAGGTCTGGAAGTGTCCGCCATCTTGGATTTTATGTGCCATTTTTCAGTTTCATATTTTTAAAATTGTTCATAATTTGTGACACACAATAAAAATAAAATAAGAATAATACCTATTAAGTTTTGTAAATATAGTATCAACAAGGTTCGTACATTTTGTGTCATTTAATATTAGTACTTACTAATTCCCACGACACGTTAGGACTTACCCGGCGCCAACAGGCAGCATAGTATTATTATACGAGTAGCTCGCTGCGTCTAATATTATAACACATGGATAAATTTTGCTCTTGACCTATTCAAGCTACAAAAAAAATAATGAAAACATATTTGTTCAGAATTTTGTCAGCTACATTTTTATATAGAAGTATTTTTGAGATTAAATTAATATTTTCAAAGATAATTTTAAAAAACTGAAAAATGGCACATACAATCCAAGATTGCGGACACTTCCGGACCTCGGAGGGATGGCGACTTTTTTTTGGTTAATCAGGAGCCAATAACCAAACTTTTGCAAAGTTTCAAAATTTTCCAATTTAATTCCTCAAAAAATCGTTAAATGACTGGACTATAAGTAAAATAAAAATATGACAACCCTACATTCACCCCTTAAAAAGAGGACAAAGTCTAAAGCTCTAAATATGGTCCTGACTGAGATCCTCTTAAAAGTGAAAATTGAAGAGAATGCTTTACAATATACAGTATACACACTTATTCATTATTATCTCTGCTTACACATAACATACTACATTACGTTCCTCATTTATAATTATTTGTTGTTATCTTTTATACAATAGAAATTCTGTAAATTTAACTATTATCAAAATATCAAACTTAAAGATTTAAAAAAACACTATTCTCACTCTCTCGTAAGTTATTACTGTTATTCTAATAGATTTTCGATATTATTAATTTTAAAGCCAGTTATAAGTTTCTCGTTTAAAAAATAAAATATCGAAAAACTAACTTAACCGACGTGAGCTAAAGCACGGATAATTTTTAATAGGTACTTTGATAATAGGTCAGTGGTGGACCCAGGGGGGCGATCGCCCCGATCGCCCTCCCCATTATCTAAAAAAAAAGTAGTTTATTGAAGTCCCTGATTTTAGTTTTTGACGTAATTATACTGCAAGAGTATCAAAATTATAGTGATATATTTTTTTATTACTATTATTATAAAAAATATTTTTTTTGTTCTGTACGAGACTGTGGAAAGTAACATATGTATGAACCTAAATAAATACTTTATCAAAATTAATGTGTGCCCTTTAAAAATCCCCCCTACCTGTTATTTTAGTCTGGATCCACCCCTGTATAGGTAAATAATAATTATTATTTACCACTATTTGAAAGTCTTGTATTACTATGTATATAAAAAAATATCATAGTACAACGGATTGTTTCCCGGTGGTGGATAGGTAACAAACAATTGTAGTTACTGATAAATTACTTCTAATATTTAAAACAATATCGCTTTTTGTTGGAAATGTAGAACATAAAATTGATATAATGATATGTAATGTGTATGTATCTAAGTCAGATATTAAATTATTAACTAGTAAACAATGAATGTGACTTTACTGTGTAGCCGTGTAGAGGCGTGTAGCAGTACATAGTGACTGGATTCTTATAATATTAGACCGACAGACTGTAATTTGATGTATTTTCTATATACTAATATTTGATACCTATTAATAACGATATTAACACTAATAAGTAATAACTATACATCGTTATAAATCTTATAAGTTATAATTTAAAATTAATTTAATTAGCATGAACTTATAACAGTAGAAGTTCATGATGATTAGTAAAAGGTTAATTTTAAATGTTTAATATCATGCGTGATATAAGACAATGGACAAATAAAGATTCATATTGTATACTTATATGTTTGTGGGTATAATTGATGGTATATGGAATCTATGACAGTGATGTACCTAAAATACTAAATAGGTTATCTTTTACACCGTATGATTAAAATTTATTTTAATTTAAATAATCAATAGGTAATTATGACTCACAATTTTATCAGAATTTTCATCTACTGATCTACTTCAAAACAAATAACACATTTTTTAACGGAAAACTTAACTCAACATTTTATTCCACTCACCCAATCATATTTTTATTAATAGAAAAAAAGATCCAAATGATCCAATATACAACATACTAGTGCGAAATAATACTAGATATCTAAAAAAAAAAAAGCTCATTGGTAAACAAAAAATAAAATTGAATGACTTCCAAATATTGTGTTTATAGTTTGTTAAAACAGCCTACTATTAGTAAAATTAATTTTATGATTATTTATTTTAGATAACTTAAACTTATTTTGTATTGGGTTTTTATTCAAAACTATTATTATATAGTACATACTATTTTATTATTTGCAGTATTGAAAATAATACGCCAAGAAGTTAGTTATAACTTTATACAAGAGCAGTTATTTATTGCTTATACTTGTACAGTAAAACCTGTTTATGGGAACCAAGATAACCTCTCTTTTATAGAAAAATTACTCGGTCCCGTCGACTTTGATATATTTTTTAATACATCATTCCCTGAATAAGATGGAACCTGCGTATCATACTAACATGGAAATAAAAACGTCATTTTATTGTCATACATCTGTTTATAATGGTAATAACTATTGACTTTTCTAAAATTATTAGACAAATTCCTATCTGTCTAATCTAATATATATAAGATATTTGCGTGTTAAATACTTATTATTACACATATAGGCGTTTTCAGACCTCCGTGATGGGAGGAGGGAATTGTAAAATTTTAGTTTTTACATACTACATAGGTTTGGTACTGGTTAGGTAAAAACCTCTAACAAGTCACTGGGGAGGCAGTTGCCCACCCTGCCACAGTGCCTCCCCGTAAACACGCCTATGATTACACATAAATTTGAACTTTCACTAATCCTCAATCAAATTTGAGCTACAACAATAAAAGTAAGTAATCTTTGCCCTATTTATAAATTTCTATTTAATTTAAATCTTACAAAATATATTAATCATTGAAAAAAATATTTCAACAAGCATTTTTACCTTTTTTCAGCACAAGTGTTTAATTATTTAAATATTGTAAATATTTAACATTTTAACATATTTAGAACTAACTATAGTTAGCTAGGGAAACTATTTTACAAAAACTTAAACTAGGGGTAGGTCGAATAGGATAAGTTAAAGACATTTTTTTTAGGTACTCATGAATTAAGATATAAAGGTTAAAATAATTGTGTGTTTTTAAGATCAATGTTTTAAATTTTAGTGGGAAACTTACCTAAAATTGAAACAAATTCAACAAAAAAAGAAGAAAAAACTACTAATCTATTCGCAAATTTAAATATTATATCTAAATTAAATCTTTAACTGACTATAACTATATAACATAATATAGATTAGAACAATAAAAACAACATTAAGTTATAAATATTATCCAATGTTAATGTGTAAATATATGTGTAATATCCATTGACATAGTATTTTGACATATTATGTCTATGCTTATATCACTTATCACTTATCACAACGACTATGATTTTTTATTACAATTTATATCTCTAGTATTTACATTTACTGCCACGGCTATAGATACCACGCATATAACATTTTATATTTTTTATATATATATTTATGTAAACAAATAACAACAATCTACATGTATAATTTAAGCATTTTTTCATTAATAAGTCAACAATAATTATTACTTTAAAATTGAAGTTTCGTTTTATTTCGTAATTAAAATTTTTTTTAATAATTAATTTATTAAATCAAAATTATTTAAAAAACTGTAAAAAAAAATAGAAAGTATCTAGACTAAATGAATCATGTTACCAGAATCTACTTCTATTTATCATGAGAAACAAGTAATAAATAAAAAATGATTTTATTTAATACAATTTCACTTATACAGATTTATTTAACTATTTTATTTAATGTGAAAAGTCAAAGGAATTATGTGCATTACATGCTCTCAACAATTTGTTTCAATCAAAAGAGGCATTCAAGCAAATGGAACTAGATGCTATATGTTTTTCACTGTCGCCTAACAACTATATAAATCCACATCGTTCGATTTTAGGTATCGGTAACTATGATGTCAACGTTTTGATTGCTGCATTACAAAACAAAGGCTATAGTGCCTTTTGGTTTGATAAAAGAAAGTTAGTATCATAATAATATACTATAACTTGTAATACACGACTATTTTTATAAGTTCTGTAATTTTGATGTATGGTTAATAATAATTAATTAACTAACCAAGGCTAAATCATTTTTTTAACTTATCACTATTTTGAGAGAATTGTTTGATGAATATAAATACAAAGACAAATGATAAAATAAAAAAAGGTAAATATTAAAATCATTTCTAAGCTGTAATACAGTGTTTTATATATTTTTTAATTGTAATTGTGGTTTTGCTTATAAATTTAAGCAATACTATTCACAAAACCCTATTTTTTAAAAACAAAAATGTTAGGGAATATAAAAATAATTTAAATTAATATATAATGTAAAAGTAACTTAATTTTATTACTTTCTAAAAATAATTTACCCAACATTACAACGTTTAGTCATTAAGTTTATAGTAGTATGTTTTTATTAATACATTTTGCTGTTCTGACATTGAATTTTTTTTAATTCTAGTCTACTATTAGCCAGTAGTATAGTTGTAAATATTGTTTTTGGGTATACACATAAATTGGGCATCATATAAAATATGGGAGGCTTTGCCACCACAAACCCCAAAATCTAATTGACTTAAATATATTTAAATACATAATAATATATAGTTCTATCATAGCAAATTTATTTATTATTGTACACTTTTCTATAACAGAAAGATTAGCAGATCTATGCTATAGTTGTCAGCTTCCAACATATTTGATCGGGTTCTATACATTAAAAAGTGGCCCATTTATATTGATATATTTTTTATTGTTAATTTGAATCTTAAATCTAAATATATTATGTTCATTAAACTAAATCCGCGTTCACATTCTGCTGTAGAAATTGGCAATGTTTTATATGGATATTTAATTTTTTTATTTGTTCATTCATTGTGTTTGTAAGAATTAAATACCTCATTCCATGAACTAGGACAGATGTAGGTATTTAATAATAATTTACGGTCCAATTGTTGTATTTCATTTTCACCATGTTTTATATCAACATCTTTTGGCCATGTATTTTTGTTCAAAATTTGTATATCATTTAATATTAATGTTTCATTTTTATTGTTGTCTAGTTAACAGAAATATAGATTATTACATACACTTGTTATGAACTGATTTGACTTAATACAAATTAATTTTTAATTATTGGTCAACGTGATTGTTTTGAAAATCATATTTATTTGCGCTACCTTTGCTTCTGAAATGTTTTATTCATCCTTAGTTTTAAATTATTTCATCACTTTAATAGTCATTTTAATAAATTGATCTGCTTATTATGATGTAACTATATGACTGCAATTAAGTAGATAAATAAAATAATTCCATGAACATTTTGTAAGTGCCAAATCTAAAACAAATTGTGAACTTCATAATTTATTATATAAACCAATATACTTGGATTGAGTTTTTTTTATCTTTCATTGTGTCATTTGAAGCATTTTTTTTATATATGATTATATAAATAAGCCTAAATACACTACTACTTGATACTATCTTCAAAACTATTTGGCTTTGCTTTTGCTATTTTTTTGAAGAATTTGTGTAGGTATACTTTTTTTTATTGCTTGATGCCATTATAAGAAAGGAATAAAAAAATCAGACTTTCAAATTATCAAACAGGATACAATCGTATACCTGTGTATTTGTTTTATTTTATTTCCTACACATTTAAAAATGTTAGCGTTTTGGGTACACGCCTTTTATGCGCGTATACCTACCACTACATCACTGATATTTGCTTATTATAAATAATAATATCTATCTTTTAATACTTCAGTTTAATAAAAAAATATTTACAACAAAAAAATAGTATTGGTACTATTACATTTAGTATTCAATAAAAAAAAATACTGATTTTAATAATTTATATATTCAGCTTAAATAATTTGACGAAGTGTCATCAGTGGGTGGCTTCTTCACTCAAGATTTTCCTCCTGTAATATTATAGCCTATATTCTTATTGTGCCTTGTGTACAGATTGTATATATATTAATAAAGAAAAAAAAAAAAAAAAAAAAAAATAATTTAATTTTAATTTATTAAACATTTGAATATGTGACATAATTTTGTATCTTTTGTATTATTATATTATGAAGAAATACTGAGTAAATTATTTATAATAATTTTTGTTAGTTTTAATAAATATATTGAAATAAATAATTATAATAATTATGATTAGGCGCAGATACGAGGGGGGGCTATGGGGGCTGAAGCCCCACCCTTAGGCCTAAGGTACCTAATTAAAATATTTCAAAACTTAAACTTAATGCCTATGCTTTTATGTGCTTGAAGCAAATTTTATTATTCAGCCCCCCCCTTATTTAATTTCTAGATCTGCGCCTGATTATGATTATAGTTTATCTGAAGATGAAGTATATTATAATATGTAAGAAATGTAAAAAACATTTTTTTTTGCAATTGAAATAAGAATTTTTAATAATGTTTTTTACTTTAGGGACCCAAAAATGTTGAAATTGGATAAAATATTTGGTTTTGTTATGAACATACCCAGTGAGTGTCGTTTAGGATTTTTATGGTTGCCATTAAAACGAAGACATTGGATATCCATCAAAAATATTAATGGAATTTATTACAATCTAGATTCAAAATTACCTAAACCATCACAAATTGGAAATGTATGTCATAGTTTCATTATGTTTTATTTATAACTATTAAATTATATTATTTATATAAATTAATATATTTGTTTACAGGAAGAAGAACTTTATAATTATTTCAGAAATCAACTTCATATAAATGACAATCAGTTATTTGTTGTTGTTACTGGTGATAATTATAATTGGATTGCATCAGAAGACAATTCAACTTCAGCTGATCAACAACAAATACAGACACTTGATAAAAGATAGTCTTGTATAACTAATAAATATAATTTTTTTTTTTTATAAAATGTATGCAACGTATTACTAAAATCTATGAGCCAAACCAAACCATTCTTTGATTTTGCATTAGATTGGTAAATTTTGTAAAAATAGCATACTAAAATGTGATTTATAATTGTTATATTTTGTTACCAGTATTTATCTGAAATAATATTAATTGTTATTTTAATTTATAATTGCACCTCACATTCAAATAAAAATATTATTTTAATAACAATATTATTATATATATATTTTTAAATATCTTAAACATTATCATTCCATCTTAAAAAACTAAAAAAATGTATTAAAAAAAAAAAAAAACAAATTGTAGAAAAAAATCACAAGTCTTGTTCAATGTTGATTCTAAACATTTTTAAGTTCAACAAAAACAGTTGATATTTTTAATAAATATTAAGTTAACTTTAGTGAATTACATTTAATATACAAATCAAAATATTTATATATAAAATAGTGCATTGAACAAAATATTCTCTCTATATTTATTAACTAATAAATTAATGCTTGAATAATAAATAATCAATAATAAAAATAAAAATATTATCTAATCTAATCATTAATCAAATGTATATATAAATATATCAGTAATAATTTTGTACAAAAATAAAAATAAAAATTTAAAAATTTTGCTTATAACAATAAACAGTAATATTATACAGAGTTGGATAATAAATGCATTTAAACAATTTTGTTTAACATATAAACAATAATAAAGATAATATTTCATTAATGAGAATTTATTGTTTGAGAATAAATATGTATAAGAATTGAGATTAAAAAATAATAATAGTTTATGTTGAAATTTAGATCAAACATTTGTTTATCTTATTTAGTTATGACAATGATAATGGCATAATTTGTTTGCTTTTATTTTATTTTTGGATATCTAGCATATTAAATGTAAATAGTTACTAAATTTGATTTAAGGTTTAGGAATAGATAGCAGAATATACCTTATATAGAGGAAGATAACTGTAAGTTGAGATACAATGAAAGATTCATGATGAAATTTAAAAAAAAAAACATTACAAAAAAAAGTTCATAGTTTTGTTTACAATAAACATTTAACAAAAACCGGCATAAAATCAAAAAGTTACTGAAGCATTAATGATTCTAAGTTTCTATGTAAAATTGTATCTTTAACAGCATTAAATACAACTTTAATGTTTTCTGTGTCTACAGCAGTTGTAAAATGATGAAACAATGATTTTCTGGGATCGCGTTTCGCTTGACGAAAGAAATCTAATAAAAATGTTTGTACATCAGGCAAACTATGAGGATCTCCTAAAAAACATGTAAATAATATTTATAATTAAACTAAATATTCATACAAGTAAAATGATTTAAAAATTTAATTTTGATAAAATGAAACTTACACATTCTCATAATAAATAATAATGGGCAAGCTTGAAAATAATTAAATATAAATAAACATATTTTATCATAAAATTAATTATGTTAATAAAACATTAGTATTGGATATTTTTTATAACAATTATTTTGTATATTTCATCATAGATAAAAATTACCTGCAAAATGTGGAAAATAATGCTTAATATTTGTTTCTCTTCTTTCTAATTTGTCAGCCAATAAGTCAGTTTTGTTCATAAAAAGAATTATGGAAACTCGTCGGAATATTACATTATTTACAATAGAATCGAATATGTCTTTTGATTCTTCTAATCTATTTGTTTTTCTAAAAAAGAAAAAAAGAGTTAAATAGATAGTTTCATTTAATGTATGACTTATTTGGAGAAAGAGATTATATTTTTAAAACCACTTAAAATTTAGTAAAAATGACTAAAAAGTTGATAAGTCACATAAAATATGAAGATTGTAGGGAAAAAAGAATTATAATTTTATTTGCACCTGTTATGATTGTTAAGCAGCGTACGACTCAATCGACAGAGACAAACTATGGGAAGTCATGGACCAGTTAGGAATACCAGCCAAGTTAACCAAATTAATAAAATCGTGCATATATAATTCAAAAAGTAAAATTAGTTATGGAGGAGAATTATCTGAGGAGTTTCCAGTAACAAATGGTCTCAGACAAGGCGACGCTTTATGACCGGCACTGTTCAACATCGCCCTAAAATCAGTTATGAGGGCAGTAATATCCCATGCAAAGGGCATAGAAATAAAAGACAATCAACATCTAACAGCAGTTGCTTACGCTGATGACATAGTCTTATTAACCGAAACAGATAACAACCTAAAAAACACAACAGATATATTGCTGAAGGAGGGGAAAAAAATTGGCTTAAAAATTAATGAGACAAAGACAAAATACATGATAGTATCTAAACAAAATCACAGATCAGATTCCTTGAAAGTAAATTAGTACACATTTGAAAGGGTAGGAAATTTTAAATACTTAGGTGCAGATATTAATGAAGACGCTAATAGCCACAGAGAAGTGAAAAGACGGTTCATCGCAGCAAACAGATGTTACTATGGACTATTACCATTGTTCAAGTTAAAACTATAATCAAGAAAATCCAAAGTAACATTATATAAAGTTCTAGTCAGACCAGTAGCTTTGTATGCAAGCAGTACTTGGGCGACGAAAAAGTCAAATGAAAAAAGGTTAGAAGTGTTTGAGAGAAAGATATTGAGGAAGATATTTGGCTCAAAGAAAAACAATGAAGGAGAATATGAAATACGTAGCAATAAAAATTTAGAAGAATTATATAACGAAACTAATATTGTTGGGATCTTGAAAAGCGCACGAATAGGCTGGGCTGGATATGTATGGAAATCAAAAGGACTAATCGGACAAATAACTGCATGGAAACCAAATGCAAAGAGACCCAGAGGACGACCTAGACAAAGATGGACAGATACAATAAAAGAAGACCTGAAGATGTTGGGAGTAAGGAATGCTGAAGAAACGGCACAAGATAGAGTACATTGGAGACAATATGTTGTTGCGGCAATGGGCCTTAAAGGCCTGTAAAAAGCCAAAGAAGAAGAAGAAGTTAAGATTGTTAAAATAGTAGCTATTAATAATGTTTGGTTATAAGAGCTTAATTAAAAATTATGTTAAATTATTTTTTCGTTACTCAAAAATAAACAAGTACTAAATGCATGTGTTGCCTTAATATTAGAGTAAATTTACCTATTATTAAAATTAAAGGTAAAAATATTATATAGGGCATCTTGAAGGCTTATATTGATATTATTAAATGAGTTATAGTTATATACAATTTTACAACTTTAAAATTATGATATTAATAAAACCTTATGAGATAGGGCTAGATGGCCTAGATTATATTCTAACTTTTATGTTTGATAATAAATAAATTTACTCTAATATTAAAGCATATTAACAAATTAATTCTGCTGAATGCAAAATTGATATATTTTACATTAGTAAGACGGAGACAACACATGCTAATTTTAATACCCACACAATAACAAAAATACAAGAAACTATCTAAATTAGAAGGATTTATGGTGGTTTTTTAAATTTTTTTTTTTCAAGAAGGAAATATGATACAAAGTATTGAGTAAATTAATAGTTCAATGTTTTATGTTTACATGTAAATATTTTGTTTTTTGGGCGATTAACCAAGTATTGTCACCTTATTTTGTCCTTAATAATGCTTTTATAAAAATTCTAAGGATTCTATAAAAACAATTAAAAGTTAAAACTCATATTTACTAAAATTTTTATTCTATTTAAGAAATATTTTATACCGCAACAAACTTCTTTTTACTGTAAATGGTTTATCAGATAATTATTAATGAAAATTGATTTTGTTTTTTAGATGTAACTTAAAACATTACATTACATAAGAAAAGATTATTTTTGATTAGTGTATTTACGCTATCAATTTGATTTATCCATTGTGATTACATATTGTATACAGATCACTAATGATAATTATACTGAAATAATATTTTTTTATACTAATCCAATCTAAAAGTAAAAAATGTAACATACATAATAAACATAGAGACTGAAAGTCATTTTTATAATCAACCCATTTATTCTAATAGTATTAGACATTTTGAAACGGATTCTGTGTAACCCCAACAAAGTTTGATACTATCAACTCCTATTTAGCAAGATTACTGTACTAGATATTTAATAATTTTCAAATCAACACAAAACATACCTGTCTTCAACAAGAACTTGATCAAATTCAGAAGAGGATACTAGAAATAATATTGATGTGACAGAATCAAAACATTGAAACCATTTCTGTCTTTGGGATCTTTGTCCACCAACATCAACAAATCGAAATGGAATATTATTTATTGGAATAGTAAATTCATAAATGCCTTTAGTAGCTCGTCTAGCATGTAAAATATCTTTATTTGTTGGTAAATAGTCCTAAAATAGTAAATTATTTAAGTTATTAAATTAATATTATAAATTATATTATCTGATAAAAGAATAACTTACACTTCGAGCAATATTTTCTATATTATCAAGAAAATATTGTACTGAATCACTAAGTTGAAACTCTCTCCTTCGTTCAAATGCTCTTTTAATAGCAGCATCTTTCCACAAGCAGTACATTGATGGAGCATATGATAGGAATAATCGTGTATCCAAAGTGGTGCGATTGTCAAAACTCAAAATAAATTCAGCATTTTTATTATTATCAGGATTTTCCCATGGTATACCCAACTTTTGCCTAGCATCTGCTAATACTTTCATACCTATTTAAAATAAAAATTTAAATTAATCTTGTACAATTTATATTGACAAAAATATTATTACCTCTTAAAATGTTTTGATAGATTATGTGCTGATATTCGATAACAAGTTCAGGTTCAAAATGTATACCGTGAATAATGCGCATTTGCTTGAGAAATGTTGATTTACCGCTTTCACCGGCTCCCAACAATAGTAACTTTACTTGTCGACGCAACAGGTGTTTATCTTTGTCTATAAGTTTGTCAATTTCTTTACTTCTATACCGTTGTTCCATTTCTTCAGCGCTGAACTTGAATCGCCAACAACACGGACATGTAATTGTACATCTTGCCATTTTTCAGGTCCTATCATCTTTTTCCATAAAACAAATCAACAAAGATTAGAAGTTCCTTTGATTTCTAAAAATACAAAATTGTGAATTAATAATAATATTGTTTCTTATAAATATATTTACATGCACATCTAACACAAAAGCAAACAATAACTCATTTAAAAAAATAACTACTTAATTATATAAATTAAATAACATTAGAACAATATGAAAATAAGGAGGATTAGAATATTCATTTAAAATATACTTTCATACTATACAACTAATACTTAAAACATATATTCTTAAATAACTTACAAAGTTCAGAAAAAAAACATGCCTCATATTTAATCATTTAGACAATTAATTAGAATATTGTACTCTGCTCGGCAATAACATGTAATAACGTCAACTTCCAAATTAATAATATAAATATTAAATACTCTACTTTTTAGGGCTTGTATCATAAATTTCTTTTATTGTGTGTGTTTGTATTGATAAGAAGATAACATATTTCCACGGCACCGCGTACTAACGCTATCTTGCGGCTTATTTAATAGCTATTGAGAAATAATTATCATAATTCAGAACACAAACAATCGCCACTCGCAAGCTGTAGAATATCAACAACTACAACAGCCGTACAGCCGACAACGTTTATAATTTAGTAATTGGAATTATTGTACTAAACAAATTTTCAATTTTCATTTCTCAATATTTATTCAAAATGTATTGGAATAACGGTATGTATTTAACTCTTATATTTTACACATTTTATAAAGTTTCTAACAAATGAAAATAATTGGCGTTTAGCGCTTCTATAACATAATATTGTAACAATTAACAATTTAAAGGATGCTATACATCAGCAACAAAACTATTATATACTAACAAATTATGCATTTAAAGATTTTCAGTGAGTTATTTTATTCTTGAATATAACTTTTAGAGGTGCTTTAATGAATACTTAACTACATTACATAGCTCATATTCTACCATGATATTTGTACCATAATGGTGCTGTTGCAATTAAAATATTTATTTGTATTTAAAAATTTCATTTTTATTGTAGATAAATTGCTATAGTTTAAATTTGAAATACTCACTTAAAAGTAAATGATTATTTAATGTAATAAATAACTATAGGCAATATATTTACATCCAATAATATAGAGTTTAAAAGTTAATTGAATGCTATTGAATTTCTTTCCAAAATTAAAATTGTGAATGAAATATAAATGAATATAATATTTACAATTGTGTATTGATTATATGTTGAATTCATTAATATAAAATTATAGGTATCTGTGATAAATATACTATTATCAATAACTTTTGGATCTGGCCTATGTCGTCAATAAGAAAACATAACAATCTACAACATTCTATCAATTTATCATATAGTACTAAGTACTAACTATAATAATTATAGTTGTAATATAAGTATTTATTCTAAAAGAATATAGATTATATTGATTACTTGTTTTAAGCTAAATAACTATATAATGCCTGGTTGAATAAACAATTACTAAACATATGAATCAGTAGTGATCTAATGTTCCTTTAAACATGTTAGTACTTATGATATCATTTAAAAAAAAAAAAACTAGAAATGACATCAAGATATTGCATCTAATATATTCCTTTTAGGAATAACTACAAGCCGTATAAATTATTATTATTTTCATTGGACGATAAATGTTTTCAAATACAAAAATTGGCCTAAAAAAATACTAAAATTATATCTTTTAATCTATTTATAATGATTTACATCAGCCCCAAGTATATAAAGAAATGTTTTTATTTTTTGTAATTTTATTAATTCTATGAACAGAGTTTTTGAGTAGTATCAATGCAAAGTATTGTGTTGTACTACTTATTGAAAAGAGATCAAATTTGGACTTAACAATAGTTCTAAGAAGTTATTTTTTCAATTTTCTTATTTGTATATGTGAAAATATTATAAACAACCATTTAAAATGTTCTAATTTTGGTTTGAATATTGATCATTAGACGATAGGTAAAGTAATATATACTTACTACTTAACAATAGAAATCTAGTAAAATTGTAAATATTATTCATGCAGTGTATCATTAAAGAGCTATTATATAAAATATGTACAGATCAAATAAGTTGTAGATATTTAAACACTTATGAAAGGAATAATGTAATGTAATTTAAAACATCATGACTGTAATTCACTATAGGCTAAAATGAAGTTAAGGATACATTTAAATGCGGTCAGTTTGTAGTCTGTACTCTATATAAATGCGATGTCTAAATTTCAAACAAAAAACAGTGATTGAAATAAACATAATAATTTAGTGGTCTGTTATATTTATTTATTATAAATTAGCATTTAATGTGAATTAAATACACAACAGTAAAATAAAATAAACTTAATTTATTTTTTTAGAAATTATATTTTAAATAAGACTGTTCAAAATTAAAAATGTCGAAAAGAAACAATGATGAAGGGGGCTCTGAAGAACCACCAATGAAAAAAGTTCAGTTCGAGCCTGTTAGACTTGGCCCTATTTCTACTATGGAAGATTTAGATATGAAAGTTCTACAATACCAAAACAAAAAACTAGCTCAGGTTAGTTAATATTTAAAAATATAATTTATAGTTGAAATAGGCAAAATAGTCTTAAAAATGATGTTATACAAAATTTTAACTTTTAGAGATTAGAACAACGAAATAGACTGGAAGCAGAATTAAGAAATAGAATAGAGCAGTTAGAAAAAAGACAAACACAAGATGATTCTGTTTTAAATGTTGTAAATCGTTATTGGAATCAATTAAATGAAGATATTCGTGTACTGTTACAAAGATTTGATGCCGAGACCGCTGATGAATTAGAGAGCAAAAGTAATTTTATTTTAGTGTGTAATAATTTTTTTGAAAATACATTATTGATTTCTATATTTAATTAAATTATTTATTTTTAGATGAAAGTGAAGCTACAACTTCATTTTTAGTACAATTATCAACATGGGATAAGGAAGAATTAGATGAAAAATTAGCTAATCGAGTACAGGTATCAAAACGTGCAGTAGCAAAAGTTATACAAGCTTTTGATAGGCTTATGCAAAGAAATGAAAAAATTACCCTTGCTCTAAAAGGAGAGTTTGAAGGAGGTAAGAATTGTATGAATTTAATAAATTATTAAAATATACTAGTGATCTTTAAATACTAACATTAATTAAATTTTGATATTGAATTATAAAATATAAATAAATATAGTTAATTTCTAAAATATGGCAATTCTTCTTCTGGTACAAATACTTTTCATCACAATCTCCCTCCATTTCTCTCTATCCTGAACTGATTCCCTCCATTCCTATACACTCAATTATCAATGTCTTCTTTCGCAACATCCAACCATCTTTTCCTGGACGCCCTCATGGTTTTTTTTCCATTGATTTCCAATTTATAATTGTTCTACTTGTGTCTCAGCTATCTTTTGTTTTTGTTCCCTTATGAAGCTAGTTACCTTTTCTTTATATAAATTGGTCCACATATTGTCCTCTAAATTCTATTTTCAAAAGTTTTAAGCTTTCTCTTGATTGTACTGATGGTATTCCATATTTCACACTCATAGGCAAGTGTAGACCTTATTACTGTATATAGCGTTACTTTAATCTTTTTCTAGAAAAATTTTGAAAAAAAAATATTGATGTTAATTTAAAATGTTATATCATTATTCTTTTATTGCGCTCAATAACATAATTAATTATTGAAGATAATAATTTAACATGCACGTATAATTTATACTTTTTAATATAATAACCAAAAATGAAATAAATATGAATTTTAATAGATGAAGCTCCTAGTATGGACGAAACAGTTCGTCAAGCAAATAGTGAACTTCAAGCCGAGAATCAGAAGTTGCAAACTTTAAATACCTCTTTACATAAAAAGTATCATACAATGTCATTGAAGGTGATAACCTTTATTATAAATTATATATAATATTTATTTAATATAGTTTTAAAAATAATAGATTTAAACTTTGATTTATATAAGATTTGTGTCCAATTTCTTATTATTTTAGTTAGCAGGCTTACAAGATAATGTAAACTGCAAAGAAACAGAAGTTGCTGAAATGCGAAATCAGATTGAAGAGTTGCAATATGAATATCAAAAAATTCTGGAACGAAATTATAAACTAGAAACTCATTTAGCAGAAGCAAGAGATAAGTTAAAAGGATTGGAAGCAATGCAAATTGATGACAGAGTTATTTCAAAACCAGATACATCAATTACACAATCAAGCGTATCATTACAAAAGGTATGTTGTTTAATTAACTTTATTTTAAAATGTAAATTATCCAATATAAAAAAAAAAACCACTAACTTGCAAAGAAATAGTACCATGTAAATTAAATAAACTCAAAAAGACTGATCAAACTATAGATCAAAAAGTAATTTTTGGATTAAGTACTAAATTTATTTTTTAGTTTGATTTATTGTATAATAAAATATATTTTAGAATATAACTTATCAAAATAATATACCATATTATAGCCATGTATATTAATTATATAATTCAATAATTGTGTATCAGTGTCTATTAATAATATCAGGTGATTATTATTTAAATATATATTAGGATATAATTTTAACATATTTTATCTAAAATAAAATAGTATATATAACATTGTATAACTTAAAATAGGTAGAAGAATTGCAAAAAGAAAATGAAGAACTTAGAGAGTTGAATAATAACCGTCTCCAAGAACTTGATAAGTTACATCAACAACATAGAGAGGCTTTAATGGAAGTAGAAAAATTTAAAATGGATGTATGTATTAGTGTGTATACAAAAGTCTTGATAATCCATCACTAGCACGGTCTCTTAGTACTGCCAAATTATTGATAAAACTATAAATATAAACAGAAAATTTTTCCTTCACAATTTAATACGATTGAAACATATTTGATTTATTTAATAATTTAATATATTAGTAGTTTGAAATGATATTATTGAAATTATAATTCATAAAAAAAATGTATTACACAATGTAATAATTGTAACCTACAAGTTTATAATTTTTAATAAAATACCAACAATATTGTTAAAAATGAATACCATACTAACATATTATATCAACAAATTACAAATATATAATATATTAAAATTTGCAATTAGAAATAAATTTGTATTGTTACTTGTTAGATTTAATTTTACAATGAATTGAACCAAGCCCAAGACACAGTTTATTTTTATATCGTTTTATACAATAGATATAAAATAGAAATATCTTTAAAAAAAAAAAATTAAATAAATACTTATCTAGTTTTCTTAATTTTTTTTTTTTGTCACTCATTATCTTGGTATACGTATTTTATTTCCCCGATAATTGATTTAAATTTTAAAGTCATATTTGTGAAAACCGTTTATATCCTACTAGTATACTTATTAATTTATGTTGATATTAATCAAAACTATAAAAATATTATTATAATATACAATAGTATATATTTCAAAAATGTCTAAAAAAACAAAAAAACATTGAAATATACAAAAATATGTACTAAAAAAGTTATAAAAAGTATCATTTTTTAAATCGTTATGTCATAAAACAAATGTTGTGCTCACTTAGTATATCATACGATCAACTAGAATAAATATGCAAATGCATACAAATCCGCGCTTTAATGATAAATAAAAAATATATTTAATACTGGCAGTCTTTAAAAATACTAGATTGTTGTTAAGGTGCTGGATTATCAAAACTCTACTATATATTTTATTTAAATATTAAATAATTAATTTTTGTTTGTATACTAGCTAAGACAACTTCCTGAAAGTGTAATCATTGAAACAACAGAATATAAATGTTTACAATCACATTTTTCTGTTTTGTATGGTGAATTTATGTTAATGAGAAATCAACTACTTGAATCAACAGGACTGCTTCAAAACAGTAAAAATACTCATTTACGTCAAATGGAAGTAATGGAGGTAAGTTATACTGACTAAAAATATCTAAAAAATTGAATAATTTTAAAATTTTTTATGACTTAATAATAATTTAATTTGATTAATCTAATAGTAATAATTACAACTATGCAGTTAATACTTTTTGTTTATTTAAATTAAAAATTGTATATCTATTAGAACTGGAGTTTCTAAATTTTGTTTTAAAAATTTATTTTTATTTTTTGTATTTTACTCAATATTATATTATAATATTAATTTTGATAGAGTGATGAATTATCAGCTCAAAAGAAATTACGTTCAGAATTGATGAATTCTGAAGATGTTAATGCTCAATTACGTAAAGAGTATGAAATGTTACGTATTGAATTTGAACAGAATTTGGCTGCTAATGAACAAACTGGACCCATAAATCGAGAAATGAGACATT
Organism: Rhopalosiphum padi; assembly: GCF_020882245.1. NCBI lineage: Eukaryota > Metazoa > Arthropoda > Insecta > Hemiptera > Aphididae > Rhopalosiphum > Rhopalosiphum padi. The sequence goes on along the minus strand of NC_083598.1, from coordinate 8,583,685 downwards.
TACTATCATCGTTACAAAACCATAATAACCAGCTTAAGGGTGAATTGCATAGATATAAACGTAAATATAAAGATGCCAATGCAGAAGTACCAAAGGTAATAATTAATTTATTGCTATATACTTAATTTAGAATTAGTAATGTGATAATCATGAATTTTTAGAGGTAGCTGCTTATCTATTTAAAAGGGTAGGTACATTGTTAAGTTAAGGAGGTTGTAGGATTGTGTGTAACCTAAGAATATTTACATAACACTAATTATAATATGTTATATTAAATGTATATATAGCTTAATGGTTAGCCTCTATATTATGTAATGATTATAAAATACAAAATATAACATTTTATAACATGGCGAGACAAATATAAATTTAATCCATTTGAGTAACTAATTTACTTACATAAAAATATTTATCAACTTAATATAATTATAAATATTTTGATTATTCACTACTCCTAGATATATTTTGTTTAAAGTATTTTATTAATTATGTTTTATTTTTTCAGTTAAAAAAAGAACTAGAAGAAATTAAACTAAAGTTGGGTCAACAAATTACAACCCCTGTACTAGATTCAAAAGAAGGGTTATTAGAATCTTGTAAAGAAGATGAATGTGGAGTAAATGAAAATATTAAAGAAGAATTTTCATTATCTCAAGTTTTATTGAAAAAAGAAGAAGATTTAGAAGTAAATTATTCAATTATATAATTTGTGTACATCAATTATATATATTTCCTTTTTAAGGGTATATCTCAATTAATGGATGAAAATGTTCAAGTCGATGAAAAAATTGACGTTAAAAATGTTAAAAAAGAACAGATAAAAGACGGACAACAAACACCTAATAAGACAACAACAGGTCCAACTACTACTCCAGATCAAAAGACTGTTAACCAAAAAGATGTCATCAGGAATTGGGAAAGTGAAGCTCTCAGAGATTTAAAAACGCAACTTAAGTAAATATATATCATATAAAAAAAAAGTTAATACTTAAGTTTCCTGTCCTGAGTATCCTGTAGGAATCTTAATTTAGAACTTTACTACTTTTGTATTGTTTTTACAATGTATTTTTTTTCTATTGTATACATGTATATTCACTATATTAAATTTAATGATCGGTATTTAATAACAAATATATTATAATAATATATTTATATTACAGAAAATCTGTAAATGATCAAAAAGAAATGAAATTATTATTGGACATGTATAAAGGAGTTAGTAAAGATCAAAGAGATAAAGTTCAATTAATGGCAGCTGAAAAAAAACTTCGAGCAGAACTTGAAGAAGCAAAAACAGGCTTTAAAAAAAATACAAGTAATACACTTCAACATTTTTTTTAAACATAACTATGTTAACATTTTTACTTACATTAGGAAGGCAAACGTGAAGAACGCAAGAAACTAGCTGATGAGGATGCCTTACGAAAAATTAAACAGTTGGAAGAACATATTGTTCAACTCCAAAAACAAGTTGCTACTCATAAACAAGTATGTTTTATTTAAAATATTTTAACTTAAAGCAAAAGATTATTATTTTATTTTTAAGGAAGAAGAGGCGATGCTAAGTGAAATGGAAGTAACAGGTCAAGCATTTGAAGATATGCAAGAACAAAACTCAAGACTAATTCAACAATTACGTGAAAAAGATGATGCTAATTTTAAATTAATGACAGAACGTATTAAATCTAATCAATTACATAAATTAGCTCGTGAAGAAACTGATACTCTCAAAGAATTGGTTAGTTTCAACTTATTTTCATAGAATTTATATTTAAAATAATTCAGTTTTATATATTTAAAATCTAGATTAAAACTTTAACAAATCAAGTTGAGATGACAAATACAGTAGTTCGAAAACTAGAAGAAAAAGAGCGTATATTACAAAATTCTTTAGCAACAGTTGAAAAAGAATGTACAATTAGACAACAGGCTATAGAAATGCACAAACGAAAAGCAATTGAAAGTGCTCAGTCTGCAGCAGATTTAAAATTACATCTTGGTAATTAATTATTATTTCATTCTAGCATAGATATGTAGTACAGTAAAATATCTTATTTAATATTTATTAATGATTTTAAAGATAAATATCATGCGCAAATGAAAGAAGCACAACAAGTAGTAACAGAAAAAACCAGTGCCCTTGAGGCTGAAGCATACAAAACCAAAAGACTTCAGGTAAATGCTTTATTAAGAAAACGTTTTACCTGCATGGATTATTCTATTTTACAGAATAGAAAATTTTACATTCAAAATAATTTAATTTACCCTGTTATTATATTTATTTAATATTAAACGTGAATTATTGTATTATCAAATGACAAAAGTAAAAGTAAAAATATTACCTAGAGCTTATGTTTAAGATGATAATCATCTTGCCTAAATTAATTAAAACCATTTTTCAGCTAAAACAAATTGTATTTTTAATATTGGGCTATAAGTTTTATATTTTTTTTAATGTTATAAACAATTTCCTAATTTATGTTTATAAATATCATTGATAATATAAAACTAAATTTTATTGAAAACATTACAGGAAGAAATAGTACAATTAAGGCGGAAAACTGAACGTATGAAAAAAATTGAACAAGGCTGGTACATTAGATGAAGTTATGATGGAAGAAATTAGGGAATATAAAGAAACACTCACCTGTCCATCATGTAAAGTTTAAACGAAAAGATGCAGTACTGACTAAATGTTTTTCATGTGTTTTTGTTGGGATTGTTTACGTACTCGTTATGAAGGACAAGACAAAGAGAAAATGTCCCAAATGCAATGCAACATTTGGAGCAAATGATTACCATAGGCTTTATCTTGGATCATAATTATTTTTGAGAGTTATTTAGTAAAAATATGTAACTTATTGTATTGGTAATCTTGGTAACATAATTGTTTTTGTCGTTTTTCAGTCCTATTTTTTTTAATTTATATTTTGATGATTGTTTCCAAGATTTATTTAGATTATTTTAGTTCAAATATTATTCCTAATCAAATGGTTTTCAACTACATTTATTACATTTAAGAAATTAGGAATTAAATGCGTTGCAGTTTAAAAAACAGGATCTTTAAATATTTATTGGAATTTTACATAGTAATAAATGTAATATAATAAAATTACAAATAAATACAACATGCTTTTAATGGTTTTTTCTTATGATTAACAACTATAATTTAGTTTGTATTGTACATGTTATTTAATGTTATTGTCAAAAATATTCAAAAACTATAAAATGTATTACATCTTTTCATAAAACTGTGTTATATTGTAAATTATTGATGATAAAAAAAATAATAAAAATAATTTGTTTCAAAACCAAAGACTGAAATAAATTAATATTTTATACGATCAACACTTTTTATACATTACCAATCGAAATGACCAAATTGTAGTTATATAATGTTATTTATATATCAATTGGAACAGCTACTTTTTTTTAATGGTTAGCCATTATTTTTATTTTTACATTATTTGTATAAATATTAACTAAAATTGTAAAAATCAATAAAACTCTTGTTATTAATAAATAACTGTAACTATTTTTCTTTGGTTGTTAAACATATTAAAATTAATATATATTGTAATAAATTGCCAATGTATGTCTGAAATATTGTGATGTTTACTTTAAAATCATTTACTTATTATAATATAGTTTATATAGATCATAAACTCATAATAAACCAAACCTGAAGTTGTATTTTATTTGTAAGTAAAAAATAGAAACCATATGTATGTAAATAATTTTGACTAAATATTTATAATATACATAGGTTAGGTTCTTTGTGTATTATTATTATTAAAAATATCTTTAATAATTCATCATTAAATCATTGTTGTTATTATATTCGTACCTACATTTCTTTGTCTTTAAATATATTATACTATACTCTGTTCAGAATGAGACCGGACCTCGGCGGCGACCAGTTTTCGTTCGCAACGGTCAGGCACCTCCCCCACCATAGATCGCGTGTCAGGCCGAGCCGCAGAAATAAGCCACGCCCATGCGCATAACTCGGCCGCCGAGGTCCGGTCTCATTTTGAACAGAGTATACCCTATTTTAAGTGTACAGTATTTTTCAATTATTCAGTTGCTCAATGACTAGCAGTACACTGACAAATGGTTAACTAAAACACGATGTTTACATATCTGTAGGTATTTGTTCTCATACACACATAATCATATTTATATTAATAAACACAAATTGTTTCAAGTGCAGTAAGTTTCCTGAGGAGTATAATTTTGGGAAATTGGCAATTATACATTAGTGTTAGGCAAATTTTTAATTCAGTTTTCATCAATAAGCGTTCTGACCATTAGATGCCTATAACGTCGTGCGATAACACAACAATAACACTTTGTACATATTATTTGATAATCATGAATATAAGGTCTTTTTATTTAAAAAGCATTAATTCCACTGAAACGTAGAATTAACCATCTGAAAATTAAGTTTCTTTTTACTCAAAAAGAAGAAATGATTTTATGAAAACAAATTTAAAAGCAAGAATTTGAGACATTTTATTAAGCATATTTGGAATATTAAAGTATTACTTGTTTGACATTGACTACCACATTTATTAATAAACATTTTTTTTTTAATATTTTACTTATGATATAAATTTAAAAAAGTAAAAATTAATTATATAATTTTTGGTATTAAAAATGATTCAATTGGTCATATATTAATAATATAGATATAAGTATATTACACAGTGAATACACAAATATATATAATTGTTAAACCACATTTTACAAATTTTACATTATGATAATTAATAAATATAGGTTGTTTCATACAGAAATTGTATTTTGACCAATTCAATCCGTGTTTTCTAAATATTGTAGACTTCAATCGAACATGATATTTTATCTAAGATGATGAGACGATTTCTTATAGATGATCCAGTACACCAAATTATTGTTCAATGACTGAAAGGTTTTTTTTTTTTAACTGTAAGTAAAAAAAAAATTAATTATGTAAATTAAGATATATTGGTGTTTTTTTATGGATTAATATAACTGAATCAAATTTAAATATTTTGAATGACTTGTAGTTTAGGTTTTCTAATGAAAAATTGGTTTATTATGTACAATAGGCACATAAATAATCAATAGTCAAAATGGGTTCATTTAACTTATAAATACTACGAGAAAATATAATAATTAGTACGAATTAATTTAAAATTTTAATGATTAGTATACAATAACTACATAGTCACTCTCAAATTCAAATATACCCTAGTAGAAATTTTATAACAGAACCAACATTAATATAGTTTACTTTCTAAATATCGAAAAATTCATTCAACTTAAAATTTACAGTAAAATATAAATTAACTTATTTACTATAATGTAAATATATTAATTAATATTATAACTATGATTAAATATTTGTTTTTCCACTTCAAAAACATGTTAAATATTATGTTATTATATTATAATTATACATAAAAGTTACTAACGTTTTGTAATTTTTTCTCGGGCTGAAAATTAATTTTAAAATTTTATTTATAGAATAAAAAAAAATATTTAATAAAAATAAGGTTAATTTATAAATTCAAAAACTTTTCTTTTTATTAAAAAGAGAATTACAATATTACAAATATAATTATTTACGGTAGCGCATTGTTGCTGGTCTTCTCATAAAACGTTCTGGAGGAGTTATGCAAACATCCAAATAATCACCAATAGTAAATCTGTAACATAATTATTAAATAATCAATACATTACTTAATTAAAATATACCCTATTTATTTATTATATTAAAATTACAAAATATGCATTCAAATAACAACTCAATAGGATCAAGATTTGAAAACAAATCCTATTTTAAAAAAAAAAATTGTTTGAAGGATAATTCTTGTATAGAAATGTACTTAATTTAATTTATATTGTAATGAAATAAACATAATTTTACTTTTTTCCCGTATTGTCATTAGATTTTGATATTTTGAGTTTAATTATTAGTTTATTACAATCACTTTATATAAATTATATACAGAAAAGAGCTTGCAAAAATCCCAAATTGTTAATATATTTAATTAATATACTATTATACTAGAAAGTAGACACATGTTAGTACTTTTGGTGGTCGTTGAAGTCATTTTCAATGTAAAATAATATTTTAAGTTGGAATGTTTATAAAAATACAGGATGTGTCCCGTGAAGATTTACCTATTGCGATATCTCCTGAAATAATAGAGATATCATGATTTTGATTTTTAATAAGTTTCACAGGACCAAGAACTAAAAATATTTCATATTTAATTTATTTTAATGTTTAGGTAAAAAAGTTAAAAAATATATATATTTTTTTAATTATTTAAAAAAAAATTGAAGATAGCCTTTGTAGAGTTCATTTTACTGAAAACATTGACGTTTCAACATTTTAATTTCATTAATCTCCTGATTTTTAATATTTTTTCTAATTTCGAAATAAACTATGAAATATTTAATACGATAGTAGTATCAATGTATCTAACACGTGGCTCGCATGCTTGTACGGCCGCCAAACGCTTTCAGTGTAATTCACAATTTTTCTCGAAACTAGAAAAAATATTAAAAATCAGGAGATTAATGAAATTAAAATGTTGAAACGTCAATGTTTTCAGTAAAATGAACTCTACAAAGGCTATCTTCAATTTTTTTTTAAATAATTAAAAAAATATATATATTTTTTAACTTTTTTACCTAAACATTAAAATAAATTAAAATATGAAATATTTTTAGTTCTTGGTCCTGTGAAACTTATTAAAAATCAAAATCATGATATCTCCATTATTTCAATTTTCGGGAGATATCGCAATGGGTAAATCCTCATGGGACACCCTGTATATGGATAGGATTTTTATTTTCAACACAATAATTAAATCGGCTATTATATAATATATATCTAAAGCAAGATTTTTCAAACTATAGCTTTTACAGGCATTCTAACTGCAACAAATCATTCAAAAATAAATTATTGAATGTATGTACTCAGTGAATAAATGTAAATTAAAATCTTTGGCCTGCAAATTTAAAGATTGAATAGTCCTCGATTAAAAAGTTTTATGACCCTATTTAAGAGCTTTAAAAATATATAATAACTATAACTTTTATATACCTTGTGTTCCCTAAAGTTTTCGAATCATCTGGAGATCTATTTCCAGCAACAGTAAGTCCGATTTCAAATGCATTAAATCTTGGGTTATTATATTCTGGTGATACTAGAACAAAATCAAATGTTGTTCCACGGACTCGAGACTCAATGTTTACCTCTTTTATCAAACCAGTCAATTCGCGTAGTGTAGCATCCATCCTAAAAACAAATTAAAATTAATATTGTTTAATACCTGAGAGTAGATAGAAGTAGATAGTCTTATGGAAGCGTAAGACTAGAGTGAGCAACCCCATATTGGGAGAGAAAAATAAAAAAAATATGAAGTTGTTACTATAGAACCTAAGAAATATGTACCATGTATAAATTTGAAGTTCATTCCCAGGTACAGCGCCACGATAGTATTCTGATAAATTATTATGATGTCCCATTGCACAGAACACTCTTAATAATAATGGGCAAGTCTGAAATGATAAAATATTTATACTTATTAGTAAGTCAATATTATTCGAAGTATTATTAGTTATTAACCTTTTCTCTATTAACAGGTTTTTCTTCGACTTTTACAAGTGATTCAACTGCGGCCATTTCTATTGTATCAAGCGTAAACTTAAGTACTAAAATGTCATATATCAATAAATATTTACTTGAAATTCTCAAAAAAAAAATTAAAACACAAAACCTGAATTAATTTATCAAGACGTGAATTTTAGTCTTTATTTTTACTGTATGGACTATGAAATATGGAATTTAATTCTAATTTCTAATCTATATTCTATACTATTTGTATTATATACAACATTCATATTACAAACATTAAATATCAAAACATTTTGAGTACAGTGTTGCGTCAAGGCCAAAATAAAATATCACAAAATAGTTGTTCCAAAGTCAATATAATTTTTCTAGGGATGGCTAAACTGAATAAATTCAGTGAACTGATAATGTAGATTGATACTTGATAGTGTAATTTTTGATTATACGAGCTACCGCGTGTCCGCATGGTTTAAACGATAACACATGTCAAATGTCAATATTCATTATTCACTATTCACTAGACCTGACATTCAGCGTACAACGAATAACGATTAGTTCGAATTCTAATCCCTATACTCTATAGTAACTAGTAAGCAAAGTGAGTTGTGGTGACTAGTTTTGGTATTTAATTTTCTTCGGTCGGAACAACGTTGTAAAAACAGTTACTTTTAAAATGTCTGAATCGGAGCATGAAAGTGAAGGAGAAATGGTTGTTGAAGATGAAAACGACGAAGGCGGCGAATCGTCTGGCATAGTTAATAAAAAAGAACCACGACAAGTTTACTTGCCTGGTCATCAGATGCAGGAAGACGAGTCTTTGGTATTCGATCCATCTGCCTACCACATGCTGCATGACATCGATTCCGGTACATTTGGGCGTTGTTTAATTTGTTAAATACCATCCTTATTGTTTTAAATGATCTATTTTCCATGATGACTATTAGGTTTGCCATGTTTGAGTTTTGACGTAATTGTTGACGACTTGGGCTGTGGCCGTAGTGATTTTCCACACTCTATGTATTTGGTTGCCGGAAGCCAAGCAGAAAAACCCAAAGACAATTGTGTGTTTGTTATGAAGGTACGTACGTACTTTTCTCAATATCTCTAAAATTTAAATTTAAACACTGTATAAATTATTATAAGTGTTTTGTTAGAAAATTTGATTTATTATAATATGCTATAATTGTTTGTTTTAGCTATCCAACTTAAATGCAATTAAAAACGATGAAAGTAGTTCATCGGATGATTCAGATGTTGAGTCTGACAGTAGTGACGATGAATCTAATGATCAACCTGTGTTACAGATATCTTCAATTCCTCATTTGGGCACTGTTAATCGAATTAGGGTAAATTACCCACATTTTTATATATATTTTAACATTTAACGGCATGGGTTGTGATAATTATATCATAGGTACACTATATTATTAAAATAATGTAGTATATAGTATTAACACATAGTCAGCAAATATTTATTAGACTGCACTGTAAAGTTTATTTTAAGCATAATAGCTATTTACCAACAATGAACAATTACAAAATATATTTATTTTTTTGACACTTAAAGTAAACTAAAGGTACATAACCTACTCTATTCCTCTATTTCTACCTCGATCGACATCCTTTATATTCTGAACCTTCTACTTAAATGGTTTAACATAATATTCATATAAAATATCACAAACCGATCTTTTTAATCATATTCTCTATAAAATTTATAAAATTTATCTTTACTAGAATACTACAGTTGATGACAAAGTATTTGCAGCTGTATGGTCAGAAAGAGGTATTGTCAATATTTATGATTTAAATAGTAAATTGAAAGAAGTCGAAAAAGCTAATAGAAATCGTAAAATTGGAAGTGAAGAAAAGAAAAAAAAGTTTGGTAAAGCTGCTCCCAAGAGATTAATGTCTGAACATAAACCTTTATATTCATACTCTGGACATAGAGATGAAGGTTTTGCTTTAGATTGGTCTTCAAAGTCTCCAGGTATTATTTAAATTTTTATCTTTGATAATATTGAATAAATACTAAATTGATTTTTTTCTTTTTTTATCAGGATTTTTAGCTAGTGGTGATTGCAAAGGAAATATTCATACATGGAAACCAAGTGAAAGTGGTTGGGTTGTTAATTTACATTCATTAGGGGGGCATAAAGAATCTGTTGAGGATTTACAATGGTCTCCAAATGAAGTTAATGTGCTTGCTTCTTGTTCTGTAGACAGATCGTAAATAAATATATTATATTTTATGTTACCAACAGTGTAAATGATCCTACAGCTAAATATTTTTTTATTATTTAACAGACTAAGAATATGGGATACACGGTTAGCACCAAACAAAGCCAATATGTTGACAATTGCTGACGCTCATGATAATGATATTAATGTCATAAATTGGAATAAAAAAGATCCATTAATTGTTTCTGGTGGTGATGATGGAAAACTTATGATTTGGGACTTAAGACAATTTAAAGTATATAATTTTATATTTATTATGACACATAAGTAATATAATTCTAATAATAAATCATTAAATTAGAAAGATAAGGAACTAGCTGTATTCAAACATCACACTAGTGCTATTACAACAGTCGAATGGAGTCCAGATGATAGTTCTGTGTTTGCTTCTGGTGGTGATGATGATCAAATAGCAATTTGGGATTTAGCTGTCGAAAGGGATACTACCAATGATCAAGATGACATAAAAGTAAATAAACTAAATTAATTAAAAATTAATATAATATAATGTTTATTTTAATAATTAACATAGTATTATATTATATTTATACCATAAAAGTGTGCAGACCTTGTAAACAGGTATTACTATTCTATAAAAAAAGACCTATAAATCTAAAGTATTCCAGTATATTAGACCTATTTAATGCAACAAATTAATTTTAAAAAAAAAACATTTAATAACCATACATACTCGTACAAGTATTAAATTTATTAATATATTCCTTTTTATTTTGATTCCTGAAAAACATAATTTTCAATTATTTTTATTTTTCTTTATATAAAATAAAATTCACTGATAATTAGTAAAGGTTCTATTATCAAAATACTTAGTTTTTTACCAAGTAAAGTAATTATTACTTATTAGGTGCCAAAAGAATCAGTAGTGTAAATGAAATATTGCTGGCAATATGAATTGGCTGAAAGGCCTGCCTGTTGATTACGAGAGTGAAAAGAAAAATGTCTTTCTAGAATACTGATTTTTTATGGGAAAGAGCAGGGCCATTTTGATTTTTGCATCGAGTCCAAATATATATATTCAAATCCATTAAACAGAATAATAATATAAATTAAAAGCTATTCATCTTCTTTCCTTTATTATTACTTATTATAACTAGGGAATGGATTTTATTGTAAATGCTTTTTTTATTGGAATGAGATATTTTAAATCTGATAAAAAAATGTGTACAATTTAGATCATTTTAATTGAAATAAACCCAAATTTATTTTACATATTTAGGTATAAATACATGTTTATATATATTTGGTAAATAAGTCCATATTTTAGTCATTTTTGATTTTTTCATTGATTTTTGCCGACGTAAATATCATCTGCTTCGTCTAAAACGACAAGATATGTAATTTTTGACAGAGATAAATTGAATTCACTCCTTCTGATTTAGTGAATAAGAATTATGCCCCTATCACATCTTTTGATATTAAACGGTCTTTTAGCCAATACAAAAGTATTCTCCGACCAAACGGTCGTAATTTTTTATTTACAAAACCTACAACAATATGTTGTTTCTCATTGCTTTATTTTGGGGAATAATATTCATAATTGTATATACCTACATCATTTATATTACTTTTATTTAATATTTAAAGTTCTGAAATATTTATTTTTTGTAATTTTCAATACATTTTTAAGTGTACCTATTTTGGATTTTTTATTCTATATTTCAAGAAAAATTGATACATATATTAATTTTTTTATTACAATAAAATCCGTTCCCTACTTATAACATTTTATAATGACATAAGTAAACAAGTCTTAGGCAGTTTTAGTATTGCCGAGGCAGATGAGGCCCAGACCATTGATAGAATGATCAATATGCTGTTAACACTTAATGGTTATAAATGATAAATAACCCTTGGGGACTATTTAAGTTGTAAACATTCTAAATCTAATTAACTAATTATTTAGCAGGTTCTACTATGAATTATATTTGGTGTATTATATATTCAATTATTTTATCTAGGAAATTCCACCACAGCTTTTGTTTATTCACCAAGGACAGGAACACATCAAAGAACTTCATTGGCATCCTCAAATTACTGGAGTTCTTATTAGTACTGCACAAACTGGTTTCAATGTTTTTAGAACCATAAGTATATAAAAAAAAATGTATAACAGATAAAAATATATTTAGTATTTGCTTCTATTTTACAATAATTTTTTTAACATATAATAAACATAATACACACAATTTATATTTATGATAATATATATGTATTTGGAATGATTCTGTTTCTTTATTTGATGGTTAACGTGTTTTCCTTTTTCACACTACAGTGATTCATGTATGCTAAAAATGAACTCCAAGCTAGACTGCATAGACTAACAAATGGAATCCTATTTTTTTCTGGAATCATTGTATAATTGAATACTTGTAGTAAAGGCCAAACTGCTACGCCCACCTGTTTTATAATATTATAAAATAGAGTTGTAACAACATAATATAATGACATTAATCAATATAATTTTTTAAATAAGACAAAACCATAATAAAAAAGCAACAAAAAAAGAAGTTCATTTTTTAAAAACTAAAAATATATAAGCAATTGATAACTATTAACTAATTGAAGTTATTATAATTTTTTGGTAAAATGGCTAAAATTGTATAGTCACTTGTTGTTTGATTTTGAAATTGTTTGTTGATGTTTTACACTGTACAGAATTTAGTTATATCTAGTGAATTCATTATCACTATTTATGTATAAATCTAAACAATTTTGATGTTATAGAACTAAATTGATTATTGATTTTATTTAAATCGACAAAAGTGGCAACTTACCATCTCATAGAATTTGAACTAGATATTTATGGTTATAATTAAAATTGTACAACGTAAATTATTTTAAGTACATATATCTTAATATCTATAAATTATAATAAACCATAGAAAAATAGTTGAAATTATAGATTCTATTGCTATTATAAATACTGTAGTACATATTCTGGTACAATAGAAACTCGTTTAACCGTTATTCTTTGTTATCCTTTATCATCAAAGAAAAAAAAACAGTTAAAGCGACAAAACGTCGCTCAAAAAGCTTGATCTTTATAGAAATAAAAGGAGATGACAGATTATTTTTTTTAGTATATATGTTTTATAATATGTTTATTTTAACCTAATTGTGTAATAATAAATTATAATCCACTTGTAAATTATACACGTCTATTAAAAAATTTCAGTTAATAGTCATGGTCTTGACTGTGACGGTTAATCGAGTTTCTACTAATATCGGTAAAATAAATAAAATTGTATTTTAGATCACTAATAGGTATAGTTGTATAGATAATACAGGAACGCCTTCATATAACTTCAAACTGGCGTTTTTAGTGTTTATACGATTTTCAGTTAAACATTGTTTTTGTGATGAATTAAAAAAAAATGTTCCCAAAATTAATCTCAAATTATTATAATTACTAATCTTAAATTTTTATTTTTAACTAAAATTTGATTGTTTAGGGGTATATTATTTTTTTGGTATCATTAACAAATATCATAAAATTTGTACCTGATATGTTGGTAAAAATTTTTTTTCTACTTCTTTTTTTGCTTCCTCGACCGTCTTCCCTTCCAGTAAAGACATACCAAAATAAAAGCTCACCATTGCACACGGTGAGTATGTTACTTGCTCCAAAAGTGCCTGATAAATATTAATTTCAACATTATTTGTATAATTTTATTTCTTTAAATGTTTGTTTGGTGTTGGTGTTGAATCTTGTTAGCTCACTTTAATGATTGCGCTACGGAGATCATTCTTTGGATATAAGTAACGTGCAACAGTTAGCCATGCATTCAAAGTTGGGGCCACATAAAATGCTCCAAACAGTCCAAACCGAGCTGCTCTAGCAAAGTCAAATTTGTCATCTCCAAAAGCCAATTGCTGTATTATACATCCGGTTGGCCATATCACTGCATACGAAACCATTCCCCTAGTAACTGGGTAGGTGATTGAAAACTTTACTATTCGGGCGAAGACGGTCGTCATTTTTGAAGATAGTTATTTTTCACGCGGGACCTACAACAATGTGAGCTGTGACTGCATGACGGTTAGGAGATTCTCATTATTTTTATGCGTGTTATTATTTATAGATATGATTGCGGTTGCCAATTACAAAATTGGGCGATCTTGAACAAACCTTGAAACTGACCATTGCCAAAATTGTACGTATACAACTATACAAGTTTTATTAAATAGGTACATACTGTGTTATTGATTATTTATTTTTAATTTTAAAAATGGAAAAATTGTTTAGGTACGAAAAAACGTATAATAGTATTCAGAAACCACGCGTCTATGCATAAAATAATAAAATATCTTTTTAAAAATTTTTTTTCAATCATAATTTAATACATAGGTACACGATGCCGCAATAAGCATGAGTGTTCAATGAACAATAACAAAGGATACGTGTTGTCGTGTTGATGAAACCATTCAGAATAATATTAATTATAAACAACGTTTACTTAAAAGCATACGTTTATCGTGATCAAAGGCCATTGGGATTTACAAAAGAAATATACATAATATAAAATACTCGTACATAGAAGAATATAAATTTAAAAATTTTGTTACATAAATAATTAATTAATTTTAAAATGTATTTATTATAGGTTTGAGAATATGAAGTCGACTATTGATGTGAATTAGTCCGGAGAATTTCTAAATGATGTGGACATTTACTCTGTAGGATAGCCTTTTCCCTTAACTACTTGTATGTGATGCATTCCATTAGGATATTTTTAATAGTCAGTTGGACTCCGCATGAAGGGTGGGTCTTCTTTGTTCGTTTGGAATCTGTGCAATATTTGTAAATGGCCAATGCGAAGCCTGTTTATTGCTACCTCAAGTTTCCTTGACATATCTAATGGCTTTGACCAAGTTTAAGTTCTTATAGTTTATGATACGAATAGGTATACAGTATTATAGTAAATAAATAATCAATATTACCATCCATCAGTTGAAATCAAATTACCTATCATCTCTGAAATAAAAAAATTATTGAAAAATAATATATTTTATATGAATATTATATTTATAGATCATGCTTAGATACTATTTTAATTATTTCTAATTATTTAAACTCAACCTATCCGTTATTTATTTTTATTGATAATTTATTTATAAAGTATTATACTTATACTTCAGTATTATAAGTGTGGCATCAGATGGGTGACTGCGGAAATGTATCATTTACCTCAACTTTAAATCAGACAAAATTGTCAACACCATTTTCTTTCTATTATTTTATTAAATTATACCTACATTCAACATTGACTACATTAAATCATTATTGATGTTATAAAAATATACTAGATCCGTTTTTAAATTATCGGTAAATTATATGATAAAATTAAAAATACGATAAACTTAGGTACTATTTATCTTTATATTATATACAAAAGAACAGGCCTTTTTGATGTTCCAATTTTGTGATGACATTATTTAACTTTTTACTAATTTTTTTTCACGGAGATGTTCCAAATTATCTTCTGGGTATTGATTTAAAAATCATTTAGAGAAAAAGCAAAACTACAAAACTAAGCCAGGTAATTCAGTTAGTTATTGTATTATAGTTGATTTTTTATTAGAGAAAAAGCTTAAATTCATTATTAAAGGAAACAATGTGATGAAAGTTTGCTATTTTGTGAATCGCCCTGTAATATGTATTGTAGTGGAATTCAAGGGGGCTGAGGGTCCTGCTTCGCTAGCGTCTTGACAATTTATATTATATATGTATAGCCTAAAATCAGTGATGGATCTAGGATTTTTTCATGGGAGGTGCTAAGGTTAAGGTCTCGTATTCTGTATACTCCATCCTGAAGGCAAGGCCTATTTTTAGTTCTTAAAATTAATCTGCTTTAGTGTTTAATATTCAAATTATCAAAAGGATGAACATTTTCAATATGAGTAACAACTTTAAAAAAAAAGGTGAGCAAGTGGGTATCGCTCTGCTGTATAGTAGAGGTGGAAATTAAGTCATTATGATGGATGTGTTAAATTTGAATGCAATGACAGTTGATGTTGAATGAAATTTGATTCACCCTAGCACCCCCCCACCTCTAGATCCACGCCTGCCTAAAATCACATCCTGAATATTATGTTATGATATGAATATAATAATAATAATATGAAAAATGTTGCCTCCCCCCCAAAAAAAAGAAAAAAAAAGAAAAAGAGAAATCTTAGATTCGCCACTGATGTGTTGGTTATACCTACCGGATTAATAAATTACTTACAATTACACCGATTTTATAGTAAATTACTACAACTTATAGGAATGAGGTTTTGTCACCATAAAATTTAATATTTTCAACTTGATAATAGGTCAATTTACTCTAATATTAAGAGGACATTATACTTGCATGTGTTGTCTCTGTCTCATTAATGTAGAATATTGTAGATCATTGCAAATTTGCGTTCAGCAGAACACATTTTGTGATGTTAGCTTTAATATTAGAGTAAATTTACCTATTATCAAATTTAAAGGTAAGAATATTATCAAGGAAATGTCATATGATTTTGTTGATATATTAATTTTAAAGTGAGTTATGAATATTTTGAAGTTGTAATATTTTACATAGCTATAACTCTATAATCTATAAACCTTGGCTATAACTCACTTAAAAATGATAATATCAATAAACGCATAAGACATTTTCTAGATAATATTCTTACCTTTAAATTTGATAACAGGTAAATTTACTCTAATATTAAAACTAACATCACAAAATGTGTTCTGCTGAACGCAAATTTGCTATGATCTACATTAATGAGACAGAGACTACATATGCGTGTATAACGTCCTCTTAAACAATAAACATAATAACAGAGTAAAACAAATTCTTCTGAACGTTAAATTGTCCATGTTATACGTTTCCAAGATAATGACAAGTGACAATACGTATGCGGGTATAACGAGTTATGACTTTCTAATAACTAAAAAGCTATACTCATTTGAACTTTGAAATCAAAATTTTTAATAATTTAAGTTATTGAACAATATGCAGGGAAAAAATATAGATATGATCAAGGCCGTCTTTAACCGTTTTGAGACCCTGGACAGTGGTATAATGAGGCCCCTACAACTTGGACAGAGTAATATTACCTAATTATTTTTCTTTTTGTAGGTGCTTGGATATGATGATTGCTATCGATTGATATCAGTTTATCGCTACACCTCAGTACCTCACGCATTATAATATTATAATATAATTATACTATTATATTATATATGACTTAAGTACCTCACGCAGTAAACTCAGGGAATCTATTAAACTCTAAGTATTTAAAAGTATGGTCTAAACTAGTGGTTCTCGACCTTTTTATGCTCACTGCACATTTCTTATAACCATACATTTTGACGGAACTCTATAGTAATTAAGTACTGGGAAATTTTTATTTTTAATACCTAATATTATGTGTACCACGTGTTAGATTCTAAACATACAAATTTCAGAAATCCTTGTTTGAATAAATTCGTTATTAGGAGAAAAAAGAAGAGAGTTTATTTGGTGAATTATCATTTATTGTTTTATATAAAATACATCATGTGAAATGTGTTTATGAATAGGTAGTAATATAGTATACTTACCTAATATAGACTTACCTACCTAATACAGATCAATAAGTTATGTACCTTCTCAAAGAAATACAAAATCTCTACATTATATATAGTCAGGTTTGGTAATTGGGATCAAAAATAGATATTGTACCTAGTTAACTTCAAATTTCCATTACCCATTAAAAAAAGCATCATATCATCGTCATGCTTAAAAAGTCGACCATGTTTTGAGCCTTGAGATAAATAGACATCTGTGTAGTACTAGGTAATAATACCACGGAATAGATTAAATTCTAATTTTAATCTAATCTGTGATAATACTTTTAGTCTATTAATATTTAATATCTTTTGAAATCATGATAACCTAATATTATTTATTGCTAAAAACTAAAATACTTCCTATAGACACGACCTTCGTTGGAAATCAGAAAATATAAAATTTTACTGTTTTACACTTACAAAGCTAATTTTAAAAGCAAATTTGGCATTAGCCAATATAAAATAGAGGCACAATAATTTATTTCAAAACTAAATAAATGTTTTAATATTTGCCAATATAAAACAATTTTAATAAATAGTGTGCCAAAAAAGAACTTACAATTAAATTTTCGTCTATTAAATTTACCAATAGTTTATATTCTTGTCATTAAGAGTTAGAATAATTTATTAAAAAAAAAAAAAAAATTTAATTTTCAAGTAGGTAATAATATAATATTTACAGTAAGTAATAATTATAATTATAACTCGGCCTTGTTCACCATTTCATGACTACTATAACAGTACTGAGGCAGATTCCAATGTATTGGCGAAGTCGCAGATACTTATTATTTGTATATACCTATAAATTGTGTCTAAAAATTGGGAGAAATTTAAATAACAGACATATATTTAGGGTTACCACCTTTGAAAGATTGCAAATCCGGAGATGAGACGATAAGCAAAAAAAAAATGGTCACCAATTTTATCCTATCTTTTATGGTGTATGAAAATCATGCTCATCGACAAAATATATATAATTATATAAATAGTACTAATTAGTAATTTTCGACGACCCGGAGATTAAATTCACAAAACCCGTAACTCCTATATTTATGTGTAAAATAAATTTGAAACCCGTAGAGGTAGCAACCCTACTTATATTATATTTATTGAATCTAGGAAAAAAACGACATTTTATAAATAAATATATATTTAAATAAATAAATTATATAGATATCATATCGAATAGTATACGACACGACAAAAAACGTTAAATGCAGTTAACTTTAAAATTTCAAATAGATATTAAATATATTATAAAAAGTCAATTATTTTTAGTTACCTAATTATTAAATTTCCTTAAAGTATTGCGTATTCACGTCGAACAATCAAGACGTATTACTGACGCCTAATGTTTTACAAAATATACTAGAACCTATAGAGTATAGTTTATATCCATAATCTTACATTCTTACCATAACATCCAAAGATGTAATTTAAACTTTTATATACTTTTTATGAAGTATTCCAAATACTTGGGAATACTATTATTATAAAGTTTTTTTACCCAAGTCTGATAAAACCACATAATATGATTCTCATATTATACTTGTTTACTACCTACTCATGTTGGATAAATTGAAATAGACAGTAGTTGAATACAATAATCTCGATTGTTATTCATACATTAAAATTTTGGCAACACTTTTAAAATATCATTGTCACAAATGATAATATATTGTATGTTTGTCCAAGTTCTGTGAGAATTGCAACTTGTAAGCTCGTTACAATAGAAGTAATATTGAGCTGAAATAATAAAACTTGCTATGTGAGTATTGCATTTCAGACGTTGATTAATTATGATTCCAAGATATTAATATATTTTCTAATTTTTTAATTAGGTATGTCAGATGAATAATTAATTACTTTATTGATTTTTAATCAAGTAAGTATGGTAATTGAAATGAAAAAAGTCTGAATTTTTAAAACTTTAAGATTTTATGGAAAATGATAAAAATGTAACTCAGTTGTAATGAATAGGTGGATAATTAAGCTAGCTTTAACATAAAATATTAATGAGAGGGATCCGATATCACACCCTAGTGGTATAATGATTTGAATTCACAAAAACGTCGTCATGAACAGTCTCAAAGTTTCTATCTTTTAACTTTTCTTGGTTGAAAGCTCATTAAAAAGGGATTATAAAGTAGATACAAAATTTGGGAATAAAAATTTTCAAAAAAAATTATATAATTTTTCAGTTAGGTTAGGTTAGATAGATTTTCATTTAGCGTGGTAGATTACCGAAACTGAAGAACGGATTTTGTTATTTGGGGTCTTGTTAGATTCACATTGTCTAGGAGAAGTGCTATGAAGATTTTCAGAACTTTATCTTCAATGGTTAACTCACTACAAAGCTATAAAGCTGTAAAAACATAAAAAACGACCAATAAAATGTGTTATAATTTTTTTTGAAGCTCAGTAGTGAATTTACTATAAAAGATAAAGTTCTGAAAATCTTCACTGCACTTCTCCTAGCCAATATGAATCTAACAAGACCCCAAACAACAAAATCGGCTCTCCGGTTTCAGAGATCATACTAATTAAACAAGAAATTTACCTTATTATTGAATATATATTTACTATAGTTATTATATTATTAATGTGAAACTTTATAATAAAACTATTTTCATAAATTATCTCTAAATTAAATACAAGCATGATATTTTGTAGAGTTAAGGTTTAATTAAAAGCCACTTAAAAAAAATTAAAATATTATTTTCGTTATTTATAAAATAAATAATAATTTTTATTTATTAACTATAAATATATAATATTATACTAGATGCTAACATCATAGCCTATAAGATTAACATAGAATTAAAACAAAACTGAATATAAATAACCATTATTGTAACAACTCGCTACACTCGTTGCAAAATGTGTAAAATCGAGTTTCCATAAAAACGAAACAATGATATGATCTCGATTATTGTTACCCTTATACAACCATAGGCGTGCGCACGGGGGATTCCAAGTGTGCCTGGGCACCCCCCGACATGTTATTGAAGCCCTAAAATTGAAGTCCTAAAGCATATAATATATGGGTCCCTATTTTAACTAATATTACTAGAATAAAAATGATATTTTTTCTAAAATGTTGTAAAAAAAATCATGTTTTGGGATAAAAAAAATAATACAACGTAAAATATTTTAAATTTGCGTGATAAAACTTACTATAATTATGTTATTGACTACAAAAGTAAAAATAATAAATAAATATTGTAATTATCTTGAAAATAGATTTTAGATCCAACTATCTAAAGAAATATTGTATTACTTGGTACCTACTAGTAATACCACTGATTAATATGTGATATAATGTAATAAATATTTATTCGTATATTATAATTTATTAAAATATGTACATGTCATGTTAAGAAAGGGCCCAAAAAAATTGTAGGCACCCCCCAAAATTCAGGTATGCACACGCCTATGTATACAACAGATCTATTAATGCATATTATAAAATGCTTAGTATTATTATATTTTAGTGTTTGGCATTTGCATACTATTTATCTCTACTTAATAATTATGCATACAACTAATTTAATTTAAAAGCAACAACATAAAATCAAAAAATATTCGCAGCGCAAAAAAGCAAAATAAATATTGAAAAACAATTTTCAATTTTAGATTTTTGTTTTAGGGGCCCTTTAGAGCTAGATCCTGGAGACTCGTGAGTTTGCATACCTTGCACAAACAATAGTTGCGACACTGCTTACTTTACCTATCAACTTCTGCGTTTTGGCAAGAATTTTTCTAGCCATATAGTTTAGGGTATAAGTATTAAAATAGTATCATCTTTCAATAATTTAAGTAAATTATGATTTCAGACTTCAGTAAAATAGTTTGATTTTAACCATATCTTATATTTTTCATTGAAACTGTAATTTATATATTGTCATAATTTATTTTATTTTGCAAACGGCAACAATTTACAAATAGTAGTGTATTATAACTAGATTAAACATTAAAAAGTCATATAAAATAAAATGTATGCATAATATTACATTGTAGTTTTAAAAATAAAAAATAAAAATATATATAAACTAACATACCATGTATAAAAAGTTAAATATTAAAAAAAATTAAATCAATACATAATTCATATTTATAGACATTTTGTGATACATACAAATTTATATCAAAAGATAATTGCAAACTTTATCAAAGGTTCTATCTGTTAAATTAGACTCATTTAATCCTACTGCCTTAAAAGCATTACCTAACAACCAAGCACATTCCTCATTTAAATTGATATTTCTATTATTAATTAAAATATTTCTTATTATAGATCCTACTTCGATTTTTAATCCAATAAGAAAAGTAAGCGCTGAAGAATTAGTTGAATCCTTAGCTATAATATTACTGAATGTTCTTAAAATAGGCACTAAACATGTTATATCAATGATATCTTCATGTAAGGCGTGCAATAAATGATCTATACATTTTGAATCTTTCAAGGCAGAGTCTTGACAACAAGAAATTTGATACACTATCCAAAATGAATCTTTCCATGTACTCAATCGTTTATAACATACATGTAGCAATTTATTTAAATCATCAATCCTAATAACATAAAAAAAAATAGTTTTATACAATATATTATACATAATAGTTTTAATTTTCAAATGATTTTTACTTACGGTAAATATTGCATGTAGGTTTTAAGAAAAAGTCTTAAGGTATAAAAGGTATCAAAAATGATTCGATCACAGGTTGAATTTTGTAAGCGATCAACCAGTGTACCAAAGAAATTTTGATTTTGAAGCAATTTACATGCATCTGGACTAGAATCACTCAAATTCCCTAGAGTCCAGATAGACATAGCCTAAAACATAAAATTAATTAATTAATAATTATATAAAAAAATAAATAACCTTAATGTAAAAAATAAATTTGAAAATAAAATGTTTACTGAAGGAAAATTAAAATTAATATTTAATAAGAATACTAAAAATGCATAATACAGTGTCCCGTGAGGTTTTACCCATTGCGATATCTCCTGAAATAAAGGAGATATCATAATTCTGGTTTTTAATAAGAGACAAGAACTACAAATATTGAAATATTTCATTCTAGTTTCTAAAAGTCTACTACTAGCACACGGGTTATATGTTTGATACAATGACACCACTATCGTATAAAATAATTTTCCATTTTTTTTTTTAAACTAGAAAAAATATTAAAAATCTGGAGATTAATAAAATTAAAATGTTGAAAGGTCAATATTTTCAGAAAAATGAATTCTACGAAATGGCTATCTTAAATTATTTTGAAAATAGTTAAAACATGAAATATTTGTAGTTCTTGTCTCTGTGAATCTTATTAAAAAACTAGAATTATGATATCTCTATTATTTCAGGGGATATCGCAATGAGTAAATGCTCACGGGACACTCTGTATATATAATATTAAAAGTTCAGAGCTGAGTCATAGAAACACTAGTTATTTTTTTTCAACATTTAACATTACAATTAATATAATTATTGTTTTAAATTAAATATTTATCATTTTATTTATTTAAATATATTTAAACAATTTAAAGTGGAAAAACTAATGGGTTAATTAAATGTTATAAAATACAAATTAATGAAATCACCATATACCATAGACTCTTAATTATCTATGGAAAAGTTATTCCTTAAATAACTAAAAACACAAACTGAAATAAAATATACTATAATTATTATAAATGACTAAATGAGTAATAAACAAAATATATAATATTACATAGCTTTAAACCTATCGTAATGATTTGTTAAACCTATTTGCAATATTGCAATGTAATATAGTACGTAAACATCTCACTCAACAGCAATATCAGACTTTAAGAAAGCACTTGGTAAATTTCTTAGACATTTAAAAATCTAGTCTGCAATTTTTAATATTACCTCCTCTCCAATTAATTTATTTTAAGATCCTTTCAGTGTAAATTGTACATTGTACATATTTACTGTAATAATGTTATATGTAATTTCACAGATAACCATAGTCCATGAATAATCAGGAGTTTATTATTTTTTTAATATTTAAAATTTAAATAATTAAGTCATTAACTTACTGATATATTAAAATTCAAATGATTGATGTACATCATCAAGTATGGTGCAACTAATTTTGTCAATTTGGAACATACTTCTCTATCTCCTAAGCCCATGTTACAAAAACATTGAATTGCTGCTAACTGTATTTCTTCATTTTTATCTGGAATTAAATAAAGTTATACTTAGTAGATGTATAAAAACAAATATATTAAAATAATAATTATATTAATTTACTAGAGGCAAGATGAAGTAAGGAATCAACGGCCCCTTGAACATTGTAAAACAATACAATAAAGTCTAAGTAATCCAGGAAACCATTTTGTAACAATTTTAATTGTTTGACAGTAATTTGTTTTCCACGTTTAATTTCTAATGCCATATTTTGCATGTCTTCAACAGTCAACTCATTATTTAAATGTTCATCCTCGATTTTAATTCCTCGTCTCGAATTCATAAGTATTTGTTTGTTTAGTTGACGATGGATATCTATATCATAACGAATCTTCTCTTTTACTCGAGCTGTTGAGGCGGAATTCATGTTAATGAGTTAATGGTAACACAATTTAATAGAATGCACAAAATCAAAAACTGAACTGCCCGACTATGTCAACTGTTAATTGAGTTAGTTATGCCACAGAATTATTCTGTATTTTATTATGCCTTCAGGATTCAGTATCAGTCATGCACTATGCAGTAATCAGACATCAGTATGAAGTATGAACTATGAACTATGAATATGATGAAACTAATAAATTACAATTTTACGTTGTAAAAAATAAACTTGGCATAATAATGATAACAGATAAGAATGAAGAATCATGTTATTCTGTGGAATATCATTTCCATAGTCCTAAAATAATGTAGTGGTTGCCTATCTAATATTGCGCATATAAGTTGCATATGTTAGTCCCTTAATATAATAATAACATTAATAATTTTAATATTTTATCGAATATAATATTGAGTATTGACTATGAATAACAATGGTAGTCAAGGGCGACCATTAGGGGGTACAAGGGAGTGACATGTCATTCCCCCCCAGAATAGAACAATTATTGTTATTTTTTTAGTTATAAATAATGAATTAATTTTTTTAATGATAATATTACTAAAATTTGCTTATGATTATGATTGTCACCCCCCTAGGCTTTAACAGATAGGCGCCCTTGATGGTAGTCAGAAAAAAAAGCCACAAAAAGAAAGGCCAAGAAAAAAAATCTACAGGAAAAATAAGTCACGGAAAAAAAAAAATAGTGGACCCTTAACACGATTTAGTGGCCCATGATTGGTCCATTAAATTTTTGTGTACCATTTAATTTAATACATTTTTTATGCAACACTGGATTAGACGTATTCATGGATTAGTGTTGTAAATTATATTATTAATTCTAATATTAATTGCTGAGTTTAGGATTATATATGTTTGTAGATCGATCTAGACATAGGCGTGCGCACGGGGCGATCCAAACGAGCCCCGGCTCGACGGGAAACTTTTTAGGGGCATAGTAAAATTTTAAATTTATGTATATTATATTTAACTCTATCATTATATTCGTGCAGATCATTAAAATTGTATTTGTCATAATAGTGAAATAAAATTAAAAATATTTATGTAGCACTACATAATTTTTATTTATTTATTTATCTGACTAAAACATTGTGCACAAAATATCAAAATATGTACCTAGTATAGAACTATTAAAGAGTATAATATACTCTATACTATCTATATTTCATGTTATGGGGAAAAAATGCTGGTGTTAGACCCACCTGCTAAAAAAATGTTTAGTTTATGTTTATGTTTATGTTCGAATGGTACTATATTTATTTTTAACCGGACGACGAACTACAATAAATGTTTACCGCGACATTGCTAAAAAAAAAAAAGATTCAAGCGTCTTCTGGTATCGACCCACGGCTGATGATTTGATTGTTTTTTTATGCCTACAATCCTACCTATCTATTTCAGCGCCCTATCCATTAGCCTACGATATCATTGCAATTTCATTGTTGAAAATTAACTATATAACGTATAGATTCATCCACATGCATAGGTTAGCATAATATTATATTATTAATACTATTACCTACTTATAAATGTTAGATTTTGAATAAACGTTATGATACTGATCACTAATGTCATAATTAATATAAATGTAGTTATACTAGTGCTTAGTGGTTTAGTTATTAATACATAAATATTAATTTTATATAGATATTATTTGTTATTTTAGTAGCGATGTGTTGTACAGTTGTATATACATAATATAACTAATAATAATATAAAACTAATAAACTGAACTTAATATATAAATATAAAATAGTAGGTACATCATAATCAGGTCCCCCCTCCTTATCATCTAATAATATAATAGTTTATACATAGATATTAATAATACTATACAAGACATTTATCAGTGTTAACACTTACATGTATATATTAATATTATATATGGAGAAAAAACAAATTTGAAATCGGTTAAATTTTGAATGAACGAAAGAAACCTCTATTTCAAAAAATACAGCATAATATTGCTATTATATATCTATTCTGTGTGCACACTGAGTACCCTACAACCATGGTAATGATGTTATTCTATGCTTTTTATTTGGAAACTACTAGATGTAGTAGGTTACGTATCACCTAGATCCCGCGACAAGTAGATTCACGTACGTCAACTGGATCCCATTGGACATTTAGAACCTCAAAGAAAATTTAGATTCCATATTAACTATAATCTCCCACGTCATTTAGGTACCCAGAAATCAGCGGTAATTTAAAAAAATTGTCTAAAAAAAATACTTAAATAACAATTTAAATTTTAAAAATATTATGAAATAGTATGAAGTATAAGTAAGTTACATGGCGTTAGTAAAATCTCTAATTCCATTAATTATGATATTAGATTCGATGTTTTAAATAAGTAGTAACGTTTCATTATATTCTAATATAGGTACACGATATATGAATTATCGATTATGTTAATGTAGAACTTATATATAATTTTTAAAAGAACTTGCTCAAATACCTATTTATTATAATAGGTAAGTACATTAAAACCTAACCATTAACCTAACAGGGTGACTATACTTATTTACAAGCATTGTGTGGCCACTTATTCCTTTAATGTTAAATTTATATTGGACTAATTTATAAGTTTATAATATTTCTCATTTCTTGATATAAATAATTATTTAATTGGTATTTAATAAAAAAAAATGTATGCAAGGTAACTACTATAAGATAAGAATAACAGTGTTAGGTAATTTTCCACACCACCTTTATTATTAAACGACGTACAACAACATTAAAACATTATAACATTGTCCGTATTGTTTAATAACTTTATGAGGTATTACACGAGGCGCGTTTTTTTATTGTGGTGTCCCCAGTAGGCCTAATTCACATCGTAAGCGAGAACGCATTATATGCAGGGGCGTATTTAGGTAGGGGCTTTGGGTCCAGTTGTCCAGAACGGCAAATTTTTAAAGATTTAGAGGGGCGGCAAATTTTTATTTCGTACTTTATGAGTACTGGCGCAGTGACGTCAATAATTAATAATTTTCACAACAAATGTGTGCCATAGAGGTATAAAATACTATAGTATTTATATAACATGGTATTCTATGGTATTAACAGTTTGACCACTATTGCGCGGCGTAGAAGTTTTTAAATTTTTTTTTAATGGGGGGGGAGGCGGCAAAATATGTGTTGCCCTTATCCTAAATTTCCTAAATACGCCACTGATCATATGAATGCATTCAAATAATAAAAAAAAATATATAATAACTTAAATTATGTGGATATTAATAATACTATATAATATAAAACGGGTAATGTGTATATTATATGTGTGTTGCCGGCCGGCGATAGTCAATGTGTTGGATGAGTGGATGAGAGATGAGCGCTAATGCGTAAAGGGGGGACAACTAAATTAAGATGAGCTTCTTATTGATGCTGCCAATCTTCCTCCGGGTTGAAACGAAGCCGAGTGCTGACACATTTTCCTTCAGCTCAATGACAAATTCTCCGTCGGTGGGTAGTCCATGATCGGTGATCCAGCCAAATGTTCGGTTCCTATAAAACTTCAACTAATGTGCTGATTAAATGTAATTTAAATTTATAGTAAAATTTTAATGTTTAAGAAATCTATGTTGGTGTTCTTTTATTTTTGAATTTAAATTAATTTGAAATTTTATATTCATAATTTATCAGTTAAAAATGTAAACATGAACTAAAAAGATTATAGTATATTGCAGTTTAACTTTCTGTTCGGTGGCCACCTTTTTAATTTCTCAATCTCTTTTATAAGAAAGTTAAACAGCACAATAAATATAAAAAAATATAAATTTAAACATACACAAAGACGAACTAGCTTTGTGATAACAAAACAAAATTGAAAAAATTGGTAATTTATCAACGTATTATTAAAATAAAAAGAACACCTAAAACCGTAGTACAGTATATTATCTGAAAAAAAACCATTTTTTATAGAACTCTTTGTGATATTATACGATCTATTTTTCTATTTTAGCTGTTTGACATATTAACGTAAAATTGAAACATATAAACTATAGACCAAATCTTTATAGATATTGCAAAGTATTAATATTTTATTCTAATGAAGATGATTACAAATTATTTAATTTAATCTATAAAAATAGTGAACTAAACAAAAATAATTATATTATTATATATATTTAAAAAAAAGAATTATGATCAATATCGTTATGTTTCTGAGTTATTATTTCTGCATTTTTTTGGTTTTAATCGCGCAGTGCTTTAACTTATTCTTACATGTAAACTTACATATATATATATCTGAAGACACCTATCATAATAGAAACAAATTCATATATTTCCTTTATTATGGTTTTATGTAACAAATAGTACCTAGTCAATGCTTTGAGGAATTCAATTTTCAGTACCATTTTACAAAATAATCAAATATTACATTAAATTAAAGATAAAGAAGTAATTATTATAGTGTTGCTTTATACATTAGTGATTAAGTTTATTACTGTAATTAGTGTGTGAAATTTGAATTTGAAAGAGACAGTCAATCAACCTTCATTAATAAGTATAATTTTGATGTATTATGACTTATAATATTATATGTTGTTTGATATTGCTAAGTATTTTTTTTTTGTGTAAAGTTTGACAAGCTACATTTTTTCCGTAAACATTGCATTTATCATAATTATTATTATAATATTCTATAAATAATAAATATAATTTATACCGTATTATATTCTTGTTATATACTTTTGAGTTAATAGGTACAACCCTTTCGTAAAATAATTTGAATAAATATCTTAAGATTAATCTACGTATGTAAAAAATATCATTGTGTACGTATAGTATAACATGTACAAAAAACTTTTATGTCCCTACAAATAATGTTTTAAATAATAACAAAATATTGTAAATATACATAATTTCAAAATATTTTGAAAAAATACCATTTGTAAGAAATACTCTCATAAAAATTTAATTAAAGTTTTAAGTATCTAAGATTATTCGTTTTTGAACTATAACAAAATATAAAAATTATTTGAGAAAAAATATTTATTTTTAGGGTGGGTGTATAATAAACATTTAATAAGTTATAAGTATAATACTGAACTTCAAATAGTCATAAAAAATAATGTGACTTTCCAGTAAACCTTTTATATTTGTTATATTTAAAAAAAACTAATGAGAATTAGTATATTAAATTTGTATATAAAAAGACAATATTATGTAAATATCTGATGAAAAAATAATTTAAAAATTGTATAGATTTAGACAAAATTTTGATTTTAAACGTTTATAAAAATATAATATCGTGACAATACATTTTTTATTGCAGTAATTTAGTGACTGATGAGGAACATTGTATTACATTTTAAATCATATTTGATATCAATAATTTATATCGGCTTAAAAAAAAAAAAAAAAATTAATTATTTAAAATTGTTAAAATGTTTTTATAATTATACAATGTATAGGAAATCATAATGTAGAATTGTAGACAGTTGGTAAAATGTTCAACATTCTATGATTAGAATTTTTGAATTAAAACTTAGTAAATGAATTAATTTTGTTGAAATTATACAAGTATATAGCGTAATGATTTCAGTTTTTCCGATATTATGACAAGATCTAAACTTTTTTTATGTTATTTTACTATTAATCACCCAAAGTACTAAATATATCATATTTGCTACAAGAATTCATAACAGATAAAAAAAAAACTAAATAATTTTAAAATTAATATAGATTCATTGCTACGTCAATAGATCCAAGGTATAATTACGAATTTATTTTATTCTTGGCTATTTTTTAACTTTAACCTTTTAGAACTCTCATGCCATATTCACAAATTAAAAACAGTTTGCGGACCAGACAAAAATAAAAATTTTATTTTCTTAAATTATTTACTATGAAAAAAATATTATCTAGAACTTTAAAATAATAAAATATTAAAAAAAAGATTTCATTGTTTAAGAATTTAAAACGGGTCGTATACAATAACCCGCCGGTTGTCGGCTATCGGAAATAAAATATAGTTCTAAGTAATCGGGGTGGCAGCTTTTACAAGTCAATAAATATTTATTTAAAGTATAAAAATGAAATTTATTACTACCCTAAAATTATAGGAAAATTAACCTACGTAAGTATCCTTCGACGCTTTTCGGCGAAATCAAGCTGTGCCATAAAAGTTCAAACGTGCACAGCCACCTAAGAAATATCTAGTTTATTTCTTCATTTGTCTTCTTTACGTTTCGGAATGGAATTATTGAAATATTTTATGAAAATGAGAGTACTTGTTATGTACATGGATGTTGTTTGACGACTGTTCAATAAAATTATTAGAATTGTTAATCGTCTTCTACAAATGACAACGATTGTTGTTTGCCATGGATGATAAATATAATAATAATTTTTTTTTTATAGAACTCTGTGATTTTATAGGATTCATTATTCTTGCCTACGAAACTTTTGGTATCTAATTAATTTCATACGTAAAATCATAATAATTGTATATTATCCTGAATTTTTTTTTAAATTATAATTTTATAACGGTTATTAACGGTTTTATACGGTTTGGCAGAACTGCCAGAACTAAATGATTAATAATTTTAAAAATATTTAAAAGTTTAATCATTAAACTGATATTACATACTAAATAGTTAAAGGATTATAATCTATTACATATAATAAATAAGGACTTATAAAATTAATAAAATTAATTTCTAAATACAAACAGTTATTCACATTCAACTCGTTATACACGTATAGTAGTCACATATCATTTCCGTTTCGGTACCGTCCTGTTTAGGAATAATACATACTCATACTATTTTTACTGTTTTTAAAATTAATCGATACGTTTTAACTAATATGCTCAGATAATTTGCGATATTTATATATCTATATATAATAAATGCATCTATTTATGGTATTATGCTATTGTTATTTTTTATTATAAGTGTATGATAAAAATATTTTGAAAATTATAACATGTATAAGAAATGCAAACATTAACATTTGGTGAAATTTTCAAATAACTACAGTTATTCGTTTTTAAATTACTACAAAAAAACAAAAATCGGTTGAGCAGAAATAGTTATCACAGAAATATGAAATGAATATCTAATAATGTCATAAAAATTCAAAATTCAGACAATTATAAAAAAAATATTAATGCGTCTTTTCAGAAAACTTTTTATTTTTGTTAGGGATAAAAAAAACTTATATTAGTCAAGTACTCGGCCAGTTAAAAATGAAAAATGCTATTCATACAATTAATATAAATATAAGTTATTATATAAAATGGGTCTTGTAATATATTAATATGACGATTATGTATTTTTGGTCTCGCGTATTTTATGCACCGTGCGTTCGGGAATAAAATATGCATACGTATACGTCACCCGGCGTGTAGCAGATTGTCCGGTGCAATAAGTATGTATTTATTTTATGTCTAAAAAAGTAAATTAAAGCTCTAAAAGTATAGAAAATTAAACTCACGTAAACGTCGATTTTTTTTGTGAAACTTAGTTGTGTCATATTTAATGTCCACACGTTCAGTAACCACATCGCCGACCCTGGAACACCTTTCCTCGACCGTCTTTACCACGTTTCGAATTGCAGATATATTGAGATATTTCATAAAAATAAGCTGAACAGAACGGCATATGCGTGTAAAATATTATATATATTAAAGTACGGTTTAACGATTTGTACGTCTATTTTTTTCTCCGTTAAAATTATTACAACCGTCAATCGTCTCCGACGAACAGCGAAGATTGATGATTACCATAGATGATAGATTAATATTAATGATAGATCCATATCCATAGATTATATACTGTATTATTATGTTGTAATATTATTATTAGCCAGACATTTAAATTTATTCGGAGTCTGCCGTTCGAGAGACTCAATTGTGTACTTATACAAATTTTATATGCAAGGCGGAGGGCGGGGTAGATATTGTATAAATGTTGTGCAGGACATTGAGACTAGACTCTTTCAAAGTTTCTGCCATTGGCATCGCATAAATTAGTTGTTGTTATCGATATTTTTCGCCCGTATTATTATTGAATGACACCCGTCTTCTCATTATTAATGTAAAAATATTATAATATTATCAATAATCAATATTAATATCGAAAACCATCATAATTATTTTCCAAATAGAAAAAAATATTAAATTATAGGTACTACAATTTTCTTCAAACTTTTTTATTGGTTTACTACCGTTTTTTTATGGTGAGTCCGCCATCTCAAAGACTCCTGACGAGCCGCCACTGCAGGTGTTAATAAATTTATGGCATAAACAGTTTAAATCTAATCTACATTATAATATTTTGAATACTTCTCTATTAGTGTTAAATAATAATACACGAATTGGTGTCTTTAAATAATATTTTTGTAATAACTTAAAACAAAGTAGATAATTATACCTATATAATCGTTATTTTTCGTTAAAATATACAGTTTTGTCAATATTCAAGTTTGGTATATGTACTAACAGTAGCGCCGAACACGAGTATGAACTGGAGAAAATTCCCCAGAAATATTTATGCGTGGGTGGGTGATAATCAAAAATAGTTTGTTATGCAGTATCTTGTATGTATATAGTTAGAAATAAATATAGTACCATTCGAACGTAACTAACTAAACATTTTTTTAGTAGGTGGGTCTAACACCAGCATTTTTTCCCCTAACATGAAATATAGATCGGCGCCACTGGACTTACGACTAACCTCTGAGACTGGGAGTGAGAATATGAATTAAGTTAAAACTTTTAAGCAATAATAATTATATAATAGTAGCTATAGTTATATAGTTGTATTAATAGTTACTATATAGGTACTATTCTGATTAATATAAAAAAAACATAAGATGGTGACCAGACATGAGTTATGGCTATTTTAACTGAGAATTGAAATGTTCAGTAACTTCAGTTACTACATTTTAATTTTGTAATAGATGTATAAACGAAACCTAACATTATGAAAGCTTTATTTATGAAATAATTTATGCGTGTATTATTAAAACATTAGGTTATAATAGAAAATATTTTTTAATTGTCTATTAAACAAAAGTTATATGGATTATGCTAGATAACAACTGTTATACTAGTGTTACTACGATGTAATAACGTAAATGATAATTAAAAATTAATAATACTAATTACAAAATTGATTAATTTGTAAAATCCTTATGATTATTTTAATCCCCCGTCAATTAGATCCTTATGCGTCATTTTAATCTCGCATCAATTGGATCCTCTTGCGTCAGTTAGTCACCGAGATCTAGCTGTCGAGGGATCTATGTGACCGTTCACCGATGTAGTAATACTGATAAGAAATCTTGTGCTGACAACACTCTATGACACACTGCCACGATTTAAGATAGTATCTTAAATCGTGCTCACTAGCTCACTGCTCACTGAGCCTCTGACAAGTCAGCAGTTCAGTGTTCACCACTTGTATCAGATGGCAAATGGAAGTATATCTTAAATTTAATCCATTTGTGGTCTGAGTTTTGAAACGTTATCATAAATTATTCTAGTCCTTACTCCTTTCATTTTACAATTTGACCTACAAACTTGAAATAATTAAATACTATTGTTGTTTTTAAACTCAGAAAATATGGTGAGTGAACAAATTTTAAAATTATAGTTAACAATTGTTTTTGGACCTACTTACTAAGCTTTGAATTAATTACATACTTATTTTATGTACAATTAGGATAGTAATATTCCAATTGAAATCCATGCTCAAAAACTAAGTGAATGGCTAATGAGCAGAAAACACTGTAAAAAAGATTGGCATTCACATATACAACCCATAAGACAGAAAATCAATGTAGCTATACAAGATATGCCCGAAAACAATGAGATTGTACAATTGTTGTCCGGGGCATGTAAGTACTTAAACTGAGATTTTTGTAAATCTTAGGTAATTATTTATAAATTCTGTTATTATTTTTTTTAGATATTAATTATTTCTATTGTAAACGTATAATTGAAATATTAAGAGAAACTGAAGCAGATACAAAAAATTTGTTTGGCTCATATGGCTCACAGAGGATGAAAGATTGGTTAGAAATCGAAAAATTGTATTTAAAAGACAATGTTTATCTGGCTGAGGCTTGTGATCTTCTTGTACAAAACATCAAATATCATATACCTGCAGTCAAGAAGCAAATAGTTAAATTACAGTCTGGACAAACTGTAAATAATTACAATTTTGCAATTATCAATATGATATTTTAATGTTTTTAAGTAACAAGTTAATTATTTTATTTTTATATTTATGGATATCATATAGGATTGTGATAAAAAGATTGAAGATTACACTAAATCTATTCAAACATGTAAAAAAGATTTGGAAACATTGCGGAAACAGTTCTCTATTGTTGATGACAACTGCAGTTTTAAACGTACTCTTATAGGACGGCTATGTGAACTTCAAAAAGTTTACGATGATGTTATGGAACATGTAAAAAATTTAAAGAAAGCCAATACATATTTTTCTTTATTTGTAGCAAATATTCTAGGTTCAGACATTAATTTAACAATGCTTCAATATATTTTGAGTAATTATTGTTTTCTTTTTAATTGTTTGATTGTGATCTAATAGTTTATACTTTCAGACAATGGTAATACTACGTATTATGAATATTTATATGGAGAAAAACCAAGTAAGATTGAAGAATCTGTATTAACAATCGAAGAAGATATTAAAGTATGCAATCTTGTGCTTGTGTAAAAATTAAGAATTAAGGTTTTAAGATTATTGAATTTATAGGATACAACTGCTGATGAAGAAATCGATTGGGGTGACTTAGAGAACCCATCTGAGGTTTGCAATTTGTATGAATTAATTTTTTCATAACTTTTTAAAAATTATATTTAATTTTTGTGTATTTAGGATATTGATTATGGTATTTCTCTAGAAGAAAGTGGAATAGTAGTTGAAAATTTACAAGCTGATGGTAGTATTGCCAGAGGCAATGAAGCTTTGACTTTGTTAGATAATTTTAAAACAAAAAATGAATTTATGAATGATATTTTAGAAGTAAGATACCACAAATTAAAAAAATTTTATCATGTAATAGGATTATATTAATACTATTGTATTATAGTTAGAATCATTTTTAAGTATGCGATTGCTTGAATTATCAAATGAAACAAACTCTGCATTATCAGTCCATTCTGGTGGAGAAATTAACGAATCTAAACCTGAGATTGCGTCTATGTTGGACGTTATAAAAGTAGTGAAACAAAAGCTTAATGATCCAGTTGTGCAACATTTGCAGCAAATTAAACATTCACCAAGGTAAATTTAATGTATTATCTACCACTAAGGCTATATTTGTGTGGTGCGTTTTTGCCCTCGAGTAGCAATTTTCTTAATAATGTTATCTTATTAGCATAAATGACTTAGTCAAATAAACATCAAGTGATTTAACCTTATCATTAATTTATTATTACAATGATGTAATAAAAAAATTTC
The DNA here is from genome assembly GCF_020882245.1 of Rhopalosiphum padi. Lineage (NCBI taxonomy): Eukaryota > Metazoa > Arthropoda > Insecta > Hemiptera > Aphididae > Rhopalosiphum > Rhopalosiphum padi. The sequence continues at coordinate 8,548,128 of NC_083598.1, read as the reverse complement.
CAGTCAATCAAGGAAGAAAATAAAATTAAAATTTTTTATTTTCATTATTTTTTAGTATAATATTAGTAGTTATTTTTAAATTAATTCAATTTATTTTCTTCCCCCTATAGATAGGAAATTATTAAGTATGGTCCTGTTTTTTATGCTATGTATTTGATTTTAATATATATAATCATTTATTTTATGCCATCAGATATCTTAATAAACTAGAATCAATGTTTCTTCAAAAAGTCAGCAATATTGAAAAAATGATAAATTCTCAAATTGCCGTTTCTAATAAAAAAAAAGAGTTGGCTGAAGAATATGATCAACTGGTTCCAAAGCTGAAGTTGATTCAACAAAAAAACAAACAACTAATAACTGAAGTAATTTTTAGTAAAAATAAATTGTTATTTCTTTAACAATTTGTTTTACCATATTATAATCTTCAGTTATTTTTGAATTATTTATTCTTTATATGCTTATTTCAGATTGAATTTGATATATCAAAGAAGTATAAAAACCGTCCAGTGTACATAATCGGAACTTCAATATTTGGTTCTTAATAATAATTAAGTCACTAAAACAACTGCAAGTTGTAAAGTGATGCATGTTACACGCATGGTTTATTTAGCGTTTAGCTATTTACATTATACAATTAGTAAGACAAATTTAAGTGGGAAAATGTTTTTTTTTTTAAATTTTATTGTTCATAATAAAGTATTTTATTTTTACATGCCAATTACATTATTATAAATTATGCTAAAATTCATATTTAGAAACATTAAATAAATATATAAATTCTATGTACTAAAATGAACAAGGGAAACACAAATGATGTTCACAAATATTTAATACACAGTATAAAAACAAAATTGTGAACTATACACATCTTATCATCAAAAAAGGGTTGTTTTCAGGAAATAGAGAAGTTGAATTGTTAATACTTCATGATCCTCTGTAAAAAAAATTTTAAAAAACAATTAATGAAATGTAATAAATATTATATTAATATTTATAATTTTTATTAACATATATTACAACTAAAACAAATAAATAATTATTTATAACATCTTTGTTAGTATACCTATTTATTTTTAATTTTCATGCATTCATTAAAATAAAATTATTCCTCGCTTTTCTCTATTTTCAGACTAATAATTTAAATTAAGTTGGGTAAATTATAATTATGATTTAAACTAGTTAATAATTAATTGATAGTTCATTAAAAATAAATACATTGGTTTATAATACAAATCTAGTTCTAATTTATTGATAATTGTAAACAATATAAATATATATAATTCCTAAAAATGTGAGAAAATCTTAATATGATCCTATCTAATTCATGTTTATTATACAAATACATATTAAGAGCATGTGATACACACATATATTGTTTCAATCTTCCAAACGTACAGCTTAATAAATCTGAGTCAGTCTTCAGTAAAATTTAGTTTGTGTTAGTTTTAATTAGCCTATAAATTTAAAGTTAGAATAATTCTTTTTTTTGGATTTCAATTTTAAAGTAAAGCAGTTTAATACTTTACATTTTATAAATTCACTTAGATATAAAAAAACAAAGAGAACATTGATAATATTCTCACATTTAAATTTAATAATAGGTCAATATAAAATTTGAATTAATAACAAAAAATGAATTTCTACTGAACGCAAACTTATTATGTTGTACATAAGTAAAACAAATAAGACCCATGCAGATATTGAATAACATTATTTTACTATTCGATATTGTAGGGAATTTTCATTATCTAAATGAAATCAAATGGTCAATAACAAATTATCACAGGTATGCGAGCTTTTTTTAACTTAATAATAGAAAAACCCATAATAATGTAAAATTAACTGTGAATAATTCTTTGAAGTAGTACTTACACAATGATATTGTTGATGGGTATGTGAATAAGTTTAACAAAGAAACCGATGAAACCCATAATACAAAAACCAATGGCCGTAGCAATTGCAATTTTTTGAAACTCTGTAAAATAAAAGTTAGTTACGTAAAGCACTAAGAGCAATTGAATGGAATAAAAATCGCCTTTACCTTTTCGGTCAGGTTTAGTACATCTTTTTACCAGTCTAACTGAGTCTTTGGAAAACTGACGTCCGGGTTCCAACACTTTTGTAACTTGATCCATATTTTTTTCTGCGTGTACTCTGTGAATTAAACAAAACTTCTGTTAGTATACTGGACAACAATCATATACCTGCGTTTAGTATACTTATGAGAACGGCAAGTGACAGTAACTAAGAGAATTCTAGAAGTGAAATGTGAATAAATGGGGTCGTTTCACGAAGAGTTTACAATGTAATATGTGCTACGTTGATCGTTTCACATTACTCGTTGGATTTTACTTATTAATGAGTAGTGACACGTTTTGATTGTTCTTATCAATAACGGTGTACGTAAACATAAGATCGATGCAACGTCATCGTTAGCGTTGGAACACTAAAAACCAAAGACTACTTATATGTAATTGGCGGCTAAGCGTTCGTAACATCCTTGGGGCGTACATAAGTGCTGAATGCTGATACGCCGTCCAGCTGTACCAGCAGCTTAAGCTCTTTCAATTCCCAGGTCATACTAATAATTATCACCATTCCGGAAACCTGTTCGACCGCCACCGCCGCCGCCGCCTTCGGATAATAATAATGATGATTGATTGTCAATAAATAATTGACACCAGTTGGCTGGTTAAGCTTCTGCTCTGCGTTTTCTTCCGTGTTTATATGGTTTTCCTGAGCCGGAAAAACAGATTTACATCTCAGGAGATCAACTACACGATAAATCCGTACACGATTAGCATGCGTGGTGGCCAATAAACAATAATGGCTTTTCTGTGTCCCGTGAGAATACGCCGAGGCAAGAAGAAAAAAAGTATGATGGTGATGAACAATACTTACCCATCCTACCCTTTCTACACCACCACCACCTACAACATAATTAATCCTTTTCACTGGGGCCCTTTGGCTTATTTTTCTTAGTATATTTATGTATATGTGTTTTAATTGCTGTTTGCAGGTGGCTCTACTAGTGACTTGGACAAAGAGGTGTTACGAGGAACCAATGCTAATGGACCGGTTCCCGGCATGGGACGTATTACTGGTAGTGCATCCATAGAAACACTAGTACGTGTCGGGATCGAGAAAGAAAATGGTTTGTCGCCTGATAGCAAAATGGTTGTACTTCACGATTTTACACCTTGTGTAGATGATGAGCTGACTGTGAAACGAGGCCAGGTAAGAATATTAACTGTACAAGTATTATGATGTTAATTGTATATTTACTACAAATAATATATTAATATTTGAGGACCAATAACTACATTTTAGTTTTTAATAAGTTAAAAAGTATTAAGTTAGTTAATAAAGATTAAATACTCTGCGTTTCTGATTTATGAAGTAAGTAGGTAGCACTAGCTTAAATAATTATAGTAACTAAATACTTAATTAGTTTAATCATTTTCCTGATCACATTAGTGAACTACTTACTCATTTTAGATTTGAAATATTATCTTTTTATTTTTATAAAAACATTTTAATGTTTAATTATGTTTATTAGAATAACATATTAATTGTATTAGTTATATATTTATTTATTTTTATAATAATAAAAAAATTTTCTTATACCTTTAATATTTTTGATTTAGTTGTTTTAAATTATAATATATACTATTTCTCTATTTTTAACTAAAATATTCAAATGTTACTCAAATAGGTATAAATAACTAATAAACAATATTTTTTTAATTTTTATTTAAAATATTATGTAGTAAAATGTTATAAATTTATAATCATTTTTTCATCCTTTCTTTAAACAAAAATTATTTATTATTTTCTAGGTGGTTAACATTCTATACCGAGAGAATGACTGGGTATATGTAATTGCTGAAGACAGTCGTCAAGAAGGATTTATACCTCATTCGTACTGTACACCTTATAATTCACAACTTGGTGAAATAGCTTTAAATAATGTCAAAAAGAAATTACCACGTGCGCCAGCTGCTACGCCAACTGAAACTGTTATTGAAGTTGAAATCAATGAGCAACAAAAACATGGTTTGTGTAATTGACATTTAAAATATTATTTTTAAGACATAATTTATTATTTTCATACTTATTTAATTGTTTTATTAGGCAATTGTGGTGATTTATCTGATTGTGAAAGTTTTGGAAATAAAACTCAAGATCATAAAAATCAAAATAAACAGAATATTAGTAGCTCTAGAGCATCTTTATTAAGTGCATCTTCACATCCTGAGATTCGACCATTTTTTAAAGTAACTTAAATATAATCTATTTTAATTTAAGTATTAAAATAATCTTTGATCATTTAGAAATGAGTAGATCTAAGAATGCAATTATTTGTAACATGGTATTACTGTGAAATACAAAAATTATTATTACATTAATTTTTTATAATTAAATTAAATTAAATATGATATACTTTCTTTAACAAATATTTAGGATCCTGCAGGGCGTTACATTGTGTTATACACTTTCATAGCAAGAGATGAAAATGATGTAAGTGTCGAGAGAGGTGAATTTGTGACTGTATTAAACAGAGAAGACCCTGATTGGTATTGGATTATTCGCAGTGATGGACAGGAAGGTTTTGTTCCTAGTGGGTTTGTATATCCAGCTGATATAATACAAGGTACATAATTTAAATAATGTTAATGAATTATGATTTATCGTGTTGCAATATTATAATAGTCATGTTGAATAGGGCATATAAATCAAATGAATAATAATCAATGTGCTGGTACTACTAATACGGGACTACCTCCGGTTACACGAGCACGGCCTCGTAAAAACTCTTGCGTGGCTGATGATGATCCAGCAATTCATGGTACTGAAATGGTAATGCTTTATGATTATAAGGTATGTTTTAATTCATTTATTTTTAAACTAACATTTGGTTTGCTCAATTCTTATCAATTTATTAATTTTTCATAGCCTCAAGCCCCAGATGATTTGTCAGTTAAGCGTGGTGAATGGATATATGCAGATCTTGACAATCAAATGGTTGAAGGGTGGTTATGGACCTATGCTCCCAAAACAAGAAAATATGGTTTCATACCTAAAGCATATGCTCATCCACCTGCTATGACCAGTTTGTAAATATATTACAGCTGATATTGTTGGATAATTTCTGTATAAAAGTACTATTTTAAGTATCAAATAAGAGCCCAATAATATTATGTAAGCTGATCATAACTCCTTTATTTCTGTTTACTATTCTTCTTATACCTTCGATGATCTTTCAAAACTAATAACTGTGATATTTTGTAGGATAATGGGATTGGTAATGATAAATATTTAGACAAATTAATATAGTTTTATAATAATAATAGAATACTTAAATTTTTATAATAGTAACATTATAAAGTATGAATCTGATTTGTTTTATTGATATGAATAATAAAAATAAGACTTAAAGTTAAATCCTTAAAAAGGTTATGTATAAAACTAAAATTATTTAAAATATTGTTAATCTTATCTTAATGAGTAACTTAAACTTTAAATTACCCTTGTAAATGACACTTGAATAATATGCTCTAACTTTGACTTATATAATAAGTAGATTAAGGGAAATGGTTAATAAGCAATATCCACAAAACTTCACTTCCCTTTATTTAAAATCATTTGTGATTAAAAATTATATAATGTAATGGTAGTTGAAGTTAAACGATGAAATATATCAATAAAAAAGGTCAGAATACAGAAACCTTCTATATTCTTTCCTAATTGCGGTGTAAAAGATTTTTTGAAGACTTATTATTTAGGTTATCAAAAGTTATCTCGACAAGATTTGAGTTATCAGAATTTTACTATCTAAAAATACATAAGAGACTTAAATGTCTTAAAAAACTAAAACAAAAGTTGTATTTGTATGTTTTTCATTTTTTATAGTCTATGTGCTAGTTTTATTAATTGAAAATTCTTAGCTGAATTTAAAATGTTTAATAATACTATAAAGTTTTTACTTCTATTATATTTTTAATTTCAACATTTCTATTAGAGAAATTATTATTCAAATAAGATGGTGCATACTTATTACATTATTTTTGTAATAATAATGCACTTTAAATGAAAAAAATTATAATTTTGTAGAATCAAAAATAATATTTTACTAACTAAGTTGTATAAAAAAAATACTTAATAATTTTTAATGTGATATTTTATTGTTAAATCAAAATTATAGAAAGTAATAACAATACATTTATTTATTATATTTTTGTGCAACAAGATCTTAAATAACTATATATCACTTGATATTTTTTCACTTTGTTAACAAAATAATTATGTATATTTTTAGTTTGAATATAGGTTTTCTAATGATTACAACCGTTTTTGTATGAAGTCAATGTTGGAAACATTTATTGTATTATGCCATTCAATAGGATTAATAGTTATAAGCTTTTTATGTTATATATTATAAAAAACTAAGTATTATAATATGTATAACCAATTTTGTATTACTTCATTGCTTAATTTGTATCAATTATCTGGTTAAAAGTATTTTTAACTGTTTTTAATGTATAAATAAATAAATGTATCTGTGATGATTTATAGTCCACAACAATCGATTTTATAAGACAAAAAATAGTGGTTAATATGTTCAAATCCGTCCATTTTGATATTGTGCCATACTGCCATTGTACTTTAATAGTTTATTAAGACTGTATTGCTCTAAATCACTTTTATATTATATTATATTTTGATACACATTAAATGTATACAATAAATATTATTGACATTAATTTGCAATTTTATTTTTATAGTACATTTCAGGAATGAATGTATTTTTAAATATTTATTTTATTATTAAACCAAAAAAATTATTACAGTTGTCAAGAACAAAAACTATGTAAAAATTATTTGTATTTATTTTTTTAATAAATAGTGTTATGAACTTAAGAACATCATAATTAGTTGACAGTGTTAAATATTTTATGAATTATAACTGTTCATATGGTTTGGTGATTTAAATAATTGGATGTAACAAATAGCTAGAAATGTACAGTATTCCTCATTTATGCATTGACATATGGTCAGAGTTGTATTTTTTATGCTTTTAATATAATTTTCAGATACTTGAGTTTTTTTTTATTGAAATTTACTAAAATAATTGCAAGAATATATTATGCAATTTTTATTTAAAACGTGTGTCTTATTAATTATCCTCAAATGTACAGTCAGTGAATTTCAATGTTTGTCTTCAAATAAAAACATAGATAAGTGTCAAGATTGGAAACAAATGTCTGTACTTGTGGCTAACCTAGTGGGTCGATCAATTGTTGATAATAAAGTTGAAACAAAATCTAACATGTTAACTCTGTTGATTCGTGCAGCTTCAGGAGTTATCGGATATGGCTCCAATGCTCTAAAAACTATTATAGTAAACGGATTGGTGCTTCTGACACAAATTGTAAGTTATCTTTATGTGTTATGGATTATATGGAATGACAATAGTTTTTTATACAAATATAATATTTATACATTATATATAATGATTATTTAGGTTTTAACTGTTTCTGATTACGGAACAACCAACTATAGAGCTACTACTGCTACTAGCCAAAAAATGAAGATTTTTCCCGATGGCCGTCCAATCGACTGGATTATGAATAATCCATATGTATGAACACTATAACTTATTATTTTCACTTTTACTACAAAATTGTAACCAATATATTAAATCTGTTCTATTGTAGTAGCATTAAGTGGCGCAACTAGGTATGGTAGTACCCCCAAGCAGGCGCGTAGCTAGGAATTTCAAAGGGGTGTTATTCAAAATTAAATGACAAAATTAATGTTGTTACTACACCTGTAACACCCCCTCGCCCCTTGGCTGCGCGCCTGCCCCCGAGTTTCCCAAATGGTTACAAATGTTTAATTGATTAATAATTATACACAAATATTTAAAGGCTGGTCTCAGCTAGTCAGCTTTTTAAAAATTTCATAACTCTGATCCCTTCAACAGCTCCAATATTTTGTTTCCAGTTGCGCCTGTATGTTGTAGATACCTGTAATATATTTAACTCGATTTCAGATCAAATCGATGATGGATGATGCAACAAACGAAATGTTACCAGATCTGTTGATCGAACAGTTGGCGTCTGGCTTGCCGTGTGTTCAATTGCTTCTTTGTCGCCTGTCACCAATCATACACCATATGCAGCGTCAGGTAAAGGAGAGTAGACGCGGTCCGTCTCACAAATGGCTTTCATGGAATGTGTCTGACTGGCAGCGAGTCAAAGGGAATGCGAAGCATTGCGTTGAAAAACATAACGACTGTGTGAAAATTATTAAATTGAATTCGTTTAGGTGATGCGAATCACATATTATAAGTAATATTGTCTAGTGTCTACGTGGTGACATTTCTGTTCAAAATCCGGTTTTTAGCGTTTTACTTTACAAAAATATTATTGATCGTAATATATTAAATAATAACTATTTTACTGTGTATAAATATCTGTATTCTATATTTTTATACTTCTATCTATAATAATATACAACGGCGTGTTTTGAGAGGAATAGGTAATTGCTTTGGACAGAACATTTTAAATTAATTTTAATTTGATACCTAATTATATAAATTATGTTAAGATAGGTAGTAAGTGTTATAGAATATAGTATATCTTATAATATTTCCGGGGATGTGGCAAATATGATGATGGTGAAAAAAATCATAAAAATTGTTTAGTTTAAAGCCTTTATAGGCTTTCTGGCTTTATTATAGTTATAATTTTACAATGCCGTAAATTTAAGTGTAGATAATTCTTAATATGGCATGGTGTATTGCTTTGTTTATATTCTATGTATAAGTATTAAGTATATAATAATATAATTAACAAGTGTGTCAATAGGACGTGTATAGGTACGTTGTTGCCTAAATAGCGGTTAGGTTACGAGCTATACGCATATAGTTTTTTAATCATAAATTATAATTCTTGTAATATTATAGTTGATTCATTTAATGCCAGACAATCATTTTTGTAAAGACAATATTATACGTTTTTAATTCCTTATTCCAAAATTGAAATTAATTGCAGGAGTATTTCGGTTACATATAAACTCATTTTATGATCAGTACTCAGTAGTTCATTAGTTACGAGTTATAACTGTTACAATAAGTACCTATAACCAGAGGCGTAGCCAGGATTTTTTTTATTGGGTGGGGGGGGGGGAATAATTTTAACTTGTAATTGAAAATCAAAAACAACAACAAAAATACTGATAACATATTGATGTTGATTTGCCTTTAGTTATTTAATATTTTAAATAATTACAATTTGTAAGACAATTTCCATATTTAAATTTAAAAAAGGTGGGCAATTGGTTGTCGCTCTGCTGTATAGTAGAGATGGAGAGTAAGTCACTTTAATAGATGTGTTAAATTTGAACACATGGCAGGTATCATTGTATACGAAAAACGATTCTGAATGGAGATGATTTGTCAGTCTAGGATAATAGTAGGATATATTATAGTAGTATTACTTATATTTAAATTGTAATATATCATTATTTTACTTGATTTTGTAAAAAAATAAATTTCATAAGCTCATAAATTTTTTTCTATATTGACGCAGGAGTTTTTTTTTTTTTACAGTTATTTGAAGAAAATGTTATAGAGAACCTTGTATTGAGTTTTTTAAAATTAGATATAAATCACAAAAATGTTATGAATTTTCAATTTAAAAATTCCTTGCAAATTTTCGCGATTTTGACATACGTATTTCGTAAAAATTTGAACTTTAAATGCTTATAAACAAAAATTGTGACTAACAATATTGATTTTTTTTTATTACGATAAGTACAACTTATAATAAACCTTCTATTAAATTTAAAGATTTTTTGGATTGCCAAATTGTTTTTATTCGCATTTAAAAAAAACTTCAAAAAATCAATAATTTCAATTGCCTATATTCTAAACTTAAAAAAAGTCAAAATATTTTGAACATTTAATCTTAAATAGATAACATTAATATAAAGACTTGGTGAAAATTTCAAGTATTTACAATGATTCGTTTTTGAGTTACAGTAAAATAAAAAAATCGATTTTTTCGAAAACTGATTATGCGTAAAAATTCCCGTTATACTTTAATTTTTTAGGCTTTTGAAAACTACTGGACATTTTTTACTTTTGACTCCCCAAGTACATTAATTTTCTTTTTCAAAGAGGAGCTGAAGTCAAAAATCAAAGCATTATTTCTACTCCAAAACCTGATGACAGACACAAAAATAAAAAAAAAAACATACATTATTGTAAAATCAATACATTCCTCACTCCGTTCAGAATCTAATATTTCAAAACAATATAAAAAATACGGCCAATGGGGGGTAGGGCTATAGTCCCTTTAGTCCCCCCTTGGCTACGCCGCTGCCTATAATACTTATCCAAAATTTGATTTTTATAGAACTAAATACTCCTATAATAATTCTGATTCAGAATATGAAAATGAAACTATAAATGTATATTTATAGTATTTGTCATTCAAAAGAGTGAACTTTATAAATGATACTGATAAATAATTGTAAAAAAAATATTTTCAAAAACGTTAGTATTTTCCGAAATAATAAGTGCGGTCTTACGTTAAATAGAATAGTTCACCCCGTATTGTAGATTTGTAGATATATAGTATTAAGCAAGTAGGTACACGTATTCATTAAAACCTATATATTTTAGTGTGAACTCAACATATTACATAGTAACAACATAGCACCTACATTTTAAATTCTAATGGACTTTATGTAAATATATACTTAGATATTAGCTAAAAAACTATTTCCGGAGGCCAACTTCATCTTCATACAGCCCCTTCCCTCAACATTGTTCGATAGGTTTGAAAATTCTGAATTATAAAAGTTTTTTACCGGTTTCACAAAATGGCTTTTAGCTTATAATATTTTAATGATTTATTTTCAAGTTCTAAACACTAATTTTCAATTACATACAGGTGTATAGTGTATATTTGTGTATCTATAAGTATATATTTACTGAGTAACTGGATCTGCATAGTGATATTTTATTAAAGCTGACAACACTATAACGGTATTATTAAGTGGGGATATGACTGGGAATCCGGTTGGCAACAGAAATGAAGCATAATTTAATATGTGTACTTGATATACACCTAGATAACAGAACATATCTATAATGCAATATTTTAACGATTTTTGAGGCGTGATGAGTGAAGACATAATCTAATACAGCAATACGTCGTATCGTCGGCCGTTGCAATTTCCCTACATTATCAACATTTTTATAATTAATCTGAATATATATCTATACATTTTTAGCATATAGGCAAACATTAAGCCTGAAATAAAATAAAATTAAAAATCATTATAATACAATTTATTAAATTTTTCATGATACTTGAAATAAAAATATTACATATAAATTATCGTACATTTTGTAATTACCTAGCTAAAAGTAGGTATATTATTAAATTAGCAGTGACTATTGCAGTGTATAGGTATAGGGGAGACTGGGGGAACTACGATGAAGTTATACGCAAGAATTATTATATCTCAGATTCTAAGACTCTAACTCTAAATGTTACGGTATTACAATTAATGTATTTATTCGTGGATGCATAAGCGCCATAAGCATAATATTGACTATACCTACATTATGTCACAGCTTCAGATTTTTAAAACATAAGGTTATATTTAATTATTTTTAATGCAAATGACCGGTATTGCTCTTACCCTCGGGGAATACTAATCATACATAAAAACATGCAAAAATATAAAGATAAAATAGTTTTTAAAAAATTCAACTGAATCAAACTATTTAAATTAAAAGTAGTCTTCATAGATAATTACTGAAAACTAATACCAATAGAAAATACTGGATTATAATATAACATCAATGAAATTTATCGTTCTGATAAAAATAAGGTTTCGTAATCATTATTAACGTATGCGTAGTCCATGATTAACTAACTTAGTTAATCATTGTATAGTCAACATAATTTAGATGCAGTGGTTTATTAGGTAATGAGGTGACCGGTATTACCCACTGACCGTATAGTTCCCCTAGTCTCCCCTTATATACTGATATTGTACAACTGTATAAGAACACAAATTAAATAATTCGTGTCATAATTCCAAACAAAACATATAAAATTAATAATTTTAATATTTTATAAATCAATATAATTATGATCGTAAAATTGGGAGGAAATAAGCTTAGTTTTAGTTTTAGTTTTTTTTTTTAATACTTGTCCATAAACATATATTTCTCTGGGATGCAAATTGTAAAAAAACGGCATGTGCGCTGTGATCTTTATTCCATATCTCCTTTTCTGCAAATACGCCACTGATTGTTTTATTTTTATTTTTTATTTATTTTATTTAAATATACGGACATGAGTCCTATTAAAGTTTTTAAACAATGTGTTCAGATGATTTTGATTATCTATCAGTGTTGTAAAGATTTTTAATGCTTATTGTTGGAAAAAGGAATAATACCTTGTAGATAATACAGCTGAGCGACGTCCCCGGTTTTTTTGGTTTTGTATGAAAGGGCTATAGTATTAAACATTTACATATGCCTTTATATTTTGCCTACATTTGTTTGAAATCCTTCCTCACCTTGATTAATTCTAGACTACACCACTTAAGGTGCCATGTATAAAAATGAGTTCTCTTGTGATAGATACGGCTGCTATAAAAAAAAAATATATATATATATAAATATATCGTTTCTAATTAATCTTTAAATACCCTTTCTATACCCACTGCAGTGTTGTCTCTATCGTATAACATGTAAGTGTTACGTTTACAATAATCTATTTTACTCTGTTATTTTTAAGATTAGAGTGAATTATAAATTATAATGTACCCAGTCTAATATACATACCTACTATAAAATTAAAGGTAAGATTATTATCTAGGGCAGTGGTTTTTAATCTTTTTGGGTCCACGGCTCCTTTTGATTTTGGAATCAAATTTACAGCTCCCATACGATTAATAATAATAATAAAAAAAATTGTTTACAATTTTATTTTTAGTTTATAGTACAGACGCAGCTCTTTTAATAATAACCGACGACGCCCCTGGGAGCCGCGACGCACAGGTTGAAAACCATTGATCTGGGGCATACCAGAAGCTTTTATTGATATTACATTTTAAAGCAAGTTCTGAACGTTATGAAATTTATAAAATATATACTATTTTAAAATGTTCATAGTTTGTTTCGTTAAAATTGAATTATTGTGAACGTAAAATTTGCCATGTTATATACGTTTGTAACTTTGTAAGACGGAAATAACACAATGCAGACATGGTATATTTTTAATTTAAAATTTAGATTATAGAAATGTATTCATAATTTTATTATATTAGAATTTTATTAAAAATGTAGTAATAGTATAGGTACTTAAATACCCTAGTATATATTTTTTTACATAACTTGAAAATACGAGTAATTTTATGCAGCGGAGAATTTATTAAACTAAAATGTATACTGTATAGTATAGAAAATACTTTTTTTTTTTACAGAGATCACAACTTAAATTTACAGAAATATTCAATAATTTTTTCTAAAAAATATATACAATATTATTACTTATAATTATAATTATATATTTATTATCATTTGCTAATAATAATGGTATATAATATTTATTTTTATTTTTTTCATTCCAGTTAGGATAATTTTGATTTTTTCTTAAAAATAATAAAATCATGATATCGATGTTATATTGTTATATATGTAGGATGTAGCAATAATTAACGAAGATCTATAATTTTAGATGCTGAACGAAGCGATGAATGTAGGTATTAATTTTACAATGTGTTGTTTTTTCTGTCATCATCACCTTTTGAAGTAATAAAAGTGTTATAATTTTAAACTTCGATTGTGGAAAGTTTACAAATTGGATCTAATTGTTTTTTGGAAGGCCAATGAGTTAAAACTAAAAAATTCACAGTACCTACTTTTTAAAATAGGTAACCGAGAAAAAGAAAAATAATTAAAGAAAAACAAGAATCTTTTAAACCTACTTAAGTATATTTAACATAATAACATGTGTATTTTACAGTTAATACAGTGGTGTTCCCATGAATTTTTTTGAGAGTATACTATATCATCAAATACGCATGTATTATGGATTTATGGGTATACGCAGTTACCCATAATATTGAAAAAAAATCTTGAGAGTATACGGCGTATATGTAGTATACCCTATGGGAACACCCCTGAGTTAATAGTTAACACTTGGTACCTACTACGAATATATATGTATATAATTAATAATTTAATGGATACCTTAATAATAATCCCCTGTGGAAATCTAATTATAATAAACAGCCATAAGAATACAATTAAACAAATATGTACTTAATATTTAAATATATTTAAAGTATCTTAGGTTTCTTGTTGTGATATAATAATTATAATCTGTATACTTTAAAATTAAAAATAGGTATAGTGTAGGTTATAAAGGTTATAGGTGTATAAAAGGTATATAGAATATAAAATAATAAAATAAGTCCCATTATAATTACCTAGACAATATAGAAATATTCTCGAATTACTTCTGTGAATCGTAATAAGAAAAGTATATAATAATTAATAGGTATGTCATAATTTATATAATATAATTAATATATTTTAAACTGCAATCAGATATTTCAAGAATAATAAGGTGCTATTTATTTCAACATGGTATAATTATGCAGTAGGTACAATTAGGTTTCTATAAGAACTTGACATTGCCAAGTTAAGACAGTCCCTATGGCCTATACTCAGATATTACTTGCATTAATGAATTAAAAGAAATATATTAATTAAGGCTATTTCAATGCATTTAAATATAATTTTTTTTCTAACAAAGAATGTTTAAGCGCATCTTTTATGCATACATCGTGGTTTTTGAAGTTTTAAGGGATTCTAAATTTCTTTCTTATACTATAATATTTCGTAATATGGTTTAAAATATTACAGGTTTTAGAGTTATATACATATACGTACATTATATATATGTATATATAATATTTTTATGTAGATGCCGCATATATAATATATAGATTTAATAGGTATATATACTATATTATATATATTAAACCTATTAAAATATAATATATAATACTCAAACGTGACGACTAATCGTTTATTATATTTAATAAGTATTATCCTCGAAAATAACAGTACATTTACACCATTCCTATACTATACCCAGAAGTACCTATACTTCATTAAAAACACGCGTTCTCAATTACCTACACATTTAATTATTTGCTATTATAATACATAAGTCATACAAAAGTCACAAAACAGTACGAAACGTCGAACTACCTATGTATATTGTGTTATTGCAGTATACATAGATAGTATAAATATATTTTATATATTATTTATTATATCTAAAAGTTATAAGTAGGTATCTACATATCAAAGGTTAAAAATTGAATTTATTGTTTTTAATACCTATACCTACCGAGCTATTTTTATTTTTTTAATATATATTTCTACAATTCTACATACATATATTTTATACTGCTATATAAACATAATAGTTTGTATATTATAGTGGACGTGGTTATTAAAATAACTATTAACTGTGGTGTATTATGATGTATTGGTGAATAACTAATCGAATAATTTGTCGAGATAGCTTACTGCATATTCTTTACTCTATGCTGAAAATATACGCCATATACAAGCTAATTTTAATGTAAAAACGAGTTCACTTTAACGTTTTTGTAACCATCTAAATCATATATTTTGTGTTATTCAATATTTATAAAATATTTACCTGTATAATAATATAAAAATAGGTACCTATGTTTTTTTTGACGTTTAGAGATTTAAATATGCACGTGCTCTATATGTTTCAATAATGAAAAATATGTTTAACAATAATAATAATAATAATAATAACATTATTATAAAAACTACTAAGTAATAGTTATATATTTATACATACCTACCTAATAAAATAAAATTTAATAATACACGTTTCTACATTTTTTTTACACTATATTTACGAACCGGTAGGTATGTAAGAATTTTCATCTTAACGAACTCGGACAACCGTTTTTGTTTTTATATCTAAAATAAAAATAAAAAACCCTACCTATATCAACATATTCAACCTAAATAACATTATTAAAAAAATTGCATTAGTCAGAAGTAAGCATTTTCTATATAAATATTCGAATAATTTTCCTATACCGTAACACATATGCAACAAATTATATTCATGTTTCATTTGTATAGGTTTTTCATATGCATTATGAATACACAAATTTAATACGGATATATTTTAGATACACATCTACTAATCTATTTTTTAACATAATTTGATTAAAAAAAATTTAAAAATTACTTTACTATAGTACTATACATGTACACATAATACCTAATTATAAATTATTTTACACTATATGAACATTTTTGTGTATAAAAAATTACAATAAGTGTATCTATCACATAGGCGCAGTTTGAATTTTAAATTTAGGAGGGGCTATTATAATTTGCATGTATGTACTGGTGTGTAATGTGTATGCTCTCTGAGATATATAAAGGTGGAAAGGGATATATACAAACCATTTGAGGGGGCTTAGCCCTCCAAGCCCCCCTCAAATTGCGCTTATGATCTATCTAGCTATAATTGCAAATGGTTATTTGTATGTTTTTATAAATTATATATGTACAAGTATGTGCGAAGAAATTTGTTTTTGCGAAATAATATAGTATTTTGTATTATTTTCATTGCATTTTGATTGTTTGCAATATGACAATAAACCGTGATAAAATCGACACTACTATATTATATATAGGTATACGTGACATGATTATAATATTATATTTCTATTAACCTATTGAAGTAGCTATCTAAAATCTAAGTAACAGTAACAATAATCAATTGTATAGGTATCGAATATTCGCATGATAATATCATAAATAATCCTATGAAAAAAATACTAAATATAATATATAACATACTTACTTAAACCTAATACGGCTTATACAAGTATAAACGAACAAATCGTTATTCGTTATTGTAACCTACATTCAAATAAATTAAAAGATATTTAGACGAAGCTACAAGCTAACGGCTATATTAATATTATAATACCATAAAATGTCTGTTCGTTTTCGTAGATAATTTCAATATACTAATATTAAAATATATATACTGGTCAGTGGTCTTGAAGGATTTTCCTGGTGCAGTAATGTGCCTGATACAACATCAAACGTCTACATTCTATATAGACATACAAATTTGACAACGAATGTGTTTAGACTTGTAGAATTTAGAGCAATTTCATAATACATAATAATTAATAAACATGGCATAATATAATATATTAATATATCATATATCATAGGTATTTATTTTGAAAATGTATTCTCTACCGGTGTTATACGATTGCAGATCCGTTTCTCTGTGGATTCGCACTGTGTGCTTAAAAACCAAAATTAAAATTAGTCATGACAGGATGTAGATACTTCGTTGTACAATGGTACAGGCGCGTATATATAAACTATATTTGTATAAATTATGAAACTAATAGGAGATATTAATATTATGTGTTACATTACCCCCCAAATAATATATTTTTTTCTACATTTTATTGTAGTATTCTAGGATATAGTTGTATAAGTATATATTGTTCGTCATGCCAATTGAAAAATAGCGGTATCATGTGTTTCGAATGTGACAAAATGTATACCTAAATTATATGTTATTAGACATACTTTATTATTATATTTTATAATGTAGGTATAAAATGTGTGAATGATCAATCTCTTCACTCGTCATTATTATATTATAAAAAAATTATTTATGATGGATAAAAAATATCAACATATATCTGCGATTTTAATGTTATGATATGTGGTGGTGATATATTATCTTATCATTTACTCTTTGTGTCACAAAAGTAGAACGCGCTGCAGCAGTATAAAAAAATACAATTTATATTTGTAGATTCAAAAAAATATATAAGTATTGAAATATTAAGAAAAGGTATACAATTTTTTTTACGAAATTCATGATTCATAAACTATTAACAATATATCTTACGATGAAAAGGCCAATAAACTATGAAGGGCGTATATTATATTAAAGCCCTTATTGTTTATAGCGTACAAATGTATAATGTATGTTATATAAATGGATTAGGTATAATAAGATTAATTAATAATAAGCTGCAATTCTAGTTTTTACGAGGAGGGGTTTTGTGGTTTTCCAAAACTCTTTTGGGTTCATCACTGCATTATCAAATAATAAATAAATAATTTAAATTTTCATAATGCGCCACTTATTACTATAAGAACTATACCTACATAATATTATACATAATGTATACTGCAACGCGCAGAGTAGGTAGTACATTTATTTTATTCACTCCATAATTTTCGATGAATCTTATTTCTCACTAACCTATATAATAATCATGTTTTGTCAAATTTTACGAATATTTTAAATTACAAACCAATATAGACTATAATTTACTAATTAGACTATTATTATAATGCATTAATTTTCCTATTTTTTTCATTGACCTATGAGCCCGTAGATGTTAAACAGTGAAATTCATCGGTATAGGGACCTTTATAATAGCTGCGTGACTCGTCCTCACTTAAAATATATTCGTTATTATTGCATATTATATTATTATGTTTCGCAGGAATGAAAACAAAAAATGAAACCAGATACCTGTTGACTATTACTTTACTTATACTTGAAATTATGGCCAAAAGTAAAGTACTGTCGCTTTTTAATTTTTGTTCGATCCTTATTTGTCCAATGAACAAACACGCATAAATGCATAATATATTATAGAAACAATTTTTTAAGTATAACATCAGGTACTATACACTTTCTACAGTACCCGATCACTTTTAAACAGACCGATTATTTTAAATGAAAATAATTTTATCCTCGATTCGGATTGGTGCACAGGTTATTGCATTATTATGTGCCTTGCAGTCATTTAAAATGTGTTAGTAGTCAGTAGTGACATTTTTATTTTATCGCGTAATTAAACATTAAACATATAATCGTGTATTAAGAATTGTATAATTTCTGTACATTGTATTTATAAAATGTTTAATAATAGGATTTTAAAATAAAAATGTACTTACATTAAAAAACAAGTTCAGAAGCAAATGTGTAATGCTAAAAATAAAAAGTAAATGATTTATCCAAAAGGTCTTAATATACAGTTATACTTACCGACCGTCCTTTTATCGTTTGACTGATTCTAGTGCTTGAATTGAGGGCCGCATACTACTTATGAGTTATGTCCCTAAAACGGTAGGTATATTTTACAGGCAGTAAGTTCAACAGGTAACTTTCGTCTCGTTTTGTGGACGCAACTCATCGACCATATTATTTTTCTTATTTGATATATTATAATAGTCATGAGTCATGACCTCAATATTATAATAATATTAGTATCAATATTTTCATATAACGATGTATGTGTAAATTCTCTATAAATAGCATAATATTATTTTAATTAAGTGATTAATTTTTGTATTCATGTATTTAACATTTTTAAGTTTACTTATTTTATTTTGTAGTTAATTTTGGCGATTTTATTTTATTCATTTTATTACGTATATATCTATATGACTATATAATTGATTAATAATAATTATTATTTTTATACTTTTTTAATTATGCATCGTTGTTTTAATAAGTTTATTTACATAATCTGTAAATAATTTGTATAATTTTATTATTTAAGTGTGATATAGTGAAATATAATGTCTATTGTGGAATCATATGTATAATTAATATTTTTTTGTTTTATAATAGTCTGTAATTTACACTCTAATACTTGATTTATGTTATTAAAAACTGGGACATAACTAGGCTGTCTAAATTATCTTTTGAACGCAAATAGGGTATAACCCTTTTTGGTGGGACACAATTTACCTATTAATAATAATCCCGGACGCAAGTAGTATACAGTATACACCGGAATTAAGGGACTACACGTAGGGACAAAGAAGTCTTATCTTCTTTTAAAAAAAATTTATGTGTACTCCAATATTCAGACATCAAGTACGCAATTTTTTTTTATATATGTATTTTTTTAGTATTAATACTCAATAATTTATTCAATTAAAGTTGCAAGTAAAGCAGATGTTCCACAGATGAGTGACACAATCGTCCTTTTTCTATAATCAGTTTTCAATATTTACTATGACATCCCAAAGACGGGTTATAATATGTATGTCTTTTGTTGGCTTGCAGGTACATACATCAATAATAAAGATTATACAATGTAAAAGGATTAATAGTGACCTAGGTAAACCAAAATCCCATGCAACGTAAACGAAATTATAACTCATCGTCTATATATAATATATATGTCCGTTTATACAAGCCAACCTGAATTACATGTTGAATTATTCATACATTGGACCTCAAAATAAAGAATCTTTGTGCAGTTAGTTCTCCTCGCTTAAAAAAAAAAAATAATAATTACTAATTTTTCAAGGTTGTAGTATGTTATTAATTATTATTTATTACCACATAAAAATAAAATAATTTATAAGACTATTAAAATATATAGGTAGGTAAGTACTATGTATTATACATATTATATTGATATATTTAAAAATCAATAACAGCACATAACTTTTCATAATAAAATAAAATATATTATAATCTTTTATTCAAATTTTTCATTTTCACTAATTTAAGAGACTCATACATTTATTACAAATGTATCATTTGATTTTTTTTAACACAATCAGTTTTTATCTTATTTAAAAAAAAATGTTGAATTTGCGTATTAAATAAAAATTTTGTCGAATCGGATGAGCTCCTTAAATCTATGATTCCCTATCCCGGGATCATTCTTCCTTGTCAGTTGTCACCCTTGATTATAGATATTGTGGCGTATAATTTGATTTACTTTTTAAGTAGGTAGTACATCTTTTATTGACTCTTGTTTGCAACAACTCTTCCTTGTAACAAATTGTCTAAAGTTATAGTTATATAAAGCTATAAAAGAAAAAATTGATAAATGGTCAAAATAACAAGATTGATGCAAATCATTATTTATAAATGGAATAGATGTATTTTAATTATCATTGCCGGATCGTATAAAATATATATATTTTAAAACATGTGTATTAAGTTCAGTTTTGGTATGATTAAATTAGTGGTATTAGACTGTTATACAAAATACAACAATATTGTGTACAAATATATCAATTTACAAGTTATATTTATTGTATAAAAATATATTATGTAGTTGAATAAAAAGTATATCCAGAAATTAAATTAAATTATTTATTATCCATCGGCATGATCCACCGTTATTCTTTAATTAAATAAAAAAGTAGAATACGCTATGTATACCGTTTACAAGATACCTACCTATCATTGCAGATCGAGTCAACGAATTTAATTATTAACCCAAATAATAATTTTGTTATGTTGAAAAACAGCTATTATTACGGTGTCGTAAGTATGCAGAACTAAAAACCAAAATATTAACATAATGTTTTTGTAATTGTAAATATAATAATATCTGTACGTAAATGCACACTTAATATTATATTTATTTATTACTTTAAAACGTGCTTAAATAGTGTTCTATAAAAAAAGAAATTTTTATTTACGTGACGTTAATTTGAAAAATGATCTCGTTATACATTATTATTTACCTATTTTTTTTAAAAATATTCCTCTATATGAATATAATATGTAATAATTATAATATTAATTGTTTAGATATAATATGGTACATAATAATTTATAATATAATAATATATCAATATATGTATATAATTACATTTAAATAATACATTCAAATGGACATAATTATACATAGTTGGAATTTGCCATTTGCAGGTATTAAGATAGGTAACTTATTTTATTATTATATTTAAAGTTTTAGTACTTATTAAGAAGACGTAGAACCCGTATGTGTTGTCTCCGTCTTACAAATGTGCGACATAGCAAATTTTTGTTCATCAGTTTCAATATTGTGCTTTTAGTTTTAAAATTAAAATGTAAGATTATTATCCAGGGCCCCACTTAGCCTTTTATTGATATTGTTATTTTTATGTAAGTTATGATCATTTTAAAATGTACAGTTTCAAGAAGATCATAACTTACTTAAAAATAATAATATCAATAAAAAGCTACGTGGGGCCCTGGATAATAATCTTACCTTTTAATTTTATCATAGGTCAGTTCACCCTAATATCAAAACTAACAGTACAATATTGAAACTTGTGAACGAAAATTTTCTATGTCACACGTGTGTAAGACGAAGACAACATCATATGTGGGTTCTACGTTCTACGTCGTCTTAATGTTTTTACTTTAGAAGACTGTGATAATTTTAAGCATTTAGACAGTTATACTATGATTACTGTAACCTGTTCATGATAATTTATTAAGTTCATACCTGTTATTTGATCAATAAAAAAAAAAAAGAACGGTAAATCTGCAGTGTATCTGAAAAAAAATTGTTAACACGCGTGCAGTGTTAAATATACATATTACGTACATAATATTATATATATTTTTATATTTACCTACTTTATGTACCGAATATAAAGGGATTAGAATTTGTATTATTGAAAAGCAAATTAATTAAATTTGAAAATTCGTCATTATATTTTTATTCGAAACTAATAGTAAGTTATTTTTAGAAATTTGATGTGAGACTTAAAAATTACCAGTGTCCAGTAATAAAAAGAAAAGAAATATTTTAATGACTTATAAACTATAAAAAAAATATCTAAACATTTTTAAAAATGATTAAAGCAATATAAATTTCAATTTAATCTTGTTTATCGGAATAACATAATCAATTTATAAACAAAATATTCGATAACCGTGCATAATTTTGGTATATGAGCGTCTGTAATATGTTTGTAAAACTATATTGTGTAGTATGACACACAAACATGCATGCAGTAAATCTAATCACAACAAAAAATCTACATATAATAATTAAAAATATCCAAAATTCAAAATACAATTAATATAATACTGTGAAGAATGAAACATGTAAAAAGTTTTTAACTAAGGTAACATTGATATAAGGTATTTTAATCTTATAGGATTAATATAAAAAATCAAGTATACAATTTTTATTTTAAGTTAAATAAGAATTTTGACGTAAATTATATGTGTTTTGGTTTTATATCTGAATCCGTGATTTTAAGACATTTTGAAACGTTGAAGTTTGTAAAACATATCTTGTATACATCAATACACGATAAAAAAAAAGACAATGTTAAATATTTAAACATTAGTATTATATTGTGTTAATTGTTTAAAAATATAAAATGTTTTAATTTTAATAGAAAAAAGAGATGAAACCGATGTTCTACATAGTATCGAATCAACAAACTCGTATAATTTGGAACAAATAGAAAAAGTATCCATTAAATATATTTCTAAAATATAGGTATGTGAATTTTAGAGAATTATTTATAAAACCATTTGACATTAATACAAATGCGCTCCTACTATATTAATATATTATATATATATAAATATATATAATAATAGGTACCTATAGTAATCGGAACTCAAAATTGTTGGACTACGGAGCGGTAATGCCGTTCCGCCGGAATTAAGTGTACTAAAACAAAATCACAACGGCGATTATACATATAATGTGTATAGTATACTGTATACCTACTATACCTATATCCTATAGTAATAGTATTTACTTCTGGGTCATCACTTTAGGTTGCGAGGCGACACACACACACTAATTATTATCATCGTTCATACGATTACCGGTTGTGTCTGGGTGAGAGGAAGGAATGGAATGTGTGTTACAGGCGCTTTTTGAAGACACACACACATACACATAGGTGGGTCAGCTTCGTAACGGTAATACGGAATGATCGCATACCACAACACCATCAAATCTAGGTTGATATAGTATAATATATAATACAGATAATATTTATATAAATAAAAAAAACCTTTATTATAGTAAATAAACAGTAGTCTTATACGTATCTTATAAAAAGTAAGTATAATGTAAGAAACAAGCATCACAGATTCACAGCCCAAATGTGGTGGATTAAATTTCTATGATGGTTATCACAAAAAAATTAAAATATTTAATAGTATTAGAATAAACAACTAGAAATTATTTTTTGTAACCCCATAGATTTACGTATAATTTGTATTTATTGTTAGATGATTCGTCATACTCTTGTTACATACTTATTATAGAGATACAAATATAGAGATAATATTATGTAGGTCTTTATACTATATCTTATATTATAAAGCAGAGATGGCAAATCCATGGCACATGAACATTTAAAATATTTTTATTATATATATGTTTATTTATTGAATATAATATATATAATATTTTTGATGGCATGCTCGGAAAAAAAGGTAATTTTTGGCACGTAGAATTTAAATAATTTGCACCCCTTGCTATAAAGTAAATCATATATCTATATTAAAATTAGTAAAATTTATAAAACTGGAAGTTTTTACTTTATTATATTATGATCTTTATTTTATTCGTTATTTAAATCTCATTGGTCATTACTCATCATTACTATTTGAAAAACTATTATACAGGTTTGCGTTGTTAAAATTACGATTACACCCAGAACGGGCCAAACAAGTATTATATAGTTAAGCATAACAAAAACACATTACAGCAGTATAAACAAATTGCATTATTTAAATTAACGTTATAAATTTAAATTAATATATTATTTTAAACCTCTTATGCATTAATATAGATAAATTAAACTAAATTTATAATAATATACATATTCGAATAAAGTTATTTTTAAGAATTCAGATAAATATGCTATACAAATATAAACAATATTCAGTATAATATATTCATAATACAGTTGTATTTACACTTTAGATACAAGACACCAATGTTACAAAGTCTACGTCTAACTAGTCTAAAACACTAATATTTTTTGGAACTTTTGGTTTGAATTATTTGAAATAGTTTGTAAAGAAAATTATTTACTATTGTAACTAAAAACTTCAATGTTATTATTGTATTAAGTATGAATTGTCTAACCAAAACCAGAATAATTTTTTTAGAACGATTATTATTTTTAAACATTAATTGCATGGAAGAGGTTTCATAACGACATTTATTATTTTTTTTACATATTATTTGATAGGTATTCACTTTTATAAGACTTAAATAATTTTAAACAAATTAATCATAAATTATTAAATCACACTATTTTCAAATAATAAATTTGGACTTCATAATAAATTCTTCACTAACGCTCTTCCTGGAGTATGAAAGTATAATAAAGTAAATGCGTATAATGTATATTTTCGAGTTTATATACATAATAGATTAAATGTATTGAAAATTGAAATTTCACCTATAGCTATACCTACAAATTGATTTTATACCTTGGAATTTCATGTTTTCGAAAGTATTATGTTCTAACACATTTATGATTATGTTGGTTTTAACAATGTCGTAATGATATGAATCACTCTTTGTTTATAATAAAACTACAAGTTTTTATTAGTTACAAATGTATCTAATAATTATATAATTAGATAAACACAAGAATTAATGAATAATTATATTTTTTAATTTACGTATATTATAATTAAGTAATAGGTATAAGTACTTATAAAATATTTTTTTTTATGATTTTTTTAAAATTCTTTATTTTTATAAATTCAATTTTTACCCGTAAATGTAGCATATATGGGTGCACAATACTCATTACTCATTGCACATGGATAATTACAACATAAGAAAGCTAAATTCACGTACGGGTTTGTACAGATTTCCCACATAGGAATTTCTGATTTGTCATAAAAAATAAAAATAAAAAAAGTTAACCATTCATTATTATACATCTATACCGGTCTATACTGAAGAAAGTCATTATGATCGCTTTCCCTCGTTCCACGAAACAAAATATACTATGCATCAGCCTAGGAATCGGCCATCGGCTAATAAAATATTCTTCATCTTCATAAGAAAATGACGAATTATTATATTAATTGTTATTATACTGTTTAATCATGAATAAGTTGACCTGACAATAAATTATAATTAAATATTTTAGATTTTAGATACCTTACTATACTTAATAATACTTAATAATATTTCTAAACAAAATCTCTATAACTTATGCATATATATATAAATTAATTTAAATGTTATAAATTAATTAAAAGTTTAGAAAAAAATAACTATTGTCTATAATTCTATATTATTGTTCAGTTATGTATAATAAATAATAATTGTAAGAAATATAAGTAGAAACGTATTTAAATCATTCGTAAGACTTAATTTTCTGATTAAAATGCATTATTGTATTAAGATTCATAGCAAAGCGTAACTTGTTTTTACCACGAAGTTTTTTTTTTTTTTTAAACTTTTAGAAGGCACAGTAAAAATACTTTTATAGTGGGTTATTTTTGTATCACATATTATTAAATTAATGCATGTAAATTAACAAAAAAATTAAATATAAATCGAACAAAATTACAAATTGAAAAAAATTATAATAATTGAAAAAATTATTATAACTAGGTACTTGTGAAATATTAATAAAAATAAAAATATAAAATGCATTTTTAACATATTTTTTAGTATTATTTATTACTTGAAATTTAAGTTTAAATTGTATTTTTAAATAAGTACCTGCATTTTATAAGTTGGGCTTATGATATTATGATTGTTATAATTATTTTTCCTGAAAAAATTGGTAACAATGTTAATTACTCTCTTACCATTTTGAATTTCTGAATCATCTTTAAAATGTTATTATAATCGCTTTCGAATTTAATGAATCATTCTACAGTTCCGTCTCAATAAAACCTACTCAAAATAATAGTGATGTAATATGTTTGGTAGCTATCATGCAAATACTATAAGCTTTTTTCAAATGCAGATATCTTATCTTAAACAGTTATAATTTATGACTGTAATAACTATTAGCTGCTTTCTATTACATAATACACATATTACTATAAATAAAGACATTGTAGGTACCTATTATATGTACTATAAAGCAGTGGCGGCTTTTAGGGGGGCATAGGGGCCATGCCCTCCTCCAGGACATCTTACTCTTTATTTTGTCAAATATTTTCATTGATTTAATTATGTATTATTTTATATAATATTAATGTAAGAAAACTATTGCCCGCCCCCAGGCTAAGAACTAAAGCCGCCCCTGCTACAAAGTGAATATTTTATAATATAAATCAGTCTATAACATTTGATATATTTTCAAAATTGACTTCGTTTTTCATACCTGTGCATCAACTTTCAAAAAGAAATATAATATATTTGTAATGCCAAAATGCATATCATATTAATGTATATTGTGCCTACAGTTTATTTGTAGAAAAGCTTCGGTTTCTTTGTTTCATATTATTTTTAACTTCATAAGTCTCTAAGAATATATCACCGTCACTGTTCTCCAATCTTCTCGATTCTGGATTTTATTTTTCTCTAGATACTTGAATTGTTTAACCTTTTCAAAGACAAAGTTTCATATTTTCCTCCTCGTTTAGCAGTATCACTTTATTTTATATTTTTAAAATTACCCAAATTTTAAATGGTATCGTGGATTAACAACTGTTTCACTAAATAATTATTCTGTTTAAATATATAGCAGACTTAAATTGTGTTATTTATTTTGAAAATTTTGAAATTTTACATTAAATTATTAGAATCATCTGGAAAGTAGGTAATGCAGATGAATAAATTAATAATTTATTTATATATACCATTTTTAATTAAAATAATTATTGAAAACTCGAAACTATCCACAAAAATTGAGTGATGGTCAATACGATTCCTATAAATTGATATACTTTGTTCGCCTATCGGTTCAATATAGGGCGATGATCCAGTATATCAATTATTTTTTTTTTAAATGCGAACAATTTTTCGTGAGATACTCAGTAGCTCAGCTAGTCTGCTTAGTGCTTAGGCGAAATAATGAAAACATATTTGGTTTATACTTGTAATTTACTAACCTTATATAGTTGAATACTGTAATAAAATATCTTCTATTACCTAGGTGGTAAACTATATACCTAAATATATTTATAGTATACAATAGTTATTTATCCGTTATTGTCAATTGATATATTATTTAAAGTGACGGAAATTATACACGGAAACGGGACATAATAAATCGTTTGAAGATTATATTATTATTATATTTTTTGTAGGTACTCCTTATTACTACGCATTTGGTATAATGGCTCTCTTTCAAGACTTGTGAAATTGATGTGCCTGTCTCGTCCGTACCGTAACGCTATGGTGTTTAATACGAATAACACAATTATATTTTGCGTTAATTATATCGTACGTAAAAAAAATATTTTTACGTGCGAAGTTAATTTTGAAATTATCTTTTAAAATATGATCTCTCCATATATTATATTGAATAGTTTAAAATTATACTTCATTAGTTATTACTTATCCAAAAATTAATTTAATTTTTAGAAAACGTGTTCTAATAAGTTCATATCGTTATCGTTATTATTGTTTAAATTAAATATGTCGATTACATAACTTGATTATTTTAATGTTCATTTTTTCAAATTAGTTAAATTATTTTAATTATGTTAGCATACAATAAAATTAATGTTTACTATTATGAAACATATATATGTTACGCTTTTACTTGTCATTGTTTTTAAATATTTTTAATAATTTATAGAAAAAAGAGAAACCATTATAATTTGAGTTTAAATACATAACATTTTATGCCTTACATACTTTTGTTGTGTTTGGAATCACGAGGAAGTTGACAGGAAAAACATGTTATGTGTTTGATGTTTATTATTCTTGTACATACGTTAATTTTCCACTGATTGGCTTTCGGTGTCTCGGTGATAGTATTTGTTTCATCTTACGTGGGACATCCATTTGGTACCTATATAGTATATATATATATATATGTAGTAACAAAACAAAAACAATTGTAGGTACAAAATATTTAATGGCGATTATGCAAATGTTATATAATGACTGTATAAACAATTATTATTTTTTTGCAAAATTATTGTTATTATATTTTAAAAACGATCTTACTTACCGAATAATTATGATCATGTGCTAAGAAAAGAATACTATATTGTCTATTATACATACTATTAAGTAATATAATATAATGCATGATGTGTACCTTTTATCATTTATGTATAGTATAAATAGTATAATATGTTAATGTAATATAATAATATATTATTGATTTGATATTATGTACCTATTATAATTTATCAATATAATCATTTAAAATAGTACCATATAGTAAAATATAATAGTAAAATAGTAAATATAGGTACCTACATATTACAAAGCCGTGTCTAGAAAGGGTTCAATACCCCACAGACATTTTCTCACATTACGGAAACTTAGAAATGATTTCATCATTATTTTATACACCGCTTACTAAGATTTGTATAAGCCCCGAAATTTTTTTTTGGGTACGGCCCTGAGGAGCAGAAAAAATTGGGTCCACGAAAATGTGTGTACATTTTGAAAGTGGTAAAGTGGTAAATTGAGTCACGGGTATAAAAAGGTAGTATGTAAGTTGGGTACCCAGCTATAAACCATTGGTACAACTATAGGTTTAAAATGTTTAAATATTAAAAACTTAAAACTTTAACATTTTATATTTATACAACAGTTTAAACAAAAAAAAGCAATTTTTTTAGATATTTTTTTTAGTTTGCCATTTATAAGACCTGAAGAAGTTGTAAAATATTTAATAGCTAAACAACCAAATGACAAGCAAATACAGATATTTTGCTATTATATACTATAGTATACTTATATCTTATTTATATATAAATTTATTTATATTTCCCTCAAATATTTGGTGTGAATTTTCAGCTATCACCGTGCGTACAACAAATGGTTGTAAATAATATCATGCTGAATTTTAATTTGTTAAATCTTTATCATTTATGTTTTTACTGAGAACATGATATTATAAAAACCATATTATACATTATACAATATTAATAATATATAATAATATATAATATTATACAATATTTATACTGTAAATATATAATTTGACTTACTATATTTAACATACTAACATTTTTTCCTGGACACAATTTACTTACTACCTTTTTTTTCCGAAACCCAATTTACCAATGCCGGGCCCTGAGTATATAGGTATCATACATTTATACCAATGTGGTGAATAGTCCATTGAACAGTTAACCTATAATAATATGCTTTTTAAATTCATCAATTTCTTCATATTATTAATTACTATAGTAATTGCATATATATATATATATGCATATTATATGTCATCTATAATTTAAAATATAATAAGTATATGTTGACAGATATTACCGTATTAAGTGGCTTTATATGGTTTTTAATAATGATTCAGTTAGATATATATTTTATTTTATTCGTGATGATCTTATCTTGAAATTTGTTTACTTTAAAATTATTTATTCTATTTATTGAAAAATATATTGTTGTGTATTGTTTAGCTGTATTATATATTTATATATACTGCAGGTGTTTAATTATTGAATTAAATAAGCGTGTAAATCTGCTATAGCCAGATTTAGATGGATATTAAAATGCATGAACACATCGCGTCCTCAATACAATTCCACTTATTTTTCTACATTATAAAAATAAAATTAAAAATTTAACTTAACTATATTAGTTACGGTATTCCACAACTGTTTACCGTCTGTACCTATACATATAATGACTATTTGTGAAATATAATATATGTAAGTAATAGCGTTAATGCCTTATACTTATATATAATATCTTCCTATATAGTTAATATATATACGTTACCCAGCTATTGCAATAAAATTGTTAAAAATACTATGTCGTGATCTATAACAATTTTTGTGAAAAAATTACTTTAATAATTATAACAATTAAAACTAAACCCTGTGACTAAATAAATTGTATATAGATACAGTTATTATAGTAACTTTATAAGTATACTTATAAATAATTATTTTAATAAATGAAGAATTTTTGGCAATTTATTAGGTTATTAAAATTTGTTATTTTTCGTATAATAATAAACTGTGTTACGAGTATATTATATAATACTAAAATGTGTTATTAATATTATTTTTTAATAATAAATATTTATTATATTATTAATTTTATAATTTATATAAATATTAAATATAGGTATTATGTAATACATTATACTATTTATACTACCTAATAGTATATAAATATATATAATACATTTAGGTATGAATTTACGATTTATATTACATTTATAATAATAGGCAGGAAATTAAAATTATAAAATTAAATTATTTTGATACAAACCGTTATTAATATTATATATCTTATAGAAAAGTATACGCGCGGTATACCCCTATATATTGCAAACTTAAGAAATATAATATATTATGAGCAATAAATTATAGTCGTATAATAACTTAATAATAGCTATAGTTTATAATGTTTATATAGTACCTATTATATACTCGTATATGAAATACTATAATGATGACATATATTAAAATAATAAATAAATCTAAAAATATTTTACTATTGTAAAATTTACAAGTTTCACTTTTTTTAATTAAAACATCTTAGACTTTTAATTGTTTTATAGAATAATTACCATTTTCATTTTGAATCTTATTTTTTTCATTTGGTTTTGCACCGAATTATTTAAATTTTGAATATCATTAAAATATAGCAAAAACATAATTAAATGCATTATTATATCTAAATTTAATATTAGATATTAGAGTACCTATGCATCATATACATGTATATTAATTATTCTAGTATACCAATGTGCAGTTATACAATATTGTGCATATATATACAATTGTGTAAATATATAGTAAATAAATGTTAAATACCCAAATGTATACTTTTGAATATTTCTATGTAGATAGTATAGTATTCATCCAGAGTTCATGCAGTATACGGTTTAGTCCTATTATTGAATTAAGTATATTTCGTGATGTTCACAAGATCTTTTCTATTTATATGATTTATTTTTGAAAAAAAATAAATTTACTATAGTCTAAAAACTAAACATTTTATTTTTTATTTATATTCTACGGAGGTTGTTTAAAATAAAATTCAAATATTTCGAACTATATCACACTTTATATCTTAATAAAATAATCCTTCACAATGATCATGGCAATAAATCAATCAAGAACGTAGTTGTACTTTTCTATAGACGTTTTTTCCTAGACTAAAAACCATCGGAATCCTTCCATAAGAATTCCATAAAGTTCATAACCATTTCTTTCCTTTTGGAATTCCTCATCATAGATTCAAATAAAATATAATTTTTACTATAACCTTTTAATATCAAACTAAGTTTCATTAATATGTGACTTATTCATATGTATTTCCCTCTTATCGTAATTATACATAATATATATACTTATTGTGCAATAAACCTGCAAAAACCTGATGTACACTGTACAGATTGTAGGTATCTTTATAGACTAATTAAAATTTAAAAAAAGTATAAATTTAAACTATACTGTAGACGAAGTTGCATAAACGAGCAACTTAAAAGTAATTGTAGTCTTTGCCAGTCTTATCAATTATAAAATTGTTGGGTATAAAATGTGAAGAATACAATGAAAATTATTCGTACGATTAATTTATATAATGTATTATATATTATTACCTATACATTATATAGAACAAACAAATTATATTAATATTATTGTTTTTGGTTTGTATAATAAAATTGTATTTATCCATGTCTTAATAATCTTTGTCACGGAAGAAATCGTTTAAAAATACAATTAATGACGTCCATCGTTACGATACGTTTTTAAGAATAAATAATGGTGGTGGTGGTCTTGAAATGTGGGTCACCCGCGGAGGCCGGAACAAGTTCAAGGAGGGATTGCCGGAATGAGAACCGGTTGCACTCTATACAGGGGCCATTTACCTTCCGTCAGTCGCGTCGCAGTAACCGTCCGAGAAAAGGTAGTTCCAATATTGCTGAATTTATACATTCGTTTAAAATCACGTTAATATTTTTGAACTTTAAATATTACTGCATAGTTTCATTAGTATAATAATATTGTCTTTGACAACATAGAGAAGAATATATTTTGGAGACTTTAACGCAGGTAAGAACATTAATATAATATTAATATTTAAACGCAGTACATTTAGTAGTAATTTGTTTTCTTTCATTACTGCAAACAATAATTATTATCATATTCTGAACTACGATTTTGAAATACACTAATAGTACTGTTATTTATAAAAGTTAAAGGATATTCATAAATTTAAATCACATAACAGGTGTACCATAGTATTGAGTAGATATTATGTTTATCTATTTATATGATATAAATAATGTTTTAGTTTGATGTTTCAAAAATGTGTAGTATTTAGACTTTAACAAAGTAATACAAGATAATATTGTTATGTAGGTAGGTATAGGTATTTATTCTACGGCGTTATATTATAAGTTAAAACATGTCATGTCATTATTTATATACGATATATTTATACTTATATTATACACATTATATATAGTTTTACAATAATTTTTTATATCAACGATATATATTCACACTAAAAATATACTCGTGTATAAAAATTTTGTTTTAAATCTGCGTGTTTTATTTTTATAGTAATATGTAAAATATATGTGATACAATTTATATTATAAATGTCCGTATCGTAATTTCGTTATTAACACGAGAACAATTTAAAATAACTGGATTTAAATTATTTAAGTATGTATTACGATTTACAAATATATATTTATATGTATATATATATATATATTATATTAATAAGCGATTAGTCTGTTCGAGGTGTACCTATATCTGGTACTTTGGTGTATAAAATAATTATAAATAATAATATCTATACCTATCTATAAATAATGTTTGAAAACTGCAGTAGAATATTATAATATATATATATAGCTACTTATAATATACTCATATAAATGTGATGCCTATTTTACGTGTATAATGTATATACTATGTCTATGATTCACGCGACGCCATGTATCTACATTGGTGGTATACGATGAGGTCGACAAGATGATTTCACCGAACTTTCTCCCAACAACTATGTGTCATAGGCAATAGGCATAAATATCGGTTCCAATTACAAAGTGAAATTTGTACAAAGAAAACATCTATCGACAAAGTTGCCATCATGACTATAATACCAGACGTTGCATGTATAAAATGCAGTTTTATTTATGTTTTAATTTTTCTTTAATACATAAATTATACTATATATTATGTAATGATAATATATAATACAATTTGTATTTGCAAATAATCAAAATTAAATCATAAGATTATTATCTTAAGTATAAATAAATCTGACAGAAATTATGAGTTATAAATTTAATATTATAATATATATGTCATTATATAATATCGGAAATGTTTAAGAGTTATAAGAAAAACGTACCAAAATCTAGGTCAACGAAATATATATTAGTATATGAGGAAGTAAAAACAATGATGGGACAGTCTTTAAATAAGAAAAAGTATGGTAGATATTTACTATTTAAATGAAAGTAACTGACCGGACTATGTGGGTTACTTGGTTATTGTTGCGTATGCGTGACACAGGCAATGGTGGTCAAGGTTAAGCGTGGGCCACTTTTTGTCGGTAGTTGCATTCCCAGGATCTCTAACACAATGCTGTTTTAAAAACATCCATTTTTATCGTTTTGTAGGTTAGAACCTAATATTTAAAATTAATGTTATGTATGATATATAGTATATACATATAAAATATGTTTAAATTATGTGCATATTATATTAAATATACAATTTTATTTTAAATTTCAGTTGTTACAGTTTCATTGTTTTAAAATTATATTAAAAAATATTTATCCCAATAAGTAAGAAATAAATAATTGAAGAAAAATGGTCGTAAAAGGGTTTTTAATGAAATGTTATTGTAACTTTTTTTTAATGTGAAGTGTGTACTGTGTATAATGATCAAAAGATAACTACTTAAATTTGAATATTTAATTGAATCTATTCTAATACGCAATTATTTTTATTTTATTTTAAATTGTATCAATCTTATGGAGAGCGTCAAAAAGTTAATTATTTGACAACTAATTATTAATTTTCAAGTTGAAAAATTAATATACTTCTATTTATAAATACATAATTATCTAAATTACAATAATTAAAATTAT
Organism: Rhopalosiphum padi; assembly: GCF_020882245.1. Classification (NCBI taxonomy): domain Eukaryota; kingdom Metazoa; phylum Arthropoda; class Insecta; order Hemiptera; family Aphididae; genus Rhopalosiphum; species Rhopalosiphum padi. The sequence continues at coordinate 8,512,976 of NC_083598.1, read as the reverse complement.
GTATATAAAATTAAAAAGCATCGACAAAACCGTTGTTAAAAAAATTTAAGTTTTTTTTATTGTTAACCAATATAATAATTATCAAAATATAATCCGTCGAATTAGGTTAATTAAAAATGCTTTATATAATAATAATAATAATAATAAGTAATAGATACAATGAAAAAAAAACTATGTTAATTAGAATTATGTTTGTTCATACTATACGTGAACGATGCAAAATATCTAATCTATTGTCTTCAGTGCACACAGCGTAAATTTATACCAACATTAATACATCTTATAAATTATAATTTAAAATAGCTAGTAATTTCGTTCCATTACCATAAAAATTAATCCATAGAAATCGAAATGTACTTATAATCCACATCTGCATGGCATACATTTTACATTATATTATTATTTTATTGCTACTTGCTATTATAGGTATAAGCTCATCCACTGCAGTGTGTGATGCATAAAAAATGATATACATCTAATATTTTTCCTTTTAAAACAATTGATTTGTTACGTTTTTACTTTTTTAGATATGATCGCCTACATATCGTGTTTACTTTCTAAGCGTCTAGACAGAACAAGACAATACAATTAAATATATACCTACTAAAATATTATCCGCGATAAAAAAAATTATATATATATCTACATCAATATGTTTCACGGTCTAATGCTAAACCGCGACGAAAGTATTTCTTTCTCTTATCGAAGATCGGGACATAACCACGTAAACATAATTTTGATAGGTATATAATGTACACTATAATAATATAATCGATAAGTAGGTAGGTATACATTGGCAAAATGAAATTCCTAAGTTTTGACCTACACACCCATTAACCTAAGTGGTTGCTGTCCAAGCGGTATTTATTATTTAAAATTGCATCTAATGGTGATTGGTGGATCATTATTGTGACTAAATACATACTGTAGAATTATACCGATTATGTAAAATATAGTTCAAAATATAATATTCATTGGTAATTCGTACATTTGTATGTTATATTGTTAGATATTAATATATAATTATTACTTATAGCAATTATTTTTTTAAACTATCAAAACAAACCTTAACGTTTTTAAATATGATGACTACTAAAATAAATAAATTGTATACGCAACTTTGTACATATACAAAACTGTTTCAGGAGAAATTAAAATTTGTTAGTACCGGTAAACTCACTAAGTAGGTACTAAAACACATAGATATACGCCATATACAAATCATATTATAGTCACTTAGGTCATCACTCATCATTATTATTTAATATTGTTGGGTCAATTTAATATTCATTACGAAGACGCGTTATTAATAATAATGCATTTCAATGATCAGGGTCATTGACGTTGAAATGTGAGGTATGAAATGCAAGGTTTTTGAACTCTACAATAATTAACATGACAAAAATATTACTTTAGACACTAGAAGAAAGTTGCACAAATAATATGCATTGGATAATATTGTAAAACCGGTTTTTAGATATCATTTTAGTGATTACTTTATTATTATGTATACAACTATAAAACAATATTTAAATAATGATAAAGATTCAATTATTGTAATTTGTAATGATAAACATATGTATGAAATATGAATAAATATATTATATAATAAATATTAATTTTTACTGAAAATGAAAATAATATTTAATTATAATTTGGTCTTTTTGAGTTATAAAATATAATTTTTCTAATATAGTATAAAAATAGCTTTTCATATTTTTTTTTTATTATTCCACGGATATTGTATCTATTTATAAATTAGGTATAGGTTGTATAATGTATATTATATTGAAATTAGTAGAGGCTAGCACAGTGGTATAATACTAGTAAACTACTAGATTTAAAATTATTATTTTAAAAATATATAATATTATATTTACGCTATTATTTTCCCAGATCAAATTATGGCCAACAAACAGGCTATAGGATGGGCTTTCCTGTGCCTGATGGGAACCACACTGATGGCACCGGCCGTATTCACCTACCCACAAGAACATCGTTCTTCTCAAGCACAAAGTCAATATGAACCACAACGTCCCGTCTATCAAGGAAATTATCCGGTTTATCAACCTGAACAAGATGCAAGAAAATTTGTGGAAAAACCAAATTCTAGTAAAAAAGTAGTGTCATCAACTGCAGGAGTTGTAGAAGATCGTAATGACTTGGAAGATGTACAAACCAATTCTATATCGGTTAGATAACAAAACACGATTGTAAATAAAAAAATAATATAAAATAATTACAATGTAATGTTTTACCTTTTAGCAAGACGCAGCGGGTGGTTTTTCGTGGAGTAGTGTTTTGGGAATGATAATGCAAATGCTGTTCAATCCAGCAAGTGCAGCCGCCGGACCTAGTAAATCAGATGTTTTGGACGGTGACCAGGTACAAACTAGATTCATTTATTATTTATAGATATCATTTAAAAAATGTCAGTATATAATTATTTTAATAATTATAAATTTATAATTTTTGTCTTTAGGCTATCGCTCCAACATCGCCTTGGGCTAATTTGTTATCTGTAGGTTTGAAAATTTTAACCGCATTTTTGGGCGGTGGTAATGTAGCGGGAGACGGAATTGATAAAGTTGATAACTCTTCTCCAATGCAGGTAATTAACAATATTAAAATAAACACTATGTATATATTATATGAAACTTATTATAATGGATGGTCCAATCATCAATCTTCAAAAAATATATTTAAATATTTTATTTATAAATTTAACTTATATTTATCGTTTAATTAAAATATTATGTCAAATTACTTGTTTAGTTTTGATGTTTTGAACCATCTATTAAATAAAATAAAATGTATAAATGAAATTTGGACCGGGGGTTATAGTAGGTATACGAGAACTTAAATATACACCTTCTATAATCTGTCACTATATTAAATACCTACTCGTATTAATGTTAAAATACTATTTTGTATAAATATTTAGCTTCTGACTATAATGCATAAATATTAAGTAAGTCGTTAAATTTATTTAGTTTTAAGTAAATGATTCAAACGCTTCTTAAATGATCTGAATATTATATAAAATGTTATGATTACTATCTTAATATTTTTAATAGAATTAAAAAAACAACTTACTTGGTAATTGTTGTTTATTTATGCAATTGATAACATTTTGGTAATTTACTTTCAATTTTCAAAATTGATCACAATATTCTACATGTAGATATGAAATATGAATACATAACATATTTATGAAAAACTTTTAGATAAAAAAAAACGAATATTTGCTTATTTAAATACATTATAAATTTATAATGTAGTACCTATTGACTTTTATTATTATGGCTTTTAGTGAAGAAAATTGATAAACTATACTTATTTGCTTATCTATTCTATGTAGTTATTTTTAGATTATTTTTCAAAATATTAAGTATTTATGTTTAGTTATTACCTATATGTATATATTATATCACAAAACTATACATTATACATATTTTAAATATATTCACTGATATTTAAAATTAGAATATAATATGGAAACAATAAATTAATATCCGTAATAAAGTAATATTAAGCTTCAAGTCCCCGGTCCTTAGGATCAAAACATGCTTTTCTTCTTTTTATAAATATTTAATGAATTGGTATATGGTGGCACGGTACGTAGGGTGTATTGGCGGCGGTCTTATCTACAGTACTTGGCAGCAGGGATCCCGATCAAGTGGCCACCATGGCCAAACAAGCTGGAGAGGTAAGATACCCACACACTGCTTTAGCTACCACCCAAATTAACTTTTTATAGGCAACTGTTTTTATAATTCTTAATTTGTGTTTAAAATATTTAAAATAAATACGTAATGTTAACAGTTCATCAATATCGTTGTGAATCTTTTGGATGCTTTGAAAACATCATTCAGTCACAGATCTATGTCAGCTAGATCTTTAGGTAAAAAAGACGCCATGTCTGATGCTGCTGTAGCCAGCTTATCCATGTTCAAAGTAAGATATTTTACATTAATATTTTATTTTGAAATAAAAAAATAATAATTTTTTTTTTTATTAAATCAGGGATATATGAAAACAATGAATACGGCTAATGATGTTTGCGCTCAGAAGTTTGTATGCGAAGCTAACAAAGAATGTTCAGGCGAAACATCAAGTTCTAGTGCCATATATTGTCAACTTGGAACGTAAGAAAATAATATTTATTAATATCTTAGTTTTAATTTTTATTGAATTTATGATGTGTTAATAATGTAATGGGTTAATTCCTTAATGGTTTATATAAGCTTGATTGTTTCAAAATAATAATATTATAAATAACTTATTATTCTAGATATGCAACAAGTTTCTTGCTACAAAGGACTGGTAATGCACCTTTTGAAGTATATTATGACGCTGGAAGACGTGGACGATCTGGAGATGACTGTCGTCAACTCTACTTGGCTTGTAATGAAGTCTAAATTTTGATTTCCACCGATCATACAAATTAAATACCTAATAGTTTTTTCATTTTAAATTACCTTAAACGATCAGTTTCATATTTCGATATCTAAAATAGCTCTCCTTTGATTTCAATCCGATCAAAAACAAAGATCTCGTCTCTTAAATTGACCATTTAAACGTACACAATATATCCGCATTGGTTTCTTATTAGAATTATTAGGATAATATTTTATTACATATATAAATATTTTTTTTTTTTTTTATTTTACTGAGTATTATATTTTATATTTATTCCTATTGTTTGTATAACAATACACTTTGTACCATAGTAGTCTGACCTATTAATTATGTATATTTTTTTTTTAATTATTTATACTTTATTTATTTTAATTTATTGTTTTTAATAAATTATTATAGGGATTACTTTTAAATAAAAATTTAAATTGTTATTTTATTCTTCCTTATTCCTTATCAGTTATCCATATTATTGGTTAAATTTATATGTATCAGGGGGGGGGGCTATGGGTGCTCGGTCACCCCCTTTGTCTAAGCCACTAACAGGGATAGTAAAATTACTCTAGAGGAAGTTATTGAAGAATTCTATGTGTAATAATATATGTAATTTTTAAGTTAATATTTAATAAATATTGATGTTTGAAAAAAAAAGTTAGTTCTAATAAATTAAAAAGAATTTAGAAAGTAATGAGGTGTAACATTATTTTTTTCGAGCACCCCCTGTTAAAATTTACTGAATCCGCGCCTGATGTGTATATATGTATGACATATGTAAACCATAATAATTCATTATACATTTATACACTAAAAAATACTTGAATTTTATTCATTTGCAATTCATAAATTGTAACGCATCTAGTTGAAATTCATTTTTTTGTTATCAATGTGAAATATATTGCTCATAATTAAAATAAAAAGAATAAATTATTGTAAAATTCCTATATAGTTTATTGACTATAAATTTCTGTATCTATATATTAAAAAAAAAATGTTGGACCCCCGAACATTTTTAGTTACAGCCTTGATGATTGTATGTACGTAACCAGAGATTTTTATTTTGTTATCAATTGTATATGTCCTTTTGGCAAAGGCAAACTAACATTATTATTATTATATATCTGAATACGTAAATATTATCAATATTAACATTAATTAATGATTATAAATACCACAGAACAAAAATTATTCTGTGTAAATACTATAGTATTATTTATGATCAATGATATTTTGGTGGGGCGCTGCAGAGTCTTATGTGGCCCACCACAATATTAATTTTGTTACCACGCAATAAATCTTTTTGCATCAATTATTTTCTATTATAATTTAGTGTCCCTAATATCATACTGCTACTACGCAGAACTTTATATTGCCTATCCTCTAGTCATGAAGGCGTACCTAGTTATTAATTGTTTTATTGTTATACTATACAGCTATAACACCAGTGCTTGAATTGTGGGTGGACTTAGGGGGACGGAGTCCGCCTTCTTTTTTATTTTATTTGTTAGCAAACCCCTTCTATTTATTTGAAACGGAATGCTGGAAACGCAACATTTGATGTAGTGGATTTGTAAATCATCAGTTTTTTCTGATGCAAAATATATCTATAACCTATAACCTATAGCCATAATATTTGTATATTTGTATCGACTATGAAAAAAAAATTGGTTAATAATAATGGGTAATTAATATAATCAATCGGTAGGCTGCGGCGACCACACCTAGACCTTTTTTCTATGCGACCGCTGCGATCCTAATATTGTGAACGTGACTATTTTTCACTTTTATAATAATAATATATAAAAGAAGATGTCAAATCTATGAGTGTTTTTTCAACAAATTTTACACTAATTCGTTTTTAACATCGATTGGCCACAGTCTCATATTTTTCATAACTCATTCACTTATTCTTGATATGTTAACTTCAATGTTAAATTTATTAGCCATATCTTCAGATTTTTTAAAAATATCTTTAAAGTCATTTTCATTACGTTGATTTGTCAAGACAGTTAAAATAGATGGTATTAAAGATTGTCCCTCAGATATATCAAAAGTTGGAGACTGGAGTTTTCTTGATAATGGTAGTGTACAACTCATGGTATTTATTATAGTTTGTAATGTCAATAAAAAATCAAATCTTAATATTGAGTTGTATAATCCATTAACTTTTGTCAAAATTTGTCCGTCAGAATTTTCAATCATATATTCCAAAAATGATACAATAGCAGGAAGCATTTGGTTAAATCGTATAAAAGCTTCATGATGTTCAACCCATCTAGTTGTACATAGCTTTAATAATATATCTAAATTAAGATTTGGACAGTGTTTTATATTTTCATTTTTAAAAATTTCAATTCTTTTTGGAGAATCTCTTATAAAGTTAGTAACTTCTTCGACAATTCCAATTGTATTTCGCACTGGTTGTACTGAACAAGCCTTAACTAAAACTAAATTTAAGCAGTGGTATAGCAGTGTACATATGTAGCTAGAGGTTGGTGTTTTAAAATATAAGCTTGATATACGCCCATATGGGTTATGTTTAGAACATGTATTACTATGTATAAAAATTTCGGTATACGTCTCGCAGGGTGTACCCGGGGTGGGGCTTGCTACGACGGAGGACAGACAGTGAATTTCAATGCTGGTCGTTTCGCCGGGCCTATTATACCCGATTCATTAGCGATTACACAGGACCGGTATCGTGTTCTGTTACAGATAACAAGAAACCGTAGAAACCCCAATAATGCAATCGCCGATAAATGCACAATTTAAATAAAAGTTATTATAAGAATAAAATAATTATAATAATAATAAAAATAGTAATATTAATAATAATACATAATAAGATTAGGAATAAGAATAATAAAAATGATAATAATAAAAAGGAAAAGAAAATCTAGAACCTTATCCGTGCATCTCCCCCACACCGAACGGAAAAATCCTTCTCTCGGACAAAAAAATTAAAAGTTTAAATATTAAACACACCAACACGCTTCAAGCTTTTCAATCTATCTGCCTACGATTAATAACATCTTCTCCTTGGTATTTCTCAAACAACAATCTTCACAAAGACCTAAAAATTCCTACACTTAATCAATTAGCAAAAGCTCATTACACTAAATTTCACTCCAACTTAAACTCTCACAGTAATCCATTAATAAAGCAACTTTCTTCCACCTCACTTCCTGGCAATGTGTGCAGAAGACTCAAAAGACAGTGGCCTAGAGACCTACTAAAATAAAAAAAAAAAAAAAAAAAAAAAAAAAAAACCACGACATCATAATGTTCTCGGTCGGGTGGTGCTGCTGAGTGCCTGCCCTTAAATGTTAAATTCTGTTATTTCACATTATTAACTATCAAATTTGCCTATTGTACATAATGTTGTATAGATTGTAAATTACTTAAATAAATAAAAAAAATATTAAACAATTATTTATTATGTACAAACTTTTCATGGTATTTTAAAACTTTTCCAGAGTTTTTTTCCAACACGTTCTTTTCGTATTCGCGTAGTTTGCGTCTTTTGAAAGCCGTGCGTATATACGATTTTTTAGCCGTTTGCGTTCGTAGCGGTTGCGATCGCGGTAATGAGTACGACCGCCGACGACAGTCCCCCGGACGTTTTTCTTCGTTCTTTTTATTTTCGCACATAGGATCGCATCAGACGCCGATCGATGTACGTGATATTTATTCTATCGTTATTGCTTAAATGTACACGTATATAATATATGTTTGACTCGAAGCCCATTTGTCGATGTAAAATACTGTTTTTTTTTTTATTCAATAAATTGCATTATATATTTATATTATTTTTGTTGTTCTCGGTAGCTAAACTTTTACGTCATACTTATATCTTCAACCATGAGTTGTGCTGTATACCAATACCATAATATAGCATTTCTCGACGACGTTTGTGCCGCACAATATTGTATTCATGTATTATTTATTTTTTGTGTATTGGTGTATATGTTATGCCGAATTCATGAAATTGCCGATTTCATGAAATCAGCAACGTTGTCGCCGAATACGTGAAATCGGCAACTCAAAATGCATAATACTGCCGATTGCGTGAAATCGACAAGACCCTTCTTAAAAAAATATAAAACATAATTTAATTTAAATAAATGTATAAAACGCCAGAAATATAATAAAATCAAATTGTAATAATAAATATTATATGTATATAAAAAATAAAAAAAAGGCATCCACGCCACCAGTAAATCCTTCAATGTACAATTGCTTCTTTCTACGGATCCTTGGCTTTGTGGATAACGTGCAGGCCGACCATTTACTAGTATTAGATCGGGCTATAATGATGCTAATTCAGTTATACTACCAGCTTTGAATTCTCGATCATTATCGGACTGCAGAACGTGAGGGGCACCAAACGTCAAAAATATGTTTAATAGTTCTTTGGCCACTTCCGAAGCCTTTTTACAATTCAATGGCCGGAAATTTGAAAACTTAGTTAAGTATTCTTTATAATGAAGGATAAATTTAAAATCACCATCCGGTAAACTTTGAAAACCGACAAGAACGACTTGACCGCGTTCATTTAAAAAAGAAGATAAAATAGGCCGCACAACAACACCTCGCGTACATTTTTTTTATTTTTCCGCACACCTTTCACAGTTAGTTATGTAAGCTTTTACAGCAGCCATTGTAATATTAGAATAGTGTTCCATTATTTTCTTGTGTGTTTTTGTTTCATCTTTATGTCCACTGGCCACATGCATATCACGAATAATACTTGTGAAATTTTCAACTACTGCCAGATGAATCGAAGACTGAACGTTAAACATGTAGGTAATGTTTGTAGTTACTACATTATTTTATCAAAGCAATAAAAAGACCTCAATAACCAAGATAAAATGCTTGTACGTATCATAGCGTCTATCATCATCATAGTTAATAAAGATTACAGTGTGATAATGCCGATCAGCACGCGTGTAATTATTGTTTATTTATAATCCACTATTTGTAATTATGTCATAATAATATGTTACTGAATTCATACAATCGGCAGAAAAAAGTCTGCCTAATTCACGAAATCGGCAATCAAAATTTGCCGATTTCGTGAATTTGGTAGCCAAATTGCCGATTTCACGTATTCGGCGACAACGTTGCTAATTTCATAAATTCAGCGTAACATATATATGTAATAATACATGATAAGTTTTTTGTAGGTGTATTGATGAGTTATTATAATAACATGTTATATATCTTTATAAATCATAATTTAAATTATAATGTCATTGGATGATGTGTTATGAATAAATAAGTGTTTCTTTATTTTAAAATATTTTTATATAATAAATTTAATGATTTTTGGGGATTATGGGTGGCTGAAGGTGATGTGGGGGGCTTTGCTCCGTACAGTTATGTGATATTGAATTTTTTGTGGAACGCTGGTCCATCCAACATCCACTGAGTCCCCCATCCAGTTTTTTTCCAAATCAAGCACTGTATAACACTAATGATATAAATTACAGAAAGTGGCCAATGATTAATATAGTCGAAGCCTTGTATAGTTGTATTTATAATAAAAAAAGTAAAAATAAATTATAGAAAACCAAAAAGTCTCAAAGAACAATATTCAAGTAGAATGTCCATCCTGCATACAGATACAAAATAATTTATTAAATTTACTAATATAATAACCTAACCTTTTTTTCTTCTAAAATTCTATAATAAACATATACATTAGTTTAAAAAAAATTTTTAATAAAAACAAGTGAAATTTAACGCTCGAATGTGCATGGAATTGACTTATTCGGTGGTTAAAACAACTCTATAGTTTTATGTGTGTGTAAATTGTCTTAATATTAATAAATAATCCCGATAGGCGATAATAGTTAGATAATAATTTCTCGTGGTACAAAAAATTCGTGGTACATTTTACATATGAATTTAACCCCGGCGTTGATGTCAGTTCAACTACAAGACATCAGCCTTAGCTCAAAATCGACGTTCAAATGTGTATAACATTGACAAACGTTGTATAGTTAAAACAACTCCAAGTTTCTATATGCGTGCGTAAATGTAAAAATACTTGCTTAATTTTTTTTTCTTATTAACCTGATCATTTTATGTAAGTACTAGGAATTAATATTCTAACTTCCCACCAATACCAATAATTATTAAGTATTAACTATTGATATGCATTATAGAAATATACCTAAATGTTTTATTTATAACGGAACATGTCTTTACTTTACAATTTTTATATATTTATTTATAAATTATAAATTATGAAATCATATTAATATAATATTATAGACTATAAAGTATTTATTTTATTGTCTTTAATGTATAGGATTTTTAAATGTTGTTTACAAAGTTCAAATTTCAAAAGTTTTAATAAAAATTATCTTTAGGCACTTTCATTTCTTTAAGGTATAACTTTTAATTTAAAAGTGAATTCAACACTATTTAATTTGCTTCACGAATCACGATAAAACATCGGTGTAGTGTAGACTTTGACTATATAGAGACAACACATTATATGATAATTGGTAGGTTTGAATTTTTTTAATCTGATTTGGAATTTTTATTCATAAGATATTTTATCAATGAAATCGTTTCTGAATACCTATGTTTATTTATTGCATCGGACGAGCACAACATTTTTGTAGCAATATAATCTTCTATGCCGTTTGTTTGACGGACTTTCATATTATTTTGTTCCTGCTGATAGTTAAAATTATAGACAATTTTATTAACTATTCTTTATAGATTGCTAGAACATATTTTGAAAAACTAAATTTTTCATTTTCAGTTCATCATTATAATTTATAGTTTTTATTAATTTATATAAATTAAAAATCGAAGAACTCGTTTTGATGTATAATATAGTAGTGTCAAAATGCATATCAACATTGAGTATAAGTCAATTTAATATAAATATGTTAGATTACATACATCAACCCAAAACCAAAATCATTGCCTACCAAAAACGATTCTGAGAGGGAATATATACATTACTTACATATAAAAATATTTTATCGCATATTTGTATTGGCATATTGGCTATATTGCTATATTTGTAATATGGCAGCTAAAACTAATTTTTGCATAAATCATATCTCAATAACCGTATGCATTACATATAATATAGTACCTACTAATTTATTATTATAACATTGTTTCGTATAATATGTTACTTTTATCTCGATGACTGGTAGCAGTTATTAAATTATAAGTCAACACCGACGTATCATATAGACCGATATATAGACCAAACTACCAAATAGATAAGCAATTTTTTTTTAATTAATTTTTTATTATTTAAATTAAAAATGTTAATGATTTTTAACTAAAAAATAATTCGCGTAATATTGCATAATATTATAATATTAATATATAATATTATATATTTTAATATTTTTAAATCACGTGGTATATCATATATGAAATCTGCGCACGGATATGTATATTGTGTATAAATAAATAATAAAATTTTCTGCATAAATCTAACCGAAATTAATATAAATTTAAGATACTTAATTCACTTTCTCAGTTTATCGTATACTTGCATGAAATACGTAAATATAATTGAATCGAAATAATCGAGTTATTAAAATGTAAGCTGAAAACAAACGTTAAAAATCTTAAAACTCGGTAGGTCGCTACAATAACAATAGTTTGCCAATCCGGAACTGACTGTCTAAGACCTAAGTACTAAATAACTGCTGTATTTTTAATAAAAACAATATAAATTTGGTAAATGTCTCATACGCTAAACTAAAACTAAATCGAAATTAAAGACTTAAAAAAGAATAGGTATTATTTTCCAAAAATCTAACTAATCATCGCTTAACCACGGGTAAGAATATTCATTTTTAAATATACTCTAAAAAAATTATAAAAGTAAGTACCAGAAGTACCTATTTTATACTTACGAACGATTTATTTACACTCAATACATTTAAAACACGATTTTCCAAGAAATCTTGAGCATCAGTTGAATTAGTAACCTAATAAATATTATATAGATTAATACAAAAAAAAAATATTTATAATAAAATAAGAATTAATTTCGATTCAATGTTATGTGTAAAATCTACCAAATCATATCAATAATATTATTTTTCATCAAACTATTATAGCATATCAATTATATTATTTAATACTTTCATGGTGTTGAAATAAGTTTGTCTGAATACTGGATTTAAGCTATCGCGTACTATTTCCGTGATTGAAGTAGCAATTATTTGGCAAAGCTCTCTATCGTTTTTTTTTTTTTTAGAAAATAACTTAGACATTTTATTTATTTTTACAGTATTAAAAGCACATTAGTTGTACAAAACAAATTATTTATTAAATTTTTCATATAAATTATTACATATAAAAAAAACTAACAAAGTAGTGATGACTAATTTGAATGCATTGATTAATGATTTCATTAAAATATATCTTATTCCTTTAACACGGTTATGGTGCATCGACACTAACCACAATATAATATAAGTGCACCTAATTAACCGCTATCTAATAAAATTTTTATTACCTCAAGGTTTATAGATTATACAGGTTGCCTCATACCGCAAATCCGAAAAAAGTGGGAGTAGGGGAAATTGTGCCATGATGTCACCTGTCGTACAAAATCGTTTGTTTTCCATAACACGCATACTGTTTACATGCTTGTTTACACGTTTTTTACACGTTATTTTACACTGATGTGATTTTTTTTTGCTACTGATATAAAAAACAAAAAATTGTTTTATCGACATTTGTTTATTTTACATAATAAATTAGTATTTTTTAATGGCAACCCCAAAATCAAAAGGTGGTTCGTGTTGTGCAGTTGCTTTATGCAATAATTATTCAGGCAAAGCCAAAATTACTGGTAGAACCGATTTATCTTTCACAGGTATGATATAAATTTTTTTAACTATACTAGGTGTATCATGAAGTTCTGACAAATACGTGTAATAAAAACATTTTTATTTTTTTATACAAAAAATAAATAATTCAAGATCGCCAATATAAAAAAATAGTTGTAACTTTTACAGTATTTAATTTGAGTATTTAGAGCTCCGTCAGTTTAAAAAGTAGAGTGAATTGACCTATTACGAATTTTGATGGTAAGAACATTATCTGTATTCGTATGTTGGTTTTTTTACGATAATTTAATTTTTTAGCAAGTTATGCATACAAAAATAGCGTAAATTAAAAATACTCATATATTTTTAGTTTACGTTAATACGTTATACTTATATAGTTATATGCATAACTTGCTAAAAAATTGAATTATCGTAAAAAAACCAACATACGAATACAGATAATGTATAATTAAGAGTTTATATGATTGAAAAGCTTTATAAAAAAATTACCAAACAACAAATTCCTATAAAGGTCCAAGAGTTGTCAAAAATTTAACAAAAAAAATTTTATCTCGGATGGAAATTGAAGAAAAATATAACCCTGTTGGGTAGACTTACATTAAACAAAGACTTCTCATCCAGATGAAATATTTTAATGAGCATTCCTACAAATTACTTAAAAAAAGAAGAGCAAAAGCTCAACTTCAAAAACTTCAAAAATTGAAAAAACTGATGACTTAATTGTAGCCATAATTTATATTTTTATTTATTTTATATTTTTGTACAATAATAAATTATACCTTTAACTATATTTGTAAACTTCATTTTATTTAAGTTTCTACAATCTGCAAAAAAAAATATATAGTAAATACTATATTTTGGTACATATTATTATAAGAAGGTGGAAGGTGTAATACTTACAAATGACGTAGATTTCGGGGTTATAATAATAAATTAACAAATGCATAATTTTTAGTTTTAATCATTCAAATAAGTGTTAAACCTTTGTCATACTAGTATATAATGCCGACATTGTAATAAATCGTAATAATATAGTGAAAAAACTATTAAAAAATACAAAAGAACCAAAAATAATACAGATCGCCATACAAAACAATGCGCCGCCTAAAAATCTGTACGACGGGTGACGTCACGGTCACGATAGGCGCTGCGGGGATTTTTCAATGTTTACTTGACTATGAGGCAACCTGTATAATCTATAAACCTTGGTATTACCTATCATAACCTTACCTAACCTTAACTACAAAAACCATAATATCGAATACCTAACTATTACCGGTAATCTGACGAACGTCTCATTGCAGCTTGGCAAAATGGCTGCTGCGCGCGCAGCTTCTCTTATCACACCATTATCACTGTTATTTTCAAATATGATAATCTGATTATGCGCGCGCGCGTGATATACTCAATACTGATAGCAAAAATAACAAATTTATTAATTAAAAGTTAAGTGTGATTTAGGTAATTTATTTTGTCATGATTTAATAAGTAAGTGTTTCAAGATTTAGTAATATTGTTTAGTACTTTTAAGAATACGAATGATCGAATACATTATGAACATTTATAGTCTCATTATTTTCATCTTTAAGTCCAGAAATAATTGCATTTACTTCATTTACAGAAGGCTTTGCTATTGCTGTTTTGCTGGATTTCTTTTTTGTTGAATAAAGTCGAAGCTGTGGATCTATTTTTCTTTGAACATTGACTTCTTCAACTGTTTTTAAGTGTGCTTGTCCTCCTTCGCTCATTATTGCTATAATTTCTGCCAACTTTTTTTCAATTTTTTGTAAGTTTTCATTACTATATTCATTTGTTGAACTCAGACCTAAAATAATTTCTGTTTGGCTTATGATTGTTTGATTTTTGTGAGCTTTATGATGACTAGAAGTTGCAACCATATCCATTACCTTTTTTTGCTCTGTCGTATTTGAGTAGTACGAAACAGTGTGTTCAGTATTGTCGTCTAAACTTATAAACTCACGAGCACAAGCATGTATGTGTTTACAAATATTCGCTTTAATAACATTATCAATGCAAGTGCAATGAAAGGTGTGAATGCAAATATCACACTTTATGCATTTCAAACATGATGAATATGAACATGTTTCATCAGTTTTTATAATATAGTGCTGCTGCGAGGGATTGGATAAGGATTTGATAATATATACTTTTTTATTTTCCACAATTTGTATTTGTTCCAGTTTAATTAATTTACTTGAATTATGACTTTGACGTACTCTTTGGACTTTTTCAGTAGGGACATTTTTCGATAACTTAATCAAACGTTTGTATAGGCTATCTCTGGAATATTTCATAAGAGCATTAATTGTTTTGTCCAAACGTTTTACTCTTTTTCCTTCCAAATATATGTGTTTTAATACTTTATGAAACGATTCCAAGTACATGTTGGTATTAATTCCAAGTCTTAGTCGATAGCAATATGCCCAACATTCATCCAACATAAATTTTGTCTCCAGTTTTTATCGACGTGCCAAGTACACAGAAGTCTATGTTCAACTGATCCCATTATGGTAACCCAAGCATTATAAAATGCAGGAGCATCATCTGTCATATAATAATAAATAACTCCTACATTGAATTTGATTTTTTCAAAAAATAATTGAAAAATTAGCTCATCGGATCGATTTGATAAACAAAATGCAACTGGGCAACCAGATCCAAATTCATCTACAGTGACAACAGTATACAATTGAATGTCATATGCATTAGTTCCGTGAGTACCATCCACACAAATTTTATCATGGCCAAATTTTTGTAACAAAGGCTCGTTACATTCATTATAAGGACAAATTATTCTTGTTTCTCTATTTGCATCACCATTTTTATGATATTTTTTTATATGAGTATCTAAAGTTTTCTGAACTTTAAATGTTTTCTCGCAAACTTTACAAACATAATTATTTACACCTAAAGAATCACTACCATGTATATTTCTTAAATGTGCATATAAATTTTTTTTTTGTGTAAACTTTGTATCACAAATTGAACATTTAATTTCAGATGCACTAGATGACATGATGCTCAGCTGTTAAGATACAAACAAAAATAAAATACTAGCTAAATGAAAATCACAATAAGTATAAACACCTATGTCAGCCTGAGATTAATAACTTATTTTTAGAAGATTTATGACTTGGAAATTTCTTGTTATTATGTATTATTTTAAATGTTCAAATATTTTATATAGCAATCAATGATATTGTATTTGGAGTTGAATAAAATAAATGTCATATATCTAAATATGTATACACAAGTAACTAGGAACATTTCCTATTTCTAATATTTATAAAAATGAAAATAATAAAATACATTGTATTTATTTAAATTTTTTCATTTGTCAGTTTTGTTTTTATTTTACAATCCAAGATTACTTATAAGTATGGTAACCAGACGTACTCTTTTTCGTAGGACAGTACTCTTATTTGACGTGTGTCCTAGTGTCCTTAACAATAGTGTTAAGTACATGATATTGTACTCTTTATTTTTTGTGTTTATGTGTTTTTTATAATTTGATTATTGTTATGGTTCGACCTAAAGCATTCTTATTGGTTGGTAGCATGATTTAAGATAAACTAAATTATATATATTTAAATTGTACACTTGGTATTTTTACCTTTAAAAAATAATTTATACTTAAGTTTAAGTTTACTTTAAATTCTTTAATATGAAAGTATTTTCATCATATTATAAAGACACTAAATGAGTTGACATAATAATTTCAAATAAATGGTTTTTATAATTCATAATAATAATAAAATAAATAGAGTAATCAATCAGATGAAAAAAAAAATTTTCTATTATTATTGTGATTTCATATAAAAGTTAATAATTTAATAAATACATTTAATAATTCAAATTCACGCGCGCATAATCAGATTATCATATTTGAAAATAACAGTGATAATGGTGTGATAAGAGAAGCTGCGTGCGCAGCAGCCATTTTGCCAAGCTGCAATGAGACGTTCGTGACAAATTGATTTTGGGTTATCAACTTTTCCATTCTGATAAGAATTTAAACTAGATACGTCCAACGTCCAAGACATATTTTAGATTTCAGATCTTAAAAAAATATGATTCCTAATGAGTAATCATACAATAAAATTGCAATTTATAGATGTATTTCGTGTTGGCTCACGAAAATCAAATAAGTACATTGTTTTATTTATATATTATTTAGGGTTGTCATTGGTTATAGAAAAAAACATTTTTAAAAATGGTATGGACTAGCCGACTCACTTTGAATTACTACTATAGGATCTTTTTAAATTAAAAAAAATAATATTTCATTAATTGTTTGTCATAAAAATGTACAATAAAAAGTAAATATTCATATGTTTGTAGATTATTGACTGAAAACTACTACACCAATGTTGACAGAGATTGTTCTTAGATATATCAGTGTTAGGAAAGTTATTTAGAGGGTATTTTGAACTACGATTGACAATACACCAAGTTTTATACCTATTTTATATAGTTATATCTTATATCCTATCTCCTATCTGCCACAGGCCTGTTAGTTGGATTAGTTCACAAAGCAAGGTATACTGATGGCGATTTACCCGTGAACTGAGATAGGTAGAACCTACACTAAAACCGACTACACCAATAATGTGCTGTAGGTATTTTATTCCAAGGAAGTCGGGTAATACAGCTAATATTTAAAATATTTTAGCATATTATACATGCTTTAATGCACTTATATGTTTGTGATCTAGTATACTTTTCCTCATATTATGCATTTGTGCTCTAGTGCAAAATTTCCACCACATCAAGAAGAGCAATACAACAAAGCCAAGTAACAATACCTACTAACTACAATACTACATGATGGTTACATGGTAAAGAAATCGCCAGAAAAATTTCATGATGGTCCACATTACACTTTGAAATGAGTACCTACCAAAAACATTGAACATTTTACTACATAATGACCCAAACAATATATCTATTGATCGGTTACTATAATAATATCATTTTCCAAGGGACTTGCAGAACTATTTTACCAATAGTTAATATGGTATTATGTCCTATATATAAATTATATAATATAGCCATATAGGTATATATAAATTAAATTTCATACGCTCATAAAATGTTTTCTATATTGACGCTAGAATTTTTTTTGAAGAAAATGATATGGAAAACTTTGTGTTGGGTTTTTTAACCTTAGGTATAAATCACAAAATGTTATGAATTTTCAATTTCAACATTCCTTGCAAATTTTCGCGATTTTGACATATTTCGTAAACATTTAAAACTGTAAATGTTTGTAAACAATAATTGTGACTAACGATTTTTAATTTATTTTTAATATGATAAGTATAATTTATAATAAACTTTGTACTAAATTTTAAAAGTTTATGATAAGGTCATAAAGTAAAAAGTTACATCTATACATAAATTCTAGTAGAATTAAAAACAAAATATAGATTAAAGTAAACAGGTAAATAGGTAATATTGATTGGTAGTTGACCAAATAAATGGGAATGGAACAATTATAGTCTATAGGCCCTAAGACAGCTCACGGATACCTTTACATTGCATTTATTAATGGTTTAAATTCCTATCTTGGGATTTAGTTTGAAGGCACTCTAAATCTATGTGTTTCATTGGTTGTTTTGTGTTGTCTAACTGAACACCGAAGGTCCTATTTAGTTTGTCTTAAAATAACGAGGTTAGTTGTTGTGTACGTTATATCCATATCGTTTATCTATTTTTAAATTAAGTGATTCGCTTGTCTCCCAAATGTTAAGACGGAAAGCTATAATTATACGGCTTTATTCATAGGTATTTAGGGTTAAATATCACTATTCACTTGTAACAGCTTAGGCGTGCGCAACCTCCGGTTTCAGGGGCAGCAAGAGATTAATTCGGCCATTCTTCAAATTCACCATTAAAACCGGCCTATAGTATTACTTTTTTTACTATTGAGTACTGGGTTTGGGTATCAAAATTAAAATTGTATTAGTTATTTGTTTTTTTGGATAAAAAGTTGTACAGTAAGGTACTAAGCCATTAAAGGTGTACTTTTCCACAAGCCTATAGTTAATATTTATTATTTATAATATTTTTATAGTAGACAGGTCTATTAGTTTTATACTGGTAAATTCTATAATCATAAAATATTTATCTATACTTTACCAAAAAAAAAAAAAATCATTTGTGGAAATATATAATTTTACCGAAGCCCATTATTGAATATTTGCCGGCCCCGGTAGCCCCCAAAAAATCCAGGAGTAGCATATGCTGTCTCTGCTGTCCCCGTGCGCACGCCTATGTGTAACAGTAGGTACCTCTTTAATTTGGTTAATTCTATAAAAGACTGCCTTTTCTTACCTCTTTATTTGACTTGATAGTTGATTTGTGATACAAGATATATAAACATCGCATATATAAAATTGTTTAAGGTTGTTCTTGGCATATTTGCTGTGTATATATATTGAGGAGAAATGACACCGTACTTCGAGAGAGTTTGTAATCTATAGTTTTATTTTATTCCTAATTTTCTATCTAAATTTAATAAATCTAGATAACAAATAAGTCAATCTGTTATAATCAATATTGGATCGTATAATCAACCTGATATATGTTTTAATTCTCCTCGTACATGGTACATCAACATACTAATACTTTAGTATATTCAATTTATTAATTATAAATAATTATTTACTATTTTATAAATTCATGAAGTCATTGAACCCATTACCTATGGCAGTCAAATTGTATGCAGTGGTTTGAATTTTAACCTAAAGGGGCTGAAAATAAAAACGTATAATAGGGGAGGCTAAAAATGTCGATGGTGGGCCATGCCCTCCATCTAGTTGGACCTACTGCTTCTGTAAGTCTATGAAGATTTATACTATTACAACCTAACCCAGGGGCGTCATTTAGGGAGAGGGGGCAGGAGTATGCATTTGCCCGACCGGTGGCCGAATATAAACGTGTCGGGTTTTCTTTAATATTAATTCAACTGACTAAGAAGTCTGTGTTATACCATAATATAATTAATACGTACGTACTAAATACCTACAAGGACCGGGCCTTAAAAAAAAATAAAAAGGGCTAAATCGGGTTTTTTTTTGGTAGAACTTTTCGGGTTGGGCCTGAGCTTTTTCTCCAAAAATATTTTAAATTGGACCAAACCGGGATTTTTTTTATCAAAAAATGTTTTGGATCGGATCGGACCAGACTTATAAAAAAATATCCTTCGACCGAAACGGACTTTTTAAGAACAGGATGATTTTTGGTTTTTTCGGGCCGGGCAGTAAATTTATGGCCTTTGCAGGCCTATAGTTGATGTGAGTTAAGATTTTTATGTTTTAATAAGTAATATGTTAACAAAAGTGGATAAAGTTTGTGTCATATAAATTATAAAAAAAATATGTGAAAATGAGAGTTGGGTTACCTAGCGAGCGCCTTTATTTTTATATGTACTTTTTTATAGTTATAATACACGCCAAATATACTCAATAAATAGCAACGTTGCACGATTTTCACATTTCACCTGATCTGAATCGGGTGCATATGGGCTATGATTTGGGGCGCAAATGGGCTACGATAAATAGGTTCCGGCGCAAATGGGTTGCGTCGTTTTGTACGAGACACAGACATACTTTTCAAGTTAGTATTTAAAATTATAGGTATTAAACAAGTATTAAACAAAATATTTTATTATTTTATATTTACTTAGAAATTGTAAACATTTAATAAAACAAATTTACTATAAATGTGCACTAGTACTTTATCAAGGCATCAAGGCATGTGCTGAAATAATTTAAGGTAAAATTGTAAAAAAAAATCAAATTACGAAATGAAATATTTTTTTACTTAAATAATAATAACACAAATTGTCAAGAAATAAACATATTCACAAACTAAGTCGGTACAATTAAAATTTAGCTGAAAAAAAATATAAAGCTAACGGTTTATAATAAGACTATTATTATAATTGGGAACATAATTGAGAAGACACCGTTCGGCATACTTTACAGTCATGGCTGTTGACTCTTAAAATTGCATACACCTGCGCAAGTGTAACGCATAAAAATAATATGTAGTTATTGTGCTGGAGATGTTCGAAAGTCCGTCAAGATTATCTTATTCACCCAGCGACAAGCTTTGAACTCGTCTGGTCCCAAATATTTTTCAATAATCTTTTTCTGAAACAAAACAAAAAACTGCACAGATTAGCATAATAATACAAATAAAAAAGTGTACATCAGACCAGCAGACTCGTAGATCCACTGTTATGTCGTTGTCAGCTACCAATTCACATAATATTTCAAACAGTCAAGGAACAGAAGGAACTCATAACGTCAACTACGGTTATTTATTATCGCTGAACATGGGACACGCGTATAGTACCAAGTAAGCAACATAAATTATATAATATAATACCTATATTTTATTTTAAGATGAAGTAACTATTAATAATATTTTCAATAGTCAGAACGAATATTAGTAGTAATAATAATAATAATAATAATAATAACTATATATTATAACGTATTAATATATGTGTATAAATAGTAATTTTTCCAAAAGAAAACAAAATCGAAGCATTCGGCGTTCGACATCAACAACGTCATCTGCATTAGCGTTGCTGGCTTTTCTATTTTTTTTGAACATACTACAGGTAATACCAATAATAATAATAATTATTATACCTAATAAAAATTATACACAACTGATCTGCTTATTTTATAATAATATGGATATGTAAAATATATAATATTTAAATACATATATATATGTGATAAATGCGTAACAGAGGGGAGACTTGAATAGTTTTATTTTTTTGGTTTGGGCTTTAGAGATCGTTGGATGACAATAAACAAGGACCAGTGTTGATGACGCGCATAACAAAGCAGGCAGTAATACGACCGCGCAATGATTTCATTGAAGACAAACAATCATTTACTCGTGATAATGTTATGGTTACAAAATTTGAAAACATTTATAATAAGTAGGTATTTTAAATTAAAATTATAGTAATGGAATGAAATTGTGTATACTTACTGGTGTTAAGTTATAAGGTGATTAAATTTAATCCATTGTTTGATTTCTTGATTTCTTTATTTTATAGTATTGTTACAACTCAAACGAATATAATATAAAGTATGTAATATATATTTTTATATATACTATTGTATTCAGTATACCAAATAAAAGTAGTTTAACAAAGGCATACAATTAGGTCTTAAATAATTTTTTTTTTAGTTATAAACAATAAAATACATACATTTAAAAATAATAAAAATAAATTTTGTTTAAAAAGTTAAACACATTAAAATATTTACATAATGAATTGATTATATATATTTTGTTTGTGTTAACTTGCTTTCACCTTGATCCCGGCCTAACATCCGATTCCAATCTGTTTGCCCAACAACAAAGCCTATAGCACGCATTTTTTCCTGTTCGCGCCGTTCTTCCATATCAGCCCAACGAACCTACACAGAAGTAAATGTTGAAGCAAGTAAAAAATGTATTAGCATTATATAGTTATCAGTTTTTTTTCTGTAAACACTGAGTAAAGATTACTTTGAAAAATTGTAATTGGTGCGTCTATTGATTAGAAATTGAATCTAATTTGTCCCTTAAAACAGATTACTACTTGTAAAATTGTTTTACAGTTGAATTATTAAATTATGTAAATTATGTATAACAAAATATAAATTATTGTAGTATAGGTTTATGGGATTCAAATTAAAAAATTCCCTTTAGTTCAAATCATTGCGGTCCAAATTTGCAATAGACAGACTACTCAGCCCTCGGAATTATGAACATGTATATTTTAATATTTAAAAAATTAAATAAATATTAAAGTTACATTGAGAATGACAATAAGAATAAATTAAAATTTCAAAATATTTAAATATTATGAACAGGCAGGTATACAGGGGAGGGTTTTCAGTCACTTCCCCACATAAAAATAAATAACATTGATTAATGTCAATTTTTTTTATTAACCCCCCTCACAAATTTTATTTGTATGCGAGTCTGATTATGATTATATAATTAACAAAGTATTAGTAATTATGTTATAACTCATTATGTAAATAATATTTATATTGTTTACATACAAATAAAAATATTAATAATTTCATAATACTATTAAAATTAATGTATGAATTGATCAATTAAAATTTAAAATTATTGAATTAATATGGTCGAATAAATATTAAATGACATGATACATACCCTTTTTTTTCCATCATTTACGACTACTAGTTCACTAACGGAATCATTATCTTCAGGTATTTGCAGCCATTCTTTAATTGAGCTTTCTGGTTTTTTCTTGCATAGACCATCCAATCTTTCTATAATACATTTATCATTTAAGTATTCAAATTGAATGTTCAATAATTGTAAAAGAGTAATTTGTTATATTACTAATGCTTTTAATATATTTAAAAAAAAAAAACATAAATGTTAAATGCATAAAGAAATGACAAAAAAATAAAATAATAAAACGTACTCATCTTTTCTTCTTGTGGAATAGTATCAGTCCATTTGCAAGACAATAATTTCATGACGTCCTGTAGAAATATTAGCAACCAAAAAAAATAGTATAATATAAATGGTATCTTCTTGTTTTACAGTTTTTACAAGATGCCATGTTTTTAACAAACATTTTTATGTATTATATTTATATAAATAAAAATAAACACTAATTTGAAACTAACTATGATATTCTTAAGAAAATAAATATTTCAGGATACGTACACAAATGGTTAAATATAATTATTCACACATTACAAGTGAAATTTTTTTTTAAATTATTATTATTATTATTATTATTATAATAATAAACTTGAACATTTGACGCAATTAATATTTTTGTTATTTAGCTTAGTAAAACATAAAATTTAGAATAGTACTCATGATTTTTCTTCTTCAATAATAATTTGTACACTATCATAATAAATGATTTATTTTTAATAATTTTATAAAATAGTAGTTACCTCTTCTTCAAATTCAATATTTCTATTTTCTTCAGAACTTCTGTCGTCAATGGCCTCATCGCCTTTATCCACTTCCATTTCAATATCTGAGACATCTTCCATTTCCATCTAAATTAATAATAGATTATGTCTTTAATACATTAATACATTGAAGATATAAAATAGTATTTTAAATTTCAGTACCTCGTTTTCTGAAGGTGAAAGTAATGACCTTATATCCAACAGTATTTGATCAGAAGGTGTTTTAACCCAAGATCTCATTATACTATTAATATCATGAGCTGTTCTATTATGAATATTATGTTTGATACACAAATCAATATCAGATTCTAATTCAATAATATAGACCTAAATAGGTATATTGAATTAATAAGAATATAATTTTATCACTAGACACTTACAATTATGATAAAATATTTCAAATATGATAATTTTTGTAGAAAAAAATAAAATAATAAGAGATTATTAAACTATGTACCTAAAGAATTTGTTATTCTAAAATAAAACTAATAGATTTCTATAGGTACACAAATATATTATACTTAAGATTAGTTTTATTTTAAAAACAGGTCTAGGAGTGACAGGGGTGTGCTCACAAGGGGTTTAACCCCTCCCCCCCTCATGGGATGATTTATACCAAGGTGTTACTAATATATAACAATATATGTAACTAATATACAAATTTTTTTTAAACACAATTAATGATTTAATATTATTATAATTAACAAGCACTTCAGCACTTGCAGGTTAATGCAAGAATATATACATAGATATATTATTAAATCATCTGAGTATTAGTCAAAAATACATATCCTCCTCCTCTTTCAAAAAAGTTGAGCACACCACTGAGGCAAGATGTACAAAATAATAATTAAGGGTTAGGCCGATATAACCTTTTAACGATACTCTGATATATTTAAAAATAATATAATTAGCAAAAACTGTAAATTTATGTTAAAATAAAACCGAAACCAATAACTGATAAAAATTATGTTGAATATTTGCCTTGATTATTGATAAAAATATACAAATTAGTCATTATTAATTACATATTCTTTACATATCAGTTAATAATAATTCCCTTTAAAGTGTTAACAAAAATAATAAATAATAATAATAAATAATTATGTTCCTTATTAATTGAATAATGAACATGTAGGAACTTTCAAAATAAATATTTTTCAAATAAATAAAAAATAAATAATAATAATAAATAAGTAATAACTATATTCATCTACAGTTTTAAACATAGCACAATTAAAAAATAGAAAAAAAGGTAAAAACCAATTAAAACAATTAATATTGTAAACTAAAAAAATGTAAGCTATTTATATCAAAAATATAGGTAGTAATACCATTAATTAAAATGACAATCACAGTTTAAATATTTTGTTTAACTGTGATGTACTGCTATCAGACTTATCAATAAATAATTTTAAGCATAACCATTTATGATATTATAGTATTGGTTTTGGAAACAACTAATAACAATAAAACCAATACCACCAATATTGAGTATCGTTTCAAGAATCGGCCCATCCCTAAATGAATAATACACTTACAGTAAACCCATTCATTCGGGAAATCTCTATTATTTCTTTATAATATGACACTTTATTATTAATGGCATCAATAATATAAAATGAAAAATAATTTTCCAAAATTTTTTTTTTAAATGCTTTTATAAAGGACGTTCGGTATAAATTTTCATTGGCAGAATCATGTTCATATTCCATAACCTAAAAAATTAGAATGCACATAATCATTAAAAAAATATTTGTTATTGTTTTTATATTATCATTAATCATTATTAGTTATTATTAAAATATATAAATTACATTTTGCTGTAGTTGTGATGTTTTTTTATTAATTTAAAACACAAAACAAAATTGTTTTAAATGTAATTAAATATAAGTATTAAATGTGATATTATATATACATATAATAAATCGAAACTAAAATAATTGTTTTGATATATTAATTTTAAATATATTACAAAATATAGAGTAGATTAATTT
The DNA here is from genome assembly GCF_020882245.1 of Rhopalosiphum padi. Classification (NCBI taxonomy): domain Eukaryota; kingdom Metazoa; phylum Arthropoda; class Insecta; order Hemiptera; family Aphididae; genus Rhopalosiphum; species Rhopalosiphum padi. The sequence goes on along the minus strand of NC_083598.1, from coordinate 8,486,708 downwards.
TTAAACATAATATGAGGGTTGTTTAAATGTGATAGCTATAAAATTATTTGTGACATTCCCAGCTAAAATAAGTAAAACCATACAAATATGGTCTAAAAAATAGCAAAAAATGCCCTAATACATTTTTTTTTTTGCATAATCTGGTAATTCATCACTAAAAACAGTTCTTATATTAATTATATTACCTTTCTTTCTACTTTTTTATTGGTTTCTGGATCAATTTCAATTTTTGTAACTTCTGTCATGAAATAATCATCTAATGATAATATTCTAGGAGCTTGACCTCCCATTGCTAGTTCTTTCTCCTGCAAAAAAAAAAAAATCAAAAAATTTAAAAAACTTAATAATATAATAAATTCATAATTTACAAACTTTGATTAGTTTTGCAACGTGTGATTTTCCTGAGCCAGGTAAACCTCTTAGTATTATAACTATTTTAGATGGTCTATTAAGTCGACCAGGTGGACATAATAATGTCTCAATGGTTAATAACTGTCGATTAGATGATTTTTCTATTTCATTGACCTTAGACACTTTAGGTGGAGATGGCGCACATATATCAATAATTTCAATATTAGGCTGCAGTTCTTTTTCCTTATCCTCCTCATCATCCAAAATTGTTGTAGTATCTATTGTAATAGATGTTTCTTCAATAATTTCATCATCTTTTTTATTATCAACATTTGATTCTACTTTATCTGAAGAAATATCTAAAAATGATATAATAAAAATTATTTTCATAGTTTATATTTTTATAAGATATATCAACAAACCATTTACGCTCACTGTTGGGTTCATAACTAATGTTTCTTTATTTTTATTTAAATCATCATCAGTATGATCTTGGATAGAATCTAAGAAAAAAAATATACTTAAATCTTATTATGTTATGGGTAATATTTCTTATTTCAATTATAATATTATACTATAATAACCGTATATTCATCACTAATATATATAGACTACTAGTAATAAAATTTTGAAGGAAATTTATATTGATAGGATGTAACTACAAAAAATATTAATCTTGAAAATCAAAATATCTTTATAATAGTATTAAAAGGACACTATTCTCCAACATGTCTATGTTTTACAAAAGTAGAACATAGAAAATTTATGTTTAAAAAACCAACTTTGTGTTTCAATATTTGAGTGAATTGGCTAATGTTCAAACTTAAAGGTAAAATCATTATCTGTAATCACTTGTAGAATGGTTTTTTTATATTTTAAAGTTATAGCCTATAGGTATGTAAAAAATTAAAATATAAAAATACTAATAATTCAATTAAAGATTATAAATTTGTAGATTATTTGTTTTAAATTTGAAATTAACAAAAATTACCTTCTTGTTCAATTAAATCCCTTGTACGATTTGAATTTCTTCTGCTATAACCTGAAATTTTCTTTTTTATTATATTGTTTAACATACCGATAATATTTTTACTTAATTGTATTAAATAATTAGATAGAATTAATAGAAATGGATAAAACCAGTCATATATATATACTCGCATTCAATATGTATTAAATTGTAAAAATAAGTTTAGTAGAGGATCTTTTTCATCATGAAACTCATTTGATTTGTAAAAACTCAATTATCAACTAAGTCCTACCTGTTTGAGTTTGAGCTAATACAATTAAGTCCAAATAAGTGTTAAATTAGTAGACTTTCCTAAATAGTTATGGTAGGCACGGCAAAAAATCTAAAGACCTTTGTTAGTGATTTATCTAGTGATATTTTATGATAGCCACATTAAAAAAACCCTTCTCTCCTAAGTTTTAAGAAAAATAATTATACAATACTGTTATAATTTTTTTTTTAAAGATTTCAACTTTGAAAATCAACTTGAATATTCTTTAAATATTAAGAAAAATATTTTTATAACAATTATTAATTTGTAACCCTCATATCAATGTTTGTCAACAATTAAATGAATGCTTCATTTTTATGATATTTCACTTAGACATAGATGATGAGACTTATGTCTTTTACAGATTTATACATAATATACTACTGTTATATATACAAACATTGTATGCATTTGCTATAAAATAATAGAGGTTGAATTTATAAGCAGTCTAGATTTTTAATTTATCCACTTCTATACTAACTTTTTATTTAATATGTTAAATGATAGTTGTACAAACCTCTATCTTGCCATGGTAGTATGCGTTTACCTCCATGTTTATAATCATAAATTCTAATGGGAACCACAGTTTCCATTGATAACCCTAGGCATAAATATATTTAAAAAAATACATTTATTAGTCAATATATAAATATTAAATTTAATGTAACATTACCTGGAATTACTTTTAATGTAGGTAAATGTCGATAATCAAATATTTTAACTGGATCGATTGGCTGTGCTTCTTCATATAGTTGCTTTGTAGTAGGAAGTGGAACTATTAAATCTTTAATTGGTTCTTCACTTTTAGTATAGTTGTCATCCCATTCTATATTGGGTTTATTGGTATTGTTACCGAAATGTCCTCTTGAAAGTGGTCCATCTCTGAATGAATTAAAATTTCCCCTTGAGAAAGGTACCCCTCTAGAAGAATTATAATTACCTCTTGAAGGCGGCCCACCTCTAAATGAGTCATAATTTCCTCTTGAGGATGGCCTACCTCTAAAGGAGTCAAAATTGCCTCTTGAGGACAGTCCACCTCTAGATGATTCAAAATTTCCTATTGAGAGAGGCCTATCTTGAGATGATTCATAATTTTCTCTTGAAGGTGGCCCACTTTTATTTAGTTCATAATTACCTTTTTGCGAAACAAAATTATTTTCATCAATAATGGGTTTATTTGAATACTCTTCAACATTATTATTTGAAAGTGATGTTCCCGTGGAAAATCTTTGATCTGTATTTCTTGTATTATTTTGAGTTTTAAAGTAATCATCTTCATTATTTTTTAATGTTGGCATTTCTTGAGAATAACTTTGATTAATATTCCTAGAAAATTGGGAATTTGGTAGGATATATTTATTTTCAGTATTTCTCATGATTTGGGATTCTCTTGATTGACGTAAGTAATCATTATTAAAATGTTTTGTATCTGATTTTTCTCTAGAATAATGATTTTCATTATACATATTTCTGTGTTGTTTATTTGAAAACTGTTCATCTTCATCATGTTGATCATCAAATGGTTCTGAACTAAATTTTTTATGTGCCTCCATATATTCATTTTCTGGATCATCTTCTTCGTCAGCAATATTCCAGTTTCTTTCATATCTGACAAACCAAAAATAAACATCAACCTATTAGATATTATTTCATTATTTTTACTAAATATTTAAATTAATACCTATCTGGTGCATCATTCTTGGTTTCCAAGAAGTTTCCTGTGTTATCTAAAATATTAAAGAATAAATAATTGTTTTAAAATTACTTAACAGTTATATTAATGTTTTAATAGTATTATTGAATAAATTGAAGATGTTATTGTAAAACAAAAAATAATTATATTTACCAAATCTATAAATAATATAATAAAATATATAAATATTAGATTCTGAACGAAGTGAGGAATGTATTGATTTTACAATGATGTATGTTTTTTTTTTGTACCTTTCGCGTTATGGAGTAGAAATAATGGTTTGATTTTTGACTTCAGCCCCTCTTTGAAAAGAAAAAAATTTCCAGTAGTTTTCAAAAGCATTAAGAAAACCATAAAAAAGTGACGGGAAAACTGGAATTTTTAGGCATAATCAGTTTTCGACAAAATCAATTTTTTTATTTTGCTATAACTGAAAACGAATTATTGTATATACTTAACATTTTCACAAAATGTTTATATTAGCGTTATCTATTTACGATTAAATATTTCATTTTTTATTTATTAATTTATATTAAAATTTAATATCAAAATATTTTGACATTTTTTAAGCTATTCACAGACAATTGAAATTTTTGATATTTCTAAGTTTTTTTTTTTAATATCAGTCAAAAATCAAAGCACTAAAATTAATACATTCATTACTCTGACTGTTCAGAATCTAAAATAATGGCAAATTGAAATTTACAGTTCTATTATTATTCATGTTCGATTTAAAAAAAAAAAAACAATAATTAGTATGTATTAAAAAAAAATAATTTGGAGGTTGAATCAATATTTGGAATTCAAAAATATCCTTGTAAGAAATGTCTAATTATTATTACTTTTGTTACTCAACTATTTTTAGGCTTAGAGAGTTGGTTTAACCTCTTTACACTGTAGTGTAAGCAGTATATAACATTGGTAATATTTGATTAGAATAACAAATTTTAAATCTAAATGCATGATTTATACATAAAAAGTAACAGTAGTCCAATCACTTTTTCATACTAATTTCTAATTATATTCAACCTTAAATTTTTCTAACATAAATTATTTAAAACAAACTATAAATGCATAATTTTCAATATAATCTGTTACAATATACATCTTACCTAATGAAATGGGTTTAACTAAGTTCAGGCTCAACAAAGAAGGTGGCTTTGAAGGTGTTGTGTTCAAACATGGTTTTGATTGTTGATAAGGAGTGTTAGATTTTTCTGGCAATCTGCTGAAATTGTTAAAGTCGGAGACATTTCCCTTTGTTTGGTTATAACCGTGGAAGTTACTTGATGGTGAGTTAAAATTTCTGTTATATGATTGATCATCAGGGAGCTTATTACACAGTGTACTAGTTTCGCTTGATAGTTTATTATAGGATCCTTCCAATAATGGTCTTCTATAATTAATACTAGATGAATTTTGTGAACTATTATAATTTGAATTAGGCTTATCTCCATCATATGGTAGTCGAGAATCAACATCAGTTTGTTGACTAAAGCTAGATATTGAGCTGTTATCAACATCTGGTGGTAATTGATTATGATACGTCCCAGGATTATTATACTTTGACCAATTAGAAGAATTCTGGTACATAGATATAGGTGGTTGATTCATTTTGTCATGAGATATATTAATTGGATGTGAGTTTAATGTTGAAAGGTTTATAATACTTTTTGGAAAATTAAATGGCTTGTCATCTGGTGTTTGAATTGGTCTAATTTGATTTTGTGGAAGAATTCTTGATACATTTAGAAATCCCTTTGATGAATTTTCATTATTACTAGCTAAATCCAATCCAGGTATTTGATTTTCAGATTTTGAAGGTGGTGTTAAATTATTATGCTACATAAAAAAATTAAAAATACATAATTTTTATTTATTTAAATAATTTTAAGGCATTAACAAATAATAAAAATATATTGTGGCTATACATTTTTAATATTGTTTAATTGGGAAATAAATCACTTATTATGAACTGTTTTAAGTTTTCAAGCATTTTGACTTGCAGGCCATAAAATATATTACAGATCTTATGTTTAATCTTGAGATTTATTTATATATATCAAAAATTAATTGTAAGCAATGATTTATAATAGAAAAAGTATAAAATAAAATTTTGTGTTTGTAAAGGTTCAAATGTATATTTGAAATATTTCCCTCAATTAGTTTTCACTTTGCGAAATATACATTGCTAGAAAAACCAAAAAACTATTCTATGTTTTGTTACATTTTTTTTATCCCCCCCCCCTCCCTACATAAAACACATTAATGTCAAAATACAGACATTTTCATTAAAAAGTGGTAACAATATGAAATAAGGTGATAATCATCCCTCTTTAACTAATGTTTCAGAAAATAATTTACAACTAAAAGTTAGGATTTTACGTTTATATATACTCATATATACTACTCGTATTTCCTATAATTATACTTCTCATAGCCCTACCATAATGGACAGTAATATAGAGTAACTATAAAAATAAAATAAAAATATGGAACACTTTAATTACCCATTTAAATATAATAATATAAAATTTTCAATCATGTTTTGATACAGCTAATAAATGGTTTTTCACTGTTTTAGTATGTTCTTTTTTTTTTATCTAAACATCTACCATGTTCTACAGAAAATACTGATTCACATATTATACCAAATATTTACCCAAACTTCATCAGCATCTTTAAAAAAGGTATTATAGTCTACAACACGCACACATTTGATAATAAACTGACTACGGCGAGTATATGATTATATGATGAGAAGCAAAATTAGCTGCAAATCCTAAAGTCTATTGGTATGATTTTTCTACCTCATTGGGATAAAATTGGGAAATTGGGAAATATCAATGTTTTGTATAAAACTATTAATATGAAAATATGTTTCATGTACCATTATTTTTTTTTGCATATTGTATTATTGTTATAAATGTCACTACACAAGGTGATTTTTTAAACATGATGCTCACCCCGTTTTTATGCTTAAATTATGCATATATTCAAATTCTGATTTTTTGAATTTTTAAATGTTATTAAAGATAATATTTTTGAGTACTTAGATTTTTCACAACATTTAAGGAGTATCCTGTGGTGATAACAACTTAATTTTTTTATATGAGAACATAATACGTGTTTCAAGTTTTAAAGTAAAATTTGAATCGGGTAATTTTTCTGAAAATGTTGACGTATTGTACTTGTAATTAGAACAAAAACTTCTAGAGTTATCTATTTTACTTAAAATACTAAGAAATAAGAATAAATGATAATTTTCCATGTTTTTAAAATTTTCAGGTTGCAATATTAATCCATAAGCATTTAATAATAAGTAATAATTATTAACGAATATTTTACATTGCATACCAAAATATTTTTAATATAATAAATTATTATCTTTATTCCTTAGTATTTAAAGTAGAATAATTCCAGAAGTTTTCGTTCAAATTTCGGTTACAATACGTCAACATTTTCAAAAAAATTACTTGATTCACATTTTACTTTAAAACTTGAAACACGTATTATGTTCTCATATAAAAAAATTAAGTTGTTATCACCACAGGATACTCCTTAAATGATGTGAAAAATCTAAGTACTCGAAACTATCATCTTTAATTACATTTAAAAATTCTAAAAATCAGAATTTGAAAGTATGCATCATTTAAGCATAAAAATGGAGTGAGCATGTTTAAAAAGTTACCTTATAATTATTATATAGTATACTTATATAAAACGTGTTGTGGTGGGTGGCGTGGTGCGCTAAACTATTAGACATATGTTAATTTTATACAAAATCCTTCTATTTTTAGATAATAAATAAATAATTGAATTTCAAAATACACAGAATTTTTATTATTAGCATTATTAAATAATAATGCTCCTATAGTCTAAAAATTTTTCATTCTGATGACATTATATATAATAAATTGTAACCATAATAAAATATAGAAAAACAGTTCCAAATAGTTCGGCCACAGACCTATTGTTATGAATTAATTTGGGGCCCGGGGTTATTTTGCATCTCTACCATTCCCGGTAGTTGCGGCACTGTGTTTGATTATACATTTGATTCATAATTAAACAAAAAATAAATATTATATTTAAACTAAACAATATAATAAAAATTTTAATTTAATAATTACTGATTGATGTAATGGAGGTGGTGGTCCTGGAGGTGGTTCATTAGTTAAATTTGAAACATTTGACATCATGGGATTGTAACCTAATATTTGCTGGGGTAGTAATTTATTTTCTTCCACTTGAATAGCTTCTTTCTATTATATACAAAAAATATTGTTAAATACTGTTTAAAAATTGTAGTGAGTTTTATCAATATCATAATAGTAACAATTATATTATTCTAGTATTAATAGTAACCAATAATAAATTTACCTTCTTTTCAATTAATTTTAGTTCCCTCTTTTTTTTTAATACTTCACACTTCTGTTTTAAATGATCACGCCAATTTATCCATTTTTTTTCATACTCTAAATACTGAACCTAATTAAACACAATTATATTAGTATAAATTTAAATAAAATTTCAAAAGATGATTAAAAACATTTTACTTTATCTGGATGGTTTTTATTTTGTTCTTTCCACTTAAGAAATTGTTCTTCCCATGATTTAAACTGTTCCTCAAATAAAGCTTCAGTTTCATCACTTAATTCAATTTCTTTTTTATTGTTGCCTATATCAATTTTTATTTTTTTTTCACTTTGAAATTCAGGTTCTAATCCTCGTTTCATTCCAACTTCATTATTTATTGTGTTCTAATAATAACATTTATTATCATTATTGTTCTTAAAAAAAAAAAAAATATGCCCATTGTGTTTATGATTACTTGTTGAGATTGATTAGATAGTGGTAAGGGTGGTCCTGGTTGATGATAAGAATAGTGTTGATTTTGAAATGCGATTGGAGGGGGTTGTGACGGTGGTAATGATTGACTTGGAGGCATTGGAGGAGGCACTGGTTGTGTGGTTGCAGAAGAAATTTGTCCAGTCTAGTAAAAATTGAATAAATAAAATACTATAGAAAAATAAAATATTGTCAATATTAAAAAGATTAAGTGTAAATTAATTAAATAATGTATGGACCTGGCTTTTAACAACAAATAAGATACATATAAAATATTTTATTATTGTAACTGTATCCCATATAACAATTAATAAATAAGCAGATAAATATGTAATAATTACATTGTTTATGTATAATAATATGTTGGTTAAACAAAAATATAATGTTAGTAATTTGAAAAACCATTTTATTTTTAAATTATCTATAAGTAAAAGCACATTTTCATTTTAGTTTATTTAAATATAGTATAAAATAAATAATGTAACAAAGTAGATACTACAAAAACAAAACAACCGTTTTCAGAAATGATATTGATATTGAATCATGTGTATACAATTTTAAAATACTTTACAAAACCTATTTGAGAAATAAATGATTGATAATATATTTTTAAATTACAAACCTGTTGTTGCCATTGTTGAAATTGTTGTTGCCATACCTCCCATCTTTTCCATTCTTGCCATTTTTGCACCATCTGAAATAAAATAATAAAACAAACTAATTAATTGTGAGGTTTAAAAAATATTATATCTAACTTACAGCAGGATCTATTGCATTTGGTTGAAGTGGTTGATTCATCTATAAATTAGAATACATAATATATTTTTGTACTTATACAATTAAAGAATTAAATACTATTTAGGTATATAATGACCTTTAGATTGATACAAGCAACTAGTTTAACTTTTGTAGTATATAAAATGGAAATTTTATAAATTTAGATACCACAAAAAAAAAACTTGTTTTTATTTTCTATTTGATAATTAAATCTAAAATTAATAGGTATAAGATAAGAAAGTATGTGGATCAATAATGATTTGGGAGATTGCCTAATATTAGACCTAGGGACCAAAGTATGAATAAGAGTGCTAATGTAAGCTAATTATGTTTTATTTTAATTTATGATATAGTTAAAGCCAGTTGGCGCAAATAGAAAAAAATTCGGGGGGGGCGGTTCACAACCCCTTAACTTTCCCTGATTGTACAACTGGTTTTAACTATATCATAAAAATTAAAATAAAACATAATAATAGAGGTTTCTGCACAATGTTGGTTATTCAATATTTTTTTCTAATTATGCTCATATTTATATTAAATATCTATAAATATCAAATACTATGTAAATTTGTATTAGAAATAATGTAAAATTATTATTTTATTTTGTTTGAATACAAACTAAATATGACAAAAACCTATAGGTTATATATAAACAACTAAAAATTCTGCAATACAAGCAAAAACCACAAGGACTAAGATAATATTTTTATAATAAGTTAATTTATTCTAATATTAAAAATAACAGAATGGATTATTCTAAACGTAAAATTTGCTATGACAGTGACAACATAAGCAGGTATAACAAATTGATATAATAGTAAATGTAATACCTATCTTAGTCTTAGCATATAATGTAATATATATTATTATATATCAGTAATTTTTTATAAAGATATTAAACAATTATAACTTGAGCATGACAAAACTTAATTAAACAAAACATTACTTTAATAGGTATTAATAAAATATTACCTATTATATAAGCAGAGGCGCAAGTTTAGCAGAGCAGGGGGGGCAACTGCCCCCTTCATTTGGTAGGTGCTTTTTTGAAAATGCATTTTAGAGAAGCTAATGATTATTTTTAAAAAAATAAATTGGTGAATACTGTTATCTCACAATGTAAATTATATTTTTTATTTTTATTTGATACATTTTATTATAATTTATACATGTGAGCACAGCAAATTTTTTTTTTTTTAATATGGGTATTGAATACTTTTGTTTTGCCCTTCTATAGTTTGAATTAGTTTGCGCCTCTGTATATAAGTTGGCATTTTTACATATATTTGCAAGCTTTTTGATCACATAAAAGGTGTTTAAAATGTTTTGAAATGTAAACTATACATCTATACTTCTATCTGAAGACCAAATAAAAAGAAAATTATTGAGTAATAAACCACCACCCTTTTTAACAAATTTCTGGATAGGTCAGTGTATAAGTAATCTAGTACATAAATATAAATATAAATAAGAAAGAAATTAAAATAAACCATCTTTTTTTGTTTTAATTTTACTAAATAAAGTGTAAGCAATATAATAATAATATTTGTTGTATAATTAAAGAATTATTACTTACAGAAATATTTTGCATAGTATTTGCACCAAAAAATGGATAAGTCTGCATATTGTTTTCATAACTGTTAACTATAGGCTTAATAGATGTAGGCGGTGGAACTGAAGTAGTCCACGGCGTTGGATACATTTTGTTTTACTTTAAATACATATTCATACATTTAAAATATAAATAAAATAATTATTATTGGAAGATACTTACAATAATTATTGTCTGTTATTATTTTTGTAGTCTGACAGTCTGGTATAACTTAAAAATTTTAGATTAATATTTGTTTTGTACACATCAAATATTGAAAATAAACGTCATAATATTTGACGTTTGTACATGTAATAGAAGACTAGTAGCTATGTAATTTCCATTATTTATTATCTAAATTATCAAAATTTGGAAAACTTTATTCAGCGATGTATGGTATTGTACACTAAAACTAAACAGTAAACGAACGACAATTAATAAGAATGAAAAACCAAGTACCAAGATGAATAAATTCAATGTTTGTGTTTAAAAGTTAGATACCTATAACCATATCTACCAGGATTTTGGTTTTTGGTAAATTTGATAACAGAAAATAATAAACCCATAGACCCCATAGACCTTATACTGATAGACCCACAAATATATAAAATATTTAAATATTTTATATATCTGTGATCTGTGCTTACCATCAAATACTATATACGATCGTATATAGTATTTGATACCATAGAATATAGATAATAAAGAGATGGATAGGCCACGGCTATATTAACCATAGATCATATTATACAAATCGCCATTTTTCACCAATTTATGCTCACGTTGCTCATCAGTGACATTAGCTACACCTCTGAACACTAAATCCTGCCATGCAGCGACTACTGAGCCTTTTTTTTAACGAGTTAAAACTGTGTTGTATTTTTTTGAATTCAAGTGTTTAGAGAGTTCCTTATTTGTGTCCAGTGGCGAACACTTAAATATAAATAGGGGTAGCTACTAGCTAGCACGTTCAATGGAAAATATGCCACTCACCTACGACCCGTCAAATCACTTTCAAAAACTAAAAATAAATGGCAATTAGTACAATAATGCTTTTTTTAATATTCTGATATTATTGGCAAATGTATATGTATTAATTATTAAAGTGTCTGTTATGTCAATTTGAGTATCATTTTTACACGAAAGTACTATTACACTTTCAAGCCAAACAATTTAGGGGTAGTAGATGCTACCCTAGAACCCTCTAGTGTGCGCCACTGTTTGTGTCCCCTTACTATATTATTACATAATATATTATACACAGCTACGACTCTACGAGTTACGACCTACGAGTTAGGTAAGGTACAATAGGTGCATCATGATTATTATATACTATATACTTAAACTTTATATTATTATTATAATTTTAATTTTTTTTAACTATTCTAAGTGATGTGTACTTGATAAAATTCTAGAATATATACGACCTCGAGAGCCCTCTAAGATCAGTAAGAAGGAAATTGTGTAAATTTCATATTAGCTAGTATACGATAGTAGTAGCCAGTAGGTAATATTCTTCAAGGGACCGATTCTTGAAATTTAATAAATTTTATTGTGTGCGATAAAAAATATATTATATAATAAAAAAATTAGTCACAGGATACAATATTTTTGTATTCTTGAAGTGATGAAATTTTATCGATTACTCTTATATTACAAGATATTCGACTATAGGCGATCCCGGTGATACAAATTTGTTAAATATATTTACAATTTCAATATCGCTAATTATCAATATTATTTACAGTGATATATTATAATATTATATGTTTATAAAATAAATGTCATTAATTTTATTAAATTTCAATTACAAGAGTAATTATTTGTATTTTAATTGACAGTTTTATTAATTATTATGGCGGCTTTTAATGAGATAGCATGGGAATAATCTCCCAGACCTGCAGACGTTATTATACTTGGCTTTTACCTTATTTTAGCCATTTTAATTTTGTGTTTTTTTTTTATCTATTTTTACCAAAATTATAACAATAATAAATTGAATCTAGGAATAAAAATCCCCTAACAACATTCATTGGAAAAAAAAGCCCCTTACCAGCTAGATACATTATTCGTTATTTTATTATGATTTACATAATTAAATATTATTGTTATTTATTTATAACTAACTTGTTGTAACATGTAATATGTTGATACATTTTAATTTTTAATAAATAAAAAAAAAATAATTAAATATAATCATTAGTCATTAAATTTATCTATGTAACACTTCTTTAGCATATCTAAGTATATAGTTGCAATTTGCATTTAATATTGTCATTTGTACCTTACATAATTTAAAAAAAAATTGAAGATAAAAATTTAAAATAATTGTTTATAATTTGTATTATAAAATTAAAAAATGATTATTAAAAATAAATTATTTAAATTATACTTATACAAATGACGAATGGGCAATGGCAATTATCGATAATGTTAAACACAGACTGCAGCTATACTTATGGATATGTTAGAACTTTAGAAGTGTTACATAGATAAATGTAATAATTATATTTAATTATGTAAATCTTAATAAAATAACGAATAATGTATTTAGTTGGTACAGGGTTTTTTTTTCGAATACCAATGAATTAAAATTTAAAGACTAAAGTTACTAATGTTGGGCACGAATTATATCGTGATGTTGGGTAAAATTATCTTATCACTAAGATATTATTCACTAATATATTTGTGATAACTGATAGATGATAGCCGATGGCGACGAACTATTAACTATTTAAGTTTATTAACCTATATAAGATTAATTTTTCTTAATTCTTTGAGTTACATAAATTATTTTTTTTTAATTTGATTTTTTTTGTTTTAAATAGTTGATACTTGAACACAATTAACTTCCTTTATTTAAAAATGGCTGGGTGTTCTAGGGACAGTCAAAATGTCGATTCTGACAATATTCAAACCAATTTGCAGGTAAATTATTATTTTTCTATTCCAGTGTCCAGTGTTCTTAAAATTAAAAAAAATATTACCATTTTTGTATGCTTATGATATAGAGATCATCTTGTTGTTATGTGTGCAATGGTTATTATGGACCATGTTTTGACGAACAAATTTGTCAAACATGTCATTTGTTTCTTTTTTCTGAAGAGCTCACACAAGCTGTCCAAGAAGATGTGCATAATACAATGGTAATAAAGTCTTTTATAATAACATTATTAATGTATGAGTAAAATAAGTACATATTAAATGTGTATGGTAGGTAATTAACAAAATAAGTTATATTATTTAACTTTTATTTATTGTCGTGTAATGTGTATTACTTCTATGGTAATGAGTGTTTTGTCCCCGTCATTTTGAGTATAATATTGTTTCATTCCCAAATTATGTGATACAATTATTTGTCTTAAATTATTTTTATGTATTGTAAATACTATATGTGTACTATTGTAAAACTGATAATAAATATCAATTTTCCATAGTAGTCTGCAATGTCCACAATACACAATATATAAAACTATATATATATCTGTGATAAAAATACAATAGTGTTTGATAATTCCATTTATATGTGACCAGAGAATTACCTAATTGAAGCTAAATATAAACTGCTAAAAATGTGCTATGTTACATTGTTATGTACTAATAAGACGCAAAGGATAAATTTGAGCATGGTGTGCTCTCAATAAAATCTGAAGAAGATCTTACATGCCCTGATATTAAAAAAAAATGGATTATAATCGTTAATCATCAAAATAATCTTTTTTTTATGATAACAAATCCGAATAAAAAAAGAGTACTTTTATTTGCTTCAGAAACATTTATTGGTATTCCATCTATCCATTAATAAATATGTATAATGTATTGATGGAATCTTTAATATGTGCCCCAAACAATTCTACCAAAATATCTTTTACATACCATTATGATTGCTAAAGTATTCCAATAGTATATGCTTTATAGACTTAAAGTTTACAACTTTATTTATTATTATCAATTTACTTATTTACAACTAATTTAATATTATTAATATTTATTAAAATAACATATATTTTATTTATTTAAGAATTTGAGGATAAAACAGTAAATGTCGTAGTGATAAAAATACCTAGATGTACATAATCTACAACATTAGTGAAATTATGTATTTTTAATTATGAGATAGATGGAATTAGCATTATAATATTTTAAATAATATATCAACTTTTTTAAAGAATAAAAATTTGTATATTGTGAATATTTGTATAAAAAACACTATAAAGAAAATCTGAAATATGTTTTGAAGTAACCAAAAATGTATTACTTTTTTGGTGTTATTCATACTTCTTAATGGATATTAGGCATGAATAGCATATTAAGTTTTGAAGCAAGCTTTTATAACTAACTTTATTCTTGTAAGTGTATCCATGAAAGGGTAAGTAGTAAATAATTTGTAAAACCAATTAAAAATTAATATTTGAAATTGGACCAAGTACTTAAAGACTTGAAGTATTCTAAACTAAGTCCTTAGGTAGTTAGGTGCATATTCATAAAATCATATTTCTGTATTTTTTGAAGTGAAACTTCTTTACAGAGGGTACAAAAAAAAAGACCACGGTCGGCATCACAGTTATTATTGTTATTATTTTATTAGTTACAAATAAATAATAAAAAATTACTTATTATAATAAATTATAAAATTAAAAAATTAAAAAAAATACATTTCTATTGAAAATAAAATTGTAAAATGTGTTATTTTTATTTTATTCCAATACACACCTAATATCAGTTGCATGACTGAAAGAAGTTTCACTTTATCCGTACATACTTGTTATACGCACAGTTTTTTTAAATTAATTTTTGATTTTTTGTTAAATGTTTTCTTTATAATAAATGTTTGATTAAATATTAAGGGAGTTGAGGATGGAGATAGTGGAAATGATGAACCAGCAGATATATTTTATAATGGTTTTCAACGACCAGTTCAAGATGTACCACTTGATGCACGTGAACAAGCTGCTCCTTCACAAGATCTTGCACGACGAATTCAGTTATTATCAGAATTATCAGCTCTACGTACTCAACCCTTTGATGATGATAGTGATTATTTCCAAGAACTTCCTCCAGAAGGTAAATTTTTCATAGTCTATATCCTTATTATAATATTTATTTATTTAATAATGTTTATGATTTTATTATTTTTGACAGTGTTATTAACTGTATTTTCGTATTTGGATGACTTTAGTCTGTGGTGTGTAAGTAAGGTATGTACTCGTTGGAATCAATTGTTACGTTCACATATTCCACAAACATGGCGTAGGTTTGTAGTTAATTGTTGGCCTCTTTACCAGCCATTAAAACCTGTTGATGATTGGCTTTCAGTTAGTTCAGCTTTGTAAGTATGCCTATTTGTTGTGTATAACAAAAAATAAATTAGTTTTAGTGAATGTTTACTTGTTCATTTAATAGATTTGCTAGTTCATCATGCTTATTATGTATTCGTCGAATGTATTATCGCCCACATGCTGAATGTCAAGAAAATTCATGGAGAAGAAGACGATTACGACATGAAGTTAAAAGTTAGTATTTATAAGTTATATTTATATTAAACTAATAAATCATAAAGTTATTTTATGGATATTGTAATTTTTGTCTATGAATTGTTAATGAGGTAAACAAAAATAATGTAAATACAATACTAAAATTATAACATAATAAATTAATAATTGATTAAAGTTTTTGAATTCCTTACGATCATAAATATTGAAAGTACCTTTTGTACAAAATATATTAATTTTTAGTATTTTTTTTTTTTAATACTTAATAAAATTAAGACATATGATTATTCTTAATTATTTAATTTATTTAGTCATTAAAATCCTCTATTAAATATCTTAAATACAGTGAAAACTCTTTATAATGAATCTGAAGGGACCAAGAGATTTCTTTCGTTAAAGAGAGTTTTCGTAATAGAGAGGGTTAAAAAAAAACAAAATTTCTGTTAGAAATTACGTCGATAATAAAATGAATATATATTCAATATCGATAATAAAATAATGGTATTAATGCTATTATAATATTAAAGGTAGATAATAAAAGAATGTAATTGTTCTTGGAAATGTCGGAATTTTTGCCGATTATTCTTATAATTTATAATACTAAATAGGTAAATTATGTTATGAAATATAAAATATTGTTTTGTTACTGAGAGTGACTATACGTTATAGAGAATGAATTGATTAATGGGTTATAAAGCAAACCATCCATTATTATGTAATATTTACGTTATTTAGAGTTTTTTGTTTTAAAGAGTTTTGTTATAAAAAGTTTTCAATGTATATGTGAGGAAAATAAGTTACATATTTTATTATTTTATCATTGAAACATGTATATATACTTTACATGAACAAACTAGAATTATTTAAACTAAGTTTACTATATTTAAGGTACATTTCTATTGTGTTATAAAATTATAAACAAAAAAAATTTTCACCATAACATTTATTTTTTGTTTTATTGCTGAAATGTTCCTATTCTCACATTTTATATTTTTTGAAATAAAATGAATCTTATTTTTATTTTTGCTCAGATTTAAAGACTGATCCGCCTGAAGGTATTAGAGCAATATCTCTGGATAATCATTGGTGTCACTGGCAAGCCACAATTTTAGGACCGGCCGGTAGTCCTTTTGAAGGAGGAAAATTTTTTCTGTACATACAAATACCTTATGGGTAAGTTGAGGTAATCTTACTAAAATATTATTGAAAATTACTAGTAATTTTAATTGTTATTTGTTTTAGTTATCCAATGACTCCTCCAGTGGTTAGATTTTTAACTAAAATATTTCATCCTAATATTTCTCGTCATGGAGACATTGGTATAGATTCACTCCATTATAATTGGAGTTTAGCATTGACTATTGCTAAAGTATTGATTTCTATTCAGTCACTGCTAACTGATCCATTTTGTGATGTGTGTATGGAACCTGACATTGCACGTCTCTACAACAATGATCGACAGACATACAATACTATTGCACGATATTGGACTCATCGATTTGCTATGAACGATATATTAACATGGACTAATTAAGTAATTAATTTTAATTTTTAATTTTATTTTTATCACATATTAAGATCTGGTTGCTAATTACCATATTAAAATTATGATCATAGCTTGTAAAGCAGTGTTAAACAAGTTATATTACATTTCAAGAATGGATAAATATCAGTGAAGAAATGTAATATGTTATAAATATATGGAAAAATATATTTGTTTTTTTTTTATATAAACTTCTTGATTAAATTTGTTATAATTTTTATTTATATGTCTAAACCAATGTATTATAAATTATAATGTTATAGTGTAAAATTAAATAGCTTTAAAGATATTAATATGACAGGTTAATTAAAATTGATCAATATTTCAATTTATGTAATGTAAGAAAGATATAAAATGTAATTATTTTTATTTTGTGATGATATATTTTAATTTTTAATACATATTTTGTATGAAATTTACCAATATATAAATTGATTATGAATGATCCTTAATTATTAATCTTAGAGTTAATTATATGATTATTTATAAGTTCCTCCTCCAAAACTCACTTCTTTAACATTATTAGGTAGATGAATTATATTATCAAATATTATTGATAATATTGTGTCATACATAAAATATAAATCTAATTGTAGGCCATTGTTTGCAAACATTATTTTCATACACTTAATTGTTTTGATGAGAAAATACAATACAAGGGCTAATTTTTTTTCATTAACAAGCCTTCTAGGAGTGTACATGGAAGAAGACCACTCTCTGGTTCTGACTAATGGTAGCTGTTTTTTTTTTTTTTTGACACTGTTGACTAGAATAACTTATTCTTACTTGATGGCAGCATTTTTAGTCGTTATATAGGTTTCTGGCATGAATGCATGATGGTAATTAGTTTTTTGTGTTCTAGGCTTGACCAGATTGAAAGACTAGTTCAATAACTGGATATTTAAGATTTATAATTGAAGTAAATTTTCAAATAAAGTTTTCATTTATAAATTCTAGGTTCAAAGTATAATTGTTGAATTATATATAGAAATGTATATTGCAATAAAGATTATTAATATTAAAAAAAAACTATACTCAATAATATTATTTTTGCAATTAATATCCATAACAATAATAATTATGTATTACATTTTTTAATTCATAAGTTAACAAAATTCACAACATTCAATTCAAACTCATGTATATAATATATATATTATAAATAAGATGTTCAAAGAAAAATGTATTTTGTAGTTGTATTAATATTTAAGCTCTACCTGAGATATAAATTATAACAATAATATATATATATATATATACATTATAGTGTTAACTGTAAAGGGTTAAGATATATTCATAGCCCATAGGTGTAGCCTGGGGTAAATTTTTGGGGGAAGAGGAAAAGATTGTGGCTAAAATAAGTCTATTAGGCATGAAAAAGAGGGAGATTTACCCCCATTCCACAGTAGTATTCCTTCCAATATATAATAAGTATATCAGTGAATGATATTATAATTTTTTATTAATATCTTTAATATTAATGAAAAAAGAAATTATACAATATTACAATGCATTGTGCTTTTTTATTGTTTATGTTAAAAAAAATTTAATTTTAACTTATATCAGGGGGAGGAAAAATTCTATTGTCCCCCCCCCAAGTCAAAAACTAGAGAGGCAGTTGCTTCTCTTGCCTTTCAAAAATTACACCAATAGCTATATGAAAAAAAAAAACAATTTGGGAGTTTTTATTTATATGTTACTATAATTAAGTAAAAAAAATATTTAATTTTACATGTTTCAAAAGCCTATAATGTAATATGTTTAAGGCATAAAACAAAATTAACAATAGTTTACAAATAATGTACATGACAAAATAAACAAAAAATTTAAACAATACAACAAATGGAATAAAAATATTTAACAATATTTATTTTACTATAATTAAAAATTGTTTTACACATAGTATACATTTTCTATAATCACATATTATTTGTTTTCTCATCTAAATATGAAATAGTTGGAGAATAACAGGCAATATAACTTTTAATAAATAATACTTAAATATGTTGAAAGCTAGAGAAGTTGAACATAAAAAATAGATAAGTTTAAAAATAGTAGGTATATAGAAACAATAACTTTAATATGAAACTCATATGTTGACATATGTTTTCCTTTGAATAGGATAAAGCAATAAGAATTACTTATAATTAATTAAACATGATATTCATAGAAATCAATACTTCTTTGTAATCTTTTAGTGCTTTGATGATTGATAGGCAGAAACCCTTGGAAAGAGGTAATAATGGATATCCAGGAACAAGCTTTTCATCTATAAATTCATTAAAAAAAAATATTGATATGATTATACAAATATTAAATAGCATAATTTGGAGTAAACTGCAGTATTAATTACATAGATGTGCACATAACAGAAGTGATTGAACAAATCATTTTTTATAAATGGAGATCTAAAATTCCAAAATTCTAAGAATGAGGGGGGTATTTTATGTGATGTTACTAAATTATATGGAATTTATAGTAAAAATTACATGATAAAAAACTTGTTTTTATGATATTATTTACTTAAAAAAAAAAAAATGTTATGTGAAATACTTTTTGATTTTCCATGTAAAATCATTACATTAAACATCATATTTTAAATTATAATGTCTTAAAATCATAAATAAAAATAGGAACTATTTTAGAAATAGATTTAGATAATATTTGTTGGGAGTTGGGACTATTACTACTGTTTAATATTTTATGATATTAGAATATTACAAAATTCTGTTTTATAATAAGTGACCATTATTCATAGTTTAACACCATAAGGGCCTTATTTAGAAAGTAAACACATCTGTTGTGAAAAAATAATATTATTGATGAAAATTAGTTATTACATTACCTTCTGTTAATTCTCTTTCAGACATTTTAATCCAATTTTCAATTGTATTGATTAATCTAAAAATGTTCATAAATATATCATAAAAAAATTATTTAAATAATTTTATTATATAGTTTAAACATATAAAAAACATACTTTGGACCATGTGTTTTTACGTGTTCCAGTATTTCTTCTTTAAAATACCCTGTATTTTTAATATCCCTAAAATAAAAAATTTAAATAATATTAAAATAAAAATAAATGAATATTTAGTTCAATAATGTTTGAAAATTGAAAGTGTATCTCGGCATAATCATAGCATTTATCTTTAATATCATTAAAAAAAACTCCTATTTCAAATTAAAATTATAAATTTTGAATTCATTTTAAAGTTGTAAAAATTTTAAATCCTAAATAAATTTAGTAAAAACAAAAATTTATGAAATATACACATGTGACTAATTGACAGCCATATTATAAGTTATAACTGACAATAACAAACTATTCCGACTATCATGATTGACCGATAATAGTAAATTTTTAGAATACAATATAGCAATTTACATTATCCATTTATTTATTACGCGATTGACCGATAATCTAACCTTTACCTTAACTTAATAAAAAATTAAAATAATATTTAATCCTTTTATTATTGCTGTTGCATATATGCAAAATCAAAAAAACATCACTAAAATTCTACTGTCGCATAGCTTTTTTTTTTATTAACAATTTATAGAATAGAAATCTCCAATAAAATTAATTTAATGCAGTAAAGCCAGGTATAGTCATATTTTAATATAGTAGTCAAAAGGTTAAATTTTTTTATTAACTTACGAATAATGCATTAAGTTTAACATATTTGTCATTGATTGCACAACTTTGATCAAAGCCATTTCGTTGTAAACACGAGAGTTTTCTTTTGCGAGCTTTTGACCACGTTGAGAATCAAATCCAGCTTCATTATAATACGGCTCACTCACCAATATCAGTCCTGAAACAATTATATAATATTAATATTGAAATAGGTATAAAAATGCATTTTTATCACCTTGTATTGATACTAGAAGCTGTAATAAATTAGAATCATTAGGTGACCATAATTCAACACCATGACCAGACCAAGTACCTAAAAGACTAAGGCATACTTTTCCATCTTCGTATAGATTTGGATTCAATCGGTCATCACAATAACTATAATAATGACAGAGAGGAGGTTGAATTGGATAGGTAGGTGGAATTTTGACATCAAATAGAAACAAACCACCAGCATATGGAGTTTTTTCTGGTCCTCTTATCATTATAGAAAACAAATCCTAAAATAACAAAATAATTAAGGTACACATTAGAGAAATATACTATTATATTGTTTACTTCATCTAATAATTATTATGCCTATTATTTAAATAATAATAATTTAATAATGCTAAAAATAATAAGCTTATTTATTTTTGTATAGCTTTTTTTTCTACACATAATAATAAAATATTATTAATTACCACGCGATTTTCAAAAGTTTTCACCCAAATCCCTGCTGGTAAACTTTTTTGAAGTATTTGGATGTCTTTGGCAATAACTTTTGGTAATGATGAATGTAAATTATCCTTATCATTGATATATTTGTGTGAATTATCCCTAAGTGTATCAACCACATCAAAAACTATAAAAGAAAATAAATAAAATTGAAAAACAGCCAATTTAATTTTCTTCTTATTATTTTAATAACAAATATAGAATAATTTTATACAATGCCTAATAGGACACTAAACATGCATGTGTTGCCTCTGCCTTTTTGCATTTAACATTATTTTATTCCAATTTAAAGAATATTAACTACAGACATAAATTTTACCACTATCACTTACATTATTAATTTCTATATGCAATGCAATTTTCCTATAATTCGACAGCATGAGAAATGTATGGGAAAAATTAATTTAAATTACCAAATTAGGAAATTACTAATAACATAAATCAAATTTTATCCTTAGAAAAATAGAAACTGATGAATTTTGCTTCTAACACTTATGATTGGTTTTATAAATGGGTTAATGATTTATTTTGGGTTTATGATTAATTTAATACTCCTACCATATTGCATATTTGAAACTTTATTTAAAGCTGAGTTTTTGTGTTTTTTAATTTAACTAAGGTAAACAATATTTTCTTTAATTTTTTAATCATATTAATAGAAATAATCAAAATGTCTTAGATTTAATAAATGAAGCAAATATTAACACACTTAATTTATTTTTTAGAACATTTTTATGATAGAGCTTTTGTTGTAGCCTAGTTGTAACCTCTCAGCTGAACGGAGTATATTCAAATTTATCTTTAATTTTCACTAAAATTAAAATTTGAATTGGTTGTGATAAATTATGGAAATGTTCTAATGTATATAGTAGAATCTGCTTAATGGGAACAAATAAGCAGTCCCAAATAAATTTATTCATTACATTATATGTACATCGGTTTATTGGGATAGTCAGATAATGGGAACAGATAGATCACTGCCTAATATGTCCCAATTAAGCGGATTTAACTGTATTAAGAGGACATTACACTCGCATGTATTGTCTACATCTTACAAAAGTGAAACATAGAAAAAGATGTTTTGTGCGGGATAGAATCACTCAGGCTGTAGAGTTAAGAATACAAATTGATATACAATATAGTTGAGAAAATTATCTATGAAATATTTTTTTTATTTTTTCAATATTGGTACAAAAAAAAAAAAAAAATATTCAAATTTAAAAATAATGGATTTTGAAACAATAAGAACTTCTTTTCGTATAAGTGATATCAAAAAATAAAAATGATGTTTCATAATATTACATAGTATATCAATTTGGAATCTGAAATATCAATACAGCTCGAGTGGTTCTATTTCGCACTAAACAGTTTTTGCTATGTTTTGCATGTGTAAGACGGATACAACACATGTGTGCGTAGCATCCTCTTAGTCTAATGCAAATGGAGAAGTAATGTTTTTGTTTAATACACATAAAAAATTATACATGAAAAGTAAAAAACAAAAAATGTTCTGTGATTTTAAGTTTGAATTTATGTATAATATAGGTATTTTTAGTTATACAAACCTCCAGCTTCTTCTGGTTTGGTTATAACTTGAAAAACTGGTTCAGTAACTGTTTCTACTTTAATGATACGACATTCAGTAGAATCAAATTCAATTAGCGGAAGTGCTGACGTTGGCTCAGTTATATCCAATATTTCAATACCAAAGTCATCATGTTCATTTTGGTTTTTTGTATCATAATTTTTTTGTACTACTTCATACAAACCATATGATTCATTGAAAGCTCGATTAACTTTCTTTATGAAATCTGACACAAATTTTTTTAATTTAGTTACACTGTCCTACAAATAAATAAGTTATTATAAAAATTAAACATAAAATACTAAATACCATGAACTTAAGTATTATTTAATTTACTTACTTTAATTAAAGTCTCATATGATAGCTCTTCTTCTTCAGCTCTTTCTCCTTTATTATCTATCAATACAGTAACATACATTTAAATATAAAAAAACTTAGATAATGTATCAAGAATGGAGCCATTATTTATCATGTAATGTAAATATACAACTTTTAATAATCTGACTTATTATTACAGAATAGTTAGGTATATAAAAATACACAAATTATCTATCAATCATTTTGAAATTATTTAATTCTATGTCAAAATTACTTGCGCATGCCTGTACAGTAATATTGCTATCAATCTAGTTCTGTCAGCTAATTATGGCTCCATCTATATAATATCATATATAATATAAATAATGTGATCTAAGAAATTAAAAACAATAAAATACAATACCTATTCTTGAGATTATTTTGTTTATTAATTTGGAGATATTATCCATGAGATCCTTATACCATGTTTCTATTTCTTTATATTCTGAAGTTGGTAAACATGAACTAATGTTAAATCCTAACCTATGTATCAGTATACCATTTTTATATTTAAAATTGTGAAATAATTTTAAGATCCAATGACATTACCTATATTGTTCCAAAGCTTTTTTTAATTTAATAACTTTATCCATGTCACAATTTTGTTCAACAGCATCTAAGAATAAATTTATACTTGTAGCAGATTGTTTTAGTAATTGTAGTAATAATTTTGGATATCTCTGATCATCTTCTCGGTCACAGCTTTTACTATATTACATAAACAAATATAATATGAAAACAAAATTACTTGGAAAAATTTAGTAATAAGAATATATATTTAGAATGAGATACTTATAATTAAATTCTGTGTTCAAAATTATTTTATGCAACTAGATAGTAATGTTATTTAGGTTGTTATAACTTAGGTAAATATAAGTTTAGTTTACTTACTTAGATGACCCAGGACTGGTTACAGACATCCAATCTTCAGATAAGTCATCTTCGACAGCAAGAGGTGCATCATCATCTTCATCCTCATATTCTTCATCTTGAAAACTGAAGCCATCATCATTTACTTTGACAACAAACAATTCTTGAGGCCAACATTCGGTTTTTTCACCATTCACCCACATCACTAAAATCTAAATATTTAAAATAGTACATAAATAATAAATATAAATAAATTATTATTAAATTAATAATATGAAAAAAATTACCCTGCCATCAGGCCCTGCACTTAAAACTTGTCCGGCAGTTAAGGTATTTAAACCGGGGTTCATATCAGGATTAATGTGTATAATAAGACAACCAGATTTAAAATGAAAATCAGGATGATCTCGTAAGTCATATACACTAAAATAAGTCTTTTCAATAGGATTTGGCCTACAAAAACAGTTAGATTAAGAATTGATTTTAAGAAATATTATTATAATTAATTCATACAATGAAGGATTTTCAGGATAAACTTTAAACCATTGTATATGAGCAGTGCGTTCTGCATGGTCAACAGATTCTACAACACCATAAACATCAGATGAAGGATTTTTATCAGTAACAAAATCGCCAGGAAAAAACTCAAGATCATCAAGAGTTTGTACTGGGTAGAGATCAGTAGAAGAAACTCCAGTTTCTCTAGTACCATCCTATAAACAAATAGGTTCAGTATTATAAAAATTTAATCTAAATAATAAAATACTAGATACATATATAAATAAACTGAGCATTGGAAATTATCCCATTTCCTATACTTGTTATCCAGTTTCCCCTTTATGCTGGGATTTATCACATAGTGATGTTCTGCTATTTATTTTGATATGTTGTACTCCAAGTAGATCTCCAATTTAAGATATTATGGTCTGTGACTAATGATTAGTTATCTTTGGTTGGTATTAATTATAGTTGGGAATCTTTATGTTAAGATTATACAAACCAAAACCTGAATTTGGTCAGTGCTCAGTATATTCTTGTTTGGAGTATAAAAATGAATTTATTTACATACCTGCCATATAACATCTACCATAGATTTTGTGTAACAAATCTCAACTACAACTTTGGAATTCGGTTTAGTTTTTACTTTGGGTACATTGAATTGTTTACTTTTTTTAATTAATGATTTCCAAATACGGTTTCTCTTTAGTCGGTTTGATTTTAATATATGTACACAATTATTGCCTAAAGAACATATTAATAATTGGTTATAATTTTTAAAAAACAGTATAGTATGTAATAGATAATAAATGTGTATTATATCTTATTATAAAAACAAAAAATATATTACAAAATATGATTTTTTGATTTTAAGTATTTTTAAAAAACATATTTTCAAATACCAAGACTATTTTATTATATTTAAAGATGTTTCTTTGGTGATTTATTTAATTTTTGATGAATCTACATTGAAACCTGTATATAATGGACAATTATGGGATCTTATAGTCAGGTTTCTATTTTAATTCTATCTATTAAATATACATGTTTTTTAAAAGAGTTTTTGTTTTATTAATGCAACACTTTTCAGTAAGTTTTCAAAACAGTAGAGCATTAGCCTTTACACTCTAATTGCGACAGATTATGAATAAGCACTAAATAAAAATATTTGAAAAATTGATCTTTACGTTTTATACATAATAATATTTCTTTGATTTTATAATAATCTTGCAATTAAACATGTAATCACTTATTATGTTATCGCAACCAGCAATGTTTTTATATTAGAGTTTGAACTACCATTATTTCCCATTATTGATTAATTGGGACTAAATATTTTTGCCCACGTCCATAACTGAAAGTCTGTTACAGATAGGTCAAAATACATGGGAATACTTTTTACCGAGAAATTATCATATAATTTATTAATAAAAATGTTGTTTTTTAACAACTTTAAACTATATAAAAATCAAAATTTGAATATATACATAATTTAAGCATAATATATATTATCAAATAGTTTTATAATTATAATTTTTTACCTGTTGTACTTGTGGATGATTTAAATTCACATTTTTTGGATAGTATTGCTAATTTATTTACGAATCTATTATTTCTTTGTAATTGCATTGCAGGCACGTTTCTATTAGATACATTTTGTGTACCTATAAAACATTCAACACTATATTAATTATTCTGATATATACTCTAGAACAGGGGTGGCCAAACTGCGGCTCGCATCTTATCGTAACATTTTTACAAAAAAATTTTTTTAATATGAATTTATGTAAATGAAAAGTATAATTTACAATATCATATATATATATAAATTATATAATAACATAATCTTTTTTTTTACATTTTGGCTTTTCCATATTTATTAATATATTTGGTGGCTCGAGTCTCTTCTAGCTGGCCACCCCTGCTCTATAATATATTATATCAAGGTGTCTTTGAAAAATATAATTCATTGTTTAGTTAATAAATGTTAATTGGCAGTCATAGTCATTTTAATTAAATATGAAAATAAAAAGCCGAATAATTATAATAGTTATTAGTTAATACCTTAACTCAGTTTCTCAACCGGTGTGCCGCGAGTTGCGAGCGTAGTATACGCATATAGTAATATGAGGTGTTGAAAATACAAATTTACCAGTACTTAATTACTATAGTGTTCCATCAAAATGTATGGTTACTAGAAATGTGCCGTGAGCATAAAAAGGCTGAGAAACACTGCCTTAACTAATACAATTTTAGCGTTATTTACAATAATAACATAAAATATTTAATTAATTTAAGGTGCAAAAAATGTTGATGGATCATTGAGATTAATTAAGCAAGTTTTTAAAATGTCACTATAATTTTTTGAAAAATTCTAAATTCTGAATAAAGTAAAGGGTGTTAATTTTACCTTAGCATAAGATAGTAATCTAATATTATATATTGTACAAATTTGAAGACAATAAAAATTATGTTGAGCAAAGCTCAGAAATTTTATATTTTAAATAGGTATTTGCATAGAAATAACAATAAAATACCAAGAATCATAAATAATAGAATATAATATAATAATAACAAAAGTGTACAATTCAAATAAAATTTAAATATAGATTAAAACAATAGTTTTGCGAAATGAGATGAAATAATAATTATATCAAGCAAATTATGTTTAAGATTGAAGAGGAGAGAAAATTGCAGATTGAGATTATATTTATTGTGATTTAAAATACTAAAAATTAATGATATGATATGCATGGTTGATTTGAAATGATAGATGAATTCAAAAGATTTAATTACAGTGGGATAAAAAAATGATAAAAAGTAAAGTTAACAGTTAAAAACTCAGTTTTTTCAATCTTTCAATATTTTTTTTGTATTTAGTTAATCAATGAGAAAATAAAAAAGTACATTATATATATTTACTTGCATTTGTAAAAATTTTTATTTTTACTCAATTAATAAATAGTGGTATAATACTTTAATCTTAAAAGACTTGGAAAAATTACTAAGTTGTTACATTTTAATACAAAAAATAGTGTCCAAGTATGTTAATATATAATCTAATTTTAATAATTATATTTTTATACTAAAAAATATAAATTTTTAAATATTTATCAAATATTAACTGAAAACTACCATTAAAATAAAAAATAAACACCAATATTTTATAAATTTAATATATTATAATACATACTTAATAAGTCATCTATATGATCCAGCTCATTACAATTTGTACTTTTTGATGATTTTTTGAAACCTAACAGTTTGTTGTGATGCTTATCTTTATTTGTTTTACTATTCAATGAACCTGGTCCAATATTAAAAGCTTCCGTACATTTAGATCGCCACTGTTTCATTGTCATTAAATTATCTGTATCTTTAATTGTATACCAATGTGTATCTCCCACTTGAATTGAACATGACTCAAATAAATCAATTGTTTTTAGTCTATAAACATAAAAACGGTTAAAAACACCTAAAATAATATGATTTTCTAACTGTTATGATGATTAAAATATTAGTCAAAATAAAATTTAAATAATCTAAGGATATCATTAATATTTCAAACAAGACATCAACTATAAATATCATATTATAATAAAGAATAAGTTATATTTTGTAATCATTAACCAACATAATCTTACAAAGTGC
The DNA here is from genome assembly GCF_020882245.1 of Rhopalosiphum padi. NCBI lineage: Eukaryota > Metazoa > Arthropoda > Insecta > Hemiptera > Aphididae > Rhopalosiphum > Rhopalosiphum padi. Next base: position 8,457,812 of record NC_083598.1, on the reverse strand, counting down.
ATAAAATGTATTTTCTGTAATAGCCTGTAATTATATCTTAAAATGCAGTAAACAATATACAACAAAATAATCTGGTACTTATTATGATGTTAAAAATATGTAAGTAAATAAAGAAATTGTAAATCATTATTATTCATTTAAAGAGTTTTTAGACTTAAGAGTCTCAAGTTATATTATTTTAAGTTGAACTTATTTTCAAATTAAATACGCTTTTTTAGCACATTCAGAAGTAAAAATACTCAATTAAGTTAATACTAACTGCACACTTTCTAAAATCTCATACATAAAAAAATAAAGTTATTAATTGTTACATACAAATAAAAAAAAAAAAATGGAGGAAAATTCAAATTTTTACTATAGTACTTTGTGATAATAATATAGTAGGTTTTTTTTTGATTATTTATTTAGAAATATAACATATTATACTCAAAACATTTTTAGCAATACTTTCCTGAAAATATGGTATAAAAAATTAATGTGTGATTGAGTTTGACTATATATAAATGCCCCAATACAAAAAATATTGGCCTGGTATCCCCCTTTCCAATAAAAAATATCTGGCGCTACCACTGGTAAAACTTAATACATTTATTAAACAATATATAATAAATATTAATCTTCTTTAGTACTCACTTTTTCAAATTATCACCAGAAAATACTCTTATTGGGTGAGATCCTACATCTGGCTTTGTTTTACTTGATGTTTGACAGTACCATTCAACTTCAACTGATGATACAATAACATCTTGAACATAAACTTTGACCCACTACAATTTATGAATATAGTATAATTAGAACATCAAAATTAATTTATATAATTACTATTTTATTACCTTGGATCCAAATTTATAGCTGATTTTTTTCTTATAATTGTGCCATAGACATTTCATTAAGTTACTGATGGTTAAAAATTTTGCACTTTCTAGGGAATCTAGACACATTTTTAATTTTTGGCCATGATAGAATACATTGTCATCAATGGAAAAACTCTAAAATTTTATGAACATTAGAATTAAAATAAATTTTTTTTATACTCTTTTATAAATGGTAATAACATAATAAACAATAAAAGGGAAATATAAAAAATATATTATTTTAAATATTCTGCAATTTAATTTTTCTATAATATACTAAATTATTAATACAAATTTTGACTTACATCACTTGTAGATAGACTTATGAAGTCTCTTCGATATGGATCCTCTAACGTAAAAATAGATCCATCTTGTGAAACAAATGTAATTTTACATTTGATATCATAAATTCCACCGACCCATGAATCATAAAAAACTGAGGAATCAATTCCAAAGGGCTATAAATAAAATGTATTAGTCAATAATAGATACTTCTAAAATTTGTATTAGTGAATTAACCAAGAACTATTATTTTTTATTAAAATAATAATTAATGATATCAATAAAAAAATTGCTTCCATAATATATTGTGTATCTTAAAAATATATACTACAAACATCTAGGTATCGAAATGTGTCACAATATGAAATCGAAAAATAAAATAAAAACTGTCATTAGTAAACTAAAAAAGATTATTTATACAATAAACCAATTATGCGAGATAATAAAATACAAAAATATAAGAACGATATATTTAACTTTCTTTGAGTTCCTAATTACTTATGGAATAATTAGTTGGGGTGAAGTTTGTGGTAATGCTCTAACACAGCTTCAAAAATGCCATAATACAATAATAAAAGTAGCAAGTAAAAAAGATTGAAGATATCTTACTAAGAAATTATTTGAAGAATTTAATATTTTCAATACAGATATTTTTCTAAAAACATATACCATATATTTAAAAAAACATTAACTATTAACCCCATAAAACATACTAGACATGTAACTATTAAATTCTATGTTGAATGCCTAAAAAAAACCAGCTATTGCAAGATATTAGAATTTGTAGACACAAATACACAAGTGATGTTTCAAATATGACTTTACATATGTTTAAAAAATACCTTAATCACTGGCTTCAATGTGAATTTGATGCAACAAACACTATGCTTTATATTCATATACCTAAATTATTTACCTTATATTATCATATTTGTTACAATTATTTCTCTTGTTTAAATTATAATTAATAATATTTTAATATGCATTTAATAACAACATTTGAAAACAATTTACTTCTGGACCTCCACATGAGTATCCACTCAGTGAGGCCAAGTAATCTTTTTTGATACTACATAAAATAAAAAGATGGGTAAGTGGGTATCGCCCTGCTGTATAGTAGAGATGGAGAGTAGGTCACTATAATGGATGTGTTAAATTTGAATGCAATGACAGTTATCATTGTATACGAAAAATTATTCTGAATGGAAATGATTAGTCAGTCTAGGATAATTAATAGGATATATTATAGTATTACTTATATTTAAATTGTAATATATCGTTATTTTACTTGATTTTGTAAAAAAAATAAATTTCATACACTCATAATTTTTTTTCTATATTGACGCTGGAGTTTTTTTGTACAGTTATTTGAAGAAAAAGTTATGAAGAACTTCTGTTGGTTTTTTTAACCTTATAGATATAAATTACAAAAATGTTATGAATTTTCAACTTCAAAATCCCTTGCAAATTTTTGCGATTTTGACATTTATTTCGTAAACATTTGAACTTTAAATGCATATAAACAAAAATTGTGACTAACGATTTTTGATTTGTTTTTACTACGATAGTACAATATGTACAACTTATAATAAATCTTCTATTAAATTTTAAATATTTTTTGGAAAGCCAATTTTTATTTTATCGGCAGTTCAAGAAAATTTTTTTAGAGAAATCGAAAATTTCAATGGTCTATAAATAATTTAAAAAAATTCTAAATATTTTGAAAATTTAATCTTAAATAGATAATGCTAATATAAACATTTTGTAAAAATTTCAAGTATTTACAATGATTCATTTTTGAGTTACAGCAAAATCAAAAAATTGAATTTTTCAAAAAGTGGTTATGCGCAAAAATTCCATTTCTTTTTTAGTGTTTTTCCTAACGCTTTTGGAAATTACTGGACATTTTTTACTTTTGACCCCCCCCCCCCCCAAAGTACCAACTAGATTCAATTTCCTTTTCAAAGTGGTTCTAAAGTCAAAAATCAAAGCACTATAACTACTCCAAAACGTGATGACAGACAAAAAAAAAAACAAACACATCGTTGTAAAATCAATACATTTATCATTCCGTTCAGAATCTAAAATATTCTTTTCACGGAAAATATAAATAAGACTATAAAGTAATTATAATAAAAATACTAATGGGATGGTTGGAAAATTTAAGGAATACAATAATTGATTTTATTATTTTATAAAGTCGATGATTAACATTTATGATAATAAAGTTATTGTCTGTTACAACTTGATATAAATATAAGAGAAGTATAAGAAGAGCTTAGTATTGAGTTGTGTAGGTTATTAAAATTGAAAATTAATTCATAATTTGTTTTTGAAATACAGTTATAAAAAAGATAATCACTCAAAAATAATTTATACTTATGATATAGAAAAAGACTTAGTCTTAGTCTAATAATAAAATAGTACTTCTTAAAGCTAAATAATCCAGTAAAATTAAAAAAATTTAATAGGTATGTAATTAATATTTAAAATATAAAATAGGTACATACTTTAGTGTGAGTAAAGTTTCGGGAATTGACATTTTCTATTATTTTGTTGGTATTAAGTATTTTTACTGTGGCATATATATCAATATTTTCACAATATCCAAACTGACTAGGTTTGCCTTCACTAACTTTACGTACTACATCACCAGGCATTAATGATCGATCCATCAACACAACCTAGGAAATTAAAAAAGAAAGTAAGGCTCTAGTTTCACTAGTTTCAAAACACTTAAATTGTTGATATATAAAAAAAAAATTTACTTTATCATCAGAAATAATTTCTTCAGCACCATTTGGATGCCAGATCACTTTGATCTCATTATGATTTTTGTATGAGCTCTTCTTCAACTCGGTTTCTGATCTCGATCTGTTTGTCGTTAAAACCAAACCATACTTAACTAGACCAGATTTTGAAGAAACCATGGCCACTTCATCTTCGTAAAAGAATTTTTCATCATCTTTCTCCATTATTTTATTATACGTAAATAAAATCGGGTTGGATGAAAGTACCTAAATCGGCTTACATCAACGCACAATGTTTGTTATTACTTTTATACAATAAAAGTAGGAGACATACGACTTAATTAGTAAAATATATAGAAATCCCTAATTGCCAATCTAAAAACAATTTTGGGTCTAAATCTAAATGATTCATTCAGAAATACTGATAAACGTTATTATTATTATTTTTGAGTGATGCAATGAATAATCATATGGTCACATTGATTTGACATTTTCCACCAATCATATCAAACTACAAGGACATTGCATGCTATTTATTATGAATATATTTTTGGCGCTCAATTTTAAAATATAATAAGTCACCATTTTACAACTCAGCCTAGTGTTTTACTTCAATTAATTCCATTTATGTGTTACACTGATTTTTATTATATTAAATTATGTAACTGTTTTTTATTATTTTCTAATAACAATTGTATTTGGCACTTCAAGGCTATTAAAAAAAAAAAAAATCTGCTGTATAATTTTGGAACCTAGGACGTTTCCTCTGTCCTCCCCGTACATCCCCTCCCTCCACAACCGAACAAAACAATTTCCCACTGAATAAAAAATTAAAAGTAAAAATATTAAACAATAATATACAATCAATAAATGTACAAATTAATTTTATATAATAATTATGTTTATTTTATTATATATATTATATTAAATTAGTATATAAATATAATTCAAGAATAAGTCATAATAACAGTATTGCCAAATGACCCAAATTCCAATACAAAACTCACTAATATAAAATATAATTAATATAAATAATAAAAATATTAAACAATAATGAATATACAAATTAGTAATTACAAATGAAAATTAAAACACTTGAAATTAAAATACAAAGTTAAATAGGTACCTAATATAAATCAAAAAACGGTAAAACCTAACTAATATGTTTTATTCTGATAAGATAGGACAAGGAAATTAAAAAATTTAGAGTATCATTATTGGAAAAACTTTGGCATAATTTTTTTAAACTGTCATTACCCAAATTATTATGAAAATCTCCTACTCTACAATTTAAAATATTTTAGTGATGGCATTTGAGTTGCTCATCTGCAGTAGAGTTTCAATAAAAAACCAAATATTTGGATGATTAATTCACATTACCTAATGTTGTAAATTTATTATTCCACTTTTCCGAAATATTGTTTGTTCTACCTATATCAGTTTTAGACTACTTTTAGTTAACTCAAATAGATACGTTCCACATGGAACACGGATGACGATAGTTGATACTTTGATAGATGCCCGTATATTTCTGGTAAAACCAAAGAATCTATTTTCCAACTCAATATTTGTAAAAAAAATCTACATTATTACAAGGATGAAACGTCTCAGTCGGTGGCAGGCCGGGCAAGGGGAGACCAAATATCATAATTTTGAACCATCCAAACTTCAAATGTTCTTCAAAATACGCTCAAAGACATATGTTCCTTAATAGGATTAATACTTCATAAATTTGGCCATGTACTAGCCGAATAGTTCTTGCAGGGGTGCCATTTGGGGGGGGGAGTGCAGGGTATACATTGGCTTCCCTATTTTTTTCCAAGTCTTATTGGCCTGGATTAAAATTTACAATGCGCCGACGGCGCACGGGCAATGGTCTCTTTATGAGTAAAAATTAAAATATATTATTAATTGTTATGAATACTATATAATGCATTAATGCATAAATTGTAGGTATAAAATATAAATATATAATATAATATTATTATGTATGTAGATAGGTAATAAATAATAATGCATAATATTTATTATTTCTAAATTCTTATTAGATTATGGCATGAACTATACGTCTATGATCATTGATCAAAGCTATTTCCAACTTTTCAGATAATGTTTTTTTCGTTATTAGGTATAAATGCGGTATAATAATTAATAAAATATAGTATAAATACTATAAATATAGGTATATATATAAATATATAATAGGTACGTATCGGGTATTCAATTATACAATAATGCTTGTAATTCAGAATAATTCTATATTTCTAACATTTCTATGATGTCGTTACAGACTACCTACGGGCTACGGTTACCCTTAGTACAATATTATATAATATTACATCTTCAATGGATGACAAACGATTAAGTAATTTAATGGTCATAGCGACAGAAAAAGAAGATGGTAACAAAATAAATTTAGACGAAGTAGTAGATAGATTTTTAAAAAAAAAACTAGATAGTATAAGTAGTATACTAGAATAGCATAATAATTAATTTAAAAAAACTAATGTATTTTGTATGGAATATTGTATTATTATTTATTATAATATGTTAATAAATAAATATAATATATAAATTTTATTTGGAATAAATTGCATTGAGTAAATATAAGTACCTATGCTAAATATTTTTGGATCTATACCTATAATACCAAAAGGCAAATAAATTATTGATGAATAATTTGAATTCATTAAAATATACCCTTCAAGAGTTTAACCCCATACAAGCGACTTACACACAAACCATATCTGTATTTACTATTTAGAAAAAAGTGGCCTGACAAAAAAAAAATTGGCCTACTTAAATTTTGGCACCTCCATTATAAAACTCAAATGGTGTCTTGTAGCGCTCCCCCTTTTTGATACTACACATTAGTTTAACTTTTTGGATATAAGCACCTAAACTTGATCTATAAAATGATACTATAACACTATAACACAGTTATATTATTATTATATATTCACAGTAATGTGTACCATCTAAGAGTATAAATACAACTTTGTTGAAGCACAGAAATATAATATTGGTGTGTTAAGATATGGGTAAATCCAGATATCATCAATGGTGGCATGGAGAAAATTAATAAGTATATTGTATTTTCTTCATCAAAAGTATTAAAAAATAAAAAGTATTTCAACAAGTGTCCATTCCATTTTGTAATTTTTAAATGTTAATAAGTTAGATTAACAGAAATACATATGTTAAAATTTAAAACATAAAAATGTAGTAAAATAATATTTTTCAAATATCTATATTATATACAATGTATGCATATTGTATATGTATGACAAATGTTGTATGTATAATAATATTAATAATTATGTAATGTACAGATTATCCCGTGAGGATTTACCCATTGCAATAGCTTTTTATTATTATTTTTTTGGGCAGGGAGAGGGTGAAAAATATATGTAAACAAAATCAAACTTTCTGTTCTTATTTGCTAAATTATCAATCCCTTTGATGGGTGGGTGGAAACCCCCAGCTACCCCATAAATACGTCACTGCATTTCGATATCTCTTGAAATAATAGAGACATCATAATTATGTTTGTTTTTAAAAGACTCACAAGGACAAGGACTATAATACTTCACATTTTAATTTACCTTAATATTTTGGTAAAAAAGTTAAAAAAATAATTTTTAATTTAATTATTTAAAAAGTGGGCAAGTGGGTATCGCTCTGTTGTATAGTAGTGATGTAGAGTAGGTCACTGGTCACTATAATGGATGTGTTAAATTTGAATGCAATGACGGGTATCATTGTATACGAAAAACAATTCTGAACGGAGATGATTTGTCAGTCAATGATAATTAGTTGGATATATTATATAATTACCTATATTTAAATTGTAATATATCGTTATTTTACGCGATTTCGTAAAAAATTAAATTTCATACAACATAAAATGTTTTCTATATTGACGCTGAAATTTTTTTTTACAGTTACTTGAAGGAAAACTTATGGATAACCTTGTATTGGGTTTTTTATCTTAGGTATAAATCACAAAAGTTTTATGAATTTTCAACTTTAAAATTCCTTGCAAATTTTCGCAATTATGATATATTTCATAAATATTTGAACTTTAAATGCTTATAAACAAAAATTATGACTAACGATTTTTGATTTTTTTTTTACTACGAAAAGTGCAACTTATAATAAACCTTGTATTAAATTTTAAATCTAAAAAAATAATAGAGATATCCATAATGTTGTTTATTTTTCTGAAATTTTTAACATTTCAACATTTTATTTTCATAAGCATAATGATTTTAAGTATTTTTTTTTATTTTGTACTATTATACGGACCCAAACCTGCGGGCCACACGTTTGATAACATTGGCACTTATATGGTATTTAATAGTTCACAATTTTTTTCAAAACTACAAAAAAAACATTAGAAATCATGAGATTAATGAAAATAAAATGTCGAAATGTCAAAATTTTCAGAAAAATAAACTACAAAACAGCTCTTAGTTTTAAAAAAAAAAAAATTATTTTAAAAGAAAATTATTTTTTTAGCTTTTTCACCAAAACATTAAATTAAATTGATAAAATTGTTGTTTACATTATTAAAATGTTATACTCATTTTTATTTTTATAATTTTCTATACAGACATTTCAAACTGAATACAATCTCACACTTTAATAACATCAGTATAACTTAATAAAAAAAGTAATTTTTAGTAATTATTTACATTTTACATACTAATCCAGTCTATAAAAGAACAAAATATATTAAAATTATGTTACTTAAATAGGGATAGGTAAATCTTTTGCAACTAACATTAAAACATTTTCAGTCGTAAGTCTCCAGTTATCAATGTTTTTTGATACAATACACCATGCTTCACCATGATGAGGCTCTGCTGCAATACACCTCTTTTTAATATCCTGTTGTATTTCTTCAGTTCCATGTAATACTTCAAATCTATAGAAATATGCCCAAGCATCTCCAAAATCTGGATCAATTTTCACAGTTCTATTAAACCATTCACGGCATTTTTGTAATTTACGTTCACTCCAAAATAATTTGGAGACAGCCAAAAGTACATTTACATCATGTTCGCATTTCTTTAAAGCATCTACACTTTTTGTTTTACGTTGTGGTCTTGCTTCTAAAAATATAGCTTCTGACCATAGTATACCAGCATTTGGACATTCTTGTAGTGCTTTGGCCATCATTGTGTTTGCTATGTCTCTCAAACCTGCACGAAATTCTATACGTATAGCTTCTAACCATAGTTCTGGATTATGTGGATTTTTCAAACGACCTTTTTCCAATACTGATCTTGCTTTGGTTAACATTTTTCTTTTCTCATCTAACCTGGCTAACCAGATCCATAAAGGAATAGAACTAGGACATTTCTTTAATGCAGAATTAAAAGTTTCATGAGCTCTATCTACATCTTCTTGTTGTTCTTCAATCTGGCCTTTCATTAACCATAATTTAGCATAATCTGGAAACTTAACAAGAGCTTCCTCAAGAATTTGTAAAGCTGTATCTAAATTGTTCAAACACCATTCAAGTTTAGCAGATTTCATCATTACTCTTGGAGTTGGGGCTGAAGCTCTGGCTTTAGATAATAAACGTCTTGCACGGTCAAATTCTGAATTCTCAGACTCTAATTTGACAGCAGCAAGCCAAATTTCTTCTGAGTTTGGATTTGCTTGAAATGCTAAAGATAAAATACCACGAGCAGCTGGTACGTCACCAGCTAACCATTTTGATTTGGCTCCCATCAACCATAATACTTCAGATTTTGGACAATGAGCAACAGCTTTTTGTAACAATGTTTCTAAAGAATCTCTTGTGCCATGATTTTTTTCAAAATAAGCAGCTCTCAACCAAATAGACTTTTTACTAGGAAAAGCAGCTAATGAATGTGAGAAAATGGCTCTTGCACACTCATAAGCTAATTGACTAGCGCAAGAGTCAGCATCCTCCATCCAAGTATGTTTACGATCTTCATCTTCTATTCCATATCCAATTATAGCTTTAATAAGAGCTTGACAAGTTTTTACCGAACCACATTTTTCAGCTTCTATTGCTTCTTTAATCCATTGTTCTCTGTTAATTTCAACACCATTAGCACTTAATGAAGATATAGCACGGTCTATGATTTTTTCTACCATATTGATATTACCATTAGCTTCTTCTAATTTAGCAGCGGTAGTCCAAATTTGTCTGTCAGTAGGAATATTTTCACGAGCTTTATTTAAAACTTTACGTGCATTTTCATATGTTTCTAATCGAGCTAAAGCTAACCATAGATCAACACTAGTTGGACAACATTCAACAGCACGACTTAATAAAATCCGAGCATCTTCTGGATCTTCCAACTCAATAGCTGCTTTCCATAATCTAACTGAATTTGGAATATGTTCTAAGGCTTTTCTGTAAACTTTTCTTTTACCTTTAGTTTCAGATTCTAAGTCAGCAGCTTTAATCCAAATACGAACTGATGTTGGAATATGCCTAACAGCTTGGGCGATAACAGCTTTGGCAGTTTCTGGAGGTTGTAAACGAGCAGCTTCGAGCCATAGATCTTCAGATTTTGGATTATCTTCACAACCTTTCATTATAACGTTACGGGCAGCTTGAATTTTTCCTGTTACTTCTTCAAGACGAGCTGATGCTATCCAAGCTGGTGGATGATTAGGATTAGTCTCTCGAACAGACTTTAACAATAATCTAGCTTTTTTTATGTCATTAATATCTCCCCCATATGTTGGTATCATACTATGTAAATCAGTCAAATACCCTTTAGGATCAACAACCGTTTGTCCTTCAACAGAGTCAGATACTTGGTTAAGTTTTACATTCATTAAAGTATTACGGGCTTGTCCCATTTTTCTTAAATCTAAGTCTCCAGATGGAGTTAACATTCCAGGTGTAACGGTGCCATGTGGATATTGACTCATCAGACCACTTGCTGAATCAATAGAAGAAGTACTTTCACCACCAAGACTTCTTGAAAGTACAGTATCAGGTAGAGGTGTGAATTTTTCAGCCCTAGGGTTCCTTTGTTTACGATTTCTAGCATCACCAACTTCTGGAATATTGCGCCATTCATCTTCACTAACCATAGTTAATCTAAAAAATAATACAGTTTTAGAAAGGTATAAAAACAAAGTTTTAAATATTGGCTTATAATGCTGGAAGAGTTTAACCAACAAAAACAAAAAAATTATTTTATTAAAATACATATAATAAAATAGAATATTTTAAAACAAAATAAAGCCCACTATCTATTATAGTACGCCAGTTGATAGCAAATTATTTTATCAAACATAAAAATTTAATTATTAATTTCAAGACTGAAATAGTTAATCCAAAAAATTATTGATTAGTGAGTTAAAGTGCTTTTAAACTATACTAAAATATTAATTATTATACATATGAATATATAATTAGTGGTAGCTAAGAATTTATTTTTTCTATGATGCAAATTATTTATCCTATCACCAATTGTTCTCATGAATATGTAGAGGGCTAATTCCCACTCAACCTCAATTCATAAAAGTACACAAATTATAAACTAGTCTTGGATTATTAAGATACCTACCCCAAATTATTATTTTTTTTTTTTGTCACTTCATAAGAAGGCTATCTTGCCAACACTGAATATAATTATTTATATATTATATACATATATTGATTTACCCTCTTTTTAAATCACTGAATTGTTGTTGAATCTTTGGTCGTTCTTGTCGATATTTCTCTAATTCTTCTTTTAATCGTTTTTCTCTGTATTCTTTACGTTTCTCGTCCATTCGTTTATCAATTTCTTCATAAATCATATCTGCTTCTTCGTCATCTTTATCGTACGGATCCTTACTGAATAATGAACCACCATAACCACTGAATTCATCATAGTTAGAATCATTCAAATCTTCATCGTCGTCTTCTTCTTCATCTTTTTTTTTTTTTTTTGTGGGTGGTGCATGTCGATCGTCGGAAACATCATTGGCATCTCGTGCTGGACCAATATCAGACCGTGTTGTAAATCCTGTAGCACCTCGACCAACACCAGCAACATATCCAAGAGGTGCAGGAATACCAATAAAATGTTTTTTTACCTTACTCACTAATGCGGCTGGTGGTGCTGCCATTATAATAATTTAATTTAAAGTTTTTTTAACCGACAAACATTCAGATTTCAAAATTTAGAACTAAGATTTTAGTAATTCTACTGATTCCTTTATTCCAGTATCCTACTATTTCAATTCTTGCTGTTTATTTTCACTATTTTCTGTCTTGGTGTTAGTCTGTAGTCGTATCCATCATCCACTGACCACTATACAAAATACAAATTGATACTTCAATACTATCAAACTATGAGTTTTGTTGTTGTTGATAAAATAAACTAACTATTTGTTTTTAATCCAAGAATAAAGGTTTACTCCATGATTCTTTAACCTTGAATTGAAAACTTTATAAATTATCTTTAGTAAAGTTAATCCCGCATTTTTTCATTCGTTGTATTATGTTAGGTTATCCGACATCCGTTATCTTTTTCATTTAACTATGATCTAATTCATAGTGATATAGCGGGTTTTTCCTTCTTTATAATTTCGTTGGTTTAGCGATTATCATTATCGTAATATCCGTTATTATTAATATTTATTTTATTTTTGCTGTTATAGGATATAGACACTGTGCGTTACTCTTATAGTTCTTACTTGCAGTGCACGTTTTTGTGGCAAACTCCTTTTTAGTTTGAACTTTATTGTTCAAGTAATATATTTTTGTCAAAGGATCTTCTCTTGATTGGTAAGTCACTTATTAGTTTTTCAATCATCAACAAATAGTTAGCTTTTAAAATAACTACCTATATTAAATATCTAGTAATACAATACGTGCTCTATACATGATATTAAACATGTGGTTTTGTCGTTAGTAAATTTATCAATTTTCCATATTTTTTTCTGGCTTAATTCAATAAAAAAATTAATATAATTATTATATTTAGCGTAAAACCAATTTTAGTTTTCTTCATTTTTTCACAGTATTAAGAGGACATTATACTCGCAATTCGCATGTGTTTTCTCTGTTTTACTAACGTACATAATAGCAAATTTGTGTTCAGCAGAACACATTTTGTGATGTTAGCTTTAATATTAAAATTAATTTACCTATTATAAAATTTAAAGGTAAAAGTATTAGAAAATGTCATATTATGATTTTAAAGTGTGTTATAGCTATGTAAAATACTACAATTTTAAGATGATAATATCAATAATTGTATATGTCATTTTCCAGTAAATATTCTTAATTTCAAATCAGATAATAGGTAAATTTACTCTAATATTCATGCTAACATCTCTAAATGTGTTCTGCTGAATGAAAATTTCCTATGATGTACGTTAGTAAGATAGAGACAACACATGCACGGGTATAACGTCCTTTTAGGCAAATTTTTATATTTTTCTTAGGTAAGTACCTATTATTATTTTACTTCTAAATCTCATTTATAGAAAAAGACTTACACCTCTTTCATATACTTTTATGTTGCTATTTACAACATAATAATTTGTGAATTAATATGTTTTTGTGATATTGTGTAAAATATATTATTCCATTTGCATATACTTATGACTCAATCAATTTAGCAACATAAGTTCTTACCCATTAATTAATTTTCTTCATGATGTAGTGGTAAGCGTAATAATTATTGTTTTTAATTTAGCTTTTGATTTACCTATATAGAATGATAAATGTATAATAATGATAGTAGTAGGTATATATACAGTGTTTACTAAAATGTTATTAATGTTAAAAAATAATATTAGTTTATAGCTTGGGACTTGATTTCTCTAAAAATATTTAAAAAAAATCCATGTTAACATGCAATTTTAATAACTAAAAATGCTCAAAAATATGCTGCTTAAATTTTGCAGAAGGAAAGAACAATAAAAATATGACAAAACTGCTAAGTTAAACTTAGTATTATTATTCATCACTTAAATAAAAATGAATTAAATCTCACCTAAAATATTCTATAGTTCTTAAAGAAAATAAAATGTAAATGCAAGAAGCCAAGTAGTTCCAATCCTTAGTTATAATGAATACCACATCAACAAATTAAAGAATTTATGACAAAAAATATCTGTTATGAATGTTTTATAGATAATATTAATTCTGTCAAAATAAATTATTAGATGTTTTGTAAGCAAGAAAATATGTGAGTACTCAAAAATAAACTATGTATTGCACAGAAAGTTCAATATTGTGACTTTTTAATAAAAATAAAATCATTCTATCATAAGGATGTAGTTGCAGTACTACCTGTAGCACTTAATATTTTAATAAAAATAACCAAACTTCAGGGGAAGCTGGGGAAGCTTCACTCATTCACCATGCAGCTTGTTTCCATTTTATTAATATGCCAAACTAGCATTTGGGCAGATAATTTTGTGTTTGTTTCTTATTATAATAAGTTGATTTTTAGTAGGGGTCTTCAACCTTTTTTGTGGTCGATCAAATCTGAGATATGCTTGGGAATCACAAGCTTAGTTTTTATTTTAATCTTTTAGTAGGAAATTAATAACTTAAAAACAAGGAAAATTTATATATTATTTTCAAAATATTAATTAGCTTGGTGGGTTTTGTAAGTTGGAGTCTCCTAATTTATAGGTCTCAGTCACAAAATATGAAAGCGGTCTTTGCAGCTGATACATACTATTTGTATTTATGTATACTATTTGCACATACTATTTATGTATTTAAAATTGTACTGTCACACTGTTTGTTATGTGTCATATTTGCACATACAAAAAAATAGTGCTGACCTGATAGGTGTTTACAATAGTACCTTAAGCATTCAGAGATACAATTTTTTTATTTTATTATTCAATTGCCACTACTAAAAAACAGCCACTTGGTGTAGGACAGGTGGGATCATTTTTTATATCCACAATTATAGTATTAAAAATGTTTTAGCTTTTGGTGCTCTTTTAGAACTAAAATTTACTGAAGGCGCATTTCCCCGATTCATACCAAGACTAATCATAAGGCAAACCAAAAAAAAATGTTTATTACAAACTAATTTCGCCAGAAATCTTAAATAAGTGAGATATAACTTAAAGCTTTGTAAAATATTACAATTTTAATATGTTTATTTCTCATTTAAAAAAAAACAAAGTAATTTCACAAGTCTCTTATTACTTTATATTATTATAAAATGTTATTGTACATACAATGTGATCTTTATCATATGAGAGTAACCTCGCGCAAAGATTGATTTTTGTCCAATTTGGTTAGACCATACCTTTAGATAAATTGATCGTTAGCTTCCATTTGCTACGATCTACTGCAGTCAAAAATTATAATGTTCATCTTAGAAAAATGCATTATTTGAATATTTAAATTTTATTTCCTTGTAAGACTTAAAATGAATAATCCATTTGCCTCATCTTCAAGTTGTTAGTGTTAATGATAAAAAAGATAACAAATAAGCATTTGATTAAAATGTTAAGAATAGAAAGTAAAACATTGTCTTTATAGTTTATTTTTTGATTCAGTAAATTAAATTAAAATTGTATTTGTTCAAAAACTCTTAAGTAGTACTAACTTTTAAATTATTCTAAATCAAAAAATTATAATAGCATTGTATTAAGTTTGAATATTCTATTGATTGGCAACTCTTAATTTATGAATTAAAGCTTGTACGCACATCTCATAAGATTTCATATTTGAATAAAGTACTATAAAATTATAAAATACAGGTATCAATAACTAACAAATATTAATTAATTTAACATAACATTATAATTAATTATATTATAATAAATTATGCTTTATGTTTTCAAATAGATAATAAAAAATATATATTCCTATTAATAATTTTGGACAATAAATTATTGTTATAGATGAAAATTTATGTTAATGCAGAATCCAAATATATAAAACTTAAATATTTAAAAAAAAAAAATAGCCTAACCATGGTTATTTTATAAATATATAAAATACATTAAACATAATAATTATTAATATGTTTAATTAGTAAGTTATTTGAATATGGATTGAACATAATAGTATCTGTACTATTTTATGGTAGATCTCATTATCTTAGATAAAATAATCCACAGACAGCTAGTTAAAATACATAAAATAACAGCTACCCATCCTATATTTACACTCCAGCCTAGTGAATATATTCTAGCAGTCAGTAATTGTTCCCAAAAATGTATTGTTTGACACATATTTCCACTGGCATTGATCATACCATCTATAAGTGCTAGTGATTGATTGCAATTATTCTGGCTATGTGTTTTTCTTGAATGATGTTTATTGTGCATTATTCCCAATGTGAACAAACCAAATGTTGCTATAAAATAACAATTTATAATTTTACATTAATACTTACTAATTCTTTTACTGTAAAACACTCATTATCCAAAAACATAAGAATTTTTTGATTATATTTTTTTATATATAATTTTAAATCTTCAAAATAGTATGATACTTAAACAAAGATTATGTTTAAATTAAAATGTTATGATAGAAGTATGAGTACTGGGAAACCTAACTTTTACTGACTAAAGTAACATTGTTTTTACCGATTTATATGGGTAAGTTTTTTGACTAAATTTTTGTATGGTTAGTCTGAAATATAAAAGAAATAACCTTACTGTTATACAATATATTGTATTATAACTTAAAAAATATAATTCAAATCAAATGAAAGTGAAATGACTATATCTTCTACAATTTTTTTTCTTTATTATTTATTGATCATAATATTTTTTTTAATTTTAAAATTATTTAATTTTTCATTTAAGTTATGAATAAATTATTATTATATATTTTCATTTCAACATACAAAACAATTTTAGAAATATATCATCCAACAATTGTAAAATTCATTTTTACTGATTTGTTATGACTTATGAGATTCCCTTACATTTACAATATAACATTTAATTTTTGTTAACATTTAAGAAAATATATAGTTGTATCATATCATCAAAGGTATTTATTGAAATAGTATTTTATTTAATTTGGTTTATTATGTTATTATTCTGCTCATCTTATTTAAATACCTACATACAAAATTGGATTATATAACATTTAGATTTTATTTATATATCTTTTACATTGATCGTAGAATTTTGTTTATCTTAATATTCACAATTTTACCTAATGTTACATCCTAAAATTTAACTTTATAAACCTATGAAAGTCTTTAATTTAGACATAGTGATAAATAACAGTGTTTTCATAACTTAGATTTTATTTAATCATACTTTTACCAAAACATATGCATTCTTAAAATTGTTTTTTGAATATATTTTAGAGTGTAACTTGAAATTTTATAATTTACATGAAATGTATAAGTTGACATTTTAAATATTACCTGCTAATAAATACATTACAGCAGTGATTAACATAGCACTAATTTGATGACGAAAAATAGAAAAAAGTCCAATCAATGATGCAGAAACAACTATTATAATGCATACCAATGCACATGATATTGACACATTTTGCATTCCTTAAACATAATATAATAAGTACTTTATAAAATATTTCATTACAATCTTTATTAGATAATAATAGATAATATTTTGTTTTTTCATTAATGAAATAATATTACAAATTATAATTTATAATCTTTTTTTTTAACATTTGTCAATTTGCAAGAAGTTTCTGTCCATACTTAAGGTAAAAAAAATGTCTCATTTATCAATAGGTCTACATATTTTTTTTATTGTCCAATCATAAAATTTATCTGGGTGATCATTGTTTGGTTGTGTTGTACAACATTTTGGGCTTAAAATGTCTTTATCAGTTTCAAGCACAAGTCTCTATACCTGTACCTCTATGCCTGCAATAATGACAAGACAATCGTTTAATTTAATTAAAATCACAAGTATTTTTCAACCTTTTCTATCAGTAACGATTTATTTTGTTTGAATTAAATATCAACTTCATTACGTCATATAATGACAAATATAGGTAGTCAAACCATCAAATTTAATTTAATTTAACGACAAAAGTTATAAAACCATCAAATGAGCATGACGATTAATTAATAAGTGTATGAATTTTGTAAAATATAATATATGAATAAATATAAATACAATTTAAATTGTCTCTATTAGGAAACTTTTTTCGAGGAATTAATATAAATGTATTATTGTACCAAAATGTAGAATTTACATTTTACGTAGATGTAATATGGAATATAATATGGTAGCTAAATGCTTTTAGGCGAATTAACATTTGCGTATTTTTAGTTCCAGTATGAACTATTGGTGAATAACATCGTATTAAATGTTTAAACCTTAGTTATAAAAACTGAAGATTTTTTGAATTTTGTAAACATTTTAACTTGAAATTCATATAAAAAATATGCCTATGTATTATGTAATGTTTAATATTTTTACACGGATATAAGAACAACTTATGTGGGATCTTGTATTACATTTTGATCAGTGAATAATTATTATCGTTATTTATAGATGAAAAAGATGAAAATTTTACAATGTGTAAGAAACGCTAACATTAATAACATTTGTTAAAATTTCAAGTTCCTAATGTTCAAGACCGTAACTGGAAATTAATTTCGGGGGGAGGGGGGGGGGGTTTGAACCCCCCAAGGTAGACCTTGCTAAGGTTATTTGTTTTTAAGTTTCTTTAAGTTTTTCACCCAAAAAACAAAATCAATTGATTTCGTCAAAAGTGGGTTCTTCTTGAAAATTCCCATTTTTACTTAATATTTTATTCGTTCTCCAATTATTTTGAAAATTATTGGGAATTTTTAGTTTTTACCTCTCCGATGTATAAACTAGATCCAATTTTCTATCAGATACCATAATTTGAAGATCGAAGTATTTTAATAACTACTATTGTGTGCACAAACACAGTAAAATCTAAAAATGTATTGAGCGCATTAATCGTGTTTTCTGTGTTTACATAGACTATTTTTTATTAGATAGCTTAAATTATATTTATTTTAGTTCTTTAATTTCAATTATTGATTTTTTTAAAAAAAATTAAAATTAATAAAATTGTTATGTTTTGAAATTCCAAATTATTATATGATTGACCGACGTTGTAACTTGGTTAGCATTATGTATGAACACAAAAATAATTAAATCTAAGTCTTCAAAATTCTATCTCCGAGAATCTTAAATAGTGAAATGCTAGGTTTTTATGTAAGTCTGTATAATATATATCATTGTTTTAAATTTGTACCTTTTTTAAAGTGAAAATATGTACATAACTCAAGAGTATTTATTGAAATTCAAGTAATAAAATATTATTTAATCTATGTGTAAGTTAGAAATGTGTATGTATGTATTTTTTTGCGTGAATAATTAATATGCATGGACTATTCTGTTGTACCAATTAAAGCATGATATTTATTAACAAACACATAATTTAAATGTGTATATATATTTATTTAGGTATACCTGAGTAAACTTAATAGTTGCGTGACTTATTTACTTCACTATTTTTTTTTCATGTAACGATTTTTATATTTCTACATATGTATATAATACAAAAAGTATGAATTTTAAAACTATTAATTTTACTATAAGTTTAACATTTTATTATTTTTATTTATTTTATTTGGCTTGAAAAGTAGAATAATTTTGCATATTTGATACACATAAAAAATTAAAGGTACTTATTGTTATATTACTTACTATGATGCCAGTCTGGTTTAAAATATTCTTCTTCTGGAGGTTCTTCAGCTAAATAATTTACACATTTGGGTAACACCGATCCCTTTTTATTGTTCGTTTCTTGATACAGTTGTACCAACTGATCTTCTAATAATTGACAAAATTGTTAATTCTAAATTCTCATAAAAATGTAGATGAATATTTGAGGTACATATTAATATATCGTTGTATTATTATTTATTACATTGCAATATATTTACGGAAGTTTTTATGATTTGAGTGCTTGGTACCTTAGTTAACAATATAAGAAATTAATAATATATTAATCAATATAAGAAGAATTGGTTACAATATAATATATTATAAATTATAATGTACATTTGCGCCACAACTGCTATTGCACTGCATTCCGTGACGCAATCTATCTATACTTTGACTAGCGTTAAATATTTTAATTATTTTACCCGAAAAAATATTAATATTATACGATGTTAACGAATTTATTTTAAATAAAGTGAATTATGTATTGATTTTGCATTGTGACTATTATTTTTTATTAGAAAATAGAAAAAACATATTATTTTTTTTGAAAGTCGTGCTTTTAATTTCATTTTATTATCTGAATTAAAAAGAGACTTAAGTTAAGACATTCGTTGAATATCAATTTGTCATTTTGGTACTGCAAGTATCATTTAGCTATCATATTATAGCACAATTAAGATAATTAGCTCAAAATAATACTAAAATTGGCCCCTGCGGTTTTATTTCATTATTACTCTTATTAATTGTATTTCTTACGGTTTAACGAGTAATCAATATAAATTGTTTAAAGACTGCAAAACCCAGAAATCTTATTAGAAAATAATAAAAAGGAGGATTGTTGTTTACAAATCCATTAAGTGGCGCCGTCTTGTCCTATCCTTCATTTCTTTTCAAATTTGTTTTAATAGTTTCAATGTATACATATACGTGTGTTATACTCTGATTATTAGGCAAAGTACCTGTTAAAGAAATACATAAAGTCCAAATTCCCCCATACATTGGCGCAAGTATAACTGTAGTCGTTTCTTCCATTACACGTAATAGTGAGTGTATGTCGTACAAATCCGTTTGATGATATTGATTTGCTGTAGCCAAAACTAATAAGGCATCTCCATTATTTACCGGAGATGGCTTTGCCGCATTAATTGTTATTTTTAATGTGTTTCCATTTACTAGCCATTCGGTGTTGACATTATTAAACCATTTAGACGATTTATTTTGTGTTTTCAACACTGATATTGCCTAAAAATAAATTTATATTTTATTTTGAGTAAATTTAATTAGTTAACATTAAATTCTTGAAAACTTACCTCTTGAAAATCCCATTCCATATTTTCCCAGTGATTAGTCCAAATTGATGTGCATAACATAAATGTTGTACACGATGAAAGTATGAGCGTGATTGTGAGGAAAAGTGTGACTGGTTGTACAGATAAGCATCCTTGTGTTTCCGTTGGCCAATAATGAACCGTCACAGTATCCATATTCTATATTTTTAAAACTGCGTTAAGTAGCAATATATTATATCTTAATTGATTTTTATAAAATTATTACTTAAAATAACGAACTTGAATTGTATTTAAATAAAAATGAACGTATTAAAAGTAATTTTGTGTGGGATTTACGTTATCATGAATTTTATTATGGCCTACAGGAACATGGTAATTTAACGACTCTGCCTAGCAAATCAAAAAAAAAAAAAACCAAATAATCAAGAAATTAATTCAATTTTATGTAAAGTACTTATATCTCTAACCTATATATTATTTTAAATGTTAGGTTAGGCTATATAAGCTAAATATAGAATACTATAATATGTTAATATATCTGCTTTAATATTTAGTACAGACACGTGACATGTATTTTTATTTTAAAACTTATCAGAAGTGACTTGTCATGTCATATCACATTGTTAAACATCTTTATTATTATATTGTATATAATATACAATTACAAGTAGAGCACCACTATAGGTTCGTTTCTTTACTTCATCATTATTAACGATTATTATAATTTGTATATTTTTAAATATATGTTATTTGTGCTGTATGATAATAATTATATTATTTTGAAAAGATTACTGTTTAATATTATTTGTTTCATTACTAAAACATTTCTTAATAGGTAAATATAATATATTATAATTATATACCATTATACTTAAATAGAGTTAAGTTCGGTATTGTAATTTTCACTCTCCGTGAAATAATTTTAAAAAAAAATATGGGCTATCCCTCAATTAATTAAACTTACAAACCATAGGTTTATTAAGATTAGGTTAAAATTGTATTGAAATATAGATAATCATAGATATCACTGTTCACTTTTTTCATTCTTAAAATATGCGTTAATTATATAAAATGGTCTTATGATAAGTATCTGAACATAGTGTAAATAATTCTGTCGTATAAATAATTGAATGCCTACTCGATTATATGCGCGAATGCCTGATTTTTGTATAACTTTAAAAGCTTGTAAATAATGAATGTGTTAAAATAAATATATTTATAAATAACATCTACGCATATACCTTAATGTGAGTTAGTATTTTAATTTATGGGGTTTGAATGTTCGATATTAAATATCGTTTTTATTGTTTTCTAGCGGTCTTTTGAATGAAATTAATAATATTTATGAAAAACGTGGCCTTACCAATTAATATAATTTCGTTATTATTAATACATTGGACGTAGGCTTATTGTATTAATCCAAATTTTAAATTATATTGCGCTCCTGAAAAGGATTTTAAAACTACATAATACACGATACTAAGCAATAATAACTAAATGCTGAGTAGACTTTTAGACTCCAGTGTGCGTGAAAGCACGTTTGACCCGATCTATAATATCTGGAACTGGGGTATAAAGGGCGCCAAGCTCTAATAAACATTTTCGACTACAAGTATAGCCAACATAAAAAAAAATGTGTACAATAAAAATGTATATATTGGTCAAAACATTTTTATGGTGCACCATGTACGCTAGATTAAAGTTTCATAAACCGAGTAACTATATAATCTTACCTCAGTATATCACTTAACTTATATTTTATATAATTAATTAATATATATATCAAATGTATATAAATCATAATACAGTTCTAAATACTTCTAAGATTTATAATAAATTAACGAATTTAAATTTAAGCGAATTAAAAATGGCTGTAGAAGTATTAAATTACGTTAGCTGTTGTTAAATATATTAAATAATTTTAGGTAGGTTATTTATCCTTCAAAATAAATATACTATTACAATTATTATAAAAATAACTTGTTATATCTACATTGATAATGAATGATAATGATCATGAAATTATAGAAAAATATTTTAACAGATCATTAAGCACATTATTATATTTTTTTTTTTTTTTAGATTAAAATGCCTTCTGAAGTAGTACAGAAAGAAGCTGAGATTGGTGTTGAAGAGAAAGATATTATTAAAAACATCGATACAAAAACAGAAACAAAAGAAAATGGTTCGCAAGAAACAAAAACAGATGAAATTCAAACAGTTGATAAATCAGAAGAATCTAAAATCAATGAAGAAGAATTATCTGAAAGTGAAAACAAAGAAAACGAAGAACCTACTGCTGAAGATATTGAGTTGCAAAAAAAGCGTGCTGAACAACTTTTAACTGATGGCAAACGTCATTTAATAATTAAAGATTTCCAAGTAGCTGTTGATGTTTTAAGTGAAGCGTGCAGTTTGTTTGGAACCATATATAGTGAATTGGATGAAAAATGTGCAGAGGCTTATTTCAATTATGGATGTGCCCTTCTTGAGCTTAGTAAGAATCAAATAAGTCCTGTTGGACTAGAAGAAAAAGATGAGGAAGAAAATGACGATGAAACTTCAACTGAAGAAATGGATTCAAATAATGTGACAAACGAGGATAATAAAGCTTCTATATCTGATGTCATTAATGAAGTAGAAAAAGAAGAAACGGACAATGTTGATGACAACAAATCAACTGAAAAAAAAGAAAATTTACCTGAGGAAACATCAGTTGATGTAAAAGAAAATGAAGTTGGAGAACAGTCCACTGAAAAAGAAGATTTGTCTGTTGACGAAGGAGAAAAACCAGATGAAGAAGATGTTGGAGAAGATGATGTTAATGATTTACAGATTGCTTGGGAAATGCTTGATTTGGCAAAAGTGATTTATAAAAACAAAGATACCGAAGAATCTAAACTCAAACTTGCTGAAGTATTAATGAAGTGTGGAGAAGTAAGCATTGAAGATGAAAAATTTGAAACAGCTATTCAAGACATGACGGAGTCCTTGGAAATCCGAAGGTGAGTTGTTTTTAAAAATTATTAGAAAGTTAAAATAATAAGTTACATTTTTATAGGTTATTATTACCAGAGGACAGTCGTATCATTGCTGAGACTTTATTTCAATTGGGCATAGCACAAGAGTTAGGTGGAAGTGGTGAACAAGCAATTGAATTATTATCTGAAGCTGTAACCGTGTTGAATCATAAAATTAAAACTTTGGAAAATATGAACAATGACAGTGACATAATCAAAGCAGAAATTGCCGAAGTTAAATCTATTATTCCCGAAATACAAGAAAAAATTGTAGATATCAAAGAGCGTAAAAAGGCTGCTGTAAGTGCATTGTTAGCTGCTGTAGGTGCTTCCAACTTGGCTACAACAAATGGTGAAACATCATCAACAATCAAACAGGCATCCAACATCAGTCATTTGGTACGCAAAAGACCTAAACAGGAAGAAACAGCAGATGCAGCTCCAAATAAGGTTCCTAAACTTGAAGAATCCTCAAATGCCAAGCAATAATTTGGAACCTATATATGTATTTAATTTATTATAATATTCCTCCAGTTTTAATTCGTTGGATTAATTTTTATTTTTTAACACTCAAAATTAAGTACCTTGTATTTTAATTAATTAAGTGAATTATTTTTGTATTTTTTTTTCTTTAAATTAAGGTTACTTTACATACAAATAAAAATCAAGACTGTCCTATCATATTTTTTTTTAAGTATTCTTTATTTAATTATTTTCCTAAGCACTTTAAAAATTACAATTCAGCTTAATGCTGTTTAAATTGTTTGTAAACATCATATGATTCTACCAATAGCTTATCTATTTTTGAATGAATTTGATATCAACAGAAAATTTATGTAAATCTAATTGTATTAGTTCCACTCATCTCATATGCATACATTCACTACTATTACAGTTTTAATTTTACTTTTGGATATTATTTTACACTACTTTAAAAATAACACCATTTTTCAAGATTTAGTAGTAGTTAAACTACTTTTACGGTATTTTTTAATAACCAATTATTTTTTTAAAAGCAAATATTTTTAGTTTTTCAAATGTATGTCTGCCTTAGATTATCTAATATGTGATAAATTCCTGTTTCCCAAGTCATTTGACAAATTTAGTTAGAGTAAATTGTCTATTGATTGACGATTGACATCTATTCCATGTTAGAATAAGTTTCTTAATATATACAAATGTTGTCTTAAAAACATGCATACTTTAAAGTATTTAATTAAAATATAAGTAAGTCTAAATTACTGACAAACTGTGTAAATAGGTGCAAATATTATGTATTATAAGTACATGTAATTTACTCCTTAGTCCTTATTATAAAAAAATTAAGCTAATTCAGTAGATTAGTAGAACCTATATTTAATGAACTTTAAGGTAATTCATTTTAATTGTATGACCTGATGACAACTAATTTTATTATTGATAGATTGTCTATTTATCTCTTATACATAAAAGATACAACAAACGTTAACAATAATTTAGATAATACAATTTAGCAGAGTATGATATGCTCGATCTTGTGTATACTTTCATATTATATTTGGTTAACGAGTGTGTATTTAAAAAAAAATATAAAACTGTAATAGGGTTTAAATTTGTGATATAAATATAATACAAAATGAGGACGTAGTCCCTGCATGTATATTGTTTTACACACACATAACATACCAAATTTTCATTCAACAGTTTCAATATTATGCTATTTGGATATTAGAGTGAACTGAACTACATAACATTTAAATTATCCAGGGCCCCATGTAGCCTTTTATTGATATTATTTTTAGTAAGTTATGATCATTTTTAAATTGTATACATATATGTACCGACATAATTGAAAACTGCAGTAATGTACCTATTTTGCCTATACTATACGCCGGGCAACACTTGATGTGCGAAATATATAACTCACTAATACTATTAGGGATGGGAATTTCAACTCAGTTCACTAATACTTTAATACTTCATAGTTTATAATATACACGATACACCCCATCATTTTTATCAGTATTTAATATTTATAAAGATTTTTAGTCTAATTTAACACGTAAATAGTAGGTATTACATACTTTATAATTATTTATTTTAATATATCTATTTTTAATTATAATATAATGATAAATAATACACTTCAATATTAATTGGGTAATCGAGTTCTATCAAGATTCACTGTTAGATACTTAGATTCAGAAAGATAATAAGAAATTAGGTTCAAACTCCACTTCTAAAAATATACTCTTTTTCAGACATTTTTAGAAACGGATAGCGATTTAACAATTGCGCAGTTGTCGTATTCAGTTACCTACTATTTAAACGTATGTAATATAAAACAGAAATTATTCATGTTTATTTTTACGTTTTACTTCATTTTATCATTTATATTATTAGTTACCTACCTATACTTACACAGTTTTGTATTTATTGAATGGATACATAAGATACCTTTCAATAAATTTAATTTTCACTACCTAATTATTTATTAAATTATTATTATTTTAGATTTTGAACGCCCAATGTATTTATATTTTATAATAATACGACTATTACGAGTATATTATTATTAGTAAATCTTTTCCGTGGGCTTTTTTTATTGTATGTATATTTTTTCGGAGGGGGTATTTTTTAGCGATCCAATAAATTTAATATAATTATAGGCTTGTAGCCGTTATAGAAACAATAATAAGCCTAGAAAAAATATTATATATTAGAAGTATTAACTAGTGGAATAAATAGACTACGGAACAAATATATCTTAGAATAAATTATAAGAGTTGAAACAATTATTAGTATTTCTCGGATCATTTTGGATAAACCTATGAACAATAAATTCAAAAAAATTTCACTAGAACAACTATTTTGTAATATAAAAGAGTGATCACTGATCAGTCCGATCGTGATGCATTATATTTTAATATAATGTATAAAGTGTGTATAATATTATTTTTAACTAATGCCTTATTAAATAATGAACCAAATAATGAATAAACGTAAACAAAAAACTGTAGTCTGTGTCTAATATACAGATATACTAAAATCCTTGTAGTTCAAATTTCAAAATACAAATATAAATTATATAGTACAAAAGTATAAAACACATTTACCTCAAGTTTCTAATGGATGTTATTTCTTCTTCTGAAGACTGATGATTGGTCAACTACATATTTATTCATACTGTAAATTAGTTACCATCGGGGTTGGGCAGTATCAGAAATACAATTATTGCATCTTGTATTGTGATACATTCAGGGCGTATTTAAGGGAGGGGCACATGGGGGGCCCGTACCTCCCCCATTCACCTATTTTATACTTATTTTTATTATATGAAAAATTTTACAACTATACGCCCCATGTACGCAAATTTGAACTTTTTGTTTATGGCCCCCCCTCCCTTAAGACATTTCTAAATACGCCCCTGGATACATTTTATATTAATATCATGAATCTTATTTTTCCAAAAATTGTAAAAATTTATATTGAATTTTATTAGAAATTACAAGTTATGGAAAATAAATCTCTTAATTAGCATTGCATTAAACTTAAAATAAATGTAACATAATATTTGACTTTGTTATAACTCATAAAATAATCTGAAAATCAGAAAAATATAAGATGTACACTCGTTTTGTGTTAGTATAATAACTATGATAACTAATATTATTTATTAGATTCACGAGGTAGAATTCTTTGCTCCGAGAGGACCGAGACAATTATTAAAGTTTCATATTTTGAAAATGCTATTGAGTATTGAGTATTTGCGTAGCGGTGTACCACATAGTAATTAGTAAATAATAATATTATGCACATGTACCCTTTGTGGCATAAACTTTCAAGTTCCTATAAATTATAATTCTTTTTATAAATATTTTAAATTTGAATATTTTTGTGAATTTTTCTAGTAATTTAGATCCCGAGACAACTAGTTCCTCGTGATTATTTAGATCCCCTGTTAACTAGATCCTGATCGTTTCATTTAGATCTTGAGGATCTAGTTAACCGGAGATCTAGGTGGCCGTTCACCATTTTCTGTTGTAGGCACGTGACGTAATGCGCAGACTTGACTAAATCCGAATATTTTACGATATACCATATCGTATATGATATGAGTTATCAGTGATACGATTGCTGTGTGTTTTAACAATTTCCTCTTCCAAAATCCGGTTTCGCAATTCAATATGTTGAATCTGTTGAGAGGTACCTTATTTACCTTTTGCCTATCTAATTTCAAATTAACAATGGTACACCGTACATTGTACACTTTTATTTTTTGCCTTATGAGTTGTGGACTTATGGTCGTACTCACTCGAACGAAATCGTAGTATCTTACTACGAGCGTTCATTACTGTTGTTTAGTATTAATGTCCAGAAGGAGTGTTGATTTTTGTAATTTATATTATTAACTAACTTGATATTTTCTTTTTATTTGAAAATGTCATTGTTAAGATTTACTTTCGTAGTAATTCAAATCATTGCAATTGTATCGTCACAGAAAGTCAGTTCCAGAAATAAGCAAGTAAGATTAGTGATCCAATTTTTCATTATTATTATTTGTATTTTATAATTATATACTAATATAAGTATTAATTTGTTTTAATATTCCTATTATATATATATTTTTTAATTATTTAAATAATCTATTTTCTCTTTATTTAATAACATAGATAATAAAATATTATACAGTATACAGAATGTTTGAGCATTAACAATTATATATTATATATTTATACTTAATAATTATAATTATTTATAGATTCATAATATTTTAATACTGGGTTATATAAAAAAATGATATATTTAATGGACCTATACCAACCATGGGTCATTAAATTGTGTTTAAAGGACCATTAACTCACTATTGATTTATTGAATATTGAGTGATTGTTCATGTAACCTAGAATAATTATATTAAAAATAAGTAATAACCAATGTTAACGATAATAAAATAAATATTTGGTTGGAATAAGTTGTACAACAACTAAAGACAACTAAACAGTAGGTATAATTATCAGAAAACTTCCTTACATTTGTAAATTATAATAGTACTTAATATATATAATATATATTTTATATCATTCTATAATTTATTTTTATCACCATCAGCTTCAATGTTAAATAATACCTACACAATAAATACATACATAATTTTATTTATAATTTACTTAACCAATCAATTAAGTTTTAAGTAGACAGATATAATGTTTATTTACTATGCCTGATTGTGTATTATTGGATTAATTAAAAATAGATACCTACCATTGATTATAGTTCATTATTTATAACTATTAAAGGTATAACATAAATAATTTTAACTGGTATTCAAAAAAAGTCTAGACGAAGACCAATTTTTTCATGTGCTTTTTTATTTATTTATTTTCCATGTCTATTCCATAGAAATTCAATGACAGTTTATACATGTTATATTAGGAACAAAAAAACCTAAAATGTCATTAATTGAAGTTGACCAATAAATCACAAAATAATAAATGCATGGTTATATATTTTAAGTTTTTATTTTGAGCCACTTGTTAATAACTTAAAAAAATGTTGAAATGAATTGTATTAGTTTTTTAAGCGGGTGATTATTTTCAGTAATTAATAAGTGAACATTTAAATCAAAAACAAATGTGGGCTGTCATATAGTATGCGGTCTACCGCAAATAAATAAATTAAAAATTATATCATAATATTAAAGTATAATTATTGTAGCAGTAATAGTAAAAAATTAATAATTAAAAATTAGTTTGTCAAAAAAATTGTTGTCAATGAGTATAAATAAATATAATGTAATATGTTATAAAAAAACTTCCGCCATATCTCTCAAAAATGCATTAAATAAATCTGATTTATTTATGCCACGCCACCATGTTTCTATGAGATATCTGCAATAATATATATCATTGTATTATACATATTACGTTAAATTTATTTATACTCATTGACAACAATTTTTTTGACAAACTAATTTTTAATAAAAAAATAAAAATAGTAATAAGTATAAAAATTTTTATAAAAATCTTTTGCCAACATATTGAATGTGTAAAATATAAATTGTGTAGCGCAATAAATGACATACTGAGCTATTGAGCCCATACTTTTACAAAATGTCAAAGTATTGTTGTGTATAAGGCAATAAAGATAAAGTATTGACCGAAGAAAAAGATTAAAGTTTATCTATTAAAAATAAACTTAAGCCTATGTAAAAACCGCAGGTAGACCGCATCCTACAGTGGCCGGTATAACACATTTGCCGGTAGACCGCATTCTATATGACAGCCCAAAAATGATTATTATATAATTGATATAATATGTTATATTTTCAGAGTTTGTGATTTAATGAATTGTTAATTAAAAAAAAAATCATAAATTTAGATACAAATTAAAATATATTGCAGACAAAGCCATGGCTGGTAACAGTTAGTAATACTATACAAATATTATTTGTTGGTTATGTAATGCCTTTTAAAAAACCAGTATTTGTTTATTAAAATTAATTTATATTCATAATCCAGTACTTCAGTGTTTGTAAAATTTATTACACAATTATTATTTACACATTTTTTTTTATATTAGTTTACTATACCTTTTATTATATTACTACAGAATAATTTGATAATTTATGCAGAAATGATAATTTTTTGATTGGAGAACTGCAGAAAAATGAGGTTAATAATAATTGATATTAATAGAAAATAAACAGATAATACTTCTACTTATATTTTTTTGGGTTGATGCTTTTATAGATAAAACTATTTTAGTGTAATTTACTTACTGTATGTTTCTTGGAATTCAATTTAAAAATGTCATATTATTTAAAAATATAAATTATTGTTCTTAACACCCCAGTAGTCAGTTTTCAGTGTTGTGTAAGTTACTTTACTCAGTACTCAAGGAAAAGTTTAATAAAGTTACATTACTTGTTACTTAGGGATAATAATAATGAAATCATTTTACTTGTTTTCTCAAATAAAACTTGTAATAAAATTACTTTACCTTTCAACATTACATTTATTATATAAGAAAAAAAAATTCTGAAAATATTATTTATTAGTTACAAATTAAAATTAAATTATTTATTTATCAACAAATTGTGATAATAAGGACTAAAAATGTTAAAATTTGCTAAATTTGTTGCAAGTTTAACACTCAACCAAAATATATTATTAATTATCATAAAATTATTAGGTCATCTTAATATTATGAGTTTTTAAAAATTTAGAGCACTGCTATTTCTCAAGATACTACTTATAAATTATGTCACATGGGAATTGAACAACATTTTAAACCAATCTTAGATGAAATGTTAATTGAAAGAGTAGTTGGGACGAATAATCATGAATTTATAAAAACGGTAAATTAAAACAATAAATAATCAATTACATCATATTATGAAGCTTATTTGATTGTTTTTTATTTTACTAAATATATATATAGTACATCGCAGAAGAAATGAAGATTAATGGTTGGGCAGTGGAACTAGATGAATTCAAAGCCTTTACACCAAAAGGTGTGTACAATATGACTAATGTTGTAGCTACTTTAAACCCTATGGCTGATCGGTATATAGTTATTGCTTGCCATTACGATTCAAAATTAATGGATTTTTATTTTGTCGGCGCTACTGATTCAGCAGTACCTTGTGCTATGATGATATACATGGCAGAATCATTAAATCAACGACTTGAAACTTTTAAAAACACTGTGAGTATATACAAGTTAAAAATATAACTACAGAGAAACATATATTATCAGTCTCATGAGTAACAAAAAAAATTCATTAAATGAAATGAATTTGGTTCTAATTTAGTTCAGTTCTCAAAAATATTTTGTTTAACAGAAAATTTTGTTAGATAAAAATTGCACTGTATTATAATTTATATTTATACATATAAACAATTGTCCAAATTTTAAATTAGTACCTAGGTACTTCAGTTTAATAATTTTAGAATTTTATATATTTGATGAAATTATTCAAATTAGGTCTTATTCTTGTTATTAATCTAAGTGTAACTAATGTTTATGATTGGTAATAATAAAATACATTTAGCAAATATTCAATTGTCTGTAGATTAAGGAAGCGCTGCAACTATGGATATACAACTACCATTAAACTATTAAATGATTGAAAAAAAAACATAAATTGAAACACAAAAATTAAAATAATTATATTATTATATAAATCATAAAAATATATACGTATATAAAAAAAAAAAAAATGTACCACTAAGAAAAAGAAATAATTTTACTTCCAAAGGGCGTCATAGCAAATTTACGCTCAGCAGATCACGTTTAGCTCCGTTAGTTCAAAAATTAGAGTGAATCGACCTATTATGAAACTTGGTGGTAATGAAATTACCTGTGTTTGTATGTTGGTTTTTTACGATAGTTCAATTTTTAGCAAGTTATGCGTATATAACATAGCGTAAATAAAAAATGATCATAACTCACTATTAAAAACTTAATATAATCGTAGTATGCATGTCTATTCATTTTAATAATAAATAAAATTTAAAAATAAATTTTAATTTATGTAACACCTTCTTTACAATATTTAAATATAAGTACCAGTAAAATTTTGTCACATAAATAATTAAAATTGTCTTGCATATTTTCCGCGTATTTGCATATTTGTTGCATTTTTTTACGATTTTGACTTCATATTATAATATATGGCATATATTGATACATTTTAGTGCATAAAGATCCACGCTCTACTTATAACCATGTAAATTATTATAACTAAAATGCTTATAACTCACTTTGAAATTATAATATTAATAAAATAACCCTAAAATTTACTCTAATATTAAAGCTAACAACATAAAATGGATTCTGCTGAACGCAAGTTTACTATGCTTTGCATTAGTAAGACAGACAATACACGTGGATGTAGAATTGTCATACTACTTACTCATACTAATATACTATTGGAAATACAATTATTTTCTTTTTAGTAATTCTTATGTATCGTTCGGAAGCCTGTTTTATTTCTATTTAAAAAATAAAAAACAGTATTTATTTCATATTTTTTAGTTAGTAAAGTTTAATAGGAAAAGCTTTGGTAAACCTATTAAACACGCTGCTCGTATGAGTCATCAAAGATTAGTTAACGACCAGTGTAAACAAAATACTAACAAAAATATTCAAAGTAAGTTCCAAAATGAAAGCTTGGAATATTGTGCTCTGCTCATTATCTTAGTTTGATACGTAAACATTTTCATTATATATTATTTTATTTATCGGTTCAAAAATAGTAAAGTTATAAATAAATAATCTTTTTACTTTTTTTGAATTCAGTTAGTAATATCAATATGTTCTATAAAAAAAAATGCATCAAGTATATATTGTATTTTTATTTTTACATATATATCTTATATTTAAAAAAAAAATTGTCAAATATTTAAATATTTTTTTTATTAAATTATACATAATAATGTATTGTATATCATATGTAATTCCATAGATTATTGAGAGTTTACTGTTTACCGTTATTTTTTTTTACAGAGAGTTATAAGTTAGTATTCAAATAACCAAAAGTAAGTAGTCAATTTCAGACAGGTTAGGCTTTAAAGCTGTTTAGAGCTGGTGTATATTATGTTACAGTTAAAACCCGAAATCCGTCAAAACTATAATTTCCACAAATCCCTTTAATCATTTCTGGTTTTGACTAGTTAAAACTGGAAATAACCATGTCCATCACTATACCATGGGCGCCCGCAGGAAATTTATCAGGGAGGGGCATAATTAAATCGAATACCAAAAATTACATAAAAAAAAATTTATTCCTTGTAAACTACAAAACGTATTAGAATTATGTGAAATCAAATACCAACCCCACATACTAAAGTAAAAATATCGATGAAATGTTTATAAATAAAAATAAAAGTTAAAATATTCAACATTCTATTTGAATTCCAGGGGAGGGGGCAAATTCCCCGTCTTGCCCCCCTCCTCGGGCGCCCATGTGACTTACTTTTGTTTTATTAGAACTAGTTATCTCGGAAATATATTGATGAAAAATATAATTAGCAAGTGAAAATCTCAAATTTTTATATTGATAGCTTAAACTAGTTTTAAATAGAGAAAAATGTTTAAAAAAGTACATATTATTAAAATATAATTATAGGCATTTAGTATATTATTTATTTTGACAGGATAAACTATCGTAGCACTTATGATTGCATAGTATTCTATTTTTCCTACATAAAAAGCAATTTGTTCCACTAAATTTTGGCATGAAATAATAATGATTATCTTTTTTTCTTTTCATAAGCTTCTTAAAAAATCGTTCTCGGTTACTTATTTCTCAGTGTCCAATATGAGATCAACGTATACAGTAATACAGTGACAATTGATGACTGGTATTAAATCGGACAAATCGGTAAATATTAACAATGACTACAACAAAGATAATTGCATGCTGAAACACAGCGATGTCGATGATGGCATGGATGCCAAAAAAAGCTGAAGTATTATTTTTATTAGATAGTATGAGTTTGAATACATGCATTTTAGTTAAAACTAGATATGACTTATTTAACTTATTTAAACCTGCGGTTAATTCTAGTTTTAAGATTTTATCCAGTCAAAACCAGATTTGACTAATAGGATTTGCGGAAACTAGTTTTGACTGATTTCGGGTTTTAACACTTAACATATTGTTTATATTAATGTTAAATAAAAAAAATTATACTATAGACATTTTTTTCTTTAAAATCATTTTAATAAGACATTTTGTTATGTACTGGAACATATTTTTACTATTAAAAATCACCGGTCCTTTTATATTATTTTTGATAGAGTTATTATTTATTGGCTTAAGAGGATGTCAGCGCACTATTTGTTTTCTCCTCTGACCCACGCGCAATATATAGCAAAGTTTACGTTCATAATAATGACTATAACCATATTAATTTCTCAAATTATATTAATATGGACAATATGGTTATAGTCATTATTTTGAACGTAAAATTTGCTGTTACGCGTGGGGTTAGAGAGAGATAACAAATACTACGCTAACATCCTCTAAATAAATCAATAGGAATCATTTAAAATTCAAGCTCTGCGATTTTCTAACACTTCCCCTGAATAACTATGATTATAATTAGTGGTCATCAAATAAAACAAAGCGCCAATAGTTACATGCCGCGCCGCTGCCGTTCCGGACCGCAATAAATGGTCACATAGAATGAGAACCAATGTGTACACGGTGGTGGGTGAGGTTTGGGGTACGGCGGCGGACAGCGGATTAAGCGGACTATACTTAAATAATTATTAATGGGAAAATAAAACTTTATTTCCTTCTTTCTAACTAGATTATTGTGCAAAATAATAAGGGGATGTTAGCGCACGATTTATTTTCTGTCTCTGAACCATATACAGTACCTATAGCAAATGTTTAATGAACACACACATCGTGTTGTTAGCTTTATTCATAGCGATAGCTTTTTAAGTTTATGAATAGTTTGGTCCATTCGCTTTAATATTAAAGCTAACAACACAATATTAATTCTGTTGAATAAAAAATTTTCATGTTACATAATGGATCAGAAATCATGTTATTTTATAAAAGCCCATAAAGTCTTGTAAAAATTAAAAGTATTATTCTTGATGCTCACTTTATCACATATTATAACAATAAATTGATATTTTAGTTTACATTTTAATTTACAGTATTTTAAATATGTTATTTAAAATATTTTAGCCTTTAAGCTTGATGATGGTATTTTTCGATGGGGAAGAAGCTTTTGTAGAATGGTCAGATTCAGATTCTCTTTATGGTTCACGACATTTAGCTTCAAAGATGGAAAATACCAAATTTCTACATAATGGTC
This sequence comes from Rhopalosiphum padi, assembly GCF_020882245.1. Taxonomy (NCBI): domain Eukaryota; kingdom Metazoa; phylum Arthropoda; class Insecta; order Hemiptera; family Aphididae; genus Rhopalosiphum; species Rhopalosiphum padi. The sequence continues at coordinate 8,422,114 of NC_083598.1, read as the reverse complement.
GACAATTAAATCAATTATATAGAATAGTAAGTTATTTATTGTTTTCATCACTTAATTAACAATTATGTGGTTGATCATTTTATTGAACTCTTATATTATTATGTATATTTATTTTTTCAGGAATTTTTAATGCTACTAGATTTGTTAGGTACAAAAAATCCAAAATTCTATAACTATTTTCTAGAAACTGCTGATCTATATCGATCTTTGATAAAATCTGAAACAATCTTAAACAAGACTGGTTGTCTAAATGAACATACTGATACCTATTTCCGTCCAATGTCTGCATTCGTTCAAATTGATGATGATCATATGCCATTTTATCAAAGAGGTAAATACTAAAATATAAATACATCTCTAAAGTAATATGCTCTAATCAGATGTTTGTTTTTTAGGAATTGAAGTGGTTCATATGATTCCAAATCCATTTCCAAATGTTTGGCATAAAAAAAGTGATAATAAAGATGCATTACACATGCCAACAATATTGAACTTAATAAAAATTGTTCAAGTATTTATAGTTAGTTATTTGGAAAATCAATAAAAATATTATTTTGCGTTTCTTCCTAGTATCTCATTTATACATCTTTTTTATATTTTTTACTGTTGAATTTTTTTTTATTAAATTTTTTTATATTATTTTTAATTTTACGTTCATAATACATTTATTTAATATAATATAATATATACTATATCTACTTATCTGTATAATTGTTAGAAATTAAAATATTATTTTAAACAATTGTTTGTCATTTATCAGTCATGAAATCTAATATTATACACATTTTAATCTTATTTTATACAAATTTAATGATAAACATTATGTCATTATACACAACGAATAACGATTCTGAGCGAAAACAATATAAATTTTTGGTAACATAGGTTACCAAACAATTATATTGATAATAATATTATTTTCTATGTAGTTCCTAGGTACTGTTTATTTTTTACTTTTGACCTCCCCCTCCCCAAAAAAAAAAATTACCAACTAAATTAATTTTGCTACTGTATTTAGATAAAAAAAATTCAACATATATTATTGTAAAATCAAATCAATACATTCATTTCTTTGCTCAGAATCTAAGATTTATAACAACAATAATTCATGGCTATTTATAGATTTATTGCGATAGTTGACATAATAGAGCAACTCCTCTCATTATCCAGTGTTCTGGTTGTTTAATTGTTGGTATCAATAAAGCAATAACAAAGTTAGTTGAATGCCCTGTAGTAGATAATGTGCCTTTTCTTTCAGCTGTTTTGTACATAGGACACAAATAAACAGTGTCAAATTTCAAATGTTCTTTTTTTATTGGTATCATATGAATGATGGGCATTTTGTAGTATAGTTGTTTTGACTTTGATTCTTTGAGACTTGATTTTTTATTACTCCACCTTGCTCCATCCAAAAATAGTCCATATACATAAACACCATTTTCTGGAGCTGAATTTACTATCAATTTTCTGTCCATTATCTAGAAACATAATTAAATTGTAAAAACAATACTACCGGTACTTAATAAGCAAGAAGTGATGGTCTATATTATTACTCCACAATATAATGAGTATCATAATTCATAATTTAAAAAAAATAAAATACTTTTATATTTGAATATGCCATTAATTAATCAGGTATCTAATTTATTTCAAACTGATCTGTCACAATTTACAATAGACTTTAACTTATATTCACTACTATAAACCTTGTTTACTGTACTACCAATTTAAAATATTTAATAATTTAATCATGCTCTATTTATAATACTCAAATAAGAATTACTTTAGGCAACGGGTTCCGGTACACAGCAGTTAAATAAGTGTGGCTAACACGTGCCAAGTGTTACGTCCTCAGGAATGATTATTCTTACAACTGTCTAGTTTACATCTTACACAGTTAAGACATTTATCGGTTGCAGGTAAAGGTTGGGTTAAGTATAATAATAAAAAAAAATTTGAAAATACTTTATTCCTGAATTAAGTTACTGTTATTTAAGTTCAAGATATAGCATATGCAATATGCATACGTTGAATTATTTAAGACTAATTTTACCCTATGACCTATTACAGAAATGAGAGACATCTTGATATTCTTATATCAGTTATATTTTGTATCTAGATACTTTTTTTTAGGTATAGCTTTCAAATTGTTAATACTATGTTGCATTAACTCTTTTTGACAAAAACTTATTTTTTCATAGTAATAACAGAAAGTTGCATCTTAATTATGCAAAAAAATGCAAAGATAGATAATACTATTACATAGAAACTAGATACAAATTAAAATACATTTTTTCTTTTAAACCTAACAAAACAAAATTAATAATTTAACCAAATAAGTTTTTTAATTTGCTACTTATTATTTCTATAGCTGATTGGCAGAACCATAAAAATAATTAATTTTTTTATTATATAAAACAAATAAAGATATCTCAAAGCTGGGCACTAACTAGTTTTAATGCATATTAACTTTATAACTTAACTAGTTGAATTTATTGTGTAAAATAATCTAATCTAACTTGTTAAAACCAATAACTAATAAGTAACTAGTTGTTCTTGTAGTTTTTTTTTCATATAATTTATAACTACAATGCATAATATAGCCCAGTGGTTTTCAACCTTTTTGGGTCCACGGCTCTTTTTGATTTCGGAATCAAATATACGGCTCCCATACGAATAATGATAATAATAAAAACATATTGTTTACAATTTTATTATTAGTTTATACTATGGACGCGGCTCTTTTAATAATAACCAACGACGCCCCTGGGAGTCGCGACGCACAGGTTGAAAACTACTGATATAGCCTATAGTGGCTAAGGATATAAATAATATCTATAGGTTATTGCGGTGGTTTAAACCGTGTGCAGGCGGAAATGGAAAGGTAATGGTGATAAATTCAGTGATGTTTTGTTGTGTATATCGGTGTATATTGTTTGTTTATTTATTATTTTGTTAAAATTTCTATATTCTAATGAGTTATGATATTCCAAAAAATGAAAGTTATTACTTATTACCTACCTATCTACTTGAAAATTTGATCAATATCAGTTGTTCAATTTGATTTTTCATTCATCTTCAATAGTTCAAGTTCGTTACCTACCTACATTATAACTAATTTATATTTTAAAATAAAAAAAACTAACTTCTATTCTAATTTAGTTTGTTTTTGTATTAAAGTAACATAACTTTAACTAGTTTAAAAAATGACTAACTTGCCCAGCTTTGAGAAATCTTTGTTTTGTTTAAAACAAATTATTTTTGAATTTTGTAACAAAAAAAGATCATTCTATAATTGAACGCAGAAAATGGTGTACTTCTCTATGTTATTGATCTTTTAGATATAAATAATTGTTTTTATAATATGGAATTCTAACAAAGATATATTGTCAGTAGTTGTCTCTTTAAGTTTTAATATTATAATTTATAAGTATGTGTAACTAAAAAGTATAGTAAATTTAAATGAATTATATTGAAGTATTTTACATAGTAATCATTCTATTTACAAAAAAAAATCTATTTTGTATTTAAAGATAAGCATTGATGTATCTAGTACGTATCTAGATATACATTTTCAATTATTTTATCTATTCTTTCTTTATGATAACTTTTGATTAAATTTGAAATTATTTAAAATACTACCACCAGAAGTGGTGTAGCCATGAGGGAGGGGCCATCCCCCATCCCCCCTCCATCAGCTATATCAACTTAATACAAAAATGAACTGTTATTATTAATTAATATTTTTTTTAGTATTTTGGGTTTGCTCCCCCCCATTTTAAAATCCTAGCTATACCACTGACTACCAGTACCAACAGTTTATAATGATCAACTTCAAATTCTAAGCTTGTAAGCGCTTTTGGTATTAGAACTATGTGTTTCATATGTACATTCAACTTTTTATTTAGTTGCATCTCAGATATGCCTTTAAGTTTAAAAGTGTGCTATTTACCTTATAATCAAAGGTCAACAAATCTATAGGTATTTGAAATTTTCTTGCAAAATTTTGTTGAGATCCGGTTAAAAATGCTTGTGTAAAATAGAAGCCAGAAATCCAAAATGAATTTGGAATACCGTTAATATACCATTTCTAAAATAAATTTAATTTTTAATTTTCAAATTAATAAAATAATGATACAATCATTAATTTGACTTGCCTGTAAAAATGCCATTCGCTGCAAAAAATCTTTAATATAACTTCCCAGTGGTTTTAGTGATGGATACGAACTGTTAGCCCAAACCACTGGAATTTTGCTTATTAAGATACTATGATAAACTTCTTCTAGTTCGTTAGACATTAAAATTAATCCTAGACATAAAATAATGATTTAAGTTTTATACTTAATCAAAAACTAAGAATTTTTATTCTATAAATATTAATGCTAGATACAATATTAATTACCTATTGATATTGAATTATTCTAAATAGACGTATCTAATATTTTTTATTGATAACCAAATATTTATAAATATTAAACAAGAAATTGTAGATTTATTTTGTTTTTAAATGGTTCCTATTCGGATAAAAAATGTTTTTTAATAAAAATAATGGAGAAATATGATTTAAGTAAAATAATTTTAAATATACATAATAAAAAAAAATCAATAGGTAAATAAAATTAAACAGTATCGTAAATATCAAGTTCAATAGTACCTTTTACACTTCTCTGCAAGTTTGTTAAGCTGAATTTAATAACGTCCAATAATTTATTAAACCGACCCATTTCCTGTACCAGAACTGTATTCATGGACTGATTGTAAGTGGTAGGATATTTTTCCAGAGCGAGTGTTACGTCAAATTTGTTTGGTAATTTATTAAGTATGTCCATAGAAAATGTTAAAATCAGATCTTCGGACGATACTCCTTTGGCGCCGGTAGTTTTCGAATCCTAAAACCACAAAACTTAAATATAAATATATACATAACAATCATAGTATCAATTATTCTTATCTGCGGCTTTCTTTACAAGGAGGTACGTTCTTAAATATTTAGTAAACTAATAAATCTATTAAAATATTGAATAAGCCATCCATTTTCTTCGCGTAACACATTTTTGGGAATGGAATAGCAATACACGAACGGGTGGAATTTTAAACTTTTAGGTTCTGAACGAAGTGATGAATGTATTTTTTATTATTAACGTTACATTAATTAAATCATACAATTTTGTCATAGTGGAACCAGTCTCGATAGCTGGATTTTGTGGAGAGATGTGCAGAAAGATCGATATTCGTTGTGCCGCAAAGCGTACATTAATAAAGAAACGTGCTGAAGAAGTGGTGTATGTATTATTAGATATTCTTACAACTTTTAGTGCGCCTTCAATTTTACTAAACGGTAACGGCCGAGAATTTGCGAATACAATTGTGAAAGAACTTTGTGCCATATGTGGCCAGAACTCAAAATAGTCAACGGTAACGTCAATGTTCAATTGAAAGAGCCAACCAAGACATAGCAAATATTTTAAACCAAAAAATGGAAGGAAGGAATTAAGTTAATGCAGTTTATGTGAACCGTGGATTACAATAGGGAATATGCAGGTATGTAATTATTAAATGTTAAAATAATATCACCGTGTTTAATGTTTAAACTATTATATATTATTTATTATTATTTTTTATCTAATATGTTTTAACTGTTTAAAAACTTTAGTTTTAATAATTTAAATTTAAATAATTTAATGATAATAATATATCATTGATTAAATTTACATTTATTCTATATTTTGATATATAATGAGTGATTCGCTTAACAAACAACACTCATTGTATCAAAATCTATTAACATATTTTAAAAAAAATGTATACTTTATTTCCAGTTAAAAAAAGTTTTTATTGCTATAATTGTTTTATTTTTTGAATGACAGCCTACATTTTTAATTTCATATTTTGAAGCTTTATACTTTTTCTTTTTGGAGTATTTCGATTCATAAAAATTGAAATTTGGAGAGTATAGTTTATGAATTATAACTGTTAAAATAATTTTAAGTTTAGGTTTTAATTTCACTGTTAAACATAACAATTCTTACTTTTCTTACTATAAAAATTAAAGCGGGAGTACCCCAAGGAAGTGACCTATCACCTTTACTCTATAATATTTACATTTTACACATCAAATATCCCCGAAATAAACCTTACAACTCTAACGACATATGCAGACGATACCGCTATACTAGCATCAAACAAAGACCCTAACATAGCCACCTACGATATACAATATCATTTAAATCAAATTTCCAACTGGACTCAAAAATGGAAAATTAAGATAAATGAATCTAAATCGGTTCAAATAAAAGTTTCTCTTTGTAAAAACGAATGCCCAACACTGTCACTCAATAATGTATCAATTCGCCTATCCAAAATGCAACTAAATACCTAGGAGTTCATCTAGACAAAAGACTTACTTGGGCTCAATACACTAAACACAAAAGAAAACAATCAAACACACGCCTATATCTCCTTCGTCCTTTATTGCCCGCATGTCCTCTATAACTATCCCCAGAAACCCTCAATGGAGATTAAAAAGAAAATGGCCAAAAGACGCCCTTGCCTAACAAACAAAAAAATAAAAAATTGGAATTATTAAATACGTCCGAATTTCGATTTTTATGTAAGTATTGAAATATTCAAAAAAATATTGCGTTTTAAAAAATAAAATAAAAAATGTGTGTTGTTATTCAAAAAAATGTCTGGAAAGAAATTATACAAAAAAATATTTTGAAAAACATTAATAAATTTCGAAATAATGAGTGTTTTTTGATAAAATAATCGCTCTATATATCTTTTAATCAATACGCCATTACTATATACTGTCATACTAATATAACGATATTAATAAAATTACAATTGTCATTTTTAACAATGAATTAGAATTATAAAGTAAGTTTTGGGTAATGTGAACGGCGTACGCTATAATATGGCCAATATTATGTTTAATAAGGTAAAGAACAGGACTGTATTTTATTAGCAACCAACAACTAAATATCGTCCCTTGAGCCTTTAGAGGTCTAAATTCGAGCTTAAACACAATTTTTTTAGCTTAACCCCCCACCCAAATTATTTTTCAGTTACGGCCTTGCTAGATATTATATGAGTAGTAGAAAAACCTGTACAAAAACATATTTCAAATAATAGGTACAGTGAACAAAATTACAGTTAAATATTGTCATATTGAAACCAAAGTCAAAACTAATTTAAAAGTTATAAATTAAACATTATAAGCAGCAGTTTTTTATAACGAGCGTCGAATGATGACGATCAACTCGGAACAGGTATCAGCGATAATCGCATGCCATAGCGTATTAGCGTATAATAAAAATTATTGATACCTACAACGTGTAATATTAAGACCTTCCGCGGCTTCCCCTATTATGCATTAGTCATCTATTACCTAACCATAACAACTGCATTATCTATTTTATATTTATCTCTAAAATATTTAAAAAAATAAAATCTCTACATAAAATATACTTTTAGTTAAATCAATTTTGTTCCATTTTTAATTTTCATAAATATGATACTATTGATAATCTTGAATTAAAGGCAGATCAGTTGCGAAATATAAGACAAGAGTAAAATATTTTAATTTAAAATTAAATACATAGTTAATACTTACGTTTCTACATTTTTCCCATAAATCCTAAGATATAAAGCAGCATAGTAAAATAAAATAGGTAAGTAATACAATGTTTAGGAAAAAACAAGTGGTGTGCTCACGGGGGGGGGGGGGGGTCAGGGTGTCATATCCCTCCTTTGGATTTTTTTGTAATGATATATTATCTACATGAAAAAAAAAATTAGGGTCTGTGACTAGTCAAAAATGAATATCCCCACTTAAATAAAGCTAAGCACGCCACTGAAAAACATTACAGTAAATAATTATAACAGATGATGGTTAAAAATATTATGTATACCGATTACTCTAATAATACAATTAATTATATTTTTCGTTGTGACTAAATGAACAATCTTATATAGATTAATATTTAATAGTTAGTAATGTTAATTTTACTTACAACTCGGTCCTTTGTAGCAATTCAAATTATTTAAAAAAATAAAAATTATAGTTGATCTTACATTAATTAAATTATTAACTATTAAATAATTTACTTCTGTCTTTAGAACGGAACTAAGAAGTAATTCGCTTTCTTGACGTTCTCTAATGAGATCAGCATTCTCATGCAGACCAAAAATTTCAGGTTTTGTAACCAACGGAAATCCTTGAATATGTTCTAAGATTTGATCGTATTCTTTTAAATCAGGACAGTAATAAATTCCTAGAATAATAAAAGTACACAGGTAACATGCATAACAATAAAAAAATTCCGTCATATTGAAATTTAATAATTGTCTTACCAGTCTTATCAAATTTAAAATTATTCGTTTTAATAACAGATTTAGTGTAAAATTTATGTAGACATGTAGTCAAACAACGACGATCCCAATCATCTGTTACACGTCCACCGTAGTTGCATTCACCGGTAAGATAACGTAAGGCATCAAACTGGACATTTGGATATTCATTCAAAAAATTTTGTAATTGTACAACGCTGATTCTAAGATCAGTTTCGTTAAACTCATACAGTCTATTCCATCCGATTGGACCGTAATTGCGACGTTCTTGTACCAAAGCATGAAAGAAGCACAAACTGAAAACCAGTTTCTTAAAACCTACGCTTTGCAGTTTACAGCCCTCGAAAAATTCTTCATTTGCAATCGGATCACTAGTAAATGACCTAAAAAATACATGTTAAATAATAATTTAGAAAACATAATTATTAAAAAAAAGTATCTTAATATATCTAGTAATACCTATATATATTAGCCCGAAGTCCTTTTGGTGGTTCATTAGTCATCTTAACACTATTTTGAAGTACAGACACAGAAAAATATTCCACGGGGTAAGATGTTAACCAGAGTCTAAACTCAGAATTAGTATGTTCCATCGAAAAACTTTCACAAATCTAAGTAGGTAAATGTATAGGTAAGATTAAAATAATAAACTGTAATTATAATTAGACACATGGGTGGCTCCAGGGGGGACCTAGGGGTCACGCTCCCTAGGCCTGTATTTCTAAAAAATTATATATTGTATTGAAAAAAAAAAATTATAAGCTAAAAACATATTATACAATGGACTATCATAGACACATACAAGTATGTCAATATGACGGTATGTACCTGCTAAGTGCTATCTATATTATATATATTATGAAGGATCTATATTGTCCTATAATCATAAGAAAAATTAAAACTAAGGCCCCCCCCTAACCAAGACTTGGGCCGCCCCTGATAATAACCCACTATTAATGTTATTATTTATATTTTATAAGCTCATTAACTCATAAGTCATTTCAATGTAACATACAATTGAAAATATACATGATATAAATTATATTTTTCATATAAAAATAGATGATAGATTAACCTTTTCAAGTTCTGGCATCCAACTTTTAGCTAAATGACAATTTTGCAACAATACCCAATTGCCTGTTCTTGTTGCTTCTTCAATTAATCTAGCAGCTATGGGACCTTGACCCTGACCTAAAGACAATGATGTTAAACGATATCCAAAGCCCTGAAAATGATAACCACTTAAATTATGAAGTGTATACAATTCAGAATATTGAATGTAATAATTACAAATGCGTATGTACCAAACCAAAAATTTAGAAAATACTTTTTCCGGTAAAATTTAAGATTCTGAGAGGAACAATTTAATTTTTAATGATGTACTGTGTTTTTATTTTAATATTATTTTTTTTTGTATGCCTAGTTTTTTTTTAACTATTATCATTTATTATTACTTTTTAAAAGTACTTTTATCTTCAAATTAATATTTTCTGGTAAGAATATGTTGTTTTTTGGGGAGAAGGGGACTTTTAAGTTTTTAATTCTTTTTGTCTTCTAAATTTACAAATTATTTTCTTATTAAAATTTCATAAAATGTTTAATATTTACACCTAAACTTTGAAGCCAAGTTTTTATAAAATGTAAAAACGCAATTTATTTATAGACATTTGAAGTTTAAATTTTGAAAAAATCGTATAATTAAGGAAAAAATAAAAATATTTAAGTTATTTTAATTTAATTCAAAAATATTAGTGAACATTTGAAATTTTTACGCGTATTATTAAAGCTTGTTATACACGGGTATTTTCTATTTGGTTTAATTTTAAGCTATATGTTGCTTAATTGTACTATATTATTAATAGTAGGTACAATAAACTACGATAGTAATTATAATTAAGGTGTCACTAAAAATATAAAAAAAAACATATCTAATACTAAAGTAATTAGACATATTTTAAGTATCCTATATAGCAACCACTTAGAAGAAATAACAAACAATTATTAAACAATTAAAAAATACATATATCTATAGTTTTATAAAAAAAACCGTTTACCCCCCTTAGAGATCGTATTTTAAAAAATCCTTTCTTAGTGCGCCCCTACATTGCTTAAGGAACCTCTGTACAAAATTTCAAGTCTCTAGACCAAGCGGTTCGGTCTGATTGTTTATGAGTGAATAGGGGCGGTCTCCTTTATGTATATACAATATAGATATATATATATTTGGTAATTTAGACTAACAGATCGTTTCCTCTCAGAACCTTTTTCGTATGTAAATATCACCAATTATGATTTATCATTTAATTCAAATTTAACTTGTCAATTACAGTGAATTACTTAATGATGAGGAACACTTGACATCTATTAACTATACAGCAGAGCTATTACCTACATTCCTTTATTTTTGTTACTTTTACATCACATTTGTAAGGTTTATTATAAAACAATCATTGTACTCAATTGAATTTACCATTTTATCAGCATATTTAATTAACATTGTTGTAGGATCAGCGCCAGGGGTTAGTACAAATATTAAAGGAGTTACACAATTTGAACTTTCAAAAGATGCAGCTAAATCAAACGGAGGCGGTTCAATAAATTTACTTTCCAAAATTGATTTATCTATAAATAAGAATAAAACGTATATATTTTAAAAAATAATTAAATTTCCATATAAGTACTTGATATAAAGTATTGAATTGCAGGCAATATTTTATCATATCTAATGATACGTAATATTATACATTTTTGAAAATAATTCAAATCCGTGTTCCAAGGTTCCGGAAAATTAATCAAATGTGGTTCAGTTGAATCATAAATTTGTTTCCATTTATCTTCATTGTTCTCAAAATCAGCTCTTATATTCTTTAATTTTGATATTTTAAATTAAAGAACGGTCGTGGTCAGTGTTTTGAATAAATAATTTAAACTAAATGCAAATTGACTAGAATGATTAGATAAGCAAAATTTCTACAGTTTTCACTCTGTATAAAATATAATATTAAAATAAATTTGTGATTTTCTCTAAATCAACACATTCCAGGAGCTGGCTTATTATATTCAAATTAGCCAAATTCATTATTATAATATTTATATGAATAAATGTTAGAAAACATTATTACTAAAATAAAATAGTGTGACTAGTGTGAGTTTATTGAAATTAAAATAAGTTTTATATAAGGTACATACCCTTCAGTCAAGGGAGAAGTTTCAAGTTAGTACAGTTATTAAATATTTTTTCAATTAAGTATTCAAACATTATGCTGATACAATATAATAATATTAGATTTACCACAGTCCCATAGACCATAGATATAATCAAGGTCAGATTAAGGAGTTATTAGACCCAGGGGCTGAAATTTCATATGGGCTCTTTTGACAAAACATGCTTTACAAAGCTTTGCTTTTTCACTTTGCTCGCAGAAAAAATTGTTTTTCTAACTTTCACAAATTTACAATTGTATTATAAAATTATTAATATATGTAATGTATATGTCTATAAAACTACTATTTATAGCATAATAAAAGTTAATACGTCTTCATATTTCATTAATTTAGATATAAATTTTAATAATAAGATTTAAATTTATTAACAGTATATAGAAAAAAAATGATATTAAATGAACAATAAATGAAAATTACAGTACAATTTTACTTAACATTTTACAATAAGTATCAAAAAAGTTAACATATAAAACAAAAACTATTTTATTAAATAAATTATTTTTCTTGCTTTACTTGAAGCCAACTCTCTTAGTACTTCATTTAAGTCTAATGATTTTAACAAATCATTCTCAGAATATAAAATAATTTGTATGTCTAAGTTTCATTAGGTTTGACTGTTTCTATACTTATTTTTTATTCTAGTTAATTTTGAAAAAGCTCACTCAGCAGAACAATTAACCATAAGAATTGTCAAACATCTTTTTAAAGAATATAATTTCTTTTTCAACAAATGGCCAAGTAAAGGGTCAAAATATTATTGACTTATATTACCTTCTATATTATATACTAAGTTTAGCTTTCAAAATGTTATGCTTAGAAAAAAAAAATCAGAACATCTTGAAATTTCTTATAGCTCAACTTTAAATTAAAATATTTTAAACTAACAACAGAAATTTGTCCCTAATAACAGATTGCATCTGAAAAAATTTTTTTATTTGTTTGTAAAATATATTTTTCTTTCTTTTTACTGAACCATTTAAAACTTTTGTTTTCATCATTTTGGAAAAAATGAAGATTTTCAACCAGCTTTTTTTATTTTAACACAACAATATAATAAATAATACAATACAAAGTTGCAGTGTGCCAGTGTGAACTAAGTTCGTAGATAATTTTATTTTATTAGCATGAGATTTATAATTGATAAAATGATACTATGTCAATATATTATAAACACCACAGGTCGCTGTAAATAACTAACATGCATCGAGATAAGATATACAAATACTATAGTGCAAGTAATTTACCGTGCTTTTGTAGGTATTTAGTTAATTTTTGCCAATAAAAAAAATGGTTTTTAAAAACATAGAAAAACTATATTTTAATATCACAGGAAAATGTATCAGCCTAAAATTGTATGGGCACCTTTCACTTTGGTACCTGAGAAGGGTCCGGGGTTTCTACCCCGGCTAGACCCCTCTCCTTAATCTGGCCTTGGGTATAACAAACCTTTTAAAAACGAAATTAAAAGAATGATGACGATGGTCTATTTAATATTTATTTTACTCTATTTGATTATTATCTGTTAATGATTATACTACTGGTATCGCCTATCGATAATCGGCATCATTAGTAATTTAAATTAGAGAAATTGTTTAAAACATTTTTTTTTTGTTTTCTGAAATAAACAATTTGTTTTGTTAGTAAAGTTACTTTGATTGTATTCATAATTCAATTCACATCATACTGTCTTACTGTTCAAATTAAAAAAAAAATTTAGAGGATAAATAGACCTAAATAAACAATTTAAAAGACAAATAATAATACATATAGGACATAAGTACTAATACTTAATAGTACTTATCTAATGATATATTGAGTAAAATAATTTTTAATATATCAATAGAATGAGTTTAAATATTTAATTAGTAAATACTGCTTAAATAATCAGCCTGAATCACACAACATACTTTAAATTTTGGTAGGTTATCAAGTCTGCAAAGTTCATCCCAGCTTATATCTTGTAGCCAACTAATTTTATTTATCATTTGATTATCTAAGTTTATACCTCCGGTCAAAAAGAAAAGCCACTCCTCTGGATTGATTTCTGTTGATAGTCTAACAGCCATAATTAATGAAAATAGAAGTTTATCCTATAAAATATAATTAATTAATTATTTTAAATAGTTTTAAATTTAAAATAAAACTGAATAATAACTTTTTCAAATAAACTTCTGCATATATTGACATACAAAGAATAAGTGAAATAATTTATTAGTGATTTTGTACGTTCTTCAATTTTTTCATGTTTAGGACTATTTTCTACAGCCATTACAAATAAATGTATAAACCATGATAATGAATATTGATACATCGGATCAATGTTAGTTAATGAATCAATTATGAAAAACAGTGTTGTAGAATATATAGCAACAGTTTTGTATTGGTGTCTAGTTTTATCAATAGTTCGTTCAGTAATTTTGGCCTTAGATTGTTTAACTTCGATTTCATTAGCAAGAGTTTTTGACGAACTTAATATATTTACAGCTTCTTCGTCTTCTAAAATGTTACCCTCAGAAGAACTTAAAACTTGCAAAATCTTATCTTCAATATCTTTTAATGATCTACAAGCAGTACAAACACAATGCATATTAATTTATAATCATTGCAAGTGGAATATTAAAATAATTTATTTTTTACTTAGCATTTTCGGCTCCTTGTATTATAAGTTGATTTTTTTCTGCTTCTAAATCAGGTCTATCTTTAGCAACAACTACACCTAATAACTGATCTTCAAGACCATTTGGTGTTATCATAAAGTTTAAAAGAACTACTTTCACTGATATATCTGGCAAATAGTGAGGATTTCTAAGCTTTGTTGTAATGTAAAGCCTAAATATAATCATTATAATAATGTTATATATAAATATATATATATTAATACGGCCTAGAAGTAGTGGCGTGCTCACGGGGAGATCAGGGTGTAATATTCCTCCCTTTGGATTTTTTTTAATGATATATTATCTACATGAAAAAAAATGTAGGGTCTATGACAAGTCAAAAATGAATATCCCCCCCTTTCAAAAAAGCTGAGCATGCCGCTGCCCGGAAGTTCATGCATTTGCATGTTTTTACTGAGTGCATCAAAAAGTTACTGAATGAGATACAAATTTGAATCACTATCTAACGAGTTCAAAAATGAAATTTTAATGTACATATTATTTTTGCATATTTTGAGGATTTTTAAAAATATATTACATACTTTAAAATAAAATTGCTTTTTACTGCATTTTAGGTTATAGGCGCATATTTTAATAGTTTTTAGTGCATGAACTCCCAGGACCTATACATTAATATTTTATAATATATCATTGCGAAAATAAAAAAGTGTATAATGATACATGTTATTATTATTATTATTACCTGAATCGATCATTAAACTCAATAATTGTTTCTCCTAATTTTAAACAATATGTACCTCCACATATAAACACTTGAGATAATAATACAGGATCTAAAACGGGATCTAATTCTTCGTAAATATTTTCCAACAATACCTGTTTTTATTTTTTGTTATTATGATAGATACGTAACTATTTTAATGGTAGTATTTATTTTCAAATATATTATTACTGGTGTTCCATTGGTTATAGCATGTTCTAATATTTTTGTATAATTTGGAGTAGTGAAACGTATAATACTTAATGAATTATCTGCTTCCATATTTTTTATCCATTTATTTGCTTGGCATTGAGGATCAATCATAAGTGCTGATCGTCTAGAATTTCTACGATAAAAAATTAAATTTATAATACATCCTTAATTTTGTAACAATAATTACTTATTTTTAATAAGGAATTAACTTACAAGACAATTATTCCATTATCTGTAGAGAATGAGTCTGTAGGTAGTCCAGCTATGTTCCATGCTCTAATGTCAACTGGATTCCCTAACACAGTACTTAGTTGAAAATTTTTAGCACATACTAAATCATTATTAACAATTTCTTGAACCCATTCTTTGATTTGTTTATTTCTAAAATCCATTGTAAATGGACCCAAATATGCAATGATACCAGAACTTAATAATATATCTCCTAAAAATAAGTTTAATTATAATTTTTCAAAAACAATTATCTTGTGAATTATCTTATTAACCTGTAAGATTTAGATACGACTTTCCAAGATCTATCGCCATAAGTCCCCATCGTTGTTTTTCACCACCTAAACCACCAATTAACTCTTCGGCTCGCTGAAGTTTCGTTTGCACAGAATTAGCTTCATCTTGAAATGCTTTCATTTTTTTTTCATTTTCTTCAAGATCATCTTGGACAGCTTTCATTTTTTTTTCAACTTCGGTAAGTTGTTCACGTTTATTATTTAGTGCACTCATAGCATTATTATATACTGCCTCAGCTTCTGCAAGTGCTAATTTTTTTGGTGCAACTTCTTTTGCCACGACATCATAACTTGACATGGCTCTTACCCATTTACATAATCCTTCGGCAGCTACCGAAGCATATTTTATTTTTTCCGGATCAAATTCCGGGTTATTTATATACTTTTCATTGAGAACTTTCATTATTTTTGGAGGAATATTATCTTTATCAAAATTTATTAAATGCTCTAAAAACTTAAGATCATTTAGTAGTTTTTTCGATGCTACCCAATAATCATCTGATGTTTTTCCAGTAGTTGGATCCATGATTTTTTCAGGTTTCACGTCTTTAATAATACAAACAGCTTCCATAGTTAATTTTACCGGTCTTGGTGGATTTTTCATAGACTTTACAAAAGTAATGTCATTAGGTGTCAAGGTATTCAATGCTGCTAAAGCAATATTTAATGCAGGTCTTGCAGCTTCCATGTGAGCATCACACTCATCCTTGATCTTTTGTGCTCCTTCTGCTGTTTCCTGAGCTTCTTCTTCGTCTTTTTTAATTATTTGTTTCACTTTAGAAATTTCTTGGTTTTCTTTTTCAACTTTTTGCATTATAACTTTCACTTCTGCTGCTGCAACCATAATTTTTGGTTGCAAATCTTTTAATTCTTCTTGCATTATTGATATATCATCAGCAGCAGTTTGCAATTTTTCTAAACCTACTTCATATCGACGTTTTGCCATCAAAATTTCTCTAGTAAAATTATTTTTGATAAAATAAATAATTAACTATTAAAATTAATAAAACTTACTGTCTTTTTTTCCCTAATAGATCTTTAAAAGTAGACATCAATTCTAAGTATAACGTAGGCGTAACATATGTCTTACGTTGTGATCTAATTTCAAATTCCATAGATAAATTTTGAGACGATAAATGAAATTTTTGACACATAGTAACGCAAATATTTCGTTCATGTTCAGTTAAATCAATTGCATCCAAGAAATTTGTTGCTACAGCCAACAAAGCATCTGATGGCCAATTCTGTAGATAAAATTAATTTAATAATTTAATCTAGCAATAAAGTAGAGTACACAATACACACACTCAAAATTTAAATAAAAATGTAAAGTAATTTGTATCTGTAGTAGGCATATATATATAGTAAAAGAGATTGATAAATATAAATAAAGTAATAATAATAATAATAATTATTATATACAATAATTACAAAGTATAAAACTTATAGTTATATCAGTATAATGTGTAAAAATATTATCAAAATTAAATGTTTACTTGAAACCAATTAATTGTACAACATTGTACTAATGATGGAAATTTTCTTATTCTTGTACGAAAATCGTTTCCAATTGGACTGAATGCTAAAACTACATGCAGTTGTTCTTTCACAATTTGAATAAAATAGTTAAATACAGCTGACATGCTACCATCAGTCTAACAAAAATAATAATTTTTAGTATTTAAAAAAATAAAACATTTAACATTTAAACAGTGGCAGTGGCAGGCGGCAGCTGCTATACTATAGTTTAAGTGATGCTTTTGTATTCGCAATAATATATAATATATAATATTGATTATTGACTATTGGGTAGGATGGTTTCAGTTTTGTATATTAAAATTTGAATAGTTAGTTCTGAATATTATAAAATTATCAATTATTATTTAATATTAATTTAAAAGTTTAAAAAAATATGGCCTAAAAAGTAAAAATTGTGAATAAGGCTCCAAAAATATTTTTATTACCACTTATATTTAGAATGGCAGCCACTAAATTCAAAGATAATAATACACAGTATATACCTGTATAGATTTGTCACGTTGCTTATCTATAACAAGAATTTTATCACACAATTCTATCTTTTCATCTGTTGTATACAAATTTGGTACTTCTCCTGAATTTAATAAGTTATTTATGTCTTCTACCATACTTTCCATTTTAATCTAAGCAAATTAAAACTATATTTTTATAAATAACTTTTAAATTTAAAATTACTATTAAAAAGGGGAGCAAGTGGATTTCGTTCTACTTAATAGTAGGTATCAGGTTCAGAGTGGGTTACTGTTTTTGGATGTGTTTAATTTGAATTCAATAATTATGTATCATACGCTTCTATCGTATAGAATGATTATGCAAACATTTGATGAAAATTCCGAGTATTTACAATCTAGGACCTAGATAATTTGTTTTTGAATTACAACAAAATATTAAAAATACGGTGAATATTCAATGTTGTATTAACTTCAAAGTTAAACGCTCATAAAAAAAAATAGAGGGAAATTATGAGGAATCTTGTGTTATATTTTTAAATAACTTGAACATTTTTTAGTTTTCACGAATTTCGTTAAATTTTAGAAATAAACGGTTATAAAAATATTGTAATTATGTATTTTTAATACTAGTAAATTTACTACTTGTGAGCATTGTATTAAATTTTTAAGTTAAATGCTAAAAAGTGAAAAATATTTTATCAACATTTATCAAATAAAAAATGAAAAATAAGAAATTTCAAATGTCTGTTAATAACTCAAAAAAAGTCAAAATATTTTGAAAATTATTCTAAGTGTAGGAAATTTGAGATGGGGACTCAGTTCACGTTATCATTAAATATATATTAATTATGAATACCTATCTAATTAAATAATATAATATACCTAGGTACTTCATTACATTATATACCTTGCCAGGTTTTCTTTTGTGTTATTTCGCCAATATAACACCATGCCGTGACCGGATTACAACCACACCAACTTGACGTGAACTATATCTTTTGTAGTGTATCCGTAGACCGATCACGGTGTGGTGTTATATTTATGAATTTACAAAAATGAAAATAATAACACATAGTTATCATATTTTATATTAATGTGTGAATCATAAAAAACGTTCATAGTAAATGACAGTTAAACGGCGTAAATTATCATTATGTGACAGTATGTTATTAAAAAAAATCCAACGGTCGCAACTGAAAAAAAATTTAGGGGGGAGGGGTCCAAATTATTTTTTAATTAAAATACTGACGGCTGCATCCGAATTGTGCGCGCATTTTTTTGTGACAGCGGAGTTTCGTGCGAGTATTTTCCGAATTGCGTGCGTATGCGTAAAAGTTTGAGCAGTCGACCAGTTTTCGCTGACTAGCACATAATGCACATATTATTATGCCATAAAAGTACTATAACTACTATTGTAAATATAACTAGTAAATTCAATATACTGTATCTTGGGTTTTCTCCGGGGAATGAAGATAGATTAGTACCTAAATGACGATTAGTTATGACTTATGACTGATATGAGTAAATAATTATAATATGATAAGTACCTATATATAGATTATAGGTACTATAAAAAATAAAAATATAAAAAACAGAAAAATTTAATTATCATGTATTATTATGTATAAAAAATGATAAAATAAATATTTGATGAAAATTTCAAATAAGTTAATTCGTTATATAATAAACGTTTAAATAATTTAACAAAACCTATTAAAAGTATCTTACCTATACAAATAGGTACGAGGTACCTATTATAACTCATTATAATTTGAACAAAATTAATTAATCTATTTATTAGTTTATAATATGTATTTTGTGTAATAAAGTAAATTCTTTTTATTGAATTCATACTGCATTTTCAATTTTTTGAAATCAGACCGAACTAACTTGGTTAGTCATTCCACTAATCCCGCATGCAATTAGACTCAGTCGTGAAAAAACTACGCACGCAACTCGACCTAGATAATGATTTTCGCACGCTATTTGGAAACACCGATACTGACATTTTATAGTCAATAAACTATATTCACCACTACTTTTAAAATTTTCGGGGGAGGGGGGTCTTGACTCCTAGACTCTCCCCTCAGTTACGGCCTTGACTAGACCAGCTGTTGTATTCTGTAGTCGGTGCGACGGTGCTGATTCAGCACCGTTACAAAACGAAGAGCGAGGCCTTTGCCACCGGATCGTACGCCTCTCACAGTATAGTATTTAGTAATACTAGGTAGGAAAGACGAAAGTCGACAGTTCACGTCTGTCCCCGTTATGGTGGCTGGAAAATGTGAGTATTAGCACTCAGCAGTACTATGTACTTGCGATTGCTATGTACCAAATTACCCTAAAGTTCTAAAAAGGTTAAACCTCTATTTTCATTCAAAGGATTCTGAACTAAACTTCATTAAGTTCTTATTAAAAATTACTCGATTGATGCTCCAGACATTTTTGTTAGTGACTAGTGTTTATTCAGTTTCTAAGCATCTCACTATCTCACTTATATCTTCACATTACTGAGGACGGGCATAATTGCCACTTCTTAACCTTCAATTACTCATAAGTAAGCATTACTATATTATTATAGGTATTCATTATTCCATTATCTAATATCTTAATATTGTTAATAAAATTATGATTTTTATTGATTTCCAACTTAATAAATAAAATAAATAATGTAAATACAATTTACCTCGGAGTCGTTGAATAAAAATACAACATGCTGGTCTAAACTAGATACTGCACGCCCAAGTATGATTTTCAAATCTTCTTGCCATTCAAGAGTTCCATACAAACGTGTCATTTGTACCTACATTTCAACATACATATTATCAAATTAAAAATAAAAAATAAAAATAATTAAAATTGTTGAACCTGAAACAAATCATATTCTGATATATGAGCAGCAAGCCTTGTTAATGACTGTCGGCCTGAACCTCCCAAACCAACTAGTAAAGCATGTCCTCGAGGTTGCTTAAGAATTCGACAAATCCTTGAAAGATGTTCAATAGCAAATCTAAATAAAACTAGATGCATAGGTTTCTTGCTCATATTATTAAATTCATTTAAGTATCCTTCAACGATTAATCGAAGATTATTTAAATTGTGTACTTCCATATAATTTCTAGTATCAGCTTTGGGATTGGAAAAATCACAGTAAATTAACTGTCGTAATTCGTTTTGACCAATCTATAATTTAAAAATATATTTTAGTTTTATTTTTAATTATAAATTTAATGATTAATTTCAAATTAAATTTACAGTTTCATTTGGTCCATTAATTAAATGACTGAATATATCATTAATATTTTCATTTAAAATATCTTTACTAACTGCACTTAGATTATTAAAAAACCACAAACAATCGGAGTCATCTACCAAACGATCATAATATACCCTAAGAATCTCGTGAATCCAGAGTCGTTTCATAGCAATAGCATCTTCAATAGTTTCAGGAACAGAAAACATAACTCCCTTAAAATAATATTCTTGTCATTTATCTCAAGTTATTTTTATAAATAGGTAGTTAAAATATTAAACCTGTATAACTTTTGAAAAATCTCTCAAATTGAATAAATAATGCGATTTAGAAGGTGTTGGAAGTAGATGAATGATACTTTTTTTATGTAGTTCCAATGTTGAATTAACTAATTGATGCATACATGAATCAAACTCTCTGCTAAAACCTCTAAATATAAAAAATAAATGATTGTATGTAACAGTTTTAGTCATTCAATTTTCTATTTTTATAGAATATATTCCAAACTTCCAAACCTTGTATCTAAATGCCATAATAGTATTTTACTAAATATCGATACCATTGTAGAATCATCAAATTCATTAATAACAAAAACATTAAAATGTCGACTAAACCTTGGAGAGACTGAATTTCCTGTCGATGGTGGACCCATAGCACAAATTAATAATACATCTTGAAGAGTCATTGGCACAAGCTCATTACGATCATACCATGGAAATTTATCTAAGAATTGCCTTAAAAGTTCAATGGGTGGCTGAGCCCCATAATATTCTTTTTGAGGCATGCTAATATCATCAATAAAGATAATACATTTTGTACCGACTGGAGGACCAAATATCCCTCGTCTTCTTTTGATTAGCTTATTCATAATTATATCTTGTGTTAAATTAGCTGATGTGTGTGCTGAGAAATTAATAAATGATGACTGGTACATAGTTTTATCAATTTTTTTGAATAAGTAATTCTGAAATAATAGTACAATAATATATATTATATACAATATTAAAGAATATAATATATTTTTTAATTTATTTATTACCATGGTATATGTTGATTTTCCAGTTCCAGTTTTTCCTACAGTCATCATTGGTAAATGATGTGCAATCAACGTTGACATAAACACTTGATGTCTAATTACATCAATTGTTGGTACTAAAATATCATTGAAAGGTATACCTTGAGGTATAGGTGGTGCTTCTGTTACATAATCTGACCACAATTTCCACTCTCCTTTTCCTTGACCATCTAGAATATATCTATAATCGAAGACTGAATATTCTTTAGGTGGACAATTGATGTAAGATTTTTTTGGAGAAGAACATAATTCAATAGGTAATTTTAAAGATCGGGTAACTTTATTAGGAAATTTGTTTTCCAATAATGCGCGAAACAAAATATTAAATTTAGCTCGACTTTGTGCATCAAGAGTGGCTCCCATTGACCAAACACATGAAAAAAAAAATATACCCTGAAAATATAATTTTTCTATTTAAACAAACTATTTTAACAAACTATTTAAAGATAATATAATTTAAAATTACTTCAAGTTGAGCTCTAAGATCAGATTGTGAAACCGTCTTCATGTGTTCTTCATTATTAAATAAATCCATAAATGTTTCACAAATATTTGTTAATGATTTAATAAGATTTGAATCATTGGAGGGAAAAACTTCCTAAATAAAAATTATGACATAAACTACAAATGATAATTATTTTTTGTATATATTACTGTAATATTGCATCGTCTTATAAAGTATAAAATTGGATAACTAAATCTCAAAATAAGTGATTGCAACATTTGTTTGTAATGAGAAGTTATGTGTGATGATAATTGTTTAATCCAAGATTGCACTAAACATTCCCAACCTAATGCAGATGGTTCCATTAAAATCATTCCACACCTAGATACCTATTTGAAAAATAATGTTAATGGTATTTTTTGAGAACAATCAAAACTTAACAATTTAATTTGTTTTATAAAAATGTTTACCGTTGCCGGAGATGCAACATCTAAATCCATAGGTTCAAATATCAAATTAGTCGTACTAGCAAGTTGAATGATTTCACCAGATATAAGGCAAAGTTTTTTATTATCATCGAGTACTGTATTCATACTTTCAATCCATATTGCATCAACTGGACCATCAAACAACAGCCATTTTCTATTCAAGTTTTCAGATGAAGCAAATTGTCTGAATCCAACAGCTATAATACCATCAAACCACTCATGCGATATCATATCAAATTGACCATACAACTGACCCAAAGTTATTGACTTTGGATTAATAACCATAATTTCAACTTTATGTTCATCCATTAATTTCTAATAATAAAATAAAATTGTTAATCTAATATAGTCAATATTAAAAGCTATTTATAGATTTTAGGCAACGGTATTAAAATTGTGAAGAAGATACCTATATAGGTTGTAAGCTACATGATTATTTTATTTACGTAAAACAGCATAATGAGAAATTTGGAATTATTAATTATGGCATTGTATTATCTTGATTACTAATTTTATAAGTACTAAAAATTTAAGTTTAAATTTCTGTGTTTTAAAATATTTAAAAAAGGGAAATTGTATACATAATTAAAATTTTGCTGAATTAATTTATATACCTTTTCTTCAATAATTGCTAATGCACCAGCAAGTACCCTATATGCCGAGGTTTTTCCACTAAATGGCAGTCCTACTATCATAAAACCATGCCTTACAATCATCATTTCATAAATTTGTTGTATTTTCTCTAAGAAGTACGATGTACACTGCAGATTTAATTTTGTACACGATTCTTCAATACATATATTCAATATTTCATAATCTGGTTGTGGTAGTACAATACCGGGAAATAAATCTGATACTAATCCCTGAAAATAAATAATAATTATAATTTTCATAACTTTTAAACTGTTTTATCATGTACAATTTTAACATTAAATTATTCTAATCTATGCATAATAACTATTTAAATATAGTTAAAATAGTTGAATCTTAAAGATTTAAAGAAAATCATACGTATATATAAGATGAATCATCTTAGGTAAAACACTAATTTTCTCGAAGACTATTAATATATTTATAGAGATTAGAGATATATTTATTTTTTTTATATAATTTCAAGTTGTTACAAAACAACATTTAAAATAAAACTATTTATTGTTATAATTTTTAAGTTTTTGCTCAGTCTTCGATAAAAGAATCATCCAATATATTATACCATATATTTTATTATAAAATAATCAATCTGCAGTCTGCACACTTAAACTACATTTTTTTTACTTTAAAGAGAGGAATATCGTGTCCAAGAAATTTTGGTAAGTTGACATCATTGATAGAACGTAAAATAAGTATATTTTCGTCTTCTTCTGGATACTTTAATTTTAAATTACCAGCTGCAGTTAAAACTGTTTTCACAGCTCTCATTCCTGCAATTAAAATTTATTTTAAAAATTTGATGAACTGTATTCTATTGATTTTACTAACCATAGTCATAATGATTCTGTGATGAAAGTTGTTCAGAGCACAGTTTATAAGTTGCCACTATTTTCACGGATAACGACCGAGCTAAATTAAATCCTTGAGAATATAAGACAATTTCAGATATAAGTGCATAATCTGGTACCATCATAGCTACTGGACGAAATAACGCCTTTATAAAATTATTTTATATAATTAAAAATAAGTCATCTAAAAATGAAAAAATTACCTACTGTAACCCAACCAATTTAAATAATTTGGTACCTACTTTTAGATTATCAGGCAATTCTGAACGTCCAGCATATCCAGGATTCATTGTAATAAATACAGCACAAGTTTTATCTAGTATTAACGAAGAACCTTCAAAATATATTCTAGATAGATCTGCTTGTATGCCACGTTGAATGGTTAATATTTGTTGAGCAACAACTGATAGAACTTCTAATTCAATACGATTGAATTCATCAAAACATGCCCAGGCACCACAAGACAACAAACCCTAAATGAAATAAAAATCATAAAATTTGTTCATCTTATTGAAAATTCCATTGTATTCTATATTTCTTCATCTTACTTTAAAAAACTTTCCTAAACCAATGTAATCCATGCTATCTGAACAATTAAATACGACACATTGTTTTGATACAGCTTTTGCTAAATCTTTAGTGGTCTCTGTTTTTCCAGTACCTGCCGGTCCTTCAGGAGCACCTCCCAAATTTAATTGTAAAGCACAAAATAAAGTACGATAACAACGATCAGTAAGTGGAGTAATTACTAATCTTGGAGAATTACCAAGATATTCGTAACCATATCTTAAAGAAGCGTTAATCATAAATGCATCCAAATTGTCTTCCTAAAATATTTACTATTATTTATAAATATATTTTGCTAAATTGATGCATTCTTACTATCCAATAATATCGTAGTTGACAAAGCCAATTAAAATCATTTGTCTTATGAACATCTTTTCTAGCCATATCTTCCACGACATCTTTTGCGTGAACATCCATTACAACTAAAGCTCCTTTAATAAAAATAAAATAAATGCTATATTCTCTTATTCATTTAATTTAAAATCCAACCTAAAGTTAAACGAGTTTGTACAGATAAAACGCCTCGAACTAATTTAACTATTTTGTCTATTTGATCATTGCACTTTATCAAATATCGAGGTAAACCTCGAGGATAGCGTAAAATAGCTTGTGTAACTTCAGATGTCCAATGTGTGCATGAAATAGCTAAGACAGCTTGTCCAGGCCACTGAATGACCCATTCTTGCCTTACAGTATTTTTATATGCAATTAATGCTTTTTCGATTACTTCACGTACAGTTAATTTCATAGATATTTCTAGATCTACGAGCCATTTTTCAACTTGACCTCTAGCTCTTGCAGTGTCCACAACCATTGATAAATGGACAATTTCTTCTTCACTAGATATCATGCTAATAACATCTTGATCAATGGTAAATTTTAACTTGGCAATTCCTTCGAAACATTTTTTTAAATGTGGTTGCACTCTTGTTGGATCTTTAGTTTCAGATAGGATTTCAAGAAGTTCATCATTAGATAAGAAAAAAAATCTTGGAAAGTATAATCGTTTCTTTTCTAAATAATCATTAAGACCTTTTTGAATCAACTCTAATAAGCTATTGCTTTTCTTTAATTTATCTAAAATTTTATCAATATTTATAGACAATAAAACTTTTTTTATTTTTTGTGCTTCTTTAATCATATCTCTCCAAACCTAAAAGAATATTTAAAAAATGTATAAAATATATTACTATCAAAAAAAATAAATACTTTATCAACGACATTAAATCTCCTGGATTCTTCAGGCATTTGAGTTTGTATGTCTGGTGAAGAAAATATAGGCTCTAAATACATCCAAGTAATTTGGACTTTAATCCAGTAATCTAATATATCATTTAAGAGATGTAATTTTGATTCCCAATTTCTAATTAAAAAGGAAATAAATAATAAAATAAAACATTTTGTTAAATAAATAGGTAACTCATCAATATTTATTAAAAAAAAAAAAGTTTACTTGATATTCTCTTCAAATGGTTTTATGAATGGTGAATTTTTCATGGTTGTAGTTTTTAGTATATGATCATCAAGCAGCAGTTGCACATCGTCTACACCGGATAATATATGAGTACCCGAATCTCTAAAAGTGTAAAATATCGTTAATAATATTTGTTGAATACAACCATAATCAAAAATAAATAAATTAACCGATGTGGCATTAGAGTAAAGTACAAGTCTTTCCATTCTTCTTCCATTGCATGCAATTTTTTTTCTAAAGCAGTTTCTTTGGATGCACCATCGCTGACTACTTCAAATTTTGGAACAAATTCATCCAAGTTATAATCCATAATTTTTGCTAATGTAAGATTTTGATTTGGATGCAAGGGAAACCCAATTATTTCAGATATTTTTTCCCAATGGCGATCTTTTAAACCTAGATTTCCCAATGTCAGAACTACTGCAATATGTTCTTTAAATGCTTCAACAGATTGTTTTACCTATTTTAAATGTATCTTTTGTATAGACTAGGAGTTGCAATCTTTTGAAAAATTAAGAAAATATTTTTAATTACCGCTATAGCAATTGCTAAAGGTGCAGGACAATCCACAAAAGTACGTTCTAATTTTACAATGTTACGGTAATACATGGTGACATCTTGTTCAATTTGTTCTGGATCATAAGTACATATTTTAGCATTCATCCATTTATCATAGTTCTCTAAAAACTCTGAGCAATTATCATAAAGTTTTTTATATGGAGCTAAAGCTTCTGCCACCTTAATTACAAAATTTCATTAGACAACTATTTACAAATGAACAAATAAGTAACTAAACTGTTTTCCGAAGAGGATATGAACTTTCTTTCCATCCAAAATGTTTTTCTTCTTCGTTAAACCCATCGATGGTACTTAAAGCACTACTTAACTTATTATCTAGACTATTTGCCTTGTCCAAGTATACAGATAACAGTTCTACGTTTCCAAATTGTTTAAACTCGGCAACTTGATTTTGATAATTTTCCAGTTCAATTTTAAATTTATAGATACGATTTAATAAGAAGTCTTGTAATTGTTTTGTTTTCTGTTCAATCATTTTTGTATTTTCCGCAAAAACAAAATTAATTAGTTCTACCCACTGAAAAGTCTTTCCATTTTGCTTTAATTCTACACCCGTCAATAGAGTATAATCTGATAAAAATAATTCATAAGATAGCACCACTTTAGCCCGTTCTTCCATCTCAGGAATTATATTATTTTTTACTTCCTTTATATATTTTTTTAAATTCACTAGCTCTCTAGTATTTTTGGGTGGTGTAAGAGCTACAGTTTGTAAAGTTGCATATTCTTCATTTAATCTAAAATAATGGAATCATATTTAACTCAAATATTACAAACAATATTTTGTATTATATTTAAAAAAAATAATAAATCCACAAATAATAATTATTTAAAAATAAATTATCATGATACTCAAAAAGGATTCTGAGCTAAAAGGAAACTACTAACCTCTAAGACAATAATAAAATGTCCAATTAATTACACTAAGTATTTGCAATTTTAAAACACACTTTCTGCCCAAAAGAGTATAGACAAAAATGTATGATATAAAAAACAAATACATTGCTTTATTTGCTCAGAATCATAAATTCATAAATATAAATAATAGATATTATTAAAATTACTTTTTTCCTATTGCTAAATAAGTGCTTGTCATTTGACTAACTATCATATTTTTCAATTTTTCTGCTTGCTTACATAAAGCCTTTATTGTATCATTACGATGTACTTCAAAGATTCCAACTTCTATTTCTGTACTTACATCGACTGGAATATCTAAAGAAATTGTATGATACTTAATAACATATTTCTTATACTCTTCAATTGTATGTTCAGTAGATAGAAATTTATCGATTTCGTATTGAGCTTGTCCATTAATTAAATAAAGATGTTCATCTAAATCGTGTACAACTAATTCTGGCAATACCCAATAATCATCCAAAACTAAAGTTAATTTTGTACGATGTTTATTTACAACATTCATATCTATATTAACCTATATTTTAATAAACATAATATGGTTAAAAGTGTACCTAAAATGTTTTTATATTTAAAATATACTTGTAAAATTTTGTTAGTATATGGATAATCCTTATATAATCTATGTTCAAGTCGTTCCAAATTCATAACCATATCCCTAATTTGTTCATAAATAGACATAATAAAATCACGAATTTTTCTGAAAGTGGGATAAAATTGTAACATCGAATTTCTGTATATTAGATCTGTTACAAATCCAGGGTTAGTCTAAATTAAAATTAATAAAATAGTTAACCATATATACATATAACTAAAATAAATGGTTCTATACTTTAGGGTTGCACATAACGTCAGTAAATTCTTCCATTATTTTGTAGACATACTCTTGATACTTTACTTTCATAATATACGCAACACAGTTAAAAAACGAAGTTTGCTTTTTAATATTATCTTTCTTAGGAATGAAACGGCTAAGTTTGGTCTAGAAAAAAAAATGTATGTAATATTCAGTATGAGTAGTTGATGTTACCTAGTTAATAAAAATTATTTAAATTATTAATATAAATTACTTTCACTAAGCGAATAATAACTAAAATCTAACATTTATTTTGTATTTACTATTTAATATTATGTATACAAATTTTTATTATTGTAAATTTTTAAAATCAAAATTTACAATAATAAAAATTAAATTAAATTTATGTGTAATAATATTAAAAAAGTGGGTCTATAAATAGTTTAAAAAGAATAAAATATTTTAAAAAATGTATTCATGTATATAAAATCAGGGCTGTATTTAGAAATTTGTCTCCCTAGGGCAACAAAAAAGAAATGCTCCTTTGTGATATAATGTAATTATTTATTACCTATACATGAAATATTTAGCCGCCCCCTCATAATCAGCTTCCCGGGGCAACAGCCCCCTGTTGCCCCCCCTAAATATGGCCCTATATAAAATGCTGACCTTAAGACAACTTAAGAGTTAATAGTTAGGTACTTGTTGGAATAGTTGTTGTACACTATCAAACCATTTAATCCTCATAAAAACACTGGCATCAGCAATACATTTCCGTACATGTTTCATATAATCAGGTAAAGTGTATTTCAAAATACCTCTGGCCGCCATTTCTGAATAATCAAATACTTGGGTTGGCCTGTTAATAATAAATATAAATTAATTTAAAATTATGTAAGTAACATTAAGTTAATACCTAAATTAAGTTGTTTTGAAAAAAATATGTTGATATTTCTACTTTAGTCTATAATTGTATATTATAAGTAGGGTTTGGATGTTTATGACTTTTGTATATTTTTTTTTTTTTAGTCGTACACATTACAAACCCAGTAAGAGATTTGTTTTGTATGACATAGAATCAGATACATTCATTTTTTTGCATATTTTTGCATATTTAGGCATTTTTATGAATAAATGCATATTTTGAAAAAAAAATTGTAAATAAATGCATATATCACCAAAAAAAAACTTAAATATAATATAAACATCAATATAAACATTATAAACCCATAGGTATACCTACCTATTGTATTGTATCGGTTTCACAACTAATAAAAACGAGAAAAACTTATACTTTATACTATTAACTTATCTTTATTACTTATTTATCTTCACTATAACTCTATGTTTACAAACGATGATCGTGATAGTGTGGTGATGTCGATAGGACATAATGACTTACATTATAAAATCTTTAGTTTAGTGTATGGTGTGCCACAGGCAGTATTATTGAATTATTTTAGTACAGGTACACATTTTATTTTCACTAAAAATGCCAAAAATTAAATGTTCCAATACTGCTCAACTACACAAATTTATTTGAGTAAAAACAAAATTATATTTAAGTATCTATATTTTTAATTTCAAAAATTTCATATTTGTATATAAGTTTAAAATTATAAAAATAATTGTAAATTAATTAAAAATACATTTTGGATTAGAAAAATAAACTAATATTAAAAAGATATATTTAATTTTTTTTAGGGCATATTTTTATATTTATTGTGCATATTTGCATTCATTTTAAGGTCATAAACATCCTAACCCTAATTATAAGTATATATTAATGTACCTATTGTATGCATTTAAAAATGTTTCATTACTCTTTTGATCTAACAACTAAATGAGACATTAAACGATTAAAAATTAGCAATTCTTCAATATTAATCGCTAATAAACAGCTATTATAAACAGTAAACACTATATTCTGTCCCATTATCCAATATCAAAAATTAAAAAAGATAAAAAATGACACCAACAAGTGACACATTCCTCAAAACTTAAATAAACAAGAAATTACTTTAACCAGAGCAAGAATTTGATAATGATTTTCAACACACACATTCTTAATTAGTAAAGATCCAACACCCATATAATACAATAAATGTCAAGAAGACTTAACAGTTCAACACATCATCCAAAACTACCCAGATTTTCAAAAAATTCCAAACAAGCTAATAAAGTAATAACCTTGGATATTGAAGCCTTTCTTTCTTTTCAATAACAAAAAAAATAATAACGATATTAAATCTTAAACCGATTAATAATATATTTTATACAGACATACTCAAAATTCTTGTGCCAAATTTTGATCATTTCAGCTATCAAAGGATTAGCTTGGTGCAAATTATCTCGAAGGAATGACGCAGCACGTCCCATTGACTTCTTCCATAACGCACTATCTTTTCGAAGTTCTTTTCGCAATGGAGTATCTAGTATCGGTAATTTATTATGTTTTGCGTACACATCATGTAATGAATATGCTACCACAGCTTCTTTCATTGCTTTCAAATAACATTCCTGTGTACAACCAATATTTTTGAAAAATTGTGTCCATTAAAAAAACTTTTTTTTGTTTTAGAAATGAGGAGAGAGAGAGGAGTAAAACTGTGAAACCAATGCAGTTTTATGAAATGGTTTAGTTTTATACATATTATTTCCTTTAAAAGAAATAATAGCCAATAGGTAATATTGCAATCATTAATTTAAAGGGTAGTTTCTAATAAAAAATTGGATCTAGTTGAACCATTGGGGAAAAAAGTAAAAAATTCAAATTAATTTTCAAAATTCTGAAAACTGGCAATATTTACTCAATTCCTTCTTTTAGAAAAAGCATTGTCATTATTTAGATGGAATTAAAAAAAAAAATTATCATATCAGATAATTTTCAAATATTGTAGGATATAGGCCCTTTTAAGAAATTTATAGAGATTTAAAATTTTAAAATGTATTTTATTTAGTATAATTCATATACTCATTAGTTTGTCTTACTAGAATTAAAAAATATATATATTAAGCCACATTTATTAATAATGAGCTTTTAAATGATATTTATAATTGAAAAATTCAAACGTATAGGTGTAATAACTAAATAATAACAATACATAAATAATTATGATTCAAAATGTATTTATCGTCAAAACTTAAAACATTCCGCCATTACTTAAATTGTAATTTTCTATATCTACACAGTTAAATTTACAAAATATTTAAAATAATTTTAAGCTTTTTATATTTTCTTAGTTTTTTCTTTGTTAAAAAATTTTAATTTTAATAAAAAATTTCTTATTACTTTTCTTTGTAAGAATCTTTTTACAGCCGTTTAGAAATATTATAAATGCATCAACATTTTTGTCAGTTAATGTTAAATGTTCTAATATTAACAAAGATGAATAACCAACAATTTTTATTCTCTAATCTTTACTATTTAAATAGGTACTCTTCAAAAAAATTAATTTTAGATAATGTCTAAACTGAAGGACTCTAATTCACTTAAAACTCTAATTTTTTCTTTCAAATTTTGTTCTTACAATCTTTAGGTTATGGTAATTTATTATGCATTTATTATGAAAATATTATGAGGCAGTGAGAACATATAAAAATTAAATTAAACTTCACGTATTTTAATTAATTTGATATATACAACAAATTATTTATATAAAAAAATATTAATATACTTTAATGTATAACTTAACTAACTTAAAAGAAATAAAAATATAAATTGAAACTTTTTAAACGTAATAAAACTTAGAAACAATTTTAGAAGCAAAATTCAGTAAAATATAGTTTCATAATCTTTTTCTTTGATCTCAGCACAAAGAAAATGAACCCATTTTTACATAATAGACACTGAAACCATCTATTGACAGAATTTGAGTATAACTCATCACAGTACACGCAATTTTCATAATTTTCATTAGTAGTGGTTTTTTACTATTATTTTGACGTCCCTACATTTTCCCAGGCAGATGTATAAGCCACTTTACCCCAATTAATTAACTTACTTACAGCCTTGGATTTGATTTTATTCAAATATCTAAATTCAAAAAGCTTTAATCATGCACCTAACAGCATACACTTTTTAATAAAAAAAAATTATTTAAAGCAAAGCATAAAATAGTTGAATATATCAATAAGAATAACAAATTATAACATTAATTAATAAATAATAACAGGCACATTATTTCAGGTTTCATCAATAAAATATAAATTAATTACAAAACAATCAATAGTTTGATTCAAAACTTTTATCACGCAATCTCAGACGATCAAGAAATCTATAAAAGTACCTATAAATCTAATAATAATATTATTATCAATTTTATACATTAAATAAATAAATATGTCCCCACTTTCCTCCATGGCACCATGACCCCTTATTTGAAACTTCACAATTGCCTCATTTTTATGTAATTTCTATTAATAATAATGTATTTTGATGAATATTTAGAACAATTTTAAGATATTTATTCCATGATTCTATTCACATACTAATGTATCTCCGTCGGCATTGATTAAAATGTTAATAAAATAATAACACGGACTAAGAAATATCTTATAATAACAATAGTCAATAATAGATATAACAATTAGTCTCCAAAAAAGGAGCGCCGGAATCGAATTTGAAGGTGCTAAAAGAATTGTAAAAACTTTTTACTTTTTTATATAATTACATTTTTTTTTGTAAATAAAAACAATGTGTAATAATAATACTAAAACATTCATCTACAGACTACAATAATTAATTGTTTAAAACAATAAAAATGTTATGTAAGCAGTAAGCTATATTTTTAAGCGCACCTTTTAAAAATATGCCCGGAGCGCCATAATATCTCGGGCCAGCACTGCATATCATAATATTACGCAGAAGGTAATATAAATAAATTATAGAATATTCTTTGAAATAGATGCACATTGTTTCTACTCAGGGTCGTACTTCTTGTGAATTTATTTCTTCATTGAATTCAAATTTAATACAATGACTAGGTAACTAGGTAGTAGGTACACTCGAAATTTACTAAATATAGTAGACTGGCTCACATTTTTATTTTTAAATGTACAATCAGTAAAATAAGTAAATAACAAATTAGCAAATATTAGCTAAAATAAAAAAACTGTTTTCAATACACTAATAATTCGATTAAATACATAAATGATAAATCTATTAAGTTCAATGTAACCTTACGTTAAGTATTTCATTTTGAAACTCCGGTAAAAATGGTGATTTTTGGTACTCGATTGACAGTCTACCAAGTATACCATTTACTATTCGTGGATCGATGGGAGCCAAATAATTAGCATCAGCTTCAGCGCCGTGAGTAATGAAAAAATAATATTTTAAAAATGTGTTCTCGTCCGATACTGCATTGTCTTTTAGATCTAAGTATTTAGAGTACTCGTCCACTAAATTTGTACGAAATACTTCACGACATTCACGGTCTTTTTTTGCTTCTTTCTAATAAATAAACAAAGTAACCTTTTCCTAATTTACTGTCAACTACAATAAAACAAGTTACGAATGAATTTAATAAATATGTTTGTTACCATTTTTCTAGATTTCTCAGTAAACCCGTGATGGACGTTTGTTTTTTTTGTTGATTTATTCAGAATTTTGACTGAATTTTTCGATAACGAAAAACAGTCTTTATCCATTAAGTGTTCTTTCTTAGACATAGTAAATTTTGTTAACTGAACGTTTAACTAAAATGATTAAATCTGTGGTTTGTAAATAGATACTATTATATTATATAGTAAATACTTTTTATGTAGATTAACATACAACATAGTTCCTAAATAATCAAAGTACGTAACTATCTGTAATTTAAGTAGAGAATAATATTCCAAATTGTATATTTTATAAGTTGTAACTATATTGTTTAATCGATAGGTATTATTATAATATATGAAACTGAAAGCGTAACTAATGGATACCTAGTACCTACATGGCTACATGCTAAACTTCTAAATATTTGAATTTATATTAACCCATCTCAACATCTCGTACAGAGTTAAAAGGTCAGTGGAAGAAGGTTTACGAGGTGATACGACCCTTTACCCATTGTTGGATTGTACCTATACTTTTTTATAATCTTCAGCACATTCCTAAATTAACTATACGAATTAATAAGTAAATTTAATGATTTATCATTATTCATTGTATACGAAAAATAGTTCTAAACGTAGACCGTTTATTACAGGGGGTAACCTTAATTTCGGGAGACGCAAATTTATGCAGCTAATTCGAAGCGAGCCACATTGTTAAAAGATATGTTTATAAAATAGTTAATATTTGTATTAAACTAAATACCAAGAGCCGCATGCGGTTCAGGAGCCTCGTTGTGGCCATCCCTGGTCTATTATTCGGCAGTTTACCAATTGCGCCTAAAATTACTTTTTTATATATCAATTGCACTCAAAACATTTTACAATACCTAAGGAAAATGTATTAGTTTAGTAATATATAACATAATATAAATAAATAAATAATTTTTTTCGCATTTTACAAGTTATTTTTTGATCGTCAATTAATTAAAATTAAATACCACGTATATACAACTAAAGTTCCCGATATTACTGTTATAAAATATATTATACCCTGTCACTTTAACCAGTTATCAATTGATCAATAAATTGTTTTAATTTTCAAGTATTTTAGTATGTGATGTTATACAAGCGCAATATTGGTATACTGACCCTAAACGAACATTTTGAGTAATTGGTCCATGCAACCATGCCCTATTGTTTATATCTAAGTGACTAAGTGTATTAACTACAAGCAATTTTCATGTTATTTATTTATTTTTTTAAGATTGCTATAAGGTATTTTATTATATTAATAATATAGTAGAATAAATTAATTTTTAATATAAATTATATGTACATAAAATATAATAATACGAATATACATTATAGTTTTATTTTTACACGAATAATGTTTTTGACAATAATTACAAAATAACAAAATATATTTGTAATTCGTTCAAATTTGAAATTAAAAATTATAATGTATGTACGTGAAGAAATTGTGCAGCACAATTTGTGCTTATTTTTTTTTAAATTTTTTGTTTCAGTATATGAATTATTGTTTATTCTGAGAAACTTAGTATTACATTTTTAAGTCTAACTATAAAAATTGCACATTTTATAAATTTTCAATTGTAAAATAATTTACCTACCTACATTATGTGGTCAACTCCAAACCAATACTAAAAATTAATGAATATTAGAAAATTTATTACAGAAGTTAACAAATTAAAATTTTATTTTTAGTGAATTTTTTTAGATGTTTCTCTAGTTTATTTTCAGTAGGTAGGCCATAAATCATAATACTAAGTATGGTTCACTCTTATTTTACAAACAAATTACATTATACTTGCTATCTTTTAAATTTTTACTAATTTTCTCGAGTGTATTAATAACCAATAAAAATAAAGTGATTGTTGTATGCAGACATTAGTTTGAATGTAAAGATTTTCAACGTGCCTGTCGATGATAGAAAAAGAACTATATACATAATACATACAGCGGTTAAAACATCATAAATCATAATATATTCTATTCTACTTTTAATAAAATAAACACATATAAAAAAATAATTGTTTTTTTTTTTTTAAGTTAAATCTTGGAGGTTTATCCTATACTATCCTTACCTATCCTTACACATAATGTTAAAACTTAAAAATATATATTCGTTTTACAATATTACATTTTTCGAATTATTTAATATTTTTAGACATTAAAACACTTTCAATGATTTTTAGTTTTTTTTTCTACAATATTATTTACTAGATCAAAATTCTTGAAAGTTGAAGATTTAATACAAGATCCCACAAAAGTTATTCTTATATCTGTATAGAATTATTAAAAATATATGGGCACACATTTTTTTATATGCATTTAAACTTTAAAGTAAGAATTTTGTCAAAATTTGTAAAAAATTACACAAAAATTAATTTAATTTTTGACGAAATCGATTTTGTTTTTTAAGTGTAACTCGTAAAAGAAAACCGTAGAAACTTGAAATTTTCACCAATTGAACCCTAAAGTGAACCTCCTCCCTGTATACGTGCCTAATAAAACAAAATTGTTTTATACTTCTATGAATAAAACTAAACGAAAAACGAACTCAATAATAGATTAAGTTTAGGACATTCTAATATTCTAATAATAATAATCATAATATTTATTCACAAGAAGAATAAAAAGAATAAATAAAAAAAAAATCTAGTCACTATCAGTACAATAGCACACTATCACTTCAAAACACGAATTAAGATATTCTGTGATATAACTAGATATCTTAGTTCATGCTTTAAATGGTCTTTTAACATAGTTCATCGCGTGGATATATTGTGGTATTATTATTTTAACTGTATTTTCTAAATTTCCTTATTAATTATTTTAAGGTGTATTAAAATATTTTTATTTGGATTTATAATAATTATATTGCATTTACTACTGAATATTTTATAATAAAAATTAAAATCATAAACATGGCTGTAGATATGGACTTGAAAAATGTAAGTAAAACCATTAGTTACTTTGTTATTACTTAATATGAACTAAGATGTCATACAGTGTGTGTGTTATTAAATAAATCATCTAATAGACCAACAATTAATAATAAGCGTTATTTTTATAGATAAAAAAGTTGTTTTGTAACATAGGTACCTATATGATCCAACATCCACAAAAACCAACATTTCTGTTAAAATAAATGCTAAGTTCCAATGTTTCTATCTATTGTTAAATAAATAGTATACAGAAAATTAGAATATTTTGTTATATTTATTCATTAAAATTATTTGGTTTTTGTGAATTTTTTTATTATGTAATTACCTTTAAGAAATGTTAGTTTAAATATTATATGTATTCTGTTAAATTTATATCAACTAAAACATTTAATATTTATGAATGATGATCATATATAAGTAGATTATCATAATTATTTTTAGAATATTGTCATTACATTATCGCATGATTTAATACTTAGGATAAAATTCTAATCACTATTATACAATGGCATACAGCCAGTGTTGTAGTGGAGGGTATACACCGTGTTGCCGTATTTTTATTTATTTATTTATTTAATTTAATTTCATATACATATGAATATACCTTCTGATCATTACGAATAAATACTGTATACCTTCTGGCTATGGTCGTATACTCTAAAATTATATATATACACCAAAACACCTAATGACGAATGGTTATAACTTATATAGTATACCCTCTGCTTATATATATAATATATAAGTAATCTAACACTATTCCCTTTTAGATTTGTTAAAAAAATCATGTTAATTTTAATGTAGTGTCTTATAGATCTGAAACACGATCTTCTTTATTGATTTGCTGACGGTATCTATTGGCTTTCAATTTCTTCATTAATATTTTAAATTTATAATTTACTTATTTATATTATAAATATATATTATATATCTTGACATAACAATACATTTTAAAATTAAAATAAATTATGCTTATTGCAATCATGAATTAATCAAATTAACAATTTTATTAAAATCAATATTTCCAATTCTAATTCATAAGATTAAATAGAAACATGTATAATACACAATAGTTTTGTTAAATACACTGATTAATATTACACAACTATGATTACATTATTGTACTAAAGCACAGTTAATTATTGTAAATTATACGATTGTTTCAGGCATTCAAAGAGCTTCATGAAAAATTATTATATGCATCTCAAAAAATAAAATTGGCTGATTTGCAAATTGATACACTTCGTCGTACAAAGCAACATAATATTCTTACTAAGCAAGAACTAGAGGTATTGAAATTTATAAATATGTAACATTCATATTGTATTTATATTATTTATACTCGTGTATAAGAATAGGATTGTTCTTTTAACAATTCACATTCATTATATTAATATGTATAAACGTTTTTAATTTTTGTTTTTTTTTTAAATTATTTAATTAGTAGTCCATTAAAAACTATTTTTTTAATTTTTAAGTTTTTTACCTATTTCATATTTGATTGACAACTAAATTTCCACTTTCATTTTCCTAATAAAAAATGGAAATATTTATGTATATAAATTTAAATTTTGAACAAGTAGTTCATTAGTTATAAATGTGCAGAATGGTGGGCCATTATTTTGAGATTTTCCAGTACTTTACCCTAATTATCTAAGCTTAAAATACTTACCTATTTATAAGTAATTGCCTAATTATTATTATAATTAGGGCCGACTTTAATTATGACCAATGTGTGCAAAGCCACTGTGCACCAAAATAATTCTTGCACTGGGCGCTGAAAGAGTTGAAAAGCCAGTCCTGACCAGTGGCATAACTTGATAATATAAGGGGCCCATGTGAACATTTCCGGACCGGGGTCCTTACCTAATAATAAAAATGAAAAACAGTCATATCTTATTATAACTTTAAAAATATTGTTTTCTCACATATCATATTAATATAATTATTAGTTGAATTTATTTTTTTTTATAAAATTAAACATAAAAATAATTAACTCTTTTTGTTTTTACAGCAGCAGTCATTAACAATTTTGTTTATATCCAATTCATTATTATCAGATAGAGTAATACAAAAATTCTATAGATAGATAGTTTATTATGTCTTATTAGTTATTACTGTAAGACACATAATATTGTCACGAGTCATGACTTTCACACTACACACAGAGACGTATTTAGGGGGAGCTGCCCCAGGTGGTTAATTTTGATTTTGTAGAGCATTTTTATATAATATGGTACCTAGGATTTTCTTACTTGGGGCACAAAATTCCTAAATACGTCCCCTGATTACAGAGTATACACACCAACACAATTATGTATAATAAATAATAATAAAAGAAGTTTCAATTATAGACTATACCCTATATCCGCATTCTGGTACTTGTACTGTATTATCTGTATTACCAGTGGCGCCCAATATATATTTTTCAGGTGTAGCAAAAAATAATTCTACCCACCCACCCACCCCCTTATAAACTCAAAAGTCAAAATAATATTATTTTATACATTTTATCATATTATTTTAATTGATAATATTAATAAATATTATGGTACCAACCAATATAATCTGTGTTTTGTCAGAATAAGGTGTATTAATTTTTAAAGAGATATACCAATATACATTAATATACATTCATACCAATATGAAACAGGCATTATATTTTTTAAATTCATTAAAACCTTCAAAATAAAAATTTATTTTCGAGTATTATGTAAATCTATGATAGTATACAGTATAGGTGGTTTACTATTTATTTCAAACGGTTTACGAAATATAAAGCATGAACAAAATACAATAACATTATCATTATTTTATAAAAATAATTAATAATGAACATATTTCAAGTTAATTATTTTATGTTATCATTCCCATTACCTAGTACCCACCCTCCCCTTATTTTCAAGGTGTAGCGACTGCTACACCTAGTAATAGGGTTGGGCGCCACTGTATTACAATACATTTAACTGGTTTCTCACATAGGTACTCGTAATTTGAATTATTCTCTAAATTCAAAAGAGTAAAGATATAATTATTTCTTTTTTTAAAACAAATAATAAATATATGTAAATTACAGATTATAGTAGGAATATTGTACAAGAGATTTTTAATCTAGGGGCCCCTCAAAATCGGGGCCACTGTGAATTGCACACCCAACACTCCCGATAATTGTGGCACTGGTCCTGACTCTTGATTATAATTTATAAAACTTTTT
Source organism: Rhopalosiphum padi (assembly GCF_020882245.1). Classification (NCBI taxonomy): domain Eukaryota; kingdom Metazoa; phylum Arthropoda; class Insecta; order Hemiptera; family Aphididae; genus Rhopalosiphum; species Rhopalosiphum padi. The sequence continues at coordinate 8,381,610 of NC_083598.1, read as the reverse complement.
TGTATTAAAATTTTCAAAATTATTTTCCATAATTTTCAATAGTTATTAAAATACTAAGCATTTGCTATCAAAAAGATTCTTAAGATGTTTTTCTTATTCTATGTTTATAGAAAATACCAAAAGATGTGAAGACATATGAAGCTTTAGGTCGTGCATTTGTTTTAACACCAAGAGATGATGTATTTAAAAACTTAGATAAGGTTAACAGTGATACAGAACAAAAAATTACTGTCTTAGAAGTAAGTATATTTTACAATATAAAAATTAAATATAAAATACTTATTGATTTAATTTATTGTAGAATACTAAACAATATTTGGAAGGAAATTTGAAAGAAAGTGAGAACAATTTGCGTGAAATGGTGCAACGCAAAAGGGATGTTGGCGGCGACAAGGAAAATCAACCAGGCAGTTCTAAAGACTAAAATAATTTAAATTTGGCTTTTTTTTTAGTTATAATTTATTAACTTAACTCTTCAGTTGATATTTTTTGTTTTATAACACATCACTTAAATTTTTAACAATACATTTGTTTACTTACCTGGCTACCAAAAAAAATAACTAATTTACATTACTTAAAATAAAATCATTATAACACAATTTTTTAAAAAAAATAACGGGAAGTTACTCTGTTGACTTATAGATCACTATAATTTAGATTTATTAAACATTTTAATTTAAATTCAATGGCTGTCTGCTTTTATTTATGATATTTCATACTCATTTATATTGTTATTTATAGTTTTTCTATTATTAATACAGTTGATTGAACTTATACTTTTTTTCTATAAGCATAACATACCTATATTAAAAAATTATTTATTTTAATATTATATATTTATGTCATGGATTATCGTTATTAACTGTCCATACAGTTCCAGTATAGTAGAACGACGTAAATAAGTTCATAGAATTATAGTATAAATGTTAAATACCTTAAAATAAGTAATATACCTTTTAACATATATATTATTGAAAATTTCACAGAGTATAGAAAATATTAAAATCTGCTAGGTAACATAATACATATATATATATATAATTATGATTTATGGATATCATCAGTGATGTAAAGAATACTTTGACTCAAATACTTCATAACATTATATATCACTACTTATATAATGCTGAAGTTTCAAATCTCTTGGAATAATATTTTTAGAATACAACATAAAATTAAAAAAATTGTGCTTGGGCATTTTTTGATATTTTTAACTCGTGAAGAATCTTAAAATACATTTTTAGGCTCTATAAGTATAAAAGAATATTTATTACTTTAAAGCGAAAAAAAAAAATCTTAAGTTTAAATGAGTTGATGAAATGCAAATAAAATATGAAATTACAAAATAATATTTTTGCATTCGTACAACTTAGTATTATTTATTAATCGGAGGATCAATTAATGGCTAGATAGAATCTCGATTTTCGATTACGGTTTTGTCCGGATTACACCAATCACAGGGAGAATACAAATTTCAAATTTAATTTTTGAATACGTGCCAGCTAGTCCCGCTCGACCATGTTTCTGTGTTCCACCGTATTTTCAAATTTTACAGTTTTACAATTTACACCGTTCCGCGACGACGCGACGGCTCATCGATTTTAAAACCACCCCGCTGCCACCGCACCACCAATTAACCGACGGCCGACGCCATATTGACTGACTACAGAATCGATGTTCCATAAAAATATACGATTGTAGATTACCGCCTCGTCGAGTTGTACGAATACACCGTACAACATAATGTATATTTACGGTAGAGTGCATAGACCATTGCAGCTATCGAATAACCGGATATATCGATAGTTTGAAGACGATTTTCGAGTCGCCGCGCCAATCCCGACTTCCGATATTTCCGCAGAGGCGCAGAGTGCAGACCCCGCACCATAGAATAGTGAATACTGGATACTGAATAATGAATATCTTAATAGTTAATACTGAATAATCATTAGTCATACCACTCATACCTAATATACTTCATACGTACGACTCTTAAGTCCGTTGTTACGTTTTATTCTCGTCACCGTTTCCGGTTGCTAACTCTACTATACCTCTTTAGTATAGACCGACCACGCAATGGCCAACCCGAAAGTATTTTTCGACATGACCGTCGACGGACAACCGGCCGGCAGGATCGTCATCGAAGTAAGTTTGTCCGCACTGGTATATGACAACAATACAACATTAACAAATATAGTTATATTATTAATGGACGGGCAAAGTATTTACTATTTAGACATTGCGTCTATACATTTTGAGCAACATTTTTAAAAAAAAAACCAAATAGTTTTAGGAATAATTGTGTTACCTGTGATTTAAAAATATTTTTTAGGAGTAGGTGTGGATGCACCGCTTGAAATTTATGATCTATAGATTAGTTCAACATTTCATTTTGATTTGACGTTGCAACGGAAATCTTCAACGATTCTATGTTGTGAGAGAGAGGGAGAGGGAAATAATAACAAATTTTAATCATTATTAAAAAAAAAAATATTTGTTCATTTTTTTTTTAGTTATAGCTATTTATTCTGCAACTTAGCACATGTTTTAAGGTTAATTCAATATTAACGTGTAACTGGTCCTTCTCATGCTCTTTACACACTATAATAATAGTGTACTATCATAATCGCATTCTATTGTAGCCTGCCATTTGTATTAATTACCTTGCGAGTTATGAGGCACATATCACATGTGTACAAGCACTACATCAAGACAAAAATAAAAAAACCACCTACCTCCTTTTTTCCAGTTCTTTAGTGAATCGTCTCACTGGTTTTCAGAGTTTTGTACTCATTTGGAAGGCCCTACCACAGAATAGATTGAATGATTATGTATTCTATGGCCCTACAATTACATTAATTCTGAGGAGTGTTTAGAAATATCTAATTTAAAATATTACAAAGTATAACTTATGCATGTGGACAATATGACATAAATTTAATATTTTCAGTTGAAATATTATATTGGTTAAGAAACATTAGATATTTTTTTTTCAAACACCTATATGACGAGATAACTAATCTACTTTTTGTTTTTAAAATTGATGCCTGATGAGTGAATTTATTTTATTACGTCTAACAGTGCAGTGCTTGATAACAGAAGCGATCTAGTGGTTATACTTCCTATTTTGTTTTTGTTATTAATTTATTATTGTTATTTCCATTTAAAAAAAAAAAAAAATTGCCATTTCCTGACTGATTTACTACAAATGTACATTCATTTTCTTTATTTGTTATTATGAATTGTAATGATAAATAAGCTTTAAATTAAATATCGTAATCTAGCTTTTATTAAATTAATTTTTTTACTATAGTTACGGAAAGATGTTGTGCCAAAAACTGCTGAGAATTTCCGTGCCTTGTGCACTGGTGAAAAAGGTTATGGTTATAAAGGTAGTGTTTTCCACCGTGTCATCCCCAACTTTATGTGCCAAGGTGGTGACTTTACCAATCATAATGGCACTGGAGGCAAATCCATTTACGGTGCTAAGTTTGGTGATGAAAACTTTACCCTTAAACATACTGGACCCGGTATGAATTTATATTGATTATTTTATTATAAGTAAATGAGCTAATTTATCATTGTTTTTATAGGTATTTTATCAATGGCTAATGCTGGTCCAAATACTAATGGTAGTCAGTTTTTCATCACTACAGTAAAGACTACATGGTTAGATGGTAAACATGTTGTTTTTGGATCTGTTACCGAGGGTATGGATGTTGTAAAAAAATTGGAGAGTTATGGAACTGATACAGGAGAGACCAAAAAGAAAGTCGTTGTAGCTAACAGTGGAGAACTTTAAGCATTTTTTACACATATTCTGTTACTAACATTTTCGTTCAAAAATATGCTAAATTTTATGTTAACTTTATTCATTAAATGAAACATTCCATCTTTTATTACATAATTAATTTTCTCATATTTTCTTCTTCTTGTTTTTTTTTTTTTTTTTAATTTGATGTATCAATAACTTGAATTGTTTAGAAAATTATAACAAGCTGATTATAATTTTTAGATGAAGAAAAAAAAAACATAAACAGTTATTAACTAGTTTTCTTCTACATTTTTTTCATCTAGTGTTACAACAGTGGTTAAAAAAAATAATAAATAGCAATTAAAATAACTGATGTTAAATTATTTTATCTTTCAATTAAATAAACTATACAATTAATCCCATTAAATATTAGAATACATGTATCTAAATGAGTGTTCGCCTAACACTTGAAAGAAAAATAATTAAGTATAAACAAGCTACAAGTTACGTTTCAGAAGTATTTATAAATAATTTAATAATTATAATTAATATACATTGTACAATTTATGAAAGTAGTAATTGACAAGTTATAATATATTTTATATTATTAACTTATTACAGCTGAGTATTGGAGTCATGGGCCGAATACGGCCTGTGCCAACTGGGTCATGGCCCAGGCTAATTGGCTCTGTATACATTTGCTAAGAACATATTATTTTAAATGTAATAAAATAAATTACTTATGTTACACATCTGTACTGCAAAAAAAAAAAAAATGGTGTTCCCTCCACCCTTTCCTTTGGATATGATAAGTGCAAAATGACTCATGAGTTAGTATGATATGGCTTAATCGTGAATTCAGATAGAGCACAGTTACATCTATCATTTCAAATCAAGAACAAGGAAGATTATTGTATGAAAAATGGTGGCTGGTACATAAGTATTTTCTTAGAGTCAGCCTTAGTAGCAGGCCACCAACATGAATTTTTCAACTACGGTACAGTAAATAATTTTGAGCCCTTATTGTATAGTAGAATTTATATTCAATTCATTTAATATGAATTCCAATTACCATGACTGTAATCGGGGAGATAAAATCGGATACTAATCGAATATTAGAAAAAAATAATAAAATGTAGCCGTGTATAATAATATTTACTACAACACGAAAACCAACTGTAATTGGTGAGATAAAATTGGATAGGTACTAATCTTAGTCCATAATAATTTCAAAGTTTTAAGAAGTTTTCGGCATAATGGTCAATAAGAAACGATAATATGTGAACTAATGTGACATGTCACATGTGAAATCAGTGAAAACGATTTAAACAGTAATAAACACCAAAAAATGCAAAATAAAAACTAGTTGTTCAGATTTATGTGCTAATGAAACATTTGTGGCTAGAAGAGCATCGTCCAAAAAGTTCAAAAAAAAAAAATGCAAAATGCATCAACTTTCGAGCCCTTACACAACATTCAAATAAATATAGTAAATTAACCAACATAATGGCAGGAAGGCTGGATCCTCTTTAATAATTGTAATCATTCAAGACATAATTTAATTTTGAAATAAAAATGAACTTCATAAATTGTTACTATGTTAGGCAGAGAATAATCTTTGCAGTAATGAATTGAAAAAACTACTATTTTGATAGTCATATATTAATTTATATTAAGAATATTAGTTTTCTATTTCATGTGTGCAATTTTAAAAAAAGTATGTAAAAAATGTTATTGCAATAGCAATGCATCAAACTACAGTTAATTTTTGTTTCAAATTGAATGGTACGTTAGGGCTCATTGAAAATTACTGGTACAGACGTACAGAGGTCACACCGACTCTACCTCCATAACGACAATTGGCGTGTTGATGTTGACTAAGAAAGCAAATGGCAAGTACTAAGTAGATAACGCCACAATGGATATTGAGTAGTTCAGTAGTTGAGACTGCCGTTGAGTTTATTAGTAATATTAACAAGAGACTGTTTAAAGTTTATCGACGTACGCAACTGCAGTGACCCCGCCGTGGCCCGTGACAACCCATAGTCTGTCCTAAATAGTCCTAGACTTTAGTGCCAGACTGCCAGAGTCCCAGCTATTTACGAATTTACGTTATGATAGGCGCGCGCTCATCAGTCAGTCGCTAACGAGTTTCCATTCTCTTTGGACGTAGTAGCGTCTGTGTGCTGCATAACCTCGAAACCGGACGAGAGCAACACAATGGCGTCTACCACGTTTCGCTTGTTCACCCGCCGACAATTCCAATACTGCTCCACTCCGAATCACTCGTACACCGGAGGTCTTGCTTCATTCCTTTTATACTCTACGAAATCAAAACCTTCATCTACCAAGATGAGTCTCCCAAAAGTGTTCTTCGATATGACTGCTGATGGTGAGCAATTGGGCCGCATCACGATCGAGGTAAGTGAAGACGCCACGAATTTTTTTTTGGTCGGTCTGTTTTCAACAGTCAACGCCGAGATGGCGAAATCGCGTACAGATATCTTCTTCACTCATCGAATGGGTACATGGGTTTCTTGCTGAATTTATGTTTTCACACGTTTTATCTAACATACTAGGCATTTTCGTTTTTCCACGTTCTCGTACGCTTTGCCACGATTCGCTTGACGCCTTAATGACAATTTATTATGGAAGTATCGATGAACGGAATTGTATTCGATTTGCATTCGATCTCGACGGGATGTCAGGACATTCTTGCGACGGACGTTTGGAACGCTTCCAAAATACCTTGATAGTGATTTCGTATCTTGTGTTCCGTGACTACGTTTGGAATCGTATCTATATGATGATACATTTAAACGTTTTCGATGATTCTCTCGTTTCGGCAACTGGAAATGTATTAGGAGTTACGACGTCCTGAAATAAGATAGGTCTGTTAACAATAGGAGAAATATATTTTCGTTATGGGTTCCCCATAAGGCCTTATTTTTTTTTCGATCGGTTTACGAATATTATAACGACAAGACGTTCGATTTTGATTTTCAATCTCAATCACGTGTTTTACATCGACACGAGTGTAATAGCTATTGGCGTGCAACCCATTGTTCATGTACTGTTTAACGATGATTATTGAGAAAATGATTTCTTCTCTGAGAGTTAGAAATAAAATGATTTTATAGACTTTAGATGGTGTGAAATTGTTTTCTCGTGTACTTACTTATTTATTTTAATCATATTATGCTCATCTTGTCATTTAAATGACATTCTAGTCATTTTTATAACTCCTGAATAAGGATGATTTTATTGGGTTGAACAAGCTAACAATGTTTTTTTGATTTATTACATATTCTATATTTTATATCAAATAACAATATACAGTAATTAATAATACTTAATAATTAAATACTAATACTTTTTTTCATACTTAGCTTCGCAGTGATGTTGTACCAAAAACAGCTGAAAATTTCCGTGCCTTGTGTACAGGCGAAAAAGGTTTTGGGTATAAAGGAAGCATTTTCCACCGTGTCATCCCCAACTTCATGTGCCAAGGTGGAGATTTCACCAACCATAATGGCACTGGAGGAAAATCCATCTACGGAAACAAGTTTGAAGATGAGAACTTCACACTGAAGCACACTGGTCCTGGTGAGTTATTTTTAATTGTTTTTGTCTTATGCATTTAATTAGCTATACCTCGTGCAAAAACCAAATGGTTATAAAAATAAATTTAATACTATTTTAAATTTCTATTTCTATTATTTTATGTTTAAAGTTAAAATTTAAATTGTTGAAATATTTTATAATAGTGTGAATATGAAAACCTTTGTGGACTGCATATGACAATTTACATCGCTTTAATACTATAAGAAATATAAAACAACAACTACTTTATACATTTGAACATTTCTTAATAAATAGTTTATCCTTTTACTAAATACTTTCCCCATTGATGAAAAAAATTGTGCAAATCGATTAGATAGATATAGATAATAGAACATACTAGAAGCGAAACAGTTGATTGATTTGTTTACATTTTGTCAGAGGCTCATAGATGATAGGATAAATCGTAGGTAGGATCATAGATGTGTTTTAATATGGATTCTATATGACTATGGTTTCAACATGCCAAACTTGGCTAAATGTCAAGGTCTACTAAAATATTTTTCAATAAACAATAAAATTTTGATAGCTGTTATATTATTTTCTATGACTAGATATAGTCGTTAAAAAAAAAACTTCATTTTAATAATCTATTAGATTATAGAACATTAGGTCTTAAAATAAATACTCCAAAATTAATGTTTATCTCTTATTATTAATTTTAAATTGTATTTAGTTAAATTTTAATTATTTTATTAACCTATGCTTATAGAGACATTATATTAATACCGCTTGTAGTTAAATGAACTATTTAACATATAAAATATATTTCAGGTATCTTGTCTATGGCCAATGCTGGAGCCAATACAAATGGTAGTCAATTTTTCATTACCACTGTTAAGACATCTTGGTTGGACACCAAACATGTTGTTTTTGGTGCTATTGTCGATGGTATGGATGTTGTCAAGAAAATCGAGTCCTATGGTACCCAGAGTGGTAAAACTACCAAAAAGATCACTGTCGCTAATAGTGGACAATTGAGTTAATTTTTTGTTTTACAATTAAATGTCAAACGTATCAATTAAATAATTTGGAACAATAATTAATGTCAAATATGTGGTCTACTTAAAAGTGTTTTATGCATTTATGTGTGTGGTATTCTGGATACACAAATTGATAATACATTCTAAATAGTTAATATTGTATTTCATTTTTATTCATGTTTGTAAACCTTCCAAAATTCTTAATCCTGCTTGTTTTAAGAAATGCCTAAAAATATCTACATAATAATTTATAACCTTACTAATGTTAAATTCAAAATAAATTGTTTTAAGACTTCAATGCTACATAGTTGTACAATTTTTGTTTTACTGGTCAATATTATGTATCATATTTAACCTATTTATTTATTTAAGGGCAATGTAGCATTGATGAAGCATACAATTTATAAATAATAGAGGTGTATTAGTGAAAGTGTTCAGATAATATTAATACAACCAGAACAATACATTAAGTAGTTTGTAATTTGGATGACTATTAACTAAAATAATATACTGACATATTCCATATTCTCTACAGTATGTGTTATCCATTATCCATCACAGATCGATTCTACTGTGCAACTTTTTTATCATAAAATATTACTTGGTGATGTATAGAATTGGCATGTTTTCTCTTTGGGATAATAATTTTGACTTCATTTTTTTCGTTTAGGATTTTAAGATGTATAAACAATTTACAACTTTAAAGTACCTACTCATAACTCACTTTAAAATAAAAATATAATAAAACGCTTATGAGATGCCCTAGATAATGTTCTTAATTTTAAATTTTATAATAGGTTATTTCACTCTTAATTTGAGAAATTATAACGAAGATTGGCACGACTCAAACGGCCATTTCCACTACTGTGGTCCTCATTCTTCCAAAACTAATTGCCGCGTTTATTGTGTAAACATCGCAGTGGCGCAGCGCATTGTAGTTTGAGGCTAACCTCCGGTTTATGGCAGGTGGGCCGCGGGGGTCACCGAGCCAGTTTTCGTTGCGCCGCGGACTATAATATAATTATAGTCATTTTTGTGAACGTTAAATTTGCTATGTTGTGCGTGTGTTAGAAAGAGATAACAAATACTACGCTGGCATCTTCAGAGGATGTTACACCTGCATGTATTGTGTCTGTCTTACTAGCGTACATCCAGTCTTGTTAAGTATTTAAATACTTTTCGACCAATATTTAAAAATGTTAGACCACCCCGAAATTTTTTTTCAATTACAGCCTTGTGACAAATACTGTATAAGTAATTATCTAATAAATTATACCTAAAAAAGTATTGTATTTATTAATAAGTTTAAATACCTATATATTTTCAAATAATGTTAATTATTAATAAAAACATATATTTTAATATAATATTGAACTAAAAAAAAGTATTCTTAACAAGACTGTAAATCATAGCAAATTTTCATCCAGCAGAACACGTTTTATGATGTAAGCTTTATATTAGAGTAAGTTTACCTCTTATTAAATTTAAAGCTAAGAATATTATCTGGAATGTGTCATATGCTTTTATTAAAATTATTATATTTTTGAGCTATGAGCATTTTTAGTTTTATAGTATTTTACATAGTATAACCAACCATTGGTCCATAGAACACTATTCTATGGATAATGGCTATGCTATAATTTAAAATCATAATATCAATAAAAGTATTTGCAATTTTCTATATAATATTCAAAACCTTTAACATCTTAAATTGTGTTCTGCTGAACGTAAATTTGCTATGATGTACGTTAGTAAGATAGAGACATTATAAGGGGGTATGTATAATGTCTTCTTTAATGTTGTTAATGAATTGTTTCCTCCACTCATGCCCATCTAGGTATATGAATCATTATTTTATATCACATTTATTAGTATTTACTCATTGGACAAACTTCAATTATCCATAAATAAATAATTTTAAAAAAAAAGGTGGAATAGAATTTTCAGTAAATACCATACTTTGGATTGGATACAAATGCAACAGTTTTTAAATTTAAAGTATATAATGAATCTTTATATACTCTGTCAACAATTTTTATGCGTTTTGATAACACAATATTATAGTAATACACTAATATTGAATATTAATTTACTTTTAAATTGTATTAAATGTCATGTCTATTCTTGAAAATAAAAATTCATTGTACTATTATAAAGTTAAGTAATTTTTTTTATATAGTATATATAATATATTAAACTATATAGATATCCCATTTTTGTCAAATTAAAACCTATTATGGTGTATGTAATACTAAAATATAATATATATTTTTTTAAATTTACGTACAATAGGCTTGGTATGCTATTGGAAAATTTGAAAATAACTGGTAATTTAGAAAAATAAGAAACATACAGAAAAACTAAACAAAAATAATAAGTACCTACTTGTTTTTTATCACCTCGTTACTAGGTAATCATACATTAATTTAAAATCTAAAATTTCAATATTCATAATTCATAACTCTGAATTTCTAAATTCAACATGTAGGTTAGTCTAGTATATAATCTATTTAAGGAAAAAGAGTAAATGCTTCATAATATTTAAAATTGTATTATACATTTATAAGTTAAAATGTTAACAATATATATATTTATATATATTTATTAACAATATATTTTCTGAAAATATCAAGAAAATCATGCAATTTTGGAATCCAAATTAGTGTAGTAATCCTGTACAATAAATATGGGTAATTAATTTAATTAGCTACATGTTATATCAAAACATTTTGGTATTATTTATAGTTAAGTACTATATTTATGTATAAAAGTATGTTTATTAAATTGAATTGCAAAATATATAAAATAATAATAGTTTCATATCACAACATGTTTATTATACACAGTCAGTTAGTTAAAATAAGTTAAAATAAATAAATAAATATATGTTTTTGACAAATATATTAATCTTTTTTTAATGCATGTGTTTATTGCAAACACTAGATGTGTCTTAGTTTTTTTGACATTATATAAATTACAAAATTGTATTTCCTTATGATCTATATAGCTTAAATGAATTAACATGTATTTATGAAAATCTGTATTCCATTTTTTATACAATAACATATAAATTACTAATAGTTTTAATATGATAATATTATATAATATAGTATTGTTTTTTTGAACACATAGTATATAATAATATTATTCAACTTACAATACTTATGATTTATATCTCTTATTTTTTAAGACTTGAGTCAAATATTAGAAACACATTATTTAGGTAAATGATAATATAATATCAAATTAAACACTCATTTTAATATTTAAACATTGTTTACTTCTAAGAATAATAATTTATAAGTTATGAACACTTTGTTGATAAAAAGAATATAAAACTATTCATTCTTTAATGATATAATCACAAACAAACAAATGAAAAAAAAACTTAATAAAACTTATTACAATAGGAAAATTGTTTAGTAAATGTAGCAATGTCAAAATTAAAAAAAAAAATTAATCATCAAACCTTTTTAATACAACTTGACAATCCAGATCATTTTTTATCATATAATTTGCAACAACAACAGTCCACGCATGACCATCAACTATTTTACAATATTTAACATGTGAATCCATATTAGAATCTCGATGTACCATAAAAATAGTGTTATGCTGAGGCTTGCATGCAAATTTCTAAAAAAAAGTTTAATTAATTAATCATATTTTTGTGTTATTATATCATGTATAAATTTACCGGTATTAATGTTTCTTTTTCTTCAAATACATAGTGTAGATCGTCACTTTTATCATCAGACATTTTACCAAAACATTGGCTAAAAAACAAATATACGCTTAATACATTAAAACCGTCTAGACAATCATTTCCGCCTGATACCATATAATGGCCCCCATGCCATTTCTGCACTTCAATATTTACTGAAAATAAAAAATTTGTCAGTATTAATAATAATAAAGGCTATCTTGTCGTATACACCCAATTTATATCTTTATATCAACAAATTTAACATATTTCTGAGAGTACATGGCATAAGCATTTTAATATTTATTTATTTTATTTTTTCTAATTATTTTTGTATTTATGATTATTAATGATAATGAAATTAATGACAAGACAACAACAAACGATGATATTATAAATTTTTTTTTAATAATGTATTATTTATTTATAAGAATTTTTGTTTGTCATTAAAATCACTTTTACATTATCCATTTATCACGAGAATATATTGTCTAAAATCTAAATATAGTTGTTGACTGGTAATAGTAAAACGTAGTAGAGCACAAACTACAGTTGTAATGTTGCCGGTTGAGTGCATACGACAAGATAGCCATAATAAATAACAATTGTATATATTATATGTTTTGTATTAACTTTTGATATTTAACTTACCACCAAGAAATTTTAAACCTGTGCATTCTTGGAAAAATTGAAACATGCGATCAGTCTTTAACATATTAACAACAAACATAATTGTGAGTGGCAATTTATTGATATCTACTACATATTTGTATTGCCTAGAACAATAATAAATACAAATTATATATATGTATCAATGTTTGGATAAACATTAGCTTAACAAGCATTAGTTTACCTTTTGTTTAAAGGTCCTTTAATTTTCCAATGTATGTCATTGGAAAAAATTTCATTACTTAAAATGTCTAACATAGATGTTTTGAAAAATCCGTCACACATTATATACCCATTTGCAATGAATGTCTCTCGAATAGCTTCTCTATACATGGATTCTTCAAACATTGGTTCTATGCACATTTCGGAAACTATCCTACACTGAAATATAAAATTTTATTTATAAAACTGAATTACAAACTCATTTACACTGTTAATCTTATTATTAATCAATATATATTATGTTCATTTGACATAATAAAGTCTTGTATTTTTATTTTTTCATGTGAAGCACTGGTCTTATCTTCCCCATCACATACAATACTAAATAGTGTTTATTTTATTTATTTTTTTAATGGGCATGATTCTAAAAATTTATTTTGTAATCGTTCAAGCATTATTACATTTTGAGCAGTATTAGGATCCCAAATGACAGAGCCGTATTCAAGGATAGACCAAACGAACAAACAGTACAATGCCTTAAAAAGTCACAACACCCGCTGTGTTGTCTCTGTCTTACAAGTACATAACATAGCAAATTTACCTTCAGAGCCTCAGCAGATCACGTTTAGCTCTGTTAGTTTAAAAATTAGAGTGAATTGACTTATTATAAAACTTGACGGTAAGAACATTATCTGTTTTTGTATGTTGGTTTTATACAATTATTAAGTTTTTAAGTAAGTTATGAGCATTTTTAATTTATGCTATGTTATATATGCATAACTTGCTAAAAACTTGAGCTTTTGTAAAAAACTAATATGATTTGCTGAGCGTAAATTTGCTATGTTACATATTTGTAAGAAAAGACGGAAACAACACATGCGGGTGTATCGCCCTCTTAAGGCAATGTTTCCCAACCTATAGGTCGCAACCCAAAATTGGGTCACAAAATTTGTTTTAAGGGCCGCGACTAGCTAAACAAACCCATTAAAAATATATGAAAATAATTTCAGCCGTAAATTTATAATTGCTTAAGTTATGTTTTATTTTATATCTCTACGTATAATAATATAGTCTAACTAGTGTTTTAAAATGTAAAATATACTAATATAGAAGATTTTACAATGGATATCAATATATTTTCAGTAACATTTGTATTATTTAATTACTATTATGGAAAATTTGTTATTGTTTTATCGACATAATTATGTATTTATTATTCAGTATTGTATTAAAAAAACCAGTTGTATGGTCAGTTTTATGTGCATATTCAACAATATTTGTTGTTTAAAAATCTGGGTCCTATTTACTATGAATAATTTAATACTGATTCAAAATTTGATTTTTTAATATTTTGCTTAGTAGTATGAAATTAATGTTTTTTTCAAATTTGAATATATAACAATAAAAAATTGTAAGAAATATAATTTGTATAAGAATGTTATTGTAGCGACATAAAATTATATAAGAAGTTAGGAATATTGAATCCAAACGCTTAAATAAATATCGAACTATTAATATTATACTTAAACTATTATATAAATACCCTATCAGGAGAAACTGAATGCGGTAAATAAATCGGAGATAGATATTTGACTGGTTGGTTATACATTTCCCATGACAGCTCATTACAATGGAACCAACCATTAATAGAAATTCGAGAAAAGGTAGATGTATTTTCAGCCACCTATTGAATAAAACATAACATTAGATTGTTTGAATAGTTATTTTAAATTAAAAACGTGATGTCTTACCTGGTGATATGTATATTTTTCAACAGGGAAAAAAATCAAAGAATTAAATTCTGGGTTAATATTTTGTACAATTTCTGTAGCACAATTCATGTCATCAACCGAATAAACATCTAATGTGCCACCCCATTCAGGAAGCCAATCGTAATTTAAATAGTATATAAATGCCACAGATCTATCGTCAACACGATCATCGTGACAAAGTAAGTAATCTAAATATACAGATCAATACAATTAAGGTTTATATATTATATTTTATTAAAAAAACAAAACAAAAAAATTACCTCCGTGATCATATTTAGAACAAGACGCACTAATCATGTTATTAAATGTTTTTCCCAAGTAAGTAGCTATTTTTTGTTTTATATCTTCTAGAATAATTAAAAACTGCTCCACTTCCTTAGGTTTCTTAAGATTTGTGGAACGAATGAAATCCGATGATTGAGAAAATGAATATAGATCACACGATTTTTTTTTGAACATCATTTTAAGCAAAGCCCGACGTAATTTAAATGCTTCGGAATTAGGTAACAAATTTCTACAGTCAAATTTAAACACATCAAATGGTGTGTCTAGTTTTGTAACTGCAGCTAAAAAAAAAAAAAATTCATTAATCAAATAAAAATATAGAATAAAAATATTAATGTAAATTTGTACAAACCACTAAAACTGGAGTCAGTCATCTTTACTTCAGGAATATTCATTGTAGCCAAATTTGATAAAATAATATTTCAGTTCAATGCTCGTTTAAAATAAAGTCAGTGTTCATAACGTCGTCTGATGAATGGCGATTGATATTTGATTGTCTATGATAGTAAGTAGAATGTAGATACTCACAATCACAGCCACAGGGACCGGTCAATGATGTCTCAAAAATTAAACGAGAATATAAATTATTTCATGTTACTATCGTTTTGTCCACTGCCGGAGTCGTTTACTTGTTTGTGAATTGTTACCGAAATTCAAACATGTCATAACTCATTTTCGAACATACTAAATGTTTAAGGTTATCTCATATCTGTATTCTGTATATAGTTATCATTAATAAGTAGTAGTCTATAGTAGTAGTAGTAGTATCTGTTCTGTGGTAATGGTGGTGGTAGTAGTAGTAGTAGTAGTAGTAGTAGTAACTAGTAGTAGTAGTAGAGCATATAAAAATGGTGCGGACTAAAGCGCTGAAATCAACAGCCGCCTTAACACGGTTGATGCCAAATGTTGGAGGTCCGAGTTCCACCAGAAGGAAACTACTCACGTCTGTAGTAAACGCGGCCCCAGTGTGGCAATCGACAATAAAATTCCGAAACCATAGACAACTCCTGTTGGGGCCACAACGCACCATGGCTCTAAGGGTGGCTAGTGCTTATAGAACAGTGTCACGGCAGCAATCATGGTAGTGGCGGGCATAGTACCAGTACATCTCATGGCAAGAAGTCGGACTCAACTGCGTAGACTACAAAGGAACCATTCAGATAACGCTAGACAAATAGTAGACAATCTCGTTTGGGTATGGTGCCATGATGGCAGCAGAAATGGAAAGAATTAACCACCACCGGACAGTGGACAAAGCGATTGATACCTGATGTATGCCCCTGGCTAACTCGAACGCATGGTACGACAAACTACCATATGACGCTTTTTTTTACGGGGCATGGTTGCTTCCAGAGCTACCTTCTGCCCAGATCCTCTCGAATGGAAAGCCCAGAATGTGTATCTCGTGGGGACCCAGAAGACGACGCAGAACATTCATAATTCTTCAGATGCGGACGATGGGCTAAAAGTCTCACAGAACTTGAAGCCACAGTAGGAGAGGACGTCACGCCAGAGACGATCATACCTATCATGCTAAATTGCCGAGAGAAATGGGAAGCAGTTGAACGATACTTCAAGAAAATACTGATTACCAAGGAGGAGAAGGAGTTTCAAAGACACACCAACGCACCATAGTACGAGACTACAAAGCCGGCGGGCTAGCTAGCCGGCCTGTGAAAAAAATAACCATGTAATATCTAATTGTATTTACTATTTATGCGGTTTGATAGCTAACTCATAATTATTGAACTACGATAAATTTATTTACAATATACATAATATATATATATATATATATATATTGATTAATTAGTAATTAAATCTCATCTGAGTTCAGAAAATAAACTGCCAGCTTTATTGACAATTAATTTATATATATTTAGCAATATAAGTAGGTATAAGTATTTTATTTAAAATAATATTAATTTAATTAAATTTTTTTTTTTATTCAGCTCTAAAACAGGTGTCTTAATAAATAATTATAATAAAAAGGTATAAAGTGGTAATGCTCTGCTATAAGCCTATACATTTGGTGACGAGTAGGTCACTTTTATTTGTGTGTTGAATTTGAATTTAAATCTAATTTTAAAGATATAATTTGTTTTAAACAGAAAACTATTCTAAGCGGAGACGGTATATTATATACGTTCAGTGGCGTAGTTACGGGGAGCGAAGGAAAGGGGGTGCTTGCCCCTCCAACCTCCCTGAAAATTATCTTTTAAACAAAATTTGGTAATTTAAAAAAACTGTATATTAAAGTTGTATAAGAAGTTGCATAGTAATATAGTATTGTTTTATATTGTATCATTATATTATATTATATTGTTTTATTTTACTATTTTCATTTACTGAAATTAATTACTAATTACTACCTATATGGCTATATATACTTGTGTATTTGACGTTATATAATCCTTGATTATTATGAACAATTTTGAAATTTTGCCCCCCCCCCTCAACTAAAAATTCCTAGCTACGCCACTGTATACGTTTATAAAAATATTGTGAGTATACATTTTTTTATATTTTTAATGAGTAAATTAACAACTTATTAAGAAATTATTAATTCAGTTTTCAAGGACTTTGACCCATTTATCAGTTTTTGCTATTAAAAAACACTAATAAAGCACGCAAATATAATTGTCTATAAAGAGCTCAAAATGAATTACAATTATTTGAAAATTATACCATTTATAGAAAAAATTATAATATAAATACTTTAAATTTTACGGCTATTCGTTTTTGAATTTTAAGAAAATACAAAATCACTTTTGTTGAAAACTGGTTAGCGTAAAAGATTAAGAACATAATGATTTTAGAGGAATTGTAGGCTATGGTTAATAAAATCCAAATGTGTACAATCACATATTCACATGCAAACATTTGTATTTTATTATAAGACACAAATACCTACGTAACCAATGCGTCAGTAAATTAGTAAAATATGAAGATTCAAATTTATATGAAATAAAAATTAAATCATTAATAAAATACACAATAATTAGAAAAATAAAAATATGTGTAAATTCAATGTTTTAAGTAAAGTAATATAGATACATTCAATATTTCTGGCAATATTAAAGCTGACCCGCTTTTGTTAGTGTCTTTGTAAAATAAGAACTAATATAATAACTACTTGGAGTCTTTTTGTAACAAGTCAAAGAATATTTTTTTTTCAAAACTATTTTATTGTAATACTTTATAAAACGTTAATATTTATCGTTTCTTAATATAAATAATTATTTAATTGGTATTTAATAAAAAAATGTATGCAAGGTAATTATAAGATAAGAATAACAGTGTTAGGTAATTTTCCACACCACCTTTATTATTAAACGACGTATTACAATAACATTGTCCGTATTGTTTAATAACTTTATGAGGTATTACACGAGGCTCGTTTTTTTATTGTGGTGTCCCCAGTAGGCCTAATCCACATCGTAAGCGAGAACGCATCATATGCAGGAGAGTATTTAGGTAGGGGCTTTGGGTCCAGTTGTCCAGAACGGCAAATTTTTAAAGATTTAGAGGGGCGGCAAATTTTTATTTCGTACTTTATGAGTACTGGCGCAGTGACGTCAATAATTAATAATTTTCACAACAAATGTGTGCCATAGAGGTATAAAATACTATAGTATTTATATAACATGGTATTCTATGGTATTAACAGTTTGACCACTATTGCGCGGCGTAGAAGTTTTTTAATTTTTTTTTATTGGTGGGGGGGAGGCGGCAAAATATGTGTTGCCCTTATCCTAAAATTCCTAAATACGCCACTGATCATATGAATGCATTCAAATAATAAAAAAAAAATATACAATAACTTAAATTATGTGGATATTGATAATACTATATAATATAAAACGGATAATGCGTATAATATATGTGTGTTGCCGGCCGGCCATAGTCAATGTGTTGGATGAGTGGATGAGAGATGAGCGCTAATGCGTAAGGGGACAACTAAATTAAGATGAGCTTCTTATTGATGCTGCCAATCTTCCTCCGGGTTGAAACGAAGCCGAGTGCCGACACATTTTCCATCAACTCAATGACAAATTCATCGTCGGCGAGTAGTCCATGATCCAACTAAATGTTTGGTTCCTATAAAACTCAACTAATGTGCAGATTAAATGCAATTTAAAAAACAATTTTAATATTTTAGAAATCTGTGTTGGTGTTTTTTTATTTTTGAATTTAAATTAATTTTAAATTTTATATTCATAATTTATCAGTTAAAAATATAAACAAGAACTAAGAAGATTATAGTATATTGCAGTTTAACTTTCTGTTCGGTGGCCACCTTTTAAATTCCTCACTCTCTTTTATAAGAAAGTTAAACAGCACAATAACTATAAAAATATAAATTTAAACATACACAAAGACGAGAACTAGCTATGTGATAAGAAGACAAAATTGAAAAAATTGGTAATTTATCTACGTATTATTGAAATAAAAAGAACACCTAAAACCGTAGTACAGTATATTATCTGAAAAAAAAACCATAAAAGTTAAATATAATTTAAGTAAATATTCATAATATATTGTACTATTGTTCAAAAAATTATAGTATTAAACAAACACAGCCTTGCGACACTTGTTATTCAGATGAGATTCTTATTGATGCTGCCAATCGTCCACCGGGTTGAAATTATACAAGGATTGTACAAGCGTAATTATTTCAGTTTTGTTATTTTTCCGATATTATGGCAAAATCTGAAATTGTTTGTTTTATTTTACTATTTACCACCCAAAGTACCAAATATAGATTATGTTTGCTACAAGAATTCATGATAAACAGAAAATAAACTACATAATCCTAAAATCTTAATACATTTTTCGCTACGTCCAGGATCTAAGGTGTACTTGACGACTTAATTTTATTTTTGGCAATTTCATCATTAATGCATAGTCGGTAACCTTTTTGAACTCTCAGGGCACATTCACAAATTAAAAACAGTTTGCGGACCAGATAAAAATAAAAATTTTATATTCTTAAATTATTTACTATGGAAAAAAATATTGTCTAGAACTTTAAAATAATAAAATATAAATAAAAAAAAATTTCAATGTTTTAGAATTTAAAACGGGTCGTATATACAATAACCCGCCGGTTGCTGACCATTTCATTGGACTAGACGATCGGAAATAAAATATAGGTCTGTCATCGGGGTAACAGCTTTCAATTAAATTTATTACTACCCTATAATTATAGGAAAATTAACCTACGCAAGAATCCTTCGACGCTTTTCGACGAAATCAAGCTGTGCCATATTAAAGTTCAAACGTGCACAGCCACCGAAGAAACAGCTAGTTTATTTCTTCATTCGTCTTCTTTACGCTTCAGAATGGAATTATTGAAATATTTTATGAAAATGAGAGTACTTGTCATGTACTGAAGGCTGTTGTTTGACGACTGTTTAATAAAATTATTAGAATTGTTAATCGTCTCCTACAAATGACGACGATTGTCGTTTGCCATGGATGATAAATATTATAATAATGTTTTTTTTATAGAACTCTTTGTGATATTATAGAATTTATTTTTTATTTTTCAGCTGTCTTCAGCAAACTTTTGGTATCTAATTAATTTCATACGTAAAATCATAATAATTGTATATTATCCTGAATTTTTTTTTAAATTATAATTTTATAACAGTATTAATGGTTTATGGTTTTATACGGTTTGGCTGAACTAAATGATTAATAATTTTAAAAATATTTAAAAGTTTAATCATTAAACTAATATTATATACTAAAGATTTATGTTATGATCTATTACATATAATAAAGAAGGACTTACAAAATTAATAAAATTAATTTCTAAATACAAGCAGTTATTTACATTCAACTCGTTATACCTACATATAAAGTCACATATCATTTCCGTTTCGGTACCCTCCTGTTTAGGAATAATACATACTCACACTATTTTTACTGTTTTTAAAATTAATCGATAAGTTTTAACTAATATGCTCAGATAATTTGCGATATTAATATATATATATATAATAAATGCATTTATTTATGTTATTATGCTATTGTTATTTTAATATTATAAGTGTATAATAAAAATATTTTGAAAATTATAATATGTATAAGAAATGCAAACATTAACATTTGGTGAAATTTTCAAATAACTACAGTTATTCGTTTTTAAATTACTACAAAAAAACAAAAATCGGTTGAGCAGAATTAGTTATCACAGAAATATGAAATGAATATCTAATAATGTCATAAAAATTCAAAATTCAGACAATTATAAAAAATATTAATGGGTCTTTTCAGAAAACTTTTTATTTTTGTTAGGGATAAAAAAAACTTATATTAGTCAAGTACTCGGCCAGTTAAAAATGAAAAATGCTATTCACACAATTAATATAAATATAAATTATTATATAAAATGGGTCTGACCGACCCAGGAACACCTTTCCTCGACCGTCTTTACCACGTTTCGAATTGCAGATATATTGAGATATTTCATAAAATAAGCTGAACAGAACGGCATATGCGTGTAAAATATTATATATATTAAAGTACGGTTTAACGATTTGTACGTCTATTTTTTTCTCCGTTAAAATTATTACAACCGTCAATCGTCTCCGACGAATAGCGAAGATTGATGATTACCATAGATGATAGATTAATATGATAGATCCATATCCATAGATTATAATATACTCTATTATTATGTTGTAATATTAATAATATTATTATTAGCCAGACATTTAAATTTATTCGGGAGTCCGCCGTTCGAGAGACTCAATTGTGTACTTATACAAATTTTATATGCATGACAAGGTGGAGGGCGGGGTAGATTGTATAAATGTTGTTCAGGACATTGAGACTAGACTCTTTCAAAGTTTCTGCCATTGGCATCGCATAAATTAGTAATTAGTTGTTGTTATCGATATTTTTCGCCCGTATTATTATTGAATGACACCCGTCTTCTCATTATTAATGTAAAAATATAATACAAAATATTATAATATTATCAATAATCATTAATTAATATTAATATCGAAAACCATCATAATTATTTTCAAAATAGATAAAAATTTAAATTATACTACAATTTTCTTCAAACTTTTTTATTGCTTTACTACTTTTATTCTTATGGTGAGTCGCCGTTTTAAAGGCCCCTGACGAGCCGCCATTGCAGGTGTTAATAAGTTTATGGCATAAACAACTTAAAACTAATCTACATAATATTTTGAATATTTCTCTGTTAGTTTTAAATAATAATACACGAATTGGTTTCTTTAAATAATATTTTTGTAATAACTTTGAACATAATAGATAACTATACCTATAACCTATAATCGTTATTTTTCGTTAAAATATCCAGTTTTGTCAATATTCAAATTTGGTATGTACTAACAGTAGCGCCAAACACGGAGTATGAACTGGGGAAAATTTCCCAGAAATATTTATGGGTGGGTGGGTGATAATCAAAAATAGTTTGTTATGCAGTATCTTGTATGTATATAGTTAGAAATAAATATAGAACCATTCGAACGTAACTAACTAAACATTTTTTTAGTAGGTGGGTCTAACACCAGCATTTTTTCCCCATAATATGAAATATAGATCGGCGCCACTGGACTTACGACTAACCTCTGAGACTGGGAGTGAGAATATGAATAAAGTTAAAACTTTTAAGCAATAATAATAATATAATAGTAGCTATAATTATATAGTTATACTAAGTTATACACTACTATATCGGATACGCAACGATAACAGATATTCGTCAACGGTGGTATAATATACTCGTTCAAAATCAATCAGTCGTGTAGAATACTTCGTGAATACACAATATACTTACGTTAAATTATTACCAGTGAAAAATGGAGTGGATATTTAATGAAAAACAAGAAGAAATAAGAATTATTAAAGGTTTTAAGTTTCGATTTCATAAAATGTTGCAAAGCAAGGTTCAACAGTGGACTTATTATAAAAACTTGTGTAAGTGTTATTTTTTAAATTAATCTCTTATAAATGTTTCGTTAGAAATTTAAGAGCAATTGCAATTTAGCTCCCACGCGGTTTTTTCGATTTTTATTTTGAAACGTATGTATTTCAAATTTTTGACGAGTTAAGAACGATGGTACGAATTTGCAGAAATGATTATTTTGGAAGTTATATTTTCCTGAAGTTTGCGATTTTATGCTATTACGTATATTTCGGGTAGCTAGTTTACTAGTTAATCTAGTAAATACCTATTCTAAACCTACTAGTAAAATAAAAAAAAGTATAGCGTTGTGTGCATGTGTAATAGCGTAAAATCGCAAATTTCGAAAGGGTATAACTAAAAAAAAAAAAATCGAATAATCGCGTGGTTTCCGATTAATGCCGAAATCTACAATGAATACAACAATGATAAATGTGACGAAAAAGTAGGTACTTACTATAGACAAAAAAATCAATAACGCTGTTAAAAGGAAAGCTGTGGTCCTGTGGATGATATTTCGGCTCGGCCATCGAGGATTTTACATAATGAGTTTAAAAATGGTGACATTTCAACTCTCACAACAAGCAATGCTATTTTAATCAAACAAAACATTCACCATGCTCGTTAATGGCTTCATGCAAAATTACCAAAATGTACATTCGAGACTCAAAATGCATTTAAATCTATGAATAATGAATATTATAACAAATAAAGACGAAAACTTAATGTTTTTGAATGATTTCAAAAAAACGATAGTTGGATTTTCAACAAAAATCTATTTAGATGTTTTGTGTGATGTAAGTCAAAATATTATTAGGGGGGGCGATATTTTTAGGCCCTTTTATCATTTTCCATAATTTTTCCCACTGAAATACTCGTAGGGGGCTTTTCCCTCACACTCGTCATTAGGCGGTAGCGTATGCCAGCGGTTCCCAATTAGTGTGAAGCCACGGACCCCTAGCTATAACTTAAATTGATCCGCGGACCCCTTTTTTGTAAATACTTACTTTTCAATTTTATTTTATTATGAAAATGAGAAATAAATTTATACGATTTATTTTCAATATGATTTAATTTTTAATTTTATAAACATTTTATAAAAATAAAAAAAATAAATTTTGAAATATATTTTATTGGTTAATGGAAAGAAAATAATCAGTATGGTTTCACGTTCTGAATTATAGTAATAATAGTGTAATAGTGAAGATAATAATGATATTTATTTCTATGAAATTGCTTATCTATTTTTTTCGCGATAATCGAGTTTCAATAGTCCATAAATACTCGGAATTTCATATTACTACAAAGTTAATAATTTCACTAAAATAAAATAAAAATATTACTACAAAACAACATAACCGCAGACCCCCTAAAACCAACACGCGGACCACTGGGGGTCCGCGGACCACCAATTGGGAACCGCTGGCGTATGCCATAATATAAAGAATCTTATTAATTTATAATTTACTTTTGGTAAATAGTTGACTAAAAAAAATGTTTTCTCAACATGTGTTATAATAAGTTCAAAGTAGTCAAATTATTTTAGATATTATGGTATATGTCGTATAAGTTAGTTTAAAATGTTTTAATTTAAAGTTGAGCTATAAGAAATTTGAAGATTCTGATTTTATAATGCCCTCCGAAATCTAACAAGACGCAACCAAACATACAAAGTTTATTATCACAAATGATAATATGAAAAATAGCAGTTTTTATATCTTGTCTGTTGTCTCATTTAATACTGTATTATAGTCTGTGTCGTCTGTCATATTATATTATTTAATATTTATATATTTTTTGAATTAAATTTTATATTTTGGCTTATTAGTTATTGCTTAAACTTAACTTTGTACTTTTATAGTTTTGTTTGTTGTCATGGTCTTACCAAGCCGCATTGTCTATTATTTCGTCTGAAGTTTGGGATTTTATGTTCAATTATTTATTAATTAACTTCATTTCTATGATGTCTAAACAGAATATAGAAGTCGCAATTTTGAAGTCTTATCCTCATCACAACATGTTAAGTTACTGTGAAAACAGGCCAAAATACAGACAAGGACGAAAACTTACAGCGATTAAGGTATTAAGATTGATGTCGAACCGAGAACAATGTATCCTTGATTAAATTGGTCAATATTTATAGATGGTTTCTGTGTTGAAATGCCTATTGTACATACAATTTAAAAAATAATTAGGTACATTAGGTTTTAACTTAAATTGTTCGATTGTATTGTACAAATTTAAAAAGATTCAGAGATTTTCTGAATTGTACAAATTTAAACTGTACAATGTACTAGTAAACATTGTATTTTATTATTTATAAAAAAAAAAATTAACATTTAAATAAATAAATTCCTTAAACTTGAATTTGACTATAATAATAAGGTTTATACGGTGAACGATGAATCACAACATTTGTTGATCAGAGGAGTGCCATCTGTCAATTTACACGATGAAGTGGAAAAATTATGCAAGCGTTATGGTAATGTATTAAGTATTCGACAAGTACAATTTGAAGACCAAGAAGAATTTACTCATAGTTTTCATGTGATATTTATTCGGATACAATCTGCCAGGTTCAATTTTTTCTTATATTATTATTCAGAATTTTAACATGTTAATATTTTAGATTTGCAAAAAAACAAATGGACACTAAAAACTTCTTTGGTGGAATTTTACATGTTTGCTATGCACCTGAACTTGAATCCATTGAGCAAACTAGATCAAAATTACAGATGAGAATGATAGAAGTTAAAAAACATATTAATAAAATTGGTTTAGACCATACCTATAAGAAGTAAGTTTCATTTGATTTTAAATTATTGAATTGAATTTAATATAAATTCATAACGTTGATTGTATACTTCAATCAAAATCAAAATTATTAGTACTTGTTTGTTATCAAGAAAATTATTTTATATTATATTTGTATTATTTATATTATTAAAAATTATTTAAAAGAAGGGGGTTCCGCAAAACACAAATAATTTCTCAAGGGTGCCGTGGTCGTAAAAGTTTGGGAACTGCTGAAGTAGGTAATAACAAAAGCCAGCAACATACTAATATATTTATTATGATATAAAATGTAGTTAACTCATTTTCTAAAAAAGGTAATCAAAATAAGTTTAACACAATAATTGTAGGAACAATAACGGCACATTAATACAACTATATGGCGGGGTGATAATAAATATATGTCAAATTATCTATAATTTAGTTTTATTAGTAATTATTGTAAATACATTTTATAGATTCCAGTATTAAATATTTATTTAAATGAATCCCATTAAAAAAAAAAATGCACATTTATTTTTATTATAATAAGAACAAATATTTATGTATTTTATTTCTATATTATGTATGATTTTTTTCAGAGAATTGTCTTCTGCGTTATTACATCATGACCTTCCTACTCCATCTCATGATTTAATGGTATTTAATTATTTTGTTTTTCAGTAAATTAAAGTAATAACTTGAGCCTATTATTTTCTTATTTTTAGTTACAAAGTTGTAGTTCTAATTCTCAAAAACAAAATCGTTGGCTAGAAGGAGGTCTTAAGTGCTCATATATTATACCAAAGCCTGATTCTTTAAACACTAAAAAAGAAATAAAAATAAATAAATCAGTAAGTATTATTTACTATCAAGTATGAAAATAAATAGATATATTTTAATATAAATCAATAACCATCTAATTCAGTACTACTCAATAGTCAATTAAATTTCTGTAGTTAAATGTATTTACATTATCTATTTTTAGTTACTTTAATTGTCGTGGTGTGTCAGTGGATTTTCGAAGTTGATTTTAGGCTAGAACATATTTTTAGTAATGTTATTCATTACATTATTGATTAATGTTAATCTGATGTTAATATTTGCATAAAATAATTTGTAGATAATGAGAAAAAAAAGTTAGTACCTTGATTAAGTATGTTAATTTTTTAATTCTTGTATATTTATATATTGCAGAAATAAAATATCAATTAACTACATTAGTTTTTATGTAATAAACTTAAATTATTCATACTTGTATTATTTTATTTATTTCAGAATATCAAAGATTTGACTTCGTTAGATTCGAATACGCTGAAATTTGTTCCTAGGCAACTACAAATAGCTTCTCCAGTATCCAAAATTAAGAAGCCTAATCGTATTATATTCCATTAACATATTGCTGATAAAATTAATTAAATGTTTATTATGTATAATATTTTTATATATCTTACTAATATATTTATTTATTTAAATTACCTATGTATGATTAAAATTCACAACAAAAACTAAAACATAAGTTCAAAAGATTCATTAGTGATATTTCTTATGATAAAAATAAAATAATTCTTTTTGTTATGGTTTTTGACATATAGATTGGTCTATATTGGATACTTTTATAATTCTTTTCAATTATCACAAAACATCATTAGTTTTTGGGGGGAACTATAGAAATTCTAAGGGGGGTAAGCCGCCTCTATTTGCGCATATGAGTATATGTTTGAAAATTTAATAATCTTG
This sequence comes from Rhopalosiphum padi, assembly GCF_020882245.1. Lineage (NCBI taxonomy): Eukaryota > Metazoa > Arthropoda > Insecta > Hemiptera > Aphididae > Rhopalosiphum > Rhopalosiphum padi. The sequence continues at coordinate 8,354,198 of NC_083598.1, read as the reverse complement.
ATACTTGATAGGAAGGACCAAAGGAAATCTGTACCATTGAGGGTATGAAAGTAATAGAGGATATATTATATGTTATTTATTATGTATGAAAAGGTAACAACAAGAGTGAAGAGTACTGTGGAGAAATGTATGAACTTAGTGTATGATCAGTTAAAAATTACGAACGATATAGGGCAAGGACCTATGCCCTATATCTAATCTGGAACAAGTGAATGAGATTGGAAGATTTAAAATAGCACTAGATATGATATGGTCAAGGATAAAAAGAAGTAAAATAGAGACAATTATTGTGTATGATTATGATTTGTAGAGGAAGTAATCAAGTGGTAGTTAAAGAAGCAAGGATGCAACGCATGTGATTGGGATGTGGATGATTTTGTATGTGATAATGATGTCGGAAATAGTATTATGCATGGATGGATTAAGTGGAAAGATAAAGTGTCCGGTATTTTATGTGACAAGAAGTTGCTATTGAAAATAAAATATAAATTTCATAAATTAGTTGTGAGGCCAATCATTTTGTAAAGATAGGAATATTGGAAAGTGGACAATCAAAATACAATAGAACAAAAGGTGAGTTTAGCTGAGAGCTTAAGACGCAAATGCTTAGATGGTTACATGGAGTAACGGACAGAGAGTATAGATTAGGAAATTAATTCACTGTGGGTAGGTAATATAGAAGCAAGATCAACTGTAGATAAAGTAGTGAATAATCAAGATAGTTCAGTCATGTTATGATGAAGAAAGATGTTTCAGAACCTTACAGACAATGAGATTACTCATAGTTATGGAAACTAACGAAGAAAAGAGACGGAAATGTCAAAGGAAGTTGGTTTAAATAAAGAAGTGTGGGATAGAATCTATAGAGATGTAGGACAACAAGGTTAGTCAATTCCATATAGTTGGGAGCGAAGGACAAAACAAAGGCAGAAGAAGAAGAAGTAATAGTATGTAATAAGTAATAAGTAGGGCTGGAAATATAATGCCCTATAAAACCCTTAAAAATGCCCTAACAATTCTAAAAAATGCAGGTAAATTGTTTTTATTTTTAATAAATTTAGGTACCAACTTGGCTACTTTATTGTTTGTTATACAACAAAAAATATATATTTATATACCTAAAACTTGCATTACCGTGTAAAATCTTTAAATACAATTTCAAGTTTCAATTTTGGACTCAAAAACTCCAATAATGCCCTAAAAATCATACAATGCTCTATAAAATTAAGAAAATGACGTTAAAATCAAAAAATGTGAAATACATTTTCTTATTCTCATTCAAAAATAAATGTTACGAATTTGTAACCGAGCGAGCATCGTACAGCATCCTCTGGGAAAAAAGGTAAAGTACATCGAAATCCCAGTCCTAGTAATAAGCATAAGATTTAGAAAAAATTTGTTTATTTAGAATACATGGACTCCTTCATCTCCTTCTGCAGCTTAGTGAACTTGCTGTGACTAAGGACGCAAATAATTCATAATCTTTATTGATTTACAATAAAATTGTTAAGTTAGGTCTTAGGTGACCAGAAAAAGCTTTAAGTTAACTAATATAATATGCTCACGTGTATTCGCGCCAATTTCGCGGTTTTAGTACAAATGTTTCGTGTACCAAGCATTATATTGCAACATGGGTAGTTTATACCTAACCACTAGATAGCACTATACAATATATTCATTATTCAAATTTCAGTATAATAATAATTAGAGAATCTATCGAATTTTCCCTCATATTCTTGCATTAGATTGTTAATTTTTTCGACAATTGTTTTAAAAGGCGATGCTTAGAAAACTTTTCTCGTTTATTAGATAAATAAGTTTCATTACATTCTTATTTCTTAAACATTATACCTATTTCTTACTAAGCGTCTTAGCACCCAATATTCGAAACGGGGGTAACAAAATTTGAATATAGTTAGAATATCGTACGGAAAACAGTGTCACAGTGATACTTATAGCTTTATTTAAATAAGACATCAAGTATCGCGTGTTTGTCTAAACTAGGTATGTGACATTTAAGTAATTTCGTCGAAATGAACTAACCTAACCTTGCTACTCTGCCCTATCGACTTAAAAATACTATCAAATAATTGCCAATGAATTTCGCTAATTACACATCTATTAGTTGATAGGGAGGCCAAATTTATAAGTTGTAACTAGGGTTAGGAATACTTAGGATGTTTATGCACTAAGAAATGTATAAATATTTATGCACTAAAAAACAGCTAAATATACATGAAAAATTTAAAAAATATGCATTAAAAAAATACAGCAATGTGTACAAAAAAAATACAATAAATATATAGAGACAAATTTAATTATTAATAAAATATAAACAAATAATTGGATCGGTATTATTTTTATTAACTATTATCTATTACAGTTCTTTATTTTTGAATTTTCTTATTTACTACCTACCTATATAAAATTAAATAAAATGAAAAAAAATATATTTTAAAAAGAATTGCATTGATTAATTATTGTTTGTTTTAAATGTTCCGTTGTAAATCTACGTCTATTTGGTGCTAATACGTATATATTTAAGTATATTTCGTATTATATAATCATATTAAATTCTCAACAATAAATATTTAAGTGATAATAAGTAAAATACAGATAATCAAACTTATTTCAGATTCGGTTAATAAAATATAAAATTACGGTATTTACTATTTTTCAGCATTTTGCATCGAAAACCGTCAAATATGTGCTTATAAACAGAAACAACACAAATAATGCACTTATAAATAAAAAATGGTAAAATATTCAATTATATGTAAAATACAATTTTAGATCATGAAACACATTTGTATATAATAATGGAAGCTATTGGACAGAATAAAAAAAAAATATACAATATTATATAACTTTACTAGGGAACGGACTTTAATACCATAAAAAAGTAAAATGTCCTAAAAAAATACGACTTAATGCCTTAAAAAAATGTTTTTATATAAAAAAATGCACTAAAACAATGCCCTAAAAAACTTTAAAAATGTATTTAAATTCAATAAAAACACTATTTTGAACTTGTAGATAAATTTAGATAAATAGCTTATTTAGCTTATCTTTACCTAATTGCGTGTATTAATATGTCGTAAGTTGTATGTATGTATATACGTGTGTCTACACGTGTCAACAATAATTTCGTCTGGGCTTATCTGATCAGTAAAAACATAATAAATATTTATTTTTTTTTTTTTTAGAATGAATGTTCATACATTTTTATCGAATTTTATTCATTCCTTTATAAAAATGATTTAAAAACATCTAAAATGCACTAAAAATGTCAAAAAATGCATAATTAAAATCAATTTTTTTAATTCCTTGATGTATGAAATGAGCTTTGTGCTTGGAAAGAAATATTTTCGGGCATTCAGAAAAAAATGCAATTTGCATTCATATCCGTTCCCTAGTTATAACCCTCCACAGTGTTCTATTGACTTCAAAATATTGCCGAATATAATAGTAATTTCAGTTTTGTGATTACAATGTAATACCTTTGTAAATTATTACATTACCTATTCAGACAGTCTCTGTTATGCGTTCGAATTCCATTCAGGTCATATCATTTGTGTTTAATAGATTGTCCATTATGCATTAGATGGGTATGAAGGGTTCAAATATATATATTATATAGTGCGTTAAAGGTTTACCGATGTAACTGTGTAATCCTACTATAAACACGTGTCCTTCGCCGATCTGGCCTTTGGTCACGTTCTCACACAAGCGCGTTTTAACGGCTTACCGCTCAGTGCCTGTGTTTTAATATATTATTGTTATACGGTATGGTACTTCGCACTGGATACTATACTCGTGAACTATACTGTCTCGATCCGTATCTTGTGTAGTAGAATTGCGGCAATGCAAACGCAGGCATGTGTATTAAAATTTTAAATATCTACACTCATATATTGATATGTAGATAATAGGTTAAACTATTTGTATAGTAATTATTTATTACATTTTTATTTTTATTTTTTGGGAGGGGGCGAAGTTGTATACTAATTATTTTCATTTGAACATTGAACGATATGTTTTACTTCATAAAATATGTTTTCAAGTACCTAGGTATTTGAGTACTTACATTTATTTTATTAATTGTTTTTTCGTAAGATTTTATTGAATAAGATATTAAAATATTAATATTAAATTATTTGATGAATTAAAGGTACAATATAATTACATGAAATTCTATATTATTAACTCAAGCGAATAACATTATATACTATACAGTACTTATACACATGTGTAAGTATAGCATGTATAGGTACAGTATTTACATAATATAAAGCATGGTAAAATATTGTCTTAAATGAAATAAGATTTAATGTTATATTTTTGTTTGTTTATGAAACAATATAGTAAATATATCTAACTCATAGTAATTTGTCTTATAATAATAATACAAATTGTACAATTTAACTGATAAAAAAGTAGTATTATTCAAACTATATATATTTTTTTAAATTCACAATGTGTTTGAATTTCACTTTCTGGATATCCAATTTATGAAAATATTGATTTTTCTAAGTGGAATGTGGATGTGATATATGTATACGTATATAATATATTATGTGGCATACGGACTAACAACTTCTTGGGTCGCCGGATGATTGTCGTTTTCTCTTTAGCGTTAGTTAAATATAATAATACGAATTGTTTTAAATAATTCAATAAATAATATTTTGACTTTACATTGTTTTATTTATGAAATTAATAATTAATTTATAAAATTATATGCATACTTCGGTAGGTATCTGAGTTAAAATTATTTAAATAGTTTTGGGGAATTAAACTTAAAAAATAAGGGTAGCTAACAAATTAAAAAATACATAAAAATAGTACCGACTCAATTATTTGTTTATATTTTATTAATAATAAAATTTATCTCTATATATTTATTGTATTTTTTTGTACAAATTGCTTTATTTTTTTAATGCATATTTTTCAAATTTTCCATTCATATTTAGCTGTTTTTTAGTGCATAAGTGCATAAATATTCATACATTTCTTAGTGTATAAACATCCTAACCCTAGTTATAACTTATAAATTTGGCCTCCCTACCAACTAGTGAATGTGTAATTAGCGAAACTCATTGGCAATTATTTGATAGTATTTTTAAGTCGATAGGGCAGAGTAGCAAGGTTAGGTTAGTTCATTTCATGTCCGTTCATGAACATAAGTTAATTAATCAAAACTGCCAATTGCTTTCTATACGATTGCCGTATAATACGTACCCTGGTATCCAGATAAAATGCACTAGGTAGGTACATAAAAATTTTTTTTTTAACTTATGTTCCAGAAAAATTTTTTATTCAACGAAATTACTTAAATGTCACGTATAGTTTAGACAAACACACGATACTTGATGTCTTATTTAAATAAAGCTAGTATCACTACGACACTGTTTTCGTACGATATTATAACTATATTCAAATTTTGTTACCCACGTTTCGGATATCGGGTGCTAAGACACTTAGTAAGAAATAGCTAGGTATAATGTTTAAGAAAGTAATGAAACTTATTTATCTAATAAACGGGAAAAGTTTTCTAAGCACCACCTTTTAAGATGCAGTTGTGGCACTAAATTCGCCGAGGGGATCGTATTGCGCGCGTGTTAATATATAATAATATCGTTCGTATATATATACATATATATATACATAATCGATGGGCGCGAGAACGATCTACACGGGGTGAACGACGCGACCGATTTCAATTGCCACTTCACGTCCATCTACGGTGGTATACCCATCCCGGCAACCGGCCCTTCGTCGAGATGTAAAAACCACCACCGCCGCCGACACTACTATCGCACCCGCTTGACATATTGTTTTAAAATGCACAGAATGAGCACCGTCGCTGCTCGCGCACGTGAAGCCTAAAAGTAACGACGTCGACCCTACACGAGAATATATATAGGGGACGGACGGCCAATTGACGATGGCTGCGTTTTTTCCCACTGCAACACACACACACATACACAAAATAATAATAAAAAAATAATAACGATAATAATAATAATAATAATCAAATAAGAATCGTCGGATAAAATGCGTTAGGGAGTAATGTAATAAAACCGCGCGATTAATGCGATGAGGTGCGGAACGCCACGAAATATCGAGAATTATGCGCACGTACGATGACTGATGATGGTATATAACAATATACGCTTTTATTATAATAATTATTTTAATAGCTATACATTATAATAATTAAATAATATGATATCGTAGTTGATTGGTGTTTAAATAGCTACAACATTTAATATCACATATATTATATATTTATATACTATAATAGTTAGCCGTTTGGTAGATATATATTGTAAATATTAATATACTGAATATTTCAAAAGCTATAGTTCTGTAATTACTGTAACTCGTAAGTCCAAAAATCTATATTTATTATATTTGAATAATATACAGCATGATATATTATAAGTTATTTAACTATTTTAGTATACATCAGGTGGTATACAATATACTACTATACTGGCATATATCAAGGTGTATTTATTTTCATTTTCAAGTACCTAGATGAGGCTAGAGAGCTATGCGTATGGCATATACACATTACATTACATTACTTTATTATTTTTATTTTAAGAAAACTTTGTATAGTATGTATAAGTATAATATAATATAATTTACCTATATATTATATATAATAAATGTATATACCTATACATAAACTTTATAGATATCTATTAAATTGTTCTATAAAAAAATAAAATAGCAAAACATTCAAATTATAAACTTATCTATAATAAAACCTAAGATATGAGTATAAAATATAAATTGATTAAATAAATCTTAAAAATCCATTTCTATGTTAACATAATATAATTGTTAAACTTAGGTACTAATATACATTTTTTCCTCAATTTTTTTTGATTTCTTAAATAAACGTCAATTTTATAAATCATAATAATATGGAATTTACCTATTAAAATAATATACACTTACTACTATATACACTTATTATACATATGCACTATATATACAGAACATCTAGGTAGACATTTTAGATTATTTTTGAATTTTCTCTCACAAATAATTTGTATAGTCTTATAAATACTCAGTATAAGGCAAGGACAACGTAAACACGGGCTTTTTAAAGTAGCTTAACTAACGCGTCGAAGGGTCACTGTCATTGGAGAGGAGGGTCAATGAATGAAAGCGTATATCAATGGAATAAACCGATTATAACGGTTTTGTAAACAAAAGGGTTTAGATCGAACTTTGTAATAGATATTCTCGTTTCCTACTGTTACTTCAAAAGGGTACATTTCCTATTTGAGCTACCTATGTGGCTATGTGGCTACGACGCCTATACGTCCAACGCAAACTAGTATGCATAAAAGCATAATTATTTATATATAAAATACATAATATGAAAGCTTTATCACCGTGACTATAACATTCAACAATAGTAATACCGAAATAGATTGACGCGGAGACCTATTAGGGGATATAGGATTTTATTATAAACGTTTTGTTGAATTGTTATTTTTTGTTACATTTTCTTTTACCCTAATTTGTATTTTATGTTCATCAAACATAGGAAAATCCATACTTACTATTAACATACAACTATACAAGTAGAATAATTTTTACTTGAATACTTAATTATACTTTACATACAGGTTAAAAATGTTTATTGTATGAATGTTTATATTTTTCCATAAATACATAAACAACTAGAAATTATGAACACTTTTAACGTTCTCTTAAAAATACAGGAAGAAAATATTTAATGAAATACGAAATAAATAAATAAAACTTCAGATACCTTTTGGAAAAAATATTTCTACACCCTCCATGACATCATTATTTTCCGTCGAGATTTCACTTAAGTAAGATGTCCATAATCGTTGGCCGTCATTATTATGAGGTACAGCCGGCCAGTGGCCGTCGAAGATGAATAACGGCTTCTATTACTTATTTTTAACGCACGAGTAGGTGCGTATATACAAAGCATGCAATACATGCAGTAAGGGTGGAATTTGAAGCTGACAAAGCTGTTTTCTCTCTCTCTCACTCTCACTCTCACTCTCTCTCTCTCTCTCTCTCTCTCTCTTTTTGTAAGTATAGTCATCCTCACGATAATATGAGACAATTAATAAAACTCAGGAACAACAGTACGTAAGAGCAGGTGAGAACCATGGCGTGTTCAGAGATCATTTTTAAAGTAAAACTGGGGAGCACTGCAAGTATAGAGTGGCAGAATAGGGTCGGAAAACATACTATATCCCCGGGCCCCTGACAGCTTGTATAGAAATGGTCAGCTCATAGCTAGCTGTGGATAGTATATATAGAATGATAGTAGGGTAATTTTAATTGTTTACAGTTTGTTCTATAATATGAAGATTGGGCTTGCATAGATATAATTGGTGGTGAGTACATGCATGTATGATCCATAAATGATGCTAAAAAAAAACCTTAGAATAACAATAAGCATGCAAACATATTTTCTATGATATGGTACTGGTATACTATTTTATTGGGGTGTTTTGACATTTTTAATAAAAAAAAATCGACGATAAATAATTGCTTTTAATAACCAATACAAAGTGGTGATATCACTGATATCTATTATTAAAAATAAATTAAACACCTGTATGTTCAAAATTGTGTAGTGCCGTAGTAATATCAAAAATAGAATTGTATCATCATAGTAGAAATAATATAGTAAACCTTATAAACAAAATAAAACGCATTATTAAAAATTATCATTGCCTATATCACAGCTTAAATAATTAGTATACAACCTTAAACCTCTGAATACAATTTCAAATTTATATATTTCGTTTAAAACAATTTTCGTTTACGTGGTTAAAATATAACTACGTTGTTTAAAGTATGTAATAAAACAGATATTCAAAGGTCAAGCGTATTTTAGCGGTAAATATATGTTTTTATCACCTAAATAATATAATATCAGTTTAATTTCCAAATTCATAAAAATTTAATTTTCAACTTTATTAAGTGTACCTATTTTTTCATTTAACATGTACCTAAGTTGTTTTTATAGTATTTCACTGTTTAGGGTTACTAAAACTCGAGGAAATGTTATAAATGCATTGAAGTCGTTCGTTCGGAAGTCGCGAACAAGATTTAAGAAATATATGTAAGACGGGCTGGCTTTTATATAATCCGATTTACGACTTGGTCTTTTCAAATCTTTTTATTGCGTTGAACGTTTATCAAGAAAAGCTGTGGTCAAACATTGTACTTCAATAGTGAAATTCCCACGTCTACTATACATTCATGAAAAGAAATATAATGTATGGTTAAATATTCACTCGGATAAAAAAAGTAGTTTATTATATATATTTAAACTAACTTATATTATATAAAAATATTATTTCACATCGGGTTTCATATTTTAGTATTGGTAGGTAGTCAGATAGGTAAATAGCGAATTATTAAACGCAAGTCTTATTCTAATCATAAATAGTAATTATTTTTAACCTCCAATATGACGTATTTTTTTTCAAAACATTAGCCAACTCCCAAAACAAATTAAACAATTAAAAAAAACGAAAGGGTTTCTTAATAAAATATTATTTTTTTCCAAAACAACAATAAATAAATCAATCGTATATTTTAAGCTTATATTTCGAATATTTTTTTTAGTATATTGTTAACTAAGTAAAAAATTGATTTTTAAGCAAGTTACTGTTATATCGATTATGTAGAATATGTTCATTTTGGAATAAGGTCTATTGGAAAACCTATATTTTGTAAATGTCTATTAAAATACGTCACTGTGTGTGTAATGATTAATAATTTGTGACAAGTACTCACGTGTTTAGATGCTGTATATGTTAAAAAGTGAGTAATACGAAAATTTTTTAAATATAATAGACGCTGGTCTGTTTTTAATATAAAATCGATAAATATATTAATTTTATTATGTAGGTATATTGTTGATACTTCACTTGTAAGTTAGGTATAGTTAATGACTTTCGTCTTACCTATATTTTATCTAACGCTATGATGTACTAAATGATTCAAATGTGAAATTTTCTTTTCTATATTACCTATATTACATTTAAATAAAACGACGTTAGCCGTCTATTTCTAATGTACACGCTTATTTTTTATAAATTATATATCTGCAGGTTCATAGGTCCACTATAGGTCTATAGCTATAATAGTACTTCAATACATATATTTTAACAATTATTTTTTATAACATGTAATTTATGTCGACTATTTTTGAGATTGAAGTTTATGAAAATATTTGAGTAACAAAATACATATTCAGATAATACAGACAAGAATAATATTATAAAAAACAGTTCAAGTATAGTTTGTTTTTATGATTCTCCCACGGTGATAATCATTGATTTAATAGTTTTATTTAAAAAAATAATGCATTCAATTGGCTATATACCAAACTAGCAACAAGTACCTACTTGCATAATGCAGTAACGTATTGATTTGCGCCCTAATAAAACACTTGTGAATTATTAAATAAATATTCCGGGTACATTAAACAGACGGTTTAGGCGCGTGCTATACACGTGCTGACGTTTGTCAAAACATTAGTTTTGTCACTATGCATATTGTGTATATAGATAGTTATATAGTTGGCACGCGCATTAAACCGAGATATGGAATAGATTAAAAATAAGTTTTTTCATTGGATGCATTGAAAAATAAAATCTTGGTGAAACAAAATTTATATAAGTGAATAAAACGATAACAATTTAATTTTCATATTAAGTAGGTAGGTACCAAGTTTGTAGCAAAAGCGTCTAATAAAAATTGACCAATATTTGATAATATTAATAATTGAATTTGTCTTATTAAAAAATAAATCTTTTATTATATATACTACTTACCATATTATTATATGTATGTTTAAAAGAATTTCCAGTACACTTTACATACATTTCTTTCAATTTTATGTGCGATGAATGTATTAATTTTTCAATGATGTGTGCTTTTTTTATATTTTTATATTTTTTGTAGACATTTCAAGTTCAAATTTGGACGAAATTACTTTTTTAAAGATTAATAACTATGTTAATTATTTTGTTTTGAATTAAAAACGATATTCGCGAGAACTTAAACTTTTACGTATTCTATATTATTATGAACTTTACTATACTTAATAATATTTCAAAATAAATTAAAAATATTATTTATTTATAGGTTGTATATTTAATGTTTAACAGTGTTCACAGAAAGTTGTTATTATATTTTGAGTTATAGAAATGATATATAATTATTATAATAATATAATAATTTAATATTAATATTAAATTTAAATAAATGACTAATAGCTATATCATAAAATATACTTAGTGATATAGGGCATAGGCTGATAGAATATCTTAGCCCAGAATCGTTTTTCGTATACATGCAACGTTATATTATTATTTATTGAATTCAAACTTAATCCACTCATAATAGTGATCAATTCGACGTCTAATATACAGCAAAGTGGTACCTATTTGACTTCATTTTTAATCAATTAAATTAAACCGGAAATATTTAAATAAAATTGAGTACATATAAATATCAATAATTTGAACACTATAGTCTCGTGGGATTATTATAAAATGGAGTATAAATTTAGTGGTAATTAGGTAATAAATTATAAATAAATAAAGTTTACAATGTAGATGAACATGTATTTATTATGAAGTAATAACTAATAAGTATACGTATACCTATTATATTACATAAATTTGATGTTAAAAAAAAACAAGTTTAAAATATCTTTATGTTGATTTCTATAAAAATTACTAATAGTTAATACACATTGGCGTACTCACGTAGGGGGGAGGGGGTACTTGGTTTAAACCTCTCCCCCACCGCAGGCCGTATTTTTTTTTAACTATTTTATTCGTCTGTACAATACGTGACGGCGTCTCTCATAAATAACAAAAACGCGCGACATATTATATAATAATAATATATGTTAAAAATAATTATAATTGTACCTGTATTTTGAGGCGAAAGGGACGAAAAGGGTGGTAAAGGTCGTTTAATATGGTGACGTCAAGTCTTGTAAAGGATCATCAGAGCCGACGATGAAAAACGATAAAAACGTAAGTATAGGTATATAACCAGCGTGTATAAATTGTATTATATACATAGATACTAAAATATTGTGTAGAACGCGAATGAAACACAAACGCGCACGAGCGCATTTGCTTGTTGGTTTCTCGGCGACGATAAATCGGTCCTCGTTACGGTTGTCGCGCGGGCGGTGCTGCGATCATCCCTTACGCGCGGGGGCTTGTCGCGCGTCTTTCGGCGCGCCGTGCACCGCGCCCTCCTCACCGTTACCGACCAACAGACCGACGACCGACCGCCACCCGCCCACGACCCGCGCGCAGTTGACAGTAGGTAACTTATTGTTGGATCAAACAGTCTATATTAATCATGCTGTGGGAACCGCGGTCGGATGCCCTGGCCGTGCGCGGGGATGACGATGGGGTTGGGGGTTGCGTCACGGTGCCGTATATTATTATTATACATATATAATATATATACATGTATATAAGTAGGTAGCCGCGAACGTAACAGCTGCGCAACACAGCCCCGCTGCATACCATATTATATATACCTCAGTCGCGTATACATTTGTATATATGTGTGTGTGTGTGTGTGTGTGTGTACATCAAGTAGCAATGTCGTGCCTCGACGTACATAATAATAATAATAATAATAATAATAATAATAATATTATGTAGGTGAGAGGGCGCGCACAAATGGGATTATGACGCCTTGGCGATGGATAGATTCATTAGCGACAACGACCGCGGTGTCACCTGACACCCGGCGGCAATCAATCAAGCTTTCGCGCTGACAAATATATACACTCGACGGTGGCGTCGTCACAGCCGCAGTGTAATATACATATTATATAATAATATTATATACTGCCACCGCCGTGACGCGGCCCAAATCAAAAGACCACGTCTCGGCGACGTGATAAATAATTATACGTCACGATGAAGACCCGTTTCTCGTTCACTTATTTATCTCTCTCGCGCCACCCTCTCACACGTCATTATACATTATATACATAACTATTACATTTCCTGTAAATATTCACAATATTATGTTGATACCTATAAGTTGTACTGATATATTATGGGGTATGCGCTTTTTCCATATACGACATTTTTATCCTGCACCGAGGGCTGTGACATTTTTCATGCGACGCGTGAATATAATAAGGTTAGGGGTTAGATGTATTACCTGCTTATTATTAGAATAATATATTATCATCGTGTATCGAGAGTGTATTTTACATTCGGCCGAAAGGTCGGCCGTTTAGCGTATAGGTTTACCGGAAGTATACTGATGCTGGCAATACTAACACGGAATGCCAAAAAATGGAATATTTGTATATATATTTATATTATGGTGTTTATATACCTACTCAAATATAATGCCCGTAATGGTGTATCTTTGATTTGGATTTTGTGTTGTAATTTGTAAATAATAATATAATTAATAACTTATATAAATTTGTCGCTGAGAAATTAGAAAATATTTATATTTTTTAAGTCAAAGTGCCATGTGATACCAAACATGTAATACTGTAATAGTGCTTTGAAATACGCAAACGTGAAGACTGTACAGCGATAACAGTTGATAATGGCAATACAAGAAAAAAGATTATTTAAAAACTATAGTTTAATTGTATATTTCATTTACCGAGAACGTTAATTTTTATGATTAGGTTTTAAAATATTTTATTATGAATGACAAGTGATAATAAAATAAATAAATAAATTACTTCTACCAATATATATGGCTATATTATACAACTTAAGTTTTTATGAAATGGAACTATTTATACATATATAAGTATATACTCTTACCATGATAATTAGGTACTAATTAGTATTTGTACTGTTAACTAACATTTCTATATATAATTCATTTTTATTTTAAAAATCCAATCAGGTATTATTAATTATTAAACTACGTTTTTGGTAAGTGATAATAATGTGAAACATTATAAACAATATAATGATTAAAAAAATGTAATGCGTTCATAAAACATTACAGAAAGAATTTTTGAATTTTTTCAAAATTTATTGGGAATGGCTGCAGTTCTCTTTAGCACCTTTCTCCCAAGTGGCTACACTACTGCGACTGCACGCGTCAGAGTAATAGCAATACCGTACAATCATTGCGCGTGATGTGTATACGTACATGGGATTTGATGGGTTGATCCGTATCATGTCAAGCGGTCAGGCGGACGAAACGTGGTGGAAAACGGACAACGGTAATCCTGTACAATGGTTACAGAGTGGTGGAACGGCGCGCGCTTTTCTGAACCCGACCCGCACACCCGTTGGGCTCGATAAAATGGTTTTTCATTGTTGTACGTACAGGATGTACCCGCGGTGTTACGTCCGAATCCTTCCCGGGCGGTTTAACATCTTGCCGTAGAGACTCGCACGTCCAGAATTATTTTGATCGTGAGTGCATGCACATATATATATATATATATCATACACAGACATCATTTTGTAATAATATATAGATCCCACACCGCAACACTGTGAATGTAAAATGCATATAGCAATATAGCATGAATGTAATATGATATAAACAGTACCTACATCGAATATTTTTCTCTAAAATAATTATAATATCTAATATACGTATAACTTATAGTATTTATCAAAATAAATCAAGTTTTAAGCGATTCAAAACTTTTCAATTAAACTGCAACTTGCATTCAAAAACCCGTAATCAATAATAAAATTATCGTTATAAAACTAAGTATAATAACATAAATAGTACGCGTTCAATTATTTAAATTTACTTGACGAATCAGCTGTCTTACATGGCTGGTAATTGGTATATATAAATAAAATATGTACATCCATCGACCATCACGTATTTTTTTTAAATACATAATATCATATAACCGTGCTGCAAGGTTGATTTAAATAGATTAGATCACCGAGATCGAAAATATATTCTTACGGCGAATGGATTTTTATTTTAACTATATGAATATGAAACGCACAATTCGTAACATCCTGTATAGCGAAGTGCGTGATGAAAAGTGAGTGTGTGTGTACCGGTAGATAACGATTTGGCCATCTTTGTGCAGGGGTCACTACGTATGCGATTTACCTATGGGGTGGCGGAAAGGGTTGGTAACGAGGGCTGCACAGTGGCTAAGTCGTTTCCGTGCCGACACGCCACAAAGTTCTACAGCTGCGTTAAGCTTTGGTCGCCGCCATCTTACCACAGGCTGTGCCAGGAAAGTTGCTATATATATATATATATATTTCGGCGTTCTTTTACCTGCCCTATTATTATTATCTTACTTTGCAAACAATAAGTTATCAGAACTATAATGACCTAATAATAAACTCGGATTTTTAGATAGAACATATACATAATATGTTATTATACTGTTATTAGTCATCAGTGTTATCACATTGTAAAATTGACCTAATATTTTAGTATTAAATCAATATTAAACAATACTTTTCAATCTTAATATAAGTTGATGTATCTAAATAGTACTTCGATAGATATATTTAGTGAAAACACATGTCGTATGAGTGAATTTTTATTTTATGATTCATATTTTGGATTTATAAGGCATATTGTATAATAAACATTGATTAAAACAATCAAAAGATTAAAATTTTAATTAATTAAGGTTTAATAGAAAAAAATACATATATGTATTGTGATATATTGAATATATCTAAAAAAACCTACTAGTAATATATTTTTGTAATTTAAGAATTTTATTTTTATTTTATTGATCAAAATAGTATCAGCATTAGTTTAAAGTCGTAATAACAATAAATTATTTCTGCACTATATAAGCACTGTGTTGAACTTAAATTATTTCAAGTTGAACAATTTTGTTTCTTTCGTTATCAATATATTTTATATTTAGTCTGAGGTCCGAATGTCCGATTAATATGCTTTTTTTTAACTGCAGTGGTATGCTTGTGGTGTTTGTTTCTTTGCATCTTATATCATCATATTTTAGGCATTATGTTAATTCTTAAGACGTACTTAACAATATAATCCACTACGTAATATTACTTATGGATGAATCATATTTTGCCATGAAATGTTTGTAGATTGCGAATGTGTGCTTTATTTGAAGGCGATTTTTATGATACATTCGTATTTTCTATTTAGACCTTGGCTTTTTTATATTTGATTGTTGTTTTTTATTGTATATTTGTATGTATTTAGTTTAGTGTTTTGGTTTATCCAATTATATTGCCATTAATTTTAAACTCGTATTTGGTTTGTTTTGACGCATATATTATATATATGCTAATGTGTAGGATTGATATGATGGCAAAAATGGCTTCTTTGAATGCTATTTGGTCGACTTTTTCATTTAAATTTATTCTATTGTGCCAAAATATCCTTAAGAATTGTTACTATTATTTTATACTCGAAATAATTTAAACTGAAAATAATAATTAGTTTGGGCGTACCTATCTATACATGATTAAAATATGTACCTAACTATCAGTATAGTCAGGGCTGAGATACCTAAAAAAAAGTATCTAAATACAAAATACAAAATACTACAATATTTTTAAAGATACTAGATACGATATTCAGTTAGCTAAGATACATATATAAGATACAAGATACTTTATACATTTATTAATATTTATTTATTTATTTATTCATTTACATTAAGTACAATAAAAAAGAATATAAATATGTTTATAAATTACAATGTTTATTTATTACCTATAAATGTTTAAATTTAAGTAAATTATAATATTATATGTAATATTTAGTATTTATCATCATTGTCAGTATCATTCTCATCTAAAAAATCACAACCAAATTCTTTAAAGGCTTTCACAAAATTGCTTCCATTATCGGCAATTGTTGATACAACTTGGTCACGCTGAAGTGAAAATTCACGTAAAATATGTTGTAAAGCATTTCAGCCACACGATCGTATAAGTGTTTTCTGGTAAATCGGTGCACGCTAGTATACAGCTTTGTCGTTCTAATGTAACGAAATCAATCTATAAAAACCATTAAATTAACATATATACAATAATTGCATTAATACCTAATATATTTATAATTTTATTTTAAATACACAGTGTGCTGTAACACCCATAAAACTGTGATGTTTGGTAGAACAAATATCAGCAGTTGTTGTGATCAATAACTGCTTCAATTCAAACAAATTTTTAATTGCGCGATTGCGTCGTTTATTTTAATTAAGTTATCGTTTATACGGCGAGTAAAAGTTCTTCGATAGTATATTAATTAAAAATTAAAAACAAGTGTAATTCATTTATAATAAATTATACCGTTCAATATTATTTTTGGGTAATGATATATGTTGCAATCTCTAACAAATATATAATAATTGTATTTAATATTATATATTTTAATAACTCTACATTATATAATATATAATATATATTATAGAAATATAATTTAGTTAATACAATAATGCTATAGTTTACATATTTTATATACTTATTTTCATATGCAGTCAAAAATTTGACGTAGAATTTATTGCTCCTGAAATAATTCTTTTTTTTCCCTCTTATTCATATATTACACATTTAGCTTTTATGTTAGAATTCACATTTATTATTTCATCAGAATTTAATATTGTATAGAATGTTCCATCTAAACATTTTGGAATATTAACTATTTCATCATTATCCATGTTTTTAGTAATAGATACTTAAAATTTGACGACACTACACAAACACCGCGCAGACAGAAAATATAAACCGATCGTCGCACAGTCGTTCAGTCCAGAATAAATGTTTAGCACGATAAAATTCTGCCGATAAACTGAATTTATGTAACTTACTGATTACAAAATATATAATCTTTATTATGAGCATTGATTAAATATATTTAATCACAATGCCTTCAACGTGAAAAACTTTAATTTAAGTTATTAATAATTATTATTACGTGACTTTAGATTGTATCTAGTATCTTTAATCTTAAAAAGATACTAGATACAAGTAAAAAATCCACGATACAATAAGATATAATTGTACCTCAGATACATATCCTAAATACTAGTATCTAAGATACTGCCCAGCCCTGAGTATAGTATATTGTATATTATTGTAAGTTATAACTTTAACAATAGTGTAGGTGTCATGTATTATATACATTGTATTATACATAATGGTTTATGACAATTACCAAAAATATACAATCATATACACAGAGGTGTTCCCAATATTTTTTTTGAGAGTATACTAAGACTCTAGTCAAGGTGAAGATCCATGATTTAAACAAGGGAGGGTAGAATGATACAAATAGAACCTTTTTTTAAGTATTTAAAAATACTCATAAATCTTTTTAAAATAAAAGTAATAAACATGAATATTTAATAATATACAAATATTTTTACTGTGGTCTATAATTATAAAGGATGTGTTAAAAATATGAAAAAAAAAATCAAACTTTTAAAAAAAGCTTGAAATTACCTTTATAAGTCAATAAAATATGAAAATATACAAATACTAAAAAATTTAATTAAATAAATTGTTAAAAAATAATTTCTGCATCTTATTTTCGTCGTCTATTTCTTTTCTTTCTTTACCTCTAGGAGTGGAAACGGCAGAACGGTGATCTCTTAACCAAATTTTAATATAAGGTCTAGGATTAAAATCTGCAATTGAAGGGCCATTGATAGAGATGAACATCAAATCTGACACATTTTCAATGTTTAAGCTAGTCCTTAAATCAGTTATTGTCAAATTCATATCGGAAAACCCTCGTTCACAATCAGCTGTTGAAGTTGGGAGTATATTTAATGCTTTCATGAAACTAGAAAAAACATTTCTTGAACGGAAGTCAACTACACTTTCAAATTTAGAAAAACCTAATGTCCGTGATACTCTTTTAACTTCATCTTCTCCCTTTGCATCATTAATTGCTACTTTGAACACTTCATCAATTACCTATAAAATAAAAGACGATTTATTAAATATTCATTTATTCTGTTTAAATAATCAAAATATTGAAATAAATTATCAAAATAATAGTTTTTTTCTTTACCTGAATGTCTTCTAGCATTGTTTTATTTTTTGAGTCATCAAATAAGCGTTGACGCATTCTGTCTACTAAATTTTGCAAAAATTGTAACCTGTTAATCCCTCCTGATTTTGTCATTGTAATATTGACACCTTTGTTAATTCCTTTCTGAATAGCTTCTATAATTTCCTTTTCTTTTTCCCCAGGTTCAGCTTTCAGACTTTCTAAAATTCTAATCGTTCTATTTATCTCCGACTGGGCACGCATTAGAGTTGTTTTTCTGGACTGTAATATACAAGATAACATTGCAAGCTCAGAAAGAACATCGTAAAAAAGTCCAAGTTCCTCCAAAAAAGAAGAGGATTCTAATTTTTTTTTTATGCCATTTGATGTCACATCATGTGTTTTACTAACATGTAAATATATTCCCGGATAATTATTCCATATGGCTTTTATAGTTCGAAAACTGCTTGCAGACCAGCGTACATTCAAAACACGACCTATTTTTTTCATTTCAATGCCTACTTCAACACAAGATTTATCTAAACCCATTGAATTTTTAGGACTTTGATGATAGTAAGCGTAGAGTTTGTCCATTAGACTTTGGAAACGAGAGACTCCAGTACAATCTTTTATTACGTCATGTACTGAGAGTTCGAGGCGATGACATAAACAATGCCAGGTAAATAGATTCGGAATTTTTTCGCGTAGTTTAGTAGCAACTCCAGCTTTCTTACCCGTCATTACACTTGCTCCGTCACTGGCAAAAGCAATCCAGTTGTTTAATGCAAACGATGTTGATATCCCATTACATTCTAAACTTAACCAAATAGATTTTTCGATAGTTTCAGCATCTTGTCTATCTAAGTCAATCAGGTCTAAGAATGCTACAACCGGCGATTCTACGTCAAAATATGATGAAATATACAAAATTAGTGTACATTTGGTACTCAGCGTTGTTGATTCGTCAATCATTATGGTAAATTTCGAATTCGACTGTATAAGGCGTAAAATAAGTCGTTTGCGCATCTCCTTTGCAATGACGTTTACCATTCGAGTGGCAGTTATTCTGCTATGTAAGGAAGATCCCATGTCCAATCCATTGATTTGTTGTAATTGAACAAGTTCTTCAAACTGTTTAAAGGGACGGTGATTTTTTGCCAAGCAATATACAGTTCTAAAAAGTCGCGTATTGGAATCAATCTCTACTTCAGATATACGTTCGAACATTTTATCTAATACTTTGTCTGAGCTTTTTTTCAATATGTTTTCAGCTAACACATGAGCTTTGCTTTCTGAATGTTGTTTAATTTTATTTCTTAATGAAGCCAGTTGATTTGTACGATTACACCCAGCAGCTATGATTTCAAAGCCTACCCACTCAGAAGAAATTCGAACTTTGCTATCGATGTTAGATTTTTGAAAATTGATACTATTTTTAGCTTGAATGCAATTATTACATCCTAGTTTCCCATTTTTGCTACTTAACCATGAGTTTTTCTTTTGAAACTCTATTACCTGTTCTTTTGTCCATAATGCAGGCCAAATTTTGGAAGTATCCCATACATCTTGTATTTGATTATCGATTTGACTATCACTAACAAAATTATCTTCATTGGGCATCACTAGCTCGTGTGAACTAGTAGCACAAATGGCAGTATTAGTCGCATTTTTAGGTTTTTTTTCTCGGGGCATAAAAAAACTATCAAGTGTTCCGCTTTCACGTTTAAAATTCGAACTCATATTTTGATAAAAATTTAAATAACACTTTATACAGTAAAACAGATTAGGATAGTTAATTAAACTCAATTAAATAAATTAATAAAACTGCTCAAATAAAATGAATACGTTAGTAAATAATAATTAATAAAAGAATTAAGAACTTATTCACGGTAAACACAAACGGTAGATCACACAACGCACAATCGATTTATAAAAATAATAAAATGTTACAAGTCGGCGGTAACGGATGTACTGATTAAATTAATCGTGTTCAGAGTCAGACGCATTTCCATCATCTAACGCGATAGTTCGTTTCTTGTTTTCTGAGAATCTAATAATAGTTGTAAGATATAAGTGTCATATTTCCGTTATCAGCGTCATAAATAATAATTGACTTTCGTAGCATTTTCTGAGTAACCAAAACCAGTTTTTTTTTGTATATAATTTGAGAGTATACGCAGTATACCCATATTTCTGACAAAATATCTTGAGAGTATACGGCGTATATGTAGTATACCCTATGGGAACACCCCTGCATATACATATTTATAAATATGGTCTTTGAACTTAAGAGTGTAACGTTTATACAAACGTCGTTATAATATTGTTTTCGTATGAGAAAGAAACCCACAAACTTGTAAGCCGCTGAAAAGCCTTGCCATAATAAATGGCCCGTGCAATAATCGAGCCGTATAATATTGGTTGACACGGAAAATGTTTAAAAACGCAATGAAAAAATTCTTATGTTCCTTCTATATCTATATATATTATACTTACCTACGATGGGGTCGCCTTAGCGACCGGCACTGACCCTGTATTATACGTCATATGACATTTATCATTTTCTCCACTTCTATTGTTCCTTTTGTCATTTTTTTTCACTTAACAACACTTTTGAGTTTTGAGTTTCTGACCGACTATTACTTCAAAAATTTGTCCATATCCGTCTCTGTTGTGTATTTATTATAACAACGTGAGTTACAAACTTACAAGCCAAATGTGCCGGTCGAATTTGAATAGATACTTTTTCGTCAATAACATTATATAATTTGAAGTAATATTTTGTCACGTTTATTAATACCTCTGCAGAAAATAATATTTTATAATTTCGTAAACCTACACATAATATGTAATTTTTCTAATTTAAATAAATACCTCTTGTATTTTAGACTTATTAAGTTGTTTAGCCAAAAATAATTCTTTGTGATGAGTCCTTTGTGAAAACAGATAGCCCTATATCTTTTATAAAATAATAATAAAAAAATTAATTTAATTTTCAGGTTTAGTCCCATGCTAGAGTGGCCAGACCCATAAACATGCTTATAAATGAACCTATAGAAAATGTTTTTCAATCTCATGACTTCATGAGTCATCGTTATAATTATTGTACAACATATTGTTATATTTTAATTAAATTATAATTTATCCTTGTTTCAATTACTATTGTGGCTTTTCTTTTGAAGTCAGTTTTAAATTTGCAAATTAATGAACTTTTATTAGCATTGATACAAATTATAAAGTTATTACTTGATTTTATGCAAAAATATTTAAGGCTTTTGTGTAGACACTAAGATATCACAGATGCAGCATTCAAAAATGAATTATCGCTGGTCAATATTTTTAACCAACATTACTGATATAAATAATATATAATATTAGTATTTATAAGACATCCCTGCTAAAACCTTTAAATTATTTTTTTGATTAAATTTCATTTTATAAAATAATAAAAATGTTTAATTTTGTTTTTTGTTATTATTTCGAACGGCCGACAATTATTTAATCATTTTTAATTATATATGATATCTAACATATTGTTTAATATTTTTTAAATATAATTACTATAATAATATTGATCTCTATAATAGATACACAATTTAATATGCTGTAAAAATTTAATATAACTGTACTACCTATATGTTTTCAAATACAATTACAATGGCACAACAAAGAATTTACTATATTATAATAAATTATATATAATTTCAACAGTGTAGGATTTAGTATGATTTAATGTAGTATACTCATACGTTTTAAATAAATGGGTTGTATTTAATTTACTGTTATTTTTTAAGGTATAAATTATTAAACATAACAATTGTATGATATGTATATCATTCATAATATTTATAAGGTGTAATATATTTAAGTAGTACTTACATTTTTTTAATTTTATGATAACAAATATTTAGTTTGCATTATAATATTCTCATATAATATAAGGTGAAATATCAAAATATCTATTATAAGTACTACCATCATTTTTTAATATAATATGACATTTTAATAAAAATGTGTTATTCATACTTATAAGCTTAATTTAAAACAACTTTATTAATTCAAAGTATATAAATATATTATACCTATGTAAGAAATGACACAGAGATCCGAAAAAACTACTGTATTATTATAATAAAATTTATCTTGAAAATTTAAATTTAAAAACTCTCAGACGGATCCACTAACAAATCCATCGCAGTTCGTCTATAACTGAATACCTATATTAATAATATAGAGTATATATTATATATATATTATATAGAGTAGATAATATTATAGAGTATAGACTATAGTGACTGAAAAGTTTTAGTGTCACTAGTGTAGTAGTGTCAAACTTGGATGTTAGGCCAGGTTAAGGATCCACGTATGTGACGATGCGTGACCAGTAAACACTGTTGATCGCACTGCCTGCAAGAGTGTGATGCATAATATGTATACACCGGACAAATAGTAATTTCGTTTGATGGCATTAAGTGCGCTATAAAAAGACCAATAAATTACGGTGGCTGACGATCGTTCACAAGTAGATATTATCGTGTTCGTATTATACTCTTATAATCTTATATACATACATACGTTTTGTTAAACTTGTTTGTTTTTGTATACACGTTGGCAAGACTCGTGGAAATGGCGAGGAACGAGGAAAAATATAGGAAAAAACCGACGGAAAGAGAGAAGCAGGAAACACACACACTCATATACAAGCGTCTGGGCTACAAGCTATTACACAAACGGTTGGGATTGTGGCGCGTGGGAAACTGGACACCCGGCTGTTCGCTTTTCGTTTTCGCCGTCGCCGCCGCCTGGCAATGGGAAGAAAAATCAAAAAGAAAATACGCCCGCCCTCTATATACACAGAGCAGTTGTATGTGTGCGAGCGTATATACAGTGTATATATAACTTAATTACCCCTTCGGCGTGAATACCGGGCCAGATTATCTTCTCGTGGGATTACGCGACCGACGCTCATTAACTGTCACGCCGTTTTGGCGCGAACAACCATCGAAATTGAGAGGATTACATTTGCATCGCCGTCGTTGTCGCCACGGAAAGGTGGAGAAGGGATTTCTTTTCGAGGATTTACTCTTGGTGATGGGAGGTGCAGGGTAAACCGATAAGCGACGAGAGACAAAAAAATGTTTCGGTTTTCTTGTAATTAGGTCATTGAACATTGCAACATGGATCTCCGCAAACTGGTCGTCTAATTGAGACCAAGGTTTTATATTGTTTTTATTACCTATTTATATATAAATCATTACTGGAATTTATAACTCTATTAGGGTCTTTGTTGCCAACACTACATAATCCCTTCATCTATCAATTCTATTTTGATCTTTAATAATTTTCTTCCATTAATGCACTCCCAGAGCTTTACAATCCCCTTCTACTACATCTAGCTACGTCTTCCTTGGTTTGCCTCGAAGCCTTTTCCCTTCCAGGTTCCGTTCTATAACTTCTTTAATGGTTTCTTCTTAGCTTTTTCTCATAATATGGCCTAATCATTGTGTTTATTTGTCCCTTTATGTAAGTATGTAACTAGTGACTGATGCTAAGTCCGATCAAATATAATTTTTGCCGTGTACAGTTTTAATTTTGTTTTTTTAAGGGAACTTTGGATTTAAGGAATTTGGATAGTGTGAAAGATGCTTGTTCTGCTTTCGCTATATTAGTCACACTAATTTCATGTGACCAATCATTCTTTATACTGAATAGTAATCCTAAATACTGGAATTCTTCACTTTTTCAAAAGCTATATAATGAGTCCAGGTTGTTTTGGCAATTTGACATATCTTTAATATTTTTTTTTCTACATAAATTAATAACTGAACTTTTTCTGCGTCTCTTTAGAGATATGCATACTCAGATATATAAACATAACACTTATGATTATGTAATTGTTAAAATTGTTTTTTTTAACATTCCTACTGCATTAATTTTAATCCACTGGTATGAGATTTACAAATTATGTTCGAATAAAGTTTATTTAGCCATTTTTTAAAAACTATCACAAAAAAGTTTAATGATTTGAAAATTAATTTAATTATATTGGCCAATTATAGATTCGTTTATGCTTTATTTTTATATTATTAAATTTGTGTTTTTTCTCTCTTATATTTGAATTTATTTCTATACTTTCTGCAGATTTTAATAGTTATAACATAGAGTTATTTAGTACAATATACTATATAATATATTATATACTTTTGTATCAAGTATATTATATTATTATATAAAAAATTATACTCTTCAAAAACCCATAAAAAAAAAAATAAATTTATACTTTAATAATATACTGCACATCGTTTGTACCTATTATAGGAGTATACCTAATATATATGTAGGTGTGTGTATGTATGTGTGTTATATGAATGTTATATTGAACGTAAACATTAAGGTCTGAATAAAGAAAAGAAAAAAAAACAAATAACCCATCATCGAGCAGATGATGGAACGAAAGATCACCCGCAGCCATTCACATTTGCATATATTCATATAAACGTATCAACGTATATGTGTATTGTAATATAAGGTGAACCAGTATGTATAGAGGGCAATTTGTTATGAAAAGTAAACGCTCCTTTAATGCGTTTTCGACCCTACTACACCTCAACCACTCTTGTTTATTCAGCAAACCCTTTTACGTATTGTTTTTCGACACATGCGTTTTTTACCCTAGAGTGTAAAAAAAAGTTGTCACAAGCTAAAAGCACTCATTCTTAAAATGTCCAACCTACATATATTATTGTACGGTATATTATATTTACACACATACACACCTATAATACGACCTACCACCATAGTTTATAATACGAAAGAAATTTATTAATCCTTATTGTTAGTGTATTACATTTGAAATTATGTGACTATTCTTTTCTTTTCAATACAAATAAAGAAGGAATATTAACTGAATAATACCTACGTAAACATGACTCATGAGCCATGAATCCCTATATTTATACCTATTGTACCTATATTTATGGGAAATATTGTACATTACTTTGGTAAATTAAAAGTTATAACAGTTAAGTTATTATATTAATATAATCTAATATATCTAATTGTCTTTATGTATTTATGAAAACTAGAAAAAGAAAAAATGCCTATCTAGGTCATATAACTAAATAACTATGTAAGTATGAAGGTACATCAAATATGACATTTATTATAGCTTTAGATTTAATTTATCATTATGCAATATCATATTAAATTAATGTTTCCTATAATAGAAACCCCGTCACCAAAAGTTGGATTGGTAGATATTTCATGTAAGGCCTTTACCGCTTCCCCAAAGTGACAATATAATGAATGAACTGCATTATATTTAGATACTCAGCGTGTATCACTGTGCGTTTTTGAAGTTATTTTCAAACGAATCATTAATATTTCCTATCGACTAATTGATCTGGAAAAATAGTTAAATATACTTTGTGCGATGCCGAAAAATGAAATCATTTTTACTAATACGCTAGCAGCATGTAGTATGTACACCAATTAAATTAAGACTGTGAGCAGCACAAAGGACAAATTTGGCACGTTCATTGATTTCTGTAGTCGGGCTTGTACACCTTGGTACTTTCCTGCCATGTTTGTGCCATTACCATACCCCTATTCACGGCAATTTTTAAAATTAAATTCATCTACTTCCAGTTTTTTTAAGTATATCAGTAACTATTCCAAGTTCAATATTTTCATTTGTGTTAATAAAATCAATAAAACTTTCTTCAATTACGAATTCATTATTAACTTCAGTAACATATCTAATAATTTGACATAGTTGATCTCTATGAAAAATATCTGGAGTAAAATCAAAAATTATAGAAAAATATTTTGCTTTTTTTATTATATAAATGATTTCTTTTCTTACTTTTAAACCCAGTCAATTAATAAATTCATTTTGAATTTTATTTGATAAATATGTAGTTTGGCCATGATATTTTAAATGGTTTGATAAAACAGAATCATAATTATTAATAAGTCTAATTAAATTTAAGAATATTCCACAGCCAGGTTTCCCAATTTCATTATTAGATCCTCTTAAAGATAAATTATTTATGCTACAAAATTTAATACAATCAATTACAACTTTTAAAATATGTTTCCATTTATTCTTTTCATTTTTGATTTCAATTTCCAATGCATGGTCAATTATTATCTTTATTTACATTTTTCTATTTAAACATATTCATACAGTATTCGTTGCTATTTTCATGGTCTTGTATTTTTGGATTTAGCTTTTTCCAATTACTAAATCCATGTTTAGGATTTGTAATTGCTGGCGAAGTAAGTATTGTTGTATTAGTAAAAATCATAAGTACATGGAAAACAGTATAAATACTATAAATATTTGGTTTAATTGCTGTACATTAGCCAAGAAAGCTCAACTTTTTCACAGTTTTAAAGGTTTTTACTAAACCAATTGTTATTAAAACGTCTTTTATTACTTATTAGTTATTACTTAGTTCACTTGTTCACTTATATATTTAGTATATTTAACAGTATTTAAATAAAAATTATTATAAGAATTATCTTCCTTATTTAAATTAAAATTGCTCCAAGCTTATCATAAAAAATGTCTTTCATGTTTTCTATGTTTAAGTTTGATTTAATCCATAACCACAACTATTTTTAAATTTTTAAAGTACTCCTTTCCATAAAATATTATTGATAATCGGTTCTCCCCTCCCCCTCTATACCCCCTCTATACCCTTTTTTTATTTAAAACAAATAGTTTCTTAGTTTTTTTTATTACCAAAATTTAAAGAGTTTATAAATAAATTTAATACTCTTTTTGTACATAAATGGATATATTTATACCTGTATAAAAATGTTTTGAAGGTAAAATTGAAATAAACAAAACTTTTTAAGTGGTTGTAAAAATGAATAAAAAATACTTGGGTCAACCGTGACCAACCTTGTCTCTGTCTGTAAGATTAAAACCTTGTCTGTCAAAGGTTAAAATAAATTCAAAATTTAAAGTATCACCGTAAAAAACAATCATTGCACCAAGTTTAATATACGCATACGCATCGATATATCAATTAATCAAATGTTACGAAATCGGATTGTTATTTATTGAGCTTACTATCTCGTACTATAACATTATAATATTATAATATTTTGTTAAAAAATAAATAACAGCCGAACATTCTTTTTAAACATAAATTAAAAAATTTGATACATTGAGATAGAGCGATAACGATAACGTCTAAATTCTTAATAAAATATCTTATAACATATATCGCGCTTTAAGTGTGGTTAACATTTACTAAACACTAATTGTAAATGTCAACAACCGCTGGTTTTCGACCGCGTAAAAGATATTTCAGAAACATTCACTATAATTTTCAATGTATACCATCGCAGTACACTAGTGACTTTGAAATTCACCTATACTGTATAATATGTATATTAATATTATACAGTATCTGTATCTTTGTTGTCCGTTAAAAATAACACCTTTTATAATATAATTCTAACTTTGTTCAATTTGTTGTATAATACTTGATAGTTGATACCTATAATATGATGTTCAAAACTTTAAAAAAAAGAGTAAGTACCTATCTTATAATTTATATTCTAATGTTTCAAATAATGAAACTACGTGACAATGTGACATTTAACACGTATTATTTAGTTATAAATCAAACATAGAAGTTTATAATTATAAGGTGGTAGAAAAATCAAGAAAGCAGCGTCGGGTTACCCTACTGGCAAAATAATCAGGTGATTGGAGCGGAAAATTTGGTGAACTTAAAAAATAAAAAATATTTATAATATTATATTAAAATTTGAGACGGCGGCAAAGTTCCTACTTGTAGACGGCAAATAGCTTAATCCACCACTACAAGAAAGTAATTTTTTTGTTGAAATGAAGACCGCTAAATAAGACGTTCATAAAAAATAACGTGTATTAATATCTTAACAACCGAACTATAATAAATGTGGTCGAATATTGGTATTAATAATAATATAATATGATACAAATGTATAATACCATAATATCAATCGCACAAGTATTTTTTATAGGTATACAAAAATATTTTAGTAATTGTCATTGGTACACTTGAGCAGATTGAGCTTGATAGCAATATTAATAGATTTCCATTTAACTACAAGAGCAAAATTGCGGTGTATTTTGTATAATGAATTTGGAAAAAATAAATGACTTATAAAATTATTTTTGAGTAATATGTACATTAATACATAGATCAATTACTCAGTGTATGTTGTGCGCACAACAAAACTATAGGTACATGTAATGGAAGAGGTGTAAAATAATAAGAGCTGGTTAGTCCTGTAGCATCATACTTGCAATATTGTGTAAACAATGGAGAGCGATATCTACACGCCTAACCAGTTATAAATATATATATATCAATATTTACAACATGGTGCATAGGTACTACTATACTGTATAAGTTTGTAAATATAATAATATAAACTTCAATACTTACGTCAAACTTGAAACGCGTATAACTTACTGGAAAACATATATTTACACGTCATCGTCACCGTTATGTATTTCTCTCTATTAAGTATATTTATATATATATACACGTTATTATGTAAACAGTATTCAGGTAGTCCGGGTAGATACTCCTATATACCTCTAATCTTATATAAAATACGTTTACGTATTATGTGCCGTCTAATACCGATACATATATATTTATACAAGCGCGCTCATGTATATAATAGCTATACGTACATAAGTGCCTTGTCTACCTGTACGCGATGAAGTTACAAAGTGGAAACGTAACACGTTTACGCGCCAGCTCGGGCAAAGTTGCGGTGCGGTGTGGTATACGGTACGTAGTGGCTCGTCGGTTAATCGAAATCGCTGCGGCGCGTGAAATTTCTTCATACAACACAAACACACGTGCACACACACACGTGTACGCGAACGGGTGGAACGTGTGTGCATAATAGGTAGTGGCGCGGGATGATACGCGCGGAGTCTGTAGCGGGTCAGAGATCTGCCGGGACCACGCGCAAATAAGCCCTGCACGGCGGCGTTAGCGGGTACGTGAAGGGTTGCAGTGTATGTATATATATACCGGGTGATCCTTATAATGCAAGGCACTCATTACTTTGAAAACTTTTAAAAGTTTTTGAAATTATTGTTTTTACATAATTTTAAATCGTAAAAACACATTTTTCTAAAAAAAAATTATATGTTATACCTTTTTTTTTAAAATATTAAATATTTTACCTGCAGTTATAACGACATGAGTTTTTAATTTCTTATTCCAAAACAGAATGTTTTTTTTTTTTGAGTACTTCGATATATTTGAACCAAATTTTGTAACAGTGTTTATGAGTTGTAAGTGTACATTTTAGATGAACTGAGGAGAATGGTATTTGGGTACGTCGCAAAATGTTGATCTACTTCTCTACTTAACAAAACATTAAATATACTTTTAAGTTATAACTAATAAGCTACTTTTCTGAAATTTGATTTTTGTAAATCGAAATACTCGAAATAATATTCTGCTTTGGAATATGAAATCATGAGAAATGTACGGTTATTCTAACCAGTAAAAAACTTAAAAATTATAGCGATAAAAAATAGTAAAAATATAATTATTTTTTTTGTTTTGTAACATTTTAAAACTGAATAAGAAATATTTTCAAAAACATAAGTGTTTCTTGAATTAATGAGTGGTAGACGTTAAATTGATCACACCCCGTATAATATACATTATGTGAGTGTGGGCAGCAGTGTTATTGGGGGAGGACTGGGTAGGGATACAGCGCGTGTAAAAGGACGGGAGCTTACGACGAAATTAATAACTTTAGGGCCACCGGTCACGAGCCGCGGGGGTTTGCCGTGTTTGACACGTTGTTATATTACGCGGTGGCGACGCCGGTCACCGCGGGCCCCCACCACCCGGCGACCAGTGTGTGGGTGGCCGGTCCCGCGGTGGCCGGGGCCCGGACACGCCCACGGACCAACACACACGCGCGATTGTCGCTAGTCGAGGAGCGCCGCCCTGTGCCGCCGACTTAGTAACGGCACCACCGCCGCCGCCGCCGCCGTCATATTTACGCGGCCGCGCCGGATATACTATACCAGCATCAGCCACACACACCGCTCTATTCGCTTCTTGGCCCTGGCCACGGTCAAACTACCATTGCGCCGTCACTGCCACCAACGCACCGCATACACGCATATTCGCGCTCCGCCGCCGCCGCCGTCGCAAGTTAACGATACACGTACGTACGTATTCATTATTTATAGTTTTATTCGTGTTGTTTACATCACAAATCACAATATTATTATTATAAATAAAATATATTATCGGCCTCTGCGTGTACGTAATATTTAAATCGATAATTGATTAACAACGACGTAATGTTAAATGATATCATTTTTTTTATTTTAAAATACGATATTCATTGGACATTTTTTAGATTCCCGTGACATTTCGAACCACAGTTCTTACTATACCGGAATTGGTGCCGTCGCAAAATATGATTTGACGTACTCAGATAATGGGAACAGGTAAGTCACGTTTACGCATCATAATATATATTTAATTTTTATGATAATTATTATACATAATTCGTTATAAATGTTATAATACATTAATTTATATGACAATTCCATCATCTATTTAAACGTTATGTCGCTTCCGTGTAAAATTATCCATTTTTCCGTTACGTATAAAAAGCTCGCGACGATCTGTGATAATTTTACAATTTTATTTATTAATTTATGGCGTATACATTTTGAACAGTAACGATAACATATGTATTGAATGTATATATGTGAAATTTAAATATTTCATATTTTAATTATCTTAATTATTTTAAATACGACCAATTATTAGTAAAATATTTCTTTAATATATTTTTTAATTATTTATACTTTTAAAGATTGGAAAAAATTGAAAAAAAAAATATTTTTAATATTTCTAATATTTTAGACATTTTAAATATATTGGAGTATAAACTTTATTAATTTTTTTGTGCTTATAAATATCAATACAAATACAATGTACGTACCTATAACATATAAATAGGTTCAAATTGAAGTTATTAGAAGATTAGAATTTCTTAATAAATTATATTTTGTTCAAAATTAAATAAATATATTTACGTATTTTGGTTTATCAGTTAAAACAATTTAAACTTTAATTTTAATTATTGAATGTGCATTATACATTTAAAAATGAAAAATATTATGTAGGTATAGGAATTTTATACATTTTTATTCGTTTAATTGAATTAGTATCAGAACAACTTTATCATTGACACAAGATAGAACCGCCCTTAAATAAAATGTTTAAAAATATTATGTGCACAGAGGCGTAGTCAGAATTTTTATTTTGGGAGGGGGGGGGCAAAATACTTTTAATTTGAGTTATTGAAAATTTGAAAATCAAAAACAACAAAACAAAAATACTGATTACATAATATTATTAACGTTGATTTGCCGTTTACGTATTAACTATTTTAAATAATTAAAATTTGTAAGATAATTTCCATACTTAAATTTAAATATTTCAAAACAATAGACAAAATACGTTCAATGGGGGTGAGGGCTATAGCCCCTTTAGCTCCCCCCCCCCTTGGCTACGCCACTGTATGTGCATTAGTCTTATAAACTTCCATATCCCAATTATATAGTTAAAGTTAAAAATGTTATCTCTATTTAAGATATTTCAGTTATAAATTATAATAATCAATTAATTAATTTTAATTTTATTTGAATAAACTAAAATAACTTATAACTTATAAGAAAACGAGTAGGTATCTTTGTATATTATAATATATAATCTTTTGAAATTAAATATAAAAGATAATTAGTTTAAAAAAAATATATAATCAAAAAGTTAAACTTGTAGTAATCTTTGTCAATATAAAAAAAAACCTTAAATTGATTTTATGTCTTTCTATGTTATTATAAGTATAATTAACTGGTATACAAAACATGAAGTATTTATGTACACAAAAAATCAATTTAAAAAAAAATGATAAAATTATTTAAGCAAAAAACTTTTGTGCACTTGGGTCATTATTGTTGTTTGAAGGTAATTCAAGTATAATCACGTTTTAGAGAGGCAACCTTTTGTCTAAATAACAATTGTGCTAAAAGATTACTTTTTATGAGTAGAAAACCAAAGATATTTACTCTATTTTAAACGTTTTTAAAAATAACTTCTTATATATTATAATTATTACAGTGTTTACAAAATGTTGTATCAGTCAATAAATACACAGCGTACATGTGATTATTAATACCTCTTTAGACTAAATAAGCGTTCAAAATGTTTAATTTTAAATTAAATTTGTTCTTTTATAATATTAAAGGTATGCATGTATTAAGTTAGTACTTATTATATTTTTACAAAATATAAAATTATAGTACCTAACAAAAATATTATGTGTTTTTTTAAGTATAACTACTTAGATTTGTACTTACGATTTATTATTTTACACAATAATACAATATTGATAATTTAATATTAAATATTGATATTTATTGATAATTAAAAAAAAAATAATACAATATATTTTATATTATAATATAGATTTATATGCCTATATTTTACCATACATATATTTTTGTAAGCTTGAGTGAATAAACTTTGTGTTGCTTAATGCATAGATTAAACAAAATAATGTAATATTTTGTACATATTGAGTTTGATTACTTATATTATACTTTTCAACTTTTACAAAATATAATCATATATATTGTAATGCTGAAAGTTCTCATAATAAATCCTTATAATTCGGAGAATAAGTTCTCTTGAAACCGTTACTCCACAGTTCAATTTTTTATAATCAGTTGATCCCGCGGACAAATACACTCGCGCCTGATTCTTAGAACCATTCGACCCCCTTTTTAAAAGGATCGAAAGCACATCATAATCTCTATTATTGAAAAGTTTTGTTGACCTTTTTGTATCGTTGAAACCGTAAGCCTTTCTTTTTCGGTTGAACTCAAAAAGCCCGGAGAAGATTAGGCATCCCGTTCAAAAGGTGAACACAAAAAAACCTTTAAATGGCTACTCGTTCAGAAAGTTCGAAAAGCCTTAAAAAAACTGTTTTATTTCTTTTTTAAGTTAAATAATAAATAAACGAAGAAGAGAAAAAAAAGTTAAGCCTTTAATCAATTATTATTTAATAGCATTTTATAAGAGCACTGAAATCGCCCTGTTTTCAATTTCAACTGAATGACCTTATAGACCATTAATATTAAATTTTTTTTTGCTAAAATTATAAGGAAGTTAATTGAAGATAACTGAAAAATAAATAGATTATACCCCTATTCAATACAACTTAGGTTAATTTTTTATCAGGAACTATTGATTATTTACATACATTTTACATTCGTGTTTTAGGTCATTACTATATATAATATGCAGAAATCATTAAACAATTTTACATATAGCATATCGTTATTCGTTATAGAAATTTTCGATGGCAACATTTTAAAATTCATATAATTCATATAAATCTAAAATTATGTATTAGTGAAATACTTTTTCAATCAATTTTTATTTTAGTGCATACTGTTTTAGTTATTTTAGTTTAAACACATAAAATATTTTATGTACATAGTAATTAGGAATTATAAAAATATAAGGTATATAAATATTTTTTGATACAGTTAAATATGAATATATAATGTATACTTATAATTATAATTTTTAAAATACTGTTAAAAATATTTGAAGTTAATTTAAAAACTTAAAATATCAACAATTTTAATTTTAATTATTTTTCTTTCAAATGATAATTATTTTTGATTTTTTGAATGCTTACAACTAAGGCTAGGATTTAATTATTTATTTTTATTTATTTTATGTATTTAATATAAAATAATTGAATGTGCATTTAATTTTGTTAAAATCTGCTAAAATATTCAACAAAGAAATGTTAAAGTAAAGCTACAAATTGTACCGTAAAATGTACTCTTTACCAATAACTATATTTTTAAATTAGTACTTAGTTTTTTTTATCATTTATGGAGTAACCTGTGATGATATAAACTTCTGTTTTCAAATAAAAATTATTTTTTTTAAATTTAAATGGTTAATTTAATGATTTAAAAAAAAAAAATGTTAAGCACCTAAATCAAAATTTAGATGAGTATTTCTGAAATACCAAATTCCCATGTGTACTAAGGATAATTATAATTTATAGCTCTTAAAAATTATTTTTATTATTTAAAATTAAATATTTATTTTGATTATTATTATACTCATATATTTTTTACGAATTGTAAGGTTGTAATAAGTTAATATTAATAATTATATAATTTTAAAATCAGCAAAATTAGGTGAGCGCGCTTGAGAAATCATCTTATAGATACCTATAAATACCTACTTCATGTCGCGAGCGCATTTAATATAAATCAAATTCTAATTACTTACCTATACCAGTACTGAGGGCCCAGTGACCAGTACCGCTGCTACGGTTAACATCATAATTATTTCTCACTATCGTATACAAAAATGAATGAGACAATTATAAACATTTTACGATTTAACGAATGTTCAATGTCTTTGGTATTTTAATAATTCGTTATAATTGGCTCAAAATAATATAATAATATTATATTAGCAGATGTTTGGGCGCTTTGATTAAAATAATTGTATTTGTAACTAGTAATTGTTTATTCTAGAATGACTTCGGAACAAGATGATTAGTATTATACTATAATAAGTTGGTTTAGGTTGTATAATATTATAATTATTAAAAATCAAACTTTAATTTCTAGATTAATCCCAAAAACGACTTATATCGCGTCTCCTCCCTCCACTATTATACTATATAATATATGCGCGTGTGTATTTTCTATTACTAATAAAAGAATATTTACAATCTGTGTTGGAATAGAACAATAAGCAAATATGATTAATTATTGATTATCTTCTATAAATTTTAACTGTGAAATAATACAAGGAACGAGGCTGACTAATGATGAAACCCAACGTGATAATTATACTAATATATTATATATATATATATTAGCTTTTTGTAACATATTATATTATTATTAATTCGAATAAGTTTTGACACACAGCATAACTACAGCAGTGATATATGTATAAAATAATATATATAGAATAGGGTATAAACGCTCGACCGTGGACCGATCGCGCGACAAAAGTTGGTCGTATATAGTCGCCGCCAAACGGCCGCGGGCGACGCGGCACAGCTGCTTGTAATGTACTCGGCGCGTATAGCTTTTTCACAACAACGGTCCCGCGCCGGCAGTGGCGGCGGTTGCGTTACATCCACACCCCATGCGCATATACTTTTACGCGCGCTCCGACATCCATTAGCTGCCGTCGTCACCACTGCAGTTTCCGGCCTCGGGGTACGCGTATATACACATGAGCATATTATATACAATTTCGGAAAAAAAAATCGTCTGCTCTGCCGTTTCCGAGAAGTTAAGCACGCAATGCTGCACCTCCGTGCGACATATTTATATACATACATATATATATAGATACTACCGTGTAGTTATAATATAACTTTGTGGCAACAACAAAATTATCAGTAAAATTTACAAATAAGTATTATAGTCGTCAATATTGCAGCACTGGTCTCCATAAGCTAAAGCTTGTGCTGAAAGAATAGTGAATTCTTGTCGGGAAACTGTATGTTTATATAAACCTATTAAACATTTTCCGTAAAGTAAGTATTACAACTACCCAACTTCAAAAAAAAAGATAAAAAGGTTGTTATAGAAACAAAGAAACAACCATATGCCAATCAACTACTCAATTTAACAGGACTTTTGTGAAATTAAAAAACAACAACTTTGTTTATTTAACTTATTAATGCATACTTATACATAGAAACAGTGAAAAATATTCATAGTCAAAATTGCTACTGAAAACTAAAGCCTGTCACTCGGGCTCACTCTTTTCCACCCCCTCAAGGAGGTAAATTTCTTTAAAAAAAATATGTTTTTAAACTTTTTTGTTGACTTCCAATCACATTAGAGTAGTTTAACCTCTTTAAGAATTGATTAAAAAAAAATGTGACCCAAGTTATTTTTGAAGATTTAAGCTATCTACATCCCAACTTTCATTAAAATCGGTTCATTGGTTTATCTCACAAAATCGTAACAGACAAAAGGGCCAAATTACTTTCACATTTATAATATCAATAAATGAATATATACACAAAACATAATTATTAAACTAAATTAAATTTATTATAAACAATATTGAAAGGCAATAATAATGTGTATTTAAAAAAGTACACAGAAGATAACATTTTTACGTAAATAGTTAGGTATATAATTTTGTAAAAGACACTTGACGCGCGCGCGTGGTATACATAAGCGGATTTCGAAACAAGCTCATTAATAAACCACACGCCGAGTTCATATATTGCCGTTGTCGTCGTCGTCATCGTCGTCTCCCGGGTGATATATATACTATCGCCGCACTTATACGTACGTCATTATATATAAGCCCGTCACGCCAACTTTTAAATCCCTCCGCGCCGCCGCCGCAAGAGAATATATATATATATATACACGTCAGCGATCGCATCGTTTACGGTCGAATACAGCATATATCGCCTTATATAATATTATATACATGTAAGGCCGCAAAAGCTCCAAAGCGTCACTTTTCAACATTACACAACACGCATATAGCATAATAAAGGTGTCCGCGCCCACAACTTTTCAACCGTCGGCCGACGAAGGGATCCGGCTTGAACGCAGTCGTCTCTCGCAAAGTTCCCGCGCGAGTAACCACGACTAACTTGCAAGCTCGTCGCCGAGCCATCCCTTCTTGCTGGAATACATCGTATAATATATATATATAACGTATATGCCCATTACCCAGCATCGGATCTGATAATCTGCGTCTTGAAAGGTCGGGATACAACTACTAATATTTATGGTCACTTAAAATATAAATGCCTATTTATTAGTTATTTTATGTAATAAAAATATTGTTTTCGGTATTTGATAAAAGTGAAAATTTATTTAAAAAAGAAAACATTTAAATTAAGTTAGGTGTTTCGTGATTCAGGTATTCCATTTGATCAAGTCACGAGTAAGTATAAAACTGCCACCCATAACAATTTAAAACAAACGGGTGAGGGTAATTCCTTAAAATACTGTTTTTCTTAATCATTATTCAATATTCTTAATTACTCATTACTTTACACTTTACAAAGTTAGAAAGTCTAGAACAATCAGCCTGAAGCCCCTAAAACAAATACAGCATCGAGGCCCCGATGTATTGCAACTCTTGCACCCCGCTAAATCCGGCACTTTATAAGCCCGCCTATACAAATACAATGTAATGTTATTATGTTTTCAAAGTGGACTTTGCCGGTCTTTTGGCGATCACGTCATTTGTGATTTGTGTACCAATCTATAATAAAATAAAACAATTTAATACATAATGTTATACAAATTATAAGTATATATTATATTGTACTCTTATATTGTATCCTGCAGTAATGCTATATAATACTTTTTTTAGTATCAATATCGTTTCATTTATGCATATACATGTCGATAATTCGATATTACAATAAATTATATAGACATCGAATATTAATATTGCAATATCGTAGTATAAAAAAAAATTTATTATTTTATATTATACTTACACAATAACCAAAAATTTAAAATACTTATGTACTTGGTTACATTGATATTGGTACCTACACGCTACACATATATTACAAGACGTAAAAGGATGGGTAGGTTCTTAGAAAATTATCGGTTTCGGTTCTTGTCCAGTTCTAAAATATTCCCCTTCGGTTCTCGATACCGTTTCCGATGCCGGTTATTCTTTTAAAAAAAATCTTAAAATTAAGAATAGTAATTAATTAGTATACTGTATAATACTATATAATTGACACGCTTACGAGTTACGAGACACGGACAAACGCACTCGTGCACACGATAAAAATGGAAAAATAGAATTACGAATTACGAATTACACAAGCATAGCATGTCAGTATCATAAATATTAAATTCATAAATCATAATACATAAGTTCAGTAGTCATTACCAAACAAAACATAGTTCATATTGTTACTCTAGTAATTGATTATCAGTCGGGTACTCGGGTTATCAGTTATCGACTTATCACAGTATTGTAAAAAAGCGCGAACCGAGAAAAAAAAGAACCGGTACTAATAAAAATGAGTACAATAACCATAACTATCGGTTTCTTCGGTTCCTAAAAAATCAATAGAATCGGCTCATCCCTAATTAAAAGTATATTATAAACATTAATTAATATTTTTATTTTTATTATAAATACCTTTTAGATGTACCTATCATGTAAGGTAACTTTTAGTCCGTACTTAATTATTCAGTTTTTTTCTACATTATAATTATTTTGCATGTGACTATTATTTGTATAATTTAAATATTATTGATATAATACGCGTTACTTTAAACCCGTTTTTTTTCAGTCTATTTATCATAGGCAATATCAGTTTGTAGGTATTTTCACTATTTTGAATACATATTCTGTACGAATCGTATACACTATATTTTATGTAGTCTCATTTATAAACAATATATTTAATAATTTTATTGTTAATATTATAGTTAATTCGATATAAACTTATCTGTGGCTAAATGCGCGTTATCTATTTATATATTTAAAGTATACTTAAGTACATAACTTATCTATACACGAAACAAATATGAAATTAATTATATTATCTATAGCTATATTTATACTTGTGTAATGTGTATTTTACCATATATCAAAAGTTATTTTTATTTTATTAATATAGGAGACCGATTATTGGATATCCCGTGCAAAGTTTGTGGGGATAGAAGTTCTGGCAAACATTACGGCATTTACAGTTGTGACGGTAAGTACCGTAGATAATTTTCCTCTGGTATTTATATATTAATGGTTTGGGACTAACAAATGCCGTTGCGTGTATTGTTCTGCAGGTTGTTCCGGGTTTTTCAAAAGGAGCATCCACCGGAACCGGGTGTACACGTGCAAGGCACAAGGCGAACTCAAAGGCAGGTGCCCCATTGACAAGACCCACAGAAACCAGTGTAGGGCTTGTCGACTCAACAAGTGTTTTCAGTCGGCAATGAACAAGGACGGTGAGTTCGTGTCAAAATTGATAAATATTATGCTTGATTCCACCCTTTATATATATACATAAATATTTTCACCACGCCGCGGTACTGAAGTTTTTACAGCGCAAAATGTTTGTGTACACTTCTGTATTATGATATAATGTATGTTATTTGTACTGTTATATTGATTATACACATATTATCATACAAATGTACACATTTTCGGCCATTTTTGTTTCAATCCCCAAACAAAGTGTATTCTGTCAAAGTAATTGTTATATAATAGTTATTTTGTCGGTGATTTCCTTTCCTGAGTGTACAAATATATATTATATGCGTGTATAAACAACAGATAGGAACACCGCAGAAGCTACTTCAACGGTGTCCCGACAAAACTGTTAATATTATGCGTACTCACGATTTTGCGGTGCCATATCGTGACAGATCATAAAATCAGTAGCACCGTGTCGTGTTTACATTGTATTTAATGTTCGGGAAAACGCATTTTGGTTTTGAATTCATTTCACGTAACATATTATACAATAAATATATTATGAAATATATAGGAAATGTGTATTTATATATTTAAACATAATATATACAATGTGCATACATAGGACCATATTAAAATCATTTAGATAAGTATTAAATAGATTTTCCTAATATATAAATTTATATAAACTATAATATAGTTTTCATATGATTTTATAATGGTATAAAAATATTAAATATTATATTATAATGATTTTATATTTAACAATGATAAAAGAAAACTTTTCAAAAATGCGCAAGTAAATAACTATGCATATATTGCATATATTTATGCAATTGTTATATCATATATATTATAAGATATGTATCATTCAACATAGGAGTTCAAAAAAAAAGTTAGTATTCACTATTCTGTGTAAATTTATTATATTTTAAATACAAAGATATAAATTATGCTGTTTAAAAAATTATTTTTAATCATTACATAGTTTCGGAGATCGCAAAAATAAAATAATGAAATAAGAATAACTATGCATTATATCTCGATTATTTATCTGAGTCATTACCAATAGAAAGGTTCAATATATTATACATAACTATATATAATGGGTTGCCGAAAAAATATGGTTTTAATTTAAATCCATTTTTTTAAGGCACATATATGTTTTTATATAAATAAACATTCTAAATTGTTAGACGGTAGACCTCAACAAACAACTTAAACATTTACTGCTGAAAATAGTAGACCACATAGAATAAGAAGGTGATAAAGATACTATAATAATTTAACGTTGGATTTCGTCGAGTAAACCGACAGCTTTGACCGTCTGTTTTCCTCGCTGTTTTGTACATTCAACCGCCATCCACGATCATTAAGGGCTGACTAAAGATTTTCTTGCATTTTTTTTTCGTTCGTCTAATTTCTCGGGTGTTGAATAATGACCCACCCCTAAACAAAATGCCTAGTTTATAATGTCGTTAACGCGAAGTCTTCAATCACGCCAAGCAAAACCTCTCTCTTAACTCTATCTCTTCGCTCTTTAATTCTTTTTCTCCTTACCCTCCTCAGCCTTTGATAAATGAACCGCGTTTTGTGCAAAAAGCTACCGCTCCAGCACAGCGTAGCCAATTTTCGGTCTTCATTGAAAATTCTCCAGCTATTCGCGCACCCCTCCGTAAATAATATATCCCTTTCACGCATGTGTGTGTGGGTGTTGTATTTGGCGATTACAGGCTGGAATATATACGTGTGAGTTTTTGACAGCTGATAGCTGGATTAACTGACTTACCAACGGAAAAACAAGTGTAAAATAGACAGGAGGGGGGTCAATGACTTGATGCAATTCAAATGTGCAATTCGGAAAACGATAGCAATTTAAATAAATATAAAAGGCGTGAGTTTCCTTTCCATACTCAGTTGAAGTAATGATA
Source organism: Rhopalosiphum padi (assembly GCF_020882245.1). Classification (NCBI taxonomy): domain Eukaryota; kingdom Metazoa; phylum Arthropoda; class Insecta; order Hemiptera; family Aphididae; genus Rhopalosiphum; species Rhopalosiphum padi. The sequence continues at coordinate 8,312,188 of NC_083598.1, read as the reverse complement.
AAAAACGAAGGCATATAGGTGTACAAATTAAATTCGTATGTACAATATTTGCTCATTCATTATAGTAAATGTGTGTCTAATGCCTATATAATTGCAACATTCATACGATTCTACAAACCATAAATATAGGATAAAATACTAAATTATATTATTATCCTATATTCGGTTGTAATATTTAATCTTCGGTCTACTTAAGAACGATTTGAATATTTGATATTATAATACGAGTATAACTATAAAAATAGCCATTTTTGAAAATATCAATAACATAGTATATTTATTTTTTAAATAGATAACTAATTGCATTATATTATAAAGCAAGACTGTTGATCTGTATTATATAACGGAAATGATTGTAAATTTAAATTAATAAATAGTCAAAAATAATATTATGTAAATACGAAAACATATGTTAATATTATTATTTTGATAATTTAATAATAATTTTAAATTGAATTATAATTATTGATAAAAACTTATAGGTATAGGTTGTATTATATTTTATTCAATCTATATGTACCTATAACTGACGAGATTGATTTAAAATAATTTTTAGATCGCAGTATAATATGCTTAAAAATAAGTTGTTTCGACCAAAAACCAATTGAATAAAATGCCCGTATGTCTGGAGATCGTTAGCTGAAACAACAAAAATGTTCGTTTTGAATATTCGTGGATCAAAAAGGTACAGCGTAGCCGGGATTATTTGATAAAAAATAAAAAAATACATAAAAAGAAGGGTTTATTTCATACGGGTTGTTTTCTTGAGTTAAACATAAAAATAAATCATCTGGGTCTCGCCATATTCTCGGATTTCGTTTAGCGTAACAAATTTGCAAAATCACAAAGTTTCTTATGCTACAGCGTTCCGTGGACCGGATAGTGAAATGTAGGTAATTTAATTTTGATAAAAAAATAATAATAATAACAAACAGGAAAATATGCATGGTAAATAACAAAATAAAGTGTTTTAATATACAACTAGCAAGAGATTGAAGTGCAGGGCGCCTCCCAGTGAACTGCAGGTGATTTAGAAGATATTATATTGATATATAGGTAAACTCACTGTATTATATTTGTGTATGATAACAAAAGAACTGGGGTGACAATGGGAACTATAAACGGGGAGACAGTTTTCAATCAGCAGTAAATATCCGTGAACAATTGAACAACCCTCGAACATATCAACGTGTATAGTTATTGGTGTAAATGTGTAATCCGATGATGAATTATTATTATTGCTTCCAGGTATTTGAATATCATAAATTGAGTTTAAATGAACATTTTTACAAAATGTTTTTTCGCTCGAATCCGATTTCAAATAAAAATTATAATAATAAATAATAGCGAATTCATAAAAACAAATTATTTGAAAAGCTCAGATTAAAAAAAAAATGCTAAGCATATTAAACCAGAACAAAAGCTATGGCACGTGCAGTTTTCAGTGATTTTTCGTGCAGCTTAATCTGTATATATATATATATATATATATATATATATATGACTGATAAGAATGAAAAAATAACGTGAGCGAGATATCGTGAAAAAATCTGGTTTCTAAAATAAAATGTATAAAATCAAAATGTCAATAAAACAGTGTATGATGCAGCGCACAATGTAACTTGGATTTGAGTTAAAATAGCTTGAAAATTATTAAATATTATGATGATGAAATGTATAGATTGTGCCTAATTGTATTGAAAAATAAGAGCCTAAATTAAAATTAATTTAATAAATATAGATATTGGTGAATAATAATTAATGCAGCTACAAGATTCACGGTCACGAGTAGTTCTTTTTAGTCCTTAAGTGCCTACATTATATTTAATTATTTTTCTTAGAACTATTTCTAAATATTATATTATATCAAGACGATCAAATATGTATGTACATTAATAAATTATGGTATATTGGCTAATTTGATTAAAATTAAATAGATGATTATAATTACTTTAAAATTGACATTTTAAACACTGAAACTTGTAAATAATAGACACTCTCGGTTACCAACATTTTGTTCGTTCTTCAGAGGGGGTAATATTTTTAAATTCATAAAGGGTAAACGTGTAAAGGGAAAAATAATATGCGCTAGATTAAATTAAATTATAATATTATTATTTCATGTTTTTAGAAGATGCTATACGCTCGTAAATATTGAGATATTAATGATATAATAATTAAAATATTTTAACAATACACAGGTATATAAATTAATATAAAAACATATTAAAAAAAAGAAATTCATATACATTCATAAATAAATTTTATGTGAAAAAAAATCGGTGTCAAAACGTTTTTGTTATCGTAATACTAATGTAAACGCGTTTTTATTGTCATTTGTCATTGTTTTTAAATTAATATTAAAATAGGTATACATTTTTCGGAGGTTTTCCTATTAAAAAGTATTGAAAATTTCCCCGTTTTCAAAAAAACCTCCACTATTGGGGGGGGGGGGGTGTACGTTAGGGAAGGTTTCACTGTACATAATATTTACACTGTATATATTTAAACTTTCAACCATGACTATTATTCGCGTTAGATGCAACAATTTCTTTTTTCTTTTGTCTAGCCTCCCTTTAATCCACTGTTATTTCTTAACAATATACACCCTCCTCCTCCGCTGAAATGTAATATTATTATACTACAAGGGGTGATGTTCAAGGCACACATAATGACGCGTGACTTTATTTTTATGATATATATAGGTATTATGATAATAATATTAAATAAATTAAAACATTAAATAATGATGTATATATACAGCGGTGCAACACGAACGAGGACCACGCAAACCAAAGTTGCACCATCACCACCACCATCACCATCACCACCCGATGAAGGACTCACCGCAGCCCGCCGCCAACCACCAACGACAATCCGGCCAAATCCAGCTGAGCGCCGACCATAACAACTTGATCCAAAAGACGTCTTCCTCGGCGTACCCGAAAACGCCTATGGATACAGCCCTGCCGCCATTGCCGCCGGCACCGCCGTCGCAGCAACACCTCCACCATCATCAACAACAGCAACAGCAGCCGCCACCACCTCCTCCACAACAGCAGCCACCACCGCCGCCTACGCTTCTGCCTCCCACGCCGCCGCAAGGACACGTGTTCTTAGGGCAACAACAGCCGCCGCCGCCACCCGGGCTCTTACAGATACTCATGTCGGCCGAAAAATGTCAGGTAAACGAAATCACTATGCATGTATGTAATATTTAGGTTCCTATCTATACTGGCTTTATTATATAATACACGTAAATATGCCCCCCCCATTTCCGTATTAACCATATTTACATATGTTATTGCATACTATTAATTTATGCGTTACGGGTTGGAATTGTCTAATAGGGAAAAAATGTAATGTCAAGTTGTTGTACATGCAGACAAAACATATATTAACACGAGTTAATGTTATATACACACTTAAGTTTACGCTTAATAATGATATACCGAGTACAGGCAGTATAGATTACAATAATATACAGTCTAGGAAGTATGATTATCATAATATAACATATATAATTTTAACGATTTAAATAGTTAAAAACTTGAAATTGTTTTTGATTTATTTACCATATACAATACGTGAGAGCTTTGTCTGGATCTTTAATTTAAGGTCATTAAACCCGGTAAGTTAAATCCAGATGGGAAGATGAGACTTCGATGATAATCGACAGGTTAAATGGAAAAGGATATTATGGTTAAAGTCCTAGGGATGAAATTCTTCACTCTGTCCGAAGACCCAATAGCTATAGTAAGAACACCCGGTTTCAATTTACCATCTGCCTTATAGACCACCCTTAACCAAAACAGAATCGAGCAGAAAAGATACAATTACACGCGAACCATTAGGCATTTGGTAGAAGTATCGAGTATGCATATTATAACGAGGTTTACAGGAGGTATAGAAGAAATTCACGCAGTCAACGTAAATGCTGTTGAATGAATGAAAAACTTAAGTGTGCGTCCATGACTAAGCCTGCATAAAAAAATAACAAACAAATAATAAGTTACCAAATCGTTCCCATACTTATTTTGATTTTCGTCTTTCTTCGATATATGTCATACTCATTACCATAAAACCGGTGTCATTATAAACGGTTTCTACTATATATGGGTAGGTATGTAAATAAGCCGGGAGATGTGACATTTGCAATTTCAAGTAGGTATTGTGAATTTCAGTCACTAATATAGAAATATTTGGCGCAGTGTGTATTATAGATACGTACACGTCGTGTATACGTGCATAGTGCATACTGCAAATAATATAAGTACATGTGTTATACACAGCCATTGAAGGAGTATGTTGTGTGTGTGTGTGTGTGTGTGTGTGTGTCGTGATATAATATTATACTGTGCAGCAGCCCGATGAGGGGCCGGCGAGCGGACCGATAGTGCGCGGCGGAGGAGGATGCTACTGCGGCGGCGACGGCAGCGGAGGAGTGCGCACTCGCGCGATGAGTCAGCCCCCCCCCCATGCGCGGACGTTTTGATGTGAGAACCGGACCACATGGTCCTCGCGGGTTTTAGCAGCAATCGAACCCTTTGTTCGCGGACGTCAAAGACGCCCTCTGGCTTTACCGTATTATACGTTTACGCACACATACACACACGGACGGACGCGTACGATCGTATAAATATATGTATATAAACGTACATATTATATGTATATATACACAATGTTGAATGTGTGTCGAGTATTTTACACATCACATTGCGTCGACCCTCGGGCTTAAGCTCGACTTTTATCGCTATTAGCATCGGTGTGCGGCGGCGAGGTGTGGTGCGATGTCGGGTGACGAGCTGCAAACGACTGCAGTGTTCTACATTAATATTAATGATAATAATATTAAAGTATATATAGGTACATCAATATATATGTTTATATCTGTTTTATTATTTTTTTTTTTTTTTTTTTTTTTTAGTTAACGCTGTTATTGACTGAGAATATTTTTCTCCCATAACTATACTTATGTACATAGTGTAACCAATATGGGTAGGTTCCCGATCCTCGTGTGTATATACTAATGCCAACGTTCCTTCGCAATGTTATATACCAATACTTATTCGTATTATGGGCTATTACATAATGTGTAGCTAGCTGGCATACGCGACCATAATCGAATACTTTTTTTATACGCATATTAAAATCGAAATATTCACCATAATAGTATCAAAGGTCAAAGAAAATAGGTTCCATATAATAGGGGATTAATAAAGATATCGGTTAATAGAAATCAAAACATTTTCTCGGATTATAGGCTTATAGCAATATTCTCAATAGATATAAGAGACTTTTATTTACATAATACATAAAAATTCATTAGGGCTTTTTTAATCATTACATTACTGACGAATGTTCACTCCAGTTATGTGTTCTGCAGTTGTATCTGTAGTCTGTACGCATAATTGCTATATAATCTGTGATGCCGTGATGATATTTGTGTATATTGTGTATTTGTGTATAGGTATATTTGATGTGACATTCACTCGGAATCATTTTCTATTTAATGAAGAACTGTTTATTTTTTTTCCCTCTCGCAGGAATTGATATGGAGTGCAAAGATGTCAGAAGCCTCGTCACCTATTGGCATACCGCAACCAACCAGTCCTCAGAGTTCACTTTCGTTGTCGTTGTCACCGACTTGGGAAGTCTTACAGGTAATTAAAATTATTATGTCGTAATTGCATAATAGATTCTTATAATTATATAAAAGTCTTATTTTATAGGTTATATTTTTCCCCGTTAATAATTAATTATATGGAGTTATACTATTACCACTTTGTTATTCACTAATATAATATGTAAAAATTGCCCGTTTAAAAATAAATAAAAATAGGTAATATTATAACTGAATAATAATAAGTAAAATAACCGATAGGAAATGTTAAGTCTATTACAAAATAGTTATTAGTATACCTATGTATTTTATTATAATATTTATTAACGTAGCATAGTTAATAAATTAATACTTAATAGTATATTAGTATAGCTATAAAAAATTTTTTTAAACACAACAATGTATCATTGTAGATTATACCGCATGATACAAAATTGTTCAATCATTGATTGTTACTTGTTAGTTGTTACACTATCATTGGTGGATAACACGAATACACGATGTCGCGGTAGACGTGTAATAATACTATACTTACCTATATTTGACTTTGAGAGGACACTACACCCGCATAATGTGTTGTCTTCGACTTATAAACATATAGCATAGCAAACTAAAAGGTATTTAACATCTTAACCCTTATTATCACAGTGAATAATTATTGTTAAAATTCTAAATTGTTTGTACATTTTAAAATGTTTTACTATGTTTGTTACTCGTTTTAAAATTAAAATATAAAAAACTTATAAGATTCACTAGATAATATTCATACTTTTAAATCTGATAATAGGTAAATTCAAATAAGCATTAAGCATAAAAGAGTTAAATGGATTCTTCAGAACGTGCCATTTTCTATGTCATACTTTATACCTTCGTTTTTAAGACGAGAGACAACGCATGTGGGTATAACGTCTTCTTAGTTCTTATAAGTAATTATAATCAAGCGATAAAACTTTTTACAAATTTATGTTTGAAATACTATTAAATAAATATGTTCATACCATTCCAAATGTTATATTATACTCATCACTCAATCATAATATCTTTCGATGAAATATCACTTTTATGTTTTAAAAGTTATAATATTATTTAATTCATATACATTATTATTATGTAAATCGTTGGTTTATCAATACTGATAAATATCTAAATTACCTAATGCTCCGATGTCATTATACAACACCTGTAGTTACAGAAGTTACAGTCAATAGTTACTTATTAAAATATATATTAATGATTAGACGTATTAAGTAAAGTTATATCGTTGTATAAAAAAGTACAATTTTTAATTATTATTTAGGAACTGAATAGACAAATCAGTCAATGTTGATACAATAATTCGTTTGCACTTTCAAATAATAAATGTAATATTGACATTTGCTATATAGATATACTGTAGAATGTAGATAACTGACGTTTCAACACATAGGGTTGATTGCATACACACTGATGCAAGAGATTATATTTTATACGCGAGGGTTGACTTTTTGACTGCCCGCCTACTTTTCTGCGGGTGGCAAAAGGTGTGCCTCTTTATCCAATCGCCTGTGATTGAAGATTAAAAATGGCGACCCAGTACGAATACATTTAACAAATACATATATTTATACAACATATGTTCGTGTATATAATAATGATTAATTTTTAGTAATGTTTAAAGGTTTTCGTTTAAATATTTTTTTTATATTTAAGTTTACTATAACACAATTTAATTTATAAAAATAAGAAAAATGGTTATAAAAAAAAAAAAAAAGAAACCATATAAAAAATATCTGTGCATATGAATTTATAATGTACTTATATATTATATCTTATAGTTGTAAAACATAAAATAATATCGAAATCATTTTATTAAAATGTATTAAACACGAAATAGTTTAATTTTTGAAACAATTCAATATATTTTTACAATAAAGTGTTCTTTTTCTTTATGTGACAGGAGACCACAGCTCGATTACTGTTCATGGCAGTGAGATGGGTTCGATGCTTGGCTCCATTTCAAACTCTTTCCAAACACGACCAGGTAATAAGCCAGTATATTGGTAATTTTAATCCATTATCATTATGATTAATCCATGATAGTAGATACTATTATATTATACTTTATATTATTATTATTTATTGTTAAAATATATCATATTTACGTACCATTCGATAATCTTTCATATATTTTTTTCTTACGGTATTTTAACACAAGTTTTGAATGTTTTAATTGTTCAATACAAATATTGTACTCATCAATGGTTAAAAATGAGTGATTATCGCTACATTTTTTAGTAATTATATCAGATATAGGTAATATTGTTAGATTTTTTCCATAACAAGTTTATCCGTATGTAATTGTATCAATAATACAATTTAAAAAAAATTAACACGTCATTTACGAATAATTTAACACATAACTACAATATAACGATATCGATCCTGTGCGTACCGTAAAAAACTGACAGAAATATTGTGTAAAGACTAAAATAGTTAATATATTATTATATAATTACAATAAAGTCCAATACTAGTAAGTCCCGCACTAAGCTTATTTATAAACATAAAAAGTGGTTGTACTTATTAGAAACAGGAGCACAGTACTATAACCTATTATAGTAGATATTATTATATTAGATTTTAGTCTGTGGTTCTATCTACTGTGAAATACTTTCTACTACCATCAAAATAAAATTAAAATATAATTTTCCATCGTGTGTAGAAATTATCGATAATCAAACCCAAAGAATAATAAACTATGATAATTATTAGTTTGTTAGGTAGGTAACTATTATTATTTACTAGAAAATAACGTTATTTTAATGTATAACATCATTTACTGTAAGTCTGTAACACGTACACATTTAAATGATCGTGGATTTCACGATAGAGATAGTATCTATAATACCGCAACCATATAGGTGTAAATAATTCTTAACTCTGTGCAGTATCTATACTGGTTTACCATCAACTATCAAACATAAATTATATTTTCAATTTTGTGGATACAAAATAAGGTATTTTAAGGACTTGAATCTCACCTACAATTATTTTTATTAGAATAATTTCTTTATTTTAGTACATTACAAATACTTAAAAACAATCTTTATTCGTAGATATACATAAATAAAGTTATACAGTATAGGTTTTTCATACTTTAACCAGTTTAACCTATAAATATAAAAGTTATCCATATGACACTGACAGGCGACAGCCTATAATAATAATTAAAAAGCACATTTGTTAAATTAATCGGGAAATTTACAAAATTAACAAAAGTTTTTGTTAATCTAACAAAGTTTTAAAAAATACTATTAATAAGAATAAAGCAAATAACTTTGTTGAATTAAGCGAATGGTTTAGTAAACTAACAATGTAATAATATGGACGAAATATGGTTAAACTATGAATTAACAAGATTTTAATATCCAAATCAACAAACCTCCCCGTTAGTTTGTTAATTTAATTGGTAATTTTATTTATTTTGCTGATTTTTTTCATTCTGTGAACATCCCTAATACATTAAAATTAATTTATTACTTATAGTTTAAATAAAACTGTGACTATACATACTGACAGATTACATAGCGATTCTTTTAACTGCACCGAATTATACTCATTTTATATTTTGAAAAATATATTAACTTAGTATTCTATTATGATATATATTTCAACTAACATATAATATTAAATATTATAAATTGGTCGCAGATGCACGTTTTTTTTAAAAAAAAATGTCAGAGGGAGAATTAATTTTGTTATTTTTGACGACGTCAAAATTGATTTTTTTTTCTCTATAACGCAGTTACTATTGCTACAAGAATCGTGGAAAGAATTGTTCCTGTTACACTTGGCCCAGTGGTCCATTCCTTGGGACTTATCGCCACTATTAAATTCAGATAAGGCTCGCGAAAGGCTACCAGCGGACGACACTAAGGTCAACAACGAGATGAAAATCATACAAGAGATATTGGCACGTTTTCGACAATTATCGCCGGATGGTAGCGAATGCGGTTGCATGAAAGCGGTTATTCTATTCACACCAGGTGAGTGGTGAATTATTAATAAATTATGATCGATGTTAAAATGTTTAATATTTTAAATAAAAAAAAACTACATTTAATTGTATATACAAATATATTATTATTTGTACGTACAAGTAAGTACATATATTATATTATGAACCTTGTATAATATATATATAATATTAAAATAAATATAATAAACTGTAATAAAAATAATGAATGATAATATACCTACATTGTGTATCTTATAAACTATATATATATATATTAAAAAGAAAATATTATTTAAATATTAGATATATTATGTTTTGTTTTTCTTACTGTAAACGAAATTTAATAACAATAATTTATTTCAAAAACCTAAGTATGTGGGTATTTTATGTTTTTCATCTATAATATATTCTTAAAAATTTATTTTTTCTGTAGAAACACCGGGCTTGATCGACGCGCAACCGGTGGAAATGCTTCAAGACCAGGCGCAGTGCATATTAGGCGATTACGTGCGAGGCCGGTATTCGAGACAGCCTACCCGATTCGGACGGTTGTTGCTCATGTTACCCAATCTCCGTGCAGTCCGGCAGGCGACTATTGAGAGGCTGTTTTTCAAGGAGACCATCGGTGACATACCGATACAAAGACTACTCGGTGACATGTACCATATGGAAAAGTCGTACGCGTAGTGAATCAAACTTAATATAAATCTGTATATATGTGTTATGTGTAATATATAATACAGTTAAATTTCCATATAACTAACATCTAACTTCCATTTAGCAAAATTTTCTGTTAAACAAAATGTTTTGAAAAATCAAACCTAATTAATATTTAATTAAATTTAAGGATTTTTTTTGTTACTTGTGAGACTTTGACGACTTTGTAGTATGGACATTTCACTATATTATATAATGCATTAGTGGGTTATATACTAGCTTAAGTATTTATGTGACTTTGTTTATCATATAATATCATATAGTATAGTATTAATATATAATAATCCCTGCAAGTCTATAAACAAGATCTGTACCTATATTATAATTATATACCTACTATATATAGAGATACTTTGTAAATTTGTTTTTTTTATATAAACTTACATATTTCAATACATTTATTGGAAATACATATATGTATAGCATTGCAGTATACATGGCTGTGCACTGTGTAGGAACATATAGCTGGCGAGTGTCAAACTCACAAATTATGTTTGTTATGAATATTTTCAAATTTTATATTTTTCCGGATTTCAAAAATTCATCAATTTAATAATGAAAACACCGTAATGACTTAAATATGATTGTATATGTTAATAATTAATATATATATATGTCATACGGAATACCATAAAATATTTCGTTTTTTACTATAGATACCATGATATACCGATCATACCGACAATCGGCATTGTTTCATCGATCAATTATAGCCATCATTGTATCAAAATATACTGAAATATAAGTATAATAAATACTAATATCTACCAATCATAGATAACACTTTAAAATAATTAAATGTAAACATATGATGAAAATTGAATACATATAACAATAATTATTATTATTATTTATCATTTAAAAATCACGAGTGTGTGTGATTTTCTCTTAAAGCACAGATAGGTACTTAACATTTTTTAATTGAGTTAAAATCGAAAGCTATATACACCTAATTATATTATACATTTTTTTGTCGTCATATTTTTAAAAAAATATACTTATTTCGGTATAATACAGTATAGGTAGGTATACTTCAGTATTTTTGTATCATATATATATATATAGGTACGGTACCATGGTATTTATCTATATATTATATTATATACTTATTATACTTTGATGATTTTATATTATATGTTATATGGTATTTACGGTTAAAGCTTGGAGGTGGTATTGAGCAGTTACTGAAAAAACATCAACCTTTTATAAACCAAAATTATATACACACAAACTAACTTATCTATTTGTATTAACAATACTTGTGATTGATACAGCTTTTCTGTATGGCCCCTCTGCTAAATATAAGGTGGATTTTTATATTTTTCACCTAAAACTAGTAAAATTTAACTTAAATACGTATCTATATGAGATAAAGTATCGACTCTCAATATTGTTGAAGATAAAAAAAATGCAGAAGAAATTGTAAAAACTTCTATATAAATGTGCAAAATATATATATAGATACATTTTTAATTTTATTAAAATCAGTTAAAAGTTTTAAAATGTGTATAGGTATATACCATTAATATTTATATAGTCCATCGCGATATAGTCGCATAAGGTTCTAGTCATGATTATTTTGTTACCAAATCGTTTATATTATATTATATTTATTATTATTTATTTATTATATATAATTATTACTTTAATATTTGATATGTACCTAAATGTTTAAAAAAATACTCTACATTTTTGTGTAATACTATATGTACTGCGTGTTTTTAATAAGATTATTAACTAAACTATTAAACTAATAAACTTCATATAACCATCCTTATAGTTTTATTAGCTTATTTACAAAATATATAACTGTATGGTTTGTATGCATAAATGTTTGCATACTTGTATGTTAATAATTCTTATACATTTTAAACGATCAAAACTAACTTCTATTATAATACATTTTAAATAAATCTATCTAGTCATGTTCTGCAATGGCCAATGCGTACTAAGTATAAACCTATTCTGTATTTTATAGAAATCGAACAATATATTATTATAAATTTATAACCATTTCAAATTAAATTTGAACAATTCGTTATTAAAAAGTAATCTTTATAGTTAAATGTAATCTATGACTTTATTTGATTTCATTTGTATACATAATTTCCAATTTCCATCATTACTCAATTTGTAATTTATTATTAATAATTCTACACATTACTATATAGTCATTATTGTAACTATTTATTAAAATACAAACATGTATGAATATATTATATTAATTTGTATTTATGCTCCAGTATATGTTGAATTATATTATTGTGTACCTACAGCTGTAATACTTAAATATTATTATTTAATTTTGTTTAATGTTTAATATTTAATATTAGGTCTGCGTGTACCAGTTCTTGACTTGGAAAATAAATAGTAGTAGTACAGGTACTTTTATAAAATATAAAATAATTACGTTCTCAACGGCTATCAAGTTAGCTAATTAATAATTAATGTACATTATAATTTATAATAATAAATTAATATGACCGGCGGGTTATATTTTTTCCTTCCTCCACGTCTTCTTTATAATTAGTCTAAACTCTAAAGTATATCACGAAAGACCAACAAACATTTTATAATTTACTTATATGACAATAGTTTTCATTAAAAACGTGAGTAGGTGGTAGAATTTTGCAAGCAATTGTGGTAATACTGATATTATTTCCAAATAGACCAACAAAAAAGTATGTAGGTAATTTTAAATATTTTAATCAAGATAGTTATTTACCTAAACCTAATACACATATATTAAAATAGTTATATAATTTATTGTATAGGTAATATGTCTTATATGCATTATAAAAAAATATAAAAATAAGTTTACAAAAGAAGTAGTCTTGACCATAGATAAAATATATTATACATACATAACATTATATATTTAATGTACGTCCTGACTGACTGATTTTTAACCTACGGCCTAAACTATTGATTGTAAAAGACTTGGAATTTTCGTAGCACCTTCGTAACATAACAAATTTACTCTGTAGGTGTGGAGGTATATAAAATGAAATAATTTTGTGAAATTTTATTGCACAAATATGGACAGTAAAGACTAGACTTATACAGTGTTTAACTTAATTCAAAATTTAAAATAAATATTTTGGCTCAAATATAGGTACTTCTTATACATATTGGGGTACCAATAATAGTTTTTTTTAATTTAATAAAAATAAAACAGAGATATTTTAAACAGTGTTATTATAATTGAGCAATATACATTTTAATTGTATAATTAGTGTTATTACTATGAACTATGAGGTGTTCGGATCTAGGACAATTAGTCCCCAGACAATTGGTCCCCGCAAAAAAATGTGGTATGCGGACAATTGGTCCCCGTCATAATTTTATACTCGGACAATTAGTCCCCGGCGTAAAAGTAAAAAGTTAAATACAAAATATATTTTTAGTTTTTACCTATCAATAAACGTTTTTAAAAATGTTTTTTCAATAACATAATAGGTAATAGTTATTTGTTTAAAAATAAATAAAAATGAACATAAAATATAATATAATATCGGTAATAATATTGGTCCCCGTCATAATTTTATACTTGAACAATTAGTCCCCGGCATAAAAGTAAAAAGTTAAATTCAAAATTTAATTAAAATTTATGTAAATCTCGAAAGCCTAAACAAATAATTTAAAATATCGTCTTTTGAAAAGTTATTATCAAAACTATTGCAAATAGAATTAATAATGTTTTTTTCTTTGTCACTTACAGGTTTCAACGATATCTATTATTTATTATTATGTTCATTTTTATTTATTTTTTAAACAAATAACTATTACCTATTATATTTTAAAAGTATTATATTATTGAAAAAACATCTTTAAGAACGTTTATTGATTGGTAAAAAAATACTTTGTATTTACCATTTTACTTTTACGCCGGGGACTAATTGTCCATTTGTCCGAGTATAAAATTATGACGGGGACCAATCGTCCGCGTACGACATTTTTTCGCGGGGACCAAATGTCCGCATACCGAGGTGTTCAAAAAAAGTTAAAAACGCATATTGCAATATTAATCATAATTAAAGAGATAAACGTCATCAAGGAGATGTACGTAGGTTGTCCGATAAATAAAGTACAAAGTTATTTTTAGCGTAAACAATGAACCATATCGGCCGGAAATTTCTAGAATTGATAATTTAGGTAACAAACGACATATTCTATGTGATATAACTATTATGGTTTAGTGTTCCGTCAGCTACGTAATTATAAACATGGAAAACCAGTATCTATTTTGCACAAAAGAAGTCCGCGCCGTCATTCGGTTTTTTAATTTTCAAAATATTTCTCCGACTGAAATTCATCGAAAAATAACCGAAGTTTATGGCCCACAAGTAATATCTCGAAAAAGTGTATCGGTTTGGTGTACAAAATTTAATTCAGGTCGAGAAAGTGTTGAAGATGAGGCAAAAAGTGGTGGACCAATAAGCACGTCCACCGCCGAAACCATTGATGCAGTCGAAAAACTGCTACGATCGGATAGACGACTCAAGATTAGGGAAATGGCCACACAACTTGATCTCCCAAAGACTACTGTGCATGAAATTGTTCATGAGAAATTAAATTTTCGTAAGGTTTGTGCGCGCTGGGTACCGAAAATGCTTACAGCAGACCACAAAACCAAACGTATGCGGATATCCATAGAGCATTTGAATCGTGCTCGTAATGACGAAAGCTTCCTCGATCACCTCATTACAGGAGATGAGACATGGGTTCATTATTCTACCCCTTACAACAAACGAGACTCGATGACTTGGAAACATCCCGAATCGCCAGTTCCAAAAAAATTCAAACAAACAATTTCCTCAAAAAAAGTGATGGCTACTGTGTTTTGGGATGCACAAGGAATTTTACTGATTGAATTTTTATCAAAAAATGAAACAATAAATGCTGACCGATACATTGAAACGTTAAAAAAATTGAAAGAAAAAATTTGTTTCAAGAGAAGAGGACAATTACGCTCAGGAAATGTGAAACTGCTGTATGACAATGCAACCCCACATTCAGCCGGAAAAACCAAAGCTTGGCTGGAAAAATACAAGTGGGAAGTATTGGAACATCCACCATATAGTCCTGATCTGGCACCTTCGGATTTTTTTTTTGTTTGGTCCGTTAAAAAAACACTTAGGAGGAACTCATTTTCAAAATGAGGAGGAGGTCATGAACGCAGTTACCGAGTACTTCGATGGAAAATGTGCTGCGTATTTCCGAGATGGCATTTTCAAATTACTCCATCGTTGGGAAAAATGCATCAATTTAAATGGTGACTATGTAGAAAAATAGAAAAATATGTCTAATTTATTGTGTAAAAATTTTAAAGTAATAAATTGATTTTTCATTATTCAGTATATTTTTGTACCTTATTTATCGGACAGCCTACGTATTACCCTAAAAATTGTACCTATACCTATCATTGCCTGCCTTTTTTTATCACTAATTTTCTATTTTTCAACACCCAAGAAAAATATCAAGTTATACGAGAAACAATAGTTGTTACGTAGATGAAAACTGTAGTAACTGATTATTATTGTCAACAGAAACTACCGAGCCGATTTATTTGATATTTCTTATAGTTAACTGTATAATATGTATATGTGTCTATATATAAGCACACTAAGAAAAGATTGTTAAAAATTCGCATTTTAAAGAGATCATGAAAACGAATATTTGTGTGTTTATAAGGTTGTCGTATGTAATTAATTAGGTACATAAAATAAAATAGCTATTATGATTGCCGATTGGATATAACTTTAGACCTGTAATTTAAATTTAGTCAAAACCTGCAAAATGACTGTTAAAAATATGTGTAGTTTACTGTTAACATTTACCAGAGTTTATGATTGAGTAAATCTACGCATATTATTTAATGTGTCACGAGCAATGTCGCATTTGTGCAGAACCATGCTAAGAGTGCTAAGGTCAGTAACGTTATTACGGTATTAGAGAGGATATGCTGGGGTTTTTATCTGGGGTTATTTAGCAAATCAGAACAGAAATCTTGATTTCATTTTATAATTTGACTATATTTATACATATATATACATTATAATGTAATAAACTTTTAACCCTCCCCCGCAAGAAAAAACAAAAAACAATAATAAGTTTTAAATTTGACTATATATATTAAGTTCACAATAAGAACTTTTTTAACACGATCATTTTGTTTTGTTAATAATTTTTCATGTATAAACGTACCTATAGTAGATGAATTTACAATAAATGTGTGAAGTATATTTGATTAGTATACACTATAACTAAAGTATACTTGCAATTTTTATTTTTAACACAGTAAAATTTTTCGTAATCCACTGGTCAAACAAATTTTCAATCAACCCGCAGGCGAAATTTTAAAAACTCAATTTTATATTTATATAACAAATAACAAAACATAATTTCTTACAATTATTTTTTTAGTTCTGTGTAACAAGAAGTTGCGGCATAATGTAGTCGCTTTTTAAGCGGCAAATTAATAATGAATGAAAGAGCAGAGGACTTGTAGCATTTGCATATTTGTTTTGCACAGTCACAAAAATAGTAGAGTACGAAACAAATACATTTCATATCTTTACAAAGCTAGTTTTGATTTTATTTTGCATATAAATGCCTATTTTGAACTTTTTTTGTTTTCATCCATTTTATACCTTTGGAGATACATTTTACTTAATTAATAATTTAATAAATTTTCTCTCCACTGACGTTTTTATTTTAAATAATACTTACAACAAAAACATAAATTTATTTTCAATTTTTGTCGTAAATATAGTTTTTAACTGTCCGCGGGCACACGTTTTTGCTAGAAGCGCTTGAGGTTCGCCGACAATACGATTAGATTAATTTGTGGTATATTTATTTTATTAAATAGTATTGATAATCGCTTACAAATTTACGATGTGATGTATTGCCGATAATTTAATAATTCTAATACGTAGAATAGAACAAATAAAACTAATTCAAAATAATAAATTCTATTAATCTGTTAAATAAAATACAAAAAAAAATAAGTTTTCTTATTTTTATTTTTTTTTAATCAAGACAAGTACAAACATTGTTACAAAAGCGGATATTATCTAAGGCGCTTTCAGTCTATTGTCGCTTTCGATCAATTAGCCGCGGACGAACAACTGGATGTGATTACGACTTCTACAGTATCAACGAGGGGGTCCCCACAAAACAATATTATCAACGACGACGGTATCAACTTACTATCTCGAGTTCATTTTTGCGTTAAATTTATATTATTTATTATATATATATATATATATATATCGTTCTACGTTAAATGCCGTAAAAGGTTATTTTCGGGGTCCTGGGGGTCGAAGATCAGCGGTTCGGCGCTGAGTGTCTGTATACTGCTGAGCCGTTGTTTGAATAACGGTCGTGAGAATAAACGGCTCGAGAAATCAAGATACGATTCTTCTTTCCCGAAATATATGTAATTTAATACGCAATACCTACGCATTTCGGTTTCGGATTTTCGACGTTGGACATTTATAATTGATACACTGTTTATAGCTATTTTTATCGACGCCATTCGCCACCCGACCGGCACGAACTCGAGATGTCACGTGCTCCCTGACCGTAAGCCTCTCGTCATTTAACCGTGCGAAAGGTGTTTTTTTTTATTTACAAAGGGATTTGTGCTTGTCAAACTGGCCGAAGATATGGCTGATCCTATTATCGGGCAGAAATCGACGCGAAGGAAACAATGGACTTTACTGAGTAACGATACATCATTATTTAATATACAAAATACATTAGTTAAATGGTTGTCGAATTTTGTGGTAATTTATTTTTCATCCTCTACAGACCAAACTCAAAGTCGTTACAACCGTTTTGGAAGTTTCTTGGCGGAAGATGGATGGCCTGATTCCCAGGTTGATTTGGCAAAACAGTTGCTGAACGAGAACTGCGGTAAGACATAAATTATTTAGATGTGTTATTGTTTATGGCAGGGGTCATCAACTGGCGGACCACGAACACTTTTTACGGACCCTTAGCCGCGGAGTAAATATTAAAATTTTTATACTATAAATAAATAAAAATTATAAGTGTATCATATAAAATTTATATTACGACAAAAAAATTATATTAATCTGTATTGAACAAATACATAAATAAATCAATATAAATACTAATAAAAAAAAAAAATTTATTAATGTGTGTAAATTATTAAAACTGTTAGGGCCAGTATGGTAAGCTTCAAAACGGACCTCCATAGAAATTAGTTGGTGACCCCTGGTTTATGGTGTAAAAAATACAATATCATAATTTTGTGATATATTTTGTAGGTACAATAAAATAAAATGATGATTTAGAGGTAAAATTAGATAAATAACATAATGCATTAATTATATAATTTTATATTAAATTTAAACAACATTAAAATAACTTGTTTTATAAGTACAAGTTACCCAATATTTACATTTTTTGCTTTCTCGAAAAGTACCATAATTATTATTACTTGGTTATTTTACCTAGGCCACTTTGCTTTTATTTTTTCATATAGTTGCAACTTATCTAGATAATAGGCATACATTTCTATGTCAACCTATGAATTATGAATGATTTCTATTATTTATTTATTATAAAACATGTAAAAATAAAGTGTTTTAATTTTTCTCCTACAATGTAGTACCTTTAGGTACTATTCAAACTTATTTTTAAGTATTTATAATTTTTAAATTATTTTGTTTTACTAATAGAAGATGAAAAAGATCAAGAAGAAAATGCTAGATTAGGTGTTTATTGGCTGATCAAGGCTTCTTCTCAAGGACATAAAAAGGCAACTGAACTTCTAAGAGAATGTCTTGAGACGGGAAAAGGTTTGGTCATAATTTAATCAAACTTATTATTTATAATAAATTTATCAATCATCCCCACTAGATATAAACAGCTTCAGCAAATGTTTAAACTTATAATCATTTGCATCAATTTGTTAACTGAATACTTGTTTAGGTATCACTGAACATAATTGGTTGGATGTTAAAGTTTGTTTGGAAACTTCTCAAGAGGATAAAATCATTCAAAAAACAGCTCATGAAATATTTGATAGGTACTAACTGCTCTATTATATTTATTTATAATATGAAATTTCAGAATAACAATTAAGTTAATAATCCATTAGAAAGATGTCACTCTCACATGTATTGTTTCTGTTTTAAAAATATATGACATAGTGAATTTGCAATCAGCAAACTTAACCAATTTTTTGCTAACTTTAATATTAGAGTTTACCAATCTATTATACAACGTAAAGGTAATCTATGTTTATTTGACAGTTTTTCTATAATAATTTAAGTATTATAGACATTTGAATCTAAATTTTAGATAATATTTTTACCTTTAAGTTTAATAATAATTAATAGGTCAATTCACTCTATTAAATCTAACTTAAAATTGGTTTTGCTAAATGTATACTTACCATGTTGAATATTTGTAAAGATGAAGACAACACAGTAAATGTGATGTATTAAGTGCTTCTATATATACTCCGGCCCACGAGAGACCACTTCTGGGCGGCGACCAAAATTCATCTGTTCTCGCGCATTCCCACCACTAAACTCTCCAAAACACTGGTCGCCGTCAATGCGCACCGCCGCCACCGTCCCACTCAATCATTTGTATGTGCGACAAAGTAGTACTCTCTCATAGGCCAGAGTATAGTAACTGTAAATTGATTAAAAAAAAAATGTCTTATTCAAATAATTATAATAGATGAGTGATGACTAATAACTATCAAATACTTAATAATAATTAATATGTGAAATGATGTAGATCAAGTAGACTGGTACTGAGTTTTAAATCTATGCTAAATTTAAATAATTTAATAAAAAAAATTACCATAATAAATTTATCAATTTCATTAATTTTTCTTCTCTTACAACACTTTTATTGTGCTTTTTATTCTGTTATTTAGAAGTTTAAGTATAACTATTCTTTATGCAATGTACTTATTACATTATTTTTTGTTATTGCAGAATGTCAGCTGGTGAAGACTTTATCACTAGTGACCAATTGAAAGATGAATTAAATCAAGCATGTAGTAAAAAATCCATTAGTTCAGACATAATTAAAGTAGATGAAAACTCTAAAGAATACAAATGTTTAAAATCATCGCGGCAAGGTAATAAAAAATTCTTTTTGCTTTGCAAAAAAAATTGCTTTTCTATTATTTGAATGTCAATACACGTCAATTGATATATCTGAACACTGTTATCCAAACGTATTAACTGGTTATATCTATCAGTTATATTGACCATTTAATATTTATTATTAGTACATAACGCTCATATGCATATAAATTGATAATTTATACGCTATATGATTATCTAAACAGCGTACACGAGTGGTCAGCATATCAATACATAAATACTGTATTATTTTTGTTAATATTGTTTATTATATAAATAATATATCAATGACCATTATTTTTCATTTTACCTAGTTAAAGTAATTTACTGTATACTCTACTTTTCAGTCATATTTTGTTTTCTACAGTGTACACATCTTTATGCATAAGTATTTATTGTAATATGTGATAATAATTTCATACATATTTCATAGTAAATAATACATTTTTAAAAATTCCTAGTATTCAAAATTTCACCAATTTAACTAGGTGTGGTCCCAATTAGTTTGGGTAATCGATGTTCTATTATATATATATTTCTTTGTTTTAGATTGGAAATCCAGAATAAATGAATCTGGTGAGAAACTTACTGAAGATGTATTAGTCAATGCTGCTAAAGATTTTTCACGTGGACAAATGCCACTTGTGCAAAAAATACTTACCATTGAAGAAAACAAAAATGCCATATCTACTACTTGTGATTTATTTCTCCAGCCAGTGTACATTATTCACAATTATAATCTTTGTCTTCAAGAGAGATTGAATAAAAGATTTTCCAAGTTGCCATTAAATCCATTCTCATATTTTCACGCTCCAACATTGATAATGACACTTCTCTGTTTTATATTGGGCTTAGATGGTATTCGTCTGTTGATTCCTTATATTTTATTTTATGGTTCATTGCTTGCAATGGTAGTTGCCACAGTATGTGCACTATGTGCAAAAAGAGATTATGGACGATTCCGCAGATGGTCAAATTTGTTTATCACTTACAGTGGTGGTTGTCTCAGTGCTCAAGAAGCGGAATATCAACATTTAATGAACACTCTTAAGCCATATGTTTTCTTTTTTGCATCATTAGGAGCTCATTTATTTATGAAGACTGTAATTGATTCTGACACCATGTTTCAATCTGAATTAACTATTGTATCAATTTGCTTAACATTTTACACACTATATTCATTTTCGGTAATATATACTAAGTCTTACAATTTACTATAAATATTGTAATATCATTTAAATTAAGAATGACCTTTTTTTATAACTTAATTTTTTTGTTTTAGTTAAGTGGCCCAAAACTGGGCAAGACCAAAAACATAGATCTAATTGCACTGTTATCGTTTTGTGTTAATGTGTTAGCAAAATATCCATATGAAACTGATACAGTAGTAAGTAAAGGTTGGAGATTTCTTGATTTACATGTACCAACATTTGCATCATATGTCATTGGTAAGTGAAATATTTTTTTATCATCTATAATCTATATTATATTAACTGAATACATAAATGTTCTAGGAAATGGTGTTGAATTTTGTCTCAACTTTAGAGCTTTGTTTTATTTAATATTACCAGCGATTATGGTTAAAATGGCTGCACGTAATAATTGGAGAGGAATTTACACTGACTTGATACCACATTGCATGACACTTTCATGGTGGCAAATGGCTCTAGTTGCTTCACAAGGTATGTGATATTTATTTGAAAACTACAAGTGAATCAACAAATAATAATTTTGATAATTTTTTTATGTATCGTTCATAGAGTCTACATGGTATGGGTTAGTTCGTAGTATATTAGCCTTAGTCTGTGTGTTTATATTGTTTCCAATTACTGGTATTTTCTTGCCATTTGTCACTATTGGCAACGATTTTGAGACAATATATCAAATTATTCAATTGCCTGTTGTTCTAATATTTATGTGGATTTTACATATAGTCTTGCAATATTTCAAACGTAAAGGTTTTCGCACCGATTCATTTTATACTTATTTGCAGGTACTTGAATTAATATTTAAAATTTTAAACTATTAACTTTGTAAATAACTGTAATTTCTTATAGGTTCTTATAGTTTTAATTGGCACAACTATTTGTGTTTTTAACAACTATGAGCGTATACAACAATGGATTGAGCCGCCTGCTGAACATCATTTAACTTATAATGATTTCTCAGAATTTTGTAACAAAGATATTGGTAAAAATTCACAAGAGACCACTGTAATGGCTGACATTGACTGTTCACAATTAATTGGTCTAAATGTGCAATGGGATGGTTACATAAAATCCAGCAAAGTTGTTTCAGTACACAATCCTATTTTAACTATATTAAGCTTCTTTCCAAAAGTAAGTTAAATAGGAAAAAAAATACTTTAATTTTATTGATTTAAAATATTTTTTAGATTATATCGAATCCATTGACTTGTTTACTGGGTAAACGTTTATCGACATGTTCAGACAGTTATGGCTGTAACGTGAGCTCAAAACTATCTGACCTTTGCCATTTATCTGAATGGAATCGTTATACATATGAAATAGAAATAAAAATGAGTAATGAAGGTGTATGGGGCAACAGTGGTGATATAACGACACTGTTAACCAATAGTCAAGACATCATAATGGACAATGCAACAAAAAGTTTAAGAGAAAATGACCATGTTTGGTTTTCAGGTCAGTTGTCTGGTAACAAATTTGGTATATTAACAGCCAAAAATCCATTCGTACAAGCATCTTCTGTTGGATGTTTGACATGTTCCAAGGTGCATGTCATCAACAACAATGTTAGACAAAAATCATTTGATGATGAATTTGTCAAATGTGCTAAAAGACTGTTTCAATTCATTTTATATCCAATTGTATTATTTAAATGATCTTTGTAAAAAAAATTAATCCTACTAAAATTAGTTATCATAAGTTTAATATTTATTTTTAATACTTATAAAGCATCGTGTGCACTGTGTATTATTTTATTTTAACACTTAATAATGAGAAGTGCAATAATTAAGAATAATTTTTACTAATAATTAAGAAAGTAATCAACAATTTGTTTTGTTTATAAAAAAAATATATTTAGTAATGAATATTATATATTTAACTAAAAACTTAATTTATTTTCTTTACATTTGAAAAAAAAATTATTAGAAACAAATTGTCAAACCCAGTCAATAATAAGTTATTATAGAAGTAATCATGATCTATTTTTACATTTATAGAAAAAAAAAAATATTTTCTATTTAGTAACATTTAATCAGGCTATCATTACAAAATTACACCATGATAAAATATTGAATAATTAAAAAGTTCCAATAAATGTAGATATAATTTTTATAAATTGATGTACCAATTATATAATATACAAAAACAAACAATTTAACTAGAACCCTATGGGAATTTAAATAAAGTTAATTAATTGTTTTGAAAATTCAGTTAACAACCTTGCTTGTGTCTATTTAATAAGGAATATTATTTAGGCCATATGCAATCTTTGTCTCTTTAAAAAAATAAATAAAATATTTATTATAATCTGATAATTTTACCAAGTTTTTTCTGTATGGTATGTTTTTAAGCAAAACATAAAACTCATTGATAGAATCTAACCAGATTAATCAAGCAAGCCATGAATAACTCTTTAATTAATTAAACAACACTATAAATATGTATACCAATATAATCATTAATCATTCATTATTTTGATTTGGATTCAACTCACTAGTGGTGCATAGTGGAAAATAAGTATCTTCTTGATGTACAATAAATGATTACATTAGCAATTCAACACAAGTATTATATATATAGATTACTATATAGATTGAAAATAAATTTGTTTGTAAAAAGAATATAAATGTTTAATAAATTGTAAACATTTTAGTATGATATATATCTTAAAGTAGATATAGCTTAAAACTTTAAATAGAATTTTAATATAAAACAATAGTTAGACATCTAAGAATATTCTAAATTTAAAATAGTTTTGTACAAAACATAATTTATCTTAAAAGAAGTTTATAAAACAATATAATGTAATAACTTCATTGACAAAATAAATACATCACAGCTTAAGTAGTTGGTTATAAGAAAAATGTTTACATCAAAAGTTTTATGATAATAACAGTACGGGTTAAGCACCAAGCAACAACTGAATTTCTTCCATTGTCTTACCCTTAGTTTCGGGAACAATAAATACCACGAAGAATGTGCCAAAAACACAGACCACAGTGTAGAGCCAGAATGTGTTGTATAAATGAATAATAGATACCAATGACGTGAAGAATTTGGTAGCCAAGAATACAAAAAACCAATTTGCCATACAGACTATTGAGCTAGCAATGCCTAAAATAAACACAAATGATATTAATAAAGAATAGTTTACAGTTTTAGTAGGTATATATTTAGTTAAAAACAAAACTGTTATACATTTCATCAGCATACTGCTCAAAGTACTTTAAATATGCGATAAAATGATGATAAAAATTTATGTATCCTGAAAACACATCTTACCTTTAATTTGAGCTGGAAATATTTCACCCATCAACATCCATGGGATTGGACCGAAACCCATTGAGAATAATATTATGAATATGCACAATGACAATAATGGAATAAATCCTATTGATGAAACGTCATAATTGTTATCCTTTGCATAGAAAAATCCACCAATGAAAAATGTACAAATTCCCATTGCAATAACAGAACACAAAAGCAGAATCTTTCGTCCCAATTTATCAACAACAAGTGTTGACACATAAGTAGACAAAACAGCCATGATACCTACAATAACTGTTGATGCATTTGAACTTATTGAGCTACCAGTTGCCTAAAATAAATTCACATTTTCAGGTAATAATTTTTAAAATAACAGAATTGTTTACATTAAAGATAGTTGTGGCGTAGAAAATAACAGTGTTACATCCCGTAAACTGCATAAAAACCATAACCCCAAGGCCTAAGTATAGCCCTCGTTTGGCTGGTGTAGTTTTGAATGCTTCCATGATTGGAACTCTTTCTCTTTCAGTCTGTAAAATTATGTTTATTGTTTATTTATTTACTACATACAATATACATAATTATAAATTATGTAAATGTCTGTACTTTAGCCAAAGAATCTTGCATTATATTTAATTCTTGGTCCACTTGACTAAAAGGTCTGCGGAAATATTTCAATGATAATCGAGCTTTTTCTATATTTCCTTTTGATAGGTAGAAAATTGGACTTTCTGGTACTAAAAACATCAAACACAAATAGACCGCTGGAACAATTGCACAAGCAATAGATAGACCAAATAAATTTAACTGTAAAAGAGCATAATAATATGAATAAAAAATATAATGAAGTTTTATATAGTTAAGACTTACATATGATCCCAAGACATAGGTGAACAAGATACCTGAAAATACTTGTAACTGAAAATAAGTGCCTAAAGTTCCACGTATTTCCTTATTAGCTATTTCAGAGGTATATTGTGGTACTATCACAGAGTATGAGCCACTAGCAAATCCAGTTAAAAGTCTGCCGATACAGATTATCACCACCTTAGAGAATTATTTTTTAAATAAAATTTAAATATGAATTAAAAATATAAATATTTACAGAATTAGCACATATTATCATTTCCCATCCAAAGAGTGCAGGGACAGTTAACATTATCATCAGACGTTTACGTCCCAATCTGTTCACTAGAACACCCATAAATGGGCATCCAAGCATGGCACCAAGTGGCATGCATGATGCAATCCATGAAACATCATTCTCAGTAATGTGGAATCCATATTGCCCATTTTCCATCATTGGGCCAGCTGGAGACGTCCATCCTAGTGTTGTGCCCATGATGAACCCGCCAATAGTTACTATGGCCATGTATAACAATTGTAAAATTAGTAAAAAATACATGTATAATTAATTAAGGACTTTCAATGACCTACCGATCAAAGTGACTAAATATTGAGTTCTGTATTGTGTTTTTTCGCAGCCTGTTTTTTGAGGCAAATTTATAGTTTGATACATTGTTTTTTCAACAAGAGGACTATGTTCACTATACACTTCCTAAAACAATCAAATACATTTGCCAATAGTCATCTGAATGACATATTACTTATTTCCACAATATGTACCACTAATAAACTAATAAAATTTAATGTATTCAAATAATAGAAGCACAATAGTAACAACCTCTAAGGCAGTCTTATACGCTTCATCTGATCCTTCAGCTTCGCCGGGCTTTAAAGTGCTCATAATTTAGCCGGAAAGAACGATTTTCAGAAATGTTTTGACAGTAATCTATCACGTAGGTCGAAATAAATATTCCAAATATCGTCACTGATGATTGATTGCTTTACGATTATTCTAGCGCAATAAAACTGCATGAGTGAATTCGAACGAAAATTGTCGGAACTTTGAACACATTTAAAAATTTAAATAAACAATAAAAATAAACGTGATTCATATTGGATAATGATAAAAATGTGTTATCTAATCAACATCAACATGAACTTTGGAGTTTGACCGCTTTCTGTTTTGAATGTTTTGATACATTTTAAAGTTTAGTTGGATACTTAGGTCCACGAATTAAAATATATATTTTAATTCGTGCTTAGGTCTCAGCTCTGGCTGATAGGGCTCTTATATCTACATTTCTATATACTTTAGTAGTTTTACCGTCGTCGTACAACAAAAACAGATTTATTATATAATACTTGATATTACGGTAGTAACACAATAGTAATGTTTATTAGATAATTATTAACTTATATGGCGATGGTGATATTGTAATTATTTATGTCATCTCCACGACGCTGTCAAATTGAATTCGAAAGATCCGTTTTGTTCGTTAATTGTTATTGTGTTTATCAATTGAAATTTAAAATATAAACTAAATAAAATAGTAAATACTCAGAGGTGGACTAGCCAGGGACTAATGGACTCGATTAAAAAATTATATAAAATAGTATTAATAGTAAAAGTAGTAAAACACACTGACAATTAACAAAATATTATTATATTATATTTTTCTAAATTTTGTAAATAAGTCAATGGTAAAACACCATTAATTTACTTCTAAGATTATAAGTAAAGACCGGATTTTGCATAAAATGCATGTTGTTAATTTCAACATCATATACATGCAGCATTGAGTGTCCACAAATCATTACTTGATTGATTAAATATCAAAATTTTATACTGCATATTTTTGCATATTTTAACAAAAACCGTACAAATATACAACTAACAATCAAAGAAACACACATCATAGGTACGTTTATATAATATATTAATATCAAATATTTTATGTCTCAAAGAATATTCGGACGCTAAAAATAGTTCCATAGGTTGGTTGTACGGGTTTTATAGTGGAGATTTTAATAAAATATTTTTGAATTACAATTTAACAAAAAATTACATTTTTGTTCTATATTATACATGTCACTTTTTGTTTATGAACAATTTAATAAAATATAAAATATAAAATTTAATAAAAATTGAAATTTTATTTTGCATGTTTTGCATTTTTTCCTTGCATATTCTTACTTTTTTTAGTGCATGTTTGCATGCATATTTTACAATTTAAAATGCATATAAATCCGGTCTTTAATTATAAGAATGATAATAGAGAGTACGAGCACAGAATATAACAGTCAACAGAGTGCCTTGGATTTTTAAATTTGAAAAATTCTATGAATTGAATACTTATTATGAACAATACGATAACCGATGAGCGACACACTGTCACGCTTATAATCTCTTATTTGTACAAATTATTAAAATTAAAATGTTACTTCATATTTTCATGAGACGCGTTCGTGTCGTTCGACGTAATACTTTAACTTACATACAATTTAATATCTATATTCTATACTATTCTCAAATTGTCTCTAAACAGTAAACCTAAATAGTAAATATATTTATAATATAGTGTACTGTATGTCTGTATGCCAACAAAGTATCAATATAAATATTTCCTATATTAGCAATATTACAATAATTGTTATTTAACATACACTTATATTTTCTTCTTGAAAATCTTGGATATTAATATATCTATTCATAATATATTAATATAGGTATTAAAATTATTAACTATTGCCTAATAAATGATTTACCCTTGTTAATAATTATTAATTTATACTTTATCAGAGGACCTCTGAATCATTCATATTTTATTCGGTCAAAAAAAAAAGTTGTTGCCATTGCTATATATAGTCATAATATAGAAGTATGAATTTCAATTTTATAATCTGTTCTTTTAAATAAAATTTATTTCTTTTCTTTTGTGGCGACCAAAGCATCAAAGGCCAAGACAAATTTAGGGAGTGCCGTAGCCCGTCCAGGCTCTCTTCTTGGTGCCGCCACTAACAACGGTATGCATTCAATATATTTTAATTTATATTAAAATGGAACACGAATAAATAAAATTATACTATTTTATATACTTACACTCATACGCGTGTTTAAACGTTATAATAATATGTAGCTGTAGCTCGCTACATAATATAATGATCAATAGGACTTTTAGGTAGATATTCATAAATATTGTATAGAGTATGGAGCTAAACAAATAATAATTTTCAAATTGTAATGTTTACATTATGTTTGTATTATAAATAGACTGTTCTTATGTATATGATATATATATATATATATTGTAAATATTGTTCAACCCCCCGAAAACAATTTCTAGTCATGCCCCTGTACTGCAGTATATAGTACAAATGCACTATTAAAGGTTTATTCTCTTGTACAACAGTAGTACTTATTGTAAATTTTTTTAGTAGAGAGAGTTACAAATTCTGACCTAAAAAACCTAACTAGTAACTATTATTGAAGGAATATAGGTCAAAAAAGTACAGGACACTGAAAATTACATTGATTTTATAGGGATTTAAATGCGTAAAACGGCGTGTTCTAATATTCATATCTTGAACAATGATAAAATATTAGATATTTTGTTGTCTTGAACTACTATTACAATTCACAAAACAATATTCATATTATTATCCTTACCATCACGTACAAGGACTCAGGAATTTGAGGAATACCTGGATTCATTCAGCCTGTTGAATTGCCTTTTGATCAGTAGAATTACTAAGATTATGCTTAAATTAGATGCACGGTTGTAGTTCCGTCTCCTCCATGGTTCTTTTATAAATTATAATTGATAATTAAATATGTTTAAAAATTCCAAAAATTAGTTTTTGAGTAACTACATTATTTAATCACGTTGTACATTTTGATATATTAGTCATTTCTTTACATGAATATTTTTAATTATAATAAGAACTATTCTTTGTCAATAGTATTTAATAATTTTATTGTGGAATAGTTTAAATGAAAATAGTAATTTTAATTGATTTGTTTTAAACACATTTTCTTATTGTACTTGTAGATTCCATGCTGATTGTAAATAGCATTAAAGTAATAAAAAAAGCATTAGAAAGAATTTGTTTCATAAAAAAAAAAAACAAGATAAATACTCATAAAATGATATATATTAATATATTAAATTACATACATGTTTTTATACAATAAATAAGTCTTAAGATATCACAGATTTAAATTGGCACACTAATTAGAAATACATTAATAATAATAATAATAATAGGAGCGGCAGATAATATATTTAATCCGTGGAAAACTGGAAATGTTCCAAAAATTAGAAATTTAAGCTAATACTAAAAAATTTCATCACATTATAAGCTTTAAAGTAATCAGTAAAAAAAATATATATAAAATATTATACATTAAACTATAAATTTAATAGAAAACAATTTAAAACCATTTAAACAGATCCAATAATTAAAACATATATGTTAGTAAAACAGGTAAACATTAAATGTTTGTTATTGATAAAAACATGTAAATATTTCTATTAGTAAATTACTAAAAATGATCATACACAATTTTATAATAATAATAATAATATATGATGACTGGCGGATAAATAATATAAAATTGTTTAATTTTAAAATATAAATAATAATATTTGATAATATATTATTCTAAGACATCATGATTTTCTGTTAATAGTGGAATAAGATCAGCCCCAAGCAATTCTTGAATTTCTTCCATGGTCTTCCCTTTGGTTTCAGGTACAATAAACACCACAAAGAATGTTCCCAATACACTGAATAATGTGAATAGCCAAAATGTGTTGTATAAATAAATAGCAGAGACTAATAATGTGAAAAATTTGGTAACCAAGAAAACAAAAAGCCAGTTTGACATGCAAACTATTGAGCTGGCAATACCTATAAAAAAAACATGATCAAGTAGAATTATTAATTAATAAATAATGCAAGGTTTTTGTAGAGTATTTTTTCTTCAAAACAAAAATGATATATTCTTTAATATTATGGTCTATTTAGATTTTAGATTTATAAAAACTTAATTTCTTATAAATATTTGTACAGTTAATTTTTATAAATTATAATATAGGTAATAAATTATATTTATTAAAATTAACTACAAATATTTATAAGAAATTAAGTTTTTATAAATCTAAAATCTAAATAGACCATAATATTAAAGAATATAATCAGTTAGTTCACGTTCACAGTTAGTGTATGCTACTGAATAATACTATGTCTTATATTGTCATAAAATCAATATTATATCATTAGATTTTAATCATTACCTTTAATTTGAGCTGGGAATATTTCACCCATTAACATCCACGGGATAGGACCAAAACCAATAGAAAATAATATTATGAATATACATAATGATATCAATGGAATAAATCCAATAGAAGAAACATTGTAATGGGATTCCTTTCCATAAAAAAATACACCAATAAGGAATGTACTAATTCCCATTGCAACAACAGAATACAACAGCAGAATTTTTCGTCCCAATTTATCAACAACAAGTGTTGATACATATGTAGACAAAACAGCCATGATACCAATAATAATTGTGGAGGTGTTTGATGAAATTGTACTCCCAGTTGCCTACAATAAATGGTATAGAATTATTATGAATAATTCAATTTAATGAATTTATAAATAAAATTACATTGAAGATAGTAGTGGCATAGAAAATAACAGCGTTACATCCACAAAACTGTTGAAAAACCATAACTCCAAGACCTAAGAACAATCCTCGTTTGGCTGGTGTAGTTTGGAATGCTTCCATGATTGGAACTCTTTCTCTTTCAGTCTAAAAATAAATTTACTGTTTACTTAATTCATAACTAAATAACTATTAAAATGTGTGATTTTATATATGTGTTTTGTACTTTAGCTAATGCACTCTGCATGGTATTTAATTCTTGATCTACACAATCAACAGGCTTACGGAAAAATTTCAATGATATTCGAGCTTTTTCAACATCTCCTTTCATAAGATAGAAAATTGGACTTTCTGGTATTAAAAACATTAAACATAAATAAATTACTGGAATGATTGCACAAGCAATAGATAGACCAAATACATCGAGCTGAAAAAAAAAAGTAACATTTAAATTAAAAATAAAACAAAACAATTATATAGACTTACATAGGATCCCATAACATATGCGAACAAGATTCCTGCATTAACTTGCAATTGAAAATAAGTACCTAAAGTACCACGGATTTCCTTTTCAGCTATTTCTGAAGTGTACAGAGGTATAATAACAGAGTATGAACCATTAGAAAATCCGGTTAAAAATCTTCCGACACAAATCCATACCACCTTAGAGAATATTATCAACATCAAAAGTTTTCATTAAAATTGGTTTAAAAACAAATTAATACTTACAGATTTAGCCCATATTATCATTGCCCAACCAGCAAGTGTAGGTATGGTTAACATTATCATAAGATGTTTACGTCCTAATTTGTTGACCAGACCAGCCATAACTGGACATCCAAGCATGGCACCAAGTGGCATGACTGACGCTATCCATGAAACATTTTCCACAGTAATTTGGAATCCATATTGGCCGTTTTCCATCATTGGACCTGCAGGAGCTGTCCATCCAAGTGTCGTACCCATGATGAACCCTCCAATAGTAACTACAATCATATTACAAATAATTTATTTTTTGATGAAGACTATTATAATTTTCAACCTACCAATTAATGCAGCCAAATACTGATTTCCTTTTTGAGTTTGTATTTGAGACTCCATGCTCTCAGCAGCAATTTGTTGAGCTGTTGTTATAGTTTTAGAAACAGTCTTGTTAATAAGTGGACTTTTTTCACTATAAACTTTCTGTAATTATTGAATGCCTAATACATTTAGTATACAACTTTTTTATGTACAAAACACAAGTGGCAAAAAAAATGTATTTTATTTATACAGTGGATTACGTTTAATGTGGGCACGTTGAGACCAGCCCTGTTTGCCCACATTAAGCAGTTGTCAATAAAAACCAAAATCAATTGCATTAATTATTTGTATTGGGACCAGAACATTTTGCCCATATTAAGCGGATGCCCATATTAACCGGTGCCCACATTAGGAGGAATCCACTGTACATAAATAATTTATTATAATTAAAAAAGAAATTATTCTTTAATGTGAACTGCCTATTATTACCTACAATATAAAACACATGTTAGCTAACAATAGTAGAATCTAAGTGCAATGGCCAAGAAGTGAAACAGTTCTTTAAAAATAACAAAAATAACGATAATAATATGTATAATACTTTTGGTTTTTCAACTTCATCTTCATCATCGGGACGTCTGAAACTAGAAGCAACATGATTGTCATCATAGTCACATACTCTACTTCTTTCCTCAAATATATTATTCATGTTATGATCTATCTATGTACTTCTATAAGGTAAAATGTATTGAAGTTTAGTATCCACGAAGTAATCTATGATGTTATTATAAATATTAAATTTGAAATTGACCTAATAGCGCGGTGTCAATGTCATTGATATAAGTGTTTAAATAATATATTATCATTATGTGTATGTAATAATAATTGATAACAAGAAGGAGAATCGCGGGGAATAATGATAAGCAATTGGTAAATAATTGTTGACTCGACTGTATTACAGTTGCATAGAAGTATAGAACATAATTTTATGAACATATTATATTGCTATAAACATTAGACTTACGGCGCTAGTTGATGGGCATATTTTGTATTTTTTGTGGCTTGTACATTGACTTGGTCGTACAATTTTTAGTCAGCGTTGAGCATAGACTTAATAGTATATGCTTATAATTTGTATGTCTATTTCAGTGAGTAAATAATAGGTACACTCTTTAGAAAACTTGTTTAGCTTAATGTGGTGGAGAGGGAGCCTTACAACCAAATTTTTATATAATAAATTGTAAACTATAAATTGGAAGCGATGACTTTTTTGTCTTGGTCTAACATACGTGGAATGTAGGAATAAATTTAGATATGTTTTCATTACAACCCGCCGATTGATCTAGTGAAGCGATTAGAATTTTAAAAACATAATAAACAGATTTTAATTCGTCGTCAAGTCTACTTGAGATCGACTTTCCACAAATTTTTGGTTTTATCTCATCCGCCTAAATGAGTAGATAATTAAAAAAAAATCAATGTTTCAATTTTTGGAGAAGTATTTTTATTTTTTAAAAGACATTCACAATATGTATATACTAAATAATACAATATAAATTAATAAGTAAATAAGTTAAAAATGTGTACTAGACTTTAAAACGAAGGAAGGGAGTATCTATCAAGCCTGCTTTCAAGGAGAAATTAAAATCAAAAATCTAGATAAAGACAGAAAATCACTATCTACTTCCAATCCCTTTAATACCTACCTACAATGTTGAGCGTACATTTAAACTTACTTTTTTTCAACTTTGTATCATTTATTGAGTATAGCCAATATAGGTTAGATTTTCATTGCATTATAATGTTTTTAAGTTTTTTAACTGAACAATTAACTTGAAAATTATCATTAGAAAATGTAATATAAATCGATAGCTATTATGAAAAATTCAATAATGTAGTTACTTCCAACCAGAAATTAACATGAAAACTAATATATGAAGGTACCAGTGCTAAATGGCCTAAATGTAAATCAAAAGATTAAACAATCGCACTAAAATATAACGAAATTGAAATAAATGCCAAAACAGATCTAATTAAAGCATTCAATATGTTTAATATTTTATTTTAGATTCTGAACAGAAAGATGAATGTATGGATTTTACAATGATGTGTGTTTT
This sequence comes from Rhopalosiphum padi, assembly GCF_020882245.1. Taxonomy (NCBI): domain Eukaryota; kingdom Metazoa; phylum Arthropoda; class Insecta; order Hemiptera; family Aphididae; genus Rhopalosiphum; species Rhopalosiphum padi. Next base: position 8,277,574 of record NC_083598.1, on the reverse strand, counting down.
TTTTTAATTTATTTTTTATTTTTGTGCGTCATCACGTTTTGGAGTACCTAGTAATAGTGCTTTGATTTTTGACTTCAGCCCTTTTTTGAAAAGGAAAATGGATCTAGGAAATTGAATCTAGTTGGTACTTTGGGGGGTCAAAAGTAAAAAATTTTCAGTAATTTTCAAAAGCATCAGGAAAAACCCTGAAAAAGTAACGGAAAAACGGAATTTTTTACGCATAAACATTTTTTGACAAAATCGATTTTTTGATTTTGCTGTAACTCAAAAACGAATCATTATAATACATACTTGAAATTTTCACCAAATGTTTATATTAGCGTAATCTATTTAAGATAAAATTTTCAAAATATTTAGAATTTTTTTAAACTACATATTTATAAGCCATTGAAATTTTTGATTTTTCTAAATTTTTTTTCTTGAAATGCCGATAAAAAAAAATTTGGTTTTCCAAAAAAATCTTTAAAATTTAATACAAGGTTTATTATAAATTGTTCTTGTTGTAGTAAAAAAACAATAAAAAATCGTTAGTCACAATTTTTGTTTATAAGCATTAAAAGTTCATATGTTTATAAAATATGTCTAAATCGCGAAAATTTGAAAGGAATTTTGAAGTTTAAAATCTATACAATTTTTGTTATTTATATCTAAGGTTAAAAAACTCAATACAAGGTTCTCCATAACTTTTTCTTCAAATAACAGTAAAAAAAAATTTATGAGCGTATAAAATTTATTTTTTTACTAAATCGAATAAAATAACACATCGAATACAATTTAAATATAGGGAATAATATAATATATCCTACTAATTGTCCTAGACTTACAAATCATCTCCGTTCAGAATCGTTTTTCGTATACAATGATACCTGTCAATGACACTTGTCATTACATTCAAATTTAATACATCCATTATATTGACCTACTCATCTCCATGTCTACTGTACAGCAGAGCGATATCTACCTGCCCACCTTTTTTATAAATATTACTAATAGTTTATCTAAAAAAAAAAACAATCAATTTAAAACCGAGACGTGAAAATAATAATACTTAATTTGATGATTTTTTTTTTTTGAAAAAATTTAGCCGTCAACTATACTAGAGATTATTGATAACTTCAAGAAAGATACTGCAGCGGATTTGTATAGAGTATCAATAATCAGTCAAGATTTATAAAGTATATGTAAATATAGGTATAGTGGATCCTTTGGTTTACATATACAATTTAAGTATTGAGTAAAGCATTTTCCCCGATATCCTAAAATTGACTGTGGTTAAACCTTTGTTTAAAAGTGGGGATAAAATAATTATAGGAAATAATTCATGCTAATTAATTTTTCAAAAATATTTGAAAAAAATATTAAAACTAGACTGATTGATTTTTTAGAAAAAAATAGTTTGTTGTCAAAAAACCAATACGGTTTTAGACCGAGTTTAAGCACAGATAATGCATTGATAGTCTGTATTAAGTCTCTCAATTTCTGTGTAGTAATTTAGATAATAATAATACAACGTTGGAAATATTTTTAGGCTTATCCAAAGCCTTCGACCCATTTAACCATGATATTCTATTAAACATTTTGCCTAGCTTTGGAATAAATAGTTCAAGCTCAAACTGGTTTAAAAGTTACTTTTATAACAGGAAACAAATACTGAAAATAAATTAAGCAAATGTTGACACGTGTATAATTAAATACGGTGCATATCACAGGGTAGTGTATTAATGTTCTAGGACCAATTATTTTTATTATATATATAATTGAAATTCGTGATGTTAATATTGATGGATAAGTCACGCGTAGCATACTGATACTTGTTTGCTTTTTCTCATAAATCTTGGGATGGCGTGTATGAAAAAACCTAGAGAAGTTTTAGTCAGGTAATTAATAATTTAAATTATAGAAATCTAGTATTAAATGTGGAAAAAACTGTATTTATGCTGTTTTCAATTAACAAATATTATGTTGATAATTATAATACTATTTCAATTTATGGCTGTGTCATTAACAAAATTTATAACTCACAAAACCGTAAAATTATTAAGAAAGTGGAAAGAATTTTATACATAGGTGTATAATAGTAATACCAAATTAAAAATATTATTTTAAGGGGGATAAGCATTAATATACTATATTATAAATAAATAGTCTATATGAATTACCTATAACTTTCAATTATTTATAATTTCAAATCATACACAATTGTATTGTTTATCTAACACACATTTTTTTTTTTTTTTATTAAAAAGGCATTCAACCAAATTGTATTATTAATTATTTATAAAAAAAAAGTCTAAAAACATAACAAAATTGTATAACTTGTATTATTTTCTCTTTTAAATAATATTAATATTATCGCTTTTTAAATAAATGATTTGCTGCACGTTTTGAGTTTTATATTACAAATTAAAGACTTCTATAGCCTACGGAAATTTTACGTATTTAGATTTAGTCCCATTTCACATGTACTCGTCCCATACTTACGCGTAGTCTCATAATAGTTATAGATTTTAAATTCATGTTTTTTTTTCGAAGTAAAAGATGTGTTGCATAATATAATGCGAATGTCGTATGTGTATTGTATTTCCTATTTATAATTATAATCCGAAGTGGTCAGAGGGTTGTGACTGTTGTGAGTATAGCCATAAAGGTTGGCGACGAATTCATAACATTTAAATAATAGAAATCATGTATATTCAATAAAGATTTTATTTCTTTATTGGTAGGTACAACATGTACAACATAGTACAATCATATAATAAATTAAAAACTTAAAAAACAATTAAATAAGTAGGTACTTATTAACTAACATTGCATTGGACTCTTATTCGTTTGGTTACACACATTTAGCATAATACAAAATAGCTAGTTATTCCAAAGTATCACAGATTCAAATCACCAAAACATTGTCAACGTCCAAATTGATAGTTTCAACAGTGGTTATCAAACAATGTTTGTGGTGACTTTACACTTAAAAGAAAACATAAAAAAACATAAATCAAAAATTAATATAATTGATCAGTTTTATGACAATGAAATGATTAAGTATATGTTCATAAATAAAATATATAATGATATGATGATATAAAAATTGATAAATACATAACTGTCAATATAAATAATTTTTTAGTTAATAATGTTTCTCATTGTCTAAATGTAAAAGTATACATCACGATCACAGCCATAAGTCATATTATGCTGTAAGAAAGAGATAATGTTTACAAGTCTGCCTTCCTGCAACTATATTTGATAATGATTTCACTAATGATTATTCAATAAATAATTGTCTATAAAAAGATAGCACCTTTTAACAGATGCAATTATCAATTCGTTTGTATAAATTAATGATTAATATTATTGATTCAATAACACAATCATGTTAATACTATTCCGGAAGGTAGAGATGGAACGGTTTTCTAATCCTTTAGTAAGGTCTAATTTAGTATTTTCCTTTGGTGTCGATGGAAGCATTGGCATGTGTTGGTGGTGTGAGATCATTGCCCGCGCCGAGTATTTCTTGAATTTCATCCATCGTCTTGCCTTTGGTCTCAGGAACGATGCAAATTACGAAGAAAGTACCCACCACGGAGAAAAATGTGAATAACCAGAATGTATTGTATATATGAATGGCAGATACCAACGAAGAAAAGAATTTCGTGACAATGAAAGCGAAAAACCAGTTGGCCATACAGGCGATCGAGCAAGCGGTACCTAAATAATTTAAATCAAAATATAAAGTTAATATGCGTATTGAACATAATTAAAAATAATATTTAATTTACCTTTGATTTGTGCCGGGAAAATTTCACCTATCAACATCCATGGGATTGGACCGAAACCAAGTGAGAACAAGACTATGAACACACACATGGACACAAGTGGAATAAATCCAATTGATGATACGTCATATTCGTTAGCTTTCATGAAGAAGAAGCCACCAATTAACAACGTACAAATTCCCATGACAATAATTGAACCCAAAAGGAGAATTTTTCTTCCTAATCTGTCAACGATCAGTGTAGAAACATAAGTGGCAATTACTGACATAATACCAACGATAATTGTGGACATATTTGGTTCCATTGCGCTTCCAGATTCCTATAAACAAAAGTAATTTAATAAATAACTAAATAATTCAATATTAAAATAAGTATTATGTATTTTACTTTGAAGATATACGTAGCGTAGAATATAACAGCATTGCACCCAGAAAATTGTTGCAAAAGCATAACTCCGAGACCAATAAACAAACCGCGTTTAGCTGGAGTTGTTTGGAATGCTTCCATTAACGGAACTCTTTCTCTTTCAGTCTGCAATTAAATATATTTACGGATTATTTGCTATTTTCTAGAAAAATTCAATTAATATTTATTTATATACCTTCGCTAACGAGTCTTGCATTATAGACAATTCTTGGTCCACAGTGCCATATGGTCCACGGAAATATCTTAAAGATAAACGAGCTTTTTCGACGTTTCCTTTCATGAGATGGAAATTTGGACTTTCTGGAATTAAAACCATCAGAGCCACATATACGATTGGAATAATACCACAAATGAGAGTCAGACCAAATATATTGAACTGTAAATAAATAATATAAATATTATTAATCGTTACATATTAAATATTCCAAAGAATGTATATTTTAATTTTATAATATAAACTTACATAAGATCCAACGATATAGGTGAATAAAATTCCTCCAGTGACTTGTAACTGAAAATATGTTCCCAAAGTACCACGAATTTCCTTTTCAGCTATTTCAGAAGTGTACAAGGGTACAATTACAGACAACGAACCACTGGAAAATCCGGTCAAAAGTCTGCCAGCACAGATCCATGCCACCTTGAAGAATCATATTTTGTTAAAATGTGTTCGTGCTAAAAAATTTTCCTTATACTTGTTTGTACTTACAGATTCTGCCCATATTATCATTGCCCAGCCGACGAGTGCTGGGACAGACAACATTAGCATCATGTTTTTACGTCCCAATTTATCGACTAGGCCAGCGGTAACCGGACATCCAAGCATGGCACCAAGTGGCATACACGCTCCAATCCACGCGAGACTTTCATTTGAAATAACGAATGAATACTGATTGTTTTCCATCATTGGACCGGCTGGAGCTGTCCATCCTAGGGCTGTACCCGCGATGAACCCACCAATCGTTGCTATATATCAAATGGGTACATTAAACAACGCATTCAATTGATTGGTAAATATTTTTTTTTTTAGAAATTACCAATAAAGGCAGCTAAGTATTGAGTCCATTTTTGATTTCCAATTCGTGCTTGTTGTTCTTCAACCATCGCACGCTGGGTCATGGCGATTTTTTCTAAAGCCATTTTTTAACTTTATTGATACTTTTAAAATAATATTCCTGTAACAATAAAAATTAACAATATTATGTAGTTGAGTAATTGAAACTATATAAATTATAAAAATATGATTTGTTTTTTTTTATCAGTCAGTATTTTAAAATTCGACTATCGTTATGAACTAAATATGTTGCTCGTCGTGTGTGATCAATAGACAATAACCATACTGCATACTACAAAATAAGTTTATATACAAAAAAAAAATGTTTTTGATATTAAGTAAAGTATAAATTTATATTACTTTCATTCAAACATTAACATATCAAGTTGCCAAGTACCAATCATACATGTACATATATAATATAATATAGCTAGATATATAAATTTATCTACAAGACAGATTTTATAAATGAGATAATAAGACTTTTTGCTTATATATATTGTAATATTGTATAATATAATCATAAAATATTTTTGTTTTCATAACAAATTATAATAGTTTATTTTAAAAATGTTGTATAGAACAATTTAATTTGATATTTTTTGTAAATTAGACGTCAATCACATAATAACTTATACTCACATATTTATTAGTATTTTATAAAATGTTCGATATATCCAATAAATGTGAATTTACACCCATCAGGATTTTCAAGCAAAAAATATTTAAATTAATATGTCTTGTCTGCTTCAATTAATTGTATGTAATAAAATATTTTATCAACAACTGTATACAGTGTACTATACACTATACATATAAGAAAGCTAAAAGACATGAATACATTAATAAAAGTGTTTTGTAAAATATAATGCGTGTAAATTATTTTAATCGAATATTATTTTTAATATACGGACAATAGACAGTTAAAACTTTCTATTTTAGATATATCTAAGATTTAAGCTTATTTAACATCTGTTTAATTAGATCACGCATTTCGTATTAATATGCCAACGTGAAAATTTGCAAGGAAATTACCGATATATCAACGGTGCGTGGAAATATTTTAATAATGTTATGTGTATTATGTGTTAGCTCAACAGTATCTTAGCATAAAACATAAAAACACTGATGGAATTATTTTGAAGGTCAGTTAAAACGTCGTAATTCAATAAGATTGTTGTAATGCCAAAATAAAAAATAAAGAATAGACAATTTTTTTTTATTATTATTTTAAAATGTATTTTGCTGTGTTTAGTCCTCGTTCTATATATTATTATTTTCGATTGAAAATAAATTTATTACTTTATAGTTTATGATATAGTTCACACAGTATATTATGTTGTTCTATTTAAGTAAGTTTTGAATTATTCAAAAGGATTATTTATTATACTCATAATATAGATAAAAGTATATAACGAGGTGGATTTCATAATTTTTGTTTTATTATTATATGAACATAATACAATAATATTATATGATACGAAAGGAATATTGACTTCTTAGGTCAAAGTTTAAGTACAGTGTTTACATTTTCATAAGATTTATTTATAAATTTAATTTTCAAACAAGTTTTTGAATAAGTACCTATTTAATTTTATCGATGTTTTTTTTAAAATATATAAATAAATAACACATTTAGTTACGAGGAAAAAATGTATGTTTACGAGACTCAATGCCATCATAAAAGGGTGTACCTACCTACCAGATATGAAATATGTATAACTAAAAATTTTCAAATGTTAAAATAAAAATATTAGAAAAACATAATCATCAGGAAATAGTTCTTTATTATGTTAGTTCAAGTATTATTTTTGACAAATTTAACGAACCGCATAGCCGATAGTAATTATTGTGTTTATGAATGTGGAAACTTATTATTTATGACAACACTGGATGATTGTAAAAAAAAATATATAATAATAACGAAAATTAGAATTGCGGTTATTAAATAAATACGGCGTAGGTTCACCAACAGGTAGGTAATATTATTTATTCTGACAGAAGTACCGACACAATCTTATACATCAAGTACTTGCACGATTAATAATCATGGTCCTTTAAGTGTTAATTTAACACATAAAAAATTGTAACATACCATTAAAACATAATTTTACTATTTACATTTAATATTACTCAAAATTGTAAGACTTTAAAAATACAACAGGTACTTGATTACTTAAAATAACTATTTTGCTAATAAATAAATTGGTTGTAATAAGTTAGCATAATTAAATTTGTTTAAAATACACAATAATAAAAATGTTTCCTTGAAAAAGTAGGTACCTTTATATTTCAATTTAATTTTAGTATTAAAAATGAATAAAGTATTCCTGTTTTATAAAATTGTAAAATATATTAATAAATAATTATTGGCAATCTTGACACAGTTGGGTGTCTCTACAGTCTTCAATTATTACGAAATATTATAAATTCAATTTACTTCAATTAATATATAGTGTATTAGCGTGTGATAATCATACTCCTACTTGAATTAAAAAAATTGCTTGAATCTAATTCTTAACTAATAAACTTTTCATATAATCGCATATATTATACAAATATATAATGAATAACCATATACTTATCTTAGAATATTAACTAAAATAAAAAATGATTCAATTTGAATACTATTCTGCTTAATTCAATACAGATGTAATAAAAAAAAAGTAATATGATTTAGATTTAAAATGTAAAGTACATTACTTACTGCTGATATTTACAGTATTAACATTCGTGAGGTAGTTCAGTGATCGAATGAATGTAGTTAGTGTTCGTTGTCATTATAAATTAATAATTTATAAATCAACTATTTAAAATCATAAAAAATAAAAAACGTCGTATGCTATATGGCTTAAGACGCTAATTTAGATTAAAAACTGTAATTCTTTCTAATACTCTTTTTGCACAGTAATTTTGCATATTATCTGAAATTAATCCCAATTTTAATGACTTATATTTTAAATATTATCTTTAATTAATGCAATTAATGTAAATTTCAAGTGTAGTTTTTATTACACTAAATCGATTAATAAATTATAAACGAAAACTTATCTATCTTATACAATTGTCAAAACACTTCAAAAATTAGATTGTTTTTTCATTTATGCACAAACAGGGATCAATCAATTTAATCTTAGCGTTTTTAACGCGTGCTAAATGTGTTAGGATAACACGCGATTATATGGTTGGTAATAGGTTAGTGTCTATACAATGTACATAGTTATCGTACATCATATTATATTATGATGATTACCTACCTAATATATTATATACATGAATTTAAAATAATTCTGAAAAAAATGGTAATTATATTACCCATTACCCATCTATTTAACAATTTGGAATTTAAAATACCAGCTTAAATTATTTTTTAATTAATCTTAAGTATAAAAAAACCATCACTGTATAATCGTTTATTTTCAATAATGTCCATGAACTAAGAAAAAATTCAGTTTTAAATATAACTAACACGAATAAAATATAAAAATTAAAAATATGGTTTTATTCTTTTATCAACTTCATTCATTTTTAAAATTATTTTACAATTAATTAATTTTAATTTTATCGTTTAAAAACATTATGTAAAAAAAATTAAATTTTGTCTAACCCCTCTCGTCAAAAAGTAGATATTTATCCCCGTACATGAATTGTATTACTATCATAATCTATAAAAAAATTATATAATTTAAGCTGTATAAATATTAATATATTATATGTAAAATACATACCTAATAATGGATCATTAATTCATAAAGATTAAATTAATTAAATCGTATAGTACATTTTCTCAGTTGTATATTTTATTTGAAACTAATAAGTTCCAATATCATTAAATTCATATGTAAATTAATAAAAAAATAAAACAAATTCAACATCTAATAAACAATGTAATATATGTGATAAATATTTAAATGAGATGACCTCTGAAAGTTAAAATATATAATGATAAAAAATAAATAATCATAATACCTATATGCTTTAAATTATTCACTATAATACTTGGGTAACCGTATATTATTGTGATAATATTTTTACAGTAAGAGTTACAATTTACTAACTGTTCTTGCCTTTATTTCTACAATCGCATTCGTATACGAAGGTAATTTATGTAAAATATTAACAATATTATAGTTACATAATTGTTCATGATTGTCTAAAATGATAAATAATTTTTTTTTTTTTTTATTAAGTTTGTTTTTTATATTAGTTGTATTGATCGAGTTCATGTTTAATCCTCGTTAAAAAATAATTAAGTACACCGACAACAATATAATATACCTCGCGTTTGTGTCGGCATTTATTATAATTTTTGTATCATAATTTATTAATCGAGGAAATCTTAACCCTGAAACGCCCTTGGACGAACAAATGCTCCAAATAATTTAATTATCTCTGACTTTTATGAAATATTGTATCCTAATTAAACATCAAAATAATTATGATTAAAATATATCTACCTATTTTGAGGTTTCGAGCACAATTAACGTTTTTAAATTACTACAAATTAATCGGGCGATTTGGAATAGAACTAAAACAAAATACAAAGCTTTCAGCTTTAATTATTTAAAATATAATTTTAGCAATATTATAAAATAATCTAATACATAATAATAATATGTAATAATTGTGTATGACAAACAAAATATATTTTTGACATTTGTTTGGATTTATACAGTTGAGTAGCAAAAAGTATACCTACCTACCTCCTTGTTATTTAATATTTTGTATACCAATTTCAGTGTCAGTTTGTTATTACTATTATTTTTTTAACAACATTTAGCGTGTTTATTCAATAGACTATTAAAATACTTAGTCAGTAAACACGAAACCACAAACGGAATTCGAATGCGGTAAAACCAAACGGAAATGTTTGTAGATGGCCATCTTCTAGAGAAAAATAGTAATTGCTAATTAGTTATAATATAAGCAACAGACTTACGATATAAATAAATATTAAAATTATTTTTATTTAATATAGCGAAAAATAGGAGATAATAACTATATGTATTTCGGCGTATTGAATCAGTCATCGACCCATTATAGCTATAAGTGCAACGCAGCCAAGGATGTCATCTTTATAATAAGCAATCGACGTTGAAAAAAAAAACCCAAGATTATATTTTACAGGCGTATTGTGTGCAAATGGCGTCGATTGTTTATTGAAAGAGAAAGATTTTAACGACAGGTGCAGTACAAGTACACAATATTTTGAAATTGTATTAACAATAACATTTTTTTGATAATCCGTAGGGAAAAAAATAACCACCACGCAATAAATAAATAATACGCATATTGTGTACGGTGTATGATACCTATGAAGAAACGGCTAATGTCTAAACAACTTTCCATTGAATAATTGATACAAAATACGCTGCGAGTAATGGAAAATGTGCAGTATGTGTTCCATATGGATGTCAAACGTATTCCCGGTAAGGCAATAGATGTGCAATTATTCATTTAGCCGAGACTAAAGGATTTCATTTCTGTTTAAGCTTCGCGCAAAACCGTCGTTCAGATAAAATACAATGTTAAACATTATTACCCATATAGATTGTGTAGGTATTATGCGTACAATATAAATAATATAATACCTGTGTAATACCTATATTTTATACGGTCTGCGTTTGAATTATTTGAATTCCCGTGTCAACAGCAATTAGTAACACGATTTTCATGTAAATATCAAACTACTTGTTTTCGCAATGTGCCATACATATTGTACCTAAGTACATGAAAAACCAAGAAATCATCGTTTAGGTATGTCTGCAGAACTCGATATCAATGAACCTGTGGATCGATCACGGTGAATGTTCAACGATTCGACGAGGGTCAAGTTCTATCGCAGGCATTATTATAATATACAGGTATATCTAGCCTATATCGCCGTTAATGATCTAATAGTCTAAATATGGCTGCTTAATAATTGTTCTGCATCGTTTGCTAATAAATTAAAAAGAGTTGAAACCAGTAATCCTTGAAGTACGATAATACTACCGAATTATAATTTTTAAAATACCTACTTCTGAGTACTGCAACGTTATTATGTAGAGTAAATTTTATCAAATTGTATATATATATATATATATATATATATAAGCAGTTGAAATAAAATATCGTTTCATTGCATTATAATCGGGTATATTTTATTTAAAACATAAAATCATCTTATTGTTCAACAGGTGCTTCCTGTACCAAACTTCTTGATGAATATTTAACATTTAATACTCTAATTAAAAAAAAGTTCTATATACATTATTTATTTTGTATTATCATTGATGTTAAAGTGAATATTATATTGTTTTGATTTTAGTAAATCTATAAAAAAAAAAAATCATGAATTTTAAAAATAAAACAACTAAATCATCGAACTAATGTTTCACTTAAGTTGAGAACATTGTTCTGCTAACTTTTACTATAGGGAACAATTTGTACACACACAAAAAATAGTGGTTACTAATAATCATTAATAATTCTAATTATATATAATAATGATCATATATTATATATGATTTGCACCAGAAATACGCCCATATGCTAAGTACAAATAAATTACTCTTTTTCCTGGTATATTACAATTGAATGACTATATAAAAATATTATTAGACTTATAGATATGTTAATATCATGAATATTTTATCTCAATATGATTACCAAAAATAGATAGATTAGAGGTAGATATACGCTTATAATAAAGTATTTTTGATAAATTGTACTATACAAACGTGCAAAAATAAATGTAATATAAATTTAATCATACTTTTTTTTACATCAGCCAGTAGCCAGTTAATTAATTTCGGTTTTTTTATACGTTCTATTAGGTACGTGAAGTTGACAAGATGACTGTATATTGTATAATGTATAATATATATATATATATATAAAGATACCCAACATGAACGAGCAAAATAACACTTTTTGCCTATTCAAAATGTTTGTAAAGGACTTCTAGAACAATTGATTTAAACATGTATTCAATTTAATAGTATAGCACGTACGTGTTGCGTTAATGTATATATATATTATATATATATACCTGCATGTTTTTTTAACAAAAATTTAAAAAAATAAGAACGATTCACCTTTTATTTAAAACATAACATCATCTTAAATATAAGGTGGAATATAATTACATGATAAACTTCCTGATAAATAATAATACTTAACACGGTTATTAAATAATGTATTAGGTATATATTATTTGTATTGTCATTGATGTTAACATGAAAATTGTATTGTTTTGATTACAGTAAATCAAATATAAAAGAATCATTTCTATGCAATGAACTTATATCTACTTCGATACAAAATATTGTATTACTTTTCTCGAAATATTAATTAATAAATATAAATCATAAATTAAAACCTTTAGATTTTAAAGTAATCATGATTTTTATGAGATACTAATTTTAGTATAATAGAATTCAATATATTTTTATTAATTTATAAAATAAACATTTTATTGATTTTAAAATTTTAATGAAGGAGGTACAATCGTTCTAACATTTATCAAACTTTCTGTGGGTGAACTTTGAAACTGAAAAGAAGCAAAATAAAGTTACAATCCAAATCAATCGTTAATAAAAGGATAATATTGGTGTTTTTATTGGCTAAACGTGTTTTAGGTTGTTAATTTGCAGTATGTATAATAATAACGTATTTAAAGAAAACGATTAAATCATGCTTATGTATAGGTAATAATTTACATGATTTTTTTTTTATTTGAACAATACATGCACTTCTGGTATTGATTATAATAATTTAATATCTTATGTATTGAAGCATATACGTGCGTCAAGGCACCAAGTAGTTAATATAACATATAATTTAATGTAAATTTTAATTGTAAACGGACTTCCTTATAATTTATTTATTCAAGAGTCCTCGAAGTGCCCGGTGCTCAAACCGAATAGCGTTATTGATATTAACTCAAAAGTACCGGCATTGCTATAAGATAATCGTCGTTAAACAGAGTACACTATTGTCGCGTTTTTTTATTACCCATAAGTACTTATCGGTCTAGAAATATTGGAATAGTTGGAATAATAGTCTGAGATCATATTTAATTAAATGTACAACTTCATCATTCCTAAATCCACTGAAACCTACAAAATAATTGTTTCACTATACGAACGAATGAAAAGCAACAGGAGTCTTTAAAATATTATATGTAACCACTATTCATACTTAGTTAGGTATTACAGGTATATCTATTATATTATATATATTATGTATACGATTAATTGCACTGTCGAAACAGGTTGAAAACAAATCCAACAGGTAATTTGTTTACACCATCAAACGAATAATAATAAAAACCGTATGATATAATTGATAATATTATGTTTTAATGAATTAAATTCATATTAATCAAATTATAATACCTGATAAATAATGCGCTTGGTACGTTGCGATTCGAAAACGGGTTGCTATATCGTTATATATATATCGTATTTGGTCGGGGAAAAGGGTAGCTTGTTGGTTTAGGCTCAAAATGTTCTCTCGATCGAATCTCGTGCAATCACCTTGATCGGATCGAATAGAAATCAGAAATCCAAAACCGCTTCGTGTGGTAGTCTACCGATTTCGGGCGAGCCAAAATGAAAACTGTCAACCTTCTCGAACCGCAGTCAACACAGAACTAACTGACTACTCTGCCATGTCGCGGCTTAATATATATTGCACGCGCGCGTATATCGGTCGCCGTCGTCACCGTATTTTCTTTCTCGCTTCCCCGTAATCTAGTTATTATTTTATTATTACAGATTCGACGAGATATTCTGTACACGGCGGCCTAACCTTCCTTGCAAAACCACTCGTCCGCCTAAGCTTACCTCCTAGACCTACCTAATAAATCTGGAATCAGGAAGCGCGGAAGTTTCTAGAGTTTTAATATATTTTTATGGTATTTCATTACAAAGAAATATACACTGTATAACTTATATATAAACTAATATTATTATACATTCATACTACGGAATACACATTTATTATAGGTAGTAAACGATGCCCTACCGAGACAAAATGGTATTTTCGATATCTTCGCGGCGCCACTGGTCTGTATTCAGTATAATATACATATCTTACATAATATTATTTTAATATGGACACGCGATTTCGTCGTCATTTGATTTTTTTTCAACCAACATTGAAACCAGATAGATGGGTATCGCACAGTGACCCGTAGTTTTATAACATAGTAATACGAAGTACCTATATAACATGTATTTTACACTATATACCTATATATTATGTGACATTCATCAAAATCGCATAAAAACCGATTGTGGTATTACCTATACGATTTTTATTATTGTTGGTACTTGTTGTTAAAAAATATTTTTAAAAAAAATACATGTGTTTATACACAAAACACATCAAAATGATTGAACCGGCCTTGGTGTACCTACACCCCGCTACGTGTATCTATCTACCGTATACACAATAATAAGTACTCTGCCGCGGGAATTTAACCTATCGGAGGCACATAGGTTTAAAAAAAATAAAAAAAAACCCGTTCAAGACTCCAGCACGCAATGTATTTTTTTCGCATGTACGCAGAGATACTATCGATCTCATTAGAATCTTTTCGAAATCCTATATTATATATTTATATGTATTATACAATTTCGAGTACACCCATAGATGTAAAAGCGAATGTTTTGACAGAAAACGTGACATTTGAACAACGTGTTTATCATTACGATTAGTTCCAGGATTGTAACCAATTTTTGAACAATTGCGGCATAAATCATTTTAAGAATACTACTGAATAATGAATATTAACAAAGCTATACCTAAAAGGAATTCAGACGGAAGAATCTATTCAAATTGTCAATTGGCTATTTACTGACGAGTTTTTGCAGCAGCAGTGATCATAATCTGATGTAGATAATACATGTTACACAGATATAATACAAGTACATATATTAAAAAATATGATATTACTTTTCTATATATAATAATACATAGTATTTTACAAGTGTATCCAAATTATTACAAGTATATGCATTTTATTAAATTATATATTATTATAGTATATTATCTACTTAAATCATAATAATTAGAACAATATTAGAAATAACGATTTGTTTAATTTAAACAAATATATAACCTCACCTTGTATTGTTTGACAAAAAATTGTCTTATCAATACTTATTATACTCAATAAAAAAAATATTGTATTAGACTTTTTATGGTGCTTTATACATTTATTAGACTTCAATGCTAAGCATCAAAAATTCAACAGACGTCATTATTTCAACTTATCGTACAAATAATCCAAATAGTTGACTTTTATCTTTTCCAAAAACATTAGCCACTTGTAAAAATTGCATCAAGTATAATTTTATATTATAATATTATGGTAGGTAAGCGGTGGCTATAAATTTTAAAAATTAAAACTAAATTTATTTTGTAAATAACGGTAACCTATAAGTTTATACTTGTATCTTGATGTATTTATAATATTTTATCCCAAATCGTTCTATCGATAGTAGTTTTAAACACACTTCTTACTAAATGCGCTCCATACCTCTTTTTAATTATTATTTATTATCCATTTACTCAAACACATTAATAATACATATAATCACATTTTTTTTTATATCATATATTTATATTTATATATTATGTACTAATTTCATTTAATTATTCTTTAATCATCAACATTATAAAACTATAACCATTAATATTATATTACAAATTATAATTGTCAAGATGTTATAAGTTTTGTCAAAATAAAGAGGACTTTCTGTTGAAATTTGAATAAAAAAAATACAAGATGTCATTTAAACACAATGATTTAAAAATGTTCAGAGAGGCCCGTTATTTTCTTGAAGAATAAATTTAAAAATAATAAATTTAAAAAAAAGTATCCGTGGTAAGTTGTACGTTTTATATTTTTAATTATTTTCATTCACTTTTAATTAAAATTAAATTATTCATCAATTTATTTGGGTGAACATATTATTTTCGTTACAAGTCAAAAATGGATATTTTATCATTGATAAATCCCTTAATAGTTATAGTTATCTAAAAATTTTAGTCTAGACTTAAGAGCATTGAGATATGGATAACTGGACAAATGTAATAAACTACGAAAAGTACCTACGTTAATAATTATAATATATTATAATTTACTCAAATTTCTAATTTCTATAACACTATGTATCTTATTTCATATGTATAATTTGATTAATATAGATTATATCAGTATTCAGTTATGATGATTAGTTATAAAACTCACCTTTTTTATTTATTTAAAACTACTTGTTTAAAGAAAAAAAGCTACCTATATAAAAAGTGTTTTACGTGCATTCATGACGTACACCCACGATAAGTATATAACTATTATAACTTTATTATTATTACCAGCTATTTACAAGCGACGCTTAAAATCGTTATTAAAACATTATACTTCTTTAACGAAAGCTAGAAATCGATTGAAAATTAAGGTATTAAAAACAAAAAATGATAATATTATTATATTAAGCAAACCACAATAATAATTAACTGGAAAAAAATCTTAAACTTCTATGTAATTAATTATATCGGGTTTTGATAAGCTTAATCTTGGAGACTAGAGTTTATTTTACTGCGTTTCTAAGTAATTATATTTTAATTTTTTTTTATACTTTATAGACGAACGAAAACGAAAAAACTCTTCGTTAATATACGACTTAATAGTTCTCTCTCCGTTGAGATAAGAGTTAGGTAAATGACATCGATGAGTAACGCTTAAATTCCTGAGAATGTTAACTGTATGACATATATATGCACATATTTTACTTATAAATTCTAATTAATTATTATAATTAAATAATATAAAGGTACTGAAGTTTTCGAGTGTAACAGAGTTATGATAAAATATTGTAAACGTATTATACCGAATTCAATACGAAACTTCTTTATTTTTACAATTTTTGTGACATGGTGTCGATGTCGTTGTATTTTATTGCACGGACGTGAGAGGTAGTGAATGCGAAAATAATGGGGTCTTTAAATTAAAGACATTAAAATTTCGAAACGCAAAATCCTTCGCTTTCAAATAAAAACATGCGAATACCATGTATTAATATTCATCTGATGTTTGTGCGCTTAATGCATTAATTAATTGTTTTTATATGTATACAACCAATGGTACATTAGGTATTCACACAAGATGATTTTTATAAGGACGGTGTCAAGTACGTATTTTTGCATTGTAACAATACTACTGGAAGAATCGTACAATATACATTGACAGTTATAATTATTATTGTTATAATATTTTATTCATAAGTTTAATATCATTGAGCATAGATGGGTATATCTACTATATAGGTTTCTTGTATGGTCTTATAATTAGTAAATAAATTTGGCATAGTCTATACTTATTTAATGGTAATATCTTCCTGTCGTATATATAATTTATATGGGTATCTATAGGTATAAACATAAAACAGTATACATCACTCGTATAGCACAAAAAAATTCTCATAATATGTGATTTAGGTATTAAGTGTTTGGTTATAAGTTAATATGAACTCGAGAAGGGTGTTCAGAAATAGCCTCCCTAATTATTTCATAGACAATATATTTATCATTTTAATTTGTATATTATTGTTATCTGTATTTTGTAATATTTAATGCAGATAAAGCATGTAATTTTATTTGTTGAGTATTATACTATTACCTATATATTATATTAAATACTATTTGTCGTCGACATTTCAGATACATATACTTATAGAAAAATAAAATCTTTTAAGCAAATAACAATCAACTATATCATATTATGATTCAATGGTTGTGTCTATTGAAGATATTATATTAAATACTTGCTAGCAGGAACAAATTATTATCATTCAGTTAATAAGAGTTGGTCAACATTTTATAAGTGTTTTATTTATTAATTAAGTATAAAGTAATAAGTGTAATAATTCGTATATAATATAGGTAACTATAGACTATAGTGTTTTACTGTTTAATTAGTACTATAATACATCGTTTTATGTATTTTAAATCAAATCGAATACAAATAATATATAAGATCATAATATAATGTATATTATTTTATGCATATGACAATGAATAATAACTAGTGTATCGTGTATATACAATGTACATATTATAAAATTAGTCTTAATACAAAATACCAATTTAAAATTAATTACATGTATATCTATATAAGCTATTAATTATTATATTATATAGTTTTACTATAATTTGAATTTCTTTATTACCTACGATCAAAAATGTTTTGTTTAATTTTTCATAGGTAGTTAAACGGATGTATAAACATAAACGGTGTTATATAATTATAAAACATTGTATTCGTGAATTAATACACATTTTTTAATGCATTGTTATTAACATTATAATTATTTACATTTTACAGTTAATTTTGGATTTATGAAAATTATATAACAATCAATAAAATGAACTTGAAAATATTACATGACTTAAAGTATCTGAAAAACTACAACAATAAGTACCTTTGTTGGACACCTTTGTGCTATTTAAACATTGTCGGTGGGTATAAATAATAGAAAATAAATAATTTCATAATAATACCTACCCATGTATAAATTCAAACTCAATTTCAGTTAAAAAATATTTCAAATGGTCCCAGTTAAAATAATTAAAATTATAATCAAATTGAATTTATGTAAAAGTATTTTAATGTAGTATGTAGAAAACATATTGAAACACAGCCTACTGGTTAATAATTGCTTAAAAAAATAATAGATATCATCTGGTTAATAAATATTAATATAATTTTAATATTAAGAAGAAATCCGCATAGTTTTTGTTTCGTACTACAGTTGTAGAATATGCAAATTTGGACTCAGCAGTTCCGATTTTGTGTTGTTGTTAACATTTGAGGATAAACCTATTAATATTATAGTGAATTGAACTAAAGAACTTATTATTATCTATTTATTTCGTATGGTTATTTCGATAATTTAATTTAAAAATAAGATATGTGAATTTTTAAGTTGTGATATTTTACACATTAAAAAATAAAATATCAAACAAAACCCAAATATTTAAAAAAAAACCAGATAATATTCTACATTTAAGTTTGATAATAGGTCAAATCACTTAACAACTAACACTATCAACACAAAATTAGAACTTCTGGACGCAAATTTATTTTGTCGTACATTTGTAAGATAGAGGCAATACAATAGGATAATATGCTAATCTTCTTAACTTAAAATAATTATATGAACTTGTGAACTAATATATATTTTTATAATTTAACTCATTATGGAACTAGTAACATCTTATAATTAGTTGGATCTATGTATTTGTTATAATATAAATGTTTATATATATATAATTTTATTACTGAATACGCTAATAATGTTGGGTAAAATAGTGGTTTTCTTTCCTAATTGTGACTCACTTGCAGAAATTGTCTTATTTACGCATACAAGAATGTTCAGATATTTATGCACTGTAATATATAATCTTATACATTATTTAAATATATGCAGTACAAACTATATAAACTTATACTCATATAGGTATTATAGGTACCTACGATAGGTATACAGGTATACACTGTATTTTAACGTTTAAACTAAATGTAGCTACGTTAACTTTTAATATAAATTATACACCCAGCTGCAGTACTCTGTTATTAGGTGTGTAACGACTAACGATTGCTTATAATATAATTTGTACTTATATAGTACTTAGATGAATATCAAAATGACGTATATATAGATATAATTACATGTTGTATTTGTTGTTGTTTTGATTGTTTAATATTAATTTTTCGCTTAGATTTTTTTTAAAATTCATATACGTATTATTACGTGTATTGTTGTGAAGTTTGAGTCATATACGTTGTATTATATTATATATTTTAAAAGATGATCTAGGTACATACAACTGTTCGAAGTTCGAATTATTTGATTTTGTCTACGAATATGTTATATTACATAGTAAAGATTTTTAATTGAATTTATAATTGTTAACATAATATTAACATATTATAAATATATATAACAGTACAGCACGAATAACTCGAATAAGCTGTATTATATAATACTATTATTATAAAAAAACGTTTAGAAATAACTAGCTATCTATCTGTAATAAATGTTCAATTTTATAGAAACAATAAAGATTGAATACAACTTCGAATTTATAACGACGACATCAGGTATCAACATAAGTACCACTGTGCCAGCTATACAATTACGTATTATATAAGTAATACGTTCTAGACATAGTTTTGTGTGTAATAAGACGTAATTTGGCAATGTATATAGTATATACTATATTAAGTAAGTGTATACTGTGTATATACGATGTGTGTGTGTTTTTTTTTATTCATTTGGGCAATATTATTACACGGAGGATATATTATAAGCTGTTCCGATAAACAATTGAATAAGTGTTTTAAGATTAAAGTAAAAATGCGCAGTACGATGTTTTTGATGCATACTTGTACTTTAAGTCAAGGAAATAATAAAGGTAAAGACATTGCTTATATATATTTTAAAAGATATTAAAATTTTGAAGTAGGTATATAATGCTTAATGTCCTTTTTAAAATAAATTTATGTTGTGGTCTTTCCGTGTACAGATTTTAGTATATGTATATAATATAAATAAGGTGAACGGCCTCGGACAGCAGTCAGTTGATGGTAATGAAAATAACATAATATCCTTGTTGTTCGATCCTTAGGTACTCATATAGTCATCATGTCTCATCCTATAGTATCTTATTTTAACAATTTTATAGTTTAATATGGTGTTTTTTAATTTAGGTATTATGAGTTATACATCAAGTTAAACATCTATGGCTACGGGCATTCAGTATAAACCAAACCAAATCAAGGCCTTTATTTTACTTATAATATAATATTTAAGTTGCAGTTTGTAAGCTCGCATACCCGTTGGAACAAATTTCAATGAAACTACGCGTAAATATAATTCATTATCAAATAAAAATAATAGTTTTATAATCTTAGTTATAGGCGGCAATCAATTTTTGTTGAGTAAATAATACAATATACAATATATATGTTTTAATTATTATTATTGTTTTATGACATTTATTATGTCGGAGTATTAACGAAGACATATCTCGATATACAATAGGTAATGACGTATATATTTTTAAAATTTTTATTTTTATTGCGATCAATTACAACACAATTATCATATATTTAAATAATTCAACATATACGTCGTCACGTCAGTGTATATGTTTTAATGTTTTGTTTTAAATCACCTTATTAAAGTAATAAAGTGTTTTTAGGAGAGAAATATCGGCACTAAGATGTAGATAATTGTAATTTTAAATTTTTAGTTCAATATTTATAAATTACATATTAGAGTCCAGAATATAATTTATGGAAACTCATAAATAGTAACTCTTTCGCAACAATCTTCAATTTCGTTAATTTGAAGGGTAATTTATTGTAAACACACTAGTTAATTTTGTCGATTATAATTTATAACTATAGGTATACCTACTGACTAAAAATTGCTGACAATTATTCAGCGATTAATATTTTAGTGTGATAATTAAAATAATCTGCATATATATAGAACACATATACTGACTGTATTATAATATAAAACCCTCCTGCAATTAGAATATTATACTAAAAGGACACTTAAAATAAGCTAATACTAAAACTATGGAAGTTAAGGAATAAATTATACTTAAATATTGAACTTAATAATGCTTATAAATTAATAAGTAATAAAAGAAAGAAAAAGACAATAAAATAATAAATATATTATTAATTTAATTACTTAGTTAAAACCTCTCTACTTGTCGCGATACACCATTGATGACTACTTATATGTGTATAAAATATATTTTGGGTGTAGTGAGTTGGTTTGTAAGTTTGTAGAACTCATCGCTTTTCGTCGTAACTTTATCGAGAAAATTAAGATATATAATAAAATATTTTGAAAAGACTCGTGTAGGAAGTTTTACCTACCGGTAAAGGGATACAAAATATTTTCTATTTAATTTCATCATATAGTAGATTATATAGTGCCTAACTTCCGAAAATAGATGTTATTCAAATATTGTATTATTGAATAGTGTAGTGTAGACAAATAGACACATAGAATATACATATATGAATTAATAGAAATATTTTAATAAAAATATACATACAAGTTCAATACTACCTCGTTCGAAAATTATATAACTGATATTACTCATAGATCATGGTTTATATAGATATTATAATAGCATAATAATTGTATATGAAGTAATTATCATATTTACTGCGTACAATGTACATGTAACTTTTTTAATATAATATGAATTACAATAATTTAGTGATTATCATTATTAACACTTTAACAACCTAAACTGTTTATATGTTTTTTTAACTTTAATTTTATATAACTATAGACACGTCTTCAAAGTGCAAGTATTAAATGTCTTGTATAATTATATATGAACAATAAAAATTAAAATACAAACTATTTGATTTTTAGTTAAATTACGTGTATATCCATAAAAATACGTCGAAAAAAAATTATGTGTATGATTGTTACATATTATTCAAAGGTCCATGCCCAAACATCTCGAATATTTAACCGTTTAGCGTTCTTCAGGACTAAATTGACGATCGAATCTAATTATAATAACCGCGGAAGTCATTGTACCTACAAATTATACCGAGCGAATGCTTACAACGCAATATTTATATTTTCTACATCAGTCATCACGTACACAAGGAAAACGGCTAACCACGTGGTCTAAGGTATTCTTTTAGATTTTTTAATTAAATTAATAATTAAAATACATCTCAGTATACGTAGATACTTGTAATCGAAATTTACCTGGAATTATATTGATACATGTTGGCTAAGCAACCATCGGTCAATTCATGCAGTTAAAAATATTATAGAGCGATCATTTGAGTCTGAGAATATATACATAAACACACAGTAGGAGCTAATCTCTCTTCGTTAGCAGGGGGTATATTGTTAGAAATCAATGGCATGAAGACTTTTAAAAAAAACCAGCTGAATTCTTTATGTGTAGGTATACACATTACAACAAACATTACCGAACGCTTCGTCAGTATCTAACACAAGTAGAATAAATCATGTATAAATAAGAAATTGTACAAGATTAGAAATATTAAATACTGAACCAAAATTAGCATTGAATTATTGAAGGACCACTATTATACTCGAAGAAAATAAGCTCGTGAATGTTGGCATAGACTTGTATACGTACGAGTGCACGACAAAAATAGTGCCAAATTAGAAATTTGTCTTATTAAAATGTATTATTTTTATATTATAATAATAAATAATAAAAATTATATATTTCGTAATTGTTAGTACTTACCTATTGTAATATAAAATTTTCATTTAAAAAAAACTGGACTATCTATTTCTTTAGACAAAGTCAATACCCCCACCCCAGTTCATACAATCAGAAATAAATACACTATACAAGCCAATACAAGGTACATTCACATTACTTTCATATTATAATATATACCTACCTAATTAGTATAATATTACATAAAGTATTAAAGTGTATTGTGCATATACCATCATGTACCATGTTATGTCGCTCAGAAATTTATTTTTATTTTTATAACGACTAATGGTATAATATTTATATTAAATAAGGAAGTATTGTAAGAACTAAAAAGTTAGTCGCTTTTCGCAGAACCGTTTAATCGTGTTGCATAGTTTTATTAAAAAAGAAATAGGTATCTATATCGTAGATAAATGTACGGCTATTGCTTCCGTTTCCTTGCGTTATTTTAGTTAATATTTACCTATTTAACTACCTACATCTTCAAATTCAATTTTTATTATTCGTGTTGCTTTATTTGCAATGTGTAAAAAATAACAATTACGTCAAAGTTCGCAATACTTATACATATCCATGATAAACCATAAACTAATTATTAATTTAAATGACGTAATTATTAAATAATTAAAAAATAAATATTACATCACAAACCAATTCGATACAAACAAATCAATCACGATATCTGTAGATTGTTTGTGTATTTGTGTTCAGTTACAGTTATAATATATGTATCAAGATTCAAGAGTCAAGACGACTATACTCTACAACATAGGCGCAACTTGGGGGGGGCTTGGGTGGGCTTAGTCCACCCAGTTTTTTATGTTAATGTTAATAATCAATATTAGTGTTGTAGGGGCAAAGCCCTAACGGGTAACTGATATCAATTTAGCCTACCCAGAAATAGAGCTCTAGTTGCGCCTATGCTCTACATTCTACAACAATAATTCTACATAGTATATAAAACACCTTCAGCACTAAATATACTGTACCATTTCCTAAATTATAGGCAGATAATAGGTATTCTACTAAATTATATAATCATATTCATTTATGATACGTATATTATATACGTGCTTACATGGTTATGGCATTATATTTCATATAATACGTGTATGATGGTGTATCAGCGTATCATTTACACTTGTATATTATGTATAGGTACATTATAATATCAATTATTTCCCCGTTAAACATTAGTTATCCTTGGACGTGGACTTGATCGTTTACTGTGTAGGTACATTATATAAACATACATCGTGCTTTAATCCCGTACATGCCACAGCTTTACCGCACAAATCCGCACTTGAATAAAATCACGCTAGTTGAGTTATCTCTATGTGTAACCGGTTGTTTTTAAATATTTTTATTTATAGGACACGTGCCCGGCACGTATGATGTACACTTTAGCATCGTGTGCATTGTTCGGATAGGTAATATACACATAATTAAATAATATATATGTTTATGTAGTAGAGACAATGACAAACCAAGGAATGCAAAATTATTGTGGGTTAGGCGCGTTTCATATATACGTAAGTAATTGTATATTGAACGCCAATATAAAAAAAAATGTAAGCATATACCTAATCTTGTTATATTGTACTGCTTGGTCGGTGCGGCTATCGTTATATTGCCGTGGAATAATGACATGACATTACTGCAAACGACGAGTGACGATTAAGTACATAATAATAATAACAATAATAACAACAATAATAATTATTATTAGTATTATTATATTACATGTATATATGAGAGACGTGTAGAAAGAGAGATAACCGCAATGGAGTGAACGAAACATGGTAAATTATATTATTTTAAATATACATTAATAAACATGTATTATAATATATACAAAGACGCCGCGAGAGGGGTACAAGGGGGCGCACTTGCAACCCCCAAGCAATTTTTGATAGCCAATTATGACAACAAATTAAGTTTGCACTGTATTTCTGACAATATAATTCATATAGTTATACATATTATCAAATAAGTGTGAATAGGTTAATTTATCACCACAAACGGTAGTCAATAATTAAATTAATACAATTATTGTCGTGTCTATAGATTCTAAGAAAATAAACGTGGGGTAAACTAAAAAAATGTATATAGGTACCAAATAGGTATAGGTACTATAATTGTAAAAGTTATAGCCTAATAAGTTATTGGTTGGCCTGACCGAAATACCAAAATGATGGTGAATGACTAGTCATTACTCATTGATGAGTTAGAGAAAGTAAGTTTGATTTTTTTTGTTACAAATGTTAATGATTATGAGTTTGGATTACTTATGTTTAAATAATATAATAAAGTTATCATGTTTAAATACTGCGACATATTTTTATAATAGGTATTTTTTTATTCTAGCAAAAATTATTTCATCTCTCAGATACCTAATGGCTTGTATAAGATTTTGGTAACGTATCTTGTGAATATAATAATTCCACAACAACTTAGACTCAATCAAAAATATTGCTAATTCTGATGCAATACCAGGTATCCCCCTAGAGGCAAAGGCGTTTAAAACGTATGTAATAAAGTGATCTGTTAAACGATTTAATAAAAGTAAATAAATAAATAAAGCAATACAATCAATACATTAAAAAGTATTATCAATGGGTAGCTCCTTTGAACAAAAATCTTATCATCATGCTATATATTTTAGCCTATATGTTTCTTGTATTTAACAATAGAGATTGTACTTATATTTATTTATTACAAATAAAAAAAAATATTGATAATAATTTAATATTATTATAATTTTAAAGCAATTACATATTGGGAATGAGAAAGACTTCATTCTCCCCCTCCTTACAATACAAAATTCTAAATACGTCATATAATATATGAAACACTACACATAATATTATCATCTATATATGAAATACCATATATATATATATATATATAATTAATTAAACACCTGCCTACAAACTTAACTACACAAACATTTTTCCAAAAATACATTCTAGTGTTCCCAATATCGCGTTATTTTTATTTAGTTTATTATAGACAATGTCAACAATTTATTTACCATTTAAAATAAATATATGATTGTTAATAGTTAAATAGTTTATAACAGTAAAATTACTTTAAAATACCTCGTGCAGTAATAAATATTTTATATATTTTATTATCTCAATTCCCAGATAGGTAATTAAAATAGTACAAAATGTAGATTACATAAATCATATATATTAGTTATGTATATAATACAAATTTTTATGATATGTTTTTATGATACAACAAAATAATTTGTAATAAATTGAATAGCGTAAAAATAAATATATTACAATCAGAAGTACTTAGTATAGACCCAGAAGGTTAAATTCAAAAATACTTAAATGCAATATGGTTATTGCGTGATTGCGTCTATATACGCAATTCCAATTTTTTCTTGAAAGGGGCTGTAAAAATGCATATCAAATAATCTGCATGTTAAAATAATAAAAATACCACCATTTAACAATTATTTTTTACACTTTGAAAGATTTTTTTTAACACATTTTATTATTACATTACCGTTGTTCCTTGGGACTATCCCGTGAGGGAGTGCAGATATTTAATCTGAATTAATATACAGTATATATTATACATTGCACCCATACGAAATAAATTATAATACCAAACAGGAAATAATAAGAGAATAATACTAACTAAAATCGAAAGAAATAACACTGCCGATAGAAGATACCTATCACGAATCAATAGATAGGTATATATTATATTATTAATACATTTTACACATTTTTAATGATTTAATGATAAATATAAATAGGCAGTAACAGATAACAAATTTATGTTTAGTTTACAGCAACTGTGTTTGAAATTTGGTTAGGTTTTATAAATGTTGACAGATACAGTATTAAGCACCCTGCCTTTTAAATTGTACTTATGGGCTATTCCCTATTAAAGTACTTAAAAAATTAAGCGTCTGCCTTGAAAGTGTGTATTAAAGTTTAATATTTTTTTTACTTTTACTGATTAGTTGCTATATATTGCTTGAGAGTTGAAGTCAGAAAGCGCAAGCACGTTGCTAAATATGATTTTCGAGGGATAGAGAGGAAGGATTAATTTTTTATTTGATATACCTAGATGTTATTAATTTTATTAGAAAACAATATTACGTTTTTCATTGAAAATTCTTGTTTAATTATCAATACTTTTGTCTGTAGATATAATATTGTATTTTATCGAATTTTTATATTAACGACCCCAAAATACACCTTTCCTATTGTGTTCAAATGTGCTATGATGTTTGTTTTCTATATTACACACGAGTTTTTCTCAATGAGGTCCTATTGATTTCAAAATAAAAAAAATATATTAAATATATATTATTAATGGTTAATAGATTTAAATATATGATATATAATAAACTAAAAATTGTATAAGTTATAGACTTATACTTTATAGTTTATATTTATTTAACTATTAAATTATTTATTAACTATTTATTTAACTATTTATTTAACTATTATAATAATTACATATAAATAATAAATTAAATGCAATATTTTTGGCAAAAATTAATTTAATCTACTGCATAGGTAGATCGTAGGTACTTAACTAATAGTAAAATAAATTAATCTAATATAGAAATATAAATATACATAGTAATATAAATTGACAGATTATCATGGTTCAGAATAATTTTCATATGTTATATGTAATGAGTAGGCAATGACTAATAAATAATAATTACATATTTGCATTCAAATTTAACATATGCATTACAACAACTTATACTCAGTGCGAGGTACATACACACGACAACTACTATACAGCATAGCCGTAGAGTTTATACTTACTTTCCTATTTTTGTAGTGACTAATTAAACAATGCACTCAATGTATAGTTATTCGATACATATTGTTTATGTTGGTTATACGGATTATTTGTTTATATTACGAGTACCTACTAAACTATATTTTCTTAAATATCTTTATCATCAAACTAACTCTAACGTTTTTGATAATCCGTCTTAGGGCACTCCGGATATTCAAATAATAAATATTTTTTAATTTAAATTAACAATTAACATAATATACTTTTTATATATACTTAATAACACATATTGTTACAGGACTTCATAACTCCTATTCTGCATGCACAGTGGCAAACCTCATGAGACAATGTTATCGTAATTGTAGGTATATAGTATTCATTTTCATGGCGATGCACTTTATTTTGCCAATAGGTGTATTTTAAATTTACGGTCTAATAACGTAATATATATAAATATATATATATCTAAATATCTAATATATAAAAATCTCGTGTCACAATATTGAAAATGTTTGTTACCTACTAAACTCCTCCGAAACGGCTGGACCGATTTTAATGAAATTTTGTGTATAAATTAAGTAGGTCTCAGAGAATGATGTTAACTTTTTTTCATACCCCTAGGTGTAAAGGGTGGCTCACCACAAAGGGTTAAAATCAGTAAAAAAAAAAAAAAATAATAATAACCACACGTCACGGTTACTAGAATATTTTTTTTATGTGTGTATTTTATCGGCGTGTAGATATGAATTGTTCTGAAGCGTAAGATACCAACTAGCTCAATTTTATTATATTACCTCTAAACAGTCTAAACCTCTTTATTATGTTTAAAGACTGTGCGATTATTTAATGATTAAATTTAAACAATTATTCGAATAAATAATAATAGATTATTTTTAACAAATGATACATAATCGATTAATCGATTGAAAAAATGCAACTAAACGCTAGACAGGACAGTTATATAAAATTGATGTCAGAGATATCATCTATACACCAAATTAGAAAACCAAAAATAGTTTTTATCCTTACGCTAAATGTTAGCATTGTTAGCATTATATTATAGGCAAACAAACTTAACACGGGACCATTTTGTACGGGCGTAGACCGTTTGGGCGAAAAAGTTATAAATAAAATTACATATAATATAATTAGTACATTTTAAAGTATTGGCATTGTATGAAAATGTTCATAATAATATACATTCAACAATTAATTATTTAAATTTTCGATAATAGTGATTAATAATGATTAGCAATAATATCATCCATATGTGTCACCAGGTTTTTACCTCGCATATAGGTAAAAATAATTTCACTTGCCCAAACGGTACAAATGATAGTCGCCCAAACGACTATTATTTTTTTGGTCAAAATTATTACCTTCGCTAAAACGACCACCGCCTTTTTGTACGGGCGACGAAGTGCACGAAGACAGCTAGTATGTACAGTTTACTCCCGATTATCCGTGGAATAGGGTGGCAGGACATCCATGGATAAACGAATTCCGCGGATAATCCGCAAAATTAAATTTTATAATAAAAACTAAATTGGAAATTGAAATTGAAAATTATTATTACATATGTATCATTAAAAAAGATCCACATGTATGTACAATGAATGTATGTATGTACATGTATAATGAAAAATTAATAAAAATTATAAATTATTTATGTGCAAAAAAATCAGTCACAAGTTGTTGTTTCTTTGTTTGTAAACTCTTCTTTTTAACTTGTGATTGAAGTTTTTTTAATAATATTTTGTCATACAGAGTTGTATCGTCTTGTATGACAAATTCACAACCCAATTAAACCTATAATGATTTATAATGGAAAGATACAATACGTATATATTTTTTTGTATATATATAGGTATGTATGTAGACGATTCCGTGGAAGACAGCGGATAATCGAGAGTAAACTGTATATTTTACTTTGTTTTTGTTTTTGTTTATATTCATTGTACCAAATGCAGAGTAATACATTTCAAAATAATAGCTAGATATAGGCATCATGTTTTTTTTTTATGAAAAACCATTTCATAACTTAAGTAAGCTTATAATATTATAGATGATTAAATTTTTACCTGCAGTGAACCACTGTATCATACGATCAACTGTAGGCATTGGGTATTCTGGTTTCTCCTTTAACAGATGTCTTTATATAGGTGCTGACAGGCGATGAGTAGTATATAATATTATATACATGCAATATAGGTACTCTGAATTGAATCAAGAGGTGACAAAATCAGAAAAGCAACTGATGTTCTACGAATCCGTGATTAATACATTGATAAATAATACGGGTTTGTAAACAAATATAATTATTGAAAATTATACTCATGCGTATACTGCGTAATATGACGTCTACAATAATGTGCACAGATAATATAGAATAATTATTAATGAACAATTTAAATTAAATTTTTTCCTTGCTTCTAAATGGAGCAATATAGCAACCACAATATATATCATGGCATCATGCCTATCACATATGTACATAATATTATATAGGTATATATTAAACTGTAGTTCAGTAGTTGTATGAACTATGAGATTAATCGATAAGTAGAAAACCAATAGCAGTAGTTTAGTCGGAATAATGAGGCGAACAGTTTACCAGATCGATCTCGTAATAATCTAATAATCTGTAAATAATTGCCTGAAAGGAGATGATTAATTTAAATAGGTACATTAAAACAGTATTCTATGTATTGGTTAGGCTTAGGTTTCGTACATTTATACTTTTAGCTGTAAAATAAATAAATAAACTATAGGTACTACGATAGATGGTTAATTTTTTCAGACCCCTCCCCCCATGAAAAATTTCTGGTTGCGCCACTGGTATTACCATACGGAGTGATCCATTATCGATTTAATGTATAACACTAAAACGTCTCATACATAAATTTAAGTCATTATAAAATAACATTTTTAGAAAAAGAAATATATTCTTAGTATTTTTTTTATAATTTTTAAAAACTCTTATTCTTGAATGATAATATATATTTTTAATTTTGTATTCTGAAGTAAAATATTATTCGAAGTATTTCGATCAATAAAAATTAAATTTTAGACAAAAATGTAGTTAATAATACTCGTATAGTTTATTAGTTATTAATTCACACAACTTTCACACTTTAGCAACGACAACCCTTACCAGTTTCACTAAATCATACACTTAATTATTCCACATTCTGACACTGTTAAGTACTTAACTTGGCTTACCATGAGCGTTCAAACGGGGGAATAGATATGGGAGATGATAATATTTTAAATACCTATCTATACTTACTCCTCAAATCAATCTAGACCTATATGTGAATATGGATTCAGCTATAGGGTGCAGTTGTAGCAAAAATATCAAATATTAAAAACATCCAAATTTTCCAACCAAAATCATCAACGCTCCTTACTATATCTCAATCGATTCAAATTATTCCTAAATATTGACTTGCACGTGCCCTTAATAAAAAAGTTATAAGCAATATACATTCTACCAAAAATTCCACATCTGCTAACACATCCACTCGAAGCCACTTATAAAAAATCCAGCCACTTCTTGAATATTCTCCAAAAAGACTCAAACACTGGGGACCAAGAGATTTTTCTATATATATTTATAGAAAATATGATAGATATAAACACTTTCCAAAATGTTGTTGCTAGATGAAAATGGTTTCTTCATCAAATGCACATTTATTATTCATTTAGCATTTATTGTACCTACCACCAACGGCCTATGTACAGATTAAAAAAAAAAAAAGAAGAGTAGTGTAATGGATAAAAATTTTGCGATGTGCCACTGTTCCACCTTACTTCGATCATCCAAGCAACCAAGTACTAAATTTAAATACTTGAGCGCATTGTTTGTTTTATCTCTCTGACCCACGCTCAATATACATAGCAATTTTATGTTGTTAGCTTCAGTAACTATTTCAGTAAATTGGCTTATTATTTAAATTCAATTTAAGAATATTATTTGTCTTCTTACATGATTTTTGCGATATTTAAATTTTAATACGAGTTATACATGAGTATACCATTAAATATTGCAATTATTTAAAAAAAAACTCATATCAGTCATATCTCATTTTAATATTGAAATATGGTATAAATGTCAAAGTAAGAACAGAGATAATGTTCTCAAATTTAAATTCGATAATAAACCTATTCACTCTATACAAAGCATTAAAGCTAACAACACAAGGTTGGTTCTATTGTAGTGGTAGACCACAAATTTGGTATGTTACACATGGGTCAAACAATAAATAAAATAAATAATGCGCTGACATCTTTTTAAAATTAATCCAAAATTCGGGTTGTACACCAAAAAATATTTTGTAGAATAAGGAATTAAAAGTGCATATTGTAATTAAAAAGTTTAAAAATAAATAAAATGATAACGATAAATATAAACATTGTTTATATAAAATTTATATTAAACAACATGAATTAAGTAAAAAAATATTTTCAAAAAAATTCATGATTTTTGAAGTAATGATGTATTACAAAATTAATTCGATCATCTGGTATAATATGAATATAATAGAGTATATTAAATATACTGTTCCCATGGTGCGTAATATACTCTTTACCAACACAATATAAATAACTATTGTTTTGTAACCATAAAAACATTATATAGTAATATTATGTTGTGCTTTTACGTTGTACGCTATTATTAATTATTAATTATTATTATCATTATTATTATGATAAAATTAGGTATTACCTATTATTATACATATATGCACTGCGTGCCCGGTAAGTTAGGATAATGCATTTACCATTCGGAGAGGGAAAACGAATGGCCTTAGGGTGCCTATAAAATTGACCAAATTTTGAAATTTAATACAATGTGCAATATTAATATATTATACACGCATAATGAGTATACATATATATCAAACATGTAAGGCTTTATCGATTCTGTTATACATCATATATCTATTTAAGTATTAAGTATGTAACATATAAGTAGGTACTTGCCTACATACATATTTTTAAGTTTACGTAATAATGTTCGACTTGCATTTTTTTTTAATTATGCAATTTGCACGGTGTGACGAAAACGTACAACAACGTTTTATTCAATTATATAAAAATTATAATTAATTATTAATTATAATATTAAATTAATAATAGCCTCTTAGCTCTTACCTATTTAGTACTACCTACTTACTTGTATAAAGGTGGCATTCCATTGCCACCATTACTTGTGTAGACCGTGTCCGTGTGGACGTGTGGTCCATGCAATACACAATTTTTCTTTCATTCATCAAATTAAATTGTATTGTTTAAGACTTAGGATAAAACAATTTCTCTAGTTAGTAGTTACATATTAATAACCACCTATCCAGCTATCCATACGATGAAGTACATGTACAATTAGACGTATAGTTGAATATTTTTAAATTTAAACTTTAAACTGTTAGATGTATTATATGGATGTAGGTATTTTAGTATTCAATATTGACAATATTTATAAACATAGAGAAATATTCATGAATATAATATTATGGTAACGTGCATATTGTACAATGTACCACTGTTTGATATCACATGGGGATCCCATCCACCTAGTTTAGTGATAGGAGTCCTTATCAGTTTTTTTTTTTAAATTTAATTTTAATGTTTACTTGGACCTGGGAAACTGATATAGAATAACTTTCATTTTCGTACTTAATATTTTTTTTTCAATACTTAAATTTAAATAAACTTAATTATTTACAACTTATTTTATTTAATCAAATACAGTGACCATTAATAGTGGTGCGTACCAAATATTTAAATATATAATGTTGATAGTATATACTTAATTTACATTTTTAAGTAATATACTTAGTAAATAATAATTATTATTAATTGTAAATTGTACTAAATAATAATAAATTATTATTTATAAGTAACATTATCATTTGAGTTGTCTAAAGTAATGAGATGAATTGGGATTTTTTATTAAACATGTATTAATTTAATGTTCCTGTCCAAAATAATCGAATATAAAGTGTATAATGCAGTCAGTACCATTTTTTTTATAAGCATTTACTGTCGTTGGTGTAACCGGCCCTGTATCGTAATTCTTTTCAAGCCTATGGTTACTGTAATTACTAATTTCTATCATTTAAAAAATGTATAACTTGATATAGTTATCTATATTGATTTAGTATAATGTCATGGTGAAATAAAATATTGATTAAACCTAATAATTTTGTAATTACTATTATATAACTTGTAATCTCATA
Organism: Rhopalosiphum padi; assembly: GCF_020882245.1. Taxonomy (NCBI): domain Eukaryota; kingdom Metazoa; phylum Arthropoda; class Insecta; order Hemiptera; family Aphididae; genus Rhopalosiphum; species Rhopalosiphum padi. The sequence goes on along the minus strand of NC_083598.1, from coordinate 8,242,979 downwards.
TTCTAAATACAAAATAATTAGTTTATTGATTAAATAAGAAATAAAAATTCTTTAATGTTGAAGTCATTAGAAAATATAATTTCAATTCAATTGAATTCTTTTTTTTAAATTTATATTAAAATATATCTGAATTAAAAGTCCAAACTAGATTTTTTTTACCAAATTACTCTACTCAAATAATTATTTTGGTTATTTTTGTTAGTAAGATAATTCAATCATATATTTTTTTTTACTTGGGTAAAAAAGTTATTTTAATAATGATGTATTTGTGTTATGGTTATATATTACATAAATTATTATAATTATTAATTTTTTAAGCATTATATTCATTAATCAATACCTATTAACATATACATTTATTTAAGGAAAACTAGTATAATATGTCTTATACTTCTTTTTTGATGTCAAGAATGTGATGTTTATAAAATCATTACTATCGATCTACAAGCCTACATTAATATTAAAGAATTTCATTTCATTGCAATTGAGTTATAATAAAAAGAAAATGAGTACTTTGGAAAATGTTATTGATGGTTTAAATGATGTTAGATGTCGAATTAAAGTTGTGACTCAAAAACAAAAGGAGGTAATCATTTACTTAACTCAATTACAAAAAGAAATTTTTTATTTTTAAATAAAATAATGAACTAGTATATTATATATACAGTGCTATGTAGAGCCAAGGCTAGTTGCTGTTAGTAAAACAAAACCTATAGAACATATAATTGGTATTTACCAGAAAGGTCAAAGACATTTTGGAGAAAACTATGTTCAAGAATTAATCACTAAATCAACAGATGTCGAAGTAAGTATATAATTTGACATTGAGTTGATTTTAAAAAATAATTATCTTCATTTTTGAATTATTTATAAAGATATTAGATAAATGTCAAGACATTAAGTGGCATTTTATTGGTCACATACAAAAAAACAAAGTTTCCAAAGTGTTAATGGCTCCCGGTTTACATGTTATTGAAACAATTGATAGTGAAAAATTAGCAAGTGCTGTAAATGATGGATGGAAAAAACTTAATAAAGAAAGTAAATTGAAAGTAATGGTTCAAGTTAACACTAGTAATGAGAAAGGTTAGAAAAATTATAATACTTAATATTATTAGTTGTTAAATTATTTTAAATAATTTACTGTCTAACTTAGGGGTTGGCAACCTTTTTACCTACACATAATTATGGCCATAATTTTTTTCAGTTTTTTATTGAGGGCCGCATACAAAAATAAAATATTAAAAAATATACTTTATTATATATATATGATTAGATTACGTTCTTGCTCAGCTTATGTCATGAGATGTGCACATTGTTATATTAAAGTCATAATTAATTTAAGATATAAAATTGAAATTTTAAACACTATGATTTGGTTGGCCGCAGCAATAAGTTCCGAGGGCTGCGGGTTGCCAGTGCCTGGTCTAACTAATTAAATGTAATCAATGGCGGATTAACCTTCTCGGCGCCCTAAAGCATGCTCAGTGTTTACCGCCCCCCCCCTTTTTTATAAATACTATTATATACTATTATACTATCCATGGATCGTAGTTTAAATGGGCTAACATCGAAGAGTGATGGGTAATCGAGTATAGCTGCCCTGGGAGTGAAAAATAGTAAAATTAAATTTTTTTTTTTTTGGTTAATTTTTTTAGAATAAAAATAAAATAATATAAAAAATTTACCGCCTCTACAAGTTGCTGCCCTAGGCTCAAGCTTTAAGAGCCTAGTGGTTAATCTGCCACTGAATGTAATAATGAACATATAAATTAAAAATTCATAAATTGTATACTTTAAATCTACTATTTAAAATTTAAAAGTATTTACATAATTACATAATATACTAATATACATAATGTTTTAAATGACTGCATAGGCATAACTAGTCCTTTAAGTTAGGGGAGGGGGCTAGATTCCTAAAATTTTTTTATACCAAATTGTTTTTTAATTTGATTATTATTTATTGTTTCTATTGGTGTTTACAACCGACTTGAAGGATTATTCGTTTATATGAAACACATTATATTTTTTATATTTTAGGCTAAAATAAAGTTAATACTAATATGTTTATAAGTACATTTACCCAAAAATGTTAGGAGGGTTGAAGAGTGAAGACATGAATGACTGTAAATTTGCATAGCATAAGTCTAGTTAAACTGATAAACATGGGTATAGAATGGTATTTTAATTTAAGTTTTATATTAAAAAATTGCTAATAATAATAAATAAATATACTAGATCTAATATTATACTATAAAAAAAAAAAAAAGATACATACATTATTAATGTTTATTTGCAGAAAAATCTGGCATAACAACTGATTCAGTAGTAGATTTTTATAAATTTATTGTTGAGAAATGTGACCATTTAGAACTGATTGGTTTAATGACAATTGGTCAGTATGGTTATGATTGTTCTCAAGGACCAAATCCAGATTTTTTGGTATTTATATATTAATTTAATCTATATTGGAGATACCTATTTTATGATTTTATACATTTTCAGGCCTTAGTTGATTGTAAAAGAAATGTTTGTGAGAAATTAAAATTAAATCCATCCGAAATAGAATTATCTATGGGTATGTCTGATGATTTTGAACATGCTGTAAGTATATTATTTAACATTATTATCAATTTATATAGCATAATATAGATTTTTATTTAATTTTAATAATATTTATGGGCAAAAGCTCTTTTAACAAATTTATTATTAAATAATAAAAATAAATTAATAGTATTAAATTACCTAACATGACAATAAAAAATTATAAAAAATGCAAACTGAAAACAAAGAGTCCTTAATGGCAATAGTTGGTTTTCGGTTACTTATAAGTAGAGCGCGGATTTGTATGCACTTAAAAGTATCAAAATATGCCATATAATATGCAGTAAAAATCATGAAAATATGTAAAACATATGCAAGAATTTTTTATTTATTTTATATTTACAATAAAACTTATAATAATTAATTACTTAAATACTTATATACTTAATAATAAAAAATTTAGGGAATTTCCTGAACTTAATTTATTTTTTAAATGAATAATCATATGCATTTCAAGTTTTTCTTCTGTGAAGCTGTGTCATTTATTGATTAACGTATTTTTAAAGACTGAGAACGAACATTTGACCTCAACCGAAGTTATTGGGGTATATTTGAAGTTTACGTCGTAATCGATTATTTATCGATTTATTTATTTATAAATTATTATTTAGTGACTATGAAATTTAGTTTTAATTTTTCTACTTGACAAAATATTATTTTATACATTTTTTTTAAATTTTTGCTTTAATATGCTATACATTTTGAATTTTGTCAAAATATGCAAAAATATGCAATAACCTTTAAATATGCAGAAATATGCAAAAAAAAATTTCACCATTAACTTCAAATTATGATGATTCGTGGAGATAACTGACAAAAATCCAAAAATATTAAAAGGAAATAAATATGCAACTGCATAAAAATCCGCACTCTACTTATAAGGCTATAAGGTTTATTATTCAAGTCATTTGAGTTGTTCTTATATTATTATGTTATTGTTATTTTAGCTTTAAAATGTAAGCGCAAAATAATAAATATATATATATCATTGTTTTATATTTATGATATTTTAGATTGAATTAGGAAGTACAAATGTTCGAGTTGGAAGTAGTATTTTTGGTTTTCGTCCAAGAAAAGAAAAACAATAATTTATTTGTAATAATAAATCATTAAAAAATTAATTTGATTTATCTTATATTCATTAAATTTAAATTAGATCCTTTTTCATTGTAATATATAAATATCTTATTATAATATTACACAAGAAACTTAAAAATACATGTATCTATATTCTATATATATATATATGTATATATATATGATAAGCAAAAATATATGATTATAAATGTACTTAAAAATATTCGTACGACTTACAGTTTGGTCGACTTGTTTATGAATAAAATAAAAGAATGTTTTATAATATATAGACAAATTTACTATAACTCTGTTATAAATTATTTTAATTTTTAATTTTTTTATGAAGAGGCTTATTATTTTGAAGATATGCATTATTTATAGAATTTCTGTATTTTTTACTATTGAGAACTGACTTAAAAAAAAAACAGTTTTATCAGTTTGGTAATCACTCTGCTATACAGTTGTAGGTGTTAAGTATACCTCCTCATTCACTAGTGTACTGTAGTGGAAATGTTAAATTTGAATTTAATGATAAATTAATGAAAAAATATTCTTAGTGGAGACAATTTTTTGTCTACCTATATTAATGAGAATATACATTTTATACATTTATATTGTTATTATATTCATTATTTTTAATTTAAATATATATTTTTGTTAAATGTCTATCAAAAAATATTGCGTTTGTATATCTTTAAGATTACTGATTTTCAGTGAGAATTATTTATTATAAATCTTATAACAATTTTTCAATTTTTACCTATAATAATAAACTATTTAAATTTTATTTTGACAAATTTTTTTTGAATTTGAATTTCAAAACTTAAAAATAATTGTGTGTGCATTTTCAATATTTTTAAATTGCTATAAAAATAATCTACATGGGATCTTGCATTAAATGCTCAACCTTTTCTACAGAGTTAATGAATTTTTATCAACACTAAAATAATTCAAAAATATTTTATTACGCCTATAAATTGTTTATAATTTGTCTAAATATTTTTAAAGTTTCATCAAATATAGACAGCATAGTTTAGTATAAAAAATTATAATTTAAGTAATTGTAGAATGTTTTAGGTTTATAATTTATATGATCAATATTTTTTTAATAATAATTAAACAAGTAGCAAAAATTGGTTGAGTATAAATTATTATTAGGTATTCGTTTAAATATCAAATGTCTTAAACGTTTCAATTTCAATTACACATAAAATGTTTTAGTGACTACACTAAACTTTTTTTTTTAAATTCCGTTAAATAAACTTATGAGTGATTGAAGTATTAAGAATTTTCTATGTTGACCTAAGAGTATCAACTATATTAGGTTTGCGCTTGCTACAAAATAACAATTTTAAAGTTGAAAATTAAAGTATTTTTTCTATTGTGAAACGTGTACACATAAAAAAAAAACATACTGCAAAATTAATATATTCATTAGTTTGCTCATAATCTAAAAGTATATATAAATGTAAAAAGAATAGATATTTATCTAAAATTACGAACAGTAGTAAAGTAGAATTGATTATATAGTACTAAATATCTACACCTATAGGTTACCTACTACTATTTATAAATTTATGATTAATGACTGTACTTCTTAATAATATAGGTTTTACTATTTAATGGATTTGCTTCTTTTGAAAAGTACTAGATAGTACCTAGACTACTTACTAATGATTATCTTAATAGTTATAAAATATTAGTAAGTATTTTATATAATAATTCATAAATACATTTTTATAATCGCTTAAATGATTTCTAATCACATCCCATAGGCCTAGGTAATTCCAATAAAAAGTTAATTTTTTACAATTAAATGAATATGGTCTATAATCAGTTATTAAAACAAGCTTCTATAGATATTAAATATTAATGAATTTCAATATTAATCCTTAGAAGTTACAAGACTATTAATCCATCAATTATAACTTATAAGTATTGATATAGTATTAAGCATTTATGATATAGGTTGATAATTTTTTTTTATCGTAAGTGTGACAGCAATTGAATTACATCTTAAGTTATTAAATTTACTTTTTGTATTATTATGCGGACTGTAAATGTCTTTGTTTTTAATATAAAAACAAATCTGAAGTTGAGACCAGGTACGAACAAAACATAGTTCTAATTTTTAATAATTACTATAAAATGTACTTATAATTGATAATTAAAGGGTTATCTACTTGTGTAATCATTTTAATTTGTAACACTGTAATAGTTTACACTTAACTCTTTTACAATTTGAAAAAGTTATAATTTATTGATCAATATATTTTTTTTGTATATCAGCATAAATAATATGTAATTATTTTCTACCTAATTGTACTCCTATAACTCTATACATAACTGGTACATTAAATATACCAATATATACAAGTATAAATGTTAAAACTCCAGTCGTCAATTAATTATTCTTTGATCAATTAAAATTTATATTTTAATAAATAATATTATTTTAAAAATACTTGTATTAACACAATATATGAGAGTGTATGATATATTATTAGTATGGGTAATCGTAATCCTCTCAAGTGCTAAGGTGAGATGTATAAATGTAAAAAATATTGTTTCATGTATTACTGTGTTAATGTTACTTTAATTTATATTTTTTAAGTAAGTATTAGTCAAAAGAAAATAAGAAATTGATAACAATAATTACTCAAAATTATGAAAACTAAAGAACTTGATCGAACAACAAATTTCAAATTGATCAAAAATGAACACATTTATAACATAACATAATATTCATATATATTTACACACACATTTTAAATGAGTATACTTCATTAAGTTACTCATTAGGTATATTTTGAAGATCAGGCATAGTCTTATTACAATACAATATTTAGATACATATATTAATTTTCTCAGATCAGTTTTTGTGATTTTGAAAAATAATTTATTTTTATATAGTTTGTTGTTATTAGATTGGGCGGAAACAAAACACAATAATCTGAATAATCTATTTCAGAAAATCTGTTCTTAGAAAAACATATTTTTTATTGGCTTTTATTTTTTATTTTATTGATGTAAACTCCTTTAAGGATCAAGTACAGTTCAGTGATACAATAAAGTTAACAATATAAGGTTATATGAACTTAATAATATAAATACAATTTTTAAATAATGAATAAGTGAAGGTGAACAATAAGTAACATTCAAATTAAATTAAAATTAACAACATCGTCTATGGAAAAGATAATTACAACATATTAAGGAAACTTAGCTTACTAAATATAAGTTACGTGTATAGAATAGATTTACATTTTCCAGCTCATTACATTCTCAAGCAATACAATCTAGCGATCTGGGGGATTATTGTATCTATATGAAGTACGACAAAATGGTATTGAAAATGTAGGATGGTACCACAAATTATATTGAGGAACATTAAATTTTAATGAATGCAATAAATCCGGACAGGATATAACACCATTTATTAATTTGGACATAAAGTGGATATCTATAGATTTACATATACTAACAAGGAATTCTAAATTAATATTGGCTTGAATTGATAATATAAACATAAAGAAGGATGGATTTACGTGACCATGCAATTTCCTCTTATACCCAATTAGCGTAGGATTCCATAGAACTGAAGAGAATTCAAGAATAGGTCTAACTAGTGAGGTATATAAAGTTTTAAGACAAATTTTAATTATTGAATTCTTTTGTGTTATGAATTATAAAACAAAGACTTCTGAGTGCTTTTGAGCATAAATATTCAATATTAGAAGAGAATAATAAATTAGGCTCGAATACCACCCTTAGGTCATGACATGTATCTATTTAAACATGTTTGTCACCATTAATATGATAGTCAGAATTTACTTTAGAATTAGTACGAAAAAATTACATTTTAAAACATTTGGCAGTATTTAACTTAAAAACATTGGAACGGCACCAATCACTCACTCTGTTTAGATAATTTTGAATTAAACTAGTCATCAATTGAGGAATGATTGCCAGAAGATGGAAAATAACAACGGAGATAGGTGGCCCCCATGGGAAACACCTGAAGTGACTGGTAATAGTGGAAATGAATCAGATAAAAATCCATTGATTTTTACTTGTTGAGATCATCAACTAAATAATTATTTACTTTTTTAAAATTAGATTTGTTTAAAAAAAATTGTTTTCGATTAACGTTTTATTAAAATTTACTCTTATAAACATTATATTTAAATGAAGTTAGAAAGTATAATAATATGACATTGGCACTTTATTAATAACTAATGATGATAATATTGATAATACTTGACAAATATCATGTTTATAATATAAATAGTACACTAAAATAGATAAAAACATTAATAAAATGTGTATATGTGTAATATAGTATGCAATGGAAATTACATAAATAAATAATTAAATTAAGTATGTTATAATAGAAAAATACATAAAATGTTTTAGCAAGCACCAACAATATATTTTTTAATGCTTAGTTCCAATAATTAACTATATTTTTAAAAAGGGAGTAAATGCGATTGTTGTGATATTGAGCATATTTTTATATAATAATAAATTAACAATAAATTTGTTTTAAATAAAATGTGACTAGAATAAAATATATTACAAAAATGATTTCGTCATTTGACAAGTTTGTTTTGATATACAAATATAATAGTAATTATTCAAATATAAATATAAAGGTAAAAATTAAAAAATTAAAAAATGATTTTGTGTGAAGAACATAAATGTAATAAATTGGTATGGCAGTCTCAAGAGTTCAACAAAAGCACATAAAAATGAGTATTATTGCATAATAAGTTATCAATAATTCATTGTAAAAATTGAAAAATATGATTGGATTGCATATTTGCAAATTTTTTTTTAGCATATTTTAAGTATTATTAATGCAAACTTTCAGGAACAATATTACGACTTTTCATGTATCCAACAAGTTGCGCTGGTATTTCAGCTAAAACTTCACGGGCTAGGTATGATTTAGCGTTCATCGGATTTTCAATTTGTTGAAAATTTTTAAATGGCACAAACTGCACTATATCTCTGGCCGCATAGATTCCATTGACTTCAAGCTTAACTGTGTCACCATCCAATTCTTCCATTGATTGAAAATCAGCATTTCCCACTCCTACAATGATAATGGACAGCGGCAGTGTGGATGCTTTGATTATGGCCTATAGAATATAATCTAATTTATCAATCTAGTTTTCCAATTCTAATGCTAACAACTACAGTAGGTATGCAATAATTTTTGTGGAAGTAGAAAGATCTGTACTTATTGAACTCATACTGAATTAAAAATTGATTTCGACCCCATAAGTTATTAATTTTAACAAAATATATTAGTTATATAATAATATTATTTATGAAGTATAAAAGTTGTCCATATTATATAGGTATACACAAATATTTTTTAATGTTTTCTTTATTAGCATTCATCAGTGGATACAATAGATTTAATAATATACAGCAAAAAAAAAATAGGTAATAATTATTAAAATTAACAATAGTACATTGATTAGGCTCAAAAATTTGTATCATAAAAAAATATTTTTTAACCAACCTTTGATTCAATTAGTTTTAGCAATCCAAATAGTATGGGTTTTAAAAGAGAAAACATTTATAATGTAAATCATTATCTTATATTTATGTGTATTTCATAAATTGAAAATGTGATTATATTTATTATTAATGGTCCCATGAATATAATAAATATTTAAACCAAGAATTATAATAAGTATGACAAATTTGATTACTTTTACAAAGCGTGATTAAATAGTAAATTATTATACAAAATTACAATAGGTCATACAAAATACTCTTATGGGAAGTTTTTATTAAATTGCATTATTGTATACTAGAATTTTAAAGTAATTTAAAATTTATTAACACTTTTGAAGTTATTTTTTACATAATTCAAAGTCAATAAGACATAATACAACAACATTTTTGAAAAGTAATTTTATTTTTAATATTTAAATTAGCTTTATATAAATAAACCATATCAAACATAGTTTATTTTTTAAGATTATTATTTTTAATAAAGGTGAGAATTTAATTCATAAATATCCCGAAGTTAAAAAAAAAAATAGTATTTCCTGAACTTTTCCACAAATTCCAGTATCTTAAGTATTTTTAATATAGCTTAAGATGGATAAATCCATATTGTTTAAACTGATAGAAATTTAGGCTAATACATTAAAATGAAATACTTATTCTGTGTTAAATTTTTTTCTTATAATATTAAATATATGAGTTTAACATTTCAATCTTATGTTATACGTAACTTAATTATTTTTTATACAATTTTTGAAAAACCATTTATCACAAGAACTAATACTTGACATTTTTAAATGTAACACAACCAAAGTATCCACAATAAAAGATATTATCCAGTACTTATTTAAGACTTTAAGTTAAATTTAATATCAAATGTTGTTTAAATTGTTAAACATGAAAATTATTTTTGGTTGTAGTTAAATTGTACATAGATTGCTAATATTTTATTATTAAAAAAAAAAATTTCTTTTAAATACAAAATTAATATAATATAATACCTAACACTAATTAACATAAACAATCATTAATCATTTAATTAATTAATGTATAGTGGTAATAGATCCTTTAAATATTATTTATTAGTCCTTTTAAAAAAACCATGAAATGTATCAATTTTTTATGCAATCGGCATAAGAACATTAAATAAATAAATTAATACAATAATTGAATAACAAAAATAAAAAAAAAAACAACAACAAAAAACAAAAAATGAGAAAAGTAATAAAATATCTAAATAACTATATGGCAATAATACAATACAATTATAAATATTTCCTTGGAATAAATACATACAGAATCAAAAGTATTTTGTTTTCAGACTTATTAAAAATATTAATTAAGATTTAATATTTTGTAAGCAAATAGCACAAGAGTAAAAAGACTAAATTATTAATTAGTTGAGTATAAAACAAATGCATAATTGTCACGATTAATTTAAAATTGAAATAGAATAAATATAATTTATTGTGGCACACAATTTAAAGACCCGTGTTTATCTATGATAAATATTTAATACTTTATTTTTTTATATTCTTTGGAATAATGTTTTTAGACTTCATGTAGCCTACAATCTGATTTGGTATTTCAGCAAGCACTTCTCGGGCTAAATTTGCTTTAGCTAAAGTTGGATTATCACATGACTGGAAATCTTTAAACGATACAAATTGTGTAATGTCTCTAGTTGCACGTACGCCATTGACTTCTAATGGGACTGTATCAGCATCCAGTTCCTCCATCGCATCAAAATCTGCATTACCTACCCCCACTATGATAATTGACATAGGCAAAGACGATGCATTGATTATGGCCTAAATAATATTAGTTAAAAATGAGCAAAACCCCTTCAATCTACATGTATGAGCGCATATATTAATCGTTTCCATAACTTAAGACATATCATAACATTTGTGATAAGTACCTGCTTAGTATGGAACATATCTGTTATAACACCATCAGTAATGATTAGCAGAATAAAATACTGTGATCCATCTTGATATGCCTGGGCAAACTTTGCAACATGGTTGATTACAGGACTAAAATTTGTTGGACCAAATAACTGAACGCTCCTAATGCAATGATGGTATGCATTGATCACACCTTAAAATTTAATATCAGTTTAAATTTGATTTAAAACAAATTACGTTATCATAAGCAATGAGCATCCTTCTCAATTTTATTATTTATATTGTTTTGTTTTTAAATTATATTCCCACATAATCATATTGTTGAATTTATTAATGATTATTAAATATATTATCAATGCTTTACTGTACAAATTGTGATTAATATCAAATTAATATTTTATATATTTACCTTCAATTCCAGCACAGTATGGATCACTGGCCTGTAAATTCAAGAAAAACTCATGAGACACTTCTCCGTGTGGTGGAATGCGAGCACCAAAACCCAAAGCTGGAAACACTTTATCACTATCATAGTCTTGAATAATATCCCCCACAGCTACTAATGCTTGTTCATATTGATTGGGTCTATTACTAAGATAATGTAATGAATTGTGATCTTTTGGATCTCCATTAGATGCTGTTAAATCAAATATCACAAAGATTGTACTAAATGAGATAGATAAATAATAATACATAATTATTAATGATATTTAGATGCTAAGTTAAAACCAGTTTACAATCCATATATTTTTACAATTACATAGATCTAAATTTCATTATTTAAATTTAATAGGTTTAGTATGAAATTTTACCTGTGAAATCTATAGCAACTGTACAATTTATCTGTGTACCATTCATTATGTAATCAAGGAAAGTGAATGTTTTCTTCAACTCAAAATGATTCAGACGTATGCTTCCACAAATTTTCTGAAACATTGTAGAAATTGATATACACAGGCAACAATCAGTATTCAGTATCTATCATTAGTTTACTTAAGTATATTTTTACTAATTAAATTTCTTTGAATTAATAAAATACAAACATGGACAGTATCAGAACAATTGATAAACAATGTTAACATTTTTAAGTTTAATAAAAATGGTTTTTTTTTTTGTAATAAATTTTATTATAGGTTTATTGCTTATTATTTATTAAGGGTTTAAAGTGTTTAAACATTAAACTTTAAAGAGTAAAGACATGTTATCCTAAACTTTTTATGTTACATTATTTTAAATTAAATTGTTAGATACAAATAATCACAAAACGTATTTTATTTATTAAAATAATATTAAGATTAAATAATTATAATTTTTATTTGATAAGTAATTTTCATATAAACGATTATTAAAATTAAATTTGAACTTCCAATATTTTGGATAATTTCACGATATTATAGTATTTTAAGTAGTTCAATAGTGAAACAAAGATATGATAAACTGTTAGATTTTATTATAATATTTTTTAAATATTTTAAAATATTTAATTAATATTATATTTTAAAAATATAGACATAGTAACTTACTAACTTATGTTATTAATAATTAAATAAATTTACAGTAAGAGTTCCGCCCACAAATGGGTTTTCACCATTTGATTATGCGTGCATTGAAAATTAATTAATTACATATACTTTTATTATATAAAACAGCGGTGTATTTATGGGGGGGGGGGGTCCAGGGGTACTGGACTACTGGGTATATATTATATACTAAACTTTTAAATACAAAATCATATTATTTATTCTTTAAAAATCTATCTGTTGCTTTATCTGTACTGACTGTACTCTATGTCTCTGTGATGTGTGTCGGTTCATAAATGTCTCTGATAGAAAATTCATAGGTATTACATAGAATCGTCTTGCAAATCGTCAAATGCAATGATTTTTTTTTTTAACTAACCTTTTGTATAAAATGAGTTAATATAGAATATTTATTTTTAAATAAATTGGTTTCTGATTTGTGATATTATAAAAACATATTTGACAAAACCTAACATTTAATAAATACTTTCAAATTTATATTTTTAACAATAATATTTATATTATTTAATTATTTGATTAATTTATTCAGCTAAAGTCCTCAATTTATTTATAACATAATCTTACTTACAGATGACTTAGGTTTGACACATTTATGATCATTTTCTGGACCTGGGCCTTTTTTTAATTGATTCATTGTAACATGAAATTCTCCTGCAATATTTTAATATCATAATTTTTAATATAAATGTTATATGAATAACTTTATATAACTTTATATGAAAGGTAAAAATATTCAAATAATAATTTTGGTATTATTCTAACATATATATTTTTGGGCTGGATTCAACAGTTTTTTTTTTTTTTTTTATTAATTTTGTGACGTCATCTAATTTGTTACATTTAGATCACCCTACTGTTATTATTATTTTTTTAAACAATATTTTCACCACAAGGTTACTTCTAGTAAATAATAATAGATATAATTTACAAAAAAAAATATCTATGATTCAATGGTTTAGCGTGCAATATAGAAAATATAAAGTTGTTAGTTTTTTATTCTTAATAAAAAAAATTTATTAGCTTTCATTGGTAAGTAGTAATTAAGATATACAAAAAAAGCAAAATTTGTTACTTATAAAGTTCTAACATTGTAAAGATTTTAAAGAAATCAAAATTGCTTATAGATTTAAAAAACTAAATATAACATTTTGAATTTTAAACCAAATAATTTTTAGTTTTACTTAATACTAAATACTTATAAAATCTACACTTACCTATTAACGAATGATTTCCATTGTATTTGAAATGATAACATACTACTTTAATATCTCTATCAAAATCAGTACCACATAAAGAACGAACCGGTAAAGTTATTGGTTTCCAAGTAGGATTGTTTGTCCAATTAACAACTTCAGTTCTAAACACTAATTGATATTGTCCATCCTCGCCAACTTTATATAATTCTAAAAATGGATAAGCTTTTGCAAACCAAGAAAAAAATCTGAAAAAATAGTAAAAAGTTATAGATAAATATTAAATTTATAATTCAACAATATTTCATTACACATACTTTGAAATCCAATCACTTCGCACTAAATCTTTTCCATTAAAATGTAAAGTGACTTCATCATGACATGCTGGGAGTTCTTCTGCCTTTACGATCACTTGACCTTTGTTATTCGTTTTTGCTCCTTTTAGAGGTAAAGTAAGTGTTACAGAAGAAACAATCTAAAAAAAGAAAAAGATAAGAATTCAATAAATGACAAATTAATTTAATATATTACATGTCCAAGAGTAGTTTCACATGATCCCAAAAAATCTTGAGATTTCAAATCATGCAGGTTTGAATCTACATCATATACTTCAAATTTTATCAACTGCTGAACTTCAAAACGATATAACACATGTACCTAAGTAAAGGTAAATTTATTATTACATACTTTTTTTTATTAATAAATTAATATTTTACTTTTGTAACAAAATTAGGATTTAGAGAATTATTAATACATTCAGTACGACAAATTTCAATCCATTTAGTAGTTTCTGGCGTTTTCATGTATACAACACACATTGGATCAGATTTTGAAAACACATCACAGTCCAATAAATTTCTAAAAAAAAACATTAATATTACTAAATAATAAAATTTCAATCTTAAAATAATTTATTGAAAGTTTTTTTATACTTCATTTTTTTTATAGTTAGTTTATTGTTACTCATTATTTACAGTTTTTATATCTGTACTAAAATGAGTAGTTCAGATTTTCAGAACTATAATAGTACTTAAATTATTTTCATATTAATAAAATAAAAATTATTTTTACATTAAAATATTGTTAGTTATATTAAAAGTGTACCATTTATTTTAATTATCAGATATTTTTAAATTTCGAATGACTAAAAATTACAAATAAATTTTAAATTTCAATAAATGTTAAAACCATTTTGTAATTGTTATTAGAATGTATTTAAAAGAATTTGTAATTAGTCATTACAGAATAAAATAAAAAAAACATTAATGAATAAAACAAAGTTATACATTGTAACAATTATATTTTTATGTTTATGACTAAGATAATGTAGGTTTACCAAGTAGTAGTTTACATACCTGATCCTTAGTAAAATGTTTTTAAATTCATAATTGACACACAAATAGAAAATTAAGATGAATCATTATTTACTTATTAATAGAATATTATATTTACGTTTTGCATATTTTATTACCTATTACTCGTTAGAGATAAGTGTTTTAATCTCGGTTTAAATAGACCTTCCATATTTTCAATGAGTAACATTAATCGTAATTTTGTCCTTGAAAGAAAGTAAAATTTATTCTTGCTCAAACTTACTCAATTATTAAAAAAATTATTATGCAATAGATATTAAAAATATTTAAATCATTCATAATATATTATAGCAAACTAAAATTAAATTTTAATACATACATTTGTTTCAATAAAAATACTATTTGAAGTATAAAACTAAAATATATATGATAATATAACGATTAGTGGAATTTAAAATATATGTGACTCGCAACAAAATAAAATTGATACTTTCTCCCCATGACACAAAAATTATACTTTCAATATTGTTTTAGATCCTCTATAAAGTTGTATGATATAATAGCATTTATTAAATATACTATAAGTACACATTCAATTTATAAATATAATCTAGTTGCAATAATGAATTTTATAATTTTTTAATTTTTTATAATTAAATTATAATTTCTTCCTTGACTTTTAAGAGATACAAACTTATATAGAATCTAGATTTCTTGTACTCAGTCTCAATATTAAGAAATGATTAAGAGTTAAGCCTTTTTTTTATGCAAGATCTTAAATAGAACTCTTTCCATTTTAATGTAGAAAATGATATTTCTGTTGAAGATTTAATAGACAGTGTGCATAGATGCATTCTCAGAGCAATATCAATGGTAAAAATGTATTTAAAAAAAATATATTATTCTATTAACACCAATATATATATATATATATATATGCATATTGCATACATTGAGTACTTTTGGAGTAACTTTATTATTTTTCTGTAAGCTCTGCAGGAATGACTTGAATTGGATGCATTTTGCATTAATTTGAAATTGATATTTATAAGTTGTCATAATATATCTTTTGTTATACTTTGGCCTTCCCACATTTCATGAAATGATGTTTTGAGCTCAGATATAATTTTATTCAAGATCACTTTAAAATTGGTTGCATTATTTTTATCAGAATCTGGACCATAGTCAATAAATATATTTTTTATAATAGCCTATTTGTAATATTTCTAATGTGATCAGTTTTTAATTAATTTATATAAAATATAAATTTATTACTGGTAAACTTCACAAACCGTATTCAAATTTATATTAACCAGCTGTAAATATTTTTCCGACAATATTTAAGTAGAGTATGATAATTTTCTTTCCTAAACCATGATTCACTACTGTTACTTCCCTTAAAATTTGTTGTTTTCTTTCCTAAACTCTAAATGTGAAAATGGGCTAAATACTATTCATATTTTAATATTGCAGTCATATTGTAGTTACTATGGTATTTAATTATCTCCCTCATTAACTCCAGAAGAAAGGTCTTACACATTTTATTAAATAAAAATTCAAAACTTAATATTAAGTCTAAACTATTCTGTATAAATTATTTATGCTTAACTAGACTTCAGCATACATTATAAATTATATTTTATACAAAATATATATTTTTATATATTTACATAAGTACAAAAATTAAGCTAATAAAAATAATATTGCCTTATAAGAATCAACTGCTAAATGACTTATTTTAACCATTTACCATTTTGACATTGACTATTAAAAAATACATATTGTAAATCGTTTTTTTTTGTATGGTATGTACAGTCTTAATGTAAAAAATAAATACAATTTTTCATATTTTTGTAAA
This sequence comes from Rhopalosiphum padi, assembly GCF_020882245.1. Lineage (NCBI taxonomy): Eukaryota > Metazoa > Arthropoda > Insecta > Hemiptera > Aphididae > Rhopalosiphum > Rhopalosiphum padi. The sequence goes on along the minus strand of NC_083598.1, from coordinate 8,225,957 downwards.
TTGATGGTACTTAATATGAACAACTTCTATACATTATAAAATATACACATTCATTAATTATAATAATATAACCAACAATTGTATAAAAATGTTGAATTGTATTTATGAATACATTTTTAAAATTTTAATAACATAATAACACAAAATTATCATCAGATATCAATGATGTATGACTATAGTCTATAATTAATATTTATAGTATTTAGAGAAAATACACTATCTAACATATTCATTGTAGATATAGTTACTAATTTTATTTTTAAATACATTGAATTTAATAATAATTGGTATTAAATAGGCTGCTAGTGTAACATTGGACTTGATATATTGTTATTATTAAAATGAAAGTAGTTACTGTTGTATAGTCCAATCACTTTAGACTTTAGATGATATTCTAATAATAAAAAACACATACAACTTAAATATTAACACTTTATTACTGTTTTGTTTTAAAGCAAACACAACAAAATCACTGCTGAAGAATCTTTTTTCATCACTTATATATATCATACCGGCCGCGAACTGGCTAGGATGTTGGGATGTTACAGCATCCCTTGCCTAAAATATATTTTTTCCTTTTGGTATAAATGTGCCTTAATTACTCTACTTATAATGAACGTGAATTTTGAAAGCAAAAGTTACAATCCTATAAAATAAAGTTATAGGTAGACCTATTATTTATAAAATATTAATAACAATCCTAAAGAATACATTTAAGTAGCCATTAAGGAAATAGGTTAATTAGTTTGAACAGTCTTTTTTATGCATTACTTTATTAATTTATTATTAACACAATGTAACATTGAGTTAGGGGGGGGGGAAATAAATTTGCCCCAAAAATTTGTTTTGGCAAAACCCTTTAAATTATATAGCACCCCGTGCCCTTTTTTACCAGGCCACGCCATCATACCTTAATCTATGTTGATTAAAAGTTGTTTTAGTACCTACATTAATATTTACTAACTAAAGATTTGAATTATTATAATATTAATATTATCTTGCAAGAGTTGCCAATCTTTTCAAACAATGAGCTATATTAGATATTTCAAGTCCCTGATGATCAATACTCAGGAGAATTTAGATCTTTAGGAAGAGATTTGTTTGATGAACAAAAAAAAGGTTTAAGCTTCAAAGAATAATTATTTAAGAATAATCCACATTATCTGAAGTGTTATTACGCGATTGGCACATAATGATAAAAATATAAAATTAATTTTTATAACGATTGACAGGTTGGGGACCACTGTTATATTGCAACAACATAACTGCTCTTTAACTTATACATAAATATACAACTAATCATTAATAGTTAATACAAACACACATAAAGATACAATAGTATAGTTAGTTGATTAGTTAACAATCAAACAAGAGTAAGAAATGTATGTGGGAAATATTGATTGAAGAAGCTATTATTTAATTTTCTTATCTTAAACAAAGTACCTAATACATATTCAATAAGGGAAGTTTTTTATTCAGGTTATTTCATGTTCATAAATTAGTCATATTTTATAACAAAATTTGATATAAATAAGGTGAATTTTTTAAGAAGTATTACATCAAAAGACAAACTTGACTTCTATGTTTTAACACAAGAGCCTTAGATTAATAAATATATTTATGTGTCAAGACTAAAAATTTTTCATTAGTTTTCAATAATATTATGAAAGAAAACAAGTAAAGCTAAACTAAAATCAAATATTTTGAATATTATGTACATAATACAAAAATTAATGAAATTCAAATAGGTACAAATTTTTTTAAATTTTTAAATCAATATAAATTTTAACATTATAAAATATTTTATATTTTTCTATTGGTTGAATATAATTTTTTAATTAATCGACATTGAATAAGTGCTTGAATATTTTGTAAAACATGCTGTAAACTGAACTCACCTCGATATGAAAATTATATTTATTTTTCTAACTGTAAGTATACTTGAATAAAATGTATTACTAAAATACTAACAGAACTGATACAAGCGGAACTGCAGCAGTTACAGTTTTTTTTGTTTTTAAGACATTTATTATACTTTCTAGTTTCTATAGTGATATTATTTATGAAAATATTAATCAAAATAATCACCTGCATGACAGTGTCAGTTCGATTTCAGAAGTGGGTTCGGTGGACGAACCAGGCTTAAACACGGCCATACTGTCGGTATTTCGGATATGAGGTTTTTGTTTTTAGAATGAAAAACAGACGATGGTTGCGTTCAACGAAGTAATAGCGCGTAGAAAAAACCTATACAACGGTTAACTCTACCATGACTCAGGTGTGATGTTATGTATAGGGCAAGAGATAATTGATCGAATTTGAGGTTTACAGGCTCGAACAGGCGTACATTGAGATTGACTGTAGCGCGAAATTTAATGAGTTATGCATAGATAAAAGTTTTAAGTAATGAGACACATTTTCACTACGCCTAACAACTAACAAGTGCTCCTTGCATTATCAGTTATCAGTTCACGAATGGAGCGTTATCAACAGAGACGGCGACGGAAAATAATAATAATAATAATAATAATAATATTACATTGGTATTTTCTAACGAAAACAAGAATGTATTATTAGGAGAGAACGAAAAAACACGGGCCAGTGGACCACTACAACAACAACACGATGTCTGATAACGCGACAATACGGGTTGGGCGGGTGATAACGCAGCGGTCGGGTCCAAGGAGAATGGGTTTCGTGTGACGTCCACCCAAGTACAGTCTGTGGAGGGTCGAACCGGGCTGTGGAAATGACGTCGTCGCCGAAATTTTAAAGACGGGCGCACTGTCATTTGACGAACAGGGTCCGCGGGACGATCGGTCGGTACGGTGTGGAGCGGTGTGCCATCCGTCGGTTTTGGTGCGTCGGGTTCCAAGGACGTTGTATACTAGTCTACGTTGATCGTCCCCGTGCGTTTCGCCCGATTGGCGATTTCCCTCCCGTCATCACCACTGCAACTCATTGCTCACACGTACTTCTACATCTACACCGCGCTCGCGTTATAGGCGGATGTGTACTCAACAGCGTTTCGCCCGTTTCTTACAAGACAGTTGTCGTCGCCGTCGTGTGTAAATCTTATATTATCAACCTCGTATGTTTTTGGACGAGTATAAAACGAACGGTTTAAGGCCCAATACACAGTTTTCAGATCTACGTCGTCCATACTCGGTTCGCGTTCCGCCCGTGTGTGTTATTAATAATAATAATATTAACACACACTCACGCATATATATATATTTAAGTATATAAGGTCAATGGTATTCGGTAACGATATCGCGACCACACAGCAGTCTTAAATGTTGCAAACAGAGAGGATGCCCGACCTGGTGGAGGTGATGAGGATGGGCAAGGACCATCGGCTCAAGCACAGGCAGTTGCCTCTACAAGTCGATGAGAACTTGACTGTGAGTCCATCCCCCGCGTTCCCCTCATTGGCTTTTTTGGAAATTCTAATGTCTCCCCCTCAATACTTCCCATGGGACTATCCAATGCCCACCATCGATCCCTGATAGCTAACTGCCTCGACAGTTTTGTTTCAACCCCCTTGATGTTCCTCTTGAAGCCATTTCCATTGTTATTTGTCCATTACCAATTAATATATTATGTTTTTGAAATTTAAATCAGTGTTCTTAACCATACTATTATTAGTTAGATTAAGTCTTGCGTTGTAATAGATTAATTTACAATACTTATAATACTTGCATTGTTGGTTTATCCTTGTGCTCTATGATGTCCAATTTAATCAATTGTCTTTTGTTTTGCAGTTGGTGATGGATCTTAGCAACGAAGATTTAGTACAAGAAGTAAAACAAGTGCCACCAATAAAAGTTCAATCTTTGGACAGTTTTGTGAAAAAATATCGCATGCTAAATAAACGTGAACTTCAAGATGTATTAAAAGTTTCCATTAAAGATATATTAGATATAATGAGTGAAAGTATTGACTGTGTTGGATGTCGTAGAAGGTAAATTTTATTCCATTATAATTTAATGTTTATTAATCTTAATTATTACAATACACTTCTAACATAACCATTATCAGTAAAATAATAAATTTGATTTCTTTCATCTTAAACGATTCTGATCTTAAGACATGCCTGTATGAAGACAATATTTTATTTATATCATATTAATAACTGTTTAAAGATATTATTTAAATTGTCAATATTTTATTTTTAAAAAGTTTTAATTAATCAACTCTTAAAGCATTTATTCACATTAAATATTATTGACTTATAATCTAAATTTTCTAATAATTTAAAAACAGTTAGATGGATTAATTTAAATAGCTATTTGATTTATAAGCTTTTTTGGTTGTAATTGATAATCTTAAATCAATTGTTATTATTTATTTAATTTATATTCAACTACTTAATTATTCCACATCTTAATATTAATTTTTTAATTTCAAGGTTTACTCTAAATTCCATTTTTACACAATTTTAAAGGTATATATTATGTTTCAATTTTTTTTCTCTATTATCTTATTTTCATGATATGTTTAAATTACCTAAAAGGTACCTAACCTATGTATAAATTAAATAAAAATAATAAAATACATTATTATGAATATGATTATATTTCAGTGCTGAAAAATTATTTGGTGAAATGGCCAAACTTGGTCAAAATGCATTGTTTCCTCTTGTTGTAGTTAATAACAACTTTATATCTATAAGATATGAGTTTTATGATGAAGAAAGGTGCATGTATAATTTACTCCAGAATACCAATGGGTAATTTAATCAAATCTTAATAACATTTATTTCATATAATTAATTATCAAAATATTTTTTAAGGAATCGCTTATCATCAATAGCATCTAGTCGAAGGCAATCAAAAAAAAGTAAAAGATGTGTTTACCATTCCCTTGAGTCCCAGAGACTTGTCCGACCAATGGCAAGTGGATGGCAAGATATATGGAGGCATATGACTGAACCTTGCAGAGATGAAATAGTGCTTATAGAAGCTAGTAGTTTATTAAGCACGCTGGATAATTATCTCAGAAAACATAGGTTATTATAATTTATTTTTTTTATAGGGTTAGAAACATTACATTTTAGTTTTATAGTTAGATATTATTTTCATGGAAGTATTTTTTAAGGCATTTAAAATGTTCCAAATATGATATTTATGTTATATTTGAGTAGGCAAAAATAAACATTTAAATTGTTGATACGTTTAGCATTAAATCATAAATATTCTTCATACTTAAAATATATTTTTTAAATATCTTCCCGTATTAGATTTGTTAAATATAACAATTTTAATATTGATATTAGCTTATCAATATTATTTATATTAAGTTTTATTTAAAATATTGCCAATTAGATTTTGTGGTGACTGTCGTACAAAAGTGATGAAAGCCTATGCATTACTTATTGAAGAAGAAGATCCGTCCAAAGAAAAAGGTTATATAGAAGAACTTTATGCCGGTATTAAAAGATGTGTTGGTGACAAACACGTCCATTTGGACACAGATATTAATTATATTGGTGCATTGATTAGCCGTGCTGAACCAGAATTAATGGGAAAGTAAGTTGTACTCTAGTTAAGTATTTGTCAAAATATTTATGAAGTAACATCAGTCGTAGGGAACGACATGCTAAAACTATCGAGATTGCTCAAGAAGAGGTTTTAACATGTCTGGGTATTTGTGTATATGAAAGATTACACAGAATACAATTAAGGATTAGAGAAGAACAATATACTTGCCAAGTTCTAGCAGCAGCAGCCATTGATGGTCTTGCCAGAAGATTTGAAGTACAAATAATTTTTAAATTTTTTCCTCAATATTGTAAAATAGATTTCATAATAAAATGTATTATTTTTTAGACTGCTATTGAAGTAAAACAAGGATTTACCAAGTTAGATCAGTTTTACAATGAATTTTCAAAAAAAGAGAAAAAGACACAAAAAAGAAAACGGCTTAGGAAGCAAAAAAGATCACAAAAAAAAGAAAACACAGCAATAATGTTGGTGTCAAGAGTATCATCACCCTGTTGTCAAGTAACCATTTTATATTGTGTTATAATTATAAACATTTATTTAATATGATATAAAAAAAAAATATAATGATATTAAAATATTGAATGCATTAAATATAACAAGAAATAAAAACTAAACAAACATAGTTTTATATAATAGTGAAAATGATTTTTTTATTAATATTTATTTATAATTATATTTAACATCAAGATTTGATTTTAAGATCAAGAGAACTTCATACTAACATCTAGAATAAATAATTGTTTAATACATTTTTTTTAGCTATATTTAGTAATATATACAATTAAAAAAGTATTAGTCTTGATTTTACTAGTATTACACAATACTATTTAAAAATTTTAAATATAATATAACCAATTTCTAAAATCATTATATTATCTTATTTAGTTAACTATCATTATTAAAATTATTTTTCATAACATTAAGTTAATATAAGCAAGTATTTATATTTATTCAAAATTTGTTATTTTATTTTCATTTATCTATCAATGAAATTGATTTGTTTTTAATTTATAATAATGTTATACATAGTAATTAGATAAATTAAAAAAAAAATGTTAGGTTGGGTCTCAAAATATTTATTAATATTGCCATGGAAAAATTCATGTGCATTTGTTTGATTGAATGATAGAACTCTTTTCTGCCATAGATTAGGAATAATGATTTTTACTAATAATTCTCTATTATATACCTATGTAACTACTAAATAAGTTATTTTATCATCTAAATGCTGCATGCTTAACATTACCATACGTCCCACTTTCGAATTTTTAGTCTCATTGTCCCCAAAAAACCTAAAATTGTCCCATTAAAAAAAAAGTCACAACCAAAAACATTGTGTAGTACCTACGTACTTTGTATACTGTATATATATACTATACACTGATGTAGATAGTAATTTTATACTTTAAACCCCCTCATAGACCATAGATAAAAATGATACAAAAATAACCTAATTGAAGTCGTTATTTCCGATTTGTAGATTTGAAAAAAATAAAAACCAGCTGAATAATTCAATCTAATTATAACATTTATTTTGTCTGTGATCATGTTATCATTTTTATATAAAAAATCAATGTTTTTTCTAATAAAAACACTGTTTTTTGCTATATATATTTTTTTAGTCTTGTCATTTTATGCAAAAAATATTATGGTTCTCTTATTAAAATTTACAAATGTCCTGCTTTGAGTATAAAAAAAAATGGTGACATTATGTATGCTTTCTCTGTTTTAAAATATATGTCAAATATAATCATATTATTGCACAAAAATTATAAATTACAAATCTATTTTAATATTTGAAATTTTATTAATTGTTGAGGCATCACTTACATTTATTACCTGCTATTTGGAGGTAACTATAACTTAGACCCTTTTCGTTTATGATAAAATTTAGCACATGTCAACTCACATATAGTTGAGAAACAATTCATGTAAAAATTATTTACTTTTTGACTTTAGTAGGCAATTAGTATGTACCCATTAATTTTTTATCTTGAATGGGTTAATATGTATTTATTTTTATATTTATATAGAAAGAAGTTTGTTCATGTGTTGATGAAGATGAAGATTTAGATGAAATTGATTTTTGTGAAGATGATATTGATTTTGTGGATGATGTTGATGACGAAGATGATGTTTATGACGGTGTACAATCGAATGTGAGTTTTAAATATTTTAAATCTATTATTATTGACTTATGTTGATGTATTATTTTTTTTTTAGGAAAGAGAAGATTCTGATGAAAACTGTTTTTATGTTTATGAAGAATATAAATGTACATGTGAACTCCATAAAAGATTGAGAAAAGTATGTATTTACTTATTTACTATGTACTGAGTTAGGTAAAATTTTTATTGTTTGTAACAGTGAATAATTTATAATTTTTCAGCAACTTAAACTGTCTGGCGACCGAAAAAAAAGTGTTTCGACTCCAATTAAGCCATGCAGCTGTGTTGACTGTAATTCTAAAGGGACAAGGAAATCAAAAAAGAAAAAAAATAGTGGAGAGAAAGAGAAACGCAATAAAAAGAAACAAACAAAAAGCAGCAGAAAAAATACAAAAAAAATTAAGAATCCCCCAGTTCAATTACAAAGTGAAGCAGAAGAAGAACCAATAAGTGCTTATAATATGATTGTTGATGATGATGATATTGAAATTGAAGATATGACTGACCGTCATTCTGCTGATGAGCATCAATCTGAAGGTGGTGACTGTAAGTCTAGTGTAATCAATCATGATCTACCTGGTAGTTGTAGTTCATGTCCATCGTTATGTGATCATTCTCAAGACTATGGTTATGCATCAGCTGAAAATAACAATCATAGTAATAGTACCAGCTCACCTGATGGTTCAGATGTGGCGTGCTCTGAAGGATTTTGTAACCACTCAGGTAATTTAGTGATATTTTTGTTAAAAAATATTAAATACCAAATAGAGCTCATATATTATGACTGGATAATTTATTTTTGCACCATCATAATTAGTTCTAAATTATATATTATATATGAAATACAATTTGGAATATCTAAATATTAAATTTATGGCTATATCCCTCATATTGCAATAATTGTTTATTTGATAATTTTAAGTATAAAATAATTTAAATTAAATCATCAAACAGACAAATTTGAGTTTTCTTATTCTTGACCAATATTTAAAACATTTATTTATATAATTAGTCGTTTCAATGCTTTATCGTGTATTATATTTAGTACTTCATTTCAGGCACATTCCAATAATGTAGTTTGATAGAGGAGAAGTGAAGGTTGAACATTTTCATAATTATATAACTAAAAGTTCATTGACAGATACTACATATACTCTTTAAATACATACTTAAGAGTTTTCTTTAAATATCAAAAGGTGGGAGAGGTTGAACCCCTAAATCTCCTCTGTGTGCATACCTACTTAACTTGATACCAAAATATTTGTTTACATGTTTATTTTTAATTTAGTTCTTTTTAAGCAAATCAAGAGGAGATTTTTTATTTCAAACTATCGTTTCTTTTACTATTTTACAATATTTTATATAGCAACCCATCTAACTTATTTTTTATAATGTTTTTTTTAATTAATTTTGTCTTAATTGTATACTCTTACTTCTCCATTGTCTTGAAAAATTATTATATATTATTTATTATTTGGTGGTACAAATATAGACTGAGTGTCAATCATTCATGAAATGATATTTTTGCTCTATTAAGTAAATTATGAATAAGTAAAATAGTCTATTATAGTTTAATTTAATATTAATAAGTCAAGGAAAATTTTTTACAACTTACAATTAAATTTATATATGTGTTTGTCCTTTTTGATTTGAATTCATTAAGAATAATTGAAGATTCTAGTATATTTTTTTAAAATTAATTATGGTATAATTTTTTTTATAGGAGATTTACCTTCATTAAAAATAAAATGTTATTCTAACATGGGGACATTATCCTGTAAGTCATTGCCACTTCAACAGTTGTTAATAGATGAACTGGTAAGTAAAAAATAAATTAAATTCATGTTGACTTGCCTTCATTAATGATTATTATTATTATTATTTTTTAGGAGAAAGATGCTATTGTCGTTGATGATACAATAATACCGTCAGAGGAAGTGGAGATGTACAAAGTCTGTGCAATGTTAGTGAATGAGAAACGTCTTAAACTTAGAGAAACACTTAAGAGTGGTTTCGCTAATTTAAAAGACCCTCAGTCCTTATGAGTCATTGTTGGAGTGTCATTCTCACTTCCCTTATTCCAAAACATTTTTAATAAAACCGTTTTAGTTAATTTTTTCATTATACTTATAAAATAATATAGAAACATTTTTTTTTCTTTATTTGCATTCATAAACACAATATTGCGTTAGTTAATATTTGTGAATAATTTGTTCTGACCTTTTTTGATTAGATCAATACAAATTTATTTAAGAATATTTTTTATATTATAAATTTAAATTTATTAGAGGAATATAATAGTTTATTTGATAACCATTATTAAAGAAAAAAGAAAAAAGTATGTCCCAATATTTGTTTGTGTTTAAATGTTTTGTTGTTTCCTACTTAAAATAATAATTAAGGTTTCAATTGGGTCAGTAGTAACTAAATTTGATAATTGTCTCAGCTCATTATATTATATGTTAAGTTAAATTATTACGTGCCACTGTATAATTATTTGTTTTTAAATTATACATTTTGGTTAAAATAGAGGAATTTTGATATGAAAACCTTGAAAGTTTTTGGATAGAAACCCTATTAAGATATACCAAACTTAATTTAAATATAAGTGCACATATTAGCTCTGCATACTACCAAGGGTGGCATATTGTTAAATAACCACATTCAACGTGTTTATAGCAGTGTACTTATATTTAGTTTAATCTACATTCTCTAACCAAGGTGGTCAAATGTTTTGTTTTGTTTTGTGATCTTTCACACACATATATAAATACTGAGTGATGTCCAACGAAAGAATAATTTTATTAGAATATGATATACACAATACATATATTATGTATATTTTATAATTTGTGATATGACCTGTTGCTGTTCTTAAATAAGATGATAAACATAGTTTGTAGTGCAGATGCGATAAAATATTTTAATTATACAATATTGTGCATTTAATATCTATGTTATGATCTACTTTTGGAATTAGAAAATTGGAATATAGTCAATACATTAAAAGTAATTTATTCATGTATAAGATACAAAGCAAATTATATAAATATTTTATACAATCATATAATTTTTTATACAGTCTGGTACGGTAAACTCATTTACATTTTGTTCTAACAAACATCCTAGCAGTACATTAGTGTCTACCATTTTTCCGTTAACAATGTGTAAAAAATTGTTTTTGTCTTTGCCAGACCAATAAATTCTCAAGCGCTTGCTAATAAAGTCCCCAGATAAAGACAATGAAGCAACAGTTACATACGTTCTACAGCTAACAGAGTATAATTCTACTTGAGCCCTTAAACTCTCCCAGTTTTCTAATTTGGAAACTGGAGAGTAAACTATGCGATAGTCTAAACCAATATTTTCATACAGTCGTTTGTAAATGGTCAACATTTTGTCAAATTGGTCTTTGGATTTACATTCATCAGTTGAACCAATTAAAACTTCAACAGCATTTGTTTGCACAGCAGAGAAAAGTCCAATGTTTTTAATAAAAGGTTTATATGATCGACCAGTTGAATACAACTTCAGAGGCAGTTTATTTCCTCCAACACACATTTTGGTAAGAAATGCGCAGAAAGATTGAAGACTTGCACCACCCGTCAAGTGCAGATTTTTTTCACTTAAAATAAATGTTTGATCAGCGTTGTCAATGTCAGCACCACATCCTTCAATAATTACACTTCTAATAAGGTCTGAATTACAAAAAGGTATAAAATCAGACTTTTCTAAAGACTCATTGAAATAAGCCATTATTGCTTGTTCACAGAGAGATGCTTCATTCTTAATATAAACAATTACAGGATTTATATAATCCAAACATTCCAAGGTTGAGCCAATTTTTAAATGATTTATACAGTCTTTATTATCAATTTTAATTTTTCCTGAATGTTGAAATAAAATTTTACTTTCAGATAAAGGGCACTCAGGATGTAAGCTGTTGGGTATACTAAGACTAGGAATAACCACTTCCTTTTCTAATGTAGAAATATCATCTCTCAATGACTTTAATCTTGTCATTACTTTTGTTCTACTTTCTTTAAGCATCTGTATTTCATTACTATTGTCCTTTTTAATTTTTTTAAATTGTTCAGCAATTTTTTGTTTTTCGACATTTAAACAGACAATTTCGTCTCGTGCGTTTGTGAAATTTGACCATTTATCACATATTTTATCTAAATTGATATTTAAACCCCTTAATGTAATATTATCTTTTAAAATATTTATATTTTTTAAACGATTCTCCAGATCCAAATATGGTTCAACGACAACATATGTATCGGATGTCTGATTATACGGTATATACAGTTTTGATGTACTATATTTTTTAGTTACCTTTAAAAGGGAATTAATAGAAAACAATTTTTTAATCATTGTAAATCTATATTTAATGAACAAATATCAGCAACTTGTTCAGGTTCTTTGTATTCTTCCACATTAATTGGTTGTGTAACAATGACTCTTTCTTTTGGAGCTATGTAACTGCCAAAACCAGCTGCTCTTTCGGCCTCTTCAATTGTATATGGCTCAAGTCTAAGTTCTTTAATTCGTTTCTTGTGCAATTTTGTACGAAAATGATCTTGTAAGACTTGATCACTTAAAAAGTAACGTCTAAAATATTGAATTGAAATTAGTTTTATAATAACTACTAAGACTATGATTTATCTGTATAGGACATGATACTTACGCGCAATGTATACAATAGTGTTGTCCTTCACCAGGTTTATCAAAATCAAGGGCTTGTTTCAACAAACGGTCAGCATTTTCTTTCTTTAAGTCATTATCAACCTAGGATAAAAATATGATTATTAGTATCGCAAACACTTATGGGAGATGGCTATAGGTAAATTAAAATTGAAAATCATACTTTATTATTAAAATAATTTAAAGTTTTGGTATTTTATTTATCACACAAGACAAGATAACATGTTTTAATATAAACATAAATTGTTTAACTATTTAAAAATTTCATTATATTATATTGTAATATTTAAATAGTTACAATTAAATTCAAAACTAAATATTTGATATTTTAATGCAATTTTTATTGTTTGTCAAAGAATCAAAATTTAATTTTTACATTTATATTGCAAAAGCTCATGCAAGTTATTAGATATCATATTATCAACAGTATAATAACAAATGAAAACACATGTAACTACTAGTTAAAAGTGTAAAATAAAAAAATAAAAAATTTAAAGTCACTAACAAATATGCATACAATCAATATTTAAAAAAAAAATTACATTTGGAAGAGGGGAATAGTAAAAATAAAAAGACTGGTATTAATCATTAAAAAATATAGATACCAACAAGAACTTGTATACTATCAATTATAAAGTAAAACGGTAATCGGAAAAAAAATTCCCATAATAGGAAAAAAAAGTCCCGATGAATATATAAATACATAAAAAGTCATATAATATCATAAAAAATGTTAATTTCTTACTTAAATCACATATAAAAATATAATTTAATTTAATTTAATACAAAGTCCCGATAAAAATGAATAAATTAATGAAAATATATCAAAATTTAAGTATAAACATGGTAAAATTGTATTGAAAAATCTACCATTAGCTTTAGATGCTGTAGGAGATTCTAAAACTGTTAAAAAACTAGGGCAAACTCGGACAGTAGAAATACAGCTGCAAAATTTATGTATACAAATATAAGCCGGCAATATCGGTGTTTTTGATTTTTTAACAGCCATAAGTCATAATATACGAAAAAGGTGTACCTAATTATAATATTACATTTTTATAACATTATTATAATTATATAGGTACCTACTTTAATTGTATTATTATTATTGACTTATTTATTATATTATTACATTTTATTATTTATAAACATTTTTCATGATATAATATGGCTTTTTATGTAACTTTAATGTATTTTTCAATATAATTTTACCATGTTTATACTTAAATTTTGATATATTTTGATTAATTTATTCATTTATATCGGGACTTTGTATTAAATTAAATTATATTTTAATATGTGATTTAAGTATGTAATTAACATTTTTTATGATATTATATGACTTTTTATGTATTTATATATTCATCGGGACTTTTTTTTTCTGCGATTCAGTAAAACAATATCTCATCATTCCGTACAAATTACCACGAGTGGAAAAAGTGAAAATAATAGGTATTAATACATACATTTTATATGAATTTCTGCATTTAACAAATTATAAAAAGATTTTCACCTGGTCATCATTTATTTATAAAATGAACTTATTGTGTATGAATCAATTATCCGTACAAACGTGGTGTCATTCACTTAGTACGGGCCAACTACATTGTGATCGTCATTTTCACACAATTAAATTTGGTTGATATATTTATATTATAATATTATACAGCTAAACAATATCGACTTTTAAATATTTTTAGATCGCTTTTATAATAGTCAATAGAACAATATAGATAAACCCGTGTTTAGACATTTTTTCTTGCAAGCGAGCACGCGCTGGACACAAATATCCGAGTATCCGACCAGTTAATCGCTCAACGGCTCAACAGTCAAGCGTAAAAATGCTCAATTACCTCGTCAATGTCTCTGGCTCTATGTTTGGTCTTGTATTTCCGTTTGTAGAATGTATCACCTACATGATGTTTTTTCTTCTTCTGCGGTCCGGTCATCTGCAAGGATAAACGCGTTATCAATCGTAGTTAAAAATTGTATTAGTCGGCGACAAACAGCATGGTCAAAGATTCGACGTAGTTCGTACACTAGAAAACCACTTACATACTTACATTTTCGATTGGAAGTGACTAATACTATGCTACACACCACACAGGACTAAACAGTTACAGATTTGTATTTTTTATATAATGCGTAAATACTAAATGCCACATGACCACATGCGTTAGTTTAATAACAATGATATTTTTCCGGATTTCCGATTTTGAATTTTCCATAGATAACCATGAAATGGAAGGGTCCAGTGTTACCAGAACGTGTACGAAGTTGGCAATGAATTCGAATATACTTTGATAAGGGAATCGTACCGCCCGCATTATATGGGCCATGGGGCTTCATTATTTGTTCCGCAGAATATTTGTTCCAACCTACTGTTCCAACTTACGATACCCAAATAAAGAAATGTGTATGTCCGTATGTCGCATCCACATGGCGTTATTGTACGTTTCACGAAATGGACAACGTTTGCAGTTTGCATCCATTTCACGAAATGGAACCGCGAATTCTCCACTTACACGATGACAATATTGATTATATTTCGTGAAATGGATACTTAAACCGTCATCATTTCATCACCGGAATTTCTTCCGTCATTTGAATGTCCATATAGTAAAATTTAAGAAAAAAATGTTATATATTATTCTTAAAAAATCATTTATAATTAATTTTATTATTATTTTTAAGAAAATATTTTACAAATAGGTACTTAAATACTTACAAACTATTATGTTTACCGATAGGCGACAATTTATTTAAAATTAAAATTATTAGAGGTAATGTAAGTCTGAATAATATACCTCCGCTGTTTGCTTGACGTGACAATAATTCTTATCTGTTCTATTCAGGGGCGGATTTGCGCATAGTCAGCTTAGGCACGTGCCTAGGGCGCAATATCTTTCGGGGGCGCCGCAATGTTTCAGTATCTTTAAGACACACTTTAAAGTATTAATTTTAAATTTTAAATTACCCATCTAAATACATAAAATTACATCGTTAATAATATTTTTATTACAAAGGTGTTTCACACAAACAATAATACAATTTGTGAATAAGTATAAAAATAAAGGCATACATCTATACAACATATACATTTTCAATACTCATAATATTGAATCATTGTAAATATTATAGTTGAACATGTTATGTATAAATGTCCTTGACAGTTCATTTTTGTTTATACAAAGCGAAGTTAAATACAAATGATAATAAGAAAACTATAAAATATTTATAAGCTATTTCATTATTTTAATCAAAGCTTGGAATAAAGACATAGAAAGAATTATACGACTTAAATAGTAAATACTTACTAGGTAACTAGGTGCATAAGTAGTTGTTTCTACCAACTACAATATTATGATAAACAATGTTATGCACTACCTACTTTAATAACAAGAGTTTTTTTTTAAATGTTGTTAAATTGTTATTATTATTTATTATTATTATTACCATAAACATATTCTAGTATATTTTATTAAATTATCTATATTTTTAAATTGTATAGTTTTTATTTTTTTTTTCATTTTTTTTATTACGTGTATATTTATATAATTCAAAATATATTAATTATTATTTTTTGTTTTGTTAAAATAAATATTAGATAAATAATTATCCTCGGAAAAAAATGTATAGTTATTAATAATTATTATATTATTATGATATAGTTTACATCGATTGTAAAATGTCAACAATACATGCGCCTAGTCTTCAGCAATTCCGTTTCAAAACATACAGACCTGTATATACTAATGAGCACTGGTGCTCCGACAATAAATCTGTTTATGAAATCCAGGTTATCCATAGTACTATAATACTAGTATACATAGTTCCCAATTGGCTAATAGGTATTTTGCCTTTTGATATTAACGATATTTGGTCGTATAATTTGTACACGATTATTTGAAAGAACGTTATGAATATCTTGTAGGTATTCGTAAAACATACAACGGTTAAATATAAAAGTACATGACCATATAACCTAAAATAAAAATAGTATTCTCGATTTATACTAATAATGTGACGTTTAAAATCTAATGATTTAAATTTTACTCTTTGAAAACTAAAAAAAAATTACTCACTCAATTGAAAACAGAATAATTAGGCATTTTGCATAAATAACCTGATAGTGCTGTGACATGTACCATAAAATGAATTAGTAAAAAAACTATGCATATCCGAAATATTTCAGTTTAAGTACAAAAACACTCTTAAACTTTTTCAATACATCAAGTATTCAAGTGTGTCCATACATTTCTTCAACACATTTGATAATTCATTGTCGAAATAAATCGCTAGAAAATGGAGAAGAGTGGTCCCAATAACTTCATTTGTACACTTGCAATCAAAACAATATTATTGATATAAACTCTAATATGTCAGTACATTATTTAATGACTGGAATTAACAATTGAAGAAGTATAATAATAATTATTTTAAATATTTTACTATATAATTTACTATATCTATTTTTATTTTTATAATAGATTTATACTATATAATATAGTATATACCAACGGTGAACGGTTTACGGTTCTTAATCTTTTTAGTTATGCGGACCACTAATTTTGTAGAAAAAAATATTGAGGCCCACTTATTTAATAAACAGATAAAAAAACAGAATTTGTTTTTAATAATTAAATATATTTTAATATGATAGTGTACTAGCGTTACATGGGTTTTTACGGCAACTAACAATAATATTTATCAATTACGAACAGCCCAAATAATAACAACAAAATTAATTCTGTGAAAATGTATATAATATTTAAGACCAGTAAAATAAATAGTAGTTTTTATATATTATTATATATTATAATATGTCTGCAAGAGGCACCATGAAAACTCAGATTAATATAATAAATATTATTATGCGCATTTTCGTATTTTAGCTATAATCCCGCTCGATTGATTGTCGATAGGTAACGTACTTATATAGTTATATAGTTATAAATTATAATTATAATTATCGTGACGAAGCGTATGTTTGGACTCCAAACTTTGGAGTTCATAATTGTTTGTTTCAAAACAATTTTTTTTAATTTCGAAAAATTACTGACGATTTTAAATTTACTAACCTAATATGAATAATACGCGTATATTATGTCTAATGTTATTTAGATGCTTTAAACATTTTGTATTTATTATTTTTGTTTTATCTATCCATTTAAAAATGCTTATAATGTATATCAGGGGTGGCCAACTTTAATAGACTTGCGATCGACTTGCTTTTTTCTAAATATAATTTTTATATTCCTGGGATATAATAATATAATTATTCACGAGAGTTATTAATTCAACATAAATATTATAATATTGTTTTTAAATTTTAAATCAACAACCTCTATCGAGAGTAAAAGTCATTACTTATATGATTGGTATAATGGTGACATGGTGTATATTGACGAGTACAATATATACTATGCCTACCCAGGTTAATTTTTATCAAAAACAAATACTAAACATAAATTAATTATTGTATTTATTTTAATAAATATATATTAAATCTTTTTTAAGGGGGCTCCAATATCAGTAGTCTTAACTCAAAGATTTAGACCAGGCATTGGTCATTGCGACAATAGAAAAATTTAATGGTGATGATTTACATTTAAGGTTTGGATTTTTATAATGTTGGTGACAATTAATATACTTTGATTTTGTGTTAACTTTTATCAATCACATTAAAAATTAAATATATAGTATAAAATATAAATTTAAGACTGCTAAGTGTTAACTGCATGTTGTATAAATTAAATAATGACTTGCACAGACTTCAACGATAAAATATTAGAGTACTGGCTGTCATTTTATATATATATATATGTTATATTGATTTTATTGATTTTATAAAGAAAATGTTATCAAAATATTTACTTAGTTATCCAATAATGGATGTTCACTATTCGTTTAATTTTGAAAACATTAAAAAAATACGTATTTATACATTTATTATATTAATTATTTTTAGGGAAATTTTTATTGTTATTTTCAAACATATATGCATATTGCATATTGAGGAGTCAATTCTTAATATTAAGTTATTGACTTTTAATACATATAGGCCTTATAAATATAAAATTATAGACATATTAGATTATACGTAATAGTATTTCAATTATGGTGCAAATTAAAAATAGGGCTTGGTACTGCCTGTTAAAAACAAAAAAGAAATATTATCCTCTAGAAACTCCATCAAAAAATTAAACTAGACGTGTTACAAAGAGGGTACACGATTGTTATATTATATACTTATAAATAGAGTCCTGTAAAGAATAGTCTATGGAAATTATGTCGAATTTTTAACAACAATTCTCCGGGAACATGATCATCCCTTGAATATTTTTCAAATTTGTACCAAAGAGCATAGGTCATGTATGTATTAGTTACTTGAGTTTAAATTTTAATCTATTAATGATTTGTGGATCGATCCCGGAAGTACTGCAACTCCGGGCCAATCCGCGGTGGAGTAGGAGCAAGCCCCTTGTCTCCACCAAAAGTCTAAAAATTAGTTTAACATTTGAACCACTTCATAAGTGATTTACCAGATGTTAAGCTGATAAGAACAGATACTACACTTTTGATCTTAGCCATTAGGCCGAGAAGCGATAACTGATTATTTACAAACATTAAACTATATACAAAAACTCACGCGTCTGACGTGTGGAGATGCATACTAAACGTACAGTCGTTAACGCGTGATTAGTGTTTTTTTGGGTACAAATAGCATCATTAACTACGACTCTGTTATAATTAGTACTGTACTAATTTATTTTAATAACGACGTTACAATGTCGTTAACGCTTTGTGTAAAGTAAATAGCGATCGTCGTTGTAATACGAAACCGATGGGTTTGTACGCGCCATCTACCGGTCGTACTACATAACCAATTTGTACATACTGGAAATCACACCAGCTTTGCAATTATTATGCAATTTTGATACTAAATTAGAAAAAAATTAAACTATACCAGCGGTCCCAAACTGTGCACCGCGAGCACTTTCTAAGGGCACCGCGGTCTACGTAAAATTGGTTTAATTGGATCAACGAGTGTTTTTTTTTGTTCTGTCTTTCATGTTATTCACAGCAGGGCACCATGGCTAAATTAGGTCCAAAAAAAAGGCACCGCGGAAAAAATTTTTTTGGGTACCACTGAACTATACAGTATACACTATACACCATAAACTTTGCTGTGTATTATTGTTTTATAAATTTAGTATCCTAACAACAACTTGTCAGAAAATATACAGTCAATAATGATGTAGGTAATTTAAAAAAAAATCTGAATATCAATATTCAATATTATTTTTTTAATAGATTTTATTTGCAAATACTTGTGTTTATTTATTTTTTTAACTATATTACTTATTCATTGTGAAATTATCGCTAACAATCACACAACTGGTTCTAATGCCTCAGAACGGTTACGACGATGACAACACATATAAAGCGCAAGCGGTTTGTTATGGCTCTGGATCAAAATGGTTATAATGTCATGAGAACTTAGCGAAAACACTGTTGTATAATATCGACGAGACTACACTATCATCTTCAATATAAATAAACATAGTAATATAGTTTATCTATCATTCACGGAAACCACATAATAGATCTATCATTCATCTCAGACATACACTTTACATATATTTATATGGGTCGATCCCGGAAGTACTGCAACTCCGGGCCAACCCGCGGTGGAGTAGGAGCAAGCCCCTTGTCTCCACCAAAAGTCAAAAAATTAGTTTAACATTTGAACCACTTCATAAGTGATTTACCAGATGTTAAGCTGATAAGAACAGATACTACACTTTTGATCTTAGCCATTAGGCCGAGAAGCGATACCAGTTAAATTTAAAACATCAAACTATATAAAACAACTCACACGTCTGACGTGTGGAGATGCATACTAAACGTATAGTCATTAACGCGTGATTAGGATTTTTCTTTGGGTACAAATAGCATCATTAACTACGACTCTGTTTTAATTAGTACTGTACTAATTTATTTTAATAACGACGTTCTAATGTCTATAACGCTTTACCCAAAGTAAGTTATGATCGTCGTTGTACGAAACCGATGGGTTTGTACGCGCCATCTACCGGTCATACCAAGCAACAAACTTGTACGTACTGCACATCTTGTCCACTTTCCAAAATACAATTATAATACTAAACGTTGAAAGAAATAAACTATAGTTTTTGCCAGGAGAACTAGCCCGTAATTGTCTTTGTCACGAAACAAGTGGCCAATTCTAGTCAGTGGTTTTCACAATGGTGAAAATAATTGGCGTTAATACGTGCAGCGTGCGGCTGCAATAACCGGTTTGGTTTGAGAACTCGTGGCTAACGGGCTGGACATGTCGTGAGGGCCACGGTACTCACGGGCCAGTCTACGTGGCGAGGACTATTGGTACAGTGGAGTTCAGTGGATAATTAATAGAGGTATTTGAACGGCTATCAAAATCGTGTCCTGAAAAGTATGTATTTAAAGTCCTCACTATACCGGTGTCATTTTACATTTAAACATTTTATAATTTTACTATAGCATGATGTCCCTCTTAGAGAAGTGTGACATGTACCAAAATCAGTAGCTATATTTTATTTTAAAATATACATAGTAAATAATGCAGCTATATGGTAATCCATTTAGATTCTTGATACACGTTAATGTATTGATTTATTATTTCGAGTACATACAATAATGTATATCTTCCTTATTTAATATTTATCCGTATTAATGTGAATTTTGTTCGTGTGTTGCTTCAATTTTTAACTTCAATATCTTGTATCTTGAATTAAATTTTATAATTTTGTTTAATTTTGCAAAAGTATAAGACCTGGGTGTAATTTACGGGAAATCGTAAGTTTCTAAACGAGTGTAGCAGGTAAAAAATTACATAGATATGTTAATTCTTACATATGTGATATGTAAGTTTCTACATAGAAAAAAAGGTACGTACCTATGTAAGTTCCTACACGGGTGGAAGACAGGTGTTTAGGTACAAAAAATATACTTAATACACAATATTTTATATAATATTATAATTTATAAGTTATCAAACTGATGAAAATGTCTTAAAAAAATAAAAATATCATAATACCAACATTTTATTTTCATACATTTTATTATAAAATATCAATAGTAGTTATCAAAGTGCTTAAACTATTTCAAGTTAATGCTTACATAAAAAAAAAAACTGCAGATAGTCACCCAAAAACAAAAATCTGTCAAAAATATGCCGAAAACGAAAATTTTATAAATGAAAAAATTATAAACTATTCAACAAAAAAAATTAACTAATACGATAATCGATTATGTTAAACATTTTAAGTTTTCGAAATAAACCACAAAAAATATAATTTGGGTATAATTTATTTTTAATTTTTTATATATTTATAAATATTTATATATATTTTATTATTTATATTATATTAAAATATATGACAATATCATCAAATTTATAACTCATAAATTATAGTATTATATAAAATATAGTATTTTTATAATTATTGAATAATTTTATGTATTAATATTATATTATGTAGTGTAGGAATTTACATATGTATTATTTTTTTTACCTGTTACGTCTCGTACTTTTGTGTGTATGAACTTACATTCACCCTACTTTACAAATCACCTTTTTACATTTGATAAGAATTCAGGAGCAGTTTACTGTGTAATTTTGTGTTTACCTGTACGTTGGGCGCAGTTTACAATCTAACGAAGGTCCGGACTGGGTCACTGTGCTACTATTCTACAGCACAGTATGCCGCGTACTACGGTTATGTAAAAAAATGTATAAATATTAGTCCGTCTAATTAGTAATTAATAATTATGTAAGAGCTTATATTTTATGCCAATAATACGAAACAATACAAGTTTACAGTGCGTTCGGCAGTTGGCAGGATTATCACAAAAACACAGTGGAACTGTGGAAATCAGGAATTATTGTGACTCAGACACTGAGGTTAATTGTAAACGAGTATTTAGCAAATAAAAAATTATCAAAAACCGTCTACGCGCTCCATTATCTGGATCAATGGTGGATTTGAGGGGGGTGACGATGCGATTACCCCCCCCCCCTTGGGATTTTTTTTACTTGAATTATATATTATATTGATTATTCATAGAATATGAAATTCATAAGTCATAAACTCATGGATGCGCAGAACAGAGTGTAGTATCTATCAATCTATGATACAAATTCGCCCCCTCCTTAAATGAGCTTCAGATCCGCTACTGGCTAGGATGCTTTTTAATTAATGTCTGTAGAAAAAGAAGTATTAAATGATTTAAAGTTTGAAGATATTTTGGACATTATTAAAAACTCATCTCATACTTTATCTAAATTATTATCGTACAAAAAATTACATTAATATATAATTATAATTTATTTAATTTAATTTGTCATACTGCTACTTGGTGTTACTGATTTATACCTATGTAATGATATATTTTACATTTTCTTTGTAATCAACACAGAAAAAGTTCCTAAATCCTAATTCTTATAAAATGTTGGTTAAGATAGAAATACTATTGAGAAAAATTTAATATTTTGTTAGTTTAAGTTGGGCCGTAAATGTGGGAAAATGGGCTGATTGCATACAGAGAATAGTGGGCCAAAACCCTTCCTGTCCGGCCCAGAATTCTAACCATTCAGTTTTACATTAGGTGTCCAGTGAGTCACTATTATCGGAGTGTTAAATTACTTAAATTTGAATTCAATGGATAATAATATATCATTGTGTACGAAAAATGATTCTGAATAGAGACGGTCAGCTAACCTATATCATTAAGTATATTTAATGGTATATTTTTTGATATTGCTATTAAAGTAATTTATTTTACTTTTGATTTACAGAAGGTTGATCAATCTTTTTCGAAAGTATTACATTTGTTATATTGTAAGTATTTATTTATTATAATAATATACAATATGCATATTATATCAACTTAATATCTTATACATAATACATAAAACTCAAAAAGAAACAATACCTATCTGTAAAATGTAAATATTGTAAAACACTAAAACAGTACAATTACTAAAATTGATTCATAGTGTAAATAGTGAGTACCTTAAAATAAATCAAAGACAGCATGATGAATGGTTTTTGTGTGAATTAAAATTTATATCCGAAAGTTTATTTTGAATTATATACAAACTCCTCGTATGTATATTCTTATAATTAGGAGTTCAACCTATCATTCTTAGAAAAATTCTCGATGACCATTGGATTTAGTCTGTACTCTGCATCTGGTCACTTTTTGTAAATAAATTATTGTATTTAATTGATTTTTGAGTGGCGTAATTCTTAATTACAGTGGTGGGAAATTCATTTCCATAATATCTCTTTGTATTTCGTTTCCTAATAAACAGGAAAAAACTAACATCAAGATACTTTACTGTTGTAACTGAAATAACGTGTGGGTGTAATTTATTATTGTATTATTATTATTAATAATTTATTACCGATATGTTTTTGAAAATGTGCGCGCGAATCTCCGTTATCATCACAAATATTATCAGCATCACCACGTCCGTTATCAATCCACACGTCACTAATAGTTGGTTTTAGGAGGTGTCGAAATGTGGTGGGCGAAAGCTGCCGTGCGTATCGCTTTCCACTCCACTGTCTCCACTACCAAAATGCCCCTCAGCCCCGCCACAGCGTAGAACGTAGTATCAAATTAAATAATATGGTCGGTCACAGATAATGGTGCATTTCACATTTTCACGAAGTTCATCATCATTCATCATTTACCTTGATTCAAAGTCTTGGAAGTTCTCTGTGTCCGCAACCGACTGTGGTATTATGTAAACGTTTTCCCGACTGATCCCACCTAGTGCTATCCGGTTTCGACAAATCACAGACAGACTACTGTTTATGTGACTAAAAAATAATAATTAAATAGGTACCTATAAAAAAAAAAAAAAAACATTTAGTCGGATGCAGGACACGAATGACGATGTACTCACGTTCGTCGACTTCAAACTCAAATATCGACATTTCAAGTATCAACTACCGTCGTATAATGGATCACAACAGTATGACTGACATATTATTGGGGAACATAGTAAACACTTACGATACGTAGTGTCAAATTTTGTGTGTCCGATCAAACAATACTACGATAAGTATCGTTAATGAAGTAAGTTGGTGTTAATATGTTTTTTTTTTTATTCATTGATGTTGTTTTATTGTTTTCCTAGTAGTACAGTACAGATTGAAGTTCAAATTTTGTGACAAAAGTTGCAATGCAAAAGGAGGGCAAACCCAGGTTTTTAAAACACCATAGCAATAGTGTCCGAGGAGTAGCGTTTAGTCCTCGAGTATGTTAATATTGGCACTTCAAAATATATTTTTACTTTACTTTAGGTAATTTAATGTATTTTTCTAGGACCGTTACCTATTCTGCTCTGGTGCTTACGATGGTAAGGTCAATCTCTATTCCTCGTTGCGTATGGAATTACTTATGTCATATTCTATTACCACAATGGCTGTTGCAAAAAATGTAAATGCAGTTAGGTTCACATCTGATGGTTCTAGGGTAAATATAATTTAAAAACTAAATGTTAATTATGTGTATTTTAATTTCTTGTTTATAATTTAATTTTACAATAAGTATAGTTTGAATAAAACTGTCTATAAATTGTAACCACAAATTAATATTAAAACTATTAGGCAATAACTGTGGAAGCACATTTTTTTAAATATTAGTCATGTAAAATAAATAAAGATTTTTTTCTATTATTATTGCCTATCTTTAGTATCACATTTATAATGTTTCTGATGTTGCAATACAGAAGTTGCAATACCACAAAAGTATTAAATTATATGTTTTAATAACCAATCATGCAAGAAATTTGCAAAAATAGAAATTTAAATTCTATTCATATTGTTTGTTATAATTGTTTTCTTTTTTTAATAACATGATGTGTAAGTAATTATATAGCTATTATTAGTACTAATTAATTAAATTTTTTGTGTTAAGTTAATCTCATGTTAGTAAACATTATATTTGCTTTTATATAATTCATTCATTTAGAGATAATATTTCTGCTTTTAAATTGTTACAAGTAATTGACTGAAGTTGACTGATGATAAATTTAGTTTATATTTAGGTTGTGTAATTATTATTAGAATATATTTTTTTAAACTTGCATTTGATAATTTCTTGAATTATTTAAAATAAAAAATACATCAAAGTCAAGTATAATAGTAAATTAAACATACTCTTAATTTTCAACTTTATTTAAAAATAATTAATTTAATTTTTGATATTCATATTATATTATTATTTATATATTTAGTACTGCAACTATTAACTCTGAAGCCCGTGTGCAAAATTCATTTGGAGGCCCCAAATGAATATTGTTATTTTTTACTTGATTTTTGTATTACTACAGTAATTAATTAGTACTTTTTTAGTATTTTAACTTATATGGAATAATTTCTGATATTATCCTTACATTATACTAATTAAACAAGAAGTTAACCTTATTATTAAATATATATGGTTATTATGAAATTTTATTCCAAAATCAATTTTAATAATGTTATCTCTAAATTAAATACATATATGATATTTTTTGTAGATTTAAAGTTTAAAGCACTTAAAAAAAATTAAAAATTAATTAAATGAAAATGTTATTATTTTTGTGATTCATAAAATAAATAATTATTAGCAAGTATACTTGATGCTAACATTATAGCCTATATAGTTACCTTAAAATAAAAACAATATTATAACCATTATTGCAACAACTCACTATGCTTGTAACTCATCGAATTTCCATAAAAACAAAATACTGATGATCAATACATGTTTGAAACCAATCTATTAATAAACATTATAAAATACTTAATATTATTATATTAGTATTTGATATTCGTATACTATTTATCCTCAACTTAATAATTATGCCTGTAAATAATTTACTTTAAAAAATAAAAACGTAAAATCAAATAATATTTGTAGCATGAAAAAGTAAAAAAAAAAAAAATATTGAAACAGACAATTTAACATTTTAGATTTTGGTTTTAGAGGCCTCTTAGAGCTGGAGATCTATGTGAATTGCACATTTTGCGTATTTGCTCATCTAGTAGTATACTAAAAACATGATTCATAATGTTGTATAGCATTCATTATTTATATTTTTTAAATGTTTGATTCATATAATTATTATTAGTTAAAAATAATTTTTTATTAGAACGTTTATAATAAAAAATTTCTTATTTCTTATCATATTTAATTTCCAAAGCTCCCTTTTATATCATTATTCATTAACAACATCTTTCACTTTGACTTCAAAATACCCTTAATAACTGATACACCCGAACTATACTATAAGCATTTCAAAAATTAATATGCATGTCGTAGTTCTTCCAATAGGAGGTCTCTACAATCTGTAATTTCTGTCGCTATTATTATTGTATCATCTATTGTACTAACTTATTGGCTATTGCTCCTAGTTTCCTACATGTAATAGATTGTATGAATAAACAATTAAAAAAAAACAATATATATATCATATTTCTATAACTTGAAAAGCTATTTTTAATCATAAAAATTAGAATCATTTTTAAAAAATTATTTTTTTATAGATTTTAGCTTGTACAACATCTAGAAGGCTTTCAGTTGTTGATGTTGAACGAGGAGAACAACTATTAGCCTATGATAATTGTGCAGCAAGTGGGAGGGATAGAACTGGTCTAGCTACTGATCCTACATCACCTAACATTGCGGTTTCTGTAGCTGTAAATGGCAAAGGTCTTACGTTATTAGACTTACGAATGCCTTTACCTCTAGATTATGTATATGATGTTAGTAATCAAACAAAATGGAGCTTACAAGTAATTTTAACATTGTAATTATAATTTTCATTTTTTTCAGCTACATTCTAGTACTATTCGTGATATAGTTTTTCTAGAATCATCATGGCCCTGGGCAACTAGTAGCGGACTTCTCAGTACACTTGTCACTGCAGGTTCAGATGGTTGCTGTAAAGTGTGTACAATGGACGGCCGAATATTACACACATTTTATTCAGGACGTCATCTGAACACCGTTTGTCCAACACCAGAACCGTATCAAGGGTTTTTGTCTAATGGATTTTATAGTATGCTAATTATTGTTTAATTAACAATTTTATTTTTCTTAACATAATATGTATCATAATCAAGCTTTATTTTTATGATACCTATTTTTAATTAATTAATTAATTTATTGCATTTGTTTAGGTGTTATTATGAGTGGGGGCGATAAAATTACATCATATGTCCCTAATTTGGGTATTCAAGAGAGCTTTTGTGAAAATCGTGATAAACCAATATGGAAAGTCAGATACACATCAAATGGTAGTTTTCTATATTCTGTATGTGAAGGTGGCGTTGTTAGAAAATATCGAAGGTATCCAGATAGACATGAATATCTTGGAGAAGTGTATACTCATAAAGGAGATATACAAGACTTAGATATATCTCCATATGATGAATGTATCCTTTTAATATTTTAAATGTTTAATAAAATGAATTATTTTGCTAGATAATTTAAGTAATATTTTAACAAAAAGTTGATAAATAAGTACTTAAGACAAGCAATGAAAATTTTTTTTTCATGTTAGTTACATTCATAATGTAACAAAGAAGGTTTAGTTTAATCCATAATTTTTTTTACATAACATAATATCAAGATTTGTTAGAATTTTCACTATATAATATATGCAAGGCCGTAACGGGAAATTAATTTAGGGTGTCGGTTTTAAGCTAAATAATTGTATTTTTGAGAAATACTATCCAGACTTTAGCAGGTTTCTTTTTCTTTACAGTCTTAGCCTGATATATTTCTTTAACAGGTCTTTAAAATGTGTTTGAAATCTCTGTTTAAAATAATTTCATATTATTATTTAATAATTAACATATTAAAATAATTAGTTTAAGAATTATTATATATTTGTTGACATTTCCGTGAATTTTAATTTATTTTCTAAAGATTAATTAATATTCTATGATATTTTTTCTTAACTTAAATAATAATCAGACCTTATTACAGCATCTAAAGATCGAACAGTGGGAGTTCTACGTCTAGGAGCTCCTAGTCATGGTTGGACAGACTATGGTGAACTAACGTGATAACTTAAGCAATATTTGGACGAAATACAAAATTAGTTTAATTATGATATATGTAAATTTGTATACTTATGAGTATGTTATAAGGGATTTTTTAAAAATATTTTTAATGCCAACCAATGCACCAAATTAATGTGTGATATTACTGATATTTAATGTAAAACAAAAATTATACCATTTTGGACAAATTTTATTAAAGAAAAAAAGAAAAAAGTATATTTATAGTTTTTTAACAAATGTAATTCTATTTTTTTTATTTTTTTAATGAACTATGAAGTATAATTTAAACCCAGATTGTGAATTACTCATGACAACTTAAACCCTTTAAATAAATATTTACTATTATTCAAAAAATTTTAATACAATAAAATTAAATAATAATATTTGATCTGAGAATGCTTAAAAAATTGCTAATATAATGTACTAGTACGTACAAATTTATTTAACTTCTTAATTCTCACTAGTTATCTAACTATAATCCTCAGTGATATGAATAGGTACATATGTTTGTATGTTTATGTGTTTAAAGGTGATAGTTACCTGACCTTCAATTCAATTATTTAAAAAAAAAAATGACTGTATCATAAAATTAATTAACAAACAGGCTCATAACAAACATTTATTCACATTTCTCATATTACCATTAATAATAAAATCGAGTGTTATTAATTATTATATTTTGTTTTATCTATAATGATTCATGTATAGTATATACTAACCTTAAAAAGAAAGTTCAATCAAATTATTTTGCACACAAATCGTTTTTGATCATTGATCACTGTTATTAGTTTTTCTTTAATTCAATCTTACTAAATCTATATGTTTTACTTTCATTTATTGCTTTTAATTATGTCTTTTCTAAACTCTGCGATCAATCTTTGTTTTTAGTATGAGTTTGGTGTTTTAGAAATTAAACATAAACATATTTTAATTTTAATTATAATTGATTATTCAATGTATATTTTTGAATTATAAAAAATTAAAACAATAAATTATTGTTTTATATTTATGTAAATTTTTAATTGTATTTTTTCTATTTAATTAATTTAGTTAAATGTATTGTTAAAAGTTACACAGTTTTCTAACTCCAGTATTTACAAAACTTGTTTAAATGCTTGTTTTTGTAATCTCATCAACTTATTCATCCTAAGATTAAAGTATTAACTAACATATTATTGGTGGGTTTATTATAAAATTAAAACATGAGAAATAATGTGAAAATGTATAAGTACCAATAACTGACTAGGTGAACATTCTGTTAGGAAAACAAAGATTAAAAAAATAATGATAATTTTAACAACTAGGTACTGTACAACAATATCTACTGTATAATCCTATAGTTTAATAGGATGTTGCGCAAAATGGTATGTGAAAACACTGAAAATTATTACATTTTATAAAATAAAAATCATTGAATTCCATGCATAGTGTATTGACATTTAACTGTAAACTTAAAGACTAAAATGAATTTTTAATTTTTCGGGTATAACGGAAGATAAAAAGATCTAATAATATGTTGATTATAAAATCTATGTAGAACATATTATTTTCTAAAAGATAGAGTAATAAGTACGCTTAACAATTAACTACTAATAATCAAAATATGGGAAAATTGATTTATTCCCTATTACAGTGTATGATGTACCTTCCATTTGTTCATTATTGTGAATTGGTAAAATTGGTGATTTACTGATTTGTATATGATCATAGCGTATGATGTATAAATGTGCTAATGTATTTACTTATTGACTATTGTTCAATCGTTTAAGTAAAAATGTTTACGGGGTCTGATGTTCGACTTATTTGTAGGTAGGTCCTACTAGGTACACGTACACGTGTTGACGTATTGTCAATAATTGTGTAAGTTGAATATGATATAATATTATTTCCTAAATATAACCGCTCACAGATGATGTAGGTAGGTAACTAATAATAATATATACTTAAACCTATACGTCATATTGTTATTATTTATTTAATTATTTTAATCCCCATCAGCGTTGAGTAATAATTGTTTGAATGTCTTCTGCAATGAATTATGAAATATTAGGTACCTACCCATATATACTTTTCTAGACGGGTAATTTGTCTAGCAAATAATAATTTGTATTGAATCACTTTAATTGTAATTGACTTTTTAATGGAGGTTAGGTACCTACGCTTAGGTATATTATAACAATAGCGGCTATAGATTACCTACACTATCGTTCATCTCATCGACATATGAATGCATGACAAATCATTATATATTTATAATGTAAGTATAGGTAAAGGTAATACTGTTATTATAACGAGCAACGGTTGATAATGTTTAAAACGTTTTTTACATTACCTACCTATTATAGTAGGTACCTATCTATCTAAACAGGTCGTATTTTCAGTCAAATCGCAACGATCAATATTGTTTTGTTTCACAAAAATGCAATTATTGTATGTACGTTTTTTTTACTCATTAGATAATCGCTAAAATCAAACGATACGAATTTTAGTAAATAGTAAAATAATTAATAAACATTAAATAACCTAACTATTATTAAAGAAAAAGTTCAACCGTTAATGATTAAAACTTCAAAGTTGCACACAAGGGAAAAGGTCGAAGAAGTGTAAAGGCTAATAAATGTTTACGTATCTAATACCTACCTATATAATAATAATACATATAAATTTTTGGTAGATAATAATAACCTATAATAATTAATTATATAATTAAAGGGCGATTAGCAATTAAGCCATATTTTAGCTATATTTTTCATACACAATATTTGTTACCATTTTATTACCCGGGTATATGGTCACAAATTAACTATAATATATTTTAAAGGGAACTCGGAGATTGGGCCACAATAATGTTTCACATACAATAAACAAATAGCCAATATAAAGCATTTATTAATTACAGAATAAAAATGTATATTCTTTTGGCACATTGTCAACAAACAATATTGAACCTTGTGTGCAAAAAAAAATCTATAATAATTTATAGGTATAAAAAATCAAATAATTTATTTTCGAATATTATAACTTCCATTGTAATTATTAAAAAATTGTTGTTTTAATCATTACATAGTAGGTACATAATATACTAAACTTGAATCTTATAGTATATATAGGTAAACCAACATCACAAAGGCGCATAAAATCATAAACTTGATAAATAATTATTATGAATTAGTTACTATAGCCTTTTTTTTTATATAAACAGATCTTAGCCATTGCCGAAACTGATCTTTCTATATCATTTAAAGTTAGATACCTAATTTATTATGTACCTTTTGATAAGACATTCAGTCATTTAGGATAATTTCTTGTGAACTGCAGAAGAATAGCAAATTATAAATTATATATATTTATATATGTATATAGTGTATTAGTATTGGTATATAATTTAAAATCTAAAATTTATTAAAACAAAGTGGACCAATAATCGGATTCAATAAGAAAAATTGTGTAAAATAGTGGCCCAATCACTGGGTCTACCTGTTATAAATTTATAATTTTAGGGGCTTAATTTTTTTTGAAAAAAGGATCATTACGGCCAGATTCCTAAACGTTCATAACTATTAGCTGAAGGTGTTAACCAATTACCACCGATTTCAAGTAAGATCTTTTTAGGATTGACTAAATTTATTGTAATAACTTATTTGAAAAAACTATAGAAAGTTGTTACATATATTATTCAGACTTTAGTACAGACATATATTTTATTATAATGGTTACATTACTATTTAATATATATTTTTATGACAACATTTTACAGAAAAACTGAAAAATACGGTTTATTGATAACAAATCAGTAGCCAACCAAGTATGTTCCATGGAACTCTTCTAAGTTCTAACTGACAACTGTGCATAAATCGTCATTAATGTTTTAAGTAATGTATAATAATATGTATATACTGTTGAGTGGTAGACCCAAGTTGGGTCTATACTCTACAGTAGTACCTACAGTTGTAATACAATTAAAAAGGTATACAAATTAAAATTAAAATTTTACAGTTATGCAGTGACATGTGCTTGCGCATATTTTGCCCAACACATTTTAAAAATATGTATACGTATCTATACGTATTTATAACTGGTATTCATCAAAATGAAAACTTTCCGTTATTGTTATTATATACCAAAGACACCTACTTAGGTGCGTACCTACTACTTAAATAATTGACCTATTATAGAATTTATGTATGATGATAATACGATGAGTATATTATTATATCTATCCAAAATGTAAATTACTCGTCGTGTACTACTTATTTATGTATTGAACTAAAAAGTTAATTGCGACTATCGACTCTTAAAGTAATTTACCTTTATATATACGCGTTGTTAATCAAATATATTATGCTATTATATAGTATTACCTATAGGTACACTCGTGGAAATATAATACACAGTCCTTTAAGTCGGTCGATTAATACGCCCTAAGCTGTATATATCATCACTTCATCAGTCGCTTATAAAATTGATTTATTTCAGAGAATTACGACAAGACTGAGAAAATTACCATAATTGCAACGATAATGTATAGCCGCTTATGAGTATATTATAATAGCAAGTAACAGTAGTATAACTGTTGATACTATTAATAGGTACTTATTATACCTATAAAGTTGTGCATAATAGACATGAAGCTTTCGTAAGTATGCGCCACGTGCGTATAGTTAATAAACAATTAATTATAGATATTAAATAATAACGCGTAGCTTGAAGTCCACCATTTTGAAATTATGGTTCTTTTTCATGGACTGCGCTTTCAGCGACTAAGTTATATTCAAAACACTTTTTTTTTTTATCAAATGTAATTAAACTATTCAACATAAACAATAAGCTTAATTTATAAACTATATGAGTTGATGCACTAACAAATAAATATTTATACGTTTGGGAATTAGCCCTTGAACTTCATTAAAAGGTTTCGCAAATCATGTTCAGGGTTAGCAAATTGTTTGTAAGAATTTACAAATGTAAATTATAATAAATACCAGAATGTCAACCTAGAAAGTCCGAAAGTCAATTAGACCTCTATAGTTGACAAGAGTTTGCGAGTAATCAGTCAATTTTTAGAATTCGATAATGAGTTGTACACTTATTGTATTTATTGAAGTGCTGCATGGGCTTAAAGCGTTAAAAGCTGGTTCAGCCTATTAAATTCCAGGAATGGACTTGCAAACTTTTGCCCATTGGGAATGTTGTGGAATTTGTGTCATTAGATGGGTATACTAGTTTAAAAGAAACTTAAACATTTTAATGGAACTCATCGCAGTTTGTTGCAACAATTATTTTTTGGAAAATAATGACAAATTGTCAATTACCAAATAGAAGTCAAGGATGTAAAAAAAAGATTGTGTTTAGGAAAAAATATGAGTCAAACAGATATAAAAACCGCCAAGAAGTTCGACATTTCAAAAACTCGTTTAGTTTGGTTTTTATTAGCATCAAATCATTATAACAATACTATAAATTAGGTTTAAAATTATTTTATTCTACTTCTTCTTCTGGCCTTCTGTTGGCGTTTACTATTTAGTACTCTCAGAGTTTTCGCCGCCATCACAATTTCCTTCTGTTTCACTTTATCTTAAACCATCGTCTATGTTCTTGCACATCTAATTTATTGAGATAAAGAATTATTTTATTATATATATTATAAATTAATATAATAATTCAATAAGTACCTGTTAAATTAAAAATTAAAACCGTTAAATTGATTATTATTTTAGGTTCTGCATGAAAGATTCACATATGTATAATGTATATAATAATATATAGGTACATAATATATATATATATATTACACAGTTGCGCTCAACATTTGGTATACCTATCTAATACGATATACAAACTATTATTATTATGTTATGACAATTAGACACGAAATAAAATATAGTTTTATTGACTTATCTTTCAAAACTTTACAATCGTATACAATTTTTTCGTAATTTTAATGACGGTATATTTTCTCACCAAATACTTTAGATCATTAGAGTACTATACTGTTTATTTTTTAAAGAAATTTGCCATTTGTACATAATTATATAGGTTCATTTCTTCTGAGGTCTTATGCCTATGTATATATATTATCTATAATAAATAATAATTAATATTTATAGCTATAAAATAGCTGTATACAAGTCCTATTAATCCTTTGCTTGGATAGTTGGATGTTTGTTATAGCACATCGATTGTGCCAGATAATATATACAATACGGCAATATTACATTATCGGAAACCGATCAATGCTGTATTGGACTGCGGGAAAGGGGAGATGCTTATACACATAACAATATAATATACATGATTATGTATACAAATAACTACACACAATATAATAATATTATGTCGATTATTGCATACCTATATGATATATATTTATATAATAATAGTACGTAGGTATATATATAATATATAACATAAATGTGACGGCGGTTCATGTAAAATATGTAAAAAACGCATAGTATTATTTTATCGTCCACGTAGGTATATTTAAAATAAATATTTATGTTGGGAGTTTGGGACCGTTGGGTAATGAAAATACAACCATGGTATCCACGACGAGAGTGCAAGAGCTGCATAATATACTATTATAACATTTTGTATATACGTACCTATATTATACCAATAAACGCGTTGATAGATAATATGTAGGTAAGGATAATTTCGTGATACATGTATTTGCCATTATGAGTCGCATAATTATATTTTACAATATACGTATATTATTGGTACTTATACGTCTGTATCAATTACTGTTCATAATAATGCGTCTGATAGAACTATAGGAGAGAGAGGCTTTTCACGAGTGGCGTGAATCGCGGGAACTGATGCAACTCATCAGATGACGGATTCTGGTCGATGATATACCGATTACGTGACGGCAGTGGAGTATTGGAGTATGTCATTTTATATCAATTTAATCTAATTTATAATAATATAATGCGTACCAGCATACCCAAATCACACAATGGCGACGACCTTGACTTGCCGATGTACCTATCTTAAAATTCGTAAAATTCTGAGAGTGAGTGCGCGACCTTCATAAACATTGATGACATAATATAGTAATAATATCGCGTAATAATAATATTATATTAAATATTGATCTTAAATCCTACGGATACGACGGATCGAACATGAAATACCTGCGGTAACCGAATGATTCATCAATGAGGGTCACCGAAATTTCACGTTGCAAAACTACAGTTGTGTGTGGGGGGAGGAGATAGTTTTGTGTCATGAACCTTACGCAATTCACTACACCAAACCATTTCTGTAATGCAAAATTTGAACCACCACTATATTAATATAAAGCTAGGAAAAAAGCGCACTTTAATTAACCTACTTGTTATTTTTAAACATTTTAATTAAAGTGTATTAAAAGACAAGGGGTTTGGTTTTACATCCTTAAAGAATCCTTCGTAATTACAAGTAGGTACTCGGCACTGCAGTAGAGTCAAAAGAAATACTGTACATTATAGTCCCAATTCTATGCTCAGCCAAAATGTTGCTTTAGGTAGGTCGTAGGTGTATTGTACTTTTATAGCATTTTAGTTTTTTTATGCTATATCCATAATAAAGTGTTTGACAATTTAACCACTATAATTTATAACTTATAAGCTATGCAGATACCTATAGATAGTAAATTATATTGATGACTACAGGTTCATGTGGGATTTGTATCATGTATAAAATATCAAACAAAAATGCCGTATTTTTTTGTTTCGTAACTTGATTATTGAAAGAAAATAAATGCATTTACTTATACACATATTTTACATTATAAGTGTAACACGCTCTTATAGGGTGGATATGAAAATATTTTAAAGAAGGATTTAAAACCATCAAAGTTCCCTCCTAATATTTAATATTTATCAATATCCATCTGGCCATATTGAATATTACATTTAATATTCCAATATCTAAATTTGACTGAACATAATAATATATATATCAGGTATGTTTGTCCTATCTTATCGACATTTCGCTATTTATTATTATGTTATATATATTTTTTTTTTATCTCTTTTACGTATTTTGACATATTATCTACTCACATTTAACGTGTATATAATCATGTTGCAAAAAGAATGCAAGTTAAGTCTTAATAAATGTATTGTTAATATGTGTTATAATTGTCCTTAGAACATTGTACTTGTAAAATGTATACATATACTCGTACGTTTTCCCTTTATATTTGAATTATTTACAATTTTAAAATATAATTCAATGAAACTATTTAAACTAGAAATTAAACATCATAAAACTTTTGTGTCAAGTTAATAATAATATAATAATTATAATTGATTACTATATTATTATTATACTTGGTATTTATAAGAATACAAATATAATTGCACGCAAAAATAATAAAATTTATTATGTTGGTATGTAAATAAATGTTATTATATAATATGTAACTATATATATAAATATATGACACTTATTTTATTTCAGAAATTGAAAATTTAGACGCAGTATTATTATAGCATAGCCAATATAGTTATGTGGCCCGATACGGTATAGTGCCTCCGAATTGCACGCCAAAAAATAAATTGTAATAACAAATTGAATGCCACCTTTTACAAGGGGTCTGTCTGAATTTCTGCATGTTATACATATAATTTTACTTATCACAACTTATTTTTTTTTATTTTGGACTTCTGATTTTTTTTTCAATATTTATTTTATATAAAAAACATAAAGTTGGTTAGTCATAAATTCACCTATTTTTTAATTATGTACTACTTTAAATAACTAAATTATAAAATTGAATTTGAATAAAATTTGCCTATCACTTTGATAGACTAGATTCGTACAATATATAATAATATCTTAATTGCGCAACGTTAACTAAATAAAATAATACTACATTATACTTACTAAAATAATAATAATATGTAGATATATTTTCAAACAATAAGGTAATATAAAGTGGGGAGGAAAATGTCGTTTTTTAAAAAATCATAAAAGTACAAAAAAAAAGAATTTTAAGTGCATGCACCATCATCATGCATAATGATAAGAGAAGTTGTATAGGCCACTAAATCTAGACAGACCCCTTTAAGAGATGGCGCATGCAATTAGGTCTTTTATTTTTTTGGCATGTAATTCGAATGTAGACAGGTAAGCTAACCTCAGGTTTTATCAACTTAATTTCAAAGTGGGCCTCCTAACATGTTTTTTGACCATCATCATGACCTCCGTCCCTCCTTACGATCTTAATCTGGGCCTGTTAAAATGGCTGTCAAATAAAATTTTATTAAAAACAAAGCAAAATATATGTATTTTGTATAATATTATCATGGCAAATAACGGGAAACCGCACGATGTACTGCACCTTCTGCTGCAGCGAATAGTACGAGTATGGTATGCACAGGTAATTGAACTTCGAAGCATCAGCCGGAGCAGAAATGGTCGGGAGTTTACGATCGATTAAAAATGTTTATAGAAGTAACTGGGTATATATATACATTTTCTGCATGTCGTACATATTATTATATGGACACGCACTATACCTGTTGTAGAAAACCTCTATATCGGAAACGGGATTTCGTGATTTATAACCGATGTTTGGGGGAACGGTGCGAAATCACAATTCGCATTTGAATAATATTCAAATTCGCACGACTACTTTCCTCCCGCTAAATTATCGTATACTGGTCACGGGCCACAGCAGTACCTACATTTTATATTATACACATACATAAATTCATCCTATACCTATATAATATGATAATTTATACGATTTTACTAGTCGTCGCAAGTTTTAACCACGTATCACAGTAAATCATGTTATATACGATAATATTATATTATACCATTCAGGTCCGGTTTCCGGGAAATCCTCGAGAACTTATCGTTACATTGCAAATATTTATGGTGTATTGGTGTATGTGAATTTTAAAACGTTCACTTCTGTGTAAATTGTAATTAATAATAATAAATAATTATTACTATGACGCTTTATTCAGCGATATAATATAATATTATAATATTTATAAATTTATAATTCAAGATCAGCATACGTTTTACGTTTGAATTGATATGTTTAATATTTAAGTACTTATAGCCTATAGGCTATAATATACATTACACGCGTGCAGTGTGTACTTACTAATAATTATTGATGATATAAAATTCAATATTTCGATTTTTAACTAACTATTCAAGTTTAAAATTAGCTAAATTCTGATGATTCAAATTTATTCGGTAACATATATAATTAATTGTTACATGAACATTTTTGAATTTATTAAAGGTTGTTTCTTTTGTGTCTTGTTGTAATTGTTTTTTATTTGTGCATGGGTAATGTATAATTCTGGAATGCGAATTTTAGTTTTATTTAAATAATTTAATCATACTTATTTTTTTATCGTTTAGCACATAAGGAATATCTAGGTATGTAATTTATGTATTAATTATTATTATTTACTCGAACGAGTTTTTATGTTTCAAACCGCTAAACTTTATGGAAAAATAATTAAAGGCGGTTGTAGTTTAACTTATTTAAGAAAAAAGTAATATTACGCATACTAAAAAAAAATAAAAATAAAAATTATATAGTTCTGGGTAAAAGCGCCTTTAATCAATCAGCGTTTACACACTGAATAATATATGCTATAATATAGTTACTGGTTGATCTCGCGAAATATTTTGTGTGTACACCGTGGGTATCAGGGTATGTAATATGTATAGATATACAGATGGGTAATAAAAAGGCAATCACCGGTTCAGACGTTCAGTATAGATACACTATACTGCAAATTGCAAGTATACATAAAAGTATATTTTTTTGTAAGTGTACGGTTATGACGACCATCGGGTATACTGGGCCATGGAAAATCATCGAGCCCTGAAGAGGAATACAAGAGCAACTGCTGCAGTAAAGTTTAAGATAATATTACAATCGGTTCGTCATTTTGTTTAATAACAATTATTATTAAATATATTATGTTATATTGTTCTTAATTTTTTTTATGTTCATAGAGTCCTTACCTAAGTTGCTAAAAATGTAAGGCGCCCAAAAAGTAAAAACATCAATTACAAAGAAAAATATAATATAATATAAATTTTTTTATAGATATATGTACGTGTGATGGTACTCTAAATTGGCGCCGATCCGAAGGTATTTAATATAGTACATAAATACATAATTAAAACTGGTCTTGCATTGCTGAAATAGCGATAATTACACAGGCTGCGGATAAATCAAAATTTTACACGTTTATTATCATGCATCATTTTTTTGCATACAATTCACCCTATCCAATTTTGTAATATTATTTATATATCAATTTATAGTATGTTTCCGGTTTCCTTTTATAATAAATAACAGTAATAAAATAATAACTTAAGTATATACCTATAATCATTGATTATAAATACTAGTAATTAATGAATGGGTGTCTTAATGTTGAATTGAGAATTAAGAAAACTTAAATTATATATAATATTGTTATATTGATCTTGAGTGGATAAATTCGAGGATATTACTATATACGCTCCCGCAATACTTCCGCATAGCATGATATATACGCAATCATGCTTTAAAATGTTTAGTATTGTCGTCGAGATGTTTCTATAAAAATTTAAAAACAAAACCAAATCACCCCGACGGAACGATGAAATACCATTTTATAATTTATAAGCTCAGGTTATATATTTTTCAGGGCCTATATGGAGCTAGTCCTTCTTTAGTGAGTGTTCAATTGCAATCAATGTAACTTTGCCGACCATCATAAATATTATAGTCTCACACTAGTACCTACGCGATGATTATAATACAGATATTTGTTTGTCCATCTACAGACATTTTTCGCATACCTATTGATTGGTAAACATTATAATTAATA
The DNA here is from genome assembly GCF_020882245.1 of Rhopalosiphum padi. NCBI lineage: Eukaryota > Metazoa > Arthropoda > Insecta > Hemiptera > Aphididae > Rhopalosiphum > Rhopalosiphum padi. The sequence goes on along the minus strand of NC_083598.1, from coordinate 8,185,596 downwards.
AACATCGTCACATAAAATATAATGGGACATTATCCCCCTGCGCACCCCCTCCTCCAATTCGAGCATTGCTAATGATCAATGTAATTACATAATATAAAATTATATTCCAAACTAAACGATTTTCCTGAAAAATACTACTTATTCTAACATATATTTTCAAACTTTTAATAAACTTTCGTTATTATTAACGATAATAAAATATAATAAGGAAGAAACTTAAATATAGTGACAAAATCAAAGGGCTGGGGGGCCTCATTAATTTCTGAGGTAAGTGAGTCATCAGTTATCACTCATCATCTTTAATTGGGTTTTAGTAATTAAAATATGATTAAAAATAATTTTAAAAACGAATTAAAAAAAGGCGCAAACAGGCAAACGTGTCTAGATATTAGGATACAAAACAAATAAATACAAGTACTTAGGTACAACTAAAATATAATAAAAATAATATTGACATTAAGATTTTTTTCAAGACTATATTATAATAAACTGGTTATAGTTATCTTAGACGAAAGTCGTTGTTAGGAAACTAAATTTATACACGATACAGAAGATAATATAATTTGTTATATTGTAGCGTTGTTATTTTTTAATATAATTTTCAATAAAGAAGTTATTGTTACAAAAAAAACAAAATAAACGATAATACACACAAAATTAATGCTGTATCGTATCATTTTTTTCTACATTTAGCATCAAAATTGCATAATTTATAATTTATAATTTATTTATTGACGTCCAGTATGTACAAATTGGTTGCGTAGTACGACCGGTAGATGGCGCGTACAAACTCATCGTTTTCGTACTTACAACGACGATTGCTATTTACTTTACACAAAGCGTTAACGACATTGTAACGTCGTTATTAAAATAAATTAGTACAGTACTAATTATAACAGAGTCGTAGTTAATGATGCTATTTGTACCCAAAAAAACACTAATCACGCGTTAACGACTATACGTTTAGTATGCACCTCCACACGTCAGACGCGTTAGTTGTTGTATATAGTTTAATGTTTGTAAATAATCAGTTATCGCTTCTCGGCCTAATGGCTAAGATCAAAAGTGTAGTATCTGTTCTTATCAGCTTAACATCTGGTAAATCACTTATTTAGTGATTCATATGTTAAACTAATTTTTAGACTTTTGGTGGAGACAAGGGGCTTGCTCCTACTCCACCGCGGATTGGCCCGGAGTTGCAGTACTTCCGGGATCGACCCATATATCTAATCATCTATTTTTCTAAAGAATGTTTATTTATTTTCTGTTACATATTCAAATTCGCTATAAATTAACTTTAACCTTCACCAATGTTAACCATAAGACTAATGAGTATAATATTATGACCGACTATTTGTCCCATAGGGCCTAGAGTCTAGACTATGAATCTGTCAAACTGCTTGTGCTTACCATAACATTATTCTAAAACATTAGAACCAATAGAACCAGCTCTACGATTGACGGCTTTATTTAAGTAAAGGATTAGTTATTTATATTATAAATTTACCATACATATTTTGATAATAGGTCAAACTTCTCTATACGTCGGTATTTAAATTCTAAAGTGAATTATAACACGTATAACTTATTATTAAGTATTTTAATTTTAAAATTCTCATAATTCACTTAAAGTTTTTCAAAAATCAATAAATTAAGTTCTTTAGAGTTTAGATATATTCTTACTAATTTAATAATTAGTTAAATTATTCCCTACTATTTAAAAAGCTAACATCACAAAATTGGTTTTTTCGAACCTAGATTTGTCATGATATGCGTTGGTATGAAAAAAAACATATACCATTTATACCTAATGGCCTAATAAATCCTGTTATATTACCGATAATTAAATGTTTATATGTTTCACAGTAATACCGCTGTTTATTTTTCTTATATGTATTTAATTGAATTTTTGACGTTTTTATTAAAGTTCTTATAATTTTTGTTTGTAAATTGTTTTTATTTTCATCAACGTTGTTTTTGGCATATTATTGTTATTACCAATATGAACTAGTTAAATTAGCATAAATGAATTAGTATATGCCACGTATCAAATTTTTATCCAATCGCTCACCTATATTTTGTTAAGTATTATATTGGTATATGTATATGTAAATATATTATGAGCGACCTATTAGATATAATTGATCGTTAGTATTCAAACAAAACGAGTTGTTTTACTTAATATTACTCATACAAAACGAATTTAATATAATTCGCGTATACGCGTCGTTACAAAATGTTGTATTAGATACTACCATTCGTTTTAATTAACTTCTCAGTTCTCATATAATATATCTACGACCTACTACATACATTTATATGTAGAAATACAGTATGTATAGGATCATATCTGTTCTGTCTTCTGTGTCCTGTGGACTGTGGTATAGGTAGGCGAGTAGCCGACAATGTTATTAATTACACAATTCTTGATTATCTTACATATAATACAACATATTTTTTATGGGTAAATCGATTTTTTTTTTATTTATACATTTAGACTTCAATAGCAATGGTTATTAGCCTGTAATATGGTTTTATTATTTGTGCTTATTTAAATTGTATATAATATTAGTTTTACTGTGGAAAATTACAATAAGGAGAAGGTGGGTAAGTACTCCGTCTTGTTTCCCCTAAGTGAGCGTCCATGGTTAGGTATAGATATTATTATCAAGAAAAATTATTCATTATTTACAAATTTAAAGCTAAAATCCGGTAGGTATTTATTTTTAAATTATTTAACAGCTATTTTGATCGATTGATTTTTATAGGTTTTGTTGAATAGGTATATTTATTTGACTTTTTTATGTAACCATGTAGGATTCCGTCTTCGGAGTGATTTATTTACTACCTTACAGATTCACGTTAAAATAATTGACCTGAAATATAATATCTGTCTAACCCGTTGATCGATGACATTAATGGCAAATCGGTTATCGTCGGGTGTCGTTTTATAATGCTTGCTCGAACATACTGTTTTAGGTACATAATGATAATATAATAGTAATATATTATGTACGCTTGTAGTCTGTATAGGCTATCATATAAAGATTTAAGATTTACCTGTCTGGGTATTAATTATAAGTACTACACTCAGTACCCAATTATTAGTAATTGAAAATTAAATACTATTTCTTTTTAAGTTTTAAAATTATTGTAGGTACTTATGCCGGGTTGCACAATCAAACATTTAATACTTAATCAATCAATATACCTAGCGAGCAACCAAGCTAATAAATAGCCAATAGACAATATTATTGTCTCTTAAACAAGATTTAGTGGCTCTCAATTGGTCCATTAAATATGAATAAACCATTAAATTAATCATTCTTTTATAATTTAAAATGAAATCCATAATGCGATAACAAATAAAATCTATATACATTCATTATGACACCTGACAGATGAATAGCACAATAATAATTGATAGTGCTTAGAAACGTCAAAACATGTTTTACGTGTGTCATACGATCCAACGTGTTGACACGCCTCGATGCGTGTAATTACAATATTTGTACAACTGCCCTTAAGGTTTTTTATCGATAATTATTATGTTAGGTATCAAAATGGAATGCTCAAGCTATTACAATTTTTCAGTACATGATTATGTGCTCCTCTCGTCCGAGATCCAAACAGTATCTATACGATTGCGATTGCCTGTCTACATGAACCAACCAATGCTAACTATATTAACTATTAACGCTCTGTAAAATTGTAAACATATATCATTTTCGTGTAAACCAACGTCAATATCCATTCGAAAACGTTATCTCAAACCACAATAGGCTACGTAATTGGCGCCGGCGTGACTCGCCCATAGATAATAAATTTATTATCTATGGACTCGCCGGTCGTTATCACACAACGCGTCGCTGCTGTCGGCGGCTTATCAGTAAGTTATCACACCCTATCAGCCAACAATTTGTTTTAATCGGCCTAGTTGCGTTTATTTTCATGGGACTTATTTTTTTGTGCTATCGTACTGACGCCGAACGAGTGTTTTAAGTTTTCCCACACGCGTCCCATCGCAATTCGCCCACCCAAGTGAGTCTGTTTCCGTTTTTCCCATCATGGCGGCTGACTCCGTTCTTCGTCAATGTCGGACTAGTATTCTTGTTTGGACTTACCGTCGGCAGCTATCCACATACGTTCGGAACGGCCGTTATTACCTTCTGTAGAGAGAACGTTTGTCGTGTGAACTGCTTAAGTTGAACAGAGGAAGTGAGATGGATAAAAAAATTTATAGAGTAGCGTTTTTTTTGAAAATGCGCTCTTGCAGAGAAGACACTTACTGACAGAACCATTTGTATTTGGGTAAGCAAAACACTCAAACGTCACTGCATTAATAATTATTGTTATTATATTATCATTCACCGTTGTGACTGCGCTTGGTATGGTAAAATTGTGTTTTCACATTTATAGATACGCATACCTAATTTGCGTATGGGTTACCTCATGTCCTCACCACAGACCTATTAAGATTTAAGATCACCGTGAAATGTAATTGCATGATTTAAAAAATTATTTTAAACTGTGTGAAAAAGTCTAGTAGGATAACATAGTTTAAATATACTTATAGAACTGTGGTCTTAAAGTTTTGACCTTTAACACATAAAAAAAACTGTTTTAATATCATTTCTCATTATCACAGAGTCACCTTTATTTTGGACAATGGCATTTAATAGAAAAGTTTAAATTGTCGTTTGTTCCATTAATCTTTGTCCTCTTAAAATATATTGTTTTATGTATGTTCATTGTAAAATATCTAGGCAGGACATAGGTAGGTACTATTGTTTAAAAAACAATTTAAAATGTTAATTCTGTCATATTTTCATTTGTTTATTGATTTTTCTGTGGAATCTATATGCTTTCCTATTGTCAGTTAACCAATATGTATGCGTAATTCTAATAGGTATGTGTTAAGTAGTACAGCAAAATACTCAATGCCACCTAGAATAACAACCGCAAGGTAGTGCATTATCACCTTATAAGTGTCAATAACTGTGACCTTTGAAATAATTTATTTTAGCTGTAGTACCTATATAGTATACATGTTTTGATGACATCTAATATTGTTTTCCATCGATATTCATGTACTTATATGAAGATATTAAGTAAATAAGTAAATAGACCTAATAAATATCAATAGATTTACAAAATTACTGACGCTTCTTAACATTAATTTGTTTGATATTATATTTATCTTTTTAGCAAAAATAATCTAAACAAAAATTGTATTATTCTGATGACTGTGATATGACTATATTATTCTATGATAAAATGATAAATTATTTTTGTTATTATTGGATGTTAAATTATATTACCTAAGTAATTAGCTATTAGGTACATTTACCATACTAATTTAAAGTAACAAGTTGTTATAGTTTGATTATGGTAAAACATTAATTCGGATCATCTGTTCAATGGCACCTACATAAGAAATAAATTATTTTAAATAGTTTTTTTGTGAATCATGTAATTAGTAAATTGCATAGTAAATTTATTGAAATAGAGAGAAAAACAAGTAGTTTTTATTTAAAGTCTAGGTAGTTTGATAAATTATTTATTAAACTACCTTGATATCATATCAATGTTTTCTTTTCAATTATTAACATATTTATTAAATTAATTAATTTACTAATAAATTGTGACCAATTGTCATTAGTCATTTATCTTATAGTAATAGGAAGCTGTGTTTTAATAATTTTAGCAATTATGTTACTTAAGTTTCAACATTTTACACATCTGAACAGCAAACATTACATTTTAAGAAATATCTTAGTCATAACTCTTGGTAGGCATAGACTTTTAGTTCAGAGTTAAGATAATATTACTAATAGACAGTCTCAAAGTTTTTTAGTAGGTAAAAATGTAAGGTATAAAAAAAGGAAACAAATTAATTAAAATTTTTATTCAATACCTACCTATAATTATTATTTTACAGTTAATGGTAAATGTTTAGAAGCTAAATTTTTCTTTAAATTCTTCTTCAAAATTTGTATGTTACTTTATGCCCGATAATTAATAATATAATATAATATAATATCATATTCGTGATTTTTATTGGTCCATAGACCATAGAATATCTCAATTTATTTTTATTGTATATAATGTGTAACTAGCCATAACAACACTTTGTGTAGACTACGCAATTCTTAATATAATCTCGGCAATGGCGGTAATACCGTAATAATTATTAGGTACATATTGCTCTTACTAGCGTGTTTAATAGTGTATTTTGTGGTATTAATTTTTTTTTATATACATACTATCTATTTTTAAAATTTAATTAAATTGAAATTATATTAAGCATTATTCAGGATTAACAATACATTGTTAAATATCCCAGGTGGTCATATATCGGGAATTTAGAATCAATGTTTGTTGAGGTTTAATTTCGAAATGAAATATTGTTTAACAGTATCTCATTAGTTTGATGTACCAACCAATTATTCAATGTATACAATTAAATTTTATAATTTAACTACTGTAAAAATAAAATTAAAAGTAACAGTATGTCTTCTCTGATGTTTTCTTAAACAAACAATAGATATAATTATTGTTACAACATTAAATATTAAATAGTGTTTACAATTTTAATTTTTAATTATTTTCTTTTAAAATACATTTTTACAGTAAACAAATTGAAAAATGTACAATAGGTATAGAATTTCAACTGAATATTGTATGTTTATTTTAATCTAAATACTTTCTCGTCGAAGTATTTTGGATGTTGAATACTTATAATTTTTTTTTTATTATTAAATGCATTAAAAAAATGAAGGAGATCCAAATTTTAACATGATTTTACGTATGGTAATTTAATTGAACGAATTGGAATATTAGTAAGCAATAATCATTGTTTTTATTACTAATGGTTATCTTATAACTTATGGGTTATGATGATAAAAAACTAACAATTTAAGTACCTTATAGTGAGTAACACCTAAGTATATTCTTATAAATAAAGTTATTTCTAATATAGGTATACAGTTAATAACTATGTATAATAAATAATACTATATAAAAATAAAAATATTATATTTACTGTTGTATAGACTCGTCAGTCGTCTGCAGTAACGCGCTGTGTACTATTTCGTATTACCTTGACCACCTTTATTGTACAGTCGTTGAAATATGAATACATTAAAATTTTTCAATGAGATATACATTTTATATATGTACACACACACACACACACACACACACACTCGATATTATTTCGTACAGCGACAGTCCGTCCGATCTCTGTCGTCGTAACTACACAGTACACAGAATTATTTCAATATAGGTAGGTTACGACTTTATGAGAATCTTTTCGTGTTGTGTAGTTAAATGCATATTTGCTTCGTAAAAAGATTTAAATATGCAATATTGTGTTTGCAGACGTTTCCAAACATTGGTGCGTGTAAATTGTAGATAAAAGACGACCGGCCGTGTTGACCGATTAGTATGCCGTAGCAGCTGTGCATGATATAATATAATATTAATGTTATTATTTAGACTGACGCACCACTATTTACATACAGGGAGTTTTTTTGGGATAATATTTTTTGCGTTGCTTGTTTGCCATTGATGTTTGGTAATTATATTATATTGATTTGGGTTATTTGATGCATTGCTAATAGGACGTGTACCTACCTCAAAAAAAAAAAAAAACAAAACAAATGGTTTTAGGTCAAGTTTCCGACTGTATATATATGTATATATACACTATATACATAATATTATACTATATTACGTCTGTGTCGTAACGGTCCTGTTGAGAATTCTTAATTGAATATCGGAAAACGAAAGTGTTTCTAGACGGAAAATAATAATAATAATAATATTGTATATAATATAGATGTGTGGTGGAGGAAGGTCTGCGTCACAATACCGCCGTCGTAATGCGTGTACGTATATTATCTGTATTTTAGGCATTATAAAATAATATATTGTTTACCTTTCCACAACGATAATGCCTAGTTGATTAGAATTTGTGGTGTAATGTTTTATGTTCTCATAATATTTTGGTGTGATACTTGGATCTTTGTGGTGGTGACGTTTCGACAAATGTATTGTGATATTTCTTTGGGATAACTGGATAAGGGTTGATAATTTGTTGTATAAAAAAGACTTGACTAGAATCCCTCATAAGCTTGGTATACGGATGCTGTGACCCGTGGGTATCAACATTTTAAACTTTCTTACAAATTTTTATTTTAATACATGGTTACATTTTATGTAACGCGTTCACTAAAAACTGAAGTATTTTTAAATTTTTCTAAAATTTGGGTGGGTTGCAGTTCCTTATACCTTCCTGGCTACACTACTGGTGTATAATGTATTATTATACGATTAGCATTAGGTTTACTGTTTTCCATGTTACATAGGTATACTATTGAAAGGTGTGCACTATTTGAATATTTAATGTTGTTTCCTTTTCGGTTTTTGATTCGCTTTCGGTAAAATTAAAATAATTTTAAATTACGTAATATTTTATTATATTTTTTTGCATAATATGCACTTAGTATGTAACTTTACAATGTATATTTAAATTTAATATAACCAATAAAATAATATATGTATAAAATAATGTAACATAATATAGAATAGGTAGGGTACTTACAGGATTTACAATATAAACGAAAATATAGCAATTAACAAACAATAATAGATTTTAATGTAACATAAATATTTAATTATTGAAGATCTAGAATAATGTGAACTAGTTTGTTCAATCTAATATTGTAATATTTATTGTTATTAGTGCAGCTCATTTTACATTAAACATACATAAATATTATATTTTATAGTACTTATTATAGTTTTTGCGAACTAGTTGCTCAAAATACTGTGGTAGTGGGTGTTCTTCTATATGTTTTCTCATTTTGTATCGGTAACGCACGTACATATTAATTTTATGTATGTAAACTCTGATTCGTATCACTATTAAAATTTAACGTATATTGTGTATTTGTGTGCAAAATGTATTTTTTCTTTAATTATCACATAAGATTAATATCCTTTTAGTTTGTAGTTTTGAAACACAATGTATTTTATTTACAGTTGGTTATGTCTATTAAGTATTAATTATTGATTAATCATCGTAATTTTTTTTCAAATTATTAAGTGATTTTTGAACAACAACGGTTTTGTTTTTTAATTGAACAGGAAAGTTACCTATAATACTATATTATGTATTGTTATATGGAAATCAATTATTTCAGTATATTAACAACTATGCATAACGAGTTATCTAGGTACTAAAAGCTTTTTCATTGTATAGTTATTATTGTGAATAAAATAATAAATAATACGGTGGTTTGCGCGCGTCGAGTAATAATAATTATGCTCTTTATAGTGTCAATTTGTTTATAATATTTTGGATTGATATTATGCGTAACTATATGACAATGACATAGGTATAAAATAATATGCGTTCAATATCGAACTGTTGACGTTGTTAATTCGGTTTGTACCTACTACTTATAGCTACTTATTAATTTGTTACGAAATTTATTCTCGTTATCAAAATGTTTGGTATAATAAGGTACATACCTATTAATTGTATTCCGTCACACCAAGCAATTTCACCAAATCGTGTTCTCTAGGTATTCTTGTAGCTACAGTTAAATTAGTCTGTACCGAATGTTTATTGTCGTCGTATAATATGTCATCATAAAAACACTACTGCTGCTACAGTAGCCATGCACGTTGCTATATTATTGTCATATAATTATAAATTATAATATTGCATGGAAATTAATGTATTGATGTATACTTAATGTCTGTAATTTGAGATATAGGATAATGAATTGGATGATTGTTTTAACAGTGAACACTTAGTACCTCAAAAAGTATTAACTTTTTTTTAAAAATATCTGTTTACATAATTTGATTTTATTCCAAAATAATATATTATTAATTGAAATAACTTTTTAAGTTATACCTATACTTTTTTTAAATTATTTTTTTGATGAATCTAGATGCATACAAATTGAATTTAAAATTAGTTTATCAGATAGTTAATAAATTTAAATTTTGGTGAGTGGAGTAAATTGTAGTTTAAGATTTTACGGGGTTTCCCCTAGTCCCTCCATTCCGCTCATTTAAAATTAAAGTTGTTAAATACTTTGGTATAAGATAAAACTAATCAACTACTTATTTAATAACCGATATACTTATATTTTGCTCCGGAAAATAATATGAAAAATATCTACATAATATGTCGTCAATCAAAAAATTAAAAATGTTTGTGATAAATAATTTTAAAAATAATTCAAATATGTTATTATAAAATGGCACACTAAAACGACCGATTTTTCAAAGTTCTATCATAATTCATAGAAGATATTAATATATTAGAATGAAGTATAGAACTGCTATTTATTAAAAAAAAAATATATAATATATTTTTTCAAGATGACTGCCAATCTTTTTTTCAAACTTGTGCCGTTTAAGTTTGAAATAAACCCAAAATTAATACTATAAGGAGCTGAGTATCTATATCATAATTTTTGTAAAATGATTATATTTTATTGCAAAATCATGTTGGTTTGATCTATTGGTTACATTTTCAAGTCAGATAAAAATGTGCGTTTTCGTATAGTTATAGTGATCAGGCAGTTAACGGAATCACAATTTACGGGATAAGAAATCGACAATTATAAGACAAGTTAAACATTTTAATTTTAATAATTTAGGTAGGTACCTACGATACGATATTGTTTAAATCGTATAACAGGTGATATCCTTTATGTTTATTAATACCTACTTTTGTAAAATATATGTAAAATATTGTATAGTTTTTATAAATTGTAAGAATTAGTATTTTGGAAGTTTATTTTTAATCGTGTTTACTGAAATGAAAACAAACAACTTAAAAGATTATTGTACTTGCACTATACTTTAATAGTCAGGATTAACACAGCACACGCCTAAGGCGTAAATATTTAGAGAGGGCGGAGAAATTAACGAAATTATACATTTATATTATCAGTGACCATGGTATTATAGCTAAATTAGTTGCTATTAATCTTACTAATTTCTTAAATACATTAATTATTTGACTGTGATATATTTTCCTTCGGTAGTGTGGAAAAATACGTATAAAGCGTTAGAAGTAAGTATACAATAGGTATTTGTTTAATTGCTTACAGATGGAAATTATAGGATTTGTCATAGCTTTTGGTGTGGTTTGAATTTTTATATTTTAATAATTAATAACTATGATAGAATTTATTTTCAAACTATAGTAGAGTTTATCTTAGTTAAATCTCTACTTGTTTTCGATTTCAATTAGTATTGAAAATCTACACTTTTATTTAGAATAGTAAGTACTGTTATTATGAAATTGGTGAGAAGGAGGGAGGGGGTCGTATTCACTAGTATATTGTTGATAATATATATTTATATATATAACTTTAATGATTATTCACAAATTATTGAATTAGTAACCTTCGCATAATTTTTAATTTAAAAAAAAATGAACTAATTTTTAATAAAATCTGTGTATATTGAAATATTGTTCAGTCATTTATAATTATATACTTGTATTATTTTAGTATACGTTAGTTATGTGCAGTTTCTTCTATACAGGTGCAGTGTATTCAAGTGTTCATATAATATATTTAATTATATGTCCTCCAGGAATTGCGTAGTTATATGTATTTTTTGTCTTGTATCGAATATTTTGCATAAATTAATATTAACTGTTGTTTTATTTTAAGCCGTTTATTTTTTTTGTAGAATTCGAGCAATATATTTTTTTTATTGTTAACAGTAATGTTCCTTTTACATATATACATTATATACATATTATATATGATATATATTTTTATTAAATTTTTTTTTAAGATTGGATATATCATATAAGGAATACTGTCTGTCTAGAGTACTGCCCGAAATAGGGGCATATAGTGGTAAAAAGTTGCCGACAGACATGCCCCTCTCCATGATAAGTATGATGCGTATTTCTTTGTATATAGCGATCCCATGTCAGATATTGGATTTGATGACTGATTTTATCAGTCGTTGAATGTATCACGTGTTACGCCATATTATGTAGACCTTAGGATATCCGACCTTGTCCACAGTTTTCAAACAATGTTCCAGCGCACAATAATTATCATGTTCGTTATTGCCGTTCGTGTGTAGGTTCGATAATTTGATTTACGACCATTGGTCATCGTTGAGGTTGATTTTTTTTCTTAAGGTTATTAATTATTATTCATATTATTAATTGTTACTGCATGTGTGCAGTATGTGTATCTATATAAACATATATAAATATAATATACAACAGTCATTATCGTAATAGTAATCATCATTGTTTTCACGACCCTTCAATGATATACTCACTATTTGTCATGAGGGTCTATTTTTTGATAGAGTCCGTGTAGACACATTTCGCATTACCTATCACCGGAACTGCACATATAGCCAAAGATAATGTGTTTCTTAAGACTTTTAATTTATTTTTATTAAGCGTTGTAATACGTCATTTGTTTAAAAAAGTTATCTATGGTAGCATGGTTAACGGGCATTGTAATATAGTTATTTTATTTCTATTTTATATACATATGAAACACGTATGATCGAAGGGTATTAATAAAAACAATAGTAATAATATGTATGACAATAATAATAATGAATAATTATATTAATAAATATTAATTTAATTATTATTGTTTTTAGCAATGATAAATATATAGACACAATTATATAGTGTTTTTAGCGTGGTAATAATAATATTGTCGAGGAAAAACATTACTCGTGTTTCAGTTTGTTCACCTCTATTTATTGGCAATTTGCCATTTTAGTAGGTAACTTTTTGGTATTCTCAAGTATTTTCCTTGTGTTGTCGTTGTATGATGCGTTAAGCTTACAAACGGCCATTATTATATTAGTTCTTCTGTAATCAGCTGTCGACAAAAAAATGTCAAAGCGAGATAAACATAGAACAGCATATATATACGTATTATACAATGCATAATATATGTATAAATACATGCATGATGTATGGTCGACTTATTTCGTTTAAAATCCGAATAACTTTAAAAAGTATCGAATTGTTTAGTTGGTATATATAAAACCGCACTAGTTTTGATATTTATCTATCAACTGATAATGCCAAATAATTTCTGTTATAACATATGAATTGGCCGTTTTTTTTAATAATATTATTTTGATTTTTGGTCGGATATTTTCATCAACAAATCACGGGTGAAACAGCGTAATATTTAATGTTTATCATCTGAACTATAGTCTCCGTGTATCTCGTCCAGTACACTATATTATTATACTATATCGCAGTGGCGTATATAGAAATTAATTTCAGGGGGGGTTAAAAAAAATTTCCATTTTTATAAATTCCAATTAATTATGCAATTAAAATTAATGCCCGTACCAACCATACATTTCGGGAGAAGTTTGAACCCCTACCTCTTCTCCCTATATACGCCTATATTGTATACTACTATATTGTATTTTTATAGATTTTGGTTGAACAACGCGACTATTCGAACAATCGATTGTGCATCAAACGTTACAAACTGTCGATGGCGTGCTCGAGACCAATACCAATGTATTGTAGGTACCTATATAATAATAATAGTCATATTTAAAATCGCATGTCGTTGCGCCATGCTTGTAACAATATTTGCGGCACACGGTTTTGTATACAAAGGATTTTTAGGTAGGTATTATACATTGGGGGACTGCTTGATTCGAGAATATATTGTGTAACATTATCTTACCAAAATACAATTTAAAACGTTTGTAAAAAAAACATTTTTGAATTGCATGATTAAAATAACACGTGAATGAACTTTTGTTCAATTGTTGGCTATAATGAAAATTAATATTGCTCGTTTTATTGACAATATCAACATTTTAAATTTGCTCCAAAAATGTAGTCAATATTTTATAAGAATTATATCACGACTTCTTATGTAATATTTAAATAGATAACGTGGTACTATGCACACGTAGATTTCAAATGGTCATTGCTTTTTTATGGACTATTATATATTATACTATAGGTATACTCTATTATATGTATATACTTAGTTTTACAATTGGTTCACTAAGAACTCCCTATCCTGTGTGTATTCATTGTCGAATAAGGGCTTTTATTTTATTCTGTTGACAATGTTTCGTGAGCATTTATATGTTTGAATAATTTTATTAATGATCATTGAGCGCCCTTCAGTATCTTCATATTACATAGTGTCCTTTAAAAGTTGACATTTCTTATTATTTTTTATATTATAATGTTGCTTATTCGAGCTATCTACTATAACAATTAGGGGCGGCTCCAGAATTTTGGTTTATGAGGCTAAGCCATAATGTTTGTAATAATATCATACCATAATAAATATTATTATAGTTGATAGTTTATTTACATATTTTATTAATAGTATAGAATATATACGATATACCCCTAACTATACTCTTTTATAATATGTCTATTTAATATAGTCGATGGGATAATAATATGTTTTTTTTATTGTAATTCTGTTTTTAATAAATTCAATTTTTTTTTAGAAATATGGGATTGTGAGGGGTGGCCCTTAGCCTCCCCGCTATATAAATTAAACTATAGTAATATAAACTAACGATGTGTTTTTATTTATTTTCTTTTGGCACTGCAGTGATTGATTTCTGGTTAGCGTGATAGTATTTATGTACTTATATATCCGGTTGAACGTTTGTTACAACAATAATTTATTCCTTCGACTAGGCTTGTACAGCGGTTGTGTGTGTGTGTTCGTTTTTTCCTACGTCGATGATGTACTGTGTTCGGAAAGTATGCCTTATGCCTACCGCAGTTGGGCGATCCTGACCTTCGTCAGTAGTCTTCCATAACTCGTAGCGGCTGCAGCAACGTCGTCGTTTATTAGGATTTTTTTCTTTCTCGCCATTATCGTTATGTTTGAGTTAAAAAGTAATGTCCAAGGGCGCTGTCTTAATCATCGTCTCCGTCTAAGTGTACTCTATCTCATCGTTTTTTCTTTTACTAATTATTTCCATGACTTCCACGTGCGCTTATACATTTTCCGGGATGTCATATGTTTGCGCATTAACATTGATTATAAATATTAATTTATAATCATACTAATATGGTATTAACGTTTTTTTATATTCATGCGAATAAATAATACATTAAATCGATGTTTAAAACATATACATGCTTGTTTATTATATGCTCTTTAACTAATTTTATATACTTATAATATATATTATATGTATATTTTATGGGTTTTTTTAATTAAATATAATGAATTGAATAAAAACGTTTTATTGGGTAGTTTAAATGGCATTCGATTTTTTAATTAAGGGGATTTCATCCCGTGATATTCTATCGTTGTCTAACACACGCGTGATATAGTATTTTAGACATGTTTTTGCCAAACATACCAATTGATCTAATGAAGCGATAAGAATTCTGAAAACAGATTTGAATTTGCCATCAAGTCTATTTAGAATCGACTTTTTCACAGCTTTGATATTTTCCTCCAAATTCCTAAAAAAATTATGTTAAAAAAGAGTAATCAAAAATTGCTGTATTTCAATTTTTGGAGAAGTTAAAATCAAAAGTCAAAAATCTGGGAAAGTCAATTTCAAGTAGACTCGACAACAAATTTAAATCTGTTTTTAGAATTCTTATCGCTTCATTGGATTAATTGGTATGATTAGCAGAGGATCCGTCTAAAATCCTATGTCGCGCGTGCGTTAGACAAAAACAGAAAATCACGGTATCGAATCCCCTTAACAATGTTTTGTATTTATTCACCGATGGGTATAATTCGAAATTGTTATCAAAATTGGCTAGTCATTTGCCCTTTAAAAATAATTGTGACATACTAGAAATACAATGCAATATAATCGTATGTATGGTTATTATGTATACAGTATAAGTACCCATATTAAACTGCAGCTACTTTTAGATCAATATAAGTAATATCAATATTACCCTTTTAAAATATTTCTGTTGAAATAGCAAATATCTGGTACTAGGAAGGTACCTACTTATTTCGTTTGCCTAACTCCATCGTTGCTTAAGTCCACCAAACGGGAAAATAGATCACTGTTATTTGTTACAAGACACACCACTTATTGAAGTAGATTTCAGTCAAAATAATAACAGTATTCTGTATAGTATAGATATATTATTGTTACATTGTACCGTGTAATTTACCTACATAGCCTGGTGGTAAACATCGGTATAATATGGCGAGACTGGTTTATTTTGTCTTAAATGACTAACCAAGTATCCTTATCAAATTTTGTAATTTAACCACTAGATAAGTCAATTGCCATGTTTTGTAACGTCTATATTACGAAGTTTTTTGCTATGATATTACGTATATTCGCTTACAGTTTATTTAAATATACTATCTATATCATTGTATTATTGTAATAAATATCATATATATCTATATATATTTAAAACTATAAGTATATTTTTTAGTTGTGAACATATTATAGTAGTTATGGATTACAAGCCATACCTATATAATATATTTGCAATCACAATTTCGGACGTATTTAATTAGTTTGAAGTGTGTACTTATATTAAATGACCAGGAAAATACACCTAAAAACTATTGATTATATTGTTAATCGAATCGTATAGCTTTGAAATATTTTTCAAATATTCAATTATTAATATGATTGATGATTCGTTTTACTTTAAATATGAATAAATATCGACTGCTAAAACTTCATATTTAGGAAGTATTATCAATATTGGAAATTACATACATAATTCAATATATTATATTGAAATAACTGGACATATTTTTCAAACTGTTTTACTGTTTAAAGTTTAAAAGTATTAAATTTTAAGATTATTATGTTAATGTCAACGAAACATGTATATAATTGTATTATCTAAATTTCTATAAAATAATAACTATAATTCACTTGTATTTTCATGTAAGTGCATTTACGTTTGAATTTTATTTTATTTATATTTTGAGTATACTATAGGTACATAATTTTTTTTTAACTTGTTTATTCCGGAATGTACTAACTTACTAAGTATACATCTTGCGTAGATAATTGTGTAATATATATTATATATGCTGTGCCATCTGGTAATCAATGTCTTTAGAAGCTACCTTTTTCAGTCTAATATTATTATTTTCATATTATTATTATTTTAAATTTAAATAAAAACTTTTTTATCTGTAGTACACTACAAATTTTTTAAATTGTTATTATAATATTTAGTTAAGAATTAATAAAATATTCTTGAAACAAATTAAACATATTCATAAATATTTTAGGAGTTATATTTCTTGATTATTTGTGGCTTAAATATTATTAACTTAAATTATAAATCAATATTTATTATTTTAACTATAACTATTTTAGCAATGTTTACAATAAGGCTTATTTTTGTTTATAGCAAGTTGTAGGTAATGTCAATATTATTATTGTGATAATTTTAATTTTTAAATCAAGGGTAGTCTAAGTACTATACTGTTGCATTTTGTACAATTAGGGGTATCGTGATTATTATTCTTTTTTAGTATACTTTAATAAATAATATTGTAAACTAGACGTATTAAACATTCATTTTGTATAAAATTTGAATGTTTTATCTAATATTTGAACAGTCAAATAGCGTCTACGTATAGTTTGCACTTTAAGATAGTATTGTTATACACACAATATGGGATATTTTACTATTTAGTTTAACATATACATGTGTATTTTGAAAACATAAACTATTTTCTAAACATAATTTTAATTAATTTTTATCCACTATAACTTTAAATATACCTACCTAATCATTTCAGATTGTCATAAATATAATAACAAAATAGAACAATATTTGTGTTGGAATTTATATTATTTTTTATGTAAGGAATTACAATTTACATGTATTATAATAGAATATTTAAACATTCATTTATTAGGTATCTAATTATTGTTTAAGTGGCAGATACAAATTTTAAAATTTTAGGGTACAAACGAACACTTAAAAACCTTGTAAAGCAAAAATAATTTCAATTGTTTCAGAAAAATTGTATTCTAAGTAATACTAATAAACATAATTTTTTAATAATTACAATGTATTCGTAATGCGAATCTTGCGTATCAAGGTTTAGAATGTTACTTTTATATATTAGTTTATTTTCTGTTTTTCAAGTTCAGATGGCTTATAATCATAATAGTATCGCGAATATTCTTAAATTTAAATTTTTCCTCATTTATAATCATATAATTAGAAAGATTACTTATGTAAATGTATATTATATTATTATGTAATATTAAGTATACTATTGCCTATTCGATTTATTTAGATAATTATTATCTCCAACTAAAGTTATATAAATAATATTCTACATATTCTATACAGCACATTTTAAATTCGTATAATATCTACGTACTACCTATATTATGTTTGTTATTGTATCTTATTTTGATAGCAGATAGAAAAAAAATAACTGTTTAATTTTAAAATATTAATATTTTCATACATTGTCGTTAAATACCGAGGTACTAATTGACCTTGTCATTTGTTAAGATGTGTTGTTCTATGTATTATGTGTTATCGACCTCCTACTTATCGTACGTTGTTGTTATACTATACCTACGTAGAACATATACCGTGCGATCACCGATCGGATCAAACGCCGTCTCTTGGGTAATCGATAACCTAATTCAATGAATGCGTTTTCTGACTTTCAAACCCATTATGTCAGGACAATAGTAAAATCGTCAAAACGATAGCAACAACTTACCATCATGTTAAATAATCCCTTTTTGAAAACTCATTAGATACCAGTTCTATATTTCAGACGGAATCGGTAAATTAGCAGACTAGGATTTATTGAGTATTCGTTATTATTGTAAATTATTTAATTTTTCTGTTTATTTGTATCCTTGAGAAAGCGGAAGTTTGTGTACATGAGACACAGATGATCATTGTCACTATTTTGAGTATTAAGACTTCTAGACCATTTTGTATAGCCACAATAGTAAACAATAATCATTTTCAACCTGCACGTCTTTGCACCAACTGCAAACGACTTTGTTGACCTTGTGTAATGGGCCATTTTAAGTTGTACGATTTTGATCACGTTGGATTCAATTCACATATTGTATTAGTATTCTAATCACCATCGTATATATGAAACAAATATTTAACTGTATAGTGAATCTCACAGCGATTACCGAATATTATTATCTACAAAAAACTGCGTATTATACACGTATCTAAATATAAATGCATATTGCATATATATGTATATTGTATATATTTATTTTCAAAAATCAAAACTATTTAGTTCTTATTTGTCATGCTTTCGCTTGTTATCTTAATGATTTAGAACTGTATTTGGACTGAAATTGTCTTGATATTAGCTAACACATTGTATAATAGCAAATAATTTATCGGAACATATAAATTATTATCGGTATATTGTACTATAATTCAGTTGATTAAATATTTTTATATTAATAAGAATTTAAAAAAAATAGATTTCATTAAAACAAAAATATATGTCATTCTATCTATATTAAAACTGTATAATACCCATTTCACATAAATTCATAATTACATTTTTTGCTGTCAAATATAGTTGGTGTATATATATTTTGAATTTTTTATTTTCATTAATTTCAGTAGCCTGAAATTTTATTGTAGAATGTATATGTCAATTCTGTCATATCGCCAAGTATTTTGCAAATAATTTCAAATCTCTGGTGTAAAAAATTATTCTCGGCTATAAATTGTATTAACAGTCTTTGAAAATATAACAAATAGATTATAATATTAATAAGTATTACATTTTTCCTACTGCAGTTTTAAAACCAATATAATATGTACGATGTACCTATTTACTCTGTGTATTTGTATATGTTGGTGTCTTAAATTTCAGAGACGAGTAGATGACTATTGTGTATTCAAAAATAATGTTAAAGCTAATAAAAAGTGAAATTGTTTTCATGTAGAATGTGTGTAACTACTGCAACTTCATAAAAATTATAATTTTTTATAATATCCCGCAAACAAAATAATGGCATGTATTTGTACAAGATTATAAAATAAAATATTATTTTAATAAACTTTTACGTCTTAATGGTTTTACCTTGTAATAACACTTTAAATATCTTACTATTTTAGCGTTCGTGTAAAAATATTTTTAAAACTAATTATTAAAATATATTAATCAATATTATTAATTAAGACAATTTGCTATTTATAAAAACTATAAATTATGTATATAGTTTAAAATTGATATTATTGCGAAAGTTGTACAACTGTATAGGTATAGGTATACTATACGATTTTATGAATAAAATATATACAAGAATATTTTACTCATATTCATCGTGTTTAAGACTAACACTTTAATTTTATCTCGTTCTTATAATGACCTTTGATTTATTTTACTATATGTCTATATCTATTCATTTTACTTTATCGTTTACATATTTTTGTGTACCTACACTTTATTAAATTCAATAATACTAAAAAATAAAAAAATAAATCATACTGCCTGGGTGGTAATAATAATTGTAATTTATTAGGTACTTTACTATAATAATAATGTAAATGTACATACTTTGTATACACATAGGAATATGAGCTAAGTAAGTTTCACGACAAAAATATATTACGAATATGTATGTTAGACTCATGCATTCATGATTTTAATCCAATATTCGTAATCAACTTTTGTTGCTGGTCAATATTTTAAAATACCATTGTAAAATTTTAATTAAATATGAGTTATTTTTTTATGATTATCTAGGAAAATATCATTACATAAAAAAATTATTATAAAGATCTAAGACATTAAAAAATATAATAATTAATAATTTTTTGTTTATTGATAAAGAAAAGTTAAATTGACCATTTCACCTACTCGTAGGATATATGTGATGTAGAAGTTGTAGAACTATGCGTTGTAAGTGATTATTTATAACTATAAATTGTTTAGGCTCTATATTTACTTGTATCTAAAATATGCATAATGTAATTTTTTTTACAACATTTCTATAAAAGTTTAAAAAATTACTAAATTTCTAACTTATATGTGATTCTGCTTTTTGAAAAAAACTTAAGAGCTATTTTCAGACTACGTTTGGAATCTAAATAAGTATATTCTAGCCTTTTATTGTCGAGTATCCATTTGGTTTTTTGCAAATATTTATACTTTGTAAAATCATGTTAAGCATATTAATTGTTCACACTTGTTTGATTCTGACAAATCGTTCACGGTCGTCCATTACTTTGTGATAATATAATAAATTTATAATAAAACAAATATTTCTAGGTTAAACCAATAATAGGTACACCATCTGCACGACTGCTGCATGTAATGTATCGTATAGTAGGTACATAGTAGTCATAGTACTGTATAGTAGTCTTAGCGATTTGAAAAATCATATATTTAATTTTTAGTGACTAGAAAAATTAAATTAAATTTTTAGCAAACTCGCTGTCGTTTGTCCTTAACACGAAATTCAGTGGTATCTTTTGTTTGTTTATAGTCGTAGAAGGCAATAATATGGTATACGGTGTGTGATGGGGAAAATGTGTACGTATAATATATAATGTTGTATATGTATGTTGAAACTGGTTTGAAGGTTATAATCGAATTATGACGACACGTTATTATTGTTTTCTGTATGCCATAAATATATATTGAAGTACGAAGACGTTCAATATAATGTAGAGAAAAAAATCAACCAGTGCCAAAAAATTACCGTAAGTATATAGTGAACTTGCAAGTCAGCTGTGTGCATATATAGGTTTTTGTGAAGGGCTAATTCAAACGCGTGTTGCACGCGTATGTTTCGAACATTTTTGAACTTTGATAACCCGGCCCAAACATAAATATAATGTAGATAGGTATACCTATATCAAAATTATATAATATATTCATAATCGTATATTATGAAATATATAGATCTGTAAAAAATAAAAATTCGTTATAGGACGTACGATCGACGCACTGCAATATATACGTATATTATACTATATTCATGATCGCCTATACATTATATTAATGCCTCGAAAGGAAAAAATACTACTGAGGATCACAAGAGATGCAGAGTTGCTTCATGATTTTCGTGCAATATTATAATATTATACATATCAGCTATTTTTCTTCTTGTACCTATTTGTTTTATGCTCTCTGCAGCAGATTGTTATCATTAATCATAATATTATTTCACGTGATAGTTAACATATTTGTGTATATTTGTGTTATGCGGAAAAGTATTATTGTTTTAATCGTCTTCGATTTTTATCATATTCATCTTGTTCTAAGATTTTACACTATCGAATATACAAAACGAAAATATGACAACATTTTTGGTTGTTGTTTTTTTACGCTGCTAATAAAATTTAAATTTTTAATTGTTGTTGAAACGCTGACTTTTTTACACAAAAAATAGGGAATTGTCATTACTATTTAGTATATTACGGAAAAAATAATAGTTGTGGTAACTATTTAAACAGTTCATTTAACCCTAAATATCAAGTTAGCAAAGCGACAGTTATCCATTTAGTTGTTATTTATCATTCAGGTTTAGTTTTATTTATTTAGTTGTACTAACTGTATAAATTGTGATTGTGGTTATTGCAACTAAAAATATTATAATATGTTACTACGAAAAATGGTTGTCTTATTTATAAAAATTAGGTATCCTACATTTTCGATTAATTATTGTAACTAAATACAAATGTTTAATATATTAACTATATTAACTTATATACGTATATAATAGTATATAATATAAACCAGTGGTTTTCAAACTTTTTTTATACACGGCACACCGTAAACTTCAAAAAATTTTCACGGCACACTGACCTTTTTTTTAGATGAACAAATTTGTTTATAATTATATATACATTTAATAAGAAATATGTGATTGATGGGCTAACAAATATTTTTAATTCTTGGACGAATAGTTGACACATACCCGCATTTTCTTATATCATAATTCAGTGCAATCGATAATTTATGGAAAAACCGCGGCACACTTAGTGGATACTCGCGGCACACTGGTGTGCCGCGGCACCCAGTTTGAAAACCACTGATATAAACTATTAAAACCGCCCTGCACGCTTTTCACGCGGTTACTCGATTACGCTTTTTTGTTTTTAATATACAACGTGCCGAAAGCTTTGTTCAAGTATTTATATTTTACATATTATCCAATATCTATTGGCATAATGTATATTTTTCAAGACCCAGCGAGGTACTTTATTATTATTACTCAACGCTGTATATATAATATTATATTGTTTGCTCTTCTTCGCACGTTGCATTATGCGTGCGTTACTGTGGTGTAGTGTCTCTTCTCTCGAACAGTTCAACACATTTTAAACGCGCTGTTGGAGAGTATGTAAACATCTAGAGGATCTATAAGAAAGATCTACGAATTTTGTTCACAACGTGCATCGTAATGACTATACAAATGGTTATGGGTATAGGTTTTACAATTTTTAAAATTTTTTTTTATTGAAATTTCTTTTTCAAGGTGATTCAGTGATATTTTATATGTATATAATCATTAATTTTCTAATAATCATGTAAAGGGGGTCACAATGACTTATTTGAAGGCTAAAGCTGTGTGTGATTTTTTAAATACGCAGTTTTCTTTCTCTCACTCACTCACTCTCTCTCTCTATCTCTCTTAGGTATTATTTAAAGGTATATTCATTCGCCAAACAAGTTCACTTTGATATCTCGATATAATTGATAAAGTATTTTGACATTGCTAGATAATTGGAAATTTTGTCCAATGTATATGAAATGTATATACCTACATAAATAAAAGTCGTTATTATAATTATAAGATATTAAAACATTTTTGTTGTGGACTTTAATTTTGCTGATATCAAACGTATTGTATTTATTTTTAGTAACTTTATTATTTTACCATTTAATGTTCTTCTGTTTATGATTATTTGAAGATTTACATGCATCAATGTCAATCTTACAATAATTTACAGTCTTAGGTTAATTGATAGTTGATAAATGTAGAAGAACCCAACATGATGTTCGAATACACTTTTGCAAATCATGTGTTTATTGTGGATTTGCCGACAAACTATACATATACCGCATCGTCCACACCGATGATATAACAACTATTACATTCATAGTCCATGGTTCAACACTCTCCGACCTTGATTCCGAACTCTTACTGGTATTAACTATTATACAGAGTTCAAAAGTTTCACACTTTGTTGTTTTTTTAAAATATTTTTAATAAACCGTTTATCTCTTTTTCAAATATAACCATTAACAACAATTAGTCAAATGATATGCCTTGATGTGAAAATTAATGATTTAATAATTCGAATAATGGTTTCGAAATAGAATCTATTAAAATTATAATCTACACAGGAATTAATGAACTGTATTATGTAGTACTGTAGTAGTTTACACAGAAAGTATTTTCGTAATAGGCACAAACGCGAATTATAGATGGATGAAATTAGTTGAATACTTATCCCTTGCTGAGCACAACGAACCTACATTTAATGTTTTGAATTAGATTCTGTTTAAGCTTTTTCTCCGAAGGATTAATTTTTCTTATCTTATTTTTGACAGTTAAATTGTATTTGTCAAGTCTTTCTTAATATAAAATATTTTTCCATTAAAATAATACTATAGATATTGAATTCATAAGCCTAACATAATTTTGTAATATTTTTGTTTGATTATTGGGCAATCAAATACCTACACACAAAAATGTAATCACTTACTTTGAGGTTTTACAATATAAACCAAAACATAATGTGCATACTATACAATTATTATATATATATATATATACTATAATATATCATGTATATTATAAACATTAACATTTTTTTTTTAAATGTCAATTGTTTTATCTTTATATTGAATAATAATACGAATTTGTATGTTTCACAATAATATTATATATATATATCAATTATGCTTACTCTAATTTAATTGTATTATATCGATGTCCTATCGAGTTGATTCATACCTATAAGTATTTTACATTTCATTATTTTTAAATCTGATTTTTGTGAATGGTTATTGTATCATTTATCGAATGCTTGCGTCCCGTTGAAAACATGCAAAAGTCGTTGAATTAAGTAAATAAAGTTCAGAAGTGATAATTCTTTAAATACAATTAAATTAATCAAAACATTTAAATTATTTGAAAAATTCAGGCCTATAAATAAATTATAGGCATATAATTTCAAACGTTTTAGTAATTCACTAGAAAATAAGTTAATATTAAATATAATTTTAATTATGCTGATAGTTGTAATAATTTTCAAAATGCAGATTTAAAATAAGCAATAAAAAGTTTTTTGACGAAGATAAACGAGGTAGGAAAATCTAAATAAAATAAGTAAAATATATATGGTACATTTCATTACTGAAACTTTAGTAAGTATTTACTTAATTTATTATAATTTTAGTTTAAGATAAAATTAAATATATTCATTGTAACGCTGAACTTAAATTGACAACCGCTATATTTTTGTTGCTCAGGTCAAAAAATAAAATTTAATATTAAGTTTTTAATTGAAAAGTAAGTAGGTATTTAGATATATGATTAGGTACTAAATACTATAGATATAGGTACTTATAACTTACAATTATTCCAAAAGTGTACCTATTTATTACTGTTATTATTTTAAAATTGTCACTTAATAAATTAACAATAAACTAATTTCTAAACTTCTCAGTAATTTATTTTAACTTATTTTTTTTTATAAAATAATTTATCTATTATTTGTCAAAAACTAACACATTTTGTAAGTAATAATTATATAATCTACTTGCGGTTATGATAATTTTTGTGTAATCCTTTTGAATGTTGTCTATTTGATTAACAATAATTAAGTTGTTTTTACAAGAGTAAAATTATTTTTATTTTTAAAAACATTAAAAACTGTTTTAGTAATGTTTGCATAGTATTGTGTAGTGAATAATATCGTAATGGGATTAATATTTAAGTCTATGTAAAAAAAATATAAGTGTTCATGGTCCGGCGCGCGATGTGTGTGTATAAGAATTTCCTCTTAAAACAATAAATGTTTTATGTGTTCCATTTTTAACCTATATAAAGTAAAAGTATGAATATGTAAATCTATCCATAGCGTTAAAAGTGATTAGAAATGATAAAACTACCTTAGGTATAGATAAAATTTGGTTTGCACAATCGCTTGTCAATGACTGATAATTCAATGTGAAAGTGAAACGATCGAAAAGTCGTCACTCGTTGCACGTCGTTCAAAAACTTATTTGCTCGTCATGTGTGTTTAGAACGGACCTATGTAGTTCAATGGCAAAAATAATAGCTGTGTTAATTTTAAAAAAAAAAAATTGTTTTAAAAATTTGTCGAGTTATTCTAAGAACGATTCTATTATTAGACTTATTATTAATCAGCAGAACTACCTATTATAATAATATAATATTATAACATTGCATTTTTCTACGTTCACGATGTAATAAATATCTGATGAACTAATATTATACGACCTATTTTTTTTGTCAAATTTGTATTAATAAAATATTTTATTATTTATTTATGATATTAAAAGATAAATAACAGTTATGAAAACGTATACAAGCCCATATTCTTTTTAAACAAAATAAAAACTAATTTTAATGAACTAAGACACTAAGTATAGGAATGTAGGTATACCATGGTATCTATACTTTAGAAAATTGAAAGATCAAATGGTCGTTTGTGACGCCTTTTGGTTATCAAATTATCATATTTTTTTATAGACCGTCGTATACGCAATATCACATGTATTCAATGGCGTTATTATTTTTAATATGCATATTTTTACGTAATCCACAAACCCTGTCTGGAATGCTTGAATGTTGATTCGTAATAATATATTAATAGTACATTCAATGTCTTCACTTCGTTCAGAATCTAAAAAGCCTATATTTTGATTTAAAAAATTAAAATACATATTTATATTTAATGTATTTTTATATTATCCAGCCCATTAACTATATATTGGCATTATAGTATAGTTCGTTGTGTAACTATCTTATCGTTAACCGTGGTATAATATAAAAATATTTAGGAACGCAAACACATTTTAGTTTTTAATTGAAAATAAAAACATTGCTAAATATTTTTTTTTTAAATATCGACTTTTAAGGCGTAAATTACTATCAATGTTTCAGATAAACCAATTTAAGAAGCGTGTTGAATTAGTATAATAATGGATTTGAATACACAAATGAGTTTAGTGTATAATATTATATGGTGCCCCCGACTTACAAACGTTCAATATTGAAAAATTGTTTTCAGCGGAATCAATTTCGTGTTAGGTTTAATATTAAAGCGAACTGAGACTTCGTACCAAACTTATGAAAATTATGTGTGATTTAAAAATGCTCATAACTGGCGGCTTACACAATAAGAATATCGTAAAAAATCGATGTATAAACACAGATAATGTTAAGTACTTACTATATATACACGCCGCGGGTAAATGGTTTTTTTAAAAAAAATAATAATATCGAAAATAATAATATAAGTTATGTTAACCTATCCTTATGTGCCGCCGCCGCGTGGGATGTGGACGGCGGAAAACTCGGTCGCAGACAGCCGGGCGGCGGCGGTGGAAATTCGCGCGCGCGTGCGAAAACAGCGGCGGCGAGGTACGCGCGCGCGTGCTGGTGTGTGCAATTGCCGATATTTAATACTTTCTCGGCGGCGGCGCCGTAGTGGGGCTGGTGGCCGTCGGACCCGGCGGCGGCGGCGGCGGCGACGGCCCGCCAGTCTTCGTACACGAACAGCGCCAACGCCACTCGCGTCGTCGTACTTACTCGCCGCCGCCGCCGTGCGTTTTTTCCGCGTATTTTTGTCGCCTAATCCGCCGCGCAACCGCGGCTCACACCCGGCCACCACCCGCACACCCCGCCACGAGAGTGCGTGACGGACAGCACAGCTCGCACACACGTCGTGCGCGCAAGAAAAAGTCGCCGTTTCGCGGAAAAGCCGAAAGCCACGCATAGCCGGCAGACCGGATCGGCATTTTCACGTTCGAAAAACCTTCTTTCTGCCCCTCATCCGTGATAGTATAGTGAGCCCCCGCGGTCCGTCATCAGTCGTGTCTGCGGCATCATCCCCTCGGCTTGGTATATACTCGGTATATACCGCGTAGTGGTCGCCACGCGCACACATCGAATTATATTATTACTGTAACGCACGCAAATATTATATCATATTCACGATTATTGTTATCATCAATAATATAATAAGCACTACTATATTATTATCTGCACGACAGCAACAGCGACCCGTCGCCGACCACCGCCGCCGCCGCAGCCGCCGCCAATATCGCGGCGAGCCCGCGAACCGCTGCCGCATCCGTCGTCAAGTCCGTTTTCCCGTCGCTCCGCAAAGGTATGCAAAGCACCGCCATCATCATCTCACACGATCGGTGTACACACCGAGTTAATTGTATATTATTACACACACATATATATGTATGATATTATTGAATGGTTCTTCTTGTCCGATGTGTTCTCCTCTGCGATCGGCACACGCTGTACGATAATGATATTACGATAGGCGTTATGTCGTGCGGAGTTAACGATTTTCAAATCGGCCGCATATTATCTCATATAGGTACACTCTCGCGCCGCGGTGTCGTCCCGTCCGTCCGTCGCACAGTCGCTGCAAACGTCCTCTCGCGGACAATCATTCAACTATGACTGCGGTGCAGTCGTACTTACTGTGCCCGGATAGTGTACGATGTGTACTACTATGTAGAAGTCGAACGATATAAACTTCGACGAGTTGGGTTCGGGTACGATATCATCAATAATTGAACGCGACACACCACGAAAACGGATCGGAATCTATAGCTTTTCACGCTCTTGCGCGCGCGGTCGGTCTGTTTTATCTTCCGTATTATATCATACCTACGGTATGCGCTGTGTACGATACCGATGCGCGTCACCACGACGATAAATCGATTTGGCGCGTATAGTATACATTTTATAGGCGTAGGTATGATATATTATTATTGCATATATTAACGATAATAATAATAATATCATCCTTAGCGAAGCGATCCTTCCCGCCACTGGATCACGTGCACGGTGCGCAGATACGATAATAATTCGGCTAATCGACGACGACGTTTAATAATAATATAATAAAATATTAAAATATAGTATATACAACAAGCGGCGTGTAACTCGCACTCGCGTGAAATATATTTGGCGAAAAGACGCGACATATTTAAAATACGTTTATATATATATATTTTGTGCACACACACACAACTCACACGCGCGCGCAATGACGAAACACGTCTGGAAAGCCTTCACGGCGTTCCAATTTGAAACTCGTATGTATGTATGTATAGTGTGTGTGTGTGTGTGTGTGTGTGTGTATGTGAGCGTGTGTACCTACCTACAATTTTTTTTCATCCCGGTATATCATTACCTAGACACAGCGGCCGTGTTGTTATATTATTTTTCTGTGGTATATACCAGTTTTGTAAACGAGTTCCGTTTCCACGCACTATTTGACGGTCGTCCGAGTGATGATGGAGTCCCCGTGCGCGATGCAATTTTTTCTTCAGACGCGTAATACGCTTCGCACATTTTTTTTAATTTAAATTTTTAAATTTTCCCTCTCTTTTCACTCTGCGGGACAGCCTCAGTTATCTTACATCCTCGCGCGATGTGTATATATTCATGCGACGGATATCGTCAAGCGCATATATACTTCATCCTTAATATCATGTAGGTATATAATAATTATTGTGATAGATTGTATTCATAATAAATATATATATATCCTCGCCGCCACGTTTCGGGCACTCTTCAGCGTTATACAACACAAAATGACGTTTTTCAGTAGTTTTTTTGATCGAAATATAATGTATACCTATATAAATATAAGTATCGCATAATATGCTGAGACCTACAGTATAATATTATAAGAACTATGTATATGTAACTCTATATCGGATCTATTAAGGTCGGTGAATAAAAAAATAAAAATAAACATGACGTATATATAATATAGATATAATATGCACACCGTACGGTCAAATTGCTATTGTCCAATTTCCGTTCGAATTGTGCAAAACACGCGAAAACATTTTGTTAAATATAATCGAAATAGGTCAAAAAATTTAGCCACAAACCAACGCCGACTGTGTTGTAAATATTATATATATTATAACACATATGGATGTATATTGTACATATAGATGTGTGTAATATGTATAATATTATGTCTGTGTGTGTGCGCGCACATACGTGAATGACATATAGAGGGAAAGGCATTACATATATGTATTATAAAGATAATATATATACATGGTCGTATATCGATGCGTTCGGAGTTCTGTTTACACTTTTTTTTTAAGTACAGGTTGTTGCCATTTACAGAGTTTTATTTTCATATTGGGTACAATATTTCGTACTGACGTTTGCGCGAAAACAAAAATAAAATTACGCGTTTTTGAAATACAGCAGCTAACGATAAACACTGCAGATCAACACTGTTATCCGCGAGCGATTCTAACATAATAATATGTATGACCTAGACCTAAACTGCACTCAGTGGATACGTATTATGCTTGTGCGTGTCTGCGCGTTGTCTTTCGAAATAAATATACTGCGTTTATATAAAAAAAATATTGTCCGGCTACGTGTAGTTAAAGTTATAACATTTTAGCTTAAGTGCAAAACGCCGTCATGGAAGTTTCTAAAAACTTAAATAAAAACTGCTTTTACAATAATATTATCAAAGCAAGAATAATGCTAGGTACGTCATGGATTAAAATTCCTACTATTTATATGTATGTATGTTGTGTAAACATTTTGAATATCTAAAATTATTATACCTCCGTTAAAAAATGTACGCTTAAGCTTCGATTTTGGTCTAAATATGAGTCTTTACCTATACTCCGTGGTCACGTCCACGTATTATATAATAAAATGGCTGCGTTATTTTATAATATTTCGTATTCTTTATAAGTATATAACACTTTGTCGTTGTATATAATATTATACGACGGATGTGCTAGATTTAAACAGGGGTACAAGGGATGCAATGATCCGGAACCTCTAGGTTGAAGTTATTTTTTGGGCCTTAGGTTGAAATTCTAGATTTTCTAACTTTGTCAAGTAATAAATTATAAAGAATAATGAATAATGGTCAAGAAAAAAAGTATCTTAAAATATTGCCTATTTATCTGTTGATTCTACATTATTATGGATTCAATTTATAGGAAAACATAAGTCATGACGTTTCTAGTAGAATAGTTTTCTTTTTTAAATTCATGTTTACTTTTATCGATTACCAAAAGTAAATATCACTAATACGTGATATATAACTTATAAATATTAAGTCTTTAATAGGTCCTATTATATTTGTTGTTGCATCCCGGTTTTCCAAAACTTATATCTGACACTAAGTCAGAAAATATTGTCAGGCACGTAATTTAGGAGGGGGTGATAGGAGCGACCCCCCAAATATCGTACTTTAGTAACTAATAATTAATAAAAAAAGCATTTTTTAAGCCTCAACTATTCTGAAAAAAATTAATCGCCCCGCCCCCCCAAAAAAGCACCTATTTACGTGTCTGAATATTGTATTCATGTCGAAATATTATATATATAATATATGCATACAAAATTAGGGATCCAACTAACTAGTGTAGTTTCTAAAATAGTCATGGACTCAATGGGCCTCGAATCGCCGCTCATCGAATAAGTCATAGTAGCTGGTGATATAAAATCTAAACGTTCATTGCGGCTGTTAACAATTTTATATTGACGCTGTATATATAAAATTTAATACTATAATATATAATATTAGGTTTATATATTCTTGTGTTATCATTATTATTATCACGTGGCACTACGTCGTCGTAGACTTTGTTACGTAGACTATAGCTTTAAGCTTACCCGAGGAATTTAATTGACATTTCCTGGACCTGCAGCTGAACGTTTTAAAAACTTTACGCGTATCATTATACAATATTATGGTAACTCGACTCGGCCGACTTTTCTCCAAAAGGCAGAAAATAGTGGCACTTGTGGTTTTGGTTTTAAACGAAAAGAACCAAAAACCACGTGATATGTGTCAGTTTTTTTTTTTTTTTTTGAAATTAAGCCCAATTGCATAAAAAATACCGAACGGTAACTATAATTACAAGACGTTTTTAAGACAAAAGAGTATTATAGTGATGTTTGAAATTTATATTTTTAAATTTATTTTTAGTTATAACAATAGTTATGTATAACATATGTTGACTATACCAATTATTTTGGATATTTTTGTTTGATAATATTCAAATATTATTAGTGAAATATATTTAATGTAACATTATTAAAATTGAATACACAAATTTACGCTTAATTCTCAAACTAACATTAAACTTGCTTGTTTGACACGATAGATTAATAATTTTTTTTTATATTTTGACTATATCAGGAGGAAGAAGGAAGAAATTAGTTTCAAAGACAAAAGTAAAACTAGTTTTAGATTTATGATTTGACCTTGGTAATGAACATAATGAGTTTAAAAATTATTTAACACTTAGATATATAAGGTCTAGTTATACATTTTAATACTTAAAAAATTTGCTATTAATTGTTATTATATATATATAATGTATATACATTACGATGCAGCTTTCGTTTTTAATTTTATAATCTCCTATAATGATTTTAATCTGTCACAGTTGATCATTCAATTGAAATTTCAATAAAAACTCAAACAATATGACACAACATTTAGTTTAAAAGTGTATTCATGCTACCCTTGAATTTTTCCCTTTTGATTTTAAGACACATCTCTTTGATTCTAATAAAATAATTATACTTCTTGTGTCTCAATAATTTGGCTTATTTAAATTGTGGGTATCCAAGTTTGAACATCATACTTGGAAATTGTTTTCGTATTAGAAATCGTATTATATATTTAAGATTTTTATTTTCTTCTTACTTTAAAATACATAACATAGTAGGTAAGATAATATTACGTCATTCAAGTATTATATTTTTATAGCTATATCTATTATACTATATAGTCTCATATTTTCTTATTCTTTTATAGACGTTTTATATACATTTATGTAAAAACAAATTATGACGCTAAAAGTATAAAAATAATTTTTAAGACTTGCGTATTATTAAAAACTTTATAAGAAATTTAAATCATTAAAGTACGATATGGTAAGACAATTTACTATAAAATTAGTTATCATCTAGTTAAGTGGCCCAATGTGACCTATATAGTTAGTATATGTGAAATCTACCTTCAATTTTAATATTTTTTATCTATATAAAAAAAAACATCATTGATTTGTACATTGGAATGAATAAAATATATTAACTATGTAGAACAATTTTATTTATTTATTTTTAAGTTAACGAAAATACAATTTTAATGCCTCAATTAAATAATATTTATTTTACATTTTTAAAGCCGATTTAATAAATTAGATAAGTTGTAGATATACCTATTATATGCATATACTCGTATATAATTGTTAGTGATATTTTTTAATAAAACTTAATACAATGTTATTTCTAAATAATAATATGTCTAAGAAATATTCGTGGATTGTATAATGTTATTCAAGTAGGTACGTATTACAACAATGGTAGTTCGAATAATGTTTTCAGAAATATAATACTATATGTATTTTGGTATTTAATGCACAAACAATTCATTGCTAAGTATATGTTTAAAATGGACAATGGTTTAAATTTTGTGTAGAATCGTCCTTAATTTATACTTAAAATTTTTGTTTACATGAGTAAAACCTAGGTATTATTTGTGTTCATTGTTTAGATTTTTCAAATGATTTTGAATATATCATATGATATTGATAGGTACTTTTTATTTCAGCAATGTAATCAATAAATTGGTTTTTTTTTTATTATATTTATGTCTATAGGCAATATGCACGCTAAGTATTAGGTGACGTATCAAACTATTTTATAAAATTATTAATAATTATAAAGTACCTGATACATAGCGTGTCTATAAATTAAATATTATAACACAAGTAGCAATATAGGTGTAATGTTATATCGTTGGTAACGTGGTGAATAGATTGTTTGCATTTTTAAATTATTTCATAAAACGTTGATTGTTAAAACAATTTAAGTCGAAAAATATCTATACGATTAACCGTGGAATGTTTTAAGACCGTATTAGAAATATTTTTTTTATTCCCGTTATCAACATATCAGTTTAGTCTTTATTTTTAAAAATTATTATTCATATCATAATCACATAATATTTAATATAATTAACACCCCGGAGACAATATCGTATGTATATTACTTTTAATTATTCTACACTTTCTTCGATAAACAATATTTGAAAATAAATAAAGACTTTTATAAAATAGTAATGGATATGAACAAAAATGTAATTCAGTTAACTAATCTTTTAGTAATCGTATGCAGGAACATTGCTTATTCACTCACATATCCTATTGTAAAAAAAATATATTTTAAATTTAGGAAACATATTTCATTAGTAGTTTTTTTAGCATAAATGATCGTAGTTAGTTAGACTACTGTCTGTATATTATATTTTCAAATGCGGTATGGAATATAATAGGCGCCTGTTGGTTCTTATGGATGGAATGTAGTATAACATAATACTAAAAGTAAAAAATACTTAATAATTCAGATTTAATTGTGTATTATTAGTTTAAAGATAAATATATCATTGTACATACTATTATATCAAATTTCATGAATTATTGTATGTAACTATTATTTTTAAAACATTTTTTTTTTTAGATCTTTTTCTAGAAATTTATTTGAAACTGCTATATAAATAAACAGTTAAAATTTATATTGTAATATATTTTTAAATCCATACAACTATATAATAGTGATTTCATAAAATGTAACGTAATGTAGAATATCTTTACTTAATAATGGTTCGTTATTAGTTAAAACAATCTTTTGATCCAGGAATTGTGTTCATGCACAATTTACCTATTATATAAGAGAATAATATAGTGTACAGTCTTATCATGACAGTATTTGTTAATTTGAAAAAAAGTATTAATTTCGTTAATTGCAATAGTTTAAAATGAAAAATTATTTTTTCTCAATTGCATGTTTAAAATATAATTTTACAATGAAAAATAATGTAAAGTTTGAACTAATTACAGAATATGCATAATTGTATTATTATTCTCTATTATAATATTATATTGATATCATGAAAATAATGCATGCAGTATCTATGGTTATTAATTACCTATATCTATTATCCATTATCATCTGATGTTATGTGTCGTATCTTAATTTATTGTACACTACTCACTACAAGTGTTAAGTCAGAGATTAATTAGTGACTAATCACGAATTGCTATAATGATTTTTCATTTATTTTATTCTATATTCTCTTGGGTAAACCAATATTAAGAAATCAGTTATCATGTTTTATGACTTGATGAACATATTCCTTAATTGAAATGTTTATATTTTGTAAATTTAAAGTTAAATCGTAAAGTACTGATTTTATTTTAAATATTAAACACAAGAATATGGTGCGATTGATAAACCTAATGTTATTTTCATAAAGCGGATCTTGAGTTTTAAATTTTTAATTTCCGTCATGATAAATATTAGGTAACGAATTAAGACACCTCATTCGTAGACCTTGGATTTTTTTCTATGTTTATTTATGGGTTTCTTTAATTTTTGACTCGATGACGTATAGTATAATGCATTTCTGCTTACAAATATTTATATTCGAACAATAATTTTATGTAAGATATAGTAAATTGCGTTGTTTAAGTTTAACTAGAATTTACTTTTCGAATGGTTTCGTGTAGTATGATCTTGAATCTTAAACGTGTTTAATTAACTTGCTGTGGACAACGAGTTTTTTTTTGAAAATGTTATATTTGTACTGTAAATATGATTAAATAGGAAGAATTGTCCTATACATACAGGGTGTTCCGGTGCATGATAAAAACCGGACCAACCCGATTGGTCTGAAGGTCATCCCCTTAAGTTTAACATCTTAGGTAACAAGAAAACTACAATATAATATACCTCAGTTTGGGATAAGGTATCACTACAGTATACTTACCAGTGTCCAGCAGTTCACAGGTGAGATCTTTATCATAATATATCAATTTCAAAAAAGTTTTGGTGTTTTATATTAGTTACTCGTTGAATCTTTTCGTATATATCGCAGAATAATTTTACTCTTATTTCTTATTATAATATATAGTGTTTCGTTAATTACATAAAATTTTACTTAAATGCCGTTTCATTTAACGTTTGTTTTAGGTTTTTGTATTTGTTAAGTGTATCTAAATACGATTTTTTGTTTAGCATAAATCATTAAAACATCGTATTCAGATATAGCCTGCAATACAATCGGGTATGTTGAGATTAATTAATTTACCAATTATATTTAAAAAAAAAATCGTTAAATCAACTGGTTAATTATTAATTTCATTTATTGTATTATTTAATATTTTAGATTTATGAGATAAAATCTTAAAAATTAATTTTAATTTTATTCGTACACAATGATATCAATACACACTGTCTACTTTAAAGTTATTCCTATATTTCGTATTTATTTTAATTATTATGTTAAAAATCCTGTAGGGGAGATATTGGTTTTCTATCATTTTAAATTAAAAATATTTTCTAAGACATATGCACTGTAGTACTATAATATTATACTGTAGCTAATTTTAGGCCGTCAAACGTAAAATTGCAGGCTTATTATAGGTGTGATATTTTTCTGTTATGACGTGTGCACTTTATATCATAATATATTAAAATAATATTTTTTTATGTATAACATAATGTCTAAGTACAAATGCCACAAATTCATTCCATAACGAGTTTACAGATGTTCGACTTGTTCCCCGCAGTAGGATTTTTATTTTTATTTAACAATTTATATACTGTTGTAGAGTAATACTATAAATACCCCGATGTATAGCAATAAAATAAATATGATATACAATAATATGCTCTGTGTCTATCGAATCTCATAATATTTTGCTTTCGAACTTTTAGATCTTTGTGTTTTTTTTTGTTGTTGCAAAAGCGGGTTGTGTTGAATTTGTTTAAAAGATTATTATCTTATTGTTTTTTGACATTTGCGGCAGCAACTTGATTTTTGTTTATATTGCTCGGACGCATTGTGTGATTTTAATTGTATAATTCTTAATCGTGTTCCAACGGATTCCTAGTGTTCCGGCGTCCTTCCCCTTGGAGGCCAACAGGAAGTTCCGCTGGTGTTGCGTTCGCAAAATGATCCCAATCTAGTTTTCGAATCCGATAACCTCATTAAAGATTACAAAACCTGTCCGAAGATCTGCCGAGTGTATCAAACAATCACAGTCTGCTAAACGTTATTACTCGTAAATTCGTAATTTATTGATTCACAGTGGTGTATATAAAAAAAAATCGGTGTTTAAATAATAGTTGTTGACCTCTCCCTTATAATGTATTGTTTTATACCGATAAATGTTATTTAATTATATTTTAAATTTATATATTAAATATTTACTAATTTAGTTTTTTTAATAGAAGTTGATGACGATCAAAACATTTAAAACATTTTTATTTTGGTTAATAATTAAAATAAAATTGCATAAATAAAGTATTATTTGATTTTTAAATTAAATTCATTAAAAAAATATATAAAAATAATTATTTATTTTATATTTAAATTAGAAGCCTTGATAGTTCAGTAACGTTTGATGTAAATATTTCTATACAATTTTTTTGAATTATTGTGAAAGTATTTTGTCCTCGCATGATTAAATCTTCTATCATCTTCTAATCTGATGAATCGTAACATGGTATTTTCTTCTTCTGGCAATTTCGTTGATCAAGTTTATGGGGATATTCAAATTGGTTAAATTTGTTCACAAAATTATAAATATTTGTTAATATCTATTAAAAATTTTATCATCATGAAGTTATTCATAGCCGAGTGTAAGTCAAGATTTTTAAATATTTTTATTTCACTATTATAATATTTTCTTTCTTTTAATATTTAATAATTGGTCTTCTATCAACACCTATACTGACCCATCCAGCTTAAATGTATGAACGAACAACACTTTGATCCTATTATTATAATTACATATGTGACAATTATCGGAAAGTTCATGAATACAATAATATTATTAATTACACTTATTAAACTTTATGTAAACAATATTTGAAATATTTCGTCCTAAGTGGACGAGGAGGGAACCAAAAATGTAATGTAAAATGAGATGCTTATACATGTGGCGCGTGGGCGTCTCGTCGATCAGGAATTAGATATTGCAATTATATTATTACAAAACGAGATTTTTGCATACCCGTTCGTTCGAGCGTAGATGTATAAGACAATAAAAATCGCTAATTTCGTCCCATAGGTATTTAAAAATGAAAACAAGAAATACTAGTATTCTCGGTCTATCGTAGATAGTCGTGGCGATGGCGGCTGTTTGTATAATAATAATAATAATAATAATATTTATTATACACTTAGAAGATATGACCATTAATTTTGATTTTACTGCGCACATAGATTGCCCCACAGGAGCGGCATTATTCTGACTCTTGTTACATATGACGTAGTAGTATTATTCCCTACTAAGACTGGAATTTAATGCACCATGCATTTTAAATAAATTACCGAATCTTATTTTGCAATTTTTTTTAAATTTGTTGATTTAAATGGTATTTCTTTGTTCATATAATTTTTAGGGAATTTTATACGTAAAATTAAACTATAAAAAATTGTTTCAAGTTAAATGGAATTTTATAAATAATCTACTACCAACGCTAACAATTAACAATTTTAATTTATCTAATCTCGAATTTGAAATTCCATACAACTAAAAAAACCGATACGGGCTCATAGAAAACATATACTTACGTAGATACTTAATATTTTTATAATCATTATTGAATACAAATAAACTAAATTCAGATTCATAAAATTAATATTATACTTAAAATGTTTCATAGTATTATCGGAAGTTATGATACAGCTGTGTAAAAATACAAAACCATTATGTCATATCGATATAATTACGTCAAACACGATTTTTTGTCTGTATTTTTCACTTACTTTCCGACGTCTTCACGCGTCGTTTCCTCGAAAAATCGCGCGCGCCGTACACGTAATGACTGTAACTAAACGTCGGGCGAGCGGACAACATAAAATTATGATTATATATCGATCGACCGATGACGATAATAATACGATACTTAGGTAACGATTTTTTGTTCATTTTTCGAAATTATTAAGAGTAGGTTAGGTTACACGTAATTTTACACAGATATTGC
Source organism: Rhopalosiphum padi (assembly GCF_020882245.1). Classification (NCBI taxonomy): domain Eukaryota; kingdom Metazoa; phylum Arthropoda; class Insecta; order Hemiptera; family Aphididae; genus Rhopalosiphum; species Rhopalosiphum padi. The sequence goes on along the minus strand of NC_083598.1, from coordinate 8,146,284 downwards.
ATAGGCACACTAATTCTATTTACTGCCTATATATATTATACGCAATGGCGTTTGGCGTGTCGGCGGCGGAGATCGAATGGCGAAATCGGATTCGTGACACAATACTAACTTAACATGGGTACTCTTATATGTATTATGCTTGCCATCAAACATCAAACACTTGCGTCGTTTTTTTGGCATTTTTTTAAGTCACTTTTTATATTGTATACGATAGGTACACAAACGAAATTTTATCTTACGTGATTTCCTGAGTCATACCGAGTTACACCAATCGTTTTGTTTTAGAGAAAAAAACACCTCATATCAATTGAACGCCTACCCATATTATGCCTGCAATCTCGGAATAGTAGTTGGACGATTTATTCGTTTATTATTATTATTATTATTATTTTAGTATATTATGTCGCTTATAAACTACTTTGCAGTTGTACTTGCCATTTCCGCATGCGCGTAACCAGTTTTTCTTGATCGGTACACGTTACAGGGTAATCGGGAAAATGAAACAGAAAAAAATTGATCGTAATAATAATAATAATATTCACGATCGCATATAAATGCGACAATGTGTGTTTGTACAGTGCTTACGTACGTACCGAGCGCGAAGCACACAGGTCGTCGCCGCGAGTAGAAAATCGTTTGAAATTCATTTTTTTTGCTTCGTCAACCATAATATACATAATATACTTACAATCTATTCACACGCACTCAATTCGGACGATTTACAAACGAGGTGATGTACCCTATCAACATCTATACTTACAAGTTATGCCTCAGAAATACTCGTATTAGTATATGTCTTTGATTTTATTTAAAAGCGTAGTTTCTCGCCGCGTTTAATCGGTGTGATTATTAAATTCAGTTGTAAGTTTAGTGTTGTTTAAATCGATGCGACGTATTATAAAAGGTACGAAATAATAAAATATCGTCGTCGTCGACGACGATATAACATATTTACTTATTTATCAAGCGTGAAAATCACGGCAACTAGCAAACGTACGCGCGGAACGGGTTTGAGCTCCCCGACCTTGCATCCCTCGGACGGTCTTGACCCTGTGCGCAAAAACGCGACTAACCGGCTCTGGCGGTCCGGTTCGGCGGAGAGTGAATAATAATAATAATAATAATAAACGACCTGCTGCACGTAGACCGGCCGTGGAACGTTGCCCGAATAAGCCCGTCTAGTCAGTCAGTCGTCGCTCAACCGTACGCCGTCGCACTAGTCGCTACCGTCGCAGTCGCGTCGCGTCGCCCGTGTGTTGGCCGAACGTAATCAGTTGTGATATTTTACAGTAGTCGCGATCCGACTATCGATATAGACGCACGTTCACGTGTGTTCTGCACTTGTCATATTCGTATTCGTATTCGCGGACATATAATATTATATTATACCTAAACAGTAATGAATTTTTTTTACGTCTTACCGTCGTTTAAAATGACTATGATTTCGATTTCGATTTTTTTATAGTTTGAAACTATTGTTTTATAAAACTTTTTTTTTTTTTTTTATCCGCAAGGCAGGTGAATTCAAACGATATTGTAGCCGCATCATCCGCACTCCGACTTAACCATGGCGGTTGTATTAAACTCAATTCAAGGATTTTTTGACAACTATGGAGGTAAGTTAATTTTTGACTAAATTCAAAACTTTTAGTTTTATTGATTAGGTAGACTGTGTATATCGTCTGAAATGATTGGATGAAAAATTAGTTTTTTATTTATCTCTGTTTAAAAAATTAAAATTTTTTTTCCCAAAAATCGATTTTATTTAAATTTGATTTTAAGTCACAATATTGAGTCTTGTGTAATATTTGTGACTAACAAAAATAAATTATTTTCTTTACTATTAAATATTCCATCATAAAAAGTGTTGAAAGCGTTTTAATTTATCCACTGCAACCATAATAATATACTATAATTATTGCTATTTTTTTTTAAATGTATAAACTAATACGTAAATACGTTTGTTTAGAAACTTCAAACTTATATAATACAGTATATTTTATAGTTATTTATTATTACTTGCAAAAGAAAGAATATGGATGGAAATAAAATTCGATAAACATGTTTAAATAGAATAAACATAAAATAGCACATTATGTCCAAGGCTAATGTTCAAGATTTTTTTTTGTGTGACTTAATTTAAAACTCGAATGAAAATAATACGTTAATAATATAATGTAAATACAATCAATACATATTACTAATTATTAATATACATATCAATTATTTATTCTATATTTCAATAACTTAAAGGTAATTTTTTAATCGATTCCAATGTTACGCTATTAATAATTTTAACGATTTGTCTATCGATTTCATAATATACTCGATGTTCGTAACGACAATCAGGTAACCTATTTCAGCAGGGAGTTGACGAAACCATATCACATCATACGATAAATTAACGTTCTAATTTCAGTTTTTATTTTGTACGAAAATGTCGTTTGCAGATGAAAAAAAAATTACTGCCATCGCGCAAATCAAGTTTTTACGTTTCATTTATGTACAAAAAACTATCCGTTTACACGTCATATTGTGATAATAAGAATAAAATGATGTTATTAGATGGAGATTATTTATGTTTAATGTTTATACATTGTATATTCCCTGTAGACCCTCGTACCAAGGATTGGTTTTTGATGAGCAATCCTCTACCCACGGCACTGATATGCGCCACATACGTATTCACCGTCAAAATTGCAGGACCGCGAATAATGGCCAACCGCAAGCCCATGGAATTGAGAAACGTACTCATCGCTTATAATCTTTTCCAAGTCATATTCAGTTCTTGGTTGTTCTATGAGGTAAGCGTGGTTATTATTGTGATATAGAAATATCAACAAAATATAATAAAAACAATGACTGTACTTCAAAATCGTTCTTAAAATTTTTAAGACGATCATTTGTTGTTTCATATATACTTTAAAATTATGATTTTCTTCGTGCAATGAGTTTTTGATAATACATATATATTTGGGGGAATTTGCTTAACCGTTGCACGCGTAGAGAAGAATAAAGACGTTTGAAGTTATAATCACTGAATAGGAATAAAAGCGATAGAGACAAAAATTCGCAATTAGACAAATATTAACTGGTATTAATCATGGGTTAGTGAATGTTAGAAAAAAATTGGATATCATTAAATAATTAATAAAGGATTTGTGATATAAACGTGAGTCGAAGCAGTTAAAAATTTCGAACGAATTGATAGGCTCGATTGTGTTGATATGCATATTATTATTAGAGTGTTATAGAGTTGTATAAGTTTATGGTGTGAAATATGAAAAGAAAAAATATAATAAATATATTTTAAAAGTATGAACAAAAAAAGAGTGTCTGTCTTCAGTATGGTATATTGTATGTTTTTCTTATTTGAAGTTTTGTACTAAAACATTATACTTCAACATTTTTTTTAAACTTAAGTCATTTACGTTAATATGGTGAAAAGTTTACGGCTGGGAAATTTACTTGAATATTCTATCTTAATATTACGTAGTGTGTGTGTCAATAAATAACAATGATAATTTTTTCTTTTAGGTCTAGGTATATTATTATATAAAATTCATCCTCACCATAACATTTTGCTTTATATGTGATCGACGAGTGGTCTAGCGTCTTTTGTTTATTCACTGATTAACTATAAACACACTCTTACACACACACACATATATATGTATTATATATATATATATAAACACATATTTAACGTACATGAATTTATGTAATATTTAGACGCAACCACCACTTGTTTACTTTTAATTATTTCACTAAACTCTCATAACTTACTGTCATGATTTTGTAAATTAAATGTTCATTAATTGTTTTTCTATACATTTACTTGATGGGCATTGCAGTGTATGATGGGCGGCTGGTGGGGTGAATATAGTCTCAGTTGCCAACCGGTAGATTATTCGGATAAACCATCCACAGTAAGAGTAAGTTGACAAAACTGAAATGTCGAAAATTTCAGAATTTGATAAAAAAATCAGCCTCGTGTACTTGACACAAATTTTTACAGGCTGCGTTGGGATACGCCGACACAATGTAATAATTAATAATATTTAAAAAAAATGTATACAATGAAATTGAAATTAATAGTTACAATATTAGACACACAACTCTTATGTATAAATTAAACAAATGAAAAACGATTATTTGGGTAAGTATAAAAGGCGTACAATAAGCTTAGGAAAATGCATGGTTTCCGTTCAAAATTAATTTTGGATGTGAAATATAAAGAATAATTGGATACTTTACACATTTAACACTAACATATTATTATATATATCTTCTGGCTATTAAAATCATTTACATATCATAACTATAACATATTATAATAACCTATATTTTATCATATAACAATACCTAGACCAGATTTAGTTTACGACTAAGTTTTGTTTAGATTTATTTGGGACTTAATTTCTTAAGTTGTATAATATGCGAATAATATATGACGAGAATATATTATATTGTGTGAATGCTGAGGTGTTTTAGTGTTAATCATTTTTATTTAATTTTTTAAATAACATAAATTACGTGTGTTAGAAGGTTGTGAATATATTTCCTGATACACTTGTATAATGCAATCTATTGAATGCTGCTGGGTTTTGGTATATTATGTATATTTATATATGTATAAGCATAATATAGAAACACTATTATTGGTTAATGCATGCTACGAGCAGAATACATTTGGTTATTTATTTTGATGTATGTTTGTTGTATTATAAAGGACTATAAACTTGATGTTGGGGAATACAGGAAAAATTAATATTGTTCTACGATTGATGTTGAATGTTTGTATGTTTGTTTGAAAATCCTAAATGTTTAAATGTTAATATATTGAGAGGAAATGTATCACAACCCATAAGTAGGGAAAATTGGTGAACTCGATATGCTTTATAAAAATTTTAAAATGATATCCTATTAGTTTTTTTGTCGTTTAAAAATGGTGTATAATCAGTTCAGCTTAGTCAATCAATAATACACTTCTTATCAATCAACATTAATAATATTTGATAAGATAAATTCTATCGATTCGCCTAAAGTAAAAATAATTTGACTAAAAATTGGGAACATAAAGATTCATTGAAAATTATGTAGAAGGAATCTTTTATTTTGAACCAGTAAAAAAGAATTAAAAAAAATAAAACCTAACCATTTTTTTTGGGAATAAAATGGAAATTGTGCTTTACCTGACCGTTAAACTGATTTTATTAAGTTCAAAGCTTAATAATATAATATCTTTGATTAATATATTTAATAATTTATAGTTGTAAAAATTGTACATTGTATTTTATGATGGTGGTGGTGGTTTTTACAGCTTGGCATATCAGGTTGGCTGACTGGCAGGTATAATTTCCGGTGTGAGCCGGTAGATTACTCGAATCATCCAATGACCCTGCGGGTGAGTTAGCATGGCATACATTGCATCGTTTTTCAAATTTTCATTTTTTTTTTTTAACTTAAGTCATATGACAGATTCTCACTGTCATCGTAATCTTTTTTCAATTGTTTTTAGTGTAGCTTTTTTTTTTTTTTATAGTTTTTTTATACATTTTTTTTTTGTGTCAAGTTTGCGTGGTTTTTTTTTTTAAATTAGAAAACAAAAATTTACACTCTACTTTATGTATTTTACTAATACTTGTTTTATATTCTCGGATGACTATAGATGGTAAACATATGTTGGTGGTATTATTTCTCAAAATTCACAGAATTCATGGACACGGTAATTAACGTTTTTTTACTCCGTTTACACACAAGTGTAATTATAATATGAATCGATTAATAACAGCCTGAATTTTATGTGTATGTATGCAGATATTCTTTGTTCTCCGAAAAAAGGATAGGCACATTTCGACCCTGCATGTGATTCATCATGGAGTGATGCCAATGAGCGTATGGTTCGGAGTTAAGTTCACACCAGGTAACGAAAACAAACAAGATTTAAATAATATTTTACGACTATAACGACAGATTTTAATGAATTTATGATCTTAATACTTTTACCGCCGAATAAATTAGCTGACGAGTTTCGACCTCCGATGACGATGGTGATGAACAGGCTTTATCCGATTGCTATAATTATTAATATAATTGTGTGATAATAAGGTTGACAAGGATTAGCGGTGACCTTTACCGAGACCTTATGTAGCGAAACTTCCTGTTGCATATAAAATAATGTTTGCGTCCACTATCGTTATATAGTGCTTAGAAATTTCGAAAATATCTTTATAGATTTCTGTATAATATTATACTGAAACCTCCGTAGGATAACATAAACACGACTGCCTATAAACTGGCTTAGCCGTATTATTATTATACAGTTTATCCGGAAATCCGATCAAGGGCATTCTCCACAAGAGACTTAACATAACAACTATATTATATCGAATACAACTGATAATACTTTCTCAGAGCGTGGATCTTTTAAGTACTAAATAGATGTAGTCGATTTTTTGTCGTTAGCTTTTAGGAAACTATAAAAACAAAAAAAAACTACCCCTTGAAATGATTTAACTCGGTTTTTCGACTTTGTTTCAACAGGTGGTCACAGCACGTTCTTCGGATTGTTGAACACGTTTGTGCATATTATTATGTACGCATACTACTTGTTGGCTGCCCTGGGTCCCAATGTACAAAAATACTTATGGTGGAAGAAGTACTTGACCACCCTGCAAATGCTGCAATTTTTGGCTATTATGCTGCATGCATTCCAACTTCTGTTCATCGACTGCAACTACCCGAAGGCATTTGTCTGGTGGATCGGCATGCACGCTGTCATGTTCTTCTTCTTATTCAAAGAGTTCTACAAGCAACAGTACACAAAACCGTCAAAACAAGCGGTAAGTGTACAATCTATAGTTATTAAATTAAATATTTTAAACACATACGAAAAAAGCCGCCATAGCAACTATTTTTTTTAAAAACAATATTTAAAACTTTTTTATTGAAAAATCACGTGTCCGTTAGGAGAGGGATGCGAACCGTGTAACCTGTACTGTTACTACTTTTTGACGTTTATTCATTATTATTTATAAGTGTGTCGCCGATTTCGCGATATATGAAAATTACAATTGCTTATAGATATGGGTTGCGTGTGCCGAAATTGTCTTTTGTTTAAAACCATACGATCTTTTTTACGCTCGTTGACTTGGCTCGGTTATACGACGAAGACAGTATATAAATAATATGTCATAATATCGAATAAAATAATCAACTTTTTGCGATTATCGTTAATAAAAATCGCTAAGAAGCTATTGCGTCATTTATTCGAAACAAGGCAGGGCCATGTCTGACGATCGGCGATAGCGCATGGCATTCTTTTTTGTTTCAAGACCTTCTGAATACGACTTTGATGCGTCTAATCCATTCCAATACGTATAATATAAACTCGTTATACACACACACGTCGTTTAATAGTAGTTGTTTTTTATATTTTATCGTCAAATCGTTAATTATTGTCGTTTCTTTGATTATCGCCGTACCGATTTAAATATGCGAATCTTCTTTGTATAATAAAACGGATTACGAGCCGGATCCAACATACTGTTATGTATGCAAAGATCTGCTCTTTTCCACGGATATTTGTCTCACTTTTGGCAACGGATTGTACGAATACGGAGCGCGTGTCAAATGATTCGTGCGGTCGTCGTTGGTTCATAAATTAATATTATATATTCACATGTGTGTGCGCGTGATGATAATAATAGGTAATATAAATATCGTTACAACTCAAAACATGTAGTAGTAGTAGTAGTAGTAGTAGTAAAAGTGGCATTCCGCCGACGTCTGTCTGGTGTGTGGAGCCAGCCAAGGCGGTCGCCGATGGACGCGACGTGACATTGGAAAAACCCGATGCGAATTCTTAAATTCTCAAACTAGTTCGTCAGCAGGCTTGCGTCTCTCTCAATCAATACACGCACACGATAATCTATGTATTTCGATGTATATCCACAATCGATGCAGTTCGTACTCGATTTTTGTTTTAATTTTGATACGGTAGTAAATCACAATAGTAATAAGTCGTACATCTATTTTGTAATGGTCGTCGTGATTAACCCTATCATTTTTTTTCGCCTTGCATTTTTTAGGCCGGCGCTCCGTCCAAACCCTCGGTCAACGGCTCGTCCAAGTCGTCCAACGGCTACAGCAAACAATCGGACTACTACATAAACAGCAATGGTCTGTCTAGGCCTGACCTAGTACACAGGGCTACGGCCGGATCGCACTGACCGCCGCCACCGCCGCCACTGATGACGGCAAGTCACAGCAGCCGTCGAAATCGCCGCTGCCACTGCTAAACGATGGCTGCTATCGTCTTTGCCGCCAACAACAATATTGCTCAACACGCCCAAATTAATAATATTATTTGACCTGTGGACACGTCTGTGTTCCGAGCAGACATTTTTTTTTTTTTTTTAGTGGACAAATTACTCTATCCCTCTTACCCCCTCCCCTATTTCTCGCTCTCTCTCTCTCTATCTCTATCTCTCTATGTCTCTTTTTCTCCCTTTTTTATTATTAGGTATAATTATTTTTAATATTATCATATCGTATATATATATTATGTATAACGTATGTATATTATATATATATATATATATATATATATATATATATTATTTAGTATAATAACGTGACCTATTTTTGTTTCATTTGTCTTACTCCTCTGTCACCGCCGAGTCGAATCGCGCCTGGTCGTTGTTGCCACTGAGTATACGTAAGAAAGAAAACCTATTCTGCCTAAAAAAAACAAAAAAAAGAAATCTAGTGAGATTATTGTTTTTTTTCTTCATTATTATTATTATTTCGAGCAACTGGGGCTATATACATTACGATAAAAAATATATCACATAATATGTATATACGATATACGATATATATATTTTAATTTATAAGTCTGTCTATTATCGTACGTTATAGTAATAATTATTGTATACTATCGTGTTAGGTGTTGGAAATTTACAGTCCGCATATTATCGTGTGTAAAATCGTTTTTTACGCATTTTTTTTGCGTTTTGTACAAGTATTTTTTTCGTTTTAAATTTATTTAAGACACGTGAACAGATAAAAAAAAAACATTTTTTTCAGACGAAACAATTTTGATATAAAATTCAGTTGTGTTTTTCAAAATGTTTTGATGTGATACCTATGTAACGTTTGTTTTATATATTTTGTGTAATGATTTAAACCACATGTGATTATTATTATTATTATTATTATAATAATTATTTTTATTATTATTATTATTATTATTTTATTATTATTATTATTATTATTATTATTATTATTTTGTACGAAACACGGCCTCACGTGCCTTAGTATTACGGGACCAGTGTAATTACTAATAATAATTAAGAGATTATATACGCTCTCGTGTATAAGAATATTATCATGTTTACGTTACAAAAAATTGTATACTGTTTAGTGTTGTATAATATATTATTATAATAATGAAAATAAAGGTTCCCGGTATTTTTATGTGCCAGCAAATACAAACGAATCATATTATTATTATTATTTTAACGCCTCATGGTGTGGTGTTGTACGCACAATATTATTTTGAAAGAAGACACGCGCCGTATGTTATGATACATATAATGCACATAGTAAAAATAATATTATATTATATTCACTAACCGAGCTACTCTGCCTACATATTTATTACCTATTTTTGCGCGTATGTGATATAATATTATTCAACCTTGCATTATTTGAATACCTACTTTTTTTTTTTAATTTTTGTCTCTCACTCTCTCTCTCTCTCTCTCTCTCTCTCTCTCTCTCTCTCCCGTTGTTGCTTCTTCTTTCGTCAGTCGTGTGTTTTTTACGGAGTGTGTTCACAATGTTAAGAATGAAATGTTAACGTTCTGTCAATATTTATTATTCATTAATTATTATAATTTCTGTCTACTTCTGACATTTTTTCACGATATATCCGTTTCAACAGAACGCTGTTTTATTCTATTTATACACAAAAATTGTCCGTTATACCTACCTCATAGTAAATAACAACGGTACTCTAATCGTCCATTTTCATTCATTGTTTTTTTTTTTTTGGATCATGTTTGTGGTCGGGTTTAGGTCTTTAACTATCAACGAGTTTTTTAATGAAAACATTTTTTAGAGTTCATTTTACATAATTTTGTGATAGGTATAAGTACGTGTTTTGTACGCAATCAAACGAGTCATTTTTTTTCTGTTGCAAAAATGTTAATATAAACATTACAACGTACATTATATTATGTATATGCGTTATAGGGCTTTTTAATTTTTTATTATTCACAGGTGAGCGGAAGAGAGGGTGTGAGAAAATTTCTATTTTTAAGGATGCTTGAATGTTAAATAAAAGTTTGGGAACCGCTGCCTCGTAATTATCTGTGCGTTAGAAACAAGAGCAAACTATTATCCATTCAGGCGTTATCGTCATGGCACGCAAATATTTCATTATGTGCCTATAATATGTAAATGATAAACAGATTAGGTATGTGTATCGTGGTTATGATAATAATACGTGGATAATAAACTACAGAAACATATAATTTCGTGTGTAAGATTACCAAATTCGCGTGATTATTTATTATTTTTTTTAATACATACTTACCTATAATATGTATTTACCTATCTGCCTACCGTGCCCATATAGGTTTTATATGTATACAATTATACAAATAATATTATTATCGTTGTTATATTATGATTATTGTTATGCCATTACGATTACGATTATTACTATCGTTGTTATTACCATTATCATTACGATTACGATTACATACTGTTGTGCTGTGTAGTCATGCGGAATGTCGATATGTATTGTGCGATAGATAAATAAAAATGAACAATGTGCGTAAAACACTGTACGTTTGTGGATTTCGAATCGGTATTTTTTTCACAATACGCACGCGGCCGCCGAGCCAAGGCGAATCGCCTCACACATGCCATTGCGGGTATACGATACTAATATTTAATTACATGCACATAACGTATATATTGTGACATAAGCGTAGCTGCAGTTAGGTCATAAATATATATATATAAATTATACATATATATTATATAATATATATATTTATATACCTATAATATTTAGTGTGATATCAGTGTGACCGCGTGTGCTGCATTGATGCCTACGATACATGACGACCGACTTGTCCTTGAATATTTCCGTCGCCTAATTAACTTCCGGAAATGAAGTCGCGGCCCGCGGTTTGGTATAACTACCTATTACTCGCCGAGCGCGCGCGATTGTTCCGCGACGACGTTTTCCCATACTGTGCAGTCGTCGAATATATTATAATATTTGGTTACCGAGATATATCGGGGTTGTACAGGTACCTGCTACGAGTTTGAAATAATCGGTATTATTGATTGAAAGTCGTTCGGAATCAGATTTGAGACGTGTATTTTCGTTACCACTTGTAAAGGTCATCTAATTGGGATTGTATTTAAATTTGAATAAGCGAAGTGTGCAAACAGAGAGCATGATTAAAAACAAGCGTCAACGTGCGCGTATACCTATATCCTAGTTCGAGTAGAAGATTATCGCCTGCAGTCGAAATGGTATAGATATTTTGCGAAAGTATAAGACGTGTAATGCGAGAGACTTAAAATTGAATTGTCGGCGTGGACTTGGAGGAGACTTAGAAAGTCGTTCACGCACCTATATGTAGTTTGATATTATAAGTGTCTTATCAACGTTATCCTTCGCATAATTTTGCAAATGTACGGATTAACTTTTTATCGTTTCTTGGTATAACAATAATGATAACCATTGCATAGTAAATAATGTATTAATAGTAGGTATATCTATAATCGTGAACGGTTGCTTATCGGGTCACCACAGTAGCGTAGCCCGTGTATTTAATTGATGATAAGAGAAAAATTGAGTTTTTACCCCCCCCCCCCCCCCATAATGTACAAAAATGTCCTCATAACTTTACATTTTCAAATTATTTTTTACAAAAGTAATAAAATATGCTTTATAATGCGGACTATTACAATGGTGTACGATGTCTGTTGTTAGTTGACAAATAATTTTATTTCCAATAACGTTTAGTTTGTTACATTCAGCAACAAAAGTTACATCGTAAGGAGTATAAACACGGTCAATGGTTATGTGGGGAGGATATATTATATTCTTTGGCCACACAAGTCTAAATGTGAATGAAAGTGTATAATTCTATAGAACTGGCACAATGTGAATCAATTTAATATCACTATCATTCAGTCAAATTGATACCTGTTGGAAATTGGATTTTTCATAGGCAATCTAAATTGGTACCCAATTCAATTTGAGGTAGATTCTCACGTTAACGATTGCCAAATGCGCACATTTGTATTTATCTATGTTTTTATTTACTACGATCAGTACGATCCGTCAAAGTCCTTGACCATTGTGATTCGTAAAAACCTATAATTTACGGGCATGAGGTATATGTGATATATATATATATATATATATATATATATATATATCAGGCAAGTGTTGCCCGCAGAGGTTACCAATTAATATTTTTGGAGGTTCAGGAAGTTTTCGAGAAGAAAGATTAACAATAAAAACAATTTAATTCACCATAAAAATAATAATTTAAAACATAAATTCTTCGTCTGTGGTCAGATAACAAACTGATGAAGTTTGATGACCCCCGACCTATGGGATACGAAGTTGTTGTTCTGGGTGATGGGGAGTGGAGGTGAATTCCGTTTCCAGTTTTCGCGTCCGGGTCAGGATTGTGCAGGTTTTTGTTGTTGTTGTTTGCAATTGTGGTTTTTTGCACATTTGCCTGTGCGTGGCGTTTACGTCATTCCAGTCGGCATATAATTATTATTTATTTTTTCGTCCGTAGTCTTTCCTATATGTCTATATGTCCGTGATCGTCATCGTTCCGGTCAAATCTACACATGTTAAAAATTATTATTATTATTAATATATTAATTTTTTTTGCTTTAAGTCCTTCGTGTTATAATGTGCCTACCTATTTATACTTACAAGTTATTTAGGACGCCTATACCTTTTCCTTTAATAATGGAGTTGTTCATAATTTATTTTTTAGAATTTTTAAGTATGTACACATAAACTATATTTTCGAATATAAAATTTTTTGTATCATTTAAGAATGATCCAGTGGTGGTACAATATTCTATTTTTTAAATGGAAACCTCTCTTTTTCTATTAACTTTTAAGTCGATAATTTTTTTGAAAAATGGTGTCACAAAAACATAAATTATATATAATATTGGATCTAGAATTTATTATGCTTTGACCATTTTTACTATATATAAGTTTTTTAGATTGATATTAATTACTACAATTTTTAAATCCTCGGGCGTCCAAGTGCAGAATTTCTTATTATATCTTACCTATTTTGTGAATATAAACAATGTACTGATTGTTAGTGCATGCAGGCTATAGATACAGACTATTATCTTTTATACTTTAAGTTTAATAACTCTGAAATCACTTCTTTGAATTTTGATTTAGATATATCGAAATTAAAAAAAAAAAAATGTCTCTACCAACATAAAAATAGGAATTCTCCATTTTAGAAAAATAGGATCATCCTTATTAAGTGGTACAAAGAATCCCAAGTATTCAAAAATATGATCTTTAAGCGTGTTTAAAAATTTAAAAAAACCAAAATTTGAATATTTCTACTAAGAATCTAAAGAAAAAAAGGGTTGGGCGTCCTTGCAGGTAAATCATTCTGTATATATATATATATAATTTATGTATGCTCTGACGTCACTCCGAAGAGTCGTAAACAAAAAGAGATCCACTTGGTCGACGATTATAATCATATTATTAATTCTATAATTATTGCGTGGAAATTCTACGTTCACATACTACACACATATTCACGCTTACAACGTAGTACTTGTGTGGGTGGCCGTGGTCAACTGATCGCGTGAAAAAGAAGTTGGTTCCGTTTTTTTCGGTTCGCGCTATAAATGTATTACATTTTCTCATTAGCATCGGTGATACATACATTTTATGATTTACATAACAAATTATACTTCATTAGCGCTGTAAAATCTGTACGAGGTATCTGTAAAATAATGTGTAGTTGTATTAGTTGTAATATAATGTGTGTACTGTGTATGCGTATGTATATTATATACATGTACTTCTCGAACGATGTCTAGTGCAGTCGATAATGCGTTTTTACAGCCGATCGACCGCGAAAACTATTAGGTATATACATGTTCGTTACACGCTGTGTGTGTGTATCGCAGTTTAATGACGTAGTCATACTTATACGGTAAACGATAATAAATGATATTATTAGGTACCTATACGTATAATTGGTACGTCAGAGATATGGAATCGTAGTAAATTTTTACTGATGTTTTGCTAGTGATTTACCCGCGTAAGTTTTAAACATTAAAAAAGCAACAATATCATATGTTTGTTAAATATTTGGCGTATTTATGATACAATTTATGAGTATTGTATATGCATATGTAATATGTACCTACCTATCAAAAGTTTTCAGATAAATATAACGTATTACAATATAATATATTAATAAATATAACCAAATTATAAATCACTTGTAATCAATAGGACGCGTTATACCCTTACGTACTTATAATGTCTTATTCCGTCTTGCTAATGCATAATTTATTATTTTTAATACGAGAGCGAATCAACGTATGATTGAATTTAAAGGTGAAAATATGGTATTATCTAGAGTCCCGTGTAGGCTTATTTGGTATTTACATTTTATAGTAGACCAATTATTCATCTATTTTAATATCAAGAATAAGAGAGTTTAATGGATTGATCTGACCGTAAATCTATGTTTTGTATTGGTAAAACGAGGACAATAAATGCGAGATAATGTCCTCTTGAGCTTTTACTCATAATATGATCTACGTAATTTACATATTATAACTATTTTAATTACGGAGACGCTCCATTAAATTTTTATTTTACAATCGTAATAAAAAACAAGTTCAATAATTTATATTTTGTCGTAGGTGTTTTTCCAAACATATAGTGATTCTTATAAATATAAAACGACACTAACAAATTAATGTAAAAATATTTTTAAAGGCGTTACTTGGTATTTTTATATTGTAAGTGTCTATATCGCACACTACATATAGTATTTTTAATTTTTTAGAAATTCTAAATTAATTCTTTTTGTCAACCGAGAATAGGTAGTATAGTTATAAACTTGTAACGTTAATGCATGCATTTTAAAAAGTAAAACACGTCGAATGTTTTTGCAATTAATTATATTAATAAATAATAAGAGTTGAAAAGTTATAAAACCCATTTTTTAATGGTTTTTTAAACACAACACCGCGTGAACTTGGGTTTTAATTTTTATAATATATTCTACATATATGAAACGGAAGTAACATGCATCATTGTTGTAGGTATCTATATAACAAGTTGGAATAAATATTAATATTTTTTATTATAATTATCGTCTAAAGTTTTAGTTAGTTTAGAAACTAGTGAATATTTTCATGAATTACCTACATAATAGTGATATAACATGTTATTTACGTTTATGATATATTTTTTTAGTATTAATTTTGATAAACATGTAATTTTAATCATTAAGACTAGAAATTTTAACTCAAGGTTACTCGCTATGTAAAATACTTAAATAGGCAGAAAATACTCATAATACTTAGGTACTCAGTATGTTTCATAAATCATAAAAATATTATAATATTATACTATTATTAAAGATGCAGTATTTATAATATAACTCGTTTCTGAAAGGGCAATAAGGATTGTAGCACTTATCTCAAAAACGAGTGTTGTTAATGAAAAATGTATTGTCTCGATTAAAAATATCAATTTTGCATTGAAAACTTTCAGATACGCGTGTTATTATGATGTGTTCAATAGGAATTTTCCCGGGGAACAAGGAAATATTTCACTACTTCTTTAGAACATTCTTTTAAAAAAAAAATTTAATTTATACGAATACCATAGTACTTTCCGGTAAAGTGGTATTTTATTTCACATTAAATTAAAATCAAATCTTTACATATAGAATATAGACGAATGCCGAATTATTTTGAATATATAGATTAAATTAGACTTGCATCTATATGATACATTTTTGAACCAAAAATTTTTATTCTCCTTTAATATTTTTAGTTTTTTTACTCATACTCATATTTATCATTTAAACAATACGTTTATTTAATTATTGATACGTATGAATGCAAATTGTAATTTCCCCTATAAATTCTTGGGTTTAGAAATACTCCAAGGAATTTTCCGAAATTAAATTTATGACAATTTCACATCACTATATATACGCCCATACAATATTCACGGGTTCGTACGATTGCACATATGAATATACATTTTACACAATAACCACGCACGACATTTAATACTTAACACCATAACCATCACTGTTAACCGACTGTGCTGAAAACTTAACTATAATAGTAGATAGCAGAGATAAGATATACACAGCATTATAATGTTGAAGCCAAAATCGACTTTATCTAACGAATTAATCATAGTTATATTATCTGTTCATAATTACAATCTGATGTTGTGTAATAAATAAATATAGACGCACAATAGACATCGATGTATTTATATCTCTATTATTTTATTATATACAGAGCAAATTGTAAAATTGTAAAATAGTTAAATGTTTTTTAATCAGTTGAGTTCAGTTGTGTACGTTGACTATTTGGTGTACGCGCTCGAAAAATATACATAGTTATTTCGTATTCTTAAGATAACTTTCCGAAAATAACTTTTTCGTAACTGCACACTGTAAAGCAGAGAAAAAAGCTTCATGAAAATAATCGACTCGAGTTAGTTAAGTGATCTTAACGTTTAGAACACAGTCGTGAGTTATTAGTTATTCAATAGTATATATTATACGAGACATAACTTTAATTACTTTAAAAGTTTAAAGTTAGACTGGAGAAAATATATTAACCTAAATCGATTTAAACAATTTAAATTTTATTTTTTAATTACCACCGTAGTCGTACATTAGTGCTTGTTCAACTCTCAGTTTTTTTGAAATAACTATAGTAATTTCGTTAAAAATTCATG
Source organism: Rhopalosiphum padi (assembly GCF_020882245.1). Taxonomy (NCBI): domain Eukaryota; kingdom Metazoa; phylum Arthropoda; class Insecta; order Hemiptera; family Aphididae; genus Rhopalosiphum; species Rhopalosiphum padi. The sequence continues at coordinate 8,129,231 of NC_083598.1, read as the reverse complement.
CTACGAGCATATTCTTTCAATCTTTCTTATTGTACACCACGATGGCACAATAGTAGTTTAGGCATTCATAAGTTTGCGTCTAGTAAATTTTTAAACCAAGAAAAATTAATTTGTTTACTTCTATTTAAATATAGTAGTATCTTTATGAAGGTTGTTAAACGGCCATATAATATTCTGTAAATAGGCATATACTATGCATAAGTATAGTATATTATATAGTAATAGTTGTACAGCATTTTGTATATTTACATTAATATTTATGTATTGACAGTGGCGGCGAGTAAGAAAAATGTTCAAATAAGCCTTAAGCTCTCAATTTTTTTTTTGTATAACATTTTTATTTATTAAATACCTATGTTTTTAAATTAATATGTTTTGAGAGTACTTCTAGAATTTTTTTTTTTTTTGGGCTGGGATTAACTTTACAAGGCTCTCTTATTTGTACCACTCGTTTCTGTTTGTGTAAAATTATGTCTTTTATTGTACTCGTAGAAAATCTTTTTTTAGACATTGTATCTAAATTGATCTGCCGACGATGTCCCGTTTTTTTAGCAACACATTTTTATTACAAAAATTATTACGTTTTACGAAATGATATTCCATGCATTAATGAAAACGTTTATAAATATATACTTTCTGTCCCGAACGTGGTATTTTCCTCGATGAAGGTCACCGCCGCCGTCACGCGCGTTTATCCGCAAAACTATACCTAATACCTGCCTACATACCTACTTATACCTAATGAAATATAATAAGCTACGAAAACTAACGTAATATTATTGTTGGATTTCGCACGTCGCGAACCGGCGACGCCAAACACATGCATCGTGTTCCATACTTTTGCATACGTAGCGAGTAGTGTATCTATTATAATTAATATTATTATTATTTTTTAATATTGTTAGTTGTTACTGTACGCGCGTGACAAACGCGCATAATTTTTACACTCTGTAATCGGATTGCTACTGAATGACGGTATTCCCGTTTCGTATACATATGTTGAGACGAACGTATACGATATAGGTACGCACCTAATACCTATGTTATGTAAATATATTTTCAGTGAAAAAAAAAAAATCCGACACGTGCGCATATTATAGACTCGTCGCGACTATAGGATTTCCGAAGGCGAAGGGTCCGGTTTATTATGTTTAAATTTAAATTTTAAACGCACCAACCGTGCGTATCGAAAGACTTGCGGTCAATTAATGTACGAGTCGTCAGATTTTGTTCTTAAATACTTACGCGCATATTGATCATTTAAATGTTGTGTTTAAAAACAGCACAGTGGAAAATTTAAACACACATTTGAGTGGCGCTCGTGACTGCATTTTTATTCGGGTTAATATATATGTATTTTTTGGTTAATGTCTAGTAAAATTATTTTTAGAATGTTTTAACTTTTAATACACAAAATGTCTTCCTGATATCCTTTTAAATTCTTTATAACTAAGATTTTAAAATTAAATTTCTCTACATTTTTTATTATTTTATAATTATTATTAAACTATTTTTTATATATATATTTCTTATTAAAAAAATGTAATTTCTCCAAAAAAGTACAATAACTAATAAATTTAATCAAGATGTGTTATATGTTATATACGTCTATAATATAGCTTGGGGATAGTATGTCATTCATATTGACCACCTATTATTAATCTAACCAATTTAACCATAAAATATACACACACAAACATTTATCATATGAAAGTTTTTAATAAAAAATAATCTGGTCAAGTTACATAACGTATGTGTTGTAATGACGCGGAATATTTTTCTCCCGAAAACGACATTTCCTCTGTGTTCAATCGGGCCTAAATCGCACGTGCCGTTTTTCACTCTAATAGATTATACATTTATTTGTTTCATTCACATAGGTCCCGTGTTCACTGCCGATTTTCCTAATATATTATAATATGTGTGGGATGATTATTTTTTATAATGCGTGACACGAAAATTATTGACACTATTTTCGTGTCTCGAGAAGAAAATCTTTATCATCAGTTACAATTTGAAGTGAATAGATAGGCACTATATATTATACTATTATTATTGTAAATTTCTGTAAGCTAACAATAATACTTATATTTTTATATGACAGCTATTATTTACTTAAAATAATTTAAAAATGTTGTTTTGTTTCTTTTTAATAGGATCATTACACCTACTCACATGCAAATTCAAACCAAGTGATAAGTATTTTATTGATACCAATATACACGAGTTCTTATATACTATAAACTTAGGTATGCACCGTTATTTTTCATTTTGAAAATCGGTCTAGTAAAATGATCCAATATTCACCAAGTACTAAAAATTATTGAGATGTTACGTAATATTAATAGTATATACGGATAACCTATACGGTCTGCGTATTTTAAATCCATATAAATTATTTTAAGTACGTATAGTGTGTGTTTATGTGTGTTTGTGGGTGAATTAGTGTGGTTAGGTTATGCTGTGACATTGTGCCTTACGTCGCGGTATCTCACTAATACTTTAATCTGCATGATTGTATAAGTATAACGTACTTTAATTTGGTAAACTTATTATGCATATGGTAGGTATGCTATATGCTGTGACACTCCGATCGATATCTATTTAATATTTCGAGATTGTTTTATCAGTTGTCGTCTCATGCCCATGCGGTGCGTACCTATATGGTGTTACGGAATTTTTAGAAAGTAATCTATTATGATATTATGTGTGTTGGACGATGATTTTGGATAATTTCGTTAAGTTTCAAACAGTCTACCGGCTGTAAATGGCAGAAAGATGGTTCGGTTTGCTAATACTCGCGGAGAAGACGTTCAAATGTGTACAATTCACATGTATATCTTAAAACATGTATAGTGTATATATATAACTATATACAAATGAACTATTAAACTTAGCATAAATAATTTTACTTTTAATGAAAATAATAATATTAAGTGTGTACAATGCATAACTATATCGTCACGTAAGTATATTGTACAATAATTGATCAAATATAGTGTAGTCGATCAGCGAGCTCTTCAAAACTCAAACGGTCGTGGCATGTGCACGTTCGGATTAAAACCGAACTTCAACATTGTTAAACATCACGATTATGCTACACTTAGTGGAGTGGCATTATGCACGCTTATTTTATGATTTTATTTAGTGTTAAGTATTATTTGATGAAATAATATTGTTATTATTATTATGTGAAACATGTTAATTTATTATATAAATTACGTTTAGGTACGAAGTAAGAAACATCGCTTGTTAAGTGAAATTCTTCGGTCGAACCTATTGATTTCCATTTTCGACGTGCAGCATTGACGATAATACAATATTATGTATCACGATGGTGGCAAAAATCTTTTTCATTGAGGTCGTGGTTATAATACCTAACACATTTCCTTTACAACCTTGGAAATGTATAGAATAATGGTTCAACTAATCCGTTTACGAAATGTAATTATTATTTATTAGTTAATACTATTCAAACCATATTATATTAATTCTATAATACAAGTTCGAAATATATGAAATAGGCGCCCAGGTGGTACGTATTCAATAATAATTAAACTAGATTTTTAATCACCAGTATTATAATTATTTTATACAGGGTGATTCGTCAATCATGTTTATCCCCGTTTTTTCTTTTATAAATTGATCATCCTATATTACTACAGTGTAGGTCCTATACTATATCTACAAAGTTTAACTATATGATTTTTTTGTATTCTTTTCGCACTGAAATATTCTCTGTGCATTGATGTGCAGGTTCGATAAGGGAGTGATTCTTGAGAAAATCCTACTTGCGCAATTGCATAATACATAGCGAGTAAGAAGTTGGCAGTAATACGATAAATTTTTCGATCTGACGAAATTTTTATAATTCATAAACCTCTGTTTATGGGCACCAATGAATAAGCAATAGTATATATACAGCTGAAAGGTAATGCTGTAGGATATGTGTAAATGTCTCTTTTAAATCACATACTATTATTATATTATGACGATGACAATATTATAACTATATATTTTACCACGACAGAAACTTAAAGTTTTCTTAGCGGATTCGAAACCTCACGAACAGTTTTTGTTTTTGAGAAAAAATATTATTGTGCTTTTTTTGACCTAAGTGCCGACTGCACCGCACTACTATTTCGGTAAATTGTTCGTCTCTAACAGAGCATAAATCCGTCAAAACACACACGACTTACAAAATGTATACAGTGGTTAGGCGTATTGAGCGGGTTAACACGCCAATTTAATAATAGTGTAAAATGTGTGATCGTATATTGCCACTGAAGATCTTGTTGATGTCACGATCGACTTTGTAACGCGCTATATTCATATTATGAAGTTTGGCCGGAAATCAAAACAGTCAGCGTATAATACAATATTATGATCTGGGACGTTCGTCGCTATTGTTTGAGTGAGGTGGAAAATGCGTGTGATTGCAACTGCAGTAGTACAATATTATATTAAATACTTTTAATGTATGAAGTCTAAAACATTTTACAGACACTTATAACATTAAATTTGTTTTTGTTTTAAACACTAATATTTATTATTAACACCTTGAATGCCAAATGCGGTTGATATATTATTTGGTTCTTGCGGTTTTCGACTATTTAATACTTTTAGAGAAACTATTAAGTTTTTTTAATGGGAAATGAGAAAAAGGCTTGGATTGACGACCATGCAATTTTGGAACTATTTTATTAATAACTATAGTTATTATTATGAATATATATAACAATAACATCGTTATGGACGGTAAATATATTTCAAACATATTTGATTTTTGTAATTTTATTATAATAACAAAAAATTATACTTACCTATACTCTTTTTATGTTTTTATAGAATAATTTCTATTGTGGCGTGTAAAAGTTCAATATTTATTTGTCAATTTATACAAATTTAAATATTTTTATTATGATAGAATTCAATCATTAATGACAAATCTTCGTAAAGGTAAACTTATATAAAAATAAAACAAACTGTTAAAATATAAATATTGAAAAAATTTCGCACGTTATTGAAATATTTCTCAAATTTATATTTTATAATATCACTAATTACACTAATTATATTTTAACTCGTTTTCGGCCCTCATGTTCTGTACATGACTTGATGGGGAGCTTTGGAAGAGGTATTCATTGGTCTCATAATTTTCCTGACGGAGATTTAAATTTTAAATTTATAATAATTCAATTACAACGATTAAAAGGTGGGTGACAGGAAAATCAATAAAAAGTATATTAAAAAAATAAAAATAATACTAATTTTTCATTACAATTTATTACACGTTACTGCAGAATATCGTATAATTCAGTTGGGTTAACAATGTATAAACAAACAATTGTTAAATATATTAAATAATTCTTGGGAGTAGTTGTGTATAGGGAATTTTAAAAGTGAATATTTGTATTCTACGTTATAATACTCCGTGGCCTATAAAATACCTGGTCGAGTGTGTGTTATAATAAAATATATGACGTACAGGCTGGCGTACCGTACCAAATTATAAATAGCATAAATATTCAACAATCCACCACCCGAGATTGAATAGTTCAAGGTCTCAACGACGGTAAAACGAGACGTATCTTCTACAAAAGTTGAGAATTCCACTGATATGCAAAAAAAAAAAACAATTTAATTATTATGGTTATGATATTACGCTACGCGGGTCTTGATGAAAAACTTAAACATTAAATAAATAATATGTTAATTAATTTACAATCTTATTAATATTTCGTTATTATTATTATTTAAATTAAATTATGTAACGTCTAACCAGAGCCACGTGTGTTAAATCAGGGCAATAACTCGTAAGAACCCCCCCCCCCCTCTCCGTCTTCTCCGCATGGGTGGTATTGTACACACTCATAAATTGTTAGATTAAAATATTGTAGTACCTATCATACTTTATAAACATTATATTATTGATATCAATAAATCGGAACTAAAGATAATAACTCTAAATGACAATGTCAATTTTGTAAATTGTTTTCAATCAACCATTATAATACATCATATTAAGTAATTAATATTTCGTTTGTTTGTATCACGCAACACGCACCGAAAAGATGCTGGCGTATTTGGACGAGAATTAAATACTATTTGTTTGAATCTGATTCTAAACTGTCGACTTCTCGGGCGTTCGTTGACTAAAAAGCAAATGCTATGAGCCGGTTGGACCGTATACTTATATATAATAACTTCTACCGTAAAAATGTACAATGTCTAATTATTCTAATTATACGTTATTATAAATTATTTCTATACACATTTTGTACAGTTTACTAAATGTATGGCAGTTATACTTACTGTACAGCTTACATATTACATATGTATATATTTGTACAGAGATGTTACTACAATGTTTCAAACATCGTAGACATGTGAAACAACTATGAAACAGCCGAACTCATGCCAGATACTTTATTTCTAATCATAGCATATTTAAAGGAATGGCATGCGGGGAAATTTTTCTGTGCAAAATTGTTTTTGGACATACAATTTTAGTGGGCGATGTGATAAGAAATATTGTTATTATGTTACATATTTTATGGAATAATCAATATGATAAAATTATAGCGTGGCTATGTAGTGAATAATGGTGAACCTTCAATGGAATGATTAGGTATATACGTTTCAGTTTAAACAGGACACAACGGATTGAGTTAAACAAAAACAATAGATTGAAAATGAGAATTCAGATACATATTTCATGAACAAATGTATTCATTTTCGTGTTTATTTTAAAGGCTTAGGTACCAGAAATTGTATCGATAAAAGATTAAATCAGTGCTAGATTTATGTAAAATAATGATAAATCGTAATTGTTTTTTCCGATTTTTATCCGGTACAGCTGACAACATAATTAAGTTATAACTTATGACAAAATATTTGAAGATTTTACCAGAATAATTTAGGTTTATTACAAAATGTAATTTAGTTTATGCGTCATTATACATAATGTAAAACTAATATTTTATTTTATTGAAATATAAATGAGGGTTAAATTCAATTCAAATATATTAAAACTAATGACAAACAATTAAAAATTTAAGTAAATACAGTGATACCTCCCTTTTAGTTAAAATAGCGGACATTTTTTCAGAACCGTAACATTTTCACCACTTACTCGTATTTATAGGAATACCTCTAAATATGGTACACTAAAAAAAAACGAACACTTTTATGGCTATATTTTGATAATTTTTATCTAAGTATATTTTATTACTATGTACATTTTATACATTATTGTACTATTATAGTTAATCTTATCCGTCGTAAATAATTGCTGTCTCATTCAGCATAGGTATATCTGTTAAAATGTTATTGAAGTATTATGAATACGCTATAACCACTGATTTGTTTTAAATAATAATACACATACGAGTTTAGATATAATATATACCTATCATGTTTTTGATATATTTTGATATTATTCATTTTTTTATTTGATCCCCCCTACCACAGCAGACAAAATGTCGACTAACTTTCATTATGTAGAGGTTTTATTATAATAATAAAATATAAAATAATTTAAATTATAGTAACATAATAATTGATAACAGTAATAATAATAATAAATCAAATAAAGAATGAAAGGCCCTTGTCGGTTAGTTTTATCATCTTGTAGGTACAAATAATTAATTTTCAAATAACGCAAAAAACAAATAAGAATGCAAAAATAATGGAAATGTCGAAAGTTCCAAGAAGTGACGAAACAATTTGCATCATCCAATAATACTAAATATTAATATTGTTTTCGATTAAAAAAGATTAAGTTGAAAAAAATTCAGAAGATTTTTTTTTTCATTATTATTTAATGACATTTTAACAAGTATATATCTCGACAATAAATCCAAAAGATATAATTTAAGATAAATACTATCAAAGTATTTATAAAATTGAATAAATGTATCTACGGAAAAATATGAATTTATGTTTTAAAAATTATAACTTTTATCATTAAAAATGTAATTTGTTAAAATGTACAATACAAATCTATCAGTTTTAATAACGTATTATCTGTAAAATATAAATATTATCGTCTTGGAGTGCAAAGGCACACCCTTGAATCCCAAGAGTTACGCTACTTGTATTCATTAGATACTATGCGTTAGATCATGGAATATAGTCGTACATCATTACTATAATTTAACGATTACGGTTTCACCTTTTACCCACCGCAGCAGTTTGGTATTAAACGTCGCAAAGGCCCTCGTGACACGTATTTCTTCTTCTTTTTTCCTCATACCTACCGATTGGTTATTTTGTTTTAACGTCAGCCGACCTAAAAATATCGCACCACTTTGGGCGCTGTCACGTTACACTGAAATCTACGACCGTCATTCCGTCTGTCGATCGCGATGCGAGTTACCCGCGTATTTGCAGTCGGGTTGGACCGAAAAAGTGGTTCGTGGTGTATAAAAACAATATTTTATGAGACGTCGCGTAGGTGTACCTATATAAATATAATGGTCGTTGTACATCTGCAACAGTGGCACCGTGAGTATATTATACTGCGTAAGTGTAGTTCCGCCCATCGTCAGCATTTTCCAAGTTTCAATGCGATTGCAATATCTGTGTTCGAGTGTTCAATTAGTTATGTAGATCCCTCTAGGCCATGGACATATAATTAATACATGTTCTAATTTAACAAGCATCAGCAGACAATATTATTAGCAATATATTATGGCGAATATCTGTGTTACTGAATAAGTTGTATGTTCTTATTTTTTTTTTGAAAATTCCAAACCCCTCTCTTTGCTATCAGTTCGTTTCTCTAAAGATGTTTGCATTATAAATTATAATGCATAAGTCTAATCTACCTATACGCGTTCGATTAACCCCAATCGGAGTACCAAACCTTTTATATAAATAGTATGAAGAAATGGACTGTATCCTATCTGATACAGACGATTAGAAATACCTAAAAACCAAAAGTTATAAATTATTTAATATTAAAAGCTACAACTAGTGGGTATTCAAATCAATTTAATTTTTAACTTCTTTTAGAACGCACCTCGTCGATCACTTCTAGTTAATAATAAATTACAATTAATATATTACATTTTTAAAACATAATATTTTATTATTCACTTATGTGTTACAATATTTTATAATACAAATAAACAATTAAAAATTCGATTATCGAATCGAAAACGAGGGAATCTATAAAGTTGAAAATTATTCATCATATTATAATTATTCAACTATTACCTATTTCAGATTGACGAAATGAAGATCATTTCAGATGAATAAAAATTTCGCGAATCCTTTTCAAATTCTTATGTAGGTACATTATTTAGATTAATCAAAAACCATTAGATTTCATGTTTGTGTGTGTTAGTTCGCAAACAGTATTTCGTACAATTTATTACAAATTATTTTTGCAGGAAACGACCCAAGACTAACTACTGTGTTTCAACAGTCAATAACGGGGCATAGACCAATTGCACCCAATAAGACAAAATTTTAGTTTTGGGTCAGTGTACCAATTACGCTTGCATTCAAATTGAAAATTGAATTTGCGATTTTGATTTATACCTGAAGGTTATAACAATATTGTCATTAAATCTAATTCAATCGAAATCGAATTATACGTAAATGATGTGTATACCAAAATGTTTGAAAATTAAAAACTTATTTATTGATAAACTGATTATTGGTTAACGTGATTGGTTAAATATGTCATCACAGAATCGGGAATTTTATTAAACGTTATTTTACTTCTTATTATTATTATTATTATATGCACGTTTACGCACACAAGTATGAATTTGAACGATAGACGAAATAACATGTTAATAATACGTTTTTCTTATTTTATTTGTATTTAAATTGCCAATAGCCGCTATTTAGTCAATTGGTCTGATTTTTTAAAAAACGCAGTATTTGTGCTTTTGGCCTCAAATGGTTTGAGCGGAATTAGTAGACTCCCCCAATAACATAATACTATGTATATAGTACGTATCTGCCTCATACTAGGCGCGATGTGACTGTGACTATATAGTCATCGAAAAATGTGTCTACAAGCCTACAATAAAATAAACGCATTAAAGGTTCGTCCTATTATTATAGGTAGGTATAGTACGAACGAACAAACGTTTTATTTAAAATTAACATTTACACGCCGCATGTGAAAGGTTGTTCACATATTGACGTGTCTAATAGAAATCTCGTACTGTACATAATACATATACTATATATTATATTAAATGAATATATGTACTTATAAGCTTATTATTATTTTAATATTGACATTTCGGAGAAGCGTGATTTCTATCCGGATGATGGGATGAATACGCGTCATTGACGCATAATTTGGATTATATAGGATGAGGAGTAGCTATGTGTACTGAAGTCCTCCTCCCAAAAATGTCAAACCAATCGTCAAAATATTAAATAAACATAAATATCGAGATATACTGCTTTTCGTCACTCGTCTCTTTATCCTAATAATATAGATCAAGAGGCTTAATATACAGACGCGGTGAAAGCGTAGGCTTTATATTACGAGTATACTTAATGTGATGTATGTTGTTGTTGAAAACCGATGGAAGTCAGCTAATTACATTTCACAATTTCTCATATTATTAATTTCAAATTATAAAACAGCAGTCAATGCATTTCATTTTAAAACTATAATGCCATAAGTTATACCGAGTAACCGTGGATTTATACTCATTAGTCATTATCATATTTATAATTCATAAATCTTAATTGAAAATAACATAATTTCGAACCCCCTTCCCTACGACGAAAAAAAATCCTGACTTCGTAGCTAATACACTTTATTAACAGTACGTCGGGCTTGTAATTATTTAATAATATTATACGTAAGTTCGCCTTCTGAGTTAGATTTTAAATACAATTTCCTACGCTCAATATTATTATTATTATTTAGGCATTTCCGCATACTTCCGTACATTTATATTCGCGTGTTCCGTGTCCTGTGTAGACTTAATAAAATTTATTTCAGTCGTACGCGTGTATTATTATTACTATTCACTTAAGTTTTAAATCAGTGTATCGATATTAAATACTGTAGTCACACTCAAAATAATATTTTTACTATGATTATTTACGTGTAAATATTATTATTGCTTGTAGGATCATATTATTACATTATTATAATTATTTAATTTTTACAGAAACCGTACACTTGATGTTACGTGGTAATGGGACGTGGATTAAAAGTAAAACATTAGCTATATTATAAAATTTAGGAATTTAAAATGGTTGGACGATACCTGCAGTTTTGTAAAGTATATCATGATGAAAATCATTTAAGTACTTTCAATTTATTTGAAATTGTATTTGAATTTTATAGGTAGTATTGTAAAAACTATTTAAAGTATTTGTATTTGAATATGAAATACTTTGTTATCGTTTATTATATTATTATATAGATGGATCACATATATCAGCTGTCGATTGTCACTTATAGTTACATGTAATAAGACAAATAAGATTGCAATTAAAGTAACATAAGAAAAATGCTTAATATTTTAAATGTACGATGTCAATTGAAAATGCAAAAAATAATATTAATAACAATTTTTTTAACTAAATTTTTTTTTTGTTACATTTAACTGCCAATATATTTATATTATATGTTCATTTATAAGTTTAAATTTACATTAATTTATATTATGTTACATTAATATAAATTATAAATATACCTATTGTATAAAATGTTACATTTGTTTTAATACACGATAAATGGTTATGGAATTTTACCTAATTTGATATCTATTATATAATATTAATTAATAATTAAAACTATTTTAGTATTATTTAAATACTATTTTAAAGTATTTATGTTTGTATTTAAATACTTTTCACACGAGTATTTTTAAGATAAATGTTTTTTCGAAAAGTCATAAATATTTAAAAATTAAAAATTAAAAACTATATAAAATTCGGATTTGCAGAAAGTGATTTTTCACTTTTATTCTCGTTACAGCGGAAGAACATTACCAAAAATCGTTATAAAATGTTTCTTATCTTGAATCCGATTATCTATAATCTTGACCGCGAAAGGGAACGCATTTCTCAGATTGATTTTAAATAATTATTTTAAAGACTATGAGAACGTGATGCCCATCCCTAGAACATGACCCTGACAACCATACAACGCGTGTAACGAACGCGGAGAGCGGACCGGCTTTTGGCGAAATATTGACAGTTTCTACTCGGAATATCGAATACGAACTTACCTAGTAGTTAAGTTAGATACTGAACACGCACGAAATGACTGAATAACATAAAATAATATTATATAACGTAAAACGTACTTATAACCGACTCGTATTTGTTTTAACGTAAACATTTCACGGTCGGAGAAGGTTGTCTGTGGTAATTAGGTCACGAACCACGGTTCGCGCTTGTGGTGACTATATGCGGCGACGGCTATAGGACGTGATGTGTGTACGGGTAAAATAAATGGTTCTTCGCTGCAGCAGTAAAGTTGTCGCGTGGAAGGATTGTGTGTCCGGCGGTTTTCGAGTGGGGTGCAGCCGGTGCTCGCGTAGATTATCACTATAGTACATATTATTATATATTCCCTTTCTTTTAGAGTCCGCGCGAGTTGATCGCGAAATTATCTACATCGATTTAATGAACGTGTTTGATTAGTATATGTGTGAGATGTTTTGCGAGGCGGCAAAAATAAAGGAAGGGAAAAAAATCGAACGATTTAACGCTGCAGTGAATAGCACTAGCAGAAATTTGGGTAATTTTTCGGGTTTGACAGAAGTTTTTGAAGAAAATCGAGGTATACGGTTTGTACTGTTTGTTGGGCAATTAAGCTTAATGCCAGAGACAATTCATGTAAGCTAGCTCAAGAGGAAACCACGCTAGCGTGTATTGTCTCCTTCTTACAAACGTACAACATAACAAATCGTTGTACGTTCGCGATAATCTATTTACTGTAATGTTTTTAAAATTAGTGCGAATTGACCTATTTTATAATTTAAAGGTAATAGATTTTTATCTTGCGAATCACGGAAGCTTTTATTGAGATTTTAACTACGAAGTAAGTTATGAACATTTTAAAACTGAAATTATTCGTAAATTAGAAGTTAAATTAAAGTGATAAAATATCAATAAAAACCTTCGAGATTCGCAAGATAACAATCTCACCAATAAATTGTAAAACAGTTTAATTCATTCTAATTTTAAAACGACATACTAAAATTAACTATTGCGAACGTAAAGTTGTCTATGCTGTACATCTGTAAGACGGAGAAAACACGCGGGTGTGGCGTCCTCTTAACTATATTAAATATAATCGATCGGCTTTAATTAAATGTTGACCATTTTAGGATGATCCGAATTCCGCTCACAGTGGCTTTTGATTTATCATTGCTCTCAAAGTTTCAAATATAATGGTCCAATGCAAAAATGTGGAAAGTGACTTTTTACAAAATGCTCAGTTAAGGCATTTGAAAGTTCAACTTTCCAATATAAGTATAGTACTTATATTATATTATTTCAAACAAAACGGCATTTATTGGATCCATCATTAACTCTACACCTACAATCTACACAGGTACAATGTTTGTACTTGAAAAATTATACACAGCGTAAAATCATAATAAACGTATAGTATAATATCTTATGAATACTGTGAGGATACAAACGAAAGTTTTGAAGAAAATGTTGATATTACTGGTGTCATAATCGTATTCATAATATTTTATCGAAACGTATTTATTTATAAATTTTAACATTATAAGACGAGTATAATAGGTAGATTCCTACGTATATGAAACATTATTTTTAGAACGAAAATACGTATTTGACGAACGTTCAACGTATCTATCGTTGATACAATTATTGTTATAAATTCAAAAGTACGGATTCGATGTTTTTGGTCCAGTCACTGTTGGTTGTTATACGGCCGTTCTCCGCTGTGATTATGATTATTCGAGATACAGTTCGGTTTTCATTTTGATACGGAAAAGTTACACACGCTATGTTTTCTCTTCGACTCTGGCTGTTTCCCAACATTTTAGATACCTACGACATTTACATGTCCTCCAGTCCGTTTCGAGATCCGGATAAGAAGGCATTTAGCAAAAGCTGATACGAATTGTCTTATCGGTGCGTCGGCAGCAGGTTTATGACCTTTATGTGACGCGCTCGTTACGACGCGCGACGCCGTTGTTCTTGTCGTAGAAAAGTGTAAAAAGCACCTTTTTACGCTCCGATGCCTTCATACATTCATTAGGTCGTTTCAATTTAGTAAAGGAAACTATATTATTCCATTTCCTGAATATTATTTATAACGTTCGTATAATAGAATATGTTTAATTTCAAAAGCATCCATTTAAAACTAACGGAAAAGCATCAACGGTCTTACTTCCTATAAAAAAAAAAAAAAAAAAAATAGTGGCATTTACTTTATTTGATTTAAGGACGTTGGACATTGGTTACAATGTCATACCTATGTGGCTATGTGTAATGTGTTTATTGTAATAGTAATAATATTACAATTCTCAGTTAATTATTCTCACCCGCAAGTTACGCATAAAATACAGTCCTTCTGTCAAGCAGTATAATTTTTTTTACGAAATTATTCGATATGTTATATTCCTTATATTATAATTTATAAGGTATAATTCAATTTATAGAATGTTGTAGTTTACATAAAATATAAACATTTATTATTCGTTATATTATTTAAATTGGGTGGTCTGCCATATGTTTTCCGTTTTTCATTTGATTAACACGATAAATCAATTCATTTGTATGTTATTGTTGTTATTTAAATTAAAATTATTATTTATTGTATCCTATCCAATTTGTTATACACCCATTAGTTAGCCTATGACGATGAACACAATCCCTCCTATTGTGTTGTTTTCAAGCATATACCTAGAAGAAAATGCATTAAATTAAATAATTGGACGTATAATGTTGGTAATTTTATAAGTTATAGGATATCGTAAGTACCCGAAAATCCCAAGAGTAACCGTAATAGTTTTGGTTATAAATATAGTGGTTACAACCAAAATAGCGCTACTATCTTATATATATATATATAGTTATAAAAAATAAATTATAAATTAATCAATTTTTTTTAGAAACATTTTTATATATTACAAATATTATAAATATCATCTATAAGAGTTATAACTTATTATTAAATGAAAATGATACATACACTATAAGCACAAAATTACCACTATTAGTAACTACGGTATTTTTCGAGCGTGTGGTATTCATAACTATGTCATACATATCTTATCCATTATGTTTATCATTTGTTTTTAAACGTATACATTTTATTATGAATGAGGTACAAGAGCAAATCCTTCGAAGTCTTGACAGAAGCGTTATTACAAATTAAGAACTTCAACGTTAGATATAGTTACATGCTACATACTTTTACAAATCACAACGGAATTTAAACCGTATTTTATTTTACAGTGGAAAACTGGGAAACATACATTCTGTCAAACCCCCTCCACAAATACTTCAGCGTGTGTTGTACGTTCTAACCAAAGGTGTAAAATGATTTAGAAATTTTGCACGAGAATAACGTTTTCTGCGGGGCTCAAACTTTTAAAAATATTTGATTATGATCATTCAGTTTGAGCTGTTAAATTTTCTATTACTTTTTATTATTATTATTTTTTATTAAAATTCTTAAACGGATTTCGTTTATTTTTATCTTGAATAATAGTTAATATTTTCGAATTATTCACATGCGAGTTTGCACTCATTTTTAAGGGGTTCAAAAACAATGATTGCCGCGCGTTTTAGATGTGTGACGTTTCGTATAAATATACGATCGATTCTATCGTCACATTGTAGGGACTAATTTAATACTAGGTAATAATTAAATATCTATTACAATCGTCTGAAAGCCGTTTAGTGGCATAATAAGGTACTTTCACTATTCGGTTTGTAATTACTTTTATTTTTTGGACCATCGTACCTTTACAGAATGATCATGAGATTTTTATAGGGCAGATTGGTTATCTAATTTTATACTATGTAAAAAAAAACCAAATTATAGAAGTCGGAGATTGATAGAACGAGAATGAATCACACGATAATATTATTATTTACCTATATTAGAAGCATACCTATATAAAGACATAATGAGATTACATTTTTGTGTGTCACAATATATGTAAATAGTGTGTGCTCTGTGCAGCCATTATAGTTATGCACATGCGAACATGAAGTTCTACAATCAATGTTTCGCCTCAGGAAGAATATAGGAATTAGTATTATAGGAACACACTGGTATTGGTGGACAATTTTTTTTTTTTTACAGAAACCTGTTATCGGTTTCTAGTTATTATTTTTGAGTAATAAGTACCACCTCTAATTATAAACACCTTTTAAACATATTTTATTAAAAATATATCGAAATCTTCAAGTTCAATTTTGAAATTTTACGTGAGAGTTAAAAATAATTGTAAACCTAAATAAATAATAATGCAATATGTTTATACTTAATATCGAAATCGGTCACTCATATAGTGTCACGGTGCGTATCTATATTATATATTACATAGCTATACATATTATACCTTATACGTATAATTACAATCATATTAAACGTATATTATAATATTATAATCTAGTATCTTTAAATTGCAACTGGAGAGTGGTAAACTATGCTATTATCTTTGATGTTGTCAATATCATCGGTGCTATCGTTTAAACAATAGTTGCTACTGCTATAATTACATTTACCTAATTTATGCGGGGTAACTCATCCGGTATGCTAATACTCATTACTTATTAAATGATGTAATAAATCTAAGGGTTTGCTGAGGAAGTTCACTTATAGATTCTAAATATTATAATTATTAATAAAGAAACAGGAAACAGAATCAAGCATGTGCACGGCGAATCACCCTTGTATACATAAATCAAAAAACGCGTAATCGAATCCACTCGAAAATCGAAATTGTCACGGTTTTGTTTTTATCTTCAAAGAACGTTTTTATAATTTGTGTGTTAATTGCCGCAAAATGTCATTCGTCTGTTATTCACTTGTCGTTAATACGTTCATCTCGTTCCTTACCAGCCGTTATGGACATTGTAAGCGTATGTATCTATAGTAATACCTATCTAGTGGTTTATACTGTGCATAACAACAGCCATCAGGTAATGCGATTTAATGATGTTTTAATTTTTTTTCCCTGCACCGTAATTTAAACTGACTACACAATGTCTTATGCGCAATAATAACAATTATAATAATTATTAAAGTTGGTAATATCATAGTTACACATACACACACAAACCCAGACACACATACATCATATATTTGTAATATATTTATTATATTGTATTTAGTGTATATAACTATTTTACTATGTACAATGTATATAGCTATAATAATGTAACGTAATATTTAAATCGCATATTAATGCCTTCTCAATTCTTATTACTTTTTGAAATATTACAATATCTAATTAATAATAATAAATAATAATAATATTAATAGTTTTTTTTTTCTCATAGTTTATTATACGCACGTGTGCAACTGCTCATGCCTATATACTTATATAACACGGTTGTGTGTCTGACATGTACGCAACGTAAAACAAATGTACGTATCTATGTTTTTTTTTTATTTTAAATAAAAACATAATATACACACGTCGCTCATGTCGAGTACGGAAACAAACTATTATTAATTTATAATAGAAAATATACGCAAACATCGCCATTAGGTTCCCGATTTCTGCGAGTGCGTTAAGTCGAACCCGTGACCAATAATCGATGTCACGCGCGTTGCCCAATCAATGTCGATAACTGCGCGCGTTCGCATTGACATTGCTAAAACGGTATAGGTCGGAATAAGCACTTTTTAATATCATATCGTTATATTACAAACTATAATATAGTTGCAATAAACACGAAAAATTACATTTAATTTTTTATAGTTTTCCATAATATTTAGGTATAGATATATACAAATGTGTATAATGTAAACCGATCCGAATGTTAGTGGATAGTTAAGATTAGGTATGTTG
Organism: Rhopalosiphum padi; assembly: GCF_020882245.1. Classification (NCBI taxonomy): domain Eukaryota; kingdom Metazoa; phylum Arthropoda; class Insecta; order Hemiptera; family Aphididae; genus Rhopalosiphum; species Rhopalosiphum padi. The sequence continues at coordinate 8,111,217 of NC_083598.1, read as the reverse complement.
CCGTTTTTTCCCACAGCAATATTTTTTTTTATAATTTAATTTTTTATTATACCCATTGACCCTCATTGAAATTCAGTAGTAAGTTCCCGATCTGCGTTAACGAGGTTAGTTTTGCATTTAGTACTTTAAAAAAACGTTTTGCGTAGCTTACGGCTAACAAAACTCAGTCGTCGAACGCAAATGTAAAAGCCGAATAAATTTCCATTAGCTGTAAACCTGTTGAAATATCAGATTAAGAGTCAAATGCAAGAATCGTATAATTGTTCGCACTATTGCGAAACTGCTGACAGCTGCTATAAATATATAGTGTTAATAGAATCATCATAGGTAAAAATGTATCGTTGTCGTATACAAAGAATTTTCCGCCGTGTTGGAGGACAAAAAAAAAATAAAAAATAATATAAAATCATAAATTATTATTGTTGTGTTTACATTGTTGCGGTATAATAATATGATGTGCATTAAATATTATTATAAATCTTTTATGATTTGTAATTTTTCAGTAAAATGATTTATATAAAGTACAAAAATAAATATCTTACGAATTACTTTTGAGGATAGGTACTATGAATGTCTCGTGTTTATAAAATAATAGTTTATTAATCACTAGGTATTCGATTTTAGTTTCAAAACAATTATGTCAAAGAAAAATTATAAATTAAATTATATACTCGTATAAATGTAAACCGTTTTATATGAATTGTCTCGTATACATTTTACACTAAAATTATTATTATATGTTTTATAGCCTGCAGACTGTATATTATATATTATGTAGGTATTAGTAAGTACTAGTAGGTACTACAGTCTACAGTTAATAATAATTAGATATTACACGATTATAAAATGTTACATGAGCTTGAAATATGTCTGTTATATTATACAGTTACAATAAAAAACATACATTTAGGAGTTTGGTCAACGTATAACGTTAACAAAAAATTAGGTATAGGTATTCCATTTATGAAAATCAATTATTTAAGTTTATTTAGTTAAATTGATATTATTTAACCTACTTATGATGGAATTATTATTATGTATGATGTAATTCTGATTAATAATAAGTACAAACGATTGCGTTTATGAAATAAACCATATAGTCACTATAATATAATTACGTATCTATTATACTTTTAACTATAAAAATTATTATTTTGTAACATTAACTATCTAATTATTAATAAGTATTGTAATAAGTAATAATTATAGATTGGAAGTTGATGAATTTTTATTTATGTATTTTTTTTTTAACATTTCAGACGATGTTTTTTTATAGGTAAGTTTCTGTTCAATAACATTTGAAACTGAATAGCCAATTTTTATTTTGAATTTTTTGAAATTTCAGATCATTTTTAATACATTTCTACCAATTTTAAGAATAATACTATATTTTTGTTAATAACTGAAGATTAATTTTACAATTAAAATAATTTTGAAAATTTTATTTAGATTTTATTACTTTAACATTCTTTATTTGACAGGATATTTGTATTTTTAAATTAACAGATATAATAATAATATATTGCAGGGATGGGCAACTGAAAGTTATTAGAGGGCCAATTTTCAGAAAATTAAAATTTAGCGGGCCTGAGAATAGAGAGCAAAAATAGGTCATTTTAAATTAGCATAGGCGTAGTATAGGCCATAGAGTATAGACGATTGACTTTCAAGTTGTATGATGTAATTTGAAAATGTACCGCGGGTCAAATAAAAAAAATTTGCGGGCTGCCAGTTACCCACCCCTGATATATTGAATATTCATACAATTTTTCATGAAAATAAAATTGTATATTTTATTAATTATATTTTATTTTATTATTAATGTACAGTATATCTGATACCTACATTATAAAATGAAATGCATTCAAACTCATTATAAATTATTAATTTCAGAATTTTTAAAGCTTTTAAATTTTTTTGAGTTCATTTTTTTAAACGATTTTAGGTCATAGGTACTCGTATAATATATTTTTTTTTGGTCATTATTTTATGTTAATTAATTCCCTTGTACTATTAATAATTATCGTTGTACTTGAACATTAATTTTTTCTACAATGAAATTAAAATGTAATAAAACAAAAAAATCTAAATGTAATATATTTTTTAATTTCCAAGAAGATAAGTTTTCAAATAAAAGGTATATTAAATAAAATATGAATATTTTGATTCATTATATGTACCAAATCATTATATGGTTAGGTTAAAATTGTCAATCACACTATTTAAATTATGTTTTTAAATGAGTTAAGACAAAATTCCACTGTGTCGGTTTTTGTATATACGTATATATAATAATGAAAGAAAATAATATAACTCATCGATTATAGACTTTAGTCGCCTTGAAATCTACATAATATATATATATGTATATATGATTTTTATTAAAATGTTAAATGCATTTTGTATGTTGCATATTATATTATTATAATAATATCCAATATTGTCCATCTATTTTGTTCCTCTTCCACTCGTGCACTTCTTATACTTCATCATATCATGACTCAAACAATTATGTATACGGAAATAAATAATAATAATATAATATTGTGTATAAAAATATTTATTCTTTCATAACGTATAGTGCGACCGCCATTACACATTATAAGATATTATTGTTGTCGAATATTGCGCAGAAGACAGGTATATACGTACAATCATGGTATATTCGGTATTCCTGAGTTTTTGAAAATCGAAAATCAAATACACAATAAAAACGTCCGTTTTCGTTTAACGTAAGTATGAGTATGTGACTTCCAAGCAATAGCGGATGTCCGAAGGATACCACCACAATGGTCACATGTATATATATATATATATATATACTACTTATATCCACTGCTATATTACGAGTATATTGATAATAAATAAAAACGTGGAGTATGTTTTTCCAGTGACTTAATTTTCAGTTTATTTTAAATACTGGAACGTAGCTAAGATGTAATCGTCTGAAAATAAGGAAGACTCTGAGTGCTATTGCTAATGCTTTATTTTTTAATAATACATATTATACGAGCTTATAGAGTCAAGAAATTAGAATGCAGAGAATTTGACTTATTCTTCGAACAAATGACACGAGTTAAAAATCAGAATAGTTGGGATCAAAATACTAATTTAAAAAAATGTTAAAAAAAACATAAAGACTGTATACATTAGCAATCCATTTTTTGTTAATTTTCTAGTTTATAATTGGTTGTCGATGGTTATATAGATCTATCAAAGCCGATTGTGGGACCATTAACCAAGAGTCGGGATTCCGTTGGGATATGCGTGTATGTATGTTCATTCAGTTGTACAGTCACTGCAGGTTGATAATCCAGGTTTAAATTAATGGTTATGATATTGCCAATGACATAAAATAAGATTATAACAGCAATGTTCCATTTCACTTTGTTTGTTTTAGATAATTAAATTGATTTCAGTAATTAACGGTAGTCATTGTTGTACTTTATCTCGTTAGTCAATAAACATGAAAATACAAGCATAGGCGTAATTTGGAGGTGGCGTTAGATTTGGACGTGCTTAGCACCCCAAGTTTTTAGTCAGTATATTCATAATTTATAGTTTATACCATTTATGGTTAGTTAGTTTTTATTTTATATTAATAAAATATTATCATACGTGTGTAGTACAGTATAATGTCTTCAGTCATAATAACAATATAATTCGATGGTGGTGGGATAGGCAAAGTTGATTTATTCAAATTCATTTCCTATTGTCCATAATCATAAGACCAACTGAAAATATTGGGGTCTTAGCACTCTTAATATTTTTATTCAAATGGTGCTTTTTGCCAGCTTTGACCATCACAGTATCACACTAACATTTGGAATTTACGTCATTGGCCAGCAAAAAGCTAAAATAGTTCTAAATACAGTACAACGTTATTTTTTTTTTATTATTATTAACATTTCCTATTACAACTACTTATTTTTCCTTTACCAATTATTGCCTTGGGCCGTAATATATTATATAAATTATAACAAAAATAAATAATATGTACAGAAACTAAACAAATTTGATATAAAAATCGATACTTGTATAGTTGTATACACAATGCACATTTTATTGCTGTTACAGAATAAACAGTATAGTATACCCTTTTTCAATCATTCGATGAACTTACCTTTTACGTATTCCCATAACATTTTTACTTCTTTTTCCATCTTTTTTTAGTAGTAAAATATATTTTTTTTTATATCTGCTTCACGTGTTACTTATTTTTTTTGTATTATTTTTTCTCGTGCGTGTTTACAACAACATTATAATATAATATGCACACATCCCTTTATATAATACCCCCAGGACTCAACTATATAATGTAACATTAAAATATAATTATTATTACGTAATATTATTTTTATAAAAATATTGCTTCCTATCGCCATGCGATATACGGTTCGTTCTTTCATTGACCACTGTTATCATGAAATATTCTTTTATGAAAATTGAAACGTCTGTGTTGTCGGCAACAAGAATTTATTCTTTTATTTTACCTACGTATTTGTGCCTGTATTATACATGTAATTATAAAGGCGTCTGTCTAACTACCTCCATTTTTTCTTACACTTTTCCTTGTTTATTGTTTCAAGTCAATTTATAAATATTTTTGTCGTTTAAAAGTATATTAAAATTAAGCTATTTATAATTATTGTAGGTATATCTTTATGGGCTAAGAATTTTTAGGAGTTACATATTTTAGTAAATGTTGTGAATTTCTAGCAGACCAAGCTAGAAATTTATTATATATCACGATGATAAGTTTAAAAATAAAAAATTTAAAATACATATTACGCATAGGTATTTCATAATTTGTGTGAAAAAAGTTCATATTTAATGTTTTCTAAAAAAAATAGTGTTTTTATTTTATGAATTTTGAATTTTGATTTTATTATTTAAAGTAGATATATTTTTTTTCATCGTAAATAATAACATTTACTTAAAAGGAATACTAATTAGCAAATATTACAAAATTATATTTTAATTAATACTATTTACCAATCATATTTTTTTCAGTTAAATAATTAATATCATCAATCAGCAATCAGTTTTTTTATATATCAGGTTTTTTCTTTAATTTTTCATTTATTTAATAAGAAAATATCTAATACATTAGTTATACATTTTTTTTTAATTTTTCAAAAAATTCATCACATTCGAATATATTTAAATATATTTCTTTAATTATTTTAGATATTTCTGTGCATATTTTGTCTATTATTTTAGCTACTTTAACATCCGATTCTTACTAATAAGTATACCTTACTTTCGTTCTATTTCTGTCCAATAATTTTTACAATAATTGATTTTATTTTCAAAACATCTCGTTAAAATTCTAGCTGTATTTTTCTCGTTTGCTAAAGTTAGTCGAACGCATAAAATACTAATTCCATGAGAGTACGTTATATATATATATATATATAAACTATTTCGGGAAAGAAAACATAATAAACACTAATTTTCGGTACTACAATTTATTATGGTAATGTGGCATAATAAAAAACAATCGTTTTTCTCTTCCTCTCCCTCTCTTATTCTTATTTCTTCTTCATTTCCGTGCTCGTCTGAAATGTTTTGGTTATCGGTGCGCATAATAAAACTGTCACCCGACCGAATGAATTGAAATTATAATAGTACCAGCTATTATCCAAATGACCTATGAGCTGTGTTTAAGTTTAAAATTTGTTTGCATACCTAATGAAATTAATTTCTTCAACACGACCGTGTCCGTTGTTGCTTGCGTATCAATGTCTCGTTTGCTTAGCAAATTGTATGGTAATCCCGAATAGGTAACTACTTAATTATTACTATTTCTCTTTCAAAACATAACATTTTTTTTTTTTGCTCATTCGTGGATCATGACGTAGGTAGTACTTCCCAACAAAGATATAATAATATAATAATACAATACGTACGTTTCGGTTGTATACAACGCGTGGCCGCAAGAATTAATGAACACAATAAAATACATAGGTACGTGTACGTATATACACCAATTACCTCTCCTAGTTATGGGAGTTTCGAGTTTTAGAATTGTAGGGCATTAATCTCTTGATAAAAACAAACTATTATTTTATAATAGTTAGGTATAGCTACGTAGCAGTTACTAAGATATGTTGCAATTTTTAATTTTATTTTAAACAGCAAATGATAAATAAGGAATTTCATCAAATCAATTGGTACCTAAATATAGTAACTACCTATAAGACTACAGCGGAACCTATTATATACATATATATATATATAAAATATAATCTATTTAAAATACAAATACGAATTTAATATTTTTAATCAAAATATAATCGAACAATTTTGTTCGTTTTAAAATAGTATTGTAAGTTTTTGTTTTTGTACTCGGAACATAAATGTTATAATATTATATGTCCAATGTCATAATCTCGTATACTTATTCCTTATCGGTGAAAATGAGAAAGTAATATAAATACTAATTATTAAGCGTTTCAAATCGGTATTAAAATATTTTAATTAAATATAATTTAATTAATTAAAATATAATAACAAATACACTTAAAAAATATTCCCAATATTCATTTTTTTTTTAACATTTGATGGTTCACAGTAATTTCTTTATTCTCAGGTCTGAATTTAGATAAAAAAAAATAAAAATGTAAGAACTACAATTTATAAGATACTATTGATAATATTAAAACGTGAATACTTAAATTTTTAAATTATTTATTATTCATGGAAAATAATTATTATACAAATATTATCCATACTCATACTACATTTTGTAGACACGAGTATTTATAGAATTTCTAAATACCAAATAAATTAATTCTTCGTGAGTAATATTTTTCGAATTTTTTCGTTTTTAATATTTAAATACAAAATATAAAATTAAGTATTTGAAATATTTTAAATACTTTAAAAGTACTTATTTATGTATTACTTGTTGTTAATATGGACAATATTCAGTTTATTTTTATAATTATTTTTAGGGGGTATATGATTTTTATGTTACCGTACTTTTAATAATCACGTCAAATGTTATAGTAAAAATATAAATTTTTACATCGTAAACCTCATTTCAAACAAATAACTATATTATAATATATCTTCAACTACACTCATCTATATATTATAGTTTATAATGTTTTAAATTCGATTATTTCTTTTATCGCGTATGACGATCATGTTCAATGAATATAGTAACTAATGTCTAATAGGGAGGTACCTACATTGTAATATATTGTATAATAAATAGTTTGTTGTGCGTAAAGGCAAAGTTGTTTCAAAAGCATAAAAGAAAAAAAAACGTTGAAAAGTTAATAATTGATTAAAAATGATAATTCCCCATTCTTTGAAGTGCATAATATACTATTTACTGTATATAGTATATATGTACAATCTGATATCAATTTTCTGCTATATCTTTTACATAGTTTAGTGGCATAGTCAGGGTTTCTCATGTTTTTTTTTCGAGGGGGGCTGATTATTTGTCATCTAGTGAAGGGCTTAGGTAGGATCCATTATAAGTTTTGACTTTGGTATGTTGATTGATGTAAGGAGTATAAAACATTCTAGATTTTTGCAGTAACTATCTACTTGCAAATTACTATTTTAATACATGGTTTGTGGTTACGTTTTAGGTAATATTATATGTTCATAAAACACTAAAAGCGTTTCTAAATTTATCCGAAATTTCAGGATGGGCTCAGCCTTGGACCCCGGACATGCCCCTGACGTCATCTATATTTTTGGTTCTTCGATGTATTATAAGTTATAACAGATATCAACTATACAGCCACTGTAGCGCTCATCATATTTATTTTATAGTATTCAATGACACAATCGAAAGTCGTCATAAAAACTTTATAATAACGCACGAGTCCGTAAAGTTTTTTTTTATTCCCACTTGATGTCGCGCGACAGCGTAGATAAGTGTGAAATATTTTTAGTACAAAAGTTATGACTATATTATTATCACGAGTACACGGATATATTTTTATGAATTATATAATATTTTTTTTTTTTTTATGAAATGTCGTACAGCACAATAAAATTTCATTTCACAGCCCTTTTATACCGACAGACAAACGGCGACTGTATACTCACACTTACCTATCGTAAACATTATATTCGCGATTGCAGCAATAATAATATGACGTTAATAAAAACGTTTTTAGATTCGCGTAACGCAAAGGCTGTATGTTTTATTTTTTTTCATCCAATGTACGCTTTATATAAACGTAAGTAGGTAGCTAAGAAATTCACGGTTCCGAAACCGTTTTAAAGTTAAAACGTGTATTTACGCGACAACGCTGAAATGAGTGACACGAGTATTAAACAAATCTTTCTATAGAAAGATTATAGTATACTATAATGCGTTGCTGTGGGTTTATTTGGATTGAATACTTCGATACGACCTATATCATACGTTATGTTATTATAATATGTATTTTAGGGTTAGGGAAGAATAACAAAAAACTTATTATATTGTATACTTTATAATATAGTAAACTTTTCGTCAACGAGTTCTAAGTTTGTAACTTTTAGAAAAGTCATTAGAATTTTACATAATGCTGTGCGTTTTACAAAGTATAATATTGTTGCCTTCGTCGTGTTCGTCATCAGTGCGCGCACTCAGTTTTGTTAGCTTTGTATACGAAACTCTATTCGAGTGTATACTATCTTGTTCGACTATTCAACGTTTTGGTCGACAATACTTTGCTTATTATTAATTGTCATATTACAATTTCAGCTGTGTATTTGAATTTGCTGGTAAATAATTTATTATGTGCGAGAATATCGTCAAATCGGTTACGAGACAAACCACGAAAAAGTTTATTGCACGCTACACTAATTTGATTGTGAGTTCGAGTTTCTCAATGTAATCCATTTAAATTGTCGCATAATGTATTCACTTAGGATTTGCGCCTAGTTGTATTATAGGTATCTCCTATTATAATACTATGCTCGTTCATACGGAACATTATTAGTTCCCACGGTTACCGTTTGTCATTGTTGAAATCATAAGTTTATTGTTTATTATCTACTATGATATGATATTTTAAGCGTGTTCAATGCGCTTCTCATTTTATGTTAAAATGCATTTTTTTTTTTTAAAGTTGGTTTTTTTAGTTTTTTTGTATACATATGAAATATTTATAATTCTTAAATACCACGTTTTGTTCAAATACCGAGATTTTTGATTTTTTAACATTTCTATAATTCGCGTATTATAATAATTATACGCATAATACGTTTTGATGTATAAAGTCTGTAATATAGTCTTGAGTGTGTGTCGTTATAGAGTAATAGGTCATTGTAACGGATGTGTTAAATTTGAATTCAATGGCGAATCTTTGTACATTGTATATTTGTATCAATAATGATTTTAAACGAATACGGTGTGTCAGCCTCTAGTTTTAAGGATAGCTCATTTTATTTTTGTGTTACAGATATTTATATTATTGTTATAGTATTTTCTTAATTCAGTAGGATTTTAGTAATTTTTCTAAAAGTATAGCATAAAACTATAACTTATAAGTCATTGTATAAGTCAATTGTACCGACATACCGTCGAATGAAGTAAATAAGTTGGTACTTGTTAAGTGCTACTTAGTGGTATAAATAGATTAATATTCTTCTAAAAATGTTGATATAAAATCGATTAAATTGTAATATAACATATATACATATATACCTTAATAATTATAATAAAAAAACAAAGTTAATACAGTCGAAAATTGGTGTTCCGTAAATATTCCGGGTTTGTTAGTTTTTCCTGAGTATTAAGAAAAGTGTTTGAAATTACCACAATTATTACCATATACCAACTAGTCATAACTTTAATTACCTACTTAAACTTCCTGAAACCACCAATATTGTTGAGATGGAATCAACATATTATTATATTACTACAAAAACTACGAAGAAAATCATACACATACAAACCAATAAAACACATAATTGTCATAATTGTAAATCCAATACATTGCTTGTTATTCTTAGAAACATAAACGAGTGGGGAACGGCAGTTATTAAAAAAATCACACGCGAATTGATTATAATTATTATTGTGGAATTTGTCTATTGGGAAACGGATATGCCGTCAGAAATCGATTAATTGTCGGTCGTATTTGATTTGACCATGATGCGTCAAAGGTCAAATGTGTAGGATATAAATAGGTAAATATTTTTTTACGAATCCCGAATGCGCGATTTAAAACCACCGAACCGATAGATAGGTAGTAATAATATTTTAGTAGATCCTGATAATAATAATTAAACGTGTTATTGAAAACCTGCACAGTTGCGCAGTAGGTGGACTACGATGTATAATTGACCCATAATACGTAGGTAGGTATAAATCGCTGGAAACTTGGCAAAAAAGCAATGCCGAATTTTGATTAAGAATTTATGTTTGCTTTTAATGTTTTTATTTTATATTTATTATAGGTGCCTATATGCTGTAAATATATTACTAGTATTATTATTATAGACCACATGTTCGATTTTATAATACCTACTGCGTACGTAGTAGGTTGACGATTGTAATACCATTCATTTATACGAGTCTACGGTGCAGTTTCAATCTAACTTAATGTTAAAAGTGTTTTTTTTTTTTTTTGACAAATTTGTATTGATGTGTTGAACATTGAGAATTAATAGTGTTCGATTAATGTATAGTTTATAAATATTCCACAGATAATAAATATTATAATATTATGGATTCAGTTATAGTTGGTGGACAATTTTTGAATCGCTGAAACTACGTTTAATTAATTGGGAGAGTTGTGATAAATTATATTTTATATTTAGATAGTTGCTACTTTGCTAGCTGTATTTTTTAGACATTTTTCAGTTAATTTAAAATCACAAAAAAATTTTGTGGTCCTCCGGAAGCTTGGTGACTTGTAAAAATTATTCACTGATTTCGACACTGGTCAGCGGTGACTAAACTCGACAGTAATAATATTATCATATTACAGGTATATGTTTATTGTTTGGTATCTACGCAGGGGAATGACGCCAATGCGTATACTTGGTATATTTGCACTGTGGTGCATATAAATATGCATTACCATCTGGTATCTGTGTTCACTGAAATAAAAGTATGAAGCGGTAATTAAGTATGAAATTATTATTACCTACAGTGGCTGAGTTCAGGGTCGGTTATCGTCATTATTGTGAGTTGAGAATCGCGTGTGTAAGTATACGGTGATATCATTATTGAGTTAGTACTACCGGTTCTGGCCGGAATTCAGCTAGGCATTCTCAGTGAATTCAACAAAAACGCACTCCGACCGTTTTGGAATTCTGAAATATTATGAAAAAATCATACAGCTCAGTATACAAAAAAAATAAAATACAATGATACAATCGGTGAATTCGTAGGCAGCTTACCTATAACATAATTATAGTTGTTTAGGCGTAAGTGAAATATTATAGCGACCTGGACTCGGAGTTCTACACATACGTATATGGCTGAAATTTGAGATTCCACGCGCCAACTCGAGTTATCATTTAACCCGAAAAAAATTGTAATCTATGTTTGGTGCCAAAAACATTTTGCTGAATTACCAGCACGAGCGCATATACCTACATATTATACTGACATCGCTTACAAATAAAATAATATACTGGGTGATTCACTAGTTATTATGCTCAACCCCAATATTTCTTTAGAAAATTAAAACACTGATTCATGGAATTGTTATGTATAGATAAAATGTTCGATTATTTAGATTTTTTTCACTTTTTAAAGACTATCCTGCGGTAGTATAATTCAATATAAAATATAATATATTAATTAATTATTTACAATATTATTTTCAAGTTTTTAACCGTTTCTGTAAATTATATTAAGAAGGTGATTTTTTTGAAAATGTTGAAACATCTAATTAAAATTCGAGGGAGCTATTAATTAATATGTAGGTATTAAGGATAATAGTCATAAATAATAACTTTATATTTTTACATAAAATACAAAATATGATATGTGATATTTATAGTTCTATAAATACCATACTAAGACAATTATTAAAAATCAATATTTTAGTTAACTTATATAATATTAGTTAATATAATTTTCAAATTATTTTAGGAAGCCTCTATATTTTTTATACCTATAATCATGAATTTAATATTATATTTAGTACTTTTCCTCGGGGAAAACACTACAGTTTTATGGTCGTTATGGTTATGGTAAACCCATGGCTCTGATCCCAAACTGAATTTAATTTTAATTGGTTCAGACCGGTCATCCGAGTTGGTGGTTGAGCGTTGGACTAACAACCCCAGCAAGTAGCAACCTCTTGAGAAATGTGTTGTAAATCTTTTAACTAAGTAGAATTATGAGGAGACTTAGTAGAAGCTATGAAATGTCTAAATGTGATATAAAGTAAAAATATTATCCTTAGTAAAAAAGTGTCAAAGTTAAATTACTCGTCCGAATTTCGATTTAGACATACCTATTAACATTTTCAAAAAAAAAAAAAAAAAAATCATTAACTTAACAATTTACAGTAAAAAAGGTTGTTTTCATTTGAAAAAGAAGATTGTACTGTCACATCAGGATATTTGAATGTTAAAAAAAACAGTTATTACTTTTCGAATAAAAAATAAAACACTTTTATTTTTATAAAAAAATCCTTCCACTGCCAAGCGCATTTAAATCATAGTAAATACGCATTGCCAGGCCAAGTTAAAAATAATTTTAAAATTCCATTATACTTTTCAACTCGTTCAATTCATTCCGTTATTGGCTTTTTTTTTCAGGTTATCAGATTTTAAAATAAATGTGGGCCTGTGTTGTGCTGCGATATTCTGAATGTGTAATATTTTATAGACTTAGAACTTATTTATTTTTTACTAATAAATAATTATTCGTATGGTCGTTAGTATTGACTGTAAAAATGATCTGAAAATCTACTAGCTGTAATATTAATATTAAAATAAATTATTTTACCTAATAGCAATATCATACAATTTTTAGGCCACTATAGACAGCCCCCGATCAGAAACGTTTTTCGTATAAAATTATAATATATCATTGAATTCAAATTCAATGCATCCATCACAGAAACCCACTCGACACCTTTCTTACAGAAGAGACAGAAAAGTACTCACTTGACCGCCTTTTTTATATTTCAAGAGCATTAGTTCAATATTTAAGTTATTTCCTATCACATTATTAATAATCTTGATTTAAATACAAATATGTCTATCAAACACAAAATTTGTATATAAACTTTAAAAATACTATCTGCATTATAATAATGTGATCAATACGATTTAAGAAAATTTAATTATTTAATAAAGTATTGAACTTCTGCACCCATATCTAGTGTCAACGCATTCCTAGATAAGCCACTATACGCTGTAATAATAATATAATATACAATATAATAATGGTAATAATCGTATAATTAATATCGTGTACATAATATCTGTAATATCTGTACATTATATTTTATCGTTTTATAATGTCATTTTTGTTTTTTGATCTTACTTTTTATGAACGTTTGTAAGACGTATTTAAACTAGTATTTTATTTTTATCATCATTTATTTTAACGTCAATACGCGTTATATAGTTTTACGTCACAAATCGTTATTAATTTGTTACGATGAAACTTGTTTGAGTCGAACACGTGCGACAAGTTTTATAAATTATTATACATCATAACAAATTGTAAAAAGTTCATAATAAAATGGCTGGTGTAAATATAACGTTACGGCCGCAGTGGAAAGAAAAAAATTTAGCTCTGTTATACAAAATATATAACATAGGTAATACATAAGTGACAGATTTTGTAAAATATACCTTAAAATTATTTTTTACTTAAAACATGCCATAAGATGTGACGCAATACAGTACAGAGTTTAGAACTGTATATACATTCATAAAATATATATTATGTGCTTATGTATATAATTAAATTTAAAAAAGTTAAATATACCGAAATCAATAGATTAAAAAAAGTTAGAAATTGATTTGTAAAACTTCTAATAAAAACAAAAATGTGAGTCGGCACGTTCGAAATAAGACATAAAACGTTTTCACGTGATTGGAACCATTTAAAGATAATAATCGAATTGTATTCGTATTCGTAAGACTGATTTTGCAGATACGTATCGTTCATCAAAATGCATAATATTTAGCATACATATAAGACATTTTCGCAAGGATGATCATAATAGGCCGGAGACTATTCACTACCTATATTATAGACTATAGAGATTAGAGATACCTGTGTGCGGTAAAATAATTTTTTTTTAAGGTTTTATTTTTATTCTCACAACATAAATACTTCATGTTTAGTTTTGTTTTAAAACCACATGCACTAAACAATTCCATGAAAATAAAAACATTTTTATGCGTTTTAAAAGGAAAAAGATCACAGAGTATAATAAATATGTTAAAGTTCACAAGATAAAATTTTAAATTTTAAATTTGTAAAGACGTTTTGAAATTAATTTATCTGTTTCCTTGTAAAATTTCAAACATGTGCATTATTGGTGAACAAATAATATGAAAACGTATAGTCTCGAGTCCTAATAATAACATATTGTTATTATTGTTGTCAGACGATTCTGAACGATACTATTATTCAACAAATCTCATTGTTACGATTGCATATGGTATAGTGAGTTGTGCAATACTGAAAATAGATTGAAACTAGATGTGTGAATTTTTATTCTATAAAAACGACGATTGTAACATCGTAAATATTGAGAAATAACATAGTGTATTCTTGTATTTTTTAGATTATGAGTGGAGCGACAAACACGTTATGCATACAGGGTGATTCGCCAAGCGTCTTACTTACCTAATGCATTTATTTGAATTCTGATTTTACTTGGAATTTTGAAGTATATTTTATCTCCACATTTTCAGATAAATTATATGTTTTTTTTTAGATTTTAAGCAAATAATTTAAATTTAATTCTGAACAGTGGTTTTTGGTATTAACCATACCCATTAGGATAATGACCCTTATAATAATAATAGTTGTATGTAATACAATCGCATGTAGAACATATGCATCGTGAATCATCCTATATATAAATAACTTTATTTTTAAAAAATTAAGTGGACATTAAGTCTAACAAAATAATTTACGATAACAATAATATGGTACGAAACGGGCTATTTATTATTTATTATTTATGGGTATTTAGTGCATTATGTATGTTATGTATTTACATTTTAATTAATACGGTTTGTAGTTTTGAGTATATCGTATATGTATACTTGTAAGATCAGACATTTTAATACGTATTAGTATTGTTTATTCATAAACATTAAGTACGCACTTTATAATATTGTTATATCTGATAAACATTTCAAAGATCAAAAATATATAGTTTTAACTCCTGTAAATCATTTGATAGAGCGATTTATGTTTTAAGCATATTTTATTTTTTATGACCATAATGTTGTAGCGAATAATCTGAGTTTGGGTCAGAATCGTTGTAACAATCGTTTAATACAGTTGCTATAAAATTGCTATCTTTAGATGTAAAACGATGATACGCCGCATAATATTATCGGATGGTTGTTAAGATATGTAACGATGACTGCGTGTATGAGTTTTTTGTTCGTATTTAAAAACATTCAAAAAGATATTAAAATGTAGATTAGATCAAAGGTCGAATTTAAAGGACACGTTGCTTAACTAACTACCAAGTACTAGGACACTAGGTTATGTTAATTCAGGTTATTGTTACAAAAATCACGATTAGAATTTAAATTTTTCGGCCATCGTTTAATTTTTGATCGTATTCTAGCTCCGTACCGAGAATATGTTTCTTAGCCAACAAATCGTCGTGGGAAATTAACAATTTTTAGCGGAGCTCCGTGATAACCGTACTTGTAACTATTGAGGAAACTCTAAAATTGTCAACCGTAAAAGCGTACTACCTAGACTTGATTTCAAATTTCTTTATGAGAAAATCAAACTAATAATATCAGTCTCAGTTAAATTCTTACAATATTATGTTATTATGGTAATATGTGAATATAATATTATTTAAATTTCATAGTCCACGAAAACTGCTGTCGCATATACAAATATGGCATGATTTTGTCTTATTAAATTAAATTATTTGTTTTTCATCGATACAAAATAATAATAAAAACACAAATGCGACCACATTCACTCTATATTTGACTGAGCGTAGTATTCAATTTAATATTATTTTTACTAAATTCTGCGTTGATCGCGCGCTTACTCACACACACACACATACATACACTCGTATTAATATTTATTATTACATTCTAATGTATGCTAATTACACGATATAATATTCCCTACCGCAGACTTAGAACCAGCAGCTTTAATGCTCATTGCTCACACACACACACACACACACACACACACACACACACACACACACACACACACACACACACACACACACACACACACATACACGCGCGCGCATAATATTATATTAAATCATATTATATTATTAAAAAGAAAAAAACATAACACCCATACACGGAGGTACCTATCGATGAGTTCGCGGTCGTATTCGATTCAAGGTTTTGCCATTGCAATCTGTTGCACGCCGTTGTTTTCCGGAAATGTTGATGAGGTTATGACTTGTTACTTGTAAATTAGTGCGCGTGATCGTATAATCTCGGTGTTTTTTAATAACACATTTAGTTAGTAATGTAACCAGCATTAGGTACTGCGTTTTCGGTAAATGTAAAAACCGAGTACAGGTGGTTGTCGCGATGACACGAACGTTTGTGAACCGATGACGACGAAGACGACGATTACAAACATACAACCATATATTATAATTTATAATACATTAATATTAGCGAAGATGAATAAATCCGTCTCGTGCAGTTCCAGTTCCGCATTCCGTTTAGTACTAATAAACGTTCTTATCTCTTCTTCGATTTATTTTTCATTATCCGTTTTAAATCTATTCCGAATAGTTGAATAAGATGTAATTCGTCAAAATAACGAATTATTAATAGTATACAAAATTATCTAAAAGTATTAGGTAACTATATAATATTATAATTATGTATAATATATATCTTTTGACTATTACTTAACTATAAATAAATGTTTTATTTTATTTATAATAAATTATCAAGTAATTATATGCATATTGTTTCTGTTAAAATTGTTTGTATTGGTAAATGTAATTAGGGTGTGGGGACAAATCCCCAAGAGTTTATAGTCTAGCTTTATATGCTATCAAATATTTAAGACATCCCTAATATTTATCAAGACCCCTAGCTTTAGGGCTCTAGTCATGAGCATTTTACACAGCATAATATCATTGTATAATGTATACATATTGCAAGTACTGTTTTTAACGTTCAATTTCTCCAGTTTCTAAATTGTTGATCTTTAAATAATTCTCATGTGGATATAGAAAACTAAAGAAAACTGTTTCTATTTTTTCTGTCTTTATTATTAGAAAATTTATTTAAAAGTTTAAAGTCGGGGTGACTAAACTATCAAAGTCGTGTTTTTAAGTAACAAATATTGTACGAGTATATTGCACCTTAAAAAGTCAATATTACATTATATAAAGGAATGTGTGGCTAAACGCGATCTTGAATCAAAGATGTAAATGATTAAATTTCAGCAAATTTGAATCGTTCCTAAATTGATAAAACATAATTCAACTAGCTATTATAGTTACAATATCTTAAATGTTATGTCTGTTTTACTTATTAACATAGTATAACAAGTTATTATGTTACAGTGTTATAATAATTCATAGTAAAGTTACATATAAAATTATCTATTAATATAAACGTATGTACTATACAGTGCACAAAGTTCTTATTAACTGTAAGTACTTGTTTTAATTAACATCAAAGCACATATTAAAATACTACGAAAAGTAAGTACATGCAATCGGGGCAATCTGATCCTTACGTGTACTTACGAGGTTACTGCATGTGAATTGTGTTTTTACAATAGGTATTTATATTATTTAATGATTTATAAATTAGTTTTATGTTGGTCATGTCTACAAGGATTTGTATTCATTTTTGACTGTATCCGATGTTCCCCATAGAAAATGGGTGAAATATTGTAAAATTAATTTTTCGATGTTTTTTCGCGCAGGAGTTCAAAAATTATCTTGTTGTAATTAATATTATAAAGACCGTGTAATTTAATTTCTATATCTATAGAAAAAGAGCGAGAAAAATAAACGATCGTTCAATCGTAGGAAATATTTATTAATTATTTATGTGACAACTGACAATATTAAGTATAGTCAATAGCTATATAGTACGTAATAGGTATACTGTAAAATGTATATACATGTGAAATGTCATAAAATTTTTTGTAAGAAATCAATATACGTATATTTTTTTTTTCGTTGCGATGGTAAAAATGGTTATATTTCGATCTCATCTTTTTATTAACATCGTAATACCTTTATGGTTAAAAAAAGGTTATGATAACATAAAATCGTATATACATATTATGCACATGCTCGTCAATATGTATATTTTGGCCAAAGATCAATTGCTATATCCTCTTGTAGATTTCTTACGATAAAGTCAATTTGTTGACTAATTCGTATTTAGTATTCGTATGAACCATAATACATTATTAAATTATAATATTTATATTTTCACTAATATTTTGTGAGTTTACCGAACTGGCCGATAAACAACATTTTGCCGGCGAATTGAATGTTTATAAACTTGACGAGCTTTGTGAAATTATGTTAACCGCGTAAACACATAGGACCTAACAATATTACACCGTGGGTTTCGTACATATAAATAAATATAAATAATTTTCAGTCACTATAATATACAAATATTTTATAGACATAATATGACGATGACTAGTTCTGTACTACCATCTATATATGTGTAAAAATATATAGCGGATTATCCATTTGATGTGAGACATTCGTTATTACTCGTACGTCTGTCTAGTATTTGTGTTTTCTGAAATGATAAGTGTCTTACGTTAAACGAAACATTTCGTACGTACCATCAATCATCATTATATTATCGTATACTTATAGACTGAAGTTAACGTATCTGTATGGACGTAGCTATATGAACACAGTTATAGAACCCTGCAGAATCGGTTTATTTATTGGACGTGTATTTATGTTATACTCGCATAACGGTATGGGCGTGTGAGTATATACGTGTGCGCCGTGCATGCGTAATAATATCAATTATAATATACACTGTTTAATATGTAATTAATAGTATAATGTATTTATATCAAATGTTTTTTTAACCATATCTATCTATAATATATTATATTGTAAATTGTGTACTAACTTTGAGTAATAACTAACGCCTAATCTCAGAAACTACCGAACTGATTTTTGTAATGAAAGTTATACCTACCAATAGATTTATTTAGAATTGAATGATGTATTTATTGCTTTTTTTCATTTATTATAGTGGCTCATACAAACTTTTTGTTCATACGTATACGGGGTTTCAGGGTTGCTATTTATTATTCAAACGTACGATAAAAGGTAACGTCCTTATGTTTATAGCTCACAGACTCGATAGATATTGATAGTAGAGATATTAAACAGTTAGTTAAAGAATGTCAGGGTTTCAAAACATGATTTATAAAGATATGTATAAAGAAAGAAAAACAATAAACAAAATCTGTAAATGAAAAACGATAAATAATGAATATCATTAAATATATTATATTTTTAATCATAATTATTAAAGATTAACAATGAACAAAAAACATATTTGTAACATAAACAATTTAATAACGTTATTCAATTTTTTTTAGGAATAAATCTAATAACCAATATTCTATAAGTTTTGTAGTTCTTACATAATGGTAGTGATACCACAGATTACAATGAAATTAAGAGAAAAAAATTTATAATGTATTTATAAGTTATAACGTTAAATAACGGATAAAAAACAAAAAATTAAAATAACGCTTAAAAACATAATTAAGTTAAATGGAAAAAAACCAAATAACGTTAAACATGAAAATTGTATAACGTTAAAATAACCGAAAACTGAAAAACGATATATTTTTTTTTTTAATTTAAGCCCTGAAAAATATATCTAATCCGCCACGGACGGATTACCAATTTCGGTCAAATTAGTTTACAAAACTAAGTACACTGATGCCGATTTTCCGGAGAACTGAGGTACATACAGCACTAAAGCCGAGACACACTTATATAGCACCGTATTTTATATTTGTCAATTTTTTTTCTGGGAAAAGTAGGATTATACAGCGGCAGGTTAAATATATACATACACACACAATATACAGAGCATTTCTTGCGTGACTGAACACTCGTAATCTCAGACGGTCTTATTTTGTTTTAAACGTATATTGTTAATTGTTATTGAGTTCGGTACGGTTTAAGTGCTCGAAAAGAATCGTCATCTTATATGATATTTAATATTATTATTATACACTTGACGTTATCGGTGCAGGTAATTTAGTATATATTATGTGAAATGCAATGATGTATAGTATTTATACAATTATACAATATATTGTCACATACAAATAGGTCGCCGCAGATTCTGATGAAAAACCCAAACAATGTATTTCTCGTTAAAAAAAAAAATTACGCATTTCGAGTAAAACGGACACCACTGCAGTAAATATTATAATCGGAAAATATTATTTTGGTGTAATATGGACTATGTTGATGTTGAGTGTGGTGCTTGTGCGCCTGTGCGTAGTGCATAATATATTGCTGTACCTAAACCATCTGAACATTGTTTAATGTTTAAATGTGTATTATATAATATATATATATATATATATATAATACAACTACGAACGACGGATGTCACACAGATGACGTAGTGTGATGGATGCAGCGCAAGTATAATATAATATGTATTATCGCTGAAGAAATCATAAATAAGTACGTACAATGCCTTTTACGTTATATTAATTATTGACCACCAATATAACAATATTAATAATTACTATAATATTTTTGTTTAGTTGACATTCACCGCCGCGTGTCGGTCCTGTACAGGTATCATCGAACTTTTTACCGCGTCCGTTATAACATTAAATTTATACATTTTACACCAATAATAAAATAATTATTGCTGACAGACTTTATCGCCTGGATAATCAT
The DNA here is from genome assembly GCF_020882245.1 of Rhopalosiphum padi. NCBI lineage: Eukaryota > Metazoa > Arthropoda > Insecta > Hemiptera > Aphididae > Rhopalosiphum > Rhopalosiphum padi. The sequence continues at coordinate 8,090,140 of NC_083598.1, read as the reverse complement.
CGACTATAATCATTATTTGCATAATCACGTAAAATTAAAAGTTCTAATCTAGAAAAACTACATTTTTTTCCCAACTTAATGTAAATAGTCAATGTATAGTATTCCAATAACATATACCTACTATAATTGGTAACGATTTTGTTATTAGACATATTAACATCTAATAATAAAATTGAAGTGTGGGAATTGAAAAATGGTATTAACCGAAATTCAAAATGTTCATTATGCAAATTTGTTGTATACATATGAATATATAACAATTTATATCTTTGATGTTAAGCATACATATAATGATGTAACACAAAAAGATAAACAAAATAAATAAATCTTTATTGGTTTTTAATTTTTTTAAATTGGTTTTTAGGTTAAAACCTAACTCAGAAATACCATATTTTGAAGAAGCATTGACAATAAAATGTTTTAAATTTTGATATAGGTTATTTATTTATTATTTTTTTTTTTCAGAGGCAAAACGTATGATTGTCGCTGATATCGTTTTTAAACGCGAATACGCCATTTTTGTATACTCGTAGTACAGTCAAACTAAACAATGCTTAAAAATAACTTTGGGTTTATCTCGTTTCAAACGGTCTTGTGACATTAAGCGCTGACAAATATTCTTGTCCAAGACGTCCAAATTCAACAAAATGTTTCATTGTAATGATAATCTTAAATCGTCCTCTCCAACGAACGTAGATACTAAATAATAATATTTGTTATCGTAGATCGTAGTAATAGGTGCACAAGGCGTGATCACACCTCCCTGCAACTTCAATTTTATATTGCATTTATTCAAACTATGATCTTTAGAATTTTTAAGTAAGTATACTTTAAGGCCTATAATATTTTTAAATAATTAAATTATCTATAACATTGATGCCGAACCTGAAGGCTATAATAATTTGAAAATAATGGTAACTACTAATTTATATGAATCACTTCATAATTTGTAAAAATGAATATAAAGACAACTATAAAATATAAATTTATATATTATATAAAATAGCATGTCTTGACTCACTTGTTCATTATCGTTTAGCCAGAACTACTTAAGCTATGAGTTGGAATTTTTGATCAGTAGTTTAGTAGAGACTCACTAAGAAAAGATTATCTAAAGTTCATCTCCTAAATGGATTAAAATATATAGAAATGTATAGCGTTATTTCTTGGTAGAAATTTTTTTTGAAACCACATGTTTTTAGAGGAACTTATACTATTTTAGAAGAGTTTAAATTTTCCCCTACGTCCAGCTACCTAACCAACTACACGTCGACCAAAATCTATATAAAACTGGGTTTTCATTACATCGTTTCGTGTCGCGTTCTGTACAATAATTAATACGTAGGTTACAAATTGCCAGTTAGACTCAAGTTTAATTTATTCAACTCTATACGACACACGGTCTAGGCTTGAATCGTAATAAGTTATTGCGGCGTAGAACTTACGAGCGACGATTGAGGGGCCTGTTTTGGGCGTACATAATATGGAAACGAAATAAATTTGCAATCGCGTTGATAGTATTCACCTTCTTTATCGTATAATAATATGTAACTTATTGCTGACCATAGTTAAATTATAAAATTATTATTATTTACGTGTAATATTTAAATCTATTTAAATCTAGGAATGTCTAAGTCAAACGTACATTTTCCCTGCCCTATAGTCTCACGTCACATCTGAAAACATTTCGTTCATATACACGACGTAAATTTAATCAATTATTTTTAAGGAAAAAATTCCATTTATATATAATTACAAGTAAAATGATTATAGCAGTTAATATAATACATACATTGTAAGTGCGAAAAACAATATTAATATTAATTTACTATAATATAAATTGTATATACATTAATAAGTTGTTTTGTATTAAGAAAATAATAAATCATAAAAATTATTCATTTATTCACATCATAACATAGAATTATAAAATAATAATTGCGTCATAATATTAATTACAGATAGATTTTTTTATAATTTTTACTAAAAAAAACATAATATCTACATCAACAGAATATTACCGACTTACATGAATTATAAGAACTATTGCGTGATGTAATAAAAAATAATTATTCATACGTTTCAAGATTAAAAGCTTATCCTTATTACATACATTGTTAATGTTCTTCTTTTTAAATTAATTTTTCATAGTTAAAAGATATTCGACAAAAAAATTTTAAATCTAAAGCCGGTCACACACGATTCGTGTACTCATCAGCGAACGGCTAGAATCACAATCGCCGATGCTTGTGTATTATTTCGTTCCTTTATGACTTATATAATATTTACCGTATAATACAATATGTCCATATGATTCGTAAAACACAATGAAATCGATAGTGTGTGTATTAACGGCTAATTGGCGACAATAATAAGTGCTTTAAACAGCTACATTTAGGTCTACAGGTCATTATAGTCGGTAACAACTAACAATGCGTTGCTTATAATGGCCGTATATCATTTGCGCATCGTCTGTTTACCTGTGCCAAAATATCGTACATCGTTTGCGCATTATTCGTTTTACCTACACCAAATGATCGTACATCAAATGCCCATAAACATTCTGAAGAATAGAGTATAAAAATATAATTTTCGATTGAAAATTCAATGATTGTCATAAATCATACGTTAAAATATATTATATATAACCAATTAAAAATTAATAATTGGATTAATTCAAGTGAATTTCAGTCATAAATGCACATATTGAAATAAGTGTTCATTTCAATATGGCACAATATGGCAGCAACAATTACAATCTTATGTCTCGACAGGACCGCGTTTTTACTATCCAGTAATCTATTATCCAGATTGATTTACTTATACAGGGTGTAACAGGACTATTTATTATTATATGGTAATATTTACAATGGAAATTTGTCAAAATAGTCTTGTTATACCTTATATATAACTATATTATATGCGATAAAAATCGATTGATTACCCAAACACTTTGGTAGTTAGTCTCGCCGTGTTATTGTTAACTACAAAATATTACTACGGTACATATATATTTTAAGACAGAAATACCAATACAATATTTCAAAATTTAATTTACGAGAGTAAATTTTGAAATATGCGAATTTTAAGATCAAAATAAGAAAACAACTAGCAATTTTAGGTATACACGGTTTTTTTTTAGTTCTATCGTTAAACAATATTGATACGCAAATGATGAACGACCTTTTAAACAGCCGATGCACAAACAATGTATAACCCAAAAATCAAACGATGCTCAACTGTCTTACACAAAAAATTAAGTATAACAATATCGATGCACAACGACAACTGGCGGCTTATAACATTTAGCTAAGTAGCTCGCAGTTATGTTAATATATCTAGCACTTAATCGAAAAAAAAAACAGGATTTCATTGGAAAAATCATTGATGAATTTTCATCGAATGAAATATCCCGTATAGATTATATAAAAAAATTGTGAAACCTAACCTAACCTAACCTTGCGATTTTGCAAAGTAGACATATTAAACAAATCTTAATATCCCATTATAATGACGTACGAATGCATATGGGAAATATTCAGGACTACGATTTAGAGTTGTACGTAGGACACCATTATAATATGAGCACTTCCAATTATTCTAGTTGGGATCTAACTTTGGAGAAGTCACTATTATACTAAGGTATTCGTGCAATATCCATAACGTTTGTGGAATCTTAGAAATAGCATTAAATAGGCCTTGTTTTTTGTTTCCATTTAATACTTTCACTTTTTTCAGTGAAACACAGTTTGGTGTCAAATAATACCTCTAAATAAATTGATTAATAAAACACGCCGCACTGGAGATTTCGGTAAAATCATAATATGATTATAAATGGTTAAATGTAATGATGGGGTTTTTTTAACGAGAAAAAGTAATCACTGAATAGGTACTTTGTTTTAATTATACCTACATTACACAAATGGGGACAGTCGTATATTATACTAAACAATAAAATTGGTTTTCTAGCAACATTTTTTTTAGTAATAATTCTTATAATGATTTTAACACCGAAATAATAAATCATGGAAATATTATAGAAATGAAAAATCGAAGATTCAAATTCTGGCTGGTCGTTGTCGAATGCAATCGTTCTGCTATATACGCACAACTGTGAATTATTGGACAATCACGATGGTCGGGTGGTGTACACGGAAATTCGTTGATTTGTCTGATTGCTAAGCTGTCTTGCCAAGCACATACACCCAACGATCGATTGGTAATTTGTTTTTGCAAATAATTACATGTCATTATTAATACTTACGAGTACACACACACACACGCACACATACACACACACACATAATATAATATAGATTTTTTTTCATTTGCAAATCAATCCACGATTACTCAGAGTTCTGCTCAATATATCCATATTATGTGAATATTTATCTAATTAGTTTGCATAACAATGGCCTAATATCCTTATCACCACTTTTTTTTTTAATCCTCGATAACAATAATTATTTACATGAATACGTGTAAATAATTCCTAATTATATATATGTAAACAGCACTACTGAAAAAAATCCAAAATTTGGAGATAATCCTAATCCATTGTCCCCCTTAATTCTCATATGTGCCACACTGTCTATAAGTATATTATCTATACATATAATATAGTTTGGTTAATGTGGAGTTAATGTGGGTTTTCGATAGGTGTAATAATACATCTTTTACCTTACACTTGCGGTTGACGATTTTTCAAAACCATGCATAATAACTCAGACCGTTCATGCCCATTTATTATATCATATTTTGTGATTCGTGTACATTTAAGTGGTGTTGGTATTAATAGTTTTGGTCGGTCACGTTTGAGGAAAATAATCTGACTTCGGGACTGTGGGTACGACACCGAATTAGGCGCACGCGAAATTCTCCGCTGTCAATTATCACGACCCACGGACAGATAAATATTTATATCATTCCTCGTGGTCCGCGCAAATAAATAATGTACAGGTATTCCTGCGCCAGTCTACTGCACGTCGGCGTTTACGTTATTTATACGCTTGTCGAGGTGAAACGTAATTCAGAACCTCTCCATGCAGCGAAATGACCCCGTGTTGTGAGTTAACGAGAAAAAGCGTGTAGAACCAGTGTGTAAGACGGCGGCGGAGGTGGCGTTCTACTATTTGAATGTAATAGTATAAAACAATTATAGCTGTTGCCCCGAGCCGATCGATCGGACGTCAGACGCGCGCACGCACTCGCGGTTATCTGAATACAATACGACGTGTGCGAGTGCAGTGTTTTCATCCGGAAGGTGTATATAATATAATATACTGTAATACCTACAATAATAATATAATATAATACACGAGTTGAGGAACGCTTCGGCCGAGGAGCAGCGCTTTCCCGCGAACGGCTTCAGCTGAAGATTATCCCAGTATTATGATAGTATAATACGTTATATACATATTATGTACACATACGTTTACCGCCACCGTAATAACCTGTATAATATATGCCATGTGCACATATTATTATATGCTACACGATAATCGTATTACTTCGGGATGATCACAATACGACTGAATTATAATAGGTATTTCATTGCTGTGACCTGCAGCAGGTCGAGTCGGTGCTCTTATACAATAACTCAATTCAAGTACAACTGCACCCGGGACTTTCGATTTTGTGTGACCGAACGCAATGAAAATATTATAAAATATTTTTATTATTATTATTATTATTATTTGTGTTTATCACACCAGACCACTGATGTGCGTTGACGACGTATATATGCGGTTTGATGGCGATGACAACTGCAGGTGTCGATCCCTCGTTTATTTAATAACGACGATAACAATGATATTATAAATGTATACATGTATTTTAAGCGTACCTGCCTAATTATTGTGTTTAAACTATGCATATTATTATATTCAAATTCAGATTTTTAAAATGTTCAGTGTATTAGACGATATTTTTGCCAACAATTAAATTACAAAAATTGTGTGAGTATATATTTTGATTAAGTAGTAATTTTTAACAAATATTTTATATTGCATTTTCAATAATTATAATTTAATACTTATTTTAAAAATATTTAATAGAACTATTACCATTTTTATTTAAAGTAGAACAACTCAGAAAATGTTCGTTCAAATGTCAATTACAAAATATCAGCATTTAAAAAAAAAAAATCATTATTCATTACCTATTTGCAATAAAACATGTAGATTCTCACTAGAAAAAGTTGGTTTGCCACATAATACTCCTTATATTTTGTGAAACATCTAAGTAAGTATTTGAAAATATCGTTTTAAACTGCAAATAAAAATTCCAAAAAACAGAATTTGTATTCATGTATAATTTAATCATAAAAATGGGACGAAGGTCAACTTTGATAGGTGCGTTACGATAAACAAAATTAAACGAGAATTATAAATGTTGTCAAGGAAAACTATGAAAAATTCTAAATTTTTTCTCCAATATAGCAATGCGTCTTATTCGTAGATTTCTGATACAAATTTTAATTTACCGTAAAAATGTGCGCCCATTTTATGTAGTAATTACACGAGTTATATAGATTATAGATATTATGTCTGTGGTATGTTATGGTGTAGGTACATACATCGTAATTCGTGTTTTAAGTTTAAACAATATTATATTAGACGCATCATAATTTATAACAGAATATGATCGTGTCGACGGTAGTACGATGGATTTGGCACATTCGTAAGTACAGGGCAATTCGCCAAGAATACTCACAACTATTTTTTCCTTTCATCATTAATTTAATTAAATTTTTGTAATTTTTAAGTATTTCTAATGATGAGTTATATTTTTATATAATTTAAAGAGTCCACTGTAATAATACTAATTTTGTTTAAATTTTTATTTCGATATGTCAACGTTTTTAAAAAAGCAATCTGTTTATAACAATTTAAACTTAGAAGGAAAAGGAGTAGTTCTCATTTAAAAAAAAGTTTATATCGCCACAGGACATCTCTTAAATGGTATAAAAAGTATATGTATTTCGAAATATAATCCTTTAGGGGGCCGCCACACCAGCATTTGTTTTTCATGTTTATCTCCCACATAATATAGGCACAAAGATACTCTGTATTTCCACGATTGCGATTCTCTGGTTAAGTTTAGGGCAATAGCACCTGTTATATATTTTATTAAGAAGAGTATTTCCTGTGTATTGACCCGATAGATTTTTAATATTTATATTTTTTTTTATAAATATAAGCATGTTTTAATTTAAAATAATTTCGATTAGGTATATTTAACCATTAATAATATATTGAAAATTGTAAATATTAAAAATCTATCCGGCAAATGCACAGTAAATACTCATCTTTATAAAATATATAATAGGCGCTTTTGCCTTAAACTGAACCAGAGAGTAGTAATCGTGGAAATATGGAGTATCTTTGTTCCTATATTATGTGGGAGATAGACAGAGAAAACAAATGCTGGTGTAGCGACATCTTAAGTATACTGAACAATTTAAGAAAAACAGAAATCAAATAAATGTAGTAGGTATTAAAATGACAAAATGGGGTGTAGCATGATGTTTGATGAATTAACCGGTATATTATAAATTATCATGTTTTTTCTGCTAGTGTGCAGATGCACAATATGATGTGAAATGTGAGTGATAAATTGATTTTCCCACAACTTTATGAATAATATAAACTTAATATATATATAAATATCAGATGTATTACATTATGACGTGTTTATTCCATTTGACCGGTATAATAATATTATATTATATTATTTATGATTGATAATCGTTATTGCACGCGTGCACTTGACTCTAAATTGCGTTGTATTTCGGTATATATGTATATATGGGTTTAGTTAGTCATCCCGCACAACGATCGTTGTCCAACCTAAATTAGGTCAGTTGTTATATATATTTTGCTTGTAACCCGATACATTGTTGGCGTGATCTGTAAAATCAAAAACATTAAAATGGCGCGAAAATGAAAAAAAAATGATTGAAAACATCCGTTGATAATATTATTACTCATTCTTACGCACGTAGATACTCAATTACTAAAATATCATTAGAACTTGTTATAACTCAGGATGGTACGATACAATAATCCCACCCACCCGCAATGACAAGTAATATTGTCGTAATTACATTATAGATAATAATGTATTTTACTACTTATTATGAGTTATTGTAATGCATAAAATATAATAGCCAATATAGCGAGGTGGAAAATATGACTTATTGGCGCGCTGAGTCGGCTATAATTGAGCGAGTGTATCTGAAGTGTGTGTTGTCGCTTAAAATCCAAAATCGATTAATCACTGTGCTTTAAAAAAATGATTACGAGTATAGCTCATTAGCTGTTTAATAAATCACATTTAGTGGTTAAAACTTTATATACTTTTTTTATTAAAAAAAAAAAAAACAAAAAAAAATCAATGATAAACGATTTTCTAGATTTTTTTTCGCAACTCCTTGAATAATATTCTATGATTCGAATATCTTTTGGTGAGACTTTTTCTGTCTTCATTCCAAAAATTGCATTTTGCCAAACAAGATTTTTCAAAGATAGTCTTAAATATATATACATATATATATATATATAATATTTATTTTTTATATTATGCTGGGCTAAAAAAAATTATTCCAAACCTGTGTTTTGATGTAAGTACAATAGATTGGGATAATCCAGATTATAAAAGTACACGAAAGACTGGTACAGTGATAAGATGGCATACCGGAACTTAAATGGGTTTTTAAATACTAAATTTTTTCAAAAATCACCGTAATACATTTATAGGAAAATTAAAAAAAACAAAATGTATCTAATCATTTAGAGTAGATATAAACCAAAATCATTTTCTTTAGATTAAATAGCTAGGTGTATTTTATAATAAATAACAGATTTGACAAGTTTAATAACTTGCGTAATAAAAACAAAACTTAATTACATTTTAACTTCTTCTTATATATAAATTACGAATAACTAGTTCTTCTTAAAAAATGTACAATAAATAATGATATTCTCAAGTTCTGCGTTTTAGAATTTTTAACAGATGTGGCATTATTTTTCCCAAAAAATGTAAAAATACAATCGCGATTTTAGTTAGTATCATTTTGGATTGATATTACGGCTATAGATCTTTTGAATCGTGGTTGATATTCGCGGAATTAAAAGGGTAACAAAATAAATGCCCAGCGTTCAAATACTATTTGAACGTATTTAAGACTTAAGTATTAATAAAATTAATGTATTTTACTTTTATTATTTATTAGAATAATAAATAGGTGTATATTTTTTTTTATGTAAAATCCAAAAAATAATGTATTATAATTAAAACAATTTACTAGGTATTTATTCTTGTGGACACAAAGTTAGTAAATCTCACTCTACTGGGTGTTTGTTGAAATATATTTTGTGCCCATTTGGACTCAAAAAATATCCTTTAAAAATGTCCTAACTTCCAATACTGGACACGTTTCCGATTACCTATATAGGATTTGCATAGAAATTATTTTTGAATTTCGGTTTGGCGATTTTCTGCCCGGAAAACTAATTATCAATTTCACGATTTCGACACATCCGTTGCAACAGTATAATATCATTTACATATACAATCAATTGTGTTCACTACATGAAACATTTGGAGCACGTTTGTTATGGGTAAAGGTACTACTCCGTTAGGGTAAAATTTAAAACACATATCGTCGATATACAACACACCGCCATTGTTCCATTTCGATTCTAAAATGCACTGCGATATGCTCGTCTTGTATAATATATAATAATATTATATTATAGGTAATATTGTTTCCGTGAACTATGCCATTCTACACGACGATGCATACTAATACAATATTATACATGCATAATATAAGTATAAATAATACACGCGATTGATCTATGTAGATCACGTACACGCTGTGTAGGTATATATAATAATATGCTTATTTGTTACTGTTTAACGTGCGAATTCATTTTATTATTATTGTTTTGTTTTGTTTTGCGCTTAAACTTCCGTGCAAAATATAGTTATTTATAAGTACGTGTTTAGAGTTTACGCATAATATAATAATTAAGAGGACATCACACCCACTTGTCACCGTCTTACAAATGCGTGTAGGTACCTTAATACCTGGGACGGATCCGGGAGAAGCTCACACTTCACGCATACACATACAATTCTAAATTTGTTTAGCTAATAATTTAATAATATGGACGACTAGAAATAAAAATGAAAAAATTAAGCAAAAATAAAAAAAAAATTATATTCGTGCATTTATTGCAATTGGATGCTGCGTAAATTATTATTAATAAATAAAATAAGTATACCTATAATATTAAGTTAAATTTAAAACTATGATGACGTGTTACTATTTATTTATTTATTTATTTATGTTTTGACTGTTTATTTATATTTCAATTATAATATAACAATACGTGTAAGTGATGGATACTTGTTTAATATTTAAAAATGTAAAAGATAAATATTTGTTAACATACATTTAAACGAATGCCCTTCCTCCCACTATTCGTCGCTATATAGATCTGTCCCTGGGTACAACGTAGAGGATCTGCGTTCAGCTTAACTAATTTATTTGGTTTGTTTACCGAAATTGTTTTAATATTAAAGTAAGTTGACTTATTATTTTGAGGATCTAGGGCACTTTATAAGTTTTTGTTGATACTTTAATTTTAAAATGAGTTTTGAGTATTTAAAATTTATAATGTTTTACATTGTTGTAATTCATTTTAAAATTAAAATATCAATAAAATCTTTGGAAATGCTCTATATTCTAACCTTTTGGTTTAATAATATGGTAATTCTACTCTAATATTTAAAGTTAACTACACAAAATTGGTTTTTCTGATCGTAAATTTGCTAACAGTTTGTTATCCGTATAGTTTGCAAGACCGAGTCTACAACTGCACATGCGTGTGTAATACTGTGACGTTTTATTAACTTTAAAACTATGTTAATTGTTTTAGAAATATATTATTTTTAAGCTATTACAATATACTTCGGGTCTAAAATGTTTGGAAATGTTTTCAACTTTAACATAACTTATACACGGACTCAGACGAATTATGTTTTTAATCCCTTTAACATTTTAAAAGTTTTAAACTAAAATTAAATTGAATTTCTCTAGTATATAATATATATAAATATATAATTATTATCATCTGCCTACCCTGGATATATTTAAATAACCAATATCTGACATACTTATAAATTATAGTATTATTGTAGACATAATTGGGAAATTTTAATATTTACCTTTGTAAAGGTTGTGATATTGTTTAGTTTTTTGAATGTCATAAAATGCGTATAAAAACAAAAATAAATGTAAATCCGCAATGTAGAGAATAATGCTTAGGTTATTGAGTATGGTGGACATTAATTGATTTTTGATGTTTGTATTTTAAATGCAACACTGTCAATACTTAACATGACAATGGCCAATCGCGATACACTAAATTTTAATTCAAAACAATCGTTGTTGCGAAATTATTTTATTCCACATACCTATAGGTACCGACTACCAATATGTTTTGTTCAACCCCAGGGCTTTTTGTATTTAAATAATGCTTCAAATACTGTCTGTATGTAACGTATAATTATTTGCTCATTATATTTTTTAATATTTTATATTATAGTGAATAAGGTTACATATGAGTCAATTGTCTCACAGATTAAAATAGTTTGTTTCATTTGTTCAGAGTATTCTATTTGACCTGCAACACAAAATAAAGAGTTAACATTATTTAAAAGTTATAACTTATTATAACTACGAGTATAATAAAAATAATTATTTTTTCTAAGAAATAAACAAATGTATATTATTTTTAATAATATATAACACCTTTATTTAATTTATATAGTGATTCACCATCTGCTGATATTTGTTTTTTCTAACGGAATATTCAATAACAATATCAATATTCTGAAAAAAGAAACATTTCTAAAAATACTGAAGTATATTATTTATGTAATTTATTTAAAATAATTTATAGTTTGTACATGAAAAATTTCATTCTCCGTGTCTAAACATCAAACATCATTAAAAACGAAAAAAAAGAATCGTTAGATTTTTGTACACAGATTAGTGTTATTTATTATCATTAATTTTTCTTCTTCAAAATCACATACATCGATTTGTGTAACGCGGATTATCCTGTGTCTATTTATTCAGTAGTATGAATAACACGGCTAACATAGAAGTGTCGGCATGGTGATGATACATTCTGAGTAATTTGTCATTGAAATCGAAGGATGGCTGACATTTTTTAACAAAATATAAATAGTTTTTACTATATTATTATAAATTGTACGTTGAAATCAGAAAACTAATTTAACCATTATAAAACAAAACAAATTATATTGGTTTGAACTATACGAGTACCTTCATACTTTGTGGGAGGTATAAATAAAACCCATCGACTGTTTAGTAATAATAATTTGTCCACAATTACTTTGTAACACGGGAGTATACGTCAACACAGGCAATAATAATGATGTTTTCCTAACACGTCATAATATAATATATATATATATATATATATATATCTGTGTATGTTATTATAATTTACTATTTAGATTTATAAATCGTATACAAAACACGCGAGTCTAAATCCGGTCTACGTACTATATAATATTATATTACACCCTGTGCCATAATCGTTATTAATAACATAATATTATATCGAAAAACCAACCAACGAATATATTATTATATTATATATTCTCGCAACGTCACGTTGCCAAAGTGCATAACGCATAATATATATATTATATATAAAGTATATACAGGGCGATTCACCTAGCATGATCACCTCTTTTTTATTTTTTAATAATGACTATTTATTAAAATTAAAATTTTTAAAATTTTGAATTTTATTTTATTTTATTAACATGGTCTTAGCCCAAAGTATAGTAATAGATAAGTAAATTATACATACAAGGCAAATCGTCCGAAGTAAAACGGAATCAGGAATCTAGATTAGTGTATGAACAAAGGGTGGAAGTTAGCAAGGCACATCAGAATAGAAGAGACATCAGATTTACATCCATTCATTTTCACCGATTGATGACTATCCGATAAGCAAGTATAAACTCGAATCAGGTCAATAGCGGAGCACCAAACTTAGACTTATTGAGTACTAGAAGTAGAATGTTGTGATCAACTCTATCGAAGGCTTTTTTAAAGTCTATTATAAAATACAACATTAATTCTTAAACATACAATCAATAATTAAAGACCATATATTTTCAGGTATTAAAATTGTTCTATGGTGATATGAACATCAATTTATTTCTCATAAATTAGAGCAACCATTAAATTTTTAAGCAGACAATTTTTTTTTAAAATGTTAATGTGACTAATTCAAATTCGAACGACGGTAGTTTCTTTTTATAATTTTACATACCGATACGATAGGATCAATAATAATATTTTTATATTAAATATAAAATAAATTCATAGTATATAACATTTAATCCAAAAATTATCATATTCAAATAAATTTTACATATTGAAAATGAATTTGAATTTTATCAATATTATATTATAATATTTCTTATTTTGTCATATTTTATCAATATTAATCACTTAAGAATTTAAATTATTATAATAGTCTCCATATGTATCAATTTTTTATTAATGGTCTTAGTGTATATAGGTAAAGTTTAATAATTCAGATTCTTTTATGTAAATAAAATTTCAATTTATAAGCTTCCATCAATTCAATTGAATTAAAAACAAATGCTGTTAAACAATAAAAGTAAAAAATGTGGTTCTCGTTTGAAAAAAAAAAGTTTTTAAATAGAATACAGATTTAAGTAGGCGCCTACCTGAAAATATGGACTGATGGTGTGAAATCTTAAAAATGTCTAGTATTATAACTTGAATTAAGAAATTATCAAAGAGAAAATAGGGGGAGCAGTATATACTTATTAAATATCTCTGAACTTATCCATTATACAAATCAGGAAGTTTTGAATTTTAAATTATTTTCGTATATTATAACTCTGTAAATACATATTTTTATTTAATCTTATTTTTAAATAATTTCCAAAATTTCATAATTATTTATTAGGGGTTTAGGTAAAATACCCTATAATGCAATGATACATTTTCGAAAGCATTACTTTAATTTCGTCACTCTGTAGTCCACAGTACATGTTATACGTATAAATGGTAACGTGACACGTCGTATCCGAATTTTGACTGTCATTCTTGTCATCATTGTCGTCATAATCATCATTATTTTCGTCATCGTTGTCGTCAGTGTCGTTTGACTGAACATCACAGTGATAATATATTATATTACTTTCGCTTGCGCGTGCGCGTATGTGTCTAATAAACTAATTTAACTTCCATTAGCTGTATTGTACTTACCGGCGTGATTGTCGTCATCAAAGGTTTAACATCAAAAGGTGTTGCCTCGGCTAAGATCGTATATGATATGATATCGAATGATGTCAAATGAAAAGTCTAGCCGATTGGGCAAAGATATTCGCAAAATCACAACCGATGTGCACGTCAATTTCAAGGCCATTTTATTATTAATATTTTTGGTGGCAAATTAGATGAAAGTAATATTATAATATTTTAATACGACTACATAAAATATGTCCCATTTTGTTAGTAAATTAAAATTTGTACAAGAAATCAATGGACAAGACGACATTGCTATTTTGGAGAAAGAAATCGATATTTTACCTCTGCAAGTATTTTTTTATAGTTTTCCTATACAAAATTTATAGTTTTCGTTTCATTTCCGCTAAAAAGTCTGTTCAGACGTATTATCAGACCAATAAAACTTATTATTATTATTATTATTTTTAATACTATACCGACAAATGGAATATGACGGAGCAAATCTTCGTGCAGAACTCCCGACCTCTCGTACTCACTCCATCAATCATAATATATTATCTATACAGTATACATATTATATAATGTTATAATGCTGCACATGTGCATATTAATACTATATATTTGTATCGAATATCTATTAATAAACACTAACCATTATATCTATATAATTAAAAATTTATCGCTGGAAAATACTTGGGTAGCTATTGTGACTTACCAAAAATCGATTGAAATAATAAAATATTATTTATGTCGCGCATTCGCGCCGCGAGTTCTACGCTTAAAAATGAAAATAAACAATTTACCCAATCTAGTTAGGCACGTACGCTATATAATTATACATTTTTAAAGACGTGTACAAGGTGATTGCATTAAAGTACAGACTCATATTAACAAAAAGTTATAAAAAATAATATTACATAAATATTAATAAAAAAAATAATACTTTTATTATATTTTTTTGGAAATATTGCTTTGTATAATCGTTTAACTACGTGTTAACTAAAAAATTAACACTTCGAACAAAATAGTGTTTGTCACTAAAATACGCATCTCGTTGTATAACTTCTAGCTATACCTACGCCTCTTCTACCAATATTATTTTAAGTACTTTTGGATTATCATAATATTTCGTTGTTGGTCCTTACGCGTGACGTCACCAGGTGTCGCCACATCCATGCTGTAGCCGTTGTTCATAACAACTTGTTATTGAGTGCCGGTGCGGCGGTGCGGTGGTATGGCCACCACGCTCTTGTGATTCATCAGCTGTCTATTGGTCGTTGGATAGCTCATTACTTATTTAATTGGCAATAATTACACAGTTTTGTAGCAGTAACTTAATACATCCGTGTTGTTTAGCTTTAAAACCGATAATTTTGTTACGTGCGAACAAGCATCAAAACCAATTATCATTACCACTGATATTATGCACTTCACGCGCAATCGAGAGATGCGTATTCAATTGAAAAAGCTTGTACACGTTGTACCATATAGTACAACGGAAGACTGGGCCAAATAGTGCTGCCAATTATCGTTACAATAATATGTATATATACAATTATTCCTGAAAGTATAACCGGCGGGAGGGTTGTAGTTTGTCTGTACATCTCCCGACGTGTCACCTTCTTAGTAATTCAGCCAATAATTATTAGGCTGACTGACTCCTGTGTCCGTTTACTCGTGTATATCGATAATATTAAGTATAGGTATATGTATAATAGCCAACAGCACAGTATGTAGGTCACAGAATAAGGTTAATGCCGTGTATAGTTTGTAAATCAATTGGCGCAAACAATTGAAAAATTACGAAAAATTTAACAAAAACATAACTACGTAATATCAGTTTTCATAAAAACCTATTATTTTTATTCAGAAAATAATTGGCGTAGAGAGTAAAGATTCGAAATAAAAATATTTATGTTAGCATTTTATAATAATAAAAATAATAAAATATTATATTTAATATTTATTCATTTATACATAATATTTTCTTTTTTAATAATAATTATACTATACACAATGCAAATTTAAAAATATTTAGAATAGTTCTAGGAAATTTGCGTTAGTGTTGACTTATAAGATAGGTAGGCAGGTAGGCTGGTAGTTATAATAACAATAATATATAATAGTTAATACAAGTAAATGCGGTAGTTCAAACGTAATACTTAAGAAAAATAATCACTGATTGTAACTATATATAATATTACATAATATATTTCAAAAGGTCTTCAAAAATAGGTATTAAAACTGCTCGGAATTGTATTTCGTATTCATCAATTTCATCGTGGAATTCGAATTTGAATGCGTACATTACAGTGACCTTCTCAATGACTCGAAACCTACTATTCAGCAGAGTGAGTTCTCCGATTTGTTTTTTTTTTACCATTGTATATTTGTGTATACTGTAAATAATATTATAACATTTCCATTAGGTATACAATTCAATATGTATACAGACACTACAGGTTAGGACGTTAGGTACTAATACATTCGTTGTATTCAGGGGAAAAAACCACGAAAACACATTCCGCGTAATGCAAACGTATGCCATCTACGTATATGCCATCTATATACAATTTAAAAACGTGTGCATATAGATAATTCAGAATTAATAAATTTAAAATAAAGTTTTGATTACATTTTTACACATAATGTACTATACATTATTTATTCGTAGACTATAATTTTGTTTTTAAATGATTCGGTTATTTCCTCCATTCAAGGCCTCAAGGGCTGTTCTGTGAAAGTTATTTTTCCATAAAATGTAGATACTTGTCAATAATGTGTGATCGATTGACTATTTAATTATGTTTAATGTTAGTTCATAAGTTCAATAATAATGTTACAATGCGATATTCAATAATAGACTTTATTATATTAATTAGATCTATACCGAAAGTGTGGAATAATTACTTAAAAACTATCTCTCGTTCAAACTTTGGCTTAAGATAAAACTTTGTATCGTCACAAGAAAGTTTTTAAACGCTGTAAAAAAAACTTTAATATTTGAAAATACGGTTACAAAACTTCCAATAATTAAATCTATAATAAATGTATTTGATTCAAACACAGAAAGAATGGTGGGGAACAAATATGCTTCAAAAATCAGGACAATCGGAATTATTATAGTCATGGTTTCGGTGTTCGGTTGCTGTTTTATTTTTTATTTTTCTATTACCACTAATACCACTACCTAATTATTGACTCCACACGTATTATCGTCTACTGTCGGTCACGAGCACCATAGGAAGTAAACATAATTAACAACATATCATTATTGTAATAGCGTATTCGATAAAAAAAATATATAATAATAAAACGATTTATAGCCACGTGCACATGTTTACGTTTTCAATGATAATCGCGGATTATTATTGGACACGATCGACGGTGAAGGAACAAGCGGTTGCAAACTACAGCCAATTATATTAAACATCGGCTGTTATTATTAAGGTGTGGATTTAAATATTTTTAATGCTCTAAATGATACGAAAAATACTATAAACTCCGCTAATATGACAAAACTTAATAAAATTACCTGAACAAAAATCACCAATTAAAAAAAAGAAATAAAATGAATATAAATAATATAATGTACAATTTAGATAGGTAAATTCGTTATATTTTGACCTTGTGTTTCACACTAGCACTGGGTAATCAGATTCTGTTAGACAATATTTTCAAATAAAAACTTATGACAGTTATCGGCAAGTGTAGTTTTGTATTTTGAAAAAGTTTGTTCTACATCAACTGATGTCATAGGAGTGAACTTCATATGAGCCATGTCATCAGTAGTTAGTTTTTTAGATATTTTATTACCACAAGAAGTTTTTATTCCTTCCAAAATACTTAAAATACTCGTCACTGTTTTATATCTCGTGTTTTTTTTAATGAATTTTCCGAGACCAATGAATCTCTTGTTTAATTTAATACTTGAGCAATGCCATTGGCCAATAATCTAAGGGTTTCCAATGTAGTTATGTATGTATTTTTGTAAATTTCCATAGTTTGTTTTAAAAAATATGTTATAAAATATACGAAAAATGGTTACAAACCATACAATTTTCTGAAATTGCTAACAAATGTAAACTTAAAATTTCTTTTTTTTAAAAAATTCTTTGATGTATAAAACAAATTTTGTGCTTGAAAAGCATTGTTTTAAAACATTCATGAAAAATTCAATTTGCATTCAAATCCACGCCCTAGTTATTAAATTGTATATTATATTTTTATAATTTATAGCTGTTACAAACACGATACACTAAACTTTAAAGTAATATATTTAGGTGACTAAAGTATAATATTACCACAACCGGAAATCACACCTCTCATCGTACCACAAAATGGTTTCGACACGATTTTCGTAATCGAAACCAAACCTACTGCCAACGCACGGTTTAGTGGTTTTTTCCTCTTAATATTTCAGTAAATTTGTGTTTTCATCCCTGCGTAAAAGCAACTATATACATTATGTGTAATATAATAATATAATATTACATACACTTCGATCATTTTCATTTTTCATAATTCTTAAACAATTATAATTGTGTTCTTTCATGATGAAGTTTTGAGTTATTAACTATGTAGACAATTATTAACTTAATCCAATTAAAAATAAGCCAATTATACCATCTGGGTCACACAGTAAATAGGACATAGCCACATAGGTAGTTATTGTGCAACTTTCAATTAATTTTAAGTAACAATTAACCATTTTATTAAGAATGAATCTAATACTATTTCTTTTTGTTGCAAACTATATGTAGATGTAAACAGAGTAATTAAATTAAAGAATATTTATTTGTTTATTAATTGTATTTAAAATCATTAAACTTATATGTACAAAGCGATTAAACACAAAAATAATTAACTAATTAATTATAAATATGGTTAATTTATAGTTATATATATATATATGATTGTAATTTTAAATATTTAGCAAACTAAAAATCTAAGGGTCAAAGTTGTTATAATGTGTTATTAACCTAATCTTCGGATATACGTAGGTAAAACAAAAATTTAATCCGATTTCACAAATTAATTAATTTTTATTAAAAATGTATGTTTTCATAGTCATTAAACGAAGATTTAATTATTAAATCTATCAAAAGTGTTTTTTTATAGCATTAAACTACTATCGGCATTAATATTAAATAATAAAGATGGTCAGTAGATAAAATTTACTTAATTAATGATTTTTCACAGGCTAATAAGTTTTCTAAGGCTGTGAAGACTTGTTTTAATTACGGGGAGTAACTAATTCAATATAGTTTACTCAGTTAACTGTATTTTTTGCTCTAAGACATCAAGATTAATGAAATTAATTACGACTTTCGTATAACCACTGTTTATCAATCTTGGTGTCGTGAGTCTTGTGAGTGATACTGCAAGTAATACAACATTTTTAAAATTTTAATTTATTTGCGTGTATATATTATTATAAATTATAATATTGTATTACGAATTATTATTAATATCAGAAGTAATAATATACAATAATATTTTTCTATTAAGTTATATTTTAGTTAAATGTATGATACTTTTAGGGGATACTTATGTTTCAACAATAAGTTACTTACATTTCAACATTTGAATAGTCGTTAATCCTTACAGATATTTATTCGATTAAATTTTATTGAATAATCAATTAATGTTTGGTTTAAAACTGAAATCATAAATATAGTTGTTGTTGAACTGTGCTGTAACCGACTTCAGTATTCGGTTATGGTCTTGCACATTGCATCATCGTTATTCATAATCGAAACTCCAAGTCTTGGAGTTTCCTTTAAATTTAATAGTAAATGGATACGAAAATACGTCTATTGTCAGCTAATCAAGTAGGTATTTTAGAAAGAATTAATCATTATCTTTGACGAGGAACAAATAGATATAAGACATTTAATATCGTGATATAAGTTTAGATTAGTTAGATCGTATATCGATACGCTTAAAATATATAGGTACTCCTATAGTAAAATTGTTAGTTGGTTTTTGAGAGAAAATCATTTTTTGTTTTTTAGAAAATAAAATAAAATATCTTAAACAGCTATAGTTGATAATAAAGAAAAAGAACTGTGTTTAATAACTATTTTAAAATTATTTTTTTTTTAATATGAGTTCATTTAGTTTTTCAATGAATAATACAAATAAAATAAAATATATCAAATACAATCATGTTATTAATACATATAATTTTTAAAGGCTAAATATAGAATTATATTTTATTATTCTATATCTAGAACTTATCACAAAAATAAAAAAAAAGGTTTTTTGTAAATCAAATAAAATCAACTAAATATTTCATGTAGGTACCCATTAAACGTTGGGAATTTTCGACTATTTGTGCTGTCGAAGAATGTAGGGATATAGTATATTTTTTAATAGGTACCTATAATCGATTACTCGGTTGATTCGGTCACAATACTACTGATTTTTACGTTTTGAGCCCGTAGGCGATTTCGTCTACAATTGCATCCCTTCGTTTTTAGATTCTTATCGAAGATGAGAATGTAATGGTTTTATAATGTCGTCCATTTTTTTTTTGGTCAGTAAACACTTTTAATGGTAGCGAAGGCGTTATATACAATTTTACTGAAACTTTAACACAGTTTGTACTTTGTATTGTTTATAGTTGATATAATTTTTGAAAACATCATTTGATCTCACAAAAAAAAAAATTACTTCTATACGGGAAACGTTTTTTTGACTACAAATATATATTACATTTCACAAAATTATTTTATCGATCATGAAATAAAGTAAAAAAGAGCAAATTTAATTACATAACATATACCGCGAGTATCTAAAAACAGAATTCGGGTTAAATTAGAAAATCGATATGTGAAAATTATCATAAAATATGTCATATAACGAATAGACGCTTATTTTATAAGCGTATCATATACATATAGATATAATATTGTGTAATCAAATTCCATTACTGTGATAGAGTAACAAAATAACATTATTTAGGTCAATTGGAGAAAAAATAATGCTCAAATAAATAATTCCTTCAATATATTATTCAGACATCATAATATTATATATTATTATATCATTATATTTAAGTGCATTTAATATACTTATAAATTAGTCAACAGTATGAGTTTATAATATTATATACTATACAAAATCGGATATGGTCGAAAAACTGTCATAAATTTTGATACGTCGTCAGCTTGCAGTTTGAAATTCAACGTTTTCCAACTCCAACGTGATTTGTGGTTTAATGTAGTAGAGTATAGTAGATGTAAGCATGTGGTCGATGTAAAATTTCCTGTGCAACCTCTGTTTTTACGCACGCGGTCTGCAATTGTCGTAAAATTGTTTTTCATTCTACGGCCAGATGTTGCCATCCAATCCCGTAATACGCGAGCTTAAACGATTTGGGTACCTACTAAGAATCATTGACAATCCACAATAATCTAATATTGACGGATAATATAATTTATAAAAAATCGTCGCAATCAGGGTAAATAAAATTACGAGTACATTAGAAAGGATTATCTCTCTATAAAGGTATTTCCAACTACATTAATTACTAATAAAAATAATAATCATTAATATGCAAATATCCATTTGTAATTTGTTTTCATGAGATTCAATTAAAAATAGTAATTAATATACGGCTTTAATATTTAGAATGCAATACAAAATAATTTGTAGATTAGTATTTATATTTTGAATATATAGATTCTCCGAGGTTAGGTATTTAAAAAATTATTTGAATAAGTATTTATTTTTAACTTCATCAAGTAGTTATTATAACTCAACAGTTATATCTTAAGACTAAAGCTAATTAATAATATACTGTAAATACAGTATAAGTGAACAATAGTACGTGCTTTAAATAAATATAGATTGGAGATCAATTAAAATATACATTATACATATACGTTATAATATACATTATAATATATAACATAATCTGTTAGTTAAGACATTATTATAATCAAATTAAAAAGGTAGAGATATATTTGGAGTAAAGTAGTTAAAGTTTAAGTTTACAGTAGTTTAAGTAATAAAGTTGTAAGGAAGAAAATACGTATTTTACTCAAGTATACTTTACAATTCTAGATCGAGCAGTTTAATATATTTCTTTAAATACATAATCTATTTAATGTATATTCGATCGGCGTGAATCCAATTGGCCAAGACACACTGTTAAAATAATAAAACGTTCATTTTCACTATAATTGTTTCATATAATAATAACAAAAAATAACAATATTATATTATATTTTATTATTTAATATGATAATCGTGAAATAGGATTATACATAAAATACATTTCACCCGGCGATAACCCGTTCGTATCGATTATTTAACCAAGTCACGGACCACAATTCAGGGTGATCGACAGACTTAATAGATTCGAGCACACAAAATAAACCGAAACCGGAAAAAACTTACCAGCCTTTATGATGTAATTTATACGTTCATTCTGAGTGGAACGGTTTGACGTAAAGTCTGCGGACGTTATATATTACAGATTTTAATTTTAAAATGTCCCAGAGTCGAGCGTAGAATAACGAGTGAGTGACCCTGTCTAACTGCCCGGCGTCCACACAGGATCGCATTGCAAAAAAAAAGTCATGTCCTGTCAACGGCTTTGATGACTGTTGAAACATGTACCTATATACATTCCCGCTCGAGTACTCGATTAAAACTGGATTTTATCTTACCACCGCACATTTAAAAAAATGAGTTGCTCTCGTATATCGTAGGTCTGACCATTCCGAAGACAGGTACCTACGTATTTTAACAAGTAAAAATACTGAGGGAAGGAATTTAAAAAAAAAAATGGTCCAAATAGTTTATATAAATTTATATTTTTGGTTAGGACAACTTCTACCACAACTTTTTATCTAAGTTTCAGGTTTTTCTTTTTTTTTTTTTAATTATGTGGGTACTGATAAAAATGCAATTTTTTCTGTGGGGCGTGAGGGCAGAGTCGCAAAATAAAATTAAATAGACTGATTGTGGGTCGTCGCTTAAAGTTTGGGAAACACTGCAGCTGCCTTCGACATGACAGCTGCACTGCAGCAGTCGAACTCGTAGTGAAATTAACGCTTGTCGCCGACGACAAAATAAACATATCATATCACCTCCGTGTCGCGGATACTTAATAATGTACATACATTTTCAACACACTGGTATTGTTCGTTGATTATATGTGTTATATGTAAAACACAACTGTAAACGCTAAATCGGAGTTAACGGAAAGTCGACCACTATATTATATCTGCGGGAAAATTATTACCTATAATACAAGTATAGCGTGAGTTGATAAAAAAAAAATTGACTCGTGTTGGTTACGTTATAATTTGACGAAAATATAGATTTTTAACTATACACGACTAAAGTTAATACACGGATAAAAATATTAATAATTAATATGTTGTATTGATTATGTAATTTTCATATTTTTAAATTACAGGTTTACTAAATATTTTGTAAAAAATGCATATCCGGTATTATTCCAAATCATTGCATACTATATTATAGTTATATACCTAGCTACTGTAGTGATTTTGACAATTAAACGTTTGTACCAATTCAATTGTTAAATCAAAAAATATATTTTATTTGTATATTTTTAATTTAAAATCATTCAATATAGCGTAATTAATTAAAAACTAATCAAACTTGAAGTATAATTTTTCAAATTGACTGAAAAAGTTATTGCAACAAATTGGTACCAATGTAATAAATTAAAATATATTATTTAAGTTAAAAACAAATTAACTTTTAAACTGTCCACTCTTTCCTAAAATGATATTATAAAGACAAAAATAAAATAATAAAAACATAATACATACCTAAATTTACTTATATCGTTGTAATAATGATAATAATAATACATGAACTGCATATTATAATGTATTTTTAGGCCTTTGACTTTCGATTTGTTCACGACAATTAATTTTTAAAAGCAACTACACGTGGTCGTATATCACAATAATAATAGTAATCACGCGCACGACCAACTTACTTTAGGTTAGGTCAAAATTAGTGCAGTTATGTCATTTAGTTATGTCTGCCGTTAATCGTTTTATTGTATTATTTATATTAAGCAATATTATGCTATACACATGCTTATAATTATTATTAGGTTTGAGTTTATTTTAAACACTCAACTTTCATTACAGCTTCATATTTTGTCAATAATTAATTATTCAATCATAATTGAAGTATAAAAAAAAATAATGTTTGTAACCACGGGAAAAAAGTGTTTAATTTATGAGGTGTACAACTATAATATCAGTAAAAGCATTGAATCTTATTAAAGACAAATTTAAGGTCATGTTTTTTTGATTTTTTTTCTAAATCCTTATATATATTTAAAAGCTTTAAGCGCGCTCAATGATTATAACCGTATTTTAAAATATTTTAAATCTTATACTTTTAAGGGTTGATGTATATAGATCAAAATTCCAAAATAATTCCAATAGTTTCTAAACTATACGAGTATTATCCTTGAGGAATGCGAGATAATTAATCCTAAATTATAATTATCATCTTTTTACTTATTAGTATATTATAATATATTAATATTTCAATAACTCAGAAACTACTACTCATTCTAATTTCAATTTATAAGCATCGACATTTTCAAGTAACGAAACGTGTTTAAGGATTTACAATCAAAGATCTTCATTAGAAAATGTCTGTATCAATATATAATATTATTGAAAACTGTATAAATGGTATGAAATAAAATCTATTTATCCGAAAATATAGTTTGCTGGTAAAAGACGTGTATACCGAGCAGTTCTAAAAATAAGCAAATATCGCCGAATTGTTAAATGATAATAAACGGGTGTAGGTGAGCATGTTTGGTGAATTACCTTGTTATACCATAAGCATAAATAAAAACTTATTAAAAAACGATACCCGTGCTCAAACTAGTGACGCCCACTTATTATTTTAAGTATAACTATACGTGTAAATGTGTTATATTATTATATTATGTTGTATCATTATATTCCACGCGTACCTATAAGATAAAATATTATATTCTGCACATAAACATCCGGAAGTGCTGCGCACGGGTACAATAAATACACGACTCACATAAGATCCGGACTAAATACTATAGTCTTCTTACTTGCACGCCCACTGAAGCGCATATAACTACTTCTTTCCGCGCTCGTTTATAATATTATATACATTTGTGTGGTATAATTATTATAATACCTAAATTTGCAGGTTTGATGCCCGGAGCCAAAATCGAATGTACGTACGCTTATCACAGCATATATGTGTGTTATTTATTTACGTAAATTATACTTGCGTATAAACACAATAATATTGATTGATATTATGTATTATAATATTTTACACGCAAGGTGATTCGTTTGGCCTACCACACTGTTAATTTCTAAGTAGATCGTTGTGATTTAAAATTATAAAATGTCTTTATACATATTGTTCCGGTGTATAATTTTTTGTTTTTAACATTCATTTAAATTGTAAATACATTTTAAACAATATTTACCTATCCCCATTAAATGCACAGTCATTATAAATTTATTTATTTTCCTATTATAAACTGTATTTTTAAGATTAAAAATATAATATAGTATTACCCGTGCATTTATATTATACATATTATATATATATGTTAATCATCGTAAATATTATTTATAGGTAATAGTTATGTTATATGTATTGTAAATATTAAATTGTAGACTGTTGTAGTGTTTAAGACACTTTTACAGTCTCATTTTACTAGCTTGTAAATTTACAATTTTCCGACTTTTCGTAAATACGTTTTATTGTAGATTAATAGTTTTTTTTTTTTTGCAAAAAACTGTTAATATACTCGCAAAACGTTAAGAAAACTTAATATACTCAATTTTTAAAATTTTTTTAATAAGCAAAAATTTTACGGATTATTCTTTTTTTATTTATTTCAATAGGGATTAAAGTGATTTATATAAATACAAGTTACAATACATTCCCGAAAAAATAACAGTTTCACTCAACACACCGATTTCTAATCTCTAGACCAGCGTTTCCCAATGTGTGTTCCACCGTTCCGCGTAACCTTAAGGTTCCGTGGGACAATCTCAAGGGTTCCACCAAATGTATGTGATTATTGATAAAATTATTTTATATTATATTCGAATTATTTATACTATTAAAAATTATTATTTTAAATGATTTAAAAAAGGGGGTTCCACGAAACACAAATTATTTCTCAAGGGTGCTGTGGTCATAAAAGTTTGGGAACCGCTGTTGTAGACAATAACACTATACCAAATAACTCTATTCTTTTTCTTAAACATATATTGGTGTTGTGATCTCTTCAAAAATTGGGACTTGAATTGGCATTTCTTACTATTATTTCTTTTGTTAACATTACATTTAAGTGTAGTGTAATTATTGTTGTGCTCCAACTTGGATTCATATGTATATATTAAGTTTAAATAAATTTGACTTATTTTTATTTAAGTTGCTATATTTTTTATCTATTTAACTTTTAACTAAAAGTACAAAATTAAATTAAAGTAACTTTAACTTTAAAATTAACTAGGAGTTAAAAAAATAATAACTTTTCCAACTTCGAGAATACTGCAACAACATAATACAGCCATAAAGGAATTACAAGATTAGTAACGCGCGTATAAGTTGTGAGGATATATTATATAATATAATATTATACAAGTGTTGATGATTTAAAAAAAAAAAAATCAAACTAATCTAAAATGTACCTACTTATAGATTATTGCGACTACAAGAAAAAAAATATATGTATTTCATTCGATTATACAGTTTCGTTAGACGCCAACTTTACGCCTATTACCTACATTATCTCTCGTGCAAATAACATTCGCTGATTTTTTAAAACGAATTTCTCTGTACCACCCTTCGATAAACGGTTATTAATGTTTCGTTATAAATTAGAATTTACTTACTTTTTGGCACACAATCAATTCACCCTTTTATTCTAATCAACCAATTTAGAGATAATGTACACTCTTATGAGTTGGTCCATATAAAAAGGGTTCCATTGAAACAAACAAACGTACCTATATAATTCATGCTTAGGATATTTTTAAATAAATATTTAATAACTATTACACACAATTTATTATTAAACGTAAAATATGAACTGCGCGCAAACAATTTTGTTCAAAAAGCACATTTACGTTTTAGTGTAATTTTGGAACTGGTCTAGTACAAAATATTCGAAAAGTTAAATTTCAATAGGTATAAGTATTCGAAAAAATAGCGGTTAAAACTATTAAATATTATAATATAAAAATATTCCACTGTCATGGCGTGATTGGAAATTTGGATAAATAATTAGACATAAAGTTTATAAAGTTTAAAATGCGTAATTATACTAATTATTGATTCGTTATAATATTCTTGTGGTATTCAAATAAAACTTGTGAAATTTGTGTTCGCGCATCGTAACTATGACTACGCGTATACATCAGTTCGATATTCATTATTAAATTTGATCGGATATAAATAAGTTATCACCCGTAGATAAGTACAACGAACTATCTATTATTCAAGGTCTATTAGATATTTAGATGTTGTATCGTATGTTATATCGTAGTCAAAAACTATCCTGATGATCGTGCACTCGAGATCGTACACCAACGCGGATCGATGCAACTATTTTTTAATTATGTTTAAGTATATCATAATAATATTATTAGTTAGATATTGCGATGTAAGCGACTACGCCGTATAATTTACATCTGAAACGTGTTTGCAACGATATAATTGTTGTTTTTCTTCAACGTAATATGATGTCTATAAAATTCTATAGTATATTTTTGTCTAGAAATTTTCTATTTTTTAACCTTTTAATATCAAGGACCTATAGACCAAACGCACAGTTATATACCGCGGCGTGTCAGTAATTCATATTGTTGATAATTATTATTACAATATCTTAAACGATGAGTATTATGTACAACGAAATCAGGAAATACACTTTTTATTCTTAAACGAGTAAAATATAAAAATAATATGTGTATCTGATCACGTTTTTACACAATATTAGATCTTAGAACACGAGTGTATAATAACTCCAAACGTTGTATACATAAATAAAGTATGAGTTTTAAAATTAGATTGAATTAGAGCCTTTAATAAGCAATTTTAGCTGTGTTATTATTATTATTATTATTATTTTAGTAAGTGTGTGAGAAATGTGGGTGAAGTGCTTGGTGAATTACACTTTATACTATAATAGTAGTTTAATACAAAACGTATTTCGATTACCATTTCTAGTTTCAAAATCTGTTGCTGAACTCGTGTAGGCAGTTACAATTTTAATACGAAAATAACAGATTATATTCACATCTGAATAGTCGTTTTCATTGACAAGCGGATTATAGTGCAATATTCTAGGAAATCGGCCAGACGTCTTTTCTCGCCGCGTTTATTGATTTACGACTTTGCACAACAACAATATAACTACGTATTAAAATTTAATAATTTATAATATATAATATGTATAACTTCAATGCAATAGAAACGTATTTTTGTTTAATATTTGTCATGTATTAGAAACACGCAAAGTGTTTTACAAAAGTCACAGAATACAACGTTCGCTGTAAACAATGTAATAGTTATAATATTATAATATAATGGTAAAAAATGAAATAAATATAATATTGTTGTGTGGGAAATACAAACTAACCTAACCTAACCTGACTTAAGGGGTATCTGAAAAATGCAATGGCATATTATTTAAATTCAATTTCATGTGTTTTTTCCCGTTTAAGATTGTAAAATCCTCTAGGAACATGACCAAATTGTGTAATGTAGTGATGATCAACGTATTGAAATATTGTGACAAAATGTTCATATTTTCGATATTGTTTTAGAAAAATTATTTTATGTATATCAAATATAGTTCGAGCATATAATTTATATGATGCTATAAAGGTTCCATGAATTAAAACGGTTATCTAAGTTTATATTGAAAAAAAATATATGACATTCATTGCAATAAAATAAATAAAACCGAAAATTGATTTAGTTTTAATTGATCATATACTAAACAGAATTATTTTTATGAAATTATCTTTTAAACTTATATTTTTTATTATTTTTTTTTCGTTTTTTTCATATGATATTTTAAATTTATAAACCATATCGATATTTGAAATTATGTTGTTGACCATAATTTATTTTCAATTTTTTTGATATTTTGTATTGCATATTTCATGTAATATTATTTTTCTATTACAACACGACGAATGCAATTTATATCCTCTACTGTCGAAAAGGACAACCCCACAACCGTCAACCGGGGGGGGGGGGGTGTTGTTGTTGTTTTGAAAATTTAAAAAAATTCATTGTACTTGAGCCCTATTCATCGACTCGTAATAAACGCAAATTTCTACTAGAATTTACCTATTAGATAAACTATTCACCTGCAGATTAGTAAGTCGAATGCATTCAAACAGAAGCCGTTATCGTTAAATTGATTTCGTGCCAAGTTTATAGAACATTATGAGTCACGGATGCATTGAATATCTATTTTCAATGTCATATATTATAAATAAAGAATTAATTTCGACGAAAGTTCATAAATAGCAACCAAAAATAAAATAATATATTTAGATAAAATTTCAAGTTCAGAATTTTGATATATTATACGACTATTATCGATAGTTGAGAAATACTTATCTATTATTGGTGTTTTGGTATCAAACATTCATATAGTGACAGCATTTCTTTATAATGTGATTTTTATCAAATATTGAATAGCTACGTAAAGAATTTTCATCATATTATTAGTTTTATAATTTACTCAGAACGCGTGGGCCGAGTTGTATCTCGTGGGAGGAACGACTTGTAAATTGTTTCCATCATCCTGCATGCAGAGTGGTAGATGAGCATAAAAAAATGTGACGCGTAAAAAAGATTTTTATTGGTTGCGGTTTGATAATAAAGATTTGATTAGGGCCCAACAATACGAGTGCGTGCAAAGGTGTGGCGTTCAATCGCCCCTCCGAAGGACGATAATATAACTGATATAATATTCTTTATTATTATTATTGAAAAATTACAGAAAAGGATAATGACTTATAATCAAAGATTTTGAAAGTATTATACCAATCGCATTATAATGGTAATGATAACACGTAATAAAATATATTATATTATATTATTATGATAAAGATACCAGTACAAGTAATTAATAACCTTGTATTCCAATTTCATGTTTAAACGCCAACAATTTTAAACTATAGAAACAAATTGCAACGCGCTCTAATAAAAAAAATTACATTACATTTTGTTATGAAAAAATAAGATAAAATACGAATAATATAAACATTATAAACTAAATAAAATCGTCATATATTTAAGAAAATCTATATAGTTTTACATAATATTAAACCTTCATATAAATGTAGTTATGGTTAATTAAAATGTTTAAGGTATTTTATTATATTTAAACAAGGCTTATGTTATAATTTACAAAATAAAGCTTTTGCACTAAATTTTATGTATTTTAATAATAACAATAAAAAATACTTATGTAATTTTAATTAATTTGTAAAAATATTCTGTTTGGCAATAATTCAAATTTATAACGCTAAATGCTATTACATGTTGTATTTGTTGTTGACGTTTATTTTTGATAATTCTAAGTTTTTTTTTTAAACCAACGTGTACATACATATTAATAACTTTTTTTTTTTAATGAAATATCAAGTGTGAGAAATACGACTTTCCAATCATAAAAAAAACAATACGTTTCAAATTTGTATTACAGAGGACAAATTTAATTTAATCAGATTTATTTGAAATAAAATTTATTTTCGTGTATAGAAAAAAAAACTATTTTTTATAGTTTCATAATTATTATTTGCATGTTTTAAATTATTATATAATATACATTATGTGTTATATGTATGAGGTATTGAATTATTTTTTCAAATAATTGTATTATACACTTAATTATATGGTTTATACGATTATTGATGAGTTAATTAGGAATGCATCTAATCAATATCATACACATATTTACATAATGTCAAACGTAAATAGGTTATGGCGTCGACAGCGAAAAAACAATAATACCCAAGAGAGAATCTGAATTGCGTAATCAAATTGTTTGAATTTATTATTATATTATAATATGTTCGTCGAGTAAAGTACATTACTTTAGCTGTGTATAGTGTGTACTTCGTTCCAATTCGCTAATTTTTTGTTTATTATTATTTAGTTAAAAATATTAACTGGTAAAACTATTGAGTAGCAATGTAAATTAAAAATAATATACTCGTAACTTTGCATTTCTATTTAAATAATTATAATAATTTAAATTTTAAATTTGACGAACACAAGAAAAACAAAATGTATATAGGAGTTAATGGTTTAAATTTAACTATTCTTGGGCCAAATTTCTAATTAGTAATTTAAAATAAAAATTTCGAATTCCTAATTAAAAATGAGGAAATTTTATAATTGCAGTCATAAAAAAATAATAAATAATGAAAATTCTATAACTGTTGCCAAAAAGCGTACAGAAATCCTATGATTGTATACATATTCAAAAGGTATATATCATTAGTAATGATTCATTACATAAGCAAAAAGTGTGTATAAATGAGTGTGTTATACGTTAAGTACACGATTGTTGGCGTGTATAGGTACGTTATTCCTCGTGATTATGTGTAGGTATTGTTTATTTGTATTACGAGTATATTATTATATATTTGTTTTAATTTTAATAAGAAAATTATTTATCATTTACGCAGTTTTATGCATAATAAAGTAGGTAAAAATAATAAAAAGGGTAGGAAAATTTAAATTAGAATTACGCTATTATGAAGACAACCATTATTGATGTTTATAGCTTAATGTATTATATTATGTATATAACTATAATAAGAAAGACGATATAAATTAATTTAAATTGAATGTTCTTGACACTCCATTTTTTGGGTCTGATACAAGGATTTACAAAAAGATAATGAGTATGTAAATCATTTATGAGTGGATTGTGGTGGTTTTATAATATATATAAAAAAAAACAATTATAAAATATTGCAATATTTTTCTCAACCGACTGAATACCAAAATCTTTATAAATGGCCAAGTCAGAAACAAAGGGTTTATGATTTTTTAGTGGTTGTTGATGTTATTTTGGAATATTAAAATGTTGTCTAATGTCAGATTTTTTAGCTCATATTCGTACTTATGTCCAGTTCATGTATTGATTTTAGGAGCATTTTACAAATCAAAAGTTAA
Source organism: Rhopalosiphum padi (assembly GCF_020882245.1). Classification (NCBI taxonomy): domain Eukaryota; kingdom Metazoa; phylum Arthropoda; class Insecta; order Hemiptera; family Aphididae; genus Rhopalosiphum; species Rhopalosiphum padi. Next base: position 8,057,562 of record NC_083598.1, on the reverse strand, counting down.
TATACTTATAGGTAATCTTTGTTATAATAAATTACATAATTTATAATCAATATGTTATAATCAATGGCAATAGCTATAAATAGAATAATACTATAATATGTTGGTAGTCTTTCATTGATTTTCGTTTTAGTAACTACTAACGTTTTATAAACAGTCAATGGTGTGGTATAACTAATGCGATTGGTAGTAGTTATATGAACAACCTGCCGTACCTAGCTAGTGTCATTGCGTTTGTACGAAATGCATCGTCGTCTGAATATCTACATATTATATACAATTACTAGCAGCGAACGTATATGTATACCGTATACCGTGTCGTCCAAACATAAATATAATATTAATATGTAATCGAAATATAAAACAGATAACATTGTGGGGATAAAATGGGTGAAAGACGAATCTCACTTTTTTTGGTTCTTGAAACCTTTCAGGCTTAAGCCCTATGCATTTGAGGACATTATTTACGTCCATGTACACACACGTATTGATGTACTTCTGTACAACAATCGAGCGTGACGAGATTTTTAATTTATATCGAATTACCTGTATATTATTTTTTATAACAATATACGAAATCGAATAGAGCAATTAAAATAATAATAGTGCATGATTATTCAAAATGATTCATATCTATCGCTTGGCATCTGGCCTCCTACAGGTCATTTGATCTTACTCCGTACACCCGACTTATATTGAGGAATATTAAAGAATAGGAACTATAGAAATATATGTATATTAAAGATGCTGTATAGCATACAGTGTATACACACCGTTATTACCATCAACCACAGAGGAGCTGAACAATCAGCTATTACTACGAATATACCGGATTAAATAGCATTTGACTATCGGTTAATAAATATTGTTCGTGTAACCAAAATAAGTCATACAGAACATTAAATTTAGAAATATCGTTAACTGAATTTTAATCACATTTTATTATTCACAGTGTCAATTATCCATTAAAAACGCCTAAAAACTTCAAATTTATAATCATTTTAAAACCGGAGAATAATGACTCTGAATACTAAAAATCTGTACTTTTGCAGTACCGTCACGAACGCGAAACGCCAAAATAACACTCGAGTGATGGTATGTACAATGTGTAAATAATAATATTATTGTATTGTCCAAAATGGACATTATTTCGATACGACAACCACTGCCGTTGGCGCGTTGTGACGCAATACGTACGCAGCTGCGTGCAGCGAGCAATTTTTTTATTGTTTGTTTTATTTCAGTGCAAAATCTAGAGCACTTAGGGTGGTTTCGATTTTCACTATTTGCCGCTGCAGCGAATTCCAATACCGACGGAGGGGAGGTATGATAATGCCACACAAATTATGTGAATATAACGGATTATATACCACGCAAGTACACATACGTAATACCAACGCGCGCGTGTGTGTGTGTGTGTGTGTGAAAGTAAGCAATGTATATACGAATTTATATACCGTAGAGTCCCATTATTATCCGTCATCGTACGCGTATACTTTAAAACAAATGCGCTCGTTCGATCACGCAGTCGTTATATTTTCCATTAATCCCTAGGGAAGAAAAAACAAAAAAAATCTACTCTTGTCATTTTGGAAATTTCAATTCTCCTCTGTCAAACACGGGGACGGTATTATTATTATTATTATTATTATTATTCTATATTTTACCGTCTTATATACCAGCTTTGTTGCGTGTACATAAAAATGCACTAACGAATAATAATATATATATATAATATAATTATTACTACACCGTTTCTTCGTGTTTTATATTATTTTGTTATTTTCGTTATTTATTTATTATTTATTATTATTATTATATTATGTGTATAGCCTAATTTCCATTATAATGGACAATTATTATAACTGCTTTAACGCCCAAGCTTAATTTTATTTTTGTATTTTTATAAACCCGTTGTCCATTACAGTGGACATTTTCTCTTATCCCCACAAAAGCCCGCCATTTATTTTTGCTTACATTATACTTCTGTCAATATTACCTTAAACTAGTGATAATTTGGAAGGATAAACATGTGTTTGATAATTTTTAAAATGTCCATTGAAAAAGACATTGGGCTTGTGGTACTACACAATTTAAATACGTGTTGGGCCTCAACAGGTTATCAACGTATTGTTTCTCTTAGTAAAATATTCAATAAAATGCTCAAAAGCAATGACTCTTCATCGATTCTATTTTATATTTTTGAGTGAGTTGAAAAATATTTTTTTATACTTAGTAATTAGTTCTTATAATCTATTCGTATAAAATATTATAATATAGTTTGAAATGAAATAATGTTGTTGGCAGATTAAACTAATAGTAATGGATAACGATGGCGACTATGATGATGGCAATGGTGATAATGATAATAATAATTATTATTATTCTCGCGAGTTTAATTGGAAGAACTGTGAGACTGTATTATTGCCACGGAAAAATATTATTTTAGCACTCGTGGCTGGCACTGTATTATTATTATTATTTTGAAATTTCCCATCGTGTTTTAATCGTAGTATAATTCAATCTCTCGAGTGAGCTAACATTATATATTTTAGATGACGGTATGCTACGGCGCTCTCTCAAAACACATAATAATATTATTATTGCGGTTGTTGTTTTGAACGTCCTCGAACTGGATCGAAATCCAATCCTCTCGGATACAACATTAAGAAACCTTTAAAAACATCTATTTTGGTTATATAATTATATTATTCAGTGGCGGACGGTCTACTCTTGACAGTTATATTTTTTATTTGTAAGCCCTGACATAAAATCCTAAATATTATGTTTACACAATTATACGATATGATATATCAGTGTTTCCCAACTGGTGTTCCGCGAAACCTAAGGGTTCCGTTTGTCGGTGCCAAGGGTTCCATGAGAAATTTAGGAAAATACTCGTATAAATAAATTAATAATATTTTTGGTTTTAATTATTGATTCTAACATAGAATAGCTCCAAAAATTACACGGGTGTTCCACAAAACGTCCAAGCTCCTGCAAAGGTTCCGCGAGTAAAAGAAGTTGGGAAACACTGTGTTATATAATAATATTTAAACATTTTGTCCCCATTTTTTGAAAGAAAAAAAAAAGAAATCCTAGATCCACCACTGCTCGCACTTTTAATTAGTTATATTTTTACGTGTATACTTCAAATCATAATCAGTTTTCTACAAATAATTCGACATAATACTGTGTATATTATAGTGCATTGCTGTATGAGAGAGAGATTCTATCACGCACTTCATGTCTCGTTTAGTTCTTCTAGTTGAAAAAAATAAACGATGAGCCCTTGTGGTCCCTAAAACGACTTAATAATTAACGGGCTATCTTCGAAACAAGAAACTTACAAAACAGTACATAGAAAGAGTATCATTTTTTTGAGAGTTGATTCACAATTGCGGATGTATGAATAGGCATTGCAAGTACTTAGGTGTGGGTAGACTGACTAGACTGTCTTATTCAGCTAGTGAGTCGTGAGACTATTTGAACTCCAAGTTGGGATGACAAGAGATTGAGTGGTTGTGTTATTAGTTTAATCTAAATTAAACGTGGTTTTATTTGAATTACGTGCATTTTATTTACTGTAAACGTGTTAAGATGTATATATAACTGTAATTACAGTTATTATAGTATATTGCAATTGTTTTATTCAGGTTTGGTTCGTTTATCTCATCAAATTTCTGTTTATGCAGTTTTTTCTTTTACCAATTCAAAACACATGTTGAAAGGCCTAATTTTATTTTTCACAAAACAGTAAACAAAATCAAATTTTATAATCGAATATTTATTTTAATTTTAATTTTCATATTTATTTGAAACTAGGTGTTGAATATAATATATAACAAACGATTGTCGTTAATTATAAAATTGAACTTAATTGAAATTATATTTAATATAATTTCATTATTTATTTAATGAAATTATAAACCTTTCATATGAAATTGTTCATTTTTATAATACATTCAAATCTGTTACTTAAATGCACTAAAAACAGTAAAAACCATAACATACTTTTTAATTTAAAAATAGCTAAGAAAATACAAACTGAAAATGAAAAAACAGGCAAAATAATTTAACTTAATAAATAAATAATTTTATTATGTTTAATGTTTAATCTGACTTATATAATAAATGTAATATATTTAAACAAAGGTATATCATTAAAACAAAATGTAGACTATAACTTCCATAACTGATTAAAAAAAAAAAAATGTTTTGTTTTAACCTTTATATAATATGTACTATAAACTAATGATGTAACAAATGCCAGTAACATATTGTGTATGTAACAAAAAAAGTAAATGTACAATTTCAGATGGACCCCTAACCAAAAGTCAGATTTATAATAATTAGTCTTATATAATTGATACAATTTTTGTATTTAAATACTATGTATTAGATATAAAACGTCAAATCCTTTATTTTCTCCCTAATTATTACTTAAAAAAAACCATTACACCTATTTTCTACCCATTTACATTCAATATGTGTTAATGTAAAAATACGCATAATAAAATTTCGTATTAGAATGGAGGTATCATGTTAATAATCAAATTGTTCATCACTTATTTTGGATTTAGAAGGAAATCTTAAAATTATTAAGTTCACGTGGTATTAATGATAACATAATACGATTTATGTATACTTAGAATTTTGTAATTCTCATTAAAACAGTTTTCGTCCTCATGGTATACCAAAATGATTTCATATTATCTACTTATACGGAATATATACCTATCCATAACCCAACGAACTAATACCTTTTATTTACTAAAGAATCACATTTTTGTAGAATGCAAAAGTTATAAATTTAAACTAGTAGATTGAAAAATATTGTGTTTACAAACGCTGGGATTATAAAATATTATTTGTAATTGATAATATCACATTCACATGAGTTGTTTTCAATTTTGAAATTGACTTATTACTAAAATTATAAAAACTATAATTTTTATAATCAATATTCAAATGACCTCGATGGTTTTTCATTCGAGATAGGCGAGAAAGATTCACTAATTTTAGGGTACCTTACTATAATAATAATATTATACGAGTATGTTGAATTATATTGAATTGTGCACTTATAAAAATATAAACATGATCAAGAATCCCTATTTTGTTTTAACATATTATCATATAACGTAGGTAATTTAATTCAAAAGTTAAGTTTTCGTATTATAATTTATAACTCATTCTATGAATTTAAATGCTTGTCTATCCACTTGTAGAAATCATTGTAAGTAATATTCAATTGTGATCTATAAATACATACTGTTTTAAAAAAGTTTTTGTGAATTTAAAATTCATTATTTATTTATTTTTTTACAAAATTTAATAATTTACATACTAATTCTACAATTTTAAATATAAGTATGTAATGCATAATATTCTGCATTTAGCCAATCTTATATATTTATAAGACAACATTTATATTATATTCACTATTCATTGTTTAATTACACAATTTAAACTCTGAAGGACAAGAAATTTACAAATAAAATCAATCTGATGTGATTAGTTAACACATTGTTTTATATTGTAAATTAATTAAAACGATGAAATATTAACACAATTAAGGTTAACAGAGCTTAGAGTGATTTAATTTATTGCCATTATGTTACACGTTTTAGGTGTAAGTATAAATAAAATATGGTAAATTTTATCCATAATGTCATAAGTTAGAGATAAAAGAAACCAACTATTTGTGTATTTAATACCGAAATTCCAGTTTTTGGATATCACAGTAACATAATTATTTTTACTCGATAAGATAAACATTTTATTTTGTACTCATTATTAGTGTACCTACAACTTTTGTAGATAAAAATTGTAAATAAAGTAAAAATAATGTAATTTGATTATTTAACAATGTAAAACAATTATATTACAATACATTACCGTTAGAAATTAAACATAGCAACTCTTTTAAGATTCTTTAAAAAACACTTTGGCTACTACAAGAACAAAATATAGACAGACTTATAACAAATGAATAGATAACTATTGTATTATTTACTTATATTACGAGTAGTTATATTTTTGTTTAGTAATTATTGATACATTTAGTATTATAAATATGGAATTATTTTATTATACGATTTTTTTTACAGATTACTACATTATAATATAATATTATACAAACAAAGAAAAAATATTATGTATATTTTGTTTATATTGATATTTTAATTATCTGAGAAACGTTGATTGCAAATTGTCATCTTTCAATTTTATATTAAGTAATTAATGAATTTATATTTCAAATTTTGAACTCATGGGCCCCAACACGAACATGTTCAGTACCTCAGTGGGGTCCATTATCTTCTTGAAGAATAAATAAAAATAAAAATAAAATAATGTATCGATTTTATGCTAATTAAATCACAATATAGTTTCTGTATAATATGCAGTTTCACAAAAAATACGAGTTTCAATTATGTAATAAATAGTTCAGATTGAATTCCCTCATTGTTTGCTTGAAACGATTGAAAATTCCGAAATTTCGGCATCATTTCTTAGAGTTATAGAATACTTATTGAACAAATGTAGTGATTCATATAGCAAACTTTGATTTCCACTTATAACTTGTATGTGACGGTATATTTACTAGATTTATGTATATTTTGTAAAAATAAAACAATTTATTTGTTATTAAAAAAATAAAATATATAAATTAGAGCAATCTGATTAAAAATACTAATTCCTATAGTCTCACCTCAATCACTGTATGTCGAATTAAGACGATTAAAATTATCGGTTTTAATAAATATTTATTAGCTACATTTGATTTGATTTTTCAAAAATAAAAAAACGCTTTTCGGAGATCTAAAGTATTAAAAATATTTTATGAAGCGGAAATAACAGTGATATTGAAAATACAACGCAATTTAAATTTTAGAGAAATCACTAAAAACAGCAAAAAAAAAAAAAAATACTTATTTTAAGAAAGTACACAAATCTTTTAGTAAACTGTGTTCAGGATGTTTTTGAAATGCAATGACTTTATTTATATAAAAATAAATTATTGGTGGATCGCACCAATTCTGTCAATAATTTAAAAATAAACTAAAATTCATCGGTTTATATTTGACTAAAAATATTATACATATTAGGATTCATTTGTAAAAAAACAATTTTTCCTTAACAGAAATATTTAAACTTTAAGTAGGCGTATAAAATATCGTTAAAATATCAATCATTCTATACAAAAAGTACAAGTAATTTGATACTTTATAAAATGATTTAATCATACCCTTCTCCCCCATTCGTCATTGAAAGGATCACTAGTAAGTAATTTATTTCTTCTCAATATGTAATTAGCATTCAAAGCATTACTTTCATCATAAATACACTTTTTATACATTTTACATTATCCAGTTCTACTATTATGAATGATAATGATACAAATACTACAACTTATTTCAATAAAAACAACCAACAAATTCAAGATCATGCATGTGAAATATAATGCATTTCTAAAATGTACTTAAGTACATTATTTATAATAGTCGATTTTGAATCATAAAGTTACCACCAACCCCCAGGCAAGTTTCACGTTTAATCAACACATAAAATCAAGAATGCTACACACTTAATACGTATACATTAATATACTATTATGATATCGGGACATGTGAAACTAGGATACGAGGTTTTTTTATCCTTCGGGTATAACGAATCCGATCTTTATGTCCAATATTATGTATTAGTATTTTTGAAATTCCTGAAGGAATGAAAAATTATAACGGCCTCTATCTATTTCTAAACAAATTTTGAATTCATTTTATATATTATGTTGATGCGTCACAATTTTTTATATGTACCCACCACAGGCTACAAAATATGTGTAATACTATTGAAATAATATGATGAAAACCGAAGAGGCATTAACGTGTACCCATTATGTAGATACTAGATACATTAACATGTAACATGTATCTAAAATGTTTATGTGTAGTTCAATTTACCATAACAACCGAAAATTAAAATTTTAAGATAAAAGGAATTTTAAGGTCAACAAGTTTTATATGGATTTTAATTAACAATGTATAAATTTATGTTTATGATTGCAATGTATAGTTATAAAAAATATTTTGCGGCTCTTCCGTCGTCTGAGTAACTGCAGTGGGTGTAGAAACAGCTAGCATATTATACTTACAATGCCACTGAGATCATTTGCGTTGTATACTGAAAATCAAATAAGTATTATACACAAGTTAAATTTGAAAATAATAATATAGATACTTTCATACTATACTATTAACTGTATAATAATATATTAAAACCGTATCGTTATCGTGTGATTCGGCATCGTCGAAAATAATAATTATAATTAAATAATACGATTATTACAATTCGTATACTCGGAAGTGGTTGTGCGGTAACTGCCTCCCAGAGAACATTACGCGTGTGATTTGATTAACGCGTTTACCATAATATTATCCATATGGAAGTCCGCATGGGCCGATTTGTAGAACTGTATTCGTCAGTACATTCTGCGATCGACCCGTAACAATAAATAAATAATCGAGTCAAAATGATTTACATAATCGCGACCGCGATTTAGAAGTGCATTGCATATTTTTATCCTACTTTTTATACTTGAGTACGCCATACGTATAAAACAAGCGGGACAATTGAGTTGTTAAATTATATATATATATATATATATGCGATATACATACAAAATGAGATATTTTATTCGTTTTTAACTGCGAAACTTTTCTAGGGAATTGCTCGTACCGAACGTGCAAGGAAGCAAGGAAGACAATTCCATTTAAAAATCAAATCGTTTGAATTAAATTCATGTTTTATTATTAACCTAATCTCAAACTTACAGCTATAATTGGTCTGTTTAAAATCTCCATTAGTTTTAACTACTGTTGATTTAAAAAAATAAAAATAAGAAAATCACTAACTTGTCTAGCAGTTTAAGTAGATACGCAGTATAATATTCACATCACCCTTGTATATGATAGGTTACCTATATATGTATACATATATTAACATAATATAAACATATACAGCAATTATTTATTTATTTATTTAAAAGCATATAGGGACTGACATCCTATTAAATTAAAAGTTTCTTACTTCTAATAAAATAATAATAGTTTAAAAATAAACTTAACAAAACTAATCATTGATTTTATCGAAATTTTTTATTTTTATAAAATTACATTCTATTTATTTCAGCATCAATAATAATATAACACAAATACAATCGTAAAAAAAAAATCTTTAAAAAATAGTGATAATCATTAAAAACAAAAACATCAATGTATGTTTTAGCTTATAGAGTACCTAATACAGAGATAACGTTATATTTTTTTATGATTATTGCAAATATATTATATTAAAACGTTTATTACAATTTATAAATTTTAAATCGTAGATTAAGTTACAAACATTATTCATTGATAAAGTTATTAACACTTTGTATATTGTTATTTTATATTTAAAAACGCAATCGGCCGAATTCAGTATACGAGTAAAAATATTTCAAGTCTTAGTAACTGACAATTTTGGTAAGTATAATAGTATTTTAGTGTATCAACTTGATGTGAAACGACTTGTATAATACACAGTCGTCGTTTTCCTAATTCTGGACGGTTTATACGTGTAATAACATATAATATTTAAAGTATAACATTATTATAGTATAGTCGTTGTGCAAAGTCAGCAACGCACATACAGAAAAATGATTATTGTTATTGTTATTTGTAAAAGAGCGATCATCTTTGGTCGCCGTCCACCGCGGAGTCATGACGTTACGCCCAAACGAAGTGTAATAACCATTTTCCACGATAAAAAACAATAGATACACAACTTTAAGTACTGTGTGCACACTATAATCGTATAAATCAGAGGTTCCCAAACTATGTTTTTCGCGTACTACTTGTGTTTATTACGGTTAAGTCGACTTACTACTTATGCAGAGGACGGCTATAGATGGCCCGCTGGCCAAATCCGGTCCGCGGAGGGCAAACAACTGGACTACAAAATATATTTTTTTCAGTGCCGGTTTTCCTCACATACAAGATATTTGATTTATTTTTATGATGTATTCGGAGACTTCGATGGCGTTCATCGTTTATCGCTCTTTACGATAATAGTCGCGATAACCCAACAATTCTTAACTAATATTTGGGATTTTTCTGGTCCTCAACAATTTTTTTTTTTTTAAATCCGGACCGTCATATAATTTATAATTACCGACCCCTAAACTAATGGCTATAAATAGAACTGTTTAAAATGTTAATAAATGTATTTCAAAACTACTATGGCAGTAATATTTGTCTTTTTCTCTTTGGCTAAAATCCGTCCGAAAACCTCAGGTAAATTCAAACGTACTTCTGCAGTTAAGTATAATATATTATATTTCGTATAAGAGCTTTTTTTAATAAAATATATAATAATACGAAGTATGTATCATCTACTTTTTCTCACTGTTATTTTTAAAGAATAATTTTATTATTATTATTATTATTAAACACATTGACTTTATTGTATTCAATAGACAATTATAGTAATTGTTTGTTGGAATTGTCTTTTTTATAAGTATTTCGAACTTCCAAAGTGATTACAAAACAACATTTTTTACTATCTTTATTATTTATTATATTATTTTACGTTATTATATCTTTACTTTCTTTACAAAAATACAGTATACAATTTACACTTCGTATCCCGAAGCAGAATACATTTCTAATAATTTCAATATATACAATCAAAATTTTATCGAGTAATTAATAATTAATGTAACTATATGCTGTCATTCAAAATGTAAGATTATTTGTTTTTTTTTTCAAAAAATATTGTTTTGTAATAGTTTCATATTGTTTAAAACAAATATTTCTAAAACTGTTTAAAACTTTTAGATAAAATATGATGTGTTTATCTTTAAAAGAATCACAATTTTGTGATACATTTTGCTTGCACTTGATTTTTTTCACGTATTTTATAATATTAAGTGTAAAAATTTTATCTAACTGCCACATTTCGACGATATATATATATTTTTTAAATTGCATATATATTTTTTTCTTCAGTATATAAATTATTTTTTAAATTACTGTTTCCTTTTGACTTATATATTTTGATTTCCATCTAAGGACGTGATGTAACACACATGTGTAGTGCTTCTAATATTATGTTTTATACGTGTAACAACTCGTTTAATAACATTGCACAATTATCATTCACACACACACAAAATAATAATAATCGTCCTTTACGCCTAATAACACGTTGACCGTGTAAAGGCTGATCAAATTTGTTCGGTTTATTCTGATTAAATAATTGATTATATATTTATATTATAATAATACGCGTTCCTCGTCGAGGAATTTCCTTACAATACCGATCTATCCGGTTTTATTTATATTTTATATAAGTATCAACTTTTACAAAATTATAATAATTCACATCGTTCGCATGTTTTACAAATAACTAAACGTTGAAGTGTTTTAAATTCTAATGAATATAAAATTTTTTTTGTTTTTCTTTAAAAATCTAAAAAATTTTGTATGTTGAGATTAGGTTATATTTGAATTAAGTTTAACTGAAAATATTGATGGCCGATGTAAGAAGTCACCCACTGATAACACTCTTGGGTTATGGTTAATACAAATAATATATAGTTGTATATTTGTAAGTAAATTGAATTGCGTCAAGTATATTAAAAAAATATAAAAATTATTGAGAATTTTCTAAAATGTATGAAAAATACATGGTTAATTTCTCTATTTTAGTTTGTCAATATTATTATAATTTTAACATTTTTACAATTTAAAATATTATCATTTTATTTAAAGAATACATTCACAATATCAAGGCATACAATTTGGAAATAACTTAATTATTTAATATATATGAAACAAGAACAATGGCATAATATGATAAGGTATACTATCAACTGATAGAACCTAAATAATTTGTTTTCTTTCTTTTTATTATTTTATATTAAGTTATTATAAAACTCAAATAACTATATTCCTATATAGGGCCATATTTAAGGGAAGAGGAGCTGAAGCAATTGCACTGGATGTCTTGATCGGGGAGGGGGGGACAAATAACCCACTAATAAACTTTTACATAAGTATAACAATGGAATAATAGAGGTGGTTGAATTATGAGAGGGAGCTAATTTTATACTTTCCCCCGGCAAAAAATGTGCTAGTTCTGGCACCTCTCTTTTATCACGTATTTCAGTTCAGTAGGTATAAGTCTTTACAGTATTTTCTCATAGTTTAATATCCATTAAAAATCAAAAACAAATATTAAACTAAACAGGTACGTATACGAAAAAAAATTTTGGGGAGGGGGGTTACAAAATATAGCAATACAAATTGTGCCGCAACTTAATAAAACAATTTTTTCCTGATTACTTGAAATTATTTCCTGTATACGTGCTTGGAACTATATATAAAACGTATATTACCATTATTTTTTTGGTCAACAATAAAAGGGCTTATCAACTTAATTGTTATTTGTTTACTTTTACTACAGTTTGTGATAATTCCAAGATTTTATTCTTGTAATTGCTGCCTCCAAGTGGATGGAATTACAATGATTATTAAAATGATTCTTATAATATTTTCTTATCGTCAACTCAGACATTTCTGTGAATATATGGATTTATTTTGTCCATCGTTCAATAGGTAAAAATAACTTATAATTTTCGTCGTTACTAAATTCAATTTTTTTTTTTTTTTGATAATGACCCCCTATATTTAGTCGTTTTCATTGAATTAACAAACGTAAGTTGTTTTTAAAGTACGTAATATAATAGGTAAGAGTGGAATAGTTGATTGAATATTTGAATGTAATATTATAATAGATGTTATACATTCATTTTTGGTAATATTTTGTCGAGTTTATTTTTTTTAAATTATGTTTTCTGTATAACTGTAGGTCCTAAAATGGGCATCGACTAATTGCGCCTAAAACAAAGTTTTTGTGTTGGGTCAGTATACCAATTGCCGTTTGTATTCAAATTTGCCTACTTTCAGATATGAAAATATTGTTGTTCGATCTAATTCCATCAACATAAACATAAACAATTTGCATACTATAATGCTTAAAAATTAAAAACTTATTTATTGATCGATTGATTACTGGTTACAATATATTTTATAGCAGTATCGAGATTTTATGAAACGTTATTATTATTACACACATTTGATCACGCAAGTTTAGTATAAAGTAACTTTTTAAATGTTAAGAAATAAAAATATTTATTTATATTATATAATGTATTAATACTAGCAAGAAAATCGGTTAGTGTATTCATTTATTATGTAACTATAACTAACAAATGAGTTTTCCTAAGTTATCGTAAAATGGATAAACTGGTAAACTGCCTTTAAAATCACCTTTCCAACAATTCGCATAATAAAAGATTATATTAAGTACATGGTGTTTTGAAGCAAACAACTGTGTACACAGCAAGACATTCCTTAAATATTCTGTCAATAGTTTAAATTGGTATGTTTGTAAAATGTACTTAAAGCGCTGGAAATCGGTAATTAAAATTAATACAGATTATAATTGAATAACAACAAAAAAAAATTGACACGTGGCATATATGGCACGTACGTTTGGCTAGCCCCCTCCCCCCAATGGAAAATTAAAAAAAAATTATGCCAATATTTAACACGTAATTTGCACGATTACGTGCTAAATATCGGCATATTTTTTTTTAATTTTCCATTGGGGGGGGGGCAAACGTACGTATATATGGCCAAACCCGTATAATATATATTATATTAGTTATACATTGTATTAAATCTATCCATCCGATGTAGGTAGGTATTAAAGCTGTTGAAATGCAACGTACTTCTTGTGACATAGGATTATAAGAACGATGGCGCAGAGTAGTGCACGATAATTATATCTGTTAAATGATATCAGTTGGGTCCGAGTAATGCGCAAATAATCACCAACAGAGAGAATATAAAAGGTAACTCCGCCGTACTCAGTTCGTAGACCAGCCGACCGATTATTTGGGTCGGGTTCGGTTAGGAGTAAGTACACACACACATATATATATTGTGCTCTACTATATTAAATATATATATATATAGGCACTTATAAAGTCGAGGGTTGTTTTAAATTAGGCGATTATAATGAAAGGTTATATACAGTCTCGGCAGGCGCCGAGGACGGATAATATTGTGGACGTAGTTAATGCACGATCTTGCGGACTAATTTATGTATCTATCGGGACAGAATCCAAACAGGCACGTCTTGGATTTTGACCATTTGGCATCGCTCGGTGAAAGTTAATAAGGTTCGATCGACGGCGCTCCCGACAAAGTCTACAGAAGTGCACCCTTGCCGCCAGAGGAACTTTTCACGAACCACGTCGGAAAGCAATTTACTGTTACAGACTCGTATAAATATTCTATATTTAAAATAATAATATTGTTGAATACTATTAGGTATATGCAGGCCACAAGGTAATTTGCCAAGTATAGTTAGTGCTCCACCATTGTTTATATTTAAATAACACACCATTTTCAATTTCTGATTTTTAAAAGTTGTATGTATAGGTATAAGGAGTTAAGCAAAAGCATATTATTAATTATTCAAAGTATATTTGAAAGTATATCAATGACCATGTTACCACAAAGGGAATAATTAACATCAATTGATGAGTAAATGTATAGTGACTGTAAACAAATGCCTACTTGCTTTGAGTAGTTTTTTCTTTATTGTTTTATTAATACATTGGCTGCGTCAACACGAATTGCGTCTCGAAATAAAGGGCTTAACTAAACGGCTACACGGATGGCGTCTGTACTGTAAATTATATTTTTATAAATATATATTTTAGTTATGAATTTTAGTATGAAACCTTTAAAATTATAATAATAATATTTGCGTGGCCAACAGTTTGGACGAAAAGATGGAGATTCAATTTAGCTTAAACTTGGCGGAAGAAAATGCAAACGCTTGGTCTAAATAAAGAATATGAAAAAAAAACAGAAATAAATAATTTCTTAAAATATTTTTGTTGGTTTTTCCCATTTTTTAAATCTGATGGTTTCGAAAATTATTTTTTTGACAAGACTGTAACAGTTTTAATAATTATAGTTGTGACGAAGTTCGTGTATAGCGATTAGCGACTATTTTATAATGATTTAATATTTTTAATTAGTGGAGTTTGTAGCCTTGTAAGTTGTAAGTAATTAACTATTTAATTTTCAATACATAAATAAAATACATTCACAAGTAGGTATACACATTTTTATTAATCAATATTACAATAAATTTATGTTTTGTTTTAAAATTATTAAAATTATAAAAAGCCGATTCAAGCAAAAAAATATGAAAATAATATGTACTAAAAATATCCCTGCCGATATCTCGTTATAGTACAGCCTGATCATGTGATTCCCTATATCAGCTAGTCAATAATATTCATCTTCAATTCGAAACAATGCTATGTATTATTATGTGATGAGTTTTTGTACTCGTAATGAAACATGTTTTGCGAATGTTCGGTAGCTAAAATTGTCTTGTTACAAAAAAAAAAAAAAAATATATATATATATTATATACGCTTAACCTTGATAACGTAATATAATAGTATTCAACTT
The DNA here is from genome assembly GCF_020882245.1 of Rhopalosiphum padi. Lineage (NCBI taxonomy): Eukaryota > Metazoa > Arthropoda > Insecta > Hemiptera > Aphididae > Rhopalosiphum > Rhopalosiphum padi. The sequence continues at coordinate 8,041,960 of NC_083598.1, read as the reverse complement.
CGACTGTACCTACTTATTAAAACATATTTAAAAAATATTATGTTAATATATTATATAATAGATTTAATAAATATTTACAGTTTGATAGGTTTTCAGTATAGCTCGACAAAAAATGTATATCCAAAAAGGTCATTTTAGTGCCCTTCTCGCCACGAAGTTGTTCCATGCACAAGACAGTGGCGTCATTATGACGTGTACACGAAATACACCTTATTAAAGATGTAATTTTTTATTATTTTTAAAGCCATCTACTGGAAACTACAAAAATGGTGTTAATTTTAAAAATAATAATATATTCATATTATATCACACGAACTTAAATGCGGGGCCTTATAGACCTCGTAGCCGTTGTGTATCATATGTAGAAAAAACCATAATAATGATATAACGATTTTTCTCTCAATATCATAATATCATCCTGGACGAGTTAAAATTTAATTTAAAGGTTTTATATTTGGGCTTGACTACAGAAATTGATGAGTCACGAGGGTTTTATTATTTTGGCATGATTTCTTGATTACGTTCTAATTTCATAAGGCAATTTATGTGATTTTGAAAAAAAATATCTACTATTTAGTACTATCCAGAATAGTCTACAGCACTACTTTTCTTATTATTTTTACATTTTTTTAATCGTATGTAAATATAATGTCATAGAATTTGGATGGTTCAATCACCTGCCATTGATAACAACAATACCCATCCATAACTTAATGTTTGCGATCATCGCTTATTATCATTGAATCAAAAAACGAATTTTCTCATGAAATGTTGATCTTAAAAATGTGCAACTCACAGGCTCACAGTATAAATAATTATTAATTAGTATAAATTTACGTGTATTGACGTGTACGGTTTTCTTTTATCCATAATTTCACTACATATAAGCGTCATAATATAACGTGTGCCAATGTGCATATCACGATAATGATGATGATATCGTAATATATTATATTATTATTATATTGTGTATATTTGCAATATTACCAACGAGTCTATATTGTCTAAAATCAGTGGCTGATCGAAATAAAATAATACCATTGACCATATACCCGTTCGGTTTTTTGCTGAAATGTATATAACAATTACATCATTACCGTCATTATATAATATACGTGCGATTTTTTCAAGTATGCAAGATCGTTGGACGTCGAGTGGATATTATAACTGGTGAACGAATTATAAAACTAATATATTTATATAAAAACGTATACGGTTTGATCACGGAAAAAATAAAATTATTATAATTATATATAAATATAAAAAAAAAAATAGATAGGTACTTAACATAATCAATTTTATTTATTTTGCGGTTCGACATCGACTGTTATAATACAAAAAATACACGTGCGTTTGCTATAACAATGCGTATAATATCAGATTTATTACTGGACTTATATTGTCGCCCTACAAATGTACATATTATTATCTATTATAATAATCGTGTGGTATATGTATAGACATCTATTATACGAAACGAAACTTGTAAAGTGTTCGTATAATCGAGTGATACGTACAAAAATCGTCGTATATCCATATAAAATATATGATATAACTACTCCTATAATATTTTGCTTGGCTAAAGTTATAACAACCAATGCTATCCGGGTACCTACGCGTCTCATCGTTGCAAGTCTATAATAATATCAATGCAAATCACAAAATATATTATTAGTATTCAGGGCGAGTGCAAATATGTACGGGCGAGTATTATATACTTCTATTCTACGCGTTAGGCTGTAGACACTACGACATTATTTAGATAATATATTACAATAATGCTATACTGACGTTTTATGCACTCCACGAACAATTATTATTATTATTATTATTAATGTATAACATGCCTATACGAACAACAGACACTTTGGTAGATGACATCGCGTGTATGGGTTGATTATGGCCAATTTTTTTACATCGCTTCGATATAATAATAATGATAATGATTTATTACAAGTGAATAAAACAGGCAAAAGTCCAATGGTGTAAATAATTAAGATACATAGAAATTAAAACAATATTTGGAAGTATAAAAAAATAAAATATTGATAAAAATAGGTACTTATATTAATATATTATTTATTTATATGTATGTATAATATAATAATTTTGTATACACAGTATTACATACTGTATTCATTACTTAGGGGCGAGTTTAAAATCATTCTCAAAGATGAAAAGAAAAAATTCACAGTTGCAAAAGTTTTTTTATGTACATAAAGTCTTTGCATTAGAAGTTTTGATGTCGAACAAAGAAGTGGAGTAACTATTTTAAGCAGAAATGTTAAAAGGAACACCATTTATAGCTAAGTAGAGAGCATCAATGTTACCATTAATTAATTTATAAATAAAATTAATATCAGCTAATTCATGTTAAGAAGTTAGAGTAATATTAATTATTATATTTCGGGCTATCATTAATATTTATATCACGTATTTGTTTTTTCTTTTATACTCTACTAATTATACCACCATACTTTTATCACAGTATCTTCGATTGGTTATAACTTCTTGTCTATATAATATCACTAGTATTAAGCTATCATATTTTATGCGTCAGAAGCTAATTCATATACAATATAAATTGTTCCGCTGATAACTTGCAGGATATAGTTAATTTGTATATAAAACCATACTATTTGCTATTGTCTGATATATTACTATTGATTGGTTTAATTAATTATGTGTCAAAGTCAAAGATAAAGTATTTTTAATAACTTGTCAATGTGCACAAATCAAGAAATTGGTCGATAATATTTAATATTAACTTTTAAAATTTTTAAAAATCGGAATAGATATATTCAAGTTCACTATAATAGGCATATGCCAATATTAGCAATAATGATCGTGAGTTGAAAACATAATATAATATGCGTATTTTAGATTTATTATTATACGTTTTATTCGTATTTGAACGGTATTAATAATAATATTATTATTGGTGTTATGAGTGTTGTTTTTATTGTTCAAATATATTTTATCATTAATTTCAATGTGTCTATATTAGGCTTAAAAAAGTATTACTGAGACCAGATTGGTTCTGTTGAAGGAATTTCGGTGGTATAACGATTGTAACAATATTTTATATATTATATAATATAATATACAATATATTTAATATTATATTGTGGTGTATAATAATCAAGGTACTTGCAGTTCAATAGTTGTATATGTATTACAGTTCAGTAATCAAGTTAGATTTATAATTTGTATTCAGTAACGTACTTACGTTTCTAGGAACTAAAAAATGTATCTTGAGATAAGTTTTAGTGTAACTTTTTTGAATATTAGAATTGTTTATATAATAAAATAAATATCGATATTAAAATAGTTTTATTTTCAAAAAAAAAAAACAATTTTACTTTAAGTTTGAAGTGTTTGAACAGAGTAATTTGATCGTAAGTCAAAAAGTCAAATATTTAATACATTGAACTAGGTACTTGTTTGTATCTCCAGTAATCACTTTTTATAATATGAAAATAATATTAAGTATAAATTATAACTTATATAATATATTTCCTCGTGAATCCCTCAAACAAACAATAAATAGTTAGCAGTGTAATTATTTTCTTATAGAAATAAACGTAAAGATAAAAATATACATTAAATAACTTGTAACTTTAAATGGAACTTAGTTATTGAAACTTCAACTCGTAATCAGTTACAATACTAATCGAGTAATTTGATTATCCCTCGAATTACGTTACTTATATAACGTATAAGAGTATAATAGAACACAATTATTTAATGTTTTAAATGATTCCTAAATATATTTCATAAGACGGACGACGAAAACTTTGGTGTTTCATTAAAAACGATAAAATACGGATCGATGATAAATGCCAATACGTGGTTAAATAATTTGTCAATGTGTGCAATAAATAGTCAAGAGGAAAGCGTATGGTAATATTATGCTCATTGCGATCGATGAACATTCTAATATCACAATGTCCGTCAGTTATGTTAAATAATGCATTTGGATTAAGTGGTACAAAGTACAATACGAATCGTATCATTTTCTCAGTTGGTTTTAATCGAATTATACATAAATTAACGAGGTCGTCATTGTTTTATATTATTATTTAGCCACGTCAATGTAAAATCAATTACGACATTTTACGATATATTAAAATCGTTATCGTTTTTAATACACACAACGATGTGGATATGTTTTTCAGAAATTGGGATCAAACCATTAGCCGGGAATAATATTTACTACGCTTATTACAATAATATTATTATTTAGTCGTACGAGAAGAAGATAATGGTTAAATGTTAAAATATGTTAAGTACGGTTGTTATGCTATAGATAATATGTATTTTAAATACATGTTTTTATAACAGATATATAACAATATAACTTAACTATAATATTATCATGTTTTTGCTATAAAGGTCTGTACATTTTAATATTATTGTTTATTACTTATAATACAGTCTTTTATTTTTTATTTGTATGTACTTCAAAATCCAAAGCCAAAGCTTAACATGGAACAGGCACATTTATATTATATGATAGGTTTCAAAAGATTTAGTATTATGCATTGTACAAAGTCGATACGCTGGTATATACGAGTACTCGTACATATTTTCAATTTATTATCGAAAATGTAACTAGACGATATTTTCCGATGATGATATTATATTATATACATAAAAGATACATATTACCGACTCGTATCATTTTATAACTTTGTTTTGTAGACTTCATGCGTATATCGAAGACTAAATAATTTATAGTAGATATATGTGATTTACAATATCCAAAAACGAAATATTTATGATATCGTGATTTTTGCTACCTATAAAATATGATGCACCATACAGTATAACTGCCACGTGTGTGAAGATTTCTTGCTAACCTTTCACTTTGTCCAAATATCACAGGAAAAATCGTATGTTGTAGAGTAGTTTAATTTGGTTTTAAGAATTTGGAACTTATAGTTTGTTTGTAACGTTGGTGCGGAGGTAGTGGTAGTTTGTAAATTAGTCCTCTTCTCAGTTAATTTTGATTATTGCTGCAAATCGATGATCTTACAAATTCCAAAAATTAAATTTCAATAGTTTACAAGTTGAGCTCTAAAACTTTAATTTGTCCGGTGTAATTTTTAAAATGAATGGGGGCAGAGATGTTGATTTCATATAAATATTAGTTAATTATCGTGTTAAATAAACGTGTTCATTCGTCTTACAGACGAGCGATATTAATTTTATCGGAGATATTATAAATAGGTACTATAAAATATAGTGCACATACTCCGATACTCGTGTGCAGTGCATAGAAATATTAATATTTGAACTGCGAGTTCCCCATTTCCTCCTATAGGTTGCAAAGAGCAACAATTGTTAGAAAGAGATAGTCAATACCAGTGCATATGATGGGAACTAAAGTGTAGACGTATTTTTCTTAAAATGTTGTCATCTTTGTTTCTCTCTCGTTCAATATTAATGGGTATAGATGGTTTAAATCGTATGCTATTTTTTGTTTATAATTGTTGGTCCTTATTGGTCTCCGAACACCCTCATCTTTGTTAACAGTCCTTGTCTTTATAGGTGCCAACGGTGCAGTGTGGTATGATAGTTGCAGCTATTGATTATACAGGACAGTTCAGTTTAACGCCCAACATGTACGATAGTGATGTACATACGATAATAATTTATATATAATATATTATAATATAGGACACGGAATCTAATGTTTAATGCATTCAAACATTTTCGACCGCAATTATAATCGTACATGGTTATACACACAGACAATGCGGTTATTCTGAACTCGATCCAAGAATCGTGATTATGTCGATTTAGTTTTTAATCGACAACAATGCGAACTGCGAAGTGCTGTCGACAAATAATTATGGTGTTATTTATACTCATCCGAGTACCTATGTACGCAGTAACACAAAAGCTGCTCCGATGGTCAACGGTTGAAATTATGATGTGTTAAACGTAAAATTGTCTACGCATATTTTATCGAGATGAATGATGCATTATATAACAAGTGAATAATATATTTTAAATGACGAAACGCAAAAAAATGTACAAAGCAATGCAGACATTAAGCCAATAATTATTGAACTACACGAATCTGTCCGAAATGTGTATAACAACAGCGATATAATATTGACTAGATTGGCGGTTTGTTTTTTAATGAAAAGAAATAATATAATCAGTTCAATAATGCTATCGTATTTAGTAATGAATAATTTATATTTTTAACATTGTGTTATAGATACATTAATGGTGTAAGAAGGTCGAATACCTGATGGATTATAAATCGGGAAATCAGGAAAATCAGGTTGTACATCGAAAATATAAAATGATTACAACATAACGTTCATCGTGTTTTACCATTTTATTGTATTGTTTTCAAACCGTTGTTGTTATAATATTTTAATTTTATCAATTGCTATAAATTAAACAGATTATTACGATATTACATTGTGTATTCATACAATATTTACGTGTAAGGGATACAATTATTATTATAATATACTTTTTAATAATAATATAAATGATTTCAATTAATTTTTTTTTTTTAACAATAAACCTTGAAAAACAGTTGAAAATGGATTCAATGAAATATTCTTTAATATAAAATGTTGTGTGATTATTATTTTTGTCACACGTAATCGGTGTAACCTTGGTGTTATTTAATATTTTGCAATAATGTTTTAATAAACAATACATTTTATTTTACAAAATATATTTATTTATTATTAATGTAAAACTTTGATAATTTAAAACGACTCTACGTTATTATAATGTAAATAATATAAGAAAAAAATAACATATTGTATAATTTTGATTACGTAAAGGTTATATTATTATATTTTGGTTATAATTTTTATTGAAAACGTAGTTGTAATATAATTTTATTACATCTATAATGAAGTTAATTAATAGTTGTAAAAATTATAAATTAAACGAACACCATATAACATTAATAGGGCAATATTGTTAATTTATTCATTGTTTTTCCTGTACAGATTTAACCAATTACAACTACAAGTCTTATGTCTTAATATAAATAGTTAATTTACTAAATAAATAATACGCTAGTGAATACGTATAAAAAAAATATTTGTATAAGTAAGTACAGAAACGAGTACCCGTGGAAATGCGTTTGAAACTCTACTGTATTGGTTGAGGAAATGCTCGTTTACGGTACATAATATACGACGTGTGAAACAACTATTTGTATACGGAAATAATTTGTGTTGATTGATCCATCTGTAACAGCTTGAAGCAGATCGCTATATGGACATTCGTTCTTATTATGTGATCGGACGGTCGGTCGTAAGAACATAATTGATTTTCATATTTTGAAATAAAATTTTGTATTTGAAAATATATTTCAATTGAAAATTTCATTATTATCAATAACGTTTTACTATAATTTTATAAATTATTATACTAAATATAAATTATAATACATATTATAAATTATATTAATAAGATTATATTATTTAGTTTAAATTGTTATGTATAGAAGTATAAATCAACTTCTACATTGTATCTGTAAGTTAAGGGCTTATCGTTGTTTCATAGAATTCATTAAATAAAAATATTTTCTCGCTCTAAGCACAAAACTAGAACACTATATTGATAATAATACTTTTTTTATTCAAGGTTTATTTTTATTTTTCACATAAATAAAATATTTCACGAACACTATATTTTAACATTTTAAAACCCTGTAGTGTAAAAATAGATAAATAAATAATCAATATCATTTAAGTACACATTGAATTATGACGATATCTAAAAACTATAATATAGTATCAGTATTAAGTAGGTCTTGCGATTTTTCTGCACCGCGAGTTGCTGTACCGGACGTTAATTTTCAAATCATTTAATCAAAAGTATTGTAAGACTTCGGACAATTTGTTCGATATTTAAACATTTTTTTCACATTAGTAGTAAATATTTATTACGTTTTTTCTACAATACACAAAGAACGATCAACAATATTATCATCATGAAATAATTAAGAGGACTCCATTAAACACCTTTTTCCACACAAAATACGATATTATTGCATAATAGTAAACGGGTACAGTTTGACATCGCGTGGAAAATAATTCGAGAAAATTGAAATACGTACGGCGCAATTATATGTATATTATATTTTTTATATGCTTTAAGTATCAGCTGTGGTATGTATAAGTATAAAATATTAGCCCGGGATAGTGCATTATCAAAATTGACGGAAGTAAACGTGGAGGTGAAAAAATAACTTTTATTTAGAAATATTGTCCTACTCTTATAGTTTTCGTAAAGGTACATTTCACCTAGTATTTTTTTTATGTGTTTTTGAAACACACTTATATTACTTATATTTATTATTGTAAAATATAAAAATAACATACGTACATAGAAACTAGAAAAAAAAATCTGTCATCAAAAAATGAGTAATGAATTTACAACATACTTGCTAGTAAAATATACTGTAGTGACGTTATAATCTAAGGTATACTATCATAATAAGCTTTGTAAAATATTATATCAAATTATCAAAATTGGTATTCAAATATTTTTTCATGTTTTAAATTTGAATTTTAAATGCTATTTTATTGTATTGATATTTTCCTATAAATATTTTTTGTTGACTCTCAATTAAAAATATTTTAAATTGTTGTAAAACTAAATGTTTACCAACAAAATCAAAAATTGTTACATGAAATATTGCTATTAATATGACTGATACAATTATTTGGAACAATGTTACTGAAATGTTACCAACGTTTATTTTGATACATGATAATTTAAATTTATTTTAAATTATAGAACTATTATTATTTTATTTAGACTGAAATATAATACTTTAGTTTGTTAATAAATATTTAATATTATTTATTAATACATAAAAATGTAAACATAATAACAAATGCACGCTTCCATAAGAGTATTATAATTAATTATTAATTCTAAAAACTTTTCTGTTTTCCAAATGTTTTAAACTTGGTTGACAAAACCCTTAAACAAAGATTTACTGATATTTAAAATTAATAAATGCATGACAATATAGAAAGACATATCCGAATTAAAATTGTTTATTGATAAAAAAAAAGTATTTAAAACATGTTTCTCAAATACTCGTACTTTTTTAAAAGTATTTGAATAATACATAAATAGGTACATTCCAGTATTTTTTACAGAAATCATCACAACAATAACATAGTACTAATGGATTATATATTTATATCATATTGGTAACCATAATTATTGTCCACTTTAGGACTATTGAGTCATTTTAAAAATAATATTATAAAAGTTGTCATTAAACTCGCAGCCGAGGTATACTAAAATACATATTATTATGGACTTAATACATAAGGTAACGGTTTATAATATGCCGCTTTGAAAATGCGATTATTCGAATAATTTTAACTATCGACGCGACGTTTGTTGTATCTCCTTTAGAGGAATTCGCGTTGGTTTATAATAATAATAATATATATATATATATATATATATATATATATACACACCTATTATTATTATCAAGTAGTTTATGTGTGTGCGCACCCATCGTCGTGTCGATGATTGTATGCGAGTCGAAACTAGTACAAGTAGGTTAATCTCTCGTACTTGGGGGGGAAATTTGATGCAGCAGCTTCGTACGGTATAATGCGATTTCGTAAACTAAATTAATAATATACTTAACGACGTATTATAAGATATTATTCTGTAAATTCTACTCTTAAAGTGAGATTTTCACGTTTGCTTTTCATCGCGATATAGCCATTTGCACGAGTAAATAAATATTATGTAAAAAATATATAAATAAATAAATTATGATAATTTATTTATGAGATCCATTTGAATATAATTATGAAATTTGTTTGTAAAATAGTTATTTGAAATAGTTTAGGAAATATGGATGAAAATTTTAAGTATATTTCAGAGATTATTTATCACAATTATAACAGTTTTTATTTTAAACCAAAAAATTAAATAACTGTTTACCTATTTAATAGACATTACGAAAGTGCCATATTACATTCAAGCCTTGTGATATTAATAATATTCATCAAAAATAATTTCAATAATCTTAATAATACGATTTTTGGATTGTCGACCGTAGCTGAATCTTCAATATTAGCTAGAGATTTCCGAACCATCATTAACCCTCTCCTCACTTCAAACGGTTCTTTTAGGTATACGTATTAATATAAATATTATAATATACATATAGTAAGTATAATGTCAGGTTTTGTAAATAACCGATACAAAACACTAGTTGGTTTTTTTATGATGTACTTACGTATGATTTATATACAATTTTAAACGGACGAGGATATACACGTATAACCTATACAAGACACATTTATATATATTTAATCGATACACGACTTTATTATGCACGTAAATTTAATATTATTATAGTATTATAGTTACGTTATATTTTGTAATTTTTGTTACCGCAGAACAGCATCTAATTGTTGGAGTATTTTTTATCCTCACGTATAATCATGATGTTACTAGCCATAATATTATGTAATATTAATATATCATATTATCTCAATGTGGAAACATATATATTTATTCTAACTGAGTGTTGTGAGGGCTTTATTTAACTATACAGCCAATTTAATAGTTTTATATAAAGTTGAAATAACATTAAATGTTTTTGAACAAAGTTTATATTTTAAAAGCAATTTTGAGTAAAAAACTTATACTGACAACTAGTTAGTGATTGTACTTTTTTTTTATATAGAATACAACTTTAATAACACATTTTAATGAAAAAAATATATAATATGACTCCAAAATAACCCCTCCCCAGTACTAATGTTATGTTAAATAAAAAAAAAATCGATTTAAGACTATACAATATTAAAGTAGCATATTTTCTGGTATCTTGTTTCTGTTTTCTTTTGATGTACTCGTGGGTGTTTATTGTGTATTATTATGTGTGAGTATGAGAAGTAGGCCTTAAAAAATAATTGAGCAATCGTTATCTGTTTGGTGTCCGTTGACTTCACACGTTACGTCCCGTGAATACATGGTAATTCAGCGTGCATGTTCATCGTTCTTTTATCCTTTAATAGTAAATTTATTCAAATTATTATAATTTTTGAAGTTTTTAAATACATTAATTTTGTATGCTACTTAAGAAGTGAATCGTGTGGCGATACAGTCATATTTTTTCAATGACGCCTTTTTTTAATAATGCTTTTGAAATAGATACAACATTTTGTATAATCTGACTGTTACAGTTACCATGGAAATAAAACAAAAGCAAATATTAAACCGATACTATAACGTTAGAATTTTTCGTTATAGTACCTGTAGACTGTACTTAGCGTAACTGGTGAATAATATATTTAGTATTTACGTTAACATAGCAACTGCATTGCTAAATTTATTTTAATCGTAATATTAAAAACATATGTATAATTCAATATAGTTTTTCCGTGTAGTGAAAAAATATTAAGTAACTTTGTTATTAATTATAATTTAATGAAAGAAAATACTTAATACTGTGCTCGCATAAAATATATTAAGGATATAGTAATCTAATATTTATTATACTCAGACAATTACCACAAATTATAGAATTTTAATAATAAATAAATATTACTAATTAGTAATTAGGTACAATCATTTTTCAAATCATCATAGTCTCCTCAATATTAATATACCAACATATCTTCTAAACATGCTAATAGTATCATGCTTAGTATGTAATTTCTAATAACTCAAATCTACTAATTTAGATTTCGTTTTAGAAACATCAAACATTTCAAAAATATCAATTACATGTATCGCCACAGGCACTCTTTAAATAACACAACAAAATGGAAAGATTTCAATCATATAAATCAAATTTTGAATAAATAAAATATATATAAAAATAGGGACTTAACATGCATAGTGTACCGGCCTGTATATTACAATGTAGTCATAATACGCACGCTCTATTAGTCATATCAGTAATACATTACAAATGTACAATAAAAGCATGTATACAATATAAATACTTTAGGATTTTATGCAACTTGAACACGATTATATTAATGTCGTGCTAAAATATAATTTTTGTATATATCTAGCGACTCGGGTTGATAGTTGATACTGCTGTAGTAACATTTCTTCGAGAGTCGGATAAGACGTAATAAATACAATTCAACAACAACAATAGTTTATTAGGATTCAGATTGGTAACTCAATACACATTTATGATTAGCAATATATTTTGAAAACCAGTGAATTATATTACCAAGCTCTCCGGAACGTTAATTTAAATTTAAATTCTTGACTTCTTGTCATAATTTGTAATATTGTTGAATGTCAAAATGTTTCATAAATCTTCTACTTATTTTTCAATTTTTTATTATAGCTTTAAATTATAAAATTTCAATAATTCCATAGGTAAGTTATTTCTGTCGTGTTTAAAAATACGTCGAGTATGTAAATATAATTTATTATATTACTTTTAATTTTATTATGGTTTCAGGTTTATGATTTTGATGTTCTTACTCGCGTATTTGAGTTATACTGAGTAATATCTAAATATAAAATGAATAAATAGTGATGGGTAATGTAATTAATGTTCCTATAAATTTGTTTAGTGACCCACAATTGGCTCATAAAATACAGCAAAACATAAAATTAATCAATTTCTATTGCAATCCGGCATTAGGTTATTATAATAAGTAATTTATTATTATATATTCCATTACGTATTTAAATTAACCGATTGATGTAAAAACTACTGATATGAAATAAAATATATTAATACTAAATGGTTACATTTAATTATCAATACTAATTAAATCGTCAACAATATATTTATTTATTAATATTGATCGATGGTGTATAATAATATGTAAGGCCCGAAGGTCTGATAATTAATTCCCTAATTTTATTTATTTTCCGGTTATTTGTATTTTGGAAAACATCCTATGACTGAGTATTTAGAAAGACGTGCAAAAGAGGAATATAAGCGTATCATACGTTATGGCAATATCGTAAAATATTTTTTTTATATAACAATAATTAATACTCGTACTATCAAATAATTGGAATGGGATTCAACAAATACATCGTAACATTTCCTAAATATATTTATACTCAGATGACGAGATTTGTTTCTGTAGTGTATAAATGTGTGCGACTGTCAAAAACCATATAAAAACGTGTGACTTCGGCACCTGTGTAGTCACACAAATTATAACTAACACACACGCTACACGTAAGAACGTTCTTATTTACGTTCAAAGTAAGTACCACTAGTACCAGTCATAACAATTGATAGATTTCTATGATTTCTAAAAACTTATTTGATTTTGTCATTATATAGTCTTATCTTTCAACAATTCTCCCACATGTTTGATGAAAAAGCGTAATAATCTTGAAATAAGATATTCAGTCAACGACACAGTACCTACGTCCTACATAATGTACATGTTATAAACCTACGTACATTTATTTTATTTTTACATTATATAAAAATAGATAAAACTGTTCATTTGGCCATAACTAATTGAAAACTATGAATTTATAAATTTTAAACTATATTCTTTTCGCGATTATTATAAATCAAGTATCATATTATCATTATATATAAATTCAATCATTAAAGTCTTATAATGTTATCATGTTTTTTCTGAATTAAAGATTTATGACAAACTACCAATGTGTAAACAATATAATATAAGCGCTTTTAAAATAGTTTAGGTAGTTAAGAATAAATAACGTAAAAAATTAAATCATGTCAGTAAATTTTTCTTTTCTTCAACTCCATTAAATGTAAACTGCATAGATTTTTAACAAAAATATTTTCATTATTTTGAGCAAATATAAAATACAGATCTATAATCATATTTTATCATAATAACTGATTTATTTTCTGTAGCCATCAACAACAATATTGCAAACAAAAAAATTTCGATTTATATGAGCTTAAACAAAAATTTTGTTTGTGCCTATCTTTAAGCTGTACATTCTTTAAATATTTTTCCATTTCATCTCTATACTATTAGATATATACTTATATAATATATAATTAAGATATTGAGATTTTAAGTTATTTTACTTATTTCGATTTAAAAATAAACATATAGCGGAGGTTGAAGAACTATACTACTCAAGAAGCATTAAGTCATTTTTTTCGTTGTGATAAAACATTGGTTGACTGAACTAAAATTAACAAAAATTGCTATGTTGCTATGTATAAGGCCCGTTTTGCAGTGGAGTAACCGTGATTTTTTAAGTGTCGATGGGGGAGGGGGGTCCAAAATATAATAATTTTAAAGTAGCAAGTAAATTTAATAATTATTTTATTGTTTGATTAATGTAAATATTGTAATTATAATGTAAAATTTAATGATAATTAAGAAGTATGTACAATATGTGTATACTGCTGTAACGCCTGTAACCACAATAGTATTACGGTACTTTTAGAGTTTATAAAATGAAAACTATGCGATGTTTTGTATAACTATTCTTTAATTGTTGTACAAACTAATCAAACAATGGTAGAAATAAAGTAATTCTAAAATATTCTTCGATATCTTTTGATAGAATATTAACTCAGTTATTTCATTTTTTCACGCTTAACTAATCTATGAATTTCAATAGTAAGTTCAAAATCATTTAATCTTTTATTAATCTCAATAAAATATAATTTGTTAAATTCAGTAGTGATGACGTTTACCATAATAAAAAATAATTCATTTTTTACTAGATAATTTGTTCATCAGCTTCCACCAAATCAATATTTTTATTTTGTAAATATTTGCAAAAAAAACTGCGTATATTTAAAAATGTAGTTAAGAATACCGAGGGCTACATTAAATTCCAAAGATTAAAATGCCAAAAACAGTGGATTAGCTTTACTCGATGAGTATCTGTATATCTGTATATCTTTTCACGTAAACATTTCTGTCAAACAATAAATAATTACAGGGAAAAATGCACTTAACATTGAATTACAACATTCAACCCACCTAGTTGATCAAAGTTTTTTATTTTTTATTTTTTTTGAAGCAGATTCTTATTTTTCAACTTGGCCAGATGTATATTAAAAAAAAATATTATAACTTCGGAGTTATTTAAAAAGTTATAGCACGCTCTACAGTACCGATAGTGTTTCTTATTCCTTGAATATTGCAAACATATGATACGGACAGATTGAGATTATGGTCACTGCAATGCATGTACTACAATGCACTAGGATATTTATTATCACGATATCCCAGAAGCTGTACTCAGAACTAAATCGAATCAATTATTAAATTTTGTCAAACATTTTTATTATTTTAGAAAGATACAACACGGTTCAAAGGGGTGTTCGGACTCAGAGACCCCCCCCCCTCCGGTCGCGCCAATGGCGGCTTGTAATATTAATACATATTAAATTATTCAACTTTGATATTAGTTTTTAAATTGATTACATTTTGATTGATACATTGTCTAGAAGGATTTTTAATTAATGGGATTTGACAAAGAATCATTCTGTGAAAATGTTAAATATTTCGAATCAAGATCGGTTGATTCATGATGTGTATATTATTATATTCTATAAAAGTTTATAATATTTCATTTTTAAATTTTATGTTATATTTTAAACTCTTAATTTAAAATTTTAGAGTATAATGATATTTTTTACGTATACTTTTTGTTCAATTATTATAGTTACATTTAATTACAGTTATTATATAGGTTGAACTTAAAACTAATTACAAATTTTGGAGGCCGAATCATCGATTAAAAATCGAGAAGTAATTCTGTTTATAAATGTTAAAATAAGTGTATAGTAGTATAATTTAACAAAATTATATTAAGTGAATTTATATATATAATTAATTCTCTATTAAATGTAATTAATACTAATACTGATTTTAAAAGTATTTATAATCTCTTTAAAACAAAAAAAAATATAAATGTAAATAAAGTATTATATACAAATTGACTATCTCAGTATTATATATTATCTGGTAATTTTTTTAATTAACAAGCTGGCACTAAAATAGTAAAATATTCCTATTGTTTAAAATTACTTAATTTTTTTTACGGTCTAGAATCTAGATAATACAATGTATATAATGTACATTATAACTGATCGTGTTGGTTCGGCTTTATTAATAACACCGTTAAAATAGATATGAATCATAACAATAATACTTAAAGTTTAAAATTAATGTGACGTGAAGGTGCTGTCCACTAGTACGTCTGGTGTATTCTAAATTAAATATTATTTTTAAGTTCGTTATGTTAATGGTGACCCATATTGTAGAGAATTGATGGTGGTACAAAATATAAGTACCTGTTTAACGTAAATTTGAATACTCAATTTAATAATTAAATTATTAGATTAATAAACTTGTGTAAGCTTAATGTCTGAAAAAAAATGTTCCACCTTGCTTATTGTTATATATAACAATATAATAAATTATTAAAACATTTTAGGCGTTATTGAAGTATATCCACGAATTTGACTAACCCACTCTATTTTAACAAACTCCAAATTATATATATATATGTATATATATAATAGCAAATAATTAAGCATTAAATATTAGAAAGTTGATTTTATATTGTAAATAATTAATTATCAATTAGGTAAGCAAATTCAAGTATCCCACCTGGCACCTGTGTGGCTACATTATTCAGTCTGCTCCAAAGGTATCCTAATATAGCGAATAATTAGCGAATATTAGGTGGTTTACCTTAATATTGGCTTAAAAAATAATTGACTAAGAAGAATTTATTTTTTTCAAAGAGCACATACATTTTATCAACCACGGAATTGCAGATTAACGTCTGTTTATGCCTATGATCAAAATATAACAACGGTTTTATTTAAATAAAACATATTGATGTATACAATATATTATTATGTGTGTTACGTTTATTTAACTTTTACTGAAATTAGTTGTTTTTCCATTATAAAAGCAGCCGGCGTCAACATCAAAGTGTAAGGTAAACTGTGCTTGTTTATCGATCATATAAATACAAGATATTAGGATATTATAATAGCTAGTAAACCCCGTTCACTGCTCAGTTTGCTTGAACCATGGGCAGGAAGCAAACGTATAAGACGTCTAAAATTCGGAAACTATAAGTAGGTTCTTAAAATTTCATATTATACATCCTTAATTAGTATACTATATTATTTATATTATATTTACTACTAGTTTATGGGATATAATTTAGTTGGAATAATTAAAGTCATATTATGTGAAACTAAACATTTTTATGAGGCCAGAACAAAAAATGTTTAATTAATAATGCCCTTTATCCCCACACAACAAAACAAAAAAAAAAATATTTATTTTGGCGTACATTTTATGAAAATTTAATTACAAAAATAATATTAATATACTCTTTATGTATGCATAATTACTTCATAGGTATTATCAACTCGTATAGATAGAAGGGCAGATATTCATTTTCAAAAACAATACTAATTTTGATAAATTTTTAAACTACCTGTTTGCACACAAAAAAAAAAAAAAAATGAAAACCCATTTTCAGGCAGAGCCTAAATATTAAGTATATCAACAGATTATTTAGTACGTATTACATACAGGCAGATAAAATAAATGACAATTACATTAATAATAGTTATAATACCTAAGTAGATCATAATATTATACTAGTTATATTTGATAACAATAAGCGTACATAATATAAAAGTAGCAAAGTTATATGATATTATGTCGTTATAAACAGTATCCCATTGAAAAGTTGTGACAATTTCTCCGTTTCCAAAAAAACATATGCTTTTGGGATGTGTCCGTTAGGGGGGAGGGTTGCTGTGCCTATAAACTACAAAATTTTAATACAATTTATTACGTTAGTATTTATTGTGTAATTTACCTAACGTAATGCACTCTATTTATCAGTTAATCTTTTTAATTTTTTTTTTTTTTACAAGTATTTTTAATTATGGGAACTTACAAGTTGAATACAAAATATTTTTTTTAGTCAGATAATTTAACACAAAAAAAAGACAAGCCGTATTTGTAGGTATTTGATTATTGAAGGACGCTGAATTAATATAGGTACATTACTTTTTTACACACTTGGAAATCGAGTTAAACAAATCAGTAAAAATCGGGTTCATTATTAATAATATTCGCTGAAAAAAAAAAACGATATTTTGGTCGGGTATGTGTTCGTTAAAAAAAGTTACTATGCAACAACAAGCGGTATAACACTTTATATTTTAATTTTAAATTCTATCATGACATTTGAAAGCTATTCGAAATGTACGTGAGATAGATTAAAATGTGATCTGACACAATAAATGCACGTTTTATAAATAATACTGAAATATAATAATACCAGTAGATACATAAAACATGTTAGAAGTACAAGTTGTATTAGTATAACAAAAATATATCCTACAGGAAAAAAACCCCGAAATAACTTTACGTGGGTATAATCGTATCATTATACTAATATATATTAACTCGTTGAAAAATAAAAACTAAACCGTTGACAAAATAAAAATCGTCCTCCGGCCAGTATGCAGCCATTAAATTATATTAATGTTTGCTCGACAACTACTATCGAGCGATTTATCATAATATGTATATTGTAATATAGTGTATACCACAACAGCGTGCCCGTAAGTTCTGACACGATAATATTGTTTGGGAGAGCTGTGAATTGCTTTTGTGAAGTTTAATAAAGCATGCCACTGAATCAGTTTTCACGTTATTGACCATATTATACAATATATTATATAAACGTAAGATGTCACGCTGCGTTTATCCTTGTGGCCGACACGTTTTTTTTTCTAATAAAAATGACGGAAGTGCGATTTTAGAAAAATTATTACCGAAACCTAAAACGATTAGTATTTATAAAATATAATATTTAGTACTCGGTATCATTAAATTAAAAAAAAAGTTTTCATACCTATAATGTGTTTGCTGAAATATGTTAATAGTAGACTCGATCGAATAATATTAATTTACATTTTTCGTTAATTCAGTATTTAAATTAACTATTAAATAATATGACCCTTATTTTGTATTATTCAATTAACCATGTCAATAAACTATTTTTTTTTTAGTTTTTTTTACAAATATTATAATTAAAAAATTAATACATTATTTATTAGTTGATTTTTAGGAAAGTAGACGGTGGAAGGTAAATGTTGTTTTAATCTATAGCTTGATGTTTTTTTCACTGATTTTGAAGTGGACAGCTCTTTCGGGCTTATTTAGTCTGTCATTGAAGTTTTTTTAATGGATCCGTTATCCATGTTTTGATAGGTATGGTAATCCCGTGTTGTTTAGAAGCTTTTATTTCGTACGAACCAATGAGCTTTTAGTGCTATTACTAGGAATTTATTTTGGAAGATAAAATATAATCTGTAATTTTTTGTGGGTTACAGCAGCCCATATGTGTAAATTGTAAGACCAGTCTTATTATTTCTATTTGTCGTATAGTATAATTCCAAAAATTTCGTATCACCTTAAAACTCTCTGTAAGACCGTGTGATATTTGGTGATACATAATATAAAAGTAGTTTTTTTTTTTAAAAACAGTAATCGTTAAGAAAATCATTGTTGAAAAAAAAACTACATTTATATTTATATTGATGTAATTATTCACCATAGAATATAGATATATGTAATAGAGTTGATACATTTGCGTATTTTGGGTCACACTGCAGTATAGCAATAGGAAGTATTTTATCTTTTAAATTGGACTGTGATATAATAGGAATAGGTATATAGAATTTTCATCATTTTCCTTCCTTTGGATTTTCAAAGTTTAATATTATAACTCTACAGTATGCCTACGCAATACACTAACACGTCATATATTATTCCGTTAAAATGAGAATCCATGCGTTCTTGTGTTCGAGCATATTTACCTGTTGATTTTCGATAACAACACTCTGAGCGGAACGAGGAATATATATAACGAATGGTAGACGAAAACGCGTGGGTAACCCTATTCCAATAAAAAAGAAGGGTACTCTGTGAGATTCACTCGTCGTATTTTACATTTTAAATCGGAAATTTGATCACATTGCTGCAGTCGTAAAGAGGTAATTTGTCGATTTTCGCAGTTATTTTCACAGAGACGGTGAACATAGTATAGACAAATAAGTATGATACAATTCTAATATTTACAGTAAATCTACGACGAGTCTCGATGAACTTGTGCTGAGATAAAAATTAAAAAAGTAACCTCAATTAATTAATTTTATATTTTTCGAATTTTCTTTATTAATGTTATGATTTTTTGAAGTATGTCATATTACTAAATATGAGTAATTATTGGTTAATTGTTTTATGTGTAGAACAGTTTCTCTACTTCAATGGCGTCTAAATTAAGATTTTAATTTATTTTAAATGTCATAATAAGCATTAGGATTGTACAGTTATTGTTATTTATTTGTATATTAATTATGTCTTAAAATGCATTATACGCAATGCCTCAAACAGATTATGATTATAATATTTTACTATGAAAATTAAGAAGTGATAATAATATTGCTTCCCGGTTCGTTATAAATGGAAATTATTTAAATCATTCTTACACAATAAATTTGAGCATGTTACTGACTCGCTGTGTATTTAAGATATCGCATAACCCGAAGGAACTAAAAAACGTGGCACTCGTATAATAAAACGGCAGAATAATAATAATGTGTCTTATAATAATATGTTGTTTCATATAGACTGTTTCATGTTTGTTCAGCATCACGTATATTATGCTGCAAAGCTATACTATAACCACTAAAGTCAATATTTGTCCCTATTTATATTATTATAATTAACTGAGAATTCAGTGTCCCCCGGCCCACTGCCGTCGAATGTACTGACTTCAAATATTGACTCGTTTATATCGTAATAATTGAAACTCGTTAAAAAAACAAAATTAATTTTATAATATTTTTTTTATTACTATCGGGTTTTTAAGGAATTTTATGTTTTTGAATGACGAGATACATTTAGAATTCCATATTTTGAAAAATAATATTTTTCAATGAATTTTAATGGATAAAAATAAGTATAGTAAATTAGTTTTAAGTATAGAAGAGTATAGAGTAGAAGATAAAATATGTTTTGCGAAGAAGCTATGTGATACTCCATACTTCATAATAATATATTAGTATTCATAACGATTAATGGCTTTAAATACTTATAACAAATCAAATAACAATAAAAAATATAATACATTTTTCTCAGGAATATGAAATTATATTGTAATTGTTTTATAAATGAATATGGTTGAAATTCAAAAAAAAAAATAGGAAAATTTAAAAAATAATAATTACAATAAAAAATAATGAAATACAGTTGACTCTCGATAATTCAAACATTCCATAATTCTAAACGTTTTGTAATTCGTAGTAAATACTAGTTCTCTTGAAAAACTTGCGGTTATTAGAAATAAAAACCATTCATTTAAGTACACTCAATAATTCGAAATTAAATTTTGGGAAAACTGGCCACTAACACGTGCCAATTCGAAGTTTCATCCGTTCAAAGCTCGGTAATTCAAAGTTTATTCACCAAATACCTATATTTCTTATAATCTTTTGGTTAATAATTTACTATACAATCGTGTAGAAATTTAGCTTAATATTTTCGATAACTATAGAATTGTTATCATAAGAACTTAATCGTTATTTCTTAATCGTACCGTATCGTATTTTAACTCGTCGATAGCCGAATGTAGTTATTATTCGTTTTTTTTGCTCCAGTCAGAAGTCAATGTCGAGGTTTATGAAGCATTATTCACTCTAGAAAATATACCATTGAATAATTGAAACTAAGTTCAATGAAGCAGAAATCAATTACACATTTCTTCAAAAAATAATAATCTTATACAATATGTATGTAATAATTTAATTTTCATAACGTATAGTTATTAGTTATACTTATAGTTTAATTTACATTTTATAAACAATAAATGCATAACTGTAATACAGCATAATTTGTTGAAATATTTGATAACTATATGTACGTACAATAATAATAAAAAAAAAAATTGTTTTTCTTAATTCTCAGTGATTCGATTTTTTTTTTAAGTCCCGCTAACTTCGAATCATTGAAAGTTGACTGTATTCATTTTTTTTTTTTTAATTATAATGACTACACATTACATAAAACCAATATTTTCAAATTCTTCAAATCATGTCTACTATCAATATACACAATGTCATCTCTACTTTGTACACAGTGTATATAATAATCATAGTAATTTTTCATAGAATATAGAGTGATTTTTTTAATTTTATATTACCTCGCGCTCGTTTACTCCTGTTTTTTTTTAACAACGTACGTATTTATTAGTTTGTCTATCGTTACCACAAGCGCAAATCACCCAACAATATTAGAGGGATTAAGCACCTAATATATTTTAGAGGAAACAAACTAGTGAGGAGTTTCCCTTCGCACTCCTCATCAATAGCATAACATCTCCGTTACATTTTATATCTCTATTAATAAAATAAATTATTGTAGTATTTTTTTATAAAAAAACCATTTTATTTGTTAATAAGTAATAATTATACTAGAGATTTAATTAAAATATAGATAACATTATTTTCAGCAAATCGTAAATGTATTTAAAACAATTTCATTGTTGAGGATTATGTTACATAATATAATGACCCATATAGTGGTACGTGTACAGGATTTTTTTATCAATATTTAAGATACTCAAGGAATTTGAGTGCTTGCATTAAAATTCGGGGTGTTAAGCATATTTTGCACCTTTGTGATTTTCACCAATATTGCGTCGTACACGATTTTCAATTTAGATTTGCACCATACTCGGCTGTATTGTCGTAATATTTGAAGTCGTATCTTTAGCGATTCAAATAACAATATTGAAAATAATTTTTTGTCATATATTATCCTTCAGATAAATTTGATATTACCTGTACATTTTTTCGAAATGCAATATTGTTGTGCAAATATAAAAGTGTAATGTCGTATGCGTATAGTGGTTACTTACTTGGGAATATTTCCACTTCGTAATAATATTTTCACCTTGGGAACGTGGCATAAAACAGCTGCAACAAAACAAGAGCGAATATTGTATTTTTCTAACGTGTAGTAATTAAACTGTACAAGTATAAAACAGGTATTTCAGAATTGTAATTACCAATTTATAAAACATTTTATATAATAATTCTATACAAATATAAAACTGTCAAAGAATACGGTTATTGTGTTGTACAAAATTACTTTTTTTTGCGATTATACCATTGTGAAATACACAAGCTATATAATGTTTCTGAAAATGTTGAATTTAATTACTATAATAATTTTTTAATCCAAACAATATTAATATAAAACTATAAAACAAATTTCTAAGGATGATAATTAACAATTTTTATTTTGTGTCTAAATAGGTATTACTTTTAGTGTAACTCAAGTGTAAAAATGATAATTAGTATAAATCTAATAATTTAAAATTATATGAACGATTGTTTTATGTATTTTATATTTTCCCAATATAGCACTCTTCTAATATAAGCATATTTTTTTAAAAAATGTAATCGATTTATCGCTTGGTTTAAAGCTAATATTAATAATAAATTAAAATATTAAAAAATCAATTTCTTAAATGTGTAAAACTTATAATTATTATTATTACCATTATTAGTAAATATTATGATATAATTTTAATCACGTGAATTTGTAATATAGTTTTATTGAATTGAATTTATTATAAGATTTTCTTGTAATCTTATACACATAACTCTCATAAGTGTAATATCGTAATATATGTATTTTTAAAACGTATAAAATTATTATTCCACTAATTTAATATTATTACTAGAGTAAATAAAAAAAAAATGATCTAAAAATGGTAATAGAGAATTTGCTGTAGAACCGTCAAAGACATATTTAGTTAATTATTGTAAAGTAAATAATACATCACCATAAAAAAGATTAATAATTAAATTATACATTTAAATAAAATGAAATTTTTTTTTTATTTTTGATAAATATTTATACACTCACAAATTGGTTCTAGAATATAACAGGGTCTAGACAACTTACAGAAAATGTTTAATTTACACGTTTCTCATCATTGTATTTCCTTATAATGAGAGAAGTGTTAAATTTCAGGATGATCCAGCTGAATAGGTACTTCTGCATGAGTTAAGTATATGGTGTTCAAATTAATAATATTCCCTGGTATTTCAAATTATCCACTATAAGAACGAATACCTGGTATTTACTAACACATCCTATGATATGTATATACTATTAATATATATAATATATTATATCGAATTAAAAAAAAAAATACTACAATCAATTACACAATAAATAAATATGTGAGTAATATTCTGAGTAGAAAATTGTGACTATGCACGTAAATTATTCACGCCAACTGCTAAAATGAAAAAAAAATACCTACCTAGAATCTAGATTATCATTCTAGTCTCGTACACTGGACAGAGAACTATAAATTGTAAGACTGATTGCGTTACAATGATACAATGAACTGAAAAAAAAAAATATAAATTATAGTAAAATATTTAAAATCATATTATGTATTTGAGTGTTATTCTAAATACGTATGTAAAAACCAGGTTTTGATATTTTTGAAATGTTTTAATTTAATTTTTATATCATTAGAATTAATAATTTATTGATAGATAGTCCGTGGTAATAATTGTTTTGCATTAGTAAAATATATAGGTAGTACAAAATAAACTATTTCCTCACAATAACTTATAAATTATTTGAATTTCGCAATAAATTTTAGATTATTGAATATAATAATATTTATAATATATTCAGGGCGATTATTTTATAAAATAACACTCATTAATTCAAAATCTATTAATTTTTTTAAAAATATTTTTTAATATTTTGTATCGTTAAATTTTTTTTACATTTTCAATTTTTTAAATGACCACATACATTTTTAATTTAGAACAAGTGACTAGTATTTAAAGTTTTAGTGATCGGAGTAAAGTAGGATGACGTATCTATGGAGAACTACTCCGGTTTCCATAACTTTAAATACTTATAACTCATAAATGAATCGTCCTAATTTCGTATGTTAAGTACCAAAATACTCAGAAAAATAATTTACTTCAAAATATGTTTTCATTTAATAGTGAAAATAAAAAAATATGAAGATAAAACAAATATTTAACAAATATAATTTTTTTTTTTTAATGTTATTTAGTAAATTTAATGTACTAAATTACGTAAACAATTTTTTTTAATAACCATTAATAATAGATTTTGAATTAATAAATGTCGTTTGATTAAAAAAAAAAACATGTAGTACTTTTATAAATTCCCAAATTTTTTTTCATATATTTTTACTTTTATTAATTTTATTTGTTATAGGTACTATTTAAAAAAAATGTTTTTAAACATATAGTTTTGCTTTGTGAATTTACTTTTTCACTAAAATATTAAATTATTTATAACATCAATTAATGTACAAAAATAAAGAAGATCTTAATGTTGTAAAGCCGTACAGGTACACACAATTCGAATTACATAATTAATATAAACTCCAAATATTGTAAAAATGATTTTTATTATATGTGAGGTATTTTAGTTTTATTGGTTATTTAGATTACAATAAAAAATAAAATTTTACTACGATAATGCATTCAATTTGTTTACTTACATAACAGTTTTTTTTCATTCATCGATATTCTCTATATTGTTAATAAAAATACGCACCTATTCAATTATGTTATAAATTTGTATTGCTTGCTTCCTACAGCCTCTTATGTCTTTTAAAAAAATTAAATTAAAGTTTGAATATATTTTAATTGTTTTTATAAAATACTATAGCTGACGCTGACCAAGCAATGCTTTGCTATTGCTAGGTCTCATTATATATATATTATGTTGAATTAGCTGGCGTTTTCCGGGCTAAAAAGCGTTTATTTAAAGTATAAACATTTTTAATTATTTTATTTAAAATATCTGTACTTGGCGTACGTTACTATGCGTCCCTTTTCCCTCTATTCATTACTGTAATATTTTCAACTATAAACGTTAATAAATGTATTTTATTCGAGTACCTACTTTAGGGTATACAATAATTTTTGGGCTTTCCGTCTTTAGCAAAAATAAATATTATTTGCGGATTCTTACTTCACGAACATGCAACATATTATAAATAATAATTAAGTAATAAATAAATAAATATAACTGGCTACATGAAAAGCACAGATTTTTCTATATTCACTCTTACACTCGAAGTGATTGGTTAATAACTGTATTAATGGTAGCACATCGAAGTGTCCTACATGGCGTTTTATCAGCTTATATTTTGTACCTATTCCATAATATAATTCGTAAGTAGTTGTCGATAGAAATTTTAAACAATTTATTATGGTGTTATGCTGGTTTAAAATATTTTCTAAACTCGATATATTGTGGCATTTGATGCCTTGAATTGCATCACATCGCTAATCTATTTGCGCATCTTCGTCGCCTACAAAGGATATTTGTAAAAAAAAAATGTGTTCAGCTCTGGAAACCGGTAGAAGTGATGATTACGTGATGATAAATTTGTACTTGAATTTGGAAAGTTGATATGTGTATTGACCGTGGAAAAAATTTTTAGCTCCAAATTATGCCATTAGTAATTCAAAATTATTTTTACGAATGTTTTGTGAAAAGTGTTTTGAGTTGAATGAGTTTCCAGAAAACACTGGTTCACGTGACGCATTCAAAGCCTCTAATTTAACAATGTCTACATACCTTATTCGTTGTGTTGGTAACTATATTTGGATGCAGAATTTAATCGTAAATCGTAATTCACATCATATTGGAGTACACAAAGCTTTAAATCAACATTAACTGTTTGTCGAGATTGAGCAACTCAGGAACAGACTGCTTGGACTCTAGTTGCGTGTTGTTCTTGCGATTCCGATTCTCGCGATAAAACGATTATTAAACGATCTGGTTCAAGTCTTGCTGAATGTTGCTTTTACGACTCTGTTACACGTAATTAAGCAACTTGTAAACCATCTTTTTTATTGTTTTTTGTCGTCTCAAGCTTATAACAGACTTCGCAATCGCTTTATCGTCTATACTCTTTTAGTTTACATCACAGGCGATGGCGTTTTGGAGGTATAATTTTTTTTTCAAAGAAAGCTGCATAAAAAATCCAAATAACTTTCACTTACTTACTATTGAATCGATGATAATCTTATTGAATGCAACAGTTGGCTATTGAGATACAAACAGTTTTGATGATATTTGTACTTGATAATCGATATACAAAGACTTATAAAAATTCCAAAGCCTAAAATTTTAAATCTAAATATCGAGTAAATGTATAAAAAATGTTATAACAATTTTTTTTAATATTATATATAGATAGAGAAAAATAAATGGAAGTAAATATGTTTATATATACTGCATATTTTGCAATATACAGATTTCAAGTGGAAAGAACCTAACTTTAAATATACTTTGTTTAATTTAAGAAACGTTTTACTTAATTTGGTAAGATTTTGATTTGTTTACCTGTGAGGCTATGAACGTTTTTTCACTGTCTTCCCGATTCCTAGCTTCAGTATAGATTATTCGAATGTCCAACTTATCTTTAATAACGACCAAATAATCGTAAATTTATTTGAATAACTGGGAAGTGTATAATTTCAATGGTTTTCATTTTCATTTAAATATTGCTAAAATAATATTTTGTTATTAATTTGTAAATCGTGCAGTAGGTATATTATAATTTGTTACATATTAATTTTAATTTTTTAAAAACTTTTTAGAAACAACTGGTGGATAATAAATCTTTTAGAAATATTTCGAAAAGTCTTTATATTTTGAATTACATTTCAACTATTTGTATACATCTTTTATAAAACATGACTTTTTATATGAGGTTAGCATAATAATAGTCCGTGAGTTATCAATTTTTTTATAACAAAAATAATCTATGTAGAATCGAGTTTAAATTCTCATAATTTACTTTTAAGTTCAGTAAGATAAAAAAAACTCTTTTTTAGCCAATCTAAAAGAAGAACTTATACAGAACCATACCCAATTTAAATTAAAAAATATTACATAAAATTAGCGTTATTTGAATTTCATTATTAAAAAAATATTTGTTTTCATGGGAATTTGTTTCTTTTAGAAAAAAAAAATTATAATAAAATGAATACAAAATATACACTGTTAAAAGTTATATATTTTCACTTTATATATATATATATTTATGGTTTTTATTTACATTGATTGTATGTTTGTTCTTGTTTTACATAATATGAATTAAATTTTTTATTGAAACATTGGTGTAAATAATATTTATTTTGTAAATTAATAATGTCTTGACAATCGTGATATTTATTATTATATCAACAGAGAAAAAAAAATAAATTAAGAAAAAACATTAGGAATAATATAATCATAATTTATTTTTATGTTCTGAGTAACGTATCTTTTGAACTAATATTTCTGAAAAGTTTGTCATGACTAAAATTTCATACTGGTATTTTCTTTTTTGAAATACATTGTAAATTACGATTTTAATAAGTAGGTATATAACAATACATATCCGAATTCCTAGAAAATGACGGAAAAACAAAATATAGGTATACACCGAGCAATTTATGATAAATCTATTTCAGACCAAATATATAGATACTCTTTGTGTTTTAATTCTCTGAGTTCAGAGAAAATTATTATACTGCAAAATTTGAAAATATAATGAAGTCGAAAAACAAATATTTTTTTCCTAAATGTACTTAAAAAATCAATATTTGAAGTATAATCGTCACCGAGAGCTTTTTTCAATCGAATCACAAAATAATAATTAAAAAAAAAAAAAAAAAAATTAAAAATCAAATATACATAATTTATGAATGTATGAACTTTAATGAATAAAAAATGTTAATAATAGATATGTTTCTTTAGATAATTCCGTATTGATGGAGAGCATGTCGATTTCTTGTTTCCATTCTATTACATTATTTATTATTTATTAATAATACCTATCTATCATTAATACTTATAGATTACTTATTATATAACTCTTATACGTATAAGTATATTACTCACAGATTAAAATCAAAATATTTTGCAATATAATTTATGTTTTTTAATTTTTTTTTCATTGAATTTTTCTGTTATTTGTTGCCTCCCTTTTCCATTTTTTTTATGACACATTTATCATATAAATTGTTTTTTTTAGTTCGTTATAATTTTTTAATCTTGTGGACATATTATACATTACTCACCTATATTATTACTGAGTAAAAAAAAAACTAAAACTAAAAATTAAATTAAAATTATAACATAATATTTCATTATTTTATAATATGATAGCTGTAACAGCTGTATTATATAATATTATGCATGGCCACAATAGTATACTATACAGAAAATATGAAAATATTTGTGTTTCGGCCATTGCATCTCAAAATTAATAATGTGAAATCATGCGACAAAAAATCAAGACGTATAAAAAAAAATGTGAGAGTAAAATTCATTATTTCCAGGAATATTTATTCAAACGATATATAATTGAGTACGAATATTGCATATATATATATATAACAATGTACGAATGATAGTGTATATATAATGCTGCATACTACTCGTACGATGTGTACATACTACGTATATTATAATATTATATAATAATACAGTTATCATGATAATGCTGAATATTGGACAATAGATAAGTTTTAGACTCGTAGAAAATATGTACTGATTATGTACTAGTATGGCGATATAGTCAAAAACGCGTATTTATATAAATGTTCGCTCATTATAGGTATTATTCTGTTGCAGTATTATATATCTATTGAATCCGGTCACTTCACGAAAATAATTCTCATACAACACCGGAAATATACCAGTGTAGTATTATTATTTATTACCTATAATCATTATAATTGTGTTTACTAAAATAAAATATATAAATACTTTATATGCGCTTGTTTAAACATATTATATTATTATCATAAAAAAAAAATATGTCCTTTAGTATTTAATATAATATGTTTTTGTGTAAAAAAGTTGTATTAATTAATATTTTAGTTAATAATATAATTATATTCCAATATTATTACATAATATAAATATTTTTTTGCAGTATAACTTAATGATTATACATATTCATAAATATTTAATTATATAATCAGAGTTTTAAATTTATAGCATTAAGAACATTATTAAATATAATTATATGAGTACAATTGGGCGTACATTTGCATAAAACATACAATAATACTATAGAATATTTTAAAATGTGTTGTTTAAAATTCTAAAAATGTAAAATTTGTTTATAATTAAAAATAAGTATTTTTACGTAACACAATTTTTATACCGTGTTAATTGTATTATAATATTATTATAATTGGTATTAAGTACGTATATTTTTGTGTATATTTAAAATCAATATAAGTTACAATCAAATAAAATACTCGCGCATTATAGTTTTTATTTGAGATTATATTTTTTGACTGTAACGACTAATGAGGTCTATAATATTTACAACAGAGACAATTTTTTTTTTTTACTTTGTTGTAAATATTTTAGATCTCCGAAAAGAATAGAACGAATCGAAATGTATGTTGAAGAATAGAAAAGACTCATCACAGTCCGAATCATCAATAGATTATCTTTAAACATACAAAAATACTACACTATTTATTAATGAAAAACTAAACATACAAAACTAAAGTTTTTTTTAAATATTTTATCTCTGTACAAACAAATTTGAAAAAGTAAAAGAATTAAGAATATATAATGCAAATAAATAAATAAATAAGTCTGTACATTTTATCTTTAGTTTGTTAGAACAAATTGAGTTTTTTATTTCACGTGCTTTTATTTTGTCGTCAACCACTTCTTAATACACGAAATTAACGCAGTATATATCGTAAGTATGAGCAAAAACGGATGAGACTACGCACTAAATTGATGTATTATAATATGGTATTGTCGTTACACAAATGCAACAAGATTGCAATTGTTTACTCAGATTTTCGTTTATCGAGCTCTCCGATTTAATTTCTGTAATTTCGACGACACCGATGACGATTTCAGAAACACACGTGCTTCTTCAACACATGCATAATATTCATAAGAGTTCTGCAAAACAATCTAGTGAAGTACGTCGTACTTGTAACTTAATGCACCTATTGAGTTTACTGCAAAATAATTATTATAATTATGTATATTATATAATATTATACTGGCAAGTGCGAAGATGGCTGTAATGCATAGGACGTGGAAACGGCGTGTGCTCGCCCGCTTGTTATGATAATATTAATATATTATCATATTGTATATCTGCATAGCCATAGTGATTTTTAATTGAATTTCAAAAACACCGAGTACAGTATGATGACATTATAATATAATATCGTGTTATACTTTTTGTTACACTCTGAGATTCTATATTGCATTTTAAATGGCATTTAAATGTAGTAAAAATTAATCTTGTTTAAAAACAGCTTTCAAATTCACATTTTTTAATCATCATAAGAAGTGTCGAAAAAGATTATTACAATCAAATAATATAATCATAAACCACGAAATATTAACATAAGCAATTTCGTCTTACAAAAGGAAAACGTTGCGTTAAAAAAATATATGTATATACATATATTGGAAAGACCTCTTATTAGTTGACGTCTTTTTAATCTTTCTTGTTTAAAAATTTAAAAAAAACCGTAATACCGTAATATCCATAAAATTTAATATAAAAAATAAGACATTTTTAATAAATTAATAAATTAAACGCTAAAACGATTAAAATGTTGTTAGAAACTGATATCATATGATATAATCTACGATATAAAAATAAACTATCGGTATAATAGCGTATTATGTAAAATACTATTATGTTCTGAACAAAGAACAACTTAATATTTCAGATATTGGACTTGGAGTAAACTTAACGGTTCTTTTCATAATCATTTTGTGGAAAACTAAAAGTACTGGACTATAAATTCTGAAAATTACTTCTCTAATAAATTCCAACATATCCAAGTAGGATTTTATTCAAGGTTTTCTGAAAGTTTTCCTTACTTATCATATATTATAATGTTAACTCTACACAAGGGACCTATCTTAAAATTTCATATTCAGTGTTTGGTTTGGAATCTATATTGATGAGCGAAATTCAGAGCAGTTCTCTCACAAAAAAATGGTTGTTTCATGCATGTTTAGTTCATCAAAAAAAAAAAAAAAAATTAATACATTTAGTTCTAAGACAAATTCGTAGTAATTTACCAACAGTTAGGTTGCATCAGTTTGGTCCAAATTTGTCATGCATTCACTGAGAACATGAACACTTAAATTCATTTTATATGACATTTTTGATTGTTTTATTGCTTAACATTGTTTGACAGACTTAATTTGATCGTGAAAAATTTTAAAAACCATTTAGATTGACAATTGAAGCTCACACTATTAACGGTGGTAAGCATTTACAATGTACAGTAAGTATTTGTATAATAAGCATTCGGTTTATAATATCCTAAGTAGGTACTTGCAATCAACAGCATATGAAATGTGAGGGATTAGACGATTTTTAATATTTTTATAGCTGTCTACATTTAATCTGTACAACCGTT
Source organism: Rhopalosiphum padi (assembly GCF_020882245.1). Taxonomy (NCBI): domain Eukaryota; kingdom Metazoa; phylum Arthropoda; class Insecta; order Hemiptera; family Aphididae; genus Rhopalosiphum; species Rhopalosiphum padi. The sequence goes on along the minus strand of NC_083598.1, from coordinate 8,009,421 downwards.
TCAAAAATGTACATCATATTATTGTCTTGTATGCGTCGCATGTAAATGCATTTTCCATTCGCTTATTGAATGACAATCGTCGCTAATCGATCCGATTTGCCAAATGCCTATAAAATACCATCGTAGCAGGGAAAGTTAAGCAGTATTTGACAGACGGCTAAAAACCGCGTTCGCGCCATATTGATTCACAGCTGCAGTTAGGAAACTATAATACTGTTCATCAGAAATCTCAAAATTTGCGTCCACTCTAATAAGATATAAAGTCGAAAGATAAATATTCGTATATAATATGGAACACCCACGAGATACATATAATATCACGTATATTAAATATCAAAGTACGTTCTATACACTTTGAACAAATATAATAATGTAAATTTGTTATTGTTATTTTTATTATAAAATCGAAATTGAAATAGTCTTAAAATAAATACACATATAATTTAAATATTTTTTTTGAAATGTTTCCAAACACATCATTTTTTTACAAACAGTTAACACACCCCACCTAATTTGAACTTATTTATATATATCTATTAATCTATCTATTTGAACTGTGTTGCGTAGGTGGGGCACAATTTCCACATCAAACGTGACTTCGCTGTATGTTTTTAATTGCGAATGGCCAGTTGTAGATTTGTTGAAAAGAAACAATATTTTTACGTTAGGTGTTTTTACGTTAGGTGGAGATACCAATACTATATTATTAAATACTAATGACTAATCCCACAAAAAGTACCTTCTCACATAACGGAACGTAATTATATAGCTACACAATTCATATATCACAACTACTATAATGATTTAACAAAATATTAACGACCGGTTCGACTCTTCTGTGATTTGCGTTTCGTAAATAAAAATAGGTATATCGGCACCTCAGCAAACGCATTGGCGCATCGGACATGTCGACATTAAACAGGCGTATCAATGATGGTGATAATATTATTATGTATAATTTCCATGGTGCATATTTTAACATGATGTATCACTGTCACGTTCACACAAGTGCAACACACCGAGAAATACATTACAATATTTTTTATAATAACCATACATAAACAATATTGATAGTATTATACGTATTTTAGAACCTTATAATGTTATGTTTATAGTTTCGTACTATATATGCGTAACAAAGCGAAAAATTCCGACTATATGGTCTAAATCTAACCTATCGTCGCTGCCGTTCAACAGTGTAATGTTATAGACAACAATTCCGTTTTGACTACGAGTTAAATATTTAAAATACACAGGCATAATTTATTTTCACGAGAATTGGAAGTTAAAGTTATTGCAAAATTTTCAAAATCACAAGCAACTGTAAATTGTTTATGTAAATATTCATAAATTGGAAAAATATTTTTTAGAATTTTTAAATGTTTAATTATTATTTGTATTAGTTGTTCGTGTGAAGTTCGTATTAAAACTAAAAATCTAAATAATATATCCTAAGTACATATAATTAAGTTTAAATTTGGACGAAATTACATACTTAAACTATGAATGATGATTTTCATTGTTTTTATTGTAGATATAGGTACGTAATCATTATTGATAGTGTGGAACATTTAACTATTATGCTGGTATATTATTATATTTTTTGCGTCTGATGATATTTTTGTTATTATTATACTGTATCGTGTGTTGAATTTGATGCACTCAAAGCTGCTAATAATCAAAATCATCATAATTATTATTAAAGCTAAACCACTTATTAGACTGATGAGTAAAAACAAAAAACAGCCTTGCTTTTAACTTTTATTTTGATAACGAATTTAAACTTCACTGTTTGTGTATATATTTTGAATAAAAAATAACTTGAATGGTAAGACTTAATTTTAAAATTCTATAATGATTGTTCTTTTCTGTATTATTATTTTCTTCCTTATATTTTGTATTATTTGTTTGTATTATTTGATGTACTCTCTTTTTCAGAATGTGGCTGATAATAAATAATTAAAAATAATATGTTGTTATTGCTATTGTCAACCATATACTGTTGAAATATAAAGTATTCGTCTACCTAATAATATCTATCTGAGACTACAGTTGATTTTCAGTATTATTTCAAAAAGCACATATCGAATAATTTTTAAGACGGTAGTGAACTCGCTTCTCTTTTTTCGTTTATTATACGCATATTCGCAACAAATCATGCAAGATAATAATGACATTAAGATCGATTGTGAAATCAAAACGGACTCGATGGTTATTCCCATCGTAAAAAAGTCAAAAAACGTACCGAACACCGCAGACATTTCGGGTTTAAAGGCTAAACCGTTCTTCAGATCGATGCCGAACATCAAAATAATAGCGTCCGGCGGCGTTGGCGATTCCGATGTACCGCGACAGAATCCCGTAGACGCGTCACTCGATGAGTATCGTCCATCGCCAATTCTGCTGGCCAATTACGCGGGGCCGCAGATGTGGCGATTGATCGCGATCGTGAACGCCGCTGTGATGGCGCCTGCCGCAGAAACCAAATCGCCGGTTCCCGCGTCGTCGTTTCGGCAACATTCCGACGATGATCCGACGGTGAGCGCCGTCGAAGTCATTGGTCCGCCGGTGAGACGATGCGTTTCCTTGCCGAATATTAAGATAGGCCCAACGACGCCTGTCGAAATAGAAATAAAAATTTCGGCGGACGATTATTCGTACGACGCGGCACAAAAAATCGTTAAGAATAAGAAACATAGGTCTTTTTGGAAACGTACGAAAAGATTTTTCCGTCGTTTGGTTTGCTGCTGCGCTTAGTAAATATACGGCGTAGAATGTTATATATTTTTGTACCTATTTCAATAATATATATTAGTTTAATTGTTAGTACACCGAATATAAACAGCTTATATTCGGTGTACTAAAAACTATGTTTGACACGAATAAACGTTATTTTGTTAAGTTATTTAATCGTTTATTGTTTTATAATTTTTTTTTTTTTATTTAAATGTAAAATTATTTTTGGCGTTTTTGCATGGTTTGTGAAAATTGTGAACAGTATATTTTAGATAGATACTTTTGTTGTTTTTTATTTTGTACCTAACTGGTTTAAAACTTAAACCAAAACTAACTTGGAGGTGGCTTATAACGACATGGTAAAGCTCTCGGACGCTCGGCGAAGCAAACATTTATGGAATGACCTTAACCATAAGACATATTATACATATCAAGGTACGAGTGAGAGTAATAACATTTAAATTATAATTAAAAACCAAGTTTGTGGGTTTCTTAGAAAATTTAATAGTTAGTAGGTAATTTATTAATATTTAAGGTAAGGCTGTATTGTAAGCACTAGTTTTTAAAACGTATTAAATCACTTTGGAGATCCTCAGTATCAGACAGAAAAATATTCGCATAATCAAACAAAAGTAAGATATAAGAGGAAAAAATGATATCATTAATAAATAAATAAAACAGAAAAGGAGACAGGTTATCTATAACATATAGGACATAATATAGAATAGGTACATGATAAAAAACTCATTCTTCCAATAATATTGCTGAATGGTAATTTTCTTTTTACAAAAAAATTCTTATAATATCTACGAATGACAATTTTTCTTGATTTATCATTTTCGTAACGAGAATAAAATATTTATATTAATAAAATAATACAATTACGATTTCCACATAAATTAATCATTTAAATAAGTATAAATAATTAAAAAAAAATTTTTTTAATCTTAAATAAACAATTTAACCACATATAATTTGAAAGTAAGTACATAGAATATAAATATATTATAGACATTAATATAGTATCTGCTTGGTTCTAATATGTATATGTATTATATAATGTTAAACATTACCATTAATAACAGCTGATAATAAATGAAAAAAATAATTTTGTAGTAGTATATTACAAAGGAAATAGTTTAGATCGGTTATCGAAATAAATTGTAAATACCATTTACGTATATTGTCCGTATAATAGTAATAATTTTGTGCTTTCAATTATTTTGTATTGAGTATTAAATACACTTTACACATTTATGTTTATCTAAAGTATACTTAAGGGTAACTAATAATTATTTATAATAAATATAAGCAACATTTTAATTTATTGTCGAGGTCACTACGCTACCACCCTTAGCAGAATGATTACGAAAAAGTATCCAAAAATTGAACATCTTGAAGTTCAGCGGTGGGCGTTTTATATTATATGAAACGGGTCATGTTCAATAAACAAATATAATGTACCTACACTTGACAGTAGCTGAAATTGAAGATTACACACGTCCGTTGTTTTTCACTTACAAATATATTCGTTTCACAAGGTCATTTATAAACACTTCTATCATTAAAACGTTGGTGTAAATGACTGTCAAATAAATCATAATGTTTTATCAATACATACTCGTACAAGTTACAATGGTGAGTAATCATTAGAAAGATATTTATTTATGTTCTCACAGGTAATTCGTAACACCTATCTATTTGTATTACAATATGCTTTTAATAAATATGTGTTTTTTTATAAGAAATTAAAAATTTAGATTTAATTAGGTAATTACATGATCATATTTAGTGTCTTGGCGCACTTCGGTTAAAACTATTTTAGCGGCATTCCTTGCCTAAATTAACCTTTTTTTCACACTGATTGCGCTAGAAATTAACTATATTATTTTTATATTTATCATTATCTACACTGAAATTCACTTGAAAAAATAGTTTTATCCCGCTAAAACAAAAAAACCCTATATTTTTTAGTTTTAATTTTGCTTCTAATTATTTAAAGTGCTAAATATGCACCAATAAACGCACATACTATATAATTAGTGGTATAGTGTATTTAAATAGAGCTGCAAATTTACTTTGAAACATGACATCAATTTTTTTAGTTAGCTTAATAACTCCATTATGCCTCTTTTTGGCATCTAATGAACGTTTTTTTATTTGCAACGCCACTATACGTGTTTCGCCTCTGAGGCTCATTTCTACTAAGCCGTGTATAAAAACGAAAACAACTCAAAATACAAAAAACAAAAATTAACTAGCAATGAGCTACAAGATGAAAATCAGTTATTTAGATTCTTATAAATTATAATACAACAGCACATGGTAATACTTAATTTATGCTGCGACTTAAAATTTAATATAACAAAGCAGCCTCCGTAATAATATTTTAAAACACAAACATATTATTGACAGTAACTCGTCGTTTTCGTAAATAAGAGAAGATTGTTTTCCATGATAGTATATTATTTTTCTAAAAATATTATTTTTGGCCACCTGCTAGTATTACTGAGGCAACGTATTATTTATAAATTATAATAGTACAATCGCCGGTCAACACATTCTTACAACGGACATATTATATTGTTATCGATATATTTTATTATGTTTTATTTATAATTTTAAATGTAAAATAATAAATACATCATGATAAAATATAGAAGGGATGAAATATAATTTGGAAATCACTACATGACATGAAAAAAAGTAATAATAATAATAATTTTTTTACCATTTTTTCGTGTGTTTCTTAAAAGTTGCACGCCCGGAAATTGTCCACCCGAGCCACTCCCTAAATACGGTCCCAGTTAATAAGTATCTAGAACCGATTGCTTATATTTTAATATTCGTTCATACGAGGCATAAATATTACTGGTACGTTGATAGTCCTTTTAAAAATGTATTTTGTTAAAATGTTGTAAACTGGTATAATAATAGTGGTAAGAAAAAATACGGCTGATATTATTGCACGCACGGTAAAGTAAGTTCATCAGTAACGAGATACTGTCATATCTATAAGTATTATTTAATATTGTTTTTATGCGACTTTAAATGGTTTTGAAAAATAAATATTTAAAACATAAATTGTATAGCATACATTTTATCGACATATCTATAATAAGAAGTATAAGTTTCTTATGTTTTCAAAATTGTTTTAAGTACATATGTATTGTTATAGCTTATAACTTTTTGAAAACAATATTTTAAATATCACATATCGTTGTAGTATGTCCAAAGTATTTTTTAAATGACAATTGACTCGTGTTTGTAAATTTATAATCTGATGCAGAATGTTTTCGGTATAGCATGGTATACTATATGTAATATATATACTTTATATTATTTAAATTTATATAAGTGTTTAAAATTTAGATAATATAGGTACTCATTATTTCACACAATACAATACATAATACATCGGCTATAACACTCGAACCCGGATATTTCACCGCGACTGTTTTGCCGTAAATCTTATGATATTATTATGATTGACCAGCATAAACGTACAAACATTGTGTAGGTAATTGCGGACGGTAGGTATAGTTAACTATTCATTTTTATATATTATAAACACAGCACATAATATAATTTCCAAACTAATTATAATAATTGAAAAAAAAACTAACATGAACAGTTTGAAACATTGTCAATCATGTAAATATTTAATTTAATTATTATAATATCTGATAATAAAAATACATGACTGTGCACGAGAGCAGCGATTAATAATAATTATAACCGTTAAATATGATAATGGTAAACAAATAACTACCTCAAACTCCAGTACGGTCAATTCAAAATAATAGTCAAAATTAAGTAAAAAATAATAATGATAATAATACATAGGTTGATTATTATAATATACCGGAACGAATAATATTATTACAAATAATAAACATCCGGTTGTTAATAATTACGCGTATATTATTCGATTGTGTCAATTGGTGTATAAAAAAAAAAAAAAAATGTTTTTGTATATTTTTTTAGATTGTTTGGTTCCATCAAGAATTGATTATGAGGAATATTGTATTAAATATTTAAATCTTAGCTAAAAAATAAAAGGTTTTTATAAATGTAGGTAAGTAGATATGTAATAAAAAAACTCGCAGTTTCTAGATTGATTTTGATAAATTTTAACTTAAAATGCATAAAAAACTGATCCAATGTATTTTTAGTATTGACATTAATATGTCTTATATTTGAAGGTAAAAAATAAAATACAATACATGTTTGATTTCCCTAGCAACGTATAATTTCACGAGATGAAAACTTATGGAGTGCTGTTAATCGTCATATTTTCAAATGCACATTCAAACATTTCCATGTTGAACATTTACTAACTCAAAATTATATTTCGTACTTTTCATGTCATAATAATTATAAAATACATAATTCATGAATATTATTTTTTTATAACATTTAAAAAATTAAAAACATTATACTATACGCAGAAATTCTAACATTACAATTTTGTGACGATTCCAAGTATTCACAGTTATATGTTTTTAGATTGCAGCAACAAAATATCTAAATTCAATTGAGGAGATTTAGTTAATAAACAGATAAATATCCAATGACGTAAAAATGTCAAAAAACTACATTAAAAACTAGTGTGGTTTTTGATAAATATTTATTTGTTATAAGTAGAAAAATTAATGTAGAATCTTGTATTAAAAAAAAAAAAACACGCGTACATTGGCCACTTAAAATATTTGATAGACACCTACCAATATATTATATTATACCAAGTTGTGGAAGGGGCTGGTGGTATTTTTGGTATATACTTTAGTAACAATTAGTCGTACATCGTCTGCTTAAAAAAAAAAAAAATCAAAATTTCGTAGGATTGAAAATATTGTACCTACAAGTAATTAAAAACCAAAGTACAGAATGATTTAAAAAATAACAACTAACAAGTTAAACCAAAATATATTTTTGTACGTTGTACCAGGTGTTTTAAATGGGTATTATTTTTTAACTTTGATAAATATTACAGGGGACTTGAAAGAAAAACAAAAAAAAATTGAATACGTAAATAATATAATATATTGAATACTGTTATATTATAATCAGCATAATAATCGAAGATCTCAGTAAAATTCAGAAGTATTGAGAAAACAAAAAAAATACAAATATAAAATATCAAAATATTGATAAACTGATTGATACCAATATGGTGGACGATGGTATTGATAAACGAGTACCAATAACCAATTCCTTCAACCCTTGTTAGGATAGTATGTATGTATCGACGTAGGTATAAAACTTTAATATCTTGAATGAGTCACTTTTCCAAATAATTACAAAATCGTGAGCCGCATTGGATAAGATAAAAAAAAAACATGCCATAGTACAAAACATAATAACTAATATATTTCATTAAATAATTTCATCAGTGAGGAATAGTAGATATTAAAAACATAATAATAAGAAAACCTTTATTTCATTACAATATAATCAAAATTTAATTTGTATTTTATGGGTCTCGATATTGATGCAAATTCTAAAGAGTCGCAGATTTCCAAGTTCCCGACTCCTGGTTTATATAGATTTAGACATGATATACAAAGTTCTTAATGAAGTTGATTTTATAATTTATATAATATCAAAAGATATTTATAGGTACATCATAATATTATTATTGAGATAGTTCGTATTTTCATAATTCGTTCCAATTCGTGCAATTATAATCAATAGCCACCTGATATATTTCATAATTGTATTTATTTACCTAATTATTAGAAAGATGTATTACCTATTTATTAATTTCTATGATGTAAAATATATTGATTTTCGTCGTTGATAATATTATTATTGTCGATTTTCTTTATAACATATATTTTATTAACAATTAAAAGTTGTATTATTATTATTATAGGAACTTAATATTTTATACACCATAATGAAATCGCAATTTGATTAAATTTATTTTTCTGCAATTATTTGTCTCGTATTTTATATAATTTAAAATTAAATTATAATATAATATTATTTAACTAAGATCGTTTTTAAATTAAATAGTATCTGGATCTCAAAATTATTTCGTGGAATAATTTAAATTTAAAACCAGGCAAAAATTTATATATTTTATGAAATTAAACTTTATAATTAACCTTTATACTTTTTTACTTAGAAAACCAACTGAAATGATAGTACAGTTTGCGTTCATGTTATTTGTTTTATATATATTTTATTATTAATTAAAATTATGTCGAATAAAATATTCATGTTGCTTGTTTTTTAATAAACAATTTATTTAATGTTTTTTTTAAATATCACTACAATTGCCTGTAATAAGTTATTTTTTAAATAACTATGTTACTCCATATTGTATTTATGAAAATGTTTGCGGAATTCAAATATTTTAATATGAGAAAATAATGTTTATAAAGTTTAAGTATATCCATTTAAAAAAATTATAATCAGCTTTAAATTATAATAGGTAAGTATCTACTTATTACAGACTCTTCACAATTATTTTCGTAAACTGCTTATAATAATAAATTAATAAATTAATTGTTTCGTAACATTAAAAAATATATATATTATATATTTATACATAAAGTGTATTTATTTTAATATATTTCCTAATGATTTAAAATAAACAATAAAAGGATCAACAAATATTTGATATTTTTGAAAGTCTTGTAATATTACAATTAAAATTACTAACTTTCTTTTTGTAATAGTACGTTTTGACCAACATTGTAGTTAAATATCTTTAGATTTTTTTCGAAAATCCTATGAATATATTTTCGGTTAGCTTTCCATCAAAACTTTAGTTAATTAACAAAATACGTATTTTTTTCGATAAGAAAAACGTTGTACGGTATAATCACTTGCGTTAATTAGTTAACATAATTAATTATCCGCGAGCTTTTAAAACAATATTTCAATGGTTGCGTATCGGTGCATTTTACAGATTCACAATAAATCATTTATATCGAACACCGATAAACTACAGGGTGATTGTTTTGTCGTAACGCATTCTTTTTTTATCGGTTAACAGTTTCAAACAACACGAACAACTGAGAACAACGACACATGTTTTGTATTTCCAGGCCAATGTATCGGACGTTGCGTTAGACATTTTCAAGATATTTCAACGTGCAATTTTACGACGTTCAAGATGATCAGCTGTGTACAAAACGACCACTTGGTGAAATCAAACGAAAAATGGCATTTGATATTACATTAAATCTACGGGAGAACGATTTCGATTTTCACACTTAGCACCGGCCGAAGGCTATTTACCAATTACGCGTAGTAATCCAAAATCTCTACTCGACTACATCACACGAAGGAATTATTACTGGTCTTTTGGATTTTGGGACATTACATGTTTCTGACGTGCATGACTTGAAGCGTTTTTTCTGATAAATTACCACTGAGTTTTCTTTTTTTTGTTTATTGATTTAATAAAATCTACCAACGAATCGGATTCGTTAAAAATTAAAATTATACCACACGAAAAAATAGCAGTAATATAGCCACTCTCGTGCAAAAATCCACCAAAGTTCCAAAATAATATTAAACCTGTGGACACGCAAAGCAAAATTATTACTATCACTTACGGCTATATGAATTAGACGTTTTAAAGACAATATTTTACACTCCTACAACAATTAGAAACAATTTTAAACAAGATGATTTGCAATACCCAATAATAACCAACCATCGTAATTCATTATATATATATAATATATTATACACACGCGTTATAACGTCTCCAATCAATTAAAATAGTCGCTAACATTATTTAAATATTGAAACACAATTAACTTCTTTTGTTTCGGTATTCGTACACATCGTATTAAGCACATTTTTTCTTCTCACAACACTACTAAATTAAGTCGATCCTCCACATTTATTTTTATTTCATATAATACAATATTATTGTCTCTGTACAGTTTATGGTTTATTTTATGATATATCATTGTATTTATCGGTATTGGTTATTATTTGTATATTTATATTAATATCATATTGTTTAACCGTTGTGTTCTGTTTAATAATATTATAATCTTAATTTAAATAATTTATAAATAACACATACATATTGAAAGTAATGGTTATTTATCACAGCCAAACAAATATATAATATATTATATTTAATACGTTATATTATATTGATATAACGTATTATCTGGACATTTACAAAAAGAAAAATAGCTATTCTGTAACCTTATAAGGTATACGTTGATTAGAATCGCGGTGATGTAACTAAATTGCCTACATACATCGCCGTACAACACTTAAAAATAATATTGAAAACAGTTTGGAATACTACAAATAATATTTATCATATCAATTAGATAGTATAAATTATATACTATATAATATTACTCATTACTTTACAACTTGTACCCTATGTTTAAGACCAGAGAACTTACGTCTTAGAAACTTGATCACAACTTTGAGCATCTATTATAATTGCATAATATAGGCGAGTTGTATCTGGAATTAATTTCCTTGTTTTTAATATTATAAACAACATTAAGTCAAAGTTGATACGTTAATTTAATGAGTTTATACTGTAATAATAAATTATTTTAATTTTTAACTTTAATAAAAAGTAAAATATTTGAGCAAATCACTGGCCCAAAATAATGGTGAATTATTTATATAATTTATTTGTAATAACCGTAGCTCGATACTTCTAATAAATATTTACATATTTGTTTATATTGTATTCAAAGATAGCAAAATAAGCTAAAAATTTGTTTCATACCGAAAGGAATGCAACTCTAAAAGTTGTTAGTGTTTATTTTTGGATATTTCTGCTATTTATTGCTTATTTTTATTTTTTCTGAAATAAAATTATATAGTTATATATTGTGTACAATTTTGAATAGCAAGCGTTACTTTAAGTTCCTATTTAATAAAAGAAAAATGTAAAAACGTATATATTTATATACATATACAGTAAGTAGTAGGTTAGCTATACATACGTATCACGTATGTCATGTATTTATGCTAATCGACTAAACGTGGCCCGTATCACTCGCAATAAAATTAATTGTTTATGGATATAACTATCTGTGATATGCTGGATATTTTAGTAACCAAATAATAAATAAAGTATAAACTTAAACGAGTTTTAGAAGAAAATGCTGATCTTTCGCTTTTGAAGAAAATGTCAAAAATAAGTAATTAAATACATAGAAGAATTAAATAGTTTTCTTGATGACATATCTAGTAGTGATATTATTTATATGCTACTTTATCACATCAGCCGATGTAGAATGTTATTCATTTTAAATGCAAAAAAACATTATTGAGTAATAATAGAAGTTCGTTAATATTTTAAAATATTCACTTATCGTATCGTATCGCGTATTGCAACAAAATACATCATAATATTATGTCAGTTGGTGAAACCGACGCCGGAATGTAATATTTTTTATAGAACCGGCGCGTGGCAAACGTAAAACCATCTCAACGGCCAATTTTTAAATAATAATAAAAAGACATTCTTTTAAAAAAAAGTCATATAGTGTACTTGAAAAAGTTCATTTCTAATATAAGAATAATTAATATTAATTATCACGGCCTTTTTGTAATTTTTCGTAGTAATATTGTTATTATTACATTTAATTTAATACACGTTTTTTTGAATGTTTATTGTAGTATGACTGTTATACCTATCGTCGGAGCGAAATATCAATTATATAACACCGACGGCGTCTGTACAATAATATGTACTACATACAATAAAGTAATATATTACATTTAACATCACGTCTCGCGGCAATAAATTATGCAAATTTTAAAATTATCGCCGTCAAACGGCGACGGAACAACAACGACTTGGCCGTGTAATGTTTTATGCCGTTGCGTACATGATAATAATACGATGCGTACAAAACACACAGTACAAAAGGGTGCGCGCGATTTACAGTTTCAGTCACCGAATTTACGCGATGATTTATCTGTGCGTGTATCACGATCATTAAACTATATATAGTTACCATCACGCTCCGAAACGTACGCGATGCGACTTTTGGGTAATCGTCGTCAACTTTTTTTTTCGTTCGTCCGTGCGGTTCTTACACAAAACTAGGCGGGAAAAAAATGAGAGGGATAGGGGATGTGACAATCCCGGTTTATAAACGCCATACGGTCTTAGCTCGGACGGGTGTCCTCTGATTGGGTGACACTCGAATTGCCTCACATGGCATACCTAGATATTTTAAATTGATTTATCAACAGTACGTGTACTATTGATTATTGTATAGATTTCCGTTATCATCAAAAACATTTTTTTAAGACGTGCAGTATTTCACAGACAGATTAATTTGTTGAATGCAATAATCTTGTCGATTACTGATTATGAGTTAAACCATTAGTTTACTATCTCATTCAATGTAATCAGTTCAACATAGTCAGTTTCACGGCGGTTACCATAACTAACACGTTAATGAGGGATGCAATAACACCCAGTGCACAAAGGTATATTGAAGTTTGTGAACCATTCTACACTAAATTTAATTCTAATTTTTCAACTATTCAACATTTCAACCTCATTTGTATAAACTTTTGAATGTATTAAAATTAATGCAGTTAGATAGTATTAATAATTATTAGTATATTGATAACTATAAAATATAAAATATATATTAATAAAAATGTAAGTTAACTATAAAAAATAAAATTAATTGATAAATTAAACAATAATGTAATTTTAAAAATTTCTATTTTTAAAAGTATTTTAAAATCAATTTAAACAAAGTTGGTAGATAATACAGTAGACCTACTTATTGTAAACATTTTTATTTCGGGACATAATTAGTATGGAATGAATAAAATTAAAAATTAAAAATATTGTTTTGTATTCGATGTCACTCATCGCTGTGTAAAATAATTTTTACCTCAGTAACAAAGAAATTAAGTTTTACATATAATTATTATTGTAATTCGTATAATATGATAACGAATATTCAACGTGGTAGGACCTTTGACATCAGATTTTTGCGTTGACAGCTCATCAATATTCTGGCCTATTGTAATATAATAAGAGGTAGCCAAAATAATAAAAATTAAATTAACAATAACGTCAGATCATTGGAAGAAATCAAATCTTCCATCGTGTCGTGTCTATCTATAGCAGTACTTTTGTTTTGTGAATAAATCGATTAATAAAAGTGGAGGCGGTTTTCTCTCGGTTGTATTATTATTTATAGGTTCTATAATACTGAATATGACCTTACGTGCCTATACCCTCAGGATTTTGTTACATACCTTTATAAAACCAATAACTTTAAATACGTACTGCATACACAATATTAATTTTCATTTAATTATTGTTTCACTTATTTTTAGTAGGTGTCTAAAAATATCATTAAAGGATTAAGGAAATATGCATAACGAGATACTACGAATAAAAACGATCATGATAGGATAGAAAGGCTCTAAGTAAAATACAAACTTGCCGCCGATCCTCTTCTCTTAGCCAGCTAGTTTTGTGACAAAACGAATACAATGTAACAAACAAAACGGTAAAAACCTTCCAACATTTATAATCACTTCAATTAATATGTAAAAAAAAAAATGTTTGAGAAAATTAGCTATACTTTAAAATGAACAATAAGTGTTTTTTTTTAAAAACCTATACAATTTCGTCATCATTTGCGAACACAGTGAATGACACGTGAAGTAAATAGACGCGACATCTAAATATTACCAGTTTCTCGCATATCCATGACCCATGTACTATATAAACTATTTTTGTGTAAATGTGTAATAGAAAATTTGAATAGTAAAATATTTTTATGTAAGTTCTATGTAGTATTATATTAATAATATTATGTAATATAGTGGCACACGGAATTCGGTGTACGTGTTTCGTCGTTTATAATAACCGTTGACGGTGTCTCTCAGGATAACATTTTATAGTCTCTTCAGTTATAACACCATTTACGATGGCACACGAGATTGGATTCTCTTTTTAAACATTGAAAGTATTAGTTTTTTTATGTTTCGCGTTCAAATGTTCTACATGGTAGTCGTACAATTTAAAATGTTTTTATTTTTAAATTTTGACGATCGAATTAATAATAATAATAATTTTAATTTCTCACGCTCTCTCTGTCACATACATGAAGGAATGTGTCCAGAAGCATACCCATCATGTTATACGGGTAAAAGTATGCAGTTACCTGCTAGATGAGACATTCTGAACCTCCGGGAAGTATGTAAACGTGTTATACAATAAAGTGGGTTACAATCGATCGAGAATGATAAATACAATAATAATCGTAATCGTGATAACTATTACATAAAATACTCATACGCGTCTTCTATCACTCACCAAAATATATAGATATATGACTTTACGTGGAAATTACTGGGTGTCTGTTTCAATAATATTTTACTATCGTTCGGACACCCGTGATAAAATAATAAACGATTAAATTTGAACGCTACTGTTTTGTCTTAACATTTGGGAAAATAGTATAAATTATAGCTATTTGAACTAGACTAGTATAATATATAATTGTTTTGAGATTTTATAATTGTATACTTATAAGTGTTTCATAATTTATACAAGTTAAGTTTGTCGTTACCTAAGTAGAGAGGAAAATCATCAAAAATATATTGTTTTTGTGGTCTCAGATTGATAGTAAACCGATGGATTTATGCTTTATAGTAATATTTTTTTTTATTACCTCTAATAATATTACGTGATGTATAAATATAATATAATATTTACATTTATAATTCAATTTCAAATACATTCTTGATGTATGCATAATTGTAATTATTGTCCACCACAGAATACGGTCAACTATGTGGTTTTCATGCCGGATGATGAAAAAAAAAAAAATACGAAAAAAATCAATATACATATTCGTATTCTTATACGATACAGGGTGACTTTTTAAGCAAGCTTGTCACATGTTAATACTAAGCATTTTTATATATTTTAAAAATTAAATTTTTTCTTTTGACAATCTATGAATATTATATGGACAGAAATTATTTTTCGAATGAAAACCAACATTTTCTTTACATGTTTTCAAACAAGATATTGATATAATAATATCTAAATACAAACAAATATTTTCTGAGTTATTCTTATATTTTGCAGAGTTATGAACTGTTGGATATCCTTGAATATTATAAGTCTATAAAATTACTTTAGAACCTATCGTGTTTAGGTAAAATATATTATATAAACAAAATATTTCATGTACATTATTTTATTAGTAGTCTAGAAAAAATGCAAAAAAATCCATAAACGACCTAAAAAAAAAATGTTTCAAAATACAAGCGTTTGTGACGTTTATTACTAATAACACCTTAACAATAGTTTATATAATATGTAATAATATTTTACTTGTTAGAGAAATTTTTAGATTTGTACTTAATTTTTTCTTTAATTACGCAGGTTCTGCGTTTTACTGTGATTTATATTTATTATTGTAATAAAAACGATAATATTATTATTATCTGAGTTATGTACATATTATTATTATAACACCGTATTGATTGACGTTCAGGTATATATTTTTTATTATAATACTCAGCGGATATACGTTAAATGCATAATGCGTGTGTTTTTGTATTTACAGTAGTGCACTCTTTCTTGTCCCTGAAACGACCACCTACACATTTCAGTTTTTGACGTTTTTAAAGCTCCTACACCTTCTACTCACCGATTGTAAAACGTTTGAATTTCAATACGTCCTACGCGCACGCCGTAACATCCATTATACGGAACTCTTCGCCGGATCCTCGATCAATCATCCGATTGTTTTCTTTTCCCCGTGATCCAAACGAATAAATATAATATGTCCATCGATGGGTTGGTTGTATTATTATGTTTAGTTCCAAAAAAAAAAATAAAAATTGCTTTATATATTATTATTTTCTATCGTCGTCGGTATTCTCCTTATTATTATTATTATTATTATTATTGCGAAGATATTTTTATTCGTCTAAACTTTAAATTGCTGTCTGGAAAACAATGATTATGTTCGTTATTACAATAAAAATGATATCACAATGGATATTATCATTGGTACCGACAATTTCATACAAATATTATCTTGCTTGAGAATATTTATACGAATTCAAATTATTGGTTTAGGACACATGAATAATCATTGACGCGGCAAAAGGAGCAAACGATCGTAGCTTATTTACAGGGTTTTTTTCGTGCTTCGTGTTCCAGACCAGTAGTACTGAAAAGATATTTAGTTGTTCAAAATCGCAAAAATCGGCGGGTAGCAATAATTTATAGGTAGTTTAATGGGTAAATCACTAATCACATGCTGCTATAAACATCGGTGTATTTATAATGATAACTCAGCGAAAATCAGTATATTATCATATGGTTACGTGTTTAAAGAAAGCGAGGAATGGGAGGGGCAAACCCGAAAGTTCGAAGTTAAATAACTTAAAACAACAATATACACGCATTTTATATACACATTATATTCACGCATACATATTATTATATAACGCAAACGTTTTCAAACTTTATTATTCAAATTGTACGACTTGTGAAGTTTTTCATTCAAACGTTTGTACAACAGCAGTGGGCCAATAATAATATCTTTGTCTGATTCAACGGCTTTGAACTGTAGCGACTTATCAAAAGGGGTTTTCTTTGGCTTAAGCGCGGCTCTTGAAAATTAATTATAAAAGTGACGGCATTTTCCGTAATACATTATACTTGGCGTTCGCGATGTGTATTATATTGTTACTGTTATTTTAAAATGTATATAATAGTTTTTATTCATCGTATAATACGGCGTGGAATGGTTTTAATTTGGGCGAATGACCCAAAACCGCATACTGTTTGGAAATGTGTACATATAATTTGGGAAATTTTAAGTTGTCGTGTAAACGGCACATATAATACGTCTAATTGTCTAATACATCGTTTAGGTGACCTTACGTTATATTATTTGGCCTATAGTTATAAAGTTATATCTTATATCTAATTCATTATCCTTCCTATTTTCAAAATCACATAACAATTTAAGATTAGATGAACATGTTATAATTACCATATTATTTTTCTCGATTTAAAAACCAAAATAATATTGCAGTTCAGAGTAATATATATTTTTAATATTGTCAAGCTGTTTATATGCACCCACCACGTATTGTACCTACCTATGTATAGTATTAGGTAATACAAGAAAATTATGTCTAATAGGTAAACACATATATTATTATGTGTTTATTATTTTTTTGTCTATATACCTATTATATCTGGGTAAGGCTCTGTTCGCCCAAAAATGACCTTTCGCTTTTCGCACAAGAATATTATAGCACTTTTTGACCACATTTTTTATTATTTTTTTTTTTTGAATTTATTATATTTTTACACAAATCTATATTCTTTTTTATTCTTAATACTATATTTTTTGAGATAAACTAATAAATGAAAAATACTTAAAAATGTACAAATACACGATATATTTTTGGAAATAAATAAAAGCTATCTCCTCGTGGTACTCTCTATTATGTAATGCTAAATGGCTTTATAAAATTAACTTACACAAATAAATAATAAAATGATTCCCAAATACTGTATTATAAAAATCTTGTCAAAAAGCGCTATAATATTTTTGGACGAATAGCGAAAGATCATTTTTTAGGTGAAAAGAGTCCCGCCCATTATTATTATATATTATTTATATTCTTATTGGAATAGATAATTTCGTTTTTAACTTTTTCAATTAAATTTGAATAAATTCTTTTGTATTTATTTATGTACATAATTAAAAATAATCAATCGAACAGGGGTTCCGAAAAACACAATTTTATAAGAAATATTGTTCTCGGTGATAGTACTCAATAACTATACTTTCCATAATATATATTTTCTGAATACTCCGTCGTTAATTTTTGAGATATTTATATTATATTCACATTTTTACAAGGTATACATTTTGTACAATTGTACTAGGTACATAAATATACGATTATACAACAATTAAACTTTCGGTTAAATGTTCAATTGAATTGGGTTAAAAAATTCAACAATATATTTTAATACATATAATATAAACGATTTTGTTTAAACATAAACTTAATTTAAATATATTATAGCGATTTGAAGAAGCTCGCTAGTCGTAAAGAATGAATAATTCTGTTTATCTTGTTGTCATAATATTTAAAACATAATACACAAAAACAGTCAACCGTACAATTTATATTCGTATATTAATTATTAATAATCTAAACTATAATAAGACAAAACCGACGAGAAATGCTCCAGTCATTCACTATTTATGCGGTGGATCGTCGACTAAAGTTAATACGAAATTCACAACAGAAAGTGTAATTGCATTTCGCTGTATTAAGAGAAATTTCACTGTATAACTGTAACGGATAGCTTTCTTCGCAGAATTTATAACAATATTATAATATAAATTTAAAATGTATCATTCGTTGTCGTTGCATATAATATTTACAACTTCAGGATTATTCTAACTCAACTTAATATAATACTACATACATTGTATAGATTAATTGATATATATATATATAATTAAATATTGCGTATATATACACGAGTCTGATGAAAATTAACAAAATATTCGTAAGTTTTCTATTTTTTGTATAAAATGATTATTAATAAAGTAACATTATGATTTCGGTACGAAAAAAATCCACACGGATATAATAGATCACGTTGTTAATCGTATGCAATTAGCCAAATACAGTATGATTCTCCAAACATAATGTACCAATACAAATTTCTATTTTTGAAATGATAATCTTCTTTTTACTGTAAATTGTTCAGGGGATCAATTTTTAAAGATTTTGATATGCCCAATTTAAAATTCGAATGAGTAGTTTTTACATGTAACTATGCATGTATGATAAATAACAAAGATTTGTAAACAAAGCGTCAAAGCGTAATCAAAAATATAATGTTAAATATTATTTAACAATACAAACCAAACCTTTTAAAGAAAAAGAAATGGTATTATTATCCTTAATATAGACTCGTAAATTATAATTATTAATATATCTTGCAGTAAAGTATGTTAGTTTTTATTTGAAAAAATAGCATAACAGAATTATAGGAAACAAAAAAAAAGTATTTTAAAATTTATAAGTAGGCATTATATTTATAAATTTCAAACAGAATTCGAGTAAATTGATAATTTAAAAATACATAGGAATGGGCATGCATATTGAAATGTTCTATATATTATATGGACGGTTTGTACTTGACACCTGTTATATGCAAATGAAAAAAAAATAAATAATACATTTTGAAAACGTTCATGGTAATAATGACGAAGATTTACCTGTAAGATCTCTATTTATACCAAAAAAATTACACAAATTAACTGTAATTGATACCTACATAATATCTATACATATTACAGCAGTAAAGGGAAATTCAGTCGGTAAATACCTACCATAGTATAATACCTAACTGAAGTAGTATTGCGAGTCACTGTATATTATAATTCGTAATGCTTGGAATTATTATTTTATAAATTAAAAAGTCCTTTACTAAATATATAAGCAGTCATTTTTATATTAATAAATAATATTTAAGCTTTTATACTGCGAACACAACATAATTTCGACATTAATTAAACGACACGTAAATATAATGTAATTAAATATACGAGTATTTTTTTAAATTTAATATTATTTTGAAGTAATAATTAATATCAAAATATAAATTATAATCATAACAATATCTTTAAGTATTAAGTAGGTACCTTATCTATACTGAAATTCATTCATATTTCCTGTGTTTTGATTGGCGAACAATTTATTGAATTTTAATTCGTATTATGTTGGCACATATATACGGCTCATATATTATAAATAAATTGATTCCATCTTTATAGATGACAAATCGTTGTATGATAGTCAACAGTCAACAGGTTGGATGTCAAAAATAAAACCGAAGCGATTTTGCTTTTTGTTTTCTTACCCTTCTGTTCGATACGTGTAACCAATGACTGTAATCGCATTCATACATTCTATATATTTATATATATCTAAACGATGAACAAGAGGCAAAAGAAAAAAACGGTTTGAAAGTTGAATAGTACAAACACGAAAAAAACAAAATTAATACATGATATTATATACAAATATGACCGAACGAATAATAGTTAAAACAACAAAATGAAACAGTCAACTTTACCCTCGTAAATATGTAATATTATTATAATATATAATATAATATTACCTATAAACAAATTTTAATATGTATATGGTATACATAATATAATATGTATTGGGTTTTGGGTATATTAAAATTATGTATCTAAATACACTTTCATAGAAAACCGTTTTTTATGTGAGTGTTAGATATATATATATAAATAATATACTGAGCAGAAGAATAACGTTTGATTTTTTTCTTGTATTAACGTGTTGGCTACGACAAGTAATACGGTTGTTCACACTAATAATTATAATAAGAATATTATATAAAGCGATTCATTTAATGAATGTATGTAAAACTACATTTTCTCAAAGTGTATAGAATAAACATTTTTAAATAAATATATATATATATATATATATATAAATATTTTTTATAAAAGTATAATTTGAAATAAAACAAAACGGAATTTGTGTAAAATAATTATGTTTTTACTACTTGTATCATTATAAATTTGTTTACATATTTTTGTAATTTTCTAAATGTCAGTATTCAATCATTATAATTTTATTATTCTATTGTTCTATTATATTATTATTATAATAGGTATGTTTCTATGAATTTCAATACCTAGTACCTACATTAAAATCAAATTTCGAACAAAGGCGTTATTTGTTTTATAAATTCAACGTAACACGCATTATTATAATATTATTATTAGATTATAATACGACGGGTCAATAAAAACTAATACGTGGATACGATGTTGGTTAAATAAAGTTTTACGTTTGAGCTCAGTTTTTCTTTTTAAT
This sequence comes from Rhopalosiphum padi, assembly GCF_020882245.1. Lineage (NCBI taxonomy): Eukaryota > Metazoa > Arthropoda > Insecta > Hemiptera > Aphididae > Rhopalosiphum > Rhopalosiphum padi. The sequence goes on along the minus strand of NC_083598.1, from coordinate 7,987,770 downwards.
CGCAGTAAATATATTGCGATGGTTTTCGGTTTTCACGCACATGCAAGCGCCACCTGCAGTTTTTCATTTAACGAAAAAATTTATCAGGCGATGTGATTTTCACATTTACCGATAAACAGGTTATAACTTACAAGTGTCCTATACACCTGAGATACTGAAACAATAAATCGGTATGAAAAAATAACTATAGTAATGAGATTAATGGCAATAATTACGAATAAAACGGTAATAGATTTATCGGAATACGAAAAGAACGAAATCCTGGTCCTGGACACTGTGTACGGTTATACAATTTCGGAGGTATCTAGATTTTTAACTACAAAATAATTTGAAAATTTTCACTGTTTAGAAAAATGTAATAGAATTAATTTTGGAAGTTATGATGATTTTAAAATATAACAATTACTAATTAATATCAATCCGTCGTTATTTCATATTTTGTAAAATGTTATACAATCTTTCCAAGTATAATAATAAATACTATAGTAATCTAATAATAGATCCAATTTTTCACATATTTCATATTTTTGTAAAACAATCATTACGTAGGTGTACGTTATTTCCGACAAGGAAATTACTCGTTATTTTGGACACATTAACATTTCCCAAAAATATCGTATGCTTATCGATTTACAGTAAAAAAGAAGTTTGTATTCCTTAAACAATAAAAAAAAAAAATGTAATTATCTTAAAACAAGTATATCTTAAGTGTATGGACTCAAAATTCCGAAAATTTATCTTTACTATAAAAAAAAAATGGGGCATGCTTGAACACGTCATAATGAACTTTGTATAATACACGGAACGTACACAACCATCCGCGTCAGACACTGACTGACCATTAAAAACGCATAAAAAACGGTAATGTGTTCATGAATCTGTGCGTGTGTATGTGGTGTACACCACATCTGGTACCCCAAGTATGGCGTTGTCGTTTCGTACGCGATCCCAAAAACTGGACGACCATTAAACATAAGCTTATGTTGTGGTAGCGGTTAAGACTACTATAAAATAATAATACTGTAAAACCAGTTGGTCACACGATTCACTCGATCCGTAGTACCTACAGCAGTATAGTAGTAATATTATAATGATGATTTAGTAATTTTGCGTTCGTAATATTGTATATTACATCGTTCCAAGTTTCTACCTTAACGAGCGAAAGCCGCCATTTTGATCCACACCGACCAAACGCCACTCGAAAACGACTACTCTCGACGTGTATTAAGTCTGCATTATTATTATTATAATAGTCGTACAGGTACGACGAATGTCGAATCTTCGCTTTTTTCGACTTATTTAATTTTGTTAACCCCCCAGGCGGGTTTTTCGAAATAATGTTTACATTTTCTTATGAATAATATAGTAAATAGCACTGATATTCGTTGAGTTTAATGATTTGGCATCAACCGTGTTCCCTCGTGTTCGACAAGACTCGTGAATGAGAATATTTCCACGAACTATGAACGGAGTTAACAACAATAACCGAAAAAATTAAATCATTTCATATATATATATCAAACGCCAGAAACACTACTAAAATTATAATAAAAACGATTTGCCGTATAAATCAAAATTCAATACTTACCTATGCGACTCGAAAACTGATCGACCAGCCAAAAACTAAAAACTAATTAAATACAAAATAAACGTAAAAAAAAACTCTTTAAATACGCAGAAAAGTTATTTTTAAGTATATTAAACCGCTTGCAATCAACCATTAATTGTTCAACTTGGATTAAATACTGTCAATATTCTATCGAATCTGTACCATAAAACCTTATAGTGCTCTCCGGGTCTTTACAAAAATCGTCACCATTTGGCCACAACAATTATAAAAACCTACATCGATATATTAATCTAGGTATGTTATGGGATGCAATACGAGTGTAAAAAAACGAGGAGTGCTACTATTTGCGCGGGTGCACGGACAATATAAAAATAAAAATTATTATTATTATTTTTTGCATTGAATTATAATATTATATATGTTTTTAAAATAACGATTAAAAAAAAAAAAAAAAAACATTATAAACGAGGTTAGTATGGTAACATTATTATAAAATTCATTGGTTGCTAGGGGCAACTTAGGTATTGTAACGCGAAATCGGTCGGGTAACGTAATTATATTGTGCAACGGTTGCTAAAGGAAACCTACATACTTTAACGTTAAATTTATAGCGTTAATCTAAAAATTACATTAATCTCATCTATGTTATTGTTTGGCGGTAATTGTAACGGTTAGATAAAAAATGTTTTATTCTTTTATTCAGCCTAAAAACACATAAATATGTTACAAGTTCTAACCACTGGCCAACTCATTCCAGTGGACCAACCGGAGTGTCTCCTGTTTCAAATAATATTTTAGTGCAAAGCATACAATACTAACGGTATCCTTAAACATATAATATATTATATATATATATATATATATATCAGTACATAAAAGTTTTTATTTCTTCTCTCGACGCTTGACCCGATGGTTGTCTATATATTTTACGAAGAAAACAATTCAAAAATAAATTATTTACCAAAAGTCATAACAGCATGTAAACGATAATATTTTCAAATAATAACTGGTAAAATGCACGTCATATTACGTACATTTTGATAAAATTGTAAATTAAAAAGAGAAACGTCTTTAAATTTTATTCGTTTTTTTTTTTTTTCAAATATCTTAAATCATATAATTGAATATTATATTATGGATAATACTTGATATTTGATGACGATTTAATTAAATAAGGATAAAGCATTAAAAAAAATACTAAAATAAACTTTGTTTGTAAAATTCATTAAGTATAATTTTAATTATTATTTTTCTACATTTGATGAGTACATTTTGTAATTATAGTATTTAGCACATAGAAATAATAAATAATAATTTTTGTCGGTAAAAAAAGTAGACTGTAAAATTTACCAAGTTCATTTTTGTATTTATATATAATAATAGCACTCGTTTGATGTGAAACACAATACTGTTTGGTATATATTTTGTTTATACAAATAATGTATATTGTTGTTTTAATTCCAAAGATAAACGACAAAGGAGATAGGTTGGATAACAAAACGTCTGTACAGGTGTTGATTTACTTTTAATTAGGGATTTTTTTTTTATTTTTATTCATGATTTATACAAATTCATAAAACGTTTGTACTATACAAAAAAAAAAATACAAATACAATACAATAATAATTATAGATAAATTAAATTAAATCAAATTGATTAGGAGGAACTTGTTAGTCTGTTTGAAAATAATACTGACGATATTTGAACAACTTAATATGAAGTGGAAATCGTACGTTCGATAAAATATAATCGGCTTAAGTACATATAAAAATACAACCTATTCAATTTTACACAATTATTCTTTTTCCTTAACATTTTAATTTTCGTAAAAATACATAATATACATTATTTCGAAATGCGACACTAATATGGAAGCCTTTAGTGCAATAATAATAATAATAATAATCATCATAAAAGTCAATGCTAAGATGGAACATTTAAAAAAAAATAAAACATTTACACATTTTTGTGCTTTGAAAAAAATAAAAATAAATTAAAACAGACTTTAGAAGAAATGGAAAATAAAAGTCCAGAAGTGTGTACAAAAATTGAGAATACAGCACATTACGATGCAGTCCTGAAAAAAAACAACATATTAATAATTCATTCAATTCATATAGCTTTCTATTTCACCTTGTTTGTTTAAAAACTTTACTAAACTACTCTAGTAAATTATTATGCAATTGAAAATAGTTTTTAAGTTTGTATAGTATAATAATATGTATAGAACAAAAAAATCTTTATAATTTTTCACACAGATAAGGGTTTCTTTAGTGTTTATTCAATATGATAGTCGAGATGTGTATTTAATATTGATTTAAAATGAATGATTTAATATTGATTTGCGTTCCTTAGATTTATGTACACAAGACTAAGATAATATAATAATTATCTAAATTACAATACTATATTCATGTTTTGTGCACGAAGTCAGTACAAACAGATGAATTAGAATTTAGCAAATCTAAATTTATTGAAAAATTGTTACTTATAATAATATATTGTGTAGATTATTGTTTGAAATGTGAGATACACTGATCGCATCGAATAGATGTTTTAAAATTAAAATGTCATTGTATACATCAAAACATTTTCTTATCGTCAGATGTCATTGTTTTGACAGACAAAAAACAGTACGAGAACTCATAATAATATTGTTAATTTGAAATGAGTTTATCCATTAGAGGGGCGTTTTAATTTTGTACGTAATTATGATTTGATCCGACAGAGCGAAAAAAAATCCAAACGTACTTGAGGGTTTTGTAGTGTTCTTTTTCCACGCTGTTGTCTGGCGGTTCGCGTTCGAATGACAATAATGTGAGCGCTGTAAGTGATAAACAAAAACAAAAATAATAAGAACAAAATTAAAAACAGCAATTGCTATGATTAAAAAAAAACGAGCAAGCAAACAAACTAAATTAACCTTTCTCGTTGAGCACTGGCGTGGTGAGGAGGAACAACACGAGATTGGCGTTCTTCTCGTACGGGCAAGCCGCCTGTTTCCACGTAATAAACTCCGTCACCTGCTTGGCCAGTTGCCAAAATTTTTCGAAATTTATGTGGCCGTTGTCAAGCCTGGAAAGAAATCGTAATTCGTTTTGAGCATATTATTATTATATAATATCGTATTAGCAATTGGAAAAATGTTTAATCGATATAGGCGTAAATAGTGCTAATCATTTCCTCGGCATGAAACTAGAAGATATAAACTTTTACATAATAATTATTATTAAAAATCATGTCATTTAAATAACAACAAAGGTTTCTATTTCGCTTCACTTTCATAACGTGTAATCGAAACAGAATAACTTATAATTAAAACATTTTAAATACTAAGCGAACGATAAAATAACCCTTTATACTACAAAAATCCAATTATCATAGCCAATATACGGCTAACTTGGATAATTTTTATTTTATTTTTTGTATTGGCTCCAAATCCAATATGTATATAATATATATATGATTTGGTGTACCGATTACGGGATTACAATGTATTTCTAAAGTGGTCCGCGAGATAATTTGGGTTAACCACACCTACTGTAAAGGATAGCATAGTGCCATAGTACATGTTTTACATATCAATATGTTGAATTTATCCAGTATAATACATTATTAAAATATAGACGTAATAATTATATAGATTTGAAACGATTAAGCACAGATGGAAATGGTACTCCAAAGAATGAAAATTCATTGAAATGCAGTACCAATTAATAGTAAACTATTGTTTAATACATCACAGAAGACTACACTTGACCATGCATTAAAGTTAAATTAGTGAAACGACATATCATTACGCCTAGTAGATTAATTATATAAAAAAAATTGTAGAAGATATTAATATTGATTATAAATTAAATTGAAATGTTGTTTTAAATTTGATATGCCTTTAACATTTGACCAATAACATAGGTTCTGAAAATTATTTTTACTAATATTTACGGTATAAATACTAAAGTTTTCAAAAAACATAAATCTAAATTTAATTAATTTCGTTATCTCTCAACTTATTTTGTTAATTTATATAAATTCAAAAATCCCAAATTATAATAGAATGAGAAAAAGTAAATAATTTATTTTGTTTCTTTTAAGTCATAAAAATAATGAACTAGACTATAGGTAGGTACTAATTTTTTTATTGGGTATGTTGATTGATATTAATTATATTGAGAAATCTCTCTCTCTGTATATATATACACAAAGAAAGAAACCCAATAAACCGACAAATATATAATCTTGATTATATATCATAATAATTGTATTTAATTAATACAATTGTATAAATTAAATATTTTTAATTTAGTTCCAAGAAAAAATGCACTAAAAATACACATGAATAACTTTCTACAATTTAACGGATATTAAAATAAAAAATAAATTCGGTAATAATTGTTTAACTATACTGGTATATGTATATTCTAATCATAAAAATATCATAATGGATCAAAACTGCCATAAAAAAATAAAATAATCTTGAAGAAAAAATTGTCAAAGATGAAAAATAAATACAAAATAAACGTTTCATCATTGAATTTATTGGTATATCTAATTCAAACTTTGTACTGAGAAAGCTACGTATGTTTTTCAACAGGCTAAAGACAAAGTATTTCTTACAAATGCAGAGTTCTACGTATTATAATCACCTATTACGGCATCCTTCGTTCAGGAAGTATATGTCTTTGACAAGCAACGAAAAGAACGGTATGACAACCCTCTGCCGCTGATCAGTGGCGCCGGCGCTCCTCCACAGAGCCGCTTTGAGCGTCGATCGGTAGCTGCTGAAATTGGAAGACGGGTCCATGTACTGTTCCAGTATGGTAAATTTAGCGGACTGTTGCACCTTGTGCCACTAAATGCGATAAAACGAAAATAATTTATACAATTTTACTACAATTTAAAGGGCGGCGAGCTCGTGTTATCACACGGCTAATAATGTAGGTAATATCAATTATTTGTATTACCGTCTTTTTGAGCCTGCTTATTGGCGACATGTTTAGCCCTGCAATGATGGCCATAAGTGAATTAAAGTTTCCCACGTTGAAACACTCCCGGGCTGTCTCAATCCAGAACTCGATGGTTTTTACACGTTGCTTTTTTTTCGAATGCTGAAACACAAGAACGATGACGCAAATATGTCAATAAGAATAATAACAATATCTGACTTTGAACTAAAAAAAAAATATTAAGTAACCGAATTATTAGAATATAGAAAAGAAAGTAAGCTATAGAATTATTATAAAGCTTACCTTGCATATTTCAGATGCTACTAAGTAGCTGAGCCGGTTGAACCAGTGGACATACGACTCGAGATTTTTTGTCTTTTTCATGTCTTTGAAGGAAGAATCGATGTACGGACTGTCCTTAGCGAACGCCTGCACGAATTCTTCAGGCCCAATGAACGAAAGCCTTTCAAGCTCGACAAGAGTGAGCTGTTGGCCAAGCAACGACGCGCTGGAACACACCTCCATCGTGTCTGTCTGCAATCACATTTCGAAAATGAAACATTTATAGTTAAAAAATAAAATAATAATAAAAACTGAAACAATAGTTTCGCGCAAGTTGAATAGTGTTAAATGTGTTTTTAAAAGTTATAAGGTTGGAAATATGATAAAAGGGTATTCGAATGATACAAAATTAGTATTTTCGAAAAGAGCGAGGATACCGTCTAGACAACGATTCTTTGATTGTAATATTTGCACAGCAGAGCGTATTTTTTATGTTATATTATTATCATTATTACCGTAATTTATTTCTATATTTTGCAAGTCTGATATGCCCCAAAATCAATATGATTATATAGATATGAGTTAGATGCCGGGGTCGTTAATTTTTCATTGCAGCGTCTGCGCGTGACATGAGAATTCCGACAGTGTGATGATCACCTGCAATTGTATATAGCGAATTTTCGGGCGCTTATATAAAAAGCGCTTTTCGCACTGGCCGCGCTGGCAATCAATGATCGGCTGCGAATCGATCAGACAGGAGCAGACAGAGAGAAAAAGAGAGAGGAAGATGGAACGAGTAGAATTTAGAGAAAGATGTGTATATGTATATATATATATATATACAGAGAGAGAAAGAGGAACAGGGAGGTATAACAAGAAGAAGAGAGAAGAAGAGTTTTTAGTTCACGGGCGACATCCCATAATACATCACCGTCAAACTTTTGTGCGTATAGCGGGACACGCATCACACACTATTATAGATGAACACGTTCAACGTGCATATACGCGAGTATACGACCGCGGACGAAAATAAAACGAAAAAAAGAAAAATGAATAATGCCCAATCGGTCGTCGAGTACGCTATTTATATTGCGTTTTTCTTTTACTATTTTTTTCTCGCCTTCCGCGTCGAGATTTATATTTCCGACGATATTATTTCTGTCCTCTTCCCACTCGTCTCTCCCTCACAAACGTCGCCGATCGCGAGTGCGATTTTTTATTTGCTAACTTTTTTTTCACCGGCCCAGACCAAACTCACAGATAGAACTAAAGGCGAAATCCATATTTAAAACTAAGATAAGTATAAAGACGCACCGCTGAAGCGTCTACTATCTATATAGGAAACCCGAAGGTCATCACTATGTAGTTGTTAAAGTTGAATATACGCATCCACGTAGTAAATTCAAAACTAATTTATCGCGATAATTAATAATTATATTAACTAAATATAGGTACAAGGAAATAATTTAAAATCGATATGAGAAATATTTCTTGTCAATCGGACTGTGCACAATTGCACTGAAAACGATATTGATGTCACATGTAGATAAATTTGCAAGAGGTATCGAAAAATAATGGAATCTACTGAATACAGGTTCATTTTGATATGGAATAATCGCGTAAACGCGCACGGATACCGGTCCATCGGGATTTATGTGTATGATAATCCTTATCGTACACACGTGGAAAATATTTTTTTTAAATCGCAAGGAAACGGTTCTAGAAAAAATTTGATACGTATTATTGTAATGTATACAAAGATAATAATATAGTCATACGAGAAACGTCAGCGATAAATAATATTCTGAATTGTCACGGGAGACGTTATGAATACAGTTGGTGTACTTAAAAGTTCAAGGAAATGTTATAGGTTTTCTCATTTCTGAGCTCCTAAAGTAATGTATAATATATAATGTACGGATAATTTAACGTTTGATATAAAAGGTCATGTAGGTATACATTTCCCCGGGGCACAGGCCAATATTAGAAAAAAATATGTGATGCATGTGAACTGCTATGCCCGGTCACCAGAATTCACTGGAAAAAAATGACACGCGTCAGTTATTATTCATATACTTCGTTACGGATACATTCATAATGATATGCATTATATAATAAATATATATTATAATATGTGTGTTTATTAAAAACTTAAAAAAAAAAAACACGTCATTTATAATATGTTCAACTAATTATGATATTGTCGGAACTATAGAATCACGAAATGTTGCAAACATATTGCAATTCGTGAAGACGTGTTGACGAGGCGTTCCATTTTCAAAAAAATAAAAATATTATCTACGTCATTGAACTCACGCGTAAACATTTATTTTTAGCAATAGACGTAGACAATTATTAGAACTATGTGGCTATACGGTACTTTCATAAGTGTTTATAATAATTATTATTTTTTATTAAGCGATAATCGAATAGTAAAACTACGTACGATAACACGGCACCTTGGATAGGCAATTCAGCTACATAGCTCATTTTTTCGATATAAAGCGAATGACTGATCACTAGACTACATAATATTTTATGTCGTGTATACGCTATAGACTCGGCTGATATTTGAAATTCTACCACCAAACTTCCACTCAAAGCCCTTAGCAGTCCAAGTTTGTTAACAATCGACCAACGTGACTTCTAACGTCGTTCAATCATCGTCAAAAACTATGTACACTCAAATCAAAGTTAGCACTATTATGGTATTTTATATATTACAAATAAAAATGATGTCGGATTGTATTATACATTAATAGAGAAAAATAAGAAATATATCGTATAAAAAGAAAGATAATAAGCAATAATGTACAATGAAATTGTTTAAAAATAAAGAATATAATTCGTTATTTATTTAAAACATATTCTTGGTTATTCGTTAATACGTTTAATATGTATTTTTTTTGTACATAATATTATCGTAAATATTCAATAACTTCGGATATTATATTCAATAAAAATAAAATATTTTGTGAAAATAAACCAACAATTATTTAATTAGACTTAAAAATCATCAATAGAATATAACACGTGTTTTGTTTGAGACGTTAGTAAGTTTCTGTATTTTGTGAACTTTCAATTACAATAATTGATAGTTTCATAACACCAATCATATTACTTCTGTGAACAGATTCATCAGTCTTAAGAACGTTTTCCTCTACTCGTGTAGTTCAAAAAAATAAAAACATAGGAATGTTGACTGAAAATGTTCTACGAAGTGTGAGATCAAACGAATATAATTTTCCTATACGTGAAATAAGTTAATATACGTATTTTGATAATTAATTCACTTTTAAAATATTAAATTATATAATATTTTATACTTAATTATAATTAGAATACAAAACTATCAAATATATAATTATATGTATTTATTTACCAGTCTGCTTAAAGTATACATTAAATATTTTGAAAAACATACACAAATACATCTGATAATAGCACTTAACAATTTTAATGTTATACTTTTTATGTTGAGAAAAATTTTTTATGTATCTTTAAAAAACTTAAGATGGAAAAATTATTAAATTGAAAAATAAATTATATTGATTATTTAAAGTGTGTGTACTTTTTTTTCTTCAAAATGGTAAATTTTTACAAAACAATTTTAAGCTTAGTAGGTACAAAAATCAACATAAGAGTGAATCGAAAAAAATCTTTAAATTAGCCTTTAAATTTCAATATTATTTGATAGATATAACATGAACATAAAATCGGTTTAATACAGGAAAGTAAGTTAAAACTTGCATTATATTATCAAATTTATTAAATTAAGAAACATTTTCATGTAACTACGTATAGATAGTAAAAAGTAAACTTTTTACGTTAAATATAAGAATATAAAATTAATAATTTAAATATTGAAAATCACAAAATGAAATAAAAATAAATACTAAGATTGATTAAAATTGCTATGAGCGTAGGCGCCCTTTTTGTATCAAAATTATATCATATAATATCAAAGAAATATAATCTATATTCCAGGAACTTATCTTATTATTTACGTACGTTTATTTTTGGGATAGGTATATTTAAAAATATCTTCATTATTGTGGGTTGTAGTACGTATACTAAAAATAAAATACAGAAAAATAAACAATCCGTTTTTAAGACGTGTTTAGATTATAATGAACAGAAAATTGTTAAAATCCAAAGAAACTGTGTACATCACTACATGGTATATAATATGTATTTATTTTTATCGTTGTACTAAATATCCTTAAGAATAATTAAAAAGTTAACAATTTTAGATCCGAGGTTTAAACGGATATAAATCATTTTATCTTTCGAACACTAAACTAATATTAAACCAATAAATAAACTATGTAAACAATTTTTTTTAAATAGTATTATATTATTTGGGAAATCGATAGGAAATATGTGCCTTGGTGCGTCCCAAATAAAAATCTAATAGTATATTAATAGTATTATGTATAGTGGCGAACGGCCGTCAAGATAACTCACGATTCATCGACTTGTACGTAACTATTTTTGGCACCTATTTCGGGTAAGTAAGTAAAAAAAAAAAAAAACAACCCATAGTGTTATAATGCTAAAAAATGTCTACCGAAAACTAAAAATACAAAAACTACAACTAACATCATATAAAATACAAAGTCTAATGTCTAAATATAAATAGTCTAACTGTTGTACAACCCGAATAATTGCGCACATCAATACCAAATAATATGTTATGTAAATATGATTACTTATTATTTATTTGGTTGTAGTAGCATCGCCTTGCCACAATAACGACCCTGTGATGTTTTATGGCCAAATAAAAAAATGTAAATTTGATCAGTCTTAAATTTTAAATATTAAAATCGACGAATATGTTTTGTTAAATCGGGTTATTCAAATGGTGTGTGTATTATTCACATTGAAAAAACTAGATACTATAATATAATATACTATAAATACTAAATATATATATATTATATAGTATATATATATGGATTTGTGTGTCAATATTTATCAAAAACTATTGTATATTATAGTGTAGATATTAAATTAAATTAAAAAAGCAAATATTAATTATTTTCAAGTGCTTAGAGTTTTTGTTGGTTACAGAATTCCTCAACATCTTGAAAAAGTATTTTTCGTCAGATAAATACGTCAGGTATTCGATTTCTCCCGGTCCGGTAATATAACAGTACCTATATATTGTGACTTAATGCTATTTTTTATGATATCATACCGCAGACAACGGCGCATCCGAGTGATAGTTTTTCCGAATAAATTGTAAACCGTATACCAAGAACGCTCGTTGAACTCTTGAGTGCTTATTTCTAATTATGTTATTCGAGTAATTATTAATGCTCCGTCGTCGCAATTATTCTTGTCATACAAAATTGTGTAAATATATCGTACAAATCCATTGTATAGTATCTATCAGCTGCAGTCCCATATTTAAATTCTTATAAATTATAATAAATATATCATATTGGTCGAATATTTGATATCGACTGGTGTACGTCGATGTTTTCGTAGACATTTTATAAACATATCAAAATATAAAATTAAAAATGCGTTTATTTCGCAAAAGTGTATTCGTACTATGTTAAAGACATATTTAGTATACGTCTCCTTAAATAACACGAAGAAAGAATTTTTTTCTTCTAAATCATGCACATCGAGAAAATATATCGCCGTCGAAATTATATTGCGTATACACTATTATTATACGCGAATACGAAGGTGGTGTAGGTGATGTCAGCGATTGTTGTGGTGTCGGTGTAGACTTAGACAATATTATTATACTGTTGCTATAATAGCGGTTCGTGGGCCATTAATTTAAAACACCATTGAACAGATGCCGCGTTCGAGCGGCGAAGGTTGTAAAAATATATTAGTCTAATAATTTTCAATGAAACTTAAAAACAAAAGCTATTCCGAAAAATGCAAACAGATAATATATATATTATATGTCTGGGTGTGCGTATATGTGTGCTAGTGTTTGTAAGACTAACGCGTTTATTTCGACTTGACATGCGAACCACAGTTTTACGGTGGTGTTCTATACATATATATGAGTGTGTGCGTGTGTATTTGCGGAGGATGGAAAAAAATTAAAAACTTTTACACTGTAGTGTTTGTGGTGGGCGGAGGATTTGCCACCACTTTATTGTCTGTCACTATATTATTCCGGTGCTGTAGACTAAATATTGAAATTGCAGTTTAACTACTTCTTCGAATCCTCTTCCTGTTATACTTCTTTCAACTCATCCTCGAATCGTCGTCTCAGTTTATGCCAACTTTCGCGGTATATAATATCTCTTAAAATTTTTCATGATTTCTTTTGCTTTAGAGTTCGCTCGCAGTTATTTTTATTAATTTTTAAATATTTATCACCAATATTATATCATAGAACTACGGCGCGGTGATTATTTTAAACTGAGTGGGTCGGCATCTCGAATATTGTATTTTTGTATATCATATAATATTATACAAGTTGTGGTTTTTAAGTTTTAAAAACTATGTAGATATTTTCCTGAATATTAAATTTAAAAATGGCTCGACGTTTAAAAATGCAAAACCATAAGCACGATATTTCGTTACGGCGGAAGAAAGGTAAGGATTTCGTTGTAGGTTTTATTATGAGCGGTAATTATAATAATATGGTATAATCTATTCATTCCTCATGTACAAGGTACAGGTAGGAAATAGAATCTTACCGGTTATTCGCGAGTTTAAAAAATCACACTAAATGTCATACACACATTTAATATATTTATATACTTATCTGATGATTATGCTAATAATAATATAATAATTATTCGGTACCTATACTACGTGACGGTTCCGCTCACGTTATTGTTTGCTTTCCGTCGTTTTTCATCCCTTTTTGGGTCGCAACCGCACGACCGCTACAGCGATAACATCATCACATAAATATATTATACAATACAATAACAATAATCGCGTGTCCTGCACGTACCACATCTCTACAACCGTCGCCTACGGACTATTTATCATATAGTTTTCATAATTTATACACCCCACACAAAATGTAATAATTTATAGAATAATAGACTCTGAAATATAATAATAATTATCGAAGCTTGTGCCCAAAACTGTCGGTCTACAGAATGATTATGAAAAAAAAGAAAAGAAAAAAACGATGAAAATAATATAACAATTATTTTATGTCTATCTCTCTCTCGACGGACCGCTATACCGAACGGGCGTTAATAATAATAATGCGTGCTAACCCTCCTTTTTACAGGCAAGTTTCCGGTTCATTAATATCGCGGGCGTAGCGCACGTCAGTACTTATATATATTAAATACAGGCGCGTGCACTCCCTACCCACCCATCGATCCAGAGATAAGTCTCGCTGTCGTTACTTATATTTTAATGATAATTAAACACAAACACACGGGTTTTTTTTTTAATTTTTTTTTTTTTTTTTTTTTGTAACGCAATTTTGCGCTTTGGCACTTTATCGCAATTCTCCGTTTGAGTTATTAATTGCGTTTTTCAGTAGATCTTTACTGCGATGGTGTACGTTTAGCGATTTTACGAAACGGCTAGGTTTTTCGTAATAACATGTCAACACAATACGATACGTGAATATACGAATACGATAGTATACAATTATATCATATGAAACACTACTGTCGATATTTGTATTATTAAAATCTTCATATAATGTATCACAATAAATGGCGAAAAGTCCAATATTTTTATTTAGTTTATTAATTACTTCAAATTACTAAATGTTTTTTAAAAAGTTCTTTATTTTGAATAAATATTATTAAACAAAAAAAAAAAAATCTTCTGTATTTTTTATAATGGTTAATTATTACCATTGTTGATAAGTACAGCAATCCTGTGTTATTGTATACAATTATACTCCGTATGAACTAACTGGCATAAAGTGATATTTTTAAGAATTTGTAATTTTCGTTGGGGAAACGAAAGCCCTTACTGCTAATGTTATTAGCTATCATATTATTATAACTGTGGTATGTAATAGCAAAAAGCATTATATCTGCAAAATTCATGTGTAGTTTAATAGAAATTAAAGGATTTTTTAATCTTTGTGTATCATTAGTTTTGGTTTTTTATTAATGTAAAATGTTCAAAGTAGTATTTTTATACGTGATTACTTAAAAAAAAAAAAAAATGCAGTTATAAAATTGTAATTTTTTCCTGGATTGTAATTAAATTATTTAATCATATTATTAGAATCCATGGTAAAGATTAGATTAATTTCGATGAGATTAATTTACGGCTAAATAAATTATAATACTAATGAATAATTATAATGCAAATATTACATAAATTATGATATAAAAAATATCAAAATAAAATATTATAACTGTAAGATATAAAAGGATGTATAATAGTTATAGGAGGATTATTATTAAAGTTATAGTTTTGTTTAACTAGTAGTACAATGTACATATCATTTTAATAAGCAGTTAACTACCAAATAAATAGTCCCATTTTCAGGATGAAGCAGATGGTTGTTCAGATTATTGTTCTTTTTAATGTTCCTAATATCGGATCTGTATTTTTACGTTATTGTAATTATTATACTTTTTATATTTTATTTGTTATTATTGTCTGTAACAAATTATTTTAATTAGTAATTAGCTAAGTGTTTGTAAATAGGATTTGACTCATTTATTATACCTATAAATGAATACACATATACCATTGTTCCTCTCGAAGACCTGCAGTTTGTGTAAACTTACTTTGCTACCAATGTAATGCAGGTGATACTATCACTGATTTGTTTTCGATTAAGAAACCACACACTCTAACGTGTTGTAACTTTATATTTTTTTTTACACCAGGAACTTTTGAAAACTGCAAGGTGTCAAATAACCATGAAGACTTTTCGCGTAAAATAATGAAGAAGTTTAAAACTCGTTTCAGAGGCTCAACAGATTTGAAAATGAATTTTTGATTACAAAAATATGTATATTTTGTGACGGACATTATTTTTTTATCGAAAAGCATAATAATAATTTTAACTTCTTTACCTATAATATGCAAAAAAAAATAAAATATTATAAAATAATCAAACCACATTTTAAAATATTTTTATTGTTATCCATTTATCCATTAATGCTAATTGATATGCTATAGTAACATGATAATTACAAAATATTCGTAATAGATGATACGACGATGTGTTTCATAGTTGTCATCAGCATATAAATATTAAAATATTAAACGTACAAAAAATAGAAATATATAAAACATAATATAATGCACAACCGTCTTGACTGATTTCATGGAAATTAATCGATAAAAAACTAAGAGACAATTACTGTTTAAATACTTAAGACGAGCCCCGTGATTATTAAAATATATACTGTGAACAATTTAAACGACTATCGAAAAAGATTGTACAGACAATACAGAGTGAACTCACTTGGGATTTGTGACCGTAAGGCAAGCGGTCGGATAGTCAGTGAGCCAATAAGTCCCGCTGGTGAACATATACTGTGTTATTCTTTCATTAAATTATAAAATATAACTATACGATGCAATGTTTATGCGTACAAGATGTGTTTATAAAGATCCTAGGGTAAGCACATAAAAACGATTTGCGATAAAAAGAAATATTGATTACATATAATTGGTTAAAAATGTAATATTCTTAAGTTATTATATACAAATATAAAGTAAAAATAAATACGAAATAATTGTTAAATAACATGTTTTCGTCATTTAACGTTATAAATAGTAACTAAGGTCAGTTTTGCATATAAATATGTCAAAGTTTAAAAACAGATAAAAAAAAAAAACATTGAAATTTGTTCGAATACAGAATGTTTGATATTTTATTTATTTTTATATACTTAATAAAGAAAGTCATACGCACGTTATTTACATTATATCCAATACGCTGTTATATTAAACATTACTTTATATAACTATTTTTTTAAATTGTATCATTATAATACAAATAATAAACTACTCTACACTTCTATACATCAAATTTTATCGTATATAACCTTTGGACCAAATGGATTAACCAATATAATTTTTATATAATTATTTTTACATTATATAATTTTTGGCCAATTGTAATAAAACTAGTTACATAGAAGCATAGATGGGCATTATGATTGATTTCATATTACATTGGTAGATTTGTCCCTATAAATTATTAACTAACATTTTTTACAGAATTCGTCTATTTGTTTAGTCATTATTTTATTAAATTCCAAGTGAAAAATATTATGAAATATTAAGTACAATCGTTATTCCTGGATAGAAGTACAAACATTAATTATCTTGATGAAATATGATAAACGTGTACATAATATTATACTTAATATTGAATAAACGCAAATAAGTTTTTAATTCCTAGAAACAATATAGGAATACGGAGAAGACATTTATCTTTACACAGTCAAAATAATTTATCTTTGGAAAAAAAATACACAACATTATTTCATAAAAATATAAGTAGCTTCGTTCTAGCTAGGTCAACAGCTCTAAATCAAAATAAATTAAAAACAAAGTATCACATCAGCAGTATCTGTCACTGTATTTTCTGCTCCACAAGTAAATATCATAATATAAATATAAATATATATACATATCTAACCTGAGAACACGATTTGCGCAAGATACTTTGAAGTACAACGCACGAAGCATAAATAATATTATCATCAATCGTTAAGAGTCATTAATTATATTCTCACGCGTGATTGTGACAAACCTATTAATTTTCGGATAATCGTTGTGTAATTACACAAACCATAATATGCGCGTTTATGCCGATGGTATAAATTATGGAAAGTTAAACTCGAATTCCACGAAATCGAATGTCGTTTAAAACGCTATCATAATAACGGTACACGCATATATTAAATACAAATTATAATAATAATAAAGTACTTACTGCTTTCATAAATCGATCATTATTAAAATGGATCATCAGTATTATAATCTCGAAAACCTAAATATAGACAAGTTGATCACTTTGATCAACTAATTTAAGTAGTTACGTTAACGTAACAACTAAGCTAAAATATAAGTTAATTCCCAAAATTTCACACATTTCTAACTATGATACGTAGTAGGTAGTTAGTTAACAAAATTAATAACTTAAGTTAGAAATTAGATTTTTTTAGTTAACAATATAAATTTAGAAACATATTTGTTTAAAATCGTCTAACTAATTAATACCCAGCTTTGCGAAAATTACGGTTTATATTAAGTTTAAAGTTTAAACCGTTAGCATTGTAAGACCTTTACTATACAGTTAAAATATATATGACGCTTGTATGGTATTATATTTCAATCGGACAACAGAGAGCAGAGAATATTTAATTTAAGCTTGCAGTCGTAGGTCATTCGGGTACATATTAAATCGTGGAGAAAACGTATAAAGAAAATAGTTTGAAAAATTCAAGAAATTCGAAGAAAAAATACTAATAAAAAAAATCTCGAAACTGCGTATCATATACATGGACCTACGAACCAGGTATATAAATCCACTGTACGTATTAGATTTGGATTATACTTGTGAACTCTTGCCAAGTTATGTGTATTATAGCGCGATTTATATTTTCGATCACTGACGCAGCGAAAATACTCGGGGTACGTCCTTATTATACCAACTCGATATAAAATGATATACTATATACAGAGTGTAATCTACAAAGCATGCTTGCCCCCTACCATGTTTCCCTTCTTATCGTGAAATCATTTAAATTCTGATTTTTGAAAATGTTTTTATTGAGAACCATACTATAAAATACTTAGCATTTTGATATAATTTAATAATATTCATATGATGTTTTTCATGAAAAAGAACCATTCTATTAATTTAAAAATTATATGGAAAATAATCGTTAGAATTTTGTTTTAGATATAATAAGTTTTTTAAAAAATTCCCGATTATTAATATACCTAAAAAAATAGGTAGTTCTTACTTAAAAAAAGAAATTTGTATTGTCTAAATATTATAAGCTCGTCTAAGCATATAAAAATGTTATGGTATTAAGAGTAATCAATAATAAGAAATTTCTTAAATAAAAAATTGAATAAAAGCATTATTAAATAACAAAAGCAGGGTAATGAGTATGTAAACCATATTGTTTAAAAAGTTAATTTATTTAAAATTTTATTTCAGAGAAGCAATATTAAAATATGAATGGTTGGTCGAAATTACACAAAACTTAATTTGATCGGATTTATTAATTTTTTTCGATTGTATTAAAACGATTAGTTTATACTTATTTGTTGTTAATGTTTACAGATAGCTTTAAATTCGACCTAATGCAAGCAAATACATGCACTGATGCATTTATCGTGATTCGTAGAATCGTAGATATCTAAAACTAATGTGTACTGGTCTACATATATAAATATTTAAATGATGCAATTAAACACCATACAACGATCGACGTGGAATAACACAATAATTTTCAATAGCGTTGTTGAAAATTAATCTATGTTATCATTATAGTGATGTGTAAATATCATAAATATCTGATACTATATTAAATTATAAACGTCAATAGTAGTTACGTGATATTATATAGTCTGAAATGTGCATATTTTATAGTTGTATTAAAACGCATAATATGGACATTAAAAGAGCTGATCGCTTTTAATTGATGGTATTCACATTCCAATGGGGATATAACAATCGAGTAATCATAAATTATATTTAATAATAATGACAAGAAGAAGTATTTTTAATTTTTACATTTTGATCTAAAAGGGGTATTTCGGGTACAAGTATAATGTGTACCTACTAGATAAGTGCTAGGCATATAAAATAGTATTAAACACTATTATGAAAAAAAAATTTAAACGAAGTCAAAAAAACTTAAATTAGAGTTAAAATCTGTTATTGTTTTATATTAAAAATCGTAATATTATGTTATTATATTATAATAAATAAGTTAATG
Source organism: Rhopalosiphum padi (assembly GCF_020882245.1). Lineage (NCBI taxonomy): Eukaryota > Metazoa > Arthropoda > Insecta > Hemiptera > Aphididae > Rhopalosiphum > Rhopalosiphum padi. Next base: position 7,968,079 of record NC_083598.1, on the reverse strand, counting down.
ACACTATAAATCTTGTAAATGTATATATATAAACATGGTTTGCGAGAACGCATAAAATATCTAGTTTAAACGACAGTATAAAAGTTAAAAATAGATCATCTTTCCGGGTATAATATGTGCGCATACAGGCATGCATACATAATGACGTGTGTGCGTGAGCCACGAGACATTATACACAACCAACCCTAAATTTAACAGCGAACGCACTGTACATCATTCAGATTGTAGGTAATTATAAACGCGCGTGATATGTATACGGATAATAATTACAACGCGATCGGTTTGAGGATCTATAAGTACCGCAAGGTAAACGAGGAGTGTAATTTGCAGCGACTCGGGAGTGATATAAACGTGTAGATATATATCTAGTGATTCTAGCGTAGCACACACGTATGCATGCGGCAAACGATAATATATTAATACAAATAAGCATCGTATCGTTTGTAATATTATAATAAACGTATATTAACCTACAACACTCGGCGTTCGCTATTTCACGCTTGGTGCCAGAGGATCGGAGGTGGAGTGCTTATAGGTAACACCTCGTGGTGAATACTATAACGAAACGCATAAATACTTAGTATAAAGCATACGACGTTTACTGCCGAGCGTATACGGAACCCATTGACTCTCTAAACTACCAATTTTAACTTTAGTGGTGATTACAGTGGTCATAACTGGCGTGGTTATAATAGTATATAGAGCAGTGGTCGGTAGCAGACAAACATTATACAATACACAAAATTTATCAGTCGAATAATTTTTTTTTCGCACGTGAATTCGGCTAGTGGATTTGTTAGAAATGTATCTAAGTCAAAGTTACGGACTAAGTGCACGAGACTGCTGAGCTTAATTTTAAACCGAATTGTCATTTATTATGGGTAAATTTAATCAAATGTATAGGAAACCAATAGAGAGAGAGAGAGAGAGAGAGAGAGAAAGAAAAAGAATCCAAAGAAATTACGATCACTTAGTGCCCTCCCGAGTATGAACGGTAATTGATAATATACCATATCAATCATCGAGACAATATAAAAATATATAATAACGGTTGAGCTTAATCGATTCGACTTAATTATTATTAATACGCCCTGCGAACTCAGAAGAGTAGGATCTAGAATAGTGGATGCTACATTTTTTTGCATACAATTAGACACGACTTATTGTGAAAAATATATTGATGAGCAACACTCACCGGTGACAGGGCATCAGCGGATCCAACTGTGGTATCAGTGCCAGTCTGCTGCAGGAAAGTCTCGTACTTGTCGAGAGCTGTGAGCCGGTGCAATAGCGTCTGCAACATCGCAGAAACCTGGTGCCGGACAGCTGGTTCGACGGACACGCATTGATGTGTGATTTCCCGGACGTGCGCCATGACCCGTTCATCACGGAAATCGTACGGAAACTTGTCCGTCCACTCGGCCAACAGTTGCACCAACCGGGGCACGAATCGCGACAACTGATCCTGTAGGAGAGAAAAAAATCTTTATTAAAAAGTGTTATACAACTATTATATATTCAATTTAATTTAATTTGGTCTAATTCGTCGAATTGAATCAAATGTCCTAAGTGTGAGGTTGGTCACAGATTTGTATTTTTTGAATTTAACATATATTTACTGAAATTTGTTCGATTTGATAACAATCATTACGTATATCATATTATGTTTTGAACACACTTTATGAGTATATGTACTTATTCATCAAGAGTTTTTATTCAATATTTAAATTTAAATTATTTTTGCATACTAAGGTGAGAAGATATTTACGGATATGGAAACATCTCTCTTTCTTTTCCACTTTAGAAATATATATATCTTTTACGGTTATCAACAAATTGCAAAAAAATGCTGTTAGTGAAATATTGTATTAAATATACGCGATGAAACGACGCAGCGATGACTCGTCTGGAATCTCGTCTATTGCATAAAGCATTTTAAAAGATTTCGCTGCTCCCGCTGAAGAGAAGACATTATTTAAACACACAATATAGCGTGGTATTTAAATTACTCGAGTGCGAGCTTCGTATTATATCATAGTATTGTACATAGAAACGTGACGACAATGCTCTTATATTTTAACGGTAAAAATAAAATGATAATCCTTTTTCCTAAATATTATTATAAGTACGAACAATGCATATAATTTTATAATTAGTGAATATTTCAAAAAAAAAACGCTAATGCCAGTCTATATAGCTAGACAACATATTAGCACGTTCGTTTGGTACTAAATCGACAAAATCGTATACGCATGACAACAGGCAATATTTAATATAATAGTTAATGATATATCTATCAACGGATTCACTTAAGTTATTGTAGAAACATAAGATTGGTATCAATCTAAAAAAACGAAAAAAAAAATATCAATAGTATTTTAAACGGATTGATGCAAGCTGATAAGCTGAAGTAGCAAAGAAATTAAATTAATTTACTTTTTTTTTTATATGACATCACAGTAATATTATACCAATAGATTAATATTCTCTCGCACACGATTCTTGAATCGGTAAGTATAATAAAATAAATACCATGTGAATATATTTATTATTTTTTTTTTTTATAATTATAAATAAATCAGGAACGCAAAACCAAAAACTATATTGAATTGTGATTCATTGGAGAAGAAACTTCATTTTGCATGTATTGTGGAACCATTGTATATTAATTTATGTCATAATTTTAAACTGACACGCGCGAATAAGAGAAATTATTAAATAATAACGATTCGATATTTGTATGGTATATTATTATTAATAATTCGTGTCATTGTAGTGTTCGTAATATATAGAAAATACGTTTCGTTCGAAATTGAAAATTTTAATGTTATTCTTATTTTATGTTGAACAACTGTTTAATATCACGACATTATTTGCCTCAATAGATTAGAGAACATAATAAATGTATTAATATATGCACTGGAGTAAGACATTCGTGTTTTTAAAACAGGTCAAGAAATCTTACAATGGAAAAGGTATCATTATTATTATTTTAAATAATGGAAAATTACAACCAACCACCTATACCTGAATTGCCTATTCAGAACAACGTGTTTAGGCGATTTTACTTATTTTAATGTTATTTAACTAAACGACATCAAAATTATACATTAGACAATAACCTATTATTACGAGATAATGAATGTGCTGCATAAAAATTAAATATTAATCAAAAAATAATAATTAAGCAAAGACTTATAAAGCAAAGTTTATAAATATAATAAGTTCCATAAATTTAAAATTCACAAATTTCAATTACTATTTAAAAATTGAGTTTTTTAATATATCAAATGAATTAGATGATATTTGTGTTATATTAAAATTAAAATTATACTATAAAAAAATAGTTAATAAAATTAAGCATACAACGCACGATTAAAAATTAAATTATTAAAGCATATCTAAGATTTCAGCAATTCTATTTTATTAATAATATATTATATTATTATTATAGTATTTAATCCCGCATTATTTTATCATAAAAGGAGTTTAATGATTTAATGAGTGTCTATGACATGTTAACGTTTATGAATTTAAAACTATAGACAGCATTAATCTATATTAACTTCACAATCATAGAGCTTATAAACCTGTCGAAACAACAAATATAACTAACATACAGATTCTCTTAAGATATTTGAGTATATAATGCATGATACAAACGTATTAAATATTTATAATTAGTATACGTACCTTGTGGAGAGGGTTTAAAGCGGTCGATACTTGATCACCTAGCCTTTGCTGTGCATGACACACAGCCACGACTTTAGCGAGCAACTCGTGAGGTTTCACGAATAGCCGGGAGCTGAGAATGAACGCGAATAGATACGCTTGGTCCGGGTAATAATCGGTGGTGGGAACCAAGTGCTGAATAAGACTGGATAACGGGCCGGATAACAAAATGCCGTCTCTGTAGACCAGAGTCTGAAAAATACAAAAACAAAAACAAAATCAGTAAAAGGGTTTGATAAATATTATTACTATATGCGTATAACGAGGTATTGTATTGTGGGATAAATTACCAACTTATTCACTACCATTTTTTCCCTTTAATAATGAATTTATTCAAATCCTGTTTTTGAAACTTTTAAGTGTACTTCTGGAATATATTTGCAAGCATCAAAATTTTTTAAACAGTTTTAATAGTGCCCTGTAGCGAAACAAATTTATTTTTTTTTTTTTTTAATGAGAAAAATATTTTTTGAGAATGTCGAAGAAACCTAAATTGAAATTTGACCGTGTTGTTTCTGAGTTTTTAAAATTAAATTGTATATATATATTAAATATAATAACTCTTGGGAATGGATTTAATGTAAAAATATGTTTAATCTTGGATCTAGTATTTACTATACTTTAAATATACTTTAATTTTTGTTATCTAATTATCCTTAATACACAAAGCTAATAACTCAAAAACTACTCGTTTGAATTTTTATGTGGATATAATAAAAATCATCTGACTTATGTCTCACCGTATTAAAAGCGTTTTTCATTTGAAAAATAAATGTGGAACACTACAGGACAATCTTTAAATTGTTTAAAGAACTCTAATGATTTTAATATATTATTTTTTTAGTTCACTTAAAATGTATAAAAAATTGGAATTACTGTTAATGTATTATAAATGACAGAATGAGAGTAACCATATTCGATGAATCACGGCACTTAATATATATTATATTTTAATACTTATTATCATTAGGTACACTGTGCAAGATTATTTGAATTCCTCGTCAATACCAAATCAATTTCGACATGATTTCAACGAAAACATAGTGACGCAGAAGTTTGGCAATGACCGCGGTTAACAAACTATGTACATCAAGTTTATACACGTCCGATCGAGCATAAAGCTGCGATAATGTTCAAACGTGCGTTACGGCTTTATGCGGATATAATATTGGTAATAAACTTTAGACCGCGGTCGAAGTTAATGGTTAGGTCATTACCGTGGTTGGGGTTAAGGCTATGTTATCAGGCTATAATATTTTCTAATGATAAACAATGCTTTCACATTATGTTTTATTTTTTAATTAAAAATTCGTATATTTATTTACGGTTTGCCAGTTTCTTTTCGCTTACGATATGTTTGTGTTACTATTGCAATGCGGTCGATTCTAATCGTATTATACATCATAATGTATTATCGAACATGTTGTATAAAACATATTTTTATACGTCCAGATTTTTTTCGACTCTACATTATTTATTGTTTTACGTATAAGGATATTTTTTTTCTCTCGAAAAGTCGTCTTAAAATAGCACTAATGCTGTAAAGTAGGTATCCGTGTCAAATATAACGATGCTTTATACGTGTCATTAATAACGTGGAGTACTGTATATATATATATATACGTATATATATAAAGTGTGTAATTTATGATATCGCCAGACTGCAAAAAATATAAGATATATAATAGCTAAAAAATTCGAAACATGGATATTGTTAAAAAAGAAACAATTTTAAATAAATGTCACGTTCTGAATATAGACTCCGAAAACAACCGCACAATGAAATTTTACCAGGATTGCCGTTGAAAAATTTTTTTATAAATCATTTTTATGTACTAAGTTTACAAAAAAACGAAAACAACAAATTTCCACATGTCAAATGAAACGTTCTAGTGTGGTTATATAACATATTATAGAGCACCGTACATGAAATATGTATATCTTCAATTATTCACACTTAATCAAATTACACGCTCATGCAATAAATTATAAATAAACAATATGATATAATTTAATATTCAAAAAATCCCTCAGATTTCGTTTACATATGAGAAAAGTTAATTTACTTATAACGCACTTAACCAGTTATAAAGTACAATGCAGAACTGCTGTACGGATTCAAGACCACGCATCATAATTTTCTATAACAAATTATTTTCTAAAATGTCTTACAAACCATGAGTTTTTATTTTAAGCGAAATAGTCAGTGAAACAAATAACTCACTCACAAGTTATATTAAAACATAGTAAATTCCATAGTAATAATATTCACCGTTGGAAAGTTTTATAATTCGAAGAAAGCGGGAGGAATCGTTATTATACAATATTATGTTAGACCTGTTTACTTGACGTACTCGAACCAAAACGCAATAAAGTTTAAAACTCATTCGTTCACTGCAGTTGCAATAGAATTCCCGAAGATTATTTTTTAATATGTAACGTGACAGCAAATGAATATAAAAAAAAATCACAAAGTTTTATATCAATCAAGACCTAGTATAAAATGATCGGAAATGCATGCAAATTGATATATCTTTTGACGATGGGCGGAAAAAACTTGTTAAACAAATCTATAAACAATAATAAAATGTGAAATATTTATTGAAACACTTATTGTATGGTGCGTAGCGTTACGATAGTGTATGTTAATAATGAAACCGAAGTTTTGATAGTTATTATATTTCAGGGAGGGGAGATATTAAAAATAAATTTAAATGCATTCTAAGTTATAAAATACTATTTTGAACTTTCTTTTAAAATTAAATACGATTAAATCCTAGTTATATTATATTTAATATGAGTTCGGATTTAAGATTAATTAGAAACATAATTCTTCAACTTCTTTTAAATATTTGAAAAGCATCTTATCAACTACAACATTACCAACAATTACGTTGAAAAAATACAACGAATAACATAATGACATATTTTTGCTCAACAGTATAACGCGAGCCAGGGACGAATCCACGATAGAAGATGCCAAACATCGCCCCTAGAGTAAAATCCACACACATACATAACTCCAAATTATTTTCAAGAATTATTTTATCTAATCATTTAACTATATAGGTCATTTAAAAATGAACATGCCTGTGAAGGAAGCTGACCGAAGTTATACTACTATAAGACGGGTAAAAACTTGGCTTCATTCCAATGGGGTGCAAGTAAACCGACTAACTTAATTATGTTTACTGTGTTTTCATAGAGAAATCAACTATACCTACTATAAATTAAAGTCTATTGCACTAATACTAGTAGAATAATTTATTACCTTGAAAATAATGTAACTATTAAACTATATATTTTTGTAATTTGAAAAATTACTCGAATCTTTTGGCATTTTAAATTTACAAAATATGCATAAAAAATTAAAAATAATAGAAATTTATAATTCTGTAATTTCAATTTATTGAATAATGTTCAAGATAAATATTTGTGTAGCATGGATTCAAATTAATAATGACCTTCCTTCCAGATCTTTGTGCTAAATTTGTCCTTAAGGTAAGACGGTATTGATCGTTTTAAAGTAAGATTGTATTTTTCTATGCGTGGATATTTATGTTTAATCTTCTTTAAACCGTGTTTAAAAACAGTATTTGAAACATAACATTTGTTAACGACCGTGAGGAATTATTGAAAAATTATTTGGGATTCAACTATATATATATATAATTTGAACAAACGTCTCCAGTGGCCTTCGTAGTTTTCAACGAATGAGGCGGTAAGAAGAACTAAATTAAATCAGAAAAACGAAAATCGAACGGAATTCGAATTGGTAATCAGGAGTGGTATCGCGGAGGATATATATATGTGTGTATATATGTGTATGTAAGTAAGGTGGCCGGTCGGCTGTTCACACGGACATGAATAATGGCCGAAGTGATTCCCAGATTGGACATTATCGTCCGTCGACAATGACGGCGGTGCTTAGAGTTTAAGTGGACCCCCGGATTTCCGAGACCCTAGATACTTACTATATACCCGATGACAGTTTTTACGAAAGGTTATAAATGTGTGGGTGTGTGTGTGTGTGTGCATGAATGGGCAAGTGTAATTCTCAAGAGTAGCATTTGTCTTCCTTACGTGAGCTTTACATTGGCCACCTAAATAACTGCGAGACATAAGCTACATATATAATATAAATACGGGGTGGTTTTTTTAGATTATACAATTTACTTTCAACAACTTGCGTTTTTATTTCAATTTGCATAATTTATACCTGAATATAATATCATTAGCAATAATTTGAATTAAATTTTTTTTCTATATCAACCCTGTACATATTTAAAGTTGTATATTTTCAGGCACTTAATAAGATTAATTGTGCGTGTTACGCCCTACACGTACACTTTTTATGTACTGCTAAATAGCCGTGATCGAAAAATATTCACCATTTGCAATTAAAATAGTAAGACGCTATAGTTTTCCTAGAATACCAATCTCTTATGTTAAGGTATCATCCTGTACAAACGTGAGTATTTGATGGAGCAAAGTGCGGATTCAACGACGTCAAAACGGGTTAAGTCCTTTGACCGTAAAGCACCGTTAGTCTGTATGTGGCTGGTACTCGTGATGTGAGCTAGTAAATTATATTTCACAAAAGTAAACATCATCGTCGTCAAGGGACCGCATTAACCGACTAAATACTAGGCCTTAGTTGAGAGCGAGGTCGTGATTAGACGTTGAATTAAATTCACCGATAGATAAACCATGTAGGATGTACATATAATATATTATAATCGTGACGAAATAATTATTAGCTATCGTACAATATGATTATATACATAAACATATATTTTATTATAATCGATAATGCATATAAATGTGTTACTGTGACTTTCAATACCATCACGCCATAATAAAAATAAACTCAGGGGCGGATTTAGAGACTTGGATAGGGGGGAGGGCCTTAGTTTTAATTTTTCTTATTATTATTGGTATTTTCGTAATCCATATAGAAATGTTCAAATGTGCGTGTTAGGCAATTAATGTTTTAAATATAGTAAAATAATATCATAGTATATTTTACATTAATTTATTATTGTAAGTTCTTCATAATATACATAATATAGATAACAGGTACATACTGTCATACCTATATCTACATACTCGTACGTGTCTATGATAGTCGATAGTATAATATGTTTTTTTTAACAATATACAATTTTTTAGAAATACGGGCCTGGGAAGGGTGCGGCTCCTAGACCCCCTGGAGCTGTCTCTGCATATATCACCTATTATTTTGCTTGATATTAAAACATTTCTCTGCGAGAAATCAATTATGTTCATATATATATATATATATATATAGTTTCGATTTGTTTGATTGATTGCTCACGCCATCATGCTAAATTATATTATGTATATGTATGTGTATAATATTGACAGTCCACCCATAGCTCTAGTCGATTTCCTACGTAACACGCTCAATCGTTGCTCGTGTACGTGTACCTATGTTATGTTGATAAATATTTTACTAGCACTCGGAGTAATAAGATAAAACACTGGTGAATTTACCAAAAATGTACGGAAACAAACGAATGGTTATATTATACACATATATCGTTTTTATTCAACCCACCTCCAACCCGAACACGAACCACATTTAGAACCGTCCATTCGACATGGGTATATAATGATATAATTTATATATTTATATACACTTAGGTGTAAATAAATAAGGAGGTAGCTAGCTATAAAGTCGGGGACGTACATGAACGGCCGTACATAATAATAATATATTATATACACATACTAAACGAGAATAAACCGCAAACCCTCGTATTTAATTACTTTAATCATTTCTTACAGTCCCACCCCCCTACAGACCGCCTACACGTGCTTGGTGCACAGGATCGTTATTATTATTATTATTATTATTAGGGTGTAGAATACAATAAACATAATTAATTTTTGTTTAAATTAATATGTACTTATATATAGTTATGCTTATGATAAACATTATAATGAATCATGTACACTGAAATAAAACGACGACAATGGACGAATGGATTATTGTTTTTAAAATATGAAGAAGACGAATCGCGGTATTTTAAACAATAGTTGTCAGTTAAGAAATAATGAAGTAGATGAAGTTCATGAGTTCGACAGTCTTGTAAGTTTTTAAATTATAGTTTATAACTGCAGCATTAATATAGCAATTATACGATGACATAAAATAAAAATAATGTGCAAGGAAATGTATTTTCACGTAAAACACTTACACGCTTATTTTCTGCAGAATAACACTATTTACAATTATTTAACTTTACGAATGAAAGTTAAAATACCAAAAATCATATTTTTTATGTGTAGAGACAGTTTATTTGAAGATGTATATTGTTTTGGAAAGTTTCAATATATAAGGAATGTTTTTTAATAGTTTTTATTTTTTTAATATATTCGCATTTATATAAAATGTGGAGTGGCTGCGAAAATACCCAGAGAAATCATTTTTCATTAATCTAATCATATTTAAATATAAACATAAAAAGACCAATATTTATATTATGGTGCATATAAAAAGATACCAACGGTTATTTTTAAGTAAAACATTTAACTGGAAAAATTTAAAAATATAAAACACAACAACGATAAAAACTATAAGAATCTAATAATTGGTACATAATCATAATATCCACAATATTCAACTGTGAATAGTATCTAAATAAAATTTAAAGCTAAATTAAAAATGGTTTTTCATCAAAACCTTTTTAAATTCAATATTTACGACAAGTGTATCAATAGATCGATTACATAGTTATTTTTAGAATTTTAAACAAAATATTTAATAATTTATAAAATAAATATATTGTATAATTTTAATGGTTAATTTACAAATAAACTTAAATTGATGAGTAATGTTCATATTGTTGACATATCAAAAACATATAAAAACTTATGTTCATTTATTTTATGAACTTATCGACATTTGAACTAATATAATTAAATATTTTGAATTGTTTTAAACATTTGATTAAAATCACAAAATTTTACCATCATTGAGTTAAAGAGAATTCACATTTTATAATATTATAATGAATTCAAACGAAAAAGTAATTTTTGAATTGGAAGTATTTCATTTAAAATTTAACATAAAACGTATTTGAAGGCTGATTTATTACACTATTACTCCACTAATGTAAATGAGAGAGAATAAAAACATTGATTTATGTTAGATACATTGAACGATGTACAATATATATATACATATATATACACATATATATCTATAATCTATATATATACTGCGAGCGTTTTAATGCAAAAAGTGAACGTGAAAAAATCCAAACATTTCATATTTAGTATTGAAAAAAAATAACATTATTTAAATTTGACACTATCAGTTTATTACTCGTTATATTTTAGGCTACAATAGCGTTGCTTACAATTTAAGGATAATATACATTCGATTCATTTCGTAGAAATTAAAACCTTTAAAGTCATTGCGATATACTACATTACTATGTATTGTAAAAAAAAAAAAAAACAATTTAAATGAAAAACGATTATTAAAAATATTGTAATACGAGTCGTAATCTACAGCATGATACATATACAACAGAACAAACTCATAACTATTACATAACTATGAAGAGATAAATAAGGTTGAAACAATGAATTTATAAAATACAATCAAATGCTGCAACTAGTTTTTTAAATGAATAAACTGTTCTTATTATTATTTGTGTTTTAGAACACAAATTCCAATCAAAACTCGAACTTTTGTAAACAATTTGTTAGATGTGGAGCTACTTGAGGTTAATTTTTTTTCTCCAATCGGTTCCCAGTGGGAACTAAGCCAAGTTTTCAAAAAAGTTTACGACCTCGGCCTGGACATCCATAAATACGAAAGCACCAGGAAAGCATTAAAGTTTATATTATGGTCTGCACAATGGGATTAGCGTTTAACGTAAAGCTGCTCTCCATCGGTAGTAACGGTTTTCCACTCAGTTGTCGCACAGGACGCCCCACGTAGCACTTTTATTCCTTCTTACGACACAACACTTGTAACGATGTTGTGGTTCGTCCTAAGAAATACAGTTTTTTTTTTAAAGGTCCTTTCGTGCCGTATTTCGCAGAATTTATGATTATTACATAAGGATAAAATTATATTGATTTGACGTTTTCAACCTTTCTCTCTCCCTTTCTTTCTCAATAATCTTAATATCATAAGATCGTCTTCACTCAATCGTTCACTACGTATATGGTCGAACAGACATAAAACTTTAAATTACAAAAACTTAATTGGCAAAAAGTTCAAAAGTGCCGTAAGGGGGAATATATTATTGACGTCTCAAGGTTCTTATCAATATTTAGCAATTTCGATAAATTTCCATTTAAAGTTGGCGAAGAATATATATGTTTAACATATAGTATGCGTACCTAACCTACCCAGGAATGAGCGTTATACAACGTCGTTCATTTGCGTAATTATTCACAAATTTCCCATCGTTGGTCGGCATCGCAGCGAAATGACTACTGCTAAACATAAAGTTCTAACATACAAATCCGTGTCCTTAGCCCACAAGTATGATAAATAAACTATATATATCCAAATATACATCTGGAGCGTCACCAAGGCTCAAAACTTTTAAGGTTAATTATTTGCATATATTACGAAATAATATAATGTATATTATGATTTATTGAATACCAAAGAATTATAATAATAATACGATGGACATATAAATAAAAAGGATAACACGACGTATCAATATGAAATTTATAGAGAATAATTCAGAAAGCATTTTCACGTTTTTTTTTAAATTACTTTTTACTAATGATAATTATTTTAGAATAGATTATAAATTATAGCAAAATTATGATTTCTTAGGTATATTTTTAAATATAACTACTTTTTATTAAGGCGATTTTTTCAATATATTATTGATTTAAGATTTTTATACTAGTTAAAAAGTAACATGTTAGAGATAAGATCTTTTTTTATTTTTTATTAGAACCAACTTAACTTTTTTCCTGCAATACGTTTGAAAATCTTGATGTATATACATAAGAATATAGAAAAGCAACTTCTTAGTTATTGAAATGTGTATATATAATACATATATACACTCAGTGTAGTGAGTCATTAGATATTGTTATACAAAATTATAAAATATATTTAATATTTCATCTAACACACATTATGTTAGTTGAACAATTGTTATAACTTTAAAATATTCGTAACATAATATTACATAACTTTGAACTTCAAATTTTCATAATCTCTTTGTATTTGATTGTTCGGCAACTCCCTCTCTATCGCCTTATTGTTGGTACAATATTGAGTATCTTATACAAGTTTTTTTTTAAGTTTACAATAATTACCAAGTTATGAAGACATTTACACCTAGAATTTAGTTATAGACGTTATTTGTTTTTAATTTAATCCTGTCGGGTAAGATATATTTTTATTGTATTATACACACTTAATATGGCTCATAAAATACGTGTATATTCTTAGGATGACGAGTATTTTATCTATTATTTCTTATATGTTTTGCATTGTAGTTTTTTCAATCCTCCCCTCAAAAAAAAATAAAAATAGTATTACATAAAAACACGAATTTAATAATGCATAGTAATAAAATGTAAATGTGTGAAGTAATTTTTTTTTTCAAATTATTTAATGAATAATAAGAAAAAAAAGTATAATGATTACATGACAGGTAGGGAAAATTTTAGCGTAGAAATAAAATAAACGAAAATTAAAATTCGAGCGAAAACGTTTGTGTTAATTTTGAAAAAAATATTAATTGTAAACGGAATATTTGTATATATTATTGTGTTAGACATTAAAGCTTCATACCTGATATAATATTATACAAATTAAAATACATAACAAAACACTTTTTGTGTAGATTATTAATACGAATGTATTTCAATCCAATTTGAACAATAATGTAGTAGCTAAAATATGTAAATAACTAAAATGGTGGATAATTTTAAGAATGATGAGTGATGTTAATGAAAGATACCTCATTTAATTAAAAAACTAAAACGAGATAACAACACCTATGCCAACAATAAATGCACAGAATAAAGAAAAAAATGTTATTAAAAGTAAAACATTATGATGTAATATTAATGTAGTATACGTTAATAAAATATAACTGGAAAATACCACTATTAAGATAACCACGGAACTATCTAAATACTTGTTAACTATTACTTACATTTTTTAATTTTTTTTACTCGCTTGCAGTTTAGTGTAATTTTTAGTATTCAATTGTTTTTAATTAATTTTAACCTAACTAAAATAACGTCTTGATGCGTATTTTAAGCACGATTCATTTTTATTAAGTATTGCACGTCCACCATTTATATTTGAACTGAATACATGAAACAAAATAATTCATTAAGAAATAAAAAAATAGAAAACACGAACAACTAAATGTTTCGAACATTTGAAATATTACTTATGACAATATATCTAAGTAAAAATAATATAAGCATACATAGTACATACTAGACTAAACCGTATCCGTTTTTGAACACAAACAAAATATTTAAAATTCGATTTAAACGTAAATTACTCTAAACGTAACGTTAAAATAATAATTTTTATTGTTGAAACAATATAAATTCCATAATTTCAAGTCAAATAACAACTATAGGTACATACATTACAAACGCGTCATGTTATTTTATTTTAATAATACAAACTGTACAAAATATTTACTTTTGTATTTTAAAAAATAAACATTTCTGCACTACGACCGCGTTGTTATTATCAGACGTGCCGAACACAAGACTATTGCTATACCTACATATAATTTTTGTGTTTGGCTCTGATGATGAAAACGAAAAAATGAGTTATAAATAAAAATGCGCAATTGGTATAAAAAAAAATTAATAAAAAACGAAAAAAAGGTTTGCAGGTTTTAATCTTTTTGAATTTATTATTAAGAAATATTTTCATAAGTGTAACAGAAGGATTCGATAAAATTCAATGTATCACTATTTAAAAAAAAATTATATTATATTTTTAGACGTCTGATGATATGTGTACGGATATTTGAATATATTTATTTATATTAATGATAATACAAAATATTTTTTTTAAATCATTATAAGACTTATTGTTAAATATATGTATGTAGCGTATCTAATAAGAAATATTAATATTAATTTTTCCAACTCTAGTACACTTAGTAATATTTAAATTTATTAGTACGGAAAACGTTTGATTTACTTATTAAAATGAAAAAGTAATTAAATTATGTACATTTTTTCTCACAAAATATACATCTTTTCAAGTATAGACAAATTAAAAATTGAAGATTATGAAAATACTCATTAGCTTTGTGTAATAAAGTTACTTACTTAAATTTATGCATTCTGTATTTTTTTTATTTCCTTTTTTAATCTAAACGAAAATAAATTAAGATACTTTTATGAAAACAAACGAGAATTTCAATTTAATGGAAACTTTTCTGTACTTTTTTTAATTCAACTTTTAAGTATAAATGTACGGTCTAAACAAATATTTATGTATTTGCATTGGATTCAATATTTACAGTAAATACAATATCTTAATATAGATTTAGGCTGATTGTACACTATGTATATTTAATTTAAATAATATTATACACAATCTCAATTTGTATCGAACTGATTTATGGTTCACCAATTTTTATTCAATAATATAACTCTTAGTTTCAAATATGAATAAATAACTAATTTTTCTAACTCTCGTGATCTATGCGCAATTCAATAACGTTGCAATAAGCGTAGACAATAAAAAATAATAAGTTATGATTTATGAGTATTAAACTAATTAAACGCTGCTCATTATATAGAGTATTCGCCGGCTTATTGTATGTGTTTAACATAAAAAATATAATTAAAATTAAAATGAATATGCAAGAGTTAGAAATATGATGTGTTCAAAATGTATCTGAGTTTTACGCACCAAAAGAAAATTAATCAAGATCCACGTTTGTAAACATTTTGAAAATTAAAGAACCGACAAAAAAAAAAAATAAAAAATCTATTTCTACCAAGTGCTCTGGATACTTCTTAAAATTTGTTGATGATTTTAATTTTTTCATTTGCTTAATTAAAAACTAAAGAGATATCAATAGTTATTGGCGAAGAACCTTTTAAATAAATACATATTGTATTTGTTTTTCTGAGTTAATAATAATAATATCATAATAATATATATTAACATTGTTTAAACAGATTACAATAAAGTTGTTTGATACGACGAGTTTTTTTTATCACTTAGTCGTTTTTGTTATTCTTATTGTAAATAAAACCATTGTTTGTAAATGCAGTTCAACTGTTATTACTTAATATTTAACGCAGGTTATGATAGTTATACATACAGTAATATTATAATTATTAGACGTGGGTAGTATACTTTTTTTCAAAAGTATTCAATTATGTATACTGTTTACTTTTAAAAAATGCAGGAGCGTTAAATACCGTTAGTTATTTTTAGTTTATTACCATAATACGTAAATGTGCATTAATTTCGTATAATAAAAACCCTATGATATTCATAACAATATATTTTGTTAATAATTGATATCGATCGGCTATAACACGTACAAATTTGGTAAAATGGTAATTTATGTATATCACTGTCGGCGTATTATTATTTCTATGTAAAACTATTTACATTTTATCATATAATAAACAAGTTATTATTATGTATTATTATATTATACACAATATTCCTATACAAATATATTATACACTATTGTTACTGTATTTCAAAGTCTATTATATTTTCAATAATATACGATTCACTCGATAAACATTATTATTGTGTGCGCGAAAATATAGTATGCGTATAATACACTGTTTAATAACTAAACAGTTTAAACATGGAGATTAATAACCATCACGAACGTTTGCACTGTAGTTTACACACCGAAAACAAATATGTTATTTCCTCAGTGATTCAAAGATTTAATAACACATATTAAGTTTTCTGCACTATCTTACATAATGTAATATAATAATATAACATATCTCCGAACAAACTGATATCAGCCGCGGTCGGTTTAACAACACACTGAACATTTGTTACTATTAAAATACAACATAAACCACTACAATTAAATATATATATATATACATAATACACATAAATGTATCATAAAAATTAGCCTCTTAAGATAATAATATTATATTATGACGATAATCTGGATCGTATTAAGGACGAGAGTGGGTCAAAAAGGTACCACCTTTGCCACGGACAACAATTTTCTTGATAAAAAAATAAAAGAGTTATACAACTTTATAAATCAATGATAAACTTGTAGAATGTCGACATTCATAAATACATTTTTTATTTGACAAAAAATCACTAGAAAAAATATGAAATATTTTCTAAACCTAAAGAGGTGTGCTCGAACGGAAATACATGTCTGTCTGTAATACTAATTCACACCGAAATATTGATAATGTAGACAGCAGTGTAGCTAAAATGCCTATACAGAACGCCGTGTCATAATATTATAATATAATCATATGATTTTTATTTTTATTTCCGTTTATACTCGTACAAGTAAATAAAATAAAATTATCAGTTATTGGATAAAAAAAAATATTACATATAATTAAGTAGAAACTAAAAACTCGTGTCCGATCAATTTTTTAATATAATATATTAAATAAGACAACATCGATTATACTTTACACAAGATTAAATGTACTGAAAAATGATACTTCAAGGTATTGAAAAATAGTAAAAAAAAATGTTTAATACAGCTTAATAAATTGTATATATATATATCAACCAATATAAATGCGAACTTAACCTATGTAACCAATAAAAACACCAACGATCTCGTTTGTTTGTACAGACGATGACGTGTAGATAATCTTTACTCATACGAAAAAAGATTAACTTGTCGAGAAGATTATGTTTCTTTTGAGTTTCAATAGTATAACGCGATTTTTCCGCACAATATTATAATATATATACCTACATATTATCATATAAATGTTGTATTTATTTATATATTCAAATCGTTGGGTTGGCTACCTCGGCTGATTATATTATATCGGTACCCGCAGGTATATATATATATATATATTATGTAGATATATACACGAGTAAGTATCGAACGTAACTGCTGAAAAAACTTGCCATCTTGCGTGGTTTCTGCAATATATATAATATATATATATATATTATATAGGTAATAATAAAATATGTTGAAAAATAAACGCACTACAAATATTCGCCACATTTAAATAACCCCGATTGTAACACACCCACATATATACACATACGTCATATACGTTTAATATATGTACATACGCGTATTGGTTATATTGTTTTTATCGACATAAAATGTATTGGTGGATGTATAAATATATTATATTGGACGACGAGAGCTACCGCATCTCTCGGGAAACCCATTTGTGCGCCGATACACTTCGGAAGGATGTTTTCTACGAGTGTATATATAACGGCCGTAAAAAAACTTTACGGCCCCCCCGCGATATGAAATTCAATTCGATGTTTGCGCATTTATTGTGTGTTTCAATACTTTCTAGTGATCGTTCGGATAAAACAAGACAGTATTATATGACTCTGGGTGTATTATATGCATTATAACGAAGTGTGTTTGGTTTTACTCGACCACAACGCAGACATTTTAATCGTTCTGAAATATAATAAAATTACAATAACTCAGGATTATGTGGTTGTATGTATTGTATAATGTACAGCATGGCGCACAAGCCATTCGATTAACATAATATTTATAAGGGATAAGGTTTGCGGTGGATGGGTTTCTCAAGAGTACGTAAATTAGGGCCGATCGTAAGTTTAAGACAATTTAAAAAAATATATTATAATATAACAATTTGTATACGCATTACAATATAACATATATGTATAAATGATTTGAAAATTATTAAAATTCAAATTAATAAATAATCATTTTGTGTAAGTACAATTATATGCGTATAAAAAGTACTAAATATTGAATGTTATGCATTATATTCTAATCCATTATTATATCTAATAGTGGCATAATAATAAAGTAAATAAAGCTTAATGACTTGGAAACTACACATAAAAATTTTGACATATTAACATTTTCAAAATAAACTATTTATAACAAAATATTTCTCATTCAAAAAAAAAAAAAATTTATTGTCACATAACAATCCTTATAAATAAAATAAAAAAAATCCAAATATCTGAATATCATAATTTGAATCACATAAACGTTTTTACAGCGCATCACTAAAAATATCCACAACCAGGTTAAAGAATATAATATATTACGATAGTTCATATGATATAACAATTCGGATGACACCCAACGGTCACATTTTATAGGTAATTATACATATATCACGATCGGTATTAATACGAATTATATGCTTAGATTAAATATAAGCCCATAACCTATGAAATAAATTATAATCAGTGAATCGTGTGCGCTTCGCGCGCCGTACGATTACACATGCAAATATAAATTGAAATAATAACATGACGAATTCGTGTCGTAGTCGAATCATGACAATATATAATTCATAATCACGAATCCATATGACTATAGTAACCCATCCGTCTAAATCAAAGGTATTTTAATTATTAATAAAATAGTTTTAAAAATACTCTGGTTGCATTAAACTATTACATTAAATTCAATAAATATCGAAAAAAATAAATTGTATGTTTGGTATAGTGGTAAATATTCCAACATGGATTCATGCAGCACAGGCAGTGTATAATAGCCAATAGGTGATTTATTTTAGTGCTTCAAAGTTCAATTCATTATTCTAGAATTTTTTATTTTTTAGAAAATATTGTTTAACTACTTCTTAACTTTATTTCATGTACGCTATAAAAGTTTTTCACACACTCACTTGAACTTTAAATACGAATAAGTAATAACTAATTAACTAATCGTTTTAAATTCAATTTTTTTTTTATCTATCGAAATATTTTGAAAAGTATTCGACTTTGGAAAATGTATGTCATGATTTAAGAAAACCGAAAACATAAAAAATGCTAATAATTATAAAAAATATATATATATACATATTTATTTGAAAATTTTGTTTTGGAATTAAATATATTGAGCAAAAAGTAAAAAAAAAATAAGAAATTAAGAGATAAGTAAGTGTAGACAGTAGACACATATCATCTTGGATAATACATCCAGCGTATTATTATAATATATTACAATTCAAAATCACAACAAATCGCGTGAATCGCGGTTTCATTTTAACTCACCGAATGATCTAAACACATACGGAAATTATAATTAAAGGTACACCGCACGATACATCCTAAATAATAATTTATTAAATCCACTGCGATTTCGATCAAGCGTCATGCGTTCGGTTTATAACGAAATTTTACCACGCACTCATGAGTCTCATGTTATGTACCAATATATACACTTCAGACAAATTTAAAACGGACAACGTCCGACCAAGCTCATACGGCTGCCATTATACGCAATAATATAGGTACCTATATACAATAGAGGTATGCGCTACACCTACCCAAACACACGCCCGCATATATACGCATTATATATTATTATATCGGTACACAGGCGTCGTCACGCAACGATAATTTCGTGGAACGCGTGTAATAATTTAACGCGCGAAATTTATGTAAACTTCCCGAAGTTTCCATTACGCCGGCGGCGTGCGGGTTCATTGCGCGAGCGGACCGCGTTTCGTCCGCTCTAATTACATTTTATTTCGAAGCAGTACAATATAATAAATATATACATATATATGTATATAAATGTGTGTGTGTGTGTGTGTGTACACACGTTTGAGTATATACAAACGAGACTGCAGGCAACGAACACGTTGACCGGAAATGACATTATAATAATTCGTCGGCGGCGGCGCGGAGTCGCTGAAAAGTTGTTGCATTGTGTCGTCCGGAAGTTTCTATGTAATTGCTTTAAGCTAGACCTCGCACGAGTCGCACACACACGCGCGCGTGCACATATATATATATACACGTATACATGCATTTATATGTGTGTAGTATAATACGTGCCGCACTGCCAATCCCGAATCTTAGACTTCCACTCCGGCACTACCACCAACAGAGGATTACTGAATGGCATATATATTAGAATGCAGTCATCAGTTACACGTCCACTTTGTCC
Source organism: Rhopalosiphum padi (assembly GCF_020882245.1). NCBI lineage: Eukaryota > Metazoa > Arthropoda > Insecta > Hemiptera > Aphididae > Rhopalosiphum > Rhopalosiphum padi. The sequence goes on along the minus strand of NC_083598.1, from coordinate 7,947,227 downwards.
GCATATTAAAGTCGTCTAAATCATGTAATAATATGATAATTCCATTATAGTTTATAAGTAATTACAACTACAACGTGGCGGTGCGTGCTGTAACCTCAGCTCCGGTCTGTTGCGAATGCGATGTTATATAGTATAAATATTGCAAACGATAAGCAGAAAATAAGAGGCACAGGCTGGATTAATAATAACAATGTTTTGGTCCGGTCACAGTAATCTGATAATAATAACTCCAAATTAAACTTCAAATACTAGGTGGCTAACCAAAACTATAATACGATACATATCGTTACACACTCAAAACTTCCCACGCGCGTATTATTTATTTATTTATTTAATTCCATATATATATCTGAGGTGCGAGCACTGTTTTTTTGGTTTTTAAAGTGACGATATGATGACAGGGATAATATTTTATTACAGATTATTATATTTTAATTCGATAAGAATTCCGATACGCGATTGAAACTCTAGTAAAGGTACAGATTACAAAATACGAATCATGTAATATCATTATAAAAACAAATGTGTGCGCAAATGCAATATAGTATTTACAAATCGAAGGCGAAATGTAATTACATGGAACATAGTCTGATACATTATAAGATACATGAAGAAGTAATAATAACATTATGTTCCACTGAATAGAAATTTTAAAATGTCGCCAAGCACAACAATTCGAAATTGTATCCTCGTTTCATACACAGAGATTTATCACATACAACGATATTATTTATGGCACATCAGTAATAAAGACTTTAGGTCCAATATCCCTGCAAAATTTACTTAAATTATATTAGTTCTATTTAAATAAAAAATTAATGAAGATGCGGTTATTGCATCGATATCATAATAACGATGTACATTAACAGAACATATTGAAAAAAATTCTTATAATACACCGGTATTCCGTAATAATTGACAAAAACATATATTTATAAGTTGATAAAAGGAATTCCTTACATTAGTTTTTATTTTAATTTATTATGTACCAAAAGCACGCATAAATTTGTTTCCAATACTTAGTAATTATTCTTATTTCTGAATAATATTTTAAAATAGACAATATGTTGTAACTCTAGAAATTATTAATTCATAAAGATATTGTCAATATTTATTCAATGAAAGTTACAAAGAAAAAAAAGAGGGAGATGACAAACAACAACGGAAGAAGTATACGGCAGAATCAAAAAAAATAACTACATTTGTTACATTAAATGCAAATTTCAGTTGATTTAAAAATGAAATTAAAAGTAGGTATTTGTGTAATGTAAAATAAAATAACCTAATATTTTTTATAGAATTTTAAATAATTAATATACTAATAATTTAGAAAATAAAATAACCGAATTTATTTTTAAATTAAATTTTTATTTTTTATCTTTATTCATTTATTGATATATTTGCTGAGAATAGAAAACACTTAAATATAATATAGAGTATAAAATAAACAGTAATACAATTCGTATTTTAAAAGGGCGATACAAATATCTATAATGCCCTACATAGTTAGAACAAAGACTTTGTTCTCATCATCTCATCTGTATTCGTAAGGGCGGTGTCACAGAAATGAACTTATACAGCAAAGAAGGGAGTGGTGTAATTTTTTTAAGCTCAACCAACGTCACGATTAGCATGCGTTTCTATAATATAGCTCAGTCTTTAGCATAACGATTACCTTATGCTGCCTGACAATGATATTATTATAATAAAGATAAAAATAATATATTATGGTAAACAGGTTGCTGAGCTATCTTGAGCGAGATAATGGATGTTTCTTTTCTTGATAGTTTCTTTTATCTTTTCTGCTTTTGGTAATCGGCTCAGCCGTTTTTTCGTCACGTACTACTATCCGTGGTCTAACTAAACTGCACCAGCATGACCTTATTGCCGACATCGTAGCATCCATTTTGGGGCAGAGAAAAATGCTTGTACGTTACCACCGAAGTCGTAAAATATTATTTACAATAAGGAGATGATTTGTACTCGATTGCCGTTGTCGGCGAACAATTTGCACGTACGATCAGAAACATCGTACTGCTGCTGCAGCGCCAGACAGTCTGTCGGACGACTTTTCCTCGCGATTCTATATAGTTCGTCCGTCTAATATCACTCGATCTTTACTGATAAATGTTTATATTCATCTCAAAACTCGTTTTCATAACTACTATTATCATAGTTATTGTTATTACACACACACACACATATATATATGCAGTTGTATACTTGTATGCATTGAATAAACGCATGCGAAATACACAATCACCACTGGGTGGGGCGGAACGATCGATACGATCCGAAGAAGGAAGAAAAAATAAAAAATTCACGGAAATTTATACAAATCCTATATTATATTATATATTATTTTATATACTATATTATACATGGATTTATTGTGTGTACACATGTCTCGTTAAACCATCCATTGAAAATCGTTTAAGTTTTATACAGAGTGAATCTTTTAAAAGTGAACATCCATTATCTCTAAATGTATTAACATTTTCAAGAATATTTTATTTTAGATAATTTCAACTCAATAAAAAACCATTTTTCTGAAAACAAAAATATATTTTTATAATTTGTATAATGCTGTTTAAAAAAAAAAAAAAAAAAAAAAAAAAAAAATAGTAAAATACAAATATAATAAACATTTAAAAGCAAAAAACATTTATAGATTAAATTTGCTCTATAAAAAACAATTTTAAAAATGATAATATTTTTTTTAAATATATTACGTTTAAAAAAAATCACGCTGTTAACGTTTATCTGTTTGGGTTTTATGTTATACGAGTTAAGAAAACGCGAGCCGGGTGAATCAAAAATAAAAAAATCAATCTCACCATTTCGCAATATTGTATCTTTATATACCATGTGTGTGCGAGTGTGAACATGCCTTCACCAATACGACTGTTGAATTATAAAATCTCCTTGCATCCTATACACCAGAAGGTACCTACTTCCGGTCGTTTTTCCACAGCTAGTATACTAGTCGAATTTGTCGAGTCTGTGTGTGTAAAAACGAGACTGGAATTCGTAAAGGAAAACAATTGTAAACAGTATAACTAAACAATATACATATTTTGTGTATATCATATATTATATATATATTATATTTTATAATATATCAGTATCTATACGATTTCATTTTTGTGTAAATTGTATTTAATATTATAATACAAATGATGATATATTATATAGTTACCAAGACTTTCCATTCATATTAAACATCATAGATTAATCTGATAGTAATTTTTTTTTTCCAAAAACACGATACGTTCAAACTACAAATGACGATTTTAACTGTTTATTATATCGTGAGTTTTAAATAACTTTTATTTTTATCTTGTTACAGTACGAGATGAAACGCGTTATAACCAGGGGTCGTACACGTCATATTTTCTATGAAATAGTAATTCTAGTCGTGCAATTTTTTAAAGGCAACTCTACTAGTACAAATCAATTTGGGTCGATTCAGTTCAGCTGTCTAGGGGTTTTGTATAGGCAAGTCGAAGTTGGTTCTGAAATCTGCGATAGTACACCATCACTATTTACACTTGCTAAATAAAAAATAATACGTCATGTTGTCTAGTATCGTGATACACTCTTTACCTTATAAAATACTAACTGTAATTACTAAAATACAATGTTATATAGCTTCGAAGATGATATTATTTATAATAATAATAATAACAACAACAACAACAACATTCTGAAAGAATAACACCTCTCTAGCTTCAGACCAATCATGCACAAGTATATATGGTTCGAAACATTAATTGTGAATCGTATATTATTAATATTATGATTATATCATTATTGTTGAAAAGAAGGTTTTCAAAATAATCATTTTTGTCGTTATTGATCAAAGTTTCTGCATGCCATGACATGATGTATATAATAGTATAAAATCGTTCTCTCGTGGGAAAAAGAGCCGGAAAAAAACACATTATTTATTAATCATTATAGTTCACGTCATTCTGAAAGTGACGAATTAAAAATACAATTTTACACTTTTCAACGAATTAACAAAACATAAAACACGTCAAAGTGTGGTTTGTTCCCATTTCCAATTGAATTTGTGTAAATTTAAAATAGTTTTTACGAGTATAAAGACGAAATGATTATAACACCTCATTCACAATTTGAATACACAAATCACGTTATATCGTGTATATAATAATGTAAAATAATTTCCAATCAAACACAATTCTACTGAATAATACAAACAAACATGTTAAAAAACGCAAATAAACTCCGGTGAAATTACATAACATATAATATTCTATATGTATAAGTATATTATTATTATATTTTAAAACTTGTAAAATCATAAACGCGAAAATATAATGACTATATTATATATATATATATATTATATATGCTTTGTAATTTATTATTATTATTATTATTGCGAATCCATAAAAAAAAAAATATGTAGTATTATAATATATTTCTAACGCACCGAGAGTGTGTAATACGTATATATTATATTTTGTAAGCAATTGCCAAAACTAACAAACAAGCGGAAACCAAGCACATCTACACACGAAACGAACGCGACACACAATGGTTTTAAATTTATTTTTAGGGTACTTAATTACATTTTTTTAATACACTTCTTAACTTTTAAAACTTAAATCTTAAAAAGCTTTAGGTGTTTCAGTCCATTTGTTTTAATTAAATTGTCTCTGTTCAATTTTTTTCCTCTCGTACTATCGACTAAAATCCTAATAGACGGATAGAAAGATGATGGCCTATTACTATTATTACTACAGTCGTACCAAATTAACCTGTCGAGTAGCAAACATATTTTTCATACCTCAATTGTGAATTATTTGTTACCAATTTACTTATTACGTAGAATTCAGTGCATATATACACGTATGTAAATTTTAATAAAGCTTAGAGAAAAAAAACTTATAAAACGTAATCATTATTTATCTTTGCGTAGAATTCATATATTATTTAATTTTTCATATTTTTATATATTAACGGGCTTAGAACATATAGCTTAGTCCAATAGAAAATGTAATACAATTTGATGGTAGCAATACATAAATTAATAATTAAACACAACCTATAAGAGTAAACAAATTAAAAATAAAATAAATCAATAATATGGTGTTTAGCTTATACACAGTTAAATGGATAAACAATACAACGTTATTTTTGTAAATTTTTCTTATATAAACTATTTATAACTATTTATTAGGTAAATATTAAAAATATGGATATTATTTGGCAATAAAAACATTAAAAAATACAATAACCATAGTTGTATATAATATATATATATCATATTATAAATTTAAAAAAAAAATTGTCTTGAGAAAACCGAATACAAATCATACTAATAGACATTAAACCTATATTTAATAGATATTTGTAGGCTCTTAAAGTTGTAGGTTTAAAAATGACCAATATACGTAATTATTTTACTACCTATACATTTTACAATTATTAAGAACCATTATTTTAATGTACATTGTATGTTCAATTATATTCTAAAATCAATGATTTATAGGTTATAACACATAGTTTTGTAAGGAATTTAAAAGTGTCGACAATTGAAAATGTGTCCACATTTAATACCGGATAAATAAAGGTTTCACTGTATTAAATTTATAAATTCCTAAATGTATTATAATATTGAAAAAATAAATAAACAACAACAGAAAAAAGAGGAAAAAGTTGGAACTGGATTGTTGTAAACTTAATCTATCTATTTAAGTATTGATATGAAGATACTTGTCTTTGTTTATCCAGGTAGAGCGTGATTATAATATAAAATATATATTGGCTAAGTATAATACAATTTTAAAATAATTAAATAATAATTAAATTATCTGCGACCAAAACATAATCCAAAAAGTGGCATACATTCATAGATAATATATATACGAGTATAATATAATAATTTATTTACACTAATTTTTAATTAAATGTACTACAAAATTGTCCTTTATATTATTATTATATAAGGTTATACATTTTAAGTTGGGCCAATTCAAAATTATGGTCTATATATTATCATGTCGATTTATATATAATATAATACAGTAATTAGATATTTATTATACATCATTATAATATATTTTCTTCGACTCAAAAATGGAATTTATATTATGTGTACATGAAATATAAAATTTTTGTACAGAAATTATTTTTTCTTTCAATTAGATAAACACAATTTTATTGTATCGTTCGATCCATACATGTACTTAGTATTATAATTTTAAATTGACATGGAACTTGAACAATCAATGTAAATTTCCAATAAATAAATTCGCATTACACATTTTACTATTTTATATTATAACTATTATAAGTTTTCGATAACAAATCTTTAAATTATTACACTGGACTTGCATCGTTTATTATGACAGTTATATTATATATATTTTTAAATCCAATAACGCGTATCATTGAGTATAGTAAACGCATACCTAGTGAAAACACTGTAGTATTTATATCGAATTTTTTAGTATATTATTATCATAGTATATACGATATCATAATATATTATAACCTCGCTTGTCACCGTGGCCAATAAAAACTGTACTCAATACACAATACGCATGTTGGTAATATGGTTTTTTAGTAACCATTATAATATAATATAAAGTTGCTTTATGTAGTCTCTGATCAAATGAAATCCCGTGTAATATGTATCCTGCAATATCCATATTATACAGTATGATTACGATGGTAATATTTTTACTGGATAACCTTGAATTGTCAATATTTTAATACTAAGGACTTAAATAGTATAATAAATTTTTAAAAATTTAAAACTCGGGCAGTTTTTTTTTTTTAATTAAAAAAAATGATTAAATACACAGCCATGAGTATGATCAAATGTATGCATGTGCTTTCAAATCTATATATGCTTTTACATTTTAAATTATAATTTCAATCACGCATATTTTTTTTTTTTTTTTTTTTATTACATTATATTCGTTATTTAAACCCTCATGTATAGCTTATTAAAGCAATTATTGTTGCAAACTCAAACGTTCATTAAAACTTTGCTAAAGAATTATCGCAGACTTTTGATCTTCATCAAAAAGTAATAGTATAGAAATTCATTTGGATGGAAAGAATAAAAAGATAAAGTAACTTAAATTTATTATATTTCACATTATAAGTTTTTAAACTTTGTTTGTTTTCCAAACGTTATTTTTAATAAATATTACTCTGATATTTAAAAATGCAGTAGACATTGTTTTATAGCTAAATATTGCCTTTGTTAGTCATCATAGAATCTACTGTGTAAAATGTAATATAAATTACTTTAAAAAAAAAATCGTATCACACTCGTACTGACTGTAATAAGCAGCACGGGACAAACAAAAAAATTATAAATTATAATTTTCCAGTATAATTGAATCTCGCATAATATTATAATTGTCATATATTTTATCAAAAATCATCAGAAATTTAAAAACAATACATTTTTATTCTAATAATTGCATTCTTTGAGAAGAGATTACCGACAAGAGTAAAAGTGAGCTAAAATTGCTAAAGAAGTCGAATTATACTATCGGTCACAACTCATAGCGTATAAGATTACTTAAAGGCAAGGTGTATTGTTAACTTACTATAGAAATGTAGTCGAGTGAATATAGAAAAAATAAACACACCAGTTTCATCGTATTGACCTATACATACAGGAAATTGCATGTTGATCCATACAAACGTTAATCAGAATCGCATAATATCATTAGCCTTCAGACGAAAACATATTTAATGATTTACAAATACGATACCTATTTTTAAAATTATTTACGCTATCTCATTCAACATTAAACTTATTATTGAAATAGCAAATAGCAAATAGCAAATATCTTCTGTATGTGTTATATTATATGTAATAAATACTTCTCCCGCAAGATTTGTCGTTTTATTTTTGTTGCAATAAGTTTGAGTGAAAATTAAATTAAACGGATACATAATTTAGCGTAATTAGGACTTTTCGCTCGAAATCCACAAAACAAGTTTTCGATCCCACTCACAGATAAATCTCAAAGTTTGTTTTGACAAACCTCAAACACCCTGTATATTCACACTGATATACCTGGTATACATGCATATACATTGGTGGGTATTATATAATCTTCGTATATATATATATATATAAATGTGTATTCAAGCCATGGAGGGATTTTTATATATATTATACGTTTACCGGACCCGAAAAACGTTGGCGAACGCCACGCGGATTTCAACGAAAGTTTTCTTATAATAATCGTAGAGAGGTCAGACGCGTTTGAGCACTATAAATTGAAAAGTCTTCGCAAAGTTCACAGTGGTTTTTTTTCCACTCGAGTTTAAAAGAAAAACACGAGCGTCCGCATGCACACACAAACCCTCCGACACGGTTAAGGGTTTACGTGATAGAACCCACCCACACACCTACGCACACGTTTACGCGTACACTTAGTGAGAGAAACATAAAACAATAATACTCACGTTGTCCGTCTCGGCAGCCGTGTCCGAATGTACGCCGGACGACGATGCGGAAGACGAATGCCGTCCCAGCCCGCCGTTGAGGGTGGCGCAACCGTCGTGTACGCTTGTCTGAGGTCGACTCTGAGAACAAAATGGTAAAAGACAAAAAAAATTAGCAAAATGTTGTCAAAAAATTTGCTGATTTAAGACTGCTGGAGATAGTGGTAGTTCAAGATGAAAGCATTACAAATAAATTATACTAGAGATATGCACAGGGAGATATTTCAAAACGCGTTTATTATACATCACACCATTAATACTAAATTAACATAAATACCTGCAGTAATACTTTGGTACATTTAATCATTTGATTAACAATTAGACATATTGACATATTTTATTAAGGGACATCTTAATCGTCACATGTTTTTTTTTATTCATCTTACAAATGTGTAACATATACTAGACCATTTACGTTCAACAATACTTTATCGTAGTTAGTTTTAAATTGTCATATATTAACAGGAAATTTACCTATTATTGAACTTAAACGCAGAAAGTTTATAATATTTGGTTTTTTGAAAGTGTATTTTCGATATTTTAATTTTGAAGCGTGTTATATGTAAACTAATATAATTAAAAAATGCTCATTACTCGCTTTAAAATTAATATATTGAAAAAAATACTTCCAAGTTCCAACAAACCAAAGACAATTTTGTTATTTTATGTAATTATTGATTAGTAACATATGAATTCAAAAAAAAAAAAAAACAAAGCTAAACAAGAACTACTGACCGTACATTTGTCATGTTATACGTGGTAGTCAGATTAAAGTAGCACATCTTGTTGAGATGTCCTCTCAAAACAAAATATAAAATTAAAAGGATGTTAGCGTACTATATTTGTTTTCTTTCGCTCTGAACCAAGCGCATCATATTAAATTTACGTTCAACAGTACCAATTTAGTAACATCGTAATAGTTTTGATATTAGATTGAATTTACCTATTAACAATATTTTTGGAAGAAACGTTTTTATACAGGCTATTATTGATATTTTGAACTTTGAGAATTTTAAAATTTTAATGTTTTAGCTAAATAAAAACGTGTATTAAACATGAAGGGTCAAAAATAAAAAACAAATTCTGCGCATGAATTCTTTTAATCGATATGCATACGATAACTTCACTTAGTTTTCATTTAACAAAGTTTAAGAAGGGATAAATCCATGGTATTTAATTTTCCAACAACCAACGCTAAACACCATCAGCTAGCTCTTAATAGAATATCCTTTAATTTACTTACGCATTTATAACACAGAGTTGTAAAGAGATTGTCTCTAACGTGAAACGTAAACATTTTCAAAATGCATAGTAGTACTAGGAAATCTATAACTATTATTATTTTTATTTTATACCTGCAACCCTACTCAAACCATAAATTATAATATTACATGGGTTATATTTACGTTGTATAATATAATCTATCGGTTATTATGCAATGTTTGGAGAAAAATAGATAGGTAGAGGACTTTTCAGCATGCTTCACGACTTTCGTCGCCGGTTCGCAAAATACATTATAATATTATACCGCACAATTAAGATTATATTTTGTTCAATTATTACAGCACTTGTGAACGCATGCGTCGACTTGCAGAAATTGTTTTTATCAATTATAAACGTCGACAGGCGACGGGTGTGCAACGACGCGGGAGAGGTGTTTTAATCCAGACTTTATAAATACGCCCTTTCCAGAACACCACACCTGCCGAACTCCAACGTCGCACATATATTCATAATATACAGAGTGATCCATTAAGCATGCTTACTACTCTATTATCTTATGATAGTGAATTTATTTTTAACCTGGATCATTTAGATTTTTGAAAATACAGAACACTGTTTTTCAAATTTGTACTTAGTAGTTTTTTACCATTTAAAATAAGAGTTATGTCTTGTGGTGGTAACTTCATTTATAAAAGAGAAGCCCCTATTTTACTATAAATTATTATAAGGTGATGATTGATTTTTTGAAAATTTTGAAATCGAAATTCAAGCGAATAGTTTCAAAGTTTTTTAATATTTATGTACAAAGCATAAAATATAGCTATTAGTACTAATGGTTTTATATTTAGTATAATATATTATACATAATTTTTAGTATTTTTCTTATTATGGTTTTTAGTAAACTAATTTTAATATTAATATTATTTAAAAATTCTTACATAATTCCGATTTAGACGCTTTAAAATGTTGAAAAATGTGCCTGATAAAAAATGTACATTAGTAAGAATAGTAAGATGATTTTTCTTTGAAGAATGATTTCTATTACAGGACGTTTTTAAAAATCTCCAACATCAGAATTTGAATCAATTGGTTGTTTAAGGAAAAATTGGGATGTGATTATACTAGATTATTTTCCCTGTAGAGTGTACGGCATAAGCAAAACACACACACTCACATAATATTTATCTAAACTAGTGAAACTCGGTGTTAGAGCGATGACGACGTCTACATACATATATATATACGCGTGTTTAAACGAAGTTACATTAATTAAAACTAAACAATTCAAACAGGCGCGCCCACACTTACGCACGCATAATATGATGTACCTGCTACTATCACTCGTACTAACGCACTGCTAAGTCTGACGATTAATGAACGGCATTTCGTGGGGTTCGCTCGCCACTACTCCCGCCTACTTCCTAACCACCTAACGTAGCACGGCTGTTGAACGCAATACCTTTCTTTACGAGATATATCGCGTGCGCGATGCATATCGCCATACCTCAGCCAAAACGCTAGCCGCTTTGATACGATTACGACACGATCCCAAGTTTTACGAATTTCGAGCTATTATTATATATAGTGTATACGGTTGAAGATGACGGAAGTAAAAAAATCGTTTTCTCTAAAAATCTGGGCCATAATTTTTTTTTTATTATTACAAAAGTGTGCGTCCGAGCTCGCTGTTATATTATAAATTATAAGTTTATGACATTCATATGCAATTACATTAATTCGAATGACTTCATGCGACCTCAGTTAGATTAGAGTACCCATATTCTTTACATTGTTTCAATTATTTTTCATTTAAATAAAAATGTAATTATAAAAAGTAATTAAATTATCGTACGAATACACATGTTACAACCTAACTAAGTTTATATTTGATTACAGTAAATGATTTCATACTTTGTGGTGAAAATATGGGATTAATATATTTTTCTACAGTGCCCATTACAGTCGAAGAGGAAGATAGGGTATATAGATATCGAGGCTTTTCCATGAGTGTATAATAACATTATAATAATAGTATTAATATTATGGTTCGTTATGAGTTATGGCCTTCAGCAGCATTACAAATTTATAACTTACAATTACACGTATATACATGGTACTTTACAGGTGTAGGTAGTATAAAACTACCACAAACGATGCGTTTGCTAACGCACTATTATTATTTGACAATAATGCAGGTCAGCTTTCAACAAACCGTAGCGCTTATAGAATACATTGTTTAAAATCTTATCCAACCATACCATTCTATTATTATTTTATTCATTTTATGAATATTTTATGTACAATATTATATTATATAAGTATTGTCTGCACTAGTATTGTGATATTACAATTTTATATTTTAAATTCAAAGTAAAAATTATCGTCACATAAAAAATAACTATATTTTACTATCATGGCAAATTAACGCGTTCAATTCATAGACAGAAATAGCGGTGATGTCAATGGTATAGAATTTGATAAATAAACATTTAAAAAAAAACCATAGTATTACGGTTTGGAGTTTTTAACACGATTCATCGACAATTATTATTTGATAAATTATATATGTAAAACCATTGAACCTTTTTTTTTTATTTTTTTGTTCTTAAAGCTTGTCACAATAATAATACCTAAATAGATTGACGCCCTTTTATAGGTATTAATTATAAAAAAAAAAAAAAAAAAAAAAAACTACTATTATAATACGAGTAGTAGCTAGTGCATGCGTTATAACTTATAAGTGACATAGTGAGTTGGTGATGTACAGATGAATAATAATATAAAACTCATTACATAATATTATTATTTATATATATAAATATAATTTAAGGAAAGTTCCGTGTCGGTAAAAATGTATTTATTTTAAACGAAAATTGTTATTAATTGCGGTAAATCATACAGCAAATTTTAATAATAATGCATCTAAATAAAGATTCGAATAAGTAGTTATCTTGAATTATTAAATTTTAAATATGTGCAACAAATAATTGTCTATATCCTATTATACAGGTATAGATACACTAGATACAGTTTAGAAATTATGATGCTATGATAATTTAAAAAGTATATTAATAAATATATCAGTTTACTAAAATACTATATAATGTATATAAATGTCTAAGAATAATGAGTACTATAATAAAATATATTACGTATTTTTATTTTTTATGTAAAATCATTTTTAAGGATCAATATCCTTAATAGTACTTAAATATTTATAACTCAGGAAGTTAATATCGTTTTGAAAGAACTTCAATTAAGATTGAAACTTCCAAAAAAATAAAAATAATAATAACAATAATTTGTGTGAAAAAAATAAGTTAATATAATATAAATGATAAAACAAAAATAAAAGTAAATATTTGGAAAAATTATATTTCCACAGTATTTTCAAAAATTTAAAACTCGGAACTCTAAGAAACGCATTATAAAAGTATAAAAGGAGGTTAGGATAATCATTGGTAACCCACAATGTATACACGGGCATAATACTGTGTACAGAGATGTTTGTCGAGTTCGATCTGACAACGACGTAGTGGTTTCGACAATAGATGACGTAAATATTGTTATACTACAATATAATATATATTTATTGATTATTGTGAAATGATATTTAACTTTTTGAGATCATGATGGTCTCAATAAGGTCCTGCAAACACAAATAATGAAATAACATCGTTAAATTATCCGCGTATAAAATACGCTAAACGAAATTGAATGATCACGATAGTCGACGTACAACAGTCGTAAATATAATAATATTATGCGCATTTCCGTAGTTACCAATTATTATTATACGCCGTCGGTCACGCGGCCTTTTGATGTCAAAATGATCGAAATGGACGAAATGGCGTATAATTGTCATGCGATATTTCATTGTTGTTGGCCGGTTGAGTCATTTGCAGATTATTTCGAATTTGACTGCAGGCTATTTCGTATTATCGCATGCTTAGCACACACAGCAGCCACTTTGAAATCCAAATACTACGAATTTTGCGATGATTTTGTTTTGAAAAGTATTTTCAGGGCGCCACTGGCGATTATAACTTTGACTGTCCGGCGAGCTAAAACGAACACTGCCGTAATAAGATGATTCTTTTAAAGATAAACACTAACTATTTCAGTAAAGGTATTAACCGTTTTAGAAATATGTGTAAATATTTTTTTTCATAGTTAGATTTTCCTAAGCAGTTTACATTTTTAATTTCATACTCTGAAACGTAATATTTTCTAATAATTTCACTACCTATAATAATTGAATGTTAAAGTGCAATGCTTTAAAAGCATCGTGTATATTCTATAACAAATTTGAACATCTTATAACTATAATTTTTTTGATATACAGCCATAATATTATTTATTATAAACCACAGGTACAACTGATACTACTTATAGCCTATAGGCTTATTTGCAATTGCAATAGCACCTGTTGTGATGTGGTCTATGTGTAGCGTGTAGGTACTATGCGCATCAATCGTTTTGCTTCGGGAAAAAGGAAATGATTTCGTAAGCCAGATAATATATCAATAGGTATTTTATTATTATACACAAAAATAAGAATTTGGAACTTAAAAAAAAAAATGTTTAATATTAGAAATAACGTGTCGACAATAAATAATTATTATTTGCACATAATAAGATATAGGTAGGTACCTAAATTTAAACGAGAAAAAGGTGTGTATAAAAAAAAGATTCATTTCGCGTTATTGTGCGTTGTTTTCTTCTTTGCTTTATTACGCAAACGCACCACGTGGAGTTGGCCGCCATAGTTGCGGTATGCGTACGATTCTGCGTTCTGCCTTTTCAATTGTTTGATTTCACCGAAATAATAATAGTCGAGACTCGAGATTACCTTTTACCGGCAGGCCCTACGCATTCGTATAATGTGTACGCAATATACATGCACACATACATTTAAAAACGCACATGCAATATGCATATAAATATATATAAGGCAGCCATGAGCAGTACGACAATAAATAATAAGACAATTTACGAGGAAACCATAAAGTATTTTCGTATAATATATAATATTGTTTCGAAAGGAGTTCTCAAAAACCCGGTCTTCTTTGAATGCACTGTTAAATGCGCGCCGCAAAAGACATTTATATTAATATATAATATTTAGCTTTTAGCTATTATTAGCTCTTGTCTTTCCCCGAACGCACGATTACAATGTTTTATTATTATGGATATTATATTATATTGTGCACCGTCTACAACGGAAATTCAAGAATAATAAAAAATGACACTTGCCCCTAAATACGATTATAATCTAATGAATGTAATAATCAAATCGCTTAAACAATTAACAGGTGGAGAACGTTTTGATCGAATTGTTTAAGATCATGGGATACCCTATCTATATGATCAAAAATTTGTCGTGTGTTAGTTATAGAAAGGTTACCTATCAAGGTATCAATCGGTATTATTATTAATTTATTTGTTTTTACTTTAAAACGTTTATAACTGACATAATTAATAGTATATTGCAATGTATACCTATATAATTTAAATAAATAAATTATTATTAAATAATTAAATATTAAATGATTAATATAATTAAAACTATTACACTCGTTATAACTATGTAAGCCGTAAGGAGTGTGTCTCTGTATTCATACTTTATTTTGCTATCAAAAATGATCAGTCCCTCGCCAACTCAAATTTTTAATTACACCTAAATACGTTAGTTATTTACCTGTTCCTGTGAAATTACGGTTTTCGTGTCTAATCACATTGTTTTTCCCCGAGACACACGGTTCTGCTCATAATAATATACAAATTATGGTATTATACGCACCACACACGTCGTATTACATATTACTATGTGCACGACGGAGCCGCACTAGTCCATATTATTATTTGTACGTCGCCAAGCCCGCGCGTTATAATATAATGTATGGAAAGGACAAAGTCACGGCATGATAATAATAATAATAATAATATGTATACACTCGTGTTATCCATGACGCGAAAACCCGACCATAAAATATACCATATACGTATACGCATATTACAAGTAACGTTTTTCTTCCTCTCCGGCCGGTGGTGAGTCACGGGTGGGAAATGGAGTGGTAGGGGATAGTGAAAAAGATAAATGTGCGACGTCTGCAGTATATTACGCGTATACATTTTAATATATAGAGCACGTGAAACGAGTTTAATGCCACGCTGCGGCTGTGTCTCTGACGCGGAGCTATTAAAGATAATCGGTGTATATAATAATATAGATTATATGTATATACTGTACAGCCATAATATATATAAAATGTATAATAATAATAATAATAATGTATACTCGCGCTATCGTCATGTAATAAAACTTCGAATAAGACTTTCCGTGTCCCAAAAGTCGTTGGTACACGACGATATACAAATACGTATATAATATATATATATATATATATATGATGTCTTTGTATAACGCGACGTATATATAACACGATATGATATAAATTATAAGCGCATATAACAAGCGACATATATTTCGGGCGTCTCAATATATCGATGTATCGAAACGCCTCTCGTAGTATCATCTACAAGCTGCAGAGTCGTAGTAAACTAGAGATTTATATACTTCTACTGACAGACTCTAATAATATATGCATCACGCTCGTACTTACAGAGAGCAATGTGTGTGTGTGTATGTGTGTGAAACTTCTAAACCAAAAACGATTAATCCTAGTGACGAGCTTTTCAAAGACACGCCACCCGAAATACAAGGGAACAACCGTAAAGTGCATAAGAGGAAATTTGGTGTAATTATTTGGAAAGGGTTGACCTTATAATGCTCATTACATCTATAAGTACTAGAGTTGTTTGCAATTATTAATTCCATCAAGACAACTTACAAAGCTGAATAGATTAAATAATTAGTTGCATAGAAACTAATAATTTATTGTTTGAAAATTTAACCATAACAAAGTACAAAAACAATTACGTGCCTACTCTTAAAAGTCTTAAAAATATTCCAAACTAAAATTATAAAACTGAATTATGAACTTATTTAATATCTGCTCAAACAAAAAAAAAGTAAATAGCACTGCTCAAAAATAACTTCTTTAATAAAAAATAATATTTTATTTATTATCTTTTTTTAAATTTAATTTAGAAGTATATACATATACACATAAATAAACATAGTTTTTAATATTAATAATACAAATATTATTGAATACATGTTAAACTATTTTACATTGCATCCTTGTATTTATTCATTACATAGTCAGAAAAATAGCGGTGGATGTGCTAACTCCTTATATAATATGAATAGTATAGTTTATGATCTAAGGTTAACTCTGATATGTTTTTATCGGGATACGGTATACTCTTATCATGGGCGAAGTATAATAATAAATAACAGTATATAAAATAAAGATTGTGTGATTTTCAGTTTATTAGATTTGGATTTGGTATAATAATATACGAATGGCAATAATTGAAGTGTAATGATAATTGTAATAAGATTTTTAGTATCATGAAAGTCACAATAATATACATTTATTAATAAAATACATGATATTTTTTTTTAAAACAAACGTATTTTTATATGACACAAGTCATAATATGACGTTATGACTTGTATGACACAGTATTAATTGTACACACCTATGACGCGCAACATACATTTTGGTCCTCTCAATATCAACGTATTGATACACCTCTCATTTTTGTGACAGAGTAATCGTAAACCACAGATTTATATACTTTCACAAACAGTCTGGAGTAATATATGCATCATTTATAGAGTGCAGTACTTGTTGTGTGTGTGTGTGTGTGTGTGTGAAACTTCTAAACCAAAAACTATTAATCCTAGTAACGCGCTTTACGAAGAACTCTGTGCTAAATGTACTAAATTAAAACCGTCTTATGAGTTCTACCTATATTAATATGATATATTATATGCAGAGATTCTCAACGTTGATAAGTTAGACGAACCTCGAAACGCTTGGGTTTATATTCTAAAAAGTAAGTTTCTACATTAATAATGTATAGAATAAATATTGTGAGATTCTTTATCTATCTTATTTCTTTAGTTTATTGGATTGGGTTATAATATAATTAATAGCAATAATTGTAATAAATTAATTGTCTTACGAGACATACAAGTGTTATAAATAATATAATATTATTACAAAAAAAAATTTTAATGTTGAAATTATATAAAAAATTATATATTTTTTCCATAACTTCGTGACATCCAGATTGAAAATCACTATGATAGATTATTTTAATTATAAATTCTATAATTACAGAAAATCATCGTAAACATCAATCCGTCAAAATATAAAAATAGCGTTTACGAATTAATTTGTCTTGATAAGATGATCAATTTAACAGTAAATTATAATGGTTAGTATAATTTTTCTCTATGCAGTTTGCGCGCTATTTTGTGATTTTTCTATGCTTTTATTAATAAAAATTGTGTTTATACATTTTTTTTTAATTTTGTAAGACTCACTGTGTTATTAGAAAGATATTATATTAAAAATATATATTACCTAGTTATAATATTGCTTTCAAATAAAAATATTTTGTTTGAACAATGAAATCTAAAACGATGATTACCATTTAAAAAAGTATAATATCTGAATTAGAAATAACAATAAAAACATTGCCAATCGGTTTTGGCCGATTTTATTTCGGAAAAATGTATAGTACATTTAAGTTTATCGCGGTAAAAATTATCTTCATATTATATAGATTCAAAACTGGAGAAAAAAAAAGAAAGAAAAGGTATAGTCTTATTTAGAGCTATTTATAGCTATTTATATCCAATATTATTGATGTAAACTATTCGCCTTCCCAAACAAAATGTTGTATAGTTAATGTATAATAATATAACACATATATAGTATGTACGTATAAAATTACAATTAGGTATGTACATCTGAGTATATCAAAAGACTTGTAAAAACAATTATTATGCAATTTTAATGCAACCATGACATAATATATTCTTTTACAGGTAACAATATCGTTCGCCTACGATCAGACTATATTTAATATACATATTATAATTTAATATTACATAATGGCATACCCTTCAAAACTTTTTAAGAATTTACGCGTTCGGTGGAAAAACTAAACAATAATAATTATTAATACACAGCAAACATAATATCAATACATTGTTTTATTTTATCACGATAATGTATATATTTCCATTTTCCACACACTGCAACAGGTAACGCGTTTTATATTACATAATATTCTAATATTACTGAAACGTATTTATAAACCAAATAGTAATTGTAGCGTCCATGTATATATAATATATTATATAGTAGATGTATATACAGTATACACCTATATTACATCACTTTGATCATTGTAATTGGAAACGCAGGTAATTACAATATAGACGACGTTGATTAATAATATTATAATGTACAAGTGTGTGTGTGTATAAGACTGAAAAACTGCAGTAAGTTTGCGTATATAAATATAACTAACATAATAGATTCGACGGCGTTTGTATAAAAGTTGTCGTCGACTGAGAATCAAGACTACCGTGCATCGAGATTGTAAATTACGCTACGTCGTTTAATATTAAATATAGATCTTTAGTGAGTAATTTTAAAACGATTCAACGTTCGATAAATTATATATTTATACACAAAATATATATTATAAGTAGCTGCAGTGCGTTTTGAATAAATGTTCGCACATCGAAGTTGACAAATAAGAATAATTATAATTTATATATAATTTTCCGTTAACAGCGGGGCGTATAGTATTCGCTTTCAAATACGCATGGTATTTGAATACCCTTCCAAATCGTGCAATTGTCAGTAGTCGTCGTCGTTGTCGACCGGGAGACAATAATAAAAATGCACAGCCCAAAGATAGGAGACAGTGAGCTCCTGTATTGTTCGATTTCGTATTCATCGGAAAAGATAAAGGACGAAGACGCTTCCTGAATGAATAATATTATTATACACAACACGATTAGCAAAGTTTATCTCGCCACGATTGCTACTGCAACGCGTTTCGTCAACTAATGGAATATGAAGCAATCAAAGTAATTATTATACGAACTAACTCGAGTGATTTAAATTTCTAAATTTATATTCTGATACGTAATGACAAATGTGTCATTTACACTGCAAGCCTCAAAATACGCACAGCTCTAGGAAAAATGTTTGTTCACGTTTCATTGCAGTTATTCGATTATTGTAAAAAGTTGGTGAATAGGGAGTCAAACAGTAAGACAGGTGATGAACATATAGTAATAATTCAAGTAATAATTTAAAGAAATTAATTTTTAAAATGCAATTACTTATGTCTGGAACATATTTATCTGTATGGAATTTAAAAAACTTGGACGATATTTATAATAGATAAAAAGAAAAAAGAGACATCTGAAATGTGGTGTTACAGAAATATACTAAGTACGATCTATATCGATAGAATAACAAATGAATAAGTTCTAAATAAAATATTGGCGAGAAAAACACTATACTGATGTTATATGAAGTAAAATAAAGAGATAAAATGAGTGGATTGAAAGAATGATCAAACGTCAATGATTGTTAAAATTGATTTTATAGGAGAGAAAATCCACCTAAGTCGGCTTGAGTCTTGAGTATACAAGATAGATCACGGAGGATCAAAGGAAGCAGGTGCGACTCGTAGTTATAACCAAAAGAAAACGACAGAAACGAATGAAGAAAAACTACAAACCATTCTGAGGATTGATATAAAAAAAGTAATAATATAAATCTGACTTTGAGATGGTAACTATATGATGGTACAAAGATTGTATGCAATTGAGTAGGCAGAAAATAAATACTTCTATCTTATGTAAATATAATATACATAAGTTCATAAATGTAAGGTTAGCACTACAAAATTAAAACTACAAAACTTACTAACACTTGTATTGAACAATAATTTGTCATGACAAAAAATTTTAAAGCGAAATAGATTTTTCAAATTTCCCTAAAACCGTCCCACCTATATATGTCGTCAAAGATTTTAATTATTTATTGCATAGGTAAAACAATTTGTTGGAACGTTATTTAGAATGTGTGAGTATATTATGTTCCTAAACCGCGTACCCATACCGTATTGTAAATACAACGTGTATAATATTTTGTATTTTATAAGAAAACAACCACAAAAGGATATAGTACAGCAACTTATAGCAGAGAACAATAATATATTAGATTGCATACTGATTACAAACAACGATATTTCAAGAATATATACAACTAAAAATTAATCAATGTGATATCATTATGAATATGTAGTAATAGATTATTTGAATATAGATATAAGATAAAATTATTAGAATAATAGTTTACACAAATCTAAAATTCAATAATGCACGGACTAAGATAGAAATTAAAAACTTAGCCATACATTATTCGAATATAGATAAACATATAATGTTGAGTTAGTATTTTGTACGTGTTTTTAATTTGATAGTATTATTGTGAAAAAAAAATAGTGATGTTAATAAAAAATATGAGCATATAATTTATTTAGAGTGCTATACTTAACAAAAGTATTTTTACCCAAATCAATAATAAACAAAATATATGGTAATAGTGGATAACAGGCATTATAAACTGGTATTTTAAAATTAATTTGTTTATTAGTTTTCATAGTTCTGGGCAGCCATTTATGTTGTATAATAATTTTTAAATAAATGATACATCAACATATAACTGTCTACACTCTACAGTTGGTTTTGGCACTTTATAAGAACATTCTCAACTACAAGTTTATCTAATATACCGATTTAATGTAATCGTACGAAGAAATGTATTTGATATTTTCTAATTTGTTATACGTTCAATTATACTTGGGATCTAAATCACCTAGTCAAATTATGTACAGATTTCACAAGGATATTTATATAAAGTAATTAGATAATTAGATAGTTTGTTTAACTCAAAACAGTTTCTTTTCAGAAATCCTAAGTTTCAAATGACTTTGCTATAAATTAAGTTAGCGTTTTCAGTGAATCTCGGATCGTCTGATAATACCATTTCTAAATCACGGACATAAATAATATTGTTTAGGTTATAACTCCCTATTTTGCAACTAACAGACGCGAGATTAAATAAAAGTATATATAAAAAAAAATGATAATAAAATATCATCAATAGTAGAATATAATAATATATAATATAAAGTATTAAGGGTTATAGATCTTTCTGGAAAAACATCGGAATAACCGGGACGATTGACGAAACTTCAATGACGAAAACGTGTGAACGAGGGTTAGCGAATACGGCGTACATGTGGACGAGATGAGAAATTCGTTAAGTGCGTTTCGGTAGTGTCGCACGACATTTAATACTACCGTTTGTAATTCGATATAATAATATGTACATACACATAATATAATATAATACGAATACAACGGCGGCGGCGAGTACGAACTGTAGGAATAGCCCGCAAATATAATATATTATATATCGGAGACGCGCATCGCTGTAGTAGGATATTTCTCGCCGATGAGTCGTTCGCCTCGAGAGACGAGTGGCGTATAACAGAGAGACGACGCTAATTGCCCGGTTCGTTTTCCGACGAAAGGCTTCTTTTTCCAAGAGAGGTTTGGGGAGGACTGGGTGACACGTGACGAGGTACACGCCGACACGCTTAAATAAAATATCGTTTATATAAATGTCGAGAGACGGTGACAGAGATCGAGTTAGGGAGAAAGAGAGTGACGGAGTAAAGGACCGTAACCGAAGCTAGTTAGTGTATCATATTATATATATACACATATATACATACTATACGGGGAGAGAACCTACGTATATTGTACATTCGTCGAAGTTAACAAGACGTCGTTGTTATCATCGTTGTCGCCGTGAATTCCCGAGAACAACATTTGTTTGTATGTCGACGAATCGCGCGCACGTTTGATTTGTATTTATTTTCGACGAACGTGCCGCCGTTGTTCGTGTTGGCGTAGTCGAGAGCGCTTCATTATTTTCTCACGCGTGACGAGGTGATTTTGCACGTCAGTTAATGGCCACTCGTGTCTTACACGCCGCATGTGCATGTCGGTCAATCGTCGCGGTTTATGTTATGTGGTTTGATGTGTTTTTATTGTTTATACGGATAAAAAACGTCTACAGATATAAGAAATCTAGTCTCGTAGTATCATAACATAAAAATTAGTGTTACTTTAATTTAATCATAAAACCCGAAATGTACAAAAATAGAAGCATATTAAATGAGACTAAAACGAATTAAATTGTTATTACTTTATCGAAATTATAATGCTATTATATACTACAAAATATCCAGAAAGAATATTTTACGAATTGTACAAGGGTTCTAATGAAGAATGGGGTGGTATAGATAGGCTACACCTGCTGACAAACCAGTGCTGCTGGTATAAGATAATTTTCCATTACTTTATCTATCTAGACAACTTGAATTTAAAAAAATTAACGAAAATATAGGTATGTGTGATAATATAATAAAATGCATAATATTACATTTTACAGTAAGAGAGGCAATTGGTTTACAAAAAAATTTAACAGATTGTTGATTTCTCAACCAGTTTTTTCTTCCTTGGTTATTCCACTATTATATTCTAATTTTCTAACCAGCAACAGTTTAATATGTATGTAACAATTCAAAATAAAAATAAATGTATATTTCGTCAAAAAAATGAGTATCTTATAGAAATGAGGAAAAATATAATTTAACATTCACCAATGAAACCATATTAGCCATAGATATTTTAATTCTGACGACATGACAAATTGCATTAATCCAAACTATAAGCGACGCAATTTGTATTTAAGGGTTGTGGCGTCATCACACCTGACGTGGTTGAGATTTACGACCGATCAGATATCGCAGTTGCACCATCATGATTTATAATATTACATAAAAAGTTAAGAAAAATGATACTGGCTTATTATATGATAATGAGTAAAAATATCCAGGCGTATATAATATGTATCATCAGTTGCTAAGCAAGAAAAAAGACGAAACAATCGATTATTGCACAAAAACAATTATATAAAAACGCTGTTAAATCAGCTAGTATAGCTACAGTAATAATATTAAACCATCAATCGGTGCAGGTATATCAACTTTTTTTCCAAATGCCTATTTAATATAGAAATACCACACAATATAAATAGTTATAATGAAAACGATAAACGTTTTATGGTTTATGGTTTTCAGTAAAAGTATTAAAAGACAAACATTCAAATGGCAGTAGTTACAATTATAATCGATTAATTAAATGGTATTGATAAAAGTGTATAGTATGAAACCAACAAATAAAATATAACTTAATTTCAACTATTCCTCTTAATATAAAACTGTAAAAAATAATTGTATTTATGCTTAAGAAGTATTCATTTAAATGCATTTTAATCTCGAAAAAATAATAGTAATAATAATATGAAAGTATTGAAAGCTAATTTTAAATATAAATGCGAAAAATTGCAATTAGTTCCTGAAGACAAGGGAGGTAAAATATTAAAACAAACCTTGTTATAAGCATTTATTTTTGCTTATTCATAGGGATAAGTAACGTATATTGAATTCACAATTTTTTCAATAAAGAAATAATCCTCGTCCTAAATTAAAAAATAAAAATAATAATGCAGCGATAATTAAGGCTCGTGCAAACACCGGGTTGTAGGAATGTAATTAGTTGTATATCGTAGCACAATTTGTATTAATCAAAACGCGCGGAACACTAGTCGGAGATCCGCTCTTACTTTTTAGTTGGATGATACCAGGCCAACGATTTCAAACAAATAGAAACAATAATAATCGTCAACATAAAAAAAATAAACACGTGGGTATCAATTTTGCAGTACATTAGGTGTCAAACATACAAAAAATAATTTAAGGCGGAGACGAATTGTCAGCCTAAACCACTATATTTCGTGACAATGTTCATTATTAATAAAGCTATTAAAATCATTTATTTTATTTTCAGTGTTACGGTAAGTTGATTTAATTTTTTCCTAAAACTTTGAATTTATTTTATTATTAATATTTATAAGTGTGTGTTCTTTTGTATATGTATGGTTTATATATACAACGACAATAAATACTACGTGTGCGAACAATAATTATTGAATTTAGTTTACCAAAAACCATTTACACTGCGAATCGATTTAAAATAACTACAAAACATTGATTTAAATAATTGAAAAAAAAACGTTTCAATACAAAAATACACACATAAATCGACGATACCTACGATGACGATATTTGGGCAAATGGAAAATTGATATTGTAAATAACGATTGAACGAAATCTGATAATACATACAATAATGCTGTATAACTTGGAGGTGTTACGCGTATACACATTTTGGTCACGAGAGAGAAATAAATTTAATTCGTTTAACAACGTCTATGGTAGGTACCTACATATTATTATTATTATATTATAGTCAGAGGTTCGGAAAATGTGTTAAACCTTTTCGTATTCTAAAACAGTATTATCAGAAATTACGTGCTTTAAATTCCTGTCATGCGAGACTGGGCTATTCGGGTAACGAAAAGATATTTATCTCGGAATAACGAATACTGGTGCGTCGGGTACGCAGTTGAGCGCTAGGGCGAGATAGGGTCGTCCGGCGTATACTATTATCATTATCGTTGCCGACTTTACCTTATATATATTTTTTTTTACCCGTTAACGTGTACCGCGTGGATGTTAAATCCCTTTGCATAATACATTACTTTTTTACATCGTCCCGTAAACAAATTTCAAACACCGCAACGCAGAAGTTCAATTTAGAATGATAAAAAAACTCCCGTTCAATACATTTAATACAGGTATTATATTATAAATTGTAAGTAGGTATTCTATACTATTACGTCTATTACGTGTATTGCAACACATCACTAGTTTCGTTTGTAAAAAATTGATTTCCGGATTAGGGATAGTCGAGAAAAAAAATTATGCTCCAAATTAATTGAAATTCTTAGCAATACTCTAGGAAGAATGAGAATATTGGTAAAAAAAAGTCGATGTGTTGAAGAGAAATAAGTAATAATAATATGTTAAAATATTATGATGAGAAACGAGCGACTTTAATGGATTCACATTTGTGTTATAATATTTATAATTTGCTTTTACTATTTTTTGCCTGAATACGAAATCATCGATTCTGTAAGTTCTGTATACGTTATATATAAGCATATTTTATATATTAAATAAAATAATCATTATGAATATTATCCTCATTAGCACATATATGCATAATGCATATTAATAACTCAGAAACTACAAGATTTAAATATTATATGAACATTGGAAAAAAAAATTATATTGCTACAAATGAATTAAATAGGTAGCATTAAAAATTTAACAGATTATTATTTTAAAATATGTTAAAGTATATTTACAAATTTCAAAAATCGGAATTTGAATAATTTAATTATTAAATGAAATAATGATTGGAATCGCAATGTTTTCCGTGATTTTTCCGCGAAGAAAAACACAACAGTCCTTTCTGTATAATATGGTACATATGAGCGCACTATGATGCATTACGTATGGTACGTAGAAAATGAAAATGGGTTTTTCATAAATTCATAATATTATTGTTGTTGTTGACAAAAGAATAAAAGAACTTGCAACAGTTTTTGGGTCGTACGTTAAATATTACACAGCGCTTAAATCCGCTTTTATCGTCGTACATTCTTTCCCCTTAGCGGTTTTAATTTTAAAATGTACCTAACTATTTGAATGCTAAATGGCGATTATTAATAATTCTATTTTTAAAATATTTTAGACGTATTATAAATTGCTAACTATCTTAAATGTTCAAACACACGAATAAAAATGTTAAGTTTGTTTATTGAATTTAGGTGAGCTAATTTAGAGAACAATAGCTAATTACGCTTTTCTATACAGTAATAAATATTTAAAATAATAGCTGGTAATAAAAAAAGTATTAGTTGGAAGACAAATATAAATTAATTTATATATTATTTAAACGTACGCATCACATTAATTATAAGTTTGCATTTTCGATACTATAGAATAAATAAGACAACGGAATTAAAATAGTGTATAGTGTCCAATGTGCTAATCGATTTATGAGAAGCGTATGTACAACTGTACATTTTTAAAATTATATTTAATTAAAAGTAACACGGCGTTTCGTATAGTCAATTTAACACCACAGTTAGAGTTCTCCAGAAAACTTTTGTAATATATAAGTACCTATCTATTTTACGCCAGATGTTAAAAAAAACACATAATAAAATAATACAGTGAAACCTTCTCTAACAGACACATCCAATATAGGGCATATTTTTATTAGTTTTCAATGGAGAAACCTACCAACACCTATTTAACCTTATTTTAAAAATAATGACAAAACGACGACAGAAAAATACGCTTACACTTGTATAACGTTAATGAACTCGGTTAATAACCAATATTTTCACACAACATTGAATTATATTTTTATATATTTATTTAAATAATAATATGTTTTGTTAAAATATAAAAACAAAAGACAATAATATTAAAAATTAATTTAACCTAGAACATAATTTTTCCTTTCACAAATAAACGCTTTATGAATTTCAAAACGTTGCCCTCTCTGACCAGTGGATGAAATTTCAATGGCTGAAAATGCCCGCTATTCAGAGGTTTACCTAAATCACTTAATAAATATACAACCCGTAAGTTTAGACTCATGCCAGATGTACTATAATTATGAATGCAAAGATGAGTATATAATATATTACATAACCCAAAGTGGCAAAATATTAAAGAAAAATTAATTTTAATAATTTGTGGTTATACAAGATTACACTAAAAATGTATTAGGTCAGTAACGTAAGTTCAGGGTATCTGTGTATAGAGTATAGTATAGTTAAAAAAGGACGTTGTTACTATCGAACCAACTTCGTGTTGTTAGCTTTATTATAAGATTGAATTATTATCATGTTCAAAGGTAAAAACAGTACCTAGTCGTGTTCGTACATCAAGCTCTAATGATATTTAATTTTTAAGTAAATTGTGATAATTTATAAACTGTAATTTTTTTTTACTTTAACTAAAGCATACAAATATAAATATCATAAAAACCCAACAACAAGCACAGATAACATTTTTACCTTTAGGTTTGTAAAACCAACATTTCACGAAATTGGTTTTTTTCGAACGTAATCTTCGGATATTGTGCGTTTGTAAGATATAGACAACACGTGTGCGTGAGATGTGGCCCAATGAGCTAGTTGGTACTATAAATACTGTGCAGGTTGACGATAGTTGATCTAATGTCACAAACACTATCATCGTCGACAATTCCATTATACAGAAAATCGATAAAATAACACAAACAAAATGTATATAAAAGCGTAAATCATATGACTCCAAAAATCGTTTTTTTTCTTATTCCAAAAAAAAAACCGGACAACTAAAACGACAATTTTGACTACTCGGTAATAAGAAAAAAACCATTATCGTTTACAAGTGTATATATATATATATATACATATATATTACAATCGAATCGATACACTCACACATACATGCACACACATTATGATACACATAAATGTTGGTGTATTGAGCTACACTATAATTATTTAGATAATGTCTCTTTTTATATTTTGTCTCCCTATTAAATTGTCCATACGTATACATAAATATAATTTACTACACAACTGCAATTGTTATTTTTAGAAATTGAGAAAAATAAAACCGAATATGCTACGCATTCACAGCAGAATCTGATCGGAACAAACACAATTCGAATCGTTTTTCTCGTCGAGCCCGGCAATATTTAAACGACCCAGAGTTGCTGCCCACTGCTACCCTATACGGGCGTTATAATCATATATGCATATTACTATCACAACGACGGTGACTATATATGACTTTTTAGTAGGACAATTACTTCCAAACCCGATCGCTACCAACGCCACACTACCGCACGAAAACAGACCTTCAGAGCCACATCGGACATATTAAAACCAGCTCGTTCATGCGTTACCGATTTATGAATCCCGTCTTCTGTGAACAAGTCCTTCGATTATAACTCGTATATTTTTTTATACATGCCATAAACTGTATACAATAAGCGACGGCGATAAATACTAAAAATATAGAATAAATTAAAAATACCTAAAATCGGTATGTTATTATATATGTAATTATATTAGGTATAATACTAATGTATTAAAATACGTTTTAAAAAAACATCAAGATAACGATAAGAGTTTATTAATAAAATTATATAAATTAAATTGAAAAATACAATTTAATTAAATTATCATGATATACCTAATAATAAATAATCGTCATTTTTTTGCGAAGATAAAAAATATTGTTTTTAATTAGGTACGCAAGCACTAAAATTATACATCATATAATATCTAGATTAATTTAAAACAGTTATATAATTGATATTACTTAAAATCTATTCAATTAATCTATTCCTATACGAGCTATACTTTCACAAAACTCCACTTTAATACGTTCAAGTATATAACAACGAAAGATTTATTAAGAAAAATTAAAATAATAATTTTATTATAATGCATACAAATTGACAAACAATTAACATTTTAATATATGTACATACTACATAATATTGAAACCATTGAAATTTATCAAAATGATTTAATTATTTATCTTACTCTATCTTTTTTATATAGCTAGATTATATAAAAGATAAAACTATATTGATTTAGATAAAACACTTTGGTTATTATATAATATATAATTTTCTCATAGGTCCTAATAATGGTTCAATATTTCAAAATATGAGTAAATGCCTTTAATTAGACTTGTGTTGTTCGTGCATATATCGTAAACTACTAGTTTACAAATGGCGTAAATGTACCTTAAACTCTTTATACAATATATTTTGAAGTACATGTTGATATACATGTCTATAATCTAACCTACTTATACGAAACCATAAATAAACAAATGCACTTTTATTAAAAAAAAATATGTTTTCAATAAACTCAAAGATTTATGGCAAATGCGAAAAAATATTAGTTACTTCAGCAGCATGCGTAAGTTTAGGTTTTACAAAACTTTCATACAGAATCAAACGTCATTACACTAACTCATGTATGCAGTTATAATATATTAAATTGACTGTGGCTATACATCACATTGATATATTTATTCGGATGTTTGTATTTATTGACATTCATAGGTCAACACTATATCACATATTTGTATAATATTTATAAACAATTATTATACTAATGTCTGAAATTTACTATTAAAACACATGATAAGACATTTAATACAATATGAAATGTACACATTTTATAACAAATAATCTTATATAGAATGATGGTTAGAACGATGACTTATTTGAAATAATTTAAACTCACGTTTTGAATTTATGTGAATAAAAATAATATAAAGTTACTAGAAATTAAAAAATAAACACGGCTATTGTCGTTAAGGTCTGATGACTGTTTTTGAAAATATCGATTTGCAAAATATTATGAAAATATTTTACAAATGAAACATAGTAAGTAAAGCGTGTCTAAAGTTATGATCTTCAGTTATTGTCGAGGATTTTCCTATTTTGACGGTTATGTAGGTATGACGGTGACGACTACGTAATAATTCCGAGAATTCTCAACGCACCTTAAAAATTTGATTCCCCTTTTCGAAGAAATTACAAGCTATATTAGTAAAGTCATAGAATTTTTAACCGCATTCTAATGGTCTTTTCGGTGTAATTTAAAGTTGTTCGGATCCATACACACGAATGATAATTAATTCCTCTTTATCAGACACCCTCAAAATATTCGATCGGCTTGGATTAAAATTATTTAAATTTCTTTTCGTGTTACGGTGTTTTTGTTAAGTGATAATATATACACGAACGATGAAAATTGTGACCGATCGTGTAATATTTTAGTCCAGATATTTGCATATGTCAGCTGAGTAATTTACTCCGATGGTATGTATGTAAATATTGAATGTAAATTATGTAAATACAAATTTGTATGTCAATAATTATAGATGTAGTAGTATTGGCGAAAAGCTATGTCCCACATAATTTTAATAAATATTATAAGGAACTTGAGCTCACTCCTGTCACCAAAAAAAATATTTTTACATATTTATGTCTTATTATTGCTGAGGATCATTCTGATATTTGTGCGACACGGAGAGTGTTACCAATGCGTCATAAACAAAACCAGCTCTACTCCCAACGCAAAAAATAAATAAATAAAAATAATTATATAATTTATTATATTAATAACTTGCGGTTGTGGTAAATTAGTTTGTAGCCATATTAAGATATATACTATACATGTTTTTTAAACTAATAATTTAATTTTAGAATTCACTATTAAATTAAACATATGAAATAAATGATTCAATAAAACGTAATATACCGTCAAATCGAACACTACATACACAATCAAAATCAAATATTGAGTACAGACAAAATAAATAATGTTTCTGAATTCCTGTAGGTTCTAAGTAGTAGAAGTTAGGTAATATGAAAGTTCATAAAAGTCTTTATTAACTAGTAGGCATCTAAATGGTTTAAAAGGTGCGACATCATAATTTGTTATAATCGCATCGAAATGTTATGGAAAACACTACTCTAGATATTCCGACCCGTTGTTTTAAATCAATATTACACTATAATATAAAATATTTCATTAAAAAAAAAAAAATGATTATATAACACATTAATAAATGCTATTATGGGGGGTTGAATCCCCAACCCTCTTTCTCTTAAGTAGCGGATCTAGGATTTTTTTTTTTTTGGTTGGGGAGACAAAATTGTTCATATTATTATACATCATATCATATAATTTTATAAACACAATATTTAGGATTTTATATTAAACCTTAAAAATATAATATAACTGTCATGAGCCCCTCTCTCGGCCCCCCTTTGAATTCACCACTACTCTTCCTGTTAATGTGTCTGATTAATATTAAATTAATTACAGTTTATTGTCCACATATATATTATGACGATGACGGTGATAAACATATACGAGTATTATATTAATAACGGTTGAGTAACACAATGTCACGTGGTCAATGGTCGTTTTTTACACACGAGTATCGGTCACTTAAGTACTAAAATGGCAAAGCGGTGAGTCCTTTTGACCTAACCAAACGAACTTTAGGTCTTTTGATCCCACGAATCTGTCGGCACGCATTTATATATATTATCTTCATCGTGACGAGAACGTGAAATAGATCCCGATCGTATCGTATTATAAATTCTACCGCCAATCAATGGGTGGACAAAAAAATACCATGAATATAAAACTAAATTTACCGAATAACCGTACACATCATATATATATAACTGAATTAGAAACGATCTCTTGAGACGTACGCGATCAGGCGAGTCACACACCACTAGCATTATTGTAGGTATAGGAATAATACTACGATCTCGGTTTTGGTAGGTACCTACCAAATATATATAATATAATACATTGTATTACATATCACTTAGGTCAATCGGCATAGAGTAATAATAATATTAACGTAATATAGGCACGGCTGTATTCCGTTGATGAGATTTAAATGGATGATGCGGTAGACCAATTGTGCATATATATATATATATAATAAGTATTTATTATAGGTATTATATACGTAAATGAAAACGAATAGTAAATAAATAAATAAATACAATTTGTGAAGAACATGCGAGATAGAATATCGAATTAACACTTCCGCTAGCTGTTTTAATTGCATTAAACGCGACGACAGCAGCCGGCGCACTAGTTCAAATATATATTATGGATATACAGATAGACTACGAGCTCACTGGAATGACTATTGCCAATGAATTTTTCTTTTTTATTATTATTTTATTAAATAAAATACGAGCATCGAACGAGCGTAGAAATTGATGAAAAGTATTTTTTTTTCATTTAAAGGCGTCCAGAATACAAAGGCCACGCGACATCGCCAGTTCGTTTATTCGAACAAAAATTTTTCAGGCGCTAAATGTTATATAGAGAGAATGCGAAAGAGATGGAGAGCTTGCACATCCACGAGAATATATCATGTGTATATAGATATTCTTGACTTTTGTCGGCACGTACGACTCTCGTTTGCGGAGGGGAAATAAAAAAGAAAAATAACATCAGCAAATACTTCTGAATCATATTACTATATTCTACGTCGGAAGAGCGTTAGAATAGTACGGAAATATTAACAATAGTAATAAATACATAACGAACAATTTTACACAAAAACACAAACTCATATTCAAGTATACCGATCAGCTGACGGATAACTGCTTTCCGGGCCCGACGGATGGAGTGTAAATATACTATATGTGTGCACATAATAATATTATTATACTTACCTTATACTCGGCGAAATGTCAAGAGAGATTTTTAGGCTACACATACATTGCGGGTTTCAGTGTTATATAGTATAAAATTACCCGGCACGAACTATTATCGAAAATAGGTTTACATTGTTAGTGAGATATTGGATTTCAAACAGACATAATATATCCACCTAATGTTAAATAGCTAAATGAGTCCCAAGCAAGACACATATATAGGTATTTTGTTATACTACAGTAAGGTCTCAAATCATATTACACTACAGTTAAATCCTGATATATTTTTTCGTCAAGTACCGTGCATGACTTTTAGTCAGTTGGAAGCAGTCGATGCAAGACAATATTAAATTTGAATCAATTTTTTTTAATTTTAAGCACAGATAATAGAATAATATATAACTTTAACTCTAGAAAACTCAGATTTCATTATGTTTAACTTAAGTGTTTTCGTATTTTTAAATCATAATAAACACAATATTTGAAATATATCTAAATTAAAGTTTATTAAAAAATGGCGCTTAATAATAGTAGAAATATTATTAAAATTAATCCGGAATCAAATATAATGTGTTGTTTAAAATAAATTAGGACCTAACTTGTATAAACATTTGATTTTTAAACACAACTCATATGTTACCATCTTTTGGAGCAAGGTGAATCTGTGCATGGATTATAGTTAATAAAACAGAAGCAGTCTATGTGGTGGAGGTAGATTCTTCTGTAAAAGCTTATTATGCCCATCGTCGGATTTTTACACACGATTAAAAAATTAAAAAATTATATTAACTACTCTTTATTTAACTCGTATTTTTATCTCATTTTTTCAAACGAAATTATTATTTATCAAAACGTATGAGATTAAAATCGGGATAAAATATAGAATTGTTTTTTTTTTTATTTAGGTACCTCACTTTGACAATCGGTTTTTATCGCGTTTAGTATTTAATTTAGATATATGTATACAATATAATAATATATTTAATATTCGATTACACCGGACGAAATAATAAATCGAGACTGTAAATCCTATATATACAATTGTACATAAATCAGAAAATAAACATTAAATTTATACGAGAGGCCGCGGTGTATATTATATTTCGTTTCAATTAAAACCTTTTCTACGCAATACAAAAAACGCGGGAATCGGGACGGTTTTTATTTTCAATTTATTCGCAGTCTGTTACAACAATAATATCCTCTACACAAAATTGGACATTCCGTGGTGCGTAACTTATGATTTCTTTTTTTTTATATAAAGTTTTGATATTTTTTTCACGTATTTTTAAAACTTTGAAGAAAGTGACCGTCAGTATATAACTTATATATATATACTAATTCTATAGTGACCCTTGGGGCTAGCTATCCAATCATAATATAATAGAGTTTTGCAAAAATATAATAAACAATAAGTAATGATTTAATGGAGGGATTTTAGCTAATGCAATACATTAGGTATAGTGAACAAATTAATTGCGTACCGGTTTTGTTTTAAGCATATCGGAGGATTATCAATTGCAGCAGCACCCTGTTAATGGTTAATATTCGCTGAGACTGGCATAAAAGGGGATTTTGATGATTGCATTCGGTTTTTTTTTTTTTTTATTAAGCCTTTTAGACAAGTTATTTCAAATTTAAATCTTATTTAATTATAATATATAATCTATACCAGTGGTCTTCAACCAGTGGGTCGCAAGGTTGAAGACCTCTGAATTCTATACCAGCGGCACACAATAAGTGAAGAAATATATCTACATATTTATATAGGTATATACTTTATACATGTAATTATATAAATAATAAATCTACCTGAAAAAATTAATTATATTTTGTATTTCTTTCTTAACCCGTCTAAGAAAATTAATTTCTGACCATTACTAATGAAATGGTCGATCAGTTATAATAAAGGCGGAACACCAAATCAGTTTAAACTACTTACTACGCCCAAACACATAATATTGATTTTAATAATAATTAAATGCAAACACACATTATTATTTATATATATATATATACATAACAACAATCTCACGCTTCAGCAGTTTTCATAATTCACCTAATATTCATTAGTTGCAAAATTTATAATAAATGTGTATATTGATGAGTAAAATTTCATATAAATTTAGTAGAAAATGTAATAAACATATGATTTTTCTCATGTATGGATAACTCATGTACCATAATTATTATAAAAGAATAATTGCAAACTACACGTATAAAAATGCGTAATAATCATAAGAAATCTTTAATTTTATCATTTTTTAAAATTATAATTACATTATTATATATTGCGTTAGTTTTATAATCGCTTCTGGACAGAATCTAATTTAATGACTCACCAAGACTGCTATAATAATACCAAATACGCGTCTTCGAAATATATCATACAGTTACGAGTCTCGACCAACTAGTCGATTACCCGAAGGGCTAATATTTTATACAACACATTGTACACAACACCGTCATCCCATCTTAATCCACTAAATTTTGAATTCACATTATTTGTGAGCGGAGGTTTTTGAATTATGTTACGAATAATGTGCGCAGTATAAACACAAACACGAACATAAATACTTGTGTGTGGTGTACAATATACATATAATATCATAATCACTAAACTCTCTTATCGTATCAGACATTATTATAGTAATAGGTGGTATGTACATACGGTTAGAATATCATATGTATGTATTGTGGTTAAATATTTAACACCATCTTGGCAAAAGTGTGTATATAATACACAATATGAGTGAGAGAGAAGGAACTAAATAAACATCTGAGGATAAAATCTCCGAATATATATTATTTATATTACATATTATACGATAATATTGCACAGTATTGCATGCAACGTACGACGTACAGTTTAGATAAGCAGGATTTTATCCTGCAGGACGCAACATTAAAACCGTAATAATGTTACAAAATATGTTTACAAGGTCTGAAATCTTTGGTGATATAGATACTATTTCAATCAAGATTGTTTTAAGTTGTTCCAACACGTGTTTCCAACACGAATTATCTGAGAAGTAAAATAAATCTATAATTATACATTAAAACAGTATCTTAAAAGTATCTATAATTGTTGATTAATTGTAGCCCAAATAATTAAAGTCAGCATTTAACTAAATATAACTTTAAAATTACATATATAAGTAAATCTAAGTTGCTTTAAAGATAATTTAAGAATCAATGAAATTCTTAAATTCACACAAGTGCTTGCTGTTAATTCAAAATTATTTGTTATTTTTATTCAGCCTCATTTAATTTATTTACATTTGATTTATTAAATTAACTGTTCAATTATCATAATATCTTATTTATCTTTGTGTCAATCGTCTTCGCACGCGTTATCGGCCTCTCAAGGTACGAGAGTCGGGATCCGTCGACATTTGGTTCTATTAACTATCAGTGACACGAAGATATGAAGCTTTTTGTTATTTTCTGTCGTACGTCCGGACGTTAGAACCTTTGTATCTGATCGTATGCCCGTTCTGTTTCCTTTTTACGATAGAACTATGGCCACCAAATTTGTCTGTTTATTCGCCCCCGCCGGACCTAACGTACGTGTTAAGCAAGTTCGGCATACCATATGATTCTTTTATACACGGAATCAATTATTATTATTCGATTTCAAAATGTAATATATTATACTTATATTATTTATAAAATAATTATTATTAACAAATACACTAGTCACGTATAATTAGTATATTTCTATATTAAGTGCGAATCATGACAGCCAACTGTCTTGCTTAAAATAACTGCAAACGGACATACAAAAATAGTTAGATATTCTCTCGGTTAAACAAAATCTTAGATTTTTAATAAATTGGTAAGTATTGTAAATTATATAATATGTTTCTATAAACACGGCAAATTTCTATCAGTTTTTAATATAATGACGATGTAAAAAATGCAAATTTAAATAAATTTTACTTTAATATAATAATAAGTAAACACTTTTTTGTTATTTTACAATGTGGTTGACTAAATAATTAAAAAAAAAACCTAGACAAAAAAAAAATAACGTTGATCTATAATAATTACTTAAAATTGTTTTAAGGAAAATTATAAAAATAAAAAAACATATTAATTTTATATCATACCATGACTTAATATGAGTTAAATAGGTGTTATAAGAATACAAAAGCTACAATAACGTAGGTTTGCATTCGGGTATGCCAAGTAAAAGAAATATCCGACCGATAAGTACACCACTCAGTCAGCCAGCAATTTATCCCTGTTATAGTTACTCATAAAGTACAGTATTCACGGATTTTGGGGTGAACAAACACGATCGGTTAAACGTGATTTAAGTTAGCAAATTGGATAACACCAATGAAGCAGCAGTCAGACAAAATCAAACACAACGTATACGAACGACAAAAACGTTTTCACCGAAATGAAAATATCGCCATAATGTGACCGCTGGGCGAAAAGTTACTGTTTTTAAATACGAGTATAACAATAAAATTCACGCTGCAATAAAGCAGAAAGTATCAAAAATTACAATACAAACCTGCGTACAAACACTCAAAGATAATTACACTTTCAGCCAATAATTGTTGAAATTTCAATAACTCTACCAAATTTTGTAGAATTTGTACCATATACATCATTGTAGAGGGGACGAATACAAGAGATGATATGGTGATCAGACTCCTTTAACCTCCTCATGAACTTTTAATTTATTTGTTTTTAAATCTCTAAAAGCTTCCTGTGACCATACCTAACAAGAAACTCAACAACGAAACATGGTAATCCACCTTGGACATATTTGAATCAACAACTAATTCAAAAAATTCCACCAAACATTAAACTAAATTGAGGAGCTCTTCACTGCAAAATTGAAATAAACAATTAAAAACAGTATATTAAAACTATACTTTCTTCAAAACACCTTGAAGTCTCCATCATTATTATCATAAACAAAATCTGTATAATGTTAACATTTATAATATTTATCATGCTTTAAATAAATATTCCGTTTTAAATTAGTTAATTAATTAATTAAAAATACATTGATAAATCATAAGACAATTAATAATTAAATAAAAGTTGTTATTACATGAACTTTTACTTTATGCTTAATATATTATTTTAAAAGATAACGGAATAATAAGTATTCTCTTAGTACAAAGTATTATAATAAAAACAGTTTTGTATATTAAAATATTGTAATAATATTAAAAACAAAAAATGTAATTTTCTTTCATAAAAACTTTGAATAAAAACAAATTATTTTTAAACCTTTTTAAGAAACAGTAGGTAGTATGTCAAAAAAAATTATTATATTTTGCAGTTGAAATATAACAAATTATTTTTCGTTTTTAGATTAATAGTTTTATTGTAGTTGTATTATCATACGTAACAAAAAATATATTTAAGTAATCAGAAATTTTAAAAGTTAATAATAACAAATCACAACCTCTTATCCTTTCGTTTCCTAAATCTTATAAGAACTATACTGAACACATCTTTCTACTCCTCCTTTTACAGTTTTTACATTTTTAATTTAAATAAATAGATAAAATATAACCCAATAGAACAAAAATATCTTCAACATAGTGAAAAGCATAAAATATCTCTATTGTAACAAATAACCCCAATAAAATCCTCAACCAAAGAGATATAATATTATAACTTATAAGTATGTCGTATATGTGGTTCTAGGTCTGCAGGGTCAGGAGATTTGTGCGGTGAAGGATCGGTGTCCGAATGTTGTATAACATTTGCGTGTGTACCGGTGCAAGCCATTAAACAGTGCGGCTGTTTCTGAGGGGTCGTGGGGGTTGATGAGAGGAGAGTGACGGGGTAGAGCAGATTCTCAACTGTAAACGGGGCTCAATTAACCGTGATAAATCGCCAGAAGTCTCGTCGTCCTCGTCCCGGGTCCGCACCATTATGCGTATACTGTGTGTGTGTGTGTGTGTGTGTGTGTGTGTGTGTGTGTGTGTGTGTGTGTGTGTGTGTGTGTGTGAACAAGTTCGCTTTCCTTTTTCGCAAAAGACCCGGACATGCGCGTATTGCGAGCACAATGTAGTCGTACTGGTCAGAAACGGTCATTTTGACGTGAATAAACGATAGACCATTTGGCAACAGCTTCGATACCATGTGTATATTTATATATTTATATATATATACATACAGCAACAATTTAACATATAGTTAATCATCGATATAGAATGGAAGAGAGAATAATAATAGTAATATACGAGTAATAATGATAATAAAAATTATATAGGTGCCTATATAATTATATATGAATTTATATAGTGTATATATAAATATATATTGTATAAATCAATGCGAGATTGTTTCTCGCATTATTAAGGTAATGAATAATAAAAATCAAAACTGTGCATTTCAAAAAATATTATATTTCAAGAATACACGTAAATTTGTGTTTGTGTTTACCACTCACCTGTCGGTGGACAAATTGATATTTACATTATACGAAAACGCACAAAATCATATTAAAGAAGTGTGTGTGTGTTTGTATGTGTGCGCGTGCGCACATCACCTGACCTAAGAGGTGTCTGATAATATTGTTCACTCGGATATTTTTTTTTCAAATCAGTATCCTTTTTCTCATTTTTAAAAATAATGTGGTGAAATTTAATTTTAAGTGACGCGCAGAAATTAAGACACTTGCTAAAGACCGCATCGATTTTACACAATAATAAATATACGGTTGTTCGGTAAATCCCATCGACCGTAAAGTATAAGAGGATGGTCTCTTTAGTGAAATATTATTCGTAAGTATTACTTTGTTATAATAATATATGCTAGCGATAATATAACCTATTCATTTTTCTACCAGTCTTCCATTTTACCTATATAAGTGGATCATTAACACCAAATAGCTCCATGATAAATAATTCAAAAATTAAACGATATAATGTGCCCTAAGTATAATATCATGTAATATATTTTACTTAGATGATACAGGGATATTATTATTATAGCAACATATACACTTATGTTGTTTATTATATTTTTAAATATTTACTCGAAACACAAAAAACTATAAAGATTGTCTATTTTTCTCTCTCTGTCTCTCTTAGTAACTCTGGAAAAATAAAGCTCAGCAACCACACATAGTGGCCTTAATTAATGATATACAGTTACAATGGCACCATTCGCTAAAAGGTAATTAGGCTAAGCACGAAGAATTTAGTAAATGTACACGCACACGTTGTCGACAATAGACGGGAATCAACGATAAAATATTTGTAGTGTAGGTACAAATAATATAATATATACCTGGACCGTGGCTTAATGGACTGAAAAAAAGTAAGTTATATTGTAGAAAAATATGCGGTCATGTTATCAAAACCAACTGGCAAACAGCCTAAACCGATACGATCCGAGAGATTTTGAGTGGGGTCTTGAGACGCAAATAATTAATATCCGAGTAGTTAAGTCATAAAAGTTTAAAAACTCTTAAATGTTTTTTATTTTAATATTCATTAAACTATATTTTATAGAAACTATAAACCACTGTTGTTTTTACTACACAAACAATAAATTAATAAGCAACAAATCATAGTATTTACGAAGAATATTTTATTATATTACTAAATATTTTAAATATAATAATATTGCCTTCCAAATAAAAAAAAACGAACTTAACCCTATTTTTAACCCTATTCTATAGCATTATAGCATTAGACCAATCATTTAAAAATATAAAGAGCTTTAAGTGAACTATAGTAGAAAAAATACAAAATTAAATTAAATAATATACAACTTACGCATTTATTCACAGAATTTGAAAAAAAAATAGCAATTAATATGTATTTCGATCTATTAATTTCATCATCCAACTCATTCTCAACCTAATATTAGACCGTAAATTATGACTCAAGTAAATTATTATAATTTTATTTTATTTTTGTTTTTTATAACAATAATATGGAAATTAATTTTTACATCATTGAAAGAGTTTCAAAACTTAATTTTACGCTACAATCCATTTGTGTAGAAACAACTTTTATACGTCCAGCTTATTTCTTAATAAAAAAAATATGAACTCATCGTTTCAAAATGTAAATACAAAAACTACTTATATCTTATTTTATTTTAACATTAGTTCTACACCTTTATTCTTATATTCCTGAAGGTTAAGACTGACGAAGAAAATGTTCAAACTATCGAATAACTGTACAACTTACAGTTGACACATTAAAATTATGCACGCTATTATATATATTGTATAACCACAATTATTAGCTACATCAAAATTCACGGTGTGGTAAGCCAACACTCTTTAGTAAAGACGTGAATCGTATAATACGATAATACTATTATAGTATAAAATACGCATTTATACATGTATACATGCATATCAATAAGGCCCGAGAACAAAATAACATATTATTTTGTATAGATATATCGATATATTATGTAATATAAATAACTGACAATAATGTAATTATTATAATTAACAAGGTACCTTACCTACGTAATAACTTGTTTTTCTGTATAATATTATTAAAAACTTTTTAATTAATTAATACAAATAATTAAATAAAAAATAATTTTAAATTAATAATAATAAAAGTTATTACGCAATATAGTTAATTAAATCTATCAGGTATTTCTATTACATTCAAAAAATAAAACCAATGATGGTTCCTGCTGTGAAATAGGCGCACAACCGAATTGCACGCACATTATTACCGCTGGATATATTATCGAGAAGCTCGTTAAAAGAATAATAGGCCCACACATATATTTTATAACACAAAACGCGTTAGTGAGCAGGCATATATATATATATATATATATACATATCTACAGCTTAAGCTGTGGTATATATCTTAAAAATGGAAATTTAATTGTTGACCAGAATACACGAACAAAAGGAAGAAAACAGATGCCGATGCGGTTGTTTGGCAGGGAAGGGTGTCTTTCTCCATTTGATAAATCGTTGCGTTCGCGAAAACGACTATTCTGAGGGAATCTTGGCAGTTAAAGTGTATAAATGGTTCGAGATTTAGTTAGAACTGAAGAATCTTACA
The DNA here is from genome assembly GCF_020882245.1 of Rhopalosiphum padi. NCBI lineage: Eukaryota > Metazoa > Arthropoda > Insecta > Hemiptera > Aphididae > Rhopalosiphum > Rhopalosiphum padi. The sequence goes on along the minus strand of NC_083598.1, from coordinate 7,905,173 downwards.
TCCGTTTTCTCTTATGCTTCCTCGAGTAAAATCAACTATGTAATGTAAAAATTCTGTCACTGATATGATTATTTATATAATTATTGTTAGTGGCAATGTCAATAATATATTAGAAGGTGGATAGTTTGTTAAATATCTACTGAATACAATATACAATTTTAATTTTCAATAAAGTAATCAATGATAATGGTGGTCGAAATTAATTTAGTTATTAGTTAACAGTTACTTTTATCACATATGTTCCATAGATTAAAGATAGTGTAGGGCGGGTGGCTGTCGGTGTGTCTTGCACCACTAAATATAATTACTTTTAAACCACCTCTGGGTCCGTGTTTATTTTTCATTATGTAAAACGCTACAGAGGCGAGCTACGTGAAACTAATTAATCGGATCACAAACACTACAGAAGTACGTAAATCCCACATATAAATCTAAAAATTAACATTATAGATGCTATACACATGAGTGTGAAGTGTAATAAAATACAACCACAAGGCCAAAATTCGTCTATTGGCTAATTAGATACAATAATAAGCTGCTTAAAAAAAAATTCATCACAAGGTATAGCTTATTCGCGCAGATAATTTAATCTCTCTCTATATATATATATAGGTTGTGTGGAGCGATTAATTTCAAATATCTTACACAGTTTTCTTTGTAAAAATTAATTTTTGTAATAATTGCATATGATATATGAATACCTAACTAGATCGTATGCATATTTGATACAAATTTGTATAGCATGGTTTATATAATTTTAGAAAATATGGGACGAATTTCGATTTCACTTCATAAGTATATATTATAATATTGCTTTCTGACTGATTTATAGGGCAAACAGTGTAAAATGTGGTCACTATAGAATTCTTATTATATTCTACCATTTATCAACTAATATTTTATTTTAAAAACGTTAAGTTATTGGACAAAAAACCTAATCAATTCACCAACCCTCCAAATATTGATAAAAATGATATAATTTTTGGTTTTTTTTTTATTTTAGATCGTGTTGCTAAAAATAAAACCATAAAACCCACATACATTAGAGGTTTTGGTCAACTCTGAATTCATAACACAACGTTAAGGACCACCAGTACTGACCTTTTCGCTTGAAACAGACGATTGTTGGCCGGCAGCTATTGCTGCCGTCGCTGCTGTCGGCACTTGTGACCGTTTTCCGACGCTGCTGCAGTTGTTACTCGACGGGTTTGTTTGATTGTTGCTGTTAGCAGACTGCGGTGGCGTCTTAGCCGCCGTGGCGGTCAACCGACTGGCGTAAAAATACATGGCCATCGCCACCATGACCTCAGGGGCGGAGGAGCGGAAACAGTTCGCTGTGGTGTATTTACAGGGTGGATCTCGTTTCGAGATTTCTGTAGGTACACAGGGAAAATATAATTCGCACGATTATATTATTATCGATACGTCCAATAGCATATATGTAATCACATGGGTGGACTTGTGAACGTGAGGAGGGATTTAAAATTTAATGTCAAAAAGCTGTTGTAATGTTTGAAAAAACGTGTGAGATAATACATAATATATATTCAAAAAATGAAATCCCAAGTCCATCTCCACATACAACCATATAAGCATTATATTAAGCAGTAGTCATTATGGCCTATAGGTAGCCAAATTATTGAAATGGAATTAATTATTTATGATTTATATTTCGCAACCCTCGCACGATCGACACAGGGTGGTGTAATTGCAGATCATAAGACGACTATAACTTGGGATCGTAAGCAGTCAGGTACGATGTTTTAATAATAATAATATTTCCCTCAAACAGTGGATAAATATTAAACGTTAAATTATACTATAATGATGAGTCCATTTTTTTGTAGTTAATATTATCGTCGTTGCACATCGACGATATTTATTCAAAATATAATACACTACTAATCCAACATAATTTAAAATATGTAGTACCTTTATATGTGTATACTGTATAACATATCAATACACCGTAGTGCCGGATTAAGTTTTAGGTGGGTGGCATACCAGTATAGTCACGATAACCTACATCAATACCCTATTCGCCTGATGCTTTCAATGGCACGATAGAATTCACTCTACGATGAAATAATTATTATCATAAATAATCTACGTACGTTTGTATTAGAACTGACACGTGTTTTTACAATGGTTTGTTTTCAGAGCGTGTAACTTACAATAATATTGTGTTATAAGTATATACTATACGGACGAGCGTGTGCTGACGAAAATACTTTTAAAAAATAACCACGGCGTAACGATAATGCAAGGATTACGGTATTTATAAATTATACGAGCAAAACTATATCATTCTGAATCGCATTCACGTCATATTACATAATTGTATACTTGTGTACAATCTGCATTGTATGAAAGCGAGCCGTGACTGTATAAATACATAAAAAAAAAAAATCGTAATATCCTGCTTTCCGCATTCTACGAGTACCTGTGCTGCGAGTGTGTACAACATGGATGGATGACCACCTACATAGCAGTGCAAACAACCGTTGGTTTTGAATATAACAAAGTTTATAGTTGTCTACAGTTAGACTCTGCGAAACAATTCGGCAGACAAAGTTTGTACCTAGATATATTGAGAGACATCGTCTTTAATAGTCACATAACAAACAGATAAAATGTAATGAGAAAAATATATAAAGAATAGCATAGATAATAATAAAAATTATAATTTAAATTATATATTATATAAAATATGATATAAAGTAAAATACTTATAACTTTATGACTCGAAAGAAAACTGTTGAATATGTTCAGATCTCATTCGTCTGAAAACTATTTACTATACAAGAGCCCGTTCTATATTTGAATACATCTAATATTGGTCTATCAAATAAACTAGATAAATTACAGACATTTTCTACGTATATCTTTTAAATTACTCGTACATATTATGACAGATTACTCATTGAATATTATAGAGCAAAAGAGGTAAAATGAGATTTATCACCTAAAGTGTAGCCGTAGATGTGTGTATGTGCTTATAAATTAGTATATAATTATATTGATTATTTTAGTACATTTTGAATATTGGGTATAATTTTGATTTTTAGCATTTAATCAACATTGTAATAATTATTTATTACTCAATTTAACCCTCCGTGTAATGTTATATTTTAAATAAATAACACGTTATGTAGGATATCATTTCAATAATATATTATGACAATATTCGATAACGATAGTAATAATATTAGTAGTTTTTACGATAAATTCAATAATTGCTACACTCTAATTATATTATATTACGGTATTGCAATTTTAGTAAAATATACTTTGATCGAAAATTCGTATAAATTTTTATTGCACCATTCGTCCGAAAATCACTTTCAAATCGTTGAATTTAATGTTATTGAAATTGGAGTTGGACACAACTATTGTAATTAAACTATATGGTATGCGCCGTACTGTATGGTAATTTCCATATTCAAACCTCGTTTGTGATTTCAAAAGTACCTAACTAAACTAATTTTCAGTCACATAACGAAAAAAAATTGTAGTATATTGTCCCACATAAGCTGTAAAGTATAGTTAATGTCGACATGGGTTGGATCATTTTGACATTAAGCGAACAGAACCTAGCTTTATAATATAATACAATTCATAATTTTGGTGCAAATTATTTAAGGATTAGCCAATGGATGATTTCCTTTCTGAATTAAACTCCCAAAGCTGCTTTTTATCACAGCTCACTGAAATTACACAGTTTTATTAAAAATATGCCAGCTGATTATTTTCAGAAACAGCAATCAACAAATGTTATTGAAAACATGATTTAACCTTTTTTGAAATGGTACATAATATCTTTATATGTTGACCATTGTATTTAATTGATAGGATTTGTTTAATGAAAATTGTATCTTTTTCACGGTTCTACTATTGTGGCACAAATGTTTACATACAGTTTAAAAACTATTTGTATAAACAAAACACATAAATAGTTATAATTAAATATATTGAATGAAAACAAAATTTAATTTTGGAATATGACCAACAATTTGAGGACTAAACCCCATACACTTCACGATATTCTATATCAAATACATATTATTTGAAAATGTATAAGTTGAATCGTATAATTATGTTACGTAATGGTAACCCCTACATTTCAAAACTCAAACTATTTAACTTTGGAAAATCATATAGTAAAGTAATTATGATATGATCTACTACTGGGATATAGAGTTAGAGTGAAAACAAAAATTTGATACATAATATGCAAAGTCTTAAAATAGTTTACAATTAAAATATTATGTTATAACGTAGTTATGTTATTATATATTATATATATATCATATTTATATAAACTTGGTTTTATTTATAAGATAACATATTCCAGTGGTGTAGTTTTTAAAATAAATTATTATAACAATTATAGCAGCTGTGTAAGATTAAACTAAACCTATAATAATAAACTATAAAATAAACGAACAGTATTAGATACAGCACAGCAGCGTCCGCTAGCTATTATATTATATTGAAACATTCACTATAACAAAAAAAACAATAATAATTATAGTCATATGTATACATATTACTCCAATTTCCAACATCAGGTAAGCATACCCACTGCTTGTAAAACGGTGGCGAGTAGCGCGTAAAAGGTTTATTCACCGTGAATAATTGACATCGTAGGATAACCGATTAGAATTTGAAAATTTAATATCATCGTTATACAGAACTAAGACTTGGATATGACGATACAGTTAGGAGGGGGGGAGTTATAGTTAGAATTGAAAATGCAAAAAATGCCTTGCGCAAGCAAAAACCGTGGAGATACTCCTGTATCATATTCCCTCCTTTCTAAGGCCGTTCACATCTCCCCACGCACCACTACCAGCTTTCTCTTTACGGGCATTTTAATTGAAAACGGTCCCTTCACGAACACATATATAATATAAATGTATGTATAGCTCTGCGTATTATTATACAAAACCGACCTGTCCGACATAAATTATTCGTTTTCCCACCCCCACCCCCAACGGATGTATATATATATACTTTATCCCGACGTCCATTTAAACATTTCTGTCTACCTCCGCGACCACGGCCAATATATATAGGAGGCTGTAGCGTACACATAATATAACCCGGGTCGAGGTATCCGCGGTTTAATTTATAACAGTTATATATTTAGGAACACTCGCGACCGGGCGTACCTGTAATATTATAATCTGATCGAAAGAAGTCAATGTTATCGATCGTTATAGATATATGCGCAATACAAAATGTAATATGGAGTATATAATACTATTATGTATACACGATGTATACATGATGTACAACGAAATATGTAAACCAACAACGAAGAATAATATAACAAAGCATATTACACGCGTTTATTAGATTATTATAGAGACATACAACAATAAATGAAAACGTTTTTATTTTCAACAGTTCTAGCTATATGATAACTTCTTGAGCGTTGTTCAGAGAAAATTAATTTTATACGTCCAAATCGATCATATTTATTGACGAACAATTTGTTTCTCGAATCTCTTATTTGTAGATGTTCTTTTTTTTCTTTTTTTTATTCGATTTATAATAGAATAAATGAATGCATTTAAACACAAACACATTCCGAATTTATTATTCCCAAACAATATAAATCAAAAACGCATAAGAGCAAGACGTTAGAAATCAATACACATTTTAATAGATAAAACAAATTGAATTGAATAACTATATTAGAGGTATAGCTAACGCTCTTAAATACAAAATTCCACGAATATAAAATATAAATAGTTATTACTTATTCGCAATGAAAATATAATTTAAAAAAAGAAACAAACCAAAACAATATATAATTACCTACAAAATTATTTTATTTATTAAATAACTTTTATTTGCTTGGTACCTAAGTAATATACACACACATATATATATAAAGGGTTGGACAGTATTTTCGATACAACTATCTTAGATACAATTGTATCTTGTATCTCGATACAGTTATATGAAGTATTGAGTTTCTTGTATCACAATATATTTTTAGTCAATGTATCGAGTATTTCATAAGATAATTTTATCGAAAAATACTCGATACTTTAATACGATACGTTGAAAAATTAATTTTATGAATCCATAATTTAATTGCAGTACAACTTGTACGAAATTATTTATTTTATATATATAAACATTTTGGTACTTATTTTTTTTTTTAACGGGCAATCTTGATACGAAAGTTTTTTTTTAAATTTAATAATTTCTAATACTTAGACCTTACGAGCAAAGTAAACAATATACAATTATATACCTTCCTACAAATTTCATAGGTACACTAAGAAATTAAAAAAAAAAAAAAAAAAAATATGTAATTAATGATACATGTAGTGCACAGAATAAAATATATAATTTTTTTTATATATTTACATTAAAACTCTTTTTAAGTGGATTAATGAACCATTGAAAAAGATTTAAAAATATTTTTGGTTGTAACATATTAAGGTTAAAGGTAAAAAAAAATGTTTATATAAAGTTTTTACAATTTATTAAATGTATTATACTTTATATTACACTATAGTATAGGTGCTATAAATGTATAATAATGGTAATAAATTCTAAACAAATCATGAAAACTTCAGTTATGTTCTTGTATTTTTACATTGTGATTCAATATATATTATTTATGTAAACTTTTATGTAAATTAATTAATTATAAAAAACTTTAATACGCTAAGTTTAATGAATAATTTTCCCAAAACTATTAAGTAAATAAATATACTCTATACTTATACATAAATATGAAATGATTTATTGATGAATTTTATTTGATTTAAAATTAATATTATACACTTATTTAACTCTAGATTTAACTTGTCAATAAAATATTATGATTTGTTCAATAATACAAATCACATACACCAGTGATATTTGCCATTGATTTTTGTTTAATTTTCTGGTCACGTTTTAATCTATAATGCATAATATTGTTTATGTGTAATATATTATTCAAATACAAATACATATATTCGTAATACGTGTCATTCCTTTAGTACTACAATAACTCGTGTACGTTCTGAATCTGCATAGACATTTTTACAAATTTAATAAATAGATTATAAACCTGTATAATAACAACAAATCCTTTTGGGTAGAATAAACTAATCTAAATGATTTAAGTACACATTTATGTACTAGCATTTCTCGTTAATTTTATTTTTTCGAATAGGTACTATAGTAATTGTTATAACTTTATACTATTTAAGTATTATAATTTATAGTGTAATCTAGTAAATTTTACATAACCAAAAATAGTAATTTTAAGAGATGTCCCGGCATATTATTATTGAAAGTGTTGTTTCCCTACAGCAAAACATTGCATTATCTCATATTTTTTCAGCAAAACCTGATACATTCTTCTTTAGTGACAAAAATTAATTTTTTTCAATTATCTTCCGCTCATGAACTATATTATAACATAACTGCGCCTGTTAAAATATCCAGAAGTCTCTATCAATAAAAACTATATGATTTAATTTAACTGAACTAAAAAAATTAAAAATGTACATACGTTCTAAAAAGAAGGTGATAATAATTGAATTTTTTTTGTAAACTTAAATTAATTGTAGGTCCTCGTAATAGTTTAAAATCTAAATAATATAAAGCTTTATTAAAATGTTGCTTTTATTTTTAAAAATGTGTTAATGTTTAATGTAATAAAAAGGTATATATTGAAACGATTACATTTCTTATAATATACTTTCATAAGTAATTTATATAAAATATACATGTAACAATATTTAGTAATAATATTGACCTATAAATAGCCGTAATTATATCACCAAGTTGTTAATATTAATTATCATTACACTCTTAATAAGATCATCAAAATAATAATTATCCATTTGCATTATACTATTGTGTGATTATAAAGGAACTATTTAATTTATGCATGTTACCATCAACATAATCGCTAAATATACCCACACAGCTTAATGGGTCTTTGAAATATTAAATGTAAACGATAAATATTATTACTATTTGAACTATAAAAACTACTTTTTTTAAACAGAATTAAATTAATTTCATAAATTCAAAAAAAAAATTCAAATTCACTCGGGAATAAAAATAAAAATATAGTTATTTAAAACGCTATATCAATAAAACTTTTTATTTTCTTAAGCGTTTGAAACAGGCAAATTTTAATAGATTATTACATATCTGATGTAATATGATTTATAAATATATTATACCTATTTAAAATAATAGCTATAAATATATGCATACTCCTCATAATTTATCCCAAACAATAAGGAATGTTGTTACATGTTTTACCTTTTTGACAATTTAGAATTCCAATGCGATATACGAAATCTCTAGAGAATATCAGCGTATATAATATATATAGTGTTAAACGCGTGTTCTATGCACTGTATTCGTAATTAATTTATGACATTTAGGCGGCGAGAGGAGTGAGGTCAGGTACATGAAGTAAATAAGGTGCTGTATTGCTGACTGCACGTTTAATGAACGTATATATACTTTTTGAAAGTGTATTTGATGGATTAAGAGGCCACGGGACCCAGATAACTGCGACTTTTATGAGAAAAACTTAAATGGCAAAATACGCTGAAAAAATGATCGCATATTGTTTAATTATAATACGCAGTACTTAACACCAGTTTTTTTTTCCACCAACCACTCCAATAGTATTGTATGATGGACATGTAAATTAAATATAAATTATTTTAAAATAGTAATGTCCTATCTAATATGCACTAAAAACTTCAGAAATTTTAACACTTAAATGAGAATAATAAGAGATTTATTTATTTCTGCAATTTGCTATTAAATAGCGTCTTCCATTAATTTATATTATTACCGGGAATGAACTAAAATAACATTTTTGTCTTGAGTACCTATATACATTTATTTCTTAACTACATTTAATATTTTTTCAGTTATTTATTTTAATATCCGGCAAAAACTACTCAGATTCTTACTGCAAAAATATTTTTATGAAAAATTATAATTCATAAGTTTCAAGTGCATATATAATATTATACAACTTCAAAGTTGTATGTACCTATCTAGTATATTACAGTTAAGTTTATAATAATGGAAAATCGTTAAATATATAATTTAATTATAAATTGAGTAATCTACCTACACAATGCTTAGTTGCTGTGCATATTATGAATATAAATATAATGTCGACTAATAATCATATTATATAGCCAACACTGTTAGTAGAAATTTAATTTTTTAATTATAATAAACTGTTAATCGATGTTATATTTATAGTTTGTTATACTTGAAGCTTATAAATTATGATAATTCAAAATTTTCATTTTCCGCTATCAGTATAAACTGTATCATATGATCGATATATTAAGTGGGTGATTTACATAAATCCGTGCAACATAGAGATCTTCAAATATGCGCCAAATTTCAATCTCAGACCAACGACCACTTAGATTTTAGACTAAGTGCCTATTCACGTATCAAGTGGCACATCCAAAGGTAGTTTCTAATATATACATACCTGATATAATTGAAACTTGTATTAAAAACAGTTAATCGTGTTATAGACTTATTTTTGTATTACCTACTAAAATGTAAAACTATTTTTTCATTATAAGTGTGCCTACCTACCTATAATTACAAATATTAGATTTAAAAAATTTTAATTTTATTTTTATTTGTTGCTTATGATTTTTAAATTTATAACCGCGCAAAGTGTATCGACGTGCAAAATCAATTTCTGTCAAAGCGATTAACTGGATAAGGAAAATAAAAAATGAATATCGTGTTATGAGTGAAAAAAGAAAAGAAACAACGCGGAGGCGTTTACGCGTTAAATAATATACGTCTAACTGTCATTAGGTCGAATATTTTCGAGGGTTGCGAAAATAAAAGTATAGAAATGATCTTTACGGCGCGACACAAACCTCGGTTGCAGAGCTATGAAAATACGATGGGAAACCGCGCACGTGTCCCAGCGGCGGCGTCGGCGGCGGCGGACGGACATCGACGGCAAACTATACGATGGCAACGGACGAGCGGACAACGGAGACACAACCGTCTGCGGCGCGTTTCCGAAACAGACTAAAAGGTCCCCGGGCCGCCGCCACCGATGACGACGACGACTCTCTCTCACTCACTCTGTCTGTCTACCCACTTCCCCCCTTACTTATCGTTATGGAGGTGCCCGTGGTAGCGGTTTCGACGATGCGCCGATGGATGAGAGGGTATACCACACGACGATTTGACAGACGGACCATAAACGAACGGACCGAAAAGAACCGAGACAGACCGAGCTTGACGGCAGAAAACCACACACATGCCAGACCCCCTCGAAAAGGTAAAATTATGAAAATAATAATAATATATATTCGAATTACTACTACACAAATCTGAATTTCTACTGTCGACGAAGAAATGTCCAAAAAAAATCGTTTTCCATACGGTCAACGTCGTTGCAGGTACCTACATACATTATTTTATCAACTATCATATAATATATACATATTATATAATCATATATTGATATTTATTACAAAAACGCAGACCCGTTGGAGCATGCTCGATATAAATCAAAGGATCTAAAACTGATATAGGTAATATATTAAATATATATGTGACTTATCGGTCGACCCATGACAGAAAATTCACTGATCTCATTCTATGGAGGCTATAATGATTTCATGTTAAACTACAGGTATATGAACAACTTAGTGTCTACTCCACGCACAACACTCGGCATAATTTAAAATTAAAGTTTGTTGAGACATTAAGAGGATATAATCAAAACAAAATAATTGGATAAAATGTTATATAACAATACTACATGATAAAATACATATACTAAACAATTTAAGATAATTATTTTTTTAATTTTCTTAAATAGGATAAATAAATTGTCCAAACAGCAACACTTTAAAACATCCTTAAACAGTAAATATTTGTGAGTCCAGCATTTATTTTTATTTGGCAGTTATGCAATTATCGGAAGAAGAGGGTGAAACTCTAAACCACTCCCCCATGCTTCTTTAATCCTTTCATTTCTACACCAATTCCATTGACCAAATATATCATCACACACTTCATGTATTAATAAATCTTCCACACGCAACTATCAGAATACTAACTTTCCTTTAACTGCATTCTGAATTTTGGTGTACAAGAGTAAGCGACTATAATAAAATAATTTCTTCAATTCGCATTTTTTTCAACAATAGATTATTAGGTACTCAACTCATTCTGAAAATCACTTGAATTCTGTTTTCTAGACTATAGTTTGTACATATATTACGAATATGCTTATACTATGGATACCTCCAAACATTGTTCATTTGTATATTCGTTGAACTAAATCCATGCACATTAGACAATACCGGATTAATAAGAGAAACAAAAAACAAAATATTCCATAGTCTCAGTTAAATCATAAATAATTATTCATTAAGCCTATGATTTCGAGATGGTCACAATACATACGTATTTAAATCACTTTACATAATATAGCCTTGTATTGATAATAAATTAACGATTTTTATAATTGATTGGCCAGTTAAAATCCCAAAAACTATAAATATGTTAAATATTATAAGTAGCATTATATATTGCAAATAATTGATGTTGAATGTAAAAAATATTTTGAACTAGATATAAAACATTTTATCCGAGTTTCTTATATTGTAATGTTTTATAGTGTTATGTGTTTGCACCAGATGCGTTATCTTATTAAAAATACAAGTATTACGTTTTTAATACAGAAGTAACGTAATATTAAATCAAAAAATAATAAATATAGTCACATAAAGACCCCATTTCCTGTTTTCTCCCGTAGAAAATAATGCATATAGAATGTTATACTATCTAACCATACAAATACTATAAATATGTATTTATGCACGTTATCGATATAATATACTATTTCTATGTATAAATATATGTATTTAATGATACGAAATTTATTTATATTATCATTTTTACAATACCATTTATTTGACAATACAAGCAATTATTAATTATTAAAAACTAATAAAAATTAATAATTAAAAAAAAAAGATATGATAATTAAAAATTAAAAAGTAAAAAAACTTGTAATAAAAATAAAGATATATTATTGTTTTTATATAACATAAGTATATAATAGAAATATATTTTTAAGTCCTATAAATTACATGAGAATATCTTGGCTGAACAATGATAGTATTTACAAAAAACTAATAAAACATTTAGTTGTCTAATAATTTTTATTGGATTTATTAAGTTTTAAGTCAATTAAGACATAAGCAAATTTCATATCATACTATATGGAAAAATATATATTACCAGCCAAATCAAAATCTATTGAAACGATACTAACATTATAAACGTATATACATCATCTCCTTTCTCTATACGTAAACATTTCAATTTATAGCTATTGTAGGGTAAATTTAGTTTAACTGTATAAAAACATCAATTATAAAAAATAAAATATGCTTGAAATTAAATAGTTATGCTTTGACTTAAAATCAATAATGATTAATAATCAATGAAAGTTTACATCTATATTTAAAAATAATAACTAGTATTTCTAACTATATATTTTATAGAAAATTAATTTATATAAAATGAGCAATATCAAATAGTATATGTTACATAAATTACGTACCTACTTTCTTTTGGAATTATGTTTTTCTATTAACACAAAAATATATAGGAATTTGTCTCTACATAAGTCACTTGACCTAAATGACTATAGTATGATAAGACTACTAAAAGATATATAATAATTAGAAGTGGAAAAAAAATAATTCCAATTGGTTTGTGGTGGAGCAGCCATGTTTATTCAAATGTCTTCCTAGCCCAGATAGAATAAAAGAACGCTGCCGTTGACAGGGTTAGCTGTTATATAAATAGGATATTGACAGTATTTAAACCCTGCGCAAATCATCCACAGATAGGGTTTGAGAGTTTAATAAAAATCTCAAATAGGCAATATACTTATAATAAAAGAAAATACGAAATTGTTTTTCTCTCGACGGCTTTCGAACAATATATCACTCTAATCATTTTTTTTTATTATTTCTATACACGAACTATATTCATATGGATCCTATTCAAAATTTAAATATATAATGCATAAATTATGAGACAACTTATTAAAAATGTGTGATTGAAAATGTATTTATTATAGTTGTTTTTTTTATTTTTTCATAAGCAAAATTATAATAGAAATAATAAAAAAATGTGTTATTTTGAATACAATTTATATTTTTACTTAAAAATTGTTAAGTTAAAGTTAATCAGTGAAAGTATTATGGTTTTTTTTTTTTTTTTATTATGTCCATCCAAGACACTAAAAAAATAATTTTGTTAAAAATTATATCTTCCAACTTTTATCGTATACTTATTTGAACGTTTAATGTACAATTATATTAACTTATTATACAAAATGTATAAAGTTTTTAATGACAAGCTATATACCTATAACTAGTATTATAATAATTATGTTTAAATGTCTACTTATTATACATGTCTATATAATTTATTTTGAATACAATAAAAAATTCTGACCGATTGATATTTTTACATAGTTTATTAAAACTAAAATTATTGAATGTTACTTTAGAATATACGCTTTTATAACATTATACAATTAAAATATTGAATTTTTAAATTTTATGGTCAAATTATAAGATAAACACATAATATATCATAATTAAAAATAATATTTTAAAATTTGAAGTTTATAATTTTTTTATTAAAAGTAAAGTCACAAATAATACTCATTGGACCGCACACTGCACATAATTATATACTGAATCGTGAGTTTAATTTAAAACAGTTATAAACAGTAGAGTATAATAATTAATGATATTTTTTTTTAAGTAATTGTTGGTGCGTGAATCCCGATTACGCAGAATTAGCTGTATATGAAAAGTTTATGTAATTTAAATCAAAACTGATCGTAGTTTATGAGTTAAACCACTTATATTTAAATAACTGCCCAGAAATTTCGTTAACATTTAAGGGCTCAATTCCAGAAAAATACTTGAAACTTTATATTAACACGACGATTTATATTGATAATGGTATTTTATTTAAAATGACTATAACCTAAATTTATTAAAATAACTTCGAAAAAAACACTACCCTGAATTCTATATTTTATTTTTAATAAAAGATTAATTCATGTTTAATATGAAAAATCAACACAACCGTTTATTTCAGTATTACAATTCTCACCAACTATACATTGAACAATATAATAACATTACCTTATAGAACTAAAAACAAATACCTACTAATAATATTATAACCATGCACGATGTCTACAGTATGTAAAATAAACTAATTTAATGTTATTCCGACGTTTTTGTGACAACGTGAGAAAGCCACTGACATTATAAGTTCGTAGATATAATAAGACATAAATCCAGGATTTACCGAGTCAATTAACCCGTATAACGGTGCGAAGAAGATGAGTGGTAAAAAATACGACGATCTATTACCCAGCGTCACGTAAAAAGATAAGCGTATTTACGTAACGTATATTCACCATGCTACCAACTGAATCCGTTTTGAACTAAATAAACATATAATGTTTAATCCGAAATTATACAACGTGTCTAGTTGTTAATCGGCTAAGTCTAATTGAATGATTTTGTCGATTAAATAGGACGCTGCGTATTTGCACCATGATGACTAGAAAATATATAAAATTAATTAGTCTTGTTCAATAAAATTTATTAGATTAGTGAGAGTCAACAATGATTGTTACAAATCTATACATTATATAGATTAAGTAAAAACCAATTTTTTTGATATACATAGTAATCAAATGAATAGGGATCAGTACTAAGTATCCTAGACTTTAAAATACTGTTGTAAAACTTTAAAAAAAAATGTACAATACCTAAGTTCTATACGAGACTGATGAAAACTGAATAATAAATAATTAATAAATGCGTTATGCGATAATAAATATATATATAAATAATATCAGGCTTCTAAATATTATATTTCTGTTAATGTTAGAATGTAAATATGTATACTATTATAATATATGAGTACTCTCTACAGTTATACAAATATTTGTTTAAATATTCATAATATTAACAAGTTTATAAATGAGTATTTCAAAAAAAAACAACATATATTTCACATATTAGCAAATAAAAAGTACATACTGCCAATTTCCGCGTTTATGCCAACTTAGAGATATCGTACTATTTGGTAGATACTTACAAATTTTGAATGAGAGCCACATCTAGCTTTGAAGTTATATGTCAATGATAAATCACTATCAAGAAAACGATCGATTAATGCGCTTTCTCAGTGACATATCCAAAGGATAAAAATAAGAGAAAGAGAGGAACTAAAGTTTCAAATGTTTTTCACCTTTTGCCCTTATAAATAATTAATGGACAATGATCATAGTTTTAAAATTCCACAGGCTACCATTCAAAAAATTAAATCTGTTCACAAATGTTCAAAAGAAATATATCAATGATATATTCTCTATAATAACATTTCCAATTAATCGGCATCTATATCTCTATTTATACGATAAAATGTATAATATATTATATTATAATAATAATATTAATGATAAAAATAATAATATAATAATGACAATAATAATATTGTATTAAAAATAAATATATACCAAAATCACCAATAACTATTTACCAAAGTATTACCAGCGTGTCACAAAAGATCGTCGAGAAGAATACCTCAGGATTACGTTACGCTCTTATGTGCAGTAATGCAGTATATTTAATACAAGATTAATATAATCATAATGTATATGAGCGTCTTCGGGCGGTTTAGAAATTTCAAAAATGTATACATATATAGTAAATTATATTAACATGAGTATAAATACAATAAGCCAAGTTAATCTAGTACAAAAGTGCACAATAAATAATATTTTGTATATTTTAAAATATAAATAAATAAAATTATACTAAATATTTTTGGAAACATAATTATTTTACCAGAGTTTACTTGGATTTTACTAGTATATTATATTTTTTTCATCTAACAAAACAAATTAAAAGTAAAAAAATAATAATAAAAATTCTAACGACTGAAAATATCACTTTAATTAACCATGAATTCAATATTTATTTTTAAAAATGATCAATGTTTTTACTAGACATCTAAAAACTTATTAGATCCTTATTTCACGTACAAACAACAAGTTTAAGTCCAGCAAAATGTAAAGAAATTTTAAATTTAATTAATAATTAAATCTCAGTATTATAAATAATTTACAGTTGTTAAATAAATATACTATAAATGAGTTACAAACAAATATAAAGGTACAAATAGAACATATATTATAAAGTTGATGGAAATTGATTTACTGCAGATCGTCCCAAAGCTTTTAGTAAATTACTCTCTTAGAAAATTACAAATCAAACAAACATCTCATCAGCGTTAAGTAATAAAATAATAAAATACCATCAAGTCTTACTTGCAATTTTCTTTAACCTCGGGGCAGAAAACTAATAAGTAAAATAATCTATATTCCTTTATTAAACTTTAAAAAAATATCGCGTAACATAATTAAAAATAAATGTAAATTGAAACGTTGGTATGACATAAATATTATTTTATCTGCATTATATAATGCATAATGGTAAATATATGTATATATGTATACAATTATTGAAATTAAGCCCAAAATCCAATCGTATATAATTAATTTAACGAAATTACGTAATATTGCAATTATTGCTGTAATTTATTGAATTCAGTTTACAGTTATTTGCCCAAAGTTCGAGCTTATAAATAAAGTTGTAATTGTACTACCTTTACAAATGACCCAGGTGGCCAAGTACTTATTATACGCGTATTTATATAATGTTTATATCAAAAATTAAAATTAAAAACGTACATATAGGTATTCTTCAAGAAATTTAATAACTTTTTCATTATTCTATGCTAAGTTTATTTCAATATAATATCCTATTACCCCTATTACCCGCTATAAATATCGTGTATTCATCTACTATTTTTAAAGTATATAATTATTTCTTTAAATAATACACCAAAATTAAGTTTTCAACACGTAGCACGTAGGTATAATATAGGTATACTATAGTTTTTATAAGTGTTATAGGTTATAGGAAATAAAAATATCATTAACGAATGTAAATTATTATGTGTCTCACTAATACAATACCTAATACTATTAGGTATATTGTATTTCTTATTATGCAGTTTTTTTACGAACACGAAAACGACTAACCATCCGTTGCAAAAATAGTAGTATTATAGTGATATTAATTATAAAAAATAATACAGTAAAATATAACTATTTATAATCAATGGTAGTACGCACTAGTCGCACTAAAATAAAAATCATAATATTTATTATGTATTATTTTCTTAAATAAGTAAAAATTGATATAACTTATATTGATATTAATTTCATTTAATTAATTTCTTAATGAAAAACATACTTTTATAATTCACGTTCATAACAAAAATGCTATCTAAAACACAATAATATATATATTTTTTTTAAATCAAGTGTGAGCATTAGACACTTTATACGTATAACTATAATATATATTATACTAGATAAACTGATGGTTTCGCATTCAGAAAGTCAAAACGTATAGCCGTACAGGTCACGGGTCACCAAATGGCGGTCTGCGAACACATATTATTCGGCCCGCAGACAAAGAATAAATAACACATATTATACATTATATTATGTGTTATTGTTGTAAATTATTATTTTTGTTAAATATTATTGGTTTTTAAATATAATGTAAATATGTAATTAGAATTTTGATGGCCCTCGAAAAATGTTCAGATTCCTAATGTGGCCCTTCAAAAATATTAATTGGTAACCCCTGGTATAGGTTCTTGGCGGCGCTTCGATAATCGCTTGGACAGAGGTGTATAATAAAATAATATATAATATGGGAGTTTTTGCCAACCGAACGATATAAAATGACCCGCTTCCGGCGGTTGATTTATCGTCAGAAAATTTCGTCTCTCTCCGCCCGGCGGCAGCACGACAATAACAACGAAAGGTGGTAAATTGGCACCTATACTATACTTTTTATATATTTATATTTATCTTATGTCATAAGATACGTATCCGAACGAGTTTCACGTAGTGATTCAATGACAAACAGTTCGATATAGTCCCATATATAAATAAATAAATAAATATATATATATATATATATATATATATATATGTAGATAAGGATAGGAGGCACATTTTTTTATAGAGAGTGATTCACTAGACATATCACAATTTTTTTTAAATGTATTCACTAAGGTTAATAAATATTTCTTAAAAATGGTTTTACAAAAATATAAAATATAATAACAGTAATGTTTTCAAATCATCATAACCCCAAAATTAAAATTTAGAAGAAAATGATATGATTCTCGTTTGTAAAAAGTTGCTCCTTCTTATATTGTACAAAAAATCAATGTTTGAAAAATTAGTCCTAATAAGTAAACTTTAAAATTTTAAATATTTGAATTTAAATAAATTCACTAAAACAAAAAATATTGGTCAGCATACTTGGTAAACCACCCTGTATAATAATATTACTGCCCAAAAACGACGTGTTATAATGATATAAAATGCATATACACAACACTCAAAACATATTTTTTACATACATATATACTTGTAAAGTTGTAACGCTGCTGTCGTGTATACAATATATATATATACGACGTACAACGTGCGGGTGCAGTGAATGAATTTATACAGCTCTAAATATTCCGGAAAGGATGCTCATTACAATAACAAATTGTATACACCAAGGCTGTCACATCTGCGGCGGGAAAACCAGACGTGACGGCGACGCGTAAAAACAAAACAAAAAAAATTAGGAACGATACCCAAACCACAAACATTAAAATGTTGAACTTTCTATTCATAAAATTCTTTCGCCATCATTTGTATGGCACAATACGATAGTTTGTAATATACTAGCGTGTCTACGGATATTACACCGTCCGGGGAAAAACAATATTCGTTCTTATAAAATATTAATTGACAAATTTAATTGGACTTGAAGAATGTTATACCTATGTGCAACCTAGCTAACCTAAATCTGTCTGTTATGAACTTTTAAAATTAAATCAAATCAGTTTGACAAAAAAGTCTATGATTAAATTGATATTTCAGATACACTAATTAATGAACTAATATTGTTGTTTTAAAATGCAATACAATAATATTACTGGTATAACCTAATCTTTAAATACTGTTAGTATTCATATAACAGCATTTTTTATCAACCAAATAAATGGTTGTACGTGTAATACATTTGTTTTATTGTTACAAACATAATGATCTATAAATTATATAATAGTTTAATTTAAAATTTAAATTGAGAAATTACCAAAAATGAATATAAATCAATGTTCACGAAATATTGAGCTACAGTGAAAAGATAAACTTATACAAATTCACTGTGACGATTTAAATAGGAAGTAATATGAGTGTTTGTCCAACGTATACTTTATTCATGATTTATTACATTCATAGCTGTACAATTTTAAATACTTAAATTCCAAATATTATTTAAACGAGTAGAACCTATACATTTAATTTTGAAATTAAAAAAAAACATTTATAATATATATTTAAATAAATTAAGGAATAAAAAATTGAATAATATTATATATTTATCATACTGCAAGATACTATAAAATTTAAATTGTTAAATTTACGCGTTATTCACCGTTCATCCTAATAACCTAACCCAAATTAGTATTATCTTACAAAGGGATGGATCGTTTTCAACGTATAACAGTTATTTAAATAATTGTATAGAAAACACATCGGTACCTAATTATGTATGTTATTTTCAAAGTTCAGTTATGTCCTGTTACTATTTTACCCTATACAATTTCGAATACATAATGAAACATATGTTAATTCATCTTTTGTGTAGTAAAATATGCGTGAATGTAATTCGTTATAAAATATGTTGAGAAAGTTTTAGGGATTGAAAATTTAAAATACCATAAATGAATAAATGGCATAGTAAAGAAACTTTACAGCTTGGAAATACATTTCCTAGTTATATTTCTTTTACCAAAAAAGGAAAATATTAAATAAAAAATAATAAATCTAATTAATAAAAGCGTGAACAAGTTAAATAAAAAACTGATGTTTTCAACTACAAATATCGGTATATATTAAAAAACAAACAACAACATATATTAGATAATTTTTAAATAAATTACGTATTAATACATAAAAAATTAAAGCGTAAAATACAAATTTAAGAATTATTAATACTTAACAATTAATGTCAGTTGTATATTTATTATTTATTTAATCAATTGACATGATTTTAAGTAAATAAGTATAGAAAATAATAAATATAACAATTCAGTATATTCATATTTCAATAGCGTCTTTATTATGTGTAAAACACAATAAGCAAAATCGAATTCTATTTAGAGAATAATATATGTAATTATATTTTACATTCCACACATAATCATACTTAGCTATAATACTGTTAGTCACATAAATTGTGTTTCAAAATTGAAATAATGAAATACAAACTTTTTAGATTTTTAATAAAATATTTAAGAGATAATATTATTATTTTTGAAAATTTTGAAAGAACTATCTATGATATAGCATACCAAATACTCGTATGTTGCACAAGAAAATATAAATTGTATAAACTATTTATTTTTTTTTAATGTGTTTCAACATTGTAGTTAAAGCGGCAGAAAAGCATATTACATTCGAACAAAAAAGAATCCGACGTAGGTAATACATATATTTTATATTTCCAAATTAATTGCAAATACCATATTTCCAAACCATTGGGTACCGCCCGAAAGATAATAGAGAGCAATAAATCACCTCTAAGGTATATAAATCCATATATTTTTTCCATTCCAGTAAAAAAGTTATTTCCGAACAAGTCCAATCATAATATTCTACATATTTTCATATAAACACTTACCCGTCGAAGATTTCCTTCTTTTAACATTAGATCTGGTGACGGGGAACCTCCATAAGACGATTGCTGAAAAAACAAAATAAACCATGATAAAAAAAAATTATGTAATAATTCCAAATAAAAAATTTATGATCTAATAAAAAAAACAAAATGATACATTCTTTTAATGCTAAAACTGTATCAATAACGTAGAACAAATTTTATCCCAATTAAAACGTGTGAAATAATTTTTAATTCATTTCATATAACAACACACGTGTAAAAATATAATATTATTACCTCCAAAAAAACAATACAATAGTTTTAAATTAAATAATTCTATAATCATATTTATCATTATCTATTATATTAGTATATAACCATTAATTTGAAAATAAATCGAATGCAGTTTATATATGAACCATATTATACAGGTAATTATTCTAGTTTATTAATGAAATCCCTAATCAGCCTATGAACACAACTCGAAACCACATATCATCATCATTCAAATGTCTTCAATATATATATTTATCTATTGAAGTCATAGATAGGATTAATATATACAAATCAATGTTTAATACTATAATCAATAGAAAAAATTAGAGCCATTTAAAGGTAAATTATTTGTAGAACTAAAGAATATTATTAGTTCACATGCAGGTGTATTAAATCTCCGTGATTTTACACATTATTAATGTGTAATTATTACCAATCTAATTATAATCATAATTTTATGGAGAAAAATTAAAATTAAAAACGGCAATCTCCTATAAAATGTATCTTCCTAAAATATTATGTTATAATAATAATGTATTTAGGAATAGTCTATTAATCCAACCGCATACGTCCATCTGATTTACACTTAATCAGCGTGATTTTTGAGATAAAACACATTTCAGAGATCCAACAAATTTTTCATCTTTAACACGTCTGTCATATATATCTCAATACTACGTATAACAACCACTTCCATTGGAAGCATTTTCCTATTATTACGTGGCATCAAAAATACATGAATACTACGCACTTCTTTCTCTTTCACACGTCCTTTCGACGGTGGCATTCGTCATCTAATGTGATTTGATGGAATTTCCACATTGTTTGGCGCAAAACGAGTTTCACATCAATTCTGTGGCACGAAATTACCAGTGTTTCCCGACCTTCTTTCCCCGAGGGATATCGTTGATGAAATTCACACATAATATTCAAACAGCATTTTCAAGCGTTAACAGGATGATTTGTAAACGTCGGATAAGCATGTTTGAAATTTATAATACTTTAAAAAAAAAATACAAATAACAGCAATATTGTGGGATGAAAATATATTAGCAAATTTTAACCTTAATTCAAAAGAAAATTACAAACGTTGAAACACCAATTTTAAGCCAACATATTATTTTAAACAGATAAAGATAGTTGTAAAATAAATTTATATCCCCAACAAAAAAAAATAAATAACACAAAAAACAGCATGTTAAGTTATTAAGTTTATCAATAATTTTCTCATAGAAATGTAATTTCAATAATTTTAGTGGCCCATCAAGTGGACACCAGTTTGTATCCTATGTTTAAAATCATGATTATAATGTTTAGTCATATCAATCAATCAACTTGTATAAAATATACTTATACAGTATACTGTATACTTATACCTATATACTTATACATATTATAGTATATAAATTATACTATAATTATACAATTATTGTAAAATATATAAGTATGCATAATTATTTTTTAAAGACATTTATACTAAATCGGGAAGTTGTATTAAGTATATTAAAATATTTGGTCTCTTTACAATAGTAAAAAATTACAAGTATACATGCCTAAAAATGTGCGTCACTACATTATATAATATTAATCAAAAAATAAAATAAAATAGAACTTCAGAAAAAATCCCCAAAACAAAGAATTTATCTTATCAGAAAACGAGTTCTTTGTGAGATAGTTCTTCAACTCTGAAATTAATGGATTTAAATACAATCAAGTTCGAATGAATGTCAAAACTTTAAACAGGTTATAACAACTGTTGAAAATCCTATAGAAAAAAGTAATCTTATTTCAAAAACACAAACGTCTATTATTCAGAATAACTGCCATACGAATAAATAAAATAAAAATTCAGATAAGCAGAAAAAGCCACAATGATAAGTTTTTAATTTTTAAATTCATAGAGTAAAATAAAAAAAAATATACGAACAGAATAATATGTAGATTAAAGGTTTGAGTGTTTATTTTGTGTATTATTGGTTTTTATTCATTGACCCTAACCCAGAAATTGTTGCCCATAATCAAATTATTTTTATATAAATATAATATATATAATTACTTATTCAATAGTAATGATATATCATTAGTCATTACATTTAAAAAAAAAAAACAAGGAATACTAACTATTTTTTTAAATAAAAAAAAAAGTTAAAAATAAAAAGAAACACAAAATATTTATAAATGAATATTTATACAAATTTAAATAATAAATAAATAAAACAAAATATTTAAAATATATTCTTACAACATAAATGAAATAATTTAAAAAAAAAAACACAGTCATAGTGCAAATTTTGGATTGTTTGGACAAATTTTCTTGACGGACTTTTACTGTGCAAAATAGTGTAATAATATTGATATAAGAAAATGTCATACAAATTATCAAACGAATAGTTATTAAAACGAACATAGGATTTAGATGTAGTTTGATTACAACCCTTGTCGAAAAGAGAGTTCAAATTGTTCACAATCATATATTTCTCGCTTCAACCTTTCAGTAATTGAACTTTTAAGTTTCTTCCATCACAAAACTCTCTGTTTGATATATAATATATAATATATATAGGTGTATATTTTTTATCTACTTGACAGTAAGCCAGACAGTTTTGACATTCAACATAAAAAACGTGATACTATACTCCCGACTCAAATCCAGTAGAGTAATCCAACTTTCAAAGAAGAACAATACAAATCTATAATTTAAACACTCGTGTTGTTGAAAAAACTATGTAAAAACCCTGATCACTTGGTTAAATTTATTATTGTTTAAAATATTTTCAAACTACTTCAAAACTCAAATAATTACAAATGATATTCATTAATCATTATATATACGGTAGATCACCAAGTGTATTTCTTAGATATTCCCTAGAATTTGAAAAATATTTGTTATTAAAATTATGTTAGCAAAAAATGTCATAATATAATATTATGTTTCCAATAAATAATTAGTTACCCATTATATCATAAGTATATATACGCATTTTTACCCACGTACTTCATGTAGGTTAACACAACCTTTTTTTAAAGCTTAAAACAACGTTTTAATCATTTTTTTATGACAAGAATAAAGAATATTTTTTTATAAAGTTAAGTTAAAAACAATTTAACTAGAAAAAATAATATTTATTAATTCATAACTGACTTCAAAAACACTACGGATAAAATCGAATGTAACGATCAAACGAAAACTGAAAAACATTGACCTGATTTAATTTAATTTAAAAATATGATTTAAAAAGTAAAAATGACATCAATTTGAACATAAGGTATTTTTGTCTTATAGTATTCTTACTTTAGACAGACAAATTACTAAAATATAATTTCAAGTTGTTGTACATAATTTAGCTGTTAAAATAATTATAATAGGCAATACCAAATTTTGATAATAATTCGAAATCGCTTTAATAAAAATATAATTTATGACATGAATATTAAGTATTAAGAACATTTTTATGTTATCAATGTATTCGTATGTTAAATATATATAAAAATTTATATTATGTAGGTATACCTACGCGAAATATTCCGATAGAATGTAGGGACAATTTGAAATTCAAGAATACCTATTTAATTGAATGTTATTATTCGATATCCAACACGACTTATATGTCTGCTAGAGAGACATTTAATTAGTACGATAATATTCATTGTTAATAAATGAAAGCGAACATAATTAAACCCCGAAATGTTATCGTGCAAGATAAATAACTTGATACAATCAAATTTCTGTCGGAAACTAGCTGTAAATCTCGCTTGTTATCAATTCTAAGAACATTATGCCAATCAGGTGATACTTTACAGCATTCACCATTCGGGCCCTAATCGATATACATAAAGTTATCAATGGCCAATGACCAACTTAATTACATAACTACTATTTAAAAATTAGAGAAAAAAATAGAATTGATTATATAATTAATTCACTCCTCACTTACTTTAGAAACACGGTATATAAAGAGACAGCTCTCTGTTTATTAACTTTGGTCGTATGAACCAATAGATAACTAATATAATGTCTCCATTGTCTTGTTTCCCATTATGATGTAAGTTTAAGTTATGCCTTAAATCATTTCTAATAAAAAATAAAAATTATAATTTCTTTTCTATAAATATTAATTTACGAGTTTATTACAATACAAATATCAAAACAGTATAGACAAACTACAGTATATTTATTGATTGTTCGTAAATATAATTAATATTATTCTATAATATACAAGTTATACTAAGGTAGAGTATACAAGTTTTCCAGATAATTATGAAAATAAAAAGAATAAACCACCTGCGAATTAATTTAAATATTATTTTTCATTTTTAAATAGTTTGAATGTATTAACTATAAATATAATAAAAATATTTTTTAATTATGTACATTAATAATAAAATAAGTATTTAGACTAAGTAGTACGACACTACCATTTCACAAATAGTATAATCAATATCAAAATAAGTTTAGTACATTAATTGACCTACAAGTGATATCAAAACAGTATTAACGCATGCTCATATTTTTTTGATATATATGTAACATATATACAATATATAGTACTAGACACATACGTATAGTACAACATAATATATACCCATAATATCACTCCAAAATCCCCCAAAAAATACCCAATTACTTCTGAAAACGCTGAATTTAGGGTCTATCGCCTTTATATTGTATTAACTTTTATTGAACTAAGCTTAAACTTTTAATTGCCTACGCCCAAATAAGAAAAGTCGCCAAAGAGTTTCTACACAGTGCAATTTTGTCAAACCTCTAGAGGCAATTTAGGAACTTGTGCCACGCGAACGTATATTATTAACGTAAAATGATTTCCTGTTAATTTCATTTTCTTCTTGCAATCCAACCCTTTATAACAGAGTATAACAGACGTTTTCAAACTTTTTTATTATATTGTCTATAATATACCGTAAGCATAAAATAACTAAATGTATAAAAGGTATGTTATCCACAAGAACAAACGAGTACTCTCTTACAAACTCTATGTTTATAGATGTGCACCAATACAAATCAATTTAAAAACTATAACAATAACCAACACAAATAGAATAATAATTTGATCTCTGTGAAGACATTTATAATATATATTACACATAATACATATATTATTATTCGTTCGGACAACGCCACGTCCCGCGACTCTTCTGAACCCTTTGTGTACCTTTTTGTAAAAGAATTGCGGGCAAAAACTTTTTTTTAATAACGCATGCGGATGTATATATACACATTGTAAACATATATATATATGCCAACGGACAATAGACAATAGTATATACTTTTTTTCTCAACGTTTGTATTCTTTGGTTCTTATAAATTTGTTTCCTCCGTTACTTCCTATATTGATTTACGACAGAAAACTTTGCAGCCACTAAATCAGTCGGAACCAAACGGACTGCAATCCGATATAGTCCTTTTGTGAGATATCCTTTTGCGTATATATATACATGCTCTGTCTCACAAGTATGTATACGATAATACGTCGATGACTGAACGTCCGTGCGTGTAACCAAACAACTGGTATAAACTTTTACGGCGGATTAGATGTGAGGAATATATTGTGTGAGGGGTGGTAGAGGGAGTTGATGGTTCAGATCGCAAGCAGCGTCAAACGGAACGATTTAATTGAAGCGAACGAAGAAATAACTTTCGGTAAAACAGATAATAATATAATATATTGTATATGAACACAAGTACGTGAGCGGATTTGCACTGTGTAAGTATTCATAAAATATATATCGTTCGAGTTGCGTGTAGATGGTGATCTCTATATAATAAAATATTATGATAGTACTATTAGTGCCGAAGACGACAACGAGTTAAGTCATGTGCATTTTGGCCAAATAAATACAATCAACTGGGAAATTAACAATATGCGCTTGAAAAAATAACGAAAATAAAAACAGTATCTATTGTTGTATAAAAATTTCTTATTCAGCCAAACGGGCGTGCAAGTGATCAAATAATGAAAAAATAACACCGTAAATCATTATTTATTTGTTTTTCGACATTAATCAAGCGCATCCAATGTCCCTCACACAAATTACTATGCAAACTCGAGAAATTACCAAGGCAGCGATTTATACATACGCATATAGTTTCACCGTTTAGATAGCACTATGTGATTATTTCACACGACTTATGACGTGATTCATTTTTCCCTAAACCTACCCCCTCTTTAATACTAAATAATATAGGTAACAAAAGCATCAATTGACTTACAGCATTTGTCCATAAAATAGTAGTTGAATACGATTATAACTATACAGGATTCTTAGCTAAAATTGACTTTAATAAGGATCCTCTTTGTTTAGTAAAATATATAATCCATCCATTTTAACCCTTATTGTAAAACGGACGTATTTTTGGCAATATATACAGCAACATGGTTGTTACAGAAACTCAGAAAATCTTGATTTATATGTAACTACGATATTCATTTAAAAGGTTAAAATGACTTAATTTTAATGGAAACTTAACGAATCATATATTAATCTAATATCGCTGAATAATATTCATTTCCTTCCACCACAACATGACGGAAGACACATTAATGAAATAAAAAAATATATCTTTCAATATTCAAACAAAGTGGGTAAATTGTTTTATTTTTGGCCATCGAAGAGCATAGAGCAAACTAAAAATGATTATATATACCTACGTATAAAACGTTAATAAGAATAGAGTGATGTCAAAAATAGAATTTCTATTCTATTTTATTTTAATTGTTTTAAACGAGCGCATATTTAATATTTATAAAGATCAATAGAAGAATCATTACGGTATTAAATAAAAAACTTAAGGTTGAAATATTTTGCATGGACCAGCAAAATCTATTAGTTATTTTGACTTCCATCAATATAGGTACTCAAATTATATTATTGTTTGGTAATTTATATATAATCTACGACTCTACAAAGGATATAATAATAATGATGTACATACGTATACACGATATACACGATGTCACAGTAATAAATTGTCTGTAACAGATGTGCTTATAACAAAATTAAAATTGTTTTTTTTTTTTAACTAAACGTTAAAAATAACTTATTTAAACAAATGTAAACGATATTAAAACAAAAACATATCATTAATTTCTGCATGTAGAATTTTAAAATACGTATTGCAATTAAATTAAGTAACATAGTAAATTTTAATATCTAATAATAATAAAAACATTTCGACTAATATGAAAATTGTATTATATTAGTTATAATAGATGTAATCAAAAGATTTTCGATAAAAAAACTTAAAAAAGAAACGACAAGGATGTACAATTTTAAAATTTTAAATATAGTTTTTCAATCAATATATATTATACATTAAATACATGACTGTAAAGCCATTAAACTTAATTAAATTATCGACATTTTTTAGACGATTTTTATGAGCATATTCACATTCACCAATATTTATAAAACTATTATAAAATATATGTATTATGTTTCAATTATTTTATTTAGATTATTTAGATTAAATATTAACCAAAAAAGTCAAAAAGTGTCATGCTACAAAACACTCTATTAGATACATATACAAACACATAATTAAATAAATTACATAATACTAACTAATATAATATTAGTACACAAACATGTAATTGACTATAAATGAAAATCATATAACTTTTTAGATTGATTATGATTACGAGTATTTTATAATATATAGTTTATTAACATACTTAAACTTACCACATGCATTTTAAATTATTAAATAATAAATAAATGAAAAAAAAGAATCTACAAGATACTTTTTTTATTTTAGCAAACACTCATTCATACAACATGTTGTCATCATCACATCCAAACATAGGCTAGACTGCTACTTACTAAAGATTCTAATCCTAATCATTTTAGGAGTGCATCTATTCTAACATATAGTAAATACTTCTAGACGCTGAGTCATGAGTTAATTATTTACCTAATAATTTCAAAGTATGCATTAATTTCAAAAATTTTAAATTTGAACAAAATACAACAAATAAAATAATTTCGAGATGTGTAAAAAGATTACAGGTACTATGCGTATACACATGATGTTATAATAACGAAATAAAGTAATGGTTTATATTATAAGGCACAGCTATATTTAATAGTAATATAAATGCTATAACTTATAAGTTATAGGCTATATCTATAGCTATATAGATTATATAATTTAAATTAGATTAAAAAAAACACTGACCTACCTAGATTTATTTTTTTATTTATATTTTCTTGATAATACAATTAAGTCATAAAAATACATTAAATTAACATAATTCACGAAAATATGTTTTTTGTTTCGATGTCAGCGTAACAATTTTTAACACAGATATTATGCTAAAATTTTATCAATTAAATCATGTTATTTCTACTGGTTTTTATTTATATTTATTTAGAATTGATAGAAAAACATATAATATTTTTATAACAAAATAGGAAAATTTAGTAAGTTTGAATGATATTATATACTTCAATATTATTTTAATATATATGTTACGGCTAAAGTCCGAATTAATCTAATGTGCAAATTATCCGGATAATGTGCATATTATCCAATTTCGGATTTTAGCCGTGAATAAAAACTATTAGGAAATGGATTATGTGTACATTACCCGGCTAAAGTAATTAGTAGTTAGCCATCGTGTTATGGCTAATGTAAAATATTATTAATAAATTCATAATATTATATAATATTTTATTTCAATAAAATTAATTAATATAAGTTAACAATTAAATATTAAACTACATTTGATGCAATATAAACTTTATTTCTATTTATTAGATAACATTATTTTTTATTATTTATTTAAACATGGTAAACTTTGATGACATTTAGAAGTGCATAAAATCAGTGAGTGGCGTCATTTCAATTTTTTTTTTAATATTACGCATGGCATATATATAACAGGCCATTTAAGAGCAGCCACTATCAACTATACAGGCCAATTAATTTATAATCATGGGCCAAATGACTACAATATTGAATTTTAAATACGCATATATATACCCTGCATGTGCGGTCCAAACAACGCCACTGCATAAAATGCCAGATGCTTTGCATTTGCATTTATTTGTTTTGCAATTTGATTTATATGCACAACGTTGATAACCCTGATCACCTAACAATAATGATATATTTTTTGCGATTTCTCTTAACAATTTTTTTGTATTTGACACCTCGTTTACTGTAATGAATCGCTAAGGACAAACATCAAATTGAGACCTAGTGTAATGTTTTTCTATGGTTCCTTCGTTATTACCTATAGTTCATAGTATTTATTTGTATTTATTTTTAGTATTACATTTAGTGCTGTTGAAAATATAAATATATAATAATATATTTTTTTTGTACATTTTTTCTATCCAGTTACTTCATCCATCAATCAATGGCTAATACACAAAATATCCAATTAATATACGAAACTATGAATCTAAATGTTAAGTGTTTACTTTATCCATCTATTATGGATTATGTGCATATCATCCGGATAATGTTCACTTTAGCTATGTTTCGGACTTTAGCCGTAACATATATACATATATTATATTTTAATTTTTGAAGTTCAATATTGTTTATTATTTTAGTACCTAGTACATTAATGATATATTTTCAACATCTCATGATCATAATATTATTAAAATCCATAATAGTACATGACCGTATATTTTTAGAATTAACGAAAACAAATGGGATTAATTTATTAAATAATAATGTTTGTTTTAATGAAAACTAGGTAGATACAACATAACAACAGTATACATGTTCATAAAAAGATAACTTTTTTATAATTGATGAAACAAAAAGCAAACTTTTAATTTTTAATACCAAATTTTACTTGCTAATTTATTTTAAGTAAACAATATACAAGATTAATTTTTATAATGCTGGAACCGGGCTAGAACAATTAATTTTTTTCACCAAGGTTCCTATAATATGTATACATTCTCAAGAAAACATTTCATAAGCTTTAATTTTCACGTACCACTACGTATTATAAGTATAAAATATTAAACAAATAATAAATTTAGCTTAAAAAGTTCCTGAAATTCAAATTAAATATTTTGGCATCAGCACAAATTGAGGGTTCTCGGAATCTCAAAAACTTACACAATTCATTTCAGCATAAAATCTAAAGAATCGGATACTTCAGCACCTCCCACGAGAATCTTTAGTTTTCAAAATTGAAAACTTTTAAGTAGAAAATCGTATAACTTTTAAAAGAAAACAGAAACTAATAATTTGTATTTTACCGTTCATGCAAACGAGAGTTTTTTAATTATCAGTTGACAGTAGATAATAATGTAGAATAGATAAATTCTAATCAACACATTATCTAACGTTGTCGTTAGCTCGTGAAGTAGGTATAGCTGGTATAAGTACTACTAGAGTCACTAATAGTCAAAATATCATAATATCTTGTATAAACTTGAAACGCGAATAAAATGTCAATGAAAACGTCTATAACAAAATATTAAAATAGATACCATGTTTTCACAAAACCGTATAATATTATATTTTACACAAGTGGCTACTAAATTATGAGTTCACTAGTTATATTTCTAGGATAAGATAAATAAAAATAATTTACATAAGAAAAAACGTATGATACGAATAGGTAATTAATTATCATAATTTACTTTCCCTACGGATGAACTGCATCCGGCATCTACTACATAGGTACCTATTCTGCCTCAATGCCCAACCCGCTGTTTTCTATTGTTTTATTAGATTATATTTTGTATAATAATATTGTACTCATTAATAGTTTATAGTAAAAATAATTATACTTGATTCGTCTTTGTAATAAGTTAGGTTCGAAAAATTTAAAAAAAAATACATACTAATATTATATACATAAGAAGTCTATTATAGGTATATTTTATCAAAATAAATTCAAAAATAATATTGAAATTAAATTTAAAATACAAAATATTTATTAACTAAAGAATAACCATAAAAATAGATGAGTAACGATAAAGCACATCTATATTTATTGAAAAACGATATTTAAAAATTAAAATTATAATGTTAAAACAAGAAATTGTAACTAAATCGTTTTAATATTTAATTAATAGGTGAATATTAAAACGAGCACAGCCTACATAGGCTACATACATAATATTATAATATTGACTGTTGTAAGAAAACAGGAAATATGCAATATTTAAAAACTATGTGGTACAAATAAGGTAGAAAATATAAAAAAAGATAATATATATTATAAAATAACAGTTTCAAAGAAGATTGGAGACTCAATTAATTCCTGTTAATGCATAAATAATTTATGACAAATATTAACAGTAAATATTATTAAAGTTTAAAAATTTAACAAGAATAAAATTTGATGATAATTGTTTGCATAAGAAACGTGATTCGATGATGATCTGTCATTGAACAATGGATTGAACATTACAATTTTAGTAGCAAATCGGTACCTAATAAATAATGCTAAATTAATAAGTTTTAATTGTAAGCTAGTTTAATTGAAAAGAGTTTTCAAACTTTGGAAATATAAAATATAAATTCATATTATTGATGTACAATAATATAATTGTCAAAAATAAAATGTTGTCTGTTTTTTTTGATCAATCGCAAAAACAATACATATTTACATTCAACAATATAATATTATGAATCTAACAACCATTATAATAATATAGTCCGACAATCGCACGGAATGGATAGCGACATCTATGTAAAGAATTTAGAGTTGTAAAGTGTGTTTTAGCGACATCTGCAAAAATGAACGCTAAAAACAGCCAGTCGATAGCTAACAAGATGGCGCTACACGTCGCTATTCTTAAACATTGGTCCAAATTGTAATATTTTTTTTAACGGTGACCACAAAACCATAACCGTTTAAGTATCTATCTGAAGGGTAGTCGTATATATTATTGTTATGTGTTCCTTTAGTAAACAGACGTGACAAAAAAATGTCAACCATGAAAATACAATATATTATAAATTGTAATTTATAATACCATTATGTAGAAAGGTACCATATAAAAATATTCGTTTACTCCATAAACGACATCGCACTCGACAAAAGTAGGTACCCTATTTTAATTTCCAAGATGCTGCAGAAAGGTCATCGACAGAGGCGGACACGATAAACCACCGAAACGGAATATAAATTATTTATAATATCATTGTTGTTATTATATAAAACGAGAACGCAAGACAGCGGCAGGATACCGTAAACGAGTCAAAAACAATCTTAAATCGATTTAATTTGGAAAACGCTTATCGAGCGTGAATATAATATAGGAAAGCGAAGATAGTGATTGGAACAATTGGGACCCGCCTCGACAATGATGATAACAATAATATTATTATATTTAAGAACGTGTCAAATTAATCACCTGCAGGCCACAAGGAGTTAAAAATGCAGAAAGTTATAATAATAAAAATGTAATAAGTATTTTGAGATAAATTATAAACGTATTCGTCTATTCGTCTTACAGATAAAAAATTAAAATTATAGGATCATAATAATATTATATAATTGAGACAATAGGCAAAATACAATAATATCAGGAGTAAACTGCTAACACACAATATAAACCACACTCTGTTCAAAAAGTGGAAACGTTTAAGACAACAACTGCACATGATTAGAAGCCGACATGCATCCGAGTTGCAACTGATTATTATATTATAAAATCAATCTCAATGGGTAATTTTACACCACAATGTTTAATAATTAAAACATTAAATATTTTCAAAACAAAATATTTGCTCTTATTTCTCTTATTCCTTAAAACACAAATGTCTTTAATAATATTAAAATGTATATTACACAATGTATTAAATGTGTCATATCACGATGTGTGAGTGATACATATGAACTGTAGAACTGAGAGGAAAACAATTATGTGAAGATTCATTATAATTAATAATTCGAAAATGAATGGAATGATTAATATAACGTTCCATAACTAATAATATACGGGAAACTAAACGATGAATGTAAATAAAATTTTATAATAATAACAAAATCATTATGCATTAATAAATTTTGTTTTAGTTATAAACTAATAATATTGAAATTGAAGAGCGTATCATTTTCCACGTATAAGTCTTTCTATACATAGTTGGTTTACAATAACATTAAAATAATTAATATTATATTTTAATATTTGAGATCGTTGATATTATAGAAAATATAAAATCGTTCCGATAATTACCTTATACAAGTGCATGCACTATAATGGTGCACCATCGATCATTGTCTAGCGCACCAGTAAATGCGTTTAAAATGTTTGAAATTTCGACGTCGACGTTTACTGTATATAATATTATTATTAATATTATTATCATCACTTTAACTGTTATTTCATTTATATTACTATTGTTATTATTGTTGTTTTTACGGAAATCTCTGATCGTTAAACTTGGTTATCAAATAAACAACCACAATCGGAACTGTTTAACTCAATTCACTTTACGATATAAAATGAAAGATACGATATTATTTTAGACGTTTTTGAAAAACCCATATATAACAATATTATATAACGATGTTGCGTTTTTCCGATATCCTGATTGGAACAAATAGAAAACCTTCGAAAATTCCTTTACTATCTTTGGTCAATCTTTGAATGAAATAGCGATACGTCCAAATCCAAAAATGGCGCCTGGTACTTACTAATATTATGTAAATATGACGATTTTTTTTTTCATTCACTTTATATAAAATGAAACAAATTCGTGAGATATGCGAACACAAATATTTGTAATAAAATAAATTATGTTTACTCCTTTGTTTTCAAAAAAAAGTACTAAACCTTATTTATAAAGGGGAAGATAATTTTTTATTTACGGCGCACTTTATAGACACAAGGAAAATATTATCCATTTCAAAATCTAAACGGAATAAGTTTTTTGCATTTGTGTAGTAGTTTAATAGAATAAACATTCGTGTTAAGGTCACGTTAAATACATTGTGGTAAAAGATTTATGTGTACAGTTTATTTAAGTATGATAATTGAGAAAATTAAAACTACTTAACTCGTAACTTTAAACGTACAATAAAATTGTGTTTTAATCATTAACTATAAATAGATAATTTGATTGAAAATAATATTAGAACTCTTAAACTGTTTTAAGCATATAATTGTAGATTTTCAAAAATACTAATATGTTACTACGTGAAAATAAATTTAACGTTTTTTAATATTATAATACATTTTTTACAGAAACGAAAATGAACAGAAAATCGATATAAACAATAATGGTGTGTGTTCCAATAACTATTAAATTAATATAATATGATCACTCATTGCACTTTTGGACTATAAACTTCGTAGCAACTTAAAATCTCATCGAAAAGTTTTTCGCTTTCCAAACTGTCAAAAAATTCAAAACATTTTCATCAAATTTAAAAGTAGATATGTATACAACGTGTCAAGTAAATATAGTGCATATGATTTATATATCACAAGAATGAAGTAATAATGTGGGTATGTATTTTGTTTATGTAAATTATTAGTTTCACCCGTAAAAACCTTTACGCCGCCCTCGTGAAAAAAATAAATCAAATATGCTAATGAGATACGCATATATATATATATATATATATATATATATATATATATATATTGTAACACTCATAGGATTCGACAAATTTCGTAGGTTGTAATCAAATATTAAATTGGATATCACTTCTAAAAATTATAATTCATAAAATCACACTCGCCACTCACGTCAACTATATATTTTATAGGTTCTTTTTTTTAGTAACTTTATTTATTAAGACTAATCTAACTAACCGGTTATAGAATATAAGTGTATACAGACACGTACATCAATATTTTATAGGGAAATCAATACACGATGTACCTATATAATAAGTATACAAAATTGAAAAAAAAAACCTTAAAAAATGTATTTAAAACGTTAAAAATTATACTATAAAATGCACTTAAAATGGTTTATAACTTAATTTTTATATTTATATTAATATTAGTATATTATATGCATAAAAAAGTATTTATTTAAAAAAAAAAAAAAATTATATGTAGATTTAATTTGAATTTTGATTTTGAAGTTGATTGATTTTCAGGTTTTCAAAGATTGACGGAATTTAATTCAAATTATGTACTTACAAAACTACGTTTCACAACCACCAAAAAAATGCACTTTCTACAAATTCACAGCCCTAATTATGACTCAATAAAGATTAGATTTTAAATTTCATTTTATGTAATTATTAAGGGCAAATTATAAATACAATATCCAAAATAAATTGAATTTCTTTATATAGGTTCAATTAAAACAACTGTAAATTCAACTGTCTAAAAACTCAAAGATAAGTAGCAAGTATACTAGACATCTAACAATAGTCTTATAGTTTTTAAATATTTCACAGATTTCGCTTTTTTATTGAATAATAATAAACCTACTAAATTATGTGAATTCAATTTTAAATGGCAATGACTACCTTAATCTCAATTTAAAACCTAAATAGTAACTAAAATCAGTTAGGTACTTAATTAAACACCATAATCAGAATATATTAATCAATTAGTCGAGCAATCACCAGAAATATATGGTTAACAATTATTATTCATAATAACTAATTTTAGATTAGCTAACGTTACATTAAATGTAACTGATTTCATAAAAATTAAAAATTATAAAATACTGGAGATAATAAATCCAAAAATGGATTAAGACATAAACATACGATTAATTAAATGTTTAAGAGCATTCAGTTTTATAAAATGTTGACAGCTTTAAAAAATAATGTCATTAAATGAACGACAGCTTATAAACTATTTCAATTAATAAATTAAATGTTAATGTAAGTAATATAAAAACAATAAAAACTTTTTAAATGCATATCATAAAAGTTAAACCTAAGGTAAAATTGTAAGTTGAGTATTATTAAATTACCGCATAAAATAATCAAGTCTTTGTAGTAAATTAAAAAGTTTTAATAAAGGTAATATTTAAACAACTGTATATATTATCGAGTGATGTATTTTTTTTTTTTTTTAATATGACAACAAATATAATAATATAGCTAATATACACAATTACACATATAAATATATAAATAGGTACTTATAATTTTCAAAAACTTAATATCATGATAATGCAGTAACAATGTACATAAATGTGTAATTAAAGTGTAATTATCTATGTAATTATTAACTTAGTTCACACATACATATTTAAATAAAATTGAACGATCGAATTTATTTAACTGATTAAGCTAATAAGATGATACAATAATAGGGAGTGAAAAAATGATATTATGAGATTATTGTAAAAAAATATTGATAAAATGGATTATCGCTTAGCATGTATATATTATGAAAAAATAAAACTAGTTCAAAAAAGTTATACGTTAATAAATTTTAAAAAACACCTATCACTTTTTTTTCGTAAATATTAATTTTAATTTGATGAACAGAGACTTAATTACAGTTAATTCCTAAATACTATCCTTAGTCATAATAAAATAATATGGTGTGATTTGAAAAAAAACGATTACCAATATTTTAATTTTAAAATAGAACATAGTTACACGCTACACACGTACCCACATTTTGGAAAATGTTATAACAATAATAAATGTTTATACCTTGTGTAATATAAATACGTTTGTTATATGTATGTGCAAAGTTAAAAAAAAACTAAACTATCTTATATATTTTTATAAGCTATTTTATATACTTTTAAGTTATGATCTTATTAAAAACTAAAATTAAAAATATAATAAAAGTAATAAAAGTAATATAATTATAATTTATAATATTATTTCATATAAATATATAATGATACTAGTTATAATTAACGTTATAAGTCAATATT
The DNA here is from genome assembly GCF_020882245.1 of Rhopalosiphum padi. Classification (NCBI taxonomy): domain Eukaryota; kingdom Metazoa; phylum Arthropoda; class Insecta; order Hemiptera; family Aphididae; genus Rhopalosiphum; species Rhopalosiphum padi. The sequence goes on along the minus strand of NC_083598.1, from coordinate 7,867,166 downwards.
TACATATACCATAAAACTGTGTGAATAAATTCACGGTATAAATACTTTAAAATTAATCTAAATACTAAGTTGCAATTTACTTTGAATATTTTATTGTATAGTAAATTACTATTTACTATACAGATTAAATTAGTAAATTGAATACTTCAAAATAAAATACAATTGATACAAGTATATTATACAATAATGTGAATAGTATGAAACCGCTATCGGCGGTGTTAGTTGAACATTTTATTAAAATTATTTAAAATATTATGTAAGCTAAATAATAAAAGAAATTAAAATGGCATTTATCCATTCAAGGTTATCCGATGAACAATTTGGAAAGCTCATTTTTTAAAAGGAAATTATAACTATGACATATGATTTAAGTGTTTATATTTATACTATATAAATATTTATTATTTATTTATTTAAATTTTTTAACTATAAGTTGTAATTACAACACAAAAACGTCTTATCTAGTTTTGTACATTATACTAATATATTACTTATAAGTAATACCTCATTAGATATCTGCTCTTTTTAAATTGCAATTTTTAATTGCAAATAATTAAATTGTGTATCTTTTTATTTGTATAATTACATTTTCCAACATAATGTAATTTGTAATTTGTAATTTATTACATTTTTTCGAGTAATTTTCCCATCCCTGATCCTATAGCCTGTTTACTGAAAGAATTATAGTACTACTTCATGCACACGATTGATGGAAATTATAGATACTCCATCAAAAATCCCCTCTCCACGACTGACTAAAACTATTTTATATAAATATAATGAATGGTAATGCGACGCGAAATTTGGTCGAACACAAGATTATGGATCACAATCGCTACAAAGAAACGTGACACTGTACATTTTATCTCCACTCTAGAGCAACTGTTGATAAATATGTGGGCCATACCATTTTGTACAGTAGTGGGAAGAAACGACGAGTTTTCGTCCGCCACGTAGTACTATTCTCTCATAAACAGACTATAAAAAATAATAAAAGTGCACATAATGACAAAAAGTCTCAAATTCCTACAAATAATATACATTAAATTAAAATTTTAAGTAGGTAGCTAAAATCTATATTTTTGGTTTTAATATCTACAATATCCAATTTCATCAAAATTTGAACTTGAAAATTCTATAACAAAAATTCTGTATGTCTATCGTTTATTCATATACGTAATTTTTATATGACAAACCTCCCGATTTTCTTTGATTTTAAAACTCCCTTCTTTCAACAAAAGTACTAACTATACATACTCAAGATTGAAGCATTTTTATTACTCCAATAGGATAGATGAAGTTAAGCAAAAAAAACATTGTAAGATCACTCCACTCAGAATCTAAAAAAATGTTTGGAACAAGCATATTAACAGTATTATTATAGTTGGTGGTTATGTAGAGGTATAGTATACATATCATATATATATATACATATATATATTTATATATAAACAGGCCTTTCTTATGTTCCAATTTTATGACTACCTACACTATTTAACTTTATTCCATTTTTTTTCACATAGATGCTCCAATTAATACTCTTCTGAGTGTCACCACGTCACCCAATTTTTCATTTGTTTTTGTCTAATGGTGGGTGGGGGGTCGCATTTATAGATAACAGGTTTTTAGCATATCATTTAATTAATTAAACGATTTGTTTTGCTTAAAGTTGTTCCAAATACTCCTATATACGAGTATAAATCACTCTCATTATTTCCAATTTCATTTTATTTGTCATTTCAGTTAAATATCATAAAATGGCTATAGGCTTTAAATAGTTTAATTATAATAAAAACCAATTTATTCTGCTAGTTATATATAATATATATATATATATATTATATTTAATAAGCGATTCGGCTAGTTGGTACTCTTTCATAAAAATCGATACCTACTTAAAACAGTTAAAAGAAATAAATTGTATTATTATTGTAAAATATATGCTTTTAAATAATTTTATAAAATTACTTTAACAAACTTAACAGACAGGGAGGAGTACATACATAATAAAGACCGGATATAATATTATCGCGTGAATGTATGTGTTCATAGATGCATCTGCACGAAAATAAACGCATTACGGCATTACACACACTCCTTCATATAGGTATACGGTATACCCATATGTATATTTATATACATATATTATTATAATGGGGTCTAAAATTTGAGAGAAAAGCATCGACTACTACGTATATATACTATATTATGTATACAAGTTTAATGCGCGTCTATTAACATACTAATATTACAATGCGTATATAATATAATACGCACCTACGTAGAAAGTGGATAAAACAATAATTTCCGTTACACATCAGCCCGCGACTTAATACAAAAATATTATAATAATACGTATATAATATATAGCTTTGTATAAGTGAATATACGTTTATATATTATGATAATGCGTATAATAATTAATTATTACATGACGAAAACAATATATTAAACTGAATATAACGCTGAGAAATATATTATATATAATATTATATTTAATAATATAGCATAGACAGGCTAAACATAAAATTTGAGCGTTTCTGCTCGCCTTTGTAATTTTATTGCAATATTTTCGATGACTGCAATACTAAACTACTGCTGCTCCAGCCCCGAGTACATGAATAAAAAAAACAAACACCGTGGTACAAATACGCAGAACCGCCTCCATTTGTATATATAATTAGCTATATACGCTTCGAATACTACACGCTCAGTTCGCGATATAAAGAATTTGTGCGTATAGATAGGCGCTATCAGATAAAATATCTGTACAGTAGTATACAAACCATATTATATATAATTATAAATATATATATACATTATATAAGAGTTGTCGGTGTATAGCCTTCAATTTTTACGGGCGTTTCTTAGTATACTTGCAACACGAACTAAGATAGGTAAAGTACTAAGAAGTTTTTGAAAATTATTTTCTTAATTATTAAACTCATAGCGTCTTAACAAAACTTAAATTATAGACTGAATAATTTATTGTACGTATAATAGTGACTTTGTATACCGATAAACATTGAAACATACACATTTTAGCTTATTATAAAATGTAGTACCTATGTATTTATATTAATACATAGCAATAAACCGTAATTCATAATCTATCCGCTATCGTGTTAAGAAAACTAAGAGTTAAAAATATAAAAATAAACAAAAAATAAGGTCTATCTTTAATATACAATATTCTCCACTGTAAATAAGATAAAACTTATAATGTTGTTATCAAAATAAATTATTATGTATTTATTGAGGTACCTAGGTACATTAGATGGTATAAATAGCTTTACAAATAAGATTAAGTTTTTTTCAAAAGTAATCCAAATATTTTGAAAATTAAATGTATGTATGATAACAGATAAATTAATAAGTCCCTATAAATAATATTATTTGAATAACAAAATAACTGAAGCCGTTTTTTTCAATAATCAAATTCAAAAACCTGTATAAACACTTTAGATATTTTAGGTCGTTATATACATAATTGATGAAGAATACATTATTAAATTTACAAGCATTAGCTATCAAAATTAAAAATGTCATGAACAATTTACATATTTAAGTAATTTAGACGGTTTTTATAAAAATTGAGTAAATTGGTATATATTTTAATTGCTATAAGGATAACTATGTGTTATATTTTTAAGTTGTTTTATTAACAAATATCATTTATAAATTTAAAAAAAATGTTAATGTCTTTATTTATAAATAATATAAGTACAAAGATTGCAAAAACATTCTGAAAATTATAATGATACGTCTAGAAAATGTAAATATAATTAGTATTTTATGAAAAATCAGTCTCAACAGTCATTTATTTTTGAATTAAAAAAAAAATTACTATTTAAAAACTGGTATACCTACTCTGGTTGAGAACCAATATGGTTTATAATACCATAGGTACCTACCTAAAATTATATCTATGGTACGTGTAACACAGTGTACTCGTGAATCTATATATACTATTTTATTAAAATGTTTAATATAATATAAGTAATATAACGTTGTAATACACTTACGTCGTCCGAAGATCTAGCAGCCGCCATGACAGGCATTTCGTAGTCGCCTCTGGGATCGTGTATGCCGTTCAACTTGATGACGCGTATGCCGTTAGCCAGACTGTCACCGTCCGTTACGTGGGCAGTGTGTGCAAAATCATCGGGCGGCTGCCCTGCAGCACCGCAGTCGACACCGTCTTCGGTGCGTTTGCTGCTCGTGGTCACCGTCTCCTTATACTTGGCGGTCGGTGGCGGCGGCGTCGATTCCGGCGTCAGGTTCGTCGTCGACTCGGTGGCGGCCACAGTCCGCTTCTTAGCGGCCGTGGCCGGTGGCCCGTTGACCACGGTCACCGGTTCCCACACTTCGGAGGTGGCGCTCGTGTAGTAATTGTCCTCTTTGGTCTCGCGCGACCGCTCGTCCACCACCCGGCCGGCACGGGCCACGGTCACCTCCTCTCGCGTGACCACCGTCGACTTGACGCTGAGATTCGTCTCCAGGTGGACGGGCGCCCGCAGTATACCAGCCCGGACCAGTATCTGGTTGAGCAGGTCGCAGTCGGGCACGTCGCCGCGCAGCAGCGCCCGCTTAATGGCCGCCCCGTCGTCGCCGTCCAACGACACCGGGCACCCGTTGACCAGCAGCACCTCCTCCTCCTTGACGCTCGACTTTTTCTCGCAATCCACCACCACCGCGCCCTTGCCCAAGATCGACTCGACCGTCTCTTGGATCTCGTCGTCCATCATCTCGCATTCGCTCCGACACGGTAGATACAATATGTTATTGGGTAGGTTTATTGTACATTCGCTCGGTGTCCGCGTTTGTTACAGTACATGCGAATGCGATAATAATATACTACGATATTATTATTAATAATTGCACACCGCGAGCGCCGTGCGATTCGGACGGTTCAGCAATCCGCCGGTTCCATCGTCATTGGTTGTGTACAAATTACTGTAGAATATAATATTATATCGTATACTGCCGCGTGCGATGCCGAACACCACAGTGTTTGTAATATGCGCCCGACGACAAATGGCTGATGTGCTTAACCTAAACGATAACGGAACAAAAACAAAAACACACACACCGATGAGACACGACATACGAATTTATTCAACAGAGCCGTGTCCGAATCGTGCGTTAAGTCACGCTGGAGGGATTATACGCATTACATTATTATATGTACTGCATGATCCCGCCGCTTGTATATTATAATCCCGCGTACTCAGTATGTATGCTGTGGGAATTTTAATGCACTATTATACCTACGCGTGTAGCGGGGACGAGCCACTTCGGAATATTATACGAGTAGATTAGGTAAACTTGCGTAGATTTCGTATTATAATATATAATGTCCGACCCCCGATGTTTTATAAATAATAAAACGGATAATATTATACAAATTTCGGTTTTTAATCCGTACGATGATAACCGACCCCGTTTTCTTTTTCTATGACGGAATGTTCTATTGGAATCTATATTATGATGTGTACAAAGTCTAATTTTAGACAAATAGTTCACACAGCTACATGCAATACAATATGACCGCCATATTCGAGCAACGGAATATAGAATATGGTATACGCCGATGCACGGATGCACACGTGCGAAGCAGTACACTTGTCCATACATTGTAAACAGTGCATTATACTATGATACACATGTAAATTATTCAAAAGTAAACTATAAGAGGTGCGCGTCAATTTAAGCAATTACATTAAAATTTTTCGAGAAATTATTTGTATAATATTTACATTTTTAAAGTTTCAGGAAACTATAAACTTAATATTAAGTAATTTTACTGGTAAAACAAATGTACTTTAAATAAACTTTGTAAGGTAACACGATTTGGATATGACTCTGTATACAAATGAATGACATAATATTATAATATATAGGTATATATAGTAAAAATAGCTAACCACCGTCTCGAAATGCATATTATTACACGAATTACACTATGGTGAATTGTAAATATATAAAAATAATAAAAAAATCATACCATTATACAAAGACGTTGCAAGATTATAATATAATATAATACACAAAAACATTAGCGATCGCCACGAACGTAAAACTATACGTACGACCAAAACCGCGCAATCGTCAGCATGCGAATGTAAACCTAATATTATAATATTAATAAATTTACAAAAAAATTATAATAACCCGTCACACTACGTCGACGAAAATACACGTAACTTAGGTGATAAGCTGATAAGATCCTCATTTCAAAAGAATAATAACAAATTGTAATTTTATGGACTATACTTCAGATAGATTATAATATTACATGAAAGACTTACTAATAAGTAATAAATAATAAAATAATAATTACAATGTATAAAATACCGCGATATGGCACTGTTATGGAAATTATAGTAGTAAACGGCAATTTCAGTTATTCTAATTATTACAAGTCACCGTTAACGATTTGTGTCCCAACTGTTTTATGAAATTTTACACAAGTTGTGTGCTGATTTTACACAAGAATAAAATATGTATAAACTGTATAAAAACGGTATCATTTAAATGTTTGCCTAGTATGTAATATTATTAAAATGATTTATATTAATTAGACGAAACCTAATTGATTATGGTTTGGTTAGGTTAATATTTTTACTATCATAATATGACGATTTTTGTACGGACTTCTCATTATTGTGTAAAATATATAATATATAACATACCTTTAATATTATAATAAACAAATTCTCAATGTGAATTTATAAAAATTGTTTTATTTAAATTTTTGCCTGATATGTAATATTATTAAAAATGATTTATGTAGTTTTTTTTAATTTTAATTTATATTAGTTAGACCAAACTTGTGTATAACTCAAAAAAACTGAGGAACACAATTTGTCTAATTCAAAAAAAATTAAGGGATACAATTCGTGTAACCTGAAAAAACCTAAGGACATAATTCAGTATTTGGGACACGGCTCGTTTGCAGCCTTAGAAGTCTATAATATACAATGACACAATTCAAAAGAATTAGCTCGATGACTTGTAATAATAACATATATTGCAAGAAAAAAATATAATTTCTCCCCCCATAATACCCTTCGCAGATTTATCGTCATACTTATGAGGCGATTTCTGAGAGCTTGGAAATCTGCAGTTATTTAACGACAGACGACATAGTCAATAACGCTAAAAAAACAATAACATTAAGTGCTGTATCTTTCAAACAGGGCTTTATTTTTAATATCTCCGACTAGGTTCGACCAGGTCTATAACTCTAGACATGTCATACGATGTGACTACGTAAACGAACGCATGTCATCGGGTTATTATACGTGAACGGATGAGTATATAATATTATTAATATGATGTGGCTTACGACAAATATTAGTATTGTGTACATCATTATTTAATATATGCACGACATGCGTATAATGTACATATTATAATCACGATTTAACCGAGTTTAAATTCAACGTTTTTTTTTTATATATATTATTATTAATAAATTCGTTATTATAATAATAAGTGCGATTTAACACTGCATTGTATACGTAGAACAATAGCACATAAATGTTTTAAAATAACAAACTTTGCGATTGAAATGGCTTTATTTTATCTGTTGTTTTTTTTGCAACACGGCAAATAATATAAATATTAAATAACATTCTATAACAGTTGATGTACAAATGTCGATAATATATCGGCATTCGTGGAAATCTTTGATAAATTCGAAATAATATGGAAATAAAGAAAACCTTTGAGAGAAAAAAACAAAGTGGGCAAAATAAGAAAATACGATTTTTCATGTGGGGGGTGAATTAAAAAAGACAGATCTACAAATCTGTAAATGCATATCAATAATCTAAGACGTGTATACGTTAAACAACAGAATAATATGTTCGCCTACGCTAATGATATTTCTGTATTCGTGTTTATTCAATTTGAAATTATTTTTCACGCATCAACTAGTTTTATACAAAGATTATAATATTATACAGACTATAATATAATAAACAACATACATGAGTAAATACAGTAACACATCAACGGCAGAACGTGATGTAAAAGTTCTCCAAAAACACAAGTTGTTCATTATTTTAGTAACTGATTACTGATGAACTGTAGTCAGAAGAAAGTAATGGAAATCGTGCATTGCGTAACTATCTGAAAATATCATACTAGACACATAATAATTTTTTTTTATTACTCGTAATAATAAGGAATGTAAGATTGCAACTATAAAGTAAAACTAAATCAACCACACATAAATAATAAATAATTTTAATGCTATCAATTAAATCTATAACAATTTTACATTTTAGTAGTTTAATTATTTTAGAACTTTATTTACGTCATTTTCAGTTTTTTTCTTATTTAGTTAAATAAATTAACACCGACTTGTAAGATGATTTTATAATATACTATTAATCAACATTATTTTACAATTTACCCGGTGCTTAATGGAACTTGCAAAGCAAAATAAAAGTCATCCAACTACCAATGATACAATTATCAAAAGTTAAGTTTAGTGATACAAATTGTGTTAAAAAGAATTATAAAATCCTGACTTTTAAAGTTTTCTAATTATAAAACACTTCCTAACTAGATAACTTTTTCCTAAAAGAACTATATTGTACAAACATAATAAACCTGTGTAACAATAAGGCGATACAATATTTTTTCAGTAATATAGAAAATATCATTTAGTACAGCGTTTGTTCAAAACTAAATTAACATAATATAATTTTCTCAATTAACATTTGTTTAACAAAGAAAATATTATACTTACAATTGAAAGAAAATTACATTTTAATTTTTTTATGTTTTTACTATTTAGATATTGTACGTCCAAAAACTAAAAATAAAACTATTTTGAAAAAAATATTATAAAAGTATGTAATTCATAACACAATATATTCGTAACAAGATTTTGAGAAAAATCTGAAAAAACCTTGAGGTTTAATTGTTTAAATAGGCAAAATACAAGTAGATAAACATAAAAACGATTATATTAAACCAATGGGTTTAAATAATAATAGTACAATACAGAGAATAATCAAGTTTAAACTTTAAAATTATCCTATTCTAGTGCATTAGTACACTTTAAAAAAAATATATATAAATAATAAATACATTATATATTACACATATACTTTTCTAAAATAATTTTCAAACGAAAATTACATAAATCGCAAATATAAATGAAAATAACCAACTTCTCAAAATGTATTATTAGTTTTGATTCACAAATTTTAATATTATTAAAAGAAAATCCCTCATATTTTATTTACATAATATGAGTATACAAATGCAGACATTATTTATGCACAATAAGTGTTCTACATTTCATGAGTCTCACAATATCTCCGGAAGTGAGTATTAATCACGTAGTTACACACGATTTCCATGAAAATATATTTTCTGAAAGATAAGATTCTGTCCATCGGTTATAATGAAAATCCAAAATTAAAAATAGATAAGATAAATTAATATTATCCTTACCATTATAATATGCAACAGGGCAAAGAACAAGCATTGATTATTATTAATATATTAAATGAATTTATCGACAATACCATGCAAAATACTGTAAAGGGTTTGAGAATTAATCACTTTGTTGAATAACAGCCAATAAAAAGAAGTAAAGCAAAGAAAAATACGTCTCATTATTGGCATAGATTAATTACGCATCAGGTCCAGACGAAACGATTTCTAAGAACTTATAAGACAATCAACGTACCACCCACTTGTCGGACATCGATCGAAGCAACACGTGTGTGTTAGCACTTTATGCAATAATTTATTAAAAATGTAACGGCCTGCTCGAAATAATCCTAGGGATCCATTAGTCTGCGTTGTACGCAAATAGTCATTTTCCGGGCTTGGTGTAGGTTTTTTTAATTTTATAAAAACACTATAGGAGTGCCGATATAAAATACGTACACAAAGAGCATAAAAGAAAAATTAAAACTGTGTCGTTTTTAACATTATACTATGACGTTTGGTTTTTTTCTCCCACCACTGATGTCACTGCTGTAGCTGTTGCAGTTGGCGCCCACTCGCGGCGTATGGACCGGAAAATAACACGTACGGTTCGGGCTATTTAGGGTTATAATATAGTGTGTATATGATATTACAATGACCCCGTGCACATGTTTACCTATTTGTTGGCCTGCGCGGGTGTGGTGACATTATTCGGGGTAAATCGGTTGGAGTATGCAAGTCCTTGAACAAAATTGCCGGAAACGAGACGTTTGTGTGGACCTATACTCAATCAATATCGAAAAACGTCGATCGTCGTCATCAACGAAGATGATTTTTTTCAATGGAAACACAATTGGGGGGAGAGGATTAATTCCATAAAATATCCTTGAAATATATCACCAGATGTTAAACTCGTGCGGGTACTAATATAAAGGTAAATATTATATAATATGGATTATTTTAAATTTAAACTACCTATACTAAAGTACCTATGAACTAAGTATATTATAATATAATATAAGATGTATTGATAATTAATTAACTATAAAGAAATCAAAATACCAATATTAATACTATAATTTTAAAATGTTGAAGCTTTAAATATTGGCATAAATTTTTAATATCTCGGAAAATAAAATTAATATTAAAATGGCAAAAGGGATGTGTGTTTGAAATAATTAATTCGGTGTTTTAAAAATATCTAAAGCACTAGTAAAATAAAATAAGCCAAACGGCATACGTTTGAAATGTTAAAATTAGTAAGTAAATTTTACTACCAGAAAGTTGGAAATGTTTAATAATTATCAAAACATACCTAATATAATTAAGTTTATTATTTTTCTCGATTATAAGAATAACTACTTCAATGTCGTCAACCAATGTCATAATAAAAAAAATATTTTCTATCTATTTCTTTTAAACTATTTTATTTGTATATCTTTCCCCGGGTACTATTTTTGTATACATCATTAAATTACACAAAAATTACATAATATAAATTGTACATCGAATAATTAATTTTATCATTCATTGTAGGTCGTAATAAAATAGAAAAAAAATACATTTTGTATCAAATAATAGGTACTTATTGTTTTATAATATAGTAAATAACCGATTGATTTAAAATGTTTGAATACCAACAAAGAGTACTTTAAGCTCTTAAAATAATTTTTAGTACAGTTAATACCTATATACGAACTACACTAATTCATGATTAAATCAAGATTAAAGAGTTAAGATCTTATAAATATAATATATATGTATATCTTAAACAATTTACACTAAGTAGGTAATAGGTATATAATTACTACATTATTTATACTTCGACGTACATATCTTATGTATAAGTATTGCAGCTATTATAATAATGTACATACAACACCGCAGTTTTTAAATATTTTATTAAACTTTTTAATTATTCATAATAGTATTCAATTAAATTATTAATGTTTATTGTCTGAATAATATAAAAAGGACGTTATACCTGTATGTGTTCTCTCTCTCTCTCTTCCTAGTGTAGATCATAGCAAATTTGCGTTCAGCAGAACAGATTTTATAATGTTAGCTTTAACATTAGAATAAATTTACCTATAATAAAACTTAATGGTAATAATATTATCTAGGGCCTCTCATAGGCTTTTATTGATATCTTAATTTTTAAGTGAGTTATAGTTATGTAAAATATTAAAACTTTAAAATGCTCATAATTCGCTTAAAAATTAAAATATCAATAAAAGCCTAGACCTAGATAATATTATATCCTTTAAGTTTGATAATAGGTAAATTGACTCTAATATTAAAGCTAACATCACAAAATCTGTTCTGCTGAACGCAAATTTGCTATGATCTACATAACTACATTACTAAGACAAAGACAACACATGCGGGTATAACGTCCTCTTAATAACCTCACTAAGGCATGACTTCTGTATGACTGTATGAATATTGCTATACGTAAATATTAATATAATTATATAATAATGATTTAATGTCATAAATCACGAATACGAATAAAAGTAATTTAAAATGATATGTGAATAAACTAAAATTTTGTGTCCAGATTCTTTTATATTATGTAAAAAGGAAAATGATTAAATATTCATTAGAATAATGATAAATCATTATTTTTTATTAAGTCACTTTTAACTGTATTTCGTGATTCAACGCGGTACTATAATCGTAAAATTATAACAATTAAGACGCATTTATAAACTATATACTAAATGAAATCTTTGTAAGGCTATTTAGAAGTTAATGGCATTCCAGAAGATCAGTGGACCAAAGAACGCGATTCTTCAAAAAGTCGTAAAAAGTTATACTTCATTTTGGCATTCGTCCGAAAATATAATCAGAAAATAAACTATAACATACATAATTTACGCTTAGTCCTAATATTTAAGCCAAAAATACGAAAAATACCATATTTGAATTCATGCCACGCCATTCAAAATAATACATTATTTAACGTGTATTTTTTTTATTATAGACAATATATGTTTTAATTGAAATTATTTACTTTTAGAAATAGTAATAATTTTATTATTTTAACAATGTGTATATTATACATATAAACACAAAATAACTTCACAAATTTTAAATTAAAATATACATACAAGATTAACTAATATATAAGTAATAATTAAGCTATTCTAACTGGATTCAAAATACCTTTAATACCTTTTATTTAAGTATTCATAGAACTAGAAAATTTTTACTATTATACGTATTATGAAAATCTAAATAGACCAATCAAAATACTAAAAGTATGAAACCATTTAATACTATACCTACATTTAATTTTACAAAATAAAAATGGTTTTCAATGCATATATAATGTTATAAGCTTATACTTTTTACTTCTAGTAATATATATCATAAACAAACAAACTTCAGTATGAAATAAATGTTATGAATGTGCTTTATATTAATACGATTAAATATTCAAATATTTATTCATCAAAAACACTATTCCAATATCCAATATAACTAAACAAATAAAATTTATTGAAACTAATAAAAAAAATTAAGACTAAAGTAAATCTGAAACTTAATAATAGGATGTTTACATTCTAAATAGAAGTAACCAAAACGCCAATTATAGGTACATGTTTTATCTATTCTCTTTCTCCTCGCTGAACATAAAATAACATTTAAAAGATAATTTAAAATATATAAACTACATTTGTAGGTAATTATATAAAAAAAAACTGAAGAAATCACCCTTTAATTTAGTATAAGTTTTGAAAGTACTTCATCATTGAGTATGGTCACCGTAATGGATATGTTCAAATTACAAATTACATAAAGAGTAATTTAGACTTTAGAGTAATCCTAAAATCGTTATCAAATATTGGTTTAATACCACATCACTTAATTTATAAATATAAACTTAATATTTGATATATACGTATGCCTTTTACTAATGTAGCTTATTACTACCTTAAATGAATAGTTTTAAAAATCAAAAGTTAATTACAAACTTTTTTCATTCCTTAATAGGTAATGCAATATTAGCCACAAGGTACTTCAATTATAAATTGACAACGAAATTAATTAGATTTTTATTTTTTCATTATTATTAGGTAATTGCTCATAAAAATTAATACATTACACTTACATTGTTTTAAAAAACAGGATACGAATTTTTTTTTATAATAAAGACGTAAAAATATTTCAAATTTAATAGTTGTTCAAGTATTCCGATACTTGCTAACTAATTACATCAAACAATAATTACTATTCCTTCATTTTTTATCAACAAAATGTATAATTAACATCAGAAAAACGTATTTCATTATTTGAATTGTATTAATTAGCTATAACTAATTGTATAACTATCATTAGAAAATCAATATAATGTCATCACTTTTTATTATAACAATTATCCTAAATAACTATGAGCTTATAAACATCACAATATTATATTGAATAAATAAACATATTATACAAATCAATACATAAATATTATACAATATATCTCCATCTATACAAAAAAAAGCCAGGGTATCTATCTAGACTAATTTGGAAAACTCAAATTAAATAGATACGGCTTTTTTAGTATATTTCATAGAATCTTTCTAAAGAATAGAAGATAAATTTATTGACTCTATAATCTATAGTATAGAACTATAGAAGATTGACTAAACTCTTACTACTGGAAAACTGACTAGTAAAATATTCTTACAAAATACACACAAGTACCATTAGTAGAACAAGCTGGGTTCTTAATATATTTTTACAGAATCAGTTCAACGTCCAGGCAGAATTGAGTAATACAACCAAAATATTCGCACATACATATATATGTTAGATATATATATATTTATAATTAAAACTAATTAATACGTATATTTTATAATAATAAAAATAATGAGTTATAAACACATTTTTAAACAATATTTAAGAAATCTATTTATTTTTTCAATCTACAATTTTCTATAACAATCCTTAAATTACTTTTAGCATCGTAGTACAATGATAAGTAATGGTATGTATACCATGTAAAAATAAAATATATTAGGAGTAAATCTGGGAGTAGGAGTAAGACCTTGATTAGTATGCAACGCGACTACGACAACCATATGAATATACCGATGATCAATCACACAAACAATAATATTGAACTTGACAGAAATCGATTTATATTTATATATATTATTATGTAGGTACAATGTTTTTTTCAACATCTGTACAGTAAATTAATCTAAAATAAATGTTTAAAAAAATAATAAAATACTCTTTTTCTTTATTATCAAATAACATGACAAATAAATTCATCTTTAACTGTCATCACCTAATGACTATCATATTGTTTTCTACAAAACAAATAGCCGGTCAACTGTCACATATTATTCAGAACACTAGACCACCAACAGTTCATTAATTAATAATTTATAATATGTTTTACTTATTTTTATTTAAAACAAAAATACCTAAAATATTTACTAAAGGAATACCATTTTATCGTAATAAAGTTATTCATGTGTTGTGGATTTTTATTACATATTTAATTACCTAGACAAGGTCATAATAATATAATTATAATAGTCGCTAATGTTAGCTAATAGTTTTAAATTACTACTTCAATCACTTCATACACTGCAATATTATACACTTTAAATTAGGTCGTCGCCTCTTGGCTCTTATCATATCATATAGTACACAATATAGCCTATCAGTTTACTATATCATGAAAATCATAGCTTTAAACTATTTAGTATAAAAGTAAAATTAATTAATCTACATATAATTTAATGAAAAATAAAATCATAAAATGGTAATTATTGTTTAATATAATAAGTATTAGACAATTAGACATACATTTTCATCCCCATAAATATTAATAAAAAAAAAATTATATTAGATTGATATTATTATTTTCCTTATGAAAATAAAAGTTTTTTTTTTCATATGACACCATTCGCCAGAAATAGGACCTAGTTCGAAATCCTAGATTTTTAATAATCAGGTATGTAAATAGGAAATATACATTATACAATATTCATTGAATAGACAATAGACATTATGGAAATATGTATTAAGTAAAAATAATATTTATAGCACAGTATATATTTTATATTTTGTATGGTTTTCAAAACAGAATGATAGATCAATCATAATGATGTCATAATAATTAATTAATAAAATAATTTAAATTCCCTAAACTAAAATAATAATAGCTACAGTCACTAATACATGCAATTAACATTTTTAAAAGCTTCATTAATTTTAATTATACACATCATAATTATAATCAACAATCACATTACTTTAAAATGTAGTATTAATTTGTTGGTAACTTGTGTCAACAAAAATTTTATCTGATAGCTCTAATAATTTTAATTTTAAACTGGATTATTCATCTAAATATTAAAGTAAATATTTTATTTTACACTAAACAAAAAACTTTATTTATATTGGCCATTTTAATTAATGAACTGATAAACTTCCATAATAGGAATCAATGACCAATTTACGAGTATATAGTAATTAAATTTAAAAAATAATAGTAAATTTTATCAAACATATAATTTGACTGAAAGAACTGTAGAACACGATTAAGCTTATTATTTACTTAGTAAAAAGTAATTCAATAAATAAATTAAACTAATGAAAAATTATATTATTGCAACATTTTTAAAAATATAATACATTATTTATTTTTATTGTTTTATTTACATATAAACGGGCTTGAGCCCATGTTAAAATGGTACATATTATAATATAAATATTTATATTAAATCATATATTATATTATTATATTTCTACTTATATTCCTACCCAATACAAATTAATAGCGAACTAAAAAAACGTTTCAATTTAATTATAAATGAAACAAAATTGGAAATTAGTAAGAGAAAAGAGTAATTTCAGATTTACATATGTATAATGTATTCACAATATTGTATACTATTTATATTTTAATTAAATAATATTATTAGTTCTTATCCATTATGTATTTTAAAATTGATGAACAGTAATAAATATAATAAAACCAATGTCAATGCGGCATGTTCATAAATAAAAAACTATACACTTTTTCGATTGTAAAATTATTAACTATGTACACTTATTTAAAGGCTAAATTATAATTTACGGTCTATTCGCTATAGGTAGTCTTAATAGTAGCGCATAACATATGGTTAGAGTATTTACAATTGTCAAATAGTATTAGCCCTCGCCAAAATTACATACTAAATAAAAACCGTTAAACAAATAGGTAGGTACAGCATAATATCAGGATATAAACTTGCAAAACATATAAACTATATTATGACATCAGTTATTAGTTATTAAAGTGACAAAGTTATGACAGTTAAACTTTAAAACTTCTGATCTTACAATACAGGTACATCAATATCTATTTTTTATTTTCTTCCATTAAAAAATGCGTATTGTGTATAGTAAAAAAGCATTTTATATTTTTATACGAATTTGAGTTTTAAAAAAAGTTGATCATGTTAATTAAATGAGTTTTGTTGAATTGTTTGAGTAATTTAAACATAATAGTTTTTGTTTTATTTATAGTAGTATACTAAACACTGAAGTATAATATTTATGGACGAATGTGTGTATAATGTGTTTTGATCATTTTCAATATAGGTACTACTATAGTATAACCAATACCCAATTAAAAATGTTTACAAATAAATCATTTTATCCTTCTTATTTTAATAGAATTTTATGTTCACTTAATTTATTTTATTTCTATACCTTTGCACATCGCGTTATCCGTAAACATATAATACATCAACAATGTCTCGAATGTTTAATTAACTTACGAAACTTATGTAAAATGTAGATATGTAACTATTAAGATATTCCTTGTCTGAGACCGAACTAGACGCAAAATGTTCAGTACAACGAGTTTCAAGTAAGTAATTACATCCATTATCATCAAGTTACAGTGTTGTCAAAATCGTTTAAGCCCAATGTCCGGTGTGCGGAAACGCTGTTCACCCACGACTTATTAGTACATTGTTTACATCGTTAACCTATCATATTACCAGTGAATGGTTAACTATTATGTTTAACTATAATGATTGGCTATAATATTGATAGAATATACTTTTAATGTTAATTATTATAGTTCAATTATTTTTTATTTTTAATAAATTAGCTAAACTTTATAAGTAATCAAAAATTATGAATATAAAATTAATTTACTAATCTAAAAATACATTAATTGCATTAGATTTACATCGAATTGTGAATCGTATATGTATACACAATATGCACGTTTTTATATTAATTTAATTTTGTAGGTAGGCATATATAACAATATAGAAAATAACCAATTAATATTCGTTTAATTAGCAAAAATATTATTTTAAATAAACTAATAATTGTTCTATTATAAAACTAGTATAATTATTATTTTACTGATTGTTTGTTTTTAATGAGTGTAAATATACTCAATAATAATTACATGATGTGTAGGTACGATGTTGCTTACCTATAATATTTTAGACCTATAAATAAAAATTATTATTATTTTTAAAATTATTTTCACTAAGTTAGTTCTTTTTTAGTTTAGGTCTTTATATCCAGCCAAAAATCTAAAGGATAAAAAATCATTGTCCAACAAACTAGCAGACTACACGCATCGATGCATCTATAATACACGGTAGTTGTCCGGCCGCCTACAATTTCAGTCGCCCGCGATTCCGGTCGCCCAGGCCGCAGCAGTGTTGTCGTCGGCACCGACCATGCACTCAGGCCTGACACATGGAACGAATCAGTTAAGATCAAACATATTACACTATAGTTAACACAAAAGCAAAATAAAATGTATTGTAATGAAAAAATATACTGCAGAAACTATAAAATTTATTTTTGCTTTGAGACGTGAGGAATATTTAAGTATATATATATACTATAGTAGTATAATCTATAATACAAATGTATATATTATACATTTAATTTTATATAAACTGGTTTATAAATAATCAACAATCTACTTGTTAAACACATAGAAAAAAAATCTATCCATAAAATCTAAATCAATAATCAAGACTTAATTTATCTACCTAATAAGTTCTACAAGTATTTTTAATGTTTTTATACATATAATAAGATTTCCAGTTTACAATAACTGATTAATAAATAAACTTTAAGTAGTATAAACATTTAAATAATACTAAGTATATACCTACATAAAAATATAAATAATACAAGGTAGCTAATAGCTATAGTCAACCTGAAAAAACTGCAAATAAAGGATTTTAGAAAAACTATAACTGTACTTATACGTTAGAAAACATTATTTAACCTACTTACATTTTTAGTGAATAATTTCTTCAATATTTATTAAATATAAATAAAACATATTATCATTGTCAGTTAATACATGTACATTGTGCAATGCAGTTAACTCGATGATAGTTAAAATGATAGTTCTGTAGCATGTCAAAAACTAAAATTAGAAACTGAAAAGTATCTGCATATGCTTTTAGATTGTAAACGGAGTGATGAACTATTGATTTTACAATAATAGGTGATATTTTTAAACGTGTATGTTTACACGATAGGTAATTGAAAAAATGCTTTGATTTTTGTGGGTGGTTTCTGATGAAAAATTGTACCTAGATATTGAAGAGATCAAAATAAAAAATATTCAGAAATTATCAAATCAACCTGGAAAATCATGAATTTTTACATCAAAAATGTAAATCAAAAACAAATAACCGTAGATACTTGAATTTCCATCAATATAATACATGTTCATTTAATCCACTTTTTGAGCTATTTATATAGGTAGTTGAAATTTTGGATATTTTTCCTTGAACGTTAATAGAAACAATTTGGCTTGGTAAAGATGCTTAAAAATTTAATACAAAGTTTCTCATAAGTTGTTCATTTACCAATTAAAAATGTCTCATTTTTTGTTTTATAAACGTTGAAATTTAACATTTTGACAAAATCTCAAAAATATAAAAATTATTTTTTAATTAAAAAAGTATAAAATATTTATATTTATATTTAAGGTTTAAATTTAAATACTAGAGCCTCCTTATTTTTTCTATCCTATAGGCTATATTTAAAATTAAAAATTTTTACCGGAAAATCACATTCCGTAATTTACCTATAGGTACAATAACTATTTCTTTCAAAACGATTTTTGTTTTTTATTCTAATTCAATAATGAATAACTGTAAGTACTTGAAATTTTCACCAAATATTTATATTTTTATTTCCTACATATAGTGTAATATTTTTTAAATATGTTGCCTCTTTTTGAACTAAATATTTAAAACTAGTTATTTTTTTAAATTTTATTTCTATAATTAATGTCAATAGTACGTACAAATATTTTTTAAAAAACAAAGCACCGTTTATGTCAATAACCATTTAAAATTTTATCAAAATTCGTTAAAATTTATAAAATATGCAATTTTTATATATAAACCTATATACATATTTAAACTATGAATAACTAACTATATTCAGTATTTTGTTATAGTTTTAGAACATTATTCGTGGAGTCATAAAACTTTTACGTATAGTATTTTATTTTATACACAAAATTATATTTTAAAGTACAATATGTTATTGAAAAAATTAATTCCATCACTTACTATTTTACTAATAGTAAAATAAATTACTTTAACTAATAGCGCTTTCAAAAAACAGTCGCCGCTAAGAATAGTTTTTCTTATACAGAGATATTATATCACAACATCTATTACAGTGACCCACTTAACACCTACCATATAACAGAAAACCTCACCCAATTGCACACCTTTTTTGATATGAAAATATTATTTCCTCCTCAGTCATAATATTATCTATTCAAAAAAATATTTATTAAATCGTTTATATCTCCGTGATTTATCGAGGAAAATTTCAAGTTATTTAAATTCAAGCGACAGATATTGTGTATTATTAATGTATAACTCACTATGTAGAGATTAACAGGTAACTTTATAAAATACAATAGCGGTATCTATTCAGATTTAGTGTCCATTAGAAATTATCATTATACATCGACGTCATGCCAACTACGGCGATTGTGGCAGCATACGTGTATATTACGTTAAATAAAGTGATAAAGCAGTTAAATTTTGGCTTATTATTTCCGAGGTCGCAGCCGTTCCAATTGTACGTAAACATAATTACATATCAGGCAAGTGCGATGGTGTGGTGTCGTCGGTACTCGGTATAGTGTAAAATTACTAAAATTGCAGAAATTTTGCAGACACAAACAAATAGCATTATTATCTTTTATTTGGGCAAATTAAAATACAAATATACTACAACTGACAAAACAGCTGTCAAAAAATAAACACAATACTTTTATCTTTATAACTGAAAATTAAATTTACATATATTTATAAAATATACGAAAACAGAAATTAAAAATGGATTATTGAAACAATCATTTTTCACATGCATGCAAGGTATAAGTATTTTGACTTAAGTTAACTATTCGTATATACTTAAAAAAAAACACCGTAAAATACATTTTTAGACAAAACTTGTATTATACGTGACTCGCAACAAAATGCAACACCGGCAGAAAATAGAAGTAACTCCGACACTGTCATCAACACACAATACCATTTTTAAAAACGGATACACTGCCGGTAAAAACGAGTTGAAATTCCGATCCGATCCGATGCGCGCTAGTCGTACATGAACGACTTTCATCTCGGATCCTGTCAAAGATAATTTCTAACGAAGGCGGCTGTCGTATGAACCGAAGAAACGTATATAACATACAAGTCATCGTTGAAATGTAAAATATACAGTATGTGTGTATAAGTAAGATGAATAATAATAATATACGTTAAACACAGAAGCGGTATGAACACGCAACAGATATATACATATATAGTCGCAAATCAATTCATATAACTATAGAAGATATTGCATATGAAGAATCACGCGCCACATTTTATTTTTAACAACTTCGTCCGTTCTACATCAAAATTAAAATAATATTATCTGAGTTAGATCTTTGACAATAAAATAAAATTTCTATTATTAAAATGTAAACCTTATACTTTATGGATAAGTCTATGGAGTCTGAAAATAAATAAAGAAACGTCAAAGTGCACGTCTATATGGTACTTTTTAAAAGCATCATAATAAATGAATATACTATAGGAATCATTCTAAAATATGATTTTAAAAGAACTATTTGATACAATCTAATCTGAAATGCAATCTTCATATAAGACTATTTTAGTACTATGGAGTATGTCTAACTTAAAGTGAGCATGTTTCCAGTTTCCGCGCAACATACACAAACGAGAAAATATAGTTTCACAAAATTTAAATTAAAGAAAACTACGATAACTTCATTCGTGCTCGGTAATATATAATGGAAAATTATACACGTCACGTTATACGAGCATGAACCCGGTTCTATAGTACAGACAAAGTTAACTACGTCCTTGGCCACCGTACCATTCGTACCACAGAACTAACAAGAACCATATACGTACGACTGCTAAATGAAAAAAAAAATCGTGACGTATAGTGGTAGCCCACGCACAATAGTGGTTCTTGTAAAACATACGTACATTCCCAATATCGATATTCGATCACATTGTTATACTTAAGATTATCATTATTTTAATTTTAGATTAACATCTAAAATTAATAACTCTCATAAATACATTCTTACCGACTTTAAAAATATTTATATAAAAATATTAATCAAATATTAATATTATTATTTATTATTTAGAATATCATAACAATTAATCTGATCACAAATTATAATATATACAATTATATTACTTTTTATTATTTAATTTAAATAAATATTTAATGTAATGTATTTTTTTATTCAGATTTATTATCTTCATATTTAAAAAAAAAATGTAAAACGTGTTCGATATTTTATTATTATTATTTAATACTAAAATTTTGGTAAAGATTAATTCCGTACAAAATATCCGAGACCGCTAAGATAGTCTTAAATTACAGTACAATTTTTATGTTCAGCTAATTATTGTGTAGTATTATATATATAATATATTGCATATAATATATATATATATATATATATATATATACGTAAAAACACTGTAAACCAGCCAACAGCAACATTAAAAAATATAAAAATGATAAAATATTCCTCAGAAGTTAAGAAATATATTTATACATTTCTCTAAAATATAAAAAAATATGTGTCTTATATTACTTATAAAAGTCACTATGTTTCTATATAAAAAAAACAAACTGTAAGCGTAAAATGCGATTGTCTACTAGAAAATTATTAAGAGCAATTCCTTTGTTTATTCATCTAATTATAATAATAATACAATAGATAATAATAACAATATAGACAATTTTATGTTTGAAACTTTTAGTTAATTATATTTAAAAAAAATAAGCATAAAACAACCTGCTATGTAAACCTAAAAGGTAAACTAGAGTGGGTACCACTCTGCTGTACATTAAGAGTCGAGTGGAACTCGTTATTGAGAAAATCACTATAATGAATTTTGTTAAATTAGAATTCAATTATAACCCATATACAATAAATGTATGAATAACGATTTGAGCCTAGACTGTCAAAAGTATGGTAACTATGACTAAAAAATAATTATTTTAATAATAATATTGGATTTGCGTGAAAATTCCCCTTTTTCTATAATTTTTGTTTTTTTTTTCAGATTATAAAAAAAATACTAGGAATTTTAAATTTTGACCTCTAAAATACAAATTAGATCCCATTTTCTATTAAAGCAACTCTCAATTGAAGCATTTAATTGAATACTTATTGATGTATACAGACATAAAAAAACACACATCGTTACAAAATCAAAACATTCATCACTCAGTTAACAGATTCAGCTTAGAATCTAAAAAAGTGTATATTTATAAATAATTTTGATTATATGAAATATAATATAGGTACCTACCGAGATATTTACATAGTACATTGTATAGGTACCTACTTATTTCCTTAAACCAATGTATAATAAATCATAATATAATATTTACTTGAATAATGAAAACGGTTAATATATATAAATCCTATGTACTAAAATATTGTACAATAATATAAATGAATTGTCAAAAAACTTTTGTCAGACCGTCACAATTCACGACAACTCATTGACACTTTGTACTACGCCCAAGAGAAAACTATTCCCCCTAGCAAACTATTGTTATCAAACATCGTTCGAACTCCCTGGGATGTTAATCCACAAAATGACGATCATAAAATTCTAGATCAAAGTTCTAGTCTGTAGTCATAAACTACTGAACAAATAAAAACAAGTCAGTTATTTTCTATAATTCGATAGCGATAATTATACTCAATGTACTTTCCTTAAGATGAGTTTATTTGGAACTACACATTCCCCCTAAAAAAAAAAAACGTATATTCTTTCTATGTACGGGACTTTACGATTAGTCATCCAAAACCCTCTTTGGAGGGTTCCAGCGGTTGCCATGTGACTCACGGCTGCGATTGCGCAATATACTCGAAAGCACACCCTTTGAAACCCGATTTATACTATAACATATGACATTCAAAAATGGCCAATGGAATTTTGAAACATATTAAATATTTTAAGACTAATGATAATTAATTATGGTGC
This sequence comes from Rhopalosiphum padi, assembly GCF_020882245.1. Taxonomy (NCBI): domain Eukaryota; kingdom Metazoa; phylum Arthropoda; class Insecta; order Hemiptera; family Aphididae; genus Rhopalosiphum; species Rhopalosiphum padi. Next base: position 7,843,146 of record NC_083598.1, on the reverse strand, counting down.
GTATATAAATCACAGAAACATATTAAAGTTACTATAACAAAAATATACACATATATACATATAATTGTATAAATTATTTTTTATATTATAAAACTATAATCGATTTGTTATAATATTAATTCAGAACAACATTTTGAGTGTAAATTAGATTAAAATATAGTAGTTGAAAATAATTTAGAATTATTTTTACAAAATATCAACAATCAACAGTTTTGGAATTAAAAAAATTGAAATCATAATAAATAATAATAAATTAAAATTATAAAAATGTAACTACATTGTAAATGATTATATACACATTACCTTTATAAACTTTACATAGAAATAAAGTATATATACCTAATTTTGAATGTTATTTCTTATTATTTTAATAATACTGATTAGTTATTATATTATGAACAAATAAGTGAAAGTAAAATATTATTGTTAAGCTAAAAATATTAATTGTTAAAAAAACATAAACAAGATACACACAACTAAATACTAAAGTTTTAAATAGAAAGGTTTTTCATTGACTAAAGTATAAAACAATAACGTGTACCAATAAAAACCATAAGAAAATTGTATTAAAACGAAAAAATCACCAAAATTTTATTACAATAAAAAAATATATCTAAATTAATAGTTTTACGAAACACATTTTAAACTCACTTCGCAATGAATATGAAATTCTGGTAAAAAAAAAGTGTAAATGAAACTACTTCATAGCCCTAATCATAATAAGTAGAGTATTTTAGGCCCCCAAAATTAAAAATGATAAAAATAAAATAAAATAAAAACACAAAATACTAAACAAGTAAAATTGAAAACTCTATTAAAAACACATTATCATAAAGTTTGAACCAATAACATTAAATATAATTAGTAGGATTATATAGTATACCTAAAAACATACAAATACATTCAAATATATCCCATTTCAAAGTTTTAAAATATCTGGTGTCGTCATTTATAAGAAATTAGGAGTAGCATCATAAATTATGCAAAAGTATATTTTATAAGACTTTTTTATGAAACAATAGTTAATAACAAATATGAACAGTAAAATAAGCTTCAAAAATTATATTATAATAATTAATAACTTATAAGTATTAAATTTTGTGGTGGATACAATTAATTAAATACCTATACATCACAAACACTGCAATACTATAATATACGCTGAAAGACGAATTTGAAAATACATAATATATTACCAAATTTTTCATATATTATTTACTATCTACCAAGTATTACGTTAGAGAAACCACCATACAATTGATACAGTATAATTTGTTCAGACTATACAAATATTTATGACTAAAATACTTTTTTCCACTTATCGTAAAATCTTTCATTCCTTCCGCTCTCACTACTAAATGAAAAACAGTACTATCAGCACTTATGCAATATATTTTTTTACAGTGGATAGGTATATAAGAAAAGACAATATTGTTAGATATATCTTTTTTAATACTATATTTAATATTATGAATATTTTATACAAGTGCTGAAAGTTGTAAGCATTGAAAATCGTGTAGGTAAGGTTTTATGTATTTTTTACGAGAATAATTATGTAGGTAAAACAAAATGAAATTTCGACACGGATTTCTTAAATTCAATTTAATATTTTTTAAATCTCTTTCAATGTTAAAAGGTGCACTAAACAATATACTTCACTCATTCATTCTTTCTGTCCCCATAAATATTATACTTTGTTCTATTTTTGTATGGTTAAACTAGTGTAGCTATTAATGAAATACAGCAGGCCTGACCGTGAAATTACCGAAACCTATTCACATTTTTGTTTGTGCCCCACACCATATGATCGCGAGGGGCCAAGTATGATATTTCTTTAACAGTCCGCAAAACTGGCATCGAAACGCACATAAATCACATGCGATTCAAACTGTACATTAATTTATGTTCTATTATAATAATTGACGTGCACGTGTGCTCACAACATTTTCAAATAAACTGAAAATTGACAAAGACGAAAGGCACCGAATAGTTTTTATGGCAAAACTTTTATAAAAACAAATATTCAAAACAGTTATAACAAAAAAATTAAACTTAAAAAAAAATTAAAAATACTTTAAAGTTTGAATAGGTATGATACGTTTTATGTGTAAATGTAATAATATGAATAAATAAATTTCCCAATTTTTCCCCCTTATTCCACAAACTATATAAATTAATAGAATAAGTTCAACGTTTGAACATTAGGCATATGTGATGATGTTGAAGGATATACAGATACAGAGCTGATCATTAATGGTGAGACTAAAGGTACTATACATTTCTAAAATTATAAATCCAGCGCATAATTTTAAGTGAAGCTAGGATATAAAATAAAAGTGATAACAATAACTATACAGAATGTGTCTCGGAGTATGTTAAAGTTGGTAGTTATAAGTTTACTAACCAATACTTGATTAGTTCATACGCTGATACAATATTATTACCTTGAAGTGCAAAAAAGTAAGCATATTTAAAAAATAACTTTAGAACGAACCAAATTTACATTCATAATTATTACATTTTTAAATAACACCGCATTCGATATTGATCAAGAATAATTTATTTTAACACTTTTTTGTTAATCAACAATTCATGAATACTCCCACGTTATACAACTTATATTTTAGCAAAGCTACTACACATTTAAAGGAAAAACAAAAAAGAAATATTCATACGTACGAATTATAGTTAAAAACTTTACAAATCATTCATAAAAATAGTTATAAAAGTAAGTAAGTAAGTTATAATTAAGTATAAGTATTTAGTTAAAATATTATAAATAGTTTACTTTAGGGAATCCAAATTGTAACTAGTATTAATTTTTATGAACCGAGCTATGATTTTTTTTTGTACTTATTATTAACATATTTATTTATATAGGTAATGAGTATAATTATATAATTTATTTTAAAATTAAAATAATACTTTATAAAAATGAAATAATCTGAAACATTTCTAGCGTCAATATTAATAATTATTTTATTACTTTAGAATTTTAGAATTAATACCCTGCCTAGTGCCTACTATATCAACTTGACCTTGATGTTTTCTTATACGAATTATCATATTCTTGATGTATTCCCATGACTTGGAACGTCATTTAACAATGGTTCATACAATAGTTACCAAAATGTAAAACAATACTTATAGGTAAAATATAAACATAAAATTATTTTTTTTATGGCAAACAGTCGACAACCAGGACAAGTAAATGTTTAACGTTTTTATCACATCGTTACGACAGAATTACAAATAATAAAAAAATTGACGAAGAAAAATTATAACAACATATTTTGAACATTATTATATCTAAAATACATTGAAACAAACAACGAATAATAAATAAACCAATGAAACAAAAAATTATGTATATACTATAAGGACTAGTAGAATATTATCTAAGAGCATAGACAATAATAACTTGTGTATAACATTTTTCTATGTCTATTTAATTTGTCAATTAATAATAATATATAATATTAATAAACCAGAAATCTATAATGGGTAATATCGAAATATGTCATAAATTTTGATATTATTATAGAAATATAATTAATATGTAGGTACTTATTATCATTTACTATGACCTGACTATACCGCAGATTAATGAACTTATAAATCCTCGTATAATTCATTCACCATATCTCTTATATGAAAAACAACAATTACCGCAATACCATTGCTCAAGGGAGAGTAAAATTCTACATAAATACATTAACCCCACCTGTTGTAAATCGTATTATATATACTGTAAAAGAAAACCTATAGACCTAATATTATATTGTACATTATATATAACTGTATTGATCAGATACGCACCACTGCTGCAGAAGAACGACAACAGATCTGGCTCCTGGCGATCAATATTAATAAGACTAATTATTAATATGATTATAACAATGTAACGTATTATTATATTATTTCATATGAAAAAGTGACGAAAAACGCCTGCGGTTTAAATGTAAAACTAATATAATAGGCATTGCCTCGAGTAAACGAATTCACTATATATGTGTATCGTATATGTACCTACATTATACACTAGAAGAAGGCTACTACGCAATTTAAATAAATCATATTCAGCCAAATGAAGTGTACTACACACCACACATAGTAATAATATGTCAAATGATATGAGGTTTTACTTTTGATATAGTTCTTGTTCTTAATATTAAGTTTTAAAAATCCAAAACTTTTTACAATACAATAAAGAGTTTAAAAAAAACTTGTCAAACTTTCATATTTAAGTTACAGACATATTGTTTCACATAAAAACCTTCCAGAATAATGTTTCTTAGAGAAGTTTTAGTGAAATAAGTATGAATAGGTTGTTAACTTCATGATTATATCGTTAAATTTCTGAAGAAAAAAAAGAAGCGTTTTAAGAAAAATTATGTTAAAATCTAGAAAAAAAGCCACATTTTGGCACGTCGTAAAAAATAAAATTAAGATAGTGATATATTCAGAAATAAATGAAGTTAAGCGTAACTAGAACATTATTTATCAGCATTCATTTGGAGGTCATTTGTATATCATATTACAGATATAAGATATTTTTGTCCCATCAACCTATTGTTATCTGGATACATTGATAAAACATTAAAACTACTTAAAATATACATTTTTTAAAAAAAGACTGTTTCTCAAAGATTTAAGTCTGACTATTTTGTTTTATTTATATATATATATATATATATATATATATTGTTAATTCAATATACATACAGTTTACAATACGTTCCTAATAATATATAAATTATTAATAAATATTATAATAAAAATGATAATAAGACCACATATATATATTATTATACGTTGCATTTCAACAAGATTGAAATAAGTTTGTATTATAAAAGTATCTACAACATGTAATACGAAAAGCACACTCATCATCACACATCCAAATAAACCAATCCTTGACGTAAATTTCTCCAGCCTCCCTGTCATTTCAAAATTGTGTATTAAAATATTACATAACGTTTATAAGTCTAGGTCGTAAGTAAAACCAAAAGTAATAGGTACCTACTTAACTAATATGCATTTAAATGTGCTGATGCTGCCTAATTTGGTAAATAACCTAACCTATAACTCTGCTATTTGGCTTTGTCATACATAAATTTCAAATAACATATAAAGGTAAGTAAGACCGATGATAAGACCCTATAATTTTGAATTTGTATATCCACAATTATTTATTTATTATTTCTAAATTCAAATAATGCTTAATTTAATTTTTCTGATCAACATTTAAACAAGTGAAGTAAAATTATAACAGTTTAATATTAATTTATACATCACATAGTTACACAGGTACAATTTTCAATGAATCAGTAGTTTTGTAGGTATTCGCTATATTTGCTGCAATGCATTTTTGTTAATTTTTAAATAGGTAAATAAGTACAATTTATGAAGGACTATATGAACATAATTACCATTTATTTCAATACTCATATATATATATATATATATATATATCAATTAATGCTATATATATGTCATAAACGTTTTATATGTCGTATAAATTGTATATTATCCTATACAGCAGGGATGGCCGGCAACTTAAAGTTGCTAAAGCGCCAATTTTTATAATTTTTAAATTTAATGGGGTAGAGAATATAGAAAGAAAATAAAAAAAAAGTTAATACATGTTAAATTTACAATTAACATTTACTTTTTATTTATTAATAATTCAATATGTGTTAAAGTTAAAAAAAACAATAAAATAAAATACAAAAAGACACTAAAATTGTATAAAATAATTTAAAATGTAGCATGGGCCAGATGAAAAAGGTACTCAGGCCGCCAAGTCTAAAAGGATGTTAATTGTTTTCTAATTAAAGCCATATGATACAATCGAGGATAAAATATGTATGTGATGTATCATAATAGTTAGGGTATACACATCACAATGTTTTGCGATATATTGTAATAATAACTGATAGAAAATTTGACTACAATAAATAATACTTGTATACATATCGTAATAAACGACAATCGCGGAGCGTCACACCTTTATAAGCTATATTATATATTATAATTGTGCACACAACACATACTATAAGATGATGTATATCCGTAAAGGTAATAACTAATAATTAATAACATCTACACAGGTGGAGATGGTTGTAGATCACGCGCTGTGCTTTCACGATGTCGTGAAATCTTTTTATTAACGCGACAACGACGCCTTAACAATATACCCGTAGTTTATATTATATATACACCTATCTTATACATATTACATGCTGCCTATGTATATTATTTTATTATAATGTTTGTATATTATATAATAATAATATTAATTTGTTAATCATAGCAATTACTATGACCAATTAAAAAATACAGTTTTCGCGTAAATAGTTATAACAACGATGACTTCTATGTGCACAGAAGATACATGTACGTATAATATGACGTATTATGCTTCAGTATAAACATTTGATGGCTTCTTGACCTCAACCGCGGAATAGTTATCTTGATTTATAACATAATATTTTGTTATGTACACACGCGCGCTATTATAATATAATAAACTCCTATTCATAAATCGTAACATAGAAGTCTCGTCACACGTGTACCTACACACACAACGCACGTAGATTAACACGTTCGCTAATAGACTTCCGGTTGTGCGAAATTGACTGCGATATTAAAATAACACGTTATACCTTATACCTAGGTATACACATTAATACGTCATAATACAATAATAATATATTATATACTCTGATAACGATTATCAAATAGGTATAATGTATAATAACACGTATGTATATCATAGAGCTGTAGGGAAATCACGAAAATGTAGATAATTTTGCAGGCAAACATGATGGTTTAAATGTTTATGTGATACAATTAGCCCTAAATGTAGCAAAAGGAGAGAAGGTTTAATTGAAGAAACCATATTAACCTTATAGTATAATGGAAGAAACAGAAAACTACTTAAAAAAAAATAACTGTACAACAAATAATTCCAACGATTATCCGATGCCCAGCGATCTTATTACACAATCTAGACAATCGTAGATGATATTAATAATATTATATAATGTATATGTTGTATATTAAAAGTATACAGGCCGGCTGGTTCTCCCGTATTATTATGGCGCAATGCGTCATTGGGATGTAACATCACGTGCTGCGCCCTTGCCGGGCTGTATAGGTTTATACAGGGATACTTTGTGTAATGTATATAGTATATATATATATATTATATATAATTCGCATGGCCACTGAATGTAAAGATTTTGTGACAATGTAACACGGTTTGAGAAACGCCAGAGTAAGTATAAAAGTATTAGACGTAAAAAAATATCATTATTTATTATGATCATTATTACTATACTACTACCACTCCACTGCACCACTACAAGAATATAATAATATGTAGGTAATATAATATTATTACGATAATAATATAATGTTAAAATATGACAACGCAATGTATTACAATAACACTGATATTTTTGTTGTTATACACGTCTCGGGGAATGGTTTAGCCAAGACTCCTGTGCCTGTCCGTGAATTCAAATGAGCCGACACCGAAATTCCCCGCGACGTTCGGCGAAATGATTGTGTATAAAAAATAAAAAGTGAAACAAATAACCGATGGCAATACAAAAAAAATATACCACAACGCACGAAGTAAAAACCGATCTTCTTATACAGCACGTGCTATAGGTAAAATCTCGCCGCAAAATATACTATAAACATCAGTATATATTATTAGGTATCTCGCATTAAGAGGACGTTATACCCGCATGTGTTGTCTCTGTCTTACTAATGTAGATCATAGCAAATTTTCGTTCAGCAGAACACATTTTGTGATGTTAGCTTAAATATTAGAGTAAATTTACCTATTATAAAATTTAAAGGTAAGAATATTATCTAGAAAATGTCAAATGCTTTTATTTATATTATCATTTTATAATGAGTTATGACTTATGAATATTTTAAAGTTTTAATATTCTGCTGAACGAAAATTTTCTATGATCTACATTAGTAAGACAGAGACAACACATGCGGGTATAACGTCCTCTTAATATTATATAATGTGTACAATTATAACATGCTAAATTGCTAAATGTAATCAAAAATATTTTTTTAAAGTTTGTCTCTAATACTTTTAAACTAAAAAAGACTCCACGCCTCATTAGTAATAAAATTATTTCGAGTGCGATTATAAAATAAAATTACAGCTCTGTATAATATAATAATATTACGTCTACGTAATATTATTATTTTACTTTTACTTTTCTCTTTAAAAACAATAATATCAAAAACTTTTGATAAACATATTTTACATAAAGCTACGTTTTTGTAAACATAATCAAAATAATTTATGTTCGTATAAGTAGGTACTAAATAAAAAATGAAAAATTACTAAAAACAACTATAGTAAGGTAAGAAAAGAATACGAATATGAGGTTTTGAAATATTAGGTATATGATATGTTTAATTTGAAAATTTAACTGCACAATCTAAAAAACTGTTTAAAATTAAATCAAGTCTAATATGATTAAAAATTACTTACATGAATTATATTTTAATAAGTAAAAATATTCGTATACATTATATAATAGAATTATATTATTATAAAAATAAACAAATTTAATATCTTTGCAATTCAAAAATAATTTGCTGAAATTCACTCGTTTAATAAAAAAACGATTCATTATTCAAACTCGAAGTCCTAAGACAATTATCATTGTTATCTTCGTGTAATGACGAAGTCACTCAATGACATAAATAGTTATAGATGTCTATCTACCTAATTGTAACTTAGATATTAATAATTATCACTCATCAGTTATTATATAATTTTTTAAATAGCTCATGCCGTGAGCATCCAATTACGAGTTGCGTGGGAAATAAAAGTGATAGTCATAGCTTTATGATGTGATAAATATATTACTATTTTACCTGTTAACATTTTCAAAAACTACAATGCCAAATTATGAAAATTTACTTGTTACTCATTTTTTTTATCAAGTTATAGTAAATTAATCATTTGTTTATGCATATATCAGAATAAACCGAATATTTTTAAACAAAAGCAATAGTTAACTGTAAAAATCTTTCTGAAAATATAAAAATATTTTTTATTTTCTCTAACTGAAGAAACGTCTAAACGTAATAGAATGATAGAACACGAATCAGTGAATTACTAAAATTCCATGCAACTTCAATATTCACAATTTTATGCTGCGTTCTAGTTAAAAACAAGTCATCGAAAAAATAACAGTGCAACAACCGATAATATCGCTATATCAATAATTAAAACGAAAATAATCTGTGCAGCGTATAAAATCCTATCGTGGTCAATAATAATATGTCGAGACAAAAATCGTTGTTTTTGTGCCAGTTGATGAATAATAAAAAAATGTATAAGCATATAATGTATATATCCAATAATTCTCAATAATATTATTGTTTCACGTTCAATCGGTTTCTACGAAACGCGGGCGAGCGTACCTCAAAACAACACTATACTCAAAGAAACGGAATGTAAAATTTGACGTTTATCTTGTTGCGTTCGCCGAAAGAATTAAAGACACGTTGCGCCGCCTGTGTATCTACCTACCTACGAGCTACAACGATAGAATCTTTTTCTACGTTACAAATCGGATCGTAAAAATGAAAGAAAAAACGCGTAAAAACACGTCGGAGGCCGAATTTTATTGTTTGGTTCCGCGAGTCGCGACGTCGTTATCGTCGTCATTACACTACATAAACGCACAGGCGATAACTCCGTTCCCAGTATAAAACGGAAAATATAATAATATTATTATTATATCGGCCAGATCGTATAGTCGTCGTCATCGTAATAATAATAAAATATTCGGTGAGATCTCTTTTGAAAATCTCCGGTGGTCGCGACCAGACGCAATCCGACATCATAATGGAGAGAACCACGAATACAACAATAATAATAATAAATAATAATACGACGCATACGGTACAATATTATACGCTAGGAGAACGTCTATAGTCTACACACGTCGTATCATGTCCATAGCCATTCAGTCGGCGTCGGTGGTTTGTTGTGGTTGCTAAAACCAGTTTACTCCGGTCTGTGACCGGGCTACCGTATGGTCGTCGTAGTGTCTGCGCGCGGGGTAACCCCGCGCGTTATGATTTAAAAAAAAAAAAAGAAATATTGACATTAGACTATGTGCCCATGTGTTGTAGTATTATACTTACAACTTACTATATTATTAGAATCGCGAACTAGAAAATCGATGACGATTTGATTTTCAATAATTTCTTGGAACGAAACGGTTACAGTGACACCGGATAAATATTTGCCTATACGCTATATTTTACTATTATTACTATTTATGTGCCTACAACCAATGCAATCTGCAACGCCTAAGCTATAATAATAATATATATCAAGGTATGTGTATTAATAACATGTTGATTAATGATTATGTCATAATGTCGTGTACTACCCGCCCCGGTGATATGTGGGACGCATTTCGAGACTTGGCGTAAAAAAGACAACAAATACGTTGCAACAATATTAATATTAGGTACCTACATGGACGACGATCACAGATCTCGCGTGCGGTGGCGACGGCTGCTTCGGCGGATCCGGTTCGGGTAGTCCATAGAAAATTCAGCAAAAACTCACGGATCGCGTTTTTTTATTTTTCCTCAAAAAGTCTGGGCGATTCGTCGTCGGCCAGATCACTGAGGGCGGATCGTTCCAGAACGCTCGACGACACAACCACCATAAATCGTATACGACTAAAAAATATGACGATATTCTTATTATTTACCGTTTACCGCATTAAATTTTCGAACGGAACGCGAGAACGGTCTACAACGCGACACAACACAAACAACAGACACACGCACGGCGGACGCGAACGCGGCACTGACGAAAAACACGCGCGCACGACGGCAGCCGGTCGACCGGTAGGTAACGGCAACGCTACACACACGTTTCGGCCAATACCGGCACAGCGTTCGGCGACGGCAGTTGTGACTGTGGCACCGCTGTCGGTCGGTGGTGGGGAGCACGCGCGTCGTTGTCGGCGGCCGACCGATCGCACGCGATATCGTAGTTATTGTTATTATTAAATTATTATTATTATTATTATTATACCGCGGTATAGCCGCGCCGCGGATGTCGTGCGGTGCGGCATATATATATATTGGTGGACGGCGTAGCGCGGGGGTGGCGGCGGAACCGCAGTGGTGCCAACGTGGACGTCGGCGGGACGCGGGGCCCGATCGATTAGGGTGTCTGTCCGCTGCCGACGGTGACTCCCGAAGGGTTGTGCGAGAGATGTGAGCGTATGACGGAGCGGAGAGCGGCGCGTCGCACTCACTCGCCTCGCTTCGCATGTGACTATACCGACACCGCTCTGACGGGACCTTGATCGCGGGGAAGGAAGAACTTACGGTTCCAAATTCGAAGCGCGTTAGGTTAGAAAAAGCTAGTGGATGGAAGAAAACATATTCTCAAAATGAACTTTGCCCTCCCACTGCATCTTTGAAACAAAACATTCGTACACAATCCCCAGACCGTGGCGGCGACGATGCCCCCGGAAAATCCGAACCGTAAAATCGTATTTTACCTCACAACGTAACGGACGCAATAACTAGAATGACAATTTATTTTGTCAACATAAAAAAAAAAATACTTATTTTTTACCGTTTAACACGGAAAACATTAACGATTCGAATTGTCTAAAAGACCCTACAATTGAATGGGCATGATAATAATAATAATATAATATGATATGATATATATTTTTATCAAAGGTTTATTTATTATCCGATTATTTGTGTCTTACATTTTATTTCAAAGCGGATATTTTGTCGGGCCGTGATATGTAATAATATATACCTAAAACATATTATATTATTACAATATCTTGTTGAATACCTATTGGTTTAATGTGTTTATATAATACGTATATACATTAACACAATAACGCGTGTAAGTGTCACTGTAGAATTTAATGTGAATGCAATTAGCAACAAATCACTAATTAGTAATTTACCACTATGCACCTACACGAAGACGTCGTTTTAAGTGATACGTCAATTGTTATAACAATTCATGTTCGTAGTAATAGTATTATTTTTACTTGAAAAATACGTTATAAGTATATAAAATAATAATATATTCATTGAATTAAAAAATAATAATAATGGAGTTGTCTGATTCTGAATTTGAATACAAAGACAGCTCCTTTTATTTAAATCCTTAATATAATTAAGCATTTTCATAGAATTAAATAACATTTGTTTTAATTAAATCAAAAAATTGTTGTTTATTTTGTCTTAAATTAAATATATATTACGATACGAATGGTGCAGCAACCAAATAATTCCAAGTAGTTATCAACTTTGAAAATTAAAATTAATATGATGGAAACGATAATTAAAGTATTATCTTTATTTATTACTATTTGTCATTTATAAAAATAAATTATACTCATAGATTCTGTATTGAGAATTTCTAACAAATTATAAATAATTTTTCATGTCTCTTGTAGATTTATGAAAACGGAGCTATCCTATTGCTACAACTGCAGGCCCTTCAATTGCATCTAAGAAAAAATTGAATTAGAGTCATAGTATTTATTTGTTACGTAGAATAAATCGGTCGGTTGATTTTAAATATTTTACTATAAGTACTTCAATGCAAGATTATAGGAAAAACAAAATTTTCAAAAAATGAAAGAACTTCAAATACATCTTTTTATAACTTATTTACCTATGTACCCATTTATTTGATCTTCTTATCTCGATTCAGACGTTTCAGTATTCTGTAAAAGTATAAACTCCGTATATATCGTTCAAAATACAAAACATACAACATAAAAATAGTTTTTTTTTATTTTGCATAAAAAGGAAAATGTAATTTAACTTGTATTGAAAAATACTACCGGTCACAACTCACGGTATCCTAATTTTATTTACTTGTTTACATTTTAGACCTTTTAGAAAAACCAAACCGACAACTCACAAGGTATTCAGTTTTCCTAAATTTTTCTAAATTATTGATTTTTAAAAGAAAAAGACTGCAATTATATTTGTAGAAAGTTCAGAGTTTAATTATCTGATATAGTCACATAATGATATAGATATACATAACTATGTGCATGTAGCCATATTACGTTTATCATAATTCATAGTGTATGGTTTTTGATCAACTTGTTTTATGATACATGTATTAAATTCTATTAAGACTGATATATATTATATTCTTATATGGTACTAATATGAAGTTGCAGTTTTAACATTATATTTAGTTATTTGTGTGTAAAAATAACTTTATACTTACGGTTACGAAAAATCTTTTAAATATTCTTCCTCGTAGGAGGTATGTTGTTTTATGTAGATCAATTCGTTAAAATATGTAAATTGAATACATATATGTAAAAAATCAATACTTATATTATGATAAAAATAATTTTTCAAATTTTAAACAAGATGAACTTCACGTAATATTATAGTATTATATTAAAATATTTTATGGAACTGTTATATGATATTCACATAATATTAGGTATACATAAATATTTTATTTTAGCCAATCGTGAAATTAAATTTTGATTAAGCTTTTTAATAAGTATACATAACCACAACTGCCAACTTTGTATTAATTAGATAATTATATTCTTCTTTATTAATTATCAATAACCAACGATTAAATTAAAACATATATAATATACCAAATAATAAATTATTGTTATTTACTATTGTATTCCAACATGCGTTATATGAAATTAAGAACGATAATATATAAATAAACATCACTCGTTATACGCATATACTTACATTTTAAAGGCGTTTTTATTTAATAAACTTTTTACTAAAAATTTTTGATGCCAAATAAGTTGATAATAACTTGTTGATTATAAGTAAAATAAACATGTCTCTTTTTTGAGGTCGTAACATCTATGTTTTAACTAAGAACGTTTTTATTCGTTATCGTTAGAGTAATAAAATAATACTATAAGTAGCTCAATTATTATCACACAAACGGTATTTTTGTAACTAGTTTAAACCTCATGAAAAGTATTTTTAGCTCTCTATACGCAGTTTATTTAGTTGTAATTGTATAAGTAAATACCTGTTTTAGGAGCTTGTACACTTATAAAAATATACAAAAAAAATTGTTCTTAATTTTATTTCGTTAGATTAAAAATATCATATTTTTAAATTATTAAAAATAACAGCTAGGTACCTATACGACGGTATAGACTTTATAAAAATAACACTATCATACAATAAGATTAAACATAAAAATAATTTTAACACTCACCTAATAAGAATTATTTAAATTTGTATTTGCCTATACATAATCAATAATCATATTATTCAAAAATAAAACTTGCACTCTTAAAATATTATCATAACTAAGTAGAAATGAATGATAATATAATTAGGTAACAAGGTAACTATTTAGTTTTTGTTTAGATTCAAATTATTATTGTCATTGAAAGACAACCCGCAACCAACGCCTTGATCTTTGAATGTAATTGACACGAGGTGACATAATATAAATCAGATTTATGAATATAATTTAAATACATATTTTACATTAATTATTTATTTAGTAATTAAATAAACCATACTGCTTGCAATTTTTTTATTTATAAATTGTATATATTAATTTCACTTAATAATTTATAAAATATATAGGTAATTACATAAATAAGTACTATTTAAGAAACCAATATATCCCAATGCATTTAATAGCAAGTCGATCAAACGGCTCATTTTCAAAGAAGCTCTACTCCTTTATTTTAATTTATGATAAATTAAAACATTTTAGGTACCTACCTGCCTATCTATATATATATACGCAGTGAGTAAAATTTATGATTATTATTTATTAAAGTTATTTAAATGAAACAGGTAGCTTAAGTATATAATTAAACACAAGTATATTGTAAAACTAGAGCTTGATAAATGATAATTTAATCAACAACCATAATATATTATATAGATGTTTTTACACTAATGTGTTTGCAAAGTATGGATTTTCGAATTTCCTCAGCATCACGCGTACAACAGACACTCTATACATTTTGTCTTTTGTCTCAAGCTATTTTCCATACCCCTGCACTGTTTATGTCCGTATCAGAAATGTGCTGATTCAATTATTATTTACGATACGGGAAAACTTTTGTCCGCCTACAAATCTTCTTCAATTCGTTTACGGTTCACTATACCGCAGATTCCAGAACACGCGTTTTATATCGAATTATTGTTACAAATAACTCAACACACATATTTTTATTTAATATATTCAGTATTTCGGCATGGTTATATTTTCATGTTTCAAATTATACAATATCGCCACCAAAATTATTACACACATTTCTGATAATCAGGAACTATATTATGTATACGCATTGCATTACGTATATAAGTCAATTATAATCATCATCAAACGCCCATATTTGGTGACGACTGCTATGATACACGCTATTACTCCCCGTTGACCAATTAGTTATAGTGACTAGTGAGACACCTGTGTACTTTTCAGATTTTTTGTGCCTGCCACTGAGATAATATATACACATATACAGTTTTACAAATATTGCACGTTATACAACAGACGAAGGCATTACAAATAAATTAGGTAATCGATAAACGTTTCAAGAGTTCCATCACTGTAAAAATGTTTTATTACATGTCAATTTATTAAAAATTATCAAAAACCTCACATAATATAGCATGTATATAAGTTTAATATATCACACAAATTCATACCTGCATACCAAAATAGTATATATTTTACGAGTAGTACAAAATATTATAATAATAATAATAATTAAAAATGTTTATGAGCAACACGTTGTTAATTAATAATATATAAGTAACTTAATATTTATGGCGTTAAAAATAAGTAAAACAAATTTACAAATATTATCAATTATAATCAATGCTATTGTTTCGTTCGCGGATTTTATGACTTAACATAATAATCATGGCTTACCTTTGGCTTGTGCAAGGATTTCATTATAGCTGAATTTCCTTTTCCCTAAAATCATAAAAAAATATTATTTTAATTAACTCGTTTTCCCATTATTTTTTTGAATATAAAGTAATTAAGTATTCACATTATACATAAAATATCAATACTATCGTCTATAACTAATTCCACAATATTGTAAATATCACTAAACTTAAAAAAAAATATTATTATAAAACCACTAAAGCTGCATCACAGAATACTATCTATATTGCATTATTTGCGTTATATTTACATAATAATGAAAATTGCAAAATCATTGATCTGGTAAATTTAATATTGTTTTTTTTAAACAATACAACTCACTAGGTAGTGTATATTAACACGTATAGTAGTTAACCAATATTTAAGTAGGTACTCCTCGTCATGGTGCAAACACTTGACTTTGCAGCATATCGTTATTGTCATATAATATAAAATTCTTCTCATCGATGTATACATAACGTGCTATTGTATCTATAAATACATAAACCCCATAATTGGTTGTCAAGAACTCTTCATGTTCTCAAAACAACACTATTTTTTTATAATATTTTAAGAAAAAATTTAAATTGGGTGCACCTGCTGTGGCTGGTATATATTATTATATCTATAGCAGTATTTATATAGATACAAAAACTATATTATAAATGTAAATAGTAATAAAGGTTATTATTGTTAATAAGACTATAGGTATGAAGTAACTTGTAACATATATTTTATTAAATCCTATTATTCGAGATCAAAAAATAAAAAATTGATAAAATAATTGTGTATCTTTAAATGTATAAAATAGTGAAAATACACTTTTTGCAAATATCAAAATTTATTTTGTTTTAAATACATTTATCAACAAATTAGTATGAAGTACTATCATTATTCAACATATACATATATGCATTACATTAAGAAATAAATCTATTGTTTTTTTTACACATTTCTCAGTTAGCTGATTTTATTACGAATTTTATATATTTCTTTTATATTCATAAATTTCTATTTAATAAAATTACAGTTCAAACTTGATAAATATACATATTCTGTTTCTGTATACAAATATAAAAACAGTTACTTGTTTTAATATAAGGTGCAGCATTTTCCAGTTCTGCAGGTTAATCTTTTTACTTAGAGTAACTCAATATTTCCTTCGCAGATAAATTACAAGACTCCTCCTCATAATTTATCACTGAATATGCTATGCTTTACTATAATTAACGCTTTGCTATAACATTTTTCATTAAGCCATAATATAACTTTTTAATCGCTTCAGACTTTCAATCTCTACTCCTAGTAATTTACCCAACCCCATTAACCACACCACCATATTCCCTATAAAAAACTTTCTATATTATTAAACACCCATCTCGCATAATCTCTGCAGCAAACTAAAAAAGATGGCTAAGTGGTTGTATGGTCACGTCAGAATCGCTGCAATAATAATGAAATCGTCTTGCATATTATATTCCAGAAAATCTTGTATAAATCGTGAACTTCTTCCTCTATCGACCATATTCTTACTCAAATTCCGCGTGGAACATCCGGTAGGCAGCCCAAACGGTCGTCATTAATCCTTACTGTCCAACCTTTTAACCTGACATATATATATATATATATATATATATATTCACCCACAATTTATTGAGGCTCTGCAGGAAGCCAGGTTCTATCATAACCTTCTCTTGACTTTACACGTATCTTGGTCATGAATCATAATCGAATTCCTAATGACTACTACTGGCTACTCCTTATTGTAACTCCTACGAAATGTCTCCTCTATACACTTCGCATAAAGAAAATGTCATCTCAGACACCTGTCAACCACTGCGGTTTTCTCTTTATAATTGTATTGATTCGATTATTACAGGTAAAATCACTAATTAAATAAATTAGAACTATCTAGAGCTCTTAACATATTATGTAAATAAAAAAACATATTTATTCCTATTCCTAATAATTAAATATATTTTGTTATAACCAGCAATATATCTTTTAACGTATTATATCTATCTATAACCATTATATTTCTTCAAATGTATTTAGCCATCAAGTGTTTTTTAAACTAAAATCTACTTTATAGTACAGTAGTTTAAAACTGATTGATTTTTCACAAAAACATATAATTATATCCCAGCATACATAAATTAATTCGTATACTTTATTAATATTTTAATGATGAGCTGTTAATTTATCTTGTAGTAATTCAAATTATAATATTGTTCTAAACGCATAATATTTTAGAATATATGATGTATTATAGATGTATATGTGCGTTATAAGCTTTAAATCATATTAAAAATTTAACTACGAATGGAAACTTTAAATATTTGTAATTTTTAACATACATTTATTTCTACAGACACCAATAACAAAATAGTGTTCAATAAAATATTATTCTGTGCTCATTTATATGCTTTATTATTATTATTTTTTGTTTGCTATACCATCAAAATTAAGGTACTTGCATATAACATCGTACTTCTCGTTGTATAGTTTAAATAATCTGAATATTTAGACATGTAGTTACTAATAGGAAATGGAGTTGAAAGATGTTTTAATTTTATATTTGTGTAAATGTTCTATTAATCTAATCACTTTATTCATGTCATCCTGACAATACGACGTTTAGTCTCGATTTGCTTAAACTATACATATGTCGTTGGTATGTGTTGGACCAAAACAGATGAATGAGTTACATTTAATACATCAACCCGACAATAAGCTTTTGCGTTAAAAATTAATTCATGTCAAGTTACATCTACATATTGTATTCGTTTAGTAAATATCTATATTCCACGTATAGTATATATTTAATTTATTTGGTAATATAATTTATTTTTATTTCACAAATCCGAATAAAATTGTTCGCACAAAAAAAAGGGTAAACTCACCACACGATTAAGCTGTTTCCGTTTTTCATTTGTACACCATTTCCGGAACTAATTTGGTATGAAATAAAATAATTACGAATGTATGTTTACAACGATTCAGTTTATCGTACTACTGTGATCTGTATTATACTGCAGCTATATAAACTAATTTATCGTATGCCAAGCATAGAGCATATAATTTTTATTTATGCTTACACCGTTTAACATACGTACAAAATCAAAGTTATATTATAATTATAATATTACATAATATTTATATTATGTATAATTTACTATAGGCTTGAAAAATTGTTCGTTAAATTACTTGAAATAAGAAAATACACTAAACTATAGAATTACAAATAATGAAAAATTCGACAAAATGTGTTTATTATATACACGTACATTCCTAATTTCAGTTTACTTGGTTGACTCTAAATTCACTGGAAAAATAAAATAAATTTACAGTGCAAAAATGTATTTAAGTATTTTTAAACACTTTTCCGACCTCAAGTTTAAAAAGGTAGATAAGTGAGTATCGCCTGCTGTAAATTATTAATTAGTGTCAAGTGGGTCACTATTATAACTTCAAATACATATAAAAAAAAATTGTGCATATGTATTTTTAATATGTTTATACATAAACATAGGTATATTTATATAAATCTTTTATTGAATTTTCAAACATTTTACCAATTAAATAATTTTAAATCAACATTTATGAAAAAAAAAAACTAAAAAAAATTTCTTGCCTATAAATAATCCAGTTTAAAAATTTTGATCGTATTATGAAAATGATTATGTAAACATTTGATGAAAATTTTAGATATCTATTATAAATATTATAATATCAAAGATTGTTTAAGAAGAAATAATTATTTTTCGGGTGAATATCGAATGCCGTAAATATTTGAATTTGAAATGCTCATAAAAAATTAATTTGGCTTTCCAGTAGATTTTTTTTTTTACATATTATAGATTATACAACTAATAAAGAACCTTATACTAAATTTTTAAATCTTAGATATAAAAACAAAATTGTTTTTGAATTTTTAATTACAAATTAATTAATTAATTTTCGCGATTTTTAAAAATAAATGACTTATGAAAAACTTTGTATTCAATTTTCAAGCATTTTTAACCAGCAAATAATTTTTAATCAATATTTATCAAAAAATTGAAAATTTCTTATGCCTATAAATAACTCAAAAATAGTCAAAATATTTTAAATATTTATAAAAAACAATAATACAAACATTTAGTGAAATTTTCAATTATATCTATTTCCAAGTCATATCAAAAAAATAAAATAAATGTTGTTAAAAATTGGATTTGCGTAAAAAATCCCGTCTTTCCTTAATTTTTTAGTTGTTTTTCTAAATTATGAAAATAAGTATACTGGGTAATTTTAAGTTTGACCTCTTTTAAGTACAAAATAAATTCAAATTTATATTTAAATCCACCCCCGTTTTTGAAAATCGAAACATTTTATAGACAACTTATCGTGTACTCATATCCAAAAAAAAGAACACTTCGTGATAAAAATATAAAATCAATACATTTATCGCTCCGCTCAAAATCTAAAATATACCTTATTATATTTATACTATATTGCATACCTAACATTTTTAACAAAATTCTAGAAAGTTAATATGAAAGTTCGCTAGGTATAATTATTATAATTCTACCTTCTGAGTTTTAAAAATAACTCAATATGATTATTACTCTACGTTTATTTTATATACTATATAAAATGTTTTTTTAAAAAAAATTTGTGATTTAAATTTAATTCATTATTTAGAAGTCAACCACTCGAGCAAATAAATATTTAGCACACCGCAGTAAATGCCACAGATGAAAGTACAAATGTATCAGAAAAACGAAAATAGAACTTTTTCCGTGGAAAAATACGTGCAAAGAATAAAATTAATTTAACATTTTTTTTAAGGATTTTTCAAGGAGATTAAAGTTTTAATATGGCTTTGTGAGCAATTCTTAATTTCGTTCTAAAATTGTTTGCACTTTGATAAATCATTTTTATTCGAGTTAAATGACTATATTCCATCTTGAATATTATACAAACAAAATAAAATAATAATAATAATAAATAAATGCTGATAAAACTTTATGATTTTGTTTACGTTTAATGACGCGATAAAAAAAAATAAAAAAATACTACTGCAAATAATAATTTTTTAACGAGTCTGCAGGCGCGCAGTGGTGAGGTGATCCCAAAGTCGTATACGATATTATATCAACAATTATGCCACTTGTAGTGTATAATAGTAATAATAATATACCAAGGGCGATAACGTGTGCCTCGTTAACATACATAATAATATAAAGTCGCAATATTTCTGTTGGTTTTGCGAATCCAAACACCACACCGGCGGACGTTATGTTTTATACATTATAATATATTGCGTCTTCTTTTACTCGCTATATTTCTCTCGCACACATTTATTTCTAACTAATATAGACACACGATGTTACACAAAGTGAACGTGAAAAATTAAGTTTATTATACGGTGTGTGCGATTCGTGCACCGTGCAACATTCGAGAGAGAAATCATTGTTTTGAGGCGTTCATAATACATACATACGTACATACATTATGGTTCACCGACAAATATGCCGCTGGTAATAATTTACCTATATATTGAGCTAATAACACCAGTCGTTTCAAAAAACGGGATCCTGGTGTATACAGAAGACTAAGATACTAAAGTAAGTACCTCTTCACCACCACCAAATGCATTGTCCGCGAAAATAATAAACAGGGTAATCGTAGAATAATAATTATCGTCCGTATTCGACGCGATCACGCGATCATTATTACATCAAAATAATACACTATACGCATCCACGCCTAAGTAACAAAGTCTGTTCCGACCTTTCCCTTACTCAGTGATATGTACGGTGTACGTATATTGTGTTTATATATAATATAGGGTTACTAACCGTATATTTTTAATTCTTATATTTACATAGTATTATTTATTACACTACTGCATAATGGGTACAAAAACACGCGTATATATATTATCCTTGGAGTATTTTTAATCACTTATATAAAGGTAAACAATAAAAGCGAGTAGATGCAGTTTATCATACTATTACAGTATTAGAATAGTATTATACCCATATTATATTATAAACTGCATTACTTTCCTCCATAGAAAATTATAATATGTCATACTCATAAATATGTTTCTATTCTTCTATTCTGCCGTTGGCATTTCACAACACTCATTTATCCAATAAATAATAAGGTAGATGCGAGATGCCAACTGGGTAATCTATTTCAATACTTAAATAAAAACATTCAATAAACAAATATTGAAAATATTTGAAAACAAATCCAACAGAGTTTTTGTATACTATTATAATATTATATTTTTCAAAAAAAAAAAAAATGGTCATACAATGAAACGTGCAAATACTTTACAAAATCGGTTTATAGTATTATATACTAATCGAGTAAAGACAAAAATCGACGATTCGAGAAAGTCTGCTGCAATAATCAATTTAAGAGCTACCTATATACTGCAGTATACCATTGTATAGCTGTAAACGACTGAATGCATCTTAGAAGGAAAATTTTTATAAAATATGTATTGAACGGTTGCTGTACGTGCGTAAAGTTGCAGCAGTATTGCACTGACATACACATACTGCAAGAATAGGAAAATGAGATCATGCAGCCCACCCTACCTTGCAATGAATATGGCGTGCCGCGTGGTATATAATTATAAATCACAATATATATGCAACCTACGTTTACTCTTGTACATCTATATTTGTGACGTAAATCGGTAAATCAAATACCAGTTATTATTGAATAACTAGCTAATATTAATACAAATATATAGATAAAACGTGAAGTATAATATAAGCAAAAAAAAAAAATTAATTAATTCATAATTTACAATATTATGTTTAATTTCGAAGAATACTCGATAGACTATAATAAACGTATAATGAGATAAAAATAAAAATTAACGATTGATTTTAGTTATTCACGGTAGATACGAGCAATCGTTGATTTTTAATATTTTTACTCTAAATTTCCAGTATTGCATCCACCTTGATTAAGATAAAAGATATTTTATTAATAATTAATAATTTTACACTTATACGTATAAAAACTACCGGCAATGAGTTTCAATTATATATTTGCATGAATGTAGCATGTATGAATAGATATATAATCAAATACAATATTATACAGAGAATATCATTTTGTATAATATATATTATAATAAGTTATACATTTATAATAGATATAAAAAAAAACTGATAACTATAGTGGATTTTTTGTATATTTAAAAATATTTCTGTTGCTATAAAAAAGTATAAGCATTTCTAATTATTATAATGCACTGATTGAAAGCTGTAACTATCAAATTTTTGAAAAACTTTATTGAGTTAAATTAATAATTTATTGATTTCATAATAACATATAATTTCGTTTTAAAAATGTACATTCATTTGA
Organism: Rhopalosiphum padi; assembly: GCF_020882245.1. Classification (NCBI taxonomy): domain Eukaryota; kingdom Metazoa; phylum Arthropoda; class Insecta; order Hemiptera; family Aphididae; genus Rhopalosiphum; species Rhopalosiphum padi. The sequence continues at coordinate 7,819,796 of NC_083598.1, read as the reverse complement.
TCGTCAATCAATTATTTATAATTCTTATTTAACAAACATTTAATTATAAATTTAAAAAATGTTAAATGAAAAAATATTTATACAGAAATAATGTCTCTGAGGAAATCAAAATCCTATTATATCGTTAGATTTACCCAAGTTAAACAATAATAGACTAATTTGATTACTTTAGTTACTACCTATATAATGTTTAGTAAGACATAATTCTTTTAATTAGATTTTTTGAATAACGTTTAATTAAATCTAAAAACTCGCGCAATTTATGATTCCAATAGTATATTACTATTTACTACCGAAGAACCGGTGAAGTTTTCTTATTTACACACATTAGGACACATTAAGACACGCACTTCTATTTGTTTTGATGAAGCTATTTAAATTTTTACACCTATTCATTATCCTTTCATTAGATATTAATAAGTTTAAATTTAATTAATTTTCGTGCTCATTGGCTTCAAAATAAAATATATTTACACTGCCACTGATACTACTTTATTGCAGGTTTAGAATAAGGAACTTTAGTCCTTGCCACTTAAATATTTTTTTTTATTATTAAAGCTTCAAGAAATATATCTATTAGCCACAAATATATGAAACATAAATAATATATAATATGATTAATATATTATATAAATTGATGAACTATTTCCTTGTTTGTTAGCTGTTGCTATTTAATTAAGACACAGTAAACTAAATTTAAAGTTACTTAATAATTCACAGTTCTCACTACGGCGCGTAAAGCAATATAGAACATTAATTGTACACATTAGTTATAAAATAGTTTCGATTTTAGTTCATTACCAATAACCAATTCTATATGTAAAATCTTCGTCTATAATGATGAATCATAAATATATATATAAATTCAATAGAACATGGTTAAATTGCATAATTAAAACGAGCATAATGTATTTGTATTATAATATTATAATTGAATACCTAATACCTAATAATAAAACATATGGAAATATGCTAATCATTATATTATTATGATATATATTTAGAGTTATAAAAAATCCATTTGTGGAATGTTATTGCATTCGTAAACTGTTTACAGTAAACGATATTTATAAAAATGCATTGCTATCCATATGCAGTATGCACTTATCTATAAGTTAATATCTTGTAAAAAAATATATAATAAAAACTCCTATCGGCTATCATGTAACATTTTGCTGATTCACAAACATTTGAGGAGACAAAATGTCTAAATCCTTAGTTCTAACACCCACTTATGAGCGATCCGGTGATCAATACGACGACTGATCGTTTTGAACAGTTGTGATTATTATATTACTGTTGTCCAGCCCAATAGACAATTGAATGAGCTGCATGATTGTTTTTAATTATTACAATAATAATATAATTAAGATAAAGAAATTAAATAATTTCATTATAAATCTAACTTTACCACCTCATAGTTCACAATTTCAATATGTAAAATACTTAAATACTTTATACTTATATATTATGTATACCCGAATCTTTAAATTGCTTTAGTTCATTCAAATTTAAATTTTTAGTTACAACATTTTAGAGACGAATAAATATGATTTTTCAACTCCAAAATTAATGAAAATTTATATAAGTATCATAAACATATCGATAATTAAGTGAAAAATATTATAACACATTTAATTATTGTTTTTCTATATTATAACTGATTTATTTGTAAAGTATTCTATAGGTAATAATATACTACCTACTTTTAAATCATTTATTTTTTTTCTTGTAATTAGATTGTTTTCATTAAATATAAATGAGACTTGTTTTAAAGGGCAATTATAATTTTTTTTTTAGGATCTCGGGACACAAGGTTTTGATAGAATTATTATTATAAAAACTAAATTTTAGAAAAAATTTAATTTAATAACAAATGTCGACAAATTTAACAAGTCCGAACTTATTTTATTGGTTCACATAATGATTAGGTCATGTTAAAATATTTATTGTAAGTCCTATTAAATTAGGATTTTTTATAAGTGTGCACTAAAAAAAGTATCCAAAAATATGTTAACAGTGATATTTGACATAACATTCAAAATTATACAATATGAAACTATTTATTAATATATTTTTTTCAAATCAAAATTATATGTGGCATAAACAGATACAAACGCTTATTCAATGTATATATATATTTTTTAGTTTTATTAATTCAATAAATATATATATTAATATTTTTAATTTTCAATTTCGTTTTAAATAAAACAATATTTATGCTGATATGATATAATTTAATATGGAATGATATATAAATTATTCCCTTAACCCTATACTGTTTTGAATATAAAGTTATTTAGCTTATTAAAATATATATTAAATAAAATACCTAATGAAGTGCAAGTTATGAAAAAATAAATGTAAATATTAATATGCCATACATAAATTACTAACGAAACCTCTAATATTTTATTTTTTACATCCTAACCCCAACCTTATCAATTATAAAATAAAATAGTGTAGTAATGTACCTATATATAATATTATTTTAACAAAATCTTTGATAGTAATATGGAAAATTTATTTGAATTAATTTTAATTCGATATGTATATTTACAGCTTAAATAAATGATATCCTTGTTAAAATGTTTTTATAAATAAATAAAAATGTAATAATTATATTTTAATTGACATATCTCTGCCCATAAGAGTAATTTTAATAAAATTTAAGTATTTAGGATATATTATATGTAATCCTTACGTACTTAAAAAAAACTATTTTAAAGTTGTCTAAATTAAAAAAGACTTAGATATTTTTACTTATTCGATATATCATATAATATTACACATACCTACCTATATATATTCATAAAAAAAAAACAATTTTTAATTCTATGTTTCTAACCCCAGTTCGTTTTTACACGTATTCTCTTATTCGCAAAGCCACTTAGGCCAGGTCACGAAGGGTTGTTATTGCGAACACCGAATTACGGGAACCATAAAAATAATGAACGTATATTAACCACACGAGATTTCAAACTTTATGTCCACATAAGATAAGTGCTGCAATTCGTACGATAAAAATAAATAACTTTAGATTTTCATGAAAAAAATAAAAATAAAATAAGTTAAAAGATGAAATAAATTCTGAATAACTTAAATGTCTAAACTGTAAAGAAATACTATAAATATATGATAAATTAATTTACATATGGCACTATAGTTACGAGTAAACAATAAACATACAGTTGATATTAAATATTATAAATTATATCTCGATAAATTTAGCATATTTGTAGGCCTTACTCTTTTTATAATAAATCACAACTGCTATTTATATTAGATAAAATTGTATTTAAACAAGCAACATGTGTAATATAATAAAAAATATAAGTGCTGAAATACAATTATCACCTTTTTGGTTACTTTATACAATAATTATATTTGATAGTTGACATTATAACTATATATACAGTTTATATAGATGATAGAACCTAACTTATATACATCCCGATGTACATTACACTTCGATAGTAAGTTGCTTCCATTTGTCGCGCTACATTAATATGCAGTTAGTTGGCATTTAAAATTCTCGATGATATCAAAATTACCAAATAATAAACGAAAGTATTAAAATTGTTAATTTTGTAAAACTATTATACATTGTTTACTTTTAACCATATAGTACAATTACTACAATATCAAATTAATTGATTGTCTATTATTATTTCTTATAACTAGATATACCATACTTTTTAGCATAAACCTATACAAATTAATAAGTTGAATAAGTATTACAGTTTAAATATATTATAGGTCAAAATTAAATACCTGTTATATGTATTTAATTTTAAACTCATAAATCGCAAAAAGAAACCAAGAGGTTGCATGGTTGAGGAACAAATTTTTTTGAAATATCTCACATGCTTTTTAAATAAAATAGTAAAATTAATCTTTAAGTCTTCAAGTTAAAATAAAATAAAAATAGAAACTTATCTAAATCTATATGCACTCATCTTGTAACGAATACAGGTATTTTTCATGTTAAAGTTTTATTTAAGTAAACAGCAAAAACTTTTCATGAAATATAAATTTATAAACATAATGAAGTAAGTAGCGGTTCATTAGATAATTTATTGTTCAACACTCGTCACCGACATCAATCATTCTCGACATAAATAAATAATGATGTGTTTTGTTTGTTTTCAAGGAAAACTATTTTTCGAGAGAAAATTTAGAAAATTATTTATAAGTCAGCATTATATATTATAACAATGCTCGTTGATGAATCGTTCACACTAAGCCAACAATACGAGTATTATATAGCAATAAGGTATGGGATTTAATCTATTGCAAAATGCATTATAACTTTATAAGATAGCTGTTTAATAATAAACATATAATACTATGTATAGTGTATACCTACTGTAGATAAACACGAGATTATTTGATGCGTAAAATGTGTGGGAAATACAAAAATTGAAAATTTAACTTTGTAATCATACTTTTAAAAGATTGTTCAATCATATAGCTGTCACATCCTCACACGACTTTTTTTTTAACAATTGTTGCAGGTGTCTATTATAGCATTATGCTACATATTTTAAGCTTCTGAAAATTGCTTCTCCCGAAAAATATTTATATATACAATCAAAAAAATTGATAAAACTTATTCATTTCATCATAATAATGCCAACTCAGAAATAAGCTAATGCTAATAACAGATAAAGTATTTCTTAAAATCAATTGACAGACAAAATAGAACAAATTTCCTCTATACCTACCTAAGTTAAAATGAGGTTTGTACAAGTTTATATTAAAAATAACCTTATTACTTATTAATAACGGTTAGGTAAATAAAAACAATTGGTATAGACAATTCGAAAAGTCAATTATAAAATTATAATAATACCAATATATAGGTATATATTACGTACAAATATATTATAATATATATATTGATTATAATGGGTATAAAATATATATTTGTGTTTATAAATTGAATTTAAGATCAAAACACTATACAGTAATACAGTAAGCACCCAAAACACATAATATATACTAGCTTGTATTTACAGTTAAAAATTGCATGGGTATTATCAATAGGACGCGACATTTTGTATGAGTTGAAAAATGGGGCCGTTTGTAAAAAAAACAGTTTGCTCCATAATTCTTGTGAAATGCTCACTGTTTATCTTTTGTAAACAAACAGTTAAAAAAAACCATACTCATCTAAAATTTATAAGGAACATGCACACATGGTCAGTGCAATAAATATTACTAGACATTTATTTAATTTATAAAATATCAAAAAGTAATAATTAAAAAAAATCTTAAAGAGATTTTATTTCACAGAATTAAATTTAAACATTCATTTAATTCATACATAGATATAAAGTTTAAATACTTAAATAGTGTTACTAGATGAGGGACTATTAAGTCATTCAATTGTTCTAAATCCCGCACCAAATTTACTATTTAAAAAAATTTTACTTATTATACATATACATATTCATATTTATTTTTAATAAACAAATGTGAAATCAGCATTTTAACTAATTTTAATTTTTACTTTAGTCTATATGATAATTTAAATTATAATAATAATATATCTGTATCAACTATGATATCACATTATTTATTGATATTTTTTATTATTATTATTATTATTATTATTATTATTTTAATAAACATGGAAATTAAAAAAAACATATTTTATCAAAACTGATAATGGAATACCAACATTTTTTTCACATTAACTTTTAACTTTTAAGATTGAAACACATCACATAAATAACCTAATTATTGTTAATAAAAGAACACTAAAACACCTACCAAAATAAAATCACATTATCAGTATTTATCAAATATAAACCATATTAATTTCGAAACTAAGATCACAGTTATTTTACGTTTACAAAGAACAAATGTTATATATTAGAGTAAAAAAATAAAACCGATTTAAGTTGTCTTATTCACATAAGCTCAATATTATAAAACGGAAGTAAAACTTTTTTATCCACGTATACAATAAACTGAAGACGATATCTGTACGTAAGATTTCGTGTAGATGCCTAAGGTTGTTAAAGCTCAGCGATACACACATCATACACTATTTTGTTTTATATATGGAAAAAATAAAATATATCATAAAGCAATTTGTAATGCTAGTAAAAGGGTATAGCTATGAATTTTACATGGTTATTTAAAATTTAAAAAGCACTATACTACATTGAGCTTATCAATAATAAACGGAAACATTCGGCGTACCGAAACGCATATTATGATTATATCACGTTTAATAGGCGGTGTGTAGTCAATATGTGTATATACGCATTATAATATATTATGTGCAATACAGGAATCAAGCAAAATTGTTTTCGATATTAATCGATAAATTATCGTGTGCAATATTATAATATACAATTATACTGATGCATACAATCACACTGTCGCGGTAGTTGGGGCAATATACTGCAGATAACCGCGCGTATATAATATGTATTATATATACCATGTATATATAATATATCATGGAATCTACATTCTACATCACAAGAACCCGCCGATTCGTGTTTCCATATTTCGTTTCTGAAGTAAAAAAATCGTTTCGACAGCGATAAACTTTTTTACGATGCTACTTAGCATAATATATACGGGAGTGTGTATTGTCGTCACACGTGATGGAGCTTCATCAGTATGTTAGGTATAGTAAATTTCTCTGTGTGTATATTTACACGTCGTGTCTTATTACTACCTCAATTCATCCTTAATTCGTACTTTACAACTTTTGCGCATCACCGCGGTCCCCATCTAAAATGTATAATACTATACATAAGTATATTACGATTACCTATAGGTATGTTTACGCTCGAGGACACGTGAAGTCTCGTCGAACACTTCTTAACATTCGTTTAACGGATGACAGTCATACGATTTTTACAACTTAAAACGATTACATCAAGAATAAAGTGATGTATACATTTGGCAGTGGGTGGACCGTGGATATAATCCCCCTCGTTTATTTTTTTATTCAAAAGTTTAATTTAATTTAAGCCAACAATTCTCTCCTTCCCCCCCCCCTTAGAATAACTTTTAATTATTCTAAGATTTTGTATTAAAACTTCTCCTAATATAAGAGTAAAAATTAGGTAATACAATCATACAAAACAAAAAAAACCATTTTAAATAAAATTTATCATTCTCGAATATGACACATGTGTTATCTTACAAACGTACAACAAGCCAAATTTGCATTCATTATTTTTAATTTTATCTTGTAATGTCAAAATCACTGACCAACTGAATAGACAAAATTCACTGATCATGATCACTATGTGTATTCAAAAGTTGTTCTAGAGTTCTAGACCTATGACTGCTCGGAATATCTCTAATAATAACCTAATAAAAGTATAAACATGATTAGAGATTGGTGTTAGTGTTGCTAAAACAATATGATTTAAAAGTATAACGTCAACAGTGAGCAATTCCATAATTATGAGTTATAGTTTCTAGCTGAAGCGAAGTCAAATGTATATATGCTATAATAAATAGGACTTGTTAGTTGTAGAAATTGCATATTGTTATATATGCTTTCGATTTATAGCAGACGAAGCTAAAAATCCAAACTATACGATAATATAATGTTAAAAATCAAAAATGTAAAATGCTTATTTTGTATATTTCGTCAATTTTAGGGAAAAGTGTATATTTCATTGATTTTTATAGGCATATTAAGCATATTTAATATTAAAAAAAATATATTTTTCTAAATCTATATGCATTAACAATATTGAATATAAAACTCAATATTATTTTACGTAATCATCACAGTCAAATATTAATTTGACAACTACAGTGCGATGTGCATTTAATCTATATCACGATAATATGTTGAAATATTATCCTATCGTCGATAAGTTTAATTTAACTTATTGTAAATCTATTTATTATTTATTCGTTAGTTAATGTGTTGTAAACGACTGACACTACAGTAATTTTATTATTTTGAATATTTTTTTTATTTAAAAAAATAATTTAAATGCCAACCATTTGTTCGTCATATCTAAATATTAACTAAAAATGTATTTTTCCATAATGTTAAATTTGTTTTTATGCATATTATTAACAACATTAAATTTTTTTGGAATTTTCAATAATTTTTTTGTATAATTTACAATAATTGTTCGTACATATTTTGCCTATTAAAGTTCCTATAACTTCCAATCCCTAGCTATATACAGATATGTATATATATATTATTAACTATTAATCTATAATTATTAACTATTGAAAAGCAAAACTTTCTGTGGTAACTTATTCGCTGAAGTTTAAGGGCCCAACGGCGCGCTTACACTCGTTCTCGCCCATGTGGTGCACGAGCACAGAGCACATTTTAATTTATAATATATAAGTACTATAATAATATTAAATAATATATACGGAGTGCGTCACGAAGATATGACTTAAAGTTTACGTACATTATTTCAGATGATTCACTAAGCAAGCTCACTCCTTTTTGTTATCTAATAATAAGGCAGTTTATTCAAATTCTGATTATTGTAGGCATTTTTAAATGTACCTGCTTTGAGCAGATTTTTTGTTCTACTCAAGAAATGTACAATTATGATACAGACTTAAGTTTTACAGATTAAATCCCCCCCCCTTTTTTTTAATTTAAATTATTTATCAGATAATTTTGTTGAACTTTTATATGTATCAAAATTAAAAGTCAATTTCATTTTGTATAGATACTAAGGATAAAATCTACATAATAATTTTGGATTTGGTTTTGAAAGATTGGGGGCTTTAGTAAATCATTTTGTGTTGAAGTGAACTCAACATATGCAATTTATATAAGTATTGATTATTGTAAATATTTCGTACAACCTGCAAAACGTCGGCAGTAACGGCCGGAAGCTTGTACGGCAATCCGTATGGGTGCGGATGTTGCGGCGGCAATCTGGTGTTGATGGCGCCAGTTCCGAGAACGTTCAGTTCGGGCGCAGCGGCTGAACCGACGTCTTTGACTTTTAAATTGCTCTTAAACGGTTTTTTGACGACTGACGACGAGGACGACGAGGACGACGACGCCGGTTCAACGCCTCCTGCGGGCCGGCCAGCCGTGAACAGCTGATGTTGGTGTTGGTCAAGCGCGAACGTGACTCGTTGCGGCCGGCCAAACGAACCGCGACCACCGGACGACGACGATGACGACGACGCGGACACCTGACGCCCCGCGGCCGTGAACAGATCGGCTTCGGCCACGGTGACGGCGGCCGGTGGCGGCAGCAACTCTTCGGCGGACGCAGTACGCTTGTTAATGAACATCGGCCTGGACGTGGCCTGGTGCTGACCACAATTGCACGAAGACGACCGGGGTGGTCTACCGCAGTCGACGCCGCCGTTGTGCAGTTGCATGTGATATGCCGAAATAGCCGGCGGTGGTGGCGTGGGCGGTAACCCGGACGGCACGATGCCGGCGTTCTGCAACTTCGTACCAGCCGCCTGCAACTTCTCCTGGATAAAAGCCCGTTTGGCACCAAAGTCCGGGTCCCGAGCAGCCGCCGCTCGGCTTCCGGACTGCATGGTGTGGTAATGATGGTGGTGATGGTGGTGGTGCACGGGGTTCCGGCCGTCCGCGCTCGAGCACCGTTTCGTGAACTTTTTGCGCCTGTAATCGAACGATGGTTCGCTTTGGGTCGACTCGACGTCTGTCTGGACGCCCGACGGCGGGGCCCACGACGAACGCACTGACGAAGAGAGCAGCGTGCCGAACCGCGATTCGGCGAGGTTTCCCAGCGATTGACGACGGCACGCTGCGTCTAACGTCGCCGACGAAGGCAGTATGCGTGGACACGGTTTAGCTACCACGCCGAGCGCCTCGGCCGCGCTGATTTTTCTGCCATCCGACGACGATTGCTGCTTGTTCTGTTGACTGTTGACGGCCAGCAGTGCGGGTGACGAACACCGGCTACCAGCCGATAACCGGAATGACGACCTGGACGAGTCTTTGGCAGGTGGTGATGAACTCTTCTCGTCCACGGCCACGTCGCCCGGCAGGCTACCACGTTTCTCAGTTGGCGGCGAGGACGTGGCTGTGACCGCCTTTATCGCGCTGTCGGAATGGTGTCGGACCTTTTGCGGGTGTACGTTCTTGACCGGCGACTCAATGGTTCGCACCCATATGTCCGCTGCGCCATCGTCCTCTCCGTCATTGTCGTCATCGTCGTCGGCATTGTCATCATCGTCTGTGCTCTCGGCCAACGTGGAAGTACCCGAGTCCACTTCCACAGGAAGCCTCTGGTCGACCGTTGTACCGGTGATAACTGCCGTTGGTTTGACGGTACATCCGCTTTCGAACTTGCTGATCAACGCCGAAGCGGATAAGTCTTCGTCCGGTTCAGCGGTCGCCGGTTCAGTGATCGCTGGTTTAGTGGTTGCCGGTTCAGCGGTCACCGGCGGTGATATAATAGGCGGCGGTGGTGGTAAGAGGTTAGTGTCTACATCCGAAACGACGGTACGAGGTGGCGATGGTGGCGGCGGCGGAGGAGGAGGTGACGGAGCGGTCACCGTCGCCGGTTCCGGTTTCTCACAGACCGGTCCTGCTGCAGATCTCTTGGCCGGCACCGTGGTCAGTCTTGTCTGTTCACCCCTAGGCGGCACAGGGGGTGGTTTCTGTTTACCCGTCGCCGTCGTCCCATGCCCTGTAGCTGTGGACGTCCTGACCGGTGGCGTTGGAGCGCCACTGCTGGCGCCACCACCAGTGCCGGAAAACGTGTGCAAGACGGATGCCGGTACGGGCGTTTGCAGTTGTTGCTGCGGCGGACGGTGATCGGCGGCGGCGGGCGAGGCCGCCAGGTAAGTGAACGGTTTGCCGAACGCCGCGGCCGGCCGCATAGTGTCGACTGCGACTATACTTCCGGTCGGACCGAGCTCGTCACCAAAAGATCACATAAAAATCGCGAGTCACCGATCGAACCGACGGACGGAAGGACGCGATCTTCGCGAGCGTACGACGGCGCGACGGAGGATCAAAAACGGAAACGTACACGCGCCGCAGAGGAGATATTTTTGTGATGTATGGTGTGCGACACTCGCGACCGCGGAAAACGTCGTCGGTATACAGTGGTGTGCGCGCCCCTCTCGAGAGAGCCGCCGCGTGCGTTTGCGTGTGTCGTCGCGAACTGGGGACGCGACGCGAGCAGCGCGGACGGCCGTCGAGCGGCGGCGGCGGATCGAACGGCCGGCCGTGCGCATGACCGTTGCAAAGGAGCGCGACGTGCCGCTCCGAGGCGGCGGGACGTGCAGGAGGTCCCTCTGTGCGTGCGCGCCGCGGAGGAGTAATACAGCAATTATACCGTGGAAACACCCGGTCCCGCCGTTCGCGCGGCGATATTATATATATCATGCCGTCGCCCTTCCGCGCGGCTGTGTCGTCGCTCGCCAGCCAGCAGCTTTTCATCTCCAAAAACGAATATATATTTTTACTCCCCGCGAAAAACCTAACCTATAACAACACGTTACGTTCAGTATCACCACACTATCATTATTATTATTATTATTATTATTATTATTATTATCATACACTCTTTCGATATCGATCAACTGGATATACATAATGCACGACACGCCACGCGCACGCTATACATGCATGACAGCAACAATATACCACTGCCGCTGCCACCCCAAAATATATCGTTTTTTATAACTATGTATGTGCATGTGCGTACATGAAGTACGATTGAAAGCGCACATTGTTTTTTAAAATATTTTACATTCGTTGATGTATGTGTAGAATATATTTTTATTGTTTTGAGTGTTTTCGCTGACGTTTTCGAGATTTTTATTGTCATGTTATTGTTGTTGTTATATCGACAAGTCCTATCACACCTGTTTGAAGTGTATTTAGAAAGTTCCGAGATTTTGGCATTTACGAACAACGGTATAGCGTTTCCCGCCCCGGCACTATAACTGAATAACTCAGTAAATGCGTAAAACCCGATTATTGGCAATAATGTACTCAGCTATTATTACCGTTATTAGTTAATACGAGTATATATTGCTATTCTCGACGAATTCTCATTTCCGTCCCAATTAATTTTGATATAAATGATATAATGACGTTAACTATTAAGTAATATTAAACTGTTAACGAACACGTTTCTTTGAGGATACATTTTTATTGCATTCTTGTTAATTTTCGTTTACCTATTACGAAACCCGTTCACATTGACGCGTTTATTCCATTTAAAATATTATTGTATTGATGAATGATGTTATGATAATATGTGTTTCACTTTAAATAATTTAATTATTAGTGAATATTTTGTATTTGTTTTTTCTAAATATTCAAATTGTATGATTATATTATAATATATTGACATGATGTGTACCTATATCGATGTCAAAAAAAAATTCTTCAACTCCCTGTCGTTTCATGTTTAAGTACAATATTCTAATTTATAATAATTGTTAATAAGCTTAAATTTAATATTTATTTATTGAAAATATAAGCAGATACCCAACAGATGAGCCCAACAGTAAACGATTACAAAAATAATATTATAAATATAACTTAAATTAACAAATCATACATACAAAAACAAAAATATTATTTATAATTATTTTCTTTTTCTAGATTTACTCATATAATATTTTTGTTCAAAATTAAAAACAACCACTACTATAAATGGAAAATATTAACGGCTAGAACTGAGTCAATGTATTAAAAAAAATTAAATTAAATGTAAGTTTACGACAGGTATAATATTATAAAATAAATACATTTATTACTACAACCCAACTAAACTTAATTAATCTTATTAATATGATGACCCGTGGAGAATAATTTCAGTTAATCCAATTTGATTAATAGTATTTAATACTCAAAGAGTAGGTCTTGAATAATACAACGTAATTTCATCCATGTCAAAGTGCCTTTAAATTAAGTTGGTAGGCAATAACATTTCACTCAAATTTTAATCGCACCAAATATGCTATAGGTTTATATACTGATGTTTACGAGTAGGTATATCATATAAAATAATATACCAAACGAATTAGTTTCTCTTTATTTTATTGCATATATAATATTATACATAATATTACAGCCTATAGGCCTAGATAGTACGTATTCGTGGTATCTTTCGACAGATATACTAAAACGGAATATATCAGTTTTAAATTTTAATTAGCTGAAAATAATTTCAAAATTTCAGACTTACAATATTAATAAAAACTAAAATAAAATAAAATCACTTTACAAACGCATCTTATATTGTTATAACTTATAACTTATAAGTTACTTATTACAAAATACAAAATATTTCAATAAAAATAAATTAAAATACCAATGTTGTGTGTATAAGAAATTAAATTGTATATTTGAAACTCAGTACATTTATAACATTTATTTTTTTCATATAAGTATGCTTTTTACAAACAAGAAATTGTCATAACAGCTATCGATCGATTGTCCGGCAACCATTTCGAGGAAACTGTAATTATTGTAGTTATTTTAGATTCTTAGCTGAACGATGAATGTATTGATTTTACAATGATATATTTTTGTGGGGCTATATAGATATAGAATAAACACATTAAGTACTTGAAAATATTATGTTTTAATTTTCGGGTGAATACTGTTAGCACATTGGATCTAATTGATATTTTTGAGAGATCGAAATTAAAAATGTCCAATCTTTTTCAAAATATTTGGCAAAAAATATTATGTACTTACCTAATCAAACATACACATTGATAATTTAATATCTAAACAAAATTATTTTTTTTTTTATTAATTGTTAATGAATTATCTATTTGATTCATTGTGTTGTGGGATTGTTTGAGACGCATGCTCGCGGTACTTACTAATGTTATGTAACAACTAACAATCATACTAGCACAACAATCATAATTATAAAATCAAAAAAAAAGTCAAAATAATGAATACCGACCACATTGGAATAGACTACGTCTCCAATTAAGTTGTTATAAAGTAATATCTGTCACATTTACGGATTACACTTATATTACTTCATCAATGTACATCGTCTTATAAATGATCTAACAGTAATTCACTATAATAATATAACTATACTTGATAGATGCTCTAGAATAATACTACCTATACATATTCAAGTTCAGTTCCCCAAATATACTTTTACAGAGTTTTTCTTAGATTCACAAAATCTACCCGTTTTTAATACATGTAAATACATAATTATATTTTATAAATAAAGTTCGTGATAAGTAATAAGTAGATATACATTCTAAACAAGAAACTTATGAATAGTATACAAGAATTTGTGCATCTTACCTTAGCGTGGCATAATTCTCAAAAAAAAGACGGGCAGACCAGAATTGGGCCAGACTCATGTCAAGCACTGCCCAATAGCGCCGTGACGAACAATAATGTCATAGGCAGTTGCTTCTGAGATTTTTTTAAATAGAGAGCTGGGTGTTGTGGTCGGCAGGTCCCCTAATTGTAAATGTAATATGATACTCAATATCAAACACAGATCTGACCTATGAAACATAAATTTTTGCTAAGCTGGTGGGATATTAGTAGCTCTTTAATACAATAGAACATTTTTGATAGTATGCAGTTTTTATGCGTGACAATTGGATGTTAGAAAACAGTACCCAATTGAAAACTCATGTATTATAAAGCGAATATTGGCCGAGGACCGCAACAGAATATCTACGTATAACAGGTTAATATGTACGTTTAAAGTAAGAACATAATATGCACAGTGTAATTTAAAATATACATTGGCACGAACAATAATTGTAAATTACATAGACTTGTAAACACAACCATGCCTAACTAGATTACAGTCAAATTATGAGAAGTTAAATTTTATAGTCCTTATTTCATAACAATTATTATTTATTACCTATCTATATTAAAAAATAGTATTTATGGATCATAATATATTGTCGTAAAATTGTTGATTTAATGCTTAGCCCCGAAATCTCACTTACCCATCCCAAAATGAGTATAGATACCTATTGAGTAAATTGAGGATATTGGCAAATGTATGTATACCCTAAAGTCCTGGACATCCCAAGATTTGCGCACGATCCACAGGCGTGAAAAACGAAAATATAAAAACTGTGTAATCAAGAAAAGATGGAGAGAATGTCTGTAACGGCGGCCGTTTTATCGTAATAATTAAAACTGAACAATAGAAAATATCATGGTTTCCTACTTGTGTACCCTATACAATATGGTTGGTTGTTGCGGTTGCTTCAAGACTACGCAGCTTATCACGGTAAAACCGCGTGTTAGTCTATAACCTCGTGCCGATATTAATGTTTCGGCGAAAACTTTCAGAAAGCGTCCGTCCACGAATACCACAGTGAGCTTCTATAAACTTGCGGTCCCCCGTGCGCCACCAGTAACCGTTGTCATTGTATAATATTATGTATATATAGTTATACATGTATACAGAGAACTCGCGACGTACGGGCAACCGTGATGTCCGTCAATATCTTATTCATTTCAATAGTTGATGTCGTTCGATTTATTATGGTTTTCGATTGAACCATCATCATCTGTGAATGCGTATATATACATTTATTATAATAATTTGCAGCCCATTTAAATTTCAACGATAATATTATAATCTTAAATATGAATTTCAAAATTAGACTTGCATTTACATGAGAAGGTCTTATAACTATTTGCAAAAAAAAAATAAACAAAATTAAGCAAAGGTTAGCGACACATATTGCTGGCAGTTTTTGCATATTTTTCATTTTAAATATTTTTATGGAGATTAAACTTTAGTAAAAAATTCAAAATTATAGCTTGCATGTTTGTGGATATTATAATCGTAAAAAAATTATTTCAAAAATCTTAACTTTTACTAGGAAAAAATTCCAAACCGTATATTTCTGATCGCTTTACGTAATATTTTACTTTGCGAGGAAAGAACATGTGCTGCAAATTTCAAAATTAAATTTGTATGTTTATAAGAAAGACGTATTTTACGAGTATATTCGCAAAAAAAAAATTCAAATAAGTTAATATAATATACCTATTATGTTAATTGGTATGAGAATTACCTATAATATTAATTAAAAATCTCATAGTTTTTCTTATCGACTAAACATCAATAAAAAAATCAATACATTATTACACTCTTAATTCAACAAAAGAAGCTCTTCATTACAAAATACAGGGAAAAAACTACCAAAACCACGCAGTTGTTTTACTTTATTCGTCACCGAAACGATAACATTATAGCCTATAGGTACGTAAAAACGACTTTTTTAATAAAAATACTATTCGTATTTTATGTAATACTGTATGTCTGTATGGGTATACCTATTTAAAAAAAGTCTAATTAATAAACTAAAAAATTGTTTAAAAAATATAATTATCCGTAGCTTTGTTAAGAAGTTACAATACAGAACTCAAATATAAAAAAAAAACCGTTAACTCTGTTGTAGACTATTATTGTAAAACTAAAACCGTAGATGGGGAACAAAATGTTGCATTTTTTCGATTACAAGAAAAAGTATGTGTAGATACATGGCCTTTGGTTAAGATATTTCAATGTAGGTTTAAGTAGTTATATACATCTTTAGTAGATAATAATAATAATAAAAATAATATGATAAAACGGTGTTCAAACATTTTATGATAAAATTAAATTAATGTTTACTGTTTAGTATAATATATTTTATCCTTGACCAATATTCCGTCTCAATTGTTCTTTTATACATTTTGCTGTAGCAACACATAAATACAATATTGTCCGTGAACCTCTGCTATTCGTTATCATCAGATGAAATTGATAGCAATCAGTTCAAACGTCAGTAACCGTGCGTTTACCTCACCACACCGTATAGAAATAATTTAAAATACATAATATATTCTGGATATTTTGTTTGATCGCCAACTCGTGATTAATGAGAGCTCAGAGCTATATTGTAAGATTTTAATAATAGACTCACGATTCAATAAATCGGTCGATAAAACAGGATAACGATTCTCAGAAATGTAACAAGGTTGAATTAACGTTAAATTATAGTAGTTCACATCACTCAATACTCAATACAGTGAAAATCGGAAAAAAAAGTCGGCCACAGCTTATTTTATAAGCAACGATGATCATAAACTCAGCCTGACGATTAATTGAATTAATTAAACTTTAACCACCACCTTGTCTTATACATACTAGTTATTATTAGGTATTATTATTATAATATATTATGTTTTCTTCTTATATGTCACTTATAGTACTTAATATTTATTATATATCATTATTTTCTTGTTTCTTACTAATGTAGTGGTAATTATTTGTAATTTTCTTGTGTACAACTTCAAAATGTAATATTGTAATGGTAAACAAACTTTAATTATACTTATGTAATATAATATGGTACTTCTTTCTCGTTTGTTTTCTCTAATCTCTTCTGTTCTCTCTTATTTGTTGGCCTTGTTTAATCCGAATTCTTATTTCTTATAGATTATACGATTGTTTTTAGTAATATGAAAAAACTCATTTGTAAAAACAATTATTAACGAAACTCATTTTAGTATAATTATATAATACTACAATTAAAGGTTTTTAACTGAATAAGGAAAATAAGGTGAAAATAAATTTACGTAGGTAGATACAGAAAATACCTTTTAAAATATTATTATAACTAGTATATTATAATAAACGACCTGCTAGTAAATTTATGATATCCCTCGGATATTTTACACATATCCTTGGGGGATATGCAATGAAAATTATATTTTTTATAACCTTCATTTCATATTAAACGTACCTATATAAATGTCAATAAGCTTAAATATTTAGAATCTACAGCATTACGTGCGATCAGCGCTGTAGAAAACGAAATCACAATAAATTGCCCATGAAGTCTAATCCAATAAAGTCTAAAGTAAAATAGTTTACTATCATAGGTATAGTAAGTGTGGCCAAATTGAACGAAAGCTCCAAGGGCTTACAGTTTTAGTTATATTTGTAACAAATATATACTTCTTTATATATAAAAAAAAACTATATTAAAAAATATGTGTATAGTGAAATATTTTAGATGGAAAGAAAATTCTACAACGCGATATTTTAGATTAATTTATTATATTACTTAATTGAAAAAATTCTAAGTATACTATAATTAATAATCTATTAATAATAAATAATAAGTATATTGTCATATTGATATTTACAAATGCAATAAATGTAATAAAATCTATACTTGATTTACAAATATACCAATATATAAAAACATAATTGAAATAATTAATAACTAATAAGGCTTATAAATATTATTATGTAGCCTTTGTCCTCATAGAAGTGAGTAATTACTAATACCTACTATCATATTAACACTACCTAACAACGATTGTAAAGTTATGAGTACATAATAAAGTCTAATTACTAATTACAATTATTATTACAATTAAAATTGCTAAATTTAACATTATATAGTTATTACTTATTATTAACAGCATGGTTTCAGGTTTGTTTTAATTTTTATATTTTTTTTATACATTATGTTTTATTGATTAGCAGCGTTAAGGATCAAAAATTAAAATGTACCTACTGTTTATTTGAAGAAACTACAAAAGACAAAATTATAATTATAAAAATTACGTAATACATTGATATTTATGTAAGGTAAAAATGTTGTAATCATTTTTTTATTTAATGAAAAACCATTTTTTTTTTATTTTAAAGATAGCCATTGATATTACGGGTGATGAAAACGTATATAATTTATACTTTATACTGAGATGGCCTTATCCAAAAAGAATAGAAATATCCTGTTCACGCTAGTAATACAATAAATACACCATTTGATATATACTAATTTTTAAGGTATAATATATAAAATATATAACAATAACTTATGATATATAGCATATTATTATTTTATTTATAAATTATAATCAATAATATTACCTATTATGTTATACGTTAAATGTAATGTAATGCACCCATAAATAATCTAGTACGATTTTCTATTTCTATATACAATCAAATAATAAATTCCAATTTAAATCTGAAGGGTCTTAAATATATAATTATTATGAATAGAATTATGTTTCTTATCATGAAAAAAAAACTACTATGTATATGCTTCTCAACGTATAAAATAGTTAGTAAATTTAAATTACCTTTAAATACCTACTTAAACCTAAAATTATAAATGAAAAGTTTATTTGTTTGTGTATATAAATATATAATATTATAAAATAAATATCCGTCAAATCTGGTGAAAAACAAACAATTTTATAATTACTTTCAACTTTTAAGGAACTTTTTAAATTAAATTTGAATTGCGTTTCTATAAAAAAATAACTTCTCGTATTTTTTTTTCGAAATTTATACAAAATAAAATTTTAATTATGTATTAGTTTTTATAAGATAAAAGCATGTATTTTATTTTTATTTTCTATGTGTGTATAGTATATTGATATGTAAATAAAATGTAATACAATCATTAGTCATTACCATTAGTGATCTAATAATTTTAAATAGTGGATACCTATAATAGTCCTAATATAATCCAGTTATTATTATAATGCACTTACACATAACGCTTTAGATGATAACTTATAAAAATCCTTTGATATTACATTAAATTATATAAACCATTACATTGTGTACATTTGTTTGTCTCAATTTTCTCCATATATTTATTTTAATACATGTATTTGTAAATGGTACAGTATAAATGGTTATTAAATTACAATTTACAGGTAAATTTTGACCGTTTGATATCTACTTTTATGTTTAACAAAATGGCTTACTAATAAGTTTCATACCAAATACCAAAATTAACTAATATAGTTTTGATGTTGGAATAAACACATTTTATGGACAAAGACGTAATTTGAAAATCCAAAACTAAAATGTTTTAGTGGGCTTTGTAGTGACCAAGTTGCACCAATTTGCACCAGGCCACACAAATATTTACTCAATAGACATGTAAAAAATTATCTATGCATTTATAAACGTATAGATATACTTAAAATCATAGCTTAAACTTAAAAGTTTAATAGCTAATAAGATATTTTACAACTACTTGGTAGAAATGTTGTCTAGTAAATATATTATTTTATAATAGGTATATATATAATAACATTATTTGTTGTTGTATTAAAGTTAAAAACTTTTAATAATTTAAAATTAAAAACAATCTCAAACGGTAACAAAAGTCTAAACTAATTATGTATTTTTTATGTTTGACGTGTTTCCCTTAATATAAAGTATAGATTTAACAATACCTATAATAGAGTATACCACTATTGTCTATAATAATTAACAATTATAAAATTAAAATTAAAATGTTTCTTTTTTAATCATTATATTATTGTAACTTATAAAAGTAATTTAAATAACTATAATAATATTTAGATACATAAAAATGTACCTAGATATATATTTTTACAATATTTAACACCCTTTTTGAAAATGAATGAATTTTTTGTTTCTAATTTTATATTAATAATTATAACTTGTGTATTTTAGTACAAAACAAAGTGAGCCAGTTAAAAACAAATATTCTTATATGTTCCAAAAACTTTTTTTTATAGAAACATATTACCCGTTAAAATACATTGGTATTATAATGAAAGAAGATTATTTCTTTAGACAACTTAATTATCTTTAATTTGGTTATTTTGATTAGTCACTTAAAATATAATATTAGTACACCAAATTTAAAGTAATGATATTATGATGCTATATGATGGCTATTTAGGATATTAATCTCGTGAATTTATCTCTTTCTCCATTTATTTTATATAAGCTAATGTAGGCAACCTAATGTACGACCGCTGTACAAGCCACCTAGAGTCTTACCAAGTTGAGTTTCTCGTATACCGTTGCACGTTCAACATTGTTCAGTACCATTTTTGGACTAACTTGCACGAATTCAGCGATGAACACTTTGGTAGTTTAGGTCAATTTTTTTTACCATTATCTCCTCCCCCTTATTTTGTAAATCATTATTATTATTATTATTATTATTATTATTATTATTAAAACCACTGCCCGGTAGATTTTTTTATCATGTGTTTTTAAATTATTATTATACCTGGCAATAATGCAATATAAATGTATAATTATTGTAACCCGTGTATTTGTTTGTTTAATATTATTGCCCACTTCTACCATATTTTGTTTTTCCCATCCATTAGTTCAAACTTATAGATACAATTTACTATAGGTAGGTACTTTGAAATAGTATGCGTACAGCTACAATAGTAGCTGTACGCAGTTTGAATTGGAATAATGTTTGTATTTACAACATTCAATGTCGTCCGAAATAGAGTAGGTACACAAGTTCTTAAAGTAAAAAATATATTTAAAAGTTTATGTTATGTAATGTTTAAGAGTTAAGATATTTATAAATGTATAGGTACAGCTCACACTTGGTAATATCTATTTAAACTAATAAATCAATTTTCTCAGGAAATTTGTAATTTTAAAAATAATATATTTTATAATTAAAAAAAAGAAATACCTGTTTGATATTTATTATTATTACCTATAAAAGAATATTTTTTTTCAAACACAAAATATCACTCACATAATTAGTGGATGTTAATAGTATCATCCATTATCCAGTATACTTTATCGATCTGAATAAAATTTAAATATTAATTAAAATACACAAATTATATACACGTGCAATGTATACCAGTGATGCATATATTCATGTATATATATATCGACCCGGCACAAAAAAACTCGCGGAAAACAACACCTTCGTGTGCAACCGTTCGTTCTACGCACACAGATTACCATATAATAATAATTTATACTTCACATATTAATTTTCTAGGATAACCAACCACACATATTACAATACTAAATATTTGAACACGCTATGAGCATATTATGAATAATTGAAATTTAATCGGAAAGACAAAAAAATAAAATTGTTGTGCTTTGTGTATTTTCAAATACATACCTAAAGCGGCTAAAGCCACACTACACATAATATGTGCACCTATAATCTATATACTCATATAATATATAAATACAAACAGTTGCGAATTAATTATTTTTTCAGATAGAACAAGAGCTAAATAGGTACTAGTATTGAAATTTACCTTGGGTTAACATCTCTATTAAAGTATTCATTCAACATTTAGTTTTTATACTTATAAACACTATTTCTTGTGATTTTGCTTGAGGTTTATAAAACTATATTTTATTCTTGGTTAAAAAAATTAAATTTTTAATACGAGTTAAGACTAAGTAAAAGATAATGTTCTTACCTTCAAGTTAGATTATAAGTCAATTCTCTCCAATATTAAAGCTAACGACGCAAAACTGATTCTGTTGAATGAAAATTTGTTGGTTCGTATTTGTAAGAACGAAGATAACGCACAAGGCTTTTTCTTAAAATCGTATTTATCAATAAAATATTGTGTTGGGATTTTCCCGTCTAAATCGCTTTATTCAATGTATTCCGCACAATATTTTAAATACATAATCCTATAAACTTTCGAAATTTCGAATAGATACATGGGTTCTTGGTAAGTACCAAGTACCAACATACCCGAATAAAATCATTAACGAGTTACCGAGTTTAACTCGGGGACCGTACTACATTTGAGTAGATTAAAAATTTAATTTAATTGTTCTAATCAATTTTTACGGGTTTGGGGCTAATAAAACGTTTCTACAAACCGGTGTTTACCCTATCCGTCACTAATACCTACCTGCTGTTTACACTGGTTATTTGGACAAATCCTAACTAACCTTTTTTTTACCCGTAGATTGTATATGTCACTGGGTGAATTTAATAATAATTAATAAATAATACCCAGCCATGACTTTTGACTCGAACTTTCTATAATTCGTGTTACTATTTATATGTACAAAAAGTTACATAATGATTATGAAATAATATAATATAAATACAGCATTCTTGTTAATTTTTTTGACAAATTAATAACTGAACTGTAGATGTGACAAACTCAACATTTTTTAACCATGTCACTTCAAAAATCTCCAATTACTGACAGTCCTAGGTCTGTTCTAAAAATGTTTTCGACCAAACGATATATAGGAAATGGCTTTCCGTCAAAGATCATCCTACAAATTGTACCCGCCACCCGCGTCAGGCGCGTCGTCAACCAGTTCCCTACGCACGCCCGTGCTTTGCTAGCCGAAAACGCTCGCACTCTCGCCTGGAGTTTATTTTTCGGTGTACGGATCCGTTTTCGACCACCTTTTACTTCGTTCCGTACGACGTTACGTGTTATTCATCATTGTACCTGCGTTATTCGGACGGTTCGACTTCGCGCGTGTCAGTGCGTTTACTTTATTACTATTGTCGTCAACGTCGATCAGTGTTTTCGCTTGTGCACTGTCGATCTCGAGGTCTCAGTCGCCACCGCGCGTCCTCAGAGACCCTATGTCCCGAGTCGGCCGACCCGTACACGTATGTT
Source organism: Rhopalosiphum padi (assembly GCF_020882245.1). Classification (NCBI taxonomy): domain Eukaryota; kingdom Metazoa; phylum Arthropoda; class Insecta; order Hemiptera; family Aphididae; genus Rhopalosiphum; species Rhopalosiphum padi. The sequence goes on along the minus strand of NC_083598.1, from coordinate 7,796,413 downwards.
ACTAACGCGCTCCCCAGTGTGGTTTATAAGTCCCGTTTCGCCAGTTTCGGTGCTATACTTTGAGTGCGTTTCCCGTTCACCAACCCGCCGTGTTTTTCGTTCGTCAATTTTTTGGGTGTCACGTGATCCCTAGCCAACTACGTGTCCGACGCTTGCCGTCCAGACTCCAGAGTTACGTTCGCCGTCCCTTGCCGTCTACGGATTGGTATTTGGTACCAGTGCCGTAACATCGCCACCGGCGTCCAGGAGTCATCTGCTGTTGTCACTCACCATCCAGATAAGACTATTTTATTTGTTTATATTATATTGTATTTCATACGCACGGCCAAGGCCGTAACTGAAAAAACATTTCGGGGGGGGGGGGGATCCAAATTCGGAAATGATCGCCCACGGCGCTGCTTCTGCGGGTTTCTTGGTCGCTTCCAAGACTTTTAGCGTGAGTTTGGCATCGCGTTTTATTTTTTTAAATAAGCATCGAAATCAATATCGTACAATCAACGTCGATATGCTTAGTGTTTATACAATACGTTATTAGTTATTGAACATCTCATCATACAACCTTTTTAATAACCAACAGAAAAACAAATATTTCAAAAAATGATGACATTGTGTAGCGAGCTGATGTCATTGATGTCTGTTGGAGGTACGGTGCCATTTATACGTGATGGACACAAAGCACATCAAAATATGTAAGCATTAAAAAAATAATATTTTATGTAAAATATTGATTAATAGTAGATTATGAGAAAGTAAAGTGGGTATCTAGGTACTTATTTTCTCATAGTGAGAACGAATATGGCATACGCGTTATTAATTTATTATACTTAGATTAAAAAATTACCAACTTCGAAAGTCTTTGTGAGTTAAGTAGGTATATTTGACTTATTGAACATCTATAAAGTATAAATGTATATTAATAAATTATAATATAAGTACAAGATACACCTAAAATAGTAATAAGTACCTACCTAACTATTATCAATAATAAATATTTATAATTTTTATATTTTTAAAGTCAAATTTCAGTTGCCAAGTCTACAGCTTATTTGGTCAAATATAGACCTAATAAGTAATAATACACTATGGCTTTGTCAACAAAACGGAATATTGAGTTCGATGAAGTTACATAAAATTGATGAATTCACTGTAAAATACGAACCAAGTAAAATTATTTCAAATCGAAAATAGTAATTGGTGATTTAAAAACCAAATTAAAAAAAAATTGTGTTAATGGTAGGTATTTGATAAACATATTTAGTATATTATGTATATTGTATATGTTACGGTAAATGATCTTTTATAGGTACGGAACATGGTTTTCTTAAATACAATTACACACGCCAAGAAATAGCTGCTTGCGAAGAAAATCTATTAGACATGGACAATGTGATAAAATTAGCAGATGGTACACAGTTGACACTGAAAGAAGCAGCTAGTAATAGTTCGGTTGCGGGCCCTCAAGGGTATCAGCGTTGCCATTGCAAGACTGGTTGTAATAATAAGCGTTCAGCCTGCCGTGGGGCTGAAAAATTATGTAATAGTAAATGTCATGGCAATACAACTTGTAAAAATAAATAAATAATAATAATTTATTTTTTCTAACTTTAAAAATATGTAGGTACATGATTTTCAAATTGTATAGTATTTGAGATTCACGTGCATATCTGGTCTATAACAATTACTTGTGAATTTGGTTATTAACGTGATTATCCGGTTTATAACAATAATTACCTGTGTATTTGGTAAATAAAGTTAATAACAGGTGAATAACATTTATTTCCATTTAACATAATTTACCATAACATATAGATAAACATAAACTTTTGAAATATCTTTAATACATATTATATTATAGGCAAATATAATATAAATAATTAATTGTATAATTTATTTATTACAATATGAACCGAGCAAGATTTTATTTTATGCAAATATCTTATATTTAATAAGAAATGCAAGGTTTATTACCAAAACTTTAGGCATGAAATTATATTAAAAATATTAATACTAAATTCAATAACAAGTTATTTTTGTATAAATAAATTTAAACATATTGAAATCCAATAGCTTTTATTAAGTCTGTCAGTATTATTTGAATAATGTCACTAGTATTAAAATCTCACTTCAGCTATTATTCCAATATATTGTATTGGATATAAATTTGTGTTCAATTGTTCTAATTTTAAGTTATAAGCTTTAATAATAGTCAATAAAATTGGTCGATTATCAAACTTAAAATAAGAACATGATCTGTTTTTTAAGATATTTGAATTTCTAAGCAAGTTTAAATAAAAAATGATTTGGGTATATTATCAAGTAATATACCATTTATTTTAAAAAAAAATACTAAATAAATAACAGTATGAGATCATACTTTATTACATTATTGTAACTTATAAATATAAAAGTTAACACGTCATAATGTAACAATAAAGAAATCTCAAATAAATTCATGAAAATTATGATATTAACAAAACAAAAAAATATATTTTATATGTTTTTGAATTAAACTATACAAGGATAAAAACAATAATAACATTTTATAAACATGAAAATTATCACAGTCTAAAATATGCTATAAGTTATTATAGTCAAATTTCAAAATAGATGTAGCCAAGTAGAAAAGGATAAAAATAAAATTTAGATTCCTTTACAATTCATTGAATTACACAGGATTCTGAAACAAAATATGTATTTAATTTTTTAACCAATCACTTACAATCAAATAGAATATAATAATTATAACAAATTGCAAAAACATAACAACATACTTAAAACTAATAGTACATTAATTGAACATATTTGTAAAATATTAATATAACTTTTACATTGATTAATCATATTTTAACAATTTAACATGATTTTCAGTCTTCTTGATAAAAAAACATAAAATCAGATTAAAAAAAAACAGATCCTAAGATTAAGGGATTGCAACAATAACTTTTTCTAACTGAGATACATATTATTAATACCACAACTAGTTATTTATCTCTGTATAATATCAAATGAAATATTAAGTGTTTTGTATGTAACATTTTATTTTAAAATTAAAAAGTTTATAATTTTCAATGCAAGGATTTTAAAGAGGCAACAAGGTTCATCAGCTACTCTTTTCATATAGCATACAATTTTGAATGTTTCACAAGAAATAGTTTCATACAAGTATTAGGATTAAGAGAAGAAAATGATCCAGAGTCACAGATGCTATCAATGAATAATGTTTAAATACTAAAAAAAGTTGAAAAAATATTGTAATAATTTTCATTTCACTTTATGTTTTGAAATAATAATCTATACGTCAAACCTCTTAAAAATTGTTACTGTTGTATCCTCTTAATTCACAAATAATATTTATTTAATTTAATTAGAATAATTTGACATATAAACAATGCCAACACTTAAAATCAAACATGCGCAACTCATTAACAGGCACTTACCTGCAAATATAGTATGAAATATTATTATATAAAAAAAAAACTATATAATAGTTAAAAAAATTAATGTAAATAGTAAAGTTCTATTTTTTTTCAGGGGATAAGCTACTTCTATTATTTGTTCTTAGAACTAGTCTACTAACAACACGGAATAATTTTGGAGACTTCTTATCTGTTTTACCTTTGGATATTGGGGAAAATCCATCAGGAACATCAATAGGTTGATCATTAACTTTTTGATCCTTGGACTGTAATAATAATCTAGCATTTTCACACTGGCTTGTCCAATCAGTCACCTAAAAAATCAATAAATCATAAATATAGGTTAATTCTAATGAACAAACATTGTATTTTTAAATGATCAATATTTCTAATATGAATTTACCTGTTTGATAAGTAAATTATATCGGATACCCGGAGGTTCTTTCTCTAGAAGCTTTTCTAATAAATTCAAACCAATTGTATATTTCTCTAAGGCTGCTTCATATTGTCCTTCAACTAGATACATTTGACCAGATAGTGCAATTTCTACAGCATTGGCTAATTGAGGTGTGTTTTGACATAATGATGCTATAAAAAATAAAACAATACAATACAATACTGGATATTGGATAATATTTATTATATATAGCTGTAATAGACAAAACTCAATTTTTTAATATACATAAAATACAGTACTCGTCTAAGAATACCTTTTAACCAACAAAAATGATTTTCATAGATATAAGTTATATCGAGTTAGGTATAAATGTATATGGTAAAAAAAATGTGATATAAATCTTTGTTTACTATTTTTAAATCTAAACAAATTGGTCTAGATGTATAGATGAAAATAATTTAAAGACAAGTTGGAATTTAAAATCTTTAAATATTATAATATTAGTAATATTTAATAATTCCTAATTTAAATATCTTTATTATTTTTACTTAATGTTGGATAACTGTCTTCATATGATGTTGAAGAGTTGTCTGCTTTTTCTTCACTACTAATTTTGATCTTTGAAACATATAAAGTAGCTTTCAATTCTTCTGCGCGCTTAATGTACTCATTTAGTTTTATTTGGAATGCTTCTTTTTTAATTTTATCAGGTTCATCTAAACAAAATTATGTATTAATATAACAATATATAATAATATATCAGTTACTTATGTATTACATCTTTTTTATTTTTTGAATAAATATCTAAATATTGCCTATACTTTTTAACATTTAATTTTTAATTTTTGAATGAATTTTAGTTTCAGAATACTTAAAAAACATTTAATTTCAAAAATTTATAAATATTGGAAAATTTAAAACAAATATTAAAAGTCCTTCATATCCATATATGTATTATTTCTGTCTAACTAACGTACAACATTGGTACAAAATTGGTTTTACTGAAATTAGTAAGTTAAGACAACAAATATTGAAACAAATATGATACTCAAATATTGTAAAAATATCTAATTTACTATCAATAAAATGTGGAGATAGATTCTCAAACACCGAAATTTGTATAATCAAGGGACAATCGTCCAAAAATTCAATTATTTAAATTAAAACATTTGATTATTGTCACTCAGTCAATTTTGGTTTTAGCCAAAATTAAGAGGTCAAAATCACAAAAAAACTATCTATCCAAATTTGGTATTGAAAACACCGGTTGCTATTTAAAAAATGCAAGTTCAATTGTGCATGCGTACACTGAAAGAAATTTTAAAATCATCAAAAATATGTATTAAGGTTTTCTATAACTTCTCTCAAAAACCCCTTATCAATCCGGGGTTACTGGACTGAAATATTTAGTGTTACCTTTGAAAGGAAACATACTGAATATTTCAATTTTTAAATTACAAAGTTAGAAAAAAAGCATTGACTCATCTTTAGTTTAGTAGGTAATCCCTGTTATTTAAAGCATAAAAAAACATCACAACACCAAATTATAAAAAATAGCAAAACAAAAAGTAATTGTTTTTATAAATAAATAAATTAGCGATGTATTATCTCCTTTATTTACCCATACTTTATATTTATCTATACTCTATAGTATATAAATAAATATTAAAATAATAAATCCTAAATTCTTACTTTGGGAACAAGGAATTAAATACTGCAGACCTATGCAATATTTACTAAATGCTGCTTTATATTGCTTTTCAGAATCTAGTTGTACTGCTTGGTGAATAGCTTCAAGTCCTTTAGCATATGATTCAGTAGTAGGCATATGATCTAAATCTACAAATGGGTGTTTAAAAAACTGGTGATAACTCATTCGCTCAGATGGGTTGTGTTTGAGAAGACCCAATAATAAATCTCTACACTCTGAACTGACTTGATTAGGTGGTATTTCTATTGGTAAGACTTTTTTAACCTTCTCACATAAATCTTTTATAGAATCTGAAGCGTACGGAGCACGTCCAAATATACATTCATAAGCAATCACTCCAACTGACCAAAGATCCGCTTTAACATCATATCGATTGTGTAATAACATTTCAGGAGCCATATATAGAGGTGAACCACGAATATTTTCCATTTGAGTTTTTTCACTCATAAAATTTGCTAAGCCAAAATCTGGAACCAATAATTTAAATTTTAAATCCCTAATAAATTATAAAACACAAAAATACAATTATTATTCAAACAGAAGTAACTATAAGTACAAACCTCCAACTTTCAAAGTTAGTTGTGGTGACCTCATAAGTAGTAAATTTTGAGGTTTGAGATCAAGATGACAAACATTATGAGATCTTAAGAATTGCAGAGCCAAGGCTAATTGTTGCATGAATTTACGACATACTTTTTCAGATAGTCTTTTACGTTGTTTAATAAATGTTGACAAATCACCACCATCACAATGTTCCAGTATAATGTAAATATTTTTACGATCCCATATAAAGTCAATCATTTGAACAATATGTTTATGTTTAAATTTTTTCATCACTCCTATTTCAGTTACTACAGCATCCTCTGCACTCTTGGATAATTTACTGCGTTCTATAACTTTTATTGCAACCATATTTTTGGTTTTCTCCTAAAAATAAAAACAATAATCATAAATAAAATAATTTCGACAACAGTAAATTAACTGCCTTAATGATTACTGATTACTAGAGATAGGATATTAATTACTTTTGCATTTTTTCCCCTTAATACTATAAAATGCTATCTAACTAAAAATTTGTTTCATGCTCGCTCTCTTGATTCAAAATATACTAATTTTATTGTATTTTTAGGTCATATTTTCATATTAAAGGTAATTTTTAGTAGTTTTGTACAAAGTGTTGGCATTTTTTCAAATTTTAGATTTTAAAGAAATTTATTCAAAAATAATTTTTGGTAGGTTTTTGTTGTAACAAATATAATTAGTTATTACTTAATAATTGAATTTATATTTTACTTTTTAATTTATTAATAATTTTTTATATTTTTTATATTTTTAGGCCATTTATACATTTTTTAAATCATTAAAGCCCTTTTTAGGTCATTTTTGATACTTAATGAGGTCATCAACATCCTATCCCAACTGATTATACAAATAGAAATAGAGAATAATATATTTTAATGTACAATCCACTAGGTAGGTACAGTAATCAATACAAAATTAAAGATGTAAGTGTAAATCTTATTTGAAATTCCATTTAACACTCATTTCAAGATCAAATTAACAATGAAATGAAACAAGTTTCTCTAATCAACAAAAAATTAATTGCAACTAAAAATATAATTAAGTAAAAGTACCTTGACATGAGCTAGATACACAGTTGACGTGCTTCCTTTTCCGATATTTTTAATTATTTGGTAACCCTTGACTTGCGGAAAGGCAGACATTTTATATTAATTATCTATCTGCAAACATAAAACGTTTTTCACAAAAACATTAAGAACACAACAGTGTTAATAATAATTAATATTAGTCGCAATTGATCATCACATAAACTTATTAAACTTAATAATTAAAACGATCGAATATAAAGGGGCTTACATAATTTTTATTTATTTTTAACGAAATTCAATGTCACAGCACTTTAAGTCTTGAAATGTTTATCATATCGAGGATTTACTATTCGCGTCTTACAACTAAATCATAATCAACATTATTAGTTATTCATTACTAGGTAGGTATGTTCAATATTTAGATTGAATTACTGTCATCTCGTAACAATAATATTGATATGATTTCCAAGTGGCCAGTGTCATACTACCGCCTGGCACGTAAATAGTCACGTCGAGTAAACGAGAACGAGTTACAACTTCCTTTCCAGTTTCCACATATTATTTTCACGTTATAATATTGATTACCGTAAAAATGCGCCATAAAAATTGATAACACGAGGGTTGTGGTTACCAGAGTGTCCAACGTGACAAAACAAATTCCGAAGTCAATGAGAAAAAAATAATTATCGTTCGTGTTCATCCCTTCTTCAGATTCTTTCGATTTACATAACACTATATATAATATAGTATTATAGTTTAGCACAGTGGTTTTCAAACTTTTATTATACATGGCACACCGTATACTTCAAAAAATGTTCACGGCACACTGACCTTTTTTTTAAGATGAACAAAATTGTTTTGAATTAATTATAATTATATATACATAGAAATGTTTGATTGATGGGCTAACAAATATTTTTAATTCTTGGACGAATAGTTAACACATACCCGCATTTTCTTATATCACAATTCAATGCAATCGGTAATTTATGGAAAAACCGCGGCACCCAGTTTGAAAACCACTGGTTTAGCACTTGTCTTATTTAGCAGTCACTAGTAATAAACTATTATCTATTTCTGTGGTCAGTAGTCACCACTCATCAATCATAATATACTCAAATATACTGACAATCTGACATACTCACGTGGTCACATTCATATATTTTTATACATATTATACCGATATAACGTGTAAATCGTGTAAGGATTTATATGCATTTGCATGTTTTTTTCCTTAAGTCAAAATTGATTGGTTGTCAGATTTGTCCACGATTTGGCTTATTCTTGTTTAAATAGAACCAATTTTGTTTTGCATATTTTGAACACAATGCATATAATTAGGTACATATTTATAGATTTTGATTTTTTTTTAACTTAAATTTTTTAATTTTTATTTCATTAAAACGATATTTTTTGGTTTATCCGTCGAATTGTCGTAAATATATATAAATAGTATAAATATTACCTATATCTTATCTTATCTTAGTCGGACGATCGATAGAATACCTACACATTGTTAAACGACGTATACAGTGTGATAGCACAGAAGTGTTTAATTTTTAATTTCATTAGTACGTCGTGTGTTGGGTAAATGTGCGGACACTTATATTTAAAAATGTGAGCAGTTTTTACTTAACAGTATCAGTTTTATAAAATTCTGAAAGTTTAAAATGAAAGTGCCAAGTTACGTCAATTTGTTGAAGAATTTTCAAGTGAGGTTTTTAAAACAGATGGTAAAATATTATATTGTATTTTTTGTTATCCAGCTGTGCTCGTAACATAACGTTTTCAGGTAGTACAGCATTTAAATACAAGCAAACATAACAAAAATATTAATTTAAAAGCCAAATCTAAACAGTCATTCATTAAAAATACATTAGAAAACCAAAATAAACAAGCAAATTGTCCTCTAGATTTATGTCAAGCAATGTTAGAATCTGATATACCTTTATGGAAGTTAAATCATCCACCATTTAAAATTTTTTTAGAAAAATATACTGGTAAATGTGTTCCTGAACAGTCTATTTTTTGGTTCTGATGCCGCGCCATATATGGATAAATCTGTGGATTCTTTGACTATGCTAATCCCCAATTTAATTCATTTAACGATTTTGGCACATGGGATTCATAGAATTTGCGAATGTTTACGGAATGAATATTCTACTGTAAAAAACAAATTTTACCAAAAACCAAATATTTTTAATGAATTAAATGACCAACAATTAAAGGCCAACAATTGTAAAGGCCAACAATTATTTGATACACACCGAGATCAAATAATAAGTTTAGCTATTCTTACATAGGTACTTAAATATTCGTTTTCACTATGCTGCTGCGTCAAAAGAAAAAAAGAATAGCATTTCTATAAGGAAAAAATTTACAAAAATGGTTTTATTTCGCAACGAGTAACAAGACAAAATACAAAATTTAATATATGTTATAAATACCTACTTAATGTAATAAATATTTATTATTTATAAATGTTTTTATTATTAGATTTTAATGTTGTAACAGTAGACATCTACTATTTTTTTTTTACTTGTATATTTATGTTTAACACAATGTAATTTCAAATATTTTTATGTTGACTATCTACCTATATTATCTATATATTATGTAAATTGTACGAAATTACATTTTCTATAAATAAGCATTTTAACTTTTAATAAAAATATGAATTTGAAAAGCTTTTAAATTTCAAATTCAGACACCACAAAATAAATTTGTAACAAATCAGAATTATTCCATTTAATTTCCGAACAAATATGCAATAACATAAAATCCCAATTTCCGAGCCCTGAATTAATTAATAACATTATAGGATTATAATTATTAATTAATACAATAGTTATTTACTATTTTATTAGAAAAATATTTTGTACTGGATAATTGACATCACTGCATACTAGTTGTATCAAACCGCACCACCCGCCCTGTAGTTGTGAGGTGAATAGGGAGGATTGTATAATATAAAAATTAGTCCAAACTGGGACGACTATGAACCCCTCAACCCGCCTTCCCCGTGAGAACACCACTGAAGGAAGTAGGTACTTATATATCGAGAACGACTGTGTATCACCAAATGGCGCAACCATACAATATGGCGTGACCGTTAAATCGCGCATTTATACACACGTGGTTACGTAAATATTGAAATATGATGATATTCGTGTACCGGCGCATATTTCTCGCCTAAACGAATGGGTTTCGACAACACACAAGCGCAAATGCGGACTAATATCGTACTATATTCGCAATGATATTATAAGATAGCTCACTCATCTAAATAAGCTCATGTATAGTGTATAGTTAACACCACGGGTTACCTAACCTAGCTTACAACGACTGCATCGCCCGCGCTCGGTATAGCATATATAAACGAATTAGGCTGTGGGTCGCAAACTCGCAACCATCGAAAACAAAACCGTCGAATGTCGATGGCCATTGGCCATAACCAATAACGAAAATGAGCACAACAATATTAATATACCGGACAATAATATCATATATACAGTGGCGTAGCCAGAATTTTAAAATAGGGGAAGGGGTCAAACCCAAAATACTAAAAAAATGTTATCAACAATTAACATTAACAGTTTATTTTTATATTAAGTTGATACAGCTGATGAGGAGGACATGGCCCACTGCCCCCCATGGCTACTGCATATATATGATATTACGTCACGGTCAAAACGAAGCATATTCTGATGTACTAATAATAATATGATGCACAACAGGCGTATCTGATACGACACAATACAAGGTTTGCGTTTGCACTGGTGATGAGGACACGCGATTTCGGCGTTATGTGTCGTCCCGCAAAAGTGCATAAAACGGGCCCTATTGAAAACAAAACTGATGCGTCACCGATAAAACAAAAGGCCGACGCATGAACGATCGGTGTATATAGGCGATGGTAATACGAATTACACACTAAGACGAATGGTGGATTGGTAAATCGTTGGATGGCTATAAATTGTACGCATCAAAATAATATATAGTTTATTCCTTGTAAACTACAAAATGTGTTAGAATTATATGAAATCAATTAATACAAACCCCACACACTAAAGTAAAAAATATCGATGAAATATTGAAATGTTTATAAATCAAAATAAAAGTTAAAATGTTCAACATTCTATTTTAATTCTAGGGGAGGGCAAATGCCCCGTCTTGCCCCTCCCCTCCGGGCGTCCATGCCTAAATATATATATATGCTGCCTACAATAATGCAAGCTGTAAGAAGTTGTAATTTCTTAAAATATGGTATATTCATGTACTCGTGACATACTAGTTATTTTTTCAATACCTTATAAAACTTTTAAACGATTTAAATCTTCAAACAAAACATTATTGTATAACATTCTTCTTCAAAAGACTTTGGAGACTTTGAAGACTTCGGTTAATGGTATACTTACTATCAAGTGTCAAGTTAAATCAGCTCCAAGTAGTTATGTTGAAACACTTGAAACACTTCGATTAGACATTTAGACATTATAAATTATAATATTAAATATTATTGTGTTGCTTTACGCATAAATGTATACAAATTGTCTATACAACACGCCGGACAACCCGAATAATGTTATACACATAGGTAATGTATTATTATTAATTATTATATTTATTATTTATATTCATTTTATCTTTTTAGCTTTAAATACAAATGTTAACAGCTATAAATACTTACTACACAAAAACAATTATTTTATTAATCATTCATTATCGTAATAATTGTATTTACCACATAACAACTATTTTTCCTTTATCTTAGACAATTATTTTTAAACCATTTGAATTATTGATATGCATTTGATTTTTTAAATAAACTTACTATTTCAAAATTAAAGATTAATTTAGTTTACAGTATAAATATAAGCTATACAGACATTCGTTCGCTCATTTTTTTTTTTTATTATTTTTAATATTTAACACTATACTTAATACTTTAGTATCTACTTAAAATTATAGTACATAATTAGGGTTTAAATAGCGAAATAGCCATTTATTGTGATATTTTAATATAAAATTTATAATTTCAACAAATAAAATGATTACAATTATGAGTATGTATTTGTATTCTAGCTGATGTTTTTGAGATAATGCGCAACTAATCGAAACTATATTAATTAAAAAATTATATATTATAATAATTGTTTTGATAAGAAAAACAGTACATATAGTGTTTAGTAAGTAAGTTTGTTGATCATTGTTTTTGTATTCGTAATTATATCATATGAAATCTGTCAACGATATCTGTACATATTATAAGATCGCGTCACATTACTGATTTCTGTTATATATTCTGTTTCTCACATATAGACGTAACCTTTGGTTTCTTATAATATATTAATAATGGTGCACTTGCATCCGGGAGGTGCGAAGATATGATGGATTTTGAAGTTGAATTTCAATCAAATTAAAATATAATAATATTTCCATAATCAATTTATATTTATTGTTTTATTGTTGAATTTTTTTGACAAAAGATTATGTATCCAGTAGACAATACGTACGCTATATAAGGTGTGACAAGACTATTATAAATGTTACTATATTTGTTAAATAGTCATGGTACACCCTGTATATCTGTATAAATATATTCGAAAATTATTAACTAAAATGCCTTTTACCAAATTGACCGGATACTCGTGAGCCGTGGTTGGTTTATAAATAATATGTTTATTTGATATATTAATTTATAATGTGATTTATAATATTTTATATGTAAGTACAACGTATAAAGTATAAGTTATGACCAAATGTCCAAAGTTAGGTATATTTATGACATAACACACAAGTATTTAACATTACAACGAAATAACAACTTAATACAATACATTTCATTGTTGTTGTCGTCGATAGTCATCACTCATCACTCATCAGTCAACTTCGAAAAAATTTATTAAAAGTATTAAAAAATCAAACAATATTAGAAAACACGTTCTAGTAACTACATGATAGATATATTATATGACCTTATAGGTTAAGTATTGATAGTATTTATTCCAGTGATACCTACAATCTACATATTATTTTCACATGAACATTTAATTAATATTTTTAGTTTGACTTAAAATATATTATTTTTAAACTATAAAAAATAAAAAGTACAAAATATGACTAAGTACCTAGTAGGTTACCTATTTAATAGATTTTTAAGATGGTGTCCTTATGATGAGCCTATAAAATAAAGTGAGAACATAGAACTTAATATTGATAATGCACCTAGACCTAGCCATAAATGCTTAAGACACTTAAAACACTAGGTTTTATCAAACCAGTACCTTACCTCTGACCCACTATTACCTCAAACTTTTGTAAAATTCAATTCATGTCTTTAAAATGGGCTTTCTGTTGAAAATAAATAGCCTACCTAATGATTACTTTCTTATACACCACTGAACACCAGCATCTAAAGCTTAAATTCTGTGGCTGATTGCAGGCATTATATAAACTTCTTGAACAATACAATTATTATTTCAAGTCCTTTTAAATGACCCCTCTTGTCATACACACCAATTTGTTCCATTTCATATTCCTAGATCTGCTACTCATTATGAAGACAATAAAGCTCTCCCTTTGCCATTTAATTTGTATCCCTCTTTCTCTCATCTATTAATTTGTCATTTGTTGCTCTTGTAAAACTAATTCTTTATAAAATGATGATGATGAATAAGTGGCGGTATCAGGATTTTTTTCTAGGTAGGGCCAATGGGAGGCCATCAATTATAAGGTAGGGCCACAAAAAATTAAAAATAAGAATATTATAATGTCTAAGGTTAGGCCAGAGGGAGGGGCATGACCCTACCTTGCCAGCCCCTGACGCCACCACTTTGAAGAATGTGACAATTTTTATGTCAAAACTTGTATGTCTATACTTGTGAGTTGTAATATAACTATATAAGTTCATTAAGAACTTAAATTTTCTCAATTTTAATTGGTGTCATAGGTACCTGGTTTCACCTGTATCAACTCTCAAACTATATACATACAATAGTGTATTTAATGTCAAATTAAGGATTGAAAATAAACAATGTAAAAAATAAAATGTATTTATTTGTTTTGTATTAATTAATCAACTGTATAAAAACATATTAATTAGGTAGTAGGTATACCTATTTAGTGTCTATCTACATGTACATACATGCACGCACAATAATTTTCTTATAGTAAAATATTGCTTAGATTTCGATTTTATCAATGTTTTCTAAATATAACAAACTATGATATCAGTAAATTTAATGTATTGCTTTATTTATACAGTTTGTTGTTTATTTATCAAAAATTAAATTAAACAGATAGTAAAAAAACATGGAAAAAAATACAGAAGGTAATCAAAAATTTAATTTAATTTTCAAATAATGTAAAATATAAATCATATAATATATTAAAAACTTATCATTCAATTAAATTAAACATTTACGTTTTTTATACTAAAAATTAAAATATTAGCAAAGGAATATTTTTCCAAAGTGATGGGCACAATAAAATTTCAATAATAGAAAATAAAACAAAGAAACATGTAAATTAAAATTTGGTAACGTAACTTATTGCACACAAATAAAGTTAATTATATCATTATCAAATACTTCTGATTAAAACAGACATTAATTAAATGGTTCAAAAACTATTATTAAGATTTTCAAGTTTGGTAAACATTTTATGGTAAGTAGACAGAATACATATGAATAATATAACATAGAAATATAATAATTAAGTACAATCAATTGAAATAGAAGACAGCCAGCCCATCACTGTGTATTATATTATTAAGTACGCGGCATTCTAAAAGAATAACCAATACCGAACACTGATAGAATTTGAAAAAAAAAATGAGTTTTTTAACAATAAAACCCTGTACTACATATAATTGGAGATTTATAATTAATATATTCATTATTTACACACATAATGTTAATTCTATTTTAAGATCACAGTATTCAGACTGTTCTGAATTTATGTTTTAAATATAACTTTTTTTATACTTAAAAAATATTAAAATTAGAAAAATATATCTACAAATTACAATTCTAAATTTTTTAGATTTCAGTTTAATCCAATAATAGAATAGAGGTAAAAATTACCTAAAATGTCATAAAAACAAAATTGTGTAGGTTTGGTACACAAAATTTCATATTACATTAAATATTTCTAAATATTTACAGAAATTATAATAACTTCTTAGATAAATATTACAGATAAAAACTTAGAAATACTTTCACAGACGTTTATATAATAATAATAATAATAATAATAATAATAATAATAACTATTAATGATCACCCCTTAATAACTCCATTAAAAGATTGAAGCTTTGCCCTTCTCCTTCCTTACTCTTAATTGATAACATTTCTTTACCAACCTAATAACAAAACACATAATAAATAAATATAAATTGAATACAATTACAAATCTTACTAATTATTAGTTAGTATAAAATTATGCTAAGGATGTATAATTATAAAAATATTAAACTATAAAATTTAATATTTTATATATGAACGCTAATCTCATCTCACCATTAATCCAATTTCATAGGATAGCTACATAAAACGATTTAATTGTATTTGAATGTTGAAATACATACTCACATTCACACAATTTTACTTAAATCAGAGGTATTTCAACTTTTTCATCTCACGGCTACTTTGTCTCTTCACAATAATTAAGTGGCTTCCAAATTATTAATGCAATAAAAATATTTTTACATTAAAGGATTTGTGATGGATGACATTAATAATAAAAATAACGGCAATATACAACTGGTCATCTAAATACGGCATGTATCAACAATAACATTATTTCCTTGATAATATTCTGGTTTATTATCAACTGTATATTATTGTTTTCCTCTTCTGTACCACATTTTTTTTGACCAACATTTAAACACCAAACACCCAAGCCGTGACACATAGATGGAATACCTCTAACTTAAAATAATTTAATAGTATGTCATATTTACCTGACAAGTACGTTGTAAATCAGGTATTCTTAACAACAATTCTCCAAATTTGGATGGCATCTCCGGATAATGTGTCAGAGTATACTGTTGTAGAGCATGTAATGCTTTTTCCTGAGACGCACGAACTTTTTCTGGTTCTTTCAGATCATTTGTATCTAAAATCACAATATTAATATAATATAATATAATTAAATACATCTATTTGTAAGCCACATGTACATATATTATTGGTTTAACTCATTTAAGTATGTTTCAAAAAATTAAACTTAACATATTATATCATACCTGATGATAATAGTACAATGACTTTCATGGCTACATATTCATAACGATCTACTCTCAAACGTCTCAGGTGCTGTGTGAAATTCAACATGCGCTCAATACAAGGTGCTAAACCTAATTCTCTTGCTTGATCTAAAGAAATAGACTTGCCCAGACTAACACGTATTTCTCCAGGGCTGCTAACTGATCGATAACAACAACTGAATAACAATAGCTCACACCAGGCATTTATTAATAGCGATATCTGATCATCAATCTAAAGAAAAATTTTTAAGTAATTATAGTCCTTACATGAATAGTTGAAATATATATTTATTTTATTACCGAAATGTTTTTAAATAAGGGTAATGATTTACACCACTTGACTATTTTGTATAGCCGATGATCAGCAATGTTGCATAAATTAGAAAGAAAATCTGTTCCTGAATTCTCAGCCATTAAGCGACTCTTAGCTAATTCTTTGGCACCACCACAATGGTTCATAGAACTTCCACTAGCATTTGATGATTCAAATGATCCTTCGTTATAAGTCCATAAATGTTCCACTTCCATTATTTCCTAAAACAATTTTATAAGTGTTAGTTAATAAATTAAAAACTAAAAGATAATCAAATCCTAAAAGTTAAATTTAATATTAAATATTTTTGTTTTTATAAAGTAATTAATCATAAAATCAATACATATGAACATATTTATAGAACATATGAAACCATTAGGAAATTGTGTAGCAATCCTGAAGTTAATATTATGTATATATATATAAGAATCAAGTTTAAGAATACATAATAATTTTAAAATTTTAAGTTTAGAGAATGCTATTTCTTATTGGTAGAATTTATATTTTGTGATAATTACACATTACTTACTTGCAATAATTGAGGGATCAGTCTGGCTGTTTCTTGGGGTGGGGTCCTGCATGCTCCTTCTTCCTGCTTGACTTTATTGTCTACAGAATTAGTGCTCATTCCAGAGTGCTGTCCACTATGCTGTGGCTGCATATTGGAAGGTGGTATAGTGTAAGTAAATGGATAGGTACTACGCCCACCTCTTGTTCTATCAACTCTGATTGCTTCTAGTTTCATACCCATGTTCAAGCACTTGTCAAAGCGGCAAGCTGGACACTTCTTGCGTGTAGCTATTGTGATCAAACATGTTGAACCATGTAGACACACATAGTTCTTGTGATTTTGTACAGTGCGTTTGAAAAATCCTTTGCAACTCTCGCATGAAAATATGCCATAATGAAAACCGGAAATTTTATCACCACAAATAGGACAAGGACTAGAAAAAAATGAAGGAATTCTTTATATTAATATTACTGTAAGATTTTTCATATTTTATTCATTTTATATACAATATACATACCTATTTATCAGTTGTTGTCTTGAAATACCTGATGTTATACCATGTTGTTGACCAATGTCAGACATAGACAATTTCTCTTCATAGCCATTGGTTTCCTCTGCCACAGTATATTCATGGAAATTTCTTTGTATGTGCCTTGGCTGTATTGGTGATTGTGTTGGGGAAAAATGTGTAGGCGAAACAGACAATGAGGAATAACTGTAAATAAAATAAATAAATTTATCATTTTCAACAGTAAAGACAGTACAAGTGTATAACCTATAGTCACATTATACAAGAAAAATATAAACTCTTATAGATTTATGATTTTACCTTTGACTATAACAAGAACTATGCTGTGATCCACCATATTGCGAAGCATCGCTATTATTCCTCGACAATGACGATGGTGTAAACGTAGACGGGGACGAAAACCCTGAGGATGACGGAGGATTATGTCTGGAAGTAATTGGTGACTGTGCAGGTGAACAACAAGAGTGTATGGCCGAGTCTGGGCTTTGAGTCGGTGGAATGTGTGATGTCTGTTTGATTCCATTTGTTCTATGTTGAAGTAATGGGCTGTAACCGCCACCTAACAATTTATCAACAAGTAACGGAATGTCGTTGTTCGACGAAGTTACTTTGCTCTTGACATGCTCCATCACTCGGTCAACCTGTAAAAAGAATACATAAAGATGTTAATGAATATATAATAGATTGACGAGCTTTAAACAAGAAACACTCACCAAGTTATTATCATTATAAATAATTCGTTTAACTGGGGACGTTTGCTGGTTATTTACATTTTCATTTCGTGGTAGTAAATAATTTTGATTCGCTGTCTGTACATCCACTGTCCTATCTTCTTCCTGAAAATCAGTTACGTTTATGAAAATGTCTATCCAAGTCCGTTTTATTATAATTAGAGAATCGCATTTACTTGTTTCATTTCCGAATCGGATAGTTCTCCTTCCCAGGACATTGGTCGAGGCATGTTTTCTTCAACTGCTCTCATTTTTTTACTTCTCATAGTAACTCCTGAGAAGTCGATCTTACTTACTTCCCTATCGCATTCAGAACCGACTTCATCGATGATGTCATCTTTTATTTCGGTCATTGTACTGTCCTTGTCGTGAGGTTCCTCTGTGGGTGGAAAAACAAAATACGTTATCGAAAGTCGATGTAATATTACAATTTACAATGTATATTAGCATTAATGTATAAAATTCCGTTTTTCTACATAGTAGGTATACCTAGTTATTCTATAGTGACGGCTATTTTCAGTTAAAGTTTTGAATAGATATGTAATGACTAATGAATAATGGTTCATATTTGAACTAGTTATTATAAATATATTAACCAGGATACATACTGTAATAGCATGGTTTTATAGAAACTAAAGGTTGCAATTTATAGAAAAATCAAAATTATATAATACAATATAAAAGTACATTAAAAAAAAAAATTATTATCGAAGTATATTTGTAAATGTTTTGTTAAATATATTTACTAAACAAAACAAAACAGGTATAATTATTGACTTTGAAAAGCGACAGAAATGGTGTAATGTTTATTTTTTAATATTATATTAAAAAAAAATTATTCAAATAAAAATATATTAAAAATTAGGTAAATTAAGTAAATTAACATTAAAAAAAAAAAATTGTCAATATTATGTAATATTAGAAATTTAAATTTATCATAAATTTAAATATATAATCATAAACTATTACACATTTATACATAAAATAATTTATATATTAACTAAAAACTTAACTGTTATTCTAGATGTATTAAATACCAAGTGAAACGTTGTATAATTCATATACATTAACGAATATATTTAAGAATTCTATTTCTATAGAATAACGCAATATATTACATTATTATCATTGCAATATATTATTATAATTTATAATCAATGGTTATAACGCTATATTGGTAAGCAATAGGATTTAAAGACATCGTAAATAGATATTAGATATAATCCCAAACACTTAATTTAATCGGACAGCGTGTAATCATTTTTGGAACAATTACTGTATTACGTCTCAATGTGAAATATTATGTCCTAAGCGATTATGGTTATTATTATATTAGTACCTATAGGTATTCATTTGAGATTTGAATATAGTACACTCATTTTTAACATAACAGTAGCCAGAGAAATAGACAGATGTATAATTTTATAACAAGAATATCAAATATAACATATGATAATTCAATTCAAATTTTTACTTTTATTTATAATTTTAATAATCTATACGCACTTGATACATATTGGTGTGTTCACTGAAGTTGAGACAAATAACATTTACAATTTGTATTTATATGTCTCCAATAATTTTATAGAATTTCGTCGATGAGTCAATAGATTTCTTAATATTATACATTTTGTAATGAGTTGTATACACGTTTTTGTTTCGTAACAAGAATTCGTCGAAAGAGTTTTTTAAGATAAAAATTGTTAACGAAATCTTACCATCTACTCTCAAATGGTTTTTGTGTAAAACAGACCATATTATTTATGTTTGTGGCCAATCGAATTATTCATCTAGCCTAATTACGTTATATTAAAATACCCAAATCGTATATAATATGTATACCGGCATAATTTATATATAATACCACTTTTATTATGTTTAAATGTTTGTAAACAAACCGAATTTTATTATAATAAAATTACTTCTATAATTTATCCCTGCAAGACTTTTAAATCCACCCCATCAACATTTAAGGTCAAATCACAGCTCGTATAGGTATAATAAGAGAATAATACCAATATTATTGATAATAATATTTGTAAATTGTATAATTATGTTTTACGGTAGGCGTATGATTTGCTTTATCGTATGTGATTAATCGTTACAGTTTGGCCCGAAAAAATAACAGAATAAACATATAATGATTAATAATTATACTGGAGATAATTAATAAACTTGGTTTGGTTACTGTTAATTTATGAGATCTCTGCACCAACTTCAAGCTTATCCGAGAGGATTTCCTGGAATATTATCTGTGTTGAGTTATTTAATGAGATGATTTAGATGATTAGTTAAACTAAGTCAAAAAAGCCAGATAGAGAGTGGATGTTGTTATAGATAATATATGGTGTTTATATATGCACTATAGCGGGGCACTAAATGTCTATAATTATTAATTATAGTAATTCTTTAAACACAATCAATTTGTTTTAAAGACTAAATAATGCATTTTTATTCAAAATAAAGTAGAGGTCATTTTGCGACTTTACTGTAATAGCAGCTTCACTGTATAATAAGATGACGATTATTAGCTACAGGTTGTATAAATACAAATCAATAAAACTAAAATTTAATAATATACTATTAAAGAATAAAGAACACGTCATAATAAACGATTAGGACGCATCATATCAATAAATTGTTTGTGAAAATCGATTTGCACAAAAAAAAAGAACCACTCGGACTAAAGTTATTACAGTTAAGAAACCACATTTTTAAACAATACAAATGACAATATTTTGAGTGTTATAGCCTTTTTTTTTATATAATATAAATCATTAATATAAAAAAAATCTAATTTTAAATCCAACAATAACTCTTATATGTATTAATTGTGATATTAAATTAATCGAAAAAAATAAAACTGACACGGCTAATATTGTCATTTTTGTGGTGTATACCTACTTATTATATTTGATTTTTATTTTTTTAACGGTTGTAACTTAATGAAGTATTACTGTATTAGTATATATTTCAATTTCAAGCAAAATTATTCTTCTACATTATATTATAATCTCGTTACAATGCAAAAACCAACGATTATGGTATCGACACTGCGTAAAGATACTCTAATATTTATAGACACCTATTTTACTAAAAACTATGGTTTAAGATTTATATCGAAATTGCCTACACAGAACCCCTTAAAAAACGCGCGGGCGATATTATCATATGCCTGTACATTATGCCTACGCATTATACATATAGTACACACCTTTTATCGTGGTGATCTGCGCGTTGGGCTGCAGATGAGGAGCGATCAGATTGATGGACGTGACGGTGACCGGGCCGGACGATACCTGCACGCTGTGGCCCCACATTCTGGTGTCGCTGTCGGCCATGGTCTCAGAACAGTGACCGCCGCGGTGACGGGCCGACGACGGGACGGAGTAGCATCGCGGCGTCTCGCGAGCACCGAAAAGACGACGACGCCGTAGCGCCTACTGCAGCAGTGGTCGTCGGGCGCGCCGGGCCGCTGTGTACTACGTGACCGCGTAAAACCGTTGGCATTCGACGTAGTCCCGGTGATGACGGATGTGGGCGCGAAGGTGATGGGCGGGGGCGCGCGCCATGTCGCTATCGTCTCGCGGGCGAAATTTTATCAGATCCTGCTGTCGACGACGTCGCGTCCTCTGCGCGCTGAAAACCAAAAACGCAAACGTTATTATAGGTATAATATTATGTGTATAATCAGTATGCGATGATCGTCGGCCATGTATTTTATAATATATAACGACAAGACCGATTTTTTTTTTGTGGTGGGAGGAGGGGGGGAAACGACGACGGGTCGAATATAAATCCAACCATATAGTATTATAGTCTATTTATTTTTATGATAATATTTTATTTTGTGTTAATAGCTCAATAACGGGCCTTACTCTAAAACAAGAGTGATAGTTAAATAATAATAACAAAGATTAATAAAATCATATTATAATGTGAAATAAATGGCCAATCAGACGTACAATTTAGAGTGTAACCGAAGAGGAATGAAGAATTGGTAACACGATTTAAACTTTAATGACGGTATTAAAAGGAGAATTATATGAATAGAGGAACAAGAAATTTTGAAAGGAATAGATAGACTCTGATTTGGAAAGGTCTGCAGCGGTCGCAACAAGACTAGGTACTTAAATTTAAAGCTTTTTTTATATACCTATATACAGGCTATAAGTTTATATAGTGTATACATTATATATACCCGGTATATTATAAAGATGAGTTATGTTTTGTAAGATAAAATCCAGTTCATACCTATATAGATATGACATTGGTATAAAGTTGAATACTGAAACTATTGAATAACGTTCCATGTCATAATATATATATATATATATTGGGTTGTTTTTCACTTTTTAATTATGGACATATTTCTGTTGTAAACACAAACGGAAATACAAAGAATGCTTAGAAGCCGACGTAAATCCAATATTGTTAAGACTTGGTATTCTTCTTTGTGTGATTGTGATGTTTGCGTTAAAAATATGTTAAGAATTAAGAAAACAAATCATAAAATTAATCATTTTAATCGTGTTCATAATAGTATCTGATTTTAAGGGCATATTTCTATTAATTATTATAATAATAAATAACTCGTAATAATAAAAATGATATCCACGTGTGAGCCAGAGCCACCCTATTGCAACAATGCAACCCATATAGTGATTTAAAAACATGCGCAAGCTATAAACACCTTCAGAGACCAAAGGTACCTATTGATGTACCATGTAATTTTTATTGAAAACAGTTTTATAGTTTGTAATCCAAAAAGAAACATTCAAAATTATAATATGATACAATACAATTTAACATTTGTGTACCTAAATAATTTGATGTAGGTACACGTTTTAAAAACGGAAAAAATCACCATGCTCCTCCTTCCTACAATCGAGGACCCCGCATTACGATGTCAAAATAATACGTATAAATTGCAGATATTTATATCATATTATTCATATTATTGTATTATATGACATACAGAACGTATATTCACATCGCGCGCACGGCTTGTATTATATTATTTATTACGTTTGTAAAAGTTACCAACGGCCGGGCCGCGATTATTTGATTTATATATTATATATTTTATACGCGCTTGTACTGGGGGGCACATTTTATTACGATCGTACGGGCAGATCGGAGAGAAACGTTACGTGTTCGGCCGAGTAACCGCCGAACGGCTACCATAATAATAATATGGTATATACCTATACATTAAGTTATTACTCGTGTGCAGATTGTAAAAACGAACGAGCCGAGTGTGGTGAAGCAACGACACACACGGCGCACGGCGACGAAACCGGTTGTGTGACCTGACGGCCGAGTGAAATGGCCAATGCGCGCGCGAACGATCGAGGAATGGTCGGCGGCGGCGCAGCTCGAAGGGGTTATTGATGTCTTGGTTGCATTGTTTATAATTGGCAGTGAACAGCCGCAGCAGCAGCTACACAAAGTGTATTTGTTTTATTCCGACACGAGACTAATTTTATTTCTTGCGCCTCCAATAATAACATTATATAATATTACACGTATACCTACATATAAATAAACCGTCAGCATCGCGCGATATAATATACATAATAATAATAATAATAATAATAATAATAATAACCTATTATAATTATAGAGTCCAGATTTGTATGTACCAAAAAATGCATTGGAAACCTTCAGATTACGTACAGTAATGTGTGTGGTATACACTATACAGTTATTTTCAACGTATAAAATTAATACACGTATATCATTACGATAAATTATTATTAAATAGAAACAAAATTAGGAATTTGGTATTTTAATAATGGTCGCGGAGAATTGTTTTTATAATAATATGCATAATGCATGTATTATGGGTAAATTGTTAAAACTATTTTTCTTAAATATTTTTATTGTTATTATGGGTAAGTACTTCAAGCTTTAAATAGTTTCTACTTACTGTTCAAGTTATTATTAACAAGAAAAAACATTAGGTATTAATTGGTTTACAATTTGTAAGCAAATGTCAAATAAAACGAAGGGTTTGTTCTGAAACATATAATATCATTTTTTCCAATATTTTCAAATAAAAATTAAACTTTAAGGTTCCTTGCTTATCTCCTCTTAATAGTTGCAGGTAATTTATATGTTTTCTATATTGTCTTTATTTTTATAATATATTTTCTTCTTAGTTTTTCTCCTCATATTCAATTTAACAATATAATTTATAAGTGGTAGGACAAACATCAACATTCGTTGATTTATTGTAATATGTTTGTTATTTTTTGCTCCAGTCCCTATAATTATATTATACTTCTACAAAACTCGCGTTCCATATGAATAAAATATAAAAATACATAAATATACACTAGAAAAAAAGTATATTCCCGTATTCCGCTACAAAACTATTCGAACTTCGAAGAAAACCCAATATACACGTATAACTAAACCCCTTAATAACAATAATAACACATGCAAACGTATACCTTTCTTTTATTACATTTGGTCAGCCTAAATAATAATTCATATTATAATATAATATGTTTTTCATTACATATTAAAAAACAATGGTGAACATTGGACAATCATTTGAAACAATTATACTTAAAAGTTTGAAGTCTCGTTGTTCCATATGCGGTCACATCGTTAAATCGTAACAATAATACCTACACTATCAAATCATCCTAATACGACAGTATGCATGTATAATATGTTGACTAGGTCGATTAAAGTTAACGAAAAAATGTTACGTCAGTATAATATGTAATAGATAATATAAATTATGTATAATATTTAATACTATACTGACTCGTCACTTAATTCATATTCAGTGTAGCTAGTATACCACCTAAACGAGAATTCAGTATTTTTTTCTAAAATATTTTTATTATTTGTCAATTTAATTCAACTAAGACCGTGTGTGTACGCTTGATAAAAAATGCAGAGTGCGCGTGTAAAAAACTATTTGGGCAACGCGGCAATATTCGAAGAATTAAACACTCGTCGTAATCATCGAATCCAGTGAGAGGAATATTATAACATGTAACTCAAACATAAATATATAAATAATATTGTATATTTGTATATAATATAATGTATGTATTAGCGTATTATACTGCTGCAGTATCAGATCTGTACGTTGCGGTCCCAGTCGGCCGTTGGCAACTCTCTTCGTTGCGCAACAAGTTCCAATTTCACGCGGGGCATTTTTTTTTTTTTAATTTTAAATGTTATTATTAATACCACTGCGGCGGGACGGCCGTGCAGTTTATTTTATTACACCACACGACGCGTTATACCATAATATAGAATGTAAAATAATAAATAACTGCAATTCGAATACAGTTTACAGTTGACCGTGGTCACATAATAATATATACACGCATTCCAAGAGAAATATGCCCTTTCCATTTCCTTTGTACGGTGTTTATGTGATCTGGTTCGATGGAGACTATATTATTCGAGATATTGATCACCTAACCTGGCTAACCTGACAAAAGAGACGAATCCCTCAACATATACAACTTAATTGCAGTAATTCGCCGGCCATCACTCACAGGACGTTACGTTATTTAAACAAGATAGCATGTATTTACACGACTGGACTTATAATTATAATATAATCCATAAAATAGAATATTCTACTCATATATACCGCTATATCGGCTATACCTGAGAAAATAAAGTGCCTATAAGAAACTGGAAATGGACTCGGAAGAAGCAGACGAAAGCGGGGATGTTAAATCTTGGAGCATCGACTCATCTTAGAGACAAAGTCTTAACAAATTGAAATGGTGGTCTTTGATCTGATTTTGTAGGGGCTTTCTTACCCAAATTCATAGCAGCCGGCTATAGACGCTATAGTGTTGTGATTATGTTATGTGTATATAGACGAGGTCATGTACCTATAAATGTACACAAATCAAATTGCTGATTATACCAATTAGACAGTTATTAATTTTTAATAAATTTTACAGTAATATTAATTATAAGATAACAAAGTCATCTTTTATGACATGTGTTTTATTTTTTTTAAACTAAACATTTATTTCACTATTTAACTTACCTAAACACAAGTCATACACTGATATATATGACATATGTATACTACAATAATATATAACATAATATATATATACATTATACAAAACTATAACTAAATAATAAAGTAATAAATTATACATAATACATGAATATTATGTACAATACGTATCCAAGAGTATCATGAGTCGTCGTACGCGATCATCAATAATAATAAATAATAATAATAATAATAATAATAATATCATAAATCATTAATTACCGCATTAATAAAGTCATCATTTCTAATTTTTAGATGGTACAAAAAGAAACTCAACATTTAATATTATTATTATTATTTTACTTTATACAGATGTTTTACAACGTTTTGATAAAGTCAAGTTTACCATTGGCTCAGCCACTAAAAATACCTATACGCAAATATAGGTTACTTGTTTATAATACTTGTACGTAAATACGTAATATTATTTTATCAAATTTATTGAATTTCCAACGACGAATGAAAAAAATCAGTAAAATTATTCAAAAAAAAATATGAATTTATATATCGGTTAATTACTACAATATGACTGTTAGTTTTGAAATATTTAACTTATTGAGCATTGGCGTCAAAAGACACAGACATACACGGGCGCATAGAGCAAAAAATTGGCATAATATATATGTAATTGTAATAATTGTATAATCTAAATTTGTTTGATGAGTGGGTGACGTGAACTAGTTGACAGGTAAGTATAAGTGTTTTTGAATTCGTTTTGTTTTTAGGACCGGAAAACATGATAATATTCTCGTAACACCGCCCACTCGCAGAAAAACGTATACGCTTTTCTCGTTTTCCAGCGGCAGACGTACCGTCACCGTCGCACACTTTCGCACGAACACGAACGCGACACCGTTCGAGCGACGGTTTTAGAGGACACGGGCGCCGCGAGGTTGTTTATTTTTATAAATCAACGAGAGGACGTCGGCGGCGGTGACGGCAGACGTTACAAAACTATTACTATACTCGCGTTGACTGTGCGCGCGTTAGTGTGTGTGTGTGTGTGTGCGTGTATGTTTGCGCGCGGGCGCGGGCGACGTTGCCGCGCAGTTCGTCGGACTCTCAAAATTCAACCTTGCCAAGGTCAGGCACGGACGCGTGCGCGCGCGCCGCTCGTTTATTATAATATTACTATTATGTGTGCGCAAATGACCGTCCTCCTGCGTTCCCTTCGTTGCATTTTTTTTTTTATTTACTATTATTGTATTTATCACTATACTGATTACTGTGTTGACAAACGAGAACGTGCATTTGCTGTTGCTGCACGCTGGAGCAAAATATGTTCTTTACACCGCACGCCGTTATATATTATAATAAAGTCACGTAGATAATAGGTATACTTGTACGCAGCCCCTGTCTATTTTTTATAGTCCAAAATTGAAGTGTGCATTACAGATTTGAAACTCGTGTTGTGGGTGTACTGATGCACTAATAAATAAGTTCAATATATATATATGAACTAGGTATAATAAGTTTAGTCGATCATGACTTAAAACAACAATGCAGGTTACAGGCATTTTTCTTCAAACGATAGTCCGAGCAAAAAGGATAAGGAGTAAAGTATTGGAAATATCACAGGGGGGAGCAGGGCGTATATAGGGGATAGGGGTTCAACCCCCCGAAATGTATGGTTGGTACGGGTATTGATTTTGATTGCACAATTAATTAGAATTTAAGAATGGAAATTTTTTTTAACCTCCTCCCCTCCCCACGAAATTAATTTCTATATACACCCCTGGGGGGAGGCCTAGGTTCGCAATTTTATACAATACCTTCCTCAATGGTACAAAAAAAACATGCCTATAATAGGTATTTATATTTTAAAATATGTGAGATGCTTGCACGACGATCGATCGAACATTATCGTTTTTCGAGTACGCATTGTGTACACAAATGATGAGAAATTAAGGGGGAATTAGGTAAACATGGGCTATAGACAACCATTCCGGTGATTACATGTAGTAATCAGTATAATGTCATGTATATGGTGGATGGGGTGGTAACGGAGGACTCAATTAAAAATCCGTACAAGTTACGTACTTACGTGTGACGTACAGCTTAAACTTTAGTATGTATCTAATAATAATTTAACGTGAAAATATCTTATCTAATGATACATAATTTTCGTAACAATATTTATGCGTCACGAACTCACGACACTCGAAGATACATTCATCACCGCTACTATAAAGAACGTATTATTATTATAACAATATTTTGTATGCACATAAATAATAAACACACGAACGATGACGGTGGTATCGAGGCCCGAAGAGGTTTGACGGTACGTATACAATAAAACAGGTATATTATGTATAGGTTAGGGATTTGATATACTAAAAATAACCAAGAAAATCACCAATAAAAATGCATTAACGCTGTAAAAATTTAAATTATGACAAACACATAAGAAATACAAAATGTTTAAAATTAAACATACATTGCATAAATGCATAATTAATTTAATATTAAATAATTTGTTAATTTAATGATGTTGAATTTAATTTAGTTTATTTATGTTCAGTGATCATATTACTCCGAAAATATTGACTATTATAGCCGTACCTTTTTTGATTTTATTAGATTAGTGTTAATCTTAATTAATTTAAAATGCAAATTAGATTAATTATTTTTTACGATAATAGAAGAATATATATTATAAAATTGATTTGGAATCTTGAAATAAACATTTAAGATAAATTTTTAATTAATTTAAATACTAAATGCCTAAAATCATAAAATTTAGTATATCCAATCAAAAATACACGAACTAGATTAGTACCAAATCGAGCACCATCATATTACAGTTGTACAATAGTTACCAGTTTACCACTAATAAAAAAAATCCCAAAAGCATTAAAATCTCAGACCCACCACTAACTAGCCGCCGCAGTATAATATATTGTGACTTACGCAACTACGCAAGAGTTTTTAAAAATAAATCATTCACGTATTTTTTAATTGACATTTTTTGTACCTATATCATCTATTCATCTCCGAAATTATAGAATACATGTGAGGCGATTTTTCTTCGTCAACCAACGTATGTAAACGCTGCAAAATATTTCGACTGGCAAAGAACAGATAATGCACTTGGCCGCCTTCACAAAACGCCATTTAACGACGGATGTATGAGTTAACAATGGAACCCACCATTGTGCAATATTCACAATTCGCCACAAATACGGCATTGACAATTATTTATTATTATCATTACTATTATGATAAAATATACATACATTTTATTTTATAATGATATTACGATGTTTACGTATATTACATGTATACAAACGGTATAGGTAATAGGTATAATGCAATGTGCCGTTATTACAATATTTCTTTATGTATAAGTACGTAAAATAATTTTATTTTTGTGTTACATACTTACATTTTTATAACAAAAACGTTCGGTCTCTTCAACGTTCGACCCGACACCAGGCTTTTTTAACTTCATTTAAATCTCTCGAGATAATCACCACGATATACGTGTTTATGTACAATTTTAGGTAAATAACATACGATGCATTAATTTCGCTAATTGGCAACGTGATTAGAACTTCCCCTATTTCAAACCAATCGTTTGCATGTATACTCGTATTTTTAAAAATATGTATAAGTACTTTTACAAATAATTAGGAGATGTTGATAATTATCCATACTGTAGTAGTGTAGTATCTACGTAAGTTCTTATAGTAATAGGTTCGATATTACTAAGCAGTAATCATATACAATGAACGGACACCTTCCAATCGCAGACATTTTTTTAGGACGGGGATATTTTCACTACCTTTTAATGAGAAAATATCCTAATAGCAGACGTCTATTTAATCTTTATTTAAAAATAATGACAAAACGAAGACATAAAATCACGCTTACAAAAGTATAACGACAACAATGACCGTTTAAAAACTGATTTTTTCACCAAATTGAATTCTATTTATGGATTTTTGTATTCTTTTTTTTATATAATTTTGTATTTATTTAAGTATAAATTGTTATATACAATATTAAAATTATATATTATTAAAACATTAAATAATAATATTATAGTGCTTATTTTTTTCTTTTACGTATTTCCTTTTTAAATTTCAAAAATTTGCTTCCTCTGATATCAGATATTTCCTCGGATATCTCTGTTCTCTGAGTAACGAACGAAATGTTGATAACTCGGAGTGTCCGCTATACTGCTATTTAAAGGTTTTACTATAAATAATATGATGAATTTAAAAATGATCAAATTTCTACTTGTTGTCCGCAATTTAAAATTTATATACATAGGTATCATATTTAACATTTATAGTTAACATTTTCAGTAAACACGTACAAAGTATTATCTATAGTTAAAAAATAATTTTGACACAAATAACGGTGGTCGGGGGTAAATATTTTAAATAAAAAATAATATTTAAAAAAAATTTGATGTATTTTTATTCTAAGCCCTAAGGTGCTCTTTTACTAATTATTATAGTAGGTAAGGAAATGGAAATTCTGAAAACATTTTTGAATCTGAATTTTTCATCAAGTTGATGACATCGATCATTGAGATTGATTTTTCTAAAAATATATACCTTTTTTTATCGTTCTAAATCTTGAAAAAAATACAAAAAAAGTAGAAATTAAAAAATTGTCATATTTAACTCGACTTTTGAAAAAGTTCATCTTTAAGTAATTTAACGACAAATTCACAGTATCAATAGATCAATCTGTATATTAAAATGAAAATATGTCTAAATTCTTAGGCTTATTTGTGTATTAGACGAAAGCACGCGGAAAACCCTTAACTAAAATTATTGTGATTTTACATTTAAACATGAAAACTCATATATATTTGAATTTTAATAACATTTATACTGTTTATTACTATTTACAAATTTATTATACAGATAAATATATTGGTCAACAGAATGAACAATTAGTGTATTCACACTTTATGAAAATTCTTACACATGGCATTTATGAAAAGGGAATATAGATTATCGAGTCACGACTCAAGATTATGAAAGATATATAATATGTAGTGTATTGCAGTTACTCCGTATAGTATAGTTTATATAAAAATGACATTTAATGTAAGTTTCTACTTCCCACACTATAACGGGTTTACAGCCAATGTCGTCTATTCGGCATGAACTTTCATATAGTAATTCAAGGGTTATTTTTGATTTTCAAAATGAAGTGTCGGCGCCGAGGAGTACAGCAACCGGTGCCAAATATTCGAATAATTGGCACGTGTGGTAATATAATATATGCCATTTTTATTCTAATATAGGATCTTAGATAATATATCGTTTTTATATGCTTGTATCTGTAAAGAAAAGACAAGTATATATCATTTTTTTAAACTGATGCTTTTAATCTACACTCAATATAGTTTTCCATACCAAAGCACTAATATATTTATAGATATTATATACATATATATATATATAAACAATCTCATTTTACCCAAAATAATTCAAAATATTACATAAAATACACTTAAACTGTGTTTGTACTTAATATCATCCAGAATGTCCAAGATAAAATATTCATTGAAACACAACTAAAGACACATTGATAACATGACGTATCACTGTTTGTATTTGGGATTCATCTTCGTGATTATTGAAAATATACTTAAATATGTATGTCTTATAAATAATAATACTTAGAAAAGTTGATATAAAATAAACAGCACCGTGTAAAATATAAATTCATGACGACCAACTGACGTATCATATTTTAAAATGAATTCCCTAACTAGCTAATATATGGCTTTACATTCTTCGTAAATAAAACGAAATATAAAAACGGATTAGATGTCTTCTATACGTTAACGTTTTTTATCCAAAGTAAATTGAATAATGGTGTTACCTCTAACATTTTTATTCTAGATTCCTAATGATCAAAACCATTAGCAAAAATTATAACAACGAATTCTTTAATATTCAAAACTAGGTAGTATAACACTTGTCGAAAATGAAGAAAAATTGTATACAATATTATTGTCAATCTTTTATCAATACCTACTAAAAAATGATTTAATAAAAAAAATAAAACAATAAAATTATTAGTTTAACACTTGGGTTTTAGTTTTTTCTTTACAATTTGAAATGTTTTTTTTAATAGTTCTATAGGCATCAACAATAAATTAACAATGGATATACCAAGTCGACAGAATGTTGAACTATAAATATTTATTTATGTGTTTATTCAATATCTCTTTCCGCCTTTGCGATTGGTACATCATTGAACAATTAATAAGGCACATTCACTTTATATTCACCTTGTTACAAACATTTTGTTACCAATGAATTGAGTATATTATACACAATACGAAGCATGCAATGTATTGCTGCTTTAGTGAAAATTCCAATTATTAAAATAAAATATTTACATTATTCATATCATATTATATTGACTATTGTGATATGTAAAGTGTATGAGTTGTATGACACAATCTCTGAAGTCGTAAACATAAAAACCAGTATACCATAATATGCGTCGAAAACATTCAAAGAAGCAATATTTGTTTTCATTCATATTTTAATTTTTATGTATTAAGAAATTGTTTTTAAAAATCTGATAGTTATCCAACTATTATATACAAATTATTCAACTATTAAACTTATTCTTCACTTAATAGTAGTTCAATTTTGATATTTTTTATACAGAATGAATGGTAAAACGGATACAATTTGATAATTAATATAAGAACCTTTAACCCAATAGTCAAATAAACAGTACAAATATGTGTTAGTAATTAATAAACGTAAGGTTAGGTATATTATCTCAAATATGATTTACAATATTATTATATAAAATAGTTATAATTTGTTATAAGCCATAACAAAATAAGGTTTATTGATCACTGTTATTTTTATTCATTAAATTAAGTTATAAAACAATAGTAATACCGTAAGACAATTTGAAAAACATAAATAGAGATTAGGTAGGTGATTAAACCGTCATTTTGGGTCACGGGAAAAAATTCATTTAAAAAACGCAGAAGTCCTATAGTAAATAAAAAGAGATTATACACATTAACCAATACCAACCAGCAGAGTCATATATTGCAATA
Source organism: Rhopalosiphum padi (assembly GCF_020882245.1). NCBI lineage: Eukaryota > Metazoa > Arthropoda > Insecta > Hemiptera > Aphididae > Rhopalosiphum > Rhopalosiphum padi. The sequence continues at coordinate 7,762,811 of NC_083598.1, read as the reverse complement.
ATGAGTAAACGGTATAACCTGTTTGGATAAATAACTGAATTAATTTAAACTAGTTTAGGTATACATAAATATTAAATACCTATTATGATGTCGTTACTATAGTTACAGAAACGTTAAGAATTAAAAACTAGTATTTGATTATCAGCATATTGCATATTATCGAGCCATCGAGATGCATATTATACACAATATATGGACATTATACAGACATAAAGTACAAATATCTCTTTTACGGTTAATATGTAGTAATGTGTGTTGTATTATTATATTATATTATATATAGTATCGAATCTATATATAAATGAAAAGTTGAACACCTGTTGAATTGTATGTCATTGCGTCCAAGTCTACCGTGTTTCGAGGTAAACAAAACGAGATCGAGGAATTTTGAACAATCGGCTTATAATATTATCGTTATATAGAATAGCTGGTAAATTATAATATCGTCGGGTGTTTTTGTTCGATAAAGAGAAAGTTAAGCACTGTGCTATCGATCCGTCTTTGTTCTTAGGTCATTTTGTATAATAATATATCATTTTTTTTCCTTACGCGCTTGTCCGTCCATTACACGTTGTTGTGTTTTATTATATTTTATATTGTGGATAAACGACGACGCGTATAATACCTTTAGGTCAATATAAGTTTCAAACGTGTATTTTTCTTTAACGCACAGCGTGTTTATGACTTGGTGTAATTTCGTGAATTTTACGTATTATTTGTCTGCCTGGTAGAGGTGCGACTACCTTCGCGGTGGAAATGGCAGAAAATATATTATTATTATTATTATTATTTTATATGATTCGACTATGCACACAATTTCTGCATTTTATTATTATAATGTCAATGTTGTTGACGCGTCCTTTTTTTCTTATCCGACACAATAGGAATGATATATATTTATAATATTATAAAAAACAATCAGAATCATGACCGAACGCAGCACACCATCTGTTCTTTCTCTCTCTTTAAGTATATACAGTTATATATTTCATACGATCACAGTGGCGCAATTATTCTGAGGGTATAAAGTATTACGTAGTACAACTGTTAAACAAAGATCATGGGGTTGTCAAGAGGGGCTATGGTAATTTTTATGGGTGATGTAATTTTGTGCAAATATTAAGAACAATAATATTCAAACTATAATAAACCTGTTTTAAGAATTATTAAAAACGTTAAAAATACTCACAGTACCCATTATATACTTATTAATTGAAGTATACAAATAAACTATACATAGATTTTTTGTATTACAATTACAACACTTACCTATCCAACGGAATAATAATTGATTCACGCAAGATGGTACTCAGAAAAATGTCACACTGGACAATTTGGATAAAATAAATTAAGTTAAAAATCACGAATATAACGCATAGGTGAATTTGATTACAGTCAAAAGCCAGTTATACAAGGCATTACTCATTTGATCCACCAGCGTGGTAGTGTTTTATTTAAAATAAAATGTCCTATGAAAAATATTATTTGTATCAAACATTATATAGTGATATCGGTAAAGATGGTAATGTTACCAATTGACCATTGCGCAACGGTCGTCTTGAACGCGCGGTTCAATGATATAGTTAAACGTGACCAATTATTGACGAGTAAAACAGTTATACTTGGTGGGGACACATCTATATTCCGCATTTTCGCGCATTTTTACTACCTATATAGTATATACTACTGTTGTCTGCTTGAATGGTACTGTAATTTTTTGAACAATATTTCTGTTTATAGACGTCTAATATGGTCTATCTATAGTGTCTATACAATTCTACACTCTACATTTATAATAATAATTATCCAGTCGGAGGATGTCGTCTATATGAACAAGTGATAATAATTTAATTGAAACATGATGTATTATATTATCATTAGATGAATTTCGGTTACGACACATCGTTGTCAGATGTATTGAACTCGCGTCGAACCACTGCATACAGGGTATATATAGAAGAATTTTTTACGGATCGTCTATTATGTAGATATCGTAGAGGAATACTAAAACTAATAACAATTTTGAATAACAGGTTTACACCCAATAGGGCAAGGCCGTATTGATCATCCGACGTGACAACTATTACCATCATAAGAGACTATTAATGGAAAAAACAAATTATATCATTCAGTGACGTACAGACTACAGATATTTTCAATATACCTAGCCTAATTAATTTTATATTTTTATATATAGATATATAATTTTTATCTTTCTAGTTTTATTTATATTATTATTATCATTTTGTCTATTAGTTTCATATGTGCCAATTATTATGTAATGTTTGTTGTTTTATTGTTTAAAGGTTTATGCCCGTTGATTATAAATAAATAAATATAGGGGGAGGGGGTTATATTTAAAAATATGTTGTATGTAATGTATACAAAGATTTTCTTATAGAACAGTATCTAATTTTCTTGATTGTCTTCCCAATTCGTCAATGACCTCTTTAGGAGATTTAGGCATACCTACCAGAGTATACTGACAACACTGTTAATCCATTTAATCTGTCCTAGTTAGGGTTTTAGTATATTAAACACCCATGACCATGAATGGTAGAAGATGGTATTATTATTGAAAATTAGTATATCGGCGTCGTGCAAAACATCGAAACGGAATTCATTCAAACGAACGTTGCATAAAAATATAGCCTCATACATTTTGTAACACTACGAGTTATAGCTTAAAATTCTCTAAAAAATCAAAACCATCTTAGTATGTCATTGTTGTTTTTCGATCACGCGGTTATGAATATATTTGTTTATTATTTCTCCAATATTGTAATATGCATCGGCGAGATAATAATAATCAAATCACTTATTATACCTCTCGAGTCTCGACGATAAAACAAACATTTAATAAAAATAAAAAATTATGCTGGGAACTCGAATAAATACTTATTGCAGCTATCCGTTATCGGTCCTATACACACGCTTTATGGCTCTGTAGTCTTGCGCCCTTTTATTTTCAAATACCAATCTTAATTTGACTAAGAATCAATGTTTTTACATTATGTCGCAAATCAGGTATGGTACAATTTTATATTTTAACTATTTTTCACTGTATATTAAGCCCAACCAAAAAGTCTCTAGTCTCTTTCAGTTTAACGTTCACTCCCTGGGCATATAGCTCCTTTTGGGCCAATAGTGTTAATTCGGTCCTACTCACTCCTATTTAATAGGCGAGTCACAGTATTATCCGTATAGATATATCAAAAAAACCGTGGCGGTTGGTTACATTATAGCACCGAGGAGCGGTGACTTCACGTGCATCGTATAGGTTTAGAGTGGGTTGATAGTTGTTGACGGAAAAAAGTAGGAATAAACAAATAAACAATAGTGTCTTTTTAAAATGATAATAATATCATCATTATCATCGTCGCCGGGCGTTTAATAGTGACCTTGACCGCAGTTTGACGTGGCCTAGGAAAGATGACCGAGACCGTGGGGCGGCGCGTATCGGCCGTTGACTTCGCGACTATTCGGGAGTTCCTATCACTAACATTAGTGTATATTATAATATATGTAATAATATGTAAACAGTGTAATATATATCGTGATACTTGTATATAATAATACATATACACATACATTGTATATGCTTATGGAATTATCGTACATACAATAATAATCGCGTTTGCGACTTCCAAACGGAACCGCGTGCTCAGCCGTCCGTTGACGCGAAATACTACTCGCGGATCACGGAGAAGCGTATACGCGGTCCGAGGTAAATAAAAACAAAGAATATTATGGCAACCGAACGCGCGATCGACCGTGGATTCCGAAATCGTCGGTACACAATGAAATTACGATTTTGAGTACGGCTGAAAATAAATAACGTTACCGTGGCCCTTATAAGGACGACGGCGGCGGTGCGCGCGCGAGCGTCCGTGCGGCGCGGCGTGCGCGTTCAAGGTCAACGGTCTGAAAAATCGTGGAAAAGGGTGGCGGTAATGTGGTAGCGGCTGCGGCGACGGGAAAGAACGGTGGCTACGGCTGCGGCGGCGGAGGTGGCGGTGGCGGGGCACGACGAGAGTTCACAAAGAATGGCACGATACCGTTACAAAACATCCGCAGCTAGAGGCCGTCAACCGGCATCTCTGTTGGCCACGTCCGTTACGGCCCCCCCCCACTACCCATCTCCTTCCACCCCACAACCGCCGATTCCTGTCCTTCCCTCCGCCCCTCCCCCCGCTGATCACCGACAAGCCGACACCTCGTGTCCATTCCAGCATAGGTACGCCGCAAAGTTCCGTCGTGCCGACATACAAACAATGGCTGGAAACGAACGAAAAATATTAGTAACAACAATAAAAATAATAATATAACAACAATAAACAAAACGACGGCGGCGCTATTACATTATTATTATTATTATCATTATTATTATTATTATTGCACGCGAAGCCACTCTGCGCCGCAGATACCATTTTTTGAATTTTTTTTTTTTTGTTACGACGGACTACCGATACCTATAAACACCGCTTGCGTCTATAGTTGTGTATAACAACATTGTTTTGTAAACAACACGAGCAGCCTGTCGACGACGCGACAGGACATTGCGAGACACGACACATCTCCCGTTACAAATCATTGAATTCGTGTACAACATTTATAGCACTATCGTTGACCTTATGAAATATGTTTGACGATATACTGTGTCCATTAATATTGTTTACCTGGCGTTCTAAACGTTATCCCGGTAATCCGTTAGACTAACACCCGCGGTACGTGGTGGACGGCAGGACGAAACGGTAGTCAGGAACACGACCACAACAACGGCGCACGATTTATTGAATTATTATAAATATAATATATACTATTTACCGTCGGCGAGGGAGAACGTTCGCTCTTCAGGCGAATAATAATACCTCCTGTGCGGCTGTGTATAACGTCGAGATTTGGGAAAACAAAAAATAATGATAAAAAAAAAAAAAACGGCACGGCTGCGAGGACGACAACAACGACGAAGGCGGAACGGGACGACGAACGACAACGGTTAAAACGCGACCGCGTCCGCGACTGACTGCGACTATTCGGCGGTGGCGGCGATGGTGTGACGGTGTGTGGAGCGCTCTCGTGTGTGCGTGTGCGTGTACCAGGCGGCGGCCGCTTTGCTGTTGCACCGGGACGACGGCAGCGGCGGCGGCGGCGGCAGCGACGGGACGTAGGAACGCATATATTGTATTTATATATATTTATATACAATATATATGTATATAATAAAACGATGTGTGTGTGTGCGTGTGTATATATATATATATATATATACGTACGCGTATGAGTAATACACGACGAACGAGTGACGGCGACGGCGGTGGTGTTTATGGCGGGAGGGGAGGGGATGGTCGTCGGCGCGATCGGTGAGCGGTGTGCGCAGGGTGAACGGGAATGAAGATGAAGGTCGTCTGGGCTTGACAGCGCGTCGCACGGAGGGAGCGGAGAGCAGCGACGGCGGCAGCACACGCACGCGGCGCCGTGCACTCTCCGGCTGCCAACGCCGCCGCCGCCGCCGCCGCCGCGTTATGTTACAGAATGGAAACGGGTGTAAAATATTATTATTATTGTGCACCGCAACGCCATCTGTCGCGACCGATTCGCGTGCCCGTCGATCTCCGTCCTCCGCGAGATTCGCGACTTTTGAACGACTGCTGCGGCGCGGCGGCGGCGTTTTCACACTACTCGTGTGTTTATAATCATAAACGTGTGATTGCGTGCGTGCGTGTGTGTGTGTGTGTGTATTTTTTTTCAACCGATAAAACTTATCGGGGGCGGACGCATATGCGGCGACTGCGACGACGGCGTTGACCTTTTATTCATTATTCATATCGACCTTGAACCCTCAAGGTCGTTTTTTTTTCACATTTTTGTCTCACGCCCCACACTACCCGCCCGCCGGTCGGACCGTCAGCCACCCCGTCGATCGCTTCTACCGGCGCGACGGTGATAACAATATTATCATTATTATTGTTGTTTTCGTTGTTAAATATTATATTATTGTTATTTGTTAATGTTATACGTCGTAACAGACACAACATACCGTTTGTTTGTTTAGAAGAGTTTATTATTATTTCGATTACGTCCGCGTCGCAATCTGCGTTCGGCGCGTGGCGCGTCCCGTGTGCGTGACGCCTACACACGTCGACGCGCAGCACACTGCAGTCATCGCGGGGTCGATCGAGCGTCGCACGCCCCCGTCAATGAATTTATCGGTAGACGCACATTTCGTCGAACTTTTGGAGGTTTTGAGTGTTTATACGTGAAGCGTGCGCGCCGATATCTTTCGATTTAATATATTTACGGTTCCGCCTGTCGCGAAATATAAAGTACCTACTCCACACATAATAAAGAATTTTTTTTTTTTCAAGTAGGGGGTTAAGTAGTCAAAAACATAAGTTGGGTTTTGTCGCTATACAGTCTTGAAACAATATAGAATTACTCGCATTCGTAAATTACGTATTTATTATTTTCAAAAATTATTAATTATATCAGTGGCGGCCAAACTTTTTTTGGCAGAGATCTACTTAAGAATATAGTTTTCTTTCGAGGATCGACTTCCACAAGATTTTTTTTTAATTATTGAGTACCTTTTACCTATAATTATTAACAAGCATATTTGTAAAAATGATATAATTAAAATGTAAAGTTTAGTACCTTTTCCATTCAGTTTCCTGATAAAAATATTGTGTGCTATACCTCTAGATCTCTATACATGTTTAACCTATTATAATTTTTTGCTTTATAGATACGCAGTACTATGGCGAGTTTTTAAATATATAGTTGGTAGACTCCCTGGTTAATTTGTTTACCTATGTCCTATATTCTTGAATTCTCCATTGTCTATATTATATAAGTCCGTAGATTTGGCGTAGCACTTTCTTCTTTCAAAGATGTTTATTATTTCCTCATCTCCCTTAGTTATCAACAATGTTTGATACCCATAAGTCAGAATTTGACGTAGAAAGCTAGATTTAGGTATCCCTTTGATCTTTTGGACAAGATTTTTTTGCATCTTTTAAAACACTTGTTTCAATCAAAATAACTTTCCCGGTGTAATATAATATCCTTTATTTCTTGATTAAATTCTCAATTTGATTTTATCATGTATATATTCAATAAGTACAACGACTGTTTTAAAACAAAAAAAAAATCCTATAACCTCAGGGGAGTAGAAACCAATGAAATTATTAGCTTAATAACTTTTCTTAACTAAGAAGGTTAATTTTTACTTCATTGTGAAAATAAGTTAATTAAAGATTTATAAACTTATAGTTAATGTACTACCTTTAATAGTAAACAGTAGTAGGACAGCAGTTGGAAAAGTGAGATATTGTAATTCAGAGCCACAATAATTAACTACAATGTATCAATGAACTTCATCGATTTTATAGTGCGCACAATATGCATTAATTATGTAAATTACAGAGAAGATATATAGAATAGATATTCAATAGACATTTCACAATGTGAACAGACAATGAATCTAGTATCTACCCTTAAGCAAAACGTTTTCTATAGTTAGTTTTTATGTTTATAGAATTATTACGAGGGGTGGTGACAATAACTCTTTACTTTGCTATGGCGTTTTGTTTTGTCAGTATATTTAGTTGACACGTAAGAAAAAATAAATACCTACAAATTAAATTGTTATAATATCAACAAAAAATACTTAGACACTTAGGGCAGATATAACTATATTGATTTAAAAGATGCGATAAGAAAATAAGACGTTCAAGTAGATCTACTTGGAAAATTAGTTGTATATTCATAAAACTTTAAAGGATATCTACTCTACATAGACACATCATAGTATATGCACGAATGAACGCAAAACGGATTGGCCTAAGTTAAACAATATAGAAGTTCAGATTTAGCTATAACATTTGCATATAACTACAAATGGAAAGAAATTCGAGAAGCTTTACTACGTGTACAAAAGAATATCTATCGTCCAGGCTCCAGATATATATATTATTGCAAGAGTTTCTAATTTATAAGTTAAAGAGTTCATTGATCTATTATTTAAAAAACAACTTTATGGAAAAAACCGATGCTACATTGCCAGGTATACTCGATTGAATAGCAAAAGCTCTGAGGTTTGCCTTATATTCATTTACTATTTTGTGGTTAAACAATAAAACAAATGAATTCGACCACTTATGATAGATAAAATCGTATGTTTTAAAACGAAATTCCTATTACGAATTATAAATATAGATTCACTACTATGAGATAATTAAGTCTAATACGATACATGAACTAAACTATCCTTAGGTTATTTTTAAATAATAACTTACGTCGGATGAAGATAGATATGACAAATTTATTATAGAAGATAATCGAGAAATGATGGAGGTAGAATCAATGGATTTAGAATTTAGATAGGTAGTTTCACTCAATCCTGTTTAATTATGTACTTTTAATTCATATACATTTATGTAGAAATAACAAGGTCTGTTTAGTGTATAAAATAAGTATTCACGCATGTATCAAAAATGGTATCCATCAAGTAGCATTAAATTTTGATTAAAATGACAAGGGAGGACCTGATACTATCGAGTGTATGTCTCCGACAGTTTTCCGACCTTATCAACTACGTGACTATACATGAACGAAAATTAATAAATTAAATGTGAGATGTGTGAAGACTTAAAATAATGTAATACAATTTTCAATTTAAAATTTTTATTAAGAAAAAGGATGGAGAAAGTATATTTTGTGTCGTTTATTATACCAAAATCGTATTGCTAAAATAACTGTGAATAAGATCGTTATTCTTAAATGAACAATTTAACCGATTATTATATAGGTATGATATAGGTAAATTTAGACATGTTTTTCGATCATTATCAGCTATCCATGAGTAAGAACACTATAGAAAAGACATAATTTATTATATAACTCCAGATGGGTAGTATATATGAGCTTAAACGGATGCCGTTCGGGTTAGACAATGGGAAATGACTACGAAATGACTATGCCTCAAGCTAGTAAACTAACTAAAGTAATTGTTTTTTTTTTCATAAATATTAATTTTTAAGATATATTCAATGTATGTAAAAATAAAATGTATTTAATTAATTTATTTAATTAAAATACAATTTATCCCTTTAAATAGCAAACACCTCTGAATCAGCGAGCTATATAGTATCCAGTATTTAAAGGTTTCACTGTATTTGCTTTAAATGCTTGATATTAGAGTAAATCAATCTATTGTCAAACTTTAAGTTAAGAAAATAAGAACACAATCTTTAGTATATGTAGGTACTTTGGATTTTTTTGATTTTCCTATGATGTATGAGAATTTTTAATTGTTATATTACTTATATATTTCAGATGGGTTTATATATCTACAATCTACTCATAACTTACATACAATTTTAAATATTGTTTAAAAGACATAAACGCAATATATAGGCAATGTTAATTTTAGGGGTTAGATTATTGATTACCTAATTAAATTATATTTTTTTCTATAATAATAAATCTAACAAAATATTTATAGGTTTTACCAATTGAAAATAAATTTTCTATATTGCTCGTGGGTCAGAGAAAAAAACAAAAAGTACGACAGTGCACTATTATTTTTATATCATATAATATTATGTAGTAAACTTTTACTCTTAAGTTATGTATTTTGCATCAGTTATTATAATAACAAATATACAGATAAACTTAAAAAATAATAATAATAATAATAATAAAATATTTTACATTAGATATTGAAATATTATTTTATTATGAATATATAGAATTATAAAGTATAAAAATAAAATAAATACAACTTTAAAATGTTTTCCATGTATAAAATATATAATATATTGAACATAATAATAATAAATATTATTGATTAACTAAATAACAATATTTTAAAAATATTTTTTATTTACACTAAAATATGAATCAATAAATATCCTTATTATATATATAAAAGAATAACAGACCTTTTTTATGTTCCAATTTTGTGACGACACTATTTAACTTTTTCCAATTTTTTTTTCACAGAAATGTTCCAAATACTTTTCCGAGTGTCACACGTCACCCGATTTTTCATTTCTTTTTATCTGGTGATAACGGTTAAATAAATGGTTGTATATAACGATTACGCGTTTTTAGAGTGTCATACTGTCATTTATAATTAATTAAGCGATTTTTTTTTTCAAAAAGTTGATCCAAATACACTACTACGAGTAAATCACTCTTATTATTTCCAATTTTATTTTATTTGTCATTTAAGTTATAAATATCATAAATTAAGTTAAATAATAAAAATGATTATATGTTTCATGGATAGGCTTTAAATAGTTTAATTATAATAAAAAAACAGTTTATAAAATACGAATCGATTATTTAACACACTAGACACTCGCGAAGCCGGGTTATTCAGCTAATATTATATAGACGTAATATATTAGAATTATTTGTTTAAATAGGTAACTGTCGAAATAATATATATGTAACGTCCGACCGTCCAATTTATTGAAATATTTAATTTACAAATAATTTTGGTGTTTTGAATATTTATCAAAATAACTATATTTACTTGGTCCACGTCTTCATAGTTTTTTCACTTCTTTTCTGCCAAATTTTTTTCTTTTATTCTGAAAAGTTTACTTTTTCTATCCTTTTATAGTTTTATCAAGTATCAACATGGTACATTCAAGTGTTTAACTTATATGTTTCGAAAACTACCTACATAATACGGGAAGCATATACAAATTACAAATAATATATCTACATCATCAACTTGTGTGTATTATGAATTTTTAATAAATGAGTCGAAACATGCAATTTTAAACGTATTGAAAGAACACGCATTGAATCAGATATGCATGATACGTACCTTAACACCAATATAGGAGTTCAAACAAAATTCAAATATAACAAATAACAAGATAAACTTAACACTAAATAGTTAGTATGTTCTTATAAGAATGTGAGAGCCAGAATTAATAAATTGAAAAAATAATAACAAGCCAATTTATAAATAATTATATATTAGCATTTAATACTTAAAGTTGTCCATCAATTCAGAGGATCCGTACCAGGGTTTCGCGAAATTGAAATTAGGGGGCCATGAAATTATTTTAAACATAAAGCAATCATATATATATTTAAAAATTTAAAAAAATAATGACTTTATGAAAGTTATAGGCTTTCAGCTATATATATCGTATGTGTGTTGAATGCTTTATTAATAAAAAATATTGTATATTTTTATAAAATATAATAATATAAGTGAATGATAAATAATAATAATAATATGTTTAGTTACAAGTTACAACTACCTAAAGAAACTCGAAGTTATAAAATATAAATCCACGACACACTATATTGAAATTTGAAACCTCCAAATGTTTAGATTCTAAACTTATTAGAACATACCTTAGGGTGAGTAAAAAATGGTTGGGAACCTCTGCATTTATTTATTTGTAATATACTAATATCTATCTAATTATTATAATTCATTTTTAATGTTCTTTAAATAAAAATAGAATTGTATGCCTATGCCCTTATAATAATTGTACGTTTTATAATTTAAATTTATCATTAATTAAATAATATTTTTGTAAAAACTGTAAAAGCTAATTCTATTAAAGTCAAAATAAAAAAAAATATATTATATAATATAGGTTATAACATAGTCACATACATAGGTACCTATAATCAATGCTATTATATACATGGATACAGATACACCTATAATCTATATTATACGCCGCAGTAACGTTCTGCATTTAAAACACATAGTTTAAAATTTATAGACCTATAGTAATTAGTTATTACTTAACTATTAACTAAATATTAACATAACTCAAAACTGTACAGATAATAGTGATAATACATATCTAAAAATGTGTACCTATTTATGTATACTGTTACAGTATTACTGTGTACATATTGTTAATTGTAATTTTATCAGGTTTTAAAATTATAACCAACTAAGTTGATTGTTATGAATTACGAAGCTTATAGATTAAAATATTAAATGATTGTATAATAAATGTTGTAATATGATTCAATTTTAATCTATCTTACTATATAGGTAATTTGTGGAACTCAAATAGGTACTAAAGATTGAAGTGCATTAAATTATTTTTTTATAGGTAAATATAGTGTCTATATAAATATACTATTATATTATTATAGGTAATAAAAAGAAAACTTCACAGTCTTAATGTATCTATTGAGTTCTACAACTGTAGAACAAAATAATTAGTTCGAATTAAACAATCTAACTACCTATATATAATAATTAATAACTAATAAGTATACTTATTTATTAATTAGTAGCGACTACCACGTAAGTAATAGGTATAACTGTATAAGTATGCCACCCCTGATATAGATACTTAATAAGCAAATACTAATAAATAGTAAAAAATCTAAATTCTGTATCTAAGGCCATGTAAAAACCAGTGCGACATTAATTTCCGATCAGTAAGCAGTGAGTACTGCTGAGTCATATAGATATAGTGACCACGATTAGTTTATTAGGTTTATTTAAGATAACGATAATCCTGCAGAAGTGTAGGTATTTATAAATAGGCATAGTACAGTTGTAACTGTCACTATAGATAGGTAGGTAAATTATTGTAGTGTTTAAATTTAAATTTTGGTTTGAAATAGATTCTAGAAAAAAATATACATAATAATATATCGTCAAACTTGGACATTTTATAAAAGGCTTTTATAATTAATTTATGATATTTCAAATTTGAAATTTATAGTGTGTAAGAAAAATGCTATTAATAGACTAATGGATAATGCCAGCCGGCAGGCAGTATAGGCACCATAGAAAATAGATTGTATGGGCAGTAGGCACCGATTATTGGTTGTGTTAGCCACAATAACCGCATTGCACACTACATTTGTGAATGAATTTATTTTTTATTTTGATGAATAATCCATTAATCTCTCAAATCCCTGTAAAATTTTCTTGTAATCGTTTTAATTTTTTACTAAAGATCTAGAATTGAAAGGAAGTGATAAGTTGTGGGTAGAAATATAGAAAAACTGATTTATGCGAAATATATCCTAAACCGGCTAACCTAAGTATTGGTATTCATATTTTTGCTTGTAGTTTTTAAGAGGAGTTATGACCATACCCGCATGTGTTGACATTCGTGAATTCGTCTCTGTCTTACATCATAAAAAAATTATATTCAGCAAAACACATTTTGTGACGTTAGCTTTAATATTAGAGTAAATTTACCTATTATCAAATTTAAAGGTAAGAAGATATTATCTAGAAAATTACATACCTATACTTTTATTGAAATTATAGTTTTAAAGTGAGTTATAACTTATAAAGTTATAACTAAGTAAAATATTACAACTTTAAAATGAAAATATCGATAAATTCATAGGTATGTCATTTTCTAGATAATATTTTTACCTTTAAATTTAGTTGTAGAAAAATTTACTCTAATATTAAAGCTAACATCACAAAATGTGTTTTGCTGAACGCAAATTTGTTATGATGTAGGTACGTTAGTAAGACAGATAAAACACTTGTGGGATGGCGTCCTCTTAATGTTTTTACACTAGCAACTACCTATGAACTAATTGTTTCATGTTTGATCGTTTAAATGTTTAATGGAACGATATTTTTTATGTGAGTAAAAATGTATTTACGATCACGAAAAAAAAAATAAATAGGAAATATTATTCAATTTAGCAATGGTATATCAAATCATTTCCTGGTTTTTTCACGTTAAAAAAATATAATTAAATCGTTTACTAATCAAAAAACTAGATATGTAATGTGTTTACCTACTTACCTATAAAAAATGTAATGTTATTTTCTTATATGTCTTATTTAAATTGAGTTTAATTTTTAGTATTTTTATACAGTTTAAAAATAGATATGCATGTCGCATGGGTAATATTATACAAAATTAGGTACTTATTTCCTTAATTAGGGGCGGTAAATTTCTAGTGCCCATAATTACTGGCGTTACTGTAAAAAATAAAACCTGTTTCTGCAACAATCGATTATGTTTTTAAAATTTGTGATTTCCTTGCATGAATTTAAATTATTCGAAATTTTCAAGGTTAGTTTTTTTTTTTTTTTTGATACCCGTTATCTGTATTGTCCTCTAACCGTCAGCCGGTCTTATGTGTTTGGCCATGTATATGTTACAGATATCATTCATCGTTGTTGATTCGTTGTCATGATTAACTTGTTATTTTGTATATTTGTCAGTAGGTAACTAGTAAGTTGTGTGATGTAGTGCTAGCAAGTGCATACTATGATCTCACGTTTGAAGTCTCAAAACTCAAAAGTACAAATTCGAAAGTTCTAACTCTGCGTTCAGTTTTAGATACTTTAATTCTAATTTTTTTTTATGAATAACCAAAATGTTAAGCATTGTTTCAATTTATTCTTTCAACATTAATTGTTAATTGTTATTTATAATACCACTAAAACATTTTAATTCACTTAAAAGATAATTTTTATTTTTATAAAAATGGGTGTACTTCCATATCGTTTTGTCCGCTGCTGTAAAGCTTTAAGTAGAAATCCAAATTTTACTAAGATAATTCACCGTTCGTTTTACAAGTAAATACATATATGAATAATTATCATTTATTGTTTAATATTATTTTGATTTAATTATTTTAGGAACTTTGTAAAAGAAGATGATACATGTATTAATCGTTTAAAAAACATTTATAAATCCAAAGTCTTACCTCTCGAAAAACAATATTTGTTTCACGAGTTTCATTTACCTCCATTAACTGATCAAGATTTTGATGCTAAACCCATGGTACTATTTGTTGGTCAATATTCTACTGGCAAAACGTCAATGATAAGGTAAATAATAATTTGTTTAAATCTATGTTAGGACGTTACCTATTATGTAATTTTTTTTCATTAAATTTGTTTTAGATATCTAATTGAAAAAGATTACCCTGGTATTCGTATAGGCCCAGAACCAACAACAGATAAATTTATGGTGGTCATGGGTGGTGATAATGAACAGTCTATACCTGGTAATGCTCTTGTAGCTGACCCATCTAAACATTTTTCTGACCTGTCACGATTTGGAAATAAGTTCTTAAAAAAACTTAATTGTGGAATTGTGAATACTCCATTATTGAAATCTATTACTTTTGTTGATACACCTGGTATATTATCGGGAGAAAAACAAAGAGATCAACGAGAATATAATTTTAATGAAAGTTTAAATTGGTTTGCTGAGCGGTCAGATATGATAGTATTGACTTTTGATGCTAACAAATTAGATATCTCAGATGAATTGAAAGCAGCTATTGATGTATTGAAGAACCATGATAGCAAATTAAGAATTATTTTAAATAAAGCAGATACAATCGAGTAAGTTTTGTACTAGGTTGAATTGAACATTGTATTTTTAGAATAAAATAATAATGCTTTAAATAATTACTCATTCTCTATTTCTTGCGTACATGAAAATATTCAATATAAAAGTACTCCAATATGATTGAATTTAAATTTAAATTTGTACTATATAAGTAGTATTAAATATTAGTATTGTATGACTGTATAATAATAGGAAAATAATTTGTTTAATTTAGTTACGAACTGTAATTCTTTTAAAGACTAATATTGAATATTTAAAAATATTCTCACATTCTTGTATAATTTAAATAACTTGATTGTTTTTTAAAATTATGGTTTTCAATTTGTAAAATATATAATTTGCTTAATTGTTTTGACTTAAAATTAAAATGTTTAATGGTTAGATAAGATTTATTTATATTTTATAATGTCTTGAATTTTTTTATAATAATGAGTTATTAATTTTGTTTAGAAAAAGACTAAGAGATCATCCTCTAAAAAATAGAATAGTTTAATTACTATTTATCCAATATCATTCAAACATGTTTTTTTCTATTAAATAATTATAATTAGCTTTAATTTATTATTACTATTATTATTTTTTAAGTGCAAGATCAGTGCTAAGAGTTCATGGTGCACTCATGTGGGCTCTCGGAAAAACAATAGATTGTCCAGAAGTTCCAAGAGTGTATGTTGGTTCATTTTGGGATCAGCCTTATAAAAATGATGTTAATCGGATGTAAGTTTATATTAAGTTAGTTTGTTGTTTGATTACCAATTAAATTAAAACTAAGGCAATGTATAGTATTAATAGTTTTTAGGTACTTAAACTTTGGTATAGTTAATAGTAAATAATTTTTAATTTTGTAAGAAAATGATAACTACTTGCACTGAATTGCGAATACTGATTACTGGTATTTAAATTCTATTAAAATTTAGTTTTATATGGAAAAGTATTTTTCAAATGTATAAGTTTGTGTTGAAGCAAATAAATGAGTATTCACAAATGTATGATTGACTGTTCAGCAATCAAAAAAATAATTGAAAGATATTGGAATTGAGATAATATTATACTATTGTATTATAGAAAGTTTAATTTTTGATTTTTATTCAATTTCATAAAAAAGAACCTAGCTTAAACACTTATTATTAGTTATTAGTTTATTACAACATATGGAATTCAAATAATTGAGATTATTATAAAAATAAGAAATAATGGTTGATTTATGCTCATAATCATTTTGTGTGTTTACATTTTAATGTTGAAACTAGTATTAAATTATATTTTTAGTATGTTTAATGAAGAAGAAAATGACTTATTTCAAGATATGAAATCTCTTCCACATAATTCATTCATATCCAAATTGAACCATATTGGGAAGAGAGCAAATACAGCAATTGTAAGTATTAATAATATGTATACTATATGTTTATATATATTATAGTATGCAAAATATGATGAAATAAATAATAAGTAACTTCATCATAATAAATTGAAATCCTGTTTAAGGTACATGCATATATAATGAGTGAACTCAAGTCGCGTGTACCATTATTATCAAGAATTATAAACAAAAGTCGTTGTCAAAATGAACTGATAAGTAATTTGGAAAATGTGTTTGTTGAAATACAAGAAAAATACAAAAACCTTAGTGTGGGCGATTTTCCAGATGTTGAAAATATGAAGGTACAAATAATACTCTTGATTTCTAACATTTAATTATATTTAAAATTTGAAATTTAATAGGCAATATTAAAAGGAAAAGATTTTTCTTCTTTCAACAATTTAGATGAAAAATTAATCAACCGTGCCACAAATTTACTGGATGGATTCAATATGGAAATGACAATGAATGAAGTACAAGTACAAAGTATGTTTTTATTTAATACAAATTTGAAATTATATTATATATTAATACCAATAGCTAAGATTACTTAGATACTTAAGAAATTAAATTGGGCATAGTAATACAATCATAAATTGTTTTAGAATAGTTAAATAAAAAATAAAAATTGTTCTTTTTGATAGTAACTTTAAACTTATTTATAAAAAATACATTCAATATCATTATGTTTCTAAAATAATTTATTATTGATTGATTAGTTATAAACTTGTAACTTATCTGGGAGTTAGATTGTAAAATATACCAATTTATAATTATTTTAAGTGAAAAATATCTTATGTTTTTTTTTTTTTTTATATCCTTTAGAACTGTGGCCATAAAATTTTTAATCACAACATAATTTAAATTATAAGATTATTTACAATATGTATAGTTAAGTATGAAAAAATGTTGAGTAGGTTGAATATTCTTATAAGTAGTATTAATGATTTAGTAATGTTTTGTTTGGGAGATTCAGACAAGAATGCAGGATGTAGTCTGATGAAAATTTTGGCTTCCCATTTTTCCTTATCATAAGTACAATATTCAGTTAAAAGTTTTTTTAACTGTTAGGTAGTTACCACAACTGACATAGATGAAGGATTATTGAATTAAATGCATAAATTGTTGTATAAATACCGAGATAATGTAAAATTGTAATTTCAATAAAGCTAATAATATTACTATTTATTATATAAATATATTTATAACTTACAGGTAATGTAATTCCATGTAAAAATGATGTTTCTACTCCTTTTAATTCTAAAACTGAAGGAATTGATGAAGGCAAATTTGATCAAAGATGGATTGTTGAATATTACAGGGAACCTTTTGACAATATTTTTAATAATCTAGAAAAGAATGATGGGAAAGCAATTCGCACTGGTAAGTAAATAGTAACATGGATAATACTATTATAAAGTTTTGATTCACAGTATTTGTAAAGTTCATTTGAAAATTAAATATGTTTATGTTCATTTTCTTTTATAAAAAACATATTTATATTCACATTCTTAAAAAAAAAAAAATGATCACATTCAACTTAGTTATTTGTTTAAATTATTATTTTATAAATCTAAATAAAACTTAAAGTTAGGTAAAAATAACTTTTGAAGATATTCTTTTTTTACGTATTTATACGTATATATAATATAGTTGATAATAATAAGGAGTATACACTTGCTTAATGTTGGTTCCATTTTACAAATTGACAATTCAGTAGATTTGAGTACAGTAGATTCAACTTTGTGTTGTTAATTTTAATATTACGATAAATTAAATTATTGTCAAACACAAAGTTAAGAAAATTATTTATGTTTTATTTCATTGGTTTTTTTCTATATTTTAAATTTTAAGTAATTTATGAGTATTATAACATTTTAGAATATATTATTATTTACTTATTAATCACTTAACAATTATTAAACTATTGTAAAAAAACAAGCAGAGAATTTATTTAATTTCCTTACCTTTAAATTTAATAGGTTCATTCACTTTATAATTTAAGTTAAAAACATATAATTGGAATTGCTTAGAGTAAATTTTAGTATGTGTTTGTAATACAAAAAACAAAACATCTTAAGTATTGTTTAATAATATTTGTCGATGCAATAACATGGTAATAATATTAAAAATACATTTAAAAAAATAATTTTATTTGATTAATCTAAAAATCATTTAAGTTTCTTACAAATATAAATTTTGTTCATGTTCTATTTGATATAATTGAGTGTTGTTAATAAAATTTGATTGTAAACATGAATGTATTCTTTCCTAACACTGAAAATTATTTAGTTTTGAAATTAGTATTTTTGTTATTTGTCATATTTAAGTACTATAAAAAGTATTTTCTGTTAATTAAATTTTTTTTTTTTATTTAGCTGCTAAAGAAGAATTTCTTAAGTCAAAATTACCTAATTCAGTATTATCCAAAATATGGAAATTAGCTGACCAGGATGAAGATGGTCTTTTGGATTCTGATGAATTTGCCTTGGCTATGTATCTAATCAAAATTAAATTAGAAGGCTCTGAATTACCCGAATCGTTACCAAAACATTTGTTGCCTCCATCAAAAAAGGATAATCCAATCAATAATGTTTCCTAAAGATTTAAGATCTTGTATAGGCCTACTACAAAAAAATTTGAATAACTTTAACACTGTGATATTTTTTACTATAAAACATTATTTTAATACTGTTAGCTGGAAACTTTTTATATATTAATATTTAACAACAAATATTATGATGTATTTGTGTATGTTTGAATTAGGTTTTATAATATTCATCATTTATACTATTTAGAAAAAAATGTTACCAAATTACAGGAACCAACTACAATATTAGTTGAATATGATAAAATAATTATAAAATGTAATTTTATTATTAACTGTTCATATTTTACTACATGACAGTATTGTACTATAAAATTTATATATTTTTAATTAAAATTGTTAAAAAATAGTAAAATAAAACACAGGTGTAATAATATTGTTTTTTTTTATCTTCACATTTTTATATTTGTTAAGGCATGAGATATTTAATTTGTGTCTTTGACTTAAAGTATAAAAATAAAAAATAATTTTAATTTTGCATTTATAACTAATAAGATAGTAAGTTGTAGTATATAGTATATTACCTTGGTCCTTGGGGATAATGTTCTTCCAACTCCATCCCCTTTATGAAAGAAATTTTAAATTGTCGGTAACACATATTCTATTTATAAAATGTTTTTGAATGTTGTGTGACTATTATTGACTAAACTAAGATCAGATTACAGTGATATAATTATATTACCAGATATATTGACCATAATTAATGACAAATGACCAACATTATGATTATAGTTCATTTCTATAAATCTGGAAAATTGTTACAACATTTTTTATTATTCTTTTACTTTTATGTTGTGTAAAAATATATTTTAATAAACTCAAGTATAAATATTTAAATACTATTAACTGATGTGTTCTATTTAAAATACTAAATGTCTAAATTTTCATTTTTCATTTTAATTTTTAACTCACAGATAGAAATCAATTGGAGTTAATAAAATGTAGATTCTTTATATTATATGTGTTTTTTTGTAATAAAAATAAAAGTACCTATTGTTAGGTTTTAATGTTGATAGTTTGGTACAGAATGTATATTTAAATATGAAAAATTCATTATCAAAATCAGATAATATTTAAATAGCATATTATCACATCAATATGTATCATACATATGTGTCAACGATCATATTGTTTGTTTGTTTTTTCCTAAGCCAAATCTATATCTGATTTAATGATGAATATTTTAATTTAGGGTTCCTGATTATATTTCTGGTCGTGCAACACTGTTAAGTAGGATTTATATATTAGATAATACATACCTACCCACTATACTCAACAGTATTTATTTTTTTAACTACCTAGTACCTACAATATGTTATTAGATATACTATTTGTTAATTTTTTGACTAATAGAATAAAATTAAATTTATACTCCTATTATTATTTATAATTGGATTAAGTTTATGCATCTAGTATTGCACCTACATTGTGTATAAAATTTGATTATAAAAACATTTGGTGTAAACATCAAGTATCTATTCTATAGTTGATCATTCTGGGGTTACACCAAACAAAAATAAAACCAAATCAATTTAGTCAAAAACTGGATTTGCGTAAAAATTCCCGTTTTTCCTTAATTTTTTTTTTTTTGTTCATCTAGATTATTTTGAAGTATACTGGGAATTTATTGTTTTAATCTCTCTATAGCAGTGGTCTTCAACCTTTTTGGACTCGTAACTCACTTTTTTAGGCCTACATTTTTCGCGATCCACGTAAGCTTTGTAAAAAAGCTAAAATTGCTTAATGCTTAAGTTTTGCAGTAGTACTATTAAAACTGAATACAATACATTTTTTAAACTGTCTTTTTATTTATTAATTTTCTAAATTTAATAATTAAAAAAATATTTTTTTACCTTATACAATTTTAAAAATTTAATTTTTATTTTTAAAAGAAGATTTATCGGGGCCTAATTTTAAAGCTTACGCGATCCAAAAATGGGTCGCGACCTACCGGTTGAAGACCACTGCTCTATAGTAAAATACAAACTAGACACAATTTATTATGAGAAACCATTCTCAATGTTTAAGATCGAGGCGTTACATACACACAGTCACACACACACACACACACACACACACACACACATACGCATCATTATAAAATCAATATATTAATCGTTCTGCTCCTAATCTAAAATTAGGAAAAATATTTTTTACACAAAACCGGGTTACTACAAAATTGATTTTGTTTTACTGGTGTAAATAAGAATTGAATAACCATTAACCGAATAAACTTGAAATTTCCACTAACTTTTTATATTAACATAATATGATATATTATAAATAAGTGTCGATATATGTTTTTATCTTAGTCAAAATGTTTGAAATTTGAGTACAAGGTTCATCATACGTTTTTTATATACCAAGTTATAATATTTTTTTTATAAGTGTTTAAACTTATAGAATATTGACGAAATTCATCAAATTTCCAAATTATTTTCTAGCTAGAAGTTACTAAAAGTTCATAAAAATATCTAAACGTAAAAAATATAATGTAAGATTATTCGTAAGTTTCTATCTATAACAAAAAAGTTGACAAGTCACATTCAACTTTTGATTAGTGTTTGGAAGTTAAAATTTTACAATATTGTTATGGTTAAGTTTTGTAGTCGACACCATCTTATCAATTTTACTAATACATTTATTATTTTTATTTAAACAAATATAATTAACAAACGTGATAACTATAACAAATATTAAATACAATTTTTATACATTTATATAATATATAGGTATTCCACCAACGTTGTTGCACTAAATACGTATGTTAAGTTCTCGACGATTAATATTTTATTCACACTTTTTGTTTTTGATTTATCCTGTATTCATTTTTCTGAAATAATATAATAATATATTACCTATGTAATAATGTAATATTATTTATAATCATGAATGATTCAATTAATCATGACATTTATTTAGTTTCATCGGTATGTTATTGTCAATTTCAGTATTTTTAAAGAAACAAATTACTATGGCACTAATTTAAATGGAGTACCTTAGATAACCATTTAAATTATCTAAGCATAAAAATTTTCATTTAGATTTATTCCCATTATAGTGTCTATATACTATCTATCTAGGTATCTTGTTATTTATTATATGCATTTCAATTATTCAAATATAATATAAAATATGGTCACGGGACATGTTGGATAGGCAATTCAGGAACATTGCATGCAGTCATGGACCATGATGGTTATTCGTTTTATACTTCGTAAGCATGTAAATATGTGATTAAATATTTATTTAAATGTATTTCCTTGAATAAACAACACACTATGGTCATTTTTCAACTATGTCCTTAACTTTCCCAAACAATTGACATTAATATTATATAATGCAGTCAACCGTTAAATAATATCCAGAAAAACATACTGTACAATGTACATCCGATTAGTTATATGACTATATATTAAAATATATGATACATCATTGATATATAATATTATCATCGATCTTATAACGTTATAGTAATTATTATTGGCATTATTGTACTCACAAGGTGAATATTTAAAAAACGAAGTTTATGTTCGTTATTGCATGGTTAGTGGTTACAAACATTGATAAACTGTCGATGTTTGATGTACCTACAAACTTTGTTGTATGGCCACTGAAAATCGACATTTGTCGTGAAAACTTTGTCACGTGAGTACGTGACCAGAAAAATTCGAAATTTGATATGATGAAGAGTTCATATCACAAGCACAACCAATAAAAAATATCGACACCTCACTAGAAAAAGACGATGTTTGTCTATTTCTAAAAGTATTTTAGTGGGGGACAAAAATACAAGTGGTTTATGGTTATGAACAATAACAATTTAACTTCAACGTCACTGTTTTCGTAGTAGTCATAGTAAGATACCATCTAGATATAACATCAATCGACCATTTTTTGACATACTTCTGATGCGCCGATGATTTTTTTGAATCAACTTTTGTTAGTTACAAGGGTGACGTGAAGAAGTTTTCAGAATGGATCTCGACTTCTGAACCTCGACATGGGTCGACGCAAAATGTTTTGCTGATCGACCATAGTCTTTTGCAGATGAATATTAGTGTTGAAATTTGTTGGCTTCGTAAAGATTTTTGACAGTCAGACGTCGGCTTTTTCTGGTGTACTGTCCATATTTTTTGTTAGCTGCGACTCTGCGAGATCAATTTTTCCAAAGTCTAATGTAAATTTCGTATACAAACATTTAGAACTTGAAGTATTGATGTGAATACGTGACGTAATTTTACTTATTTATACACAATAATTGTACGTATGCCCACAATTATAATAATTAACTTATATTTTTTTATATCATATTAAACAATAAACATATTAAACTAACATAATATATATATGTATAGGTGTGTACTTTATTAATGAATAATTTTATAATGTATAGGTATTAATGAGTTTTAAAAAGTTACCTATATATTATTCTACAGTAATGCAAATTAAAATTTTGAGTTGGTCACATACCTAATGTCTCTTTATCTAGTTTTATGTGTCAAAAATTATAACATATATTGATAATTATTGATGTAACGCAGGGCATTGCCCATTTGCGCCAAAAAAAATTAATTCGTTTTAGGTATAGCCCATTTGCGCCAAATTCACCTGGTATAATTATAATAAAATAATATATTTTTTTCTCAAATAATAAACAATAGTTAGAATTTTATTATCATATAGTCAATTTTAAAAATAATAATCAATAATAATTTATAATTTTCTATTGCTTTTAAAGTAGTTTTTAATCTTTTTTTAAATAGTGCATTTTTTTTGGGGTTAGGTATATTTTTAACACTACTATATTGACAGACTTATAAAAATAACTTTATTATACGTTACAGAAACGATGTCTTTTAAATTACGAATTAACCAATTATTTAATGTAAAATGTTTAAACAGGTAATTTTGGCGCAAATGGGCTATACCTAAAATGAATTAATTTTTTTTGGCGCAAATGGGTAACTCCCGTAACGCAAATACAATTTTTTTGGCGAAATGCCCGTTTGAACATTTGCAGAATACACCTGCAGCACCCGAAACCCAAATTAATGATTCTGGTGCGAAGCCCCGATTATGCTTTAGGTATAAATGCAGTTTAGTTCCCACACGATTTTTTCAATTTTTTTTTCCCTAAAATGTATGTTTTAAAGCACTATTAGGAGCCTATTCTCAAATCAATCGAAAACGCTTTTCGATCACCGATCGTCAAAAATAATATTGGTTTCGATTTTCACCAAAAAGCGTATTCTCAAAGTGTTTTCGACTGATGTTTCGATCATTGTATTCGATGTCAAATTTCGATTGTCAAAACCCAGTCGAGTTCTAGATTTTCGACTGTGATTGGTAGTCTAATTCAAAAATTCTCGCAAATCATTATTTTAGAAGTTATATCTTTCCAAAGTTTACGATTTTACGCTGTAAAACGCTATATACTTTGCTTTCCTACGTTTTCGTATTAATATTAATGAATATTATTACATATTTTAGTTTTTACTCTGTGACCTACATGAGGTGGTTTTGCATAACAAGTCGAGGGATATTTTCGATTTGCGGAGCGGAGCGATGGTGCCGAGGAGCGTAGCGACCAGTGCCGATACACGTGTACTGCCTAGGGATATTGCAGTGGTATAGCCAGGATTTTTTTTCGGAGTCAATTTTTTTAAAGTACAATTTAAGATTTTTGTAGCGATTATTTTCATAGACCATTAAAATTTAAAATAATTTTTAATTTTTTTTTATATTTCGCGGGGAGGGGGGCTGCAGCCCCCTCCGCCCTCCTCCTGACTACGCTACTGGAATATTATGATTATCGAATTGTGATATTGTGTTAATTTGTTTTATTATTATGAAGGATGTATTTACGAAAACAAAACATTATTATTTATCAGTTTTATTGCCTTTTGAAAGTCGTTAAATATAATAATCTAAGTATAATCTGAACTGCAGTCTGCATTTGTTCCATGTTTTATAATATTACTATATTAATGATTATATTTGTTGATTTTAAAGCCAACCTTTTAAATTTAATCAAAATATTAATATTTACCTATATTGCATGTTATTACTTATAAAACTATTTTGTTGATTACTATGACGTTTTAATTTGCAATTTGTATTGACTATTGTCTATTACACTTTACTGAATGTTACCAATTTTTTGTTTTGTGACAAAATTTTTTTTTAAATTAATATTTATTTATGTATAATACATGTCTACGATATATTTTATATACATCTCTAAGGAATCAATAAAATAAATCTTCTTTAGATAGTAGATGATTGTTGAACAGAGTGATGCTATTCCTGCAGGTTTTGGGAATTGTGATCGAATATTAAGTTTGTAATAGTATCTTTATGTTAATTACTCTGCTTATAGCCAAGATGGATATATATAAATACCTTGGTTATAGCCAGTCATTCATGATTACTTGGTATTGATAGTTACAGAGCATTTCTATCTTTCGAGCTTCGACACCAGTTATTGGATCAACGAAAAGATGACTTATATCCGAAGGAGTAACTAGCACGTTATAGGGGTGGGGCTAAAGTTAAGATGTTGCTAGAAAGTAATATAAGATATGGGTGCAGTCACAATCGCATGACAGGACTATGTACGAATAACGTTATTAAACATTTTTCATGTTAGTTTATACTAGACATAAATATTTTAAAAATTGTATAACTAATATATTTATGACAATCTTACGTGTACACATATTTTACTCAATTAACTCTTTATGACTTATTTTGTACACGTCTAATCTTAATTGCAAAAGATTGTGTAAAGTAGATAATAAAGATATTATAGTAGATAGGTAATAGTTACTATAGATACGCCTATATAGTATATTTTGGTAGATATTAATGTCATACTAAACCATAAATCGCGCATGGTAGATTATAGCTATTGGAATTGGACGGACAAGTACCAAAAATATTTGTAAATACTAAAATAATATGTATATTTAGTAATGAACCAGTTAGAAATTTCAACTGACGAGAATTTGTATTCTAAATCAGTGTAGGTATATGGTATATCAATAATTTTACTCCTTATATTTTATGGTTTTTAAGTCAATTATGTTTATCTTTTAGTATTAGGTACTTTCAGACATAAAAAATAAGTTTTTGTCTAATACAATCGTCAATCTCATCAACATTATTGATATAATGATTATACATAAACTATAAATATTAAAATTATTGAAAATGTCATAACTTATATTATAATAATCATAAATCGATCGATTACCGAGTGTCTGATTAAATATTTGTTGTTTTTGAAAAAAAATATTTTTATACCTACCTGATAAATTAATATTATTCGATTTGCAGCGAATATTCTATACAAATATCGGTGACTTTTATAAAATGTCATTAGTCATTACAATAATGCCTTTAAAGATGAAATAAAATTTTCGTTATCACTATACACATAGTTATTACCTAATATACTATTGTCTAATATGTTTTGATTTATTGGTTTGTAGCACTACTTTATACTGTTTGTTATAATATGGGATAACTCAACGATGACACCAATTAATTATAAATACTTTTATATTATATATACATATATATATATTTATATTATTATTACTTATTTTTGTTGTATATATAATCGTATGTATTTATTATCGTTTAATTTTATTTTGTTTGAGTATAAAGTAACTAAAATCGTACTAAGTATAATAAACATTATTTTAACATCGTATTTAAAATTTAAATTATCAAAGGCTATTATTTAACGCAACCTGAAAATGACTGAGCACAACTGGTTTATTGATCTTAAATGTTTTGATTGCAATTGATAACTACGAGTATTTACGTCGTATTTAAAAAACTAACTTTAATATCCATTAGTAAACTCCCTCTATAACCAATGATAACTCATGCTTTAAAATACGGATACAATGATATATTATGTTGTTTCACACACACACACACACAAACACATCACACATCTTTTGATGTGTCTGAATATTCCAATCACGATTCACGAAACAGGTAATATTCTAAGGTAACCTTCCTTTACTCTCGATCTGTCCGATGATATTCCATTGATACTTAGTCTGTAAATTCACAACTATTAAATAATAATTTGATTTTGTGATTTTGGTTATCTATTTGGTAGATATCCACCGCTATTGTGCTAATAACATTGTAAAAATAGTTTTATCACCTGCAACAACTGGCTAAAATCTATAGACAGTGAGCTGTGCAGTTCATGGCTCACATTTTACTGCGAAGCTCCGTTTTTGCGACCCCACTTGTTAAATGTTGATAATAACAGCATAACGGATATTAGTTTAATTACCATTATACATTTTAATTGTTTTTCACTTTGGTTTTAATTAATTAATTTATAACTTTAAAATGAGCAATACCAATAAAGAAACATTAAGAAAAGTTATCCATAAAAATCCTCCAGGAAAGGTAAAAAAATTTATAATTTTATTAAATATATAATAAACTATTTAGGTTTTTGGTCTTTTATTGTATTTGTAAGTACATTATTAGAACGCATTTTGAGGGGCGTTGTATGGTCTATTTTTAATAGGTTTGGATTAAGGAGTGAATTTTTCCGACTTTCAATTACAAAATTTTTGTTACTCAAAATTTTAAATATAATAAGTAATTTATATTTTAGAGATTTTAAGATTTTTGTAAAAAATACTTATAAGAAACCTTGCATTAAACTTACAAATTGTAAAAATTTTAGTTACTAAATGGAGCAACGTATTAATTTTACAATAATCAATGTGCTTTTTGTGAATGTACACAATAATTAATCAAAAATGTTTCGATTTTCATCTTTGATGATAGTTTTGAATAGTAAATCGTACTTTAAATATTAAAATTTCCCAATACTTATTTCTTTAATAGGGAAAAACAAATAAAAAGTTAAGGAAAAGCGGGAATTTTCTGCTAAGCCAGTTTTTGGATATATTTATTCCTTTATTCTGTTATAATTTAAAAACGAAAAACCAAATAATAAAACAATATATTTTTTTTCCTATAATAATGCCAATAAAACATTATTTTCCGTGTCAAAATTATTGAAAATATAAAGCGAGATTCCACATAAGTTGTTCTTATATCTGTATAAAAATATTAAAAACACATTGGCATAATTTTTTTCATATGAATTTGAAATAAAATTGTTGTTAAATGCAATATTTCTGGAAAAAAATTACATCAACCTCGAACTTACCATAATACCTACTATAGTAAGTATAAAAATAACTTTATAATAGCTATACCAAAAAAACATATCATGGAATATACTAAGTGATATAAGCATACATGCTGTTATTATATTGGAATCGTTTTTCATATATAGGTACCTATAAAGTACTATAAAGGTACTATAAAGGTACTATAAAGTTTTTAACTTATTATTGTGGGAAAATGTAAACTTCAAACGCAATTAAAAATTTGTGTGAATATATTTTTAATTGTTATAAAATCAATTTATGAGCGATTTTTACCGAGCCTAAACATTTTTATTAACACTAAAAAAGATAAAAATTTCAATTGCCTATAAATAATTTTATATAAGTAAATATTTTGAAAATGTTTGTGTGTATAAAAAAATATATTTTAAGTTAAAATAAAACAAGTTTCAAGTTCTCTAGCGTTCTTATAAATATATATTTTTTTAACAAAAATCGTTAGAAAATAAATTGTTATTTTATGTGTTTATATGGTTAATTTAATGTCGTTAAAATTTGAATTTCAATAGCTCATAAACAATGTACGTATCTATTTAACTTAACACTAAACTTTTTGAAAAATTATAAGGAATCTTGCATTAATTTTTTAAAATTTGGGTGTTCAAATTAATATTATACATTTTTATTTGTAAAATAATTTTTAAATATCCTTCATGAATTTTGTAAAATGTAAACTAAAAAAACTTGTTAAAAATTCTTTATTACATTAATCAAAAATTAAAAATATTATTAAATATCACACGAATTAAAGATAAAATACACCATACCTTTAAAATACTACGTAAAATAGTTATTGGATGGACAATTTAAAATATATATAAATATATTATGAGACTAAAATTCAATAATTCATTAATGAATTCAAAATAAAATCAATCTTGTCGATAACTAGTTTTGTTTAATATTCCCCATTTTCCCTAATCTTTTTTCATGTTTCACAATTATTTTGAAAATTTTTTTATATTTTTAACTACCAACTACCCTTAATATTATAATTAATATTAATTGTATACTAAAAGCCATTCAATTATGAAAATTGAAACATTTTTACTGCTCCTAAAGGTGACGTCGGCCAAACAAAAATAAAGAAAACTATAAAAAAACATGTGAACCAATACGTTTATTGCACCACTTATAATTTAGTACGGACAAACTCATTACGACTGTAGCCCGATTGTGTTATAGGTATGGTGACCAGATATACAAATTTAAAAAAAAGTACATTTTAAAACTTAGCTCCTTATCTGTCGTAATTGCCCAATGCGTATACTATAATTCTACCCGTTTTACCCATATTTCAATAGGTCATCTCCTTCTATAAAAATTGTTTTTTTTTTCATCTGATTACTCTATTTATTTTATTATTATTATTAATTATAAAAACCAACAATTTGAAATTATAATGTTAACTCATTTAGTGTGTGTCTTTATGATGAAAATACTTTGATATTGAAGAATTTAAAGTAAACTTAAACTAAAGTATAGATTATTTTTTAAAGGTAAAAATACCAAGTGTAAAACTTAAATATATACAATTTAGTATATCTTAAATCGTGCTACCAACCAATAAGAATGCTTTAGATCTAACCATAAAATATAAATTAATAATTAAATTATAAAAAACAGTAAAAACACAGAAGCACGTATTAGCCCATAATAATTTTAAAAAAAGAGTACTGTCATACGAAAAAGAGTATGTCTGGGGTCACCATAATTATAGGTATATGTGCAGCGATAAAATCGATAATAATTATTGATTATTAAAATATTAATGGTTATAAATATATCTTAATTCGTAGTTTTTATAGTATATAAGTATCTATTCATATTATATTAATGACTTTTGGAGTATTTCCGTTAAATAATTTATATCATGCATAGAGACCATAGAAGTCGAAAGTTAATGGCATATTTAGCGGTATTTAGGGAAGGGGGGTAATTGTTCTGAGCGCCAAATTCTGAATCTATTGTAAAGGGACGTTGGTGTTGGTGGATAAAATCACTTAATTCCATGATGAATTTTTAATTTTTACGTTTGGTACATATACCTACGTTAGTCATTTTTTAATTATTTACCATGTACCTGCTATTAATAAGATGTTCGTGAAAATAAAATAAAATAAGTAAAATGTTGGGGGACTCAAGTTTTTTAAACAACTTTATAAAAAAAAATCATTTTGAAGTGTTGAGATTTGAGAAATTGTTGGGGAGGAGGTTATTTATAGCACTATATGATAGGCTGTGTCATTTAGCACGTTATAAATATGTCTATGTCGTTGTTGATAATGTAAAAGCGATGATCTACTTAATTGTGAACTTGGAGCGTCAGCTAATATCTAAATATTTTAATACCGAAATTGTTGAATGTTATTGGTCAATGCGACAATTATTTTTGTAAGAAGGTATTTCAAATTTGTTGGTAACATTTTGACTTTTCCAAAACGCTTGGAAATTTAATACAAGATTCTATATCATAGATTTAAATATGATCTTACATCATTCTTATTATAATACAATTTCATAATTATTTTATGAATATCTATAGTTAAAAATGTATACAATTTTAAATTTTTATAGTTATGGCTTGACAATTTAATGCTGCGAGATTCATGATATTAAGCAGTTAATAGTTAATACTGAAAGCCAAAAATATATAATTACAGTATTTTATTAAATTACATTTGAAATTGAATTTTTTCAAAATTGTATTTATAAACGAAAAATAATGATTTTAGTTTTATTGTTTTGTTATTCAAAAATATTATTGGTGCGTAGAAGTTTCAAGTTACTTATGGTATTATATTTTTCTATTAACAATTACATTAAATAAATATTTAGATTAATTTTAAGCTGTAGCTTATTTATATCACGAATCTATTTTCATTTTTCTACGGCAAATACTACAATATCAATATGAAAATTCCATAAAAATTATTTAGTAATATAAGCTGACTGACCATCTCCACTCAGAATCACCTCTTGTTTATAATAATTATTTATCATTGTATTCAAATTTAACACAAAATCCATTACAATGACCTACTTAATGACAAGGTACTTAGCTACTGTACAGTAGAGGATTATCTAGTGCCCGCATTTTTTTTACCTTTGATTATCATAACTGATAAGTGATTATGTGTGTAATACCTTTTATATTTTTATCCCTTGCCGGGGAATAAATAACCCATTCACGTAAAAAAAATTAATTTGTTTTGGGTACAGTTTAAATGCACCAAAATAAAAAAGGTGTATTTTTTCGACAACCTATTTGCGCCAAATTTACCCGTGTAAATATTATTTATTAATTTATGTATAATAAACGGATTTTAAACCCTTTAATAATAAGTAATAATTGTGGGTACAGTTCAGCTTATCTTATAATATATTTTGGTACAATTAAAAAAAAAGAAAAAGAAATGATAAAATTAGTAGTACCTATGGTAATAGTAAACACCTAAATAAAGAATAATTATATAAAAAGTAAAAATCGTTAATTAACAATGAATAGTCACAGAAAAAAAACCGAGTGGTGCATAGTAGTAAAAAAACAATAATTTAAACAATTAAATTTAAGGCCATATAAACATTCTGTCTGAAGAAATAACGCGAAATAGCAAAAAAATCAACATGATCCATTATAGAGTTGGCCAAAGATAGTGCTTTGAGGAAAAATGAGGTGGAAGTATAATTATTTTTGCAAAGAGAAACATGAAATAAATTAGATTTTCTTAATTCGTGAGTATGTATATTAAAACCAATGTGAGATAACAATTCCGGACAATAAATAAGACCATTTAATATATCATATAAAAACATAATATTAGCGACTTTTCTCCTCTAGTCACAAGACACGATCCCCAATTGGGTAATCTGCACATTATATGAGTATCTGATATGGGTATATTTAATTTAAAGTATAATAGTTTTAAAAATTTATATTGAACATTTTTAATTAGACTAGTATACCAACATCTGTATATTTAATCTTGGTATATGGAACCACTAAGAAACAGACCATACTAGTACAATTAACCACCTCGGGGGGCTGGCATACAGCTCTTAACAGGACTATATGTTGACCACATCCAAACATTTTTGTCCTGATTTAAAGAGTTAAAAAATTAGCATCAACATTTTGAGTTTGATATTCTGTCTCGAAAAAATGTAATTAAGCTCCAAAAATGAGAAAAAATACAAACCGTTAGAAGACAGAATAAAAACTGCAAAAGAGCGGAAAATACTAATTTTTTTATTAATCGTATAATTATGATAATATTAATTCCTAAAATATATTATGTTTTAATTTAGATTTAGAAATTAACAAATAACAATAATGAAATATATTATTGTAAAATGTAATATATGTTGTATACGAAAAACGATTCTGAACTGAGTTGATTTGTCAGTCTATGATAATTAGTAGGATATATTATACTATTACCTATATTTAAATTGCAACATATCGTTATTTTACCCGATTTCGTAAAACATTAAATTTCATACGCTCATAAATTTTTTTCTATATTGACGCCAGAATTTTTTTTACAATTGCTTGAAGGAAAACTTATGGATAATCTTGTATTGAGTTTTTTAACCTTAGGTATAAATCACAAACATTTTATGAAATTTCAATTTCAAAATTCCTTGCAAATTTTTGCGATTTTGATATATTTCGTTAACATTTGAACTTTAAATGCTTATAAACACAAAATTGTGAAAAAGGATTTTTGATTTTTTTTCCTACGATAATTAAAACTTATAATAAACCTTGTATTAAATTTTAAAGATTTTTTGGATTGTCAAAGTTATGTAGGCATTTAAAAAAAAAAAACTTAGAAAAATCGAAAACTTCAATATTGTCTATAAATATCTTAAAAAAAGTCAAATTATTTTGAAAATTTAATCATAACAACGCTAATATAAACATTTGGTGAAAATTTCAAGTATTTACAATGAGTAGTTTTTAAGTTATAGCAAAATAAAAAATCAATTTTGTCAAAAACTGATTATGCGTGAAAATTCCCGTTTTTCCGTTACTTTTATAGGGTTTTTCGTATCACTTTTGAAAACTATTGGAAATTTAACCCCCTAAATACTAACTAGATGGACTTTCCTTTTCAAAGAGGAGTTGAAGTAAAAAATCAAAGCATTATTTCTACTCCAAAACTTGATGACAGACACAAAAAAGAAACAACATACATAACATACATCATTGTAAAATCAATACATTATTCATCACTTCGTTCAGAATTTAAAAATATTGACGAATGTTTATATAATTTTTAACCTGACGATACAAATAATTATTAATATTTTTTAACGAAATTGAAACAAAATTCTATTTTATTATGATTTGACGAAATGATGTATTTTAGCGATATGGGTTTCGGCATGATGGGTCTAATTCATTCGCAGGGGATAGGGCCATAGTGGAATGGTAAACTTCTATACAAGACAGTGTTAACTTATGTACATGCTATTATTAAAAAGAAAGTTTGAAAAAAGTTAACAGTAAAAATAAAAATATAAAATAAGTACTTTGAATAATATTTTTTGCAATTTTGTCCTTTTGACAATTTTAAATTTTTATTTTTATTTCGATAACCCTTCACTAATAACTTATCACCTTATTTCAGATTGATTTATCCCCCTTTCCATCTTTTTTTAAAATTTAATTAATTTGATTATTAATAAATACTTAAATATTTCATTTGTATTTGAGATTAATAAATCAAAAATGTTAAATACCTACGTGTTAAACAACTAAACATAATTATGCCGTTTCATTAATAATGAATAATTATTAATTGTATCTACATTGTTTTTATAAAACAGAAAACATTTATTAAAGTGATTAAATAACTTAATTATGTTAATATTTTATTGAAAAAATAGTTTACTAATATTAACTAGAATCAAAATATTTTTTTTTTTTACATCTCATATTTTCACAACACAAAAACATTATAGCAGATAACATGATATCATACAATTATAAATGATATTTGATAGTAATAAAATATATTGATATAACCTTAAGTTCATTATTACAAGTCAAAAAGACGAAGTCATAATAAAATTGTGAACAAATATTTTAACTACTAACTAAAACTATAGTACCTTTTTTAATGTTTAAAAATTTAGTTAATTGACCGACAAAATTCGACCAGTCATTAAAACTCTGCTAACTCTACTTTAAGTTAAAGATGGTGTATATAGAAATTAATTTCAGGGGGAGGGGGTTAAAACAAATTTCCATTCTTAAATTCCAATTAATTATACAATCAAAATCAATGCCCGTACCAACCATACACTTCAGAGGGGGTTTGAACCCCGAACCCCACCTATATATGCCACTGCCTCTATGTTTTAATCAAAATTTAATACTAATTTTATAAAAAATGTTGATGAATTAGCTTCAATCATAATAAATAACGATAGATGTTTTTAAAATAAATAATGATTCATGTTTTAAAGGACACCAAAGTTATTGTGATGTTTAAACAAACTATTTTAAAAATTAAAACAATTAATTTTTTTGTTTTTAGGCAGTAGGTATTCGTAAAAAAGAAATGTTAATCAATATATACAAAAACAAAATTAAATATGAACCTAATCTCAAATTCTCGAAATTAACGAAAGAATTATCCCAAGAAACTGGCATCGGTATTCAAACAGTTAGAAAAACTGTACGTAAATATTGGGATGGACAAGCCATAACAGCAAAAAAAAGACCAATTCGACTAACACTGATTGAAAAAATTGACAATTTTGAGAAGTGTGCAATTCGCCAAAAAATTCATAGTTTTTGGTTTAGGCACGAAATACCAACTTCAAAAAATATATTACTCGCCATAAACGCTGATCCCAATCTTCCTTCAATACAATTTAGCTCATTAAAAACACTTTTAAAAGATTTAAATTTCGAATACACGAGATGGAATCGAAATAACTGTGCTCTTACGGAAAGAAAAGATATTGTACTATGGCGTCGAAAATATCTAGAAGATATAAGGCGTTATCGAGAAGAAGGTAGAACTATTTATTATTTGGAAGAGACGTGGGTCAACATCGGGGAATATTCTCACAAAGAATTTTTGGGTGATAGAGAGCAATCTAGTAAAAGCAAACGATTAATTGCCGTGCATATTGGATCAGCAAAAGGTTTCGTTGAGGGAGGGCTTTTATGCTTTGAGCCGAAAAATAATATGGCTAGCTACCATGACAACATGAATGGTGACATATATTATGATTGGTTCCGTGGTATTTTGCCTCTACTCGAGGAGAACTCGGTTATTATTATGGATAACGCGTCACACTATTCGGTAGCAAATCACGTACCCACCATGTCCTGGAAAAAGAATAGTATTTTAAAATGGTTTGAAAATAAAGGTATAGTATTCGATAGACCAATGGTTAAGTTTCAATTAATTGAAAAGGTGAAGGAGATAAGACATACCGTCGACATATATAAAAAAAGTGTACAAGAAGCAATAAATTATAATAAAGCTATTCTTCGTTTACCGCCGCACCATAGTGAATTGAATCCAATACAATCTGCATGGTCGGTTGTAAACAACCACATGAAAACGAATAACTACACAAGTTCTAATTTGGATGATATACGTCAACTAATTAATGACGGGGTCAAACTAGTAACGCCCGAGATGATGGCTAATTTTGTCGATCACTCAGTAAAAGAAGAAAACAAACTTTGGGACCTTGATTTCATTATCGATGATTTGTTGGAAGAAGTTGTAACTGAATCAAACACTGCAGTAACCATAAACTTAGTTACGTCTTCCGAATCATCCGATTATTGAACTAATTAATGTTTTATACCAATCATTAACCAATCATTATAACCTACCTACTTATTATTCCAATATTTTATTTATGTGTATATTTTGATCTTACGCAAATTTATATCTGAATTTTTTTTGATGATTTAGAACCTACTATTATTTAAATCGTTTTTAATAATATTTTGTATTTTATTTATGACGAACGTTGTTAAAACAACTAATTTATGACGTTTTAGGTCACTATTGTGTTATCAAATTTTAAATAAAATAAAAATATTTTTATTATTTAAGTTTATAATTTGTATATTGATATTTGACTGTCCACATGTATCTACGTCAAATGTTATGATTTCATAGCAATAAAAAAAAAAATTTGAAAACTCACTCTGCTTTCTGTTGTATTAACGATGTTGAGTGAGCTTCATAATATTGAGTAAGTTAAATTTAAATCCAATGATAAATCATTATTGTTTAAGTCGTTAAAGAGGACGTTATACCCGCATGTGTTGTCTCTGTCCTACTAATGTAGATCATAGCAAATTTTCGTTCAGCAGAACACATTTTGTGATGTTAGCTTTAATATTAGAGTAAATTTACCTATTATCAAATTTAAAGATAAGAATATTGTCTAGAAAATGTCATATGCTTTTATTGATGTTATCATTTTAAAGTGAGTTATAGCTATGTAAAATATTACAACTTTAAAATAATAATATCAATAAAAGTATATGACATTTTTTAGATAATATTCTTACCTTTAAATTTGATAATAGGTAAATTTACTCTAATATTAAAGCTAACATCACAAAATGTGTTCTGCTGAACGAAAATTTGCTATGATCTACATTAGTAAGACAGAGACAATACATGCGGGTATAACACGCTCTTAAGATGACGCTATACCCGCATGTGTTGTCTCTGTCTTATACACGCGTAACATAGTTAAAAACTATTTTGCGCGGGACAATTTTATTCCCTCAATATTTATATAAAAATTACCAACATTTTAAATCGCATTGAGAAGAACTTTACCCGTGTTGTAGCGTTTTAATTTTTTTGATAGTGGTAACCAATAATTTTTAATAATTAAATGAAAAAAACCTAAAGTTTTCAAACCGATAACTTTAATTGCATTCATGTTATCAAAATAATTAAAACGCTACGACACGGGTAAAGTTCTTCTCAATGCGATTTAAAATGTTGGTAATTTTTATATAAATATCGAGGGAGTTAAATTGTCCCGCGCAAAACAGTTTTTAACTATGTTACGCATGTATAAGACAGAGCCAACACATGCGGGTATAGCGTCCTCTTAAGTATAAAACACTATTTTGAGCAAAGGAGGTCTATCAGTCTATATTCCTAAGAATACTTTTAACTTATTTATAATTATATTATTAATTTATTTTCTATTATTAGTAAACATCGTAATTTTTGTTTAAATGACTAAATAAAAAAAAAAATTGTGCGTTTATATTTTTGTGATTTTAGGTTTACGTAAGAAGAATTTATAATTTTTATTTCTATTTCAAGCTTTTTTACTTGTAACAAAAATGTTATCATACATGCATTGAAAAAAGTATACAATTTCAAATTTCTATAAATAGCACAAATAAACCAACATAATAATTATTTTGAAATGTTTAAAATATCGAGAAAATATTAAAATAAATATAGTAAAACCTTATAAGTAAAAAAACCTAATAGGAATTATTTTAATTATTATAATTTATAATTATTAGTTAAGTTATATTTCTATTATTCT
The DNA here is from genome assembly GCF_020882245.1 of Rhopalosiphum padi. NCBI lineage: Eukaryota > Metazoa > Arthropoda > Insecta > Hemiptera > Aphididae > Rhopalosiphum > Rhopalosiphum padi. The sequence continues at coordinate 7,724,678 of NC_083598.1, read as the reverse complement.
ATTCATCATTATCCAATGTACTCTCAGTAAATGCTGTTGATTACATTGATTCGATAACGGAATTTATATTTTATGTACATAATTAATATTTATTATATAAATAAATGTGATGCATTTTTTTCCAATTTACATTTTTTATAAACGGTTATTTCCCATTTCATGCTATTTCTTTACTTTTGAGTGAATTTTCTGTTGTTTCTCGTTTTTATAATTAATATCTAAGTAGGGAATTATCTATTTAAAATTATTTTTCTCGAAAAAAAAATTCACATGAGAGTGCAGTATCCATATGATATTATGTTTCACTGTTAAAATGATCTATTGATAAGGTATTATACCTTATTACACGTATCGTCTACCTACTTGCAAATAATTTAATACATATATGTATCTGTTATGAAGATTTATCGCATGTGTATTTTCTGTGTTTTTCTCGTGAACATCAATTTTCCATAACAGTGATACTGATATTATAATTATAACATATAGTGTTATTTACTCATGTTAAAATTTTACTTCTCATACAACGCGGGTGCAATCTCTCAAAGTGTATATTAGTATAATCTCGAATAATACTTGAATATCATACAATTCATTAGATACATACCATATAATGTACTTATATTATATATTATTGTTTGCTACAGAGTTTCGTCGAAAAAAATAATACTTTATTATTTATTGCAAAAGATTCATTATGCTAAAATAAAATAAATTCTTAATATATACCAGTTATACAAAATTACAATTTCATATGTTTCAATAAAGAATAAAATAAAATATAAATTATAATGCTTAAGTATTAAAAGAATGAAAAAAAAGTTAACTACAATATGCTATTAAGAATAATATTAATATACATCATAAAATATCAAAAGAGAAAATTGAATTCAAATTGAATACAATTATTGAAATGGTAACGAATTTATATAGGTACTTATTTTAATAAAAATGGGCGATTTATAACTACACACAACACGTTACATTATTATCATCATCTGAGTTAGTGTGTAATTTTTGGCTTTAACGGAATTTATTACATTGTACCTACTACCTATATATTGTAATAATTAAATAATACAGGTAAAGGTCAATATATTTCCATAATAATAATTGGCATTTAGGTAATATAATTAAATCTAAAATGTATATTATGTTCTTATTATATACTGACCCTGGTCAGTCCAAAAATTACAATGACATCGATTCTATAACATATTAACAATACAGATAATATTATTATTGTGGAATTCTAAATGTTATTTAGCATTGATTAAATTTTAAATTCTAGATATAATAAAATGTTTTAAGTAAACGGGTGAATGTTAAAAATCGAATACAAACTGATCAGATATACTGTTTCTTTTTACTTCTTCATTTTGATTTTCATTTGAATCTTCGAAACTAGCTGTTTTGTCAGTCACTAAAAAAAAATATATATTTGAATTTATTAACTATCAAAATTAAATAACTATAATTTTTCAACTTCTAAACAAATGAATTTAATAAAACATAAATTGTGTAACTCTTTTTTAATTTTTCTTTAAACCATCATTTAAATCGATTATTTCGATTTTGTTCACTTGGAAAACGTTAAAATTGTTTCAGTTTAATAATGTTGTCCGTTGTCCTTTTTGTTTTCGCTCTCATCACTCAACAATGGGTGCTCGTAATTTGAATCTGAACTCGCAGGACAGGTAAGTTTAAAGTTGCGCAAATTTGAGGCTGACCAAATAAGGATAAAATAGTATGTATAATAAGTATATACATATTATGCATCATATGGTTGCTCACGAAACATACCATTAAAAATTTGCCAAACAATTCTATACCGGTGTGAAACTGGACCAATGTCATTACGTAGGTATACTCGTGTTAGTTGCGTGACACCTGCAGTTATAGTACACCACATAACAATAATGTCATCTCTCGGGGTTATATGCTACACTTGGTTTATTAGTTACGAATCATAATTCATAACATATAGATACTGTATAATACACACATACATTTGTTTCGTCTAGATTTATGAGACCGCTTCGTTATAGGTATAACATGAACATTGAACAATGAAATATTATAATTTATAACTATGGTTATAATGCTGTAACAATTCACATATTTTTTAGTAACATCTAAATATAAGTAAATAAAATAGAAATAAATATTTTATTTATAATTTGCATATTTTGGAAATATTGAATATCACTACCTACATATTTTAATATATTAAAAAATATTTACTAAATTGTATTCAGTTTATTTGTAAAATTTTCTTATAACGTCGATTAATTTAATGCTTTAATTTTTAATTTATTAATTGATCTTAGCCTTATTTTTCATCAACAAAAATGTTCAATTTTATTTAATGTTAATATTGTTTATTGACTATCACGATAGCATTTCATATCTATATAAACTATAACGTATAATTATACGTAAAGTTTATACTAGGTGAGTGAGAATATTATGATATCATAATGCTATTTTTTGATTATGATTCACAATAGTTTAATAAAATAAAAATGTATGATCCAGTTTAGTTTAGCCTAATCATGGGATGGACAGTTTTTTGAATCAGAACGCAATAATTCAAATTTTGGAATTTTTTCATTTATTCGTTAATTATAATTTATAACATATAGCTAACTATATAGGGTTCGGGATTTCTTACATTTGCATGCTTTTTTTTGTAGTGGTCGTAGATTATTCTAGATGAGATTAATTTGTTTTATGAAATGACGAAACTAATTACTATGAGTTTAAATTTGCATATTTTTGCATATTTTGTTATATTTTAGGAAAAGTGCATAATTGAGCAATTTTTAGTATATTATGTATTATTTAAATTTGTATGTATGTAAAATTGTCGGGAAAAATTATACTTAGAAAACATTTAAAAATATTTTTTGAAATTAATTAAGGTCGTATCTGATTCGTATACATCTGTTTACGATAGTTTCTTTGTTGTTTAAGAATCAACCTTTTTATCGAAAATATCGATAATTGCATATTATGTACTAGTTTTTTTATAAATTATAAATTATAATAAATTTGTTTTTTTTTTGTGATTTTAATTATGTACTTACCTAATTTTCAAATTTTTTTTATTATTATAATATGCTTATGCGTTTTCAAAAACGAAAAAAAGTTAGCTGCATATTCTTAAGCATATTTTGATGATATTTCGATAATTTTAAGTACAACAAGTCTCAAACTCTACTTATAACTTATAAAATATAATAAAACACGTTTATACCGTATGACAATGGCTAACGAGATATCTACATCTGTTCCAGTATTATAATTGTATCAAAATTCTTAATTTTGATATTTCTCGAGTATTGTACTATTTGTACTACAGTCTTACAGATAAACTTATTGTAAGTTATAGGTAAAAACTGTTACTATGCGGGCAGTGGCTATAATAGAGGATACGGGTATAGATAACGTAATATTAATACAAATAATATAACTGATAAAATAAAAGTGATTCACAGTATTTTTAAAATGTAATGCATTTCCAATTAATTTTATTATTCCAATTATCAAAATTACAAAAATAAATATCGTTTTTACGTTTTCGGTTATTTTAACGTTATACAATTTTAATGTTTAGTATTGTATTTTAAAATGTTATTTGATTTTTCCGATTAACATTATTATATTTTTTAAACGTTATTTTAATTTTATGTTTTAAGTTAAGAGGACGTTATACCCGCATGTGTTGTCTCTGTCTTACTAATGTAAATCATAGCAAATTTGCGTTCAGCATCAGCAGAACACATTTTGTGATGTTAACTTTAATATTAGAGTAAATTTACCTATTATAAAATTTAAAGGTAAGAATATTGTCTAGAAAATGTCATATGCTTTTATTGATATTATCATTTTAAAGTGAGTTATAGCTATGTAAAATATTACAACTTTAAAATATTCATAACTCACTTTAAAATTATAATATCAATGACATTTTCTAGATAATATTTTTACCTTTAAATTTTATAATAGGTAAATTTATTCTAATATTAAAGCTAACATCACACAATGCGTTCTACATATTTGCTATGATCTACATTATTAAGATAGAGACAACACATGCGGGTATAATGTCCTCTTAAGTACTAAGAATGTAAAATAAATTGTAAATACCAATAAAATTGAATATCAGCATCACTGCATCAATGTCAGTTGAATTATAGAAAATATATTCTACTACTAATAATAAAAAAACAATCAAATATTTTGGCTTAAATTAATTATTGTTAGCGGAATGTGTGTCCATTTTGAATTGTTTATACCTGTCCTATAATATGTTAAAACAAATGAATACAAATTAAGTTTTCATTGAAGTGATGTCATATATATTATGTCAAAAGGATAACGTAAATAAATCACAAACATATTTTATAAATAGCGTTGTTTGTAATATTGTTTTAATTTACATATTAAACGTCTATTATTGTTAATTGTTAATTGCTATTTTAAAAATATGTTTATTGATATATTTATTTAATTATATTTTAATTTTTTCGTTTTTCATTGATTGATATCATATATTTTTTTTTAATAGTATGAATAATGTTTTGGTGTTTTGTTATCAAGAGTATTATTTTTAACATAAATGATTAGGAAAATAATTTTATTTTAACATACTAAAAATGAAATAAAATTCGATTTTTTAAAAATATTTTATCCTTTCTAACAATGCAATTTTTTTTAAACCAGGATACCTGGTACTTCAAGGTGTTCCGGTACGTTCCAGTTCAATCCTTTAGCCGGACAATTGTTGGTTTATACTAAATACATTGGGTGTATATTGTATAGTTGCATATGTTGACAGAAAATTATAATATACGAATTTCAATAAGCGCACAATAGCGGAGATCACCGCTTACACGATTTCGGTTTCACTATGCATTAATTTTCAACGTGCCTTTATCTTTACGGATAGCGATGATAATCTGATGATATAACCTCAGACTCTAAAAACAAGACACCATATTGATTGGGTCTTGGGTGGTCCATTTAGTTGCCAAGTTTGTTGTGAGCCTGTGACGCACACTAACATTGTTGGTATTGTATATTAAGAACCGAGAGGACGTCAGTACACTATAATAATTTTTCCTTTCCGACATTAACGCGTAACCTGGGTGTATAGTAAATATGCGTTCAGAAGAACCAATTTTATGTGGTTAACTTAGCATTAGAGTAAGTATTAGCATCAGAGTAGATTTACTTATTATCAAACTTAAATATAAGAGAATTATCTATTTTTGTATGTTAGCTATTTTACAATATTAATTATTTTTTTTAATATGAGCATTTTTAAAATTTAAATATCATAAAAAATTCCAACATTTAAATACAAATAATGTTTTTATATTGCGATGTAACGGAGCGAAGAACACAATCAAATTTTGCGTGATTTTCAGTTGCAGAATATGGAAATATGTTGATGAAAGATTGCACATAGAGAAAGGCTGGTCCATCAAAAGGATACGTCTTTAACGCGATGAACTGAAAACTCGGGACATATCAGCGACGAGGTAGTAACGTAGTATATTATACGGGTATACCTTCTTTAAACAAGATAGTAAGACACGTAAGCATGGGCATAAATATGGGGTGGGAGGCTTAAGAGGGTTTTAAGCTATATTATGTTACTTCATTTTAATAGATAGATAGATAATCTTTATTATAATAAATTATATAACTTATTTAGTCAATATTTATAACCAATGGTAATAGTTTTAGGACTGTGAATTTAATGAATTAAAATGAGTTAAATATGCATGCATTTATGCGCTAAAACAGACAAAATATATGCACTAAAAATTCCAAAAAATAAATGATAAAATGATAAATAAACTAAAAAAAAATGTTGAAATTAATAAAATTAATAAATTTTAAATTCTTTATTTATATACTTTCTTTCAGTTAGATTATGTCTACCTATTTTATCTAAGATTACGAAATTATATGCGGATTTCGGATTTGTATAGATATCAAAACAATCATCGGGTAACAAATTAAGTTAAATATACCCAGCTAAAAATATAATAGTTTCATTGAATGACTGAAAAGGTATACCTAAATATTAAGAAAAAAAATCATCAATATGAAAAAGTCACGAAAACATGTATATGACCTAACTCAAAAATATACAAAATAAAATTTGGTTTTTGAACTACAAATAAGAAAAAATAAATTGTGTCCGAATCTACAAGTATTTTATTATACGGTGTAGCATAAAAAAAACCATGCAAATGCATTTAAATTCATAGCCCTAGTAATAGTTATAAATATAATAATTGTAATAATATGCTGGTATAGGTTTCCATTGATTTTCGTTTTAACCTTTTTTAAACAGTTAATGATTAGTTATAACTTATAAGTTATAAGTATAGTTAGTAGTTATAAAAATAAACTTTCGTCGCTGCGTTTGGATGAAATGCATATTTTTGTCCGAGTATCTACGAATGCGTATACAAGTAGCGACTGTGGGTAGCGGTTACAAATACTGATACTGAATAATGAAGACAAATATTTCTGAGAGATTCTATCACTATTTTTGTTTTTGAAACCTTTTATGCTCAAGCCCTATGCATTTGAGCATCCTATGTCCATGCACGTAAAATAACCTACCCGACCAAAGTCGACTATACAAAGACATCCATATAATATAAATTATAATAAACCATACAATTTTCTAGAAACGGTGTCACGTAAAAAACGTGTGCACAGTTTTAAAGGGTTTATAATATATCAATTAACACTTGTGCTAAATAAGCTAACAAATTAAGATTAGTTCTGCTGAACTCAAATTCATTATGTTACACCTTACACGTAGGCCAGAGAGAGAAAACAAATAGGGCGCTGACATTTTGTATTAGGGGATGTAACATATACTTATATTTAGTCTATCGTACCATTCGTACCGATAAAAGTAGTGGTATAATAAGAAGTCTGAAAATATAATATTTGAATTCATCATGAAGTTAAATTGAGATAAACCAACCCATTTTTTAAAAATATTGACTCTCGTCTTTTCTTTAGTTTGATTTTATTATTATATGAAATTAAGAAAATAAAAACGTGGAATAATCGATCATGACTTTGTAAAAAAATGTAAATATGTTTTCAGATTTTTATCGCATTACTATTACGATCTACGATGCGTTACGATATATACTGCAAATTGCAATATAAAAAAATCTCCTGAATGCTATTAACGGTTCAACAAGGACGGAATTGGTGTAAACTGGCCATTCAAGAAAAACTACGAAGTTACAAACAAAGATAGGTACTGATAATGGAGTTAATTTATGACGAATAAAATGATTCATCAGTAAAAACAAATATTTATCATTAGTTTTAACAAATTATTAATAAGTAGAATTTTCAAAAGAATTTTCTTAAAATAAATACATTTGATTATAACTTATATTATGTACTTATAATATATATAATATGTTACAGTAAAATACGTTAAATTTATGTAATCATAAATTAACGTTACCTAATAGATAATAATGAATATTTTGCTATAAATTTATAACGTTAATTATTTAGGATTTACGTTAATTCCAAACAATATTAGTTTACCATGTTAAGTGTACTTAAATGTTTGTATTATAATTATTTCTTTTACATAATAATGAACTACGGTATTTCGAATTGCATAATTTCCCAACTACTCGACAAGCGGTTTAATAAGACGCTTTTTAATATTTATTTTTAAAATATCATATTTATGACTTATGTACCATTTGATAATTTTTCATACAATTTTTTTCTCTTAATGTTTTCATTGCAAATTTTGAATGTTTTAATTGTTTGATACGAATATTGTACCTATTCATAAATGGTTAGAAGTGAGTTATTATCGTAACGTTTTTTTTATTAATAATTATTGTATTAATATTGTTAATTTTGTTTTCCGTATCAAATCCATCCATATTGAATTGTAATAATTAATATACAATTTAAAGAAAATTAGTACAACATTTTACGAATATTTTAACATATACAACAATAATATAACTTTATCGATCCAATGCGTACCGTGAAAGGCTGATAAAAATACTATCTACAATAATTATTATAGAGTCTTACACTATAGTAAGCCCCACTAAGCTTATTTATAAACAAAGCTATAGTAGTTTTAGTTAGACACAGAACTAACCTATAGTAAATATAAAGTGTAAGTCTGTATAGTAACCATATTCCGTTGTTTTATCTACTGTGGCTGAATTACTAACTTATACCATTTAGATAACATTTTAACAGCATTATTTATGGTGTGTAGAAATAATCGATAATCAAACCAAAAAAATAATTAACCATGATAATTACTAGTTATTTAGGTAACTATTGTAATTTACTAGAAAATAACGTTTATTTGATGTATATAACATAATTTATTGTAACATATATTATATATATTATATTAATTAATGATTTTTTTTTAATGTTTTTTTAATTAATTTAAATAATATATTACGGTAAACAGAAATTAGGGAGAATTGTCTCCCCTTACTATTTATGTGGGTGCATAGAATGGTATATTATAATATTGTAGATGAGTCGTGTATAGATCGTAAATCGTAATACTACGAAACATTTACAAATGACTTGCAGGGACCTTGAATTTATATTAGGTATGTATGTATGTATGTATGTTACTCCATGCTATTGATATTCAGACCATTTAACCAATATAATATAATACATTTTCCAAATTAATCAGATTACCGGCTACCATAAAAAATTGTGATTTACGATATATTCAATTTCACTTTACTGTGATTAAATACACAGAGTCAGGAGTATACTCGGGGTCACTAAGAAGGGAGGTGATTGAATTTGCAAACCATTGATTATTGAAGAATTCTGCTCTTCATCCTATGTATAAGGTATTTAACAAAAATAATTAAAAATAATTAATTTATCAAAATTTCTTACAAATTAAATATTGCGAATAACATGACAAAAAATTAACAAAATATGTATGTAGGTAATTACTATAATTGAATAGTGTTCCCTAATTTAATATTTCTTTGGGTAGTGGAAAAATAAAGTAAAATTGTCGTCTCGTACAACCTTGTACGACGGCAGCAAAATGTACGTATCGAATATCGGTAAATTAGTTATGGATACTATAAACGAACTATATAGTTACAATATACCTAGGTCATATCACAATAACCGTATTACACTGCGGCGATATACCGAATATTATGATGCATTGCCATTTACTACACATAATCAATAAACAGCGTTCTCGTGTTTATGTGGTTGTGGGCATACAACCAAATACGTTATAACCATGAGAATTATTACATCGAAATAATTTTATTATCTATTATGACGTATGCAGTATATGCACGTATATTATATGCGCGCGTTTGTGTGTGCGAGTGTATGCATTTTATATGCATATACTTTATTTATTATGTTTCCAAGTTGAAATTATAATAAAGAATAAAAAAAGTTTAAAAAACTGCATTTCATAAAAAAGTATACAAGTGTGACTATTCATCTCGGGGCCATGGATGAGGAGGAGTTTATTTCTCCGGATAATCCACTTGCGACAGTAGGTATACCATTACCACACTCGAATTGCAGTATTGACGTACGACATTGTATGACTATTCTCGGTTAACGTATATCTACATCATTTTATAGTTTTGTACAATCGTCTCCAACGACATTATAACAAATCATGCAGAATATTACGCCGACCGTTTATTTTATACCACCATACCGTACATAACAGTTGACCGGAATATAATTGATCACAAAGGCATGCGTTTGGTTAATTAGGTGGGCATTTGGCAAATACATGTGTGCATTAATTGCGATGCTGCAATATGAACAATTTTGCTGTTTTTGTTACAGTACAATATATAGTCGAACTCGACGCCACCACTCGATGCACAATTATTATTTACTTGTATAATTGGATTTTTTTTATCTACATTATGTGTTTACTGGACAAAAACATATGATTATAGCTATACGACTATACCGTGTAAATAAAACTGTAAAATGAATTAAATATATATATATATATAACTATATAAGGAGGTTGGTAACATACAGCCATTATATAAGTATCTAAGTGGCTAAGTACCATTCCGTTTTCTTTGTATTCCGTGTAAATCGTTTGGTAACGCGTTATTATAATATAATATACCAAATAGTTGAAAATATCCAAATATACTTCATTGTATGATTAGTTGGTTAATAATCGGTATATTATTTAACTTTTATCTTATGTGATTACAGTGGCGGTGCCAAGGGCGGACACGGGTGGGCAATTACCCTCCCTGAAAACCTCTGGCCCATCCATTGGCTCGCCCTGAAATTTTACGAAAATTGAAAATTTTAAAATTTACATCAAAACCTAGTTTAAATATTTTGCATTGTCTTTTATTAGTATACATAATACGTACGAGAAGAAAATATAAATGCATAATATAGAAACACGATAAATAATATCTTTAATGATCTATGTTGTATGATGCAGGGTCTGCCTGGGTGGGCCCAGACAGGAATTATTTTCTGGTACCCAATAATTTTATACTGTATTTCGGGGTAACACAGTACAAGGGCCTAAGAACTATAATACATCAGGGGCCTAGGCAGGAATCCTGGCCCTCCGGCTTTGGCCAGGCCGACCCTGGTATGATGTGATTTTTACTTGTTAGTGTTGTTCTTATATGAACATAAATTATATAAATTATATAAATAGAAAGATAACATTAAAAAAAATTAAATTTATATTTCGATGTATAATGTCAGTTGTTCCATTCATGTCAACATGTATTTATAACAAACAATATAAAACATAATTTTTAATTATTTAAATATTATATTATTTTATTATGTAAATAGTTTAAAGTATATATTATATTATATAAAAGTTATTAAGTTAAATATAACTATTATGATATATTATTTTAATTCATAAAAAATATATGTATATATTATCATATATGTGTATCTATATATTAGTATGGTTTAAATATAATATTGACAATATTACGGATTAACTGGATGGTATGAAATGAAAGGCATTGATGAAGCTTAGATTGTATTTTATGGAGGGGTGCCTAGAGTGATGATAATTTTTTTTAAACCTTTTGCATGAATAAAATAATGTATTATTCATTACTCTAACAATAATTTTGTTGCAATTTACACTTCATAGATCCGTTCTCTGAGTAAAATGTTTGCAGGAAATGTGGAGCAAATAAGATTTCACGCCTTATTATATTGGCCGTACAGTAAAATTACGTGCCTTATTGAGTTGGCTCTACTAGGTTTAAATCCATGGTGCAGCCACTGGTTGACTATTAATATTAATTACTAATGAAATCGATATGACTAAACAAATATTATTATTTGATTTTGTGAATAACAAGAAAATTCTGAACATGGAACACGGTGATGGTGGAACAGTATAGATATATATTAAGACCTGTACACACTGCACTGGTAGCAGTTGTATCACAGTCAATAAATTGCCGAGACAATATAATTGTACTAAGACCGCTACAATATATGTGAATTACAAGCCTAATAATATAGTTAGCATATATAGTTAATATAGTAAGACGTATTATTTATAAATAGCAATCAATATGTAATAAAATAAACCAATAAATAGCGTTGACAGAAATTCACTCACTCGTGTTTATTTTTCCGTTGACGCTTTTACTTCTGATAGTGGACATGACGACTTTAAATGGCACCTTATCGATTTTGATGATCGCCGAACCCCGGTTCGGTTCCATTGTCAACGTTAGGCTCCTACAATTTGAAAACACATAATTACGATATGACCTATAAAAAGTAAAAAAAAAAAAATGTGTTGTGATGTTCAGATTTAGTTTTACTTGCCGGCAGTCGGGTTCACTGTAGTAATCCACGCAAATCGAATTTGAGTCCGGCGGCACTCTTCGGTGACGTACGCACTTCAGTTCGACGACATTTGCACGATTCTTGTCTTGTCCAGTGAGCAAAGCGAATCGGTTCAGACTTTTGTTCGTTACTAACCGATGGTTGCGTCCCGGGGTGCACAGTTCCGTGTGGCTATGGCCCACCGTCGTACAGCCCGATATGTAGTTCCGGATCGATGAACGAAAATGCGGATGAGAGAGGCCGTACACTATTGGATTGTACACTACAGACGCCTGCATAAATGTGGCATGATATTATGTACCACGTATTCGATTATTTTAATTAGTAAGCGTGGTGATTGGCGAAGTTTACCTAATATAATGAGTATATATGTTTTCAAAGCCTTTGAATTATAATCGTTACGATGAGTCAAAACTATAAAAAGATGTGTTACGGCAACAACAATATAATATATTTCTACACAGTGTGGTCTCTTGATTGGAATATTGGATAGCAATTAGATAGACGTGTAGCGGGCCAAGTGTAAGCAATCGTATGGAACTGTGCAGCAGAAGTCGCGGTGAAATAAAAAAAGTTATAAAAATCCTTCTAAGAGTTTTTTTTAATTGAAAATAATCCCAAGTCCAAATGACCAAATTCTGACACAAATTGGCGTGAAGGTGCTTGCTCTAACTTGTAAATCACATCTGAAAATTTCCTATCTCGGGCTCTTCTATATAGGTGCTTTTCTCACTACACTTGGCCATATCCCTTAGGTTAGAGATGCGCAGCGTTGTGTTCCCATACGGTTCATGTATACGCGCGAAGAGGCATGCGAATGATGTACCTCTCACACACAAATATTTTAGATTATTTAGCTCACAGCTGCACCTATCTGGTTTACTGTTCACATCATGTTTCTTGTACTTACTACCTAGTACCTACGCATCGCATTTATTTTTATATGAAATTTGTTTTATAATATACGAGAGAAAAATTCTTATTATTTATATGACTAATGTATATCAATAAATATCAGGACATAACCACATAACAGGCCTATAATACCTATCCATAATCATATAAAATATTGTTGTACTTTACTCTACCTCGATATATTCTGGAATGTGTTGGCTATATCTTGTTATATTGTTATAGAATATCAAAGCCCGTTGCAGACGTTTAGATTTTCAGTCGTGCTAAGAAAGTGTGTCTAGTGAAAACAATGCGGTAAAATATAACAAACATTGTGGATAAATTAATTATTTAAGTTGAAATGAGAATATTTTCCAGTAAGTAAAAGGCAAGATAGTTAATGTGATGATAAAAGTTAAAAGATCAGAATAAAACTAAACTATATTATATTAATTCTGAATTCATAAATTATTTTTGATTCATTTATTGAAATTCATAGTAAACAAAAATAAATCATGAAAAACTGTGTTTTCTACATATTTTTTACAGCTATTAAAATTATCTGACGAGTATATTTAAATATTTATATTTTTTTAAGGGAGGGGGTGAATAAGTAGTGGAGCGTTCAGAATCATGATATTTTATAATAATGTCAATTTAACGGAGAAATCTATAATATTGCGCTGGGGGTGAGTGAATAAACGACTTGAGTTTCAACAGCAAATCGCATAGTAGGTAGGTAATTGAATAAAGCGTATAAAGTGGTACAAAACATTAAAATAAAACGATATGTGACGCGTAACATTTTCTTGAATATCTTATAGCTAATATTATGGCAATGAATAAATTATTAAACAGTCTTTAGTTTTCGACGAGTATACAATTTAAGTATAATATAACTTTATATAGGTCCATAACATGGGTCCAAAATGTAAAAATTGTTACAAGCGTAGTCCTTTGAAATTTTAAATTATTTGGAGTGCATAGTGAAACTAAATAATACAATTTGTGAATAAATAAACTATGTGGAAATAAATGACTTGAAATAGGGTTTTAGTTTTAAGCACAGAGTAATGCTATTCAAAGTTATACTATTACTTCTGTATTAATGAAATTTTAACAACTCGATATCAGCTCAACAAACTAGTGTATATAGGATAATCACTGTATGATTTAATTGATTCGCAATATAAATTTATAGTAGGCATTCATTTGTTATACGAGTAGTAAGCCTGCATAAAAATATATTAATTAAAATTAAACTTGTATAAGTACAAATGACAGTCATACTTAAAATATTCATATTCGAGATAACGCACAATAGTTTAATGAATACAATATTAAACCTATTATAGTACCTATTGCACTTTATGATATAAGTATGATTTAATTATAATTTTTTGTATAGAAATGTGATTAATAGTTATGCTAACTTAGCTGTTATATATTATAATAACTATACTTGAAAGTTAATCATTATTAAATTATTAATAAAATAAATGTTATTACTTTTGTATTGTAAGACCGTGTATTCAATTATTTAATATATTATTTAATCTATTGTTGATATTATTTGAATAATAAATTCGTAATTCACACAAGAAAAATATAAAAATGACGAATAAATAAATAAATCTTTTGTTTTAAAATATAATATTAAATTAATCAATAATAGAATGCCCAAAGAGGGCTATTTAATGTTTTAATTTTAATTTTGTAATTAAATTAATTTTATCCTTAAATTAATTTATGATGCCTAAATGATTATTTTTATATTATTGTAAATTTTAATAGAAACAAAACGATCAATATAAGCATTAATGTCTGCATAGAAAACTATAGTAGAAAGGTATGTTATAGCTTTGGGTATAACATAAATCAAAATACTTAAAACACTAAAAAGAACTTAGCCATACATGTCTTTTTTTTGTATTAAAGTATAGAGTTTTAGAATTGTTAAAAATAAAAAAAGGATATACATTAATTTGTTAGGTTGAGCTGTAAAAGAGTTACAAGTTATGAAATTTTTCGCAACATTTTTATTTTGAACAATATAAGTACTTCGTCCGTCTTACGCATCAAAATTATAATTTTATAATATTAGTCTTAATCGTATTGGAATTTTACTTATTATCATTTATATTTTATTTTAAGTCTTGTATAACTTTTAAATATTGTGTTAAACCTACTATGAACGTTAAAATATTTTATAACCAAATCAATTTTAAATTAAATACATTTTTAAAAATAAATACCATTTTTCAATAATAGGAACATAAAATTAAACGTTTGTATCTCTGATACTAATATTTATATTATACTATATTATTTATTAAACATAGCTACTAAAATAAGAAACTCGGCGGTGATCACTCACTACGGCTTAAGCCAGTGTGTTGTATTATAATGTAAAATATTAACTTTTAAACTTTGATAAATTATTGTATTCAGATAATAATTATTGATAATGCTTAGTTCATTTAAATCTTAAATGATCATTATAATTATTATAAATGCCGATTTTTTTTTTAGATAGTTTAGATATAATTTATTTTTAGTTTGAATATACCTTTATTAAAAAATATTACAGTTAATTTTATACTCAAAACACAATATTTTAAATAATGTTGATTGAATTATAAAAAATATATAATTAGGTAGGTATATAATATTATGTTATTGAATTAAATTAATTAATAATATTGTAATATTTTATAAAATAATATATGTTTCGTCACAGTTAAACTATCAAACAAATAAATAACGATTATAATCAAAATAGCATCATAGACGATTTTTGAAATATCAGTAAATTAGTATAAAATCATGTGGCAAACCTTAGCACATATGGCTGGAAGAGCAGAAATCCACGGCTCTATCTTTGTTTGGTTTCCAAATTGACCAACAAACGTGACAACAGCATATGGAGTCCAAGACGCTACAAACAATCCAATGAGGATTAAGATTATATAAGACGTTCTTAGTGCAGATCGAATAGGTACTGCTTGACCTCGTCTGGTAACGTTTAATGCTAATCTGTAATCCCAACTCTCTGTAAAAAACGAATTTTTAATAAGTAAAATATTAAATTGTAATTAAAAAAAAAATACCACGCGCCTACTTTGAAACACGTACATTAAATAATAATTTTTTATGCAAACGTTGTATACATAATTATCGATTAGACACGGAGATTAAATTACATTCATCTTAGATTTAAATTTAAGAAAATTTTCTTTTCGTTTAAAACTTAGAATTTTGTTTTTGTAAAAGGTATTCGATAAGGTACGAGTATTAAACATATAATACACGAGAATGTTATTTATATTCTCTAGAAGTTTCGGTTAAAAATTACTCAGAGTGAGACTATTTTACTCACAGGTTATTTCATTGTCACACTCAGTAAATAATTTTATCTCTTTAAATCGACAAATTATAATATAATATGCAATGTTATGTATGTTATGTAGTTAAAAAATTTAAAATAGTTGTTAATTGCTTTTAAAATATTTTATGACTAAAATTATTATTATATTGTGAGAAAAGTGAGAAATTTTATTTACAATGATGTCTCATTACTTATATTATATTTTTCTACAAAAATATTTCACTGACAAAAGATGTATTCAAAAAGTTTTATAAAGAATCCATTTAGGTCAGGAATAGAGATTTTCAAATGTGTAATGTGTAAGCACGTTATATACATACAAGTATATCAACATATTTTGAAGATATTATGTCAGCAGGGTGTTATACATATTACATAGGGTGATCTATACATTATTTTTTTTTTGACCGGCTTTTTTATGTTGATAACATACATTTTATAGTCAATAAAATTAATATTCCTTTAGTTCAGCAGGGAATTATACTATTGTACGATCAATTAATCTGAGACACACAAAATAAAATCCATAAGTTCCCAATAAATAAAATAAGTATATTCCAGTATAATTTGTTTTAATTTCTATAGCGTATTAATTGATCTATTTAAATAGACAATTATCTTTTGATTGATAATTTAAATCTAATCATTACTACTATTTTATAACTATGAAGCAGTAAACTAGTTATTTATTATATAATAAAAAATATATATTTTGTCTGATTTGTTGAAATAATATTATGTTATTGTTTCGTGTAAATGAAGTCACTATTTCACTAACCTGTGCCCAACGATGCGACATTGCTATTACAATCTGCCATTTCTTTATTGTGGTCGAGTATTGACACAATAATGAATATATAGCAATATGCAATGATTGAGACTGGCAAAACAAATCCGAGCAACAACATATAAATGTAAAATAACCTATTCGATGTGGTCCTGGTTGTATAGTCCCACGAGCACGATGTTTCGAATCCTTCCAATACGTATTTTGACCAACCGAAAATCGGTGGCAATGTTATTGATAAACAGTATATCCATACAAATGCACACACCTAAAAATAAAATAAAATGTAAATGCATTATTGTCAGATATTTATGTTTTAAGACTCAAAATTATAAATTTTATCTTAACATTGAAATATAAAGCAACACAACATGATATTCATTCTTATAAATATAATATATAATAAATAATTATAGATCGTAGAAGAAAATTGATATATATACATTTGTCAGAACATACTTTTTAATTTTTTAAATTATTTTTATAACAAGTAATAACTCATCGTATCAGTAAATTAACGTTTCCGGTAAAGTGTGTCACTCACTTTCGTTGCACCCTGTCGCGTTAACTTCCAAGATCCTGACACTGGTTTCGCAGTGATCACTAAGTATCTTTCAATTGCTATGGTCGAAAGAGTGACAATTGAAACCAAACCAAATTGTCCCACTCCGAAAGCATATATTGTGCATCCTGAAAAATAATGAGCACTGTAAATTATTTGTTTTCGTTTTCAAATGACGTTACATACTATAAATATATTACATTAAATATTACATACCTACTTATCACTACCCACCCCTTTTTGTCTTGCAGCGAATAATAAGTATCACAAAACTTACAATGGTACTGTTAAGAAAATTCATTTTTCTTCAATATTGCTTTTAGATGAAGAATACCTATTACAAAAAGAGGACGTTATTTTTAATGTCGCTGGCCGTCTCTATTAAACGATTTACAAATTATAAATGATCTATTGTACACATAATTCATTAAACTTATGATAATATATTACAAATTAAATAGTCAATAGTCCTCGTTATATTTTTGTAATAGGCGTTCTTCGTCTAAGACTAAACGATATTATTTATTTTGAATGGAAGTTATTGTTGATGGTATACAGAGATTCTATATACGTTTCTCGTGTTTTTTTTTTTGCCACAAAGATGGTGTTTAATTAACTGTTATAGTTAATATACAAATTTACTATTATTTTTGATATTAAGTGTATGATTTCTATGTTTTTTGGAACAATATAATTTATAATACTAGTAAAATCGGGTTTTTAATATTTTATTTATGCAGGAAAATCGCATTTTAATCACAATTTTAAAGTGGCTTCAAAATTCTTCATATCATTACATAAAAAAATATGCGTTTTTGTTGTTGTCTTTTTTGATTTTTAGTCTGTACATATTAAATCACTAGTTCGACAACCCAATTAATCTAAACAGAATACGTTGAACAGGAGTTTTAAATTGTATCAAAATAAATGTAAGTATACTATGTATAATAAGCAAGTTATTCTAATATTATCCACGTATAAATCACATACACATACAGACATGTAATTGAATAATTTACAGAAGATAATCGTTTACTTGTAGGTACACCAATATATATACTTACACGTATATACATCATCATCAATACTCTAGTTCTAACTAAAATTTACAATTTTTTTTAATTTTCAGTAAAAAATTGTTTAATAAATAAATACATTATTTTAATAATATTTATAGTTAAAATATACATTTAAAGTATAAGTACCACATGTTACATAATCAGAGTTTCAATCGATTATCACAGTAAATAAAACCAAAGTAGTATAATATATTATTATGTATGTATAAGAAAAATAATTTTTAAATTTATGTTTTTATTTTTAAATATTCATCAAAGATGTTTAAATATGCGAAAAAAATTCGAAAATTATAATTATTATAGATTATAATGCGATTATCTCATTGTTTCTTCCCAGTTCACCAACAACCGGGTTTTCTAACGAAAACCCAAGTTTATTTTATAAAGCTTGTATGTCCATATATATGAAAAAAAAATATTTATATATATATATTGAGTATCGGCGAACTAGGAAAACACCTATATCACATCGATAAAATATTAAGTTATCTTTGAGATATTGCATTCGAATAAATGCATTATTGCTATAAATGAGTAATCGATACGACTTCGCATACAATAATACTCATAGTAGTCGAATATTTATTTATATATGTTATTACAAATTTATATCGCATAGAAATCACTTTGAGACATCTCGGACAATATAATAATTAACATATTTTTTTTTTAACATCTATTGGAAATCACATAGTAGTAGTTATGTGATGTCACATTTGAGACATAAACATACAATCTCTGCGATGTTAAAATCACCTTTATGCACATAGGGTATATACATAGAAAATAATTTTTTTTCACAAAAATGTTATTAATAAATGTTAGTGATCTTAGTTTGGTACCAATATTTTCTTACCTGGAAAGTTAGAATAATATTATATTATGTACTGATAGCTAAATACTATTAAGGTTATCGTAAATGCAGGGCACATCCGGAGGAAAGTGGGAAATCTGTATGATAATATATAAGCTACTTACTTCAATTTATTTCAATATTAATTGAAAAATATAAAAGAAAAATGTTAATAATAATCTTTTTGATGTTGACAATAATCATTTTTAAATTTCCTTGAAATTATATAGAAAACGTCTAAATTTGCACTAAAAGATGACTTGCATAGTTAAAATTGTAAAATGAGTCCTTAAGACATTAAAAAGTCTATATAAAATCTAAAATTATGCAGTATGCACAAAAAATCCTTTTTTTAAATCTCTTTATCAGGGGGGGGGGGCCAATATTTTTTTATGTTGTGCCAAATAATAAAAAAATTGAAAATGTGCCATAAAAATAGAAATATCAAAAGTCTTCATCCGATTACAAATGTATATAGCTCGGCAAACATTAGCCAATAGTAAATGACCCATATACTAATGAAAAGTTAGATAACCAAGTTTATTTTAAGTTATCTTTCAATTAGTATATAGGTAATTTACCTGCGGCTAACGATTGCCGAACTATATAAATTTGTAATCGGGTGAAGACTTTTGAAACACCCTGTATATGTTATTTTATTTGATGCTAGTATGTCATTACATAACATCAAATCTGATACAAAGGTACTTGTACTGCAGGTTGGCTACCCCTGCTGCATTGTATCATGAAACATTTTTGTGCTTACTTAACATTATCATACGATCAATCAGAAATCATATAGATTAATTCGTGATTCGTGCTCTAGAATAATGAATCATTGCTTCCAATTTCCACAAAGAACACAGGTTTACAGAAAATTTTATAATTTAATTTTTAAATTCATGTTTAATGGTCGCAAAATTCTACCTTAAAATTATTTCTTACACTATTTTTATAAACTTGGCACCCAAACACAATAGTGTTTGAAATCACTATGCTAAAAAAAAGGGACACTTATAAATTCATAAAACAATTAAGCATCAAATTTTTAGGAATAATAATTGTTATTATTATTCAATTAGTTGTATTAATTAATTTCAGTTCAATATTTTTTTTATAGTAAGATAGTAATTAGTAAGTTTAAGCATAATTTGGGAGACTAAAATTGTTTTCAACTCTGTATACACTCAAGTTTTATTTTTATTATTCATGCAACAGAGTTCCAACAAATTACAAACATTGACGAGTTACTTACAAAAATTAATTATACATTTTTATTCTTTATAAAAAATAAAAATGAAAAATGAACATTTTATTCTTAAAGAATATTGTCCTTACTAAAATTTGAAATATTTGACACATTTGAATTTTTTGAATAGAACTATTTCAACTATTTCTTATAGCTGCATATTATTAATATAGCGGTGAGTTATTCTCTTAGAATTCATTGAAAAAATTCGTATTTATTACAGGTAATTTTAAATATTTAGTTGTATTTACAAAATAAAAATTAGTAATATATTAATAAATTAGTAATAAGCTAATAATAAATAATAATAATTTTTAAGTCATAGTTTAATAATATTGGAAATAAATGTGGGGACGAAAAATATGTCATAACACTTATTATATTATTATAATATGATAAATAATATTTTCTTCAATGTAAAAGTTCCAAATTATTTTTATATTGAGAATTCTATCATTATAACATAATTATTTGGATTACTTTTGTTTTAATACATTCGTCTAGTTTAATTTGAAATATTTTTAAAGTTACGAGTAGCTACATAAAATAGATAAAATAAATAGAGTATAATAGCTAAAATAATTCTAATTAATTATATTATAACACTAATAGATATAACTATAGGGAATTTTAATAAGATAAGGCATTTAAAATATAGAAAATACTATTAAACCAATGTAGTAGAAAATTCAAATTGTTATTCAACCATTAAATGGATAGAAAGTCAGACGTGTTTCGAATATAAATACGTTGTGATAAAAAAACGACGCAGTATCGAAATTCTCAAGGGTACGGTAAATTATGAATTTGGAAATTTTTTAAATTGCTATTTCGGAAAACTATAAGCTGATTTAAATGACACATTTTTAATTGGTCTTAATTTATTATTGTATTAATAATAATATGTTAAATTGTTTTTTTGTTGCATTTATAGAGAGTTACATTTTATAATAAAAAACAAGGTAGGCAAGAAAATGGTAATTTTTTCATTCATTTTCATTCAATGTTTATGTTTTTGTTTTAAAATCACCCTAGAGTAATTTATTTTAAATATTTTACATAATCTAATAGCAACGATGTAGAATTTTTTTGCATCATGTATGAATTCTATATAGTTATTAGAATATATTATATTCCGCAAGTGCTGTACCTATAAATTGATATGACCGACACGAACCCAATCCAAATTAAAATATCTAAAAATTTCTAAATTAAATAAAATCTTTAAAATCCAACGATAGAATATATTTTCAAAGTATGGTAAGTTAAGAAAAAAAGTAGCTAATTAATTAATTTTGTAGAGAAACTAAGCTCATAAAAATCGATTTTTGGTGATAATATTAATTTGTTACTTGGTGAGAAAAGTTCTAAATTATTTTCAAGTTTTAATCTCATTTTAAATACGTCATTCAGACACTATTATTGGTACTTTAAAAATAAATATTTTTTCATTGGCATTATTATATTTTACCAATCTAAAATATATTAACCCAGAAATTCAAAATTTTTAATTTTGAAAAATTAATTTTTGGATTATATTTTCATTGTTTTTTTTGTCATATATAATTTTACCGAAATGAATTTATGTTTTATATACTTTTGCTCGATACCAAAAAAAATGTATTACATTTTATATTATATAATTTCATTACCTTTGATCTACTTATAAATTTGATAATAATTATACGTTCATATTTTATGACATTTCGTGAACTCATTATAATTTGATATTAATCTTTATGTTATCTTTTAGTTTTTAAAGTTTAACATATAACTTCTTTCTAATATAACCTTATTGGTATTGTTAAAAAAAGAATATCTAATATGGGTGACGTTGTTAGATGAATTTACAGTAATGTTTGTTGTTATTATTTACTTGAATACTTGTTTTCAGGCTTTATGGTCACCTCCTCATGCGGGTTTAAATTAAAATTACATTAGTGTAATGTCGTTAATCGTTATATTCATAAAATGTGCAGGTTGTATTGTTCATTGTGTAAAACAAATTTTTTATATTCTCATCATTGGTTTCTATTGATTTGAATATATTACTGAATCGAAAAGTGATAATAATATATAGACATATAATATTATGTATAGTATAGGATAGTCGGATAATACGATATTGATACAATATATTATAATATTCTGATTGTGTATTTCGAATTTATAGAAAATAATTACACCATAAAATATTATATACCTAGTTCTTAAACAGAACTCAAAAGACAGATTTTATTAATTTTGTGGTAATGTTAGAAAAATAAACTGATAAAATAATATGATACAAAACTTAACAACATAAAATGAAAAGTGTCATCACGTTTTTGTAATTCCTTAGCGAAATAAAAAATGTTAATGTTCAGTTGGAAATTAAATTGTGTTAAAAATTTAAAATGTATAAGATATACCATAGATATATTATTATACTCGTAATAATAGTAAATTAATCCACCCTTGAATAATGTTTTTAAATAGATATGAATACAAATTTTTAAGTTTTTAAATTTGAATTATATTTATTTATTCTTAAGTTTTCATAAATAATTTTAACATAACTTGGTCTCAAAATAAAACAATCATAATAAAACGTATACAAGTAGTTTCGTTCTATAGATGTAGGTACGAGTATATAAAATAACCGATTGTTCGTTTCAGATGTTTGCTCTATAGTTTGAATTATCCTCGTAAACACCAAAACGTCAACCAATGATATATTATCAAATAATATTAGTCCCACATAAATTATGAGCTTGTACATGGAAAACATTTTTTTATATAACTACTTGATCGAGCTGACAATTTGCACCTTTAAAATATCATTATAAAACTATTTATATAGCTAAAATATGTAACTATTTAAATTAAAATAAGATATAGGCGTAAAAATATTTGGTTTATTATGCATTAGGTTTTTAAATATAATAACTATGAAACTATAGCGTATAAAAAAATATAACAACAATTTAAGACATCGTAAATTATAATATTTGTTTATTAATATTCATATAAATCTTTATTACACTTTTATATTTTACATTTATTATGAAATGCCAATTATATTATGTAATTTTATGCACGTCACACGATTACGATGAAATAATTTTTCTGCATTTTCTATATTATACGCACGTATAAATTCTTATACTATCAGCGTACTATATTGTTTATAAAAGTGTTATTGAGTTTAATATTGATAGACAACTTTAATAAATGTTACAGTTCCTTCTCGATGTGGTAAAATGTTAGCTGGTATATCAAAAATTATTTAGATTTATTACATTCATATCGAACGTGTTAAGATTTTAGACTATATTTATACCATTGTATCATTTGTATCTTATAATTATTTTGTTTAATTAAAACAAACATTTAAATCACTAGTATCTAGTATGTGCACGTTGTGACGTTAAGTTAGTATGTTATAGAAATACGCCAGTGGTGTCATTTCAGGTTATATTTGACGAGGGTAAGACAATCACCGGCCGAATGACTCCACTGAGGTACACATTATTGATAGTTATTTTAAATTTGATAATATTCATATTATTATCGTTACTTACCTATGTCGTCAAAGATCCATTCGTGTTTGAATGAAGATACTGCTGACATAAAATGCAAGATCGAAGTAGCAAAATCGGCAGTGGCCAAGTTTAATACGAACGTCGAAAACGGACCTTTTAATCTTCTAAATCTAAAAATATAAATAATTTTTGGTTTAGTAACAATTTTTATATATGAAAAAAAAAATTAAATAATTGTTACTTAAATAATTATTTTTTTTTTATAAATTAACTGATTAAACATTTGTACAATTTATATAAATGTTAAATTATATCGGAAGGGATTTATTTTTAAAGTTAATATTTTAAATCTATAATTTGTGACTCATGAGCGGTACTTCTATTATTTATGAAGTGAAACAATACATCTATTGTTTTAAAATTAATTTAAGCCATTGTAAAATTTGGAGATTTATTCAAGGCTTAAGTGAATTAAAAATGTTAGGTAGATAATAAAAAAGCTCTATTGGTAAACGATTCTATACACTAAAATAATTCAAAATTACATATTAAATCACATTTATGATATGTAAATCACCGAGAACTCATACAAAAAAATGTATTATACATATTATATATTTATGGTTTAATAAAAATTGAATTATGACGTAATAACGTTAAATTGTTTTCAATATTGTTGTTAAACTAAATGATATTATCAGTCCTGATGATTTAAATTTTAAATTATTATTCACATTATTATGGGCTAAATCATTTACAATAGAAAAGAGAAGTTTTCATTTGAAAAACAAAAGTTTGTATCTTTTTAGGACACTCCATCAGTGGCGTATTTGAGTGTTCATGTCGGGGGGGGGGATTTAAAAAGAGTTTACCCAACCACTCACACAAACTTACCAAGACATAATGCATTTTATATTGCACCTGTATAACCTATAAAGTAATAACTAATAAGTTAAACTAATATGATAAAAAACAACATATTTATAAAACAAAATCTATATTTTTATTTTTTGTATTAGCAAATCCATTTATAATATCGTCTATTGATATGGTTATAGTATGGTGTATGTTTAACCCATGTTTTCAATCTAACAAAAAAAGCAACAAAAGTAAGCAAAGAGAAGAATTAAAAGTTTTTTTTAAAGCAATTTAAGAAGAAGAACAAGTCCTTAATTTTAAGCAATGTAAATATATAAATATATATTAAATATATACACTCAATTTCGTTAAATTAAATTTTTAAGTCAAAGTTTTTATGCAAAGTTTTTTTTTAGTCAATTTAACCGAAACACAATCATTTTTTATATAAATATTTGTATTTTAATTTAGTTATATAAATAATTTTGTTAAGCATTTTGTAATAAAATAATTATATATATATATAGTAGTATATAGTTAAAATATTTTATTCAGGCTTGCTATTTTGTTGACATGCAGACTTCTTTGTGCTTTAACCACTGGTTCATTAAATTAGACATATCGCATGGAGAGTTGAAACAGTAAAACTTAACAATGAATGACTAAATAATTACTATAACACTATAAAATAAAGCATATGAAGAACAAATCAACAAAATCACATAAACAAAATGATATTACGTGCGTAAAGCACTAAGGCGTAACGCAAGTCGCAACCACTATTAAAAAAATAACCGTTTATGTACAATCATGCTGGAGTCGGTTATCATAGATAATAATAGGTGATGAAATACCCTATACCCATTAGTTATATGTATAAAATTTTTCCGGGTCTAAAAATTCTTGTAGGGGGGCGACTGCCCCCATCGACCCCCTCAAATACATCACTGCACTCCATGGAAGTACTATACAATACATCTCAAGAATTATAAAATTTGGAGTATATGTATATTTAGTTTCCAAAAACCTGGTTTTGAATAACTGCGTCATTGCAAAAAAAGGATATGCTCATTTGGTAAATAACTATGGGCATGCTCGATTTTAGTGATTTTAGTAAATCTTGTTATAAATTATAATATTTAAATCAAATATGAATCATTGTAAAATAAAAAAAAGTATTATAATAAATCTTTTTTAGATTTTTTGTTTTCAACTATAACCACAAATACCTATATGGCTATATGTACACTGTGAGAATGGTTTAACCGGTGATATATTATTATATACTATTTAATTAGAGGTTGAGTATTTAATGAGTTGTTTGTCGTATTTTTGAATTGCTTGTGTATTATTTAATTTTAAAATTCTAAAATAAGAACTGAAAAGTATTTTATTCACCTATTGTTTTTATAATAAGTGGAAATTAAATGGTAATACAATACTTAAAGCGTTATTCATACTTACATAATTATACGTATTATATTAAAACTAAGGTGACATTGTATTTGCATATTATGTCGTCTCAGTTTTACAAATGTACAAGTAATGCTGGATTGGCAAGGTATCGGACTACCAAGTTTTATGATTTCTAACGTTTGATTACAGATATAGGCGTACATGATATAGAATATTTAATTTGTGATCAGCAGAAACCATTTGTGTTGTTATTTTTAATTAAATGGTAAATTGACTTATTATTTATTTATTGTTTATTTAAACGGGCTGAAGCCCAATAAATGATTTATGAAAATTTGTACTTAATAATAATAGGCGAGATTTAAAATATAATTAAAATTAAAATTGAGTAACGAATAATGAAATAGATCAAAGAAAAATAATAATTTATAGCACAATAATTAAATGAATGTATAATAGAAAACATAAAACTAGTTACTGGTATACCCTAATAACAAAGGGTATGGTCGAATTGCACTTGGATTTAAAAAAAAGGTAGTGGTCGAACTGTACTTGGGCTCAAAAAAAGTATTTCAATAAAGTTATCATGCATTTGAAGGGGTAAATCATTTTCCGAGGTAAGTTAAGTGGTTCTTCATGGTTATTTATTAACTTATTAACTCACACCGAAAAATAATAGTAGAACATTCATATACAATAAGTCATGGCTTCATTCGCTTTTAATAATTTTTAAATTTTTCATATTTACACAGCATCGGAAATGTTAAAGTGTGTACTAATTGTAGTGTACATAAGTTTAAATAGTACAAGGTATGAAATATAAGTATTAATCTTAAATTTTTATTGACAATAATTATCCGCGTTATCTAAATGGCATTAACGAACTAATATATAATGCTATTAAATAGGTAGCCTATAGCATTCGTAAACATAAGATTCGTAATATTTTTAATAGGTTTTCACTATACGTAACAAGTCTCCACTTTTTTTCCATTTTAACTCTTTTTTTTGAACGAGTGCAGTTTTCAACCACTACCTGATTTTTACCCGAGTGCAGTTCGATCATTACCTTTTTTCGATCCAAGTGAAATTCGACCATTTCTTTGTAGGTAATAAGTGCAATTCGACTATCCCGACTGATAATATCTATTAATATGATTACAAAAAGACTCAATTAAGCTAACATTGAAAAAAATCGATTTGGGTATCATTAGTTAATCTAGTGGATCTATTTAAAGGAGTATTTATGGTGTAGTTTGTTCTGTGCAAATGGTTGTGAAAAGTATAAGTAGACCTAGTTTGTCTTTGAGGAATATAAAAATTTGGGCAGTACTGGTTTGCGAACAAAACTACCACTCGATTGGGAACAGTTCAACCTTAAACCATATACTCATGGGTTTGTGCACAGTTACCTTTAAGTTACATTGCATATGTTACTACTTGTTTATTAATAATTGTTAATAGTTAAAACTTGTTTAAAAGTATTTACATACATTTTCCTTCATACTTAACAGACTTAGGACAACGAAAATAAAAATCAACATTTTTTAAAACACGATTCTTAGTAAATTTAAAATAAATTATTTATACTAATACAAACATTTCCTAGTCGCGATTAGAAAACTTCACTAATTTCTAAATCCATGTTCAGTAAATATAGGTTAGAATCACAAAATATGTGTTCACACTCTAAGTTCTCGAGATGTACTGTTTGTAGGGAATTTAATAATATTTCCGTACTCTTTATTGATGATTATCAGTGCCCAGATTGGTATAGATAGGTAAAATACAATAATTGTTGTGTGCGCAAATCAGTTGTACATTTAATATCATCATATTCGCAAACGAGTTCCGATTTTTCAGGTGAAAAATAAAAATGTGCGCAAACAAGTTTCAGCCAAAAATTTATAAAACTGAGCAATTTTGGACCATCTAAGTAGCCATTAACCAATCTAAATAATAATTTCAAATCAAGTGTGTTTCTTTGGACAACAAGGTTGCTCATACTTAGTGTGTCTCAAATATAGGCTTATAGTTATAGTTATAATTTGGTTGTCGTGAAATACTACATTTATTTAATTTAGAGGTAATAGTATTATTACTCGAGAATCGAGATATTATAGTAATATTAGATATAATTTATCTCGTAACCTTTTATGTTTAAATTTAAAAGCGACTTATGAGTATTTAACAATAAATAGTAACATTCCGCGTGGTTAAAAGTTATATACCTAACTCAAATTAAAATAAAATGTCATTAAAAGCAAAATTTTAATATTTTTACTATTCATTTTGATAATATAGGTCAAATTACTACAATATTAAAACTAATAAAGTAATAACACATAATAGACTCTTTTGAAAGCAAATTTTCTATATTGTTAGCCTATAACTTATAAGAAGTATAAGACATGTGAAATGTGGAAGTATTGCCTCGAGTACTTTCATATAAGTACAACGTTTAAGTTGTCGAACATCTTTGGCCGTTCTCTTACAGTTAAATATTCGTCGCAATATTCAGCGAGTTATCTCTTGTCAGTTTGTTACTGTTACTCACTTTTATTACATTTACATAATATTCCTATAATATAAATGCATAAATGTTTTTTTTGGGGATTTACCGTAAAAACTTCCAAATTGATCTCTAATTAGTAAAAGTGGAATTGAAAACCTATTTGGTGTTTTGTGAATGCGAGCCGCGAGGTATTTAAGGATAATCACGAATTGTGAAATACGATAGGTACCTATTTATATGGGTAAACCCCATTAGCGACGGGGTTTTATTTTTACAATTTCAACCTAAATTTTATTAAATACTTATATAATATTATACCAAGGTGGATATATATCCACCTTGTATTATATTTATAACAAAAATTATGATTACAAGAAACGAAATCAATTTTAACCATATCTTATCTTTTTATTAAGAAATAATCTATTACTTTATGTTATTTCCACAGTTCTTGGTAAAATCCCAATGAGAAATTAACTTCTAAAAATAGGTCTACCTATGTTGTCATATGACAACGCTCGGCGCTAGCCGCTAATGAAAAAAAAAAAAAATAAATTGCAATACCATTAATAAACGACGAGAATTTTTGTTTTTGTTTTGCTAAAATCCCCTATTTTAATATCTCACAAAATGTTCAGATTTTCAGACGCCAATGTATTATATTCAGCTACAATAAGTTCTAAATAACGATTGCTCCATTACGAGAAACATGTAAATAATATATTCAAGATACTAGGTAGTAGGTACAATAGGTACATACGTGATTGATGTATGTCTAACCTTAATGCATTGCTCTGAGTTTATTACATACTTACATATTTGGAAAATGGGAATTGTGTTTAGTCCGATCAAAAGTGATGAAAAGTGGTCGCAAATATGTATATATCTACGTCGTTATGTTCTGGAATGTCGTCGCACAACACATTTGTAAACGAAAACCCCTTAAATAGGGTTTGATCGAAAATCGCTAAGTGTAATATCGTGGACTGTAATAACAGTTGGTGGTTACCGTTTTCCATTAAGACTGACCGATAAATACCTAACCGATAAAGCGGTTACCGCTCACCAGGACCGTGGTATAAAGTTTGCCGGTAGACTTGCCTTAAATTTGGTAATCGTGGTCCACATTTTTTATAATAATATAGTTTATACTAGTAAGCAAAACTACAGTGACCATTTGCAGTAATGTCTGCTTTAAACGACTTTATCAAATCGTTTTCATATTGTTGTCCGAGAGTGCGTACAAATAAATAAATTATAATGTCGAATAGGATTTTGGAGTGCGGTGAAATTTTAATGAGACGAGTCTTGTATACGCATTATTATTTATATAATAAATAACTTTGAAATTGTTTTATTTCTTCTTGATTATTGGTGTAAGTATTGGATAAATGATGATATAACATATTATAAACTTTATAAATTGTTGTTAGTTATTATTGTAATTTAATCTTTAGTTCTTTTTTACATAAAAAAGAATAGTTTCCAATAACAACGATACAGTGGTTCTTTTCTTAAATAATAATAAAAACTAACTAAATAAATAATAATGAATAGCTGTGGTTTTATATTTTGTGAACCGTATAATTTCCAGTCATTCGTTTTTCTGCACAATTGTGAGCCAAGTGTGGGGCTTTAATGTAAGATGCACATCGTGTTACCCACATCATTCACAGGTTCCTTGTACGGATAGACAATTATTTAAATTCATATGCTTCTGTAACCATTAGTTATATTGACGTTATTTAGAATTAATTGTATTCACATATTATAGTGTGACGCGTTGTCGATTTTTGGTTGAATTTATTATATAAAATATAATTTAAATTGGTAAATATTAAAACCATAACCTCAACGTATTTATGTATATTATATTAATATTATTTTTTAAAAACAGTTAAGATCCTCATTATATTTTACTCAACGTTAATACATCCAATAAAACAGTGTATAATATAATATTATATACACGGTAACTTTAATTTTGTACTTTTTAGTTTAACTTAAATTAGTCATATTTCAACTGTTAAAATGTTAAAAAAAAGATAGATTAAAAATATTCACTTTATGTACATAATATTGTATTATTATCAGAAATGTTTTTATAAAAAGTATACCTTCAATAACATTCATTCGTATGTGGTGCATCGTAAAAAAATGTATTTATGTTATAAAGGTAACTAACTTATTTAAATATAGGAAAACAAATTTAAAAAAAACTGTTGTTTACTGAATATTTCAGTCATAATTTAACAGTGATAAAAATCAACGTATAACATAGAAAGTTTATGAATAATTAAATTATCAACTTAATTATATGTACCAAATCGTGGAGTAAAAATCATACTTTAATGATAATAAAAGATGCTGTGATTATAATAAAAATTGATATTAATATTAATATTTGTAATTGTAAATTTTATTGAGCGATTTTTAATTCAATATTAATTATCTCAATATTACGCTTTATTTACCTTTGGACGAATACATAAATTTATTTTCTATTAAATGTATTAAATAATATTAATACTAGTTCCTTACTTCTAGAACTTATTTCCTTCCTTCCACATATATGATATACAATAATAATATTCCTAAACTTACTTTGTATCTATTACCAAACTAACTATAGTCAAAATAAACCATTAGAGAAGATTTTGAGATTTGGAAAAGTATCTAGATTAAATATTTCTATTGGCAATAAGCATTTATGTATTATCAGTTAACTAGCCATAGCCTGTGATTAAATTCCTTATATACGAGTATTTAGTTATTTCAGTTATTTATCTTATAGTTTAATTCTGTAATATGGTTATTATTTTACGAAATGTTATTGTACATTATTTATATAATTATCAAAAGTATTTTATTACTGTACTCAGCTAACTATGGCGATTATATTAATAAAATAAATAAATAATGAATATTTTAAACTTTCGACCTCAGGAAAATATTTGTAATTTTGAATATTATATTCTATTCCATGATTGTTCATCAGTATCCTCTTTTAAAAATATTCTCTTCTCTCATTATTTGTTTTAGTAAGCTAAGGCTATCGCTTTCCTGATATTCAAATTTTTCTAAATTTTTGTTCTCTTAATGTTATGGTGCTATTATTTTTTTAAATAAATCCATTGAGTTTCTTATATAATCGGTTTTATAAATTATAAAATTAAAACCATATAACTGATGTAAATTGCTGTGTTGTAATATTTTTATTTATAAAGACAAAATAAAAATAATAAATTAATATTAAAAAATATAAAAACATTTTTTTTACATTATGTCCGTACAAAAAGGAACACCTAGGTTATTTTCCCCATAAACCACTTTAAATACGTCTCTGAAAATTTCAAACTTAGTGACTTGATAATTAAATGTTTTTTAAATCGTTTTTTTTTTTTTAATATAATGTAGGTATTCACATATAAGTGTATTAAACATAAATAAAGCATTACTAAGTAAAAGTTTCGTTTTATATTATTAATATTTGTTAACTAAATATATTTATTTAATAGGTATTAATATATTATGATATAAATTATTTTATAATAAAAACATATGTTTTTACAAAAATGTCTATTGAAAACATATTAATGTGAACGACTGTTTTACCACTAATTACAAAGAAATATGTACTACATTTGTTACAACTTCAGAATAAATGATTTTTAAAATTTTTAATGATGTACATAAAAATTAGACGTAATACCTACCAAAAATTATTTAATATTAATTAAATATAGTATAATATATATACAATTTTTTTTGTAATGTCTCCATATAATTATAATTAATAAATATATTATACACAAATAAACAATTATTGTACATGCCGTAAATGGATTATACTATTTATTATTTAATATTGTAATATTGTATTCATACGTATATCTTTGGTTATTGGTTAGATCAAGTTGTCAGTGTACAACGTACATGACGTGTCTAATTTAAATCTTTGGTTAATTTTAAGTAATACCTACAAAATGTTATCATTTTTGTTAAAAATGGGAATAATAAACTTTTTTTTAGTTATACGATAATTGATCGGGTTTTCTTAGAAAACTTTATGTCTTCTCTAAAGTATCATTTGTGTTCAATTTTCAATAAAAGTTATATTAGATGGAATTTTTTAAAGCACATGGTATACTTACTAGGAAAATAACTTACAAAAAAAAAAAAAAAATCAAGACAGTCATTTTTATGTTGTAAAAATATGATATTTCTCATTTTATTCTTGTACCACGTAAAAAAAAATAAAAAATCTAACAGAGGAAATATTTAAAAAGACCCCCTGGATCCTACAACTGCGCTTCTAAATCATTAATAAAATTATTATGTTGTATAATTGCCAAGTTTTGTTAAATTTTTAATGTTAAACGCTTTTGGAATGTTTTTATACATTTTATATTTCATATAGGTTATTCATAAGCTATATGACAAAAAAAAAATAATAATAATAATAATTATATAAACAAATTATACTTTACCTGGTAAATACGATGAGAACTAAACCATTTCCAATCAAACCCACAATGCCAATAACCGTGAGCAGCATGCCATAGGAAAAAAATATCATCGGGGTTGTAAGTTTTTCGTTGACATTTTCATCTCCATAACATTTTTTACTCTATAATACGTTTAATGACTTAAAATAAACATGTTTTTATTATAAAATTTCAATTATTAATATTACATGTCCTCTAAATGGGTTATTATTATTAAATTTGTTTTATTTTGTTTAAGAAATGATGATGGTTAGAAATAAATATTGTGAAAATCTCCGAGCCTCTGATCCTTATCATATTTTAAATATGGATTTTTGTTCATCTTGTTTGTTTTATAAACATAATTTAAGTTAATTAATAACTATCCAATTCTAATAACTGCAATGGTTTAAATTTAAGTAGATAAGTATATATTATTAATAAAAAATCTTAATTTCTCAATAACTGCTATACATTGATTTTTAATTTTTGCTAATTTAATAAACATGTTTTATAAATTAATTTGTACAATGCAGATAATTTGATATACGTACATAAATTATGTAAGATAAGTTAAAATAACTAAAAAAAAACAATATTTTAGAAAACTACATGTCTACATCATACATTTATCTGTCTGTAAAGCAATAATAATAAAAATAAAATAATGTCCTTAATGTTTATAGTGTTTATACACTAATTTATAGCGTATACAATTTGTATTTAACCTATCGAAATTATTAGAATAATATTTTTAAAATAGCACTGTTAAAAATATCAGAGTTAAAATTATATAAACTAAACTTGCTTTTTAAGTAGTTACCTATATTATTATGTTTATTTTTTCATGTTTATTATCGACATATAAATTAAGATTAACTTATACCTTTTGAATACAGAATAATTAAAATGTTTAACATACACTGTATAGTTTTCTTTAAAGAGTTCTTTAAAAATGATGGTATTACACGAATAGAAAAATGTAGAAAAATTAATTAAGTGGAGTTGGATGATCCATAAAAAATTCTATTTAATTTTACCTACTATTTTACTTTAAGATCATTGCATTAAAACTATATTTTAATATTTTTAAAATCTATAATGCAATATAAATATTTTTTATTTTTACTTTAATATATTGATACTTGAGAAATAAATATTAAATTAATTGTTGTTAAACTTTTGTGATATAGATAAAAGTAAAAAAGTTCACATAAATAATAATAAAAGTTTTTAAATCAGTATTATTGAATTCAATATTTTACTTCAAACTAAAAATGATTGTCCTAACTCATAAACTTTATAGAATAATATTTAATATACATGTTGATGATAAATTATAATATCTTCTGAGAACAAAATTAATTCTGAAATAAATAATATGGTTATAATACTGATTTATGTAGCGGTTAGTCTTATATTTTTTTAAACAAAATATTCATATTTGATTTTTTTTTCCAAATTATTTACTTTTTAGTATACATTTATAATATCAATATCATAACCGCATAGGGTACTACTTAGAAAAGTTGGCTTATGATATATGTCTTATATTATTGATTCGAGGGTGTTAACCAACATTTTACAATTCCTTTCAAAACTACAATATATTATGGTGTTTAAACAACTCAATTTCTAACCACATTATAATGGACGCTTTCTCCTCTTATCGATATAATAATATGTATTTAATTTACAAATACAAACAAATTGTTACGGGAGGATGTGTACATTTAATAATTTAATATACATTACATAGGGAGTATTTAAATTATTAATTATTAGTTGTTAATTAGTATTATGAAATTTATTAGTTATTACGTCGTATTACATAATAATAATAAAAATAATAAAAAAGAAATGTTAGTATCTAAAATAGTTTATTTTTTAGAGCTTTATAATCAAATTTATAAACCAAGTTTAAGTTTATTCAAAATATTTAAAATAAGATAAATTTAGTAATTTGTTATTAATTTTGGACAAATAATAAAATAGTACGCGACAAGTTAAAGATGGAATTAAAATAATGGTTTTCAAGAATATCAGAAGAATCATTGATGTCATTCAATTATACAGTAAAAAAATTGTATATGATTAAATAACATGGATGGTACAAACAAATTTTTATGAAATGAAATATTTTTTGTTAATTGCTAGGATACCTATAGGGAATAT
The DNA here is from genome assembly GCF_020882245.1 of Rhopalosiphum padi. Classification (NCBI taxonomy): domain Eukaryota; kingdom Metazoa; phylum Arthropoda; class Insecta; order Hemiptera; family Aphididae; genus Rhopalosiphum; species Rhopalosiphum padi. The sequence goes on along the minus strand of NC_083598.1, from coordinate 7,688,960 downwards.
TGAAATAAAAAAAAAATATATATAGATATGTGTACTATCAAAAAGGGTATCCTTAATTTTTGTTTTGTAATAAAACATAGGCATTGTATTATTGAATTATTTTTCGACATTCATATATTCATGTATTTTACGATGTTCAATATTTTTATTGTGATTATACTGATTATAGTGTAATATTAGATTGAACGTTGTATATATAGATATATGAATAATACAATATAATATTATAATTATCTATGTGCCATATTAATATTATTTTATCGAATAGTAAGTAATTGCATTATTTGTGACGATAGTATTTTAAACAAATATGTATATAAAATGATTGGTTTTGTATACGCACTTCGTTTTTGCACATCGCATTAAAACTGGTTAAATGGTTCGACATCGATATCTTTTGGTTTTTGGTTTTATTATTCGGTGATATTATCGCATTTGTATTGTTTCCAATTTCTCACTTTTCGAGGAATAAAAATAAAACAATAATTATTTTTCACATAATATGGTTATAAAATATAAAAATGATAGTAATTATGATATTGTATATTTTAATAACTTATTATTTTGCTATTAATTATTGTTATTTAGGTCTCTGAAAACTAATACAACGATAATAAATATTCTCAATATTATATAATATCATATATATTATTGTTTTCATAGCAAAATATATTACTTCACCCAGTTTTCCATTTTGTTGGTGATTGTCGATGATTTCCTCCAAACGTATATTTTTTTAAAGCTTACATGATATACCTACAACAAAAACACAAGTTTTATTTACGTGTACCAAATATTTATAAGAAAAATAATATACAGAGCATGCCATCATGAATAAAACATACAAATTATATATTGGTCCAATGATCATAATATCTGTTACTTTAAGTATGTATACTTATAAATATATTTATTTTAGTGCAAAAACAATATAAACTTCTGTTGAAAAAAGCAATGACAGATAATTTTCTTTTTATTAATATTTATATTAATTATTATTGATTTATTTTAAACATCATTTGTATTCTAATGAAGGATAAATAAAAAAAATGAAATAATTTAACGTACCTATATATGTATATATTATATATAGTTATAAATAATACTCTTTTACTTTTATTTTATACATTGAATAGAGTGAAAAACCGTTATTAGTTTTTTAATAATAGGATTTTTACTTATTATTGCTTCTTTTTGTAATGTTTTATAATTTAATTTATTTATATTAAACATGACCAAAGGGTCGCAAGTATTACGTGTAGTATGACCCTAGTACCTATATGGCTACATCTTTACTAGGGATCATGTAAATTTCTAAATTCCATTATTAAAGTAGATTGTTTTTAAAAGGTTGTGCCAAAACAAGAAATATCTTTAAACCATTCAAATAGTTTCACTTGTTGTACATTTAGGTTTTTCAAAGTATTTTTATCCGCAAATATTTTATGTTTAGTTTGAATATCGTTATTAAATCATATAATATTCCACAAAGGCCATAATAATATACAACATTAACAATGGTTTTTTTTGTATTTAGCTTTGTTTTAAGTGATTATAGGTATATTTAAAAATGTATTACTTTTTATGAGCGGAGGAGCTAGACAATGCATATTACTAGTTTTATTTTGTGTATGTGTTATTTTACTGTTATATTTTATCATTACTTAAGGAGTGGCTCTGGATATTTTATTTATAATAATATTATGATAATTAATAAAAATTATTGGAAAAAATTCTTGACAAAACTAAATTTGTTATTCACTGTAATGACTTGAAAATTTAACAGAATATTAACAGCATTTTAAAAATATTTTTTTCCTTTATGAGCTGTTTATTTACAAATATAAAATTTTTTTCGTCTTTTTTAAAATGATATTGGTAACATTACTTTCTGAATATAAGAAGATTTAAAACAAGATCCCTCTTACGTTTTTCTTAAAAGATCGAAAAATATCAAAACTAACTCATACATTTTTTTTAGTGTTATAAGTTTAAATGTTGACTATTTTTTAGATATTATATTTTATTCAAACAATATTAATCGTAGATAATTTACATTTTTTTACCATACTCAAGAACTTAAAATTTTTTCAAAATATTTAGATTTATTAATTGTATTTGTTTTACGAAACTTATCTGAATCATATTTTAAGTTAAAAAAATGAGTCCATCCTACAAGTTTGATTATGAAAATAATAATAACAATAATATAAACAAAAGTAAGACATGAGCTACCATAAAAATAGATGATGTTCGATCTGTATTCTTTACTCAGAACTGTTTTTTCGTAGATTAATATGGGTATCATTGAATTTAAAATTAACATACTCATTACAGTGGTCAGTGACGAAGTAAATCGAAATCTATCTATACAGTAGAATCGATTTCCTAAATTTAATATTTAAAGAAATTATAATATATAAACAGTAATATTAATAATTGTTCTTTTTTTTTCCCTATGTTTTATGTATTATAATAATATTTTTTTTAACACCTAAAATGCTCAATTTATCATATACATAATATACATTATGGATACATCATGCATGCCATTTAAAGCAATATAATTTTGTATTACATTTAATATTAATATTATATAATACATATAATATAATATATATATTTATAATAATTTTTAAGATAGTATGAATTTTAAATATTAAAATATTCCTTAACTAATATACATATAAGCTAGTTTTTTTATACGGTTTGTGGAACAAGTACCCTTTACAAATTTATTATACCATCATACTCTTCACAGTTTATTATGCTTTTTTTTATTCTCCTTCCTAAATTATCCAGCTATGTTGGAGGTTGAGTGGTGTGGTTGTGTTTTGGAGAATATAATATAGGTAATTTATTTTGCAAGGTTGGTAGTTCATAATTGCAGTAGAAATACTCAAACATGTGCTAGCAATATTTGTAACATTGTAGTTAAATTATATCATATTATATTACTACCAATACGATTTCATTTATATGATGAATTATAAGAAGTTAATAATGTTATGTTTTTATAATTTATAATTTTAGGTGGACAATATTGTATGTAATATTATTATTGTTTTAATATTATATTTTATGAGTGAATTATTAAGTTGTATATTATTATTAATAATATTATATATTATATTATATTAATAGTGTGAAATTGTATATTATAGTATATTATAATTTTAAATGTGTAATCTACATTTATATTTAGTCTAAATATCAATAACATTAAGTTATTTAATAATTTGTTTTTTAAATTTAAGTAAATTATATTAATGACCCTTATTAACTCTATTCGTAATCTTTTATTTTACAGACTTTTTATGTAGGTCTTCTATCAACATTTTCAAAAATATTCAAAACATTTTCCCAAGAAAGACTTATTGAAAGTCTTCAAGTAATTATATGTAATAATATAATAAATTCTCAATCACCATTTTGGATTCAGGTTCAAGCACTCTACTATTCATCAAATCCATCGTACCGTTGATTTTATTTTTCACTAGAATGGATAAAAAACAATTTTGCACAGTAGTAGGTACTCTTCGATGATTCTTGGCTTTATAACCAGTATGGCTTCTTCAAAAGCTTAAAAAATGTCTTCCTGTCTCTTATTAACTTATTAAAAAGTGCTTCCTAAAAAAAAAAAGTCAAAAACTTGTAGTAAACGTAAACAATGTGCATGTAGCTAGTATAATCATAACATAGAAGATATTTTGACAAAATTTTAAAATAAATCATTTCTTTAATATTTGTTTATAAATGGTACAAAGCTCCATAGTTTGTATTCGGTCACTCAATATTACCATACTTTCACACGTTAATGCGCTGTTACTCTTTTTAATTGTATGTAACATAATTAATCCTCGATCCCGTGGTTCTCAACACGTGTCACCAAATTTTTTTTTGTATTCTAATGTAATTTATATAACGATTCTAGAGTATTGCGAATTTAATGTTTAAAAACACTGCTTTAGTCACATGATCGTCAACTTAAATTTACTGGGTATATTTTATTAACAATTGGTTTGCAATAAAAATAATATTATTGTCATAATACATGTTTAGTACATAATGTATAATAAAAGTATAAGCTACTCTAAAAAAAAGCTAAAATAAAAAGCTTCTCTTAATTTGAACGATTTAGATCTTATGTTTATTTGTTGTTGCAAAAATTGTGCTATTTCGTATTATTTTTATAGTTAGTACAAAAAATGTTTTGAATTAAGCAATTATAATTAATGCATAATTTTTTTTTTGTTACATGCAGCTATAATTTTTTATTTATTTATTTTTAATAAATTAACCGGAACTCCATCTATACATGGTAACTGACTAATCATATTATTTTTTAAGTAGTATAGGTACTTAAAAATTTCAAACATTAAAATTTGATTACATTTATTATTCAAGGATAAAAGTAATGTGAAGATATAGAAATAATATCAAATAGTATTAATAGTGTATTGTATTGACAATATATTACATATATTCTGTTCAGTTCATCTTGGAACTTGGCAACTGCTATGATTTAAAAGATAAAACAGTGGTCTGAAAATTATATTATACTACAAAAAGATGGGCAAGTGAATACTGCTCTATCATACAGTAGGTTTCGAGTAGAATAAATCAAATATCACGGTATTCAAATTTAATAATATATCCATTACATTAATCTATCACTCACTAGACGCCTACTGTATAGCAAAAAGAATAAGTAGGTAATATTGTAAAATTAATTCATATATATAAAGCGTATAGAAAAATGTATAATATTTGTAAAAGTTGTAAGTCCTTATATTTTTAAATTATAACATTACTCTTCGTTCTATCTATTTTCATTTTAATTTGAATTTAAAAAAGTTCTAATATATTTTTAATATTTTTAACTAAATATAGTAAAAACTTATAAGGATCCTTGTATTAAATTTTCAAGTTTATCAATCTAATGAAACATATTGAAATATTTTGAAAATTGTATAATTTATAGAAAGTAATAATATGAATCGAAAATTTAAAAATAATATTTTGCTTATTTCGTTAATAATAAGGAAAAAATGATTATTTAATTTATTTTTAAGCGCATATCAAACATATTTAATATTTTCTAAAATTTTTCGTAATTTAGGTAATATTTTTCGTAATTTTCGTAGTTCACTATTAATTTTACGATACCAGTTGCAATGTGCATTTAATCTATATCGCGCTAATAGAACGAAATACTAACTTTACTTTTCGTTTATATTAATTGTTAATTCGTTGTACATAGTTGACATCTTACAATATTTTTTTAAAATTTTTTTTCATTTTAACCTTATATGAAAATGTCAACTAATTTTTTGCTACATTTTAAAAATTAAAAATTAATTTTTCCATAGTTTTACGTTTGTGCATAAATTATTAATAAACATTTTTTTTCGGAATTTCAAATATTTTTTTTTGCATTTTACATGCACATTTTATAATATTTTTTGTGTATATTTTGTCTATTTTAGCTTCTATAACTCTCGAGTCCTAATAAAAACTAATAAATGTGATAGATCACATATACGTACATGGAAAAAAAACACATACACATATACATATAATTTTAAAATTATTATTTTCATTGCTCCACTAAGAATCTAAAAATATTATTTTTAGATCACTGTTATTTAAAATTGGAACAATTTCCTGGTGTCAATATGAACTTGATGGGGTTACCTATGTCAGTCTGGTTCTATAATACGAATTATGTGCGTTAAAATTGAGTATAATATAAATGTTCACAATGGTTTCCCAATAATTAGATGTTACGCATTTGTTACGGTTTGATATGAATTCTGTTATCTTAATTATTTCAAGATAGAAACTTTAACTTTAAAATTATTCAATATTAATTTTTATGTTAGTTATTATTCTTTTGGAAAAATTTGATTCTTACGTCTTACGCGCCTGTATTGAATTATAGACAACATATGAAATGATAATTTTTCATAGTTTAATGACTTAAAAATATACCAGTGATATCACTGTGGATTAAGTTCATGGCACACTTGTGTGGACCCATGTAAGATAAACCTACCCGTTTTCGTAAAAACGATGGTCACGTGCATATCGGAGCAAAATAACGTCACATTATATATGTACACATAATAATAATGTATTCGCCTTTGATCTACACACTCGAATTAATCGCGCGTCCATTATAATATGATCGTATTTATTTTTCTGAAATGTTGTATAGTTTGCGTGATCGTGTAAAATTCCGGTCACGGCTAGTGTAGTTATTGAGCCATATCAGTATTTCTATTGATCGAAGAACTAGCTTCCGTAAAAACCATCGGATATGATGTGATGATTTCCGGATGAATACTGCACAGTGATGTACTTAGAATTTTTCTTCGGCATCAATTTGGTTTAAAGAAGAAAATTGTATAAAGAAATGTGTTGCCTAGATAATCAATGCTTCGAATACAAAGAAAAAATATTAAATTTATTTGTTCTGTCTCCCGTTATAAATATGATAGTTATATCGTGTACATTCTATAGAACGTAACAATTAACATTTGTTTTAAACGAATGACTTATTCTCGAAGCAAACGATTTGGTAGCCCAGAACTAATAAATAAATAATACTCCATTAAATTCGAAACCATTGGATTTGGAAATAGTTTATAAGCGAATGTTGATTAAAGCAACATTTGCTGTATGACTGCACTATGGTCTGCGGGTATTCGCTTTAATTGAAAAATTTTCCCAAATATAAATATTGTGTGTATATTGAATAATAATTAAAATAATAGACATATCTATCAAAACCAATAAAATTCGCTTCAATCAGAATTTAAAAATGTTTAGCTTTGTGTAACTTCACATAATAGTTATAATATAGGTATTTCAAAATTAGTAGTTTTAATCTATTTATCTTTTCTTTTTTTTATAAATGATGTTAAGTCTAAAATTGAATTAATGGATAATAAAATGTACATTTTATTTTTCTATAAATATTAAACAGGTACTACATTTACTATTTAACAATGTAAATAAGTATTACTGTAACAATATACATGCGCTTGAACAGTCTGTAATCTGAAGACGCGAATTTAGCTTAATAATATAAATACTTTTAATCCCATCAAATAAATAGTGGTATTGAATATAAAAATAATGTTCTAGGCAAAAAATATTTCTAATATTTAAGTCGTTATTGTTTTATTTTAAATTTATTCGACAACATTTTTTTTTATAGTTATTTTTTTTTATATATTATGTTATTTATAAATTGTCCCATATTCCAATGTACTGACTATTTGATGGTGCCTGTAAGGTACCTAAAACTAAAGGACAATGTGAAGTAAAAAATGCGACTTGTGTTGAAAAGAGTTCACAACGAATATTATTACGACCATTTTTAATTAGCCAAGCATTATTTTTTCATACAATAAAATTATATAATAATGTGATATTTAAAAAAAAGTTTTTATATACTTGTTATATTGTATTTTATGTTTCATCGTATGTTAAATTTATTAATAAGTAATCATTTATATGTAAATAAGATTCAGTTAAATATAAACTATTCATCTTTAACAGAACAATTCTGTAATAATTATTATTAGGGTATAATTTATTATTTGAAAGAGAGATAATTTACACATCACCAATTACTGAAGTATTAAAACTGCTACATCTCATGAATTTGAAAAACATAAAAACTACAGACAATCATTATTTTTATTTTTATTTATTTCTTTATCTGTATAGGTACCTACTTAATTATATGCATGATAAATGTATTCAACGATTAAAACCTATTATTTTTGTAGGAAAAAAGTTTTAGTTGCATAATAAAATATTGAAATTGTTGAAAAGGCTTCATTAAATTCTAAAGAACTAGATTGAACCTCTTCAGTGCCCAATAAAATTTAAACATGAATATTAATATTCCATAATACATAATTAACACAATATTTTATACAATTGTTACTTGGTATTTTGATTATTTGTTATGACCATTAGTTATTTATGTGTACAGTATAAGATGAGTAAAGATTCAATCCTATCCAAATAGCTAGCGAACATAATAATTATTATTGATTTAGACGTATTCATAATATATAAAATATATGATTTATAGACAATACACAGTTCACAAATAAATAAATGCAATTTTAACGGTCCTTTAATTGTTTTGTATGAGTTATGTATAACTTTATTAACTTGATAATATTTCCGTTTTAATAAACTTTAACGATTGCGGGCCGTTTGGGTTAAAGGAATGAATCTAAAACAATATCTCATACATATTATTAAACATTAAATAAATAAATACAATTTATATCTTATTTTAGTGTCGAGTTTCGCAAATAAACCGCTATGACATAGAACGGTAAAAGTAAAAAAATACTAATATATTATACCATTCGAGAGAAAGTAATGTACTTATAAAAAATATAAAATTATCAACCCGTTGGATACTTATAAAAATACAAAAAAATTATTTTTTGTTTTTTATAATAATATATATACAATGCATTAAGGTTGGTAGAATATTTTTTTATACATAGAGCATCGTACAATCATTGAAGTCACGTTTGCCTGTACCTACAGAGATATAATTATCCGTCAAGTAGTTTCTCCATACTTCTCACGCTTGAAGAGGGTATCTGTTGGTATATTCTTTTACAAAAATGTCGACTCATCTTTAGTCCGTTGAAAAAATAAAACTCTTTGCACTTGTAAAATATGGTCGTTGCAAAAAAAAAAATTGCATAGGACTTACATTAATACAAGTACTAGTTGTATGCCTCTCATAAGAAATTAAAATAATTCCTTTATCATTTTTCTCGTTTTTATATGTTCATATTCTGTAAGGCCAACTCAGTGAACTTAAAAAATAATTTTTTTTAAAAGTCAATAATTAAATAGTTTCAAATTATTTTTAGCAACTGCAGTTTGGTTTGAAATTGTAAAATCAAATGTAACAAAAAACATAATATATAGCTTTATAAAATATATTGAAGAGAAATCAGAAAATAACAATGAAAATGTGTCTAAACAAGAATGGTAGGTACAATACAAAATGAATAGTTTTATGTGTTTAAAAACCAGATCGATATTTTTAATATTTCCAAATTAATAAAACAAATTTACAAGATAATCAGTAACAAAGATAGATATATTTTGTTGCAAACACTAATGATTGGCTAAGTAAAAGTAAGTTAAACTTAATATTATCATTTTATATGTTGTTTTGTATCTAATTAATTAAATAGTTCATAGAAATTCAATTAATTAAAAGTTATTGTTTTCAATTAAGTTGTTGCTTTACTGATTGAATTGTATACAATGTTAATTATATTAGTTATTATAACCTATATTAAATATTTAAATAAATGCAAAATCATTATTAGTTCATTTTTTATTAATTGTTTTAAGTTTGAGAAACTTTCAATGGATAAAACAACTTAAATGTCTTATATTTATGTATAATTGAAGGTTAAAATAATAGATAATATTATATTTATGAAAACAAATTATTTAGTTTCCGTGATTAGTTTGTCATAAAAGGATTAATATTACATTTTTTTTTAAAGTTAACTAATACAGCAAAAATGCATTTATTTTTATTTGAAGACAAGCATGATTTTCCGAGAATCACAAATCAACCACATTAAAAATAACATTGTAATATTTTTAATAATACAAATTAAATTAGTTATTAGATAGATATTGTATTCCGAGTTTCGTGTTTATAAATAATAATACTATGATAATATACTGCAATTCTCCTATAATTGCTCATTACCAACTTAGCTTGTTGACATTGATCATAAACATGTATACCTAACATACTTGGAGTTTGAACGGTATAGTTATCAACCCCAACAAATATAATATCGCAGTTCAATATTGGTTGGAAGATACGCCTAATATTGACGCAAACTAAAGCATTATAGCACCGGAATTAGTTGAAATATTATGATCTTATCGGTGAAATTTATCGATTTACGTATCTTAGAATGTACCGTGAGTCGTGACGTTCATTAAATAATTTGTAACGCGTGGATAGTCTAATTAGGACATGACATAATATATTGATTATTGAGTACTTATAAATTATAATCTATAAATGCATTTAATAATTAAACGACACAATAAATAGTTGATTATATTTCGGATATACTTTATTAATTAGGATAAAAGTTAATTATAAAGAAAAAATATCAACTGTTTAATCTAAGTATAAGAAAAATGTATTATAATTATATGTGTACAGTAGACAACAGGCCGCAGTAAAACATTTGACAGAGATGAGTGAAATGTACTGATTAAATCATAATTGATTTTGTTCGGGTAATTATAAACAATAGGTACTCGTCAACTTAAAAGTTTAAAATAAACTTAACTAATTATCTTGTCAGCACCCAGAATTGTCATAGTCAAAGGTTTTAAAATCATTAAAACTTTTAAAAGTATTTAATCAATTCAATAGAAGAATAATATATGATATTATATACCTATAACTAATACTTATTTTTAGTTTTAAAAATTATAATAATATATATTTATGTCATATGATTCTCCAATAAACTATTTGAGTAAAATAGTATATGAGCTTGATTTTTAAAATCAAATCCATATGTGAGAGGAAAGTAAATATAAGAAAATCGAGAAATGGAATATAAAATTAATTAATTTTATTTTCCATTTATTTTTTTACTAAATAATGACTTAGTATAATTGATTTTATATGACAGTTGAAATTTGAGTATTACTGTAACGTTAAATAATTATAAATTATGAATAAAATTGTAGCAAATGTAAGTGAATGTGACAGAAATGTAAAACAAAAAAAAAACAGTGTCATATTATATAAAAACCAAAATTTATCACTGATACAATTTAAAAACTGGGATAATTACTTTGCTGAATTTTAGGTATCAAGTATTCTTCGTCATTGGAAGTCACAGTAATAGATGTGTTAAAATAACTTTTAAATAACAATTCTATGACTTCATTGTATCTATAAAAAACGATTCTGAGCTGAAATGGTCTATTAACCTATATTTATAAGGACATTTTATTATATGTAAGTAATCTATTTTTCTATTAGTGATAAGGTAGGTCGAATTAATTTTATCCAAAAATCAATCGAATATAATATTATAATAATATATTAATTATTATTATAATATTACAAACTTTTATTATATTACGAGTCTAGGGTCTTGAATTATATTTACTAAAAATGTACATAATATGTAGCTGAAAAAAAAATTATTCTTGTTAATTAAATTGGAACAAGTTTAAAAATATGTATAACACGTATTAAATAATTTAAATTGTTGAGCTGAGTACATTGAATTTGTATAATTGGCTCATTGTATTGAACGTTCAGAATAAAAAGCCTTGGATGTAAACTGCAATTAAAAACAATTGGTAGATTTTTATAATATCGTATAAATTATCTGATGAGTTACAAAGTTACAGTTAATTATTAAACACTATTTTCAGAAAATATGTTCTCAAATAAAGAAAAGTTTCATTGTTTATCTGTCAAAGAGTAATGTATAAAAATCACAACATATATTTTTATTTTTACACTAATTTTTCGACGTGATACCTACATCAAATTTAATATTGTTATCAGGAGCTTTATTTACAAAAAATTGTCAATTATTGAATAAAAAATATATTTAAAAATAATCGAAATGTCAATGTATCTAAAGTTAGGAAATATCGTTAATATATTTTTTTAAACATATTGATAACATTTTTTATAAACGTTAAAATATTCATGATAATAATTAAAAATGTTCTAGACACACAAAATCAAATCCAAATCATTATATAAAAAATAAAAATGTGCAAATGCAGATAATTTCTATTCTTAGTTATGGCTTACAAGTCAATACCGTGAAACAATGGAATGGATTTGTGATATATGTAGCTTAAAATAATTAATCTTAGTATCTAGATAAAAATCATTGTCTTTAGAAAATTAAAATTTAAGTATAAAGTAGAATGTTTCAAGATTCTACTGTAAGTTAATATTTTTTAAATTGCAATAAAATAACAAAACTCAATTGAGAACAATTCATCAAATTATGTGTAAATATCCAATGTCTTCAACATTTTAACTTTGATCTCTTATAAAAAAATGTACGTGATTTATCGTTAAGTTTTTTTAGTTCCAGTTTAAAAAACTTATGAGAATTATATTATTAAATTTTAAAATTTTAAATGTTTAATTTGTTGATTTTTTTAAATCTATAATATAATTTGTATATTTTTGTGATTAAAATTACCTTAAAATTTAAATACTTATAAAAATATGTGTATATAACAAAATTTTTTTATTAAACAATCAAACATATTTTAATTTGATAAAATAAATAAGTATATTGAATTCAAAACTCTTAGTTAATGTGATAATTGTTGATTATTCTTCTTTTAAAAAAATTAAGTAAATTTATTTTTATAAGTTTTTCAGTCTACTGCATTTACAATTATTATAATGATTAGTAAAAATGAGATTATAAATTAATTCTATCTGATGTATTAATAATTATAATTATTAATTACATTACTCTTTAAATTAATTACATGTAACGTTAAGTTAGAACGTTGGATGTGAAAAAAATATTTTTAAAAATTTAATATAAAGGGAAGTTACTGTTGTAGGAGTTACAAACACAATAATAATATGCATTACGTAAACATGGTAATTATTTTACTGTAAACACTTATGTATAAAAAGAACACTTATAAATATTTTTTCTTGCAAAATTTGAATTTATTCTAATGCAGCATTTTTGAAAACAAAATTCTACTTTTTATAATTTTTGAACGTTATAACTTATTATGGTTTTTCTTATGCTGAATGATAAAAATTATTTTTAATTTTATAAATCTAAGTAGATAATTTTTCAGAGAATGTTGACGTTTAAAAATTGAATTTTGAACTAGTAGTGAATAATTATAGTTATAACTAACAAGTATATTTGAAAAATTAGACGAATGGAGGAAAGATGAAATATATTTTTTTTTTTTGAGTAATAAGTATAATGTAAAATAACATTTTCAAAAATATTAACGGTTTTTAGGATACTGAACTTTGTTGTCAAGGTTTAAGATTAGCCTAGTAAGGTACCCATTAAGTACACTATATGTATCATGTATTTTTGTATTACTTTGATTATTTACGTAACGTCCTAACATAATATGTGCATTGCTAAAATTAAAATCTGGTTTGCTTAGAATACTTAGATGCTATAAAGTATTAAGATTCTACTTCAGTCGCGTTTCCGCTTTTGTATGATTTTTCCGCTTGAAATTTTTATTACCTTCAAATTAAATTCTAGAGACATATATGTAGGTATATAGTATAAATATTTCTTCAATCAATAAAACGACTAAGCTGTGCTATATAATACCTATATATTTCAAATACAATTAATTTAATTTTTTTTTTTATACTATTTCAAGGAGATGGGATTTTAGTTATTTTTTAGGAGCATCTCGTATAGGCATTATACCAAAAAAAGTTTGAATATTTCAAATAATTATGAATAGTGTGAGTGAATCACGTGTGTAAATTTCAGTGCTAAATTTACGTTTTACCTAATACGTTGTTTATACTCTTTAAAATTGAGTACTATTTATCAACCGTATTAAACAATAAGGTATTGATGTGATAAGAAATTTTAAAGCGGATTTGTTATATTATCTACATAATATGATAGCTAATATACCTAGTTTACCTACCTTGCAGAACCCAAATATTACCCAATTTATTAGTTTGAAATTTTTTTTTATTTTTTTTTTAATTTTAGATTCTGAGTGAAGCAATGAATGTATTGATTTTTTCATGATATATATATATTTTATTTTTTTTTTTGAGTTACATGATAAGTTTTCAATAGAAGTCTCAGTATTTTAAGTACTTATTTTTATAATCAGGAAAAACAAACAATAAATTAAAGAAAAAAAACCGGAAGTTTTACGATAATCTAATTTTCGACAAAATCGATATAATATATAAATTTTTTTGATATAACTCGAAAACGAATGACCGAATGATCCTTGAAATTTTCATATTTATATTATTCTTTTTTATTTACGATAAAGTTATCAAAATATTACAACTATTTTCAAGTTATTATAGAGGTTCTTTATAGGGGTTTCAACCTTTATATGAAAATAAAATTCTACGGTAAGCCAAATCAATTTTTATGAGTATTTCCAGTTCAAATGTTTACAACATTTGATACTAACACGAAAAAAAATTATTTCTCTTCAAATAATTTTTGATATTTTATCGTATTTCAAAAATATAAAATAATAATAGATACTTGAAATTTCCATCAAATGTTTATACCATCAATTTCATTATACAATCGAATTCTCAGATCTTTTAAAATTCTTTTTTAGTTATTTAAAAACATAAGAAATTTATACATTTTTTAAAATTTTTTTTCTTAAATGTCGAAAAAAAATATTCGCATGTTTAATAATAAAATTCTTGAAAATTTAATACAAGGTTCCACAAAAATTAATCTTATATCTGTATAAAAATATTAAATTTATTTAAACAATATGTTTAATTATTTTGTTATAATTTAAAAATATTATTTGTGGAACTTAAACTTTTATGCATTTTATATTACTATAATATGAATTTTATTATACGTTATATTTATTTTTAGGTACTATAAATCTATTTTTATTGTTTTTCAGTATTTATAAAAGTATATTATTATATTTTGTGTTGTATAAGTTGATATAATATGGTATAATTATGTATTATTATAATAACTAAAAACTAATAATATAATAAATTTAAAATTTTTGGAAAAAATATATCAACATACTATAGTTCTAAAAGTAAAATAAATTAATGGCTATACCAAAAATTATATCACTTGGTGATATAGACTGGTAGACCGTTTACGCTAAGAATAGTTTTTCGTATGTAATAATATATCAAACTTAACATACCTATAATAATGACTTATTCAACATATTTTAATGTATAGCAGAGAGGTACCCACTTACCTACCTTTTTGGATTGACATTGAAAAAGTAAAAGTCGATCTCAAATAAATTTCATGAAGAATTACAAAATAAGCATACCTACAAAGTTTTATTTTCAAACAATCAAATTAGCTGGTATTAAACATTAAATATTTATGTTAATGTAATATTATTATTTTTTTTTATATTCATTAGAAATGGCTGTATTTAGTAAAATCACAGAAATTCAATAATGGATGCTATATTTAATTTACATATTTTAATATACATATTTGATATTATATTATCTGTAGAATATGCCAAATGATTTTACCATACATTTGAAAATCACTGAGAGAAAACTAATAACTTTTCAAATTTTAAATATTTTTAAAGATTTATTATATAACTATAAAAAAATATATTAAAGCTCATAGTTTAAATTTTTACCAAACTTTTTACTTTACTATAACTTTTTAAATACGTATTAAACAATTATATAATATGGCGTATACCTAATTATATACTTATTACGAAAAAAAAATTAATATTTATTAGATATTAAAAATAAAAATGCAATTATAAGAAAAAAAGAATATAAATTCTAAATTAGGTTAGGTAAATTCTTTTCATTTTAATACAATTGATATGGAGACAATTATTCTAATACAGCAATTTACCTATAAGACCAGAGTAGGAAACATAATATTATATTTATCAAGAAATTATCTATTCTCATATATTATTTATCTGATTATTAAATTGATACTATCTTATAATCCTAACAGCAAAATAAGCTTTATAGATTTAATTAAAAAAAATAAAAAAAAAGTTAATTATTGTGATATTAGAAGTCCATAATACGACAGATACATCTATATAGGAAGTTTATAGGCATACAAATTAAATATTTAAAACGTATTCCAAGTATTATTTAAGTCAAGTACCATTGTCCAAACTATTAGTGATAAGAAAATTAGATATAATTAGAAAAGCAATTTGTTTGTATTGTTTAAAGATAAATTTGTTTTTCTTATACATATTTATTACAAACGCATCTTTTGACCATTCGAATCTTAAAACCGACTATTTGGCATTCAGTCAGCTTAAGATGCACCATTGATTTTGTAATAAATACTTAAAGTAGTTAACTAAGCGACGTAACAATCATGTACCATTGTGTTATTATATATCTATGAATTAAATATAAATTGTATAGTTATTTTATTTAATATTATTTGCAGACATTCTATAGGTTGCTTTACTTGTAAAAATAACTTAACGATTTATATAAAAATAAACACAAATTAGCTTAATTAAAAAAGTGTTCATAATTCATGTTTATTAAAAATTTAAATAACTTTTACTGAAAGTGTATATAAAAACAAATGCTGCTAACAATATAATATTAAATTAAATTTATGGTTTTTAACTATACATTTATACTGAATATATTGAAATACCTATATTTTAATTCAATAGTAATATATGTAAATAATGTATTTACAACTTTTAAGCTTATTGACAAGATTTTAATAAAAGTAAGCTTCTTTTGATTTGATCAAATTTAGTGAAGTTCGTAAAAATATATAAAGAACTAACGTGATCAAAACTTTATTTACAGTATTTATTACTTTATTTTAATTTGTTTAAAAATCGCAATTTTATTAAAATAACGTATAAAAAATGTAGAAATTTACTTATAAATGTACTACATGTATTATAGTTACAGCTAACAAAACAATAGCCGATAGTTAGAAAAAATTCGATTGTTATAACGGCAGTTTTATTAAAAATGAATGTGTTATTTGTAGTTATATCGAATATAATTTGATTATATTACAATATCTATCAATTTTGTTGTTATATTATATTTTATCTAAAGACCTATGAAAGCGTTTAATCACCATTTAAAATAAAACAGGAGTTAAATTATTTTTATCCATGTTTCATTATTAAAAAATAATAAAGAAATAATGAACCTGAAAAAATATTTGACAAAAAAAATATAAAATTCTTTACAATGCTCAAAATGCAAATATTGTTAGATAAATATAAAAAAAATTGACGAATTTGTTTAATCGGGTTTATGTATATATGCTATCGATATTATATTCTTATTAATTTATGTGGAATGGAAAGAATAAAAAAAAAAAAATATTAGTTAAAAAGAAGAGTTTATTTAATTTATTATTTGAAATATTTTTATAATCATAAAATTATCAACTTACGTTTTAGGTGTACTTTCAAGCCATCGGCAGCAAAATCCTCGCACCTGTTTGCACGCGACATTCAACGCAGACTGGAACGGTCTTAACACGGGTGGCGCATTGACAGACGCACTCCCTCCGTGTTGTGTGCGCCCTCGGATGCAACTAACGCACTTCAGTCGTCCCGCGCTCAGTGTGTTGTATGACGTTCTGACCCTGACCGTACACAAAACTGGCCTACTGAAGGTTTTAAAAAAACATTGACGACCCTAATTTTGAGGACCACAGTTTATAGAAAATCCGACCTTGGGTGGATATCAAATATGGTTATTACTTTTATAACTTAAGTGTAATTAATTATTGTTGCTAATTACTAGTAAAAAATTATGAACGATAATATTTAATAAATTAAATATTTAAAATGTGTGTTTTTCTTATAAATGTATTTCCTAGTTTCCTTTATTTCATTGAAATATTTATTTTAGAATAATAATAATACATAATAATTTAAAATAATAAATCCTCAACGATTACATATAAATCGTATGTGCCCAGTCGAGATTTGAAATATTTTATTTTGTTCCATTAAACAAGAAAATAAATAACAGTTATTGTGATGAAGTGTGAACATTTTATATAATATGGCTTATACATTTTTTTTAATAAGATTCTAATAGTCAATAAGAACTTTTGGTTCCTAATGAAAGATGTAATTCATTCAACAAAATTTTTGGAAAGATCAAGCGTAGTCGGTATTTCTCTTTATTATTGTTACATAAATACATCATTTAGTGTTTTATTTATACATATGAGGTATTTGTAAATGTGTACATTGTATATTTCAATAAGTAAAGTTTTTTTTAAAATTTTTATTCAAATTTGGAAAAAAAAATTTGTATATATATATGATAAGTAAGATTATTTTGTATCTAACTCATAGAATATGTATAAATAAAATCATAAGTTTTAAACAACTATTTGAATATAGTTTGTATCGTTTGAAACTGCAGACGAAGGAAAAACAATCAACGGGTTAACTTAGTCACAAGGGTACTAGATTACTACAGGTAGGTATATGTTTATGGATACCATTATCGTAATAAAAGATAAAACTATGTATCCTTTGTCCTTTAAGCGTCGTATAATACATAACATGTTCTTCTTTTATAATTAAAAGACATGGATATACTCTGGTTGTATAACCATTTTAATATTCAGTTAATTTTTAGTTTATATCACATTGAAATTACTTTCAAATATTTTATTTTATTTTTTATCAAAAATATAATGGGACCCACTGATCATATTCATGCGTGGGCCCAAGATTTCAAATTTTAAATTATAAATGTAATAAATATATTTCATATGACATAATATTATAATATTTATAATTAATAATATCATTAAAAAGTGGGTTTTTTTTTTAAATTTAGTTAACATGCCAAATATCTTATCGTCAAAAAAATTATTAATAGTTATACTAATAAGTTGTAAAATATTTATAGAAATGAAGGTTAACACGTAGATTGCACTCAGGACCATTTTTTGTATGCAATAATTTATAATTGAATTCAAGTAATTAAACACACCCCATTGCAGTGATCTAATCAAGGGATAAGTTACTATTAATAATTATTACATCGGGAAAACGACTTTACCGATTTTGTATTATTTAAAATTCACTGAGTAAAGACAACACTTCAACCAAGACGTATACATTAATAGCTATCAATCACAATACTAAGCGATACATTAATAATTTATGTGATAAACAAGTATTAATTATTGTTTTTCTAGACGTACAATATTATTACTATTATTATTTTTATTTATTTCTTATTCGAAAGACAAAAATCGAATGTCAAACAAACAATATATTAATTAAAATAAAAGTTCATATCATGCAAATGTATTATAATGAATGCAATACTAGAGATAAAAAAGTCTACACTTTTCCACAAGCTTTTAAAACTTTAAGTAATTCAATTGAAATGTTTGGTTGCATGTATTTCTAAAACACAACTTTTAATGTACAAACTAAGATTTTGTTTTTCGTATAGAATAATAAGAAATATAGATTAAGTTAATTCATCACAAATTTAAAATAATTATATTATATTATATATAATATTATATAATTATATAATAATATATAATATTTTTCGATGTTTTTGATTTGAGAACATTTTTAATTTAATTAAAGTTTTTTCATAAGAATAAATATCTATAATATAAAATTATAATTTATATTTGTGAACATTGAATACTTTATTTACATATAATAGTAAGTACTTTTGAAATTTTTTGACAAAATACACAAATAACTATAAAATAAAAACAGTTAATAAACTATTATGAATATTATTAACCACTTTTATTTTAAATAAATTATTTTTGAAAGTTATTTCTTTTTCTATCACTATATAATGGGTATATATAAATATAACCTTGTTATAAATACTCATTTTGTTTACATATTTAATGTAACAAAAAACACAGGCAGTATATAAAGATACATGCTAAGATGTTTTCTTGCTTTCCTTATTTCACCCTAGATTTGTATTATTGGTTTAAATTTTAAATCAACAACAATAATCGTTATATTTAGATAAATACAATAGTTTTTATATTTATTTATAAATCTTAGAAAACTCTTTATATTTTTAAAAAAGTGTATAGTGTATACATTTATAAATAAGCGACAAAAAATAATACCATTTTCAAAACAAACAGAAAACAATTTTATACACTTCGCTACCCACTACATAATAATAAAAATATTTTTAATATTTTTTAACTTACTAAAATTATAATATAGAAAACAAATGTTTCATAGTATGTATGTGTTTATTAGTCATGTTAAATTTATAAAAAAAAAGATGCTTTTAATAATAGTTGTTAATTATTAAAAATATTATACATGAAAAATGAAAAAAAACTACTCTTGTTAACTTTTTTCAAGAAATTTAAATTAATTAATTTTGCACTCTAAAAGTCCAAAAATGTAACATTTTATATTGCATATTTTGTATGCGTCAATTGAAATGCATTGGTCTTAGAAAAGGATTTATGTATAGTGGGATTAAATAGAGTATTCATTTTAACTAAACTTCATTGAATACCTACAATAGTAATATAAAGGCATAAAGCCAGTAAAACGTATTATGTTTGGAATGTAACGTTGTCATAACTTACTTATATAAGTACACCATTACGCAGTCTTTAATGTTTAATATTATTCATGGTTTATTCAAATAATAATTATGATCATTTTAATAGAATGATAGGTATGTTTAAAATTGTATCTCATATGTTGTTGAATTTCAAATATTTAAAGCATAATTGTAAAAGTCTTAAGAAAAAAACTCAACCACATTTTGGGATGCCGTCGATTTTGAGAAATCTGTTTTATGATCTGAAATATTTAATATTACACATTATTAAACAATAACGAAATCATTAGTGTAGTGATTGTTCTACTGTTAAGATATTCAAAATTAATTATAACAGATAGGGCTGGTTTATTGTGTACGATAAATTATGAACAATATTTATACACAAATGAATCACAATGATAATATACTGTAACATAAAGTAAACACAATATTAATATGATAAAAACTTCTGAATTATAGCAATGACCGAAAATAATGGGGAAATTCTAGAGTATAATTTTAAGTTAATTAATATACATTCAATACGATTAAAAAGAAATAAGGACAGAAAATTAGTTTGGTTTTTGATTACTTAAATTGACAAGAAACTATAATAGAAATAATAAATATAATAAATATTATGCTGGAAAATATTTCGTTTTCGCCAATGGATAGTTATTACAATTTACTAAGTATATCGATAACGTACTTTATGATACTTCATCTTTAAGACATAAAAATATATATGTATTTAATTTAAAGAATGATAATAATCATTTAACATAATAATTTCGTGAAAAAGATTTAAAGAGTTAAAAAAAAATATTTCAAGAACAGAAATTGTATACGTAAGAATAGAATATGATTTTATATGTATAGTTTAATATAGTCAAAATAATTTACTTATTTTTTCGTACAATATAAAAGAAATAATAGTGTACATAATAAATATTAAACTATAGACGAGATAGTAAAAAATAGAAAAAAGATTGATGTCCTTTCATTTGACAATCTTCTGCAACAGTTAAAATATAAAAATTATTATAACACTACATAATGATAAAATGAAGGAAATTAATAATATATTTTAACACTACTTATAATTTAAATGAATAAAACATTGCCCACAGCTAAAAATACTCAACATCACGCCATCCCTCCAACAAACAGCAATGTCAGAAGAATCTCCAGACAGTCTCAATCGACATAATATAAATATAATATTATATAATATAATATTTAGACACTTTAAATGTACATAGTTAGATTAAATATGATAAATTAAATCAGTAAAAGTCGTGCTATCAAATACTAGGCTAATAATCGATATCAATGTTTCTCGACGTTTTTACTGTGGCTACTAATAATGCGTTTAATTTTTTTGTAACGCCTAAATAATTTATACACTCATAAACTGCCAACTAAATACTATACAAATAGTAATATTTATATGATACTTATTATTTTTTATTTAGAGAATCAAATACATATTATAGAATAGATATTAAACTTAGTTACAGTTAATCTACCTCCTATATAAGTGTATGCAGCTTATATTTATACTTTGAAACTTAAAGCACATGCAGATAATGTAGTTGTTTGTAAATGTTGAAAACCGTTTATTTATTTAAATATATACAATTAGACTAACTTATATCTTACTGTCATGCGAACAATACAACCATTTCTGATTGCACGTTTTCCGTTTTAAATTATGTATGAATTTAGAAAATATGATATATTTATTTGTGATCGATATTCCGAATTTTTGTATTGCTTTAAATCATTTTTATATGACCCATAAGGGGATAGATTTTATGTCAATAAAGTCTGTACCTCTTATAAAATAACTACAATTTATTTTATATTTATTATGTAGAATACATTTTAATATATTTGTCGTATTAGCATAGCTAAAAATTATTTAAAATTAAAAAAAAACTATTTTCAATTTATTTTACATTATGATAAATATAGGAGTTTAGGATTTTACTGGGTTCCATGAACCTCTGCAGATCGACTAAGTGTTTATTGCTCGACATTTGTAAATTATTCATAATTTGAATGGGACGGTCAAAATGCAAATTTAACACTGCAGTATTTGAATGCATAGAACATGAACGATGTGAAACACAACGCCGAATTTACGTGTTATGCAATTCAAAATGTCAAGAATGCTCCTACTCGTTTTATATCTCGTTTTCTTCCGTTTACATAGGAAAATACGGCAATCCGTAATTTTTTAAATAATAGAACCGTTAATTTTCCATCTAACGTCTCTCACCATCAATAGGTATTTGTGGTTGGTTGTTAAAAAAATGAAATTGTTTTATTCAAATTTATATTACTAAATTAAGTTGTACGTATTTTACATAGGTACGGATCCATGTCAAAAACATAAATACTAAGCGGTTTGTCAAGCCTCGATGATTTTAAAATATATAGGTACTTAAAATTACACAAATTACTATTTAATTTGAAAAATAACAAATGAAGAGAAGGCTAAACCTTTGTTTGTATGGGTTTTACCTAGTGGACCAAGAACCATCACTGTATGTCAAAAAAATACATTTTGTTATATAAAATATAATAATAATAATAAAATAAAATAAAATCGTAATTATTTTCCTGTGCGCAGAAATCATACATTACAAGAGGTAAACATTTTTTAAACGTATATCTATTTTTAAATAAATCAATTTATTCTATTGTAAATATTCATTATTTTTAATTTTATGATTTATTGCGTTTACATTTGTTAGGTACATATATTACACATATATTTATATGTTTTGTAATAATATTATGTGAAACAAAATAATAGATTTAATTCACTTAACAATACATTTTAAGATAACTAATATTGTTTATTTATTTATTTATTCGTATGGCACTAATAACATTCAATAATTATGACCAAATTAACGGATGTTGTTAAAATGTCAAATTTTTTCAACTATAAACAATGTATTTTCATAATTAAAATACTATTTAAATTACGTCAAATTGTTTATGATTGATATTTAAAAAAAAAAATAATTTAATGAATATCAATTATTATAAAACATAATGTATAATATATTTTTTAATGATTCAATACATAATGTAGTTTAATAATATACATATATACAATTATAATTATATTTTATCAGAAATATCAAACTTAAAGATTGTAGACATTTCGATTTCCTTGGGTCTGAAAAAATTAATAAATAAAAAAACGGTGCGTAATTATAATAAAAAAATTGAACTAAGAGCACACTAAATTATAAGTCAAATCAAACAAAAAAATAATATTTGTAAAGGGACTAAATCGATCTGTAGACAATTGTACTAATTTTTTCTTTATTTAGTGTGCTATTCTTTCATATCGACTAATGAAAGACTTCCGGATAAATGAACATGTACATTAAAATAATTTCTTTGTGACTACAGCTTTTAGCTTTAAAATGAGGATCATGCTTACATTCTTATTTGAATTTTTATAGCAAGCAATATCTATATTTATGGTTCTTTTGATAAGAATAAAACATTTTATAACTGAAATGGATAAACTCTCAAGGTATTATAACATGGATATATATATTAAATGCACCTATCCATTTATTATTTATTAATTTATAATATGGATTTTAACCGGTAAGCAATTATTTTCAAACATAAGAGTCTTATATAAGCACATACTATAAATATACAGAAATTATATTTTTATTATTTTTTATCCTGAGCGGAGAGAGTATGTATACTGGTTTTACAATGGTGTGTATGTGCTTAAAGGCGTGTATGGGCGTGTGTATATTTTATATAATATGTAGTTATTTATTTATTATATTTTAGAGTAGAAAAAAAATGCTTTAATCGTCTAACAGTGACGGTGGTTTTTGATAGAAAATTTATGAATCTAGTTCATGTCTCAAGAAGTCGAGTAATAAAAAATCCTAGTATTTTTTTTAACAAGCGGGAAAAATCAAAATAAAAAAAAAAAATATCAGAAAAATAGGAATGTGTACGTATTATCAGTAGCTTTCAATAAAATGTATTTTACTTAACACATCCGTTACATTGACCTACTTAATGTCAAGATACCCTCAAAACTTACTATATAGCGAAGCAATTGCCTCGAGCTTTTTCATGTATATTATATATATATATATATATATATATAAATAATGGTGCTATGCTATTTAATGAAACATATATTTTATAAGTTTTAATACAATTGTTTATACAGCTACGATGATCATTTTTAAAAATGAATGATATAAATAAATATTTTTTCAGCTCACGACATAACACAGCAATAATAGTACAACTAATATATAGTATTATTTTAGTACTGTGCATAGTTATATAGTTGAGACGACATGTCAGCAACGTTCAATATGAAAGCACGAATTTCGCGTAGGATACAATACATTATTTTTAAGCTGGTCAACAGTTGAGGTTTTGGTATTTTTTTTCTTTAATAATAATATGTGTTCATAGCACAAGAGACAGATAGTAGTCCAACCGTAATCTGGTGGGTGGCCAATTGACCTTTAGAAAAGCTTCAGGTGCATCGTACATAATATATGACATGCGCCTTCTACTGTTCGCATTCTCACGTGTGCACGTACATAACTGTGTCATACAGTAGGCACACGAGAATCGAGTAAATATCAGAGCTTATAGTAAACTGCATATTGTGGACGATGGTAAGCAATATAGCGTCATATAATGTATAGTGATATAGAGTACATTATTTTCAACGCGTTTTCCACATACATTCAACATTCATTTTTTTAATGGACTTTTATTTCAATAGAAATTAAAAGTACAAGAATTAAAGAAGTAAAATATTACGTAACGTTAACAAAAAACTAAAATACCACATAATGACATATACGAGTACAATATGACAACAACAAAAATCGATTAATTTGCGTATAATTTTAAATTGTGTAAAATATTTACTTTAGCAAAGAAATATTATTTTTATACCACAGACAATAATTATTTTTAATTATATTTTATCAATCGCAAGTCGAAGATATTAAATAATAATAATAACTCTTCATTACCTGCGTCTCATTCTTAGGTAATAAAATGTAATGTAGGCTATATTATATACATCGACTACGTATGTGGTGGTGGTGTTTTTTTTAAATGGCAAGGGAGATAGACAGTTTATATTTTTTTGTTGAAATCAGATTGATAATATCGGTTATTTTGACGTTATGTATAATACAATGAAAATATTTTCCTAAATAATATTCCCTTTTCAGTGTGCTTGCATTACAATGGGTTAGTTTTTGGCCTTATGTATTAATATACATTTCACGTAAGATATAACACGGCGTATTGAGTATGCAATATTGGTTCGTTCGAGTAAATTTAACGGTAACCAAGAATTGTAGATTTTTATTAAAACATTCTATAAGTTAAATATTATTAAGAACGTAATATTTTATTGATCATAAAAACAAAGCGCATTTAAGACTAAACGTGTTGTATAAGTTTAGGTATCGACCATAAATACAAATATTTATAGGTATAGAACCACAAGAATTTGATACCATAAAATTTAAGTACAACAATGTGCATTGGCATTTTTTCCCTATGATATTCGTTTTAATGATTATTCTTCTGTAATGAACATGACCTTGTCCATTGTAGTCTATTTGTATTTAAAAATAAAAAAAAAATCATTTAATGTTTGTAAGTATATCAAGCTTAACAGAAAAGGTTACTTATTTTAATCACATGTAAAACTTTGTAGTGTTAAAACACATCATATCATGTTCGCAAAGGATACATTTATAAGTATAGAAATTTATATTTTAATCAGTTATGTAGTATTCATTGTTGACAAATAAAAATTCTATAACATGATAATACACCCATCATCAAAAGAATTTAATTAACATCCATCAAATGGAATATATTTGTAAACTATGCATTAACGGAACAAAAATGTCGTTTTGACTATAAATGTATTATGACTTTGGAAAAACTATTCATCAACCTTGTATTGACAAATATTTTTTTTTAAATTTTAAAACTGTAATACATAACAACATTTTTTTTTATAGATATTAAAGAATTTTATGTGTATAAAAATAAACTATTGTTAGTTAGTTAAAATGATAATTTTTGGCTGTAAGTTTACATGCAATTTCTTATACTTAGGGGATACATTCCTTTAAACACAATCGGAATACTTTGAAGCATATATTTGCTTTAGTCAATGTAAATAAAAAAAAATATAAAATGTATTAAATTCAACTTTGACATGGAAAATAAAAAAAAAATTATGAATACATCGATTTTTATTTTTATACTTATATTGTTTTTATACACATAAATTAAACTTTCAATAATTGTAATAATTTATTTGAGTTTCAAGTTTCTAATATTTTTTATTTTATTAACTTATATTTTATATAATTTGGTTTATGATTATTTATACAATATCTAAATTTGGATTATCATAAAAATAATTCTGATAAGATTTTCCCATAAAAAAAAATAATACATTAATACATTATAACTAAAATTCAAAATTGTTGTCAAAAATATATTGTCATCTATATTATATGTTACCTATATAATACATATTATATACGTTAAAGTAAAAAAACTTTATAACCATACTCTCTAAAAAGTTTAATACAACTACATCTATATATATGAAATTTTTACGAGCATTTCTTTCACCTCAGTAAAAAATAATTCCCAAAAAAATAATATATATACGAGTATATAGACTTAAAAAATATCAGTATAAAAAAAATTATTACCAGCCCAGATTCTGAAAGACAATAACAAGTAATATAAATTCCACTACAATTTAACTTATTCCCCAAAATATGCATCAAAATCCTACTTTCAGAAAAAAAACTTGCACACTGATTATTTAATCAACCAGACAACTATAACTGACCAAATGAAAAATGGATTGGAATTTGGACAGTGAATAATCTAAAAAAATATTTCAAAAATTAAACTATGTAAATAATATTGACATTGGAAAATTGTTCAATTACAAAAAAACTGTTAAGTTGTATGTTAAGATATGAAATTAATTTAAAATAACTTATTAAATGTTATAGTGTACTCTCGATTATCCGTGGAATACGGTGACGGAATAGGGTCATCCGCGGATAATCCGATAAATTAAAATTACGAATTAAACGTATCAACAATTACCAAAAAGTATTATTATGTATTAAACAAGCGTATTATATTTTACGTCGTTATCGAGTAATTGGCTATCACAACCCAATTAAATCGATAATATTATGTATAATTTGTTTGTATACATATAGGTAATATGTAGATGATTTCGCGGGAGACGACGGATAATCCGCAACGCAGATAATCGAGAGTACAATTTATTTCCCCTCATATCATATGTGTGAATTAATCTTATGTTATAATAAATTGATAATTGAAAAATTAAGTACATTCTGTAAAAGTAAATCATAATTTCGTTTAAAAGCATTTTAATTTCTTAATACGTAGGTACTATAGACATTTAGTTAAGCAGTAGCGGTAATGTGGTTTTGATTTAAAAAGATATAATAATAATATTAATAGAGTTCTATTATATAGTCACTTCACGCCTCACTTAAGTTAATGTTGAGGAAGAAAGACGAATGCCTGAACAGTACTCTGTAATAGACTTAAATTTTGTATCCCGCTCTCCGCTAATCCTATGCATTTTATTGTGTTGTAAGCAATAATATAAAAACATAATATGTTAGTGTATAAAGTGCGTTCAGAAATCATGAAAAAACTTTGTGATAAACTTCGAATAATAATACCATAGGATTGGTATGATTTTCATAACTGTTAAAGCATTTTATACGTCCAGAAATATTAATACAAAACATTTAAAATAAAACTCACTCCGAGATCTTAATATGTCCATTTTATAATTTTAATATTTCTTTAATATTTCTTTCTACAACAATGAAACAGTAGGTGTTCGTGATATTTGATATGACGTCACCATTGCATATTTTTAAGTCTAGTAAGTTCCAAGTTTTTTTTTTAAAAAAAGAACAATGGCGTATTTTCTTTGTCTTCGTGTTCTTATCAAAATGTGTGTGGCATAAAAAAAAAGTAATTCTCCCTAGGTATATAATGGTTTTTTTTTTTATCATTTATTTGAAATATAACATCTACTATATATACGTACTATGTATATTGTATAAGTATATACATACATAACACCTTATGTCCATCCGCTATCATTCCGTGGTTGTCATGGTCACGCAGTATCATACATGAACGTTTTTTGACGAATCATTTGTTTTTGTTTTTATAAATATATTCATTATTTGTAGTGTATAATAAATAAATGCATTATTGAATTTTTTTCGTCGATATTTAACTCATTCCATTTTAAATTCTGAGCGGAACGATTAAGTATTGATTAAACATAGATTTTTTTTTATGTGTATACTGTATATGTACACAATTTTTTGTAGAAAAAATTGTTTGAGAAAAGTTTATGAGGAAGGTTTGTGATGGAGAATTAGCTTTAACTAGTAATTTGGGGGATCAAAAGTTAACAATTCCAATTACTTAATAACCGGTGGGGGGGAGGAAGTATGCACGTATTATTATATTTTTTACATACAAGGACATTTTCAAATGCAATGTTATCGTAACCTACTACATTACGTTTTATAAATTAAATTGTTATAATTGCAATGTCAATATATCATAAGATATACTTAGTAATTAGGACTGACCGTCTCTGCTCAGAATTGTTTTTCGTATGCAATAATATATCATTGAATTAAAATACCCTAACACAACTATAACTGTAAACTACTCAATGACAAGGCAAACTCGACATCTACTTTACATAAGAGCAGTCATATAATTTTTACGTTTTGTTTCTTACGTTTATTTTAGTATAGACGCCAGTTATTATTGCGTATATATTGTTCAGATTACGTGATAATATTAATTTCCGTTATAGTATTGTCAAGTTTAGATTTATTATTAGAAAAACGAACACGCTGAATTTTATATATATGTTTTATACTGATTACATTGGTGGTTGTATCTCAAATCAGACTCAACGCGATATATTATTAATGAATTAAACATTTAAAAAAGACGAACTCGATATTTGTTCAAAAAAAAAAACAATTATTTGTTTTTATACCTAACCATAATCATAATCTTGATATAAAGCTCTTAGAGATATTCATCTTTTAGTTTTGTATAATTTGATCTTTAGGAAATGCAGTTTTTGACTTTCAACTTTATAATAATTATCGTCCAAGTTATTCTGTCTATAAGCGTTCTGTTCATTAATAATTATTCAAAGAAAAAAATACCCTACGCAATGTTTAAGGACATTTCAAATCATTATAATGGTTTAAAAAACAAATATGAATACCTACAATTAAATAATATTGACGTTTGAATGATGAGAATATATATTATGTATACATTTATATATATATATATAAGATAATTCATTATTATTTAAATAGTTATTCTCTTTTGAACAGTTTTTCAATTAGAATTCTAACCTTATAAAATGTTAAACAATATTTTTAATTGGATGAAATAAATCGGAATATGTTTCTGCATTACTAGTTTATCGATTTAACTAATTGGTTTCCTTAAAAATTATCGAGTTTGACGTTTTGTACGTTAAATGTGAAAAATTTAATTTAAATTATTATTCTATTCATAGATGAAAATTACAAAGCTTATTATTTTTACAAAATCAATAAATACAAGTATTAAATCGAGTTGATGAACTTAAATAAATGTTTAACACGTAATGGAATTATTTTATATTTAAGTTTTTATCCATGCTCAGATTATAATAATTTTTTTATTATTATTGACCTATATCTGATTTTACTGTAATTTTATTATTTTTATATAAATTAAATATCAACAATATGTCAGTTCACAAAACAAAAAACAAAAAAATATTCAAAACTGAAAATTATTTTTAGCTTGTATAGGCACGCTAGTTTATTGTACTTAAGTCTTTAGAACTGAGTACTTAGACCTAACCTTTATAATATACTACATACTGTTATCTCAAAATTAACAATGGTTTGAAAAGAAAATTTTTTCTACATTTATTTTAAAAGCAATATGAAAATGTAATAGTACCTACTTATAGATTGTATTATGTATTATACTTTTATACTTTCATTAAAAGATTCTAATATTATAGTTTTTTTGTATCATAAAATATAAATCATTGAAAATTAAATGATACGATATAAGTGTTAATGATGTTCCAAATTTGAATTGTTTAACGGATACAGGTAGTCAACAAATATGAGTGTCATTCAAATTGATTTTAATCAAAAAAGAAAAATATAATTTTTTTTTTTTAATTTTTCTTTGCCACTTTCTTGGACATTAATATCTTTTTGTTTTCATTAATTGTATATATAACATCACTTATAAGTTATAATATATAATATTTAACGTTTTAATGGGCGGAGAAGTGGTCCAACATTATATAATATAGAGCGTACCTCTTCGCTACTCATTAGCTATAACTAATTAACTACCTACTCGTTCAAAATTCCAATTGTGTATCAAGTTTCCCAGAAAAATATTTTACTTTGGAATCTAATGAATACGCAAGACAAAAACATGCGCGTGTTATATATATTACAAATATATTATTTATAGAGTATTAGAATGTGGGATTCCCAGTGGGATTTCGTGAGTTGAAATAAAAGCGCAGAGATAATAAATTTAAATAAGCTTTATCGAGCTTATTTAAGCGGGTCTGTGTTCCCTAATCAATCACTCCATATTCAACACTGTACACACAACGACACAACACGCTGTTCACTTGCATACTCAATTGTTTATAACCTCTCTTATCCTTGACCCCTTATAGTAAAGGTGTTCTATTGACCATTAAATGGTCGTATATTGGTCGATTATATAGTCTTTTGAGATGTTGTTGCTTTTTTTAGTGGTGTGGATTACCGTAGTTTATTGAATTTACTGTGGTATGAAAATCTTTCGTTAGATATTTTATAAAATTCTTGTCCTCAAAGAACTACGTAAGTGGACAGTGTTTTGCGTTCATTGTTAGTAACTTTGGCGAATAAGAGAGACGTCTAAAACCACTTACTTTCTCATTTCTGGAAAATCCTTTGACAGCTCGTTAGTATCTCGACGTTTAATGTCAGCAACTTAGTGAAACAGAATAGGCCTACTAAACCACTTATTTCATTGCTGCAATCAGCAATACTTAAACATTGGTAAGTAATGAAAATCAAATCGGCCCTTGGTTTAATTGTCATTAAAAATTTAAAAGAGCAACTTCACTTATAGTTGTCGTTAGTGGAACTCAAAATTTTAATTGGAGGCTTTTTACATAAAAAATATAATAGTAAGATAAAATATTATAAGCTAATAAATAGGTGACAGGGAAGAAAATATATAGGACATTTGTAACATTAAAATTTCCCTCGCTTTTAATTGCCTGCCATTTTTAATTTTTTTTAAATCAGCCTACATCGCAACTTTTTTATTATATCTTTACAATTGTCTTATCCTAAAAATTCTAAATCTTGTGTGGATAGCGTCGCATCAATCTAAACTTAAGGGGACTAGACCATGATTACAGAAAGTCAAAATTAAATGAAATCAGCTTTGAAATGTTTATGAAATGAGACTTGGATATTAGGTAAGAATACTAAGACTGTTAAATCGATGTTTTTTATCATGGAAATAATTTAAATAAAGGATAAATAGCAATATACATTATATTATGATTTATTTATTAGTTGTAAAATCTAAATATAAAATACGAGAGTACCTATAAGTATTTTTGTTTTTATATGCTGGTCCGAATTAACCGGATGTCCGGGGACTGGCGAGGTCCGGATTAATTCTATTGTATTTATAAATATTTATTATTTTATTATTATTATTTGTTATAAATTATACATTATTTTATTTTTGATTATCTATTATTTATTTATAAATGTATTATCGTTACCAAATCTTATGAAACGCATTCAAATATACTTTATGTTTTAATTAGTGAAATTCTTTATTTTTAAAAAAATTGTTGTTAAAGTGATTAAACAGATACAGATATTATGTTATAATAATAGTATAAAGATAGTTTCTATGTAATGTAATAAGTAAAATAATAGAAAAAATATAGGCAAGTGGATACTGCTCTGTTGTATATATATTTTTTTTTTTTTTTTTTTTATTATAATATTATAAAATGTTTCAGCACACAGGGTGCTGTTACAAGTATTTTTAACGGTTAACAATTAATTAATTAAATTAGATTATACTAGGTACATGCATTATTTACATTGATACAAATGAGTTTATTATAGTTATAAACTTATATAATATAGTATAAGTGTAAATATATTTTCTATGGGTCTTCTGATGATGAATCTTCGCTATCCGTTAGGAGAATGTCTTGAGGGAGCCGTGGACGCAGACGTCTGTTTAGTGTTTTTTTCCCTAGGTTGTAGTGGCAGGCTCCGTCCGAATTTTTAAGATTGGTGTGAAAGTTTTGGAATTGTGTCTTTATCCATATGTTGATAAATGGTATACCCGTGTCATTGTGGGTTTGGCTGTTTCTCGTACCACTTTTTAAATTATTATAATATGTACCTATAAGTTCAAATATAACTGTAGAAGATGTGAAAACATCACTAATGGAACAGTTTGGCATTTTCATAATTCCATTATTATATTCACACATTGTGTTATTGTGTACTAATGTGTATAAATAAAAATAGCATTTAAAAATGTCGTTTTGATGATGATAGAATAAAAATACTACATTTCGTCATGCCGTTGCTACGCCTCTTGCTATATACATATTTAATACTTATACTTTATAGTGATTTAGTAGTTAATATATTATTATTTATTTTTATCGTGTTGGCTATTATAGACATAATATAAAACGTAAACAATATTTTATATTATAATTTATAATAAATAGTAATAAAATAATATTATGCTGGTTAATTAATATTTGTTATTAATTTTATTTTAATAAATATAAGGAACTAATAATAAACTATTTTTATTAATATTTTTATTTTTACTGTTATTATTTCTTATTATTATTTTTTAATTTCGTTCAAAAAACATTTTCAGTTTTTATTTTCATAAAATATAATATTTGTATTTTTCGATTTCTGTTTTTATTTATAATTTCTAAAGGTTTTCCCACAATTCTTTTTAACTTTCATTGTTTCTTTTTATTCAAGACGCATAATTTGTTTTTTTTATCCTTAATATAAATCATTATAACGTTATAGTTTCATAGATGCACACATCAACAACGAATGCAATTTTAAATTAATTATGGTTCCTATTCTCTAGAACACAGACCCGAAATAGTTTTATGAATCTACATCATTGTTACTACATAACAGTTAAACGTACACTATACAATAATTATTACGAGTCCGTGTGATGTTAAGAAATTACTTTTATATAAGTCTTAGGAAGGCCGGATTGGCTCTACGAGTTACCGAGTAAAACTCTATGCACGACGGTCCGCGACAATTTTGGGCCGTTCAAATCATGAGTAGTCGCTGATATTTTAAGAGTTAAAAGTTGAAGAAATGAAGATTAAATGTTGGATTTGCACAATTCTAACCGATTACAGACACAAGACTCACAAACAATTGCACCCGATTTTAAACGCAAAACCCGTTACTCATAAGATTTTTACCCGGATTTTAATACAAAATCCAACAAGTTTTAACTCATTTTAACTTCCTGAAATTACCATACAATATGATTAATAATTATTTAGCACCTGCAGCAGCTTCACTTATTTCTTTAGACGCTAGTAAGCTGGAAATAGACGTACGCGTGCTAAGACAAAATTAAAATGGTAGATTTAAACCAATTAACATCTTCTTATTAAATATTGTATAATTCGATGTTCATTTGTTTATATTACATATATATCACGTATTACTTATTATATTGGTGTATAAGATGCATCTTTTTAAAACATTTTTTACATAAGTGAGGAAATCGTAAATTCTTACATGTGAGTAGCAGGTAAAAAATTACATACGTTAATTCCCACATAAGTGATGTGTTAATAATAGTTTTTTAGTTAAAAATTAGAAACTTTTGGACTGTTCACGCTGACGTTTTTGCGGAATCAAATTGTTATATCGCTTAAGTGTGATATCGGATCTCTCATTAATATTTTAGGTTAAAGCTAGCTTAATTATCCACCTACTCATTACAACTGAGTTACATTTTTATTATTTTTTTATTTAATAAAAATTCTTGTAGTTTTAAAAATTTAGACTTTTTTCATTTCAATTACCATGCTTAATTTATTAAAAATCATGAAAGTAAAATATGTATGATAAAAAACTGTTTACATTTTTCATAGTATTTCTCAAATAAGATTTTATTCTGA
This sequence comes from Rhopalosiphum padi, assembly GCF_020882245.1. Classification (NCBI taxonomy): domain Eukaryota; kingdom Metazoa; phylum Arthropoda; class Insecta; order Hemiptera; family Aphididae; genus Rhopalosiphum; species Rhopalosiphum padi. Next base: position 7,654,173 of record NC_083598.1, on the reverse strand, counting down.
ATAATTTTATTTAATATAAATACTATTATTATGAAAAAAAATATATATTTTTTTAAATTTTATGATATATTTTTATGTAATTTTTTTTTAAAATGTATTATAACTTAAAATATTTCAACACCCTGGGTATTATTACAAGTATTATGGCAATTTTAAAATGTATAAGTAACATATTTATAACATAAGTAATATTGATAATAAATAATTAATATTTTTGTAAAATAATTGAGATTGTTATTGGGAATACAATTTGACGTTTTGGACAGAGTTAATGAAAAGTGATAAGATTATGGAGTACTGATATTAGCTTTAAGTGCATTTAGGACTGAGAGATAGGGGAGCCAATTAATGAGTTTAAGTTTGAAATAAAAGTTGATATAGTGTCGGCGATGTTATTCTCCGTGTGTAATAATTGAATTTTTGTTGCTTCCGCATGTTTGGTCTTAGACTGTGCGTTTGAATCACAGCCCTTGGCTGGACGGATTCTTGTGACTGTTTTTTTGAAAGTAGCTTTGTAAACTGGGCATCCCTTGAAATTTGCAATGTGTTCCGTTGTGCAAAGGACGCATTTGGGCGGACTATGACGGTCTTTGGACCGTGGTGATTCGTGTGGTGATTACTACCATACTTTACGCATTTAGGTTCGTGGCAGCAATTGTTTCGTGTGTGTCCGTAGAGTTGGCAGTTGTGACATTGTGGTGGGCTGCGTACCTTTTTATGTGGTTTCTCAATCGAAACTTTGGTATTGAGTAGAAACTTGATGTCAAGAGCATCATTGTTATTGTCTTGTGTTATTATATCCACAAAGAATTAAGGTAAAGGTTATTTGTTTTTATTCTTAACATTGTATATGTGTTTAACTGAGTGTCCTAACTCAGCTAAGGCACTAGAAATGTCATTACTTAAGGTGAAAAAGTGTAGGTTTCTGATAACTATTCTGTATGGGCGAAGGTGATGGGGGGGGGTGTTGAATGGAAACTATAGCATTTGTTTCATGTAAGTGGTCAATGATTTTATTGAAATATTCCCGATTTGCAAGTTGTATATGATGATGTATGACGTCGTTGACTTACAGGTAAAGCCATTTGAGCCGGTGATGTTGGTTAATACCTTATTGAAAGCGGAGTAGTTTTTTATATTTTTAACATGGATTGGTGGAGCTGGAGGTCCCTTGTCTCGTTCAACGCGAAGCAAGTTCACAGGATCTTCCTTGAGGTTGATTAAGGGCGTAGTTGTTGCTACGTCGTTGGTGTCATTAGTGGCGAGTAGGACGAAACGGTTTGGCGTAATAGAGACTTTGGTTTTTTTGCCATTTTGACTTGGCACGAGGATGACAAATTTCGTTTTGTGGGTTTTGGTGTATGTAGCAAAGCGGGACCAGTTTTCTGAACGTTGTTTTCATAATGATTTCATTATAAAATTGGAACTGTTAGTCAATATAGTGACCGTAATAAATTACTAATGAGCGCGCACAGTGATAACGGAACGAATACGATACGATACGATGCACACGTGTTCATGATGAACGCTATAGCCGAACTGTTTAATTAATTGAACATGGTGAAAAAATGTCAAGGAGGGGGGGGGTTGAACCTCCAAACCCCTACAGTGTGTCCTCCAAACATAATTTGTGTGATCACGGAACAAAAAAAAAGGATTGCATAAACTGGGAAAAAATATGGTTTAATTAAAGGATGGTTCAGTAGTGAATGTTTGAAAAAATCAACAACTCAACTTCTCACTTCTGACCAAATTGATAAAAATGTTGAATTTTTGGTGTGAAAAATTGTTCATGTAAGGCAATAACTCCTTGCTAATCAAGTAGGTGTGCTTGTTTTAAAAACAATATATGTAACAGTTGATGCGATGATCAATTGACAATATTATTGTTTAATTTAATCAATTAATTATTTTGTTAATAAAAAATATAAGAAATATAGGTAAATAAAACTTACAAATTACTCATAATATGACATAAAAATTACAAAAAGTGTCCTTTAAAATTAAATAAAATATTAAAAAAAAAAAAATAATAAAATTTAGGTATAATAATATTCACTACAACACGACAACGACGACTGTAATCGGTGAGATAAAATTAGATAGGTACTAATCTTATTCTTTGGTAATTTCAAAGTTCTAAGTAAGTTATGAGCATAATGATAAGAAGTGAACAAATGTGAAATCAGTAAAAATGACTAAAAATGTGGTAAAATGACCTAAAATGTCAAAAAATGACTTAAAAAGTAATAAACACCAAAAAACGAAAAAAAAAAATGCATAATAAAAATTAGTTGTTCAGATTCACATACTAATGAAACACATTTGTGGCCAGGAGAGCATTGTCTAAAAAGTTCCAAAAAAAAAAAAAAAAAAAAATGCAAAATGCATCAGCTCCCGAGCCCTACAGTAATAGCGTTCGTTCTCGTCATTGACCATTCTACTAACGTTTGTGTGTATAGTTGTAATTTTACAATTTAAATTATCATGTGTTTTAATTATTTCACTTAAAATGTAACTTCTTTGCTCTGTCTATATTTTCTCTGTGGACTTTCATCCTTTGGATTCAACACAGAGAAGGATCACCTCTACTCAAAGTATACAAGTAAGTGATCATACTATAAAAATCATCAAGCGTAAGGAATTTACATTGAGTGTGATAAAACAATAAGGTTTTATCTATACAAATAATAAAGGGTAATTGTAATAATATATATATGTTACCGGAAATGTTGACATTTAGGAAATGATGACAATTCCTAGTAAATGTTGACAATTCCTAAAATCGGAAGGAAATTATATTATCGCCTAGTATATGTTATCATTTCCTAACGATAGTAGGCAAAGATGCCAGATTTTTAAATTTAATCTGACTTATTTAAATATTACTTTTATCAAACATAATTATTAATTAATCTAGTATCACCTTAATAAATAATCAATAAATAAACAAGTATTTTTTTAACATTTAAATTTATGTAATTTAAGCTTTTTAAAATTTTTCTTATGATTTTCAACGTAGGTATTCATTTTTATTTTCACATGGCAAACTTCTATGACATTTAGAATTAGATGCCGATCTGCAAGCACACCTGTTCGTCTTGCATTTTGTCTTACATTGACATCGGGTATATCCTTGTGCCCCTGAAATACTATTTAGAGTAGTTGCCTCCTGAAGAGATAACGGTTTTTCTGCTTGACCTACCGATTTTAAAACAGTACTTAGATCCAATAAATTTGCTTTGCAAGGATATATTTTTTATTGGATGTTTTAACCATTTTTAGTGCCTGTTTTTTTAAATTGTGTGCAGATGATTGACGTGCATCAAGTATATTTTGTTTTCGTTGATCAACTAAATAAATACATTATTAACTTAAACATATTAAACTATATTACATTTTTTTTTTTTACCAAGTTCTAAGTCACTAGTCACTTGTTCTGAGTTACTAGTACACGGTACATTTTCTTCGGCTCCCTCGTCTTTGTTTGACTTCAAAATACATTCAATATCTTCCTCAGATTTCAAAGAGCTAATTTCGTCTACTGGTAAACCAATTGATGCAACACCTAAACGAGCTGGACAACCACACATTGCCTCATAAGGTGATCGACCGATACTAAAAAGTATCAATTAAAATTATTTTTTAAATTAATTATTTATCATACCAGAATGAAAAGCACGATTTTTTCAAAATTGGATAAATTTTAATTCAGATGGCCAATCTGTTGATTTTGTTTCCGCCATCCATGTCGCCAACATATCTTCCACGTCCCGGTTCGCACGTTCTATAGACCCCTGGCTCTGACTATGTCTTGGTTTTCCGTGCACTATTTTAACAAACATCACCCCACATATTATGTAATTCATTAATTACACTATTAACAAACTCTCTCCCATTATCGGAATGTAGAATTGCTGGCGCTCCAAAAGTTGTATAAATTTCCATTAAGTTATATGCTATTTCTTCTGCTCGTTTAGTCTTTAGTGGTTTAAGTATAACAAATTTTGTCAAGTGATCCTGATAATTCATTTTAAATCTGTAATTGTTTATACTCTGCGATTGCATATAAATTAGATCTATTTGTGCACGCGAGTTGTATGCTGAATGCAAAATTGGTTTAGAAACAAGACCTCTTTTTGGATTAGATGATTTTTTATGACAGTCGGTACAAAGACTCAAAAAAATCATTATTGTTTCTTTTATTATATTACAATATTTTAACTTTATTTCAGCCATCATACGATCGCGGCCACCATGGCCGATAGCTATATGTCATATGTGTAGAGTGAAGAATATTGAATAGCTCTTCATTTTTAATGAAATAACGTATACTGTCATTATTATGGTTCATGGCTTTAATTAATCGCTCTTTATTATTTATTAAAATAACGTCGTACTTACGAATATTTCTATAATCTTTTTTGCATTTTGTTTGAGTCTTGGATAATTTTACGTCTTCTATGCGACGATCGTATTCTTCATTATTCATGAACGATTTGTTGTTATCACGTTTAGCATCAATAATTAATGAAATTGCTTTATTAAATTCATTTTGCATTTTATTTCAATCCATTTTTAAGCTTTTAACAAAATAAATACGTACTGAACTACTAATAACCCTAGGTACTACTAAACGGATCGTGTATTCGTGTTGAATGTACAGGTTATATATTAAACAGATAAATACTGCGATATGCGATATCCACGATATTTTTCAATCAACCATTTTAAATATTTTTAGATCTCGGAAAATATTGACAGTTGACACCAAACTTACTATTTTATGCCAGGGACACACATGCGTGTTTAAAATCGGTTATCGCAATCGACATAAACCCGTGTTTGATATAATAATTTCATGCCTCCGCACAGATATATAAAATAATTTTATAAGTTTATTTTATATACCCGTGTATCACCGTTTCTCATTTAATATGAGTTCGACAGCATTATTAGTTGCCTAATTTTTGCCCAATTTTAAATGTTGCCTATTAGTAACCTAACTAAATGCCTAACCGTATATTTTCGCTCTTTTTAAATTTCATTGTTTTTATTTTCGCTATCATTATTTCGCGATTTTAAATTCGCGGTTATTGTATTGCTATTTTGGCCGAATACCACTAACTATGTATATGATTGAAAATTCGTATTGTAAATCGTAAAGTTCTGTCAATCGTCATTATTGTCAATAACGATCCGGCTAAAATAGCAATACAATAACCGCGAATTTAAAATCGCGAAATAATGATAGCGAAAATAAAAACAACGAAATTTAAAAAGAGCGAAAATATACGTATAATAGCGAAAATATTAAATGAGAAACGGTGATACACGGGTATATAAAATAAACTTATAAAATTATTTTATAGGTATATCTGTGCGGAGGCATGAAATTATTATATCAAACACGGGTTTATGTCGATTGCGATAACCGATTTTAAACACGCATGTGTGTCCCTGGCATAAAATAGTAAGTTTGGTGTCAACTGTCAATATTTTCCGAGATCTAAAAATATCAGGTGGGTAAATGACTGATATCAATAAAATGGTTGATTGAAAAATATCGTGGATATCGCATATCGCAGTATTTATCTGTTTAATATATAACCTGTACATTCAACACGAATACACGATCCGTTTAGTAGTACCTAGGGTTATTAGTAGTTCAGTACGTATTTATTTTGTTAAAAGCTTAAAAATGGATTGAAATAAAATGCAAAATGAATTTAATAAAGCAATTTCATTAATTATTGATGCTAAACGTGATAACAACAAATCGTTTATGAATAATGAAGAATACGATTGTCGCATAGAAGAATTTACAATTATTTACAATTAATATGCAATTGTTTGAAATAATTTTGAAATTGTTTGCAACAAAGTCGGGGGGCCAACTTCATGTACGTGTTTGCAGCTTGTGTTAATTTGTTATTTCTTTTTTTTTTTTGTTGTTTGCATGCAAAATAAAATTAGTATTATTATTATTATTATATATTATTCGTGCCACTTTGTAATGCTACTATAAACTATTGTTTTAAGCGATCAGTGGAGAATTTGTTCTGATTTTGTAAACATATTAATGTTTATCATTACTAATATTTTGCATAATTGCAAAATAAAAATTATGATTAAACTATGTCATCAAATTCAGAATAGATTTTCCATAATCTCGTGCTTATTAATAATATTAAAATTTTATAGTGGTCACAAATAATATAAAATAAAATGAAGTAGGGATTCATTTGTGACTAAGGCCGGTTTTAATGAAAATAATTAATTATTAATTAAAAATTAATTGTAGAATATGAATATATTTATGCATTAACAATAGCTATATTGTCTTTGAATATGTTAATCCATATAAATACTTTGAGAATTAAGAGTAAAAATACTTTAAATTTTTAAATCGGCCATCATGCTAAAAAAAAAATATAATAATAATAAAGCTATACTTACCTAACCATCGCTTACGCGGATCCGGGGTTTGGCGAGTTCAAGAATACGCTTTGATGGTTCATAAACTAGTGACTTTGGATTCACGCGGTAATACTTATTTTTGTCTTCTCGTTTTCTTATTCGCCGGGGTTTGGCCAATTGTACAATGCGGTCCGACGCAATATAATTAAGCGCTGCGCGAGATATGCCTGATTTTGTTGTTTTTGGGAAAGGGAAGTCGGTGATTATACTTTGTTCAGTTAAATTTGTTTTCGGTTGCGACAGGAACTCTGTCTTTTCATTGAACGTATCTAACTGTGAAATATAATGATATTGTGATGAGTATTGTATGAACACAGCGTTGTAGATTGACGAAAAAAAACTAAAACAACGTTCGGATAAATTAATAAAAAAAAAATAATAATAATAATAATAATTGAGTAAGAAAGTATTTTGGCTGTTATAATATTTACTATCCAAAATAGTTTTATTATAAAATATTACGCATGTTATTATTGAAAAAAGTTCTCACCATTTAAGATATAAAATGGAATTTATATTAAACTGTTCGTTTTATATAATGAATGAACTATGAAATTAATATTAAAATATCTTAATATTTCGATTTTTTGTTTTTTGCTTAAAGTGTGCAGAATAAAAATATTGTTGGTATTTTTAATAAAATTGAACAAGACATACTAAATTACACGTATTAATTTTTACTACTTAAGGAAATAATTTATCAAATAACCAATTTGAAATTTATATTTAGTGTGAAATTTATTCCATAAGGGCACGTCCTTATATTTTGTATGTTAGAAGAGTAATTGCAATGGATATAAATATATATTTGTCATCAACCAATTAAAATGAATAAAATTCATAAGTCAAATATACCTAAATGAAATGTTGCAACGTTTATTATAAAACTTAGAGTTTGAAATAATAAGGAAAGATAAGGGCCTAGTATTGCATACTATTATAATCAACTGTCAATTTATTATGATATTATTTTTTTATTTTTATTTAATGTATAAACAAATGAATATGGTTAATGACGTCTTTTGTCAGACTGAGAGTAAGATATTATTAAATTTCTTGCATTACAATACACTATGATCAATTTAATCATAATAAATAAAATTGTATGAATATAGTATAACATATCAGTACAAATTTTAGGTTTTATAATAAATTACACAATCATATATTATTTTGTATTTACTTTAACTATTGAGACACGATTACTACTTAGACCAGTGTTTCCTAAAGAATAATATATCGCGGATTTAATGCGTTGTGTTAATTTTGATTGCGTGCGGTAAGCAATTGAGTATTCATTTATTTAGATCCATAAAAATAACTAAAATACTTATTATTAAATACATTATAAAGCATTATAAATATAAATATAAAAACTACTCGAGATACGATTTTTATTAGGAAAGAAATAATAATTATATATGTATATTGTATATAAAATGTATAAATGTGTACTTTAATTTTGTTTTTAAATGTTGTAATAATTGTTTTTTTAGCGTTTATTTCACCTTGACCCAAAAGAAATTCATTTTTAAGAAGTACAAAATGTGTATTGAAAATGTATCTCAAATTTCAGTGATTAGTATAACAATGTGCACATGAAAGAAAATCCGTTTTAGACCCACTGCAGATTTAGTTATACTGAAAACTAGCAGTATGCGTCTTTCTATTCCCTAACTAGAATGTATGTATAGTTTAAATTATGCAACCTACATCATAATCATCATGGTTACTCTTTACTTCATACGTAATAGATGGTTCGGAAAATATGTGTTCATTGAGTCCGCTCCTGAATCCTTGTTTCATTTTCTTGAGTTCCAATGCCTTAATCGTTTTGTTGATATCGATTGTTTTAACTGGTATGATGCTATCCTCACTTTCAGTGTCACCCCATTCTACCTGTTAATTATAGTTAATTTCGTACCAAGTATTATATCAAAGGAATTGTTATATTGAGTTTTACGGTTCGCTGTTCGAAATAGATGAAATAGTCCTTACCCATTCGTCATCTGAGTATTTGCCGTTGATATAAGTATGATACATATTATATGCACGTATTTCGATGGGTATTTCGATGGGTATCATTTTATGTCTTTTTTAAATATTTATCTACTGAAATCAAACTCAGGATATAAGAATTAATATTCGTGAAAAATAATAAATAAACACTTTGAATCTCCTATGATTTATATGCATAAACATACAAATGATTTAATTATTAATTGTTTATTTTTATTTAGACATGTTAAATCAAGTATGTTTACTTTAATAATAATAAATTCAATAAGTATAGGTTACTTACTTAATTTTATGTCTCAAAATTAATTAATTAAATAAATTATTATAAATGTGCGCGAAAGAAATCACAAGATTATATTAGAAACAAAAATGGTTATATTTATAGTAAAAATTATATTTTGTAAATTTCAAATTGTGTAAAAACTATTTAATTTTTATTTTAAAAATTTATTCATCAATAATTACTGTTCAATCTATTTATATTTTAAACAAGTAAAATAATTCACTATAGTTACCGGTGATTTATAAATATGTTACAGTTAAAACCTGAAATCTGTCGAAAATAGTTTTAACAAAACAAATTATTTTACAAAAACACATTAAACCACCCTAATCCACTCATTTCCAATCTCTCATCCGTCACTCTCCCAGATAACCCTTCACGTCGTCTAAAGCGAAATTGGCCCAGGGACCTCCTCAACCAATAAAAAAAAAAAAAAAAAAAAAAAAAAAGAAAAAACATAAATAACTAGTCAAATAACAGATGTTATTAGCAATATGATTATCAATTAAATATTTTTAAATACACCGCAGGTACAATTATTATTCTGGATACAATAGTAAATATATCAGAACGTTATCGATACAAATACTACTTTTAATTTTTAAATTATATTTATTACCTTTTTTTAAACCGGCCATCATGCTAAAAAAATATATAATAATAATAATTAAAGCAATACTTACCTGACCTTCGGTACGCGGATCCGGGGTTTGGAGAGTTCGAGAATACGATTTGATGGTTCATAAACTAGTGACTTTGGATTCACGCGAAAATATTTTTCTTTGTTTTCCCGTCTTCTTATTCGCCGGGGTTTGGCCAATTGTAGAATGCGGATCGAGGCAATATATTTAAGAGATGCGCGTGATACGCCTCTTCGTGTTGTTTTGCGGGGGGGTGGTGGATATACTTCGTCCATTTTGTAACGGGGAGCGTCAGGACCTCTTGTGGACCATGGTGGAATATATCTTTCTGTGAAAAATAATGATATTGTGATAAGTTATAAGTGATTATATGAACACAGCGTTGTAGATTGACGAAAGAAAAACTAAAACAACGTTCGGATAAATTAATAAAAAATAAATAAAATAATAATTATAATAATTGAGTAAGAAAGTACTGTAGCCGGGGCTGAATCGAGATTAAGATTTTATTTTAGTTCAATTATATAAAAGTTAAAGTTGTGATATTATTGTTATATCTTTAAAAAGTGCCATCGTGGTCGTATTTTATGATTTATTAACATGTAAATAGCAAAACTATACTTTTAGCGACGAATATTTTGGCTGTTATAATATTTATTATCCAAAATAGTATTGTTATAAAATATTACGCATGATATGATTGAAAAAAGTTCTCACCGTTTATGATATCAAATGGAATTTATATAAAACTAATCGTTTTACATAATGAATGGACTATGCAATTTATATTAAATATCTTAATATTTCAATTTTTTTTTTTGCTTTAAGTGTGCAGAATAAAAATATTGTTGGTATTTGTAATTAAATCGAACAAGACGTAGTTAATTACACGTATTAATTTTTATTACTTAAGGAAATAATTTATCAAATTAACAATTTGAAATTTATTTTTAGTGTGAAATTTATTTCATAAGGGCACGTCATTACATTTTGTACGTTCGAAGAATACTAATTGCAATGGATATAAATATATTTTTGTCATCAATCAATCAATTAAAATTAATAAAATTCATAAGTTTATGGTCTCTTGAGTAATTTTAATAATTAGACACTAATTGTAATAAGGAATGTATTTTAGAACTTTTTTCATAAGTCAGATATACCTACTTGAAACGATGCAACGTTTATTATAAGACTTACTTAGAGTATGAAATGATAAGGAATGATAAGGACTTAGTATACCATTATAATCAACAGTCATTTATGATATTATTTTTTTATTTTTATTTAATGTATAAACAAATTAATATGGTTAATGACGTCTTTTGTCAAACTGAGAGTAAGATATTATTAAATTTCTTGCATAACAATACACTATGATCAATTTCATCATAAGCAAATCATTTTTAAGATGTACAAAATGTTTATTGAAAATGTGTCTCAAATTTCAGTGATTAGTATAACAATGTGCACATGGAAGAAAATCCGTTTTGGAGCCACTGCGGATTTAGTTATACTGAAGACTAGACTAGGAGTATGCGTCTTTCTATTCACTAACCACAATATATGTATAGTTTAAATTATTCATCCTACATTATTATTGTAATGGTTTAGCTTACTCCTCCTCTTCTTGCATGGTTTATATTTAATTTTTTCAACCATAATAGATGCTTCGGAAAATATGCGCATTTCTTCCCAGAATCCTCCCTCGAATTCTCCTTCGAATCCTTCCCCAAATCCTTCCATTTCATCAAATTGTTCTTCCCTAATCTCTTCGTCATCAGATCTGGTTGATATTGAAAAACTTTCCCAGTCGTCCGAGTAATCCTCCACCTCCTAATTATTAGTTAAGTCAATTTTTTTTATAATTTCGAACCAACGATTATCCCAAAATAATTGTTATATTTAGTTGGACCGTTCGCTGTTCGAAATAGATGAAATAGTCCTTACCCCTTGCTCATCCAAGAATTCTTCGTTAAAAATACTCTTGTATAAAGCCAACAACTTTTTATGTTCTTCGTCGCTATATACCATTTTCTCCTATGATTTATATGCGTAAACATACAAATGATTTAATTATTAATTGTTTATTTTTATTTAGACATGTTAAATCAAGTATGTTTATTTTAATAATAATTATTATTATAATAATAAATTCAATAGGTATAGGTTACTTACGTAATTTTATGTCTCAAAATTAATTAAATAAATTATTATAAATGTGCGCGAAAGAAATCACAAGATTATACTAGAAACAAAAATGGTTATATTTATAACAAAAATTCAATTTTGTAAGTTTCAAATTGTGTAAAAACAATTTGATTTTTATCTTAACAATGTTTTCATCAATATTTATTTTTCAATCTATTTATGTTTTAAACAAGTAAAATAATTCACTATAGTTACCGGTGATATATAAAAATGTTACATTTAAAACCAGAAATCTGTCGAAAATAGTTTTAACTAGTTAAAACTAGTATTAACCGCAGGCTCAAATAAGTAATTAAATTTAGTTTTAATTTTAATATACGTCTTCGAACTTGAACTAACTACATAAAACGCACGTGACCACAGAAGATATATTCAATAAATATTGTTCGATAATTCGACCGGCCGATTATCAAATCAATAAAGATAAATTTAATTAGTCGTCCATCACTTAGATACGATAAGAAAATTCATCACAAAGAATCAAGTTTCGAAAAATCATATTTCCCTCTGTGCAGCCGCAACAAAAGCATCAACAAAAATTCAACATGTAAAATGCACATGTAAAACATCCCGCAGAACAAATCGCTGTTTATGTAGAAAAAATAAAATTCTATGTACATACCTCTAAATGCCACGATAGGTTTGTCCTGTTAAATGTAATAATATAATAAATGTCTGTATTTAATAATTATTCTAATATGTACTTATATTTCTACTTTTCCCTAGTTAAAACTAGTTTTACCTATCAATTTAAACAATATGGATTTTCATTAGATAATTTTAGTTTAACTAGTTAAAACCAGGAGTGACTAAAGGAATTTGTCGAAACTAGTTTCAACGGATTTCGGGTTTTAACCGTAACTAATATACACACCAAAATGACATGTATTTGTTAATGAATTAATTCAAAAACAATTTATTTTAATTCAGTTGTTCTGTTTACATAAATCAATAATTTTTGGTTTGAAAATATGAACACATAAACCAAATGTGGTTGTTTATTTTTTTACGCAACTTAAAGTTATTCAAATCCTAAATCAATTCAAAATATATAATTTACGTAGATAGTTTATGATCGATCTGCGTGAATGCGATTTTTAATATACCTAGTTACCACCCCCACTTTAATAAGTGTAATAGAAAAGTTTAACACAATAAGACTTCATAATCTGATATCCTTCAATCCTTTAAGGGTAAAAACTTAAAACAAAAAATAAAAGTTTGTTTTCTTACTTCTTGTAATATGTACAGTTCCATTAAATTGATTGATACTTTTTAAAATGTTTACAGGTACATCATACACATCTTTTTAGATTGTTTATGGTTAAAAATGAAATCTATTGGTTTTCTTTATTTATTAAAAATGTTATCATCCTACGTTATATTAATATCATCTATCAAAAATGTGAACCAATTAGTTATTTTTCTATTTTATATAATTTAGAGAAATACCAAAATAGCATAATAACATAAAATGAGTAATGTGTATAAATATTATTTTGAATAACATTTATGTTAAAATAAAATCCTTCTATGATTTTAATGGAATAAATGTATAAATTATTCTAAGATAATATATAAAATAAATATATTTTACATGATCTATGATAAATATTAATATTATTATTATTGCGACAATTTACTACGAATCTATTAATATTAAACTTATACTGAATAAGAGTATATTATCCTGTTCAGTGTTCACTGCAAAGTCTTTTGCTATAGTAAAAGCTCTTGAGTTAATTACCTATCACTGACTCCAAGACACCGCTATTTTCACTGACTCCCTCAACGCCATAAATAATATTAAAAATACATATAACCCTTCAGACATCGGCTTATATATCCAAGACAAAATGTTCACGCTGCTAAACATCAATAAATAGATAATTAAACTCTTCTGGATCCCCGGACACTCCAGCATTGTAGAAAATGAGCTCGCCGATCACACAGGCCAAAACCGCAATTACCTCCCCATTATCAACATTTACTAAATTCACTTCATTCGGAGGAACGTACAACTGTTAATAACAAATTATTGTCAACTAAGATGACAAGTTTCAAGTGTGTCATTGTTATATGAGGGAGATAAATTTGAATTCAATAATATATCATTCTATAATTTCTACGATGATTAAAAATATAAATTCACATTTATCATTATTTTATTATGTTATATTTAATTTTACATAACCAATTAAAATTAAATATTAATCATTTACCGTTATTCTTATTTTGTTATTGTAAGTACAGTACTAAGTAGCAAAGTATCAAATATTTTAATAGTGTGTCGCCGTAATATAAAGGTCGATAAATACTGATATAAAATATTGCGTTTGCTTAATTTCATCGGTATTTCATTAGGGCTAACTTAACTTAACCTAATCTTAGGCAAGCAAACTAACAGTTAAGACGAATTTTATTCACTATATTGTTGATTCTATAATTACATAATATAATAAATTATAGTTGATGCTTTGAGGACATTTTTTTGTCGTATTAGCTCCATGTTTGTTAAATGGTTTACGTAAAAAAATAAATATTTTTACAGGCTACTTCTGAAATAGATAATAAGCTTACTTTAAAGGTAACAATATTTAAATGTAGTCAGATGAAGCTAATAAAGAAATTATTTGAAGATTAAGCAGTGTGATATTTTAATTGAGTTTATGCATACATTTTCAAATTGAATAATTATTATAACTGGTTAAAATACTTGTTCATCTTATTTTTTATAATTGAATACAATTACGGTATAAATTATAAACTAATGAACAGTTAAAGGGAATTATTGTGTTTAATATTATATTTTATCTTCAATAATTTTATTTTATAAAAAAAATGTCTTGCTTCTAGTCATATTATTATATCTTCCATAACCATTCTTTATTTACTTTGTTCTGTGTTTTAATTATCTATATTGCCATTGTACTAAAAGTAATCATCATTTCAAATTAAAAAAGTAAAATAAAATAACTAGCAAAAAACAATATTTATCTTAGTAATACTCGAAAAAAATTATAAACATTTAAAGTCAATATTAATAGTAGAATTTTAATATATTATACAATGTATATATTATTATACATTGAACATCATTTGTTGTGGCGTACATATGTGAGAGTCATAAAAAGCTGCAAACAAGTTGTGTCCGAAATACTGAGATGTGTCCCTTGAGTTTATTCTAGTTACACGAGTTGTGTACTTGTGTTTGGTAGACTTGTTAGGTTGTTTGGTAGATTTTAAAGATATTAAATTCAAATATTCAAATTGAAAAATCTTTCTATTAACATTTTATAATATATTCTACACTAGAAAGACGTCATTTCGTCATATCTATACCTAAATTAAAAATAACGATAATTGTGGATATTTTTAAATAAAACAGCTTTTATAAATTAAAATCGAGAAGACGAGAAATGTGTCTATTTTAATATTATATATTAATATTATACTCGAAAAATGAAAATAAATAATATTGTTATACTAATAAATAAAAATAAAAATAATTATACGCCATTATATGGTTTTTAAATAAAGCAGTTAACCCAACCTACCAATAATAAAATTTAATATAGGTATTGTATATAAATTAAAATATATATGTATAAATAATTTTAATAATATTACACATAATACCTACTCGTATATTAAGTCAATTCATGAAATTTATCCATATTAGCATTTAATTTTTAATTAAGAAAGAAGTATTTTTCACGTGTCGTTTTTAATAATTATCAAGTTTTTTTAATTGCAATATTAACATCACATAAACAAAATTTATGACTTCAAGAAATTAATAATTAATAATGGCATAGGAAGGAAATAAGACAAAATTCATAATATAGTTATTTATTAAGTAAATTGTAAATTTTAGAAGTTAAAAATTATTTGAAACGTCATAGACATCAAATCAAACACAATAATGTACATTATTTCAGTTTAAAATATTACTCATTTTCTATCTATGAAGAATAGGCGGTTCATGTTTTTCATGATTATGGTTAATTTTGCGTACAATTATTTCAGTAAGATTATTTATATTTAATTTTTATAAAAGATTTACATGCAGTTTTAGTACCTACATCTCCATCTCTGCAAATAACAATTTAATAATTAATGAAAACAAAATTTTGTAATCATTAATTACCAATAGCATCTCGATTGTAATTTACTCAACATTGAACAGATAATGTTTAAATAGCAACTAATTGTATAATATTGTATTATACTATCCTATCGAATCTTGTGGAAAATACAAGTGTATAATACCCATTGGAATTTTTACATAACAGTAATAGTATTAACATATTTTTATTATAAAATCAATGATAAAACTCAAGTGTCTTGTTGTACTTAACATCAAAATCCTTTCGTCATCTCTCGTTTTGGTATTTAATCTGTCACCGATATAAAGTATCAGAGATAGAAAACATTTTATACTTACTTCTATCGAAAAAATGTTTGTAGTTTATTGCTAAACCTATTCATAAAACGTCTATAGCATTGATTTTGTTAGTATAGATTGTATATGTATATTATTGTGAGTCATCAATATATCTGCGAATCGAAGAGTGTACTTCTATGATCGACAATGATCGAGTAAACATTCACTTATCGGCCGTCAATGTGTTTCATTGATTGACAATAACATCACCGTTTTTCAATTTTTGTTACATTATTTTGTTTTTTATTACTCGAATGATTTTTATTTTTAAACGACAGTTTTGGCAATGGAAGTAAGGCAGTTAAGCAACTACGCGCAAAAACGCCGCATAAATAAAAATCAACCACCGTCTGACGAAGATAGGATGACTTTTCTTCTTTTCTCAAGTATTGATTTTAAAACCAAAAAATATAATTCTCGGTGATATGTCCCGTGTCTATCCATGGCCGTATAGGGTTTGCGCATCAACATATTTCATAATAATAGAAAACTGAAAGAGATTAGAAATTCTCAAACTAAATGTAAGTAGATCACTCACTAACTTTCAGCATATAATTTAATAGCGCTCGTATAACATTCAATTTTAAAATATTGTGGAAGTATTTCTGTTTAAAAATATACCTATACGTATACTAAAACAATATATGTAACAACTATAGGTACTTTAGTGTACGGGTTAGTGTGGACTCATTATCATGACCAATATATTTATTTTTATCGCAATTTGTTTATTGAATAATACCTATTATTCACATTAATAAATTGTGACTTTTGTTTAAAATTTAATTGAATAGTCCAATGTATTTTTTAATTTCATATGTATACATATTATTTGTGAATTATAATAAGTATTAAAATTTAAAATCCAATCAGAATTTTATATTAAAATAGTTCTTGTAACGTGTAACGTACTTATTTTGTACTTTTCAAAATGTATCAACACCATTCGCCTATTATTATTTAACCTATGTTGATTTTCAATAAATGATATGCGATATTTTAGCACAGTCAAAGAGGCAGCACGCACACGCACACAATTTTGCGCTATCCATCTCATACATACAATATTTATGCTTAGACATCGGTCGATTTGCAAATCAAATTATTCACGAGTGTATCAAAATGGGTTTTTTTTTTAATACATATTGTTCCTTTAGACACTTAACAGTCTATATTGACAGTCGTCTAGTACACAGTACACACACTATATTGTTTATAACCAGTGTTATACTTTGAACCCTCCCTCATATCAACACTTAAACTCTGTTGTTGACTCATCCAATAAACATTTGAATCCCTGATGAATTCAACTACAGAATAAAGTAAAGTTCTGATTGCGAAATGCGCCAAAGACATACGTATACACTATACGGGTCACCATAGAACCGCAGGTACGTAATACACATATATCCTAAAGTCCTGTTTCGCATATATTTATGAGAGCACAAATTTATATTAAGGACATAATAACATTTATTACAGTACGCATTCTAGTAAGCAGCGATTCAACGTTTCTGGAATGATATATTGATATATAATGATATATGTATATACGCGAGCCTTTACTTACCTACCTATCTACCTACCTAAAGAACGCGGAAAATCAACTTTGTTTTCATATTAACGATTTCACATATTGTTTGCATTTTATGAATATAATATATATTTTTACATATTTACGTTTAAATGCTTTTAAAATATCATATTTTATTAAGATATAAATTTATATCTATTTTCTAAATTTAGTTTTTTATTTCAAATTTCATTACAATACAATTACAGGATGGTAAAAATTATTACACATATTATATTATAAGCTAATATTTTTTTTTAATTTTAAACTTTGGGTATTATACATAGACTTATAATAGTTATAGTTTATAATCTTATATTATGTTGAGAAAAAATTTGGAAACTTAAATGTCTACATAAACTTTTTTAGGAAAACTCTAAGTGTATAATTATTTATACGTGCAATCTTCAAATCAATGTATTAACATATTATACATCATTTAATATCATTATATTTTATTTAATCATTTTAAATTATATTTTTCGCAAGAATAAGAGTTGATTTAATTGAATGGTTAAGCTATACGACGTTAATTGTGTTGAATTTTCCGTACAATTATAAAATATCTTATAGATATACAAGGCCGTAACTGAAAAAAAATTCGAGGGAGGGGGTCCAACATTTTTTTTAAATATAAATGCTGAAAATTTTTAGTCAATAAACTTTATTCACCACTAAAATATTTCTACTTTTAAAAAAAAAAATGTTGGGGGGTAAGGGGGTCCAGACCCTTTGGACCCCCCTCAGATACGGCTTTGTAGATATACCTGTACATAATGTGTGTTATATGATAAAAGTTTTAGAAAAAATATTTTACTTAATCATAATATAATTTATGTAATCAAAAATAAATTTGACTATTTTAATATAAAAAAATCTTTTTGTAATTTAATTGTGTACCTAACAAATTATGAATTATAAAAATATCATAATTTGATTATTATTTTAATACTATTCAATACTGAGTGAAATTATGATATTCCAGAAAGCTATTACTTTTACTTCAACGGTATGCATTTTTAAGTAATTGCTACCCTTTTAAAATACATATAATATCATTGATTATGACGTATAGATTTAGAAAAAATGTCTATGGTCTAATACTGAAAAATTGAGGGTATTCAACTAGAACATTTTAAAAATATACATAAAATCCGTGAAAAATGTGATATTATCAATATTAAAATAAGATTAGTTTAAATAATTTAGTATAAACATAAAAAACAATTTAATAATCTTATTCGTGGCCAGAAAATCATATTAATTTCGGAATTATGATGTCGTTTAATTTCAGAAATTTTTGATGTCTTAAACGGAAATTTCTGCTTAACTATTTAAATAATTTATCTTATTATCAGAAATATATAGCTATGTGTCATTTTTTTTATATTTCATCGAAATATAGGTTTAAAATATACCAAACTATGGTAAATTTGTTATTATTAAACTGCTTTCATCGTTTCTTTTGAAAATAAAAGATTAATTTGAGTAGGAAACAAAGAAATTATAATATGAAAGTATTAAAAAGAAACTTTGACATTGTTCATGTAACTCATAATTAAATTTCTTGTTCTTATTTCACGAATTTGAACAGAAATTATTCATTATTATTAAGTTTATACTATACAGTTATGCGGAATTTATACTTGTAAAATCTTAGTTGCCGACTAATCTATGCTAACTTTTAAGTTATAAATCGTTTGGTTTTATTCTTGTTTTTATAATCTTTATATGGTTATAAAAATAATTATTCATTCAATAAATTAAACACAAATTTGCTGTAGAAAAACAGTTTTAATTTCAGTCTAAATCGTACCTCTGTAATATATTAATTAGGAATAACCTATGTAAATGTATAAATTATAAATACCTTACATTCTACGAACCTAGATATAATAAGTTGTATCAGTAAAAATTATAAATATAATACTACCTAAGTAGTATTCTAAAATGCACTACACTACAATTTTTAGTAAGGTAACAAATCACGCAGTATTTGGAATTATCTCGGCTACAAACGTCCTTATTTGCATTGGAGTTAACATGATGTGCTTGGGATCAGACAATTTTTGTTCAGGCCTTGTCGGCTGTTCGGTGTCTGTAGAATTCTTATTTTCTGACATCCAAGTAAGTTTAGTGTTTTCCGAGAGCCATTGATTTCCACCTAATATTGTCTCCTTCAGTGAAGCTATACGGAACTTCGTAAACAAATCCTAAATCAATCAACAAGTCGTTATAAAATATGAAAAAAACAAAAAAACAAAAAGCGTATAATAAATTATGAAATAACAGATATTTCGATATATAATCAAGTTAAATACGAACTGAACCTTCATAGTCGTCCAAACTATGCAATATATTATATATAAAATATTAGAACGATATATAACATGTTCGATTTAAATCAAACTTAAAATTCATATATCAAGACCATATAAATATTTTAAATTAAATAAAATTAATTATTTTTTTTATTTTTTCTTTATTTGGTTATTATTTTTTAGATTTAAATATTAATCACATTGCCCTTAGTACATAATATGATCTTCAATTTACATTAATTTCAAACTAAAATGTAGTAATAAAAAAAACAAACCTGTACGTCTAAAACAACTGGAGTGGATAAATTTTTATCTTCATTGTACTCGAATATGTGCTCAAATCTTAATAACACTGACCCGTCTTTCCACGGTTCCAAAGTAAGTAACTGTACGTTATTTGGTAAAGGTCTTTTTAAACCAGAATACTAAAAAAATGAATTCTCAATTAAGATTTTACAAAAATAATTGAAAATAAAATGCATACCAATTAATTGCAAACTTAGTTTGTATTACCATTTTTGTACAAACAGTAAAAAATATACATGCTTAAAAATGTAATTAAATTTATATTCAGATTATATTTATTTTTAATGTCGATTTTATATTTTTGCGACTTGCAGTATGCTTCATTAATACAATTTACATTTTTTTATTTAGCTATAAACACTTATTATAATTATTCATAAGCTGTTTAATTCTACTACGAAACTGTAAAATGAAGTTTACTAAATGCAAGTGTTTTAATAAAACAACCAGAGTTAACAAATACGTAGTTAAAATGATAAGGTGATGGTAACTATTTAATTATTATTTTTTTTCTATTATTTTTTAATTGTTTAAGGTTATTTTTTTCAATACTCTTTAATTATACGTAGGAACTTAGATTTTTATTAAATATTTTGTGACTTATTGTTTAGAACAGATTTATTAAAAATTGTCTATTTTAATATAATAATATATTAATCAATGAATAATTTAAAAATTGTAAAAATATTAACAGTTGGCATTTTATGTATCATTAAAGTTGGAAATTTTTCAAGAATACGTTTTCGTTTTTATATAATTTGATAAGTTAACTATAAAAAGTAAACCTAATTTCATCCTTAATAATATCACTGTTTTTGTTATTACTTCGATTTAATAAACGATATCAGTTTTTTTCTATAATATTTTTACTGAAAATATAAATTATTTTCTTATGGGATTAAGATATCACATAGACCAGGAAAGCGAGTTTTCTTAGTTGATTATAATGTATTAGTTTCCCTTGTAGTTTTGAAATAATATTTTACAGAAGTAGTTTTTTTGAATTTTTATTATTTAATTAATAATATGTTAAGTATCCTTATTATAATATTTTGTATCTCGTTAATTTATTTGTATATTTTCTCGTAACTTAATTTTGTTTTTAACCAGATTATAACACGCAAGTAGTTTATTATTTTTTATACCTACATACTAAAATATGTATAATGTAGGAATACATAACGTGACCGTAGGTTTACAATATAAAATTTGAACTAATTATTATTACATGTCTATAAATATTCATGATTCATGTAATCTAATTTATGTACTATAAATATGTATCAATAGTATTATTAGAATAAATTCGTAGTTTTTATATTCAAAACGTATTTTTTGAGATAAATATTTATTTTGTTTTACCTGTAGAGCAGTGGATTTCTTTAGCTCTTCATAGGATACAACACTCTGTTTCTTTGTGAAAAAATATTGTGGTCGAATAAGTTTTCTTTGAGCCAATAGTCTTTCTACTGCAAATTGTTTATCAACTGATCCTAAAGTTAAATAGTGATTTCCTCTGGCTACCAAGCCCACTCCAAATGCGGTCTCATTTAACGCTTCGTTAACGCCAAAGGCATCGTCTTGGAATATTCTTCTATGTACCTAAGAATGATATTTAAAGTCATTATAATTATATCGCAAAATAATACTTGATACAACTAAAATTATAATATATATGACGTGTGCGAGTACCATGAGCTCGATTTCACCATCCTGAAGACTCGATCCACCTTGAGACCTATCATTGAGAATGGAAAATCGTGTTTGTAGGTCTGTCAACGATATGCGGGAAGTAATTGGATAATAGTTTCCGGATACGTTTTCCACGTTTTCTTTTAATGAGAATGAAGGTCTGTAGTTCAATACACGTTTCAACATTTCTCGGCCGTTAGAATCGGTATAGAATGTTTGATTGTTTTTGTAAAACGGAATGTGAAAACGTGATATGATTTCCTTTCCAATTTTATCGCTGAGAAAGAACAAACAAAATTAGTAACTTTTTATTGGTCTGATTAGGACTAACAATAAAAATTATTTTATTTACTTACTCATCTGGTATTGGTCCTACGAGCCATTCGAATTCGATATTATCATTTCCGTTGTATTTTCTTATCACCTGACTTACCCATTCATTACATTCTTTATGAATTTCTTGTACAACGGGTCCTGAATATAGATATAAATAGTACTATTATTTTATATTACTATCGTTGTGACGCTAATACAAATCGATTTAATTTAAAAAAACATCTAACCTGATACGCGTCGTGGTTTTTTCTGATTATCGCAAAGAGGTATAGGTGCACCGTCAGGACGAAATATATAAGCTCCCGAGGCTCTATGAGAATCTCTTTGGTTATCTCCGGACATACTTTTGTAATATAAAAATTCCTGAATTAGCGGTATTTCCTCGTTGTCGACGTGCAATACAAAACGCTTTGGGTCGCTTTCGTCGATTGTCAGACCTAAACGCTAAAAACATATATTTAAATAAACATATGTGTAAAAATGATCCTGAGTTATATAATTATTCGAGTATTTAGCAAAATAGTCATATGGAAAAATTATTATTTTTTTTTTTATTAAAACACGTGGTTTAGTGTGAAAACTCCAAAATAAAATTATTTTAATGCAATCATAATATTATGTAAGAAATATAAAAGTATGTATCCATGTGTATCTATATGTTAAATTTTTCTTGAATGAGATCAATTTTGGCAAGTTTTTATAAAAAAAAACTATTGAAAACAATTTTTGCACTATTTAATCGAATTGCATCTTTATTCTTTAATACAAATTAATAAATAGAAAATCTGTCATTAAAGAAATTATTTGAAGATGGAACCATAGAACATATGTTAACCCAATTTGTTTATTTCAAATGTAAAACATACAAGTTGAATATATATAGCACTACTTATTTAATATTATGCCATATACTTATGTCCTATAATGATGTTATAAGAACCGTGATGCTTACTCTATCGCCGACGTCCACGGGACCTTCGGTCTCTGATCCTTCTGACCTCTTGGCCCGTAAGCTGTTGGTATAGCTACTCGGTTGTTTGGTAATTAAATACGACTTGTACCCCAGTGGCGGTATATCTTCGGCCTGGAAAACGAGTTCGGCAGTGGCCGACGATTCGCGGCCTGGTATACGTAGTACTGCATCTGGCAACGGTACGAACTGCACCGTCAGATTTTGTCCCCAAGGATCGGTTACGGTATAGGCCGTTTCGGCGATTATGGGTAACCGGACGAATTCCGTTACCGGTCGACTCAACGGATTATAAAGAGTGAGTACGAACTGTTCACTGTGTTCGGATACTTCGCATTGGCTGATATTCAAAAGATGACAGGACTTACACCCTGAAGTTTCTATGCCGGTGGCTAAACCTCTGAAAACGAATGCGTCAACTACAGCAGTTGTTGTTTATTCGACGGATACGCCGTTATTATTATCAGTGATGTACATTTATAACTTGACGAATGTATAACTAAGATAAGCGACAGTGTTAAAGACCTTATCGTAAGTCGAAAAAAGTTGTCTCACTTCTGTCGTAATAAATATTTTGTCCTAATAACTGTGCAAATTGAGTACGAGATGTACACTTTGTACTTTAAGGGGGCCCTTTTTAGATATTTATTGAAAATACTTAAAAAAAAACCAAAATGAAAAATATTTACTATTCGTGGTTTTTATAAAAGCAATATGGATTGTTGTGTACGAAATTAAGAACTTCGAAATGTTCACACGTTAGTATGTGTAAGAGTATAGCAACTAGCAATCATGACACGTATGATAAATATATTTTAAAAGGGTAAACATTTACGGTTAGTGTTTATCGGAATCGTGAAATTGGCTATTGGCTCTTGAAACATTTTTTTGATAATCACCGGATTGAAAATTGCAAATAATTTTAGAATATTTAATTTACGAGACTAAAATGTGTGATGAGTATACGTCATATATCCTCGTAAAACACGGTGAGTAGGTACTTCCGTATCCCCCCCCCCATCCAATACATCACTGATTATTATTATTGTTTGTGCATTACGATAATATTGAGCACGACGCATCTTCGCACTCTTCGATCGCCTCGCTCAATAACCGTGCGTAATCATTGGCCACGTGTTGCTTTTCTGTACCGGTAATGGCATCGTGATGTTGCATCACCCCCATCGTTTCACGGAGCACTGTGATTTTTTGCTCATATTTAGCGCCTGTTAGGCTTTGAACGGCCAATTGTTTGCACGCCTAAAATATTATTAATAATCAAAATAATATTAGTTTCGATTTGATATTATTAAAACGGTGTTTCATTACAATATATTATTATTGTAAATGCTACAACACGCAGCTATAAACATATGTGTGTAATATCGCTGGAGTCCTATTTCGTTGGTATTAGTAGGTTGAGTATTTCGGTATATATTAAAACACGATTAGAAGAATTAATAAGCATATTGAATATGTATGGTGTACGTAAATGTTAAATAAATGTTTAGCACACTCAATGATTTCAATTAGTTGGGTTACGTACTTGTAAATGATTATTTCCCCTTCTTTCATAGTATTTTTGTGTAGGCCTGGACGTAAAATATCCAGTCCAATACGAATGTTTGTCACTTTTGTATGGGAAGAAGTCGTCTTGCTTGGTCGGGAACGTTATTTTCTGATCGTTTACAGCTTTCAGATAACATGATGGTGTAGAGTAAATAGCATTAACTTTACTTCCAGACGCTTGTTTTGAGTTTATATGTCTACAAACGATAAAAGGTTAAAGTTCGGAATCTGGGAATATTTTGATTAATCAAAGAAAATTAATTGTCCATAATATACCACAGTTGTTAAAAGAATTAATTTTATTTTTTGACTAAACCAAACCACCGTGTAAAATAGTTTTCAAATAATTGTATTGTTAATGGTGCAGTGGCAAACATAAAATATAATCTATATACTATATTGAGTGTCCTGATATAGCATTTTTCCCGTTTCACTACCGGCTGTGCGCCAGTGGCTTTGTTCTAATTAATAATATTTTAAAATTTAATTTTTGAAAAATATTGCTTTATTACACGATTGCGTTTACTATTATTTTTTACAGTAACTTTATTTTTCATAACTCGTATATATGTAGGTATATATATAAGATATAAATTATCATTATCAATCTTCTATAAATTTATGATTTGAATTGTTAAGTTTCATTAGGAATTTAAAAAACATGTCATAATAATAATACAATTATACAGTATTAATTACAAAATATTTAAATTTTAAAGGGTTTTATTTCTAAAACGAAAATAAATTTAAATTTAGATTGTATACACATTAATAATAAATAGTAATTAGTAGATTCGTTATCCAGTCTGTCATTACTTTTATCTGGGTGGTTAATTAATTTTGAATGCATTAAAAAAAAAAACTATTATTATACATACAAATATAATAATATGTCTTTTAGATGCGCGTACTTAATATAGTTATATTTAATAAAAACCTTTTGAAAGTACTATATGCATTCATTTCAGAATAAAAATAATATTTATAAAAATAAATGTTCCACGGGTAAAAGCCAGATCAAAGTTATATATTTAAAAAAAACAATACTAATATAACTGTAAGTTTATGTAGTTTATGATATTGTTATTATTTCCAAGATTATAAAAATGTAAAATGATTTAGTATTACGTCTTTTTAACAATTATTCCATTCGTTTTTCAATCGAGTTATAAATTGTTTACCTATAATATTTCTAAAAATACCCAAGTAAAATAATAAATAATTAAAAATAACAATATGCTCGTTCTTTGAATGTACCATTCAATTTGAAAAATTATGAATGCACATCATATACAATATTATACTGACTTAATTAGTTTATCCATGCTATAAAAATTAACAGCTGCATCTGTGTATTGGAAATCATCACCCATTGTTAATATAATATGATTAGTTCGATAGTGAGAGGACTGGTTGGTTGCATATGCAATAAGCCTTTGTGCCTGAAAACATTGACCGATATTAAGATTCCCGATATATAAAAAAAAAACCCATGCACCATATTTTAATTGTATAATATATGATCTACACTTGATTGATTTATTGAATAACTACAAGAAGCAATCGTATTTCGTTCATTTTAATGGTGGATAAAATGTTTTATTCCGACAAATAATATGAGTTACACTCGTTATGCTATTGTTTGATTTTTTTTAATAAATAATATATTATAATATGCTGTTTTTGTGGTGGCATAAAATAACAATATTTAGTGGATTTAATTACATAGGATATTTTGGCGAAAAAATAAGCATACAATTTTATCCATTTTATGAATAAACAAATAAATGCTAACAATTCAATATTGCTTTCATTCTGTGCGTCACTGATAAATCCCCGAACATTGTGTTCAAAACAAACGTTATTTTTAATCAATAATAATTTCCAAGTATTATAATTTATAAAAAGCTTAGTATTTTTAAGTAAATAAGCTATAAGAAATACCACCATAGATATTTTCTACAAAGTTATAACCAATGTTAGATAAGCTGTGCTTATTCTGAAAATGACGGATATGATAATTATTGTAAAATTAAAAGAATCGCAGCACTATCTTATAAAACAAATAAAATAAAGCATTGTTTAGTATTATAAAATATTGTTTACTATAAAAAATATATATAATTATTATATATTGAACTTAAGAAATCTTTTTGATTTTTATAATAGAAATTTTATAATTATTAAGTTATTTAGGATGTATAAAAAACTATGTAACGTATGGGCAAAAGCTGAAAAAACCTTTAGCTAGAAATTATTTACTTGGTCTTGTTTTAAATGTTATTGTTTTATTAAATAAAAATTAGAATGTATAATTCAACCGGGGAAAAAAATTAATAACTATACCTCATAAGTATATTATTGAAACTTTGTAAATAATAAAGAGGCTTATGAAAGTTTTGGAAAGTTGACACTTTGCAATACATACATATTTAATGTGTTGCCATTAAAAAAAAAAAAAAAATGTTAATATTTTTTTATTCTTTTTTATTTTATTTTATCCGGGGTCATAGAAATTAGAAATAATGAATCTAGTTTCTCATTATTTTAATACATATTTATTATGGCAAAAAGATAAAATAAGACGTGATAAAATATAAAACTCAAAAATCAATAAAATATTTTTGAAAATTGGAAGAGTTAATATTTTATTGAGTGTAATTCAATAACCTAACCTATTGATTTCAAAACATATATTTTATATTTTACACTTTTAGTTTGAGGATTTTCAAAAAAAAAAAATTGTTCTATACATAAAGAATATAATTATAACTTGAAGAATTTCAAGTTTATTACTAAAAATAATCAAAATTATTTGTAAGAAAACTTATTTTAAGATAAAAGTATATTTCTTATTATTTTAGCCTTTCTTCATTAAAATAATTTTGAACCTGACTTTTAGAACTTGTTTTACTTTAATTTAATATGAAATTCCAAAAAATAAATGTGGTTTAATTAAATGAAATATATGGTTACACGGTATACATGAATAAATTATTATAAATTATAATATTATTGGTTTCGCGCAACTTATAAGCATACATCAGTTAATTTTTAATCAAATCAAAATTATAATTATTTGAATTTAGGTTAACAATTTATAGTTGCTAAAATTTTATATTGTACTAAATATAAACGTAAAAATAATTATGTTCAGACTTTTTAAATTTCTCGTTAAAAAGATTATATTTAACTTCGAAATTTGTAATCATTATTTTATCTACCATAATACACGACGTACATGCCATTTTACCCATAGCAACACTCACATCATTAACACAATACCACGAAAAACTGCAATCCCGATCGTGTTAATATCATCATATACAATTTTAAAAACAAACCAAAAAATTATCAATTATTGTTGTTACGTTGTGCTAAACCAAAAAATAATGTATTAATATGTCACTGCAGGACGTTTATAAAGACGAATTACATGTCATATACACTTATTAATGTTATATACATCCGCACAACGGGTCATTTACGCGATTTAATGATTATTATTTCGCCGCGTGCAAGTGAAGTGAAACCAAAAAAAAAAAAAAACTATATAAAATGTGATTGTGCACCACGTCGAGTGTACTAACTTAATGAGTTTGTCCATACTACGAAAGTTAATAGCAGCAGAAGTGTACTGGAAGTCTTCGCCCATTGTTAATATCACACTGTTAGAGCGGTATTGAGAACTTTGTTTTTTAACGTACTCAATCAACCGGTTCGCCTGCGTGTGTATATACAACGTACGTCCGTACGTACATGTGCTTAATAATCGAATATATAACGTTAGTGATTTACTTGATTAATTTGTCTAAGGATTTGAAATAGTAATTGGCATCTTGGTACGTAAAGTCTCCGCCCATTGTCAATATCACGTTGCCGTGGTTCTGGTATGCGTTCTCTTGGTACCGCAAGTAATTGATCAAATAATTCGCCTAATTTATTTATTTTTCATGCAGAGTGCACAAAAATATAATATAATATATATAATGTATATATTATTAAATGCGCGAACAGCCAACGGAGTGATTGACGACAAAAATATGCATAAGGATCTTTGGGGAAGGGAAAGGAGGAAGGATTTTATTTTTCAATACTCTACCTTGGCCTCTACGTTGTACTCGGGACTCCTTATGTCGTCCACGATTGGGTTAACGCCACACACGATGTCGAAACAAAAGCCGTCAGGTGCACTGTAATAGTTGTAGAGAACTTGTGTGTAGAGATCTGCCGATGAACCTAAATCGAAAGTGAAACGATTATGAGATTGGTGAAGAACATATTAATGGCACTCAAGTACAACTGTCTATATACGCATATATTATAATAATTATGAACGGTATACTGCATGTGGTATGCCGGGCCACAAAATATGTTACCGATACAATAAGTTTAGGTTTACCGAATTTATGCCTTTGAAGACTTATGCATAATATTTTAATATAATGTATGGGTATAGTCTTTAAAACACGAATACGATCTAATACAATTCGTGTTTATGATATCAAATAAATATCACACGACTTAATTTAAATTAATTAAAATACAATTAAAAATTAAAAGTAGGGTCAACATTGGTGTTTGATATCAACCCTCCAATACACTCGTCGATCATAATATATACATAATATAAAAAATGGTGACATTTGGAATGTTAAAAGGAGCAGTGAATCGAGAATGGTAGAATTGGTGCAGAGAGCGGAAAAGTTTTTTTTTTATCAAATAAACCAGTGGACCGACAGTATTTACAATTCTTTACATACGTTGTACATGTGCGTGTTGTTGCCGTCTTACTAACGAATAATATAAATACAATTACATAACACAGTTTAAATTTTGTATTGTTAACCTAAATATTACAACTAGGGTTCTAAATTTGAAATATTTCAATGAAATATTAAAAAATATTTTTTCTTCTTTTAAACGTGTTCGGTTATATAGTTGATAAGAAATAATATATTGATAATACACAGAAAATATCCATAGTAAATATTCAAAAATATGCACTATAAATTTTTGATAATTTGTTCGTGGTGTCTGGAAAAGATTTTTAGCTCGCTAAGCAATAAATCAAATAGTCAAAAAAGAAAGTAAATATGTACAACAACTTCCGAGCCCTAGAATTTACCACTTGTATTATTAATTGGATCCTTATTGGTTATTATTTATTATACATATTTTCTTTATTTTTACACAATAAACCAACTTTTAAAATTTTTCACTTGCAAGTTGACGTGATTATAAACATTAAGATATAATAATTTATATTTTGTTTTTCATCATGTTTTTATCCTTCCGTCAATTGTGCGAGATACCTGCTTATTTACTCCGAGCTTATATGTGAATAAGGTATTATATTATAATATTATTATTCATTAATGGTAGACCAATTTTTGTGTAACTCTCGTCAATAGGTGTGATCAATGTTTTGATGTGAAACATCTAATGGCGCGGTACGGTGGTGAGACCGACTGTGGCGTGGCGACGCCCCACTCGTGGTTCATCGGCTCAATTCACCGAAGCTCGACAAAAAATTAATAATAATAATAATTTTCAACATTATTACAAAAAGAAAATTGTTAATGTTTCACATCTTCCAGGCAGATTTGAAGTTTAATGTTTGTGTTAAGTTTTGTTATATCTAAGTATTACATTACCGTCAAATACTACTGTTTACGTGAGTTCCTCGTGTGTCTAAATGTATACATTTTAGTGCCAATATAATGAATATGGTGTTTATATCCTGGAGAAATTAGGTAGGTAGTAAAAATATATTTTTATCTCGATCAATTATACTATGGAAATGTATTTTATTATGTTTAGCAAAGTTCTTTATTTGCTTTTATTTAATAGTGGTTTTACAATTTTAAAAATTAGGATTTTTTGGTTTTTATTTGTAAAATGTTAGTTTTTTTTCCATTAATATATAAACGGACTAACTATAGTATTTCTTGGTATCCATTTAATCATAATAAAAAAAACAAATAAAACGTAATTCAAATGGTTTAAAACAACAAATACTCGTACTATTGGGTACAATTATTTTATCCCACGCAATAACTAACGTCACAAAATAACGAGCGATTAACGAAGGGTTGGGGTAACCAACAGTACCAAAAATATATATGAATCTAATGAGTTTTTGGATTATTTCAATTGTATTAAAGAAAATACGATGCTGGGGTTATAACATGGATAATACAGACTTGAGTTCATGATATTTTAGTTTATAGGAATTAATACTTAAAGCTATAACATTTCAAATGAATAATTTAATTCAAGTCCCATCTGAGTCAAAATGTATGCCCGAAGCGAAATTGTACATTTTAAAAATTCAATCATCATCAGGTTTTCACCAAACACATTCTTATTGAACTTTTTGTTATTTAGCACGTAATATTCTCGTAAAACATCTATTAGTACCTTGTTTAGTATTTATTATTACACTTTTATCATTATGTGCTCATTATAGTAATCACATAGATACAATAAATATTATATTTTTTATAATTATTTATGAAAAAATGTATTTAACTTTATAAATTATAAAAATCAATGTTGTGAACATTGTTAGTGGAAATAAAGACATTTATAAGAAATATTATGATACTGGTAAGAAACAAATTAAAGAAAAATCAAAATCATATTTATAAAAACCTATGTTGATATTAAACAAAAATCATATTTTTAATAAGCGCCAATAAATTTTTTTAATAAAATTGTTAATAAATACTATTGTTGTATACACAAATACACATTCACAATGTTAAAATCAATAAACATATATTGTAAATTACTGATTTAAGATACCACTAGCAATATTTATGTTTTTAATTGAATGAAAAAATGTTCGAGTCAATAAACACTACTAATGTCTTTAATTAAAATTTATATTTTTTATTCGTAACATTTTTTATATTATTTTTACTATGTTCATACTTAATCGCGATCTAAATATTTATGATATTTTAGGTTTTAATATTTGTATTATAATTTTAATAATTATAATATTTTATCATAATAGACATAATAATGTCATTGTAACAATAAGCAATTATAGGTATACAAAATGATTTATATTTTATTGTGGTTTGTAATGATTGAGTTATAGCCTATAGTAAAAACTAGTCCACGAATAACATATATTATATGAAGTGAAAATTATAATACAAACATTTAAATGTACCAATATATTGATTCCGAATAGTCCTAAATGAATATCATTGGTCAACAAATTTAGAATGTAATGAATAATTGAATCCATTTTTTGAACACTGGAAATTAAAAACATTTCTGAATATATTCAACTAACCAAAAAAATGTGATAATACAATTACCCAGTTTATTTAGTATTATCTAGTATTAATTTTAAACAAATGAAAAATCACAACTAACCAGACATTACATTTACACATGAATTTCTCGTGGGATAGAGCGATAACCGAATGTATACGCTATGTTCACGATTATTCAAAGATAAACGCTACGGAAAAAATGTGAATTTGAATGAAGAATATAAAGAGTGGAGCAAATTAATTAAAGTTGATGAATTGAGTAGGTGGTAACACTTAGGGGGGTATTACCTGGTAAAAATATGATACATTTAATTTAAAAGATATAAAATATTACTGAACGAGCGGCTAAGCTAATTAAAAATGTTGGCTCAAAAAAGAAAGTCTGCAATAACACGAGTAAAACGAAATTAGATATAAAGTTGAAGATTATCCTTCAAAATATACAGCTTGGACATTATGATCCATTTTGTAAACACGACTTGTGATAATAACAATGAGTTTAATAAAACAAATTGCATTGTGTACGTGAGAAATTTATTAACGCGGTTAGATTAAAGATTTCGATTCGTATTGAAATACAGTGGTTCCTGGATGTAAATAATCAACAATAAATGAGGAGATTGATTAAATATTGAATAATATTACCTAAAGATAAACACTAAATAATATTATAATGAATAACGTTGGTTTACTGTTAGTACAAAATTATAATTATGTTTACCGCACGTTTTTTAAATAAACAAATCATTAATATCTGTCTTATTTAACTAAAACTAATTTTAGACTATATCATTTAATCATGTATAAACAAATTCGATATAATATCAAAAAATCATAAATTAAATTTTAAATAAACTGTGAATCGTAATAATCCTATTGGTTTACGCTTGAGCGCGTTACTAGTAGGTATTAAGTATGCATACCAGTATACCTAGTAAATTTATAAAGAAGCGATTGACTAAAATTGTCTGGAAACAATACTGAAATTATTAAATTAAAAATCCATAATTATAATATTGTTCTTTAACTCGTAAGTATTTTAATGCCATTCTATACAAAACTGTGTACACCATTAAGTAATTAAAACAAAACTGGATATTGAGCATTGGTTTCGCTTCCTATAATATGATTTGAACTCACAGTATTCTTTTAGGTGTGTATTTATTTATTATTTTTTAAATTTTAAAATGATCTTGCATTTAAAACAATATTTTAAATGGTATTTCACACAGGTTTATCTAAAAATTGTACACATTTTGTTCAAAAATGATGTGTTTACAAATATTCTTCTCCATATTTTTATCACGCTATTTAAAATACATTTTTTAAACTAAATACTCTAAAATTGTTTTCTTCGAAGTAAAATCTTTAGTGCTCAAATTGTCTACTCCGAGAAAAAAATACTTTTTAAAAATATTGTAAAACCAATAGCCTCGAGCTTTATTCGTCTTGATAAAACGGAATTTAAAATATTTTTCTTGTTATTACTGTCGTTGTATAACAAAAAACGTTATATTATAATATAATTATTTATGTTGGTTCGAATTACCGCATCTGGTAGTTTACTTCAAAGTCCGATCTCGTAATATTTCGTTGACGTTAAAAGATTTAATCTTTCTTTGCGTACGTATAAGTTTACTTATCATTACAAAAACAGATGTTGTTTTCGTTCTTAAAACACAGATAACACATAACAAACGAAATCGGTCCGATGAACAAGTTCTCTAGTATATTGTTGTATAATATTATAATTACCAATATTAGGACTGGATTGCCATATCATTTCCGCCGTCTTATTCGTCAGCCTTTGTATTTTGTCCTCGAAGTCCAATCTTCCAAAAAATAGTCCATCGTAACCGAATTGTGAAAACAATGTGGCCATTTGCCTCGAGTGGCCAAATGGATCGATTTGCCACCCGATGTGAGGTCTTCCACACTCGCCGAACGTATCATTTAATTTTCTGTGATCAAGCCAATGATTTTAGTTGATAATCAATTCCATACATTATATAGGTAGATGTACTTATGGACAAAATAAAAATGGAACTTGGAAGGATTTAGACTCTACTTTAAAAAAACTCTACTAAGTCCTTATAAAGTAATTACTAAGTAAATATCAATTTGTCTAGAATTTTTAAATCAAATACAATGAATATCATTGAAAAAATAAAAATAAATTTAAAATGTTTTTTTTATGGCACAGTATTTTAGATATGTGATTTAAACACGGACAATAAGAATTGTTGAGTTTCCACAAAATATGTGGTAAAAAAATAATTTTAACACACAGTATAAGTAATATTTTATCACAAATATTAAATATTGGTGTTTTTCATTTTATTCCGTTTGCTTAATACATATTGGATAGATATGAGATAGATATTGCATGTAAATTATCTTATAATTAACAATTTGTATTTGTATACCAATAACCATAATTGGAGGAGGTGTGGTACTATAAATCCCGTTTTAATTTTAATAAATACTACGGGGACCTGAGTCTCCTCAATCAATGGTAAACATTTTATACAAACAAAATCGGTAAACTATATGCAATGTTTTTAATTATCAATATTATTACCGATTAAACGGAAATGTTTATAAAAAATATATATTTTTTGAAATGTAATATTATCTACTTTGGTGGTTTAGGAGCCTATATAATATATTTTACACTGGTCTCGGACTGTTTCGTATTGGTCCCGAAATTCACACATACATTTTGTTCCGGCCTTGGTTCCTATTGTATTATTCGAAAATTCATGCGAAATAAACGTCAACCGAAATTTCTAATGAACGTCCTTTGTCGTTACTCGTCAAGTATACGAACGACAAATGATCATTACCATGAATGAAATTCAAATGGTTACCAATTGGGTGGATGCTAATTTTATTATTATAGGTACCAGGTACGGTTAACAATCGATCTGCGCGGTGACGACATAAGCGATTTACGCCGTACCCGTTGAGCTTTGCGAATCGGACGCATTTATTATTTACCTTAAACCCCAAGTAAACTGGTCGACAATGGACACATAATTTGAAGCGGCTTCGTCGTTCATGCTCCACGCGCCGCCGATAAACTCCAACCGCCCGGACGCCACTAGGTCTTTTACGATACTCTGCGTCTCCTCGGACTGATCTACCCACCATTTCCAGAAGAATGCCGTCTCTACGTAGATGAACCTGAGACATACAACACGCGTTAATTACAAGAGTTCGGGGGGGGGGAAGGATATTACTTTTATCAACAGCTCGTAACAAAATATGTTTATCTTTAGAACCTACCTCTTGTTCGGGTCTTTTGCCAGTTCGTTAACTACAGAGTCTAAAATGAATTGTACGCCGGCCAATTGAATGGAACTGTTTGCTAAAAAAAAAAAAAAAATGATTAATTAATAAAAAAACTATCATACGAACATTAAACAGCCATTCTTTTGTTCTTTTTCTATACCTACATCAGTACATACAATATTGTATTATACGCTATGAACAATATGAACTTATATTAAAGCAAAGCAGAATAATTAGTTGTGTCATCATAAACTAAACGAAAGAGTTTACAAAGTAATTAAATTTACAGCACAAATTTAATACTGTGAATCGGTATACATGTTTTTAGTTTACATAATATTATGTATAATATTTAAATGTATTAATTTAATTATATTATTTTTGCACGTAATAACATGAGCTCAAGTTGCAGAAGCTCTTATAAAAAATAATCAGTATTTATTTTACTAAGTATTAACTGACATTTTAAATTTTTTAAATGTTCTTTGTATCTTAAATTAATTTTTTTTACAATAGCAATAACAATTTTTCCAATTATAACTCAATAATATTTAAATATTATACCTGAATAAATTTCAGGTGATTTGTTAAAATGTTTTATCGCAGTGTTTTTTATGTGTATTTTTTCAAATGGCAACCCATTAATTTTTTAACATTACGTTCTGAAGCAGAATACTCATTTGACACTTTTAGTGTTTAAAATATCAAATATCAAACTAATAATTTATTATAGTATATTATATTATTTTTAAGCTTTTAGATAAGTAGATAAGTACATCACAATGTTTTAAGTTCTCTTGTGACCTCACTTCTTTAAACTTTAAATAGGTAAGTATTTAAAATGTATAAATAAGAAACAATTTATACACTCACATTTTCAAAATAAAACTTTGTGTGTCATAACATCAAATAAAAAATATGACGTGTAAAGCAATTAAATCGAAATAAATTAAAAATATAAATCACGAGGATTGAATATGGTAAAATTCGCATAAATATTTTACAAAATAAATGTGGCACATTTAAATAAAATATATAGGTCAGCCTAGTTGTATATAACAGGGGTAGCCAGCGAGAAGAAACTCGTGAGCCACCAAATATATTAATAAATATGGAAGAGCCAAAATGTAAAAAAAAAATAAAAATAGGTCATACATAAATATACATAAATTCATACTAAAAATTTTTTTTGTAAAAATGTTACGATAAGTTGCGAGCCACGAAAGTCTATGACGCGAGCCGCGGTTTGGCCACCCCTGGTAAATAGATACTTCAATGTATATTATATTATTTAATGTTTTGATCTATAACTCAAGTGTTATGTATTTATAAAATATACCATTAAAGTTATATTATGTATAACCACTTTAATAGATTACCTATTTTGTATTATTACATATTGTATTGATGTACTGCATTCGAATAAGTAAAAATAGATTTTTTGGATTATTCAAACTAAATGATTAATTGTATACTATTATAATATAATTACTGCCGAAGTAATATTGATCGACGGTCTTCAGCCAGCCAACGTCATCGTGTGTATGAGGTATAAAGTGCACATTGAGATATCCATCTTTGACCGGATGACACGACTGAAAAAAATAACCATAAAAATAAAAAAAATATTACTCGTCTCAGTAAATGTTCACCGTTAAGTCGTTCTACAAATATAAGATTGTGCAGGAAACGTCATTATTATTTGTATACGTGCTTAGTTTATTTAATAATATAGGGAAGTTTGCCCAGATATACTGTATTACCATAGTTCGCAGTTTATCAAAAATATTACGAAAAATGGCCGGACTTGTCATTTTAAATTATAAAAAAATAATGTGTGTTATTTATTATTATTTATTATTCCTCGTTAAACGTTTATCGGCGTAGATACGGTATATATATATATATGTTGTATATAATAACTCTAAAATGGTTTTACTTATTCATGAGGTTCTTATTCTCCGTCGCTGGTTTACATATAATTTTATGTCTTAACACGTAGAGTTGCCCAAGTTGCATGTTGTATACCTGTATAGTATATATATATATATATATATATATATATATGTATAGAATACCTTTGTAAAACTAAAATAAAAACTGAACAATTAATCAACGTGTACGATAATATAAATATTCTACAAACTAAACTTTAGTTACTAAAGCATCGATAAAACATCAGATATACGGTAAACTTCATGTAATATGGATAATAAATTATATTATTTATTTTATTTTATCACGTTCTACTACGTTTGGCCATATTCTATATTATTTAAATTCTTGTTGTATTTAAGTTTTATCTACTGATAATACCTAATTACTATGATTTAAAATGTTAAAAAGGCACCTATACATTATATTATTATTATTTTATTTATATACACGAGTTTACCTATATTTACCTATATTATTTAGAAATCAATAACTGGCTAGTTTAACTATTTTTATACATGCATATTGTATAAAAAAGTTAATTTGTTCAATAATAAAAATAACTCAATCATTTTTAATAGCTTTTAATACCATATCATAACTGATTTAATTGTGTTACATAATATAGTTTATCATAATTCAAAAAAAAAATTAATTCACTCGTATTTTTTCTACCAGAAATGCTAAAATTGTAACATTGATTTGTATTTTAGATAAAATTGTATCGAAAATGTATTGTTCTGCTGTTTATATGCCGTTTTTATCATCAAATAAAATCCAAGAGTTTTACCGCGACACCAATAATCCTTTAAAATTGGATTGTAATAAAATGATTTGACTAAATTACATACATTGTATTCCATTACTTAAATAAACACAATGTTTTAATGTTGATACTTAAATAATATAGGCAAATATTATACGGTTCAATTCGTTTTAATCTCGTACACGCATTTAGAACTTCAAACGATATTATATATTTTTACAATGATATACATATATTGGTAAAATACAATTATTGCAAATTGTGTTTATCGATGGTATAACATGATTTTTGTCTGTTAAAATATATTTTAATTTTGTGCAATGCTGTCAGGTTTTATAAATTTCAAAAATATGTAGAAATAACAAAATATAATTAATCTATATAATATCAACCAGTGATCCAGAAAGCTCCCACATAACTTATACTGTAATTGATACAATTGCATAGTATTTACTCACCAGCACAAAATATTTAATCAATTTAAGTTAATGGCTTAAAAAAGTTGAAACAATATCAAAAATGTATTTATTCTCAATGGAAATCCATAAAAACATTGTCTACTTCCGAATTGAAACGCATTAAAATTTCAATTAATATTATCAAGTATTAGGTCATATGAAATTCAAAAGAAAATGTTTATGTAAGTATAAGTATTTATCTTCAATAATTGGCGATCCATATTTGAAAAGAAATGTTTCTTTTTTATTTTGATGAAGTTGGCTAATATATTGATATTATATCTAAAATTTTTTAAACATTTTTAAAATTTTTAAAATTTAAACGATGATATCAAATTATAGTATTTGATAGGACTGATTATTGAATAAATAAATCAACCTTAAAATATCGGTTATTATTATTTATTTATTTTTAACTGACAAAAAGCTTTTAATTTGATCGTTTTATATGGAAAATTATAGTGCAATTTTAAATTTGACAATATTGGAGTTGATTTAGTACTATGCAACCGTTTCGTATATGTAAATGATTTCTTTATTATTCGTTAAATAAATGCAATCGGATTCTTCCGAAACAATAGATTTTATTTATTATGATCTCATTCAACTTTAACGCCATTTACACTCATATATAAATTATCATGGCGAGCGACAAATTGTCTTAATTGTTAATATAATATTATATCCTAATCCTTGCTTATCTTAAAAGCAATTATTATTATTTAATTTTTATGAAAATATCGTACATGCATGCATAAATATGCCTATACTGATTAAAAAAAACCCAGCAGATTAGATTTTTATTATTTATATATTTTTAATTAATTTTTTTAAAAATTTTTATTTGAGTTTAACTTTAATTACTATATGATAACATTTTTGATTAACAAATTCACACATCAAAATAAAGTGATATATATATATAGCGAATTAGCTTTTAAAAATTAAGAATTATGTTCATAGTTATTTTATAAGTAAAAAAATACTTAATAAATACTAATAAACTAATACATAAGTTAACAATCAATTCACGCTGCATTATTATCGGATGAATGAACCTAATGATAAAACATGAAAACGATTACTGTTTAACTCAAATATTGATTAACAAAACTTTTGATTACGAATTATAAAGAATAAATGTATGTCATCTATATTTTATGTTGTAAAATTAAGACACTGCAAACATAAATAAAATAGTTTACAGGTTTAACGTAAAAAATATTACAATGCTCTAATTTTTATTGTTTGATTATAAGTCTATAAATAGTATAATTAATATATATTTAATTATGTTTAAGATATCAATATAAAAAAACTACCTGTTAATGAATATTAGTTACCTAAATATACTATACAGTGTAACATTTAATGCGAATGTATTATATACTATTTATATTATTTTATTAGTCGTACACTACTATATGACCGTACCTCATATCCACATTTTGCACTCGGTTCGCTTTTTCTCCAGGGTAAGGCGTAAGTACTCGTGCAAGCGATCAGCACCAGCAACGCCTTGTCAACTGAGTAATGCATGTTTCGTAATTATTAGGTATGCGGAAAACGGCTTTTCGACACAACTAAAATAATAATAATACAATGTTATTGTCATCAGCCACCAAGTTCAGCGAGAGCAAGACGAGCGCGAATTCAACAACCGCTGCATTAGTTGAAGTCGGCAGTTGTAATAGTCGCCGACTGATACGAAGACCGGACGTTTTGACCGGTATTATAGTGTGCCATTCTACCGGTTTCACTACTCCTCCTGTGAACAGATTACACCGCGCGAGTGTGAGCGTGTGCGTGCGAGTGAGTGGTAGCCGATTACGATGTTATCTCAGCCACAATAACCTTTGATCAGCGGTCAGGTGTTCAAAATAAAAACACCGTTGAAAAGATAAAACACAAGCAAACGCTTATCCATTAACGGTTTTTGTCGGTTTGATTGTTATTGCAAAAGTTAATGAAGCATATTGTAGGCGACGAGTATTACCTATAATTGTCGGCGCATTGTCTGCAATCCCCAGTAGTTAACACTACACCGGTCTTTTGTTAACATTATTAATATATTTTGTTATATTTTCGTTCGAGTGTTGTTATAACGAGTGATTGTGGCCTGAAGTATGAGCGAAGTGAATGGATGTTATGATTGATTTGAAAAAAAAAAATATAATAATTAAAATTATATCATTATTTCAATATGTACGCACTAATCAACGCCATATAATATGCTTTTCGGGTTTTTAATATGTACGCAGAGTAGCGAATAGCAAGTGCCTAGTTTAAAATAAATTATTTAAAATTAGTTTTATTTTTCTGACGACATTTGTTATTCACTACTTAGAAAAAACTTTTAAAAAATATGGTCGAGTTTTTCCGTGTACATTAAAATATGAATGACTTTTACCTACTTACTGACAATACGTTTGGACGAGAATACGTTTTTAAATATTAGCAATAAATAAACACAAGCTCTTTTGTTCATAGCTCTTGCATTTACTTTTTTTAAATAAAAATTGAATGCCTACGTTTTGAAAGCTAAAATTGCTTCTTTTGCCTTTATTTAAATTTCTTTTTGACTTGAAATCTTCATATATAATTTAAGCATATTGTTCCAAAATAAAAATAAACCATTTTTAAGTAAATAATTTTTTTAGAACATTTTACATTTTAAGACGCTGTTTTTTTACATATTTAAATAAATTTAAAAAATATTCATTCACTAAATAGTAAATAATATCTACAATAAATTTAATTTAAAAATAATCATTGAAATTTATGCTGTACGATTTTTTCATGATATTTTTATTAACATAAAAATATGAAGTATTTAAATATATAAACGTATTATAAATGTATGGAATTTCCTCGTGGCTTGTCAATTGGCCGTTTGGTGTGTTATTATATATTAATATAAAGTGGTTGCTGGTGTTAATACAATCAATTATAGTTACTATATTTATATATTCCTTTGTGGGATAAGACAAAATATACATTTTTTTTTTTATAGTTGAAAAATCCGATGAAAAAGATTCGAAGTATTTAGTGAAAACGTCGAAGATCTAATTCTTTCAAAGCAGTTCGATCGACAATAATATTATCACAGAATATTATTGAATTATAAATAAAATATGTTTAAAAAAAATTAATAATTTAAGCAACACAAGAAATTATTTACATATGCCGATGGTATAG
Source organism: Rhopalosiphum padi (assembly GCF_020882245.1). Classification (NCBI taxonomy): domain Eukaryota; kingdom Metazoa; phylum Arthropoda; class Insecta; order Hemiptera; family Aphididae; genus Rhopalosiphum; species Rhopalosiphum padi. Next base: position 7,612,379 of record NC_083598.1, on the reverse strand, counting down.
AGCAGAGGTTCTCTACTAGGATGTCGCAAACTTTCCGTAAAATTATTTTAAATATTCTTATTTATCATAGCAATCATTCATATTTTTCACAGTTAAAAACAAATAATTTTATAAAATATAATAATATGTACATAAGTATACTCGTAATACGAGTATTTTAAATTTTTACACTAACAATTATTATTGTTTTGTTTGTTTTTTGTCCTGTCATTTTTTTTTTTTTTTTAATAATTAGATATTAACATTTGAATAGGTGCGTAAGTATATGTTGTATATGTCATATATAGAAGTCAAATGAAAATTTATCAATAGTTAACTCAAAGTTTTCAAAAAACGATAAATGATCTAAAAAATGCTTTCTCTCTCGATATATATATCAATAGCCCTAGAAATCTCTGGTAAAAAAAAATTTAGAAATTCAAAACACTTTATAGGCACATTATTGCGCTGAACGATATTGAGGTATACCTGTAGGCATAAATAGTTTTTGTCAGCAACACATTTTAGCATCTACATAAGATAAAATTATCTAATTATATTAAATATCTAAATTCTCTTAATTATCATAATAAAAATTAATAGAAAAAGATAAAACATCATAAAAAACAAACGTTAAAAATAAATACATTTTAAGATATAAAAACGACACTATCAATATATTATAATTTGCGAAGTCAGTAAGTTATCATTACGCAAAACACAAAATGATACCATAGACATATCCATTTAAACATATTACATCTTATTGGCATATCATTTGTTTTTTTATTTTTAACCTTTTTAGTTAAATTAATTGTATTATTTATTATAGATTCGACAAATCAAATAAATCAATCAAATTAAGTTTTAAAAATTTAGTGAGACTAATATGGTCAATAATTTTATGTCCAACTGAATGTGTTCTTTATATTCTTTGTCTAGTAAAAAATATTTTATTATTTTTTTTATTTGTACTTTGTATTGTATTTTTATAGTAATTGAATTATTTTACTACTTAAATTAAAAATTAAAATTAAAAACTAATTATACATAATGAAATGACCTATTTAATTAGTGATAAATTCGCACAGATGTAAAGGAAGTATGTAAAATTTTTTTAATTGTGATAATTCCACTTTACTGGTGTAAAAGATTCATATAATTCAGGTAGTCTAAACAAATCGGGCATATTGACGAACGCTGGTACAAAGGACGCCGGTTTTATTCGTTTCAGACTTAAGCACGGAGAGCTACTGTGATTAATTTAATTTTAAATTCAAAGGTCAACGTGGCTTCTAGTATAGGTCACGCATTCGTATAGTTGGTACAGTTGTAAGCTTACGCAGACTACGGTGTCTGATTATAATACACAATATGGCACTCCGTTCCAGGCGAATTCCCAAGCGTGAGACTTTAAACAACACGCGTATTAAATTCAACTCGTACATACGACTAAACAGGAAATTTTTCCGTGAGGATTTTTGGACAAAAACTAAACGCATGATTTTAATACTGTTCGAGAACGTTTGCTTCATGTAAAACGTAAAAACTCAATGGTTATTTGATAAATATTATGTTGGTGATCCTCGATCGAAATTCCAAACTCTGCTCAAAGTTAGTTTTTACCACAGTTTACGCGACGTATCAAAACCTCTTCATAAGTATTAATATATATTATTGTAATATAAATTACCATCGCATGAGTGATGGACGCATGGTGTATGCATTTCGATATTCAACACCGTCCCTAATCCAACTAATTATATTGAATTCATGCAAACACGCAGTTCATATTTTATTTATAATATATATTTTAATCTATGTACCGGCTGATATACGGAATAGTGTCAGTCATATTATTGTAGTTGATGTTTCATATTAAATCATATTTGCATCTAGCTATTAAATTAATTAATTGTTCAAATATTTTCCATACGTTAATAGTTTCGGCCTTATGTTATGAATATTAAATATGCCGGCACATAAAGTAGCTGTTACTTAAGAACAATTTAAATAACTTATATCGGTAATTCGGGCCAATATAATTAATTAAAAATAAATTTATTTATTTCGAATTTAAATCATAATTTCAATCAGTTTATACTAAGTATGCAATACCGTTTTATTCATTTTTTCTAATTGGATTGTATATTTATATTTGATAATCATAAGGTAATAACTTCAGCAACTATATATTATCGTTAAGTCACTTTATTAGCCACTACTTTTTTACTGTTTAGTTGTATACACTTTTGAGTTATATAACCATACAAACGAATAAATGATGTTAGGGTTGCCATACTATAATTTAGTATGTTTTTTGTAATTTTGTGTTTATTCTTATTACTATTATTATTCACATAGTAAAATTTAAATAATGTACTCATATGTTTATTTAAATATATACATTTTTTTATTATTTAAACAATATTAACCTTAATTCTTTAAATAATAAAATTAAAAAAACATTTCGAATAGAATACAAAGACAGATAGGTGTTAATCAGATTAAAAAAGTAAAGAATATTGTGATCTATAAAGTTCAATCATGAAAGGAAACTAAACAAAGTTTATATGAAGTATGGAATCGGAAAGTAAAGGGAAGTTTGTTTCTTGTAAGATTTCAAATGTTTAGCTAATTTTATTAAACCAAAAACGAAATGAATTTACTTAAAAGTATTCGTATTTTACCGTATCACATTTATATATTAAAACGTGAAGTGATTTTTCAACAGATATATTATCTAAAGCTCTGAAGAACCAATTTATGTTATTTTTTTTTCAAACGTGAGTCCTTGGTGTAAAGATGGACTGTTTAAAGAGAAAAGTTAAAAATTAATTGAATGGCGTTTTTGTATTACATGAAGTAATAAAGCGATGTGAAGATGTGTCAATAATGAAACATTATCGAGGCTCAACTTAATTAGTGTGAGTGTACTGAGAAGATATCGAAAACGAGGATGACTTTGTATAATTACACTAAGTGTTCAGTAGTTTCTTGTGTATGGAAATTACCAAAAAAATTTAAAATTGATAATTAAAAAGCCTATGTAAGTATTTTATATTAACATATTGTAAATTTAATACTGTATGTTTGTGTGGATAATATATTATCTACATAATATATAAATTTGAAATTAGTTTTTTGTTTACTGACAATTAATTTCAAAAACTACTGAACTGATTTAAATAAAAGTTATATCACTATAATATTCCCATGAAATGCATTTTGACTCACGAAAATCTAATAGTTTTTTGTTTATATATATAGGATCGCCATAAAAAAAATAAAGTTGTATACGTTGCTATGAAATTTTTTTTAAATAAAAGAAAATAATATCTAATTTATTGATTGTTATTATTCAAATGTACAACACGCAATATTCTTACTTTTGTAGCTTATATGCACAAAAACTTTTCGACCGAATTTGACAAAAATATCAGAGATTTTTTTTTAGAGATACGAGGAAATTGAAGTTGTATATTGGTATATGCAAGTATATTTAATAAATTGGAGTTCGATACAATTAATTCCTTTAAACAGGTTGAACTAAAAATAATTTTTTTAATGGTTTCCTCGTAATCAATAAAATATACATTATTATCACATTTTTGTATTTTATGTATGTACATATTGTATACATTGACTACAACCTATAAGCATTCATAGTGGACTATTATACTTTATAACATGTGTATAATTTATAAATTATTATTGACTAGGTACTGAGTAACTTTCATTCTCTGAAAAATCATTTTCAATATAATTGATGAAGTACGGAAACGTTAACAATCATATTTAACAAATGACTAGAAATGTTATCACGTAGGTATATATAAATATTGTAAAAAACACATACATAATTATAAAATCATCCATAATAGATCCACTCGAAATCTAATATTTCACTCAATCTATCATGATTGATATTTTAATTATTTAATAGACTTAGTACTATAAAAACGATTTTGGATCAATTTCTATGTACAATACTATTATTATAGTTGCATTATACTATCGTACAAAATTAGATATTTGATTTTTATAAATTTAATTTAATTTTTAATTTTTTTTATAAAAACACCATTATTGCTTTTGAATAATCCGAACGTTAATTTGGTACGCGAACGGAGAATAGTCCATTGTTAATGTCACGAGTACAATTCTAAGAGTATAATGGATTCGTTACTGAGCATCAAAATCTCGACAACAATTATTTCTCGTTTTTAGGTTTTATTATGTAGTCGAAATTCGGAATATTAACGTGAATAAGAAATATGATGGTAGAATGATACATTTCACGATTGAAAAGATGCAGTTTTTTCATTAATGTTCGATAAAAATGGGGAAAAATATCAGTGTTGCTCAACGGAATCAAAATAAGGAGGACAATACAAATGTTTGCATAAGAATATATTTGTTTACAAAATATATGGAATTACTATATTATGGATAGGTATATCAAAAATCAGCCGTCTATAATGCACCAGAATGTCTGCTACTCACGAATCATCTCGATATTCAAAATCCATGTAGATGACATATAAGAGCATAAACTAGGATAGTAAATATGATTAAACGTTAAATAATATTTATTATGTTATAGACACAATAAAAGTACACCGAATAATAAAATATCGCTATTGTATTTATTATTATATATTATGTTTTTATGAATATGCTTTTTTTTTTTTTTTTTTGTAGTGTCCTTTTATATATTTGGTAAGTGTTTGCACTCGAATCACTACATCGTATTTGATATTGATACTAATGATAAATAATTCATAATTTAACTGAAAGTTAAAGTAGTGAAAAGGGCTAAATATCACGTAATATATTATACTCTTAATTTAAATTTCGTAAACCAGTGATCTTATCATTGATGTAAAAATGGTATGGATTTATTTAAAAATACGACTAAAAAAAAAGTAAATTGGCTTACACACAAGTAACTTTATTTAATCTCTGTTAAAACTATAAATGTTTTTCTTTCATAATAGTTTGGTTACCAAACTTTGGTACATCAGTAAATTAATTGTATTTTATTATATTTATATTGCATATTTTATTAAAATTACATCTGTATTTTACTATTTAACACTGCTTATAAATCCTAGACCTAGAAATGATTACAAAACAAACATGTATATTGTATACATGTGAAAATTGTATACTATAAGTAAAATATTTTTTTCTTTATCGTCTACTATAACCTAAACTCACATACAATTATGAAAATATTTATTTTTTCAAACGTTCAAAATTTCAGATCTCAAACCAAGAACTATAATAACGCTAATTTAGTGATAATACAATTTAACTTTTATTCAGTGATTCAATAAAACACAATATTATTATGGAATGTTATGTTATCGTTGTATATTAGAAAGAAATACCTTAAAATAATTTATCACAATAATTGTTTGAAATATTAGGATTTAAAGTAATTAACAACACGTATCTAGGTACTAACTGTTCTATGAAAATAAGGTGTATAATATGTTAATATGCAGGTCATAATTCACAATATCGTGCTATATTATAGGTATCATTAGTTTTGCTATTGAGAGATGTCTACTGTCCTTTTAACTGTTGTCTGATGAATATATTATTAAAAAATCGTATTAATACCAATTAAAAAAAATAAAAAGGTACGTGTAATTACCGGTTTTGCACATATCGTTGACAAATTTATGATTCGTATTATTAATTAAATTACATTTCGTTATAAAATGAATTGTACAACTGTTTTAATTAAAATGACTTAAAATAAAGCTATTCTAATTTTTTTTATCGCATTACACTCGAATAAAATGTATGAAGGTCTGACATAGTAGCCAAATATTTATATATTTTGTTCATTGTGTTCACCCTATAGTCTATTTTATTGCTTACTAACCTATATAAGCATACTAAATTACTATTTTAAAATAAGTGCACGTGATGTTATGATCACAATCATGAGATAACACAACCACTGTTCCTCCCACTGGTGATCGGTAGAGTAAGTAGGGCATTATTCGAATACTTTTTTTTAATTTAAATACAATTTTATTTGAATATATTCTTTTTGTAATTATTCGAATATAAATGTATAGTGTATATGAATGATTCATTGAAATAATTAAAAATAATTATTCGAGTAAAATCTTAATCATTTAAAAATCGATTATGTTCAAATATTTTTTTCATTAAAAAAGGTAAATATTTATTTGAGCTATTATTTTATATCAAGATTAAAATTTACCAAACACTAGTAATCGGTTTTAGAGGAATGTGTCGAAAGTTATATAATATAAAGTACGATATGTAGACAATGATTGATTTGAACCTGACGGGTCAATCACTGAACCATCGCAGTCTAATTGACTTAGCATCGATAAACCTATTCTATATGTGTTGATCTGTTTACAGCCAATGCAATATTGCAACCACGTAATGTTATTTTACTCAATTCAGACAAAGTTTGGTAATTGTATTGCATTTTAAATTAAATTAAATAATTAAGTTTTTTTTTTCTGAATGCATGTTAAAAGCTTTTTAATCTATTTCAGCTTTTCACTAAATACATAATAATATACGAGTATCTCATTCAGGGCCCCCGCATACAATCTCGGCCCCCTGTACCAAATATTTGTCCGGGCCCTTTATGAAACTCTAAAAATTAATTTTAACGGGCCCCTGTACTCAAGGACATTTTTGCACAGTTTGAGATTGCACTATGATTTCCTTCGTGCGTCATGTTTGTTGTTTTAGTAAAATGATCAGTGCCGTAGAAACCGCCAGTGCAGGCGCACCATTGAACCGGGGCACTTGATCTTGAAAGGGCCCTGCAGATTACCTGATATTGTGACAAAAAACATTTAATATAACAAATAAAAAATAAAATAATGTGAGATGATGAATAATAGAATGATCTTTTTAGTTATTAATGTCATTATGTAGGTAGACGCGTAGACGGTAATAGACAATGGTTACATATAGTGTCGTTAGCATGAGACGTGAGTTCGACCTAACCTAGTACAATAATTAGTATCTGACTTATGACAAATATAATTTTGATAATTATTTAATACTTTTATTAATTATTGTTATTATTTTTACAAAGAAAAATTTAAGTTTGATGTTTTTTTTTTATAAAGATTGATATAGATATATTTTATTGATGTTTTTATACCAAATAGTATAAAAAAAAATATGTTGAAGCCATCACACCTATAATTATTAATAATGTGTATTTCAATTAATTTTTTTTTTAAATTTTACAAAATAAAATTTAAATTATATATTAGTTTTTTTTAAATAATAACATGTATTTTGTTTTAATTTGTTATGTGTTTATAGTAGGTATATGAATATAATATAATACAATCATTAACATTAGTGATATAATAATTTTAAATAGATTATATTACAATCTAGTTATTAATTTATTATTATAATTTAGGTAGGAACTTCATAACGTTTTAGATGTTAACTTAATAAAATTATAAAAAATTTGAAACTTGTGTAAATTTGTTTGTCTCCATATATTTATTCTACTATACATGTATTCATAAATGGTACACTATAAATGGCTATTTAATTAAGTAATTACAATTTACAGGTAAATTTTGACCGTTTGATATCTACTTTTATGTTTAACAGAATAGAAATCTAATAAGTTTCATACCAAATACCACAATTAACTAATATCATTTTATGTTGGAATAAACACATTTTATGGACAAAGACGTAATTTGAAAAGCCAAAACTAAAATGTTTTAGTGGACTTTTGTAGTGCTTGTGGGGCCCTGACCTAATTATTCTATTATTATTAATATTATACTATTCAATTATCTCATCTATGTTAATATGTTTTAAAACATTCTTTTGATTATTATTTCTGTATATGAGAAAATATAAATTACCAAATTATGCAACTTTTTGTTTTTCTTTAGTAAAAAAAAGGTTCTTATCAACTATAAACTATATTCGAGTAAATACTCGCACATATAACATGTTAATTTAATTAATTATAATATTTATATCTGATAAATTGCTTTGATATCACTCGAATATTAATTAATAATTAAGTATAACATTTTGATATTTTTTGTAACATCATTATTCACCACCATATAAATACATTTATAAGTCACAATTAAAATAATGTCATTCTCTCTTTGAAGTTAATAATAAGTAAAACATACTATTTATATTATGTATTATAATTGTATGACGAAAAGAATAAATAAATTATAATTTATACTTAGGAGTTGATAAGTTCAAAAAATTATTAATATTAAAATAATGATACATAATAAAATACATTATAATATACTATACGGTTACACTGTGACGGTGGTGGCAAAATTTTGGACTGCACGCCGATATGCTGTGTTAAATGGATAGATATTATATAGAATATTATGTCGAAGATATAATATTCAATAAACTGCAAACCACCAAACTTTTTTTTATATGGACAAAAAAATAATTCAAAATTAAATATCACACCAATTTAACAAAATTATATTAAATTATTTTACACAATAAATAATAATAAATGATGATATGAAATTTAAAAAAAAAAATTGAAGTTAAATTAAATTTACTTTTAATCGATTTATTTGTATCATTTATAAATAACTAATACCCCCTTCATCCACACCATAAGCACATTAATTACTATTTTCAGGCGGCGTAACATAATAAAAATTAGTAAGAGTCCCAAACAACCACAAGGTTGATTGTGGCAGTCTGAAATACGTCGGGTGCACAACGTTCGTTCTACAGAAGAGTGGTCAACGAGCAATCTCACCACAGCGCAGTGACAAAAATGTACGAAATATATTATATTATAATATTATCGTAAGAGTATATGACTTAAGTCACTCCTTAGGTCTTTTACATTTCCCATGAGAACGAAACAAAATTTAGTTAGAGATATCCACGTGATTTATTATGGCGTATTATTCTGAGTAACTTTGTAAAAAACTTGGCAATTTCATTTAATTAATTTAGATGCGTTTAACTTTTTATATAATCAAAACTGCATTATAGTATTGTAAACGTAACATTCCGAATGACGTTGTATGGAATTAAAAGCCAGATTTTAAACTAAAAATAAAATGCCAATCAATGCTTATCCTAGTTACCGAACACCACTCGACATTTTTAATAAATATGCCTAAAATAACTGTAGGAAGGGTTCTTCCTATACCTACCATATTTTTATTTGATATATTTTTAAGTATAAATATATTGTATAATTGGTGCCAGGGGGAAGTCCTTCACTAGACACCTTGTTCAGTAAAATCATAATTAATGTACATATTATTTTGTTTCGAGTTTAACATATTTCATAATATACAGGATAGGAAGGCGCCTTTGTGTACTCAGTTCACTAAGATCTGAGATAGGTCGTCAACCGGATAAGTAACTTTGATATATTATCATATTAAATAATATTGTATCTCAAAATTCTCATTATTTATAATATAATACATGACGATAAGATAAATCATTTAAATCACTCTAATTTTAAATAAACGGCGCAACTTATAACATCAGTCTCCCGTGGCCCGGCCTAATAATATTTTATAAGTCATCGCTACCACTTTACCAAAATCTAAAATATAATACGTATATCGCAGCATGTGGGTACGTACACAGGTCACAGATAACTCGGCAAACTGCTAAAGTAGGTACGAATATTATCATTTTCGCTGTTTCAACTTGCCGGAAATTTGTCATTTGTCGCACGGACGACGACTGCGTACAAACTTGTCGGTATTTGATTAACAGTGTAGATAGGTTAGTTCAGTATTATAAAAATACTTTTAAAATCGTATTAAACATAGATACGTAGGTACATTCATAAAATATTTTATATACATTTTAAATACTATTTATTCAATAACAATTTAACTGCTGTAAAATTATTTAAATAAATTTACTAAAATACTTTACAAGACTGGTAATAACTTACACAAGTTTTCGAGATTCACGTACATACCTATAAGTTTGTTTGATATTATGATGTAAACGCGATTAAGACCATGTTGTTTTTACCGGGTTAGGATCAAATGGTATTATTTTACTAAAACAACAATCATGCCGCACGAAGGAAATCATAGTGCAATCTCAAACTGTGCGAATAATAGACGTAAAAAATGTTCCGAAAATGTTTTATATCGCAATATACACGTGCCTTAAATATGATATTATTTTAGAGGACACTATCCTGAATTTTTTTACCTTTGTGATAAATTATTAAAAATATTGAATTATGGGCAATAAAAACAATAGGCATTTTAATAAATAACCCTTACCTTTTATTCTAGCCTGTTATAAACTCAGTTTTATTCCTATACATTTGACCCGTTTTAATAAAACATTCATGAAGGTAGTAGATATGTTTTCATTTTTGTATCCAATTTCACTGTTATCAAGTACGGAAAAGAAATATATTAATGCGTCACATGATTTAATGGCTATTAATAATATAATATCTATTTTTGAAGGTACCTCTATATTAGTAGCTGCAGAAGCTGCACCCCGACCTCCTGAGACTTAGATCAGGCACTAAATAATGCAATAATTATGATGCGTATTAAAGGTATACCTATATATTATGTGTTATACGTGCTCATGCGCTCATCGCCGGTTTTTTATTCGTTATTATTTTTAAACGCCGTAAATATTATAAAACGAAGCACCTCACACAATGTTTTTTATATTCATCGAATTCCTTTGTTTTTATTAATTCCGACCGGAACGGTGAAATTTATTGGCCGATTGAAAATAGCGGAAGAACAGTGTTTTAAAACTCTTCATGATGCTAGCTAAAAAGTAAAGGTCGAGACTATCCGTGCACTATAGCTGTATTCGTAATTATTTCTCAAATAGTTCAAATACCTATTAAGAAGTTTTTACGTTTTGTATTTTGTAGATTATACATACATACACACACACATATATGTATTGCAAACGATTCAAGCTGTTTTATTTTTTGTTTCATATTTTATTTTGTTAAATAATAATATACAATTCATATAGAAACAAATAAATTTATCACGTTTCTTTGTTTTTAGCATATTATGGGCTAAAATAAAGATATTTCATTACATAATTTACACCATAAAACAAGTTACCAGCGGTTACGTGGCTTGAGTTAGTTTTTTTTTTTACACATTTTTTTAAACAGGAAATACACAAATGAAAATAAATTTTATATTTATATCGCATAAGTATTAATAGAATCTTTAATAACGAGTTATATATAATTTAGTATTAAATAAGGTTTAACACAATGTAGATTTTTTTTCCTTTATATTTTACAGTTTGAGTTATCTGTTGAAACCATTTTCCGCATGTGTTGCTCCACCTGACATTAAATATGATTTAACAAGATTATTGATATTATAGATATGACGTACATAGTGTCATAGATTCGTATTTAGACGTTCGCTTAAAAAGCTAGTTAATATTACCTATTTATAAGAGGTATCTAATGTCTATGTATGTAAATGGTTTAAATACGTTATAACGAAATTGTTTTTCTATTCATTTGCAAGGCATTCATTGGTAATTTATTATATTTAACTAAATTTAAAAGTGTCTCAATAAGGAAAAAATTAATGATAGAAACAAAAACCAAAAAGACCCGTTTATATTTATACCAGTTATCAAAATGATTATTTTGATTTTAATGTTCTGTTACTTTCAATTTTTTAACTAATAATTTATGTTGATACTAATCACAAATTAATCACCATACACTTCTATGGGTACATGAGGTCTTAAAGAAATCGAATACGTAAAACAGTATATAATCGATATGATGAACAAATTGCTAATAAAAAATTATATATTTAACTTACCATATATAATCTATAAAATGTGTTTTTGTATCCAAAATTATTTTATTATGTATTTCGTTCAAAAAAGTTCATTCTCACACAATGTTTCACGTCTGTCGACGTTTTTATGTGTATTTTACCGTGTTCAAGACAAGTATATGTTTTTTTTAAACTGGAATATCGATCATCATATATCAATCAACGACTAAAATTATCTGCAATACGCTGTGTATAATACAAAATTTAAAAAAAATTTATAGTGACAGCAAAACACCATTTTATAGTATTTCAAATGCAATATAATACACTACACACATACACTTATATATATATATATATATATATATATAGGATGATATATTCTAATCTAACCTAACCTGATGTTTGATTTTATATTTATTTATTTTTGATTACTTTACAAAATATATAATAAAATACATAATATACGTGTACCAAAGCCAAAATAGTCTTGTTTCATAGCTTATAATGCTTATATTATATTAACATTTTATTTCAATAAACATTAAATTTTACTTGGCATAACTAAATGTCTTGTCAAATTATTTACATTAAAATCATTTCATATCCCCCTATATTGTCACTATATTGCACCATATCAGAGATGGACAACATTCTATAGTTACTACCAAGTTCATGAGTTTAAGTATTATGAAAATTCGTTATGTTTTAATAATAAATAATAAGTTGAACGAAAGTTTGTTTTGGGCAATTAATCATTATATAAAATTACTGAACGACGATAATAGTAATAATTAATAATATTTAAGACGTAAGACGTCCGATATACGTGTTATATTTTGATAGTGGACAAATTATTATATCCAATTTTCCGTCACCGTAGTGCATTTTAATGACAACTGATAATTCCATTTTAGAAAATACTTGTATGAGTATAATAGTATAACCACCCATTAGACCCAATTCAAAAAATCTTGAAGAAAATGTTCAACGTTTGACGAGTTGCACAGTTGTATTTACGGTTATATATACTAAAAATTTTTTTTTTTAGTTATTATACACAATACATGGTTATAAAAATATCGTTTATATGCTTTTGATATACTATTTTTAAGATGAATTTATAAATACTAACATGTATGTGAAATATTTAATTATTATATACGAAAAGCAATCACTATTTTTTTAAATCGAAATATTACATATTGATTTTGAAATTGGCGATATTGAAGCAACAAAAAAAGTTTTTCCTACTGTATAAATTACAATATGCCATTTTCTCTCGAGAAAAGCTTGGCAGCACAAAATATGTTGAGTAGAATAAAAAAAATATTAAAAAAAAAATAATTAATCAAAATCAATTTTTAGATTAATATCGATACATACAAATTAAGAATGACATATTATGACGATAATAATAACGTTTTATAAATATAGCTTAAATCATTTTTCAGACTTTTTTTCGTCGCTCCAGATGACGTTGAGAATGCTTTTGTAAAACTTATAAGTGCGTGTCCAAATATTGTAGATGAACAACTATTTTTTTATTATGTTTTGGAGACATATATTGAACCTGGTTGTTTATTTCCACATATTTTATGGGCTGACTATCACCAAATCCTAGGTAAATATTTACTAATAAAAGTTTTGAAAATAAAAAAATATTATTTACTATAGTACATAATACATTTTTAGAACTACAGAAGAGACTGAAAGTTTCTATAGTGAATATTAACGCATAGTTTAACAGTGCTCATCTACCGACATCTGTTGTCTTATAACTACCCTTATGGTTTATGGAAACTCAGGCCAAAACGCGGTTACCAAATATTATCAACTCTTTCCAAAGAAATAATTAAGCCAAAAATTAAAGGGAGAATTAAAGAATATTTAATTTATCTCTAAGCATCATGAAAAGTATGTAAAAAATAAAACGGCAGAAAATTTACTTAAGTATTTGGCAACAATTAGAAATAGTTATCAAAGCTTCAAAATATGATTTAAATATATTAAATGTAATTTGTCTAATTTTTTAATTATTTACATTTGAGTTAATGTATTCAAATACTTTCTGAATGGATGTATTTGTATCTGTATTTAAATATTAAAATTAATTATGAAATAACTGAAAATTGTTATAAAAATGTGATAACATTACATCCAATATCACGCGCAATATCCAAAAAGATAAAATGCACGCAATCGTACTCCATCGATTTATCTTAGTTATACTATAATTGTAAGTAATTAGGTACTTGATTAGGCAAAATTATTTAATTTAATAACAACTTTTATAATCTAAAATTAACCTATTGGATTTCTACGTAATAAGATCTAATCGTTTTAGATTACTAAACATAAGTTTAAAACACCTTATAATATCCCCATTGTCACCGTCTGTTCATTTCTCCATTAGTTACCAGCACATGACTACAATATTATGTTAGTTAAAATTAAATTTAACTATAGTCTTATTAATAAAGTAAATATTATAATAATACAGTTAAATAAATAAACAATTGTATAGAAAAAAAAAAGATATCGATTCTATTCAAAGTAAATTCATACTTATCAATATTATTAATAAAATATAAATATATAAGTATCTATTTCTTGCGAATTTAAACTAACCAATATTAAAAACTACGTACTAAAATATATATTTTTTAAATTGTACATGGAATTATAGTTTATTGCGTTATATTAAAATATGTTTCGAAACCAATATTGATCGCCTTCGCAGAGTAAGCTTTTCTAATTTGTTTTTAACTCTTTGAGCACTATTATTTTTTTCAAATTAAATTGTATTCCTGGTACAAAAACTATAAAAATCTTTTTGTTATTGTCAACTATATTATATACTGTCGAAATATATAATTGTTATTTCTGTGTCACTGTTTTATTGTTACAACTAATACGGTGAAAATGTATTCTAGTCTGGAAGTATTATAACATACATTCATAAAATATTAATGTATAATAAAATCGTGCAGAATGTCGCAGTGCAGAATATGATGTCTTTGTATACTCGCAATTGCTCAGAGCTTAAAAATCCAAATTTCTTGAATTTTTTACAATTTTTCTTTAGCTTGTTCTATCCAAACTATTTGAATCTTCAAAAATCTTAATATTCTAGCTTCATAATCAAAATTAAAATTTTGAACCGCGAATTCTTCGGATTCAATTTCAGCATTTCTTGAACGACTAGCAATCACTTTTGATATTGAATAATTTAAAAATCAAAGAAAGTTTAATGATGCTTTATAAAAATTACTTATAAAAAGTTACTTAATTTTAATAATGACTGTCCTCATTTATTGAATCAAACGCCTACTTTTGATAACCCACGTGTTAACATATTAATAAACATTCCATTATACCTTCCGCAAAAATTACAGTCACTTATTTGTCAACTACAGGAAATTTAATAAAACATTTTGATTCTTTCAATGACGACTCAACCAGGTTAAAATCATCGTTCTAAATCATGATTAGACAAATAATATATTTTATATTATTAATTAATATTTTAACTATGTATAATGTATATTATATTGTAATATTAGCTAATATTAAGTATACGTTCTATGTACTGTACGAGTGCATATATTATCAATACAAATAAAATCTTTAATTAATTCGATACGAGTACTTATACTCAATATTATTAAAATTCATAAATGTAATATTAATTTTATTTGTACATCATTTAGTAGAGCATTCCGACACAATAATATTAGGTCGTATATTGATCATTTTATCATCCATTTTCTTTTATACTTACATCGGACAATGCAAGAACCATAATTTACATTAATATATGTAGGTATATATATTCTATTAACTGAAAATATGGAATATTTACTATATTTTAAGGATTATTATGGAATATTTTTTCTCCGTATTTGTATATTGTATAAATCTTAAAAGGTCTTCTCTGGCAAGTTACCAGATTTTTCGTAACTTTTAAACCGCTTCATTACACTGCACCGTAAATAATATTATTAGTATAATATTGACACACCCTCCATAAACAACTGAATGTGACATGTGCATTTGATAATTTGACGGATCGGTAACTTAATTATTTTTATTCAGCCATCCAAATCTTTGTTTGTACATGCCATATCCTACAGGGGGCCGGAGTAATTGAATATGAATTATTTATCATACAATGTTATATGTAGTATATGCACGTGCATATTATATAAATGCATATTACATATTCTTATGAATTATAGCATTTGCAGTTTCAAGTAAACCGACAGACATCGTGAATAGATCTATACTAAACCTTATTAATTTAGTCTATCGTGAAATCGAATGTTTAATAATGTTTTGTTTCTTTTGGTTTTTGATAATATATTAGGTTAGGGTACCCTAGTATACCTAAATCATAGCAAATTGTGGAAAAAAGATACTCTGAGACTGATTATTGAATTTGCAACTGTTATATAACTATAAACTTAAATAAACAAAACTGCTGGCTGATCCAATGATTCTAATTAAAAACAAATTCGTCTACAATAACAAGGATATTATAGAAATTGAAAATAAATGTAAATATATTTTTTTTATATATAAATTGCACATCGTTTCCTACATACGAACGATACGTAGAAAATAAAACAATATAACAGTTTCATTTTATTACAACCATATATATAAAAAAAAATATGTGTGTGTGTGTGTATTTATGTCCTATTTTCACATCGTATCTAAGTTTTTCACTCCGTCACTAAGGATTATTTTAAGATTTGAAATAGTGTGGGACATTTGTCAACTTTTGCGTTATACTTTATTATCGTCCTGGAAATAATTTTAAATTGTATAATAAGAAGTAGGATAAAGTTTATAGTTCATTAAAAATGATACAATTAAAATAAGAATGTCAGCTCATAGCAATACAAGGAATGATTTTGAAATAATTTTTAACCTACGATATTTAATAACGACAACTAGCTACAGTATAGCTGTATACAAAAATTCAATAAATTTACTGCCTTGATTATTGTGTTTAACTCTAATTATAACGTTACACAAACAAATTGATAAAGATTTTTTTATGTTTAAAGCAATAATTAATTTCCTTAAGTTAAAATTAATATTCAGTTGATTCGTTTAATACGCTTTAAATTAAATGTATTTCTTATTTATTTGTCAGTACAAAATAAATATTATTTATGAACAATAAAATTTTGATTTAAAATGTGGAAAATAACTTATTTTAGTGGTACTAACAACACTTTTTTCATTTTTATTCATTTATTTTTTCCCGGTTGAGTCGTAATAACGCTTATAATTATAGTACCTAGTCTATACAAATACTAATTTATTTTAAGAAAAATTATAACAATAATTCAATCAAGACTATAGTAATAGTTAAAATATGATAGAGAATTCAATTTTTAAACTTACCTTTTTTATATAAAATAGTCGTATAATAAGTCTTATGTGCGCATCAGGTTATTAGATTACTTAAACTTAATATAGCTATATTAAAATAATTTACTTAGCTTGTGCAATTTAAACCTTAAAATACTACCTACTCAAATAATCCTTTGATGACAGGAAAATTTGTTTTCGGATATCTATTATAATTATTATAATAGTGAAAATTGCATGTTCAACACATCGCCAAATTTGAATTCCTAAAAGCATAAACATCAAGTATCAATATATATAATATATGTATGCGTGTGTGTGTGTGTGCGTGTTTATTCTTTATAATGGTTGTTCAAAAGCAGATAATATAAAAAGTAATTGCGTGTTTTATTCGTTTTGGTTTTTAATTATAAAAATAATTATAACACTTGTGACATTCAATATGTGCATGTTACGTGATATATTATACGTACATTACATTAATAAAATTCCATCCACATACTGTACATGTATACTGTATAGGTATAACAGATTTGTATTTCTATACTGAAGAGTGCTGACTACTATATCAATAAATAATAGTTATTACTTATATCGTTGCACTAATATATTATTATAATCTTTGATATTAGTGGTTGAAATTTGGATTATGAAGTATAATTATAGGCCCTGTATAATTTCATAATTGATAGATATTTCAAAAATATTATATTAAATTAACGCTACAATAGCTATAAAACATAGTCCATCTCTAATTCATACACACCATATCAGTGACAAATTAATACCAATGACAGAATACGACGAGAGGATTTCGATGTTAAATTACACAGTACATTTGGTTTTGCATAGTACATAGTACATTTTACGTACATTCAAATAAAATGTAAACATTTTATTTTACTTTACAGATGGTCCGGTAACAATACACGGAACAAGTGATGAACTTGGACTACTTCGACACAATAAGTGCATGTAGCCGGCCGAACAATTATTATTATACATTTATTAAAGTACTCAAAAATAGTAAGTTAAGAATATAGATGGGACTTCATGATAATAATACAAAACAAATGGAAGATGATACAAGTATCTTGGTTATATATATAAAAATAATATAATATGTTTATTATAATAAAATATAATTACCGTCATGCTGCAATGATTGTTCACACTATTATACTAATTTCCTTACTGTGCATTCTTTTTTGTAAATTATTATTTAATAATTATTAATTTAAAATAATATTAATGAAGTTTATTTTTAACTTTTAATTGAGTTTTATGCCTGAAAAGTATATCACTCAAATAGCCAGTTTTGTGTTAATGCTAAAAAAAGTATACAAGTATCGAAAACATTCCGTAAAATATAAAAAAAAAAGTAAATATTATTTTTTATTTATGCTCATTTCATCAAGTGCAACGTCAGCGGTGATTTCAAAAAAAAATGTGACAGAAAAAAGCTTTATACAGAATAATGTTTTTTATAGAAAATATTGTACATCCACTCAATCATATATTATGTACGATTACACACAAACCTATTGAATTATTTGAATCTCGCAAAGATATTATATAACTTGTTTATTTTAACCGTCTTATTGTGACATTTCCGTAAGTAGAAAGATTATATTATTCTGTAATAACAAATAACTATTTTGAAAACGACGGTTTACGTCATATGCATTATAAACGAGCAAGATCGATTCAAAAACGTTAGAATGCAAATGTAGGCGGTTTACGCAAAATCTTACATTGTTGTTATATTTATAATGCGTGTCCCCAAGGAGGATAAAATCAGGATGATGGCTTGGATATTTGGATGACAAAAGTTTTATAACTTTTTGAACACATTTAACATTTTTATGAATTACAACAAAATTTGTAAATAGGTAAATAAATTTAATTACAGTGTGTAGATGTCCAGTGCTCACATTAGGTTTCCGTTTCAGTTTAAGCTGCTCGCTTGTTTAAAATTTAAAATGAAATTTATCATATTATCTGATAGCCGTGTGGTATTCTGAATACTTATATTTATTAATCATAATGTCATAATAATATATAAAGTGATTTACTTATCATGCTCTTCCTCACTATC
The DNA here is from genome assembly GCF_020882245.1 of Rhopalosiphum padi. NCBI lineage: Eukaryota > Metazoa > Arthropoda > Insecta > Hemiptera > Aphididae > Rhopalosiphum > Rhopalosiphum padi. The sequence goes on along the minus strand of NC_083598.1, from coordinate 7,593,092 downwards.
TTCTTCAATAATGTATAGTTATTAAAATTCTGAGTTTTGGAATTATTGAATATACTGAAAGACCGTATTTTAAAAATCTTGACATTTTTATATTACTTAAGGAGTATCCTGTGAAGATATTAACTTCATTTTTCTAAAAGCTCTCTCCTTTTTTAAACGGTGAATAATTAAGCAGATATTTTTTTTAAATATTGACGTTTCAAAATCAAAATTCAAACGAGCATAGTTTTTGATTTATTTAACTTGTTGTACTAAGGTTCATGATAATAGGCTTGGAAGATATATGGCCTACAGTAATTTAACAATATTAGCAATCTATATTAATCTATGGTGATAAATAGTTTATAAAAATGGTCCAAATAAAATAAATAATAAATCAAATATCATATATATTTTTAAACCACTTTTAAAAACTTTTATTTTTAGTACAACAATTTTAATAACTGAAAAATCATTCAATCAAATTTTGAATTAGTTATATCAACATTTTTAAGTTAATAAAAAGTGCAGATTCTCGTTTTAAATTGTCTGAGACAGAAATTTGTATCTCCACGGCTCCACGGGACACATTTTAAGTAGTACAAACATTCTCAAGAACTTGAAAATATGGAAAATATGGTCTTTAAGTATATTTAAACATTTAAAAAATCAGAGATTTAATAAATATTATTCAATGGAAAAAATGGGATAAGCATGCTTGGTAAAAAATCCCCCTGTACACAACTATCAAAATGCAGTCGACGCATTGTCAGAACTTGGAAATGCTAATCATTTGTTGCATTTGTCGTCGTCTGTTTTTATTTCGTCCATTGTAATTTCATGATGCGCATCGTCCTACTAGTACATAGTATTTTATCATCCTAAGTCGTATTGTTGTCGTCTTTCGCGCATGCAGCTACCTGCGCTAATAATAGTACAATATCATTATTATTAAATATTATATTATACAGACGATAAACCGCAAATTATGTATTACCTACTATCTCCAACGGTATTGTGTGCTGTGTATACACAGTCGTAAGTAGATATATATATATATACATAATGTTGTAGTACAGCACATACCTAGATAATATTATAATAAACCGTCATCGGCGTTGGATGCATAGACGTGAATTCTACCGAACCATCGTTAACACCGCCCCGACATATTATATGCACAAATATAATATGGGTAAAATATATACATCACGTAATATAATATTATAATAATCTGCGTGTGTGCACACGGTGATGATCCGCATGTATATGTGTAGACAATAATACATTTTTATAATATTACATGGCTGTACGTGGGTGAAAAATGAGAAAACAATTTCGAATATGGAAATAATAATAATAAATAATAATGTGACTGGTGAACGAGTAAAATATCAATATATATATATATATACAAAACATGAAAAATAAAATCGAGAGAACGTAATTATTATTACATGTGAACTGTAATCTCCGGCGTAAGAAGTGCATAACGTCATTATTTACTATACAGAGCTATCCATTTATACGTAATTGTCTAAAATACATCCATTATAACAAAAAGTCTTAACTTTTTTTAAAACAAAGTTGTCAAACAACACTAGGAAAAAATATAAATTGTACAATTTGTTAAAGTTATCAAAAATCATTTTTAATTTTTTTTTACATTTTTACTTTTTGAACGAAAACGCGCATTTTTAATTGAATGTTTCGAAGTAGAATATTTTTTTCAATGAGTACTTATTTATAACTTATAAGTAATTATAAGTATATGTATAAAGTTTAGATAAGATGAGTAGCGTGGCACTGCGGGGGTACCCCGTTAAATATTAGTTCACTTCTCCATTCATCACTAAACATTAAATACTAATAAATAATTGATTATAACCTATCGGATAGTGTTCTGAAAAATACCATGCTTTAGAATATTAAATTTAAAAAGTACGCCGACATTCAAAAAATCAAGAACTTAAAAAATTAATAAGACATAATTTTTTTCTTCGAAAAAGCCATTAATTGATCACCTAAAAATTATATAATAAAAATAAAAATGTAGAACTGTTTGAAATAACGCGTGTGTAAACATCGTACGGATCAAACAGATCACTTTGTACATGTGCAAGTACCTACCTATGTGTTTTATCGCCATATTGGACATTGCAGGTCGTTGCCGACTAATGCACTAACACACCGCGCGCATCATAATATCTGCTCTTAGAATTGCATCGCGTAGTGTAGGTATCTATCTATATATGAACACTATCGGACGTATATAATATTCGTCTGGCACATAATATGTACCGTTGTACGGCCACTGGATCACTCGGTCAAATGAGAGCCGTACATAACGTATAACGTATACCATGTGTGTTATAAGTCATATACATATATATATAATATCATATAATACGCTATAGACCGACCGACTATGCCTACTCGTGGGGCGGAAGAGGGAAGGAAGAGAATGCGATTTTTTTCTCACTCACTCACTCTCTCCGTTTCATCTCTCCAACTATTATTATTATTATTATACCCCCTCCTCGTCCCACACTAGGTCACCAGCATTCACCATTCATAAGCGGTTGGTATTGAATTTTTTTATTTTTTTTCTTCGCTTCCGACCGACGTTCGATGCATTTTTTGCACCACGGTGGAAGTTCAAAACTTGCAACAATGCCACTGCGTTCTGTTCTATATGTGTACCGATTTTATCGACGCCTCCGTGGACTCGAGCTTTTATAACACTTTCAAACCACAAACTTACACACATGCATATTGCATATACGTCTAATATTAACTAATATTGTACTCGTGTGTACGAACTACGAGTGACGGTTTTTTGTTAATTATTTGAATTGCACGCACAGACAATAAACGTATATGAATATATATAATATAATATATATCAGATTAAGATTAAAATATTATTATTTTTGCTACCAATGATTCTATAATATATTAATATGATTTCGAGTGATCGAATGAATACGCTCCGCAGATGAACAATAATTCAATAACAAATCAGAAATACGAACGACAGTAGCAATCCACTGCAATAGAATAAAATATATTTTAATATCACTGTCGTGTTTAATTATTGTACAAAGAGCATTGGTAACGACAGAACCTGAACGAAATTCAATCGTCTCGGTACAAAGCACTGTAGCAATTAATATTTAAGCCCATACCTATGTTGAATACTTGAAATTAATACAATTAAATTTCATATAGTGTAAATGCACATAAGTTTTACTTCAAAAATGACCATTTTACTCGCATACCTTTAATGTTTATAAATAAATGTAAATCTTATTAGATATAGGTATATCATAATATCACTACTCAATTAAAACTTTCCAACGCAAGCTATGATTATAGCCTATAGGGGAGTCGCAAGTCCTCTTTTATTATTATATATACTATTATTGTAATATATCGTCTCTATAGTGTGCGGATCTTTTATTCGACCGTATATTTATAATAACGATAAATAATGCACTCTATAATATTGTCGGCAGTATATTTTACACGAACGTGAGGTTATTTTTCTTTGACAATTTTCAAAGATCGGGCTGAAATAAAGAAAAAAAAATAATAATACATAAACACCTAAACCATAATATAATAATATATAGGAAACTACACGTTGCAACATTTGATTTGGAAGTTTTTCGGCCTGGCCGATGGATAACTCTTATGCTGTGGTACAAATAAGTTTTATGATATTAAATCAAACATAATAATCTTTTTGTGGTTAACGATTATACTACAAAGTTGTCTGTAGGCGTCGTGTGTTAAAACTTCAAAATAAATGTACTTTATTGAATTTAAACACCAATTTATCAACTTATGCATTTACTGAGTTCTCGTTAATCTTGTATCTTGTACCAACTCGTATCATGGAATATTGTCTGTATGTGTTCTACACCTCAAGTTTTAATCTGGAATGTCATTTAACTTCATTGCTCGCAAGCTGCAATAAAAATAAATATTATATTACTAAAAGAAATTAATTTTGGTATAAAGTCTCTGTCAATTATTTATTACACTATGCTGTATCAACGCCGTTGTCTCCATTTCACTCTAAAATACAAATTTAATTTAATAAAAATATTTTCTTATTTTTGTACAGTTTTAATATAATTTAAAACATAACTCTAATTGTTAGTTGATTCCACTTAATTAGACGAGTATAATATAATATGATGTAAATATTTTACTTTAAAAAAATTTTCAATTATACCTTGTTATTATAATATACCGACCATAATGTCTAAATAAGTATATAATAGTATTCCGTATACCTACTACCTAATTTTAGTAATAAATATATACTTTATTGCTAATTTTGCAGGTACATCTTGTTAATAATTTTATTTTGGTCCGTTATTTTATTAACAACGATAATCAAATATCAATAATTTCTCGTTAATATATTTATACATTTGTTATTATAGAAAATGATTAAAAATATAAAAACATATAATCATATTATTTTTTATAATGTTAGAGAATCAAATAAAATATTTTTAATTGCCTCTGTGAACAAAAGTTAAATATATTGAAAAAATGTGTTGTATTAATTTTCACAATGACAAAATAAATAACAAAAAAATATTATGTAAGGTGTTATTGTGTAGGTCGATGGATTTTATTTTAGCTATATAATTGCATTACATAGAAAATATTTTCAAAAAATTCAGTATGATTTTCTGGCTTTCTTTAAGAGACATTATAACAATATAGACAATATAGTAGCCGCCCACATCGTAAAATAAATTGAATAACACGTGTATTATTTGAGGTAACTCCACGTACGCATAGTATTTTGCAATCACGAAATTCCATCTTAATAATAAATATTAAATTATTGTATATAAAGTTGAACTTACATTTTGCAGCTGTGATCCTTGTGTTTAATACATTTCTATGCAATTGACAACTAAAAAGTAAAAATATATTTATAAGATCTAAATGTAATTAATAAAATAATAAATAAAAATAAAGCGATTACAAATATAAAAAAAATATAATCATATTATTTTTTATAATGTTAGATGTTAGAGAATCAAATAAAATATTTTTAATTGCCTTTGTGAACAAAAGTTAAATATATTGAAAAATGTGTTGTATTAATTTTCACAGTGACACAATAAATAAATTAAATATATTTCTATGCAGTTAACAACTAAAAAGTAAAAATATATTTATAAGATCTAAATGTAGTTAATAAAATCATAAATAAAAATAAAGCGTTTCAAATTGAATACCTTTATACTACATTACTTTATACTTTACTACTCTGTTGTCCACAATTGTAATTTATTATAATCACACATTACATTTATAGTGTTGATATCTTATAAATTAAAACTTAGTTGAATCTAATGTTAAAATGAGTTTTTAAACCGCTTAAATATTATTTATTACCATATTTCGTACACCATTCTACGAGGTATACTATATAATATTTTGCATTATTGTGCGACTTTTGAGTTTTCTTAAAGATTTTGTATTTAATATGTATTCATTTTTATTATTATAAAAAAAACATTTTATTCCTCAAATATGTTAAATGTTCAGAGTCATACCCGCATCCATACTATAATATTATTTACACGCCTAACAATATTGATTGTTGTCAACAACAATCGTCGATCGTCGTGTCAATATCATATTTTATATACGTATATATGCTATATAACTATATATAAGTATATATATTATTATGTGCATGTGTGTGTCTGTGTCTGTGCACCCGCCGCAGACTAACGGCCATTACATATAATATTTACACTGCCTATATATGTACACTACCTACCGATCCACGTGCATTGTGACCGGAAAACCAATAGAAAGGCAAAATTGTAAGTTTCCGTCGACATTATTACTGCGCATAGCATATTGTGCACGTTATTATTACGTTACGTACCGACATTTCAACGGATTATACCCCATTCCACACATGGAGTAACTATATGGGTACGTAGTTATTATTACATTGACCCGTTACTTTTCAGACATATATAGCTGCGGTACATGCGCCGGACGACCGTCGACCGTACCTATTCACCGTCCGACTGGTTCTTGTATTATGTTATGTATTTATATTACTATTATACAGTTGGTCGCGATAATAACAATTTGATAATAATATTATACAGAACAAACGTGGGCCGATAGATGACGGGATGACTTGAAAAAATCCAATTTCGTGTCCCTTATAATATAATACCTGTCACTGCAGCGCCGAGGAGAATATAATAATAATAAAATAATATGACATCGTTATGGCGGGCACCTCCTACTTGCTTATTAAATTACAATATATAACACGCATAATTTATTGATGCCAATGCGTTATTTTGATATTGCTTGCATTTGCAACGGTCGTAAACGTCGTCGCGGACATCGTAGAGACCGGCAAACACACCGTGTCGAATTTCTAATGCAGAAAGTTCAAACATCGCGCGCATACCAGTCCTGTACAGCATGTACAAAGCAGGGGTTTTCAACTTTTTTTGGGTCTGCGGCACTACCGACTTTGAAAACAATTTAAACAGCTCGCATACGAATAATGATAATAATAAATAAAATTAATAAATTTTTATTTTTTTTTACAGCGGACGCGACTCCCTCGATAATAACCAGCCACGTCGGCGGGAGTCGCAACGCACAGGTTGAAAACCCCTGGTGTATAATCTCATCATAAGGGTGTCCCGGAACGTTTGACCTCGTACTATGTTACCCGCCTGCTAACTACAATACAACATTGTGTATACGTCATGTGCTCTTCCATCAGCCTCTCTCCTTTGAACTTTAAAACTTAATACATATTACATAACAACGTAATGCAAATAGGTAGCATATTTAACGAAAATTCCGAATTAACGTTTATCATATAGCTAGTTATTTATATACCAACAGATAAGCCATATTACTATTACCCGCCTGTACGAATTGGCTATATAAAATGGCTGAACAACATAAAAAATAAATATATTTTATAATAATTTTTTTTCTATTTCATATAAGAAAACATGAATTTACAATTTGTGCTATTTGCACAGGTAAATAAAATAGATAAAATAAAAAATATTATAATTAAGACGCGAGAGAAAAAATGTAGGTCACATATTTTTGGAATTGCTCTTTATTAATTTGTATTGTATTCACGGTATTATAGAATTTCAATAAATATTTTTTTTTTCAAATAGGTACTTAAATTATGATTAATTTGGATCTTTATAACACAGTATGATTTTCAAAAATATTGATTGAGCAAGATAAAAAATTACAGAAGAAGTTAACTAAATTTGAAATATAGGTATTAGCTATGTTATAAACAGAATTTATAATGCAAAAAACACATATTTTAATTTATTAATATATTTTATTTTAAATAAATTTTTGATGAAAAAACATGGTTTTTAAAAGGAACGGCATAATCGTTGATGGAAAATAGCAAATGTTGTTTTGAATTTAAAACAATGGAACCATTTGCAAATGGCTTTAAATAAATTATTCCCCAAGGACAAATTGGTATAAGAAACTATTTTAAAACTTCTCTTTTTTCCATTGCAATTATTGATATTTCCTATTATTTATATTTATCTGTATAATATTATATATATATATATATATATATATACTGTGTATTTATTTTGTTTAAAAAAAAATAACCATCTATATTCCATATAATTGCAGGATTGAGATTTTATCTTACACAGAAAATCTCTCTTCCCCTGTTGACGATAATATTGTATTTGCCAAGCATTAATAATATTAAATAATTGAATCATAAAGCATAACAATATATTTCGTAAAATAAAATAATGATTTAATATTTTAATTGGTATAGTACCCATTGTGTATAATATAGTATATTATTATGTAATAGAATCATTGTTTTGGAATTTAGAAATAATTTTAAATGTCTTATGTACATACATTTTTTCACTGAAACAATTCGCGTTTAAGAAATTATTACAATAATGCGCATTTTTTTTTTTTTTACAGAAAAATCATAATACTACAACATTTCCGTGACTTGTGTTATTTGTGTTCCGAGTTATTGCATGTTGTTAATGTCAACACTGTAATTATGATCTGGATTCACCGTGCGAATACGCCGGAACAGCAGAAAGCAGTTACTTGTCTGACAAAGATGTACGGAAATATATTGTAAATTGTAATAAACCATCTCGTCACCATTTCATTTCTATTTATTTCTCTACAGTCTACGACATATCTCGGCCCTCTGATAAAATTAATACACATACCTTTTATTATAATGACTGTTTTATAGGTCAGGGTTTCAAACCGAAATTATTATTATTATTATTATTCATTTGTTTTTTTTTTTTTTTTTTGTTACCTACCATATAGTTTTCGTTTTTCTATTATTTTTTCTGCTTATAAAATCTGTTCATACATGATAAATATCAATATTTTTCACTTATTATATAATTGTTTATTAATGAGTTCAACTAAATATAACACTATTATACTAACATAATTTTTTTAATCAGAGTAATACTCGTATATTTTCATAATTAAAGTCGTATACAAAAATCAAAATCAAAAGGAAAATAATTCTTGTTAAATATTTTGTTCTATTAAATAATAAAGTGTGTTTTAGTTTTCGTTAACGTAAATTTTTCTTTAAAGTAAACAGTGGTATTAACTGGTTTGAAGCCCTGCTATATTATTTAGAAGAAGAATGTATATTATTTATTTCTGATGATACCTACCTAAAACAAATTTTATTAATATTATTTATTTTTTTGTCAAAGCTACGTCCATCCAATGTTCTCATTGGTCTTGTTATTGATTTTAACTAGATGATTGTGAAGAGGTTGAAAATATTCCAACAACGGTTCTATTTCTATTCGTTGGTGTCCAACTATTGTCTCAAATAGAAATTGCCATTTTGTCGAAGAGCCTCGCGACATGACTGATCTGTGATGTATAAAAAAACTTGTATTTAATGAATGTAATATTATGTATGTATATATATATATTGTTTATTTCATTTCAATAGTTTTTTTTTTTTTTTTTTTTTTTTTTTATTTAGAACTTTCAGCTACAGCTATTATAGTTCGACAATTACAGTATACAATTAAATTAATAATATTAAACATGATAATAATAAATCTGATTAATACAAATAATGATAGACGGTAGAAAATGATTTCGTATCCAATTAAGATTAAAGTAACATAATCACAGAATATTTAATAATTTCAATAGTTATATACTTGATAATTTTTCCAACTTTTTTATAGCCACGTAGGTTGCATTCGTACAAGTGTTTGGTTTTCGCGTGTTTAGATTTGTACTCGCCGCAAATCGTACATAACGCTTTGAATACTTGAAATTCTATTATAGGTCCCAGAAAGTCCCTATTTTTACAATGCAAGCAATTAATTATTCACATTAAAAATGATAAATTATTTATCGTATCGTATAATCGCATTGTATTAATGATAATATAATTATCACGTTGACGTCGTTATCATTTAATTATCATATTATCGTAGTAATACCAAACACACAGATATACAAAATAATATTATAGTATATACTTGATATGCGGTAGCTCAATCACTTCAGCGTACGCCATACTCGGATCAAAAGGTTTGTAATTCGGATTCGTACTTTTGTCCATGTCTTTGGAAATGGGCGACACAACACCCTCGTATTTGAGTCTGTGGTAATACTTTTAATTAGATCGGTTGAACCTAACCGGTTACATTAATTTTATGTTTTGTGGTTTTGATAAAAAAAATGTTTCAAAATACCACTGTGTTTATTTTTTTTAAAACTTTTTAGTTGCAAAATCCATCATTCGTTTAAAAAACCAATTAATATTTATATTAACATAAATTTCTAATGTTGAATAAAATATAAATGTCGAATAAAGAACGAAATTGTTTTTGTTTTTGTATTTTATTTATATTTATTTAATACAAGTTAATATAAAATCGATAAGAGTCAAGAGTAGAGAAGTACTAAAAAGGAGCAGGCCCGATGAAAGGAGGGGGGCAACTGGGCCTGTAGCCCTGGGACCCGGACTTCAAAGAAGGCCTGGACCCGGCCAAAGCAACCATATCGGCAGATCCTATATTTCACCTAATTTTTACTCAGATATAATAATTGACCCACGAGCAGCACGAGCCTTTGGTTATTCTCCACGGCCCCGAAAAAGAGTACCTTATTATACTAAACGAAATTGTGATGAACAAAATGTTGATATTTAATTACTCATAGTCATGAATATAAAAATGCCGTATTCAGTACTTAAGCTCAACATTTTTAAAATGGCATTCTTCTGTTTTTGAATTTGAAATCAAAACTGGTTAGCACTACTTGCTATAAAAGAATATAATAATCTAGAAAATCACAATGAACATTATTATTTTTGCAAAAATTTAGTAATAATAAGTTTACAATTTTTTTCATTAACTATAATAAAATGTATACAAATTTTAGCAAGTTAAATGGAATGCCCTATAGGAACAGTCGGTGTCAATAGATTTTATTCAAAACGTTGATTTCGCATGAATACCCGTAAGCCTATGTAAGCCCGTTTTACACATAATAATTATTGTACTATCCCTAATGTGGTAATTTGTACACTTGTTTTTATATCCGTATGAATCACAAAAAAAGTATACTGTTTAAAGAAGCCGAGCTAGTCAATAAAGTATAATAAAGTTTTTGATAATTAAACATACCCTATTTTCCACACTATTTACCACTATAGAAATATTTGCCGCCAATTAGAAATTTTATCAATGTTTATAAATATTGTTTAAATATATTTTATTTTTTAACATTAATATCAACTCCATAATAGCAAAATGAGTTTCAGACGACTGATATTCATTTACTAATTTGTTAATTGTTCATTTTTTCTGCAAAATTGTAGGTACTTTCTAGTGTATAATTTAGTATTTACTATGGTGTGAATGAAGTTTAGTTTAAGTACTAGTATACTAGGTTAAAAACAATGTTTAAAACTAGTTACTAATTAGTATGCTAAAGATACATGTATAATTATTATCGTGTGAAAGGGCTTTATAACTAATGTTACATTATAAAATCATATAATTATAAACAAAAATAAAAATATACTACTAAGGTCCCGATTAGAATGCAAAATGTATTATTTTTTCGGAAGTCCTAGGAAATATTTTCAAAGTATAAAATCCATTTCATACATCAGATAATAGAAAATTTAAACTTTTATTTTACATTTTTAACTTTTTTGTATTTTTATAGCATTTTTTTAATTCTAGTTTTTTTTAGTGCATATTTATACATTATGTATATATATTTTTAGGTAAAGAAATTTTTTCTGGCTATTTATCATTTGACGATCGTTCTATTTATGATTTCGAAATGTCGAGAACATCTTTATAGATATATCACCCTTGTGGATGGTACTACTGCACTCTACTGAGTACCTTCCCACTCTGTAACTTCCCGTTATTTAAAGCTATTATAAAAATTATTTATTGTACAAACATTACAATTATACTTTTTAATAATTATAAAAAAAGGTATATCTATTGTGTGATTAACGGTGGTTGTGCGTTCGGTACTCAAACAAACGTAGAATATAATATAAACTTAATTATAAATGTTAGTATGTTTAGAATGTTTTCAGCCTCAAAAGACATATCCATTAACATTTTTCAGATTTTTGTAATAAAATTAAAATTATAATTAATAAAATTAAAAAAACTAAATATTTTTTTAAAGACATTATTGCAATTAAAATGCATTTTTTTCTAATTTTTGAGCATTTTAACATTTTTAATAATTATTAGAGCATTAAAACCCAGGCCCTAATTATAATAAGTTTACCACAGAGAGTTTCTTTTAATAATATGAATACCTATAAAATATCGAAGCAATATTTTTTTTTCCATTTATAACCATAATATAATTATAATATGAGAGAAAAGAGTCAAAAGGTACTCCGCTTAAGTTGTGGTGAACTATATACTAAGCTACTATAGGTACTTTGGCTGATCAATAGTTTTAATACTTATTAATAAAAAAAAAAAAATGTGTTCATACACTCGATATCATGTTTCAACGTTTTTAATAAAAAGTATTCCGTTTCAGATCATATGAAATTAAAAATGGTATAGAATGTGGAAAAAAAGCTATAAGTCAATAACCGTTTCACCACAAACATGAAATTGAAAAAAAAATTATGTCAATATAAAAATTAAGATATCATAATATAAAAAGAACATAATAATTTCTAAACAAATTAAACATTGTATACTGTATCAATGTATTTTCTTTGCAGCGTCCACATGGATCCGGTATATTGTTAGTGTCTATAATATCTATATTCTGACGCTGCAGGGAAGATGTCCCTTAACGATTATAATATAATATTATGATATTATATAAAGCAAAGACTAAGATATAAAATATACCCATCTACATTATACATTTATAAGCACAGAATATCGTCTATGTTAGTCCACGTCATACATATTAATTTGTGTCATCGATGCTACCATCACATTTGCCAAAATATATGATATTATACTGATTAAAAGGCGGTCCTTAACTGGCGGTTCGTGAATCCCTAGTGGGTCCGTATATGGTTACTCGGTGATCTACAGAGTAGGGTTCTAGGTCACTTTGTACAGTCGGATAAAAATATTCAATTTCCAAACGCGGACATTTTTTACGGCCGGGTGTAGAAATGTACATTCCAGAACATGAACACTTAGTGCGGTCGGGTAAAATATTAGATCGCAGAATGCGGACTTTTCGTAATATTATATACACGTAAACATACATACAGAGTATAAAGTATATTATACGAACCGTGAGAACCACGGAGATTACTAATACGATTATTATTGATATATATTATACATTGCCATATAGGTAATATTTTCCAAGTGCAATACCAAACGTAATCAAACTACCGTTTGCGTATATCGTTGAAATGAATTTAACTGACGCGACGACTGTGATAATGACAACTGCAATATTTCAACCGAAACTCGTCAAATATAGTATTGACTGTATACTATATTATAATATGTACGTGTAACGAGAAAATATCCACAAATCATATAGAACCGGTAATAATTTATAAACAAATATTTTATTTTTATAAACTAGTTTAAGACTTTTTAACTCCAACCAACTCGTTAACTCAAATATTTACTTTTTTGCACTATAACGTATTTACTAAAATAAATAATAAAAAACAATTAGACGATAAAACATTATGTGCTGTTAACAATTCTAAAAATGATAAAAAGCAATGCGCTATCAACAATAAAGAGAGTACAAATCAAATTATTTTATTAATCGCACATCAATGTAATAGTAATACAATTTATTTTTATAGGGAAATATTTTGCACATCTATTGATGTTTAATTAAAAATACAGTTTGTTCAAAATTGAGAAATGTTGCCACTTTACGACGTACGATAAGACGTGGACAATAAAAATATATTCCTGACGAGCCTACAAATCTTCTCTTTTTATTAACAGATAAAGTGGAAAACTACAATGGGCGGTGACTCAACAGATTTTTTAATTTTTGACAATAAATATAAACATATAGAATTTAAATTTTCACTACAACTGGAAGGCTTTCTGTCTTATCTTCAACAAGTCTATGGTTTATGAATGGCACATTTAAAAGTTTTAGTATATTTGTTAAATTGTATGTTATACACTCATACCTTGTACGAGTAGAGTTTTAAGGAATTGTACGAACATGTTTATACGTTTTTATTCCTAACAAATTGGAAAATACTTATCAAGAAATGCTATTAAATATCGTTATAGCATCTGTTCGAAATGAAACTCCCCTTAAGCTTGAGCGAGTAATATTAGATTTTGAGTTAGGAGTAATAAGTGTAATAAATCGATTTTTTTAATGGAGCCCAGATCCAAGGTTGTTTTTTTCATTTATATCAGTTTGTGTGGCGACAATTCAGCAACTTGGATTAATAAAATTATACAAAAAAAACCAAACGTATTTCAAAAGAGTGTAAAATTATTACTTCAATAATTGTGGAATTTTTAACAATTAACAAAATTTTGAACAAAAAGTTAATTTACTTTTTACATTTCAATATTTTTAATATTATTTATATATAAAGCAAATACTTTATACTAATTACTATTTAAACATATATATGATAGTATAGTACAAAGTGTCTGCATTTTGCATTTTAAGCAATAGATTGTTTACTGTGGAGAAAATTGTATTAAAATTTCTATTGATGCTTGTATACGTATTTAGTTTTATAAAAACGTGTAAACTTATACTAACTTGTTATAATATATTTTTTTAATTAATATTAAAATAATAAAAAAAAAATGTTGTATAGTCATTATATTACTGATTAAGATACCATCTGAATTTAAAAAGTCATTTCATCCTACGTTGTACTTAATTAATATCGTTAGTAATAAATTACATGGATAAGATAATAATATGAATTATCTTCTAACATCGACTAGCTGTTATATCGAACTCAATTCGACGGAATGTAGGATGTAGCCATAAATACAATTCCAGATTTGGGACCAAACTGTAAAACTACCCGTTTATAACATCCCCTCCCGTTTAAAATTCATGGACACGTCGTTGTGATGCGTATTAGGCAAAAAGTACGTACCTTTTGCTCCACCAGAGATTGTTCATACGCTTTGGTGCGAAAAACCTCGTGCTCGTGTCTGATTGCCAAACGTCGGCCGCGTAAGCGAACGGCAGGACGGTGACCTTTTCCATGGCCAACCGCAACAGATAGACGTGCCGGCTGCTCGCGCTATCGTTGTATCTGCCAATGAAATCTTGATACCGTACGGACAATGTTAGGGCGTTAATCAAACCGTACACGAACGCTATGTGCCACCCAGAAGATGATAGAATTTCAATTTTTTCATTTTACAGTATATTATTACAAATACTATATTTTACGCTAGACGGGTATTGTTATATTAATATAAAAGTGGTAGTGTTTGGGGTGTACGAGTACATCAGTGTACGGAAACTACAGTGGCCCTCAAGATGGTTTTTTTTTAAGTGTGGCGAAATACACATTTACGCGCCACCAACAATAATCAATGGTCGATAACCATTATTTTTTTTGGCTGATTTTAATAATAAGTCAATATTTAAATTGTATTAGGATCTAATTAATTATAAACATGAAAAATAAATTCAAACGTATTACAGTCCAGTTATTATAAAATATAAAAAAAATATAATCTAATTATCGATCACATTTGTAACACTATAATCAAATTAATTAGGTTCACATCACACACACAAAAAAAAAATTATTACTATCATCACGATTAAAATATAAAAGTTCTCATCAACGGATTGGTGTCAAAATATACTACATGCACTTTATTGATATTTTACTTCAACGACATATCAGAGGTCACAAGATATTCGCATAATTATTAATTCTTATAGTCCGTCATTATATATTTGTACATAATATAACGTAGTAGATTAAATAATCTTATTTAGTTATAACTTGTTATTGCCTTCAAAGGAACAATGGTAATTGGTAAGTAACTAGTTATAGGGATGAGCCAGTTTTCAGAACTCTTCTATGAACTATGTTCACAAAGGAAAATAATACAATTACATTTTCAATGGTTTTTTTCTTGGGGATGAGGCTGGAAGACTTAAATTTACTCACTCTTCCCTCCCCTCATTTTCGTAGATGAGCATACCGAAAAAATATATCGAACCTGCAGTATACCATACTATTCCCGGACAACTACCAAGTTAGGTTAGGATAAGTTTACACGCGTACCATTTCTAATATAAATACGCATAGCTTTGTTACAGTTATTTCGTCACCTGGGTCGGATGTTTGCTGATACGCGATTGGCTGTCTTTTGTAGGCCGCGAAATAGTGCACTAACACAAGTTGCTTGTGCATGGTGTACACGTTTTCGACTGTGTCTTGAAAATCCATTATTATCCTGAAAAATGCAGGCTGCGTTTTAGTAAACACTGTCACGTGTGCGTACTATATACATACAAATGGTTCGCAAGTGATGGAAAATATAAAATATTGTAAATGAAAAATCCAAAAGTGAAAATAGATTCGTTCAATTTTAACGTTCCATTTTAAACGATATTTTACAAAAATATTATATTTATTTAATAAGTTTCATATTATAAATATGTAAAAGTGTGAAAATTAAAATTAAAATACGATAGTTATTAATTTATTATAATAGTAAGTATATAATATAATTTTATACATCGTTCTGTTTTCACCAGATTGATACATTAATAATATTAATAACAGATATTAAAATAAAATATCACCTGTAATCATTATTCGCGTACATATCCCATGATAATGGTACGATATTGGAAAAATTTTTATTTTCTATAAATACTGAATGGGACCAAACTCTTTTTGGCACACATCCCATACCAATCGATACAAAGAATCTATTAGCTTGGTCAAACAATCGCTTTGGAGTCTGTAATAGTTCACTTAAGTGTAATTAATAATATAATATACTCCAATTATTTTTCAAATCGAACAAACATTAATACCTTGGAATTTTTTCTGCTATTTTCGTGTAAAACGAGTTCCTGAAGTATAAATGGTATCAATTTTGTCCATGGTTGACCCAATACCGAACCTGATTATTTGACGATCAAAAAACTTAATAAAAAATACTTAAAAACAAAAGTTTAAGAATAAGTCTGAATACAAATACAACTTGACAATTTAATTATATTAAACATTTTTTCAAAATTGATAATTATTATTTAAAAATTAATCATAATATTGAAATAAATGAAAAAAATATACATAAAAAAGTAATAGTAATAAAAAAATTATATAAAAAAGTAATGATAATAAAAAATAAAAATATTAAAAATTATTTATTAATATTTCTAAAAAAATTGTATTGTTTCTTAATATAGTTTTGAAAAACTATTGTTTAAATTATATACGAGTACAAAATAAGTTTTCACTTTAATTTTGATATATATTTATATAAATTTCGAATATAATTAAAGTATAAACATGTGTTTTTCATTAACCATTTTTTGACGATTGTAGTTAGATGTGCTTTAAATGTAATCGAAAATAAAAAAATTATAGTCGTCGAATATCTATTATACATCCTAAAGTATTATACGCTTTATTAGTTATTACGATTTGTCTTTAATTTACTATTAGCGATGGATTTAAGTTACTGTTTTTTAATTCTAAATTAATACCCGAAGTTAATTTTTTGCTCACACAGTATATAGATATTGTGTGAGCAAAAAATAACTATTTATACTATATAAATAAACTAAATTTAATAAAATATTTTACCTTACACATAAATATTAATTATGTTCCTACCTTGTTGAGTGAATGGTTTTTTTGTCGGTTATATTTTAAAATAGGTCTATTTAAAACTGGTTAAAAAAAAATAATACATTTTACACATTATAGATATATACCTCAGTTTCACTAATTAAGTTTTAACAATTATTGTTGAAATTATGTTTTAGTTTTAATTGCATATGATAAAAATTAAAGTATGTCAAAAAAGAAATGTTTCGTCAAAAACATAAAATTATTTTTTAAATAAATATTTTAAGGTATAGTTTATTAGGTATATATCTATAATACTTACTTTATCATGTAAAAAGTAAGTTTTTTTTTAGAATTAAATATTTTTGCTCAAATTTAAGTTTTTTAAATGCTTATTTGAGTGCTTATAATGGTGTTTTTAAGTGCTTTTTTAAGCGCTTATTTTAAAGATTTTAAGTGCTATAAGTCCCGAGCCCTAATTATTACAAACATTTTACTTTAACTTTCAATTATATTTTACTATTGGTCTACTGATCACTGATGGATATATTATGTATTATATTGTATGGGTTTGAAAATTATATAGCTGACTATAGTAACTAAATTGTACATTTACACATTTACTTACTACTTTTAATCTATCTAACCTATATAGGTACCTAAACTTAATACAAGAAACCAAAAAATGTGATCAATCAGCACGTCGTGATTTTGTTGTATGAAACTCGAACGTTTGACTAGTAAGTAGATGAGTATGATTTATAAAAATTAAAATAATTAACTATTATTACGATGAATGTCAATATAATATATTGAAAACTTTATAAGTCTTAGCGTTCTCAGCATGTGCAGTAACTTATAATAGAAATTTATTTTAATCAAATATTTATATAAAATAGACTACCTATTGAAATGTCAGTGCCGTGAATATATATATATTTAAACAATTATAATGAACAAATAACAAATTGGATTACAAAATTAGTTATATACATTTTCACAACAAATAATATAATATTATAAATCATAATAATATATACCCTTAAAATATGCACTTTATTCAATTTTAGTGTTAATTGGTTTATAGAGTATCTAATTAGATTGTCAACTACAACACAACCCTTAAAGGGTTTAGATTGTTTTCTTTTTGAAGTAGCTACATTAATATTTTTCCAAAGATTAAAAGTTCACAAAAATAAATATTCATCAAGAATAAATTTAAAAAATTTAATAAATGCATAAATGTATTATTATTATTATTTATATTTTAGCGTGCTCGGTTTTGTATATTTTTATCAGTTATTTTTCGTATTCGACTAAAATTCAAGGACTGTATATTATGCCACTTAATAATTATTGGAGTTTTAAAATAATAAATTGGTTCCATTATTCTGATAAAATTGTACAATTATTTATTTATTTGTGAAGCTGATTTTTTTTTTTTAATTGTATGCAAAACTGATAAACATAAAATATACAACTTCAAATTTGAATAATATAAATTAATATAAAATCAACAAAATAAGCGTTTAGACTACTTAGAGAATACTTTCAACATATTCAAATAAAATAACATATTTTTACTACATAATGGAATGAACAATATAAGAAGTCAAGATAAATTTATAACATACATTAAACTTATTTTTCACATCGTATGATGTATACCTATCATAGATTTTTAATTCTCCAGAGTACCAAATAAATACAATTTGCTACAAAAAACAACCCTCAAAGATAAAATCGAAGCATTTTTACTGCCCAATAATGGCAGACAGGAAAAAACACACACATGTCGTTTTAAAATGAATTCATTCATATCGTACCACTCAGAATCTAAAAAAAAGTGCATATATTTTAATATCGTAGAACACTTCAAGTAGTAGGCATCATGTACTGATGTACTATCTATATAATACACATATAATATTGCATAATAGGCTATAAAATATATTTTACAAAAGAGTAAAAAAAACCGTCAGAAACAACAAGTAAAAAACGATGCTTCTGTTACAGTTACATTAATAAATATAATAATATCTTTCAAATAAAATTAACAACAGTTAATAATGCGAAGAGTGTGATAGTAGCCTATAGTTTTTTTCGTAAAGATTCAAAGAGATCTTTTGAGAGTGCTTACTACTTACCCAACCAACACCCCCCCCCCACCTAATAAATTAGGGAAAGATAAATCCCGGCACTGGCCGTTTATTCTTTTATATTTTTAAAGATATTGAGCAAGGCTCATAAAGACTATTTTAAAACTTACCCAATAAATGGACTGGGATGGGACCATTAGCAGACACAGTAGCTGTTCCAAATTTTTCTCTGAGAATTTTACGAACGTGCGTGTAAACATGTAAGTACAGCGGTCTTATACCTTCGTACATCTGATCGATGTTCAATTGACCTTGATTGTATAAGTATGGTTCCATATAGTAATCAATTTCGTTAGGAAAATCTTTAAATGTAAAATAATCTTAATGAATAATAATTTATTATAATTTAAAAACAAATATAATAAAATTGGTCTATATAATTGTTGTTAATCATAATAATTTGTTTAACGTTATCATAAAAATGTGTAATGGTACACCGTACACAGTGATCAAATTCAATATTTGGATTTAAATATTAAGCTATTATGTTTTTTTTCAATATAAATTACTATTCAGCTGGGCCACGTAGTTCAACATTTCGACATATTTCATATAAATATTTTTCACTGCGAAGCTGGTGTGATTATGCCAAGCTTTCCAATAGTATTTTAACTCCGCTGCATCTGATGACTTAATCATAATGACATTTATTTCTAAAAAAATGATTACAGCAAAATTAATAAACTTGTGCGAGTACTTAGTATTGATCTAATGTATATACTCTTATATTTTACATAATTGATTTATTTTTTTTTTTATCTTCACTTATATGGCTGTGTGTTCTATTTAATTAAAGGTATATACTATATAGAGTATATAGAAAAGTGTTTATAGTTAAAAACCATATTATTTAAATTCATATACATATTTATTTTGTATACGTTTAAAAATTAAATTATTATGTTATGTGCCACGATTTAGTAACGTTTATGACCATAAATCAGAATAATATTGTTTTAGTATATAAAATATTTAAAGAAACATTAAAATCAGGATGAGTAGGTGGTACAAGTCTAATGATGGTTTCTCCACAACATTATCCACGTGAATGATTAAAGCTCCGTAACTAATAATTAACAAGAAATTCTAAACACCAAAGCCAGTTTAGGACCAAGATAGGTATAATAATTTAATATATTATGGTTTCAGTTAACCGTACAATATATACCATATATTATATATATATATATATAACTTATATATATATATATATGTATATAATATATGAGTTATATGTTACGGCTCGCAATACTTCCTAATAAGAAAGTTAAACAACCTATCAGGAAGTCTCAAAGTTTAGTGGGTATTATAAATGCAGCACTGAATATTATAATATAAAAATATACATTTTAAAACGCGTCGAATAAAATAACCACTGCAATGAATATAAAAACTATTGATATAATATTTTATGTTTATTGCTTTTGTGTTATTAAAGTTTATTTAAAACCACACTGCAGTCATTACCGTCCGCTTTTATGTCACACAGATGATTAGTCTTCCGGTATTCGCAAACTGCTAATTCGTTTATCGTTGTTATTAGTTGCCTCTTCAACATTATGGTCTGCAATCAATTCCAAGACGAAATATTATAATATTACGACACTTCCGTCGATATTTGCACACACAACGTTACCCTCAATGATTTAATAGTTATTTTTTAAGTGACGAGATAGTGTAAATTAAAAAACTCGACCATTTTAAATTGGTGAACCTTTGTGGGACTGTCGTATGTAATTATAGAAGATAAATGGACGTACTGTTTTATACTCGTCCAAGTTCAGCTGACAAATGCCGCGGTCGTGCATAAAATACACTAAGGGCAACAGGTCTTCGTAGTTCATATTTAAAGCTACAGACATATTTTCGGCAGATGTTAAAAGTAGCTTTTGATATATAAACAATTGAATGGAAGATTTCAACTACAAAGTAAACAATACATTACAATAATAATATATTATAACAAATATAATATAATTTAATATTACAAACAGCATTTATTTGATCTATCAAATATTACAAAGATATGTTTATGTGCATCCACAATAATTTTTAAACGTTGAAAACGTATTTTCAAAAACATTACAAGCTATCAGCTACCTAATATGCTAATTTAATTTTATGTTTAAAACTGTACTATAAACTTTGATAATTTAGTTTACGTGCTATTGTTATTCCACATAACGTATGTGCATTATGAGAATATCGATCTCTGTGGTATAAAAAATAACTTAACCATCGTGTGTTGAGGCTATATTATAATATGGGTATATTATATGCATTCACATTCTGAACGGCAAACGGTGGAAGCTATTGATTTTGCCACGATGCTGTTTTTTCCTTTTAGTAGATATACAGGGGTAGAGTAAGTGATCAAAACTTTTATGATAGAGCTACTCGATGAGATTTATGCAGAAGGCGGGGTAGTAGGTAGTCTGCGGAAGTGATTATTTTTTTATTTTTCCATGCAGTGGTGTACGATATAATATGGATTGGTAAATTGCAAAAAAACTATCCATAAGTGGTTTCTATCGATAAATAGACATAAAATACACAACCACGTGAGATATCTGAACTTAAGTATACTTAACAAATAATAAATATACTGATTAATATGATTGATCATAATAATAACAATAAATATCTTACGACCGTTATTATAAAAATGAATTTAAACAAAACCGTAATGCTATTTTTCACTATAAGAAGTATTACTCCAATATGTACTCTATGCTCATACAAAACATTAAATTGAATCGTTTGCGACGTTTATTAAATATCTATTTGAAAAATTCCATGCAATATGCAAATATTTCATTGTGTACGCAGAAATGAGTTTATTAGAAGCAAATAAAAAAACGATGGCTTTAAAAAAAACCAACTATAATTATAATAATATTAATATAATATTTCTACTGCGAAAAATTTAGTATTATAGGCAAACAAAATTACAGTTCAACTGTATATTGCGTATCTGAAGTTCCTTATTTTTGTTAAAATAATAAAACACCATTTTATTGTCTGAATAATTTAATAATGTTATGAGTATTTCAATCATCTCTAACAGCCAATATGTGACCGAAAACTTAGAAGTTATTAAGTATGAATGGACGGTGAACTAAAAATAAAAATAATAATAACAACTTTCGAAAACTTATTTGAAACAAGCGTATAATATTATCATAAATTTCAATATTTATTTAAGCCAATTCTCGTGATATTTTAACATTTGTAATGTAAAAACAAATACCTAAACATTTTATTTTGTCGTTCGTTATTTTTTATGCTATTCGTGAGTTTCGTGTGTTTAAAGAATTGTACTAATGGATAATTATTATTATATTGTTAAAGAAAACTCGTATAATATAATAAATTGTTATGTACGGTAAACTTGATAACAGTATAACACAATATATAGGACATAGGTATACACTATACAGAATACATCCAATTATTATTTAGTATTGACAAAGAACATATTTTAATCGAAAATAGTATAAGAGAATACTTGTGGCTTAATGAAATAGCCTGTTATGAGAAGGTACAATTTCATTAATAACTAATGTTATACATCTCTATAGCCGCGCTGTTTATCTCTTTAATTATTTTTATCGCATGTCTTATAATAATAACAACAACAATAATAATAATAATAATAATAAAAGTGTATAATAAGAACAGGAAATACAAACGAGAAGCGCATTTTATTCGTTTCATTTTTTTCAAGCGTTTGCATAATATTAATAATTTAACTCGACGTCAAATCATAGCAGGCAGTGGATTTTTACACTGTTTTTATTCTACTTTGCACGTCATGTCGAAAAGACATTTCTAAGAGATTTTAAATTAAAAAAAAAAAGCATAATATAGATTAATAAAGTACCATAATGCTGAACATTATTTTATTTAAAATAATAACCTAAAATCTACACGGATGCGCTAATGTGTGTTGAACTGATTTCGTTAAAAAATTTACTTCCAATATATTATTATGTAACTATAAAAACAGAACAAAAATACATACCCAAACACACAAATTATATAATTATATCCAATCACATACGTATAATAGGTACATTAGAATTTAGATAACATACAATTATTACATGATGTAACTGAATTACGAATTCAACAAAAGTAACGTTTAATTTTAAAAGGTACCTAACGGAAAATTATTTATAAAAGGCAACATTTAATTACAAGTCACCGAATATTGCAAAAGTTTGAGTTATCCTGGAAGTTGCATCGATGTAATAGTTTTTATCATATTATTAGTTATAACTTTGAACGGTAGTTATATTTGTATTCAAACACTCGTCAATAATATACTCACGAGTGGTGATCCAATGTTTACTCAAGTTTCGTAGGTAAACCAATTCATTTGATTTTAATATATTTTTTTCGTGAATATTTTATTTTACCGGAAAGTTTGGAGCCAAAACTGTAGCGAGTATATTATTAACGTATGACAATGTTATTTAAACTCAATTTTGTCAACACCATTTATTTATTTTTTTTAACTCGAAGTTTTCGAACACAGCGACCAATCGATTTATCGTGTCATTTTAATAGAATATAGAAAACAATATCACTGCTCCTCTGCTCGTATTATGTTTTGTTAAAACTTTTAGATAGTATGGGATAATTGTTTTGTCGGGGAAATCGTCGACTCATTCTCAACACTTCAGCATTTGAATATGAAAGCATATTGGAAGCAAACGTTTTAAACAGTCAAATGTCACATAATTTATTTACCTTGTGCTCGCCGTACACGTTACAATCTGTGTATGGCAAATCTACACTGACGGTACACGTTGCGACTGTGAGGGAACGGATATAATCGACATATGTATATTTTCCGTTATTTAGCAATTGTAGTTATATTACGTGTATCGTGCACGTTAAGATGCGTCCTATAATATTGCCTAGTCCCGAACAAAAATTAAAATACTTATAATCTCGACAACAATCCGGACAAATGCCAAGTGTATTCGCTGTCTGATTACCGGCACGAGCATTCAAATGCCATTACACGACCATTACGTATTTACGTAGGTACAGGAACTCAAATACTTTACGCAGATGAGACTTACGGCCTCGTTTTCCGTCACTTCTGTCTTGTTCACGCGATAATTCCACTGAGCCACCGCGTACACGTTCAGCTCTTTCTTTGTGAATTGGTGCAGACAATTGACTTTATACTCGTCCAAGTTCCGTGTCGCAGTGCCGATCTGTACATAATATGCGAAAAACAAAACAAAAAACTATATCATTTCAGTTCGTATCCGGTGTTGTGGATCGCGTACTCGCATTTTTTCGTTCGTCATCTTCCCGGCCGGTCCGTCGAACGAACGAACAGGCGGTACGAACAGATGGCAATATAATATTATACAAATGTTGTAGCAGTGAACAAAAAATGTTAATCGAAACGAGAACATTGCGCTTTTTGCAAGACGGCTATTTATAAGAAGAAAAAATATGTTTATATTTGTACACGGAAATCAGGAATATTGTTAACCTAATGGTGATAAATAATATAAACAAACGATGTCATAGCTATATGATGCTGTTATCATCGACCACCGTCGCCGACGAAAATGAACATGACGACGAAATCACGGACGGAGATTTCGCCGATTTCGGTCATTAAATATCAAACTGGATTCATTTATAAGATGCACTACGTTTTCGTATTCGATTTTTTTTTTTTTTTTTGATTCTTAGTTGTTCAAGGCTTCGGAGTCGAAAATGTCTCGCCGACGCGTAGGGACATCAACGATATTATTTCGTGGCAATTATAGCGACAAAAACAAACCGATAAATTATAATACATTAATGTGTACCAAACCTATTGCCTAGCTACCTATATCTACATGTTTACTTTTGTTACATCAATCAACTGCGCGTATAATACAAAATATTAATCCCATTATACCGTATGCGTATTCTGTGGTATATGACTGAACGCAATACCTACCTACCTAATTAAAAAAAAAAAAAAAAACGGCACACAGTACCTACCTATACGATATTGTGTACAATATAGATATATTACATGTACATGTGTTAACTGCGGTACCTATTGGCTATACCTAACTAGCACTTAGCACCACCTGTTGGCTGTTACAGATACAAATACACAATATATTGGTGGTCGTTAGGTTATTTTGAATTCAGTTTTAAACATCAACACTTCAACAGTATATAATTAATATATAAGTATACTACAACGTTATATATGTATATTATTGTAATAGCTCATCGTAGGACGGTTAAGTGTGAACAATTATAATTTAAACAAATACCTACGTCCTACACAATATAGGTTAAAGAGGCACAGTGACCTCTCTTTTAATTATTAAAAGCTTTATCAATTTAACATCGTATAACGTTGTTTGTAATTAAGTTTATACGTCGGTTATAATGAGTAAAATATACTAATGTATTATACGACTATAATAATAGATATCTAATACGATACTTTATTTATGTACTTTTACATTAATTAATGAACAGTATTTAATTACTTAAATGCAATTATTTTATAAACACATTTTTCATTAGTTTATCGATTATTTAAATGTATATATAAATCAGTGTTATTCATTACTATATAATATCAGAATACTCAAGTCAGTGTACAACGTATTCAACGATCAACAACAAAAGTACACATATTTCCCTTCAAATATTCCATAAAAAAAATATTAAATTTCCTTTGCAACACACAATTACAATTTATTATTTACAAAAATCGTAAAAACATTTTATTAAAAAAATTCCATTCCACAGATATAAATTAAAATGTGAGCATTAAAACAAACGTATACATTTTATGTGGGCATAACTCTATTTTAAAATTTTATGAAATCGCGAAAGTAAATAAGTGTCAAACGTAAAAAAGTTTAAGTTTTTACTTTTCTCCGACGGTCTGTTGTATGTTACCAAACAATAGGTACTTCTCCAAACTAAAATTTTTGTGAGCATGTAAAAGACAATTTAGTGTTTTAGTATAATATTGCACTTATGATAAAATAACACCCTAATTATAAAAAAGAAAACTGTTTAGAATTACTGATATTTTTAATTCCTAAAGTTATAATAAATAAAAGATTAGTATTTCATAAAATCCGCATGTAATAACGCACAGCTGCGTTTAGTTTAATAATATAATAATTATTTCCTTAATTAACAATAATATACATATACATAAATATTTATAGTTTATACACAATCAAACAGTAATATTTACACTGAATACCTAATACATAATAAATACAATTTAATCACTATATATACAGTTATTATTTCTTATATCATGTGCAGTTGATTTTCCGGGCACACGTGTATTTTTGCGGAAACGCCTTCAAAACCAGTGGATCCCGTGTTGGTCACTCGGAACAGAGCCCCCGAATATGGACGTTTGGTCTTTTGTGCTTCGGTTAGCTGGTAACCGGCTGTTGTCACGTACAGCTCGTCCAATTTCGATCCACCAAATGCGGCCGAGGTGATCTGATAGGCGGGAAATTGAACGGTTGTCAACAGCGTGCCAGTGTTAGGATCGATTTTCAAGATCTAAACATAATAATTTATAATATAAACGCACGAGTAATGGTAGGTTACAAAAATAAAAATACATTTTTTGAAAACATGCGCAGCTGGGCGCGCGACACTTACGTGATTGCTATTGAAACACGCTACCCACAGATTTCCGTTTGTGTCGATGGTCATGCCGTCCGGATCGCCGACGACTTTATTGGCCGTTAAGTCAAAAATCACTCTTCCGTTGGCTGTACATCAGCGATCGATGTCGTTCCGTAAAAACAATAACATACAATTAAGCACATAGTATTACAGACTACAGTTATCCAAACATAATAATATAATAAGGGATCTCGGTGGCGAGTACTCACTTAAGTCTCCAGTGGCGATATCGAAATCGTACGCCTCGACCGCAAACTTGTAAGTGTCCACGTAGTAGAACTCTTTGTTGTCTGAACTCCACGCCATCCCATTGGAGATACTCACGTTGGACAAGCGCTTGTTGACAGTGCCGTCAGATTCTACCGAGAACAGCGAACCACGACGCTTATAGTAGTGACCCGGGTTATCTGCTATCTCCGAACCCATGGATCCTATATTAGTGAGGGGAAAAACGATCGCGTCGGATTAAACCAAAGTGTGGGTAAAATAAATAGCTACATATGTATACTGTTAAAACGTTTAATACATAAAAAAATCTTAATTCACCATACTGTTTTTCTTACGAATTTAAGTGTTTCTACGATTTTAAAACAGTAAATTCGTATACAGAAATGTATTCTTTGAGTAGACACTTATTTATCTCTTAAACAGTACATTATTACAACATGTTTTTCTCAAAACCCACCAAACTTAATTAATAATTAATAAATTTAAAAAATCAAAATGTTTTTAAACTCACCAACCCACAGTCGACCAGAGGCGTCCGCTTTACCGTCGTTCAGGCGATTGCCCGGTGTCTCATCAATCAGTTTCAGGTACTCGGGCTGACTCGTTGTATTTGAACGACCGTCCCACTGCACTATTCCGATTGAAGGGCCCAAACCAACCACAAACATATCAGCCTTGTCCTCGATCGGCACGACGAGTGTTACATCGTTGTAGCCCTCTATAACAAAAACCAGCACAATAACAATATTAATACAAATTTAATAACATACATTTTTCAATGGCGTCACGTGCCGGTTTCTTGTTAACACGATATATTATTATTTACGGCATATATTATAATATATTAGCATGTAAATCCTTAATCGCGGTAAAGTTACTATATTGTTTTAGTAACCAAGTTACAGTTATTAATTTAAACAGGACATTAGTCATAAACTCATAACTCATTAAGTAAGATTACCTATATCTCCTCGTAAGAAAAATTATCTAAATTAAATTACTACTGTTAAAAGCAGTTATTTTGTTGTTGTTGTAGTTGTTTGTGAAAATTTTAGTTCGACAAAGTTTTTTTACTCGGCGCGATAAGAAATGTTTTCCATTAATATTAACAAATAGTTTTAAATTGATATTCATTCAATTTGAACAATATTTTGCATCATTATTTATCCAATAATGTATTTATACAGTTTGACGAAAATGCAATACGGATAGTTAAAAGTAACCAATGCAAATTGAAGACGACACTGAGAAAGTTACTAAGTTTCCGCTTATGAAAACTTAGGAAACATAATATTTCTGTGGCCATATTGTTTTGCACAACGATGACGCTAGTGGGACGAACGTTAATCGTACCTATCTTGGCGCTGAAGAAACTATTTGATTCCGGGTGGTATCTGTTGATCTTGCCCTGATGCAGATCGACGAAATACAAGCTGCGGGTCGACGGGTCCCAGTGCGGGCCTTCTCCGAGTTCTAAAGCCGGTGTCACGCGTTCGACGTTGAACTGCTGACGTACCTTTAAGAAAACAAATATATTCTGTCATTAATTTTGTTTTCATTTTCTATAAACGGAAGGCTATATTTAATTTCTTTTTTTTCAATAAAACAACCGACGAATAGAAGTCAAAATTAAAAAATAAAAACACTGCACACCTCGGCTGGTTTAGCGATTATTGTTTCGGTCAACAAGCAGCCGCAGATGAACATGGACCAAAAATCTAATAGACGATTGTTGTTGTTACGCGACTTAGACATATTTTATCGAGAGGAATTAGCACTTGGGGTATATCTAGGTAGGTACGCGGCGGGAAAAACGGAAATGTTACATGGCGAGTCAAACGGTCGTATTTATAAGACCATATCCCGGCGGCGGTGGAGGTACGTCATTCGCCGCTAAATTGTATACGTATTTGTATAAATGTTACGCTTGTTTATCGTAATTCAAAACTGTACACACACCTGTATAGACGATGATGACGGCGACTGCGTTAGCGAACTCATATCTGCGCAAAACGTTTCTACTCCTTGGCCGTACACGATCACTTTAACTTCGTCTCTGGAAAACAAATTACTGTAAATATAAAATCTTTGCAAACCAAATTTTAAACAATATTATTGTTTAAACTGTTTAAAGTGTATATCGTATTTCGTATATGGTTCCCGTTATATCAATTCCGAAAAATCTAACATTTTCTAGTATTATTATTATACAATAATTTATGACCGTCACTTTATTTCAAAAAAAATAGAAGCTTACTAGACACAGCACCAGCCAGTCACGTCCACAAATCGCAAAGCTGTAATAAGCTCACTGATAGTTATGGGTATTGAGATATATATTAGATATAAGACCAACAAAAGCAAACAAATTTCGCAATCAGTATTTCATAAACGTATTTTGTCAACCAAATTTCGACAATAAAAACCAATTATTACTCATATAGCAATAATATTTATTACTAATAAATTCGATTAGATACCAATACCGGAATACATCATGTACTGTCTAAGTGTCTGGTGTGTCTGGTGCTCACAAAAAAAAAAGAATCAATTCAACAATCGAATAAATCAATTATATATTTATGACGACACTATAAGTGTAAAAAACACACTTTATCTAAGTTATACGTTTTCAGTTTAAGAAGACACATGCAGGTCGAACCTACGTGTATTTGTCAACAAATTTGCGTTTAGTATATAGAACCAATATTATATTTATCCGATATTATCTAGAGCAGCTCAATGATATTTTTCACTTTTATTAATAGGGTTTTAACTTTTATCGACACCGTGGAAACTATACTTGCTTTGTGTAAACGATTTATATTGATTCCGCGGGCTATTGTTATGTTTATATCGATTCCAACTTATTCTGTCCATATTAAGTTCTTATTGGTTCAATTAAATCTTGAATAAATTCTTAAATTAACGATAGCAAATAGTCAAAAATAAAATTTTTTTTAGAAAACTTAATACACCGGATTTTTGTCATGTGCAGGGACTTAGTTATATCAGTACAGAGAGAAAACTATCCTAAAATATATATTCAATATTATGTATATATTCATAATAAGTTAATTAGTTGACTTGAATATATCATTTATATCAATAGACATTCGACATTTATTATAAAATATAGTCTTATTTATTTTAATTTGATTCATGTAATCATTTAAACAAAAACTTCGTTTCTCCAGAGAGAAATAAACTAACACTAAACAAATAGTTTTAATCAGCTCATGGTTGATTTGATATTATAATGTATAAATTCACTAATACTTAAATCATTAATATCAACCTGCAAAACGAATATTTGTTTTTGAAACGGTAATACAGCTGTGTTGGCCAGAAGTAATCTCAAACTTTGTCTTGTCAGCTAAAAATAATTTTGTAACTTGAATTCAAATAAATTTAAATTAATTCTTGTTTCCCTTTTATATTTTTAACAATATAATTTGTGTATATAAAAAAACAGGTAATATAAAGTATTGAAATACTGCAAATATTAAGTTGTACAAAATAATAATAATATCTAAAATTATTAAAATTATGGATAAAACACTCATGCATATTTAGTGCTTGGAATGTTAACTGTAGTTAAAGGCACTATACAATATTCGAACTTATTAGTCTATATTTAAAGGTTTTAATAATTAAATATTTAAATGGATTATACATAAAATGATAAAAATATCAAATGTATTAATAATATGTATAAAGTATGCACTATAAATTATACATGTGATGGCAATTGACAATTTGATCAGTCATATCATTTTTCTAAAACGCATTATGCATTGTACACATAAACAATTCGTCCTGAAAACTCAACGTCTAATCAACTATAGGTATAGTATATACTGTAAATACGTAGTAAATAAAAATATTTAAAAAAACATCAAAATTCTAGTCGATAACATCGTCGTTGATAAATATTTTTACAATATGCCTGCGTATATAAGATGCGTCAGACGTCATAGTCGAAAACATAATATGAAATAGGCCACGGTGGGCAATAATAATCATCATTTTCAAAACGAATACGTTGTTTGTAACATAAAGCCATCCAAGGACTCCAAGGTGAACAATGCGCATATTATAATATCATTCGAAAGCAACAAGGACCAATCAGCGAAAATAACGAATCGAATAAACAATAAACAAAATAATTATACGTATAAAAACTACAGTGTAACCACTAACCGCCGATATATGTGAATATAAATTGTTTTCTTACTTGAATTGATAGTAACGAACACGTCCCAATAATTATTATCGAACCAATAGAATTAGGGTTCACACAATTTTATAAATAATATAATAATTTAAATAAGCTCAAATTGTAGTAAACCTGATACACATCAATGTATTATAATTTATGAAACAGTTATAAATAAGTGCGTATGTACTTATATTAGAATAAAAAAATCTGAACACAGATATATACATTACACGTCTCAACCAATTAATAATAATAAATGTATAACGATGGTTATAGAGAGCAGGGATAAGATGCACGAGGACTCATTAAAAGGATACATTTTTTTGGTTAAAATCTGTCTAGAAATTAAATCGCCTTGTTTTTGAGCCTACACGATTATAACACAGGCACACAGTATTAATGACACACCGTTGTATATGCACGTTGGCTAAAAAGACCTCTGCTACTCGAGTAAGCGCGAATCATGTGATTCAGGTGCCCCGAAGACTTATATATATAAGTCTTTCATTATGATTATATTACACCGGCTGATTGGAAGTCCAATACACTTGGACCAGTATAATATAATATAAGTATGTATTATTATAACCATTATAATATCGATACAAATTTATTATAAATAATAATACTCCTTATCGGGAATTTCAGAAAATTTGTATTAGACGCCAAAAAAAATATAGCTTATAAAATAAAGTATGGTTTCAATCTTTAAATATGCCATGTATAAATACATAAACAATCATAGGGATCATTACATACGAATTGTATATTTGTATATATTATAACTTATTAAAAAATTACTGATAATATTAAGTAAAATACCTATTATAATTTATAACACCAATAAGAATTTATTATTCTTATAGCTAACATGATTTTATGTATTTATTGTAAAATATTATGGACACGTGTTCAATTTACAATAAATTATACTTATATAGTGACGCAACAACAATATAATATGCTAAAAACATTTGTTTATGTAATTATGTTTATTAATAAAAATAAACTGCAATTGGCATTATTCGTTGCATCAAAATACCAATAGATATAACCAGTAACGCAACAGCAAGTCGCAAGTGTTTGTGTGTGAGGGGGGAGGAAGCTAGAAACTTTTCTCCAACCACTATTTCTTGCTTATTTCTTTCTATTTTTCAAATTGCTCGCATTTAAATATCATAATGTTAACTATTAACTATTATTTAATACCCGAGTAAATAAATTAGTATTATTATACTAATACCGGCAACACAAGAAGCGTAAGAAAAAGAGGAGGTATACATAAGATTAATACGAATTTCTAAAATTGGATGAGTTAACATTGCAAAATCTACCGCCATCATTATATTAGTATGTATTGTATTCATCATGAATGATCTTCATCTCTCAAATCGGTGTTCGAAAATATAATTTTAAACTTCCACATTTACACTTTAATTTCACCAAGGCTAAACAAATAGGACTTTATTATGGTGACGCAAAAAAATAATTCTAAGGACTTTTTTTCGTAACTATGTTTTAATAGAAATCGTTTTAATCAAGGACCAATAATTGTTAGAAATCTTATAAGCGCCAAGAAAATAACTATATCAAAATGTCCTTATCTTTTCCGTTACGTATAATATGCGATTTAAAATATAATACTTTCTTATAATGAGACAAGAGGAATAATACTAAATGTTTACTTGCCATAGCGAATATTTTAGCCTTGAAAACAATTAATTTAATGTAATTAATTCAAAATATATAAAAACAAATTTAGTACGCAATACCACATAATTTTCGATTCTATTTTTCGGATGAAACATTTTTTGTTTTAGAATTCTATAAATATTAGTAAAAGTTTAATGTTTTTATAAAGTATAATTTTGCAGGGACTAGCTATTTTCAGTTCTAAAAAAAGTTTTTTCGGTTATGTACTCCGAATATAAAAACAAAATGTATCCTTGAAAAATTAAGAAATTTTACAAGAAATATAATAATATAATTTAAAAAAATGATCAATATTCATAAGTATGTCCAACAAACAGTTAATCTGTAAAAACAAGATTTAAAATGTGAAGTTTAAAAAAACTTCACTGGTTGAAATAACCTTGTGTAGTATATAAGTTATATTTTTAAAAACAAAACGCATAATTTGTTAAAGGTAAGAGAAAATTTTGTTTGAGGAAATCACATATGACATCAAGGAACCTTAGACCTAAGTAACAAATCAGTATTATTTTATTTATATCTATTAATTTGAATGAATGAACATCATTAAACAGGGAAAATATTGACATTACATAGCCCACGGTTGATATAATAATAAATGATATACTGTTAAAACAATGGGGGTTTAAACAATTTACAAAAATGAACCGAAAAACCCTATGTCAAATAATAAACATCATTGTAAGACCTTCATTAAAACTCTAAAACTTTTTATTGAATTTCAATAACAGATAGATTATTGAACATATCATTAAAAAAACTAAAACGTGTATATTTTGTAAAAATAACATAGTTATTGTAATATATATATATACACCTATAAGTGACAATAATTGGACAATATAAAGACTTTTCTTTACTAAGAAAAAAATAATATTTTTAAACTAAAAAATCAAGTTTATGAAACATTCAAGTATAATTTCATCGCAATTTTTATATTTTATACAAAATCTTAACTGGTAATTAATATAATAATATATTATACCTACAACTATTAAGACAATTAAGATTGGTGATTTCATAAATTATTATTATATATAGTTAAATAAAATCAATGAATTGATTCATTTTTAAAATACATTTCATTTTAAATTATTTTGTTTTAACTAATTATACAATTTATAATATCATAAGATAACTGAGACATGTATACCTGATATAGGTACTTAATAATTAAACATCTTATTTATGTAAATACGACAATGTATCATTTATCTAACAGTTACAAAAATTAAAATATTTTTATTTGAACTAAAAAAGTTTTATACTCACCAGTCAACTCTTAAAATATATATTTTATAAAACAAATATATAATTATAATTATAAAGATAGATCAACTTCGGTTTTATTTTGATTAAAATCGGAAATGTACCTATATGATGTGTTTGATAATAAACGTCAAAGTTTTATACTCGTGTAATTTATAGTAAATTATATCTAATAATTATCATTTTTTTAAAATTACAATTACTAAGAATAAAATATCGTACCTCGGTAAGTGTGTAAATAAATTATAATTTTGTAAAAGAGCTCAACATTTAGAACATAAAACAATACAGATATAAATATGTAATCACTTTAAAAAAAATTAATTAATTAACTTATTAATACATAATTTTATTTTATTACTTTATTATTATAAACATCAATAATAATTATAAATTGTATAAATAAAACAATTTTTATTTTTCGTAAAATATTAGAATTGGAATTAAAACGCAAACTTTAGTATATCGTATGTAAAAAAAATATTATCACTAAATAAATGATTAGTGATAGTAGAACATATGTTGTTTATGATAAAGATATTGAACTATATATAAAATTGTATTATGCAATGACGATAGCCGCAGGCCATAAGAAGATTCATTAATAAAGAAAGCCCAAAAGGAGTTAAATTTTCACTACTGCTAATTTAATTATAACAGTCTACTTACAAAACGGTAAACCCCACCCATCGCGATAATTAATAATAAATTATGTATGGTAACATAACTAAGGTACAAAACGTTTGGGTTCGTGTCTCAAGGTATATATAAAATATAATATACCTTTATGTTGATACATACATAATTATATGTTAAAAACCACTTAAAACATATTTATATAATGAAAGTAAAAACGCTATCGTGAATACCTAAATAGGTAGTGTATAATAGTTTTGGCAATAAAAATCATTCATATAGCACATTAGCACCATCTGTTATTTGCTATAACTATGAATGTAAGACATAAGTATAGTATTGTTTGTTGTATACCTATGTTATACATTCGTCTGTAGATCGAATATTATCTTTGAATAAGTACATAATAACGGTTTGTGGTTCCGTCACTATGACGATAGACGCCGAAAATTGAATAATACTAATCAGTAATCACTATATACACAGTATGCAATATTAAAATAAAATAATCCGTTTTAATTAATGATGTAATACCTATAGATACTATGGGTATAATGTGAAATTTTCATTTTGAGAATTGAAACATTTGAAACTATGAGTAGCGAAACTATATTATAATCCTAATTAAGATAAACTCAAATAAAAAAAATAATTTTTACCTACTTTATTGACTATGGATGATAATTTATAAAGAAGATTTATACAGATTAAATATGTAAAATAAAAAATAAAATAATACATTGAGATAATATATTATAGTATTTTTTAAATTTTGAGATTTTAATAGCGATCTATTTAGTATATTACATAGTGCTATATACAGTATGCGGTCACATCATCATTAAGGCGATCTACTTGTGGTCTACCGAGCATAACACTACGAACATGATAAATGATACAAATTTGAGGAAATTAACGGCTATATAGGTATTCGTACATACTACATACAAACTAATTCGAACATTTTATAATCAGAATATAACCCGAATACCATATAATATAATTTTTGTGTGTACATAATTTTTCATAAAGTAAAAAATAAATTAATATTTTTTACAACGAAATTGAAAAAGGTGCCGGATTAAATTGTATACATATGTGCGTATATTAATAATATGATTATTATAAATTCGATACATTTGAAATATTTTACTATAGTTATACCGCTAAACCACAATATCATACTGAATTATCTGTTAGTACCCATTATTGGAATGATATAAAAATATATTAATTACGATACCTGTGGAGTATGTTATGTATGTCATTTACTCAATTATTTTTATATATATTATCGAACTATATTATAATAGTACTAATTTGAGAAAATACACGAATACCTACGTTAAACTTCTTCAAAATTAATTATGAAAAGTAGTGCACTGCAATTGTATAAATAATTTTATGATATTGGTTAGCATAAAATATAAAACAAAATTGTTATGACAAGTGATTTATAAAATATGATTACAAAAAAAAAGATAAAAAGAATGGTGTTAATATTCCTATAAATAAAATAAAATAATAATTCGTTGCCCATATTATCTCATTATTAATTATTATTTATCACATTAAGGTTTTCAATTTAAAATACTAATAGTATAATATAGAGAGAATCTTATTTAAATAAAATATAGTTACAATATTACATTTGAATGGCGTAATCGGTCTTGGAAAAAACTAATAAGATAACAATATATATCAACAAAACAATTTAATTTTAACAAATAAAATAATTTATATAATAACTTAACTTAACCTGTATATTTACATTTGATTACTTTAGTAATAAATAATATTTAATTTGATTTAAAAACAATTCGTTATTTATTTGCGATTGCAATTATAACAAAAACGTATAATTTATTAGGTACTTAAAACAGGCTTTTAAAATAAATTTTAATACTTCGGATCAAATTAATAAAACGTAATATAGAAATACCGTATACAATTTTTATACACCTATTTTACGATTATAATAACATTTATATAAAGGAATAATTAAGAAAAAAACAGTTTAATAAATATTGAAGTATCTATATACCTACAACTATATATGTTTCTAATCATATTCTTAAGCCTTCATAAAATAATTAATAAAATATAATGGCATAATTTTCATGTCCCTATATTTTAATTATTAATTTTCATTAAAATGAACGATATAATATGGGGATATTTATTCTAGACAAAGAATTCTTGATACATGAATATTAACAAACAGAAAAAGATTTATCGTATGCGAAATATAAATCACAAAAGTACTTCAGGTTATTACTATTTTACAATTTGTCTTAAATTCGAAGCGAATAATGTGTTTGTTTTTACTATTTCCTATATATATATATATATATATATACATTTTTTTTAATATAAGTACTTACGTTATCAGAATAACATGTCGATATTTTTTAATAATCGATAACCTTATATGTATAGTTCCAATCATAAATTGCGTAGATGTGTAGATGTTTAATGCTTGGTCTGGTTAAGAGGTATTACACACATTATTAACTTTTAAGTTTATAATTATTTAATATATAGGTATATTGTATGTATATTAATATCCATAATTACAAATTAATAGAACATACCACATTGTGTTGTACATCAAATTTGTAATTCATTAGAAGCCGAGAATATTTAGGTACTGCAATTGCCAATGAAGTAAATAAAAATTAAATCAAAATATTGGATCATCCAATATTAAACCGGTATTTGTATAGATTAGAAAATCAAAAATTAAGCAATAACAACAATCTAGATCTGTAGTTATTGAGACTATAGATACTACTGAACCAATTATTAATGAAACTTACATCAGAATGTATTATATAAACATTATATAAAATCGTTTTACGAAGGACACACTTTTTAAATTTACGAAAAAATTTTTTTGGTTGAAATTAGCTATTTTATCTTTAGTTACATTTTATTTTATTATAGGTACGGCACATACACTTATATATTATTGTACTATTATTTTAAATTATTTTTGTTCTATACCTATTTAAAACTACATAACACATAATAATCAAACTGTAGATAGCTACATCGTATTTTAATCGTTATTAACGCACTGAATTTTAATTTTCAGAAAAATAAAAAATATAAATGTACAATGGCAGCTGATTATAATAAATTCTATTACAAAAGGAATAATAAAAATATGGTAACTATAAACCATAACATTATTTAATGAATAGTTCAATTTATATTTTTACTTAAATATCCTTTTTTCCCTAATAGTGTTTAAACTTTAAGCTACCTATCTATTATAATAGTTAGTCTCTTGAATTCA
Source organism: Rhopalosiphum padi (assembly GCF_020882245.1). Classification (NCBI taxonomy): domain Eukaryota; kingdom Metazoa; phylum Arthropoda; class Insecta; order Hemiptera; family Aphididae; genus Rhopalosiphum; species Rhopalosiphum padi. The sequence continues at coordinate 7,554,519 of NC_083598.1, read as the reverse complement.
ATAATGGGGTTAGGATGTTTCTCAGATGTATGGAAATCTGCAGCAATCATTGTTCCCGATTTCCCATACACAAACACCAGAATTATACTCTTCAAAATAAAACCATTTCTAAAAGTTTAATATCCAACCACCAAGCTCATCAATTTTGACTCAAACACTTCCACTATACAAATCACCATTTAAACAGATTTCCAAAATTATAGTAAATGGATTTAAAAACTAAAAAATGTATGACCCCATCCTTTTTAGATATATTAAAATTTATGATTAAGCGTGGCATTATAGACTTATATTAAAACTAAAAACTCTAAAGCGTCCAATATACCTATAAAACACAAACAATTTTTCAAGAATTATACCTTCTAGATAAGAGTAGAATCCAACCTCTCCAGAGTAATCCTAATAATTAATAAACTATCCGTTTAGTTCTCAAGATGGAAACTTACTCTAAATCCAAGCAAAAATGAAGCTAAGATATTTACCTTGGAAAAACACACAAGTCCAGCAAAGGTACAAATAAAAATCCAAGAAATTTAATGAAACAGAAAGAGTGACTCAGTAAAACGCTTATAGGGATACATTTAGACAAAAAAAAATTAAAAAAATATATGTAAATAAAAAACTTAACCAAGGATATACAAGGATAAAAATCCTATATCTCCTATCAAACCAAATCTCAACGCTGCAGCCACGGTCTTGCTGCAGCTAAAATGAAATTTGTATAGTATCAGCAACAATATTACATGTAATTATTTTCCTTCTTTAAAGAAACACACTGGCTGAATACATATATTTTATCTTTATAAACAAATTAGTAAATTATGAATAGTTAGTGAATAGTCTATATTACCTATTTGTAATGGTCAATGTAATAATACATTTTTGTTATATTTATTATTAATTATAATTCATGATAAATACCTATTATTTAATACGAATAATACGCAATTAGGGTATGGTAAAATGTTAATAATGTATGGAAAATATTTTTAAAAACTTATTCTAATATAATAAAATTTAATATTTGAACCGAGAAAAAGTCTGTAAATAGTTATATTCGTACTTACTCATATTTATGAGCTATTAAACCATGGATGTCTGCAACTGTTGTAAAGTATGATGCAAATGGCGATACTTGTATAGTTTTGGAACTCAAATCACAACTCCACGAAGAAAAAATGATTTTCTGATCCACAGATGTAGTTATAACAAATTGGTTGTATACTTTAACACCTAAATAATTCTCGGACAGTAATATAGTATACTAGTATATATGTCAGTACAAAGATTAAGTTAATTAACAAAAAATAATAATACCTGTAACTTGAGAACAATGGACACAAATAGAAACATTGCATAATGATGTTACAGTATCCTCATACTGAAAAATTGTTAAACTTAAACGTTGGTCATCTCCACCAGAAGCCAATAAACCATAATTATTTTCAATTTCCAACCAATCACAGCAGTTTATACCAGATTGGTGTAAACAATGTCTATACTTTGGTATACAATTTAGTTCTACATCACTTTCATCAATATATTTTGAAATATCCCAAAAATTAACAAATCCTTTTGTATCAGCAGTTAAAACATAATGAAAATTATTTAATTGAACATGTAAAATCTTTAATATACAGTTGTTGCAGTCCAAATTGTCTTCAATTAAAGTCAAAGTTTTATTGTTTGTATCAAAATTATATAACCTGTAATTGTATAATATATTAATATAATGTTAACTGCTAATTTTATCACCACATATTGGGTACCTATTTAGATATTTATAGATACATTTTTTTGACCTTATGGGTAGTGGGTGCAACACTGAGCCTAACATTGTAAATTGTAATACTATTACTAAATTAATGATCCAATAGGTTTATTGAATTTACTATCCAATAAACATAAATCTAAATACTAATTTTTCATATAGTAAAGTTACTTAAACAGATATAATTGAGTGAAAAGTGTGTAATTATCTTATAATAATATAATAGTTACAAAATACTTTTATTTTGTATATTTAAAAACCTAATACCTGTTTTAACTATAGATTGATTAATAAAATGATGTGAATGCATATATAGTGTAGAAAGGTTAAGTCAACATTGAGAATATTAAATTACAATTAAATAATTTACAAACAATATTTTTTATTAAAAGTATAATAGAATACGAAGAAAAATATTAACTTAATTCAATTTAAAAATATATAATTTAATATTGTTTTAGTTACCACTTGTGTCATACATTATGATTATGGAATTTTTAAGTTTGTTAAATAATAACAAAAAATATTAAAAATGCATAACCATCCTACTAGCCTTCTTATTGTACATTAGTTGTAGTGGTTTAGGTAATTATATATTTATGTAAACAAAATGTTCAAATCAAGAAATATTATTTTATAAATAATGTTTTAAAATATTGTAAATAGCAACTAATGAGATAAAAATAAAAATCATATAATAATTACTTTTAACTAAACAGTTAATTAATATATTATACAAACTAAGCAACATTTTAAATTTACATATTATTATTTACTGCAAAAAGTCAAATTATAACAATGAATGTTTTAAACAATTAAGTTATTCAGTTAATTTATTATAAAATTAAACTTTTAAACCAGTTGATGCCTCCTCACTTAGTAGAAAACATAAAATAATGTGATACCACTCACAAGATTAAATATATTATATATGTTAAAAGTATTTAAGCATTATATTATATCTTTATTCTATGGTTATACTTCTATTAGAACTATATATTTTAAAGTATTTTTTGAAGAAATTTTAGAAGCTTAACAACTATTAGGTTGAACCAGTGACATATTAAAGATATTTTTGAAAGGGGAGATATGATTAAAATTATAGATGCCAAACATCCCAGCATTTAATTATTGATTTTTTTTTTAAACTAGTGATAAAGTGTTAAATGGAAAAATAAAAGTATAACCACCATAAATATAAATATTAAATACAAGTTTAAAAAAATGGTGACAAAGGGGGAGATATATTTTCCTAATATCCTCCCGTAAATATGTTACTGGGTTCAACAATGACTGTGAATTTTGCAAATTTTAATAAAATAGGTTTAACAATGAACTAATTAATAACTAAAATGCTAAATATAAAAATAGAAAATGTTATTCAAAAATAATATAAGAACAATAAACATTATTATACTTTTTGAAACCATGAAGAAAGAATGAAAAAAGAAATAAGATTCTTAATTATTAGAGATCAACATTTTTCTAACTTTTGTCAAACATACTTAATATGTAACATTTAAATAAATTTATTTCCGTCTATAAGAACTTTATTTTGATTAATATTTTGTACAAATAATTTATGTTTTAAGAATAGGGATTTGTTGTTTTCTAAAAACAATATATCACATTCTTATTTTTTTATAAATATCAACCGTTTATATATTTTTTGTTTTTATTACCTAAGAATTGCATCAGAACATCCGACAGAAATTAAAATTGATTTTGATTTAGTGTACTGAACACAAACATCCATAAAGCGTGTCTCACCTTCATTTGAAGGTATAACTGATCTCCAAGGTTTTTTTTCTTGTTTAGTTTTTAATAAATGTGATATTGATTCTTCACAATAAATACCTATTATAGTACAAAATAATTATAAATATATAAATACAATTATATAAAAAATAATATAACTGGATTCTGAATACTGACTATTATCTATTATATTTAAAGTCCAAATTTTCAACTGAGCTCTACCGCCAGCTGTAACAATAATGTATACATTAGGATTTAAAGTAATACAAGATACAGAACGAACTGATGATATATGACTTCTTAATGTTAACAAATTATCAACCTCATCATTAAAACGGGTCAATCTAACAGTAGTGTCATCACTGCCAGTAATCATTAAGTCATCGGTAATTTGTGCCATGCAATTTACAATCATAGAATGAAAACCTTTCTAAAGACAAAATAATTGAATGATTATAAATATTATACAAGTAATAATTACTATATTACTAAATTATTTTATTAGGTAGTTATTTTCTCAACTTACCAATAGCATATGTTGACCATGTAAGGGTATTTCATTTGATTCTAATTTATTATTTGAAGAGCTACAAACAAAATATATTGAATCACAATTATTAACAAATGACAAATCCCATGCTCTATGACCACCGCCACAAGAAACGGTTGCCAAAATTCTTTGTTCTACTGAACTGTAGACAATTAAATTGCTCTAAAACATAAAAATATTATTGATAGCTGTTATAAATAGTAAAAATGCCCTAATATTCAAAAATATCAAAAATTGTTAAGTGATGTGCATGTATTAAATTAATTTCTAACATTCAAATCATAACTCACAAACTCTGTTTATTTTTCTAATTTAATTATACATGTAAGGTTAAAAATTATATTACTTGAATTAAGTTTTTTTTTACAAACATTATCTTTTTAATATTCAATAGAAACAAAAACATCCCTAACTATTTATTTTAACGAATTATGTTATCTTTCTATGGTGAAAAATCAAATTAATTACATTAAATATGGAATGAGTAAGAATGGAAAAAAATAAACAAGATTCAAGATTGTGATGTTACACAGTTTAAATAAAAGTATATTATTTTTTGTGACAAATGTATTACTTCTTAAATAGATTAACTAAAGGACTTTATGTAAATCTTACTTCTTTAAAACCACAAATCAATAGTCCATGAACTTTAGAATTAGTGATGACAAATGGCCATTTTGTAGGTAATATATCACAACGTATTTCAAACACTGATTCTGATTGTGAACAAACATTCCAGAATCTATGATGACCATCACGTCCTACGGAACTTACGACCGTAAAATTATAATACTTCTCATGTATCCACATTGCAGTAACACCAGCAAAACTGTGAATTTTACTGAATACTTTTAATGGTTCCTAAAATTATATTTATAAGCTTTTAAAAAGTGTAACTACTAATGTTAAAAACAAATGAAAAATTTTTGTAATATATTAAAATACATAACAATATAAAGAGGAATCAAGAGGAATGGAAGTGATGATTTTCTGTATTTGTCTAAGACATGTACAACATAGGAATTTAGATATATTCTACTTCTAATGTATCAATTAATTTAATGAAGTGATAAAAGCTATGAAAATAGATTTGAATTTCTCACATTTTTGATTTCAACTATTTCAAAAATTGGAAGATGTTATTTTTTTTATTTTTATTGTATAACTTTGGACAATTCAATACAAAATTAGGTAAAGTTGATCTCAAGTAGACTTAATAACAAATTCAAAGTTTTTCAGAATTATTATCGAAGTTAATATATCAATTGGTACATTTGAAATAAAACATGTTTAAGTTCCTTACAGTATGAAGATTAGACTAAAATCAAAAACACAGTTCCCAATCCCCTTAACTATATGTAAAGCATAATTTATTCCAAAATTTTTCAAAAACTCAACTTCAGATTTGAAATAAAAAATCTTTTAATTATTATAAATTTCTATCCAGATCAAAATTTAAAAAAAAAGTACCTGCTTATTTAATTTGAATAAGTAAATAGATCCTTCGTTACAACCAGCAAATATTAGGCCTTCAACTAATACAGCAGTTGTTATCCAAGAACTAGTTTTTGATAAAATGCAAAATGTACCCAATTGATTTATTTTTAGGTCTTTAATATACATAAAAAAAAAAATCAAATTATACATACACTTAAGAGGATGTTACTACCCTCATATATTATGTTCTTCATCTTACTTAACACACAACAAATTTCTGTTCAGAAAAACCAATAATTTTATGGTATTAGCCTTAATATTAGAGTGAATTGGTCTATTATCAAAGTTAAAAGGTAAGATCATTGTCTATGCTTAAGTGTTAACTTTTTTCAATATTTTAATTTTGAAGCTAGAAATGAGCATTTTTAACAAAATGTAAATCTTAATTATAAGTCATTTACTCTAAAATTAAAGTTAATAACACACAATTGGTTCTACTAAACATAAATTTACTACTGTATGTTTGTAAGACAAACAGAACACATGTGTGTCTAGTTGTTTCTTAATGTATATTATTAATAAACAGAGGAAACAATTTTACCATCAAATACTTCATAACGAAAAATTAAATTTCCTTTACAACTAACGATTATTTGATTATTATTCAACCATATTGTAGATACAATTTTTACTGTAGAAATTTTATCAAAAAATACTTGAACACTTGTACCTAAAAAATATATAAATTAAAATTTAGAAACAATGAAATAAATACATTTCTAGTTGATAATTATAGGTATTTACTTTTTAGAATGACTATATGTCCACTACTAGTTGTAAAAGTTACTTTTGTTTCACATGGGGATTTTACCATTGTCAGAGTGCAACATAAGACATCGTTCTGATAGACATTATGACTGGTATTGTTTTTGTATAAGACAACATGGCCATCAGAATAAAGTACATATGTATTAGTGTTACTTAACACAACTAAATGTTTTGGATAGCGATTATCTTTTTTATAATCAGCTAAAATTTCACTCTTAGGAACAGTATCTAGTGACCATAAACCAACACTCCCAGTCGTGCATCCACTAGCTGCAAGATTTTTTATTTCCATACAGTCTAAACTACGAACTTGAGAACCTCTACTTTCTTCCCATTGGTAAGTTCTAGTAGACGTTTTTAGACATATTTGACCATCCTGTATATAGTGTTTATACATTATTTATTTTGTTAGAAGCTATAAGGTAATAGAAGTGTAAAAAATCAAAATGTTACTTCTCCAGCGCTTAGTATATTGCCAGATTGCATTAAAATGCTTTTCCAAACTCTAGCTTTGTGTGCATAAAATGAATAAGCTGGTGTAATCTTTGCAAACTTCCAATGATCATAAGTATTTTGGTGCTTAGCAAATGGCTCAACATTCCAAATCACTATACTTCTATCATCAGAAGTAGAACTTATAGTAGAATTAGATTTGTTCACCGTGATTGAAAATATAACACCCTATTTAAAAATTACATAGTTATAAATAGCAAGCAATTTAATGGAAAAATAACACAATAATATACAATTGCATATTTCTTACTTCGTGTAATTGTAATCTGTGTAAGATATTTAAGCCACTTGATTTCCTAAAGGGACTCCAAATTACAATTTCTCTGAAAACTGTTCCTGAAAATACAATAATATTTTCTTCATCTTCTCCTGTTGATGTTGCTGAGTATCTGATTAATTTATAAATAGGATTTCTAAATAATGATTATTAATGAATTAAAAATATAATATAAGATAATTTTATTATATCATGTGAATTTTAATTTAATTCATCCTAAAAAAAAAAGGATACAATATACATCTTTCATCACAACTAGAAGAATTAATTTTCTTTTTAAGGTCTAAGCTCCAAACTGTTGCCTCATTATGTGCAGATACTGTTAATAAACAATTTGAATTCATCCATAGAATGTTACAAACCCAATCAGTAGTTGTTAAAATACAATCAAATTCAATGCTAAAAATTATAATAAGAATTTAAAACATATTTCATTAAAACAATAAAATGAAAATCTTAATTACAGAAAATCTATTTGAGCCATCACTTTATAAATAGCCACATATTTTTCTCCATGGATGGCCACCAACATTTGTTTGTCATTAAACTGAATACCATGTATCGAAGATTTGTCAAAGATTTTTCTACGCACACACAGTTCATGGGACTCGGTGTCGTAGACCAGCAAAATATTGCCAATACCTAAACGGAAAACAATTTTTGATTATGTGAAACTTCATAAAAATAAAATAAACAATTAAATACACACCGGCTAATAGGAATTTATTGCTAAATCTAACACATGATACAGTATTGATCAAAGATACGGATTTAAATAGTCTTGATTTCTCAACATCTTTGCAGGAAAACATTATTTCATCTAAAACAGCAAATAACTGTGCTATACAATGAAATCTGAGTTAAGTCAACAAATTTTCGGAATGTATTTGTTAAATGTTTCACTGTTTTGTAACTAATAAGTAATAGGTAATAATTAAAAAGTATGAATTGAATATTTAAGTATTGTCGATTTTTAAATAATTGTTATCATTCCTCAGACACGTGCTGTCTGATAGTGATGCTATAGATAAGTCTTATCACTATGTCAGTTTGGTAAAGCCATGTGATAACCCAACTGTTTTTAAGAAATAAATTATAAAAAGAATGTGTAAATTGCATAGGAATAACACAATTATACAAATTTATTTTAAAAGAAACAAAAAAATTAATTGATTTTTCAACCTATTAAAATAATTATTTATTCAACACAAATTACTGATTACCTACTATATTATCATAGTGAAACTTATAAATTATAATGCACATAATGCATATAATTGCGTGGAATACGATTAATCTGCAATAGAAATATTTTAAAATGTAGGTATAAAAAAAATTCTTTACAAGTTTTTGTTTTTAGATTCAATTTATTTAAAAGTTATAGGAATATAAACATTACATTTCCAAAAACAATAACTGTATGATTAAACAAATATTCATTGAGTATGGTGTAGTAGGTATTGGTGTTATATTAAATATATTACCTAATTCTATGTTCAAATTTAATTTATCATAGTCTCATACAGGGCCGGCGCTAAGTATTTTGCCGCCCTGTGCAGTTAATAAAATGCCGCCCCTTTCAATACTTTTTGTCATATAATTAGTACATAGTATTATTTATTTTATACAAAATTAATTATAAACTGGACTAAATTGTAGGAGAATAGGAGTTTAAACGGTGAAATAAATAATCAATTTATTTATTTACATTTTACATTGTTACACTTAATATTTTTTTCACAAAAGTTTTTTATTTACATTTATAAAAATAAATGGTAGTTCATATTTACAATTAATAATTCATACAACAATAAATCATAATTTTATAAATGTTTTCTTGCTTTTAACTTAGCAAAATCGTCGACTAACTTTTTCTCTGTTAATTCTTGACCAACTTCGTGTTCAATTGAGATCATGGCTAGACCACAAAGTCGTTCGTTTTTCATTGTTGAGCGTAAGTATGTTTTGATAAGTTTCAATTTCGAAAAACTTCTTTCACCAGTTGCCACTGATACTGGTAATGTTATCAAAATTCGTAAGGCAATGGATAGGTTTGGTGCAAAGTCACCTGCATTTATCACAAATGTTAAGAGTTCATAAGGTGTTAAGTTATCATCAACCATAGCTGATACTGACTTTAATTCATGGGCCATTTCAATTCCATTGATATCTGTTGAATCACCATCGGTAAGAAGAATTTGTAAGTCTTTGCAATGTTTTAATAGTTCTTCATGTGTAAGATTTTTTATTTTTTTTATATTGTAAAGAAACGAAAAATTGTTATTATGTTCTTTTAGTTGTTCAAATCTATTATTCACGCTATTTATAGCTACATCAAGTGTAAAGTAATAAAAATGTATTTTGAATTGCTGTTTTGGGTCAATAACTGGTTCATCGTTGTGTTCATAATCAAAGTGTTTACGAGTACGTCGTGGTTTAACTCTACCCCGTGAGTTCTCAAAAACAGACTCTACTCCCATTTCCGTCGCAAGTGCTGTTGAATCTATAATCATTTTCTCAAAATATTCTTCAGATCTCAGTTCATTTAAATGTTTCAATAAAGTTTCTAAAATGCCCAAAGCTAAAGATATGTCAAAATTTGGTTTTTGCATTAATTTACTAACTGGATTTATATGATTAAGTATGTTGTACCAAATGACAACAGAACAAATAAATTTAAATGTTTTAATAAGATTACATAAACATTCAGCTTCATGTTTTACCATCGGATCTAAATTTATATTTTCTGATATTTCAAACAAAGCATCATAAATTTCACCTATGTAATTTCGAAACGGTTTAAGTGCGTCTATTCGACTTTCCCACCGGGTTTGACTTAATGGTTTGAGTGTTAGTTCTTTAACATGTTTTAAAAGAATTTGCCAACGAATAGTTGAGGCAGAAAAAAAGTTGAATACTTTTTGAATTATATCAAAAAACGCTACAGCTTCTTTTGAAGATTTTGCGGCATCATTTACAACAAGATTTAAGGAATGCGCACTACAAGGAACAAAAAATGCACGTGGATTAATATTTCGAATGTGCCGTTGGACTCCGGAGTGCACACCTTTCATATTGGCTCCATTGTCATATCCTTGTCCTCGCATATTACTCAAAGGTATATTCAGCTCACGTAATATATTTAAAAGTACATCGCATAGATTTTCTCCAGTACTATTTTCAACTGAAATATTAAAAATGAGACTCTCATACATTATACAAATTGATTAAAATGCAATTTCAAGAACTACACAAAGCACTAAAGAATAAAGGGTACTGGTTTGTTATAGCCCCGGGCTCCCTGCCATCCATATAACAATAAATACATCGTATAAATAAAAAATAATGAGTTTATTTATTGATATTAATCTAATAAATCGATGATAGTGATAGATAAATGATATATTGATATAATATTATAATGCTTAGAATATAATGATACTTTTAAAACTGATAAATTAAATAATGTATAAAAATGTTAATAATGTTAAAAATTATGGTTTCTGTGATTCCAAAAATTCTGCTCTATCTTATAAGATGGTGTCAAACGGATCACTATTGTTTAGTTTTGATCGCCACATTAATTATTAAATTAATATCACTAAATAAACTCATTTATATTTGTACGATGTATTTATTGTTATATCAATGCCACGCGGGGCTATAAGTTCGTACATAGGTAACGACAAACGGTAGAGATGTTGGGGTGCGGCGATGGAACAACCGACGAGGAAGCTGGACAACAATAATAAAAATACTGAAGCGTTTAACACCGTGTAGCCATGAAGTGGTGGCACACTCGAACGCACGTCATATAATAATATTATATAAAAACGGGCCGGTCTACGACGTATACCGCTGACGAATGGCTGAACGCAATCGGGGACGCAGATAATACGGCGACCGATAAAGAAGTCGATCCAAATCGTGAATGGTATTAAGTAAAAAAAACAAAAACAAATCAAATATCGTGTGACGTCTAGTTGCGGTGCCACGACGGTACTGAACGATATCCATGAATATAATATATATAATATACGACTGTGGCTGTGATGACGACATAATATATTTATTTATAATATATCAAAATATTGTAATGACATAAAATTATATCACTGACATCGTGTCACGGACTAAACGGGGCACATTAATTTACATCGGCATCTACGCTCGGAATACTATATACACATTAGATATTATATCGACCATCAGGCGCTTGCCTTCGCCGGACTGCAATTTTATTGAGATTGACGTTTAACACCGCAACGCTGACATGTAAACAAGTCCGTGACTGTTGTTTAACATGCCACAAACCGTAATAATATAATATATGGTACTATAGTCGGCCGCCCTCTTTAACCGAGCTTTCGCTGCTAACAAACACGCCGACACAGTCTTTGAGTGGCCGAATAACGTGCGTAGTTGACTTACACGCATCGTAAGACGGGTTGCCAAAACCGTTTGCGCGCAAAAGAACATGAAATTATCGAGATTTTTATTTTATATTACGGCCGGCCGCGGCCCCTATAGTTGGATTTTGCCGTTTTTCACCTAAAAAACTAAATATACGTGTTTTTAAGATGGAAGCGTGTTCGCAAATCGTCTAAAAACGTGTTTTATGCAAATACGACAATATATGTGTTACGGCGTACTTATTTCATGCGTATTCGAATAGGTTTCGACAACATACAAGCGGTAGTTGTGTGGACTAATATCGGCGACTACATCTGTGCTGATTTTATATTGTCTATTGTCAGCACGAGACAGCTTACTCGTCTCTCTTATGCATCGTGATTACCAACGGCTTACAACGACCGCATCCACCTGCAAAAGTATCCACCCAAAAGTAAATTTTATGGTGATTTATTATTTATATAATGTTTGTGTACAATATTCAAATTTTCAATTTTTTGTAATTCTTCCTACGATTTTGGTTTGATCATTCCTTTGAAAATAGTAAACGGATTTACCATTAACCTATATATTTGACAACGTTGCTTAAAAATAAAAATAATATAGCACGTCCAATCGTACGCCTAAAAAGGTACCGCCGATAAGAACCGCGCGCAACCGTGTCGTGCCCATTCTACCGACTATACCACGAACTATGCCATAGTCAAGAACGCGCTGATATAATGTGACGGTAGCGTTGGCTAATGAAATCGCATTAGAAGCGTTTTATTGAGCGTTTTCGAGGACCATGTAAAATCGTCGTGCTCGTGGCCCCCATCTACCACACTCAGTCATTCTAATACTACAGCATAGGTCGAGTCTGAAAAAAACTGAGCACTTAACCATGTAACCTATTCAGTAAATCATTTTCTTGATTTTTTTTACAAATTATATTATAGTTTGTATTTATTGTATTCATAAATTCTTCTGATTAAATCATGAGCAATAACATTTTATTTTACCTAAGCCTTTCTTTTTTACTTTTATCTGGGCATGCGCCGCTTACCTAGTTTGCCTGACTGCACGCCACTGATACAATTGTAGTACCTATACACCTACATTTTGGGGAAAGAGATTTTAAATTCTTATGACCATTTTACAAATTCCTGTTCATCCGTCATATTCTACTGCTGCTGCAACACTCTTTAGTACCTATATCTAGTTGCTTATTTTTCTCAGTCTTCCCGGTGTATTCTTACAAGTAGTGTTCTTCTCGATGGATCTAACTATTAATTGTTGAACCTATTTGCAATAAGCTTTGAACATTTTTTAACGATTTTATAAAACGTTAATTTTTTATTATTGATTTATATACTCATAAATAAAATATAAAACAGTAATTCATTGTGTAAATACGATTTTCAATTTATTCATATTTTAATAACAAAAAAGCTTGCCTAAAAGGCTAACAACATTATACATTTTGATTATAAAAAAAGTTATAGAAAAAACTTGCCATAAGAGCTGTCAAAAATGTCATACATTTTGATAAATAAAACAGTGTACAAAATGGTATAAACAATTTTGAAAAGTAGAAAAGTTGAATAAATGAGATATAAAAAAAAAAATTCCGGAAAAAATTTGCCATATGGGCTAACACAATGTGTGTGTACGAAAAAAGAATTAAATTTTGAATAAGAACAATAGAAAAAACAATGATATAAAAGATGAAAACAAAAAAAAAACGTCGACAGGACGACACGAAATCAGGCAAGAGGGGGGGGATACGAGATGGCGTTTCGGTGCAAAAAAGCAATGTATTAAAGGCCACTGGTCGCCTCCGCAACGTTTTCCGACCGGCCCACGAACAGACGGGTGTCACGAGATCGTTTCGCTCGGCCGCACGATACGACGACCACTAGACGGCAAGGCGAGGCTCGACAGGTTCGGCCGCGGGAGCGATGGTTGACGGCGAGCGGCTAGTGCGCGATGTCGTGCGCGCGTCAGACGTCGGTGCAGACGGCGACTCTTGGACGAGCGACGGATACCGGAAACGGCACGGGGCGAGCGAAGAAGATTTGAGCCTGCGGAATCGGCGGCCACCGGATGGACGCGACCCGGCCGGCTTCGGTTCGCCTCGCGACGAAAAAGAGAGTGACGCTCTCCCTCTCGCCACTGGCGTGTCCCGTCGTCGGCCGCGTCTGTCCACCGCGGTAGCAGCCGCGGAGTCGCGCGCCACCGGATCCTGTGCAACGCACTGTCTCCACGGGTCCGGCGCCGCTGACGTCCGTGTTCCCGGCTCAGCACAATCGTCACTCGCCCGGTGCCGAAAAGTGTCCGCCGCCTCCGTCGTGACGAGTCGTCTCCTGCAGTGCCGCCGTCTGACTGCAAGGTGAACCGCCGGGGCGGGATCGTTGCCCACGTCGGTACCGCTAGCCGTTCGCCGTCGTCAACGTCCACCATCGTTCCGCACACGAACCGAAAGCTGTCGGGCGCCCGCCAAACCGCCGTAGTGGATCGACCGCGTCGACGACCGAACTCGCGACGCCCGCGACACCCGCCCGCCAGCGAGTGGCCAGAAAACGTGCTCGGGCGACATACCGCCGCGCACCGTCCGTGCTCTGTCTCGTATCCCCCCCCCCCTCAACTTACCTGATTTCGAAACCGTCGTCCCGCCGACGTCTTCGGGGGCGATGGGGGGAGGGGGAGGGGTGGTGCCTGCGGACGCCGTCTCAACGCACGCTGCAGCAGCACAGACGCAGAGCGGAGCGTTTGACCCGCCGCCACGCAGACGCGAAATAACGCCTTCTGCGGGGCAACGGATCAACGCCGACGCTTTCGCCTGTGGCCGCGGCCGCGTGCGGATCGGGCAAACCGGCCAGGACACTCTCCTCCTCGGCCAACTCCCGGATCGCCACCGGGCAGTCCACATCATCGCTCTCGACGTAGTGTGGCGGTTGAACGTCTTCGGCGGTATGCAAATCCGGTGTTTCGATATCTTCGCCCGTGCCGATTTTCAAAATCTCCACGACTATGGTTTCTGAGGCATATGTGCTGGCGCCAGCTCCGCCGCAGTTACTTTCCATTCGCTGGACAATCATCTGTTGAATTTTATTCAATTCACGAATGATATGGATCGATAAGTCGTAATCGTCCGCGACTTCGTCGAATCCGCCGTTCACCAACTCAAATTGTATAAAGCAAACAGACGTGGAAAGTGCCATTGCAATATTAATAACGATGATGCTGTGTAGAGATTACGATGTTTTTAAAGTGTGTAGGAGGACTGATGAAAGGCAAGTGAGATATGTTTCGCCCGTTATCGGCGCCGGAATTTCGATCATTTCCCTGACGACGGGTATCGCGATGTGTTTATTACTAGCCAGCGAGTATCTAATCGGCCAGTATAGGTATAATATTTTAAAACGACGGTTTCGATTTGTATATTGTACTTTTAGGTGTGTTTTTATTCTTTAATTATAATAATATTTCATTTCATTCGATTTAACTATACATGTAAACATTTTAAATAACACTAATAATACCTAAATTAATTTAACAAACTTTAACTTATGTAGTTATCATAGGCGTGCGCAGACATTTGTGGCAGGGTGGGCTAAGTCAATAAATATTAAGAAACCTGAACTCTGATGGAAGAAACAATATTAAAATGTTACATACTTTAACTTACCTACTCATAATCACCCACTTTTTAAGGCATAAATCATTCATATGATTAAAAACAGATACATATTTTTTTTAAATTAAATAAGAAATATTGTAATTGCCAACACAGTTTAATACAATTTCGCAATCTGTAATGGTAATATGACATAATATTTTATCAATTTTATTTTTAAAGATATTTAAGTTATTATTATTGTGTATCAGTTATTTTTCACCTACCTATTTAATGTTTTATGATTTTTGAAAAATCAAAAATCGTTATGTTTAGAACATGTATTACTTGTATAAAAATTCTGGTACGGCTCGCAGGGTGGGCCATGGCCCACCCGGCCTGCCCTGTGTGCACGCTTATGGACTAGTTATGTAAAGTTAGTGAGTTTAATATATTATACGCATTCGTACGTCGGATATTCCCAAGGACTATATACGTATAATGATAAATATAAAATATATCATAATATCATCTGTGAGCTATTTCCGATCGATTGATTGGCAATGTAAATATAACATGACAACGCGAATGTTTTGACGTCATTGTTGTTTGTTTATTTAGCAAAGTATTTAAATTTCGAAAAATTACCGACAATTTTTAATTTCTTAACCTAATATGTAAATGACTTAGATGATTTTTTGATTATTAGTTTACTTTATATTTTCACTTACTAACTCATATAATATATAATGCAACCGTCAAATATAATATAATAATTCATGTTTACCGCCTATAACAAACCAGTACCGAATAAAGTTAAAATTTCATATTCTCAAAAAAAGGTCACTACTCAATCATAAAATAAAAATTCGTCAAAACAAAATTTCGCACCAAATGATTTTTTTTTTGAAAAATATTCACATTATTATTAGACTATAAATTACTACCAAACTATTAATTAATACAGTTGTAAAATCTAAATGAGCTGTAAAAAGATCTAAAGACGTTTATGATTCGATACTCGAAATATTCTGAACGATATCACAATAAGCAGCGGTGTAGTGGAGGGTATACCTACCCAAAACGCTAAAAATTCTTAAATGCGAATAGGAAAGAAAATAAAACAAATACGCGGGTATACGGTCTTTTGGATTATTTATTACCACAATTTATTAATAATATTTATATAATTTGAACATTTCTGATTTTTTTTTTTATTCTCATAACTCCAAGATAATTGGTGTATCAGAAATCAGAATAATTAATTATGATTAATTATAAAATGATAAGAAATAGGAAAATGTTTAATGAACATATAGTATGTTCAGATCTAAAATCTAAATTGACAATAAAAAATATAACAAATCTTATGTTTATCAATATAAATGGGCCACCTCTTAGTATAAAGAAGAAGTATAAATAAAGAAGTTTGTCATTAGAAAAACAAAGTAGAAATTTTATAAATTGTAAATAATAAATAAATACTTTGCTATAATGGAGTTATATATTATTATGTATTTAAATACACTTATAATAATAGATACATTTAAGTTAATTAGTTTACGGTGGGTGTGGGGGGTGGAGCCCTCCCACGTATTAAATATTTCACAATTTAGGTGTACCTATACTCAAAAAAATATTTACGACTATACCACTGACCATAAGGAATAAAAATGCAATAAAAGAAAAAAATGAAAATAATGCATAGAAAATTGTCCATTCTACGATCGAATTGCGACGTTTTAACTTTTAACAATAAGTATACCTACATTCGAACTATAGACGTGACTATAAGTCGATCCACAAATATTTCATGACGATACAAGGATACTACCACTATACTGACGAGTGACGGAGTCTGCAGGTTTACAAGTTGAATTACATTCTGAATTGCAACTTTTTGATAGTTATTTAACTAATTCACCAGACCCAACTCCTACTTTTGATAGAAGGAACTGGATAATGGAACTATATGTTTGTATCATTAAGGTATGCATTATAATTTTAATGTATTTAAAATCTAATATTCTTTTATTGTTTTTTACCTACCTACTAGAATATCTTATTTATAATAATGTATTGATTTGAAAATTTTGTATATAATATATAGATATTACTTACTTATTTACCTAATTGTTCTTGTGGCATAAATAAAAGTTTGATTTGTATATAAAAAAATTGTTCATTTATTTATTTTGTATTATGTTTACCTATACAACATAGCATAAACGAATAGCATACTTAGTCAAAAATTCCTTATTTTTTATTATTATTATTATTATTTTTTTTTTATTATTATTATTATTATTATTTTTTTTTTTATTATTGTTATTATTATTTTTTATTATTATTTTTAATTATTATTTTTTTTTTTTTTTTTTTTATTATTTTTTTTTTTTATTTTTAATTATTTTTAGTCGGTATTACCTACATCAGTTCTTTAGCTTACTTTAATATTTTTAAAGAAGTTAATTAAAAAAAAAAAACAATCATTCTTAATTTTAATAACATAATTTATACTTAGGTATATTATCATATAAAAATATCATATTATCTATTTGTGCATTGTGTGTTATGCAATATCATTTATTATAAATGTAATCAATGGCAATAGTAAAAACTTTTTAGGTAAAAAATATTCAAAATTATTTGTATTTTGGTAAAAGTAACATACAAGAAAATTATTTTGAATTTTTAAAATTTGTTGATTCAATATTTTCTTTCAATTAAATTAATAACATAAATGAGGTTAATTTAACACTTGCATAGTGTGATTCTACAATAATTCTTCTTATCAAACAACTACAATAATGAAGTTAAATTGATTATAAATAGAGGTAGTTTCACTAATCGTTGGTGTTATTTTAACAATAATACAACTTATTATAGTCACCCACATTTTAATTGTTTTAAATAAGGTAGTGGTTATTCCAACTCGGAATTGGAATAGAGGTAACTACTAATCATATATTTAAAATAAATGTTATGATCAACATTTTGTTGTTGTTAAATTGACAACAAATTAGGACTGGCTGGAAAACGACGTGCAGTTGTGCATAGCATTGACACTTTCGAGAGTTAAATCAACTACATTTTTCTATGTGTGCATTAAATTATAATGCGTATACAAAAAACCGCAATACAACTTACAAATAAATTAATAATCAATAAACATATACTTTTTATTGAAAAAAACACTTATCTAAATTAAAATAAATCCAGTTCTTCATTAATAAATACAAATATTTTAATAATCATTAGGTATTTAAATTGTATATTTTATTAAACAAAGTTATGTACATGTTCATAATAAGTACATAAAGATAAGTTATTTTTTGAAACTGCATTTTCTTGCTTTTGCATTAGCAAAATCTTTTACCATGTCAACGTCATTTAGTTGTTCTGCCAATTCATGTTCAATTGCTATCATAGCTAATCCACTTAATCTACCTATCTTGAACCATGGTTGACCTTAAATATGTTTTAATAAGTTTGAGTTTAGAAAAACTCCGTTCTCCGCTGGCGACCGTTACTGGTAGTGTCAAAAATATACGCAATGCTATAGATACATTTGGAGCAAAGTCTCCTGTATTTATCACGCATTTTAATAGTTCAATGGGAGATAAATTTGATTGAACCATTGTCGTCAAAACTGTTAATTCGTCCGCCATTTCAATCTCATTAATATCGACGGAATCATCATCTGTTAACACGAGTTGTAAATCAGCACAGTGTTTTATAAGTTCATCGCGTTTCATCGCGTTTCATAATTTTGATTTTTTCAATTTCATACAAAAATAAAAATATATCATTATGTTCTTTTAATTGTTCAAATCTTTCAGTAATACGATTAATAGCTACATCGAGAATAAAATTAAAAAAAATTAACTTTCAAATGTAGTTTTGGGTCATTTATCGGTTCATCCACATTCTAAATTTCTTCGAACACGTCGTGCCAGAATTCTACCCTGAGAATGTTTAATAACAGGTTCTACATCTATTTCTTTTGCTAGTTCTGTTGCCTCAAGTATAAACTTCTCAAATGCTTCATCGTCATTAGATCTTAAATTTGCAAAGTACATTAATAATCTTTCTAATAATTTTCACTCGAAATTTAATTCATATTTTTACTCTAGTCATCCACATATTTTCCAATTCATTGACGTCTTAAAATCATTCCAGATTAATACATATGTCTTAATTAATTAAAACTGTATCATCAATGTACATTTTTATATCGATTATATCGATATTTCGGGACGCAATTAGGTCATAAAAAAAGGTATACCGGGACGCAAATAGGCTATGGCCTTTTTGAATCTTTTTTTTGCGTGACGCAACTCACCTACTGATAATAATTTCGGACGCAAGTAGTATGCTCACCTTTGAACGAACGCATTTTGGCGGGTGTTTGTAATAAGATTTCGCGTGACCATAATTTTGGCAGCGAGAGCATTGAACTGGCTGGTAGTTAATACGAGGCTCTTATATTTTAATTGTTGAGTGACAGAGAAGGTCGATAAAGAAAAGTGGTAGAGGAAGTTTGGTATTACGGTGCAATACATTAGTTATGTTTCTTGAATTATGGCTGAGAGAAATAAGTTCATTTTTTATATCAACTGGTTAATTTGATAGTGGTTTCTAATTATAGCTCTGAATGGTTTTTCTTCTTTGAATTGATAAGTGTGGTAGTGTGCGTTATTAGACTATGAAAATCGAATGACGGTTCTGTATGAATCGATTGTGCTAGTGGTAAGTTTAACACCATTAATCGAACTTTTACACGAAAATTTTTTATTTTTTGTTATTTCTTTGATTTTTGCACAGAAGGATGCGAAGTCGTTAACTGTATGAATATAAATTAGCGGAGGAGGTTTGGTTTCGATTAGGTAGGTATATGGTTTCGTAGATCTCATTTGACGTAAGTGGCGAAAAACGATTTTTTGATACATTGTTTTTTATTTTATGATTATTTATAGATGATTGGAAGCGGTGAAGAGACGTTTATAATTAGCAGGGGAGCTGAATACACCGGAGTCGGGTGTAGTTGGATTCTTCGGGGATTTATTTGGCATGCTTTGTATACGAGACTTTGGTATAATTAAAGGTGGGGTAATATTCTTGTTGTTCTTGTGAGTTTATTAATGGTATTATCACTGAAGATAAATAATAAATGTAAAACATATCAATTGGTTGTCTGTTTGGCTAAATAATATAATAAACGATAAAAAGCAAGTATAAATTAAAAATTTTTTTTTTAATTTGCACAGTGTAGGGTTAAGATAGGTAAATTAAAATAGACAAATCGTTTTTTTTTGGGGGGGAGGGGGGTGCACATATTAAAGTTTGGGGTTTACAAGTAATACAAGTCCAATGGGAATTGTATGACGAATTGGCTACAAATTCCATAACTGTTAATTCATTGTTTAAATAAAAAAATAACACTCACTTACTAAGAATGGCCCTAAATAATACTTTACGAAATCTATAGTAGTTTACGTTCTCCTTTTTTAATATTAGTCATATTGGCCATCGGCTCTATGGCTATACTCAATACAACTGTCGTCAACAATGGAAGAATCTGGTTCCAAATATAATATGCCCGATGTCGATTCGTCTACAAAATTTACAATGTTTTCACTGCATATACTTATAATTTGTATATGTACAACTATTTAAGAGATTCCACAAGGTTATATTAAATATTTACTCTTACCGAAATCGGACCCCTCTTCGTTGGCTGGTGTGATATTTAAATCTATTTCTTGACGTATTTCAGTTTCTAGTGGTCCTAGTGTTAACATCGATTTGATATCGGCTATTTCGATATCATTCTCAGTGCAATTTTCAGTGACTGAAACGTATTGTTCTAAAAATAATTTGCTCGTTGTCGCTTCGTCTACAAAATTTACAATGTTTTCACTGCATATACTTATAATTTGTATATGTGCAACTATTTAAGAGATTCCACAAGGTTATATTAAATATTTACTCTTACCGAAATCGGACCCCTCTTCCTTTGCTGGTGTGATATTTAAATCTACTCCGTGACGTAATTTAGCTTCTAGTGGAACTAGTGTTAACGTCGGTTTCATATCGACTATTTCGATATCATTCTCAGGGCGATTTTCAGTGACTGCAATATCTTGGTCAAAATCAGCTTCTTGGTTTTGCATTTCGTCTATAAAATATACGAATTCATTCGTGTGATTACTAGGTAGATATATATGGAACCCGTTCAAAAATAAAATTTGTTTTGAACAATAATTACTCGTTTCAGATTCGATGTTTCTGTTGCTCAAAATTGGATCATTAGATTTCGACAATCGTTTAATATATCTATATAGTTTCGCGATTTTATTTTGCTTTAGTGTTGGTTTGACAACAACACTATTCATGTTATCATTACCACCATTGTCACCAATAGGAACGTCTTGTTCTAAAAATGATTCTCTCGTGGTCGCTTCGCCTACAAAATACACAATTTTTATTGCATATACTTATAATTTGCATATGTGTAACTATTTAAGAGATTCCACAAGGTTTTATTAAATATTTACTCTTACCGAAATCGGACCCCTCTTCCTTTGCTGGTGTGATATTTAAATCTACTCCATGACGAAATTTAGCTTCTAGTGGTCCTAGTGTTAACATCGGTTTCATATCGGATATTTCGATATCATTCTCAGGGCGATTTTCAGTGACTGCAATATCTTGGTCAAAATCAGCTTCTTGGTTTTGCATTTCGTCTATAAAATATACGAATTCATTCGTGTGATTACTAGGTAGATATATATGGAACCCGTTCAAAAATAAAATTTGTTTTGAACAATAATTACTCGTTTCAGATTCGATGTTTCTGTTGCTCAAAATTGGATCATTAGATTTCGACAATCGTTTAATATATCTATATAGTTTCGCGATTTTATTTTGCTTTAGTGTTGGTTTGACAACAACACTATTCATGTTATCATTACCACCATTGTCACCAATAGGAACGTCTTGTTCTAAAAATGATTCTCTCGTGGTCGCTTCGCCTACAAAATACACAATTTTTATTGCATATACTTATAATTTGCATTTGTGTAACTATTTAAGAGATTCCACAAGGTTTTATTAAATATTTACTCTCACCGAAATCGGACCCCTCTTCCTTTGCTGGTGTGATATTTAAATCTACTCCATGACGAAATTTAGCTTCTAGTGGTCCCAGTGTTAACATCGGTTTCATATCGGCTATTTCGATGTCATTCTCAGGGCGATTTTCAGTGACTGCAACGTATTGTTCTAAAAATGATTCTCTCGTGGTCGCTTCGCCTACAAAATACACAATTTTTATTGCATATACTTATAATTTGCATTTGTGTAACTATTTAAGAGATTCCACAAGGTTTTATTAAATATTTACTCTCACCGAAATCGGACCCCTCTTCCTTTGCTGGTGTGATATTTAAATCTACTCCATGACGAAATTTAGCTTCTAGTGGTCCCAGTGTTAACATCGGTTTCATATCGGCTATTTCGATATCATTCTCAGGGCGATTTTCAGTGACTGCAATATCTTGGTCAAAATCAGCTTCTTGGTTTTGCATTTCGTCTATAAAATATACGAATTCATTCGTGTGATTACTAGGTAGATATATATGGAACCCGTTCAAAAATAAAATTTGTTTCGAACAATAATTACTTGTTTCAGATTCGATGTTTCTGTTGCTCAAAATTGGATCATTAGATTTCGACAATCGTTTAAAATATCTATATAGTTTCGCGATTTTATTTTGCTTTAGTGTTGGTTTGACAACAACACTATTCATGTTATCATTACCACCATTGTCACCAATAGGAACGTCTTGTTCTAAAAATGATTCTCTCGTGGTTGCTTCGCCTACAAAATACACAATTTTTATTGCATATACTTATAATTTGCATATGTGTAACTATTTAAGAGATTCCACAAGGTTTTATTAAATATTTACTCTTACCGAAATCGGACCCCTCTTCCTTTGCTGGTGTGATATTTAAATCTACTCCATGACAAAATTTAGCTTCTAGTGGTCCTAGTGTTAACATCGGTTTCATATCGGCTATTTCGATATCATTCTCAGGGCGATTTTCAGTGACTGCAATATCTTGGTCAAAATCAGCTTCTTGGTTTTGAATTTCGTCTATAAAATGTACGAATTCATTTGTGTGATTACTAGGTAGATATATATGGAACCCGTTCAAAAATAAAATTTGTTTTGAACAATAATTACTCGTTTCAGATTCGATGTTTCTGTTGCTCAAAATTGGATCATTAGATTTCGACAATCGTTTAATATATCTATATAGTTTCGCGATTTTATTTTGCTTTAGTGTTGGTTTGACAACAACACTATTCATGTTATCATTACCACCATTGTCACCAATAGGAACGTCTTGTTCTAAAAATGATTCTCTCGTGGTCGCTTCGCCTACAAAATACACAATTTTTATTGCATATACTTATAATTTGCATTTGTGTAACTATTTAAGAGATTCCACAAGGTTTTATTAAATATTTACTCTCACCGAAATCGGACCCCTCTTCCTTTGCTGGTGTGATATTTAAATCTACTCCATGACGAAATTTAGCTTCTAGTGGTCCCAGTGTTAACATCGGTTTCATATCGGCTATTTCGATATCATTCTCAGGGCGATTTTCAGTGACTGCAACGTATTGTTCTAAAAATGATTCTCTCGTGGTCGCTTCGCCTACAAAATACACAATTTTTATTGCATATACTTATAATTTGCATATGTGTAACTATTTAAGAGATTCCACATTGTTTTATTAAATATTTACTCTTACCGAAATCGGACCCCTCTTCCTTTGCTGGTGTGATATTTAAATCTACTCCATGACGAAATTTAGCTTCTAGTGGTCCTAGTGTTAACATCGGTTTCATATCGGCTATTTCGATATCATTCTCAGGGCGATTTTCAGTGACTGCAATATCTTGGTCAAAATCAGCTTCTTGGTTTTGCATTTCGTCTATAAAATATACGAATTCATTCGTGTGATTACTAGGTAGATATATATGGAACCCGTTCAAAAATAAAATTTGTTTTGAACAATAATTACTTGTTTCAGATTCGATGTTTCTGTTGCTCAAAATTGGATCATTAGATTTCGACAATCGTTTAATATATCTATATAGTTTCGCGATTTTATTTTGCTTTAGTGTTGGTTTGACAACAACACTATTCATGTTATCATTACCACCATTGTCACCAATAGGAACGTCTTGTTCTAAAAATGATTCTCTCGTGGTTGCTTCGCCTACAAAATACACAATTTTTATTGCATATACTTATAATTTGCATATGTGTAACTATTTAAGAGATTCCACAAGGTTTTATTAAATATTTACTCTTACCGAAATCGGACCCCTCTTCCTTTGCTGGTGTGATATTTAAATCTACTCCATGACAAAATTTAGCTTCTAGTGGTCCTAGTGTTAACATCGGTTTCATATCGGCTATTTCGATATCATTCTCAGGGCGATTTTCAGTGACTGCAATATCTTGGTCAAAATCAGCTTCTTGGTTTTGAATTTCGTCTATAAAATGTACGAATTCATTTGTGTGATTACTAGGTAGATATATATGGAACCCGTTCAAAAATAAAATTTGTTTTGAACAATAATTACTCGTTTCAGATTCGATGTTTCTGTTGCTCAAAATTGGATCATTAGATTTCGACAATCGTTTAATATATCTATATAGTTTCGCGATTTTATTTTGCTTTAGTGTTGGTTTGACAACAACACTATTCATGTTATCATTACCACCATTGTCACCAATAGGAACGTCTTGTTCTAAAAATGATTCTCTCGTGGTCGCTTCGCCTACAAAATACACAATTTTTATTGCATATACTTATAATTTGCATATGTGTAACTATTTAAGAGATTCCACAAGGTTTTATTAAATATTTACTCTTACCGAAATCGGACCCCTCTTCCTTTGCTGGTGTGATATTTAAATCTACTCCATGACGAAATTTAGCTTCTAGTGGTCCCAGTGTTAACATCGGTTTCATATCGGCGATTTCGATATCATTCTCAGGGCGATTTTCAGTGACTGCAACGTATTGTTCTAAAAATGATTCTCTCGTGGTCGCTTCGCCTACAAAATACACAATTTTTATTGCATATACTTATAATTTGCATATGTGTAACTATTTAAGAGATTCCACAAGGTTTTATTAAATATTTACTCTCACCGAAATCGGACCCCTCTTCCTTTGCTGGTGTGATATTTAAATCTACTCCATGACGAAATTTAGCTTCTAGTGGTCCCAGTGTTAACATCGGTTTCATATCGGCTATTTCGATATCATTCTCAGGGCGATTTTCAGTGACTGCAACGTATTGTTCTAAAAATGATTCTCTCGTGGTCGCTTCGCCTACAAAATACACAATTTTTATTGCATATACTTATAATTTGCATATGTGTAACTATTTAAGAGATTCCACAAGGTTTTATTAAATATTTACTCTTACCGAAATCGGACCCCTCTTCCTTTGCTGGTGTGATATTTAAATCTACTCCATGACGAAATTTAGCTTCTAGTGGTCCTAGTGTTAACATCGGTTTCATATCGGCTATTTCGATATCATTCTCAGGGCGATTTTCAACCTTGGTAACATCCTGATTGAATGCATTCGAGGTAGAAAATATAAATTTAAATTTGTTTAGATTTTTAGGTAGACAGAAATTATTTATTTTTTTAACTTATCTAGGTAATTTTCAACTCTTTTATATTCCTCGTTATTTAGATAAAATTCTAGTCATCTATTGGTACCTATTTAGATATTTTATTTAAATTGACCAAAATAAATATTTGAATATTTACCAGCAATATTTTTCTTAAATTTAAAAAAAAATAGTTATAGACATTTTAACTAAGTAATACCCTATTTTCATTTAAAAGTTAAAAATATAATGTTACTATTGTGTTTCCCAGTAATCTTTGAAAGATTATTTAGTAAGAATTAAGAAATATATGTTCTAATACCCTTTGGGTTACCGGATTAAATGTTAAAAATTTTGTTGTTTTTATGGTTTAGATGATCAATAGGGTTTTAGCTATTATAATTTTAACATTTTTAATTTTTTGTATAATTGTGTTTATTTCATTATTCTATTATTAATTATACAGTATATTAATAATGCATGTTTATAAAAATAAATATTAATAGGTACTTTCTAATTCTCGAAAGAACAAATAAAAAAGTAACGGTCATAATGCTATAAAATGACATAAGTAATTATTTATTATTAGCTGTTTACAGTATGTATTGACATATTTGAATATTTCGTAAATATTTGAACTTTAAATGCGTATAAACAAAAATTGTGACTAATGATTTTTGATTATTTTTTGCTATGATAAGTACAGCTTATATTAAACCTTGTATTAAATTTTAAAGATTTTTTGGATAGCCAAATTTTTTTTATCGACATTTTAAGAAAAAAAAACTTAGAAAAATCGAAAATTGTAATTGTCTATAAATAGCTTAAAAATATTTTGAAAATTTAATCTTAAATAGATAATGCTAATAAAAACATTTGGTGAAAATTTCAAGTATTTACAAAGATTCGTTTTTGAGTTACAGCAATAATATAAATAATCGATTTTGTCGAAAACTAGTTATGCGTAAGAATTCCCGTTTTCCGTTACTTTTTACAGTTTTCCTGATGCTTTTGAAAACTACTTGAAATTTTTTACTTTAGACCCTCCTCTTATGTACTAATTAGATTCAATTTCCTTTTCAAATCGGAGTTGAAGTAAAAAATCAAAGCACTATTACTACTTTAAAACGTGATGACAGACACAAAAAAAAAAACAATAAAAAAAAACATATATCATTGTAAAATCAATACATTCATCACTCCGTTCTAAAATCAATAATTATATAATATATATATAATATAATTCCAATTAACTTTTTCCCATTGTTGCCTGTTGGTATGGAAAATGGAGATATTCATAGCCAAAAATCAAATGAAAACTGATATTTGTATTATAATAATGTTTATTATGTTTATATAATAAATAAAAACTGTTAATATATCCACTTATTGTTTGGTTATTTGGCGCCCCCCGACAAAAGACTTCCCGATAAAGTTCGCTTTCCTCCTAATGCTTTCATTTTAACCTCATATTATTATTAGTAATAATATAATGAATATAATATATAGATTATGAACGTACCTGCAACACGTTACCATCTATGTTCGCGTCTTGTTTCTCCGTTTGCAAATCATTGGCTTTTTGTTCTGATGTTTCAGGAACAATTTTATGTTCATCTGAATCGATTACTATTTCACGTTTTCCGTCCATTTGATTAAACTTTTTGTTAACTTGCGGCGATACGTAAAACTTTGCTTATATTAAGTAAAAACAATAATTTCAATTAGAAAGTATAAAAACTAATAATTATTATAATAACAAACTGATTAAATATTCAATGAACACGGTATTTGTCAAGAAAATACAGTACAACGAATTCTAATATGCTAATGACAAAATTATAATAGTCACTTGGTCACATTATTGATATTTTTTTTAAATAGCAACGGTTACTAATGAAATAAATATTTATTCTGTTTATTTAAGCCATATAATTATTTAAATAAATAAACGTTTATGAAATAATAAAAATGCACCATTTATTCGGAAACATAATTTTTATTTTTCCAGAATAATATACGGTACGTAGTCGAAACGAAACCGCTAACCTGAGTGTGTCTTACTCCGTACTCGTTACAATACTGTAGGTATAACTTTTAAAGTTTTTACAGTCTTTAACAACTAACAAGGCTGGGTATTAACAAGTTAAAAAGTTAAGTTACTTAACGAGTTACTTTTATTTTCATAAATAACTTCTAACTTAACGAGAAAACCCAGAATAATTTTAACATATATTAACTATTATAAGCAATAAATTCGTTATGTCGTCAACAGTTGTTATTTATTCATAACAATTTGTGTTCGTATTGTTTCCTGTGACCTATCATGTAATTAATTTTACACGAAAAAAGAAAACCAACTAATTTTTAGCTAAGGTAAGTTACTTTTGTTTCAAATTAACTTTTAACGAGTTAAATAAATTTATAAAGTAACTTTTAACTTTAAATTTAACTTACATTTTTCTATATTAACTTAAAGAGTTAAAATAATTAGTTAACTTGCCCAGCCTTGGTCTTTAACCTATTTTTCATCTTAAACGCACATATGTGTTTATATATCTATTTAGTATACGTCTTATACTCTTGTACATGGTATCTGGTATCTAATATATTTATATTTCACAGGCGTACAGGAAACATTATAAAATCTTATTTATTAGTCTTCATTTTCTATATTACATTATTACCTATAGGTATTGTCTATTGACCATAGGCGTGCGCAGACTTTAATTTCCGGTCGAACCTGGAAGAATTAGTGCCCCAATACTTGAACAGTACCCCTAATTTTTTTTTGACACATTAATATACTAAGTACATACATTCTAATTGTAATAATTGTAAATCTAAAACTGTATAATATGTATATATACCTATACAAATATAGAATCAAGTTGTATGTGCAATGTGTATACAACATTAATGTGCTAGCATAAGTACTTGTATATTTTTTAAGTTAAAAATAAAGTTACATATTATATTAATACATACCTAATGCATGTTTTTATATCTAACTATACATATAAACTTAGTAGGTAATATATAAATGTGTAATTATTTTTTTTTCATTTATTTTTTTATTTATTTATTTGTTAACGGGCTGGGCCCTATTCAACAGTTTAACATAATACAATAATACATAATTTAAAATAATTAATACAATGACATAATTAAATTTAAATAAGATAATAATTACAGAATAATAAGTATAATAATGATAATAAAACAAATATAAAAATATATCAGTTTTGATGAACGGTGCTCTCATTGGCCAGCCGCATCATGCGGTCTAACGGATTATTTCTGCCATAATTGGTAGTGTGCGCAGGAACAACGAAAGGAGCATGGTATCTAGTAGTACGGGAAGGAACTTTGAAATTGACTATCGAGAGAAGTGAGGGAGCATCTATACGGCCATCAACCAGTTTATTCAGAAACTCTATGTTAGCGTTAACTCGCCTGTCGGCCAGTGAAATGAGGCTGAGTTCCTGCATAACTAAGAAATAGTCGTGGGGAGGATGATTTATTTTTAAGACAAAAGCTGCGCAAGATAAGAACCGTCTCTGAACACGTTCTAATTGACATGAGTCAGATACCGTATAAGGGTCCCATAGGACTGATGCATACTCTAAAAGTGAACGGACCAATGAGCAGTATATAGTTTTTAATGAAGAAGATAGATTGAACTCCTTTGATATGCGCATTACAAACCCAAGCGTTTTTAAGGCTTTGCAGCATATCATTTCAGTGTGGGATTGAAAATTGAGATCGGAATTAAAGATAATACCTAGGTCTTTCTTACTACAAACCGATGTTACACTTGAACCATTGATGGAGTAAGTATAGTTAATAGGAGAGCGGTGTCTTAAAAATGACATGGAATGACATTTATTTACATTAAACTGAAGACCAATATTATTAAACCAGGAGACCAGGTTGTTGAGATCATTCTGGAGCGTAGAGCAGTCAGATGAGTTATCAATTTTCCTAAAGAGCTTCAAGTCGTCGGCAAACATGAGTAGTTCACAGTTTTTGACAATTTCCTTGATGCCATTTACATACAAAGAAAACAATATTGGAGATAAATGTCCTCCTTGAGGAACTCCAGAAGAGACCTTTGAGATGGATGATTTGCATCCGAACACTTTTACCCACTGGACTCTGTCTGACAAATAAGATTTGAACCAAGACAACAATGGTTCACCGAACCCAGTTTTGTATAGGGTCTCGATTAGGCGGATTATGTAATGATTGATAAATGAATTTTCTTATTTTCCATAAGCGATAGACTATTGTCTATACTATAGAATAAATACTCTTTAGTACTTCTTTAGTCATACTAGGTACATATTTTAACATTTAGAGCACAATGTTTTAGTCAGATAAATAAATCAATAAAAATTATGTGGTGGTACACAAATATTTTTATTTTATTTTACTATTACGACAAATACATTTTTCATGATCTCCACGAATATAATGATAGAGTTAAATATAATATACACAAATTTGAAATGTTACTATACCCCTAAAAAGATTCCGGTCGAGCCGGGGCTCGTTCGGCTCACCCCGTACGCACGCCTATGCTATTGACTATTAACTGTAGCCATGAAGTTTTTTTAAATAGTTTTATTTAAATGTTTTTATTTAACATAATAATTGTCACCATCTAGTCAGTCAGCTTACTATTTTATATATATAGATAATATAAATTTCATTAAATTCAGTAATTTCAAGTAAAAATAATAATTATTTAAATAAAAATAAAATAATTTAAAATCTTTTAAGTATTATGATTATATAGATTTAAAAAAATAAAAATGTATCTACCTAATAATTATTAATAATTGTATAATTTAACAATGAATTTATCATTTAAAATTTTAAAATAAACATTAAATTTGAAAATTATCTTACGAAAACATTTTAAAAACGTTTATTATAATCAATTATATTGCTAGATAGTAACTTTATAATATTATACCTACTACACAAGTCCACAAATAACACTAAACTGACTAAACTATTTTTACCTATAGATTATAATATCATTGATTATACAAGTTATAAAGCAATTAAATTAAACACATTTATTATAATTAAAAATCTCATCAACTAAATCTATTGGTTTATGTTGTCAAAAAAAAAAAAAATTCAATAATTTTTCTTAATAGAACTTTAATAAGTTTTTTTCACTATATAACAAAATGTTTAAAATTATTTTTCTAAATCTTATGTAATAAGATAGACTATTTTTTATTACGAAGCCAAAAATAAAATACTATCAACAATTGTTAGGTAGATGATATAAAAACTGAAAAAAAGAGGATAATAGGTAACCCTATTGCTTACAGTAGGTGTCGAGTGTACGTCCATCATTGAATAAATCAATTGACTCTGAGCGAAAACAATCTGTCAGCCTATATAACGTTAACGAGAATATTTAATGATATATTTTTGTTTATTTAATATTTGTATTTTGTATTATGAATCATGATAAATAAAATCATTTTTTGTTGAAAAACTTGATTTCATTATATTATATTAATATTTATACCTACGTGATAAAAATAAAATCAATCTAAATATTTTTTAAATATTCAATTCATCTTGTGTATAAATTATAATAATATACGTAAAATTTACAGATTGTATTTACGAATTATTACAATATAATAATTAAAATCTTCCTTTCTTCGTTTAAATATCTAATTTCGTACAATTTTGAACTTTAAATGTTTATAAAAAAAAAATAATCACCAATCCGAAAAATAAAATAAATGTCAAGTAGTTGTTAAAAGATTCTATATTTTTCACTTTTCAGTCATGATAAGCCTCAATAATTAGGGATTTATCAGGCTTGTGGCGATATGATTAGTGAGTTGACAACTCGATCAGGATTTAAAATCAATTCAATTAATTTAATTTTTTTCAACCTAATAATCTTAAAAATATAAGTAGTGAAGATATAGATTTAAACATTTTAACGTAAAAAGTCGTATGACAAAATATAAGCTGTTTCAAATTAATTAAAAATAGATGTTAGAAGTTTTATTGACATATTTTACGATGATAGTAGTGTATATATTATAATATGATTGATTCGCCCATCACCACTCTCGAAAGATATAAAAATAGACTCATATTTGCATTCAGTTTTAGAAAGAAAAAAAAAAGAACGATCGTTTGTATTTTGTTCATACCGATTAGTACCTTAACATTCATTGTTTATACCAAAAACTTTAAGAAGTTAAAAATGTGTTAAGTTGGGGTGCTGGAGTCATTTGACTATGGACATATTTTTTGTATTGCAAGGAATTTAAAAATTAGATATATTATATGTGTACGCATTCGTCATGTTCATAGTGATATGTATATCATATGTATTCGCCAACAAATAATGTCACATCATTACACTAAATTACCACATTTTTTTCGATCTGCTCAGAAAATGTAAAACTAAATTGCCTATCCGAAGCGCCGTTTTAAATATTTGTCTTTTCGGCTTGTACGGTTTATTATAAGTTTTTATTCATAATCATTATACTTAAATGATTAAGATAAATAATTTATGATTGATACGACTATCCGCCGACTATGGCTGTTAATTTTTGTTAGTGTTATTAGTTATTACATATATTAAAAATCATAAAAATCAATGGAAATCAGAGACAAATCAATACTAAAAACAACATTTTAAAATAAAGATATTATGATTTTATATGAGATTCAAAACAATATTGTGTTGAATTTAATATCGTATATAAATCACGCATATATTCCTACGAATAACAATACCAAGCAATTAAATACACATATAAGTAATACCACATAATCAGGATAAAAAATTACTCCCCGTGTAAGTTAAACTAACGACTTGCTTGTAGATAGACGTGCTAAATATTACACTATTCGCAATGATTGTTTAATATTAAAACAATACTATTTCATTCGACAATTAAAACATAATTTGTGTAGATAGAAAACATTACCAAAATATAAAATGTGAACACACATTTACACTTTTAAATATTTATTCAGGTACAAGCTTAAAACTATTATATTACTACAAAGAAATAATATTAGATTAACAATGTGTAAGTTCTACTTAAATATAGTTACTGAGTTATTAAATATAATATAATAAAGCATTTATATTTAAGGTCAGTTACGAATATTAAAATATTATAATTCAAGATTATGAACACGTTAATCAATAGTAACTATACATTTTATATTATAATAATATTTAACTATAACAAAATGATTCACAATGATAATATTATGAATTATGACTAATAAAATATAAGTTATATAAAGTAAATTCAATAAAATAACCACTCTAAAGTTATATGATGTATTTTTAAATTATTATTATCTTACGTGAAAATGTCAGTATGGACGTATGATGATTTACAACTTATAGTTCGATTCGATGCAAACTATAAAGGAACTTTTGTTCTAATAAATTATTAACACAAATATTACATTTACGTAAATGTATTTCTACGTACATAGTCTGAAATTATAACAACTATGACTAGAGAAACGTTTCCATACAAATTTTTAATGATACATAAAATAAAATTTCAATTATGCTTTGAACATTTATGAGTTATATTTAATATAAAAGTATCAATCACGTACTTATTGTAATAAAAAAAAAAAAATTCATACTTATATTTTAAATGACTCAAGTATAATTGAAAAATCTAAATTAATTATAATATATCATTATTATGATTATGCAAAATTATTTCCACTGCTGTAGCATTACAACAATTTAAACATCAACTACGAACGCAACAAATCAAATATATGTATATAATACATATTACCTATGTATTATTAATATTTCAATATTAAACTTGATTGCATAATAATATAATATAGTCACATTGCCCCAGGTGTATCACATTCGTAATAATGTTCTCAGCTGTCATTTGAACACACACTTCTGAGTATATTGGTACACTCAAAAGACAAAAGTCAAACCATGTATCGTTTTGGTGCGTAAGATTCATAGCCGCCCTTATATGCACCATTCGTTTTTGTGTTCGCTGAACTGGTTTTTCATCACCAATACGGCAATACACCGATCGTCGGTGCGTCGGCCGAGGTTTTTTTATCGGTGACACGTCAGTTTCGTTGTCAATACGGCCCTTCGCCCTTATATGCACTTTTTCCGGACGACACCTCGGTACCCACCTATACCTCACGCCTAAATCACGCGTCCGCACAGTGCAAACGCGGACAGGTCACTTTGTAGTTATTGTGCCGTATTAGATACGTCCGTTGTGCATATTATTATATTAGTATAAAATATGTGCTTCGTTACAACCGTGACGTAATATATTATATTATATAGTATATTGTTGCCAATCAGTGGTTGATATATTATAAATATGTTTGTGACTCATCTTGGTTATCGGTACAGGCCATCGACATCCAATGGTTTTGTTTTCAGTGGTAGCAACCCGCGGCCTTTAATTCGTTTTTATGCTACCGAGCGCGGCGGGATGCGGTCGTTGTAGCCGAGGTGTTCACGATTTCACGAGTGACCCGCGGTCTCGCGCAGACAGTGGACCACGGTCTTAGTATAATACAGTGGACTATATAAAATCACCACCGATGTAATCAGATATTATTTCACACTGCTACCGCTTGTATGACTGTATACGTTGACATGTTGTCGAAACCCATTCGAATAGGCGTAAAATAAGTGTACCGTTACACGAATATCGTCGTACTTTACGTGTATAAACCTTAGAGTAATGAACGATACGAATAATGAACGTATGATTTAACCGGTGTTGTACGATTGAGAACGTTTTACCTTTTTAGCAACACGATTGAGAACGATTTTTCTAGCGACGTTGCCATTTATCTTAACTTTTAGTAATAATATTTAGGGCTGGGATTTTGATGGAAAAGCATCTCTTTTTGGTGTTTTGAAACGTTGTTTTGTAAGTATAAAATGTGTAAACTGATTTTTCACAATTTTTTTTATAAAATGTACGACAATTCTTGCGATTAACAAGAGACATTCGGCATACTGTCGACGGTTAATAATAAATTATAGGTATAACATAGCACATCATCGATAAAAATCTTATCATAGCTAGGCGTTTATATAGCTTATGGCAATATGTCCAGACTTAGAAGTTGGGAGTTTATTTTCAGACTACTGTCTGTGTGTATATACTGGCAAATAAATATTGATTTTTTAAATTTTTAATCTTAAGCTGACAAATATGTTGTTTATAAATATACAGGGCCGGATTAAGGTTTTTGCCGCCCATAGGCTGAAATAAATTTATCACCTAAGAAAAAAAAGAAGCTATTTCGTTTCTAGACTGCATCTTCGTACACGTTCAAATGATACACTAGCAAATAGCAATACGCTAAATACACTATCTAATTAGTACCTATATTATACATTTATAGTTTTTGTGCGAAATTATTATATTATGACAATTGATTTATAATTAGAGTCGATTAATAATAATGTGTTTGGGCGAGACAAACTGAACTTATATTATCGTATTATCGAGTTTATATCAAATATGGATCATAAAATTGAATATATTTTAAATACAAAATCAAACAAGCGATGCATTTTAATTGAAAATAATATTTGTTGTGAATCTAACCACTTTAAAAAACGGGTCTTCTCGTTCTCGATGTACTAACAGTAAATGTCCTAAGTGTTTTATTGAATTCTACCATCGATAAAAATATAAAATACTATCTTTTTAAAATAATAATATACATAACCATGAATCAACTTCTCATCATAATTCATCTGATGGTGTGTTAAAACTGCCGTCAAAAGAAAAAAAGGTCTCCCAAACACGTCATTACAAAGTTTTAAAATCACTCGCCCAAACGCATTATGCTAAATTGTCCAAACACATTGCAATTTTTAATTATTCGTCCAAACGCATGGCGTTTATATTAACGCGGTTGCATAATATTATAGACAGGTAATTTCCTGATACGGATTACGAAATATTCAATAAGAAATTATAATATACTTAATATATATAATTCAATAATTTATACATTTATGTTTAGTGTCGTGTTTGCTTTTTAGTATTTTTTTAAAAATATTGAAAATTAACTGAATTCAGTTTTTATCTTATACCACCACCAAAAAATTTAAACATTTGATTACGGTATTTAATTACTATTATTTTCTACTAACACATCGCCAACTACCATACCACGTTGAATACACCAGTTCAGTTTAACGGTTACTCCAATACTCTATGTAAGGTGCAATTGTTGATATGCATTCGAACTCGATATACATTTCTTTTAAAGGTGTTCTCACGGGGAATGCGGGTTGAGAGGTTCGGGCGAATGTAAGTTACTACACTTGACCTAGTAGGTAAAAAAATACTTATATAAGTTCCTACAAGAGACCTAACAGGTAAAAATACATATGTTAGTTCCTACACGATATAATAAGGTACATATTAATATATTATGTAAGTTGGTATACGATAAAAAAGATAGGTACGTAATAAGTTCCTACACTGCGTAAATTATCCTTATCCTTATATATATATATATATATAAATAGTATACATTCTACTAACCAACTAACCTAATCTATATTATTTTCTAGATTTATAATTTTTTTTAAGCTATACCATATAGATTTATTTTGACATGAAAATATGTAATAAAATATCTGTTAGTCTGATCTGATCTCTAGTTTCTAATTAAGAAGCTAGTAAAGTGATTAAATTGGGATAAATAAAACACTCATCCAGAAACTAACTAATTCACACAAAATATTCAGAAATATAAATTATAGAACACTAGTTTATGATTATAACTTACTGAGTTAAAATTTGATGTAAGTACCTAGTTTTTAAATTTAAAAAAATGAAATTGAAAAGAAAAATTAGGGATTTTTAAGAATTCTTTGATGGAAGAGTAAGGCAGGTATGATATTGTAAGGTAATAATGTAAGTATCAAAATGTATATATTTTATTTTGAAACAATTATTTACTTTTTACAGTAAATTAACAATTTAATAATACAATTTTTTGAAAAACAAATAAATAAATAATTATAGGAGATCCAAGTATGGGTAAAAATATTACGAAATAGCTCATAGTAAGAGGACGTTATACCCGTATGTGTTATCTGTCTTACATGTATACAATAGGGAAATTTTTGTTTAGCAGAATTAATTTTGTAATGTTAGCTTTAATATTAGAATAAATTTACCTATCATAAAATTTAAGGGTAAGAATATTATCTGGGAAATGTCATAGGCTTTTATTAATATTATCATTTTATAGTGAGTTATGAATATTAAAGTTGTAATATTTTACATAGCTTTAACTCATTTTAAAATTATAATATCAATAAAAGCATATGAAATTTCATAGATAATATTTTAACATTTAAATTTGATATTAGGTAAATTTACTATTATATTAAAGCTATAACAAAATGTGTTCTGCTCAATGAACATTTACTATGATGTATGTTAGTAAGACAGAGATAACACATGAGAGTAAATGTCTTAAAAAAAAATGTGAAAATGCAAAACAATACCACTATAACTTTGTATGTTACCTGAAATATAGTGAAATCATATAATTCACTTGTTTTGCTCTTAACTACAATTAAATATGAAAATAGAAGACTTTTATTGAAGGAAAACAAATTATATACGTGAAAGAAAAATTTTGATGATAATAAACTTGAAGATAGTTCACCAGCACTAATGGTTTTATAAAAACTGTGTTGAATTTTAATATTTAATTATTATTTATGTTAAAACATATTTTGATCATAAGTTTGTTATATTTTTACCCATATTTGTTTTTTTTTTGCTATATAAATTAAAAATAAATTAAAGAAAATGATTAATTGTTAAAAAATACTTAATACAAAGGATTGTTGCTTACACAAATAAAAGTAATAATAATAATAATAACAACAAAATAAAATGAGCATAACTTTATGGAGTTCAGGAGATATGAGTTTTACCACATTCAATTATTGGCTATTGAATCTTTGTTATCAAGTAAAAGAGCTACTGCTTGCCTAACACTCATTTCCCATGAGTCAAGTATATGAGACACTGTAAAACGGACTGGCATCAACATCATTCTTGACTCAAACACATCTTTAACACACATGAGAAATGATGTGCCACCATAATCATTGGACGAAATTATACATGCGGGATTTGCAGGGGGATAATTCTCATAAACAATGATATTAATTGGGGGTACACAAGGCAGATTTTTATCATCCAACCAACATAAGAGACGGATACAAGAAACTCCACTTGGACGAACAGGATCTAAAGAAACCTAAAATCAAATGGTTGGTTATATAACATATGCATACTTCAAAAGTATATAAAATGGTTCTAAAATATCTAAACTTTATTATACCTTGAAACGTTGATCGAGTCTTGCAATTTCCCCTTCTAATGCTTTAGGTATGATACTTTGAACTTCATTGGAATTTTCATTTCCTGTATATGGTGGTGGTGATCTTAGATATGCAATTAATTATTAATTAAATAATCAATAACATTTTTCAAATTTATAAATACAACTTTGAACTTACAAAGGTCGTCTTTGGCCCACCATAAATTCTATGCAAGGTGCAAATGTTCTGTGAAGCGTATGATTAAAGTTTGGTGATTGTATCATTGACCCAATCACTTCAATTAATGGATGCACCTCTCTCATGGTAGATGATTGTGGCGGAGGAACACTACCACCTTCTCCCTAATAATAATGACAATCATAATTATTATAAGAAACAGTAGAATAAACTTTGAAATAAATAACAAGTAATTACTCTGCTTAAGTCTAATCTTTCCAAAGCAATTTCACATTTCAATAAAGTTTCCAACGGCATCCGTTGGGTGGGAGTTGATAGTATTTCTAGAAGCTTTTTCATCTTACTTAATTTTTCAACATCTATAATTATTAATTATTATGATAAAAATATAATAGAAATAATAACAAAAATCAATATAAGGATGATGTAATTAAACTTTAAACAATATTTTACCTTCATTCCCCATATGTGCAATCATTTTTCGTAAAGGTTCAATGTATTTGCTCAGTTGCCTAACTTTTTCTCTATATGCTATGTCTTCTTGTGCAAGAGGACTTGGACCCGCATTAGATGACGGGTTCATAGGAGTATTTAATGATGGAACTGAACTACCTGGAGATGGCACATTACCTAAAAATGTAATTCACATAATATGGTGTTATATATAGTTCATACATATAATATAGATATCAAAGTTATGTAAATCATTCTTGAACATTTTTTCTAATTAAGATATTTTAAATTAATAATTCAATGTCTATAATAACTTTTTTTTTAAGTTTCAATTTAATAATTAGTTTTGATTTCTGGTTGTATACTTATATTCATGATATAAATTAATTAATTTTATTATTATAAAATAAACATAGATAGTAATTTACAGTTGGAATAAAAATGAATACAATATTACATATTATTATTATTTTAAATATTTATTCATATAAATTAAGATAGTTGGATTGTAGGGTCAATATTATTAACTGGTCCTTGTGATTTTTTAAGAAATTCAAATATTCTCAAACAATTATAACAAAATAAAATATTTCATAGTGCTAACAGTGGTTTGATAAAACTAATTTATAAAATATTGAATGATAATATGATATAACAAAAATAAATAGCTAGACAATTGTTAAGACATTCAATTAATATAATATTGTAATATTTATACATGCTAATTTAGTATTTTGTTATTTCCATCTATCAGATTTATCTATATTTTAACTAGAGCTGATTTTTTTTAGATATTAAAAAGAAAACTATACAATTATTATCAAAAATATATTTACAAATTTACTTAATGTATTTATTTATACTTATTCAAACTCATGATAAGTGAGTTCACTTTATATGAATAATGTTAATATCACATTGAGCTATGTGATCATAAAATTTTTAACATTTACTTAATAATACAGTACAGTGTCAGAATTATAATTTATAATGAAGTTAAACAAAATGAATGTATCTTATAATTGTTATCAGATACTCAAAATAATAGTAATTTATATTTTGTTAAAATACTAATCTTATTTGTTCAAAGAAATATATATACATATATATTTAAATACTTTTATTTAAATAGACATACCAATTGATCTAATCGGCCCACTCATTTGACCACTAGGAGTTAGTTGAGGACCACTTGGTGAACCAATCATTTGATTACTAAAATATATAATTTTAATTAAAGAAAATATTAAAATTATATTAATTAATAATAATAAACTGAATAATTTAAAGCATAAATATATTTATTATTAAAAGTACAATTTAAGAAATTATACATCACAAGAATATATACTACATTTTAGTGATGTTAGTAAACTCAGATTTTAAATTTTGAAACTTGGACTTAAGATATTTAATGTATTCTTATAACAAATTCATTATAATTTATAACTAAACATTTTTTATAATAAATAAATAAAATATATTTGTATGATTGAAAAACTAATAAGAAACTTACTGGCATCAAATACATCAAATAAAAAATAAAACATAATAACTGCAATGACATATTTACAATATAAATTAAATTTAAATATTAAAGCAAACGTAATATATAAAATGTCAAATGGATAATAACAATTCATAAGTATCAGAATAATTATCCAGAAATAAATAAAATATAAATGGTTGTAAAACATACAGTTTGTAAAACTAACAGTAAACAATATAAAATAAATTATTTATTTCAATAATAATATAAATTGTAAATACTGTGTATAATTGAGAAGCTTGGGCCATTGAATTTTTATATAGTACAAGTTTGTTTTTAGAAGTTTGGGCTCACTAGGAGTCAAGCTGTTAACTCTTTTCTCAAGATTTTCACAAATTAGTAATTACAATTTTCTACGAGATTAATATAATATATCAGTTAAAAATTAACTAGTAAAATTTTATTGGAAAATACAACTATTTTACTTTTTACTCATTTGCCTGTGGCCTAAGTACTGTTACCTTTATGATTTTGTATTTTTGAAATATTGATATATTGTTTTAGTAAAAATAGGTATATTTGCTGAGTAATTTTTTTTTAAAGTTTAATAATTTAAGATTCTTAATGTTGGCATAGTATATTTGATTTAATCATATTTACAAATTGCAAATCTCTGTTAAGTAACTTTGATATATGTAATTAATTACTGCCCAATCCTGCATATAAGTTAATCAATTACAAAATAATTTTCCATGGTTTACAACTTACTGTACTGCTATTATACAGACTAGTGGGGCCCCTTTAGTCCTTGTACTGTGCGTGAAAAATTATTTTACAAATTTCAAATATACAGTTGAGGCGCGATACTCAAAGTTGAAGGGAGATAAAAATTCCCTTTAAGATATGTATTATTCTATATCTAACTCAAATTTATATACAATTTATATTTCTAGGGGAATAAAAAAAATTTGAGTTTTCAAGTTTTTCGAGTTATCGCGACTCAACTATATAAGATTAGGTTTTATATAGTTATACACCTACTACCATTATCTTTTCTAAAAAACAAAGGGATAGACTTACATCATTATCTTATTATCTTACTTACATATTCATATTCAATCGATAAATTCATAAATACAAAAACAACCCATACAAATATATTTTTATCTAATAATCTTAGAATTTTCATACAAAAATGATCTAATATAAATTTGCATATTATAATTTTTCTATCTATAAAAATAATCAGATTTTTAAAAATGTATGATTTGTGTTTTATAGCCTGAAATTAGGATTTATGTCAAATTACTACTACATTAAAATGTATATGCATATAATATATAAATATACCTAATATATTCATATGACCGAAAGTGTTAGCCATTTAAGATCAATATATTTTTAATAAAATATAAATATTTACCTAGACGGAAGAACATTAACAGGTGATTGTTGAGGCGATGAAGGACTATTGTGACTAAGAAATTGATTACTCCCTACAGACCTTGGTGGTCCAGCTGGATATCCTCCAACGACTGGTTGATTAGGAATCATCATCACATTTTCTGGGCCAACAGCCATCTAATTGAAATATAATATATAATAAAAAAATTAGTCATCAACGAGTGTTTAATACATAAATCACTTATTTAGATTAGCATGTAACAATTGGTAAGTTGTAATCATAAAATTTTTAAATAACGAATCATATTTTTTTTTTTAATTACAAGAAAAATAAATTATCAAATTAAATATTTCAAACATATTCTAAGAACACTACAAAACATTAATTAACTATAGTCTACAAGTGCTTGCTCTTATCATTAAATAAAAATAAGCATAGCATTTGGGAGCATGATGTGTAGACCTAAACTCTATATAAGTTATAACCATTCTAGATTTTCCTCATATCAAAATAATCAAAATAAAATATGTATAGTTTCTTACAAGCAATTTACCTATTCCTTAGTTTAAAAATACTAACAAAAAAAAAAGTAAAAAAAAAAAGAAAGAATTAGTTATAAAACCGTAAAAATAAAAACTAATAATCTAAAATACTTTAAAAAAAATAATATGAAAATCAAATTTTTGATTTTGAGCTAAGCAACAAACATATTATTGGTTTTATAATAAATGTTATAGATTTATATTTGTATTACATTTTTTTTTTTTTTTTTAATAGCAATTAAGTATTTATTTATATATTGTTATTGTTTAGTATTTTTATAAATCATAATGCAATTTTGCACTTTTAATTATAATACATTATTACTTTTCTTGGTTGCATACGACCCATAGCATTTGATGGCATATTATTCGGAACAACACCAGGCATACCCTGCACTGGCATACCTTGTACAGGCATACCTTGTACAGGCATCCCTTGTACAGGCATCCCTTGTACAGGCATTTGAACAGGCATATTTTGCATTGGTGGACCACCCATGACTGAAGACATAGGCATAGGAGGCACTTGACCCATCTGATTGCCCATAGGACCTGCATTAGGATTTTGCATCATTGGTCCTTGACCCATAGGTCCACTAGGTCTTAATGGTGGACCTTGGTTCATTGGACCTTGACTCATTGGACCTTGGTTCATTGGACCAGGTCCCATTGTCATTTGGCCAGGTAATTTATTTTGAGTTTGTGGTCGATTGTTTAATGTTTGCAATACTGGAATTAATATTAAACTTTATATGCTATAGTTATTCGATTATATTTGATTTTAACTTCTTACATGTTGTTGCATTTACAGGACCAGGGTTTTGGTTCATATTCATCATCTGATTACCACCTCCTGTGAACCAAAACATAGTTGTAGTTATTTGTTTTTAAATTTGAAATAATAATATTCCAATGTTATTATAACACTTACTCATATCTCTTCCACCTACATGTAACAACAAACGTGCAACAAAGCTTAAGTACTCATCCTAAAATATTAAAAAAGAATATATAATATTATAATTAAATATTTAAACATAGAATAAAAAGTAATGGTTCTTTTTTAATTTAATATTTGCTACAAATGGAATGGTATCAAAAAAACTTAATAGTGTAATAGATTACAATATTTTTTAAAGAATGCATGTTAAGAACTAAGATTAATAATTATGATAGTAATAAGAAATAAAGTAAATGAATAACAATTAAAAAAAAGTTTTTAAATCATCTAATTTTTTTCATAATCATTGTATGAGACCAAAAATACATTAATAATATATATTATATAAATACATAAAACATGAATATTAATAGTACCATATATATTACTCATAAATATTTAAAAAAATAAAAATACAATTTTTATACTTGTTTATTTGACATAAGATTTTTAAGAATAAAAATATAGCACATACCTAGTTTAAATATGTAATGGGATTTTATCAATTGTAAATATTTAACAATACAATTTTTAAAATACTTTGTTATAAATTAATAATTAAAAACTAAAATTAAGTAGATACAAAAATGTGTAAGTAAAAAAAAATATTATTTCTTTATAAATTACCAAATTATATCATATCATAGTAAATTGTTTTAATAAATGTCTTAAAAATGAAAATTAAAGAAAAAAAGTACTACATTTTATTATCAGTTATTGATGAACACGTACTCGC
Organism: Rhopalosiphum padi; assembly: GCF_020882245.1. Lineage (NCBI taxonomy): Eukaryota > Metazoa > Arthropoda > Insecta > Hemiptera > Aphididae > Rhopalosiphum > Rhopalosiphum padi. The sequence goes on along the minus strand of NC_083598.1, from coordinate 7,510,486 downwards.
AAAATAATTAGAATATTATTGATGATTATATAAAAAGATAATAATCTTTAATAGAGCTATATTATTGATTGATTTTATAATAATCACATATTAAAATGTACATGGAAAATATTAACCAAAATTAATTTATAACATTTTATGGTAATTGGAAATACATATTAATGAATCATTATAAAATATATATTATGATATAATGAAAGAATATATATTTATGTTACAGTGATTACGGGGCATTTAGATCAAATTAAATTTGAGAGCAATACAATTATTCAGCTAAATATGTTTGGCATGATCAATCCATCATGAATGGGCTTTACAAAATAAATAAGAACACTGTATTTAGTCTGCAAGCACCGTTAGATAAATATATTTAACTGAAATTATGATTTTTAAAGTTATTAAATATTTTAAACTATGGTTTTTCACAATACACAATATTTTTCTCTTAAAAAAAAAAAGATTTGTGATATTTTAACAATAATTTTACTTTTACTGTAACATTGATTATTTCGCTCTATTAGTACATGACATATTATTGAATTAAGCACTATAATCTGGTAATAAAAAATAATTTATTTACACCATTATGATATCAAACAATGCATCAATATACATTATACATTATTTAAAATAATAATTATTATGAGATATATATTAAGTATTATGTTGTAATTAATTTAATTGAGATTACAAGTTATGATTTAAACATGAAATTTACACATAGACATATATAAGTTATAATAAATTTAGATGGTTTATTAATGTTTGTATGACAATAATGATTAATATCAACTCGTTATAACCTAAAAAGTTGAAAGTTGAGTTTATATTATTTTTGTGTTATATAAAAATCCTGAAATTACAAAAAACGGATACACAAGTTTTGTCTTTTAAGCACAGCCATTATCATTATAATATACTATGTATATAATGTAATATTGAATACAATATTGTTGACATAATACGTTTTTAATAAAACATGTTTAAATTTTCTCTTTGTTATACAACTATGTTGTTCCTAAAAATACCTTAAAGTAGATATGATTGAATTATAAAACGCATTACTTACTTTACTTTTGGCTTTCAAGAACACATGATTTTCCATTTCCAAACTGTTCTTTGACGTGGGCATTCCTGATTGAGCAATAGCTTCATCACTATAAATACAAATAAACAATATTTTGAGAGATGTCTATAACAAATGTGCAGTAGTTCACAGAAGTTATACACATACATTTTATTGACCACATTGTGTCGAAAACTCGAAGTACGCCAAATATCATCGTCGCTCATGACTGCTGTTGTAAGTGTATATTGTATAGTATGCACCTACTTAATATCGATTTATAGTTGAAAACTGAACACTATTGAAATATCGACAAATAAATCAACGACAAGCTGTCTGTTTTCAAACTAACAATTGAACAAAAATAATTATTTTTAATAGCGACAATATTCTATGAGGTAACTACAAATAAAAATTGCCGAATGAAATCTTTAAATTTTTAAGTCACAATTCACTAGTCAGAAGTCGGCAAAACGCAAGTAGAAAATTATAATCATTAGAAAAAGCTTTTAAAGAATAAAGATACGCTGGTAAACAAATTAAGACTTATCAGATAATCGTTTTTTATAAATATTTTTCCGGTGTGAAATGTTTTTTTATCCATGGTCCGAGTGATAGTGGCAGCGCCATCTTCCAGCGGTGTCTCGTACTCTTGTGTGAGTGCGCGAAGAACCGTCCGCGACCTCTACTACGTACTGACGACGATAGATGTCGCTGACGTATACGTTTTCCGTTATTTATTTTTCAGATCTCCAATCGTCAATCGACACCATTATAATATACATCGAACTATTTACGTGCATTGCGCAAGCCGCACCCATTAAACAATTTTGAAATTTTTTTATGTCAACATTTAGCACGCGATTGGCATGAATTCACACTACACACTATTTACTTATGAATAGATACCATAGATTGTCCAATGAGCAACATCAAATCCAATACAAAACTATGGTCATTCAACATGATATGATCATTAATTTAAAAAAAAAATAGGTAAATCCAATTTTTATTATTTATATTATTTATTTAAATCAATGATTTAATATAATTTATAACATATTTGTACTGTACTAGGTATACAATATTGATTTAGAATTAATAATTAACCATAAAATGAATAAATGGAATATTAAGTCGTATAAGGTCCCCAATTTCATGAGTGCACCCCAAAGAATCGCCTCCTTAAATGTCTCCAATGACGATACGTACATAATATTTTGTCGTAGGTACACGGTGATATAGCCATATAGGTACATACGACGGTGATAAAACAAAAAAATTACTTATTATTTATTTTGTATAATATTATTAGGTATATATATATATATATATAACGACGTGGTATATAGTATATTCGTATATATTGTTATAGCGTCTCGACTGCAGTATTATCAATCAAATAATAATATTATTATGCATAATTAATTTTGTTTGTTTGTTTATCGCCAAGTGGTTTATACAACATAATAAAAATTGTAATATATTACTATGGTCTATCTCAAAAAAATATGTCATTGTTATAAATGCTCACTGAACACCACTGGGTGTTTATCGTCTTTCGTCTGACAGTGGTTTTGACAAAACTTAAAAGGGTGGTCGGGAGAAGTGTGCAATATAGTACCATGGCACTAAAAATCTGTCTGAATAATATGTACCATTATAAATATTCTCATTGTTGCCAGCGACCCTTTCAGTCTTACGGAAAAGATGCAAACGATCAGACGTTGGCTATATAATAATATATCTACATAGACATCAAGAACGTAATATTTCTCGGTTGTTCGATAGAACTTTGTTGTACGACGAACGATTGTATCTGTGACTACGCACGACTGTGGCTCTACATTATTTTATTTTATTCACTATATTTATCCTCCAAACTCGTATTGTAATAATATCTATATATTATTTCAATGGTTGTATTTTTAATAGTTCGTTTTCGACATAAATTTAAAGGAAGGAGAGGAAAAAAAAACTATAGAAACTATAGTTAGAATAGACTTAGAATTTTATTAACTTTATATCAAATATCGATCAACGAAATTGTATTAGATCTAATTTAGATTATATACAGATATTGTAAAATACTGAAATTAATAGTTACACACAACATACAACATAATCTCAAACACAAAAGACCTATACACGCAGACATCAAGCCATTACCTAAATCATACATAATTCTTCAAAAAGATGAAATAATAATAAATAAGCCATCATCTTTGCATATAGGCGGAAAATCTTCCCTTAGGTTAGCATTTTTTTAAAGTAGGTATAGTACTGTCAAACACATTAAAATTTCCAAGTGTTCACAATATCGTACATTATCATCTCGGTAAAAAATGTAGGCACCGACAAGAAATCCTCGCACCAACAAAAAAAAAAAACAATCAATTACTTAACAACAACGCTTAAACAGCCAATTACATTTTATAAAAGAAACAGGATTTTGTATTTTTGTTTTAGACTTATTTAGATGCAGTGGTGTAGCCATGCCCCCCTCCACCGGCAGTGGCCTCCCCGCATCGGCTGTATCAACTTAATACAAAAATGAACTGTTATAGTTAATTGTTGATTACCTATGTTTTTAATAGTATTTTGGGTTTCCTCCCATTTCAAAATCCTGGCTACGCCACTGTTTAGATGTAATCTGGTTAAATATTATACATAAGCATTTTACTATATAGGTGCTATAAAATTTTAAGTAGTCTTAATAAACTTGCTCTCGGGGAAAGTACCCGCTCTGTTCGCTTCATCCGGATGTACTAATAACTATGTGGTCAACGTTAAAATCATATTATGTTATATGTTTTAATTAATAAAAAAAAAACTGCGATTTAACTTTTCCTAATAATAATTTCATACTTGTGTATGTTTGTATTTATTTTTGTATAATTATGAATTTTAAATCAAAATACTAAATACGCGTTTCGTGTTTACATTACCTATTTATTTACATATACGACTAAACTTTTACCTACGCATTGATGATTGATATATAAATGTTTAATGTGCAAGTGACGTAATCGATTACGTGATGTATAGGTACAAAAGTCATTAAACGCGGGGTTTGAAAAACTTACAGATATTTATACGTATCTGTGTAGCGAATGAAAAATGTTGACGATTAAAAACTCCTTACGAAACTTCTTCTGCGATTTATGTTTTTATTTATCCTTAAATATAAGATGTTATATAAAAGTCTGACGAAAACGAAAAGAGCGTTATATATGTTAACTGTATAAACGTGTACATACATACATACATATATATATATATATATATATATATTACACAATATATGTAATATATTATCTTGCAAACGCACAGATGAGGTTTGTATTTTATTTTCCCAGACAACAAGGGTGAACATTTTTTCTCCGAACAAAACTAACGAACATCTTTACTCCAATTCTCCACCCATAGTTTAAACTGGACCAGAGTCTTAATACTTTTACAGACTTCGAATGCATTTTAAAATATTTTAATATACACAATGATAGAAGTTAAACTATGTCTTGTACAAAAACCGTGTAGCCAAAATTGTATAGCCATCTAGGAATAACAATAATGAGTTTATTTAATATTTAATTTGTATAAATTTAAGTAATTGAATATAGGTAGGTAGTGAATTTTTATGGATTTTCCGATTTTTGTTTGATTATTATTCAGTTAAACGAAAAAGATAATCATCTACCAATATTTTTAGAAAACAGTATCAAATATATTATACTGCTTGTGTTTGGCGAACAAACTCTAAAAACGATGCTATAAAATTTTTATATTCAGAAGACTACCTAGGAAAGTATCTACCTTATATGATTAAATATATTGTAGACTGACAAGCGACTATTATTGAAGAGAAAATATGAAAGTACCTACTAGCAATAACGTTTATGGGATGAAACCAATATAAAATAACTAACATTTTTCAAATTTATTCGACATAGCCTAATTTTTTTATAAAAATATAGAATTGTTGAAATTTCAATTTTCTAAAATTAATTTTATAATTCTGATAAAAAAAATTGTTGGTCTATTCCAAATTTAACTCTTAATAACATCATTTTTCTATTTCTAATACAGTTATACACAAACCCTAATATTGCCATTACTAATAACTATATTATTTAATTACCTATTCCACTTTTTTTCATCCCAGTAGGTCTATGAAAATAAATTGTTATATAACTGCTTGCTAATATTAGAAAAAATAAATAATGAAATTTAAAATTTAAATGAGTTGAATAAATATACCTGCCTTTTACTTATTTATGACTGATTTTTAAATTGTTTTTATTTTGTGTCCAATTTAACTGTATAATATATAAGTATTATGTATACAGATTACAGGTATACGATATAGAATCGTTTGAAGTACATTAAAATATATTAAGTAGGTGTTTTAATTTTGAGGCTGTCAAAAACTCAATAACATTGGTAAAGAAAAATATCCGAAGATTTAAGATTTGAATTACAATATAAACTAAAATTGAAAAACAAATACCTATTTAATTTTAACTATAATAATTGTATTTTATTGAACTCCTAATAAAATCCTTAAAAAAATACAATAACATACCATTTACACACATTGGCACAAATGCATAATATTTATTTATTTAATTATTCTTAAAGTGTTCTATAATAGTCAGGTTCAAATATACAATGTAAAATAATTATATTTTTAGACTCTAAAATATCTACTATTGAAGTAAAAAATAAATTTTATAAAAAATAATAATCAAAATTAAACATGTATATAAAAACACCAACTTTCTTGGTTCTAAACCTAATTTATATTTTATAGAACACTGTTACGATTTATAAAAAAAATGTACTTGGGAAGGGAGATTATTCAGTAATACAACCTGACGTTAATTTTTTTTATCATAGATTATCAAAAATAAATTTTGTTAGACAATATTTAAAAGATTATTAAAAATTCAACAATTAAAGTATGAAACGATAAAATAGTAATGAATAATTCTGAAGCTATACTTGCAAATTCAAAAAATAAAAATATACAAAACATATTAAGTATTACAACAATATTATTAAAAAAAAAAAAATAGTATTACTTTTGAAAGTTGCATTATTCGATCACTTACAAGTTACAATTAAATTAATGTAACAGTTTCATTGGTAGGTATTGAACTAATGAATAAATGGTGCTAATAACGAACAGAAATAAGCTTTAATTGCACAGGTTTCCAAACATCTACTATGGAATTTCGTAAATGTATTATAAAAACATACATTTAATAATATTAAAAGTTAGATTTTGTAATTGTATTATATGTTTCTTATATGCAAGTATATATAATGTTTAATAAAACTATACTTATAGAGTACGTTTTTTAAACAGTTATATTTTGTTCATATTTTAAACGCTTTAAACAGTGATAGAATCTGCTTAATTAATAAGTCTGTTACTCTGTTGTAGTCTGTATGAAATATGCACTATTACACTTGCACATACTATATATTATCAAATAAATTAAATTATGCTATCCTTAAAACAAATTAATATCTGTATTATTTCCATTATTTCCAACATAATATGTTATCACTTTATCAGTGTAGGCAGTGGTTGACTTATAATGCATCAATAATCATAATCAATCATGCATCTAGTCATCTAGATTGATTTATATAATATAATTTGTTATATATTAGCTCTTTCACACATCATTGAGTTTCGAAATACAATTTATATGACTTTGAACTGTCCATTATAAATGTAAAACAATCAACTCAACACACCAAGTATGTTAATAAAAATTCCAAAAAATTTAAAATGATAATTTTAAACTTCTTTGTATAGCATTGCAAATTTATAATGGAATACATTTTAATATTATACAGGTACTATCTTAAGTCTCATTACAAAGGTTTTACTTTTATACCACTATTTGTAATATTATAAGACGAGATATGTTAAAAGTCGTAACATTTTTTAATTATTAATTTTAAATTTTACACATAGACGGGTCCGTTTATCTTATACTTTCAACAATATTCGGTAAAAACATTCTGGACGCAAACTTAACATATTATTATATTAATTTTTAATCTTTTCTTGCAAAATGTTGAAAATATTTTCAAAATATAATATTGCTGTGTGATTAATAGTTATTATTTTATGAAAATATTGTACTGCTTCAAAACATTTAATATATTTTAATATATATCAGATTATTTGAATTAAAATAACTTAACTCATGCAAACAATAACATGCAATAGTAATGATAATTGTAATATAATTAGTAGTTTATGAAATATAAAATGGAGAAACGCCATACCTAGTACATTAGGTAATAAGATGAAGATAAAGTCTGATTGAATAATAATTGTAGGTGAGTTTAAACTTAAATTGTTTAATGTTTTAAAATAAAAATAAAAATAATAATAATAATAATAATAAAAATAATAATGTACACAAAAAAAAAATAATAATGAATATGAATAAATAAATAAATAAATTAATAATGAGGATGATAATAATAATACATAATGTGTACAGAATGACTTTAGTATAAAAAGGATAATTATTTTTATTTATCCAAATAATCAACATTAATTTTTTTTTTTTAAAACAGTACAATGACCTGAGCTTTTTGAAGATACAGTCAGTTACGGTTACCTATTTATATAGATAAATATATTATTTCCGTATATCGTTATACGAATACTGATACAACGTATGCGGGCATATGACAGTCAATTCTGTAGATTTTAAAAAGCATAATATGATATTATGATAGTGCTTGTATGGTATAGTTTATATATTGTGACATCGTGCATGTGTTAGGCACGCTTAGAAAACTAATAGCCTTAACGATGATAATATGTGTGGGATAAGCGAAACACAAAATGAGGATAAAATATACTGTGTCAGTTCCTCTATAACATGATATAATATATAATATTATAATATTTATGAATATAGGGTAGTGTTTTTATACATCGTGTTTTCCTTTTTTATTGCGTCGATTTTAAGGGAAAACGGAAAACACTGAGACTCTGTACCCTGTATAGGATATTTATACATAAACGCAATAAATATATTCACTTGATATAGCAACAATAAAACAATTTATTAAAGACGATTTACACATCCAGCTAACGATGCATATACCTATGCAAATACTAATGTATGGGATAAATAATAAAAAATATTCATACTGTTATATTCGTATAATATTTTCAAACATCGTTCATATAAGAGAAAAATTCTAGAATGGATAAAAATCAATAATACTATCGGTATACCTATTATTGTGACAAGAATTTCAATAAACTGACACAATAATATTATCTATACTTTATGTCTTCATCTAATAATAAGACACCCAAAATTGCATATATTATTTTAATTAATAATTTTTTTTTACACTAAAAACTGTGTTTATTATATTTTTATTAAATACAATTATGTAAGCAAAAGATTTTTTGTAATTTATAAAATACTCTTCACACACTTTTTATAATATTAGTTTTATACATTGGTATAAATATACACGAGTACCTAGTTATAGTGTTTTGATATCGAGAATATCAATATATTATATAATAATACTAAGAATAAAATAATGGTTCAAACTTTAAGCATTTTATTAAAATTATAATATTTTAGTTTATATTATAGTTTATAAAAAAAAAAAAAAAAACATTAAGCACCACACAAATAATAGTACGCCTTATTAATAATAGTAATTGTAAGTTCAATAAGTAATGATAAAATTGCGGATTAAATTTGATTAAGTTAACCTATTAAAATGAGAATAGTGGGTAACAAGTTTCACGCTATTTAAACTACCTACAAGTAAGTCTTATAGCATAATCATGTTAATGACGACATTAGTTTTAAAGCTCTTAAGGCTTAAATAATTATAATAGTAAACTAATATTATCATATTTTTTCATTATCTGTGGTTAACATTTTTAATGGAAGTACCTATACTTGAAAATGGATTAATTTTAAAGCAAAACTTGAATAGGATTACAGTTTCTAGTTTTGGGAGTAATTAATTAGTTTTCAACTCAAAAATCAAAATAATATTAAATCTTTTTATTTTATTTTATTGTCAATAAAATGTCCATTTCGTTAATTGTCAGAGGGAATCACAATTTTTTTCATACTATTTTAATTCATTTTTAAATTACATTTTATACTTTTATTAATTAAGTAATTTACATAAAAATGTCATTAGCGACTGAAATAGTTAGTCATTTAGTGAAAATAACATCTTTGTTCTACTAAAAATATAAATAATAAACTGTCGTTAGTTTTAATTTCAAATTTCGGTTTTAAAAACGCCTGTGTAGTAATACACATACATGATAATTATTTTTACTTTATTATAATTTTATCTGAATGATTTTATATTAATCGTGTTTTAAAATACCACACCAAAACAAAATATATTGTTCATTCACATATTATTTCTGTGTTATATTATATGCCACCCTTAGACAGGCTTCGTTTGCACGTTTCTCTATACGGTACTATTCCTTGCTCTTCTACTGTTAAATATCTTCGTCCAACACTCGATCAACGACTAACTTGGGCCCACCTAATAAGGACTAAAGACTAGTTCTACATAGTTACCTACGCATGCTAAAAACTGTACTATACAATAATAAATACACCTCCAAGTAACAAACTTCTTATTTACAAAAGTCTATTCAGAACAATATGGACATACAATCTGCGGCAATGGGGTAATGCGAAGAAATTAAACATTAACAAAATTCAAGCATTTAAAAACAAAGTTCTAACAAAATTAATAAATGGATCTCTCTACGTCTCAAATTTTATTCTTCATTCAGACCTAAAACTAAAAACAATAAATTATGAATCTAAATGTTTCTATAAAAGATTCCACAACCACCTAAGTACTTATTCGAATCCCCTTAAATCAAAAATTTTGTCTCCGCTACCATACCTGGTATTCCCCTAAAACGTCTGAAACGCAAATGGTGTTGCGGCTCGTAATAATGATAATTAAGTAATCATAGGAAGTGTCATCAATAGGTGGCTCCTTTCATTAAATAATTTTAACCTGTCATAATTGTTACTTTTATCCTATAATTTTATTATATTAAATGATTGTATATTGCTTGTGAAAAATAAATAAATTACGTGCCTTAGCTTACGTTTAAAATATTAAATTCTATCTTATTATCTATTAAATATTTTATTTTAGGCAAAACCTATCGATTAGATACCAATCTATTTTCATGTTGTTAATATATGTCGTATAATAAATACTCGACTAGTACTATAAATATAATTCTGAATTACCAATGCGAAAATGTCTTTAAAGGCCTGTACCCCGTCAACATAAGCACAAGACGCAAATATAAGTGACCCATAATATAAGGTAAATAGCTGAACAATGAACAGTAAAATGCTTTCAGTGTTCCGTGAACGTATTACGTAAGACGCAACCATGTATTAAAATTGTTATTTGTATGAATAGGTCGCGGTAAAAGTCTAAAATTTAATATAACCACAGCTTCAGTATAACAAAGTTATGAGGGATTCTAGTTAAGCCTCTATATTATAAATAATCTGCCTCCCCTAAAAGCTAAATCCTGACTATGCCACTTAGATGACTATTATAGATTCATGTAGGTATAATTATTTGATTTTTATCGAACTATACTCAAAATTTTGAATAAACAATAAGTATACCTAATAATAAAATTTGATAATAATATTACATTGCAAAAAGTCATGATTAAGTTTTATTATTTTTGTATTAATAAATTATTATGTAAGGTGATTTGCAAGTATTTTCACCTAATTTTTAATTATACTGAAAGACGATATTTTAAAATTCTTGAGATTTTTTATACTATGTATTTAAAAATTGTTTTGCGGAGATATACGCTTTTGTTTTTCAAATGACAACACATTTTTTAAACAGTACATTTCTTTAGATAGTTGTTTTGAAGATTCCAACGTATCAACATCAATAATCAAGTTAGTAGTTTTAAAAATATTTAAGATTTTTAAAAAATATCTAAGTATAATAAACACTAGATCCAATATTATATGTATTTTATACTTTTGTAAAACCATTTTTAAAGAATTTTTATTCTTTAAACATTTTAATAATTGAAAAATGACTCGTTTGAATTTTGAATTAGGTAAGTACAATACGTTTTAAAGAATTTAAAAATTTGGTCTTTAATTCTAAAAATAAAATTTGAATAAATTTATTATTAAAAGATAACATTTTGGTTAGCATGCATGAACTGTACACGATTTTCTTAAAAATATGTGTGATAGAAAATCCGATGCTTTGTTGTAAGATTTGTGGTCTCGTTTCACTAACTATATCAACGATAGTTGAGTCACCATTTAATATATATAAGACTATACTATTGGTAATATCGTCTAATAAATTTTAGTAAATAAATAATATATTAATATTGTAAAATTATATAATTTGTATGTTATCTAAGATGACTGAAATCATGACTGTAATCACTGAAAGAACAACTTTTTATTTATTGCATTTTATGAAATAATTATTTTTATTTTTAATTTTTTTATGACATAAGTTGAAAGTGTAAAAATTAACTGTAAAATAAATTATTTATTTTAGTCTATAAATAAGTCTGACTTTTATAGAATATTAGTAAAAACAAATACTTATTCTAAGTATTTTATTTTGCAATCATGTGGCTTCAGTTGATTAGATGACCTTTTAATATTAAATATACATTTTATATATGATACAATTATAACATAAAGTTAACTGAAACTAACCTACTCTCAAAAAATATAAATTTAAAATATTTTTGGTATAAAAATTTTTGGAAGATACGTTTTATTTAGACTACAAAAAAACAACGATTTTTATGATGATTCATAAATCATTTTGATGAATTGTATGATGTAAATAAGACGACGTGAAACTGTACTTTGTTATTTTATTTTGGCAATATTTGTTTCCATACTTTAGAAAAGTATAATATACATAGTATATATTGGTGTAAACTTGTTTACTTGGCGTCCAACCTCACTCGAATAATATTCACGTGCCAAGTCTTTTACACGCGATTAGGTGCAAAAAACGTTTTGAGAGAAGATTTTTTTTATCGGCCGATATGTTTACAAAATGTTATAACAAATAATACAATAGAAAATGGTCATATTTTTAATGATCTTATGCCAGAAATAGTTATAATACTAGACAACGATAGTAAACTTTTAAAAATAATTGAAATATTCAAAGGTAATTATTTAATTATTACAGTTAAAATATACGACGTTAATGTTAGTTTGAGAGAAGATTTATGAAAACAAAGTGCAACACTTATAAAAAAAAAAAAAAAATACAAAAAGTATATGCAATTTAATTTATGAGTAAAATATTATCAATTAAATTTTGATTCATATGAGATGTTCCTATACTTTGTAAAAATTCAATTTGCTACCTATTCATTGCTTTGTCAGTTTCAAGATTAAAAAAATGTAAAACCAGCTACATCAAATTAAACGAATTTACTTTGATATATCAATATATATAATGTTTTCGTAAATAGAATAATGGTTCTTGAAAAATGTATAATCATATTAAGACCCTATATTATCTTTCTCATCGTATAGAGTTTATTATAATTTACATTAACTATGCTGTTAAATAGTCAGGATATTATAAGATTTTTTATAAGATTTATAAAATTTAAATAGAAATAAAATTTATTTTTATTTTAATTTAAGTTAAAAATGATAACAAAGAATATCAAATTTAAAGAAAACTAAATTAATGCCCAACATGTATATTATTTGATAGCGGCGTTAATCCAAATATTTGTGCGTGCGTTTTATCTTTTTCTGAGATTTTCGTCACGCCAAACTTTTAACGAATTAATAGTTATTAAGGAACACTTATATTTTGATTTAATTAAGTTTTAAAACTTTTCTCACCTCGTTCAAAACAAAGAAAGGATAAAATTTTAATCCCCACTTAACGAAACATTCAATTCAATTATACATTATACAATATCGAAATATTAATACAAGTTATTTCAAATATAAATAGATTTTAAGTACGAATAACGATCTAGTTGATAATTCTATGTAAAAATAACAATTGTTTAGATAAAAATTAAAGTCATAGTGGTTTTATAGAGAAAACAGTTATTTTTATCCTGTACTGGTTTAAAACTTTATTTTGCTTAAGTACAAACAATAACAATTATTCACTTATGTGTTGTTTTTAAACTATTTCGAGAGATTCTTTTATAAAATCGTTCAATTAATGATCGATAACCGAAAACACTATGACAGTTCAACGTTCGTACTGTAAAGACTGCTGGTATTTAACACAATATTTTTGTCCAAATTGTAAAATTGTAGAGTTTTAGACTTTTTAAATTGAAGCAACGTAATTTATACATTATTATTATAATATAATATTACGTAATACCACTTACAATGGATCGTTCAATTGTGTGGTATAGTATAGACAGTATAGTGCACCGAGTAAACTAGAATGAGAACTACCATAATCGCCAAAATTGTATGACTTTAATTATGATATATAATAGTATTATTGGTTTACCCGTTGTCGTTGGTAAGTATTAAAAACTATAATAAAACAGCGAACTACGATGAAGTTGAATGGATATGATTGCTTCATTGCTTGATATTTTTCCAATTTATTATCGTAATTCATGAGTGCTATATAAAGAGCTATTGAGAAAATGTAAATAAATAGTTGCAATACAAAGTAGAATTAACGTCCAAGTTATTACTTACTATGATTATTTTTTTGATTACATAGCTTTTATTACCACAGGTAATTTGGTAGAAAATTTATTATTTAAGAGTTAATAGTATTACAGAGGTTAAGACTTAATATTATACAATCATAAATGATTCTGTTTGAATTATATTGAATATTAATCAGCTGTTGTAAATTACTTAATAAAATTGTACTTTATTTAATTTATTTGTTCTTCATATTATCATATACATTTAAAATTTAACTTAAATAATTAATTCAAAATATTTACTATGCATTTTTTCTTCTATTATTTGGAGTTATTACTTTAGTTTTAGTTATTATAATTGAGTAATTATAAATAAACTATTTATAGAAATATTGTTTTAATGTTTATTTAATAAACAGGAATATCAAATTAAAGTTTTAAAGTATAATATTATATACGTTTGATTTTTATATAGTTATGGAATTAGAATATCAACTTTTTAAGTAAATTTTACTCAAAATAGATTAAAAGGAAATCCATAAATCATAATATTATGTATAATTTATAAGATATATGAACTGTAAATATAATATGTTTAAAAACGTTTTAAATAATTTACTTTGTAATTATTTTGAAAAGTAAAAAGTTAAATGAAACCACCGTACTTTAAATATGAATAAGGTAACTAAGATTATCATTTTAATTTTACCAATTAAAATATATAATATTATATAATAAGCCTAGCCTACTTAAGTGCTTACATTTATATTTTCAAAATATTTTTTTTCTTAATTCAGTAAAAAAAAAAAAACTAAAAAATTAGAAAAAATGTATTTTTGTTTTTTTTTAATTTTATTGTTGTATGTGTTTTGACTTTTTTGAATAATAACTTACCTACATCTTAGTTTCATATTATTCTGCAACAAAATATTTTTTACAATACAAATTTGGATACAAATTGATATAAATTATGAAAATCAAATTTCCAAGGAGTTAGAAACTGTCTAATTAATTATAATCGTTTAAAGCTTAGATGAGTTGAGTTATGTATTAACATTTTAGGGATACCTCTTTAATCTGTAATGGCGTATTACAAACAATTTTAGTAAACTCGAATGCATTATTTCATTGTATTGGATCCATTTTCCATGCGTTTCATCAAACATAATAATATATTGTGTTACAACAATAATATTATTATAGGACGGCGTCATAAATAGGCAATTTAGGTACATATCGGCCATGTGTTTATTTTTCAGCTATTTTGTAAGACAAGGGCTTGGATATTATCTATCTATATTAATAAAAATCAATGTTTGTGTCTGCGTGAATATATGTGGGATTGTGATATTTATATCCAAGTACATAACTTAAATCGTTCTAAAATTGTGTACATAGAAAACTTTATTATATACCCAAGGATGTGCACCCCGAGCCTAAATTTTGTATTTTAAAATGAAGCTCATTTAGGATTTGCTCCCCCCCAAAAAAACGAATACATATATTTTTGTTTGTATGTTAGGTTGCTATTGGCTACAGAAAATAAAATAGTTATTATAATTGGATATTACTTTAGACCTGTATTTTATATTTATTTTAGTCAAAACCACCTATGTCTGTATTTAAAATAAGTATAGATTAATGTGACTTAATTGAATACAGGATAAATCCATTGGAATTATTATATTTGTCATGGGAAACACTAGGCAAGATTAGCTAGTTCTTAAAAAAGTATGTTTAAAGTGTACATCAAATAATATCGATCGATGAAAGAAGATAGTATTCAACTCGTTTTTTAATATTGTTTATTAAAAATAATGATAATGCATTATAATGAAAGGATGATACCTCATATTCATACAGTACGGTATTCTAGGCTATAATATACAATTTGGTTACTCGTTTTCTCTGAATCGGCCATTTAATATGCTAGAGGGAATGATGTATGGTATCCTTGAAAGTATAGATAAACATTTTTTTCAAATTTAGGGCAAACTTTGTCGACAATGTTTTGTAATAAAATATTACATCACAAACAAACAAGAGAAATTTAAACTTTTGGGTTAATTTATACAAGCTTGTCTAATGCTAATATATGATATGATCCTGTATGCGATTACACGCTGAATTAGTTATCCGTTTTCAAAGCAAAAAGCTTTTAACACACTCTCGATATAAACTTTCTTGCATGTGAAATTGACAGAGAAAAATGTTATGATTAAGCACTGTATATGCACTGTACATTTATATATTATTTGATGATTTATTATAATAAAATATATTTGCATAAATATACAGCATCTGTTGTGTCTTTATTAGATAATGAACAAGAGCAATTTGAAACCCAACAGTATTATGAATTATGATATTTTATACTATATATTATTGTTTCAAGCAATTATTCTTGGAACAAAATGTAATTAATAAATTTTTCATATAAATGTTCATATAAATTATTTAGTTTTAAATAAATTGTGTATTATAATTTAAGTATAAGTAATTAAAAAATAATAATTTTTAATAGTCTATAATATTGTGAGTATTTTTTACATGATAAATAAATGTTATGTGTTCTTTTATAATTGTATAACTTAAAAATAGTATGAATACAGAATATAAATCACGCAAAACTAACATATTTTTATATTTTTATTATAAGCTGTGATAATTTTTAATAAATAAAAAACATTTCATAAGATTTGTTCAAAACACATTTTTTTGGTTTTCATCCTACCACAAATACTTCTTAAATATGTAATGATATTCTAATATTATATTAAATATCAAACAGCAAACACACAAAAGTAGTATCTATGTAATTATTTTTGTTTTTTTATTTTTGGTATGCAATTACTTTAGTTATCTAAATATTATAATTAATTACTACAACAAAGTTACATTTTGATAATGATTTAATTATTCTTAAATAAAAAATAAGATTTTTAATAATATAAGACTACTAACAGCAGTTAAAAGGTGAAATAATAAGTCAAAAAGCATTAAAATGTAAAATATAATACATCGTGCTTTTTTCGGTGTTTGAAAATTATGATAAATCATTGTATACTCATTATTTGCACATAAATAAAAAGAAAACATAATCATGACTTGATAGTATAGTATATAATATTTATATCATATATAACGGTAAATTATGATTTATGAACCGGCTATATGAATTTAATATACCTATATAAAATGTATATTGGTTCATACATGATATAATAATATGCAGATATAACGTAGAAATTTACACTATAGGTAACTTGTTTTTGAGTGAGCTGGTCCTAAAATTGGTAACGGTATTAAAATTTTCACCTCCCTGAGTATGGAAAATATTACAACAAGAATATTAAATAGTTGTTGTAAAAAACATTAAAAATAATATTAATTTTGTTTTGTTAAACATATATGTAGAGCAGAAACAGTCATTGAGTATATCAGAAAATGTACAGAGATGTGCTTAAAATTAAAATAGTAGATTAAATTATTGTTTTATATTTATTGGTAGGTATTGACCATTTGTATACATTTGAGTAGTTTTATTGTATCAGTTAGGTCCGATATGATAGGTATTTTTTTCTTATGAAAATCAGTGTTTTCCTTAACATTTTGAAATGGATGTTATTCTAAAAAATTGTTATTTATCTAAATAGAAATTCAAACAAATAGTTTTTGAGTTCTTTATATTTTTTTTTATTAAAAATAATAGTTTGTGATAATAGATTGGGGTCGATCTTCTCCTCCCTCCTCGTTTCTTAAAAAAGTTATATTTATATATATTGCATAAACCCAAAGAAAATACCATGGCTTTAACCCCTCTATTCGTGCTTGCAGACCATTATCGTCCTCCACTGTGATGTTGGTCTGAATTCGCTACTGATTTTGAAGGTTTGGAATCTATGATAGTTTTAAAATGAAGATAGTTCATATTAATCTATAAGATTATATAATATGTAAATATCATCTGTCTCTAATAAGTACTATTACTATAATATTTATTTTATATCATTGTAAAATAATTTTTAAGGACATTTTCTTTAGTATGCACGTTTTTATTTAGGTACATTAGTCAACTTTAAAGAAAAACAACCTTATTTAAAAATGTACTGTAAAAAAGGTTACTCTCAGTATACACCTTAAATATAATTTAAAATACAAAAAAATCAAAATTTGAATGAATTATTTTTAAAATTAAATAATAGGGGCGAATATGCTTGAAGATTTTCATTTGTATATTAAATAATATATTACATGAAAAATATGTATATAATATTATCATAGAAAACTGATCAACAATTATCTAATAAATAAAACGTGTAAGATCAAAAATAAAAATATTAATTACAATAAGTAGCTGATCAAAATAATGAGCAGCTGCATTTCATTTGATAATTTTAAAGTAAATATTATTATATTTAATTTTATTAATAAATTATTTTCAGTTTCTTAAGAATTTTATTTGAACATTTATTGTTCTTTAATTTTGAAGTTGAATTATAAGATATTGTGGAATTGTGGATGATTTTATAAGTATTAATATGTGTCGAGTCATAAAACCTCAGCAAGTACCTATATTACATAGCATTTTTGTAGCAGGAATAATATGTTTTAATTCTTAGTGAAAACTTGAATAATTTTGATTATTTAAAATTTAATTGAAACTAATGTACATTTTATGAAAAAACTCAACTTAATCTTAGTAATTAACTACATAAGCTCGGTGTAATATTTAGTTCGTATACTATAGTTTGTTTAACCTAAAATAGTTTATAAATATAGAATGTAACTAACAAATTATATAAAATGTATGTTTATGAATCAATTAATTGTATTGAAAAACATTTGTATTGTCATTAATAAATAATGTATCACGGGAAATTGGTAAACATTAGTATCTGTCAATATTTTAATTTATTTGTTTGATCATTCACGTCTACAAACTATGTTTTTCTGTTATCACTTAATTAAATTAATTTTTAATCAATTTCTATTATTGTTTTTAAAACATTGATTGCTATTTGATAGAAAATAATAATGCATTAATTTTAATAAAACTGTTCGAATTTCACAAAGCTCGTGGAAAGTGTAATGATAAATTTCCGAATTTAAATTGTGATTTTACAATGTTGTAAATACTATAAAGCGTATATCGTTTTGTAAAAACAAAAAAATTTATTTTGATATTATTGCTTGGATTTTACAATTTGTCCTTTATTTGGGTTAGTATATTTTTGGGAAAGCGGGTTTTGTCCAATAAAGTCTACAACTACATACATACATATGTACATACAAGTGATTCTGTTTATAGGTTATAAACCTTTTTATATGCTGTGATATCAAAATACACCCGAGCTGTCATTTTGAGATTAGATATAGGTATAATCCGTGTCAAAATGGGTAATTTGAAATTCTCTTTATATGGGAACAAATTATTCATCTCTATCGCTTTTATGATGTATCGTCTGTAATCCGTTTTTCCGACCGTTGACAAGCACCTTTTTATAGGTAATATAAGTTTGACATAATTTTAAAAATTTCAGATTTAAAAATATATTTTCTAAAGTATTGTATTTTACATTGAACACCAATGCTTATCTAAATTAATCGTTATTAATATGAATAAGGTTATAATAGTGAATAATATTGTTTTATAAATTATTTAATGAATAATAATATTTATATAAATAAAATAAGTAAACTTGTTTACAACTAAATAAAAATAACCACTTCAAAGTGGAATAATCAATTTGTCTGAATTATTTTATTTTGTACAAATTTACAGCATTATAGACAACCTTATTTTTAAAAACTATATACTTACGAATTTATGATCAATTTAAAAATTTGAAAAAATAAATTAAAATTTTTAAAACATACAATTTTTTTTAAAACTTTATTCTTATTTGTTAGATATAGTTAAATTTAAATTTAAAAAAAAAACAAACTTATTGATAAATTTCATTAAAAAAAAAAAAATTATTGTTAATTCTATGAAATATTTTTTCTGTGTTAAATTTTGGATCAATAGACATTAGACATGCTATGTGAAACTTTTAGAGCACTAAAAAGTGTTTGCGAATAATGTGAAAAAAAATAAAAAATATTATTGAAGTACCAATACTGCTTTCATTACTGATCAGAATGTAAGATAGCGTATGACGAATAAAAATAAACTCAACTTTAGATATACAATTTTGATAATTCTTAAAATACAAATAAAATAAAAACAAAGTTTAGTAACTATACTAATTTAAATTTAAAAAACGTAAAAATAAAAAAGTAATAAATATGCAAATATAGTTATGTTAATGGTTATAGCATTATATCAAAAAAAAAAAATAGATATACAATCATATTATATTTGATTATATGCTTAACTATATATTATAGAATATTTATATATAATATAATATAATATTTATATGTTGTAATCACGTTCAATTTTCATTCAAAATATAACTATAAGAATCACTAGAATAATATATATTTAAATTAACTAATTACATGAGCGTTTTGTGTTTAATATTTTTATTACAATTTAATAATATCGCTTATTTATTTATGTAGTAAATATACATATATATTTAATAGATAATATGAATTGTATATTAAAAAATGTTTTGATAAATAAATTGATGTTAATAAAGAAAAAACAATTTTAATAAAATTTAAAACGACGTTAATACTGATCGATTTGATCACATTAATATTATGACAGCCAATAATAAAATAATTAAATTAAGTAAGATATTTAACACAGTACGTTTTAAATTTGTTTTTCAATTGTTTTATCTTACCCAACTAAAAATAACTGATTCACAAACTGTGTAATTATATCTAAATATTTGATGAACGAATTATTTATTTAAAGGTTTAACCCGTACCTATATTGTTTTCTATTTAGTTATTAAACAAGTTTGGGTATTTTAATAATAACATTTCAGCAGCAGCAATATGCGCATTTATGGCGGGTGAAAAATAAAATAAAGTCCAAACAATCCTATTTAACGGTTATACTATACTTTAATTATGTAGGTTGTTATAACACAGATAGATTAATTCAAGCATTGAATAGGTGTAGTAATTTAAAATGTTTGTATCATAATATGATTAATTGCATTTAATACTATTATTAATTTACAAACAAATTACAAGCATCAATAAATTCTTAATTTTTGATATCCATTGTAAATTTTAATAGTAATGTAAATAACTGTATGGTATAATGTTGTATAAACTGGAAAATATTAGGCGTGGATTTTATTCATATCGTTAATAATCAATATCGTAAGATTTTATTGTGCAACCAATCAAATAACAAAGTGAATGAATTAGGGCAAAATATAATTCTATTTTTTATTTCAACATTTGGTGACTCCTCTTTTTCTAAATTAAATAACAATAATTGCTTTATTTGGTATTTTCAAACAGTTTTATAATATATTATATTATAAATCAAGATAAAATGTATATATATATTTCATGATCTATTTTTACTAAAATTATTTGCCATTTTATAAATTTGACAATTCTTACATTCTTTTTTGATTATAGAAAGTGTCCCAAGAAATGTATGAAATCAGTAGTTAATAAATAATAGTCATCAGAAGTATTTTTTTAAAGTATTTCAAATAATAAAAAAGTAATATCCACACAGGTATGGGATTATTATTTACTAGGTCCATAAAAGGTAGTTAATGTTAGTTCTTCATTGAAGTGCTCTAGTGTAGTATCTGGAAATGTATTTTCTTAAGTGTGTTTGCGGACACACTGTTGTGCAGAATTGTTACAACAACAAACAAACACACTAATTTAAAAAATAAAGCAAGATAAAAAACTAAAAATCGAAAAATACAACAGGTAAAAAAAATGTACTATATTGCTGAGTTAAACCATATGATAAAGTATTTTTACATTTTCCCGAACACAAATATATAATATCAAGTACAAGAACTTTAGGTATTTTCCATTTTCAAAACACTAGGTTTTAAATTGTAATATTTTTTTTCTATTGTTTAAACATATTTTTTTTATTTTTTGAAATGTATTGACATTTCAATAATACTAATACCACTTTAAAGCATTGCTTGTTGTGACGATGTTTACTATATTTTCTATATTTTATTTTTCACTAAATAGAAAATATTCTTGTCACACTAATGAAATAATAATTATAGGTATCAACTTGCAAAACAAGTGAAACCCTAATAGATTAAATATAGCCTTTCATTGAATAAAAATAAATTTGCGATAAGTATCGAATTCCAATGACATATTATTATTATTTATGACAATTAAAATTATAATCGGAAGGACATTATAATTAAGTTTTTTAAATTTTATGTCGATTATCGTAACTTTAACAAGCTTTTCAACTAGCGTTATCCACATTATATTATGATACCTATAATTTTATGAATATTTTTTAATGATTTATTATAGTATGGAATATTTAAAAACCCTATCCAACCTGGTAATTTTAAATCAAACCAGGTACGTGTTGTAGTGATAATATTATTTAATTTCAACAACATTTTTATATCTCAAGCCTTTATCATATTTTTTTTTTGTGGGAAAATCTGATTGCATGCACTATAATATAATATAGTACATAATTATGTTATGTGTAATTATTTTATTACCAATTCCACTTCAATTAATTTTAATAAAGGATTTTTTGACATAAAAGAGAAGAGCTATTGAAGTTTCAGTTAAAACTTGAAAACAAATTAAATTCACTTCATTCTTGTATGTATCTAATTTAAATTTATGCCACGCTAAGCATGGTTAAAGAAACTGTATTCAAAAAAATCGTTGAAAATTTTGAGGTATGGATATTTTTAAAGTTTTTATAGATTTTTAAATAAAAAAAAAAATGAAATTTATCGTATAATATATGATTAGAATAATGAAATAAGCAATTTTTTATACTGTGTAAATTATACATTTTACTATAAAGTTTAAATGTATAGATAATTATAATAATAATCTTATGAGATAATTTTTGGTTATCGTATTACTATAGTCACGTTTAACCTCTAATTGAACGATTTATTAGATCAGTAAGTTATTTAATCAAGATTCAAGTCTTATATATACCGACAAGTTATTTCTGTTTAGGAGACATGAGATATTCGTTTGCCGCTGAAGTCATTTTTTCACCGGTTATCATAAAAATATTCACTTTATCCTCTGTTTATATTCTTGAAAGTTTATAATATGAGTTTATATAGATTACAGATTGTTAAAAATTTATTGAATGGATGTTTATGTCTATTATTGGAAAATGTTTCATTTTCTCGTTGTTTCAACCGTGTAATACGGGACGCGAAATGAATTTATCGGAGTGGAAACTCCGTTACAATATACATAAACACACACCCGATGCACATACATTGCACGATGATTGGGGCGCGTAAAGTTTAAGACTCAAGTTTTCTTTTTTTCACTCTTACGTAGAGGTCCATGTATACATGTATATCGTGTAATTTATTTAATATAAACGTGCGACGTAGCCCAACTGTGGCCGTGGCGAAAACACCGTTTCGCCGGCGAAATCACTTCGCGCGAATGTGGGTCGACCCCAAAACACAGGGTCGTTATCAAAACGGCTATAGAATTATTTTGTTCCTCGCCTGCACCGACCTCGATATCGCGTATTTTCGCGTGTATATTATGTATACTTAAATATAACATAAATATGGCGCTGCAATCGTGTCATGTAAATATATCTATGTAGACATAACATAATAACGTAGTCGATGTTAGTGCAGTTAAAATATTTATCGCATATCATTAACCGGTGCCGTATAATCTACCGCAAACGTATTAATATACCAATACATAATATAATATTATGATTCGTTCTGCACTATAATAGGAGCGTAACATATAATAAAATTATATTATTATGGTAACCTTTATTATGAGATGCGCGTACGTTGCAGTTCTCTTTCTCTCTCTCTCTCTCGGGATATACGCGCGCGTCGTCGTCGCACTGAAAGTAAAAAGAAATACATTGATATAGATATAATATGTGAGTATAATATGTATGAATAAAATGTCAAAACGTAAAAAGAAATCCCATCCGTTCGATACGCGCGTATATCATATACATAATATATTTTATAATACACGTATATATATTATATAGGACCGGACCGGACGATATCGTTTCGGCGTGGCGTATAATATATAATAAACGCGCGCGTGAACTTTGAGAGTGAAAATCCAATTGTCCCCGCCACCGACCACCAGCTCACGGTATCATAGCGGGGGCACCACCATCGTCTGCACCACCGCGACCAGCAGCAAAAGTATACTGCTCTCCCGAACCCCCCCCCCTGCCTATCACTCGATACACACGCACATACACACACCCACACACACCCACACTCACCCACACTCATACAAAACCCAACCGACTCTACGCCGTTACCCCGAGGGGCCGCCCTTTCTCGCACACAACCGGCAGCTACCGCCTCACTACTCGTCGACCCCGCACCCGGTGCAGAAACGCGTCCAGCCTATTGAACCACGCGGAAAATCCAAATACGCAGCGGCGAGGGCGGAACTGGAACGCCGCCGCCGTCGCTGGAGCGCCTCTCCGTGACCCCGAAACGTTTTGCCCGGGCATCGGCGGCGACGACGACTATACTATGATACGACGTAGTATATACTGTAGTAGAAAATCCCGACCGACCCTTTCCTTCGAACGGAAGGTAGTATACTCATGTACAGGCACAACCGTTATCATCCCACTACCCTATATACGCGCACGACCGCCCAACTCCTCCAACTCACCTGAACGCATACACCGAGATTAAGGCCATCCCCGTGTTATTTGGACGCGGGATTTATATTTTCACGGCGGAGCGACCATTTTGTGTACTTAAATGTAGTCCGCGGCATCGGTGTGAAAATCTGAATCTTTTTTTTGGGGGGGGGGACGGGGGAGAGAAGGATAGTATTGTTATTATATATAATATACATTGCGGTAAAACCTCTAAATATACCAGATACCGTCTGTCGCTGAAATTTTTCCCGCTATTCGGAGGTGTCCGTTACATTCAAAGGCGTCTGTTAGGGGAGGTTTAACTAAAAAAAAAAAAATGAGAAAAATACGCGTATGCGAGTTAAACCACAGCAAACGCCACGGGCCGCCGTCGCCCCGTCGAGGAGCCGTATAGCCGACGCCAACAGCATAAGGGGCGGGCGAGACAGTGAGCAGCGAGCGAGCGAGCGCGCCGGTCCGGTATTAGAGGTCAGTATTGATCCCGGCGGCGCGCGGCCCGTGTGACTGCACACACAAAAGCGACCCGCGCGCGCGCCACCGCCGCTGTCGTCGCACGGTTGTCGGTTTTCTTACGCGCGCGCGCGCGCGGCGACGGGACGGCGCGCGATGGCTGGCGGTGGGCGGGCGGCCGGAGGCTTATATACATGCAAGTTCCGGGGACAAGCAGCCGATCCGCGGCAGTCGCTCGTTACCCATCGACGGTGTCGCGCGCAGAATACACCGTGTGTGCGTGCGTGTGTGTGTGCGTGTGTGTGTGCGTGTGTGTGTGTGGCGTGTGTGTGATATGTGTGTGCGAGTGTGTAACCGTACGTGGCCGCTCGACGTTGGGTTCTATAAGATAATATAGTAACGACATCGGCATTTTTTCTAAAAAAAAAAAATGTACACACACACAAAGTAACTTTTGAAACACGCGTAATACGATAATAATATTATACAGTCGTGATAATATGTATTACGTACAAGCGATGGCTCTTTGATATATATATATATATATATACGCACACGGACGTGCACTCGCGAACTTAGTAATTTACACTTCAACCGCGAGGTGTTCACTGCGTGAGAACGTCATAATATTACTGCGTATAGTAGACATACGAAGACGACGACTACACCTGCGGCGAAAGTTTTCGTCTCGTATCGCGAGTCACCGTCGTCGGATCAGGTGCACACTCTGCAACGATCGGTCACTATACCGCGGCACAGGGCCCATCGGCACGCACGGCGCGCGTCCAATCGCGCGGCCGGCCACCGCTCGCATCCCGTCGCGCCTGTCCGCTGATCCCGTCGCGGCAACACCCGCAGCGCCGCCAACACCGGAACCACCGACCGGCCATGGCCGCAAGGTAACAGCGCGAGCACGCCGGCTGGATACCACTGGTGTGGTACACGGCGACGAGACGTCGGCCACGCCGTGGTATTTGATGTTTCCGGATCGGACGGCCCCGGCGAGGTACAATGCTTCCGGAAAGGCAATGCTGCGCGCAGCTATGCCCGGTACAGACGACCACGATGCCGCCGAAGACCGAGTGCCTGCAGGACCGCAAGTGGTGGTGCTTCCTGCTGTCCAGCGTGTTCACGTTTCTCGCTGGGCTGCTCATCGTGCTCCTGTGGCGGTTCTTCGCGTTCCTGTTCACGCGCAAGCAGCCCGCCGAGCTCGCGGCGCCCGGTTGCCCGAACAGCGAGCCCAAGAAGGAGCCAAAGCGGCAGGGCAAACAGGAGTTCGAGGGAACGTTCATGACAGAGGCCAAAGACTGGGCGGGCGAACTGATATCCGGACAGACCACTACCGGGCGGATATTGGTGAGAATCATAATATATTTTGACATGTTATCATTAAAATCGTCATCAGACAGTTGTCGTTGTTACAATAATAATATTATTATACTGTCACCAGTATACATGTACACGTTTGTAAAAATCGTATTGTTTAATATATATTTTATGTTCTGTTGATGAGTAACAACCAATAATAATATAATATGTTGTGTAAATGATGTACCGTTATTATGATGTTGTGTAGAATGAGTTTTTGGAGCGGTTGGAGTCAAGGGTTGACCCCACAAAACGTATTCTGTGGGAAAACCACGTGCCTCGAATACTTCTGAACGCTGATCGTGTGATGATGGGAACGCGTATATTATAGCAATAGCAATAGTTATAGTCGTGCTATTAATAATATCGTCATAACACTGTTATTTGAATAAAATAATTATTGATATTATTCCTCGGCTAGTCTCACCTCAATCGTCGTGTATTGCATTTTACACGGGGAAAATTATGTGTTATTTTATCGGTAAACATACCAATATACCAATATTATGTTACCGAGTTTGTGTTTAAAAGTTCTATAGGTAATAATTATAGTATACACCAGGTTTTCAAAACTTTGAGTGATGCAATTACGATCGCTCCTGTTGATATATATATATATATCGTAATTCGTAACTTCGAAGAGGTTATAACGAAATCTTGTAAAAGCGTATAAAAGTAAAGTTCGTTATATCTTTACTACGCCGTCATAATAGTCCTCATTCAGATTTTTGCAGACAATTATCGGCCGATAACCAGAGGTGGACTGTATTGGTAGGATATCGAAACTTTTTCCAGCAAACAGCTAATGTTATTTAGTTGTTAGATATAATTGATAATTATTAGAGACATTTTTGCTTTATAGTTAAAATAATATGACTAAATAGGTTAAAATAAATAACATTGATGTTGACGAAATTATTGACTGAATTAAAAATAAAAATGATTTTTCAAATAAAAAACGATGTAAATATTTTTAAATTTAATGTTTTAACATTCTCTTTTTTTTATAATAACTGCAAAACATGAGTTATTTGTTTAGTAATTACTAATTTCTGGCCAAGATATAATTTTAAAACTTCAAAATAAACATAAATGTATACCCTAAATTATACGCCCTATTCAGTGATTAAATATATCCAGGATGAAACAAATATTCACACTGGTCCTCTATTGTTTTCATTGTCTACTATATTGCCAATGACCGGTACACACGTACCTTTTAAGAGGAAATATTTTAGTCCGTTCGTACTTGAGCAGACACATTTTTCAAACACCCCGTTGACAGAGAATGAGGTATGTCCAAGGAAGTTATATGTCTATAGTATATGTTTTATAAACCGTAAGCCACTTCTAAGTGTGCAAACAATGTTTTACGACTGTGACCTGCATGATTCTATCAACCGACATCGTGTTTGAAATGGCGTATTGTTGTGACAATGACTAAGAAAAAATGGCGTTTGACGAAACAATATTTTATTCGAAAAACGCGCGGTGACGGTCTGTACCACCTGAAAACAATTTTTACAAAACTCGGTTTTGTACGTCACAAACGAAATGAGTAAAAATAAAATAAAATTCGATTAAATAATAACAATGTATGTGTTTATGTATGTGTGTGTGTGTGTAATTGATGAAATTAAACATTACTATATAGCATAATAATAGAAGGTGTTCAATAAGTTTGGAAAAGGTCATCAGACTAATGTCGGGACTGACAATCGATAATAATACGATATAAATAATAATGTTATTAAATATTCCACATTATAAAATAATATAATACACTGTCATTTTATCTGTTCCATGTGGGTGTTTCATACGCGTACAGTAATTACGAGTTTCCGAACTTATTGAATACCTGGTATAATATACAGCGTTGTATGATATGTGATCTGAAAAACAATTATGACTATTAAATATATTACATTATGTGAATTTTTTTTGTTTTTTTACGAAAAAAACTAACCCATCACGGAAAAAATAAAACTCTATAATGTCGCGTGCAGATGTCTGGGATAACGTGTTTGAAGTAATTCCGCCGTATCGTTTACCGAGATTTTTTTTCATTGTTTTGTTTTTTTTTTTCGACAAAATGCGTAGACGCTTAAAAGTTTCGGTTTTAAGAATACTCGTAAAAGTTGAATTATGATTATAACACAACGTTACTCGAACGCACACAATAACGGCTAAAGATTAAATGTAGTGTTTGTGTTTTTGGACTGTCGAAACTTTTAATTGTATTTATCTTTATAAAGTATAGATACAAAATATAGATAATAATATTATTTCAAGTTTTCCAACTACTAAAAGTAGGTAGCTGGTTTAGTATTATGTATTTTGTTAAAATCAAAACGCTATTCGACTACGTCTCATAATATTTACACTCTTACATGATAATATTATAAAAGCGTGATTTATAAACGAATAATCTAGTACTATAAATTATAAATGTGAGTTTTAGGACTTTTATAAAATATAATCAATAATATCAGAAATAAGTTAAACGAACAGATTTGTATTTTTAATAGTTTTTAATTTTTTAAGAATATGAATCTAATTATAATATATCCCTTATTATTCGATTATTTCGATTTATTATTTCAAAATATTTTCTACGAAAAACTGGTGTATTTTAATTATAATATGGGTATTACACAGGTTTGTTCCGTTGGCACTGATAGGTATATGACAATTTATTTTGTTTGTTTTTCGATTACAAAAGTTTACAGATAACGAAGATTAAACACCAAATTATTAAAGTCCTAATTTAAAACTGTTATAAATATTTTAAACAATGTAGCGATCGTAAAACTAATGTATAAAATGTATATCATAATAATTCTACGAACGCTTAAATTATTTACAAAATTGTATTAAATGGTTTGCAGCGTTAATTATTTATTACTCAAATATCTATGTGTTTTTTTTATATTATGAATAGTATACAAAGACTAATGAGATCATTAATATACATAATGATTTGTAAAAGTTACTTTTTCTAATGAACTTTTTTTTAATTTATTAGATACGACCTAAAAAAAATAAATAATGATAGCTGCAAATAATACTAATCTTACATTTATAGTCATTATTTAT
This sequence comes from Rhopalosiphum padi, assembly GCF_020882245.1. Taxonomy (NCBI): domain Eukaryota; kingdom Metazoa; phylum Arthropoda; class Insecta; order Hemiptera; family Aphididae; genus Rhopalosiphum; species Rhopalosiphum padi. Next base: position 7,480,966 of record NC_083598.1, on the reverse strand, counting down.
TTTATATACTTCCTTCGCTTAAATACACAATGCTATAATATAATAATATAATATATCAGGTATTTGTAGGACGATAGGGGTGTTGATAAATTAGTCAATAGTTTTTGAATGCTTGATGGATAATAAAATATGTTTTTTTTATTCAATGATATGGGTATTGTGTTTTATGTATATTTTTCACATCCGTCGGTTTGAATTTATGAGTTTTCATTGTGTATTTTCGATGAATGGAGAATTGTATTTTACCGCTCAATAAAAATAAAAGGTAAAAAACAAATAAAAAATTATTTGAATTGGTAGGTATGCAATTTTCCAAACGGTGGACACTATCGATTAACCCTTTTTAATTAAATGCATTCAAAATGAACAATTTTTATCCTATTACGTTTATTCGCACTATAGGTAGAATATCGTTTAGTCATTCAGCGGAATGATAATGAACAGTTAAAAACGCTGTTCCGGTTTTTAATGTTTTACGAGTATAAACCATTCGATTAATTAACCGTTCGTTATACAAGTTCTACACATAAATATTCATGTACCTACCTGTGCAGTGTACACATTTACCTAGGTACAACGGTCGTTTAATTTCAAATTGTATCCGATACATTTCAACGAGTTAAACGCGCGTAATTATTATGTTTGTGAAAATCGTGTACTGTGCACGATTATTCAAACTTCATTCTTGTTGAACTACCCACGTACTTTATAACTGGAAATAAATCAAGATCTATTATTATACGCGACTATTATCGCGTAATAACAGACACATTAACACAATACCTACCGACTCGGCAGGATACCATAAAACATGTCCGTAGACCGCAATTATTGAGGTTTATAATGCGCAAATACTATTACGTGTATAATATCATTCACGTGTTATAGAAGAATATCGTAATAATTATATTTACTTATTTTCAATCATAATTTAAGGTATACGTTAGTATTTAATTAGTACCTTATCGACAGTGCGATATTGTCTTATTCAACGTAATAGGCAATATTGTTCACGATTGATATTCGAAGGCTTTTATTAAAATATAGAGTACAATAAAATAAACGATATAATATTATGAGTCAAAACTCTTACAATATAAAATTTTATACAAAACGATTTAAAAGTTTACAATCGAAGAAAATCTTAGCATGATGCTGGATTAAAAACAATAATTATAAAGTTCTCGGCGCATATCCAAAATTCAAGGTGCTTAGACATTTTTCATGCTCTGATTTTATTTTTAGATTTGTCTCTTTTAATTTTAACTATATACATTATACATTAATATATATAATACATAATATAATATGTTATACAAAATATTTTAATTGAAAATGTAACTTATTTTTAATGGTTTTTAATTTAGTTATAATGTATAATTTTTGTAGTATGTCGTTCAAATATCGAATCGTTAATAAAATATTTCAATATATTCATTAAATACTTGAACTTAGTGAGATTAAAGTTTCTATGAAAAATAATATTCAAATAGTATTTAACGGTTTTATACCACTGTTATCTATGTAACTTAAATAATAATTACAAATACTTCTTAATAATAAGAAGTATACCTAATATAACAAAATATTAAAACACTTTTTAAAATAATACACACCGACAAGGGAGTTAATTTGTTTTCTGTTTCGTAAAACGTTTAAATCATTCTAGTTATACTTGCCAGAAAATAAAATAGTTCAATTATAAATACTATACTAAATAATCTTCATTAAAAACAAATATGAATCAAAAATTTAAAGTATACTAATATTCAAAAAGTCCTCAAATATACTGACATGACGAAATCATTATATAATTATATAATATATATGCTGAACTAAAAATATATACAATATTGTTTGATTTTAAAGTATTACTAAAAATATAGTTGTTTTTATTAACTTTTAATAATTAATTTAAAATAACATAAAAGTTCTCAAATTTAAGTAGGCGCTTTTAAAAATATTTTATTTTCAATTTATTTTACAAATTGTAAAGAAACTTTCGATTAAAAATGATGCAAGTGTTGGTGTACAGATATGTGCAAAAATTGAATATTCCATGATTCGCATATTTCACAGCTTATATACTATCTTGGGTACATATATTAAGGTTTTATTACATTCGACCTCTTCTTAAAACAATACAATATTGAATAACTATTAACAGATGATTAATTGATTTGGGGCGTACAAATAAAGTTGTCATGAACGGTCGATTGAATATTGAATATTTATTTTTGTTGTCTGAATACCAAAATAACAACCTACAGTCGTAACTTGGCAACTACGAAACATGTATCGTGCACAGAATGATAAAACTCTATTTGTATTTTTTTTTTTTTAGTACAGAAAAATAATGGTTATTAATTTATAAATCATGATTACGAACTGTATCACAAACATGAACTTTTATTTAAATGAGCTTTTTTATGCTCGATAGTTAGGAGATTAAACAACAAACAATTAAATTACAGTTAATTATTGACCGAAAATATTTATAATATCTATATGTAAACTAGGTCAAATTACTGATGTAAAGATTTCGATTTGTTTATTTTTTTTGTGAAAAATACTAATCGCGTGACAGTGTAAAAAAACCTAATCAATTCGATCACGGTGAAACATAATAGTTTGAAAAATAATATCATAATACGTATCTTATATTATTATGAAATAGGTGTTCATTATCATTCATTTTATCGTGCATTTTTTTTTACTACGATTAGAACTAAATGTTTTTGCCCGGGAATTAGTATAAATAGTGAAGACTGTTTTCATTAAAATCACGGTTGGTACACTCTAAACAGTAGTGTTATGGATTTATGCCATTGTTTCTGGGAGTAGTGCAAGCCGTTTTCAATTACATGAAAAATCAATATGAAAAATGTATGTCCCAGTTTAGGAATGATATGAAATGTGTAGCAATGTCATGGTTTAACTGGTACATAATTACTATACAAATAACGGAATCGAACACAACCGATGATTTCTCGAAAAAAAAAAAAATTCGAAACGGACGCAAATCATATTCGTTAAAACGTTTGTTTGGTCGCCATTGTAGTGAAAAGTCCCGAGTACATTTAAATATAACTCGTACAGGTATCCATTGTTCACGAACAAACGGTTTGATGATTTCAACCCCGGAGCGATGCCATCATCTAGAGTATTTTTAAAAGACACTTAAGTGGTGTATGCTAGACCTCTGGTTCATTCTATATAGTATATAATACGGTGCGACAAAGCGCATTCAACTTTTACGCAATATTTGTAACTCTGTTTAGATTTCATCATCAGATTTTGCTAGCCGTTTGTGATTTTGTATTTACTTACAATCCACACATGTAAATATTGAGTCCAGATTAAATGTCTAAATCGTTCGTAACATCCCGTTGATTAATAGAAATTTAGATTTTCTTAAGTCAAAAGTTCTTAAGTTGAAATTGAATTTCTATAATCAAAGTTCGATTAGATCTTGAGTTTATAATTCATCACATGAAAGATATAAAATAACAAAATTGAATATTATTGTTACGTGTTATACTATGGTTATTGGTTGATTACTATTGTGTGGAATCATTATATTTTACAGTAAACGTATACATAAAAAATCAACGATCAGTCCGTGTGTATATTATATAATAAATAATAATTAATTTCCGTTATTAAGTATTTTATATTATAAATGCTTGGTTATAAAATATATTTAATAATTAAATGTTATTTCCTCATTTGGTTCAATAAATTATACACTAAAATTATCATTTGTTTTATTTTCTTTATTTTACATTTCTTATGAAAAAAAGATTTTATTTACATGGATAGAAAATATAATTTTTTCATATTTTTTTTATTATAGTACTTAAACATAGTGATTTATATAAAAAAATTCATAAAAAATTTAATATGAACATTATAAACTCAAAACAGTTCTTGATCACAATTTAAATACTTCACACTAACTGAATGTCATATATTTTTTCACAATAAGAGTAATATTATAGGAATTAGATATTATATAACATGATGATTCCAACTCAAAAATTAATACACAACACATATGTGTATATAATATGTAAATTCACTATTTAATTTTTAATATAATTTAAACACCTCATAAAATTTAGGATATAGAAACTTACATTTATACATTATTTTTAAACTAAATATGATGCATAGTACATTAATACATTTTAAAACGTTGAGTATAAAATATAGTGGTGTTTGGAATTATTTTTATTAAGAAGGTAATAATATTAAAAAAAAAATCGCCAGAAAAATGATGCACCAATCAAATAATAATATTAATGACTAATATCTAATATTCTAATGATGTGTTAAATTGTATTTGAATATTTTAAAGTGGAAATAAGTGGATTGTCTTTAACAACTCGTTTAAGAGTTTAAGACATACAGTTTTTAGACTTTTTCGGGAACATTATCATTTAAATAACATAATGAATATTACAAGTTTATATTGAAGAATGAAGATTGGAAATGTTTTGAATTCAAATTATCTGGTAAATTAATAATTAATAGAAGAAAAAACGTTCCTATTGAAAGATTTAAATTTAATAAAAATGGAGAACAATGCAATAATTTAGATTACAATACTTACCATCATGGACAAATGTTGGTATATTATGTTTATATAAATATAGTGACACCGCTATTTTGAGGGGAGTGTCGTAAACAAATAATAATAATATGCGAAAGTATAGAACGAAAAAAAAAACAGGCAGGCATATATATATAATACAACGGAGAAAAACATAATATATTATACATAAAAACGACAACTGGTGAAAGCATCTTCTGTATTATTTCCATAAAAAATTCCAAATCGATGAGACACGTCATAGAGAGAGAGAAATGCAACGTGTGTGTGATAGATTTGATGGACAAATGTGCGTTATCATTTAAAGACGACGGGTCTTCCTACCAGTCGGCCGTTTTACCGACATATATGGGTCGAGGGGAAGAAATTAAAAATACAAATCGAACGACGTCGATCGACCGTGAATAAATAGGACGAGGAAAGGATGAGAAGGAAGAGAAGGATTAGGAGAAAGAGTTAGGATAGTGGGAACACGTCTCGGGGAAGTTAAACGCGCTCGAAGGCTGTCATGTTTAAGTACCGCATTTGGTTTTACATAATCCGCACACACTCGCCCACTCGCCTACGTACGCACACACACACCCACTACTGACATACATACACATATACACAGATGCGCGGGCTCGCGTGTGCGCATTCTGAATGTAGGTTACACTTGTTCCAGTAACGAGGGGTAGTTTGGTGGATGGGGCGGGGCACCACCCTCGCCCGCTCAAATCGATCGATCGGTTTTTTAGCGGCCTCTGTCGAGTCGCGAGCGCGCGTTGTACGTTTATTCTTTCTCCCCTAGTTTGCAAATCGTCACACACTATAGTATGCATTATATTTGCAGCTGTATGTGTACTCTTGTTTGTACGTGTGTGTGTGCTTGTGTCAAAGTACAAATTCCGTGGGGTGCCTGACGAACGAACAACGACGACACTATATATAATAATAATAATAGTATAAATAATATAATAATATGATAATAGAGATAGACGTACTGCCACGGAACATCGTCGTGACCCTTTTATGGCGTAAAATGCGTATATACGTTGTTTTTTTTTATGCCCTACGAAAGAAAACGACAATAAGGTCGTATCCGTTCGCACTCTACCCATTGTATATTGGACTTATCGATTAAACGTCTTTTTGGGCGGTTTTTATTTTGCCTCAACCAAGAAACTCCTCCCCGCATACCATCCGTTTTGTAGTTACTAGGATTTTAAAGGCCCCAGGCACAGGAAGACCGGAAATTCAAATTTGTTTCAGGTCCATAGTATACAAATAGCTGTACATATAATAACCCGTTTTAAAAAAAACATTTCGATATTCTTTTCACTATATACCTATAAAATATTAAGTATGTAAATGTTTTTATTTTTATTGAATTATATTATCATCGTGATAATAAACAATGACAAATTGATCAAAAAAGAAACCTATTATAATATATATAAAAAATATTTTTAACAGAAATTAATTATACGCTTAGAAAGTTAGAACCAAATAGACAAAATTTACAATGCCGTGGGTTTATTATTATATTAATATTGTAATTTTCAGTCATCCATTTTTACTAAGGTTTATCGGTGATTACAAACAAAATTTAACTGTACAAAAATCTCCTTTATGACCATTTTCTGTTCGATTCCGTTTCGGCCCCAAACAGCATAATTGAGCAAAAACAGCTTAAGAGTGTTCGACCGGAAAATAAATAACTATCGATGCTACCACACGCGCACCCACGCTGACAACACGTAAATATAATGCGCAAAACAAAACAAAATCACCAACTGACACGGAATGTCCATTATTATATTTTCAAACACAAAAACGAAGCTTTTAAATTATAATACGCTTATAAGCAAACCATACTGGTTTTATTTTAAGGAGTGCTGCGTGGGGTAAGGACGGGTTACGAAATGCCGAGAACGTTTCTATTTGAGCAGGGTGGTACCCATTTCGGCTGAAATAATCTTATCTTTTTTTCGAAATTAAAAACTTTTTCGAACGAAAACAAAATAATGCATTAAGGTGGTGTCGTTTCTCAAAGTTTTTACTCATTCTGTATCAATAAGATGGCTATTTGTATTCTTTCTCCCGAACCATGCGACCTCGGATAACAATGAATTTGATTTTGTCAAAATCATTGTTGTATTATTCAATAGTCAATACAATATTAGAAAGAATTAACATATTATTAAAATTCTAAGTCAAGAACATTATTAGTAATTCTACAACAGCTATTGATAATGTTTCAATTTTTACATTACCCTTATTAGTTATATCTTATATTTATTAGAAATATTACAATTTATTTAAAAATACTATTAATAAAGTAGGTAAACAAAATTTAAATATCAAAAAGGAAGTTTACAATGTTTTTAACTTTAAGTATGATAATGAGTCAATTTCATCTGATATATTTATGCTAACAACCAAATATTTGTTCTGATGAATACGAATTTAATATGATGTATATCATTTTTTGGTTACCTTTAGTGTATTTTATATTGATATATAGGAGTACTTAATATTAACTTTCTATATGTTGTATATATAAAATTATTTTACAGAATAGATACTAAATTAAAGATTGTGTTTAATTTAAAGTGTGAATAAATAGAAATATTTATAATAATATTTAAGACATTGTACAAATTGTATTATTGCAGAATGGTAATTTTTAATTTAAATAACGTACCTAATAATATATTGCAATTTTTAACTTCGTAATTAATGTATCATGTATTTTTTTCCACATTAATCAAAATATATGTTTTGTAAGTTTAACAGAGTTGTATATAACTTTAGAGTGGTTCATAATGTAAGTTTAATGTACATTTTAACAAAACAAGGAACCATCTGCTTATCATTTGTGGCTGAAAATATATAGCAGCTGAAATAATAATGTTTGTTTTTAGTCGAAAATAAATAGTGACGACCATTTCAAGCATTCGATCACTTCGAAATAATATACAATTTTCTTAATTTTCTGCTGCACACAGTATAATAATATTTTGCTATCGCATTACGTTTCTTATATATTAAATATAATAATATAATTTTATAATTTATAATAAAATAATTGAAAAAAAACCATCTGACAGCGCTGTCGACGTTGATTATGACAAATTACCATAATTAATTTTCTTGTCGTGGTTATTTGAGGGTTATTAATCAAACGTTGAAAATCGCTGGAACTGTTTGTATTCGCGCACACGCATTGGAAAAGTACGACGACTGTTGGTTGCGTTTATTATTATATTATATATATTGCCTATTAGGCCCCGTGATTAGGAAATCTTCCCTACTTTTATTGCCTCTATATCATACGACATAAACCCAGCTGTCTATTGCGTACGCCAACAATCGAGTACCGATTGATTAATATAATAAAATATTGTTTTAGGTATTTACGTGATTTGTTTTCATTTCGTACACTCCCCTATACCAAAATAATCCCCATATATCTGGGTATCCCCAATGTCATGATGATCGATGACGATGTCATACTATGGTTGAAAACATTGAAGAAAAATCGGAGGCGGAAAACCTGAAAATAATGTTTTATAAAATGTATAGACTATAGATGATAGTGCATCATGGCCGTGTACTCGAGGTAGCGATAATATTATACTTAACGTCCCAAACGACAAATTTAACATATCTATTCGAAATTCAAAAAACTCCACCCCTGTCAACGTGAATAGTATATTTTTGTAGATGCGCATTGTGTATGGTATTATATTTTGATACTTTGATATTCTCCATGTATATCAGCTACTTAGTTTTAACATTATGAATTAAGTTGTGTGTCTTTCTTGGCTACGTATGTATTTAGTAATTACGTATTATCATTATCATCGTTTATGGTTTTTTGGCCATGAGCGATTATAGTCGTTCTATAATTAACCGAAAATTATTACTATTTTATAAGAATTTTAATAACCATAATTTATATATTATTTTGTATTTAATGAAACATATTTTCTGTAGTCTATTTTATTTTTATTCAAGATACCTAATACTTCCAACCTCTCTATTGCTTGTATTATACATGGAGTGGACTGTTCACAATTTATCAAGGTAGATGGTAGTAAAATATATACTAAATAATATTGTCATAAACATTATATTATAATCTCTCAGCTCATTTATGTTCCAATTAATAAGATAATATAAAACAGTTATGATTTTTTACGTTAAAAAATATTTTTTATTTATTCTACAATTTAAATTTTTTATGCAAACATCGAATTGATCATCCGTCAAAATTTATCAAAGCACATATTTAAAATATGATGTTTTTTGAATATCGGTAGAGTTTTATTATAGGTATCGTAAATTATTTTAAGCAATATTTAGCTGCACAATAATGAATGTAATATAAAATATGTTTATTCTTTGTGTGCATGACGTTAAGAACAGACAAAAACGTCGGTTCCGAGTGCCTTTCTGAAATATGTCCGATTACAAACCAATGTCGAAAATTATATTATTATGGTTTTACGGAATTATGTGGAATATGCGACATTGTTGCCGAGTTTCACAAATGATTTCGCTTGGTGCATTCGAGTTATTTAATTAAGTCGGTGTAACCCCGTTGATAAATTAATATCGTAATAAACCGTTACGAACCGTTCGCATTCCGCGTGGGTGTGCGTTTCCAGGTAAACAAATCTAATAATAATATCGTGTAGTGGTTATTTATGCACGAACCGCCACGAGGTTTATACCAAATTGACACTAAAATAATATACGCATTACAAACGTTGCCTTCGCGATACACTTTTTTTGTACTATTTCACTGAAGATTACTATTTGCAAAAAAAAAAAAAACAAAACAAAACTCGAAATATTCAAATCAACCGCAACATTCAGGCACAGATATAAAACGTTACGCTTATATTATAGTACAGCTCGCAATATCGAGTTGTTAAAAACGACGATACCGTGTCAATTACGGCCCGTGTATAACAATATCGTGAGCGTTTTATTGGGTCGTTATAGAGGTACATAGGTATCTCTACGCTCTACCTATACATGCTCTTCCTACGGTCGTTTTACCACCCCGATTTCTCTGTACATAATATTATTACAGACGTGTCTTGCCAGTGGAAAACATTTCGTTTTATTGTGGTCAAGTCATCGCTGGCGTGTAGGTACGGTATATAAAAGCATCACTTCTATTAGGTATATTATTATTTTTATTATTATTATTATCGTAAAATAATATTGCGTGCGTTTCTATTTTCGGGCATGGTGACTATAATATTATCTTGACTCGTTGTACCCAATGCCCGACAAGCCGTGGCCGTTTTGTGTCAGAGATCAAATTTCTGATTTTATTTCGACCATAATCAAAATTAATACGATTCCCTCGGTGAAAAAACTCAGCTAAGTAATCATTTTTCGCTTAGAATTGTACGTGTAAAAATCAGTGCTCGAATTGGGGGGTGCGCAGGGAGACAGAGCTCCTCTACTATTTTCTTTTTCTTGTGTACCCCTATTATATTTTTACACTAGAACAAGGGGATGACATAAACTTATGCCCAAAATAATTTTTATTGAAATGTGGATTTCAATCTATGTCAATTATATAACAAATTTTACGATTTTTAATATCAAAAACAATAATTATTAATTTTGTTATGTATTTGGTATATTAATTATGTGTGTTATTGATTATTATAATTTTTTAATTTTCTACTGGAACATGTAGGACGTAAGTATTACTAACAAAATATATTATATTTGGAATTTAAATATCTGCGTAGCTGAAAAGTGGTATTCAAAATATAAGTAAGGTTGGAGACGGGGTGTGGGGGAAAAGCCCCCCACGGGTCTGTGTTAAGTAATTGTGCACTTGGAACGCAGTTTTTAAATCGTTGGATTGAGCTCCTCTACTTAATTTCTCACAATTCGAGCACTATAATATAGTATATATATATATATAATAAATAAAACTTCAATACGTTTTAAAAGAAAATTGCACAGTAAGCGTGTTTTTATCTACACGAATATGTGCCCAATTAAAATTTGAATTCATCAAAAATTTATCTTTGAAATAAATTATCGGTCCCATATTAGTATCCAGAGCAAGTTCGTTTAGAACGATTATACTATTTAAGTGCACCAATTTCAACATTATACCAGTGATATTGACGTTCGGTTTTTGCCATTTAAGGTATTTAAAAATAATAAATTAATGTATAATGAAACCCTCTGTACGTGGTCTATCAAATATTTCACAACTACTATTTGTTTCATAATTTATCTATAAACTACGAGAAAATATGTGTGCCAAGACGGTATTTTTTTTGGACAGTGTTTGTGTGTGTAGTTACAGAAATATCTTATTTAAAATATTATCATAATTATTATATAATATTTTAGGGTATTTATTAAAGTGTTTATATATTTTTCATGGTAAGGACTTACCTAACTATCGTTTTTATTATATAAATATTAAGTATTTTTATACTTGCAGGTTAGTGATAAATAATTTTGTGATTTTCAATTATGGCACTTTATTAATCAAACGATAATACATAATATTATATTTGTTAGGTCTCCTAGACGACCGTATATTCGGTCAAATAATCTAGCATATTATTATGTAATATTTTTAACCATGCTGGTTGCTGGTTTGTTTTTTTATGAAAATACAGCACGTTTGCCATCCGGCAACGCCCTTTCAAATGTCTCCCCTGGTCATATTCACCAAATGGATATTTAGAAAATAATTTATATATCGGCATTAGGCGATTCGATACGCGATTACCTAGCAATTGGACACGAATGCCACTGCAGCGTATATTGTTCAATATGAATCGCCAAAAATTACTCTTTAAAACAATACCTAACAGCGTGCCGATTGGAATACACGAACACACACGTATTATGCGTTTGGATGTTAAACACTGGACACGTCGTGCAGATAATTGTTTTAGATTTTAAATATTTTAATTTATTTTTCAAAGTACTCTCTTGCATTTGTAATACGCATGCACGAAAATGACTGATTGTCGGCCACCCACATACACCGCGACTTCTTGTATTTTAATAACTATAACGTTTTTGTACAATATAACAAATAATAATAGTATGTTTCTATCGAATGCTCCGCGTTTGAGGAAAATGAGCATTTATCCAGGTCTGTCTATTTTATTATTTTTAAAGGACAACAACTGCGTATCAATATATGAGATTTTTAATATCTGCTTCTGTGGCTTCTCTAAACATTAAAAAAGATCTCAATAATAATATATTATGCTGATACCTGCTATAGCTTAACATTTTTCTTATTGTTAATTAAAAAATGTATATTCTTTACATTAAATTTTGTTGAGACTGTATATAGTAGAAGGCTTACTTTATAGTTATTTTATCGACAGATTTAAAATTTCATAAATATTTATAATAATATGGCTCTGAGAGTGATAGTTGATATAGGGTGATGGTGGTTAGAATGTGTGAAACAATTTTGAAAAAATACCAATACAGGACTATTAACCTAACTTTACCATTTAGGGGTGACTCATGGGTGAGTAAAATAGAGTCCTTTATTAAGTGCATTATAGCAAAGTAAAGACATTGATATACAGTGTAGTGTATACATTAATTTGTCGATAAACCTATTCACACTTATATTTGAACTAAACAGTGTTTTTAATGGAAAAAGCACTCGTCAAACTGGTATTCTACTACAACTTTATAACTATATATATACTCGTATATATGTGATACTATTCGCTCAAACAGACGGAGAAATACCAAATAATGACGGTCATCACCTCGCTAGTTAAATAAACGATGTGGAAGAATCGAAAAGAAAAAAACTGAGAACAATTACACGAGGAAAAACATATTATTCTTTAGTTCTTTGTAAACAAGTCGAAATATTACACCTACAGTCTAGCAAGACCTGAAATGAGAACACCAATATCTTCATCTGCACCTGACACGAGATGAATTTCCGCATTGTACTTTATATATATATATATTATATATATCTAGTGACAATTTGTCGATGATGACTCTATGCTCTGCACCCATAATAGTTCAAGTACAGTTCGTAAGACACGTCATTATGGGTTTCGCGCTCGTTTTACGGGTGTTTGGCAGCAAACAAATGTATTTTGTGTAGAGTTTATGAAAACTTGGTGCGACGAAAAAATAGTGTTACCACGCACGCGCATTTACTGTGATATATTTTCTTCTCACCACTTCCGGGCCGCGTTGAAAGTAATATACGCGTGCAAACCGACATTTTCTGTTCATAATATACAAAAATATATGCGTACACGACTACTATAATAATATTATGGAGTGCGAGTGACTATTATAATGTTATCATTTAATATACACCGGAGTGTGACACTCTCGACGAAATACGCGATAAAAGTTATATAATAATAATAATAATAATAATAATAATAATAATATACATATACCCACGTAGTATTATTGCCGTGGGTACTGTTTCTCGAAATTGTGTACGCTCACTATACGCTCGTTGTATTATTAGAAACTTTGGGACACCTTATCGTTAAAAACTTTCCACGAAACGTATGCGTACAATAGGTAGGTACATGTTAATAATATAACGTGCATCGTAATAATAACATTATAATATTATTAACCTTGTACGGTTGATATTGTGCCGTCGAAGAGACCGAATTAACCTGCGAGTCGGATAAATTGTTTTTTTATTTTCGTTGCCGACGGACGTGCACATGCGATCTATTGCACGCCGACCTTAGCCCGTTATTTTTCTACTTTTTTATCGCGATTAAATACACGGGGCTGCTACCTCCTACTCGCGGGTTATTTATAAAAAGCATTTATCGCGATGTGTCTTATTCTCGTTTAAGTTTTTATTTTCTGTACGTATTACTGTAGGTACTTGCGGAGTTTGTAATTATATAAATATGATATTTTTTTTCATCGCATGTACAGCTGCAGTACACTTAAAAGTAGATAGTAAAATTATTAATAATAAAATGAAATAACCGTGTTATCGTTCGGTTTTATAGTTCCACACATTAAAACCGGTGACGGCTGAGGCTGACAACGTTCAGGCATGCCGTGTACGCTGATGTTTTAGTAACGGGTGTGTAACGACGATGCACCGTTGGCGAAGTTGTGCCAAAGTTGTCACGACAATGGTTTTCTGTTAACCGTATCTTATTCGTACTCGACACGTTGTGTTGGTTTTCGCTGTATTTTTCACAATCATAACTTATGAAACTTATGAATAAAAAAAATAAAATATTTACGATACACATATATTACTTGTATTTGTGTGTTTGTGCGTGATGCGTAGATATAAATACGTGTCTATCGACGTGCATGGATGGTCTGAGTGTTCGTGTGCGCACATTGTTAGCACTTTTAGAACAGTGGCGTACTATTTTTCTGATAGCAATATAGATATTAGATACACAATGTACATTTTATTTAATACACGCACACAAAGTGCCCATCTCATAACTCCGCTTTTGTTTGTGTGGCCTTTTAAAAAAAAGCTAACTAACAGTACCGTATTTCGTTGTAATTATTTGTTAATATCTTTTTTCTTTTCAACTTGAGTTTAATATAATATGATATAAAATTTAATAAATAAAATACTACTCACACATTTAAATTACAGAATCAAATCATCTTTACAAATTCAGTAGGTGTATTGTGAATTTTATTCGTATGATTTGTTGATACATTTAAAAGAAACTTACAGACATGAGCTGGGTAGTACATTAATATAATATTATTATATCAAATAGATGGAAACATAACACGAGATTAACGCATCTATTATGTTTTGCGACAATTTTTAGATTATTATTCTGTAAAAACCTTTTCAATATTCCATTAATATTAATTATAGGTAAATATTAAATTATATTATAATTGTTGGCAGTAATTACAATTGTATTTGTATGTAATATTTCTTCTGCTTTAATTTTACAGTATTTAAAATCGTAATTGACCTTCCAACTACCCAGTTCCCTAATCGTATAAAGAATAAAGATAATATAATAAATATAATACATATAATCACTGAATGTAGGTATGATACCAATTAAAACAATTATTTTCATGAACACAACTATCAGTTTATTATTTAATATCTCTCCATGCCGGGTAATAATATTTAATGGTTTGTCATATCTAATTAAGTTAATTTGTATCTCAAATATTTTGAGCAATTTTTGATTAAAATTATTTTAAAACTGTTCCCTGCGTGCAGTGATTTGATTGTTATTATTATGTACAGTTTTATGTACACAAAATCATTTTGAATTCTGAGCCTTTTATAAATAAAGATTTTCGGGTTTATTTTTCCAGTTAATAGTTTTTAGGATAGATTATTACAATTTACAATGAATATTTCCCTACATGTGTATTAACTGCAATGTATAATGAAATAAATTGAATAATGAAAGTTGTAATTAAACTTTTCAAGAGATCATAAAAAGTGCAAAATATAGCAAAATTTACGGTCAAACTTATAATGAATGGATGTCAGTTTGAAATCGTTTTTACTACGCTATGATTAATCACTTTTGGGCTTAAAAAGCTAACAACACATATTTCTAAACCATCCTCCCAAGCGACTAAATGACTTACCCCGAAACGCGATTCCCGAGAGACTTTTATTGGCCGAGTCGAGTTAAAGCATGATAAACGTTCAACCATTTTATTTTTATTTTTTTTATAAACCTTTTTACAATGAATTGAAAAATCAATAATTAAACATGAACAACGAATAACATGATACAAAATTTGCTTCGTTACAATTGATTAACAACTAGTTGACGGAACGTATCTTGCTCAAGTGAGCGTATAATAATTAAAATAATGTCACTCAGCTATCCCCATCCCTTTTCTATAATTACTGTTATCCTTAATTATTCCATTATTTGTCGTACACATTAAAATTATTTTGGTATTTCTCTTGATGTAGGAATTATATTATTGATGATGAACGAGCATTGTCAAATAAAAAGACGAATTACAAGAATATTTGAATTGTATTATGACGGTAATTCTCCATGATATGACTGTCATGACTATCTTGTCACGTCATTGTAGAAATAAGGAAAAAAATTACATTCAAACTCTCTTTAACATAAAACATAGTAACATTATTGCTCTATAATACAATATTTAGTTTTCAATGTGTGTAAAAAATATTATATTCAAACGTGGAATAATAATATTAAGTAATATATTGATCGTAAATGTGTTGTTTGAAATAAAAACTTTCTTAAATTGTATTTACGTTTGTATTCCATGATCATATATTATATTATTATGTTATATTATTGTCTGTACCAATTTTCATCATCTGGGCTAAAAAAAATTATATAAAAATTACTATAGTTTATTCAGTTTATTGAAATAAGTATGTACCTCAATACCTACTTTATAAAATTCATGTCTGGTATATATATCCCATAATATATTATTTAGCTAACATTTTTTTTATACCATGAAACAGTATTTATGCATTTTTGTTTTTATCCTAATATGTTAAATGAAGCATCCTATGTTCTATTTTTAATTTTAATAATGTTATACATAACAAACATGACTATTTGTTAATGCTTAATTAACATCAGTATGTTTTTATAAGAGTAAACTAAATCATTTACAATAGCGTTTATATTAGACATTTTTTAAAATATTGGACTCTCAAAATTACTCTGGTGGCCCAATTGGAATATTTATGGGATTATAATGGGTAATTTGTTTTTGTCTTTTGAGTAGCTCTTGTGTTTAGAACTAATAATTACAATTTAACTATACATTTAAAAAAAAATTAATATATATTAGTTTGCTATATAATATTATTAAATTAATTGTACATACTACTAAGTGCGTATTTACTATCAATATGACAATATGTAACGTGACTTACCCATTCTTACGTTTACTACCATAATATTGGAGCTAATACTAATATGATTACACTAATCTCATACTACATTATAAATTAAAACGCAGGCAATATATTATATATGTGTAATGTAGTTTGTTTATTCCGTTTAATTAGTTGTTGATACAAGTATTAAAAAAAAAAAAATGTTATAAGTTATTAGCGATAATTTGTTAGGTATTGGTTCATTTATTTTTGGAACAAGAAATTTAAATGGTATATTACAGATGGACAACTGAGTGTGTTCTTTCTATTATAATATCCTACTTTAATTTCGATTTCGATATGCGTGCAATAGTAGTAGCGCGCACGCTGAACAAAATAATAATAATAAAACAAAAATATAGAAACGGTCAATGACGTCAACTATTATTGTTACTTTTTATTGGGGGTCAAATGGTATTATATTTTTTTTTTCAATTATAATACCACGGTCCATAAATAAATGAAGGGCCTAAAATATTGTCGTGACTGCCGTCGAATGGTGCGGAAAATAATCAATTTCTATTAGGCCATATGGGTTTGGCAGCGATACAATTTCGACGCGGTGAAATATTTAGCCCTCTAGGTCAGCCGTCGGTAGATCCTAAAAAAAAAATAAATAAATAAATAAAATAAAACAAATAAACGCATGAGCCGAATCATCAAAGAATATATCTTTATAATATATATAATACGTGTCATTATCAAAAAGAAGAAAAAACGTGTGTATAAAAAATAAAATAAATGTAATGGTATGGTCATTAGGTTATTGCAGCAGTGTCGTGTCCCCCGGAAACTACTGCGTAGCGCATGACAGGGTAGAACGAGAGGGGGGTAGAGGACTTGGTCGTAGTTGTATAAATATAACTCATACCCGAAACGTTTTTTTTTTTTTTTTTGTTATCTATTTAGTTTTTTCTCTTGGAACGAAATTACGGTCACCACGTGGTTACAACTCGGCGGTTTCGCGCTGTAAATAAAAAAAAAAAAATTCTTGTAATTTTGTCGGCAGCCGGTATATTATATAAATATATACGACGATGACTGTGGGATGTGGGGGAGTTCAATTTAAATCATCGTAAACCTATATTATAATACACGAACTTACCTTGAACTTAGCAGTTTATCATGTACATGATCATTGATCATTGGTCATTTATATATGCATATAATATATACTCAAAGTTGAATAAAAACCGTATAAATTATGAGAAGAAAACCAATCGTTGTTTGAATTAAAAAAGTTATATAATTAATATTATTAGTATACTGCAGTATACAATAAAATTAAAAACATTGTTTATAAATTCGTTTTTTTTTTTGTTTCGTTAATGATAGGTATCACATTTTTTTCAATATTCAAAAAGTCACGTAGGTACATACAGGTGACGTTCTGATACATATAACATCTTGCACCTATATGTTATAAATTTCATTATTTTACATATATTTATGTGCGTAGATATTACCATTAATCGTGTTGTTAAAAAAATATCACAATTAGTAAAAAAAACAATTTGATTTTAGTGAAATTTTGGATATTACAATATTTGAATTTTTACGACAGTGTTGTTATTATGTACAATATACCTAATATTCATTGTACTATTCATCAACGATTTCTATACATTCATTATTATTATATACTCAGTAGCCGCAGTTTAACAGTATACATATTTTGTTTTGCTGTATAGCTGAATACCTAATTCTTTTTTATTTGAAATTAATTTTTAGTGTTTTAAAGATATATGTTTTCAGTTGCATATTTTTTTAAATATAGGATGTTTTTACTCGTAGTATATTGTGTACATATTTTAAGGTTTTTAATTCACTATTTCATTCAGAGAGCAATATAATATTTCTATACAACGATGAACGAATACAAAGTTTTTGATTTCAAGATAAGTTTGTGATCATTCAAAAATACGTACTCGCGTTTGTCAGTGTATAAAAAAATTAGATTTCCGTCCAATGTGTTATTATGTTTGTGGCACGACGACAAGGTGTGCTTTACAGTGATGATGTGTCATCCCCTGGAATTAGACGCGTAATATTTAAGTGGACGAATGCACGTTCGTTCATTTGTTTGTTTTTACGGCCAGATGTCGCTTGTCTATAATGAGCCCTTCGATGTTTTCACGTCGCAGACAGTACAAAAAAAAAAAAAAAAAAACACGAATATAAAAACGTGCGACGTCGTGATGAACGATGACGGTGACCATACCGTTGTATATCACATAATTATAGTAATTACGTATGATTATAAATATAACAGTATTGTGTCCGCTCGACGAGACGAAACAATAATTCACTGAACTCGTAAATGAATCAATGAATCACACCTGCCACACACAACTGTGCAGAAGTTGAAAATAACTAATCGACTGTTAATATATGTTTATTTTCGCGGAAATTTTGAACGGCCCACGAGCGGCAATTTATCGCGTCGCATATGAATGTTGGCATTTTTTACCGTTCGTATAAAACATACCGACGGCCTGCGAAATTTAATGCACGTATATAACTTCGATATAAGTTATCCTGCCGGACGCAACCTTTAACACGTATTTTGACTTCGTGCTCAAATCAGGCGTCGATTGGGGCAAATGTTATAGCATTGCTATAATTATTACAATATAGGAAATTACAGGGTAAATCCAATAACAAAATTTTATTTAAACAATATATGGTTTTACTCGATTTCGTGTCGGATCACCGGATATTGGGTCCAACTAATTTGCATGTTATGTAACAGAGTTCTAGTTCACAAATTTAGTTTTCACTATATATTTAAATTTTAATAAACTATCATACTCTGGTAACTGATAAAACATCCGTTTGAATAATCCAATTAAAATAAAATGAATTCGAGACTTATATCTCACACGAGCCAGAAATTAGCAGTAAAAATGTACAATTATATATCATACAAAATAGACTTGTAATTTTTTTGTCATTAATGAATCGTATTTTTTTTCAGGTGGTGCTTGTGTTCATTTTAAGTATAGCATCTCTAATTATATATTTTATCGACGCCTCCAAGTAAGTTGAAAACACAAGTTATGTAGGTACAGCAGTTTCCAGAGTTTCTCATCAATTTAAATTACGGTTTTTTTTTCCAGCGAGGAGGTTGAACGATGCCAAAAGTGGAGTCACAATGTTACTCAACAAGTAGATTTAGCGTTCAATATTTTTTTTATGGTTTATTATTTTATAAGAGTAAGTATTCGAAATGCAAATATTGTTGCATATACAAATATCCTTAAAATGTAGTATTCTTGAGGTCTTTTAATTGCATTTTAATGTTTAGGAAGTAAATGTTGTTCATTGATATTAAAAGTAGTCAAATGGCTGTCATCGTATTTTCATACATACAATGTATTGTAAGATAACATTTAAGGGAATGTATTTCTTTTTTATATTCACATCAAAGTTCTATAATAATTGAAAAATTTACATAAAGAAATGCGAAAATGAGCTAAAGAAAATTAAATTAATATTATCTAGAACGATAGTAAAAATTATTACAATGCAATTTCCTGTTGGCTTTTATGATTGTTATAAAATTTAAATAATTTGCATTATTTATTCATCATATAATAGGAAATTCCTTAGACAAGTACAAATTTAAATAACATAAAATGCTTATGAGAGCTTATAAGCCGGTTAATAGAATATTTTTAGATTATTTCTGACTAAAGTTATCGTCTTTTCTTGTTTACCATGGACTAGAATAGTAATAAAAGCAATTGCATCAAGATTACAGTAATTTAAAATTTAATTGAAAACTGAAAAAGTGCAATACATCACTATACACTGAATTTTAAAGTTATAAATTACTAAATAAAATTATTCTACATTAAATGTCAGTTTAAACTAATCAGAAATTTATTGAAACCATTAATATTAAACTTTATCATAGTAACTATATTTACACATGTTTAATAATATTCTTGTCTTTGGATCTTAAAAATGTTTCCTATTTTGTTTATAGTTTATAGCCGCCAGTGATAAGTTATGGTTTATGTTAGAAATGTACTCGTTTGTAGACTACTTCACGATTCCACCGTCGTTTCTATCGATATACTTGGGTCGAACTTGGATCGGTAAGTGCAATGAAAAATTTAAGAAAAACGATAATATTTTACAAATGCAGTTTTATTACTAAATGTATATTAGAGGAAGATATATTATTTAATATTATCATTTTAACCTTTAGAATATATATAGGTTAATTCATTTTTTCTAGGTCTAAGGTTCCTCCGAGCTCTGCGCCTAATGACAGTGCCTGATATTTTGCAATATTTAAACATTCTAAAAACGTCGAGTTCAATTCGACTTGCTCAACTTGTGTCTATTTTTATATCCGTGTGGTTGACCGCCGCCGGAATCATCCATCTCGTAAGTACTATAACTACTCAATCTACATTATTTAATTCATTTTTTTTTGGTTGTAAAAATAATTAATCACCCCATAAAAGTCACTAGAGAAGCTACAATAAAATTGTCTTTCTATAGTCCTATATTACAATTTCTTCTAAAATAAACGTCGAATAAAGGTCAAATCTTAAAAGAGTGTTATGATATTTAGACACTGTATTCTTTTCTCTTTGCCAATTTTTTTCATAGTATAATTATTATTATTTATTATGAGCACATAAAAATAATGTTTCAAACTATGTAGAATAATTGGAATAACATAACGATATGTTGTGTATGCATTAATTGGTTTAACTTCAATGATTTATCAATTTGAATTTCCTAATTTATATTGATTTTATCGATAAGGTTTGTAGATTTACACATAAAACGTTAGTACGTATACGACATCTACAAGTTGTGGAAATTAAAATCTATCTACTTGAACTCCTATTAGATACACGTTCTTAGATACGATTCTGATTTTAAAATATATTATTAAATCAAAATGATTTTTGTAATATTTTAGCTGGAAAACTCAGGAGATCCATTTGAGTTCCAAAACCAGCAACGGTTATCATACTGGACTTGTGTGTACTTTTTGATTGTCACCATGTCCACGGTCGGATATGGAGATGTGTTTTGCCAGACTATTTTGGGCAGAACTTTTCTAGTATTTTTCCTACTCGTCGGCCTCGTAAGTGATATGTTTCTTTTTTAATTACATTATATTTTAATTTCTTATATTTTGCCTCTTGTTTACATTAAGTGTTAAATAAATGTAATAGTAGAATCACGTAAAATACAATGTCACGTGCCACGTGAATATAGGGACGTATAATATATATAAATATGTATATATATGATAGGTCGTTATTTTTTGGTTAAATCATGACTTTATTACACAATCGGGGACGATAATATTGTGATACTTGTAAATAAAGTATAAAAAATAATATAATTAAATAAAATGTATTTATAAAAATTAATCAAAAATAATTAAAAAAAAAACAAATATAATACTATCTTCCGTTGTCACTTATTATATGTTTTGGCGGTGTATGAGTGCTATTCGTCTAAGTTCGCATTAATACTATTCGAATTTAGCATTGATAATACAAAAAAAAATATAACCAACAAATAGATGCATTTTATTTTATAAAAATTACTAAATATTATGTTATAGAATTTTTACGCACAATAAATAATATATTATAATTATAAGAAAATATGTTTTTTTGCGCTAAATACAAAATTATTTAATATTTACTCATACTTAAAGATTTAATTTTTAATCTAAGAATAAACGAATAATATTTTTGTGGCAGAAGCTTTCAGCAGGTAAAACGCTATAATACACGTATTTTTTAGTTAGATTTATTATTACTATTATTTTTTTTTTAAAAGCTCTAAAAAGCTGGCTGTTATTTTTTTTTACACACACATTAGCATTACAAAGTATGAGCATCAAAAAATGATCCTGTTTAACCCTCCCCACCCGTACGGTATTTGCCTCTGAGAGACAAATTGGAGTAAAAGGTCATACATAATTTTATTTTTATTATTATTATTTCACTATATAAATATCCACTATAGTTATAATAGTTCATAATGCAGACCAATAGACTATTATTAAATAATACATAGTTTATTACCTATACATAATAATATGTATATGTATTTTTTTTATTTATTGACATAGTTTAGCTTCGTTTAAATACTTGAGGCCTTTTCTTTTTTTGGGTGCTTTTTATTATTATAAATAATATATATTTATATCTATAACATTGACATGTCAAGGTAACCGCTAAAATGCTTGGCAGCTTATTGAACATATATGAATCATTAAACTATTTCACTATACAATAATATTCGTTTAAATTTGTACGCGCTGTTTAGCTTTGGATTTGCATGGACTGCAGGGTCGTTTATAATTCCAAGGGCGGTTACAGCGCTCCAAATCAATTATTTTTTATCACATTTATTATGGAACACGACTGCAATTGACGAAATATAACATTTCGAAATTACATAATATTATTATTACAATGCATGAAGTTTATTCAATCATATTTTTTATTATTATTATATCATAGTAGAACGATATATTCTAGGAGAATAAGGTGATGTCTGTTTATATACATGCGTAAAAACTCATAATACGTAATATGTAATAATGTAATATAATATATAATATATATAAACATATATACACGCACAGAAGTGTGTGCGTTTATACGTTATTGTATAATTCTTAAATGTTTTTTGAATAATTATTATGAGTAATAACTAATATTTGCTAAAAAAAAGTTATTATTTTATATCATAATTATATACTAAAATAACTTATATTATATCAATTATGTTGTAATTTGTTATACGATGGTCGTTGACTACATATTTTTATTATTGCATATAATTGTGCTTGACGAGTTTGTATATTACATTTCGATTATTTATCGTATAGACTATAACTATAACTATAACTATATATTATATATTACATACATATTTTAACATAAATTATTATTATAATACATATACATTCATTATTATTTTATTTTTTTTTTATATCTATTTTGTTTTATTATCACTTAGGCAATATTTGCTAGTAGCATACCAGAAATTATAGAACTCGTAGGAAGTAGATCAAAGTATGGTGGAGAGTTCAGACGTGAACATGGAAAGAGGTATATACAATATAAACACCTTAAATGGAACCTAATATAATATTATACAACAGTATAATATAATATTTATTTAATTTTTTTTTTTAATTTTGTCTGCCACCTATTTAGATATTTTTTATTTTATCGATTACATTTTTAATTTCACCACTGGTTCGCCTATGACCTATATTTTAATGAAGACAGATATTTTAAAATTTTTATTTTTGTTTGATTTTATTTTTTTTAACTAACCGATAATATTATAATTATTATTATAACTATTCATGGAATTTTTATTATTTTCGATTGACGTTCATTTATTGCATATACAATTAATATAATGGAAAACCTCTATTTGCATGTAATTCATTTAATTTTAATTTTTTTCTTACTCTTGGTTATGCCCTGTTTATTTTATTTTTCTATCTCACAGTATGATTTTTTGTCTGATGCATTAACTCCCATATATTTGAACCTCATACATATATATATATATAGTTAAACACGAAGGTCATAAAACATTGAGGTATAATAACACAAAATGTGGACTAATATACAATAAAAGGTAATACATCATGATAATATTGTGATGAGAATTTTAATTTAATTATCATCATCGATGAAATTTGATTTTAGAAATGTACAAATATAATGTAAATAATCGATGTATAATAATTTTTAAAGAATTAAATGCAATTATTATTGATTTTCGTTAAACAATACAAAAACTGTATAATAATATAATAGCCATCAATGACCTTTTACTCTGTGCAGGTATAGATCATCAGAATCACGTTTTTGAACGTGATTTTGATTATTGAACATAAACATAAACACAGAAACAAAATCATAATACTACTTTCTAGTTATTATTGCTTTTAATAAAGAGCAGTGTAATATATTATTTGGAGTCATTAATGTTATTTTTTTAAATTAATTATTTTTGTTATTACTATATATTTTTTTTAATACACAAATAAGATTTGAAAATCGCATATTATTTTGTGCGAATCGATCAAGTACCAACCGTGGGTTTTCACAAAAAATAAGTTACTAAGTATAGATGCACTAATAGAACACTAACTACGCTAATACTATTACATTTTTTTTTTATATATATACACCGAATATTATATACTATGTACAACAATAACAATATAACATATATTTGTATGTCTGTATACACAATGAACAAAGTTTAAATATATTGTATAACTCCACGTGCGATTAACCTTTTAAACTTTTATAAAAAAAAAAAAAAGAAAAAGAAAAAATGGGTCACCGGGGTTTGCTGCGGTCGTCGTACCAGCCGCGAGCCGGGGCGATACCGACGACAAAACGTCTTTGGCGCGTCACTGATAAATGATTGCAATGTCGTTTTCATGTTAAATGTTTTATGGTTATTTGGCTATATACTATACTATATTATACTAGTTGTAGACCTGAAGTTTAGCCGATACGATACTTGTCTTACAATGTACACGCATAATAATAATTAATCGGTTCTTTCGGTTACGTCGGAATTAATCTTCTTTATTTCGCCAATCCATTATTCTCTATCTCTAGTCCCCACCCCTTAGTCACCCTCTATTTCTTTCTTATTCTACCCCCCTCTTTATCTCTCCATCACTCTTTAAAATTCTATACAGTCTAACGTCGTGAACTGGCCAAGACTTAACACGATCGCGTTTAAAAGATATTAATGGCTTTTCGAGCGGGACTCAGTACAGCGACGGACAACTCATTTCGTCGATCCCATCGGTTGCACGATTGTTACGATATAAATTAATATATTATATCGGTCACGTCGATTGATGATGTTTCTTCGTTTTCGACGTAATCGGACGGACCATGGGCGCAAAAAAAAAAAAAATAATATACACTCACTTACTCACACGAACTTAGAGAAAAATGTTCACGATTTGTTATAATTATAGTGTTTTTTATTATTATTATTATTATTATTATTATTATTTGTTTTTCTTTTTTGTTGGTTATTGTTTTGTTTTGTTTTTATTTTTGTTTGGGGTTTTTTTTAATATCATGTTAATATTGTATTGTTAACCGAACGGTGATAGGCTGTGATGGCAAGCTGGATACCCGAAATCACCGAGCTCGCTGGCAACAGGAAGCGATATGGTGGGGAGTACAAGCGAGAAAGGCGAAGGCAAGAATCGCCAATGAACTATTATTTTTTTTTTCGTATTTCGTACATTACATATTTTATATAATATATATAAATATATATTATATATTATTGTATATGTTTATCATTTTATATTTTTATTTTTTAATTTGTTATTTACAAAAAAAAAAAAAAGTAATCTTCTGAAATAACTCGGACCGCATTTGTTATACGCTTCGATGGGGTTAATAATATTTTCCTTTAGTCTTTCACGATCGATTAGATTGCATTTTGTTCGCTTAACGCTACATAATATATTATAATTTTATACATATTATATATATATATTATATATATAATTTTTTTAAATTTGGAGTATAACGCAAAATGGAAACAATGTATTTTCACGGAGTATTTTTTCTACGATACGATTTTATGGACATGTATTTTTTTAATGTTTTTTTTAACGACAATCGTGTAAAAAAACGTTGGGCTCGGTCGTCCTTAGGGTGTTTCCATTTATGATGCCAAAATTACGCCCTATATCAAGTGTTACGGTTTGACAATAATATTGTTATGGTTTGTATACCTATACTAAATATTTTGGAGCGTGTTTTATGTATTTTAAAACGATTACAACAATAATAACTGCTACAATAATAATACAATCAATCGATGTGAATTATTATTATTTGATTTCTATTATTGTTGTTATTATTACAATATATAAAAAATATATGACCAATTAATTAAAACCGATGGAAATTCATTTATTATTTCCGTGGTCAATAGATAATACGATAATGCTAATGCTATTATTATAATAACTATTATTATTACTATAACTATTACTGTCTATTATTATTACTAAAACTATTATACTTAGTATTATTATTATTATTATTATTATGACTGTTATTATAGTAAAACGCGCGATACGTATTTTCCGAAACGACTGCCGCCGCGCCGCTGCCGTAACGGTCGTTTCGGAATAAAATGTGATTTTCTGAGGGCCAAGCGTAAAAACAGATGTTAATCTGTGGACTAGTAGGTGTAATCGTCACGTGTATATGAGATTCAAGCTAAAAATATAATATTAGTTTGTTGTACAGCCAGGCCGTGAAAATACATTGTCACATAAACATCACGCGACATCTACCATCGTAGCCAAATCAGTTATCTTGGTGGCATGAACAAAATATTCCCTAACATAGTCGAAAAAAAAATAGTTTAGAATATATATATATAGTAAACAATATCTAAAATTTAGATGTTAGATTCGTTATATTATTATTATTATTATTATTATTATTTATTTATTTATTTTCTATTTTTTTGCAAACCCAATACATGTAGAATTCGCACTTAATAGCTTCATTAGTTTTGTCAGTAATAAAAACATAATATACATAATATCAATATATTATTGTCATAGGATATTACTTTTCCTCATGAATAACATTTTTGTTTTTTTAAGCATTATTATCTAATTTTTTCGAATATTACGTGCCATGAAAAAATGTAGAAAATATCTAACCATATATATTTTATTTATTTAATTATTTATTTATTATTATTTTTGTAATATTTTTTTGAATAATTGAAAATTAAAATGAAATGAAAGTATAGATTTTGTTTTTAAACAACTCGGCGCGGATATATATTTTTAAAATATTTTATTTTCGTCATGAAAAAAAATAGTAAAATTTGATAACTAGATAGATTTAAAAGAAACACAGGGGCAAAGGTGCTTTACTAGTAACAATAAAGGTAGTTTAATTTTTATATTTTATTTCGTATTTTTAAGACGCTGACAAAAGTAAGGTGCCTAAAATGAGATAACAGTTTTTTCCGCCACACAGTTTTATTTTTATTTTTTATTTTTATTATTTTTTTTGTTATTATTATTATTATTATTATTATTATTTAAAACTCAAAATATTAAAATAGCAGGTGCATTATTATGAGTTGTTGTGTGTTTCATATTTTGTTTTTTGCATTTTATTTTGTTTGTACACCAAGAAACATTGGCTCGTTGGTAGATTTCCGAATGAATCATAACAATAATAATTATACACTCACATGATCTAACCAAAAAATTAGGATAGAATAGCTATTACAAAAAATAAAAAAATAAAGCATGAACAATTTTTTTTTGGAATGTAATCGTTTTATTTTAACAAGACTAAAATATTTCGTAAGGTTTTGTAAGCGTGAATTTATTGAAATTATATCAAAATTGTATAGAAATAATTTCAAATTACGATGTATTATAGTTGTTTTTACGTAAATACCTAACAAAGTGTTACTGCTGATCGCTAACAAGCCACGTTTCTTTAGGTGTGCTCTCTTTAGGTGTTTTATTCCTTAAACAAATTAATTAAAATTATTTTTTAAATGTACGTTTTTTTATTATTTTTGTTTTTTAATTTCAAAAAATACAATAACTCTAGGGTATTATTATTGGCGGTAAAAACTGACAATATGATCTCAAAAAAAAAAAAAAACGAAAAAATACTTAATTCGTAAAAAGTTTAAAAAAAAATTAAAATATAATTATAAAATACGGGCTTTTTAACAGATGCATACTGAACGTAACTTTAACAATCCTACCCGAATGTTTCCGACTAACTGTTCTCATTTCGTTCAGTGTGCGTCTGTCATCGTGCACTCGTCTAAAGCTGTCAAAATCACACAAACACACACACACACACACACACACACACACACACACACACACACACACATTGACACATATATACACATACATACTTATTTACACATAAATACAAAATAATATATACACTAGCACGAGCAAATGTAAACATTCACACAAACACCATATAAAAAAAAAAATTAAATAGGTTCTTATGTGATAATAATGTACGTTCTAATAATAATTATAACGTGGCGCAATTTTCTCATGTATGTTTCTTGAAATTTTGAACTATCCTTGAATGATTTGGGGTTCCTTAGGCGATTTTTGCGAGTTGTATACCCGAGATAATTGACCTGATCGGAACTAGACCAAAATACGGAGGAACCCTGAAGAATGAACGTGGAAGGAGGTAATATTTTACATACCATACATATATATATATATATTATTAGCATTTATACACCTTTATATAATATTAAGTACTTTATTTTATTTTTTTATTTTTTTTTACTAAGCTTCAAGCTTCAAACAATATTTTTCTACGGATTTATAGGCCTACGATATTCAGCGTCAATTAAACTAAAGCACGTTTTTCTATATTTTAAAATTGTTTTCTTCTTTGTCATCACAACATGATATTATAATATTTAATACGATACGATCGTCTTACATTATCCATGTAATATATGTGTACATGGACATTACCTAATACGAGTATTGTACGATCCAAGTACGATGTTTATACTGTTTACGGATTACCATGCAACTTTAGCTACCGTGCCGAGTTGCTAAATTAAATATAATTCAACTGTTGTGTGGCTAAAACGTCATGAATAACAAAAATTCGTAAATTAATAGGTTAAATTTGAAGAAAAAAAAAACGTATACATATAGTAATGTGTATTAATTTTTGTTGTTTATTTAAAATAACTGCACGTAATAATATTAATTTTGCCTGAACCCTATTTTTATACCAAAAATATTAATATTAATGTAAATATCATTGATTGTAATATACAAACTATATTATTATTATTATTACTATGTAGCTTGAACATATTCAGTAAACACGCTTATATCCGTAGTGTCTATACCGATGGCAAAATAGTAAAATTAATGTATCAATAAATGTATTGTTTATATGTTTATTTATATTTTTTAGGAAAAAATTGCATAAACTAATATAACATTGTTAAAGCAGTTTAATAAATTATTTACTTTATTATTATCAATTTGTTTTCAAAAACACTGTGTGATCCCTGCGGAACGTAACGATCACACAATATATGATACATTTATACAATATACATATAACGAATTCGTAATTTTTTAATTTAGTTATATTCTGTTTTTAATTATTATTTGTTTATCAAAAATGCACTTCACCCGAGTAATCATCATGCTTATATACATAATATTAACGTAATACATAACGTAGTCTTATCCTGACTGTTTTATTAGGATTTGATCGTAGTGCCCCTCGTCGGTGCATATACAATATTTTTAATTCTTATTTTTATTTTGATCAGTTTTTATTTTAATCATTATTATTTATTTTAGAATTATGTAAATATATACATTAATATGATTTTATTCCTATAAAAACAGGCACATCGTCGTTTGCGGACACATCACCTACGAATCGGTGTCGCATTTTCTGAAAGATTTTTTACATGAAGACAGAGAGGACGTAGACGTGGAAGTGGTATTCTTACACAGGTATGACAAAACAATTCAATATAATATTGTATTTATTTAAAAATAATTATAATGACAAAAGAATAAATAATCTATACTGAACGATGGTAAAAAAAAAATATGAGATACAATTAATATATCTGTTCAAATCACGTTTTAGATCTTTACTGCCAAACTATAATACATGATCATGTATATCATTATAATATATACCTATATAAACGTTTTTAAGTCGAAAAATTAGGTACGACGTTGTGTGTAATTTGCAGAAAAGAGCCAGATTTAGAATTGGAAGGGCTGCTCAAACGTCACTACACCACTGTCGAGTTTTTTCAGGGTACAATGATGAACGCAGTAGATCTAGAGAGGGTGAAGGTAAATACCCACTCTCATCCTGATTCTTACTGTCGACATTTTTCTTATCGATTTGTGCTCAGTTTCCATACATAGATCAATATTATTATTATTATTATAACAGCTACATGTAGTCTGATACGAAATAGAAACAATTCTTATTAGTTCTAGAGATAGATAATATATTGTGTATAGGTATTATATTATATACATGTTGATTTTCTTAAAGTTTAACACTATTTTTCTTGAAAACTATTAATGTTTTTGGAAATTTTTTTTACATAATTTGAAGTCATTACAGAACACAATTTTTGATAAACAATTATAATTTTTATATTTTTATTGCTAATCGTTAATGTATTCAAAGTATTTTGTTTTTTTCGAATGACAGTACAGATAATATTATATTTCAAAACAAAATATTTTTCTGAAAATGTTGATGTTTAAAAATCAAATTTCGAATCAGTTGTTAATTAAGACAATTGAGTATAAGTATATTTAAAGTTTAAACGAGCGGAATATTGCTATACTTCGCTTTGTCCACTACTTCGTTTAACATATTTTAAAATACTCATAACTTATATTGATTAACAACTCGTACAAAATACATTTTTTATGTATTGACATTTTCAGAAAATATTCTATTTCGGGATATAAAATTAAATTATGTAGAATCATTCAACAAAGTAAAAACTTAAAATATGATAATAATAAACAATTATTGTAAAATAATATTGATATGAATGACTTTAAATTATTTAAATACATTTTTTTCCAAAACAAATAATTTTCGAAAAAATGAGTGTTTAATTTAAATTAAATTACCAAGTATTATATTATATACTATGTATACGTATATGTATGTACAATATTTAAATATATACATAATATATACCTATATATAGATACGTATATTATATTATTATTCATAAATTTTGTTTTAAATAATATTCCTTTATTTATTTACACCGAACATTAACTATTATCGTCATTTAGATTTGTTAAGCCTCTTGATCAAACAGTATTTACATATTAGTACAGGCTATAACAAAGCCGTTGAAACTGTAAAGTGTTAATGTATTTTGCTTTGAACCATGTATTTAGCTGTCATTTATTATATATTTATATATATACACCTATATATATATATATACTTATATATAAATACAAATACTAAACACTTAGGACGGGAACTTGAACAGACCTTGACGATGGTAATGTTTTTTTTTTTTAATTATTATTATTATTATTATTATTTGAACCAGGTAGATGAGTTTTTTTGTTGTACACCTATATATAATTTATACAAAAAGAAAGTAGTTTAGTGTTGGAAAAATGATTATTCTGAAATCGATACACTGTCCTTATAATATATATATATATATATAGTTTATATGTATATTATACATGTGTGCAGGTCTAAATTTGCAGAAACATAACAACCCGTTTGTGGCTGCTATTATAACCACTAGAAAAATAAAAATAAAATTTATTAATTATAATTTATATAGCGTTTATATTATAGCCGTTTATTGATAAATATTGTACCTGTTTTACCACCTAGTGACTAGTTAGATACTTTGAACGGATTTCTGAACCATAGATTTTATATTGTTTATACTTGAATTATATGATATTTTATATTATAAATAATTACGATAAAGTGTGAAATACATAGAAGACATGTCAGTATTAGTTGTGCTTCAATTTAGTTATTTTTGGTATTTTCCAAACCGTAGGAAGCCACCTGACCTGGAACTGGAAGGACTTTTCAAGCGACATTTTACCACTGTCGAGTTCTTCCAAGGTTCTATAATGAACCCTATTGATTTGCAAAGGGTAAAGGTATGTCCAAACAAATGGCTTTAGCACAAATTGAATGACGGTTGCAATTTTTGGATTGGTATGACGCTGGTGATGGATTTTTGTGATTTAAACAAATATATACATAAAAATAAATATGTATACATGTATACTTATATATACATATTTATACATACTATATAATACTTTGTGTATATATAAGTGTATATGTATATTTATATTAACTTACAAACATTTTACACGATGCTCAAATAGCTCGTAATAATCAAACGAACTGAACTATTTATATATTATATTTAACACTAAACGACGACTGTGTTTTATATGATTTTTTTTTGTTTTGTTTATAAGTATGATGTTTTTCTAAAATTCGTTTTAACGGCGCATGCTTTTATATATTGTATTCTATTGAGAAGAAAAAAAACATGTACGACAACCGTCGACAACCGATCAGAACGTATACTTAATACTTATACCTTACTGTACTCGACAAAATAAGACATTTTCACTGCCCAGAAAACGCATCATTTCATTTTATCAATATTAATTAAAATCATACAATCATCGCATAGTTAGCTGTATTATTTGTACACATATGATAATATATAATTATATATTTGTTACACAGTAGTGTAAATTGTCTCTCACACGCGTTATATTATAATATTATTATACTCTTTACTCTCATTTATGTTCTCATAAAATTATGTTGTACTAACGCAACGTGTTCATAAATTGAAAATTTGATAGTTTACTTATAAACTAAATGATGATGATGATGATGATTATGATAATAATAATAATAATAATAATAATAATAATAATAATAATAATAGTAATAATTATAATAATAATAATAATATTAATAATACGCGTTGTGTAGTGCTGTAGACATATTTTGCAGTAATCATAGTAGTCTGTTGTTGTCCGCATGATATTGATGTGTTTTATGTATTGTGTGTGTATAATATAATAACATAATGCATGCGTGTGTTTTTATTGTAGCTGAACTCATCATAATATTAAATAATATTATTATACTATTATTTGGAAAATGAGCTTTAGTGTTTAAGTTTAACGTACATAAGTTAAACTTAAAGTAATAACTATATTCGATATATGCGAACAATGTTGTTGCTGTTGTTGTAATCTGTATAATATATACAATATATATGTATCGGAGCCATGAGATCAGTGTAAAACACAGATAATGACGTTTCAGGTCCACGAGGCTGATGCCTGTTTGGTGTTGGCGAACAAGTACTGCCAGGACCCGGACGCCGAAGACGCTGCGAACATAATGAGGGTCATTTCTATCAAAAATTACTCGGACGACATAAGGGTCATTATACAACTCATGCAGTATCACAATAAAGTGAGTATACGTCATGGAACAAAATTATTATGAACTAAATAAAAATATTATACGAAACAAAAAGGTTGTTAAAATGAGATATTAGAATCCGACAGGCTCGAAAAATTCAGTGATATCTATCGTTTACTATGTTGTTACCGTATATTACACTTATCCTATATAATAAAATATATATAGCAGGGGTGGCTAGCGAGAAGAGATCCGCGAGTCGCCCAACATATTAATAAATTTGGAAGAGCCGAAATTAAAAAAGGTCATATTAATATATATCTATATTATATATATTATATATTTTGTAAAAATGTTTGTATTGTATCTTACGATAAGATCCGAGCTACATGAGTTTATGATGCGAGCCGCAATTTGGTCACCCCTGATAGTATAAATTATCTAAGAGGCTGAGAGCAGATTTTGGAATGTTGCCGAATTGGTTGTCGTTAGAATTAGGTATTTTAAAAGGGAAGCTCAATTAGTTCCCACTTTTCACATAGAAATATTCTAATATTCAATATTTGAATACTATTTTATCCATTTTTATATCAATTATTTAAATTAATTTAATATTTATTATAATTTTGAGTTAATGATTTTTTTGTTGGTCAACAGCTAATATGTAAAAAAAAATATTTATTTATTTATGTATTATTATTTAATACAAATATTGAGAAAGTAAAATATATTTTTTTTGAACATATATTATTCAACAGAATCTTGATAACTTATATGTTTATGATTTATATATATTATATGTATAATTGTATATATTTGTTTATTTTACTTTTAATATTAATAATACATGATATGGATCTAAAAATCAAAAGGGAACCAATTCGGCTTACGGCCGAATGAAAATAAATGTGATATGAAAACAATTTTGGACAGTGGGATAGGATCTCGATAACCAATTCGATATCATTAGGATTTTGATTTCGTGAAATGGTTGCTTATTTTTTCGTCAATGAGTACCACTTACATAATTGTGTTTATGATTTGGCTGACAGGCGTATTTACTCAACATTCCGTCGTGGGACTGGAAACAAGGAGACGACGTGATTTGCTTGGCGGAGTTGAAACTTGGTTTCATCGCACAGAGTTGTCTAGCGCCAGGATTTTCCACAATGATGGCGAATTTATTCGCTATGAGGTCGTTCAAAACGGTGAGTCATTCTAAACCAGTACGCTTCTGCTTATTAGAAAACACTTCTCTAACTCTTGTCGCGCGCACGCGCTCACGTCCATCCAGAAAGGCGAAACCAAATGTAAAAAAAAAAAAATCTCAAACGAAAAAGAAAAATTATAATATTATGATTATCGTTACCATTCAGTTATCGAGATTTATATGCACATGATATAGCAACAATAATATGTTTTCGATCCGTTAAATTCTGTGGACTCAAGCTAAGCGGTCATCGTCCCAACCTACGTATCATTATCATTATAATAATACAAATTATGTATTTGTTGTAATGACATAATATTATTATACCTGCACTGACATTATTAAGTATTTTTGGTGTTCTTCTCCTGTGTGTTTGTACGTTTTTGTGCGTGTGCGATCAAATATTTTAAAAACGAACCTAATCATATTAAAAACCAAAACAAAAAATGAACCCAATTTATCGGTTGTGGTGAATAAGCGTGTTAGACGATGTCTGTTAGCAGAACACGAGGTGCGTCGTGGCACCGGATGCTATACAAACGTGGCAGAACGACTATCTGCGCGGTACCGGCATGGAGATGTATACCGAAACGCTGAGCCCGACATTCATTGGCATGCCGTTTGCGCATGCCACTGAGTAAGTGGACTTAAATAACGTGTCCAAAATGTTGTACCGGCGGCCGATACTTTTGTTGTTGTTTTTGTTGTTTTTTATTTTTTTAAACTTATTTTTTCAAATTTTTATCCTTCGGAAATTGTACATGATTTTGTGCATCTCAAGTCTGTTGTTATGCCCACGTGTTTATATATTTTTTATTTTTTATTTTTTCGTGCGCCTCTAATATTAGATGTATCTACGATCTGCAGCCTAATTATGATATTTTATTCAATATCGCTATATTTCAATAATATTTAATAAATTGGCGTTCAAAGGAGCTCGACTTGGACCACGAAATACTGTCATATTGTACAAGTGGTGTTGGGTATAGATACAATTTACAAATAATGACCATGAATAAATTACTTTTTCAGTATTGCAGCAGTAATTTAATTCTGATAGACGCAATCGCTGCAGATGGCGACATTATTTTTAAAATTTAATTTCCACAAATTATAACACATTATATTTCACGTTATTCAATAATATAAAATATTAATTATTATTTATTAGGCATGTGTTAAAAGAAACTAGGATACTTGAGGAATTAAGAGATGTTAAGTCCATAGCTCTATAGAGAATTTCCCAATTTTTCGTATCGTTAAAAACTTTTTGCATACTGAAAAAAATAATTAACGCCCTTTGTCGCTATTTTTTTAAATAATAGAGTAATGACACCTGATAAAACGAGTATGTGACGTAAACTAATATTTAATATTAATACATTTTTTTATATATTTAATTTACCTGACACTTTGTACAAGCACGACATGTGCATAAAACATACCAACATTTTTTATTATTATAACATTATTACCACAACAACAGTGCCTCTATAAGTGATACTATTAAACACTAATCATATACCCAATAATAGCACTAATACGATATTGTTAGTAGCTGTTGCTCGCCGTTTACAGTATATAAATCCGATTACTCTTTATGATTAGGATTTATACATAAAACCAGCGACGCGTGACGCTGCGTAACTACGTCAAAGCAGTATTCAGTCAACAATTTCAAGAAAAATATATTCGAGTATTAAAAAGTTCAGAAAAAATATAAAATTTTAACAATAAATGTACACTATAAATCAAATAAAGTTTTTTTGTGATTGATCTTACTAGACCTTATTTAGCAATTTTCAAGAACTGTTTAAAATTAGTATAATCAATTAATTGATTATTATTTGTTTTTCTTCAAGAGCAATGGCCATTAACAATACCATTCTTGTAATAGATTATTTTTTCCGAAATATTGTTGGTACTTCCCTTATTTTACCTTAGATATATTTTCCGTGGTAATTTTTTATCATTTAATTTTTTACCTTGAAACCTTGAATATATTTTCTTCAGCCATATTTACTTAAGAAATATTTGCCCGGGTGTTATTTCGGGAATTTAATTCGTGAATATTCTTATTTAGATGCAACGAGTACTAGGCGGCATTGTTTAGTCTCATATCGTTGTCACCCAATACGTATAATATTGGTTGTCTCTGTGGTCGAGTAGAGATCCTTTGAATGTTTCTTTTTCATTTTAAAAACGATGTTTATATTTATTTTGCGTACGTGATACAAATGAAAGAAAGAAATAATAATAATAAATTAATAACTAAAAACGACCTAAGATTAGATTCGCTTTTGGCTCTTTTTTCATCTTGACACGCAGCTGAAAAACCAGGATAAACGGACCTGTTTTGCAAAAAAAAAAAAGCAACGCGCAAAAAACACTGCTGTTTTGCGAGACTTTTAAAAAAAAAATACAGCTTGCAAATTTATAATACATTATTATTATTATTATTATTATTATTATTATTGTTGTTGTTGTTGTTGTTGTTGTTGTTGTCTTAAAATATTTATTATTATTACCATTATTATTATTATTATTATTATTATTGCACGTACGTACGCGCGTCGTACACGCCACACGTATGCGCGTACGTTGGCTTGTCATTTTTACATCTGATATGGTGGACGGTTTCACGTCCTGATTTTTTATTTTTTTTATCATGGTGGATTTTCGTGACCACTTAAAAAATGAATGCGATGTCGAACAAAATGAAAGGGGAAAACCAAATTTAATATTTATATTAGACTATGTAACGCGCGCGTGTACAATATAATAGACTTTGACTCATGGGCGCCCATAGGAACAATTTTAGGGGAGGAGTAAAATTAAAACTACTAAAGTTGCAGCTAAATAAAGGTTTAATGTTTTGTCAACATTTAAATTTATAAATAATTCACGGTTGTATTATACATTTGCCATATATAGTTAATGAAAATTAATTTTTATAAAGTCCTAAAAAAATCAAAAATCAAATATAAACAAATTTATTATTCAGTTTTGTTAAATAAAACCGGCAAATTTCTTCGTTTCATCTAAACATATTAAATATTAATGACACTTGAATAAACTATCTTTGTTCAAGTTCAGGTGATTAAGAAAAAAAATGTACCTTATACTATCTAAATTCTAGGTTATTATGTAATATCACTTATATCATATAATAGTATTTATTAAATTATACTTTATATTATTTTTAAGGAGGGAAATGCCTCGTCTTACCTCCCAATCGCCAATGGGCGCCCATGCACGTTGTATAGGTACGATTGTTTTATAGTATTTTTACGAATCAAACAGCGTAACGCAAAACATATTAATATGTATACATATTATACCTATAGATTGTTCTAAGTAGAGTGTAGATAATATAATATGTGTACCTATAGATTTTAGTATATAATATTATCAAAACTCGAAGCACATCGTATATATGACTGTTCCTCTCGGTTTTATTTAATTTTTAATTTTTTTTTTTTTTAATTATTGTTTTTATTAACCTATTTGTTTTATTTTTTATGCATATACTCATATACTTATATCACTTATCATTTTGTTTCTAATGTTTCTTTCTAAAAACCTTAATAGCCTTATACATTGCATCAAAAAATATCCTCATTCCGCTTATAATAATATCATACTGACTCATTATTATATTCGTATTAAAACCAATAGGTTTCACAACAGTCACGAATAGAAAGACCGTGTTAAATGTTCCAAAGAACTTTAAAACTATACAACCATACACACTATATATTTATCGGATCAGAAACATAGTACTATCGTTTTACGTTCGATCGAATAAGTAATATTCAACATCAGCATTGCATTCGATGATATTATATTTATAAGGACACGCCGCATAACTATGTAGAAAATTCCAAATCTACCCGTGGGTATTTTATACGTTTTATTTATATTGATAGGTGCCTAGTTTCCGATTCACGGCGGATAAAGGGGTAAAACATTTTTTTCGACTTTCATTGCACGTAGTAGTGTATTCCGTGAAATTCATAGCAATATTATACGAATAGCAACGTGACTCGCACAGCACAATATGTTTGTGCTGGGATATTTTTCTTGCATCGGTTACCTTTATCTATAATATTACAAGTTTTATGAACATTTCTTTTATATTTGACCAAACTCGTGAAAATATTATTATTTACGTTTGAAATATAAATAAAAAAACAAATCGATCAGTACAATATAATTATCCATCTTTTTCTGAATGAAAAATATACTTACATCATATAAATTTCATGTAAAAACAAAAAAAAACTGATATAAAAATATATCATAATTCAGATTAAGTCATAGGTCATAAAATAAATAACAAAATGTAACATATCCACCTCCAAACATTTTTTTTTATCCCATACCTTTTGTTTAAATTATTATTGTTATTATGATATGATTTACATATTTTGTTTTATTTTCCACATTTTTTTTTTTTTTGTTATACCTACGATTTTTTGATTTTGATTTTGTTTGTTTGTTTTTTTTTCTATCATTTTTTTTTATTTTCGGTCTGCGACCCGATGAATGTGATGTAGAGTAGAGATGTGATAGAGCGTTTGATACCGTGTATAGTTCCTGTGAAGAGTGTGGAGTTTGGTGTATTTCAGTCTCCGGATACGCAAGCGTGGCAGAACGACTATCTGCAGGGGACCGGCTGCGAGATGTATACGGAGACCCTGTCCCCGTCATTCACCGGCATGACGTTTCCGCAGGCCAGCGAGTAAGTCCCTCCTAGTGCCACACAGACATACACATATACACATTCATACATTAGATACATTTAAGAACATACACTTACACACATTACCACATCTCTAACCAGAGAACACTATTTCTGTTATCCCATAGAATATTCATATTATATGATATACAGGCTGATCCATTTAACTGGTAAAAATAATTTATGAAGATGGGTTTTTTTAATATGAAAAAAAATATTAATTTTTATGCGTTAATCATATAGGAAAAACATTTTTTTAAATATATTATAATTTATAATATTATCATGACTATTTTAAATTTTTTTTTAAATGACAATTGATATTTTTTAGCTTATAAAAATTGTTCGTAAAACTATCTTAAATTCTAAAACGTCTTGAAGTTAAATTATTAGGCACGTTTTTTTTTATTAAATTAAAAGGTTTATATTATGGGTGTAATAAAATTGCAAATTAAATCTTAAAAAATAACTGTCCAAAACTATTCGTTTAAAATTTAAACGGTCATTGATATGTCGTACTTAAATATATTAATTGTCAGCCTATTTCAAAATTAAATTATATATTCTTTTTTCGATTATAAAATAAGAATATCAATTTACCGATAATAAACATAAAACCTAAAAGTCATTATTTTTTTAAATATAACACTAATACAATTTTATTTTTATTTTTAAAAATAACGAAAAATTGACTCACAGACCGAATGTAGCCAGTAATTAATTGGATCACCACGTGTATATATATATACATTATACATTACACATACATTACTCTATACAATATACGTATATAAATATATTATGCTCTTAGATTTCCTGCAGAGCTGTTTTTTAATTTTGTCTGAATATAATAACAATTATAGATAATATATTAACGTTTATTATAATTTATAACGAACATTTTATAAATATATATATATATTTTGTTTTATAGTATTTATCATTATTATTTCAGTAGGTTAGACCAGTGTTCCCCAACCGTTTGACCCACTGTAAGTTAGAATTTTCTGCCAGGTGATACGTAAAAAAAAAATCTAGTAGTATTGTTTTACTGTAATAGGTACTATATTGTTTAATTATATCATTTAATTTTTAATCTAGTAATATCTTCGTGACGTATAAATTGAATTTTGTGGTAATCCCATAGGTTGGGTAACACTGGATTAGAAGTTAGTTATACTATATACATTATACAATTAATAGTTTAATATTGTTTATTATATTGGACGCGGTATCGGTTCGACGCGGTTCCGAGCTAAACATTTTTGCGTCTGTAATATTCGATAGGTATACGTTATAACAACGTGTATGGATGCGGTAGACCGACGAGTGTAAACATAGTATTTAAAGGTTAAAAAAACAGTGAAAGGGTACACACGTGTAGTGTGCCTGGGGTCGCGATAAAAATAAAAAATACATTTGAAAAGATCGGACGAGTGGTTTTTATTTTTCGTTTAAATTTTCAAGACGCGCAAAAATCCGATTGGCCGCAATTTTTTTTTACTGTTTCCACTCGAAACGTCGCCATTTGTGAAAATACAATTGGGATTTAACGCGTTATCGTTAGCGTTAATATTTAAAATGATAATTTCAAGCTTGTCCCATGACTGGAATTCATATTTTTTACCATCCCATCCCGACACTGTATGTACGGAGGAATAAAAATACACGCGGCGAAGTAATTAAATGGTATACTCAGTACTACAACTGTCTACTAGTTGATAATTGATATTATTGTGATAAATGGAAATAAAATGTTACCAACGATCTGCGCTCGTTCTTATTTGTTCCCGAATTTCTTCGCGTTAAAATAAAACCCATCTGTTATTGTTATACTTATCGATACTCCCACAGCGTGGACATTTCTTCCTCACAATATAAATAATAATTTGAACCGTTAATTTTCACATACAATTATTTTGGAGTTACTATATTATTTAAATATACGTTATATACCTATATATACTAAGTTTGTCCAAAATATAAATAAACGGCTTTTCGTAAACGAACATAGAGTAAAAGTAAAATTTGTAGATTATAGTATACACTATTTAGTATATACTGGTACCTAGTTGAATAGTGAATTTTATTTATAGTTTTTAATCCAGGCTTCTAAAGACCTTATTTTTCAACTTTTAATCCGACATAACAATATCTAAAATTGCAAATCCATTTTGTTTTATAATTTTTATTATAAAATGTATATAGTTTTCGAGTAGGTACCACCATTTTGGTATACCTATTCAGTTATTGTTATTAATATTTTGCAATTTATTAACCAAGTCTTCATCTATACGCTGAAAAACTATCCTTTTACCATTCGAATATTATACGTAATAATATTTTTTTCATGAACTGCGTAATTAGCCGCTAATACCGCGTCCGGTGTGTCAGTAGCGTGTGGTGAAAATTTATTAGTTAAAATAACTTATGATATATAATATATGTTTATATATAATATATCTGACGTAATAATATCCAGGTTATTAAGAGTCTAAAACATTTTTAAATTTTTTTATTCTTTACTTCTCGGTGTAACGAAGCATGATGTTGGTAGTTCTGCTGCCGGTAGCCTTGTTAGATTTTTATTCTATATAATAAAGGCTGTTTTATATGCACGGTGATTCATCAAGCATGCTCATCCCAATTTTGTCCTTTGATGATAAATTGATTAAAACACTGATGTTTTGAATTTTTAAGTATATACAATTATAAAAACCATATTTTCAAACATTTCAAACATTTGGTAAATTATATATCAGTCGCCAGTTAATTAATAACCTGTGTATATACAAACTAAAACTTCAAATGAAAACCTTAATTTTTTTGTAATTGCAATGAAGATTTTTTTATTTTTATTTTTACTCAAATCGAAATTTAAACAGTAGTTTCTCAGTTATTTAATTCTATACATCATAATATTAATAATAACAGTTCACTTCACGATATGGGAGATACGATAAATTGAAAATTATAGATTTTAATTTCGATATTCTATGTATTAGCATTTTATGATTGTAATAATTGGTCGTGCATAATATGACGTACTAAACTAAATTTTACATATTATGTAAAAACATTATATACTAATGATTATGATTGTGGGTATAAAAAGGTAAATAATGTAGAAACTATTCGTTTACATTTTTAATTAAATTTATTAACATTTTTCAACAAATAATCTTCTAACAATCCATAGTGAATAAGGTTGATCATCCTTTACAATTGAAATACATTTTTATATCATCATAAGTAGGACGAAATATGGTCTTTAAGTAGGTATACTTAAAAATTACTACATTTATAATATGATTTGTATAAATTCGCTGTTAAAGGATAAAGGAGGGGTGGTGACCATGGTTGGTGAAATACCCTGTATGTATATATATGATATATATGTGACAATGAAATTCAATACCATATTATAAATACATGTTACGTATAATATCGTGTACACGGTACGTGTATATAAAGCACGGTATTTGCATGTGAAAAAAAATAGTTGATAATTTATAACAATATACTGTCATACGGTAGAATATTAAGCCAAAACAATGTCATTATTCTAGCCATACATTATAATTTATATATCTATCATTATATTAATTAAAATATACAGAAAATATAGTGAAAAAATAAACAATATTATATTATAATATAGTTATCATTATTTTTTTTTACTGCATTTTATTTTAGTATTAAACGTTTTTCGATTACGTTAAATTGCTTGTAAAAATATTTAAAAGTTTTCTCTTAAACATGTTTAAATCGATGATTTATTGAAATATTTATCACTA
The DNA here is from genome assembly GCF_020882245.1 of Rhopalosiphum padi. Classification (NCBI taxonomy): domain Eukaryota; kingdom Metazoa; phylum Arthropoda; class Insecta; order Hemiptera; family Aphididae; genus Rhopalosiphum; species Rhopalosiphum padi. The sequence goes on along the minus strand of NC_083598.1, from coordinate 7,437,617 downwards.
TTAAATTAAACAATTAATGTTTAATGATACTCGTTGAAAGAAAAAGAAAAATATGAAAAATTTAATTAAACAAACAACTGCATTTATTACGATTTCTATAAATAGGCAATATCGCGTTAGACATTGATCCACACGCTACTTAAATTATTCGTAAACACAATATATTTAATGAATAATATGATTCTTTTAGTTATTTTACGTACTTAATAAAATAAATATATATTATAAAATTCGTTGTTTGTTAGTTTTTTTGTTCGATAATCTTAACACTAATATAGTTTTTACGGGTTAGCTGATTACCTCTGAAAATTATTTGATTATAATATTAATATTATATATATGATTGTATATATCAGGTCACGAATAAGACTTCCAACCCTAACAAAATACGTGAGGTTAACAGCTATAAACAACCCAGCATGATAAATAAATTCATATTTCGATGGATATAATATTCTCGTCATTAACGTTTTAATTATCATTATTTATAACTATAAAAATCGGTCAAGAACTCCATGATGAAAACATTAATCAGCATGTACAAAAATGGCTTATTTTTTTTTTTGTTTATCAAACGCATATAACGGCATGAGTGCATGGTGCATAATGTTTTGTATCGTCGTCGAACGTGCTTGTGTTCGTGTGGTTTGCGCATGATTTTTATTTTTATTTTTCAACAGCCGACACAAATTCTGACAAAAAAAAATATACATAAAATAATCACATACAATTCTTTATGATTCTGAAAAAAATCGTCTAATGCTCGTCCATGTTCTAACGTGCAGGTTGTGCTTCACGAAGCTGAAACTTCTGTTGTTGGCTATTGAAATAAAAGGCGAGGACGGACGGGACAGCAAGATATCAATAAACCCCAGAGGTTCCAAGATACAGGCGAGCACGCAGGGGTTCTTTATCGCTCAATCAGCTGACGAAGTCAAAAGGTTTGTACGGTTAATTGATAAATATATTTTGTTATAATTTTTCAATATTTAAATAGTATAATTTTATAAATGTATTGTTTATGTGCGTTGCGTTTAGGGCTTGGTATTACTGTAAGGCATGTCACGAAGAAATTAGAGACGAAACGCTGATCAAGAAGTGCAAGTGCAAAAACTGTGAGTATTATTCGCGATAGTTTTATTTTACAATCCTATTGTGTATGTGAATCTTCAAATGCACTGGTCGACAAAACTATATATATACCTAAGTATAAAGTTTCTGTACTATTTTTTCTTTATTTTTGTGCGACATAAATGATCTTCATTGTCTACCTATACTCGCATACCTACTGTATATTTATATATGTATTAGTATATATACATATTATACATATATATATATTAATGCAACCTTGCAAATAAACAAAAAAAAAAACACATTTTTTCATTCTTTCATTTTAAATTTATTTTTGTTTATTGTTTAGCCCACCCATCCCCCGCCGCTGTAGACCGATTTAATGTGCGCCGGAACAATGCAACACGAACTTATTAAATTCATAAATTCGAATCACGTGACCATACAATTACGACCAGTATTGTTATGTGTGTATTAAGACTTAAAGTTCGGGCGCGTATTAAATTGACTTGTTTTTCAATACAAAACAAAAACACTTTTGCCCATTTGCACTCCAATGTAGAACGAAATGTATACACACATTATTATTTGTTTAACTATATAATATATATACATTTTACATGTATGTACAATATATACGTATATAATATTATATACATGTATATTGTACGTTATGTATATAATATATTAAATATAAGCCATATATATACATATTATTTTTTTTTGTCCACTACCTGAATACCGCTCACGACGATCACACGTTTTACGAGCTTAAGCAGCTTTATATTTTATTTATTTTTATACATATCGTAGAATTTTATTATTTTCTTCCATTACACAGCTATGTAATAATATATGCTGCATGTAATGTAACAACAGGACTACTACACTACCTGTAATAGTTTTTTGTTTACATTTTTAACACATGTTATTATTATCATCAAATAAAAATAGGTACGATAATATCCTAAATATTCTGAACTAAAATTAAAAAAAAAACCTAATATTAAACAATTTGTATACATAAAAATCCCCAGTTAACAATATTATATTGGTTATGTTTTTTATTTATTTATTTATCACATAATTTACTTTTACGTTCGAGTATTATAGAGAGAGACACCATGTTACAGATGTCGGTATGATTATGATGGAGACTGGAATGTTGGCACATAATTATAATTTCGAGGGTACTTATAAAAGTTTCAAAAAAAAAAAAATAATAAAAAGTTACATGTGTTTGTGTTTTGAAGTCCGCTTGCCTGAATACGTCCATAAATACCTGGTCAATAACAATTTAATATAATTTTAACCAATAATTACAGCGTATCGTCCGTATATATTATAATATTATTGTTTTTTTTTCGTAACCGTACGAATATCGATGGGTTCTGAATTAATTTTTTACAATTTTAACTAGCCGTAATATCATCGAGATGAGGTCCGGATGTCGATACCGTTGAATCAAGTGGCTATTATTTTAATTAAATATGATAATATTATGTGCGTTACACATACTTTTATAAAGAGATTATATTTTATTTAACATAATATATCCCACCACCCCAAAGTCCCGTTACCTCATTTATACCTTAAGTTGAATTTTATTGAGACTTTTGTAAATATATCGCCCATATTTTCGATACACGTAATTATTATAACTGTATACAAGTGAATTGACACTAAGTTGATTGTTAGGGATATCGATCAATAAAATGTTTTTATAACATGTTTTTATTATTTATTTATCCTAGGTTTTTAAAAAAAAAACATTAAATTTTACAATTTTATTTTGCCTATTTACACGATTGTATTAATGAGTTATTCCGTATTATGCACGAATGTACAATATATAACTATAAGCATTCGATTGAAAATAACATATCATATAATACGTCATATAATTAATTCTATTTAAATAAAGATTTCTATTAAAAAGTGGTAATTATCACTTTTATAGTTCATTATTTAAATTATATTATTCAAATGTAAATTAATTGTATATATTGTAATAATGCAACATAAATCAATAAAATTCTGTTTAAGTTGATAAAACAAGCAAAATCGAAAATTTGTATTGTTTATAAAACCGATGATTAATAATTTTTATAGTAATATTAATCTGATTTGTAGTTGGAAACACTTCCTGAATAATATTTTTTTTTTTTTTGTTATAAAATATACTAATAAATTTGAGTGTTTAAAATAAATGTTTTGAAATTTGAAGGACGTACCAATTAAGTCAATGTGATCAACCTCCGGTCCTTATTCGTGAGTATGTGTGTGTGTATCTTGTACGAATGTCTATTGCAAGTCTAATATTGAAATACTTACTAAATTACGATCCCATTTTTATTATATATATTTTTTTTTATTATTGACGATTTAGTTAAGTAATATACATTATAAATACCTATATACTTTTCTTTTTCTTTTACTAAATGAGGTTTTCTGGTTTTATATAAACGTGACTAAAAATGTGAGATTTTTGTGTGTGTATTTGGACTGAAACTAATAAACGTTTTTCAGTAGCGTATAAATGACAATGAAACACAATAATTTTCACGTTTTCAATTTTTGTTTGTTTTTTTTTTCTAATTTTAACACAGTGGCGACATTCCGGAAAGGCGTTCGCGCTATACAAATGGTCGGACGGGCAAGTACGTTCAAATTCTCCTTAAATCAAATTTCTTGTTTGTCTACGAATTGATGCCTTTTTGATTAATTTTTAGCTGGTTTTCTAGTTAACAAAAATATTGTTTATATATATATAATATATATTTATATATATTTGGTATATTCATATTTATTTACTTATGTGTGTATATCTGATGTGTACAATATATGAATATATTATATATCTATTTATAATATTTATTTAATAAAAATGTATTTTCCTCTTGGTTTTTAATCGGCAGTGGGTTTATTTTTCTTTCGTATTTTCTGTGCTGTTGAACGTTTTACTTTGTGTGGTTTTTGTTTTTTCCCTTTTTACGCTTTCTACCTGAAATAACCAATAATACCAAGTTAACCCTCATACAACACAACCTATCGTAGGTATATAATAATAATAACATAACGATTACATATTCGTAATGAGCAATTTTTTTTTTTTTTGTTGTACTTATGATTTTTGTTCAATAAAAAAAAAAAAAGAAAAAAAGATTACATAACGAGTAGGAAATGTATAGTTATTATTACAAGCAATCAGGCTAAGTTATGTTATACTCACACGAGTAGTTAAGTATCATTACGAAATGAAAAATTAATCATCATTTTTTATTTTTTTTTTATTTTTGGACTCAACTATCGTAGTTAGTTTCGGGATGGCTGCTGCATGTTTTCATAATATTAGGTTCATATTTATTTATTAATATTATTCTGTAGGTATATTAGTTGGGTCGATTTGGATTAGCATGTTGTTGTAATATTTAGGTACCTAAGTAATGAAAACCATTCACAATGTTATAATACTATGATTAATATTGGTTTTTCTACTATTATTGGTCGACCGGTATAGATAATTATTCGTATTTGTTAGTTTTATTTTTATTATTATTTTCAAACACAACGTTACAGTTTTTCGCAAATATTGATTGTATTGTATTATGTGTTTTTCGGATAATGTGTTCTCAGAAAATTTTATTAAATTCAACGTGTCTTATAAAAGTCAGCAACGACGTGTAAAAGCATAATATATTATTATCTTCTTTGACTTTGCTTTTATCCTTGTATTCCTACTATAAAATACCAACGGATACTCTTGACTGACGAAATTTCACGGTATAGATCATAATATTATTGTTTTGATCAGTTATCATATTATAATATCCGTGCTCGAATTATTATAACACTGGCGGTCAGTCGTTGTTATCGTTTATCGGAAACAATAAACCGACACGTTAATAATTTATTAACGTATATAAAAAATATTATTCTACATTGTTATTTCTTCGGCAAAACAATAATTACCGTTAGCAGTGGAACAGGTTTATGATGGGAAAATCACGTATCTACTCAACATCATCATCAGTGCCGGTTTTAGGAGTTTGGTTTAAGGGAGCTCAGGTTGATGTCCTAGATTTCTTTAATTTTGTAAAGTGATAAATAACCTATTAAAAATATTGAATAAAGTTAAAAAAATAAAGTATTTTAAGAAATTACACGCACCCGCTTATCGTTAAGTGTTCTGGACTCAGTTTTATCCCTACTTGTGACTCAAACACACGAGCAAAAGTTTACCCAATTAAAATGTTTTATTTTTTAAATCCATCTTCACTTTTACTAAGAAAAAAAAAACATGTTTAATTAATGCATCAGTTGACTTATAAACAGGAATTTTTAAGGAAACTGCAATATTAGTATAGTTGCACCCTGTCCTTCTGAGACTTAAATCGGGCACTGGTCATTACGCCTATATTTAGTCGGTCGAAACGGAAACGCAAAAGCCGATCCACACCGTCTTGGTTTCCGTACAATACTGTTTCTGTAGTGTATAGGTACACGCACGACGTTTATTGGCACTTTCGAGTGTCGTCGTAACATCGAATCGAGCTGCGGCTAAAGTGCACGGTATAAAATACCGAGTTGTCGAGGCCGTTTCTTGTGTGTGTGTGTGTGTGTGTGTGTGTATCAGACAATGCGGACGGAGATCCCGACGGCGGCGGCTGCGACGACGACGACAACGACGAATACGGCGCGCACAAAGTTTTTGGCGGCCGGCCATATATTATTATATGCAGTTGTTGTAGGTACCTTTATTATACGAATGCGATTGCTGCCGAACTTACATTCACTCCGAAGATTGATTACTATTACTTTTACCATTACCATAACTATTATCGTTATTATTATTCAACGATAAAATAATATAAAACTTATGATGGGTTTTACGTGTTTGCTGAAGATATGCACGCATAATGTTATATATTGTGATAACCTGGCATTAGAGTTGCATGCGGTCTTTATCGATTACTGTTTATGTTTCCGTTTTGTTATTTAAATATTTATTATTATTATTATTATTATTATTTTCGGAACAGAGTTGGATGGTTTGAAGTAAGTTAATAATAATATATATATTGAAAACCGAAGAAAAATAACGTAGATTTAGGTGTGGGTAGAACTGAACGCGCGTTGGCTTGACCTCGATATGACAACGTGCAGGCAAACAGATAATATTATATGATTCTTTATCGAAGATGTTTTCGCGAATCAGAAATAGGTATATAATATGCTTTCTTATTGTTGTATCTGCGCAGTTTTTTTCCGGGTTTATTCGCACTGAAAATAGTTATTTTTCCGGGTAATCTGTGTCGTGCGTCGTCGTTATACTATTCCATTACTTTTATTTACAAATATTAGTTAACGTCTTATTTATCGAATAAAAATCACAGATTAATTACTTCATTCAATTTTACGTTAAAATAAAATACATAAATGTAATATTCAGTTTTCACGTATAAAACTGTACAAATCGAAAAACTTTTTCATTAAATTTTTTTGACAGTCAGCAATACAAAAATTATAGGTATTTTTGTTGAATTTAAATTGCAGACAAATTTCGACATCTTTGTATTTTGGATCGATAAAAGCGAATTGAGTACTACATAGTTAAAGCTATAATATGAATACAAAGTTGTAGTTTCCCAGTTACTATCTATATATTTCAACTAGATTTGAATTACATTTACCAAATAATATTATGTTACTATATTATTATAGTTAAGAGTATTCGTTGATATAGTTAAATATTTATTTTTCAATCCTTTGAAAATATACGTCACGTTAGGGTTTCAAGCAAGATATACGTATAACTACAACAGATTTAGTAAAAAAAAAAACCAATAAAATGTTCGATAAAGAATCGAAATTAAATTCGTAATAATTATCAAATATATCAATGCTCAAATTATGTGGTTTTTGTAAATTGCGTATGAAAATACTATGATTAATTGTTCACGTGTGTTTGTTGGGGATAAATGATGAAAGTATAATAAAATATTTGAATATAACATTCTAAATTTTTTTTTTTTAAATAAAAACTTTTATGTTGGTTAGTGAATTTTGGAATGTATGTTCTTTCAGACGATCATCCTCCCCCCACGGAAACTCCACCAACTCTTCCAAAGAGAGTACATAATATCAGAGGTACAACAATAAAAACAAAACAAACTGCTGTTGCTTTTGCCTTTATATTGTCTTAAGTGCATTGTGTCTTCGACGTGGCACTCTTGATGGTTCCTTCATCCCTTCATCTATCTTACATATTATAATACATTAATCCTTACACGTGTTTTTGTTCACATGAAAAAAAAAAAACATAAAATAAATAAGCACATGTTATATATTATACAAACTCTCATTATGCGACACGACAATACAATTTTCTGCTAATTTTCACGATTAAAATTATTGTCAATAAATCTATTCGATTCCATCAACATATTATGTTTACATATTTACCTATCCGTGTGAAATATTAAATATATCTTCCCGTTTGTTTGAACATTGTTTTAATTTTTTTTTTTTTTTGTATATATTTCATCAATCAGTAGATTTATTATATTAATTTATACGTTTATTATGCTGTGTGCAATGTTATGCATCATAATAATGTATGGCGAAATATTTTACACTCGCTAATTTATTATTATTACTTATTATTTACAATATTAATCGCTCTTGAGAACGTTGTTTATTGAAGCCATAATATTTACAATTGCTTGATATGCGCTGGCCTTAACTATATTATAATTCTATTGTTATTATTATTATTGGGTTTTGTTAATATCGCTTTCGTGACATTTGTTTGTAATTTTGTTTTTGGTTTTTTGAAGTGTTTTTATTTTGTGTATTTGACGTTTACTAAAACTCTTACCTTCTATATTAACGCTTTTTAATCGTCTTTGTATTTTTTTTGTTCAACCTTTTCTCAGGTGACGTCGGAAAGGAAAAGGAAATAACACGTAAGTCACCATACAGCACTGTAAATTACATTTTTATATAGCCAATAATGTTCACACAATGCACTTTGCCGCGCGCTTAAAAAAAGTAAACGGCTGTCATAGTGACCGTTGTCGCAAAGTTTATGGACCGTTATATTATAACATTAATGGGAACCGAAAATCACCCGTAGTGCGTGGTAGGGATAGTGCACACGACAAATGTTTGTCTTTAGTGTAGGACGATATCGTATTAAATTATCATTGAAATAAACCGCACGAACAAATACACAACGGACGTACCAAAATACCAAAATACGCAATAAAACAAAAATCATCTGAGTGGGTCATTGCCGGCGCGCGTTTAATAGATTATGTTCGTTTGCAGCTGTACATGATATAATATTATGAATTTACAGTAGGTTGTAGTATAATTTTGTGAGGCGTTCAGTGGCCGAAGTGGATCAATATCAGTGGTCAGCGGGGAGATGAAGAGGGGTTTCCACTTATTTGGTTAATTCGTAAACTTTGCGTGGGGTCACTTCGACCACTATAGATGGCGGTCATGTGGAATCACACCAAGCTCAAAAGTGTAGTGGCGAGGTGTTCAATCACAGGGAGGTTTTTATAAACTGCAGGACGACGATATCGATACCGAAATGTTTACTAATATTTTGGAACTACAGTTTGCGCGTGTTCAATTATCTACTCGTTTGCCACCTCTCTCTCACACACCGGTGTTCTATATTATCTTCTCATTGTTTCAACTTATAACCGATATAAAATTATCGTTCTAAAAGGGGTGATTGGAAAAGTTTGACGCGGAAATTTAACTGGGATTTTTGTTTCGATATTTAGGTTTTCATATACGATACAAAGTGCCTAGGTACCTTTAATGTAAACGAGAGCAGACCGGATTATTAAACTAATATTATTGTAATTTTGTTGCTTACACATACTTAACGAAATATTCCGTTTCCTGCGTAAGCCATCGTCGAGTATACAAAGTTGAAAAAAGCTGCACAAGTAGGTATTTGATTTTTTACCCACGTGTTATAACACGAATTGTTTTCACCGCTACTACTATTTAATCGCTGTTTCGTTATTCTAAACTGTAGTGTTTCTAAAACAGCTACCTATGCCATTAAATTCGCACCGTGCCTTGGTTAGGTTATCTAACATTGTTTCATAAAGACTATATACGATATTAAAATACAATTGTAACTACAACCGCTGTGCCAGCTGTATAACGCATTAATAACAATACTCTATACCATCGTCGTCCTAACGTTTTATATCCTCGTTAGAATTTCAGGATGGCTTCCATTAACTTGTTAGTTTCCTGGTAATATTTTATTTCTCGATAATTATTATCGATTATTTATAAGGCCCCTTTTGTCCATAGACTATTTGCGATATTAAGCGGAATAGTTTTGATTACCGTTACTAATACCGTAGATGTTCATAGTTTAGTGTACTAAAGGGAGCCGGCAAAGCGCATTATAGTTTGCTCGGCCAAAAATAGCATTATAATAATAATGTAAAAAGCAAATCGGTGGCGTACAGTGAATAATATAGTTTATTTTAATATAAGGAGTGTCTAGAAAAATGTGCTGATGTCAGAGTTGGCGTGAAATAGCGAACGAAAAAGGAACGAAATTCACAATGAAATACTGTATGTGTGTGTGTGTGTGTGTGTGTGTGTGTGTGTTTGTATGGAATGGTGGCAGGGTGACGGTATTTGAGATGAATCGTTGGCGAGTAAGATGTCTACTTTAGTTGGTGTAGGTAGTGGTGCTGGTTGGAATACTAAGAGGCATAAAATGGAGAAGATTAAGGGGAGAGATAAATTAACGGCTCTAGTTCAGACAGTTTTAGCCGGGAAACGACGCACAATGGCAGCAACAGAGAATAGTTTCGACGTTTGCAACGGTCTTTGTTTGGTACATTGTTAATTCGAATTTAGCGGTGAGAGAAGATCGAGCTCAGAGTCACGGGTAAAAGTTTTGAGCCGGGATATAGCACGGTATTGTGTTGGTGGTAAAAAGAGGATGTTTCGAAAGAGAAACGAAAAACATCTAAAATAGAGAGAATAAATAAAATCGTTCACGAGTTCTGCAACGTTATGTATGCTTTATATTTTCAGTGTTGGGCAACAAAAATACACCAACGGCAATGCCTAATTCGATAATGTCGGCGGCAAAACAAGTGAACAAAGTGAAGCCAATCAACCGTCCGGCGGACAAAGGGTCGCCTAACCAAAATTACAACCGGTGAGATACATGGCATTTCTAAAGAACACGATATTATTATGAATTAATACTATGACATACGAACGATATATTCGGCCTTTTGTTGTTGTTGTTGTTTATTTGTTGTTTTTTTCATTTTCGTTTTTACACTAACGAACTCTTAACAAATTCTATTGCATTAATTCCTTACACGAATCCAAGCTCTAACACATTTAACATACACATACAATATAACCACACGTGGTTTATTATTATTTTCTTTTTTAATGATTATTTTCCATTTTCTCTCCTTTTTATTCGGTGTAAATTAAATGTTTGATCGTGGTCGTCTTGAATATATTGCAGAGCTCAACAAGAAGAAGGAAGCTACGCCGGATATCAACTCGCATACGAAGTTAAAAAATTATTGTACGCTTTCTACTTAATATAATATTATACTATTCCACCAATCTTGTCCTGCTTGTTTCTATATATTGTTATTTTTTCAATCCTATGTTGTTTGCTTTGTATTAATTCGCTTGCCTTAGAGATATATTTTACGTTTGTAGCTCAATATGTTTTTTTTATTAGACGTATGTCTCCTTTATGACAAACAAGTGGTCTTAAATATTAGGCACTTAGATTAGTTGAGTTACTTTTAAAAAATATTCATTTTTCAATTTTTAATTTAACGAATATCAATTGATTTTTATACAATTCGATTTCATAGTAAATTTTTATAACTGAAAAACTTGAGTTAAATAAGTTTGATTATATCATTGACTTAAATTTGAGTAAGATACAATATTGGAAAAGTCGTTTCAACATTTTGAAAAATTAAAAACGTGTTATTCTCAAAATACGTTTTACCTACATCTAATTTCAACACGTATTGTTTTTTATTGTATGTAATCTATTTTGTTAAAAATTGATTTATTATTCTATACATGTCATTAATATTTAATATATCTATTTATTATTATTTATTTACTTATTTTTATTTAATTTTTTTTGTAGCAGCAATATTATTTTACTGAGTAAAATATTATGTTGACATTATTATTATTAAACTCGCTCATAGTGATTTGTGTTTAAGACAAAATTAATTGAGAAAATCTTCATTATTTCTATGTGTGATCAAAGACCGACGACCAGAGGAGGATCGGCCGGCACAAACATAAATAGCAACGGTATTCAAATCGGTATCGCCGACGACCAAGCGAAAGACTTTGATTTTGAAAAGACTGAAATGAAGTACGACTCCACCGGTATGTTTCATTGGAGTTCGGCTAAAAGCCTTGAAGAATGCATCCTGGTAAGTATAACATAAAATTCTATATTGTTTTATGAACTTTTTTTAATATTGGAAATTTCAATGTTTTCAGGACAGGAACCAAGCCGCGATGACCGTATTGAACGGTCATGTCGTGGTGTGCCTGTTTGCTGATCCGGATTCGCCGTTGATCGGACTTAGGAATTTAGTTATGCCTCTACGTGCATCAAATTTCCATTACCACGAGCTCAAGCACGTGGTGATCGTCGGCGCCGTGGATTATATTCGCCGCGAGTGGAAGATGTTACAAAATTTACCGAAAATTTCTGTGCTCAATGTATGTCGTATATAATTTTTTTTAAATAAAATAACATTATAAAAACACAAAAATAATATCAATACCCTCACTGTGTTTTTACCAGGCTGCAAAAATTTTACTGTAAATTACAAAAGATTTTTTTTACATTTTCAGGGATCGCCACTGAGTCGAGCCGACTTACGAGCGGTTAATGTAAATCTGTGCGATATGTGTGTGATATTGTCCGCAAAAGTTCCTAGCAATGACGACCCTACGTTGGCTGACAAAGAGGCCATTTTAGCGTCGTTGAACATCAAAGCGATGACTTTCGACGACACCATCGGAGTGCTCACGCAAGGTAAAAATTAAAAATTAAAAAAAGGCGTAGGTTGTTAAAAAATCGTTTAAAAGCAAATACAGCTGACACTGTATTTTTTACACATAAAGAAGCGCCGTTTAATATTTCATGTTATCGTTAACGCCTTTATAGTATCTTTTGCAGTATAATACGTACTACTGTAAAACTTATTTAATTTGTATGTAAATGAAAATATATTTTGTATATAAATTACATCGGCTACTTACAAACAATTCACAATCAATTTCCGATTAAATTTGTAAATTTCTTTCTGATTTATCTCTGTGCCCGTTACACTTCTTTCTTTAAATTCGTTCAGTATTATAGTAGTTATACTAATTTTTCTGAATTAATAATAAATATGGTTTTATTTAGTTGTAGACAATGTAGACCTTCCGAACGAGCTTAATGATTAAATAGAAGCTGTATTTGACACCACTTAAGTTATTTACCATATGAACGAAATAAATTGGACTGTTTATGGGACAAAGTTTGGATTGAAAAACTATTTTAACCGATATGATTCTACATTACTCGTGTATTTGCACTGTTCTTAACTTCTATTTATATTATTTAAGCTCTAGTTGACATTATAATATTATATTTCGACCAAATTTTATATTAAAGATTGCGTAATTTATCCCGATATGTACAATTTCCTCCTACGTTCATCGTTGTTTGTTATATAAATATAAATAAATTAAGCTTTTTTAAGATACACAAAACTAAACATTTAGAGATCTTGACTTCTACGACATTCCCATAAATTAGTATAAGAGTTAGTTATGGTATATTTTTTTTAGTAAAATATCGGCTAAATTAGTAATAATGATATAAATATCACATCAAAGTTATTTTTATTACTACAGATATTGCATTTCAGACATTTTTTTTTTTTTTGATTTTGATAAATCTTAAAGTTTAAAATAATATATCATTATTAAATAAAACCAGTGGCGTAATTTGTGAAATATATCAGGGGTTGCAAAAATTATTCAGGATGCTCAAAACACGTAAGAGCTTTGCCCCCACACCCCCAACATTATAAAAACAAACAATGTCTTAATATTATATTATATTAATATAAAAAACATTATAATTATTAATCTTTATAATTATTCTTATATACAGATATATGTTATTAAAAACTATATATTTAACATTTTTATAATTAATATATAGTACAAAAACATTAGTTTTATTTAAATTTTAAATCACATAATATTTTATAATTATAATATAATAAATAATATCAATTGTTTATAATTTTAAAATTGTAGGCTTTAGCAGTCTCATTGTTGTTTTCTATTTTAATGTATTTACAATAATAATTAATACATTTACCTTAATTTTTTATTAAATGTGTTATAGTAAAATTGTAATCAATTATATTATTTTATTGTTGGAGTATTGATAATATTTAATCTCAATTTTCTCATTCTTCAACAATTTTTATTTCATAATAAATTAAGAAGACGTAGTACCCGCATGTGTTGTATCCGTTTTACACACTCACGACATAGCAAATTTTTGTTCTCCAGTTTCAATATTGTACTGTTAGTTTTGATATAAGAGTGAACTGACCTATTATGAAATATAAAGATAAGATTATTATCCAGTATCCCTTTTAGCCTTTTATTGATATTATTATTTTTAAGTAAGTTATGATCATTTTAAAAGGCCCTGTATAATAATTTTATCTTTACATTATATAATAGGTCAGTTCACTCTTATATCAAAACTAACAGTACAATATTTAAACTAGTGAATGGAATTTTTCCATGTCCCGAGTGTGTAAAACGGAGACAACACATGTGGGCACTACGTCCATTTAACTAAATAATTACTTACTCATTATTATTTGTTTTTAATATCTAGTGATAAATCATAAACATGGAAATTTCAGGGGTTGCAAAATAGTACTTTTGCAACCTCTAAATTATGTTTGGGGTCGCACTTGCGACCCCGTCCCCCCAATTACGCCATTGAATAAAACTAAACCTAAACATGTTAATTTTCGACGCAGAACATCTATACAATGTCTCTGTGTTCGGAAATATATCTAATAATATAATAATACAAATTATATGTACCTAAACTGTATGTATGAATGTATGATATCTAACATAATACATAATAATATAATTTTGTAATTGAATGTTTTTGAAAAATCTAATTTTTTTTTTCATATATCATCTTAACATAAAAATATTTAAATAGGTATATAATAAAAAATAAAATAAATACACATTAGATTTGCTTTTGATTTGTTGCGCAGACGAGACCGCGGTGACCAAACAATTTGATCCGGATGGTCTGAATTGCGCTGGTGGGCCCATAGTGTTGCAGAGACGAGGGTCAGTGTACGGCGCCAACGTTCCGATGATTACTGAACTGGTTAACGACAGCAACGTACAGTTTCTTGACCAAGACGACGACGACGACCCCGACACAGAGTTGTACCTCACCCAGCCGTTTGCGTGCGGTACGGCTTTCGCCGTCAGTGTCTTGGACTCGCTCATGTCGACGGTAAGCAATAATATAATATAATAATTTAATATAATTTCACAAACATAAAAAATAATAAAATATGCATGATTGCGATCTAAATGAAACAATATGTATTTGAATAATGTGGACCTCTCAGCTCTCACTTACTAACCCTTCCGACAATATAAATTGTATAGATATGAATTAAGAAGAAATATTCCTTTGATTGTATAAATATAGTAAGTAACTATAAATAATCTAAGAACACATTATACTTTACCAATTTACCTTATTGTGCCACCTCAAGCCATATCCTGACTAGGTGGGTCATTATCGCATTGCGCTTTCTGTGATTTTCCTTATCAGTTATTGATCGGGGTCAAAAACTTACGTCAGACATAGGATGTTCGCTCGCCATGAAAAAATGTAAATCTAAAACATCCGTCGACAATATTTAAACATGTAGGACGGTAGGACATTTGTACAAACTGTTGATCGTATTTACCGTACTTAAAACTCTGTTATTGTAGTAGCATGTTATGATGGGTGTGTGACATTAATATTTGATAACGGTGAATCCACATGTATATTGTAATAAAGTGTTATTTTGTTTTTGTTTTTAGACGTATTTCAATCAAAACGCGTTGACGCTCATCCGATCGCTGATTACCGGTGGAGCGACGCCTGAACTTGAACTCATTTTAGCTGAAGGAGCTGGTCTCCGCGGTGGTTATAGGTCAGTTAAATAATTATCTTTGTGCGTACAGTATATTTAAGCATTTTGTTCCTGAACCAACAACTAACGATTGAATCGGGCGATGGACCTCCTATTGCATATCGTTAAGTTTTTTGTTCTACAAAAGTAATGTTATATCTAACGATTTAAAATACACTTGGTAATTTTATTATAGTTGATCAAAACATTCTAAACGACAAAATTGTAATTACACCTGACCAAAGTATTATTTATTTATTTATTTAATTTTAATTTCATATAATAAAATACTGGATCCCACTAAGAATATTCGTGTTTTATTAGAAAAATAAAACCACCTTAAATTAATTTAAGTTACTAAATTATAACACATAAAAACATTATTTTTATTAAAACAAACCCAATTGTATCACATTACCTAAATTTAAATAGTCGATTCTAGGGTGTTACCAATGGACGTACTCCCCTCTCCTGTTCTTCTACTCTTATAATTGTATCATTATTATATAATTTGCTTATTATATAGATTTTAAATAAACCTTCTTCTTTAGAAAATTAGAAAAAATCGTCAATTTTAGTAATTATGCAACCATTATATTACTTTTTTACAACCGACAGACTATTTATTGTATATTCATTATTCATTGAGTAGAAACTTAATGTTATAATTATAATATCAATATTTTAATATTCGACTTAGTATTGTTGATAGTTAGTAAATTAAGCCAAATAGCTTTTTTTACAATTAGCGGATTTACAGCTTGTTGAATTCATATTACACACGGTTATTTTAATTTTTTAAATTATTACGGAGTTACCGTATACTTTCTAATATTGATAGGCTCATTTTCTGTATTTTAAATAGTGAATTCAATGTAGTTTTTTTCGTTACAAGAAATTGAACAAATCCATGTTATCAATGGTACCCCAGCGGCTAGAGATAAGTTCTTAATTTCGATTAAAAACGTCGTTATTACTTTTTCACTCGTCTCTGTAGAATCATGTTTACTGTTATATTTTAACGACTTAATTTTGAACAATCAAGCGTCTCGATCTCAAATCAAACTAATAAAACTCTGTGCCGGTCCAGTGTAATACATAATAATTGCGCGTGCGGTAAAGTTTTTGAGTTAAAATATACTCCTGGGACGTTTTATGAGTACGTAATTCAAACACGCAAACTGCCTAGCGTTATTATAAGTATTATAACATAAAAGAGGTTATTACTATACTTACTGCACCATCGATAAAATGCCGCATGTCAGCAGGCGGTTATCGTGTTTTTTGGATTTTCGCAGAATATACACGGAATATCTTAAGTGCAATGCCATTATTATTATAGTGAAAATAATAACGACATGGCGATATCGAAATCGAGTGTCGATTCAAATAATATAATTTGTAAGAATATAATATTATTCGTGTTGGAGTGTTGATTTTAGCTCTATTCAAAAAGCACTAAAAACCTAAAAAAAGGTACAAAGATCCTAAATAAGCAATCATAATTGTTTATTTAATTATGTTTTTATAAATAATGTATTTAAAATATGAAATTTTGGGCGGGACTCTTTTCGTCCAAATAATATTTTTAAACCTACTTTACCTTTTCACCCAAAAATATTATAGCACTTTTTGACCACATTTTTATAATACATATAGGTACTTTGGGAATCAATTTATTATTTATTTGTGTAAATTAGTTTTATAAAGCTATTAAGCATTACCCAGAGAGTACCATGAGGAGGCGGCTTTTATTACTCTCCAAAAATATATTATGTATTTGTACATTTGTAACTATTTTTCATTTATTTGTTTATTGCAATATATAGTGTTAAGAATAAAAAATTATATATATATTATTCGTGTTAAAAATATTATAAATTAAAAAATATATATCTATAATAAATATAAAAATGTGGTTAAAATGTGCTATAATGTTCTTGGGGTAAAAGATAGTTTTAAAATATTTGGGTGAAAAGTGAAAGGTCATTTTTGGGCGAACAGAGTTTTGCCCTTTAAATCTCTTATCTTTACCTACATATCCATAGATATAACATTACAAGATACAATTAATTTGACCCATTCCCGCAAAGTTGTATAATGAATTAAGAAATTAAATATTGACTTATCAAATATTCCAAATACGCAACACATTTTATGAAACAAAATATTTAAAAATAAAACATTTTATATTACAATATTTATGTGGTTGGTGTAGTTTTAATATGAAAAACATCTTAACTCTAAAATATTATTATATTATAAAGTCGATTTCGTTGTCACTGTCTTAGTTTTCCATATTTTAATAATGCTGTATGGGTTTTCAGCACCGACGAGAGCTTGGCCAACCGAGACCGATGCCGGGTCGGTCAGATCTCGCTGTATGACGGCCCGTTGGCACAGTTCGGCGAAGCCGGCAAGTATGGCGACCTGTTCGTGTCCGCCCTCAAGTCATACGGGATGTTGTGCATTGGTCTATACAGGTACCGGTATGAACAACTAACTATACATGTTTTGTAGTTTGCTATTAACATTAAGTGCCATAACGAATTAATAGGGGTCCTGTTATTAATAATAATGATAATAAATAATAATAAAAAAAACAACATATTATTTTAAATTTAAAATGATTTTAGTGATGTGCAAACATTGCCGCTTCTGTAGGTATGATATCACGACGGTAATTTTGTTTCTTCGACTCGACGGCGAATAGTATTAGGTACATAGGTATTATTATATCTTATTATAGTATAAACACGAACACGTGGCATCACTACTGGCAAGCATAACTGCCATAATGCTACTACGTCATAATATTATAACGATATCGCAATCATATCTGCAATAATTCGTAACTACGAGATTTTAGATTGATCGGGAGAAATCAAATGTAATTCTGAAGAATGATAATCTTAAATTTTTAAACAAGTCGATAGATTTAATGTCAATTAAAAATAATATTTATTGTATGAATAGTATGTACCTACTAAAAAAAATATTGCTGAAAAATAATAAAGATATGATTTATTGTAAGACTTAGATACGTGGTTTAAATTAAAAATTATGATGCAAACATATGATTTTATATCAAAATAATGAAATTGCAACGTATTATAGTTTATAATAAACTACGTCGATACAAAATAGTAATGATAATTGTAAGTGAATTATAATTTTAATATGAAGCCTGAATACCAGGTGAATGGAAGTAAAGAGGTTTACTTAGAAAGGGATCGAAAGTAAAAAAAAAAAAAATAAAAGCGCAATGTAATCTCATTGCCAAGTTAAATTATATCAATAATTATTATTCAGAATAACTTTTAAGCTTAGCTGATACGAAATTTGAACGGACCTATGATTTTATAGAATCTATAGAGTTTTTTTTTAATTACGGTTGAAATCGTCACGAAATATGGGCGTCCGATCAATCATCAAATAAACTTATTATTCTTAGTCATAGCGTATAGACGTAATGGTGGCAATGTATGTGGTGCACACGTGTGTGTACAAAATGTAAATTGTTGTTTTAATATCATCGTTTTGATAATTTATTGATTTATCTACGATAACCATATGCTGTCGAGGAGATGAAAAATATTATTTTTTCGTCAGGGCCGAGTCAATAATGATCTAAACACGTTTGAAGACATATAATATTTTTTGAACAAACAACATGGTTTTATTTTCAAAAATAGGTGTTTGTGCCGTATAATTAATGCAAATATTTAATACTTTTTTCTCTAAAAACTGAGAGAAAAATGGAAGTGTGAAATATCATTCTCTAAAAAGTGGTTATTTTATCGAAGAAAAATGATTATATTATAAATATTTTTTTATGAATATGTTGTTTTAAAATGACTTAAAAATATACATTTTTATTTATATCTATCATTTTAATTTTTTAAATTATTCGTATTTAAAAACTGTTTTTGAAATACTTTGATATTTTAAAACCAATTTGGACGAGAAGTTTATACTTTTTAAGAATTATATTAAGTTTTAATGAG
Source organism: Rhopalosiphum padi (assembly GCF_020882245.1). Taxonomy (NCBI): domain Eukaryota; kingdom Metazoa; phylum Arthropoda; class Insecta; order Hemiptera; family Aphididae; genus Rhopalosiphum; species Rhopalosiphum padi. The sequence goes on along the minus strand of NC_083598.1, from coordinate 7,418,227 downwards.
TGAAGTAGTGGACCAAAATGTTGAGCAGTACCCTTTTTGGCCACTCGGCTCTTGTCATTAATATTTTAAATATTTAAAATACAATTTATAAACTACTATCCAAAACTCGATTTTTATTAAATAGAAAATATTTTTAAAAACATTTATAGCTTTTGAAATAATAATTGATCTTCGATAAAACAGTCACTAGCATATTATTACATAAGACTCGACCGTTTAAATTTTTCGCTTGTAGTCTTTCTGTTGAAACCGGACCCCTTTTAATTCACCCCTCCTTGTCCCAGGTTGCATTACTGTGTGTCTGTTTGTATGTCTGTGGTGTCGGTGTACTCTTAAATTATACTGTTTGTGATGTGTGTCGTCCTTTTTTTGCGTATTGGAACGATGGCGGCGGAACGTCGCTATTCTCATCCGATCTCTTCGATGTTGTTACAGATTCAGAGACAGAAGTTCGTCTTGCGATGCGTCGTCAAAACGATACGTCATCACGAACCCACCGGACGATTTCTCGCTGATGCCCACGGATCAGGTAACCCTTATAATAACATATAATTATTGTTTCGTCGATTTATTATTTCGTTTCGAGTGTATGCGCGGCGATTCCAATACTACAAATAGGTGTGATTTAACAGACCGTCCGCAATCGTTATTATATCGATACGACATATGCCCTTTTTATACTTATAACACCCTATAAAGTTTAATGTAAAAATTCTATACAATATTATATGTATAAAGGAAATTGATTTCGCAAAACATTTTGCTGGTAAATGATTACTTTTCGATTGCTCGAATTTATGTAAACGAAACGCGAATCGTACAAAATACGTTTTGCTGGTAAGTTGACATGAATCCTCGAACACCGTTCCGAAATTAAACCGTAGGAAGTCAAAACAAATTATCGTCTATACGCGTGGTTGAATCGCGTTATCCGCTTCGAATCGAAACCACCGTGAAACGGCGTCCATTAGTTATTATTTTTTCGATCCTCTCCAAGCGGACAGACAGACTGTCAGACAGGTCTGTGCTCTGTCGTCGTTGCTGACGGTCGATTAGGATTCACACAATCTAATAGTTTCGGGCACGTATAAATGTATAGGCCTTCCGTCGCGGTGGCTTTCGCAGGCAATACGATTCGAAAACGCGTTCTATTCTGGTCCGCGCGCTACACCGGGTCACAGCTTCCAACGATGCGCAGCGTACTCTTTTACCCGAAACTTGGCACTCGTTCAACGCGACATCAAGCCCGCATGCGCAAATGCAGTGTGGCGTGCTCGGATAGTTCGTTTTAAATGCCACATAGTGAGGGGAGGTGGGGTAGCCGTTATTATGCCGCGAATGCCGCGTTCAGACGTATAGTATAATATCATATAATTATTACAGGAACGTATATTATTATTTATTGGCGATGGGGGGCGAGAGGCTAACAGGCGAAATCGAAATAAAATTTCGAAATCCAACGAAATACGGTTGTTATTATTTTATTGGCGTTCGAAATTTAACGACAATATTGTTATTGTTTTCGCGACGACAACGAACAACATGAAGGATTTTTTATTAATAGGGCCGCGACGATTGACTTTATTATTTATTTTTTTTTAAATATTTCTTATTTTTTATGCATCGCAGGTATTTGTGCTGATGCAGTTTGATCCCGGGCTCGAGTACAAGCCCACCAGCCGAAACGGAGGACGCGCCAAAGACGACAACTCCTGACTATTGCTTTGTAGCGCTCTCACAGACGGTCCGTATTCGTACATCTAAATCGCACGGGGCCGGACTCGATTGCGCGGCAACCGCACACTACAAACACGATCGCCACCACCACCACCACCACCACCACCACCACCTCCACAACCACAACCTCCACGACCTCCGACACCTCCGCCTCCACCGAACGTTGCGACACTACGACGATTTTCTTCGTGTCGTCTCTTGTTTTCGTTTTCTGTAGCAAACGTTGATATTTGTACTTCTGTTAATCGACAACGTGAACGAATACTCGTCGGGAACCACAGGCCTTTCGGCTATGTCATTTGTCCACTCAATTAATTTTTCCGATACCGTCAACCTTATGCCGGACACCGGTTTGGTAAGCATCGACGTACGTGGTTGTCAATCCGAGTTAAATCCTACAAAATATACACTCAATCGTCATGTTAGGATTGTTCGTCACTCACCCGTTCGAGTATCTATACTAACTCACACACACACACACACACACATACACACACACACATTTATACTATGTACGTGTGTATAATGGATTGTTTAAATTTTACGTACAACTTAGGGTCAAACCTAAGACGTAAAATTGTATCAATCTAGTATACATACGTTCATTTTATATGGTAAACGACCACATAAGGTACTCACATGTGTGCGTGCGTGTGTGTGTGTGTTTGTGTGTGTGTGTGTGTGTGTGTTTGTGAATATGTTAGCGTATTTATGCGTGTATGAGTGAGTCCTGCAGTACATCGTCTTGAAAATCTTATGTATGTACGTATTGTTTGAAAGATTAATGGTTTGGAGATGGCTCTGCGCGTTTTCGATAATCTATATTTTTAGAGGAAAGAGGACACAATACGACCCGTACTTTTGTCAGGATTTTTCGTTTCCTTTTTTAAAATTACTATCAAGTCTTATCTGGACTTACGTTTCGATTGGCGCACTGGATGAAATCGTTTGTCCTTATGACCAACTTCGCCAGTAAATACATTTTCACGTTCGTTTTCTACGTACCTCAACTCCGATATTTACACTATACCTTTCTGCCGAAATTTTTTTTTACATTTTATTCGATCGTGTTGCCACAACGTGTGCGTCGCCCCACTTTTCGAGCCTCGCCGCTGCGATTTAGACGACAAACGGACAACGTGTTAGCGCTACACCCGTCGGTAACTTTTTCTGTACAGTATAAAATCTCGTCGTGTAATAGTTTACTTAAATAACTACTTTATTGTTCATACTATAATAATTGTTTTGTAATCGTAAAATTTGATTATAATAATGTGTATTATGTAGAACACCAAAAGTTAAAATGAATATGTATAACGCTCGTTGTACCCTATAATGTTTTATTATTATCAAGAGTGTAGTTTAAAATTATAATCGCCTATGTATTATACAAAAAAAAGTTATAAGATAAAACCTTAGGAGAGCCAATTTACAAAAAAAATATTTAAGAAAAAGAGAAAAACTAAAAAAAAATTGTATCAGAATATGCTGTACCCTAATATACAGCAATGTTCTTTAGAAAATTCTTTATATATATATAAAAACAAAATTGTCATTTGTTTTTTTTTTATAATTGTAAATATCAAATGTAAAGTGGTTAAAAAAAATTTTAGCGTGTAAGTTGAATAACTGTACATTATTAATTTCGAACATTATTTTATACACTGCGTTACCGAATTTATAATTGTATTTCAATAGTCTGAAAGTTATCATTTTTGAGAAAAAAAATTTCGTTCATGAGCAGCTATATCTTAATTTTAAATATTTTTTTTATCATCTACTAAATTAGTACGATTTTTTATCATTATTATTATAATTATAATTATAACCATCATAAATCGCGGCTGTTTATGAATTCTTGTTAAAAATCATAATAATATTTTCAAAAATCACTACAACGGCACTAAAAGTTTTTTTACACGCAATTTTTGTATGAACTTAAAATAAAGTTCATTAAAAAAAAGTATATATAGTTATATATAAATTAAAGTGTTATAGTTGAAATTACAAAATCACTGTTCTATTTATTCAAAATTGGGGGAATCAGGGGGGCTTGTGGGGAGCTTGTTATTATAAAATATATTTTTTTTTATTGTTATGAAGCGTTTTACATATTGCAATTTCGTGTAAACAATAGCAATACAAAATGAACAAATAACTATTACGAAAAAAAAAAAAAATTATATCTATTAAAATACGAACAAAATATAATATTGGCTTTCTGAGACAATCAATATTTCTAAGGATAAACATGTTAAAACCGTATAAACCTTAATCGCGCAATAGACAAAAAAAAAAATAATAACAAAAATAATAATAATTGGACGTTTTATTTCTTGAAATAATTATTATAAATATTGCATACTTGAATCATAATGACGAGCTTTTTGTTAAAAAAATATCCCCTTACAATATAATATTATGTACATTTTTTTTTTAAAAGACAAGTTTGGAATTTTAGTAATTTAAAATATCGCTTGAAAAAAATTGACATCGTTTTTTTTTTTTTTTTGTAATCAGTTATGTTTGAAATTATTGTTGTTATATTATTGTTGTTTATTGCTATTGAAATAAAATTATATAATAATAAAAAATACTTAAAAACTATGCATAGTATTGTTTTGTTGATTTTTTGTAAATGCAAACAAATGACTGCTGAAAAAAAAAATAAAAAAAAAATATATGCTTTTTTCAATAACGTGAGTATATTTTTGAAGAAATATATAGACTTTATTGTCATAATATTGCTTATATGATTTCATATAAATGTATAAAACTATATGAAAAATAAGACATGTATTAGTATTGCAATAAAAGTAACTTATATTATTTGTGCGTAGTTTACTTCATACCGTAAACTTTAAACAGCACATTTAACGAGTATATTGAGGATTGTGTGTAAGTAATATGATATTAGTATATAATATATTTTACTGTGTCAATTATAAATATAAATTTATAGTTATTATATTTACAGGATTTTGCCAAAAGAGCTATTAAAGCGTTGAAAAATGTCATAAAAATTTTAAATATACTTCAAAAAACGCTGATCTTATTTTAACATTGATAATAACTTTACCTAAGTATTAATTTCAGGCTTGAATTTTTTTCACGCAGAATACAATACGTATTGTAAAGAATTTTTTCTTTTTATTAATATTGTTCCAATATGGAATAAATGTTCAAGCATGTCTAAATTAGTTTATTCTAAGGTTATTATTATTGAAAATACTTTAAATTTAAAAACAGACACAAAAAAAAAAAACAATGTTCATTATATTATATAATATTAATGTAACACATTGTATACTGATTATATGTTAGATTTTCAATTTTAAAGTAATATTCACTTCTCTATACGTTCCTACAACGACATAGTAAATCATATAATCATATGAGATAGGTATTTTCATAGTTTTATTTTATTTTATTTTACGCTGTGTACAAATATAGATGTTTTGTACTTTATAATCATAAATATTTTATTTTATCTTTAAGTCACTATAATATCATTACAACGAAGGTAATCTTATATATTTATATTTTTTTAAGATAATATGCAACGGACTTTATAAATAAATAATCTGTATAAATACCAAGTATTAGGTTTTTAAATTTGAGAAGTATAAACATTATTGCTCATTATTATTTTAAAATTATTAGTTTATATTATTACTATAATTGGGTACCTTTTAATTTAAACTTTAAGTTAATTTAAAAATTAAATATTTCTAACAATGAAAACAGTTTGTAAATAATAAATATTTTTTTTTTTTAAATCGACAAAACTTTTATCTAGTAATCGAATAAATTCAATACAGTTGAATGTATTTTTTAATAAAATTAAAAAAATAATTAATATAATTTGTAAATTACTAACAATAAGTGTTTTAATCTGTCAGATTTTTCAACAATACCGGTAATAATTATAGAAATATTAAAATTTCGAAGAATGATAAAAACATTAATTTAAATCTAATTATTATTTGATTATATTGATGTTAAACATTTTATAATGAATATAATGTATAATAAGACTAAATATATACTAATATATTTAATTACCGCTAAAAATTAAAATTTACTGGTATATTTTCATTATTAGTTAGTAAAAATAAATATAGCTATTCTATTTTAATAAAGATTAAAACAATATAATAGTGATGGTGTTGAATATTTAAATACCTCTAATAAACTTATTAATAAAATAAAATCGGATGATGTCATTAGAATAATGTTAAGTCAGTTTTTCAATATAATTATGCAATATAGATAATCACTTTATTATTTATTATAATTTGTCGTGTTCAATTATGTTTATTTAACACGAATACTACTGCCTTGTACAGGAAATTGTATACAGGTTAGATATTATTACATTATTAGATAGGTATTTTGTACTTACATAATATTATTTGCACTCGTTAATTTATTGGTCCATATATTTTTGGTATAATAATAATAATTTTCAAATTATTTTGTATTATTTACTCTATTTTTATACCCGAAGCTTGGCAGTTTAATTCAAGATTCTTCATAAGTATTTAATAATGAAATTAAAAAAATTTAAAACATATAGGTAAATGAACAAAATATTAAATGAAATTATATATTGTTTAAATGTAGAATGACGATTTTAGTTGTTTTTTTGTAATTAAAAAATATTAATCGTGAATAGCGATTACTATTAACATTCATTTTTATGACACTTAACAATAATATTTTCAAAATATTTATATTGATTGTGTATCATTGCTTATTAGACATTAGTTATTTATTATGTAAATCATATTACTATAATAGAGTAAAAATAATTACTATAATAATTAATATAAAAATATTTCCGTTAAAATATAGACCGTTTCCGATTAGAATTGTGTTTATATCAAATAATTTTTCAATAAACTTAAACTTAACATATTTAATGCCAAGGTACATTTGACTCCTACTGTATAACATAATGGTTATCTACTTTTCCTCTTTTTAATATTTGCATATATTATTATGTTGCAGCCTCATAGGTACAATATTGTTATTGTTATACAGTAAAATTTTAGTTCATATAAACATGGGAATTGAAGGTTTTAACTCGAATCTTATAGGAACAATAATAATATATATGGCTCCTCAAAAATATTTCATACCTTTTGATTTTAAAATCAAATTGATTTAATTTATGTTCTTTCTTGCAAGACAAATAATTTTTAATTATCTTGATAAAGTCTACGGTTGTAACTATTGTACTCGAATATATTGTGTTTAATCGTGAAATATTTTACTACAGATGTTTTCGTGTATAATTTCGTCAAGTCTTGGAATTGGATTATAATTTTTTGATTTGAGATGATAGTATTCGTATTGCGCACAGCTATGCGTTTTATTTGGCACTGTAAAAAAATTGTTGCATAAAATCGATAGTGTAAATTGATCGTCGGTAAAAATATATGCGACAAAGTAAATTATTTACTAACATTCCGATAAAATAAAAATATAATTGATTATAACGCGAAACGTTTCAACGTTGACGTTGTAGATAATTTGGCTGTCATTTTATTATTTTCGACGTTCACATTTATTACTCCGTTTTTAATGTACACCCCATAAAATTTTGTCAGACGTGAAATCGATGTCTTTTCTTCTTTTTTTCTTTTCTTTTTTTTTTGGTTAAATTGACACGTTTTATGTGCCGTGTTTGTTTGCGTGTCACACAAGAAATCGATCAAGCTTTTGGTAATTCTCATTGAACGAATTTCACAATCGAGTGCTGTGGGCAAATACCTTCGGGAGTACATTATTGTTATACGTATTTACAAAACCGCTTGGATGTCAAATAAAACGGTAGTTATATGATGTCCCACTTCGTGAAAATTGAAATCAAATGTCACTTTTGTGGAACGAAGTTTTATTTTTCCATACAGTTTAATAACGCGATCCAATGACCGTTGAAAATAATTATTTACTTGGTGTGTAAATACTGTAAATATCAAAATATTGCAAATTCGTCACAGAGAGAGGAACCTTTATGATTTTTTCGATTCCGGTTCCGGTCGGGATTTTAAAAATAAAAATAAGCCTGTTCACGTTACGATTCCGGTTCTTAAAATTATTAAATAAGGGTTCCGGTTCCGTTAAACCGGTACTTACTGATTCTTAAAAATGTATATTTTCACATAAAATTTTACAAAGGTGTGAGTAGATATTAGATAGATCACTTTCGTACATTTAGCTAAAGCGAATAGATACTATTTTATTAACAAATAAGATATTGATTTTATGCTACAGTAGTATATGATATTGAAAATAAATTAATCTGCATCATCACAAATACTTGTAGCCTCGTGTAAAATAATATAATAGATAAACTGTACCTATTTAATAGTAATTCTATAAGACGATTGTAGAAAGCAAAACATAATTTTTATCGTTGGACATTGAAACATGGCTCATGTTGAAAATAGTAAAATACAAAAAAAAAGTAAATATTATAATATGTATAATATAATCGGCCACTGCGCCCTGTAGATTCGATTGGTATGTGTGAAAGACTAAGAGATGGAATATTATACAACTATACATGACTAAGTATTATTGTTCATTATAACTCATAGGAAAACTAATCATTATTGCTCTATTATTATTGCTATATTGCAAATGAATAATGCGACCCATTGGTAAATCAATCGTTGTTGGTCATACAATATGGTTATTCCGAGGTTAATACTAGCTAAATTAAAAAAAAATATTTATATGAAAAATTATTATTGGATTAAAATAAAACTCAATTTATTTAAAACTAGCTGTCCCGAGCACTTCGTTGTCTGTACAAAATGCATTTGTGTTAAATTTGGTTGCTAACATTTAACGTAAGAGTAACACTTATGGCTATATCATATTTTTGATTTTCTGATTTAGTGTATAATATCATGTAGTCACTCACAAATGATATTTTTGACATATCAACGTCACCTTGCTGTCTTGAACAGAGTTGCTCGTTTAAATGTCGACTGTTTAAAAGCAGAACTAAAAAAAATATTTTTTGCTCGATTGACTGGTGTCGGATTAAATTTTTTTTTTAAGTATTCATCAAAGTTTCTATCAATAATGATCGTATACCAATAGTTTTTCGATTTTTTTCATTATCAATAAACTTTTATTACATTACACAAGTTTATTTTAACGCTTATTCAATATAAAATATCATCGACTTTACTACTGCATAATAATCTTTTAAATTTAATATACAATAGTTGTTTTTTTTAAGATAGATATGCAGTGCCACGAACTTTTGTATAGAACTACTAAAGAAAAATATTTTTGAACATTCACCTAAAACAAAATTATATTAATTTATAGTCAGCGCACTCCGATAAATCACCGCATCAGCTTGTTTTCTCGGAATAGATTGACAAACATTATTAATCACAATCAAAATATATAGCCTATAGGTATGTCACTCGGGAATAATGTAGCTTTCTACTGGTCAAAGAATTTTCAAAATCAGTTCAGCCGTTCCAGAGATTATTACTTCTTACAAATAAATCCACAAAATGTACCTTTTAATAATACATATTAGTATTATAGATATAGATATTATAGTATTATAGATGTTCAAGTGTTACAGAACAGATAAAAACCTAAAATAATCGTACAAATTATTGTTTATTTAAATGGACTTTGGTTCTGCTTCAGGTTATACGAGCATATGAATCGCCGGAGTGGATACTGGTGAAGTGCTTCTCTACCAACAATTTTTTTTTTGACAAAACAACTAGAAGCGAACAAATTTGGAAAATTATCGATAGTCCTACAAACTCATACGAATTGATTTTACCTACTAGGTATTTGCAAAAAGAAAAATATATTTACATATAAAAATAAAAATATAAGAAAATTGTACGTGGTTGTGCTGATGTAACGAACCTACGCGAAAAACCGACATCGTATCGATGCGGTGATAATAAAAATACTGTCATTTTATGGTCCGGTCGTGTGGAAAAACGTACCGGTATTATTATACTAAAAATATATACGCGTATCGAATCCGGACAAAGCTTAGAGTTGGATGTATTATTTCGTTGTAAAGTCGTCACTGGCCGCGAGCTCGTTGACAATGGATCGCGGCGTCGAGTTTAAGACTTTCAAAGGAGTATTATTACAATACCCTCTTGTATTATTATTATACTTCCACCGCAAACTGATTGTGCGCACGTACCGCGCGTTATCTAACTATCCGTAATCCTAACTATCCATAATAAATTTACGGCAGTCGTCACCGCCCTCTTTTTCGAGTAGTCGTACGCACCCGACCGTTATACATATACTGCAACCGACCGGAACCACACTACACCGGGACCGTACAGCCACCCGTATATCCGGTCCAGACGGATCGCCGGCAAGGAGCTCGGATGCTGACGGCGCCGATGGTTAAAAACGCCGAGTAAACGCACCTCTCATCCTTCCGTTCATCCGCGTTCCGCTACGAGACGCAACGCCGACTCCTTGTCGGATTGGTCCACGGTGTCTTCCGGTAAAGAGGATTAAACTTGGTGCCGTTACTTGCTCATAGCTGACCTTTTGTCACGATAGGAGACAACGTTCTGGACCCCCGTGACCTTAGAACTACAAACTGAACAATGATGGCTATGTGCAAATTTTGAGAATTTTTTTTACGTATTTTTACTGAAAAAACACGTCCATCCAAACTCAACAGATAACTTGGATCCGTTTAGATCTTACTCGCGACCATCGAATCTACTTGTACGAAAATAGAAGACTCTTCTATCGTTCAAATCGTTCGGGTTGTACGTACTACGTATCAAAACCTCCATCTCCGCCCAAACAGTTCGTGTCGATATTCAGATACCGTACAAAGTGTACTTTGAATTTCGTATTGATAACGAATACACTTTGCCGTAAATGTCGAAACGCACAAGACAAATGGTAATAATTGCCAATGGTGTACATTTAAAAAACGCTGGGTAGCGAAATTATAATTTATAAAATGTTTCAAAAATGTATTGAGTTGGACAGGATTTTAAAACGCTGCTTTGGTAAACTCGAATAGAGTTAGTATATAAAAATGAAAATTTGAGAAACAGTGGATTTATCTGATCACATTTTTAATTATTTTGTTTTAGTATATTATTGTAATATATGTATAATCAAATATAATTATAATTTTTTTTTTTTTTATTTAGTATTGTATTTTTATTTAAATACTTTCTTAAAATAGTTCTAAAAGATTGTAGATGAGCCACGCAACATGAGTAACAATAGCAACTCCAATTTTTGGATATTTATATCAAAGATCAATTCAACAAATTTCATTTAAAACTTAATCATCAGTCAAAGACTTTTTACTATCAGATTAAATTATAAAAATCTGATTGAAACCACGCCTCCCCCGAAATTATCTGCTGTCACTGGCATTACCGGGCATCACCACCTTAATTTTGAACAGTTAAATTCATAATATTATTTGTAATTTATTTATTTTCAGTTTTTAAATGACTATTTAAGACATACGGTGAAACAATCAAAAATAAATAATAATGAAAAAAAAACATAATAATTTAATATTTAGCTTACTTTTAAAGGATATTATGTAGATAGATTAAATCCTATTACTTATATATTTTACGAATATTATTATTAGTGGTTGTTACTGAATAAAAAAAATACAAAAAAAATTACATCAAAGTATTCGTTATCTTTTTATGTTTCAATATCAATGCAAAACATGACGCTAGATATTTAAGGAAAAGTGGTTTTCAGTTCGGCATTCTGAATAAAAGTTACTATAATAGATAAAATATGATAGTAATAATATTCTCGTAAACTATAATGAAAACATGAGATAATATTTTTTATCGTAACATTGATTTGTTTGATTTTTGATTTTCTCACGCATTCGTATCCGATATATCTCATTTTAAAGTTTCTACGGTTCCCTATTTTTAGATTACAATAAAATAAATAAAGTTGATTTTGTGGAATATTACTGTTTTACCTGTTTTTTATCTTATTTTCTTGATTGTTTGGAAAAGTAAAAACTAAATCCAACTCGCTATCATAAACCACGCCCAAAGTTAAAAATCAAAGAATTTATTTTGTAATGATTTGTGTGACAGATGATATTTATAGACAAAAAAAACATATATCATTAAAAGATCAATATATTCATAGCTTTGCTCATAATCTGGGAAATATCTTTATTCCTATTTTACTGCTCTACAAAATATGCGTATTAATAGCGCTTGCGGTGTCTACTGTCCAAGTCGCTATTAAACACATACTTACCAATAATAAATTTCATAATTAACTCCAATTTTTCTGAATCAATAACTGAAATACTACAAAGTGCACAATCATTCTAAGTAAATTTTATTTTTAACATCATTAATTTAATTATTTCAAATCCAAACTAAAATATTAAAACCCTTATTATAAGTTTACAATATAATATGACGTAACGTTTAATTAATTTCTTAAATGTAGATTCACATGTCTATATAACCTTTTTGTACATTTATTGGTCCATGTTCCCTAGGGTTTTTTTATACATAAAACAAAATAAATAGAAATAATCATCATTACATAATATTAAATTTAAATAATTACCCGACTACAAATTATCTTATTTTTATTTTTTATACTCTGATAATAATTTATTTTTAACATTTTTTACACGAACACAATTTTATATAATTTCTTGGAAATATAAATTAATTTATTTTAACTTCATCTGAAAATTATTTTTAAAGAAAAACGAATTGCATTGCTATGTAACTTCAAAAATTAAATATTTAAGGCACCTTTTTTAATTATTGAAATGAAACAAAACTCATTTCCTTAGTTGAAAATTCACTACTTATAATTAAAAACGTGATGTAATTTTTTTATTTCGCATATTATTCTATATAAATATTGTATATTTTTTTTTATTAAAATCCTTTACCTAGTTTATTGCCTTAATAAAGAGAAAGCACTTACACTTGATTAACATTAATATTTCGAATGATAGGTCCTGGCGAGTATAATAGTTTTATTTATGAATAAAAATATATTTTAAATGTTCGTAGTAAGTACATTTTTGTAAACGAAAGTTGTTTTTTTTTTTGGGGGGTAATACCATGCCAATATTATATACTCAATATTTTGAATCATCTTTTATTATGTAGTGTATCTTTTTTTTCATATTCAAAGGAAAAGAGATATTCTATTAATATTTTGGTGGAGAAAATTAATTATTCAAGTTTCCTGTTCCCGGCGTTTATGACGAAAACTCTTTTGTGCCGATAAGAAGACTTGGAAATCCAGTACAAAGTCATTTACTGCCTTGAGAGGAAAATCAAGATTGTTAGGATCTTTTGTTCGAATACCCTTGTTCAAGAACCGAAACGAATTATTTAAAACTAGAGTATTTTGTAATTCGAGTTTTCATTCTCTTATGAAATTTGCATTTACAACTATGGCCTTTTATTTTTGAAAAGAGTAAAAGAAAATTTTTGACTACCTACTTATTGTTTACACAACCTGTGTTTCCATAACACTTATTCAACAACACTTGTTTATATCATTTAAGTACCACCAGCACGCGGTTTGATTAAATGCCGAATGAATGAAACATAATAAACTTACAGTAATACGATTAGAAATGAAAAAAAATCGACACATAGAACTACTAGTATTGAAGATATGAAAAATAAATGTAATTAAATTGACCTATTATTACTTTATTTCTTTTTAAATGTACAAATAATGTTAAATAAGAACCATTTTATTTTTGGTTATACGTGACTATTTAAAAGTTGAAAAAAAAATAAGGATTATAATGTATACATAAGCTCAAACAAAGTAACATATCTGTGGTTCGTTTTTTCAACGCTCAAAATGTTTTAAGAATTTAATATAGGACAAGGCTTTTAGATAATCATTTTTAATTATAGTTGATTAAAATAATAACTTTTATTAAAACTTGAACTTTATTTTTTTTGGTCATAGCTCGTGTTTCTGGGGTTATTAATACTAACCGAAATTATTTAACGTTGTTTACTTAATTTATTACTTCTGATATTAAATATCCCAACGTATTTTTCATAATTTTAGGTTGAAAACCAAACATTGGCAAAATTGTCGCTACTTACGATAATTGTCCAAATAATTAAAAAGTTTAATTTTTAACAGTATAACATTTATTGGTTGTTTATGATATAGAAAAGAAATACTTAGTAGATTATGTTGTATTATTTACAGGTCATTCCATATGCATAAAGGTTTTAATATTTTAATACGGTAATATTACAAATAAATTAAAACTCGAAATTAGTAGAACCCTTACATTGAACATATGCATTTTATTTACATAGTTATGATTATTGGAAATTAAAAACCTTAATAAGTTACAAATACTAATTAACATACATAACGAATAATGAAATAAAATGCTGCTTGAGCTTATAGTTTATATAGTTTATTTTTTAAACAAAAGAAAAATATATTTATTAAAATTATACATAATAGTATAATAACTTTGTTGTTACTTTTCATTATTAAACATTTTCTGAAATAAAAGTTTTAATGTTTAATATATTTGTTATAATAAGAACAAACTTATAATAGTAGTTTAAACTAAAATAAACTATTATAATTAATGCATTATACAATAACCAAAAATGGATCTGCAGAATTTTTATTTGAGCTTAAAAACACACATTATACGTCTACTAATAAGTGTTTAGTACATTCCATATTGGGTTAAATTAAAAAAATACAATATTTTCAGATAAACAAAAATAAATTATTACATCTTATTATCATTCGTAAATATTAATATTTTTGAAAAAATTCAATTAGCGTAAAATATAATAAATGTTTAAAATTAAAAAAACATTCGAATTAAGAGTGTAAGACTATGTCACTTTCTTTCTCGTCGAAAATTATAATGGTTGATGTGCCAATAATTATTTGTGTGCATATTTTTAATTTCGATTATTTCTGATTAATATATAAACTATTGTAGGTAACTTATACTAAGAATAAATGTATATATTTTTACACTCAGGTTAGTATAAAATTGATTTATGTCAAGAAGGCGCAGATAATTGAGTAATAGCAAAGATCCGTTGTTAAATATAATCTTAATGAGATTTTCATTACTATGAATGCAATTTTGCTGTTTTCACAAAACTCAAGTATTTGACTATATCGATTTGTTGCCAATCACGATAATTTATCCCATTTATCAGTTTTATTGTTTGGTTTATTATTATTATTTTTTTTTTTTTTTTGATACTATAAATCAAATCAAATGTTATACAAATATAAAATGATTTTTTTATTATTATTTTTCGATTATAAATTTGTTTATCTACTTTAAGAATAAACGAAAAATAAATATGTTCCATCTATATGGAGTTTTAATGTTGAAGCAGTTATTTTGGCTTTGTCATTTTATACTTTCAGTACGTTACCTATTCGTTCTGCATGCTTCAATCTTCCACACATATGGGTGTCATACTATTATTATGGTAATGATATTATATATGAATTACTGTATATGTATTAATCAAATATATCCTTTAATAATACCTATATTATACAATACACTGTTTAATATATATATATATGTATCGTAATTAGTAAATGGGTTTAAAAAATATTGGTTTTTTATTTGATCAAAATCATAATATTTAACACAGACAATTTATTGTAACACGTTGAATAACTGAATAGTAACTTTATATAAGTAAAATAATAAACACAAATGAAACATTGAAATAAGACAAATGGAACATAATTTGATTTAACAATGATTATTACTATACTAATATAATTTGATTTTCTTATTAAAATATCTTGCAGCATAATATGTATTAATTAGTATAAATTATTGTGACAGTGATTTTCGGCAACAACTCTATAATTTTTATTTATACATTTTTGTGTTTGATACATAATACATATTTATTATTATTTATTTAATCTACTTGCATAGTGTTTACATAATATAAATAAGAAATATGTTTATTTTTCAACTAGAATTTTAATTGATGAATCAATACTTTAGTTCAGTTAAATTAATGTTATGCACTAAACCAAAAAAAAAAACTACCTTAAATCACTCGAAAACGATTATCGCTAAATAAATTATTGTTGGCTTAGTTATATAAATTTAATTGAAAACTACTGTTTTAATTATACTGATATGGGTTTCATACAGTTAATTTTGAAAGGTTTTTAAATTAATAATAATATATATAGGTATATGTGTTTAATGTCAGAAAACTTAACAGTCATAATGGTGAAGGTTCACATATTATGCAAGAAATTAATTAATTTGTTTGATGTTGATTATAATAATTTCGATTAATAATAAAATTATTATCCATTTATCATTAATGTCTTGTAAGACTTGACTATGATATATATACAAAAAACAACAAAACAAAAATAATAATAATTTTATTCACGGAGCCATTATTGCGGGGATGACGTTTAATTTAGAGAATATGACAGGAGTTAAGAGCAAGGACAGTGGATGAAAATACTGTCAGATTATAATAATTACTAACGGAATACAATCGGTTAATTAAAAATTTACAATGAACTAACCAGGTATATGTTCAACTAAAAAAAGAAAAAAAAGAACGTTAATTTCGACGCGGACCGAACAACAAGAGTCTTTATACAGAAAAACGCGTTTTCTACCCTTATTTAACGACCTTTTCTGAATCCTCGTCTTGTTTAATTTTTTTTTCATTTTCACCAAGTAAAAGTCGTGTAAACAGTAAGATATATTAATATATACATATTAAAAACTATAGTAAAGCCACTAGAGAGCTGTACACAGTAAGTTAAACGCTTGTCTCCGCGTTGTTTATATATTTTATACAGTTCAGGTACGAAATAAGAACGAAAAATGAAATTTGTTTTATTCTAAGAAAATAATAATAATAATAATACATACATTTATATATAAATTATTATCATAGCGTAAAAAAACACGAACTCCCAGTCGGCACGTATCCGTCCGTGTGCAAAAAACTACTCGTTTATTCGTAACGATATACCGTGTACGTATTTATTATAATACCAGCTGTATTACATGTATACAAATTATATGGCGTTTAATTAACAAAAATATTTTTAAAAAAATTTTGATTACCGTCAACGATATTAATTGTAGTTGAAACTACTCTAAATTTGTTTGTATATCTATAAAATCAATTAATGAAATGTCCGTCAAATCGTTTCAACAGTTCTTTATTCAATAATATTTGTTACAATCATACACATATTGCCGTTTACAAATATAATGTACACATAAAATTATGTTGGTACCGATGTAATTCGATAAAATTAGACTGTAAACGATAATGATTAGAAAATAACGTTAATGTCCATTTACTTTAAGGCAATGATGCATTTAGTAATATTTCCTAGGCAATGACGATAGTTCTGGCGTTTATCAACCTAACCAAACCTATTAAAATGTTAATTGAATTTAAAAACAGTCCCGTTGTATAACATCTATCTATTTAGTTAGTAGATTCTAATGTACAATACTTTTAAGCCCCCAGAATTTATCTTTCGAATACATCTATTTAATTAGTATACAAAGTAAATCGTGAAAACGGTTATAACGGTTGTTTTTATAAACATATTGCATAATATAATGTAGTACTTACCTATATATTTATTATAATTGATCGATTTTCGTAATTTTAAATTTCTAACTCATTTTCAATATTATATCAAACAATATTATTAATATTGTCTACTAGTATTAGACATAACGCTAATTTTCTAGCCACCGTTCTAAATGATATAGAAAAATATTTTATTTTACAGCATCGCCTATATTATTTGTTAATGCCTAGGTATAGACGAAATCGTCAGTACTTATTTTAAGAATTAATGTTATTTGTATGGTTCTCTCCTTGTACCAAAACGGATATAATACGACTTGATAAAGTTCAGAACCGTTTCCTCAGCTTCACTGGTCACTGTCTTAATACTGCTTACCCACCGCACGATTATGGGCCTATTAACGAAATACTTAGGTTCGAACCGCTATCAGAACGACGTAATAAATCTTGTGTTAACTTTAATAAGAAATTATTAGAAGTGCACATTGACGCTTCTCGTCTGCTAGAACAACATTCGTGTCCCAGGTAATACTGAGTTACAGGGTTCTTTTTATCCACAAATGTGTAGAACAAAATGTTGCGAACAATTCACTAATAGCTAAAATGATGTGCACAGCCAATAACGATCAATCACCAAGACCCACATCAATTTTTATTTGTAATTAATAATGTTATTAATTATTATACTATTTAATAAATTGTTTATATATATATTTATATTGTATTGTATAAAAGTCGAATGGCGTAAATTCATATAAATCAATAAAAATAAATATTGATATTTATGTTATTATCTATATATATTACATTATTGACAGTAACATATTATATACAGATAATATTCAAGAAATCGGCAGTTGACAGCGTGTATGGTTTAGATTACAATATTTTTATTATTATTATGATTATATCTGTGCAACGTAATCGATTTATACTGTTTTATGTCTGACGTCCATTATTCCTCACTGATGGACGAAAAATAATCGATACTCTTTGCAGCTACAGATATTATAATATAATATGATCATAATAATAATACTATAACGAGTGCAACCATCACCAGTACCAATATAGAATGCGTATATTACATTGAATGTGTCAAATGATTGATAAAACAAATATGTAAACAAAATAATTCTCATATGAATTCAGTTATTGACGTACAGGGATGATTTAGAAATAAAAATATAGTATTACCTATATAAATAATAACAATTATAATAATAATAAATAATGTAATTTATAAGGAAAAACGCAGTTAAAAACGTTCAATTAACGAATTAAACCATACGATATTCTACTATATCTATTCTGTCCAAAATCAAATAACACGCTATTTGGATAGATAAAATGTAATGCTTGTAATAGAATGGTACAATTTTTTTCTAAAGGTATTACAAGTAATATTTCCGTTTTTTTGTTGCATTTTTTTTTCAGAAATAACGATTTACGCAAAAGCGTACAAACGCTTTTGGCTGTTGTTATCCATGTATTTTATGTACGATGGAACCAAAACATAAAGTTTCATATAAATTATATCAGTTGGAGAGACAATTTTGAATAAAATAAAATAACGTACCAGCTTTTCATATGTATTTATTATAAATAATAAATATACAATTAAAAATAAATTGGTCACAGACAATTTTGGATGGTTACATGGCTACATATTTTGTTGTTTTGGAATAAAGTATAACCTCAATATTATGATATTCGAAGTTGTTTTCAAGAAATGTTAGCACTCAATTTTATTCCAGTAGACGTTACAAAAATTTACATTTGGCCCGCTTTAGTTGTGCCTTATAGTCCTTCGTAGACTAGTCCAGAGTTTTCGCAATAATTTCTTCTCGGGAAGTTTATATTTTCTCAAGGGGTGGCACGTATAGTAGCGTAAATTTTAAATTGTATTGTTCTACCAAATTTCGCAGTGTGTTTGTGTTTCGTAATTTCTCTCCCTTAGCTCGTTGACATGTTTAATATCGCAATAGAATTAAGTTTATATTTCCTTAACGAATGTTATTCATCGTCTTATTCTACCTAACTACATAGAAGATGACGTCTCTATTTATAAATGAAATTGTATTGTTCGAAAGATTAATATTTTGTTAGGCCTCTTGATTTTCATTGTGTATTGAGACCACGTTTGCTGTCGAAGATTAGTCTGCTAAAGTTTTCCAAAAGTATAGTTCCCGATAATAGTAAAAGTCACGAGGGTCTTAGATATATTTTCTGATTAAATAAATATCGCGCTGTATTCTATTTATGATAAACTGAACCCAACGCCTGTCTGTATATTACTTACAATAAAAATAAAAATAAAAACGTGTCTAAAATTCAGAAAACCACACAGTCGTCATAATGATTTCAAGTGCAATTATTTTATCGTCATCGAATATCGTCGTTAATATAATAATATCATTCTATCAGTATTATCGTTATAATGAAAAATATAAGGATAAACGTATACAACTATCATAAAATACGTACTATAACTTATACTATGTATAATCAAAAATCTATACTTATTTTCTCAATGAGATTTCTGTTAAAAAATACCAGACGATAGTGATACTTACAAGTTATTATTAAAACTAAAACACTTTTCTCATTCTCTCTCTCTCTCTATCTCTCTCTCTCTACATATATGTAGTTACTACACAAGTAAAATATTATATAAAATATTATAATATTATATTAACCGCATTAGTTGATTAAAAACAAATATGGCGTTTATTTTTAACGTTCTAGTTAAATAAACATTATTTTGGATTATTTATTAATATCATAGTACATCCATTATAAAATAATATTATTTTAATTACATTAGCGTTCAATTCATTTTTGTTGGTGTATTAATCCGATTGCTATCTTTCTCCATGTAATACAAAATGAACATCGCTTAAGCTCTACAATTTAACTCGCTATATAGTTCGACACAATTTGTGTAAGTACCTACTTAGTTTATACACGACAATTAATAATTTATTTTAGCATTGTACATGTCACACACAAATAAATTAATAAAATCTAATATATTAAGGCTGTAAGCTAATAGAAATAAAATATGAAATATTGGAGTGACGTATAACATAATATAGAAAAAATCCAAGAAAAAATATATTAATTACGGCCTATGATTGTTTTACGAAGTGTGTATCACAGAGATGCTACGTAAAACGCGAAATTATCATATTTTTTTTTCGAAATTCATAATAATATATTTCATTGTTATAAAATATCCAATAACTCTATTCTGTTTTCAGAATAATAACAATAAAAAAACAATACTTATTAGGTACCTGGCTGATTATATAAAGTAAGAGTACTTTGTTGTTTAAGATATAAACTGATGTCTTAATTTAAATGGAAATACCAACACTAAAGGAAGTAGAAATATATCTATTTTTTTTTTATGTTCTGGCTGTAAAAACCAAGATGCATACCTTGTTGTTAACATAAACTATTCGGTATTGTTTTGTAAAACTGGAGCAATTTGAGACTTACTTATTCTACAAAAAAGTCGTTGATTAAAAACACCGTTAAAAAGATTTTTACTATCGCATTAAACTATTACAAGTTGCAAAAAGTTTATATTGTAATTAACCACTTTTTTTATTTCGAGCTAAATAATCGAGTACCTACAAGCGGTAAAGTCTCTTTTATTCCTTAATACTCGCATTTCATAGTTTTAAAGAAGAATTAAGAAACATATAAATTGTATGAAAGTTAAAAATATTATTTAACTTCAAAACACTACACATTTTTCTTAAGATTGTATACTAATTAGTTAAGGTCGTTTCCATCAAACAATAATTTCTGAAAGAGCGCATACAATAATCAATTCTTCAAGGTCTACACTACACAGTGCTTGCAATCTTTCTTGATTTTAGACTAAATTAAAACAAACATATATTGGGTTTCAAAAAAGAAGAATTCAATACATACCGATTAGCTCATACGTAGTGCCTCGTACTAAAATGTAAGTTAATTCGTATCACTAGTATATTACAGACATGACTTTTCGAACGGTTGTTTTTGCACCAATACGTATAGTTACATTAAAATTATTCATATTTTCTTTATTGAAATATTAAATTTTTTTAAGTTTTGCAAAAAATGTCATATAACTTCTACGCTTAACCATTTATCTCTTTAAGTTAGCGAAGAAGTAACGACGAGTCGACCACATATTATTATAGGAATTGAATAAAAAAAAAAGATAAGTATGTTCAATGAGTATTTAAAATATTTATAAATCATGTATAATGAATGAAATTCAACCAGAATTGATTGTATTAAACATATATATCGCGATTAAGGTATAGGTACCATATTGTAATTAATTATTACTTTTATTGGAACACGCTCGGCTCACATTATTATTTTACTACACCCGAATATACGGCGACGTATAAACGATACCTAAAAACTATAACGAAAACGGAGAGGAAAAATAAATCTTCAGTTTTTTTTTATTTATGGTTTAATTTCCTTTAAAAATAATAATAATAAAAAAGAGCGAATAACACCCGGAAAAGTAGAAGTGCATGAGTGTGTATGTGATGGTGTGCGTGCGCAGTTTTCGAGAGCTGAGTAACGGGTGTGTAGAGGGGGTCGAGGAAAAGCACTGGATGTCGTCAATTCGTAAAATATGGTCTGTGTTATTATAACAAATAGTCTTGGACCGAATGTCAATAATACAGAGATCCAAAAAGCCACCGTCCGTTTCATGATACATGGTCTTGTTCAGGCTCTGCAGGCATTAAGAATAATTTCCCTTTCGTCGTGCATACATAAATTCTGATTTTCGTTCTGTGACGACGATTTTATGAGTTTGTTTCTTCAGAAAAAACACGTATGGTATATATATATATATATATATATATATATATATATATATTACATAAGCTCAGTTGTACGTGTTTTTATTTTATTATTAATATTATTATACATTTATGTAATGCATTACAACCATGGAATATTAACATAGTGGGAAGAAAAATTATGTCTTATTATTTTAATAGAGCAGATTTCTGCTTTTTTGTTCATAGTATATTATATATATTTAGTATTTAAATATAGTTATGTAGGTATATCGTATAGGGATAATATATAATATTCATTTCCTAAATGAGTAGATCATGTATTTTTATTTCAATTAAGAATACAAAACTATCTGAAAAATAAAAGTTTAAAATGGGTTGACCACGCTTTAAAAGCAAAGGATAAGTTAATACAATATAATCAATTAGTCAAATTGAAAAAAGTCAAGAGGTAGATCTAACCACCGATGAATTGACAGAATGGATAAAGATTTAGACAATCTGGAAGCAATGGGAATCGAATATGTGAATATAAAAAAAAAATTAGTAGATGAAATTACGAGGGCCCAGATCGAAAAATGTCATCACAAAATATCAAATTGTTTAAGAGAGGAATTTTATACTCTAGAGAAATCATGTTTCGTAATGAATGGTTTTTAATGATTGTCAAATCTAAAAATTTACAAAGATATTTTGCGTCAACTCTTGTAATTTAGGTTTGTTCTAATTAAAACTTAACATAAAAAAAACGATGATGTAAACATTTTCAGTAAAGGACCTAAAAGTTCTAAAGATACTACTTCACTTTTTATTCTCGGTAGTTATTTTATTTCCTTCGAATTTAAATTATAGTAAGATTGCACCATGACTATGTTTTAAAGTATTTTTTTTTAGAAATTATTAATTTTGTTTTTTTTAACTAAAACAAAGTATATTTTCTATACATTTAAACCTCTTAGTACGAAAGTCTGTCATATTTAAATGTTTTGACCATAGAATTGTGATATAAATATTTATTATATTTCAATGATGAAGATTTTAAAAAGTATTTAATAATTTGTTTTGCATTGAATATATTTAATACAATTTTTTTTCAATATTGTATTTGCTAAATATATTTATCAGTATCACATTTATAAAAGACGAACATGTTTTTATTGAACAATTGAGCTTAACTAAGAACAAGTTGAGTTTACATAACAGTATTTATTTATTTATTATTATTATTATTTTTTTTTATTAGATAAACCCGCGGCAGTAGTGGCCATTCGGTGGTAAATTATATATATTTAAATGGTAAACTAATAAAAAAAAAAAACATTTATAATAATTATTATTTTGCGATTTTATAACGCACACGAAATGACGAAATTTTTATTCGTGCTTAACATTATTTTCGAATATACAGCATTAATGTAGGATATACTTCGAATAATATATTATATATATAATTATATTCATCATATTTTGGTTGGTAGACAATTTGTATTGGTCCATTTTCAAATTAACATTAAAAATCTTTATAATAAGTTAATATACAATAATTCTCAAGCACCAATTCGATTAACTAACTTTTCGTTAACAAAAGCTATTTTTGTTGTTCAACGATAATAACAATAAACAATTTTCATTTCCTTGGAAATTTAAAATTAAAAATAAAAATATTTACATCCTTAAAAGTTTGGTTCATATTTAATGAGATATGTTAAAATTTATATTTATACAGACATATATAAAAAAAAAAAATTTTAAGTTGACGGTTATATTTAACGTTAAGGTAGGTTAAGTAAAAATACACTGCATAATACAAATACTGTAATATGCTATGTTAAAGCAGCAAACAATAAATTGGGAACTTAGGAAAAAAATATTGGCTAGTTGTGTCACGAGGGTTCTTGTTTTTACAATATTATTACTGCATATCAATAGTAATCAGTGAGCACTGCAATATTTAAAATATTTTGTTGTTTGGGTATTTTAATTTTTTTGTGATTTTCATAATATCAGAATTTGGTTTCAAGACTATCTTAATATTTTCCATTCAAATATTTACGCTATCGTGACTATCGTGTTATTAGAATTTACTAATTATTATTATCGTGTTTTATAACATTCTCGTAATTAACAAACATCTAGTTTTAAAGTTATATAAATATATGTATTTGTATTTACATATTAATATTTTCTATTCGTATTTAAATTAAAAATATAATATGTAAAATATAAATATAATGTTATAGGTACTTGATTTTAAATCATACATAAAATAATAATAAAAAATTGTTTAAATTAATACAACAATGTTTTTAATTTATAATAAATTGTTGAATTTCCCAAAGTGGATCAAGTACCTATCTAAACGGAGTATTGTGGAAGATAAGAATTTTTTTAATAGTCACAAGGTTTATATTTATTTTTTTTACAAATGTTTTAAAAATATAATTTTTTAAACGGCAAAAAAAAGTGTTTTACCTTAATATTGACTAATATAATATTACAGAGAAATATTAACGGCTGTTGTTAAAGTCAAAAAGGGAAAATTATATGTGGAATAGAATAATTGGTCAAGTATTAATTTCCAAAAGAAAAGATAATGTAGAGAGAAGAATACATTTATAACAAATGTTATTTTGAGGAATCCATCTTTCGACAAAACAATCTTTTTAATTACAGGTTTGAACCGGCATATAACTTCTACCTAGTAATAGAAAAACAAATATTCTTCTCCTTTCAATAGAAAATAATATTATAAACGTTGTTAAACTGTTTACTTGAATTGGTGGCACGCGTATTACACTTAAGACATCATTAATAACCAGATATCAATATTACACGCTCATAAATATATTTATTTTTTTTGATCCGTCCTGTGTCGGTATATACTCAAACTTTTAAGCGATTTTCAGTTCGACTAAAGATTGAAATAAAAAACGCAATGTACAAAGAATTAATTTTATTTAGCTGAATTAATTTAGCATCGTTTTTCCAACATAAATGCACGTATGTAACTGTGATAACTGGAAATTACCGTTATTTGATCTTATAGTTTTTATCAAAATAAGAGGTTTGTAAAATATTTCATTTTTGTGTTTTAATTATTTTAGAGTTGCTTAGGTATTATCCATACACTAAGTTTAAATTATTTTCAACAATACGTTATATAACTATGTATGTCAAATGATCCTAATGCATCAAACTAATAAATAAATTCCATTATATATGTTACACTACACTTTCCATTTTCCAATAATGCTAAGTATGTAAGCATTTCATGAAACGATGGTCTACGCTACTAGATGTAAGTCATGTCAACATGATATGGTTCTCACAATGCTGTGGTTTTGAGATTTTCTCATTTATTATCGTTAACATACGAATCTAATTATGAACAAAGAGAGAATATTGTATTGTGTTAAAACCATTGATATAATATTATTTAATATGCCTGTTATGCAAAAATAAACATATTGAATGCAATAGAAAAAAAGAAAAAGAAAGTAAAGAAATGCAAAATAAAAGTTTCTAAATTGAATTTGTTGACACACAATTTAAACTTTCTGGTAACAAATCTACATTTTAAAATAAGCGAAAGAAATACACTTAAAATTCGCAGTCATATACGTTATAGGTTGTTATATACGTCAATTATTTTTTGTATATAAAAAACTATTTTTTGTAGTACTCGTACTAGTCGTACTTAAAAAACAATTTTGATTAGTTACTGTTTTAATGTATAATAAACTCCATCACACGATCACTGTCAAAGAACCTCTTTCTATTCTTTCTTATTTATTATAATAATGTGTGATAATAAAACCCAGCTACATAGCCAGGACTTTGCTTGGGGGAGGGGTGGCACCGATAATTTGTCATTTATATAATCCTTAATAATTTTAGCATGCTGATGCCGTGAATATATAAAACTGTCGATGTTTTCATCAACAATCAACATAATATATTATATAAAAAATATTATGATGATGTACCTATAATTGCACTTTTGTAATTTTTTTCTTGCGAATATTTATTAGGTACATAATTTGTTTGACATTTGAAGATGGTGTTTTTAAGTTTTTCTGGTATGTTAACAAATCGTTCATGCCAAATTATATTCATTGTAGTATATTAATATATTATGTTTTTAAACATTTCTGTTAAAATATATTTCAATAAAGATTTATAAGGCTTAATATTATGTTGACGGATTTTAAAATTTGTTAACTACTTTATTAATAAGTATGCATAAATATTACTTTATTATAAAATATTATTTAGAGGTAATTATTTTATAACTTTATTTTTCTTTTCCTAGTTTTAAAAGCTAATAATGTGTATGTATTTTCTATATTGGCATATTGCAAAATACCTCGGTGTTCCTCAACTTAAGTCATACGTGTTATATTATGTGGATGAAAATAAATAACAATATTATATTTTTTGAAATAAACATTAACGTAATATGTTTTGCTACGAATTGTCAAGTTTTTAATAGTATTTACTTCCATTGATAAGAAACAGTATTCTTCATAAATTATTCGTATTAGTACCCGTGTTAAATGTTAGAATACATAACTGAACCCTGAACCTTAACTATATTTTTGTTTTAGCTACTTAATACGTACGATTATTCAATAGTTGATCTTAATTATTATATACTGCTAGACACGTGCCCATTAAAAATATGGTGAAATCTTAAGAAATTTTAATTTCAACCTATTAATAACAATGAAGGTATGTAAACTATTTTTACATTATATTGAAGCGGACCAAGTTTATTATATTTCATGTTGATAAGTTTTCAATCATTCAAGTAGGTACAATAGGTACATATATACTTAAACAAGAATCATAAATACATAATATATAAACCTACGTAGTATAATAAACGGCAGACGCATCACTACTATTTTATAGCAGTAAACTATTTCCATAAAAATTATTTTTAATTTAAATACTTTAAATACATTTTATGAACCTACAATATTACAATATTATTTCTTAATATTTCATAGAAATATTAATATCATGGCTCATTGCTAAAATTAATTTTTTATTTACTTTTGATTTTCACATTCAATGTAGTATTACAATAATTCTGCATCTTTTTACCATCTACATATTTGAAATAAATACAATTTATATTTTCAATAAAGCCAAAAGGTTTGAACTCTATATTCAATATTGTATTTATTAAACCTTATAGTTAGCTATTATATCTTATAGCTACGACTCTATTATATGTATACGGTTTCTAAAAGCGGATATTTTATGAAACTACATTTACGTGCTGTTTCGTAATCCACTTCGTTTATATTAGGTTGGAGTATAATACATACATCAAAAGTAGCAAAATAATTTTTAAGTCGTTATATTATACATACATATTACATAGGTATGTATTATATACATATTGTTTATATTAATTTCCTATGTTATCATTCCAGCCGGATATTGCGATTAAAAAATAAAAATATCAACTTTTTTTTTTTAATTTGACACACTAAAGTAATATGATATTTCCAATTTAAAAATTAAAAACCAATATTTTTTAACAATTTTTTGTTACAGTGTAATATTTGCAATTTAACCACTTTTTACAAGCATATATAAAAGTACAAAAGATTACTTTTAATTTTGTTAAATTTCAAGTTTTTTTATTAAAGTTATTTTAGTCGTTAAAATGAATAGATACAATAACGGGAGTCTGATATTTTTAATTTGCGAGTTGATAATACTTCTATAATTAATTAATTACATTGTTTCAACGGTGCTTATATAATATTTATCTCACTAATTATCTTTAATCGAATTAGGGAAATTACCTGTAATAGACATACTCAGCAGTGGTTATAATCCATTATATTTTACTTTAAATAATTTGTTCATTCATTAATCATTAATAATATTTTAGTTCTATTATCTTTTTTTCCCATTTATTCACATTTAAATCTATATTCCTGAATCCTGAGTAGCTTTTTGTCACTTTGTCCGATTTTTAGAAAGAGTTCAGTTTTTTGGGAAGTTTGCACATTTTAGATATATTATATAGTATATGAATATATCAAAAATGTAAATGAGTGAATACGTTTGGTTTAAATCCGAAAATCGAAAACATGGACAAGATTTAAAATTGTGTAATGCAGAGGGGTTCTAAAATTAGTCGCAAAGCCTCGGTGGATGGCGTCCATAATATTATAACACAAACTATTTGGAGAAGTGGATGCATCATTCAACCTCCCTGACTAAAGATTACTGCTAAACATTATTATTAATCGTCTCACATATTATAAATATAAAGTTAAGTGTATTGATAATATTAGTAGAAAATAAATTCGCTGTTGTTGAGTAAACTTCGTTCTTGTCGGTCATAACGTTAGGGAAATATTGTTTTGATTGTATTTTTTTTTTCCAAGGCATTAGTCAATGATACGAACAGAATAAAAAGAGTCAAATATAATATGTTATTAAAGGTTGAACCATAAATTCAGTTGTTGAATTTTCTTTTTTAGACAAATAATGGGAATTTCACAACTTTGATGTCAACCCAAAGCAAAATCATTATACCATCCCAGTTTCTGTAACTATTATATAATAAAATATGTTACGTCAAACTTTTAGAGCACGTTAATGTCGTTAACAAACTAACAATTTATTTTATATTTAAAGCGTATCACTGCATTTTAACAAATATACATTTCGAATTAAATTCTGAAAATTACGTTGCGAAACCAAGCACTACTAAGTATTTACGTTTCTGATATTTTTCATTCACGACATTTTATTATATATTATGATTAAAATGTTATTTCATACATTATTTTTAGCAACTAGTCTCTATATCACACAAATATTTAAAAACTGGCATTATTCATTTATTGACTGACTCAGTATTAGAAAAAAATTGAAATCAAAATCAATATTTTAAACATTTCTAGGAATAATATTTTAATCATGCATGTTTTTAAAAATCATCTTTTAGTTAGATTATATTTTATATTAGTTATTTTTAATTAAATTAAAGCGATATTATATTATATCACCAACCTATATAGTGTTTGATATTAAAAAAATAACTATGCATGAAATATGAAATTAATTAGTATAGTTAAATTTTTCCATCACTTTGATCTAATTAATTGTTTGATTTTTTTAATTATAATAATCACACAGTGCTTAACGTTGTAGCTTTTTGTTAATAACAAGTTAAATTATATTATAAATTCCACGATGTTTTAGCTATATATTTTTTTTATGAATAAACGTTTTTCTATAATATTTGAATATAAATATATGTTTTATATATAGAGTTTATTTTAAATTAAAATTGTTTTTTTTCTTAAATAAAGGAAAGATTTTATTCCTTAAATAATTTTCAGGAGTCTATGCTTTTAAATCAATTATTTTCATATTAAAAGATTATTTGAAAACTAATATCCAATATTTTTTATAGTGATAACTCATTCAGTATAGTTTGAGTTTCTTATATATTAATTAATCATTAAAACTGTATTATAATTATACTTTACAAATTAAAAGATACTTTGAACTACTTTTTTGTAATCCCAAGATTATTGTAGAACTAAATCATGTTTTAATACTTCAAAATACTATATTAAAAGCACTTAAAACTTATATTAACCATTACTGTATTAATGAGAATAAATTCAAATATGAATTTAAAACACAAAAATCTACATAATATAGATCAGTTTATAATGCTATTACTAAAAAATCTAATATCATAAAATATATTAACTTTATGTAAATATAAACCAGCTATAAAACAAAATAATAATAAAAATTGAATTAATCGTTTTGTTTATGTTGAAAAAAAATGTATAATGTCCAATGTAAAAAGGAGTACCTATTAATTATATAACATCAATTATTGATATTTTTTTTTAGATTAGGTATAAATAATTTATTATTCCAACATAATATTTAAAATGCATGAACTGGTTTCAAATATGGTTTCATGTATAAAAATAGTAACATTTTCAATATATTACAATTGTTATAATTACATATTGCATATTATTTAAAATTATTTTACTATTATCATGTACATATAATGGAATTAAATGTATTTTTAAAACAAAATAATATTATTACAGTTATAATTATTATGTCTTGTGAACAAATCTGTAAACGTGTTTTTATACGATGTCACGTCAGTCAAATTGTTTGATATTATAACTTTAAAATGTATAACACAATACGCCGTGCAAATTGCATATTAATTTAGCTAAGCAAATTGCTTTTAATTGGTAGCCAACGTACCTACACCACCCATTTTATGCGCTAAAGAAAATTGTTTATCTTTTGTTACTTTCTATTATTGTAGGTGACCAAACATGGCGTATTGCGTTTTCCTTCTTCTGATGTTAATTGAACAGACGACGTGTGAAGAACTACGTGTATAGATTTAGAATTGACTTGATAACGAGGTTGGGCAGGTCCAGTGACTGGACGACGAGTGTCGTTTTTCGAGTTTCAAAGTTTCATGGTCCGTCCTGCGATTTATAATGTTGCACTTGTACCTAAAACTGAGCGAACAACAACCAAGTCTATAAGACCGTTCCACATATATTTAAAAAATTGATTGGTCGAAGATGAAACTTTATAAATAAAACACGGTAGATAGGTATACTTCCGTTGAATTTAGTAGAAAGAACAATTATTTAAAAAGACTGATTGAACACAAGTAGATAAATAGTTTTAATATTTTGTATCGGTATGCCTAACCTTTATGTAAATAGAGATCAACAATGAATACACTAAATTCTAAATTATTATTAGCTACTTTTCTTAAGAATTATTAAATTGTGTGCTATATTAATGATAAATCGAAATTAGCAAACAAAATAAAAGTCGTTAGTTTAATATTGAAAATGAATTGTTATTATTTCGTTACAAACCTTCTAACTAATAAACATCGATACATTTGTATGCAGTCTTGTACAGTTGTACCTAAAGGTTTATAAATATATATTATTTTGTTCTAATTTGATATCTGGCATAGATAATTTAAATACATAACTAAAGAAAATAAGAAAAAAATAACTAAATATTTTTTTATTATAGGTACTGATTGGTAAATGATATACATTTTATTTTTTAATAACAATAACTCTGAATTGAAAATACGTATAGTATTTAATATTTATGTCAAAATAATGATTAGGTTAATTTTATTTTTTATAAATTCTATTATTTCTAATTGTATTTTGAAATAGTACAACAATTATAAAATAATATTTAAAATAAATTTCATTTAATTTCACTTGAATATGAAAACACTATTTAAATCAAAGTTAGATAATTGTTCAAAGATTATTCAAAAATAATATGAAAAATATCAAATCTATCGGTTTTCATCACATTGATTTGTACATATTTGGACGATTATGATTTTTACTTAAAATTTTATATTTTTTATGACATTTTGTAATAGCAATCTTTTGGTTCTGATATAATACACACTTGTTTGACAAAAATAAAATAATTTTTTTGACGTTTATTATTGATGACGACTTTTGGTCATTCTCCCCAATTTATACAGTCATACATATATCCGCTACACTAATGTCAATAACTCGAATGACTGATTTATACAACTCCGGATTTTCCTGGTACGAATTCAAATTATGAAAATACCATTAAAATTATTATTATTTTTATCGAGAATTTATTAAAGTGTACCTAGAAGTGTCCTGCGTTAGAATTTATAATTTACAATGTATAGTAAAATAATTTTAATAAGCAATCAATAAAACAAATATAGAATTAGTCAGGTACTCAACTCAGGTATACCATTTAACGTGAAATACTCATTATTTCAAAAACCATCAAATTTTTTACGAATATTTTATAAGTTATAAGTAATATTTAGAGTATAGATAAGTAGAATTTACAGGGATAACCACACAGTATTCGACCACTACTTGGCTAGTTTAAACTTTAAATACTTAAAATTAATAAAACAACTTGTCTGAAATTTGAATTTTATAAAATGGAATACTTCGAATAAATCAAATGGTTTTTGTTTAATAATCATTTTTTTTTTTTATAAAAACGTTGTTTTGTAATAATTTAAAATTATGTAATAGAAATATTTTTAAAAACGATGTTGTATTTTGAATTAATGAGTGCCTTACATTAAACGTACCACTCTGTAGACACAAGAATTGGTTAATTATATTAGTAAGAAATTCCTGCCAATCAGAAGTGACTATAAAAAAAAAAATCAGACCAAGTATACACTGTTTTGAACAATTATTAAATTTCAATTAAATTAGATAATTTTCCAAAGATGGCCGAGTGAATGGCAGTATCACATATTAGACGTTCGATGACAACGCCGTACCAGACGAATGAAAAGTCAAATTAAAGTCAAATTTTATCGTATACCTAACAAAAAAACCACGCTGACGGAATGTGGTCCTAACTAGGTGATACTGGAAATAAAAGAGCACCCACTATTTTATCACACATAATATTATTAATAACAGCAACAATAATAGTAATATTTTTAAACAATTTAAATTTTCTTGATTGGTAAATTAAATTATTTTCATTAGTTTAGATTTTATTTGTTTTAATATTATATTCTGGAACGAACTCAAATAGTGCAAAGGATGTGTTGTGGCCAACTACGTACTAAACAATATTAAAAACGCGAATAAGACAAATGGCTGTAGCCTAAAACGGTCTAGGATTCAGTAAAAAAAAAAACTTTTCCAACGAGTAGGCGTCAGTGCGTGTATGACAACAGGTGATCAGATAATATGCTTTAACAATATCAGTTTGGTTCCATAGCAGTAGCTATAAGCACACGTTTAAAAAGTAACATCGATTTAGTAGTGAACAATCAAGTATGACCTCTTTGTTTTATTATTGTGACATGTGGATATTATATAAGTTATTATTATTATTATTATTAATAAAAAAGAAAAAAAAATCGAATAAATAATGTATTATAACGTTAACTAAATTTAAAATTCGTTTGAAAAAATAAAAAAAAACACCACCATAAAAACGGGGCAAAATCTAAGAAAAATAGTTGTACCTCCCTTCCCCCTTCGTGATATTTTTCACCAAGATTGGACAGCGGACTATGAATTATTAATGATTTTCTGCTGTTGCCAATTTCTTGACGGATGTATGAGGGCTTGCTTTTTCAGCGCAGGATCGGGGCCCGTCTGGAAATTAGACTTTCGAAGGGGAAATATTTCATATTTTCGTAACACAGAAAGAGATATATTATATTTTCTCGTCAGCTCAGACCTAACGACTTATTCAATTCAGACACGAGCACGTGATATTTTTGAAAACTGACGTGACTAACAAGTTACAATTAATTTTAAATTCAAACGAATAAATTATATCGTCCAGGCGATATGATGTTCGATTAAAACGAACTTAGTTGTTTTTGTATAGTATGTATAAAAGTTCATTTGTTGTTTTAATTTGAATAGCTAGTTTACTAATGAAATATTGAAACTTAAACAAATCACAATATCTTATAAACGTAAATATTTCATGTTAGAAAGATTTATGTCTCTTAAAAATAAATTTTAAAATGAAAGTTAGAACAATTTATATGAATCAGACCTATATTTTCCATACACTTTAGTTGATTTTAAATGGTACGTTATTGATTGTTTTACTTTTTATAAATAAATGAAATGTACTTCGTTTCCATAGAAAGAAAAAGTTTTGCTATACATTTTTAAATTTGTTAATATAAATAAATTACACATCAACTAATAAGTTAAAGATAGTGATAATTATTTTTTTATATATTTTACTATAATGATGGTTGTATTGTTATATCTTTTATACCAATTATCTAAAATTGGTACATTTTTAATATATTTTTAATCGATTTTTTTGGGGTAAAAATAAATACTATTGTTTGTATTTGAATAAACTCAGATAAATATAAATATTATAAAATATTAATTTTAATACTTTCTAACAAAGTTGTGAAAGGTGGATTTAATTAACTTAATTACTTTTATGTGTTAATTTAATTATAATATATTAAATAATGTTATGAAAATTTTGCAGAGATCCTATTACATCGTTTAAAATAAAGGTACGGTTTTTTCTATTTTACAGCATTGGTTTCGAATAAAGAAATTGTAGTATATGGACGTCTTGGCATAACAGATTTTTTTCAGATTTTAGTGAATAAATTTATTGACAAAATCTGGTTTTTAATTAGTTAGTGCAAATCGATGTATTCTATTTTAAGTTTTCTAATTAAATCAGTCTCGATAATGCAACTATTTGATGATTCTGTTAGATCCTAATCACGCCTGGCTTTGACACTGAGTTCTGAAAACAGATTTTCGTTTAATATAGCTTAGGTTAACATATGATAATGATATTGAAAAGGATGCTTACCAATGAATATTGTTGGTTTCGAGTAGATAAGAGTTATTTATCTGAGATTGTGAAGTTTTAGGATTATATTATTGTAACATAGTTTTATTATTATTTATTATTAGATAAGTAGCAACATGAACTATTAAGAAGTCTGACTGAAAATAAAATAATTATAGTCAACAATTTTATACATTTTTTATCTTAAATTTTTATAACGTACGTATATGTGCATGTATTAATAATTAATTTAAAATATTTATTGAATATGTGGTAAATTTAATTTTTTAATTTACCTATTGTCTTTATATAATTACCTATTGTAAGTTTATTTGGATAATATGTAGTGTGTACAATGTACATAATACTACATATTACAAGTTGTGTTGTTTCTATAGTATCTAGTCCGCTAGTCGTGTTTATAGTTCATCACAGCTTATTAAGCAACAATATTCCTATTAACAAGTATCAACAATTATTGAACAACATCAACTAGCTCATTAAAAAAGTTCGGGGGGGACTAAGCGAGTTTTTCATTATACTAAATGAAGTATTTAACTATTGGGATTGTGTATTGATAACATAATATAATATACCAATTGAAACTTATTATTTGAATAATTATAGCCGATTATTCCACTAATTTTGGTTAAAAATATAATTCGAATACCTTTATTGAATTATCTACATCTAGCAAGTTCCATAATCTGAAATTGTAAATGAGTCTCCATAGAATATAATTGAGATATGATTTAATAACTAAAAAACTGATTTCAACTGTTTATTCTCAAACGGAGTGTAAGCATTACACATTTTTCATATTTTTTTTTTCGAAATGTTTAAGTATATAGTAGCTATGTAAAATTTGTATAGTCATAATTAAGCCCAAGACATTCCTTGATACATGATAAGTAGTTCTGAACTACATATTATGTTAATGTTGTTAAATTCTACGATACCTTATATCCACCGGCTTAGCATTTAATATACACATTACTATAATATACGGTGACTGGTGAGAAAGTGAAGAAAGTGAGCTTTTAAAATGTTATGTTGTTGCGAGTTTGGTAATCCTATTTGTCTTGAAAATATTTTACATCGTATGTTTATAAAATGTTTTGTTGAATATGGATATGTTATTTTATACGAACCAGTATTGGGGTTAAATAAGTTTGAATAATTATAAATTAAATTTATAATATTATTATTATCAGAGCAGATTTCTTGATCGAATAAAATATGTAAGAAGCAGTTTCAGATAATTAGTGATTTTTATACATAATACGTATATCATAGTAAAAGTAGTTGAACGATTTTAATATTCGATGACATAGCATTTAGTAATTTACCTAAAAACTAATATTGACTTAACTTAATGGCCATAATCTAACCCGCATGGGCGGATTTTAAAGTCTGACATTTAATGTCAGTGATACATATTCATTAAATACCACAACCTATCATTAAATTTTCCAACGAATGACATTAATACTAAACTAATAAAATATTACGTTCTACATATTGTAGTTACATAATTGTTGTAAATATCTATTTGGCTAAAAATACGAGTTTATTTTAAATTGTTATAAAATTGCAAATAAACTTTTTTCAACTTACATAATTTATTTTGTTAACTTTTTAAATTAAGTATTAGAATAATATTTTAGTTGGCTCAAACAAAGAAATAAAAAAAATAAGTTATATATCTAATAATTATTTATCAAAATTACATTTGTTTTAAATATGTTTTGATTTGTTCAAATCTTCTAATATTTGGCATTCTAAATATATTTTAACAATATAATATAGTTAAAAAGTATACACTGTATACAGGTATTACGTTTTTATAATTATTTTAATTTTTGAATAATCAAAACCATTTCTATCATAATATCACCGTTAAACATCAATATCACTAAAATATAACTTGTTTGCATCTAAGTTTCAACAACAGTTGTAATATTTTATAATGGTAAAGACAACATTGTAAACTCAAATAAGTTTCAATAGGGCTTTCGAAATATTAAAAGCTTCCAACAAACAAAAAAAATTATAACGATTTGATGTATACCTACACATGTTGTACTTATATAATATATATATATATATTATATTTGCCGAAACTTTGTGTTACTCGTTTGTTAGGTATGTCAAAATTATAGTTTTGATAAGATACGGAGAGCACGTGACATCACTGCACACAAGAACTTTTACTGATTCACATCTTTACAAATTAGGATAATTCATATGCATTCTAGTGCAGTTTATCAGCATTGAAACTTCAACGATAGGCCATATCGTTAAGTTGGCCAAATACTTTTGTACATACTGTCTTACGCGTCTCACGCACAACGACTAAATAAATAAAAC
Organism: Rhopalosiphum padi; assembly: GCF_020882245.1. Taxonomy (NCBI): domain Eukaryota; kingdom Metazoa; phylum Arthropoda; class Insecta; order Hemiptera; family Aphididae; genus Rhopalosiphum; species Rhopalosiphum padi. The sequence goes on along the minus strand of NC_083598.1, from coordinate 7,381,257 downwards.
GTGTCTGATGGAAATGCAATCACCCCTTTTTACCACAGATTAAATTATGTAAAATACCATGTTTTTAAGCAACGGATGTTTTTCGTTCTACCGTTTGCTGTAATACAAGTTTGTACATGTACAGGTTTTGTGGGTAGTAAAAGTTGAAGGAATAAGTCAGTATCATCGAAGGTGAAGTCTCCGCGTAAATTGTTGACAAAACTAAAGGACACCCATAATTTGTTAAAATCAGTTTTATGAGGAAAAGGACTCATGAAGCACAATTATAACATCATAATAAAAACCAAAATGTCAGTATTAAAAGAAGAGAATTTTGTTAGAAATTATTTTTATTTTTAAGAGTTATGTTAAAAGGCAGTTGCACATTAAGTTATCTTTTTTACGGCCAATATTTTGTTTCATTGCTTTAATTTCCCAATCAAAAAAATCGAAAACCTACACTTAAAGTTTTCATTAATTTCAAAGTACCTTGTACCTCTACCAATTTACATGTCATATTGTTGTATGCCCAGCCAACTACTTTAAAATTTCTCCAATCATTCGCCTAATGCGTGCTACTAACAACAACCCTCTTTTAATTTTAATTTGTAAATATATATTTACCCAGTTTGTATATTAATTAACTGTTCACAATAACTCCATTGTTTTTGGAATATTTCCATATTTATGAACGAAATAAAATATGATATTAACTTATAGGGTTCTTTGTGATTTTTTTTTCACTAAACCGTTTTTTTTTTTTAATATTATAATCTTGCATTTAACACAACAACCAATAATTATCCTGACAGAAGTCGAGTGGAGTAAGGTTCTGAAAGTTAAATTAAATTAGATGATATAATATAAACAAATATTTAAGATTTAAAACAATTTTAAAAAATCGATTTAAGTGCTACTACAATGCGTGACACCTCAAATATCTCTTCTGTTTTTTTACCGTACTCAATAAACTACTTATTGATTTTATTAAAATTTCATTATAATATTGTCTATATGAAATCGCGGGTGCGTGGCTTTCTCTTGAGATGGGATTTAACTATAGCTGGTTCTTCGGGTTCCAGGTTATATTCACGGTGGCGTGTACTACGCCATGATTATATTACGGTATGTGGGAACGGGGTGGTGATCCGACCAAAGACGGATAAACGAAATGAAATAAGATAAAAGAAAACAAAAATACAAACGGATACAAAGACGAAGAAAAATACGAATAATTCTCTACGTCCGGGTGTTTCCGGTCTGCGGAGTAACGGAAAAGGATGTTGCCAATCGGTTTGACACGTATACTCGCACGCACGCACACGCGCCCGTGAGTTACTCGAGTCTGACAAATTGGCTTTGCACCGACGACGACGACACGACGGCAACGACGACGATGACTAAGAGTGGAATGGTGGTGGGCTCGTGTGTGTGGGGCTCACATCTTCACCCACACTCACACCCCTATTTTCCGTGCAGCTTTCTACACACACACACACACAAACTCGGTATTCAACCTCACCCGCAGCCAATCGCGTAATACGCGTAACACACGTGAAAACATGACAGCACGCCGCCGTAGACTTACATCACGTAAAACCGCCCGTCGTGCGAGCGTAACGTCTCAGTCAATCAGTGTGCGAAAGCCGATACGATGACGGATGGAGACGATCGGTCGCGCGAAAAACGCGTATTGACGACGACTACGACGACTACGACGACGGTGGCGATGGCGAGGGCACACACACCGCGGACAACACCGCCGGGTTATTACTACGTGCGAATAACCCATATGGGTTCGGGGCTCGAAAATCGTAATTATTATTATTATTATTATCATTATAGCGATCGAGACGGCGTAAAGTTTTCGGGTATACTCGGCACATATATACGGTCACAGCTGCCGTGGTACAAGGCCATAGCGATTGGAATTGATGAAGAGCATTAAGAAGATAACGATTATTAATATTTTTTTTTTATATAAACAAGGGTCTTCGAAATAATATCTATGTACCGTGATTAATTGCATAAATTATATAACAGGTAGTCATTTTTTCAAGGAAGGTTTTTTTATTTCAATCACATTTTTCAAAGTCCGATCCATATTATAGTAAATCGTGACATCTCTACACAGTCGACGCATACGACCACTAAAGAATATCAGTATAATACGACCGACATGATTATAATATTATAGACAACAGTATACACGCACAGTGTTGTTATGATGGTTTTTTTCTTTCTGCTATATATCATGTATCTGTTCATTTTATTATATAACTTTATTACTAATCATTTTTATCACCATATTAAATTGTATAAATAATAATTATGTTGATATTATAACTATAATATTATTATTACGTGTTTAGAAAAAAGTAGATAAAATTTATAATACGTAGAATAGTTTTTTGTACTTAAAAGTATGTACTATACAATATTTTTTATTTAATTTTCAAGTTTATAAAAGTAATCCGTATAATGTATTCAAATTTTAATTTTAACTACATAATTTTCGAAATTATTTCAATTATTTGAAAGTTTGAAACAAAACATCACTAAAAATAACTGTATAATTTGTACTGAAAGTTTTTATATTTATTATTTTTCCGTGTTTTTTTTTTTTTTATTAACTAAAATTATGTATAATTAGTTTTAAACAATGAAGGATTATTATATTTAAATAATTTGAACTTCATTAATTTTTATTTAAATATTAATCATTTAAATTTAATTTTAATTTTTCTATATTAAGATTAATTTTATATTACCAAGACATGACGTTTTAATTAAATTAATTTCTAATCGTCTGAATATTCTTAAATTTGGTGTAGTGATTATCAAAACAATCACTACCTTTTATTTTATTTTTGTATCCAATTTTAATTCTTCCAACTCTACGGTAAAAACGACTCGCTTTGCTTTATAATTATAATAGGAATTCAGTATACCACTTCATTAGTTAGGTTACTATGATGGATGTGATTAAATTCAATTATGAATCATCTTATATTATGAAAAACAATTCTGAGCGAATATCAGTCAGCTTATACTTTTAAGTATACTTTATTTCATATCAAAGTGAAACCCCCCTTCCCTAGAGGCCACCTCTAAATGGCGAACGTTAATTTTGGAATATACTACAAACTTTGAAACTAACCCCTTTAAATTTATTATGTACACGTTTGAACTGCTGCAGAAAAAAATTTCAGTGACAAAATGTCATGTACTTAGAGCTTTAATTGTAATATTATAATAACATTATTTTTTTTATAATATTATTATTAGTTGTTATTAACTAGTATTGGTAGAAGGACCGCTAAAAAATATAATAATTACGTCGAATTGCAAATGTCCAAGACAAAGGAATGAAAAGACGAGCGTATACCAGATGATACGAACCGTACCATAAAGGGATTCATTAAGTTAGATGATGAGTACGAAAAGAATGTGAATGATTATAATCGCAGATCGAATAGTGTGCGCATCCGGAAATATCGTTAAGGTTTCTGATAAATTCAACTCTGTCAGGCTACTCACCTTTAGAGATACTTTTTAATGAAGTATCCAAATATGACTATGTTGGGGATTTGAAAACAATGATGAGCCGAACAAATGACTATGATTTCTGAACCAGTTCGCAAAATATTAAGGGACGAGTCGATCCATTTAAGAGTGCGTATATTAAAAGTGTATTTTATGAAATTAGAGTATAAAAAATATACCTGAAAAACATTATTGAATGTATTATATTATTATAGTTAATCTAAAATTTCAGCTTTTTTATTTTCTACGATGCGCCTGTATGATCCAGCTGTTCCCAAAGGTTATGAATGACGAAACTAGATTAAGTTAACACTTATAACTTTTGTGGAATAACAAAAAAAAAAAACGATTTTTACATCCAAGCTTTTGAGAACTTTAATGATTGTATATCATAATATTATTTAAAATCAAAATCACTACCTACCGTAACGTGTTGTTTAAGTTTGTTTAAAATGCTTACCGAACTTGATTATCATTTAATAGATTTCCTATATTTTTAAGTGATTTAACTGCTTTAATACCACTAAAATCTAGACATAATATAAAATATATTTTATGAAAATAATGTTTGTTATTTTTGTATAGATCACTTCCGTGGAACATTGAGTTACGACTGTTACGTATTATCATAGCGATACTACAAAAATAATATTACACTCGAATTGTAACAAAGTTCAAATATGCTCATAACTAAAAGCTTAAATATTATGTTTATGTGACTTTTTATGACGATACGGAACTTAGTATTAGGACTGAACATGAGTTATACAAATATGATATATCATACAAACTATTATTTAAATCAACTCTTTGTTCCGAGAAGTCATATATAATATGTTATATTATGGCTCGAGATATACCGGTAGACACCCATGACCCCATTTATATATTTAATCATATTGTTTTTTTTAAATAAACTGTGATGAATGACTATGCCATGAAGCTAAAATCCGAATTGACATAAAATAAGCATAAAATAATTGTGTTTTTTTTATTGTTACAATTTTATTCAGTTTAAAAATTCAAGGCAAATTAATTTATTAATAGTTTTCAAAAATTATACTGATTGTATGCAATTATAGTATAATTAATTTTGTTTGAAACATTTTATCTAACATTATTAATTTTCAAAATAATATATTGCATATTTTTAATAATAAGTATACGATTGGTTAGTTTTGTTAACATGTTGAGCTTGAATATTAATTCAAAGTTTCTAATTTTAAATTGAAGTTTCATCTTACCAAGTAAGGAGTAACATAAATTATACACAGAAAATAATCAACTGTATAGTTTAAGCTTCTATAATAAATACAATTCGCTTTATCTATACGAACTTACAAACTTTGTATACAGAACAAAAGTTTATCGAAGTATAATTCAAAAAAGATTATTTAAAAACTACAATATTTTAAGTTTTCAAGAAATTGTTATGATAACCCTGTTGTTTTTAAGTAAACTAATATATTTTCAAATTAATAATTTATAGGTTTGTTTAACTGTAAGTCGGGTTAAAGCTGTATCGGTTTAAATATTTTGTACTTCGAACATAATATCGGTATATAGTGGACACACCAGTCACCCACTACCGTTACCATACTGACTATTTTTTTTTTGTAAATATTGTTTTCTGTGTTGCAGCATACATGAAGTAATGTCTAAAGTAATTTAAAAATATATTTGTCAAACTCAAACTTTGAGTTAATGTTTAGATTGTTTAATACAAACATGTTGTCGTGTTACATACTTTTACCGAAAAAAATGTAATTATGAACATACATTGTGTTGTAAAATAGGTGTTTTTATAAATTTTAATTTCAAATGTTAAGGTAAAGTATTTAAAGAAGATAGGTACCTAAGTAAGTTGTTTTTACATAATTAGTAGTATAATTAGGTAAGTATTTATGAGCATAGTTTAAAAAGCATAAATAACTTTTAATAAATAAGATTTATTATTTTAATAACGTGTACAATATTTAGTAAAATATAATATGTAATAAAGAATAAGTTGATCAAGTGTATTAAATACTCTGATATCAAAATTATAATAAGTCTAGTTTATTTAAAAAAATTAAATTACAACATAATACCTATAGAAACTATAAATTTTATATTATAGTGCACGGATGTGTGTGACATATAATTCAAACAAGTGATATCAGTTTTTATTTTATAATGAATCGAAAACGGATCGGTAAAATAATGCATCACATTTTTAGATATTATTTACTTACAATTATTAAAAAAAATAAAACTATACATATAATTGCAGTGAATTCAATCATCGAATAGATAGGTGTATAACCTTACCCTGCAGGTACTCGTTATGACTAGAATTGTCCGCACTGAAATATCGAACGAATAAATGTTGAAAAATGATATGTTATTGTTCGTGTTAATACTATTATTATTATTGATGGGTTTTTGATATAGCGCAACTTGCGGCGTGTGTAATTACAAACCAATTATATCACTATGGTTCTCATAGGTTTTATCTGCCAAACCGGCTACGGTCTTTGCGATGGCAAAAGCATCCCTTCTCCGATGACGGTGTCCTTATCGCCAATTAGAAATATAAGGTGATTCGATCCATTTTAAAAATGTAACTTTATGGTTATTATATTTGAGTGAAGTTCACTTCACATATTCCTATTAATTGTGCAATATTCGTAGCACTGCCATTTTCCCACCAACCTTTGACATTTTCGCATGTGTTTGGTCACATGCGTCCTGGAATAAAACTGATTTCACAATGGTTAATACAATGTAAAAGAAAAACTAAAAATTTGAATTTTACTTTATTTTATTCGCACAGAATGAATGTCAGCATCATTTAAGATTATAATATTCATACAATGGAAATAAATTACAATACCAGTAACGTAAAATATACTTCAAAAAGAATACATTAACATATTATATCATTTCGATAACGTTCAACACGCAAGTCAACTGTTAATTGTTTTCAAGTGAAAGTTAAGATTAACAATGGTGATGCTCAACCATAATTTAATACTATCTAATTACTTAAATAACTTCATGGCTGTGCATAATTTTTGAACATATTATAGTATTCTGTTGAAATATTAGATGCTGGATAACTGCTATATTACTATGACTGAGTACCTTTCAAAATATTATTACAAAATCTAATTAAATTAAAGTATACTATCAATACAATTATATGTCTTTGAATTGATTATTATTTAGTAATGTGTTTCAGCACGAGCTTGATAGTCTTGCGAGTGGAGTAAGAATGTTATTTTTAAATTTTTCCGGAGCATAAACATTTTTTTTATATAACCATAATACAATTGTTTCATTGTCGTTTTTTTTACCTTTCTCCATTGTTGAAAAATATTAAATAGGGTTTCATCAGGTAATTATTACTTTTTATACAAATTTGATATTCAATTTTTACACTTTTTAAATATTTCAAACAAATTGTTTTTGTAAGAAACAAATTACTTGTTTAATAATAACAACGACATTCAACAACAATAACAATAATAATAATAATAAAAATAATAATAATATTAAATATATCGATTTAAACTAAATTGGTAACAACTTAAAATGCCAATGAAAACAATTTTAATTATAATTTATTTTTATATTGTATCAGAAGTCGTATCGATAAAATATGATAAATATATGATGAATGATAAATTATCCTATTCGTCTGATTAAATACCTACTTGAAGATTTCGTCTTGGGATTCTTTATTTGTTCGTTGTACGTATCACGTATTCGTTACTCTTGTTTCCGTACACCCCTGAGCATAGTATGCTGTATATACGTTGACTTGTGGAACTATTGCGTTTTTTGGCAATAGTGTTTTGTTGTGTTAAAACAGTTAACATTTTTTTTTTTCGAACACTTAATTTGAAATTAAATATCACTTGAGCCTAATGATACAGTTGTTGAAACTCTGCTCGTTTCTAATTATTTTATACAACAGTGAGTTGGTAGACGTGTGACCGCTGTGATTCCGTTTGTAGATACTACTAGCTTAACAATTATACGATTAGTAGTTTATAATAAATTGCTTGCAATCATATTGAATATTTTACAAAATAATTAAATAACGTCATGGTTTAAAATGTCAGTACGTACAACATATATTATGTTATGGTATACATGATTTATTTGCTAATCAGAATATTATAATATATTATTTGGTATAATATCTGTCAGACTACAACTACATAATATCTATTTATTTTAATTGTTAATCCCCATCGCTTTATGTGGAATTCAAGTCACATGGAGTTAATTTTCGTCGATATAACATCACCAGAGGCCTAAACCTGATGACAGATGTAGTGCATGTTTATTGTACATAATATTATGCCAATTTTATTACGCCAATAATTAAATTCGTTCGACATGTAGATTATTGTAATACAATCCATATCATTTGTTATCCATATCGCTTGAGAAATAATTCAAACGTCTTATATATCTATTATTGAATGTAGTCAACATAGTCAAAATTACAGTATCTATGACCGTCATAATGTTATAACTCGATTATTTACAGGTATATCGATTAAAATTAAATTTAAAAACTATGGACATCATGTTTTAATAAATTATCTACTGAAAAAGTACATTTTGAATATTTTACTATATTTTATGTCTTAGACTTAACGACTGTAAAGCTCACAATAAAAAAAGTTATTTTTATTAATTTGTTGTCAAATAAAATAACTTTCATAATATTATACAGATTACTTGCAATATTATCTTTTAAGCACTTTTTTTGCTATTTTATGTCGTTATATCTCGAATTTTCGTAGTTTCATACTTATTTGAAGTTAAAAAATATCTATTTTACGTAATAATATTATATAGATACACTCGTCTTTTGACGACGTATTTTGTTAACTAGTATCTAAACTTCTGTTATTACACTTAAATTATTATGACATTAGTAACTTAATATCCTCTAAACTACAACAAACCATTACTCTATATAGACTGTTTGCAAACAGTTCTGGAAACTGCGCAGTATTCGGTCAACCATAAAACTTGTGGCCTGCAGATTTTGTTTTGTATTCCGTTGGAGTTTTAAACAAACAGAGATCTTCTCATCAACATTCAAGAAATTATATACCATTCCCAGACGCACGATAAAAGTAAAAATCAAACACAATGGGTGAAAAAAAAATACGCATTAATATTGTATGTCAATTTTTCGTTTTCGTTGAACGCTCATTATTAGCATATGAACATTATAAACACCTTTGAGGTAAGCGTTGATATATTATTCACTTCGAAATTGTATATTTTTTATCTACATCCCTTTAAACAGAAACTTTTACCTGTGGATATTATAAATAGTAGGACGGAAATGAATTTGTATCCGGAAGTATCTAGTACGTCTAGGAAAACCCGTTTTCCTACTTTGCGGTGTTAAAAACAATGATAACTGTTTGTAAATATAGTAAAAAGAATCTAGAATATTAAAATATTATGAATATTAGAATATAAACATTTTAGATTTTTAGTGGAGTAATGAATGTATTGATTTTGCAATGATGTTTTCTATTTTTTTTTTTTTGTCTTGCCCTTAAGACATAATATTATATTTATAGAAAAATACTCTGATCTTCAACTCTAAGGGTGGTCTCAGATAGAAAATTACTTTTGAAAGGTAAAAATTAAAAAGTCATAGTAGTTTCAAATAATTGAGAAACACTGTTAAAAAAGAAAAAAATTAAGAAAAAATGATGATGTTTATGCAAAACTGGGTTTTTACTTATTCGATTTTATTTTTTATTATTCATGTTGTAGTTTAATAATTTGCAGAATTTTAGTGGAAAATACTTTACGACCCGTATATCAACTTCAGTGTTGGATGTTTGCAACTATTCAGAATACCTAGTCTACTAGTTTACGATTGGTTAAATTATGATTTTACAATCAACGATATATTCCCACGTTAGAAGATATTACGACTATCTTAATTGATTTTAAAACATATAAATAATACTTACTATTATGAATATAATACAGTTAAATTAGTATAAGAAAAGATTATTTTCTTTTCTTCCTGCACTACATATTGTGTTCTTTTTATTAAGCTCATAATTAAAAAAATACATACATGTTGGTATGAGTTTTTTTTGTGGTGATAAATACATCGTTGCGACAATTGTACTACTTAAACAAAATAAAACTTAAAACTGAATTAATAAATAACTTTTAATGAGTTTAAATATTGTGTTACATTTTTTCTAGTTTTTTTTTTAGTTCTTTGGATTCGGCGATTAAGCAATTAAAAAGGTAGTGTAGATGTCGTTGTTATACCTACATTTTCAATGCAGATATTTTATAATTAGGATTCCCGATTAAAAAAGTTTTCTGCCGAAGATAGAAATAAATAAACGAATAATGAAGAAAAAATCAATAGTAATGAGTTTACAAATGTACATATAACGGAATATCTCTGCAATCGTATCATTCGACTTTTCTTGATGTGTATTGGATTTTTCTCGGAAGGTAGTAAATAAATTAAATTTTCAATGCTTATACTTGGAAACTTCGGGATGTCATACGACGACGCCTTGCTTAATAACATTTTTTTTCCATTTAAATTTATCAAGTCTGCGATGGCTAAAGAGTTCGAACAGACGTCTACAACATAAATATGCATAATAATAAACAACCAATAAATAAGTAAAGAAATTATTTAAATGAATTACGACTGGTTGATCAGCCATCACTGCGTACAAACCACACACTCAATTATTATGTTACCTGCCTTGGGCCAATCGGTAACTTTTCCCGCGAAAGTATGATATATATTTCTTTTCACAACCACTGACGATTTTCTCAGACCGACGAAAGTCGTGCAACCGTCAAAGTCAACACCAGTACCGTATTTCATATACCTACCTGCAGCGGGGTCCAACAGTGCGGCTAGGTCGCATAAAAGCAAATTAAGAAAGTATATGCACCAGCAGCGCGATTTCTCAACCGATTGCTTAATTAACCCAAACGTTAATTAAAGGTATGGCGCGTTTAATCGTTTGTCTATATTACACACAAACAAAAGGTCTCTCTTTAATTGGCTACTACAGGGGACATGTACCTACGCATTATGTGTGTAATACTAATGCACAGTCCGCCCGGAATACTTAGCTCGGACTGAATAATTAATCGTATGCCACGAGCAAGAAGAAATAATTAACTTGAAATTTCACCGTTTCGCTGTATTAGTAGCAGAACAAATCATGACTGAAACCCGGTTTCCTTTGCAGACTTCACCGAGTTGGTAAATAACGGGTACAAGTCATTGTTTGCTGATGGTTTTTTTTTCTTTTTAATTTGCAGTCATCTAATTGCTTTAAAGTTTAATGTATTATTATTTTAAAATTTCAGACATTTTAACAATGGTATTGTCTACCTAGGTCACAGTTTTAATTAATTCTATGAAAAAAAAAGATGATAATAATAATAATATATTGAATAAGTGTGTTTTAAAACATACAATTCTTTTCATTTTCAAGTCATGTATCTTGGTTTTTTTTAATTAATCTCAAATCATATTCTTTGATCGTTTATTAATTATTACAAATTATGATAGTTCGAAATTATATATTATACGAGAATTTTATATATAAGATAGGTCTATAGAGTAGGGGAGGCCAGCGAGAGTAGAATCGCGAGCCACCAAATATGGAAGTGCCAAAATGCCAAAAAAAAAAAAAAGGTTATATATAAGTATAAATATACATAAATTCATATTAAAAAAATGTTTTTGTAAAAATGTTAAGATAAGATACGAGCCGCAAAAGTCTATAACGCGAGCCGCGGTTTTGCCACCCCTGCTATAGAGTATAAACAATAGATCGTTATGATATGATATGAGTTCAGTTCAATGTGTTTTTAAATGTAATACATAAAATATAACTTATAATATTTTTAATATTATTATTAACTGGTATTGTGTTGATGGATTTGATAATTTGGACAAAACGACTGATACGACCTACGTATGATTCATTTAAAAATATTACTAACACAAAATATAAACTGCTATGAAATTACCGTGTAAGAATATTTTATCAAATGATTTGAATAACTTGTATAGTGTATACTTGTGGAACTGGAAAAAATATATCTTAAAGTTTAGTGTATGTACAATATTATATGCAATGCGTATATTTAATATTAATACATACAGAAGTTTAATTTAAATTTATAAAACAAGTTATTATTAGCTTGTTACTCAAACTTAAAATTATGACTCATATTTAAATAACACTATCATCCAATATACAGTAGTAAAGTAGTTTTAGTCAAACGTATAAGTCAAATTCAAAACTAAAATACGGATATATGAAAACTAGTTTATTAACTATAAATTGGATTTTCAAGTTTTAGTCATTCAATATTTAAAATCTTAAGTGTAAGAAGTTTTATGATTGACCCAAAACGGAGGAAGTTTTCTTAATTAATACCTATCAGGCAATTAAAATAATTTTTAATCAGATTTTATTTTGAGATTTTAAGAGGGCGTTTATACATGATAAAAATATATGATAAATAATGGAACAAAGGATACGACAATTAAGTAGATCATAATAAATATGGTTACATAGGTATTGTTATTTATTTTTATAACAATATATAATTAATATTTTAAGTTCAACCTATAAGTAAATATAAGTAAATTTGTAATATCAAAATGTTACTTGTCCTACTTACAAATGTGTCGTTTAAAATGTTTCAATAATAGCTGTAAGCGCCCACATAAATATTCTTACTCGGTCTGTAGTTTAATGTACTTAACTGTGATTATTCAATGGATCTAACTATCTATAAGTGGTTAAATTTCCCGAACTCTGGAAACTCGAATCGTTAAATTTAAGTTCACAATTTGCGATTTCAAAGTGTCTCGAACGTCGGTTAGAGTTCCAGATGTTGCAGAATCACAAATATTGTGACTTAAGCTTTGATAAATGTAAATATAAACATAAAGTATTAATTTAAAATGATATAACTGTATTTATATTTTAATGTATTTTATTTACAATAACTGTTATAAAATATATTATATTGTTAACTGTAAACAAATTTCGACATTGGACCCTTATGGTCATAAATATTAGATTATTCAAAGACGTTTTGAGTATGTCTATCATCAATACACACATTTTCAATCCATTAATTAATTAAATGTAAATATTTTTGATATAACTCGAATTGTCCTAAAACATAATCTAATTAGAAATCAAGACGATTTTAGTACGTTTCAACAAATTTAAGTAAATAAGAAATTAATTACTCAGAATATATTATTCATTTTCTTACTAAATATAAAGCACAGAAGTCATGTAAATTACCGCACAAGAATAGTCGTTGCAATAATATTATTCAAAGATCTTATGGGTTTATTAAATATATATATTACTGAATCTCTCTGAACTAAATGCATACTATTTTACCTAATTAATCTAAATTATGTATTAAAAAAATATGAAAAACATTATTTTATTAAAAATTAACTATAAAATCGATCACTATTTTTTTCAGTTTGTTGAGTTTTTTTTAATTTTTTTTTTTTTTGTAACTTACACCCAAAGAAACAAATCTTATTGATTTGCAAAAAATGTACTATTATAATATGTATAATTTAGAATGTAAATTAAAAAAATGGATGATATGGGTTGTAAAAAACAACTGATATTTGTATAGTTGTATGATATTTGTATTTATATGATTGTAATAATGGCTGATAAAAATAATAATGTTATTAAGGTATTTAAATTAAATTATCCATGTAATATGAATAGTAAGATAGCTTCAATTCACAGATGTAAAATATATACAATTATAAACAACATAATTAAAATAATGTTAATATTAAAGATAGATTCGGTATAATCGGTATATTGTTATATAATTATACAAGTGTATCTATTATAAATTAGAATATTTTGAACGGAATGATAATTATAGTGATTTTAAAATGGTGTGTATTTTATAATAAAAAATCTTCAATTTTAAATTCTGGGGGTGAAATAAAATTAAAACTAGTTGCGGTTTCTAAGGTCAAAAACAAATTGCAATTATTTTCAAATAATTTTAAAAACGAAAAATAAAGGAAAAACGAGAATTTTTACACAAAACCAATATTCGACAAAATTTATTTAGGTTTTTTTTTTATGTAACTCAAAAACGAATAATCTTAGATATTTAGAATTTTCTGTTAATGCTTATTATAACATTAGCTATACATTAAATCATTTTAAAAACGGTTTCAAGTATATAGTTACATATATATATTTGTCATTTTTTATTTATGATATAAAAATAATTGTCATTTTATTGTAAAATTTACACTTAATCATTAATGGTTATATATAATTTAATATATTATTTTCTATATTAAATATATATATATATATACTTATAAAATACATTATTAAAACGTGAATTGATTTTGTACAAAATACTTCTACGAAGTGTGTTTCATAAATTATAATTCTTTTGACTAATAATCAACAGATATTTTAACAGACCATATTTCAACATTGTATCTGTCTACATTGGACATTTCTATTCCAGTACGGGTTTGATTTATATATTATTCCAGGGATTTTTTAGTATTTGCATAACTATATCATCGTTGTTTATACTCAATCCGAGATTTTTGTCATATATTTAGCATAATTACAAATCCTATTAATTATAATTACAATCGTATTTTCAATATAAATAGTATATTTAATATAATATGGTAGTATTTATTTTTTTTATTTTTTTTTTATTCGAAAAACGATAAATAATTTTGAACGAAACCATCTGTCAGCCTAATATTTTAGTACTGTATACTAAGTATATTTTATGATATATTTATATTGCTATTGAAGTTATTTATAATTTTTAACAAAATTGATTTTGCGTGTCAAACCCTTAAAACTGCAAATACCTAAAAATAATTTTCATTCGCAATAGAATAATAATATTATACTTTATTAACAATATAATGGTTTGTAGTATCACCGAAGTGGTCACTACTATGTGTTCTGGATATTTGAAATCCACAATTTGACGTTGTTGGCTATTAAAAAGCAACGGAATGGCAGTTAACACGCATGTTATAGCTTATATACCTCATAATGAAATATCACTAAAAACATAAAAAATGAAAATATGAAAATATGTGTTTCAATAAAATATATTGAATTTGTTGCCAATGAAATACTGAAAATATAATAAAAATGTATCAAAAATCGTGATATTTTGATGAGTCAAAAATTTGGATACGATACCGAGTAATGACCAATAATTCTGATTAATATTTCGGTAAGTCTTACTTAACCCACTTTCAAAGCCGTCACCCACACGTGATTCGGTGTTGGTAAAGAGACAGCGCGATAGCAAACATTACCTATTAATTATATAAACACGGTTTAATTATTGTCACCCGATAATAATATGGTTTCTTATGTGATACGCATGTGGCGAATATGTTTATCGTATTATATTTGACCGAGTTTCTCGGTTACAGAAAGATGACCCCGTTCCCAACCTTGAATCCTGGACCGGACCTCTTCGACTAACAAAATAGGACGCCATTGCCCGGTGGTGACCGTTTCCGGCCCGCAATAAACAACAATATAATATCTCACACACACAAACACACACACACACACACATGAGCGCGGGCGCGCTCGACCGCACGAATCGCTATAAGTTATTTAAGTCACGGAGATCGGTGGCGCCGGCGGTGGTTGAGCCTGTGCGTTATCGGCACTGTGTATGTATTTATATATTGCGGTCGGCCTTTGATCAGCAAAGGCTGTTTAGTCATTATCATTTCAACGGTATAAACCAGAGCGCAAACACACACCACACACACTCACGCACATGCTGTTCCGAGCAAACTTATTGCAATAACACTGTTGTATGGAAATTCGTACGTATCCGATATGCATGTGTGTGTGTATGTGTGACCTCCCTTCTTCCTATAGACAGTCTTCTATACTTCCCCAGCCACCGCCGTCCGTGTATAGCTGCACGTCGCTAAAATACTTTCACGGGCTGTTAGGCCGATTCAAAAAGTTTTCCTAATTAAATGTTTTACCCTCCTTTCACCAACCCATCACTCGGTTTCGTATATTATGATTATTAATTTATATACATCTTCATGATATAAAATAAGAATTGTTTCCTTTTTGAAAAATGTCGTGTTTCCATGTATACACATATTAAATTATGTTTTATCGACTTTAATACTATAATACTCGTTATCTACTAGGCGACTTAGTATAATAATAATAATTATTATTACTGATATAGTGATGTCATTATTGTTATAATAATCGCGAGGTGAAGTGAAAACAAGAGGTTTTCGTGTCACTCGCGGGAAAATTGGTACGGCTTTCGTGTTATATATTATAAGAGAAAATCAATTAAAATAACTCCTACGGTTTCACGTCGAATCCTGTAAAATGTATTATAATAATACCTCCGCAGCCGGAAATATACAAAACACGTTTTAACACATTTGTTCGTGGTTTTTATTTTTCCCCCATTTGGTATTGTGTCTTGGAGACAGATTGATTTTTCATAATTTAATTTAATACGGTATACCTACCTAAAGATTTATTCCATTTGTTAATTTATCGACTCCATTACATTTTATCTTAACATAATATAGAATACAGTATTATCATTTTAACTCAGTACCTTACACTATACTTAACTCACACCTGTTTACATCTAGATCAGTTCAAAGTAAACATTATAGCTAGTGAACTATCTACAGTGCTCCTCTCTCAGGATCCAAAGAATACAAATTACTTTAAATTTTGCTACAAGATTAATAAGAAATGTATATGAAGTATATTATAAAAATAAATTATTTATAAGGCTGCATGTGTGTACGAAAATGGCTGATACGTATTATAATATTATAACCTTATAATGAATAGTATATAAATAAAAGAAACTATTAAAAATAATTCTGTTAGTAGCTAAAACTAAAATTAATGTTATACAATATACAGTGACTGAGTGAAATATAAAAAAGTTAAATAAAAATAACGAAAAAATTCATTATAGATATAAATTTTTTTTAATACATTAGACAATAGTAGAATGATTTTATTTAATTCAAGCTGAACGACTAGAATATATAAAATGTAAATATAGTCGTGGGATTTAATTTTAAAGGATTAATTAAAAGTTATAAATACTCCAATGAAAACAGTAGAGAGATAATAATAATCAATCATCTCATCTTTCATCTCATCGATCACTCATTATTATATAACAACATTATCATAATATTATAATACGATATATTGCAGTGTAATCAAGATTTAAATTATTTTTCGGATGTACAAGTATACATTTTAAATTGACTCAAGGTTTTTAATTTTAAATTTGTTTTCTGAAGCCAAAAAGTTGTGAAATAGAAAAAACGTTTTCTGAATAGCACCTTCTTCTTTCATATAGAGTACAAATTTTGATTAACTATTTATATTAAACTAATTTAAATACCACTAATTAAACATGTATATTGTTTGATTTTAAAATTTGAATAATTGACAGTTTAAGTTAAATATAAGTATCAATTATACGAAATTGTATGAAACTTTACATAATTTGTTTTTATCAAATCCCCATGTAATATATTCTATGAAAGAGAATAAATCATTTTATGAGTAATAGTTGTTTGAAAAAATGTAATTTATTTATATAAAAAATAAAAAAGAAGGTTATCAATAAAAATAGAAAAAAAAATGTTTAGTCACCATACGCTGAAAAATAGTTAACAATTTTAATTTTTCAAAAATAAGTATAAAGTTATAATAAAAAACCTAAGTCAAATTAAACGAAATATTTAGTATAGGTATTATTAAATCGTGAACACACTGTATTATAATATTACCTATATAAAATAGTTTTTACCAAGATTTTAAAAATCTTATTGTTTTGTAGTATATGACTATAACAAATGGTAACATTCTTTAAACATTGATTATAAAATATTTTTATCGTATTTGTAAATAATTACCTTAAAATAAATAAATAATAACTGTATATTTTATTATCAAATTGAAACTCAGTTAGAATTGTTTCATTAAATTCATAAATTGATTAATACAATTATTTTTACTCTCTGAAGTGTAAATAGTTGGTAATTATCACCTCTGGATTGGTCAATAAATTATTTCATTTTAAGAGAGAATTTACAGTTAACAATAATTTTTTTTACCCACTTGTAAAAAAAAACTGTTAAATTAATTAGAATAATGATCTCTTCGCAGTACTAACTTTACTATACGTATTGTTTTCCGACGATTTTATAAAGTTAATCATTGTAGTGCTGTGTGACACTATATCGGCCGATAAACAACAATAATAACAAATACATCCCATATAAGCTTAAAATGTTTTGAAAATATCAAAAATATATTAAATAAAAATAATAAAACGGAGTTTTCTCAAAATCCACAGTGCGAATAGTTAACGCGGTTTATATACGAGTGTTTGAAATATATTGCGTACAACGAGTGCGTCCAATTAACGCAATCGATTTAGTATACCGCATTCAAATAAGATACAGCTGACTGACTATTTATTTCGGCGAAATTAACATAATCATATTAAGTTGGTTAAACTCTTCAAAACAATTTAAGCATGGGAACTGTGTGTTTTAAAATTACGAACAATATTATTGTCTGTTGTTTCTGTATTTTGTTAATACGAACGCTCAACGGAATTATATCGACTATACATTTGTTACCATTGCAAAGCACTAGGAACATTAACATGAATACATTTCGTATTTTTATAATACTAAATTAAACGACGCGGCAGTGTGGTGCCCACTTAAACGTCAATAAAATATGGGTATAGTATTATTATTCGTTTTTCAAATACTTATATTAGAAAATAAATCACACCGACTGTAAAGTTTGGAAATTCAATAGTGTTGAATAGTATCAAAGCAATATTTTTCACATCTCGTAGTGGAATACTTTCATAACATGTTTGGAATTTGAATAAATGTATTTGTTTTATTATAAATATTATTATATATTTACTCTGAGTTTTATTGTAACCTTTGTCCACTGACTGTCATTTGCTACGACTGAATCCAATATATTAAAAGCGATAAAAAAAAAACTTAGAGAGACAGTTTTGAGATTTTTTTTACAGATTATATCATAAAAAGTTACTTTTACAAACAACAGTAAAAAACAATACAATTTAGAGAAAAATAAATAACACATTAATATATTATTTATTTGACAAAAAAATATTCTATTGGATTTATATGTTAGTACCCTTCATAATATAACATTATTAGTTTTGAATGATATCGTGTTCACTTAATAACTTTAATAAATTGTCTTTAAGGTTAAATTACTTAATTTAAAGCCAATCTGTCGTTGCAAATTATTTTTATTATACTTTATATTTTTGTTTTTTATATACGTTGTCCACGTGTTATTCGTTATAGCAGTTTAAAGCTGTGTAGGTTGCGTAATATGAAATAATTAATTACTAATATTACTATTGATTTTATCATTATTATCACTTCTATAATCGAGTGCTAGTGAAGGTAAAATTATTTTGTATTATATTTATTGCTATTTTTTTTTATTTGCTTTTATAATCGAAAACTCCTAAAGGTTCAAATGAAAGAAAATGATTTTTAAAATTAAAATGATTGAGAGTGAAATGAAAAAAAATATTTAAATGAAATGTTATTATTATTATATATTTTTTTTACGTAAGATTCAGAGACATCAAAAAGGCATCAATCGACTCTTTATTGGTATTTTAATAATAATAATAATAATAATTACGTAGCTGCTATTTTTGCGAGAATAAAAATAATATATTATAGTTAAAAATTATTGTACATTTATTTTTTATTTTGTAGATTTTGAACGGAGGGAATCCGTTAGTATTGCGATCATGACATGTACTCCAGACCTAAATTAAAAACCGGTAAAATTCTTAGACTTCAGTATATTAATATTTTATGGTTGATTTGAAAATTTCTCAATATTTCAAACCATTTTAATAAATTAAATATAATGTTTATAGAACTTGCAATTATATTAACACTCGGGCTTCTCCGTTCAGCCCTGTGAAATAGTATTTTACTATAAATAATATAAAATAATAAATTATAGTGGCTGTAAAAAAATAGGTGAATGTAATAGTGTGAAATTTAACCGTAATTGTTGTATGTGATTAGTATAATACTGATAACCGTCTTATAATGACTTAAGTGTCTATTAAACATATTATATTTACGTATATAATATACTTTATAACTTAAACAATATTTGTATCTAATTTCTTAATATTTCTAAGCTTGTATTAAATGGAAAGAAAAATAGTGTTTTTAAATTAACCACTGTTGCTACCTATTTTTTTTTTAAATGTTCACAAAAATATAACCTATTTATATAATTTTACTATATTATCAATCGGTGATATTGAATTGAGTCCATGCTACTTTTATGTGTTTGAATTGAGTCCAGCTCATTATATTAATATCTTTGAATTGAGTCCGTATAGATAAAATGTCATAACTACCTACACAGTAAAAGTCACTCAAAATTAAATGCTTTATTTCATTCCATTTGGGACATCCAAATATTTTTTTCTTGTGGACACTCTTCTGGGGATACAGTTTGATAAATGTATAAAATTAAAAAGCAAAGTAAAAATGAACATGTAAAGATATACTAGAAAAAGAAAAATTTTTACGGGAACAGACAAACAAATATATAAATAAGCAAATTTAGAGATTTGACTTTTTAAAATCTGTACCATTTAAATTTTTACCAGTCACTATTTAATTATTAACATAATTATAATAATTATTATTATTATTATTAAAAACAATATAAGCAATCAATATATATCAATAATAGGCTGAAACTCAACTCGAACAACCTAACAATATTGGTTGGACTCAACTTTGATAACTCAAAAGTATTTGCGGGACTCAATTCAATGTCAGCCTTATCGATCTATTAATTATATAATTTCCGAAAATTACTAATAATTTAAATCATTAAAATACAATAAATAGCCGGTAAATTCAATTATTCGGAATACCGGAGTTATTTTAGTTTTATCAAAGTAATATCATACAAAACATCAATCCCAATTATAATAACACTCTGCATCTACCATTAATGTAGATAAACATTAAGACATAAAGTAGGTACCTGTAGGGTTAGTAAACGATTTGATTTAGCTTATATAAATGTTATTACAATTTACGTATACAAATTACTTTCGGTGTATAAAAATGTATTACCACTCAATATGCTAAGTACTAATGGCAATAATTTAACTAAATACTTGGTAATAAATTCTTTTTTTTTTTAAATTAGTGTAATGATGTGCACTTAGCCATCATATATCTTAAATTTTTAATTGTATGATAAGTAATATTCAATAAAATACAATAATATATAATAATTATAGTAATAACATATTTATAATAATTATAATAATTGATAGCTTTAAATATAAGATAAAACTCACACATATGTACATATACACACGCACACACTCTTATATGTAAAAGAATTAGATATATAAGGGGACTAGTAGTCGCTAAGCACGGGAGTCTTTATCATCTTATTGTGCGGATGGTCAAAAGCGAGTGTAAGAGACTACGCAGATCGTTCATACAATAAGACATAATAATAAGTTTGTAATTGATTAAAATATATATATTAAAAAGTGTTAAAAATAAGTTAAATAAAATTACAATTGTGATTCAAAGAAAAAAGGTCTAATTATTTCAAAATATAAATCGATCACCTCATATTACATCTTGAACGCGAACCACGATTTCAACAAGCAAGTCAACACAGGAAGCAGAGAGGTAATATCATTAAAATATAATTATTTAGCAAGTAATAATTTAGAAATATATAATAGTCCCCAATCAACTTACTATTATTCTTTCTCAATCATTACAAAGTGGCGCCCAACTAGTGGCTCTTACCGCGTTTAAAAATCCCCGAAATAATAATACAAATATTAAATTACAAATAAAACGAACATATTTTTTTTTTAAACAAATGTCACAAAATAATAATAATCAGGAAACTGAAATAGAAGAACCAATTTTTATTTCACTGCCAAATGAAATAAACAAAGTTAATAAACCTCAATTAATTTTAGAATTAAATAAAAGAAATTTAAATAGTGTAGGAACAGTTGCAGAACTTAAAAATAGATTATTAAAATATTTAAACGGTGAATCTTGCCCGGACGATTTTGTGACAATAAATGAAAATTATCAAACCAAAACGAACAAAATGGAGAGTAAAAAACTTTATTTCAAACCTGACATATTTTCCGATTCTTCATCTGATAGTATAGATGCATTTTTAAAAAAATATCAAAGAGCAGCTTCCATTAATGGCTGGTCCGAACAAGAAAAATTACAATTCATACCTGCATTTTTAGAGGGCCCAGCACTAACTTTTTATGAAAACATCGAAAATCAAAATTTCAATAAATGGGCTGATTTAGAAAAACAACTTCGAAATGAATTCGAACACATTGCTCATAAAGATATGCTTCGATTATTACTCGAAAAAAGAAAGCAATTAGATGATGAACTACCTATGACATTCATTAATGAAATCGAATCACTTTGTAGACGTATAGATTCTGAAATGGCTCAACAAGAAATAACTAGACATATAATGAACGGTCTTAAACCAAATATTACTAGATACATTGGAATATTAGATAATTCAACACTAAAATTATTAAAAGACAATATAAGAAAATATGAAATGGTAGAATTTATGGTAACGGGCGAAATAAATCAATCTCCTTCCGAAATAAAAACTGATATAATCACTCATAAACTAAATCAAATCTCAAACGAAATAAATGAAAAAATAAATCTGCTTAATGAAAACAACAATAAATTTAAAACCGACATAGAAAATATTATAAACCCTCAAGTTCAAAATAACAATTCTAATATGTACAATAATTTTAAAAATAATCGCCAATCTTTTTCAAACAATAAAATAAATACAAAAAAATGTGAAATATGCTCTAAAAACAATCATATCACAGAATTTTGCTATTTTAAAAACAAAAATACATCAAAAAATAACAACAAAATACAATGTACAATTTGTAATAGAAATAATCATTTCACAGAAAATTGTCGATTAAAAAAAAACCCGATTAATTGTCAATTATGTGATATGATAGGACATTCAGCAATAACTTGTAGAAAATTTTCAATTCAAAAAAACTAATAAATAGGTCAAACAGTTTTTCTGACACTCGCTGTTACCCTTCATTGTCAGTTAAAAAACTAGCAACTACTTACAAAATTAATCATATTTCTGAACCTTTATTTATTCGTGCTAAACTTAATAATATTGATGTACCAATAACTATTGATACAGGAGCCAATATTTGTTGTATTAGACACACGCTTGTTCCCCCTGAAAATAAAATAATTAAAGAAAACATAATTCTATCAGGCCCAAATAACAACCATTTAACTGTATATGGATCTACAGTGATTAAACTAAAAATCGATTCTCAGGATTTTGAAACATCGGTATTTATTGTCAAAAATTTAACATGCCATATAATAATAGGAAATAATTTTCTACACAAAAATAAGGCTATTATAAATTTTCATAATAATACTTTATTATTAAATGATTCGATTACAATACAAACTTACACTAATCTATCTAATACAAATATTAATAATATTAAAGAGGAAATTGCTGATATATTTCTTGTAGATTCTGACTACTCGATTGCCCATTGCATATCTGCAGATTTAAAAATGTCTAAAGGAATAGCTTCTCGCATAAAAACAAAATTTGGAAACACAACGCCTCAACTTGAAAAGCTAAACCCACAAATAGGCGACGCAATTCCAATAAAAATCGGAAATAAAATAATTTATCACCTAGTAACAAAGCAAAAATATTTTCATAAACCTAAGTATAATAACATAAAGCTTACTATACAAAACTTAAAAAAATCAATGCAAAAATTACACGATTTCAAAATTGCTATCCCTACAATTGCCTCAGGTATAGACAAATGTAATTGGACAATTATCAAACAAACAATTTTTACAGAATTTCTTAACACAAATATCAATCTTCTCATTTGTCATAAAGATAAAACACACATAACGAATAATTGGAAAACTCAAGAACATCAAAATGTCATAAATTTAATACATAAGAATTACTATTTTTATAAAACATTAAAACAATTAAATAATATTAACGATAATTCCAATAATAAAATTAAATCACCCATCAATAACCTTAAAAATACTAAAAGTAATGATAAAAATATGAGTAACATAAGTGAATTAAAAAAAATAGATTATGATTATAATATAGACATTAATAATACAAAAGATAATAATAAAATAAAATCAGTATTTGTAAATTATAAACCAGGAGAAAATGTCGCGGGAGATGGAAACTGTGGCATTTATGCTGTATGCAATGCTTTAAACGACAACAAATTAAATAAAATTACTTCCATAGCAGATATCTTACAATTATTGAATGTTACACAGCTGCCTAATTATTGGATGTCTGATGACGAACTAGCCGCAATCTCTGATTATTATAATCACGATACTTATATTTACAATGACACTAATAAAACGGCAATTATCTATCAAAATAAGAATTATAATAATAGGTCCATAATCGTTTTATATAGTGTTGATAAAAACACGCATTGGATTCCGGGAACAAGAGCAGATAAAATGTCAAATAAAATACCATCTAATTACATTATCATTAATGATATACCGCCTTTAGAACATTTAATAAATAGCATAAAAAAAAAACATATTGATAATACAATTCCAAACGAGTCTATAGATATAAAAAAACCTCTTAATAATAATGATAACATTGAACCAGTAATTACTAATACAAAAATATCAAACACAATTTCGAATAATTCCGATGACAAAGAAATACTTATGGATAGTGAAGGAACTATAATAAATATATCTCAACATCTCGATAAATATCAACATAAAAAAGTAGTTGAGTTATTAAAAAAATTCATTCATCTCTTTACAACAGACACTTCACACATAAAATGTGCTAACGTAGATCCTTGCGAAATAAAATTGAAACCAAATTATACGGACCCTAAATTTAATGCGCCACACAGAGTATCTCCACAACAACGAGAAGAATTAAAAATACAATTAGACAAATTACTCGATGCAAATATTATTCGCCCAATAATATCAAAATTTGCAGCTCCAGCCTTTTTAGTAAAAAAAAAAGAAAAAGGATCTTATAGACTTGTAGTTTCATATAAAGAATTGAATGATAGAATCGAAACAGATCAATATCCTTTACCTAGAACTACAGATTTATTAAGATCTCTAGAAGGATCAAAATATTTTTCATCTCTTGACCTTAATAGTGGTTTTTTTCAATTACCTGTAAAAGAAGAAGACCAATATAAACTTGCATTTACATCTTGTCATGGACTATTCACGTTTACTAGAATCCCACAAGGCCTAAAAATTAGCTCAAGTATCTTTCAGAGAAAACTGAATGAAGCTTTTTCAGAATTATTATATAAATCTCTCATAATATACATTGATGACTTAGCATCTTATGGCAAAGACTTTGAACAAGCCTTAAACAATTTAAATAATGCTTTATTAATAATGGATAAATTAAATTTTTCTCTTAAAACAAGTAAATGTTTCTTTTTTAATAACAAAATTGAATTACTTGGCCATATAATAACTCGTGAAGGTATTAAACCGATGGATAAAAATACAAAAGCAATAACTGAGTTCAAACAACCAACAACTCAAAAAGAAGTTAGGTCATTTATAGGAATGTGCTCATATTACAGAAAACACGTAAAAGATTTTGCAAAAATAGCACACCCCCTCACTGAACTTATAAAAGGAGATAATAAAAAAATAGACTGGAAAGTAGAACATGAAGAATCTTTTAAAAAATTAAAAAATTATTTAATCTCTGAACCACTTTTAAAACACTTTGATGACGATAAACATGTTTTTCTAACAACAGATGCTTCAATAACAGGATTAGGAGCCTATATTGAACAACCCGATGATAATAATATATTACATCCAATAGGCTATGCATCGCGTAAGTTATTGGCTAATGAAAAAACATATTCTTCAACCACCCTAGAACTTTTAGGTTTATGTTTTGGAATAATTTACTTCCGAGAATATTTATGGGGAAGACATTTTACTGTTTTCTGCGACAATATAAGCCTTCAATATTATAGAAATTTAAAAATCCCTTCCGCTCGAATAGCCAGACTAACGCTCAAATTATTAGATTTTGATTTTGATATAGTTTACAAAAAAGGTAAAGAAAATGTAATTGCAGATGCTTTATCTAGGAATGCAATTAATAAAATTGATATAGTTCAAGATGAACATACAGAAATAAATCTAGATTCAGATAATATAAAAAATGAACAAGCTAAAGACAAATTCTGCTCTGATATAATTAAAGCAATAATTGAACCAAATAATAAAAATATTCCTAAAAATATTAAAAGAAAAACGCGAAGATTTACACTATTAAATGCAATCTTATACTACAAACAATTTACCCCTCCTAAAAATTTCGTACCAATTTTAGTAATTCCAAAATCTTTAATTAATAATATATTAAAATCATATCACGAATCACCTACGGGAGGTCATACCGGTATAACAAGAACAATTCATAAAATACAAAATAAATATTATTGGGAAAATTTGGTTAAAGACACCACTAATTTTATAAAAACGTGCCATAAGTGCCAAATAAATAAAAAATCAGAAGGCAAACCAATAGGTCAATTACAACCTATACAATTATCAAATAGACCATTAGACAGAGTAACATTTGATTATTTAGGTCCTTTAACCACTAGTAATAAAAAAAAATACATATTAGTGGCCGCATGTAATAATACTAAGTTCATATTTACCAAAGCTGTCGCTTCAGCTTCTGCCGAATCGACAGTTAAATTTATGATTCAAATAATATCCCATTGGGGATGTTTTAAAATATTTTCTTCCGATAGAGGTACTCATTTCAAAAATAAACTCGTGGAAGATATATGTAACAATTTAGGTATAAAACAAGTTTTATCTACAAGTTACTCCCCCCAATCACAGGGGCTGGTCGAAAAAATTAATGGTGTGCTTTCTACTTCACTGAAAAATTACATAGAAAATAATAATCAATCTAGATGGTCATACTATTTACCATACGTAACACTAAGTTATAACGCTACCCCACAAACTAGTACAAAATATAGTCCTTTTTATTTAATGCATGGTTTCGAACCATACTTTCCAATTGACAATAAATTAATTCCAGATAATCTACCATACGATATAAAAAAGTCATTAATTGAATTAAATGAAATACGTAATAAAATCCCCAGTATAGTTTCAATAGCTCAACAAAACCAAAAAAAATATCACGACAAATCACATCAAATAATAAGCTTTAATCCGGGAAATTTAGTTCTTATTAAATTTCCATTTTCAGAAGTAGGGAAATCTCCAAAATTAGGTCCAAAATATAGAGGTCCTTTTAAAATCTTAGAAAAAATCAATGACCTAAATTATAAAGTCGAACTTATTTTAGATAATAAAGTAACTGAAGATATAATCCACGTTAGGCGTCTTAAACCATATCACTCAAGAGAAAACATTAATAATTAATTATCACGAATAAATAATAATAAATTAAATATCAGATATTATTTAACAAAAAAAATAAACTAATCTTTTTAAATAAATATATAACAAATAAATTATAAATAATAAGATCATACAATTATACAGAACAATTTAATAATCATATTATAATTAAATAAAAACATGATTTGAATAATATAAAAAAAAAAAGAAGAAAACGCAGAAATAATAAATAATTATTACACAAAAAGAAAAGGGGTTAATAATAAAATAAATAATAATAATATTAGTTTTAACTTTAAAACTATTTACATTATATTATGTTTGTTTTAGCAGCCATTGTATTTTATATTATACATTTATAAGATTGTAAGACAAGCATACTATAGCTAGTTAACTTTCAACATATTCATAATGAACTTCACACCTCTCCTCATCGTCTTACAATTACACATGGTACATGGATTTATTGCATATGACTGTAATGGACCCAAGCTCAACATAACAGCATTTAATAGCTTGTCTGTGGAGCCATGTGAACCACCATCAGAAATCCACACCCAATCAATTCAACGAATTCAACTTCTACAAAAAACAGATACCTACCAAATACCTTATAAAACATGCTCAACAATAATAAACTATTTTATAAGTAGGTGTTCAATTCTAGAAGATGCCCAAATGGTAGAAAATGGTTTTTTTACAGAAATAACTGAATTAGGCAGTGCCCGGTGCTCTGAATTACACCAGAGACTAACATACCATCTACCAAACGGAGGAATAATTACAGGTTTAAAAGTTAACGAGACTATATTATCATCCGTTACAGTAGCCGGTTTTGTAGATAGACATGGTAACTGCAGAGGCTCTACATTTTCATCTGAGAAAGGCACATGGCAAGAGGTTATAGTTCAAGCTAATTATAAAATCACTCTTACCGAAGGATTAGCCATAGTAAACCACAAACAAAATACGTTAACTCTCCCAACTGGTTCAACCTTAAAATTATCCGACCAATACGGTTTGGATATTTATAAAGGAGAGGTAGTGTGGAACGCAAATACTTATGATTGTGAAACTCATGAGTTCATTATTTTATATGACGGACCTGTTTCATTAATAACTTCGAACAATGACAAAACCACTCGAACATACCTAGTGGAATCGGACCAAATCGTTTTTGCGTTACAACACATAAGATCAACATATATATGTAATATACCAGCTATACAAACTGATCATTCTCAATTAACCATAATTACAGATTCATTATTTTTTAATTATTTTAAAAACAAAGACATACATCCACAAAACATAGATTTAGTGGCTTATATAAATACTAAATTGGTATACATTGACAACCGTTTCAAAGCATCGATAACAACTTTGTACACAGATCTAATACAAAAACAATGCGAATTAGAACGTAAAGTGCTGTTACACAAACTATCATTAGCCACATACAGTTTATCCGAATTCGCATACCATATGGGCGAAGGACCCGGTTATACGGCATTAAAGGCTGGGGAAATCATTTATCTACTAAAATGTAAACCAGTAGAAGTGGAAATATCATCAAAAAAAAATGCAATATGTTATGATGAATTACCAGTTATTTACAATAATAAATCATACTTCATGGCTCCTAAAACAAGAACCCTACAAAAATTTGGCACAGAATTAGATTGTAATCACTTTTTACCACCTGCATTTTTACTTGATGGAGAATGGTATACTACATCGCAAAATATTAGAGAAATAAAAAAACCACAGACTCTTAAGCCTTCCACGAAATGGACATGGACATACAAAAGTATGGAAAATTTAATGACAGCAGGAATTTATAATTATGACACTATGAAAAATTTTCAACAATATTTAATACTACCTCAAGAAATAGAAGCATCGCAAAAAAATTTAGCAAGACAAACCATGGGTTTCACAATAATGGATCACAGGATAAATCTAAACACGTTAATTGACGAAAACACCATTAGTAATATGGTTGACAATAAACTAAGAAAAATGTGGGGGTGGTTTACCATTTTTGGTGAATTTATTTCCGGATTATTAGGAATATTCTTTATATGGAAAATAATTCTAACCTGCATTAACACAGGACTTAACATTTCTCTTTTATACCAAACTTTTGGATTAAGCATAAAATTAGTAGCAGGAGTATTTACAAGCATTACTCATTTCATTATGCACAACGCAAATCAAAATCAACAACAACAACAGAAAAAGCAACAAAATCAACCACTACTGACTTTAAATCGAAATCCCAACTCACGAGACAAAGTCAATAAATCAATCACAAACTCAAAGCAAAAAAGCTTATACCCAAATATCAGAAAATTATCTATATGAATACATATTAAAATATTTCAAAATCCAATTTAACAGTCATATGCAATATAATTTCAAAAAAAAAAAAAAAAAAATATAGTCAACATTGAACATAATTACCAGGTCACAATATAAAAAAAATGTAATTATTTCCTAGTTATATTGTATATTCATTATTATTTTGAAAATATGTATGCATTGTCATTTGTAATATTAATATAGTACCATTTTATCTTGTATATATATATATATAATTACAATAACTACAATTATAATTTTTATTATTATCATAATTTCATATTAACTTATATAATATTAATATAAGTTATATTAATGTTCTAAATGTAATAAAAAAAAAAAAAAAAAAAAAAAAAAAAAATTACAGTATATAATTTGTAATCTTCACTGTATAACTTTTTTCTACTAATTTAGTTTTATATGATATGCTTACATTCTTATGCGAGGACGCATCAAAAAAAAAGGCTAGGGTGGATGTAATGATGTGCACTTAGCCATCATATATCTTAAATTTTTAATTGTATGATAAGTAATATTCAATAAAATACAATAATATATAATAATTATAGTAATAACATATTTATAATAATTATAATAATTGATAGCTTTAAATATAAGATAAAACTCACACATATGTACATATACACACGCACACACTCTTATATGTAAAAGAATTAGATATATAAGGGGACTAGTAGTCGCTAAGCACGGGAGTCTTTATCATCTTATTGTGCGGATGGTCAAAAGCGAGTGTAAGAGACTACGCAGATCGTTCATACAATAAGACATAATAATAAGTTTGTAATTGATTAAAATATATATATTAAAAAGTGTTAAAAATAAGTTAAATAAAATTACAATTGTGATTCAAAGAAAAAAGGTCTAATTATTTCAAAATATAAATCGATCACCTCATATTACATCTTGAACGCGAACCACGATTTCAACAAGCAAGTCAACACAGGAAGCAGAGAGGTAATATCATTAAAATATAATTATTTAGCAAGTAATAATTTAGAAATATATAATAGTCCCCAATCAACTTACTATTATTCTTTCTCAATCATTACATTAGGTAATATAAATAGTATCATATTTTATTATTTGTATTTTTGCAGAATCTCTTTGTATATTTATATTTTAAACTTAAATAAAATACATTTTGTTTCACTTCTATGGCAATTACTATTGTGAACGCTATTTTAACCTTTTATTTTGCTAAGAAATCGGGGAACTACTTATTAGTTATTAGTATACAATAAAGTCGACAATGTATCTAATCCGTGAATAACGGCTTTTCCGTCAATGCTAACATGAATGATAACTAAAAGTATAAAAAATATAATAATTTTCGACACTTGAATTTTGCACTTATGTAGATACAGAAAACGCGGACTACAGCCTGTACTCGTGTAATATAGTCCAGGCCTCCCAAAAAGGTCGGATACCCGTGGTATGCAGTAATTTAAAAATCGTCCAACTTATTTAGAGTTTCCGAACGTGATTTGTTCACAGCGGGAAATTCTACAATATACAATATTGTGATGGTGATTATTTTAACAGTAAACCATCATTATCTCGAAAAGTTTTTAAAATGTTTTTTTTTTCATAATCTGAAGTCATCACATAAAAATACTTTTAAAAAATATTTTATTAATTTTCTTATTTATCTTATCATTAAAAATACTACAAGGATTTTTACTTTTTTTGAAAAAGTAGTTACTAAAGTAGTTTATCAAAATAATTGTACCGAGGTTCCGTTATAATACGCTCATCTAAACTTTATTCTAAATAAAATTACATTTTTATTGATAAACATTTTCAAAAAAATATGCTGCTTCAGAATATAAAATTAAAATGTATGTGTGTCAATAATAATTATTGTTTAATATTAAAAACACCGTTTTGTAATTACTTTAAATTATGAGAAAAAAATGTTCATTTTTTAAACGCAGTCACTTTTCGAGATAACGAGTTTATATTGTATAATTTATAGTATAGATACAAAGTATCTCCACGTACATTTTAAATGTCTAATATAGTTTATTATCAGTGAAGTCTATGCCCAACTTGGTTTGGGTGTACAACTTTGAGAATCTGACTTGAGTATAGCGTAATCAGATCGTGGTAATGATAGGGGTGGGGGGAGTGGATAAAATACGGCGTTTGTCCACATGATTCAGCCTGTAGAAAAATAAGCTTCAAGTCGAATGGTTATGTAATGTTGAATGAATGGCGCCACTGTCAAGACGCTCACTGTTAAATTATTAAAAATAAAAATTGGCGATCACGAACGAACAACACGCTTTGTTCTATATAATACAAAATAACAGTTTTAGATAACGTTCTATTATTATTATATTATCGTGGATCTTAAAGTTTTAAAATTTAGAATATTAAAGTAAATTATTGGTCTAATAATATATTATTGCAGTATAAAATAAAGCTATTAAGATACCTTTGAGATGAATATCGATGTGTGTTTTTGATAAAAATATGCCTTAATATAAAATTAAAAAAAATATGAGATTATTATTTTATATCTTGTGAACATTAACTTTATGAATATATATTGTGTTCTCAGATTTAACAGTATAATGCACAATATAAGGTACATATTATATGATTTTAAACAAAAACTTATACACATAATACTAGGTAGGTACATTATTATATTGTTTCAATCCTATCACAGTAAACGGGATATTTTTTGCAGCTTAAAAACGATTTGTCTTCTATTATAAATTAATATAATAATATAATTTCCTCGAAAATGACATTTTTATATTTCTGGTTAGTTGGAACATAATATTAAAATTGTAAATGGTGTTTCCTTCTGGTTATCAAAA
This sequence comes from Rhopalosiphum padi, assembly GCF_020882245.1. Classification (NCBI taxonomy): domain Eukaryota; kingdom Metazoa; phylum Arthropoda; class Insecta; order Hemiptera; family Aphididae; genus Rhopalosiphum; species Rhopalosiphum padi. The sequence goes on along the minus strand of NC_083598.1, from coordinate 7,348,770 downwards.
CTACAATATTAAATCAAAAGAATTTATGTTTTTTACCTCCGTATAAAATACATCAATAGCATGCGTACCATGTTTTCCAAATAATTCTTTACGCGTATTAAACATTACAACAAAATACGAAATGCATATTTTATGTGTTGAAAATTATTTTTTCATTCTACCTTACATAGATATGATTCCAAACACAAAAGTATTATAAAATACAAAATTAACGAGATTAGTGAAACACAAATACGGTGTATGTATAACATTATGTCACAGCGAATTCGTATTGTTGAGTGGATGCAACCACTAAGCATAGTATATTATGATATAGACGGACATGTATAATATAAATCTACGTTTGGTAAAATAGGTATAATATTATACGGATGCGCGAATATTTTTAAAAGCGCGTACTTGTTTAAACGTGAAATACGATATAAGCATGTTTTTCTCTCATTGGTATATTAATACGACTGAGACTGAATGATAAATAAAAAATTCAAAAACCAAAAAAATGTGATTAATATCCATAAAAATATAAAATTAATCTCATTATAAATTTAAAAAATAGCAAATTAAATGGTTCGTTTTATATAATATAATAATAATTAAATATTATTAGTTATCATATTACTCTCAAACTATTATAATTTTTTTTTAATTTAATGTCATATCTTAGAGCTATTATCATAAGCTATATTATAAACACGGATCACTAACCTTTCGCTAGGTTATAAATAAGGCAACTACTCGTTGAATAATATTATTAGCCCAAATACGTTTTTCGCATTTCACATATTATCTAAATACATCGCAATTTTTTTATGTTGTTAAAAAATCAATGAATCCCAAAGGCATTACAGCCATAATCCACCGTGCAGAATAATAATAATTACTGCTGAAAACTTAGTGTCGTAATTAGACTTTGATGGATGAAAATGTTGTGCACCTCAAATTTACACTGCAGTGAACTTTGAAACACGTTAGTTAACATCTCTGCCATGAGATCTGGGAATCACGAGCCCAAGTCTGTCGACTAAATATCTTTGCGGGTGTTTTAACATCGCTATGGTAATTTATGAGATATTTCACAATAATCGAATTATGGTCCACAGAGTCGATATAATAATAGTAATGTAATTCGATAATAAATACTCGAATGTGTTACACCGAAATTCATCTCAAAGTCAAACAGAGAGCGTTCAAAAATCATTATCTAACTCGGAATTTGTTCGAATAAATATTTTGGTAATAAATTAATAAATCGAGTATAGGTAACTATATGCTGTTTTGACGAAAATTCATAATGCTTGTGATTAACTTTAAAAATAATTATACAACTGTTAGCATAGATTAGCCACCATGGGTTTTACTATTAATTTTTAGAGATGCGTATAAAGTTATAAAATAATATTATTGTCTATAATAATATATTATTGATTGATCATGTTTACTAGATTTATCACAAGATATCTCACGATCTTGACATCATACTTGGATCTAATCATGAACTAAACATTTACTTAATCATAATAATTTGTATTCATAACCATAATGTAAAAAGTACCATGCAACTAATGGCTTCAGGTCTGCGTCGACAACGTTTATTTTTTATCGATAATAATAATAATAAAAAAATAATTTTGTTTAAAATAAGTGGATATACAGTGTAGTATAAATATTAAAAATAGTCGAGACTATGGACCCTATTTAAAAAGCTTGCACACTCCATAAATGTTGTCGCTTTTTGTAAAAACCACTGGTAGATATGCATCAGACCAAGCCATATTAAGGTAATCTTGTCGTCTTTTAATTTTATGGCTTCAATACATCAATTAATTTTTTTCAATACGAATATATTTAATGTCTATTCATACCGAGTTGTATTGTGATTTCCGTCTGAAATTTAAGCTTTGCAGATGAGTATTTCTGTAACTCGTCTTGATCTAATTTTCTGCGTATAATATGAACTATTAATATAATATAATGTAATAAATACTATAAGTAATGACATTACTGTCAGAAATTCACTTCTACAGTAATATACCATTTGTCGATTTGAAAAGAGTGGGTAGAAAAAAGTTCAACGGGTCTATAGATTATAATATATTTTGTTCCTAGAAATGTACTAAATATGGTACTGGATACCATACAAACGGCGTCTATATAAAATATTATTATATCGATCGGATACCACCCTACTAAATTCAACTGTACAGGAGACGATGTGGTCGAGGCGCCACGACGTACTCCGCGTTCCCAAACCGCGTTCAATATAATAACAATATCGAACGCCGTACAAAAATCATTAATAATAATAATAAAACACGACGACCGTTATAGTTACGATGTTAGTCGACTTTTCTCCGCACCGCTGTGCGAAATATGTGCATTATACATCTTATTATTATGGACGGTTTCGTCGGTGCTTACAACGGATAGTAAAATAATTCAATATAAAATATGCATAAATATTTTAGGGATTCGCGCTGGATAGCAAAATCGCACATGATCGGTCTTTGCACGCAGAACCAAAACATCATAATGATAATAATATTATGTGCTGGGTGGCACACGGGACCTGGTTTATGGTATCGTGTGCTGTGTGCTGCTTACGTACTGTAAATATATTGCAGTCCATTTCGCGCACGTTACATGCTATATATAATGTGTGTGTGTGTGTGTGTGTGTGTGTACATACAGGACGATTCACCAAACACGCCAAATCTCCATTTTTTTTCTTTAATAAAATATATTAGATTTTTTACACCATTCAAGACCTCATGACGATACAACCGTCTTTCTTTTTTAAAAAGAACCAACTTTTTTACCGTAAATTATTAAACTAATGATTAGTTTACAATTGTATATAAACCAACATTTGAACGAATAGTTTCTTCGTTATTAAATTGTATATGAGTACGTATTATCTATTAATTGTACTAAATGCATTTATTATTAATAACCCTTCAATAATAATGATTTTACAAAAATATAAAATATTTAATCTAGTACCTACTTACTTATTAATAATTATACTCAGATATTATTTAAAAAGATATGAAATGTTGATAGATTATATTATTAATTATTAGTAATACTTATCTGCTAAGGCTAATTTTCAAGTAATCATAGCTAGTAGTATTTTTAAAACATATTGTTGTAGACCAATTTATTATCCTTATTCGTACACTAAGTTAAATAACTAAATAACCACTTATTCCAAAATTAATTTGGACACATTACAATTAAAAAAAAAATTATATACTTAAAAATTAACAGCAATAAGAGTGAACATAAAATATGGTATATCTACGACTTAAATGGTATGAACAAATTTAAAAATGTATGCATTTTAAAATAAGGTCATTAAGTATATTTTAAAATTCCAAAAATCAGAATTTAAATAAATTCGGTGAATCACCCTGTACATCGTTTCACGGGATGATGGGGGGGGGGGGTCGAAAATTGGATGAAAAAAATATAATATAATATAATGCTTTTTCTTCCTCGCTCGCTCTATGAGTTTATGTACCACTACCAACGTATAACATAATAATATTATTATTGTTGTTATTGTGTTGTATATAATATTATAGTCGGGAACGCGACGACACGGCACTCGGAAATATTCTCACAAAAGTTTTGTAATCGAATCGAGCGCCCGATACGTTATTGCAATGGTTTTCTGTAAATTGAAAACTTTTTGTTTATGGTTTTTTTTTTTTCACAACAACAATTTATTTACAGTGACAAAAAACGAATTAACTATTCGGAAGTATTTATTTTACGGAACCGTTAATATTATAATGGTTTATTTTTTCATCGCGTGCATACCCATTACCGTGTTTTATCTGAATGTGCAATAATAATATAAATCCGTGACAATAAACCACGACGAACGACGATTGGTTCGCGTTGTATCGATATTTATGCTATTAGGTTATCAAAATGCGTTTGAAGTAAAATGGCTTAACCTTGTTACTGCACATTGGCCGTGTTTCGGTATAGGATTTGTCGATATGCGTCTTGATCGTAACGCGACTTGTCTATCCACGTGCAATATGTTTAGTCGAAACAAAATCAATTTTGTCATACACGTGCTTGTCGCACTTGTATAGAAGTACGATATTATTGTAATAACACGTTGAAGCGTCAATTTTTTTTTTTTTAATCAAAATACGCTTGGGGTTTCGAAATCGAATCGGCTGATACTTCGTTAATATTGTGAACTGAAAAGTTTCATTATTTTTAAGTTAACCGGATTTGTGTCCGCAACGAAACACGTGAAAAAATACACAAGTACATATATACGAAATCCGTGGTTTTAAATCTGATTAACGCCGCTAAATATCGCATAGGTATTACAACATATTATCGGCACAAAGAACGCAGTCGTATTATAATATAATATAGGTGTTATACGACTCATATATGGTTCTACACTGTAAGTATTATGCACGTAGTTTTATAGAAAATTTAAAAAATATAAATTTATGTCTCGCCCGGACACTTCATAAGTAGTGGATCAAAAAAACCCTCTATAATTTTAAAGTATGGCCTTTTTTATCACACGCATAGTAGCAAAATATAATTTTAATGAAAATAACAAAATAAATAAAAACAGGTAATCAAAAACCAGTCGGTGAGGTGCTGTGGGATTAACGATAGTTAATTATCGTAATTAATTTACATTCATCTGCCGCTTTTCATTAACGGATATTTACTCATGGATTAGCCACTATAAAATCGTCTATTGTATCAACTCAGAACCCCGCTAATCACTCTGCTGTGCTACTTATTTTGGCTTTCTGAAATTATCGACGAATCTGAACTCGTTATTGCATGATGGAGCTCCCTCCTTTGGGGTTGGGAATGAGTGAAATAAGTTTCTGGCCAAGGATATTGTTTTTTTATTTTTAACCGATTACCGTCAAATTAATCGTAGACAGAATATTTTACTTGTTCTGTACCTGTGTGCTATTTATTTATAGCAGATTTAATCGATATTTATACACAAATAATTGTCGAGTCCCCGTTGTATAAGCTGATATCTTTGCAACGTAAACCGACAATGATGCTCATAAATATAAGTAAACAATCAAATTAATATTCTATTTTGTTCTAGCTAGATTTAAGATGAAATCCATTATTATGATTAAATTTCCTATTCGATTTATATAGTATATAATTTACTATTAAAATCGAAAATAAAAATAAAATATGTTTATAAAACATATTACTGCTAATTATTTTTTGATAATAAAGTATGTAATAGTATGTGATTTAATAACTTACAAATCGGAAATTGCATGATATAATATAATATTTGGTATGTTAATAATAAATTATAATACGGAGATTAATTATTTTATTAACATTAAAATCGACATTTTTATTTATTATTTTTATTTTTTTTTTATCTCAATATCTAAATGGTTTACAACATATAAACCAGAACATTATTTTTATCTTAAAAATCGTCAGTGGAGTTAGTTATGACACAGAGAAATATTTTTCGTATTAAAAGCTTATGTTTTATCGAGTTAAAAATATTTTAACTTTTTAATGCATGACTGGGAGATAATATTATAATGTTATTTGGTGTCAGGTCGTATTTTAGTCGTCACATGACAACAAAACAAAATTTAAATTCCTTCGCCGTTGAACTTGCGCACATAATAATATAGAAATAAAATAATATAACTCCCAGTGGAATATTAATACGACAACTTTTCCCGTTAAAATCATAATATTAAAGTCGGTATTTTTTATATCTGACTACTACCTTTGTATTATACTTAATATACAAATAATAACGTACAAACAATTTTATATGTTTTTCTATAATGTATTGGATATAAATAAATGTTTACCTATATCAGTCATTTGCATCCTTTTTTACTATACCTATCATATTATTTTTATTTAGGTATCTTATATGATATTTTACCTACAAACATAATCTAGCACTCTATTGAAAACATTTATATAAAAATTGTTGAAATATATATTTGAAAGTAGTCCACAGTAATACATTTTATTATGTATTATAATTGAGTAAATATAATATAGACTGATTCACAAAACACGATCAACACGAATTATTGTCGTTAAAAATTATTTTGCAAGTATAACATTTATTTTATATTGGATATAGTGTTTATTATTTAAACATTTAAATAAATTATAAATGTTGATGTACAGACTACAGATTAATAATTAATATATTTAATTACTTTAACCACATTGTATTCACTATAGCTCACTATACTATTTACAAAACCCATTATTACGAACCTTTTATCCTTAGTATACAAATTTGAATAGCTTAAAAACTACTAATTCGAATTTTGATTTTAATATATTGATATTGATATATCTGCTAAATAATTTTAAAAAAAAGAAAATTCTGGTTTAAAAAATAAAAATGTATATTAACACAGAACAAAAAAAATCTATAAAATGTTAAACTATGGTGTTAAAGTATATTTTAAATTTCCAAAAAATCAGATTTTGAACGACTGCATTATTGAAAGGAAAAAAGGGCCAGGGTCCAGGGGGTAAGCATGTTTTGTGGATATATAAATATATACTGCATATTAAACAATCAATGGTTTTATTCATAGTGTACAAAAAAATCTTTACACGTAAATACGTAATTAAGTAGTATACTACCACAATATATGTATTATTTGTTAATACAATTATTCCAGTCATGAATTAACATAATATTAAATGTGTTCTATGCCTCAGTATGGTCACAATAAAAACGAATATAATATTCATTATTATTAATGTCGATACGCAAAATACGTCGTTATAATTTAACAGCTAATTATGCATAATAAAATGAAATATTCAAGTATACGAAACGTAAATCGTTTTATTTTTTTTTCATAATTATACACGTAAATTCAATATTGTGTAATTTGATTAAAAAGTTTAAAAAACAAAACCATAGCAAAAATGAGTGTTTGCGTCAAAAAAATTCACATAAAGGGATTTATTGGCTTAATGTAACTAAACTGTATGTACTTACATAAATAATTAATACAAAAAATAATGATTTCCAATAATAAATATAAATTAATATAGATTACTAAGCTACTAGTGTTAAAATAATTGTATTCGATGTGTATGATAATGACACATGAGCAAATAATTATTTAGCAACTTTTCGTGAATCATGTATTTATTTTTTGTGATCGAACAGTTTATGAATTATGTAATGATTATACTTAGAATTTAAATGTACTGAAAATAAAATATATCTGATTTCACAGAATTAAAATCCATAAATATTATAAATCATAAATATAACAAAAATATAAAAAATAAGTTGTAATATTTAATTTTAAATAGAATAATATGTTAAACTGTTGAAAAATCTATTTTTACCGCGTGGAGAATATTTAGTATTTACCCAAGCTGTATGATTGTATATCATATAAATAAAATTATTGTAATAATACATCATAAAACCCGCAAAACACCACTAGTCAGCCAATTAAATATGTTTATTATTGCCGTTGGAAAATTTTTTTCTTAATAACAACATCACAATACCGATCAGTTGTATGATAACTTTATTTGTGGTACCTACATACCTAATTATTATTTTACTGTGGTAAATTTCATTCTCTGAATAAAATTACGACCAGAGAATCGAAATAGATAAGACAACCGTATAACGTATATTTCGTACACTATAATATGAATGTTATATTTATATTTGACTGTTTAAAACAATTCTATTTGCTATTTTTCATTTAGTCTCATTTGTCGAGGACAGGAATATAGCTCATAAGCGTGTCTCGATACTGATAATGCAGTCGGCGATGAAATTTTCGGAACCACATACAATTTTTTATGTACTCGAGGACCCGTATAAAACCCGTTCTCACATACGTTTTATTATTATTATTAAGCTGTACGTAGAATAATATAATAATATTACATACACCTACTATACACGGAACAGCAGACATGACGATAACGGGACCGAGTGATTCAAAGAGAAAGTTTTGGAATCGTATCGGTCCCGAACAGTTCACGGGGCGCGGACAATAGCAACCCCTATTTAAAGTCGTTCAAAAAAAAAAAAAAAAATTACTTTTAATATCGTCTACCAGTCAGTATTATGACGACGTTCAACACCGGCCAGATAATATTATATAAACGAGTTTTTGTTTATTATTATTTTTTTTTTTTAAAGTTACGTTCGGCTTAAAGATAAACACTGAACAATAGCTATACACAAGCGGCAATTATATACGTTAAAAACTATATTTTTTTGTTTAACAATGTAAATCACAAATGTATAATATTCTGCATAATATTAATAGTTGCCCTGTGGTGACCGTTCCGTCCAGGCATGGATCAACAATATATTCATGGAGAGGGGGGGGCTACCGATAAAAATGGACATGGCCGAAAAGGAGATGGTATTTTGTGCCACCAATAGGTACGATACATTTACGGTAAGTACGTCTGTAGTTTACGCCAAAATTACGAAAATATAATATGTACTTTTTCGCCACATCTAAAAATTAATATCGGTAATTTGCGCCACGACAGAAAATGAAATAGGAAATGTAATTTGCGTTACAATTTCAACTTCAATTTTATGAATTTACCAACTGATGTATTTACTGATATTACATCAGCTATATTATATTACCGATAATGTTGTGTTCTACTTATAATAAGTAATTATGATATTTTCAAATTTTACATATTAAAAAGTTCATATTTCTAAAAATTGTTCAATACGATGGCGTTGTATACTATCAAAATGTGAACTGTAAAAGTGTATATATCTTTAGAGAATATTGTTCAAATAGTTGAAATTTTAAATAAACATAACTGATATTATGTTCAACCACTCGGTTAATAGTCTTTGGTAGTACCTATATAGACAGAAAAATGTATTAAAATTGATGTAAGAGAATAGCTATAAAAATATATTCATGTACATGCAGTAGGTATGTTTTTTACCTTAAAAATAAAAAAAATATGTACATTTTATGTTAAGCTATTCGAAAATCAATTAACGAAATTCTCTATACACCTTGCTAGCTAATATATATTACAAAAAAAAAAACAAATTATCAATGATAGCTATCAATAATGTTGTATTTAACCTAAAAGCTCAACCATGACCAGTGACAGTTCTATTATTTATTAATTATTTATGATATAATATATTTTGTGTTATACAGCTTAAATTATTTCATTAGCAAGAAAACAAAGTAGATTGAAAATCATATTAAAATTATAACTTTCAATATATATATTATATATTATTATAAAGTCAGTATAATTATTAATTTAATTAATTTCAAATTGTTCATCTAAAATACGTTAAACACTGCCTCACATATCTCGTTCATAAATCCTCCACATTGGAAGATATAGTTATGTTTGAAGAAAAATCAAAAATGAACAATAGTTTTGTTAAGACAAGTATTAAAAAAAACAAATAAAATATTATAAACATAATAAAAGTACATTATAATAGTATTCGTATAAAAAAATGTGTTCTTCGTTTTGATTTTGATTTTTTTTTTTTTTGTATATTTCGTAGTTTTTCAGTTTTAATAGTTAAATCAATTTATCATTTTATGTTGCACTGTTATAGTTTATAAATATGTTTTTATAATGTCCGTGGTACCTATTAAGTAAACATTTTAATGAATTATGTCAGTTTTAGTTAGAAAAAATGGTAAGTATATAATAAAAATATTATTATATTTATTGTTTAAGTAAAAGTTTATTGTGAACTCAGGTGCGCAAGTTTGCGCAAAAATGAACTTTGCTCTCTTTTAAGATAACATAAATTCATACTAAATATTTTATGATAAATGCCGTTATGATTTTATAATTCAATGTATTCAATGTTGTTTATATAGTGAATATACAACAGACATTGATAAAATTAAAAAAAATATATAGAATAATAAAAATAAGCGACTATATAAAAATACGATGTAATATGATATCGATAAATTATCGTAATCCGATAATAAGAGTTTATTAAAACGATTAAATATAATAATTATTTCCTTTCACTATTCGAGGTATTCGTTATTGTTTTTGTTAAGTGTACCGACCGAGTGCCGAGTGTTTATAATAAATACGCGAGACTGAGCAGTACTCAACATGCTATAGTGTAATTGTCAATAAACTAACACACTCATTGTTACGTCTTCGATTGCCAATAAATAATTATTTAAATTATAAGTACTATTTTATCGCCATTACCGCAGTATCTCATATAGAGTCATACATGGATAATATATGGTAACTAATAACTGATATTTAATCGAATAATACGAGGCGTTTGCCACAGTATTATCAGCCGGGCGATCCACGGAATTTTTTTAGTATGAGCCGAATGCGGAAAAATTTAAAATCATGATACACCAATAATAATGCACTGTTACTGTGTGAAAAAAAATTGTACCATGGAAATCTTTAAAACCTCTTCCTACGCTATATGTCCATACTATAGGTTATACCGTGTGGTTTTACATTGGTTGAAAATCGAAGGAAATAATGATATTGTAAAAATAACTTTAAAAATATAAGATTATAGCTTATGAAAGCTATAGATACAAGATTCTCTATAAGCTATAATATATATTATATTCTGTATAGTTATATAATACATCACTGCCTGTGCTTGACAATATGACCGTAATTTAATCTATTTATCTTCAAATTGTATTATAACGATATGTGTATATTATGATATCATTATAAATTATAATACTACAGTTTTATTATCGTTATGTACACTTTGTACACCGTACAACTACTATGCCATAATAATATCATAATATCACGGCCGTCGGGTGAAAAACCAATTCGTCTGCCGATGCGATTCGGTGACACGATTACGCGTGTTTGTCGGCCGATTAAGGGACACCTAAAATGACCCGAATAAATCAAGATTACGTGCGGGAATCGACTGCAACGTTGTCAAACATTTATTATACTGTTGAGACACACAATACCACTGCGGCAGTGTACAGAACGGTTTTTGAGGCGGTCTTTACGTGGTCTAAAAGGGATTACGTTAAGCTAGTCCAAACTCAATAGCAATTAATAACTTTTCAAATGTGATCGGTATAATAATTAATAACCGATCTCTTGATCATTCCTTCTGTGGCTGTTTGTCTTTCTATCCGTCTGTCTGCTGGTCTGTCTATCTGTTTGTCTGTCTCTTTCTCTCTCTTGCTCTTCCCTTCGGAGTTTACAACTTTACATTTGTATGCTGCTTTTTAGAACGCCCCCGGGAAAAGCGACGGACAATAATATTATATTGTAAGGAAATCCATTTTACGGCGCACCATAACTTACTAAGATTTATCGTCGAGGTTCTTGAATTCAGCCGTTGTAGTAATGCCGGAGGCGACGAGGATAATGCTCCGAGGCCGGTGGAAATCATAGGGACACGGATATGACGAGACTCTAAGGTGACTAAAAACATTTTCAGATTGAATTTACTGAAAATCTCGATTGGTATGAAATGCATGGTATACGGTTATGATAATATCGAGGTTCATTTTGGACGCAATCGATCGGCGGTTCTGTCATATTTCACTCGACACTTGGATACAAGTCGGATGAGTTCACGAAGTGAAGGAGCGCTCGAGCGCGTCATAGATAGTAGTGGTCAGATTTTTGGTTTTGATAGTCTGGTTGAACGGGTTCTTCCAATGTAGTTTGCATTGATTTATTTCCAGCTAAGACGTAGGTAAGTACTAAGTTCTATCGAAAAAGCGTAATGACTACGACTCGGAAGAAACAACACTGATGGGATCAATACAATTGAAATTATGATTTATGTACCACGACCCGATGAGACACTAAACAGACATTATTCCGCGCGAGCATACTTTCATCGCCGTATAATATATTAATGTACGCGAAACGGACGCACAACAACACAATATTCATCGATCCTTCAATCTGCAGTTCTCTCCGCCGCACTAGTTCCGACAGCATTTTAATTTTGTGTATCACGGAATAGCACACGAATACTGGCTATAGGTAATCAATCATATTATTATTATATCTACTGAAATAGTAAGTTTCAAATCTCGATTTCCAAACGCACGTACGCGAAATAATAAATTACGAATTCCATTTGAACCGCTTCTAATGAGTTTTTAAACTAACCGAAACAAACGAACAATCGGTTTAATATATTTTTCTCGTCGAAGATTTATACGCCCACAAAACTTCCGGTGTAACTTGACGTTTTGAGTTGCCGTAAGTATTATTCTTGTTACGTATTATTATTATTATTATTATTATTATTTTCGTCTCGGCTTAATAACGTAGTCCCCATTACCACAACTATCACACCGTTCCATCGCTGCAGCAGTCTTCTACCTGCGCTCATCGAAACTTTAACTTGTGGTAATATTTCTGTTGTACATGGTCGCCGCACACACCGTACTTTTGGTCGTCCTTTACGGTGGTATCTTATCGGCAAACTTTTTTTTCCTTCGTTAACTCATGTCCTGCCCTTTTATTATCGCTATTCAGGATTTCCACGCTAGATATCCGGCCTACTGTATAAGTCTCTGCCAGCTTCTTAACGCCTATTTCAACATAGTATTACTTACGTACACACAACGAGTTTATTTTGTTAAGACTAATGACAGTATTAATTATTTTCCTAGTAAAAAAAAAACACTGAAAACTGTATACTGTCCACCTGGTGAACTCTACTCATTGTGTACGACACCTACCAGATCATTATTATTTACCATAAATTATAATTATTCTAACAAGGCAAAGATCTGTAATATTCGTTTTTAGTGCGTGTAATAGTGCATGAGCTAAAACAATACATTTTTTTTATGGATACATGTTAAATAATTAATGTTTGCAACAAAAACATGATATGAAATTTGCGAACACCAATTTAAAAAAGTTAATGACTAATTAAAATTAAAATTAATTCATTAATTCATTAAAATAAAATATGTTAATAGTTTCTAAAACAACATAGATTGTTATACATATAGGTATAATTAAACGAATATAAAATACATTGACTTTCGATAAGGATTATTATTTATTATTATATAATCGGCAATAATAAAATAAGACTTTTCAATTAGTATTTAACCAGGTAGTATTTTGCAATCAGAAGCATATTAGGAGACTCGTGCTAGTTTATCAAACATTGATGTGTATCTCACTATCACAAAGGTATAGAATACTATAAAATTATGAAAGCTTGTTTGGACAGATATATTGCTACTAAAATGTTATTTTTGAACAAAAATATTACATTATTATATGTTTTTGTATTTTTGTTTATGTAAAAACATCGCGTTTGGAACAGTAATCATAATTTGGACTGTTCTCAGCTATTATTCTATGCTACGAATGTACCAACATTTCATTTTCCGTACATTATTATATAAATAATAATACAGTCGATTTAGACGTCTGGATAAAAAATAAATGTACGAATCCAAAATTTAAGGGTCTCTTCAATATTGTATATTATAATGTGCATCGTAGTGCTTGGCTGTTTATAGGCTCTATGAATACTTTATTATCCAGCTATCCTTATACCTATTTCAGTGGCGGTTAAAATACTATACTATGCCACATTATTGTTCGGTTTAAGTTGTTTGAGCTGTCCCGTTAAACGCCACATTATAACGTCTCACTGCATTATAGTGCAGTACGTGTGTTTCATACATTGTCGTATATACATATAATACGTACGTACGATTATTAAATTTATGACTGTTAACCGTTCACGGTGATTTCGTCTATGGATCGGGTAACAGAAAATCGTGTCTTGGTTAGTGAAGCTCGAACGTGCATTTTTCTAGTTTGGTATTCCAAATTCACATAATGTCCTGGTACTCAATATGACAATATACCTAAGATTATAATACATTTTGACATTGAAATAAAACTAGTATATTTCACCTTTTGTTAATATAAGTATATAAGTCATATCCTATTTACTAAATTATAACTTTTTTTATAGCTATACAAAGTAGATAAAACATAATATTTTAGTTAAAGTCATATTTCTGTATTGTGTTGATTTAAATTATTATTATTATTTTAAAAGCAAACCACACAGCATTTACGATTAGTATTATATATTGGGTTTTAATAGAATTAGGTTACGTGATTAATAGTTACCGCAAAACAATTAATAAAATAATAATAATAAAATAAAAAAATCATCTTCTCATATTATATTAATTGACTGATCACGTTTTTATTGATAAGAACTCGAGTAGTTTGTAGTGTGCCTGATTCTGGGTTTGAGGATTGAAAAAAGTTGGACATAAGCGAATTTTAACGTGATTAAGTATGAAAGAGATCCCATTATTAGATTCGCATTGGAAAACCTTCCATTTTCATAATATTTTCATATATGTGTTTCACAGGCGCGTGTATCGAATACGAGTGTATGTCATATTCAGAGAATGTCGAAAACTCGTGTGTTTTCTTGTTGTAATGTCAGGTCAAGGAAGGAATAAGGTCCAAGGATAGATGGTTCTTCATTAAGTTTAATTGAGATTTTGAGCCATTCTTTCTCTCACTGGTAGCGTATGTGTCCACTTCAATCACTGTATGCACCAGTAAAAGAAGAAATGGATTGTGAGAGTGACGTTGGACGAATAGGCAAGTTAGGCTTCCTTGTCAGCTCGTTTATTGCAATCTTTATTTTACAGTGAAATGTGCCCTAGTATGGGCATTTTATATTTTCCCGGCAATGTCAGAGGGATTTTGCGTAGAGAAATGCACCGTACCCATATTATACATATGGTTATACAGCTGTCGAATAAGAGACTGCATATCGAGGTTGGTATTCTAACGTATTACGCCCGCCCTTTTTGACAATGATAAACGGACAATGTTAGTATGATGTACTCGTATCAATTTGTACGCATAACGTCGCATTATTTCGTGTCTATTTTAAAACTATTCGAGCCGTAATATATAATATATATATATATATATATGTGCATATACATATATTATTATCAAGTCGTTCTTTATAAACGGCAATGATGTTGCTTGGTGTCTTGGTGGCGTTATAACAATAATATGTACTCACGCGATTCTCGATGGAATGTATTATATTATTATGTTAAGCTGACGGTTTTTGAAATCAACCGTAAATCTCCTAACGCGTTAAACACCGAACACCAGGTAAACTAGCTATGCACGCATAATGCATAATATGCTATTACAGATAATCTATACTATACTAGATAAGACACTATTAGCGTTTAACACTGAGTATAGCTATTGCTAAAAATATACTGTATATTTAATCAATGGTATAGCGAAGAAAAGCTGTGCGCGTTTATCACACCATGTTTTCCGATGGCAAAACATTAAAGTCTAAAAACTCTTTAATGTAATTAATACTATTTTATATATTAATAATTATATATAATTTTTATATTTACTTACATATTTTAATATTAAATTATAGGCGGGAGGCAATGGAGGGGCAACATCAAATATTTGGGCACACTTGCCCAACCTAACCCCCGTGTAGCGCGCATGTATAATTTTAATAATTTATTAATTTGTAAATAAAGATTAAATTTGCTTGTTGTATATTAGATTTAAAAGGTACTACTAAAAAAATTAAAGAATTATAATATTAAGTAATTAATAACCAGTTCTAAAAATAAAGAATAAAAATAAAACGAAACCCCGCGTAAATGACTTAAATACTAGATATCTATATGGCTATGAAAACGAATTATTTTATATAAAAACAGCATTAATTTGAAAAATACTTATATTATACATTTTATTTACTAAAGGTAGTAAAGGAATAAAGATTCCTATGCTATATTTTGTGCCAAATATCAATATAATCAATACTTACATCATAAATAGGCGAGTGAAATAAAATATGTGTAGAATTAAAAAAATATTAACGCGACTTACTCCCCCATGTGTGCGGTCAGTTCATGTGTAAAGGCATACAAGAATATAAGTAACTTGTCTAAAAGGTTGAAAATATTCAATACCAAACCTAACCTCACAAGGTTTTATGACACAGCGCTTACAAAAAAACCAAAAGTATCTATAAAAATTCTTTTGGATTTTAAAGAACTATATATTTTATGTTGAACGTTAAAATTCAGATCTACAGTAAATAAAATTAAAAATGTAGTCTGATTAAAATTTGTAAAATATAACCTCATCTTCGATCAACTGCTAAATATAAATTCAATAAGCGTGTTTTTCAGTGTATTTTTGAGTATATCGACGGGCATTTCTCGTGGGTAAAGTTACATAAACTTTATCAAAGCAATGCATTTTCAAACTTTTTGATCGAAATGTTTTATCCATAATATTATTGAAATAAAAAAAGGGTAAAGAATACTGTAAAGATAAAATAATTTTAAAATTTAATATGCATAGTAAGTATTAATATAAATATTTGATAACAATTTCAAGTATTTACGATTATTCATTTTTGAATTACAGAAAAAAAAAGAAAATCGGTTTTGTCAAAAATTTGTTTTGAGTGAAAATTCGAGTTTTTCTCCATTTTTTAGCCAAATTACTATTAAAGAATTTTTTTACTTTTAAGTCTCCTTCGAAAAAAAAATTACTGCTATTCACTAGATTTTACCAGAAAAGATATTGAACTTGAAAATTGAAGCAAAAAAAAAAAAACATTTTCTTTGTTTAAAAATATGGTATTATATAAGTATGTTTGAATGTTCAGAGATCAGAATTTAAAAAATGCATTATTAAAAGTTAAAAAGGGGTTGAAGATGTTTGGTGAATCGTGAATCACCTTTTATTGTTTGCTGATAAAACAGTTTAATAATTGAACATATTTATAAATACATATATATATAGTATGTGTTTACTTTCTTGAATTCTGAACGAAGTAAAAGAATTGAATATTGTATTTAGTAGTATTTACAACACGATGTGCTTACGTTTATTGTCTTTTAGAATCTTTTCAGGATTCACTTTAAGACATGGTAAAAAGATCAAATGTTTTCATGTTCTTTTATAATGTGCATGAACCTAGATAATATGGTCATAGTTATTAAAAATATTTCATAAAATGCTCCTATAGATTAAAAAAATTAAATAAAAAAAGGGTAACTGCTCTGATGTAAATAAGATGTCGATCGGATTGGGTAATTGCAGTTTATATAACAATATGTTAAATTATACTTCAATTATGTTTCACTGTAAACGAAAAATGAATTTGAGCAGAGACTGTCTTTCAGATTATAGGTAGCTTATTAAGGTAGGTTGATTTTATTATGGCCAAAAACAAGAACCTATTATACCATGATTATTTAATTATACTAAAAATATTATTTTATTGTTATTAACTTTTGAGTTAATACCACCTTAGCTACAAAAAATAGAGATTTTATTAGTTTTTCTGTTTCTTACCATAAAATACTTATAGCTTATAATTATTTGTAATTTAGACAAATTTTGTAAAAGTTCAAAATTCAAGTGCATAAAAAATATCTATAAAATATCTATCTTTCAAATATCTATAAAAAGCTCAAAAAGAGTCAAAATATATAAACAATTATACCATAAGTAGAAAACGTTTAAATAAATATTTGTTGAAATTGTCATTATTATTGAGTATCTAAAATTATTTGTTTTTAGTTTACATCATAAAAATAAAATAGATTTTGTCGAAATAATTCTTGCTTTTCATGTTTTTCCTGATTATTTAATATTCTATCAGAAACCACCGGCAAAGTTAAAAATCGAATCATTTTTTAAAGTATACATTGTGTAAACAAGCACAAAAAAACATACATTCGGCATTACATAAAATTATGTAAAATAAATACTCTTCTCAAAACCTAAAAGAAGTAAATAAAAAATAATTGATAATGATTTATTTATCATTGCTTTTAAATCCAAAGACACTGTTAGCCGGTATGCACTTAATTCCTGTGTTAGTGTTTTTGTTGTTTATGTTTTTCGTTAAACTGTTACCCTAGTCTAGTGGAATTGGTGCTAGTTAAGTTATGCTCATAAATTATTTGTACAAACAGAATAATTTATAATCGGTAAAACATTTTATTTAACTAGATTTTTTACTGAAATGTAACATGTTCGCTCTTTATTTGTATTATCAATCCATTATTAAATTAAATAAATTCGAAAAGTATGTTCGTAAAAATCCATTTTATCAGTAAATGAAAGCAGTGTTGTATTTTTGTTGCAACCAATCAATTGTCACATAATCGTATATAAAAGTATTTTTGCTGTTAGTGTTTACTTTGATGAATGAAAGTCAAGAATCTGATCATCGTTACTTAAGCACAAATAAACATTATATATGTACAAACATTCCACTTAACAACAAAAGTATTAGTTGTTGTAAAGTTACAAAAGTTTTTTTTTTCTATTTGACTTAATAGTTGCCTATGTAAAATGAAGAAAATTAAAAATACTTGGGAAAACTTCGAAAAACTTTAGTACCTTAGCTAAAATCATTTATAATTGCTAACTACTAAGCATATTTAATAGGTGTATAATTAAAATTATTATTATGACAAGAAAAAATCGATCAACTCCATAACGCCTATACCATTACACAAAAATGGATATTAGGACACTGTAAATTATATTAATGATAACATTATCAATATCAAATTAACCAATTATAATTTTCACACGTTTGTTATTTATTTTACTAAAGATATAAAAATACAGGTTTTAGTTTTAAAAATATTTTGCATGCTGTTTAATTTATTTAACATTTACACACATTTTTTGGACTTGTACCGTACCGAAAAGAACCCATGTTGGAACCTTAACTGATTTTTTTTTTAATAGAAACTAGAACTGAAAAATTATCGAAACTCAAGTCATTGAATTCTATTTCTTGGTGTTTTTTTGTTTAGTACCCATGCTTACGTTATGGATGTGCTATTATGCTATGTACTTTACTGTAAAATAAATAAATGACACTCGTTAAATAATTATTATATTGGTAATGATGAATTAAAGTAGAGTTTACGTTTGCACATTATTTATTATTAATACTAGGATGAGGTATACGAGTATATGCAGTCGAATACTACTGAATACTACTGAATAAATAACATTAATCCGTCCCGAAGCTTTAAATTTTAAAGGGCCGGATCAAAGAATAATTCCGAAATATTGACATATGCCAATTACATATATCAAACGGATATGCTATTTAAGAAAAAAAAATAAGAAGAAGAGTTATTATTTTACATTTTTTTTTATTTACTGAAATTCTGGTGGTATCTTTTAGAAATACATGCATAATTAAAATCAAGTATTAGGATCAACGTCAAATAATATGAAAACAATTATTTATATTACCCCTATAAATTTAAAACCTTTTAAAGATATATATTTTTGAAAATGTTTATGATTTTAATTTGTAAAAAAATGAATTACAATTTTATTCTTTTATAATATAACTATAAAATAAATATCTGAAACAATATAAATATATTTCTTTTGCGAATATACATAAATCAATCTCGGTTTGAACGTTATAACTATAATATTGTATTTACAATATTTTATAATAAAAATTATGTAGCTTACAGTTAAAATGTTTTTTAAATACATATTAAAAAATATAGTAGAAAACAAGTCAAATTTTAACCGTTTAAAATAATGCTACTAATGTTCTTATGTTATATTTTTTGAATACATTAATACTATTTTTAATGAAAGCATAATTGAATGATTTTCTTACATAAATAATAGCTTTTAAATATTATTTTATGTTATCAAATCAAGAATTGTGTGGTCATAAGAGTAGTTTATTATTCATTGATCAATATCACGACAAACATAATTTAGAGAATAATTAAGCTGATAATGCAAAATGTTAGAAAAAGCACTGATTATGTTGGTAAGTGAACAATTGTATGCGGATTATATTTCTAATACCAGTGCGGACACTAGTCAAAGTATGGTAGGTAGCTGATACAATATAAATTTACATCCCTTGTTTAGTTCCGTGAAATAAATCGATAAATAATTTGAAACACGAAAATGCATGACCACCGTTAAAAATTAAAAGTTAGGCAAGTAGGTGCCGTGCTTTTCTATGCTTTAGATATCGAGTGAGTTAAAATTAACGGTGTATTACATTTAAATTCAATGATATATCTTTGTATACGAAAAACGATTCTGAGCGAAAACCGTCTGTCAGTATATCCTTTAAAGTACCTATATTTCATGGTATGTTTTTGTTTAAATACAATAAAATATCAAAAATTATTTGAAGAAAAATAATTATTTTATGGGTAAATATCGTAAAAATTTAAACTTCAAATGGTTATGCAAAATTAATATGTAGAATATTTATTATATAATAAAATGTATTATAAAAATGCGTGTACTTATTAAATTTTCAATTATTAAATATAAAAACATGGATGTGGCTATAGATTTTTGATATTTTTTAATTGAAAAACTACAAACTTATAAGAACCTTTGTATCAAATTGTCAAGAATTTTTAGCCAACGAATAATTTTTAATTGACATTTTTAGGAAAATATTAAAAAAAATTAAAAATTTCTCATGCTTCTAAGTAGCTTAACAATTATGTCGTAAATAATAATAATAAAAATAACGATAATATAAACATTTCGTGAACATTTCAAGTATTTATAGTTATTCATTTTTATATTATAGGTATCGAAAAAATAAAATGGATCATGTCGAAAATTAGATTTGCATATAAATCCCCGTTTCCTTTAATTTTTTTTACTTTTCTTGGTTATAAAATTTGACCCCCTTAAGTACTAACTAGATCCAATTTTGTACTAGAAACAATCTCCATTTTTCGAAAATCAAAGCATTTTTACTGCCCCAAAAATTGTTTACAAACACAAAAAAAAAACGTTATTGCAAAATCAATATATTCATCGTTCCGCTCAGAATCTAAAATATGACTTGGGAAATGTGTAAATCCCTTTAAAATTTACAAAAATGTTGCTACGAACTGGAAACTTATAGCAAAATGTTTCCATTCAGAAGCGTTTAGTGTGCCAGTCAAACAGTTAAAAGTTTAGATTTATTGCACGAGAATAAGTAGAAGATAATATATTATACGGTGTGTACTAACTATACTAATGATACTCAAGTTTAAACACACAACTAATATAATACATAAAGTTCATTTATACCTCATGGATAGTTATTAAAACCCGGCAAGTGGATTCATTAAATAATTCATACGAAAATAGTTGTTTTCAAATGCAATATATACTTACTGACACACCCTAAACAATTATTAATATTTTACATTACGATATCTCAACTACTCTAGAATCATATATATATATATATATATATATATTACATTATGCAATCATAAAACACAAGTATTATTTTGTCTCAGATAAACTTATAAAGTTTTAAGTTAATAATAATTGTAATTTAAAAAATAGTGGGAAAAAATGTACACAAAACTGTAGTTTGAATGATATTAAAGTAATTCTTAAAATTTGGTTGATGATTTTATTTATTTCATTATTTATTACTATTCGAATTAATATGTTTAGTAAAATATTTAATGGAAATAAATATGAAAACTTTGAAAAATATAGAAAATTTTTTTGTCTATACATACATTTAGTAATTTATTGTTATTGAATACATTTCTACATAATGACTTATATTAGATTTTTAAAAAAAGCTTTTCACTATATTTATTATGATTTGAATATAATATATATAAATTATGCATGCACTTTTTAGTGAAAGAGCAATTATTCTATGTATAATTATTACAATATATGACGTATCCTTTGTTATATCGTAGTTGCACGAAGCAATTTTATTCCGTAATCGAAATAATATTTTAAATTGTTGGTTATACTCTTTAGTTGGTAATTGTAAATTGTGTAAAAGTGTTATTAAGTTATAATTAAAATACAGCAACTCATATCCAAATACTAAATAATACAATATTATAACGGAGTCGAAGTATATTTTTAATATTCCAGCACGTTTCCGAAAAAACGAAGTTACACGTTTTGTATGGGTGAACAATTTTTCATTCTTTGTTTTCAAATAAAATATACTTACCATATTTCTATTTTTTTTTTTCATAACGCCTCCTGTTTTTCCGATTATGTTTATAAAATTTGTTTTTAAAAAAATAAATAAAACACATTGGCGTCTAATTTATGACATTTTTGACTTTAAACCCTGTCACTAGTCTGATTGATGTGTGTTGGTATTAAATTAGACCAAATCATTTTTTTTTTTAATCGTATTATTTTAATAATAAGCAATGTATATTTCAAAGGTTGTGTGCATTATGTTAGACACTCGATGAATTACACGACTTCGATATTATGACTATAATTGTTTCCTTAAGTTAAAATTGAGTTTATCAACTTTGCAGTAAATTAAAATCAAATTAGCTTTCAATAAACAGCGTCTACTATATTTGAACAGCCACAAGAAACAAATATTAAACAACAGTAGACAAAAATCAATATCTTCACACGACGTTTAATAACATTATATTAAACCACTGATGTGACACACACTGATTGAAATAGTTATTTCATAATAATATTATAATTTATATTCTATTCTATAATAAAATATCATATTTGTCGTGTTAGTTAGATATACCACGTGTTCGTCTTTCTTCATTCGTATGGTAAAATCTATTAATATAATATACTCTTCGATGACGATGTATTCTATATGAGCTAACACAAACGATGGGGAATTTTAGTGATGTTTATAATTACTCAATAAACATTCCGTGTAAAAATTATATATATAATATTGATCGAAGTTGATTACTTAATCAAAATAAATTTAAATAACACATTATTATTTCTATTATTTTACTGAAAATATTAATAACCAATTATCAAAACATATGCTGTAATAATATTGGAATTTTTATAAAACGTAAACATTTCTAATAGTTTATACGAATTTAAGTAAATGATAAAAATAGGTTTTCAATATTGTTAGATATTTATTGAACTAGATGGTTAAATGTGCATAATACTGTACATGGAGTAATACAATTAAGGTGCAAGATACCTATTTTGTATATTATGTATAATTATCATTTATTTATAATGTATCCAGAAATATTTATAGTTAATTTTACAAATAGCTCTAAAATTAAAGAATAAACTAATAAAATATATATTATTTTGTTAAGTGTATTCGTTTAAGTAATTTGGCGTTGAAATATGGATAATTTTAAACAAGTACTTAGTTAAAAAGACAAAATATTGTTACTTGTAATAACTATAAGTTTCAAAAAAACAAGTTTATAAAAATATGAGACTCAGTATCCTTCAAATATATTTTTTTATAAAGTTGAAACGGTACTTTAAATGTAAATTATAACCGAAAATCAACTGCAAATTTGAATAGACAATATGCTGTTCATTTTTAAATAAAAAACATTAGACTAAGTGTTAACATGATCACTGAGTTTAAGTGCAATCAAATGCAGTCGATTTAAGATTAAACGATGTGTATTCTACACGCCAAAGTTTTTAATTTACTCTAGGAAAAACATTACCAATGTTAATAAAAGATTGAACAAAAGTTTAAACAAAAACAAATTTGTATATACTTATAACTTGTAATAATATGTTTTCTGATGAAACTTTGGAATTTTCTTTTAAATACTTATATCATTATTTTCAGAATACAGGGTTTTAAAGCCAGGCACTTATTTATACAGGAGAGTGTATTTCGAAAAACTATGTAATGTATGATTAATTACCATCCTTCCTGAATATAGATGCCACGAAATACTATTAAACTTGTTCAGAATCAAAGTTATATGAGTTAGCTGCCTACAGCTATCAACTGGTAATTAATTCCACGGTAGAAGAATTTAGTTTTTATTAATTAATTTATATTAGCATAATTTCTTTTATTACACAACATAATAATATTTAAGCTATATGTTTATAATATATATTATATGTGCATGTGCAGATATAAATTATTATGTCTTATTAAAATGATTTTATTTGAATCATTTAATGAATGGAAAAAGTTATCAAAAATTATACGAGTAGTTAATTAAACGAATTTTTTTTCAAAAAAATACTTTATAATATAATTATTTTATATCCATTGTTTGAATTAAAAAATTAGTTTTAAGCAATACGAAATGTTCTTAGTTGTAATATGGATGCTTTTAAGTTTAGTCTATTAAAGTTTTGAAGTCATATAATGTTAGTATATACTATATATTGTTTATTGACGAATAGAGTCAAGCGAGAAAGAATTTTCCAAAAATGTAAATGGTATCACTAATATCACTCAATCTCGTTCATGAATAAGCAATTCATGAACATATTTTATACTTATCTAACAAAACAATAGTTTATAATATAGGTACTATTAAAAAAAAATTATTAGTGTTAATATTTTTAATGATATTGTTATCATCTGAATATTATTGCATCACGAAATATTAATGTTATATGTTGTACGCTGTCTTATCACTAACTCTTTACGTCAGTAAGTAAATACTTCATCGTTTTACCAATCTCAGCTTTACTTCCGTATTAGGTACATAATTATGTTTTTTTTTAGCGGAACTGTATTTACTAATCGCACTGAAAATGATCTTTTTATTATACTCCAATTGCGTTCAAAACATTTTCGGGTCAACAGACAGATTTTGTATTCATTCGTTCTCAAATTAATTAATATTTATTGTAAACAAGTGACATAGATAAAAATATACCTACTGAATCGTATAGATTTAGTATATTATGTTCAAAATGATTCGAAAATCAAGCTGTTTCGAACTATGCTATCCATATTATCGAAGTATGAACTGAAAAATATAGAACACCTATAAGATTAAAATTAAACGATTAACCTTTTTTTGACTTAATACTTTTCTGGAATAAATAATGATATCGTATCGAGTATGGTACCAAGATTTTTGTATTGAAGAGGTCTTTAATAAACATTACACGACTATATAATTTACAAATACTGATATAATTATACATAATTAATTGTATAGAAGCATTAAGTTACTCTTGAAAACTGATCTTCAATTTCAGGGATTTAACAAATCATTTTTTTTTTATAACAAATGAGTCTATGAGACAATAAATTAAATAATATTGGATAATATTTTCATTATTATTTAAAAATAAAAATTATTCAGGGTATTTTTTATTAAAGATTGTTTTCTGCAAATAATATTTATCATGATTACATCTTAGGTCAACTATATTTGGGTCAAATCATTGGTTGGTCACGTACAACAGCGATAATAATGGATTTATTATGTTAACATTCTGTAGTGAGCATAATCAATGATTTTGACAAGGCCGATGACAATATAGGGTTTTGTACACAAGTCATCGACAACTGTCAATGGTTTAACACCTTTCTAGATGCATACATGTTATAATTAAATCGAGAAACAATAAATTATTTAGATCGATGTGGAATCTGAGTGTAGGAGTCAATATTTGCAGTATCGAACGTTGACAACCATATCCAGCATAATATTATTAAACATTTAAACAACACACGAGTTTGAATTAAATAATTGGAATACAAATTTAATAGCATTGGTGAGATATATAGTGCTATACAATATAAACGACGGTGATAGACATTTATTATCTCATTAAATATTTCTATCGTAAAACTATGATTTCACATAAAAAAAATCAATATTTTTTTGATTTTTTACTTTTTGAGAACGAAAATCTTTATTTTTAAGCTACCATACCAAATGAAATATAATTTTATTGTTTGCCATTTAGATGTATGGAAATCGTATACTTTAAAATATTCGTGATTTATTTATAATAATTTAATCTTTTGATAAGTGGACTGGAGTAGCCTAGCCTAACTACTATGATGCAATACTCCGCTAATTCAAACTTGAAATACGTATAAATAATTGAATAACAGTTCGTAGTTTAATTAAATTAATTTTGGCATCACGGCATAACACGCCCTAAATAAATGGATTGAAATTAAAAATAACTAAAAAAAATCAAGTACTGTATAAAAAAATAAAATTAAAAATATTTAAAAACAAGTCACGAATCCACAGTTGAATTAATTCAATTGTCTTGAGTACAAAATATTACTTTTATTTTTATAGAAATATCTAAGTTTCAATAATCTCAATTAAAGATCGTATTTTTATTTTACGTTTAAAGCGAAAATTGCTGTTAGTAACTAGTTGTTCCGTAAAATAGTTTATGGTTATAGGTATAACATTCAAAAAACATAAAAAATAAAAAACTGACTTTCCTTGATAAAAAAAAAAAAAAATGTATCACATAACACAGTTCACATTTTTAGAAAACTGTTCCACGTTTATTAAAGAATGGTTGAAAAAATATTGGTAATTATATTATTTCTATATTCGCATGATTCTATTTCGTTTATACGTACTTCGTTGTAACGTTTTAAAATCCCGACCATATAAGATATTTAGGTACATATATATGGTATTCATGCTAAAAATATACACGGAAATCAAATAAAAAATTGATTTTTGTTCCAAATAAAATAAATTTGTTGAATCAATTTAATTCGACTGCTGAAATTTTTGTAAAATACTTTAGAAGAAAAAAGTAATTGTTTAATTTTTCATAACTACACGAGACAAATATATTGTTTCATTTAATTCATGTTTTAAGTGTGTTTTGCTGTTCTTCAACCGACTAGAATGAAAATATCTTCAAATGTGAATTGTGAATTTCGTGTCATACTTTAATACCGTGAAACACTTTTAAAAAGAAAACTTGGTGAAAACTTAAGGAATAAAAATAAATTATTGCAGTACCTACCCTCACAAAAAATAAAACTAATTCACTTGCTTATTAAAATATTGTCCATTGTTGAATAAATCGGTTATAGTAGGTACTTAATATGAACTAAAGAAAAAAAAACTTAAATAAACACCACAAAATATATTATATTATTCATTTATTTATTCGTATAGCAAATATTATATTATAATAAATGATTACGTTATTTATTTTCATCGAAAAATTATATTTATCGTCATATCAAAAAATATTTGTCAGTAAAAATGGTGTATTTAAGAAAAAGAACAAAGAAATTCAAAAACAATAACGACACTTTTAATTAAGATAATTAAATTGAATTAGCTATTAAGAATTTATAGTTTACTTTATAGAACTAATAAGTAATAACTATATAGTTGTATAAATAAAATAGAATTTAAAAAGTAACCAATTTGATAATAGATAAGTAATAAGTTATAGTAATAATAGTACTCTGCATTGAAAAAAAAATAATTTAAATTTATTCTTATAACTAGCCTAAAATAAAAAAAACTGTCTGAAGTCTAAAATCATTAGTCATTACTATAATATGAAAGCACTGAATATATTAATAGATGATAAGTATAAGCTACTATGAATAATTTAAAAAACAATGATTATAAATTATAATAATGAAAAATTAT
The DNA here is from genome assembly GCF_020882245.1 of Rhopalosiphum padi. Lineage (NCBI taxonomy): Eukaryota > Metazoa > Arthropoda > Insecta > Hemiptera > Aphididae > Rhopalosiphum > Rhopalosiphum padi. The sequence goes on along the minus strand of NC_083598.1, from coordinate 7,321,279 downwards.
AAAATACTTATAATGAACCTGTAAAAATATATACATATTATTTAAAATAGAAGTTGGTAACTTTTTGAAATCAAGCCAGAAGAGTGAAACTTTACAGACCAAAAATGTCAGTGTTTATAAACAAAATAAACATCAACATAATATGTATTAATTATTTAACGTGGAAAGTGTATAGGTAACATAATTACTATATAACATAAACAATGACTATAGTACTATGAATTAAATAAGATTTATTTTAGTATACTCATATGACGTATGGACGAAGTCTACGTTCAATAATATATTATACAACATTCTAACATAATACACACTGCCAAACGAAAATAAATCTGAAATTACTGTCAAAAACTGTATACACTAATAAATACTTATAACAAAATAAAATATCTAGAATTATAATTATTTATAGAACAAAAATATTGGCAGACCAATAGTATATAATACTGAAACTAAAAGAAAAAAAAATGATTTACTTATAATAATATAAATACGGTATATTAATAATAATTATATTATATGGATTCATCGCTTTGTTTTACATTTCTCATTTATCATACTATTAAAATTTAAATCAAACTCACACATTACTGTGATCTACATAATTACGAGGTAGACTTGAAATATTTTATACAGCTGCAGAGCAAGCGACTTACCTTCTATTTTTAATTTTACTATATTGTTGTTGATTATGTATAATATGTATAATAGTCTATATTGTTATTTATATTTCCTCAACAAAGGAAACCTAACCTTTAATCTTAATTCATACAGTTTACTTGTAATTGCAAAATAAAATCGACATTTTAAATTCTATGGTATATTTAAACTTAAAAATTATAATGCGTGGCATCGTTTTAACAACGGAAACCTGATGATGATCATCATACGTAAACTAGTATTTCTGTAATTTATATTTTTTTATTAAATAAAAACAATAAGAAAATGTAAATTTTCCTTGCATATATAAATAATCTCAAGTAGACTTTGTGTTACTAACGGCATATTATAATATATTACTGAACACTAACAATGTTATTTGCTGTTTGTATGCGCGAAAGGGTCATTCTTTCGATGTACTAATAAATTTGGGATGTTTTACCCTTATAATATCGCTTTGAAACACATTTCCGTGAATTATTTAATGGAAAATATTTTTTTAGTCCTTTGTACTGAAAAACGAGCTACTTGTCGTCTCGTTTCATAGTCCCTTGGGTTCGCCTTGATTTTCTTTGTTTAAATATATGAAATCGAAAAATCGCAAAACGCGAACTGTTACAAGCATTTTACATCATCGTAAGAAATCTTTTGACCGATTTACCTAAACTAAAATGAAAATAATTAGTTAAATAATTTCTAAGTACTAATCGTAATAAAGTTTTTAAAGTCCACATTGAACCTATTCTAACCAACAGTTATAAAGATTTGTTTTAGTGTCATGGCGTCGGAATTTTATGTTAAGATGCCAACTGATATTCCAGGTGTATAGTACTATTCAATTTTAGACACTATAATATTTTATATTGGTAGAATAAACACTTGAATTACAAGGTAATATACACACAAAGTGATTCACCTGTTGTGTTTACCCGTATTTCTCCTTTGTTAATGAATTCGTTCAAAATATGATTTTTGGAATTTTTTAATAAAGAGACCATATTTCCAAAAACTTTATAATACCATTCAAGAAGTTTCCTGCAAAATAAACATATTTTTCTAAAATTAGAACTACTTTATTTTATTACAAATTGTTAAACAGAGGATTATTTTTTTAATTAAGTTGTATATAAAATTTAAATTTTAAATTTAAACGAATAGTTTTTAAATAATTACCATCAAATTCTAAGGATAATAATATATTATATAAAAATATGAAATATACATATTATAAATGTATAAAAATATGGGAATTTAAAATTATAACAATTAATAATAATACATACTATTGAATAATGTATCAAGTGTATTAAAGTGTATTCAAGCTAAGAGATACCATTAAATATTGAAGTTGGATGACCTTGTATTGTAATAGAGATTTTAGAGAACGAAAGAGAGTAAAATTATTTGTTTTTATTATTTTTATTTTTTCCTAACTGATGGATTGGCATCCAGTAAGTAATTCTAGAGATCTCCAGATTTGATGTCATTGGAATTTTTTATGAGAACATTTAAAAACTGTTGTTCATGTAGATTTACATATTAGTTTCCAAATTAAAATAAATAAAAAAAAAATTCAAGTGGCATGTAGTAATTTGAGAGAAGACCAGATGAACAAATGAACGTTGCTACAGTAGAATTTCAAAACATTTGGAATTGTGTTTGGAACATCGAGATGGAAAAAAATTATTAGGTAGTTAAAACTAATAATTTATTGCAAATAAATAAAACTCAATTTCAAATTCGTAGTGTGTAAATTTTTATTATTTTCATTACCTTCAATATTTAGCTCTCTTATTTAAAATGTATGAATGGCAAAAACGAGAAAAAATTACGAAAACAAATAACTGTCGATTTATTTTTAATTTGTCTACAAAATATCAAAGATATTATTTAGTTTTTTGTTTAGTTAAGTTCAAGCTGAACATAGTCAAAATTTCATCAAAAGCAGATTATTCGTAAATATTAAATTAAATTTTCCAATTGTGTACTCCAAGAATACTATAAAATTAAAAAATAATCACAATTTTAAAAAATTAATTTTTTTAGGGTCGTGCTGAAAGAATTACAAAGAATTTATTCTTAAATAAATTTATTTGTGGTCTTGTTGTTCATTACTTTTAAATAATGTATTCTTATTATTATTTTAATTAATATAAGTCGTTGTTAATTATAATTACATTGTAAAAATGTACCATTACCCATAATAGATCGACATATTGTGTGTTACAACGGCTATTATAAAAACTATATTTTTACTATCTATACTCGTACTTACGTCATTTTATAGTAAGTTGTTTGTCATCACCAATACAATATATTTCTGAAAAAAATTTAGTAAATAACCAAGTCAAGGTCATTTACATGTGGCTTGAAAACATATTTTATTTTAATTATTATTTATATTAATTAGTTCAATAATATTTTATATTTTTTTTTATAAATACACCCATTCCTACTTTGTCATAACAATGAAGGTTCATCGAAATATTAGGTCTACGGCAAGTGGGGCTTACTGGATCGAGTTCTTTTCATACACAACCCTTAACGTGAAGTTATTCGCGTCAAATACAACACGCGATAACTGCAAGAACATTGCGAGTAGTGTGCGTTAGTTTAATAATAACATGACCGCGAAAATCAATTTCGTGTCACATGATGTTACGATGAGGTTCACGGGACACTCGATGAAAGTTTTCGTTTGGAAGGTTTTACGGTTTTTCGGTTTTTTTTTTTTTTTTATATATATTTTATCTTACGATATTGGCCGGTGGAGCGAAAAATAAAAATAAATGTATACATATTACATACATATATATAATATACTTGTACAAGACTCGCCTGTGCGTGTAATGTAATATATATATATATATATATATATACAGATCAACAACAGTTTTACATGTAATGCCGTCCCTCGTATATGGCGTTAGGATAAACAACGAGTGCGCTGCGATTTACGGCTATAAATTCCCCGAGCCTGAAAGGCCGCCGCCTGTGGAACGATCCTGTCGTATATGCGAATTCCAATTTTCGGGTGAAAAAAAGAAAAGAAAAAAAAACGAAATGGAGTCGGTTATAACCTTTATAGAAAATATCGATTCGTGAGATTTTCTGGTTGTCGTGGTGAAACGGAAATTTTGACGGTGTTCACCCCCTTCATTGGATTCTTGGTGTAGTTGTTAGAAATAGACTTTGCTTCAAAATGTATAAAGAAATATATATATATGTCATATTATTTATATGTGAAATGATCGGATTTAAATTCAGTTCGATTTTAGACCTACATGACCAACCGTAGGTATACGGGAAGAACATTATTATGAGGATCTTTCGATCGCTATTTCAATTGTAACACTGCATATTTTTATGGTTTTCGTCAGTATCACATCGAACGAAGTTATATAATATAAGTAGTGCGGTGTCGACGTAAAAAAAAAATCGTACGAATATGATTTCTTCGTTAATCTCGACGGGTTTAATAAACACTGTGACATGACTATAATATAAAGTGATTTTTTTTTTAGCCGTTACCAAGGTAAACATTCATTTTTAAAAATAGTGGGCAAGTGAGTATCGCTCTGCTGTATAGTAGAGATGGAGAGTAGGTCATTGGTCACTATAATGGATGTGTTAAATTTGAATGCAATGACGGGTATCGTTGTATACGAAAAACGATTCTGAACGGAGATGATTTGGCAGTCAATGATAATTAGTTGGATATATTATATTATTATTACTTATATTTAAATTGTAATATATCGTTATTTTACGCGATTTCGTAAAAAATTAAATTTCATACGCTCATAAAATGTTTTCTATATTGACGCTGGAATTTTTTTTTACAGTTACTTGAAGGAAAGCTTATGGATAACCTAGTATTGGATTTTTGAACCTTAAGTATAAATCACATTTTCAACTTCAAAATTCTTTGCAAATTTTCGTGATTTTGATATATTTTGTAAACATTTGAACTTTAAATGCTTATAAACAAAAATTGTGACTAACGATTTTTGATTTTTTTTACTACGATAAGTAAAACTTATAATAAACCTTGCATTAAATTTTAAAGATTTTTTGGATAGCCAAATTTTTTTTATCGGCATTTTAAGAAAAAAAACTTAGAAAAGTCGAACATTTCAATTGTCTATAAGTAGTTTAAAAAAGGTTAAAATATTTTAAAAATTTAATCTTAAATAGATAACCACAATATAAACATTTGGTGAAAATTTCAAGTATTTATAATGATTCGTTTTTGAGTTACAGAAAAATCAAAAAATGGATTAAATTGCGAAAGTGGTTGTGCGTAAAAATTCCCGTTTTTCCGTTATTTTTTCAGGGTTTTTCCCGACGCTTTTGAAAACTACTGGACATTTTTTACTAAAGTAAAGTACCAACTAGATGAATTTTCCTATTCAAAGAGGGGCTGAAGTAAAAAATCGAAGCATTATTACTACTCCAAAACGTGATGACAGACACAAAATAAAAAATAAAATAAAAATAAAAAAAAACACACATCATTGTAAAATCAATACATTCATCGCTCCGTTCAGAATCTAAAATCAACAGGTAACAATTTTGTAAATATAATTTTTAGATTAATTAAATCTCACTCACCAGTTATGAAAATATCAGACTAAAATGATATTAACCTAGAGACTAACAAAACAAAAAAATAATAATAACAACTAGAAAATTCCAGGTTGACAGGTTAATATTTCTTTATTATGTTATATTTTTATTATAATATATGCATATATTATTATCTATTATGCCATTAAATTTATTTTTTATACACTTTAAAATTGTAGGTATAGATTGTAAATAAATATTTTTTTTTTTTGAAAAGTATAATAAACGTATATACGTATATTCAATACGTATTTTTAACATAGATACGTTTTTTTGGGCTGAATAGGTATATGATTTTTTTTGTAATCTTGATAGATTTTTCGTTATAGTGTCGATGCTGTCCCTAGCAACTGATTATATGACCGAATTAAGTAGTCAATATAGTGTTATAGTTCCTAGGTTGCCTCTAGCAACCGATGCATAATATTATCGTTACCATAGCAACCTCGTTGTTGCATTTTTTTAATCATAATTTTCAAAACCTGCTATCTATAATTTTTTTGTTTAGCAGAACAAATCTCAATTAGCTGCCATATGATAGTATGTTTTTATTGTTAACTTTTTTACTGTTATTTATCTTAATAATTTATAAGTTTTTACTTTCACTTTTTTTTTTTAAATAATGAGATATTAGTCACAACAAACAATTTTGAATAATGGAATAATTTATGAGATCAATCATATGACTCCCATACCGATTCCTTAAAAGATACTGTAAATAGTGTGAATCAGTTTCTTTAAATTAAATAAAATATACTAGAAATAATTATTTTTTATCGTGAATTAAAAATAAATGACATCAAAGCATTATATTTTTAAAATATTTTAATTTACTTGAATAAATACAGACATAATGCGATACTTAACTTCTATCGCGAATACGCCGTACTAAATTCAAAGACAATATTAATGTACATAATATTATATTCCTAAATTTAATAGACAGTTTAGTATTACACATTTGATATATGATAGAAATATGATATATATGTGAAATATATAACCACGAAGAATATGAAGATCTACTGTATAAGTAATCCAGTGAATTCGTTTATACCTAAATATGAAAAATCCTGTGAATAAAGTATTTCAGGTGAAACGGATATAGGTAAAATCCTGTGGAATATGTAATCACGATGAATCAGAAGTCCTATTGTATAAGTTATCCTGTAAAATTAGTAACTTCTATTTTTTGAAAATCCTGTGAATTATGTATTCCAAGTGTAGCAGATATACCGATATGGGAGAAAAATCCGGTGAAATATGTAATAGTGACGAAAAAGAAGTCCTACTGTATAAGTTAGTAATCCTGTGAATTAAGTAATCCCTAAGTATGAAAAATCCTGTGGATAAAGTATTTCAGGTGTAGCAGTGATACTGATATAGGTAAAATCCTGTGAAATATGTAATCGTGATGAATATAAAGTCCTACCGTATAAGTATCAGGTATTATCAGTTATATGGATATAGAAAATATCCTGTGAAATATGTATTCTAGGTGTAGCAGTTGTAGTGATAGGGAAAAAACCAGTGAAATATATAACCGTGATGGATATGAAGTTCTACTGTATAAGTAATCCTGTGAGTTTAGTCATCCCTATGTATGGACAATCCTGTAATATAAGTATGCTTGATGTAGCAAATATATGGGTATAGAAATTATCCTGTGAAATATCCTACTGTATAAGTAATACTGTGAATTTAATAATCTTTATGTATGAAAAATCCTGTGAATAAAGTATTTCAGGTGTAGCAGTGATATTGTTATAGGAAAAATCCTGTGAAACATGTAACAGTGATGAATATGAAGTTCTACTGTATTATTAAATATCTTGTGAATTATGTATTCCAGGAGTAACAGTTATACTGATACAGAAAAATTCCTGTGAAATATCTAATCGTGATGAATAAGAAGATCTACTGTATAAGTAATCCTGTGAGTTTAGTAGTCCCTATGTATGGACAATCCTATGGAATAAGTATGCTTGATGTACAAAAATACAGGTATAGAAATTATCCTGTGAAATATCCTACTGTATAAGTAATACTGTGAATTTAGTAACTTTTATTTATTAATAATCCTGTGAATTATGTATTTCAGTTATATAGGGGTTACTAAATTAACAGGATAGTTTATACGGTAGGACTTCATATTCATATCGATTAAATATTTCACAGGATTTTTCCTATACTGGTGTAACTGCTACACCTGGAATACATAATTCACTGGATAATTTCTATATCAATATAACTGTTACACCTGAAATACTTTTTTCACAGGATTTTTCATACATAGAGATTACCGAATTCACAGGATTACTTATACAGTAGGACTTCTTATTCATCACGATTACATATTACACAAGATTTTTCTTGTGTAATTGTGTCTTTAATTTTGTTTCGTTTTTTATTTATAAATAAACCTTGCTCGTCCGTATCACCCATGACCCATCTGATCGTGAACACACTCAATTGTTTTTTTTTAATAGTTATTACGAACATAGTACATATTTTATTCGTATATACTTTTTTATTATTTTGATATATATTATATCACACCGTGTTATCAATATTCATGTATATGTGTACAGTGTACACTGTACACATCTGTATGAAATGTGCCATCACCATCACCGTCGCAGTCACTAACTTCGTATCGTTGTTGTGTGTTTAAGCCACTCACCGACTTTAATTATTAGTCTTCGATCTGATGTCCAACATTTAGTCTTATCTGTGCTGACCTATCAAGTTATGCACTTCCGAGTCCAGGTTACTATATAGTTTCTAAATTGATATGAACAGTCACTATTTTTTTGAAAGGTATTCAGCTCATTCGTTTTCACGAATAATCTAAATAAAATAGTTCACTTTAATATTGTTAATCAATATTATATTTATTCTCTCGTAATTTCGTTACATCATCTTACAGGTTTCTTACGTTTCTTTTAGTTATGTGTAAATTCCTGGTAATTTAGTTTCGGAAAATTCCTCAGAGGTATTTTAAAGACCAAGAATTTATCAGAAATATTCTAATGTTTTTAAATATTTTTGTTTGAACTTTAAGTTTTTAATTAAATGTATGATCTTCCTTGTGGCATTTTTAAAAGAAAATAGCAATTTTCAAAAAATAAACTCAAAAATAAATTATATTAAATAAATAATTGTATGTATTTGTTATACATTTATAATTCAAATTGTATAATTCGTCTAGTCCTACAAAAGATTGGATTAAAAGATAATAATCAAAGATTATAAAAATAAATTAAATACAGGAAAAATATTTAAAACCTTATATCAAATAAAAGAACTGTTAAAAAAAAAAATACTCAAAAAATAACTTAACGTGTTAAATAGGTACTCAAAAGTTAAATGTTGTATTTGTTTTTCATTTTTAAATAGTAAGTGGACTTAAAAATGTATTAAACATAATATATTACTAAAACTCAATTTATTCTTGAATATTTAAAATATTTAACTCTCTCATAATGATTGTTGATGTTTTCCATAGAAATTTTGAATATATAATAAATATATAGTATAACAGTTCGTCTGATCATACACAAATAAATATAAGTTTCACGTTTTAGTAAGTTAATATTGTAGCAACAAAAGAGCTGATATTAAATCGAGGTATGGCGAAACGTTATTGGTAGATTCCGCTTGACCTGTGAGCAGAGTGAGTGGTTAGGGTGAATTAGGTTTGTAATATTCAAATGAGAAGAAAGAGTACGGATAAACTCTATGGTTTGCCGCAATTACACTGTTATTGTTCAATATAAACGAAATGTTACATGGTTTTATTTTTTTAATTTTTCGGATACATTTTTTTATTTTATTTTGTTTTGTTTTTTACAGCTTTCTCTATTCAATATTGCACACAAAAATTATTCAATGGCACCTTTATTAACTTTTTTTTGAAAAGATATTAAAGAATAATAAATTATATTAATTTCTTGAAAATTGTATTTATCTATATTAATTTTTAATTTGCTGTTTGAATAGAAAATGAATATAATGCCAGGCTTTGTCTTACTTATATTTAACAATATAAATTATTTAGTTTTAAACAGCTACAATTAACATTGAATTAAAATGTTTACAAAATATTTATATTTCATGAATAAATATAAGTTTCATAAATTCCCATTTTACTTTTAAAAAGTGGCAGAAAATATTAGAGGAAAATTATTTAAATAAAACGTATTATATTCTGCAGAAAATAATAATTGTACAAAATCAACTTTATTTTTGATGAAACTTTAACGCGTACGTTTTTTTTTTAAAATTTAATTCATATTATAATAAATAATTATAATTATTTAAAAGTTCTAATGAATTAAATATAGCTACACATACCTATATATATATATCTATATTATATTTGAGTATTTAATTACCAGCTTTGGACAACAATAAAATGATAATATTAATTTATTTTTTATGTTTATTATATTTTATTAAAATTCTTATTCGATGTCAGTAAAAAAATATTTTGTAATTAAAGAGAAGCTATTTAATATTATACTACAAATACAACGAACACAACAGCTGTGCGTCTTGAATGACACGCTAAATCGAAATAATAATGAAAAACAACCGTCCTATTAAAATTTAAAGGCATATAATTTGTATGTACGCTGCGTCACCATCAGGTAACTATGCAAAATTAAATTGTTGGCTCCAAAAATATAAGCCAAAAGAAAAACCGCTTTCGGAAAGATCTAATAACAGCTAGTACGAGTGGGTATGTACATGCAAATTCATGTATCCTTTATTAACGTACGCGAACCAGAACATTTATTTTATCGTTGATGTCGCTGTTTGAAAATATGACAAAGAAAAACAAATTAATATAATATCGTATACATCTACGCGTGTACGTAAAACGCGCTTTTTTGCCGAGCGTTGTTAATCTAAATAATATGTATATATGTAATAATATATACGGATAGTGTCATGTTTCTCCGAGTTTTTTCTCCATTTTTTAATTGATCCAATTACGCTCCGACGATAGCGACCGTTCACATTTTTTTTTTATGTATGTATTACCATTATTATGCAACTGTATTATGATCATATCCATACATTTAATTCATTTCCGAAGACTTTGCCAACGCATAACATTTTAATCGCCATAATATTATATTATTAATAAATAATAAATCATCACGGTTCGCCAATGCACGTTTTAATAATACCAATGTCTATGGCGAAAAGCTGCAACATAATATTATACTATAATAACAGCGAGTAAAACACAAATTTTAACACTTTTAATAATCATTGGAATTGGTTGATAAAAAAAAAAAAAAAAAATGGTTAAATCTAAAATTATTATGATACTATATAATATGGTCTGTATGTATATTCGGAATATTATAATGTGGTATTTGCATTACCAATTGGGCGTACTTTAGAATTTCATCCATTTTTTTTACCGGTTGTGTACTAAACAGCATATCTCTTTCATATTTAAAAATACATTTTTAACATTTTTTTGATTAGAGTTAAGTAAAATTTGCAGCCATCGCGAGAAATATGCTTAATTAAATATATTTATTGTTTTTAAATTATAAATGTATAATATATTATATCACACATTTTTATCAGATATGTATATTTAATCTGTTTAATGTTTGCAAGTTATCTTAGTAATGTTTTATTCAAATAAATATTTAGATACAAATTTTCAAAACTGCTTTAATCAAAATTGTATATTTCTAGACTGATTCAAACACACGGTTTGTTATCGTCTCGCTTACTCTTTTGCACAATATAATATTATGTTAGTTTTGATTCGGAAATCGTATTGCTACGTAAAATCAACACAATATACGATTGAATAATTTTGTATTATACGAACGCATTTACTACCGCGTGACAATAAGGTTAATTCGAAAATATAGCGCATTTTGCCTCCTAACAAATACCCTTGGGGGCAGTGACGTCGTTGTGTGGCTGAAGCGGTGGATGAGAGCTGGCGTCGACCTGAGGGTTTCTGCAGAATTAAAACGCGACGTTGTTAGCAGCTGGAAAATACGTTCGCAAAATTGTTGTTGTTGTCGTTACTCGTCATGTGTTCCTATTAACATCACCGAGTTCAAGCATGTTTCAGCGTATGGCGAGTGATTTATAATTGAATAGTTGGTTCTCGGGAAGGATCAATACAAAAAAAAAATTAAATCTTTTGGAAACAAAATAAAACGATTTTACCTTCTAATACGACCATCTACTTTAATAATCAATCGAATGTCTAACCTGTTTTAAAAAAAAATAAAATGCAGGTCTTTATTTAACTAGTGGGGTAAGTTGGATACTCTTGAACTTGAGTCAATGGTCCCGTGAAAATGTTTTAAATATTTTCATTTAGCCTACTTATATTACAAGAATCGACGTGTTACACTCCATCTTAAAACAAACTGGAAAGAATATAAATAATACAAAAACATCAAATGTCGGACACTCATCGTTTTGTTTCTTTTTCGTTAAAATTGTACTATTTATAAAATGATGCTGAGACGGATTCGTTTAACGAAGTGTTAATTGGAAATTGATATATCATGAACAATTTTAGAGATTTATAAAAAGAAAAAAAATTATCATTTCTTGAAAATATCATTTCACGTGTCCTATATCATGGTTATATTATATGTTGCTTGATAAAACAATACATTTTTAAATAGTTTTGAAACACTGGTAAATAAAATAATGGTTAATATAAATATTAAAAAATAATACGGTTTGTACAATACATTAAAAACAAAATTGTTTTCTAATATGACTCATCAAATGCAAAGATGAGCGATGCATACGTAAACAACAGTTATTTTGATGTGATTAAAAAAAAATATATATTTAAATCTTAATTATTTTTGACCGAAAAAAAATTATTTTACAAGGTTGCTTTGTGATATTCTATTGCTTGTAAATCAAATTACAACACCAACACTATATATCTGTATCATCTCTAGTGTTCTACACAAACCTATATCAAATCCACGGAAAAGTTTTACCCACGTGCGGGGTTTGTATTTATTTTTAATTTAATTATTAATTCTCTTTTAAATTATATTACAGTTTACCGCATTATGTTTGTTTCCTAATTTTTGTTTCTTGAGTAATGGGATATGTAAATGAGATTCTGTACTTTGGAAAAGTGACTACTAAATCCCAACTGAGCTTCGTAATAATTGATGAAAAATGGTACCTACATGACTAGATTATTAAAACATCAACAACAATTGGCTATGTCTTATTGTTATTGCACGGACGCAGTCAACTTTATTTATCCAGTTAAAAATTCGCAAGACTTGCAACAGACAAAAAAAAATAAATTATCCTGAAAATGGTAACTGTTGTATAATAATATTATAAAAATATAACTATATACTTTTTTATATACGTATCAAATAACCATTTTTACTATTAAGTTTTCATACCAATCGATAACTTAATAATATTTATTAAAATAAGTTTTAACTATTGTTTATATTATAATAGACTAGTGACTATATTATTATGTAATATTTTGGAAAATAATATTGTTTATTGCTATTTGTATCTTTTTTTTTCGTTTATGAATAATAATTTTAAAAAAATGTATAAAAGATTTAACAGATGTTTCATAATAATTATTTTGACACTTAAGATATTTAAATGCAGTATGCATATCTAAAAATAGTTCTTATTGATTTATTAGTAATTATTAGTAATTGGATATTTATAATATGTTTCTTAATTCTCGGTAATCATTCTTTATAATTTAAACCTAAAATTTAAAATTTATTTATATTATAGTCGACATGTAAATTTTTACATTTAAAATCTGACTGAATCGAAATCTCTTTTTATTTATATGGAGCATGTTCTTATAGACTCATTTTAAACTTAGATTCATCATTTCATGCTTATTGAATACTAAAATATTTTACTAGGTGAAAATTGTAAATTATAATATCATGTTGATTTTAAAATTGAAACAAAACAAAGAATGATTAGAGTCACATATTTCACAACAAACAACTAACCGAACCATGCAATTTGATGACAAATTATATAAAAGTTACATAAAGTAAATATTATATGATATCCCATCACAACAGTATTATTACATTTTCAAATAGACTTTTAGAACAGTAAACTCTTTGAAGTGTAACAAATTTTACGAAGTTAAAATATGACCGGAAGTTATTAGATTCTGAGTAAAAGTAATTTTGTTTATCTTCCCTGGAGAAATATAATTTAAGTACGTTAAATGTTTCAATTGAATAGATATTTCTAAGCAAAATATTAAAAATAAAGTATGATAATAATTGCGCAGCAAATTTAAAAAATCAAACTTTTTTCGATTTAATTTAAGTATTAATTTAAGTATTTAATATTTCATTAAAAACGACATAAAATACAATGCCTGTGTAATGCATTTATAATTTACTCTAAATTATTTTCAAACATTTCCATTTATTAAATTCAGTGTTTATTGAATCAAATTTTATTTGAAAATATTACTAAAATGTATAGGTTGTATATTATACCTAAATTAATTAAATAAACAATACAGTTTTATATTTATTTTTTATTACAAAATACATTCAATATATTTTTGTTTTAATCATAGATCTAATTTTTATCTTGAATTAAAGAATAAAAAAATGTAATAATGTTTGAAAAACGTTATCTACAAATATTTATTTGTTATTGTACTTATAAATACATATTACATAATACCTCAATTTGTTTTTTTTTAATAAAATATTTTTTTCTTACTTAATCTATCTTATCTCAATCTATATTAAACAATACAATAAGTATATTTGATCAAAAGAGAAAAAATGACATGTGAAAGTCGTGAATAGAAAAAATTATTCACATCACTCTATAAGTATATATTATTATATATATTATAACGTACTTATATGTATAATGATAACATAAATAAATTATCTAAAATCTAAATTCATAAATTAATTTTTTTTTTATAAATTTGAGTATGAATAATAATTAAGTTAAAAGGTGCTTGGACTATTTTTTTTTTTAATCGATGGGTTATTGTGTCATGTAAGTCTAGACCTAGACTCTAATGAGTATTATAAGAGTATAAAATTGATATAAAATGATTTAAATGATTATGTAGTTCATTATTTAATCATTTGCAAAATTTGATACTAGATCGTGAATGGTCATTATGTTAAGGTCAGTAAAGAGGGATATACGGTGTATGAGAAAAATAAATTATTATGTTACATTTACTTAAAGTCTTGAAATGTATTTATTTTTATAAATTTAATTTTTGAAGGAAAAATACAAAATTTAAATATCATTATCGTTTAACAAAAGTGATTTCTTATATCTTAAGTAGACACGTATTTTGTATTATTATATTGTATTTATTTTTATTTCTAACGTATATTTTCGCTATTGCTTGCTCAGTACTGCGAAAAAAATTTACGGTTCAGAAATTAATACATAAAATGCTACGAACGGGAAAATATCGCCGCATTGTATTTTTGAGATCTGCAGACGACAAACAATATGATGGGTTTATTACTCAGCAGTGACTCCGTAATCACCATTTTAAAACGAGAGGTGTATCCACATTGAATTTTCGAATCCAATAAGCATCCATTATACCATGACTATTAATAATCATAAAATATTAAAAGAAATACAATTTGTAAGTACAACAAACACAAAAAAGCATTCTTGGCGTATTTCGCTATTACGCAACGGGATCGTTGGTTATTCATAAACCAATACGTCATATTATTAATTTATTGGAAACCGCATCATAATATTATGCCGTTGTTATCATAAAATACAATATTTATGTAGATCGTACTATGGCCGTATGCCACTAAACGCACCTGTGACGGTTATTTAAATTCTCATAGTACAATAATATATTGTTATTCATAGGTACCTCCTACCTAATCTACCAAAGGTACTTTAGTTAGGTAGGTACCTTTTATTTGTTACTGTACGGAAATTTCCTTATTTTTTCTCCATTTTTAACTAGGAATTTTAAAATGTAATTTATTCCTTTTAAAATTTGATAAGTGGTCAAATTGGTTTCTACTGCAAAATATATTTTAAAATAAAATTGTTTATAATAATGGAAAACATTCTACGCTTAATAGAAAAAAATACGACTAAAATATTGTGTTGAATTAATAATTCACGTTTCGTAAATATATATATACATATTTATTTTTTTTGCTAAAATGTAGAAACTTTTTTTCCATAAAATTGATACGCCGTTTATAATATTTATAGTGATATGATGTGATTTAGAAAAAAAAGCCGTTTTTAAAAATACGATTCTTACCGCCTACCCTTGGTCGTATTTTATTTATAGGTGAGTAATGGTGTTAATTTTCTGAGTGGGGAAAAGTGTCAACTTGAAAGCAAAAAAATATGCGTCTTCTTTTCTCAAAATTATAAGTACATCCCACTACTCACGCGTATATTGTATGTCATGTCCCAGCAGTGTCGTGATGGTTGCTCACACAATATTCCAGCACATATATCAATACTTTCGTTTAATTGCATTCGTGTACGTAAAGTAGTATTATTATAACAAGAATTTTTTTGTTATAATATTTCTCTGAATTTCCGTAAAAAAATCTACATATAACATTTTTATAGAATGCAATTTGAATAAACGAAACACGTGTAGTCGCATGCGTAAATACACAATACAATTATGTAATTTGGGAATACAAAAAAAAAGTTTTCACGAAAAAAAAAATACAATAATTACATTTTAATAATTATTACTGTGTAGGTAATGCATAATATAAAAAAATAATTATACTCCTTAATTAACGGGCTTAATAGGTTGAACGTTATAACGAAAAGTATTTGCATTATGTTAAATGTTAAACATTTTTATATATAATATTATTTATAGCTTAATTTATTATTAGATTTATTTTTTCAACACAAGACACTCGTTTCACAACTAAATTTTCTCTGTTTAAAATGATTATACAATATTTGACAATCTATGAGGTAGAAAAAAGTTATGTTCCGAACTTATGAAAAAATAGTAAACACATCCATCAGTGTAACGTTCTCAATATTTTTATATATTTTAAAATAACCTCAATACTATTTTCAATATCGCATTCTTAACAATATTATGTTAAAACTTATTGATGTTTTTGTACAACGAGATACTTTCCTATACATTCCATTTAGTCCAATAATCCTATGAAACTTTTGATGTGGTTTGAAAAATGACTTTCATGTAATTATTCTAAATGTATCAATTTAATCGATAAAAACGAATATAGGTGCATTTTATAATGCTTGGTAATTACCAAACAAAAGTTATTTTTAAGTGTTTTTATAATTAATTAAACGTTTGTTTTTGATTTTGCTGATAAGTCATGATGTAAAGTTCTAATGTAGATTTAATAATGTAAAACCTCTCATCTTTGAACCTAACTAATAGAGAGATATTCGAAAGAGATCGAATTTTAGTTTAATGAATTTACTAGTTTTATATGATATATACCTGTGATTTACGCAATCTTATTACATAATATTACTTTATTGTGGCTATAAGCATATTAAAATACATATTAAGCGAGTGTAATGAGAATGGCTAATTACTTTATCATCATTTTATACTAACATATTATACAATATCAAAGCAAATTATAACCAGTGAAGTGGTTATCACTAATTTAAACAGATACGGAAAAAAAATCCCAGAAAAAAGAGAAGCGAAAAAAAATCTCCAGGGATAAAAAGTATCAGGGAAATTTAGAAAACGTAAAATAAAACTTAATAATCACCCTGCACATGCATAATATGTTTAATTTTTTGTGTGAAAACACGTAAATAAAAAGATAAAATCTAAAATTGATGTATTTTATACCCGTAGATACCTAATGTTATAGGTACATTAGTCTTGTGTGAAAAACAAGGATAAAAAAAATAAACATTTTTTAACAGTCATAAAACAAATAATGTATGGACAAATTAGAATTTAAAATTTTCACACAGGGTTGAACAACATTATTTAATGATTTGAACATTTATGATTAAAATAATGTATAAAATGGCTGCAAATCACTCCAAATTATTATTCAATAAATTAAGTAAGCAATCAATAAAAAGGAAAATAATCAATATTAAAATTAAAACAAAAATAAATACCTCATGTACTCGTTTTGGAGAAAAGAAATTAGAATTAAGCAAGGAATTTTAAGTTACAGCGATTTTTAATATTTTACTTTTTATTACACATTTTAATATATTCTTTTTATTATCTACAATTTATATTATTATAAATACTATAATTATAGCTGATAACAATATTTGTAATGTTAACTAAATAACAAAAAATTATAATTATAAATAAAATAATTTGTAAACTTTTTTATCATCTATAGACAATTTTTTTTTAGAAAACCGGGATTTTTTCATTAAGACTTTTTTCCGGGATTTTTTTTTCACGAGACTTTTTTCCGGGATTTTTTTTCACGAGACTTTTTTTGCTATCATCTAACTTTGAAAAATAACAGCGATATTATGTCACCCATCTATAATGACGAATGATTTGATCTAAGATAATAATATTATTATAACAAAATGCATTAATAAAACAAAAACAAATATACAAAAAGACGATTGCGTAACTCGCACCTATTATATTAATATAATAATTATTATCGACAAAGTCGTAACTGCTGACGATAATTTATATATTTTCGTATCCAAATAACACGTATTGGTTTAGCGTTGGCTTACTCAATATTAGAAATAAAAACAGTTCGTATTTGAGCACAAAATAAATAATCATTTTTTGGGGGTCTGTACACATACGTCATGTACCCATATTATATTATTATATTGCATCATTGTCCGAAACTTAGTTCTCACTTTATATCTGATTCTAATGTACAATAAAATATTGCATAATATACAAAATAGATACTATTATTATTGTATATTAAATATGCTGTATATAATGTAGCAAGTGTAGCATATATAGTGTTTTAAAATTACTAATTTGGCACTGAAATTGTGTAAAAAAAAAACTTACAAAGTACTTATTGAAAATGTTATTCCACTAGGTAATAGCGAAAAACGTGACACGCTCTCTTCCACTACCTATCATTATACCATTCCATTAAAATATATAAAAATGAAAACGTAATACATTATTGAATCATTTTATTAAAATGCGATCAACATAACTTCGAATAAAAAAAGAATTTAGTCATAATAATATTAAAAGTACATTAAAACAATAAAATAATTTGTGCGTTGTTAAACGCATAACATATTGTATAATATTAATATGGCACGCAAGCAGCGTGATTATAGCGATATGTAGTGTGTTTTGAATCGAAGATAACAAAATATAATTGGTTTTGAAATACACGAATGTATAGGAGGCACCTATTATAAATTGTTTTCTGAATTTTTATTTTGCATAATGATGGTTTTTCGACGAGTGTAGGACGTATTTTCGTCATTGTTAACGTCGACGTTGCGCATTTTCCATTCATTTTGTATGTTTTAGAGCACTTAGAACTATTGTGCAATAAATTGTTTGGACAACGATCGTGGCAAATGCACATACAAAGGTCTTGTAAAAAATAGGCCGCGATCAGGTTCTTTATCTCTTTGTCATACGATTCGCAGTGCATTTTCGTTTATTAGTTTGTTCTTATAATTGTCTGCAAACAAATCAAAACAATTCTCACGTTTCGTAGACCTTGTTCTACGCAACTGCAACGGGAGAACTCAACGCGTTCTACTCAAATGCCATAATATTTATTCGTGATTCGTGCTTAAAATAAAACAAAACATGAACATATAATTATAAATATTTTTCTGTAACGTTACTGACGTGGCTTCCAGTAAAATAACACAAGTCACCCTCATTTTAGTCTGAATCTACCTTTTACTTTTTAGACGCACCTTTTATTTTTCAACTTCTTAATAAGTTTTTCCGCTAAAATGAAAACAAGTAACACAATTAAGTTATAACTGTACAATTAACGCTATTTTTTACTCGTAGTCACCACTTTATATAATATATATATTATATATTAGTCAAATATATAAAGTCTATCATCATCGTTCTTCTCATTGTCGCATGCAAATCGAACATAGGTTTTAAAACAATGTTTACAACGTCTGTTTATTTATTATATTTTTTTATGTTCGTATTCTTACAGCATAGTATACATGATTCAACAATTTTTATAATTAACTGTTAAGTGATGTTACTAACAATCTCAAAAATGTAACGAAACCTCGTGAGCTGTGAAACCATCTATTTCCTAATTGACTTGGTTATTCCTAGCTAAAAAAGAAAGTCTTGTTAAAATCAAACGTGTAAGCTTATTCGCCAAACCTTGTTATATCATATATATTGTTTTTAAACAAATTTTTACTGAAGACATTCTATACAATTTCTGAAATTTATCTAGAATTCTAAAGTACAAAAAATAATGAAAATATCAGACCATTTATTTTTAAATGTATATTAAGATTTAATATTTATAATTTTACGATACTTTAAATGTTATCTATCACTTATATAGTATATTGTTCAAATATAGACATAATTTTGAATTAAGTTAAATAATCAATTTTAAAAGTGGAAAAATTTTCAATATACAGCATCACGCTGTTATTACACCAACGACTGTTCTCCGCGAAAATCAGGTTCTGTTTATTCTTCGGCTTGAGAAATAGGCTTTACGGAAATAACTCGACAACTATATTATTATGATGTAGTGGTATTTTATTCGACCGTCAATTCCTAAATATTATTAATATTGATACGAACACGTACTGATATCCTACAATCGTTTTGTGGGTTTGCGGTGACGGTGTCCTCGTACGGAAAACCGAATGCGAATGGTAATAATATTTTATCGCTGATCAGAATACGGCCGCCTGTGCATACATCATAGGTACAATATATTAATTATTATTATAGTAATATAATACAACATTTATTATATGGGGTACTGGGTACACTATGCCGGCGATTGAGGTTACCGATAATGGAAACGCCAATATATTTCCGTGCATAAAACAGGTACCACATCCCTCCCTCACTCCCTCTTTTCGTACCCGCCAAGACCGCCGATCATCATTGAAAGGCTGTTGCTCCGTATGATATTATTAGTATTATTATTACTACATCGAAAGTGTGCGATTGCATTATGAATTATTTTATGCGTCCGCGGCGGTATATCGCGATTACCACAACGCGGCCGACCGCGTCGCAGGTCGAGTGTTCGACTCGGTTATTGTACGTACACCATGTCCTCTTGGATATTACTTGTTATTATGTGTGGCAGATGAAACGGTTCCATTACGCTAGGAATACGTCAGGAGACGAAATATAATATAATATATTATTTAATGTCGGTACCGCGCACATTATATTATGCCATATACGTTATGCCCTGTCGCTCCCCGTCACTTCGATCGCGCACGATACAATATAACCGACTGCCAGACGTCTGACTGTTTAGAGCTGTATCAGCGGCTGATGTAGATTATTGCTCATTTCTTTGGTGAAAATAAATTTAAAATATTTCATTATTTCTAGTCTTATTTCTAGGTTATTATTATGTGAGTAGATTTTTGATGTACAATTTAAAATTTTTGACGTATAATTGTGTTATCAGTTAAATAAATAAATTGTGATTCTTACAAATCCAGAACAGAAGCTGATAGGTTTTTTTTACATCATTAAAATTATTGGTTGATTTTAAATAGGTGTTTTATGATAATTAAATAAAACAATTCTAAATACATTTAATATAGTCACAACCTACTTACTTTTTAATTTCATACTGCACAAAATATGTTAAATTACTCAATCCTCATACTCTTTTTTAACTGGAATTAATGGGTTACAGGACTTCCTGAAATATATAGTATATTAATGGATTTATGTGCGTTGGTTGTGTAAAATTAGGTAAATAATATTTGTAGGTAATATACGAATTTGTTTTTAAAATTTAAATACAAAGTTTGGCGTTGAATATTTCATTATATTTTACAAAAAAACTAAAAAAAATAATGCATATTCCACAAATTGAATAGTTTTATTGATAATTTATATCATATTATATTTTTAACTGAATATTCAATAGTATTTGACATTAATTTTCATTGCATAAACATGTTATGCATAAATCGAACATTTTGGGTGATATAACCATGAACCCAAGAATCATTATAGTTATATATTTTATCAGTTATGTACAACGTAAAATGTATCCGGTTTCTAAGTAGTAGGAGTTATAACAAAAGTTCTACGATAGGTTTTTTTTTATTGTTTGTGGTTTAGAATGGACTGAGAAATACGTCGGTTTTAAGAATGCGAGTGCTTTATTCTTTTTCTTGTAGTTTATTATTTTTAGTAAATATAACAACAATAGATTCTAACGATTTGATGCAGCGTCTCTCTAGATCTGAAATTGAATCAGACATCAGAAGCTTAATGAATACTTCAATAGTTTACATTAAAAATAGCAAACAACATAAATAATAAATAATCATCCAAATGTTACTTAGCTTGATCATGTTTTAGAAAATCCTAGTACCTGGATCTAGAATTGTTAAGCAAGTTTAATGATGATTGGTAATCTTCAGTAATCGTACTTCAATAGATGGCGGAAAATACCGATTCATAGATATTTTTTATTTTGATTTCAATTATAAATTCCAAAAGGTATAGATTACAAATACAAATTAAATTCAAATAACTAAAATAAATAAATATAATATACATACATAATTATTATGGAAATCAATAGTCATAGATTATTATTTTTTAATAAAATTCTTAATCTGAGGTAGTCAATGAGTAAAATAAATAAATAAATACCTAATAAATATTATTTTTCAACATTAACATTCGATTTACCAGTTTGAAAATCCAAACATAATATTGAGTGTAAATTAGAACATGTCTGTTTTAGAGTTTAATATATTAAATAACTAATGCAAATCATAACTATCGATTTCAATGGTACCTAATTTATATTTGTGGGTTTTATGTGCTAACATATTATGTAGAAATCGGTTTTAACTTCTTCTAATTTGCTTATAAGATAATATTTATTTGGATTCCAAATCAACAACCCCGAACTAATGTTCTAGAATAGAGTGTACAAAGGAAAAAATAAAAGACATGTAAGCGAGTAGGATCGTTAAATTCCCAACAATTATGTTTTAAAAATCCAAGTACATTTACTTCATTATATTGTATATTGATATGTTTAAATTTTAAATTTATCTAAAAAGTAATACCTGTTTAACATTAGCTACTTTATCAATTTTACTATTATTAATGGAACACTTGGCTATAAATATATTAAATCGGTATTGATATTAAAAATGGTTTAATTGACGAACATTATGATGACACAGTAATTGATTGTATAAAAAATATAGTTATCACTATATTATATTGAAGATTATTTTTTACTATATTATGTATAATATACTAAATATACTGAAAAATTACTAGACATGAATCGTGTAATTGAAATAACAATAACGAGGCGTCTAAAATAGAGTTTACATCATTATCAACCTATGCTGTACTATTTCGGAAACGATTTAATACACATAGTTATGATAATCATTTGTTCGGTGTACACATAAATGCTATTTACTCCATCAAAGGAACTCCCAGGTGTGTTTTGATAACGAATTTATATATTTGACTTAAGGAGAAAAGACCTCTTGAATAATTTTCGTTCATTTAAATTCGAATATAACTGCTTATATTAGTATTCAAATTATTTTAGTACTCGAATATGTTTTTGGATTTTCTCATTTCTGAAGCTAACGGTAGACCAAGCATTCTGTTGGGAACAGCATATATATATATTTAGTCCTCCACATAAAGGGTCTGTGTGGACGGAATATCCTTTGCTGGTTTTTGGCGGTCTATTGTTGGACGACATTCACCAAATCATATACAAACAGAAAATATTAACAAAAGGTAACCGTGCTCATATTTTTTATTTTTCTGTATGTAGTTGAATATAAATTGACATTTATAAATCTCTTTTTGTCTCATTAAAGCCAGATCAAAGAAATACTATTAATGCTTTCATTTAAACTATATTATCGTAAAATATCGATTAATTAAGTTCTTTGGAAATTGATGGACAATATTAAAATATTAGAATACGCATCTTTAATTGTTTAAGTAAAATCGATAATATATTTTTATATTATTATTCCAAATTATTTGACCAGAAAACGTTTTACATAGATTATGTAACTTAAGCTATTTCTAATCACATTGCAGTATATTATCATATTATGTTTGTTTCAAAAAATTTAAAAAAATTAAAATAACAATGAATATTTATACTATATATATTTTATTTTATTTGGCAAGTCAAAGTTATTCGAATGATTTAAATTGGGATTTTTTATATTTTATTTACATTGAAACACAAAATATATACTGTATACGTACATAATGTAAACATTTTATAGAATTGTTTGGAAGATATAAATATTTTATTCAATGTTCAATGAGGGAGGTATGAAAGCAGATTGGAGATTTATTAACGGTTCGAACAATATGTGAATGTGCATTGTGCACGGATGGGCGTGCGTATACAATTCGATTGTCAACATTTTAATATGGAATTAAAAAAGTATATCTATAATTTAGGAGTGGAATAGGAAAAAAAGTAAAAGACAGGCTGAATATATGAGCTTTATTGTTTATAATTTCACCAAACAAAAAATTAAATCCATCACACAATTTTAATGGACGTTTTTCATTTCATATTTCTATAAATCGAACAATATAGTATTTCGTATGTTTTCAAATATTCAAAAACTTAGTTTTTTTTTATTAACTGATGTAATGATTTAATGTATATTTAGTCTTCAAAACTAATGACATTTATTATATTACATTAAAAAAGTTAAAAATAAAAATAATATACACTCTCTTATTTCTTTCGCCTTATTGCTGGATATTAAAATATTATTTTTAAACATTAAATAAAACACACCCTTAAAATTAATATTTTTAATGTTTTGATTAAAAATTTGATTAACGCTAAGCAACTATTTTTAAATATAGAACATATTATTTATATTTGTGTATTGCGAAATATGTCATCAAAATAAAAATAAATATACGTAATAATAATTATTAGGCATTTAAAGTGACATTTAAACTTTAGTTAAAAAATTTCCAATAAGTCTCTGGATAAATGTTCAAAATTAAACTCAATAATTTTTAATACGGTATAAATAACTATAAATGCTGATAAATGTGAAATATTAATCGATAATTTTGTGTTTAAAACAATTCGCGTTATTATAATACTGTAACCTCGATTCATTAGTTATTTTGGCATAAAAAATTTACCAAACCCTCGAGATGTTTAAGTCTAGAATAAATTTGTATAGAGTTAAGTTACGGTAGGTAATCAAGTTAATCTCATTGCGCATAGACGTGGCTGGACTAAGAACTTGTTGCGCCTCTAGCAATAAGGATGCTAATAATTCGAGCTACCCGACAACGACTGAAAAGGATAAAAGTTTAAATCACTGTGGCAGAATAATATGCAGTTAGTAATAATAGTCGCTATCGGCAGTGTCTTGTTCTTGATTTTTTTGTCCTTTATTTTAATATATATTATTACCAGTAACTTCGATTATGTAAAAATTGATCATTTGAGTTTTTGACACTATAATAATTAATAGTATACCTTGAAAATATATCTATAAATCGTCCAGAAAAAACGGAAAGTTTGTACAAAATAAATAAATAATCTTATTTTTGAGAATCGAGTGTTTTGGTATCGGAGTCAGCAAAAATATTGCTATTGCACAAATATCATAAAAATTAAGTGAAAGTTAAGAGTTTGAGTCAACCATATAATATACATATCTATATGAACCATTTTAATAGCTGAGGCTTGTTATATTTTCATGTAATTTTTTTAATAGTCTTTGAACAATCTAACCACGGTTGCATTAGTTTCATACTTCAGTGAAATTAACTAAAAAGTGTTCACAATGCAAAATAGTTTAATTTTAAATAGAATTTTACAGTCTTTATATACTATATGTTCTAATTAAGTTCAAAATAAGTAAAAAATAAATAGTTTTGTCAAAAGTTATCATTTAAAAGTGTTTTAATGTATATACATTAAATACATATAAAAAGAACAATAATAATAATACACATTTTAAATACTTAATTAGGACTTTTACTTTGGTGGATAATTTCTAATAATTATCGTAAACACAAAACAAAATTTAATGATTTTTCAGAGCATACAAAAGTTAAAAAGTTCAACTTTTAACGTTTTCACTGTCAATCAGAGCCGATCACATTATTTTTAAGTTCTGAAAAATCTGAATAGTATTTATTTACATAAAGGGTTGCAACCTAAATATCAAAATAATATGGTATCCACTTTTATTCACTCTGACGTCTTAATAAATTAACTCTACTGAAACCCATGAAAGTACCCATCTACATCATATTTTGTTCTATTTTTATATTTTCATCTCCAACCTATCAATTTTGGCATGATACATAACGACCATATATACTCGGTTGCAGTGACACCCGTACAACATGAGATATTGGACGACCCGCAAAAATATGAAATTCGAGAAATGATACTCGTCATCCGGCCACTGGCACTAATCTTGTTATCAAAAGTCACTACTAAATCTATCCACGTTATTCTTTACACATCGTCTATTCGATTAACATTGGGAGAGAGAAATACGGATAACGCCGTTTTTATTTTTAGTTGACCACAATAATGAACAAGTACAAAAGAGAAACGTTTTTCGATGACGTTAGATTAATATGCATATTATAGACCACTTGATTGACTAGATTGATAGTTAATGGTTGCATAATTGTTTGTGTGAGATATACGTCATTTTAAGGCAATATTTTACTGAAGTACCACTTCAGAAAAAGTATGATCTTCCACAAAAAATAATTACAAATATATATTTTTCAGATTATAATCTATTATAGTAAGAATTATTATCATTACAGTATGTATCATTATTATCCATTAGTTCAGCGGTATCAAACAGTGTATAAATACAAATAATGTAATATTTAATTTTATTTGCTGTTTTCATACTTAATATTACTATTAATTACGATTAATGTATGCATTAATATTAAAATTAGGTTTTTTATTATAAAAATTACTAATAAATTTAGTGTGTAAACGAATCTAGGAATATTTTTTTATTAAACATGAATACATGATTCAAAAAAACTATCAAAATTATTGAAAATATTCTATAGATAATTTTAGAACTTTATTTTTGTATAAATAACAAAATTGATTAAAATTTAATTTTTAATTACTTTACTTAACAATTGTTAAATATAGCAAAATAATTATCTCGCTTGTTTAAATTTACTATTTGTTATTTTGTTATTTTTGTTAATAAATAATAAATAAATAAAATATAGATGTGGATATAAAAATTTGAGATTAATTTTCTCTCTACGTTGATGAAAGTTAGTTTTCAATAATTGCAATTCTATACTTTAATTATTAAAATAATATTTCATTTCAAAATGTCTTGGAATAATTTCAAAAAAATAATTTGGAGTACCTATCTCTAAATATATATTAGTGTTTCAATGGTTAATTAAAATACAATAAATGCAAAGTTTACAGAATAAGTTATTGTTATAAAAGTATTGGATAATAATTGTATACGATTAAGTTTGAGAATAGCTCAAATAATCCTTTAAACTAAAATAAATTAATTCAAATTCATATAGTTACCTGTAAAATTATTTATGTTAAAACAGTTTTAATATTAAATAAATTATAAAATAAAAACAAAAATGCACATTCAAATTTATGAAAACCTTCACTAATAATAAAAAAAAAAAAGATGGTAAACAAATCTTGGTAATTATAATCTATAACTATATATCAACAATCTGTTACAAAATTAAACACTGAGTAATTATTATAATTAAAAAATCAAATAAGCGTATATTTATACGACCGATCCGATCATTTTCCCTTGGTTTAAAAAAACGATATTTTTAATTAGTAAATTTACTAGACTTTTGCAGCATTACAAAAGAAATCCGTAAATAATATAATATTTCACTAGCTATAAGCCCCAAATATTTCTTACAGTTTTTAATTATTTCCCTTTAATATAATATATTATATATTCGTTTATCAGTGCATTGAAATTGCTATAAATATATATGTTTATATATTTTTTTTTCTAATGTTACATTGGTAGGTTTTTAATAATTGCAACACTTTAAATAACTATGTGATTTTGAGATATGACCGAAATGACTAACTACAGAATGCTTATTAAATTATGCCTTTCTTCAAAAATACACGTTTTATATTATAAATGTATGGTATATAATACTTTTAAAAAATATTGAACGGGGGATAAATATTGTATAATGAAATATGTATATATTTTTAATAGTTATGTTCTACTTAAAAATAAAAAATAAACGGTTCAATTGTTTTAGCTCAACCGAGTCCTTAAAACGTTTATTCATACATGGAATGAATTTTTAAGTTTTTTTTCGCATTGTTATTTTTGGTAGGCCGAGCAGGTAGGTGTATATTTACGTGGGTAAACAAATTATATCGTGACATCGGGTGGTTTTCAGCAATAATATTATACACGTGTAAATGAACACGCGGTAAACAAGTTTCAAATAACTGTACTTAGTCAACATACATAAAGTATATTATTGAATGTAGGTATTCGATGTCTGAGTGCTATTCAAATACAATTGCAATCGCCACGAATTTCGGTAACATACCGTTAAGTTAGGTTAAGAACGTCGCTGATCAAGTTTCAGGCTGTCTTCACTTATTACACCACTACAGTTGCATGCAACTACGATACTGCAACAGTAAGTATCATGGGTCAAAGAATAGACGCGATTTCTGTAATTTTCAATTCGGACACAATGCATCACGTCAATCTTGTAAAGTATGTGAATAGTTTTCGAGCGTTGAAATACTTTTAAATAGATAAATTATCATCGAAAATATTTAAGTATGATTTAAATAAAATTGAGAACCCTTAATCATTATAACCGGCTCTTCTAGTTTGATGATATAATGATGTTGATGTACAAAGTAGTTCAATCGAAATTAGTGTATTTAATAATTATAGCTGAGTACTGGTGTTTGAATTACATTTTTCACAGGAATATCGAATAAATATCGCGCAATTTTAAGTAAAAATCAAAAACGATTGATTTAAATATTTACATAGTAGACTGGGTAGACTGTTTTCCAAATATATTTTAAATGAGCAGTATTAAAATAATTATAACTATCCTCGTATCTCTATTTACGTAAATACAAAAAAAAAGTATAATTTTATAAAATTTAATTATAATGTAAGTATCGTTCCATCTGTTAATTTCGAAGAATTCTATATTTACAGGAGCACTGCGCAGAACAACTTGTGTCCTTAGGTACCTAAAACTCTACCGGTTTTCCTGACACTTAGAGGTATTTACGAAGAACCCATGATAATATATCCGAAACATAATATCAGATGATTGTAGTACACACTTGCAAATAACGCAGTATAGGTGTAATATTTCGAAAATGTACTATGTTCTGAAATATATTATATCTGCACTTCTCACCGCCGTTTTGCATTTATTTTTTTAGATTTAATTACAATCGAATCATATATCCGCTGTCGAAATAATGATGATGTCATTTAATATAATAATTACTAGGGTTGGGATTTTGATGAACTTTGTACTGTTTTTCAATGTTTGTTACGCGATGCTCGTTTTATAGCATATACGATCTAATCAGAATACGAAGTTTTTGTTATACACAATATATGGACAATTTTCAATTTTTTTCATTTTTATGCGTTTTTACATGCTAACAAAGTTGTTATTTAATCGGATTTTATTGATCGTTATACTTCAAACCATTTCCATACGATGAACAAGGTAAAAAAATCGAGATTAAAAATTTCGACGGAAAATTAAAAATAGGATAGCAGGTAATTCCCTCTTTTTGAATTAAAGATCTACGTAGAACACTTGAAATTGTGTAGTTTTGTAATTTTTTTTTTTTTCATTTTAGGGCAAAAAACCATTTTTTTCTAGAACATGACATTCACAGCCCTAATAATTACGATAATAATTATGGTATCAAAACCAATTCGAGACGGGGTGATGGCGAAAACTCGTAGTAGCCCGCTAGCGTGTAACTGGTGTCGGTGAATTTCGTATGGACCGCCGAAGCGCTTGCGTTCCCTCTCCTCCCCCACCAGGCCAATTGCTGTGGTGAAATGGCAAACGGCGGAGGGTTGATTTAGGGGTGGTTGAGGCGGTATTAGCCGGCCGCCGTGCGTGGCGCCCGAACCGAACGCAGTATTCTCGCTGACACGTAGGACAGACGTCGAACGTGTAGTCAGCGCCCGCGCGCCACTTTAACTAACTCGTCTACGACACTATACGAACGCGTAAAGTTTCACGGTGGGACGAAACCGCATAGTTCCAGATTTGTACCATATTCCGTCAACTTCGGGTGAATACAATAATATTTTGGTTAATATTAACAGTTTTTCGAATTTTTCGTTTTTTTTTTCCGGATCATTTTGATTTTTTTTTCAATTGGATAACACGTCATTTCGTCTAGGCAGAAGTCTCATACCGGTAAGATACAAAATTGAATGTACAATGATAATAATAATAATATTAACAATAATATACAATATCATTATTCTCGCCCAGCTGCAGTGCACTGGTCCTCGTGCACTACACAATATTTTCCCCGCTCTGTCCGCAGCCGCCCTGTCGGTCTAATGCACAGACATTAAAAAACCATTACGCGACCGCGACTAGCCGCTAAAAACATGATATTATTATTACTTTCCGGCAGACGATCAATTTCCTATTTTCCGCACATTTTGTTCTTAAAAAATATAATATATAATATATTATGTGTGTATCGTATAAATTATATTATTATTACTATTATTATACTTAGACCAACGAGATTACTTGAAAAAAGGCGTTTCCCGCCACCACTCGTAATACCTACTATGATTATAGAAATGTAAGTAAGTTAATTTACAAGGTAGCATTTTACCAGTTCAATTTTTTTACCACTCAAAATTTAATATTACCCCTTAAATTATTTAGATTTTCACTGTACTGTGCTATAGATATAATGGCATACCACCAAATGGTTAACCGTATAAACACCAACATTTCTTTATGGTTAACTGTTACTTATTATTATCACCGTACATAATTATTTATTGTTATTTTAGATTATATGTTGATAACAATTTTTACTTTTTATATTTTATAAAAAGATAATAGTACAAGGTATTATTGTCACCAAGTTATATGTATTATTTTTACCGATTTTTCAATACATTTAGGGTAATTTTATTTTATCTAAATTCATTATACCTCTAACTATATTACACAAATTTATACGGTTACTTTAGTGGAATAAGCTACGATAACCATTGCTATCAATTACAATTTGAGCGCAACGAAGAAAAATGTCCATTTGTGATACAATATTATGCTAGTCCTGTGACGCACTCGAGTCGGCCTGGAATATTAATCGAGTTAGATGTGAATGTGTCCCACGCACGAAGGACACCTTGATTAACGTTCTTATACAGTTGTTACATTTAGAAAATTGCAACCATATATAATAGTTCAAACAAATAGAGTACTAAAAAATGGTAAATAAATATATTTGAAATTTCTTATCTTTTTCCCCCTATCACATTTTTCATACAGCTTTTGCCGTAATCGTACTAAATCTGTCGTGACGACATTTTATTTTTTCTACAATTATTTTATTCAAAATATATCAATAATATACTATTATAAGGATATTTAAGTTCAATAAATATGAATATATATATATATATAACATTTGGTTACCTATAAGAATGGAATATTGTATTAGCTTATTGTGTTATAATAATTAATCGTCATCAAATCAACAACCTACCTTAATCATTTTACCATTACACTTTAATAGGTATTTTAATGTTAGTTTATTAATATCAAATAATTAACATCAGTTTATTGAATCTACAGGTTCTTATGTTAATTGCTTAAAAAGTGTATATTCATTGCAATAACAGTATTTATTTATCAACAATATTTATATAGGTAATTTCTTTTAAAATGTGTTGATTTATGTCTTTGGAATTTTTCATTTTTTCATTTCATAGTTTTAGACATTTAAATAGAGATTCATGTAAATAAAATTCCTAGTATACTATATTAATATTGCTGAACGGTGAAATGTGGACATTTTTTGGAAGAATTATCGTCTCTATTATGGTAAAATATAGGGTACTTATATAATCATATACAATTTTCTTACGAAAATCAACAACGTTCAAAATGTATCATCATATTATACTATATTATACACACGTTACGCATAGTACGCTTTCAAATTCATAAAGACTTTGTGAAAAAAACCGTATATTTTAATATGAAACAAGACAGTAGTTACATAACAATAGTTATTTGATAAGTTAGCTTTTTTATGATGACGTACGTATATATTGTGACTGTATGACTGTATGGGTAGTATATATTTCTTCTTCGTGTTATTATCAACTATAACCAATAATATGATAAATCATTGATTTTTATTCAAAAATAATATAGTACACTAAATGTCTGATATAATTAATATTTTTTAACAAATATAATTGTTTTTTTTTTTTTTTTTTTAATGTTTCAACGTCATGTTTCCAAAACTGTTTGAATAATTGATTATATACTATATATTATATTGGACTACTATTGGGTTAATATATGTTACATGAAACAAAGGAGTCGTTAAGATAGCTGTTTAAACTTCACTTCAAAGTCGATGTATTTACCCACAGACTTTCTTACGTGAAAATAATAATAATATATCCTTTACACATTCACGTATAACTGTTTAAGATAATAACAATTTTGTTCTCTATTCTGTAATAACAAGTTTATTTCTGACACGTTCGTTTTTAGCGTACAAACATATTTTTCGTTTACTTTACTATTTACTATTTTTACTTATTTTTTTTTTCATTTAACGCCTCATCATTTTGATGTGCAGCTATATGTCGACACGTGGGAATTATAATATATCACATCCTGCGCACAGTATTATAAATCCTTGATATCGACGACAATGAGGTGATTGCTTTGCTTTTGAGTCTATATAAAAATAAAAATATATATAATATATATATATACCATGAGTATAACAAACTTTTTATTTTTATTTAAAAAGTTTGCTCTTGTGTGATCTGTCTCCCAAGGTGATTACTCATAAAAAGTATATACAAAAGCACATTTTAAATATTACAGTATCTAGTTGAACGAAATTATACGACTTTAGTGTATAATATTATAATATACCAACACTTTATGGATTAAAAAAAAAAAGTAAGTGTGACAGATATGAAATGTAAGAATAAATATTTAAAAAAATCTTTACATGGAAATAAAAACTTTAGATGGAGTACTTAAAAATAATTACTGATTGTCATTATTATTAAGTACTGTTAGAAACTACAATTTTGACTAAATGTATAAGGCATATAAAATTATAATATAATATGACGTTTTATATTTTTAAAAATTACATTCCGATTTTTGATTAAGTATAAACGTAAAATACACAAAATGCATATAAATATATGCAATTATTATTTTCTATTATTT
The DNA here is from genome assembly GCF_020882245.1 of Rhopalosiphum padi. Classification (NCBI taxonomy): domain Eukaryota; kingdom Metazoa; phylum Arthropoda; class Insecta; order Hemiptera; family Aphididae; genus Rhopalosiphum; species Rhopalosiphum padi. The sequence goes on along the minus strand of NC_083598.1, from coordinate 7,288,233 downwards.
TAAAATTTAGTTTACCACAATCTTAATAGAATAAAAATTAACCTAAAAATAAACAATTGTAACAGGATTTTAAGATACTGTTCTATAATACATAATTTCTAAAGTCTTTAATTTTTTTAGAAAGATAGCTGATTAATATAATTAATATAATATCTTGAATCATCTGAGAACTAACTTAAATAATTACTTTAATCGTTATTAGTGAAAAAAAAAAAAAATGCAGTTATTTTTATTTGATATTAAATCTGTATGAATATCATTATTTCTTTCTTTATATGTCTTAACTTCTTATTGAAAAAAAAATATAAATTATCAATACTATTACGTAAAAATTATTTTTAGTTTTTTCATACATTTTATAAAATTATCATTTAACTGATATTAACAATATTTCAATTTGTGTAGTTATTATACCTTAAACAAAGATTAGTCATCACAAAGCAATTAAGGAAATTTATATTTTCATTAATAAAAGATATAGTATGACATTTTATATTGTTTCATCTATAAATAGTAAATACGTTTTTATAATACTGTTAAAATCGTAAATAATTTTATGAATAGGACAAAATTATTAACGTTTTGTATATCTACAATCTGTTAGTATTTTGACACGAAAACAGTGTTTTTGTAATAATTATAAATGCATATTATAATTCCAGTACGAATATTTCGAGGAATATTTAAAATTAAATACATTAAGAAGCTACATTAATAATTGTATTAAACAATTAGAATTAATAACAAATAAAATAAAAGACTGTTTTAAATTTATAATTTAAGAAGCTTAAATTAACGAAAAAGATTGCATAAAGACAAATTAAGATTATAGTGGCTGTTAGATAAACTTAAGATAGAAACTTACAGAGAATAATTACTATATTTATTTGAATATATCAGTGCAATCAAAAGAACATTTTAACGAAAGTTTATCAAATATTTATTTATTCAAAATAAAAGCAAGCGTCGTTCATTAGATTATCATTTAGATTGTATATACCAGGTGTTCAATAATTTTGAAACTCTTAATAACTATATGCATATTTTAATACCTACATGAAGCAATAACAGATAACACTGTGTACATTTATAATGTAAAATATTTAATAATTTATTTAGCTATATATCATATTATCGTTTATTAGTCTCAATCAGTGTAATGATCGTTTTCAAACTTATTGGATGCCCTATATATTGTACATGCAATAAAATGTATACAATAAATATTATATTATAACGACTTTGTAAGTATATATTTTTCAAATTAAAATCAATTGAGATACATGTCAGGAACTAATTACAACGCGTTTATGCAATCGGCAATATAAAACCATTTAATTAAACTGTTGTAAAAATGAAATTTGGCTCCAAAATATGATCTATAAGAGTCTATGAGTACATTTTAAACAAAATTACTTACAAATATTATTTTCAAGTTGTAATGATTAATTATCGTAATTTAATGAAGTTTTCTCTGTATAAAGTAAAATAAAATAAATCAGACGACGTCTACAAATATTCACAGCATTAGATTACAACCGCTATTTGAAAAACAAACTTATCATTACTATACAGATCAATTCAAATATACTAATATCACACTTTTTTTAATTTAATTTATATATAATAATAATAATAATAATAATAATAATAAAATATTTATAATAAGTTTTAATGATAAAAAAATACAGTAAATACATCAATAATTAAATAATAATATCGATAGGACGAATGATATACAATGATATAAAATCAAAAAACCTAAATAAAAATAGATTTCATTCATACAAACGTATTAACGGACGAAATGAATTTAATTCGGAAAGGCACGAAAAGGTTTTGAATTATAGTATAAAAAATTAATAGACATCTTTAAATAATATATCAATTCCATTACATTATATGAGAAACTCAATCTTAATTTGTCGACATTGATTTATTTATTAAGAATAAAAAATAAATTATTAAAAAAAAATCAACTATAAGGCTGCTTAACATTAACAAATACAATTTAGGTAAAAATGAAATGTGATTTATATTTATTAATATTGACTTCGTAGAATATGTAATAATTGATTTTCTTCCGAAATGTTGAACATCTTATGGATTTTATGGAATAACTAAAATGATTTAAGTACACATAATAGTCAATCTGATGTTTCGTTTGCAGACCTTTTGTAAATAAGACTATAAAATGGTATTTTTGTATCTTTGTAGATAGCATGTCTACAGATATTTTGCTTATATCTCTCAGTGAATAGCTTTTTGATCATTTTTATTTATTGATGTAAATAGCGAGTAACTTATTACCAATAATATAAGAAGCAATATAAATTTATATTTTCTATAATTTTCAACATATTATTAACTATGTAATATGAATTTATAACATAATAAACAAATGAAAAGTTTCTGATTTATTTAAAATCCATTACATTTTAGACTAATGTTGCTTTAAGCAGCATATAAAAATTAGTTATTAAAACAGAAAAAAAATGTATGTGCATTGAAATGTATATATAATTAAAATCAGAAAATGAGAAAACTATTAAAAACCATTTTTATTTTTCTATATAATAATATTCTATAATAATTATGAAGAGCCTTCATTATTATACTGATTTTTTAAAACGTATTTAAAAATTGTCTAAATATATACGTCTGCTTATATATAATGAGGTTTTGAAACTGTAAAGGATACCGTTAAAAGGTATTTTTAGTCTTTCACACCTTTTCCATCTCAAGCTGGTTTACATTTCATACAAAGCATAATATGAAGGATACCTATGTAACTCTTTTGTATTTTCTCTTACCGATCTCCTATATAATATGTTCATACGTCATATAATATTATGCTGAAAACTTTGGCTATACGTTATGCCATCATTTTATATTTTTTGAAAAATTATTTTTATTTTTTGTTTTTGGCAACTAAATTAGATAAACTAGGTACATCATGTAATACATATTTTATTGTATGTGTATAATTTATACTATATAATTATTGAACTACGACATAATCATATATTCATATTAGTATTATTATTATCGAATTATCATTATCAATAATTAAACTATATACTACATCTACTCAAGTGTTATTTATTATACGCTCATAAGTAGAGAACAATAATTTAAAATTTTAATAATAATTATTAAAAATAATTAAATACAAATATAAATATGGCATATTTTCGCTACAAAAATACGATATTGAAGTCAAATTTAAAATTTTTAGTAATTTATATTATATCCGATTATAAATAAAACATTCAATAAATAAATTTAAATCAATTCATCGACATTTATTAGCCTGAAATAGACCTAATGGATTGTAATTATTGGTATAATTGTATTAATGAACTTACTCTAATCTCTAAAAGTATGTAATCTACTTAATCAGAACTGTATAAGCTGTCATTGAATATCAGTTGGGCGTAAATTAGTGATCTGACAATTCAATAGTTTAATGGCTAAACTACGATTAGTTATGTTATACTGTGTGTTGATTTGTAAATTCCATTTCAATTAATAGTAAAAATAGTAGTTTTATATATAAAATAAATATTATTTAAATAAAATATATAATATTCTTATGTTTAAATGATTTATATTTTAAATTAAAAATGTATTATAAATTAAATTAAATATAAATCGTTTAGCACGTTGTGTTCTGATACCAAATTATCCACATTTGTTTGTAATACGTCAAAATTTAAAGCCAATATTTAGTTTTCAAAAATAATTCCAAGAAAAATATTATATATTTTAAACTGTAATATTTTTTATATATAACTTACTAAACAATTGTAATTAGTCATATTATATTTACTGACTAATTTATACTTTTAACGTAGGTACCTAATATACAAATATACTATTAAAACAGAATATGCTATTAATATAGAAATTATGTTTTACTGTGTACGCATATAATATATTAGTATACAATGCAATTGTGTGTTATTGAATAATATTGTTTTATGTATATTACATTTGTATAATAAATATATTGTATAACATTACAGTTAAATGATGATTCTGATAAAATTTTAATGAAAATAACATCGATATTTTATTAGTAGGTATACTATTATTTTTTTTTCATTGAATTTATTTGGAATATAATTTTAAAAAAGATTGGCGACGACGTGGGCATTTGTCCGTATAGGATTTTAATCATCTACCGACAAATTACAACAACAATCGTAGTATTAATATATATACATATATATTTTTTTTTTTTTTAATACTTGGCTATATCAAAAGCGTGACTAGAATAATAATTGCATTAATTTAAATTTTTTCTTAGAAATTATTTTCAATACTTGAAGTCAAATTATTTTTTAACTAAAACATAATATAATATGAAAATTATATTATACGATTATAAAAAAAATATAAAACAAAATGTTTACAAAATTGTTTGCTTAAAACATATCGATGTCATCGGAAAAATTATATTTGTGAATTGAATTACGAACGAAAAAAAATATGACAAAAGTCAACGGTAAAACGTGTACATGATATTATATTGAAATAAAAGTGTAAACAATAAACATATATTTTTAACAGTGTAAGAGATAATATTTCAGTGTTTGGTCCAAGTCTTTGGTTTTAATTGCACGCGAGTTCGTTTTTCTACGGCGCACACCGTGAAAATATTCACTCGGTTCACTTTTAATCCGATTGAAAAGTTCACCAAAAGTATGGATACACGTTTGGACGTGCGCACCGGGAACAGGTGTTCTCCGCAAGCGAGTTTTTTCGACTCATCAATCACGGAACATAAATGATTAATAACAGCACGAAAACGTATTGCCGACAACAGCCGCCGACTTACAATAATGTTCTCGAATCTAGTGGGAATTGTCCGAGAAACACGACCGAAACACTAACACTATGTATTTACACAATATATTATTATAAAGGCGGACATGGTGTAACCGTATAGTGCTGGAAATCTTCATGTGGCATGGCACGCGTCTTGGCGATATTATTGTTATTATTTAAGTAATTATGCCGTACAACTATTTGCTTCCGAGAAGTTTCGAGCATCAGCTGTCGAAGGTATTATTATATAGTGATACCGTTGCATACTTCTTATACTTTTCGGGGGAGATTAAACTGACAAGTGGGACTCTATAAGACGCGCGAGAGATTTCGGTCTTTGGATATGTGACGTAAGTATAAGTATATACGTGTGTGTATATCTATATATTATAAGAGTATAGTTATCATTTTTGGCTACCTACTGAAACTTCTTCGATTCTTAGTTTTTTTCCTCTTATACCGAACGAAACATCCGACCTCGTAGTTTTCATTTTTTGCGTTACTACTCCGCTGACACTATAATATCAATGATTGTGGCTCACATGTAAATGCATGCATATTTTTTTTCTGTTAAGACCGATTTATCAACTTTGACAAGTGTTAGGATTGAGTTTAAAAAGAAATAATGTTAATGATAATAATAATAATAATTAATGTTTTTAGTTGGATTGTTTTACTTTTTCACTTTTCCCTATATTTTCGTACTGTAAAAAACTTAATTACTATATATAAAAACGTCTAAATAAACGATTAAATTTTTAGTTTTTAGAATAACGTTCGTATTTTTATTTAAAATGTTAATCCAATAGTTCATCCTATCGAGCTAAAATGCTTGTACTTACTTAATTAGAAAGGAAATACTCGGCTGAAGAATGGTTTTTGGACTCAACTTTAATATACCAACCCTGCAGAACACGGTATAGATAAGAGATCTAATAATCCCATTTCGAAATAATCCGATGTGGTGACGAGACCACCATTTGCATCGAGCTTTGCGACCAGAAAACTATAAATGTACCTACTGTAACGGTTTTCTTACAAACTTACTTTGTAGAAGATATTCAAACTATCTGTAGCTTGATCCATTCACAGGACATGACAAAAATATACTAAATATAATCGGCTAATTATGAAATAAAATTTGTTTTCATCAATATACCATATAATATATACCTATTTTAATAATATTGATAATTATTATTAAATATAGTTAAATAAAAAATTAATCAAAATAAGATTATTACATTTTTAAGTCAGTTATTTCTGTTATAATAATATCATATATATATTATTATTATTATCTCGGGGATTATATTTTATGATGTTACAAATGTTCAAGTGTCACGCTGCCAGCGATCATTCCATGCCAAAATACAATACTTTATTCAAGACCACTTCGATATTTATTCGAGCTGCCGCTCAAATAGAAATGAAAATAAATTAGCCATCTTTGTTACATGGAGTATAAAATATTAACAGGTTAAGGAGAGACGTCCATTGGTACGGTTTTTTTTCGTCAGTCCATTTGCTGTTCAATGAAAATGATGAATATTTTTTTATTCGATTAGTTAAAAAAATTAATATTATTATTTTCTTATAATATCTGACAGTATATTGTAAGAGTTTTCTAATATACATTATCGTGATTTTCATAAACACAAGTATACAACCACAGAAAAAAATGGAGTTTTATATTTAAAGTGATTTTTCATTAATATTTATTTGATTTATTTTAGGGTATTGAAAACAAGGAGGACATATTAGAATGTATTTTGTCGTGAAATGTACATAATCATATTTTCATAACCCCATTGCTTAAAAAAAATTAAAACTTAGTAAAAATAAATATTTATAACTATCTTACTACCAATAACCGACATATATATAATTTTATTTTTCAAAAATATTATACAAACAATTTCTGAACTTAAACAATGTTGTTTACACTGCATATTTTGTACAAAATATAAATAAATAACTTTTAGACTATAGTATTGAAAAAAATGAAAACCTATCACTATATTTTAAACGGTTCATGTCAGACATTAAAGCACTTAATAATAAATAAAAAAAGAGTTTTTTAATCGTAAAATAATATTAAATATCATATAATTTGTATTGAATAAATCAATTAAAAAAAAAACAATTGTTCAAGACAAAAATAGCAAAGTTAAAATAAATATTAAATATATTGAATGTTTCAGTTTTAATTATCACATGATGTAATATGATATATTACTGTTATATAATCATAATATATTTGCAATGACTTAAATATATTTCTTATTAGAAAAAATAAGAAACAAACTATAACCATGTACATGACAATGCATAGATAATCATATTAGAATTGCCTCAATAGTTTGTTGTGTTCAACATAATATTATAAACTATTCTAATATATTACACCAGGATTCCTACTTAAATTGTTTTTTACTTTTTTTTTTGTAACAAATATTAATAGCTTTAGTAAAATTGTTGATCAACAGTATTGTTCAGTATAGTATACTATATTATATTATATAGCTAAAATATATTATACCACTTTCAGTTATTATGTAAAATACATTAATTTTGTAACATTGTTACATACCTAAGCTTTGTGTCGATGAATTATTTAACTTCAATTTGAAAATCAGTTTTTTTCTGAACATTTTCCAGTCATACATTTTATTATACAATTCACATATTATATATTATATTATTATAAAACAAAAGTAATTATTTATCAATTAGGATTTTGTATATATTTATATATATACTTATATTATACTAGTCAAGGTGAGGTGTTTAGTTAAAACAAACAAATTTTTCATGTTTTGAGTAGGTATCGTGTCATGTCATAATAAACTCAAGACAAGAGTTGAAATTAAGATATCCTGTTTTATTCAAAGTGAAAAGTTTATTTTTTTTTTATTTTTTTTTTTTTTTGAGGTGGTATCAAGTATACATATAATGTAGGCGAGGCAGAACAGGCAAAAAATATACACTCACGTGAAAAGAGGTAGAGAAAAAAAGAAACTTTGGAGCTATTAAAGGACATCTCCCAATAACGTTGCCATAACTTTTCCTATTAGCCAAGGCGTTTCAATATTGCGAGACCTCATCGTAAAGTCTTGCTTTCTAGCCAAGGCACCTCGTGTCCTACTGTCATTTGAAAAATTACTCAAAACTTTCATATTGGGCTTTATTAAAGTTTCGTCAGAGTTTCACTATTTCACTGTTTCAACGACACCTATTTTATTTTATTCCATTCTTTCCTCCATCATCCTCCCAACTCCATAGTTAGTATCGATATATATATTTTTTTAAATACAATTTGAAATGCTTTTTGTCAATATACATGAAGTCGTGTCACGTATCATTGACCAAACCTATGCCCCCCTTCAACTTTTTTTTTCAACATAATTCACTCTCTTTCTCTCTTTTACACACACACATTGCATATAACAATAAAAGTATAAAATAGAATATAAACGTCACGTACAAACTATTAAAAGTGATATCTATATATTTTAATGTGGTCAAAGTAACTTAAGATGACAGTATACAGAATATAAATATATATTTAATTGTGATACTAAATTCTAGGTATAGTAAAAATAAAAAATGTAAGCACATATGTACCACTCTGTTATATATTAGGTGTCAATGGGTCATTATTATGAGTGTGTACAAATTCGAATTCAAGATATACCGTTGTGTACGAAAAACGACCATGAGTAGAAACTATCTGTCAGACTAAATCACTAAGTGAATTATTTAGTGATATGGTTTTTTTTATTTAACTATAACAGTAATTTATTTTACTTTTAAGTTTTAGTATTGCTCTAGTTTATATAATTTTTTCAACAAAAAATTTACATTTATTTCTTATTACTATTTAATTATTTAATTATTATAATAACATATTTATACCATATTCTATCAACTTATATTACTTAAAATATAATAATATCTTTTTGTAAATACCATAAAACAGTAAAAATATATTTTATGAATAAATAATACCTAAAGTATTACATTTTCATTTCTTAGGTACACTAACCAAAATCATCATGAATTTTGTTAAGATTTTAACTTTCAATGCATATAAAAAAAGTATTGCGACTACACCTACGTTTTAAATATTTTTAATTATTTATATTATATTGTAAAAAATAAACATTTACTTTGAATTAAAACTTTAATAAAAAAAATACTGGAATAAGTTATACGATTATATATTGTTAAATACGTAGTTGTATATTTGATTTATATATCCATAGAAAAATACAATTTTAAGTTTTAAGTACACTATTTGTTTATATAATTTAGTGAATTGTATTTATATGTTACAATTTTCATTAAATATTAATGATTGACATCGTGCCTATTATTAGTATAGCATAATCAAGGGTTCTAAAATAAAGGAGTATAAGATAACTGAAATTATGTATATATATATATATGTGTGTGTGTGCGTAAGTAATTTAGTCAAAATATATTCATACCATAATTCTCCTGTATTGATTTAATATAACTATAGTAAAATAGTATACATCCATAAAATATAATATTAAATATTATGTTGTCAATAATATTTCACCGCTGTTAAAAATTCAAATGATATAAATATTTACAAATATTACCACTCTACAGAAGTACTTCAGTAATGGGCAGATTATAATTTACTCTTCATCAACTAATCTGTAAAAATGTATTGTGTTTACATTTATTTATAATTCATAATATTCCATTTAAGATATTTTAATTTAATATTATGTGTAATACATATATTATACAATATAAAAATTAAATCATTATACATTAATTATTACACTACAGTATATTGAAAATAGCAATATTATATAATTATATATCATTGATAATTTATTGTTTTTTTTTTTTTTTTTAGTTGAATTTGATAATAAATACCAAAAATATTGAATAATAATAATAATAATAAAATAAAACTTATAAAACTAATAATATCTCACTCCGTATACATTTATTATAATTTATATCACCGACCACCGTCTTGTCATCGATACCAATGTTCGTAATTGTAAAACTAGAAGCTACGTATTATATACATTTTTTTATTTTTTTGTTACATAATATTTTTTTATTCAATTTGTAACACAAGGAACAATAAGAACAATTGATGAAGAAAAAAAAATAAAAAAAAATGACAGATTGGACTGATAATATTTGTAGAGGCCTCTCAGTGGATATACTACGACATGATAAACATTTTAGTTAGGTAGCAGGTCACGACACCACTTTCTCACAATAATATAGAATTAATACATAGAATTAATTACATTTTTTTAGATATATAAAAAAAGGTCATATATAACACAGTAAAACCACAGATATACAAGTTATTTATAAACTAAATTGAATATTTTTTTTTTTAGTCATTCTTTATACTAAAGGTTAATTTAATAGTTATATATTCGTATTATTTAAATTACAGTAATAATTTACTTTTAGTATTTTAACAGCAGTAAAAATGCAGGTAACTGCACCATTTTACGGTGGTAGGTGGGGGGTATGAAGGTTAATTTTCACTGTAGATATTTTACTTAGATGGTCTGGTAAAACTAAATATAATATAAGTATACAAATTATATGTATATTAAAATATCGAAAGGGTAACAAGCTCGGATTTGAGATTTCGAGCGTTAAGCGGTTTTAATACAAAATTATTATTTTTTGCTTTTACTTCATCTCCCTAGGTAAAATAAGTGAGATAATAGATGATACATTGTCTATGAATCTAAACCTCGGAAGCTTCGGTCGATCACCTAGTCAATTTAATCGGGTGAAATCCGGAGAATCGGTAAATTAGTAGTTTGATCTCCTGGACACATCGTTAAAGAGATCTCGTTGACTAGACGCATATTTTTCGCGGAATAATCCGTTACATGAGAATTTCGAACTACAGCAGAAATAATATTGTTGATGTATACCCAGCACCCACGCAAATGTCAGCAGAAGGTTTTTTTTTATTATCAAATTCAATCTACCCCAGTCAAAATCTATTTGTCGGAAGTAAAAAAAGTAGATTTAAAATGAGAGTCGCTAAATAATATATCACTGGTATCAATTCTCTTCGGATGTCTCCAGTGAGTCATCCAACGTCGGGTGCAACAAGGGTTTTCCCATATGTGTATTTATTTTGTAGCGTTTCACACATGCATCCATCCAGACAGGGCCGGGCAGAGTATAATATAATAATATTGTCCAATATGTAAACGTTCCAATAAGTTTCCAATAAGTTCAACACAAACTGTTGTTTTTCATCATAATATGATTTGTATTATTTATAGGTAGATATTTTTATATTTTTATTCTTTATCAAACACATAAATATTTTAATAATTCAGTTAATTTTTGTAGCTACTTATTATATACTATTTATGTATTAATTAAATTTTTTTAAAAAAAATAAAAAACCAAACAATTAATTTATAATATGATATTATTTATTATTCAAATTTTAAACAATCAATTTTACACATTAACTATATTTTTTAACTTCAGAAATTATAAACTGTGTAGAAGTTTAAAAGTACTTAAATCTATTTGACATGTGTCTAAAAAAAAAACTTAATTTAAATAAAATCAATAAAAATAAATAAAATAAAAATAAAAATCAATAACATAGATCTATGATAGTATTTTATTCATTAATTTTATATAGACTATAATGATTTATTTATTATTATTTTTTAATGTCGAACATCGGCGATATGTAAATAACTGTTATCAATCAATGTTCAAAGTTTAAATAAGACTTATTTTCGTTGAAAATGTAATCTTAGTTTAAACTATATTGTAAATTTACTATATTATAGTCAATCTGTTGTTTAAAAAAAATTAAATTTTAAAATTTAAATTAAAACATATGCATATTGTTCATAAAACAAATAACACTTAAGATAACTTACTATGTTACAGTGTTATATCATCAATATAATATTGGATTATTAATAAAATATAAAAATTAAAACATTTTTTTGTTATTTATGACAACAAAAAATCTTGATTGAAAGTTTAAATTTGTTATTGTTAAGACGTTATTTATTTATTATACATTTTTTCTGTAATGCATAGTTGGAATTTTTTAACAAGACACTGTATTGTTTCCAAAATTTAGTACATATTTCAAGCATGAATCGTTTTTTCTTCAACGGAGACTATCTTCTTGTTTAGTCTTGCTTAATTAATAATTATATATACAAAAATGTACTTTATTAGGTATTATAAATGAATATAAATTAATAGTTTTTAAATTTATTTTATGATGTATTAGTATTATATTATTATATTTGTATTAAGTATAATTATTATAAGGTGTATTCGTTGACACATTTACAAAATTCTTACAGGTTGAAAATCACTAACTACTATTATTTACTATAAATAATTTATACGTTTTAGTGTATAATAATTGTATTATTATAACATATTACAAGTTCATAAATATCAAATCACAATCTTTCTTACGAATCAGGCTTAATTTTTAGTGAAGAACAAAATATGTCAAATTGAATTTATTAGGTAATAATAAATTACATCGTAATCCCCGTTTGTTTCTGGAATAAAATATGATATAATTTTATAAAAAAAATGTATTTTTAAATAATTCTCATAACCAGTTTATGAGCTTTCCGAGTTTTTGTTGAACTTTGCTAGTGGAAGTTTAAAAAAAATGTTTCATCTAGTAAATTATATCCAATTACCATATTAATTTAGGTAGTTTAAGATATATATATATAATTTATACCCCCTCTTAATCTAAATAAATTATTAATGCCTTAACTCAAGTTAAATACAAATAAGTAAATGACATATAATAAGATCCTATATTGAAAGATTTAAAAGTCTTTTGTGAGACTGGCAGATTAGTATTTTTCAAAAATCTGTTGTGTTACTTTATGAATATAATTTATGAAGATTTTAATCATTTTAGTTGATTCATTGTACGTTTTATTTTATAAAATTAATTATTAATAAGTAATGACATGTCCAGAATGTGCTTTAATTTTGGTACTCAATACTCAATAGACAATACGTCTTATGTTTAAGCACAAAGATATTTTCCCACAAAAATATAACGTTACTAAGTTAAAGTATATTTTTTTTATTTAATACAATAAAAGAAGGTTTCCTTTTTAAAATAATATTGATTAACCGATGTGTTATTTTTACACAGTGAACATTTTACAGTGTTATTAATTGTGTTCATTTTATATATTTATAAATATAAAAAACATTATTGAGTGTTTGTTTATTATAATAAATACAATGATTGATTGGATCCATAGTACACATTTATACATTAATCATTAGAAATGATTAAATCGAATTCGCCTTTGAATTATTTATGAGAAGTCAAGCCCGAAATTTAAGTTGTTTTTAAAAGTTATATTTATTTTACATTCCAATGCATCGTATGGAAATATTATCATTTTTATTATTAATTCAAATATTTAAAATGATAAATTAATATATTTTATGTCTAATGGTTTTTATATGTTATTATTTTTATTTTATGTAGGTAATCCACTATCTTTAAACATATAACTTAATAAGAGATATAATGCATACATATCCATATATATTAGAAATTCCCGAATTCATTTTTAAAAAGACTGTTTTAGTATATAGAAATATATTACAGTAAGTGAAATTGTATGTTTTAAATAAACTGAACTCGAATCGTGTTAACTATTAATTCACATTAGGTCAGTTTTGATCATTTTAATAAGTCCTTTTTTTAGTATAATTGTTATGAAATATCCATTATTGTGTTTTGTATTAATAAGACTGCTTAAAATTAAAAAAGCCCAATGCTAAAAGTTGATGAAATCTGTAAAATATTGTTTATAAAATATAGGCAAGAGGTACTTACAGCTTTGCTGTAAATTATAACTCGAGGTCACTTTTACGATTGTGTTAAATTTGAGTTTAATCAATCATTTTACACGAAACACATTTCTGAGTGCAGACGGTGTAATAGACTAAATCGCTATATATAGTACATAGATGTTTTTTCTACATTTATTTATATAAAAAAATAAAATAAAAATCATTTCGAAAATTTCAATTGTCCACGAATAATTCAGAGAGTGAAAATATTTTTAAAATTATACTATTTAAATTATTTTTTTTTTTTGATTAAAAATAAAAAATCAATTTTGTCAAAACTGGCTTAACGTAAAAATCCATGTTTTTCCTTCATTTTTTGTTTGTATTTCTCGATTATAAAAAAAATTTGGACATTTTTAATTTTAAACTTTTTAAATTATAAACTAGATCCAATTTTTTTTAATTCAAAACCACACTCAACGTTGGAAATCGAAGCAGTTTATCGACAACTTATTGTAGGTTAAAATAAAAAAATCACTCCGCTCAGGATCTAAAATGGCTAATAGAATACAGCTTGATCTGACTCGTCTTTTGAATGTATTGATTTATTATTAAATTTAAATTTAATCCATCCATTATCACCACCTACTCAATAACGAGGCACACTCAACACCTATACTATACTGTATACCAAGTTATTTTTAGTTAATGTCCGTTGTGTGTTGAAAACATTTTTTGTTCCTCGGTCGAAAATCTTAAAAACTCAATAAGAGGTTTCATTGAATATAATTCCTTTTCAAGTATTTTTACGTCAGCTAGTTTACAAAAAAAAAAAAAAATTGTAGAAGTGTTCATAATTTTCACACACCGTTAATTAATTGTATGTTAATGTTTTGAAATGTATTAATACTTAATATAACGAATTAAAACCAATTGAATTGTTTAACAAAATTGTTTATTTGCGATAAACTGATAAGTAATACAATTTACATTAAACATTTTAAATATTATATATAATATAACTTATAACAACATACTATCTTCAATAAGAATTTTAAATTATTCCTATGTTTCATATTATTATTGTTGACTATACGAGCGGTCTCGTTTGCGTGGTATGTAATAGATTTTACGCCTTGAAAGTAAACGCTTTGACTATGAGTAATAATAAGACATGTGCCTGAAAACTGGCGAATTTCTTAGTCCAATTATGTAATGATATGCGATTACGATTATCTGTTATATTATACTTTGCTTCAGATCTATTCGAAATTAAATGATAATTTCTCGTCAGTTGACAGATGTACATTGTTTATAACATAGCTTTCCACAGTGTTCAGGTCTTGTGACTCCGTTTGAACTCTAGAACAGACGGTGAATTTACCTCAATTTTACACACCAACACTGTATTATCGGGAAATTCAGCGATTTTTACAACGTGACTAGCACTATCAATATAGCTTTTCACTTTGTTTATTGTCAGAAAATTTGACTTCAAACTTCTGCAGAAATCTACTCCAGGAGTTATATTTGCGATGTTAAGCATCAGAATTTGATTTTTACCAGACAACTAGTTAAATTATGGGTTTCCTCGTCGAGTTCTACCAGTATTTTAAAATTTTAACTAATAATTGTATATATATAAGTAGGTACATATATTTCTAGGGAAATATTATATAATATTAAAATATTTAGAAAAAAATAATATTAAAAGGGGGAAACAGAAAACTGCTCAGCTATTGTATAGTAGACGGATGGTTAGCGTATCTAGTAATTGAGAAGTAATTCATTGTAATGTATATGTTAAGTTAGAATTTGGTAGGTACTATAATTATAAATATGTAATTTAATTGTTATTGATGTAAAATCAATATTTTTTTGATAAAAAACGTATTATTTAGTTGTATAATGGAGTATATTCAGTACTTGAATTCTTATGTTACTCATAGTAGATGAATATTAAAGTACGAAAATATCCCGAGGAGAAAAAATACTTATATTAATATTTAAATGCAAGGCATATAATGAAGTACATGTACGTGTAACCACAGAAACGTGATTGTGCAACTTTCCATTTTAATATGAAATTTAATAACGTTAACTCAATTTAGTTAAATATTATTAAAAGAGCTAGAAAAAATGGCTGTATTAACATCCAATTTTCAAACAACAGATGTGATTTTTCTCTTTAATTTTATATAAAACAATTACCGTTGGGTTTGTATTATTTATTTATATTGGCATGCTTAATAATATAATGTCTATTATCAAAAACTTCAATCAAATGCACAGGAATCATTTACATATTTACAACCCCTGATAGGTCGTTAAATAAGTAGATTTTATCTCGAGAAGGTTCTATTACTCTATAATGTTAGATTTTCTACAATATAATAGATATATCGTAATATATTGTATATATTGTTTTTTGTTGCCTCCTAAGCCTATACTGCTCTCGAAAGTACACGGAAACGAATTCAAACCGCACAAAAAAGGTCAGCGATAAAAGTTTTGGGACGCGTTTCAATGGACGAAACACTATTTGTTAAGGACAACATTATTGTTTTGATATGACGTAAAAATAATAAAATAACAAAATTATTGAACGAAATCCCTTTATACAGCTTCCCAGCAGCCACTAACATATCTATATTTTTCTAGTATGTGGCTTATTTTTACGTTTTTATACTATAGTCCGGCTACCGTAACGTGCAATGTAGTTTTATATAATGTCGTAAAACTATATATGTTTCACATACTACACTTTAATACTCCTTAGGTAAAGTTAGGTTAGATTGTGTTTCGAATACAAATCGAGATGAGTAATTACAACTTTACAATACTCAAATTAATATATATTATAATTTATTTTGTTTTTTGTGTAAATCTTGGTTATGGTTGGAGTTCTATAGATTTGGTGTTTTTATCTTAGTTTATATACGAGGTGATTCACTAAGCATGCTCACCCCCCCCCCACCATTTTATCATTTAAAAATTTCAAAAATCAGATTTTTAATAACTGCATTATTAAAGAAGAATAAATACAAATTTCAATAAAAAATAATGATACGAGAATAGGTTTTTGTGATTATCTTCATAATGAATTTCGTGGAAATAAAACAAGTACTACTGTAAATAAGTCAAAGTGTAGTTATATATATTTATTTATTTAGTTTTATATCAGCTAATATAGCTACGGAAATACTCAAAATTTTCATAATGTTCGTCATGTATTATACATTCATCAAACTAATACTTCATGGAACTGCAATAGGTATTCAACGTACATCTAGAAACGCTAGTGCAAAAATATAATGTAATATAACTTCAAATGTGTGTATTATAATATTTGTAACAACAAATAAACAGAATAAATGCACCACTACAGAAAAGTTAATCTCGATAAATATTGTTCTGATAATATATTACTATATTAGTATACAGCGGAAGAATTCAAATTTCATATGGTACTTATGTATGATATAATGATCAAAAGTCAAATACAAGGAAATGAAAGAGTTTTGAATTTGAAGTATTTTTCTGTACTAAAAATTAAAAACTTCTTAAAATCTACAATAAAATCATGTTATTTATCAGATATTAAAAACATAATTGATTTTTAAAGTCATACTTATATTAAAGTAAGATTGTTATTAAAAAAAATATATTTATTAGGTTTACAAAAACATAATACAAAATATAATTAACTTAGTAAAAAATAAATCTTTTTTTTTTTAATTAAAAATATAATATTCTTTTGTAATTGCATTGTTGAGCGATTCAAGGAAAAGTATTCATCGTTCACATCTGAGTTTTGCATAAACCTGTCAATAACGTTTAAATGTAGACTTCGACTGAAAAATAACCAATAAACTGAATTATTCACAAGCAATTTCTGCATTTTATATAAGTAAAAAAAAAGAGTAAATTTAGACTCAATTAAAATACACGCAAAACCAATTTTTCAATTTAAATACTTTAAAATGCTTTAACATAATATATTAACTATAAATATTCTATATTTATCACAAATTTTGGGAGCTTTAAACTCCTTCGGTTATTAGAATAATAAATCGAATTTAAATGTTTTACGTTACCAATAAATGATAAAATTTTATTGTATAATGATTTTTGAATCTGCTTACTGTTAGAGTACATAATTTTTGCTTTATAAATCTGATGTTGAAATTTAAAATTCGTTTATAATTAAATTAAACTGGAGAAATACTGAAAATGATTTTTTAGGTACCTAAAATTAAAAAACACATTTAAACATTATATTTCGAAAAAATTATATGTATAATTTATATCATATAATAAATAAAGTAAATTATTAAAAATATATACAATATACATGGCGTAATAATTATGCATACATTAGCAATACCTATAATATTTTGATTATTTAAAAAAATAAGAAGATCGTAAATATTCTACAGTTTCAAATTACCTAACATAAAGTATTAATGTATAAAAAAAATAGTGAGAATATAAAAGAATCATAAAAATATTTGAGCACTTATTCTGTAGGTATATATATGATTTAAAAACTTTTTGCTTAAAAAAATATTAAATGTATTAAATGTGAATTATATGAAAATGCATTATTCGTGGACTGAATTCAACTGAATTCTGGTTTTTGAGATGTTCATAAAGGTTGGTGCTTTCTATAGGTACAGTATATTTATTTATTTGATATGACAACAAAAGAGATTATAAACTTAAGCTATCATTTAAAAATTATAAACCAATTTGTTGTTTTTTTTAATATGAGTTGTTATGAGAATTAAAATAAATATTATAGACGAGGTTATTTTTAAATGGTTATTGAATATTAGTAAAATAATCACTCATTTATGAACGATCTTGACATACTCTATGAAAATAAAAATATATTTGATTTAAATAAAAACTGATTGATTATATTATTTTTATTTATTACATTCTAAATAAAAAAACTTGATATTTTTTGTACATTTAGTGCTTAAATTAGTATATTTTAATCTTAAAAGAAGCCTTAGGATATTTTAAAATTTTAAATTATCATGTGAAATATTGTTTTTTACGTACTTCAGCATTATAAGAGAAAATAAAATATACCAGTAAAAATATATTTTATTTTTAGATAATTAAATAATCTAACCTTAAATAAATTAAATTAAATAATTTACTATTTTAAATTTCAGTGAAAATATATCCAATTTAATACAAGTTGAATATTATATTAACTCAGTGATTATAAAATATTTTTTTTTTCTGAATGGACACTCATCAGCAACATAATATAAAACAACCATTTTCTTTTGTCACCTTTCATTTTATTTTAACATAATGTATAAGCAAATTATCATTAGACCATAATTGTCATTAAAGTATTTAAATTGACTTATTCTGTACCTAGTCGTTGTAAATATATTTTGTTTTCTATAGTCTTAATTTTATTGTGGAGGGGAGGTGGAAAAGCTGTATTATTGTCGTTTAAGAACGTGATCAATCATCTTTTTTAAACGAGATGTTATCTGGCAATATTTTTTTTTTATTAAAAAATGAAAACATATGTATTTATTGAAAAATAAAATAATGAAAATACTTATGCAACCGTGAGTATTGAAAAGGAAAAAAAAACGTCTCAAACGACTAAATCCCTATTAGGATCATTTTTTGCCGTTATTATATATTTTAATTCGTTTTAAAAAAAATTCCATTTATAATTTCGCGCAGGAGACCCATCTCGACAATACACCGAGTGCGCGACAACGTACCTACTGCTGCAGCTATTATAATATTATTATGCATACGTATAATGCTAACGAATTATATTATGTACATATAGTGGTCACATTTAATTTCCAACCGTATAACAATCTGGACGTCTGAAATGTACCTACATTACGGTCAGTGATCGTAAACAGATCCAGCAGGTAGACCATTTAAGATGTTTATTCAGGTCACACGTCATCCGGGTAAAACCAATATCCCTTAGCCAAATTCGTTATCTCGACAGTGGAAAAACGAATTGCCCCGTTTTTTTTTTTATATGCATATATACACATCTGGTGTAGTTATTTTTTTTCTTCGTTGTCCAGATCACGGAGTAATACGCATATTATTTAAGTATATATATATGCACATATATGCGCGCATACAGAGTGATTCACCAAACATGCTAACTGCCCACTTCATCTCAATCATATCCCTAAATTAATCATTAGGTAATAAAATAATTGTTATTTGTAACTTTCAAGTGTACTACAAATTAGTTCTAATTGAATCGAACACAATCTCCCGTGTGACTTCTAAACTTTTATTCTGGTTTCTAGGGGTTTACATGTATATGTTAAATAATCCCGAAACAACTATAGCTTATGCACATTAAAAGTTCCAAATAAATCATCTAATTATAAATATACAAAATTTACAATAGATGTTTCGGTTTGAAAAAAAAAAACAGTATAATTGTATAGTCACTTTACAAATGACATTAAAAATATAATTTTTTTATAATTTATGATCTCAAAGTATACGTGAGATTTTCAAAAATAAGAATATTTGAATAAATGCACGATTTCAGGGTAAAACGGATTGAGCATGCACGAGAATCATTCTGTATAATATGTTCATAATATACACACATAACGATAACGCACGTATGTATATGCACTTTGTGGCCGAAGTCGTACCGCGACAAAAGACGTAATGGTCGCAGTGATGAGGGAGAAGAGGTAAAGTCGGAATAAAATACGGAAATCCGGAAGAGTCGCTTTGCAACCGTTGTAGCGTGGGTGGGGAACACAAAATAGGAGTGAAAAAAACCTATAAGGCGACTGTTATTCAGGTCTTGTCCCGGCGCAACAATCTTTTCACGGTGACATTATTATTTTCTTTTTCTCTTCCCCTCCTTCCTACCGCCCCATAATTTTTTCTCCCTCTTTTTACCTCTTTAAGGTCGACGGCAGTGACTGTCGTTAAGACGTATATAGTGGAAAATTGAATTCGGATGTGTCTTTTCCCTCAGCATCCGATAGAGAGACTTTCTTCACACTAAAAATCGTAAATTTTTATGATGTAAAAACGTCACAGGCAGGAGAATAAGCCTATGTTTTTCTTTTTTTCAGAATCTATTACATATGCGTCGTGGGACTTGGAACATCGATCAGACTAACTGGTGACTGCAGAATAACTGGTAAATACGAAATACGTGTTTTTTATTTATCTTTCTCTCTAACACACACACACACATAAATACTATATTTATTTTTATTTGATTAATTATTTTAAATACTTTTCAAAATTCCTAAGCGTGTCAGTAAGTTTTTAGGTGTAAATATTATATTAAATTATACAAATTGTGATCGGCACTACAAGTCTTGAATTATATTGAAAAAATCATTTAAATGTATTATAGTTATGACAAAGTTTTAATAATAATACATTATATTATGTTAATGATAAAAAAGTTAACTAGTTGTTTATGACAAAATTAAAATATTCAACGAACACTGAATGTCTAATTATAATTTCATATTTTAATACTTATATTAATTATTATTGCTTATTGATCCGTGAAGTCCAATTTGACGTACCTACAACCTTTGTTGAATTCAACTTGGTAGGTTTCATTTCAAACCACATAAAAACTCAACAATGACTTGGGCCAATTTATATACAAATAATATAAATCAACAATAACTTTTTTTTTTAATGTAATGTAGTTTAAGATCAATAACTATAACTAAAAATATTCCTAAGTAATATTCTAATGATTTATTTTCATACTATTCAATTGCTGACTACAAAATATGTATGATTAATTATTTTCTCTGTGTTATAAATATTAATGCCCAATTATATTATTTACTACTATACCTACGTTTTGTATTATATGCTATATCAAACATTGGAAATCATCAATCACATTACGTAAAACTATATTTTTAAACTAGGTAACTATTGGTTCTAAACATAAAATAATTTCCAATTTATAAAAACAAGTATGAAAATATTTTTAAATCTACTTGAGCGGCTATTTTACCATTTATTTATCGATTTGATTACATTATTTGTATACTGAGAAGTCAAGCACTAATCGAACATTTTCATACGATTTAAAGTAATTGAAAAGAAATACAATATATTTAGTATTTACTATTATTGTAATATAAATATTTTTTAAATATAATAAACTATGAATTAATTAATTAATGAAACAATTATTTTTCATCAGTAGATAAATGTTGGATTCATACTAATAAGTATTTTTACGTTTTTTTTTTTATATAATATTTTTATTTTTTTTTAACTAATGGAAAAACTAAAATATATTTAATATTTGATAAGATTTATTTAATAATGATAAAATTTCCTGTTCCTGATTAGGTTAGGTTTGATTATCCTGGAAAAATTGTTTTTATTAGTTAAATTTGTGAATAATGAAAAATAATAGGTATTGTTCATTAAATCAAATTAAGATAAAACAAAATAAACTTTAATCCTATTAGTATTAATATTTGACATTTATTTACATACTTTACTTTTTTTAATATTAATAAAATATGACTGACTAACAAGGAAATTATTTGAGTTTTTTATTTGTTCACTAGCTATTATTTAATTAAAATGAAAATTGTCTAAATTTGCATCATATGTTATTGGTAAGGTGACACATTTCTCTGAAATGACAAACATGGATGGATTTTGTAAACTAAGTGCACTGGAAAGCTAGTTTTTAATACTTTGTTTATGCTAAACATATGTCATTAAGTAAAAATAAAATGAATGAGTATTTTCTTCGGAAACTTGTTAATTGATAATTTGTATTTGAAAAATTATGAACAAATTTAATAATTTTTTTAAATTATTTATGTGGTATATATTATATTATTATATAAACGCAGTCTGTAATTTTTCATTTTAAAATATAAAATATTTGATTTTGTAATAATATAGCAAAATATAAAATTTTTATATTATAGAATATATAAATAATTAATTGATGATGTTATTATAAAAACAAATATTAATAATCTACAGCTTATTATTAATTTTTTTTTAATTATAATATAATAAAGAAGTAAATTTACTATATAAACAAATAAAAATAATATCATCAATAATGATCAATAAAAAAAAAAAACTAAAATTAATTTGAAATATGATACATAATAATTGTTGTTACTTGTTATGTTTGGTAATGTATACAGTATTACTTTCTTTGTAGAATCTGGTATAATAACATTATAATTTATATTAATTCAGAAGAATATTTCAAAAATAGAGGAATTGTATTTTATAACGCAGAATGGTCATTCTATTAAATGTATCTACATTATACGCTCACTTAAATATACAATGTACCATTTTAAATTCTAAAATTGCATAATCTATGTTTATGGATAAATTAACTAACAGGAAATTGAGGAAAATAAACTAAGTAATTTTTTTTGTTGTTTGTGTCAAGACCGTTTAATAGGTTTTTCCGGTAATGAAATAATTTTTTTTCCTAACTTCCTGAATATTAAATTGCAATAAACTTATAAATCATGTTTATATTTTCCTGTTTTAATTTTTTTTATTAATATTGATGTTTTTCATATATCTATTAAAGTGTGGTGAATAACAATAATGGTTGTTTATACTCTCGATACTCTTATTTTAAAATTATATCCAAATATTATATTAATATTAAATATTTAAGACCTTATTATTTAGTCATGCTCCATGAATAATTGAAACAAAATAATATAATATTATCAGTACATATTTGGTAATATTATAATTTTTTTTAAATTAAATAGAGACCAAAAAAATAAATATTTATATTTTTAGATTTTAACCAAGGTATTTTTTTCTCCAATTTACTAGTTTTTTTTTTGTTTAGTCTTCCAAACGTTTCAACTTTTTCAAGTAGTCCTAATCATGGTATGAAAATGAAACCTAGTCGGCACTTTTGACGAAGTGAATTTTGCAAAAATTTTATTTGAACTAATGAAATATAGATAGCCACAAAGAATGGTTGATGATTTCGTGTCTGATTTTTTTGATTTATACGTATATACAATCTATATTATTATTGGATATTGATAAAGTATGTGTCATAATTATTTAGTACACGAAATATCTATGATTTTAAGTTCATACTGATGTTTTCTAATATAATATAACATTCATCGAAAAGACATTTTTCTTTTCCCATCGAAATAATCCCAAATCATTATCAGTATTACTGAAACAAATGCGCCATTTGTAAATGTATTCATAACTTATAAAGTTTGAGCAAAAATGTGGGCAATATTATGACGTATTTGCCGTATAATGCTGTTAGGTGCTCTCCACAAATCGAAAATATTCTTCGACTTACTGCATCAGCCCTAATGGCTTGCATTGCAATGTGGTAACGTACATTATAGCCTATTATAGGTACTGTAGTATTATATATATATACACATAATTGTACCTACTGTAAATAATATCTAGGTGCTTTCTAAGAGGTTTTTATCTTATTTCGGTGGAAAATGGAAACTTCCAAATTACTACCATAGCAAAAAAGTACAATGCCCATATTTTATATATTATATACTGTAAAATGTATACGTACACTGCACACAAAATGTAATATCACTCTCGAGTCTTGACGTAATGTGTGTTTGTCATCGTTTACCAACTGTTAATATAATGTTTATTTTTTCAAAACTACAATTTATTTTCATATTGCATTTGGGGTAGGTAGTTTTAAAACTATGTTTCTTTAGCAATAATAATAATAATAAACAAAAAAAATCACATAAACTGTTAATATTCAGTTTTGTATTTTTATAACTGATATATTATATTCCATATTTTTGAAAGTGTTGTTAGCAAACACCAAAATTATTGTAATTGTAATCATTGGTAATTATTAATAATTATACAATATTATATTGTTGTCCAACACTAATAATTATTATTATTATGTTAAAACTCAATTATTATAAATCTCATTTTTCATTTTTAGGTTCTGAGCGAAGATATGATTATATTGATTTAACAACGAAATGTGTTTTTTTTATGTATTTATAAACGATAAAAGTAGTTGATAAAATGCTATGATTTTCAAAAATGGGGATGGTTTCTGGTACCCATGTACAACCTTTTTCTTTAGTAATTAATTTTTATGAATTTCTAAGTACATGTATTAACTATATTAAATGTCAAATATTAAGATTTCTATATTAAGAGTATTTTGTAGAAAATTAAAATTTTTATTATAAAATGCTGATTTATATAATATATCGAAATTGATGTCCGAGTAATTTCTTAACTATTAATATGGGGGTCGTTATGGAGATTTTAAAATTAATTAATATTAGTTTATTATAGTTTTATAAATTATACAAATAATCAAATTACAATGAGAAGTAAAAACTAAAATAAATATTAAATCTATTTTATGTTTTATGTCAAATTGTTATTAAAGACTATTATAACCATTTCTTTATGACTATCTCTACTATAAAAAGTTAAATAACTCAAAATTTAGATTTAGTTGCATCAAATTTTTTAAAAACAATTGACTAATTATGATTTACAGTGTTTCTTGTTTAAAAAATAAAGTATGTATCACCACATGATATATCTTCAATCATATAAAATAAAATATGTACTTCAAGTATACATACTTAAAAATTTTAAGTATCAGAATTTGAATAAATGTATTATTAAAAGATAGAAGTAAAGTGAACGTAAATCATCCTGTTATTATGTATACATTTTTTTTTTGCTTGACGTATATTAGCAGAAAGTTGGGCGAAAGGCCTGGTTCATTCGCATGTTTGGTATCACATTAATAATGATGCATGTATGTTTCCTTGATATTTATTCACTAAATTCGTACAACTGATTTATGTTAACTTCGTAAAAAGTAAATAATTTGATATTGCAGTTTTCATTCAAAAGGATAATTTATTATAATTTTTATATGAAAATAAATATTATATTTATATCTAAGTTAATAATACATTGGACATTTTGTAAATATATATATTTGAATTTATAAGAGCTTTTTTCTTGAAAAGAAAAAAAAATGTGAAATATACAAACACAGCATGAGTATTATAAAGTATAGATGAATAAAATTTAATCTGTGGACGTAACGCTTGAAAATCTAATTGATTTGACAGAGTCGCTAAAATAAATTTAATATTTCATCTTTGAGTTTTTGATTTTGGATGTTACATTCAAATAAATAAGCTGTAGGAGAAAACTAATATCATCTGAATTGATTTTCAATACACAGTTGAGTTTATTTGACAAAAAAAAAACAAAACTCACAAAGTTTTTGTGTATTTTATATTTTCCTTCATTTACCACTTGTTCAATAAGTATTTCTGTTATACTAAAAAAAATAAAATTTTCTTGTTTAACAGGTACACTGGTAATGTTAGTTTGGTAATGCATTTAATATGATGGCTCCCGTCATTACATTTTTTTTGTGGTTTTATTATATTTTTTACGTAAAAATATACAAAAAAATCATAATGGTTCAACCCAGGCCTCTCTCTCGAGTGTTTAAACACACCTAGGCATATTCGAAGTAACCGCTGGCGAGTTCGCGTGAAAAATAAGGTACGACCACGTTTTCAGAGTTACTGAGTTATTTCACGTCGACTTCACCAATCACGATACGAGAAAATCGAATGTAATGTAATAATAGTTGTTAACTATTTATACGAAAAATATATTCTCCGTATGCGTATTTATAACTAATATATATATATATATATATATATATATAGTAAATTGTAAATAAATTCCTATAATTTTCTTCCTATACGCATCATCGTATTATATTTTACACGAAATGACAGAACATGCAATTCCATACAAATTCTGCAACCACAATAATTTGTAAAATTTGAAATATCTGTAACATAGTATATATTATCATTGATTATAAATAGTATTTATAATCAATGATATTATGTATGTAAAAAATGGACATTTTGCGTTATGCGAATATTACAATAATCTAGATCCTAGAGTCTGGGTTATATAAATAACATAATCTAATAAGAGAATAACTTGTAGAATCAGAACAAAAAATGTATTCCGATCTTAATATTTAACATAATTATAGACATTTTAAACTCAGGGTGAACATTTCACTAAGCACCATTCACCTTCCGACAGCCGAATAATGTTATATTAAAAACAAAATAAATAATAATAATAATAATCGATTACAAATCGTGAATCTTAATTTTCTTTTTAACTAACTTGACAATTATTATGCATTCGCATTATGTAAGAGTAAATTCTTTAATTTCATCTTAATCTGTTGAATTCAATGTAATAATTGATAATATTAATTCCTTTTCAAACATGGAATATTAATATTAATAAATAATAAATAAACTACAATACACCCTGGTGCAGAAATAGCAGATTAATTTTCACTTTACAATAATTAATTATACCTAATATAAGTATTTTTATATATTAACTTAATAATTAGCGTTAATGCAATATTCCAAAATACCCCAAAATACCCCAAAATTAAATTTTCATCGGTAGATACTTTCAAATTACATTTTCTTGTAAACCTAATCTTATCCACCCCTCGAGAAAAATTGCGACATCGACATTTCTCTAAGTAATTGAAGTTCTTTATTATTATTATTATTATTTTTTAATACAAACATGTTGTTAATGGTCGTCTGAAGGTTATATTTGTATATGTATCTATTTATATCAAGTATTTTTCTGAGGTAAGCTGTCGCTCATTTGGTTTCCGCCAACGAGTATTATCTAGTTTTTATAAACAGTCTGCTGTTGATATATCGACATATATTATCGTTCGTAGACGGACAGTATTTGTGTTTTATTATTATCGTCTCCTTTACATGACGTGTCACGAATGTTATTGACGTGCCGTCGTATCGCATTAATCTATTCTTTAGGTTTTCGATTAGTTCGCCTTTCACATAATATAGTGACATACCAAAATAACGAATAAGTTACTAATTACACACAATAAACAATATTGCGTGCATTCCGTTGAATATATGTATAGAAACGAATGATTTAATATTTATGATTCACAAAACAACGAGTTTTTGACATAATTGCAAACAATAAAACAAAATCGATATTTAAGGTTCGGTTAATCGTTTAATCCAATTTTTGAGCGATCAGTTTAATATGTAATAATATAACATTTTTTATACTTTACCTATACTGAACTTTATTTTTTTTTCGCTTTGGGTATACCACTCAATTAATGCATATTAATTATTAACTTTTATTGGGTACTACAAAATTCCTCTTTCTGGCTAACGTTAAAAAAAGTACTTTTATTATAACGATGTAATATTGTATAATATATTTTATAGACTATACAGTCGACAAATATTTTCATATTTGAAATTATCATAACTTACTACGTAAAATATATGCAATATTATGACCTAAAATACAAAATCGTAAACCAAATTAAATCAATTTAAATGTATATTTAATCGCTTGTACCGAATTCAGGAAAATTCAAATCAATTGCCGAGAATATTATATTTATTAATAAATATAAACCACGTAAATTTCTCTGTATTTCAATATGTGCTGATTAATAATGTATCTTACTAATCTTAAAATATACAATAAAATAATATTATTAAATGAAGGTATGTTACTGTAATTTTATTTTATGTAAGACATTCGAAGAATTGTGACTGACGATATTTTCATAGATATGTTTGTACCAGATGCGATGAGTAGAATAAACTATTGTGAAAATACGAAGTTGTTTTTTTTTTCAGACAAACCGATCTGATAAAACATTTTTCAATCGAATTTATTAGATTTTCTAATAGCAGTAGTAAAGTCTACCGTGCAGACGGTTTCCAAACTAGGAACTCCGTGTAAACTTAATGCATTGGGCCATTGATAGTTAGATTTAATAATATATTTTCATATTTAGGACTATTTTATAATATTTTTTAATATCATGTACGTAACTACTTGCACTATCTCACTACTCGAATAGTCATTATTGTAAATTAAGACCGTGATTTCCATATAATCAAAATTCGATCACACTCTTTATGCACTGTGTTTTAGACAAGCACGTGGAAGGTAATCTATATATGTGTATAACTATAAAATGTTTGATCCCGTACATGTGTGATTTTCAAATATTGTTTTAGTGAAAATTTAGGTTAATCCTATGTAAACGTAATAAACGGGGATTACAATGGATCTATGTGACACCGACGAGGATATTAAAAGCTTCAAAATTGTTATACAAGTTTAATAATTATTCTTATACCT
Organism: Rhopalosiphum padi; assembly: GCF_020882245.1. Lineage (NCBI taxonomy): Eukaryota > Metazoa > Arthropoda > Insecta > Hemiptera > Aphididae > Rhopalosiphum > Rhopalosiphum padi. The sequence continues at coordinate 7,259,238 of NC_083598.1, read as the reverse complement.
ACCCCAGTTCAAATTACGTATTAGTCGTATTATCTATATTATACTCGTGATATTAATAATATTTTTTGATTGTATATGTTAAATACTTTTAGAACTTCTAATGTACGTAAATAACGCGTTCATATAACATATTTAAACAGTAGTTAATAGTTATCCTAGCAGACTCAGTTAATGCTTAATATAGCTATAAAATTATTTTTGTTTAACAAAAATAACGAAAAAAATAAGAAAATCACTGTATGAAACTGTTTTACGATTGATTAGTATAATATATTGTTCTTTCTTCATCAGTTGACAAAAAAACATTGATTTTTTCCTGAACGTCCGTCTATATTTTTCAATATATTGCTTACATATCTATGATATGTTTAAAAAGGTTTCTAAATTTATATTAAATATACAAATTTTGCAAAGACAATTAGTCAAAATTCGTCATATTTTTTTTATATACTTAAAGCACCAAAATGTATGTATTTTTTTATTATTTTTGCTTTATTTCAATGGGTCAAACCTTTTGGTATTTAAGTTCCGTGTCTTTGTTCCCAAGAAATATACACTTAAATGTCATTTCGCTTGTACTTTTTATGCTATTTGGAGTCAGCTTCTCATATAATATATTATTATACAGTAATTTATCATGATTTAAAATAGATAATTGTAAAATTGACACGGGTATTAGAAAAATGCAAACCTCTATAAACCGACTTCGTGAATATAGATTGTTTTCTATAGTAATATACTTAAAAATTTCAGATTTTATATTTCACCCTGGTCGTGAAGGATGAACTTTTTTTCATATAGTTATATGATACATAATTTACAAGAATTCCCCAATGAAAACCCAAACTTTTTTATTGCTTTTTTACGTAATTTAAAATCAAATATAGGCGTGGTTTTTTACAATTTTTAATTCTAAAAAGTGATGACAATTTATTATAACAGATCTCGAAGATTTTTTTCTCTATTTCACCATGTTATATTTTATAAAAAACTTAATAAATCTTTATACTATATTATTTAATATAATTCAAGTAAATAACAAATTTTATAAAAAGATATAATATATATAATACATTTATTTTATTGTTTTATAATAGTTACAATTTTTTTTTAAATAAAGTCTCCTATATTTGATTTGATAACGTATGAAGTATCCAAACACCTCCTAATAGGAAAAAATTAATACTCCTAAGTCCTAACCTATATTTTTAATAATATTATACGATTATCTCACTATCCGCTTTAGCGGAAGTTTTCAATCATAATAATAGTCATACCAAAACCTGGAAAACCTCTTGACCATCTAGCTCAATAATAAACAACTCTAAAATTATCCCTAATATGCAATATGACTTATTCGACTGCTATTCTACATTTCACCAAATTAACCGTATAACAGACACGAATGCCTCAATTCTAGAGAAATATTAATAGTATAAAACAGTTTTTCTTAATAGCACAGGTATTTGACTGAATATGTCACGATGACTTCCTCTGTAAATTAAAAATAATCTTACCCCAAAATTGTTACCTGTTTTTTAAATTCTACGTCAATGACCGTCAATCTTCTATTCAATTCTACACTTTTTAAAAAATTTTGAAGTGTAGATAAAATTGCATATAAATATATATAAGATAAAAATAATGCCTGTTAGCTATTTTTACTATAGGTGATAAATCACATCATACCTATAAAATATTCAATGTGCACTTTTCCATATTTTTTTTTTTAATATTTACCACTGGGATGAAATGTCTACATTTTTACTTATTTGTTTAAAGACCAATTTTAAGTATATTTAAAATCACCAAGTTTTATTGAATTATAGAACGGACGAGTGCACAGTAAAGAATTTACAGAGGATCTAAAAAATTCCAATGCTAACGTTTTGAATGTACAAATGTATAATATAATATATATACTACTGTTATAAATATTATAATTAAAAAATAATTAATTATTAAAGAACGTAATAAACATATTATTTGTATATACTTGTCATAGTCTTATAAGTCTATTACAATATATTATTTTAAAAAAATAGTATTTTAAATTTAAGAATTAAAACTTTACCTGTCTTACACATAAACTAATAAAGGAGGATTTTTAAAAATAAGCGTTTTATGGTCCTTATTAATATGCAAAAACAGAATTCAGAAATTCTCATTAGGGGGAAGATAAACTACCGTTTTGAAACTTTTTGAATACCTTATATATCGTTTTATGGTTGAATAAAACGTTACTAACTTCCAGTAATTATGATAGATCTATAATATATGCATCAGTCCGTACATAAAGGGTTGTAGACTACTATTTTACAGGCTTACAGCGTAGTGTCATATGAATATCCTAGCTATTAGGTGTTTACCATCAATAATAATTTTAGGATTGCAAATTTTAAGCATAAATAAATTTAATCTACCCATTATGATTTGTCATCATGTACATTAATACTATTTTAAATTTTCCATTTCAGTAAATATTATTTACAAGATCAACCACGAAAAAATCAATTCTTATATGTTTGTACATACATATTTGAAAATGGATGACAGTTATTTTGATTATTTCTTCAGAAAAATAAAAGTAGATGATAAGAATACGCATATTTATTAGAATATATAAAACAATTATATTAAAGGAGTATCATTAACTTATAGTTATAAGCAAAAATAAAAAAAAAATACCAAAGAACTATTAGTATTAATTAATCGACTCACTGAAATCCATGTAAAATTGAAAGTCAAATGGCTAAGAGATTTCTAATAATTTTAAACAAGAACCACAGAATTCCTAAGACTTAAATTCCTAAGCTTGATGTACGAAGAGTTGACCTGGGTCGTTTTTAAAGTTAACACTAACCTTCATAAGGTTTAAAGAAATATCCATGTAAAATTTCAAATAAATTGTTTGAGCGATTTCTGAGAAAATCGGTCACAAAGAGAGCGGTCTTTTGATTTTTTTATTATATAAATAGATGAGTGATTTAATAATTAATATTCGGTACACGTTTCTAACTATTTTGTCAGAATAGCCAATGGAACCTAAACGTAGAAGAAGATCATCTTCTCAGTTTCAAACTACTCTAACTTCCTTATTAGCTTGATCTATTGTATAATAGGTATATACCTGATTGGACAGTGAATTTAATGCTATTTATTTACATTTGATAATTTCATTTTTTTGTTTTAAATTTTGATAAAGAATTTAGGCTAAATCAAAACATTTGCACATTTAATTCAAAGTCCTTCATAAGTATTTCTCGAAGCAGTCGTAACAACCTGATTATATCTCTAAAATACATAATTTGCACAATTGTATTTTATAAATATTTCTACTAAGAAACGGACAAATCCACAGCAAAGACATTTATTCAATAAGGAATTCTAAAAAAATTTAAGAGTTATATTTTAAAAATTCTAATACTCCAAGTGCTTTACAATAAACCTTATATTAATATATAACTTGAACGATAGATAGTTTAACCATCAACATTATATCAATATCCCAGTACATTTAAAAATGTTTTTACTAAGGTATGTTTTTTTATTATATAGCTTACAGTATAAATATTATACCAATACTTAAATACATTATAATGTACAGCATTTTCATATAATCATATATAATATTAATTTTTAACTGATTTAAAAATAAATAAATTTAACTTTATTTTTAAAGGCCTTATTTAACCGTAAAAAAACCAAAAGAGGAATTAACGACCTTTGAAACGATTGATTTTAACATAATTACAAAAAAAATATATTAATATAATAATAGTTATTAACACTTGATATTTGCTGCATCAACTCCTTATATTTTCACCATATATAACAGACCGGGTCATATTATGGTGTAGTCTGAAAAAATATCCACGCTGTACACAACTGGTTTGTTAACGACTAAACATAAAGGTTAGATATCTTTCTTTGAAAACAAAAGATCAATGTATTTGAGAATTTAATGAGATTTTAAATTGTCTTTAAATTTGTAAGCATTGCACTCAAGTATTTTGTTTATATTAATTCTTCTACTCGAATCAACGGTTCTACGGCCAGAAGCTAAAAACCTTGCAACTCAAAGTTTATTTTTAATGTTTATATATAAGACGCACAATGTTTTGTTATCATAAAATGCTTTGTAATTGTTAACCTAATTATCTATAGTTATGCGTATTGACTTCGGATCCTCATCAATCGTCCTGATGTGTTCGTTAGGACCCCGTTGATCCTTGTAGAATCGCAAACTGTTTAAGTTATCGCTCTACGCTAACACACCACGCCACACCATCTCATCTATCACTTCGATAATGCGACGCTGACACCGCGCAGGGTACGCTTGCGGTTAGTTGTTACGTGTGAAGCCACGCTTAGTGTCGTCTGCGATTGGCTGCTTGGACTCGCCGCACAATACAATGACTTTCCGGACACAGTCGATCGGTTTTCCGGCGTAATGAACGTAGCAAATAAACGCTGATTAATAGCATACGTTTGATGACGGAAGAAGAACACACGAGGAGCTACTAACCTCCCGTTGACTGCGGGTCAGAGCTTTGTATTATGTGCGCGTGGGTCTGGCCAGAGACATATAACGAGATTTAACGCGGTTGCAATGTGCAATATTATGCAAACTCGATCAATCTATCAACTCTTAGTGAACTGTAACTCTAACCAATACGACATATTCGGTAATAATCCATATCAGTAGATAGTTGCAACCTCATCATTGCAGTGACATGAGAAATGAGGCCATGCGCGGCAACAGGTATCGTTAACAATCGTTAACAGATGACACCGGGCAGCGTATGAGGACTTACGCGAAAATGGTGCTTGATGTGGTCTTATTCACAACGACAATTCCAAAATGTCCAATAATTTGTTCATGATAATCTCGAATTTAATTATTAAGTTGGACACACGATCTTGTGGCCATTCCCTCGAAAATGGCTCGTACTCCGTCTGGTTACCGCCGTTGCCGTAATGATTTGATTTTGTGTTACACTTTTAAAAACACTCGATTAACATTTTCACTTTATCTTTCTATGATTCATGGTCTTAGAATATACTAGTAAGTTTATTCACTGCTCCCATGTTCAATTAATAAAAAAATAAATAAAATTTAAATAATAATAAAACATAATATACATACTATATTATAATAATATGATATACTCGTATAATAATAATATATATTATTATTAAAATTAATATATTTCATTGATTTTTATACCGATAGAAAATGATTTAATGGTTGAATATTATTTAAGTCATGGATAACTAAAAAATATAATTAAAAACTCAATTTATGTAGTTAAAAACGATGTAATAATAATAATATTTTAAGCATAATTTTACTCAGTCGGATATTATATTATAATAACTGAATAATATATAAAAGATAAAACATATAGGTGAATGTTATATGTATATATAGTTCAATAGATTTTATTAACGCCAAGACTATATTGAACTCTATGTATCTAAGTTTTCTATTATTTATATTTTTTAACATTTGTTTTTATACTCCATAGTATATGTATTTATATACGTATTACTTGCTGCCACCAAATTTTATAAAACTGTAACACCGGAGTGATGCCAAATTTAAACTAATTTAACCTCATAATAACCTATTACTTGATAAATATTTCTTTATAGTAATGTAATATTATATACTTTTAACACTGAACTATTTTACAATCGTATTAATTTCCAAACAATGCATATACTCGTTGTTAACATATATGTGTGTTATATTATTTGATGACACGACAGTGTTATTTATGGACATTTGATAATTTGAATTATTTTGATTTAATTGTTAGTGGAACCTATAGTCATAAATCATAATTTTTATAAAATGTAATTTTTTAAAAAAATAATCACTATTTAATATTATATACTTTTTAATATATTTAAACCTCAACAGGCAACGCTGATTAGTGCAATAACTTAAACTATAGCCATAAAATTCAAAGTTTACCTATCAAAGTCGTTGTATTTATAAAAAAAAAACGGACATCATTTAAAAAAGTTAATCCATTTAAGCATGCGATTCGATTTCGGGTTAAAGTTTTTTTGAACATAGTAACTTTTTTAATACTGTACATAAACTTTTATTGTAAGTACGTCAGCAATAATGATTTATATACGTATGAACTTTCGCAAATACATTTTTTCTAATTGAGAAATTGTCAAAATATCCACCTATTTAATATTAGTTTTGTATTTTATATTTTGTTATATTAAAACGCCTTAGTAAATCCTAAAGGATGTTCGACCTTTGTTTTGTTACATTTTATGTTTTTAAATTACTTAAAAAGCAATGCTGCTAACACTTTTCTAAAATGATTGTATATAATGTCATCTATTTTTATCAGTATCTTAATATTATATTTTGGTATACTCTACAATATTACATGATCATAATGTTAATATTTTAATAATTCATGATTTTAAATGTAAATGTAATTGTAATAAAAAAAAAAAATTCTAGTCACCTTACTGTTAATATATTTTTACACTCATAGACTTGATTATTTTACAATAACTATAATTTACTAATTAATTTTTAGTACTAGCTATTTGGTATTGCATTTATTTGAATTTAATCGTTTAATTAGTAATTATTGTATACGTTATATATTATGTCCAGATAATAGATTGTTAATTACAACTAATTGGAATTTATTTCGTAAATAATAGTTTAAATGTCTGTTGATTTTTTTTTTTTTTTTAATTAAATTAATATTAATTTTAATTAATTAATTTTTTTAACTGTAATTACTAAAGGTTATGTATTAAGGTTATAATAAAAAAAATTTTAAATTCAATTTTATATTATATTAGATGCTGTACTATGGTTTACTTTAGATTTTTAATGTTATCATAATAATTATATAATATTATGTATAGTAAATTAAGCGTAGATAATCTTCATTTAATTAATCTAAAATACTTTATAGTTCATAATAACATCTATTATTCTAAAATTAACATATAGCTCATTACGCGATTATTTTACCCAAATTTAACTTGAATATCAAAAACTTTCACTAGATAATAGGTATACATTTTACACGTACGTTTTAATATATTGAATCAATATTTTTAAATAACGCGAATAAAACAAGCAATAAGGCAGACGAAGAGGTATATATTCCTATAAGAAACCTGAAAACAATATCGGTGAAAAATATGTGCGTCTTATCTTGACGCGCTACCTCCAATATGTAATTATCAGGAACGAGAGGCACGTTTCATCGCGCTGGAAATTATGTGGTTCAAAAATATAATACCATATTAATTATTAACACTATCTATAACATAACAAAGATAATACGTACACAATTTGTTTCACTGAAATTTCATCGTACTATACACCACTATTATTGATAATATGAACACTCAAAAATTTAACACGATAGATACAGAAAAAAAAAACACTGAATATCGCGTTTTTCTCAGATTATCTTGGTACTAATAGGTACAACATTTAGTGCACTTGCAAATTATGACGCTAAAACGGGAATGATTATAAATTAGTAAAAATTGTACCAGAAGAAAACATTGAGAAAATTATCGGAGACTATTTATGAAACTAACTGTTCACCTATCACTCATGGAGTGTACCATATTATAATACCACGTGAACCACAATATTATTGAATTTAAATCTATGTCGAAGCATCAGATTTTATTACGTGATCCATGAACCAAGTGCATAATATTATGGTTTACGTTTGGTACTCTTGAACGAGCAACCATTATGTTATTATAATATGGATAAGTTGTAATGGTAAAATTAATTTGTGCTATAATACTAATATACTATGCGTCAACACATATAGTTTGATGGAAATTTCCTAAAATTCGTGTGGCTGTCTTTAATACTACGAACAGCCATATTTAGTAACATGAATACGGTATTTTACAAAACCGGCAAGAAAATTGGATACAAACAAATTTTAAATTCAAATCTATGTTTAAAAAACTTTCGAAGAGGGCAATGATATTTTAGTATGTACTTCATTTTTAATTGTATCTATACAAATGAAAATTATAACTTGTAATATATATTTTGCTTGTAAATTTGTTTTTAATAGCTTGTGTATTTATTGAAGTATTATAGCTTAACTTTTTTCATAGCGAATTTATATATTTTTGACATTTAAAAATGAGTTTTGGTGTCGATTTATGTGCAGGGAATATAATGTAGTATTTTTATTGTATTGAATTTTAAGATAATAACTTATTCCATAAACTTTTCATTAACATAATTTTAGTTGGCAACACCCTTTTGGACAAATGCCAATTTTGTAAGTTTTTTACTTAGGTAATTCTGTAACTTTTTAACATTATTTGGCTTAGTAAATTGTCATATTGTCATTTACAATTTAGAAATACTAGTATAAGATAAATATTAAATAAATATGATTTATTTTTTCTCAAAAATATTAAAACACTGGGTTTCATTCATCTATATTGTAATTTTATTTTCATTATTTTAATTAAAATTAGTCATACTTTTTAAATTTATATATTTTGTATCCTTAATAATTAGATATTTATACGTAATGCTCGTACATATTATTATTTTATATATTCTCTAAAACATACTATAGTTTGAGATATAGTAGAGTAATTACAAAATCATGATTATTCGATTGGGTTATTTAGAATTAGTTCATTAAATATTTAATAATTTAATTGATTTTCTTGGTTTACTAGAATATATAAAATATAAACAGGTATATTGTTTGGGAATATTAAAACTGATTTTTGACTAACATATCTAATTACGGATATACACTCTTCCTTTATTTGGTAATATACTTTGAAGCTTCTCTTGTGATTTAGTGTACAACCAATTTGAATCGTCATCGAAGTATATTCTTAAATGCATTCTATAATTGATCTGATTGATGTAATGTGAAACGCAACACGATATTTATATCTGTATAATCACCTCAAGTTATGTTTGTAAGCACAGAGTCTCTTTAAAGCTTTGATATAGATTTTCGCTCGAAACGATGAATTCAATGAAATTATATATTTTTAAAAACTCAATTCCTCTTTGTAGTTTCACTAAATTAATACAATAACTTATTGTTAAGTACCTGTACTACTTACACTTGTTGAATTTCAATTTAAACGTATTATTATTATGTATAATAAAAAAATCTATTGATAGTCAGCATTTTTTTTTCCTCTTATCAATGGTTTTATATTTCAAGTAGTAAATATCTACCTTTAATAAATGTAAATTATAAAGTTATATTTAAATTATTTGGTTTGATAATAATAAAAACTCACTAGACTGAAATAAAATATAAATAACCTTTCAGATTAGGTTACCAACGCTCATTCCTGTTGTAATATAATAATATATTATCTAATAGTATTGTTACCCACTACGAATCTTTTGTTAGCGACCACGTCTTATTAGCGGAAAAATGGCATATTTTCATTATTTTAAGAATGCAAAATTATAGATGCCTAAAAAAAAAATACTTAATTTATTATTAAGTTATGGTTTTTAAAATGCTGTAATTTTGTTGTAAAAATACATTTTGTCTGTAGTCAGCTAATATTATACTGTATTCAACCATTTTGGTGTTTGTTAATTTATGTATATTTATTATTTATACAAATAATATACATCGTGCGTTTTTATATAATTAATATTAATATTTATAATAAAAATTATAGTTATATAAATCAGTTTTTATTTGTAGAATAAAAAATAACAAATAATAAATCATATTATACTAATCCATTTAAACTCCGGATTAGTGAATGTCGTAATTAATAATATTGAATTATGTAATGGTATATAAAGTTATCCAAGATCACATATTAAACATTAAATTTTGTTTATTATATGAATGAATCATTATTTCTTTTTAACATTAATTTTTTTTATTACGCAAACTTCAAAATATTTTTACATGTATTTTAGATATTTAAAGCTACTAAATTCTTTAATGAAGATACTATTTAATGAAGGAACTTCGGCGTGGGTATAATCAATAAATATAAAACAAATTTAACTAAAAACCCAATCAAAAGAACTCAAAATGTATTTTATATGATTTATTCAGTTGATTATTTACTAAAATAAATTTTATATTATATTTGTTTTTAATTTAAATATTTTAGATGTTTACTAAAGCTATAAAATAAGGTATTTTTTTATTGTTATCACTTAATAGATTGAAAAAGGATGAGTAACGTTAGTTCACGCATAATCTATTCGAGGGCGTTTTAGATAACAAAAACGGTATATTATAAGAATTATTTTAATCGGTCTCATGGAAGTCTCACGATTAAAAGCGGAATTGTTACTTGAAGCTTTTGGAGGAAATGGTCCTCGAAATTACTCCTGTCAGTAACACTGTAAAAGTGTTTCGTGCCGTAAGTTGGCGAATAAAAGAAACAATTTTTTTCAACAGATCTCATCAACATTATTTCAACTGAATATTATACCTTATTTATTACCTATTCATTATATCTATATATTTTGATACTAATCAATTTCTACTTAAAAAAATTGTATAGTCAATTATATCTAAAAATCTTACGTGAAGGATACTTTTATATTATTGAAAAATAAAGGGAAACACAAATATTTAAATTTATTTTGAATAATGTTATCTTTAAATATTTCTTCAATTTTATTTTAGTTTATTAGTATTTGTATCTTGTTATTTCTTTTAAGTTTCTTAGTTATAGATATTTAATTCAAAATTATTTTTTGCACTTTGAAATTTTAGAATTTATACTAAAATAACCATTTATTAATCTAAATTATTTTCAAAAACAAGTCATCTTTTAATAGAATAGTTAATTAAAAAAGTTAGTGTATTTAATAACAAATAGATGTTCCAATAACGTTAAAATAAAGTTAAACTTCCGTTTAATTTAGGTATGGTTAATCGTAAATTAGCAATTACGTTTAGAATGATACGATTCTCGTAGGTTATTATTTTATCAGAACTAAAATCGTCATATTTTAAATATATATAATAATAGTTTTCTCGATTTTCGTAAAAGCTAATCAAATTATGAAATCGTTTTTTGAAAATTAGTTAGGTAACTCTTCATATTATGTGGTATATATTATCTAGAGTAGATTTGTAAAGTTATTTCTTTATTTTTCTTTAATAGCACACACGATGTATAATAGTTAGTATTTACGATTTTAATTTTATTAAACTTTGTTCAAGTTATTCAAATATTATAAAATGTAGTTTTGTTAGTGAAATAAAAACAATAAAAAAATAAAATATGAAAAGATATTACTTTCACCACAGGTGTTACATAATTGTTATACCAGCCAATATATCGGGAATATACAAGCATACTATAGGACGTTTCATTTTAAATTTTTTTTATATCCCATATTTACATACTTTCAAGAATATATACCAACAATTTTATTTGACAAAGGTGTATCTTTTTTTGTAATAGATAAATCGTAGTTATGTACAAAAAAAATACATATCCTTTTTTTTTAGATATGTTCTAATTATTATTATTACTATTATAATGACACCATTTTTTTTTCAATAAATTGTCACTTTCCTATTAATTATGTTTAAACTAAATTATTCTTGTTTAAATACTTACTATTGTTACATTAATACACAATAGCACGATACATATTTATTAAACTTATATTTAGAGAATTCCGCATCTATAATACATGTATAAAACATTATGGCAAACACTTGTACGCTAATTTTTATGAATTGATATACATTTATTATTGGTTATCTAATAATATAACAAGTAAAAAATAAAAAATACTTTATGGTACCCAGCTTTTATTTGATTGTCACTAATTACAGATATTAACATTCGTTTGATATCAAACTAAATGTTTACATTCCGTTCCGAAGAACGTTCAAAGCACATCATAATTAATTATAGAAAAAATAACAGTTAAATGTTACAAACTTGGGATTTTACATCAATTTACATAAAATGTAGTCCTAAGTTTAAATTAAATTAATTCTAAGGTTCCAGTAATGTGTACTTAAAAAGTTTTCACGATTCGGCTATATATTATGTATATTTATATTTTTAACTAAAAAATAATTTTATTGTTACAATAACTATATATAATTGCTCTATTATTCACAATTTATAAAATATATTTTACAATAAAATAAATGATTTATGCATATTATTCTACAAATTGTTCAATAAAAATACATAATTCCCAAATCAATCAATCCTATTAAACTAAATCTATAGTTTGATCTCTAGTGTTATATTATAACTTGTTGAACTATAAAATGGAAATTGATAAGTTATACATATTTAATGAAATGACATACTTTCAAAACATTTTTCTGAATTTAATTATGTTTAAGAATCAAATTAAATATTTGTTAAATATACGTTTGTTAAATTTACGATTGATCATCTAACGGTTCAATCACAACCAATATACATTATAAATCATATGTATATTTACAGACATTTTAAAATGGCGTTTTTGTTATAAAATGTACAAAAACCATAGAAGTCTTTGAACGCTCTAAATTCTATAATACATAAAAAAATACCATTAATTGTATATATGTACTTTTATAATAACACATATTATTGTCGATAATACTAATACTATTATGTGAAGATTGAATATATCAATAATTATGATATACAGTGAGATCCATTAGTAACTACACTTGATATTATAAAAATTTCTAATATTTTCGAAAAAATTTCTTTTACATAATTTGATGTAATTTACTATTTAGAAGATAAATAGGAAAACAAACATTTAGGACAATAAAATAATCATAACTTTTAAAATATTTTATCATTATCATATTTAAGTTTTATACATTTTTAAATACATATTTCGAAGCAAAAAAATGTTCGGAGAATTTCGATTCACGTAAATTTAATTTTTTTAAATAAGTTAATAGTTAAATATTTAATGAGTAGGAAAGAATGGTAAATGATTATCTGTTAATTAAACTGGTATACAACTCCTTTCAAATAACATTTAAATACTTATATAGTTATAACTAATACATTACTTGTACACATTTTATTTTTATAGATCGAAATACTTCAAATATTCTGCTTCAAAACATGAAATTAATAATATATAGTATTATCAAAAAAGTAAAAAAAAAACTTGATAATAATAAAAAAGTAATACATTAGTTTATAGATTTTGTTTTGAAAAACCATCAAGTTAGTAAAAAAAATATATTACAAACACAAATTAACACTTTTTAAAATAATAAGTGAAGACACTTAAATGAATCACCTAGTACTATATGCATTCATATTATACTAAATACTCGTTAATACGACAATAACTTAACTGTATATATTTTTTCAATTATGTGTAATACATTGCGTATTGCGTATTTCATATGTATATATCTATTAATAGATGAAATATAAAATGTAATTATATATACTGAAATATTTTATTTCTGTATTCAAAAATAATAAAATATTTTGAGTAAAATCATATATCTCTCTACTAGCAATAAAGAAAATGGGGTCAGCTTTAAGTTTTAATAACCTCGTGGGATCTAGGGCAACCGTCATTAACATATTACATCGCGTGGAACTTAGTTGATTAAAATAAATTGATATTGTAAAACAAATTGAAGACATTAAGGTCTAATTAAAAGTAGAGAGTAAAATGTAAATTATATCCCTAATAATTACCTCAACTTTTCATCAGTACCGGATAAATGTCTCATAAAATTAAAATGCTTTGTATTCAAGCGCCTATTTTTTTTCTAAAAACTTAATCTTGTATCAGTAATGTTTTAAAATATAAATAGTCTTATAATTATTAAAAATACTTATATTAAAAAGACAAAAACAATTAATTATGAATCACTTATTAAATTGTTAACTTACTAAATGTAAGGTATTTTAGATGCACTTTAAAAAAAATTGCGATGACACATAAATTCCTCGTATATTTTAATTAAGCATCCTTAAAAAGTAACCGGATACCGTTAATTATTTCTTAATTAATAATTGCAAATAGTTAGTTAAAAGTCCAATATTAATTTAAAAATTGTGATTATGATGTTAACTTGGCTGAATAGATTGTTTATACAAAATTATAAACGTTAATTTTATAAAGCAAACAATGAATACGTGTAAATTATAATAAATGCAAAATTTAACAATTATTGTATATTTTTTTGATATTTGTATTTAATATAATGTAAATGTTACACTTTACCATCTTTACCTATGCCTTTTGATTAAGTAAGATGATATACATTTGAAAAAACAAATTAAATAGTGATATTGATGTATCTTATTAAAATCATATATATATATATATATATATATATATATATATATATATATATATATATATATGTATATATTTAATAATATTTTAATTTTTAATTATAAATATACGTATGTCATATAAAATATTTAACTAGTAATGTTAAATTATAACATATAATATTTATATACAAATGGATAATATACCAGAAATATTGCATTTTTCTCACTTCTAAATCTATTCTAAATTATTATTTCTTTTATACAATATACAAATAGTGTTAACGACATACGTGATAGTTATTCATTTCAAAATGTATTATGTCGCTATAAAAACTATCAAACAAAAATCGTCAACATATTCTTGAAAATCGTTGTATAAAAAATATTTTTCTACGATAATCTTACCAAACTATTACAATAAAACAAGTAAAAGAAAGAAAACTGTATTTGTTTCAAAATATTTATGAATTGTATACTCTTGGTAAAGCATTGTATATGATTAGCCCATAAATAATATATTAGATATAACGTATAGTTTTCTATAGCTTAAGAGCATTAGTTATGTACTTTTCATACATTATTATTACCACTTAAGTTTGACGTTATTAGAATTATTGATTTCAGGCAGTCTTATAATTTTCTCATCGTATATATTATATCGTATGGTATCGTTGTAAGTTATTCGCACGATTACTTTGTGAACTATAACCAACTCCGCATTTAACAGTCCGTCAGATAGTCCGGATTACTTGTAGTAACATCGAACGTTGATCTTTAGTGGTGGCTGAATAATGACACTTGGCCCAGCAGGTACTTAGTAAAAGCAATTTATTGAGTGATATTATGAAGCCAAGTTGTGAACTTTTGAATTTAAAGTCCTTATATTTTGTTTCCGATAGACCCTATTTGATCAGTACTATAATATTATATTTCATAATATATATTTGCCAAGAAAGTTATAATAAAATCAATAATATAATATTGAGTCGTTAATACTGGATCCCAATACTTAGGTTTTACCTAATACGTTTACTAATTGATTACAGTTGCAATATTTGTAAACATTTATTCCATGCGCACATAAAATTTCATGAACTTAAAAGAATAAAAATACAAGCCAAAAACCTGACTAGAATAATATGTTTTCAAAATCAAATAAGAAAATACATTATGTAAGTAAATAAAAATCCTTAAAAAAAAAAGTAGAATTTCTAATAGGAGAATTCAGGAAAATAATATAAGTTATCTTGTATGATTTGGTTAAATTGTAATTGACATTTCACTAATATAAACTACCTAATAGAAACGTTTAATTCACAAAAATGAAATTGTATTTATTTTAATTGTTGTGTCATAATGTATTATTAGTAAAAATTAAAAAAAACTATCTTTAATACTTTAATTGAGTTAATATGATAACCGTCCAGTATATTATATAGTTTAATTATAATATAAAATAAACTAAACATATTATATTTAATAAAAAAATAATTGTATTATAGTCTACGCATATAATTTGTATTATTATATGAATAATACGTGTTATTCAAACACATGTCTATAATATAATCTATTAACTGTATTAGAATTTATGTTACTTTGTGAGAGTAACGCTTTAATGATTTTCACGTACCCAAAATAGTCAATAAAATATAAAAAATCTCCAATTATATTAAGATGTTTGTCATATATTTCAATATATTATGAAATGAATCACTTAAATTTATATTTTAATTTTATTTCATTCAAAAATCTCTTTTTATATTTACATTAGAGCTTAGAATCAATTTTATAAAATGTTCATTTTATTATTATTATTTTAATTAAAATCATAGAATAACCTTAAATATTGGGAGTAAAAAACATTTATTCATAAATTATAATTTATCGATTCATGTGCTTTCAATGTATTCGCAGTTATTAATAAAAAGTTGCATTTCGAGACTTCGAGTAATGAAAAGTAATAACGTTGGTATCTCATGGGAGACAGCAAATTAATGATTCCATCGTTAAACTCTTATTCATACACCCAATTTTTTACTCAGTGTTTTGAATATAATATTGTTTTTAAATTCTTGGTTAATTATCAAAATATATTTGTTTTAAAACGTTTGTGTTCTCATAAATAACATAAATAATTATACTCTTTTTTACTTAAGCGTTAGGTATATACGACTTTATTCAATCATCATAATAATATGCTCAGTATTTTTACTAATTTTTGCTACTGCGATATATTATCGCATATATTTTTTCAAATTAGTGATAAATATTAAATACATTTATACAAAAATAAAAAATAAGAAATAAAAATATGAATTATACGAAATTGTGATTATTTTTTACGTTTTACAATATAATTTGATCAACTTACATTTTTAAATATAATTTATCACTTTACAGTTTTTAATTATTTAATTGTCTTTTAAATATAGTGCTTTATGTGTTTTTTAAATAAAATAATTTTATATCAGATATTTATGTTATATCTTAATTTTTACTGTGTTAAGTAAAACCAGAAAAACATGAACTGAAATTGTGTAACTAAATAACTATGACTATTTCAGCAACTTTGTTTACACACCAGTTGAATGTGAAGGTTTATTTTTTTTTTTTAATGAGCGGTTCGTCAAATTCACAACCATCCGACTGAAAGTCAAATATGTAAAACCTTTAAACGTTCTATTCAGAGAAATGTATTTTAACGAGCTGGTAAATTGCATTTGAAAAAATACTAAACGTCAGAATATCTCATAAAATGTATAGTGTTATTAAGCAAACATTTGATTTGATAGTTTTTTTTAAGTTTCCTTTGAAACAAAAAATTCAGATATGAAAAATGAGAAACTACTCGTCGATATTTGTTCACTGATCACGTTTCATACATTTGTGGCTTACTATTTAATAAATTCAAATTTTTAAATTATTAGAATTTTGTGAATAGATGTGTGTCCAAACTCCAAAGAACGTAATACAAATGTCACCTATAAAACAAACTAACGAGTTAATTTTATTATCTATTCTGATAAATTCTGATACAAATTCAATCAAACGGAACATGCTAACTGATAATTATATTAGTAATTAGCTGAGATTTCAAATAGACATTATTTACTGTAAAAATATGTAGGTTTTATTGATCAATAAAATCAACGAAGATACTCTAAAATAAGTGTTCTTAAACTAATCGCAATGAGAATTTAGGAAAATCACTTATTATTGAATAATTACCAAATTGTCACAGTAATTATTATTACATATAATTATTTACCGACCTTGTAAACGTGGACTTGTTTTACACATTTTTAAAACATATTTTATTGTAAATAATGACTGCGAGTTAAACGTCATATTGACTTAAATACCAATATAAAAAATTGTTACATATTTTAATACATATACGATATACAAAATTGACTCATTAACTAGGTACATAATACTTTATAAAGTAAATTATATTTTTGAATCGATTTTATCAAATATGAATTAATTAAAAACAATATTATTTATAAATTGCCATTTACAAATTAATTAATCAATTTTGACTAAATTTAAAAAAAAAGGTAAAATTTACTTAATAAATTTCAAGAATACATAAACTAAATTCTAGTTTTGTAATAAAATAACACATTTTTCCAGTCAGTTAAACATTTTTAATAAATTAAGTTAATTATTTTTGAATTCATACTAATAGAAAATATTTGTATTTATTATTTTTAAGAATAATTAAATTTTGAATAAAATGTGGTTCAATAGAGAATAAGAGAATAAAGTAATAAAAGACTATTATAAACTTTTCTTGGAGAACTTTATAAGTGAAAGTTAAATCTAAATATTCTCTAAGGACCTTTTTTAGATTAAAAAACAATTTCCAAATGGATTTTGAAAGTGCAGACATGCACTGAATACTGTAGTGGTGATAAACTTGTGATTGAAGAGTTCAAGCAGAGCATAATTGGTTACGTCATTTAAAAAAAAAAATGGTTTTCTAAATTTAATAATAATGAAAACCATGTTTGAGATAATGGTTTTAGTTTTTATAGTATTTGTTATTCAAAAAAATCAATTATCTGTATTCGCTGTATCTATAATACGATCATAATATAATATTTATAAAAAAAAAGATATTATTAAATGTATAATATGTTAGAATAAATTAAATGAGGACTTAATACCTGTATTAATTAAAATTAATAGAAGTTGTTTTAAACTTATTGAATACCAACAACTTAAAATAAAATTGCATTTTAAAATTTTTAGTTTCTGAGCAGAGCAATGAAATTATTGATTTTAAAAGATGTTTATTTATTTTTTTTTTTTTGTCTTTCATAGCCTTTTTAACAGTAAAAATGCTTCAATTTACTATTTTGAGGTGATTTTTAACTGTAATTTTGATCTAGTCGGTACTTCTGGGACACGAAATTAAACAATTCTGAGTACTTTTCCAACTAACCAAGTGAAAAAAATATGGTGAAATTTTTTACCGGAAAATTAATTAACTTTTTTAATGAACAATAATTATTGAAATGTAATTTTATATATGATTTATTTCATTATCTTTTTGTTAAAAAAAAATAATCGTAAATACTTTAAATTTTCGAAATAATATTTATTTTTTCATTTTTTATTCATATAGCATTTAATTTTGAAAATAGATTTTTTGAGATATTTATAGATAATTATACCACGAACTTATTTACACCATTTTACGGTAAGGTGGTATAGATTCGAGTTAATAACAATAACATGGTATGGTATAAATATAAACTATAATTAATACAATAGTTAGGTAAGGAACAAGGTAGTATTATAACAGACTCAATTTAATAATAATAACACAGTAAGTATCTATGATATACATATTAAATAATATTATTATATGATTAAATATTAATAATATAATACATTTAATTTAGTCTACATAACTTAAATCAACCTATGGTAATACAAAAAGGAAATAAATTATTTTAATAGAAATCTCTGACAAAATGTGTCTGCTCAGAATCATTTTTCGTGTACAATGATAATAATATTATATCATTTGATTCAAATTTTACACGTCTTTTACTGTAAAAAACTCAATGAAAATCACCTGCTGTATAGAAGAACGGTACAAATTCTTCCACCTTTTTTTAAATATATATATTATCATAAAACTTGCCTTCTTATATTAGGTTTGTGGTATTCAACAATATTTTCCTATATAATATGATACTTCATTACATTTTCGTGTAAAGTAAATTTTTTTTATTAATAAACATTCAAAAAACGTTGAAAACAAGTGATGTATATTTATATAATTTTAGCAATAAATAAACTCTAAGTCACATCATGTACGCAATACACACTATGCATATACTATAGTCTACAATTCTATAGAGATTGAATCGTATGATATTGTTTAGAATATCAGCTTTGCTTGTATGGATAAATAAATTTGAATGCGTTACAAAATTAAAAAAAAAAATAATCATCATGCCTTTTTTATTTGATTTCAAGATAAAGATTGAAATATGATAACTAACTAACATATGATAATAATTCATAATTTAATGAACTTTTTATTTTAATAATTTATATTTTTTGAAGAAATTTCAAGTAAAATTATATTGATATTTTACTCATAGTATTATCCGAATTCACGTTGAGATAAAATAATTTTTGATGACAAGTTATACAACCATCAACATAAATATTGATCATATCAAAATATAACTAATTTAAAGTTAAAATTAAAATTAAAACTTTAATAAAATTAAAAATTAATAATTGACATTGCCGACATTTTTATGACATTTTATTAACAAAAACTTCAAAAAAATGTTTGTTATAATTTATTATTAAATAGCTGTTTATAGGTTTCTTTAAAATTGAAAAATATTATAGTATAAACAAAAAGGCATTTCTGGAACTGTTTAATCAAGTAGAATTTTGTTAAAAATGCATACTCGTTTATCTAACCCGACTTGTTTATGTTTAACTCAATTTTCTCAAAGATCACTTTACAAATTCAAATAAACCTATAAAAAATAATATCTGTTTTATTTTTAGACAGTTATAGATTTTTTTTTTAATAAACTATTCATTTAAAAAGTGTTTTATGTGTTTTTTCTTTTAATAAAACAATTTACGGTACTTTAAATAATATATTTTTGCTTCGTTTATAATTTAATAGAATTAATATACTAAGAACCTTACATAATATCTAGTAAAGTCAATATATTATGTAATAAAATGAATAATGTATCTTATTGAATATATTTATTATTTAATAATTATATTTTTGTGAATACTATGAAAAAATCACGTTCATACTATATAATTGTGGTATATAATATGGTAGATATTATTTTTAATAATTTTTTAATATAGCATATACATATTATATAATAATACACTTACAGTATATATGTTATATGTGTATGCGTTATAGTAAACAATTATTAAAAATAGTATCTACTAGCTATATACCATATTATACACTGCAATATAATATGAAAGTGTTGATTTTTTCAAGGTATTCACAAAAATGCAATTAATAAATAATATATTTATTCAATAAGGTACAGTTTTAATTTTATAATAGATGGATTTATTTATATTTTTATTTATTTTACTTACTTTAATATAAACAGCAACAAAACCTCAGATTTAACAGAGTATTCAACTTAAAATTACACAACTTACTCTCTTGATTACCATCATTAATTACATTTTACAAACTATTTATTTTATAATTTACTTAACCACGTATTTCGTTTGACACCATATTATATAATTATAATTATTTGACTCGGGAAATATTTATGGGACCATTTCCCATACACGTTATCGTGTATCTAAAGTGTAAATAAATTTTTAAAGTGACACTTTTTCGGTTTTTATTTTTTCAGGAAACACCGATATTGGTATCTACCTATTCGGCAAACATGCATTCATTGTTAATACGTTTAAATGTGGGTGTAGAATACAAAAAATATTAAATAAAATAACATCGAAGACACTAGGTCGTTGTTTAAAATATATTTGTGTCGACTGCGTCACAAAAATACGTATACCATGATGGCATGATATCATAATTCATAATATTAAAATTACCGATATAATTGAAAATTGCAGTGTGGAAAGCCTTAAAATTCACGAGGAGTCGCTCCGTCATCGTATTTTACCGATACCGGCGATACCATTTTACTGTATAATGTCACCCACTACTGATGGTTATTAAAAGTCGTGCAGTAACACTTATGCAGAATAGTGGTGTTGCGAGGGTATAGGGGTTGTGTGGTGCTGTGGTGGTGAACAGTAAACGTCGTCACTGCCACCCTCTTTTCTCAACCAACAACCCACCAACGGCACCAGCACACAAACACACCTCCGTTGTCATTACCTCAGTCGTCATCGGTTTGTGCGTGTCTGCGTACGGTCGGTATTAGAAGGGCACACACACACACACACACACACACACACACACACACACACACACACACACACACACAGATACATAAATAAGAGCTAGGAAATGATTGTGGTCGCTGTGTAATACAGTAGGTTGCTCTTACAGGATTAACCGGGAAAAGGATCGTGGGCGGTATAGAATATATGGAGAATAATCCTTTTGGGCGAACAGGACCGCGGGGAAACCGCCGCCCTAGGTTTTTGGCAACCTGACACGATTTCCACCAGCCGCGTTTTATCCGATCTCGCTCGCGCGTCTACACACAAACCTTGAAAGTCCTCTCCCATTCGTCCCCTCGCCAGCACCGCACTCGTTTATACAATGTACATGAACACTTGTATAATATATATAGGTATAAATACTTTTGTTTGTGCGTTACACCGTATGTTAAGGGCTCTGTATGTGCACGGCAATGGCAGTGGCACCGACGATGGTGGTGGTAAAGGTAGTTAATCAATAAATGAAAAAAATTAGTGCTCTGCACACTCCCGCTACAGTCCTATAACTTTTTAAAAATATTTATTTTATTGTCTAATTATCCCAACTATAATTCAAATTTCACTATAAATAACACTATAAAAAATATGTACTTGAATAATATTAAACAGTTATCCACACATACATTATTTTCTATAAATATATAATATAATATATATTACACGTCTTAAGATTTTAATAGCTAATCTATATTTGTATATATTTTTATTAATATAAAGAATTATTATTTTTTTTAGTAAATTAAATTTAAAAATTAAATTTAATATTTTTTATTTTAATTGACTGTCTCTAGCTATAGCCTATACCTATAAAATATTTTATTATTATTATTATTATTATTTTTTTTTTTTTTTGTTTTTGATAAATTCTATCATACTAATGCGTGTCTATTAAATATTATGCGTCATATTAAAATAAAATAAATATTTGTATAAGAAATAAAATAAATAATGATATTTTATGGATTCAATTACGAAAATAATTGTTATTTATACAATACTTATTTCCCCAATCGTTAACGTTTAATGGCCATTTATAATATTAAGTAAATAGCAACTACGTGCCTAATTCTGCAGATGGTTACGAAGTTTTGAGGAGGGTCTATTCCCATAGGAAAAGCCACTGTGCAAATATACCTGGACCTACGATCCCTGTGGTGTCGTATCAACAAAATCTGTTTAGCAGTTATTCACAGTAACATACCCCATGGTCGGAATACGAATAAGCTTTAGCACATGTGTATAAATATAATGTATATATATGTATATATGCGTGTGAGTATGTAATTTTAATCCTTTTTGATATTAACTCATGAATATCCATGAAGAATGGACCTTGTAATATTATTCTTATAAGTATAAAATCAATTACGGACAAATAATTCTTAGCATATTATATAATTTTTAATCTTAACGTTTAAACTTTATAAAATAATATAATTAAATGTATAAAATAGTTAAATACAAGTAAATTAAATTTATAGATATTTTATTTTGATTAAATTTAGTATGGTATAATATGTTTTAGTTGTAGTAGTCTGCCTGTTTCAATAACTTTGAATAGGTATTATGTAAATATAAATTTACTTCAATTATTTGATACAAGTTTTTAATTTTAATGTTATAGAGACTTAACATTTTTTAATGAATCAGATACTCATAATTACATAATGTATATAATATTAGAATTATCTTAGTATTTGTCAAAACTTTTAACATATTTTACTGCTATATGATAATCATAAATATCGATAGGGTTTAGTAAAGTTATCGGCCGTATTAGAATAGATACACAATAAATACGATGATAAGTTTATTGAATTACAACATAAATATGACAAGTCTTTTTTTTAACACTCGCTTCATTAATATGGACCATTTTGACATAATATTATATTTTTCATGATTTAACTAACAATTTATTGATAATTGTATTCAGATATATACACTTAAATAAATATAAATATATATCATACAAATAATTGATTAGCAAGTTGAAATGCTTTTTTTTTGATACGAATGGTTGGTGGTCAATTTCAACATATGGCGTAAAAGGTGGACCGTAACAATTGGCTTTGACCTTCACGCACAAGACAGTAGTATAAAAAAATACACGTAATTTAGTTACTTTGCCCTTTAAAAATAAATATAAAAAGGTTGGAAACGACGAATGAGGGGAATAATGTTAAAATTGTTTAGATTTTCCCTTAGGAAAACAGAAGTTTAAGAAAAATCGATTTTCAGGAAAAGAATTGTGTTCCAGGTACGTCCATCTGTACGTTGATGGAAAACAAGAGTAAAGGTACTCTATGGAGAAAACCCTAGAGAGCCCATACTACTTATTAGTACAAAAGGAATAGTTTTCCATTTTGTATTTCTCATTTTGTACGTGCTATTGGAAACTAAGCAACATTTACGCGTCCAGTTCTATTTCGATTATTTTCCATACGATGTTAATTGAATTTCATTTTAAATACCTCACCCCGTTCGCTTGGCATCTACCTTTTAACGCACAAAGTAAAAAAATTAATAAAACTAATGAATGGAGTATTTTATTCGTTTTGAATTTGAGAAAATATGCGGTAAATATTATTATTTTATCACTACACCTTGTGCATATTATATTAATGTCATGCATTTATACGTTCGGTAATATTATATTGCATACATATTAAATTCCATAGCGCGTTTTGTGGACCAACTCGTTTTCAATTGAAGAGCTAATAAAAACTGAGTAATTAAGCAGATATTTAAATGCAGGTATACGTATATATGTTATTGTTGTTCTGAGACGTACTTATACCCGCAAGACGGAAAACGGAATGAAATAGAATCATTATTATTGTATACAACGTTTATTTACATTATTAACAGTCTTACAGTGCATGCATATTAATATTACCAGCTTAAACAAATACTAAAATTTAAGTTTGAATAAATTTTCTATAGTAATTTTTGATCTCCTTAAAATAGTATTTATATTTTGTCTACGTTATGTGTATTTCGTCTTGACATAATTAAAACTTTTTTCGTAGAATCTGTGATTTTAACTGAAATATTAACTTAGTTGGTAATACGTTTAATAACTATATATAAAATATAGCATAATATGAAATAATATATTTTCAAATTTCAATCATAACACATATTAAAACTACTCATCAATTGTATGTTGTATATATTTTGTTTTTTATAGATGCCTATTATATTTCTCTAAGTTAAATTAATTATTGTGTTAACGTAATTGGATAATTATTATTATTAAGCAATAACTGTGATTTATATTTATTAATAATATGTACTTAATCAGTTTATAGTAGAAAATAATTATATTATGGCGATTTATCAAGGGGATAAAGAGAACATTTGGGTTCATAGTTGAGCTCATTAGACGTCCCTCTGCCAACGACCAAAACTTGTGTAGTATGGGATTTTCCAATCCATGTCGTTATACCCAGGGAATTAGCTTATAAATCGAGAAATACAGTGTCCAAGACAGTAATCACAGATTTAAGGGTCTTTAAATTTCAACTTGCAAGCAATATAATTATTGTGTCAACTGATAATGTATACTACTATAAAGATTTAAAGTTCGTATATTATTATGTGTGTTGCTTACAACTCAAAAGTGGTTCGGTTATTATGGATTTAGTAATCAATATAGTTCTGAATGGTACTCATATCTCATGTACACACAATATGCAATATTATACGCATGTATTGTGTATTTTATAGTTATCTGTGACTATTTATTTAATTTTAAAATATTTTTCTACAGTTTTCATAATAATTGTATTTTGTCAATAGCTTTACATTTGTTGTAAAATAAAAGTACAAATTAAAATTATTGGCATATCTATGTCCTTTTTTAATTAATTAAAAATACAAAATAATTAATATTTCTACTATATATAATATACGAATTTGTTTCAAATATTTGAACAATAATATTATTGGTATTAATTATGTTTGTGTATTTATATTTATTGAAAATTTACTGCATTTTCACACAATTCATTTTTAAAAAATAATTTATGAGTATTCCAGATTACCAATAATAAACTTTAGCACATAGCTTAGTATAAAATACATAAATTCCAAGATAACGCTGAGTATACTAAAATGTAATGAAAAACTTCTTTCAGTCATTCAGTTGTTAAGAAAGTTCAATAGGGTAAGTGACATAAAGTTTCTTGGGTTTCATTCTATCTCCATGTGTTACAGTTATTATTAAGCAGAATGAGAGTAACTTTTAAGTTTGTGTAAACTTAATGATACATTTTAAACTAAAACCTATTTTTTTCCATAGATATTTCATATCATCGGTACTTGTTAAAATAATAATAATTTTGTATTGTATGTATATTTTATAAAAACAAAAAAAACTTTACACGAAATCAATTTTGAAAAAAGTTTTTCTAAATGCATAAAAAACATAATATACAAGATAAACCTATTTATACTATTTGCCATTTTAGCCTTTAGAAATAATATTATAATAAAATACAGTTCAAATGTTCGTTGTTTATTATATTTTGAATGGCGTGAATCATGTAATTAAAATATTTTTTAGAAAAGTAATATTAAAAAATAATAACTATAAATAGGTACGTGTGTTCAAATTTCAATTTAAACATAAATTGTATAATTGTTTTTCCTTTTACAACAGTAATTTATCTATTTATTTTTAATATATTATTATTCATAACAGTCAATTTAAATTATTCATATAATATTATACGATTAGTAAAATAAGAAAATGTGACATAATTTAAAAATGTGATTCTCGTAAGGAAAGAAGAAATCCAACGCTAGAGACACACCTGAGATAAATTTTAGAAAGTGATTAGGAACTACACTGTTTATTTTCAAGGCATTTCGGAGAGTTATATGAATTTATCTTGATGTAAGATTATTTATAAGATAATTTGTGTGGTTGATAAACCATTTATGAGTTTTAAAAGTAAAAGAAATAAGTTCATTTAATTTTAAAATAAAGTTCTTTATGATGTGAACATCATTAGTAATATTATATTATATTAATTTGTTATTTGGAATAAATGTATTGAATGAAAAAGTTGTGTGGTATTAATATTGAGAGCTTTACATATGACCAACGTTATATAGCGTAATTTAACTTTAATTTTGTTAATTTTAAAGTTGTATGTTAAGGATTGGAAATTAAGCTTTTAACAGGTCTATATAAATGTATAATTTTTTTATTGATTTAGAAATTGTATTTTATGATTACAGATACCAATCAATTTCTGTGAATCAAAAATTGAGTTAAATATCTAACGTAAGTATTAAAAAAATTTTTTTGTTATCACGTAGCTTGTAAATTATGATAAAAATAAATTAACACAAAAATAAACTTCGCTATAATATGAATTATACAATCTATACCATATTATTCATATTAATATGCAAATTAAAATATATTTACTATATTGTAAAATCAGTACACAAAACGTAGAAATACGAGTATACACATACAAATATACAAAATATAAAATATATAAATATTATATTATAATATTTTATATTGTTATATATTATATAAAATATAACAATGAATTATTCTAATTAATATAATATATATTTTCAAAACTAATAAAAATCGATCTTTATATTTATATACATATTAGACTTATTAAAATATTTAATTGTTTTTGGAAATCAAAATTAATAAGCATACGTCATATTAGGTAGCAAGAAACATTTAAGATTATTGAAATAATACAATTTATGTTATTTTAAAGACTAATTAGATTTTATTTTTTATCTAATTAAATTATTTTTTTTTAATTAGAATACTATGGTAAATTATTTAATTATTTTTACAATTTTTATTGCCATTCATAATTGATACCGGAAAGGTTTCAAACCAAATACTTATTTTTGTCAAAATCAATTTATTTGATTACATTGAAAATCCAATTACATTTTGTTTACCAATTCAATTTAGAAAGGATTATCGAAGACATAATCAAATTTTGAATATAAAAACTTGTATTTTTTTCATTACTAACACGAGTTTTCCTTCCTGTCAAAATATTAGATGTGCGATTTGAATATAAATTAAACAGATATGAAACAATATGTTTAGCCCTTAAATAAGCTTCAAAAGTTCAGCACACCCATTGAAGCCAACTATGTAATAAAAAAGTGTATTTTCCTTATGTTAGGTAGGATACCATTTTGTATAGGCACCGGAAACTGATATGTAAAGTACGTGGACCGTATTCAAATGCTCGTGAGCAGATATTTGCCTGGTTTTGTTTACTTCGGTGCGATTGTATTGTACTATATATATATATATATTCGAAAGTTATTTTTATCCTGAATTAGTATTGTTAATCGAATTTACGAATTTTAATATAATATACACTATTATTACAATAAACTTACACAATGTACATATGGGGTACATACTTTTGTGCATACCATAATAATATTAGTATAAAATATATACACGTAATTATATCTAGGTACATTATTTAAAAAAAAATAGTTTAAGAAATCAGACTTAAGTTCTTGAAAGTGATCAATGTGTTTTAAAAGATATTAAAAGAAATTAAAGCAGTGGAAAATAACTTTTGAAACATCTAATGTATGATATTTGTATGTGTTTTATTAAGTAATTTAACATATTTTTTCATATTTTAAATTTGTCTATTGAACATTTTTTTTTGATAGAGTATAGATATTAACTACTATAGAATGAACTATAAATATATATTTTTAATCTCTTATACAAATAATAGTAGGTCTATACTCAACATTTTATATACATATTTATTCTAACTCAATTAATATTTTAATAAATGGTATATATGGTGTACATGAGTATGATTGTTTGATAGTTGTAATACAAATAATTAAAATACATAAGAGAGGAAATGTTTTGTTTAAAAACAATCGTTTAATTTGGTTTCAGTCTGTTTATTATTTGTGTAAATTCAACAAGATATTGAAGTGATACCTTTTTCGATCGACTATGTGGATATAATACAATAAGTAGTTAAAGTAGATACCAACGAAGAATATTATATTGTGTTATATAAAAAGAAACTTATGTTGGTATTAGAATCGAAAAGCATTGTTTCATAGTTTCGAAAGTTGTTTCAAATGAAAATGAAAATTAGTTGGTCTAATTTTTTAATACATTTGATTCTAATATATATATTAGATATATATATTATATTAATTTATTGTTTTATAAACGAAAAAATGGGTCAACGACTTATCGTATTTTTCCAGCATTATTTTCTCTTCGTCGTTTCTATATATATAAAAAAAAAAAAAATGAAAACAGACGTCGTTAAAATGAAAATGAAAGAGTTTTTAAAAAAAAGAAAATATTTCACTCTTAATTTTCGGAAAAATATATAATTGTCATTAACACTCGTTGAATTGTACGTATAATAACATATATAACTATGTAAATATAAAAAGTATAACCGTTTATTGTGATATAGTGAAATAAATAAGGGAGATATAATGACAATGAGAATTAAATGTCGATTACTACAATTGTGACTGCTGGTAGATTTAACAGTCTATTATAAAAATCCTATTGGAACATTTTAGATGGTAGACAATTTCTTTTCTTATTTAAAACTCATTAAAAATAAAATACAGTATATACATGTATAGAGTAGAACGCTTAAAATAATCTGTTATATACCTACCTTAGAAATTACATCCTTATTTTAGAGTTATTGACACTCGTTGAATCCTTCGTGTCATTAATAAACGACAATTTCAAAACGTTTTTGTTTTCATTATATTTATAATTTAATTAATTTAACTGAGATGGTAGTCTCTTACAAGATAACAATATTTGGCTTTAAAAACGGAGTAGATACTTAATATTTATTTATGGAGTGAGATAAATATTTTAAATTACTAAGTTAAAAATCAAATAATAATATATTACAATCTTTATGACAATAAAACACCAGGATGGTCTCATCTACACAAATAATAATTATAATTATTGTAATATATTTTGATCTTATGTGATAAAGCAGTTATTATACATAGAAAGTAGAGTTATGAAAATTATTATACAATTTATATTATCTTACGCTCATACTTTGTGCTATTCTACAGACATTTTCTCGTTGTCCAGTTTTTACATGTTGTAAATCAATATTTTAAACTTATAATTTTGTCGTATTCGTATAATTATTTACCTAAAACTTTGCATCTTAAAATGTATTTCGGAAATTATCTTATTTCCGTATTTGAAATTTCGAAATTGTCTCATATTACTACAAATCATCATTCTAAAATCCAATAATTTTATGTAAGTAAGGTTTATATAATAAAATTATAATTTAGTTATAGTATACATTCCAATGTTTTTAGCAAGACCTTATAATATTCTAAGATTTTTACAAAAAAACTCCAAATACTTTTAAACATTTTCCAGGTGCACATGGTTTTAAGTTAGTAATAAAGTTTTTAGTAAAAACGAAGTATAAAAATAAACAGATGTGCATTATGGTAGTAATTTTTAGAGTATTTTATTGTCTTAACTTATGCTTTTAAAAATGGTTAAATTAGTAAAAAAAAAAAAAAAAAAATACTTTAAACCAAATACAATTGAGCAATCCATATCACTTCACTAAGCTGTCGCAAATTAGTATTAAAATATGAAGGTATGCTGTTTTAAAGTTATTGGACATTTTTAAGACCTTCGCACTGAATATTACATTTTCAAATAAATATAATATACTTGTACTATGTACATTTCACATTTAAGCTAAATAAAAAACGATTATTTTGACGGTCCATCGTTAGACCAAGAAAATTTACTGTATAACCTTTAAAAATGCCATTAAAATATCTAAAAAAAATTACCTATACAATTAAAAATGTCAAATATTGTAAAATAAAAGTTTTAAAATTGAATTAGTTGTTACATAGTTCATACCACGTTTAAGAACAAACTAAAAAATAAAAATTAAAAATGAACTTTACTCTAAATTCACAGTCATATTTATAACTATTGTTTGGAAAACCTATTTATCATTTGTGTACATATAAAAATATTCATTAAGATTGATATATTATGTTCGGTAACATTGTCTTGTTCAATTGGCTTGGATGCACAAAATACAACTTAAACACACATATACAGACAAACAGATATAATATCATTGTGTCCGATATACGTGATTGGATCCTCCCACCAAACACGGGGACAAGTCGTAAACATTTGTGGTCGAGAAAATCGTAAACCGTTCAGTTAATTAACACAAATTTCGGGCCAGGTGAATGTTGTCCCGCCTTTGTAGACCTAAACTTGGGCGTATAGGAATGCGAGCCAAGCAGTTTGTAGGTACCGTATACGGTGGGATGAAATGGTGAACTGATCATTACAGGGGTTCAAAGGAACATAGAAATTGTGCTTATCGATTCAAATAGTAAACTTGAAATTTTCACAGTAGACATTTTTTTCGGTATACTCGTACGTATTACATAACTTTATAAAGGTTATTTTTTGTACGTATATTTTATAATATTATGCTAACTATTATGTTGTCATATTCTCATAATGTAAGTAAAATATATAATTTATATACTCGGTAGTTACACTTGCATATAAATTTAATATTTCACAATAAACGAATATATTTTTTTTTTAATCAAGATTAGTGTTATCGATACCTGAATACTATAAATAGACAATAATTTTCCACAGTTAATACAAATATAGTATTTATATTTTTAAATAAGTTTAATCTATGAGAACAATATCCAGATGAAAATATTGTACTTTTATTAAATTTATAAAAATAATTTGTTTTTAAGGTACAATTTTTTTTCTGTTAACGTCTACGTGTCATTCAATATTAAACAAACATATTACAGTTTGTTACATTTGTGTGTTTAAAATTTAAAGGCGCGCATCGGTGATTATTAAATGGGCAAAGAGATTAACAGTTTCCTGTCTTGTAGGCATTCCTTTAAACTTTAAACGCTTATAGGTAGATCATAAACTATTTATTTAAAATTAGATGTAAGTAACTACACCACAATGTACAGAAACATATTTATACAACTAATTTTTTTTCAAATGATTTTGTGCTACTTCTTTTAATAATCGATATATTTTTTTTAAATTTTAGTTTTTATATTTAACAAGAATGCTAAAGGATTTAAAATATATATTATATAAGGATATCTAAGTTTAAGAGAGAGAGGTGCCTATTTTATATTTATAATATATTTACTATTAATAACTTATTATCATTTTATCTATAATATCTATTACTTATAAATTTGCTGATTATTTTATTCATTTGTGAATTATGATATTTTTTGGTTTATTGTCTTACGTGTACGGTGTACTATTCATCATAGTGTTAGATGAAAATTATAATAAAATATTAATAAATTAATTTAATAGATTCATTCAAATAAAACAAAATTCTATTGAATAGCCATTAAGTCTTTGATATACTGTAGTAGTAAATATAATAATACAACAAATTATTTTATTAAATTAGCTACTTTAAACTTACTTAATAATTAAATTAGTTACCAACTAGAAAATATATTACATGAATAATTTAAAATATGCGGTAACTCGTTATATATTTTTTCCGAATAAAAAATAATTATTGTTATTAAAACCAGCTATTTAATGAGGAGAGTGATGTAATTTTTGAAATCTAAATAGTTAAATATTCATTATAATATGTTTGTTAGAGGAAGTGTTTAATGGATTTACTAAGTCAAAAATGAAAATAATATTGCAAAAACATTGAACTAAAATAGTAATTTTATTATTTTTAATACTATAATACAATTTATTTGTGCAAACTCTCAACATACTGTTTTTATTTTTATTTTTACACTTAGATTTAATTTTAAAATACCCGAAGAACAAATTTAATTGTTAAACATAATAATTTTTAAATTAACAATTTGTAATCTAGATTAAAAGATACAAGATTAACTTGAAAATATTCTAATAATTGTATTATAGTATATATATATATACTTATTAAATATATTTTAATATGTACCTGCACGAGTAATTTATTATTAATTAATTCACTAAAACACTATTTTCAAACAGTTTTGAATGTTTATAAGTTATAACATTTACATTGTAATTTATATGTTAAATAACGAACAGTATTATTATATTTCGAGAATTCAATTGTAGAAACTTGTTTCAGATACTACTATAATCTATATTTTAGAAACTATACCTATTCATAAATTAATAATAATATTAATTACTAAATTTCCCATTTCAAGCAAGTCCGTTCATTGATATTTTTGGATTAGAAATAGAGCCTTTGTAAAGTTACATTACACATACGGTCCAATCAAATCACATTAGGATTTTACTTCCAATAATATTTCTATCAGATTTAATCCATTTGGATGGTTCTACCCATACATCATGGGCCATAAATTTCAAGGGTTCTATCTATACTACCAGGTAGGCTAATGTTTCAAGGATAGTATTACCGTTTTTCTAAAAGGAGAATAATATCAAGTGTTTTGATATAATTATTAACAAGAGGTACAAATGGGTAATATTGATATTATGATATATTATATTATATAATAAGACTTATTGTCGGTAAGATAGTAATGTGATTACTTTTTCATGATGATAATTTTATTTTTATTCAACTCATATGTTTCATTTTTATTTTTTAATGATTGGTAATTAAAATCCAGATTCTTCCAGTCTACAATTTAATGTGTTATTTCTTAATCATTATAATATGTAATATTATACTTGAATTTCCCTAGAACCATTATGTTTATAATATAGATATTGATTTTATAAGTGTTCAATGTTTTAATACTTATTACTGAATAATCTTGAAGATTTGGGATTTCAAGTAAATAAATAAATGTGATATAAGCTTGACAGAATGTGTTTATAATACAATATTATTGCAAATAAAAAAAATTTTAAATTGTTTACGCCTTAACGTGGTAAAGATATATTTCTTAAATAGATTTAAGATAGATAAAAACCATGTCGAATACAATTTCATCTTGATCACTATATTTAAATAATAAAAACTTAATATGGAATAATGTGTATTGACTATTAAAAAAAATAATAATTAATATAATTCTAATTAAATGTTATATAAATATACAACTTTAATTTTAAATCTTTTTTAATGTAGTAATTTATAGTGATGTTGTAACCATATATAATTCAAAATAATAATATTTAAACAAAACAATTTAAGCAGTGATCTTGGATTAGGTTTTTTTTAATTTGCAACTTCAAAAAATTGCACAGGACTGTTATGCATATATTACCTACTAGTACCAACTTTATAAATTACTTATTTTCGTCTTAACGTTATAAAAAGTATTATTGTACCATTATTAAAAAAAAATGTCTGTATCAAATGGTCATTGGTCATGATACTTAATACTTAATAGGTATATAATTACTAAAAAAGTTATGATGTTAGCCTTCCCCATATTTCTGCAATATATTATATTTTACTCTATTATAATACTATATTATTATGTGATATTTATTTTTAAGTATCTACGTCTACCTTTATTTTGTAACTGATTCTTAACCGTCGAACGTTTTGTTAGATTACTTTAGTTTTTAAATCAGTTCCTAAATGTATACATATATATAAAAAAAAAAACTATTGTGTCCGTCAGCGAGTATTTCCAACGAAATAAAAACGGTCTTACTATTTAACCTATAACCCGGAGCAGTGTGCTGCAAATAATTTATGATTCACTGGCCCTTGGTACACAACGTTTCGTATACCCTCTTAATTATATTTGATTACAAGAAATATAATTGAATGAATACAACGGCCATGCTTTAGACATTTGACTTTAATTCAGTGATCATATTTTAGTAAACGATCATATACGCTCATGAAATTTAATCTGAAATTTAATGTGTTTTTAATCAGCCACCCGTGTGTATCTACTTTTAATTATATTTTGTTATTATATTACTCTTAAACAAGCCATGTTTTTATTTTAAAACACAATTTAGATTTATTAATAAAAAAAAAAAAATACTTGAAAAGATTTTAAAATGTTAACGTATTCATTAGTCGTATTTAATGATATTGACAAAATAGAAAAACTACAAACTACAAAAATAATCAAATTTTGTCAATTATTTATATGTACATTGCATATTATTTTGATAAAATTATATATTATAACTTATATATTCATATTTCATTTTATCATGTAATTTAATCTATTAAATTTTAGTTCAGTTTCAATCCTATGTATCGTATAGATTATAAGTCAAAACCACAATTTCATCAAGCATCCAGGTGAACTCTAAGTCATTAAATTGGAAAACTGACTTGAAACTTTAGACAAGTGAAACTCAGGTTGTTGTTATGTGACTGAAACATTACATAAAATCATGCATTGTTATGAGCTGTAAAACATATGGCGTATCTTTTAATTTAAGATACAAGTTATAATAAAAAATATAAATAAATAAAATAACGCATATAATATGTGCTTTATCATAAAATGTCATTAATCAAATTAATTTTCTGTAATTGGTTTTGTAATTTATAAAATAACGATTGAATAATAAATTATAAAAAATAACCATTTGTAAAATACATACTATTATACCTTATAGAATTTTCTACATAACACAAGAGTAAACAAAGCATTTGACTTATCCTACATTTAAACTTATTAAATTTCTATTGATTTTATAAAACTATTGGTTGAATACTTTTGAAGAAAAAATGTTTTTATTTGAAAAATAATTATTTACAATAAAATTGTATCTAATTATTATGTTTTTATTCCTTATTTTTTCGATTATAAAATATTAAATGTAAATTAGTACATATTCTTATTGCATCCCAAGCTATAAATTGTAAACCGCTTTTAAAAATAAAAAAGATTAATAAATACATATTGTATATAATTATTATTTAAAATAGTGATAGTAAATTTTAATCATAGCTCTAAAAATTATAATTTAGAAGCTTAAAAATAGTATATGCAAAATAGAACAAAGAGGTTAATCATCGTATATTAGAAGAAATATGCGTACGATTAACTTACACTAAAAATTCACACTTCTTGTTTAAGAGCCAAGAGGGGAACATATAATATGACTTCAAACTGCTGAATAATGTATGAGACATGTTCGTTGCATGATATGAACAAAGACTGTAAGTTATTGAAAATAAAAATAAAATAAATACCGTTTATAATAAGCACCAAAGACCGAAACTAATTTAGTGCTTACAACAGTATTTTTTCTAAACTAAAAATACGGTAATAAATTATGTGTTAATAGTGCAGTAATAATTTTATTATAAAGTATATGTCTGAAAAAAATAATTTTTAATACATACAAAAAAATTGAAAAAAAAATATCATTAAATTGAGTATATTTAAACGATTAATTTGTTAGATATTTAAATTGTTTACCAGTTATAATACTATAGTATACAATTTAGAATACTACTCGTGTGCGTGTTTGTATAAAATATATTAACAAGAATATTCTATGAACATTCAAGATAATATCATAGTTCTATATTGTTACTTAATACAGTAGGTATCCAAAGTATTTTTATAACATAAGGTATTTAATACACAATCTCAGTGTACAAGCCTATCGTGATTCCTAGGGTTTTAAAATTTTATGAAATTTATTTTCTCGAAATATTTCATTACAATGAAAAATAAAATATAAATTATTATATCTTAAAGTTTATAAACACATCAACCTGCAAATGAAAATTCTCAAAAGTTGGTTTATTGTGTGAAACAAAGAAAATATGTATAATAAATAATAATAATAACAAATAAGGATCCAATTAATAATACAAGTGATAAATATCAAACATTTATAGTGCTTATTTTTGAATATTTACTATCAATATTTTCTGTATATAATCAATATAATATTATTTCTAATCAACTATAACTGAACACATTAAAAAAAAGAAAAAATATTTCAAAAAGAGTGAAATTTTCAATTTTGAAATATTTCAATTGAAACATTTCAAATTTAGAACCCTAGTGATTTCATTTGTCGGTTACCTCACAATTTATCATGGAATATTAAGCAACAGTTTTTGTCTTTTTGATAAGCGCGTAATTTAATTTGAAATGTGTAAGTTGTGTAATTATTGTTGGATATTATCGTAAAATCGTGATTTCAATTTTTAAATCAAGCTCCTGTAATATTAACTTAAAACCTCTTTGAATTGTGGTTTTTGTATAAATGAATAATAATTTGTATAACTCATCATTGTTCTCCAATACACGGCAAGCTACATACATAATTATAAATAACAACCAACGTGATTACTGATTACAGACTACTGTTCCAACAGGGGCTCGCGTTATTGTATATCTGGAATGCAGACAATAGTAAAGTGTAGAGCATTATCTAATATCTTTTGCCAAACATTTCCTTATTGTTTTCGCATAATCCCGTGGAACTCGCAGGCACGTTGGATTGTTTATTGTTACAGTTCAGTGGTACACTCGTGATGTGAATACATGACCTGTCATCAAATGAAATAATGTACCCTTCTAATAGTTGATGTTGTTTCGTCTCTTGCCAATACCAGGTATTATATTATCATAATGAACATTAGGAATTAAGTGGAAAACTACAATATATAGGAGAACATTTTATCCAAATCTATTATTCATAATATTATATTATGTGCTTGTTGCTACCAGAAGTAAATGTGAAACGGCGAAGCGTATTATTTATAACACGAGGGC
This sequence comes from Rhopalosiphum padi, assembly GCF_020882245.1. Classification (NCBI taxonomy): domain Eukaryota; kingdom Metazoa; phylum Arthropoda; class Insecta; order Hemiptera; family Aphididae; genus Rhopalosiphum; species Rhopalosiphum padi. The sequence goes on along the minus strand of NC_083598.1, from coordinate 7,221,726 downwards.
TAGTAGGAATGAGTAAATATGTTGAATTAATACAGTACATATTACCTAAAATGTTTGAACGCATTGAATTTATTTCGTTAAAATCAATAAAATTCTCAAATTATTTATAGTTAAAACTGCATACGATGTTCAGTTTAAAAACCTTATTATATTTGATATTTTTATACAAGATATCTCGTACAAATATTAATAAAAAAAAAACGCTATTTCCACAGTCATATTTTATTTAAAAAATATTTTGAACTACTCTTATGCTATTCATGTCGAAATTTAATAATATTATTATATCATTATAATATTATGTATGACTGACTGTCTTGTTTCACGTTGATGCGATTATTTTAAAACCTGATTGTACATGGACATAATATTATCGTCTATATATATAAATGGGAACCGAAAAGCGCTCACCGGGAAATAACTCTGTGTACCCAGAAATCACGTCACTAAATTTAATGTCTTCCAAGAACAAATACTACACAATTTGCGATATGAATGTATAACTTAGTTGTAAGTTATAAGTTGTTAATTTCAGTAACAGTTACGATTTTTTAAAAAAAAATGACAGTGACTTGAAAACCATATTATATTTAAAAATATAAAATAATATATTGTTATATGAAGAATATTATATGTCTACTAATATGTTTCTGTACGGATGTCATACATTTACCAATGTTTTAAATATATTTTTAATTTATAAATTATATGTTATTTAATCTTAAATTATAATATGATATACAGTTACCAGCTCGTGTATCTTGTGTACCGTGAACTGTTTTTGAAATCAATATATTATTATATTTATTATTTACCTTTGGTTAATTAGCACAATTATTATCTTTATAAAACATGAAATAAGCTACAGATCATTAGATGTGTCTACCGAGAAAAAGTAAGTCTGCCATTCGGTTAACTCGCATATAATCTTTTATACTATAGTTTTTTTTTCAACTTTTCCACTGAAACGTAGTTCAGTACGAGAATAAAATTTTCAGTAAAACACCTAATATTTACAATACTACATATCTTAATATAATTATTGCTTAATGTTACCGCCGTAATATTTGTTGGTTGATATACGACATGAAAAATATTAAAATATACCATTATATTAACATTGAGAATATTTTCACAAATTAAAAAGTTTGATTTTATTACAACAAATATTGTCTTTTATTTTGATTTTGATTTTCAGTTATTTCGATAATTCGTTTCATACCTAATTACATTTTAATAATGAGATGCATGTATAAATTATTATAATATTATCATCGTCATTACATTTTTCAATTAAACATATGCTTTATTTGAAAAAAAATTGGTGTGGCTTTCAGACACTATTTTTTATTGGAATATTTTCTTTAAATTTGTTGAATGATTAATGATTATTATACAAAATATAAATTTTAATCACGGAAAAAAATTGCCATTTAAGTACCTATCTTTATTCTTTATACATTTATTATATTATAACCTAGCTTGAATAATGCATTATCACTTTTTTACAAAAGTAATTATATAAAAGAGCTAAATAATACACTATTATAGTATAATTCACTAAACATGTTACCCTTTTTATTATTTATTCAAATACCGATTAATAGAAATTTCTTTTCTTTTTTCTGTAAATTGATAATCAGATTATTATTTTTTTTTTGATCTAAATCACAATACTGATGAGGTATAAATAAAGACATTTTTTTCAAATACGTAGATTATCTTTACCATTTAAAAAGTTTGTCGTGTGGGGTAATATATTTTTTTTTTAATGAGAACCAACATATTTTAGTGTTAATTATAAATTAATTGATTTTTTTGAAATTATTAACTCATCTAAATTTAAGTTCAAATGAGTAATTTCTGAATAAATTATTTATTTTTTTGTAATAATATTCCTTCAATATTAGTTTTTTATTTTTATAAATTAATATACGTCCGGATAAAGTATATAATTATAGACAAAGTATATTATAAAATCGGAACCAAATTTTACACACATATTCCTTGAAATGTTTCTTTTGAGTGTGTACACCTATATCAGTGTATAACAATTGTCAGTAAAAATTACAAAAATTAGAATTTATAAACATTTATTGAAGTAAAACGGAGGTAATCGTATTTGATGAATTACTGTGCATAGTATAGTATATGATTATTCTATAGTCAATATTTATAAATTATATTTATATCGTATAACGAAAACGATTTAATAATATGTTGCTGGGTTTTATGTTTTTGATAATGCATATATGTCTTAAAAATTAAAACTAAATATTGCTGCTTTTTCTTCGACTCCGACACTCATTATTGTAATTTTAAATGTTGTAAACAGTGTTTCATGTCTTTGAGCATTGCCAAATGTGTAAACAATATTTTCATTAAAAAGTAAAAAAAAAAGTAGTACTTGTTCTTCCAAGGTACTAAAGCACGAAGGTATCGCATATCATATTTTATATATTTCTTTTTTTGTGTGCCTTCTTCTAATCTAACCTTATCTTTTTTAATACACCACATTTATTCCGGACGAATACATTTTATAGAGCTGGCGGCAAGATAATAACAACTATTCAAGTGTCACGATATTTCTTCGTTAAAACAAAAAAAAAACTGTACAAAAACGTTTAAGTATTTTATTCTAAACGTATCTTAACTGCGATGTTACAAGGTAGGACATCCATCAACCGGGACTCAAGTTGAATGAATAAAAAACCAAAATGAAATATATATATACATTATACATACAAATAATACACATTATAATAGTATTATTCTTTGGAAATACAGGAATAAGCCTGTCGTCTATTCAGGAATTATACTTCTTTTCTTTTTTAAGGTAAATCAGCATTTACAAGGATAGATTAAGTGCACAGAATAATATTGGTATGTAGATTGATTCCAATAGAACATAATTTATTAATTTATTCATAGATTTTTTTTTAGAATAAAGTTACAATTAAAACTTTATTAAATATTGTCGACTAAAAGTCATAATATAAAACAATCTTACAAACAATACATGGTCAAATTCTTGTTATATATATATATATATATATTTTCTCCGTTTCTTTGTAATGAAAAATGCAAAACAAAAACGTTAAATATATATTTAATCCTCTTTTTTTTTTTTGGTATTTTCCTTTCAACTCACTTTTATATGAACAATAATATTAAAGATCAATTTTTGACTTTAAAATATTTATATATGTATATACAGGGTGATACTTTTATCATTAAACACTCGTTATTTAAAAAAGTATAGACTTTTTAAAATTTTTAGTTTCATGCTTTTCTATAAAACTATAATATACAATTTGTATTTTTTTACCCTTATATTTATTACTATCAACTTTTCAAATGACAACCTATATTTAAAATGTCATAAAATAGTAAGGCTATTTTTTTTTTTTGTAAATCATTATTTTTCATTTAACCGTTAGTGAGTTATAACTGCTCAAAGTTGGATGGTTTAAGATTTTTCAGTATTCGTCCTACAGGTTATTATGGCTGTGATATGTTGGTAACTACCGGTATAAAGTTCATCTTTGCGTCGATGGTCGATAATGAGTTTATTGAGAAAGAAAATATGTACCTCTTACTATCTATTACTCAAATGATTACTGGTCATAAGAATCCAAAAGTAATATAAAATCTGAAAACAACTCAAATTTTAAAAGCTAAAAAATTAACCAAAAATAATAATTTGAATGTTAAAATTTATAAAAAAAAAAAAAACCTTATTAATTGAGTACATTTTTAATATGTTGCCATTTAAAAATCAAGATTTAATAGTGAATTCATTATTCAATAAAAGGTTGAAAAAATCAAAAATTGCATCCAGTTTGAGAAAAGCATGAAAAAAAAAAAAATAAACCAATAATTGACAAAATAATGAGTGTTAATGATCAAAGAATCACTCTGTATACCTTAAATTGTTGACAAAATAATCGTTTACAATGTTTATAATTTTTTTATTACGTCATGAAATTAGTTAAATGTATTATTAGATCACTCTTTAAAATTATATGTTTTTTCATAATTATTTATAATTAACTAAATAAGTAATACAAAATTATATAATAAATTATGTAAGCGGCCTATAATAGTTATACAATAGATTACAATAGATTTCTAAAATACCTGTATTATTATATTGAATAATATTAAAATCTAAAATTGATCCTTGAATTTTCTAATTAATTTATTTATGAAAACTCATTAGGTACATAGGTACTTACTCGTATATTATATTATTGCATAATTTCATATTTCTAAGATTTTAAACCCAACTATATTATTTATTTCTTTAATTTTAAATATATTGAAGTATTATTACTAAGTTTTAAATTCAAGGTCAATTCAATTTAATTTTAATTTAATCTTTAACGAGTTATACATGATCTTAAATAAAATACTTGTATGTTTTATGAATATATTTTCTTTTCAATTAAATTCTGAATCCTTATACTTTCTTATTCTATATTTACACAAAAATAAGTCAGTAATTATTAAAAATATGTACAGCAAAATAATCCATAGGTTACATTTGTAACCAGTTCACAATCGATTATCCTCTAAGTAAAAAATTATTATTTATAATTCTTTTGAGGTTCATTTATTGAAATTACACGAATTCCGGCATCACAGTATTTTATATGCACAGTTATTTATTTTTCAACAAACACCGGATGAGAGAAAGTAAATTAAACAAGGGATTTTTAACATTATCATTAATTAAATACTTACACGAGGTGAAATTTATAAAAAATGTATATATACAATCAAAAATCAGTTTAATAATTTTATCCAAAAACTCAAACAAGCTTTTATTTATATATTTTTTTTATTTAAAACTTTTCACGTGAGGGTCGTTTCCAAATAAAAGGTTTCGTTTCCGTCTATGATACCATAAAACATGTCAATGAAGTACTAAATCACAAAATCCAATCGTTTATAAGTTGATTTATTTACATTGGACATTTTTACAACAAAGGATTTTTTTTTAATTCTTTTTTTTTTTCATTTTTTAACGAATATTATCAATCAGTTACTTGGTGACTATTTGAATGCACTCGGCACGTAAATCGCAATAACTTCTCTTATTTTATTCTATTCAGTGGATTAATCATGATTGACCGTGTTTATCGTTTACTGCAGTTAATATATTATTAGTTTTCATGGTCTTCAACCCTTAATTTTTTTTGAGATTGTTCAGAAAACAATAATTGAAGTTTACTGACCTGATAGGTACGCATTTTATATATTATACTCATCATCCGTGCGAATGTAAAATAAATATAGATTTAGCGAAGAAAACAAATCAAACAAATAACGTTATTTTAATTCGGTGAGTTGTACAAATAGTGATATATAAAAAACTTTAATAGCTTTTAATATTAGTGACACATGCACATTAAATACTTTATGAACTAATATAATGTTTTACGATGGACTAGTAATGACTCGTTACACGAATTTACATCTTAGTTTTGTACATTTGAAAAGGACCAGGATTAATTTTATTACACTTTTAATATATACACAGGATAGTATATATATTCTATTAGCATTCTATCATAAGGACACTTGGAATATTGTATGTTAAAATAAAAACGACAAACTGTTGGGTTTAAAGAGTTTCTATTTTTTTTTTTAAATAAATACGATTGATCGCAAAGTAAATATTCTTGATAAACATATTTTTTCTCTATAAACTTATAAAGTTTGTATGGAATTATAAGTGTCAAGAGACTTAAGTATATTTAATATTTTTTTTGTTATTGGTCCTTCATAAACTTCATATATTTTTAAATTCGCTTTGTGTGATTCATTATGTTCATGTAAAATAAAAATGTTTAAGTGGTATTTTATTTTTTATTTTTTATATACATAAATATTTTTTTCCAATAACTAAAATATATAAAACACTTGTTGAAAAAATAATACCTTATGCATATTTTAAAATTAATAATAAAAAACATTTTTTAGAATTTATTTTTAAGATAATTCTATATATTTTATACTTTATCTCAACTGTGTTCAAAGTAAAAAATATTATTATAATAGAGATTATATATTTATATATATTATAATATTATGCATGTAATATATAAAATCATTTTATTTATTTTTTTATTTAATAATGGGATGTTCTCACTTATTGATTAAACGGAACGCAAGATTTTTTTGTCGTTTACTCCCTCTTTTGCTAATAATTAAACGGCATTTTGTATTAAATGATTTTCCGTTCATATGAACTCTGCTGACGAAGGTTTTGTGGTTAACATTATTCACAAAATATTAATTTAATGCGCTTTATATCATAACCATGCAAAACACGTGGTATGTTTTGATTAATTTACTTAAAATCCTTTTGAAAACATTTTTGGACGTATACAAAATATATACTCAGGTCTATAAGACATTTTATCTGAGATTAAAATAAGATTTGTAAAATTTTGGAAGTAGTGATTTTAGTTTAATAATATTACTCAGTCTTATTATGATTTCCGTTTAATTTAACCAAAGGAAAAAGTCTAATCAGGAATGTATTTACACTCAAATTATAAGGGACATTTTTTAAACGTATTTAAAACATTTTTAAACTATTGTTAGGGGTATTTAACTAATTAATATTTTATTTTTTATTTTCAATAAATGCAGGCATAATTCAATTTGATATAACATTCGTAATAAAATATTGTGTTCAGTCATATTATTATTATGTTGCAGATTGAGTAAAAATAATTAATATTAAATAAAAATCTAATTTTAATTTGAATGTGCCTTAAATAACACATGTGTGTGAATCTTAGATACCAATTATCTCAGAAACCACTCATTTCATCGTCTTGCTATTTTTTGTTTAAATGAAATAGCACACATGGAGCTGTCGGAGCTAGTTGTATAAGTACTTTTATGGGGACTCGACTCTCATTCACAGAAATATTGAACGATAAATATGAATAATATATTAGTAGTAGCTTTCTCCTGGAAAATAAAATTTAAATGTCATACAAATAATGGTAAAACTTTCCTCGTAAGAAAATTGAGCTTACAATAAAGAATTTTCAATATTTGATCAACTTATTTTTTTCAGTTAACTTCAAAATAATGATTAAAAAAAATTGTTAGTAAAATTAACGATTTGACTGGATATAGTACGATGTATTACAGTGCATTTGTTTGGGCAAGAAAATTAAGCCCAATTTCGATTCTATAAGTTTATTAATAATAATCAACTTATTATTTGTTTAAATACACACATAAATATATAAAAAGTACGACGTAATGTCTGGAACGACGAGTATAAAAACGGATTGAAAAACTTTAAACCACATAAGAAGGCTAATCTTGATGAGAAACAAAGTTCACCAGGATAACTGCTATGTCGCTTGATCCCGTGTAAGCTTAGAAAACAATTTATACATGTATGCCTCTGATCAAAAAAACAAATAATAATATAATTTACAAAGAAATATTAGAAAATCGATAAATAGAATATAGTGAAAAATATTTTTAAAGAAATACAGCTTTTAAATTATTTAAAATATTTACATAGGTAACGTCGGGTAATTAATACAGCTATTTAAAGTTGATATGTTGGAAATACCGTGTGTACATTAAATAATAAAACTAAAAATATTATTTATCTACTCGCGTTACACTAAATTATATTATTAGGCAACAAAACTTAACATGGGAACATAATATTTTGTACGTGAAACGAAGTGCGCAGGAACAACAAGTAAACTACATTATATTATATTACAATTTGCATTTTTTTGCATCAATCTTTGTTGAAATACAAATAGGAAGTACAAATTATGTGTAGCTATGTAATTTGATTTTTTTCCTTTTGTAGTGTAAATGTGCTAGTAAAGAACTTTTAAAAAGTTTGAATTAGTTAATCGATAATTTTATTGTGTCAATGATTTACAGTTAAGCTATTCTTGAATTTTGTTTTATAAAACTTATTTTTTTCTATAAACATGTTTTAAGCACAATATTATACTGGATATTATTTATTTTTTTCATTATTACTAATAGTTTTTTTTTTGTTAACTCTGTGTGAATATTTTGTCCCGATGAAACAAAGTACCAACACCAAGCACTCATTAAATATAGCATTTCTTGTACAAAATTTATATTATATATAATTACATATGTGTGTAACCATTATGTTGACCAAATTGATGAATAAGTAAATACAATAATATGGTAATAAGTTTAGTGAATTACAATAAAAGAAATATTTAAGATACAAATGGATTTGAATATTAAAGCATAATAACTAATCAAGAAAAAAATACTGAATTACCTAACAATAATGTTAAATGCTATATTATTAAATATTAGGTATTGAATTTTATACTCAATTATGACGAAACTCAAATTTATAATGATATTAAACCTTGTTGATATATTATCATAAATGAAAAATACTAACATAGGCAGCACTAATAAAATTATTTATCACTAATTATTAATTTATTTAATTTAGATTTGGCTCCTTAGGGGCACATGGTATCAGGAGACAATTAAATACTTATTTTCCTTCTCCTATATTGTTGCGTTACTTATGAGCCAATTCCAATGAAAATAATAAGCGAAAAATATTCGCATTAGTAATGCATATCATAAATATATTTAATCTTTGTGTTAATTAAGTTTTGTATTTTCTGTAATTAAATTTATTAAGTTTATCTAATAACGCAAATTATTTATAATAAAAATACCTAATATTCTGTCCTATAAATTAGCAAGCCAAAACATAAAATTTTTACAAATAAATTCAAAATGCTTAAAATACCTTTGCAAAATAATTATAGGGTTATTTTCTTTTTTTGATGTTTTTGCTAACTAAATGGAAGCTTCCATACCTTTATTGACTCCGCACGAATTATTTACTCTCTTTGAATTTGCCATTATTTAAATTGTATTGTTTTTGTTTGTTATAGGGGAAGATAAAATGCGACCTCTATAGGAGGTTTAACGGGCAGTGATGCTGTTTTTCACATTTATTGTCTGTGCAATAGCCATCAACAATGTTTCGTCGAAAATAGGTAAGCTGAAAAGAATTAAAAGACTATCCTGCAATATAAACGTCGTAAAATTACGTTTTGCGCGTACAATTATCCACTTTGCCTTATCCTTATTATTAACTATTTTACACCAAGTACCCATCAAACTAATAAGCGTAAATTAGTGTAGGTACTGAATGGTAAGAACAAAATGAAACTTGCAAAATTGTTTTAACAAAATATTATGTAGTTGTGTTATTCATGTATTCACTTATTTGTAGACATTTTATTTTTAATTTTCTATGTGATATTTTAGAAATATCAGCTTTTGCTATTAAATTATCACGTAATGTGAATATTATATAGAATGATTATTTTAGATAACAATTCGTTTCCTTAAAAAATATGAACCATTTTGTAATTACAGAAAAGTATATTTTTAATATATCCAGCTACGAATTTATTTTTAGATTATGATAATTATAATTATAATAATTCAATGTAACTGCGGATCTCTCAATATTTTAGGAATTTCAATAAAAATTATCACCTTTATGGTAATATTAAATGTATCCACACTCAAAGTTCAATATAAGTATAATTATATTTCATGAAAATATATACATTTTATTTTTTACCAGATTTCTGTTTAAATATCTATTTTTTTTTCAAAAATATTGCAGTAACTACTGTGATCTTAAGTGTGTTAAATTAATACAATTTTGTTATAACTTGATTATATTCTTCATTTAAGTATTACAAGTAAGGATTAAAGAAATAATTTTTGATTTTTTTTTTAAATTATTGAACAATACCTAAACTAAATTTGTATTGCATAATTATTCTAATAAGTTTTTTAAATTTAAATTTACTTACATAAATAGAATTTAGTACCAGCAGTTCATTAGTTATAAGTACGTATTTAAAATAAAAATATCAAAAATAATGAACAAACTTTTTATTGACTACATCTGTATTAATTATTGTAGCTTATCCAAGTATTAAATAATACTTTAAGTTATAAGTTAAAAATAATTAACTATAAATTGAAATTTGAATGTTTGAATTTCTAGAAAAATATTATAATATTAGTTGTTTCTAGTTAAATGAATTAAAAAATGTATGCTATATATATTTCATTCAAATAAGATAAAAATAATTATGAAACAAATAGTAAAAAAGTTATTATTTTTTTTTTTTAAATAATTACAAAATATTTCTAAAGATGAAAATGGTTTTAAAAATTGAGTGTTTATCTTAAAGATAATCAACTTGTTTGAATGTTTATAACATTTATTTTATCTGAATAAATAAATAGACCTAAATATATTGTAATAATATAATGTTTGGATTTTTTGTGCCAAACCAAAGGACATTGCAATAAAGAGATTGTTAAAAACCATGGGTTAATCATTAATCAGAATTAATTTGTTTGAAGACACTCAAACATGAAAATCACCTATTTTAATGTTAAATATACTTGATACTTATAAATATATCACGTGGTAAACGGCATTGTTTAATATTCGGGATATGCTTTCTATTACCTCCGACACCAATGACAATGAAAAGGTTTTCTATGGAAAAAAGAACTTTTAAATTAAATTAAATTTGATAATTTAACGTGAAAAACTAACATTTTTTCGGCCGTTGTAGTACTTCAGTAGCATAGTGTGTATTTCTGTATAGTTGTATATAATTCGTATCGATTCGAGACATAATGCAAACGACCATGGCGATGGCTGGAAAACAAAATACTACTTCGCTGTAATAATAATATAATAATTTTACGCTGCATAGCCTTGCGTAATATATCATCGGAAAATACGACATATTGTACATAAATTCAACAATTTATTAAGAGGCTTAGAAACGTTTGCCGACCGGCGTCATATCGGGCAAAGCGCACGGTGGTGGGAATCGTATCGCGTTTAAACCTAACATAATGCGACGTCGTATATTAATATCCGATTTCAAGAGTTTCCTCGTCCGATACTGCCACCACCGACCAGCACATATATAATATTATATAATCGGGTGCGCTTCCGCCACCACTATACTACCAACACCGCCACCATTACTGATCTAGCTGTATACATAATATTAAAATATAATACTGTCGTCTGCGGGAGAAGTCACTATTTTTCATTTAAAGTACGCGATCGAGGGTGGAAACGATTCGGGTCACCCGCCCACCTTGTCTTGTCACTCCGCTATCTCACTCTTGTGTTATTATTATTATAAAAACTGTATGAAAATATCCCTACCAAAACCCGTTTATTCGTCTTTGCCTCCATCGTGACGTTGACATAATTATATCGTTGATTGTCTCTCTCTCTTTCTCTCTCTCTTTCTCTGACTCTCTATCTCTATCTATCTATCTTTATTATTCGAAACCACCCTGCTACTTTCTACGTGCCCGACAAGCGATGATATTTCATTTTAATTGCAAACCATTGGCACGCGGGATATTTTCTTTTGAAAAGAAAAAAAATGGAACAGTCACACTGACGACACCGCAATGACGACAATACTACTGCACGCAAGATACAAAATACTGGAAATATTTCATAATAATATAACAACGAAGAAATCCTCACGTCACACATTTTGTTTGGTGAATTATGTATACGTGAGGTACTGTCCGTGCGATATAAGAACTGTTATTATATTTCCCAAGACTAAAATTTATCAAATTCAGAATTCTTACGACATAATTCTCTGTTTTTATTAATATGAATATGCGTGTCATAGTGTATACTTGTATTGTAGTCTTATCGTGAAATAGTTACTGTTATTATATTTTTACAAAAAAAAAAAAAAAACATATAAACATACAATAAGATTGATTATGAAAGGAAATGGCATCGATTAAATAGATTATACGAAAACTCATTCGGTTTTCCCACTCCTTCGATTGTTTTGAAGATAAATCTTATTACATGTACGACAAATTTAACCAGCCGAAACTTTAGACAACTTTTAAACGAAATCTTTCTTCGCTACGCTTACTATATTCTACTCCAACAACAGCCGGTTGGGCCTTAAGTCATGTACGCACTATATATACACGGAGAATCGGGACGACATATTAAACACATTAGATACTCTGAGTTTGACAAATTTCGACCAAGAACTTTAATGGAGCGAAAGTTGCCGTCGTGTCATAGTCGCGTACCGAATTCCTGACGAATTTGCTCTCGAGACATTTTAAAAATACGCCTTAAGTCACTGCGCTGATTTAGATTGAATACTTTTACGCATATCGATTATTCTTAAGGTACCAGCAGCTGTGAAGACGTATGTCAAGCGCTTATAATAAATTATTCGAAGAGGATTTTCTACTTTCTCGAAACAACAACATGTCATGTAGACACTAATTTCATATGGTTTTAATCGGTTTACTTTGAGAATTCCATATAAGTGCCGTAATTATAATAACTGTGCAGTATTAAGATGAGTAATAAATTAAATCAAATAGTATTTACTGGAAAACTATATCTCGAATTTTTCACAACAATCATATAAAACTTAATTAAAACGTATGTATAAACTATAGAATATAGATACTTTAAAATAATAATTATTGTATATTATTATAATAAACATTTTTTTTACAAAATTGTTATGATTTTATCTTTATACTTATTTATAATTCACTAATATCTAAAAAGGTTATGAGAAATGTAATGTTCATAATAATAATATTGTATACAGCGTAGTACAATAATAATAGGGCTTGAACGTTTTAGGATTTAAAACAGGCAAAATATAAATGTAAATATGTACGGAAAAAATTGTAACATCCGCATGTACAAATTTTAAATGTAGGTAAAGGTTTAAAATTATTTTGAAATTTAAAAAACAAAATTTTAATTTAAAAAATACTGTAAAATTGCAATCGTGTACAACAAATTTACCAATGAATAAATAATAAATATATTTGTGATAAGTTAAATCAATAACTTATTAAAGTAAGATACTATTTTGTCATATTAGCAAGATATAGATTTAATACATATCTCACAGCTATCGTCAAATTAATATTCAATTGCAACGATGACGATTATAAATATGTACACAAAATAATATTGAGTTATATGTTCAATGTTATTTAAAATGCATAGTTTAAGAAAAAAAAATTAAATATTTTAAAAAATATTAAATATTATATTACTAAAATATAATATGCGAAATTCCTGATTATTTAGCTTGGTTTGCTGTAAATAGAGAGTATATTATAGAATAATAGGCAATTCTTACAATTGTTGAGCCCCAATAATAATTTATAAAGCATTCCTAAAATAAACATCTTAATACGGCGCACTGGCTATGCAAAATAGCTACACCCACGTCAACAAGTGACAATTAAGTATAATATTATTGTGGTACAATACCTAATAGATGACGCGTGTTCAATATTCGAAAACCGTAAAAATCGGGAATTATAATATCGTAATCTCGGTTTTTGTTGAAAACACAACACCGACCAAATAAACAAACACCGACCCCGAAACAATGAAACTATAATAGTAATGCCGTTGGGGTGTAAAGTTTTAATCTGAGTAGCAAAACAAAAATAAATCCTTTCCCGGTGATTTATAGGAGATTTTCTGACACCCTTATAACTCGCACTGCTGCCGCATAATATCGAATATATTGGAATTCACAAAAGAAGTGAGGAGAAAAGAAAACGACCCCAAACTTTTCAACCGGGAAGAAGGTGCCTTTTTTTCAACTACTGAAATACTCATTACACACTCGAATCGGCCACAGCAAAATGTATAACGCCGACGTATAGTGGTGTACACGGTAATACAGGTACCTAAATCGTTCGAAAGAAAAAAAAAACTGTCAGCCGCTGACGTTTACTGCTGCAGCTAGTTAGTTAACGGTACGCGTATTATATAAGGTGAGTACCAAACCGACCCGCAGTGAACAAGTCGAGTGGCCGCTGCGTTTTTTGTGATCTCCAAAATTTCGACGAGTCGCCGATAAATCAAAGTGGCCACGGATGGCGCGCAAAACCAAAAATCGTTTTGTTCGACACTTCTTCAATACAACGATGTCGTCGACTATCTTTTAAAATCATACCGTTGGCTGAGAGACCAATTATTAATGTTGACACTGCGTGGGTAGGTACCCATCAAAGACAAGTATTTTCAAAAAAGTAAAATAATACATTTTCAAGGTTCGATAAATCCGGATTTATAAATCAGTGATGATTTTACCTTGAAATGATTACCGGGCGGTTTTACGTAATCGAAATATATTTCTATTACGATCACAATATTAATAGGTACTGAAAATTAAAACGTAACACCTCAGTATAATTTAATTATTTTTTATAAAACATTTTTAACGTGCTTACAACTCAAGGAAAATTATTAGTAGAATTACCTATAGGGGTTTTTGATTTTATTTAAAATCACTAAAATATAATAATTATGTTTACCTTAATGAGATATAATAAAAATTATAATTATATATTATATAAATTTACGTTTGATTGAATATATTTAATTATTTATTTATTTTTTTGCTTAATAATATAATGGATTGAATTGCTTTACAATTGTATACAATTTTGCATAAATTTATTTACATAAATGATCAATATGCGACAACAATGTCATGAAATTAACTTCTTTGGCAAAAGTTTTTTAAGCTATTAATCCAAATGGATGGCAATTAGCTGTAAACTAAACGGCAAAATGTGTGGGTACAAAATATATTGTTTTTTAAATATAATTTTATTATTAAATGGAAGAGCTTTAATGTTATTTTAACTATAGAAATACAATCATCAAAACATTTTCATTTGTGCCATTCATTTGAAGTGATATGAAATCCGTTAAAAATTCGTATTTATTATCAGCATACTTTAAACCGTTAAACAGTATTAAGTACTATCTACTAAGTACTAGCAGCTTATAAAAAAAATAGTACAATTTTTTAAATATTAACGTTTACAAGTGAGCAAATGTATAAAATAAATCCAAAAATTGCATTATTATTTCAAAAACCAAATTTATAATAACACGTCTGACACATATATTATCATGAAATGTATTAAAATGCACTTCAATATCATGCACGCGTGCACTTTAAGTTTATTACTATACTTTATGCACCAATTATATTATATTGCACAAGAGATCGACAAGCACGTCACATTCAAGACAAACTGTATAAATCATTGACGTCTTTGTTGTGTATTATGATTGTCTTTAATTTCAGCGTGTGCATAATTGTTAAAAATTAAACGTTGTACATTTTAATATTGAAGTATAAACGTTAATTGAAATACCATTTTAATAATACAAATGCAAAAATTTTCAAGATTTATTCTTCTGGACAACAATACATCAGGCTAAAATCTAAAGAAAATAACCATTTACAGTAGTGGTTGACGTCTTGAACGGACAACAATAAATTCAAACAATGGAGTATTCTCGACTGTGGAAAATTTAAAAATACATTTCTGATTGCAGTAAACACAAAACGCTGGCGTATTTTATATGCACGTTCGATAAAACGGCGATTATTCCGGAAACTCTTCCTCATTCGCCTTTTGAATATACGAGCAATACAATCTCGCCTCGGCGTTTCCTTTATTTAATATTCTAGTAGTTTTGGCGGTTTCAGTGGTTTCAGCGGTTCGTTGACAAGTCATTTTTGAACAAAATATAGTAAAAGTAGCTTTGATGGTAAACCACAAAAACCACTGTTCGCTCGATCGTTGCAACTATACGTGCTCCAAAAAAGCGTAGAGAGATTCAATCGAAGTGTAAAACTGTTGAGAACCAAGTGGCTATATGACATAAACAGAAAGTTAATAAAAATACATACCATTTTCTGCAAAATTAGTAGGACATTAACATCTATATAAAACTATACCTGATATGATATAAACACCAATGCTAAAGAATCATAATTAGCATTATTAATATTTTATTAACTTATTAAAATATAAAAATTGTCAATATTATAGTAAACATGTATAATTTTTTCGTTCATTAAATAAATTTCATAAAAGACCTTTTTTTTGTAAAGTTTATTTTCACTAAATATACCACATTCACAAAATATACATACCATAATATTATAATTAGGTACTTACAACATAATGTTATAGGTAATACAAAAACATCTGACATTATATGATAAAATATTATGTTTGGTAATTTTAAACGATTCATTTAGTTCTAAATTTAATATCTAGATTGAAGCGCGTAGGTACCAGAGATTTTAGCGATTTTGTATGAAACTACTTACTTTTTTCTTATCTCGTTTTGGTACTCGTGTATTCTATCGAACCAAAAAACGAATTTGTCCATAAAACCGTGGAAGCTGATGGACTTATTTGTAAGTGATTTCAAAACGGTACAATATTTGTTCATAAGATTTACTATTAACAAGGATGGAAATAATGTATATCTTATGTTAAAAAAAAAAAAATAATAAACACAATTTAGGTTGATGGTTAGATTAACTTCATATTTAACCACTGTCTCTCACAATCAAATCCACCAATTTCGTTTTCGTATACGTGGAATTACCATCAGTTCTCCACATTAAGTTTGAGAACGTTCGTATACGACGCTACTCGATCATTAAACAAATTATTTATTGTACCTGCTCGTAAATAAGTGTACCTACCGTATTATTATCACGTTTAATTCTCGGCACGATTAAAATATCCCAAACCAACCGTACCTTATCTTATATATTATTGTTATATGGTGAAATGGTAATTGTCCAATTGCATATACATATTATCGTTCGTAAACAAAATTAACATATACTAGGTACGTGACCTACGCCTTACAATAATATATTTAACAATTATTTTCGACTATAACTATCTGCATGAGAATAATACATAATGTATAATAATAATACAATATATTGTCTCGTAGCGTTGGTTTTTCCATTCATAAATTATTGTATATTCGGATGAATAATAAAAATCTACTGTTACGCGTTACCGCGACAACGTCCTTCTCTATTTTGGTTTTGAGTATGCTTTTTTTTCTTCCTTTTATGTATACGTATTTTTTTTTTTTTTTTTTTTTGGGCAAACTATCCTTTTCGAGTCCATTACCACTATCGGATATGAATATGGTAATGTGTAATCCATACACGTATCACAAGCCAGTATCAAAATAACTGCAGATATATTTTATATCCGGCCATATTATAATATGCCGTCGTTTCACATATAAATTGGTGATTATGCGTTTTCGCCATCATTCTTTTGAACAACGATGGGAAATTTCGAATGCATATTTTTCGTGTTTTTTTTTTCTAACGCAGTGTTTTAGTTAGAGTGTTCGCATATCACGACACACACATAATATATATATATATATACATATATATAATGAAGGGAAAACAGTCCTAATGTGTATTTATTTCAACAAGCCCTAACTACTTGAATACTATATATTTGGAATGCATTTTGTCGGATGACAATTATTACACAATACAGTACGAATAACACTAATTTGTAATAAATGTTTGGTTTTCAACACATAAAGTAATTTGACACTAATAGATAGAGATACTCCTGAGTTTGATATACGTATATTCCAGAAGCTACTTTTGCTTATGAAAAAAATTCCATATCAAATAAACAATAATTGTAAGTCATTGCTCGACAACGGTTATTAGTTATTATCATGTGGTTTCGTAATGAACGAAAAACACAAAAATGTGTTACGAGCTTATAATGAAAAAGTTGCACTGGGAGGAATCTGTTAAACATCTAGTAAAACAAAAATGATAACTATTCTCGTGTAAGTATATTAATATTTTGTTACAATACGTACACTTCTATAGCATAACCCGCAAATAATATAAAACTATTATACAAATAATAATTGCAAAAAAAAATTTAAAATTCTTTAAACATTTTCTTTGTAAAAAAATGCGTGGCAACAGTCCAAAATTATACATAAGTATGTATAAAATAAAAATAAAAATCTTTGTAGACTACTCTGCGCACACCGCAACGTGGTGTTAAAAACTCTGATATATTTTGAGGATCAAATAAACTTGTGATTTTTTTATTCGGTTCCAAAATATATAAGCTATTGCAATTGTTAATTAAATTATATTACTTTTTTTTTATTCATAAACATGATTTCAAATTGTGTTCGTTATATTTTTGAAAAAACACTTTTAAGCAATTTCGTACTACTGTTCAATATTAATATATCTGTAATTATTTCATCCAATCTTAACAACAATTTGAAGTACAGGATTTTGTGAATTATTTTTGTTTGGTGATAACTTGTACGCCTTGGTGAGTGACAGGAGTTTAAAACCTTCTTTGCAGTATACTATAATCTTTGCCAAAATTATATTTAAATATACAATGCTTCAAATAAGCAATAGTAATTGATTTATTGTTTGACATTACATTAATAAAATGCAATAATATAATAAATATAATTATATAATAAATTACACATTTTGTTTACTATGGTTAATCTTTGTTTTTTATTATAGTAGTACAATACTTACATCAAATTATTAATTATTAAACGTGTCAGATACACATTCATATAAAATGATATAATTTTTTATCTATTTTATAGGTGTTTTAAATCAAATTTTAGTTTTTGATATCCTAACTATATTCTGTAAAATATTAAAAAAGCACAAATATAATACTGTGTTCCAATATTAATAATTTACATTTAATGTGCTTTAAGTTTATTTTATAATATATTCAAAAGTGAAAATTGAAGACCTCCGAGAGTGTTTTGTTACAAAACATTAATTTTTCAGACATAATTTCTTTTATGGATTTTCATGTAAAAATAATTAATTAATTTTATTACCATCAATCATGTTCCAAATGTTTACGATTCAATGTTATCAACTTTTTCCATGGTGTTTTAACAATTTTGTTTTAATTTAAATATTTAACTACAGTATTCAGAATACATAATTATAATTTTAATAATTCTTTTAATTTGAATAACATCTGATTAAATATTTAAATTATATTATATTTTTATTCGTTTGTCTAAAATATATTTTGTTTGAAATAATACAATTTATTAAATCCTTAATATATTTTATATTTGTGAACATACATTATGATTTAATATTTGTATATACAATTAACAGTTGATTGCATATTATTATTTATACAGTTGTACATATTTTAGATTTTTTTTTCAAATTATAATCAAGCGTAATATTAGATTGTGGTCAGTTAAGAAAAATCAGTGCGGAATCACATGTTGTTACATGTAATAATACTTTTATTGGACCGCCGATTATTTCAAATAATTATAACATTTAATATTACTACACCAAAAGAAATGATTCAATCTGTAAATATCAGTAATTAAGTAAATAAGTGAAACGATAACAGTCAAATAATAATATAAGAAAGAATAGGCATGGTGTAATCCATTTATTATTATTAACTTAACAGTATACTTTTGCAAACCATCTTAGTGAGAGTGAAAATTGCGTCGGAAAATACGTATATTATGATCGTTTTTGTTGGTTCTTTTTGTCGTACATACGTATACTTAAGTGATAGATCATTCGCACTAAGTCGCCGTAACAATAATTTGCAACCCAGTCACGGCTGTATAAGAAATTGCGTGCTGGATTGAACACGTTTCAAGTATTTAATACATTTCGGTTAGGTTAGTTTGATTTTCATTGCGTCGCCGCCGTTGATTAACTGTTAGCACGTCGTAGGTAGTGAGTTAGGTGCCCATTGTCTTGTTCGCAAGACTTATTATTATTATGATATATATGCATAGTGTTTTAGCAAGCATGTTCAGACCATTTTTTATTTAATAATGAATTTATTAAAATTCTCATTTTCGGAATTTGTAATTAATAAATACGCTGACAATACGCTTAAAAATTATATTTTTAAATCCTCGAGGTTTATTTTCTTCTAATTATCAAACTAAACCACCTGCCTTCTTTTTACATTTTTTTTGCTGTAAATTAGTGGATAATTATTTTTTTTATGTTTATGTTTATGTATGAATTCAAAATAGTAGTGTTTTGTTATTGAAATGTTTATATCAATAATAAAAGTTCTTAAAATGGTTATGAAAAATATAAAAATCTTATATTATGTAATTTTGGATGTAATATTTATTATACTTCGATCATTTTATTAAATTATAAATATTGATAGACTAGTATAAATTACCATATCTTCTTAACCCATTTTATCATAGACGTATTATCATTAGTATAAAATGTTAAATAACTTAAAATTACTAATTTGAATTTTGATTTTAACATGTTAAGTTATTAAAAAAAAAATACGCCATAAGTAATTTATAGTAGAGAAGGGGATTCTTATTTGAAAAAAAAACAGACATTTGTAACTTCACATTAAACTTGTTAAGTAATAAAAAAATCTAAAAATGTTTAAATTATGTTCGTTAAGTATTTATTTAAAACAATTTTAAAACTCAAATTTTGCTTGGTGAAACAGTCTGTATTATATTTTATATTGTACCACTACATATAGCATTTTGTCATTGATTTACTAAGAGAACAACTATTATTCTAAATCATCCGATTCGGCGATAATATTATTTGGTGCTATGTACCTACTCATGATATTCAACACAATATAATAACAAAAATCAAATCATGATTGTATGCCGCGCGTATATACCTATACGTGTGCATTAATATTATTGTTGATGTCTACTGTTTATTTACATAATATCACCAATATCTTATGTATATCTGGTTCAGGTTTTCTCAATATGCATTACTTGGTAACACAGTCATTCCATTTATATATGTTCATAGCACACACATGATATAAATAAATATATTTATGAGTACCTATATAATAGTTGTATATATATATATATATATATATATATATATATATATATGTTATTAGTAATTATGAATTAATGTGTATCTGGACAACTATAATAAACATAAATAACCAATTTTCAAAATGTCTGAGATAATGTATTATTACCTATACTATGAAATATTATATTGAACATACATATTTATTAAACAAAAATCACGTAACGTACCGGAAGAATATTACAGTACAGTGGTTGAAAATTCCCGACTCTCTGACTTGTGGTAGCGGCTAGACACGTCTGGTGTACAACATCTACAGATTACATTATACTACTAAAATGATGGAAATTTAAAATATTTTTTGCGTAGTTTATCTTTATTTTGCATGTTTCTTATGATAATGAAATTACGTTATTTTTCTGTGATGCTTGTATACGATCATTTTTTTATATTTTTATTAATTTTCTTTAAATTTTGAAAAATGACCGGCTAGAAATAACTTAAGACTTTTTGTTTGTTTCTTTATTAATTAAAATAAAAACTTTTATTCTAATTTAATTTGCTTAGTAAATTACACAGTCCAGTGACATGAATCAAACGATGAAAATGTATTAATGCCATTAAAAATGTAAAATAAAACTTTTTTTGTAGTAATCAAATTAAGTCTAATGTACAAACAACGCTATTACACCTCGTTAGAACCAGCGATTTTTCAGTGAGAAATTTAATCAAAATTCTACCATAAAAAAGTTACAATTGTAATAATAATAATAATAATAACAGTTTATGTTTAATTAGAAATGTATTATTTTCTCTTAATCTTGCAATGCGTAAACGTTTAGAAGTTTGTATCTTTCTTTTCTAATTATCATCAAAAAGGGTTTTCTGAGCCGTTTATAGCATGCCAAATTGAAAAAAGTTAGTATTTATAAAACAAATAAACATAAGCAACAATTAAAATATGAAATAAATGCAAATATACGAAAGATGTTTTCCGGATCCACAGATCATAGTTATTTAAACTTATGATTAAAGATACTTCATGAAAAACATAATTTGAGCTTGAGTCATAAAGCGTCGCGAATAGATTGGGATGCCGAATAATACATATTATTTGTATGTATTTAACTGCGTTCTATTTGAATTAATTACCCTAATAATCTTACTATAACAACTTATAAGTTTAATATGTAAACATGTGGTTATAATATGTTAGGTCGTTGATTTATTTCTGAATATTAAACTTCGATTTTGCAAAACTAAACATTATATTTTTATAATTTACAATCACGATTTTACAATGATATTGTTTTTTGTCTCTATACACATGGCAAGTATAGATAGTTAAAGAAAATTCTTTGATATTGAAATTTGATGGTTTTTTTTCTTATAACATACTGGTTGGTTGGATCTATTTTGTACTAATAAATATTTTTCAAAATAATCGGGAAATACGGGTAATATGTTGAGAAAATCGAATATGTTATTTTGGTACAATTCAAAAATGAATAATTGTTGATCCTTTAAATGTTTAATAAATGTTTGATTGATTGATCAACTTTTACACATGATATACATTTTTAAAATATTTTGATTGTTTTAAGTAATTTTTTTTTTTTACTTCTATAAATTTCGATATTTTTTTTTGCTTCAAAAACTTTAAAATTTAAAATTGTCGGTCAATAACAGTGTTTTTTTTTATGTTTTACTTGTAGGGTATCATAATGATATTATAATGATATGGTAGGTTTTGAAACACATGTTTTAGTATGACGTGGGACATAGCTTTGTCGCTAAAAAAACCAAGTGGTCACCAATCTGAGAGCTATCAACGCCGGACGGCGCTTGACCACAGCACTATTATTATTAGTGACTGCGATCAAAAACTACGCCACACAACGCTCCTTATTTATTTTTATACACATTTAAAGTTTAAATGCTGATAAAATTCATCAAAGTTACAAAAGTTTGAAAATTGTTTTGCAGTTTTTTAAATGTTTAGCTTTTATATTTAAGGCATGACAATTTAATACAAAGTACTTTTAAAGTAGTTCATAATGGAATTAAGAAATATAAAAATATATGTATAAGTATAATTAAAAAAAAAACTTCTAATTTCGAATTTAGATTAAATCACTTATTTAAATAATGAATAATGATGTCAATTATTTTCCTAAAATTCAAAAACATTATTCTCGATGATTTTAAACTTTTATGTATATCATTATATTTTATTCACACAAGACACAAAGATATTTTCAAATGCAATGTAATTTTCGTAGGTAATTACCAATAGTAAAATAAATTAATTTAAAAACAATGTCAAAAAACATTAGTTGAAATAAAATTAATGATATAGGCTGAATGACTGTCTACGCTTAGAATCTTTTTTCAAATACAATGATATATTATTGAATTCAAATTTAACACATTTATCACACCCACACAACGCATACTTTACAACAGATCAGTATTTACTTTCAAACCATTTTTTTTTCAATGTGTTTTATGTGACATGTAAAAATAATTAATTAAATATAAACTTAAATAGAATCAAGATTATGACATCATATCAATATACAAATTACTGTTAAATCTAACTTTCTTATAAAAATGTATCTATACTTATATGTTTAATTTAATTTATTTATTTTAAATTTTTTTTAAAAAGCTTTTGATTCTATATTTTTTTTTATAATTCAGCATTTGAAAATATGTTAAAAAAATCTCTTTAGGTAGTTGAAACTTTAGTTTTTGAGCTGATTGAGGAAGCTATTATTTTTGTAATAACGAATGTATATTTTTCACTTTGAATATTTTCTTTCATGTTTATGGTTGTGGCCATTGGGTTGGAAATTTTATGTGCAATCCGTATTAAGTTTTTCTAAACTACTGCAGTTTGTCTAATATAATAATAACAGCGAGAACATGAAGAAATGTAAGAACCGAATACACAGTTTATTGGTTCTATTATTATTTATTGATCCCAAAGTCCTATATATTTGTTTTCTTCAACTAATAATAACTAATAACTAATAGTAATGAAAATAATTGTACAAACTGTGAATTTAATTTAAAACTATACTATGATAGGGCACCGTTAAATTATATTACTATAGTATGTAAAATATATTTATATTTAATTATTATATAATATAATCAAAGTTCTCTGGTTTAAAATAAATTAATTTTTAACTGATATTTTTTATAAGTTATTTTCTGGTGGTATTTTCTATCAGATATTGACTATCCGATGTCAATAAACGTATTTTAATGTTTTAATTTTCGACATAATCGAATGATTTTGTCGCTAAACATAGTCAAAGCCTTTAACTTTTAACACAACATTGTTTGCAAGTTTCACGATATTACGAATATTATCATGCCTATATTGTGTCATTACCTATATTATTTCACTCTACGTAATAATTTATGGACTAATTCAATCGCAGTTAATGTAATGTGCACCGTCATGAATATATATGCATACATGAAACGACATGGTTGGTTGAGGTGGCAGAAGAAAATCATAAATAATTGCTTTTTATCGTGGTTATATTATTTGGTTGTCGCGCTGACGGGAACTGCAGTGCGTAGTCGTGGGTGAGGGCAGGGGGCATCGACTGAAACGTATTTCGGCCTTCTAAAAGGGACCGAAATAATTGATATTTATAAATTGCTGGGAGCTGAAAGCCATATTACGCCATAACATCCCGGCATGTCATCTCTACCCTTAGCTCTCGCTCTCTCTACTATCACCCTCTCTCCGGTCACCGCGTCCAACGCCTCTCACTCATTGCGCTTCGTCCTACCTACCGCTAGGCGGCGGCGAACCGACCGCCACGAAATTCACCGCTTTCGCCACACCGAGTACCCGCCGTACACGCGTGCATATTATATATATATGTTACCGGCAATATAGACAATTCAGGTATTTTGCAAACTACCTAGGCTTTATGCATATTGCTGACCCATTTTAGGCAATATAAATAAAACATATAATGTTTAATATTATTTTACATATAACCTAGGTATTTTATAAAATACCTAGGCATTATGTAAAATGCCAATTTCTTTTTAGGCAAAGTAACAAACAATTTTTCATAATCTGTTAAAACATTATATTAATTTTTAATTTTTATCTATTACTATATTTTCATACATTGATATTATTATTATTATTGTATTATATTATTTTATTAAGTAATATTATTTATACATTTTACTTAAACTAATAGCTACTTATTACAACATGTTGTAGAAAAATGACATTTTGAAGTGCACAAAACATTATTTTTAAGGCAAATGCACTTTTTATTTTGGCACTTGGTCTTACAAATACATTTAAAAAATCCTTGGCCAGTTCCTGTGGACTGTTCCTTTGCGACTGTTCGTAATGCCACTTCTGTCTCTATTGGAACCTCGTCAATTTGTAGTAGCTTTTTCTGACATACTGTAAACTGACTTCTGGCATATAACTGCTTCAGAACTCCATCCCGAGTTCCTAATCGATAAAAACCATCACTTGTCACCTAAAAAAAATAAAATATCTTATAGTTATTATTATTAAATGCATAATTTTTAAACTTATTTATTACTTCTAAAACAATTGCCAGTATACTTCTTGCATCTAAACGTCCTTTATCTACCTCAGGAACTGGAACACGTACAGTTGAATGAATTGCCACCGGTAATAGCTTCTTATCCGACCACGCCATCATTTTTTTTGCTTGATTTTCCAGATTTTCTTTGGCTCTAGTTCGCATGATATTGGCGTTTTCGTTATTTAATTTGATAGTTGTAGCTAATTGTTGTTCTGTATGTAATGCTTCATTTTCGATGTTTTGTGGTTGTTCTGTAATTTTTTCTGTTTCTGTTACTTCATTTTCAATATTTTGTGGTTGTTCTGTAATTTTTTCTGTTTCTGTTACTTCATTTTCAATATTTTGTGGTTGTTCTGTGATATGTTCTGTGTCAGCTGATACTTCATTTTCGACTTTTTGTGACTGTTCTGTAATTAATTCAGCTAACTGTTCTTCATTTTCTATCGTACTTATTACATCGTGTGGTAAATTTGAAGTGTTTAGACCAATTTTAATTTTGCAGCCAAATAAAGCTTCATATGGAGACATTTTAATACCAGAATGATAAGCTCGGTTTTTCATAAGCTGGATGAATCGAAGTCCTTCGCTCCAGTGTCGGTTTTTTTCATCTTGCATCCACGTTGTCAACATATTTTCAATATCCTGATTTGCACGTTCTACACTACCTTGAGATTGACTGTGCCTCGGTTTGCCATGTACTATTTTTAATTCGGGCCACATGTTTCTTAAATTAGACACTATTTGGTTTGAAAATTCTCGTCCATTATCAGACTGCAAAATAGTAGGAGCTCCAAGCAACGTAAAAATATCTATAATATTATAGGCTACCTCTTCAGCCCGTTTAAATTCGAGGGGCTTGAGAACAACAAATTTAGTGAGGTGATCCTGGTACACCATAATAAATTTAAATTTTCCATCAGGATGAGACTGGAAGTCTATTAAATCAACTTGGCATCGGGAATTAAAGTCTGGAGATATTATTGGTTTAACTACCACTCCTTTTTTCGAGCCTTTTTGTTTTTGTTGACATGGTTCACAAAAATGCAAAAATGTCTCTATATCACTACGTGTTATATTTTTATATTTATTACCAAGTTCTTTGATCATTCGATCACGCCCACCATGTCCTATTGATACATGTGTGGCTTGCAATATATCAAATAGCTCACTGGTTGGCACATAATACAGAACAACATTGTCATCTTTTACAGGGAATATAAGTTTCGTTTTTCCTTGTACAACCAGTATATCATACCTACGATAACAGAAATAAATCAATTAAAATAAATCTAAATAAAAAAATAGATGGCTGTATTTTATAAAAGTACTTTATATACAGGGCTTCAAGGCGCGGATTTCTATGCACTAAAAAGTATCGAAAGTTATTCGTTAAGTATTTAAATAATTAATTACTTAAATACTTAACGAATAAAAAAATAATTTCAAAACACCAGAAAAAAAGATGACATTGCATCAAAATCCCAGCCCCAGCCCTCGGTTAATATTACGAAAAAACAATATATTTTTTTTTAAATTTAAGCCCTGAATTTAAGTATTTTTTTCTAATATGAATTTCTTACCTTTTGATTAAACGGAAGTCTTTAGGCTCTTTTTTCTTACGTCCAGTTTTAAGTTCTGCAATAATTTCTATCAATTCGTTATATTTTTCATCAGACAAAAAACTAGTATTATTAGCCAAATTTTTACGGTTTTTATGTAGTTCGTTATAAAAATTTGACTTCATATTAATCGTATCCATAATAATGCCACACTGCTACGAGAAACGAGAATGACGATAAAATAATAAAAGTAAGAATGTTCAATTTAGTTCACACCGCGACGAGATACGAAAATGACGATAAAATAATAAAAATATGTTCAATATAGTTCGTCAGAATTATTATTTTTATAGTAGGGTATGAATCTGATGCAATAAAGATTAAGATTCTTATCTTTATTGTGTCAAATCATCACGCGGCGGCCGGCACACGCATTTACAATAAACGATAAGTAAAGTCGTTGGTGAATACTGAATAGGTAAAGCGCAGATTTCTATGCAATTGCATATTTTTTTCTTTTCACATTTTTGGATTTTTGTCAGTTATCTTTATAAATTATAATAGATTGATTGAAAATAATAGATTTTTATTATTAATTAATTTGTAAATTTTAAATAAATAAAAAACAATCCTTGCAAAAAACCGCGCTCTAGTAATAGTCGATACCCAATTTTGTTTATTTTGATCATATTTCCTATTTCACTTCTGGCATTATACATAATACCTAGGCAAAGTTCGTATTGTGCATATTTCCGAGTGATTTTTGGCATTTTATATAATGCCTAGGCATTTCACAAAACACCGGATTATCCATACTGCCGGTAACATATATATATATATGTGTGTGTTGGTTTGTGTGTGTGTGGCTGTGTCTGCGTTTATGTGTATATGTCCCAAGCGCGTTCAATATGCATTGCCCGTAAAGTTATTAATACTAATTTGCTCTAATCCGTGACACATTGTAAGCCCCTCGTCCATCTCTCCCGGGGGAGTGGCGCGGATCGTCCCGAATCCGGCTACTCCGTCTGGTTCCATCGCCGTGCACTCCGCGTATTGCGTATAATAGTACGGCAGCTGCGCGCGCAATCCCGCGTACCCGCTACCCCTACACAAAGACCACCCTCCGACCGCGCATACAACCGACCCCCCCTCTCGGTATTCCACCGCAACACCGACGTACGCGTTGCGGCGATGAATCTCGAGGGATCGGCGCAAAGTTCTAGCAGCGGACCAGATGAAAATTTATCTTTTCTTGTTTCAGGATACTTTTGGCACATCACCGATATACATTATGACGTGAATTACGCAGCCACCGGCGATTACGCACAAAGTGAGTATAATGAGTATATATTATAATAATATCTATACAAGAGTATTATATTGTTACAATAAGTATTTGCGTTTTAATCGAACAGTTTCGTATTGTTTAGTAAAAAAATAGGGGTGGTGGATTGCAAAATAATTTGTTCAAAATCGAAATAATAACTTAATTGTTTGTTTTTACACGAATATTAGAATATTACAACTAATTGTATGGCTTAGAAACAAAATGTATGTATCCGAATCGTTGAATAAAATTAAGTGCATAAGAGTTAATTAAAAAAGGGGGTTATAACTTGTTTGGTAAAAAAAAAAATAACGGGATGATAATCCTGTATCATAATTTATGAAATAATATTATTGAGTTATTTGTATAACCCTAATAATTTAATAACGATGACACTACGTCAACATAATATACATGTATAACAACAAGAGAAACATGAAATAAGTGTACTTGTGCAATAATTTGAGGAAAAAAAAGTAAATATCTTATAAATGCATGTAAAATGCATTTTTTCTTTATTTTAGAAGATTTAAAAATGTCAGCTTTTAGAACATGACGTGTGTGTAGAAAAATAATATCGCCCCCCCCCCCCCCAAAAAAAAAAAAAAAAATATTAGGACAAGTCGTGTCCTCATCCTCCTCTACTACCACAATTATAACACAATAACCGAATGTCTCACGTGCAAGTATATTCGACCGATTAGATCACGAGTGTCGTCATATAATGAAAATGGCGAAATGTGGTAATATAAAAAATTATTGTCCACAAATTATATGCGTTCCTAGTTTATCGATCGGAATTTTGGTATATTATTAAATTGGGTGCCCCAGAATTTTCGTGTGGATGCTAACCGAGTATGCATTTTCCACCCGTGAGTAACCGACGGCATCATAAACATTTTTTGCTACTCCGCCGAAAAGTTTACCACCGAAAGATTGATCTAAACAGGAATAAAGTTTGAAACAGTTTTGTATACATGCGCATTATGCGTGGAGGGCAGTAAAATGTCGGAAAAAATCTCAGAATGCCTGTGATTGCCGTCTTTGACGAAATCAAACCAAAGCTGTGGAATTGTGGTTAATGCAATATATATACACGACTAGCCGTTTTTCGGTGTGACTGAGATTGGTTGCTCGTAACCACCACTACATCCCTCTAGCATACTCAGACTTTTGGTTTGTTTCGTAAAGTTTTTAACCACATTTAATTTTGAAACGGCTGATTTTTGGAAACAGTTTGTAAGAGTTTTGTGTGGTTCTATTTGAATGTTAACGATTTATAGCTGCAAACACTTTTAAGATTTTTAGATATTTTAGTATTTTATTTAGGAACAAATCATTTTATAAACACAGTTAGAATAGGAAAAATAATAGTTTAGAATAAAGTTTTTTGATCGATGATAAAAATACTATACGTACAAATAAGTTGATTGAGATTCGTAGTGTTATTATAAGGAATATTAATAAAAGCTGACATTTTTTGTTTATAAATTATAATTTTCTTAACATTTTAAGAGGACGTCGTACCCGGATATGTTGTCTCTGTCTTGCACACGTACGACATAGGCAACACGCGTTTACGCAGTCTAAATAGAACTCGCTCAATTTTGGTTCTTGAGTAAATATACATATTATAAAATTAAAATATGACAATATTTTGGAAGGCAAGACGACGAGTTTTTAAAAAAAAAATTTAATTTTGAAAAGTTAAAGGTTATTTAAAAATTTTGAAATTTTTGCTATTTCTAAACGATATCACCGTCTTCATCTTGATTTTAAACCAGGTTTACTCTAGAACTAAAATTGAGCGAGCTCTATTCAAACTGCGTAAACGCGTTTTGTCTGTATCGCATCTGTGTAAGATGGAGACAAATGCGGGTGCGACGTCCTCCGATTGTTTAATAATTGATTATCCTATATTATTTTTATTCGCGGTTGTTATTTATTATAATTTTATTATCTAAATATTTGATAACCGTTTTTATCTAAATTTGTATTATACATACACATATTTTATATTTATTTTTCCAAGACAATGTCCACAGAATAGATGAAATTCGTTTACAATAATGCATCGTAAAAATATATTGAATTTATTTTAACTATTAAATTACTTAGTTTGATAATGTATGCTATTTCTAACCACTAAGGCAAGTTAATTTCTAAAACAATTTTGAATTGCTTGTGTTGAATTCTACTAATTAGATTTTATAAAGGCATTTACTGACTGTATAAGTTATACGTTTCAGAACTACCTTCTATACAAAATGCATTAAAAAATAAATATATATCGAAAGCTTAAATGAAAAATTATTTGCACTGACGATATTGATTTATTTTACATCATTGTGAATATTTTATCATTTTATTTATGCTCAGTTGATAATTTATCTGTTCGAACGCGGATCTACTAAAGCGCATTATCGCGACTTATCAATTTCCCCCCTCCCTCTTCGAAGTTCGCCATCGTACCGAAGCTGTGAGTGCTAATTTTATATAAGCTGTGCCGCCATCGGCCAGCCTTTATATTAGATATTACACTTTTTTTTTCCTGGCGTTCGAGCCCGACGCATCGTTGCGTCCGCTCGCCGCCTCGCACCGTGTTGTGTGGCGAAACCGCGTGTGTGGTAAATGCGTTTGCATACATATTTTAAGCCGTTGTGGCATTTTGCGAACTTATACGCGTTCTTTTCCAGCGGTCGACCGCAACGGTCGATATACCTTTTTTGCCGGTCGTGGCATCGCGTATCGTCACCGCAGTTGTGCCTTTTTCGCGTCTTGTTCGGCCACGTGGTCGACGAGGTTTTTATTTTTTGTGCGTTGTTGCCATAAAATCACGCATAGTTGCGTTGCTGTGCTGGTATTCATACACCAAAATTAATTATTATATTACATTCGTGTGCGTCGTGTAACGTGCTGTCCGAGAAAACAACGTGTTTAGACGAGCTCTTCTGTGTGTTGTCGCCACAGAATCTAACACGGTGTTTTTCGTCACCTGGTGTGACGCGTGCATCTCAATATCATCATCATTGTTCCAGCGTTCCGGACCACTAGGCAGAGCTCGAGCGGTGTCGGTATCGTTAACCTATTTTTTTGTATTTTCATTAATTGTACTGTTTGATTTATTGTAATCGTCATATACACAAATTATTTATTTTATTATTATTTCATGGGCGCCCACCTTTATTAGACTGTTAAGCCGTTTGCATTGATTATTATTATTATATTCTATTTATTTAATATACATTTTTGGTGGTGTTATATGCACTCGTATATTGAAGTGCTATTATAATATATATATACCGGATAACATTTTCCCGTTTCCAACACCTCGCGAGTCGTGTCCGATAACCGCGAATTTCCAAAAGTAGGATCGGACGCGGCGCCAACATTTGGTAGCAGAGCGTGGTTCCGACCTCAGTGGGGGGTTCGGTAGCGGTGTGTTGGTTCGTGTTTTGCCTTGGTATTTTGGTGCAAAGTACAGTGCTTGGGTGTTCCCCGGACGTTGACATTTATTGTCTATACGTGTGTATTAGTTGACCGGCCTTCCCCGTGGGTGATTATTATTATTAGTACTATTTAGGTACTGTTAAATTAAATTAAGTTAATGTTTGATGCGCGCATAGTGCAGATAGTAGTATATGGCTGATATAGGCGTTTATTAACATTAAGTTAACCGCGCGTTGGTCGTGGTGTTTGCTATCAGCTGTACTGTAGATTAACGTTAGAGGTAATTCTACGCATCACCTGGATATCGTCGATATATTCAATAAGTTAATGCGTATACGCGATAGCCGTCAGTTTTGATATCGTCGATATATCTAAACTACACTTAATTAGTCGTGTCGGTTGCGAAATTGATATCTCCAATATATCAATTGCACTAACGTTGTAGGTATACTACGTAATTTGCGCCTGTCGTTGAAGTGATATCGCCGATATATCATTATTATTATTTATTATTCGCGCCGGTCGCTGTGAAATATTTTATATAACATTTTGGGTATTGTCCGTTCACTCCGGTTGTTTATACCGTGTTGTGATTTAATTCGTAAGAATTCATTCGGTTGTAGTCTTCCATAGTAGCGTAGGGTGGGGTCCGCTACCATGGCCGAAGATGAAGAGCGTCTCCGTCGTTTTACAAGATTATTAAAATTGAATACTATAAAGCGCGCGACTGTGATTGCGCAAATTCGAAGCACACATGATGTGGCATTACGTGTCGTTACCGACAATAGCTTAGTTTCCCTGTACTCCTTTTACGTGGCTGACCTAGACTCTTTGTGGCACGAGTTCAAGTCTTTTGATCTGGTCGTATTAAACTGTTTGTTTGCGCTTAACAGGGCGGACGAGTATTCGTTAGACTTACATTCTACCATGCGCAAACTTGTCGACATGTCCAAAACCGTTTGGACACAAATATGTCATATGGGCACGGAGCGTATTATTAAAGCACATCCGACGACTTTTGAGTCAATTCCGCGAACGTCGAAGACTGTCCGCGGCCAATGTATTAGTTTTCCGAGTGGACATTTTTCGGAAGTGTTACCGACCCGTCCGTCTGCGTCCGATATAAATTCAGTCGTGTCCCGCCCAACCGCCACACCATTGTTGAATCGTGATTATGATATGTTAGATTGTAATTTGTTGACGTTCAGGTCACCATTGGCCAAGTTGGTTTTTACGCTCGGGCCTGTAATGAGATCGCCGAATTTCGTAAGGCCGTGTATTTATGATTTGTTTAGAAACGGGCCGCTCCTCCCCCCCGACATTATCTGTGCAGTCCGCGCTGCCAATGGAGCTCATAAGTGGTCATTGAACTTTGTTAAAGGTTCGGCCGTGTTAAAGCGCGTAGTCGCGCCGCCGCCGCCGCCTGTGTTCCCACTCCACCCCGTGGTATTCCGTAGGCCTACAATGTGCGTACAAAATCCGGAACGCTATCGCGATGCGTATCCGTCGTTATCGATATATTATTTACCTGCGCGTCGCCGTCTTCAATACGTGATGGGATCGCCGTCGTCATTACGTCAATGGGCAGACGTGACAAGTATCGTGGTTTGGGTAATAGGCCTTCACAAATCGTTTAAAAAATATATGTTCAATCGCGGGTATCAGATCCGCACATTGTTAATGACCGGTTTCTTTGGACAGTATATTAAATCATCGAACGTCGATAGGGCGTTGCGTGGCATAATGCCGATTATTCCAGCCCGACTCCTCTTATACTGGTGTAACACACATGGAGCGAACGGCGATCCGTTGGAATGGGACGACTCATCTCCGTCGCTATCCTTATGTGATTTACCCAAATTTCTGTCGTCGTGTATCACGCGTATTGTTGATATGACCAACCAATTGTCTACGCGTACTTGTAATATTGACCACCTGTTGCATACTGTGGTTCATAGGCGTCGTAAGAGTGCCACTCGTGGTCGACATAACTGTGACCCGTCGGTCCTTGTTGTCATTTGCGAAGCTT
Source organism: Rhopalosiphum padi (assembly GCF_020882245.1). NCBI lineage: Eukaryota > Metazoa > Arthropoda > Insecta > Hemiptera > Aphididae > Rhopalosiphum > Rhopalosiphum padi. Next base: position 7,187,905 of record NC_083598.1, on the reverse strand, counting down.
GGGTATCGTATATATTACCTCCAAGTAATTTGTTTCCGTATATAGTTTTTGACGGAGGCGGTCGACCGCGGCGCTTAGCCCGGTCTAAGCGCGAACGTACCATTTACGTAACGTCGATCTCTTGCGTCTCACAGCATTTCGGTCACCGATTGCACCGATTGTTGTGCTCCACCAATCCGTGTGTCAGTACCACGATGCGTTCCGCATCGTCATCGGGACAGGGGGCAGACCCGTTACATATGTACGAATTGCGGCTAATAATTGTCCGTCGAAAGGTAAGGAGTGATGTAATATGTCCATGGTGGCATTATTACCCACCAATAATTTGAAAATGATTTACTATCATTGTCGCGTCCTGGTGTGTCACCTATAAGCACTGTGCTCCTTGACACGACGCGTCTGGCTCACCAACCCAACCACCTGTTAATTATTTTATTGTATTGCACGTTATTTAACTATGTATAGACATGTCGCTACTGGTTGGGTGTTGGAACGGGGGGAGTCCTCATGTATAAATCCGAAATATAATTTGATCGGTATTATTATTATTATTTTGTAATTTATATTATTTTGTTCAAGCGGCACTATTGTTTTGTGTCCATAATTGTGTACATTATTTTGATATCGTCTTACGACTGGTAAAATGATTGTTTAATTATAAATTTATAAATTATGTTTATTTCACTTTTACAAAATTATTAATTATTTTTTATAGTGCCTTTGCGACTTTCATTTTGTTGTACGGACATACGTCCTTAATATATTTTTTTTTTGTATTTTTACAATTATTTATTACCTGAATCATATTCTGTTCATTGGATTGTTTTTTTTTTTCTATTATATATGTGTTTAATGATTTTTTCTCTCCTTATAAAAAAAAAATAATGTGAGCCATTGGCACTACAATTTGTAACAGGTTATGAGACCGGCAGCTATTGACGTCGTACTTCCATCTTCATTGGACTTCCGATCCGGTTCTCTCGTCAACGCAAGTGATGCAAAGCCTCACGAGGGGAGGATGTTCGAACGCGGATCTACTAAAGCGCATTATCGCGACTTATCAATTTCCCCCCTCCCTCTTCGAAGTTCGCCATCGTACCGAAGCTGTGAGTGCTAATTTTATATAAGCTGTGCCGCCATCGGCCAGCCTTTATATTAGATATTACACTTTTTTTTTCCTGGCGTTCGAGCCCGACGCATCGTTGCGTCCGCTCGCCGCCTCGCACCGTGTTGTGTGGTGAAACCGCGTGTGTGGTAAATGCGTTTGCATACATATTTTAAGCCGTTGTGGCATTTTGCGAACTTATACGCGTTCTTTTCCAGCGGTCGACCGCAACGGTCGATATACCTTTTTTGCCGGTCGTGGCATCGCGTATCGTCACCGCAGTTGTGCCTTTTTCGCGTCTTGTTCGGCCACGTGGTCGACGAGGTTTTTATTTTTTGTGCGTTGTTGCCATAAAATCACGCATAGTTGCGTTGCTGTGCTGGTATTCATACACCAAAATTAATTATTATATTACATTCGTGTGCGTCGTGTAACGTGCTGTCCGAGAAAACAACGTGTTTAGACGAGCTCTTCTGTGTGTTGTCGCCACAGAATCTAACACGGTGTTTTTCGTCACCTGGTGTGACGCGTGCATCTCAATATCATCATCATTGTTCCAGCGTTCCGGACCACTAGGCAGAGCTCGAGCGGTGTCGGTATCGTTAACCTATTTTTTTGTATTTTCATTAATTGTACTGTTTGATTTATTGTAATCGTCATATACACAAATTATTTATTTTATTATTATTTCATGGGCGCCCACCTTTATTAGACTGTTAAGCCGTTTGCATTGATTATTATTATTATATTCTATTTATTTAATATACATTTTTGGTGGTGTTATATGCACTCGTATATTGAAGTGCTATTATAATATATATATACCGGATAACATTTTCCCGTTTCCAACACCTCGCGAGTCGTGTCCGATAACCGCGAATTTCCAAAAGTAGGATCGGACGCGGCGCCAACATATCTTTTATGCTGCTTTCATCCTCCACACTTTTGCAGCTTATAGAAAAATGCATATTATTAGTTTATTTCTAATAATAATAATTATTATTTTTAATTTTCTTTATTCAAAATAAAACTTGATTTAACCTTTATACTTATTATATATTTTGATTATAAAACTTCAAACGCCTTTTTTTTTTGTCAATATCAATCATACGTTAAGCATAAGAGTGTAGAACAACAATTGTATTTAAAAATATATATGTATATATATTTAAAATTATAGTTTATGTTTCATTATTATCGATTAAATATTAATATAGTTTGGTATCTCGTTTTTAAATTATGACCGGTATAAATATATTGAAATTTTCTTTTGACTTTATTTATTAATGTCGAATGACCTTTAATTATAACCGGACATGGTCATTGTTAAAGCAAATTGCACGTGTTGGTCAAATTCAACTGAAACTCATTATCGATGACTTATTTTCACACCACAAATCCAATCTATAAAACAAAACAAATTTACACTCAATGAAAAAAAAATAATATTATTATTATATTTTACAAACTTTTAATGTATCAAACTATCAAATATAAAAATGAATACAAATTATCTGTTAAACATTATGATTTATAATACATAAGATACCATTTTTAAAAAAGTTAAAACTTATCGGAATATTAAGTGTAAACACTTATATTACATCGATCAACTTGTTTATTACACCACAACTTTTGTAAGATAATTTTTCTTCTGTCGTCGCGCAAACTAAATAGATTATTAATAAAAATACAAATATTTGTTTATTATTATTATTTTTTTTTTGTTTATTTACATCAAATAATAAAAATAATATGTCCATGAAAAAATAGGTCTCGAAAACAATGACCATACAAAATGTTATTTTTCATTTAATGTAATAATACTTCAAACAGATCAAATTAAATTGTTGTGTGGTAAGTTAAAAAGTGTATTCTCTATGCATAATATTGACCATTTTTTTGTTACATTCGTTGAATTTTCGAACAATAGTATCAAACGTTAAAAAACCTCTAGTCCTACTTTTAAATTTACATAAAATTATTATTTCCAAAACGTTTCCGACTCTCAAAATAGTAAATACCTATATACATCTATTTGTACTCTTACTTTTCTTTTCAAATAAATTGCTCTGAGTAGACGAATTACAAACATACCGGATTACTAAACATACGGCATTTAGGATAAAGAATTTACGTGGATTAGTGTAAACGATGTGACGATGTGAGTTGATTTTTTTTTATTAGAATTACATTTATTACTTTATGTAAATATGTATATAGTATATAATATATACATATATAGTCAATAAACATTTATGTAAACCGTAGTCGTGTTTGTATTTTAAAATATCGTGTATAAGTCGTACTTAAAACTTTTAGGAATGAAAAATAGAGTTGGTGTTGTATATTTATCGTGTTAAGAACTAACAATAAACGTTTTCCTGTTATATTGTTACGTATCACATTCTATTCCATAAATTTCAAACCTACTAAAAACGAAAATATTCAAAGCTTTTATTTTGTTGGTGTCACATCACATATCTTGTTGTATCGAAATCGTAATAAAACCATAATATGATGTATAGATAAGAGAGACTGGGTACGACTGTAACACGTGTAATATCTATAGTCTCTGTAGTGTTTATATTACCACCGACGATATAAAAATGTCAACGAACAAAAAAATACTCACATTGCTGTATATGCGTTGAATGATTAGTGTAATCATTCAACGCATATAAAAAATTATAAGAAAATTAATAAAATATGTTTTCAATATAGAATTGCAAAGTAAATCATGTTATCGTTATTTTTTTTTTGTGCATAACATTTATTTTTTATTTTTTAATATCTGTTTATACAAAGGGAAAGTTATATGGTTTATATTAATATTGTTCCGAGTACTATATCTATGTATAATAAATACTTTTTGTCAGGGACAAAATATGTAACATTTTATTTTTTAATAAAACACTACTAGTCTATTGGTTTTGATTACAACCATTTATAGTTAGTATTAAAGGACTGTTTATTTGATACAACATTTAAAAACTTTTATCTAATTTGTTTTGTTATTTATTATATTATTATATTTGTAATTATGTCCAAAGTTTTATTATATTCCATAATTATTATTGCATTTTAAGTATTTAAGTAATTTTAGAAATTCGATGATTAATTTTAGCACTTTTTTTTTATTCACCACGATTTTATTAAATATTCAGTATAATCTAGTTAAATGACGTTTAACTTATTAACTTTATATTATCCTTATACGACTGTACATTCGTAATACGCAACTAAATTAAATATGAAAATAAAAATTCAATACATGCACATTATTTATATGATAGTTATAATATTATTATAAGTCATATGATTCATTAAAATAGCTTAACACAATTTAAAATAGAAATATTACATATGTTACAGTCATGCCAGCATTCCCATCCATCCCATGGATTATATAGGCTAGTTAAATATATTAAAAATGTCTTTAAATAACAATTATTTATAATGTATTATAAATTGTTCTACAATGATGCCAAACAAATAATGATAAATTAACTTACAGAGAAATAGTTACTCCTTAAGAACAATAAATTTAAAATATATACACAGTCAATGGGACCTTAGAAACAGGGCTTTAAGCCAAGAAAATAATTGCAAACATCGATACTTTTTTGTTGGCGAATTTAACAATAGATTTATCTCAGAAATGCTTTTGATTGAACCATGAGAGTTTAATGAATATATATTATTATTATTTATTTTATTTAAAGTAACAGCAACTATATTTTTGATTAACGGAGTTAAATTTATGTTGTGTTTATAAAAGTTTTCACTCAATTTACTGCAGCGTTCCCACAGTGGTATGTAATTTTTAAAACTTTTTTGGTTTTTAATGATTGTATACAATGATATTTTGTGTAAATAGTATCGTCTGATAAGTTTAAAATCTTTAGTTTGTTGCGGGCGTATAATAATAGAGCTATTATGTATTACACAAAGTCGATAAAATTGTTATCTGTGTACATAATTTTTATATACGATATAAATATATATACATATCGTATTCGCATATAAAATAAATATATTCGAACAAATTTCTCAAAAGTTAGCTATTCAGAAGACTTGAGTTGACGTCATACAAATACAATTTTATACAGTAATTAGATATAATTATATTACATGAGTGTAAAAAAAAAAAAATAAAAAAAATACCTTAAAGATATAATTAACTAAATATGAAATAACGTCTATTCTAATGTATTTTTTATTTATATTATGTTGATTTTAATGATTATACAATTTTTTAAATATTTTATATTAAACAAAAACAAAATAATAAATAAATCATAATCTCAACACGAATAAAACGAAATACCTACCTATAGATAATAAATATGTTATATTTGTTAGTTGTTTATGTTAAGCCTTATAATATAATACATAGGTCGTTATTATTTTAAATAACATATAAATGACTCGCATGAACCGTTTGGTTTTTTAGGTTGCAAGCGGTCGGCGGTCGATCCGGAACTATTGGTCATGGAACGGCCCAGTCTACCGTCCGGCGGCGGTAGACTGGGCGACTACGGATGTGATTCGCCGTGGACACTGGTCCAGTCCGCTGTGAAGGCAATGAAGGAGAAGCACGGGGACAACATCGAATTCGTGCTATGGTCCGGGTAAGGTGTTTTGTTTGTTGTGTGCCACAGAAAACGGGGAAAACAATAATGACGATAGAATAAAAAAATAATAATAATAATAATAATAAAAACAAAACAATCCCCTTTATCCTTTTCCGGTCCATGCGGCCACCGCAGGACAGTTACGCGTATTAAACGCACATAGTATATATTATTATATAGGTACACCCAAAGACCGAAGGGTCGCCGAACAAAAGTTTAGAGTGGTTTCTACCCTTATCTCGGCCCAATGCTACTGATTGGCAAATTAAAAACGCCCCGTAAAGTGTTTTAGTTCTTGCTGTTGTGTGTGACAAAATAATAATAATAATGATATAATATATTTGTTCATTAAGTTCGTTTGTTGTTATTATTTTTTATATTCTCCGTTGGCTTAGATTAACTAATTGCCAAGCTCTATTAACGGTGACCATAATTTAGCGTAATGACTCGCCTCTCCTCGTCTGTATACGCGTTTACTGCAAATTATACGAATCGCGTGACTCTGACGTCTTTGTATTTGCCAAAACGACAATTGGCGGATTGTCGTTGATGGTTCGTACATTTAAACAGGAAAAACGCTATCTGTACGAATTGTTGTAGATTTGTTATATATGTACAACGTAATGTCAAGAAATTTACGTACAGAAATAATTAGAAAATTTCAGCTCTGTTTGTTAGGTATAATAATATATAGTAATATAACTATAACACGTAGGTACCCTCTGCCATAGAACGTAAATACGATTTTCAATCAAAATAATTGCTTTATGTTTTTACGCAATTATTTGTTAAAATAAGAACGAATCATCCGGAAATACTTATTTCATTTCCACCGTTGGTTGGGATTGGGGGTCCCCAACTGCAGCTAGCTGGATCCTTGGACTCGTCTCAGATATTCCGCTGCGTCAAAGATTTGTTTTTCATTTTCACCAATTTTAAACGATTTTAAATTAAAAATTTAAGAGTAAACAAGTGAGCTAAATTGTAAGTACTCAATATTGTTCACGATTTATTAATAATGTACCTACGTAGTTTCCCCGTTATGAAATCGCGTATTCGCGTTGACGTGATTGACGGTCGGATATAATTTCGCGGCCGACGGCTGTGCAAATAAACGCCTCCTAACTAATTACATTGATTAATTATCTATTAATTGTTAAGTTTTGTTATTTTCCTACCGAGTCTCTCTTGTCAATAAAAAAGTATTTAATACTTTTCTCTTGCATTTACTGTAGTTTTAATTTTATTACCGGTATTCTACAGTTATTATTCAAAGTGTTATAATTATTACGATTATATAGGGTTAATAAATAATAAGTGTTTCGAGAAGGTGAATAATAGATCTGTGACTTAGGTTGAGTTAGGTAAACTGGTTGATTTAAATTAACCCATTTACTGGTAATATATTTGACGCCAATAGCTAACCTAACTCCGACAAATAATATCAGTAACATATTGGCATTTACTATTTATCGTTTCCATTGGGATTTAAATATATAAAAATGGTAGGAAGGAACCATTTTTTAAGTACATTAATATTTAAAACTAATTTATCTCCATATTATACATTAACAAGTTCAACATTATGACTTTTATTAAAATTAATTAACTAAACATTTTTATTTTGTACAATATACTATATTATTCTTTTATACTTAAACTATTTAATTTAAATTAGGGCTTGGAATCTCGTTGGTTTTTTCTGTTTCGGTTACAATTTGGCACATATACACAATTCTGATAGTTTTTACGAATAACTGAACGTTAATTATTGATAATACAACTTTTTTTTACTTCCCATTAAGCCTATTTTATTTTTATAAATAAATAATCAGAAACTATTAAGTATAATATTATAAATATATATATGTGTATTCAATATGTACAAATATATTATATAGTTTATAAGTGTATAGTAGTAGTAGGTTTATTAATCATTAGTTCATGTCACAATCTGATAACAATTTATAATGGTGCTTATTTATGATCGTTTACTAAAACGATTATTAAATAATTGTATTAGTTATTTTTACGTCACAATCCAAAACCATATGATAGAGCAATAACTAATAATCATGACAATGGATTTTGATTAACTGACTGGCAAATTACAATATTTATTATTTATATAAGTTTATTGATTTGTTTCCTGGAACTTTTGTAGAGTATAGAAATAGAAAATTTTAAACTCTTATCTATATTTACAACATATTCAACCAAATATTACAATGAATCGATTATTATTCCTTAAATATATAAAATAGCTAAATAAAATCAGAACCGAAAAAAAAAACAAAAAATTCACTAGCAACAAATATTGGTAACGGTTTCAGGTTAGGTTCCTGATAAAATCAAAAAAGGGTTTTTCGAAAAGGTTCCAGTTTAAATAAGTGTATTTTTAATTACTCAAACTCAGTTTGCTTTACTTATACGAAAAAATATGTTAGTGGATTGACATCGAAACATCAGGTGATGTACAGAAAATGTCAGCCTTATTTTTAACGTTTACAGATCTCGCAAAAATAACCAGCAGGTACTATACACGATTCATACAATAAAACGCGTTTATAATGTATTGCCACAGCTGAAAACATCATTGTGTGCAGTATAAATAAATATTAAAAAATGTTAAGATTGTTATTGCAAGTAACATACCCCAAGCCCATAATATAGTTGTCGCTGAATACATAAAAAAAAAGTAGCTTTTTTATAATTATATACGTTATGCATAGTGATTTGTGTAAACAAAAACCAATTGTGTTCATATATTATTTTTGAAATGGTTTTTTTTTATGTATGGTTTGGCTCCACGAGTATCGATAAATATTATTTCAAAAAAATGTATAATATTGTCTGAACGGGATGAAAATATCTCGTAAATCGACCCTTTTCCCCTTCCCCATTAAATATTATACTAAAATTTCAATAAAACATCATTCACGTGAATGGGGTAAGCTGTAAGGTATACAGAGTTTATTATAGTATGTAATATTTTAACACAATTACGGAAAGATGAATATTAATAACGGTTTAAATGAATAATGTGTGCTTACTCGTATACAATGAGATATATTTTTCAAAAAAAAAAAAAAAAACACATGTTTCAATTGACTTATTATATAATTGAAATTTATTAAGGTTTATTTATGTTTGCAACGCGTTATGAAAAATTTGTTGAAACTCATTGTAAATCAAGTTTCCTTTATTACGTATACACAACATACATCATACACACATTACAAAAATACGCATGTGCCCTATATTCATGATAATATCGTGACAGTTGAAATCTTCATTGCGCCTGAAAAAATAAATAAATAAGGACATATTTATTTTACGACCAGTATATGTGTATAATTATAATATTATGTAGACGAAATTTGAGGACGATATAATAATATGACCCACACATACATGCCATTAGGATTAGGTCTTCTGTAGCATATATTATTATAAATTATAATAATATTATTACGTCTCTAATGTTTGCATTGAATGATTAAGATATGTTATCATTTGGGGTCTATCAAAATTATATGTCACTTGAAATATTTTAATAATAATACTTTATTTTTTTAAATGTAATAATCAATCAAAGCGCGTATATTATATAATATTATAGTGTCGTGAATCGTGATTACTTATCGCCGATAACTTTGAGTGGAAAATTGTAACGCGTTACTATTAAAACTTTCGTTTCTACTATGTAGTTATAACCAATACCAAAAACAGTGTTGCGACTTATCTAAACAAAACCATTTTTAATATTAATAATTATATTGTATAGATAAAAATCTAAACTTATTTATATATCACTCTTACACGAAAACCGCGGCCATTTATTTATATTTTATTAATAAATACATTTTTTAGTAAAACATTCAGTAATAATATAACATTACGAAACTTATTAATACTGCTAAATTTGAAATATTATTATATTCTAAATACCTAGTCATAAAATTTAAAATATCTTCGATAGACTATGTCGCTAAATGTTGCGTGATAACTTCAGACCTGTTAAGACGACTTCGCGAATAAGCGGATAAGTGGTGATTTGCGATATGTTATAATATTTAATGTTTTTAAAAAACTATAGCGTAATCCCGCGCATAGCGTTTTAACATAAAATTACTAAAACGTGTATCTTGGTCCTATGGTGGGTTGGTTTCGAGCACGGGGTGAAGTATTACGAGTATATATTATTATAAAAAAATCTGCTCATCTTAATTTTTCTTTCACTAGATAAAAACGCGTTTAATTCTTACCGGGTGCTTTTGGATTTATTTATATTTCATAATAATTGTCAACCACGTGAACAGCTATTAATAATGTATTATTATATCTACATAAATGATATTTCGATCGTATTACGCTCTCTAAAACACTACACACGCCGGTCCATAACGATCGGATACCCGGGTACGGACCATACAAATGCCGATACGTCCTATCGAGTGGAACGGTATTGTACGGGCATAAGGAGCATTGTGTTACAGATACTCACGTCTCATTGTTGTAGTAATATTATTATGTACCTACGTACTGTTCAGTTCCGCCGTAGTATTATTATTATTATTATTATTATTATTATCATTATCATCGTGGTGTTTAACGTTGCCGTTCGTATACACGCGGACGCAGTAATTAGATTAAACGTATACCGGAGTTGCGCACACCGCGGGATTATAATGTACTCGGGTGCGTTTGAACACGTCGTATTCAACAGCGTTGTGCGCGCAACTATAATAATACTTCGGCGTAAAGTTTACGGACGTACACATATTATTATTAATTTATTAACAAGAGCAAGAATATTATATGGGATCGCGGTGACGGGCGACGGTCGGACGGCCGGGTATTATACGGTCGGGGGCGCGGCAAGGTATAATCTTATATTACTCCTCGGGATACGGTGAATAGTGTCCGCGCGGGATAAGAGTTCGCGTACACACAAAACGACGACCTTATTAGATGGCATCTAATGTAAGGGATTACATATTATCTGAGTGTATATGGGATACGGGGTGTATACGTGTACTGCGTGTAACGGTATACGTATATAAAGCTATTTACGACAATTTATTTGGCTCGTATCCATCTACCGTCAACGTTCTCGCGAAACTTATAATAGTGTGTGTCCAGCGTGCGCCGGTCTCCGCTGGCCGGACTGTATTAAAAAAAAAAAAGTTTCCGTTCCATTGTGCATTTTCAATTAAGAGTCGAATCCGTTATATCGACAATATATAGTTCATAATAATATATATATATATATATTGGGGTATATTTTATCGAAAACAGTGACGATCTACACGTAGAGCGATGATTGATTTATAGATTGTCGATTTACCATAATATAACTTAACTCGGTTTATATAATAATGCGTACGAGTTTTTTTTTTTTAATCATATGAATGGGTATATAAAGTAACCAAATCGACATTTTATATGGTAAACTATATGGACCATTTATATAGTAATTGTACTTGAAAAAAATTTATAATATTATCTCTCACGTTATTAATTAAATGATATTACACATTAAACTATATTTTATATATCTATACCATGATCGAAGATTTCGTGGTGTATTTTATTAAACATAGCTATAATTATTGGAAAAGTTTTCTCGGGACGAAACCGAAGTAAAATTAATTTTTTTTTTGTTTGTTTGTTTATATATATATAGTTTTTGTGGCATTTCCCATTGTTTAAGAATTAATTTATAAAAGTATTTACGTGCAATACATGATAAAAATTATCTCTTGTAAAAACTATGACGGTTCAAGTTCGTTTGGGATTAAATTCTTTACAATTAGCTTTTCTTGTCTGTACGTGATTACAAATTTTAGAATAGGACGTTTTTTCAGTGATTCGCCATCAGTCAAAAACACTAAGTCATTGTCTATAACTCTAAAACATTGTGCGCTTTATCAACAGTTGGCATTATATTATATGTATATAACTAATTAAAACTTATAAATAATTTTTATTTTTTATTTTTTACTTTTTAATCTAAATAATTAAAATATCTATTGAAGCAATTTAACTTATGAAAGTAAATTAAAAAAATGTATTATAAATACACTAAATTAAAATTAATATTATAAATAATACCTATAACATAATATGCTAAAACTAATTGATTATTTTTTTTTCATCATTCTGTATACAACGGTTTTAAATAAAATATATGAACAAATAGATATTCCTTGGTTTAATAAGTATTTAGTTTGCTTGAAGTGTAATTGCGAATATATTTTAAATATTTGAAAGTTGCACAAACATTATGCATTATCCAGTCAGTAATCAAAAAGTTAATCAACTATTGTTTAAACCTTGATTAATACTTTTCTTCATATTTACTTTAAAAGTTAATACTATAGTTTTCGTTAACTATTAAGTTATGGTCTATAATGTCAACTTAGCTTAACTTACTCAACTTAATATAAGTATTTTTCATAAGTTTGCATAACATTGCGTATTAAGCTTTAGTGATAGATTTATGTATTTTTTTTTTTTGTGCGTTTTACGTTAACAAAATATAATTCATATAAATACAATGCTCGAATGGTTATAAGTATTTCTAAAAACTCTATGCATTGTTTTTATTGTATTTTTTGCATATTATATTGGACTTGGTACGATCTACAAAAATCTCATATTCCAAGTATTCTTTATACAGATAGTATTTTTATATATTACCGAGAAACGACTTCCCATTATGTTTTACTTATTACGAATATTGTACATGCAAAGAGGTCATGTGTAGCATACGTATACTTGCTACAATAAAATTCATACGAAATTATACAATGGTATACGATACCATTTGTTTATTTCACTATATTTCTCTATATCCTATGATTATCATGTACATAGTATGTAGTACATGCTGTATTTATATATTTTAATATACGAAAAAGAGAAATGATAACAGTTATTAGTTACTAATAGAACAACAATTATAAATTAATTATTTTATTTGGATACAATTTTCCTTTCTTATAAAACATAATATAATATACCACAACAACTACGTGACATTACGATATTAAATCGTAAACGTAAATTTACCGGTTTTTTATTTGAATTCGTAGGATTTAGTAGTCTTAGTTGAAAGATTATCGCTGTGTTAGGTCAAAAAAAAAAAATAATAACTTATTTTCCTCGTAAAATTGAATGTAAATACGACTCGTTACACTATTTTTGTATTTGGTTAACACTCGGGTCCGAATTCGCGTTAGGTACTGCTTTACTTGCGTGAAACGTTTGTATAAATAAATACTAATATTATTATATATACATTTTATAAATATGCGTAAATATATACAATGCGATTCCTTATTAAATAGTAAACATTCTCAAAAATTATTAACTTTTTTGGAAATATATATTGTTTACATTATTTTGAGAAAAAACATTATAAAGTAAAGACATATAAACAATGAAACATTTTAAATAGTAAAAATCATATTTTTCTTGTAAGTAATGACTTCTACTTCTATTTTTAGAAAGCCTTTTATTTTAAATTCGGTTCGCAATAAATTTTGAGAAATTGTGATCAATCGCTGTTAAAAAAAAAAAAAATCACCCAGTATACTATTATATACGATGAATTTAATATTTTTTTTCCAAAAACACAAATCCCGTCAACATGTTTTCATCACGGAATCAGTCACAAGTATAATAATATAAGATGTGTTCTCCAAAAACGAATTGATAGTTTTTATGTTTCTCAAAAAGGTTTTTTCTCCTCTCGCGTCATTTGTCGTTGTTAATCATGTTGCGCAAATCGTAAAAAAATATACTATAATAATATATTATAATATATTTATGTTGTGTGTAGTCGCGTTGTTAAAACAAAACAACATCCCATCTGCCATGCCACTTATTGTGTAAAATGTAATCGGAATCTGTATTGTTCGGTCTTGTGGAATTGTTGTGTGTAGCGGGACGACAGTGTATTGTATAATAATATATTATATAGTATGGGAAACGCATTACTTTCCAAAGAAAAAAAAAACAATCCCACACAGTTGTTTGGAATTCGGAAAATTTGCAGAAAAACTGTGGATGCGCGAGGGAAAAAATGCACATATGCAAACAACAATAATATATTATAATACGATGACATAATTTTTCCTCGTTTATTCGTTTTATAAGCCCACGTGTACGTTGTTTACTGAATGACATCCGAAACGTTTTTAATTGTTCGTAGTACCATACTATTATTAATGCATTTTGATATGAATATGATAATAATATGTCATCGTATATTACGAGTTTTTGCGGTTTTCGAGAGTTTATTATTTCGATTTTGGTGGTCCGCCGATGACAACGTGACTAATATTATTATGCCACTCATCATAATATTAAGTAGATATTTTACACGCACGTTATACGAGGCCCCCGATTTTCAATTTTAGAATAACAAATTTGATCATTAATTTATTCGACATATTTTTAAATCACCTATCGCATTTCATATTTTTTCTATATCCCTTTATGGGGAACTGGAAAAACGTTACACGAAATCTATCGTACAAATGAAAATTACGTACTAATGAATGGTAAAATTTGTTTTGGTTGAATACTATTACTGATGAGATCTAAAAACTTAAATGATACACTGAAAATATAATACAGGAAATTTGATTCCTAAATGTATACGTTAAATTTGTTTCCGTTGTATTTTAAATAATTATAAACCAATTGCATATATTATGTTCATTGCTTTTTAGTGGAGTTAGATTAATATTTCCATTATTTATTTATTTTTTCATTTCAAAACGGAATCAAAGTTTCCAAACAGTACTTATTATTTTGTTGTCAGTAGTAATAAGTGATCCATTTCACAAGCATTTTTGAACACATACGCACCGAATTCCTATTTAGACTTTTTTTTTTATATGTAATCGTAGTATAAAACGTTTTTATAAACTATTTTATTTTTATTTCTCTTTGTAATTAAACACTCCATTACTAACATAATATAAACGTATAATAACGCACTATCATATCATGCATTAACTATATTTCTGTGAAATGTGTAGAAATATTAAGTATAAAACATTTAATTTAACGGTTTATCTTCATAACTTTTGATAGTATACACCTATATATATATTATATAAAACCCATTCAACCAGTTAATTGTTCGGATTTGGTATTTAATATAACATTAAACATTTAGAGCTGAAGTTGAACTTTTGATATATCTGTTTACTTACGCTATGTAAGCTATTATATTATATTGGTGCATTTTTCAAGTGTATATTTTATTTTAGAATTTTAATATACAATTTCAAGTATAGGTTGTTTAATTTTTTCTCAATAACATTTTATTCATATTAATTTTATTTTTGTTGTTTTTATAACATATTAATGCATCTGTAAAATGTTTACCTAATTTTAACAAGAAATAATTAACGAATATTAAGTCAAATCCTAAACTCTATATTGTTTTCTCAACTCATTTAAATGTTACTAAATAAATTATTAAAACATAATTATTTTTAAAACATTTACGATGAACCTGAAAACGTTCAATAGTTAATAAACACCCAAGTTCAAAGTATTATAATATGAATAATTTAATTTCCGGGGGTCAAATATTCTGTCTTAATAAATATAATTAAATACGGTGGACGACCAAATGTCAGTAAATTAATTTTTTTGAGGTGGACAAACCGTCCTAGATTCGTGTGGCGTACGTCGTCATCGCGACCATGTATATTATGTGTACAGTTGACCGGTGAGGATAATAATATATTTATATACGTGAATTGTATATTTCTGTATATTATTATTATTTGAGCTTACAAAAGCCCTTCGACTCAATAGGTCGACCGACAATGAAGCGCGAGGACTACGGTGGCTGGGCGTACAATGCAGTAAAGATTTATATATTATCATACCATGGTCATGTCCATAATATATAATATTATTATTACAATATTATAAACCTCAGTGCCTCAGTAGCTAAAATTTATATATCGTGATTCTCTTTAAACTAAACAACAGTAGTTTTATTTTAGTTAAATTTATGTATTATGTATTTTAATTTTCAAAAAGTTAGGTTCTTATTATTTTTCTAGCATTTTTAATAAAACTATTTGTCAAACTGCTAATCGGTGATCATTTAAATATAAAAATTCAGATACTGCAAGGTATACTTTTTGGTACTTTATTCAATTCGCCAATAAGCGAAATTGTGTAATAAATATTAACGCTTGTGTATCTATTATTATTAAAACCTTATATATACCATTAAACAATTTAATTAGATTATTTACGCGATTTCAGAGATTTGTGTTAAATTGGTTTTAAAACGTTTTATGTATAACACGAACCGGATTCAGATTTGTCAATATCATTGTAAATAGTGTTATTTAATACATAAATATTATATACAGATTTCCGTTGATTATTGCTCGCTATAATAGGTTTTAAACCAAAAAAGGTTAAATACAATTGGTTTAAGAGATTTTCGCAGAACCAGAGATTTGAGCTCTTAACTCTTATAAACACTCCTAATACATATTAACTATCTGATTCGAAATCATATTTTTATGAAGGAATTCCTCGCAGAATTATTCTGCTTATTTCTAGCTACCGTATCGTGGCATTCAATAGGGTGGTTTGACGGAATAAAATAATATTGGTGGCGCGACTTCCGATACCATCACACAGGGTCGCATTTAGAGGGGTACAACGGGTACAATTGTACCGGGCGGCAAATTTTTTGGGCAGCTATATTTTTTAGGAGCAGTAGTAAAGAGGTACAAAATGTTGAATAAATTCTAATAATCATGATGGAAAGTAAAACAAATAATTTAATCATTTAATACCTTCTTAACATTTAACACATTTGAGACGAAACACAATAATAGAAAAATACGTTAATCACGCTCTGAGCAAGTTACAGTATTTTATAGAAATAGTAATAGGAACAGTATTTTAATTAGAAAATTAAAATGTATAGGTAAATGGTTGGCTACACGTGGACTGTGGAGCACTATTTTATGTATTTTTAAGTGATGGCGGCAATTGCGTTTTTCCTAGAAATAATTTCTATTGACTTCTAATTTTGTTTCAAATATTTTGGATATTTCTCGTGAATTATATCGAATTATATCTTTATAAGTATAAATCTGCTAATAGAATTAAATTATACGTACACATAATAATATATGGTATATATTTAATAGGCACTAAAGTTATTTTATTATTATTATTATTATGAGATGTCAAAATAAATAATTTTTTTTGTTTCAATAAATTATTCCTGTTTTATAAAATTTAAAAGTAATTATATTAAAGTGTATATTTTATATTTTCATGGGGGGGGGGGGTAAATACTCAAATATATCTCCCTAAAATACGCCCTAGAGGAAGGAGCAGTGTACGATTTAATTTGTACCGGACGCCAAAATCTTAAATGCGGCCTTGCCATCACACCAATGACAATAATGTTTACTCACCATACGTATTTAATACATTGAGCAGCGATCATATAATATGTATATACTCTTTAGGTAGATACAGGTGTTTTACGATATAATATATTATATTAAATGGTAGGTTGAAAGCGACTGCGAATCGGTCAATTTTCGAAACGACCGAAACGGCTGTTTATCGGGTCACTGAGTTTCTGCGGAATGTGTTCTGCGATGTTTGTTTTATAATGTATTATACACATGTGTATGTTGTCATCGTTAAATTATGACATTTCACCTATGAACTGCCGTATTAAAATAACCAAAAAAGTACATAGCAATTTACTTTTTCGACGAATCGGTCAACAGTGTCAAATATATTATTTTGTTGTATATAAATTGGTCGAAGAGCATGGTTACGTTTAAATTATGTATAATTAAAAAGCATGAGTTGATTTGATACAAAAGTGACGGCACCGAATAGTACAAATTTCAATTTATTTCATCGGTTGAATGTATTTAGTTAAAAACGATTACATTTTACTCTTATTTTAATAGTAAACATTAAACTACTATTTCGTTTGTTGCATTAAATTGATCTCCAATTTATTTATTCGTATTAGATCATACTCATTCTTTTGATGTTCAAATTATTATACTTGAATTTGTTTGATAGACGTTTTAATCTATCCGAATTTAATTAATTGATAAATGGGCTTTGATACATATTATGAACTGAAATTCAAAGCATAAACAAAAATTTAAATTACTAAATTTAATAATAATTGAATATAATAAAAATTATTTTTTCAATGGTTATAATAACGTGTTACTTTAAAGTTTAGAAGTATGACGCTAATATTTATTAATTTATTAATTATTTGGATGGATGTTAATGAATATATCACAATGTAAATATTTAAACTAAAGAATAATTCCTCCTTATTGAAAATTAAGTTTATGGAAATGTAATTAAAAACAATTATCAATTCATTTGATTTATTTTCTATAAACCAGAGCGTTCGTAATTTTTAAGAGGATTACTACGCGTGAATTTTTCAAAATGAAGAAATAGTGTCAAATAATTATTTAAATTTAAAATACATAAAATAGAGCATGAAATATAGTTTTATATAATATGTTAGCCATTAGATATATTTTAAAAAGTTCTAGGTATGAAATATGAAAAAAAAAATTGTACGATCGCCTGCCGACATGTTAAAATTTGAAAACAGTATTTTTATGTAATACAGCTTAATATGCTAACAAAAATACAAGTGAAATAAATAATATTAATATTGATAATAACATAACTAACTTAGTAACTTTTAATCACAAGAATAACTGTTTTGCAACAATGATACTTACAATAACTTTTTTTTTGTATAATAACTCACCACCTAATAGTAAAAAAAAATTTTAAGTATTATGACGACATTAATTTGCCATTGATTTGTTGATGAAACATTTTTTTTATAATATTTCATTTTGTATGGAGAGATTTTCTTAAATTATATTGTATAATGGTAAAAAATGAATACTTTATAATACAACAATGAGTTAAATAAATTGTTATTACATCATAAAAAAATCGCAGACATGACACTGATCCGGATAGGCTGCACGCTGACGGCAGCTTACCACTATCGAGGTGGGTGCGTGTTATAAATAAAGTTGCACGAATGAATCAACATTTTCCATTTTTCCCCCTCATAAATAAACAACTTATTTCCTAAAGAGTTATAACTGGCAGCATCGCGGGTCGCTTATAGCATATACGCAGAATATAATATTGATATTTAAATATCACGGAAAATACACTTGACTTAATAACAGTGTATATTACAAAGGGATTGGGGAATAGCTTTTTAATAATAAATTCAAAAGGACAATAATTATCTAGGATAGTTCACCGTACTTTTATTATTAATAACTTTTATTAATTATAAATAATTAAAATGATTAGGAATATTATTAGGTTGACCGTTTTTTTTTTCTGGATAGATATACACAAATATTAATATTATAATTTTGATAACTATTGAATAACCTAAATATTTTTATTGGAAAAGTACAACGATAATAACTTAAATAAAAATATTAGCAGAGTGGAACGTTTCAACATAGGGAATTTGGTATTCTTCGATTAATTCTCTAGATCGTATTATATTTCTAACGACCGTTGAAATTTCAAAATGTATAATATATTGTCAACAAAACACGATTTACAAAATGTTCTAAAACACTACTAATACAATTAATGTCAACTATATCAAGATACAAAGTAAATCTATCTGTATCCAACTTTATAAACCTATATATTTAGTAAATAAAGTAATTATTCATAGTGGCCTATGAACAAATATATTGTATAATAATTTTGCTATCAGAAAAATGTTTACGAATTAAACTTTAAACAAAATTATACATACCTATAATATGTGTAAAACGTATACTTATATTCTTATCCTGTTGACAAATACCTAAATAGTTCTATATAAAAAAAAAGAGCCAAGCGGGTACCGCTCTGATATACATTAGGTGTCGATCGGGTCACTATATAATGGCTGTGTTAAATTTGAATTCAATGATAAATTATTGTATACGAAAAACGATTTTGAGCGGAAATGGTATTTCAGCCATAATATCACTAAATATTATTCGTGATGATATGCATTTTATATATATTTATATAGCCATTTATTTTTACTTATAATATTATGTTAAGTTGACATATTTTTTCTTGGATAATTTATCATTTAATTATTATAATATAGTTTATCTATACCATACTATATCAACTTCTATAACTCAAAATTTAATAACGTCTTTCTGTAAATACTAGTAAAAACAGTAAGAATAGATTCATAGTATACATAGATAACATCTTTGAATAAATTAAAAATGTCATTGCGTTTAGTAAAATTCGTGATAATGTAATATAGTATGTAAAAGTGTCACGTTTCCACGAATAATGTTTTCAAATTATAAAAAATAATTAACATCATTATTTATTGTTTAAATACATACTTTTGTCCAAATTAAACTTAAAATGTCTTTAAATAATTATCATCATTATATATTTTTTGAATTTGGTGGGTCCAGTATAAAACACTTTTGAAGAATCTTGAATTACATTTTACTTAAATATAAAACAAAAAGTTATAATGAATTTCTAACTACAAAATAGTTTGCATCTCAAAAAAGTACTGAGCTTTTTTATTTTAACCTTTCTAACATATAGACACTATATTCAATTCGCTACCATAAACTACCCCAATTTTTGAAAATCAAAGCATTTTATTTAAGATTAATATATAATATGTAAATGGCGTTTCACTAATCAGTGCTCACCACACTTATCTTTTTATACTATATTATTATTTTATTTTAATTTAATAAAATTTTTAAGTTTACTTAAAAATCATATTATTATACCATTTAAGAAGTGTTATGACGGGGCAATACAAACGTAATTTTTTAAATGAGATCTATTTTTATTGTAAATTATTAATTAAACGGTTTTTGTTCTTATTTATTTGTTTAAACTTTAATATTAATCAATTTTTATTTAAATTCGAATGATAATGTTATATTCAAATCTAAGTAATAAGGAAAATCATCCTTAATAGAATTTTTACATAAAAAACAATATATTAATTTTTTTTTTTTAGTCTAGTAATAATTATTATTAATTTTTTTTTTAATTAAAAATGATAATGTATAAATATTACGAGAATAGTTAAATTATTTATA
Organism: Rhopalosiphum padi; assembly: GCF_020882245.1. Classification (NCBI taxonomy): domain Eukaryota; kingdom Metazoa; phylum Arthropoda; class Insecta; order Hemiptera; family Aphididae; genus Rhopalosiphum; species Rhopalosiphum padi. The sequence goes on along the minus strand of NC_083598.1, from coordinate 7,166,966 downwards.
TATTCTAAACCTATTATTATTCAAATATGAAGTTTAATAACTAGAAAATTACGCCTTCGAATTATTGTTTAAAAATTAATCATTTTCATTTGAACGAAAGCAGTTTTCTATTACTACTTAATAAAAGGCACAAACGAATCGGTTTATTTTAAAATAATAAAAAATATTAATTAATATATTTTTTTTTTCAAAATTCAGAATAAAAACAACACACAGTCATATTAATATCTCGATTGGGAGAGGACATTTTCTGTGAGCCACCTTTGATGCATATTATAAACGATACCGTATGAGATTGATTTCATTTATTAAACATATCAAACCGTTTTTTTTTTTTTAATTCGATTCGTCGTACTTTATGATAATAATATATGTAATGACATCATAGTGCGTACATATAATATAAAACAGCAAATACTCATGACGATATTTTATGATTTTCAATGTTCGCGAACGCGCCATAAAAGGCGATAAAAAGAACGCAGCCCAGAAACGGAACGCACATGAAATATAACATAAATTAATATATAGTTAACACTTCCCAGAGGTCTAGTTTGACAGTATCGAAACAACTCTTACCAGTCGACAGTATATATACGTGACACGGTAATAATATAATGTACCGGTCGAGTGGTAAACGCGTAATGGTTGCGCGTTACGATATGGGGAAGTACAACACCTATCGGCAGGTGTATATATACATATGAATGTATAACGTCATAATGGGTTCATCCGTTGTCGGTACCAAAGCATAATACGGTGAGCACAAAAAAAAAAAAAAAATTGTGACCGGAAAATGTGTTTTTACGGTGGCAGTAAAAGCGAACAACGACAATATAATAATATTACCGCGGCGTGGTGTCAGGCGTTTCGCACCAAAAATACGCGGAAACCGAACGCTAAAAGTCGCCATATTATATGTACTTTTTAGGTCCCAGAAGTCGCGCGTCGTTCGCCGGAGAGAGGACGCGGCAAACACTCGTCCGGGGCCCACACGTTTAGCGCGGCTACGAGACTTTCCGCCGCGAGTTCTTTTTTTTTCGCGTTTAATGGGCGAATATAATATCAACAATATTATATTATTATTATAGTGCTTCCGTTCCCACCGGTATACGCACGTCGTCGTAATATTGTTATCGCGCAGTAAATGTTTAACGGGATCGTCGGGGCGTTTATTCACAACAGTGAATTATATATTATTATAATAATAATAATAATAATAATAACAATATTATATTTTATGGTTCCGGTCGCTGCGGCAATACAACGACACGCATTACATGTGTTGGGTTACCATTTCTTTTTTCCTATACCATAACACTCCACTGACGTACGGCCGAAAGTTTGTCCGCCGAGGAATTCATACGAACGAGACGACGGCAAAAGTTATCGTCTGATTGGACCAGTTCGCAGATAAGCGACTGCCACCCATCACAATAATGTAGTGCCGATTCCAAAAACTTTTCACCGTATATTATTATTATCAATTAGGACAGACGAGACGACGATTCCTGCCGAGTATGTTATTACTTTGGTATTTTTCTACATATTATGTGGAAGCTGCTGCTCTATAGTCGCACGAGTAATATGTTTTTGGCTTTCGACAAAAACTAAAAGAAAAGATGAATGCGAGAACGGGATATAGTAATATTTTAACAGATAAAAGTTTTTAACTACATTTATTTATTTAGCAGTAAAGTACAAATCACATAGACTGTGACGTATAATACTAAATCGCATAAAATACTAGTAAATTAGCCGTTATATCACTCAATAAAATATTATTTTTCTTTACTAATTATATTTAACTGTTATCAGTGGCGTATATAGAAATTAATTTCAGGGGGTTTAAAAAGAAATTTCCATTCTTAAATTCTTAATCAAAATCAATGCCAGTACCAACCATATATTTCAGAGGGGGGTTGAACATCTAACCCCCCTCAATATACGCCACTGATTGTTATTAAATTCTGTATAAAATCGAAAACGAATAAATAAATAAATTAGTTTGATGTTTTTTTGTGATATCTAATATTCATTAATTACAAATCATAAATATTTTATTGTAATTGATAAAATAATATTTTATAAGATAATTATCAAAAAGAAAATATAAATATTTCCAATGATAAAAAACGAAATATCAACAACGGTATTCACTTATTAAATAGATAATTTTCAAAACAAACTAAGTACCTAATGTGTATTCAATACGAAATTTCCAAACCGTTTGATACTGTAAACTATTCCGTCTTAATTAGAACTTGCTATGTGGTTTCGAGGAAAATTAATGTTTGTGTTTCTGGATGATACCTCTTTGAGCGATTTCAGATTGTCAAAACAATTTATGATGTACTCGTGTTTTATAATGTATTAATGGTTATTTACCTATATTACGCGTTCCATGCGGAGTCTGCGATGTAACCATAATATAATATCCTCGTTATGTATTATATATTTCTTGGAACTTCCAAAACTCTTAGTTTGTTTACTTCGATTACTTTAAAATCTAAATTACAGACGATATTTTGATATTTGATTACATCTGTAGTTTATTACACAATATTTTTGTAAAACTATGTTAATTTAACAGTTTTCCAACAATTTTAACCAAATGTCAATGTATTTCATTTTCTAGTAATCCTTATATATTCTGTCCAATTATAACACAGAAATATCGCAAATTTATACGGTAGACACCTACGCGATGTGAACCGTTCTCCTAAATATATCGATTCGTCTGAATTTGTTATAATTTGTTATAATGACAGTATTCAATCGATTTAAAAGACGCGTTTTGCTTGCCACATTGCTTATGCCACCATTATACTATTACAGTTACCCAATGATATCGATGAAGCTATACATTATAATAATACGCATATTATCTGTTACTCGGTTGAATTTATTTTAAAGTACGATTCAATGGTCTGGAATCCATACATCGTTGGAATAAAATATGGAATATTAAAAAAAAAAATCCAAAAATATTGTAACGTCGATTTCATATTGGCTTGCACTTTCAATGTAGTTTTTTGCCTGGCATATCTAATCGAAATATTAGTATGTATGTATGTAAGTATATGTATCCGCCTTTCATAGTAAATTTCCTTTTCATCGCACCTCGTGAAAATTATGATACTTTAATATTATAGTTTTGCTCATATGCAGTTATTTTTATAATTATTATGCGGGTCGCAATATTATGTTTTATTTTTCATTCAGCTTATTTCAAAACCCAATGGTCAGAAACACTGCAACAAAGATATTATTGGATACAATTATTTTAGCGCGACAAATAATAAATTACCTATTTAAGATGTCTTATGAAGTCTGATAGAAATTTTGGTCAGAAATTTCCACAGATAATGGAAATAATTATATTTTGACTTGATGGCAATTATAACCGTTTAGTTAAGTGGCAAAAACTTGAACTCACAACCCAATTATATTAACCGATTTAAATACTTAAGTGAATAGAAATTAAAAATCTTAGTCTTATTTTGAAAAGTCTGGAGATCTATGAAGTACAACTCTATTCAGATCATATCAATTAGATGGTTCCAATTCACCACTCACCTATTGGTCGATACTATGTCTTAAAACTAATACTTTACAAGTGATATTGTGGACATTAAATATACCTACATTTTGTAATAACTAATAAAGTAATAACTTTGTGATTTAAAATTAAAATATATTCGTACCTACTTACTTACATATAAACGAAAACATAGTTAGAATATTCATTCTTTTATAAATCATACGTAATTTTATAACCAGATTTAATATAATTAAAGTGATCAAAAGATACAAAATTTATGATTAATATACAATTTTTACCTAAAGTAATTATTTTTTAATTATTTTTTGGATTCCACCAAAATACTCTGTACCTATACATACACCAATAATTTAAAATAATTGATGACAGTATTAATTCTACAGTTTTCAAAATAATCAATATTCCAATGAGCTAATTTAATAACGTCAGGGAATTGGGTCTAGTAATTTATGTTTCTAAGTTTGATCGGCACGAAGAAAATTAAATTTTAAAATTAATCAGAGTAGGTACATATTAAGTTGTGACGTACAATATAATAACTAATAAGGGATAAAAAAAAAAAATAAAGCTAAAATTATTAGTATACTCAATTGCAAACCATCGCGTGTAGTAAATTTGATTTTTTTTATATTAACTTATAGTAGGTACGTAATTTGAATTTATTATTTAATGACAGAGGACAAACATTACAATTTTAATTATTGTTCAATATTAATACACCATCATAATTAAGTTATTTTAGATTATATGGAAATAGTATTTTCAAAGTTTTATTTAGAAAATACAACTCAAGATTTAATTAATTTTTATTTTTGTTTATATAATACATATTTTTCTTTTAATATTGGATTGTGATTCAAATTAAATAAATATTTTTAGTTATTATGTTATATAACTTAAATTCATAAATATGAGTATTCGTATTTTTTTTTTTTTAAATTGAGTGAGCTTTAAAATGATGCAGGTACTACATTATTTTCTTATTTTCAAACGTGCGCTATTGTTATATTTTTACAGTACAACTTTATACTTTCAAGAATACTTTTAAGTATATTCACTATAATTTATCATATCTTACTATTAATATTTTCTCAATATATTTACATTTTTTTGAAAAGGAAAAATAATAATGAATACAACAAATGCATTCTGATACCCTGAAATATAACGTTTTTTTCTTAATGCATTATTGATGTATCATTGTTTTACACTTCAGCTGAATACATATATCACGCCTACCTATACCTTTTCAAGTAAATTCTATTAACACTAAAATCGTTACATCCGCCCAGTCAATATAGCCTATTAAGCTTGACCGTTGAACTAACAATTCGGTGAGCACACTCTTTCTCGCACGTTCAAAAGATTTATGTAACAAGCTCAGCGTAGGAAACTTTGTTTATAGATATTTATGTTGAACTCGCAATGTATCTTTCCAAACTCTATTTTTATGCACACACAAATTCAATTATTATAATAATATTCTAAAAAAAAAAAAAAAATAATGAGTGTCGTATGACTGTATGAGATGGTAACGTAGGCTTATAATACAACAATGTTGAGCCTTTTAAATCGCTCTTCTCACTAACTGCAGCCATTTATATATTATGTATTGTTTAATATTATTTTATACTTTTAAGCCCGTTGTTTATTGTCTCTGATTTTATCGCGTATCAATGTCAACGTCAATATTAATCGAAATACTCAAGTCGGTCGACCCTTATCAATGGTAGTCTCGTAACCGCCAGCATGCTTTCGAAATCTGAAAACAAAAAAAAAAACCTAATCGTACACTAACAAGTCTTCAACGCGTAAATTCTAGGAAATAGTTTTCATTGAAAATCTACTATCGATACTAAGTTTGCACAATCACTTATCAATTTTACAACATTAACATTAAAAAAACCTTATGATCCGTCACGTTATTGAGCGTTTTAAACGGGAACCGATGTGGCCCACGCGATTGCTTACACACATTTGCATAACTTATGTGTAGACATTTCGAAATAACATGATGGTTATTATTATGTTATTTATCGATAAAAGTTCATAGTAAGCAAATTAAAAATCATCACCTACCATGGAAAAAGGTTTTTACAATTATTATAAAATAAAATCACAAATTGAAGAGTTTAAACGTTACTCTAATTATTTTCCAAAAACCGTTTCGTCCTGAAACACTGTTGAAAACCATCGTAACAGGAATTGAAATTTGTATGTGCAAGTCAAAATTAAAATAGTTTTAAAACTACTCAAATAATTTTTTATTATTAAACATTCATAGTTTTGTTAAAAACTTTCTAATACATTATTTTTAGAAAATTAAAAAACATCTAATTAAATAACTAGCAATTTTTAAATTAAAATAAAACATCCTTAAAATGTCTCGCTGTCATTTTGATGTGATGTTTTTTGTATGAAGCCCCAAATATGCACCACAGATATATTAGGTAACATAAAATGTTTAGTGTGATGTAGTCATAATGTAAAAAAAAAATAATAATGTTATAAAAACATTAAAAACATTATTTTATACTTTGTACTTATTAAAGCAAATAAAAATAAAATATTTATAAAATATGTTTATAGGTTTTTATTAATTAATTAAAAGAATATTTTTACAATTTAATAACATAATATGTTCATAATGAGTTCCTATCAATTCAGTCAAATGATTTTAATAGTGTCTTACCAAATGTGTACACGCATATAATCACGCCTATAATAATATTGCAATATTAGTTAAATATTCTTATGTTAAAACTATTTACCCACTCGTAAATATTAAACATCTAATCATAAAATAAATTATACGAAAAACACTGCAAGAATTTAAAAAATAAATGTATTTTCGAGTTATGGGAAAATAATCGATTTTCATACCACTATTTAAATACCGATCACCCTGTCTACAGCAGTAATATTTTAAATGTAGTGAATGTATATATTTATGAAATAGTTATTGAAGTACTCCACTGAAACTTACATATTGTATTTCCAGCCATAAAAAAATACACGCGAACGCGTCATTGTTAAACAGATATTCTCTCCTCAGGCGTTTACTGCCATTAGTATATATTGTATAATGTATAAATATATATATATGTATATGTATATATAATTTAAAATCAAATAAAAATGTAATTAAGAATATTATGCTTTACACTTTATGTATATAAACATAAATATATGTGTATATATACAGTGCACAATACAGTGATTAGCAGTTCAAAAAGTATTTTTTAATTGTTGCTTTTTTCCTTTCACACTTTGTGTAAACGAGCGTTGAATTAACTGTATTATCCTATAACTTTTACGTTTTTATACATAAACATATTATATTTCCCGAACACTCCAACGTACAATAATAAGCCGATAATTAATTTGGCAAATAACTATCCTAGTTGTATTGCTGATAGCGACTTAATTCGAACTTTCCATTAAACGTAAACGTAAAGTTTTACGGTGAATACAAACCATATTATTATGTATCAATCAGTAATAGATTGTTGCCAACTATAATGTAGACATCTGAATGTTTTGGAAATAGTATAAGCAATGTTTTTTTCCACCTCCACGCGACGGCAGTGCGTTCAGTTGTGTATTTTAAACATTATAAAATAGCTTGATGTTGGGAATCAACAAAAGATTTACTGCAGAGAAAAACACAAATTCTTTTCTTCACCACAATCCACAATATGTCTCATAAAGATTAGTAACCATTGTCTAACATTTTTCGAAAAAAAATTTTATAAAGGGAAAAAATAAATATGTGTTAAACAAAAATTAACCAACACCACAACAACCTCGTTTTAAGCCTTGCAAAGTCCCCTGTATTGTAACTATCGTAAAAACCACAATGACATTTATTTCACATAATATATTTAATAGTTAAATTTTTAGAATAAAAATGATACGTAAACTTGCTAAAAACAAAGTTTTTTAAAGTTATATAAGTAATATATTTATATAGTTGCACGATTTTTCATTAGAATCGATGTTATTTGATAATTTTATTAACTTATACAAACAAGTCAAATATTTTCGATTTTTATTGTTTTTTTTTTTTTTTTTATAAATATCGATTAAAAATTATTCGCTAGGTAGAAACATTTGAAAAATTAATACATAGCTTAATACCGATAATTTAGCATCACAATATTTTTTAAAAGCGTTTAAAGTTTGAATTTTAACAAAATTCATCAAAAAATCAAAAATCAAAAAATTATTTTAGTCATAAATTTATAAAAACTATTTTTTTTATACCTAAGTTTTGAAAATTTAATATTAGATTCTTTATAAGAAGTTCACACTAGACACGAAAAATCTAAAAAATGTATGAAAACAATCATTTCTTATATACATTTGATGTTCAATTTTGAACGAAATTACGTAATTAAACGATAAATAACGATGTTAATTATTTTATTATAATTTAAAATAATTATTATTCGTGGGAACTTAAAACTTTTACATACATTATATTTCTATGAATATTACTATACGCAATGATATTATTGATTAATTAGAGATATACTATGAGTATATTTTAAAAATTAAATACTCATAATATAATAAATGTTTATATTTTCGGAAAAAAATGTTAATAACCTTCCGCAATAATAAAAGTCAAATTATAATGATTTTAATAACTAAATTTTCTATCAAAAAACCATATCATGAAATATAGTTAATGATATAGGCCGTCTCCGCTCAGAATTGTTTTTAGTATACAAAGATAAGTGATAACTATATCATTGAATTAAGATTTAACACACTCATAACAGTGACCCACTAGACAGATATTATAGTACAGCAGAGCATAATATACCCACTTGCCTTCCTATTTGTTATTTGAACCTTGTGCGTTTTTAAATGGGATTTTATGAATTTTATCGATTTACAATTACTTTTCACAGAGACTCCGTGTCGTCAGACGTAGTGGACATGCATACCCGCGTGATGGCTATCCAGAACGTTACCAACCTCCTCATCCATACGTTTAGCAGCCAGTTCGTATTTCCGGTGCTGGGCCACGATGACCCAGGTGCCTTGAAAAACCAGTTGATAGACTACACGAGTCTGGGACACTATTGGCGGCAGTGGTTACCCACCGACGCCATACAGACGTTCAACAAAGGTCAGTATTGTGCATATTAAAATAACCATTGTTTTTTTTTTAATAATTATTCGTAGAAGTTATGGTCATTTAGGTATTCATTGTTATGAAAAATACATAATATAGTTACAACAAAATGTCATTCAAGCTTGTGATGAGGTTTTATTTTAAATTCTGCCGATAGAAGTCTTCATTAGTACAATAAATAACAATATATAAAACGTAAAAAGAAAATTATCAGTATACACTATACAGCATAATATTATGGTCATTTTTCATTATGCTATATTACCATCGAAGCGAATAATAAGGGCGTGAAACGTTCAATACCACGTGGGCGTGTGCAAACTGATTACTGTGGCACAATGCTGATAACTGATAAGTTAATTGGAATAAACGATAACATTATATGTATTATGACGTTTCGGTGTCATTAAAATGTATTTATTTATAATTTACATTTTAAAAAACCACTTTAGCTTTAATGTTACTCGGTATTAACTTTATTTTATTTGGTAAAAATAGAAATATTAATATAATAATATACGTGTCTGTTAAATATGTACTTCGACCCGTAAACAAAGAGGAATATAATATAAATATATGATATAATGACAATAATATTATGGCGTAGTCTTCTGTCCACTAACAATTTCAATACGTTTTAAACTGTCGTGCATTGACAGCCGCAATTATATTAACTGTCAGCCGTCACCGATGCCACCGTAGGCCGACGAAATAATATTTTACGGTCAATATATTATTATTATCGACATCGTCATCGAGCTCGGGAGCGCTGATTATGTATGATATGATGTGGTATTGGCTTATGCGTAGTGTAAACACGTAATATTTTGTCAGTCAAAATTTAACCCGCAAAACTTTGAACGCCGCACAAACAATTTTGTGTATTAATATATATTATATATAACCATCAGACGTATGATAAATATAACGATATATCCTTAAATTCACCATAATCGGTATACGCACAGCTACCATTCCTACGCATATACACGACATTTTTCGTCTCCGCCGATCGTACAAATCGGAAAAAAGTCGGTGACGAAATGTCACGGTTAGAACGAATACAGTTTACCTTCTATTAGGTAGACGCGCACTCCGATTAGTAAATCAACAGTGAACACAAAGACGAAACAACTCATCATTTAAAAGCCAATAATTCCACGGCAGCGTCTAGTTTATTCTATAAGATTAAGACATTAATGTTCTGCGTGTGTGTGTGCAGTATAATATGCTTTAGAGTTTAGACTTTCAATTCTTAACGACTGACTTTGAGCTGTTAATGCTTTTGTATACGTTCTGTTCGTAATGCGAATATCAGAGTATTGCCGGAGTGATATTAAATACTCGCGAAAACATTATGACTCCTGGGCATTCTTTGTGTAATTATGTGTCGTGATATTCGGTAACAATGAGGTGAGAGAAAATAATATATTTCGCTCGTGGCGGATGTTGAAACTCGAAAAAATCCCGATGCGCGTAATATAATGTCATTATTATCTTAATAGAGAATATAATATGACGGTGATACGACAGTTATGCTACATTATTATACGTGCGCGGACATAAAAAAAAAAAAAAAATATTTAAATCTACAACGAGTTCGTTTTGAATATCGTCTAATGCGAATACACTACTATTGCGCTATGAAAGCCAACAAAATATATATTATAAACGTCGTACTCGTAATATATCCTGTAGGCATTATACAACGAGTTCAGTAAAACCGTGGCAAACATTAAACCTCAAACTATAATATTATACGTATCATGCAACGGAGATGTATAATAGGTCCGATGTTGTCCTGTTTCGACAGCATCAGCAGATCAAACACTAAAATATTATTTCGTCTTGAGCATGCATTCAATTATTATTATAATACGCACCCTTCAATGTGTACACACCAAACTTCAACGTTTCAATAATCCACTGACGAACCGAAATAATATTTCAATTTTATCGTCCGGCGGTGGTCTTGATGACTCGGCGGTTTACCGTTTAACGTTTGTTGTACCTCAAATTAAAATTTAAAACGGCCAACCGTTCCAGACTTAAAGTGTTACGGTGAATACAGTTCAGATTTGCTTATAAATAATGTGATATCCCTAATTCCCGCAAAGTAAACCGTTCCAACATATTATATTCTGTACGGGTATATAAATTTCAAACATAATATCCCATTTGAGCCGTCTAAACATTTTTCGTGACATTTATACCTTTGCAAATGGAATTTCCTTGATAGTAAAAGATAAACCCAGAATTTCCGTTTACGGCTAACTAAACAACAACAAAAAAATAAAAAATAAAATAAATATGTAACGATATGACGATATGATTTCTAAAATACCAATAACATACAATGAATTATGAAAAAAATTCTTAAATATTTATTTTTTAAGGTTTTATTTGAATATAATATGGTGATATATATTAAGTTAATATATTATCACGCAATATATTAAATATATTTAATAATGTGTATTATGAAGAGCAGAAAAAAATACAGACAAAAAATATTCTATTATTTATTGGAAATATTTACATTACGAGTATAATGACATATTTCAAATTAATAACATTTGGTTAAGGTCAAATTGCGATGCAACTGCGTACCATCGTTTAATTTAAACTTTTTGATATAGGCTTACCGTGAATTTTATGATATGTAATTAATTAATAATTATTAGAGTAGTATTTTATTGATTTTTTGTATTATATACAAAATCGAAGAATAGTAAATACAATTTTTTTTGGGACACTATATTAACTTAATTTTAATTTGTATGTCACCTTTATTGTAATTTTCTATTATATTATTTATTAATTTATTATTAATTGAATCCATACATAAATGATACATATTACACATCAAATAAATTGTCTTAAATTCAAGTATAAAAACTTTACAGTCATACATTTTATTATACTCAATAAATTGGTAAAAGAAATATCGTTGATGCATATGGCCATGTTGTACACCAATAAAAATACTTTTTTGTGAGTACCCATAAGTATTATTTTGGGTGCAAAATATAATATGTTTTATTTTATTTTATTACACGTGTAGATACATAGGTTTATAACAAGACATATTATAGAATCTATTCATCAATAATTACGTATCTAATTTTATTTTTAATACATTAAGTATAAAAAAAATAAATATATTTATATTTATAGAATAGTAATAATATATACACAATAGGTAGGTATATAAATAAACAATTTAAATAATATAATATTAATTGTGTTAGAGTGACTACATTCATTTAATTCTTTTTTTCTATATATATATATTTTAAAATATTGTTCTAAACTGATAATTTCTCCAAATAGGTACATACTGTATTGTATTTTGTGAAATAAAAATAACTGATTTAATTCAATTTTATATAATTTAATTTTATTAACATTTTGGCTTACAATTTTACAACAAAACTATTTTTAACTATTTCAAGTAAATACATATTATTGTCTTCCACAATAAAATATAATATGGAGATTAGAAAAATAGTAGATACAACAATAAATATTAACTAATAATTAACTGTATCAGGAAATATAAAATGAAAACTAATTTGAAACAAATACAAACACGAAACAAACATGAATGTATAATGTCATTTATCCAATATATAGGAATCGTTGTCTTTAAACATATTTTCCAAGACTACACAACTAAGGTTAACAAACTCAGTGATAGGTAATTTTAATATTAAAGTGTTTTCGAAATAATAAATACTTAATTTTAAACCGATCGGCAAAATATAAACTGATCAGCTGTTCTAGGCTTTTCAGTGTAAAATTAATTGTACATTTTGATTAAATTCAAATTAAATAATTAAAAAAATATATGATAGCATATAAAAACGATAAATATTTTAATATTTCATAGTTAACGTATTAATAATGCATACTTGACGTTTTTGAAAACTATTTGCACTGACTTCTCCTTTTAATTATGTTTTATTCAGTTTAAATTTATCCAAATTACTTTCAAGTTACTTCAATGCATATTTGTGTTAAGATACACTTAGAAAAATAATTCTTAGTTACTCTAAGGTTTGAAAGTCTTTTTTTTTAAGTTATTGATAATTTACTTTATAAATTGTATACACGAACAATCAACAATTTTATCGGTACTTTATTCACAGTGAATCAAGACTTAGTATTCAACATTTTTTTCCACATACCTAAAAATTATTATAGAAACATGTTTGACAAAATAATAATAATAGTAAATAGAAAAGTAGTTTTCTTCATGACGAGCTTTGTTGATTAAAAACCCAGTAATAACGATTTCATCGTTTCATAATCATAAACCGAAATCATGATACACCGGATCGAAAATCTGCAGCCATGACCTCGGGACCCCCGAGAGGTTTTTAATAATTTAATACTTATTTTACACAGCAAGTGTACTGAAAATATTTTCCAATCACCCATAATGGAATTTTTTATAAGCCCTTGCGCGTCACGGGCCTCCACAACTTTTCTTTATTAATGTACAATCGATATAAAAGTTTATTTTTATTTTTCACCGACCAAGCTATAAAAACTCTGTATTATATAATAATACAGGCTCAACACAGAAATGGGCAGACGACGGCTGATCGAGATTAAAGTCTCAAACAACATTATTGTACCTTTTTGTGTAGTAAACGGTTCAGTTTATGATTCGGGTATTAATAGGCATAATATAATTATAATATTTTATGCATATTGTACAATGTTGTTACTTGTTTTAAATTTAGCATTCGTCTAAATTGGTTACCGTGTTGTGTTGTGTTGTGTTGAATTAATTAAATTATTGACCGTTTTTTTTTTTTTTTTTTAGCAATTGTAAATGATTCAATAGGACAGTATAATTTATTTATCTGTTTGTATCAAAACCTCGAATTTAATTTCGTTAAAATCAATAAGTTCAATAATAGTAATATCAAGAAAATAATTAATTTTTATTTATATATAAATTAAAATTAAATATATACTATATTATAACTTAAATTGAATATTTTCGCATAACTGATGTTTGAACTATACTTAACTTACATTTTTTATTTTTTACAAAATTATATTGTTTTAGGAAGTTAGTAACTTTATTGTTTATTTTATTTTATTCAATCATTAGTAAATAAATTACATCATATGATAAAATAAATAATTGTTACCATAATGATGTTAACTTAAATTTAACAAAAGTACTTATTGATAAATACTAGTAATATGTAAGGCACTTGTAAAATTGTAGTATTCAATAGAATAGAATATTTAATATGTAAATTTTTTAATAAATTTGTTTAATAAGAGCAAATAAAACATACTTTATATTATAAAAAATGTATCTTCAACACTTCACCATTCGAATGGTTGTAAACATAAAAATGGTCGTTAAATAGAAATTTTATACGAGTAAAACTGTAAAAGGTTCAGTTGTCACTTTAAAATGTTTAAATAACTTTTAAAATAGTGTGATTAAATTTTGTTTTGAATTACAGTTTCTTTTACTTAAAGCGAGCATTACTGTTTAAGTTTCAAGAAAGGATAAAGTTTATTCAAGACCTTGGAAATTAAAACGAAACAATTTATACGTCACTTTATATCCAAAATGGTGCCCGTCAAAAAGTTCTTCTTTTTAGAAACAGAAACTGCAATAAAACAATATAATATAGTCTCATCGCTGCAATAAAAGTCGAAAACGCTACACATACCATTATATAGAAATGGATTATTAGAATAATATGACCGTTGTATACGAGTTGTGTTTAATAGGTTTTGAGAAATGGATAGGTAGATAGGTACATCTAATATTTTTATATTTAGGGTATATTATTATTTATTACAAACGAATTCGTAGTATCTATTAGAAAAGCAAGTTTGTCTTTGATATTCTTAAACAATATTATAATGGTTAAAGTATGCGTTAAATGTGCTCCAAAACATCAACACGCTCCGATTGCGTTGTTTGGAAGTAATCTCCTTCCTTTTTTTAAACGCAGTCGTCGTAACCCACCGTGAAGAATCAAGACATCGATGTTATTTTATACAGTGTGACACACCAAGCGTGCACACACTTTTTAATATACGTGACTTTTATATTATTTAAAGAGAGTCTTGCGGCGGTATGTGGTATAAAATTTTTTTTCTCGAATGAGAATCAGCTTTTTAAACTGTGTTTAAATTGTGACTTAACCTGCAGATGATTGTTTTAAAAATGTTGATGCATCTAATTATAACGAGTAGCTTTTGAGTTAATTACAGTGAAACCTCTGAATAGCGGATAATCTCGGTCACCAAAATGTCGTCCGCTGTTCGGAGGTGTCCAGTTTTCAGAAAGGTTAAGTTAAAATAAATTATAGTATTATAATTTGATGTTTTATGTTTTAATAATATAATTATTTTTAATATTTTAACAATACGCTTTTAAAAAAATATAAAAAAATAAAGAATTCATACATAATATATAATATAGATACCATTTATTTTGGCGAGAAAAATCTGTTTTTGAATGAGTTCATTTTCTGTTACTAGTACGTTTTTAGTAGTTCGTTTTTCTGTCGTGATTTTGTCATTATGTTTAAATTAAGATTAAAATAGGTATATGCTAATTGAAGAGTTTGATGTTCAGAGGATTTTCTTGAAAATTTGTTAAAATGTCTGTGTTCTCCCTTAAAAGAATAGGTTTTGGTATTAAGCGGTGTCCATTAGGAGGGTGTCGAGGGTTCATTGTATTATACTAAAATGCATAAAATAGATGTATAATTGTATCTAGTTAGTATTTATTTTATTCGAGTAGATTTTTGTTTAAGAATATACTTCAAAATGTATTTATTTTTACTTTTTATATTCAAACAGCTATTTTATAAATTGAAGGGGTGTGTACAAAAATTCAATAACTTCATTTTTTTGTCTGTCTCAAAAAAAAAAAAAATTACGAGTGTATAACTGTGTAAGAACGAAACAAATTCCACCATCCGTATAGAAAATATAATGCAATTGAAGCGTGTTTTTTTTCCGTTGTAGAACCAGATAGTTCTGAAATTACCTGGTTTTTTCGCCAAATGTTGTCTAAATTGTATTCGGCACAGCTCTTTTTATCTTAAAAATGATTCATAAAATAATATTAAAATAAATAAATCGATTAGAAAAATTAATAATGTTTTTCTGTATTAAAAATAAATACTACAGAATCGCACACAGAAACTACAATAGAAATGAACAAAATAGGTACGTTCTCTCGTAGTTATTTCGGTTCTGTTACGAATTATATTATTGGTATTATTATTAATAATTCGGAATTTCGGTATTCACTTTCTGGGGTTTTATACATGCGTAACATAATAAGCACACATTCTAACACACACACACACACACACACACACACACACACACACACACATATATATATATATATATATATAATGATACCTCGGTCATAATTTCAAATCGCTCGGAGTAAACAAAGGATTCACTAAAGCGTCCCCTAAAACCACAAGCTGTTGTTTCCGACTGCGTTCGCTTTACGCATACGCGTACGTACACTCATTAAACATATACACGTTATATTCTCTTCGCAGTTTACACTGAACAGTTTTAACTGCACTGCGTACACACAGTGCTTGTGCGTGTGTGTGTGTGTGTGTGTGTGTGTGTGTGTGTCTGTGTGTGTGTGTGTGTGTGTTGGGATGCGAAACTCTTACGATCCAGTCGGAGGAAACTTATAATAGTGCTCTGACGAACATTTCAAAACAGTCGACCGAAACTCGCAGTGTAGGTATTACGGCGCGTGTACGTATGTAATAATAATATGCACAGTTCGTTGACGTTTCGGAAGATGACATTTTTCGTTTCACATTACTGCAATACTTTAACGTATGTTGTACGAGTAATCTTATACGAGTCCCACGAGACAGACATTTCGTTTCCGCGATAATCGAAAAAAAAAATAATAAAAATAATAATAATACATTGGATAACCCGTCAGACCTATATAAATAATAATGATATGGAAACAACAATAATCATATAATATGAGATGATTACTTTACGGTTTTTGTAATCGAAAATTGTAAATATATATATTTCAAAACATTTGAAACAAAAAATGTTATAATGTCGTACTAGTTGGTACAGTATTGTTTATAGTTGATATTGTTTTTAAATACACCTTATACATTTTAAATATGTTGAATTCTAATTATCATTACTCATCGATATTGTTTTTAATTGAAAAAATATGTTTGATTTTGAATATTTTAATTATCTTACACGTGTTCGGTAACAATAATTTTAATCAATAATATGAGATATTAATATGGTACCTACGCATAAGAACGAATACGCCAAGGTTTATAGACAAAAATCCATTAAAATAAAAAATAATTATTCGTAAGTAGAAATAATGATGACTTTTTATTTCTTTAATCAACCTAAAAATATTGATCGCTTATTAAACTTTGAAAAAGTAACAATATACGGTTGTTTGCATTAAAAAAAATTGAAAAACAACTGTAAGGAAAATACAACTAAATTAAATTTTCTATTATAAATGATCGTTGTATTTATATTTACAGTAAGATATTTGTTTTGCTAACAAAAATCAATAACTCATATAATATCATACGTGTTAGAATATTCATGGTTGAGAACGCTTGTACTAAACTAACAGTTTTGATCAACCATGTATATTATGGTAATTTTAACCGACTATACTGTTCGTACACGTTAATAATTTCCAGCAAACTGTACCTTACTGTAGTGGTCATAATAGATATTATAAAAGGTGCACTGTCGCCGTCTTACAATGTATGAAGCGTTTGAAACCCAAAACCGGGGCAAGGGTGAGAGACTTGCGACGACGCTTCCGGAAAATGCTAAGTGAGCCCCTTTAGAGTTCCCCGTAGAGTTCGCTAGCCGGTTTGAGGGGAATTATGGTGCTGTTGGGGTAGAAACCCGATAAGTCTCGAGCGATTAATCTTACGTGGCTATGTGTGTGTATCGAGGCACGATGGGATCGTTTTGTCCTTAACGGCTCGGAAACGGTCCTTTTCGTACGGTTTCTGGTAACCTTTGATTCGTGTACACTGATTTGTGGTTTTCTACGTGTGCAGTTGACTAATGCCTGTGTAACTATTATATCCGAATTATCTTTAAGCCCCAGAACTATAGCTGCTATACGGTTTGGGGGTGACATAGTGGCAGTGTATATTAGCCAACGATTTCCAACATATATAAACTATCCAGACTCACTGGCATTAATACCGTTATTGTTTTTATTTTGTGTGTATATGAAACATGTATGTAGGTATACACAAGCGACATAAAAATTAATTTCACGTATCATTAGCCAATTTAATTTACTTAGGATTCATTAATTACAAACTACCTTGTGGTTAGGTTTAATCATTTTTACACGACGTGCACGTAATGATGTATTTTGTAAACCTATCTATTTTTTTATGTGTATACAAAAAATAGCTAACGGTGAACAAATAGTTAAATTAAATATTTTTTTCCTCCATTTTTAATAATAGAATGCAGTATTTCTCTTGGGTTTTAGTTTATATGATTTATTGATTTATAATAAAGCTAATAGATGGTCATTGAATTAATTACACCGATTGATTATATTTACATATTATTATTTGAAGTTTGAACGTTATGTAGGTAGGGTGAATTAAATTTTATACTCAGTATACAATCTGATGTTATATTAATAACTACTAGGTTTAGCCTAACCACTGGTCACCTCAACTTTCACATACAATTCATATTTTATCCAGTATAAGTTCTACTCAAAGTTAACTGAAATTAACTCAACGCATCAATAAATATAGAGGTAGGTATTGAAGTTATCAAATAAATTGGTTTTACTATGGTTAGCTAATATACTTACCTACTTAAAACAAAAACTATTAACTTACTAACTAATAGTTTAATTTCTTGAAAATATTATGCATAATATTAACTTCAACCAGTGGACTAAAAAAACAAAACATTACAGTATAATGACGTGATATTAAAATGTTAATTTTACCTTAGCATCCAAAAGCTTAACAATAATTTTATTACGATGATACTCTCTTGAGACTTTGTAATAATGGAATTAAATTATAATAACAATATGTTGGCTTTAGATTTTGAATTTATTATCCAGCATGGATGCTCATACGCTATTATATTATATATGACATTTCACAATAACTCGAAATCGAAGGTTACTATAATGTAAATGAAAAAAATGTGAAGGTACCTATCTAATAATACACTGATTCAGTGCACATCGTATAATTTAATATTGATTTTTACATCTGAATGTAGTTTTATATTTAAACTTTATAGTGACTTTTATTTTACATGGCGCATTGAATTGAAACTACTTTGAAATAGATTTATAGAAATGAAATATAATTACGAGATAAAATATTGAAAAATATACGTATCTATTAATTATTTTGTTTAAGTTTATAATATTTAAATTCTCTTTTAGAATAATTTATTTAATTAAATATGAATAATAAGTACATGATTGCAATGTATAATTTATCGAAGTAAGAGTTCAATTGATGCAATTAGAACATACTACAGTTCATGGTTAATATAAAATAATTTTTTTTTTTTTTGTTATAATACGTAATACTGTAGAATTGTACGAGCTTTGAAAAACTTGCACCAGAAGATAGTTGCCCTCTCTTCTCGTTCATATTAATTCATCCGATAGTGGAATAATTGGACAGTTTGAGAATTCGGCGGAATTTAAGACATGAATGTTCCTATTTAATGGTCATTTTAGTTTTTAGATAAGGGCGCTTGACCAACCTTGATATAAAATACCATAATGCTACTAACTGATCGAGATCTGTGCAAATATTTTTTTTTCGTTTTATTGATCTTGATAATAAAAATTGTGTTTGCGTTTTATGGCTTTAAAATAATATGATATAATTACGATATTGCGTGGCAATATTTTATAATATTTCACAAATAGGTTTACTAATAGTAAAATTAAACAAAACGAATTATAAACTATAATAATATTATAATACAAATTAATAATTTTATAAAATCGATAATCTTTTACCGTATACAAAATTGATCTGAACGTGTCACAATAATGGTTCTTCGTTTAAAAACGTGTTATGTGCTGCATATACAAATATTCAAGAAGATTTTGGATTTGAAATACGGTAAATGGGATGAGTACGTATTTGTTTGTAAGGATTCATCACAAGGTCGTTAAGTCATTATACCGTGGTATATGCGTGTGGTGTGTCCAAGAACAGCGAGAGAAGTTCATTCCGTGGTAAGTTACCATCACCCCATTTCCTCCCCTAAGAATTCCGCAACGGCTACTGCTAACGACGCGAGACCGCCAATCGCCACTTTACCGACTTGTCCGGCGATGTTTGCGTGTAAAATATCCTTTTTAAACGTTCCGCATATTATGCATTATGCACGCTCATATTTTATTAGAAATTCCAGTGCGTTTATCTCCCGACCGTCTTGGTCCGAACGTGGATGAACAGCTTTCGTAATGAATAATAATAATACATACACACAGCACACACCCAGATAGATTGGTCACATTTATACTTGAGAATTTGTGTTGTATTGTGTCATTATTGTCATTTTCTTCTCGGATGACTTGATTAGTGTATTCGAAAATTATTTTTAGTCTTTGGAAATTGATAATTTTTTTAAATAAAATAATATTATTTTCTTGTTATTTTTTTAAGAGCAACTTCCTGATTTCGATTAAGTTATCTAAACAGTTTGTATTTTTTTTTTAAAGTGATGTCTAAACTTGAAAAATTATGAAAAAGATTAGTTAACGAAAATATAAATAACACATATATATATATATACGTATAATTTCAGTCGGAGAAATATTTTGAAAATTAAAAAACCGAATGACGGCGCGGACTTCTTCTTTTGTGCAAAATAGATACTGGTTTTCCATGTTTATAATTACGTAGCTGACGGAACACTAAACCATAATAGTTATATCACATAGAATATGTCGTTTGTTACCTAAATTATCAATTATGGAAATTTCCGGCCGATATGGTTCATTGTTTACGCTAAAAATAACTTTGTACTTTATTTATCGGACAACCTACGTATAACATCTATTTTGGGTACAAAATATTAAAAATTTATTTACCAAATTATACTACTTATGTAGATTTTCGATGAATGAAAAAAGAAAAAAATCTTTACGAGAACATTTGCGTTAGAAGAGATCATAATGTAGTCCAAGCACAGTTATATGACGAGGATACAAAACAATTTGGTAGACTGCAGACTGTAATAAAATAATAAAAACTGCGGAATTGAAACTTTCGAACGCCTCATTAAGCAAATTATCGTGTAGTATCTAACCCAACACTCGACGTTACACATGGCCAACATTTGAATATAATATTATAACAATATTATTACCGAATTTTCATCGTAATAAGACAATAATATTATAACACATCGTATTTGATCACACTAATGTGCCGGTCCGGTATGCAGTGCAGTATAATACGATTGCGTCACGATCCATCATCTGGATCAAGAGATCACGTGTCCCAGTGCGATATTGACGTGTTCATTTTATCGTTTTTTTTATAAACGAATTAATATGAACATTAAAATCGCTTTTTTTTTTTTTTGAAATAATAATAAACAGTTGGACAGAGTTAAAGTAGCGTATTTTGCGCCAACCCCATTGTAATTTTGTTCTTGATATTACATTGCACGCGTATTTATAAAATTATACACCTACTCGTATTGTATAGTTTATATTAGTCGAATGCGTAAAAGTAAACGCCCAAGTCCATTTCGTTATACGTATTGTGTTATATCATCATTATGTATTCAATTACATTTATATTTAAAGGAGTGATGAGGGGGAAGGGGATTAAGCCGGAATTCCTGCACACCGTTTAAGAATCTCAAAGAATCGCGTACAGTACTAATTAGTAATTATTATTATAGTTCCAAAATTGCAAAATAATAAAATTTAATGAATAAATTGAGGTTAATCAACCCGCAAATACGATCAACTTTGGTCCGTGAGAACATTATTATGGCCGATTGCTGATGTATGATGAAATTGTTTGTTACAGCCATATTCCAATAGTATTTGAATTATTCCAAACTTGTTAATTATTTGCACATTCTTCTCATTAAAATGAATCATTATTTTTAGCGACGAAATTGCACCAGTATATTAATATAATATAAATTAATTGAATCGATATATAATTGAATGCGTATCGCATTACGTTTTCATTGCAGAAAATTATATAATGAACGTATTTTTGAATCTTGGTAAAACTGTTTCCAGACGACTCGCCTAGATGATTACAAATTTTACTGCCGTATTTCGATTATTAAATCCAGTGAATAAAGTATATTATATTGAATATGCGTGTTTTCTAATTAAAACAAAAAACAAATTTTATGAATAAATTAAATTAGGTATAACTCAAGGTACCTATGGTGTATTTTGTTTCTAATTTGTTTAAACTGGTGAAGTATGTATATATTTTTTAATTTATTCGCATTGTTATAATCAATACAAACATGTATAATAATCATAATAGTAACCGCATACAAAATATGATTTATGTATAATGTATTCACTCAATAGTTCAATATTCAAATTTGAAAATATTCTTATGTAACATTAGATATTCTACAGTCAATTTTTGGTATAACGAATTTTCGAGGGACCGAGAAAAAATTGTATTATATATCAAGATATTTTCAATGGAACGATATATTATCTAGAATTTCGTTATACCAACCTTCGCTGTATTCTTGTTGACTATATCTTTATACTATTGTACTATAAATATGAATTTAAATATTAATCAAAGTGATCATACAACCACAAAAAAAAATAATAATAATAATAAAATAAACTTTTAGTTTATATTATTTTTCTGGTTGTTAGTCAATTATAAAAATATCGTTGATTTGTTTAAACTTAATTTTAATTTATAGGTATTTTATTTTTTGAACGTGTTTCTTTGCACAAACTGTAGAATATAATATTATACAGAAATACTTTATGGCTTATATTAAACAAATTTCTTTCACAATCGTATTGTTTTGTTTGACATACATAATAATATAAATTAATATTATAAATTATCGACTCGTACTATCTTTTATGTATGGATATTTGAGAAAGTATTTTATTGTTTTTGAGTACAAAAGCATACGAGAAACCTTATCTTGAATGGATTTTAATTTTAAGAGAAAACGGTAATAAAAAAGCGGTATACTTTGGTTCCCCTTCTACATAATTATACTATCCACATATATGGTACTCAATAAAAAGTTTTTGAAATTTAAATCATATGTATTTGTGTGTGCATATGAACCACAATATTTTTTTGATTGTTCACAGTAGTATGAAATGGCCGGTTCTGGCCCCTCTCCGCTTCACCATCCCGCCCTCCTCTGTGAACCCTAAACCCCGCTCTGTGAACCCTAAACGTTCCCCCTCCCCCAAGTTCCCGGCCTATGCGCGTCACAGAACCCCAGTCCCCTCCCCCAAGTCCCCGGCCTGTTTACGTCACCGAACCCACCCCCTCCCCCAAGTCCCAGCCTGTGTACGTCACTGAACCCCCAAGTTCCCGGCCTGTGCGCGTCACAGAACCCCAGTCCCCTCCCCCAAGTCCCCGGCCTGTGTACGTCACTGAACCCCCAAGTTCCCGGCCTATGCGCGTCACAGAACCCCAGAACACCAAGTTCCCGGCCAGTGTGCGTCACAGAACCCCAGAACGTACGTCACGCGGATGTCCCCGGCCTCGGACCGCCTGCGGCCGGCCGCCGCCGCCGGACCGCCCACCCATTATATATATATATACTCTTTATAGTATAGTATATACTATTCATATACTATGTATATATATATATATATACCTATATAGTATAGTATAGTATATACTTTGCATATACTATGTATATACCCTATATAGTATAGTATATACTTTTCATATACTATGTATATACCCTATATAGTATAGTATATACTTTTCATATACTATGTATATACCCTATATAGTATAGTATATACTTTTCATATACTATGTATATATACCCTATATAGTATAGTATATACTTTTCATATACTATGTATATACCCTATATAGTATAGTATATACTTTTCATATACTATGTATATACCCTATATAGTATAGTATATACTTTTCATATACTATGTATATACACTTATTATATATACGCGTCATCATCATGGCGGGTCAGTTGTATATGGTATAGTATATACTATGTATATACTCTATATAGTATAGTATATATACTATGTATATACCCTATATATATAGTATAGTATAGTATATACTTTTCGTATACGCGGCATACGCCTACTCATAATATATATCTTTATTAATTTTGTCATTCGTCATTGAAATGGAATGTGTTTATCAGGGTGAACAGATTTTATTGATAACACATGGTATATACTTCCTATATACTATATATATATATATTGCATCCCTCACTCACATATATTATCGATAATATTGATTATGCTTCAATATACAGAAATCGGTTAACAGCTACATAACGTGTACATTTTTTCGAATCAGACGATTTTCAGAGCTCTATAGTGTTTGACGTCCATGTCGTATTTTCTTAAATTTATTTTTTAAACTCTACGTTCGTTAAATTTTAAAAATGTTCAGCTGCGTTACGTGCGGTAAAGTGTACGCCCGTAAGAACGTGCTGATCAGACACGCTAAAACCCATGGCGGTCCGGTGAATTCGTGCGGGATATGTCGCAAGGTATTAAGTCGGATGGATAAACTCATCGCCCATATACAAAATTGCCACAGTAAGTACATTGAATATTATTTGCTATAACGTTATTAATAATTTTATTTTTAAAATAGAGATTGCTAAAAATAGTCCTGAATTTCATAATGCCGTGCGGATAGGAGGCACAATGGGTAAATAATAAATTATTTTCTATTATAAAATATAATAATAATAATAATAATAACGACAATATTAATTAATAAATCGTAATCTTATAATAATTCGTGATAGGTCGCGCTTCAGTTATAAGATGGGCACCCCCTACTACAACGTCGCACGTTCGGTCAGCTGTTCCGACGGCCATCTCAGTCACATCTACCCCGCCTCAGGTCTCGCCATCCGCCCGCCCGCCGGTCATCTCTAGCCGACCCGTCGCCGCCGAAACACCACCCACTGCCACTGCGGCTCCATCGAGACCGACTTCGCCGCCGCCGCCGGTGCAGCACTGTGCTCCTTATACGGAAAATACTCGAAAAAATATCAAAAGAAAAAAGGCGCGTATGCAATCGGTGAATACGCCCGGCTTTGTTGAAATCGAGTCGTCACTTAAACGTACGACCGTGTGGTACTTCAGAAAAAACGTTGATAACATCGTCAGTTATCGCGCTTTTCTCCACTCTCTGGAGCCGGAATTGATCGACAAATTACGCGAATGCGTGCGTATTCAGCCGATTAAATACAACCTCAAATTGGAGGCCACTTATGTCGTACCTAACCAAGACGAATCTGCCCAGAATCGCGCGTTTAAAACGTGCGCGAGGGAATTGTTTGCGTATAGCGACGTTGCGGGTTTGATCGATCGCGATTTAACCGCTCTTCTCGCCGAAGAAGACGCTTACGCGGGCAAGGGTAGTGGGTTCACCTTATCGTGTATCGACGGGCTGCTCTTGGGCGTGTACGAGTTCACACCGATGGGTGGTTCGTCGTACTTGCCGTTACCGGAAAGTATTTTACATCGCAAGGCCGTCGTAAACCCACAAAACGTTGATAGTCAGTGTTTCAAGTGGGCGATTCTGGTGAAACACGTAGCAGTCGAACATCGTGAACGAGTAGGCGCGAATTATTTGAACGAGGAGTGCCGTTACGACTTTTCCGCGCTATCAGTCCCAACGCCCGTGTCGGAGATAAAATTATTCGAGCGAGCTAATCCCGGTACGTCGGTTAACGTATACGGTGTGAAAAATTGTAAAAAAAATAAAAAAAATAAATCTTCGACGCAATCGGCGGCGTACCCGCTGCGGGTGGTCGACGACGAGCAGCCGAATCATTTCGACTTGTTGTTGATCGCCGGTTCGGAGAAAAATAACCATTACACGTATATTTCGAATTTTTCGCGCCTAGTTAGTTTGCAAAAAAATAATCGCGAGCACCGTTTATTTTTTTGTAAAAAGTGTTTCACCAGTTTTGACGACCGACCTTTGAGGTATAAATTACACGGTGAGGAGGCGCTCGCGCAGCATCGTCTGGTATGCGGTACGCACAAACCAATCTTACCCGTAATGCCGGCAGAAGGGTCAACACTCGAGTTCGACGCGCTACGCAAAACGCAACGCCTACCGTTCGTTTTGTATGCCGATTTCGAGGCCCTCCTGCCGAAAACGACGCAGCACTACGGGGTGAATACCTCCGCGCTGCACTCGCATCACCCGATGAGTTACGGATTTTTGGTAGTAGCTGCGGACGGTGTGCCGGCGGAGCTGCTCGAGCAGTTTGGTATCGCGCGGACTCCGACCGTTTATCGCGGTTCCGAGTCCGCCGACGATGTGGCCAAACGATTTGTGCTTGCCGTCACCGACGTGGCCGACAGAATATGTAAATTGCTCAAGACGACCAACGTTCCGATAGTAATGTCTGTTGAGGATGTGCGCGCGCATGGAGTCAAGACCGCGTGCGACTTGTGTGCGAAAACGTTTACCACGAGTAACCGCAAGGTCGCACATCACGACCACCTGTCAGGTCGTTTTCTTAAAACTCTGTGTAACGCGTGCAACCTCGCATTACGAACGCCGAAATTCGTTCCGTGCTTTTTACACAATCTGTCGAATTACGACGCGCATTTCATTGTGACCGAGTTGGGGTATGATACCAACACGATATCGGTGATACCTAACAGCGAGGAAAAGTATATTTCGTTTTCGAAATATATCAACAACGAGTTCGCTGTTAGGTTTATCGATACGTGTCGGTTCATGGCGTCGAGTTTGGCCGTCTTGGCGCGGAACCTTACGACCTCAGACTTTTGCAAGTTTCGCGAAGTCGCAAAAGTGTTCACCCCGACGGAGATGCCGCTGGTGACGCGCAAAGGTGTTTTTCCGTATGAGTACACGGATTCCTACGCAAAATTACGCGAGACGGCGCTACCCGCAAGGAAGGAGTTCTACAGTGCGTTGGCCGAAACGCACGTGAGCGATACCGATTACGAACATGCGGCCCTGGTATGGAATCACTTCGGTTGCCGGACTCTCGGCGATTACAGTGATTTGTACCTAGAAATCGACGTACTGCTCAGCGCCGACGTGTTTGAAAATTTCCGCGACATATGCATGTTGACGTACCAGCTGGACCCCGCGTATTATTACACGGCGCCCGGGTTCAGTTTTGACTGTATGTTAAAATTCACGTCGGTTAAATTAGAACTCCTCACCGATTACGAGCAGATATTATTTTTCGAGCTCGGAATCCGAGGCGGGTTGGTACAGGCGAGCGGGCGTCACGCCAAGGCCAACAACCCGAAGACGCCCGGATACAAAGCCGACGAACCGAACACGTGGCTCGTATATCAAGATTGTAATTATATATAATAATAATAATAATAATACTAATATATGATCGTGTATTAATTAATTAATTAATTAATTTTTTCTCTAAAGGCAATAACCTTTACGGATGGGCCATGAGCGGATATATGCCGTACGGCGGTTTTTCGTGGTACGCGGGGAATCCGGACGTCGCGTTAGCTCAGCTCGAGTGGATGACGGATACGGATGACGTGGGGAGAGTCTACGAAGTCGACATTTCGTACCCGCGTCATCTGCACGACGAACACAACGATATACCGTTCCTACCGCACGCTAGTATTCCGAGCGGCTCTACCGTCCGAAAGTTGATGGCCACGTTCGAGCGGAAGGTACACTACGTCGTGCATTATTCAAATCTAAAACAAGCCATCGCCAACGGGTTGATCGTCGATAAGGTAATATCTATTATAATATATATATATGTGTATATGTATATTGTATATATATAATATATATAAAGACTATACATTGCGGTTTTATGACAAAATAAAAAAAAAAAAAAAAAATGTTTTTATGTGTTCCAGGTGCACAGAGTATTAGAATTTAGACAATCCCCGTGGTTGGCACCATACATCGCGTTGAATACGGAAATGCGTAAACGAGCGACAAATGAGTTTGAAGAAAAATTTTTTAAAGATCAAAATAATAGCGTTTTCGGTAACTATTATTATAATAATAATTATTATTATTATTATTATCTGTTTTCATATCATGGATTAACGCTTACATAGGTAAAACAATGGAGAATGTCCGCAATCGTTTCGAGATGGAGCTTGTTTCATGTCCCCAGAGGATGCGAAAACTCATAAACCGCCCGACGTTTAAGCAGTGTACCACTTATAGTGAAAATCTCGCAGCAGTGTCTATGCACAACAAAATGATTAATTTCTGTAAACCAATTTATATTGGGTTTGCAGTCCTTGAGCGGAGTAAGACACTGATGTATGATTATCACTATAACGTCATGAAACGTCATTATGGTGACAAGATTGCTCTGCTGTACACCGACACCGGTACGTATATACCATACTGAATATGAAAAATAATTTTTTTTATTATTATTATTATTATACTTCGCAGA
The DNA here is from genome assembly GCF_020882245.1 of Rhopalosiphum padi. Taxonomy (NCBI): domain Eukaryota; kingdom Metazoa; phylum Arthropoda; class Insecta; order Hemiptera; family Aphididae; genus Rhopalosiphum; species Rhopalosiphum padi. The sequence continues at coordinate 7,138,536 of NC_083598.1, read as the reverse complement.
TTCCCTCTTGTATTGTGTATCGACGGACGACTTTTACAGTGACTTAGCGGACAACCCGAACTTGAGAAGTCGTACGGATACCTCTAATCTGCCGCCGGATCATGCGTGTTACACGTCGACGCGTAAGAGAATTCCCGGGTTGTTCAAAGACGAAACCGGAGGACGCACAATGTACGAGTTTGTGGCGTTACGCGCTAAATCTTACGCGTATGACATCGAAAACGCTACCACCATACGAGCAAAGGGGATTAGAGGTCACGTGATACGCAATCACCTAACGTTCGAGGACCACAAGCGATGTTTGTTCGCCGTCGACGACGACGACGACGATGAATCCGATGAACGCGATGACGAGTTCAACGCACGCACGAGTAAGCTGATAGCGTCGTCTTGTGCGCAACAAGTCATCGCACGCATGCATACAGCAGCAACAACAGCAGCATCGGCGACAACGTCGTCGACATCTTCCCCGCCTCCACCACCACCACCACCAATGACACGGCGGTCTTATGAACCATATACCCCGTATAGAGAGAACGTGTCGATTCGATCATTTAAACATAAAATCAAAACAATTAAAACAATGAAATTGGCTTTAAACAGATCGGATGATAAACGACACGTTCTACCCGATCGTGTGCATACACTTGCACACGGTCATTATAAAATTGTATAAATTGTCATTGTTATCATTATTATTATCATTATTGTTTTTTGTATGTACATATGATTTATTAAAATATATTTAATGCTCGAATTATAATATCATTTTCTACTTTTTTTATATAATTGATAAGATTTATCATAGATTTCAAAAAAAAATACTATCATTATTTTATATTTTTTATAGTGGTGGAACGTTAACTGATAATATTTACTAAAATTTTCCCACTCTTCATAATGAGCTAGAAAAAAAATATTTATTAAAAATCGACTCGTAAGCTAGCGTATACAGTCGTCCCTTTCACAGTCTCTATAGTCACCCTTATCCAATAAGTACTAAGTACCTGGTACTTACATTCACGGACGTTCAACGCATATCTGAAAATAAATATGTCGGATTCATCAGCATGTTCATTTTTCGACAGTCCTGCTAGATTACACTCGCCTTCAGTAAGTCTAAAATATTTTAAAATATTTTTTCTTTTTTATAAATTATGCTTAATTTTATATTAGATTTCACCGCCATTATTTCCCGAATCATACGACTACGAACACTATACACTAAATATTAATAATGTTACCGATGACGGAGACAGGACATTAGATTTTGACCCAAATAAGCCTTTTCCATGGCGCTCACCTCATTCGGATGAAACACATGTATCCGATTATGAGATACTAAGTCCTTATTCAAGTAAGCCACTTGATATATAAATTAAAAATTAAAATTAAAATTTTGAAAATTATTTTTTTTTTTTGTATTTCCTAGATGATGCGCAGTCTTTCCATTGGTCAAATGGTCCATGGCGTGATGACGAATTGCATTGGAAAAAAAAAATTTTACAGAGATTTCTGTAAAAATACTGTATACTTACTCTAAAAAATATACAATGTTATAATAATATAATATATCATACTCTGCATAAATATTAAATGAAATGTTTTTTTATTATTTCAAACAGTATTAAACCTATAAGCATATTGAGCATAAAACAAAAAAAAAAAAAAAAAAAAAGAACATGACAAAAATATTTAAAATAGCATTATTATGAATATAATATTTAAAAAACAAAAACTTTATACAAATTTGATAACGAATTTATTTTTGTTTTTTCCTTTAAAAATTAAATTGATGGGGGGCACTTCCCCCAAATTATAACTGACCGCCTCTTCAGAGGTGACGTTCACCGATTTTGGTAAAAAAACATTAATAGTGCCCCCCATTACCGGATCTTCCAGCGTGCAGGATACTGTCATTCCAAATGCGGTTTCCATCTTTTTCATTGATTGTATCTTATATTCGATATCGATGACTAAATCATCAATTGAAAGGTTACGAACTTCCGACTGTTCCTTGAGGGACTTAAGTAAATTCATTTTTTGAATAACTGTAAAATAAAAATTAATTAATCATCAAATCACTTATAGTCCATTATATAATAACCGTTTATTATTATTATTATTATTATTATTATTATTATTAAGAGGACAACACACACACACACACACACTCACGTCTCGCACACAACACATACAATTTTTATGTATAAAATATAATGCTAAAACAAGATTTAAGAAAACTTACGTTTTGTATAAATTGAATATATTGTTCTCGTTCTCGTTGTTGTTGTTGTTGTTGTTGTTGTTGTTGTTGTTGTTGTTGTTGTTGTTGTTGTCGTTATTATTGTTGTCGCTGATGTGATAACAATTCGGATCTAGATAATAAATAAGTATTATAAACTTTAATATTAAAATTTAGTTTTTGAAATTTTATTTTAATTGATTATAATTTTATAATATTATTATTTCATTCGAAAATAATTGTATGTTGAAAACTAATAAGTTGGTTAAACCTTCGTTCGGTTATATTAATAATTATTATAGAATAGAACAGAACAGAAATAAAATAAAACTTACTTTTTATAAGTATAACTGGAGCGAATATAATTAAAATATTCAGATGTACTGCCTTAGACGATTGTTGGAGACAACTGAATACTGATCCGCTGGAGTGATATACAATTAACTCATTATTAACAAAATCAATACCTCCCACTATTTGGTATAGCACCACATAATACTAGTCACCCTCAACGATCCCTGGTGTGTAAATATTTCACCGAAAATATTATTATTATTATATATTATATATATAGTAAACATTATAAACATTCATATATTTTAAATAAAAACGTTGCAAGAAAATGCTGTTTATATTGAAAAAATCATTGTGTATTATTGATGATGACTGTGAGATTCGTTTATCGATTTTACATTCCTTATGTATATACGCAGTCTCTAATGCTAAATGCATTCATCTCTCATGGCGTGAGAATAATAATATGATATACCATCCGCTCATTATATATATATATATATATATTATATTATATAGTAAACATAAACATTCATAATATATTTTAAATAAAAACGTCGCAAGAAAATAATATAATATGTAAGTATTTTATTTTGAAAATATAATATTATTATATGAAAAAAATTAAGCATGATACATATATATTATATACATACAACATTATTATTATGTATAAAATTAAACACGATATATAATATTATTTTATACATTATTTATAAACCACCTCTGTAACGCGAAAATTCTGTTATACGTACATTGTGAGTGATCTAAATCCATATGGTATATACAGCACGGAAATGATAGTTTACAATTTTTCATACGATTAACATTATTATTATTATTATTATTATTATTAATATTAACATGAAGTTGGTTGAGTCGCGGACAGTCTAAATCAGCCCCCATATCGATTACATCAACTTGAGGAATGAAGTCTTGAATTATTTGCCTTTTTTCTTCGCCTTTCACGTAAATGCATTTAAAATGCAGTGATTTTAAAATCCTATCGATTTCAGAATACTGTACGTCTCCACAATCCATAGACAGTTGATGGTAGTTACGATACAGCCACATGTTCACGGCTCTGCTTTTAGCCGTATGCGGTGTTTGGGTGTGTTTGAAAATCCAATGTTGGCTAGCGCGACTGTGTACGTCCACTATAGACATTTCTTTTATCAAATATTTAAAATTCGCACCCATTATGCACTGAATGTCTAGAATAGCTGACGCCATCGTTCAAGTTACTGCGCTCGTGTTTATATAATATATATATTATTAACGTCTTACCGGGGAGGACGCTAAATTATAACTGATCAATTAACAATCAATACATCTGCGATTCTTTTTTCGAGAATAAGTATTCCGGCATTCGTCTGGGCTAAGGCGGCTTTTAATTCTACAATATTTTTGTTTATAATCTCTACGGCGTTTATAGAATCAGCGATTTTAATATTATTTTCTAAAAAATATTTATCGACTATCGACACGAATGCCGATTCTAGGTGAACTATTTTCATTTCATTAACCCGAGCCTTTTCATTAAGCGTAGAGATTTTTTTATAATTTGTCTCTATTAAATTAGCATGTAAACTTAGTTCTTTCATACATTTCTCTTCGAGTGCGGCGATTTTTGTATTATTCATCTCGATTAAAATAACATGTGAATCGATTTCTTCAGTAAACTTTTCGCTAATGTCAGCGATTCTTTTATCCAACCGACTAGCCGGCGAACCACCGAACACATCCATGGTATCGCGTTAACTATATTTATATTTTAAGATCGTCCTTATTTATCCAACTATTATGTTCGTCTGTAAAACCAAGCCAACGAACGAATGCACGCCGTCCCCTGGTGCGGATTACTTTTTCCACCAGATAATCGTCGGGTAGTTTTGTTTTACGTATTTCTTCGGCATAAAACCCGCCGGCTATCGGACTACCAGCATAGTCTTGTAGGATAAATGTGCTCGGCGTTGTTCTATTCACTTTGATGATTGTAAATATTTCCGTAGACCAATTGGGTAAATATCCTTTGGTGAAAACTCCTTTGTATACGCTAATGCGGACTTTATCGCCCACGCCAAATTTTATTTTTTTATTATTTTCCATAACTCGAATCAATTTTACCCGAGTCGGGTCCGCGTCGGCCTGTACCGGCGTCATCCCGATCGTTCGATGAACCGACTTATTATAGTCGTCGATTAATGACGGTAAAATAGTCGTCCAAACGCGCGAACCTCTACCGGTAAATTGTTTAAACATTCGTTCTTTTAGCGTGCGATTGAATCGTTCTACAATAGACGCCTTGAGCACGCTGAACGTACTGTACATTTTTATATTGTATTTTTTCACTAAAGCTTCGAAATGTTTATTGTAAAACTCGCGTCCGCGATCGACGTGCAATAGATTAGGGCTATTTTGTGCGAAAATTTTATTTGCAGCCGCCGAGACTTCTTCGCCTTTCTTGGACTTTAACGCGACTGCCCACGCGTATTTAGTAAAACAATCGATAACACATAGTATATATTTATACCCTTTATTCACGTTAGAATATTGTTGCATGTCCACGAGATCTGCTTGAAATAAATCGTTTTTTCCGTAAACAATGACACGACGTCGTGGGTATGTTCTCCTGGCCGCTCCGTGAAGTTCAGCCGCGATCGCGTGCTTAGACATTAGGTATATTTTTCAATATTTTAGCCTCGACCAACTCTTCGCAAATCGAAATTATCTCGTTGCGTACCCCTGTATTACCCGCCGCGAGAGACGAATACAATAGACGCAATCTGTCGACCAGCTCGTTGGGATCGTTCCAATAAACAATATTATGTTTTTGCAATCGCATATTTATACCACTTCCAGACTTGTCACCGCCGCCGATCTTAAACAGTCTTGAGATTATATTCATATATTTTGCTCCTATAGAGCTGCGAATACGTGTACCGTCTGTCGTTTTGTGTGCAGATGTTTGAATTAAAATCTGTTTATATGTTTTTAAATCTGTATTCGTGTATTTATCCGACGCCGGGGACTTGGAAAATAATAAGTCAATAAGTCCCGATGTTATTGAATATGTGTAGTCATCATCTTTGATATGAATTCTGTTATCGATAAATTTAATTTCCTTGTTACCCAGAACAAATGTGTCATCGGTTAATTTTCGAGGTCCGTATATTTTATCTAATTCACATTTAGTCCAATCGCGGAACAGTTCATTCAAATTATACGCCGTGGGCGGTGACGTCGGGGTGATAGAATGTCTTTTGTCAACATCCGATAGCGATGACGGCGAAGACGGCGACAGCGACGACGTGCAGGGTGACGATGTCGACCTTGGTGGTGTTTGTGTAGGAAGGGGTGGTGGTGGTGGTGGTGGTTTGAACTGGTGTGGTGATGAATGTGTGCGGGGGGTATCGATATTACTACGTATTTTATTAAGTGGATCGATAATAGAACTGAATGTATTATTTATTAGTGATTCCGTTTCAAATCGTCCAGTTTTCAACGCGTCATATTTTTTTTTAATATTTATTCTTGCTTGAATAATATCTGCCAATAATGTCGGTGATGGTGTCGCCGATGGCAAGTTGTTTACCTTTCCCATGATTTCCGGGTAATGCGATAAATTTCGACATACCAGCTTATTATATAATAACATATGTATCGAATCCGTGTCTATATCGACCGTTATCACGTTCGTGTTCACTGCTTATAACGACGAATTCAAATCTGCCTCCGCGCCAACACGTCATGCAAAAATCTTTAAACTCGCTGTATTTGATATCACCCGAGCAATGTTCGTCGTAAACGTGTTTTAAATTAATTTCGTCTTGTTTAAACAACACTATAAAATTGGCGTTGTCGCGAATCAATTGTTTCGGTACGCGCGAATACGATTGAGCCAAATAACACACATCTATTAGATTATGCCGGCATCTCATGAAATACGATCTAATAATTCCATGGTTCTCTGTCGCGATATCGTCAAATAGAAAGACCGAGCTTGGTAGAGCTTTTTCGGGCGGTATCACCGTGTCGTTGTCATTGAATTTAAATAAATTAATACCCGGCACATCGCATAAAATCTTGCCTAACATGATATATTTAGCCTGATGTAGTGTTTTCGAATAAATGTATACATTTTCAAATTTAATTCCATTTTCGTGAACCAATAACGTGAAAATAAGATTTGTTTTCCCGCATCCCGACGGACCTACAATCAACGCCCTGATAGAATTTGGAAACAACGGTCCGTGCTTAGGCGGTAGCTTCTCGACATCACTATTACATAACGATAACGGATCGATATTATCCACTTTGAGTTTTATGTCTTGTCTGATGAATCGCATTTTATGTATATAAATACGCGCGTCGACCGTACGAAGCGCTCATATAATGTTGTCACGTCCAAAGATCAAGTCCAATAGCGGTACAGGGCTGTTGAACGCTATAATAAATAGTTTACCAGTTGAATTACATCTGCCGGGTTATCAGTACTGCGGACCGGGAACTAACTTAGAGAGAAGACTTGCTCTCGGACAGACCGGAATAAACGGTCTAGATTCGGCGTGCAGAGATCACGATATCGCGTACGATAAAAGTAATTCTTTAACTGCACGCAGTGCGGCCGACAGTATATTGGAAGAACGTGCTTGGAACAGAGTGCGCGCGAAAGACGCTGATTACAAAGAAAAGGCCGCCGCGTGGCTTGTAACTACTGGTATGAAGGCTAAACGTAAAATCGGCAGCGGATGCGGGTTCGGCAATATTGTTGGCGTATGTAAGAAAGCGTTAAAAAAATCGATCGAAACGTGTCCGGTGACACAGAATATGGGAAAATTAATTAAATCGACGGTGTGCGTAGCGCGAAAACACGTGAAAGCAAGCAGGGGCCCTCAAACGAAAAAAAAAAAAAAAAAAAAATAAACTGCCTCGTGTGATCAAAGTCCCTAAAACTGGTGGTTCGTTAGCGCTAATCCCTATATTAGCGGGACTTTCGGCTTTGGGCACGCTGGCCGGCGGGGTGTCTAACATAGTTAAGACGATACGTAGTATTAGGTCAAACGGCGGATCGCCTATACAATTAGGTAAAGGCGTGTATCTAAATCCGCATAAAAGCGGGAGCTCGTACACTATTATTCGGAAATCTGGTGCTAAACGCATGAAAAAGACTGTGACAAGAAAGAAGAAGAAAATATCATTGAAAAAAATAAAAAATAAAAAATCACCGTCAAGAACGCACAAATCGGGGAAATCGAAAACTAATAGAAAATCGTCGATATCAAAAAACTAATTTTACCCAACCGCGCTCTTTATGATTTTGAAATTGTAAAATACGCTAAATTTAAGAAAATACGTCATTTCAGAGGTGTATATTGCATAGACAGGTTGCCCGCTGCCGGACCTATACGCATGGAATGTGCGGTCGTTAACCTTGACTTTGAAAAAAATAAAGGCACGCATTGGGTATGTTATAAAAAAATCGGAAAAACAGTTTTTTATTACGATAGTTACGGTAATCTCCGTCCACCGCCGCAATTAGTGAAATATTTTAAAGGCTGTGTTATCGAATATAATTATGAACGACAACAAGCATACAATACTTTCAACTGTGGACATTTATGTTTGAAATTTTTAACCGAAAAACAATAATATTACATTATTGCATTATCATTATTATTTTATAATATTATTATTAAAATATAAAATAATATTATCGTCGTCGTCGTCGTCGTCATCATCGTCAACATCATGCCGTCTCAAACACTATCGCTGAGTGGAAACAGCTCCGAGTTAGAATGTCATTTTTTTCCGCCCATAGAAGTGGGAGATAAATCGGAAATCGGGCTTCTAAGTATGCAGACATACAATTCCATTCCTAACGTCGAAACTGGATGTGATACTCTACATGTTATCCACAGCAACCATCCGCTGCCCACTAAAATTAAAATACCTACTGGATGCTATGAAATAATTGTTTTGGAAACCAAAATACGCGAACTTCTGAAGGACATAGGGGTGAATTTTTTTAATTTGTCAACTAATAGCAGCACATTGAAATGTACCATGCATTGTAATAGTGATATCGATTTGAACGTCGAAGATAGCATTGCGCCGTTATTGGGTTTCGATAAACGTATTTTACCCCGAAATCATAGACATGAGTCCGATCGCGTGGTGAAAATTATGAACGTCAACACGATAAAAGTCGAATGTAACTTGGCCGCAGGCTCATTCGACAACGGACGGCAATCGCATGCGATACACGAATTTTATCCGATCGTACCGCCGGGCTATAAAATAGTTGAAATACCAAAGTATAGCGTGTTATATAAACTGAAAACAAATACGATTGATTTCATTCGAGTTTCGCTGACCGATCAAAACGGGAAGTTAATTAATTTCCGTGGCGAAGCCGTGAATATCAGACTGCTTATAAAAAATGGGTTTGAAATTTAATTTCAATAAATATACTACGGACAATAGTAATGCACTCATTAAAGCCGCAACTGCCAACAGACACACACTACAACACATCAACACCGCCGCCGCTGCCGCCCATAAAAAAGTTAATAGTAATAATATTAAAAAAAAAAAAAATAATAATAATAATAATAATAAAAATAAATCGTTAACACTCGATAATCGAAAATTTTTACGCTTAATCGCAAAAAAGTAGTTATTTTTTTTATCCGTTAATTTTTATTTTACAATATAAACACTATGGATAAATCGTTCTTAGACGTGGGCGGTGCATATGTAAACGAATCGCCTATTCGAGAAATGTTTGTGCATTCTTTTTTACCGTTTTCCACGAGTGCGTTGAATAATGGCGATGAAATCCGTATAGCAATTCAAAACCGTGATGCACATACGTTACCGAGCGATAGTTTTATCTATATTGAGGGTAAAATAACGAAGCCCGATGAACTTAAAACAGAAATAAGTTTAGCGCACAACGGCCTAACGAATTTGTTTAACGAAATGAAATACGAGATCAACTCTACCGAAGTACAACGGGTTAAAAAACCTGGGATAACTAGCGCGATGAAAGGATATTGTTCGTATTCGCCTGCCGACGCGAATATCTTACAAAACGCTGCTTGGGATATCACTGACCACAATGCTAATTTCGTTAAAGACGGCTCGTTCAGTGGATGTATACCGTTAAAGCATGTTTTCGGCTTCTGCGAGGACTACAAGCGAATACTTGTGAATTGTAGCCAACAGTTGATATTGAATAGATCGATGTCGGATTTGAGTTCGTTACATTTTACTAGCGTGATTGGAGGAGACGTGAACACCGAGACGGTTAAGGCCTTGGTGAAAAAAGTCAAAGTACAACTAACGCGAGTGCTATGGAAAATACCTGTTATTAAAGTCGACGATCGGGAGAGATTAAAATTATTGAAAATCGTCGATAGCAAAAAAAATATAAATTGCGCTTTTAGAAATTGGGAGCTTTGCGAGTATCCAAATCTGCCGCAGACGAACAAACACTCTTGGATGGTGAAAACATGTTCACAAGTAGAAAGACCTAGGTGTATAATAATCGCTTTTCTCACGAACTCGCCGGGCACCGTATCAGACGGTTATAACGTTGATTACGATACGTGCTCGTTGACGAACGTTAAAGCATATATTAATTCGGTCGAATACCCGTACGAAGATTTCAACGAAAGTTTCGATAAAAATCTGTTCACGATGTTCTATCAAAATTATGCCGATTTCCAAAAACATTATTACGAACGATTTAACGCTCAACCGTGTCTGACGAGAGAAAAATACAAAGAGTTGGGTCCATTTATCTGCATAGATTGTTCACGCCAAAATGATGACGCCAAAACTTCAAGCATCGATTTACGCGTTGAAATAGAAGCAGCTAATAATTTCCCAGCCAATACAGCAGCCTACTGCTTAATCATACACGATCGCATCGTTCAATACAATCCGTTTACGGGGGGAAGTGAGAAAACTATAATACTAATACATATTGTATATTATAATATACCTATATGTATCCATTCATGTTTGTTTTTTTGTTTTTTTTTTTTTTGTTTTTCTTTAAAATGTACACTATTATTTTATAATAATAATAATAATAATATGTAATATGCGATATACGATATCCAATATTTATAATTAGGTATACTTTATGGATGAATAAACTAATAATATTAATAAATATAATGCGTTTTGTTTTGTTATTTTTTTTCTATAATATAATATAATATTATAATAAAATATAGTAATATTAATAATGTATGATGTATATAAATCGTATTTTATGATAATATGAATAATATATATATACATCACGAACGTTATGTTATGTCACAATATAATCAATGTTTACAATACATATATATATATTATAATGCGTTTAATCAGCTATTTTTCCTATCCTTGACCGACGGGTGAGTGGGAAGCAGCTATACACATCAATAGTTTGTATAAGAGAACACCGTCGATCCATCGATCGTCTTGAGTGAAATGGGCTGTAAAAATAATGCGCGTTGTATTATAATGTATGATATAATAATATATAATAAAGTAATATATAATATTACCCAATCATCGATATCGTCACCGCCGCCGCCGCCGCCGCCGCCGCCGTCACCGTCAGCATCGTTTATACAGTCTTTACCGTTTTCATGCATTTTCTTAAACCAACGCTGAGCGAGTTGTTTGTATGCAAACAATTTTATCTGGTTTGTAAAATTGTTTTCATTTTTTGCGACAATGTTCATTGTAGCCAAATCGTTATGGATATTGTGTACGATTGCGATAATTTCTTCAACGGTCGATGTTTTTTCCACGTGCACATTAGCGTTTAAATATGTTGCGACAAGATCGGTTTGTCCGATCACCGCGTCACGTATAATGTTAGATTTCAATGCAACCGTTTCGTTGATAATCCATTGCATGTCTTGAAGCTTTAGTAGATTTCGTCTACTCAATAATACGCGACATCCTTGTTGGTGATGAGATTCGACTGCCAGCATATTATCGCCGCGATGACTCGTCTTGGACAGTGTAATAGTTTCATCTTTGAGGAAAAGCCTTTCGCGACTTTTAACCGGCGGGTCAGATATTATCGATAGAATATTCCCCATCAACGAGTAAATACGACGTAAAAAATCAGTTGACAAGCATACGAACCGTGATGGTGTTATTATTTGTATTGAAACATTGAAATCATTAGACGGATCGAGTCCGATGTTGATAGACTTGCGGCCGGTAAAGTCTATGGTAAAATTAGATGTATCGATTAAATCGGTTGGTGACTGTGCATTGTGTGGACGCGACATATTTGCATCGGCTAGTTCGACGCCGAGTTGAGTCATTTGTATTAAATTAATAATAAAAAAACGAGATTTAACTTAAAGAACGAAACAAAACACACACTTGTTGAACGTTAAGCAGCTACACTTGCAATGATCTGTGGTTACATATTTTATTCTAACAAGCGTGTCACGATGCGGTTAAATAATTATCTTAGTTAATAGATCGTCCACACCCCCGCGGAACGCGCCAATATCTTTCGAAGTATAAACTAAAATATAAGTATATTATCAATAAAATCTGTATATTAAGCATATTCTATAGTATATATACGTATAGGCGTCCTGATAAACACATTCCATTCCAATGATAAAATAAATATATTTAATTATATATATATATAAAGTATAAACTATACTATTCTAATATATATATATATATTAGATGGGTGGGGAAGCCACGTGCGAGGAATGGGCGGTACCCCGTGATATGCATGGGCCGGGAAGTCAGGGCGGGGTAAAAAGTATATACTATACTATATAGGGTATATACATAGTATATGAAAAGTATATACTATACTATATAGGGTATATACATAGTATATGAAAAGTATATACTATACTATATAGGGTATATATACATAGTATATTAAAAGTATATACTATACTATATAGGGTATATATATACATAGTATATGAAAAGTATATACTATACTATACTATATATATAGGGTATATACATAGTATATATACTATACTATATAGAGTATATACATAGTATATACTATACCATATACAACTGACCCGCCATGATGATGACGCGTATATATAATAAGTGTATATACATAGTATATGAAAAGTATATACTATACTATATAGGGTATATACTATACTATATAGGGTATATATACATAGTATATGAAAAGTATATACTATACTATATAGGGTATATACATAGTATATGAAAAGTATATACTATACTATATAGGGTATATACATAGTATATGAAAAGTATATACTATACTATATAGGGTATATACATAGTATATGCAAAGTATATACTATACTATACTATATAGGTATATATATATATATATACATAGTATATGAATAGTATATACTATACTATAAAGAGTATATATATATATAATGGGTGGGCGGTCCGGCGGCGGCGGCCGGCCGCAGGCGGTCCGAGGCCGGGGACATCCGCGTGACGTACGTTCTGGGGTTCTGTGACGCACACTGGCCGGGAACTTGGTGTTCTGGGGTTCTGTGACGCGCATAGGCCGGGAACTTGGGGGTTCAGTGACGTACACAGGCCGGGGACTTGGGGGAGGGGACTGGGGTTCTGTGACGCGCACAGGCCGGGAACTTGGGGGGTTCAGTGACGTACACAGGCTGGGACTTGGGGGGAGGGGGTGGGTTCGGTGACGTAAACAGGCCGGGGACTTGGGGGAGGGGACTGGGGTTCTGTGACGCGCATAGGCCGGGAACTTGGGGGAGGGGGAACGTTTAGGGTTCACAGAGCGGGGTTTAGGGTTCACAGAGGAGGGCGGGATGGTGAAGCGGAGAGGGGGCCAGAACCGGCCATTTCATACTACTGTTCACAATTAATATTTTATTAAATTAAGTTCAATAGCTATATGAGAACCCATTAAATCTATAACAGAATAAGATATTCTATTATTCAACCGTTAGAAGTTTCTAACAATTTGTCACCATATCAAAAAAAAAATCTGATCCATGTTTCCAAAATAAATTTGTCATAAAAATATTCATAATAATATGTTATAAAAATTGACTGAATACTAAATATTAATTGAAATAAACATTGTACAACATTCGTACATCATGAATGAAACCCACTTAAACGGCTATTTAATAATATTAAAGGCTCGTTTCGATTAGTTTTATTTTTTTAATGTATGCGTGAATTAATTTAGTTATTTTTTTTATTATTTACATTAGTTTTATTTTTTTAATGTATGCGTGAATTAATTTAGTTATTTTTTTTATTATTTACATTTATACGTGAATAACACATATCATTCTACTTCATTATAAACATTAATTAAAATAATTGATTTTGTAATACATAAATTAATAAACATTTCAATTTAAAAATATCGTTTCAAATACTAAAATACAAACAACTTATATTTAACTAAACCGATTAAATGAGAAAAATCTTTTTCAAAATAATAAGTTTTTTTTCTTGAAATTGCATTTTGTATAAATATTTTAAGCTATAGTTCGCTCATAAAAGATGGCAAACATTTGTACCACGACCCCAAAACGTTTTATACTAAACATATAATCAATATAATCATCAAATCATTCTCTGTGAATAACAAAAAAAGTGATAAAAAAATATTAAAATACAATAATTGTTCAGGCGTTTTTTTTTTACTTTAGTTGTATTATTATATTTGAATATATATATATATAAATTATTTTATTGTTAAATTAAATTGTCAGTATTGGTTTTAATTTGTAAAATATATAATTTTTATCGACGGCGTACGTGATAAAAAAATATAATAATCGTGACCTATCTGCTTAGTGTAAATTATAATGATTCGTCAATCGTCATAAGATGGAAACATGTTCGGTAAATATATGATTTTTTTTCCACGAAAAAGAATACAATATTCAACGCCACTACTTTCGTGCTTTTATTTATTTTTATTTTTTTAATATTTGTAGTGTTCGTATATATATTTTTTCTTAAATCGTCCAAAATTCAACAATATTCCCGCCAATGTCGTTAATACAAAAGTCGAAATACAATTGATTTCACCACACGTTGTTCTGAATTTTTAACCACACAAGTCCACAACCACATACCATAAGTTAATAAAATAATATATATATGTGTGTGTGTGTGTGTGTGTACGTGAAACGTAAAGCAAATTTCCATCAATCAAAATAATATAATATAAAGTTTATTTTATTCATTTTTAATTCTTTAAGTTGGAACTCTGTTTCGTATTAACCACCAAAATTATAATACATAACATAAATCATTATATATAATGTACTCGTATATTATGTATTTAGAAACAGGTCGAAAAGTTATATGAAGATTATTAAAACTTTAATAGTATTGTGATAAGATCTAATAACTTGTTCTTTGCATTTATATATTCAGATATGTATAATAGTATTATTCTCAATATTAACATGAGACGTCACTTTTAGTTCACACGCTATCTAATACCATATTTTTAAATATATATATTTATATTTTTTCAATACAAAAATATCCTATGATTAATCTGATTATGTTATCTTTATTTTACTTCTATTAAATGTGGCAACTATTATTAGATACTTCCATCAGTTTTAATATCTATTTAGCATGAATTTCAATAAGTTTTATCATAACGTAAATATTAGAGGTTATGAGATATTTGTCTGCAACTTAAGTATAGTTATTTTAAGCAAAAAGTTCACTTCTTGTCAATTGTAATTTCTAGATCCGTCAAAGTTATTTAGTAAATCGTGTATATATGATTCATCTTAGATATTTAACATTGTTGTATTTCGCTTATGTCTTATTCTTGAATAAATTACATATTTAAAAATTATAAATTTGAAAATATTCATAAATAATAATTAATACATAATAGCATGTTTTATCAAACTACAATTATAATGCCATATACTACAAAAATGTAATTTAATAAAAATGTAAAAAAATTATTTAGAAGACATTTCTTCTAAATAGTACACGAAGCATTTTTTTTTTATTCATAGCTTAACTGCAACAACTTGGATTAATAAGCTTACAAAAATGTTAAATATTAACACTACGTATGGTCAAATTCATTAATTTTTCTTGATTAAGTTGTACATATCAATATGTTTGAGTAATGGGATGCTTTTGTTTATGTTTTCTTCGATTGAGCTAAAGGCATTAAAGATGCTGTCGAGTATTCCTAGGCTGATTTTAGTTTTCACATGGTTTTGAAAAAACACAAGGAAGTGGTTGATTAAATGAGGTTCTCCACAAGTAAAGCACAGTGTAAGTTCTTCTTTTCGTATAAAATGGCCATTGGACATATTTCAGTAACCTATAATAAGTAGTCTGTTTTAATTACTTTATCTTTGAGATTGGCTTGTATATTATAGTAGTATTTTAGATTTTTTTTGTAATTTTTATTTACCTAGTAAACGTTCCCATAAATTGGTACAATAAGTGCTAACGTGTTCCTATAGATGTCAATATGTAAGGAATAGGTGCGTATTTTGTTATAGTGTTAGTTATTTTCTACCAAGCTACTTTGTTAGCTTTCTCGTTTTTATCGATTCCACAATGAAACACCTGGGTTGGTTTTGGAAGCATCTGCATAAATTTGTGTATTGGACTGAGAAGAATCTAAAATTGTATATAATACATTTTTATATATATTATTTATTGTTTCTTTTTCTGTATAATCCGCTAGACTCATGTCTACAAGAAATTTGGCACCCCCAGAGGGGGCACAATACTACTTTACTTTCTTATTTTATGAATAAATATTATATATACAGATATTTGTGCGTGTGTGTGTGTGTGTGTGTGTGCTATTATTGTGCTTACATTATTTTAATTTATGAAGAAATTTTACATCTTATATAATGTAATATTATTATATAGTCTTACTCTGTACTAGTTGTTAATAAAATGATAACAAAGTATGTTAATTTCAAAATTTAATTATTCTTAACTGATTATTTAAATAATTTAAATATCTACATAACTATTATATATTGTCGTAGTATAGACTATAATATTGTGCAATATTATTATTTATGTATATAAATATAATTTGCATGTCGTATCTACATCATTAATTTTATTTGAATTTTTGAACAAAACGTATTTCAACTTAATATTATCTCATATATTTATTATATTTCTAAAATACATCAAAGTACTTTAAAATAAATCTAGTTATTTTATAAATATAAATCATGTAAGTTTTTAAAAAATAAAAAAATTTATATTAACTTGAAGAAAGAAAATTGAATAATTATCTTTAAGAATCAGTTATTTATGATTTGTTAATTTATTTATTAAACTAAAATTTTAATAAATGTAATTATTAAGAGGTAGGGAACAAAATGTTATGTATACATCAAGATTGGCTGACACTGTGATATATCTATGATTAATCTGAAGAAGAATAACTAAAATTCTAATAAATATTTGTTTAAAATCACAGTATTTGAGAAATTCACTAAAATTAACAAGCACATTTATTATAACCATAATTAGGTAAAATAGTTAGGCAATGCAATTATGTTGAAATATGAATGGTATAAATGCCATTAATACAACGAATCAAAATTACTACAAAACATTTAAAACTTAAATAAATACATGAAAAACTTCTTACAATGTAACACACACTACTTTTCTTATTCCGTAAAATTTGGTGAAAATGTGTCGTAATAATTATGACCGTCATTGTGATTTACTGCAACACCGTAGTTCACCGATATGATGGTGATAATGGTTTAACCCGCACTGGAATAATTATGGAGTACCGTCTTGGCAAGTATATTATTCATCCTGTTACCGCCATTTCAGATGAAATTTAGTTTCAACACCGACATCCGTACAACTGCGATGTTGGTTGGTTCTAAAATTTAAATTATATTCTGACGCGAGTCATTGATGATTAATAATGTCTGTTGTTTCTCATATCGCGCTCTACCTTGCATTAATGTATCACCGATAGTGTGACGGGGAGCCAAAAGTACAGCAATTTAAAACTTCGTGCGATAACTTTTCGAACTTTGTAACAACCGGAGTTACGAGTCTTAGGAAATGATAAAAGTACGTGCATTGTTATATGATGAAAGTAAAAAATTCGTTGAAATGTTTGTGACACATGAAACGAACTACTTACTTAGTTTTCTGACGTTCATTGAACGACTTGGAATTTAAAGAAATTTTTGAAAATCAACCCAACGTTTATGAATATAAACAAGTTCTATAAGAAAATATGTATGTTCAGTTTTCTTCAAAAAATGATATTTCCTTCAAACGGTTATATATTTGAGATTTTAACTTTTGCATTAATGTAAAATAAATTTCCGGTCGTATAATTAATCCATGTATAATATTATAATGTTTACATTTTAATTACAATATATATATATATATATATATTATAATATTTATACATTGATATTGTATAGCAAAATAAACAACATCCTGAGTATATTATAGAATTTGAATTATTTTCAAAGTTTTGAACAATACAAAGGCTATTTATTAGTTAAAGTTGTATAGCTTTTGAATTTGTTATTTATTTATAGTTAAGAAGAAAAGAAAAAAAAGGAAATACTAATAATAATAAATAAGTCGAAGGATTAGTGTAGGAAATCTCTGTTTCAGTTTCATTTTGGGTTTTTCCGAGAAGGATTACCCGAGAAGATGTGGATATTCGCTAGATTGGGTATGAAAGGATTTTGCAGATAGCAAAGTTTTTTGTGGAATCAGAGATAAGTTATTTAGACTCATCAGAAACATTTCAATTGTTAAAATTCGTATGTAGTGTTTGGTTTTGTATACAAAATGAAAAGCTTATTAATAATTGCGTATTATTCCTTTGATTGTATGGTGTGGTTATTTGTTGGAGAGATTTTAGTTTTGATATTTTTAACAAATCATTTTTCTAATAGATAATTTAGATCTTAAAAGGCAAAATATTTTTACCATTTTGATAACAATAATTAATCAGAGAAACATTTGTTTTATTATTATTGTTGTTTGTATTTTTGTATTAGTTGTACATACATAATAAATTAAAATGTATAATATAGTAGATACACGAAGTACAAATAACATTATAAATCCCATAGTAAGTTTTTTTTTTATTTAAATTGTGTGAGTAGCACCCACTTGATATAACGGACAATATAAAAGTGGATATTAATACTGAATAAATTTTAGTTTATAAGTGAAAACAATAATATTGTGTATAATGCATGTTATAATTTTTTTTTTCATCATAATAGCGTTATTTATTCTCCACATTGATTTTAGCTTTGTGTAATAAAATTAAAGGCGTGTTCTATCATTAAATTGCATCGATTGACTCAACAATTATCCATACTACAGCGATTATAACTACTTATAAATGTTACTGTATAGATTATAATATTATATTTATTTATGTGCTCGGTTAATTGTATATAATTATATTTCAACAATGTCAACCAAGCTATATAAATACTTTCGGGTATTTGGAATTTCTGTTTTTTTGGTGAAATATTTCGGTTATTCAACATTCTGTGGAGATATTGTGTTTTCATATTGGATCATAAATGCCTTGTGTTATAAGTCGCGTTTATGGATTCTTTTTTTCGCCGATATCGCGCGAACGATTTATCAAAATTTCTTATTTACCGTTTAATACGTTTTGGTCGTTTTATTTTTGTCACACGTTGTATTTTCGGCATTTTGTGTATGTGTGTGTGTGTTTTATTTTTTTCAGTCAATTCGTTCTATTTACACCTACATTTTTTATACAATCGGCATAGGTTTTGCCGTATTAGCGTTTTATGCTTGGAACGGTAATAGTGCTATTCACTCGTCTAACTCTTCTCTTAATGCCCGTACAGTTTTATGTAATGAAAACTTAATCATTGTATACATCAACAAACGGAAATTCCAATGCAGGAATCCTTTTGAATTTCGTTACATTCAAAGTCACAATAGTAACATTCTGAAAATGGTGTAGTTACAATTTGTGTAATAGTAAGTAGTCCCAGTATGTTTTCCGGTCGAGCATTTAACCAATATAATATATATATATATATATTTAATATTCATAAATGAAAATACCACAAGTGCAGTCGATAAACTTCGGAAACGGTATAGAATACAATCGATTAAGAGTTTTCGTACATTGTTACATTCTAACAGTTGCAACGAGTGCGTATTGTCCATAAACATAATATTATTATCTGAAAAGGACGTTCGTATAAAATTTAGCAGTTCTGTTTTTGTTAAATAGACAATTACTTAACTATTGTGTATTGATAATTCAGAATAAAATTGAAAAAGAGTTTGATAATAACGTAAAAGTCAATAATAAATTAATAGTTTAGATTAGAATAAAATCATATTTATACAATATATACAATAACCGACGAGTGTATAAGTATATTGTTTGTTTTACCAAATTTCAGAATATATTATTCTTTAAAATATTATGCAATATTAATTATTGCTGCCAAACTAATTTTAGAAAACCTATATAGTTATATAATAATAGCTATCGGCATATTAGTTAGATGTTGTAAAATTTTTGTTAAACTCTGTTAGTACAACTTTCGTTAAGTATTTCTATACAATATATAACATGCAATAAGACCCTGTTAAATCTCCTCAAAGTGTGATTAGTTAATTAAAAGATATCGTCTCTCTATATGTGCACACCAAAGACGATGTTCAATAGAGGTTTTAATAATGATCCTTTGAAGTAAACATAAATCAAAATTTATCATATACGTATTCACTAACTAGGGTAATACTACAACGCGTTTGGTTTACTCAAAAATAATTAAATCCTGTTTCTCGTGTAACGCTAAAGTCACTACCACTCTTGTAGATAATATAATTTCCATTTAAAATTATTTTATCGTGATCCGGCGGTCGGTTTTTGAATATTTCAAAGAACACCAGATTTAACTTATGAATAAAGATTTGACTAATGCCTCACAAGTTTATAGATTTGATACTTGGCTGTGAAATTTAACAACAGGTGGACATAAAACCAAATGGCACGTTATTTTCCGCTCTCTATTTAACAAATGCCCAATTTGGAAATAATTGAATAATTTAAGATTCTTAGTTCAAACAGTGTTTTTTAAGTTACCATTATTTTGTGATTCTAAGTTTACAGTTTATTACTACCACGTTCCATATCTTGTATATGAATAATTTACATACTAATGTATGATCGCATGAAATTTATAATGGGTTACATATTTCGATTTTGAAAATAAATTATGCGATTGTTCAATCTAATTTACTGATTCAGAATAATATTTTAACTAATCAATTTTATCTTTTAAAAATCTCCTATATCATATTTATTGTAACGAGATTTGTATAGCAGATAAACAAAATTTTAATTTATTAAAATTTCTTGTTTCTCATTTATTACGATTACTGATTTTTCATATTTTATATTAAATTTATATAATGCAAATATAATATTATGCAATATGTACAATAGTAACTGAGGTATAGGAACTCGGGGATCATGTCCTAGAGTATTCTCCTCCGAATTTGACATCAGCTTGTAAGACTATAGGTACGTGCTGTATGGAATTTTCGTAAAATTCGTTCGTGTAATAACGGTAATAACATTAATCCCTCGTTTGACTTGCGGTATTCGTCCGGTGGCCGTATAAACTCTTTGGATTAGACACGTTTCGAATGCGTCGCCAGACGTACGCACGTGTCCGTCGGTGGGTTTTGACTTGATTTATAAATTTCAAGCTCCTGGCTACGGAAGGTTTGCAAGTAATAAAACATCCATGAGTTAGTCTCGTGCCGCTACAATCTGAAATAAATACGAATACGGAATCTTAAACACCTCGTATGATAAATGTCGGTTTGTAGTTGCCGATTATTTTTTTCTCCTATACCATATAGGTGAATCCGTTTGATTTATGGGTGATTAACCTACCTCAAGGGCAATAAATCCATCCCGAGATTCCCGAAACCAAATAAAAATCTTTTATGCGATCCAATGCTTGTGTTAATGTTATTGATGAAAAGAAAAATATTGAGTAGGCAGTGGGAAATATTGAACCAGATAATAAATAACGATTCGGCTTATTTCAAAGACTATTCAATTACTGTTATTTGTCATGTGTAATGGATAACTGTACAAAATCAGCAATATAGTATGTGTCGGATAGAATAATGAATGGAGAAATGTTTGGATAAAACCTAAGTAAACGCAGAAACTAGAAAAATAATTTTCAACGCTTTGAAAGTCAAACTACAAAATAAAAAATAAAAAAACATACATCATTGTAAATTCAATACATTCATCGCTCTGCTCAGAATCCAAAACTGTGAAATAAAATCAACAAGATAAATTGTTTAACTTGTTAAAATTTCTTGATTTATCTTACCTACATCTATTACTCATTAAAATCGAACTTATGATATCTAAGGAGATCTAATATCAATTACAAATAGACCGTTGTCCTCTCTAGCTTTTTTTATAATAACCAAATGTAACAAGTTCGGGTACACAGTTCAAAAATATCCTGGTAATTATGATCGTAACAGAAAAACATAGTCACACATCGAGTGTTTGTTTTATTTATTTTAATATAATATAAATCTACATTATACACTATTCAGACCGGCTTTAAATACACCCCTCACAGACAACTATAATTATTTTTAATACTAGTCAAGCCTAGTGCATTGAGCATAACATATAATAAATTCGATTCTTAAAGAACTTGCATACGCGCTTAATTATTTATTAAGTCCTTAGTCCGCCAACCGTTAAGTATTCGGAAACGTGTCGGAACTGCGTATTGAGGCGCGTTGGCTTGAATGAAACCGCGACGGGTGAACCGAGATGGAAATGATACGGTTCTTGTCGAAACGCGGCGAACTGAGTCTGCAGGTACACGTGCGGTAGCGGTGTTAAATGAAATCACCGAAATTATTAGCGTTTTGTATTACTACGTTTGCACTTAATACACGACGTACGCGTAACGGCGCGTCGATCGAATGCCAAACGACCTGATTTTATGACGATCCACTCGTCGAACATACACACCGATATAATTTTTCATTTATCAAAATAATATACTCACAATCCCGTAGTACACACACTGCAGTGTGCGGAGAGAAATCAATTAGAAACGAAGACGGTATATCGTTATTGTCGTGGTGGTCTACTTGAAATACGTAATATTCTTGATTTATATTCACGAAGCGCGTACGGTGTATCGCGTGTCAACATTGTATATCGCATTATTGTGTAAAGCGTCGTTCAAATGTACGCGATTACTTTGAATACCAATAATAATGATAAAAAAAACCTGCAATTGATGAGTTTTTTTTTACAGAAAAAAAAAACCAGTCGTTCAATTTTATTAGTATCGCTGTTGTTATAATAGCCTTCGTGTTTTTTTTTCATTTCTCGAACAGAAAATAATAATTACGATAATCGGTCAAAATGGAAACCATAACGATCGCAACGCGTAACTCGTAACGCGGTCAGCGCGGTAGGCGTAATTAAAATGGTGCCGGTGGTAGTGGAGCGTGGATTATTTTTGAAGACGTTATATTTTACAATATAACATCATCTTTATTTAATGCATTTTCCTTAACGATGTCTATTGTTGCTTTCGGGGAGTTTTCGAAGTTATCTCGACCGTGTTTGGTGCTTTTGAAAAGAAACCTGACCAAACGCAGTGTAACTATAATAATTATGTAACCGATTCCTCTTCGAGAAACGAATGACCGAGAGTATTATTAAAAAAAAAAACAACTTTATCGAGCTTCGATTGAAAACAGACGAACTATTTCTGTATTGTTAAGGGCAGCCGTTAGGAAATTTCCGGGGACATAACTTGGTGGAAAATCTCTGGAATGCTTTATAATAATTAGGAATACGGATACATTTACGTTAGCACTAACTAATCATTTTATATTTATTATTAATCCATTATGTTATCTAATAGCATAGTTATTTATTAAATATTCCAATTTTTGATCAAAGTATAAAAACATATTAATTAACTTGTAAGTAATTAAAGGTATTTGAAATAATTTTCTTTACTTATTAAGTCTTTGAATATAAAATATTAAATTAATGACAAAAAAAAAAACACGAATCATGCAAGTGAGCTAATTAATTTAAGATTACTATATACAATATTATTAAACAGGACAATAATTTGTAATCAATTATTGTTTAACCATTTGATCACAGTAGTTATACTATAGATTTTATAGAGTAGAATAATGATTATATTGTGTTTAAACAGTGTGAAAGTGTTGGAGTAACTATCAATAAAGCAAATTAAATAATGTCTAATGTATTCATTATAGACTCGTCAGAGAGTGAAATATAGTTCAACAACAATATTTAATTACATTATAATTTATAATATTGGAACGATATGTATACTGTATACACTTAATTTACTGGTGAATATACCTAATATGTTATGACATGTATACTATTGCTCTATTACAATAATGAATTATATTTTAGGATATCATCAGTTATTTTGTAATAAAGTTATTGTTATTATCATTATTAGTAGTATTTAACTTAAAATCATAATGTAAACAAAATAATTAATAAAAAAAAAAATGTAAAATAAAATGTTGAAATTTGATAATTTACGATGTAGAAGAGTAGGTAATAAAATTTATTTCAGAGACTAAACTTCAAGAAACATGGGTTTTAATTTTTAAAATATAATGTAAAAGAAAGTTGTCATGACAGGAATCTTTATACTTTGTGAGCAATATGGGGGAGTAATTAATTACACAATTCAATACGCAGCTGACCTTTGGTCAAGTATAAGAATGCAAAACAATTAATCCGCACTTAAATATGGGGCTAACGAAAGACAAAGAAAGAAAATGTTGGCAGAATTCAATATTTTAGTGTTACGCTTTCTGAAACCCAAAACATTGAAATTTAAGGTAAGTATGAGGCGAAATCCAAGATCAGAGAATATCGATTAAGAGAGGTACCATTAATTCATAAATGTAAAGGACGGAATTATAACATCAGTTAAAAGTCATAACATGTTTTTTTTTTCATATTCGAGTCTTAATCAAAGACGATGGATATTATCATAATATCGGGGGTGTTGAGAATATCTTTGTTGTTCAAGTGGAAGGGACGTCTCCCAAAAATATTCATCTGTTTGTGTTTTTTATCGGGCGCAATAATAACAATATGATAATTTGTTATGCTGCGACCAAGAAATTGTGCAGACAGAGATAGAAATGTGATTATTTTTAAACGACATTTTACGTGCACTCGGCCGCCGACGAAATCGTTTGCCCTCCAAACTCGTATATCGTTTTTTTTGTGTCCCAATTATAGTTATATCGCGTTATCAGGACCTCTCCGTACAGTCTGTATACATAGAAATCGGCGGACGGCGGGTGGACCAAATATTTCGTATTGTTTACACGATAATGGGCACGAAAAAGTTTTCGATTATTTATTTTTACGAGTGGTTCGCGTAGCAGTACTCCTACATCCAACGCCGTTCACCCCTCCTCACTCATTCTGTTATTATTATTGTTGTTGTTGTTGTTGTTCTTTGCCTCGATGTTTCCGAAAGAAAAACGAATACACAATTAAGTGTTTTCGAAAATCAACAATACTATACAATATGTATACAGCTGTATAGCGTAGCCGGAGCAGCGCCAACAGTGAACTAATCAGACGATTGGCCTGCCCCGATCTCGAACGCGAAACGGCTGATAAAAAACGAAAGGGACTTTCGACGGTTACGTAATTCGTGTTGTATACACCGAGTTTCAGTTGTAGTGATTTTGACGTTTAATCAATAGCGTATATATCATATTATATATTGACATACGACATTACATTTTTTACAATAATTTACATGGCATAAAACTCGTTGATTGTTATCCAACGTAAAACTGATTCGTTTCGGTAAAAAAACATTACTATACAGCCGTACACGGCTAAAAAGCTTTTGGCTTTTCCTTCAACATAAAGTAGTTATGCGAGTGTGATTTTCGGAATTTTTAAATAAACTTATACTTAAAGGCCGTTTTTTAAAATCCTCGAGATTCTTTGTACTGCTTAAGGGAGTGTCCTGCGAACACTATATCTCCGGTACCCTATCTACCTTACATCGTTTAACAAATAATTTTTCGAAAAATATCAACGTATCAAAATCAACATATAAACGATTCATCATTAGCAATGAAAATATGGGGATGAGTGTGTTTGATCAACTGTCATGTACATCATTATAATATTATTATTATACAATATAAAAAAGACTCAAGGATGCAGTCACCGCCGAAATCACGACGTATTATTAGTGAAACGACTATTCCGGTATTGCCTACACCTCTTGAATCGAAAATAATGATAAAAAAAAAATAAATAAATAAATAAAAGAAAAGGATACGTATATAATAATACATATATTATACGCAAAATTGAACCACACTCGAACATTTATCACCATTGCGACGTACAATGACAATCCGCAGAAATGCATTTCTGGTTATACGCGACGCGCGTGTTTCGTGACAGTAGTAAGCCCGTTACCAAATTTATGAGTTCTTTATACCTCGTGCGTGTGGTTGTGTGGGTCAGTCGGTGGTGTGGGGGTGTATTGTATATTATACGATCGCACATATTTTCGCGTATATTACGCGATATCGGCTGGTATAATGTATTCGTCGACGGGGGAGGAGGAGCTCGACCTTGGGCAACGGTTATCTTCCAACGAGACGGTGACAAACAAATTATACACCGGTCGCGATCTCGGACAAATCAAAGTGTTATATAATCATCGGGCGATATTTTTCGTTTGGTTTCCGTTTTTTTTTTTTTTATTTCCCTCCTAATCGAAACGGCGCGGCTAGCGGTGTAACACTCGCGACCTGCGAAAACTTTCCGGAAACATTAATCGACGACAAACTTTGTTAATGCCGTTGCCGTTTGCGTTTCACATGCGCGTACACCACTCAAACGTTTAATACCCCCGAATGCAATAATAGGTTTGTTTCCGCAACGCCGTTGTAAATATTCGAATAATAAACAATGAACGAAAATTATTCGTCTCGTCCGTAATAATATTCAACGGTTTTGTCCATATTTTATTTTTCGAGTAATATGCGCTTCGAGCGTGTGGAAAATCTGATTTCGAGTTTATACAGTCACATTGCATTTATCTGTTTATTACATATTTGCATTTTTAAAAGATGCCAACTGTTAATAATTTATTACTGCATGCAGACATTAGCCGTACATGGTTGGATAATAAACTTCCATCATACTTTGATAATAACTAGATATTATAAAAACATATTATTTTTGTTACTACTTGTGATTTAAGTAATATAATTATTATTTTAAAAGTTTAATATTGAAAAAAAAAATATTTTTTCTTACATGATTTAACCTGATAAAAAAATATCAGATTTTTTAAAAATAAATTTCTCTCATTTTTTAAACGTTATACCTTTTTTTTTTACTTTTTTTGAATGATAACATAAATATTTTATTTCACGCTTTAAAAATTAATAATATATTTTGGAAATATTTCAAATAAAAATGTAATTTATAGGTTTATACGATTTGTTAATTTATTAGTTTTAAGTATTTGCAATTTTAGTACCTATAAATGAGGTAATGGGATAACATTTTATAGGTTTTTTTTGACCACCTTACTCTATTTTACAGTTAAAAATTGTAATTTACAAAAAGAAAACTTCAAAAGTTGTAACTCATAAGTATAACTTTTCAAAAAATGTGTATCATAATGACTTAAAATTACATAAAAAAAGGTGTTCAAAAATGTTAATATTGATCGCTCTACTTAAATAGACTTCCAAAATGCATATTACACTGATTAGTACAACACTAGACAATGCTTTTCTTTGAAAATTTCCATAAAATTGAAAGTTATAAAAGTTTTTATTTTTTTACTTAAACGCAGTTAGATAAAAAAATATAAGTGAATTTAAAATAAATAAATACACATACCCAATTATAACTTGTCTATATTCGATATCTGGTTCTGCGGTGTTAAGCTAATTATCACCCTATTTATACATAATATAC
Organism: Rhopalosiphum padi; assembly: GCF_020882245.1. NCBI lineage: Eukaryota > Metazoa > Arthropoda > Insecta > Hemiptera > Aphididae > Rhopalosiphum > Rhopalosiphum padi. The sequence continues at coordinate 7,110,868 of NC_083598.1, read as the reverse complement.
TTGTCATGTATATAATAATATTATATTACACAATAATATTGTTCATATGACATTTACAAATATCTCTGATATATTCATGAAACAATTTAGTGAATAATACAGTCTGTACATATTTATGTACACATTTGCATATGGCTTCCTAGTCTGTCGTGAGTCTAAAATTAACAAAAATTGATTGTATTAAATATTTTATATTACTTTAATGAATATTTGAGCATTGAGCTGAAAAACACGCTGTAATACCGTTACAATTTTTAATTTTCAAACACGTATAAGCCGTTTAAATTTTTTGCATGTGTGCGATTAAAATTTATTATTTTGACAGTGAACTAAAAAAAACTACACGAGTCGTTAGACCATTATATTTTTTGATATTATAGTGAGATGATTTTTGGAATTGTCTCTTTATACGTTATTTTTACGAAATGATTGGTTTATCAAAGGTCGCTGTCAAAAATGTTGACAGATGTACAGCGTTAACTTCTATACAAACATTGCTATATGTATAGCTGTTTATGTATTTCCCAATAGGTTGGTTTGGATTTTGAAAAAAAATAAACACTTTTATTGTGCAGGAGAAGTGCTATTATAATAATATATTCTCGACAAAATAATATTATTATGTCGATTTAACGCAATATTAAATTCCACCACATCAACATCCCCGGGAATTTCCGTAGTTTCGTGAAAATGGGATTATTCCCGGGAATACAAACAAATTAAAATGTTTAATTTCCATATATTTTTATTATGATTAATTATTATGGATAGGTGCTTAATGGTTCTTAGTTATGGTATTTTTTGAAATATTTTGTAGCTATTATAATAATATAGAGAAAGAAATAAAAATAAATAAATATTGGTCAGTAAATCAAAATATAAATGTGGATCGTTCCAGTTTCACAGTTAATTATTTTTAAACTATCATATGTTTCTGATTGACAGTAACCACAACTCTGTGTAAGCACTAATAAACCATAATAACTGTTGTCCCATATTATAACTCCTATTAAAATCACGGCGCAGATGTTGATCATTCATCAGTTAATAATAATTAACTACTAATTTTTCTCTTATATCTAGTTTTTACCTTAAATTTCATCCTTAACAATTTACGAATATTAATATAAGAGTTTATGATAGATTTTTCAATGTTTGTTTCCGTAACGTAAATTATCTATTATTTTGATTATTAATACGTTTAAGTATTAAACTATAAAAAAAAAATTAGAATTTTTTTTTCACTTGTACGAAGTACTCATATTATACTATGAATCAATAATTTATTTATTTTTAATGAACAATTTGAATTAAATAATTAATTATTTTTGCATCTAATCGAAATTAGCTAATATTAGATAAAATATTGCTTAATAAATAGTAATTGAATAATTGCACATTTTTCAATATTTCCGATCATTCCCAAAAGTTAGGAAAGTTTAAATTTACTTTACCGGGAATTTCATAACCGTATATATTGATGTAGGACGAGAAGACTGTGCGTATAATTTAGTTCCACCACTGATAATGACACTAATAATAATTATAATAATTTAGTGCCAAAACTATACGATGTCTGGCAGTTTTAACGTAGGCAATCGATTAAACGTCTCGTCGTTAAACCCTTGTCTATCTAATCTACTAATTACTATCTGAATTCTAGCCGCAACCGAATGCGGTTTAGGATATTTTACTTTCTTGATTTTTGTCTTATTACCGAGTTCACCGCTGATTAAGATGGATTTGTTGCGCAGCGCGAGATGAAACAATTTGTTGAAGTCTGACTAATAATATTATATTATAATAATGTGAGAAGATAGTTCGATTGTCGGTCGTTTGTTTTATTAGCTTTTATTTTCCTCTTTTGTTAAATGTTTTTATACTACTATATATTTTATAGTAAAACCAGAGTGTTGTACCGCAGCTAATAGAATGTACTTAAAAAGAAGTGCGACAGGTAGTGCAAATCTGAAAATAATAAAATTATTTCATAATTTAACTTTAGCAGCAAACTTTCACCAGCAATCTGAAAACGAACGAGGATAAATGTTTCTAAAGTACAATAAAAATAACGAAATTCTATTTTTACGAAATCATATTATCATCATCGTGAAAAATGTTTAAAAAGTTAAGTGGTATTTTCGTGTCTCCCTTTGACATTTTATTATATTTTTTGTTAAAACATACACAAATACCAACAGCACACGTTGTTATGATATTGTAATAATAACAAATTACACAAAAAATCGCTCTATTTTCCAAAATATTTTCAAGTAGCACTACTTGTTTTATAAACCGATATAATAAGTACACATTTTGTGTGTCAAAAAAAAAAACAACATAAAAAGTATCTTTGTATAGAAATCACACGTGTTTCTACACGTTAACATTTTTTCCATCATAATAAATGTTTATAAATGTTTTTGAAAAAATTCGATTTATTATTAGTTTAGGTATAATTACAACGTCTCAGGTACAGAGTACTTATGGAGCTTTTTTTGGGAAGGTACGCGACGACTAGAACAAAATAAACTATCGTGACATACTATAGTATTATAATACCAGTTAATAGTAATCACATAATACTGATTAACGTTAAAAAAACGAAAAAGATTTTTACCGTTAAAAAATACAAAATATATTTATAAGCATAGCGACATTATATCAGACACGACGTATCTCCTTTCGTCGTGGCACATATTTAGGCGGACTATGGGGGAAGGACGGTATGTTAACGAGTGACGGTCGCCGTGGTTCGGTCCGGGGGCGGGGGCGTAGGTCTCGAGCGCACGCAAATCGTACCTATCGAAAATGTGTTTTTTTTTCGCGGTTTACGCTCGCGAATATATTATACGCGCTGGTGTGTTAAAAAAGATTAACGCGTGCGAGATGCGCGCTAGTGATATCAACACGTTGTTTCTACGATGTGTGATAAGCCGGGCGAAGGCGCAGGCAACGAGTGCGAGCGAAACAAAATCACACCGAACATTCCCATTTGCATCGCACACGACCATCGCACGCAACCGCCGCCAGATGCATGACCCGCGGCAGTCTTATATGCAATCCGCTTATCAATAGTGTTCACTGTCGTGTATAATATCGTAGCCGCTAAAATAGAATATTATTGGGTGTGTTGTTATCAGTGGTTTTCGGTTGAAAAATTTTTAAAAAACCGCACGAAATATTTATATAATGTGTACAGGATAATTCGCCAACCATACTAGACCACCTATTTTTTTTAATAATGCATTTATCGAATTTTGGTTTTCGATTTTTTTTTTTTTAATATACCTACCTACTTTAAGACCATATTTTCAAATTCTTGAGGTATTTTGTACTACTCACGGAGTGCCCTACTGTACAGACTTCTTTTTTTCAAATGAGAACCCCTTTTTTTTTACTGTATATTGTTTAGTTAATACTTCTTTAAAAATGTCGATGTCCCTAATTTAAACTTATAGTATTATGAGACTACAGTCTATTGCGCGCAGTTGGCACAAAATGCGTGTTACAAAATATAATGTATGCCGTATATTATATTATGTGTTGTATACATTTGAAATAGGTGCGCGATATTATGACGATTTAATATTGTTTAGACACGCGCGTTACGAATGCGTTAACATAACGATATCGATCCAATATTTTATTTCAACACCCCAACGCCTTTAATAATCCCAACCACAAAAACGATACAACAGTAGGACACCGATTATCAGTACGATTATTATTTCAAATTCTAAAAACGGTTTGCAAATTTATGATTGATTTGTTATTGTGCGCGTGTTTTTTATTCGGAATTCCACTCTTCCCTTGAATGATTCCATCCTTTTGTCGTCCCGTTTCTTCATAAATCTATTAACATTTTACATCATCATATCAGACATATTACAATATTTTTAAATTATCGCCGATCTGTATTATATAATATTATTATATTACATTACAAATGCTCGTCTCCATAGATGTAATTCGGAGAGCTTGAGAGGAGTTAGCCTCATCCCAAAATATATATTGTATATATACCAAACTTCCGACGGATTATTAACCGTATTTGCACTTGCGCTTAATGCACGACTGTTATGATTATCCGACTCGTACGACGGTGTTCTAGTAGCCGCAGCAGCAGTTGTTCATTCGGGGATCTCTGCAGGGACGCGTTATCCGAGGTTAGGGCTGCACACGTACACTGACCACGGTCGTTAATCAATTCGACGACCGGCGCCCGCTAAAATTCAAACGCCGCGTCTAACCGTACAATAATAATAATTTAGTTTCTGTCACTCGACCTTTATTATGGCGTTTTTGCGATTATATACCGCCATCGTGTCGAAAATCTATCGCGCGATGCGTGCAGTGTACAGCTGCTGTACTGGTCGTGCGCGTCGAGTTTATATATATATATATATATATAGAGAGAGAGAGAGAGAACGCGACTTGATTTATTATAATTATTAGCTATATAATTCAAACTCGGTAACGATTGAACGACCCCGTCGTTCATAATACGTATTATGCGTGCAAGTGTTGGTCTGTGTGTATATTATACCCGTTTTACTACTGTGTATTATTATTATATGTGTGCACGCTGCCTATATAATATATGATATACCTACCGCAAAACGTCTCGAAACACTTCACCTCGGGGAAAAGTAATGATATATAGGAATGTCTGATATAGTATATATTATATTCGTATGTATAATATAATATAATAATATTGTACCAGAGCGCGTGCGCTTAATAGTCCGCGCGGACGGTTAGTCTCGGTCGTAAATCGCGCGCTAGCCGTGAAACACGTGCGATGAGTGGTGTTCGCTTGCGTTCTATCGTCCGTCAATTGATTCACCGGTTTAAATGTCAGACGCAAAATATAAAAAAAAAAAAAAATGGTTAAGCAATTTTTACGATGACGATAAACGGCGTAAACAAATTCGCAGAAATCGTGAAACTCGTGCCCGATATATTATTTTAAGATATTTCGGTCAGCGCCAAGTTCAGATAAACGACGATCAGCTGCGCTGCAGACGACGGATATTCGAATAAAAAAAAAAATAATAATAATTGATTACCTATCGACGTTTTTCCACGAGTCCCGTCGTACCGGCGATACAATACAGCATTATTGTATGATGGATATAAGATATATATATTACAATCGTAATAATATCGTTGAAGTCGTTCTTTTTACGGTATTATTATATATAAACTGTTATGTGGTTAAATGCATGCGTGACCTGTTTAAAGTTACTTTATTCTTTAACATTTTTTGTTTGTTATTTTTCACAAAAAACTCAAAACTTTATCAGTTTTTACCCAGAGTTAAGATATTTTTCTGAATTTAATATATTTTTAAACTAAATGATTGTTTTTAAGATCAAATATTATAAATAGATATTATTATTAAAAATATATTATTTAAAATATGGTCCCTGCAAAACCCATACATCATGACTCATGTGTATATCATCGATAACATATCACAATGATACCGTTGGCTCACCTTGAGTTTTGTTTTCAATGAAGAGCTTTTTTATTGCAATGCATAACATTTCTTGTAAAATAAGACTATAAGAGCATTTTTTTTTTTAAATGATTTTGTTTACGCTATTTATTGTTATGTTTTAATATAAGTTTATAATTGTTCATGATATATATTATATGACAAGACATAATTATAAATAATTTAAATAATTAAATATTTTAGATATTTAAGGTCAGTTAATTAAATGACACTGTAGTTGTTTCACATTTTATATACAAGTTGTACGTTATAGATGCTTTAATAGGTATTGGAAAATCTAATAATAATAATATTATGTTAATAAAATATAATGACCGATCATAATATTATTTTCTATCACGGCGTTTTGTATATGCAATTTTGATACAGTATAAAAGTAGTGAATATTGTTTGATGTTTCTATAACACTATTATACCATCTATTATTTTTAAGTTACTACCTATACCGTTATTTGTTAAAATTAAATTATTTTTAATAAACTTACTTACCTATTTTATTTATTTTTATTATTATTTTTGTTCTTTGAGCTTAAAAATGTTTATGTTATATTTCTGTACCTCATATGAAAATTACCCATATTAAGCTTGTCGTGACAAGTAACTACTTTAGTTTGTATGATATGTTATTATCAATGTTGCCATCGTTATATTCTTTCATACATTAAGTCATTAGTAAGTGATAAGAAACAAACTAGATGTCATCGTGTTAGAGGTGATTTAACTGAAAATACTTCGTGATTTTATCACTTTAAACATTAGAGTGGTAGGTCTAGAAGAACCACGAAAAGTAGAAATATTAAGACTTACTTGACTCGTTACTGGATTACTATCAGCACTATAATAAGCTGATGTGGCGTAAAAGAGCTAAAGGAATATCATAGAATTATACTGCTAAGTAAATGTTTCGTAGCTTAATCGTTTAATGTCTTATCCATTTAATATCCAACACCAACAACGACGTCGACAACACAATATATCAGTTGATAATAAAATCCACGACACTGTTACGTTTCGCCGAAATTAGGGACTAAGACACTTAAGATTTTAACCAATACAGTTAATTACAGCGGTGAATAGCTTGAAATTCTTATCACACTAATCGCAGCTCCATTATGAAAACGAGCCTTTGTAAGTTCTAATAAGCCAAAGAGGTATCATATAATATTTGATATTAAATACGTAGTATTTTTTTTTATATATATAGATTGTAGTTTTAAAATAAAAAAAAAAATAAAAATACCGCCGTCTGGAGCAAAAAATTCTTGCTTTCAACAATACGTAGCGTGAATGCGAGAAGGGGAAAACCGCCAAACAACAAATAACAGACAAGCGGAAATGAGAAAAATATACCCTCACACGCAGATATTTCGAACGCACGTGTCTAGGTCCTCGGACCTACGAACGCCAGTGTTGGAATTTCTGCGATTTTTAATAGTAGAAACATACCTTTTTTTTTTTTTTTAAATTTACTCGCGATATATTACGACAAATGTTTCGTTTTATTTTTTCATGTATACCGTTTACAATACATTTGTTTAATGTGCACCATATATATATATATATATATATATACGCGCAGTTCATATTCAGTCAACCTTGACGTATTCTTTTTGGACATCACGATCGTTTGAATTATACATTATACGTGCGCCGAGAGTAATGGCGTGCATTCAAGTGTTCGACAGTAAAAATTTAAATATTAATTTTAGTTGTCTTTATAAGTATCTATGAAAATGCATAAAACTCAATGCTATGCTAGTTGTTTCTTTATTCAAATATTTGTTTTCGTGTAAAACGTGTTTTTTTATTTTATAAAAATTTTCACTAAAGTGTGAAATATAAATGTTAAGCCTGAAAATCTATTGTAAAAAATACTATAAAATTCGTCAAACAGTTAAAAAATGTATCATACAATATGTTTATTTTAATATATTGTATAATGAAGTTTATGTAAGAACTAAGAGTCTAAGAAGTATAGTTTTATCTGATGAAAAAAAATTTGTTTTTTCGAACTCGTATTCTCTAATAATAATAATACGTTGCTTATACACAGAAATAATTAAAATATATTATAAAATTAGTATTTTGAAAAAAATTGAGTTTTATGCTTCGATGAGTGATAACAAAAGATCCCATTTTATAGAATATTAATAATTTAACTAATTTATTGTTGTATAAGTCCACTGAACTTTCGTTTGATCCGTATCAAACGCTTTATACTCAGACAATTTTAGTGCTTATCACGTCATTTCAATTGAAAATTTTCCAATTTCTACGAAACCGTCAGTGCTACGGTCGTATTTTCCATTTAAATTACTTACACATTTTAAGTTCTTTAGCATCAGAAATACGACACGTTTCCTCTCACAAAAGAACGAACTTGAAGTATTTAAATAAATATTTCGAATCAGAGCAGTATTCGATACAACGTTTCTGTTAATAATAATTATTATTATCGTTCCGTTTGACAATTTTCCGTACGAAAATTCTCCGAATTCGAAGCGGAATGCGTTTGTCGGTCGGTGGTTTAGACGGGCGCGTGATCGAAATAACGAAACGTTGGATTTTCAAACATTTCAGTATTTCCTCGGGCAGTCCACCTAGCTGCAGTCGTCTTACGCCCTTCCCGTGTATATTACACGCACGTGGTGTATATCACATGCGTTTGAGCCCTATCCATAATCGGTGGTCGAGATCATAATAAAGGTATTTTATTCGAGATCGACTACATAAAACTTTCGCTCACACACACACACACACACACACACACACACTCGCACGCCAAGTACTGCAGACGTGTTGCAACTGAGCGATATTCCGGGGATAGGCGCGAATGGGGTTGGCGGGGCGATAATTCGACGTATTTCCTTCGATATAACAATAATCGTGTCGGTGCCTAGCCGTACGTAAGCCATTATATTCGTCAGTTGCCACCTGCTTTATCTGTTGTCCGTGTTTAAAGCTCATCAACCGTGTTCTACGACGGCGCTTTTGTGTTCGACGAGTGTGTGCGTATACATTCTTTTCGTTTCGCTTTTTTTTTTTTCGTTCGAAATGTATTTCGTTATTTGCTTAAAACTCCGGGTCATTGTTACACATTCTACAAGGTGATCCATTCAAACGTTCATACTCGTATAGAGTGTTTTAAGTTACAAGTCATAACTAATAAACTACTGCTTGTTCAAAACTGTATAAAATATTCTGTTTCGGGATAAGAAATTAAAAATGTTTGTTGACTTAAAAAAATAAATAAATAAAAACCATACAAATGAAAATTTAGTTTTGAAATTACATTAAATTGTAAGTAAGATTAAACATTTTAATAAAATCCAAACTTTTTTAACTTATGATTGAAAACATTTCATGCAATCTTCTATAAAATATGTTAAACCGCTCCGAAGTAAAATAAATGACCTTTCGGGTATCTTAGCTTGATATTATAATATCATTTACTATTTTCATCAATACCGTCGTCTCTCCGGTGAGTTAAGCAGATTATTCAATGTATCAGAAAATACGTCCATAGCTATCGGTTTAAAAGGGGTGGATAACTGAACGAACGTCGTTGAGAAAATAATTATGTAGATACGAAACGGGCAAATTATGATAGGACCGAGGACAAAAAAAAAACCTATAAAAAGTGCCACATAATATTAATTGAGTTTATATAAATAACGTGACAAAATATACATATTGTATACTCTCTGTTAGATGATAATGTAACCATAAACAATAAAACAAACCGTTATACATTATTTACAGATGTACCTTAATGTTACATACTAGCGAAAGGAATAACATTTTTAAATTAAAAAAATTTGGCCAACCTGGAATAATGTGTAAATTCAAGCTACGAAACAAGGTCGTCCAAACGCAAACAGTTTATTTTTTTTACATAATATTCTATAGGTATAAAACTCGGAGTGTTATAAACATGACATTATAGCGTTTTACGTTTACTACGTTCTATCGTGATAATAAATCGCTATATGTAAATATAATTATTATTTTACATACAAGAGGACGTTTACGGCTTTATTATTATTTTTTAACACAGAATTATATACCAGGTATATTACATTATATTATTATGTACATTTTATAAATCGCGATGTGTAATATATTATAAGATACCTAGCGTATTAATCAATGATTAAAAGAGACTAAGTTAAGAGATGCTGTTAACATTGGAATTTATTGATACATATCGAATTTATTGCACATTAAAAATGTAATAATTTGCAATATTTATCTTTTTTATTTATTTAATGCATATCGTTTGAGTGATAGGAAAAAACACGTAACGGAATTGATAGTTTATGGAGACAAATTTTGATTATAATAAATTTTAGTGAGCAACATATTTTTGCTGCAGATGAGATTTATTATTAATTTTGTTGTTGGCTGCAATACTAAGTATATATAATTTCTCTGAAACGTGTTTATAATAGTGTTTACTGCATCGTTATATTGAGCAATATCTAAATAATTTTGATATCTATTAACATTTTACAAAATTATTCATCATCATTATATGTTTGAAATGTTCTGTCTAAATTCCCCACTCTTCATATATTTTGCAATTGTTTTGTAAAGAAAATACGCTCGACGATTTTTCATCTAAATAGAAATTTCCTATGGTTATTGGATAAATCACTTCAAAGAAGTTATTTGTAAATTTGTAAAAAGTTTAACTTTAATTTTAAATATCTCATTGAGATTAAATTTTATAAAATTCTTGAAGTAAAGTTTTCAAATAAAATACGACGATGATTCGTAATATGATGTGTTTAAAATAAAATTGATATTTCAGCTATAGGCTTGTTAGTTTGAGACGGCCAATTTATTTACATAATTTGATTTACCTAAATATTTTGAAAGTTGATTCGCTTGTTCAAATAAGTAGTAATTGATAGTAAAAGTATATCTTGAACTATAACAGAGGGAAAGTCGAAAAAATTAATATTCACTGAATATAAGTTACAGTTTTGTTTTTATAGCATTACTTATATATTATTGTGTTAATGTGGTATTATACTATTATTAGAGGTATAAATAATGTGTAATGTATACCTAGTCTAATTCAATAAATATCCAAAACCCACACTATTTTCCATATTATTGATTGTGATACACATTAAACAAAAATAAAACTTATTTAAAACGTAGCTTTCCAAAGAATACAAATAAAAAATAAAAAAACGGCGACGTTGTAACATTTGGTGTAGTGTATGTTGAACAACTTTAAGAAAAAAAAAATGTCTTTAATAGCTTCGCTATAATGTATAGCAACACTCGTAACTCACAGAAATAAGAGTGTTCTCTTATATACGTAACATTAATATTTATATTGATATAACCATTCCCTAAATTGTTTATCTTTAAAAGTATTATAAGCATTGTAAGGTTTTTCTTTTTTTTTCAATATACATTATACAACAAAAACTTGGGTATACAAATTACGTGTATTGTATTCATTCGAAGTATATTTATCTTGAGACTTTGTCGGGTTAACCCTGCATTTCACAAATTGAATGTATTGAATTAATCAAAACATATATATATATATTTATTTTTTTCATCAGAGGTTTATTTTTATTAAAATATAATTTTTTTTAGATAATAAATAAATACTTAACAGCATCATTTTTTTTTTTGGAAAAAAATTCTAATACATCGGCAGACTGCGAATGGACCAGTAAAATAGTTGAGAAGTAGGTAAGTAAAGTCATCCTTGAAGAAATAAACGAGTTTTCTTTTTTATTATTGCAAATAGACATAAAATCCAAAACTTATGCCTGATGGAGGAGTGAGTTTTTAATGAGATTATTTTGTAAGCAACTTTTTTATAGTTTTCTTATTTTAATTTGAGTGAAGTCAGTTGTAATATTAGTTCAAAATGATGTGTGTTTTAGGATGGCATTAAAGCTTGACTAGTGTCACGTGGCACCTATTTTGATTGTTAATCGAACAAAAATGTCGTAAGAATACTTCTGGAATACCGAGAAATTGTCTAACGTCAGTAAATTTTATCTGAATTTATTCCGATCCGCAGCATTGAGTGATCATAACTTTATTATTGTTAAAAATATATCATAACATTTATGATATACCAGGAAAACAGATGTTTGCAGTTTATCTATATTTTCATTATTATAGCCAAGTAATAAAGCATTTGAATTGTTAACATACTTTTTCAACGTCGTAATATTTTATAAATTATTATTTAAAACACTATGTTTAAAACTTATTAAAATTTAAGTACGCAACTAATAAACAATTAATATAGTTAATTATGGGATAAAAATCAAAATGACCAGCCTAACCATTGTTTTCCATGTAACATAGTATTAAGTCTATACAATTGTAGAATATGATTATAAATTTATAACATAATACAGCATACAATAATATAACGATGAAGTCGTATTTTTCACTCTCTCTCTCTCTCTCTCTCTCTCTCTTTTATATTAAATCTAGTGAATTACGATAATCATTTAAAAATCTATTGTAAATTTAACATTTATTTTTCACAAAATAATCACTCCATTGTGCCAAACCTCTTAAAGGTTGACAATAGAGCTTTGAACAATATGAACTCTGTTTTATGTATAGAGTTGTAGTACCCCGGTAAATTGAATGTACACATATTCTAGCGAATCCTTTGGACGTCAAAAGTACCTAACATCAGTTGTTCCCAATGTCAAAAGGATAACAGCATTAAACGGATGATTACTGGGAGAGAGTTAAGCTCGTTTTTTATCTTTGCAGAAGGATTAAATAAAAAAAATTGAAACACATCATTACTCTGAGATAGCACTGTCAATTATTTTATTTTTTGTACAATTCTCTCTTTCTTTAGTTATTTTTAATTCGCGTAGTATTTTTTTTAACCAATTTCCGTTAACAAAAAAAAACTGACCATCTCTATGTTTAATCTAAATTAAAATGTTTGTTATATCTTATCTTGTCGTGCAAATCATTGTCAGCCAATTTAATTATAATTTATTTAACCTCTATATTTTAAATGTTTAAATAAACCTTACAAAAATTAAATTAATTTTCCATAAATCCTTAAATCTTTTTTTTTTTTTAATAATAAACGTTGGTTGGTTTGGTTAACATTGGCTGTGGTATTTTTACATAAATTATATTTTTACCTATAATTATCTCTATATATATCTGTTATATAATAATATTACACTTGTTTATGCGATTTCTTCATCTCTTCATTTGATACAGATATTAACGTAAGAATTATTTATATATATATAATATATTGGTACATTTTTACATTTCATAAAAATATAAAATTCAAATTTATAACATTTTTCACACAAACGTATTTCGAATTTGTACAAAATGATTGGTGCAAATGAAGAATTTCGTCTCTGCGTACATATGCGAGTATAATATGGTAAAAAATAAACTTTTAAGACATATGATATACATACGGCACTATATATACATATTTCATATCCATGTATATTGTATATATAATGTACCTTTGTCTGTATTGTTAATAATATAATGCGAAGAATACTTTATACTTTTTAAAGAATATTTTACAAAAATGTTTGTAGATTTTTGTTCGAGTGAATGTATAATTTAATTTCTTTTGGAGTTACGCTAACAATGTGTTCCTCGTCTTACGAAATTGGCAACAAGCACCGATCATTTAGAGTTTCCTCGGGTATCGTATTTCAAACATTCTTCTTGACATTGCATTTTGTTTGACACCAACAAACATGTTTGCTTTTGACAATTTAATCTCGACAAAAGAATATCCCAATAATATGAAACAGAAACACATACATACATAATATACTTGCTAAAAAGCGTGTACAAATTATACATTATTTTAAAATAAATTTACCATTAGGTATCATAGTATTAAACTTACTATGAAATAGTATTTAGTTTCATAATTGTATTAATCTATATATTTATAAAATGCACTTAAAATAATTATAATATACGAACGAAATAATGTTATTAAAACAGAATAAATTCTATCAAAGTTGCGTTTAATTTTTCATGGTAACATATATATTATTATATTATACATATTTTTACTAACCATACTATATATACTATAATATACACCCGAAAATTGTTTTCCTAGGATAAAACAAAGATAAACTTTAACTTTTTTCCAGGCGGGTATTAATGGTATTATTATCGTTTGTTAGTCTTAAAAATTTGATTAACCTCGAGTTTTATACACCAACATTTTCTATAATTGTATGCCTTTTTTCGTTATTTACGTTAGCGTCACCTACCTTTTTAAGACAGCGCACTGTTTGACGTTATGGGGAACCTGAACCTTTACTAAATTTGGTTAGTTAGATTTTTTTTAAAAGTTGAAAGGTTCAGATAAAAATAAATTGTATAGATTATTTATTTGATGCATTTCATTGAATAAACATACAAGTAAAAGTTCTATACTTTATTAATGGTTAATTTTTCACTAATATTTTATAATGTATATTATCGATCATTCAAATAACATACAGTATAGCATGACGATCACAAAATCCAATGTAATTAAATCACTTGGGAATATTATAAATTATAATAAATAATATATTATAATATTTATTTATAGGTATGTACTATGTATATTACAATAAGATCATAATATAATAGGTAAGATACACGTGATAGATACACGTGAACACCGCAATAATCGTCAATCGACTTTGAGCGTATCTTTTGTTTTTATTTTCATTGGAACATTTCTAACGTAACTCGGTAAGACTTAAGACGCAAAAACTTTAAAAAAAAAAAAAGGTATATATTATGTATAAACTAACATTATTCGGGAACGATATCCGTGTCAAAGTCGATGGCGGTGGCCTATGAATTATTTATTTTAACAGCGAAATAATGCACTTGTGTCATTATTGCTGTCGGGCGAGAGCTAGTTATAATATGTATTGTTGTGCACTGCGTAGTCTATAACATAATAATATCGTGTGGCGCGGCGGCGGTAGCGCGAAAAGCTCGTTTGGAAGTCGACCGCGCGACAAAAACTAATAACGTTACCATAACTTACCGGCTCTGCGAATAACCGACCAGCACACATTCGCATTCGTATTATTGTTATTATTTCCTTGGAATAAAATAAAAAAAAAAATAACGTACATAGACCTCCGATTAAACTACGATAGGTACAAATATATCACACGTGTGTGTGTGTGTGTGTGTGTGTGTGTGTGTGTTTGCATAGTAGAATTAATGTTCACGAACACATTCGCCAATGATGCAACTAATGAAACGGACTTGCGAAATTGTCATCCCGACGATTCGTTTCGGCAAATTTTCGGTTCTTTTAATCTTTTGTGATTTTCTTCGGTCGTCGCATTTATGTGTGTACACAAGCGTGCGTATTTTTTCTGAAAAAAAAACCAGCAATTATCGTAACAGTATTTTTTTATCGCAGTTTTAAATGTGCGAACGGAATGGCGAATAAGAACCTCAATAAGATAGTCAAGGCTGGTCGAGAAAATATTTACTTCTCCCGTTCGCTCTCGCACCTTAGTACACCCACACACATCCCCGACAGAGTATTTCTCCCGACTATAAGAGCATGGCGACCACTCGTGGTTTTAGGGGTGGATTTTTTTTTTTGTTGTGTACGTAGGTGGTTGGGTCTGGCCGTTTGTTGCTTGAAGTCAAAATAGTGCTTGTCGATTTTCACTATTCAATTATGTTATATTAAACGTCTATATGATTATTTTTGAATAAGTAATTTATATATATATATATATATATATAAATAATTATCAATAAGAAAATAAACTTTGATAACATAATGTTATAAGGGCGTAACGAATAAAAATCGAATAAATACGGAGGCGAATGACGTGTTCAAATGTATATATTTATTATTTGATGAACACATCTATGTACTGAATTTGTAGGTTGGCCGAAGAAGATTCCTAAAATTATTTTGTCTAAAATAAACATTTATTTTTTGCGATAAAATTATACGCCTGCTTATCGAAAGAACTATTATAGACGTACAACAACTATACTTGCAGGCATCAACCGATTTCAAACAAAATAAACTCATTTTAAAAATAAACGCGAGCGATCAAAAAATGCATTTCTTGGAAGATCAATATTTATTTTATATTTTAATAATTTCGTATTTTCGGCGCTGCGGAAGAACGACGTAAGGACACCTGGGGGCAATCAGCGTCCAATATGAATAGTTAGACACGCAGGAATCGAAACGACGATAATAATACGTGTCCGAATGTCACGATCGGGAAAATGTGTATCCACTTATTTATTCCTTTAATAATAAATATATTATTAACTTAATTCTAATTTTTGAATTTTTAATGTTTATAATTATAAGAACTAGATTTTAATACTATTTAAGGAGCGTTTTGTGACAATATTTTCTTCTAAATTGTCATCATAATATATTTTCCTATAAATTGTTAAGCGGATAATTTTTTTTCTTTAAATTATGATGCACGAGTATCTAAGTCTAAATCAAAATTATTATTTCTGGTATAAAAACATAAATTATTTAAAATATGGCCCTCGTGTTGCTACTTGGGTATACTTACAAATTCTAAAAATAAGAACTCGAATAAATTACTACTTATTCAAGGAAAACATGACACGGTGAGATCGCTTGATTAGGTTAAGTTAGGATAACGCGAGAAAATACGAAATGAATAAAAAAAAAAAAAATGGTTAAATCGACGACAACAGCAAAACAATGTGTGCACTATGAGAAAGATCGGATGCGATCGTAAACCACAAATATTATCGGAGGACACGATGATTTGAAAGCAAAAAACCAATTGTACATCGTTCACGGTAGTGGATCACATGTGAATTATTTAAGTTTTTTCGAACATATCGTTCATATTCGTAAGTACATATTACATGAAACGTTAACATATTTTCTGCTCTGCGTTACGGCATATACATATTATATTGGTATAGTCTGTTCGTCCATCAAACATCGTCGCCGGACCGTCACGCATTTACCCGTGCGATTACTGGTAACTCTGGCATATGTGTATCGTGTGTACGCATGCAATTCAATATAATTGTCGCAGGACGTACGGGAATCATTCCAGTTGTCTAGAAAATCGTATCTAAATAAAATTGTGTTTTGAATTTAAAATGTCAATCGCTGCAATGTTGGACATACATATTATTATTGTCGTTTAATAACACGTATTATTAGATACACCGGGACAAATTAAAAACCCTCAAAATATTTTTACTGCGTGGTTTGAATATAATATTATTGATTAAAAAAATAAAAATAAAAAAAATGACCAAGATAGTTTTAAATGAGAATGTATGTGTTTTCAAAAACCCAAAAAATACAAGTGAAAAATACTTACGGTAAAATCTAACCTAACCCTACAAAGTAATATATTAAAATATTGACTTATTCCTTATATGTAGGAGTTCGTAAACGTCCGTTATTCGTTCGGGGCTGTCAACGCTACACCATACATTATTATAATTTATAATGCGCGAGGGTTTACAACGCCGTAACGCTAAACTATATATTATATTATATGAACGGATATCGATGTAACATTGTGCCGCAGTGAATCGTTTATTATTTTATACTATTATTTCCTCGTACACTATAACTCTAATCCTACGTCGTTGCACGACCTAGTGGTGTGGCTAAAAAAAAATATAATATAAAAAAAATGAAAACTTGAAATATTAAAACACATGACCATCTATGAGTGGATTATTAAAACAGACTGATGCAATGATCATTTCGATATTATACATATGGATGAATCAATCACGACTGCAAGTATTTCTTAAGAAACTAAAAAAATACAAGTAGGTACCTTGCTTTATGCTTGAATGTGCACCTTTTCTTTAGAATACAAATCGGAATTAAGGTTGCCACTTTCAGAAATTTCCGGGAAGGGGAATATTCTCGTGGATTTAAAAAGGATCACAGTAACGTTATTCTTCTAGGAAATACAAATATCTAAAGCGCATATTTTCATAAGTAATTTTATTTTTATATAAAAAAAGGATGTTTTAGTTTTAAGTTAAATTATATTTTAAGATATTATATGTTATAATAGAACGATGATATCTGTGCCAAGATAAATATTATTCAGTAAGTCAAATAAATGTGAATCGTTCGTTCCAATACTATAATTTAACTATAATTATTTAATTAATTATTTAATTGAGTTATTTGTTACCAACTCACTGCTGTTTAACTACAGAATTATCTGTTTTTCTGTGGTACCTATGACTAATCGTGCTACTTAAACTATTGCAAAGTTAATTTATTCAAATTGTGGTAGAAATAAAAATAGTATATACAAATACGAATAGTAAGTAAATTGTTCAAAGAATAATCGATATTTGATAAAAACAATTTTATGGCTTAAAGAATCTGATTTATAGATAATTGGTGGGTCAACCTTGAATTCGTTTCGGATGTACCTATTCTGGAAGTTTCGTTATCGCTGTTTGTCGGTGAAAGATCAAGAAGATAGTGAAAATTCGTTTAAAATAATAAAACAATAAAGTTGAATGCCGATTTCCAAAACCCCTTCTACCCAACCAACACAACGGTAATCTTGGTTGTTAAATTTTTATTTTGCTTTATGATTCAATTTCGTCCTTTGGATAATATACACCCGCGTTTTCTTCAGCGGAGATTCCCGAACTGCACTCAAAATTACACGAAACTCGTTTGCGTCAAAACGCTCCTATAACAATGCATAATTGTAATAATATTCCTTTTGGCATTTCGCGTGTTCCCACGGGGCCGCTGACGACTACCTGAGTGTCCGCACAAACTTATTTCGTCGCCCCGAATTGTCGTAAATAATAATATTATTATCATCATCGTTATCACCATCCTCATCATCGTCATCATCGTCATCATCATCATCATCATCATCATCATCGTCACCGTCATCATAGCGAAAGGATATCATTGGATTTTATAAGCCCCGTCCTTTTGTACATCGGACAATTCCTCATTTCCTCGACAACTAACTTTCATAATTATTATAATCGTATTACGATTCAATACTATGTGCGTTGTTATAGTATGTATTACGCAATGTTTGTCGACGTCGTGTAGTGGAATGTTGTCTTTTTTCCTTTGAAAATAATACACTAGGCTACTGCTTTGCTAATACCTCACTGAAAGCGTATGCAAAAGTTGTTGAAAACTTGTGCGTACATGTACTTTGCCCGTTGGTACAATATTTCATGTTTTCAAACTGAAAATCGTTGACCTAGTCTACTAGGAGGCCAATTACGAAATAAAAATAATATTATTATTTTTGAGATTATAATAATAAAAAAAAAAAAAAAATTTAAAAAAATAATTAGACATTTTGTTTACAAAGTTTTCATAATATAAGTACAATAATTGTGTAAAACAATATTCTTCCTATGGTTTTATCCAAACAATATTTACTGACTGAACCTTTAACAATCCATTTCGATATAAAAAATAAATGGTTTGTACCTATAGTTTTATTCGTAAAATCTTACCTATATAATTTTGTGACAATTTATTTTCACTGTCTAAAAAATAAAAATAAAACAATAAATATAAATTTTAGTGGATAGTGTTGGTACACCGATTGAAGGTTTTTGCTCTTCGTTCTAGATAAATAAAACATGAATATAGTGTTATAAACTGTATATTAGATATTATTCTATGGTAACATGCAATTTAATATGAATAAAACATATTTGTAAAATATTTAATTTTTTTATTTATGAGGTGAAATATCTGTTCTTATTAATGATCTAAATCAACATTTTTTGAACCACATATAGTATATACTATATACTTTGCATATGAATCTATACAATTTGAAATTCTCAGTTACTATTTTTATTATTATAATTTTGTATTATACATGGGTTATGGTATCACTGACAAAAGCCATCAAAACAACTTTATAGGGGTGTCCGCTTGAGTGTTTTCCAGCTAACTTACTATACCGTAGGTATCTAACGTGTATTTCATTGAAGCTTTTTTTTTTCGTTTTTTTTGTTACAAGTCCACTAATATTGTATTACAAATTATAATCGAATTACGATCTTATCACGTTTTCTTCATTCGGGTCACGACGGTTGACAATCGATAACGTAATCTTCACCCCTCACAAAGACGTTCACGTGTTCATAAATCGTATTTGTCGAATTAAAAATTTCCCTGTGTACGCATAGGTCGCTCGTGCAGCTAATTATTCAGATAACAGTGATCTCTGGATTTAACGTTTCTGTAAAACGATTTTGAAATATATTATATTCGCAACTTACGTGAATGTAAAATTAACTCTAAAATATGAGATCTTTAAGATACGATTTTTCATTTAAAACACGATAATTTATAATCGATGGTCTATGTCTTGAAAATAAATTCATCCATGCGAAATAAATTTAAAAAAAAATTATAATACACTAAAAAACGAAATCAACTTATAATTGACATTCAAATACTATAGTTTTGTTTTAATTTTAACCGGTCATAAAGCAAAGAAATAATTATATCAGAATTCGTTTTTTTACCACGAAATTAAATAATTATATTATATTAATTATTTGTTTGAGCAACGAAACACGCAACTGATTAAAAAATAACTAACAAAATTATTTGACAACAAGAATATGTGACATACTATAATAATTATATAACCAAAAAATATTTAATAGAAAAACAATATTTTAGTTATAAAATTGATTTATACATTTTATTTATATAACTCTCATCATACGTCAAAACAAATTTAAAACAAAACAATTATTACATTAAATATTGGTATTCTTTTCAATGCTTGTAGGTCATAATAAACAATCAACTCTTTTCATCACTTTCATTATTGTATTTTTTAATTTGAAACTCATTAAATACAACTCAGCATAATATTTATGAGAAATAATAGCAAGTTGTATTTTTAACATCCGAGTATAATGCTCTGAGACAGTTAAAGAGTAAAAACAATTTAAATTATCATTATGACCACAACAATGTTGAATAAAAGAAATATATGTATATATATTTTTCATACTAATTGATAAAATTGTATTTTTTTCGCAGGAGGTTATTATACGATCGAGCAAAAAGGAAATAAACTTAGGATAATTGCGCTCAATTCAAATGCATTTTCGACTGTA
The DNA here is from genome assembly GCF_020882245.1 of Rhopalosiphum padi. NCBI lineage: Eukaryota > Metazoa > Arthropoda > Insecta > Hemiptera > Aphididae > Rhopalosiphum > Rhopalosiphum padi. The sequence continues at coordinate 7,090,173 of NC_083598.1, read as the reverse complement.
GAAAGACAGCAAAACGTTGTCAACCCTATAGAACAGCTCGAATGGTTGGAAAAAATCTTATTGAAATCAGTCATGAACAAAGAAACGGTGAGTATTAATATTAGACACTAAACAAGTTAAAATTAAGAACGAAACGAAACAAGATTATTAAATTTAAATTTAAAATCGTTAAACTTAATAATATTACTATACAAAATACGCCTTCATTCTGTTAGTATAATGCCCACGATATGTCTTAACTATGTAAATAATATGATACGTAATGTATTAGTCATTAACTCAAATATTGTTACACAAATGTTTGAATTCGATAATTAACTGTTATTAAATAATAAAACTGAATTTTAATTTTAAATAAACATTTTATAATTATTATGCACAGTATATTTTACAAATAAACATGTACCTAAAATGTATATTTTAAACAAAAACGAAGTCATACCGATCTTTTTACATAATAAAAAAAACATCACATTGCTTGTTATACCTGTTAATACCCACACAATCAAGCTTGTGAGTGATTTTGTCGTTAAACTTTTATCGTCTCGATGCTTGTCTTTCAATAAAAATTGTAATCAATTTTTTGAGCGAACTTATTCATCGCTAATCTTAACCTTGAAGTTTTTACATTGCGTTTCAAAATTATTGCAGTTGTTGCGGTAAAAGTGCAACTATATAATATTACCTATAATTGAATTACACTTACCGCGGAACACGGCTATCGACTATAAAAAAAAAAAGTGAAAACTATAATACATGATTACACGATCGCCTTTCGCGTTTTACTCGATCGTGGATCCGAAATGCTATGAAGACCGCAAAAATGTACGATATTCCCATGTCTTGTGCCTATCCCTGCCTGTCGAAATGTTTGTGTTATTATCAACGGAGTGCATTATTCAAACACTTTCCAGGTGTATCTGGTGAGCCACATGTGCCCGGGAGCCAACGAAAGAGACCAGGACGAGGCACCTACGTTCAAAGACGACTACAGTGCGAGATATATGGAAATGATCCGGAGGTTTGCGAACATCATTGTCGGACAGTTTTGCGGTCATTTGCACTCCGACACGTTCCGAATCGTCTACGACCAGCACAGTGAGTTTAAATGTCTCATGTAATGTATAATGTTGTATCGTCTCGTTGTATGTAGTCTGCTACATTTCTCCCGCCAAAAATACTAAAAAGTTTGTTCAATTGTTTAAATCCCCTCACCTCGCTCTCTTCACTGCTGAAAGTGCCCAGAGACACTGAAATAATGATGACCTACCCTGAGGATAAGTAAAACTCGAACATATTAAACAAGATGATTATTAATCTAGCGATGCACATAGGTACTAATTGTATCGGTAAATGTTTTATGTTTTTTTTTTTTTAGAAACTAATCTCTAATAATGACGTACAGCAAATCATTTTTTACTTGTGTATAATTGTAATAATCTAAAAAACCATGTAAAAAAATGTATTTTCAATCGACTCATAAATCTGCCCGAAATAGTAATAAAAGTAATTATAAGTGATAAAAGATTCAAAATTAGAGTATTATATCATTATAGTAATCTACTTTCCCAGTTCGGGTCAACGCCCCGTTGAGTAGACAATATTTTAATTGAAATTTTATTATTAAATCACCGATATTTAATTATACGGTACGAAAAATAAACGTTCGGACCATATTGACCTAATCGCTCTGGTGTATTATTCATGGAATCCGCCCAATTCTCCATTTCTCCCCTAAACACATATTATATATAAAATACCTAATATATTTTTTTCGTCTTAAGTATCACGTATTCACGTCATTAAACTTGTTTTTTTTTTTTTTGAATCGGAAAAAAATACGGTGACTTATATTTCTGTGTTCTATCTAGTATATTCTAACTATATTAGTTTTCAAAATTACAATAAATTGATTTTACTAGTAATACTAAAAAATATTTTAAGAACAATCATAAAATACACTACCCTCGTGAAATGTTGAAAAAAATATAATCTTTTTTTGGTCCCTCGTCGCCTCTTCGAATTTTCTCAGAAGTGGTAATTTTAATTAATTATAACTTTAAGTATTTAAAGTTCATACGATCGGAGTAGCCCAACATTTTACAGGACGTCCCTTTGCCACTCCAATAAACTATAAACACTTAAAACTAATTAACTGCTATTAAGATATTGGATGTTTATGTATTGAAATTCTCAGTAAATATTCGACTTCCAAGTATGAAAATAAAATGATTTGTCATAATTCAAAAAAAAAAAAAAATAATAATAAAAGGAAAGGAAAAGTAAAAACAACTGAATAATAAAATTATAACGATAAAAAATAAACATAATAATTATTATTAGAAAAATTGTATTGTTATGACTTATGAGTTTCGAATATTTAAAAGAAATATTATGAAAAACTTTAATACTTTTTGGAATGACGAATGTTTAGCAGTTTACCAATAATTTTGATCTTTGGTTTGTAAACTGTTATTTTTACTGGTTCGCAGTAAAATTATAAACCAATATGATATTGTAATGCGATGACGCGTGTTTCACAACTATTCGAGGGCGGTAGCTATTTGTAAGTACATCATATAATATATATATACATATATATATATACGATATACCTAATTATTAATATCATGCATGGATCCTGCGGGCATAATACCGATTTGCTTTTAAGCGTAGGTATATGTTATTGATCAATGCAGATTTCGATTAGGGCGCTTTGGTTGTGAAATCGACATAATATAACCGTGCAACGCTGCCATACTATCCACCTACACCAGTCGAGAGATTCAACAAAACCCACTCTATAATATAATACTATTTTTGTAGAGGAGATGCGAATGAACCAATACCGTGCTTTGCACAATGACGAATGGATTTCTAGTAGGTGGGCGACGGGTTTAGGGGATTGGGTTTGAAAAAAAATACGCATTTTAATTGTATATTTATAATAATACAATCAAGTAAAATAAACAATAAATATACCATCTAAAAAAAAAAAAAAAATAACAAAAACAAAAATAGTGTTAAATATTAAAAATTATTGAATTCGATTGATGTTAGACATCTGTGGAAAGCAATCCGTATCAAAATAATATTATTATCGCCTCCTCTATATTGTTCAAACACTTCAAATGCACTACTGCATAGTCATACGCATCCTGTTGTGAGTACACGGGTCTGACAGTGTCAATATGACGCTGTGACATTATTTGCGATATGTTGCGTTGCGTTATGCTACAGCTACCCACTTGCATTAATAAAATAATAGCATCATCTATGTCTATTCGACTGGTGTTTGAGCACAATCACTAATAGCACAAATATAATTGCAGATCGTCAAATGTTCAACTGTAGATCCAACATTTAAGACTGATGAAGTGATGGTTTTAATTTCCTCACTGTTTTTTTTTTTCTATTGCTATAGTGGTCCATAGAGACTGGGAGAATAAAAACATAACTTGTATTTAATATTAATTTTGAAAAATTATCTACTGAAAAACGCATATCATAATAAGTTAGCTAAATAGATTTAGCTCGTCTTAACTGAATACCCAAAATCTAAAATAATTGTTTACATTATATTATGTCCTTTTAAAGTCAAACAAAAAATGACCATAAAAAGTGAAAAAGCAATACTTAAAAAAGTTCTACTTTTCAGTAAGTACTGTCATGTGTGTGTTAAATTTAAATTAAATGATATATTGTACACGTAAAACTATTTCGAGTGAAGACGGTCTGGGACTTTATCTACTAAGTATATTTCATGATATTGCTATATTGAAGTAATTTATTTTACTATTAATAACACAGAAGGTTGAATTATTTTTTATCAAAAATATTACATTTTAAAACACCATTGTATATATGAAATATAGTTATATACCTACGTAAAAATTGTATGTATCCACGAATAATGTTTTTCAACTATATAAGAAAATAGTAAATATCATTATTATTCATAGTTTATTCATAAATATTTAATTTCGTCCATTTAAAATGTAAATTTTTATAAAAGAAAAAATAATAAATAAATAGATTTTATGGTTTCAGTACAGACTATTTATGAAAAACTTAGTATTCAATTTTCAAGCGTTTGCTAAAAAAATTAAAAAACGTAAATTTAGTAAACTGTTGACTTCGTTGTTCTGTTAAATTTTATTGAAGTTTTAAATTCAAATTTTCATAAAAAAAAAAAATTCTAAATTTATGGCAATAAAACTAAAAAAAACGTAGGTAAGCGAGTAGGTACCACTCTACTATACATTAAGTGTTGAATGTGTCACTATTATATGTGTGTTAAATTTGAATTCGATGATATTCATTATATAAAAAATTATTCTGAGTGTGATCAATCTATTAGCCAATTTCACCAGGTGATAAGTTTTTTTTATATATAGCTATTAAAGAAATTTATTTTACTTTTGATAGGTTGATATAATTTTTTCTTACAACATGAATAAGTATTTAATCATATAATAATACACATGTATACTATATTATATCAACTTAAATAAAACAACATCTAATAACATCTTTCTGTAAATACCGTAAAAAATTAAAATTAGATTTAAAGTACCTATAAATAAATCAAAAATACTAATAATATAAAAACATAACATTTTAAGTTCTCACAAATAATGTAATTAAATTATAACAAAATAATAAACATCGTTTTTTTATCGAATTGTTTAAATAAGTCTAAATTGAAACTTAAAATGTACATAATACCTAATGAAAAGTAATTTTACATTTTTTTAGATTTTATAGTTTCATTTTGAATTACATATGAAAAATTATGTATTACATTTTTAATGCTTCAATACAAAACAAAATGTTTTTTTGAATTATAAACTATAAAATAGTTTGCAATTTTTTTGCAATTTTGAAGAATTTAGTCAAAATTCTAACTTCAAATGCAAATAAAAATAACTACTATCTACTAATTACTTATCTAGTATATATATATATATATATATACAAAAACAAAAAAATACTGTTGAAAAAATAATACATTAATTATTCCTCGAAAAATATAAAATAATTATTGATAGAATGCAATATAGTATGTGTTAAAAATATTTACAATACATGTACATAATACACAAATTGTGCTAAATATTTAATATACCTTTAGATTAAAAAATATATAAATTATGTAAAAGTACATCAAAGTTAAAAAATAAATCATATAACAACACAACTGTTGGACAAAATTATTACTTATCGCATTACAAATATTAAAGGGTAAAGTTCAAAATAAAAAGTTCTAACGCCTTTGAAATTTGGAAGTAGAAAAGAAAACTTTCAGGGATGACACAAAATTTAATTTAGTATATTAAAGGTGTGTATACTGTATACCTTCAATTTAATTATCAAAATATTTTTTGACTTGTTCAACGAGTGTATAACACGCACTTTACACATAGCGAAAAACTTTACATTATAATCTAACGAATAAAATTAGTAATTTTATGTGATATTTAAATTATGAACTGCATTAAAAGGACAACATTGTAAACTTAGATTTGTTTTACCTTTTTTAACTTGAGGCACACAATATATTCGTGATAATGTAATTATATTACGTAATTTGGTAAATGCTTCTTGAACTAAGATTATAATCGATTTATGTATATTACGTATTAAATTATTAATTTAATATACTTAGAAATTAATTTAAGTTTATCTAATTATCGAAAATAGCTTTTTGTTGAGAAATGTATAAAACAAGGTTCTGTTTATATTGAAATTCTGTAAAGTAATAAACAATAAAATTGTTTAAATTATTGTATTGATTAAATGTATCAACTGATATTATTGTTACATTGTAGTATTCAAAAGATTATACAATACAATTATGTTGTTATATATAGTTTTATATAAAAATGTCTAAAAAGTATGTATTTTTAAGAAATACCTACTTAAAAGTTCATAAAGCAAAAATCATAGAAATACTTTATTGAATTTAAAAATGCAAATTTATGTGACTTCATTTTTCAAATCAAAATAATTGTAGATATTAGTGGTACTGATTCGTATTTAATCATAAAATATTTGAATTACAATTTATTATAACAATATAGTGGGTTTTGTATTCGTTGTCTCAGTAATTAATTATACGTGATATTGTGATAATATTATAATCAATGATTTTTCTTTTTTTTAAACATTGTAGAACTTCTTCATTCTTATAACAATATTTGTCGTGTTAAATATAGATACTCCTGATTCTCTGTATAGTAAATTACTAAAGCGTTTTAAATTCTTAGAAGTAAGAATATCCTCTACCAGAATAATGGGATAACGTTTTTAACAAAATCTTTAAAAACTTGATTAGTATAAGTCATTTATATAAATTACTACAACAAAATTATAGTCGAATTCTCAAAAAATAAACTCTGTCTTCAACGACCCCAATTGCACATTATTGAAACTAGAGGTTATGTTATTATATTCTACTAATTTATATCACCCAACATAGATATTAAATAAATGGATAAGATATTATGGACCCAAATTTGTTGTTTTTATAATAATTTGAAACCCAGGCGATTTTTTCCTTTCTTAACTCACATTTCAAAAGAAAACACCGAAATCGATTTGATAAACTCTAGATAAAAATTACCATTGCAATCGCTAGTCAGCGGTTTTGATAATGAAATCGGTGGATATACTTAAATTTAAATACAGAGGTGAGACCATAAAAATGTTGACAAAAAATAAATGTGGCTTTTATTTTTTTAATTCAAAATTATATTTATATACAAAAAAAATATCCTATAAAAAAAATAATATGCTCAAACTGTTGTTGGAAACGTGATGTCACGTGACTATAATGACGTCACGGGATATTATTGTATAACTCATAGGTATTATATAAGAGGTGGAAGATAAAACTTTAAAACGTTCGTCATAGGGCTTAGTTTGTGTCAAGTACTCATCAGGGAGTCGTCATCGTACCATTGCGTTCTACCTATTATAACGGTTTATATATTTTAATCAAATTTTTGTGGGAAGGGTTTTAATGTTTCATTATTGTGTAATTTAATAAACGATATGAAATATTATTATAGATAATATATTTCGTAAAACACAATCAATTTCCCCATAAAAATTTAATCGCCGTAAACACGTATACGTGTATACGTGTATAGAGAAATATAATGATATTTGAACTATTAAACTGTGTAGGCATTAATCTTAAATTAATATGTCAATATGTTTTTATTACGTAGGTACCTGTTTTATACTTGCCAATTTAATATTTAATATTGTTATTATTACTATTATACACTTTTTAAATCGATTCTAGTATATATGTATATTTATTATTTTATGTATGGTCAAATTAAAAATAATCAATACGTTGAAAACTAAATAATACATATAATATTATAGTAATATAGTAAATTAATTACCAAACTGTAGTGTTGTCGTTATTAGTTTTTAGTGATGTATCATACAATAATAATTACTAGGGCTTGGATTTCAATATATTTGCTTTTTTTTGTATGTTTGACATATTGCTTTCCAAACTCTACAAATGTGTATAAAGTAATCAATTCCATATAATAATGAATTTATTGGGTGAATTTAATGTATTTTTTGGCGATTTTTGACGTTTTAGAGAACTTTTTAATTATTTAAATCATTTTTAACATAACTACATTATAGTTTTATAGTTCTATAGAAGTAGTAATATGGTAAAAAAATAAACATAAAACATATACATGTATAATATATATATATATTATATTATATTAAATTTTATACAATACTATCGTCCTTATTAATAATAATCATAATAAATTTGATCGAGAGACACGGACACAATTCATCTCTACATTAATTATTGTAGTCATCCTTAGGTACGCGATGTAATATATGATTATATTCATAAAAAATATCATCGAACGTATTTTCAACCGTTTTGCACGTCGACTATGAATATATATATATATATATATAGTATTAAATCCGACGATGGTGAACAATACGAAAACAATATCCGTTCCCCTCGCACTTGACGTGATTACGTACACACAGCGTTAATATTGAAATATCGACTTGTCGTCTGAACAATGTTTATTGTTTGCCTGTAATTTATTTTTCTTTGTCTTGTTTAAAACGGGTGTTAACCAAGTGCGTTTTTGCCATTTGTGTTGCAGAAAAACCAGTGTCGTGGATGATGGTGGCGCCGTCGTTGACGCCTAACAAGTCTCCTGGCGTTTCCAACAACCCTGGCTTGAGACTGTACAAATTCAACACGAATTCGGGCCACGTAAGTAAATGCACAAGCGAAATTTTCACCTGTAAACATGTGACGGATGTATTTTATGACTGTCGGATTGTTTCTTTAAGGCGATTTTTCGTTTTTACAAGAAGCCATCGTTTTTTTTTTTACGACATTATTTAAAATACTGATTCTTTAAACGTTTTTAAATTTTAAGTCAACGATCGATATTTTGAGACACGTGACCAGATATAATATTTTACAGTACAAAATTATTATTTTAAAATATTAGTATCACCACAGACCACTGCTTATACGACACGAAAATTAAAAATATTTGAAAAATGGTGTTTAAATACGATATTTACTTAAAAATTAGAATTTGAATAAGCGCATAGTTTAAGTGCGAATCGTGATGAAGACGACTGGTGAATAACCGTGTATATTATACTATAATATCGTTAGGTATTTATAATAATAGCATAGAATACGGCGTATACGTGTTTAACGTCTCACTGTAGAATTCATATGCTATTCATATTATGTACTTTCGAAATACAACAGAGTTATTGTAGTAATAAAGATGTTTTTTATTTTTATTCAGATTATAGATTACACGCAGTACTACATCGATCTGGAGTCGTCGCCCAACGGCGATCCGGACGACTGGAGAATCGAGTACAACCTAACGCACTACTACGGACTCCACGAAATCACGCCCAGGTCTTTGCACGCGATCGCTGAAACGTTCCAAGACGACGAGTCGGTGCAGTTCGACAGGTACATCATAATATTCGGGTCATAGTATTAAAACATATTATAATGAAACACAACTGCTGGGTAGCACGTAGGTAATTAAACGATAAACAGTAAAAGGTTGTTCATTTCATCACGTTTTTTCTGTAAGTACACATTTTCTCCGTGACGATTGATCATATTATGCAGGTAATCACCGACTTTTCATTTCTCATCCAACCCCTTACCCCTATCCGCCACTCAACCCTTGGAACGGTCGAGGACAATGCTCAAAGCCTTGATGCAAGATCGCTGACCTAAATAAATTATAACGAACTATACGTGTCGAGGCTTGCACGGTACTGATATATTATTTGCTGGGTTCGCGATAGATCTTCGAATTCGAATTCGATTTTGAGATCAGTAAGATAATCTTTTATACAAAAATAATAAAAAAAAGTGTTGATTTAAATATCGATCCGATAATATTATGTATCTGCAGCATTTTAATTTTTTGAAAAGTGTGTGTTTGTGTTCAAATCGTATTTTCGTGACGAGTAATGTAAAAAAAAAATGATAAAAACTCCATCGCTATTATGTCACACCTAAAGTCTTGTGGATACATAATGCTCGTTTATTGTAAAAAAAAAATAAATGTATATTGTAAGGACACATGTAGTTGTCGTCATTCATTCGTGTACATATTAATGCCTACCTACTATGTTCCGTGGGCGCCGCTAGATGAAAACTTTCAATGGTGATAAAAATAAATAAAGGCGTGAGTTTTTTTTTTTTTTTTTTGTTTTTTTCTCCAGCGCTTTATATTTTTTTATACATAATATACGTCATTCCAACAATAGCAACACGCGTGGGGATAACAAAAAAAAATACTTCAACCCTTTAAGTTTAGTGGGTATGTGGTGCATTGTGCACTCGAATGAAATAAATGTTCGACATTATGTAATATATATACATATGTATTAAATCATGTTTAATTTTTATTAAGAAAGTGAATAATTGTACAACCAATTTCGTGTCTAAAAATTATTTTTACTTATCCGTTGATCACTCAAATTTAGATTTAGTTTTTATGATTTATTCCAAGTATATATTACATAATATAGGAAAAATATTCATTGTCATCATAAATCAAGAATTCCTGAAACCTTAGGTAATAAAGAAGAGATAAATAAATTTCAATAAAAACTTTCATTCGTAGCATTAATATTAATATTTAATTTTTGAAGTATAAATAATTGTTACCTTTCCCTACTTGAAACGAAAAATAATATCGGTAAGTACATTGCAATTTAAAAACATGAATTTGCATACAATATGATTATTATTATATCAATAAACCTTATTTTGATATCTGGTATTAACGGTATTAACACAAATATTCTCTTATTATCATTATAATCTTGTAGCCGATTGTCAATTTACGCGAACTGTAATACCTAATTGACCTACTCGAGTACTCGACTCTTCCTGCAATATCATAATTGTATTAAATCTGCCAAATTCTGATCCTACATAATAACCGTTGGCATTCAACCAACATGCGGTCAAAGTCGTTATTAAATAGACTGCGTATAATATTCTACTGGGTGGGTCACTAATCGTACATCATACGCCGTAACATTATTACTGCAGAAAAGTGAAAACCTTGCGGAACTGAGTATAAATTTGACATAGTTCCGACCAACGACAAAATATATCTATCTCTTTATTTACCACCAGAGACATAATAAAAAATATTGTTCGTATCTACAATACTTTTTCCAGAAAAGTTAAAGAAATTTAAATCAAATGAATTTTTCGCTAATACTCAAAAGTTTTATCATACGTTCATTTTGGGAAGAAAAAAACATAAATACCAGTATTTTCTATATTGTTGTTAAAAAAAAAAAAAAACGTGTAGTCTGAAAGAGTTATGTGATTATACGCTTGTGAAAAACTATGATCACGAATAAAATATCTCTATCTCGGCTTTTGTAGCGTCCTTCATAATGTACACGGACGAAGAAGCAACTTTAGTTTCATATTTATTGATTTTTAAATTATTACCCAAAATCAATAAATAGCGAAGACACAGTCGATTTTACGCATGTGTGCAACTTTTTTTACTCTTTGATAAATATAATATCTATTTCATCAGAGCGGAATACCTACTGAAATTTATAATTTATACACGTTTTATCACTTATCAAAATAAATACTCGCAATAGTCGTAACTGAATTCTACATCAAATAATATTTATGAAGCTGCGTCGTGCACTACAATAGAGCAGACAGAAATATCTCGAGTTTCCGTACAATGATAACATTTATATTATTATCTTGAATATGAATAATCAGTATTTCCCGTGAAAATCAAAAATGGATTATCGTTATCTACTTTATTTATAAAAATCATTTGTTCAATGAACATTTTTAAATTTTATCTTTGTCGTAAGCGTTGAGCAAAAATTGAGTCTCTCTAATTTTTCAAAACACGTTTTAATAAATATTCCATGCCGAATAGCATTCAAATAAAATAAAAATGATCAAATCCACAAATGACTACAGAAATAAAAAATAAATAATTACATGTAAATTCATTAGTTATTGGAAAATTACGATAAATTCAAACTTCCATCAAAGAATACCATTTTGTCGTATGTTTCTTTGGTATAATTTATATTACTACCTTGGAAATACAAACATATCGCGTACAATATTATTTCATTTGTACAAAATTTAACGGGCAATAGAGCCGAATGTAGTTTAAATCATAACGTGATTGTAATATACCCTAAGTATAGGCAAAGTGTTTGAAAAAATAAATTCTGATTTTACAGCCATGAATATTTAATAAATTATAGGTATACAGGGTGTTTCACCAAGTGAACAGTGAAGTGGTCTTAACCCACCTTTTTATTTAATACTTGTACGTGTAATACTTGTAATGAAATTATTTATATTCTGGTTATAGATATATTGAATATTAAATTATACTCAAAAGCCATATTAAAGTTTCAAATTATTGATCTTTTTTGTAATACTTATGAAGTGTCCTGTGTTAGTACAAACTTATGTTTCTTAAATGAACCCCTACCTTTTTTTTTTTTCTATAAGTTAATTAATGGATATTTTTTTTTAAATATTGATGTACCTAATTTGAAATAAAACCTAGTAGTTTCTCAGTTATTTAAATATTTATACTAAGAAAAAAATAGGAATAAAACAAATAAAATAAAAATAGTTCTACATAAAATATATTAAATAATACCAACGTAAATATTTATTAAACTTGGATCATTTTTTATAAGTTATATATTATATTGCTAGATAAATAAAAATTACTATCGTTTTAAAATAACCATATTCTCCAAGTTCATTTTCGTAGAACTATTAATCAGTACACAATGTTAAATCTCAAAAACTATTAATTTTAATTCTGATACGTCAACATTTTCCGAAAATGTATCCACTAAATAATTTAAAGTCGAAAACGTTGGTTTTCATTTTAAAAAGTTTGTTTTATCATAGGATGTTCCTTAACTAATACAAACAATTCTAAGAATTTTAAAATATTATGTTCTTTAAGAATAGATGTATACGAATATGATGCTAAAAATTTATGAAAATCAAATTTTAAATAACTTCATTTAAAAATAGGGGATGATCATGTATGGTGGATCACGGTATACAGAGACACTTATCAAAATACTAAAATATTCATATGTTATATAATATTACATCAAACGTGAGCGCGTGCGGTCGATGAATACTTTCGCTTTCCTTTTATAAGACATCGTCGAAAAAGCCAGACAATGCGCACAAAAGTTTCGACAAACTACGTTATACACGTATAGTGTAGTCACGATTAACTTTCTTACCGTAGGATGGTGAATTTAATTTTAGATTGCATACTTGACCTATTTAAATTGAAAATCTTAACTTAATAAAATTTAATGTGAAGTTTCTTACGATATGTTATTACAGATATTATAACGATATATTATTATGTGCACATTTACGCCGTCATATTATATGCGTATGGTGATGTGTGCACATAATTATACACCAACGCAGTACCTGTAAAAATATGATACATAAAAAAGACTAGAAATTGAAAATCTGATGTGTGTTTTTCTAAACGTATATAAATAAAATTGCATCGGGAGTTTGAATAATGAATCAAAGTGTTTGCAGTACGAGTCTTTTGAATGCAATTTAAACCCAATAAGGTGAAGACTGAAGAGTTATCGTTCGTATAACGACTTCAACAGTGAAACGTGATAAAAAAAAAAAAAAAAAAAAAGAAGTAACAAACAAAAATAGAAGATATTCATGATTCAATAAAAATTACATATGTACACACACACACACACACATATATATATATATATATATTTATGGGTAACGTGTTACTTATATTGTTTTAAAATAAAACAAAGTAATCAAAAACCAAAAGACGCTAAGAATCTTCAGACGGTGTAAGGTTACTTTAACATTGTTTATGGAAATGGCTTTGTGGGTTCAGGGATTCAGTTATTGTTTATGGTTCTTAAAAAACAAAAAAAAAAAACTTCAAAATAATCCACCTTACTGCGGTTGTCCCACTCTCGCCATTCTCGTCCCCTTCACTCACGTCACCAACGGTTCACAACTCGCGAGTATGGGACACTTATTACTACTGCTTCGTTTTACTTTCTTCTTCCTATCTCTCCGTCTTTAGTTTTTCGACAAAAAAATGTCCAACGCAAACAACATCTCTAAGTAGGATATATACACGGTTTTCGACCAACAAACTTTCGGTTTATTCATTTTTTTATTTTTTTTTTTATCGCCAACCCTTGGGACAACGGCGGCCACTTTCCCAGATTTAAAATTTACCCTAGAGCCGAGTGCACTCTTTTAATATTTGTTTTAGGAATTCTAAAAAAACAAAAAAATACGTAATGTTTTCCCCGGTGGTTGATGGTTTGGCTAAGAACGTTCGCAACTTTACGTAGTTCGCTATACAACACCTATATGCTCATATTATGATGTAATTATCATTCACACATAGTTCCAGAATAATTTAGCTATGTTAACTGTTAAACTAGTGATACTACTTAATACAATTTTTTTTGAGGGGGGGGGGACTATAAAATGACATTTTTTTAAAAAAACTTCTGATACTCACGATAAATAATATAGCTATATAATATTCGTATTATTGTTTAAAGTTATTATTCATTTTTTTTATCAAAAAACCATACTTAATATAACAAATATTTGTAAATAATTAAATAAGCTTTATAGAAAAATGTTTCTTCTAAAAGTTTATTAATAATTCATAGCACAAATTGTATCATTATAAATAACAAAGATGCAAAAATTTAATATAAAAAATGATTTAATTATATAATCTGCAGTATTTTAGTAAGCGCATAATTTGCTTGTATAATTGCATTATTAAAACAAAATAAATATAGTCACAACTGAACTCTATCTGTTAATTAATAATACCTGTTGCAAGTTTATATTTATATTCAAATTATACAGAAAACTTTGAAAAATGTTTCTTAACAGCGATAGTTTAAACTTTGCATGAGCTTGTTTTAATTTTGCATATTTAACTTTGTAATTATAATTAATACTAACTATATATTGTGGTAATAAGTGGCCTCGAACATACCGCAATCAAAATCAATTATACTAAATGGGGAGGTCAGTATTAAAACTGCCGTATTTTCTCTACATATTACTAAAGAAATTTAAATGTACTACAAAAAAAAATAAACTAAACACCTGATCTAGGGAGGGGCTACAAAAAACATATCTACTACTCGAAAAAGTTTTCAAGGAACAAATTAACTTAGTTTAAAACTAAGAACACCGGGTGTAAAGTGAAAAAAATTATAGATCGTTGTTAGTTATAGATCTTCAATAAATATTGATCAAAATGCATTATTAAATAATTGTCGAGTTCACTGGAATTGTAACAAAAATGTCGTGGGTATTAACGAAATACGCCCATTGACATTTAAAATTATTATATTCACATGTTTTACTTCTAATGTTATTAAAAAAAAAAATAATATATTGCGTAACATCGTTTAAAATGACTAAACGACAAATAAAGAATAGATATTAGCGACGAAAGTCATCTCAAAACGCTTAGTTGGAACATTTTTTAAAAAATAATTTGCGATATATAATATCGTATAGACCAGTAGGTTTGGAACGCAGGATATTACGCCGGGAAACAATGAAATGGACTTGTGAAAGAATAAATAGTAGATAGTATAATATATTCTATTATACCCGACGACAAAAAATATTATTTTAAAATATATGACTTTCAAATGATGTGAAACACATCTGCATGTAAGTCCATTTGACGCCGTGCAAATGACTCGCTTCGATTTCACTTACAATCGACTACTTATCTCATCGTCATCGTTCTCAGTCGTGTAAAAACGATCTTGAAAATAGAACCGTCCATGACATGATAGTATTACGTTTTGCAATTTTATATTATTATTCTCCTGCTCACTGGTGATGTTTTCGTTCGCTTTATCGGTGTTATAAAAACAATTTTAAAAAATATCAAAATATACGAGACAAATTATAAATACTTTTTTTAACCAATTTGTAAATATTATATTAATCTGGATTTTTTTTTTTTTATTATTATTATACATTTATTAATTTTAAATGTCACTAAAAATTTGTTTAAGGGTTTTGACAGCTAAATTGACAATTATTCTAAACATAGTAGATACCTACTCAGTTGAAAATAATTAATAATTCTAGTACTTTATGTACCCTTGTTCGTTGTTATACCCTATTATTTATTAACAAACAATATCTAATATTTATTAACTATACTATTATTATATTAAAATTTATAATTATTACTAAGAGGCTCTTAAATGGAATGTTTTAAACACCAGGCTTCTGCATTGATGACCAATTTCAAAATGGCTTCACCGATTGATTTATTAAAATTTATTCATAAACAAAACTTACAAGATATTTATTCTAGAATAGAAATAGCGTTAAGAATATTTCTCACTATTCCAGTAACAACTGCTAGTTGTGAAAGAAGTTTTAGTAAGCTTAAACTAATAAAAAATTACTTAAGATCAACTATTGGACGAGAGAGACTAACAAGCATGGCAATTTTATCCATAGAATATGAATTTGCTAGACAAATTTCATATGACGAAATCATCGATGAATTCTCTAGCCTTAAAGTTCGAAATTTACATTGTAATGATAACTGATAATTAAATAATGTTGTATTCCCTAATTATATATATAAAAAATAAATGTTAAAAAATATCATTCCGTATTTTCGTCAATTTTTTTAATCGCTAAAAAGGCGCATTTTCCTAGGTTTCCTAGGGGCGCTAACGAGTCTTTCTACGCCACTGCTAAGAGCATATTTTATTAATAACGGTTTTATATTATTTAGAATGGATTTAAATTATAACTTATCATTGCATAATTTATATCACTTACTCACACCATTACATTTCAAATATCATATGATAATGTTACTAAATTGTAAGTTATTAGTTGCTCATCTTTTAAAAAAACATAAAATTTCTGTGGTGATTCCAAAATATTTTTAATTATACTTCAGAAAAAATATACTTAAACAAAAGTATCCAATGCATTAAAACTATAGGTATTTAAATTGTACTTAAATACTTGTTGATAGATAGTGTTCTTATACTTTGTACAAAAGTATTTGTATATCAAAACACGTATACTTTAAAACACAGATAATAATTGAGTACTATACACCTGCGAAATGTGAGCACACAACGTCTCACAATACTATAATGACAATATAATAATATGGAGTACACGCGCTATTGAATTCTGACGCGCTCAAGATCCTATTGTCTACATCGTGTGCGGAAAAACGGTAAAAAAACTATCTGGCTAGGCCCCTTTTGTTCGATACAAGTGAATATTTTAATGTTTCTTGTTGCGTGATAAATATTAATATAATTGCGAGAAGCGGTGTACACACGAATCAAAACACTTCCTATATAATACTGTCTGTTTTAAAAATTGTAGGTCAACATAAATGCATCTTTTGACTACATAAAATAACTTTATTCTCTTAAATTATCAGTATCCGAATGATATTCGCGAGACGTGATTGATTACCGTTTTTACCGTTGTATTTATTTTTTTTATTTATTTATTATTAAGCAAATTATCATGGTTTTTTGTTGCGTGAGAACTATTATTTGACACTGAAGAGTGCTCGAACATTTTCGTGTAGCTATTTAAAAATTTTCGGAAATCAAGTATATTATAAACATGGTCGAGGTCATATTATTATTATTGAGAGTTACGTAAAAAGTAAAGTTTTTACGTAGTTTTCACGAGTTCTAATAGTTTTTTGAAAATCACTATATATATTACACAACAATACACATTTATATCATTCTTATTCTTATTATTATTATTATTATCATATTATTAGTATTACTATATTATTTTCTTGTAATACTAATGGCGACTATTTATTTTTCTTATGAAATCACGTATTAAAGGTTTGAATTAATTAATACTCAAACTATCTAACAAATTAAACGTCAATAACTTGTCCATACAGAATTAAATATCAGTCTATAACCTACAGTTGATTGTTTTTATTAAACAATCACTTACCTCCAAATTCATCGGCTTGCAGTAATATTTTTATAAAACTCAGATTACAATTTCGTTCTCACATTATGTTCCCTTTTGTTTTTTAGCCTTCGCTATTAATATTTTGCTCAAATTGATGATACTAATATATTAGTAATTACTCGTCAATTTTCATGATTATTATTTGAGAAATAAAAAAAAAATGGTCATATATTCTATCCGTATTATACTCTTGTAGCAGAACCATTGTAGGTCAACTTGGATTTAACAATATTTACATTTCTGCTAACGTTGTAATATTGTCGTCAATGTACTTACCCGTTCCATTCGTTACTTAACTGAATTTTAGGAACCAGCAAGCCGTGGGGCACAAAATATAATATGAAGACCGTCACTCAGCCTCGTGGCGATTAAATGTATCGTTTTTAATGTATAGGTATACGTTTATTTACATAATATGGAGTATAGTATACATTTGATATTATCATTATCCGAACACAGATAAGGGTGAGAAATTCTATATTTACAACTAATATGTGTCTGCGTGACAAAAAAAAAATGTGATTAATCTTTTAGATCACACAATTTAGTGGACATTTACGTATATCATCACAGAAAAATAATTATTTCCTAAAATATATTTCGGCAGTGAACCACAACTATATAGTAGGATCGCATTTGTCGAATAGTGAACACGGCTGCTATTTATACGCTTTAGCTTAAAAGGAAAAACGTTGGTTACTGACCGAGCACGCCCCACACCCGAATTACTGAAATCCAACTATTATACCACCACTGAGTCAAACGCGACGTGTGGTGTGCACCGGTGACCACTAACAATTTTCTCTTTCTCGATAGCACTACAACGTTGTTATTGACATGTTTGGCGAGGGAAAGGTCTATATTTATTGAAAAAATCAAGACAACGAAACGGTAGGAAATGTGATTATTTGACCTCCAAAATATTTCAATAGTCTCTCCGAAATCATCCAAATCATGTAGTGTTTACGATAATTTAGTATTTTGCATTTATATCCAGCGGCTGGTGATTAAACGGCTGGTTACGGCACAGTGAAAAGTTCAAACTGTGTTTGACGTCGGTATTCTGTTTCTACTTAATCTATATTCATCGGGAGTCGCTACTAGTTGCATCCCGTGATGGTAAAGATTTCTACAGAATTGTGGTCCAAGATTTTTTGTTGAGCATACTAATAATAATACCCCACGTTTTTAAATTTACTCACGAATTAAGGTCCAGATTTTTTTAAGTACACCCTAATTAAAATATAAAATACAAAATTGTGAGTTATGGAATACGAAATTTCATATTATTCTAAACTTAATTTTCCTTTTTATTTTTACATAAAATCGCATTGAATTAGGACTGTATAATAATATCGTTACTACTGATAAGTTAAAAAAAAATACTGTTTTATTTTTATTTAAATGCGTCATATTTTGTTTTGGTGTGTTTTCAGATACATAGAAGCCAACTCGGTGCGACAGTTCAAACCCAAAGATTGCAATCTGGAATGCAGGCGAGCGCATTATTGTGCCGTCACCGAGCTCGACTACAGTCGGTTTCACAGTTGCGTGGAGACGGCCGCTGAGGCACTTTCCGGGTCGGTTCGTCCACGGAGCGGGAAAGCTCTTTTCACAGCAGCCGCCCTGCTTACCGTCGTGATGCTGACACGGCACTGCCGCCACTAGCCACTGCTAACACCGCCGACAACGCAAACAAAGTCTTCGGAGACGTCTACTCACGAAAACGTATAATAACATTACAACAACAGCAAAGGTCGACTCGACGTTTTTCTCTATATCTTTCTCTTTATATATATATATATATATATATTTAGCTCTCTTTCTCTCTCTCTCTCTCTCTCTCTCTCGCTCTACTTGTCTCGATCTCTCGGTTACAAATCTTTGTGTGTATATAATATTTAAAAAATAAACTCGCGTCAGACGTGTCACGACTTCCGTCATCGAAATCGCTTCTCGACGATCTATAAAATAAATATATATAATACGACGATATTCTATAATGCATTACTATATAATATACGCCCTCTCTCACCATCCTTGCCCTCCCTTTCCCGACGACCATAGACTTCAAACGCTCGTCTGTTCCCGCTACTGCGTTGAACGCCGTGCGAGACAGCGGAACGAGAGCAATTTTTTCCCAATCTTACTACGACGCCGAGTTTGATTTATTCCACGTCCATATCCGTTGGTTTTTACGTCTGCAGCTGGGACACCTCTATACACGACTAGGAAGGTTTATTATTATTATTATTATTATTTTCCCACGTCGAACCCGCCAGTTTTTTCCTCTCAACTAGACGTCTTGGATCGTATATTTTACCTCCGCAGATCAGCACACTGCGATAATTTATTATTTTTACATCCGTTAACGAGAATATATGATGCTCATCCTACATATATAATATATATATATATATATATATACACGTAGTTATATTATGTTATGCGGTTCAGGGCGATTTTTTTCCCGCACCGATCAATCTGCTTGAGATATTTTACCCTGTCCGTTTAAAGTCCATCATTATAATGTACTGCACAATTTTTATACTACGTTTTATTTCCTATTGCCGTAGCCGTCGTTCAATAACATCATGATTTCTGTGTAATATTTTATACTCGGAATCCGTAGATACGTGGAATGGCATTGCGTGGAGCGCACTATTCAAATGAAATCAAACTTTCGTTTTATAACGTAATTAGTACGCCATAGCATATTATACAATTATATTTTTTAAAGTTAAAGCCGTTTTTTCTGTCTTTTCAGGAAAATAAATATTTAATTATCGTATAACCGCGTAATGAAAACACTTAAAATCAGCTTTTTCTATTGGTCAGGATAAAAAAATAATATTCTAAAATAACCTGTTATAGTAATAATATCACAGAATAAATCACATCGTTTTCATCTATTAGATGATAATATTAACAACAAAACATTGTATTTATCAAAAACGACGGTCGTAATTTATAAAAAAAAAAAAAAAAAAAATAATATAATGGCTAATCTCAAAAAATCTCATTATTTATGATAACGTTAATATATTCTAATGGAGAAGATGTTATAATAATAATATTAACAATGTACTGAATGGAAAAATGTATATTGTATATTGTTTGATAAATACCTTATACCTTTTTTAATTAATTCCATTCGATTTTGGTAAAATAAAATTGTATCTCTGTAGTATACAATTAAATCTTTGTAAGACTCTTTTGAAAACTCTGCCACGAGAAAACAAACACGGCCATGGAATAAGTGATGCAATTCAAACACACCTTGTTAACACGTAATTCGTACATTATTCAAACTGAGAGATGCACAAAACTAATCACAAAGTTTAAAAACAGGCAACTCGCCTCACTCGGTTTCGATATATTTTTCCTAATTAATTACCATGCTATAAGAAAGATTATAATAATAATAATAATAAGTAGTAATAACGACACTATTTTGAAAATCGATTTACGGAAAACGCAATGTTCTACCTGGTACAATAATATTATCTCTAGTAGTTTTGATGGTATAATACGCGTCATGTACAGAATTATTCGAACACGATAGTAATATTATTTTAATACTATATAGCGGTACCGTCAAAGCCTATGATTATTATTATTATTAAAACCGTTTCTATTTACCGGCTCACACATTTTTAATCGAAATATCATTACCTAAAATGTATAAAATAAACCGTATCATATTAATATCATCACGACATAACAGTTTGATGAAAAGCAAAACAAAAAAATAGCGTGTTTCATTATTATTAGTTGAAATAATTAGAATACCACATCGATTGTGCGCTATGGCATAATTGGTATCGCTCTAAACAGCTATGGTTTTTGGACGTGGGTTAAATCGGCTTTGATTAATTAATGAGCGTATAATAATAATGATATAACATAATAACGTTATAGACGCATTGACGTGTGTAAAACGCACTACATAATTATTATAGACTGAAATATCGACGTACAATTCCAGTGTGAGGTTGAATGGGTACAACGGCTTTTAAATAAAATTATATTACCTACCGTAATATTAATTTAGTTATGCGGAATAATATCGACATCGATACGCACTTAAATGTAATGATTTTTATATTTTTGGCAATCGTGCTATTAGCGAATATTATTAGAGCTGCACAACATGAATAAAACATTTATTATTATTATTATTATTAAAAAAATGTCATTTATAATATCATAGTCACTTACACTAGTTACGGTGCAAGACACAGAATATAAAAATAAATAAATATTCGATGCTCGTCGGTGGACGGGTACGGACAAAAAAAATATTATTTTAATATTACGGACCAACCCAGCCAACGGGAAATATCCGACTGCGCTACTGTCGCGTTATCGTTTGTGCGCGTATAATTCGACACGACAACGCGCGCGCATCAACCACTATCGTCTTACTCAAAACTTCGCGGATAACACTCTACCTAGCTCACGTAACACCAAACACGATCTGTGACCGAAACGTGGACGGACGTCGTCGATACCGTAAAAAAACAATTCGCTCTCAGCAATATCACTATCACTAAATTACTGTCGTTTTTATTATTTATTAATATCTCATCGTCATCGCTTACCGACCGTGTCGAGTGTGTGTCGTACACGTGCACGCCCGTGAGAATAACGCACGAATACACTGCGTCATTGCACTGCGTACTCGTCGTATAATAATAACACCCGAGTACATAATATTGTTATTATTTACGTAGGTACGTCGTAAATTCGCATCTACTACGCGGAGTCGTCGGCGGGGATTACCGTCGTTATTCAATGCCCTCTGTCTCTCGTCCCTCACACTCTGTCTCCGTCTCTCGCACGCTGTCCCTCTCGCACGCGCCGCGATTCGCTACATTTAACGTAATATTTCCACCGACGACGTTGTTACGTGTACTTACGCAGACACACACACACACACACACACACACACACACACAGACGTACAGTATTATGTGCGCGATCGTCGAGCAGAGAGGTTATTCCAAATTGTACAGAACGATTGCCGTGACGCGAATCGGTCGGCACAACGCACACAGTTCAAATGTTATTGCGTTGGCCAAGCACACACACACGAATGTTTCAAATGGTTTTCGCGCCGCCTTGCTGTGGTCGGTGTCTATACGATTGTAGCAAACAATTACAACGATCGTACACGATCACCACTAAGTACGAAACGATCATTTATTGGTGATAAATAACATTATCATCCGTTAAGTTACCGACCATTTGAAGCCACACGCTTGCGGCGACACGTGGTAGCCCAGAGAACGCAACTCGCTCGGGATTTGTCTGTAAAACGTTAAGTTGTACATACACATAATATTACGAATAATATAAGATCTTAACGTTTTGAACGTCTGTACTGCAGTGAGGGATTGCGTCGATCGATTCGCGTTGAAACAATCGGCTTGTTATGCCATATTATTATAAATCGTATAATATAGGTACATAACATTTTTATAATAATTAAACAATCGGTGTTTGAACTGAAAATGTAAATTAATTATTTAGAAAAATGTTATTTTTTTTTTTCGTTTTTTTGTTTTACCCGATAAACTATAATATTATGACCAAATAATGATATTATAATAGTAAGATTATAACTATTATTGATTATTATTGTTATATTAATATGATATGTTATTAGTCCATAAATAAATTATATGTATTATATTATGATATGAATATATTCGTTGTGGACACCATTACACAATTGTATTTTACTATTGAAACCATTAAGATATTCTTCGTGTTTTAATGCAGTGAAAATATGAAAAATTAATTTAAGTGAAATATATTATGATTAAACAATTATTACTATTATTATTATTATTATTATTATTATTATTATTACAAGACAAGTATAATATAAATATTATTAAAGAGAAAAATATTGTGTTGTTTTAAGTTATGAATTTTTTTTTATGCATTTGTTTTGTACTTATAATAATTTTATGTTGCTTTTTATGAATAACTTATGAATAAAATATAATGATTTATGAAAAGGCTAAATCTTTGTCTGAATTTAGAAACCTTTAGTTAATCTTGTATATAAGAAAAGGTTACATGATTTTTTTCTGGCGAGAAATCAATACACCTTGAATAGCTCCCGCAGGCGGACTAAGAAGTCAATTGTTGTTTGCTATCGCGATGGTGTGGGAAACGAAAACGTGATTAAAAGTAAGCTCTTAAACAAGAATTGGCCCAAAACCAATAATTTATGCGGATATTAACCATTTACGTCTGTATAAATTACCGATTCAGTACAATAACAATTCGTACCGTCGGATAACATTTTATATTTTAAAATAATCGTTTACTTTAATTTATCGCCATGTCATATGTTGGTATTCTAGTATAAATTATAAAAAATGTTGTATAGAATTTTCTGAGAAACAAATTTCAACCACCAGTACCAATATTAGTATTGGAACGACGTAAATTGCATGGCATACAATAATAATAATAATTTCTTTATTACAGAAAAAAATATTTCAATTGCAAATTTATGACTTGTTTACATATAATTATACTGTATAGCAGTATTAAATTGTATACAATGTATGGTACTATAAATCTAATATAAACTAATAAAAAACGTAAGAAAATTATGAGACGAAAAAAATGGAAGAAAGAAAAAGAAAATATGTACCTACAATAATAAAGGTGGACAATTAATACTAAACTAATGGTTTATAAAATATCATCGTATCTGAAAAAAAAATTCAATCTTTAATTTTAGTTATAGTAAGTTAAAGTTTAGTTATATATAAAAAAACATCTTATACTTTTCAAAATATAAGGGAAAAAATTGAAAAATTTAACAGCAATCACAAAAAAATGGAAATGTATTTTAAGCAATATATAATTAAGATATTGCTTATTATTCAAAATATAATATAAAATACAAAATATCAATATTTTTGTAAATATTTAAAGTTATAATATTGATAAAATTTGATATTATAAGTTATAAAAAATAACTGAAATAGTTAGAAATTATAACGAAAATAAAACGAAAAGTGAATTTTTCTTCTAACTATTTCAGCTATTTTTGAAATTTAAAAATAAAAATATCAATCCAAGTAACTTGAAACTATACAATTAATTCAGCAATTACGCATATTTATAACACCACAACGCGTATTATTATGCTCAAACATTGACATTTTCAAAATATTTTGACTAAGCTTAAGCTATTCATACCACGAACCTACGTATATTCATGCTATTCTACAGCATGTTGATATTAACTTATCAGTTATAATAACAACTAGCAATATCAAATGGAATAATAATATTATATTAATATTACTATAATAATATAATACATGCGATTTAGTTTTTTGGAAAACAATAATTAAACTTACCGCTGAACCAATAAAAAAATTAAATTACTAATACAACTATATAACATATTTTGATATTTTCTTCCGAAAATCGTAGTTACTGCAATATTATATAATATTATATTGTACATAGTATTATAATGCCATTTTTTTTCAGCATTTTATTCAACTTAAACTTATCGTATTAGTAAACAGCTATATACCATTTATATATAATTAAACATTCCCAAGTATATAATCTGGACACATCGTCTCTTCTAGGAATCCCACTTTGTTCGCAATAAATAATAATGTATCACTGAATTTAAATTGCATAAAATTGCTTTCCCGGACATCCACGACCAGTCGATCAACTGATATTTTGCTCTTTGTAGTATTTATAATCGATGGTTGTTTGTTTAGGGACTGGTATATTTCGTTGAACTAAGGTTGGATTCCGTCGAAATAATAATAAACGGACATCGACATCAGACCCTTCAAGCTTCAAAATCCCAAGCGCGTAGTTCTAAAATTGTACAGTACATTGTTTCACTGTATCGTTAGAATCGCGTATTACAAATCAAGTTCACTTGGTCAATTAACATTTTACGGTGTCTTTTCTTAACGACAAAAAATACAAAAACGTAGAAAAATAAGGCAAAAAATTAATAATAAAGATGATACCGTATACTATTAATTTTATAATATTACAGTATAGTTAAATAATTACAATATTGGATGAAATATATTGTCTTATGACAATATTATATGAAAGACAAAGAAATTCATCCACATCACACTCGCCTAAAATTCCTAAAGTATCTCATATATTAAAAAAAAAAATAGGGGAATGTGTTATTATCACGTTTATTAATATTATGAAAGTCGGCCGTATAAACGGTGGTCGATGATCATAAAATGGTTCGAATACAAAAGGACAAAATACTTACTACTCAGACCAAAATATTAAATAAATACTCAATATTCAATAAAGTAAGTATATTATTAAATGTACCATTGTATCTATTGATATTTAATAAATTATTATTATACAATTGTTATCATAGAATAGTGATGAGTAGTTGAAATATAATTTTCAAATTTTATCGTTAATCGATCATTACACAAATCATGAGCAATTAATATTTTAAATTAAATTATAACGAATATCAATTTATTAAACACTCGAAAAATCTACAATTATTTATTTCTCGATTCGTGAAGATTTACTTGATTATTTTCAACGTTCAATATAATTTATTGGTGTTTGACTTAAATTTGTTTTGCTATTAAGTATCTTTTTATATTTTGTTTGCTTGACAAATGTTGCGTTCATATAGATGAATGTATATGTTTCATAAAGATTTGAAAGAAATTCAACGGATCCATTAGCCGTCCTTTTCGTAGATAAAATTGGATTTCACATATACCAATAACTGGTATATGAGAATTCTTGCTATGCGAGAACCGTAAAGTGTTTACTTAAATCGTGTTTTATTTGCAGCCTACCGAACTACAACCATTACTCATCAACGCATTTTCTGTCTTGTATTAATTCAACTGTGATTCGTCTTATAGTAAATTAATACATTATCATCGGTGAATTTAAATGTAAAATGTAAATAATCTCTGCATGCACGTATAAGCTTCTTCATTAAATTATATATAAATTGAAAATCCAATTAATTAATTTGGAAACTTTAAAATATGACCAATATTGCTATACTGGAGTCTAAATACTATATTTATAAATTATAATAGATCATTATAAATTATCGTTTTTTTTAAATTTGATTTATTAAAAATTAGACAGCGACTGATAAAAACAAAGTCAATTTTGCTCTAAATAATAAATTCAAAAAGGTAACTTTTTTTTCGTTCACTGAAAAATAATGATTCTTTCTTATCCCAACAGATGTATGCACTGTCCAATTTTTTGAATGCTTATATTTTAGGTCAAACTAATATTTTGAGTTCAATGAACTTTAATAATAAATTACTTTAATAATTTATTAAGAATATTAAATACATTTTATATTACTTAGAATTTAGGTTATTTAATGAACAAATTTACTTCTTACTTATTTTTATAAAATTGATGTTTATATCACCTATAATGAATATGTATTTTACGAGTATTAATGTTTTTAACATGATTTATATTTTTCAATTGTTTATACTTTTACAGAATAAAAAAATTAACCGTTGTTGGTATGTTTCAAGTAATAATATATGACCAATGTATTAATTCAATGCATGCTTAAGTATTTTTTATTATTTATAATTAGGTAATATATAATATTTTAAAACGTGTATATTTGATTTTAATTAATAGGTATTACCCATTATAATAATATCCGTTTTATTTATACAGTAGGCTGGAATCTAGACCTAAAATTCTTAGCTAAATAATAATAGGTAATAGTTATCGCTTTAATTAAATCATCATACTAGTACATTTTTTTCTATCAAGTTAATCAATATTATAACTAACAGTATAATATATATTTTCTATAATATAAAATCACAGTGTTATCAACAATAATTATAGCACACCTAATTAAACTTATTAATAAAAAATATAATATTTATATTATTTCATATTCTATACAATTGTGTAAGGGCGTTTAGTATAGGCTATTTGAATACATGCATGCTACAATCAAAACAGGATGATTGAATGACGAATTGCATTCAAGTAAAAAAAAAAAGGTTATGGTTGAACTACACTTGAGTAAAAAGCAGGTAATAGTCGAATTTCACTCGTTCAAAAAAAATGTTTCAACAAAATAATTTTAAAAATGAATTTATAAACGTAAAAAATTGTACGAATCTTTTTTACATATTTTTTTAACATTATGGCGGATTTAATAGTATTAGGTATAATATTGGTTTCTGGATGCCATTTAGATAACACAGATAATTTGTCGATATGAATTAATACATAACTACGAAAAACTACTTAATTTAACTAAAATTATTTCAAATTCAAGAAAGAGAAAAGCAGTTAATTAATGTTTAATACAGACTAACAAAAAATACTAAGAAAGAAATTTAAAATGCTACTGTAAAATTAACGTAACCATTAAATAACAACAACATAGATTGAATATGAAAAAATACAAATCACAAAATAAACTAATTATAAACTATTTAATTCCATTAAATCTCTTAATGACACAATTATTCAAATATATGTATACTTATTGATATTTTAACACAACTACAAACATCATGTTATTCAAACATTAATATTACCAGGTTACCGTTTTTGTATTCAGTTTATTATAATTACTACAAAAAAAAAAAAAAAAATGGTAAGCTCACACACACACACACACACACACACACACACACATATATATTTATATATATATATATATATTAACGTAGGTAAATATATATATAACATATGAAAAAATAATTTTAACCACTCCAATTATTAAAATTATTGTTAATCCTAAGCCTGTAAGTGGAAAGGGAAATGAGTGTTTTCTAAACGTTAAACCTCTCTTCAAATGCATGATATTTTTGTCAAAATACCTTCCGAGTGCAGTTCGACCATTACCTTTTTTAACCCAAGTGTAATTCAACCATACCCTGTACAAAAAAAAACAAACAATAAGATCGGAATAATTGAATAAACAAAATAAATGGTAAATAACAGATATAAATGTACATAATATTCTTTGAGGAAATTCTATAAGAAACTAAATTTATAAAAACTATATACGAAAAATATATACTGGCCATTATTATTTAAACAAACTGATTTTTGTTTTTAGAATCTAATAGTATTTTTTTTTTTAATTAAAATTATTGTATATAATAATAAGAAAACAGTTGGTAACAATATTGTTTTCGGTATTTTTCTATTTTTATAATAATTATTGCTACACCCAGAGAACATTTTTTTGTTTTTTTTTTTTAGAATCCATTCAAGTATAGTAGTTTTATTTACATATAATATTTTGTTTATTATGTTATATAAATATAAATATAAAATGAGAGATGTGCGCATTTTTTTTTTTTTTTACACTAGTCGATTCACTGATTTCAAAAGGAAATAAAATAGGTATAAACGTATAATTACATTTTAAAAATGATCATAAGTACCTAGTGTTATTTGGTATACTTGTTGGCGTATTTATATAAAATAATATATTCATAAAATAAATTAAATATTCAAAGTACACAAAACCCTTTTCGACATTATACACCAGTCGCTTTGTGAGAAATTTGAATATTCTATTCCATACGTGTGTCGTTATTGTTATTGTTTTTTATATAATATATTATCATAAACAATTATAATAATTCAACAAAAAACAATTGTATCGTCAACTTGTATTTTGTATCAAATGAATATAATATTATTATCAACGATCAGAAAAATTAACGCCCACGTTATCAAAAATCATATAAAACTTTCGTGCATATTATTTTTTCATTAATCGACGTGATGCGACAAACAGCCAAGTAGTGACGTTTTTGTCTACAAAGTTTGATTTTGGTCTAATACCAAAAAAAAAAATCCGTTATCAAAATACTCTTTCTTTGAGGTTGGCTAAATCAATAGCACGAATTACTCGTATATACATTATGACATTATTCAGACTCGCCATATTTGACATCTATTATTTTTCTCAAAACATTTTTTTAGGTACACCAGCATAATATGTATCGCATGGACGCGCAAAAAGTGGAACTCACAATAGATCAGTTGTGCGAGTGTGTATATGTTTAAGTGCAGAAAAGGGTGAGTGTGAGAATGTGAGTATGTATTTAAGTACGGACAGGGTTGTGTGTGTATGTGATGGCGTGCACAAAAGCCTTTCCGTGTTGTCTATCTACTACGTCATCGGTATGCGGTGGTCTGCGGGGGGACATTGAAATGCACTTTTTCGACGTGCACACCTTACCGCTACTCGTGGTACGACGCATAATAATAATGTATTATGTATGCTCGAGGATATCGGTCAAATGGCTTAGACGTCGCGGTTCAAAATAGTTGACTGCTTTAACGCGACATCCAGCATACTATACCCACGATACAATGGGGTTCTTTTATTATGTACCACTTATTATTTTAAAATTTATTAAACATTTTTTATTTTTTTAATTGTTCAAGTATTTACATTTTTGAATGACAACAGACATTTTAAATTCCATGTTCTGAAAAACAATATTTTATTAAGTGTAAATAATATTAGAGTAGTAGGCCGATAATTTACGGGGTATAACAGTACCACTTCACTCTGCTCATAAAAAACTTTAAATATTTATAACTCATATTATAATGCTACTAGTCCGAATTTCGATTTTTATGTATTGAAATACTACGAAAAATATTTTGCGTTGGAATAATAAGAAATAAAAAATATATGATATCACTCAAAAACAGTAAAAATTATAACGATAAAAATATAATTTTTTTTCAAAAATGTTAACAGTTTTTTAAATAATGAATGGTTTATAATAAAAACAAAAAATTACTCAGCATACTAGTACCTATGCTGCAATATGATAAATCGAGTTTTCAGACTTCAAGACATTCATATTAAATAGGTAGTCGCAGACGGTCATGTAAACGTTGCTGTCAATCTAAATATGGTACGTGGTATTCATCAGTCGTTAAATGTCCAAATTGTACAAATTGTAAACTTTCCGCGAAAAATATAGGTAAATACTCTGAAATTCTATATACTTACACATTATCGATTACAACATCCTATTTCTCCTATTGCTGCCATGTTTAATGTTTAATTTTAAAATTATAAATTAAAAATACAAATTAGGATGACGAAAACTGTCGAAAAAAAATTACAGAACGATAATTTTTTCGATGACATCGCATTATTTCTTTTACTATATTGTTATTATGAATTTTTCTATGTGTTTATAATATTACCGATAATAATGATACAGCAGGCGTTGCAGACCTTTTTTGTATCACGTGCCAACAATTTGTAATCAAAGTTTAAAAAAATACACGTGCCAGTAATATGTTCATATATCTATAAACTTTTTTCGGGTTAACCGTGGTGAAAACAAAGTGAGGTTTGTTGAAAAAAAAATGTGTGAACAGATTATAGCACTAAAAAAAACTTTCTGTATTATCTCTGTCTTAATTGACAATCGACCTCTTTTACGCACTTTATTATATTCCTTAAGTGATTTTTGTTTTAGTTTAATATTAGATAATTGTATAGCATAATGTATTTATGTCAGTTTTTATAAAAGTCGAGCAGCACTAACTTCGTCCGTCTCTGTTTTGATTTGATCACATTTGTCATAGAAAATAAACTTTCAAAGCAACTATTATGTTGATGTAAATATTGAAAGTATTGAATAAGCCATATTTTTTAGAATAAATATGTCTTTGAATGAGACTTTCAAACTTTTTACATTCTATTCTTCATAACAATAATAATATTTTTTTTTACTATTATGTTTTATTTAATGTAATATTTTATAATGAAATAAAAATATTTTTTGTTCCATCGACTAAGAAGCAGACTTATTTTTAACTGAAATATGATAACATTTTTCTCTATATCAACTCAAAACTTTTGTATAATAATATACAATTATATAATGTTTTAGGTTCTTAGTGGAGCAATATGTCCTTAACGTTGAGTTAAATTAACTCAAGTTCATTTTTTTAAACAACTTGCCCACCTTTGGTTAAGTTATAATCGTTCACCTAGATATAAATACAGTTCAAAAGTCAACTTAAGTAGTATTTGTGAGCTATCATGTCGACAAACTATCGTCGTCAAATCTTTTGGTGGGCAGTCTATTTTATCGTGAACTCTCCTCTCCTCGTATTTTGATTAAACTAAAGTACATTATTATATTTATAAAGCAACGAAGAAAAAATCGTTATATTAAGGATTAAATAATAATTTAGGTTATATTGTGAATGGTTGTATTGGAATAAAATTATGTAAAGCCCGTTACAAAATTTAATAAACAAATTACTTTTTTACAAAACTTAAATTTCAATCTTTTATATTCCCGCTGGTCAAAAGTTTGAAAAAATATTTTTGTTAGGATTTTAAGTAATATTATTGTACATTAAACTTTTTCTAGAAAAATACCAACAATAAGTTAAACGACGCTATGAACTTTTGTAAATCTAAAACTTTTTTAACATTAAATCAACTGTTTTATATTTTGAAGCATATTGTACTTTTTAGATTTAGGTCGAAGAGAGAGAAAAAGCTAAAATAATGGTCGTTGGTCTAAAACAAAAAGCAATAATTGAACTATGATATACGGTAATCTTAGTTTTTTTTTGTTTTCTAGAAAATGACAACAATTGTTAAATCGCTAAGAAAAACTGAATTCCAATGCAATTAATTTTGATGTTATCCCACGATTTTTGTTTGACATTAACCATTATTTATGATATTTATTCTGAGAGAAATTGAATCTTAATAAATAAACCTGAGCAACATTGCTGTAGTTCCTATATGTTTAGGCTAAAACGTCATTTTTATATTAATGATCTCATGCAAGTATTGAATCATACTCGTCGATCTATAATCGTAATAATTTCATACAACTGAGAAAATCGTATACAACTAAAAAAAAATAAATAAATAAATAAAGGTTTTCAAATGAAAATAATTAATAGTGTTTCTCTGTATACTATTGAGTCCGAAAATTCGAATTAAAACTTAAAACGAAATAACTCCAATTGTTGTACATTAATCACGGTGAAAAGTTTTACCAAAACGTAGCCAAATAAACTTTTCTTTGGAAAATAAAAATTATTTTTTAATCCTTAGACAATAATTGAATGTATACGATTTTTAAGTCAATAAAACATAGTTGAATATCGTCATCTCGTATTAACCGGTTCTCCATACAACAATGTGGTTCTTTTAAAGGCAAAAATACGTTTTATCAAAAATATTTTTAGAAATAATTTTTTGAATTAATACGTTTTTGATTAAAAACATATTATATTTTTAAATTTATATCCGTAGCAAAATGTTTTATAAAAATTACAGTAGAAAAAAATTTAATTTCATACGAATAGTAAATTTGTTAAAAACTTGTGAGTATATATTTTACAGTTTGATAAGCAGAATAGTATAATTATATACTAATATGCCAACATTTTGTGGGATACCTTAGCAGTGTAACACTTTAATTATTTATAACTAATCAACTACACATTCAAAATGAAAATTTGTATATTATATGGGAATTCGAAGAAATATATTCTATTTCTGTACGTAAAATTGAAAATTAATATATAAAATTATTACGATTGGGAATCACATTTTTTTCAAAAATATTGTTTTGTAATAATTTCAAATTATCTAATAATCACCTTTTACCTATCACAATACAATGTATAAGTGGTAAAGAAAAGAGATTACCGTTAAAGAAACGGTGTACAAAAATACGTCCATGAGTGTGAATAATCTGTAAATCATATTTATTCGAATAAATATTAAAATACATATTTCATATCGATTTGATAGCCAATACGGTAATACAAACCCGTCTGACGTTATATATATATTTTGGTAGATAATATATTTTTCATGCCATTATCTATTCGTGTTTTTATTATTATACTATAATAATATTGTCTTTTAAAATTAAACCGATTATCAGTATCTTGGGTGGATGATATGTACAAAAATGCGCGAATGCTTTCCTGAAAATCAGTAAGCTACGTCACGATGGCTTAACGATACAAACTTGACGTATTTTTTATACTTTTTTGTACTTGGCTAATTTCTATCTACCTAACCTTAGATCTTTAAATTTCTTCAAGAATTTTCAAAAAAACAGTTTTCCCCATCGATGAAGTGCATAACCCAATTTATTTATATTAAAAAAAGTTAACATTACCCCACCCTCCAGAAAAAAAAACTTCATACTCTGTTCATCGACGTTTTATTTCTAGAACGCCTGTACCTGCGAAAACGCGCATTGCGCAACGTGGTTTTAAGACCACAAGTAATTAATAAACATAATATTACTACGGAATATCTGCGACGGCGGTGGCAGCGGTGGTGGGCTAATAACACGGCTGCACAAAGATATATAGCGGCAGACGACCCGTCGACGTCGTCTTTGCCTCGACCGTATTAACCACGCATGGCGTGAGGCTAATAACAGTTACCTACCAACCTACCTATACACACCGACCGGCTATACCCTATACCCGGTTACCCGAAATTATACGCACCGCTCTGTACGTTACTTATACTATATGATGTTCAACCCTGTTGATACGAATCGATCGCGTGTTAAGAATAACATTTAATAATAATATATAACATGGCGCGGCACGAAACTCCACCGACGCCCGCCGATCACAGTCCCATAATATATTATTATTACGTCATGTGAACGCCCGTCCCGTCGTCATCAAAATTCGAAAACACAACACTGTGATTTCTAGCGATACCTTTGTTGATAATATTACTATGGAATAATATGACTAAATCTCGACAATGTCAGACCACAACACAGTGATAAGTTATATCAAATCGCTGATATCTATGTGCGAAGGTATAATTGGGTCCGTCGTAAACGGCGTATAGCGTGCCATGATAAATAGAACTAAAATAAAACATATGCAATGAAACTTAGGACATTAAAAAATGTACTTTAAGTGAAGATAAACCAAATAAAACGTAATAAAGTAAAGATTTTTAAAATTATTTTGGTTTATTTAAAATTTAGTGTGTTCACGATTAACTAATAGAAATTTGCAACATAATTTTTAAAAAATATTGAGGATGTTCTCGACAATACGATGTGCTGTAACTGAATATTGCTTGAAGTAGGTACCTACTCAACCAAAATATATTTTAGATTCTGAGTGTAGAAATAAATGTATTTACTTTACAATGATATGTATGGTTTTTTTTTATGTTTCTTAAGATATTATTACTAATAAAGAAAATGCTTTGATCATCAACTTCCGGGAGGGTTTTATGTTAGTTTGTATTTTAGTAAGTCAACAGTAGAAAAATCTCAGCACTTATTAAAATAATTGGGTAAAACAAAAACAATACACAATACAAACATTTATACAAATGTTAATATTTATATTAAAATAATTGTTTGATTACCAAAAAGTTAGATTGGCTTTTGCTCAAAATTGTTAACCATTGTATACACTATAGAATGATTTATCATTTAACTCAAATTTCGAACATTCAATAGAATGACACCTACTCGATGATATAGACCAATCAATTAACCCCTAATGAAGAGTAGAGAGATTTGACGGGTTCTTTTTTGTTTATGTTGAGCTACAACATTTTGTTATGATTTTTCAAGGTAAAAAATAATAGCATATAATATTGTGATTTTTCTCTGTTAACCTCAATAGGTAAAAGTTTGCAATCGTATCCAACCACGCAATAACACCAAATGTGATTTAAATGTAACAATAATAAAATATATTATACCTACCTGGTGAGTTATCGCACTACATCGTCATTGTGTTGTTCGCATAACATGATGTTTTATTATAGTTTATGTTTTTACAATATTCGGCAACGACATTATTTTGACAATTACACGAATAATATTCAAAAAATATGTCCTCTCTAAAATGCAAAACTTTTGTGGAGGCTTTAATCTATATATAAATCACCAATACGATATTTTTTTTTCTCCACGAGCGATGAGTAATTAAATAATTAATCAACTAACACAGATTCGTCGTCGTAAGATCGCGATATGATCGTTAATATAAATTTCAAATCAATGGTCATAATTTGTTGTACAATAATACTTAGTTGCAGTTGACTATTCATAGCAACAACTTAGAATTATTATATTATTCAGTACATATATAATAATTACAAGCGCTATGAGAAAGTCATGAAACACTATAATAATTATGTTATTGGATTTGTGCAAAGTGCATACCTGTGTATATTATAATATGTAAGCTTATGCGTCTGCCATCTACCAAGTATAATACCACATTATATAACTTTGACCAAATCTCTATCTTCCATGTTTAATATTGAATGACTTTAAGTTTGATCCCACATGAACTTTCACGTGCATATGGATGAAAATTGCATTATACGGTTAACGTGTACGATATCTTTACCATATTCTTGTTAGCTCTATCAATAATTTTGATCTGCCCGCTATTACGATTTTCTGAGCACAGTATTGATACATTTGTGTCTCGTCGGACGAAAATACGGTATTGCAGTGCATACAATACGGCTAATTTCGAAAATCGATCCGCAAAGTCTTATTTCGGCTAGTGTCAATTCCCGTGCATTTCGGATCCGCTTCGGTGGTTCTAGCTAAGCGATGATGAATCAGTGAGTGCATGTTACGTATTATATATAAATATAAATATAACCGACGTCGTGGACATTTTCTGCTCCTGACCCGCCACGTCACATCGCTCACTCGCGCTATCTTACTTCGTATTCACCTAGCGTACTTTCTGACTTTTCCTTTTTACGCGACTCCTAAGGGTCGTATCGTAATTTAGCCTAGAACCTTTCTCATGACTCGAGCTATCAAATTCAAAAATAATTTTTCAAACCTGACAACTAGTTCTATAAATTAGCGCGTTCAAACCAAAAGACCAAACCCTTTGACTTTATTATATTATTATAGTATATGTATAGGTTTATTTAAACACGTATTACTATACAATTTCATTATGATTAACGGTATGATAGAAATGGGCTCGCATAATCACAAATCCAATAACCCCTGGTTGGAGACATTGTTCGGCTATGTTTACGAGATGAGACGACAAAAAATATGCATTTTTCGGTTGAAATTTACCTAAAAGTAAACGTTAAGTGATTAACGTTGAATTAAAAAAACCGGAATGGTAAGATTATTTTTCTCAAAAATCAGATGATCTGACTACCCGAACTTACAACATTGTGATATAATATTATATAGTTGCTAATAAATATACCGATCTTATAATAAATAAAATATTCTATTTGACTTGTTCAATACTGTTTTTGCAAATCTTAAATTGATTTACATTATGATATTATGCATTACATACATTACTTATATAAGCCATTGAGGTGTTATAATTTATTACATATTTAAAAAGGCTTTGTCGTAATTAATTATAAAAATCCATTTTTGATAATAAGTCATAGTTGTTACTCGATGATAATACATATCACGATTTTCGCCTCTCGATCCCTTCCCGTTTTCAGTTCAGTCCCGTCAAAACTCCAATTGATATTCGTGTCAAAGCGGATCACGATCAACTTTCGTTTTTGTAGATAACGACATAAACATAACGAGTTCTACGTACTTTCGTTTCGGTCGCGCAACGCCGTAATTATTTATATTTTGTATTGCGAATTTCTTCTTCTGATCCGAAAACGACTTAATGGACTTTTGAACTTGTTTGGATAGTCCCGTGAAATAGACTTTTCTCTCCTGGTGGAACGCCTTCCTACTTATGTTAATGCTACACATTTACATTCGATTACGAGTGTCGGTGTTGTTTTATAAACATTTTTATCGTCGAAACGGGAAAACGCTATTCTGTACACTTTGCGCAATCTTCCGACACAAGTTATATACATTATTATATGTTGTTATCGCCATACAAATAGCGATATGGTAATGATGAACAAATAAAACACGGAATCCGACTCCGCCCATCGCTGTTTAAAACGTATCCCGAGCTTTACGTCAGTTACGTTAATAGTGCATATTATATACATTTTATATGCTGGAGTGGTACTTTTAATGTTATAGGAGGATAAAAGTTTGATGTTTTTGATAACTCATCCGCCAAATGTTGTTCCATTAGAAAGTAATGTTCGTTAAGTATCTTCAAGCTCAGTCAATCCATTCGCATGTCTGTAAAAAGGTTTATGTGCGGGTTTGTTGTGCGATTATATGAATGGTTTCCAGTTTTTCAAACTTAATTTCATAACTATAAAACTCAGCACAAAAAAAAATCAAAACCTTATACTATGGAATTTGATATTGTCTATGTATATTAAACATATGCATTCACAAAATTCACAGCATTTTTCGTAAATTCCTAACTTTCCAAAAAAAGAACTTAATTAAATAACTAAATTGCTTGACATAATATTAGTTACTACTATAGTTCTTAAATAATTTCGACATACGGTTGAAGCTTTATTAAAAAATCTTATATACTAATTTAGAAAAATTATAAACTTTTTCATTATTTTAGTCCATTTTTGATTCAGGAAAATCGAAATTTTATTGTTTTAAATCTACATTGATTACTAAAATATTCAACATTTGTAGATAATATCTGATAATTTGTTGTAATATAACTTAACAATAAAATAACACAGATTGTGACAGCTATTACATTTCGTAAATGTTTATTATACTACATCACTAATCAATTCCTTTTAAGGGTATTTTTTATATGAAACGGTCATAAATGCATTGCATTTTGTTAGGGAATTTTTATAGATTTTTTTATAGCTCAAACATCCGGCCTCTGCGTATAATTATAACACTTATGTTATTACTCCGTTCAGATAGTAATTGTTTTTTTTTTTTATTTATTTATCCGTACAATTTCGTGCGACGATATTGTTTTATGTGTAATTTTTTTTTTTACATTTTATTGACCAAAAACTATTTTTAAGACGATAGAGATAATTGTCCACTGATACAACAAATGGTGTGGCAACGTTACGCACCAACTGGCAACTATATTATAATCAGAGATTAGATTCTTTATTATTTTTAGTTTCACTGTTATCCTAGAAAACGATGATCTAGGTTCTAGGTTTGGTACAATTCCTAGAAAAAAAACAACAATTTTGGGGTTTTTTTGAAAATTATATATTTCTGTTTTAGTAAATATAAAAAATTATAATCAGTTCCAGTATAGTATATACAATTTTAAATAAAAATGTGTAAGGAAAAAATAATTAAACCAAAATAATATATTTTTAAATTTATAAAAATTGTTTTAATATTTTTAATTAAACTAGTTAATAAACTAATAATAATAAAAATATAGAACATTTTACCTATAAAATTAGCATTAGCCTTTTGACATTAATGGACATTTCACTACTACCATATTATAATATTTTATTATTCCTCAGTTCCAGAGATAACAGAGATGTTTTGATTTAATCTGTTTGTACTTTTATTTTTATTTATGATTGTCCTGTGGTATCCCATTAAAACTGTACTATTTTTAAACCGTCAGATGTATATTTTCATTAATTTCTGAATTTTTGGATATTTGTATTGACCATATATTAATATAAAATCAATTTTATTAAAACATTGTATTTTTTATTAATAAGTTTAAGACTTAGGTATTTAATTTTAATCTCAATTATAACATTTCTCCTATACGTTGTTCATTTTATCTCAGCTTATTAAAAGGCTGTCTATCTCATATTTGTGACTGTTGCTTGAAAACAATAAGATATATTTTTTTGTTATTTTATAGGAATTACATGTTTAAAGGAAAAAGTTGTGTTAGTTTTTAATTGCCGTAACGTTAAGAAAAAAGTCAAAACTTTAGAAGAAATGTATATCAATGAATATTTTGGAAATTTAATTGTTTGTGGTTAGATATTTTGATGAATACTAATCATATTTTATTAAATATATATATATCGGTTTTGGTTTCAGTTACTGAAATATCTAAATATACTGTTTCGGTTACTATATTTTTTATGAAATCCTATTATAGAACCGTTTCTTTTCATTACTGTTTCAAGTTCACGACTCCTAATTATAATGATACATAATATGTGTACTATACGGTTATCTACTCGAGTAACCGTGATCTGTACAAATGACGCCAGAAATGAAATTTTATAACTAAACGCATGTCCCTTGATCACTTTTTATGGGTGCTGGATGTCGTTTGTTAAGTAGTAATCTGATGTACCTTTTTTTGTACATATTACGCAGACATTTTATGTAGTTAATAGCCCGTAATTCATAATTGTGAAAAATTGATTAATATTTTCTTTTCGATGAACCGTGAATGATCCGTTTCGTTTTCTGTCATTTTAATAACATATTATTATAAAAACTATTTTATGGAAGGGAAAAAAATATTTTAATGTACCCATCATGGCCGTGAATTCAATGTGCATACCTCAATATGAAATTATTAATATCCATTTGTCATCATCGCTCCTATATAACGGTTTCAATAAACCTTTTGATGAAATATTAAATTTATATAATATCTATAATTCATTTTAATGAAACTTTTAGAATCAAAATTAAAAATGACATAAATGTTCGGTCCATTTAGTATGAACAACTTTTTTTAATTTTGTTTCAACGTCCGTTGTTACTACGTTGGATATGGTTTTATATCATATTCATATTTATATATATATATATAATATTATTCACGATATATTTTACATTCATAAGTATTTTAAACTCGTAAATACTTATTTTTATATTCACTTTATTATTCTATGATAGTAAAAACATCCAGGTATATAAAAACTTTACTGCAGTTTATAGGTAAAATATTATATTAAATAGGCGTTGGAACGTTTAAAATTAGCATCACACACATCAACAACTTTCGCTATATTTCGGTATATTTATATTATATGAAATTAATATTTTGTATCACTTTGGCTAGAATGTATACTTAATACAAATGAAATTTTAATAAGATAATTTAATTAAAAATACGATTCCGAATATAAATTAATAATTATGTATTAATATATCTAGATATTCTCCTTGATTTGTTACAAGTCAAAAAGATCCTAAGATTTGAATCTATTATTACTTATTAGTATTATTTGTACCATTAGATTCATACAATTATAATGATTATCTGTAAGGTAAAGACAGACGACGTATACCCACGACTTAATAAAATCAAATAATTAAATATAATAATATTTAACATGATTATTAACAATCAGTGTCTTAAAACTACAATGTACCAGTAGTCAGTACCGCTAAATATTTTAATTAAATGATTCTGGATATGAGACATTTAAAATTATTGTATTTAGTACTCTTTTCTTTCATCTTCTGAAAATCAAATTTCAATCTAAATTCATTGAGTTGACGATCACTGAGATAATTTGAGGAAAACGTGATTCTAAGTTTACATTCGTCGAATAATTTCACACTGATGATGATGACGACGGTAAACTACGAACAGTGCAGTTGTTGAATACACGACGCCTAGTGCTGACGTACTGGCTATTACCAACAATTACGAACGAATATGCGTGTGGTCTGTCAATATATATATATATATATATAATATGTCCAAACATATTATTATATATTCAAGTAAACAACAATTATTACTAAATTGAACACATCAGCAACAAAACAAAATTGATTACACGTATTTACCATAAATAAACGAGAAAAGTCTTCATTCGCTCGAACGAAATAACCGATCAATTGAAGATCGGACCTTTGTTAACAAAAAACTTGCGAAATTATATCATTGTAATGAAAAAAAATTTTTTTAGTTAGTATTGTGACAATCGATTAAATTTACCAAATAAATGTAATGTATATTTATTTTAATAAATGATTATACATGCGTATTACTTTCTATGACGATAACAATTAAACGCATTTATTATATTTTATTGACGAAACCCCATCTTTATGAGCTAGTGTCATATTCAAATCATAATCTCATATGATTTAAGATTTTCTTAGATTTATTTTGACCCAATAAAATCCAGAATATTTTTAGTAGAGTTAAAATATAATTAGGACAACGTTACCCATCTGCTACTAGCAAGAATATTTAGGTAATACAATTTGCCTGTTGCACTGGCCTAAAAGATTCTTTGTAATTATTGTGTCCTTCCACTCACCTACAACCATTCGTAATTTAACACAAAACATCAATATGTCGTCAAAAATGTTCATGTCAAAAAAATATCTTTAGGTTTTATATTTTGTATTTTATATTCAATATTATATGGTATGACTGGTCTCTATACGCGAATTCAAATGGTAAAATACTATTTACACAGTGCAATAGTATGAAAAACCATTACAGTATTTATAATTTACACCGTATTTTACTATTACAATATGCATAATGCATATTATATGCATTTCGTAGATGACTAGACACATATGTCATCTTACAATTTTCTGTAAGTCAAAGGATCTCAA
This sequence comes from Rhopalosiphum padi, assembly GCF_020882245.1. NCBI lineage: Eukaryota > Metazoa > Arthropoda > Insecta > Hemiptera > Aphididae > Rhopalosiphum > Rhopalosiphum padi. Next base: position 7,048,011 of record NC_083598.1, on the reverse strand, counting down.
ACCATGGTACATGAAATATCAGACAATAGTAGTACAAGAATAATGTATTAAAATACTGTTACGAGTATGTTAAATATTTTTACAATATTTTACTTGTTTATCATCTTAAACAGTTTTTCTCTAAATCTTTAGTGGTACGTAACTGATCCAGAATGTACAACAATATCGAACGCGTGTTTCAGTGCCGGATAAATATGGTGCCAACCTACCGAGTTTTAGGATTTCTAACCTTTAATTTTACAGCTATAGATACTGTTTGATTTAATAATTGTTAATGTTTGTACTGATCTATCATTATCAAAAAAATAAAATAAAAACACAACCAAACAAGTATAACTGACCCATATTTTGAGCAGCTCATTGAGATTTTTCGATAATCTGGGCCGTGGTGCATGCAAATTAAAGATTGAGAACCTCTGATCTAGATAATTTCCAGTTAGAATAAAATATTAATTTATTTGGTTTATCTTACACCTTATAATAAAGTATTATATTATAATTATTTTTCAAGTATTAAGTTTTACAGTTCTTTATAACTATGATACTCTTCTTCTAAACAATAGTTTTGAGTTCAATTCAGCTGATAAACAAGTTACGTTATAAAATAAATGTAAGTATAATGTGCACAATGTCGCACACAGCACTCATTATAGGTACAACATTTTAGAACAATGGGAGATAAAAAAAAGTGTGACAAAAAATGACGACGGTAAATCAGAGGTTATACAATTAAGTCTGATCGTAATTTCGTACAATAGTTATTTTTTAGTCCAATGTTGACTTTTGACCAAATATTGCATATCATTAAATAATAAAGTAAGTACAGATTGAGGTGAAAGTTGAACAAATAACTAACTTTAACTTTTCTAATTATTTTTTTTATTTTTCACAAAGTTAGCTTGAAGTTGTAGTTTTGTTGGGATAAAAATAATACAAACTTAATAACATTTTAATTCTTTTTTTCATATTATCTTCATGTCAATTTCTATTTATTTTTAATTTTTAAAACAAAAATTTGGCCTAAATTCTCGTTAGACACGTAACCATTTCGGGCTAAATATATGAATTTAATTAGACTCCAAACTAGGCTATTTTTTTAGCATTTGACTACTTTCGTTTGAGTGACAGTGCTTTCAATATTTTAATAAGGGACTATGGTACTTACTATACAAAACACAGTTTTTTACCATAAAACCTAAACATTAACGATAATATTAAATAAAATCCAAGATTACCAAGTAAAAAACATGTTTGAGAATTCAACGTTCTATAACAGTTAAAAAACTTTTCTTTAAAACAGCTATTACTTTCTTAATACAAAATAACCTTACTAAAACAATTTTAACACCAGATGTAAATTAAATAATATTATTACCACTTAAGTACAAGAATTTTTCACACAGTATTATTTTATGTACGTTGCTTCAAGTATTTTTAATATCTTTCCTAACCAATTCCGGGAATATTCAAATTATAATATATTCAAAATTAATCTTTCGATTCGGCTCATTCAACAAGTTGCGGATTATACACCTCAAATATTTCAAATCTATAATATGTGACTATTTTATACACGCCATACGCAATAGTTTCAAATAAGTAGTTATTTTGTCAAAAAACAAACGATAACGCGTGGGAATCCAAACGAGCTAGCTCAGTGGGACTCAATAAACATTATGTATTTTTTTTTTTTTTTAATCCAAATTCTGTTATAATAATATTAAAAATTGCAGAATACTCCACGCGCACCGCAGCGGCGTTCGGTGTCCGCGCGGTGTGCAGTTCTGTCAACGGTCTCGATGTCATATTATAATCCGCGTATACATGCACGTAGGTATATGTACTATAATATACATTATAATATTATTATCGTGACACTCGGCCGGTATATTATTTTATCGCGGTGCGTGTAAACAAATACAAACGGTCGCCGCGTGTTCGACGGCATTATATTTTCTTTGCGGCAATTGTCCGCGAGCACGGCCGCGGGGGCGTTTTCACGAGATACCATCGGCGCAAGACCCTTAAATTAAACCTCATCGCACCATGGGCACATCCATCTCTTACCACCCCCGTCGACGTCCGCGCCGGCACTCTCGTCGTACACGATAATACGTTATGCGTTTCAAACGTCGCGGGTCCCTCTGCTCCTCCTCTAAGCCGTCGCTTACCGTATACCTAACTGTTTTAAAATACAATATAATATGCGTGACGTGCCCACTGGTCGCGCGATCACACACAGCGGCGGCGTATACTGTACAGATACTGTTATTAATAGGGCTGGGATTTCGATGCACTTAGCATTGTTTTTCAAAGCTTACTGTGCAATGCTCGTCTTGTCACAAATTTGTTTTATGTACATTTGAATAAGAATAAGAAAGTTTATTTTGCATTTTTTAGTTTTTAGGTCATTTTCTTAATTTTTTAGGGCATTTTAGAGTTTTTGGAGCATTTTTTGAGTTTTTGGAAACCAAGTGCATGAATTTGAAATTTTATTTTAAGATTTTTACACCAACATGGTTTTTAAATAAATATAACAGATTATAAGTAGGTACTCGTAATTCGTATTATATTATCGGTTTGTCACCATTATCGGAGTATTATCGAGTAACCTCTACCCGCATTTCCTGTTAAATAATCTTAAATCGGTAAAATCGACGTCCGATGATATCGTTAATATCAGTGTAACAGTTCAGAATGTACAGGTAAATAAATATACGATCTAAACGTATTAAATAATTTATAAAAATATTACTAAAACTATGTATTTTTTAAGGGCATTTTTCGGGTTTTTTTAGGGCATTATTTAGAGTTTTTAGGTCATAAAAGCATTTTTTTTAGGACATTTTTCGGGGTTTTTTAGGGCATTAAAATCCCAGCCCTAGTTATTATACTGTGCGCGCGTAATCGTACGGTGTTCGGCCGGCAGAGGGATGCGCGACGTGCAGTGCGCCTGTATAATAGCCGTACACGACACGACGCACACGATATACATATAATAATAATATATCATAGCACGTCGGTGCATCCGACTCGCGCGGCACAATATAGGTAGGTACATTATAGGAAATAAATAAAACGCAGACCCGTTTTTGATTAAACGTTTGCGCGGCGAGGCCAGACTACGCGCGAGACCCCTCGACGGTGTGCGTTTCGTCCGCGATTGAGAGCGCAAGCGCCCGACCCGTAATAATGTGTGTGTGTGTGTGTGTGTGTGTGTGTGTGAACCTTTTTTCACGAATTCGATTGTTATCGCCGCCTTTTAAATCCTCGTACGACGTCCCCGCGGCTTTTGTGCACTATAATATTATATCCTCGGCGGCGGCGATCCTGCACATCGCTCCCGACTCACCATTCATCACGACCCCTCCCCCGTGCCTCGCAATCGCCGAGAAGGACGCGGGCGGTTTCCCGGTCCGTTTAAACGGATAATGATGATGTGCACGCTCGCGTGTTAATTCGAAACGGTGCCCTTTTACACATGCACCGCGTATATTGTATACGTGTGTGTGTGTGTGTTGGACCATCCCAATGACGGTGACGATGACGTCTGTTGCAGAAAACGAGTCAAACTATGTCGCTCCTACGCGAACGCGATATCTGTACGGTCGAAGTAGAATATATTATTGTAAAAGATCAACCCGTTTCGTTAGTTTTTGCTTATGGTTTCTTTTTTTCTTTACTATTTTTATCGACATAAAATGTTACAGCTGCAATTTTACGGATCGCCATTTCTGTTAATTTGTATACAACGATATTATTGTTTTATAACGGGAAAATGTTCGAAAAACAGTATTGTGGTTTTTTCAAGTCTTGTTGATGACATTACGGCGAGAAAAACATAAAAAAACATATTTTTGAATAATTATTTTGATTAAAAGTTTTGAATAGATCGATTAGTCTCTCGCACTACGCCGTATATAATATTATATCGACATCCAAAAGACGGATAATCAACATCATATTATTATCGACATTATTTTTATTATATTTACTATCGGAAATAATTTGATTGGCCAAAAATCACTTGTCTCGTGGTAAATCATTTTTTGCGCTCGGTTTTACGTAACGCTCTGGGAACGAACCCCTGCAATAATAACATTTTAACAATAATGTAATTATAATACGTATAACATCCGATTTGGTATGAAATTAATTAAAATCATTGTGTCGTGATTGGTGGTTAATACCGATAAATGGCGATTGGAATATTATTATTTTAATACGTACGTACAAAATTCTGATGACCGTATAGTCACAACTCACGGATATATAAAAATACTAGATAACCGAGTTCGATCGATTATTTTTGCTAACAAAATGGCCGCTTTTCGAAATCTAAGAGGTGAATGTTTATATTGTTAGTATTGATAAAGACGTTTTTAATAGATTAAATATTAATACTATTAGGTTAAAATATTTGAATAGTATCTTATCACTTATGGTATTAATTTAAAATGTAAATATTCACATCTTAGACAACAAATGTCGGTCATTTTATTGGAGACATTTTATATGTATGAGCCAAGGTAGTCGACTATCAAATAACCAATCGAGCACTCTATAACAAACTCAATTTTCAAAATAATATGTCTTTAAATCATGTTAATCTATTTATAGCAAGTTGAAACAATAGCTTGGTCAAATACATCGAAATGATATTTTTAATGTTATTCGGTGGAAGATTAACATAAACAACTAATAATATTATTACTAATGAAAAGTGCATCGTCTAGAGTGGTGTAGCGAAATTCCTAACTAAAATACCGTATAGGTAATTATAATTTTATTTTTTAAATTACATATTACACATTTTTTTAATAATTTCTTATTAATGAATAAAAAAACCCTATAATCAGGTTAGTCAAAAAATAACACCAATTAAAAATTGGAAATTATTCGCTCTTATTTATGAAATATATATACACAAATACTCTCACATTCTTGAAATGCAGGCTTATAATTGTGATCAAAGTGGAAAGGCTACAAACACTTATAAGTATCGTTAGAAGTTAAAACTCGCAATAGCGTAAAATATCGATTACACGTAATCGCAGTAAGTACGTGTTAAATTATTATAATTACATAAGCGACATGAACTTTTTATTGTATTTAAATAGAAACTACAGTGTGACGTGTTGATCGTCACGACTTTACAATGCTAATGCAACACTCTCATCTGAACGTAGTTTCGAGTCCACTGGTCTTGAATAATAATGACAACGTGGTTTGGTGTAATGTAGTCAAATTAGGATAAATGCATTTCTCGAGCGTAAATTTAACGCAAACCGTATGTTATAGAGTGGGCGGCCAGTCAGTATTATTTTCCGTCTCGTTGCTCCTACGACTTTATAATAGTCGAAAATATATTATTACCAATCTTGTTGGAATTAAAAACTTTTTTTTTAATTCTAAAATGTGGACGATTTTTCGGTATCAACAGCGACATCAAAAATGTTATAAATTTATGCCAATATTTGAGGATTATGATTTGAACTAAAGACGTGCTGAACAAATATTAGATACCACTTAACACTCATATCAATAGTAATTGGTAGAACGAATGTTTTAATTTGAACAATATAAATTATAATAGTTTAGTCCAAAAAATATTAAAAGTCACCAAAAAATCACTAATACTTTCAATTAATGCGTCTGACTAATCAAATACCTTATGTTCATATCGCAGTTCACATATTATATTAATCTCATGGAAAAAATTCCAATTAGTTTCTCTTCGTGAAATACAATGCAATCGACGAATATAAGTCTATACGTAGTCTATAGTTAATGCGAAGAAAGGGGAGGCAAAATATACACTACGATAATATATACAAAAGCTGATGTCCGGGTTTCAAAAATGCATTGACCTCGACGGTGATTATATGGAGAAATAATGATATATTTTGGCATATATTCGGTGAATTTGATTAAAATATAAATATATATTGATTTTTAACACATGTTGTAACATTATTTTCTAGACATACTTTTTGTCCCTTGTTCTCGTCGTGTCAAACAAATCGACTTTGGATACCTAAAAGTCTTAAGCTTACAAAAACTTATATCTAACTTATATCTAAATTATAAATTTGAAAATAAGAATCTTTGTAACAAATGATCTCTGTAACTACTTATCTAATCTTAGTGCAGTTTTTTTTATGATAGAGTACATTATTATTGTACATTGCAGATCAAGTTGAATAGTTGTATGGATCCACTCCTGGTCGCAGAATATTGAAAGATAAAATAGATATAACCAGTAGCGCATAATTTATATGTCTAAAAAAAATATAAAATGTGAAATGAATTATTTTTTTAATTGTTTTTAACCTCTTTTTCTAACTCATATAGGTCGGTGTTATGTTGGCTAACACATGCATTTTGTTTTAGATATACGAAAATTGAATAGTTTTTTTTATTATTTTTATTCAAAGAACTGCTATTAATTACATAATTATCATTGATTTTTATGTGATTTCATTTTTTTAAATAAAAAATAATAATATTTAACTATTGTTTGTTATTAAAATGTACACCGAAGGAGAGTATCCGTAGGGTTGTAGCTTATAGACTTAAAACTATGTATATACATACTATTGACCGATTTTAGTATATAAATTGAAAGTACACAAATTGTACATCAAAACGAGATTGATAGAACTATACTTAAATAGAAACGTTATTGAAGCCGAAATTTTCACTAGCTCTACCAATGGTCAAATTGTTTATATTGCAAGGATACCTAACATTACAAATTTACAAACAATTGTTTACTTAAGTATCCTAATGAACTTAAACATGACGAAACAACCCCATGGTATATTATTGTGTGATAAAGCTGATATCGCATTAAATTAAAGCGTAAAAAACCGACTTAAAACAATAATTAATAACGAATGGATAGGAAAAAAATATCACCATACAATATGCATATTATATCAAATTTGTATACATTATAACTTGAAAAATACCAAACATTTGTTTGTATACAAAAACGCCCATGTCGAAACCTTGTATGTAAGTTTAATATATTACTCACGGATGTGTGGTTGGAAAAAATGGAAACGACAGACAACAAAATTATTGTTGTTGAATAAAAACTATTTTTATCGGCATTTTGTAATAATTTTTAAGTTTTTCCAAAACACATAAAATACATCAATTTTTAAAGTCGATTAACTTGCGACCGTTGATATCAAAATAAATAGTTTTATATAAAAAAAATATCAATTACATTGTATTATATTGTGTTATAATATATAATATACATAATTTTCCAAAATAATTATTTAATTATTTAAGAAATATTTGACACAAAAATTCATTGAAAGCCTATCATAATTTCCCAAAACCAATTAACGATGGTTTAATGGTTCAATGATCGTACTTCAAACAATTTATAATGACGATTTGCTGACTTCAGTATAACTTAATATTTTTTTATTTATGAATAATAGTTTATCAAGAGCACTATATTTTTTTTTTTTGAGTTAATACAACAATTGTATTGTGTACTATATTTTCCATTATGTTAGTTGTCGAAGGTGTTACTAAAGAAATTTTTTAAAATCGAAGTTTTCATGAAGTGCACGTACGTAAAATTCACCCACCCACTTTGGCAAGTGACTCAAAATCTATACCAATATTTTAATAGTTAATTTCAAGCATTTTTAGTTTAGCTAATGATGAGTTATAGAAAAATAATAGTAGGTGGGCCAACTTTAAGTATTAAGTAGCCCATCTTAATAGGTTATTATGTCAATATATAAAAATTCAAATTTCTTACAAGTGAATTAGTTATAAGCTTATAAAGTTATAAGTATTAAAAGTTTAAATGAACATTTTGGAACAAGAATACTCCGCAAACTGTGGGTCCGCAACTTTGTTCATCATAATTTAAAGTATGTCTAATAAACTACGTCTTTGAAATTCGGTTTTTATATATTAACATTTTCAGTAAAATATAATATATTATATAATATGTAATTAGAAACGTACACTTAAAAAGGTAAAAATATTAAAAAAATATAGCGATTAAAATAGTAAAAAATATAATATCATAAAATTGATTTTATTTTCGAATAACATGATTTAAATAAATGTGTAAAAAAAAAGAAATATTTTCAAAAAGATTAATTCTTTGAGATAAAATGTGAGTATGTACCTATAAATTAAAATTACATCGTATATTAAACAATAAGGACCTCTAGATCTATAGTAGGTTTATAGCTGCAGTCTATTGTTAACACCATAATATATAAACAGATCGGAAAGGAACCGGCACTCGTTATAACGTTATGGCGGTTTCAATCGTGACGGCGCGTGGTGTGTGTACAATATTCCTACACACTCGACATCGTTTCATCGATGTGGTCGTATGCTGCGCCTGAAATAGAACTTGGTTCACGTATATCATATGCATTGATTATGCATATTATAGTACAGTTTAGGTATACCTACTTTGTTGTTGTCGACCAACCAGAATGTCGGATTCAAAAACCGTTTATTGTTTACATACTTCAGTTTTTAATTGTAACGTAAACATGTTTGGTGATTTAATTTTGAATAACGCATGTTCGAAATAATAGAATGCTGTGGCCGCACAAACGTTAGTTATAACTTATAATATTATGATAAGTCGACTAACCGCTGAAAATATATTGATTTTACAACGACGCCGTCGAGTACATTATTTTAAATTGTATTTTCTTTAAAATTTCAAATCCATTTAAGAGGTATATATTTAAAAAATGTTCAATACAGTAAATCATTTACCAATGTACCAAACATACAAAATTTTCAAAGTCTTCACGGATTACCCTTGTCAGATTGATCCGAATATAAGTATTAGGTGGTGTGAACGCACTTTTCAGTTATTTTTATTAGGTGTGTACTCAAACAGACTGTTTCCACAGATAAAAGTCGAATGTGTATAATTTCTATGCCATCCAATAAAAAAAAAAAAATTTTAAAAAAATCCAAAAGATTACTCCATCATAATACACTATATTACCGGAGCTCATAATTTAAATACAAGTTTCAAATATCTTATTGTAATTTTTAGAACACGGTGACACATAAAGATTACCTATTTCATACCTCTTAGTGTGGGCTTAATAACTAATGTCTGCCGTTATTTTATGATCAAAAACATTGGGAAAAGTCTCTTTGTCATTCTTGGTTTTAATATAACATCGATTTGTTTTATAAAGTTCAATGCAAAATTAATACAGTCGACTTTCAGTAACTCAAAATGAAAAAAAACTAGTTGATAAAAATATTAAAAAATCAAAAACCAATAAGTTTTATGACGTTTAAGTAGAATTTTTTGTATTTGAATTATTAATGTTACCGAGTTACCGAGAGTCGACTGTAAAATTGTAGTGTTTGTTATTTTTGAATGTATAAAATGTTCAGTTTCAAAATTATTGTTCATCTCGTCAACCACAATAGTGACTTTAATTTAGCTGAAAAACGAGATTCGTCATTAAATAATTATATATGTGTATATTTTCAAAAGATTCTTCTACACAGTACGCATCATGACACGTGATTGATTGACATGAAAACTTTCTCATCTCATATTTTTTATGTATGTATACAAATGTAAATGGCAATACCAGAGTAAAATTGTAATTAATAAATAATGGAGAACCCTGATAATATTATGGAAGTTTATCCAAATGCAAAGTGTAAATATTGAAATTACTATACATGATAACGGAAAAATGGCAGTTATATCGGAAACGGTGACCATTAAGCTCAGATTTATTGTTTTACAAATTTGTATCGATCGAGTAGAAATCTAAAATAAATATGGACAGTTCTTAGTTTATCGACATTTTTAACAAATAAATAGAATATAGGTGAGATAAATTCACTTTGTCTTATGGTACTTTCTGATCTACTTCGGTTTTGGAATAATTCAGTCCAGTGGCTTGGAATTCAAGGGGTTTGGGTCAAATTGCAAAATCGCTTAGATGGTGTATAGGTGCACGATTGCCTGTAAACTAAATCTATCGAGCCAACCCACTTGTTGGCGTCAAGAGAATTTGTAGCATGTCACATTTAGCTTCTAGACGTGATTACATTGATGGATTATTTGTACACGAATTACTGACGTTTACCCAGTTTCGATTGGCATTAATTTAAGAGTTGCGCCAATTAGAAATGTCGTATCTCACGGAACTATATTACTATATATTGATCGAATACACTCATTTATTGCAATAGATGTTTGTGCGGTTCTCATTTATTTCTAAAACGCATTCACAGCATAAGCAGGTTGAAAACATAATAATATGGTAAATTTATAATATTTAACGTCACGACACTATAATAATAAATACATTTACCTGCACAATATTATACTATGCTGCCATTTTCGAAAAGTGGTAAGGCATACTTTGTATTTTTTTTTTTGCGTTTTATTAGCCTATTAAACTGTGTATAATTGTATTTTATTGATTATAATATATCATTAAAATAATAAATACTAATAATATAAATGGAAATAATGTACATTTATTATTTATAGATTTTCACTACTGGCGTGTGTGGCAAAAACTTTTACCAGCTTTTAATTATCCACGTTTTTTTAATTTATTAAAATATTAAATATATAATCCTTTAACATCAAACATGCCTGTGCTATACATACATAAAATCCATGTATATGCTACGATGAAGAAAAAGTGGGCAAAAGAAATGTTTGTTACCCCTATTACAGTATAATATACGATATTCCTTCTAGCAGCGAGATAAAATTTGATTTGATAATATCATACATGTTATACTAATATTATTAACAAACAGTATTCATTTTATGAATAATATTTCTCAATCAAAATCGGATCGTTTGAAGTCGTCATCAGTTATCTGATGTTATTTGTTAGTTCAAACGATACTATACTGTCGGAGATCGGCAGCACATCAGCCACAATCGCAGGCCGTTATTTGTTCCTAATGCCGACCTTCTTCTTTTATCGACATCGTTAAGAAACACGGTATGTGTTTGTGTGACGAGTGTGCATGTAGCGTGAAAATTCCTCCAGCAAAACGGGCATGAACGAGGCAAAAAAATATTTAAACCTAAAAAAAAAAATAATAATAATAAAAAAAGTAAGAAGAAAAATGCAACTCATTATTTATGTTCATTCTGGCTTTAAGAACGACGCCGCCGCCACCCCATGGATTCGACAAGGGTTCTAGGCGGCCGATCGAATTAAAAACGTTCAAACAGACTAGACACATAAAGTTGTCGGGGTGGAATTGTTTTTTACGTTTGTTTTCGTCCGACCGAGCAGACACTGCGCATACTTTGATTCGACGGCCGTTATTAGTATAGTCACTGAGGCTCGAATAGAGTTCAACTTTGATTTTTTTCGCCGATGATATTATAATATAGTATAAATCTAGTAAAAGTACTAAAAATGTATAAAGTATGTGATATATTAAACACTTTAAAATGATAAGATATATGTGACATTCGTCACAAACCAATGAATATTATTATTTTAACGACAACTATGATGCCGTCTTAATAATATAGCGATTGAGTATTGAACGCTTGTGGCTATATAAAAATTGATCAATCACATCCAACCTCTATAATAATAATAACATTTCAAGATTGAAATAAATGTTTAAAATATATATAATATATACGTTGTAGTTACGTGTAATTTTTATTTATTTTAGTAATATTGCATTATACTTTTTTAATTTTATATGCTATACATAATATAGTATATAGTATATATAGTATATATATAGTCAAACGTTAACATCAGTGAATCTGGGTCCAGACACTCCTCTACATAGGTAGTACTTTATTAATAAAACAATTTTTATTTTACCTATAAGCTAGGTGATAAATAATAATTAATATGCGTATTATCATAATTTATATTATTATGATATTATTAATGTATATTAATAAAATAAAATGTAATGAAAATAAATTACGCGATTGGACACCCTCACACAACAACACATAAAAAAATCCTTGTTAACATGCATTTTAAATTTCCGTGTCTATGTATTAATTATCGTATTATAAACTATAATTATGTAATTACAAATAACACAAAATATACTCTCTTATTTCTCGTATCTCGTTAGTTATTAAATGTTTATGTCATTTGCATATTTAAACAACACGTATCTCAATCATATGCGGGAATTTTATATTATTTACATTATTTTTTTGTAACATTACGTAAGTACTGTAAAAACTATAACATAATATCTAATTTATATTTTAAAATTTAGAACATAATAATATAATATAATTAGGTAGAAGTTACGAAGTTTTGCATTTAAAATCACGATAATCTGTGAGAGATGGATTAAGCTAACATAATAATTAGTATTAGCTTTATATCACAGATTTCGGCTGTATGTGACAATTAAATCATTGAAATAGTAGTATTTTTTTTTCTTTTTAGTGGGGAGCTAAGAATTAAGTCCCCGTAGCCTTCGTATTATACTCGTTAGGGGAATAATTCGCTTCACAGTTTCTCATAATTTATTTTTATTGAAAACAGAATTATTAATAAATAACAATAAAAAAAATTAATAACTATAATATCGTGGTAGTTAATCGGTGTAGGTAGATACCTGTATGTTTTACGCACGCAGACCCGTGTGGTACTCAATAATCAGTATGCTAATTAATAAAAATTGTACCGCATATATAATAGGGTAAAAGAATATCGCCGGAAGGGTTTGACCCAAAAAACTATACCCACCATGTCACGCATGCGATTTGTATATTATATTGTTTGTCTCCATATACACGATATAGCTCCATCGAAATATAAATCATTTATCATAATATTATTTATATTTTTGCTGTTTTTATAATGTTATATAATAGTATATATTTTTATATTTTTTTAGTAAGTAACACGACACGACGCTAATATCGTGATTATCACGGATTGTTTAATACGTAAACATTTTAGTTACACTTAAAGATTTAATTTTTCAACGGCTCTAGTGGAAAAATATAGAATATTATTATATGTCTTTCAATCGACAACAATATTTTTAATCAACTTGTATCGGGTCAAATCAAATAGAATTTCACGCTATTTCCATAGACATTATTGGCATGCTTTACTGGAAAGTAATATTAGATTAAAGTAAAACATCGAAAGCGTTCGAAAACATCTTAAATTAAAATAATAATTCAATTTAAAACTTCCATTCAAATTCAATATAATTTAAAACTTTCTAATGCGACCGAAAATCGTTGTTAAATTTTAAGTGTATTTGGATAAAATGTTTTTATTCTCCGAGCAATTATATAGCGTAAAAAATATATACACTTGAGTAATATTATGTACATTTCAGTATATTGTAAACAATGTTTAAGGTTCAATTTTCAATTCGTGTAATTCGAGCCTAGATATTTGTCATAGTGTTTTTCACTATAGCAATAAAAAAATATTAAAAAAAAAATAATAATAATAGATATATATTATCCAAATTTGCAATAATATCTTATTGAAATACTAATCATTTTTATAATTTTTATTTTTATTGATAATTTGTTAAAATAACAATTGAATATAAAGTTTTTTCTATTTTTTTTTTTTTTGTCGAAGTTTTGTAGCTCTGTAGCATTGTCTTTGGTATATCGTATTCAATTCTAACAGTAAAAAATGAATTCATGTATTTTATAATAATAATAGTAATTAAAAGTATTTATTTCTGTCATTTTAAACTTCATAGTATCATTATAGTTAGATACTTTAATAAGTAAACATTTTTTAATATCAAAATTATAAAAATATATAATTTTAGACCTCTGCTTTACGTATTATGCATTCATAATAAAACCATATTTTTTAATTATTATTTAAATGTTAACTATTATTTTAGTTTTGTTAAAATATTCCCTAAGCCTTTAAAAAGGTTTTTTGGTGTATTTGTGTATTTATGTTTATATATATATATATATATTTGTGAGTACTGAGTAGGTATATTAAACATTAAACATCATGATGCAGGATGTACTTCATTGGTTATCACTGATAACTTGTCAGTGAGTATTAAAACGTTTTACTGAACAATTTTAACCATTTCATATTTAGAAACATAATAAAATACTTTTACCCAAAATTAAAAATTAAAATTAAAATTGTATACTCGAATACAATATTAATGTCTTATATTTGTTAACATAATGCGAATGGATAAAACGTATAGCTGGTAAATATTACAATGGTCCGTACGTGATGTTATAGAACAAATGATTTTAAGTATTGCTTTGTTGAATAAATTAAATTAGTGTTTTTTATCTAAAGCGTTTTTATAACTTTATTCACAACTATAAAAGTAATATAATATAATGGTTCTAAAAAAAAAATAATAATGTTTCAAAGTTTTTTAGAAGAAATTGACGACAATTTGAAAAGTTTTTTTTAATTAATAATTTAAAACACATGCCGTTAAAAATATTATGGCGACGTGCTATTGTATTCTGGTTATTTGTATTATTGCCGAATAGTTTTTCTTTCATATTTTTAATCCTAAGCGGGGCGAGGAATGAATTTGTATTTACTAATTTTACCGAACAGTATATTTGAATATCTACACCGACATTGAAATTATAATATTTAGAAATATATAGTTTGATGTGTTATAGTGATTATATAATACATACTTTTTTATTTTATGGAGGTATAACATCAATAAAAAAAAACATTTTAGTAGTATCTACAGTCGTACTGGCTTAATTATATCAACTGGTTTGCTATAACCAGCCATACTACTATACTAGTAACTGTGACGTAACTTAAATTTTGAATAATGGATAATATATTTTTATGAGTCAAAAAGTAAACTGTTAATTTATAGATCATTTTTTAGTTAACAACTCAAATTGAAAGAAACCCTAGAGCGACCTTATTAGAAATAGTTAGCAGAATATTGCAGCCCGATAAAACGAGCACTAAGTGATTTGGACGGAACGTTGGAAATTAAAAATGCAGATATTTAGAAAATTGCAAGTAGAAATTGCAAACTGACTTCATGGCCTCTGTAAAACCGGAAAATTATTACCAACATAATGTATAGCGAAGATGGTATATGGTATATCTATAGTAGAAGGTACTTAACTAAACCTAACTTAACCAAGAGTAACACGATGTAAACATTTTAACGGCACGTGATTTGCAGCAAAAACTTTTATTCTCAATATTTATATCAACCTGCCTTTAGTTTTAAAAGTTTATTTTCCACAATTAATAACAAATAATGCATTGATAGATGAAGCTAATAAAATTATTCTGCTTGTATTTAAATAAAACATAAATATAAAAAAAAAATACATACACATACCTAATAGTTAAAAATGTTAGTTAATTTTTGAAAATCTTAAAAAATGTCTATATACAATTTGTTTTAAATTGTGATTATAAATAACACAAAAACGGGTATGCTATCTCAGGTAAGTTATAAATTATTATGATATTATTATTATTAAACGTTTCAATCTGATCGACATAATAAAAAATAACCGCGATGTGTAACAAACATTACTGTTGATTGTGTTGCCTATGTGTATGGCTTTAATAATAATTGAAGCGTTAGCTTTTCATTTTTTTCAAAAATTTTATTACAATAGTATAGTTTGTGAACTATTCTCTACGGTTCTCTCACCACAATGGTAATTTCTAAATCAAGTAGCGGATACAGTGGTAATGTTTGATTGTTGTTTGAGTTTACCCGTATTTAATCGTTTTCGTATTCAACAGAGTGATGAGTCGAGGGTAAAACATCAACGTGACAATAATATGCACAATAATGTAGTATTTTAATACCAAAAATGCGATCCTTTTATAGCATTACTATTAGTATTGAGGTGAGCTTACGGTACATTTTACTGTGTACGCATTTTGTAGGACGGACAGTAAGGTGTACCTGTGTGACTTATTTATTTGACATGGCTATGCATTATTAAAAAATTCATAGGCCGTATTCTGCTGCAGAAAACTTCTCTGCGTCATCCCCCCTGTGTATACTAACATTGTCTAACAGCAATATAATAATTAGATAGAGTTGCGCAACGATATTTTTCGTACTAGAATATTAAATACTTTAGAATTTAGATGATATCAATATGTCAACTTAAAACCTAAGTATTTCCATAATATATCACTTCTTGGCTCTTGCACCAGAAAAAAACATTTATCGTTTTAAACAAGTTTTTACTTACAACTAAATAGATAGTAAAGTATTTTTTTGTTTTTATTTAGATATAAGGACTTTATAAACACCAATAATCAAATAAATGTTTATTGATTTAATATTGTGTTAACACAAACACAAACACGTAATAATAAAATATACAATAAAAACAAATAGTAGAATGCATTTTTAATATAATATTTATAGTTAAGTGTTGTATAAAAAAATTGAAAAATTGCTCAATCACTGTATTATGTAATTAAAAAAATTTAATTTTTTTAAACTGAGTTAAGTTAGTATTTTTCTGCTTATTATTCGTTTCGTAACCGATAACCATTTGTAATTTTTTTATCGTTTATCTCACATTCTCTCTCTTTCTCTCCCTCTATCATCTATCTACCTATCTCTCCTCAATCTCGATAGACGAACTAAAAAATCAGAATATTATTATGAGCATTGCGTGAATTGGGATGACGATTAACCAATGTCGCTGTAGATTTGCGATTATTAATACGATAATATCATAATCAATTCTATTATTTAATATTAATATAATAACACCGACACACGAGATAGTTATATTATACGCTCAAGTTATTATACCGTATAATAAATTATGATATTGATACGCGCCCGCGTGTCGACTATAATATTATTCAAATTTCAATTGGCCAATGAAACCTAAATATCGTCATTTACGTCGAATTATAGAAAACTAAACACGATTACGGTTCGCCGCCACAACCTTCACCATACACCCATCGCAACGTTCCGTATAGCACTGATGCCACTGCAGTGGTGGTAGGTTACCCCCTCACGCCCCTTCACCACGCGCCACAATTACCAAAAGTTTCTGGAGACCGATAAATTATCTGATTTTATTGCTCGCGATAAATTAATTGAACGGTATAATTTAATATAATATAGGCCACCGCCGCCGGTTATAGTATTTCACCGGGACCAGGTGGTCTGACGACGATACATGCCAATTTATATGTGCGCGGAATACTGCAGTGGCGATGGCGGCGCACACCGTCGCCAGTTCCGTGTGGGTGGTGGGGTGTTTCAGAACGACTATACTGCAGCGCGGGAACGAGGACGAAGTCCTTTTAAATTAAACCCATTTCGGGATGTATTTAAACGGGAGTACTGGCGCGCGATTGTCGTTGTAGTGCGTAATTGACCGCAACACGTTGTTGAACTCGAAACTGAAAAAAAAACCAAAATAAATAAATAAAACTTAACGTCAATTTTTTTCCTACCGGTCGAGAAATATTAATCGTTATGAGTGTTTTGGGCCGTAAATTCGATTAAAAAAAAGCCCCACACGCACGCTTTCCCGAATGAGTCGCACAATTTTTTTTTTATACACATAACATATAATGTAACATAATATACGCTCTAACCATTTATATCCGTTTAGGTTGGTTTTTTTCAACGTTATACTTTTATCCACCCGTGTCCGGCTGTAGCGTTATAATAATATATGTACTTTATAATATATATAGTTAGGTACTAAAATAATTGCATTAAAGCAGTGTTCCTACGTATATTATGATATGATATGATATGCGATGCGTTTAGAAAAAAATAGTTCAAGAAAAAAATAAACCAAAACGCGTAGCGTTGTTTCACATACTATAATATTAACTATATACAGGTCACCGTGTACAAAAAAATTGGTGTGGCTCTGCGTGCAACTTGGGACAATTTTATATTGTCATTGTGTAGGTATATAGAGAAGGGATAACAAAAATGATGTTATAATACGATACATGAACATTGAACATGTATCGTGCTAGTAACGAGATCAGAATAATTATCGAATAATTTTTTATAATAATGTATGATATATATAGTATCCTAATATAAATATTATATATATATATATTATGAGTAATTATTTTTTTGTCTGTTAGCTATTTTCCAACTTATAACTACTCTTATTAAACAAAAATGTATGTAATACTAACATAATGTAAAAAAAAGTTCAAACTAAATTTAGCAAAAATACCAAAAGAACCAAAACTGAAAAATCGAAATAAAGGTCTAAAAAGCTGAAAATATGTAGGTAATATAAAATTTCGGAATCATTGACACACAAAACAAGTTTATAGCTTAAATTAAATAGTAATAACGCACAAAGAATAAAAAGTATATTTATATGTTATTTTATTTTTCTAATGATAGGATATTTTAATTTTAAGTTAAAAATATATTTAATATAATGTGTTTCCAAGGCCATATTCATGTCAAAATAAATATAAATCGTTCTAATAATCTAAATATATAAATTTGAAATGAAAATCTTTGTACAGGGTAAACTCTAGGCGAGACAATTATGTAAAATTGATATGTCAGAGATATCATCTATACACCAAATCAGAAAACCAACAACCGTTTTGATCCTTACGCTAAATGTTAGCATTGTTAACATTGTAGGCAACCAAAGTTAATATGGGTGCATTTTGTACGGGCGACAAAGTGCATGGGGACAGCTAGTATAATATATATTTAAAAATTTAATTAATTATATTAAAATATTAAATATTAATTTTCAGCTGCTACTTTATGTTTATAAATAATAAATTCTGTACGAATAATGTGTTGGAACTTGGGTTTTAGGTACGTATTTAATTGGTATGATATGATAAAGCATTGTAGCTATACAACATTGTACCACTATATGACTAGCAGTATTCTGCTGTATCACCACTGCGATAAACGATCAAAAAAAATCTCTGATACAATAAAAATATAATTGTAAATTGTGTGAACAATTTTATGCCTGGAAAAATGTTACACACAGTACCGAAAATTTAACAATAGGTAATATTTTTAAAATACCAAAACCAATAAGAATTTTTATTTTAAACAATACCTTTTCATATATGTGTACGTATTGAAAGTATAGATATATAGTTTCACATCCAGCATAATATGATCAGGTTTAATATAATTTGGTTTTAATAAAATAATTCAAGTTTATTTTTATAATAAATTATTGAAAATTATAAAATTCCAATTAAAATACTAAATAAAATGCACGAGTTATTTTTAAATATTTGTTTTCATGTTTGATTACATTTTGAAACTATAATTTTATTTGTTTTTCACTTGTAATTAAACTATTTGCCTGTATTTTATCAACAAATATTTTGAAAAATACCATTTATTATAATAATGATATAAATAGTATATTTTTTATAGTTTTTTTTCTATTTACAATTTTATCGATATATTTTTTGTGTAAGTTTTTAGACAGTCTGAAGGAGTTTGTTTCTAACTAAATTATTGTAATATTGTTCTTACTATTTTAGATTGGAAAAATAAAACATTTTGGTGCAATTGTCACAAATGGGAGTGAATGTGAGATAAAGAGTATAATATGTATAATTTTACTATAATTATTAACTGATCTTGCGTGGCGCTACTAATGACAAATTAAATGACAATAGATTTACCCCCCCTCTTTAAACTCCGTTAAATGTAAACTCCACATATTTTTAAGGTAAAAGATATTTTTATTTTTATGTATGTATGATAAGATTTAAAAAAAAAATCGGACCAAGAAATAACGTTATCCATTTTTACCCTTTTTTACACCTTTTAACCTCCTTGGGGACGAATTTTATAAAATGCTTTCTTAGTGCGTCTCTAAGTCATAAAACAAAACAACTGACGAAATTTCATACTCTTAACTTCAGCGGTTTCGGCTACGAAATTATGAACCATTGAATCAAAACATTCAAAACTTATTATTTTTTACATATTTATCGATTTACAATCATCAATACGTATTGCGTTTATCAACGATATTTATTTATTAGATTTGCAACCGTGTCATGTATAATATACTATATTGATAGAGTTATAAATCTACTTATAATAGTATTATTAACTAATATTCTGATTGAGTAATTAATTATTATTATTATAATAAATAAGTACATAATACGAACTATAAATTATACATAAATACATGTATATGAACAATACAAATCTGTATTATGCGTATTTAAACAGTGAAGATTTTTACCATTGATAAAATACTAGTACCATTTTTATTGTTTGATTATGAATTATTTTAAATTCTGAATTTTATAAGATTTGAGTTAACTTAAAAAGAACTTATTTTCAGATAACTAGACTTATTTATATTATTCGGAAAATATCCTGCGATGATACAAACTTATTATTTCAAATAAAAATCATCATTTTTAGTTAAATTTATTTATTAAATAATTTTTCCGAGCATTTATATACATCTAAATCGAATTCCAAGGAATAGCTTTCGAGTTATTTAATTTTATATACTAATTAAGATGATAATTCTTAGTAACGCTTTTACGTCCATTTTTATAACGATTATATTTCATACAGTACATGTTTATCGACATTCTTCGTGTAGGTACTGCATAACGTACATTTCCCCAGCATACGCCAGTTTTACAATAAGACGGGAGATAACATCAATTGCTCGTAATAAAATTACGCCCATTTAAGTATTAAATTTTAGAAATATTTTAATTAATCAACCGTATAATAATTTTACACGATCAATCATATTGTCATACCACATAATATTATAACGTACGTATATAATATGATGCTATATATTATCATTAGGTATTCATTTTTTTAACGGCGGCCCATTTAATTCGCGACCGTATTTACGCGACGTATTCAGCGATACGTGATTAATGTGTGCAGTTTTACCGGGATGAATAATGTTGAAAGCCAATATTTAATATTATTATTATTATTATTATTATTATTATTAGCTACTATTGCCACCGTATAATTATTATTTTATAGAAATTAATGATAACGCGAGTAGGTTGCACCCACCTACGTTAATTCTTTTTTTTTTTATATTTTATACTTGCAGTGGTCACACAAGAATGACATTTTTTTTTCTATTATTTTATATACTCTTTAGTTAATCGTTTTATGATGAACATTTTTTTCTAAAAATAATTTTTTGATCCATATTAACGTTGATCTTCGACACTTATTTAGGACTGGTGAGTGGTGGAACGGGCTACGACGTCTGGTGAAAGAAGGTAGTAAAATCTAAGTGTATTATTTGTATTTTTGCATAATACTCAGATTGCAGCAAACTTTAATGACGTTATAAAAATACTAATAAATCCAAACGTTTTTCAAAAACTTAGCGTAATCCTAAATCTATCAATCTACGTCTGATTGATAGCATATGCTACGATACATTTTCGGTGAATTTTTATTATCCTCGAAAGTCTTTTTCTTAACGAAAAAAACACATCAATTTAAATCCAACGCGCTTATACACACTTTCAAAAAAAATAATAGAGCAGACATTCTTCGTACATCGGGTCGCTATTTTCCGTGGACTCTGTATGGGCTATGGGTGGTTATATTATTTGAGGTCATAATTGTATGAAAATAAAATAGAATTTATTTTTTATAATCTGTACTTATAGGGATGGTCGAATTTAATTTTTTATTAAAATTTTTACACCATGATAAAATGTTAAAACTTACATTAATAATATAACTAATTTTTAAGGAAAAAACTGAATAAATGGTTTTTATAATAATTATTTGAAAAATATAAAATAATATTTTATTTATTACCTACGTATAAACAACATAAGCACAAAATAGACTTCAAATTTTGGAAGCTAGATTATCTTCACAGTATATAGGACAAATTTCTTTCTTCTGATACCATTTATTATATTTTTACATCATACATTTAATTAGTTGTATGGCCGCTGAATACCCGATAGCAGTCCTATTAACACTTAAGATGCACAATAAAATACCTTGACAATTTATGTTTCCACTTTTTCATAAACTAACACCTGATCGTTCTGTTTCTGTGTTCGATAAATCTAAAGTATCTTACAATAAATTTAGATACTATATTACTATGCAACTAATCTAGAAAATAAAATTTTAATAATTGTATTATGCATTTTAATATCAATCAAAAAATGTAGGATAAAATTAATATTTTAAGAAATCATAAAATCATTTAATTCAATATAGATTAACGTTTGTTATATTTTAGTTAGTAAATATTTCTTTTTTTTTTGTTAGATTTATAAATCCACTCACCTGTTATACTAAATATTAGGAAGTGATGTACTCTGACTGCAAAAGTGAAACTGATTTGTGTAAACAAAATATTAGAATAGATGGCACGTCGGATGTTTTTAAGAGTTATTGAAACAATAAATAACAAGAAAATGTCTAAATTTAAAACTAACATCTTTGTAAATAATGCACGATTAAATATACTCGTAGGTATAATCGAGTATTTGTCTGCAGTAATTTGTTTACATATACAAATTACTACATATGAACAATAATAACAGAATATAAAATTAGTTTGGCTTAAATTAGGTTAGTTTATAACTACACCACATCATGTTACGATTCGGTACCTAATATTGCCGTAAATTATATAATTACAATTTTAACAATTGTTATTATCACAGAATTATAATTTCAAGTGCGATTTAGGTAAATATCGTTATAAGCGTAATATTAAAAGTTTGTACTTTTAAAATTTAATTTTCATTATATTATGTATTATCTCACTATGCGAATTTAAAATACTGTTATATTGAATTCCTTGGTTATAAACATATTTTAATATTAATATTAAATATTACTACATGAAGGACACGCATGGCAATATATTTTAGTTTAGTAATCCGAAATATTTGTTTACGTGATGTCAATTACATTCGCTACGATATTTATATTAAACATTTTGATCGAAAGCTATTTTCGTGTTGTTTCTCAAAGTATATACATCTAATTATAGATAGATTTTTTATTTTTTTTTTTTTTAATATAATACATGAATTTCCTAAACTATGGGACTACAAAACGTTTAAACGAATGAACTTTACAGTAAATAACATTCAATTTCAATGTTTAAAATTATATGTTGTACTACAAGTTAGATACCTATATATTATTTCTTATTGACTGAAATATAATATCCATACCTTATTAAATTCTTTTTACACAATATTGTAATAAGTCATACAATAGAGTATAGACTTTATTTGTGTATTTTATTAGTTAAAAATTATATACATTTAAAAAAATAAATTAAATATTTTAACTTACTTTTTTGTCTGGAAAAATAATAAATCAATGATCTATAAACATTATTTAACGTTGTATAGTTACTTCACAAAATTTATTTATGCGTTCACAGAATTAAAATAATATGTTACAGCGTTCTTTTTTGTTTCCCATGAACTCACTATTATAAAAATAAGGTTAAAAACTTTACGCGTAAAAACGAGAATGTAACTTTATTTTTTCTCATTTGATTTTTACGAGGATTTGCAATTTTAACTATAGTCTTATGAAACTACTCTATCTACATATAAGCTATAAACATTTAGACATTGATGGATAGTGTTAAATTTGAACTACTTAAAATAATAAGACACTTTAATGTATATTATATACAAAGCTATACATATACAATATTTAACGTGTAAAATGTTTTATTTCCTATAATTTGCAAATACAATATAAATACAAAGTTTGAAACTATTATTATAATAATAAAGCTATAGTTTTTGTTAACTAATCCATGTACAAATCATATAATTAATTTATTGAAATATGGACAACGAAAACTAATATCAGAATATTGCTAATTCTTAATATACAGAATAGAGTTCAATAGTCACAATTATTTTTATGTAGTCAGTTTAACATAATAATTTTTTTTTTTAACTAATATGTTAAACTTTTTTTACCGTACGACTGTTCATGCAATAAAACGTTAAATCTTAATTATATAAAATTTATTCAAACACGATATACTGGAGACATGTAAATACGAAAACAGTTTATTCGTATTTCGAATTTCCATCAATTGAATTTTATTTAAGTCAACTTATCTTATTTAAATACAAAATAGTGATATCTGTAACAATAATTTATGTACAGGACATTTATATTTTGAAATTATAAAAATTACAAAAATTATTTTTTAAAAACCTCTTTTTTTTGTCTTTACGATCTTTCAGAGAATAAAAATAATATTTAACCGATAAATCATTATCTATTTCAATTTGTATAATATACTGAGTGGTTTATACAAAAACATATCGATCATCAATAAAGATTAAAATTTTTTTTTTTCAGTAAATATTTATAATATTATCTGTGAACTATTTATTGTCAGTCATTTTTGGTATTTTATATTTCAGGTGTTCTATTATGATAAAGAAAGTTAAAAAATAAAAAAGATTTTAAAACAAAAAAAATTAATTCCAATAAACTGAAAAATACCATTACATATTATTGAGTAAACTTTTTTTTACCTTATACAAATTGTGATTTTTGAAACGTCAAGTGCGCGTTTCTTTCTTATTAACATATTATTATAATATGTGGGCGGTGTTTAAATTTTCCTAGAACTGTTTGTGGTCATGCCATGGTACGTTTTGGTTCATTACTCAACTAACCACGACCATCCCTAATTAGCGAAGAGTACTTTGCAGCTCTCTGAAATACGCACCGCTCAGTCATTAATTGTCAGGGACATCAAAAACACTAAATACCACACACAATTAAACGAACAAAACAATAATATATTTCAACCGGATAGTCATGCTTTCAGCGCGGCGCGCATTACACAATTCCAGTCAACTGGTCTTAGATTATCTAGATCATGAGTTTCTGACCAAGTGCATAGTTGGACTGAAAATCCTACTGAATTACACATCGTCAAATATTTTTTTTGCAATCATTTAATACTACAAATAATGAACATTTTTCTAATAATTAAAATTCTTATATTAGTTCTCGATTACAGTTTTGTGCCTAAATTGCCTACACGAAACGCCGTGTAATAAAAAATGCTTTTTTTGTTTATATTTAAATTTAATATAAAACCCTAATCATGCATTCATACAATACACTAAATTAGTGATAAGGTCAGTCGTTGATTAACTTATCTATGCGTAGCGTAATGAACAACGGTGTTCTGATAAATTTTCAATGGAACTATCGATTTACTTTAATTATGTGCAAAAGTGTTATAGGACATCTTGGACAAGGGAAATGTCGAAACATATTTAAGACTATTTTACATCGATATATTATACGCTAAATATAATGATGGAACACAATTTAATGTACCAAGAGATTACAAAAACGTCCTTAAACTAAATGCAAGCTACTGCATTACGTACCTACCTATACGTATCGGAATATTTGACACAAAAAACTTGACGATTTACGGATAATAATATTATCAACGAATTTCAATAATATATTTATCCACAATATAAAAAAAATAATTTTGGTCTACTAGACACTAGTTTTATTGGCTACGATAGTAATTGTATTTTCATTGTAATTCAAACCCTACTGCAGTGGGTTAGAGGTTTTAAAATTGTTCAGATTATTTACTTTAAAGTGTGACCTTTGAAGAAAAAACTCAACGTTTCGAATTG
Organism: Rhopalosiphum padi; assembly: GCF_020882245.1. NCBI lineage: Eukaryota > Metazoa > Arthropoda > Insecta > Hemiptera > Aphididae > Rhopalosiphum > Rhopalosiphum padi. The sequence continues at coordinate 7,022,323 of NC_083598.1, read as the reverse complement.
GTTTGGTCTATTCACACGTAAGTTAAACAGCAACCGTGATTAGGCAACATATAATATTATACAATAACTATTATTATTGTCAACGCATCACAGCTGTTTAGTTTGGTTTTTTTACATTACAAGTGACATGTTTATTATAATGTTATTGGTACTGGTACCTAACCTATGTACGATGTCGTCACGGTAACTTTTCATACATTTTACCACGGCAGTAACAATAAATTCATTTTAATTAAATACATAAACGCATGTAAAACAAATTAGCTAGTTTTGTACACAGCTAGTGGGATAATAAACAAACAGTAATTTTTCTAAGCAGAGGTGTGTATAATAGTGGGGACAAATATACCACCTTGTATTATATACCTACAGAGTAATTCACCAAGCACGCTCGTAACTCAAATTGCACTGTATCAATAAATAATGCAGTAAATTGTTATAATTTTGGTTTTTGGAATTTTAGTTTAATTAACTACCATATCTTCAGACACTTAGATCCATTACACTATTTGATCAGTGTTTAATGGTGATACAAAATTATATTTTTCAAATGTTATCACCCATTTTACTGTAAATTATGAAATATTCAAAAAAAAATGTATGTATCTAAATCAAAATTCAAACGATTCTTTTTTTAAAATAATTTTAGGTCATTACATTTTATATACGAATGGTCGAAATTCTGAATAATGGTTTAATAAAACATATAATATAGGTAATACATTATGTAATATTTAGTTGTAGTACCTAATCATTATATCTAAAAAAAATTATAAAATACGAATATTTTGAATTTTCAAATCAATATAACCCTTATATTATATTTAAAACTATACAGTATTACGTGTCATGGACTCTTATTTAGTGCATGAAATTAAATATTTATCTATACAAATTATAATATAATTATTAAAGGAAAAAAATGAAAATGGTCATGTTTAGTGGTTCACTCTGTATATGCGTCGTGGAATTGGATGTGTCATAAACAGTTATATATATGTATACCGGATTCAGAGTTGGCTATAATAACCCAAAGCGTATTATTTCTCATTTTCGCATTTATTTCCAAGTACACTGCCTTTATTATATAATAATATTATACGTCGTATAACGCGCATGAAATTAATCTTACCTATCTGGCCACGTAGAATACTCGGTGTTGTTTTTAACACTCGAATTGACAATAATCAAGTTATAAAGCTGCAGTTGGTACGAAATTAATTCCATATCAAATATGACGGTGTATATAATAATATAATATAAATTCTGCGCAATCAACGGAGCTATACATTAGATACACGTACCTATACGATGTAGGTATAATTACAAGTATATACGTTCTTGAAATACGTACTTATACAATATGTCATAAGAGATCCATATCATCATAATAAGTATCTCCGTGGAAAATAATCGCACATAAATGTGGTGTTTCTAACGGTAGGTAATCGATAAAAAAAAATTAAAAATTAATTTAAAAAAAACCTCAATTTTTTCACAAATAAGTTTTAAATTTTATATATTTTCAGTTTATTTTTTTTTAAATTTAGTTTTTCTAATAATTTAATAATATATATTTATTAAAGTTAAGCAGGTTAAGTTAGTTTTTTTTATAAAAAATAATTCGTGATAATAATACATTATACAGTTACATTATAGTCAACAAAAAACTAAAGAGTTAGCAAATCGTTAAAGAATCTTAAATAAAACAACTAATTTTAAATAGGTATTTTTTAATACCTAGTATCTACTATATCAGGGGTGGCGAACCTACGGCACGCGTGCCAAAGGTGGCTCACTGACCAAATTTCAATGGCACGTGAAAAAATGTAAACTATTAAAAATTATACTATTTATCATGTTTTGATTATAACTGTTATAAGAAATTCAAAGAAACAAATTATATACATTTTAAAAATTATAATAACAAAAAAAAGGTGTGCTTACTTAATAAAATAATACATAATACATCAGTAACTTTATTTTTTAACTTAGAAAATTTAATTTTTTTTGGTCACGTGAAAAATTTTCAAAACTTTGATTGGGAAAATTTGGTATTTGACCCAAAAAAGGTTCGCCACCCCTGTACTATATGATTAGGGTTATTATTTTGTATGAACCGAGATTGATTTAAACTACAAGTATCATCCATTTTATTTTTTGTGTACATGGCTATACATTTTTTGATTTTCATCAAGAATTAAAACTGATTTTTTCTCAATTTAAAAAAAAAATTATCACATAAAAAAATGTAATTCTAACGCGAAAAACCAGCATTTGAATGTCAATAATTTTCGCAAAGCCTCAATGAAGATACCTTCTTAAGACAACACTGGCGGACTTCTGTTACATACTGTATCTACAATACCCTGAGTGTGAATTAATTGTATACTTTTTAAGGGAAATAATAATAATAATTGTTCATGTAAGCAATTAGACAATTGTAATAATACGCGAATGACCTTTACGACGGAGGTTGCGTATAAAGGTTGTGTGAAACACGAACGTGCATAATTTGAGTGCAATACGATTAAAGGAAAAAGCACACACGTTAAACCATATATTTACATGGTAACTACGCCCATATAACATTTATTATAAATACGTTACGCGGCCATTAATTATTAAACAACCGACGCGTACTGACGTTTTGTGTTGACTTTATTACGAGTTAAATGCGTGATGTTTACGGCGTCTGCAGAGTTACTAAAACGACTAAAATAATATTACAGCCGACTCGATAACTTAAACCTTCATAACTGAAATATAAAAATCTCTTTCCAACACTACAAAACGTCTTAATATTGGTTTTGGTAACTCAAAATTTTTAATATTTGATTTTGTTTTCCCTTGAACTTCGAGTTACCAACAGTCAACTTATCATATTATGCTACGAATTTAGATACAGGACGTATATCTGGATGTATAGAATATAATATTTTAAAGTGAGTACAATAGTTTAGTCAAATACAAAATCTATGTATAAAACTAGTATTGTTAGGCCATTATTGATAATGTTCTACGAATTGAATATGATATTAATACAAAATAATTTTCTTGTTAAATATTTGATTATTAGCTATGGACTGAAAATAATTGATTATTGATTTGTATCGATTAATACACAATCATAAAATATCGAAGCTATCTATTTATTTCTTCTCAAAAGAAACTCAATCTAAAAACTAATTTTCATTAGATTACTAGATAAATTATACTTAACCTCGACCAAAAATATGCTTAAAACTTATTATGTTGAAGCATTTTATTTCATGTTTGATCTGTTACATTGCAATTTAGACCCTATACAGGATCACAGTAAAAAAGATATCTCACTATAATAAGTATATTAACCAACTAATAATGTTTTTGTTTTTCAAGAAATTTTTATAAAATTTTTTTTGGGACAAAATATTTTATATATAACTACTCTAGAGAGTAGAATTTATGTAGGTAAAACGGACTTATGCTCATTATGGGATCCTATAAACTTATGAAAAATTAGCAAAGAGCAGTATAATTACTAATTTTATAACATTTGTTATAAGTACTTGTCAATCACCATAAGTTAGGTTGTAAATACTAAATTACCATATTTATATCTATTATAAGTACTTAATACAATGTATATGTAAACCAAAAACAAAATCTTTACTTTCAACAGACGCTAATAAATGTCTATAAATGTTAGTAGTTAACTACAAGCCAATCAAACAATAAATGTAAATATCGCATTATAAATTTATTGTAAACTGAAACTAAAATATAATAAGTGACAAGTGATAGTTTGGACGAGTGTTTCTTATAGTGTATAATATAAAAGGATTTATATTTATTTTCAGACGTATACGATATACAAAAAAAAAGGTCGTGTTTGAAAAGATCCACGTATTTTCCCCACACAATTTTAGCCAAATAAAATGAAATACATTAAATTCCAACACAGGCGTCCTGACTGTTTGTGGGTGTTTGATGATGAGGAAAAGTGCGGGGTCTTTAAATTAATACTCCCGGGCCGGGCGCGACAAAGCCGTTGAAGCGGGTCTCTAAATAGTCTAAAGGACTGCGTAAAAGTTGCCCTCAGATGGTAAAAGAAAAAAATTCCAAAATTACATTTTCCTCAGTTTCATTCGCGTATATAGAGTGTAAAAATAAATATAATAATAACAATATAAGAAGAAACAGTGTGTAAATATATTAATAATATTATATATTATTATATTATTATAGTACACAATGTAGTAATAATACGAAAACGTCGCTTTTCTCTTTATAAAATACACTCACTATGCGAGACTAAAAACCAAGCAAACCTTTTTGGCCTGCCAAGTCCTATAACAATCGTATATTATTATTTATTAATACTATATGTGGGGCAACAGCGCACGAATGAAAGGCATGATAATATAACGCATAAAGCACGCACACACGCAGATTATTGTATCTACGTTTAGGTAACGTGTGTGATTGTGTTATTATATTTTTATTATTGTTGTTTTAATGTTCACCTGCCGACCAGTGTGTGGTGCATCGTAATAATATTATAATATGATCCTATATGGGTCAACCACGTATGTCTCGACACGTTCGCGAATGTATGATAGCGGTACAATAGCATATTTTATTAAATGAGGTAAACCTGACTGCAGTGGTGCAACTATAAAGGAGGGGGGAATAAATACGAGGGAACCTACGGGTAAAAATTCAGAGGGGTACCGAAAAAATCAATTTTGTGATGGATGATACGTGATAAGTACACAGGGTAAGGATATTAATGTACATTGCATTTTTTTCAAGCTGTACTAGTGTACTGGAATATAATTTTTATAGTAAATTGACAAAATGATTTTTTCGCGAAATATTACCAACAATTATTTGAAGAAATAATTGTAAAGGTAATTTTAACCAATGATCCATTTTATACAGTAAAAAATAAAAACTATGAATTTTATCCTAAAAAAAAAATAGTCATAAATATTATTAATACATCGTAATGTGTATCTATACCGTAGGCTACCTGTAATGGATTTTAGTAATGATTTTTTTTTACGTGATATAAATGGAAGAGAAAGGATTTAATACTATATTATTTTTACTTTTGATAATTTAATCCAACGAGTTAGGCAAGTTTAGGAACCGTTTTTCAAGCAGTTTTTTCAAGAACTACTCACCCTCTACCCTTCTTATACAAAAAAAAAAATAAAAATCGTATATATGTATGTACGAGCAGAAATGTGAAAACCCGTTTCGTGACAACTGGATCATAATATAAAGAGCAGCTAATTTAAGTATATGAATATTGAACATACGTGTGTGTCTAAACGCGAAAAACAAAAATATACTATTATGTAGGGTAAATTATATACCTATTGAATTTTGCCGCGGAAATGGGTAATGCACACCGATCCGTCCGCATGAACGGAGGTGTATGTATTATTATCTTTTCTATTTTAATGAAAACCAGGTAATGTAGGTTTTCCCACGACCTTTTTGCGCGCGATTTAATCGCGGCCCTTGTCCGTTGATAATAATTATACATGTACTACAGGACGATTTTCATACACAAGGACATATTATACAATAATGTAGTCATATAGTCACTGCATGATGCCATGATGACAAACGATCCGTAATGTCGTTGAGGAAAAAACATTATAAACGTAGGTAGTATGTATTTCAATTCGTATAAATTCGGTTAAAGGGAACAAGTATAAATAATTTTGAAACATCGTAGTATAAAAACGAACTATGTGTGAATACGCCATGTACTTTTGATAATTTTTAGAAATCTAGTTTGAACGTAAAACACTTAACTGTAACAAGTTTTATAAAAAATAATCAAACACAACGATTACATTAAAAACGATTTAGATTGAAACTTGCATTTCACACAATATTATCTATAGAGTTATGCGTTATATTTTATTCACTGTTTTTGTGATTATTTTTTTTAAAGAAAAGTCTGTATATTACCTTATAATAAAATATATCCAATTTACATTTAAATTTATGTTAAATTTAAATTTATAAATATTGTCTAAATAAATCTTTTTGAGTTTTCAAAAAGGTTAAGTGCCTACACATAACATAACCACAATAAATTTATTATACGAATATATTTATTTTTCTTTATCCGATGAATTTCGACACATCTTGACTAGCCTTAAAATATTATATACCTAATAATTTCTTTGCAAGCCACCATAATATTAATCCAACAATTCTTATACCACGCGGTACCGCCATGGTGACGCATCACGTCGAATTCGATTGTAATATTGTTGAATGGTAGCAGAGTGTTTTCAGTGCAATAATAAATTAGATTATGACAATTCAAGAAAAACACTATTATTTATGTACGTTAATTAGGTACCTATAATATTATATGTGGTGGTTTGGTGTATATCTTGACTTAAATAATTTATTTTGACTATAATATTCGTTACAGTTTTCCGGAGCCAAACTGTATGTGAAATAAAAATGTTAATATGTTGACTCTCTCTATGATTCGTTATAGTAGGTATATTAAATAGTTTAATTTGAACACAACTCAACACATACATACTTCGATATCACATAATATACGTATAACAATATTTGGGCTACTATAAGACATTATATTTCGGCTATATGCGATAATTATTGTGTTGTAAAAAAAGTAGTAGAATTCGTAAAATGTCAACAAAATAAATTATAATAAAAAAACAGTCATTCCAATATTCCATCTACTGTGCATTAAATAACGTTGGACGTGTAAGTACATATGAGCTATATATTCAAGAACTCAAGGTTATATGCTTTTATGGCTATATTATTTTATTATGGTGACCGCCAAACAGCGGCGTTGCCCGTCATAACACAATATAGTGTTTATGTGGAATACTAGGTCGCGCAGTAGTTATAATATCATAATAATTGAACACCACGAGTGGTTTATTTTTATCTTTTTTCTTCTGAAAATATTTTTACTCTTGGTTTATTATGCGGTATATTTACCGTTTAAAACTAGCATTCCATTATTTCTATTGCGGTCGATAATTTATGAGATAGATGCAATTTAATCATTTAATGGAACGTGCAAGTGAAAACGAAAAAAGTGAATCCTTGAGCGCGATAAGGTCCTACTCTAAAACAACGCTGAAAAGATTTTAATGGATTATCCTGTTGCTGCCAGTTTCATTTCGTTAAGTACAAATAGTTTGCTTGAACTCTTACCAATCTATAAACATTTTTTTTTTTAAATCAATACTTCTATAACTGTATTTTAATATCATAATTATAACGCGATTAAAATTAGTATTATTTGTTAGTTGTTCCATTAGTATAATACCTACGTGGAAAAATATTCATGTATATATATTTATATATTTATATTATATTGTGAAATTAGTCCATAATATTTGGGCTAAAAAAAAAAACCATTTACATTCTTATTTTAACTGATTTAGGGCTGTGTATAATTGAACATCTAGTTATTACAGATATGGGTAAAAATGTGTTTTTCTTAAAATTAATTATTTAATTTTTAACATAATTTTCGTAATTTATAATCATTAATCGTTTAATTGAATACTTATAAAATAGTTTGTTAATAGCATATGTTAAAAATCGAGTTAGAATTTACGAGACACGGATTTAACAAATTTGTAGCACATATTATTATAGCAATATTTTTTTTCGTTTATGATATTTTTCATAAATATTTTTCTTTCTTGAATTCTTATTTTTACATAAACATCGATTTGAATATTTTTTAAATGTATATAATTTAGGTGAGCAGAATAAAACATTGGATTGAATCGTGAATGAAAGAATTCATATGCGTTTGTAGTTCTTATTGTTGGAGGTTTAAATTCAAATCATAATTTTATTTTGGAGAGAACTTTATTTCGCAATGAATATAATATCGTTTTAGTAAATAATGTATGAAGTTTTGCAATCATTCGTCTGGTTAAATATTTACAAAATTGTTTGTAAAACGATTTTAAAATTTTTTGGTGGTAAAAATGGAAAAATTATTTTCAGACTCAACTATGATGCAGCTGGTAGAATATCAGCCCAATTGTAATAAAAAAAACTTACTTGACTCCTCAAAAATACAGTCACCCTCTTGATATAAGGTAGATATAGATAGGTGCTTTCCAAACCACGAATACTTGTTTCGTGTACATTTTCTTGTAACTGCGCGCATGAGATAACAAGTACGAATTTGTAAACAAAAATAATATCAACAGCATTAAGATTATGTTAGTGCACTATTTGTTTTTTCTAAATGACCCACGAGCAGTCAATTTGTAAAGAATACTTTTATTTAAAATTCAGAATAACTACGTAATCGAATACTTTTTAAAAAATAAACCCAAAATACATTTTAAAATACTTTGAAAATATTATTTTAGATTCTGAACGAAGCGATAAATACCTATAGTATTAATTTTACAATTACCTATGTGTATTTACTTTCTAACTGTCATCATCTATTAAGATATGGGTAGTAAAAATAATTTTATTTTCAATTGTAAGAGTGGTTTGGATAAACAATTGGATTTTATTGCTATTTTTGGGAAGTAAAAATAGAAAATTTCTTATATTTTTCAAAATAATCGGAAAAACAAATAAAAAATTAAGGGAAAAAGTGATATTTTATACTTAATACAGCTAGTTTTTGACTAAATTGATTTTTTAATTTTGTTATATTTAAAAAATGAATAATCGCAATAATTTCAAATAGTTTACTAAGTATTTATATTATTATTATATTTTATTTATTAAATGGTATGATTTTCAAATAATTTTTACTTTTTTTGAGCTAATTATAAACAGTTGAAATTTTTGGTTTTTTTTCATACATAAATACCAATAAAATTGAATCCAAGGTTTCTAGTAAGTGGTCCATTTCCAGATAAAAAATATAAAAGAAGTTTAATCATAATATTTTTTATAAACAATTAAAATTTAGAGCTTTGATAAAATTCATCAAAATCATGAAAATTATAAATTAATTTTTAGTCAGAAAAACTCATAATTTAATACAAGGTTCTTTATTATGTTTGCAAGCTATAAAAAAATAAAAAACGTCTACCAGAAAGTCAAATTTATTTTTTATGACTAGTTGAGTTAAACATTTTTACGACCCATATAATAACTATAAGTGTTTATATTGTCAACATTTTTCAAATGTTTTTGAGATACTTATGAACATGATTAATTTTTTTCATATTAGTCAATAATAAATTATTCACTGTGCAAAAAACCTTGAGAATTTAATACAAGATTCACATAAGTTGTTCTTATAATATATCTGTATAAATTTATTAAAAATATATTGGTATAATTATTTTTAAATATTTTTGAAGTAACGCATTTATAACAGTGACCCACTCGACATATAACGTATAGCAGAGCGGTATACATTTTCCTACCTTTTTTTAATTAATTTTTTTACTCAATATACAATTTTTGTAGAATAAATAATAAAATAAAATAATTATTAGTCATAAATTAATTCAATTACATCAATACTTTTTATAATATTTTATGCAAATAAACTTAATTAATATTATATTATACATTTAAATTTTAATAATAACAAAAATCTATTATTGAGTTTTTCATATTCATACTAAATTTTATGTTTTTAATGACAATTACCCAAATTTAAAATGTATAAACTCAAACACATTTTTCGAAAATAAACTACATAGGTTTGATACATAGGGTTGATTCAACTGAACGTATATTTTCTACCCAGAGCAAACAAATAGCGTGCTAAAACCCCTTCAAATAAAAAAATCAAATTCGGTGATCATTTGTCATCTTCATCAGCTATATCTTATTAAATGTATATACGCTTTGTCTGATTAATTAATTCATCATATTATATCAACAATAAACATTACTTATAAATAATGATTGTTCTGTTTTTAATACACTGCAAATGCCCTATGGCTATCATATTATTCATATTATTATATTTATAAATGCTATAATTTATTATTAAACATAATTAATCAACACAGAATTATTATTATATTATTGTTGTCTTTGCAGTTTCGTTATTAATAATTAAATAATATGTATAAGTAGGTATTTATAAAAGTGGATTACCTATTATTTGAAATTTTGGTGATGCAACTGAATAATATACTACATATATTATGTATAATAAATAAAATAAAACCCTATAGTAAAAATGTATAATTTGAAGGCAATATTTTTAGGGCGATTGGGCGTAAACGTTAAATCCTGAAAGAGTGAATAATCATACTACATATAGTTACGTGTTCATATTCTCGCATATATAGAGGCGTACTGGGAAGAAAATTTTGCAACTGTGAAAGTTTTGCCTTTGCGTGTGTATATACAAATGTAAAATTTGTTATGACACCAATTTATTGCCACCGAATTTAATGTTGACATTTCACAATGAGACTGGGTAACAAACGCATTATATATATATATATATGTATATAATAAACAGTGATGGAAAAGGTAATAAATAATTTTACTCAAATTGAATACCAAAAATCAAAAGAGTTCAAAGTTATTAGTTAATTATTTTTTTTAAACAACTCAGTTACATTTATTAATTAAAAAAAAATAAAAGGATATGTGTTGAAATACAGAGCTCTATTATCGTTTTTTTGCTTCCCTAAGCTGGATAGTGGTCCATGCAATTATATGATATTAAATTTTAAGGCAATATTATATGCTCCCGGTGCATTCAAAATACGACGGAGCTCGTTTTAAGCCGTACTTTCATAGTTTTGTTTAACAATTATCTACAACTATCAAGGTATTAAAAAAAGCAATTAAAAAAAATATATTTATAAAATTATCTATTCAAAGTGTCAATTTAACTCAATTTTTCTATCGTTAAATATGTTATCTAAACATAAAATATTTCAAGTACCTACTCATTCCACCCGAAAAACGTTCAATGAAATTAACTTACAAATAAGATCATAGAAAAACAAATATCCACAACGTCTCAGAATCTAGAATTCTAAAAACATTTTTCTCCCGAAATAATTTAATTTTTCTATGCTTATCGTGTTCATAGTATATATGTATAATGTGTATAATATATATATACACGTTATTTTTATCTGGAATTTCAAATAGATATTAAAATTGAAATTATTTGCATGGTTTTATGCGATTGATATCATAATTATGTGTAATTTTAATAGTTATTTTGATCCTGAAAATAATAATAATATTTTTTTAATGTAGGAATGGCCTATTTAAACTAACTAGGATTTTAATAAATTAATTTTTGATTTTTTATAAAAACAAGTTTATATAAATATAAAACGCTTAAATTTAAAGCTTATAAAATTGAAAGGTTAATATAAAACTTAAAACTAAATTATATTTTTAACTTTTATATAAATAAATATTTTCAATACTTATATTTTTTTTTTTTTTTTTTTATTGGAAAAAAAAAGAGGCTTCAACAACTGAGGTTATTAGCCTTGTAGGTGTTACATAGTGAGTGTTACATTAATTTTGAATTATAAAATACAAGTTATAGCATATAAATATTTTTGAGACATATAAAATTTTCATAATGTACATGTTGAAAATAATGATTTATAAGTTATTTATAATATTAATTTTTGTGAGGAAATTTAATGTTTTTGTGCTGTAGTCTTCATTTAGTGCTTCTTCTAGGTTGCCTGGTATCGATAGTGAGTTTCGTATGTTTTGGAATGATGGGCAGTCTTGGATGATATGCTGTATGGATAGGTTTTCATGACATTCTTCGCAAATAGGTGGTGGGTCTTTACTTATTAGAAAAGCATGTGTCAGAAAAGAATGTCCAATTCTTAGTCTGGTTAGAGCAACTTCGTGTCGTCTGCTTAGGTTTTGCGGGATGTGCCACTTTTTTGTGCATTTTTTAATCTTTTTAAGTTTATTGGAAGGTGGAACGGAATCCCAGTGGCTTTGCCATACCATGTTTGTTTTTTGTCTAATTGATAGTATTATGTCATTAACTGGGATGTCAGTGATTGTTGGGAGGGCGATTGTTTTGGTTGCTTTATCTGCTGACATGTCGGCCATTTCATTACCGGCAATACCCATATGTGATGGAACCCACATAAATTCAATTTTTTTTGTTGTAAGGAATAATTCATTTTGGATGTTTTGGGTTATTTCATTGGACGAAAATGGGTTTTGAAGAGCCTGGAGAGCACTTAGAGAGTCGCTAATTATGAGTATGCAGTTATTTGAGATTGTCAGCTTTGTTAGTTTGATTGCCTCTAATATGGCGTAATTTTCTGCAGAGAAATTGCTGCTTTCTGGAGGGAGTTTATGTAAGATTTTGGTTTCATCCATGATGATTGCAAAGCCTGTTCCATGGGTGGATTTGGAACCATCGGTGTAAATTTGTAAGAAGTTAGGATATTTGTTTTGGATAATTTCTTTAAAATGGGACGTGATAATTAATGGGTTTGTTTCGTGTTTATTGTGCATTGTTAACTCAGTGTTGAGTAGAATTTTCCAATTCCAAGGTGGACATTTTGGGAATGTTATTTTATTTTTGACAGATGTGTGGATTTTGAATTTGTTGCATAAGAGGGAGAAGGTGTCCTGTATGGATGGAATTTGTTTTCTGATCATGTTGGTTGGATTTGTATTTTGGTTGTTAAACGTGTGGTTGTATCCTATATGATTAGGGGTGCTTCTCCTTTTGATGCCATAGTTAAGTATATCTTTTTCTCTAAGGAGTTTAAGGGGCAATTCTCCGGCGTAACATAGAATGCTGTCGATGGGGCTTGTTCTGAATGCACCTATTGATATAGGTGATATTGGTGAATTTTTATTCCTCTATAAATATTTTATTTAAGTATCTTAGGTTAAAAATGTACAATATAATAATAAACACGTGATAAAACTATCTAACCTATGAAAAATTAATTATGCTTAATGGTGATAACTATTAAGTAATAACAAAGCTTAAAAAGTTTCACTATGCATGTTTTGATATAAATTTAGTTCTTCGATTATTTTTATGATTTATTATCAATTATTAATTATTATTTTTGATCTACAATTAGATTAACATGCATTTATTATTCAAATGAACACAATTTAACAACTTAATACTTAATTACTATTAATTAAAATTAAATGTTTGTATCACAATGTTGGTCTATGACTGAAACCTTTTTTTCATCTGTGATTTTGTTTTTATACATTGCAGAGATTATACACTATAAAATGTAGGTAGGTACTTAGTACCCACTAAAAAAGTTTCACATACATCCCTGAACTGATTGCATAATAAACATAGATGTTTTCCAAAAGGTTATTTTTGGAATGTTAAAGTATATTTAAAAAAAGATATCAGACTTAATAATAATATAACAGATAATAAAAAAGGGGGGATTTAATTTCGCACTGCAAAAATGATACTTACGTATTATCTACGCATTTAAAGTAAAAATTTAAAAATTAAAAAAAATTAAAAAATTACATGTTAATATTGATATTAACAATAAACTATAATAGATATGAATATAATATGCTCCGTGGTATCAGGTTGAAAATAATATAGAATGTTTAATTGAATATGTTACTTGTTACTTATTTTTTTTATGTCCAACAACTACAAACAAAATACAGAGTGTTTTACAATGTTTGTCACCATCAGTATCTTTTTTTCTTACTAAATTGAACTATAATTTTTATAAATTAAATTAATTATAAATCATAGAACAGTTTCAACTAAATCAACTAAAACAATTTTTTTCGTGTATCTCAAAATCTCAAATATAAGGCTATACATAGTCAATTTATAGAGGAGGTTATGTAAATATTTTAAAAGTTCAGCAACTAGAATTTCCATTTAGTATTCCAATAGGTATATAATTTTAAAGTTACGGTCGACGAATATAATATCAGATAGTATGGATGGGAAAGTATGTATATTGTATACATGTGCCATGAACAAACAGAATGAAACATGCAGAACGAGTATTTCAAAGAAAATATTGAAAAAAAAAAACAATGAAATAAAATAGGTACAATATAATTTACAAAATTGTGTTTCTTATTGAGTATAGGTATAATATTATATATATATATATTACAAATTGTTATCAATCCTATTACAAGTAAATATATATATATATCATTTATAGAGATAGAATATATTTAAACTAATAAGTAATATGCAACGTAGGTATTTAACATATTACTAATTTTCACAATTAACATTTTTTTATTTTTAATGATACATAATATGTTGGTTTGTAACTTACATTTAAATACCTATTAAAATAGTAAAGTACCTACTATTCGGTCCCAATAATAAACGTAAGAATTTTAAACATTAAGTAGTAAAAATATTTTTAACTACACATTTTATACTATAGATATATTATAGATACCCAATTAAATCATACATAAATTCCACACAATTATAATACGGTAATAATTAAATGTGCTTCTGTCGTTTTTTATAATATTATAAATTTACAATAAACTTAAATTGTTATATACCTATAATAGAATATAATAGTATATCAAACTCTGATAAGTACGTTATACATTTGTCGATTAAATAAATCAGATATTTATAATTAAATTGAAATAGGATTGTAGTTAAAAGTGACATTCATATTTCAAAAAGTGCAAATATAATTAACATACATGTTTTATAATAATATGTTTAGCATTAATGAATACCAATATATATTATTATAATAATCTATCATTTTTATTAATGATCATAACATATTTTAAAAATTAAATAACTTGTTAAAAAGTTTGGAGACTAATTTTGCAATTAAATATTTATTTTAATCGAAGAAATGAAAAAATAAAATAAAATCGTATTCATTATTGATATTAAAATCAATAAATATTGATACCTATGAATTTTATTTTTCTGGAAAAAATAAAGTAAAAAAAAAACACCATTTCTAAACTGATAGTCAGGTTTTTGAATAAATTTAAAATGCAATAAAAATTTAACACCAAAATACTTTTTCGACACAGGTCTATACTGTAGTAGTACATTTTACCAGGGTATTTACACAATTTACGTTTTGATAAGTGGAAATAAGTAGAATTTTAAAATATATGTTTACACACTTGAAAATTTATATTCTCCGAAATTATATTGAAATATAAAATGTATCTATCATTAGAAATATACAGTATATTGGTTTTATAAATAAACTAAACAATAACCAATTAAGGCAAACACAATGATTTTTTCAGAAAAACAAAATAATATTAATTGGTTCAATATAATATTATTTTGTTCTTACGGTTGTTATGCAAAATTACCATTATACAACACTTCTAGTTTCAATAATTAATTACAATAATTATGTAGTTTAGATAAAATAAAATATTAATTATTTTAGACACTGGACGGCGGAAAAATAAATAAATTGATTTTACAGTTTATATATAAATAAGTACACTATAAACAATAAGTAGTTAAAAAAATGATTTGATTTTCAACTCTAGTGGTGGTTTTAGATAGAAACTGAATCTATTTTATACTTTAGACTTTTAAAGAGGTCAAAATTAAAAACTCTCAGTATTTACTTTACAAAATAACTAAGAAAATAAATTAAGAAAATGTAGTAATTTTAAAACAGCCAATATTCGACAAAATCGATTTTATTTTTTTGATGTAATTAAAAAACAAATAAATGTAGATACTTGAAATTTTCACCAAATGTTTATATAACCATTTTACATAGAGATGCAATTTTAATTTATTTCTATAAATGTAGTACAAAACCTCGCATAAGTTGTTCTAATAGTTAAATAAAAATATATGTAAAATATATAGGCACGATTTATTTTGTTAAGAATTAATAAGAATTTGATGTTCAAATTTTGTCAATATCGCTCAAAATTTGAAAGTAATTTTTAAATTTTATATCTGCATTTTTATTGCTAAGGTTTGAAAATTTAATACAAAGTTCCTTATAAATATTTCATACTAAAACCAAAATATCTAAGAGATATGTAAGTGCAATTTATATTAGATATTTTAGTAAAAATTTGGACAAAATTTCACATTTAAACTATGAATAAAACAATTTTTTTTTTATAATTTGTATTAAATGTTACAAATCAAAAATATTATTCGCGGGGACTTAAAACTTGAATTCATATTATTATATTGTATATACACAATGATATTTTAAAATCAATATTTTTGAAAAAAATTAATTCAACCAACTGTATTACTAATAATAAAATAAATTACTTTAATGGTAATATCAACAAAACATAATATTATGAAATCTGTCTTTGTTTAGAATCCTTTTCATATATACAAAGACATATCATTGAATTCAAATTTAACATATCCGTTGCGGTATCGCATCTGATATCTATTGTACAGTAGACCTGTAGTATCTACTAATCCAACTTTTTGTTTTATTCATTATAATATATATATATTTTAATTTTTAGAATTCACTATTAAGCTTGATAATTACAAATTAACAATACATATACAAAATTAGGCAATAAGTTATATTAAACCTATAATATATAAGTCCTATATATACACTGTACCTACAATCCTCACACACATTTTACAATCACATTATGTTATATTTTTTTAAGTCTTAAGGAATTTATGTTGGAAATACCGTTGTGGCGTTGTTTACTGGTTTTAATTGAAAATTATTTTTTTTATTTTAAAGAGCTTAAACTGAAACTCTAATTTATTTTCTTGATACATCTAAAACTATGAAATATTAAAGTCTTACTGGTCTTAGTCATTAAAGATATTAAATTGTTATACGGATCCAGTCTTTGGAATTAAGATATAACATTATACAATATAGGTAGTAGGTACATATAAACCTAACTTGATGTGTTCATACGAGATTAATGGTTATGTTTGACCTTTTAATTTTTTAAACATATATGAAATGAATGCATAAGACGTTAATATAACAAATATTACAATGAAAAGCAAGACGACAAAAGTTGTTAGTTTATAAGCAATGAACTATGTGCAAAAATAAACTATAAAATAAATCTCTGAAAAACAAATTAATATTAATTTTTATTTTTATTTTGTATAAATAATAGTACTCGTATTATAGTAAGTGATATCTTCCAATAGCACAAACAGCAACTATATTATTAATGTTGCTATTTCTAATTATTATTGTACACATTTATAGTATAATAAATTGTAATGTACAGCTTCTATAACTACCCTAACGAGTTTCCCCCGTTCGCATTAGTGGAATGTAATATTTAATATTTTAACAGTTTTCATAAAAAAATAAGCGTATAACTATTAATAATGCAATTAGTATAAACAAAAAAAAAAGTGGCATTAAAGAGCATACCCATTTTAGATTTTTTACATAAGTTATTGCTAATTAACTAAAATTAACTGTATACAATTAGGATAACTACGTTAATTTTTTTTCCATTATGATAAATATTATGTAGACATCATATTTTAAATGATTAATAATATTTTAAAGATATATTAAGTACAGGACGTTTATTTTAATTGTAACATTATTTCATCGAACAATAGTGTTAAAATTTTCTCATTTTTGCACAATTATTATGTTGTTAAATAAGAATGAATAAAATATTGCTTCCTCTACCTGTTACAATAATTCCCTGACAACTGTTTAATATTTTATTTTAATTTTATTTTTAAATTATAATTTGAACATATAGGCCATTTAAAAAAACGTTTTCTTATTTATTTTATCTTTATATCAAATTTAGGCAATAACAAATCTAACTGTATGTTATTTTAAAGATGTAAACAACTACAGTTTATATACTTTTCACTTTTTCATATTATAATATTTTGAATCCTAAATAAACAAAATTTTTTTAACAAGCACTTAATCATTAATGAATATTGAAAAATAATAACCATTTACTCATTTAAAAAACGATTTGGTCAAATAATGCTCTATAGTCTAGAGCCGTTATAGCCTAATTAGTACCTAATCGAATTGATAGAAAACTTCTTTCATTAAATTTTTTCTTAAACACATTCAGTTCATGTGTTAGAATAAATAATAGTCAATGCTTACTGATAATTCACATAAATAAATATTTTAGTATTCATTTTTTTAAATATTCTAGGTACCTGAAATCAGTTATGCCATCCTTTTTTTCAGTAGGAAAAAATTGTTTTCGTGTGGACTGCCAAGTATAAAAATATAATATAGTTAATATTAATGGAGGGTCCGTGTATTATTGTACCAATAATCAATATTGTTTTAAATGTTAATAATATAATTTATTTAAATAGATTTAGGCTTAGTTGCAAATATTTTTCTTAACTTTAATATTGACCTTCAATAATTTTAATCATTATGTGTATTTTGAGAATAATTTAATATTTGTTTTTCATTAGTTAAAATTTTAAAATGTCGCTATAAATTAGATAATGTTATGATGCTTTGGCTGCAAGTGGGATCCCTACAATTGAAGGAATGCTACATTGCTACTATTTGTAGACATGGGTTATTACAGAGTATATGTATATTATAATATGCACTAAATACTATAAGTACTATTGTATTAATAATATTAATTTTAGAATAAATTAGAGAAAAATACATAATAATAAACAATTATATTAACTGTACAACGGTTATTTTAAAATTAAGTTATACATTGTTAATAAATTAATCTAATCTATGCATTTTATGTTTTTTTTAAATTGTTGTGATTTTTACAGAAAAATAATTGTTCTTACATTGATTATATACAAATATTATATTATAATATAATAACATATATTTTATTTATATTATTATTATATATAGTTATTAATTATATTAATATTATATATATTACATTATTACATTACAGACATATTTTTTAATTTAATTTTGAAGCATACCTATCATTAAGAATAAACAATTAAACAAAAACGTACTTTAATATCTACTCAAATATTATTTATTAAATTACTAATAAAAAAGTAAATTATTGTTATAATAGATTTGATGTGTAAAGGTTTAGGTATACAAACTAATAACTCCGTGAATTATTTAACACATTGTTTTTTATATAGGTATACATATCATTGTCCTGAATCGTGGTTTATTCTTTGTGCTTAAATATTTTTTAATATTGGATTCCTCGATATTATTTTTGAAGAATAGCTTTATTACAACGTCATGATTATGAGTAGAAACCTAGAACGATGGCAGATTAACTCTATTATATTGTATAAGTCTAGTACCTATAGTAAAATATCATCAAAACAGTTAAACTTATTTTTAATTTATCTATTTTATTTATCATTGTCCATTGAGCTAGTAATATATAGACAATAAAATTAATTTATATAATATGTAATTACTAATTAACCTCCGAAATACACCTTCTATACGCATATCTTTGTAACGGATTTAGAAATTAGTTTTAAAATATAAAATTAGAAACAATTGTATACGTATATGGTATATATATATATATATAGTTAATGTTTTACTTATTGATATTTAATATAGGTGCTTCATAGGTTTATTTATAAGTCGACTTTCAGACTTTATTTTTAAGGTTTTATTTTTATTTCATTATAGATTCTACCATATCAATGTATTTTTACTTCGCTCAATGTAAGACAACTTTTAAAATATTCAATAGTTTTAATGAAAATCATAATGATCTTTTTGATTAATACACTTTTAACGATTTAAAAAGAAAAGGTTTGAGTTCCAAAAATATGATTCGATCTTTATTTCACCGTTGTAATGCTCTCGATTAATAACACTTTATACAATAAATTATGCATGTTACGCAACATTTTTAAAATATACGAAACTATATTTATTTTAATAAATAGTATAAACATTATTTATATTGTATACCTACCTATATTATTGTTTTTTATTTCCACTAAAAAAAAAACAATCTCGTTCAATAATATTTAAATATTAAACTACAATTTTACAGTTGAACCACTTATTATTTACAACTTTACTATGGTACAAATGTAAAATAGTGCCGGCAGCTTCAATAATTATTATAATAAAATACCCTTCTAATATTTGCAATAAAACTTATTATACATTTTGTAACAAACTGCGTATCTAAAATTTAAATATTATACGAGTATATATTATAATTATATAATAATTTGGTATTTAATTTACACATTATATTACATTTTAACTATATAGTATTTATGCATAAAGCTATCTCTATTTCTATATTTAATAAAAGTATGTTCAAAGTTAAGTAGCTACGGTATTGTTTAAAAATAAATATAAATAATAATGCATTTTACTCGAACGTTGAGTAGGTATAATTGATTTTTCATGAATGAACATTTTCAACGTATACGTTTACTTTTATCGATAATATAAATAAATATATATATGTATATAATTTATTATTTTACTTAAAAACTATACCAAGTTAGAACTAACATTGAATTATTGTACCTCACATTTTAAATTTAAAAAAATAATATAACTTTCACTTTGTTCGTGGAATAATAAAAAATATTATATTAAAAATCGTTTGAAATTAAATAAACGATAAAAATAAACATAAACTCACATTTTTGTAATATCTCCAGAGAACGTTCGTATAAAAATGTTTTAAGTGGCACCTATGGGCTATATTATATAGGCCATAAGCTCCTAAAATATATTTATCTATATAAAGAGCTGTTAAATAATATAGATACCCATAAAAGTAAAACAAAAAAAAAACATTCACAACCATTTTTATTACAACGTTGTGCACTTACGATTACGCATAATACAAAAGTATACATACCTAACTGAATGTATGCCCAAATTAAACTTAATAGAATAAGCAAATTTCTACCATCATATCTGAACTCAAATCAATATTATTAATTATTACGTAATTTATATAGGTACCTACTTTACCTATTTTAGTCTGCGATAATACTTCACCATCTATGGTTTTTAAAAAGAAGCTAAAGCTTAATTTTTTATTTATTTTCATTTTAACCATTTGTAATTCTCAGACCTCAGTTCTTGGGTTCAAAGTATAATTTAATATTTCAAACAATTAACAATTTTTAACAATTATTAAATTCAATAAATTCAATACATGTATACCTATGAACAATGATTTTATATTAAAGTAATTTTATTATTAGAAAATACATAGGTATTAGGTACAACTATACAATATACATATTTTATAACCATAATAAAGTAATAACTGTAATAACACCAAACTCATAAGTATATAGGTATTGGATGGTATAGTTAATTGTTTTATATAATATTAAAAGTTGTATCATGTAAAAATAGGAAAATAAGTAATATTAACAGTTAACTAAACTGATATTTACTGTATCCACTAGTATTGAATAATATAGGTACAAATAAAGCTAAACAAAATGTCAACATTTTGATATCAATAGGAAAATCCTCCAAAACCTAATTCCTAATATGGATAGTTTATACTTTTAGTATTGATAAATTCACAATGACTTTATTGAAATGTATCAAATTTGAATTATAAAGAAAATCTATGTATATTGATGGTTTGTTTACTATTTAACTATATGCCAATCACAGAATATATTTACCTAACAATTTTACGCCAAATGTACCGGAACATCAATAACAGTTATTTTCAGCAACACTATATTTTTGCGTGCAATATACGAAAATGCAAATTTGTAATAAGAGTTGTGTTATTTACATAAGTGTGTTTAAATTTTCCAACAATATGATTGATTACTGATCAATGACATAAAAAATGACGAAAAAAAAACGTCGAGCATTTAAGTTCTCCCCTTTCCAGGCGATTCGACCGGACATCGCACAATTCGCAAAGAACTGACGATGTATTGTAGATGACCATTAAGCCATGCATGATCAACCATGCGATCAATAGATACCTAAACATGACGCGCATATTATCCTGTGCCGGCTTCGTCGGACGTCCGTGATCTCGACCGCGGACCTCAGAGATACCGTTCGCAAAATAATAATAATAATAATAATAATAATATGCTTAACGAACACAGCATTTCGGTTGCGCTGGTGTTTCGCCGCGCGATCGAGAAACCCAAGTCGTGACCGTTTGTATACTCCGTGGCCCGGCACTCTACGTCATTGGTCGCGAGTGGGGACACGGCGGCGTACACTGATAACGACCACCACCATTGCCGCGGCTGCCGCTACCACCGAATGGAATGCGGCGACGGCGGCGGAGTGTTAAGAATGCAACCGATTCAAGATGATCAACAGGTGCGTGTGCGTGCGTGAGCGCGTGGTCTTGTGTCGTAAATCGTAATTCGTGGCCGCCACCGGAGCCGCCACTCGGGCAGTTCGTTCCCGTTCGTTGATATTAGTGGCGCGTATCGTCACGCGTCTACTACGCTCTCTCGTGTTATCGGGTGCCGCCGTTTCCGAATAATAATAAACACACGATATACTTCATAATATTATGTTAATAAAATATATTATAATATTATAGTTGTTATCATAAAAAAACGTAACTGTTATTTACGCGGAAATTTGTTTTTTTTTTCTCGCTTATCTGCGTGCCCGTTCGAGTTGGTGACAGTGTTTAGTGTGTTGTGTGTAGGTAATAGGTATTCGCTCGCTACGCGCGCGCGCCCACCCGCCGATTATAACTAAACAATAATAATATTATTATTATTGCTTTTATCGATTATTATTAACTTCACAGTTCGCAATCCTGCGCCGGTTTCGATCGACAGTAAATATTATACAATTATAATATCCTCGCCGTACCTTTATGGCACGCCACCGCGGTCTCTCGGGCCGCGTGATCATCAGGATTCGGTAAATCGCGCCGTTTCGCTGATAGAAGAGTGAGGACAATTGGCGAAAGCCGACAAGGGGCCGACGAGATCCCGTTTCGAAGGTATGTAAACATTCCAGCAGAAATTTGGGTATGACCGTAATATCATAAGTTAAAGTTTAAGAACGTAGACGTAATCCGTCGAAAGAGTACTTTTACACTCAAATAATGGAACTCGGTGGTCTATGCGACTGTACAAATTCATTCAACAGCTAATGTAGGTAAAATGTAGGTACCAAACATACGGTTCATTCACCATTTACCGTTACGGAGTGGTCCAGCCCGTCAAAGTCTCCGGCGCCGCCACGGTATTTCCCGATTTGTGAAATTTGGTTTATTTATCGTAATATTGTATTTGTGTGTATATGTGTTGAGATATTACCATCACGTGTCCTATTTGCTTATCGGATACAATTATATGTTATATCAACAACCCTACAATTATGTTAGAGATTTCATCATACCGTTTGTAATGTACCTACCACATTACACCACCGGCCGAGGAACATAATTTGTACTTTTTAGGCCGTTACTGCGGCACAAACGTATTCGTAGAAAGTGTTCTCGGACACGATTTACACTATAGTGTATAGTACAGCCGGTCGTGGTACGAAGCGTTTGAAAAGAACAGTTTATATAATATTATTATTTTGTATTTTATATTATAAATGAGTGTATTCAGTGGTTGGAAGTGGTGCACTAGCACTACTTTTTTAGCAGTGTAATAGTAATGTATCACTTAGTTTTAGTAGTGTTTTTCAAGAACGAAAACAAAGTAAAAAGCTCATATTTCGCTACTTTGAACTCTATTTTTTACAACCATTAATTTACACCTTTTAACTAATCAAATACTTCTAATTATAAATTATCTTGAACTAAAATATAAGCATGCTCATTCTACATTTTAAAAAAAATATAGCGCTACCATATGATATACGTCTTGTGCTTAAAAATAAGTAAATTACGGTTTTATAAACACTGATACTATTGAAGAGAAACTATTGAAGTCTCACTTAAAATTTTCCTTTTTAACTAGAGCCATTATATTTTTTAATTAAAAACAATTGGAAATTATCTATATAAAGCTCTACATTTTACAATACTGGCTATGATGATTTTAACGAATTTTTTTTTAACATTATTATTAATTAGCGGTAGTGGTAGCGTACCACAACAAAATTATAAGCAATATACGCGTAATAAATTATATTTACCAACTTAATCATTAATCATATTATATCTCTGTATTACACATTATCTAATTTGTTAAATTATTTTTCAACAGTATTTGTCATTGAAATTACGAAACAAATAGTTTGAACTGAGTGGATAAGTAATAAAGAAGTAAACTTGCTTTAAGCCGATCGTTTCCACAACGTTCGAACATATGAGATTTGTAAAAACTAGCTCGGTGATTATTATTATTTTTTTTTTATTGCTGAATATTGCCATCAGACAAACAATTAACCGGAAACATGGTTCGAATACCTTGGTATTTGCAGCGATGTGGACGTATGTAATTACTCGTGAATTTTCATCATCCGAACACATCAACAAATACATATATATATGTCTAGTACCTACTTTAGCATAACGGTATGTGCGTTATCGAAATTTGCCATTTTACTGCGTGTAGAGTAAAAAAATTATCGTAAGGTAGATTGAATATTATTATTCATAATTATAATAAATACCTTGTATTTTATTTAACAATTTTATTCCACCATATAAACTTGGAACGTGTTAAATGAATATCATAGAACGAGAACTTTTTTCATTCAATTTATCATTTGTCACGTCAAATTTGTACAATGTTTACACGACTGTTGTGTTATTATACCCGTGAACTCTGCCCTACAAAAGATACAACGAAATTCCACTGTAAACAACAATGAAAAGGGCTGAAGTATCTATCTATTACCTATATAAAAAACATTTTCTTGTGCATTGCTGCAGGTAAACGATGCCCATTAACAATTGTACAAGCCCTGCCTTTCTATTGTTTAAAAATAATCATAATCCTTCCTTATCGTTGTTTTTTTTTTCAACGTCTTATATACCTAGTTGCGGTCATCGTAATACTATATAAATACTATAGTATTTATAATCAATGGAAATACCTATACCTACTGATTGAACTATTGAAACCATTAAATTGCTGTATGGTGCATTGATACCATCAATATTGTGTTTTATAAGTACCTATGTCCTATAAGGTCTTCTACGAGTTAATATCCTTATTCACAGATCCTAGACTTGTTTAACAAAAAATCAATTAATTTAACTTCCAAGTTATAATACCGTATTAAAACTCTCGTCACATTGTTGACATTTTGTAAAGGGGTACCTACTTACACCATGCAATGTAGAAATACATTTGTCATTCGTCCACGAAAACAAAACCAGTTTACCATTATAACCGCATTGCTGCGTTGCTGGAGTTGGACAGCATTCTGATTGGTGGACGGCTGATTTTGAAAGGAGAGAAAAACAACAGAGTTAAACTTCGGTCTAGTCGTCCATCACACAAAAATAAAACCTTATCTGAACGTAACACGCTCTTGGCATTTCCCGTAAAACTTTCTTCGTTCGTAGGACGTGAAAGTTTTCACAATTTTAAAATTGCATTTATTTGCTTGACTGACATATTTTGTAGTCGTTTAAAGTGCCCCGTTTTTTAAAGCTATATAGATCGATAATGTATAGAGCTAACAAAAATAGTAATTACCCTATATCGAATTTCACGTGATTGTTTTAATAGCTATCTACAGTGTATATAATATTGATTCAAAATCTGTATTATTGAATATAGTATTTGTTTGTTTTTAGAAATAAATTATTAGTACACAACTATGTTTATATTATAACGATAATAATTAACATTATAAATATAAATTTAGTATTTTTATGTATACTGTATATATATATGCGAATTCCATTAGTCTCTTAATGGTTTCTGTAGGAAATTTAGACATCGTTTGCTGAATTAAAAGTTATAATGAAGCTTGTATAATGGGTCACAAGACAAAAAATCCTACATATCTTTCGTGGAACAAAATGTCGCCAATGTTGGTCATTACTCATTAACCGCATGTTCGGTAAAAGCTTGAATAGTAATTTTGTTTCAATATAAACAGTAGTCCCTTTTGTCATATCAGACATGCACATTACTTGGGTACTAGACGAATAATAAAAACTACATGGTTTTATCGGCTGATCATTAGTTCAATGAATCATTGAAAAAGTAATAGTATGTTGTTTTTTCACGAAGGGCGTTTAATATAAAATTAGTTGATTAATTTTACTGTGGTAATATCGTAATTTAAATTTAAAAATTACAA
Source organism: Rhopalosiphum padi (assembly GCF_020882245.1). Classification (NCBI taxonomy): domain Eukaryota; kingdom Metazoa; phylum Arthropoda; class Insecta; order Hemiptera; family Aphididae; genus Rhopalosiphum; species Rhopalosiphum padi. The sequence continues at coordinate 6,996,173 of NC_083598.1, read as the reverse complement.
TTTAATAAATCAAAAATTAAATTTTGTAATGTTCAAATTTAATATTTCGGGGATATTTTATTTACCAAAATAACTATACCAAATTTCATACATTTATATATAAACATTAATTTTATGTAATTATTTGAACACGAATGTTTTTTTTTTTTTTTAAATAACAATGTTTAGCCATTAAACGACCTCTCTTAAAGTTTTTAAATTCACTCAATCTTAGAAATGTTCTTTTTTAAGAACAAAAAAATCCTAGTGTACGCTGATGACAAATTGTTGCTTGCAAAACTTTAATCTTGCTAAATGACAAATAAAATATACTTGTTTTTGTTAAAGCACTTTGATATCTCTATTTTAAAATTATATTCTTATGTTTATACGTATACGCAGAAAACAAATATAAATTAACTTTATTACTGTAATAAAAACTGTACAACTTATCTTAAGAGAAATATATAAGTATGATGAAACAAATTTTTCTCTTAAAATATTGTTTATTCATAATTCGGGTTCATATACAAAAATATATCATCTAATTTTTATTTTTAAAATAGTTTTTAGTTTTTTGATTGACAAAGTTATAGAAAAATATTTTTCTTTAATTATTTTCCCTCGAATAATTTACAATAAAAATTAAAAATCTTTAAATCTCAAATATAATATTACATTTAATATTTAGTATTCTACTAAATATATGTTATATACTTAATTGCTATTGTTCACTATAGGTATTCTATTTTATATTTTTCGTCTTTCTGATGTATTGAAAATGACGGAACAACATTAATTAATACATATTATATATTAATTAATAATCTTCACATACATCAAACTTTGTACATTTAATTTCAAGTTCAAAAAATTTCAAAAATGTATACACAATAACTATTCTTTGTACACATATATTTCGTGAAAATAATTATGCATACATATAAAATCAAATTTAAATTACTTTTTGTTTATGGTATTTTTTTTATATTTTCACCGATGTTAACAATAATTACATAATTCAAAACAGAATAACAACCGATAACATTTATTTTTTTTAAAACTTTGTAATAGATACGAATACATAGATCGAATCCAGCTGCGAACAATATTAATTGATATACGCAAGTATTATTCAAACATTATGTTGTAGATATGGTATTCATTGTTCTATAACCTAGCTCGAAAGATTGAATGATCATATTAAAATTAAACAATTGATTTTAATTGAAAATTAACTTATAAGAAAAGGTTTTATTTGTATTAATCTTAATAAATCAATATATATATATTCTGGCCGACAATCTTTGTCCACCAACGCTGCGACCACCGGGTACTCGCTACAAAATAATATCATTCTTAATATGAATTGCTTGTATCATTTTTGTATTCAAAGAAAGTTCAGTTATAGATTCATGTCTCACTAACATTGGACATTAATCACAGGGTTATTATATTTGTGTAGTATATAATTTATCTTCATATAAAAAAAGTTTATTTTTTTTTTAATACTGGCGTATTTATTAAAATGTTTAGTATATTTTTAATACTCTTTGGTGATTTATTTTAATCCAAAATTTTTAATCATTTACGAATTATACTAGCATTTAAAAACAAATAGTTATTCAATTGTTCACTTATTTAAAATAAGAAAACACAAAACTTTTGATGATTTAAAAAAGGATTAATTTTCAAAAGTACTTTTTGTCACTATTAGCTTAAAAACAAAATTTAATGAACCTCAATCACTACAGTTTTCATGAAATATTCAGTTATGAATATTAATGAATTATGTGTGGACACTTAAAGATAAAAACCATAAAACAAAGGTTTAATTCAAGTATAGGGAGGTTCTCTTTTAATTTAATTTTTCCTTGAATGTTTGCTATAAACTTAATCAATGGGTAGGTATGTGAAAAAGATAAAAGTAAACAAACAAAATGTATTCATTAAAATACCACGTGTATACGTATTTTTATTATTAATTATAAAGTTTAAGGATAATTATTATTAAATATTTGTTTAAATCTGTCTAATATACAATATACATATAATATAATTTGTTATAACCAATAATTTACGGAAAAATATGTGTATCCGAGATAACGTAAAATTATTAAATATCAGCTGTTTCTTCTATAACTATAAAATTATGATAAATTATATTCTCATAATGCCTAATATACTCTCTATATTTTTTTACAACCTTCAGAATTTTCAAGATTCAATATTAAATCAATATGTCAATAAACTCTATTATTCATCGCGTCTAAAAAATAAATACTATAAAAACGTATTATTTAAATAATTTTTATTTTCCATACGGATACTTATTATGAATGAACAATAAAATCCACTGATTAAATAACTGTAGAAATATTTGCCAACGTTAGGTGTGTGTATAATTTGATCATTCAAAGCGAAACATAAAATGTATGGAACATCAACTACATTGAATTTACATTAAACGTATATAAAATGAATCATTTATTTTAAAGGGCCAATTCATATAGAATTCTTTGAATAATAACGTACATTGTACCTAAATTTTAATGAACGTAAATAATGAAATATACATAAATATTTATTATTTATTATCATTTAAATATACATAGTATTATAATATTGTAATAATTTATTATAAGATTATTATACAAATGCGAAATGCTTGAAAATTGTATACATAATATTATATTCTTCTCAAACACTATAATACTATGATACTCTTGATAAAAAAAACTTGTTTTATTGATTCTTTGGTAAAAATGTAATCATTATTTTTGTGATTAAAAATTATAACGTAAAGTTTTACAGTGTTTTTATTTTTAGTTTTAAATTATGAGAAATGATGACTTCATTTACTTTAACAATTGAATATACTTAAAATAATATAAGAAATAATAGTACAAAGTTATATTATTAATATTTGTTGTCTCTTTTGAGTGTCAATACGTCGCCCGATTTTTCATTTTTTTTTTGTCTGATGAAGGGGGAGGTATATTTAAAGATAGATTTTTAGCGTCATTTAATTAATTAAATTATTTTTTTGTCACAAAATTGTTCCAAATACTCCTACTAGTAAATCACTCTTATTATTTCCAATTTTATTTTATTTGTCATTTCAGATATAAATATCATAAATTAAAATAAGTTAAATTATAAAAATGATTATATATTACATGGCTAGTCTTTAAATAGTTTAACTATAATAAAAAAAAAACAAATTATAAAATACGAATCGATTATTTAACACACGAGCGAAGCCGGGTTATTCAACTAGTTAGCTAGTAATATAAAAAAGAAGTTTCTCAAGTTCTCAAAAATTTAAGTTATAGGAACCCTTACACTGTCATCAGTAATAATATATTTATATTTAGCAATAAACACGAGTTTGTCGTTTGTTATATCGTTTTCATATTATAATATATATAATATATCATTTCAATTATAAAATAACAAAAATATACAAACACAATTCAATTGAAAACATGAATTTTAAGTACCGTAAAATGCGAGATAAAATGGTACCTAATTGAAAAGTATTAACCAGAAATATATGTTTATAGGTGCATCGCATTGATTTAGATGAACGTCATGCTCGATTTATAAAATATTATTATATTACCATATTATATAGTCAACTGAATAACATTATGTACCTATATAATATACTTTTGGGTTTTTTAACGAAGGTTTTGCTTACAAAAAAATTATTTTGATTATATATATTTTTATGGTATTTCAAAAACAAATACCTGATATAATTATTTGTTGAACCATATTTTTTCGATTTCGCGTTTAAATAAATCTCAAAGAATGTACAATAGTCTGAATTTATACTATTAGGTAAATTGTAACATAAATTTACTAGTCTTCATATTTTCTGTTATTTAATAAGCATGACAAAAATTTAAAATAAAAATGATTGTCCCGTAATTTCTAATAATTTCTTGTTTTGACTAATATATTTTCCAATGTTTTTAAAAGAATTAAATCACTTTGTATATCTTATAAATTAAATTACAATTATTGGCACTTCGTGTGCATTGTTAATACCTCGAAAAATACTTTCTCAAAACCTATCATGGCATCATAATATATATTATACATTTATTTAATAATTATGTGGTCCAGTTCAGAAAAAACATCATTGTAAATACATGAAATTTTCACCAGTTATTTGTATTCGTGTTCTCTATTTTTACGATTAAACTTTCAAAATAATTTGACTTTTTTTAAGCTATTTGCAGACAATTAAAATTTTCGGCTTTTCTAATTTTTTTTTTCTTAAAATACCGATAAAAAAAATTGGCTTTCCAAAAAATCTTTAAAATTTAATACAAGGGTGTTATAAGTTGTACATTTCGTAGTAAAAAAATCAAAATTCGTTAGTCACAATTTTTGTTTATAAGCATTTAAAGTTCAAATATTTACGAAATATGTCAAAATCTCGAAAAGTTGCAAGGAATTTTGAAGTTGAAAATTCATAACATTTTTGTGATTCATACCTAAGGTTAAAAAACCCAACACAAGGTTTTCCATAACTTTTTCTTCAAATAACTGTAAAAAAAATTCTAGTCAATATAGAAAAAATTGTATGAGCGTATGAAATTTAATTTTTTTACGAAATCGCGTAAAATAACGATATATTACAATTTAAATATTTTAAATATAGCTTATAATTTAATAATATCCTACTAATTATCCTAGACTGACAAATCATCTCCATTCAGAATCGTATTTCGTATAAAATGATACCTGTCATTGCATTCAAATTTAACACATCCATTAAGTAACCTACTCCTCTCCATCTCTCATCTCTACTATTGGTACAGCAGAGCGATACCCACTTGCCCACCCTTTTTTTTATGTTAATAATACGTAATTTTCCTAAAAACGTAAGTAGGTTCCGTTATTTTCAAATGTGTATAAGTAATTTTCTAAAATTGAATATTTTTATTAACATTAAATGCACTCATGACACATGTTCAATTATTTGTTATAAATTATGGCTAAAAACAATTATTTTTTTTTTTATTACTTATATTATTAGTATGAACGTTTATTATTATATTATACATGTGTTGTGGGTATCTTATATTATTTTTAATATTTTGATTATTTTAATTATAGTTATGTTATAAAACTATAAATAATATCATTAATAAAAAAATCACATAGACTTAATTATTTTTCAGAAATTATTACATCGTAACAACCATGGTTTTTTACTTATTAAATATATAATTATAAATCTCATACAGTGATATTCAATTAAAGCTCAAATAAAATTATAGGTATTAGCTAAAGTAAAGATTAATATTTATATTTTTTTAACCATATTTTTAATTTATGTTTTGATTAATATAATTTTTCAAATAGCAGAACATGTATTATAACGAAAAAATTAGGTTATCATAGGGTACTTTAATTTTCGTACATTTAAGATCATATTGTGTTATTTAATAAAAAAAGTAGTCAACATCGAACAATTTTTAATCATATAATTTATATCTACATTTATTTTTATACATCCAAATAAAATATTCAGCGCATTCCGTGTTTGATATTTTACGTAGTCTAATGTATTAACACTATCCTCGTTCAATTTATATTATACCAAATATAAACACGACGTAATAAGAATATAACGTTCGTTTCCGGATTAAGATAAAATTCTTAATGTTTGGTTTTCGCCTGGCGCGGGTTTGACGACACAATCAGAATTTGCACGTCTAAAACTCGTTTTAGTTATTAATACGACTATGCAATGTAAACGAAACTACTGGTCCACTCTACGCATCATAGTAGGTACCGTAACGACGATTGACAAGTGATCCATCGTATTCATCGTAAAACTTTATATTTTGTATATTATATAATAATATCATAGTTTTGAGAGCATGATGTACATAATATATACCCACTCTGATATATTTACATATTAATATAAACTTATATTTATATTAACTATTAATAAACAGAAACCAAATCATTGATACCTACCGAGAGCTTATTTTTTTTATCTTGGTATGAATCTGTATCCAGATTGAGAATATTATAAGGTCTGTGCAAAATAACTTGTGAAACTTGCTATAGAGTATTATATACCCAGGCATCCGCATCATACTATTATATATTATTTTGTTGACGACTTTATGTATTATGGAATTGAAATTTCCATACTTATATGTAAATGCAACGCGGTGTATATAATGTAATTATATTAGCACACGCGGCGTTTTTTACATTAAGTAGGTATACATGTTATATGAGGTGATTCACTAAACATGATTACCTCCTTTTTCCTTTAATAATGCATTTACTTAAATTACAACTGTTGGGATTTTAAGTCAGTTTTTCAAAAACTTAAATACATTTTGAGATACCGACTGTTAAAATAATATTCATGTTTGTGTGTGTGTGTGTGTGTGATGTCATAAATTTGATCATAATGTAGGTCAGAGATTCTCATCCAGGGTGCATCGAAATTATGTGAAATATATTTTTAGTCTATAGGCAATAGGGCATAGGGTGCCTCCGGATTTTTAGAAAATGATTAAGGGTGCCGTGAGTCAAAAAAGGTTGGGAACCTCTTCTGATGTAGGTATATGCACGTCGCGCTGGTGATCCACATAATTTAAATAATTAAATCGACCAAAACTGACCAATATAGAAGTCCTCTAGTATTCTTATTAAAAATTATTATTCATTATCGATGCGATCATTATTAATACTATATAATATTATGTACAATAATCATTGTTGTTTTAATCATTTCCAAGTGAATATCTATAATAATGATACATCGATAGTAACGCAACCGTTATTTCATAGATACCGCCGGTCATGAATCCCGATGACGATATATTGTATTATAATATTATTTAGATAAAATAGACTCTTTGTGGGGAGGGGAGGGGGTGACTTCGTATCTAACGTAGGTCGGATTTCGGAGACATGGTCCGAGTATATACAATATTTACTCATGTTTGTATACTATTATTATTATTGTTCCATATGTTATTACTTATAGGTATCATACTATCATATAGTTAAAGTGTTATCTAAACAAGGAAAACATTTTAGGACTCTATCTCTCAGAGAAAACCAAACTGTTATTTACGAGGGATGTAACCTATATATAATATCTTATGTTTATCTGTATTGTACGTACGGTTACTTGTAAAGCGATCGCAGTTTGTACGTAAAATAAAAATATATAGGAGTTTATTTATCATAATATTATACATGCAATATCTATACACTAACTTATTGGTATTTTATTACCATTTCTTTTGCACACGTATAAAAATACATTTATGATCGGTTGTAAAGTATTAGGTGGTTTTATCACGTAAATGAAACTATGAAAGTCTTGTCTAATTCTCTATTTGGAAGACTTCTCAGGATATCAAAAAATAAAATGTGTATAATTTGAAAAATCAAACAATACAGTCGTATTATAAAATAAGTAAAACATATCGGACTTAATATTCTTAAATAAGTTGCCATACAATATTATATTATATCTCTCGTAGACTTGAAATTCTATCAACAACTAACAAATGTTGTTTCGTTCCCCTTGAACTTTTTGTTACTGATGGTATGCTTCCGATAATATAATTATAATACATTCTGATCCGATATATATTGCTATATAATTATACATACGATCGACGCGCATGTAAATAATGGCGTTGATGGACGAGCGCGCGAAATGGAAACTATATAATATATCTGTGTGTGTGTATACTGTTTATATATACTATATAGTATATTATACATATATATCACTGCATCTTGCGGGGAAAATTATAATTTAAGTTAAGTGTTGTTGAGTTATTACGATATATTACATTTTGTTTATATTATACAATATAATGTCGACCAAAAACGGCGTTGCACTTTCAGCTTTGAGCATAAGTACCCTTGAAAATCTTTGCTTATACAAGTTAAACTAAATTTTAAAAGTATTAATCAAACACACGTACGTGATGTAATAACATGACACGTTTTTATTTAATCAATTGTGCCGCGATATAGCTACAAATAAATTATATTATAAGGTATAACGACGTACACAATGTTTAGGTATAATAGAGCAGTGGTGTAACTATCCTAATATATTTAAGAAAAAGATAATAGGGTAAAGCGACCTCTGGACTTCAAAGAATCAGATGAACGGTAGGCTCCACAGCCCGTTATTGATACCTAACTTAACCTAGCCTCTTTTTATTTTTAAATTTTTTTTTTTTAAGGAATCTTATCTTTTAAGGCGTAATTCGAATGTATTCAATTCTGCTTGACGGAAAATGCTAACGTCCACCTTATACTTCTAAATAATAATTAATAACTAATTTTACAGTAATTCCGTATATCTTGAGAAAAACATTTTTATCTCTGATTTACTACGGCCTGCTAAACATGAGCCTACAACGTGTAACCAGCTGAAATTGTCACTCTGGCCAAAATGTCATGCTACTGCAGGTATATAGTTGATGACAATATTAATTTTATACACATTATAATTAATATATGCTGTACACCGCTACATACAAACGTCTGATTTCGCGACGATGAAAGCAAAGACAACAACAAAATAATAATATTACGATCTCGGTGGCATATATATATATATATACATATATATTGGCGAGTAAAAAAAACCTTACACACAGGTCATAGAACCTGTTGTATGCGTGTGCGTGCGTTCGTCTGTGCGTGCGTGCGTGCTAGTATCTTTATGTGTACACGCGTATATTATATTACTATATATACTATATATTTATATATTATATTATATTGTATATATTATATGTACCTATACTCTCTCGCTGCGCGGGCGTCACGATTATTATTATTTTTTTATTTTTTTTTTCCATAAGATTTTGGGAACCAATTGGACAAAATATATGTATCCTCGCAAGTATGAAGAGTAATATAATTATAAACGGCATATCGAAAATCGTCGTTTGTACTTACACTGCGGGCAACGCGCGCGCACATAATATCATAATGATATGTATATATATTATTATTATTATTATTATTATTACCACTAATACTACTACCATTACCACTATAACGCGCGGCATCGTGTGTATCGTAAAATATGATTTTAATTTCCGGACAACCCGTCCGCGTGGAATGCAGATGTGGCGGCTCGACTCCCGCGGGCTGCGCGCTGCACGTCCTCTTTAATGTATCCCCCTACCCGGTTATAGGAATCAACTTACCGCGTTATACACACATTACCAGCGACCCAACCGCACGCGGCGACGACCGCGTGGAAATGAGCGAGCCGGCCAACGAGGAGGTTTAAGTACATATAGGTACTACATATATAACATATTACATTATATATATATGGTACAACCGATCCCCTCGAGAAATCCCCGCAAAGAGTCTAATTAGTGTGCTGCTGCCGGTCGGTGGGTCGGTCGGTCGTCCAGTGACCTTGAAATCGTTGCAGCCACAAATTATATCGTGTGTGCCAACGCTACGATTTTATTATTATTATTTTTTCGTGTTATTATTACCTTTTTTTTATTTCAACAACAGGACGAAAAAAAACCGACCACTATTGTCTTTTGTATCTACTGGTGCTGCTATTCACTCTATATATTGGCCTCAGCAGCCGCTCGCAGAGTATATTATTCATCGCATGCACCACACAATCGTCCGACGATAGGTCCAAGGACGTTAGGTTTTTCGATATAATTATGACGTCTTGCGTCGTCGTGGACCGCGGAGCGCGGTGACGATGTCGGCCTTCGCAAAAGTTCCTAGTGAAGTAGTGACGACGCGTATCGTGGGATCCGACGTACTATTATTATAATATTATTATTACGTGAAGTATACGAACGTAGCTTAAACTATTTTAATAAATTCCTTAACAATTTAACATCATTAATGCACGTGTATGATTGATCTGTACCAGACGGTTTTTTTCTTTCCACCACCGCCGTCTCCTCCGAGCGCCGTCGCTTCGTCTATATTTGTTCATGGGACCATAGTCCCCCACGCACGCTCGTGCGACAAATTAGCAATGAGTATTATGTTATAATATTTTTAAATTATGCATATTATACGTCTAAACTTATAAATAATTCTCAATTATAATAACGATACATTCGTTTTCCCTGCAGATCTCATATTTTATAATTTATAAAAACTACGCGAGTATTACAGTAAGTATAGGCACATATATCCATATCGTTTGTTTGTTAGCATCGTTAGCATACCTATATCCACGGGTTGACTCGTTGCAATATGGATAATATTATTATTATGGTTCTATTCAAGGGGATTAGAAGCGGTAATTTTCTATCTATCTAACACACTTGAAATATAGAAATTTAGACATGCTCATTCCTGCGTATCAATTTTTCTAGTGAACCGATAAAAATTCTAAAAACAAATTTGAATTTTTCAACAAGTCTACATGTGATTGATTTTCCTATATTTTTGATTTTATCCCCTTAAATCCTAACAAAATCATATTAAAAAATAGAATATCTCATTTTTTTGATCTCAAGTAGACTTGATGAAAAATTAAAATCTGTTCTTATAATTCTTCTTATTGCTTCACAAGATCAATCGGTACGTTGGAATGAAAACACGTCTAAATTCCTATGAATCACGTGTGTTAGATAAAGACAGAAAATCCCCATAACCCGATTTCTAACGTGGTTAAAGCTGTATAATATATATAATATTTTTAAACGTGTACACTGTATATACACTATAGGTAGGTACATGTATGATACATGAACGTACAAAATTATTGCCATTGTTATTGCAACTCGACCAAATCACAGAATTCGTATAGACTCGCACCCGTCCTTGACCTTATATATACGCCCGTACTCGTGGAAGGGGAGGGATTATATGCGACATGCGTATACGGTATACATTACACGCGTGTATAATAATATACGCCATGGATAATATTTACGAGAAAATAATATTTTCTTACCTACGTTGTTTCCGTGTCTGAAAATTATCCCGCTCTTTTGAAAATGAAACAATAACGACTTAGGACGCGTGTACGTAACAAAACGTTTGAGATTTTAAAACTTCGTACAATTTATTATTATTTAGTCTACATGCCTAATACAAGTATTAAAAACCGATTAATTTTTTTTTGAAATCAGAATCGTTAAAGCATGATTTAATAATATGAATTACTAACAATATAAATAAAACAATACATTTTGTAGATATATTTTTTTAATTGTTTATTCTAGGTAACCACAAATATATTAATGATTACGTTTCAACAAACAATTAATAATAAGTACCTAAAAGTAAATAAGATTATTTTAATTGCAATTGTACATTTTATGTTTGCTCAGGTATATAAGCAATATAAACATGTTAATTAAATAATTAACTGATTAAACAAAATATAATTGTTTTTGCTTAATTGTGAAGTATTATGTAACTGGTAAAATAACACCTTATTTTTATAAGAGCATTTACATAGAGCAATATATTTAAACATAAGTATTGACACCAGTACACCACGGTAATTTACACTTAGCTAAAGATAATTGTGATCTACAATTTTCAAATTTTAATACACAAATTGATATCTATAGGTACCTATATATATGGAACGAGTTTAATCGTTAATTAATTTTATTACTCATAAAGATGTTCATATTAAAATCAAATAAACAAACTCTAAATTGTCTGTTCATAGTTATTTATCAATTTAATAATTTATCGTATTTTATTATGGTTTGATTTATATAAAATAAAGCCTATTATTTTCATGATAATTTAAATTTACTTTACCACAAATAAAAATGAGTAAAACCATGAATTAAAATGGAATGTAAAAAATTAACTTAAAAAATATTTTTTATCATGATTCATATCTATAATTGTTTAGTTATTGAATTTTGGCAAGTACGAATTGCAAATATAATTATTGAAAATTAATAAACTTAACTAATTAAAGAAAAAGTAGGTATTCAAAAGTATATTCTTGTATTTTTTTGGTTCAACAAATAATACTTGAAATTTCTAATTCTTTATTTGACCTAAGGCGTGACGAATGACGATACATACTTTTTTCATTGAAAATGTAAGTAACTTCATAACCTTGTTCATAATAACTTAGTTCTTCAATTAATGTCTTTAAACATAGATTTATTATTGACAATACAATTTGTAAAATTCTATTTATCTTCAAAGTTTAATTATCGTTTGTTTGGGAATTGAATCAAACTGTCTATAAAAGTATTTCACATTATCTAAAATCTCACGAGTGACAAAATAATATTCTCACAAATTACTCGATAAGAAACAAATTAATATGAACTTTCAAGCAATTATAATCGGTTTAAAATTCCTAAGTCATTATATTGAATGTTTTAGATTAAATTTCACCAATATGAAAGCAATAAATAAAACACTTGCCAAGTTTTTGTGCCAAATAAGGTATTTTATCGCATTGTCTTCACCAACATTCTAAAGTGGTATTATAGAAGTATTAGTAAAGAAAGCACATTAAATATAGTAGTTTAGAATTACATATAAATCTTGTATAAAAGTTACATATTATTTGAGTTCAATTCGAAAGTTATACAAAAGAAAAACGGACACTTACACAATTAGGTACTTATTTGATTTTTAAAAATTACGTTTTACATCTATTAAGCTTTATACATTTAATGCAAGTCTAATATTTACTCGTTAAAACTAAATCTTTAGAATATTTTTCTACAACATTAAGTGTAGATTTTATAAATATGTATGAATTTTCCAAAAATGCAATGAATAATACATTTTGTTTTAGGTAAACAAGCAATTAATTATTTAAAATTATTATTTTTAGTTCCCAGAATAAGTTTTACTTTGTAGATAGATACTTATAATCAAGTTGTGTAAAAAGTGCAAAATTTGTCTTTTATAACTGTATAAACTTTTTATCTCTAATGTTGGTATGTTTGAAAATATGTTAATGCGAAGTTTCTGACTTTTGAGTGATTTATATTCAACCGAATTTCTTATTTGTTCAGTTTAAATGTATATAACATACATCATACGTATTTTTGTTGGATTAATGCAAGATAAAACTATAAAAGTAAGTTTTATCAGTTAATTTTACAACTTTTATGTACACACTAATAATAACATGAAGTCAATGTAGTAATTGAAGTCCATGTAACTTCTATAATTCATATAAAAAAATTAAAATGTACATAAAGATATATCTCATAAATTATGATTTTGTTATTGTGGTTCATTTAATATTTTTGAGTTATAGTATAATGTAATATATTATATAAAATGTATACATATCTATAGATACTCGTATTTCCAAGAATCATTATATTATGTGCAGAAAATATTATATTAAACGTTATTATTATTACTTTTTAAAAAAAAATCTTTAAATATAATTATCATAATGATCGAACCAAAAAAATATAGATCACGCCTGAACCAATTATTTCGTAAAATTTTTTTTTTTTTAATTGTTTTTTTTCATGGTAGAATTTCTATAAACAAAATGAAAATATTCATCTAATTCAAATCCTACTTGCTTAAAACTCTAACATACACCTATATTATTTTAATTAACTTATAATTTTCATCATTTGTTTTAATACAATTTTGGGTTTTGGTTTGTCTTTTAAATAAATATAAGAATTTGTTTAATTTCATTAATAGATACATTTATGACCTATAATATAATATCGTTTATTATTTGATAAGTTCTGATACTGATAATATATTTTGCACCGCAGATTTACAGTAATATTAAAATTGAAGTTTTATAATATAAGATATATCTTGGGCTTACGTCGAAATGTCAACAATTTTTTGTTTGTGTATTATATACTAAAGTATATTATGGTATAATTATAATGTATACAATTTTTTTTTTTTATTTATTTAACATTTGTTTTAGTATGCAAAATAGATATTATACAGTTAATATATTATATGGATACGTTTATACCCACCTAATACTTATATGCTATGAATTATTATTTTATTATACTTAGGTATTAAACATAGAATAGGTTATAAAAGGTAGGTATGTATTATTTTATTCAATATCATATCTAAGAATGTTAAGTACATTATCAATAGTTATTAGTTTATTAATGCAAAACACCTTGTTTAAAAATAATATAATCAGCTAAAGTCATACACATTATAGTCAATAAATAATAATTCATCGTTATAAAAAAACTTGAAGTGTTTAACTTTTGTTTTATTAAATATTGTATATTGAGACACTTGTTTAAACTAAAATTTTTCTCTTTTTATACTTGTTTATTTATACATTTAATAATAATAAAATGTGCTGTGTGAATATAAATATAATATGGTATAATGCTATAATATAAGCCATTATATATTATTAAAATAATAAATAAGCAAAGAAAAAAATGATGGACTTTTATTTCTTAGAAGTCATCAAGAGAAGGTTGTTTCAAAAAAATAATAATAAGATATATAAAAATAAGAAGAAAATGTTTCAACTATTATTTATTTAGAAAAATTTGCTATATTTAATTTTATCTGCAAACACTACGTATAAATAAGACGAAATAAACTGAAAATTAAAACGTCGTTAATACGACCGCGTCGACGGTATAGCAGTAAGGTAGGATTTGCAGATTACTTATATCAATAAAATAAGCTGCGTGAATAACTAATAATAATAATATAAAAAACTAAAAATGTCTCTTTTGACGTATTAGTAGTGAGGGAAGTCGGGTGCGGCCCAACGCGACGATCCTTCGGTAGTGAAAAAAAATAAACAGAAAAATCGTTTTTTCTCTTTATTACCGCTAAACACTAGTAGTTATTATATATATACTACTGATACTCAAATGGCGTCCTATTAAATTTTTAAGTATAAAGTATAAAAAACACGATATTATATTAAATTCAACCCAAAGATTTGGGTTCGTGTTTTAATCCAAATTAGTCCAACACAAATACATGTACAAATATGATTTACGACAATTTTCGAAAGAATAGCTATATTATAACTTTGTAATTACTAATTAGCGGTCAAAGTCGTTCGAAGTAGAAGTGGTATATGATTCCTCTTTTATTCATTTTTGTAATAGGTAGGTATATTTTCATCGTAATATTTAATTATCTTTAAAAATATCATTCCCCTCTTAAATAATCAATTATAATATCATAATATAAGTATAGAAGAGCTTTAATTACGCATATTTATTTATACTTCAAGCTAAAAGTACGAGTATAAATGTATAATAAGTATTAAAGTGATACAACAAATAATATTTCACTATTATTTGTGTTTGTATTTTATCTTTTTTCCAAAATTCTAGTTTTTAAAAATTGAGAAATATGAGGTACTTATGTAATATTTGATATTCGTATTCCGATCGCCCAATATGCTTATTTCAAGTCTGTTTTTGGACCACGTGCGACTGAGTGCAAAACGCTGTCATGATACAAATTTGCAGAAAACGCACACACGCGCGTATGCGTTCATGCCTGCTTGGATATGTGTGTAATAATATAATAATAACGCCTCGACCATATGTCCAACAGATGTTGTTTTTATTTTTAAGGGTGGTGACGACCACCGCGATTATATACGTCTACAAGAGCGTCGTATATTAATAAGTGGAATACATTTTTGTAAACCGACCACCGTCATAACCGAGCGCGACGTGTATAGGTATTATGTTTGTACTGCGTATAGTGAGTATAGTATAATACATAGATTTTATTTATACGTTTGTACACTGTGTTATATTCGGACAGAGTGGCGAAAATTATTGCACGTACACAACACACAAAGACCGTATAGTATACCTACGTGAGATACTGCGTGCGCCAAGAGCTACTGCTGCAGAAGCTGTATGTTTACAATATTACATCGCGGTGTTGTCTACTGTAAGTAGGTAGGTCGGTAGGTATATTATATAGGTAATATAATATGTATAATTTATGCTGTAAAAACTAAATAGGTGCCTGTATAAATTCATTTCATTTTTCGTAATTTTGAGGATTCTGGTAAAATGTGATATGATAACGCGCATATCTAATATGTCTATATAAATTTGTAATTTAACCCTTACAATATACAGAGTGAGATTAATTGGACCTTATAACAAAAAAAAAACATATTTAGATCAATTTTAGAGACCTACTTAGACCAATCTATACTATGCAAGACTTCACTCATTATAATCGAACTCTTGAGCATAAAAATGATAATATTTTGAACCATCAGTGTATAAAATGTTGTCGGCTGAGAGCATATTTTATACTATTTTGGAAATTTTTAGTTGTATATTACTATACTCATTAGTCATAATTTTGAATTATAATTTATATTTTAGCTATATAATATATATTATATTAGCTTATAAAAATTAATATAATATATGTAATAACTAATAATACTTAATGTATGTATTGTATATTATAGTGTTATACTAAAACTAAACAAATTACCATGCAACGCGTTACCTAATCATTATACCCAAGGTTTTCTGGATTTCCGCAGTGTAATATATAGTTGTAATAAATTCTAATATTTCTAAATAAAATTGTATACAGTTGCAAAGGCGAATGAAACTGTCTATTTGTTCAAGGAACCCTTGAATAATATAGGTGACTTTGTGCATCCTACCTTGATCTGTGGTGTAATCCTCTGGAAACGGGCAGTATACGTGTTCGTCGAGCCCGAGGTTATCAAGACTCATTTCACCACTGCACTACACTATTATAATACACACTCGTGTATGATAATGCAAAAACGGTTAGTTATAGATAGAAAATATCCGGGATTTCGTCTCACTGCGCGTCACTTTATAATAAAATGGTACTTACTCGATCGCGTGGATGCTAAAAACGAAAGAAAATACGCGAAAACAGTTTGGTTGAGAGTCGGACCGCAATGACCATTTAATAAGACCGAAAAAAAATATATTGCGGTTACCCAGAATATACCGTAAGCAATAAAGTAGTAGTTGGTTGTTTCCTCGGCCGTGCTTACTTCGCCACTTCGGTCAAACCGCGTTAATTTAGAACCTCAGCGGTTTTTCTGATAATGTTTTGGTGGCGACAACTTTCAGAACGCGAATTTCACAGTGAGATTCTATAAACCCGTGTAGCTCTGTGTAACTTTGACCGTGGTAAGCAACTCGGCTGCTGCAACCAGCTTTATCATAGTATACCATATAATAACGAGTGGTTAACCGCGATATTTTCCAATGGTATATATAGTGTAGAGTGTTGAATATGTAGTATGATAGATTGATAGGTAGACAGGTAGTTTAATAACTTATAGAATACGTGTCACAAACATTCTGTTACCTACGTATCTGGTATAGAGAATATAACACAAAACTTAATAGTGGAAACTTGGCTTAAAGATACCCTCACAATTCACTGTGCCATAAGTCGTGTTTTGTAAGGTAACATAATGTGGGTAAAACGTTACATTCAAGTTAAATACGAATCAGTTCTACAAGGTGAGTTATGAACCAACTTTTACGACAACAGTCGTTGCTGTGACGCTGTTCGTATTATTTGCATTCGTATAATACGCTATCCGATTTACTGCGATTTTCAATCGAACCGTTTTCAAATATATGTAATTTGTGTATGGTGTGACGAAATTCCGATTATAAATATAAATTCCTATCTATAAAGGCGGTTGTCTTGGTGTTTTTCTCTATGATCTGTTGTGACTTTGTGTTAGTATACTTTTTTGCAATTTAGTATATGACATGGTTAAAATTCATTTTTTTTTCTTCTTCCCAATTTAATATATTTACTTAAGAATTATAAATTTAAAGTTAATGCGTGTCTGTACTGTGTGTCCGTGTATGATGTAAAACATGTATATATATATATATACCTAGTGACACTCCTCTTTTCGTGACGTACATTTGTACACTGTGGACTGAGGTACAATGTACACACTACATACTCACACACCACTTATCGTAAACCATTTGAAGAAAGAAAATTAATGAATTACCTACTTGCGTGTGAAAAACGCACTATAGACACACAATGTCCAGATACGACGACGGATTGAGGTGCGGTCCGATAATATTGTATACCCTGGTTTAACGTTGCGCGAGCTCATTGTCATGTATTTATATATATAATATATAGTATAGCTATATGGTAGATTACTAGGTTATATACAAAAACTCACTCCCACAAAAAAATGTCGTTATGTCTTACCCGTCTTAGATAATTATTATATCTAAGTCACTATAAAATATATACACATTACAAATTATAATATTTCATACATAATAATATACTCATATATTATATTGTATTATTATAATCGATGCTGTAATAATGGCAGTTTGCCAATTGCGCCTAAAATTACTTTTTTAGATACAATTGCGCTCTAAATATTTAATGGTCGATTGTGCTCAAAACATTTTACAATACCTAAGAAAAATGTATTAATTAGTTATAATTATTATATAATAAATGAAAACACTAACCGATTTTTTTGTGAATGTAATATATAATATAATATAAATAAATAAATAATTTTACCATACCCGTAATAATGTATAATGATAATATCTACCTTTATCCGAGGCTTGTTTTATAGGTTTTCAATATTATATATTGGTCTCGTATTAAAACTTACAGCTCTATACACATTATTCGATTACCAAATTTGGTAGTCGTTATTTTCAACGTATTTGTACGAAATTGTTATCCGCTGATAGTGTTGTTGGATTATCGTATCTATATCTATTAAACTATACGAATTTGGGTATTCGTGGTTCGGCCAATTTTTGATATCTCATGGTTTTCGTATACCTGTATTATATGTGTTTATTGTATACTTGTTGGAAATTATTTTATTTTTATTTTTATAACGTAACTAAGTTAAATTGTTATCATGACTTCAGATATGCATACACCAGTGTTTGAAAACTTATTAGTTTTATTTAAATTAAATATATTTTGTTCGTTATAGACATAAATTCACTTTTCTTCTCTTTAATAAAAAAACAACATACAAACCGCCTATGACAATTAAGTAATAAGTATTTTGAAAATTTCATCACATTGATAACCTGCAACACCATTCACGAATTTAACACTTATAATGTAGTTGCATGTTTAAACATCAATGAAATTAATAACGCGGTTAGGTTACGTTTATAGGTTAATTATCAATGTGATTACGTATATATAAATAATATACATGTTTAATTTCCGATAACACATTGAGGTCAATATATATTATACTTATAGGTATATGAGAACAGAGAAAATATACCGATACGTGTTTATTATTACTATAGTTATTACTTATTAGTTATTAATCATTGAAAATGTTATGTTGTTGTCTCAGTGTTTATGTATATATATATATATATATTCGTAAATTATTGAATATTAATTAATGATTAATGTAGCCATGTAAGTATAAAACCATTACTTAAAGTCAGTATGATATAGTAATGATACACGCATACATCAAATCGTACGATTTTTAATGTAACTATATAATATATATTTCAATCCAAACTTGCGTGCCGTGTACAAAAGGCAATATTATTATAATGTAATATTAATATTACAGAAATATTAAAAACATCGTAAAACAATATTATTAAACGTATATATAAGAATACATTTTATATGAAAATAATAAATAGTATTATCGTATTTAAGTAATCTTATTAGTTATATTCATCGCTCTAATTTACCACGTATACGTCAACATGTGTTATTATTGAATTTCTATTTGCTATACTAAACTGTATCTATTATTTCGAAAAAAAACAATGTTCAATTGATCTAAATTGTAGACTCTAAAATTCTGTGGTAATGTTTATACCAGCATTTACACTTACAAGTAAAACAACAACAACAACAACAACCAATGATATGGTCTAGAGATAACAATAATTATAAGAATTAAATAAATAATATTAATATTTACCTGTAATGAATAAGAACCAAAAGTCCAAAAACCATTACACTTTATAATACAGAGTGTAATACCCGTAATACCTATTATATTATATCAATGAAAGTGTATTATTATAATATAATAGTGTTTTAGTCGTCCCCGTCGAAGACGGTATACCTATAATAAGTACCTAAGTATTATCAATAATAGACGGTAAAACGAAAAAATGCTGTGCAACAGAAGAATGCAATTCGCTGTACGATAAAATAATAAGAATGCGTTCCACCGAAATGCAACAATAACAAATTAAATAGCCCATAGGCTTCGGTTACAAAAAAAATATATAGTAATAAATAAACCCTTTCAAAAACTATTTTTTATAATACAAAAGATTTGCTAACGTTTTATTATTATTATTATTTTTTTTATTATTCAAAATACATCGGGTTGATTTAGATGAGCTATTACTACTAATGCAATCAACCAATTCATTTTGTTGACTGAGAAAATCACCTTAATGCGTACTTTGTATTTTATTTTATACAGAATATAAATAATATAAATATTATATTCTTGTGTGTTGTACAAAATGTAGTGTATAATATAATGTACATAATATATATATATATATATATATATTTTACTCTTACTGCAGTGTATCACTTGTTGTAATCCTTTTTTTTTTCTTAAGAACACTGCAGTATGATGATAATTTTCCTAATTTATATGATATAATTGGTCTATTTACCGTTCTTACCGTTCTATTACTATAATGCTATAAGTATTCATTTTATCGGTCAAAATATGTATGTTTTTTTCGTAGATTAAAGTAATATTGATACTATATTTTAATAAAGAAAAAAATCAAATTTTCATCATGGTAAACTTTATTGATTTAAATGATTTAATATTCCATACGTCTACATAATACCAATAATAATACATATTTTGTAGAAAAATATTCTATTTTAGACTACAAAAGTTAAATTATGGTTGGTCATTTATGTATTATGTGTATGTTTTTTTTTAAATATGAACGTATTAATAGTATATTAAATAGTGGACTATAATCTATTAAGTATTAGTATAAATATACTACTATAGTTCGTAAAATGGAGTACCCAATAAAATACACAAGTAAATAGCAAAAATAATTTTAATAATAAGAACGTATTCATGTACGTCATTGACATTGAAATCTTCGATAGACCATCCTCTATCGTCATCGCGGTGTCCCCATTTATTGCTTATCCGTGTATAAATATCGTGCCGGGTCACTGACATATTATTCCATATATATCATACAGTATACGTGCGTATGTCTAATAAATAATAATGCACTCGGTTGCGGCGATGTATATTGTATAATACATATATAACTTATAAGTAGACTTAGCAGTATGTGTGCCAATCAATAGTGTGTACAATGAAAGGACCGCGGTTTCACACGCGCGCAAATGACTTACAAGACAAAATTTACTAACAAGGATGGCATTGTCAGACCTTCTGCTTCCTTCCACATTACATGCGTGAGCAGTGTGTGTATGTTTAATAATATGTCAAACGCCGAATGCCGATTTTTACCTATATACCTACGCATTGTGCGTTTTGAATTTCTCACATATTTCTTTGGTTGTATAACATAATAACATAAATAACAATAAATTATGTAATATTATCATCACCGTAGTAGTATAATATAATAAAATATAAATTAATTGATATAGTATAATCACTGCATTAGACAAGACGGTATTCGATAAATATCTTCTGAATTTATTTTAATGATAATATTAATAAAAATAAATATTATTATTATTATTTTCGTATTACTATTTCATGCGTTAATAATATTGTATATTACACAACTATATTTATATATATATTGATTATTGAGGATGTCAGAGATATGAACACGAATAGAGAATAGACGATTTATATAAATTATATTGAGATTTATGCACCGCAAGCGGATTAAAAATAATATGTACAATAAATACCGAGTGTTTTTAGATTTTCTTTGACTCGCGCAAGTCGACAATTAAGGACCTAGTAGTAATTTTCAAAATAAGTAATATTTTCAAGACCATCTTGTAAAATATTTTTTTATTATAAAAAACTAATCAAAGTTTAAATAAACGATGAAAAGAAATTAAATTGTATACTGCCTGATATACATTACATGTATAATAATAAGAAAAAAGCTTTGTAAAAAAATTCACGGAAAAGTATTTTTTCCTTTATTTATTTAATTTTTTTTTAATATTAGCAGTTTTTTTACTCTAAAATTACTTTATTTATTTTTTACGTATATGAAGCGTTTACAGCAATTTTAGTAAAAAACAAAAATTGGTTACGAGCTCTCATTTGAAAAAAAATAAGTTTGTATCGCCACAAGACACTCTTTAAATAATAAAAAAATATTTGAAAATATGGTTGTTAACTATGCTAAAAAGAAAAATCAGTATTTGAATTAATGCATATATCATATAGAATACTTATACAAGGATCCCTTGTTGGATTAAGTACCATGCTGGATGAATTACGCTGTAACTATTACTGCGAAGTTGTTCTCTGATGGTATTTTTTTCATATATCTACTAAATAATAATTAAAACATCATGTACTTAGCACTTGTTTATTTTTATTTTATATTATTTAAAATTTAAAATTACTCTTTTAATTTTTTTTTCATTTTAAAGTATTTATATTATAAATTGATTATGACAGTAAAATTACCTAACTGTAATTACTATATTGTTTTTATATTTGTTGATTTGATCAGTTTTTAATTTTCACTACACTTAACACTATATAATAACAACGATTATAATACTCATAACGATAAAAAAAAGTGTTGTTAAAACATTTTATTAATAACTAAAATGTAAAAGTATGATATGTATAAAACATAAATGTTTATTTTTTGTCCAATTGTTTGACTAAAATATAATATACGTAATATTACTAATATTAGAGTAAAAATATTATATTTGTTTTTAAATTTATGATTTAATAACAAAATCCATTTTCAGTAAAAAAAAAAAAATACTATTTGTCTATAAAATCCATTATTTTGAAATTATTTTAATCGACTTTTTTTGCTTACCACTTGGCACCATTCACCCGCAGTTAATTGTAGACTTATACCTATCTATGATTATGTCTATATTATATTCCATTCATCGTGACTAGTCGTACCTCGTACATCACTATTTTTTTATCTATTGTAAATTAGTTGCGCTTGCAATTCATCCAAATACATACGTAAGATGATACTTTACAAGACTTTACATCATTCATGAAAAAAAAAACATGATATGTTTTACATTTAAAATTGAAAATCGTATTACAAGCAAAAATGAGAAGTACGCGTTAAACTGCATTTTTTTCTTCCTATTCGTAATATAGTCGAATTATGTATGAGTTTTACATGGTCAAATTACATTTTCTATAGTCAAATACAAATAATTTATCAAACATAATAACGATTATATAGTAATTTAAATGTCATAAAACGTGTAAATTGATTAACAATTCTCTCATTTTTCAGAAGAAAAAAATAATTATCAAAATATATCATTTATTTTTTGCACCCATTTGTCTATATATAGTCAGTTTAAATAGTTTTACTGAAAATTATAATACATAGTTACATGCTTAGAATTGTTGATTTATATTGCAATATAAAACAAAGGAATTTCAATAATGTAATGATAATGGAATAATTGATAGAATTGTTAAATTATTAGTAATTATAAAATTATATTATCATCAGCATCTATATTTAATAATTATAAATGTATATATATATTGTTAACATGACATACGTAATTTAATCATACAGTACAGGTACCGTTTAAAGTAGCAAAAATATTGTTTTTAACTAATTATCAAATATTTTAAATTTTTTTATAAAATAATATTATTAAATAATGAAATACATTTTATTTATATAATATTTTACCTTTAACCTACTTAAAAATGAATATTTACAATTCGAATTAGTAGTAATTTTTGAACCAGAAATTAATATTGATGCAAATATACACCTTTATAGTTTATATACCTAAAATGGAAATACGAGTAACACGCGATTTCTTTTTTTATATAAAAATACAACTGATAAAACATTTAACACATTTTATAGGTTTAAGTTATAAATATATTAACAATAAATAATACATCAACATTTGTCAATGTCAACAATTAAAACCCATTCATCATTTACCATCAACTGTTTCATCGCGACGTCATAAAAAACAAATATAGGTAGTTCCAGTAGTTATATCAATATTAACTATATTTATATTATTGTATCAACCTATATAATATAATAATATATATATAATATTATATAAAATAATAATACAAGTATTACAAAAATCTATGTATAATTTAAAATTTCTGTCATCGTCAGATTTCTCTTCAAGCATAATATTAGTGTATCTATTAGCATCATTTACGACACAAATGTATATATATATATATATTATATAAGTTTATTGTATAATGTATATTATATGTCATAGGTACTTATAATATTTGTTCATGCAGTTGGTACTATAACTGTAAGTACCTATATTATACATTAGGTATTTGATATAATATACAAACATGTGTTTCCTGTAATAATATAGTAATATATTATAGGACATAGGTACGTTATTATGGATACTGGTATACTATACACGCGCGATGATGGATTAATAATGTATCATAACATTGACTAGGTTTTAATTTATATGTATAATCTCATTGTATTTTAACTTATTTATTATTATACACTCCGATGTATGGCTACGAATTCAATATACCTATCGAATATACCAAAATATTTATAATCGTACAATAATTTAATAATAATTCGTTTTTCACTTCTCACGAAAAAGTAAATACATGCCATTTAATAACAATGGGTTAATACTATAAATCTATAAAGTATCAGCTCAAGGATAGAACATGTATAACATGAATACCTATCATTTATTGTGTAAATGAAATAAATACAGTAAATGCTGAACCTATCACTTTATAGGTAGACCAGTAAGACGTAATCGTATCGATAACCATAACGTTTAAAGTAGGTACACATTATTACAATGTATCCGATCCCGGATTATTGAAATTAAAAGTAAATCTAAAACTATTGCACATCAGTATGTTTCGTTGTTTTATATTTTCATTCGAGACTTATAGTTAGGTATATGAAAAATTAACTCACACCTACCTACCTATTGTAATATTATATTTTGAAATATACCCAAACATGATTAGTATAAACAATATGTGTTTAACGAGATGACAAAGTCATATCCATGTATACATATTTATAATTAATCTGGCCTGAACATTGCAGATAACTTATCAATTATTTAAACATATATTTTAATTTACACTAACCCGTCAATCTCAAACAACTTTTCAGAAATGAACAAAATAAAATATAAAATGTCTAAAATGTGTACAGTTGCCTTATATATATAGTTGAAATTTAATGTTTTTTTTTTTAAAACTATTTTACCTATTTAATGTATATTATAGATTATTTTCTTTTTGTCCAGTGGGTAATAATATATTACAATAAAAATAATTGAATTTCAAATACAATAGATATACCTATGCAAATAGAAATTTTTTTTTCGATTATGATTTTAAAGCTGTGCCTTAACCCACCACGAATCAATATAATATATAATATTATTTATCTGACAAAGTAATCCAATTGTTTTTAATGAAGAAAAAGCATTTTATTCGTAAAATAATTTTAAAGATACTAGGTACATAAATTGTCAAAAAAATTATGGTTAATAATAATTAATAAGTAACTATACTAAAAGCTATGAAATAAAATTATACTTGTTCAATTTGTCCACACATTGATAAATATACCTTATTATTGGATTGAATTTATTTAGGACCCTGGTAAACTAGTTTGGCTTCAAAATTAAAAGAAACCCTATAACTTTCTAGATGGGGGCTTGACAGTTACCGTGGTGTATAAATCATTTAAACAAAAGTAATGAATTTCATGTGTTTGCGTGTATGTATGTATCTGTGTGTGTGTTTGAAAAATAGGTACTCCCTGTATAATGTTTCAAACTTTTATTGTTTGATCGTAATATAATATTTTATTAATTGTTTAAAAAAAAACCTTATTATTTTTAATTATTATTATATAATTTACTGACTATCCTAATATAGGTAAAAGTTCATTTTAGGTTTGTATATATATTATGTATTATCATATATTGTGTTGTTTTCGGAGATATGACTACACGGAGAGATACTACTATTATAATAATTGAGCAATAAACTTGCATTTATCTGTGTGGAGGTATTTAGTATTTACAATAGATATTATAATATATTATTATTATTATTATTGTATTATTCCTACCATAACACAATCTCTCATATATTATATAGCTTAGTGTCAAGTGTTTCAATTTTAATAAATTAGTTCCACTAATTTTGCACCTGTACACATAACATATCGATTGTATAAACTATAAATCATAATAGATATGATATATACTATCGTATATATAGACAATAATAAGCGTTTATATAATGTACTTCTGAATTCGAGATTACCTAATAATCCGCATAATTGTATAAATATTAAATACTTGTATAAGTAATTATCATTTTATCAATATGGGTCAAATAATTTGTCCGTCAAGAATTAGTTAACTTTGCGTATCTTCTGTATTTCTTTACTTATCGTATATATGTATTTTATTCGAAATACCTTTATTTTGTTTCAGTATTATAAAATGCCAATTCAAGTATCACACGCTACGAGATGACGCAGAGAGAAGATGTACTTAAGTTTGAACAGGGGCGCATTAAAGCCCTCCAAGAGGAGAGGCTACACATACAAAAGAAGACTTTTACCAAATGGATGAACTCATTTTTACAAAAAGTGAGAGTGTTATGTGGATTTGCAAACAAAATCGGGATGCACTGTTCGCCCAATATAAATATTTAATGTATTTTATTTGTTAACCATATTATATAGGTAAGAATGGAGGTGGACGACTTATTTGTGGACTTGGCGGACGGAAAAAAGCTTCTCAAACTATTAGAAATAATTTCCGGTGAAAAACTAGGCAAACCAAATAACGGGCGTATGAGAGTACACAAGGTGGAAAACGTTAACAAAAGCTTAGCGTTTCTACATACAAAGGTATTGTTAAAAATACGTTTTAGTACATATATCGGTTATATTATTTTGAACACGATTAAGACTGATTAATTTTGTCAACAAATTATAAACGAAAATTACTCATAAATAATCATTATGCCCAAATAGGTGAGATTAGAAAGCATCGGGGCCGAAGATATTGTAGATGGAAATCCTCGACTGATTTTGGGTTTGATATGGACAATTATCTTAAGATTTCAAATTCAAGAAATTGAAATCGATGTGGTAAGTGATTATCGTGTTCAACAATTAATCAAAAGCAAAATAAACTTATATTGCTTAATAAATTTATATTATATTATAATAATTAATAAAATTATACTAAAATTGAAAATAGGACGAAGAAAATGAAAGCAGTGAAAAAAAATCGGCTAAAGACGCTTTGCTTTTATGGTGTCAGCGCAAAACAAATGGCTATAAAGGCGTTAACATACAAGACTTTACAGGTATGTAAATAATGAAAACAATTCTGTAAAAAAAAAATTACAATAAATAAATCTGTACCTTTAGGAATAGTTAGATACGTCATATTATGTTATAATATATGGTTTTGATTTCTATAGGTTCTTGGAGAAATGGTTTGGGATTCAATGCATTAATCCACTCTCATCGGCCTGATCTACTAGATTTTCCTTCGCTTGAGAAGAATACCAATATCGACAACCTAAATATAGCGTTCGATGTAGCCAATAATGAATTAGGAATTCCAAGATTACTTGACGCTGAAGGTAAAATAGATCAATGATTATTTTAATTTGTATAAATAATAATATCATGTTTTGTTTGAAAAAATAGACGTAGACATAAACAGACCAGATGAAAAATCCGTAATAACATATGTCGCTTCGTATTATCATACGTTTGCGAGGATGAAAAATGAAATGAAAAGTGGTCGAAGAATAGCCAATGTAATCATCAACACTTAATATTATTTTATAACGAATGTTATAAATTCTACGAGTTTTTTTTTATATATGTATATATTTTTTAGATACTTGGTCAACTGATGGATATAGATAAGAAAAAAATAATTTATGAACAACTAACTTCCGACTTGTTAGAATGGATACGAATGAAAATTAAAGAACTTGATAATCATAATTTTCCTAATTCTTTAGAAGGCATTCAGCGTGAACTATTAGCATTTAAAAAATATCGGACTGTTGAAAAACCTCCCAAGTATGACCAGTATGTTTTATATTACATTTTAACGTTACATATTCATTTCCTGTGTACAGGTATATAGAACGGAGTGAAATTGAAGCTCTTTACTTCCATATTAATACCCTACTCAAATCACTTAACCAAGGCGTGTTCATACCCCAAGACGGACAATTGATACATGATGTTGAACGTAACTGGGAAGCCTTAGACAGGGCCGAACATAAACGCGAAGTTGCTCTACGAGAAGAGCTATTAAGACAAGAACGTTTGGAGCAACTCAATTACAAATTCGAAAAAAAAGTATACAAAACATGAATATTAAACTAATTACTTAGACACTTACTCTATACTTTTTTTTAAAA
Organism: Rhopalosiphum padi; assembly: GCF_020882245.1. Taxonomy (NCBI): domain Eukaryota; kingdom Metazoa; phylum Arthropoda; class Insecta; order Hemiptera; family Aphididae; genus Rhopalosiphum; species Rhopalosiphum padi. The sequence goes on along the minus strand of NC_083598.1, from coordinate 6,967,528 downwards.
TTTAGAGTGTTCTTCGAGACGGTTACCTAAAAGAAATGATCCAAGTACTGAATGATCCTAGATTTGGCAATAGTTTAACTCAAGTTGATGCAACTGTAAAGAAACATGAAGCCATTAGTGCTGACATCATGGCAAGAAAAGAACGGTTTCACGATTTAAATGCTATGAGTGATGAGTTGATTAAAGAAAACTATCATGGAGCACAGAGAGTAAAAAATAGGGAGGAAGAAGTATTGCAGAGATGGAAAGATCTTTTGAAACTTTTAGAAAGTCGCAAAATAAATTTAAACAATATAAGTACTATGTTTTCTATGCTTAGGGAAATAGAAACAGTTATGTCTACCATACAGGTAATCTTGAATACCAAATATTATTTAAATTAAATAAATATTTTAAAAGGATAATCCATAATTATATTGTTTAATATTGCAGGAAATTGAAGTGACCTATAAATCTGAAGATGTTGGGCCTCATCTACTCGTTGTAGAAGACTTATTGCAAAAACAAAACTTGACTGAAATGCAAACTACAGCCATTGGTGAAACGGTTCGAAGATTAAATAGGCAAGGTCAACAATATGTACCTTCTAAGCATAAAGATACTGCTTTATTAAAAGAAAGTTTAAATCAACTCAACACTGCATATGACAGGTAAATATACTAAATATTTAAAAAAAAAAAATCAAAGCATACTCATTCATTGATTTTTATAGGCTGTCTGAATTAAGTAAAGAAAGAAGAGCTAGACTAGAAGAAGCAAGAAATTTTTATCAATTCATTGAAGACCATGAAGATGAAGAAGCATGGCTTGTCGAAAAGCAGCGTATTTGTAAGGCTGACATTTCAGCAAAGGATTTAAGAGGTGTATTGAGTTTACAACAAAAACATAAGGTTGTTAATAATAATTACTAATAACATTTTTAGTGTTCATATTGTAATAAAATAGTTAATTATTAGGTTTTACTGGATGAGATGAAAGTACATCGTCAAAAAACTGATCAAATATGTAAATCTGGTCTGAGTATAAATTCCAGTGAACCTTCAGAAGTTCAATCACGGGTTGATTCTTTACAAAGCAACTGGAATTCATTAAATAGCTTATCTCAACTGAGAACTAAACAATTACAAGATGCAGCTGAAGCCTATCAAGTAATTTATTGTTTAATAATCTCCAAATTTAATATTTATATTAATATATAAATATATATTTATATTTATAGTTTTATGCTGATGCAAATGAGACAGAATCTTGGTTATATGAGCATTTAACAGTATTGAATACCACTGACCATGGAGTTGACGAACCAAGTGCACAAGCTCTGTTAGCTAGACATAAAATACTTGAAGAAGAATTAGATGCGTATCAAGGAGACATACAATCATTGAATGCACAAGCTGACAATTTAGTCAAAGCAGGAATATCAAATATTTTGGTAATTTAATTTATATTAAATTATATTTTATGTATTATTATAAAAAATATTAATTCAAAATTGCAGTTGTCTAATGATACAAATCAAAAAGTTCAAGTTGAACCAATAGAAGAATGGGTGTTTGAAACTAGGTTACTTCCCCAAGAAGTTTTAGAAGAAGAAATAATTGAACATGTCGAACACCGAACTGTTGTAGAAGAACGACAAGTTCCTCAAGTAAAAAGTCTGTACCCATTTAATGGACAAGGCATGACGATGACAAAAGGAGAGGTACATAAAATATAAAAATATAATTTAGAATAGACAAACAAAAACATTGCTGTGTTATAGGTGATGTTCTTGCTAAATAAAACAAACCCAGATTGGTGGAGTGTAAGAAAACTAAATGGCCAAGACGGTTTTGTACCAGCCAACTATGTTTGTGAAGTCGAGCCTAAAATTATGCAAGTATCAGTTAGGAGGCCGCACGTAATAAAAAGTACAAGAAAAGTCCCTAAAGTCAAAATGGTTAAACAAAAAGTTCGAGTGAAAAAAACTAGAACTCCAGAAAAAGATGGTAATCATATTAATTTATTAAAATGTATTTTTATGTTCACAAAACATTTTTAATATAGAGCCAACAAAGAAAGATAATACAAACCTTAACAATGAAAGAAGTATTGAAAAACGTATAGCAAATATTAATGAGACTTACACAAAGTCACAAGACTTAGCAAAAAAGCGGCATGCTCTTTTGGAAGACTCTATTTGTCTTTATGGGTTTTATCGAGAATGTGATGATTTTGAAAAATGGATTAAAGACAAAGAAAAATTATTAAAGGCTGAAGATAAATTAGATACTGTTGAATCTGCTAAAAGGAAATATGAGGTAGGCACATATTATACTAATTGAAACTCAATTATATATTGTATTTATTATGCTTTATTAATAAAATTGGATTATAGAAATTCTTAACTGATTTATCTGCGAGTAACAAACGTGTTGAAGATATTGATCGGGCGGTTAAAGATTTTACCAAACTTGGACACAGTCAGCTAAATATGATTACCAATAGACAAAATCAAATACATACAATGTGGAATCATCTAAATTGGCTGAAAGCACAAAAAGAAAAAAATTTAGAAGGAGCTCTTAGGTAGTATATACTTTAAATTCACAAATAAATACTAAAAATTTAGATGTATTTTAAATATAAAATTTTTCATTCAGCGTGGAACTATTTGAAAAAACTTGTGGTGAAGCCAGGGATTGGATGACAGAAAAAATGGATAAACTTGATGGCGCTGAAGTAGGATTAGACTTAAAAACTATACAAGCGTTACAGAGAAGGCATTTAAATTTAGAAAGAGAATTAGCTCCAGTAGAAGAAAAAGTAAACAGGGTTAATTTATTGGCTAATTCAGTGAAAGTTTCTTATCCTAATGAAAAAGGTATAATGTTGATTTTTTAAAAAAATTATGATTATTGACTTGATCTATCATATTTTTTCTTTTAGAAAATGTTATTCAAAGACAAAAAGAAGTTCAAGTATTGTGGCAAAATGTAAAGAATAAAGCTTTGGACCGGAGATCGCGTTTAGAAAGTGCTGTTGGGCAGCAGATTTTCATGAACAGTTCTAAAAATCTTTTGAATTGGTTGTCATCAGTAAAAGAATTAGTAAACACTGATAATTCTGCACGTGATGTTGTAACAGCAGAAAATTTACTTAAAAACCATCAAGTAATATATATTATTTTTTAAACATAGTATCTCATAAAAACCAACATTCCTAAAATTAAATATATTTATACTAGGAATTAGGTGACGATATCAGAGCTCATGAAGATGAAGTGAGAGAAGTATCAGAACTAGGCAGACAACTATTATCCTCTGGTAACTGTAGTAGTAATGAAGTCAAAGAACGCAACAATAAATTAACAACAGAAGTAAATAATATTACTGAAGAATGGGCTCAAAAAAAAGAATGGATAAAACAATGTTTAGCTTTACAAATATTTAATAAAGAAGCAGATCATATTGACGCAGCCACTTCTGGAAGTGAAATGTTTTTGGAATATACAGATTTAGGAGTAAGAAGAGATATTTATGTTAAAAAGATTTGAGTTTTTTTTATTGAATTTTTTTTTTTAAGGGTTCTGTTGATGATGTTGAGGCACTATTAAAACGACATGAAGATTTCGAAAATTCACTTTATGCCCAGGATGAAAGATTAAAAACTTTTTGTGAAATGGCAAACAAACTGATTTCAGCTAATCATTATGATACTAATCAGTAAGTTTACTATTGTTTATACTTTATTTCAAATTAAATAATATATTCTTAAGTTTAGAATCAATAAAATCATATTTTTTGTAGTGTTGATAAACGTAAAGAAGCAGTTTTACATCGACGAAATTTGGTAAAAGACCAAGCAGCAGTTAGGAGAAATGCCTTGATAGCAAGCAGAAATTATCAAGCTTTCCGAGCAGATGTGGATGATCTTAAAACATGGCTTACAGATAAGTTGAAAACAGCAAGTGACGAATCATATCGAGATCTTACAAATATTGAAAGAAAACTTCAAAAACATGAAGCATTTGAATGTGAATTACGTGCAAATGAAGGTCAACTGAGGAATATTAATAAAGTAAACAAGAATTTTTAAATTTATCATTCCATAATATTTTATACTAATATAGTTTATTTTTCAGTGTGGTCAAGGTTTGATAAACGAAGAAAATTACCGAAAAGATGAAGTAAAAACAAAGTTATCAGAGTTAAATAATGACTGGAAAAAATTGGTCGAGGTTAGTGTGGAAAAGGGCAGATGTTTGAGACAAGCAGCAGCCCAGCACACTTATAATAGAACATTAGATGATGCATATTTCAAGTATGAAGAGCTAAAAAAGGACTTACAATCACAACAAGTGGGAACAGATTTACGGCATTGTAAACAACTTCTTAAAAATCATCAAGTTGTAGAAACAGAAATCCAACATTGGAAACAAAAAATTGACGATTTAGTTTTTGCTGGTGAAGAAATGGCTCAAGATGGTCATTTTGATGCAGAAAATATACTAAAATCTAGTAAAAAAATGCCAACAAATGTAAGTATTTATTATATAATACAATTTGCCTAATCTACTTTGAAATATTTATATATTTTAATGTGCTAATGTCATATTATTAATGATTCAGGTTTAATGGATTAGACAAGCCACTTAAGCTTAGAAAAGAAGCTTTGGATGAATCATTACGTTTTCACAAATTTGGTTTTGAATTAGAGGCTGAACTTGGTTGGATAAGAGAACATTTACCACTTGTTGAATCTGGTGAGTTGGGTACTAATCTTCACCAAGCACAAACATTGTATAAGAAACACAAAAAATTAGAAGCAGAAATACAAGGTCATCAACCTATGATCAACAAAACCCTAGAATCTGGTCAATCGTTAATTCATCAGAAACATCCAGAAACTAAACAGGTAATGATATAATTTTATTTATTGTTATAGCTGTTTTAAAATTAAAAAAAATAATAAAATTATAAACATTAACTTATTTAGGTTTCATCATTATGTACTGGACTCGAAGATGCATGGCAAGATTTATTAGCCAAAGGCGAAGATAGAAGTCGCAAACTTGAGTTAAATTTAAAAGCTCAACAATTTTTCTTTGAAGCAAGTGAAATTGAAAGTTGGCTACTTGAAAAAAATAATATGTTATCTTCTACAGATTGCGGTCGAGACAGAGATGCAGCATCTAAACTTTTGACCAAACATAAAGTATGATGAATACACATTTTTATTTTTTTATAATTTTCTTTAATCATATTGATTTTTATTGTATTTCTTAGGCTTTAGAATTAGAAATAGATACATATGAAGGTATCGTCAAAGAAATGTGTCACACTGGAAATAATATGATGAATTTGAAACATCCAGATATTAAAGCTATATTGTCTAAACAGGAATATATTTGTGAACAATTTAAACTATTACAAAAATTAGCAACAGCAAGACAACATAGATTAGTTGAGAGTATGTGCAGGTAAGAGATAAAATAATTCTTTTATTTCACCGTACTAATTTATTGGTCTTAATTTAGACATGAATATTTGATTGAAAATTATGAACTTGAACAATGGATTCGAGATAATATGCAAGCTGCATCGTCCGAAGACTATGGACAAGATTTTGAACATCTCTTGGTACAAACAAATTTAAATATAAAATTAAAATAAGTAATAACATATGTTTTAATATAATTAATTCAATAATAGGTGTTGCAAAACAAATTTGATGACCTCAAACACCGGGTGGAAACAGGATCTAAAAGATTTAAACAATGTGAAGATCTTGCTAATAAATTAGTAGCAAATGATTCAGAGTATACATCGGAAATTGAGAAACGGCAAGAAGAAATAAGAGAACTCTGGCAACAATTGATAGTTACTATTGAAAATCGGGAAAAACGACTTAAAGCTGCTGGAGAAATTCATAGATTTCATAGAGATGTTGCTGATGCATTATCTCGGATTAATGATAAAGATGCAACTATTTCTGATGATTTAGGAAGAGATTTAAACTCAGTATTAACATTAATCAGAAAACATGAAGGATTTGAAAATGATCTTGTTGCTTTAGAAGCACAACTTCAGGTAAACAAACACAATACTTAAATAAGTTTACATATTTGTTTAACTGTTATTTCTGCATTAGATTTTAGTGGAAGATGCAGTGAAGTTACAAACTCTCTACCCAGGGTCAAATGCTTCTCATATTGCAAAGCAACAAGAAACTGTAATTAAAAGTTGGACTTCACTACAGGATCGTTCTGCACACAGGCGAGAAGCTTTACAAGCAAGCTGTGATTTGCATAGATTTTTAGCTCAAGTAAAATTTTATAATTAATTTTTTTAAATTTAAATTTTAAAATTATTAATAAATTATTACTCTAATTGTATCATAGGTTCGAGATCTAGTTAATTGGTCTAGTAGTTTGAGAGCTACTATGTTAACAGAAGAAAAAGTAAGAGATGCAGCGAGTGCACAGCTTTTGAAAGGAGAGCATGAAGCTGTAAAAGCTGAAATAGAAGCTAGAGAAGAAACTTTTCAAACTGTTGCTGATCTTGGAGAAGCATTAGTACAAGGAGGTCATTTTGCAGCAAATGTAAGACTATATATTATATTTTTACTTAACTTTTAATTGAATTCAATTTTATGTTATTTATATGTGTATACAGGAAATCCAAGAAAAACTTAACCATTTATTGGAAGAACGGCATCAATTACATTCTTCTTGGCATCATAAAAAAGTTCATCTTGATCAACTTATTGATTTGCAATTTTTCCTTCGTGATGCTAAACAAATAGATACAATTTGCAACACACAAGAAGTAGCATTAGCAAGTTTAGAATATGGTATTTTAATTTATATTTACTAAAAAAAATACCAGAATAATAATGATATACTTTTATGATCGGTTCTATTTTTAATTTAGGAAATACTGTGGATCAAGTAGCTTCATTAGTAAAAAAACATGAAGGTTTTGAAAAATTATTTGAAACTCAAGAGGAAAAAATTTCTCTCTTACAAGATCATTGTCACAAATTACTCAGTCAAAACCATTTTGAAAGTGATTTGATATCTAAAAGACTGAACGAAGTTTTAGCTAGACGAGCACAAATTCGAAAGCTAAGCATCTTAAGAAAACAAAAATTAGATGATGCTTTGTTACATGCTCAATTTCTACGTGATGTCGGAGAAGCTGAATCATGGATCAGTGAAAAACGCAAAAAGTTAGATGTGGAAATTAGCAAAGGTGATGTTAATAACTTAGATGACAAAATCAAAAAATTGCAAAAACATCAAGCGTTCCAAGCTGAACTTACTGCAAACCAAGGAAGAATTAATTCTATAAAAAATAATGGTATACTTTTAAATATAAAATCTTTTTCTGACAATTTATTATTTAGTATTAATTTTTATTTATAATATAGCTGATATGTTAGTTGAAAAAAAGCACAAAAATTCAAAGGATATTCAAGATTCTTTAGGAAAGCTTTTAGTTTTATGGAGAAATTTGTTACAAGAAACTAATGAAAAAGGTAGAGGTTTAGAAGAAGCTCAAGATATCTTAGAATTTAATAACCAAGTAGATAAGGTAGAAACTTGGATCAGAGACAAAGTAAGATTAAAATTATTTCTATATTACATAACCCAACCACATAATACAACAATGAAATCTATTATGAAATTAATTTGTAGGAAATGATGGTCCAAGCTGGAGAAATGGGTTTAGATTATGAACATTGTTTAGCATTACAAAGAAAACTTGAAGACATTGACAATCGAGTTGATGAAGGAAAAATAGAGACAATTAATAATTTAGCTGATAAACTTATTAGACAAGGGCGTAGTGATACACAATCAATACAACAACGTCGACAAAATCTAAACAATAAGTATGACTAAATCAGTGACTTACTATACTGTGTATCGAAAACAGGGTATACTTTATCACTCATTACCCTGTGAATATTTTTCAATTCTGTTTGCGAGATATTAAATTAGATTAATGAATCATAAATTCCTATGACTTAAAATTGTCTTAACTCATGTATTTGCGCATTTGCAACAACATCATTTTTTTTAAATCACAACCCCTATTCTGAATATCATTTTCCAATTACTCAATTTTTTTAAGTAATTTTAATATTTCAACATGTATTCGAAAACCCAACATTTTCAAAATTAGAGCTAACTAGCTAGGTATAACTTTAAAAAAAATGTATTAAATTAAATTAAATTTTTAATTTATGTATTTTTTTGTTCTAAACACCATAATATGGTACATTATTTTATTATAAAAGTTATAAATTATTTAATATCTATGAATTATTATTTCATTTTATTATTACACATTATGAACTTACATTAATTAAAAACGAATGTTTATTATAATATTAGTAATAATAATTCTGATGGAACAAAAAATACACACAATTATAAATAAAATAAATATTCAAATGTTTATTAATGTTACTAAGATTTGAGGCATGTTCTACTCAACTCCACACAATGAGAGACTTTTGAAAAATGTATACAACAATTTCTGTAAATTAAATTTTAAATTAAATTGTATAGTATTGCTAAAAAAAATAAAAATTTTAAATTTTATTTTCGGTAAATATATGTTTTTTTAATAAATTATGTAATTTCATAATGTGTAATAATAAAATTAAATAATAATTCATAGATAGTTAGTAATTTTTTACTTTAATAATAAATGTATAATGTATCATGTGGTGTTTGGAACAAAAAAATACATAAACTAAAAAAAAAAATTTATTTGATACATTTTTTTAAAAATTTTACCTTGCAAATTTTGCCAATTTTTTTGATAGATCAAAATTGCTTTAAAAACATTGATTAATTTGAAAATGATATTCAAAATAAGGATTTCGATTTAAAAAAGATTCCGTGTGTTGCGCATACACAAAATACACAAATTAAAACAAATTTAAGTCATAGGAATTTATGATCAATTAATCTATTTTAACGTCCTTCAAACAAAGTTGAAAAATATATACAGAGTAATGAGTGATAAAGTGTACCCTGTTTTCGGGGACACACAGTATATATACTATTAACATATTATAAAATATAATATCATATAATTGCAAATATTAATAAATAAATTCATTTTATTAGGTGGAAGGCTCTTCAAGGTGCTTTAAGTGAATACAGGGAACATCTAAATGGAGCTCTAGAAATACATTCTTTCAATCGAGATGTTGATGATACTTTGCAGCGGGTTAGTGAGAAAGCACTTGCAATGTCTAGCAACGAAACTGGTAAAAATCTAGGTAGTGTTGAGCAATTACAAAGAAAACAGGATGCTCTGGAACGTGATATGACAGCCATTGAAGGAAAAACAAAAGAACATGAATCTGAATGCAGGCGGCTCATTCAAAAATATCCTGATATGTCTTCTCCGATCAAAACTAAATTGTCTGAACTACAAGATAACTGGAGAAACTTGCATATGTTATCCAAAAAGCGACGAGAAGCTCTAAGTGATGCATATATAAGGGAAAAGTTTTTATCAGAGTTAAAAGAAGCTGAACTTTGGGTTGTGGATTCAATCAAAAAAATTAAAGGTCATGATATGCCCACAAATATGGCTGAAGCAAAAGCTCTATTAGAATTAAACCAAGAGAGAAAAGCTGAAATTAATGGACGCCAAGAACACTTTAAAACATTGAAAGAATCTGGATTGAAAATAAATCCAATTCCTGAAAAAGAACTTGCTCACCTTGACGAACTGCGCAGAACATTGAGTGCAGCTTGGGAAGAAAGAAAAACTATGTTAAGTCAAGCTTTAGAACTGCAAATATTCAAAAATCAAGCTGATCAAGTAGACAATTGGTTAGCATCAAAAGAAGCATTTTTGAGTAATGATGACCTAGGGGTAAGTAACAAATAATAATAATAATAATAATTCGTTTATTTATATTTTTAAATTTATTTAGAAAAATTAACAATAAATTCCTAAATAAAAACTTTTCCAATAATACAGGAATCATTGTCAAGTGTGGAAGAATTAATACGAAAACATGAAGCGTTTGAAAAAACATTAACAGCACAACTAGTCAAAGTAGATGAATTAGAAAAATATGCTTTAGATCTTGTCACAGGTCAACATTATGATATCAATGGGATACAAGGGCGTTTAGTCAGCATATGTAATAGAAGAGATAGATTAAAAGAAGCTACAGCTTCTCGCAAAAAACGTTTAAACGATTCCAGGCTTTTACAACAGTTCTTAAGAAATATGTATGAGGTAAATAAAGTAGAATAATTTGATGAATGGCAACATAAAAAAAAAAAAAATTAACATTTATAATTTTAGGTGGAAGGATGGATAATTCAAAAACAACAAGTAGCAGGAGATGAAAGTTATAGAGATCCTACAAACTTACAGCGAAAAATTCAAAAACACGCTACTTTTGACTCAGAATTAATTGCAAATCGTAATCGTGTTAATGCTATTTGTACTGAAGGTGAAAACTTGATCAGCAGTGGTCATTTTGCGAGTATGGAAATTCGAGTAAGATTAGATGAACTTGAAACAAAATGGCGACTTTTACAAGAGATGAGTTCTCTTAAAAAACAACGACTACAAGACGCTTATCAAGTGAGAATTTATTTTAAATATGATAAATATAAGTACAATTTATCATTTTGTCATAAAAATATTATATTTTTAGGCATTATTATTTAACCGCACATTAGAAGAACTTGAAGCTTGGACAGAAGAAGTAGAAATGCAATTACAATCCGAAGACCACGGAAAAGATTTGCAAAGTGTTGTAAATCTGTTGAAACGGCATTCGCTGTTAGAGAATGATGTTCATAGTCATGGTGAAGGTTGTCAATCTCTAAAAGATACTGCTCTAACATTCCAAAATTCTGATCATTTCATGAAAGATGAGATACAAGAAAAATCGCAGGCAGTTCTTAAAAGGTATGTAACAAAAACAAACTAGTTTATTTTGTTATAACTAATCTGAATACTTTACAGATATAATTCTCTTCAAGAGCCAATGCAAATAAGAAGAGATAATCTTGAAGATGCTCTTATAAATTATAGACTATCACGAGATATTGAAGAAGAAGTGACTTGGATTAATGACAAAGAACTACAAATCAACTCTCATGATTTTGGTACAAGCTTACATTCAGTACAGGCATTACAAAATAAACATCAGGCAAGTTATATTATAAAATAATGTATTAATAAAAAATATATATTGTGCTTAACAATTCTTATACAATCATATTTTGTTTTTTCTAAAGGCTTTAGATGCTGAATTAATATCTCATGAACCAGTAGTCGCAGCTTTAGTTGACAGAGGGCAGCAAATGGTTAGAAGTGGTCATTTTGCATCACAACAAATTGAAATAAACTATAGTGTCCTTCAAAAAAAAATGTCTCAACTTAAAGAACAATCAAAGATCAGGAAACAAAAATTATTAGACGCTTATGAATCACAAATGGTTAGTATTAATTATTCCAATGCAATTAAAAAATAAATGTATTATTATTAAAACTAATATATCTAATTTTAATTATAATTCTTTAGTTCTATGCAGAAGCAAATGAAGCTGAAGTTTGGTTAAAAGAAAAATATCCTTTATTGGCATCTAACGACTATGGTAGAGACGAAGACTCTGTACAAACTCTTATGAAAAAACTTGAAGGAATAGAAAGAGAACTGAACACATTCCAACACACTCTTGAAAGACTAGCTAAATTAAGTAGAAACCTAGTAAATAGATCACATTTTGATTCGGAAAATATTTTACGAAAACAGGTATAATAGAAAAAAAAATTACATTTACATTATAATTATTAATTTACCTTTTTTTTTAGACTGATATAGAAGAAGTTTACACAGAACTCTGTACATTAAATAAAAGAAGAGCAACTAGATTAGTAGAGAGTCGAAAATTCTATAAATTTATTCGAGAAGCAGAAGATGTTGCTGAATGGATAGGAGATCAAACAACGGTAGCTGCCTCAGAAGATTATGGTCGAGATGTAGAGCATGTGGAACTTTTAATCCAAGTAATTTACTTAAAAATTCTTCCTTTTGTCAGAATATAATTTTAATATATATTTTAGGCATTTGAAAGCTTCATGAGTGGTTTAAATGGCAGTGAAGGACGTATCTCAAGTTGCATAAACATTGGTCATAAGTTACTCGAAGAAAATAATCCCGAACAAGATCAGATCAGAATTAGGTTAGAAGACACTCAACAACTATGGGATGATTTAAAAGAGTTAGCGAATGCTAGACAAGAGGTAAATATGTTTTTTTTTATTTTTATCAATATGAATATCAGGTCATAAAATAAACTAGTATTTTCAACCGTGGATTTTATTTGTACATCTATAATTTATTTATTTTTTGATATTGAAAATCGATGCTATATTCACAATTCACATACAACTTGTACAAAAATAAAAATAATTTTAATTAATATCAAAGAATTAAATATATTTAATATTATTATATTTGTATACACAATATCTATTGCCTGACGATTAAAATTATTTATAATGAATTAAATGAGTATATTAATATATAAAGCAAAACAAAACAACCAAATTCTGTTATATTAGGTACAACAATTTAATAATGAACATTAAAACAAAAATAAAAATAATACTAACTTTACCAATATTACCCAATGGTCACTGTTTCCACAGGTTATTTAAATACACAAAAATAAATAAATAAATAATACTTGTAAACAACCAACAATGGTTGGAGAATGCTGCAATGATTTAGCATTAAATCATACGACATTTGTATTATAAATAAAATAATAATAATAACTTAAGTACACAATAAAATTCACAAATTAAATATTTGATAAAATATTACTATTGCTTAAAGAACTAATAATAAAAACAAATGAATTTAAATAAATTTATGATATATAATGATATTTTTCAATAATTATATATAATAAAGATTATTAATTATAACTAATATTTGACATTAATCTTAATTTCATAGAAAAGAAAAGTATTTCACTATAATATAGGATACACTATTATCACATTGTCAGTATTTAAGCATGTCTTTGGATACTATCAAATTAAAACTAAGATTTATATGTATAAAATATAAAATTAAATAAAATAAAATTATGTTCATTATAAATTGTATTATTATTGTTAATGTTACCTATTGTTGCAATTTAACTTGTGTTCGTAAAAAAAAAAAAAATTCTTAAATTTTAGGCTTTGATGGGTGCTAAACAAGTGCACGTTTTCGACCGAACTGCCGACGAAACCATCAGCTGGATTCAAGAAAAAGGTGGATTGTTGGCTGCCGAAGATTATGGCCACGATTTAGATACAATACAAACTCTGATTCAAAAACATCAAGGTTTTGAAGCAGACCTCGCTGCTGTCAAAGAACAAGTAACTACTTGTTTTACTACTACAACTAATAATAAAAAAAAGTTAACTATAATTTACATTTTATTTATATTTTATTATTACTCACCAGGTGGAATGCGTTGTACAAGAAGCTGGTCGGTTGTCAGCCATGTTTCCAGATGCCAAAGATCACATCGAAGTAAAACAAGAAGAAGCAGTTGATGCTTGGACCACATTACTAGAAAATGCGAGTCAAAGAAAAAGCAAACTGAACCAAGCCGAACACTTGCAGTCCTATTTTGATCAGTATAGACACTTAATGTAAGTACATACAAAACGTAATAATTTTTTTACTTTTTATGACGTATTTTTTTTTTAATGGTTACCTTACGGTCGTTTAGTGCGTGGATTAACGAAACTATTGCAAAAATCACGTCACCCATGCTTAGCCAAGAAGTGAGTGGTGCAGAAATGCTCATACTACGACACCAAGAGCACAACGCCGAAATTAACAGCCGATCTGAAGTTTTGAGCGAGTTCTATCAGACCGGAAGAAGTCTCATTCAACATGTTCGTACAACAATTTGACATGTATACGTCTTCCATGTTACTATAACTAAAATACGTGAATTTTAGGGTCATTTTATGTCGGACGAAATCAATGAAAAGATTCACGTTCTCGAACAAAGACATTATTTCATGACCGACACTTGGGAAAAACGTAAGATCTTATACGATCAAAATTTGGACACGCAGGTATCTATTATTTACAATATTAAAATCAAGGCTGTCAGTAGATATGATCGACGGTTTAGAGGTGTTAAAATTTAAATGTGATCAGATAAAAGGTGGCTAAAATAATACTTGCGCTTGGTGTTGAAAGAGCTAAAGCCGGCCTTGGTTATATTAATGCTCGACGAACGTAGTTATGATTACTTTGGATACGACGCACTAAGTTCCGTATGTATTTTTTTTAGCTGTTTAAACGTGATGCAGACCTACTGGAGTCTTGGATACAAACTCGAGAACCTGTGTTAAACGATGATAAGCTGGGTGACTCTATATGGCAGGTTGAAGAACTCATCAGGAAACACGAAGATTTCGAAAAGACAATCGAGGCGCAAGAAGAAAAGTTCAATACGCTGAAAAGGATTACTCTGGTAAAATTTTTTCGCCAACTTATAACTTGAATTTAAAATAAATGCATCATAATAATGAGTATTGGAAAAAATAATTATAATTATGTATATAATATTATTTATGTGTATTTTTTTTTATTAATTTCTCGTTTTTGTCTCGTGTGTACTTAAACAACTCAATAGTTAATTAATTTCATTATATTTATATTAAATACATTGTATCTGTGCAGTTGGAATTAGCGTTTAAAGAACAACTGGAGACTGAAGAGCGGGCCCGCGTTGCGGAAAAAGAACGACTAGAACGAGAGCGACTGGAAGCGCGTAAACAACGCGAAGTGCAACGCATTACAGATGTAAGTTCGTCTGAAGATTTATAAATACATTTTTTTAATTATATTCAAAATTGTCTATTATTCTGCAGGAGAGAAAGAAAGAAGGTGATCGATGGAAGGTCAATAATGCCGGCGAGGCGATGAATGGCGACGATGACGAATTCGACCCTAACATGAGGTACACTACTCAAATTAAATATACATTTTTCCCAAAGCTTTTTAAACGGTTTAAGTTATTTAGTACTTGTGAAACTATGGTAAATACTCGCATG
This sequence comes from Rhopalosiphum padi, assembly GCF_020882245.1. Lineage (NCBI taxonomy): Eukaryota > Metazoa > Arthropoda > Insecta > Hemiptera > Aphididae > Rhopalosiphum > Rhopalosiphum padi. Next base: position 6,952,412 of record NC_083598.1, on the reverse strand, counting down.
GAAGTTTTTTTTTATCTTTATTTTTATAGTTTGATAAGTTTATTTAATAAAAGTTTTCATAGAATAAATTATACTAACATTTTATAAGATACTCGTGTACTCTTTACAAATATAATGTTATTATTATTTAAACTTTTTATGGAATTGCCTTGTTTTTTTTGATTTTTTGCTTAAGAATGCATGATAAAAATATTGCGCATGAAAATGATCTAGTAGCGCCGCTGAAATCGTCAGAAGCGTTGAAAATCAAAAATGCTTCACCTATAAACGAAGAATCGGATATGTAAGTTTATATTTGCTAGTTCATTTGCTCTCGTCTAACGCTATCAATACACTAATGCTTATATTGTTAATGTTGTACTTATTCTTATAAAAATCGTAAAATATCACAAACTTTTATTTCTATGAGCTATTACAAATTGTTATTTTTATATAATATATAGACTCGTGGTTCCTGGCTCACCAGCATTAAACAACAGTGGTAATTTCTCTTCAATCTTCGGAAATCGTTTGAAAAAAGGTAATATCAAAGTAAAATGTACATAACTATTATATTCGATACTTTAAACGAATATTTAGTAGAATAGAATATGTACTTCTTCCAAAAATCGAAAGTTTAAATAAGGTTTAAAAATATAAATGTATGCTGTATATATAGACGTAAAACGGGCTGAAAGCATGAAAGCGGACGTATACAAGAAACCCAAAAGAACCCCCAGTTTTACCACTCGCAGGAGAACGCAAAGTTTCCGAAAACTTCAAAAATTGGAAAATGTAGACCAACTGCCCCCGGTTGAAATACAAGGGTTCTTGGACAGAAAACACGAATTGCAAAGTAGCGGGAAAAAAGCCGCAGTCAGGTCGTGGAAAACTTTTTATACAGGTAAACAAGACATACAATTTTTTTCTTCATAGATAATTTTTTACATACGCAAAACGATAACAACCAGTATTCTGTTTACTATAAGTGGTAAAGATTTAAATGAAACTGCAGTTATTTATATTATTTACTGTTATGTTAATACAAAATGTTCGAAAATTATAGAGAAATTCGAGAAAAAAAATGTTCTGATAAAGTATCTTATCTTATTTTTAGGTAGAACACCTAAAAATAACATAAGACTTTATATACCTATTATACTTACCCAAAATATTTAATCCTAGAATAGTAAAAATATAACACATTTCTGTAAGCCGCCATTATTACCATGGTATATACTACAATAATAAGAATCTAAAAAACATACAGAGAAAAAATATTATTGTAGACCCGGAATAACTAACCTTTTTCTATATTATGCCAAATAGAAAAAATTAAGAATTTTCCATAAAAAAATTAGCACTTACGTATTTATTTTACAATAATACAGTAAATGTGTTATTTTATCTGACGCTAATATGCGGGTTGACCACCTCTATACTAAACAATTCAGAATAAAACTAATAATAATAATTATTGTTTCGTTGTCTAGTGTTATGCGGTCAGCTATTGTGCTTCTTCAAGGATCAGGAGGATTTCGTGTCCAGTAAAGCAGCGACATCGCCTATCATTGTGTTCAAAGCGAAATGCGAAAAGGCGTTTGACTATACGAAACGAAAACATGTATTCAGGTAAATACCATGATAAATAATTGTAAATGCCGTAAATTTAATAACAATATATATATTATGTATATATTTATATTGTTATACAAATATCAATAAATGAAATAAAATATAAACAGGTCAATATCATGCAGTCGTACAAAAATATTTTTTAAACAAGTAATAGAAAATAACCACTAACTGAATAAGTTTAAATTAGTTTAATCATTACGTAATATAATTGAATACAGATAGTACACCTACTATTATATTATACTTTATAGTAATATACTGATATGTATAAAATATTCTCATTTAATAACCGTTTAAAATTAATCTCTATGTATTCATTGTTTCTACTTTTATTATGGCGTAAACCAATGCTTGTATATAGTTTAGGTTTCTGTAGTTAGGTAATCGTTTATAAATACATAATACCTATTTATGTATGCATATTTGCAATACATACCTAAAGAACCACGTAATGACGAAAATATCAGGCGATTACTTTATGTTTTGTTACTGTTTTAGGCTATGCTGCACGGACGGTTCAGAGTTCCTCTTCTTGGCCGACACGTCCAAGGAAATGGAAGAGTGGGTCAACAAAATCACGTTCCACGCGCAACTTCCTCCAAGCCTACAGCTTCTGAGCTACGACGACAACCAAAAGGTGCGTACTTAATTTCAAATTCCACACCTATACCTATTACAATATTTTTGAGCACAAATTCGATGTATATTATGAAAAATTTGAACAAACGAATCAGCTAAATGATCACATAATATTAGTCATATTTTATTAACGTATCTCTATTACTTAATTAACTATGATAAAAATATGTTTCCATTTCCACAGGGTTCACCACGATCAGACTTGCAGACTCCGGTCCCGTCAACGGTCATTAGCACAAGTTCGAGCGCGGCCACGACGCCAGAAACCGAACGCAAGCCCCTTGCACCATTGCCGCCGGTGGTAAACGTACGGAAAGACAGCCAACTCCGTCGGCCAATACCAGTACGACCGCCTTCGGTGGACAACATACCGTACCAAAACAATCACTCGGCCGTCGGTAAGTTTATACTATCACGTGATACTCTGTATAAAAACGGCCAACGCTACGACATTTCTCTGACACTGTCTGTAAAAAAATATTGCATGTACTATCATAAACATTATGGACAAAAAAACGTGATATTTTCATTAGGTAGTTCTTTTTTGAGCTAGATTCTCAACGATCGATCGTATGCCGAGACGGAGATTTATAAAATATTATTTTTGTTTTCTATAAATATGCAATAATTTATATATATATATATACAGCTGGGCTGTATGTAACTACCATGATGCGAATCATAGGCGGAGCTTGGGGGCTAAGCCACTCTACGTCCCCCCCCCCAAAAAAAAATATATACCCTAGTTATGTGCCTACAGTTTTGTATTATTATTCACAAATATACTATTTAATGGGTATGACAACACTAGTTTTTTTTTAACCTACAATTTATAATATTATTTAATAGAACAGTTAAAGTTATTTCTTCTAAATCAATTTTTTTATTTTATTATTTATTTTTATATTTGTATTTTGTAGTAATATTGCAATATCAATAGTATGCAATACATTAATAAATTTTAGTTTATTTATTTATATTTGTATTGAAACATAATATTAACTGACACTATAGATGATTTTTATATTTTTGTTTTTATAATACATAAACAAGATTATTTCTAACTAAATAGGAAGTTATTAATAATTATTTTCATTAAGTAATCTAGGGCTTGAGTGGGGACCCCCCCCCCACCCCAAAAAAAAAATTATCAAGCTCCGCCTATGATACAAATATGCTAATGATTTAAACGAGTGATTATCAACCAAGACTTTACTAATTAGTATATATTCTGTACCAATATACCTACATCTATTATGATTTTCGTTTTCAGACGCCACCGATTTCGGTACCAAAGCATCGCCGTCCGGATACCCCGCACGGCCGCATTCCTATTACTCAAACGGCAACAATGACTGGACCAAGGACTCAATCCACCCCAAGTCACCAGGTTTGTTATTAACATCTACATGCTCTGTCTGTTATTATCAGGGGCACATACAGAGGGGGTTTGGGGTTCAACCCCCGAAATAATTTCGAGTAACGAGGAAAAAATTGTTTTATTATGTCGCCGCACAATTTGTATTGCTATATTTTGTAAACCCCCCGAAATTTTTTTTGTATACGTGCTTGGTTATTATACGTTTTCAATATAATAATAATACAGAATCCCAGATCTATTGAGATATTATAATTTTACAGTCACTTTTTTATTTTACAGACGTCGCCCCGCCACCATTGCCGACCACCGCGCCACCGATCAAATCGGCTAACAGAGAAACATGGACTTCAGACTACAGGCACAGCGCCGGTGAGTTTTTCGTCAAGTACCTTACCTACCTATATTATTTTATTTATTTCTCTCCATTGACCCACTATCACTATTCATAGTTCTTGGCTATCCCCCGTAATCAATTAGTTTGGTATAACTAAAATAAGTAAAACAATAATATATAATTTATTATATGCTGCAGCCCACAGTTGTTGTCCGTACAAACTTTGGAAATGATCTTATGTTGTATATTTAAATAGTGGTTACTGCATGTGGATGACAAATCTCGTAGTGAAATTCATTTTTGATCAAAATAACAATTTAAGGATTGATCATTGTTTTTTGTTTTTTGTTTTTAATTGAATATTTAATTCAAAATTTGTCACTCAATTATTATCGTGGTGTATTAATTATTAACTTGTTTGTTATTAGAATAATTTATATACTGTAGTCCATAAGTACTATTAAAATCCACATCCATACAACGAAAAACACAAAATAGGTTTTCTAATCCACTCAATGATATGAGTTAATTATTTCTATTTGTATAGAACAAAATTAAACACCCTGTATAATTTATAGGTAAATATATTTATAGGTTTATTTGCCAAATAGTTTGTACAAAATTGCATTTATATCGCCTACTGATTAATTATATTAGGATGATACATTACACCAATTTTGGTCGTATAAACCTGTACTGAAACTTAATTTTTTTTATATATATATATATATATATATTCTAGTATTAACGTTTCCTCTATGATACATCTGTATATCGTATATGGTATATCTACACATCAAAAACAAATTTTGTATTACATTTGTACCTATATATTACTACAACCAATGTCAGTTTATTTTTTTCATATTAGCTAAGCCCTACTATATACCATTTCATATCAGACCGTTTTTCTAACGCTATTAAAGAAAGCAATAAAAATGTCAACGATTTAACGCAGTATTTCCGTCAAAATTTAAATTAAAATGAAAAAAAAATACACATTATTACACTTTGTATAATATAATATATTATTCCAAATACTATTATACTTACTATACTTACATAAAACCTACAGTCAATGTGATGTAATAAAATCATAATTTTGCCGGACTAGTAGATACTGCAGTAATATACCTGCTGTTTTTGTATACGCTTATGCATCGTATTTCTGAAACGATGTTTCCTTTTCTTTATTTTAAGAAATCGTTGAATTTTAGAAGTACTAACCTATGTTAACAAATTGCTTTAGGTATATAACATGTTTAAATATTTATAATATTAGAGAACACATATTCTTTTCATTTGTATATATATATATATAATTATTATACCTACATATGCTCTATGCACTAACATGATTCGATGTCATCGATTGATAAAATTTAGAGTAATATTTACACTTTTGCGTCACTACGTCTTTGGCGGAAATTGAAAAGGGGGAGAGCATCAATCTAAAAACGAAAAAAAGCGAAACGAGTAAATTTGTTTGGTTGTACCTATTTATAAGTATTTTACATTTTTAGCAGTAACTGATTTCCACTCTGTCACACAGTAGGTTAGGTTAGAGTTATTTTTAGAATGTTACGATGATCATACACTATAATCGATATAAACAACGATGAGTAACTTTGTTTTTTTTTTTTTTTTAATTTCACAGTTTACGCGAATATCGACGCGCTCAAGCAGCCACCGCCACCAGTACCAAATCGATCAGCCACGTTGCCGGTGACGACGAGTAGCAGCCAGCAGCGGGCTAGTGAAAGCTCCAGCGAGAGCGAACACCAAATGCCGATGGGCCGTAAAGACAAGAGGTCCAGCGTCCTGTCCAGCCTTTTCCGCAAAAAAAAAGCCACCAACCTATAAACCCCGATAGATGTACTAGTTGCAGATAATGACGTCTTGTCAATATATTATTATAATTAATATAATCAACATTTTCCTATAGATTATGTGCACAATATCTATACAATGATCTATCCGCCATATACGTGTCGTAGATAACAGATCCAAATATTATTATTGTTTTTACACACACATTATGTATCATAGTCTGAATAGTGTCGGAAATGGAGTGATAATCCTTGTTAATAGTTGAAAAAAACGTCTGTTTCTGTTCTATAAAACGTCGAGAGACTTTGTTTTCAAAAATTCGAGCAAAATAACGATCCAAAAAATGTACGTTTCAAAACGTCTCGTAACTATTTACGTCTATAATAGTCAGATGTATATATATTATCTATAATATAATATATAAGAATTATTGTGTTTATATTTTTTAATAACTTCGTGTTATAATGTGACACGAACTTCATCACCCCCGTCCCCTCCTACGGTAGATAACATTAAAATTTTAATCGACCGTATTACAATATAAATGTGTATGTGTGTTATTATATATACTTATTTCGTATGCGTATAATATTAAATTAGTGTGCCATTCATTGAATACCTATCATAATAAGCTCTGTAAACGCGTTTGAGAAAGGAACCAACACCGAAAACTACGGTGCAGTCAATGTTGTATATTATTATTATGAGTTAGATTTTATGGAATACCTATATGTGTGTGATTTTTTTGTTTAATTTTATTTTGTCACCAAACGACATGCATTTTTATTATATACTTAGATAGTTCTTAGTTTTATCGTTTTGTACTATGTATTTAAGGAATGCCTACCAATTTCATAGTAGTCTGAGGTTTTTATTGGTTTCGTTTCTGAGAAATTCGACTAAAACGAGAATGGACCATTCCGCCATTGAATAAAATATCTAAATTTATAGGATTTTTTTTAAAATTTTAATCGAAAAACTCGTGTTATTATATGGGTATTGTACTTATATTTTTTTGTCATATAATGTCTTTTACAGCATGTATAAGTAAATCATGTCATTATTTTAGAAATTAAATAAATTTTATTCCTCCGTAGATATAAATAATTCTGTTGTTTTTCCGTCTACTTTTTTTCTATCATGTATAAATATTTTTAAACGTTTTATTATGTATTTTTTATCTATTATTGTTGTAACATGTTTAATGTTTATGAAATTATAAAATTATTTTTATTTTAAGCGACCGTAATATTTAATAATATACTCGTAGGTTATTATTTATTATTGCTTTCCATATTATATTATGACATACAAATATGCATTAGTAATTAGAAAAAACTATCTTATACATTAATTTTTTGCTTCTAGTTAGAGTTCATGTTATGTTTGAAATGTATTTTTTCTCTTATTAGTCACACGCGTATTTTGCCTTCATTATTAATTTCATTTTTGTTATATTGTAAATGTCATATTAAGTTTCTAGTTATATTGGTATATAGTAACACACAAGAGTTATACGCTATGCTTATATAAAAAATAATTTATAATTATTATTATTACTATATTATTATTATTATTTTTTTTTTGATAATTTTATCATACATATATTGTAGTGCCTTATTAAAATATATTGTACTGTTATTTAAAACGTAGTAAATAATAATATGTTCAAAAATTTAAACTGTTTGTTTTTTTCATCTATTATAAAAATACATCAAACTTTGCTAAATACTTTTATATTTAAAGGAGCACACAACACAAACACACATTTATACGTCAATTAAATTTTAAAAAGAAAATGTTTAGGTTGATAAATCGTTGTGTGAAGCGAGGAACTTTTACACGTATAAGATAGGCAATTACGATGACTCCGGCCCAGTGACGTCACACGTCTTTTTTCAATTGCTCATAACTTATTGAATAATGTGAGTAGAAACGTAAAACCTATACCATTATTCTTAGAATTGAACATTCTTTCAAATAAAAAAAAACTTATTTTTTGTGTTGTGTGCTCCTTTAATGTTGTTTAAACAATTATTACATTTTTAATTTTACATACTATTGTAAGATAATTAAAAAATCAAAACCTTAGCGCTACAACGTCAAAACAATATATTTTTAAGAAAAATATTTACAAGTGACATTATACTGTTTTGCATTAACGAAATATTTTCAAAAACATATTTTTGCATATTGCATATGATTTGACCGAAATTCGTATAGATTTTGTATTAAGTCGTTAAAAAAAAATCATCAAAACCCAAGCTTTAAAACATTACATTTAAAAAAAAAATATTTAAAAATGACGTCATACCGTTTTGCATTAACGAGATTTGTTTAAAAACATGTTTTCGTATATTGCATACAATTGAACCGAAATTGCTTTCATTCCCTACTGTATTTTGTCAGATATGTTAGAAAAATAGAAATTATTTTGTTATACTATTATAAAATAGAAAAATATTACAAAATTCCCATTAATTGTAAACATTTAATTTAAATATAAACATAACCTATCAATAACAACCATACCAACGACAATATAATTTAATTTAACTTGTAGGCTTTAATACCTTTAAGTACCTACCTATCTATATAACGTATATACAAAACGTGCGAAAAAAAATATAGTTGAATTATATATTAGGTATATACTTAGATTTAACTATTTTCTCGTATTCTTAAGTATTGATGATTCACTAAAAAATCAAGAAGTTTCAGTAAATTTAAAAATTGTTATTATATACATAATAAATAATAATTACTAGACCATGTTTAGAAAATTAAATATAAACATATAAGTAAGTGGACACCGCTATGCTTTACATTAGGTGTCGAGTGAGTCACTGTAATTGGAGTGTTAAATTTAAATTTAATGATACATAAAATACAAAAAACCACCTTAGCATAAATTAGAGGTGGAGCTGTAGGGGGGACGGTGTTAGCGTGTTCTGATGTATGACTAATAATGCAATTAATTAACTAATTAATGAAAAATAATTTTTTTATTAACATTTGAGCTGGATTTCTTACGGTACTGTAGATCTTTATACACTGAGCAGCCTTTATAGTTCGCAGGATGGTTTCCTTGGCAGAGAGCACAGCGTGGAGGTTCAACCTGGGTTTTTTGACACGAAGATGAAGGATGATTATTGCCACAACGTACGTAGCGTAACGAGTATCCACAGTATGCCTTGGTGTGGTCGTAGTCTTGGCAGTTTGCACACTGAGAGATAGCTTTAATTTTGTATGGTTCTTCAACTTTGATTATGGTGTGTAGGATGGAAGTAAGCTTGAAGATTTAATTTAAGTAAATTGTAGGTTCTATATCGACGAAAAATAGAGGTAGTTGGTTTTTATTGAGTTTATGAAGATCTTGGGTAACTTGTCTGACCTCGAATACACGCGTTTCTAAATCAGTTTTTATTAGATCAGTTGGGATAGATGGATGTATATTACGAATTACTACACGTGTTGATTTGTCCTCTTTTAGCTGGTATGTGTGAAATTCGGCCTTTTCTTCCCTAAGAAAGTGTACTAATTTTCTGTACGGCTCAGGATTAGCTGTTTGAATTTTAAGTCGGTCTGTCGTTGATTTACAGTGAAAGTTTTCTACGCCTATCAGAGCGATTAGCTATGTGCACAGACCTGGGAAATCATGTACATCTTTAATAAAAATAGGAGGAGGGGATTTAACTATAACTTCTGGTTCAAATTCTGCGCTTGGTACTTCTCCCATGAGTGTTATAGATGGTTTTTCCGTTTAACTGAGTACTTCATAGCGGTTATTTGTGATAAATAATTTTTTTTTGTGGTTCAGAATTCGAATAAGAGGAGTTGGAGTAATTTATTTATTTTTGAGTCGTCCAATTACTTGATGACGCAGAATTGGACAATGAAGCCTTTTGGTTGATCTCATTTGTATTTGTAATTACATCGTGTTTTGAAATTGCATGTTTGTTGTTCTGTGGCATAGCATTGGTATTATTTTTGTTCGTAGACGACAACATTCTGGTGGATAGAAGGTGATTAGATTAATAATTATTGTCCGTCGGCGACGGACCGCAGATAAGAAGACACCAATCGGTGTGTTGCATAACTGGACAATTAAACTATTAATGAAAATAATTAATTTAGCACTGGAAAATGTAAAACATTCGAACCTCAGAGTGAATGCGTGGAAAAAAATAATATAAAGTAAAGTAAAAAAGTGGTTGTTTTTAATTATGTAAAAATGACACTTAAAACAGTTAAAACGGCAATAGATTAATTAAATATTGAGCGCGTTGTTTGTTTAGCACTACAGCCACAGTTAGGCATTATTTGAATAAAAAGTTATTTGAATGATTATTCGGATAAAAAATTATTCTTCGTTGATTTATTCTTAGTTTTATTATTGATTTTAATTTTTATTCATTATTTTAATTTTTATTATTATTCGTTATTCATTATTCAGAAATTTGTATTTACTACATTTTATTCATTATTCGGTTATTTGTTATTCATTATTCGGTAATTCGTTATTCATTATTCCCCATAATCATATAAATAACTCTCAACATATTAGAAATTAAATCCAATTTTTTAGCCAAAACCTAAACCTCAAAGTTGAAAATCAAGTATTTTTTGCCTATATTATTATCGTATACACAGCCAAAAAAACCCATGACACATGGGCACATGGCACATTATTGTAAAATTAATATATACATCATCCCGCCGAGAATCTAAAATTTAGTTAAAACAATTGTGTGTAGTTATTCGTTTTTGAATTACAACAAAACGGGAAATCGATCTTGTCAAAAACTGTTTTTGAATAAAAATTCTGATTTTTCTTAAATTTGTTATTTTCCCTCAATTAGAAAAAAAACATTATTGCGTAAAATCAATTCTGCTTAGAATCTAAAATTATTGTCCTTAAACAAATAGTAATACTAAAGTCTAAATTTAAATTTTCGTGAAATATTTTTATATTTCATAAAATGTGAAAAGATAGATTTCACGAAGTGGTTACGACATATACTTGTAACTACATACCAGTCATTACATTTTTGTGGAATTGTAAAACAAGTGAACATATTTATATAGTTAATACTTTTCAGAATTCATATTATAATGTATAGATAAACATTTTAAGTGTGCTTTCAAATTATACAAACTATTTGAAGTTTGAACGACTCATTATTATTTACTAAAAACGGACACAGAAAAATAATATTTTGGCTATTTAAAAAAATAAAAATGTAATTTTTACTGAGTAATAAGTCATTTATCGAACAGCACTCATCATTATTTCAAAATGTATTAATGTTTTTGAAAAAAAATGTTGTTACTTAATTTCCTTCCGAAACAAAACATTATTTTAAAATATAGATTTATATAATATGTTCATATTTGTATACAGTAAAATGTTAAACTTCGGAAATAACATTAATAATTGTAATTACATATTATATAATATATCATTATTAATTAGATTTAATTAATTTTAACATTTAGCAATTTAAGTGTACACATTATATATAATTTAATATAACATTTTTTGATATTATAATTTATAATATAATCTTAACATTTAGAATTAAGTAGAAAAATAAAAAAAAAAATAACTTATTATCAAATGTCATATACACAATGCATAGATGCTTTGTAAGATGCTGCTATCTTTACCCTGATTAATAGCATGGGCAGCATCCCACACATAAGTGCGACTAGGGGGGCTTTGGAGGCTAGCCCCCCTCACCCAAAACAAAAAAATATTTTATACATTTTTTAATTCAATATGCAATAACTATTTCGTTTATATCAACGTAATAACAAATATTTTTGACATCGCTCAGCTACATTTTAATCTCATACAAGAACTTTTATTCAAAACAATTTTTCCAAACTTGTATACGATGGTTCAATAGGTATATTGTCAATTTCCTCTGCAACATTTGAGCGTGCATTATCTGCTATGAGGTGAATAAATACTACTTGAGATCTATAACAGATCAAGATCGTTTCAGTAATTTATCCTTACTAAGTATTGAAAAAAATGTAAAAATTGATCCAGAGTAAATTTTACAACAATTTACAACCGTAAATAAAAGAAAAATGAATCTTGAATAAAATACTAACAATTATTGTATACTATAATTTAAAATAAATGTTGATATTTTTGTGGTATTTAAATTTTAAGATAGATGGAGGGTATGGGGGTGCTTCGCCACATCAACTCTAGTATTAACTAAACCAATCAATTTTGAAAAGCTATATCTCGCTAACGAATTAACGAAAAATAATAATTTGAACGTTAAAATTCATGACAAAAAATAGCCCTACTATTTTATGACATTTTAAACATGGGTTACCATTTGAAAATCAAAAGTTTACAATGATTTCACCATTAAATATAAGAATGATAAAAATAAATATAACAGTTTTAGAAAAGCATAAGACTAAAAATTTTGAAAAAAAGTCAACACTTTTTGAAATAATGAGTGTACAATGATAAAAGAATCACTCTGTATAAAAGTTAATAAATACAAGACAAAAAATTGTGTTGTATAAAAATTATTTACATGCAGATAACACAAAGTTTAGAACAAAACAACGTTTTGATAACAAATAATGTATTTTCGAATAAAATAAAAAAAATTATATACAAATTACGAACATACGTGCATTAAATAATTTAAACAAATATATGAATAATTATTTAGCACATACATAAAATTAGTTAAATTAAATATATGTGGTATAATGTATTTCAAAATGGTACATGGTAAAATTCAGCTAATGTACAATAAATTAGAGTTTACAATAGAGGAAGGGGGCAAACGATATCTTTGGTTCTGTTGCATTTTGCATACTTATTATTTAGCATTTATGTATGTGGTATATCACACGTTGTGTTTATACTAATAATAATTATAAATATCATATATTCTATATCAATGGCGGCCCGCCAACACATTTTATCCGGCTCGCAGACAAAGAATAAATAACACATATTACGACAAAATTATATGTGTTATGATTATAAATTATTATTTTTGTTAAATATTATTGGTTTTTAAATAATGTAAATATGTACTTAGGATTTTGATGGCCCGCGAAAAATGTTTAGATTCCTTATGTGGCCCTTCAAAAATATTAATTGGTGACCCCTATTCTATTGTTCTATATTATATCATTTGTGGCGACTGTCCATCGGTACCTGGTGAGTAGACCATACACAGACATTACGATTTAGAGGGTTAACAATAAAGGACTATAAAATTCGCGTTTGTGTTATTACTCATATTAATAATATACAACGGGTTCCATTTTAAAATTTTAAAAGTAACTATGCCACTTTTGACATCCCCGCTAGATTACGTCTGTCGAACAATAATTAATGCTAACTGATTGATGGTAATCAATCGCGTCTTTATTATGCTTCTAAATTACTCTTTAAATCATAAGCAATGTATTATTGCATTCAGCATTCTGTTCTCTCATACAACGGAATATGGAAAAATGGCAATATGATAAAACGATATTGACAATATGTACGTTACATACGCACTATACTCATGTACACAACTCGAAAGTCGGATATCGTGAATTTTTTTAATCATACTATTTTTCTATACCTTTATACGATTGGACGACTCAATAACATGAACACCCACCTCTAAAAAATATATTCCTAGCAGAGAACCGACTAAACAGTCATTAAGATAATTTTTTCGATCGTGACAGTCGACTATTCCGATTATTCGTCATTCAATTTATTTACTAGCACTACGTCGAGTAAGTTATTTCTGCTATCAATTAATAAGTTACTATGAAATTGCAATGATTATAAATATCATAATATTATACAAATAAGACATACTATTTTATTTTTTATTTTTATATTTATTCATTTTGTTTTCATCGTTTTATTTTAAATTGCATGGCAATTGAAATCCAGAAATTCACGTTTAACTACGTTAATTTTAATATTAGAGTTTTGTTGAAAGTGATTTTTTAATATTTAAATTTAAAACGAATTATGAACATTTTATTACTTAAATTTTTTTAATATATTACGCATTTATACTTGCATTAAAAAAAAAGTCAAATTTTGATGTAATATACTTAATCAATATCTGTTGTGCATGTAGAATAATTTAATATTTATTATTTACTATTTACTTTTCACTTTTCAAGGTATCTACCAGATTTGATTGTACCGAACAAATATACCAATAAAATGTTTTCAACAACTAATAAACAAAAATTTCAAGCAGTAATGGATGAAAATCAAGAGATAAAACAAGTAAATAAACATTTGATAACCTCTTTGATATTTTTTATAAACAATCCCACATAATAACATATTTTATAATAGATAAAAAATGTGTATTAATATATATATATATTTTTAATTTATTTGGAAAAATTGTGATCTTGTTAATTTAACATTGGTCCTCACTTTTGAAAAAAAGGCATGTAATGACGAAGTTGAAGACCTAAATAACGTAAGTCAACAAATTTTTGTTAAATTATATTATCTAATAATTTAAGATTTTTCATAAATTTTTATGTTTAACGATTCCACATGATAACATATTTCATAATAAAGCCATAACTATATGCTAAAACTTCACGTACATATTTTAGATTCTGAACGAAGTGAGGAATGTATTGATTTTACAATGATGTATGTTTCTTTTTTTTTGTGTGTCTGTTATCACGTTTAGAAGTAGAAATAATGCTTTTATTTTTGATTTTAGCCCATTTTAGAAAAGTAAAATTCATCTAGTTGGTACTTTGGGGGGGTCAAAAGTAAAAAATGTCCAGTAGTTTTCAAAAGCGTTAGAAAAAACCCTAAAAAAGTGACGGTAAAACGGGAATTTTTACGCATAATCAATTTTCGATAAAATCGATTTTTTTATTTTGCTATAACTCGAAAACGAACAATTGTAAATACTTGAAATTTTCACCAAATAATTATATTAGCGTTATCTATTTAAAAATAAATTTTCAAAATATTTTGACTTTTTTTAAGCTATTTATAGATAATTGAAATAAAAAAAATTTGGCACACCAAAAAATTTTTAAAATTTAATACAAGGTTTATTATAAGTTGTTCTTATAGTAGTAAAAAAAAAATCAAAAATCGTTAGTCACAATTTTTGTTTATAAAGCATTAAAAGTTCAAATGTTCACAAAATATGTCAAAATCGACAAAATTTACAAGAAATTTTGAAGTTGAAAATTCATAAAATTTTTGTAATTTATATCTAATTTTAAATACCAAACACAAGGTTCTCCATAACTTTTTTTCAAATAAAAACTCCAGCGTTAATATAGAAAAAATTGTATAAGCATACGCAATTTATTTGTTTACGAAATCAAGTAAAATAACGATAGGTATATTGGAATTTAAATATATAGGTAATAATATAATATATACTGCTAATTTTATTATCCTAGACTGATAAATCATCTACTCCGTTCAGAATCGTTTTTCGTATACAATGATACCTGTCATTGTATTCAAATTTAACACATCCATTATAGTGACCTATTCTCCATCTCTACTATTTAGCAGAGCGATATCAACTTCCCCACATTTTTATTTTCTTGATTTTTAATCAAGTAAGTATGGTAATTGAAATGAAAAAGTCTGAATTTTTAAAACTTTAAGAACTTTGTTAAACAGGAAAATGATAAAAATGTAACTCAGTTGTAAAGAATATTTGGATAATTAAGCTAGCTTTAACATAAAATATTAATGAGAGAGATCCGATATCACACCCAAGCGGTATAACGTTTCGAATCCACAAAAACGTCGGCGTGAACAGTTCCAAAATTTATATTTTTTAACTTTTCTCCAAATTATTATAGCTAAAAAGTTGATTGATAGCTCATAAAAAGGTATTATCAAGTAGATACAAAATGTGAGATTAAAAATTTTCAAAAAAAATTATTTAGTTTTTCACAGTTAAAAAAATAGTTATTTTTTGCTAGATTTTCATTTAGTGCAGGGGTCTTCAACCCGCGGCCCGTCTTGTCTTTATTTGTGACCCGCGATCACATTTTTAAGTATAAATAAATTTAATCATAAATGTTATGATAGTAAAAACTAAATTTTTGTATGCCGTGAAACTTTTAGAAAATATTTTGTGGCCCGCAGCATAAAAAAAGGTTGAAGACTCCTGATTTAGTGTGGTAAATTACCGAAACTGGAAAACGGATTTTGTTATTTGGGGTCTTGTTAGATTCAAATTTTCTAGGAGAAGTGCTTTGAAGATTTTCAGAACTTTATCTTCAATTGTTAACTACAAAGCTATAAAGCTGAAAACATAAAAAACGCCCAATAAAATGTGTTTTAATTTTTTTTTTTTGAAGCTCTGTAGTGAATTAACTATAAAAGATAAAAGATAAAGTTCTGAAAATCTTCACTGCACTTCTCCTAGCCAATGTGACCTAACAAGACCCCAAACAACAAAATCCGCTCTCCGGTTTCAGAGATCTATCTCATTAAATGAAAATGAAAATAAAATACATTATACATACATATTGCATACAATTAATAAATTTCTAAAATTGAAAATCAAAAAAGTTTACATGGCCATCTCTGACATTGCAAGCGTTTTTAACTTATTTAGAAAAATCGTACTCTTGTTGATTTAACATCGGTTCTCACCTCTGAAAATGAAGCATATAAAGACGAAATTGAAGACCTAAAAAACGTAAGTCAACAAATTTTTGTTAAATTATTATATTATAATAATATAATAATTTAAGATTTTTCATATATTTTAATGCTTAACGATTCCACACGATAACATATTTCATAATAAAGCCATAACTATGTTAAAACTTCGCGTAAATAATTTTTAACTTGTTTAGAAAAATCGTACTCTTGTTGATTTAACATCGGTTCTCACCTCTGAAAATGAAGCATATAAAGACGAAATTGAAAACCTAAAAAACGTAAGTCAACAAATTTTTGTTAAATTATTATATTATAATAATATAATAATTTAAGATTTTTCATATATTTTTATGCTTAACGATTCCACATGATAAAATATTTCATAATAAAGCCATAACTATGTTAAAACTTCGCGTACATAATTTTTAACATGTTTAGGAAATTCGTGTTCTTGTTGATTTAACATCGCTTCTCACCCATGAAAAAAAGGAATACAAAGACGAAGTTCAGCAGCTAAAAAAAGTCAGTTGACCTCTTTTTTTATTATAATATAATTAAAGATTATAAAATATCGATATTTTGATTGAACAAATCCATATTTTAACACATTTTATAGAACTGTAAAAAAAACTTAATATATATACAAATATTTTTAAATTTATTTAGGACAACCATGATCTGGTCTCTAAAAATGAGGAATATGCAGAAGAAATTCGTCAGTTGGAAATGAAAAAAGTTAGTACTAAACATATTATATTGTTTGGATATATGCATTTAATTTTACTCAAAAATTGTTTCAATTTTCTTTTTTAAACCCATATACCTACGATTATATGTATTTTTTTCATTAAGAATAATTATTATGCAATTATAATTTGTTGTATCTAATAATTTTAAGTTTAAGCAATTTGAAGTTTACCTTTTTTTATATCTTGGTTTGATATAAAATACTTTGAATACATTTTTTTATTATTTTGAACCTGAAATCTATTTACATATTATCTTTGACATTCTAAATATGAATATTTGTAGTAAGGGTGCAGTGGCAGATCCAGGCGGGCAAACAGAGCGATCGCCCACCCCCTCGTTCTCTGAAAAAAAAATAGTTTGAAGTCCCTGATTTTAGTTTTTGACGTAATTACTTCAAGGGTAACACATTTATAGTGATATATTTTTTTATTTCTATTACTATAAAATATTTTTTTTGTTCTGTACGAGACTTTGGAAAATAACACATACATATATGTACCTAAATAAATACTTTATCAAAATTAATGTGTGACCTTTAAAAATTGTACCCCCTTGTTATCTTGGTCTGGATCCGCCCCTGAAAGAGTGTAATCGATCAAGGTGTGGAAATATTACTACTAGTATATCATATTTAGAATCAATGGTTTAGTCCAACAGTTACTAACCTTTTATACAATATGGACCCCCGATGAAAGATTTTTAGAAATTGCAGACCCCCTTACTAATTTTTTATCAAATACCTTTTTTTTACAAAACATCTCATGTTATCATATATAAAACCATAATAGCTATTTTTAAGTTGTTACAATAAAACATTCATTATAAATTATAATTATTTTACCTAGTATCTAACTCTAGCTCTAAAGCGTATCATCGAATTCCACTATATACCGCCATCAGTTTAATAAAAATAAGATATGTTTATCTCTTACAATGACTTATATAATAAAATATATTATAAATGAAACAAATAAAATATTAACCCAACAATATTGTAATAAACTCATGTCTCATGTCACAATTGATGTATGTTATATGTTAAAGCTGCTGCTACGGCTGTGGACCACAGGTTAAGAACTGCTAGTTTAGTCTTTTTTAACCACAATAATTCATCCTATTAACAGACTAGTATATTATTTGTTTTTGAGTTGGTTTACCAATTTTGCACGATTTGATAATTATTAATTTTTTTTTTGTCAAATTTTGTCCTTGTAAAATACAGTATTTCTTTTTCATTTAAAAATGTTATAAAATTAATGAACTTATTTATTGATTAAAATAATAAAACAAAATATTTTTAGGGGCTTTGTACTAAATTTGTAAATTCAAACATTTATAATCGTCTTAATTTATCACCTGTCTCGGTGGATAAAGAACAACACGTAAGAACATAATAATTGCTTACTAAATTTACTCAAAAAAGGTTTAAATAAATGTTTATATTTTTAGTGTACTGAATGGTGGTGCCCAAAGCATTCAAATTTTGAAACTATTGTTAAGACATTTAAACCAAATACGGAAGAAGATAAACTAATAATACGACGTGCTAAAGGCAGATTTGCATACTGGAATAAAAAAGATGGCGAGGTAAGCAATTAAAATAATATTTTTATGAATTTGTTTACCATGGGAGGAAATCATATTAATAGCTTATTTATTTCTTAGGGTATGTGCTGCAAAAATAATCGTCAAAATAAAGATAGCAACAAATATTCTCCACCATCAAATTGGCCACAATGAAAAATCTTATGTGAATCAATGTGGAGATGAGAATAATGCATAAAATAATTTTAAAATTATAAATATGTTTTAATTTTGAAATTCATAATTCCTTGTATTTTTTTATAATAATACTGTAGTGAGCAAGATCAGAATAATAAATAATAATAATTAAATATTTACATATTATCACATGTTAAATTACATATATGTAGGTACATTTCTTAAATTTTAGAATACTCATTTATTAATTTGTATAATATTAAATACAACTTTAATAAAAATTAATTGTAATGCATGGCTAAAATTGTACATATTATTCAATAATTTTAAACTGGTGTAAACGCAACTTACTCTTAATCAAAAAGAAGCTCGTGTTCAATCCTTATAGCCTATAGATATTAAAATTGAAATAGGTTAAAAATGCAATAATAAAATAATTTTTATTTGTATATGGTTATTATTATGGTGGAACTAGTTATAGTTGGATTTTAAATACTTGTTGATAAAAACATTGCATCTATCATAGTATAATTTATTTATTATCATTACATTATTCCAATGATATTAATTACGTAATATATTGTATTTAACCGATAACTAGTAAGTTTTGCTGATTAATGATTATACCTACTTTTAGTTTTTATATTATAAGTTTACAGATAAATTTGAGTAATCTAAAAATATGTTTTTTAGCACTAAGTTTTTGTATTTAACCTTTTTGCATATTTCGTTATTACTTATTGCTGCATATAAATTATAACTTATTAGAAAAGTGAATAATTTATTTTGGTAATTTTTGTTATAGTAAAGTTAGTGTTGAAAGAGCTTAGATGAATAAAAATATATTTAGAACATTATCGATATAAAACACTATTTGTTTCTATCGCGAAATCGTAACGGGGTCGATACGACAAAACCTATGAAATACTGGCGTGATAGGAAATACCTAAATTACAATAAATTGGTGTCCATTATAATATAATATGAATGCCAAAAAAAGAAATTTATTTGTATTCTTTTTGTAAGTTACTGCTTTTATAATAAATAACACTATACTAGTATTCCAAACATGTTATCATGATTATATGTTTTTATAGTAATTGCTTTTTAATGTTAATATTAATTATGCCAATTTGAAACCAAAGTACGATAATATTTTTAGAATTCATAAAGTGCAGTGTTCATTCAATGAATTATTCAAAACTGGTCGCTGTCTGTGAATATTATTTTTTAATGTAGTAAATAGTTTAAGAATAAGTTCTTTGCATTTTAAATTTAAATGTGGAAAGTATGTGGTTTGAGATTTAATTATTATTACGTCCTAATGGACTTATGGCTATGGCCTTATGGGCGACATAATGTTCATTATATAATATTTGTAAAAAATGTATTTTTATAAGTACCAAAAAATCACAACCTTCTTACAAAACAGTTACGAGATCAAAGTTGGTGAAAGAAAATTCAAAGTTTTTGACTCGCGACCTAATGTTCTTACCATACATTTTTTGCGACCCATGTCTGCTTTATTAGCCAAAATAATTCAAATTGCCTAATATCTATTGCTTAATAGTAATATTTAGTTTTTATTATATGTATAATGATACAAAAAAAGTACACATAATAATACAAACAAAAATTAATGAGATATATGAGCATGACTGTTTTCACACAAAATACTCCATCTTTTATAAAAATAATTTATAAATAACCAGATCTTTTATCGATAAGGCCCGGCGAACACTTGCGCTATTTTAACGCGTGACAACGTGTGCACAAAAATTATTTTATCCAATGTCATATGGAATGATTTTTTTGTGTCAAACCTAACATACATAATATATTAATATGTTTAAATATGGATTTTTTTAATTTTAAACAATAAACTTATCGCGACCTAATCTTAAAGCTTACGCGTCCTATAGTTTGAACACCACTGTTCTAAACAACTATATAAATTACATCCGTTTATTTAAATTTCTAAGTAAAGTTGATTCAAAATTTGTGGATGGAACTTTTAAAAGTTGCCTAAAATTGTTTATACAATTTTTTACAATCTATGGCTTGAAAAATAATAATTATTTATCACTGGTATTTTTTTTTACTTCCTAGTAATAATATAGATACTTATACTAAAGCATTCATCTTACACACATTCAAGTCTGAATTAAATAAAAAATAGTATAAATTTTTCAGCTAAAATAATACCTATTTGCCGATTTTAAAAAAAGCAATTCACTCGTCATTATTAACCGCATAGTCATCAGTTTAAACGTAAGGATGCAGATTGCATTTAGATCAAAGTTAAAGTTGGTGGAGGAAAATTCAAACGGTTGATTTGAGTCAAGAATACAAGAAAAAGGTTAGGTTTTCCACTCAAGTTTTTACTAAATTTTAATTTTTTAATTTTATATTTATAACTTTTTATTTTAATTATTATATTACGCTCCTATAAATTAAACCTACAAATTTTCATTTTACTTACTTCTAATAATTGCATAAAAACAACAAAACTCAAAAAAATCAATATTTTTATCCTACCGATAGTCATAATTTGCTATTGACAGTATTACATCTGTATAAAATGAAAGGGAAATAATGTTTTTAGTGTTTTTACGTTGGGACACAATTCGTTTTTAGTCTTTAAATATCGCCGGGACACAATTCATGTGGAAAGGAATTTTGGGAAACAATTCGTGTGCAGCGCCCCCCGTGGCATACTCCGAAAGATTACACCTTTTTATAAATGCTTGAGACTTTATAAACATTTACAAATTTTTAATATCATGATAATATCAATGAAATAAAATCGTAAATCTGTTTTCCCATAAGTCAGACACGGGAAAAATAAAATTTTGATATAAAACGATATAATTAATATTTGTACGTAGGTATATATGTTATGTGTGATGCACAATTCTAAGATGGATATTCGAATTCTTGTTTTACAATTTCTTGTTTCGATGACGTCAAGTCACTATCCCCCTCTTAAAAACGTATTTTCAACAAATTATCAACTACGTGGCCATAATGACAAGTTTTTCGATTCCGACAATTATCACTGCTAATTCGATAAAATTGATGTGTAACAATATAGAGAATAAGTTCACAGTATTTGCTAACAAATAATTTTTTGCTATACCATTGATTTCAAATACCATGATATTAAATTAATTATTTTTTTTTGTTTTTATACGACTAGTATTAAAAACCAATACTAATAAACTGAACACCACTAGTACTTATTATGATTTCTATTGCCTTAAAAATGAAGTAATCAGGCATAGGAAATTCATATCCATCAGCAGTTCTCATTCAGTTACGTCCTTTTTAGTAATACAATTGAATTCCAAGTAATTTTATCAATATTTCAAACTTGAAACGAGTTGTAAGTAATTAAAAATATTGTATAGAATAATTTCTTCACATTTAAATTTCTTATTTTTTATGATTTATAAGGTATTTATTTGACGTTAAAATGACTTCAAAAGATTCTAAATAATCACCATCACTACTGCAAATGAAACAGCTCTAAAAGAAATCAATAGGATTGCGGGAAAAGTTAATTCAAATATTTTCATAAAACTACAATTATACCATTTATTTTAAATTAGAAACATTTATCAATAAAATAATTACTGTTGTCCTATGAACTATTTTTTTTTCATTTTTAATTTTGAAATAAAATAATTTAAAATATAGACGACATTATTTAATATTAAATACTATGAAAAATTATCTATTTTATAGTTAAATTATTTTTAACATTAGTAAGCTCTCAAGTCATATACTCGTAAAACAAAAAACAACAGTAAATATTATGATAAATCATAAATAATAACTCTAACTAAACGAGTAATAACTAAGTACATAACTATATAAAAACTCTATTTATATATATTTTAATATATTTAGAAAAGCCAAGGACTTACATCTGTTGAATATGAACTCACCACCGAAAACGACAAATACTTAAACGAAATAAGATATATTTCTTTTTTAAAATGTTTAAATAAAATTTTTTGGAACAATTTATGTTTTGATTTTAAACTATATAATCATTCACAATTTTTAATTAAAATAATTTTTAATTTTTTTAGAAAATTCAGGATCTTGAGTCAGTTGAAGCTGACGTTTTGATTTTAAACTATATAATCATTCACAATTTTTAATTAAAATAATTTTTAATTTTTTTAGAAAATTCAGGATCTTGAGTCAGTTGAAGCTGACGACAGCTCCGAAAACGAAACCTGCAATGAATATGGAATTCAAGATTTAAAAAAAGCAAGTTACCTTATTTATTATTGTCAAATATGAACGTGGTTACGGGTGGCGTTACGGCCTGCCGTGACGGTGGCGATACAGAGTACAACGCCATCTCTGAAGTTTTGTATAAATGTTTCACTTTTACTATGATGGCTTCTTAATTCTCAAAAAAAAAACGCTTTTCGCAAAACACTCACATTCCTATTACCGGGTGATCTATACATCTATTCTTAAAACAAATCATCCTGATAATACAAGTCATGGAGATACCGTGTTTTATTTAAAGTCCACTCTCTGATGTTTCAATCACTTCCAAAGTTCCAAATAACCCTATTTAGTATTTACAGTCTTGTGACACGACTGCTCATTACATCTCAATAACACGAGGCCGTACCTGGGGGAGTTCAGCCCCCCCCTCCCCGAAATGTTTTCGTGTTATATTATGTGGTAGTAAAATAACTATTTCAATCTCTAAACCACAATTTTTTTTAGCTTAAAACCCCCCCGAAATTAATTTCTAGTTACGGCCTTGTAATAACATATACCAACTACAATAGCAGCGATTTATTTCCCTACAAGGCGTAATACGTTTACGATGAATATTCAAAACTATATGTGTTTATTATTTTATCACCCTTGGTCACAATGTATCATAGGTGGTGATTATAATAATGCTAAGAATCACAATTGGGAATCTGGGACCGACGCGTCGTATAAACAGCTCTAAAGATATGGTATACTTCAAAATTTTGCAAACCAAAATGTTATAATAATCTTGCTCCACCAAGCCCAACACACTGCTGGTTTGCAGGTCCACTTCTTTACGCTGTACATCAGGTATTATACTAGACTACTTTTATTACCAATGCATTCCTCACGACTGTTAATCTCCTCAGACCTATCACGGATCACTCGGCTGTTCTTCTGAATCACCAATTCGTTCATTTACGCCTAAACGATTTTACCCAAAAACTGATAGGCGCAAATTCTACGATTTACTCGACAAAAAAACCAATCTACTCAAAAACTTTATGATACCATAAATCAGTTAACAAATGAAATTCTAACTTCAAACTGCAGCATGAGATGCTACCCCAAATCCCAGTACAAAAACAATATCAAAACTTTTCTAATTCAATTCTCGGATATATCACGAATATGATATATATATATATTCATGTGTCATATCCTGAAAATCCCCCTAGTCGACTGAAAAGAAACTGGTGTAAAGATATTCTTAATGAATATATAACAAATAAATAAAGATAGAAAAAACAAACAAAAGGTAGTTCGATCACTGAGTAGTGATTTTTCTAACACGTTTTCAAAAACTTTAAAAATGTTAACCAAATATTAATACCTATTTTTACTTTATCAACATATATAATTATACAAATATTTCAAAACTTTACGAGTTATTTATAAACATTTAAATAATGAAAATTTTTAAAATATAGGTAATATATTAATAAAATATTTGTTCCTAAATAGAAAAGCTATATAATACGAGTATGACGAGTAATGCTTCGGTGAATATTTTTCAAGGACAAAAATTATTATATTTTACTATTTAAGGTAAATATTTTGAGAATAATTCAACAATCAATTTTAAATACGTTTTTTGTTTTATTAGGTACAGAATAATAATTAATAAAGAAGAATGAGATCAAAAATTGATAAAAGATTCCAAATCAATTTAATATAATAAAATAAGTAAATTAAATCTAGTTAAAACTTAGAGAGATAATATAAAAATTATTAAAATTAAATATTTAAAGAAAAAAATTATTTTTAGAACTATAAATTTTAGTGTTTTAATTTTTTTGTGGGAAAATTTAACCGCATATTTTTAATTTTTTGATACATAAGTGCATAATTTTAAATGTATATTAATTGATGATTTTTTTAGTGCACGAAAGTCTTTGCTTTAAATTAATGTATAATATACATTGCCCCAAATAAAGTGTTACCTGGCGTATAGTATAGGCAAAATAAGTACATTACTGCAGTGTTATTAATTATTATGTTTCCGATAATTAGGTATATCAGGTTTAGCTAATCATTTGCATAACAATATCATTAAATTTTATAATAATATAATTCACGAATTACGTTAAGCTTATGCAAAAATATAAAGTATATGTCAGTTATTTATATTACTCATTTCCCAATGACCAATGATGACAATGGAAACAACATTTGTGACTTGTGTATACATTAAAATAGTGTACGGTTAACTCAGTAAAATATATGTAGTGCAGTATAATACTATTAATATAGGTTATATGTATAAATAAGTATATTATAATGACTCTATGACTTAGTTATAATATTAGTTATATATATAAATGCATTGAGCACTCGGAAATAAAATATGCGTCAATATGTCTCCCGGTTATCAGATTATCTATCATAATTAGTATTTCTTTAGTCTAACCTTGAACTGGAAAGTGAACTAATGAGCTATTTTATGAAAATAACCATAACAGGACAAAATATATGCAACGTATACAAAGGTGTAGATCAACGATTACCTTTTGCCATGGATAATAAATATTAGAATTCTTTTATATTTCTAATATATTTAATAACTACCGTCTACTTATAGATTACGCTAAATATAATTGTAAATACTTTTGAAAATTATCAATATAATATATTAATATAACAAATAATAATAATATTGTTTTTTATACTTCTGGGTAACATTAAGTGTTACTTGGTGTATAGTATAGTATATGTATTACTCACAGTGTATTAGTATTAAAAATATTTAAATCTATTATTTAAAAAGCGATTTCTGGTACTTTGGTTTAAATGCTTTAATGTATAAATTTACAGTGTTGGTTGAAAAATCATCTAGTAACATTCTTGGGTGGGTAGGTAAAAATATTTAACAATAAGTTAATTATAACCAGAGTTTGGAACTTATAGCACTTAAAAACCACAAAATAAGCGCTAAAATATGCATTAAAAGTTTTAATTTAAAACCCACGAAATATGCATACAAAATCTAAAAATATGCTTTTAAAATATTTATTATTCAAACATTAGTATTAGTACTCAGTAGTAAAAATAAAATAAATACATTAGAAATTAAGAAATAATTTAAAAGAAAAAAATTGGTTAAAATTTTGGATAAATCTATATTATTACTTGATAATAGACACCTTCTCAATTTTTGAACTTTATTCGTGAACTAAATAAATATAGGAAAAATTAAAAATTATATTTTACATTTAAATATGTTCGCATGTTAAAAATAGCGAAAACATACAAATGTATACGATTGTATTAATATTTTTTTTCAATTAAGTGCTTCATTTTATTTTTCTGATTTGTTGGAGTATGTATATATATAGATTTTGTTGAGGCGAGAAATGTTGACGTTTTTCATAGTTCTTAGTGTTTTTACAAAAATCAGTGGTCTTGAAATGTAATTGTATAGTTTACTATTTTAATTTTATCGATATCATTTTTTATGCCTTTAACTGTTTCAAATCACACTATAAATTTTTGGTTTAATTTATATTTTTTTAATGTATTTTTACTTATAAAAACCGTTGTATAAATTATAAAATGTATTTTGATCAAAGTTTTTAATACTAGAAACCTGAGCTAGTATAGTAGCATATACTTATAGTGACCATATATAAAAATTTAAAATAAGTACATTTTAAAACTTCTACCCGTTTTACCCATATTTCCATAAGCAATCTCCTTCTATAAAAATTGTTTTTTTTTTAGATCTGAATACTCTATTTATTTTATTATTATTATTATCAATTATAAAAACCAATTATTTGAAATTATAATGTCAACTCATTTAGGGTGTGTCTTTATGATAAAAATACTTTGATATTGAAGAATTTAAAGTAAACTTAAACTAAAGTATAGATTATTTTTTAAAGGTAAAAATACCAAGTGTAAGACTTAAGTATACCTATACGATTTAGTATAATATCTTAAATCGTGCTACCAACCAATAAGAATGGTCGAACCATAAAATATAAATTAATAATCAAATTATAAAAAACAGTAAAAACACATAAACACGTATTAGCCCATAATAATTTTAAAAAAAGAGTACAATATCATGTACTTAACACTAATGTTAAGGACACTATAGGACACACATCAAAAAAGAGTACTGTCCTACGAAAAAGAGTACGTCTGGTCACCATACATATATTATAGCCTTTTTATTTCAGGACTTTAGGTCATCGTGTACTATACTGTGGTTTTAGGTGTTCCTTTTCTGTCAGTAGACGATACAATAAACTTACCCTGCAGTGCTGTGGATGAAGTACTGACGGTAGAATGCAATACGACTAATACAAACGTCCCGAGTGTGAATGTGGTGACGGCAGTGGACATACAATCATATGCCTGCCCAGTGTACCAGTGCAATGACCGCGATGAACGATATCAAAAGCCCGTCCTGTTCCGATGTAATAGTGAGAGTGGAGCAGACTTCAAGTTCATCCAACTTCGTGACGGATTCTATACACGAGTCTGAACTCTGAATAGTCTGATTCCAGTTAAACGAAAAATCGATTCGGTACCACGCGCCTGTGGTATAAATGGTGTCGCATATCTATTTTTTTGGTTTTTTCATTTCCATAACATCATAAAAAGTCCTATTTATTACAATTTTATTAAATTATTCATGTAAATTTAATTAATCGAAATTTCACAATCGTTTCTCTCCCCTCCGACAAACAGCTAGTGACGATTGCCGTTTACCACGGAGTACTAGATTACAGTGTAGGTAGAATATTAATTATAAATAGGTACCTACCTAATACTATAATATTATCATAATATATCGACGTATCGTATGCTATTTTAAATAGAACTCTTTGAAATCTATTATGTGTGAACTGATTATGTATTTCAGCTGTTCTTCGAATATCTACAAAATATAATTATAATTATAATAATAATATTTATCTTAAAAACGTTTTATATTGTCTGTAAAGGAATGGAGTTTAGGATATTCTTTTTCATACTGTTATTATTAAATTAAGTTCATTGGTAGAAACCACTTTTACTCTACAAAAACATACTTATTAATTTTCCTAAAATTATGATGTTGGGGGGGTTATTAAGTAGTAATCGTTTGATCATAAAAATTAACCTACATTATATTATAATAGTATATATTATTTTCGGTTGCATACGAATTGCGTATTTGCGTTCCTGAAAACAAAAATATACTTCGTGCCAACCGAGTTGTATTATTCGCAACAACAATCGCCACTCTATTTCTATATGTTTGATGAAAAATTCGTAGATAACCGTGATACCGACGATACCTTATCTATTCTATAAATCCACGAATCCGCCTTGCAATTTATCGTTGGAAATTAATTTTGTTCATGTTATTAACATAGTTACACTGCGACATTCGCTTAATAATATTAATAATATTACAATGAAAAATCTTGAAATATTTAAAATGTTTAAAGAAAAAAAATTAATTATTATACAGCATAAATAATTAATGAACACAAATTTACTTTCCAAAAACTTTTAAATGGTAATTTAAATGAATTTAAAAAGGAAGAGAGGATGTAAAAAAAGAGCATTTAATTAAAAATATTATGACAATATGAAAAAAAATTTATCACGTCTTGACAAGGTCGTGTCCAGAAAAACGCGCATCGTTGTCAATTAGAATAATTTTCTGAATCATAGTAATATATTATTCCCGAGTTCGGCGAGTTCCCGACATTTCCGTATCAAAATTTCTATACTGGTATATTATACTATTTATACTGTACGTCATAACTCATAAGGTTATTATGAGTATTATGACATGATATAGATTTTATTTCTACTGTCACACCCCCACCACTAGCAACTACAAGCCTACACCAAGTATAATATTATGTAAAACCATTGATTTTATAATATTAATGTACTAGTATATTATAAAATCAACCAATGGTATTACATACCTGCTATCTAAGTAATTAAATTAATTAATTGTCTATTTGAAAGATTGCAGGACGTTGAAAGTTGTTGGATAACCATAAAATAACATATAAATAACCATGAAATTTTATTATTAAGAAACATGATCAGTGATCACAATATTCACAAGAATCAAGATACCCTAAATCTACCATAACACTATTTTAATTGTTGAATGTTGATACATGATTCTTATATCTTTGGATGCAATTCTTGAACTCATTGGAAAGTCTTTACAGTATAATACTACTAGTCTTTGATACTTTGACAATATGAATAATTATATTATTTATAAAAAAATATATTTTAATATAAATAAACCGTAATAGTATAATAAATAGATAGATACATAATTTAAATAATCAAAATGGAATGACTTATCAGTTGTTAAGTAAAACAAAATAAATATTACATAATAATTAATAAATGCTGCCTTATAAACAAAATAATTACTTATGGTTTGGGTATGAAAAATATATTACAATGACCTAATTAATGATTGTGCTTTAAATGTCAGTCTTTTAAAATCTAAACAGAGAGTTATTTTTTAATTTTTTAATCATAGTTTTATTGTGTTCTGTTATTTTTTCTTCACACAATTCATTTGATTCCGTAGCACAATATTTTCTTTTAGTTGGGTTTTCATCACTTTTTAGAATTAAATTACTATGAACTTCATTAATTTCTATATTTCTATCAACACTAAAATTTTGTATTTCATCTGTATCACATATTTCACTGAAGATGGAATCATCACATTCATCCCAAAAATCGTCACACACACTAGAATTTGAGTTACTAGAAAAAATAGAATACAATAGACAAAAAAGAACATAAGTAGATAACATTCATAAACTATATATAGTATATTTACTTAGTTTTGCTCTGATTTACACTCTCAGTCTTCGATTCTGTCGGATATTTATTACAAACTTCTATCACCTTATCTACTATTGCTTGACCAAAACGATCAATTTTAGCTTCAGTAAACCCTTCAACTTTAGCCAAAAATAAATTGATTAGCAAGATAAAAATTAGCATTTAAAGATGATTAGTTTAATTTTTTACCATTTTTTAATTCAGATACATGTTTAGGTTTTAATTTTGCCACATCAATTAACAATTTATTACTTGCAATCATATAAGGCATACAGTCTGATTGTTGAGCCAATGTGGTTCTATACATAACCAATGTTGAGTATAGTGTGTTCTACAAAATATTAAATAATAAACATTTTGTTACTTTCAACATTAATTTAAATATTTACTTCTAACTCTGTATTCTCGGTCACTTGTTGGGGCCTGTAATTCTGTGTACTTGGTATACATTGAGATACTTTTTCTTCATGCAGATACTTCAGTTTTATATCTAAGGTACCACTAACCTTGCAAACACCATTTAATCTTAAACAAATAAATATAATTAGGTATGTTATATAATATATTAGTTTATAAACTGTATTACTTAATTGCTGATTTAGATTTAAACATTTTTAAAACATCCAAAGAAGGGTCTATTAGAATACCTGATTTCTTTCCACTATAATCAAAACAGTAAACGAACATTTTTATTAATAAGCTATAATTAATTTACAAGATTTTAATTTTACTATTTTATGAATTCATATCCTTTGTCTGAAACTGCAACAGTACTGATGGGAAAAGAAAATTTGTTGCCTTCTTTGAACGAAGTACAAGGGTTTTGTTGCAGTAAACTTTCTCTCAAACACAATTTACCTGTATAATCATAAAATCGTAACATACTTGATAAACAATTCTAATAAGTTGTTGCACATTATTGTAAAAGTAATTTAGTTACCTAGTGCTTTCCAAAAAGTTTCTGTGTTATAATTCCCTTTTCCATACAATTGATGGACTGTATATTTAGATAATTTATCATTTTTTTTACCACAAATGAAATTTACTATTGCCACCAGTCCAAAATAACCACCTAGTGCTTGTGCAGATTTTAACAATAATTGTATATCTTCAGTTAAATCTACATCATTATCAGGTTGTAATTTGTCAGTCTTTTTGCTGAATTTTCAAAGAAATAATAGATTTGAATTAATATAAAAATTTTTGTTCTGAAAATAAAAAGTCGTACTTATTTGTACAATTATCACAGCAGTTTTCTCTAATGATGGCAGTATCAGATTTAGTAGACGAAGAGACATCCTCGAAATAGGATAATAATAATTGACGTCTGCATAATCTAGTCTCCATGTATTGTTCGATGACCTTAGCCATTTTTTCTTTATGTGAGCGGTATGTATCATTTGTGAGGTTTGAAAGCATTATATGCCTATTGAGCACAATGTCAGCCTCATTGTAGAATACATGACAAATAGCTGGCAAACCATCTCGCCCTGCTCGACCA
Organism: Rhopalosiphum padi; assembly: GCF_020882245.1. Lineage (NCBI taxonomy): Eukaryota > Metazoa > Arthropoda > Insecta > Hemiptera > Aphididae > Rhopalosiphum > Rhopalosiphum padi. Next base: position 6,920,836 of record NC_083598.1, on the reverse strand, counting down.
ACTTCTTGATAGTATGATTCAATGTCTTTAGGTGCTCCGTAGTGAATAACACGTCTTACATCTATCAAAAATGAAATCAACAAATATTCAATAAAGCTAATAAATATTAACTCCTCAAATGTATTAGATAAATTATTCACATAATACTTTCAGTAGAAAAAAAGCATTGTTTTTTTTTTTTTTTTAATTTCAAATAGTAAATTATTTTTCAGATAATTTATAGTGTATTGAATTTTAAAATCAGTAAAATAAATTAAAAAATTACCTGGTTTATCGATTCCCATTCCAAAAGCCACTGTAGCTACAACAATTTGCAATTTATCTTTAACAAAATTTTCGTGAACAGTGTTTCTTTTGTTCAATGGAATGTCTGCATGATAAACTTCACAATCTATTCTATTAGCTGAAATAAAATTATAATATTGCAATATAGATAGAAAATAGATTAAGCAACATAATCTGTGGGAAGTAGTGAAGTACTATTTACATTTTAATTCTTGTGCAACAGCTTCAGTCTGTTTTTTTGTAGGACAGTAGATAATCGTGGCTCCTTCAAAAAACATTTTCAGCCCATCTTTTTTCATGAATTTATTCAAGTCAAAAAATATATTTGTTTTTTTAGATACCTCAAAATATAAATTTTTTCTATCAAATCCTGTACATACATATTTTGGATTTCTAAAAATAAACATTAATTAATCAAGATTGATTTAATTCAAATCATATAGATTTACAAATTTAATTATGGTCAATCATACATGAGATTCAATGAGTTGCAAATGTCTTTGCGTACAATTGGTGTAGCAGTGGCTGTTAGCGCCATGATTGGGACATTGGGTAGTATCTTGCGTAATTTCCCTAAATTCCTGATATAAATAGATGTTTATGTTAAATAGATTAATAAAATAATTGAACGTTAAAAAATTTATATTTTTACTGACCTATAAGAAGATCTAAAATCAAAACCCCATTGACTGACACAATGTGCTTCATCAATAGCAACAGCGACTATTTTGATTTTTGTTTGTAAGTCTTGTAAAGTTTGTTTTGCTGAATCAGTGGCTATCCATTCTGGAGTTATATATAACACTCTAACATCTCCAGAAAAAAGACTATTCAAAGCATCAGCCTTAGATGTTTGCGCCGAACCTAGGAGACATGCTTTTATATTGGCCATCTAGAAAACATTTAAAAATCAATAGTAAATAAACTAATAACTGTCTAAAATACCTAGTTGTCGTTGATATTTATTTTATTTTATTTTGTTAGTATTATGATGTTTATGTAAAGAATAAAATAATTATGATGTGGTAAGTATTTAATCCATGGAAAATAATATATAGGTACCTAGGTAAAAAAATATAAATATATATATTAAACAAATTAAGTTCAAACCTCAAGGGAGAGCACTTGATCCTTCATTAACGATATTAATGGGGAAACAACTATGGTTAAGCCTTTGCTATAAACTGCTGGATACTGGTAGCAAAGACTTTTTCCATAACCAGTGGACATAACCACACATGCGTCTCTTTTTTGCTGAAAAGATAATATACATATTATATATACCTACAAATGAAGAGAAAACAGGACAGTAAGACTAGGTATTTTACTTCTAAAACTGAATATATGATCTCCCATTGCATGGACCGAAATGTAGAATGTCCAAAATATTTCCTAAGTGCAGATATGTGCTGCGGACTAGGTTCAGCTGAAGACATATTAAATCTTGAAAGAATGAATAAGAGTTATTAAATTATTTACTATACACAATGATTTATGGCTTTACGGGTAGAGAAAATAAGGAATAATATACGGTTGGGGTATCCTTTGATTACGGAAGACGACTGAAATTGACTATGATTTGGTTTTGATTTGAATTTGAACTGTTTTTTGTTCAAACACTTCAAACTTCTTATCACTATTACTGATAAAAATGTGTTGAAATCACAGCTGATATATATATATCACAGAATTATATATGTGTGACACGATGTAGTATGTACCCGATGTGGCTAGGTGCACGAATTAAATATATAAATAACATTTTTAAACCGTGGCTACTGGGCACTGGCTAGAACCTTAGGCTAGAAGTAAACAATTTATATATTATAGAGCATTGGATATACTATAATATTTGTAGTTTATACATTGTACTATATCTATAGTGCCTTACTATAGGACACGGCTATAGATAATTAAACTATTTACTATTATAATTTATATTATTACTATAATAGTATTATATTTTAATATTTATACTATTATCCAATGTTTATGGGTTATAATATAATATGGTTATATTGGTCAATTTAATGTCACAGAAAATATGTATACCTTCATTTATTATAAATAAGGAATATTACGATTTACAATTAGTTTTGTACAAAAATGGCGCAATTGGATTTCAGGGCTGATTATATACTGTAGTAGCTACTACCTACTTACAAATTGACGAAGATTTCGGGGTTTTAACAATAAATGCATAATTTTTATTCATTCAAATAAGTGCTCAACTTATACCATACAAGTATACAATGCAGATACAGTAACAATTCGTAATAATATTGTGTAAAACTTCAAAAGAACGAAAAATATTACAAACCGCCAATCGCCATGCATAACAATGCACCGTCTCAAAATGTGTACGACGGGTGACGTCGCAGTCACGATAGGCGCTGCGAGGATTTTTAAATGTTTACATGACTATGAGCCATTCGACAACCTGTATATATGATAATTCAGTAGATTTGGCATATGTAATAATATATATTAACTACATTCTTAACCAAAATTCCAGAAGTCACCAAAATATGCTATTTCATTAATTTGTTTTTATTAAATAATTTATAATTCACACACAGCAATAGATATTTTAATTTTACAACTAAGCATAACACAAAATCCAATTTTCTATATTTGAGATTTATCTATATCAATGACTTCTTCTGGGTAATTAAAGTGATATTATAAGTTACATCCGTTGTAACTATAGTCTATAAGAATATATTATACTTACCTATTTATGATTATAACTAAATATAACTGGAAAATTGTAAAATATTTACATATTTTAGTCACATTGTTGTCTTTTTCTATGACAGGACTTAGTTCCTCTTAAAACTTGGAAAATGTCATAAATATTATGTGAGTATTGCTTCATGTTTATTTTTTTTACTAACTGCTATCAGTTTTAAAAACTGATCAGAAATAATATTCCTATTTTGATATCTTATGTAATAGGTAAATAATATATTCTAATTTACAATTACTTTTCCTTAACATCAAAAACAATATTGTCATGCGGCATGCACATAATATACAAGACACATATATTTTGAAAATAGATATTATCAGAACAGCAGTTACACTTTCAGAAAAAGTGTGATCAGGTGATCTTGAGATGCCATCTAAATTATATAAGTTAGCAAGGTTGGGAAAGTTAATGATATTTTTTAACTCAATTAAGTTTAAATTAAAATCTAAATCAATTTAATTCAAAATTTTCTATCAATTTAACAAAATTAAGAGTTAACCAAAATTTAATATTAACCTTTTAACTCAAGTTGAGTTAGTTAAACAAAAAAAGTATCTTGTTTTCACATAGATAAAATTAAAATAATCGGTACCAAAAATTGTTCATGTTTTAAGTCCAAAGAACTATTATTATTGTATATATATTATATTCCAAAAGGTAACAGTACAAATTTTGTTAGCACTCATAACTTAAAAAATGTGTACCAGCAATTTATATAACTATAATAGTTCACACAATTTTATTGAAATTAAATTAACTCATTTAAATGAAAATTAACTCAAGTTAATTAAAAGTTAATTCGAAAACTCCTTAAGTTAATAATCATAAAAAAAAAATAACTTATTAAGTTAAAAAGTTAAATTAACTTAATAATGCGTTAATGCCCAGCCTTGTAAGTTAGTATGCTTGTTCTCAGAATCACAAGATAATCGAACTTGCTAATAATATGATTAACACAGCCATTCAATCACATTTAATCTTCATTGGATAAAACTTGTAATATAGTACTTGATCAATAAAGTGCAGATGTTATTGACAATGCTTACAGCAACCAATCTCAGTTGTCTGAGGAAGCTATTTTCATATTTAACATGCTGAACTTTTTAAAGTGTTTTTGTGCATCCTTCAATCAGTACAACAATTAAAAAAACACTTTTAAGCTTTTAATGTGCTTTGATATCATTAGCTGTAAATCAAGTAGAAAAGCAGCTTAGCTCATTAAAGAAATATAATTAATTATACTCAAAATGATGTCAGACACAGTGAACGGGTTGAAATACTAAAAATACTCTAATATAGTGACATCCAAAAAGAAAAATCAAACAAGTATTTACTAAGAATTTAACACTAACATAGACCCAATTGTAATACACACCAGAGAAAAGGCAATAACGCCAAAAGCTATTACATTGTTTATAATTATATAAATCATTTAATGTAACAAAGTAAAAAATGTCAAGTTCATTTTTAATACAAACATTTTGAAATTAAAAAAACCACACTAACTAATTTTACTTATATACAAAAAACTATTGTACTCATATTGCAAGATTAAAAAACTAAAGTACAAAAAATAATTTTTACAATTTATTTAATGTAATACATTATATAATCATGTGAATCAAATAAGAAATGCATTAATGTAATATCAAAAACGAACACATACTTTAAAACCATAATTTTGAATTATGGCAATACAATACAAATTTTCAATATCATGGAATAAAAATAGAATACTAAAAACTTTACCCAAGCACAGTATATATTATTGATAACATACTTGAATACTTGATCATGTCAATAACTGGTGAAAAAATAAAAATTATTATATTTCTCTTATTATATACAATATAAAATACATAGTATAAAAAAATAATTTAAATTGAGTCTTTATAACTATCTTTTAGCTAAAAAATGTCTACAAAATTAGACATCCCTAGAACACATGAATACACATAACAAAAGACATTATGATATAGACCATGTATGTATAAATATATAAAATAGATTATTAATATAATACGCAAACTTAGAATAAATGAAAATACATGTTTGTGAATTTTAAATTAAAATGAAAAGGGTTTGTTGTAGTATGAATTTAAATTTAATTTAATGACAAATTTATGATTTGTCTTTTAATTGCTTATGATTAGTTATATAATGAATAATAATAATAATAATAAAAAAAAATATATAATTATATATTTGAACTAGATGGGAGAGATCAATAAATCACAAAATGAAGTACTAGTTTAATTATAAATCAAGTACAACATTATTCAGTTCCCAAGATCAAATTTATATGTATATATTTATGTATAAATTAAAAAAAAAAATCAGATTTACAATTTTTATTTTGAGTAGTCAAATACTTAAATTGCATATCATCAAAATAATGCAACAATAGTACACAAGAAATAATAAATATAATGTCCTCCAATTAAAAAAATTATAATAACAAAAAGAAGTATGAAAAATACTATAGGCAGTATAACATGTAATAATATAACTAAAAATAAGAATTATAATAAATGTGCTAAACTCAAAAGCAACAAAATGCTAAAAATGATATAAATAGAAAAAAAATTTTTAACTAAATATTTGTTTTAAATATTTACTAAATGCGACAATATCACTTTTTCACATATTTTATATATTGTATAAAAAAAAACATTAAATAATACTTAACATTTAATTTATGAAAGACATATGCAATGGGCAGTTTTAATGCCCGATAACAGTAATAATTAAAAATGTCTAAAATACTTTAAACTTAAAAAAAAAAATAATACTTTTTTTAATTAATAATATATAGCTGAGCAAATACTCTTGGTTTGAATAATTGGCAATTAGCTGTAGTATGATTTTGTTCAAATTTTCAACAAAGATAGTTGAATGAAAATTAAGTATGTCAATTAAAATTTAGAAATCTTTCAATCCGAAATAATTTTGAAATAAATTAAAATTCATTGCACAGATTTAAAGTTAGTAGAAATATTGATATTATTAAAGCTAAATGAAGAATGTTAATTATTGTTGATAAAAATAACAATAAATGTTTAACAAAAAAACAATACCGAAAAATATGAAGATCAATTTTTTTTCTCAAAAAAATAATTGTTAATCAAAATCGATTCAGTCTTAAAAAGACATTTTCTTATCACAAAATTTAGAATTCTTATAATTTAAAATTTTTGAACACTTATGGGTACGCACTTATTGAACTATATAATTTCACACTGGTAAATTACATTATTGTGCACACGTAATAGTTGCTGTTGTTTTTGTTTTCATAGTCGGTTTCTATTTTCTAGCTTCAAGTATAATTTTACTCAGCTAACGACTGTAAAAAAAAAACATAAATATTGTATTACATAAAATAATACATTTAAATATCTTAATATTATAATCAACATTATACATTACAATATAATTCTGTCAGAATTCAAAGGTTTTTTAATAAACTAAATAACAAATTTTCAATTTTTAATTTTTTTCTTCAAAATGTTGTTCGTTCTATTAGAAAACCTACACTTTAAAATTATAGCAATAATGTGTTATTTGATTTACTGAAGGTATACAGTAAATTAGTATTTGGATAAATAATAAATATAAATAAATAACTGTATCTAAGGTGAAATAGACTTAATTCACATTATGAGCTAGTCTTTGGATAACAAAGAAATTTATATAGCAAAAAGTTTCTTGTACTTGACATGGAGTAAAGTACACAAATGTATTTTGCGTAAAAGAGTATAGATCAAATTAAATTTGTCACATTTTATATATTTACTAAATGTATCTAAGGTGAAATAGACTTAATTCACATAATGAGCTAGTCTTTGGATAACAAAGAAATTTGTATAGCAAAAAGTTTCTTGTACTTGATATAGAGTAAAGTACACAAATGTATTTTGCATAAAAGAGTATAGATCAAATTAAATTTGTCACATTTTATATATTTACTAAATGTATCTAAGGTGAAATAGACTTAATTCACATAATGAGCTAGTCTTTGGATAACAAAGAAATTTGTATAGCAAAAAGTTTCTTGTACTTGATATAGAGTAAAGTACACAAATGTATTTTGCATAAAAAGTATAGATCAAATAAACTTGTCACAACATTTTATATATTTACTAAATTACTGTATCTAAGGTGAAATAGACTTAATTCACATAATGAGCTAGTCTTTGGATAACAAAGAAATTTGTATAGCAAAAAGTTTCTTGTACTTGATATAGAGTAAAGTACACAAATGTATTTTGCATAAAAAGTATAGATAAAATAAACTTGTCACAACATTTTATATATTTACTAAATTATTGTATCTAAGGTGAAATAGACTTAATTCACATAATGAGCTAGTCTTTGGATAACAAAGAAATTTATATAGCAAAAAGTTTCTTGTACTTTATATAGAATAAAGTACACAAATGTATTTTGCATAAAAGAGTAAATCAATCAAATTTGTCACATTATTTTATATATTTACTAAATTACTGTATCTAAGGTGAAATAGACTTAATTCACATAATGAGCTAGTCTTTGGATAACAAAGAAATTTATATAGCAAAAAGTTTCTTGTACTTGATATAGAATAAAGTACACAAATGTATTTTGCATAAAAGAGTAAATCAATCAAATTTGTCACATTATTTTATATATTTACTAAATTACTGTATCTAAGGTGAAATAGACTTAATTCACATAATGAGCTAGTCTTTGGATAACAAAGAAATTTATATAGCAAAAAGTTTCTTGTAATTGACATAGAGTAAAGTACACAAATGTATTTTGCATAAAAGAGTAAATCAATCAAATTTGTCACATTATTTTATATATTTACTAAATTACTGTATCCTAAGGTAAAATAAACTTAACCCTCATAATGGGTTTGGATAATAAAGAAATCTATATAACAAAAGGTAATTTGTTCACCTACCCAAGTCGTTCCACAAATCTACTTTTTGCATTTCACATTTTATTTTCTAAGATAATATCATAGTTCATCAAAACTTACTATTTTGTAAAATAACTGGTTCGGGAGGAGGTTTATTTTTAGGCTTAAAAAACACATCTCTAATGAGCATCGAGTGAATGGTGGGTATCTGCTTTTGCTTATGTAGCCATGGGTGATCTGGATTGTAAGATTCATGATCCAAAGCAACTCGTCTAGACACACGAGTCATAATTCCTAACAAATCATTGTTGCTAAGATCATGTTTGTTCATTTCAATACAAAGACTTTGAATAAACCATGTGCCGTTCTCAGGATGCCTGAACGAATAATAACCTTAAAAAAATATCATATGTCATTATTTAAAGTACTAATTATAACCAAATATAAAATGATTATATTTCAAATGTTTAATTTTACCATCGTAAGTGCTGAAAGTAATCAAGAAATCTGCATGTTTAGGAATTTTGTATGAGGCATTGGAAGAATCTACTTCAGTTTCTACTTCTCTACGCAATGTAATACCAGGATCAAGCCTTTCTCCGCGACATGCCTAAAACAAAAACAAGAACATGTTTAGAATGCTCAGTTTCTATTTTATTCTTTTTTTCTATAGAAATAGCTTACAAAATTACCTGTACAAAAAACATTTTAGGTTTTCCAGCCAGTGTACGGCATTTATCAGGTGTAAATGAATTCCACAAAAATTCAACTGGGTATGGATTGTCTTTGGCATAAATAAATGATGAACTGATCCCATGAGTCAACACAACAATAGCAAGACAATCACTTTGAGAATGATCATCATTAGCCACTTTAAAATAAAAAAAATAATAAGGATATTAAGTTCTTAAATTTAAAACTTTAAAAAGTTTGAAACATACATTCATTCAAACGACGAGTCAATTCTTCGTGATACAAGTTATTCCAAACCAAAACACTAAAATCTAAACGATAGAACATTGTTTTCAACTCTTCAACATCTTTCCATGAACCTTTCCGCTCAGGTAAACTCTGTGCAGGTCCTTCAAAAACATCATTGTTTATGATAACAGCGATACCCCGATATTCATGATCCATATTATAACATGTAGCATCTTTAGTTACAGGCATTCTAATCTCTTCGCCAGATTTCTTGAAACCAGGACTTAGTTTGCTATAAAATATTTTCAAAATAAAACAAATACATAAATAAATTAGTTAAAGTAATAAATTTTACTTTTTACCTGTTTGAATTTGATGTTTGTTCTTCATCTAATATGTGAGTTGGTCGAGCATCAACAGAATCAGGATCATTACTGTTACTAAACCTGAACCATGTTCCTTTAATAGATCTGCCCGAAGAAGACTGTGCACCAGGGCTACTATAGCCAAGATCAACTGATTCTGTTGTCAGCTCAGTACGCCTAGATCGATTTAGATCTGTGATGTTTGTAGCTTGTGATGTAGCTGAATACGTAACCTCACCAGATGCTGATGGAAAACTATGACGTTTAATATGTGCTGGAGACATAGTTCCGCCAACACAGTCAATAACATCTGAAGTTCTACGAACACGGGTTGGAATTTCCGATAATGATTCCATATCAATACTTTGTGAATCGTCCAAAAATACTTCGTCGTCGTCAAATTCTTCCTCGTAAAAACCAGTGGATACCGACAAAAGATACTCTTCTCCCTTGGTTGTTGTGCCAAAATCTAATGACACATTTTCTTCTTGTGGAGATTCCATAATGATCTATATAAATTAACATAATCTGAGTCAAGTTAAAGTAGTCAAATACTAATACATTTATACAATACTACAGATTTTTAATTGAAAATTTGCTGATCAGGAAACTATATAATTTTAGTTTTTCATATAAATAGCAACCTTTATTTTGACAACAACATAGCTTTTATCACCAACAGACTGTAGAAGTAATATGAACTTAACAATTTACAAATTAAAATTTCTTATGATTTATCATTGCAAAACTTTTTAAAGGTATGACTATTTCCATTTTATTTCTTTTGTCATTACTCATTACTGTACAACACATAAATTAAACATGTTGATTTTATTGGCTATTGAAGTACAAATTACAAAATTAATAATTAGAAGAACTTGAAAAAATGAAATTAAAATGACATACTAGACATGTCATTATTATATGTATATGTTTGTTACTTAAAAATAATTATAATTTTAAAAATATATAGGTATTCACTAAGTAGGTGTACACATATTTTTTATTCACATAACTACTTACAAATTATTAAATAATTATCATTAAAAATTAAATGCTCAGTTACAGTCCGCAATCATCCTTGATAGGTATTACTGTAATGGTAATAATTATATTATTCTAAATGTTGACATATTAATCATACACTTGAATGTAATGACTAAACAACATAATTAGTCAATTAAAAATAGGTACCTAATATAAATTATCATAAACACACTACTAACCTAAATATTACGAATTCGGACGGGAAGTTAATTGTTTTTCATTCTTCGTTCAAATTTTAATTAAAAAAAAAAAAAAGTAGCTAATATAATCTAATAATCTCAACGTAACTAGAAAAAAACATTAACGTCATCGTAGGACCACAGAGGGATAAAATAACGCGACCCAACAAGTCACAATCGTCTACAACCAAACACTGAATTGTGAATACTGAACATTTAAACCAGCAGTTGTCCATTGGAGTGTAAAAGGACACGATAAAAATATTAAAAACGACGATCGGTGGCGGGAGGAGGGTTAGAAACAGAAACGTCGCGGGCAGAGGTGCGGTGTTTGTCCGGAGCCAACAGGCGAGTTGCAGGACGCATCACAAGTGGTTCCCAGACGACACACCAAGAGGACAAATCGTCGTCACCATCGGTAAAATCATGTTTGTGCCCACACCGTCATTATATTACCTACATTATTATGATTTTCCAAGACGCAAATACGGATTTCGATAGTCGTCACAAATAATCCTCCCCCCACCTTCAAATAAGGAAATTAGGAGAATTCTAACAATCTAAATTATATTATCTATTGATGAATAGTAATGACAAAGTAACGTATGCACGTACTACTGTTGACACATCCTCTTTGCTCTCGAAATAAAGATTTTATAACTTGCTAAAAACAGTTGTCAAAAATATATAGGTATATTATTTTAACGACACGTATTCAACAACTGTTACGCATACGTGATGATAACGAATTTAATACTATGGATTGTTATTTAACGAGCTAGTCGAAACGACACGGGAGAACATAATTTTTTTTTATTTTCTGAATCGATAATGATATTAATACTATTAAGGCACCAAGGACAAGACAGCTGTAAAAACACTATACCTAGTTTACTACAACTGCAAAGACTGAAGTCGACGGCACACGACCACATGTGATCCCCAAGAGATGACGAAATATCGTATTCGCTTTATGCAACTGTTACTATACTTCTAAATCGACGACAACAACAAACACTATATAATAATAATAATAATATTATCGTGCGTCGTGCGTATGCCCGTAAGCAAGTGAACGAGTCAGCTAGACACAGGTGCACGGCGTCGTCGAGCGGTAGCTGGCGCGGGTGTAGCGGGGAACCCCTGAGGCTGTTGTCGGAGATAAAAACCCATTAAATTAAAACGCACATAATATAATATATTAAACACGGAGAAAAAAATCGAACACACGGGTCACACTATATACATGTAATAATAACATAAACAACACAATGGTGCAGCAGAGCTCTGCCCCGCTGCCGCAGTTGCTGCTGTACCATTACGCACGTATTAAATAAAATAGTAGTATATTATTATTATTTATCTATAATCTGAATTTATTTTATTGTTCTAAAAAGAAAAAAAAAGTTTTTCCAGATAAACAAACACAACTAAACGCACGCGACCTCAGATTACTAAAGAAATAATCACTGGGCGAAACCATTCCGGCGGAAGGCAATTGGATGAAAAAAAAAATGAACGTAAAAAACGTCAAACGCGATAATGTGTTTCGTGCACTGCGTCACACACGTGGGGCTACTATGCGTAACTGTCGCCACCGATGCCGTAGTAACATACACACAAATACACACTCGCCGTCACCTAAAACGTGAACTAAGGTTTTTTTTAAGCGCGTACGATTGTATTTCTTTCATCCAAATCGTGTGCGCCTACCTGATGGCGAACGACAATGTGGACGAATAAAAATATAAATCGTACGCGCCACCACCAACCCAGCGACGAGACAAGTGACAACATATGTGTAAGTGTGTGAATTCGCTAACGATTAATACTGCGACTCTGCGGAGTTTCAGCAGAGCCCGCGCTGCATACGACGCGTACACGACATACACACACACGTCTATCGTTTTTTACAAATGTCCCTCCGGCCTTACAACTCGTGCTTAAAACTTGGAAACACGTGTCAAGATTACAAAGGGCTGCACTTCCACCGGATGTGCAAGGTTTCTACTAAAGTATTTTTTAGTTCTCATCGAAAGTTTTCATCATCGGTCACCAGTGTGCAAAATATTACCACAATTTTATAATTTATTAAAGACGAACATCGTAGTTATTAATATCATCTAAGTTTGACGAATTTGTTCTGTATAGCGGTTAAATTTATTTATCTAGGCACTATGCCACTATTATTGACTAGTGTACCTAGAACGATTAGCAACGGTTAGTAATGCGTCGGTTGAATTACACGTCATAAAAATATTACGAAATCAATTTCCTTTGTTGAGGATATACCCACTACACGAGGATTAATCATATTCGTAGACTTAGCAGTTGCAAAAAATATACAAAAACCAATACAACGCGGAAAATAATTTGAGCTCAGGTGGCTATATTTTGAAATATTTTATCCAATGGATATTAAATAAAATTCGTTATTTTCTAATATAGGAAAACTAAATAATTATTTTTTTTAATCTATACCTATAATATTATAATATCTACATAGATATGTACATACTAAATATTTATTAGGTACAAATAATTTAATTATGATAAACAGTTTTAAATATAAATTTGTAAAACAATCAAATACATACAAGACAATATTTTTATTATGAAATATTTAAACGGCAAAAATTTACATCAATTAAGTATCAAAAACAATAATTATTCCATTGAATCATTGAACATTTTTTTCTTTTCATCACCGATACTTCGAATTCTCTTCTGTTTAATATGCTTGGTGAGTTTTCCTTGAGATTTTAAATCTTCATATTGTCCAACCAACTGTAATATTTTTGATTCCCGTTTCTTTAAAAATTGAGGTTTTTTACCATCTTTAATAGCATCTAATCTCTTTTGTCTCTGTTCCAATTTTATTTTTTCTTGAGCTTCTAATTTTTGTTTTTCTCGATTTTGATTTTCCGTTCTTTGTAATAATAATTTAATTTGATCATTATCTTTATCAGAAACTTTCCGTGCTTTCTTACGTAGCCTTTTTATTTCTTTTTCTTTCGTTTCATTTAAAAATTTATAATTTCGTTCAAAAACACGTTTATCAAATTCACCATATAAAGAATCAAATCTGGGATCAATACATTTGGGTTTTTCAACTTTAGTTTTAATTTTTGGTTTACACTTTTTGATAGGATTTAAAAAAGGGTTCAATTTAGATGATATTTCAGATGGTCTGTTTTTGTTTTCTCGTTTAACAGGTTTAGGATGAAAATCTAATTTTGGTTTATTAGTATTCGCATTTTGGTAAACTTCATTGCCAATTTTTTCTTTTAATTTACGAAGCTCTTCTAATGATAGTTTCTTAAGATCTTGTTTTAACACAATTTCAAATTCAGCAGTTAAATTATTATTCATTTTATGTTTTTTTTTTTAAACACTGAATACGTCCACTGAAATAAAAAAAAAATTTTCTTTTACTTCATTTTAATTAACATTTTTAGTGAACACTAAGAATTATAAAAATTAAAACACATTAATTTAATCTATTTGAACATAAAAAAAGTATATTTTTATAAGATTTCACTTCAAATTAAATTTCAAAATCAACAATAAAATGATAAACTAAAGAATACTCCAAATGGCAAATAAATGTAAGTATATATAGAATAAAGTTTTGTGTTTAAATGTAAAATAATATGTATTCTAAACTTGATTTAAATATAATTTAATCACATCTTATTTTCGTTATACAAATTATAATATTTTTCAAATTAATACTCGACAACTAATTATAACACTAAATTTTAATCTTTTTTTATTTATGTAAATACTTCTAACTATAATGGCACCAGAGCAATTAACTATTCAGACGTTAGTATCCCAGAGCGGAAAAAGTATTTAAGTAATTTGCTCGCTACCTACTAAAATTAAATCATTTATACCCATAACCTATAAATTGGACACATATAACAGGGATAACTCAGTGTTACTAGAGGGCCGATTTTTTAAAAGTGAAAATTTAACGGGCCAGAGAACATAGAAAGCAAAAATAAAGTCAATAAACTTTACAATTGATATTTATATAGTATAAAGACATTTATTAATAGTTCAATACTAGATAAGAATTTATATCTACGTTTTACGATTAACATTAAATTGTTATAAATTATAAATATAACAAAATAAAATACAGAAAAATCTTAACATTTAATATTTTAATAAAGTAATTTAAAATATAGCAAGGGTTAGTTAAAAATGATACGCGGACTGCTAGTTCCCAATCCCTGCATTATAGGAATATAATATGTAAATTAATGTAATTAATATTATTATTAATTATTATATTATATTATATAGTATTATAAGACATTAAGAAATTCATTAATTTGATCCAATATTAATTCTTGATTATAAATTTCTAGAACATAATCATGGGTGTGTACACAAGGTATGCTACTATACCACTTGTCACTGCATATTCTGTGCTCCGAAAAGAACCCATTATAATCCAATCTCCTTGAAAGTTATTTATTTGTAAAAAATTAATTAATTTCAAAATTCTATAAATACATTTTTATAATAAACTGTAATTCAATAACAATAATTTGTGATTTTAAATACTGCACCATTTTTTTTTTTTTTTTTTTTTTTAATATATATAAATTGTTTGTACAGGTTCTTTATGTATAATAAGACTATATAAGGGTTGTTAAAGTTGTCATAGTTTATGTTCAATAATATATATTAAGTAAGTATAATTTAATTAAAATTCTTTATAATCATTTCTGGTATTTAATGATTTGTTTAAATTATAGTTCTATATTAAGAATACTGGATAGGCACCTATAACCTACATTATTTTAAGCCATATTCTGTTTAAAATTAGGAACATTGGCAGCAGACTTGTGGCTCCACTACAAAGCAGGCTTTTGGATGGTAGACTTGATGGGGGCAACGGATGAGCATTGCCTGGTAGTCACAAAATTTCTTCTTATTGTGAACAAAGTATAGAATCATATATATATATTATATATTTTAATGGTAAGATGAATATTTCAATAGTGAAGATTATATTTTCAGAATACCTACCTAATAAATGTATAATATTATGTTCATTTAAAATACCCTCATATATTTTTTTATTAAATATCTACTCTTAAAAATACAACAATGTCATTTTGTATAGCAGAAAAGGAAAGGGTTATTGACTCATTACTGTTAAATATTAATTATGCATGTACCATTGATAATGATAGTATGAATCCATTTATATTTGATATTGTAGTAAGAATAGTATATACATGAGTGGTATAACAGTGATGGAATTGTTTATTACTACCATGTGTATTTTATGAATAGATTGCATTATGAAGAATGATTACTATATATGATGGTAATTAGTTATAACTTATAGACTGGAGATTAAATTTGACATTGATTACTTAAATAAATTAAGTTATGAGAAAATATAAAATATATTTTCTACCTACAAGAATAAGTATGATATACTACAGTACTAACACAAGTGTCTTAGGCCTGTTTGAATATCATACTATAAAAAACCATTATCCTAGATTTATTGACAGTTAACACATGGCTATTGAAGGAAATCTGGGAGTATAATAAATACTACACAGAATTGAAGATTATTGAAAACTATACTTCACAATAATTATCTGTTTAACTGGCGTGCTATAATGTTACTACGCTGCTTAAACGGTTTTGTAAGAAATTAAATTAGATAATATCCAAATATCTAAATCAATCATAATGAATAATAGTATGATCACAAAAATCAGTATTTTATTCTTTTGTGATTATAACATTTATTTAGTATTTAAAATCATTGGCAGTTATCAATCAAAACTAGAGCCTAATTCTATTTACGATAGAACCTGTTGATATTTAAAATCATGTGGTGCCAGAGAATAATCAACAGATAAAATCTAACGAAAATTATTTTTCGAAAACAACAAAAAACTTACGATTTTAAAAAGGCCATGGCCTGAATAGACCGAACAATCAGCAGGGTAAAGATGTTGGCGAGTAACCGAACACGCGAAAACACTCGGAACTATAGTGACGAACGGACTCAACTGTAATGATGAGTGGTCACGAACTCACGACGGTGGTGATTCACAGGTAACAGGCATGAGATCGCCGTTCGGGTGAGTCATCTCGTCACTCTTTTGCCGGGAAAACGTAAAAACGACAAAGGGCTAGTCACCAACAGTGGGAAGCACGCACGTTTACTAATTGGAGGCCGCGGACGCCAATACAATATATTTATTTACCTATGGCAGGCGCAGTGGGGCCGTACACCTACTGGTGTCGGCAAATTATTTTCTAATAGTAATTTAAACATGGGGTTAATAGACGTGGGTACATTTTTTTTCGTAGTGGAAAAATTGTATTCATTTCAACACCTCCGTACGCGGACGACGCGTTTAGTTTAAGACCAGAAGATTATTATTATTAAGTGACGACGACGTTGTGACATTAAAATGTAAAACTATTATTACAACCAGATATTTACCTTCTTCGTTGAATGCGGCAAACGGGTCGTAACTGCATTGAGTTGTTAAACGATATGTATGAAACGACGGCGCACAAACAGTACTCGGTATTTAACACTAAGCAGTTAACAATGCCAGTTGTCGCTAAAATTAAACATCGACATTCACCGATTAAAAATTATTTCACAATTTTGCACGCCGTAGTTCTCGTGTGGATGTCTCGTGGTGTATGTGTGTGTTAGTGTGTATTTGTTGTGTTGAGCGTCATCCACTCGTCCCCCGTCGTGAATATTGTACAGATAGTGCGACGGAAAACGAGTAGTAAACAGTGGTAAGAGAAACCAAGACCGCGGTAACAAGCTGTACATATGAGCTCCTTGAAAACTTCGGTTAGCAACCACAATTTGATTTTGATATTATCCAGTGTCAATGGAACACGGCATTACGATCGTCGATCAATGATCAATGGATAATGATCATACTATGATCATCATAGAGTAATGACTACAATTACGGCACAGACACGGTCTTAGATCTCCTAAGACCGTGTACGGCACTATAGTACTAGACCTCAGCCAACAGAAACAGAGATATAATTTATAATTATTATGATAATATATCATTGATTACCTATATTTTTATCATACTATTAAAAGCCATTCATCTAATAAATCTCATGATGAATGATAATTATTGTGTAGGCGGCTATGTACCTAATACCTATGTAGATATAGTAGAATATTGTACAAGAATAAAAATATTAGAAATATTAAACAATATAATATTGTATAAAGTACTTATACCATTGATTAAATATAGGTTATAGCCTTATAGGCTATATTAAAATAGAATAATTTTCTATCTATATGCAGCCTGGAATCGTCTTACCCTTGTCCCTTATCCCAGAGAACCTAACCTAACGTAAAAATTTAGTATAAGATTTCCCACAATGGTATTATTCATAATTTATTGTTAATAGTGTGACGTCCTATACAGTTATACTAAAAAATGATCTTATAAATATTATATAAATTAAATGTGTTCTGTGTGGTCGTGGTGTTATAAATGTTTTCATTTTTACGTCATGTAGTCCTACTCCTAACTCCTGAACTACGTATTATTTGTTCGGGTTTTAAATAATATGGCCATATGGCCCGATATGGGTAATCAACAATAATGTAACTGTAAACAAATTATTAATCAATGAACTTCTTTATTTATATATTATATTGAAATAACAACTTTTTTATCCTAGAAATCTAATTTGTGTACAGATAAGAGAAATAAATACCTAAAGACCGTTAAAATATTAAGTACTATGAAGTATGAACCATTTATTAAAGGGGTTGGAGCATAGCATGTTTAAAGGAGTAACATTTAGGCAGTTAATAATGTTAATAATTTTAAAAATATACACATATTTAACATCGACATTCGACACATTGTTCATAACCAGTAGCTACGCCAAGGGTACTGGGTAGGCCGTGAGCAACTCCGCTCCATAGTCCCTGAAAATCTGCGTGGCAAAAATGTAAAATGACGCACTTACTTTGATAGTCTGATACTCTAAACATGACAAAATACATGTATTTTTTCATGACTCTAAACGTCTAAACACAACAGATAGTCGATAGTCGTCAAACATAATTACCATTAATTATAAATTTATAAATACATTTATTTTCGATGATACCGATAAGAGATCAATCAAATTAGAATTAGAGAACCCAAAAGTTCATATCGAAAAATTACGTATGTTGTATGTACTACGAGTCTACGAACTGGCGTAGTAGTCGTAGTACTATTCGAAAGTATAAGATAAAGAGTAAAGACTAGATAATGAGAATTTACAATTAAACGATATTTAATATTTATTTTATTATTTATACCGCAATAATAAAAACGTGTATTATATATTTATATTATTAAATTCAGCTGTTTAAACTTGGCGGATTTTCTTTTTTTTTTTTACTTAAGTAATTTACTTTATTATGGTATAAACTATGTGCATTGTGCCCATGTAATTAATAATTATGTTATGTTATTATTTTATTTTTAATAATTAACAGGACGATTTCCATTTAAAATAAAATGTCGGTATGACCGTGCAGTGAATTTATACAATAAAAACCAAAAATGAAACAAAATAATATATTTAATTGAATAAATAAGGTAAGTATTTTATTATATTGGGAATGGGGATATATCCAACCGCGATTACAAAATATACAAAATCGTATCTGGCAGCGCCATCTATCGACCATTGTTACTAGGTAGTTAAAACTATTAGTTTTTATTATTTTAATTTTTATTTGTTTGTTTTTTTGAAATAATAATCATAAACATATTTTATTTTTATCTCTATTGCATTTAACTAATTATTATTAAAAGTTTTTCTCTGATTACAATGTTACTTATGACTAGATTTAGCTACTTAGGTAGGGGTAGGTAATAGTGTAGTACTTGAGTAGTTGAGTAGGTACTTTATTATAGACAATATAGTACCTATTTGGAATACTTTTACTAAGTAAGACAGTAAGTATTAAAATATAATTTAATATTAATTAATAATTATGTTGTAAATCATTAATTATCATAGTTTAGTTTACGAATTCAATATACTTTAATATTTGATAATTTCAAATTTTTCCGAAGACAAGTATCAATTTTTAATATATATATATATAAAATAAAAATTATTTTAAGACAGTCTTGGATATGGGGATGAGTGGCGAGGGCATATATACTATAATATGTATAGTTAGAATAGTTAGATAGATATCTGGGCAATAGCCAATAATGAGCCACCGTTAAATTTCAAATTTCTTTTGCTATTGCGTATCGAGTAACATTTTGAACTATAATTTATCTATTACGGATCATGTTCGTATATATAAAACTAATAAGTAATAACTATTAGGTATGCATATTGTAATACTAAATAGTGTTATACATTTGTAAGTTTGTAACGGTGTTCGTGTTCTTACGAATCTTATGCATACTTACCTGCGACCATTTCATATACCGGCTACCTAATACATATTTAAAATAAATAAACTTACCTAATCACTTCTTACGATAAACGTTTAGCGTTTAGCTGTATGATGGCTATATATTACGATAAGACGAGGCCACGAGGGATCGGTGATCGGAAGCGGTTTCAGAACATACCAAATCATCCGACTTATATAGATACCTGCTATACATATCTATATACCTATATAAGAAAAAAAATCAGACATAAATTAAGTATTATTTCGGAAAAAAAATTCCGCCAAATTGAATTCAAAATCGTTTATATATGAGCAAAAATTTAACTCTAAAAGTTGTAAATTGTAATATTATTTGATAGTCAACATTTACATTTTACAGTCAACTGAATTTTGTTACAATGGTTAACTATTGACATTTAACTAAAATTATTGAACAGTTTGTAGTTTTGAACATAAATTAATAATACATTCATCAATGAATACCCATTTATACACATCATAATAATCAAAATAATCATAATTTTATTATAAACGACAATATGAAATTTTTATAATTTTAATTTTATAACAAAAAAATAGATTATTTGACAATTTGCCGTAAATTTATTTCACGGAGTTTTTTATTGATTTTATAGCGTATAGTTAACGTATAATCATTTTAATACATAATTTATAATTAATGGTAAGTACTATACTACAACTATATCATTGCATCA
Source organism: Rhopalosiphum padi (assembly GCF_020882245.1). Lineage (NCBI taxonomy): Eukaryota > Metazoa > Arthropoda > Insecta > Hemiptera > Aphididae > Rhopalosiphum > Rhopalosiphum padi. The sequence goes on along the minus strand of NC_083598.1, from coordinate 6,900,202 downwards.
TCGTCAACGACCAGTAATTACTCATTTCTATGAAAAAATATTTGGCTAATAATGAGTAATAAAATGTTTCACCCAAAATCAGTGGTCGACTTGGTAAAATTAAAGAAGGGGAACTGTTTACTTTTTAAAAAAAAGAGCGTCCCCATTACTTATTTAATGTTATTGAGCCGTGAGGGCTATGCCCTCACACAACCTAATACCCCTCTTTAAATCAAATCATATAAGAAATATTTATAAATAATCAATAAGAAAAATAAAAAAATAAATAATATAATATAAGACTTAGGTAATTACTGTTCATGTTGGCTGTTATATGTATATATTATATTTAGAAATAATAACTAGCTCAAAAGGATAATAAAAGTAAATAAATAAAACGACTTGCGTTACTCCCCAAGTCGATCACTGCTCAAAATAGTATAAATTGTCGAAAACTCAACTCATAAACTATGTCGATCAACGAGCTTTCAGTGTGTTATTTATTAATATTTAGGTTTAATAAAAAAAAATTCCCGTTTTGGGAAATAATTCACTACATAATTAGATAAACTACATAAATATGACTAGGGCTTGGATTTTATAGCAAATATTTTTTTTTATTTGTTATAGAAATATAATTTTAGCACATACATTTATTTTGTGTGATTTCTAATTTTGTACACTACCTTTTGGCTATTACTAAACAAATATTACCTACTAACGTATAGTAGCGTATACTAAATCAAAGTAGTTATGTTATTATCTATACTCTATATTATATACCTCGAAGTTGAATAAAAAAGTATTCTATTTAATATTATAGTTTAATATACGAGTACCTATATTGTTTTATTTTAAAATGTAAAACATTATTCAAGTAGGTATTTTGAAGTTTTGATTGAGAACTATTAGAAAGTGTCCTCTATTTGTACGTATAAATTCATATAGGTACTACTATTATGAATTATCATTTATAGAATTTATTTATAGTTAATTAACCAATATTTAAATTTAATCTATTCTGTTGTTATACTCTGTTTACAATTTAGTTTTTAGCAATAATTAGTATTTAATCCGTGATATTTAGCAATAATTAGTGTGCGCGGGATCAGTCAGCACTAACCACGACCGCGGTAACGTCATACAACAGAGTTTCCTTGGGGAGTTTAGTTTATTTTTTATAGGCTATGTTCATTCTATGTTTTTAGAATTGTATTATCGAAAGACGAATCATAGTTTAAGTTACTATCATCATGTTCAACGAAGTATCATCAATAACATTTAGTCGGTCGAGGATCGAGATAAAAAAAATTAAATACTAAATAATCTGAACGTTCGCAAAAATTGCCGTTCCGAAACGGTTGAGTTTGTTTTTGTTTTTGTATTGATTGATTCTATACATTTAACATTTAGTTTTTTTAATATATTCTTCGCCCAACATTATGAACTCATTAATGTAGTGTTACAAAGATGATCCACTGAGATGAACACCAAACGGGTTGCAATGGATTATCTCAAAGTTTTTGTCTCGTTTTTGGTTATACACTTGACGTGTCTCGTTAACGGCGACGAACATAATCATTTGGTATGAATAATTTTGTTTTATTTCTGATGGTCCCGCATTATTTCTATAATTTAGTGTTAGTTTAATTTTATTGTATATTGTGTGTGTTTATTGATGTGATTGGAGAGCTAGTGATTTGGTGATGTGGCTTTATGTGAGACAATTATTATGAGTGTGTAATGAGATGTTTGATTAATTGATGATGTTTAATTATATATTTCGGAATAATTGCTCATTTTTTGGTATTAAAAATTAAAAATTAAATTAATTTATCTTAAAAATAGGTCAATAATTAATAATTATAGTACCTACTTAAATTAAAGATATGTAAGTTTAATATAAATGGTTAACTTTACAATATTATATTTCAGTATAAAAGTAATGAGGAGGTGGTATTATGGATGAACACTGTCGGTCCATATCATAATCGACAAGAAACATATACTTACTTTAGTTTGCCATTTTGTGCGGGCCCAAAAGATACGATCAGTCATTATCATGAAACACTTGGTGAAGCTTTACAGGGTGTTGAGCTTATACATAGTGGACTGGAAATGCGTTTTAAAGGTACTAATAGATTGTTAATCCAATAGTTCTCAAATAATTTTTAATTTTTATCATTTAATTAGAGGACATATCTAAAGTTCAATTTTGTCAAGTGCACTTGGATGATGAAAAATTAAAAGCCTTTATATATGCTGTACGAAATCACTATTGGTATCAAATGTATATTGATGACCTTCCAATTTGGGGTAAATTATATTTATATGAACGTCTACTGATGTTTTTATTTTATTAAATGTAAATATATGGAACTTAGGCATTGTTGGAGAAGTAGATGAAACTAATAACAAATATTATATTTGGACACATAAAAAATTTGATATTGGCTATAATGATGATCATATTGTTGATGTAAATTTGACGTCGGAGACCAAGGTTGAACTTAAAGTAAATACTAACATAGAATTTACTTATGAAATGAATTGGAAATCTTCTCCTATCACTTATAAAGATCGTTTTAATAAATATTTGGATCCTAAATTTTTCCAACACAGAGTAAGTTGATTATAATAAATTAGTTATTGTGATTTAAATCTATTAATTAATTTATGCACTTTTTATTTCAGATACATTGGTTCAGTATTTTTAATAGTTTTATGATGGTTATATTTTTGGTTGGATTAGTATCTATGATCTTATTGCGAACTGTGCGAAAAGATTATGCTCGTTATAGTCAAGATGAAGAAGTTGATGCTATGGTATTTAATAATATATTTTAACTCAAACTTACATATTTTAACATTTTAAATAATAGGACAAGGATTTGGGTGACGAATATGGATGGAAGCAAGTTCATGGCGATGTTTTCCGTCCAGCATCTTATCCTATGCTTTTCTCTGCCATTATTGGATGTGGTCACCACATCACTCTAGTCACTCTCGTAGTTATAACATTTACAATTATTGGAGATTTATATACAGAGTAAAAACAACATTAGTTTTTACATTTTGTTTTTAATTTTTAAATTATTAATTTTTGTTGATTAGACGAGGATCATTATTGGGAACATCCATATTTGTGTATGCTGTAACGTCCCCTGTAAATGGTTATTTTGGTGGAGCTTTATATGCTAAGATGGGTGGGCGTATTTGGATCAGACAGATGTTGTTATCTGCATTTTTACTACCTTCACTTGTTTGTGGCATGGCATTCCTTATTAATTTTATTGCAATCTATTATCATGCATCTCGTGCTATTCCATTTGGTTCAATGGTAAGAAATAATTTTGACATATTTTAAATAATTTTACTAATAACAATATTAATAATATTAATTATTATTACTAATAACCTATTTTTAGGTCGCAGTAGCTTGTATATGCGTTTTTGTGATATTACCTCTTACATTGGTTGGAACTTTGTTGGGTCGAAATTTGTCTGGGCAACCAGATTATCCTTGCAGAGTAAATGCTGTACCAAGACCTATACCAGAAAAAAAATGGTTTATGGAACCTTTAATAATCACAATGCTTGGTGGAATACTGCCATTTGGATCAATATTTATAGAAATGTATGGTAAAATAAATTATGATACTATTAATATGATATTAAATTCTGGAATATTTACTTTTAGGTATTTTATATTCACTTCATTTTGGGCATACAAAATATATTATGTTTATGGATTTATGCTGCTAGTCGTTCTAATACTTATGGTAGTAACAGTTTGTGTCACAATTGTATGTACTTACTTTTTACTTAATGCTGAAGATTATAGATGGTAAGTTTGGTAATAATAAATATTCTTTTGATAATAGTTACAAATTTTTTATTCTTATTGCAGGCAATGGACAAGTTTTGCAGCAGCAGCATCAACCGCATTTTACGTTTATCTGTATTCATTTTATTACTTTATGTTTAAAACAAAGTAAGTTATAATGAATAGAAAAGTTTTATTTTTATGATTTTATAGCATGAAATAATAATCATATTATTAATTTTATTAAAACCATATATACATATTCAAGATAGGCCACAATGTTTAAGTTTCAAATCTTACCATAAAGCCAAGATACAAAAATGTTAAAATCTATAGGCTCGTTTTTGTTACATTGTTATATAGATTAATTTGTATAACAAAAAAATGCAACTTATTGATATTTAAAAAAATAAAACAAACATTTATTTCAGTATTTCTAAGACATAATATACCACATTATACTTAAAGTTCACTGCTTAAATTTAAAATTGTCTAATCTCTTTTATCTAAATTATATAATATTAATTTATTTTAATAAAAATATGTTTTTTTCTGTAGAAATGCAAATTATATTATAGTGATCTTGGTTACTTTAAAAATATTTTCAGATAACTTAGATAAAGTTATAAAAAAAGTTGTTATGAGAATTTAATTTTTACATTTTTTTTCTAGATAATTAACTTTCTTAAAATTAAAATATTAAAAATAAAGTTTCTGGTATAACATGGTGAATTTTTTTTTATAATAACGTTTGAAATATGTTATTATATCTTAATTTGAATCATGACCCTGAGATATTTAGAATATTTTGATTCAAATTATATTATTACAATCAATGATGTACAAAAATAAACCGTTTTTAATCTTTATATGGTGTGTAGATATAAAGAAAATTGATTTTGTTTCTGTGGTGTCATCTTAATATTAATTTAAATATAAATATTAAAAATCAGTAGTGTAATTAGAAATTTTCCTTGGCATTGGGGGAGGGGGGATTAACATTTTTTAGTAGAAAACTAAACTTTATCACATGCAATATATATATATAAATATTGAAAAATGTTAATAAAATAAAGCTCTGGGGAGAAATTTATCACTCTTTCCCCCCCTTAATTACACCTCTGTAATAAATTGTATATTGTAAAATCCTCTTAATATATGTATTTACTATTTCAGAATGTATGGACTTTTTCAAACTGCATTCTATTTTGGTTACATGGCATTATTCAGCATTGCTTTAGGTATCATGTGTGGTACTGTAGGTTACATTGGTGCTCATGCTTTTGTGCGCAAAATTTACACTACTGTCAAGATTGATTGATCATCAACCTAATAATCACCACCTGTTTAATCACAACTGTAACAATGTTTTTACATTATGTGAGTTTAAAAATTAAACAGTTGTAGAGTACTCATATTTTATTATTATAATTTTAATTTTTGAATTGTATTATTTTTTTCTTTTATTAAATTGTTTTATTCAGTATGGAATAAAATTAATTAGTATACATGGTGTATATAGTATGTGTATTGTAATTTTCAGCATATTATAAACATAGTCGATCCTTATCCATTTGTTAACAAATAATCAAACATTAATATATAATTGTATGTTATGTATACATTATTTTGTATATCAATATTAAACATCCATCTGTACATATAAATTTAATAGATAAAAACTTCAGTTATTTTTTTTTTAAATGTGAATATTATTTTTTACATTCATTTTTTATGATTGTACTATGACCTATACGTTAACCATACTCTCACAATTGGTTAATAAATCAAACATAACATAAAAAACACTGAAATTAAATTTCTGTTGTTTGTGCTTAATTAAGGGAACAATATCTAACCTGTTATTTGTAGTATGCAAATAAGGTTTATATGAATGAATATTATAGAAGTTGTTATACTACAAGCATTGATTATAAATAGGATAGACAGCTCACTGCAATACAAAAATGTTGCATGCTAAATGGCTGGTGTCGATACAAGGCACTTCGCATAGTGCTTAGTTTTGGTGAATATTGTAATAATCCCTTATAGTGTTATAGTTCATAAGAATAAGACATGTTTAAATGAGTAATGATTTTGAAGCAGGAACATATCAACAGAGAATTATTTATAACCAATGGTAATAGTCGCAACATTTTCATAGACAATTAGAGCAGGTTCTATGTATTATCTATGCTTGAGTATAGATTAGTTTTTGTCTTAACAATTCATTTGTTTCTACGGATTAAAAAAATTAAAGTCTTATTTTTTAATTAGTTATAATAATTTATTAGATTAGTTTATTTAAAATTTAAAACTAAATAGGTATAAAATTCTCTATAAATGGCCAATGAGAACCTCTTTTTCATAAAATAAATTATTTATTATTTAAAAATAAAAAAAAATTTAATAAGAAGACAAAACATTTGGTTTTATAAATGTTTTAAATTATACGATAGTGCACGAATAAATGAATGTAATAATAAGCCTGACACTATAATTGAGTTTTAAATAACTCAATGGCAAGTTACGCCGCCCGATAGTAATCCCCCAGAGTCGTGTTATTAATTATATGTCTATATAAATTGAGAAATGTACTCCTATTTATTCCAAATATATTATTGATTATCCCTTAAAATAATGCTGGTGATGTTTTCATACCATTATCGTCCGTTTAAATGTCCAATGATCTTGACTTATTAAGAATGCGGTAAGCTTTTCCGTGCTAATCCAAAATAAATAATTCACATTGACGTGACTGATTCAATATTTCAGTTGTGTTCAATTATGGATCAAATCGGTTTGAAATTAGTAAATTACCTTTGTAGCTTACTCAATGTATGAACACTCGTCAATCGACACACTTTACTATTTTACGCCGAACAAATTTAATAATAAAAAAAAAATATTTAATTTAGATTGATACCTACCTTGATCAGTAATTATTACTGATCTATGTAAACATATCACCGGCATAGTGGGTTTTTTTTCAAACCCTGTGAAAATATTGTCGTGGGCCTTATTTATATTATCCCTATCGGACGATAATTACGACTTTCTATACAGTTATGAATATAATATTACGGCCGTTGATATTAAACACATGGACATGACATTCCCATCTTCATTAAACATAAGAGTAGGTACACTATTTGGGCCAACATAGCGGAGACACCGGGAAAGAAACCGCGCGGTTCTCACTCGCACGGAATGCTTCCAAACGATACTATAAAACTAATATATTATATAAACAATGGAGTGAAGAGATGTGATGGTGTTTGCGGTTAAAAATGTGGCATTAGTTAGGCTTACAGATTTTTAAAACAAATCTAGATGCGCGGGTCCACAAGTTTATTATCAATATTAACGACGCACGAATAAATAGTTATCGCATCATATACATTATTTACACGCACCAGATGTGTGTATAGCTTACAATATTTACGCGCACAGATTTTTATGTATAGGCATCGTTCTTTTGGTTGTTATTTTTATTAGAAAACATTCCTGACTGATGGGCGATTACCTCAGGATTAGATGTACAGATGGTTTTTTTTTTTTTGTAATAGACGAATGCAAATCGATGAAATAGAATTTCAAAAAATTACAAAAAAATATGTTCTTATTTATTTTTATAGGCGGTTTTTTATAAGCAAACAGTTGAATCAACAACAAATCAAACTTTGTTTCAAGAATATTTTGACGGTTATTAATCCTGGTCGGTAGTGTGTAAATATAAACAACACTGTATTATGTTTGTAATAATGCTGCCAATTTGTAGTTAATATCGAAATATTAGTTTTATTTTTTATTAGGTATTGACGAGTACAAATATTTCTGACGCATGAATTTTATTTTAAAAAAAAAACCACATACAAAATATCAATGTTCACTTATATAAATAGTTATTCGTCATCAATGCAAACGCAAAATTGTGTGTACCTATTATAATGTCAGTTCTGAGTAAAAACAATATAAAATCCGACATTTATGCTTCTTAGAAAATTGGATAGATAAAGATAATATGTGTGTCCGTCAGTTTTTAATAAATTATAAATAAATAAAAATAATAATCTTATACAGCAGCGCTAACTGACGACGAAAATGTGCAGTGGAATTGCCCATGTTTGTATTGCAAATTGAAAACGACGACGACAATGATAGATGTCGCTTTCGTTATCATCCGAAACCATTGACACAATATTTTGTACGAAAGTGAATACGCCAGCGTTTCTCAAACAGCAAGTCGCAAGTCAATTTTCGGTGGGTCGTGAGAATTTTTATTAATTATATAGATTCTAAGATTTTTATGTTTTTTTATACTGTATATGAACATGTACTAAATAAATATACTATACAAATAAGTATAGTATAGTATAAACATACTATCAACCATAGAAAGAAACAAGCGCATACTTCGCATACGACTCATTGTTGAAAATACATTTGTTAAATTATATTCATTATAAACATATACACTTTATAGTATTATCTAACTAATAAACAAATTTTGATTTTTTAAGACTACTATTATTGATCCTGTAAAAAGTTAAACCACGTGGGTCGCGATAGATTTGCAGCAAAAAATTTGGGTCTTAAAAATATTGAGTATCAACGGAAAATAGCTAAATATTTGAGTAGGTAATCTACTCTACTCATTGAAATTGTATTAAATATTTGTTTTTATAATAATCAAATATAGTCTGAAAAAATGTTTAAATATGTTGTATTTAGATGATAATTGGCCTAAAAATGTTTGAGAGTACCAAAATAATATTACTGATAATAATATTAATTATACTCTGCAGGTAAGGTTATTGCAGATATAGTGATAGGTTTCATTAATGTTACCTATTATTTTAAATTATATCAGTGCATAATACAAGTGCATAAATAACTTAATTTAACATTAGGTAGTCTTAATTTTTTTTAATTTCAACTTATTAATTTAATAAAATAAAATTTACTATTTCTGATTCCGCAGAAATAGTATTTATTTATTATAAAAATAAATAAAAAATCTTATATAAAATATTAATGAGTTGGATTTTTTTTATAATCTATTAAATTAGAAAATTAGTTATCAAAGTATAAAAACTTTAAAACTATACAATTTTACCATAATAGTATTATGCTATATTTTTTGAAATAAAAGTTTCTTTCGTTCATTCAAAATTCAACTGATTTCAAAATAGTTTTTTCTCCATACTATAAATAAATAACTCTACAAAATGGGCATTTTTGAAAAACAATAAAAAAACAATTCAAGTGGCATTTTAATATTTTTATTTTAGACCATTGTAAAAGGTAGGCTAATAGTCATATATTACATTGAATAAAGATATAAATATGCTTGATTACGACTACAGAATATAAACTAAAAGTAATATTAATATACTTTTCAAATGTCTATAGTCATATGTTAAGAAAAAAAGAGTCGGAATAATGTCTGTAATATAGTTTTTAAATAATCGAAAACATAAAATATCTATATGACTATATTATTATTTTATATACTATAGTACTATACTATTTATTTTACTATTTACTATTATGTGCTATGCAAATTTACAGTCATCAGGTGTATAGTTTTATACTTTGATTGTTGTTAATATAACAGAAACAGTGATTAGTGATGATTTGTTGTCTCTGGTACACAATAATATACGAGTTTATATTATTTACTTTACACTTATCGATTAATGAGCAAGATTTTTGTATATTGTTTAATAAGGATTTTAAAAATCGATTAAAACACTTTTTATTTTGTATACAGGATCCACTATCAAGTTTCTAACTACACCAAATACGTGACTATCAAATAAATAAATGAGCCCAAATCTTTTTTATGGTGTTGAAGAATTTTTAAATGCAACATAAATTATTAACAGTTATTTACCCTCGATGTTGTGTATGTGAACTAGTGTATCAACGGTTCACTTTTAAAAATATTTTTCAAATAGTTTTTTATTGTTATCCATACTTTTTACTCGAGTTTGTGAACTTTAGTAATAACTGCTCCTAATCTTACACGTAAAACTACTACTTTTACATTATAGTCATCTCATATTTCCACGAGAGCATTCCATTTGACTTCCAAGTGGGAAGATTGAAAGCAAAATTATAGAGAATACATTTAATCAGCCGTTATACAAACATTTGTAGATAAAAGTTTTTTTAAATTTATTATATATAAATCTTAACCTTTAGGGTTTAAAATATGAATTATACTACATGTAGAATAAAGATAAATAGCTTATTTTTTTTACCATGTATATTATATTTCAAATTTAGGATAACCCGTGTTATATATAATATGTACAGCTAAACTTAGTTTTTGGTTTATATCGAAGTACTCACTTTTAGGTAAAATTAATTATCAAATATACTGTACACGTATATACACTTACAACAATTTAGATTATCTACGTAATATAGATATTGTATAATACTCAGAGTGCTGTAAGTTATCAAAATATACGTATAATCCCACAATCCACTCTAGATATATCTTTGGTCTGATTAAGTGCAGAGTGCCGAAAATCCATCGGAACCGAGTCTTGTTCGTATTATATTATTGATATTGTGTAATATTTATAATGGATGTGGTATTATATTTATTATTTGCAAGCGTATTATTTCCAGCCCAACGAAAAGCGTTGTCTATTTTCTAAGGGTTATAAGCTGAGGCAGCGCGTCAAGGTAAGTCACCCATCTTGTTATGATTATTTTTTTACAGATTTCTTGTAGTTACGCACGGTTAGTTATTTGCTTTTATGGCTATTAAACTGATGTTTTTTTTAAATTTATCGTGTCTACATAATATGTAATATTATATTATTATAATAATACTCTTATTTACTTGTATATTTGTAAAATCTAAATCAAACTTTGATAAAATAATCGTATAATGTATTGCGTTTGACAATTTTTAGAATTATAGTTATGTACAAATAAGGATTATTATTGTGGATGACTGTCGTTTCGTATATTATATTTACATATTATTATAATGTGTGCACATAATATAGGTTTGTAAAATCCAAGTTAAAACTTTTTGGAGTAGTATCAGAATATTTATAAAAAAGTATTATTATTGGAATCTTGTAAGCAAAGTACGTTTAAACAGAAATAATCCCACAGTAATAATATAGTTTATTTAGTAAATTAAATAAACTATTTTACCGACTTGCTAAAAGAAAAAGCAATAAAAATATGTAGCTTGAAAAAATGTAGAAATAATTAAATGAAAATTGTATAATTTTCAATAAGTTTTCTTTTATTGTATCTTATTTTAATAATTTAAAAAAAATTATAAATTGTAACACGGCGTGTTAGATCGGCAATATAGCTACATAACTATATCACATTTTTTTGGTATCATATGGTATAATAATATAATAAATTATGGTGCTATCATATTACGTTATTTTTATAATTTATTTTAGAAACTTAAGTTCATAATTAGTTATACACAAACCCAATTTGGTTTTCATGAAGTTCACTCAACTACACATAAAATTCACAGGCTGACTGACTTCATTTATTATAATTCCTTAGAAAAAAAGAATGCTGCTCAGCAGTCCTCTTTGATATAACCCAAGCATTTGACATGAGAAATATTGTATTTACATTTTAAAATAAAATTAAATTTAGGTATAAAAGTAAAAAGTATGACGATTAAAAACTGAAAACATGTTGCATTCAATTTTTTAGAAGAAGAATATCTTCTTAAACCTGCTCAGTACCAAATAATATAAAAATCATTAAATTTATTTTAATAGGACGTTACCGAGTCAAACGAAATCATATAATGGTCAACAGAATGTGCTACTATAAGTTTGATTAAAAACTAAGTTTTTTGGACATTTTTGTAAAATCACCAAATTTTCACAGTTTATAAAAGATAATAACTTTATCTGTGTTTAAACATTTTTAAATGTTTGATAAATTTATTTAATAATTTTTATAATGTATTGAAAAATTCAAAAACCCTTAAATGGAATTTAAAGAAAAGCAAAATCAGCCGAAAATATAACAAAAACAATGAATTTAAAAGAAAAAATTGACACACTTAAGTTTAGTTAATAATTTCCTATATTTTTTTTTTTTTTATAAAAATTTGGTGATTTTAATATTATCACAATTTAATAAACAGTATTTTTACCTATTCGGATAAAGCCTGTTTTTAAACATTACATAATTTATGGGCAGGTAATATTTTTTTGAATAATTATAACAACAGAAACATACATTTTGTATATAATTTCAATAGTATATTAATGAATAATTTATAAAATATAATATATTTTGTATAGCGTATTGTAACGAATATTATTTAAGTTTTATACCCTAAAAATAAAAATATGTTTTTTTAATGATGTTTTTTTTTCCGAAATTCAGATACTCATAAATGACATTTTAAATGTTTTACCCGTCCTGTCAAAATATTACATCTACGTTCTTGAATTCATTAACATTCATAAATTCATCGTATCTATAATAACATGGAAGTTATTATTATCAGGGTTGGTGATGTAAAATTAAACCATTTTTGTTGTATAAAATATAAACAATATAATATTATAATCATAACTAAATCAGTACTCACCCAAGCTCTTCTAAAAATGAAACATTCTTGCGAGTATTATAAAAGATTTATTTTAACCATAGTCGTTTTCATGGAGTTGGGTTCTTGAGTTAATACCACACTAATTTTTTTTCTATAGTACGTTAATATAATATATTATATACATTGCTTATGTTTTTTTCAAATAAAGCACTACACATAAGCTGGGTACGTACACATCTTAAAACCGTGACGAGTAGTGTTAAAAAAAATCAAAGGATCAATATTTCACTTAAATCAATAATTTAATATGCTAATAATATTCGTTGTTTGGAAGTATTTTTATAACAGTAAATATAAATAAAAAGAGGTGAGCGTCTTTCTCATAAGTTACAATAAAATACGTTTATTTTGTTCTTTTTTATTTTTTCATAAAAAAACCAACTTTAGTTGATATATTTTCACGTACACAAAGTCACGTAAAACGTAGTTTTACTATTATTTTCCTAAAAATTCTATTATGAATTCTCAGTTTTGACTTTTTGAGTGACGAGCCGTAATTTATTTTACAACGGTTGCTTACAGTTAAATTGATATTTCTAAGAATTTTATGTCCGCACATGTTATTGTTCGTTTGTTATTAAATTATTTTTTGATTGATTGTTGTTTCAAAGTTTTCTAAATCACAGTTTCCGGTGCGTACAATGGTGAATATTCAAAGTCGGAAACAATAAGAAATTTTGCGGAAAATAATAATAAGAGCTTACCTAAGAGGTGTATTAGATTTATTTTACACAAAATAAATAATAGTTGTACGACAGGTGCCAAGTCTAGTGAAATCGATCATTATTGACGATGTTTTAAGTCCACGTGTTTAGGTTTCTGTAAGATGCTAATATCTGTGCCGTTGCGCAGTCTGTACACTATACGCACATCGTATACAGTGGTCTTGTCCCTCGTCGGCTTTCCAACCACGTTTCGGTTCGAACGATTTTTTCGGGGAGTATTACGTTACCTCGCCACGTGAAAAAATCGAGGCCTGTTTAGAATGTAATAAAGTGTACGTATGTACACACATATTATTGAACATATCATTCGCCTATTTTATTTTAACATAATATTTATATTATGTATTCGATCTCTTCCTTTTAGTGTACCTTGTCGTTTTCAGGACCATATTTTAATTTTATAGTGTCAAGGTTGTAATAATATCGTGACGAGTATTTTTCGCAAGCGATTCAACTGCAAAGTTTCAATTCAACTTTTTCTAACTGTATTCATTCTTGTGTATACAACAATATATTTTTAATTATATTTTGCACTATGTATAAAATATGACATGATGTTATCGAATGGTTATCAAATATAACCTTCGATTTATAATACGAATATATTTATTCGAAATATATGTAAAATAAATATATGTAAAAGAGTAGCGGGTCACAGATTTTGCCAAGTATAAAGCGTTATTAAAAAGCTTCAATAATTAAACCGGAATATAAATATTTAAACTTACAAAAAGTTCTTTCGGGATCTCTGTTTACTCTGAAAAATTAACTCGATCTATTTCACAATCTTCTTGCATAATTTTCTAAAAAACAAACAAAAAATTAAAAAGGTAGGTAAGTAGGTACCGCATTGCTGTAAAATAGGTGTCGAGTGAGCAATGGACGTGTTAAATTTAAATTCAGTCATAAAATATTGCCTATGAAAAACGATTTTGAGCAGAGACAGCCTCATGCATGTCAGTCTATATTACTCAATATATTTTATTGTATATTTATATTATATTATATTATTGTTGTTAACTAGTGAGTCCTGACTAAATTACCGTTGAACAGTTTACCTATACACAGTTGCGGTATAAAAAATATATAATAACTTAAAATTAATTGAATGTTTTGAAAATATCATTGTGTTTAGTATCATAATAATTTACATGATATTATGTAACTGCGTTCAAAATCAAAACTTAAGTTAATAATATTTTATCAATTCGATTATAATAAATGATAACTATCAAGCAGGCCGTAGTTTTATTCACTTTTTATTCAGATAGCCAAGGATCTAACCAACTTTATTCAGAGCTAACAAAACAATATGTGATATATACGTGGAGTTAATCGAAAGGTATATTATACACGGTGCATATTTTAAGAGGAATATTACAATATGGGAAAGATATTTTGACCTTTCTATAAATCTATGTATATATAACATATTTAATGTATGATCGAAGGAAGTTTATTGTTATATTTATGTATATTTGCTGTAGAAATTATGACAATCAAAAATTTAAATGTCGTCGGGTGCATATTTAATATTATTATATGCATAAGGTTTTTGCACTTTAGGGAAATAATGCGCTTATCGATTTTCCGACGATGACATATATTGATAATATTATGTTTTTAAAACGATTTCTTATGCAGTTTTCAACAACACAATAATACATTGTTGAGTTATAGTTAAATTATATTAAAGAAGCAGCGTTTTGTGGGAATATATATTATATAGGTATATTGCATTTTGTATAATATAGTCCGTTCTACGAAATATAGTAATACGGTAAAAGTAAAATAAACCTACATTTCGTTGTTTTGATAAAGTGTACAAACAAAAAAACACGACTCGACTTGCAGATGCGTGATATCGTTGTTATGATAGTAATTATATAAATACTCGAAAGGTCATCGGATGACTTTTAGCGAATGCACTTGTGCGTCTGAAACTCTGAAGGGACACGCTGTCGCCGCTATGACATTTCGTCCGTTAAGACCACAACACGGTTAAACTTCCCGATAACGGTCCAACGGACCACAACAATGTCCTCGGCTATATGACTGACAATATATTATATACTTTGCACGGGTGCTTAGTTGTGTCTTATTTATATATAAATATTATTAAGTTTATAATATCTTACATACAATTTTCTAAATGTTTTAATATAATTAATTATTTTATTCTCGTTTTATTTTGATTATTTTCTATATACACAGTCAAGTCTCGATACCTTGAATCTCAATGTTTTTTGAGTTAAATGCCTCAAATATAACTTATAAAGTTATAAATACTTCAGCGGAAAAAAACAAATTTCGAGTTATCGCTACTTATTGTGTAGAAAAAAGTACATTATTATATTATATCGTATTATAATCATATTTTTTAGCCAAAGTCATTTTGATAGAACGGTCGAAGCTGTTACTTTTTTAAACACGTTTGATGTGCTTATAGTGTTTTCTAAATTTGACTCACGTGTAAATACGTGGCAATGAGATCCTAAACGACGGGCATTTTTTGGAAAGCTGTCTGTTTTTAAAAATTTTTTGTCGACTATATAGTTTAGCCATGATAACAAAAAAAAATAATAATAATATAATTGAATATGCTATTATTATTTTCGAGTTGCGTGCATATTAAGCGCACTGTCGCGACGAACTTATTATACACTGCAGGCGGAGCTCAACAAGTGCGCCGTTTGGCCGTCGGAGAAGTTAAAGAGAGACGAGAGCTGCGAAAACGGCAGTGGTCAACGTGACTCGGTCGGAATCACACGCGTTATCGCCGGGTGTCGCGTAGACAGAAACGCGCCGCGTGTATAAATCACCGCTCGCCGAAATCGAAATATTTACAAACATTCATTTTTCGTCGTTGTGTCTTACTCACTCGCGATCGTTATCGACTGAATATCGCACTCTAAAATTAACAAACCTCGTCTGCGTGTTGTGATAGTATTGCTTCGTAGGTAACACGATGGTACATAAATACACACACAAACACCATCAACGATCGTAATCGAAATTCCACGTGGAAACGTGATCGCACTGTTGAGCGATCTCAGTCGTAACGTCTGATAGGAATTGAAAACAAAAAATTTCAAAATCGGACGTCTCAAAAAAAAAAAATTACAATAGGTAACGCGCCTGCCGTGGCGATCCTTATCACGCATCGTGTCACATATTTCGCACGAGACTTGACTCGTAATCACGACTTTCGCTACCCATATACATATATATTTATATATATATTTATTTATTTATATAAATAAATTATAGACACATAAGTACGAAAATATATCAAATAATCGCACAGCGTGATTTTCATCATCTATCGATCATTCACTGCGGTACAAAAATATCATACTTATCTAGCGCACACGCATAATATAATACACAATATAATTATCGTTATTTTACGGGGTCGTGTCGTATACATGTTCGTGCGAAGACGACGACGATG
The DNA here is from genome assembly GCF_020882245.1 of Rhopalosiphum padi. Lineage (NCBI taxonomy): Eukaryota > Metazoa > Arthropoda > Insecta > Hemiptera > Aphididae > Rhopalosiphum > Rhopalosiphum padi. The sequence continues at coordinate 6,883,586 of NC_083598.1, read as the reverse complement.
GCGACGGTCCGATGTCGCATCACTGTGATCGGCCACCACTGCAGGTGGACTACAAAGTGAGAAGCACTATTATTATAATAACATTATAATATGGTCTTAAACTAGATAGACTGCAGGACTGTGAGATTATGTTATGCACTCATATATATTTATATTAGATGTATTACTTGACTTCACCCTGGTTAATATTAATCTATCTCTCGATCGTTTTCCGCCTTGCTTCGGATGAAATATATAATACAAACATTGTAATTACAACGAATAATTTTATAGTTTTCCACTTCTTAACTCTGGTCATAATTTTTAATGTAAACATAAAAAAAAGTGGACACAGATTCAATAAATGTTTAAAAGCCGACGTAAATCTAATACCGTTAAGACTGGTATTGGTCTTTATGTATTTACATAAAAAATGTGTACAGAATTAATTGAAAATCATAAAATTAATCATTGTAATTTTTTTAATAAATATTGGATTTTAAGATTTGTTTAAAAAAAAAATGATATATTTGTAAACATTTTTACTTATCATATTTTTTTTAAAATTAAAATAGTAATATAATCTTTAGCTAACGAAAACTATTTAAATATACAGAAAAATATCCAATTTTAGTGATCCGAAACTAAATTCATGCGTGAAACTCTATAGTAACCTATAGGGGTTGAAATAATAAACTTTTAATAGTCTGAGTCTCGAGGATTCTATTGATATAACTTTTATTGAAAACGAGCAAGTTGTTCAGATGTTACACGATCACAACATCCATACATTAGTATTATGTATATTGTATAAAAATAATATATATTATATAAATCAAGATAATATATCTTAGTAATTATTGACATTGTTCCCATTCGTCCATGCTGATATATCATTTACGTGTTAAATTATCGGAATGGTATATAATTACAATTACTGCAATGGTCAAAATTATATGTAATGCGGTTGGACGAGCTACTGACTGGGCGGGTATGTCTTTAAATTGAATAAAAACGATAAATTTTTAAATCCAAAACATAGTTTTCTCCAGATCTCTGTTTACTCTGCGCAATTAACTCGATTTATTTTGTAACTTTCTTATATAATTATCAGAAAAACAGATGAAAAATTAAAAAAAACTACCCATTTAATATAATATGTAACATATATTAAATTTTTAAACCACTAAGACGCTGCGTGATAATATTTGAGCGTTTTTACTGTCCCGTCTAAAAAAAAGCGTAAAAATACATACTCTCTATTGTTACTCTTTGAAATTAAAATTATATAACGCGCATTTAAACGTTTTCAAAATATTGATAAAATAAATAAATAATGTTACATTAATCGTATGATGGTGAATATAAATATTTTAAATAAAAAATATTATACAAAATATACCTAAAAATAAAAATAAACGTACCATGTTTATTATATATTACGAGTATGTAAGTATATTGTGAAAATCATCAAACTGAATTGCGTAGAATATTAATATAATATTTTAATGGTTATATTTGATTGATATTTGATATACACTCCATAATATACAAATATAATATTGTTAAGGGATTCGCTATTAATGAAGTTCAATTAATAGTCTACAGTCTTTGTAAATTCAATTTACAAAGACTTGTACATGGTCTTGGACACAACATTATTATTATAAATATATAAAGTAATAATACTAATAACAACTATACAAAATTATAATAATGCACCGACCATGGTAGGGCTGTCATGTCCCAATATCCATTGATGGTTAGGTAGTTAACCAATGGTTAATAACCATTGATATAATATATTATGGGTACTACCTAATAAATTACACTTATCTCACCGCTGAATATTAGTTGACACGACATGTATATTTATTAAAAAATACTTCTAACAAAATTGTATAGTTAGTTAATATAGTAATAACTAATGACTAATGAGTGATTATTTAATACCACCAATGCTTGGTTATTTCTGAAGTTTAAGTTAATTTTATCATAAATTATATTCGATATAATATATTACCTATATCATTATTTTTTATAATTTATTTATTCAGAACATTATTTTTGTAAATTGAAAATTGTGATACAAGAAACTAGTGGGTCACTTGAATGGGTGTCTTTTAATTGTAACACTTAAGTATAAAAATAAATCATTTGTTTTTAAATCTAAACGAACTTTAGAGGAGTACTGTTACTAAAAAATGGTCAAGATTATATTAAAAACGAGTAACGGCGGATCGTTAGTATTTACTAAGTTTTAATTTGCTACTTTTGCAACTAAAAATAAATACTTGAGAATTTCGAAAAATAATTGTTCTTTTGTTATACCTCGATTTTCAATGCTGTACTTGTATGTATTTTTTTTGACAAAAAGTATTTTGAATAAATCATATATTATCATATTATAATACCTATATATATTTATCATTACTTAATCTTTCAATAGCTTTTTCGACCTATTTTACTTATCTAAAAATACTTAATAAAGATTTTTTTTAAATATTTATGATTAATAAAAAAGAAATTAACTTTTATAGTTTTTTGTACTTATAATATAAGGTAGTTATGCGGTGCAACATAATAGAAATAAGTCATCAAATCGAAGTAGTATACTAAAAATTCACTCAGATCTCGATAAGTTGAAAGTCTATGAAAAATGAATCCCCTTGAAATTTCCTGTACCTATACTAAAGTATATTTTATTCGTTCCTCAATGTAATATAGTATTTTCATATTTAGAATTCCAAGTATCAAAATAAATTTATGTTTTTGTGTTTACCAATCTTCTGATTTCTTCAGATTTCAATATACCTATTTTAGAAATAATTTTGTCTAAATTATTACATTTTGTATAAAATTAAAAGAAAAAAACATGGTTCATATTTGAATATCAGATAGAGTGCACTCTAAATTATTAGTTATCAAATACATTTTATATTAATGGAAAATTAAAATAAAAATAATTTAAGACAATAGTTTTTAAAGATAGAAAAATATAAGTTGATAAATTGACGTACAACAAAATTCTCTTTACTGAAAATTTAAAAATCAATAACTTGTTCACCCTATATAAGATCTAAAAATAAGTAATAAAACTTTGAGATAACCTTAACCTATTTTGTTTACTGTGTAGTTGTTTCCGACAAACAAAATGACAGAAGAGCTCATTAGCTCTATTTATTTATTCGATACGCTTTGAAATACTTTTTTGTGGTTGGAAGTCTTCGAGTACTTCCTGGATAAATGTAAAAACTAATTTTTGGTCATTGCAGTAGTAACAACTTCTTCACGCGAATTTGAATATCAAAAGTAAAACTAATGGTGCTATAGTTATAACACATTGATATATTTATAAAATAAGCAGAGAAATAAATTAGATGTGATATTGACGTTATTAAAAATTTTCTATTTTTTAAAAGATCAAAAAGAAAAATATTACGAAAACAGTACGATTGACCCGTCTACCAGTCTACCTATACAGATAAAGCTAAATAATTTCCAAATTTCCAAACACATTTATATTATAAATATAATTATAATGTTATTATAATATCATAGTTAGGACGTCGAACACTGTGAACCATTCAATTCAAACACCGTTGTCGTAAAACATTAAAAGTATTATGATTATTAATTCTGCGTAGGCTAGCTAGTATACTATTATAATGTTGTTTTATGTTTTTATTAACGTATTTTTTATTGATCGCTTGAAAATAATTTAGTATTTTTGTATAATATACTTACGTGTTTTAAAAGTTCAGCCTATTTAGCTCGACGACCTGTATTTTTATCAGATTAAGTCAACTACTCATATCTACGGGATTATCATGAATATAAATTGAAACTTACATAAATATAATATTTTTATGAAAAAAAAAAAACATTTGAGAATAGAGGTAGATAATAGGAAGTGGTATAACAAAAATAATTGTACAAGGAAAAAAATTAAGTTTCATATGTTTTGGTCGTATAAATATCGGATTTACGTAGTGGTGGAAAAATATGACGTTTTACTTACATCTGGTGTGATATATACAGAAAAAAGGGCGATTGATTTTGACGTGATATTTGTTATATGTGTGAAACATATATATTTTTTCCAGATTCCGTGGCGTAACGTATTTAAGTACCTGTGATTCTATTATAAACAATTATTATGGTATTAACATTTAATATAGATTTATTATAGTATTTATTATTACATAATCAAGTTTGATAATTTGTTTCGTAGATTTAATAATTTTAGTTGATGAAATATTTATACTTATAAATTTGTTTTAAAGATTTTAAATAACGGAAAATATTCACCCTATCACTTTTATCACATTAATGGTATTTCTAGTTATTTATTCGTTATTATTATTATTTTTGGTTAAAGACCTTGTTAAATCTTGAAAGCGAAATGTTTTATTGCACATTGGATTATGAGATTATACTGTTGATTTGGAACATCGAGAAACGAATACAATTTAACGTTATTTACAAGTTAAATGCTCTCCCGAGTGCTATTCAACCTTTTAAACGATAAAGAGGGATATTTTATCTAAAATTTAAAAGATTTACGCCCTTTCCTTTAGAAAAGCCGAATAGTTAATTATGTATGAACCGGTACTTATATAGTTGAACCTAAATTTTGATGGTTATGACTTATAACATTTGGTCATGCATTATTATAATATATATGTTTAAAATTTATTAGGTAGGCGGTACTTTGAAGTTAAAATAAATTGTTTTTGCTTTTTGGGTTATCGTAGAATTAACTATAAGTATTTTTTTACTTATGTGCCAGAAATATTTACTAAAAAATTTACCAACAGATTTAAATAATACTATATATTACATCACTATTACTTATTAGTAATACATCATTACATCGTAGGTAGGCATATTATATTTAATTTACTTAATATGTACTTATTTACATAGAATAATCCTATTTTATACAAAAAGTGTTTTTTCCTAAGCATGCTTACTGAAATTCTGAATTTTTGAATTTTTTAAATATACCTTAAAACCATATTTTCTAATTTTTGGGATTTTTGTACTACTTAAGGCAGTGATTATAAACTTTTGTATCATGGCGATACATTATCAAAATAATTCATAGTTTGCGACACAATAAAAAAATAAAAATAACAGGTAATATTTAATTTTAATTGGTAATGTAAATTAAAAATAATAAAGAAAAACCATGACATATAAAATAATTATGATTGTCGATAACAGATAATTTTTTTTTAATTATCATAGAAAAATTAATAAATCAAATATTATTAAATTAATTATCACAATATTATTAAATACCTATTGATTTTTATAAATCATGTAAATAATATTTGTACATTTTGTGTTATTTTATATACTTCGTGTTACACTTGGACTTATTTGACTGCACACGGGTTGAAATTTTCAAATAACAACCTCTTTTTCTACAATAAATTATTTAATAGATAATTTTTTTGAAAACGTTTTGGGATCAAAAACAAATTTAGATCAAATATTTTTTGAGTTATTTAACTTAGTGTATTAAGGATAATAGTTTCGTGATAACGGACTTGGATGATATGGAACTTTTGTCAAACTGAAAATTTTAATTTATTAAGAATTATAATTTATAAAAACTTATTAATACTAAGTCCGATATTACATCTATTATATATATATTTTGTACTATTGTCCTTAAAATAAACATTTTAATAACTAAATAACTACTAACATTTTCAAAAAAATTATCCACTAAATAATTTATTATAATAACGGGGTTCTCATTTGAAAAACAGAAGTTTGTATCACCACAGAACACTCTTAAGTTATACAATAAATCTCATGAATTTTAAAATATAGTCTTTAAGTATGTATATTTACAAATTAAAAAAAAATCCAATTTGAATATTATTAAACAAAGAAATTAGTGAGCATATTTGGTGAATCATCCTATAAAATTAAAATATAATATTGTTTAGTATCTATTAATATTTTTATTCATCTATAAGTCCAGTGACATACAATATAAAACATACACATACCTGAATAATAAAATCTACAAAAATAAATAATATATTTAGCAATAATAAAAATACAATTATTATTGGGCATTATTTTTGTAATATTAAATATAATATGTAACTAATACAACCTTGAATTATAATTTAATTTGGTTTTTGCTGACTAATATATTGTTTATTTTTCTACTGTATTTTTCAATAAATTATATTTAATATTAATGTTTTGATTGCATAAAAATAAAAAACTAAATGACTAAGTAGAAAGTACGGATTTAGACTTTGTACAGTATTTTGACACACTATTTACATAATATTCTTCACTAAATCGGCTTCAGAGAATATCTAAACATCCATAGTCCTTATGCAAAATAAATATAATACTGTTGATATATATATATATATATATATATATATATATATCGTGTATCTATATGCATAATAAATATATATACATTATACGAATTGCGAACGTGTGTTTTAGATTTATAGTTTGAACAAACACATATTCGTCTCGTTGTGATGTATAGACGTGTAGTTTTAACTTTTATTGATAGAAAAGATTTGGTACGTTAAACTTTAATACTGTTAATATATTTTAGTAATATATATATATTAAATTTCTTCTATTGAGTAATGATTTGAATGAATCGATGTAACATATTATAATACGTTGGTCACGCGTATATTTAACGGTACCTATTGTAAAATAATATCGATCGTTTCGTGTAAATAAAACAATAATTTTAATAGACAGTTAAAATATAGGATAAAACAATAAAATACTTCGTGGTGTATATTTATCGTAAATTGTAAATATTTAAATTTATAATGCTTTGAAATATTTTAATAGGCGTCAAACGTTCTGTCTTAGTACATTTAAAATGCATCAATTTTGAATAGATTACAGTGAAAACATTTTAAAAATGTCTAACTCAATACGTTAGTAACCTACCTTTAATATTATAGTTTTGTGCATTTTTCGTTGTAAAAAATGGGTTAGCAATATATTGTGGTTTTAGGCGGTTTTATTAGTGACCGAAATGTATTTTTAAACGGCTCAGGATTGCTTTAATTGCAATATCTTTATGTATTATACCATAAACAATAAATTATCGTATTTCACGTCGGAGCGTGCGATAGTTTATACTTAATATGCAGAGCACTGAAATAAACCTTCAACACATAAAACTTTTATATACGAGTCACAACTACCATTTAACGGATAGGCATTTTTTTTTAGAAACAATAATAATAATAAACAAATAGAAACTGTAACGTGCAAATTTAATATAAACCCCAAATTACACGAATACGGTTGTTTTCATTTTTTTTTTTTTAGGTCATTTCTATTCAAAATTATTATTACATTAACAATATTAAGTATACCATAATATTTATATTAACCGTATAGTCCGTAATATTCGAACTAATGGGATACCGCGCTCTTATCATAACGCATAATTATACTGCACACTCAAAAGTGTTAGGTAAGTACCTATACTCTGTTTGATTATGCAGCTGTTGGCTTTCAGCAGGCTGCGCTGTGGATCACTAAAATCTTAGTACTGCAGGTGATTTGTCTGATTCTGTAAAAAAAAACTCGATATTGGCGCTCGTTTGGTGGTATTATCTTTGTTTGAATATTTACTATAATGTATAATATAGGATGCAGTATCCATCTACCAATCCAACGCCATTATCCGTCTCAATAGTATCAGCAACGAGGGAAAAATAAATAAAAATAGGAAAGTGCGAACGACCGTTGAAAATTCAAGTACACGCGCATATTTCCATTCTAACGCATCATGCACATATATAATACGCATATTATTATGAACATTTGATCAGATACCTATAAATAATATTATATATTTTTGTTTACAGTGCGTTTATTTTTATACGAATCAGTCAATATTTATCTAAACTATTTCGAATCACAACAATTTAAAAACGGTATTTTTTCACCAAGTACGTCTTTGTACAACGTATATTGTTTACCAGTGACAATAATTTTTTGAGTTACCGTCTGAAAATGAAAAGATAATAAGTTATATTTATACAGAAAATACAATGGACGAGATGAATTATTTTGCGATTTGCAAGTAGACAACGTGTATAATTTTGCAATATTCAAGTATAATATTATACGTACGAACATAAAACATACGTAATACAAATATAATATATACGAACTATTCCATATTTTATTTACACCGAAATAGACTTATTGTTTTACTCGAATTAATATTTTTATAAATGTACTTCATCGGAAGCATATTATACACAAACGCAGCTGTTATTCATTTCACTTTTATTACACATTCGCGGTTTCGTTTACGTCATTATAACTACAACAAAGTATCAAAGTATTTGAATTGGCTGGTGTTGAAAAACGTGCGTTTGTTTCCAATGTATAATATCGTGTATTAATAAAGTGCACGTACAATAATATTATAAACACTAAATACACGAAATTATAAATTTTCGATTGCAACATTTTTGATTATAAATCATAAATGATCAAATAACTACTATACGATGTCGTAAACATATAGTTGTTGAAAAACAATTACGAATCTATATAAGTTTATAGTGATTTACGTTAAATCTAGGGTGTTAACGCAAAAGAATTAAATGGAAAACATGAAATAAATTTAGTTAAATTGCAGGCATTGGAAAAGTTTACCAAACTTTATTCTGATAGTATTGTTATAGATGTAATTATTATATATGATTATAACATTAGACTCGTGTATACATATATATAAACGTGCGACACATTACTGCGTGGGTATGTTTTTTTCTAGTAATTTTACACAGAACTGCTGCTCATACTACTTGGAATTTCCATATAGTGTAATCTCATAAACTTTGATGTGGTTGTTATAGAACGAGGTCACGTTTTCCGAACTGAATGATGTTACCTATAAGGTTTTTGTTAAGAATACCATCGTGACTATATAATGTAGTATATATTTTGATTAATAGCCAAAACTGAAATCTTAAAAAAAAATTGCCCCCAAAACACGTGCAGTGTTCAATACATATTCCAAATTATCATATTATATCTAATAAAATGTGTATCAATTATATCTAAATAATTTACTGATTTATTGTACATCGTGCATGGCTATGATCCCCGCAGTCTTCGTTACAATAACTACGTATGCTAACATCTTTTAGTGCTAAAACTCAAAGTGGCATAACTAAAATACACGGAATTAGGGAAATATTATTTAGACAAGGAGGTTGCAAGTTGCAATGCATTTTAGAATACGTCAACGTTTGTGAAAATAATTCTATTAAAATTATGTTAATTTTGTGATGGGAAAAATTGCACGAAAAAAATGGGGCACGTTCTATTATAATATTATAATATTGTTTTATATTTAGTTCACACTCAATTTTAGTGTATTTATATTTACAGAGAAATGTACGAAAATATGTATGAAGAAATTATAAGTCCCACAGATAAAGCTTGCATTGCGTTGGTGTATCTCATATATTAAATTTTTCCAATAAAAAAAATAAAATATCAAGTCGTTCGAGTTTAATTTTTTGGAATGAATTACTGTTGTACCATACTATTTATAAATCGTACTAAATACTTTTTGTCATTTTAATTATACAAACTTGACATACATAGATTAAGTTTACGATCCTCTTAATGTGCAACATAATACTAGTAAACAATAATGTCTACTTTTCGTATTTAATCTAGCTGAAGTTATAAAAATTTATGGTGTCCAATACTGTCCACTGCTGCGTTTGTAGTATTCTTTAAAATTTTCAATATCATTTAACACCACGTAAAAGGAATCGCGGGTTACCGTACAATAATTATAACCTTATCATTACCTAAAAATTGCATATACTTAATACCGATTATTAATGATGGTCGAGCAATGGTTAGACAATAATGTATAAACAAACAATTTCATTTTACGTGCAAATAATAATATATTGAGCAACGCTTGATTATGTTGTTTGGCTGATCATCAAACGCGCGCAATTGAAAAAACAGATGTACGGTCACGTAGAAATGTTCTAATATTATACGAGTTTATTGTCGGTTGGTAGTAAGAAACTATTTTTTAGAAATTGGTCTACACTCTATTGGTGCTATGGCGAAAAATATTTTAACAGATAGCTCCCAATGACGTGAATGATTCGGTTTACCATTCAATCTACCGTCCAAATGCGGATCAACGCCATTTATCTGAGATCGCTTGCATTCGCTTCCTTTTTATGCACCTACCCGATCGACAGTTGCGTTATTCGCGTTGTTTGCGATTCAAACGGAGTCGCCACGATTTCGTCTACTGTCCATCACGCTCCCGCGCGTTCGCACTATAGTATAACCACTGTAAACTGTGCTAGTATCGAGGAATGTATTCGTTGATTGGAAGCTTTAATCAATTCCACGCGCCACTATACGATTAAATAAGTAGCCAGCCGATGACGGCGGACCGCCATTATGACTTCGACCGTTGTTCATTGCAGTCACAGGTACCGATGAACGGCTATGGCGAGAGAATCGAACGAATCGCGTTGTTTATCAGTCGATAGTAACGGCCGGAGACGGTACGCAGTGATGCTTGTACTTTATATATTTGCGACTGCTACGAACTCCGTCAACGAGATATCCGAATAATTTTTAGAACGCCAGCTAATGCACTTTGTAGTGTTTTATCATATTGAAATTGTTAAAAAAACGTTAGGTTTGCTGTGATTACTCTATTAGCACATATTATTATAAAAATTATAAACACAAAACAAATAATTTATTATATAAGCTTTTCTTTTGTTTTTGATCTATGTAAATTTTCTTGTTTAACTTTAGAAAACGCCACACACGTTTGTGGGCGTTCTGTTAAATTTTTTTTATTAGTTAGTTATATTTTTTTTTGAATAATAAACATCATTTGCCGCTATTAAAGTCATGTGATATGAGTTATTTAGTATATCCAATATTGTATTACTTGGATTATTTGATGAAATATGATTTCAAGAAATATTATTAAATCATTCCAGATTTTTATTTTTTCAAACATGAATTCAATAGGGGTATATTTTTTTTTTTTTGAGGGCTTGACCTACTTGATATACTATAAATGCCAAACGATCGTATTTCAACTGCTCGTCTTCGAACATCTGATATGCCTACGTATAGTTCCTGCTAGTTTTTACTACAGTGTATACTACCTAAAAGGTGTGGCTAAATCAATACGTTCCAGCTGGATAAAGTTTTAGACAAAAACAAAATAGATAGGTCCTCGTGAAAATAACCTCATAATAACCGCCGACGAGGTCGATTGCTGCCTGTCTCTCGATCAGACATATTATATATCATTGAGCAATTTCGTTTTATAGCAATTTAAGATTCTACAAATAAAAAAATATTTTTAAAAACGTTAATACAGTTTTGAAACGACGAGTGTCTTATGTTAAACGGATCAATTCATTGGATATGTGCAGTTGATAGGTAGGTTAGATTAAGTTCGCCCGTATTTAAAAAATCAACTAATAAAACATTTACGATAACATTTCATTGGTGTTGTTGTAAAATGTATCGGTGTAAATTGTGTTACTAATAATACCTCGTATATTATAATAATAAATCCAATTACGCAATAATAATACATTATTCGGTATAAACAATATCCGTTGTTGTTCTAACCTCATTTGGAAGTCAGCAAAACCAAAATAGATGGATATTATACAATTTGAGAATCACACTTAAGAGACTATCTACGTCTTGTTGTTGTCTCAAGACTAAACCGACTTTAATCGGTATCCAACGCGCACAGACAAAACAATTCTTATCTAATGCGCCTACTGTACGCGATTTTCTGACATTTCTGCGGAATCTACGGACATTGTCTATACGCGTTCTCGTTGTTTCAGGTACCGTACAACGCCATCGTCGCCGTAGTGCCATCGCCGTACGGAGGCGGCGCCGCGGCCGCCATGAAGTTGGACGGCAACATGAACGTGATGTCGCGGAGCAACACGTGGCCCGTGGTGGTGGTCCGCTTGGAACACGACGGCGGCGTGCACGTGACCGACAACGGGCCGTCCGACGACGGGCCGTGCACCGCGGTCACGGACGACATGACCGGCTTGTTCGGTGTCGGCGGCGGCGGCGTCGGCGGCGGCGCGGACGTCAACGGCGCCGGCGGGATGGCGGCCGACACGTGTCCGCTGGCGCCGCTGTCCGCCCGCAAGCGGGCCACGCTGCAGCGGCACTACTACCCGGAGGGCGGCTGGGGCTGGGTGATCGTGGCCACGGCGGTGGCCGTCCACGTGCTCAACCACGGGCTGCAGCTGTCTGCGGCCGTCATGCTGAGACCCGCGGCCGTAAAGCACGGACAACCGGTCGTCAATACAGGTCAGTCGGCGAATATTTTTATGCGTAATAATGATAATATTATGTTTTTATAATATCATTATTTGACGGTGACGATATCGAGTGGAGGCGACGCCACCGACCCTTCTAATTATCGCTACTCTGCCTGAAATTTGTGCGAAAACTCGATTTTGAAAAAAGAATTTTTTTTTTTTGTACTCGACGTTTTAAGCGGGCCGAGGATTACATCATTAGGTCCTATACATTGGTAAGAATCACTGAATCGGCAATAGTATTTAATTTAATACAACTCAAGTATGTCAACAAGTATGTCTTTAGTCTTCGCGAATATTACACGGCAACGATTTATTATTCGTTTATATTTAACGCTCCGATAAGTGATTACATTTTTTGTATTATTCATTTAATAATAGGTTTTTTAACTAAAATAATAGTTAATAAGACAAAGGTATATTATGTCGATGGGAATTCGGATCAGATAAGTGTAGTATACATTTTCAATGTGCAAAATGGCCTCTTCACTAGGTGTGGTTAATATAATTTATATATCTATATATATATATGATCTATTAAAACTATCTTACAAATTAGAAAATTGTTCTTAATTGTGTAAAAAAAAAACATAACATAGACGCATAACTCTTATAGTTAATATATTATAGTTACAACAATATGCAAACGAATCCTATTATTAGCAAATATTATTAGTTAGATGTGGTTTCAAAGTTTTCAAAATAACTTTATATAACTTATATTAAGTATTATAGGTATACGATCTATATTATTATGGTAAAATAAATAAAAAATAAAAGTTGTTTGTGTCATTTTGAATATTTAAAGCATAGATTGCTGAAAAAAAAAGAAATTCATATTATACAAGAATGTATTTTTGTGATGAATTTAAATGCTGACCAACCATATATTACACAGGCATATTATTTAGCGATTACGTAGGTATAGTTCGTTTCGAGTTGTTACATTGTAGGTACATAATAAAGTAATCCAACCCGCAATGTTTTATGTGTCGACTGCTTTGTAAAAAAAGTATTTGGTCTGAAAATTAAAATAAACTGGCCTAAAAAGTTTTTGAGTACCCTACAAGAATTGACGATTCTCTAGAGCTGTTGAGTCGCAATTAAAGTCCGTGTAATCGTGTAACCGACTTCCAAAGTACAGGTATATTACAATACCAAGTCAACGTAATAATTCTATAACGGCAACATTATAATTTACGAAACTCGTAAAATTTTTAATCACGTCAACCCATAATATTTTATACGCGTGACAAACCTGTGAATAACTTTCAAGAAAATTTGACGTCGTGCTGGGTTTTTTTGTAATTAAAAATTAGATTTCTGTAATTTTCGATGAAATACGCAACATAATATTAGTATTTGTCATTTTTGACGTATCACATTGTGTTTTTTATGATCACGTATTGCTCTCATAAACATCCACGTAAACTATAGCTACAATTCCACATCCCTGTCAATTCATCGTTTACATAATATATTATACGTTTAACGGATCACTGAAACATTTACTAAAAAATATAGTAGTAAATAATACAATATTTTTTTTCTTTCAAAAACATGAATAACGATTTCTATCATTGTATGGGTTATATTTGATCTAGAATGATTAACTATCTTTGTACCATATTGCCTATAGGATTTGTTTCGATTAAATTTAACATGATCATATCTTAAACATTTATAATATATGCGCATAACTAAATGGCTCCTTTTTTTATAATATATAAAATTATATCTTCAAAATTACTATTGTTATCTATTATTATAAACATATATATATATACTATACTCACTGTTAGGCTCACTACAATGTATACAAATAATACTTAATAACTAATAACGATATAGAACAAACATAATGATAAATTAATAAATGTTTTACCTAAAAATTTATTTTAAGTCAACTTAAATTAGATTAAAAGTTTTAACGAGTTGGCTGTAGTCAGTATTCTAATAGTTGGAGCGAAATAACTGTAATTTTGGCGGTAGGTAGAAATGTAAAATGTATAACATACACGAGGGACATTTAAAGGCATTAGACTCAGTAACTATCAGGATAGTCGATTTGATAATTCAATAATTTATGGGGCCAAAGTATTTCGTTCAATTTTCTACCTTTTTCCAGGGGTTCAACATCAAATTCCAGTGCTAATTATTCAAGAGATACATTTGTTTTATTTCTTTTATGTATATGTAATCGGTTCCGAACACGTTCAGTTTTGATTATTAGATGAGTTTGGTAATGGTTTCAAATAACTGGGCCGTATTTTAAAATCAAATAACCTGAGAAAAATATAAATATGTAGTTTGGATTTTTAACTTTGAAGTAATTGTATGAAATTCAATACACGAAGAACCTTATTGCATATCATATTATATAAAATTTATTTAATATTTAATATTAAAAAAATCGTTTGATAGTAATATACCTAAACTTTTATATGCAATACTACTACTAGATAAGAATTAATTAATTTTATAATTTAATTTTCGTAGATAAAAAGTTGTTTTTTGAACATTATTCTGATTTTACACTTATCCGTTTAATGTGTATCACGAATACAATTAATTCAAATCAGATTGTAACTTAACACAATCATTAATTGAATAAATTGGCAAATTATGTTTTGGGTCGTTAGCAAAAATTAAGAAGTTACAGTTTTTAAGAACATCGGTAATTTTATTCATAAATAATAAAAAAAAGAAAAAGCCGACAGATGACTTACCGGATATAACATTAATACTCGACGAGAATTTCCTAATTTAACTTGTTGAGATTTATAATTTAAAAATGATGTAAACCATATTATTAACATTGGTCCAGAAATAACACTTTATCCTAATTTATATTTTTAACAAAATAGATAGATCTGCACTATTAAAAGCTCTTCAAATGTAATAGTGTAACTGCCTGGGGTCACCCTTACTAACTATTAAAACATTGTCAATATAGTTAACTAGTCAAATTTTTATAGTCGATTTAGCATAGCAAAAATCATGTTGATTACCTATCCAAAATTATATTAGATGTTATAATTTTTTTCTAGGGTTTTTGGTGGTCTACTAAGGCGTTGTATAGGACGATAATTATTATTAATGTTGTAAATAGTGCAAAATGTTGTACACTATAAAGTTATGAAATATCGAAATATTACGATAAGAATTATTATTCTTATTATTGTCATATTATGAAATGTTTTGTTTATATCGTATTTTAAACGTTTAATAAACAAAATAGTTGTTACATCTGTTTAGAAATAATATTTTTATGGTATTACAAAAAATATGGGTAGTAATATATTAGTATTATAGTAAATTAATTGATAAGATTTTAAGAGTATTATTTAAGATATTAGGCTAACCAACTAATAGTAGGTGTATTAACTCCAATTCATTAAAGACGGTTACAACGAAAATGTCAAAATCACGGCGTAACCTATGTATATGTCGTTCCCACAAGGGTACAATATTGTAATACAGTTCAGGTGTCATGTTAAAGGCGAAAACTGTGTGTGGTATGTCTAATACTAACCAAATTTTCGGTAAATAATCAAAAAATTTGTAGGCAGTTAATTAACTCGTATAAGTTTTATTTATTTTTATACTAACTAACAAATAAAACGGAATAAGGCATGAAATGCATTAAAGAATATTAAAATGACTAATTTTTAAATGTATAGTGACAAAAATATAAAAAGACAATAACCATTTAAGTATAATACATAAATTAGTCAATTCAAAATTAATGTTTCCACTGATTATCAAAATACACGTATTAATTATAATTGTTTAGCTTTTAATTAACAACCGCTAGAAAAATTCAATTATATAAATTTTCATTGTATTTTTCATTGGACTCATTATAAATATTATAAATTAAAATGCATAATGCATATTATATACTCTGAAAATAAGTACAATTTTAAAAATGTCAATTAATAACAAATGTATGTAATATTACTATAAATAAATAATATAATTTTCGAAAACATTATTTTTGATGTCTAATCGAATTTAAAAAAAAAACGGTATCCCGAATTATTTGTTTGCGGTTGATTTACGGATCAGAAATACAGATAAATCATTATTTTTTTTAACATTCAAAAGAAATTGTTTAAAACCAGCCTGCTATCAAACAATAATTATACTCCCGTGATCACATCAATTACATTACGTGTTGTCCTCCACCCCATTCAAATGCTTTTTCGCACACAATTTCAAATAATATTCTGTTTTAAATTATTATACGCTAAAAAATGATATATTATCCAAACATTACCTAAGTCACGTGCAATATGGGATCACAACTTTTGAGCGAAAATCTGGAAAGTTAAATAATTTAAATATATCTATCTATCCGTGCGCGCACAATCTTCTGAACCTATGAAGGTCATTCTTGGGTGATGGTGGTGGTAGGGTAGTGTATGCCCTTTACTTCCAGACGTGACAAGCGTCGTTAGAAATGCATTGACCGGAATCGGTAACAATACCCGGAAGACGCTTGTACCGATCGACAGGACGAGATGACCGTGAAGTCGTAGAAGGCTATTTATGTCGTGCATTTTATAACGTCTGTTAATAATAATATTCAAATCGGAATAAGGATCCTACAAATAAAGATAGGGTTGAATAAACATTTTTTTCAGAGAGTTTAAGATAAATCGTTTTCTTTTATTTTAAACTACATTAAATTTACAGCTTTCATTCTAAAATTTTTCAATGATTTTAGTATATAGTATGTATATCAATGTTTGAAATGTGGACATCGACATTACTATGATATAATATGGACCACGTCGCGCGTGTCACGATTGAAATGTTATCGTATTACTTGTACATGTTTGTATCCTACTCATCCATAATATGTATACAGATGTTTCATAAAACATGTTCATATTTTTATCCACTAATATTAATAATACATTTTTATGTTAAACTCCTGAATTTGAATAAATATATTATTAATGGATAAAATAGTTTATTTAATGAATCATCATCTACATTCTACATAATATATATATCGATACCTGCTAAAATCGGATTCAGAACTCACGAGGATTTCAGTGAACGTTCGGCATAGAGGATATTCATATACCTATGAATTCCGGGATGGAATATTTCGAAGTATAAATGTATAAACGTATTGTTCATATAATTCATAATTTATTATCATGTTTACTTTTTCTTTTTCGCACTGAAAACGATTTAATATTTCTGTTAGGATTTTGTTTTAGTTTTTCCGATAGTTATTTACTGTGAATTTTCAATCGTGTTGAAATCGAAACCTTTTTTATTTTTTGTATACAGCTAACTTGTCTTCCATAAAGTTCGGGGCACAAGTGCAAACCACCCTCATCGTAAATCTGTCAGAAAACCATGCATGAAATACATAATATAGCATAAGTACCTACTACACATTACACAAGATAAAAATGTACTTTACATTTATATATATATCTTAATTAATAAAATATATGTATTATATTATTATGTCCTAAAAAACCTATTGAATATACTTTTAAAATTATCAAAATAATTAATCAAAATAAATTCTGAACATTTTGAAATACATATATTAATAGAATTAGTATTGAATTAAAAAAATTGTTTTAAAGCAGGTACATATATTTATTATTATGTTTATTTACAAACTATTAGCACATATAACTTTTCAACTCATTTGACTTGATTTTAAACGAATCAATATGAGTGAGTTGTAATATAATCAAAATCAATCATTAATCTACCTTTGAAATGGATCCAGTTTTAGAGAAATCTTTATAAAAAGTACAATAACGTATTCAAATGTACATACGATTATGTATGTAGGTTAAAGACATAAAAAAAAGAATCAAACTTCGATATCTAAGTTAAGTATAATTTTTATCATACATATGTTTATTATTATTATTTATTGGTGTAAATTACACTAGCCAATGATCGATTAGTGTATACTATATTTTATATATCTTATGTATGGATGTATGATTCTGTTCGATAGTTGTATATTTTGAACTATTTATAATATTTGTTTTATAAATTTATAATTTAAATTAATTCCTCTGATAATATTATTCCTCGTAAAGAAATTCACTTTTAACGTTTATGCACGGTAACCACTTATTGTACAGCATTTATTTGATTTTATGTTTTGAGAAAACAATTATACATTTTTAATTAATAACAATGTTTCTAGCAAACAATAAAAATACAGAGTGAAAATTGCATATACTTAAAAATTTGCAAACATACAATATATTATATAATTTAAAACTGTATTTACAAAATCTTTATGTAAAAAACCTTAATTTGGTATAAACAAACTATATTTTAACCAAACAATAAAAAAATGCAAAATCATAAAAATATCTGCCCGATTATGTAAATAAAAGTGATTAATAACGAATAATATTTGGTCCGAGCTTTCTGGAAAGTCTTAGTGTCATACAATTTTTGAATCTGACCATCAGTTTAGTTCATTGGACACTTGTTAAGAGAATATAACGGATTGACTCCATATATTTTTATAAATAAGCGTACATGATTATATTTATATTATAATGCAATAATACATTAATTATATAATATTTAAACTGTTTTTATCTTGTTTTATCACTAGTTTTTCATATAATACGTTCCCTTTAAAATTACGTTTGGTTTTATCTCATTTAACTATATATTTTATGTTAACCAGTAATCATAATCCATTGTTGTGTGTATCATGTACCTATATACTTTGCAGTTTACAGCAGAATATTATAAATTGTACGCTGATATGGACATTTTCTTCCACAGTTTTCTAGAAAAAATATTTAAATTTCAATCGACGGTTGTCAAATAAATAACTTTGTTTTTAAAAATATAGACACCGTAAATGGTTTTAGATACTGAGCGGAACGAAGAAGATATTGCAGGTTTTGAAGTTATGTGTATTTATTATTTATATTCTATTTTAAAAATCATTCGGGACTGAATGAAGATGTTTAAATTTTTTTAGATCAAAAATATGACTTTTAATATGGCAGAATAAAAAGACTGTCTATAACATTTACATTTTAGTCTCATGTTTTAAAAAAAAATATTATTACATTAATTCAAATTATGTTCAACATGTTTTAGATTATGAGCGGAGCGATAATTGTATTAGTTTTAAAGTTATATATTATGTGTGAAAAATTTCAAGTACTTTTCAAAATAACCGTTAAAAAAAAAATCTATACATATTCAATTAAATCGATTTTGTTTTTTTAGTGTAACTCAAAATCTAATAATAAACTATTGATATTTGAAATCTTCACTAAATTTTTATATCATGATTATTTCTTACATTGGATATAATTATCTAAAAATATTTATTATTTTTAAGGTATTTATATCACGAACCTATTCATACCGTTTTACGGTAAGTCGGTATTTTTAAGCTATTTATAGATATAAATAGCTTATTATATTTGATATTTTAAATTTTCTTTTAATTATTTTTCTACAAATATTGAAATAATAATGAAACATAAATACATTCGTTTTTTATCAACGTTGAAGTTTATATTTTTACGTCATTGAATTGGACATTTACTCGTAAAATGGCTAATTATTTTAAACGATAATTGATAATTTGTAGTGATTTAAAAACGAGTAACCATGAATTTTCTTATATGAGAAGACATTTTCAAAATATCTAGATTAGTTTTTTTATGTTATTAATAATAACTAATTATATACTTATTATACCTATACTATTATTCTATTTGTACTGTTGCACGGTATACTATCTGTAATGATTCAAAAGTTAATAACAATAATAAAATATGGTATTAATACATATTAAATAATTATAACAATAAATATTGGTATTATAAAAAATGAATGTAATTATTTCAGTAAAAATTAAATCTATCTACTGGTTAGGTTATACCAATAGTAAAATAATTACGACACCATCACAATCACCCACTGCCATTGATGACCCAAAGTTAATCAGCGTTTGTGAAGGTTTTGAGCAAGTCAAGCCCTTCCCTAGCGACCGGTGGGAAAGTATAAGACCGGATTACAGTAACAACGGAGATTATGAAGCAACCGGGTGAAATGAAGCTCGGTGAACGAAAATTGGCGACGATGTGATCGTTTCGTTGAAAAAACTATTAGGTATGCGGACTGTATGTAACCGGTATCTAAATTATATAATTGTTAATAATTTATTAATTAATATAAAATTCGATATACCTACAAACTGCAGACATTAAAACATTATTTGAACGATATTATTTTTATTTGTATACCTAAATAAATAAATAACGGTCGCAATTGTGCCGTGTAAGACGATCGTGTTTTCGTTAGTTTTTTACTGTACACTTTATTATTGGTTTGAATGTTTAAAACTCAGAGCATTATATCACGTATCGTTAGTCAACACCCAACTTGGCGTAGCGTTTTAACGACGTGTCTTACGGTAAGGCGGTATTATAACTAAAAATTTATTAACAGTAATATAAAATGATAAAAATATATATTATTGTAATTATTAAAATATAACATTAGTAGTATAATACATGTGATGTTTTCTAGAAAAACTAAATCAACCTACCGTAAAACCAATAGTAAGATAAATAACTCTAATAGTAATACCAAAGTATGTATTCGTCTCATGAATTATACATTGTAATATATGAGTTGTCTGAATCTAAATTTAATACATCCATTACCTAGATTGATATATCCGACACCTACTGTACTCCAAAGCAGTATTTCCTTTTTTTTATTTTGAATGTATGAATACTTCCGAATTCATATTTGATGTATTATAAATTATAATACAAAACAGACTTGTGACGAATTGAGCACTCTTTGTACTGTGCACTGATACGTTAATTATTTTTACATTTTTATTACATAATTATTATATTATTATTTTGAGGCTAAAAATTTCAATCTGCTTACTGGTGAATATCATGAGTTGCAATACATATATATATAGATTCGTGTGTATACAAATGTATACTTCAATGATAGTGAAATTTTCTCAAGACATGTTTTTGCATTTATAATGAAACAAGGCACGTGCGTGAAATACCATATAAATGAATGAAAACCCAAAAGGGTTGGTCAGTCATCAAATCTAAGATGGTGCCATTGACACGGATCCGGACCAAAATAATTGACATTCATTAAAGGAATTGACGTAAGGGTCATGAACATGATGATTTTATTTGTACAATTTAATTTGAATACACAATCATCAATAATTATTTATCGCACATTTTAATATACTTAACGTAACCACATCTATACAATAATTATAGTTTACTCACAAACAATTAGACGGATCAATAAATAAAATAAACAATATTATTAAGTATAATATTATATAAACGTCAATGTGAGTATTTTGTGATAAAAATTAAATATTCATTAGTATGCAAATTGCAATTTTCTTGATACATTTTGAGACTTGCTGTAGTTCAAATTTTGTTGAGAAATTGTGAATTTTTATAATATTATTTTATTGAGATTTTAGTAAATTGCTGGTCGATTATTTTAACTAAACTGAATAAGTTTATTTGATAATTTTCTTATAGTTTCTAAAAATATTCTCACGGTTGTAATTGAACGATGCCGTTAACTTAGTTAAAAGTTAAGCTTTAGTATAGTACAATTGTCAATTATTATACATGTTCAGTAAAACTTTTGTCATAGTCAAATACTCAAATACAGTGATTGGGTTACTTGGATATTCGTTTTATTTCCCTTATCTTAGTGCAGTATATAGTATTATTCGTCGTGACGTTAAATTTGAAAGTAATGCTAAAAAATTATATTGATAAAACTGAATTTTCTGACATTTCTTTAACATTTATCGGACGTTTATCGGTCGTTCTACTATAATGTTCAAAGAAACTACTTATTTTATATCAAAGGACCTCTTCAAAATAACATTTGGGCTCGATTTTCAATACATAAATGTTTTACACGAAAAGTTCTGGAACACTTTTTTTCTAGAAAAATCTGTTTTAACCATATCCATTTAATTGTATTAATAATAAAAAACACTGTAAAGCCAATTTGATACGTTTTTATCATTTTAATATTAGAATTTAAAACCTGCGAATTTGGTTTAATACTTTTTATATAACTTAAATAAATGAAGAAATGGCATGAAATATATGTCTTAGTGTTTCTTGATTATAGAATCGTATTGTAGCAATCTATTTACGATGGAAAATAATGTATTTTTATTTTTAATCAACTAACGATAGTAACTAACGATAATAAATGCCTTAGTTGGTTCAAATATATTTTCTCTATTTATATTAATTATGCCCATAGTGAAATTATCTTCAGGTATAAAAAAATGTTTAACAGATTTAAATTATATTTAATTACTTCACATTATATAAAAAATTCGCCACTTAAGTGGCGCTTCAACTTTCAAACTTAATAACCTAAAAATAAATATTTGATAAATAATTTCACCAAACTATAGTTTTGTAAATGCGCTTGTTTTTTTTTATTATCTTTATGGTTTATATAACATTATTATTTTTTACTACAAAAGATGTACTATTACAATTAATATTTATAAATATTTTTTTTTAATTCTCATATTTATTTTTAGATGTTTTGGGACAATGTTGATTAAAAAAACAGTTTCGTGTTTTTTCAAGGTCTGCAAACACATTTTTTAATACGCGACTTTTTAATATATCTATATATATATAGTTAAATGTATTATTTATCAAGCATTTATGTTTAAATAAGTTATAATTTGCGGGACAAAAAACACATTTGTATGATAATATTTATGTTATATTTAAAATTATAAACAACAGGTGTATAATTAAAATATATTTAAAGAAATTGAATTTACAAAGTTAAAAATCGTAATGCATTAGGTATTTTTATTTTTATTTAAATTTCAATTAAAAACAAACATTTTAAATAATTATATATTATAGTTTATAATCAAATCCGTCGATTAAAAATTGTATAAATACAACTTTTAATTTTAAATCTAGATAAAACTAATTCATACTTCAATTTGTACACTTCGACAAGCCAAAGATATTGAATTGGCTGAGATTGGGCATTTAATAAAATATTTGTTTTTATTTTGAAATAAATATTACAGATATATTAGCTTAATCACTATATTATAAGAACATATTTCGTATGTGTTTGGAATGACTATGGACTTTAACTATTAGATAATTTAGATAAAATACTAAATAGAAAATAATTTCTAGTTCAATCTATTCGATTAGCATATTATTATTATAAAATTGTTTTGTGTACGGTGCTGATATCGAGGTACACAATATCAATAGTCGGACGTGTTTATCGGCAGATGCACTACTTTGATTGAGAATCGATGTTAATGCAATTGTAATGTTTCCGTCATTGTAGTAAACACACATAAACACACATGTATAATATTATATTATATAATAAGCGTAAACATTTGCTTTGGATTATGATGATGACTAATGTTTTATATTGTTGATCATGATCAGATTAAATGTCAAAAAAAGAATAGACATCTTCAAAAAAATTCGTTTAATTCAATCTTGTTATAGTTTTTAATTTATTTTTAATTTTACAGACATTAATGTTTTAATATATTAAATTATATTTGTTAATATACTACGCTTTAGATGATATAAACTACTTATAACAAATTGGCTTGTGTATAAACAAACACATTTTTTTTAACACGTTTCTTAACATTTATTATTAACTTAATTTTTGATATAAAATAAGGCATAAACAAAAGTTAAGAAGTTTATTGACACAATGTTTTCTCCTAAAACGTATGCGGCGTATATTGTGCAACTTCCAGTTATATCGATTGCTAATAACTGTTAAATGGCTGGGAAGTAAACCAACTATTACTAAAAGGAAGAACAATATTTTCAAAAGTATCTTAAAATTTTATTTAGTCACATGTTCTCTTCTAAAATGTCAATATAAAATAAGTTAATAAAGTTTATAAAAATAAAAACTGCTTAATTTCGAAAAATTGAATACTATACTAATACTTAATTCAGCTATAAAATTAAAATACTGCGAAATAATTGCAAAAAATTTTATTTATTTAATTTTTCTTTTATGATTTTGTAAACATTTGAACTAATAACAGAATGAACCAAATTGATATAACTACGTAAAATGTTTAGAACATTCTTCCTATCATGAAAACAAACCAGAAATATTTATTTTTATATGTGGGAAAACTAATGCTTTTCGTGTGTCCAAAATATAATTTTAATTGTATGATGGCGATACAAAAAAAAAAATGAAAAATGATGTAATTATAAATAAATATAATTTATTATTTCGAACATATATTTTCCAATAGCTATACATATCTAAGAGAATATAGTTGTATTGAAATTGAGAGATAGGAGTGATATTAATATATATATATATATAAATATAAATATTATACCTTTTTTTTTGTCAAATGATGTACAACGCGGATATACAGCTAGGCGTCCCATGAGGATTTGCTAATTAAAAGTAGTGTATATATTCAATTACCCCAACAATTCAAATTAGTACGCTTTCGTGAGACTCAGAGATCCTGTAACATTACAAAGTAATTCATTAGATGTCTAATATTTTGAGTCAGGTAAGGGAAACATTACTCCTCTGTAAAAAAAAACAATTTGACATATTTAATGAAACTCACTGTGGCTAAAATATAAAATAACTGGTGGAATAGTAAAAGTTAATATAATTTAACTTATAATAAGAAATTATTTAAAATTAATTATTTATTCATATCAAGCGAAGGAAAAAGTTTTCATTTTTATAATATTGTATATGAATAATAATTATTATCATGTTTTGGTTTAAAATATAAAGATTTTATTTGTATGAAGATTATCTATTAAAATTATTTAATAACGATTCTGTTATATTTATTTTTAAATTTTTACAATTTAACAAAAATCAAAACTCATAATGTTAAGTATATAATTACAATTTGATTTATAGTTTTACCTTCAATTAAAAATTTGAATTCACAGTAAACTTTTGTGTTCTTAACTTGCAAGATTTATTGAAAATTATACATCAAATATATTATGAAAATACTATATAGATATGTACATATTTACTGTGTAAAACTGTTTATAAAAGCACGCGTACAAAATGTTTGTCGTTAAAGTCCAAACATGCAAAAGGAAAATGGTTTGTACGTGACTAAAACTTTGTTTGTCAAAAAATTTTCCACCTTGATTTTGTACATGTAAATTTATTACTATGTATTAATATAATATGATTGTTCAATAAATCTAAAAATGAAAAAAATGAATTTCGTTAAATAAAATAAAGCGTTGAGTAAATAAATCAAACCTAAACCTCGTGTAAAATAATAAAATAAATGATTAATTAATGTATATAATATTATACAATATATAATAGATATATAACTTTTTTAAGAAGTGAACGACAATTTTTTTGAAAATTAAACAAAAATACATTTTATTGAAATGATATTTTTTTTTACAAAAAACTGTTACATTTTTTTAGAAATTTACGTGCTAAATCATACAAAAGTGTTGCGATATAAAATTGTTTACTTTTTCAATAGATAAAGGGATAAAGTATAATAATAATTTTACAATATGTTTTTGAGTTTAAAATTTGTGTTTCGAGTTTTTTTTCACTTCTTTAATTACACTTGACGATTTGATTTTTTTCTTTTTTGAGAATCAAAAACATTATTTTTATTCACTGACGGAACGCTAGTGTATATGGCTTATAAGATTCATATGCCCTCTGTCGTCAAGGCAACTTTATTATACGGATTCTGATACAAGAGACGTTAGAAAATTATATATATATATAGAAGATATATATTATTTTCTTCTCATTTCGGTATTTTTTCACACCAAAAACCTCGAATACCATGACGTGTAGTACGTGTGTGGTACACTTTGTTTTTGGTAAGTCTAGTTTAGAAGTCCACCGAGACCCGTTTATATCAGACTTCCGTCATGCTTTTATCTATTGGGAAACATTGCCCCGAAACCCATAATAACAGACCATCGCGTTTGTAAAAAAACGAAGCTAAATCAGAAAAATAAAATGTAATGTTATTGTTTTATAGGCAAAATGGTTTTCTGAATATATAAGACAAGCGATTTTATATCTTCGAAAAACTTAGTTGAATTATACAATTGTCATTTGGTTATATTAAAATTATGTACATTTATTTGAAACGATTTTATTTAAAATGCATTCAGTTTTATGCACTAAAATAAAATTACCTAAATAATATCCGAAGAAAAAAAAGTTAAGTGTATCGATTAGTTTGGTACTTATTTATTGAAAATACAATTGCTTAAAACATTTAAACATACTGTATAATTTTAAAGATTTCGATTTTAAATTAATAAGCCAACTACATTGCATTTCTAACCGTGTAATTCTGTCTCATAATTCAATATGTATATATGTTATACACAAAGAAGTAATGCAGTAAGTAGTGCTTTTATTATTATAATATTATAATTTATTGTATTGCATAATATAATCTGTGCTTAAGTTAATATTTTATTTAATGAGAATTAATATGAAAATATATTATGAAAAATAAAAATATAAAACCAACGGTATTCATTAGTATTCACCAGGGCACACGTGCATAACGTTTTTTAATGTTTTAAATGTTGGAATATATTAAAGATTTTACGTTTTATTGTTAGTGTAAGACTATTCAATTATTTTCCAAGACAAATTTCATTGGTGAATTACACCGATAGTAAATAATATAGAAGCTTATAATATTATATTCATGTCACAAGTTTCAATAGGTACTTTATAGTATTCTCGTTTATTTAATTTTACAGTGGATTAAATATGGCATTGCATTTAGTTATTTTTGTTGTGTTACACAAAGTTATAGGTATAAATTATTATGTGTAATATTATAAAGATTTTTTTTTTTTAATACGATAAAATGTGTATTATTGTTTCAGTAATAATAACAATAATAATAATATATATTTTATTATTATCTGTTAAAGTTTCAACAACCGTGGTTGTTGTCCTACTTTGTCAATAGTTATTAATAAAAAAACAAACTGTTGGTGATTATAAGCCATTTAATTAAAAAATATATATTTAATATAAGCAATGTACTTAATATATATTATGTAAATTTTATCAAATTAGAAATAAAGATACGAGTTAGTAACCTGATTTCATAAAAATATCACTGACTGTTAAAATAAATACGCAATTCACCGACACTGTTGCAATATGAATTTTAAAATAACCACCGAACGTCTGACTCATGCCGACAATCATTATTATAAAATAAACGTTTTGGGTTCAGCGTACCGTGAGAAATCGTTTTCGATGACACTGCATACTTCCGAACATTATATACCAAACGAAACAAGTGGTATGATTATTTGGTAAATGCTATAGTTACATGGACTCGAATTCCAATTTGTCGATATAAGTATTTAAGTTGTTGTATAAATTTTCCATACACTGGTGATTCTCGTAGTGTAAAGTTTCTGTATATGCATAGTGTTCATGAAAGTCGGTGGTACATTATAATAACTTTTGGTATTATCTGATGATTACAGTTTTTACATTTATACAATTTTTATCAATACGAATATTTGATGTACATGTTATAACGGAATTGAGTTTGTTCAATCGGTCAGAAATAGGAAAAATGTGTACTTTATAAGGCTTTACTACTTTTGTGGTATAACAATTGCCTAAAAGGCCTTGACGTCGTTAAAAAAAAAAATGTGTATAGCCATATAGGTATTAGGTTTTATACCCTCGGAGAGAACTACGATTTTACAAATATTTTAAATTGCAAAACACAGGGTCATAATACCATTTAACTGTTATAGTTGTAACATTGTCGGTTATTCAGATCACTATAATGCAAGAGTACGCTCTGCCGTTCAGCCAGAATAAATATATAATAAATATATACATATATGTGTGTAAATTTCATAATATGTGTTCCGCATAATTAAAACCAATAGTACCTTCTCAACTTGCGATGTCCATTGTGAACAAAGGAAAATATTCAAAACGTACAAATGTAAACATAATTAATTTGGTCTAAAATGTTTATGGCTTTTATTATCTTTATGTTATTAAATATTTGACTTGGCCGTCATTCATATAGGTAGTATTAAAGCATAGTACATATTATTATTATCATGAATGTGATAAATGCTACAAACGGTTTATAGACGGAGCATTGGGTATGCAATTTTATTACAACAAGATAATAACTGTAGTGGTTGCAAGACAGCCAGATGGATTTTAAAACTTTATACTACACATTTCTAACGATTACATCACTTATACTAACATTTTATACAATTTTTGATTGCCTATTATTTAAATACGTTATCCGCAATATATTAATACATTGGTTACAATTTGTTTACAGTTATTATAGTAAAGGTGGTGGGCTACAAAAAATATGATTAAGGTCAAACATTATAAGTTCGTCTAGTTCTGTAACTCTGAGGAAAGAGATAGGTTATTTGTTATGAGCGAATTTAGTTTAGGACTTTAGGAGCCCCGAATGATCACTTGTGGTATTATAATAAATGGCGATTATTTTGCTCAAAATTTTGATTTTTTTCTGGGAAATCTATAAATGCATTAATACATTTTTGGTTTAAATGCATTGGCATCATAAAAATATCACCCATTTCACGGAAATAATACTAAATTACTAATATATACTATGTATATTGTGTATATATATCGTAAGAAATGTAAATATAATTTATAGTATTTATAGTTATTATTTCATCGTTCAGAGAGCACTTTATGTTTATTAACATAATTATAACCCTTTTTTGCTGATTGAATCGTGAACTGGACAAGGGAACGCTTTATAATATCTACGAATTCTCCCATCGACTGCATCGTTCTTTAAATGGGACAATAAATTTATGCAAATAAAACATTGTTGTGACTTCGCGATAAGTTTATAATTGAACTCAAAACTCATAACGTATTTGAGATGTATTATTAAGATTTAAGATACGTAGTTTGAAATAAAGATATTTATTTACAAATGTTTCATTCAAATATTAAACATACAGAAACTACGGCCCAACTCTAACCCGGCAGTTAGTTCGCTCGATATATAGGTATATTTTGCTTTCTGTGACGAACGAATCGCTCTGTGCACGTGTATCGTATATGTATACAGTTTTTGTGTTTTCGTCATTTGATGAAATGTTTTAAACACTAATAAGTTTAGTTTGATTTATAATATATTACATCTTTAAAATGATTACACATTAAATAACTAATATTAATGCACAAGTATATACTGATTTTCAAGCTCGAGGAATATGTGAATTTCTGGTGAAATTATTCAATCGCGAAGAATGTACTTCTGTCGTTGATAACCAAACATTTTAATGATACATCATGACGATGAAACCTATGTACTGGAAATATGTTTAGGCTTAAAATACAGAGTATTCATCTACAAAACTAATTTGTACAGTGAGATATAACTGTATATGACGTGTTTGTAAAGTTTAAACTGCAAATATACACAGTTAGGAATTACAATACAAGCACGTAGTTTAAAACTTAAATTTTTTAAGAATAATATTACGTGTATTTTTGAATATTACACGTAAGTGCATTTTATTTCAAACGCATTTTTATATTCATATTCACGAAGCATGAAACAACGGTAATATTTTTTGTGTGAATATAATGTATCTCAAAGTTATGTTTTAGTTATTGGATTACATTACGAGTAGAAGTTTTTTTAATACAATTTGACAATAATATTTTATTAAACGAATATTTACGAAAATTTGATTTGATAGATCTTATTAGGTATAATATGCTACGTACTATCATGTGTTTTTGTCTATGACATTAATCATTTTTCCTTGTATAGCATTGAATTATTTGTTAATTTATTGTAAACTATTACACTAACAATATTTTTAATATAATGATAACTATAATTTTATCGCAGTTTACAGAACCTCAGTTATTTGTAACGTTCAAATAATATGTAAATTGTTACTTTAAAACTTTTATTCGTAATTGTTTTTAGTTCGTCTATGAAGTAAAACCCAAAATTGTAATAAAAAAAAGATACATAACTTTTAGACAAGGACACTTTGCTTTATCATACACTTATCCGCAAAAATCATTACTATCGTTTGGGAACTAGAATAACTATACATATAATCCCTTTAAAATCCTGTAAATCAACTGGTTTTTAAAAAAAATCTGTCCACTTATTATTATTTTTTTGACAACCTTAAAATAATATTTGAGTGAAAATGATCAAAGTATTTTGCGTAAAATTGAGAGTATAAAATAAAATAATAAATTATGATATTGGTATATTCACGTCGAAGTATTGTTCCTGGAAAACTTCTTTAGATAATATTTGAATTTAATATCTTGGCTTTAGCTGCTTTATAGGATGATCTTCCTTTTCTATATATTATATTATATATAAATATATATATATTTTTTCCAAATTTATCAAGAAATAGCCTCATAAATGACTGTTCGTTTCCCTTAAGACTAAAAGATTCTTTTTTAATTGATTTTTAAATACCATTAAATAGTTTCTGAATTATTTAATTTTCAAAAAAAAATTGATTCTTTTGTTAAAAAACTCTGTGTTTTACACTTACAACTTTTTTATGTTTAATTTAAATCTTTTACATTACTTACATTCGTAAGGTTTGTAATTGAATGATAAAAATGTTTTCGTATTAACAAAATTGGTTTGATAAATAATGTACTGCCATTGTAAAAATCGAATGATTGCCAACGGTTTTGTATTGTTGAACAGCATAATGAAAGGTTACTACGAATCGTTTGATAAAAGTGCATTGACAATGTACAACATATTTCAAAAGTCCCTTAACAATAGAAGTATTTTTTATTTGTATACATCATTTTGCGGATAGTATATAATGCACCTTCTTGACACAGTTGGTCACAGTTTGAAACTTCAAACTGGACATTTTGTTGAAGGAATTGTCGATATATTTTCTGTTTTATCCATATAATCTACAGCCATAATGAATACGACAACTAATTCATATTTTTGATAACAACCAAAAAAAAATAGTCGTATCTTAATAATACTTTATAATTTTACATTTTACATTTTTTTACTAAATTCTATAGAAAATATTTAAACGAATAAAACTCTTGTTGTTATTTTTATAACCATTATTATTTTTGTTATATTGTTTATGGCAATAAAACCCGTTAATAAAAATACAATACACACAGTAGTCAAATCTTCTTTTTATGGGCTTAACTTTTTACGTTAACTTTCATCCATTCAACTTCTTTTTAGACTTCTAGAGGAGTACAGAAGATATTGGCTTTACAATTATGTATCTTTTTTTATGTCTTGAATATTTTTTTAGGGTTGTAAACATACTTCAATTTTCCATGTAGTACATGTTGCAATCAATCGACGATTCGTGTTGATAGTATTTCGAATGCAAAAAAGTTATAAAATTATCATTATTTTAGAACCGTAAAAATAAAACTACCAAAATTACTGAATTTGTGGTTAGGTCCTCACATCAAAAATTATTTTAAAACGTGAAAATCGAAATATCAAAAATCAAATATAAATGAATACACAATCAAGTTTTTAAGGTGAAATTAAATTTAGTTTAATCACTTAAATAGTTTTAAATATCAACTTAAAAATAAATAAATATTTTTAATTTATTTAAAATCTAAAATACCTAAAATATCATATATTCTATACTTCGTTCCGTGTCATGTATCATCGAAATTTTTTAAAATTGTCAGTTTTAAGTTCAAAAATATTTAAAAATATAAATAATTTATTATGATTGATAAAATAACTTAATAAAATCGGATTAAGTTTCTATACAAGTATCTTTTTTGGGTTCCATCACTGGATGACCACCTTCCTTGTATCATTCTGTAAATAAAAATTCTGTCATATCTGTCATCATATTTTCCTTTTGTGCATGTAAAATAAATTGTTAATTTTTTAATAAAAAAAAAGATTCTATTAAGAATTATTTAGATTAATTATTAGAAAGCGATAAACTTACTTTGTGGTATTATTTTCTTTTCAAATGTATTATTACATTATAATGTTGTTAGTTATATGTACAAGATTATATATATTATATATTATATAATGTTATGTTTGCTAGTTTTAAGATATTTTTAAAGTATGATTTGTTTGAGATAATCCTAAGTACAAAATTAGTGTAGGAATAATCGAATTATTCGATTAAGTTCTATGGCAAATAACTATTTACACTATTTATTGCGCTTAATATATAATTTTATAAGTTATAATATTTCTTCATAATGTATATACATATTAAATTGTGTTATCAATCTATTGGTTTTATCAATTGAACTTTAAAAATGTTCACGAATCATGGCGTTGTCCTTTATTTTTCAAAATTTTTCATAGCTGCTGTTATATAAGAATTAATTACGATATTGACTTTGGAAAAAAATGATTTTCAAAAATCTAGAAAATATATTATTAAAATATTATTTTTAATTGCTCCCAGCTGTTGAAATTATTTCAACTCAGATAAAAGGGGCTTAAAAGAATCTGATGGTACATTATATAAACTTCAATGGAGTGTATGATTGCTGTAGATAAAATGTTTATTAATTATAGTTATAATATGAGTATAAACAAGAAAAAAATAAACTGAAATTAATGACTATAAGGACTCGTGGATTTATTATAATTAAAATAAGAAGAATCCTCTCCCCCCGTCATATGGAAATCAATTTCTGTTGTTAGTCTTACAATTAAACACCTATTATCTGAACGTTGTCAATACTAAAACTGCCTGCTCAACCTCAAAATGTTTTCAAATTTTCATTGTATTGTATACGTTTTTTTTTTATATAAAATATTGAATATATTGTGTAACAAAAAAATGAATCAACACTATGATCTACGAGCGTACATTAAATTCGACACATTGGTAGTACTATTTTGAATTTTAAAAATGTTGAAAGAATATTTATGAATTTAAATAAATACATGAGCAATATATAATATTCTGTGCACAAAATTGGTTCAGCACTTGTCCCGGTTTCTTTCACAAAAAATAAAATAAATATACCATAACCATAAACTAACAGCAAATAATATAGGCGTGTCCTATCCACTAGCTTGCTATCGCTGATAATAATATACACGGAATTTTGTTTTTTTTTTTATTATTATTTAAGGACTATACAATTTGTATAAGTTTGTGAGTTCCCACATATTTATTAAATCTCCGGATAAAAACGTATTGAACATTACGGTATTATTGGACAAACAATTCTAAAAAAAATATTTAAAAAATTACAACAAAAATGTATTAAGTATAATATAAGTAAATATATTTATATTTTTAAAATACCATTAATCATACATATTTAATACATTTACATTTTTTAAATAAATCATCAAATTGTAATAAGCCATGAGTACTACCTATATATTTACCTATTTTAAATAAATAATAATAAAGTGAAATATTTTATTTTTTGTTCTTATCATTACGTGTTATGATCAACACAGATGCATTTTTGATAATACTTTTGAGAACCTATAAAAACATTTGATTTTGTAATATTGTTAAAGGTTGACATTGATCAATGTTATGTAATTTTAAATCGAAATAAAATTACTTTTATCATTTATCAACTGAATAAAGTTTTATACACTCCACGAAGTGAACTATATTAATATCCGTATGTTTCCTATGTTTTGTACTCGCACACTTTTTTTATGTCAATATCGCTGCTATTTAAATAATGTATCTATTTATGCACCAATAGCATAACTATACATACCTACTTATTTTATATTTATTATGCTCTGTAAAATATTTTATATACATATTACGCAAAAATATAAATATTATTATATTAATTTATTAATATGTTTTAAAATCAGTTTGTGATGTTAATATCCTTTTTATTCAACAAAATAAACATAGTGCCTATAGTTAAATTATTAAACTAAGTTATTTTATAACTATGTATTGGATATCAAACTACTCTATTACAAAAAAAAAAAAAAAATGTTAACCTTACCTTGTGTTCACCTTACGATATGATTTAATACTTAAATTCATTAACTAACTGCTTTTAATTTAAAAAAAATGACTTAACTACAGTTTGAATTAATTAAATACAAAATATGTGTTTTGTATAAAAGAATAAGTTAGATTAACTTGAAAGGTGCTATTGAGCTTGAAAATAAAGATAAATCAATATTTATTGTAATCGAAAAGAATCATCCGAAGTTTGGGATTTTTAAATTTTTTTTTCTAAAATTACATGTTTAAATTACAGTCTGTGTTCAATTACTAAGACATAAAATTGTTGAATGGTATTTTGTAAACTATTTTACAGTCTCAAAAAGCGTATCCCGAGAAAAGGGTAAAAAAATGTAAGGTTACATTATTGTAAAACCAATAGCAAACTCGTTTCACCGAGAATCTCAAACAGAAAAAACAGTAGGTTTTTATGTGGTCCTAGTCGTTTGTATAACGTACTGTTTGGAATACCTAGTATTTATGTATATATATATTACCAAGAAAACTCATTTTCTTTTTATACTTTAATAATCGATATACTCAAATTTTGTATTTTAAAATTAAAATAATTTGAAAAAACATTTCAAAAATTTAGATTTTTTTCTTTAAGGTATATGTGGTGATAATAATTTTTTTTTTTTTGATATGAACTTAATTTTATTTGAGTATTTTTTAATCGGGCTATATAATCATAAATTAAAATATTGATAGATCTAAACCAAAATTTTAATAAGTATTTCTAATTTATGACAATTGGTAAACTAAAGATAATTGTCCTTACACATGTATTTCATAAAATATAAAATTGATGCCATATTAATAAAGCACTTATTATATTTGGAAAATATTGATGAATTATAAAATTATAATTAATTACGAACATTTGAATCATCTTTGCCCCCAATTTTCTAAATCATGGACTAGTATCTTTAGTACCTATTTAAAAAATTAGATAACTCAGAAACTACTTGGTCATATTTAATTTATATATAAACATTTTTAAAAATAAATACATTTAAGCAGATATTTGAAAATATGATACTTATTTAAACGCTTAAAAATTTTAAAACTAAAATAATTAAAATAATAATATTAATAATAATAAATTGAGTAGTTAACCAACCTGTATGATGTAACCCATTCGTATAGCACGGGATCATAAGAATAAATTGTAACTGGGCTGTGATATCAATCCAAATGAATGTGGTTTTAAAATTGTTTCCTATTATTTTATTTTATAATTTAAACAAACAGTCCAATTTAACTTTTGACTGTGGATATTTTATACTATGTCAGTTCCAATGCACATCTGCATTTAAACATGATTAAACTTTCCGTGAGTATAGTATTTTTTGATGTGGGTGTAAAATAAAATAAGTTATTCTTATATAGTTTGACTGTTTGTATATTTTACACTAGGTGGACAGCAGTTTTAGTTCGTTTTAGTTTTCTCTCCAATTTGGTACAAAAATAAAAAAAATATATAAGTATTTATTTTCAACTTGGATGAATTATACTTATACAAATGTATATTTTGTACATTTCGTGTTTGACTAATTTAAACGCAGAACACATATTAATTGTATTTAATCATATTTTGTTTTAATACATTTATAATAATTTAATTCAACATACTCTTTTGATGAGTAACAATGAATGAATACATTTTGATATATATATTGTTGACAATAAGGGCTCGTTATTGCATAATTATTACATAGCGTTACTTGAATATAAAATGTCAATACTATTTTTTAGTAAAAACGAAAATATTTAATATCGCACCTATTGTTATTTCAGTGAAATTGAATATAAAAACAGGTATAAGAATATAATTGTTTTAGTTTTTTAGTTTTTATTTTTAGAATTTATCTGAAATTTAAAATGTGAACGTAATATTTTTAAATAAATCGACACTATCTTACAACAGGTATCTACAATACTATATGTATACCAATGATATGGGTATAGTTTGTGGTCTCTTTCCGAAGTTTTCGTTAATTTTCAAAATTTTCATATTCTTAAATAAACTTAATCCATTTTAAAACAAAATGTACATCGTATTTTTACGATAGAATATGCGAAAAACTGTACGTTTTGTTGATAATATAATTTACTGTTTTTTGTTTCATTTAAACAGGTTCGTATCAACATAACTTTTACCAAATATGAAAGGAGAAAAACCTTTTAGAAAATACTATTCCGCAGATAGGAAATACAATTCGTAGATGCAGCGAAAAGTATAAAAGTTTTGTCACTAGGTCACGCAACTTGGTTACTAATTATTATAAACGACACCATTTTTTCTTCTTTCCATTTGCACATGTAGGTATGAAAAAAATTAAAAAACTTCCGGGTTTCCAAATACGAGGCTCGATGTGATTTTGAAGCATTACTTCACCACTTCCTGGTTTTATGTTAGTTTAAAAACGTTATCCCTATTTTCAATTCCATGTTTTCAATTATATTCGTTTTAACTATAGTTCTTTTCTCCAGCTTCGTTTTTTATTTACTTTTTTTTGTTGGAAAAATTAAACAGGAAGTTAAAAATAATTCCAAATACAGTAGACAAATCATTTGTTTATGCGGTATAAATGAAGACATGTAATATCCGGTATCAAACATAAATTATCTGTATTTTGTATTAGTTTGATAATAAAATGAAGTATGGATCAATAAAAAAAAGTTAGTTAATTGTTTCTATTATTGTATCATTATTAAAATAAAATATCTATTGAAGCTGTGTTTCATATAATATTGTATGATAAAATCGTTTGTAAAACGTTGTGAATTAAATTAGTTGTAATTTTTTTTAAATGAAATGAGTTATTATGTGTTACGTACATATTTATATGAATTCGTTATTATGAACCTAAAATAAAATGATGTGTGTTAAGTACAATCGGTTGATATTTTAATTAAAATATTATGTTGAAGACTTTCTTGAAATTTTATATTTTTTAAGCGGTGTAAGGTCACTAATTAGTTTTTAAGATTTGTAACAGAATTAATTCATTGTCAGTGAATCTAAATTCATTCTTTTTTATCACTTATATTAAAATTTGATCTTATGTTTTTTTACCTTGCAAATAAATGAACTAACGAATAAAATACTTGTTACGAGTTCTTAGCGTTCTATACGTTCTTTGTTACTGCCGTTAAATATAATTAAGTTATTAATTATTTTCAGAAGAAAACATTCGAGCAGTTCATTTCGATATAGCATGCATACCTACCAGCTTTTAATTTGATTTTCCTAACACTGAAAAGACCATAATGCTTTAGTTTTTTGTGTATCAAAATTCTTAGAAAAATGTATATACATATCTGATATGAAATTAAAGTGCATGTTGTATTACAAAATATAAAATCATTAAAAAATGGTAATAATAAGTAATACCTGGAAAAAATATAATTTGTTTAAAAAATGTTATTTAATAATAACATCAGATTATACGAAAAAATATTTCCAAAACCACTAAAACTTCCAAGAAATGAGTTTACCTTTAAAATAATCACTTTCTATACTTATCTAATAATATTGTATATAGATTTAACTTAAATAATTATTAAGCGCATTTAGAAATTTGAGATATAAACGCGAATCTAATATTATTAAAATTTATTATAATATAATATATGGCATGAAATCGTTATGTGTAGTGGTTTTTGTGTATTTTGCATAGACTACCGTTAACAATATACAGTGAAAATCACATAATTACATGACGACACCAGTTATTACGTAGATAGTAGTCTGTTTGGATGACAAAAACACGACGGGACGGAAAGCTATCTCTAATTTTAATGTCGAGATATATGGTTATTGCGTCTGCGACGTATATAATGACAATACTGCTGTAAACCATCTATTTATAACGGGCATGCAATGATGCGTATTATATTCGTTATAACGTAATTATATAATATTATGGTCTATGTTTTAAATAATATATTATGCCATTGGCGATTTCATGATATATTTTAAATCGATTTCAACCATTTTAATAAT
Source organism: Rhopalosiphum padi (assembly GCF_020882245.1). Lineage (NCBI taxonomy): Eukaryota > Metazoa > Arthropoda > Insecta > Hemiptera > Aphididae > Rhopalosiphum > Rhopalosiphum padi. The sequence continues at coordinate 6,845,070 of NC_083598.1, read as the reverse complement.
ATGTGTACATGTTATTTATTATTAATTTTATTTATAATTAACATCTGTATGGAACAGATCTCACTGCGTGGAAGTCTAAGATTATCTACAATCCATGACAAATTAAAATGTCGAAAACTGTTTTAATTGATAACGATAATAAACACAATGAAGACTAAAAATAAAAATACATATAAAATAATATATTTGACAATGAGTTAGTAAAACTTATAAATTTGGTTTTAAACACGGTTTAAATAAATAAAAACAAAATATAATACTATAATACTGTAATATAACAATCTATGTTTTAGCAGCATCGTAATCATACCGATATCCACCGTGAGACATGTTTTTTGAATAGTGGAAATTACACGATAATATTGTTCGTTTTATTTGATTGTATTTGTCGAGTGATTTTACGAAAACAAGTATGTATATAATACGTGTGGGATTAGGTACACGTGTGTATACGCAGTGAAACCTCTGTTTACAGACACTCCAATGCTTGACACTTGAATACCCATTATTCACGTGGAAAAACAACTCTCCTAATACAGAGCGCCCCTTAATTGTAGATACATTAATTCCCCAGAGAAGTTCCCTAAATAGAAAGGTTTCACTGTACGTAATTTTATTATGAGTATCAGGAAATTATACAAGCAAAATAATGACAAACGGTTTTGATTAGGATTTTTTTTTTTTAATCAAGAATTTTTAACAAGATTATTTATGAACGAAGTTTTTGATGATACACACAATACAAATGTATTAACCGAGAATAATATTTTGGTCGAATGTAATTTGTTTTATGCTGCTATCCAACTTTATATATATATTATATATGAATAACTTTTTATTACTAAATTATAAACAAAGAAAACTGTTGGTTTAACAATATGAATTATACGAATTGACCATGGAAAAAGTAAAACTAATTTATTTTAAATAAAAAACAAACTTATCGTTTTTAATGCATAATTTAGGTACGAAACAAAATTTGTCTTATCAAAGTTCAATTATCTATAAGATTATACGCATCTCACAATATATATTATCTTTACGAATTTTAAGGTGTCGAGAATGAATGGAAAAACAAGCAAAATATAGTAGTAGTAGATATGCATTTAGTTGAACGTGAATATTGCACAATTTTGAAATTACACCGTTTCCATTACTTTTGTTTATAGAAAATTGTAATAATGCTGCAGAAACATCTTCATCCCGAAGCGTTTTAGAATATGATGATAATCGCTTTGAGCATTTAATTCGAATAAAAAACGCTTTTAGTACTCCAACTCAAATGGCTATAAAACGTCCTGAATACTATCATCCAATTCCAATGATATTACCTTTAAGTATCGTCCTGCACAATATTATGCAAACTGCAAAGCATGTGCACATTTTATGAACAATGCGGAATAAACAAATAATTAAACCAAATCATACAATTTATATATCCATTCACACTACAATACATTTGAAATAATAAAATGTATTTTCTATTATCAATTCTGACTATTTAAAGTTTAGAACAATATAATATTATACATTTTACCTTTAAATATCGTCCTGCACAATATTATGCAAACTGCAAAGCATGTGTACATTTTATGAACAATGCGAAATAAACAAATAATTAAAATAAGTAATACAATGTATATATTTATTCACACTACAATACCTTTGAAACGATACAATTTATTTCTATTATCAATCCTGACTATTTTAAGTTTAGAACAATATTATGTATAATATTTTACATTTAGAGAAAATAAAAAGGTTTTTTTTTGTTTATTAGAGGCAATTTTCATTTTTAATTAACCCACATTTGATTTTATTAAAATAATGTCATAAGTATTTATGTTTACAAATTTAACGAAAATTGAACAATATTCACATAATTGAATCATTTAAATGATTAAACAACTGAAGAATAATTTAAATAGCAAATTAAAATTAGTTATTATTTTCTTTGTATTATTGAAATTTCAGTTGTTTTCACTCGATTTTAGATAGTTAAGTTTTCGAATGTTTAAAATTTATTACATCTTGATAATTAAATCTCCTATCGTCATTATTTTTATGTAAAAGGTACTTAATTAATGCGGAAAAGTTCAAATAATACATTTTGAACTTTATATTGAATGTAAATAGTGTCGAGTTGAAGATATTTTTAATTGAATTTAATTATTTATAAACAAACGAATTGTAAATTTATGTTAAAATATTAAATTATTAATTTATAAAATAAATTTATCCTATCAATAAAGTTGTAAGTGCAGTTAAACTTTTGCAATGAAATTGGATTTTCACATACTTATTATTATTCATACCTACTACGTAGTTTGGTAATCTACTATAAAATTAATAGTTTTACGTGACTTTAATTTGTGTTTAATTTCTTTATTGATTTTTTTTTTAATAAAAACACAACTAAAATAACGATAAAGACTCACTAAATAGATTTGTTCGTGTCTCTGTCAGGTTCCAGCGAATCTTGTATGTATTGAATGTTAATCTTAGATCTTGAGTATCTCTCTACGTTTAGATTATATAATATGTTTGATTGTATCTAAAACATAAGTTGGATATTTTTTGTTTATTATTTTTATGACAGTGAAATTTGTATGGCCCATAGAAAATTTAACTCTTCTATTGTATAATAAATGTTTGAGCTAAATTATTGGAGTATTATTAATTTTTTTAAACAAATTAAGATGTTTCTATCTATTTTATTCTTCATAAAAACGTATTAATAGGTATTTTTAACTGTTTTTAGATCCAGTTTCTTTGGCAGTTCACATTTTTAATTACAGGCACTTTATATGTGTCTCATTTGTAAGACATAATTTCAATTTATTTTATAAATACCTATGCCAAATTTAAGACTAGCCTATTTTTGACCTTTACTACAGCACACTTAAAAAATGATTTATTTCATCATGCTGAAAATAAGGTTGTTAATACTGTCACGAAGTGGTAGGTAATATTATTAATATAGGTAATGTTAAAAAAAAATAATAGCCTTATTTATACTTGATATATTTACTTAGTACCAAATGTTTTAAGACTTGTTATATGAATTAAAAATTAAATTTTTACCTAGGTCAAGAAGAAAGTATGATAATCAGAGTTGAGTGAATTTTTTTTTTTGGTTAATCATTCATTCGTATTAAATTATATTCATTTTAAATAAACTTGTACTGACTGCAAAATTGAAATATTTATTTAAATATGCAAACAATATACTTCCATCTGGATTCCGATTAGGTAGATTAATTTGTTCATTAACTGTTTGGCTGAAAATCATCTTATCAGACTCAAATTAATTTTATTACTATATGTTAAATTATATGAACACTATTCTAAAGGTAAGTGAAATCCGTTTCAAATTTTGATACAATATATTAAATCTGTATAGGTTGTTTCGAAAGTAATTTTGGTTTTCCCAAATACAACTTAATCTTGGACGTAGGTCATCCGTCAGTAGGTACGAAAAAATAATCTTCCCTTAGGAACCTGAGCCATCATGTGGGTAGTTCCCATTTACTTACACATAAATATTCCTCAAGCAATCCTGAGGGAATCTTTGTGCGTTAAGGTTATCCCATTTATTTTTGTTATTTTAAAAAGAATACGCGTATATTAAGTTATTAATAATTAATTATTTTATTTTAAACATGATATGGTCAGTTATGCATAGAAATACGAATATTAGGTATAAATCTTTATTAATTGAATTATAAATAATAAATTTAAATATAATTTACTGTACAGATAGCTTAGATGCGAATATCATATTTTGTTCTTATTGTAGTATAGAAGCACAGCCAAAAGAGGCGTGAAGAAAGTTTATGATTTATAGTAACGATTTAATGATAATGTTATGTGTAATAAATGGTTAGATACTGCATACATTCAAGTATAATTTTTATAAATTTGTATTTCAATAATAATCGAGTCATTAAAAATAAAAATCATTTCCAATTATTTCACTTTTAATTGACACTTACCTACCAAAATTGTAGCTTGTAATACATTTTTATATGTTTACTTATATTTTTATTTATATATGTCTACTTATTATACTCATTTATTTATTTCACACTTTAATTTGTGACCGAAATATATGTCTCAAATAACGATAACTGAAAAAATGAATATTAAAAATGGTATCAAAAATGCTTAACCAGATCAATTGTGGTTGTTAAAATACTAATCCGAAACGTCATGTTATCATATCTGTAATATTGAATTAGGTCATCTTAAAATTTGGATCAATTGAAAATGTAAGAATTAAATATTTATAATAATATACCATATACGAGTATATGAGACACTAATATGCTAAGTATATTTAATATAAATACTAATCTATATAGAGATAGTATAATATAGAGTTAGTAACCAAATATTAAGGACCACTCTTGTATAATATAATATGTACCTATTTTTAATTTTATCAAAAGCTATTACTAATTATAATACAGTTGTGTTTCTAAAACATTTTTGAATCTTTCTTCTACTCGTATAAAGGGTTTGTCCGATATTTATTGAACATTTTATATAATGATTTACCGGTTATATTTTCTGTGTATTTGATTATGTCCATATTTATTTTCCAGAGAAATTTTTTGCATATAAAACTAAAAAAAAATCATTTTAATACAAAAATATTTCTAGTTAGGAATTATCAATATTTTGGTAACGTTGATCGTAAATAAAATTGATAGTCACATCGATTAACAGACTTTGAAATCAATGAGTACAGTTTATTAAATACATGATAGATGACCTATGAACAATGAATAAAAAATGTATAAATTAATTCATTAACGTCGTGTTAAGAAGCGTATATCTACTCTTAACGGGTTTTTAATGGATTAAATTCTATTGTACTTGACGGTTTTTGTACAATCTATACGACAGTATTGATATTTTAAGACTTACTTAGAAGCGCATTATTATAGTTTAATTTATAAAAGTTACTACTCTCACATTAGCGTTTCATTTTGTTGTGCTTATGCAGAAAATACGTCGTTTTTTATAAAAACTTTTATTAAACATCGCTGAGTATTTCAAAGTTTTGTTTAAGTCGTTTTCGTGTTTTCTTTATAAAATGTAAGTATTAAAATATATAATCCCACGACGTGTACTCAATGCATATTTATTTTTCGTAACAACAGTTCGATCAATTCAATTGTAATAGAGAATAATTATATCAGTTTCCGAACTGACTGCTGGTGCGTCTAAACGTGACGTATACACAATTAGATATTTAAATTTTCGAAGAAATGCAACTTAATATCCACGGAATAACTTACAAATACATGTTATATCGGCGGCTACGTAATGAATTCTTCAGACGTATTTGAATGCAATAAATCGTATAATATAGTAAAATAAAAATACGCTTAACTGAATTGGTACGAAATTCTCTATTGTCAGATACTAATTTATTTCTGCAATCTTTACCAAAAAGAAATATAAACATTCACAACAATACGATATATTATCTTATCCATAGTGTACTGTTCATATTATACCGAGTAAAATAAATTCTTTATTCGTTTCTCGAATTTCACATTTTACAACTTCTTTTCTGTTCTCTTAATTCTAATATGGTTTCTGTATACTTCTTAAATTTTAATTGTTCAAGAACGTGTAGTCTTTTGACGGTCGTAGGTGCACGATTTCTAATGTACCTTTTCCGTAGCACGATTGTGAACTTCGCGCCTAAAGTTACCTGTCTATTTTTATGCAAGTTCCGGATCGTGTTTCTACCATAATTTTGGCAGAAGATCCATCAGTAAATCCAAGTTTTAATTTTAAAAAAGTTTCACCTTACCAAGATATAGTATTATAAAACTCAATGTGTAATAGTTATTTGAAAAAAAGAAAAATGTATTGAATTAAACATACAGATATTCCATATTTAAATTACTCATTAAATTCTTTGTATTACATTTTTATTAAATAAATAGGTAAATAATTACTATACAAATATTAAAAATGTATCAGGCTTATATTATATACTTACTATGTAGTTATATTATAATCGTATAATTAATATTTTTCGAATAACCTGAATTATAACTATTGAGGTAAGTCTACTTAACTATTGAAACCGTCACGTAGGTATACTATATTGTAATATTATAATAATATTATAATATGTAAACACAACAAGATAAACAAAATTGAAAGCATTTAGGCCACTTCGACTATATATGTACGATATACTCGTATAATGATATTCAACCAATTTCTACGCCGAAACGAAAAAAAAAAAACAACAAACAAACATAAAAAGGCAAAAAAATTGACAACGACTAAATTGTATGACATTTATGTTCTGATGATAATACAATATTATTTTAATATTGTTAACGAATAATATAGTAATAGTATAACAAAACAATCGTCAACGCAAAACTCTAATATGTTATGACTTATGTCTTACTGTGTTTGTCATCGCAAATAACTCGTTTTAATTAAAATTGTTGAAATACATGATTTCGGAAAATAACTGTAATTCCCAGGAAGCCTCATGATTTATATAGTATATATAGATATTTTGTGTAGTGTTTTTAGAAAGGATTTATTTTTACATAATTTACTTTGAAAGCATGATTCAAATATAATGTTAGAATTTTTAAATTTTTGTCAGAATGCAGGTGAGTAATGTTATTTCGAAGGTATAACAATAATTTTCTCAAAAAGATATTGGATTATTTGAAAAATATTTTTTTAGATCAGCGGTTCTCAAACTGTGGTACATGAAAGACAACATGGTGGTAACGCGGAGAACCGTTTTTGAATAATAAGCCTATTCAACTATTTAATTCCTATCTAATTTTAAAAAACTAATAAATACAAATAATTATACTATATTTGTAGTATTTTACTGCCTTATTATTTAAAATCAATGTATTTAACTGTACAATTTGGATTTTGGCTCGTTCTATTTTTAGTCATTAGTGGTACGCAACTGATTAATAATATACCTAAGTGATAGGTACGTAAAAAAAATATTTGAGAACCACTGTTTTAGATAATTTAAAGCCAAAGCATATTATTTTAATTTCGAATTGCAGAGCAGAATATTTTTTTGAACATTTCTAGGTATAGAAGTCGAATTTTTACTGAGTTTTTCTATTCAGTTAATAGTATTCAGTTTTTATGAACTTTAAGTACAGTGGACTAATTTTTTGAGGGTTCCTAAATGCAGTTCCACTACAATCTTATAAACTTTAAATACTTTTAACTAATTACCTACCTTCAATTTATATGCATATAAATTCTCTAAAGAATATTTTACTTCAGAATAAATTAATTTTTTTATTCAAAGAAGTAAAAAGTTTAAGAAATTATAGCGATAAAAAAATAGTAATACCTATATAATTTGTTTCTTTCAAAATTATTTTTCATATTAACTTCAAACTATGTCAAAATAATATATATTTCAATATTATCAATATTTTTTTTTGTATTATAAAATATGAGTATAATTATATTTATATATATTATAAATATATATATTTTAATTTAAAATAACTTTTAAAATTATTCAATTAATTCATTATAAGTAATGATATAAACCTAAATAGCGATATAAACAAATAAAAAACCCTTAAATACGTTTAAACAAAAAAATATAAATACAGAATAAAAACCACATATTAATTTGAATTTGTGTACGATGAAACAAATTTTTAGCATCTGTTTAGTATTTTACAGCACTTTGCACTTATATAAAACAAATTTAAAAAATGCTAAATTTGTCAAAATCCTATTTCTAGGCATAACAATTATTATAACAATAATAATAAATAATACGTTCTTCTGATTTTATTGGTCGACAAAGTCTGGTCTAATGGCTAATATCGTATAATATTCACTACCACCAACACTACCGTCATTAATCAAGTATAAAATGATCGATATAATACCGTTTCGCGGCGGAGTAGGACAAAGAGAGCCGCATGATTAACCGCCGTGGGGTATCAGTGAATTAATTTCTCGACTAAATGAAAACGACAAAAGTCGCATTTCGTAGTGCGTTAGTAACGAATTATTATAAGTCTTCAACATTTCGAACACACTTATTTCCGAACACCCTCAAGCTTCAATTCACTCTTTCCCTGACGTATATACGAGTACGCACGTGGCTTTATATTTTATTTAGAGGTCATTATACCCATATGTGTTGTCTCCATCTTACTAGTGCATAACATATCAAATTTTACATTATTTAGAAATCAAAATCAATTTTACTCTGTTATTTTTAGTATATTAGAGTGAATTGATCTATTACCAAATTTAATGTTAAGAATATAATCCAGGGCACCTTGATAAGTTTTTTTTTTTAATTTTTTAAAATTGTAAGTGCATATTGACTGCATAAACATGAGTAAATTTTCGTCCTTAAAAATTTAAATATCGACAAATATTCTTCGGAAGTATCATATTATAGATAATATTTACACCTTTAAATTCGATAAAAAACCAATTCACTTTAATATTAAAAATAATTGAGTAAAACAGATTATTCTGAATTGTTCATATTCTGTTATAGTAAGACACGACACACATGGGCATAACATTTTCTGGATATATTATTATATATATATAAGGGATTATCGCTGCGTAATAATATTATGTAGTGTGTACCTAATACCTATTGTATATAGTATATTATAATTATATATATGTTCGTGTTTTACCGTAATATCGTTATAATAATAATATTGTGTAATTAATTTCTCCGCTGAATAAAGACCACAATAATTGTCACCGTCTGCATTACAGCGTTAGAAACGAATTATTATAAGTTTTTGAAATTTCGAACGCACTTATTTCCGAACAACCTCCAGCCAAAATCCAAACCCTTCGCTGACGTATGCGGATACGCAACACGGCTCTTTACTTGATTAATGATTAATATTATACATTTTAAAGAGGCCGCCGCTACCGCGATATCGAAAACTTATCCCGCCGTGTATAAAGTCATGCTACGGGTGCGCCTTGCACCTATTTATGTACACGGTTTACTGTAATATCGTTATATTAATATTGTGTAATATTAATTACCCGCGTATTGTACAATGGTATCTTATACTCGCACCACTGGGTCGAAGGGCTACAGGGAGCTTAAATATAACGTAAGATTTTGATTCGTCGAAATAATAAAACGGATTTACGGTCTTTAAAGCCTACAGACTCGAAATTATTAAGCTTTTTGATATCGATTAATATGTTATTATTATACTGTCAGCGTATTGTTTCCGATTTAGCATTTTTATGTAGTGTACAAAAAAATCTCAAAATCTTAGCACTGTTATGAAATATTCTTTGCAACATTTTTTGAAACAATAATTATTTATTATCCATTTAGAAACGAGAAGTAACCGAAGTATAATTTGTTGTTTTGAGTATAATAGTAGATGAAAATAAATAAAAAATTTCAGAAGACAAAAAAATCTTCTATATCGATTTACGATAGAAGAGTTTCAATGAGTTTCTGAAAAGGTTTCAGTTGTTTCGATTTTAGTCCCTAGAGGACAGGAAAACGAGATGTACATATTATAGCTGTCAACCTTGCACGGCTAAAATCCAAAGGTGGGCAAGTTAATTAAAACAATTAAATCAAGTTCGTCAAGTTGATGTTAAGAATGTTAACCTTAACTTAATAAACATTTAAAAAATAATGATAACCAAATGTTTTGTTATTAATGCATTTTTCTTATTACACACTAGTTAAGTGGTAATTACACATTTGTGTCAATTAAGTTATCATATCAAAATATATTTATTTGTATTTAAAATCATTGTTAATACTGAGTAATTAACCAAAATACATTTGTAATTAATCAGTTTAAACTATAATATTATTACAATTATTATTACTCTACTGTTGTAGAATTGTATAAACATGATTTTAATTTAACATATTTTTTTTTTTAAATTAACTATAAAAAATTAAGTTGTTAAAAAAAATTAAAATTAAATATATTTATAAAGTAGGTAATTAAAAATTAATATTTAAATTACAAGTTTATTGTAGTCTTACATTAATTATATTTAAATATTTTAAACCATTTTAAATTATCAGATGTATTGGTTATTACTGATTATTTTTGTAAAACATAAATAAATAATAATAATAATAATAATAATAACAAAAGTAGAAATTGTAAAGCAATTAAAAATGAACATAGATAAACTGTTTTGTTTAATGCTGACTAAAATGGTATGTTGTTAAAAACCAATAAAATGATTTTCTCAGTAATTAAATTTCTGTTACATACTTTTTAGTTTGTTAAAACAATCTGAGTTTATTCTACGTGAATATTATCGTTATATATTTGAATGATAAAGAATATGGTTAGCCGTACTATTCAGCGGTAAGCTAATAGTAATGTTCACATTTATTAATACGATTATTGTCGCGTATTCTAAAGTGACAAAGCTTGCGGATATTCTAAAGAGAATATTAATATGTTGAAACACTGTAACTTACTGAAGTTATTTCAGATGTGGGTTGTGTAAGCGGTCGACAGAACTGTCCATATGCTGCCCATGAAGTGCAAAACTAACATGGCCACGGCTCACACGTTTACATTTCAAAACCTGATGACAATGATTAATGAATCCATTTCCGTTTTCTAGTATTCTCTGTCTAAAGTAACAAAAGTGTTCAGAAAAGTATTATTTAATATCTTTATACGCAGAGAATTTGTTTGGTTGATCGTGGCGAGAGGAGAAACGACATCTGATGGTCACCAATAGGTTACCGTCGATAAGGTCACTTGTTCTGGAAGTTTCGGTATCGTATGCAATTGTGGTTCTTCTGCAGATATATTTTCAAAATATCAACTGGCATTACTGACTTTCCACGCCATTTGATGAATCGTAAACCATGTGATGGTTTTGGTTAAAACGTTAGAGCTTGGTTGATCTACATGTGGTGCTGCTATTAAATTATAAGTGCTTTGCTAGTACTAAACAAGCAAACTGAGCATCCGATAGCGTTACGAGACCGTTTTCGGCTCATTGTACATAGCCCTTGAATCATATAAACAAAACCTCAACAGTACCAACACCGTACAATATTATGAAATTTCTATAAGTCTTTTTGAATTTCGAGTTAATAACATATAGTATGATGTATATTGTCGAAAAAGTGGTACTGAAAAACGTGCTAAAGAATGGTTTTTAACCATTATCGATGATATAAGTCTTTCTTATTGTAAAAATAATAGAACTTAAATGTGATGATATTGTTTTGTTTTAAAGAGCAATATTATGGTTAACATAATAATTTTTAAAAATGCAGTTGCATTCTTCCTTACAGCAGATGTCGAGTGGATTACGGTAATGGATGTGTGAAATTTAAATTTAATGATAAACCATTGTATAAGGTAAACGATTCTGAGTGGGGATAGTATGTCAGGCTATATCACTTAGTATATTATTTCATATTTCATGTTATGTTACTTTTAAATTAATTTATTTTACCAGTAATTACTTAATATTTAAGGACGTCGATTTAATTTTTGCCATAACATTGCATTTATTATATTCTTAATGTTCAATTATTATAATAATATCTTCAATTAACCATCATTAAAAATATGCAATGAGATTAATAGATTTTTATTGCACCTTTATACAAGTTTAACTACGTTTATTCAAGCCAAAATTATAGTATTATACGATCGTAATTTTCAACTTTTTAAGCCACAAATTAAACCTTTTTTTTTTTTCAAAAAATAGCACAAGTGTATTATACTTTGTGTATACTTTACAATTGACTCTTTAAAACTTTTTTTGTCTTTGTTAAGAACATTCTTGTAATAGCTGACCTGTAATCTAGTCTATAGATTTGCTCATAGCAATAATAATAATAAAAATATATTTTATTGAAAATCACGTTAGCATTTAAAATAATAATTAGTTTCTGGTCTTTGTACTTGTATAGTTGTATATACAGATAATGAATTTGTTTAACGGGTTTAGTTTTTTCATTCTTTCATGATTATTATACACAAGAAGCAGTGATAATAAGTTTAATTAAATTAGAATTTATTCAGAGTATGTTAATATCAATAAATACATTTATTCAACATTACATACCTTCATCTGAGTAAATATTTTATGCACTTACTTCTGGAAAAAGTTATAATATGTAGGTATTTAACAGTTTATATAATTTTCATACATTTATAGTTCATAAAATAACATTTATACTTTCTATATTTTTTATTAATTTTATACACGTGAAAATACTTTCTGACCTAGTGTGCGTATTATCGTTAAATACACTTATAAATATTATATATGATTGTATTTCTTTTTATGTAGGTATAATGTGCTCAAAAATTAAAAGTATTATTATTGACTAATGACTTAATCAATAGAATTACGTATTTTTAGTTATCGTTTTTCGAAATTTTATAATATTAAAACAAATGTATTACATCAATGATATTATATAATTCGATTTAGTTAGTATTTAGTTTAAACCGTTATTGTAAATTATATATTTTTATTGTTCCTATTTCCTATAAAATTATATTAACCCGATCTGGATAGCTGATCGACGTTAACGGGGATTTATTGAAATTCAATTTATCGTTTTATATCACTTCGGTGTCGTCACAAAGAAAAAAACAATTTAATTAAAAATAGTAAAACAACGGTGACGCCTTGGCAGTGTCTTAACTTAAATCTCTGTATTTTTTTGTGGGGGGGGGGGGGTTAACGGAGATTTCCTTTGAGAATAGCTTTTCAAACGCAATGATTAGCATTGGTTTTCGAATAATATGAAGAAACCCGACCCGGTGCAGTACTTATCATGTTTAAATTTTCAGACTATTATAAAATATAATATATTAAAAAACGCTTGAGCGCGCGTGCAGTTGTTATAAGATCGATCGATGAAATAACAACAATAATTATCTTATTGACTGCGGCCGTTATTGAGTTACGTATACATAATTCTTGGTTGCTTTTTTTTTTTGGAGGGGGGGTTGATTAAAAAACAAGAAACATGATTACACAAAACACACGTTAAAAATATTACTCAAAAAAGGTGTTAAAGTAAAGACACTTGTTCACATAAAAAATAACATTTTTGAGATAATCAAAAAGAGATTTTGAATTTCTATAAATATAAAAACTCGTTATAAACAGCTTAAAATTCTTCTTCTTTTTTTATAAAATATTCGAAATAACAAAACTTTTTTAATTAATAACTGGTATTTTAAAAACACCAATGACAGATGACATTGTCTTTTGAATTTTTGGATATTGTTCTCTATAAATTTAATAATAACGTTATTGGCATTATTGCTGTGTATCAGTAATTCCAAAACTTTTTTAACTCATAGCATTTTAAACGAAGATTTTCCCGCGGCGTCCTTTGTTAGGTCAAATCATGACTAATTATAAAGAAGCCGTTGCCGTATTTTGAGTTTTCTACTTATCTTTATACTACCTAGATGATATTTAATAGTCTAGGTCTCTAGGAGACAAAACAGCGCACATATTACCACTATGTATATAATTAAATAATTATATTTTTCTTATAAATACGTAAATCAATAATGCATACTACAATTTATTATTATTATTATTTTAATTACTTTATATTCCTAAATGTTTGTTCACATCAATTGGCAAATGCACTTTATTGCGGACACTCATTAGCACGTTGGGACTTGCTAAATGTCAATATATATAATAGTCGACCTCTGCGACTAATGCGTGTACACGCGATAACATGATGATACAACAACAATACAGTGTGTGCGCTATTCATATACATATACGTACATCACACTCACACTAAGTGTAACGTATTATTATATTAATAAAATGTAATTTACTCGTGCCCTTAATGTGACCATCAACCCTCTCTCGATAAACAAACATACATCCTCTTGCCTAGGACACATTTGACGTCATCAAGACCGTTATTTGGTAATCTGTAGTCTGTACTGCTCGGATATACGAAACAGTTGTATAGAAATCATGGAACTCGTTTCAGCACATTACATAGTCCTCATTATAATTCGTATAATAATGATGTCAAAGTAGGTACTAACGTGTTTGATACTGCGTCAAAAAAATAATGCATGTTATCCTCTTTTATATATTTAAATAATTGAACAAAAAATTGGATTCTGGTTGTTTAGAATTTTCTACTATACTTAAGGACCATATTTTCAAATGAACATATTGATTTTCGATACTATTTAAACAGTGATTTAAGGTGATATAAAATTAATTTTTTTAACGTGAACTGCTAATTTTTAATCTTTTTTTAAATGTCAATGTGGCATTGAAAATAAAGTTCCAAAAAAATGTATAAGTAGTACCTATTAATACTTGAAAAATTTAATTATGAAGCTAATTATAGCATGAATGATGCAAATAACATGTAAAATATTGAATAGAAAAATTAAACACGAATAGGCGCACATTGGGATAAAAAGTTGTGTTAGATATACGTAGATCTGATGTACAATAATAATTGTTATTTCATATCGTATAGTTAATTAAAAACTCAAACCCAATAGTTAACATTCTGAAATGAATTCATTTGAAAAATTATAATTTGTTAATTTACACACCCTAAATCAACACTCCTCTTCATCACCACCACATGTGTAACTTTATGAATTTTATGGTTCTAGTGCATAACATTTTTTAATACAGACATTATTATTTTGTTTTAACCTACTCCGAGATACACAATTTCAGTTTACTGCTATCGGTATATTATTCACGTGTTTCCAGACTACATTCAACGGCCACCGATAGCAGTGAATTGAACGTATTACGTATATTTCTACGAAACGATGCGTAATATATCGCGTAAACCGACAACGTCCTTATTTTTCACGTCATGTTGTATATTATACTATTATACCGTGGTCTATACGTATGCGATATATTATTACCGACGTTTATCGACATTCTTTTTTGAAAAGTCGTGACGAAAGTCCAATATTACGATTCACGAAAGAGAGTGTGAGAGGGAGAGAGTATATTCGTTTGTCGTAAGTGTTGTAAAGATGTATAATAGTTGATACCGAGGTATTGCCATTCGAGGGGGTCGACCACATTATATATTTAGCATCTTTTTTTCTCACGTGTACTATCGCAGGACCTATGTTTATCTAATATATAAGTATATAGAATCTGATATTATACGGCAATCATTCATCTTAAATGTGTCTATATTGACGATAGTGGCTTAAGGTATTATATTTACATAATAAACATAAAACCGAATAAGAAACTTCATAATATTATGTGACACTGCAATTATGCATGGGCCGGATGCATTTGTTCGAGTTAAATGCGAATTATATTTGAACTGATGTATATGTATTATAATATTATTAGAATGTACCTATTATTAAATTAGGTGTTAAGAATCCAATAAAAAATAAAAAAAATTTTCTTACCAATTATAAGTGTTTTTTAGAATAATTACAACTTTACATGCTTACCTGCTTACCCATTCCAAATAGAATAACTATAACTGTTAAGAAACAATAACAAGAAATGTTTAAAAAGAATTTTTCAAAAATATAGTTTTGTTGATTTACAAATTTTGTTTTGCGATTATAAATGATTACATGAGGGATTACATCCTTGGTGTAACTTTTGGGTCAATACATTCAATCCTGGTGTAAAGTTACACGAGCTCTTTAATTCGAAAAATTAGTTTTGCTGTTTTTCTAATAGGTAGTTTACACATTGTATTTTGTGATTAAAAATGTGATTACAAATTGTTCGTACAATTTATATTTATAAATTTAATAAGAGTATGTTTAATATTTGATAATTATAATTTGATAAAAAAAAAAAAAACAAAAAAAACGAATTATTAAAATTTACAAACGAATCGGTAAGTATATTATTCAGTATAATTTGTATAATAATATAAGCCGAGATGATTTGCGATCGAGTTTATAGTACCACTTTTACAACCACTACCACAATCAACTTCCGGAAAAAAAGCTCTCCAAAAAATTGTGCCCATACGCAAACAATATAATAATATGCACTAAATATGAATAAATTACAGAAACAATGTATGCATAATATCGTAATACATTACGACTAACATGTGCGCAAAGGAATACAATATATATATAATAACCGGTTACACGCGTACCTTACACGTACATATTATTATTATATTAGACGTTTTAATAATAAAAAAAACCGTTTACCTTCTGCCTGTTAGACGCATAAAGGATGGTGTCCAAATTAAACGCATAAACTTTACTGTACGGAATGCCTATAAATTGAGCGTGTAAGTCACTTTCAGCCGCATTAAGTTGCTTTATCGCACTCCCTACACTATATCTATATCACCATCAAATAATAAAATATTATTATTACAACGCCTATATATTATGTACACAAAAACAATAAATCTAAATATTATTTACAGGGTGATAACTATTTAGATATCTACTCATGATTTGGACAAAATTTAACTTTTTGAAAATATATTATTTGCAATTTTTTTTGTAATTTTAAGGTTATTTTTACTTTCTCGAATGACAATCTACATTTTTATTTAATTTTCTGATGCAAAACAGTTTTTGGGGGTTATTTTAATACATGCAAACTGAATTTCATATGCATATTCAATTATAGCTATAAGTATTTAACAGGGTGATACCACTAAAAATATTGATCCGAAAATACAGAATGTACAATGTAAGTATGCTATCATTTGAAAAAGTAAAAAAAAATCTAAGAAATAAAACGATAACAAACTGTAAAAATATTGTTTTTGCAGCGACATTAAAAAAACGACACAAATATGATATTATCATAAAAGTTAAAACTTCTAAATAATGAAAGTAGACACTTAAATGAATCACCTTGTACAGTTATATAAAAGTCTACTTTGATCACATTTAATATTTATATGTATGCATATAATAATAATAATTATTATTATATAGGTCGTAAAATATAACGACGACAGCTTACTGCGTCCACCACTTGTTGCAAATATATCATAATATCGTCGCCGAACACTGTTGTGCATATTATTATTATTATTTATCGCGTTCGTGTGCTGTACCTACGCGTTATATTATGTGCATGTAAATAATAATAATAATAATATGATATAATGCAACGTGTGGAGACTGTTAAGATCGTAAAGTACTCTCCATTCCACCTGCCCTTAAAATGGCGAAAACGTCGCGGATCAACAAACGGGTTTTTCCGACAATCCTACGTCATAGCCGATATCGGTTACATGACATAATATAATGTTATTATAATAATATATTATCATATTATTATAAATACGAACGAATATTTTATATTGTGCCGTAAGTCGCAGTAGTGCAATATAACAATACACATAGTCGTTTATTATAACGATGATTTTAACGGATTGTGGAGATCCTGCCCGGAGATTCTTGTCGGTTTTACGTTGAACGTTATTCCGATTATTTTACACGGATCGACACGCGACGACATGACGAATAATATTATTGTTATTATAGTCACATTATTCCAAACATTACAAATATTATGTGTGCATAGTTTTTCTGAGAAATTTATATTACTTATCATAACCGCGTGCGACGTGCACAATAGCGCGTTTTAAACGAAATCAATAAAACGTATGTATAATCACATACATAAACACAAACTGATGTACTGAAAATAAGTGCAACAAGAATGCATATAAACTTTACATGGCTATCATAATATTATGTATATAATAATACGATATTGTCTTTAGAATATTTTCCAGAGTTACGCGGTTATATTAATTATTGGATTTGTTTGGATTGGATTGTAGGGAAACCGGAAACGAAATATATTGAAAACATTTCCGATCAACTGTTATCCAAACTTGTGCGTTATCTTAATGTAATTTACGTCTCTTGAGGATAAAACTACACATTTTCTCGTATCCTGTAAAAAGTATGCTAAAGTTCTGTATGGCATCAATTCAGCGTGCAGTTCGCTTTCGACTGTCATCCCGTGTAGTAGTTCGAGTGCAGTTCTAGCCGGACAGAACTTTTTGTTCAGACTCATTTCGAAAGATATTAATCTACTATTTAGTGTTTCTCGAACTAAAAATATTTTTGCATCTAGTAGACTAACTAATACAAGATATTATAATATATTATTACATTTATAATTCGAAGACACAAGTACATAATGCGTTTGAATTAATCACCCTACAATATAATTTCCTTGTAATGTTATATATTTGTCAGATTTATGTATCTTTAATACTTATGATTTTTTTATCTTCATATTTAATTTTAAGACCTATTATTTTATTTTTGACAATTTTTATAATTTTTAATTACTGTTATTAGTTTTATATAAGCCAATAGTGCATTTAAATAATTGTTGTTCATAGTTTTTAATACTAATAATTAATTTAAAAATATATATTTATATATTCTTATACACAAACTTATTTCGAATATGAACCATTATTGGATGTGTATTTTTTTTAAACACTGTTATGAAAACTTTGTGATCATATTGCTATTATTGTTTAGCTTTATTATCCTTAATTTTGGAAAGTTTTCTCATCATTATTTAAATCATCTGTGTGGTGTATAATATAGTAAATTGTGTTTTAAATAGAAAAAACCTTTTATTTTTTTGTAATTTAAAACCTAGGTTAACCTGAAGTTCATAAAAATGAAAAGCTGGTTGTTTGATTAGGGTTTAATTAAAACCACATACATTTACAAAGAAGTTTAATCTATTCTTAACGACGGCTTTTATTCTTTTTAAAAAAATGTAACGATTAGTTAACTGAAAGGCAAGTTAATACATTTTTTTCAAATTAACCTAGGTACATTGTTCATTTTAGTTATTTAATTGAATTGATGTTTAAGATTTTAAATGCAGGTTTTAGATAATAATTATATGTAAGATAATATATATATATATAAATATTAATCTCTATATAACTCACACTTAAAACAAGCATTATAAATTTAATTTAAATATAAATAATATTGTATATGAATTCGTAATTATTTGCTTATTATAATTACGTATATTTAATGCATTTATCGTATGTCACGAAGTATAATTTATTAACATCTTATCAGTGTTTCGAATTCAACTATAGCGGTCAAATCTTAAATGTGTGATTGCTAAAATAGTAAAATGTATAATGATCCAAATATATCTTATTTCATTTTTCAATACAGAATTGGAAAGTGTTTATCTTATTTTTACGGTGAACATTTTTTTCTAGACATAAATAGGCATATCTATAACCTAACTATAAGCTTTCTATGCTATCTTTACATTTGGTGGACTGAAACAACGTCACTATAATTTTCGAAGTTGACAAAGTCTAATAAATTAGAGTAATGAGACGTACCATTGACTTTTATGATTTGGCGCATATAAGCCAACGGAATAGGATCGATAAATTAATATCATGCATATCAATATTATATTATTGACATATTTTACAGTAACTTAGTCGTGGATAATACAGTAAATATATTATATTTATTAGTATACACCTTCAAATCCTCATCATATAATACCATTGAATATTTTTGTACAATTTGTTTGTTAAATTCTCTTCCTGGTTTGAAAATAATTAAAAAATGTAACGCTTCCGGAAATAAAACTGTTGTGTACGATCGTGAACATCAAAATGAAATCTTAATGGACAGGGAAGTAACACACGTCACTAATCTCCCTGGTTTATATTCATGTAAAGCCAATTGTTTTAAAAATATTTGACGTGTTATAACCATGCATTTGTACGGCATTTATTATATTGCTTCTCTCAGGTATTTTTATTTTGCAAAAAAAATATAATGGCAAAGGAATTATTTTTGGGTATATCTAGGTCGTATCATTTCCAGATTAATACGCGTTGCTACTTCTTTTCCCTCACAGAGATATTTTTTTATCTTGCTGGGGAATGATAGAATTTTGGGTTAAGTCGAGAAAATGCGTGATAATACCTATAGGTAATTAACTAACTGATCCTAAATGATTTTTGTGCAGTGTTAAACGCTGATCTTAACAGCTTTAGTTTAGTAGTAATATACGTTGCCATCTTTATTGTTGTCTTGTATAAACAAATGACTCATTTAATAATTCAATAGCATGTAATGAAACAATTGTGGGATACTAAATCATGTTTAAAGGACCATTAACTTATTATTGATTCGTTAAATGTTAAGTGATTCAAGCGATTGTTTATGCAATTCAGCGTTAGAATTTTTAAAATATTCTAAAAAAAAAAATCAATCCAATCACCTTTTTTATTGCAATAATATATATATATTATTATCCGTCTATATTTTAATAGACTCTCAATGCATTTATAACGTTATATTTTATTTGCACTATTATCAACAGGAAACGCGTTTACTAACATTTGCATACTTGTACAATGTACAATTTAATACATATATACCAATGAATACAGAAAATTAAGCTGCTTAATTTTGTTGTGGTACTTAAAATTTAAATCAAAAATTAAAAATTGTATATGTTTTTGCATATTATAGTGTAAATTTCTACATTTTTATGCGATTTTCAAATACATTTTTTTAATCGGTACCTGTAATGTTTAATATTATTCATATTAATTTATAAACTTATAATTAATTTATAGATTTATTTTTCAATTAATTAGAGATACGATTTTATTGTCATCTTATTATTGCTCATAATATAAAATATTTATGTTATGATTAATACAAAAAATAAAAATAATAAAGCAAATAAGAATTTCGACTGAAACATAATTAACGGGCTTATTTAAAAATCATGAATTTACGAGTTTCAGTCTATGTATAAGAAAAAATAAGTATACCTATCGGAAATGGGCCGTGTTGATGTTATGTTACAGTACTACATCAGTATAGTCACGAAAAATCTAACTCTCTACACACCGATATGATTAAAAATAACTTTACCAACACACATGTATCATCACCGCCAATTTGCTATACAAAGTACACACATAATTAATGCTACAAGTATATAACAATATATATGTAAAGTTAATAAAATTATAAGATATATTCCAATATATTTCCATGAGAAATTTGAACTGCAAAAATATCAAATATTAATATAACCGTTGAAGATTTATCAAGAAAAAAAATATGGTACGAAATTTTATTTTGCAACGTTATTATATTAATATTTGAAATAACCATGAAATTTTTTTTAAAAACGAAGATTTATGACTTTTTCTAAAACACTAAAACTATAGTAAAATAAACAAATATTACACTACCATATTTTATATAACTTTGACAATATTTGTATTTTAGTTTGAAAGATTTTTTATGGTTAAGTTCATATAAAAATATTTTGTCTATGATAATAAAATGCACTTTTAGAATTTTTCATTTATCATATTGAATTATATAAAGATATTTAATATAAGTATTTTTATATCATATCAATATTTGTATAATATTACATATTACAGTATGTAAAATAAAATACTTTTTGGTTCATAACTATAAAATATTATAATTACTTATTAGTTATTAGATACATTTTTTAAAACCATTGTAGGTATGACATTACAGGAATATTTTATTTTAAAACTAATAATTTAGTCAAAATCCGTTAGATTATTATAATTATTGTTAAAATATTATTAATATTTACTATTATCTTAAGTTCGCTACACGAGAAACCTCGGGTTTTGTGCATTATTGTGCTTGGTGTGTTTATTCCCTGACATTTCAAGTGTAATTCCTCAATTGATAAGATACAATACGCAGTGTTCCATCATTCACTACTGACTTATAAAGGGAGATTAGCTTGCTTAACATCTAATACGCATAACTGCGGTTATCGTTAATACAAATCACATTTGAGTGAAATAAATAGATACAATTCTACAGAAAAAAAATGGAAATTATAATTTATGTCAATTATATAAATTTAATTTTTGTGTGTCGACTAAAATAGAAGTTTTCACAAATTATGTATCCTCTAAATTAGAGTAATAATTTAAAAGGAAAAAGGTGAAAATAAAAGTCTCCAAACTCGAGGAATAAAACGTTTTTGACAGCCAGCCGACACTTTATAAGTACGTATTATTTTCATCACACAAATTGCCAAAAACTGTACTTAAAAAAAAAAAATATTTAAAAGACAAACATTATTCTTCATAATTCTAGAACAGCTAATTTATTGCCACTTGTTGACAAAACATAAACATTACGATAAATTAACAATTTGACATTGTATTGTGCAGTATGTCACGTAGAATTTTTTTTAAAATTATAATTATTTAAAATCCTAATATAAAAATACAATCATAATACTAATCACTAATATATTCATTATTCAATGAGTAAAAAGCTGATATTTATTTACAAGACAGGACAGCTTGATAGAATGGTAAAATAGCATTACTTTAAGAGTGATTTGATGGGGTTAGATTTTTTAATTACAATTATTATTGCAAAATATATTGACATATTGTGTTCATGTATAAGCAAATAATTTACAACGAAAAAAATACGTATAAAATGTCGTTTTAAAAAAAAAAAATTAGGATCATATTTAAATAGGGATAGATATTTTAAAATCTCGTAGATAATAATTAAACGTATTGATATATTTTATTATTTAACATCTAGAATCCATTCGTGACGTGTCAAAGAGAAGGTCTGTGGTGCATAGAATATCATGTCAACGACAGCCTTTTTTATATTATTAAGCATGTTTGTTAGTACCTACTACCTAGTAATAAAATGCAAATTTCTATACGACATCAAAATCTATATGCAAACATTAATAATTATAATAGTTATAAAAAAGAAAAAAAAGCTTATTTCACTATAGACAATAGAAATTATAATGATTTAAAAAAAAAATACTTAAAACTTTTTTGCATCATAACATAAGCAAATTATGTTTAAAAACTTTAGTATTATAATTAACATTTTATGATGATTAAAAAAAAATTGTTTCCCGAATATTTACATTAACATCTAGACGTATTGTCATTATACCGTATGTATAGCTTACCATTTTGAATTACATAAACTTTGGTTAATATTTAAACTTTAATATTAAAAAGCGTAGCTAGTATAGTTTCTAGTTACTAAAAGAGATACCTATTTTCCTTGATAATAGTAATAAACAAAGTGTTATTTCTATACATATATATATATATATATATATATATATTGGTTTAAAAGCAATTACTGTTTATTATTATATTTTATAAAACAAAAAACCATTTGTTTATAAAGCTAAATTGTTATTACTGATTAATATTCATATTAAAAATTAAATTTAATGCCACGAGTGTTATAACACATTATATATTATATAATAATATGATCCTTGTACCAGTAAGTAATAATTTACTTTATGATTATTTAAGTTTTTGGAAACATTTTGATTACTAAATTCGAAATCGTTTAATACAACATTTTTGAGAACAATTAAATCGGTACTTTTTGAATGATACAAATCATGCATTTTATTCAAAAGTAGAATATTATTTTAATAATTGTATAAGTATCTAGTTAATTAGTTTTAGTTATTAAAATATTCTAATAAATAATTAATAACTCGTTTAAAATTTGAGTTTTATATAAATAATGTATAAAACGATATGCAAATATTTAAAAAAGTAAAGATTTTGAAAAATAGTAATAAATATACATAATATTAAAAAAAAAAATAAAATAGTTGTTAAAAATTTTAGCCTTGAAAAAAAAAAACTTTCCAAGATAAAGAATATTTATTGTTAAATGAATAATCCAGTAAAAAAAATACACGCAATATAAATAAATATGAACATTCAATTTTTTATACTTATGAATTATGATGTTAAAAGTACATAATATTATGAATGATTTAACTTTATAATTAAGGAAGCGCATAGAAGTCAAACAAACTAATAACAATTTACCAAATCATCGATAATAATTAAAATCTTATCAAATCTCTTATATTTCGTTCGGAAAAATGGTCTTTTATTTGAAAAATAAAACAAAAATACGTCCTACATAAAACAATAAATACATACTTTCGCTGTATTTAAAACTTAAAATCCTAAATATAGGTGTTTATTAATCAATGATATGTTGAAAAATTAATCGTAACGTTGCTGGCGGTATTTGTATAGATTATGTTTTATTATAGTTAATGGTTTGTCGATAGGACTTGCTTTTATAAATGAGTGGTTTCAGACCGTGACTATATTTTGAACAAAATAATCACATGTGGTTACTTACTGGTTTCGTTTTAGACAAATGGTAACACTAAACCGTTTGTGTAAGACACAGAGCGATAAACGTAATTGAACGAAATCTAAGGGTCTGGTTACGTTGCCGGATATCGTTTTTATAATAATAATAACAACAGTTTTAATGATATACGACGTAATTAGAATAATATTTTAATTTTGACAAACGATTCAGTATTATTCAGCAACGCCATAGTATTTTGTCATTGCCAAGTTTTAGAAAACCTTTTTAAATATTACGAATCGTGATTGTCCGAACAAAAAGTTTTTGTGAAAACTTGCAAATTCCTGTACCAGCGTCCGCCCGAGTACTTGTTAATTTGGTATTGTTGCAGTAAATTTATCATTATCAATGTCCGCGTATTCTAAAATTATTATGATTACGATTTTCTATTGACGACGTTCCAAATTACACATTTGAAACGGAGCACAGCGCTGAATAGTATAAAATATACATGATGTATATACTATTATAATATGGACGTAATTTAAAACTACGATATTAGTCTGAAACTCTAAAGAGTAGCTACATTAACTGTATTAAAATACTAGAAAAATATTATCTTGCTCGGAAACTTTACATAATACGTAATACCAACGTACTTAATATTGTGAATATTGTGTATATAAATACAATTTACTTTATATAAATTGTAATTGTTTAACAATACGATGAAATTCATAAATAAAATAATAACTTTTCATTAATATTATTTTTAAAATTTTATCGAAACAATTTAATATCTACCTATATTATATAATAATATCATAAAGTAATTATATATGAAAATCGTTTAGTGAGATGTGACAGAAAAACGTGATATTACTCATATTTTATTCGTGGAACAGAAAATAAAAAATCATGACATGGCTAAGAGATAAATTGACAATAATTTTACTTTGTATTACGTTCTTATGTGATTTAAAATATTAGAAAATAATATTAGAAAATTCTTACGACTTCTCAAAATTATTTGATTTCTGTGTATTATACATTTCTAATAAACAATTATTATAATGTGGTGAATTAGTAGATTGATGGAAGAAGCGCACTCGGTACTCGGTAGTGGCACTACCCTTGGGTCTTATTAATTTTGTTTAATTTTGAACCATTAAGTATATCACAATACCAATTTTGTTTTAAGTCGTCTCGGGATATTCCCAAAAATGGTGGAAAAGGAATTTAGAGTAGAATGTTCTATAAGAAGTTTCTGGTTTGAATTTTAAGATCTACATGAAGCATTAGATTAGAAATATAGGTACCTACTCTAAGATATTTATGAATTAGAAAAAATGTGTTTTTTAAAGTTTCAATTTTTTTAACATTCGATTTTTTAACGTTGCCTCATAATTCTAATAAAACTTCTAGAAAAGAGTTTTGAATCTAATTTAGCGTATTTATTATATAAATCCACTAAATTTAAAATTAAATTATACTTCTTAAAATTCAATACATTTGTATATTCCTTTACGAACGCAAAATATTTGTTGATTAAACTACCTTAAAATTGTTTTATAAGAAAAAAATACTCACGAACAAAAACATGTGTCAAATTCAAATGCACGGACAATAATTTACGTTTAAATTGCGGAACTAGCATTCTCTTTTTTACTAGGGAAGTAATAATAAAAAAAAAAAAAAACGTAAAGAAATACTTTTGCGCTACCGTTTTTTACGTTTAATTCTAATTCAAGAGCTGCGGAATAACAATTTGTTTCATTTGAAAAGCGTATACAAAAGTATATACAAAAATATATACGAAAAAGAATCCCACTGTGATTTATTAATTAATTATGAGACCAAATAAAATCTTATTTTTTTCTTACGAATAGTGTTGTCTTTAATTATCAAATTCATATTATGAATTCACATAATCGAACTAAAAATTGTTATTTTAATATCTTTTAATATTTTTAGTTTTTTGGAAAGCATGAAATTAAGTAAATTAAATTAGGTATTTATTTGTGGGCCCCTAATAATTTAGAGACCTAGTTGCGGCTATTGTGGATGTGTACTTACGTATTCATATTGAAATTTATGATGAAATCGACGATAATTCGTTTTGTGAAAATAGGTTTTAAAATTGATTTTAAAAAACATAAATAAATTAAAATCACTAAAGCTAATAAATTATACACAATGAAAATTAATAAAACAATTCCAAAAATATACACTGGTAAATCTAATATTAAAATCAAAACCATTTTTGTAAAGATTAAAAATCGGTAGATAAACCAAAATAATAATTTTAATTGAAGCAAAAGCAATCTTTATCTAAAACCTATAGATTTTGAAATCTGCAAAACCTTATTAGTAATAACAATCGAAATTAAATCTAAATTTGATTTTGGTGAATATAAAGCAGTTTTTCTTTTTATAGTCCATTAAGCTAAATGTATCTTATCTCTGTGTGTAGTGAAGAGATGTTGAGCAAAATCATTCGACTAGATAGCGCTTTGAGTTCCAGTTGAGTTAAAAACTACTACCTAATAATATTTGACATAAATTTAAATTCTAAGCGGAACTTATTTGTTTTAAAAGTATTTTTTTTTTTTCAGAAAACTCATTTTGGGCTTGTAGGTGCATTAAAATGTTTGCGTGAGGTTTTTAAGTTGTTATAAAATAATTGACCACTAACAGTATTTTACTCAGTAAAAATTGGAATACGTCCAAAATGCTTATCGAAAAATAAAATTATAAATCTTAAAAATACATCAAATTTGTTGTAAATATGAAATTCTAAATTGGTATTTCAACAGAACCATTTACGCGAATGCGTTGATAGTGGTTACTTCAAATTTAAAAATGAGATTTACGCGCAACTATCCTCCATTGGAGTGTGCGAAACGAAGATAAATGTTGAACACGACAGAAATCGCTGACCGGACAGCTTTTTATTAACATCATTCAACATTCCATGCAATATAGTATGCGCTTTCGTTCTGTATATTATATAATATACTTACTGTATTACTAGATGACTATTCGCCGTCGAGCATTCTACTACGATGATCTTCGATCTTGTGTACCTACTCCAATTATTTTTAATCCGATATGTGCATAAAATGTACGCGCGTGAATCGTGTTTTCTTATAATATTATGATGTGTTGTATTAATAACAACCGGGAAAACAATATTATTCCTTATGGAGTGTTCACCGAGTACTTCTCCTCGTCAGTTTTAAAAAAAGGTCACGAAAACTTTCAAAATTAGTGTCCACTTGAATTTCATCACTTAATAATTGCAGTATACCGAGGTACCGACCTTATTTAAAGCTCGAATTATTGTCCCCGAGAGAAATCTTAAACTCCAGCAATCGAAATTTATTTATATTCAATGTATGTTATATAAAATTGTATGAAAAAATACGCTTCTCATATTCGACGTGATTTTACACAATCATATTATTTTATGGTACCCGGAAAAATACGACACGATGAGTGCCAAACACGAGATAAATAAATTAGCACGTGATAATTTTTTTTGCTTGTGAGTTGTGTATAGTATATTCATTTATGACAGGTGACCAGATTCAACATCTGCACACATTCGTATGTGGAAGTGCACTATTTTATTCATTTATTAATAATAATATATAATTTCTCAACGAAATCGATTAAAAAATACCGATACTAATTTTGGATATTTGTACTGCTAATAATTGATCTTGATTAGTAGATTTAGGAAGGGGTAGATGATAGGGATTTAAATCTTCGGATATTTTTTTTACTTCATTTTAATATAAAATAAATATTTTTAATATGTTTGTAATATTGTTATAAACTAAACGTGTTTGCTGTTAACATGTTTTCAAATAGTTAATACAAATTCCTCATAAATAAAATATATTATTGATAGCCCACCATAAGTATTATAAAAATATTTTTTTTTTAAATTCCTCCCCCCCACTTAAGTAGCCCTTGGATTCATCGTTGTTCCAGCCTATAATTAACTTTATATAAAATATGAAGAAATTCATGTTTAACAGTAAAACTGCTTGTTTTTGGAAAACAATTTGTTTACCTATGTCAATAAGAAAAAATATAATATAATGCTTAAATTTAATGTGATTATAATATGTATAATATGCATCGATTTGTGTATTATACATGCGATGAAATGGTGGTATGGGAAATTTGTAACGCGGCAGTAAATACATTTTGCGGTTTTTACTGATAAATTCCACATTAAATTGAAATAAAATCCATTAGTCACATGACCAAGTGTATGTGTGTGTATTTGTGTGAGTGCACGCGTGCGTTGGATATCCGAGTGTTAATTCTACTCCGGAAACCCGGAACAATTGGGTCGTTTGTCATTTTTCTACGCATCCTTTTCCTGTACAGTGTATTTATTTCATAGTTACACATTGTACCATATATACGTCTTCGCATTGAGGCACTGTGTAAACTTAATAAAAAAGTCTGACACCAAACAGGAACCGAACCCGTATGATTAATGTCTTTCTTTTTCGTTTTCGTCTTTTTTTTACAATACATCCAGTGTTCAAGATATTATTTTATTATTGACTCACATAAATGATTTTCTGACACGTAATTTGTTTCTTTATTGATCATAACATTTTAGTATTATGCATTTATGCTATATTACATTTAAAGTAATGCAAAATAAACAATTAACGAAGTTCAACGTTGTTTACAATGCTATAATAGGAAAAGAATTTATATGCATTATAATATGTACTAATAATAAATTTAGAATGCTTCAATCAAATATGCGTAAATAGACCAAAAACCATACAGAAATGTATGCTATAAAATAAGATCTTAAAATTTAATTTAAAAAAATAATGATCATATAATAAAATATCGTTGAAGAAAAAGCAATATTACATATTATATTATATATATTTATATATATGAAGGAAAAGTTAAAATATGTTCCTTGTAATATGATAAAATAGAAAATACGCAGAATATAAAAATATATCGTAATTCAAATCTTATTTTTATTTATTCAAGATTTAAATTTTCAGCACACCTGCTACTATTAAAATTATTATGTTTTACAATTATTAATTAATTGTAAACATTAAAACATTAATTAATAATGATGGTAATGAAAAGGTATTTACAGTGATCTTATTAGTATGGTTAAGACTTAAAAAAAACTTATTATAATAACATATTATACATATTAATATATTATGATATACCTGACATATTTTCTCAACATTTTTCCAAAATATGACTTTGAAGTCATAATAAAGATATATACTAAAAATTTAAAAGATATCAAAACATGTTTAAATGCAGTTTCGTGTTTCAATTTGAAATATTTGAAAATTATTTTTGGTTTGTTTATCATATAATACGATCACCTAAAATACATAAATAAATGTATACAAATGCATACCCCAGTTATAAACCATGCTTTTACCATTCGTCACGTATGTGTATATATAATACAAAGTACATATATGATTTAAACAGCGTGGTAATATTATTATAGTTTTACCGTTTTCGTTGCAAAGAAATTACCTGATAGTACCAGACGTTTCCGATTTCATTTATTTAAACAAATACTGAAATAACCATACACGACACTATCATCTACACTGTAATAGATTCTACAAGTTCTGTCTTTCGATTAAATTCTGAACAAATATATGCAGTATTCTTGTAATGATAAAATATTATGGTTTATTTAGGTCGATGGTCCTATATATGTATACTATACATTTTAATTAGCTGTCGTAGTTTAAATTGTGGAAATTTCGATAAAATCTCATATGCGTTTGTTCTATTTTAATAATATTATAAATTAGTTGCAGTTATAATGAATAATGTACAAACTAGTAAATTAATTTTTATCTTCATAATAAAGTACCATACTAACGTATTTCGTATAAATATACAAATATATTAATTCAACGAACAATAATGACATTGACAGTATTTCCGACGGCTATATCGGCTACATAAGTAACGAACTTAACTTTTAGTTAAAGGTATTTGATATTATTAATAAAATAATAACCATAATTATGGTTTAATCACTATTCTCATACTTTCGAGAATGTAAATGATGAAATAATATATAAATGTGTATATCAAACACGTTAATTTGGAAACGGATAATTAATATTATTCGTCGAATTGAGGTAAGGTATAATTTAAAAACATGAAAATTAAAATGAACCAATTACGGATATTTGATTAAAATTTGCTCTTTAGCAACATTATATGTTATAGAATTCGAATTGCTTAATAAATACGCTTCAATTCAATATCAAATATTCATCAAATATCAATTTATTATTTTCAGTTTTCAAGAAAAAAATCTTTAAAATTAAACAATTCTAAAAAAATACATCTACTAATTTTCTACATTACATTTTACTTGTTTTATAAATTATTTATAAGGTTTAACAACAGTAAATCACTTGTAAGTAAAACACATAAATCTCTTTGAGAATAAATTGCCATAATATGAATGTTAGTTACACGATTAACGAACAGAATTGCCATCGACGAAACTAAAAATATCCAGTCAATTTTTCTAAGTTGAAAAATATAAACAAATGTTTACCGAGCACAGTAAAATTCATTATGTTTTTGTTGTTTAAATATAAATAATTCACTACAATACAGTCGTATCTACTAAACAATATGTTTTTAATTTAAAAAGACAAAAAAATTACCTAAATATATATTTTGGTTATCTATATTATAATACATATAAATTATAAATGGTTAAAATAATTTGATACAAGAAGTACCTAGTAGTAAATAGATAGTATGCCCAGTCATTAAATATTTTATTTTGTTCTGTGTCCAAAAATCAATTTGTACTCATTAATTAAAAATGTTTTATTATCATACTGTTGTCATTATTTTTTATCTTAAATTATTCAACTGTCAAAATAATTAAAAATTCAATACACGTGGACAAAAATAAATATACAAAATAAAGACACCGAAGAGGTAGGTAATAATGTCTCGTGTTTCTCAAAGACTTACAAATATAAAACGATAGAAAGAAGTTGCGTTATTTTCGTCGCTTTCAATTATTGGAGCTAATAATTATATTTTTATATAATCTATTAAAAAATAAAATAAAATAATGTTATTTTGTGTATTTGATTTTAATCGTTGTTGATGATGCCAAAAAGAAACTATAGTACCTGCCTTCCGCACACCGAATAAAAACAACAAGCTAAAACAATTTGTTATATATTTTTGTGACAGTCGGTCGTTTTACTATGAAAAAAAATATTGTATTTAATAACCAATATGGCTGACGACGACTAAATGCAGGTGAGGTTTTCCCAAGTTCTAAGAGAAGAAAGTGGCATCGTTAATGCAAAATTAAAAATTACGATGCACTTAGCGTTTATAACAAAAATGTGCAGATTATTCGAACTCGACCGTCATACCGGAAACATAATAAACTTAATGGAACTATAATATTATAGTTTATATTAACTCCAAACGACGCCACCTATACTCGTATAATAATAGTTATGCGCAGTCACTCAAACAATATTTCGTGTAAGTATGTCTATAATGTATTATAATATTATGTATAATATTATTACGTACCTCGAAAACGATACAGAAAATGAATGGTTTGTCGTGGGGTGTTACAGTATTTCTTGTAATTTGAATATTTTGTAATTTTATCAAACGTAGACAAAGTCCTCGGATAGATCGAAAGTCACGTTCCTCCTTTGTCGGCTTTTAAACTGCGTTCGTATAATATGACACAATAACACCCATTCTGTATAAATTGGCAAACTCTCCAACCAAATCTGTTCGCGGAATCGGTTCGAAACAGTTTATACACTGGATAGTAAACAATACCGCGGTATACTCTACGTGCAATGGAAGAAACTGATAAATCATAACGTCCATGGAAATGATTATGTTATTTGTAGCTATTTTAGTAACCCCTGCGCTGTAACATTTAACGAGAACAAATGGATAATAAAATATTGTAGAAAATATAAAGAATAGTGATCACAGTCTTCTAGGGACCTATAGGGTGCACATTAAATTTCAGTTCATACATCCGTCTGCAGCAGAAAATATCAAATCGGCTAGTCGAGGTTAGTTGCAAACTTGAAACTTATATAGTTATAAAAATATTTAATAGAACAAAAGAATATCGTTTAATCAACGAGGCTCCGTTTGCTTATTACTTGAGAGGTCAGATTTTTTTTACTTCTACAATGGTATGATTTTTAAAAATGTATCCGCTTTTATTGTCAACATTTTCGAGTACAAATCTCATTGAATATAGTCGAGTGTTTGTACGTTAAACCAAAGTTATACCCTACCTATAATTGCCAATGATGAAAAAATAATCAATTTTTTTTTTAATAATTTATTCAAAGACACGCTTAAATTACAATGTTTACATAAAATGTATTATCAGATAGCCAATTTTAATGTTTATAATGATTTTTCTGACTCCGTTAAGTACAATATTTAAACTAATATTATTGAATAAATTGTTATGATATTATTATGTAATTATTTATAGTACAACGTTGTCGGAGTAGTATATACTATATAGTATGGTAACGTATTACAATTTACACGTCCAAGCACGTCAAATACATATTTTATAATTTTTATCGGTACCTATAACGAGAATATAAAATACATAACTAGTATTCCAATAACGTTCATAAGTAATTAAAACGGCATAACTTGTAACAGGCATTTTTATATGTAAGGCCAATACCTCATGTCAACAAGTCATTAAGAAAACGATTCATCGAGTTTGTTGGCTAAAGAAAAATATCTTCTTTAAACACGAATTTGCTCGCAATAAAAAATAATTGCAGAACTGTAAATATTAATAAAACAAACAAAACATCATTAAATTATATGTGTAAATATTATATAGTGTACAATTGTGGTTTGAATAAATAACATAATATTTCCATGTCAACTGTTTGAATTGATTGTTATTACCTATTGTAAGTATGCTTTAGAAAATAGTTGGCATGCTAATAGGGCAACAGCACACACTATAGGCTATTATAATTAATTTTGTTCATAGGTTTTGCGTGACGTTTATATATTTTTTTTCTAAAAAATTAATTGCATAAGCTACCACAATTTAGCAGTTATAAATATTTAAAAATGAAAAATATAATTTTCTTTAATTTAATACTTGTAATATAGCTATTATTGTTTTAATTTATATTCATAAAGTTATACCACAATTAGGCAAAGTATATATCTATAATATAATATATATATAGGTATTAATTAAATGTTTACCTTTATAGGTACACATATTTGGTAGAAATATAAATTATAAACATAAAAGTATCAAGGGTACATTTTAAATTATTATGTTATAGTGTTATATATTTGTAAGAATGTTACAGGAGTAAGTTATAGATTCTGATTACAAGAAGTAATCATTATTAACTTCACAACAATATGTTTAAAAACCGACTTTATTTGTGAAGTAAAGAATCTGAAAAAGCTTAATGCATAACTCAGCATAAGCCCTCTAGATTGAAATATATTTATATATAGTCGCATATTTTAAACATAATTTTTCAAATTCCAAATAGTTTGAAAGAAAATTTCAAGTCTGAAGTAAAAAAAAAAAAAACACTAAAACAAACGTATACGCACATATATCAAGTGCCAAGCGGAAAGTAATTCATCATCTTAAACTTTTTCGTGTAAATCAAAATCAATCACATTTTATTTTCAGTGTCCATATTATAATCTCACGATATTAAACACATTACAATTTTAAGTATAATGATTTTTGCTTTAAAAATAATAATAAAATACTTATGACTATAGTTTGTGTCCGAGTGATAATAATGTCCTGCATACAAATTTCCGATTATATCTATTTAAAAAATATATATTTTCTTTACCGCCATTCACGGTTAGTTTTAACATAAATTAAACTATTTGTCAGTTGATCGAAAACATGTTATTTGCATTTATAGGCATAATAAAAATCATCATCCAATCAATGTGGAAAATAAGTTTGAATTATTCATATGTCCCATAATATATTTGTTAAAAGCGCATTATTTTAGTTTCATATGCATACAATAACTTAACAATGATTGGCGACGTTGACAAGTATATCTGTATAATACAGTATGCATATTGATTTCTGTCAATGTGTTATTATAATAATATATAGGTAGTTTAGTATACGATTCCACCTACAATGTGTAATGCTGTCTAATAGTTAACTATAATCCATATTATGGTTACATAAAGTTAGAATCGTGAAGAAGCGAGGGTTGTTTTTCCGGTTTAAGTATGATGCAGAATATGTTGAAGGTATAATAATACTCAGATATAAAATAAAATACTATTGTAATATATATTATTATAATATCAGATTGAAAATAATAGAATTATTATTATTATACAAAATTACGTAATAAATATATTTAAAAAAAATGTAAATTAGTTTATCTAAACTGAATAATATTTGGTTTTTAATAATATAATAATTACCTATATTAAAATGTACCTATAGATATTATTAAAAATCAATTATTACGAAATATAAATATATAAATACAACTTTATTCAATGAAGTTATTAATTAACCCAGGTATACAAGACTTTTGACAATAATAATTTGCAAATCTTTAACATAATTGAAATTTAAACAAATTGTTGCTTAATCAGATTTAACCTATAAGGCTATTACCATTAACTTATTTATTAATTTATTAGACACGATCTCTATACGAATTTCGATAAGGTTGATTTGAAATGAACGAATTTACACATTTTTTTTAACACGGAAATCATAATTGATATTTATGACGATTTGAACCAGTTTAAATAATAAAGGATAAAAGTGACGATTCAGAATAGCATTATGTCCATCGATAGCAATGCTGTAGCTACCAGTAGCGCCACTACTGATCTCATCTCCGGACGCTTAATTGGCCATTGAACCTTTATATCACTGCAGAAACATCGGATTAATGACAACTGAAGATATAGAACATCACTGGATTCCAAACATATGCCTTTTATTTTATTGACCTGATAAAAATCCTTTGTATAGAATAATGATTGAAATAATTAGCTAAATTATTCATATTTCTAACGTACGAGAAACGATTCAATTTAAAATTAAAATATTAATAAAAAATTTAATAGGATAATGATATACATATATATATAGTATAAAACTCACTTTTTATGTCTTAGAAAATTGAAGATTATATTATAGTCTTAACGATATTAACATTATTAACGTATATTAAGTATACCTAGCAAACTTGGTGGCCTAAACTTTATACTTATAACTAAACAAAAATTATAAATTATTTGAGTTACGATAAATCTTTATTGTTTGTACTATTAGATATAAATGATATAACCATTTAAACAATATATATTAAATAAACTAATAGAATCATTATTTTTTTACGATTATAAATTGATAATAATGTAAACAATACACTAATAAAATTTCAGCTACGCATTGTAATTTTTTCTGATTGTACTCGTAAATAAAAAAAACAAACGCTAGTATATTATACACAATAGTGTTCCAAATATTATTAAATAACCCTCGAAAATGAATAAATTGTGCTTTTTTTATTTAACAGTTGAATTTAATTAGTCTATCAACCAAATAGGTCATGTCGAGTCTGGATATTATAGTATACACGCCAGCAGCGAAATTTTCGATTGAATTTTCGAATTTCCCGTTTGGCTCGTTAAGGGCGTCGTGACGTGCGCGTTATATATCGAGACGAATATTGCATCGGAAAACCCATGTGTTGCATTATAATTGCTACGGCGGCCGTTATGGCGAAATCTACACATACACATATACGTATAGTTGCAATCCGGAAGCGATAAAAAAATTAATTAAATTTAACATCAGTCGAAAAACTGTATTGTGCCCTCTCTCGCCAGCGCACAATTACCGTTGAAACGATCCCAACCGTTTTGCCAGCAATATTTCGGGCAAAGAACTTTTCTTCGCATACACACACATACTGTATATTATTATAGTTGTACTCTTGCAAATTGTACTCAATAGTCGGTATAGGTATATTATATAATGTGGTATACATCCGCCGGCTGTTGCAATTGTTGCTCGCACCCGTTCACGGCCGGGCGGACGACGAGGAGGGATATCAGAGAGAAGGAAGAGGAAAAAGAAGACGACGTCCGCGTCGTTGTTGTTTACCGACTGCGCACGTGCGCAATGGTAAAACCGTTGCGGTAGGTCGCCGTTGCCGCCGCGACCGTCACGCACGCGGTATCCCGTCGTCGTTGTCTTCAAACGCTTAGCACGGCCCGTGTCGCGTCGTCAGTCGTCCACGTGGTGGTGTACGCGTGCTACGCTGCTGCCGAATCCAGATACGGATACGCTTTATTATCGCAATAAACACAAATATTTTTTTATAATAATAATATTATTTACACACACACGATTTAACCGCGTTACCGCTGTCGCCTCCCCCCCCCATCAGCCCCTCACCCATCGCTTACAAATTTTACGCCACGCGCAAAACAGTTACGCGTGTTTTTTTCCACCCCGTCTCCGCAGAATCCGAAATGACGGTCGTTTGTGACTCACAACGGTTTATAGTTCGGAGTTCGGTAGTATAGGCACATAGGTGAGTAGGTACTGTATAATAAAATAATATTAAACAGGCCATGTCTGAGACAATGGAAAAAAAACCGATCGAAATGACGACGTCTTGTCCATGCGAGAGAAACTCGCGCGCAATATCGAAATCTCGGTCTTGGCCGATGCTGTACACCGTAATGGAAGAAGAAACCGTTGGAGGAGCTGCTCTTGCGTCCACCGTAACGGCCGCGGTTGACGGACAACAGCAGCAGCTACTTCCGGATAAGAGCAGAGCGGTGCATCAGCTGCAGGTGGCCGCGCCGGCCGCGAACGTGGGCAGACTCCTCCGCCGGCATTATTATCCGGAAGCCGGATGGGGCTGGGTGGTGGTCGCTTGTGCGTGCATGGTGCACTTGCTCAATCACGGGCTGCAACTATCATTCGGTACCCTGGAGAAGGATGTAGTGCACAAGTTTCGGGACGCCACTTATATGAGAACAGGTAAATGACGCTGAATTCTCCAATTTCATTATGTATCACAATGATACATTTAATGCGAGACACTCATTAATTCAAAAAACTATAATATAAACGTTTTTAAAAATACTTTTTTTAAGTCATGAAAAATAACATTTTTTATCGTTACTATATATTAAATTTATGTATTTTTTAATAACAACATACATTTTTAGTTCATATTTCAAAGAAGAATATTTTTTTGAAGTACTTTGATGTAAAATAATTAAATTTTAAACGAGTAATTATGAGTTTTAAGTTACAACACTTATAGATTATAAGTATTTAAAGTTTAAATTACAAGAGTGGATCAGTATAGCGATACTTATCAAAATATTATTCTACTACTAACTCTACTTATATAAACTAGGGTTTAAAAAGTTGGAAATATTTTTGTTTAAAATGTGAAATTAAAAATATAGGTACCTATATTGTCATGCTAAAAAGTAAAAATCTTAAAAATATTGTATTTTTATGAGTTAAAATTATGTGAAAAAATATTTTAAGAATGTTAAAAAAAACAGTAAATAGTAAAAAAAATAATATAAAATTTAAAAAATAAATAAATAATATGAAGTTGTTGCATCAACAAATAGTTGGTTTTCATGACAAGAATTTATCGATTATGTCTATTATCAGCAGGGTGTGCAAAAACTCGGGCTTAATAGAAAAAACCCAACTTGGTTAGGCTTTTTTCAAATTTGTTTAAATAAAGCCCAAAAAACCCAAAAATCCAGTGTGTTTTATTGTAAAAGTATTAATGGGCGGTTTTATCGAGCTTTTTCTAAAAAAACCATGCGAAAAAATCAAAATTTTTTTAATAATAAATAATAATTAACATAGTTAATTGTTAATTTTTGTTTGGATAATTCATAAAATATTTACGGAAAAAGTAAATATAAATGTAATTAATGCTAAAACCTTATTAAAAATAAAAGATTGTTAACATTTCTATTGACCGTTGATGTGTAATTTTTTCCATTTTATACTTTTAATTGTACCTACATAATTAAAAAAATAATTATTACATTCTTTTCAAATCAGTTTTATACTTTCATTGGAAAAATAAATTATACCTATAAGGTAAAATTTTCTGAAAATTAACACAAGTTAAAAAAAATAAAAGTGAATTTCTATTTTATCCAGAAAAGCATCCCGGATTTTTTCGTCCCAACCCTGGTTATCAGTCTAATCAATTATTATAATGCTGTTTACATCGTTAATACAATTTAGTTGTTGGAACACAAAACTCGAATTAATGACTGGTGAACTAACATATCCGACATTTCGGTAAGAATGTTGTTAAATACCAAAGTTATCGTAGTAATTATTATGAGCCAATTTGTTTTCAACGATATAAACCGTAAATATTAAAATGTATTGAAACAGTGATATTATAATATAAAACGTGGTTTACAATATCATAGAATTCGGAATACTGGTTTCACTATAAAGATAAATCATGGATATAATTTTTTCAATCTAGTTTGTACAGCATATTACAATTTACATATAGTAAAGGTAGACATGCAAATAAATAAAAATTAAGTTGATTCAAGAACGTTAAGTTATAAGTAACTGTCAATATAATTTATGAAAGTTTATGTTAAAATGGAGAAAAGTATTAACTTTACTAAATTAAGAAGAAGTAATTTTTTTT
Organism: Rhopalosiphum padi; assembly: GCF_020882245.1. Classification (NCBI taxonomy): domain Eukaryota; kingdom Metazoa; phylum Arthropoda; class Insecta; order Hemiptera; family Aphididae; genus Rhopalosiphum; species Rhopalosiphum padi. The sequence goes on along the minus strand of NC_083598.1, from coordinate 6,806,045 downwards.
TTTTAATTATCACTTGGTTTACACATAATATAGTGATGAGTGAATTTCAATTTTTTTTTTTTTTTTGATATTAACTAAATATTTTTTTAAAAATACTTCTCAACTTTTTTTTTTATTACACACTAGCTATACTGGTTTAGGCAATATTACAAGTTGAATATAGTATATATTATAATATAATTGTCCTATTAATTTTCATGTTAACTGGAAAAACTTAAAATTACTTAAAAAGTTAATGAGAAAAGTTATAAACTACTTAGTTAAGTTACAAAGTTGAAAACAAATTAAATTTGTCAACTAGTTAATGCTCGATTTTAGACCTTAGTTAGATTGTAATATAATTGTGATCATGGTACGTAGATAGTGCCACACAGTAATGCGATACTGAAAAAGTACTCAAAGTATTCCTTCATAAAGGTACCGTATTACATGTTTTCACGTGTGCTTTGCTTGAAAATTAAATTTTTTCAATAATCTTTTTTCAATCAATGTATTTATAAACTTAATACCTATGCTTTATTAGTATATATAGTTGACGTTGTTTGCGAATTTTTTGTACAACAAAAGATAAAATAATTTTAATTTTAATTTTTTTAGTAAAACGATTATAATAATGAATAGTTATTACAAGTGTATATCCTATTTCATGATTCGGGAAATAGATTTAAAAAAATATGATACTCATTTATATGCGCATTCGTTCCTTTTTGATAGACTTCAGATTAGGTGTAATATGTATAGTCACGATTATAAAAAAATAAAAATAGATACCCATGAATAAGTTTGTTTTTTTTGTGTGATATTTATTGTTTAAAAATTAATTTGATTGGGGCCTATAGTTTAGACAAGTTAGACAATTTAGGTTCACTTCTACATTTGTATCAACTCCGTCGAAAAAATAAAAATTTTGCAATTTTCTTTTCAACTGTTTATTATCCCCTTGGAAATAAAGCTAGAACTATTGGACCTGAAATGATTTGAAATAATGGTTTTGAGTACCTACCTATGCGACATATTTTTTTTAAAACCATCTAAGGAAATTAATTTCTAGAATGGCTGAAACGCCAAGAGCTACGAAAATGTAGTGTAAAATTAATAAAACGCACTACCCTTAAACTTAGCTATCTTTTTTGCATAATTATTTTGAACATTGTTGGTTTTTAAATTCTTAGAATAATATTATGAATTAATGAAAAATATTAATGAATGAAATATTTGTATATTTAAACATCTAAAATACTATTTAATGTATAATTATCAGAGTTAGAGGTTGTTAATTGACAATGTTAGAGAGTAATATTTAATGTTTAATCGTTGTTCTATAAATTAAAATCTAATATTAATTAGTGTAGTAAAAAAAGAACATTGGTAAGCAAGTAGTAACTAAATAAGCTATCAATCATATCGTAAATTATTTATTGTTTTTCAAAGATGAATAAGTACTTTTCATCAATTTTGTATACTTATAAAATACAAATATTTAATATATTTTTAGTACAATAGGGAGCTTAAGTTTAAAAAATATAATAAAAAGCGTATTTCTTGGTGTTGATTTTTAAATATAAGCTTAAGTGGTAATTTAAGTACCAAAGCTTTAAAAAAAACAAATTATATTATAATACTAACAGTTTTGTTTTTAATAAACAAAAAGGGTTAAAATTTTCTTAATGTTATTAATTTAGAGTAACTATACTTAATGTATATTTTATACCAACGTTTTTAATTCATAATTAGTATTATAATTGGATTCTCAAATTCTTCATTTAACTTCATACAAATAAATATCAGTTTTACAGAGAAATTGCATTATTTCTTTGATTATAACTAAGATTCTACAATACTGCTACAGCAACACAATGCATATTATATTGTTTATTGAACAATATTGAATATTTACATACAAAATTACAATACATAATCTACTCGATTGTCCTACTTCCACAATACTATATTGTAAGACATAGCATATACTTTAATGTAAGTACATTTAATTTCAAAATTCAATAATTCTTTACATGGTTTAGTATAAAATATTTAGTATAAATATAACCATTTTTTTAAAGTTAATATCAAATTATTTATAACTCATAAGATATTAATAGGACTATATAGGTGTTTGTTATTTGTATTCAAATTGCACATAAATAGGTTGTCAATAAAGTATGTGTTTGATAATCCTAGGAGTATAATGAACTTTATAGGTACTATAATATTAATGATATCAATCTTTTTATACAACATTTTTGTAACAATAAAATCTATATATATATATATATATATATATGTTTTGTTATTTCAATATTTTTTCATATTATATTATGTATATAATATGTATTTGTATACTTCTTTATAAATGTTTACTATTATATGGAATAATAATCCAACAATAAATTGCATGGACTTTATTTACAAAAAAAATAAATAAATGCCTATTTCAAGATTTGTTTAAGGAGTATAAACGTTTTAGTCATGATTTCATTATTTAATTCACATTATTTCGTTTTATTTGTTATAAAAAAATAAAATACAAAACACGATTCCCATGAAATTTAAATGATATTTAAAATTTAAGACTGTTTACGTAATACGAGTAGATCATATTATATTTACGAATTTTACTTATAAGCCGTTTCCGTTGCTTTATTTATAATATTGCTTCGGTTATATTGGGGTTGGTTTATTATAATAACATTTTAAAATGTTTCGTAACATACAAATGACCCGCAATCGTTCTTGCACCAATACTGTTTTATAAAAACTAGTTGTGTTGGAGAAATCAATGTTCACCAATATTTTGTAACGTGTGTTTAAATTTACACAAGACTAATTGAAATTTACTCACATTTACGAGTAATTAATTACTTGCTATAATGTGTGCGTATATTTAAATAAGTTAAATTATGTAAAATCAGTAGATAAGTACAATAGGTGCATATATTCGAAATAATAATCACTCAGTGTATATTTTGTAAAATAGAAAACAACTAAAGAGTTTGTTATTTTTTTTATGTATGTCGGAAATATAATAATCAATCTCAAAAACGTAGTACGTACAAGTACAATGAGTATAATTAATTTTTTTTTAAAGATGTTTATTAATGACAATTTTACCATAAACGTAATATTATTATGTGTATAGTAGTTGTGAAAAATCTCGTACAGGTCACCTAAGTGTTTTATAATAATATATACATATAATAGTATGACCTTCGATAATTCTAACTATTATAATACACATCGGATTATGGATCATTGTCGGTCTTCGAATCGTACCTATAAATTATTTAAACACGTAATTTCGAAGTTTGTATTCGTTATGTTTTTTCGTACTCGTACGAGCTTAATGTGCGTGTTACTTAATGCTATAGATAGTGTAAAAAGACTAAGTATAGTGTAAAACCGTTTTTAATTATTCGCATTAAATAAGCGGTTCGATTCATCAAATCTCACACCGGGATTAAATACACGCATTGAGCTAATTCGTATTATCAAAACATATTTATAATAGCTGCTATATGAGTAAACATGGTACCTATGTATTATAAAATATATATACCCTTTTAAAAACGAGAGCTTGCAATTAATTTTATTGCATTGGGTATTTAAATTAAATGCAGTAGCTTAAAATCGTATATACGGTATCATAACACGCGTATAAATACATTTAATTAATATTGTTATAAATATTTTATTTTAATTATTTATCTTCAGTATAAGTTGATGTTTTCATGTCGTGTAATTAATTCCGTTTAAAAAAATAAAGGAAGTACAGTATTATATAGTTTACGTACGTACCAAAACAATTTTATTTTTTAACCATTTTACCCACTATATAGTTTTTATCATGTTTATAAAATAATATTAGTTCATAATTGACAAAATTATGGTTTTTCCATCGCACGTTTTTGTACATTAATTAATTAATGTAATAATTTTAAATTAATTTTCTCTCTCACTATCTCTCTCTCTCTCTCTCTCTCTCTTTCTCTATGTATCTCTCACTCTAGGTTTTGGCTTTCAAAAGTCAAACGCACAAAAAAGCTTACTAACGGTTAAGATGCACTGTTTTGTATATGTTCGAATCCATAACAATTTTATGAGCATAGATGGACATCACGGACTTGTAGCGAAAAATATCTTTAAAATATTCGAGTTATGTCAGAGACCCAATTTCAGTTATATCATATTCTCATAAAACCGATTCAATACACTGTTGAAAACATCCTTTCGTGCAGTTTATCATAGTTTATTCAATTCTAATCATCATATATACGTGAAATTTATTGTACATTTTGTATATATATATATATATATTTTTTTATTGTCACTCTTTTTTTCTGACCATTATGTGTGAAGTATTTTTTTATAGTTTAAGCATAAAGAATTTTTATGTATGTGTATAAATGCATCTAAATGTTATTCAAAGTTTATTATATAAAAATAAACATATAGGATGGAAATGGTCACATATTATAATATTAATCTAGTTTTGTCCTACAAATACAGTGCAAATTATTCTTGATAAATATTACAGTACAAGTTTTATGATAAAATTGCTTTCAACTAACAGTACATAAATATTTTATTTTTATTCTTATTTAACATTAAGTATATTAAGTTAGTATATTTTGATTTTTGGATATACCCTTCGAATTTTTACTACACTAAAAAAATAATATTCCAGGATTTATCGGATTTGAAAACACTAAAAGCAATATTATATTGTTTAAATTAAGATTATGCATTGGCTCCGTGTTTAGAGTATAGATTTTTTATTCCTGCATTTATTTTTTAGTAAAAGTGGTGGTTCACTGAAACAGAGTATACGTTCACAATGAAGAAATTACCGGAGCAATCTATATACTTTTTGAACAAAATTGTAAAAATCAAAATATCATTTTGATTTGATTTCAGATGCTATAACGTATATGGTATATTAGATTTAAGCAAAAGTCGAAGCCTAGACTTATAATAATAAGAAAAAAAAATCACAGGGTACGTGTATCATAATGTTTTAGTGGTATTATGTATGTCGTAATATTTTAATCGTGTCAAAATGTTCGCATATAACATACTAATAAGTATAATATTACCAGTAGTTAGTAGGTACCTAAGCTCGGACGTAGATATTCTATAACGCAAAGCGCCATTACAAAGACTTGCCGGACGCCGATGTGCAGTATCGTATAGGAAACATATGGTATATTTATATTATCAATGTATAATGTAACATAAATAGTTTTCTATAGTACAGCATAATAATATTATTTTAATCATTATGTATATGCGTGATCAAAGACTTCGTATGAATCTATAACAATAAGTGCTGCAGTTGCGTTATCCGCTCGTCGAGAACCAGATGATATTGTGATGAAACAAATTATTAAATCTATAAATAAATGATAAAATGTCGTGAGTATATTGACGGGTGGATGATGGGGGGGTATTATTATCATAAGACCACTGCAGTGGTATCCGTGTAAAATCAGATCAAAGATCGTCGTGGCGTGCACGTAAGATAATATTTCATGTGCTCGCGACAGTCGTGTCGTGTACAACATTCCGGTCCAAACGGATTATACATGTAAGATATAAATAATAATATTATTATATATACGGTAGCGCGGTGCGTCTATCTATTGGCGAAACGGATCGCTGTGTATACACCGCCGGGACCAAGTCGATTGTCGAATGAGATTTTTCCTATTTCAGCTGGCTGCAAAGGTTCTATTTGAATATGCGTCCATTTCCTGCAAACGACTTAAGTCATTACGTTATTTGCAGGCATATCGAAATGCAATACAAAAATGCACTCAATAAAAACTCAATATAAATAACGCACGTTACAACAGCTGTTAAGATAATAGTGAAAAGTCCGAACAATTTTAAACTCATTAAATCCCATTCATAATACTTTTTTTTTTAATAATTTTATATTTTCTATGAAATCATAATATTATAGCTAACTCTGCCGTTTTTACGTATGTGTAGTCATTTTTAATTGATATTTCTATTTTCACTATTAATCACATATATTATATTTATTTATGTTCGGAAACATTTTTATAAGAAAAAAAAAGAAAAATTACAGAAAATAATAAACACTAATAACGTAATTAATTACTCATTTAGATCATACGCTATATAGAATAGGTATTAATATACCACAATGTGGTCTACGTGCACGCATATTATAACAGTGTCTGTACAATAACAGTAGTTGAAATACCACTTATTTAAGGCAGTGGTATAAAATGCATTTTAATCTATGTAAAATCGTTGTAATAATTATTGACTAAAGTGGCGTTTGTAAGTTTGAACTAATAATTAAAATTTTACTATACAATAATATGCTAGTGCAATAATTATGCTCCGAGGGGCCCTTTTAAGAAGTTAGATTAGGAGACTTCTTCAGCCTTGAATTTTGATCAATGTCGAAAAAATCAGCGTTCAAACGTATTATGTGCATGAACGTTACAGTGCAAATATGACGCGATCTTCACTTTCGACTTAAATAAAAAGTACGGCCGTACGCACGAAGATTAAAAGCTTAAAGTTGCGCTTCTGAATTGGCCATAAAGTTCCCTTTTGTGCAAAGCGTCACTAAGTCATAATATAATAATATAATATAGTACCAATGTATGTTTGCGCCAAATTTCGCATCGTATTTTGACGCTGATGACGTCCGTCACTCGGATCAAACGCATAAAAAGAATTAGCGCACTTGCGTTTTCAAATATATTCGTGATGTGGAGACAGTTTGAGATTTCTAATTAGAAAGCGAACATTGGTCTTAAACACACAAACTCCCACGGAGCTGTATAACGGCACTTTTAAACTTTTAGGAAACGTCGCAAACTTCATCCTCTTGGTCTTTTATTCCATTCAGTATATTTTTGGGTCATAAAATAGTTTCCATGATTAATCTCTTAATGTTGTTTAGAACTACGTATAAATGTATAATGGAGTGCATTACAAATTGTTTTGCAATAATATACATACATATTATTGTTGTTATATTATTTTTAAAATATGTGATTTTTCAATATGTTTTGTTTTGAAATTCTTTCAACTTTGAATAAACGTCATCTCAAGTTTGTTGTTGATATATTATATAAAATGAAATATAAAATAGTATGTTTATCGATGTGTTCATCTCGACTCAAACTATTCACTAATTCCGATTTATGTCGAGTATATGAACTTAATATATCGTAACTCGTAAGCTATGAAAACTATTTACCGTAACATTTTAATAGTAAACAATACATTTATTATAAATGATATTAAAACATTACATATAACATATAGGTACCTACATTTCAAAATAATAGTAATACAATATGAATTTGATTGTTTGCGATTAAATTGAAAGGAAATTCGGTTATAACAATCAAAACCATACTATAGACATAATATTAATATAATAAATAAAATTACAGCGGTCGCATAAAATATTGTCAAAAAACGGTATGCGCAATAGTCATATTATAACTTATATAATATTTTTAAATGTAAAGCGGTAAGCAAAAATAAAACGAATTTCGTCCACAAAATATCGTCGCTTGTAATAATATTATGATAATATGTCACCGGTAATTAAACGCGGTTCCTGCGGTTCGTGACAATACTTGTCCGCAGCCCGTAAATATTTACGTGCAGTGTAACAGCGTTCACCACAGTATACGATATTTTCGTACGGGTTACGACGGGCTATTTTATTATTTTCCACTGTCGCCCCAGTTATAAAACAGACATATAAGAACCCTTCAGACTGCAGCCACCGTACGTATTAGTTATTACGTAAGTAAAGGACGCGATGATAAAATAAATAAATCGTATTTTTCGAAAACGGGTCAAAGAACGACAATGGCCATGACAACAACGGTAATAATATAATATAAAACCATATATATATATATATAATGTGATTACGATTTTTTTTCATTTCTTAATAATTTTCCGCTATGCATAATATTGTGTACGTACCATATGATTATATTACGGGCACACTAGAATATTGTCTACCGATTTCAAACTGTAATGTCATTCACACGAATTGCCTTTTAGAAATCAGGTAGACAACATTTTGGTATTTTATCACTTGAATTGCTTCCGATCAAATAAAGTACATCGATAGTTTGAATATTATAAAACTTAATTCTCACAAGAATTTATATTTAGAGATAGCTCGTGTTATATATATATATTTAATTTATGAATGCGTTTATCGTTTTATGTATTATTGATAGATTTTATTCATAAAACTTTAACCTGTTATAAATTAAAATTTGTTTTCTTTACTTTTGCAAATAATTTTAATTTAATATTATTATGTGCCAAACAAACGTAATTCAATGAATGTAATGAGTATACAAACACAACTGATTAATTTAATTTAATGCTAATATAAGCTCCATCAAATCAATGATTGACGACGATATACGAAAATAAAAATATATTCCCACATTTCTATAAAATATATTGATTGTAATAAATAGTAATCGATAGAAAGATAAAATGTATCAATCGAACGATTTGTATTATGAGTATGATATAGAGAAAATAAATTTTGAGTAAAAAAGGGTCACCTACCTATATTTGGGTAGCAATTCGTGTGCACCGGTCATTATAAAGGTGCTTATAGTGTTAAGTTACATACTCACATACAAGCAAGTATAGGGTGACCCAAATTATTATTATTATTGTTATTATTACTATTATCATTATCGTATCAGTTAACCGGCATAATAATAATAATACATAATACTATTGTAGTGCCCGTACGGCCAATACGGTGTCCGAAGACTGCACATAGTTGCCGGAGCTTTAATCACTATATATTATTAACAACGAAAGTTTTGATTAGATATGTTGTACTCGTTTTCTGTGTCAGAATACTGCGGCAGCACCCTGCGACATTAATACAGCTAACCATTTTACCACGACATTTTTATAAATAACGTCATAATAGTAATATATAACATAATATTGATAAATTATAATACAGAAAAATTGATTTTTTAAATATGTATATACAACCAGGGGTAAATTACGCGCACAACGTGCCATGTTCGGCTACTGCTGAATTATGGTAATACATGTTTAACGAATGAGAAAATACATTAACTCCGACAAATTATTACGTTTTAACAGAATATTTTTCTTAAATAACTCGGTTCGCGTGTAGTTTCTGTTCAAAAGATAAATAATGGTTTTTTATTTAGTTTAACTAGTTTGTAAATGCAATATTATGTAGTTTAAACTTTTAACTTTGTGTCTAAGTATGTTTAATGTCTTAGATTTAAAGACAATGCCTATATTATATATATATATATTATATATACCTTTAATCTGCATTATATTAAATCATTAAATGACGTGTGGTAATTTCTAAAATATTTATTTTTGATTACACAATACAAATATATTTAATTTTTGTTATACAGTTTTTGAATATATTTTTGGATAGATTGACGTAAATGATTCTTACTAATTATTTATAGGTACCTAACAGTTAATGTTATTGTATTTATTCACTTAGTACATGTTGTCGAATTAAGACAAATAATGAAAATAAATGTCTAAAAAGTAGTTTTTACCAGCCACAGTATACAGTAACGTTTAATATTCTGAGGATAAAAAAAATTAAATAATAATGTTTAATAAAAGGGCCAGAAATAAAGCAAAATGATAAAAAAAAAGTTTCCCCGGAGAATGTCGTATTTGCAATGTTCTATTCTAACAGCCGTCAATGTAATTTAATTAACATTAGGAAAACAAAAATGGTAGAATTTCATTTGATAAGATTAACTGTATTCAAGAAGAGCCTGAGTGTTATAGGTACCTATAATATAGTATTACTATAGGTATTAGGTAGCTATAAAGGCGCATGTAATACAACAGTGCACTTAGAATTAATGTTTAAAGATTATTCGCCGCTGTATTAATTTTATCTTGATAGCTCAACGTTGTATAATAACACGTTTAAAATATAAATAAATGCAAAATGAAAATGTTTATTCATGAATCTATTTTGACTAATTTAATGCATCGGCCATTTTGATTTTAGTTTATAAAAGCGGTTGATATAATTTTTAAAAATGTCAATATTTTAATTTTCAGAAAAAAAATCGATTATAACAGACGCCTAGCCAAACGAATCAAAATGTTAAAATTATTTATTCGTTATAATATATTTTACCAAGCTTTTTGTAAGTGAGAGTATTCCAACCATCCCGTTTTCTAAATTAGATTAATTCTACAAGCTGAGTATAATAGATATCTGACACGCGTTGTTATACTCGTAATTTAGATAATTATAATACGATTACAATTATAGGTAAATTGTCAATTTTTTTCTAGAGAATGTTCCTAAATATAACAAATCAAAGAAGTACTTACATTTTTTTACTGATTTCGTTATCTTTACGTGAAGAATAATAATTTATTGTTTTGCTAAAACTTATGGATAACATGTCTAATACATTGTCATTGGCACACTCAGTTAGTGTTAACTAGTAGGTGTAGATTCTTGATTATAATAACTAATATAAATATTGAATGTTGATATAGCCGATGTATGTAATAATTTTCAATAATAATTTAAAATATATTGCAGGAAAATGAAATATCGTAAAACAGAAAACTTAAAATACATATGATGTTCTTAATTTTAAATTTTGATCATAGGTCAACGCAAGTTTGATATGTTGTAACACGTGGGTCAGAGCGAGAAATCCAATAGTGCGCGAGCTCCTCTTAAATATAAATTCACTCAAATTATTGATAAAATTCTCACTACCCATATGATGTATGCTTTAGTCAAGTAAATGTCGGGTCATTTACCTCGACGAATAATGCCCTTTGAGACTTCAATCCTCGGAGAAAATTTCTGATTGCCCAGTGATCTATATAATTATAATTATTATACATTTATGATTTACGTATATACTACACACATACCCGGGGGTACAATACGTACACATTACGACAAGTTCCCCACTGAAACCCGACAATCATAATCGGATAATGTAAATGACGTCTAATGAATGTCGTCGTTAGAATGACGTTAGACGTATAAATTATATCATAATTCATAACACAATAATACTAGTCAATATTGCGTTATAGAAACGTAAATCGAAGGTAGTTACTCCCCTATTACCTATTACCTATAATGCACCATATTTATCCGGAATTAGTAAGGTCCATTTCGATGGTTCAGCTGCGGGGCATCGTGACCAAATATTTGAGATAGGTATTCCTGACATTTTAGAAATGCAAAAAATGCACATCAAAGAACGCTTTGAAAACTTACCTGGCCGTTTAGGACACGCGTGTACGTCTCTCTATATTAATATAAGACGTATATTATATTATTATGATACGAAATATTGCCTGCTTGATAATAATAATAATAATAATAACACGACGTCGTGTTCAAGTCCGATTGCAAGTCACGCGCGCGATCGTAGTACTCGATACGCGAGCATACCTACCTCTACTCAATAAAATATAATTGTATATTACTTATGCATACGAATCATCCGCTGCCAACATTATCTTCATATAGATAATCTTCTTATCCAAGACTTTAATTTTCCAACTGACGCTGTGAAATAATATCTATGTGATTTGGAATTACCCTTCCCCAACTCAATAATGTATAGGGATTAGTGGAGAGTTGTGATTAAAAGTTAGCATAACTGCTAAGACCAAAATTACCAAAATAATAAATTTTAAAATAGATTTAATATTGGGTCTAGTGTTTATTGTACTTGAAGTTTGAACCATTTTTATAAATTATAAATATTATTTGATTAATATTTAATAAATTGTTAAAATGTTCTTATTATTACGGTAGCCCTCATATCTTCCGAACCAATTCTGCCGTGCTAAGCGACTGATAACTCAATTTTTGGTAAAAATTATATTTTTGTTTCTATAGGTAAAATTAGTGGTTTTACACCGATTTTTGATGGAAAAACCCATCTTAATATAAAATTTAAAATATGCAGTAAGTCCAGTATATTAATTGATGTTTTCTAAGCGGAATACGGTAAATCCAAATACTAAGCAAAAACTCGGCATATCACATGTAAAAGAATGGAGTTACCGTGTTTTGGCTTATGTTCAAACGTTAGAAAAAAAGGGCATAAACTTTAGTCACATTTTATAAATTAAAAACAATAATTATTTAATATATTATTTTGTAATTTTCTAAACTGATATTGTTAAGAATATTATGGTCTCGAAACGGTCATCAATGTATATATACTTATCATTTATTAACATAATAATACGATCAAACGCTTAGTTTAAAAATGTTAAACATTATAGTAATATAATACAACTACAGCTGTCTTGCTTTAAGTCGTTTATTATTATTGATTATAATTTATTAATTTATAACTTATATTTTTTAAACCATCATCACACGTGCTAGGTAAGGTAAAAACTAAAGACAATGTCGATCCGATAATGTTGTATATTTATAGACTTAAATAAGGTATGTCCAAAAAAATCTAAACAATAACCCGGTAAATCCATTATTATATGGAGTTATCAATTTTTCGCTTAATACTCCGATATTGATTTTATGATAAGTCCATTTTCTCCTTAAAAACTCAATTAAGTTGAAATAAAGTGTTCAACCAGTTCTAGATGTAAAATTAGATATATCAGCACAAGGTTTGACCAATTTTTTGTAAAAACACTATTTTTAGGCTTAATTTACTGTTAAAAAAATTATTTGGTGTTTCTCAATAATCTTGTTAACTAGAGTTAGCCTGTTTTCACTTAACGTGGCAGAATTATCCTTAATATACATAAAGTTAAATAACTCAAAAACTACTCATTTAAGTTTTCAAAGATTGATTTTGATGTGTAAAAATATTTAAAAAAAATACTGGCTTTATAATATTTTCTGTATCAAAGAAAGGGAAGCATTGTGAAAGGGATGTCATGAATTAGATTTTTAATAACTGCATTATTGACGAAGAAAAATAATAGAGAATCATTTTGTTTATATTTTATGAACCTGTCATAATTTGTAAATAAAAAAAAAATAAAAAAAGTGGGCAAGTGGGTATCGCTCTGCTGTATAGTAGTGATGGAGAGTAGGTCACTATAATGGATGTGTTAAATTTGAATGCAACGACTGATATCATTGTATACGAAAAACGATTCTGAACGGAGATGATTTGTCAGTAAATGGTAATTAGCAGGATATATCATATTATTACCTATATTTAAATTGTAATATAACGTTATTTTACGCGATTTCGTAAAAAATTTAATTTCTTAAGCTTATAAAATTTTTTCTTTATCGACACTAGAATTTTTTTTTTACAATTACTTAAAGGAAAACTTATGGATAACCTTGTATTGGATTTTTGAACCTTAAGTATAAATCACAAAAATTTTATGAATTTTCAACTTCAAATTTCCTTGCAAATTATCGCGATTTTGTTATATTTCGTAAATATTTGAACTTAAAATGCTTATAAACAAAAATTGTGACTAATGATTTTTGATTTTTTTTACTACGATAAGTTCAACTTATAATAAACCTTGTATTAAATTTTAAAGATTTTTTGGATAGCCAAATTTTTTTTATCGGCATTTTAAGAAAAAAACTTAAAAAAGTCAAAAATTTCAATTGTCTATAAGTAGCTTAAAAAAATTCTAAATATTTAGAAAATTTAATAGTAAATAGATAACGCTAATATAAACATTTGGTGAAAATTTCAAGTATTTACAATGATTTGTTTTTGAGTTACAGCAAAATAAAAAAATCGATTTTGTCGATTTGTCAAAAAGTGGTTATGCGTAAAAATTTTTTCCGTAATTTTTTCAGGGTTTTTCCCGACGCTTTTGAAAACTATTGGAATTTTTTTACTTTTGACCCCTCAAAGTACCAACAAGATGAATTTTCCTTTTCAAAGAGGGGCTGAAGTCAAAAATCGAAACGATATTACTACTCCAAAAAGTGATGACAGACAAAAAAAAAAAAAATAATAATAATAAAAAAAAACCACATCATTGTAAAATCCAATACATTCATCACTCCGTTCAGAATCTAAAATAACATATACAATAGTAATAAAAATCATTTTCATTTCAATATTTTATTATAATTAATACAAATTATTTACTATATTTTCATAATATTATAGACTAGGGAGAGGTGCTTTGTCCTAGATGTTTCGTCTCGCCAACCATAATTTTAACTCACATAGTCTGTATAATTTTGATTTAAATTATATTTGTATTGTTATTATTATTTGATAAAAAGTTGCGAATATATTATAAAATTGATAATATATTTCTATATCATTGCCTAATTCGGTTTTTGATATGTTCGAACAAAATAGTTTTGAACAACATATTCTACAAAGGCAATAATAATTTATTATAGTATTAATATAGTACCCGGCTTGTCCATCGGTAAAAGTGATAGAGAAATCTGTAAATAGATAATTACTTGAGAATCTATACCAATTGACGACGAACCCTCATTCAAACTGACAATGGGTACGCACGGTGAGCCGCGTGCAGTTTACAGTTATAAATATAATATAGGTAATATTATGTAGGTATAGTTCGGTCTGTCGTCGTCTAATGTCACGGACTTTCTGTATGATATTATTATTGTTATTATACGCACACTGGTCCGAACTCGATGTGTGTAGAACGGACTTATCGTATCGCAGAACATACGTATACGATGTCTTGGAGTGATGTGTGGGGCAAAATACATTCTCGGAATGTTACCTAAGGCATGATTTTCTCCGACTATAATACAATGTGTAGACGTGCACGAGTAAAATGATGAAAATCATAGCGCTAAACTCGCGCATCTGTCACCGACAGTTGTTACGTTTTACGTTGGTATACAAAACCAGATAGATTCTATTTGTGTAGGTTACATTGTTAAGTTGAACGTATTACAAGCACATATTATGAATAACATTTATGATTTGATGTTCTGTAAAATGTTTTGAAAAAAAAAAATATATATTATACAGAACATACAGTAACGAGACTGCAGTATTTTAAATTTTTCAATATTACAGTGTATATGCGTATATAGAATATTTTGTAAAATATATTGTGAATAATTATCGAAAAAAATCGAAATATTTTACTCAATGTGCTGCAGGTATATAATACTATATTATAGTACTTATCGTTGAAATCAGTGCTTGAGTGTTTGAAACATAAGAGGAGTTTCCAAGCTTTCCTGGAAACGCTTGTACTCAACTTATCACTAATTTCACATAAATTTCCAATATAAACAAATGATAATAATTAAATATAGTAAACTAAATAAAATAATAAAATAGATATAGATTACACGCATGGCATAAAAGAACATTTTTCTTTAATGCTTTGTAGTTAATTGATTGTCAACGTTATTAGTTAAATATATTACAAAAATGTATTCGGAATAAGAGTAAAATACTTATTTTGCTTACATAGATGCTATTATTATAATAACACTAGATTGTCTAGTGTGACTCACAAGACGTGAATAAATCAGTTTGTTTACTAAATGTGTACTATACAATTATCAGTTATATCATTGCCTTATCAAATGGAAATTTCATTTAAAACAAAAATGTTTATTAAATTACTAGTATGAACATTTTCCAATTACATAGGCGATCATCGTATTACTGCAAAAAAGAACCACTGTTCGATGGCGGCAAGTCGTATTTTAAATTTTTATAATTTTAATGTAACTAAAAATGTATTATATTTTTAAACAAACATTTTAAATTCAAAGTTTACAATATACAATTGAGAATTAATAAAATAAGTTGAATATAATATTTATAATATTTCAAGCGAGGGTCCAGCTTAAAACGACTGTATACATTTACGTATTATAGTAACGTGTTAGCTCGTTAAACTGAATATTGCACGTTTTATGAATTGCTCGTATCCCGTAGTTGTGTATGTGCTGCAGTAGGTACCTACTTACATGGGTAGTTATTATTTATTTTCCTGCAGTACGCGTGCCTACACGTTGAACGACTTTTCAATTTTCGTCGTGCCTATGATATTATTATGTACATGCGTTTATGCACTTAATCCTGTTCTGAAACGGGTCGTCGAGACCTGCATACATTAACGTCCTGACCTGTCGGTTTTACGTCAAACGTCTTCTCGTAGAGTGTATAACATACAGGAAATAGTCGACCCGGTTAGATTATTTGTGCAAGCATGCTGGATTATATATATTATAATATTTCCCGATGATAATCGAGGTGTTGATGACCTTTAATAATTCTAGGCAAAATTATGCGTCAGAGTGTAACAATAAACACTTTGTGTAATTTATGACACGCCAAAAATTAAGAATTAATTTTAAATGCGTAGACTATTTGTACACAAGTTATATTGGTATGTACAAGATATAACTGAGCTTATGATTTAAACCGCAATTTTTGTAAATAGTACCTACCTAATGTTCAATTAAAATAATATATTCAAAGTTACGTGAATTGGACCGAATACTGGAATAATTATAATTATATATATTAATTATTATGTTTATTCGGTTTTTAACAAAATTAATTATTTCGGTAATTCCAGTCAATTAATCCTTGTATATGTATCCGGGTGTCATTTGAAGGTGGAGACGAAAAAAGCTATTTCATAGCGTATTATACGTAAGCAATAAAAATTGCTTTAAAAATTGTTTAAAACAAAGTCTGTTAAAAAATCAACAAACATTTCAACATTTTCAACATTCTTTATTATAGGGTTATTATTTTTTTAAATTTTAACGCAATGTAAAATAACTAAATTTAATTTATTTATTTAAAACGAATGTGCTGTACATTTTACGATTTATTTACGACTTGTCCGTATTGTTTGTCTTGTTCGTGGAAACTTTTGAAATATGGCATCTTTAAAATGTTGGTCAAATGACATTTTTTATAGATACCTATTTAAAAGACTAAAAAGCAGCGAAGCAACAACTTTGAAGCACTTCGTCCGGCCGAAGAGTGTATTGGTAGTCTGGTAGAGAACATTTTGCAACAACGGTTGTGAGTGCCAAGATGAACTGGACAGATTATACGCGGTTACTCAGTCTATCTAGTGACTAAAATCTTTTCTCTAAGATCAATGCTGTCACCGAAAGCCCACAGAAGTGAGACCGGAGTTGATGTGCATTTACGTTTGATTTCGGGGAAGGTACATACTGTTTAGAGGTTGCTGGTGGGGCGCGTGGCTACTTGTTGCCGTGAGAAAGGGGAAACGACGCCAATAAATCAACTTATCCGGCCACGCGGACAGTCCGCACAGGTATTATATACTATTATTATTATAAGTGTATAATATATATATAGTGCACGTGTTACGCGGAAGATGATGATAATATATTGCCAGTCGGCTGTCGGGACGTTAAACGAGCTCTTTAGACCTTATACAGAAAGATTCGGTGAAAAAAAAAGGATATACATATTATTATAACAATAGACTGCAGCATCTACGGATGCACCGGCGATGACGTCGGGCAGACGACGACGACGGCGGCGGCTTGCGACTATAGTGCTCTAATCGCATCTTCCGCATAGCCATACGGGTTGACATAATATTATACAACATAATAATAATAATAATAATAATAATAATAATGAACTGTGCGCGTATTAGAGCTTATTTATGTATAAGGTGACTTTATTTAACACGCGAGACATTATTCGATTTACTGGTAAGTATTTATATACTTTTTATTTTATCAAATGTTTACGACCACGTGATATAGGTGCTGATTTTTCGGGGTTCTTTTACATTTTTTTTTTTTTTATGTTGATATTACAGTGGCCGGAAAGTGGATGACAAGGTGTACTTTTTGTACTACATGTTGAAAGTAATGGAGGTATTTGGCATTTTGGCTCTTTTCATCAGATATTTACATGAGTTCTTCGTGTGATCAATATATTCTATTTACTGCACCCGATCTTTCGTACAATGTAATATGCATCGGCCTATGTCGTGGATGGCTAGTGCATGTGGTATTATTTTGTGGCGGTATTATACGTTTTTGAATTGAAACATCGAAGCCACCGCAGACGATGCATATAGGCGAAAATTCATTAAAATTTCAGGGGAGTTGACATTTTTAACATAAATATAAGTCTATATGTATAACACGTTTACATAGCATATATAATATTATATATTTAAACATTTTTGAGCGGCTAATGAAATATTTTCGTTTCTGAGACGGCACGTAGACCCTGTACAGGGTATCTCCTATATCTGGTGAAATCCGAAATGTGTAATACTGTTCAACAGTAATCAAAATCATATTGACCTCTTTGCGTTTATGGTTATATTCACGCGACCCAGGACACGTGTGTATATATATACGCGCACATACGATACGTCCCGCCCGACACCGTATGATTATCGTTCAGCGAGCGAAAAGTTTCCGGTAAACTTTGCGTTAGATTGCTAAAAACCTCCTGGTCGTACTATGTGTTCAGTTTAAATACATATAAGTGTGTACGTTCGAGCGCCAGCTGTTGGGTTCCGGCGACTGGTGAAACTACAGACAGCACAAAGTTTAAGGATGAATTTTAAGGATGATACGTATTATACATGCACACAATAATATCTGCTGCATCGTGATTATTTGGTGTATCGTAATATTATTCTGTCGCAATAAGAGAATATCGTGAAATCCCCGGTCGATGATGCGTTAAAAAATGATTGAAAAACCCCAAGGTACATAACGGGACCGGTATACAAAGAACTTGACGGTTCCTTGAAAAAAAAAAAAGAATTTGTGGAATAGAAATTTCGTTATAACTTATGTCAACATTTTTTTTTTATCGATAAACTCGTTTTTGTTGTATAGAATTAATGTAAATAATAATATGACACTATGAATTACAAATTTTCTTTTGATAACTTTTTTTGCACACTGTTTTCCACTTTTTTTTTTTAACAACAAACCGCATAGTTATGTGATATTCAAAAATTTTCTTTCCAACATATCGACTCTATTTTCATGAGAATCACGTGCCATAGTCTAACAAACGATCAAAAATGGCTATATGTGTACTTTTGTATGTTAGATTGACGAGTTTATATTTGTTGCTTAATACTGTTATACACAGTTACTGTATAATATTAATACAAAATTAGTTGTTTAATATAAACATAATATTTCAACAAAAATGTCTTGGTAAATAAATGTGTTACCATGTAGAGAGTTTCGTTAGATACATTACAGTATTTTAATGTTTAGTTACATTTTATGCTATTGTCAAAAATGGTGAAAATCGTTTAACCGGGTTTTTAAGCAATTATTTTATTAATTATTATGTATATATTTGTATACGTTTATATACTAAACTAATTAATAACCTTAAACTTAATATATAGTTTGGTAATGGTAATTTAGAACCAAAAACGCTCTAACTAGAGTTTCAGAATAATGTAAGCGTATAATATTATAGTTGTATCTCTTATATGTATGGGTACTTACTACTTATAAAGTAATGTAATTATTTGATCGTATTTCGCATTGCCTACTCATTAGAATCTAATGAGTTGTATAAAGTATATTAAGTAATATCTAATTATTAGACATTACTATATACTCTTTATACAGCATACATAACGTAAAGAAAACCTTTTGATATTTTCTAAATTACTTTTGTATATTCAAAGGTTTATTTTATTAATTGTAAATCCTTAAGAGGACGCCATACCCACATGTGTTGTTTCTGTCTTTCTAATGTATATCATAAATTCATAACAAATTTTCGTTCAGCAGAATACATTTTGTGATGTTAGCTTTAATATTAAAGTAAATTTACCTATTATCAAATTTAAAGGTGAGAATATTATCTAGACATTGACATATGTTTTTAATGATATTATTATTTTAAAGTGAGTTACAGCTATGTAAAATATAACAACTTTAAAATGTTCATAACTCACTTTAAACTGATAATATCAATAAAATCATGTCAATGTTTAGATAATATTCTTATCTTTAAATTTGATAATAGGTAAATTTACTTCTAATATTAAAGCTAACGTCACAAAATGTATTCTGCTGAACGAAAATTTGTTATGATGTACGTTAGTAAGACAAAGAAAACACATGAGGGTATGGCGTCCTCTTAATAATAAATTAGAATACGTCATCATAATATGCTAGAATTTGTTTTCCTCAATTTATTTTATTCCATATAATCATGATGAAATATGCATGTTTATTCGTTTAATTAATGTCTATACTAGTTGCCTTAGTTGAACAACCGTGGGAAATAAATAATAGTAATAATAAGTTATAACAGTTTAATTATAATTAGAAATTATGATAGATATATTAACGAGTTTAAATAAATCCAAATATATTTGTTCTTTATAATAGGTGAATAGAATTTTACAAAAAATTTTATTAATTTACTTAAAGTTCAAAATGATGTCAAATAATGTGCATACTCAAATTTATATCAAATCACGTTTAGGTATATTGTTTTACTTTAATGCACATTATTTCTTAAAAATAATGTAAGTGATACGACTATAAAACAGATATGTTTAAAAATTATGTTAGCTTAAAATGTATTTTTTATAAAAAAAACGTTTTATTTACAAATTTTCATATGCAATGGTTATAATAATAAATAAACTCTCTACTTATATTTTGAATAAAAACCATGGTTGTTCGTAAAACAACTTAGAGGTTAAATGATTAATAAATTATTTTCAAAATTAAATAATATAGGTACAAAATATTGTTGTATGCTAATAACGTTGGGTCGATACGTAATTCGAATAGCAGGTATGTAAAAACATTATCAAAACTTTTTCTTGTGCCAATTTCTAAATATAATTAAACAAGCATAGTTTAATAACCTTTTTATAGTGACTGAACATAGTTATTAGTTATAATATTTACGTATTTCAATTATTTTGTGCGTGAACTATAGTCGTTGATTATTTGAATTTGAATTTAAGTCAACTGTAACTCGGTATTATATTATAAATTTATAATATTTAGTGTGTTTCGCGTAAGTAATTTGTGGTATTATAACTATTGTGAAAAATGAAAAAAAAATATAATATTTTTAATCAATTGTTGGTATTAAACAATGTAATGTAGACACTTTTAAACAATTTTACATGATTATTGAAGATCAAAATTTCGAGTAAAGTCCTATTTTGGTGCAAAAAAATAGTGATTTCTTTATAAATTGATTCATCGCAGTATTTGTGTATACCCATCATTTTGATTGCCATAATATTTTTATTACAAAAAAAAAAAAAAACACTTCTAAAGTTATGATATGTTAAACTAGGAATAGGAAATAATTATACCATACACGTATGACGCTCATGAGTTATTTTACTATGAACATCAGAAATAAATACTACTTCTAAAATATATTATTACGTACGATAATAAAACAAATAGTAAAAATAGAAACACAAGATATGTGCATACAACTAACATCAAATTCTAATACACGTCACCGTGTATATCATTAAATCGGACCTCAGAGTCGAGTAATGTGAAACAATTTTAAATATAATATTATCTCGGCAAGTAGAGAAAACTGTGTGTTTTGAAGTCGTCCATCAACTGTATTAAAATGAAATATAAATGAATGTGACTACGTTAGTTTATGAATAATAATCTCTACGTTTATATATATATATATATAGGATGATTCACAAAAAACATCGAAACATGTTCCCCTCTCTTATGCTCTTTAACGATGTATTTTTAAATTATAATTTTTATAATTTTTAAGTCTAAGTACTAATTAATAATAAACTATGATATCATTACCATTAGTATTACCACATACATTTCAACAAGAAATATAAACATGTTTTTTTTTCAAAATATGAGAACCATCACGTTATTGAAATTTTATTTTTTAGTGTTGACTTATTGAAATCGAAATTTGAATGGTAGTTACTTAATAGTTTAGTTTTATTAATTGAGGATAAATAGGATAATATTCCTTGATAATAATTTTACATAAAACATACTATTTAAATTGATACTAACTATTAACTAAAAAGAGGGTTAGCGTGGATAGCAAAGCACTCTGTAGATATTTTGTGGGTATAATATTAATTATTAAACATAATAAAGTCATTCCAATTGATAAACGTTAACCAACTCGACCAATGTTCACTAACATCCTGTATAATGATAATTTTTTAAACGTTGTCCGTGCCGCCTAAATGTTAAAAATTGATTTTATTTAATTGGCGTGTATTATACTATTAATGTGCGCACGTCCACAAAAATATTTCATTCGAAATGATGACATTATAGTATAATTGTAACTCCATCTCATTGACACAGAAAAGGGGTGCTGTTTGCACGGTTGATTTAAACAATACTAAAGAATATATTATTGTAATGATATTAACACAATAAAATATATTATAATGATTCGAATTCATAACATCCGATAAAACGATATTTTGTGGCTCGTTTTTTCTTTTATTTAAACGTCTTTAATAATTGATATATTATATGATGATAAATTTAATTTATTAAAATTTATATTTAACACAACCATATGGTGTACCGTAAAGGTCACTAATTAGTATTTTTAGTGGGTCACATTTTTTTAAAAAAAAGTTTCAAAGCCATAAAAATTCAACGTACACATTTAACCAAAGAAAATAGGTAAAAAAAAAAAGAGCAAAATAAAATCGAAACTAATGAACCCCCTTGTTGAATCCACCATAAAAAATAATAATTTAAAAGATTAATTTATCACCTTTAAGCCAAATAAAATGTATCCACTTTTCGCCATTTAGTAACTATTGATGTATGGGTTACCTGCATTAAATATTTTAGTATTTGACAAATAAAACGAGTGTACGCCTCGTTGTAAACAATAAAGTTAATAAATAAATAATAATCAATAATAATAATTAATAATTTATAGTTAATCGTACGATTTTTGAACCACGGAAATATCAAGAACTGCTCGTTTGCAGTTGACTATTAATGTTTAAACTTGTAGAGTATTACAAATGTCTGTGGAAAGATATTATTTACTTTTACCCAAAATGCGGATAAGATTAATTCTTAAAAAGACAATCAAGCCACCATTATAAATGAGCAGTATTAATCCGACAAAACTACTGATCATATATACACTGCAGCGGCGGATGTCTAAGATCTGCGGTATTAAAGTTAAATTTGGAAGTGATGAGATATCGTTTGCTAAAGACATTTTCGAGTTGAGGTTTTTTACATTACATTACACACATTACACACAAATGAGTATAAATAATACATATTATATATAACACTTTAAACTAGAATAAACATTTGCTCTTGCTTGGCGTTCGTTTCCTGTTCTAAATTTTAGCTTAGTTATTTAAATTTTTATTTTAAATTTCTAAATTTGTTTGTAAAAATGGAATGCCATGTATTTCATAAGCATACTACGATATTATACATCTACGTTTCAAGTACATTTTGCATCTGCTCTTAACGATAACATATGAAAATTTAAAATAATAAAAAAATATATTTATCGAAACAAAGGGGGAAATTATTATAAAACCGATAAGGTGATAACTTTTTCAGTTTGTTTTGAAAATAAAAACGCAAAAGAAAAATGAGTTCTATTTTCCATTATCATTAAGTTTTATACCACCATTAAAAATGTACTAGTTTATTTATAACATTTTGTATCAAAATACGTGTATTCATCGAATCGTAAAATTTAAAAGGTCACCTTCGTGTCAACGCTGTAATAATATAACAGAACTACTATTATTACTATTGTAAAAATCGTTCCTATTCGAATCACACCGTCCGCTGGCTGGCTATTTGCTTGTCCGTGCGAAGCGATCGCGGAGATTCAACCGAACGACGATACGATTTACAATACGAACAAAATCAAATTTAACATTTGGAAATCTATCAAAGCACATATCGCAGAACACACGCACACACACTTGTATAAGTATGAATATATATGTATTATATAGGCCCGCCGTGAACTTCGCAGCGGAAAATATCCGTTGGATACGAACGTTCTTCGATTGCAGCGGAGAAAGAGAGCGGCGAGAAAAACGGGAAAAGACGAGACTCGGGAGTGATATTTTCCGCTTCATTTGATCCTTATACATGTATAATGTATATGTATACACATATTATTGCCGGTATACACATACATATACGCGGTACACGACCCCATCGAGAAAGGGTTCGTTTATTGATAGAAAACTTGGACCGACACGACTTTATGACGTCCTTCGGTGCTCACCACCGTCTCGGGTACGCGTAAGTGAGCGGCGAGTGTGT
This sequence comes from Rhopalosiphum padi, assembly GCF_020882245.1. Taxonomy (NCBI): domain Eukaryota; kingdom Metazoa; phylum Arthropoda; class Insecta; order Hemiptera; family Aphididae; genus Rhopalosiphum; species Rhopalosiphum padi. Next base: position 6,781,711 of record NC_083598.1, on the reverse strand, counting down.
GTGGTTATTGGTTTCCACACACGAAATAATAATAATAATAATAACATAGTGTGGAGAATGAATTTATTCAGTCAGTTCATCAATATCGAAAACGAAAAAATACCCCAACAAAGTCGGACGGCTCCGTTAGACAAATATTGAAACATTTTTAGTAACTACTGTGACGACAGGTGTGTTGTAGACCATTGAGATAAATGTCGAATTTTATACTATATAAACGGTAGAAGTGACTGAATTCGTGTTATTTTATAGGTACGATTTATAGTAATACGAACAATAATACTTCGTGTTTGTCGTTAAATCAGTTGTTTGTATGCCTATCACAGGTATCAACTTCGTTCTTTGAAAACGATCTCTTTTAATGTTTTAATTCCTATATGTAATTATACTGAATAAAAGTATAAGAATTAAAAAAAAATTGATTAGAATAACAAACATAATATTTTTTAGTTTTTTGTATTTTACTTGTGATATTTAATCATCAAATATTAATTGAATTATATTTTAAGTAGAAAAAAAAATTAATGCGACGAATTATTAATTTTACAATAGGTTCTTTAAGAATATATAGGTATTATAGTTACCTATACTTTTAAGTTTTAAAGGATATAATATTTACGATCATTAATTAAGAATTATGTAATTTCATCAGTCAGCATGTTATACGATTTTTATTCTGTCACTGTGATATGTAATTTTACGACAGATGGTATAATAATTTCTGGTCGTGAAATCTAACTATAAATAAATAAAAAAAATTGTATGTAATAAGATCCATTTTTTTTATTTATTTATTTTTTATTTTTTTTGGATTTGTTCTGCCTGTCTAGATCGTATTGCAAACGAGGTAGTAAAATACAAGAAAAAAAATCTCAAATCTAGTTTATGAGTGTTTGAAATATTATTATTATCATTCGCCCCTTCCTCTTCTACTCTTGACCCATTTATTTTATGACACGTCCGGAAGTTTATCTGCGCTACCGGTTACCCGGTATATAATAAACGGTGTACACCCAAACCGAAATAAAACGTAGTAAGCCAATGCCGTCTGTTTAGAATCCAATACCTTGGATCACGGAAAACCGAGTGAAACGTAGTTAAGCGCTTGCAATACGAGTGCTTACTTAAATCTATATTTGCTATCCGTTCTGAGACAAAGGCTATACATTTAAGTGTTAAAAAAAAGTAAACTATCCTTGAATAATATCAATTTTAAAATTCACAGTACCTAGGTATTATATAGCTATTCGTGGTTTATTTTGTTCCCGGAACTGGGAGCTTTTCAAAGGGATTTCAACTGTCGTCTGGCATCGTTTAAAATATACATATTATTAAATATCGCCCACGCGTAGTGCCAAGTCTAAGCTACTGTTTCCCGGAAAATTATCCGACAAGAGTCATTTCAATGTAATACAGTCTAATATGTATATTAAATGATATATGACCTCGCATGATATATTATAATATTACGTTTTGGATACCCTTTAATATTGGTTACTGATCGATTATTCCATTTGAATGAGTTTTTAGAAAAATATCTTGTCAGACAAGCACTCGGAAGTTGTATTATAAATGTGCATAATATGATTCAACCTTGTTTTCTACTACGCAATTATTTGGTTTGGATTCTATTTTGAGGTTTTAAATTATAAGCATTTAAGATACGTTTATCAACAAATTCAAGAGTTTTTACAATTGATTACATACAGTTTGTTTTCTATTATGGTGGTCGGTGACTATAGTCAATGATGAATTAATCACATACAATTGTTTGTGTTATAGGTATTTTATTTATGTTTTTAAAATAACAACTATTCTAAACTTAATTATTTATTTATTATTATTTTGGCATCGCAATGATTAAATTTTAAGATAAAATTAATTTAAAAATTAAGATCGTATACTACCATAATAATATAACGTAAAGGAACAAAATATTTGTACTATGTGTATTCATAATATACATTCGTATAATTTAATTATATAAACAAATTATTTATTTTATTTTAACGTTGTACATAATAATATGAATTATAGATTAATTTTTATACTTAAATAGCCTTGAGTATAAGAATATAAATTTTCTTCGATTGTTCCTTTTATATCGATATATTAATAGTAAAGTTTAGACGATACATCTAGTTACTGAGTTTTATATTTCTTACTTCTATGAATGTTTAGCATGACCTTATTATCGCTTAAAATTAAGAGGCACCGTAACTTTATTTCATTCACTAAATTCAATTAAATCAAACTAGTAATTATAAATGTATTTTATTACCTTATTTTATGATCGTTGAAATTTAACGGTGAGAACATCAATTTGTATAAAGTATATTATATCAGTATTACATATTTACGACTTTTCTTATTATTAAACTAGATAAGTTATTGTAAAATATTATGTTTCTCAATAGAAATACATACAAAGAATTAATTAAAAATGTTATCGTTTGATTTAAAAATAAAATCTTAAGTTAATAGCTGTAAACATTTTGAGAAATATAGAGAGATAGAAGTTACTTTTAATGTCATAAAAATGGTTTGTATTATTTTGCTTTCTTACATCATGTTTGGTTATTAAATTATTACTTTAAAAATAAACAACACCAATAAAAAAACGATATAATCATCGCTTTTAATCGTATTTAAATATTTAGATGTTTCGCATAAATTATCACATAATATAAATTGAATAAAAAACACGAGGGCAGAACTATTGGTATTTTAACGTTTAAATGTCTGGAACACACTTTAAAATGTTATTTAAACTATCTATTGATTTAAATATTATATATTATATTTTTTAAGTTATTATTGTTATTAATATTAAAATAAAGTATTGACTTTAAAACATTAACCCAAATTTAGGTATAACCCAGATTTTTTCTCCAAAAAAATATTACAAGACGAATTTATATTTATCGTCGATTTGGGATAACTGTTTCTGTTACGTAGGTATGGTAATTCATTCTAAAAAGTTATGATATACCTTTTAGTTATTAGACATTCACAAAATAAAATATTTTATTCAAATCATATTTCTAAAATTGAAATTTTTAAAGAGTTTCTCTGACTTAATGGTATATCGATAATAGACTATTAAAAATAAATGAAATTACTTGATAATTTTTTTAAATTGTGCGTAGGTTTATAGTATAATAGCATATATCTAGTGTCTACTATTACGAATTTCGCGTTAAGACTTGAATGCTGCCGCTCATCGCTTTTGATTGTCCAATTCCAATCGGAAATTCCGCCATGATTGGTTGAAAAAATATTATAAATCGTTTACGGGGAGGATTGTCGGCGGCCGTACATGGACATCATCGGCACACAAAGTGGATTTATAGCCGGTGATATCGGTTGTGTTATTGTGTGTGTGTATGATTTTTTTTCTTTGCTTTTCTCATTCAGTCACGATTGATAAAAAATAATAGTAATAATAATAAAGTAAATAAATGGCCGGCTATGATTTCAGATCGCAATCGTCAAGTGGCGGCGCGCGGTATGCGTGCGTGCCCGTACAATATAATAATATTATTAAATAACCTGTTTATGATAATGGGGCGCACTTGGTTTTTCGGTCTTGTCGCATGCCTTCCGTGGTATTCTGCACACACATAACTACCGTCCAACAGTGCGACGGCGACGTCTACAACAGACGTATCAATTCCAATCGACACGTACGGCATGTAGTATAGTCGGGGCGGAATAACGAAGGCGCGTATATTAAACCCATAGCACGATAGGTACGGTCCGCGGTTTTCCTCGACGGTATTTGCAGGGAGAACCGGAGAAAAATATAATATAAGACCGTCGTCTCATCGATACTAAATTTTAATTTTTACGTTAAGATTTTACGCAACATATTATTGTAAAATATCCGTTTTCTTTTTCGCTCGCGTTGACATCGTGACGGACATAATATTTACTCGAAAACTTATTGGACAAAATATTACGAAAACATAAGTCCTAACGTCGTAGAACACTATATCATACAAAATAGATAAATATTCACGATGTGAAAACCTATGTCTATAAGCACGTCTCGTTTCATAAAGACCTATACACATATTTTTAAAGACTATAAACAGTTCAAACAAAACACGTACATATAATTAAATCTACACCAAAAAATCGAAATAGGAATGAATAATATTATTTGAAACGTCTGAAGAATAATATTTTTTATCGTTAAATTGTTGAATGATAATATTATGTTTCATTTAATATTTTGAACTACCTAGTATTTAAATAACGAGCGCATAATATATCATTCTAACGGTGTATGCTTGTGCTATTTTATTCTAGAATAAATGTTTACTATTCTAGTCTGGTTTATTACTATAAACTATATATTATACACACAGGACGCGGTATTGATTCGTGGGTTTTTTTTAAGCGATTTAAGGTTAAGTATAAAATCTCATTGTAAACGCCCATTTCGAATGTATATAACTATTATTATATATTATATAAATGGAATGAATGTGCGTTAGTGAAACTGTTAAATTTTCAATTTGTCATGAAATATTTTTCAACCAACGAATTTGGTTTCTAAAACTGTTTCAATAAACTGTATACTATTAAATATCGAACCTATAGAATAGAGTATAATATAGTTAGATTTATGAGTTATTTAGAATTCAAAAATATTGTGGTAAGTACTTTGTTGTATCTACACTGTTTACCAATATAGAGATTAAGAGTGCATAGTGTTGGTGCAATGAGGTTTCTTGTATTCTGAACATCGATATCAATCATAAATTAACTTTGAATTTGTCTTTATCGCAATATTGCTGCACTTGTATTTATGTGAAAATTATTTTTAATAAATTACTTCCATTTATTATTTAAAAGTTGACACATATTAGTGTTTCGTATTTCAATATATTTGAACAAAATTCTAGTAAAATTGTTTATTCAATGCACCATAAAGATATTGTGTAATATCGTGTAGGTATATCAAAAGTAATGTATCACTATAGAGGCCGCTTAATAGACTTACTTTGGGATCAAAGCATTTGAGCCTATTAGCCGGAAAAAACAAATAAGGGGAAATGCCTAAGAATAAACTTTGTAGTAAAAATAGATATTATGTAAAACTAAAAATATCCATAAGTGAAATAAATAAATTAGTTAAATAAATAAAAAATACATAAAATAAAAATATTAGGCTTTGTACTTTATTATAGGAAAGAGAAGGAGATAAAGACCAAAGAAGAGGTGGGAAATAGAGCCTATGAAGGTATAGAACATGTATGATCGATCCCATATGGCCTTATAGTTGCAAGCGAAAGGCGAAGAAAAAGAAGAATAGTTGGTTTTTTCTTTACATATCTACGAATATTATTTTTTTATTTACTTGTAGCCGCGTAATAATAATTGTCCGTAATACGTATGTATTTTAAAATCATAAGAAAATCAAAAAAAAAAAAAATGTTAATTTTATTATTTAGCTGAATTAGCCAGTGTAGTGAATCAAATATACGATTTTTTATATGTGTTAGTATATAAGATGACAATTAACCGCGAGTCTTATAAACAATGGATATTTTATATAATATTTTTTTTTAGTACCGTTTACTCGTTAAAAAAAAACAATAATAACTGTTCATGCGCAAACGGAAGTTGCATCAATTTTAATCGATACGAGATATTTTATTAAAGATAATATTTTACAGTTCTGTATTTAACAAAATGCAGTTATGAAATTTGAATTCAATGGTAAGAACTATAGAGTATAGGTGGTAGTAAATATATATTCAATTCGATTCAAACTATTGTTTAAATACAATACAAATATATACTAATAGATAGTCCACAGACCTTGACGTATACCATAGAAATATTATATATGTTGGACCTTATTACAGATGACTTATACTAAACGTTTTTGTTTTTTAAGATTTTTCGTACTATAATCTTAATTATAATAATAATTTAATAATATTAGGAAAGAAACGGAGATTTTAAAATTTCCATTTAACACAGTACTGGTAGTAACACATAACTGTGATTTCCATTAATAATACTACGCATCTATGGTTTCAGTGTTTATACATATAAACTATAAACAATTATTTTCTAAAAAATATATAAAGGAATCTATTAAAAGAAAAAAAATTATGATTGATAATACATCATTGTTATCCATAATATAATATGTTTTTTTTTTATACACAAACGATTGTTTTTCGATTTAAAAGTTTAAAGCACAATAATGATCAATTTAAAAACTTATTTCAACACTGAGAATCGTAGGTGTAGTGTTCATTTGTCACATGCTTTAAAACCTGCAAACCACAAGCGGGAATTGTGGTATTTAAATACAAACCAACATGCCTTAAGATTGAACATGCGTTAAACTACGATAATTATAATCGATTCATTCACAACTTCCCGAATTCCAAATATAACTGAAGTTGTAGTAAACGTTTTATTATAAAACAGAATTATAATTAAATTCGCTAATAACGATTTATTTTTATATGTTATTTTATACATTTTATTAATTGCTCGAACTATACACATGAATGTTCTAAATAATAAATAAAAATAATTACTATACTTGTGTATGAAAAAGTTCCATTTCGTTCATTGTTTAATTTTGACCGCATAAATATTATTGTAAATAACGCTGTCAATGTTTTTTAAGACAACTTATTGTTAATTTCAAAGATTAATTTGAACTGAACAACATCTAACATTTAGGGGATCGACTAATTAACAATAAAACTATTTAATTATTTGACCTAATTTTGTGTTCTTAAAATATATCCATTAATCCCTTCGTTGCATTCGAAGTGTTTGTGCCAAAAACCAGACATCCAAAACACGTTTGATTGTAAATAGTAAATCTGAGCTTACTATATATATGTGACTGTCATTCATCTGTATTGTACATCCTTTGCCAAAACTTTTTGCTTTAATGATGATTATTATAGACATTGAAATACATACAAAATGCATAAATGTGTACTAAGACATACAATTTATTTTAAAATTGTACATAGTCATAAATTTATGTAACTGTCTATTTAACTTCTAAGTATACATATTTAAACTGTCTAATAAAATGACCTACTGTTAATTAAATGATAATATTAGACCAATTTGACCTGATATGAAAATAATTAATACAGTGGTTTGTATTATGTTTTAATTTTATAATAAATTAATCATTGTTTCATTAACACACGTGACTGATTTATGGTTGATAGAAAAATGTATCCCCATAAACAACTTAAATACATGACTGAGAAATATTACGGTACACGGTATTACTGTATGGTATATTATTAAGATACGAATGACATCTAATGTATACAGGAACTAAAAATATTGTGATTTATAAATTATAACGGCTAAATCGTAATACAGTTTTGTCCTCCAGTGTATAGAGCATACTTATAATAATTTATTGCAGTAATGTTAACAACATAATCATTCACATTTTGCAATATCACATCTGTATATTTTGTAGATTAAAATCTTTACATTAAATTTAAAGGTTATCGGATATTTTTGGTCTCATTTTTCGATTCAAAATTTTTCTTTGAAATTTAGAATTATTCAAATAAATATATTTTTTTAAATAAATAAATGCTCTCGAAATGAAAAAAATTAAAACGGCAAGCTACATACAGTATAATAATATATTATTATAACTTATATACACTTTACGTCGCTAGCTGCTTCAGAACATTACTCAATTCGGAAAAAATCAATATTCCTAACAAACTGTTTATTGACAATGCACTTCTCAAACGTTTTTGATCGTAAAGTATGAATTCGCAAACCAGGCGAACAGACGAAATACCCTGGCAAGCTATATAAAATATATGTTATTTTCGTTAATTTTTTTTTTATTATTATTATTTGTTACGGTATCGCAGTAAATAATGATTAATTTGTATAAGCCGTATATAGACAACGCGAGTGATATAGAATTTTTACCATACACCGCTACTATAATTTAAAAGCATTTGATATCTAACCAACAAAATATACATTACACATATATACCAAGAAACGCGGTACATGTCTCGCGCCAACCGTCCATATTATGCGTATTCGTAGTTCATCAATCAAAAGCATTATGATGATATGTTGTGACCGTGTACGAGAAGAGAAAAAAAAAGAAAAAAAAAGAGTATCCATTTAATACGGATAAGTGTATAGCAAAACGACCGAACGAATTATTCTAAAAAAATATTATATGCACACATAATGCGTATTATATTTATCACATCGATTTCTCGTAAAATACCTATACATTGTGTGTTTGTGTATATTGTGCATGTCTATATATCTTTATAATGCACATGTCATCATTATAATATTACTCTCTGATCAGAGCAGCTAACAAATACCGGACGCTTACACTTAACTCTAAAGGTGCCTTAATAATCTAAAATAACCATTATTATTATTAAAAAAAAAAGAAAAAAAAACAAGACAAACGATTTTGGCTCAATTCTAAAAACCCCTCCAAAAAATTGTACAGTGATTATTATATTTGTTAATGATATTTTTGAGATAATATTTGGCTGTTATACGCGGTAAAGGGCCCTTATAGTGTAGGTTTATTATATTGGGTACTTGCCTACTCTGTACTATACGCCAATATGGTAATATAGGACAAGTACCTTGCTTATTGCTGACAACCGTTCGTTGTCACTTGATGCTCATTATACAAAAAATATGCAGTTGTTTATAAGTTATAACTATTAAGTTTGGTTTCAATAATAACTCAATATAAGATAATAAATAATATAAATGATAATGGTTTTAATTTTTTTTTTTTCGTTTACACGTTTTTTTTCTACGCAAATACTTATAAAGCGTCTATTAGTATAAAAATAACGGGATTAAAATAGGACTAAAAACGTCTGGTTTGAAGTTTATCGAGGTGACTGGACATGATTCTCAAAAAAAGGGATAATTCTCAAAAACTCTAACATATACCGTTCATAATTTAACAGTCATATAAAAATTCTACTGTTTTAAATGAGTGAGTACTGTTGTTACTCTAAAAATTAAAACATTTTCAGTGGTCAGATTATGGTTATCAATTATTACTATATATAGTGAATAAATGTTTAAAATATAAAAGGTTATACTAGCTAACATCTATAACCAGTTATTAAATATGTTTACCGAGATAGTGTGATCAAATAAACAACATAACAAATTACGGACGACACGATGAAGTATAAAGGTACCTTAATAATAATATGCATAATAATAATATGATAGATTAGGCGGTGGCAGCAACGGAGCAGTATCACGTTTGCACGACATAACTTCAGATTTTTGACAGGTTGCTTAACCGTGTGTCATTTTTACACCCGAGTATGAATTTATGTACGCACGTACCCGTTAAAATATGAAACTCAGTGAGCAAATGTTTTTTTTTCAACTATGTCGAGTTACAATTTAATGGATAAAAATAATTCACTTAACTTGCGATACGATTTAACATTTTTTTTTTTATTGATGCATTTTGATATATATATATATATATATATACTTATTTCTAAGTTAATGTAATTCCCGCATAATATTTTTTTGAGGAGTACGCTGCCTGCAAAAAATTCTCCGTGCTTTATGTATTTGATTTATTTACGAAAATCATTATACTTATAATTATTGAATAAAGGTAAAATGTGTGACATAATAAAAATTATAAAATATGATTTGTACTAAAAACCGCAGATCTAGCCGTCCGAAGTCCGGATGTGTATGATAGAGTATTATAATATTAATATTATAGTAGGTATGGGTATTTGCGTTTTTCTTCTCTTCCGGTCGACCGGTCGTTTGTGTGCTATCCTCGACGAAACATTACTCTCAGTCCCGGAAAAATATCGTTGACAAAATTATGGGGCGCGATAAAAATCGCATTTGTGGCGAGTCCGGAGGGCGTTAAACCGTCATCGCGTTGACGTTTTGGCGCAACGTAACCGTTGCACCTGCAGACCACCTCATCATACCACTAAAGTATTATTTATATTATTTGTATACACGTCGTTAAATTATATTATACCGTGACCATAGAGATTTATTGCGATCCTAAAAAAACACACACACACACATATATATACATATATATATATATGTGTGTTATATATATAGTATTATAACTCTGTGGTATTATTATACGGTATCATTTTTTTTTGTCGTTACGTTAACCGAAAATAATATAATATATAGTACATAGGTGTTATAGCAATCAAAATTATAGTAGTTGTAACTTGTTATATAATTTTTTCCGCATTTCTATAATATACAAAAGTACCTTTTTCTACACTATGGTAGATATCGAAGAAGTATCTGGTCCAGCAATAATATATAGTATATATATATATATGGATTTTATATTATTGTAAATTGTATTAGGTACGTACCTTATAATTTAATTATAGACTTGCGATAGAGGGATTTACGTTTTAAATTATTGACGGAAAAAAAGAAATATTTAACAATAGAGTAGATACATATAATTTGTTATAAAATAAAATTTACTTAATACATAAAAACCTATAAAAACTACTTCAGATTTATTTGATGATTTTATAATATGTATAAGAATAACGTCTCAAGTGGTCTACCGTCTGCTGCGAGGGAAATTATTGCCAGACCCCACTACAGATACCAAGATATATTGTATACTTTGATAAATACCCTTTTGAGTTTTAATTCCATTAACATGATGTGCAATATAATTTTAAAAAAGTTTAATACAAAATAAATATTTAGTTTAGAAAAATAATTTATTTCTCAGAATTCCACTTATAGTTATAATATAATTTAAATAAGAACTTTGTTATTTTACAACGACTAAACTTATCCAATACTAAGCCTACTATACGCATAATCTTTGTGAATTATCTTAATCTTAAATATAACTATGTGATATCACTGATATCCAGTAACATAACAATTGTGATCAGCAATATTTATCTTACAATCGTTATTATTTTTATTCTTGTAAACTTGGTATATAACTATTAATTTCGACAATTACAATTTAAAGCAAACTTGCTATTTATTAGAGCTGAAAAATTATATTACTTAACAAAAGGTTCCAACGACCAAAAGGTTTAAATTTTATCTTTTAATATCACAATATTAGCAGAATATAATAAAAGAAAATATTTTATAACATGATATATATATTATATATTATACAAATAAAACAAAAGACAATAATTATTAACATTTGACTTATCACTCTTATAACTATAATATGTTTTATTTTGAATAGTAAGAACAAGAGTTTCTTCGGAGTGATGATTTTAGTTTAAGAAATGTAAAGATAATACCTTATTAAATAGAATTTTCCTAATTGTATGAAAGTATTGAATGTCCGCGATTGAAAAAATAGAAAAAAAATCGTTTTAAATATTTTAATGTTAAAATTTCCGGCTGATTAAATCCGATCAGCTCGACAGCCTTTAAATTGTTTTATCACATCGGATTTAAATAATAAAATTATAACTGATTTAAGTTATTAAACACAGTGTTTTGATTATTAGTTTTATAGAAGTTCTTTCGATTTTTAGATAGATAAGATAATATTTATTATTATTTATCAGAAACAACAGTTTATAATGTTTATATTATAGATTTAGCGCCGAATATAATCATGGTTTTCACACTGTTTCTTATGTGACTCACGCGTGATAATAGATTGTTTAATATTTTGAAACATTCCCATAACTAATACTATACTTCGATAAAAATCATATTATGTTTAGTTCTATGTCAATATAAATTAAAATTATTTTCTATAGGTATAATAATAATGTCACGAGTATTTCTAATGTAATTTTTCCAAATTCAAACCCTATATAATATATATTATGATGAAAATAAAATTTTAAAATATTTCATGTTATATTAATTTGTACGATTTCGGAAATAAATAAATTATAGTAGGTAACATATTATGCGTATAATAAATTTATTTTAACTTACCTATTTATCATATGTATGATATAAAAATCTTTGGGTGACATACCTTGTACAAAGAAGTTATACAATGACTGCCACATTAATGCTAAAACTGAATTAATCCTATACAATACCGTGCAGTAGGTAGGTTTACCTATAGAATATTGTAACTCGCACAGTCATTAACAAAATATATACAATTTTACGTTTGCTCACAAACCTATTATGTCAGTATACTACTTATTCACCATAAATAGTCATTCAATTTTAGAATGTTATCCATTAACTTGCAACCAACTACCTATTGCCAGTTATAACCGTCAGGGTGTCGTGTTTGTGAGACGCGGGGGAATTATATCCATGGACAATATAACGGTTTAAGAAAAATAAAACTTCGTATTTATAATTTATATGTGAGTTGGCACCTGCGCATTCCTTGACGTATCCCAGGCCTTTGATAGAGTATGGCATGAAGGTCTGTTATACAAATTAAAAAAGTTTCTACACCCAACTTACTACATTATACTCAAATCATATCTCACAGACCGTTACTTCCAGGTCCATTTTGGTACTTCTGACTCTAATATAGCAGGAATTGCAGCAGGCGTTCCGCAAGGTGGAATCCTCTCCCCAATTCTGTACAATATTTATACATCTGACCAACCGACCACACCCAACACATTGGTAGCAGACTATGCGGACGACAAAGTCATAATATCATCCAGTCCAGATCCTACTATAGCCTCCAAAAACCTACAAAACCATCTTTCATTAATGGAAGACTGGTACAAAAAGTGGCGTTTTAAAATTAACCAATCCAAATCTGTACATACTACATTTACACTTAAATTAACACCATGTCCTGAAGTAACGCTTTTTGGTACTCAGATTCCCCCATCCCCAAATGTTAAATATCTCGGACTAACTCTCGACCGCCGTCTTACATGGGCTCACCATATCAAAGCCAAAAGATTACAATTAAACTCCCGATTACGAATGCTCAAAACCCTAATTGTCAACAACAAACATTCAAAATTAAATATTAAATTACTTCTTTATAAATCTCTCTTAAAGCCAATTTGGACTTACGGCCTACAGCTATGGGGCAATGCGAAAAATTCTAATCTAGATAAAATCCAAAGGTTCCAAAATATAGCGTTAAGGAAAATAACCAATTCACCACCATATGTGTCAAATCACACACTTCATAAAGACCTGCATATGAAAACAATCCAGGAAGAGGCAAAAAATTACTACAAACGGTTCCACCTACGCCTTAACTCACATCCAAACCCACTCATAAAAAATCTAGGTGTATTAACCATCCCTGGTAACCCTCCTCGGCGTCTCAAGCGTAAATGGTGCAGAGACCTACTAAACCCTTAAAAAAAAAAAAAAAAAAAAAAAAAAAAAAATATTTGTATAAGTTAAAATAACATATACGTATGTAAAATAAAAGACGAAGTGTCATCAGTGGGTGGCTTCTTCACTCAAGATTTTCCTCCTGTAATATTATAGCCTATATTCTTATTGTGCCTTGTGTACAGATTGTATATATATTAATAAAGAAAAAAAAAAAAAAAAATATGTGAGTTGAACAAGTGGTCCATTAAAATATATCATAGATAATTTAAATATCGTGAGCTTACTGTACGAGAAGTTTACTTTCGATGACGTGTTTCAGTGTTTGTAATTGTGATGTGTTGAATAGCCTTCCTACCACTACACTTGAGAGTAGGCAAAAGTTTATTTTTAGTATTTAGAATCGAGTCTATAATAATAAAATATTAAATTTAAAATAAAATAAAATAATAAGTTAATATTTAAAATTTTAAAAATAAACTTAAGAGGTTATAAGACGTATGAGGCGTTGACAGGGATCCCGCATCAACTATATTAAAACATTTAATCACATTTCCCACAAGCCGAATTTCACTTATGTAACTGTTTTGTCGTTTATTCAAAGAGTTATATATTTTTAAATTATCTCAAAATGTACGAATATTTTCGAACTTTTTTTCATACCTGAAAGTTGTTACAAAACATATTTAAAAAAACATTTTATTTTGATGACTATTTTTCACCGTTTTAGTTTTAAGTTTTTACTTTTTTAATTGACAATATACATTTTTAATTTTGTATTCTAATTCAAAATATTTTTCCGGAAATTTTTTATTAATAAGAATTAAATCTCAAATTAGTTTATTTATTAAACTTAATGCTTATAGATCAGCTAAGTTGGTAGCAAAGTTGAGCCACTCCATTTGGTTCATCTAAACATACTAAAAATGTAATAATAATTGTTAGAACATCAAATATTTATTTGTACATTACAATTCTCAGAAAAATATTTAACCTTAAAAAAATGTACGTTGTGATTCTAGAACTAAAACATAAAATATTGTACGAATAAATAAATAATTTCTTTCACAAATACGGTTTTTTCATAACTTACTATTATTCAAATGGTAATAAATAAATATATGCGAAAAAAGTTGACATTTTTTGAGAAAATGAATATTAACGTTTAAAAGGATCACGTAGTTCTATATAACTTTTACTATGACGTGTCAGCGTATCACCTAACCGTTTTAAAGTTATAGTAACAGTACACATATACCTAGTAATAAATAATACTACTTACTTATACAACATTATAATTGGATGTGCGACTGGAAATAATATATTTATTATAATACAATATTTCAATGCGAGTGAAAAAGTGATTGTTGTCGATGTTATGTTGTGTACATCAACCATGTTGAACAATAATAATAATAATAATAATATTATTATATTCTCTCGATGTCACGATGTTTGTCGATAAGCGATCGATATATACTATACGTCTATAATCTTCTACAAGATCAGTTTTTAGATTGGCATGTTGGTTGGAACTTAACTGTGTGTTATTTCTTATACCGTTTTAAACCGATAATACGACGACGTTATTAAACATTCGCCTCTGTATACGCCACATATGTTGTGTGCCACTTCTCATATATATTTACTCGGCTGCGGGATTTGAATGGCATAAATACAGCCGGTGTGGTCGATAAAACACTCGGCAGGTACGGCAATTAAACTTTATGGAATTAAATATTTCAAATTCCAATCAACAATATCAATTAATATTTAGTTTGTGTTCACATCTAAACGTGACAGATCAAAATTATGCTAAGACTAATAATATTGAACGCATGTAAATGACACCGATTTTATTATGGTTGATTTTAGGGTAAGATTTATGCAAATTTCACTGGTACCTACGTACTTTTTTACATGAAAAATAAAAGCGACATGCTCAAACGACAAAATCAATATTGAAAATTTCACTGATATTATTAAAAAAATATTAAACATGCATTTAATAATAATTATAATATTAATAAACTTTTTTTATAATTTGTAAATACTTTATTATTGTTGTTTTACAATTATTGTTGAATATTAAATACATATTGTACAATATAAATTATATAAAAATTAAAACTAAATCTGTTCAAGTCGTTCAAGATGATCTGATATTTCAATTATACAAATATATTATAACATTATTAGGTACCAGCGATTATCATAATCCACGTGATAATAATAATTAAAGAAATCAAATATTTAGGCAATGAAAAATATGATAGTCCATGACATTGAACGCATTGTTAAATTTATTTTAGTTATTAATTTGTTATATTGTAAACAAAAAAATATATGTCATTATAGTCGAATATGGTTTGAATTGAAAATAAAAATAATAAAAATCAAATTGGTCAAAAACTATAATATCGTAAAACAGCTAATTGGTAAGGCTCAGGTTTATTGTTTTAGTTAAAATATCAATATGGTTGGAATTTACGTTTTCAGGTGAAAGAGTGTATTGATGGAACTTACATATAATAAAAATTAAATCGGTAAAATTTACAATCACCTATATAAAATTGCAATATAGTATATTATGTGGTCAGAATTAATGATTTTGTTATAGTTCGATATGGCTTTGTTATAGGTATATTAAAATAATAAAGTATATATTATAATATCACGAACATTATTTACAATTTTCTAAATATAAAATATAATCGTTTACTTGTCATAATATCTCTTTAAAATTGTTTACATACTTTTTTTTTATCTATCAACAAAATACTCAATCACATGGGTATTTGGTTTTAGCCGGATCTTATGCACCTAACCCAAATATATTAGGCAACATAATATGCAATGATGCGTCTTGACGTGTCTTATCTTAAGATAAATCAAATCGACAAATTATTACATAAAATATGTATAATATATTTTTTTATCTTCAGGACACAATTTTTAGGAAGCTATAATTGCACATTTTTATAAAACGTATTAAGATTTATTATTTAAAAAAACTATACAAGTCTGGTTTACCCACAGGAAGTCGCGATTTGTTGATGACTATCGTCCGTTATATAATGTCAACACGTCATGTACCTATTTTGTGCGTGTTTATAAATAATATTTTAATCATTATCTTTTTGATGTTTACGTCATATTATAATTAAAAAGATTTAATTTTAAAAAAAAAAAAAAATCAAAAAAGCGTGATAAATATGGTGAAAACGAGATAACGGCTACTATCCTCGGCTGCACATTATTACAATATTAATAACGTTTACACCACTAAAGTGCAACGTCGTATTAATAAATCGACCACCGTGGACCGTGATATGTAAATTGAAGGTGTAAAATAATATTATTTATTATAAAAAATGTTTTTTTCTGCGCCGGTCATCGCGATGTCGCCATAAACCGCAGTTACCGACACGGCGACATACGCACTCATTATCTGTATTATATTGGGTACGCGTATACAATTGGCTGACGGATGAGTTCGGCGATGTCATGCCGATAAGGAGTATGAAAAATGAAAAATCGTCGGCATACACCGAAATCAGTGAGGTAAACGCGTATATTATCGCGGCGGATTAATGAAATATAATATTATATAGAAAAACGTTCCGGCTCGGTATAACGATGATGACGGGCTGACGCGCGAAACTGGCCGGCTATAATATAATAATTTAATGCGTATGCCTACACCGTAAACCATCCGTAACTACCTGTACGTCTGAACGTACTTCTCTGTCGTACGTCATCATTATCGTCATCATTATCGTTATTATTATTATTATTACTATCGTGTGTGGAGCGCAGTCCGTAAAAGTTTTTGTAAACCGCGTCGTGCGTTTGACTGTTTGACGACTGCGGGCACGTCGGTGGCTTGCAGTGAGATTCGAGACCGGTTAAAAGTTTTTTTGACGAAAAAATATGATCACGCGTGTCGGAAACGTGTACGCGTTTGGAAGTTTTATTGAAAGTCGGTAAAACAAAAAAATCTAAATCCTAATTTATACATACAACGAATAAGTAGACGATTAATATGAAACAGATATACCCAGACACCCAGTTTATTTGAAACGTTCCACGTTATGTTTGTTCGAAATTATTTTTACTTTTCCTCTTTTCCTAATCATTTTCCATAGCGAAAGCCAGTATCTAAAAATAATATGAATGTTGAGAAATGGAATTTTTTCAATAGGCATTCTTTTATTAATATTTTTTTTCTTGATTTTCAAATCGACCATCAAATCAAAAATATATTTTATTATAACAAAGTTTTTTTTTTTAAATTTATTTAAACGTTATACCATGAGTTTCTACAATTATGATATAGTGTTAAAGGTACTAACAGAGAAAGAAAAAATAGTTATAATAATACATATAGGTAGATAACAATAATAAATTTGATTAATTAGCTGCGTTAAATTATAAAGTCTGTATGGTTAAATAAAGATAGCATGGGAAGTATAATATTAATTTGTTGAGATAATAATGTAATATAATATCGGATATCAAAAGGGATGTTGAAATATTTAAAAAGGGACAATAACCTAGTGCACTGTAGTGCAATTTATTTAACTATAGAATTGTTGTGGAGAGTGCAGGGTCGTTCAATGAAAGTTTGAATGAATGAGAGAGAAGTACATTGTGGCTAACTCGGAGACGGAAAAACGATGTTATGCATTTCCTAGCGAGATTAAGGTTGTAAAACCAGGGTTCTAGTGGGATAGTTGGGGATATAATTCTATACCAAATGGCAAAATGAGGTGGTATAGTGTTTCCCATTGTTTAAACCATATATTGGTTAAACAGATTTTGAGGTTGGAAATTAAATCTGACCGTGAGATTTTTTTATTAGAAAGGATCATAACAAAGTTAGGAACAAACTTGTTAAAATTTGCATATTATATCGAATATTAAACGAAAATAGTTTAAAATATTGACATATTATTATCCATATATAAATATTTAGACATGTAGACTAGACATATTGATTACTGTTAGTCGATTAGTCTATGATGACTTTTTTTTTATTTTTTTATTAGGTAGGTATAAGAAATCTACAGTAGTTTTCGAAATTGACAATAGCAGTAAATCATCCAAATTCTTATAACTAAGCAAGTTATGTGTTATTACTTTTTTATTATTTACGAAAAGGTGTAGAAAATGGCTAAAAAACATGTTAATAAAACACTTTTATATTTTAATAATATACATACTTATTACGCTTTATTATGATATTGATTTTCTTCAAACGTTTACCAGACTTCTCTTGTTTCAGTCACCTCGCATTTTGGTAGGCCGACATTGTAGCTTAAAATATTAATTTATAATATATTATCTTTGATAGAAACTACTTATGGCTTTCTAATACACCTATACACCTGAATGCATTTTGAAAGTTTTTGAAACTATTGTAATAGTAGTTTGGTTTATATTTAAAGCATTTATTAGTTCCAAAAACTATGATATATCGTGATAAATATTATTTATTATATGTAGGTAATATATTATTGTGATTTACTATTTTCACAATTTTCAACATTTTATTTTGAGGGGCAACGGAAAATTAATAAATGGGCCACACTATATATGGACATATGGTAGGATACATTGATTGGTTGTATTTTTATATTGTGATGGGTATTTCACGACGTTCTTCACAAATAATTTTGTGGAGATTGTTTTCGACGAACCTTATATATACCGATACAAAATTGAAGATATTAACTATTAAATTGTTAAACACAAATTATATTCCTATCGTTACTTTATTGACTATACCTACGTAGCTACGTAATACATAATATATACAATAAACGCAGATCGTCATGCATATTAATATACAACGCTTATTAATATTATTTTGATGAGTTATTGATCAGTCTTTAATTTTCATTTTACCCGCAATACCCTTGGGTTCAGAATATTTATACCGACCGTTTAATATAATATAGGTTATATGTATGTATTTATATGTACGATTTGCTAGTCTGTAAATTTTGCATATACCGCTGTAGAATGTTTATACAACTGAGCTGTTGAGCACATACGAGAGAGATTTTCAAATTAAGTTATGAACCATTCAGATATACAAATAAGTGTTATTACTTATTATAATTGCATTTTTAATTATCTGGACCAACCAATATATATATATATATATATACAAATAACCTAACCTGCTATCTAACCATATAGGCGTGTAGCCTACACATTTCCCGAGCATTATTTTTATTTGCCATTAAAAGTTAAAATAATAAATGTATTGATATCTTTATACTTTAAAAAATAAAAAATATTAAAATATTTTTACATTTATATATGAATGCGTGAATGGCAAGTATTGATTTGATTAAGTTAAATCAACATTAAGTTATAATTTAAAAGTTACCAATATTCAATAATATATTTATTGTACCTATATAATAATGACTGTGTAACTATCAAATATTTAAATAACTTACCATTTAATTAAATTATTTATATTAGTATTCCATCGTATTGTCCACTATAAAGAGTTGTTTAGACAAATTATATTCTGTGATTCATATGGTGTATTATTGAAATAAATAAAATATATAATATTATTTGGTTACTTTATAATCATTGTTTACAGTGTAATTAAATAAAAAGTATTCTATTTTTATTCTTAATTTAAACCACCGTTATAATTTGAATACATAGATATGTTTTTAACTTGACAACTTGACGTAAATAAAGTTTATCAATTATTATTCAAACAAACAGAAAAAAAAGCTATGTAATAACAATGAAAATTAATAATTGAATTAAGTTAATTAAGAATATATATGTGTGTGTGTGTGTGTATTATTATGCTTAATTATTTTGCAATAATTTATTTTATTAACACTGGTTTATATAACATGCAATTAATACCGGAGTACCTAGTCAAACTTCCGGTAAGTATATGGTTTGACATGCATGGTTTTTTATAGTGACAAAAAACTCTTTTGGTTTTAAAAAATGTTTTGTTTATATTTATTTACTGACATTTTAATTTAAAATTAAATGTTTATACATTATAACTTAATTATTAATTTGAACCAAAAATGTAATTATCAAAACCCTCAAAATTAATCAAAAATTGTTTGTTTATTCAACAAGGAAAAATAATGTCAATTGTCTTTGCAAAACTAATTCATTATTTTTACTGAATTATTCTGATTACACGAAGCGCGCTAAGTTAATTAAAAGTTGATCATCCATGCTTAATTTAAATTCACAGTTTTAATATTCATATGTGCAGTCAAAGAATAGTTATACAACAGTTGATGCATATAACATTTTTTCACGATATCATATAAGGCTATAAAATTTCGAATAACCAATTGACAAAATGTAATTTAATGCAGCGAGTGGACATACCTATTAAATATATTAATAAAATAGAAAAACAATCTATAAAATGGTTACGATATTAAATTGTAATATACAAAACCATGTACAATGTACATAGTGATACAATTCATTGTTATTTGTTAGAGCAATAACCGAATTTAATAGTTTTATAGTTTTGTATATTATAGTAGCCTGCAGTAGGTACATATGTATAAAAACAATCAATTAAATAGGTTTATATTCAAAGCAGTCTTTCCAATTGCTGATATTATTCGTAACAGTTTATTGGTAATTTATGCGGATTTACGTGAATATTTGTAAAGATTTATAGTTGTAAATAATAATATAAAAAATATTTATATGTATTAAACAATAAAAATAAAATTTTAGTGTGTTTATAGTATTATATTATTTTCCTTATAAGTGTGTATTGCTGTGTTAAAATTCACGTACAACTGTTATTGCAAGGAATTAAAATATTAAATTGCGTTGACCTACAAATAGTAAAATAATTTTCGAATATGACTTTGTTATTTTTATTTATGACGTGATGAGTGATGGACTACTTATTTGTCCGTCAAATGTGCACGTCTATTGAAAATTTGAGATGTAATTTAATAAAATCATATGAAATGATACGTACAATTTAGTTTAAAAATATATAAAAATGCTTTTGGTGAAGGAAACTTTGTATATTATAATATTTATTTATACTCAAATCACGTTTTATTTAAAAGTCAAAACTTCATCCGAAATTACATTTCGTTTCAATATAATATAATATTACGCTTCATTTTCGTCGTTGAGAAAAGGTTTCTTGAATATTTAATATTACTTTGGGTTTCCTTACTATAAATTTAAAATTATTTTACTTTTATTAAATTTGCCAATACCTATATCAATTTTACCCAATATTATAACCTAACGTTTATAATAACTTAAAATAATCAGGACTGTGACACACAAATCTAATTAGCACGATAACAAGTATATAATTTTTATGTTTTCTGAACCAGTAACATAAAAATCACTCAAAATCTAAAAATAAAATTAACTTAAATATTCCTAATGCTTATCAGTTATCACAATAACTTATTTAAGAGCTTATAAATAATTCAATAAATTGCGAATTTGTGAATATTCATATTAAATTAAGACAAATATAGATTTATTCCAGCGTTGTATGTTTAGAAAATTAGTAAAATATAGAATTCAATACGCCATTTTTTGTGAAAATATATAAACAAATATAAAATTAATGAAAAAAAATTATTAGTTGCTGTAACAGAAAAGGTCCCCTCCATTATTCAATATAACTTGAGTTTTAAAATTAATAACTTTTTTTTGTTCGGTATAGGTTTATTCTTATTTCGTATTTATTTATTTTTCTGGTGAAAAATTCTTTCAAAATGTATGTTGTCAGGTATTTCCGTGTTTTCTTTTTAGTCCCTAGTGTAAGTTAGCTTTACAAATTGTATTGTTATTATTATACAATTCGACTTCCAATACACACTGAGATGTTACATTAAAAGGTTTTACATATATAAGTGTTTTCCTTTTTTTTACTAAAAGCACACATATGTAATTGTAAAACCAACAACACATTCACTGCACATGTACCTAACGTCTTGAACTACAACATTTCTGTGTTACAGTTGAGTGTATATACCGTATGGATAATGGATATACTCAATGATATTACGTTTTTGCACGTATCAAAGTAAAACAACGTTAAAATATAATTTTTAAGATTATAAAAGTTTACTTACCTTCTAATATGATTCGAATCGAATATTGCCAACGTGCTAAAATTTATACTCACCAATCGGTACTTTTAAACGACACCAGATAGCATTAGGATAATGATTATTTTTAGTTTTAAAAATTTAATTGCTTTATTGGAAATTGAGGTTAGCGGATCCGTTGGATAAGATTTGTATAAAAGAATTTAAAACGATGATGGGAAAATTGTTTTTATATGTATACACTAAACTTCTACTTCTACATACTCGTTAGTCGTAATAAGGTTTTTATCCGAAAAAAAAATAATGTGAATGTAGTCATAATCGTTAAAAATAAAAATGTAACGGTTTTATTTTATGAGTATATTGTCATTATTCTATCATCTAAAGTGTATAATAAGATATTAGAAATAATAAACACCAACGTACCAAACAACAAATCAACCTTGTATCGTAAGTTATATGTTTTTCTCTATTTAAAAATAAAAAGTAAACAGAAAACCGAAAACCGAAAACCTATGTTCGCAATAAAATGTTAAATTTTATTTATTTCACATGCGTAAATCATGGCATTTGCAGTGGTGCGAGAAGTAACAATGGTGAAATTCCTTCGGATCAATTGCAGAGATAAAATTCTTCGTACTATTAGTATACCAAGTATGCGGTTTTTAATGAATATTGTAATAGAATGCGTAACGTTTGATGATAATTTGTATTTGTGAGAGTCGTAAAAATTATATTTATATAATAATTTAAATAAACGGAAGTTTAAATTTGTTAATTTAAAATATTATAACTTATAAGACTCGTAATTACGTATAATATAATTTAAATAAAGATTAAATATTTTCACGATTTTTAATAGAATTTGACTACCTTCCCATTTTAATGGGACCCATAGATTATATAGCATAATAATATTACAGCTAAACTATATACTTAAAGGTATTAGTTGTTGGGCGGATGATGGTCACGGCGCGGCAACATAAACGTGACGTTACTAACCGTAATGAAACGGCTATTATATAAAGCACAAAAAAAAAATGAGTGGCATCAACTCCATCAGGAAAATAATATTTTAAAAATGTATATTATAATATAGATACATCACATTAAAATAATGATATATATTGTACTATTTGTACTTACAGTATATTATGTTTATCACCTGTAAGATTTTCCATAACTTAAAAATATAGATTATTCTATGAACGTAAATAATATCCACGAGAAAAACTACAATTAATCAAACCTGAAACAAGAGAGTATGGTATGAATACAATTTCAAATCTCAATAATAAATAATTTTTATTCGAAAAAGAGAATAATTTACTTCTTCGACGATTTATTTTTGAAAACTAGTTTTATTTTTTATGTAAAATTTATAACTATATATACCTTTGCGCTACTCGAAAAAACATTCATTGACAAAATTGCGTTTGCGGGTGTCGAATATCGATTTAAATTTCCAATTAAAATCCAATACGCTGAACATAAATTTATCAGAAAATATTGTCGAGAAAATTGGTTGAGATTCTTTACTTAAATTATATTGAAATGAACCGCTATAGAATAACAAGAATAATAATAACATTAATATTGCTTTTCTATACACAAACGGATGCATTGTAGGATTCAATAGTCTTATTTAAATTATAAAAAACATTATTACGCTCAGTGCCTAGTTGAAAAGGTTTTGCAGCCATGTAGCCTCAACTGTTTTCATAGAACGGCATACGTCGTTTGGTGTAAAATAATAATTATTAACTTTTATTTATAAGTATACCGTTATAATTAGAAAATCAATTCGTATTTACCTAACCGAAAACTTTTGACGGTTTCTTTAAACGAAAATATCACTTTTACGAACCCGCAAAATATTTATACTTTTATTAGTAGTACACATCGTCAAAAACAAAAATAAAACGACAACAGGTGACACGAAATCGACGAATTCCAACACGAGAACGTCGGCATAATCAGACCCTAAAATCGCTCCAAACCAGCGGTCACGTACGTATACGCGTGTACCTAACCACATAATGGTACCGCCTATATATGCATATACATAATATATATAATATAAACCCGATACAACACTACAACAGTATATATTTGCAATATATAGTTGGCAGATTACCAGATGCCCGCGACGTCGGTCGGTCGGTCGGTCGTGTTCGCGTCCTGATGAACGAAAAGTACGATTGGACGACACCGCCCGCCGTAGGAATTTCAATTTCGATCGTATATATTGCGTGCGCGACGGTACCGACTTATTGGCAAGCAGGTACGCGACGTTATTATGTAAATTGTCTTATTTCGCGTTACGTTATATTTTGCGCATCATCTTTGACGCGTGTTTATGGCGCACACCGTCGGACAACGACGCCGCCGCCGTCGCAGCTGCCGACGAACGGTTCCTTCCGCGATTGCTATAATATAACTACGCTGTCGCTATTATTACAATATATTATTATGATTATCTATTTTGCGGTCATCAACTCAAAGCGATACTCCGTATTTTAGTATCGAAATTGCGGAAGACAACAACAAATTGAAGCATAAATTACCGAGAAAAATATAAAATGTGTAATGTATATTCAACCTTTTACCCTTCGACTGTCTCGAATAGTGTAGGAAAAATAATAAAAAAAGCTACTTTATTATCTTTACTTTGACTGTACAGAAAAAGCTGTTTAGACGTATAAGGTACTCGATCTCTTGTCCTAATATCATTATATACACGAACGACGAACATATTTAAACTGTCAATGCATGTTTATGATTGACA
Source organism: Rhopalosiphum padi (assembly GCF_020882245.1). Lineage (NCBI taxonomy): Eukaryota > Metazoa > Arthropoda > Insecta > Hemiptera > Aphididae > Rhopalosiphum > Rhopalosiphum padi. Next base: position 6,756,484 of record NC_083598.1, on the reverse strand, counting down.
TTGATCAGTGATCACCTTATACATTTTCACGTGTAAGTTCTTCAAAAAGAAAAATTCTTCACTCTGTAAATCATGTTTTTCCCCATACACACAATTATATTATCGTAAAATTTGCTTATTGTTCGATATTTATGAACAGATTGCGAAATAAAAGTTTTAAATTTAAGTTATAAATACTATCGATAATGCAAATGAGTTAAAAACAAATTATAACAGTAAAGGCAAACAATTATCATCCCTGGGTTAATACTTAATAAACATATTTTTTTTTCTTGTAACAGTGAACATAATTTTTTTTTAAATAAATTTTGTTGTTGAGATGCGTCTTCTTAAATAAACTAAACAATTCTAAAGATCCCGTTTCAAAACAGGATATGGTTTAGTATTAAGTATTGTGTATTCAGTTTATTATGTTATTATAATGAGTTGCATGGTTAAAAAAATATATAAACACATAATTGTGTTATAAAATATAAAATCGTGTGTATACAAATCATGTTTGGAATAATTATGAGTTTAATATTATAATATTATAGTCAGGATTGAAAAGTATACCAATTTATTAAATATAATAATATAGTGATAATGTTTACTCAATGGCTTAACATTTTTATATTTGCGACTCGCTCACTCGCTGTATGCATAAATTAATTTCTCATGAATAACTGATAATATATGGAGGCTGAATTCTACGAGTTTCGTGGACTGATCGTTGTGTAGCATAATAATGTTTTTCACAACCGTTTAAATTGTATGAGACAACAAAATGGAGTGTAAAATGTATAAAAGAATAACAAAATATTTTGTTTATTAAAAAAGAACTTTAATAAATATATATTTTTTGAATTAAATTACATATTCTATTACCTAAATAATTTGTAATTTTCAAAGAATCAAACGTCAAGTAAATTAATCAATAACACGTTTTACAGTTTTACACAATAATAGGTGTATAACATAAATATAAAATAATGATATAGTTAAAAGATTTGTAAAGTCAATACAATAAATTTACAAATTTCTATTTTTGTATTATATTAAATGTATTTTTGACGGGTAAAACTAATTTAAAAAGAAAGTTATATTTTTTTTTTAGGAGTATTATGTTAAGTCCATTTGGTACGCAATTTAAGCTCACTATAATTCAGAACAAAATAACGTTTGCTATTAATGGTCAAAGTCGTAATAGGCACAAAGTTATTGGGACCCGTTGGAGTGAAGTAAATTGTTCGCATATTAGGTATTAATATTTAAACACTATTATATGTGACTATTTACTATAAAGATATAATTTACATGAAGCTGTAAATCAATTACATTTGACAACGGACGTATCAATTTATTTGAATACATTTTTTTTTTTGAACCAATAGTTTATATTAGAATATATTATATGGAAAAGTACAAAAAAGGGAAATATAAGAAGATAAATGAAACCGCCTTTATATAGGGGCACGGGAGAAAAGACACATTTCATTCTATTGAAAAAAAAACCGATAGGTTATCTACGATCACATATACGGCTACACACTATTCCAACAATATAAATTCCTTCCATGTAAATTTATCAATTTAAATAAGTCTACAGATGTTTCTCATACAGTCGTGATTTCGTTTTTACCAGGTAAGAATTGCCTACATTTACTCTAATAATTCCAGACTAAAAAGTAGCACAGACATTTTCACACTAATTGTCAAGGGAAATTGTTATAAAAGTATAGGCAGGTATTTAAGAATGCGTGAGTGTTGTGATGAGTATCCAAAAACTTTATACGCAGTTACTCGTTTCTCGTTAGCCAAAGCCCAAAGGATAGCAAAGGATTGAAATGTTGTTTTGTACAATACTGCTAATATCGGAAATCGTCACCTTTTTATCATTTAGATGAAACATTATAAATTTTTATATAACTGTTCTAGTGTCTATGGATTTGTTATATTATTTAAAATAGAGAATCGTTAATATTTATGTCATTTTAAACATCGTCATCGGCAGATACTTTATTTTTTTTTATTGACTTAACCGTTTGCATTATATTCAATGATATGTAAGCACTATAGCTATTTTTGTAAATGTATTATCAAACATGCTTTTTACAAACGTAGACTAAAAGTTACGTTTTTATTGTAAAATTAATAGCTGTTTCTGATTGTTCAATTGATGTAGTGGAAGGTTATTTTATGCTATAGCTTTTTGGTCAATTTCAATAAGTACAATATCAATATAAAAGTTTCAATCAAACAACTACGATTCGTTTACTAGACGCTATCTGTTGGACCATTTGGTAAACTTTGGTTTTACATTTATAATACTGGCTCTATCGTACCGTTATAACAATAATGTTCTTACACCATAGTATCACCAGATATCGTAAGTATAATATTATGTTATGTCAATATCGTTTTCTTTAAAGTTTCGGTTACTGACATTTATGGTATTATTATTTTCGTAATAATGTTCTTATAATAATAATAATATCATACTGACATAACTATTGTTTCCCAAGATATGTATACGACTCTCAAAAAATTATACAATTGTTTGTTTTTACTTTTGTAGATTGGATAGCATCTACATAATATATTGTATCTAAAAGAATAGCATTAAAATAAATATAACATGTAATTTCGTTATTAATTATTTGAGTTAAAAAAAAAAAAAAATTCCAAAAACAATCATATCATATTGTTAGAGTTCAATAATTGCAAAACAAATAACGAATTTAACTATATGTACGTATCACATATGCGATCGTTTTAAATATTATTGTGTCGGCACGCAACGAACAGTTCAAAAAAATATTAGAGAACTTACTAACCATTGTTGTAATTTGCGAATTGATCAACCGAATTATGTATTTTTGTCGATCAAAACTCACTGTAATCATTATACCGGTATGGACACCGTCCAAGTAGTCGGACTATTGTTGCAAGACACTGCCGATGTACGGAAAACCGGAAGTACGATCGACGAAGCGGACAGCGCTAGGCTGGCGCCCGGCAAAACGGCAAAACAAAATGTGAAGAAGACTGTAAACAAAACTAATTACAACTTTTTTTTTTTCATGTTTAAACCGACGGCGCCGTGGGAACTCGCATTACTTCCACGGCACAACTATTTACAACTAAATACAACGGAACTGCTGCATAATATTATTTAATCGACGGAACAAACCATCGCTCACTGAGTATCAACCAATGAGTGATCTGTCGACATTTCGACAACGGCATTATTATAATAGCCGTACGATTATACAATACAATAATTGTGTTTAAAACTGGAAATCTGATTTCCTAATAACCGAAGAAAATGTCGTGAAAAAAAATATACACAGTAAAATCCACTTGACGTGGAAACCGCATAATGCGGACAACCGCTTAATGCGGGGACAAACAAGCAGAGTCCCGAACAAAATGTACTCGTTACATTAAAAATCGGTTTATCGGGACAGCCGGATAATGGGGACAGATAGATCAGCACCCGACGTGTCCCAATTAAGCGGATTTGACTGTATATTATACGGTAGCGTCGTGGTAATCCGATAACCGCTTCGAGTGTACATGGCCACCATTTTATAACTGTACTTATGCAGACCGATAAAATAATAATCATAACGATTATTCCGACTGCATATTATATAATGCACTAAAACCATATACAATATTAGGTATAAGCATTTAATACAATATTTAACATTCATTGTGCACAAAAAATGTATTATTATAATAATTCGGTGATAGATAAATAATTTGGATTGATTTCATGATGCTGAATTTGGTTTATTATTTGTGTTTAGTGACCATAAAATACTCACTACTCAGATAGATTAAATACTGTCAGTTTGCTGTTGGTCCGTATTAACTATATGTTTATTGATATTGTATGAATTTAAAATTCAAGATTATAATTCATTCTAAATTATTTGCATTGATATAGTATTAAAACATTCACTTTAAAAAATGAAAAAAAAATTCAAAATACGTAAAATAAAATTCTTGATACCTATTATATATCTACAATGCATATGTATCGAATTTGTATAAAAACGAGTATCGTATGTAACTACCACCAAAAAAACAAGTTCAAATTCATAAAAATCTCAGTCCTAGTCATGTCATGAAATAACTCATAATAATATGCATTATATATATATTTTACGGCCAAGACAAGATTATAATAGTGTACTTTATTGTGGTACGAGACTATAATATTGTAATTAATAGTTAAATGTTCGTGTTTTTTAAAAAACATTCTTTTAATTTATATTTGGTCAGACAAATCAATATACCTATAGTGTTGTTTTTTTACAACACCACATTTTTGGCAACAGTTATAACAGTTATGACCTGTACAATGTATAGGTATGCTAGTGGGAATATTTTTAAAGAATGTAACATACACAATTTTCATACTTGATAGTAATTCATAGTCAAGTGCGTTTATAAAAAATAATGTAATAATAAATTTGTTATGCACATAAATGTAACATTTAATAAAATAAACACAGTTATGTTGAGATCATAATATAATAAACTGATGTGACTATACAATTGATATGATTTTATGAGCCTTTCTATGTGTTTTATTTTAATTCATCCCAAAAATATAGGATAATATTATATTATTTCTATAAATCATTTTTCGCATTACCTTGAGTAGCTAGTTCAGCGTATCAAAATGGAAAATAAAGATAAATAATAAAATGTCGTTCCATTATTTTGTTAATAAAAATGTAAATAAAAATCACGAAAAGAATAATTGTATGTTACATATACCAAAAAATACTTTACAAATTAAATATGTAAAAACAATTTAATTTAATAAAATAATTACGAACTTTTAGCGGCTTAAGCGGAAAGAAAATCGTTGATTTAAAAATACCTATTATTATGTTAGTGAAAATACCCTTGGAATGTAATGGATGTTAATTAAATCATTTAAATCTTGTATTATATAGTTGACCACTATTTTATGAACTTATTGATTTATTTACTTGACTATATCACGACAAGGATAATTTTTCACTCATTTTCGTTAGAGTAAATCATTTTTGTTTTCAATATTTTTATTAATGTCTGACACGAACAAATGTCTGTTACGAGCTATCTCTACTCGAACGCACGTTATATTTTATTGGATCAGTAAAATATTATTATTAAGACGCGTACATGCACGATATGAGCGACGGTGTTCGTGTGCGGTTCGGTAAACACAATATTTTGGACAAACGGCTGTAGTTACTGTGGATAAAAATATCTTGTACGGTTTTCGTATTATCATCGAGCAGATCATCAGCGCACGTATATAATAATATTATTATTCATCGTTTGTCTCCCGGTTCCGACCTCGAGAGTCAAGAGGGGAAACATATTCGCGTGTTGGTTTTTATTTTTTCGAAAACTGTATAATCAAGAGAATATTCGAATGATGATAAATCGACATTCGACAACTATTATAGTGCGGATACATGATCCACGCTTGGGAAAAAAAAGCCATCGCCGCGCGTCGTTGACGTGAAGAGTCATCGGATGTCGATGAGGATATAATATCATATATAATAATGTATGGTGACTGACACCGCCGATGACGTTGAAGTATCCGGAACCCATTTTCCGCGCGTGGTCCATCGTCTCGATAAAAATATGTCTAGTTTATCGGACGGCCTTATTTTTCTTTTCCGACTTTCCGGTATTGGAGTGCAATATCTATATTATATATTTCATAAATTTAACCGCACTCTATCTAGTGACCGACCGCGACAGATTGCGCATCGACTCGTTTTCGTCCGAATTGAAAACTCCGATAAGTCGTACCGATGAATGATAAGTGATGATTGAAATAATATACGACTGTTACATTTCAATTATTTATGTAATTTGTAAAATATAATATAATAATTACTCGGGAATGAAACTACCTATATTGTTGAATTAAAATGTATGGATTTTAAATAATTATAAATATAATTATCATTAACATTAATCATAGAGTTGGCCCAACACTAGTAGCCTGTAATCATTTTGTAAGTATATTTGAAGCACAATAATTGGGTGGGGGAAAGTCCGAAAGTATCAATAATATTATATATGATATTATACAAATTTTATCGAACGATACTCTATATAGACACCGACGGTTCCACTGTCACATCCCATCGTTTTCTTGATTATTTCATTTTATTCAATGCTAGCCCGTCGTTGTTGTCGCTCACACAATTGCCATTTTAAGAACCACTGGTTTAAATATTATCGGATTTTCACAATATTATATATATGCTTCCATGAGTTATTTTCGAAAATGATTACGGAAAAATATTAAAAGTTATAAATAAACTTACAAAGTTATTGATGTCCAATGTTGCCGTATATGGGTATATGTAATAATACCGTGTAGTTGGCGTTGTACTCGCTGTCCACTGATCGCCATACCGTATATTTTATAATAATAATTTTTTTATTTTCGGTTTATTATCTTGTTATTTTATTATTATCTTATTATATTAATATGGTATAGGCGGTATAGCAGTCTAATATTGACATTTGTCAGTACCATTACCATGGTATATTTTTATGCTCATACGTGTATTATTTTAATAGGTGAGCGAAATGCAAACACGACGCTAACGATGTAAAATTATTAGCGACACCATCGACGGGCTAGCAATAATTATAGATAATTGTATTGCTATATAGATATGATTATAACATAAAAACCAGATAACACCCGACACCTGCGATGAGGGGACCTCATCAATCGTCTAAAACTATAGATTACGCCACTGTCATGTGTATAATATAGTATATATAAAGTAATTACTTAGGTATATTATAAGTATTACTGTATTAGACGGGATGACATGTTACAAATTAACGTCTATAAATACAGACTTGTGTACATATATATATCATGCGATGTTTGTGCGTGGATGTGAGTGCGTCCGACAAATTGTTCAGCTATTGGTTTTTGGGAAACTTATTTGTAAACGGCGATGAACGACGTCCCTTTTAAACTTTACAATTTACATGTCCCCGGCGACAAAACGCGTATTCGGGATTTTTTTTTTTTTGTTAAAATAAAGATAAAAGAAGCGAGCTAGTGTTGTTCCAGACATCGGCCGGACATAATAATATATTATCGACGATCAATTTTTAATTTTAAAACAACGTTATTGAAGTCTGAAAAACATTATGCGTTCCAAGTGAACATCGTTTTATTGTAATAATTATAGTGTAGGCTGTATTATAATAATATAGATACGTGTTTGGTGCAATACTATAATAATATTATAAGTATTTATAACTGAGTAAATTTTGATAACAAAATAGGGGAACACGCGAACACGGGGCAAAACCAACTGAAAAAATGAAAACCTTCACAATTATTCAGGATTTTAAGATATACTTAATCTATTTGTACAGTTGTATCAAGTAACTTCTTGTTTACAATATTTAGTTGTAATACACTGGATATCGATTATATTTATTTTTTAATAAGCCATTAACTTTTTTTTATCATTTTATCGATTTTGCCCCGATAGCGGGTCAATATCGATTTGTAATAGGGCAATACCGATGCATGGGTAATAGGTATTAAAATAATTATAAAAAATAAATAAAATAAAATGCTTTTTTTCTAATTTACTTCATATATTTCACTAACTCTCGAATAACTAACATTATTATGAAGAACATCTTGAACAGCACTTCTTAAATTATCCACCCACCAATTTTGCCGAGTAGTTTTTCTAATATAATTTCGAACCATTATTAAAAGTTATATTAATAAAAGTATTAGATAATTAAAATACGAAAGTAATATTTTCAAGCTGTATTTATTTGTAATTATTTAAATAGGTTCATCTATAACCAAACATAAACTAAATTGATATTAATAAGTAGAAATAAAGTAATACTAATAAACAATCGATTTTGCCCCATCGGTTTTGCCCCAAAGCGTTTTATTTAGAAAATTGTTGTTTACTGATACAATCTTGTAGATAAAATTAGTTTATTGAGTGCAAAACAATCTTTGCAAGTTGTAGATTCATACTAAATGTGTACGATACTTGTAGTACAGCTGTATCATAGTTAAATCTTACATTCATAATAAATAAATATAGTAATAATTACCTTCAAAATGATCATCTTTAAATAATAATTCAAATCACAACGTTGCAGTAGATGTTAACAGTGATACCAACATTTTTCAGGATAAGGAATAATATAAATTTGAAACTGATAATTTTCATCCATCAATGCGTAATAAGCTATATCGGTTTACCCCAGTAACCGTTTTGCCCAGTGTTCCCCTACTAATATAATAATATTCTCTGTAGTGACAACTCGTCAGAAACTGCGTTCCCCTTAAAACAATACCAGTTACTTGTAGATGACAATTTTAATTAAAAATAAAAGCGTATAAAAGTATTTTTATCTGAATTGAAAAATATATTGTTTTCTTTATCTACAATTATTATTATAAATAGTTATTTCAATGGAATTATTATATTTGTTATTTGGACGACGGTCGTCGGTACAGTGAAACTGCTGCTCGAAAGGACAATCATAAAAATAGTATGTAATATTGTTATCGTTGGTTGGGCGGAGGTGGCAGGGGAAAATAAATCGCGTTTATAAACGGTATTGAAAATGTGTTCATAAAATTATCATACAATAGGTGTACGCTGTGTTGTTATGTCTTTAAACAGTATAAAAATTAAAAACGCAAAAAGCACAGACTAAAATATCTTAGTTCACGCCGTTCACGGCAAAAAGTAAAACGTGTTATCCTATTTTAATCACTTATCAGTTGGTAACTTTTTTAGGATTATTCGTTTTGTATCACGGACATATCGTAGACCTTAGTCCGTGGTTTTTATATATGTTGGTAATGTTGTGTAAATTAATATTATATAATATGAAGTGTACATTACCTATATCATTGTCAATAATGCAAAATAAATGTGTATTTTGTATTTCGACCTTGCACGATGCACGTTGACAAAATATCAAAATAATATAACGTATAATTATATTATACGGGATCAGCGAGATCAGCAAGCGATGTTTGTGGTGGCATTAGCTTACTGCATTATTGTGTCTATCGTAATCTAGAAAGAGTGACATTTCAATTTTTCATTGTAAATATCGTACATTTCGTTGTATTGGACGCGTCGCTCTTTACAAATATTTAATCTAAATCTAAAGAAAAAAAAATGTACACATCCCGACAAAAAAATAATGAAACGTCATCACCGTCATAATGTTCACGACTAGTGTTTCAAAAAATAATAATGTAGATTACATTTTTGTGGCTGTTGTCGACAGATTCGGCCGTTTTATCTAAGATTTTTCATTTTGAACTACATTTTTCCCTCCAACCCGCGCCTATGGATTTTTTATCGGGGAAAAAAAATTACCGTATTATTGAGCGCTTTACGTTCGCATAATATGTATACAACTACTACAACGATATAATAATATGCTAATCGTTGTAAACTTTATTTTGCATAATAATTGTATGTAGTTCAGCGCGTCAAAATATTAGCGACTTCCGATAAATAATTTTGTTGCATGGACACGTGGTTATAATATCGTCTGTATCATAATGTTTTATAATATTGTTCATTATTTCGTAGTTTCGTACGAGAAATGACAATTGTGATAACGAATCTTCTGATCTCCCTCGAATTTTAATTATAACAACACTATAATAATATTATGAAAAGTACGTAGCCAAACTGTATTATCACATAGTAACATTTTAATAATATTATGTAGTATAATGACCGTGACAACTAAACGGACGTGAGATAGGTCGTTGACTGCATTTTTGTCTCGTTTTCTCGTCACTTTGTCAAAAAAATAATCGTTCAACATGATAGCAGAGCTTTTTCGCGAGGCCGTAAGTGTGGGCTGGAAAGGCGGGTTGGCGGGTTCATTCGGCGCGAAGCGTGTAACGCTGTTGGAATATCTCGACGACGCAGTATATAAATTAGACGCCGCGCAGCTACCGCGTGTTCAGGCAATCGTAAAATGTCCGTGTGTATACAGTGCAATAAAATATACATACATCCACCGAAACCGATCGGAACCACACCCTCTGGCCTCTCCGCCCCTGTAAAACCTTTTAAAACGTTGTACCGATTCGGTTCGAAAAGTTTATGCGCTCGTCGGATAAAAAAAGTTTTTCGGTGGGGAGGGGCAAAATCGAACTATCACAGTACGGAAGATCGGCTTTTTGGTCTCGCGTACAATCGCACCATACCGTCATTATAAAATAATGATATTATTATCCTATAATACAAAAATATTAACGTAATTGTATAAAACACATTTTTGTAATAAAATATTAAAAAGGTATCAAATTTTGCCAAAACTAAAAATATTATAAACTTTATTTCTTTGGCAAAAATTGTTGTAAAAAATATTGTTATGATAAGAATAATGATGTTTCGAATCAAATTTGTACATCAATATAGTATAAATAGTATAATTAATACTACACGTATACTATCATCATAGTTATTTTTAATTGTGATCATCGACGTGTAATTCATTAAATTGTCATCACAAAATTATATATCGTTACATCATTAGCCTAGCATAATAACCTAGCACCAATCAATGTTTTTCTATTTGATAACTGATAAGTAAATTAATAAAATAAAAAATTAATAATATGATAATTAATATATAAAATTTATTTGCAGAAATATTGTAGTTGCATACTTAACGATTATACGATAACGTGATAATATGATATATATTATGTTATAATATTTATATAGTTACTGGTTTCTGAATTTGAATTATGTTTTTATTAATGTTAGAAATTAAAAGATAAACAAAATATTACATGTTAAATGCTTGTTGTTTATTGACTAATTAATATATTATATTTTATGTACTATAAAATATTTCTGTAGAAATAAACTAAATTATAATTTTTCAAGTAAGTATACTAACAGAAAATACTTAAAAATGTTTACCTCAATATATGTAGGTATATAATCATAACAAAAAATAATTTAAAAGTAAACTTAAGTACCTTTTAAAATAAATTTGTTTTAAGAATTTTATGATATTTAAACTATGTAGTATACTAGTATATACTATTTATTTTTAAAAAAGTTTTCAAAAATAAATAAGTTAATTAATATTATATACTAATAATATTTTACTCTTCTATACAATATAAGGTACATATTCTGTTCTTTGTGGATTTCATATTATTTTCAAGTACTGTGTATAATACTATGTAAACTTACAAATTATACTAATTTAAACTAAAACAAATTTATTTACACAAAAAACAATAAAATAGATTATGAAATGGAAAAAAAAGTTAACTTAAATTATAATCTTATTATAATAAAAAATGTGCATAAACTCAATATAATTTTGTCATAGCTTTGAGATAATAAACCTATATAGTATATACATATCACAAAAACAATTAAATCACATAAATATTTGTACAATTTAATAAGTACTTAGATAGTATATAATTATATAATAATTAATAGTAAATTAGTGGTTTATTTAATTAAAAAATAGCGATTTCAATATAATTGAATGATTTATTATTAATTCTTCGTATCTATGTATAAAACAATATATGTATTATAAATTATAATATAATAGTTAAGTTCTAATATTCTAAATAAGGACAGGTCTTGGAGATATGTATTACTGTATTACTATTTTTTTTTTGTATTGTAAATTTAACTACATAATAATATAATAAATTATGTTAAAGTAATATAAAATCGATAACATGATTTTCGGGAATGAGTTGACAATGGCCCAACGAATTATTCAAATATATAATATAACTACGAGTACTATAAACAATTTTAGCTCTATTAAAAACGTAAACGTATCGCGGAGACGAAATAAGCCGTTTCATGTGTGACGAAGCTGAGGTCGGTCAGCGACGCCGTTTAGCCGCCGGTCGTCACGCCGTTTAATACGAGTATATCATTATTTTATTATTATTTATTGTCGTGTTATTATCGTCGTAAACGACGGCGTTTATTACGATAAATATTGTGGTCTGTATGTAAATGCGACGGAATGGTCTCGTTTTTCACGAACGATAATATTTCGAATATTTTGATTGTAATATTATCATTTTGTCAATTATTCACGTCGTTGTAGCGCACGTCGAATGGCGAATACGTATATTTTTACAAATATTTTATGCGTACATTGCATACGTGTCTGGGAGATGAGAAAATAATGCAGGCGTGTGCGAGAGAGAGATAGAGTGATCTACTAGTATGTATGTGGGCACAAGAGCGGATCTAGCAACGGAAAAAAGGGAGGGGCACAAAAACAATAAATCATTCTTAATATGCAGTTGTGTATTTAAAAACAAATAAGGAGAAGCACAGTTTAACGTGCATGCCAAGTTCCTGGTTTCTATAAACGCGTATATAATTTATGAGTGTAACATTAAATAGAACTAATAATTATCGCCGTTTTAATATCTCCTCGTCAAATTCAATATATTAATATTATGTTTAAATGCACGAGTTACAGTGTAAAACGGTAAACGAACCTTTAAGCAGCACGGCCAGCACGTGGTAATTGCTATTGGCTCATTGTATAAAGCAGTTGTGAAACATTTTATCAATTGTCTATGTCGATAGGACAATTTTAAATATTATAAACAATTTAAGGATAGAATCGCATTATATTAAAGAGTTAATAGTCAAACCATATTTATAATATTTACCTTTTACTTAAATATTTTTTTTCACACTAACAATGATGATATAGCAAAAAACACGGTGACACGTGGCGTGTGAATAGTGTGTCCGGTCCATTATAATATCTCATTTATGAAAGTTGTAATGACTGACATAATGAACGTAATATTATCGTACTCCGTGTGTTCGTACTAAAACATGAAAAAAATATTCATGATATATTATGTATATTATGTCGGTTTCTTATACGAATATATATTAAAAAAAATTATTGTCAGTATCAATAAATTGTAAATTGTTTCATAAGTACTCGAAAGTTAAAAATAGCACTTCAGTATTTTCCTTTAACAATAGTGCACTTGTTGATTTTAAATGTTAAAATAAATTTGAATAATATAACATATTAATGATAATGTACATAAAATAAACTATGCCAAAAAGAGGTGAAAAATAATAAAAGAAAAAATTATTTAATCGCGTTATAAAAATCGTTATGGCACTCCTACAAGTCTTCGGCTCACCTCTGACGTAATGGATATTGAATACCCGTTGGCGGATTGCCTATTTTTGTAGGCCTTTTTATGAGCAGTAGTTTCGTGATTATTTCTTGTTTTAATGAATACAAAAAACACCTATCCTTATTAATTGTGTTGTAATTATTTACAAAAGTAGGTAAATCTTAGTGGATAATGTTTTATTATTGTTAAATATTATCTATAGGTCAGGGTGGAATTATTATATTATTTATTGATGCATATGTTATAACTTATAATATCAATTATTGTAATGAATTTGATACTGGTAAGCAGAAATTAATTTTTAATAAAATATCTTAATTTAAACACAAGTGGCCCAACTATAACTATCTTTTAATCTGGGCAGAGCACATACAAAAAATTATTAGAAACATTTATCATTATTAGTGATCAATTGATGACATATACAACCATAAACAGTAATATACATAATAATATAATACATAACATACTTATCAAAATCTAATTAAAATATAAGTATATATTATAAGTAAAGTGTACAAGGTGATTCGTTAAAATCTTCATTGGTTTATGTTTGGATAATCTTCATATAGTTACTCAGCTAAAAAATCAGTAAGCGTATGTTTCAATGAACCACTTTACGCTGCTTGTAAAATAAATTAACTTATCTAGTGTCCTAGTATATTATTTTGAATATATAAAAACTCGTGTATTTAAATAAAAAAACAATTGTAATATGAATAATATACTTAATACTTATATATAATTTATATAATGTATAGCAGTTCTGAGTTCATATGCTTTACACACGCATGGCTATTGGTTAGATTTAATTCTGCGAACATATAAGCCTTTTTCTTTACGTAAATTTAAATTATTCACATTTGAAATGGTGTATAATGAAATTACATTTTTATAATGATTACATTATTGTCGGTTTAGCGATTTTTTTAAATATGCAAATTACTCATCAACTAACTGATCGATCTAAGTCATATTTTGTTAGAATATAACATGCACACTGCGCACACGATATCCTTATTTAGTCGATTAACTTTGATATACATTTTATAAAATCATCCGAGAAATGTTTTGATAAAAAATAATATATAAATAATATTGTTATAGGAAAAACGTATACGTATATCATTAAACGTATATGATGTGTTAACGTTTATATCTCATGAGTTGGTCTTGGTTAAGGTTTATTGAAACTATATAATCATGGCAGGTCACGTTAATTATTTGTACCAACGATAGATATTTTCACGGAGGTATTATTGTCTTTGGGTTGGTATCTTGTGCATGTTTGTACGTATTATATAGAGGTGTGATGTAATTTTAAATTTGAAAGCCATATTAATCACGACGTTTATAAATTATTTTCGAACATTTGCTGTTTACAAACTTAAATTATATTGTGGGCGTTGTGTATAAAATACGTGGTCACTATAATATGAACTATTAGGTACTTATTTATCACTGAAACACGTTGTAAGAAACTTAATTTTGAATCATCTACTTTTACGTTTTAAAGTTCAGCCATCATACACGACAAATGGCAACAGTACATCATAATATAACCAGGATAACATTTAAATTACGTCCGTATGCGGAATTATAAATTTATCATATAAATTAAATTAAATATGTATTTTTTTTTTTTTGATTGCAGGTGAGTGATTTCATGTGAACAACATTCAACACAAATACAGGCTAACAGTAAGAATATAATTTACATATTATAGTTTTAGCATAATGACAACGAGATAAAATTAGATTTATTTACATATCGAGTTTAATGAAAAATTTAACTTTATGGGAAAACTTAACGCAAGACACATATTTTATAGACGAAACAATGTTAAGTCTTAAATGTTGATGTTATATTATATTAAATCCAAAAAGTTGCAAACAATTTATGTACGTATTTATTTTACTGGAATTTTATTAAAAAATAAAGTTATTAAATTTTATGGGATTATTCATAATAAATGTAGCCGAAAATGAATTGTGTATTTTATGTTTAATAATGGAAACTATAATATTATTATATACACTTTCATAAATAAATGAGATGTATTACGAACCGTGGGATTGGACTTTTTTGCTATTATAAGCAGAATTCCGATGTTTCAATAGTTGTTCATATTCTATATTTTAATTCGGATATACAGAGAGTTACTTCCGGCTTTATTCAAAATTATAAGCAATGGGGTAGTTTGTGGAGAACAGTCGATGAATAAAAAAAGTAACTATCATAATAATTATAGCAAAAAGAATGTCGCTTTATTACTTTTATTAAAACACTATTATTTGTACCATTTGTTACTAAATGTATAAATTTTCTCAATTACCTGAAATTTCTAATGAAATACCATGCAGATCGAACCTGATTAAGACAATGAAAAGTTTGTACTTTTTAAGAACAACTATTTCTAAAAAAAAAACATAATTTACTGATGCTGTAATATTTTAAGCACCACACTTAGGATACAAAAGCACTAAGCGTAATAATTATGCGTTTAAATACGTATACGTATAAATAGCATAAATAGTATAAATGGCTATCCATCCGTCTGAATCCACGTATAGCAGATCGGAAACGTCCCATTAATTTTCCTCGAATATATACTGTATTATGATAAAATTTAGTGGTGTGTTGCATCTAAACTCACATCACCATCATAATAATGCTCGAATTCAATCTATTCACCGACTAGAAAAAATGTGTCTGGTGGATAACCATAATAATTACAATAACAATATTTTCGTTTTGTACTACATTATCACATACATATATTTATGGTTATTTTATAGGTAAACTTATTTTCTAGAAAAGTTTTAACGTTTTTTAAAATAAATATATTTTTTTTAAATCAAAATTCATAATATTTTTATTGCCAAAATATTGTTTTAAATTTTTATAATTTTTGAATGACAGCGTACGTTTAAAATTGTAATTTTCAAAAAATAATTTTTTATTAAATATTTTATATTTGTACATAAATATATTCTATTCAAAGTTACAATGATCAGAGTAGTGAACCAATGTTTAGTAGAATACATTTGGGTTACCCCTCTCTATCTGCTTAAACTTTTTTAAATACTTATAAGTTACCTATAACTAATTGCCGAACTAAATGTCTTAAATTCGATTTCTATGTAATAAGGGTACATTGAAATTTAAAAAAATATATTTTGCTTTACAATAATATTATAAAATTAAAAATATACACTGTTATTCAAAAAAGTTAAACATTTACGACAGTTTAAAATAAAATAATTTTTCAATAATGTTGGTTTGTTATAATTTCAATTTAATTAAAAAGTTAAAATATATTTTTACAAAAACGTTCATACTTTGAAAAAACGAGTGTTTACCAAGAAAAAGTATCATCTTGGGTATATCATTATTATATTATATATACCATCTGACGCGCCATGCCAATTAAAAGTATCGATATCCTATTTAATATTGCCATTGCTATAATATTACTATATTATATTGTAAAAATATTACGCCTTGCAGTACAAAATTATTATTTTTTATTTACCGTTACAACGATGTTATAAATCATATTATTGAGAGTAATATATTTTAATATTTTATATTATGCAACAGAGTGCCGTCTGTTAAATAGGTATGTCCTTATTTTTATACGCCCCGCCGCAACAATAATAATTATTATGATATTTTTTGAAGAAACGCTACGACAGATTTTCATAAAAAAAAAAAGAAGAAAAGACTATAAATCACTGTCGGTTTTTGATCAACAGTCCGCACGTCGTGAACGGGTGGTGGAGATAAAACAAAAATCATTCCTCGAGTGCGTCCTCGCGACCGTTTATAATGATAATAATTTATACGGTCGCGGTAACCACCGACGCCGACTTCGGGTCACGGGAGAAGGGGTTTCGTGGGAAAGACGAGTACCCACGGTGTTCGGACGCAGACTCCGACGGCGCGCGCGTTATTATTTCTTCGATTGGACCAGTATTCCGTCTCGACGGTCCATGCGAGACGCTATAATAGTATAATGTATATATTATATTTTTTTTTCTATAACATATATTATATATATATATATGTATGTATGTATGTATGTATGTATGTATGTATGTATTATGTATTTGTGTTTATATGCGTGTGGTAGCAGTATTGCTATTATATAGGTAGAGGTACCCATAGACGACAACGTTCTCACGTATTTTTATTATTATATTAAATGTATATCTGTATAATCACGTGGAGATATATTATTATCGTGTCGTAATTAAAGATGTCACTGTAACCCGGTTAATGGGACGACGACAAAAAAGTATAATATTATTATGATTATTATTATAAATCGATCAATAATAATATAACGACAACTACGGTGTAATAATACGCAAACCAGTATATCTATCTATCCTATAGAAAAAAAAATGGAAAAGTAGAAACTATTTAACGGTGATTATCGCTTTTGATCATAATTCACGACGTACCTTTTAATATATATATGAGTGTGTGTATAAAATATATATAAAAAAATGTAACATAATATAACGAAAGACCTATACTTACTAGTATTATGTTATATTATGATACTTAACAATAATTATTAAAATACAAAATTGTCTAGCACCACGTGTGATCGATGTTCACGATTTACTGATTTGACGAATTTGATGATTTTAAATGCTTGAAAATGGAGTAAAATAATTAAAAAAATTATGTGCATACAAATGGTTGTCAATGAGTCGTAGTATTTGAGGATCGTTGAATTTTATTGTCTGGAAAAATGCAGAGAATAAATTGATTTGGAAAATAAATATTATGTTCGATTAAAGTTTAAAAAAAATAGATCATCGTGATTTTGAGGTAGTATGAATATTAAAAATAGATAAAAACTATTACTCGATAAGTGATATTTGATGATAATGTATTTATGAAATCTATATTTAAACTAAATTTAAAATCACTTATTCACCTCGATAAAGTGTATCGAAAATATATCAATAATTATTACTTTAAATAGATCGAAGTAATCCAAATATAAAAAAACCCTTAACTTACAATAATTACTCGTATAGCAGATATATTTTTTTTAATTTGATATAAAAAAAAATTGTGAGTGAATGAAATAGTAACTCTCTGTTTTTTTTTAAAATAATTATTTAATTTATTTATTTGACTTGCTTGTCATACTTGTCAAAATTAAGGACGATCGCAAAACACCGTAATATATTTTTGATGACAACAGATGAATTTTTAGTATTTATTATCATTACAGTATTTTATATTAAAATACATTTGAAATCGAAAATAATTTTAGTATAATTTATGATGATAAATATTGTTTTATTTATATATTCTCTTAAGACTGAAATTCTAAGTTTAATTTTTACAAATTGAATTGAATCGTGTATGATGAAATATTAAACGTAATAACACACAATACACATTCATAATATATATTATTTATTATTAATTGATCGTAAAACAGAAAAGCAATTTAATAAATCAAAACTAATTGATTATCATTCTGGTACACTCAGTATTTCTCCAATATTTGTTTTCTTTGTTTATTCTTTAACGTCATTGTTTTGGAATCACGTCTATTTTTATTTTAAGAAAAATTTATTCGAAAATTATTTTTTTTATTAGTGCTCAACTTGGCAACCAATTTTTGGTTTTTACCTACATTTATACAACATTATACAACAAATGGAGAAGGAAAATTATTCATTTTTATTAATACCTATTAGATATTAGCTAAATATATTTAATTTCATTACACATTTACACCCACTAAAGTTTAAGCTTTAAACTGATACAAATAATAATTTTTCGTACCTGTTAAATTATGAAATTTAATAAAATGAATTTAAAAATAAATATTAATTAATTAAACTAAATTTCCTACTTATCATAGCAAAAGATAATATATGAGCGAATATGTGGGAAATAGTATTGATATTATTATATTTACGAATAAAAAGCTAGACATATGTTTTATGTCTTCCGTATATTCATAAACGAAAATGAAAATGAAATATTTAAATAATAGATAATAATTAAAACGACGAAAACTTTTTTTTTACTGTAAAAACACGATGTAAATAAAAAATCAAAAAATAATTTTCTCTGACTAACTTTGTCCGTGGTCGGGTGGCACTAATAGATTATGAAGGCGATTTCATAATTTTGTCATTCGTATTATTATTATTATTATTATTATTTTTTTTTTCAAATAAATATAAATACTGATTACCTATTGTATTATTATTTTGTCCATAGATCGTAAATTCGTAAACATTATGTATTAAAATTAAAAGTTTATGTGGTTGAACTGCTAATATTATTGTTATAGTTATAATTTATTATTATTAAGATATAAGTATACTTATGTACTTGTGTTTAATTTATATGTACCAGTCCAACTCATTATGATATTATATGTAGTTAATATATTAATGATATGAATAGATAATATTATAAACCGCTCATCGTAAGACAATATAAAATAAAACGTGACGTGTCGTAACATATTTTTTTGAATACCATCAAATATCGTTGTGAAATAGAAGTTGGTCGGTCGTGTGCTTATTTAAAGTATAATAACACAGGTGATTATAATCATTCTCGATAGCCATCCATCATTTCAAGCTGTAGCTGGTTTTTCCTATGACTAATATCTAAAACTCATGATCCGAATAATATTGTACTCCATAATAATATTATACTATTTCAATACATAATATCATGTTTGTATTACATAGCAAATCTAAATAATAAAGAAAAAAAAATATATTTTCAACTCTATAGATGTAATAAGAATAACTAAATTCGATATTCATTTTAGCACACAACTGCAATTACTATAGGTCTTATGAGTCCGTGAAAAGGTTCGCTAAAATTGTGTTGAAGCTATGTATAGTTTGTTATTGATGGGTTTGTAACGTTTCGGAAACTTTTTATATCGTTTAGTATAGCTATTAGCTAAAGCACTGTTTAATTTTTTGAGTCGTGTGTGTGCAATGGAGTCGGGCACTTGACATGGTACAAAAGTGATGGTACGTAGAAAGTGATGGTCTGTAAGTACGCATTTGTGATCGTTTCACATAACCCTGAATTCGAATTCCATCAGATTATATATTGCTGCTGCTGTAAAAGGGCTTGTTCACGATGAGATTCGTGTGCACTTTGATTTGAGGTTTGTGACGAAGTAAATGGAATCGGCTGTCGAGTATTTTTCTTTTCGACTTATCCAAAGTCAGTGTTTTTTCAATTTTATCTCTGATATATTCAACTCTTGAGGAGGGGGAGAATATTTGTATTATTACAGAATTGATGAAAACATTAAGTATGTACGTTTATACCTGCGGCTTACACGTCGTACGGGAAAATTGGCGAATATACGATTTCATATGAGATAACCCCTAGGACTTAATGAAAATGAAAAAAAAAATAATATAATAATAAAGTGAAAGCCGTCGCACGTTCCGCCGCGGCCAGTCCACTACCCCGCAAACGTCCATAATACCAATATACAGTGCGGACGCGATGCAGAAGTTTTGCTAAACACCCTAAACGAGTCCCTTTATCTAAGGATGGTTCGAAAATCATCCCCAGGCCAGTACGCCGCTTTTGTACCCGTTCGTACCACAATGACCGACGATATGAGCTTGCAGTCAAATAGTCCCTAAACAATATTACAAGAATCCGTTTATAAGAGAATTATCCCGAATGATTACAAAAATAATATTAACTCTTTTATTTCGTTCCTACTCTCAAATCGACCACAAACCACAAAGTTTTCATAAATCATTCCTTTGTGGAATGTATATAATATTATTGTAAACTTTAATTTTTGTCAGTTATGATTTAATATACTATATAATACATTATTTTTAACAGATTAATTAATAATTATTTTTCTCCTTATTGACTTAAAACCCTTAAAATTTAATATTATTATGAATTTATAACATAAGGTAGGTATGTTTTTATTTTTGAATTAATTAGATAAACGCCTAAAGGCAATTATTTAATTTAGTTACATAATTATGCAAAAATAAATACGTAAATAATTTATTTTCTTCCAATTATGTTTAGATGCATTATCTATATTTTTTTTTCACTCTTCGGTCATCGGTTGATGTATACGTATGTATACGAACCAGGTCGTATTCAAATTTTTTTCCAAACGTAAATGAACACCTCGTTGTTCTATTAATCACTTTTTTATTTTGACAGTCGTTCAGTTAAAAAACTGATGTGGGTTACACTCGTTATAATCAACAGACCGTGAACAAGGAAGTGAGAAAAATATAAATATTTATTTATCTTACGGAACACGTGCGAAAGATTTATGTACCCTTTTTATTAGCAATTATTTAGACACGTTTGTATTTAAATGTGTACGTAATTACAGCAGCCAAACGAGAACAACATTAAAGCAATGTGTTAGGTATAATAGGTCTTATTTGAATTTTGTTTCGCACAATATCGGTATGAAATTTAAAATAAATATATAAAATTAATTTCTTGTTATATTCTAATTATTGGCCTATAGAATAAAATATTAACCGATCAAATAATAATCAATATAATGTTTGTGATATTTCATAAATTAAAGGTGACATTTAATGATTATATAATCGTAAATAAAATCGTAATAAATACGTATACCTAATAGTATTTTTCGAATCTATAAATAATATAAAACGATCTAACTGGAATCGAGAAAATTAGTTTTGTTTAATTATTATTCGCGATTTATTGTAAATTATTGCATACGTAGATACGCATAAATAATATTGAAAGAATAATATTTTTTTGCTCTTTAATATTATAGAGTATAGACTGTATAGAGTATACTGTCTTGGTCGTGCTGAAAAATTGGTCAATATATTATTTCGAATTTGCATTTTTAATTTTCACAAATGTAGCTAAAATTCATAAGAATATTATATAATGTGTCAAAAACTATAGCTTTAATTAGAGAATTAAATATAATATTTTTTATGGCTGCCAAATGTTAAAATACTTTCTATGAGCTATTATTTGTAAAGCTATTTTAGATATACATTAGTCCATTTTAAATAGCTCACGTGTGTTGGCAAATGTTTAATAAGTTGTATCGGTATATATTCAATATTCATGGTAAGTAACACATAGTAAATACGAATGTATATAGAAATAGAACTGTGAAAAATACCCACTGATACTATTTTAAATAAGTTCTAATATCTATAAATTATAAGATTAAATAAAAAATATAAATAATTAAAAAAGTTTGAAAATTAATTCGATGATTTTTATTTTTTATTTTTAAATTAAATTAATGATTTTAAATCAAGTTTCAACTATTTTAATTCAACCTTTTTTTTGTTACTCTGAATAATTTTAATTTTGCCGCATGGGGATAAGTATGTAGTAGATACGGTACAGTAAATCCTACTAATGTCTATCAATCTATTATATTAGACGTAACATTAAGTCACAACACGTGTATAAAATTATAATATTATTGTATTAATCCAAAAATACTATGCCCTGCTACCGATCCGGGATAGACCGCTAAAAAATCATCAATCACGGACCAGGTTGGTTGAAAAAGCCCAGAAATGCAAAATTTTGTTTCTTTATCAGGTGGGTATATGTTTTTATTATCGTGTGTGTGCGAGGGCTGTGCGTCCTTTCTTCGTCCTTTTATCGGTATCCGTTTGTGGTGATCGGGGCAGGAGTTGGGTGAAGTGTTGTACCTAACCCATTCATGTAATCATGTATACAGTATGATCGTTTAACGTTGTACGCGGTAAATTTTCGCATTTATGCCCTATAATTCCTCCTATAACTCATAAACTAGGAAATTATCACAGATTTCTGTTATTAAAGATTCGTTATCACTTATCATAATTATTCCAATTTTTATTTTGAATTTTTAACGTTGTTGCGTCTATATTGTAGAAGTACAAAATTGGTACCTATACGCGATTATTAAAAACTTAAAACTACCTTATATCATTTTATAATATTTTACGATTTAAAAGAAATACTGAAATGGAATTAACTCGAAAATCTTCGAATATACAATCGCACTCGTGATAAAACGATCGTCCTGTATACGGATCGCGAAAAATATATCTTATCAACGCGGTCTCGACAACGGAAAAACCAAACGCTCATCTGTCACTGTCTCGAGATGTCTCCCGAAGTCCGTAGGCATTATTTCGTAGGCCACACAACGGGACAACCATCATTATTGTCAACAGCCCTGAAAAAAAAGCATAATACAAACACATATACACACGCGCGCGTTATCAATCTATATTAACCGGCGACACGTAAAAAGTAACTGCGCAAAAGAGGATGATGATAATAATATTGTTGTCATGGCGTTGTTACACGTCTGTCACGGTGTGTGCCGGTCAAAGTTTCCACCACGATGGCGCGGTCACTGATAAAAATCATCATGTTCTACCGATCATTAATGGATCTGAAAGGGTTATGCGGTTTATAGAACGAACCTATGGTCACCTTTCTATGATACATCTGTATTATCATTTATCTATTAAGTTATGAGTTAATATAATAATATTATGATAACTCAATATTAATAATAGAATTTATACAATGATAATATTTTCAAAAATTATATTGTTTAAGTTCAACTTACGGTATTACTGTCTAATAGAAAAATAAATTACTCAAATCAATACATTATTAAATATTCTTGGAAATAGAGCCTGGCACACCGTCTTCTCTCAGAATCACTGCTCGTATACATTATTACGAACATTTACCTTTTAAATTAAATTTAAAAAATGTATTACTGTGATCTACAAGGTATACTCGAAATCTATTAAACAGCAGAGCAACTTTTCTAGTTTTATATTTATGTGCCTATTTAGTGAGTATAATAGCCAACTTTTTTACAGGAGTTATTAATATGGAAATGCATAGAAAATGTTAACGCGTCTAAACTGTTATTCAAAGGAGTATTTGGTTTCTGAGTTAAACCTTATGCATTTAGGATAATATTCCTAAATAATGATCTTATATCAAATTGTAATTCATTGATTATTACTATAGTTTTAAAATTATCATGACCCTCTAATTTGTAAATTTATTATCTACAGAGCATAAAGCTTAATGGCTTCTTGATGACTCTAAAAATTCTGGTTATGCTACTATCGTAAATAAATTCGTATACCATATTATTTTCCGTAAGTCAAACGATATATTTTGAATTGAAATCATTAATATAGTATGGCTTGTGTAAACTGATTTATAAGAAAAAAAAAATATTTTTTCAAGGTTTTAACAGATAAATCATTAAAACGCATAATAATTTTGTGTTGTTGATTATTAAAGTATTTATTATTAACGTCTTTATTATTATTATTATTATTTTTTTTTTTTATATTTAAAGCATATTTAGTAACGAAATTATATAAAAATATTATACCTATTTTTTTTTAAAGTTGTTATGTATAAGATAATATTTTCGGTATCGCTGTCATTAGCGTAAAAAGAAAATTATAAAAAATAATACATTATTTCTTGAACAAACAAATTTCTACAGTCTCGATAACGGATTGTTTTTATATCTTATAGTTTCATTTATCATTGTTATTAGACTTTAAGATATTTTTAATTTAAACAAAATATAATATTGGCTTTACTATATTTTAAAACCTAATCATAATGTCTCATAATTTGAGTGATGCTTACGTCTTATTATCATCTTATGGAAATTAGATTAATCCATTCAGATTTTTGAGTCAAAATTATATAAATTTGAACATAGGAATATCGTCGTCAAAAACTTTTATAATATTATATATAATATATAGGTTTAAAACGGTTCAATCAACGAAAAACAACTAATTTAAGATTCTGTAATTTAAAATTATTGAATTATACTAAACATTTAAAATTCCAATAATGTCATAAATTATTAGTAGCGTTCATAGAACTATATCTAGAAGTAAGAGTATACTAGTGTAAGGTTTATAGTGAGGTTGCGGTCAACCAAACTTTGCAAGAGTAGATACTCGCACCATTCGCACCAATTAAAAATATTTGATATTGTTTATTATTATTATTATTTATTTATCAATATCACGTACGCGTCAGATTGAACGAATGACGGATAAAAAATTTTTTAGACAATTTTATTTAATTTTTAAAGTAAAACTGATGATAGTATTATTTATTGATTTATCCTTTTAATTGAGTCATCTCACTGATAAAATAGTGGTGGCATACGAGTGAAAATACAGGCCATCTTAATATATCTGCTGGGCGTATTTTGTTTTATTTTATAGTATGAGATGGGATCGTTCTAGCACCACTAAATATAAATTTTAATTGAAGATCGCTTTTGTAACCATTAATTTTGTAACCATAATTTCAGAATTTGTAGCTTAATATTTTATAAAAAAAAAAATCATATTTTATGCTGGTTATCTATTAGTTACAAAAAAAAAATGGTTAGCACAATCAAAAATGTAAGTCCTAGGTTTTGAAAGTTAATATAACAAACTGATTATAATAATATATAAACATAACATGGATGATTGACATCATACTTATCGACGCATATAATATATATGCAGTTCACGAGTTCAATCATCGTAGGACTAGTAGATTTATTATAATTTGATTTATTCTGCATGCCTAGGTTGGTTTTGTCCTTTCACTTTTTTTTCTAGTGCATTGATATCGTTATTTAGCGATCCACGTGTCTTCTTTTCCTATTTTATACCGGTGTTGAGTAATATTTACAATTTCCTATTCGACAATATTAATATGTCTTCTTGTCTATTATTTATAATTTGCTTATTTCACACACACACACACACACAATAGAAAATTTGATATAAATTTAATTGTCTACCAATTATATACTTATATTTGATGTTCTCTTCGCATTCGGTAAATATGCCTCGTCAGTGTTATATTCATCATTCTACAATATTATTTTATAATACATTAATACGTAATAGCAATATTTTCAAGTTACATAATTATTATGTATTAAATGATAATTAATGATGAAAAAAAAGTACGAATTATTATTTAAAATATATTAAATAGTGTGAAAAATATTTATTATTTATATTCATAAAATTTATCACATGCCTTGATTTTATGAATATCATAATATCTACATTTCTACATGATATTATTAAATAAATTCATTGTTATTATCATGGTGTATTTTTCAAGCTCATTAGTTATACATCGACTGAACATAATACCTACAAATGTAATCAATATTATTAACTTTAAATGCGTACAGAAGAATAAAAGATATCAACCAGAAATAATAGAATACGTTTGGTCCGTTTTGGATATTTCAAACCATCCAAAACGGGTTTATCGTTATATTATACGTCATCTGCAAGTACCAAAACATTTGTGCACGTTTAACACCGAAGGCGCATCATTAAAATGAATTAAACGTAACGCATAATATGGGCAATATTTTTATAAAAGCTAACAGCTATTGCACATAATTAAACGTCAGCGGAAACCGTTGATCAATGACCATACTAGCCAATAATTGTTGTCTATTAAATATTTAATATTTTCGTACCATGTACGTAATTCAATATTATATATGGCTGAACGTGGTAAAATGACAGCTTTAGTGTAAACGTTGTTTTTTTTTAAGTATTAAATTATTATACGAGTTTCATATTAGGTGTAATATGTAATGAAATACCTTATGTTTACCAACTATGGTGTGGCTGTACACGTATACTTACTAAGACAATTTAAGAGTACATAACGTACGTATTATCTATGTAGATTTTTATCGTTTTTATTCCTTTATAAAATGTAGAGAAGGTATGTATGATTGTAACACATACAATCTGTAGTATCGGAGAAACCATAATAACATACATTATATACGAAATATACATTAAAAAGGAAAAATTACCGTAAACGGTTTGGTGATAGAATTTTTGTGTTTCACTTATTGCTGAACTACGTGTAGCGCGTGGGCAGATGCTCAATTTTTGAAACCAATATCTATGTTATTATACTTATATGGTTATATATTTATATGTACATTAGAATGGAAAATTTTAAAATATTTTTTTTTATAGTTGGATAAAAAAACTGGATAATTTTTTTAACAGTAAACACACACTTACTCTAAAAGAAATCGAAACGTTTTTGAAAATATATTTTTCTTTCTTTTTATATTTATATTTTAAAGTTTTTTACTATTTTTATATCATAACAGCATACATTTTTAATTTCACATTTGAAAATTGAATAATTTCTAACGTGTATCATATATTTTATTAGTTATAAGTATAGTTTAAAGTTATATTAAAAGCATTGCTTAATTGTTTCCTATTACTTAACAAGCTTTAATCTTACACTACTGTACCTATAAAATTTTAAATAATTATAATTTATTATTGTAAATTAATTATTCGAAATTGGATTTTTTTTACATTAAAAAATGATAATCCCAAAAATGTTAATACTTTTTTTGTTAAGATATGAATATTTATAGTTAAAATACGATCCATCATAGCTAGTATTGAGTATTTTTTATTTCATGCGTATAGTTACCTCGTTGGTAGTGATCAGAATCATAAAACTGTGTAGAATTAATTATTTTAATGTTTATAATATTTTTAATAAATAGTCATTGATGGACTGATTTTATATTTAAATTTTTTTTATAGAATATATTATATCTTATGTGTTAATAATTAATTAATCAACTGTGTAAGGTTGGGTTTTTTGGGGTAGTTATCTGTAAAAATAATGACTGGCCCAAATCATCTATAAAGTTACTTGCTCCACTTCCACTGCATTGCGCTTAACCCATTCACCACGTCACCAATATGCCGAAAAGACCCTAAACGATTTTAACATGCAGCCTTCAACCAGAATATATGGAATTTTGATATTTAAAACGTACGGAAGACTATGATGACGCTCCCGACAGTTACCGACCGGGATCACAGTGTAGGTACACCGTGCAGCGATGAGCGATTAATGATGAACGGAATGAACCGTATTTTATATTTTATTTTAACAAAATAGGTACTTATAATATTTTCCTCCGACATCGATACACGTATGAGTGTGTATAATATCATATTTGGACTGCCGTCAATCGGATTGTCTCATCTATACAACTATGATATTATTTTACTTCTACTTCTCTGATCTATTACCAGAAAGCCGTAATATTAATAAAAACATTTTCACGAGAAAGTCCACGTTTTCACACAGTCAGGTGAACTAAAATAATAAACTAATAAATTCAAATATATATAATATTCCCTTCATATGAAATTACTTATTTTATCTAGAACTGTAAATATTTACATCATTTGAATAAGCCGATATAAGTTATAATCGGTTTTGCGAACAGTTTTTTAATTCTTAGGTTTCAGTTATAACTCATAACCCATGGTTTTTAAAGCTTTCGGTTACTGTATTGAAAAATTAAAAACTGAGGTTTTAACCAGTTCTCGAAAAACCGGTTTCGATCCCTGGCACGTAAGTTCTAGCTGCAAATAAAATAAAACACTCGTAAACCAACTCCATTGCAGAGCCAGAGACATACAGTGTAAATTAATAGTTCGAGTGTTTGAGACTGGTGCAAGTCTGGGGCGATTTCTCTTCGTATACGCACACTGTACAGCACTCACCACGTTCATTCTACCGCCAAACATATGTAAAATGTAACTTATTAGTGTGCAAATTATTGTACACATAATTTTCACAGGTAATAACCACGTTGTAACGAACTTATTTCGATTTACCAAACTAAACAAACAGACAAAATTCGATTACAAAATAGACTAAATTAAATCTTTTTTGTGTTTCGATTGCAATATATGCTCATTCAAGTCACCATTATATTATTTACTATCGACGTACGTAACGCAATGATGTTATTGAGTAAAATTATTTGGAATCACAGAAACATGAGTTGTATAAATCTCCCGACCACAGTGCAAGACTGTACGAAAGCCCTAATCTCAGCTCCTACTCAGAGGTGCAGATTAAGCAATTTATGAATGCGTTTTATGTTTGTTCAATATAATACTATGTTGTACAATTTGTACGATGATGCGCATTTCAATATTAAAACTATTTTTTTTTATTTTATTCATATACAGTGAGTAATGCTATCTATGTAGAACATGGGAATTATATTTACAAAATGATTATATTATTATTATACAGCTTATGGTTGTCATCATTAACAGTAATTTAGCTTATATACAATAACAATTTATTCGAGTACATACATGGTTCTTCTCATAATATTGCTGTGAAGTCACAAAATCATATATAAACGAAAGAAACATAAATTGCATTAATTTTATATTAAAACAAAATATATTACCATCAAACGTATTGTTTGAGGCTGGCAGCTAACTTTTGATACCTAACTACCTAAGTGGTAGGTACCATAAGGCATAAATACATTAATATTAAAATGTATAATATATAATATTATGTCATAATTCCTTGCGGTTGGCATATAGCGACACAACCGAAAATAATGCAATGTAAAATTATTATAAAATAGAAAAATATTATTCAACAGTGTGAAATGTAAGAATAATTCAATCAAAATGAGAGATTATATTAAAGAAAAAGAGAATAACTATATTTACTATTTATCTATAGATGAGTGTATTTTTTATAGACGTATAGGTATGTTATTATGTTACATCTTGGACGAAAATATTTTTTTAATACTCATTAACTTGTTTGTTTGTATTATTATATGAGATAATAATGATGGAGTAGTTTTCGTAAATAGGTATAGACACAACACAACACTGACAATAGTAGGTATTGAGATTTGAGATGGAAACGTTGCGGAGGGAAGAAATTCCAACACGTGGAAGCTATGACGTTATTAGCGGGGAGAAAGAAAAACAATATTCAAGAAAAATTAACCCAGTGTATAATTTTTTTATACTTAATAATTGGTCACGTGGTGGAAAATTCGCTTAATGGTTTTTCTAGGAAATTATAGTAGATAAGTAAATGTTTTAAATAACCAAAACACATTTATTATTGCTATTTGTATTAACTATGATTACTGTAAAAAATATAATGAATAATTTAATGAAAAATATTTGAATTTTTATGTCGTATACATACCTGAGCAGTGAGTTTATAACATAGCATATTACAATTTGAATTATAGTTTTAATATCATTATTGATAATGATGTCGTGCATATATATTTTCTCTCACGCGTATGTGCATACAAATCACGTTAGACGATCAGACGGATACTGACAATCGATAGTAATAATAAACAGTAGGTACTTGGGAAAAAATCAAACACGCCACCTAACCACATCACATAATGCTTACGCCCACGATAATGATAACGGACAGCGTAATATCTAATAGCGAGCATACCTATACGATTAGGTGAATTCATATATTATATACTTGGTGTGCCATCGGTTTTATTATTTTTCATTTTTGTTTTTGTTTTACCATTATCGTTATTATCATTATTTTATTATTTTATTTTTAGTATGGACATGCTCGCGATTCGGAGATTTATCATCGTCGACCGTCGCGGCGATTCGACAACAACAACTTTCTCGGCCAACCGGCGGTGTGCGCGCGTAATGGAATCATAAAAGCGGAACAGTCGCGCGTAGTCGTATAATAATAATAATAATACATGTACTATGTACACGCCGCCACTCGATAAAATACAAACATCACTGTCACTGCCGCCGCCACTTTTATCGTATGTGTGTCATACGAAAGCCGATTTTCGGGCCACGTCGAAAATGCCCTTTGTCCGTCGTCGTGTTGTGATATCGTACGATCGCAAGACCGACATCGTTTTCATGTTGTTATTTTTTTTTTTACCATATCACAGGCGTCCAATTATTAAACGTGGTGGGTTTTTTTATTTTTAAATTTTGACTTGACTGTAAGAATCCTTAACGTTATCTGTAAAACGAGATACAATTTCCGTGACTTTACGTGCATTGATTAGTTTTTACAAAGAATCTTGGATACTCAAAAAACTGGGTAAAATAACGGTTTTAGGATATTAGATCCGAACACGGTTTCATATAAAAACTTTTAGCTAAATCTTATTAAGTCTAATTTATATTTCAAATTAACTTTAGACCACCATCGTAAAAAAAATCATTTAAAATCATAAATTAACAATCATGAATTTAGAAACTATAAGTAAGGATTGTAAAGAGAATGATTAAATCTGCGAGCTATATCATACAGTCAAAAAAAATACATTGTTATATCATGGCAACAATAATATTTTTATAAAAGATCGTTTAAATTTTAAAATTGTTCGTAAATAATTTCGAGTGAGCCTTGTCATATGGTAAGTTACTGTTATGAAAGATTTTATTAAATTTGAATTGAAAAAAAATATAACTCTCTTTTCGATACTTGTTACTGTAATTATTGCTGCCAAAATAATTTACAACAAGAATCCTTTTATCAAAATGTTAAGCTTTTTAATATTTTATTCACACAAAAAAATTTCATCATACTTACCTATAGATGACGTCAGACACACACACACACACACAAAATACATTATTTTAAAACCGATACATTCATCACTCCGATCCGAATTTAAAATGTTGTATCCCAATAAAACAACTTAGCCAACCTCTGTGAAAAAACATCACCTAATAAAAAGAAATAATTTATTCATACCATAAACGTTAGCAAACAGCTCTACTCACGTATCATGCTGTGTAATTCATACAAGGACATAATATTATTTAGGTAACAAATTGATTTAAAATATTTGGGCTAAAGTGAATAATATTGGACAAAACAATTTTTAGATTAAATTAAAATTGGACAAACATTACTAGAAAAATATAGAATTTATGTAAATTCATATTTCGTCGACTATGATTCAGTTCAGCCATATATAGTTTAGTGACTATTTTCATACCAAAAAATTTTGGTAAAATCCAGTGTTTTGATTACTAAAATCGTATCTGACGATAAATGAAATCGGTTTACTAATATTGAATCAGAATTATTCCATTTCAACTGATAATATAAAAGATATCTGATATAAAGATGCTTTTCTCTCTCTATTTTACCATCTGCCCTCAAAATCACATCACCATAAAATGCAATATAACTGAAAATGTTAAAAAAGTAGTGTTATAATATTTTATTTCCATTCAGGGTTAGTGAGGGTTAATATCAGTTATTATTTTTACATAACAGCATATTGAGCATACATACACAAAAAGTTTTTAGAATTTGAATATCACTTATTTTGTTTTTGATTTCATTATTACGAATTTGCTTGTATAGTTGAGAATTTGATTAATTTATATTTTGATTATGTTATTTATTATGATTTGGTTAACATTTGAATTAAATACGTAACAACGATTGGATGAAACGCATAATTAAATATTTAAATCCTTGTGGCTTGTTAGTAATCAATATGTCAATGTCATAAATTATAATAATGTCTATATAATACTTTGTACATCATTTGATTATGGGAGTCCCATTCAAACTCTAAATCCCTATGTCAATCAAAGCACCTTTTCTCGCCCACCGGTATTATTGTAACAAATTATATTGTCGATATCGACTGATTGACGCAAAATGTAATAGTGGCATATTAGGTTTATGATTAAGGTAATTGAAATCATTTAATTAGGAATTGTAATTTTAAATGATGATCTTACATATATTATACTTATGCGAATGGTCGTCTATAATTATTTTACTGTTTTGAAAATAGTATAACAAGCAATTAAGGAAATTAATTAAATATTCTTGTAAATTATAACTCTTATTACGATAAATTCTCACCAAACATCTACGTATAAATAAAATGTATTTACATTATATAAATTAAAATCTTATTGTGATGATTTTTTCCAACTTAAGTCGAGTAAAATCTGCATAATATAGAATTTACATTATACCAAGTAGAGTAGTTAGAACTTTAAAATTTGTGTTCCTATCTATATTTAAAATATTTTCCACAAGATAGAATCAAAACTCTTATATTATTATATTATAGTTATTAGTTATTACGTTTTAAACTGTTTTGACCGATTGCCGTAAGGCTTAATATGCTAACAATAATAATAATAATAATAATAGAAACGTCTTAGGCCGCAAGCGAAATAATCATAAGATATTATTAAATATTTGAATTGAAACGTATTTTAAAGACTATATAAAGCAACTTATAGCGTTTCAAAATGGTAAAACCATTAATGTTTCGAAAACTAAATACAATAATAAACTAATTATTATTCAAAATCAATTATAATGATTTAGACCCAAAGGCCAAAGCTTGAACAATATTATTAAAATTAACAAATTATCATGTGAACACATTTTTATAATCTACATGAGCAAAACAGATAATTAACTAAAAAAATAATGTGTGTATTGAGTTGTTGATATTTTATTATCAAATTATCATTATTTAAATGAGCGAAGGTAAAACGTGTATAATTTAAATAAAATGAAATATTTGTAATCATTGAAATACAATGAACAAGGAAACTTTTAATGAGTAAAATACATCACTCGATAATTTTAGTTTTAAAAATATGTATGTTTATTTTAATATATTAAATATTTATTTTAAAGATAAATTACATTTATTTAACAGATGCATTTTGTATTATTGACAAATCTTAGTTGGCGTGTTGCTTACCTGATAAAATGTATACTGTATGATATAAATATAAACTAAATATACCTATACTGGCTATACTAATAACTAATACATATATATTCAATGTTGCACTGATATTAATATTTTATAATGTACGTATCATATACATAAAAATAATATAAATAAATCATTCATATTACAAGGTGCTAATATTTTTAAGTACTTACATATTTTTTTATAAATATTATAAATTATAAATAATCATTATTATTTCAAATTACAAATAATATTAACTTATGTTAATATTTTATAAAATTATAACCTATTTTTTATTGATATTGTATGTTTAGTACTTTTGTACGATTTATATAGTTCTAAAAAATATAATATCTATAGAATGAAACACAGACTTAATATATTATCTAACTAAACATATTATTAGTAGTTCAGTAGCATAATAACTAGAACTTTAGCGTCATTGAAGTGGCCTGTTTGGCTGTTAATCGCGGGATCAGATGAAGCAATCGTAATATAAAGGTGTATATCGATGTCTCTATAGGATTTTCTACAATACGCATTATTTTTCTCGACAACGAGTAACAATGTTTATCAAACTTTCGAAAACAATTATTTTTATATTTTTATGTTGAATTCTAAAATGTGCTGTGGAAAATCATGCGTATGCCAACACGTGGAACTTGTACACGCAATACGATACTCAAATACCATACGAGATTCCTTAGCTACCTATGCCGCCTTGCTACCTATGATTCTGTGCTATAAAATGTGTTTTGTATTAAATTAATTTCAAAAATCACATTTTTTCTCACAGCGATGGTTCTAAGAATTATCACCGTATTGACTGTGGTCTGTGGTCTACGAATTCCCGTGCCGTATATATAATAGCATAGTATTGTTATAAGTGTTATAAATTTATGAAGACAATGAATACATTGATAAAAAAGAGTAGTTTTCTATTTATGGTTTCTCAAAACTTACCACTGATGAAAGACTTGACCAACCCTATCTATGGAGAAACGGCCGTTGTCGATTGGTTCCTGAATCTATTACACGTAATACAAAATGTAGGTAACTAAATATTTTGATTAATTGTGGCAGATATCCGCTCAATATTTTCTGCGGCTTATTTATTTTTATTAGAAATAAAACTTTTAATTTTTAGGTCATTAACAGTCTATGCATTTACAATACAAGTTATTTTAATTTAACTAAATGTATATTAACTTTTTTAAGTATTGCGATTTAATGAAGATATAGTTTCAATGGTAATATTATAATATTATATTTTGGTATCAATGAAAATGTATAGGTTTTTCAAGTTTCAACGTCTTGGTTGAACTATATTGAAGGGGCCATTGACAAGCTGCTGTAGGCTTCGATAACCTAACCTTTTTATTTTTATTATTTTTAACTCATGTACATAAACTACACACATTTGAATTATTGATATTAAGCTACACGTTTTAATTTCTGCTCTTCTTGTCGGTGTGTGTTAGGATAAAATACGCTTACGTTCTATTATTTACAAATTATTATAATTTATCGGTTGGAATGAGTCAGCAATTAACTTAGTAGATACTGTCGAGATCGAAATTAATTGAAAACAACATTTGGATTACGTTTTCACTAATTTGTGTTCTTAGTGTTCCTACCTAAATCTATAGCAATGAGATATAAATAGTAAAAGACAATATTATCTAGTTATCTCCGAATCACCAGAGGATGACTATATAGACATATAGTAATTACTATAATTGGGTACTGAACGTCAACCATAAAAAGTCAGCAAAAACCAATATTATTTGTAGGCTAGAATATTAAAAAAAAAAACAAACTAATAGTGTATTCGGAATGTTGATCTATTTTAATTCTAAATGGTCAATTATGGAATTAAATATTTATGGAAATATATACAACGTTAGTTCATCTACATTTTATTATAATGATATGTGCATGTGCAATGTATGTTTGAAAAGAAAAATAAGTAATAATATAAGTCTAAAAAAAATTAATTAAAAATAAATAAATAGAAACTTGAAAACGTATTATGCTTATTGCTTATTGAATATTTTGTAATACATATTGGCATATAATATATTCTACATGTGCATGTGCGTGTGTGTGTATACTAATGTTCAGTTGTTAATTTAGGATTTGTAAAATGTCGGTTATCTGTAAAGTTTATTTTTTAAAATATTGTTTATTCTCAATTTAGATTAATAGTTTGATACAAAATGAATAAATCATTTTTTTTAAATTAATATTTATCATCCTAATTTACGAATAAGTCCAAAACCAGATGTCTATACGTTTAATAATCTCTTATATTATTTATAAGAATAATTAATTATTATAGGTATAAAAATTAAAATATTGAATTTATTTTTAGTTTGTTAGGATTTCGGAGTGATAAAATGAGGTCATAGAAATTTTTAATAATACTATGATGATAAACGTTAAAATATAAACGCTTCAATCGATAGTTAAGCTGATTTCTTGATTAACAAAATAAATGACAAAGTGTGCATGAATATTAAATGGTTAAACAAATATCGCATTTATTATATGATTGGATACAATGTAGATAGAACTACAAAATAGACAATATTGTTAATTTATGATAATTTTACTATGAAATGGATCAAGTATTGCCTACCGGTTTACTAATTTACTATATTAGCAAGTTTTGCTTTTCAACATGCCCTAATGGCGTAAATCAAAATAAAACACACTGGTCACTGACACATTTTGATACATGATATATATTATGTATTCATCGTATCTACATTTATATCAAATAAAGCAATACGAGTATATCAGTGGATTTATAAACAATATTTTACACGTTGTTGGCAAGACATGTTCGATAATATGTACATAATATATGACATAAATCACGAGTAATAAATGAGACAATTCGTATTGTATATAAAGTAAAAATATTCAATACACATACGATTTATATTTTAATAATAAAAGTTTAAAAGGTATTACTTAACATAGGTAATTATGTCAGTAAAAATACACTTTATTGTTAGGAATACGTGGAAAATCCTTTTTTTTTGTAATCATTTTTATAGTCTGTATTTGGTAAAAATTTTAGTATCTACTGAAAGCTTGAGAATCAATTTACGTAAGCAATTTATTGATTTAAAAGTGAAATATTGTTAAACAACGGATACATTTTACGGTTATGAGAATTCGTACCATGTAATTAAAATTTTTATTTTTTGAATTGTGAAGGGAGTAAGTGTAGTATAACCCTATACCTAAAACACTAATAGTTATAATTTTTTTTTAAACTTAAAATAAAGTATACCTACATTCATAATTTAATATTCACATTGATAAATGTTTAAATTATTGTGATGTTATACGAGGGGCGTTTATATCGGACGTATAGACAGAGGGAAGCTATTAAAATTATTTTTTAAATATTGAACGTTACATCGCTACTTACATAGTAGGTGATTTTTGTTTTGTAAAAAATATGACTACATTAATTATTTCGTAACAGATTTGTTAATATATAACATGTTATATCTCGTAAGTATTTTGTTTATTATCACCACATTAGAAGTAAACTGTGTTTACTCAACTAACTTAGAAATAATTAGTCTAAATCTAAATCTTTGGTATAATAAACAAATTATAAAAACACGATATTATGAACATCTATATTCGTATATTCGTAATTCACGGGGTCTTATCTTATTAATAAATAATAATATATCACTCTCTACCGACCTAATATTTGTGCAACTGATTAGTTCTGTTCGAAAATACATCAGCGAATACGCTAATTATACTTAGAATTTATGCGTTATATTATTACAAGAATTGTTCCATTCGGGGACACACCGACGTATTTTTGGAGAAAAGCGAAAACGATGACGACGTTTTCGAAGAAAATAATAATATGATTTCGGCAAAATAAAACCCATTACCGCGTACGATAAAAAAGAACCGGCCACGAAACCGAAATAATAAACCGTATACTTATAGGTAGTTATAGGTGTACCAACCTCAATGTGTGTGTGTGTGTATATATATATATGTATTACAATAACGACCATAATGATAATGTTAATAATACGGTTTTTACGATAGCATGGAGGACGATGCATAAGACGAGTGCACATTTCCGACGGGCGAGACGGTCCGGGGTGCGGTGTATTAATTCGGTTTGCGAACACCGACCGTCGACGGGTTGGCGGGGAAACGAGAGAGGTATTATAGAGAACGAAAAATAGGCGGAAGACTACAATAATAATATTACGAAACTTCGGGTTCGGTATAGTATTATGCTCACAAGTTCGGTAACCGCTTCGTCGGCGTTCGTGAACGCGTCGGCGGCGGGACACGTGCTCCGGCGGTCGCGCGACATTGGCGCGGTGTGCGTGTACGAAATCGTGTGGCGAACGCAGCAACAAGCTCTGCCGCGCACCGGACAGTCGTCTGTCGGCATCGTTGGCGCGCGTACACGTCGCCGTCCAAGCATCCCGTGGTCCACGACCGTTGCGTTCCGATCCGTTTCGTCGTCAGTGTCAGTGGTGAATACGCGTGACAGTGTCTGTTCGCGACCCTCCGTCACCCATATTACCTCACGCAGCCCCTTTTCGTCATTCGCGTACGCTTGTCGTTTCCGGTTCCGGCTGCGGCCGATCGCGCCCATGTGATATGCCCGGTTTGCGTCGTCATCATCATCATCATCATCATCGTCATCGGTATCATCGAACCCGGCAGAATGATGGGCATCGGCGGCGACGATGACTCCAGCAGGTCGGTAACACTCGCGCGTTATTCACTGATCATATTCTTTTTCTTCTCCTTTTTATTAATAATACTATAAACACGATAATATTTTCAACCTATTTGATACCTATACCACTAAAACATATACCACGCGTAGTGATACCGGACAGAATCGCGGTAACTGCAATATACCAACAGCAGTGGTATATAAAATATAATTGTTTATTATATTATATAGATTTATCGTACGGTCGGAATTTTGTTTTTACAATCAACATTTTTCGATTTAAGTAATGCATGAAACTTTTGGGCGTCGTCTGTTTGAGCACGGGAATTCTTTTTACCTTTCAATATCTATAGGTCACTTGAG
Source organism: Rhopalosiphum padi (assembly GCF_020882245.1). Lineage (NCBI taxonomy): Eukaryota > Metazoa > Arthropoda > Insecta > Hemiptera > Aphididae > Rhopalosiphum > Rhopalosiphum padi. Next base: position 6,717,450 of record NC_083598.1, on the reverse strand, counting down.
CGTAGATTGGTGTAGGACAAGAATTGTTTTGTAAAAGAAAAAAATTCAAATATTAAGTGGATCATTTTTTTCAATAATTTCTGTGTATAAATTTTAAAAGATTTTTAAATTAATTTATTAATAATAACATGTATAATTTATTTAATAGTTTTTATTCATAATAAAATTAACATTTTTTCTGTATCAAAGACTTAGGTATTATTATTATTTTACTTCTATTACGAACTAAATAATGAGTTCCTTTATACTTAGTACTTATGAACATAAGCAGCTGTAATGACAATGGAAATGTTTAAACTAAACTTAGATACCAAACAAATTATATACATGTACAATATGTAAATATTATTTCACAGTGTAAATAACCATATGAATGTAAACAATACACGTACTGAAAATTAAGTACTACACTAATGTGAACTTTTTAAATTCTTTTGGCCTGTGGAAATTATCTACCTGGATAAAACAATTACCAGGCATGCTCAAGATTTACACGATTTATCAACTTCAAAAACGCTCAAACATTCGACCCCCGATCATCTAATATTTGTAGCATTTTTCGTTTCTTTATTAATGTGTATAATGTTTTCTTCTGTCCGGTGTCGTACTGCATTAACCCCATACGCGATTTCGTATCTTCACCGCAGGTACTCATGAATCGTTCTCACCGTTTGGAAATCGTCCGCTTTGTTCCATCCGTAGGCAATAAAATGGTCGTTCATCGTCATATTCTTTCTCTGCTGATCATATTATTATAGCTTACTGTGTACTAATTCATCAAACGTGCGAGTTTGTATTGCAGTCATTCTCCTTGAAAAATCGAAAAAAAAAGCGAAATCGTATAATTACTGAATTTATAATTTGTATTATATTAAGATACTTACCATCTTTTAAGTTATAATAATGCGGTTATGAATTAATAGATTTTACAAATACTATGTATACCATCTGTAAAAAACAAAAATGCCAGTACCTACTGAAATTATTAGTGATGAAATTTTTCACGGAAATTGTCTCACTTATAAAACATATTTTATACCTTGCACGAAGGTTAGGATAGGTAAAAATGTAAAGATAGTATTGAAAATTAAATTAATATTATCCACTGCACTTACAGCCTACTAATACTGCATCCAAAAGTTTCGAATTATATACCACCTTGTTTTAATATATACAATATATATTTTTATAAAATCATGTATTGTACATTAACCTGGAGATAAATTCAAATTGTAATCAAATATCTATAATACTAATGCAGTTGAATTTATTACGGTGCCAAAACCCTTTTTAAAAACAATATAAAAGGTCAGATGGTTTTTTAGATGCAAAGTATAAATACTTGTATAATGGCGTATAGTGTATATTTTTAAAATTTGAAATATTTTGTTGATATAATTTTCATGATTATATGTGTAATGCAAACGAATTTAACTATATTGTAACAAAAACATATTGGCGTGATGATTTTCATCGAATACCGCTTTTAAATTCATCTTATAATTCAAATAGGTACAGGAATAAATCTACATCAAACATGGTCAATTTGAACCAATGGATCTATTGTTTTTGTTGTGAATGCAATATAAACACTAATTTAGTTTATTTCATTTTTTTTTTTTGGTTTTAATTGTTTAAACAATTCTATGTTTAAGGTCTCAAAGTAAAAACCAAAAAAAGCTTTTTAATTTGTGTTTGAGTTTCTAGGATTTTTCAAAAATATATTTACATTTAAAATTACTTTCTTCTTTTTCAAAATAAATATGAAAAAAATGCTTAGTTAAAACAATATTAATATAATATAATTATACAATATAATACAATTTAATGTACCGTTCGCAATAACAAAACTGAGTTTTTCATTTTAAAATATAGTAGTCACGACGTTAATATAAAGGCGCTGTGTAAAAATGAAAATCTGTTTATTCAGGTAACAGAATACATTTCTTTGGTATAAAAAACTATTGATAACTGATAAGTAATAACAAATATCATACTTGATATATGTTTAAATGTCGTTGTCCAAATTATATCAAATAGTGTATATATATATATAAGGCTGCTCATAATATGTTTTGAAAAAATTGCAATATCACAGTGTCCGTCCGACGACATTCATTAATAAAAACAAGGTCAATATATTATGTGGTGGTCATAAAATATGGATAAGATCGAATAGACGCTTATAACGGGTTTAATACGTGATCTATGCTTCAGATGGATCATTGAGTAACGGTGCCCTAAGTCGCTTTCTATACACATAAATGTATGTATGTATGTATATATGTATGTATGTATGTATGTATGTATGTATGTATGTATGTATATATGTATGTATGTATGTATGTATGTATGTATGTATGTACACTGGCTTGTCACACTACTACATTACATTCAGTTTATATAAATATATATATATAATTCATGTATTCAATTTCGTTATGTACAAAATGCAATAAGATCTATGTGCTATGCAAATTACCAAGACTTGTTGACGAAAAAATACGTCGGTTAGGTTTGATACAGATTTTTGCGAAAAATAAAAATAATAATAATTTGTTAGCTTTAAGAATAAACTTTATATAACATTGTATGTGTTATACACAGAAAACGAAAGTGAAAAAAACGTTTTTACCAATTTGATATAAATGTCGTCTTTTATATTTTAAAATTTAATAGAAAGTTATTTTTAACTAGTACTTTTTGTCGAATAATTTAGTAACAATACACCTAATAAAATAATTTTGGACTATTAATTCGTGGAGCATTAAGATAATTACTTTGTATTGGTGCTTTTCCAATTAAAAATTATTTTATTTATTAAACTGTATATTATTGATTATGCATAAAAACAAATTTTATTTTATCTTTAAGTTGATCTGAACAGTGTACACAGATTCGAATTAAAGTTTCTTCAATTTTAAAAAAATATTAAATTTGATAGAATACCTGATTATTTAATAATATTATATTTTCAATTCTTGTCCACCTATTTTAATCATTCAGCTATTTAATAATTTGATTTAGCTTTACTGAAGTAAATAAATTTAAAATCTACCATATTATTATGTAAAATATATATTGTATATTATAATATAATATAGTTTATATAATAGAGATCAATGACGAAATAATGAAGTCGACCAGTAATAAATGCAACATCAAATAAAATATAGGTCGGTATACGTAAATGATTTGTAACTTCTCGTGTTAATGATTTCTATACATATTCATATTGTATTTTATGAATACAATTACTATAAACATAGATGAACAATGAAGTTTTAGAAAAAAAATTGAAATAATTTCGTTTTTATATGTATACAACTTTATATCGAGTTATAATCGCTTATTCGACAAATTTGCTTTGACTGTATGATATTGTAATCTATATTAATTGATGCCTCTGTGCGTGTGGTACGTATATATTAAATTATAATATGTATCACCACGCATAACTTGCATGAAAATAATTAAAAATTCAAGCAAATTCGCGATCACATAAGTAAAAGAAAACATAATTTGATTAGTTACCCGAACCTGAGAGTTCTCGCGGCGGTATCCAATCGATAAATCATCGTTACAGAAATGGTGTATCCACAGTTACAAGATAAACTTGAATATTATGTATGCTCAGGCATGATTTACAAACGATACAGTAGATAGTTTTGTTCGGTAACGTTTTTGGTGCGTACATCACTTATGCAGAAGTCGCATTTTTTTCGTATTATATATTATTGACGTCCGATTTTGGCAACTAAATCATTAGGTATAGCGAGATCCGTCTCATAAGCGTGTTCTTCAAGTATTAATTCGATAAATCATGAGAGAGAGAGAGAGAAATATGAATATAGAATTTTTTATGTAAACTCACTTGTATCACAACGCTCCCGGCCACGTTAGACAGAACAGTATTTGACTGAAAGTGTATTTATAAGTTCCAATTTCGGCGTATGCGTTCGGTCGTTCAGCTCTCGTCGATGGTTAAAATTCGAGCTGAATATTATTATTGTGTTTTCTCCTTTCTGCTGCCGTTTTGTATTACAGTTGTGTAAGACGTGAGTAGGAACGCGACATTTATCTTACGTATTGTATTCAACTGTAGCATCAGTAAATACAATATGTAATTTTCATCCTCAACACGTACGTAAAAATGGTAAATAATACAATAATAACAATACCTCAATGATGTTGACGGTGATATAAGATTGTTGATTGATAATGATATTAAAAAAATATATATACTTATATATTTTATTTGTATATACTATATATATATATCGATATTGGGGTGAAAAAGAAAGAAATTGGTCGAAAAAAATTATTATAACCACGGTATATAATAGTTTTTGTCCCGTGACGTCGCCAAAGAGTCTTTGAATTTTTCGAATAATCTATATGTGTTCACTAGGGCGTGTAAAGTAAAGAAAATGCACTTTCATAAATGAAATACAAGACATTATAGACATTGTTATACAATATACTAACTTACCTTAGGTATAGATGGTAAACGTAAAATTAAATTATAATTTGTCACGCTTGGGTGTATTTTTTTAAACATTAGAATCCTTTGATTTTTGGTATACTCCTTAATTTGATATCAAATTGTTTATTATTGATCAACATACGAGTTGCTGATTTTTGTTATAATACTTATTAATTATAATTAATAATTATTATAAATTGTATATTTTTGCAGTGATCAATAGATTTTAACCATATTTAATAGACATTTTATTTTATAAATAATTACTGTAATGTACTTATTATATTATATGCCTATATATATTTATAAAAAAGTTTCTTTGAAATATTTCCAATAATTATAGTGTTAATAATAAATTATTCCAAAAATTATTCCTAAGAGTCTTAACGGTTTTTAATAAAGTCGAAGCAAATTACCTTTGTATGATTGTAGATAGATATAATTTACTACAAAATTAATACTTATACTCGTAAAATCAGGAATACTTAGTTTTAAAATTCATTTTTTATGGTTACAAACTACTCAAGACAAACTAAACTTGACTACATAATACATATTATTATGTAAAACAAAACAAAAAAAAAGATAGTTGAGTGTTTTGTTTTTGTATTATAATCACGGTTTCGGTATTTCCGGGTACGAGGATTCTATACCTATCAACTAAGATATTTACATTATAAACTGGGTATAAGTATACTTAGATATATTATAAAGTAGAAAAACATAATATGTCTTTTAATAAAATTAAAAGCGTAAGAGGTTTGAATAGAACAATCTATTAACTCCTTATTTACTTTATCGTAGTTATCGTACTTATATAAAATTGGTTTTTATACGTCCAAAATCATAATATTAATAGGGCTTTAAAAATATATATAAGAATTCCAAAATAGATTCTTACTTACATTATTTTTATGTCATAAAAATTTGAATATTCAACAAAAATCCTATTAAGTTATTTCATTACTTCAGATGAGTTGTTTCTATAACAACAGGAAATACAAAATGTATACATATGTTTAACGATCCTAAGATGAAGTTTGAATGAAAATATGGATTTCGCATAATTTTAAACGAATTAAATGAAAACTATTAACATTCATAACGAGGTTACTGATAAATAATTACGTGGAAATCAATAAAATGAATAAATAAATCTTTCGGTGTACTCAGTACACATATTATATTTTATTACTGTTGCTAATTTTTTTCGTCCTGTCGATATTAATCGACAAAACTTAGATGATTGTTATCTTAAATCATAATTATTGAGCCTTGATAACACATGCAGATACCAAGATGGTAGTATAGCAACGAGTGGTAAAATTCAAAATGAGATAAATATTGATGACAAAAATAGGGAATTTGTACATATTATATAATTTATGACAAGGTTTACGTTTAAAAGGTTTAGGTAACTCTAATACATTTTATCGCTGGTCAGCGGCAATCAAATTTGGCCACTATAAATCGTGACTCCGTCTCCTTTTCTGTATTGTATTCGATCATATATGGCGCCAACTCCAATATTTTACCACATCTTCCGCAGACGAATGATTTCAGTCAACGGTTTATCGGTTTAAATTATGTTCCGATAACTTTTTAATATCAAATATTTGGTCAGAAGAGTATAGTATAATATTAACTTCATCTAGCGAACACACCGTTCATATATTGTTATATATGACCTTATCGTTTCAGCTGACACATTTTTCTCGAAGGCTGAGTCCATTCAGTTTAATAGACCTATATAATATGACGCACACATCCGGAGCACACAGACAGACATGATATAAAATAAACCACTCGATCGGTGACTTTTGATAAGACGTATAGTTATACTGATCGGTTGTTGCACGTTCGAAACGTGCAGTGTACCACCATCAGCCGATACCATAAATCATCTCGACTTTTGTGATTCGTTGAAGTATATTATTAAATTATATAATTATAATTATAATAATAATAATAAAATTGGTCCCGTGTATCATGATTTTTTGAAATCGCTCCAATATTCGTTCAAAATAGTTGCGCAGGTGGCTTCGTTTACAGGGCAGCAGCGTCTAGTGATAGTGATCTGTTTAATAAAATATATAATTTAAGACATTGTCATATGATAGAAGTAGACGGTTTCTAAACGATGGTGAACGATAAAAAATGAATAAAAAAACAACTTACCTTATCTTAGATATGTACTCGTATAATCGTATAGGTGTTTAATTGACGTGCGCCGAGTGACTTTTTTTTTGACAAATATTTTGTTAAGGTTTTTGGTTTTTATTCTCCATATCTGGATATATTTAGGTATTCAAAGTCAAACGTAGAAATAGAAAAACAAAAATTCTGATACATTTATATAAATCTTACTATGCGTATTTTTATTTATTTCTTTTTATACCTGTTTAATTTCAATAATAATAATAATAAATACAAAATAGAAAGTCGAATCAACTATAAAAATAAATACAAAAAGATACGACATTGTTATAATAAATATGGGTTTTAAGTTAACTTTGGTGTTTTAAAAAAAAAAATCAAAATTTATGATTATGAACATTTTGAGTTCCGGTTAACAAAATAAAAAATCAGAAAATTCTAGAAAAACAGAAAAATAAATCAAAATACATTTTGGACTATGTAGGGGATTGGTAGGAAATAGCGCGTAAGTTATATTATATAAATTAAAATATAGTTTCCTAAAGATGGATAGAAGAAAAAAGTCACTCGTCATTGCGTGGTTTGTTGAATGACTGCCGTTGTGTTCAAATGAATATGTCTGTATTTTTTTTTTACGTTATTTTGTGCCTGGGGACGCGTATCTATTGCAGCGGAGTTGTGGTGAGTGTTGGCGGTGGTGTCATTATCGGGAGTATTGGCTGCAACGGAGGACCCGGTCTTTTCCGGTCCAGAAGCCTACCACACCTGTTGGGCAACGACTCGGGCGTGGGCGGCAGCTTCAGTGACGGTGTCGGTGGTAGTGGTTTTCCGGAAGGTGGTGTTGGCGGCACCGGAAGCGGCTTCCACGGCGTTGGAGGTGGTGCGCCATTGCCTGGCCATTGCAGCAAGTCGCAGCCCGCCGGCCTATCCGGACTCGGTGACATCCGTCAACTGGTTACGCTTAAGCAGCACTATTATCCCGAAGGTGGATGGGGCTGGGTGGTGGCCGCTGTGGCTGTGACCGCGCATCTGCTCACTCACGGACTCCATCTCGCATCCGGTGTATTTATCCAGGAGTTGGTGCACAAGTTTGGGCCCGGCACCGTGGTACCTGCAGGTACTGTATATACCACTCACATACCTATAATTATTATTTAGAGCTCTAAATGAAGTATTTAACGTTATGCTGCATAAAATATCATACTGGAAGTTTGGAATTATTTCCAATCCTACTCAAATTGACTCCATTGGTTGTTTTTTTAACATATTTATGTTTTTGCACAGATATTTTAATTTTCTGATAATAACTGATTTTGGGTAACGCTAAATCTATAACTTATTATGTTTTACTTTACCCGTTATTACTTTACAGTTAATATAGTAATACTTCATAATAAATAACAGTATATTATATGTTTTGTTTAACTGAAGATTTTAGGTATCTAACCCAACTTTAGATAGTTAAATTGAAAAATCTTGGCGAAAAACCCAAAAACATTTAAAGGAGAGAAACACATTTAAGTGGGAAATATTGAGTTTTTTTTTATTAATATGATCTTTGTCTCCTGATTTCAAAATTATTCACTCGAACTGCCTCTCACATTAGGTATTTGAACTTTTAGTACTCAAACGGAATCTTAAGATAAATATAATATATTGATGATTTGAATTTTATTTTTCATTAGTTATTTATTTCATGATTGAGGAAAACTTGTTACCTTATTTTATTTTAATCGTTATGCATATAAACTAAAGTTAAAGTTTTATTATGCTTAAAATTATAGAGTGAATGCCATGGGTTATTAAATAAGCTGAAAATGTATTTGTACATATCTATTGTTTTACGTCAACTGTTAATAGATTTTAAAAACACAATTTGAATGTACTAATATATTCGAAAAACGTTGATACTTATTATTGAACAATAATAAACGTCCACGATATTAACTTATAATATTGGTGGTATTTTGGGTGTACCCAAATAGTGTACACAAAATATCTCCGAAAATACCCGAAGTCGTTTCGAGTAAAAAGAAAGTTACTTACCTTAATTTTGGAAGCTATTTGTGTGTAGTGTATATCACATTACATTATATATCCATGGCTAAAAATGTATGCTTACCAATATATAATACGCGCTGTATGATAAAAAAACGTATTTAAATGTAATTAAAATAATATATGCTGCCAAAAATTATTTGAGTAGAACTTTTTTAACCATTAACAAAAATTATTTACAAAATAAGATATTCGTGTAATTGTATTAAAATAATACGGTATAAGAGATATTGTTGATGATGGTGTATATATCTGTGGCTGAAGTGCCGTGATTTTAAATTAGAACAACAGAAAAACTCTCCCCCAAAAGGAATAGTATATAATTGTGAGGCCGACTTATCTGGGGTGGAAAATCGTATGCCAACACGTTATTATGATCATGGCTTTCGTGCGAGGAATGAATGGCTGCAGGTAACCATTTTGGTTTGTCATGCCACCTGCAGTGGCGACCACTGATATAATTTTGCATTCGACTTCTGTACGCGTTTTAAGCCCATCACAGTACAGTAGTTGTGTCATTTGTGTGGTACGCGTCAGTCGTCATTATCATTCCAAACGAAATTCCTATTCGAAAATCGAATAGACGAAGCAGGTATTAGCGCGGTGAAATGGATAATGGCGCGGGGAGTTGCGGGACCGCGACCGAATCGTCGAATCCTCTTTCAGATTAAAGAACCTTACGGGATATTTATCACATTTGATCCTCCGAACGGTTCTTCTAATAACCTCCGCGGGCTCTAACGCTACGTCGCAACGTATCTAAATGACAGAGGATTTTCATTATTCATTGAAACATACAAGAATAGACAGTGTTTCTATCGAAATACATTTTAAATTAAATTATCATCGTATGGTTTTCATTTTTAATTCGATTGTTTTACAATATTTTGTATTTATTCTTAAGCGTGGTTTGCGATTACGTATAATATGGCTCATTGACAAAAGTTTGACCGAAAAAATAATTTACCAATACAGAAATACACTATTAAAAGTTTCTCTAATATAAAAATATTTATCTCCTTATTTTACGAATTTTTACACGAGTATTGTTATAAATTGCTTACATAGAATCGCATTTAGTGAATAAGTAAATTACGTAACCTTTTTAAACAACAGACAAATGAGGTATAGGTTAAGAGGTATTTGTTTAAGTTTAATTCTAAAAAGTCTAGCTATACTTGGATTGTTTAGAAGTTTAGAGTACTATGTAATTTGATTATTCCGAATTGTTATTGCTAAACACAACTAGGTTGATATTATTAAACATTTTGAAATATTTTTACTAAATTTATACCAGTACTACACATATATTATAATCATGTTTTAGAAAAACTAGAATGTTTTTGTGACTTTCTGAACTTTTATTTTACTATAGTTATTGAATTCTGACAAAAAATCTGGGTTACGTAAAATACAGTATGTTAAAAACAACCAATAATTTTGCAAATATTAAATTAATTTCTTAGATGTAATGTTAAGGAAATTTAAATACATTTATATAACTATCAGTACATTTTACTATCATACTGTTATTTTTGGTAAAGTACTTTAAATTATAATAATATTCTATCAACTCATCAAATATGATTAATATGAATATGAATATTTTATTTTTTGATGGTTTGTGTAATAATATTGCGTAATACATAAAAATAATCAAATTTAGTTATTAAATTGATTGGATAACTTAAATAATAATTAAAATTATTAAAATAAGTTAATATTTTTACTATAAATTAGTTTTTAATTGAAAAATCATAATAAAAACTTTATCAAAACAATAAATTATTAGTAGATATAATAATTATTATAATATTTAATATTCTATAATACGTATGTCTGAGAACTAAGTAGTATCAAATTTATATATTCATTAACTGGCAAACATACATTGCATAACAGTTAAAATTATTATTTTATAACTTAATTTACCTTTTGCCTTTTTTTGAAGAAATTCGAACATTGAGTTTTAATTTATTTAAGGCTTCTAAAATATAAATTAGTTATTAAAAAATAGATATAGTATGTAAAAATTATAATGGTACAATAAATATATTTAATTCTCTATTTGTATACAATAATATCTATATAAATCTATTATCAATTATTAAGACATGATTTTAAAACATTTAAAATACCGCTAGTTTATAGTAGGCCTGCTTACTAACAGGATTGGAAATGGAAACAAATTAGTATCAAAATATTTGCATCTTTGTTAGATGATAAACCGAGAGGCAATTCAGGTATAATAAGAGTTACGCAATTTGAGTGACCCTCGGTTGCTTATTTTCTCAATAATAATTGAATACATAGTCTTATTTTTCAAAATATTGACAAAATATCATTTTAACTGCATCTATTGAAATTATTTGTTGAGAAAATAAGTGACTTATGAATCGAATTTTTAGATGTATCTCACATAATTGATGTGTGATTCAGCTGTATAAGACAAAACAAAAATAAAAATAATTTGCATGTTTAATTAATGTTATATAGTCAATAAATTGTATTAAATTTAAATTGTTGCACAATTTAATTACTCGAATAAATTTCAGTTATTTTCTTAATTTATTAATTTGAACGTAGTCAACATATGGAATAGTATTGTAAATTTTAATGCGTTTTTGTTTTAAAAAACTCTAACTATTAGGTCCAACTCATTTATTCTAATAATATATTCATCGATACATTTCTAATAATTATATTTTAGTTGCTATAACTTATGATTAATACTTTATAAATCAGTTTCTTTCTTACAATAATTTATCATAAATAAAAGCAACATGTTTGACGATAAAACTATTATAAAATTCAAACGCATGATGCACTTTGTTGAATACTATTCATAATATTATGTCATATTTTGTTATACTTGTATAGCAAATGTATAACCAGTGATGGTTTCTGCAAATATAATCAAGTATGTGGTTTAACTCTCGTGGTCAAATAATCTACATATTTTATATAGACCGTATATTGATTTCAATTTATCATAATATTAAACTGGTTTCATTTCCAGTTTTCATGGATTTTATTAATTTGTGTTGAAGTTAAACTGTACTTTTTATATTTTATAGACATTAAATAAATATGTATATAGATTTGGATTACGAGGCAAGTAACGTGGCCTAGTTATTGCAGTTATGAGAACATTTTATTGGCTGTTGAAAAATATTTTTCGAAAACAGTTGAAATTCTTATACCAAATATAATATACGATTAATATGCAAATTTATCTTGATTTTTGTTTTGTATATAATATATATATATATTTAAATTTCCATCATTTTATGTTATTTTAAATTTTAATGACACCAAAAATAGTAAATTATAATTTAAAAAATATATATTATAATAGATAATTACAAATGTAAACGTGATAAAACAAATTAGTTGAACAAAATTACTGTCATAATATTATTATAAGGAACATAGCAGAAAGGTTAACGTTAGGAAACGTGTTACGACTTGGTACTTGGTAGGTCAAACAGGTGAATATTATAGTTTTAGTTTTGAAAGAACTGCGTTTCGTGGGCGCAGTGATTCGCTACGTCGGTCGGCCTGTAAACAACTTGAAAGGATCGTAAAACCGAAATATCCTTTTCCAACAGCCAATTAAATATTATCGGCAGTTTTTTTCGTATCTCGTCGAGTTACTAATAAATGCATAATACATTATTAATTATAATATAGACATTAGTTTGATCGTTCTGCGTTGGGCGTACAACAAAATTACCTGTCAAATAATATCACAAGAATTTAACAGTTAAATTATGTGAATCGGAAGGAACAGATTTCTATCGAATTTTTTTATAAAAGCCAATTTTGTTTGTTATTAACAACACACAGTAATCTATTACGTATAGATGGCATAAAATTGTTTGGTCGTCTTGCGAAAACGGAACGGACCATAATGATATATGTATGATCAATAATAACGCTCAATTTATTATTGTATCCGTCTCAAGACGTGCGTCCAAACGAATGTATAAATGGCGCGTTCGTTGTTATTATTTTAATATCAACGTCAGTTAATAAAATGAAAAGCGACGGATGATTTATGCGCTCTCGTGGTGGTCGTTAAGCAACCGGTCCGGCCAAAAAGACAATAACACATACTCCCACTGGCCTTACTGTGCTGCCTGTGTGCGTAATGTATTTACAATTGAAACGGTTTAGGTGTATCCTGGAACAATAGTTTCGAAACCGTCGTCGGCTCCGGCTTGGTGGATTATCATAAAACAATATTATATTAATAATACACGACTTTAACAAGACATTTTGATGTCGGAGCACAAAAACATTAATAAACGAAAGTTATCAGTTTTACTTTTCTAAAAACAATTTTTTTATACACAAGAAAAATCCAAAACGCGCGCTTGGTACATAACGTATAATTAAGTATTATATCAGCGGACATGACAAGTAAAAACTCAATTAACATTTATTCGTATAGAACAACCGAGTAGAATATTATGCATATAATGCGTTTGAGATATAACTAGGTACGTTTTTTATTTATTTGTTTATTCGTCCGTTCTCTCTGCTCGCCTAAAATATAGTAATATTCAACATGATAACATGATTAGCCTATCATGCCACCTCAATTTTTTTTCTTTTGGTTTGTTTAAATTTTGATTTTTTGTGTTGTGTTTGTGCCAAAATTTGAACGAGTAATTTTTGAGTTTATGTTACTAAAGGTAAAATATCACAATAATTATTACAGAAGGTATTGGAGCTATGATGATTTGAAAATTATACTAAATAACATTAATCTACAAATATTTTATAATTGGTAAAAGTTATTGTGTTTTATAATTTAATTAGAACTAGATAAAGTATTTACATATGTTTGTTTTATATTTTATTTTAACTTAATGTTAGTAAAATGTCGTCCGTAAATACATATACGTTTTAATAACCTAGAATCTAAAATAATTTCGATTTAGATACATCAACATAAAAAAAAAAAAATGATTATTAATTTAAAATATTTGGTGTTTATTAAAATAAAATAAAATAAAAAATAAGTTTGTATCGATACTAAAAACATATTTATTAATATGCAAAATCTTAGTATAAACTTAAAAATTAAGCAGTCTTTAAGAAGACGTATCACACGCCTATTACTCATATTTTGTGTAATTTTGAAGTAAGTGTTAAACGTGTTACATTTTACAATACATTTAAAACTGACCATAACTACTTATAAATTTAAAGTTAAAATATTTAAAAACACTTTTAAGAAAACACAGAAGATAATTTTGTTGTATTTAAATTTGATAGAAAGTAAATTCACCCTTAGATTAAAACTAACAAAGCTATAAATGAGAACTGTTCTGTTGAATAATTGTAATTAGTAATTTAATTTAATAATTAATGTTACGCATTTGTAAGACAGAGATACGTGGATGAAACTATATTCGAAATTTACAAAAATCAGAATATGAATAAAAGTATTACTAAAGAGTAAAGAATAAAAGGGTATTACTCTGTACAATATTCACTAGGTTAATCTACACGTCATTTATAGTTGTAGGTTTACATTGTTAACCGGTATGACGTGAGCTTGACCACGACGCACTACGGTATGGAGAAGACAGTAATTTAACGTTATTGCAATAGCCGTTAGGTAATAAAATACTATGTTCTCGCGAACGACTTTTCATTTTTTTTTCAGTGCAATGTATTATTAAAATATATTTTTGAAGAATTTGAATGCGGGAATTAAGCAAAATTGGTTATTGTTAGTGAAATCTATTTATCACAACGTCGTTTCGAGTTATATTATTATAATAATATAATATAGTTCATGGCATGTCTTCGGCGTGAAAATGATAATGTGTAGCTCTACCGAACGTTGTTATTACTCGTAGCGATAATGTATATAATTAGGATTTCAGACATATACCGCGTCATATTATTCTTTACACCCGCACACTAGATTATAAATCGCTGTCGAGTGATTTCCACATATGTACCACTTTATGTTATTATTATTATTATTATTGTGTTGTTGTCAATAAAGTCCCGTGGTTTTATTTAATTTAAAAATAACGAAGAATTAATTAGGAAATTGTATTTGCGTTTAGCGAGTTTGATAATCAAATTAAATACATTTTTTGTTGTTGAAAAGATATACTTTTTCGAGGTCGACTATGAAATACCAACGTGCAATATATATTTAACCGAAGATCGCCAGTTTGTTCGCATTGCTGTCTCACGAGAGCGCGATAAAATAATAATATCTATAGTATGCCGCCGTACTAACGTCGCTGTCGGGAAACAATTATTACGGACAGTCGGTGAAAACGATTTTATTTATTTGGGCACATGCAATAATATCTTAACATTTATATTGCAGTCAAAATCGTCACCGTCGGCGATGCATACTTGATATTATTATACTATTAATACGGCTGGCTAAAACGAACGATAACAATAATAATAGTTATAATGGCAGTATTAGTTGTTATAATAATTCGTACGTGAGTTTTAATGCAATGTAATCACATAATATTATATTATATTATATTATTGTAGCCCGCCTCCAGCACAGTAGGTATATAATATTAGGTCGATTGCTGTGCCATTCGTAATAGTATGGTCACTAATACTCAATTATTACGACAGTCGGCTACTGTTGTATTTATATTGTATGACTGCGGAGGGAGGTTTCCGCACTATGTAAGTCATACGTATAAAATATCGCATGTGTCGTAATGCGTTGAGCGTGTTCTTCCACTGTTAGGTGGGTACAATACGCACTTATATTTGTATGTGACGAAATTAAATACATTTTATTCGTTTGACAATTTCATCGACATTTTGAATTTAAAAACCGAGAGTTATAGTTTGGGAAAAATGATAATAAAATGCTAGCTTACAGTTTTTTTTTTTTATATAGTAGCACCTCCATACTTATTGATTTTGTAAGATCGTTTAATTAAAGAAAATATCAATAGTATTTCTTATTTTGTTTCAAACTTAAAATATAAACTAGGTTATTTTAACTTTAAAAAATAAAACTAGGCATACCAAAAATATACTGAAATTACATTATTACAGCAGTCATGAGCTCAACTCGCGTTAAAAAAATATATTAAATCCTGTTTTTGTCGAGGCTGGTTAAGTTAGAGTCTAACCGTTAGACAGATTCGTTCGAGATTTTCCTTTTAGTGCCTATAGATTTTTTTTCTAACCAAACATACAAATAAACTAGCGTATTATAAGGCATTTATTTTTTCCGTAGAACAATAACGACAATCATTGAAATGGACTTTTTTTCGTTTTGGTTATACATAGTGGCACTGAATCAAAAGTAGTGACTTCCAACTACAGAATATTGATTTTTATAATAGTTCTGTAGTACACCTAAATATATTCTAGTTATTTTTCTATAGATTATTTAAAACCCCTGTCCCCTTTTTTATCTTTCAATAATCAAGTTATTCAAATTCTAATCTTTGAATTATTTTGGTTTATTTATAGAACATATTTTCAAATAGTTCAACTTTTTTTTATACATAGAAAGTGCGGTGGTGATGCAATTTAATATTTTCCAATACAAGAAACACCACTTTTACTAATTTATCAAGAGTTTTTTTTACAAAAACGGTGCATCTAAATTCAAATTTTCTGAAGTTTCTAGTTATTAAACTTTGTGCCCTAAGGATAATAATTTTCATTAATGGTTTTGCAATTTATTTAAATATAATATTCAGTCTAGTATTTATCAAGCTTACTTATTAAGCTAAAATATTTTTATAAACTATAAAAAGTGAGTACATTATTATTAATAACTACAATACATTTTAATATTATAGTCCCCTCTCTATATATTTCAAATCTATTATAATGGATTCACATTATCCTTATAAGAGTATAAAAAGTTAAAGTTTAATATAGTATAGAAACAACAAAAGTTTTTGTAAAGAATCAAGTAAAAATGGGTTTCTCTTTTGATTAATAATTTTATAACACTACAGGACGCTACTTAAATTGTATAAAATATATAATCATTTAAAAATAATATGGCCATTATAGATTATTACAAATTAAAAAAGTAATAGGATTTAAATGAATTCAAAAAATAAAAGTTAGGGCGAAAATTCCTAGTGAAGTTGTATATATTTATGTATTGACTAATTTTAAAATATAAAACAGTTCAATTGTTAATATTTAAATAAAACATTACTCGAATTTTATACATGGTGTACGTAACTTTTTTAAAATTTATTACCTAAAATATTAATATATAATATTTTGCTTGATTGATACTATATAATGATCGTGCGTCTTATAATAATAGTGATATTTGTTTTTACTTTTATATATAGGTTCAGGCTTCAATTATAAAAAATAATAATACATTTCGTCTCATGCAATATAATATTATTTAGTAAAGATATTCACGGGTTTTTTAAGTAGGTATTATATTATAATATATGCTATATAATACTATAATCCGTATTTTATTTTGTTTAAACGATTTTTGTCCGTAAGTCAAATATAATAATTCATACAATGTGTTTTGTATTGTAACACTTGTATGTAGTGTGTATCTTATAAGTTATAACGTATAATATAAATTCATATTAGATTACAAATTAAAGTTAAAAAAAGTATTTAAGTTAGTAACCGTTCTACTGTGTAGTAGGTGTCAAGTATAGTTCGTAATTTATAGTCTGCGTACAGATGTTAAATAATTGTATACAAGTAAAAACGATTTTGAATGAAGATAGTCTACCAAGGTTACCAAACAATTATTTTTATAATAATATTATAATTTTAGAAAATTCTTGTATTTTTCCATCGATTATTTTAAAAGTAGTCCAAATTTTTACTTTTAACCCGCTTTAATATAAACTGGATAAATTTTATTACCAGAAACTTTTTTAAAAGTTGAGAGTTTGAGTCTTTTTCTATTAGAAAAAGTGTCTTCAGACATATACACAAATAAAAACACTTATTATTGTTGTAAAATCAATATCTATACATTCATCACTTTGTTCAAAGTTTAAAGAAAAAGTCAAAGTCAAAATTCTCATTAATATTCATATTAGTATGTTAATTTGAGCTGTGTCTAAGTAAGAAAAACATGAAGTTGAATTATTTCATCAAATTAATAAAAAATATATATTTAGTTACAGCGAATGCTATAAAAAAACAGCAATCTATTAAATAAATCTAAATTGACAACATTTATATATACCGATTTAAGTTGTAAATATTTACCGGATCCAAGGCAGAATTCATATCAACTTAATTATTCTTTTGGAATCCAGAGTTTATCGAAAATACTTTTAGCGGTGAACGAAAATTAGAACTTTTAATAGAGTGGATACGAATAATGTTTCTATTTTAATAACGTCACGCTGAGTTGCGTACGTCGTTTATTTTCTTGCGAAATAAAAATTAGATGTTTAGATACTTCTTGTATATAGTGAATGTTCACGAGTGTATGAATGTAGAATAGATAAAATATGATTTATACCGGACGTCGTGTACACGGTGCAAAACGTTTAGTGTCGCGGTTACCAAACCAAGACCTAGGGCAATAACAATTGTGACTCTAAAGATATTATTATGTTATCTGATCTAGCCGCCAGACGTAATCTCAATAACTTTTCGGATTAATGTCCGTTTTATGCAAAACACGTTCCTGTTATTGTTCCGCGCGTTCCTCCCGTAGTTGGTCGAAAAGGAAAGAAAAAATTTATTGGTTGATAATTTACTGATTGAACACGATTTAAATAGCATTCGGCATACGTGTATGTTAATTTTTTTACCACGAATGTACCTACCTCCTTGTAGTATTTATAATGTACATTATAATAGAATAAGTAGATCATAATTTTTAGCTACACTTTCCGTGTTAGCCTGCAGTATATAGTGTAATAATAGTATACGCGGTTAGGTTAAAAGATTGAAAAGAAAATATATAATTTTTCGTTGACGCAGACGAAGTTTTATAATACCTATTATATTATTCGAAAATTAGACTATGCATCATTTTAGCAGCGTATTTCGGTTATATAGTCATTATATTAAAATGATTTGATTATAATCACTTTATACATCAGATAATTTGAAAAACCATTTTAACGATTTAA
This sequence comes from Rhopalosiphum padi, assembly GCF_020882245.1. Classification (NCBI taxonomy): domain Eukaryota; kingdom Metazoa; phylum Arthropoda; class Insecta; order Hemiptera; family Aphididae; genus Rhopalosiphum; species Rhopalosiphum padi. The sequence continues at coordinate 6,698,634 of NC_083598.1, read as the reverse complement.
GTATAATTTACGTTTAAATATTTACTCGTAAAAAACCAATTGTGTAATTTATAGTAAGTTTAATTCTAAAAAAATATATATATAAATAAAAGTATGATACTAAAGTTAATTTTGAATGAGTCTTAGGTTAATAAATGTACGCATAATAACTTTTGATGCTGATGGGTCTATATAAGAAGTACATCTAAAATGAAAGTAAAAAATTATTATAAACTTAGCACTTTTCTTAATAATATTTTTTTTTATACAATTTTTTACCTTCTAACCAATATTCCTTGCGTAAAGTTATGACTTATTATTTTGTAGTCATTCATAAAATGATTTATGATCGTTCATAACTCAATGATTTTTAATGAAAAAAAAATGCTAAAAATGGTTTCTATAAAAATTAATCAATTTTGGTTATTTATTTTTATTTGTTTTTTTTAACTTTATATTATCTTAAACAGTCCATCACGCCCGTCAAAATATCGTACACATATCACAAATTTATAATAAAATGGACTTGCATGCCTAATTTTTAAATATATAATAGGTACTTCACAATTTATAACATAGCACTAGTATAATTATAACTAAATTATAATACTATATTTTATTCCTGATTTCCAATCGTTTTTTAAATTTTTTTTAATCCACAATACATAGATCTCTACGAATAAACTTGTAGAAATAATTTTAACACGTTATATATTTCTTACATGATAAAGCAAAATAAATATCTGCAGTTAAACGAATTTAAACCGTAAATATTACCTATACGTAAGGTAAATACTATAAAATGTTCAACCCGTGTTTTATAGGTTCCGTTTTTACACCAACGTCAACGGCGGTATAAATCGAAACAGCGTCGTATACAAATGGCCTACGATTAAATATATGGGGCCTAAATTTACCCGTATATTGCCGGCACAAGATTGACTATATAATACATCCATTGGCCATTTCCCAAAATCCGTTTGGATCATAAACTCACTCGGCATGTGTCCCGGAAAAATAGTGTATACATTTTTGTTCTTTTATAATATAATAATAATAATAATAATAATACGTATATTATCTCGTTTATATCGATGTCCGGAGGATGCGTATAGATCTTTACGTGCTTTACCGGAAAACATGGTTTTCTCATAGTATATTATAGTCGGTTTAGAAAACGTTAAACCGTATATAATAGAAGCAGGCCTCGCGTTGCTCTCACTATATTTTTCGTCCACTCTTCGGTGAGTTAGTGACATAACCAAGCTGGTGTTTCCTGTTAATAATATATCTGAAGATTCATATTGGCCGGTCGTTCATCACGAAACAGGCGACAAGTTCAATTTAAGAAGTCTATACAACGTACTTTTAACGTTTTACTTGGTTGTTAAGTTTGATTTATCGTCTGGAGCTTTCGTTTTGTCGTCCGGAATACTATTGTTTTTTTTCTTCAGATTTAAGTTCGGCAATGATTTTTAACCTCTCCGCTGTAGATAGACGATTTTGATTTAATATTAAATTGTTGAGTTTAAGTTAATCTCTAACGTCACATTGCTGCGATACAGTAATACACATTAATTGAAAATTCTGTCTATGGCAAGCAATCTAATTTATTATATCATGATTGTTATTGGGCGCTTAAATATAATAACGAACATTTTTTTCCAGATATAGTATTTGTGTACGTCACTGGATTTACGTTGTTTGTGCTACTTTCAACTGGTATTATAGTTCGTTGTACCTATACGTATGTTTTTCCCTACTGCAACTTGCAGCAAATGTCTTCCAAAGCCCGGTCTTTACGTTTACACTGCAGTTACCCATATTGTAATCGAACAATTTGCTTAATCTTCAATGGACATCTTTACTGTACTCAAGGGCCGTAGGAGATATTCACGTACCATTGTTTAGCAATTTGATGACCATAATACAACACCGACTCCACATTATTACACTAAACGTTTACGAGAGCAACAATCCATAATATCCAATAATCTATTCGTGTGATTCCACTTAATAATACAACGATAAACGTAAAAATATTCCTGATAATATTATGTTTATTTATAAAAAAAAACATTGAATAATCAGTTTTTAATTTAAATTTTAAATTAAAAAAAATGGCAATTGTTTTTTGTTATTAATTGTTTTTAATTTCTTTAGAATTTGTATAATAATTTTTTTTTTAATTCAACAATTCGTATTGTTACTGTTTTTATATAATCGAAAAATCTGAAGAGATTAGTTTTTTTTAATGTAAATAAATAAAAAAAAATAGTACATTATTATTTAAATCAAACATATTAATTTTATTTTACGTATGTTAATAAATTTGTATTAGTTACTTCTATGCAATTTTAAGTTTTAGAAAAATTGTGTTTCATTATATCAAATCAAATTCTTTATTACGTTTTTTTCATTAATTATATTATTTAATATTACAGCCCTAAATAGACATTAATAATGTTGTGTGTGTGTGTGTGTGTATATATATATATAATGTTTATCTTATGAATTTCAACCATTACAATAACAACAATGGTCTCTTGAATTTGTGGTAAGAAATACGCTTTTATGGTTTGCAAAAGAGTAGTTATGTGTAAATGTGCAATAAATGTGTGATGATACACACATAACTCTAGAAATTATATTCGCATTGAAATACATTTGGAAATAATCCTTTCGGCGGAAATATGACTTTTTGAGGTCTTTTATACAAAGCTTTTGGAATTTCTAGCTATCACTTGTTTGAGTTCCAACTAATACAATTTCAAAATCTCATTTTGCCTAGTTTCATTAAATATTTGGACAGCAATTTCATTGTCATCGTGTGATTTCCGAATGTTTGTCAATTGTGGCAGATTGTAAGTCCTTATTGTCAGTTTGTCGGTTAGTTGATTACAAATATTCCTGAGATCTTTCTGTAATAAATATTGTTTTACAACATATTATGCACGAAAGTTAAAATAATAATATTATGTTGATCAGATATAATGGTCGTGGGGATAATATTTTATTGGTGCGAAAAATATAACTTCTGAATGTTAACTTTGTTTTTCATAGTCAAAATTGGAGCATTTTATGCTCCCATTAAATATCCAACAATAAACAAAAGTTCGGGTATTAAGTCTTGATAATATTTTAGTTGTTAATAATGTATACAACGCTTTAAATACAGTTTATACATAATTTAATAGTTGTAATATAATAAGAAATATTTTAAATTTTTTTATTAATAATTATTAAAATCATTGATAAGATATTTAAACTAATATTCAACGTGAATCTAAAAAATATTTGTAGCGTTAGCCTACATTATTTTATTAACAGTTATTTGTCTATATTACACCAATTATTCTTAAACAGCTGTACATAGAAACTTGAAAAATTAGATGTAAATCAAGTATCTGTTGTTACATTTTAAATCCATAAATATATGTTACACGACTTTTTTACTGACCCCCTAAAAATATTTCCTGGAAAACCAATATAATATACATATAATCGTAACAATATAATATAATTAAAGCTTCAAAGAAGAAGTTAAATGTTATTAACCCACAATAAAAATATATTTATCTATATTTTTAATAGCTATGTATATTTTAGTTGCGAAAAATACTATTCATAAGTAATAATTGTTTATCATGGATATAAATTTGTTGTACTATCTAATATATTACCAGATTTGTTCTTAATTAAGTGGTTTTGGTCATACCGAGTTTTCCTCATTTTAAAAATCTCGTATACAGACAATAGGAATGTAAATTTGTATTATTTATAGTTAATAGTTATCAATATTATTAGTGTATTGCGTTGAGTAAAAATGTCTTTTAGTTTTTCAGTATTCAAAGCCATACGGATTTTCAGCTGTATTGACCAAATAACCTAATTAAGAAGACGAATTTACATTAAAAGTAACCAACTCAAACAATTAAGTTAAATAATTTAATTAACACTTAAAATAGTTCGTTAGTATTCTTTGCGTGTATCTCCTACGTTATTGTATCAATAACAATTTTAAAGGGCGAGAAAATAAAAAAACGATTAAAAAGACCACACATTTCTCACCAATTTATGTTTTCTGTTTTGAGCATGAAATATAAATTTGTAAATGTACTTCTATAAGAAGATTCAAAAAATACGTGATGAAAATGTTTAAGTGGGGGAAAAAACCATAAATTTAAAAATATACTAGATTGTCATAGGGTCTCAGTGTGTATTTTATTGGTCACGTTTATTGAATTTAACGGTGTTGTAAGTTGTTTGAAACGTTCGTTCTATATCACACTTTGTGATAAACATTTGAGCAGCCAATTTTCCTTCTTTTCCTTTAGCCCTTTACGTTTAATTTCACTAGCATTGCATGTCTGTTCAATCTCTATTCTAGATTCTTCTGCGCATTTTTCGATTTGCATAAGTATATCACTTTAAATGTCTGTGTAGATTTAAGTATACTTGAGTGTGAGACGGGGGTTGGGTGTTGCACTACTCTCATAAATTCTGTTACAATCTGAAGCCACCGGCATGTGTCAAGAACTAACATTACACAGAAAACCTTAACAAATAGTCATAATATGGACATTAGCATTTTTTTGTGATACAATTCCAAACCAATTCGCAACACTTCATGTTTTGTAATTTTGTTTTATATGATATAATTTACGATACTGCTGCTATTAAATTTAATTTTGTGACATAATATTTTCATCTTGTACTGATATGAAAATTAAAAATATTATATTAAATAATAAAATATTTATATTGATGTTATTATTATAATATGTATAGTATTAAATATTAATATAATTACAAATAAATGTTCATAATTAAATGATGAATAATATTTAGCCACCGGTTCTTAATATACAGAAGTTATAGGTATTATATATTTTAAAACCATTACCAAATATGATTTCATTTTCATAGGTATTAATGGTTCAACGATTATTTGAAATTTTTCTTTATTGTTTACTCCATTTTAGTTAATGGAGTAATCTAAAACTGTATAGCGTTGATACCGAAATTAATTTAATTTATTTATAGATTCACCAATATATTACTAAAAAAATATTAAATAATAATAATAATAAAAATGATAGAGTATATTATTAAACTAAGTTATCATTTAAATCAATATTGACGAACGTATTATACATTTACAAGTTGCGTAAACGATAATCGTCTTTTTCGAAAATATTTAGGTAAAACGTTACATGTCTGTTGTAATTATTGTTATAATTATATATCATCAGATAAGAGAATAGAATATGAGTATAGTTTTGTATCACTATTTGCACATTATCTTATTGAAGAAATAATAATAAATAATTACCCAGATTACAGTATTAAGTATCTTAACACAGATTAAATTAGTGACTTTATTATACACGTAGGTTAAATTTTCTTCAGATACCTGGTAGGAAAAAAACCACAGTAAGTATTGCAAAGACTGAAAATTAAGGACTAACCATAATTTAACGCATAACTCGAATTTTTGGAAAATTTGAAAATCGAGGAATAGCAAAAAAAGAGTAGATAAATTTAAGTAAGCGTTTTTTTTTACTAAACCAATTATTTGCTCGAAATTTTTTTTCAAACTCAATAATTTATTATTACTGAAAATTATAAAGACACCCACACAGTGATCTATCTTATAAATTCAGTATTAACGCTGTTTTTTTTTTTAATTTTTCATTATTTCATTAAATTGTTTTTCGTGACGTTTAAAATAAAATTAAGTTTAATACAGTGGACATTCTTTGCACATTTTAAAAGATGCTTTTTTTGAAAGATCAAAGTAGTGTGGGTGTATACTTTTAAAAGCGATTTCGTGAAGAAAATTGTTTAAGTAGTTTTTTCGTTTAAAATGTGTTGTTAGTTTGCAAATTAATCATCTTTAAACTATAATTTTGACTGTTTGGAATAACGTAAAATGCAGTTTGATAGTTCTAGTCGACTCTATGCTACTTATAATTAATGAACTTATGTAGCTACTCAAGAATATTTTAAAATATTTTTGATACAACGAAAAGCGTTTTTATAAAAAATATAATTTTTTTGATTTTATGATTAAAATTAGTGAACTTTTTGTCATTGTTTAAGTAACACATCTGATTCACTGCAATTATTTTGAGAGCTACTTACTATTTTTATTAGTTATATCTTACATAGACATAACAAAGATTTTTCACACAAACAATATAATTATAAATTTCTGTTTAACCTACCTCACTGTTCAGAATAAAAAACTAAAATAAATTTGGTAAATACTTATAATTATTTATGGAGTCATCTTTCAAGTAAAAACCCAAAAGTATTTTCATCTGTCTGTATAATTAATTTAGGATGCTTTTTTTTTATTTTTATTTTTTTATTATAAATTTGATAATAAATAAATTATTTTGTAATGAAAAAAAAATTACTTATACGTCAAAATTATATTGATTCTGATTCTGTATGAAATACAAATTCCCATTTATAGATAATTGTATATATTCTTCGATTAAACCTGATATTTTGTTAAAAAGAAAGTAAAGAACAATAATATGATCTTGTTGTGAAATTCATATAATAATATATGGATCGGAATTGGTATAACTTTCTTAAGTTCAAGTACATATTGTGAAATTAGGTGTATTGTATACATTCAATGGAGTACGAAAGGTTCCCTCTTGACGGTCCACATTAATTAACTTCTTGATTTTTTTTTCAATAGTTACGCACATTTTTTATTTTGCTAATGTTTATTTGATAATTTTATTATAATAGATTCAATTATAATTACATTCATGGCTCAACTTAATTTATACACCACTCCCTTTAAAATACGCTACTGGATATATCTAATTTTTAGATATTTTATTTGAATATATATTTATAGTTTTTATTGAAACTAGAATGTTTTAATCATTATAATTCGTCCAATACGTTATTTCATTAATTTTTAACTAAAAATATTAAAATAATGGTAATTGGTAATATTCATTATTCATGCGCATAATTTATTTGATTTTAGATTGAGTTTTCATAATATACCTATTTTATTATTGTTTTTTATTTATTTATTCATTTATATAACCAAAGTGGAGTCACGTTTTTTTTTTATAGTTTATAACACGATTAAAATTTGTAGATTTTTGTTGTAGGTTTGTTAAACATGTAACGGTAATTATTATGCCTTGTCACAACTTAATTAAACTACAGACTTAATGTTGGATAATTATACTCTCGCGAATATGTATATATTTTTTTTTATCTAACAATAATTATAGCTTACTTTCGTAACTTATATGTTTATTATTAATATTTTTAAATCCATTGGCATATTATTTTATTTAACTCAATTTTAACCGTTAAATCGTTATAATTACTATCAAAATGTCTACTTATAGTTTACATTGTTTATTGATATTATTCAATCGGAATAATATTAAAACATATTATTCAGTCTTAAGACACAAACAAATAGCTAAATAACAATTCCACACAATATGTCAACTACCGTTATACTGTTATAATGTTTTTAAATTAAATACAAAATAACATTTCAGTATTAAAATGCTAGCAAAACGATATTATTTTGTAAAAATAATAAACTGTAACTACGAATTTATATTTCATAGTTATCGGATTAGTAATATTTTAATTCAAGTATTACGAGTATAATAATTAATTATGATATAATTTTATAACAGTTTTTCAATATGTATGTATTAACGTTTTAAATAACATGATTTAAAAATAATTCGATTTATAAAGCTTAAATACATTTCTATTTTTTAATATGTAAATTTTATGGTAACGCCTTTAAAAATAATTTAAAGCAACAATAATCGCATTCAAATATATTATGATATATTGTTATTCTTTTTATACTACGAGGAAATTAATACATAAAACTAATTAATTTAAAGTTTAATAATTATTATTAATATTAATAATCAACAAAAGTATTTGTCAGCCACAGCTCATTTTACACAGTACAAGTTATCAATATTTAAATGTTTCGTTATAATTTATTTTTGGTTAATATTGATGTTAAACGATAAAGGTTGTTTAATTATTGAATTCATAACATCATGTTCCTTTACCCTATAAATTACTATTTCCCTTATACAACGGTTTATTTATAATATTATCCTAGTCTTTCTCACTGGTGCCATGTTTTAATCAGATTATTGATTATCGTAATTAATGAGAATTTTTTGGTAATGAAAGTGAAATTTATTTCTGAATTTAACTTTAGGGTCAATATACAAAACTCTATAACTGACAAAGGATTATTAACACATCAAGTTAATTTTAAAGGAAAAAATGCATTTTATTTTCAGTGTTTTTTTAGCATGTTTTTTTTAGTTATTGTGTGCGGTTTCTTTGAGTATCCTCAATAGTTCCGGCCTAAATATTATTCCATAATGTTAACTCCATCTCTTTCCTCACGATGGAGCTCGAATAGAATACAACAAAACACAATCTATAATTCGTATCCATTGCTGTCTTCTACTGTTTTGAAAGTTGAAATATATTAGGACATCCGTGTCATCATCACTGTCAGATTTTGTCATTAAAAAAATGATCTGTCACTTACTCAAACAAAAATGTCTCTTATTCTTTAGTGTGTCTTTATTTGGATTTACAAATGATCGATGACATAGCAAATTTAAATATCCACAATACGTGGGTATTTGTATATATATATATTGACTATATGAGTTCATGTTCAGAATCCACGATATAAATGTCCATCGAAATCAATAATAAATGCACCTACCCAAATACTACACAAGTTTGTAAAACATCACTCTATGAGAATACTAAGTTTCTGGTCCCATAAATAATTCATGAGCACAAAATGTAATATGACCAATAATTAATGTTATATTGCCTATTCAAATGCAATATGTTCAGACTTGAAATTGACATTACCAAAACAGTAAACACATATGAACAACCCTTTAGAAAACAAACTGTTATCTGTCACACGAAATAAATAGTAGACGTATAAAAATAATTTTGTAATAGATTCTACTAAATCAATGCCAAACGTCCAATGAAACAAAATTATTATATTTTTTGTAATAGGTATAAGGTATATAACATAATATAGTATTATAAACCGTAATTATACTGAATATTTACCTTACAACTGAAATATACACCGAAAATGTAACCAAGGTATTAACTAAAAAAAAAAAAAAATGTAATATGTATTCTAATATGTATAGATATAAAAAATAATATTTGTTCAAGAATTCACAATAAATGACACAACGAAATTTAAGTACATACAACAAATATTTAAAAAATTACATAAAATTAAATAAATGCATTGTAATCTAGTATACTTGTAAACCTAGTTTTTAGATTCTAAGTAGAGTGATGATTCTTTTGATTTTAAAATTATGTGATTTTAAATCTTTTTAAATTGAATAGACAAAAATTCTTTGTTTTAAACTATAAGAGTGGTGTTAGGTATACAATTGGATATAGTAGGTACTTAAAAAGGAGAAGAAAAAAAAAATAACATAATTTTAAGTGCCTTTTAAAATAACCGAGAAAACGAAAGAAAAAAAAATTAAGGAAAGTGGAAATTTTTATGTAAACCAAGTTTTTGAGAAAATCATTTTCGTTTTTATTGTAACTCAAAACTTATTATCTGCAGAAACTTGAAATGTTCACAGAATATTCATAATATTATTTATTAGAAAGAAAATAATTTTGAAAATATTTTGGATTTGTTTATGTCATCAATAGGAATTGATTCTTGCACTATTTTTATTTTTATTTTGGTGTATGTATTCATATTTAAAGAGTTTATAAAAACGTTTAGGTTTTATTAATAACAAGCTCAAAAATAATATCAGGTTAAAATTATATTATATAATTAGAATAAGTAAATATGAATAATATAATATTTAAAATGTTTTCATCAAAATTTAACTTAATACAATGCGAGATACAATGTATAACTAATATAGTAAAATAAATTAAATTTAAAAAGTTTAGTATATACATAATATAGACTTACTTAATGACGCGGTACACTCGTAAAAGTAAAACTGTACAGCAGAATGGTTACCTACTTTCCCCTTTTTAAAAAATTGTATAATTTAGTATTGTAGTGAATTCGTTTAAATTGGATCAATTATTTAGTTAAATTATGTAGTGTTATAATATAAATTATGTAATCGATTTATCTTTTTTTACATAGCAACAGCAATATTCGTGATCATAAATAAGATTATTATCATATCATAAATTTAAATGCTTGAACCTGTTTTCAGTCGTACAAGACTATATAATCAATTTTTGTAGAACTTAATGCAAGAAAGTTGAACAATAATAACTTCATTATAATATAATAGGTATAGATCGGTTTAAAACTTACGGCGACGAAAACATACACAGTAATACTACACACTTTCCTGGAAATAAGATAGAATTATCGCCATGCGTGTATTGGTAGGACTATTATTAACACTTGTGTTTGCTTTTCACAGATTAGATTCACGACAATGAATTTATTTAGCAAAGTATTCCTATGTAGTCCTTAATACCTGTCGGCCCATACTAGTTTTTTTAAATTCCGCATAGTTACATGGTATTATCAAACCTTTACAACGGTAACTTATAGGTAGATATTAACTTTCATCATGGTATCATCGAAGCCCGTGAATGTGCGGAATTTTAATATACCGAATAATTTTTTTTAATATATTATACGAATAGATTTGAAAACTATCAACATTTTTGAAAATAATTTCTTAAGTAATTTGAGAAACAAATTTATGATTTTACTTTTTTTTAATCATTTTTTAATTATTTTTTTGGTAACAAAAATTTTTAATTTCATATTCTAAAGAGAAATATGTATTGTGTACATAAAATTTCAATTTTGAAAGAGCATTTAATTACTCATTTAATTAGGTAATTAAAGTTAAAGACCTGAGTGTAGTGGTATACTCCAAAAATGTTATTTCACTGCAAAGTTTTTGAATTTAAACAAATTATCTTGAATTAATTATTTTATCATTATTTTCTATAACATATATAATTATTAACGGATCAATGAATTTTTGCTTATCGTTTTTGTGTAGACGGAAATCAGTCGAAAAAATCTTGTCGATCCGTTCGGCATATGTATCGCGCAATTTGATTTCGGGTATCGTGTACGGGGAATTCGTGACACTATGATTTATTGCTGAACCACCTGGACCTCGTAGCCACTGGTATACACATACACAATATTCATATAGGTACGTTTCCCACCTCATTCTCGTTTTGTAAATGTTTACCGTCCGGCAGTGATTGAGGTAATCGCGTTTGTCATGATTAAATTTCCTTTCCCGAGAGAAAATTCGAAAAAAACTTATTTTATTGCTGCTTGTCGTGACAATGAACTAATACGTTTCAATCCAGATGGTTTGTCGATTGCATTTTCGAGAGTTGCCACATGGGTTTCGCGTTCACACGTAATAGCTATTCAAAGCAAAAAAGTTTAATTTATTCTTCGCCGTTACTCCAAGTGAAATAGTACGAAATACAATGAAAAATAGCTCATGATGTTTTTGGTTTTTAAAGTTAAGAAAGAAATAAAGTCGAAATGTTCAATTCCCAATATTTATATTAAAATAATAATTATATATTATACTGTAATAAATTCATAATTTAACAATAATAATATTCTTAACATTTGATACTCGTTACTGAAAATGTATGCTTTTTAATGTAACATATTTATTGTAACGATGTTTTCTATTAGTTTTGATCAATAAGATCAAATCTTTTATTTTATTTTAAAATCTGCATTAAATACTTTTACTATGCATCATAACGTTAAAACACTAACCTACCACATTGTTAAGTATTTACAAAAAACAAATCTTATTTTAACTTATATAAAAACCATGTAAATATTATTACGGCATAGTTTATTTAAGTTTGGTTTATTAATTAATATAATAAACTGAAATAGAAATAAATAAAAACCGATGTATATTATGAGGATACCATGTGTGAATTATTTCTTTGTTTGTCATTTAAATTGCATTATCATAATCCGTAACCATAATGTTAAGTTTTCAAAAGTATTGAAACATTACTATTATAAAACTGTCTCGTAATAGAACTACAAAATACAATAGGTATATAGATGTACTAGCGTTTTATAAAAGTTTAAGTACATTAAAGATTTTCATTACTTATAGATTTTATTTTATATTGGATAATTTTTATTTTTCAGGTAAGAAGAAAACAATTCGAACAATACGTGGCAGTGATATTATTTATTATATAACACTAAAATTCGAATTTTCTGACATGTCAACAAATAGTAAGAATATTTAATAATAAATATTACTTCAGTTATTAAATGTATAGTCTATAATGCAATATTTTACATTCAGCTCAAGGTAATAAGTGATATCTTAGTTTTGAATGCAATTTTAGTAGTATTTGTTATATTCAATTACCTTAAACATGTATAATACATATTAATAATAGTATTTAAATTTTTGTTGATTATTTAAGCGTTGCACTTACTTTATTTGACAGGATTACATGTAGTTTTCACAGAATTTATCAAGTTATATATTTAATTGTATACCCTCAAGACTTATATTATTTTTTATAACTTAAACATGTTATGTACTTATTTATATTATAATATTATAATACGCCACAAGCAATATTCGTTAACTTAGTAAGACAAATTTCCTTATTAATTACATTTTAAACCAACCTAACATACTAAACGGATCCGGAAATCATAAAATAATAATAAACGATGAATCGAGTTATTATTATTTTTTCTATTATTGCATCGCTAAACGAAATTAATTAACGAAAATATCAAACTATTAAACAGGTGGAACTGAACGTTTTAGATAAGTCATTTCTATGTCTATTAAAATGTGTTTAAACTGTTTAAAGACCCGTAGGCGTACACGTTCGAATTCAAATATCATTTTTGTCTATCACATTCACATATTTTTCATATTCAATTTAATTTAATTCATAACAACATATACAACTTAGTATTATGAATAGAGTTAATATTTAATCATACTCTATAGCGTTATGGATCGTCATATTTTCCATATTATAACTGTTAATAGTTTTTGCGTTATAATTCTTAATTACATCGACCAAAGTGTATTAAATTTGATAGTTAAACTACTACTTATTGCTATATGAAGTAAATAGTTCCTGGAAAATAAACATAATTAGCCTAATGGAAAATCTGAGCAAGAAAAATGTATTATTGATCGTTATAATAGACGTTTAAAATTAAAATATACAAATAAAATAAATACACTTATTATATGTTGATAAAAGATAACGTTTAAATACTGTTTAAATATGCTACAGTTTTAATTACCTATTGTTATTGTTTAAATCATAATCCTATTAGCACTCGCTGCATATATAAATACACTCATAAAAAGTTTAAGTATGTACATGCATACAGTCTTTAATTATTTATTAATAAATTAAAAAACACAAATGTAATATAAATCGTAAATTTATTATACGTGTAGTATTTTTGAAGAATATTTCTATTAGGTAATTTCATAATATTTTTATTAGGCTTAGTTAATATAATTATAATTTAATATTTTATATAATAATATGTTGTAAATCTGAATTTTATGTTATGGAGTTTGATTTGTTTGTCATACGTTTTATTCAACTCAATCATATTTAGTGATATGAATACTTTGTTTTCGTATATTCTATTATCTGATAATTTCACCTAAATATTTTATTCTTGGCAATATTTTACTGAAATTACTGCTAGATTAAGAGGTTAGTTATTTTTAAAAATATTTTTTTATTTTATTTAGATCATTTACATTTGTTAAACATCATAATATAATACTATATGAATATGACTAACTCGATGAGTTATAAGAAATGTTTCAATACAGACATCGTTTTAAATTATTCGTATACCTAACAAAATATGAATTATTTATTTATTACGATACCTTTATTTTATCTTTTTTTTCCCATGGCTTGTATATTACATATTATATAAATATATATTTACTATATTATATAAATAAAAACACACACACACACACACAAACATATATATATTTAGCACGTGCGGACTTGTTCATTACTTTATTGCCTCTTCGGGGTAATAACGATAAGTTTCATGTTACCTCGCAAATGTCTGCAGTTATTCGATTGCTCTCAGTATAAAGTATCGTTTGCGTGTGTAAATACCATTAGGCGTTTCAACCGGTTCACTCCGTAGGAGACGATATTAGTAGTTTATTTGTGTCGGTTGTACAACGACAATGGATTTTTACAGACTCCTGGCGAGTCTGTACCCGCAAGCGTTATTTTGTTAGACATCTGCCGTTATTATTTTCGTTCTTTAATCATCAATTATCAAAATATTAGACGAAATAATAAATAAAAAATAAGTTTGGCAGGCTGGAAAATTTTTTTTTACGGTAGTAAATAATATATTCGTTTGTTTATTCATAATAAATACATAAATAGGTAACTTTTTTTGTTCCTTATAAGGTTTATTTGCGAATGAAGTAATTTGGTTGTGTTTACTTAATTGACAGTTTTTGATGAAATATAATAGTTGTTATTTATGAGAATTGTATTGTGCATTGTAGATTTGTATTACAGTTTTTGATTTAATTTAATTATTTAAATTAAACATAAGAGTATTAAAGTGCTTTTCATATAAATAATAACTATATACCTGTTATATTATTAGTTATTATTAAGTTATTTATTGATTTTATTTATTTATTATTATATAACGAGCACAATAAGGCCCAGTATGTAATTACATTTACATAGAATTATAAAATACAATATATAAAACAGAACAAAATTAGAATAATTATGCTCATATCACTTAAAAAATATAACTTTTAGAGTACATAATGTAATTAATATATTATAGATTAAAACAGTTATAACTTATAACTAATGATTATTTTTTGTTATACATAAATTCATCAATAAGTTAGTGTGTGACTTGCGTATTTCAAACTGTCGAATGTTGATTCAAACATATTAAATTTTATAATTCATATAAATCCACAAGTGCAATTTTTACTCAATATATTTTATACATTATAATTTAATTATAATTTAAAAAAAGAATTTTTAGTTTTTTTTTTCATTGAATATTATACATTGCCTTTAATCATTCAAAAATATATGTATCTAATCATATTATAAATTAATGTATTTTAATCAAATTTAATTACTTGAATACGCATTTTTAGTATTGTGGTAAAGAAATATACCTATCCCATAATACAATATAAAAACACGTATAAACATTATGTACTGTAGATACAGCGTACAACACATCTAAATAACATTCATTGACATAAATACTCGTAAATAAATATACATGGAAACCTTTATTCAAATGTGCAATAATAGAAACGTTTCACAGTCGATACTTTTAATATTATTATTATTTTTTTTTTTTGTGACAAACAAGTAATGTTTTATTACTTCAAACATTCTTAACTTTGATTATTTTTATTACGTGCTTTATACGAGTTATATCAACTGTTTAAATTCAATGTTTTTGTAAATTTTAGCAGTTGTAAGTTGTATACGTATTATTTTTATTTAAAGCTGAATGCATCGTGTTTGCATTACAATGCTCCATGTCATGTACAATATTGCAATTGCATACTAATAGTATGATACAATAGTGTTCTTATGTATCGCTTAATCTGAACTTCACACGTTCTACTTGAATATATTCCTCGTGTGTGTCGAGATCTTGTAGTCACGATCGGTTATGTTCGTGAATTTAAAATATAAAACGTTAAAAAAAATTAAGAACAATCAAAATATAATAATAATAATAGAAAATAATAATCTTGATATTACCGACTAAAAAGGCTCCTTAAAATCGATTACAAATCTATTATAAAAATGAGTGGGTAGTGTATAATAATTTTTGATGCCCATTTCGCCACAATTTACTGATCACAATAATATAATTGGAAAATTAAATTTAAGAAATATTTTATTTTTACTAAATAGTCAATAGAACGAAGAAAGTCAAATTAAAGTCTCTATAATTAACTGTAAGAAAGGATTTCAACTATAATGTTTGAATTATGAGTATAAATGATATGATATTTTTTTTGATTGTACTTGCATTTTTTAAAAAATACTACATTTTATTTAGGAGAAGTTTGTACAATGTTCACTTATAGAAATTAATTAGCCTACAATTTTATTAATTATTTCTAATTTCTAATATATTTCTGACATTATATACTTTAAGTGTTTAATTTTATTTTTAATTTATATCAAAATGTAAGCTGAGAAATTATTTGAACTGACAATCAGGTTGAACCAATTTTTGTAAGGAACTTGTAATTATGCACTCGCGTGCCAATAAATATGAATTAAAACATAAACATTAAACATAGTATATTATGATTATAAAATTATAAATGTTTGTCCTACGTAATTATTCAAATGTATTAGTCTTAATAATACATTTATATCTATAATGGGTCGACTGGTATTTTATAGTTACAGTTTAACTGGTAGGTATATTATACTCGTTTGTTTATGGCCGCTGTCCGTAACTAGATTCAGCATGTTATTTCATATGTTCAATCAAATATAATATACTTTTCGATTATTTAAAAATTATAAACAACTTATGGCCACAACTCAAAATACTTAACTTATAAAGTTATAAATGAGAAAATATTTGGATTTTGAATAAAATGTCCTTGTGGCTTTATAACATTTATTTTCGATAATTTAATAATTTATATTTAAAAAAAATATATTATAATATCTAAATCTTGCTGCCAAATATCTGGATAATCGTTTTTTATTAATAAAACTAATCGGTGTTATGCGATATGTGTGGAAGTGAAACAATCGTTTTTTAGATATACGAAATAATGCCATTTATTTATCATTTTATAATTTGAACATTTTTCCAGTAAAAAAATACGCTAAACAGCTATGGACAATATAATATAATTTACACAAATTTCGTAACGGAAATGACGACGGGGAAAGTTGCCTTCTTTGAAAAATCGTTTTTTACGTTGACTTCGTCACCTTTGTTATCTCGAAATATGAATATGGATTTTTGTAAAATCAACGACGTAACGACGTTACTTGGTATGAGGATATAGATCGCATTATCTGCATTATGAAAACGGTAAAGAGGATAATCGTTATTGGTAAGTACGACATGTTTATATTATGTATAGGCATATGAATTGCATGACGTGATCACCAAAATATATTGATAAACGATAAATCGTCGGTGCCTAGGCACCATCACGGTAACTACGCCCCGCATCTGTCACTACGATTTTTTGTGTGTGTAAATACTGTTTTTTCATATTTCTGGATAGTTCAGACTGAGTTTGATGCCATTTTATCAAATTTATTTTCATGTACATTATAGAGAATTATTTAGATATTATTTATGACTTTATTATATACAGAACTTTATTGCTTGGTATTAAAACTGTACTTTGAAAATTGCTAATCATGACTGGCTGCGTGTGACTTACATTTTGAAATCTAAGCAGGTTTGGGAGTCAATACACCGTTAGTTGTGACGTGAGAAATTTGTATGGGTAATCTCAATTTTTTTTTTTAACCATGAAGTATTTCAGAATTCTTCCACGCTTTTTATAACTTGCTTGCACATTTTCGAAAATAACTTAAGAAATATGATCGTAATAAAACATTTATAAAAAACGGTAGGTCCATAACGGAGGTCGAAATTTTTTTTTTACCTCCGTCGTTCCTATCTGCGGTTACAGCTAGTCAACAAAGGTCTGTATTAAGGTCATTAATATTTCGGTAGTAAATATATCATAATATTATTATCGTCATAATAATATGCGCCACGCCGATAAGACATCGCCGTTGCGTTAACGTGTAAAGATACGTGTAAATCGTATAGCGAATTCTCCACAAGTATCGACAAAGAGGTAGGAGTGGGGATTATGATGACCAAATGGTGGAAAAGGGTGTGAGGTGTATAATAATAATAATATATTGTTGCCTGTGGTCTCTGCGGACATATTGTTATCGTGCCAGCGTGTACGAGCGACCATCTTTTTTATCGTAAAATTGACCGATCTTCGTGTGCACAGCCACGGGCAACAATCGTGATCGTAAAAATCTTTTTTTCAACGGGACTGTACTTTTTCCTTATTTATTTATTTTTCCGACGGTTTTTCTCCCGACCGGGAACACTGCGAGATTTTGACAACGGTGGTTTAACTACTCCCCATACCGACATTTCTCACTAAACGTCAACTACGGTTGTCTATTGTAAGGAATTACTAGTACTACCTTCCGCAAACCGGAAACAGTACAAACATTTTTATATCACTGTTTAATATGCATGACTCGATAAAACATCAAGACGTATTGATGTAATGTTAATAGAAAATATGTCAATCATTGAAAAATAGACGCAATACACTTTTTTCGTGATTCGATTTTTTTAGTTTGCACGAATTGTTACATGTTTAATCCATGATGTAAACTTACTGTCAGTACGGGTTGTTCATTTGTTATGTTAGTACGCATATATTGGTCATTGAGGGTCTGATTAAAAGTTAATGCCACTTAGCAATAATCCCTTTCTACCCATTATCGATAGACTCTTAAGACTATATTATATATAGATTATTTTTTTTTTAAATTAAAATAACTAAAATTTTTTTTTTTTTAGTTACATAATTTATTAAAAATTAATTCAATATGTCAATTTTTTAGTTCGATTTGTACACTCTAAATACCTAACAATATCGATGTACTAATAATATTTATATTTTGGTAATTCTATAATGATATTAAAAATATGTGATGTACATACTGTAAAAATACATTCAATTTCAAATAATTATTATATACAAGTCGATTATATTTCAATCATTGCTTTTCTAACAATGTATGTTATAATATAAGAAACTATATTATTTAATTTTAGTATATTTACCGCTATCTAAAGGCTAAAATGTACACTATTTTTGCATAGTGGAGTTATATTTAAATTCGCCGAAACTTTATTCTATACTACTTGTATTTAACCGTTGTCGGCCAAGAGTAATGATTACTTACTTATTTACGATGTAGATCTAGTATACATAATTAATACGAAACGATGATAAAGTACAATAGTATTTAATATTTATTAGTCGTACACTCGTGAGACGATTTTACTTTACGGTTTTATAAAGATTTTCCAAACCTATGCAATATACACACATAAGGAAAATGCAATAAATTATAAATACACGTTCTACAAAGAACATGTGAATAATATAAGGTGCTTAGTACATCTTACCTTAATTCATTGCATTGCATGTTATCCTCCGGAAACCAGTTGCACGGGTCGTCGGGCTAGAAATGATCGAAACTCATTTTGCAGCTGCACATTACTATGTAATATTATAATATTATACCTAAATCCTGTAGGGTCCTAAACTCACAGTCTGACTAAGGTTAGCTCGAATGAGGGGACCTCTAAATATATTATTTAAGATATTTGTATCGAGCTGATAACTACTGCAATATTTTCCATTCGTCAGTCTTATGAAACCTCTCGATTGCACTGTTACATGTTTTTTCTTTCATTTTTTGTGCAATGTGATGAAATTCTATAGTCTCGAATCTTATTCTATTTTAACCAACCGTTTTAATTTCACCGTTAACAAGTACGTTTATATTATATAATGTAGTACAGTGGTCAGTGGTGAAACGAGTCTCAATCACCTCCGGCCCTACGACACTTGCCACCCGAGTCTCGAGGATAACGCACCGGGTCGAGCGTCAAGGTAAGATGCACGGTGTAACCCAGTATATTATCGACAGGTTTATTTTAGGAATGTAGATGTTTTTATAATTCTCAATAATTACGGTTTAAAGATTAAAACTTCTAAGTTGCCCTATTGTATTTATACATCACATCATTATAATATGAATATGTTTAGAAAATCTAAAGAAAACCCCGATAAAATAACAACATAACAGGTATTACAATAATTTATTTATAGCAGTGGTTGTCGATCTTTTTAGGACCATTGCCCAAAATTTTCACTAAGAATCTATTGCGACTCATCAATGGGTCGTGAGTCATGACCCCATAGTTTGAGAAACGCTAATTTATATACCTAATACTATTTTATTATGGATATATTTAATTATCATGCGTTAGGATCAAATTGGTAAAAATCTAATGGCCTTTTTTTCTGTATTTTAATTAAATTAAATACTTACATAAAAAATATTGAAAAATATTGTAATACGCAAGATGTATTTAATGTTATTGGATCTTCTAGTAACTAGAATCTAGTTCATGACGCAGCTCATCTGTGGGTTATCTAAACGGTAAACTATATTATATTATATTAAAATCTATATATCTATAACTTATAAGTATAGATAATAAACTAAATTGTTAACTGATTTATGTTAATGTAGACTGTTTAATTGCACTCCTTACCTAAACTAAAAGTTAAAATAACACCAGGGTTAAAAAAAATAATGTTTAAATTGCACGTTCGATATAATTATTTTGTTAAATTTAAAATATTTATTTAATTTAATAATTGCATGACGTGTTTGTTGTTTGATTTAGAATCACAATAACGTACTAACATAAATAAAGGTAAAGCGACAGTAAAATGATTCTCCTAATTATTTCAATAGACATAATTACCTAACTACTAATATTAAAAATATAATTATTTCTGCTGGTAGTTGTCGGCTGATAGTTCGTTGGTGTAATTATCGAAACCAGTGCAAAATGTAACATTACCCTTTTTTAACAAATTCAAACATTATTTATTTTTGTCTCGAGTGAAATTCGAAAAAAATAAGTGCATTTAAATCTTACTCGTGCTTACTATTCAAATTAATTTTCCGTTATCTTTGTGGAGAATTAGAGTGCTCTCATTTAATCAATAATTTCAAATGTTGCTATTTTAAATAAATTTATATACATGAATATTTATTTTTGATAATAAGCAATACCACAGGTTAAGGTTAGGTTAGGTATATCTTAATTTCTTAAAAAATGTCATATATTGACATGAGTGAGCGATTTATTTTATTATTTATATCTATGATAACATCAGTTAATGAAGGTAAATCATGATCCAAAAATTAAATTATAGAATATTAACACATAATTAATAATATGCTATAGGTAACCGTGGACACGAAATTCGTGAAAAAAATACGTGGCCATAAAATACATAGGTACTCATTACATCTAGCTAATTATAGAATTAATAAAAATCGTACAAATACTTTCGCCATATATAAGATATATTCCTGATAATAAAAAATTAAATTATGAAATTTACAATGTTTTCAGAGTCTAAACATTAATTTGATCGTATTTATCAAAACCTACGATCAAAGTTATGTTTGTTATTAAAATGACTCTTGGAGCGTAATAAATAATATAGATTATTGTAGATTCTGAACGGAGTGAGAAAGCTATTGGGTTTACAAAGAAGGGTTTATTACGCGTTTTTTTTTATTTGCTAGGGGGCAGTAAAAAAGCTCAAAAAGTTTCATGCAGTCTGTAGATTGAAAATTGAACAAAGATTTAGAGAGGTCATTTATCGAATTTATATAATACAATGATTTATCATTGCTTTCGGAAAAAAAAACCGCCCCTAATAGTCCACCATATTTATCTAGATTTTATATAAAATTCGCTTTTCATATTATTCATCCGTTCATTGAAATATATTGTTTTGATTACATAATGATAACTGTATTAAATTGAATATTTTAATGGTATACGATGCAACATAATCCAATAGGAACATGATTAAATATTGAATGGATCGTATAAAAAGAACCACAAACCGGTAAACGAATGAAGATGACCATAAATTAAATTGATAATTTATTCGTTCTCCGGGGCGTTGACATTGTGCCCGCGATAATGACGGAGTTCGACGATATAGGTATTTGTTTTCATCCACACATGTTGCCGTGGAAAGTGTCACAAGCTATTTATTTCATTCAAATTGATACTACTATATAGTTGGCTGCGTTTCCTTTATAATTCCTTTACAGTTTTTGTATCGCCTATTCATTACGCAGTTTTCTCGAACTTCCATTATAGTATACGTGAATTGCGCTGACACGAGCTTACGTCTTACTGTCAGATAGAAACGATAGAAACCTTGTACATTTTATTTATTTATAAGTTATGACTTTTGTATTAATATAAATTATTGTAACACACCAAAATGTCATATTGCATCGCTAAATTAAATCGAATGAATATTCTAAATATGCGTATCGTCCACTATTTGCAAATAAAAAAAAAGAGAGAGAAAAAGCAATCACCTATTCCCACTATTCAAATATAACAGTATAAGACGTGCGTTTATTTGAATTTTGAATAACGGCTAACAAAGTTAATAAAAGTTTAAATAATAGAAAAAAAAAGTTATAAAATGCCTGTCTGCGTTTAGTAATTGAAGACAGGTTTTAACTCTGAACTTGTTTTAATACGTAATTAGCATTTTTATAGAGCATTAATTATGTTTCTTCCCTTAATGATGGATGGAATAAAAGTGGTGAATATTTTAATACCCGTGAAAACGCATTATTTTTGTTTATTTCGAACCGTGGTGTTATTTCTGTGAAACACTCACACTGAACGATATTACGTTCTAATAAAAATTATTTTTTTTTGATTTGTTACGAAGTCACAATAGGATGTATTTATATATTTATTACTGTCTTAATGTTCCTGTATTTCATAAACCTATTATGAGTTTAAAAATAAAATAATAATAATAATTATTATACCAAAATAATATTAAAGTATTGACTATAATAACTATATAATTTTATGAACATATTTTAGTCAAATTATCAAATTTAGATTTAAAATTTAATATACATCGATTTACAAGTATTTACCTTATTGCATTAGTATTATAATATTGTATACCATATTTTATTAAATATTAATTTTACTGATTTGTTAAAAATCTAAATCTAAAAATAATGCTTAAAAGAGATGGTTGAGTCATTGCCATATCTAGGTTTGTTACAGTTGTAACAATTCAATAATAAATAATTTCATTTGATAAACGATCTTGAGTGATGCTGGATTAAACCACGCGTGCTTAAATCTTTTCATCTTCGACACAATGCTGTAGTTTTTTCTTTATGCCTAAGAAACTATCAAGAAAGGGGAAAAATTACTTTTTCGAAGTACCAAATAAACTGGATTTCCAATCGATACATATTAGGACTACTTGAAAGTTTTGGCACTCTTTCTCCCGAAAATGTGGACACTAACAGAAAACAGAAAGATAAAAACATCATCGTAAAACTAATACATTAGGTACTCAATTTACTTTAAATATAATTGTATGTCCATTTTTAAATAAAAAAAAACTAAAATTGTACTATATTATGAATAACATTTAATAACTTCATCAACCTTATTCATTCAATTTTAATGACGAAAAAAAATATTATGTTGTAATATTTTACAGTTAGAACAAATTAGAAACTTTGTTATTATTGAATATTATAATTGATATTTTATAACAAATATAATATATTAGATGTAGAATATTTTACGTGTATAAAAAAATAAATGAATATAATTTACAATTTTAAAATATAAATTGAATATTTTTAAATGAGTTATCAGAGCACACATTTGAGGGAAATATATAAAATAGATTCTAAATAACCTAAAACAGTACTGGGGATACTATATATTTTATATTTTTTCATTTTATTTTTATAATTATAAACAATTTGAATCCATTTAAAAAAATTTAAAAATTACAAAATTACAATCTATGAAAATATCAGATAATTAAATTATAATAAAATTAAAGATTATTAAGATAAATACAAAATATAGTATAGGTGAAATCATTATAATTACCAACAAATTACTGGAATTAAATTAATATAAAATACACTGCAGTGTATTTAAATATCGAGTGAAGGATTTTCATAATGTATTAATATTAATTACCAATAGACTAGTTTATTATAATATAATTGATTGGACAAAATATAAAGACAAATAAATTAGCTATGGAACGGTTTTGACGATTATATAATAATTTTACTTACAATATAACTCGAGTTCGAATACTTTTTTCTACTTTTAATACATAAGTTTTAAAAAGGTTTCATAAATACCGATACGTTATAATATCTTTAAATACATATTTTTATGTTCGTTTATACTTTTATATAAGTATATATACCATGTATAGCATGTATAATATATTAATATATAATGTTTTTTATGTAAAAATTAATATCCAAAAGAAAAAAACTTGGTTTTGTCGTCTTCATTCTTGGCCGAAAGTTTTTAAATTTCATGACAAATCGCTAATCAATAACGTAAGCGCCGTGTCAATAAATAGCAATTAATCACACGGTTTTTGCGTGGTAACCTCGTCACCAGTTTTTGGGAGGGGATTTAGTGTCAGAAAAACTTGTTGTCCCCATTCTACAATACCGTTTTCCTATGCATTATGCATACTTACTGTAGAGGATTACCGTCCGGACTTTTCTTTTTTTAATGGATAGTTTTCTTTTCAACCCTCTTGCTCGGGGAAAAAAGTAAATATTAAATAATATAGAACTTTAGCAGGAATATCATACTTATACAATAAAATTGGACATTACAATTATTAATAGCACCAAATGTGTAATGTTTTATCTTTCTATTAGACATTCATAACTATAACAATTATGTATGTTTAATTTGACATTTTTTAATACACGTGAATTTAAAATTTAATAGTGCCATATAATAATCCTTAAACATCTCGTTACAATTAAAAATATTACCGTTAATACCTACAACCTAACATACCTTGTACATTATTTGAAATCTTTAACTTATATGATACAATTGCTTATATTATGATAATAATAATCTAATAATAATGTATAACGAATATATCATATTTTAATGAAATATATCTTACATTTTAATATCATAAATCAACAAAAAAATATAAATATTTTATTGAAATATCGGTTTAGACTATTTCATTGGTATATAATGTATAGTAAAAATACGACTTTAACTTTAATTTTTAATTTTTTAGTGTTAAATAACTTATCATTACATTGTTGTTCATTTTTACTGTTATTATTATTGAAAATAATAATTTAGATTACTTCTGTTTTTATTTTATTTTTGTTTTTAATTATAAGAACTAGAAGTAATATACGAATTCAAGCGCCTTGTTAATTAAAAAAAAAAAAAAAAGTTAACCATTTTCTACGTATTATAAATAATCGTTTTGCGATAAAAATCAACATGGTAATATAATTCAGGTCATTCTAGTTTGAACTCTGGAGAAATTTTAAATCGAAAATGAATCGGATTACTTAAGGAGATTTTGCTGGTTCCGTCATTTATGAAAGAAGAAGTTGGCTAACACCCAAAGTAAAAAAAAACCCCAAAATAGTAGTTGGCTCAATATAGCAGTTAGAGAAATAAGTACTACACATTATAGGTATAGGTTAAAAGTAGTTCAAATCTAGATTACATATTGGACACATTGCTGTTTTTGTCGAATTCTATTGCATAATGTCAGATTGGCCAAACAAAGTATTTTGTATCAATTATGTAACATATTATAGACATTAATTTAATTATTCAGGTATCATGCAATAGAATTACTATCACAATAAATCACTTACACAATAAATCACTTACACAATAAATTTATTAGTTTTTGATGAGTTAAAACAATAGTTATCATATAAAGTAAAAGCCTTTGTACATAGGTATTATAATAGGTGTAAATATTAATAAATGATTATGATATAGCTAACATCATGAAACATGTCAAATTTAATAATCACGTACGTGAAATTTCATTATGTTAAAAGTCAGATGACGAAAAATTGATAGTTTTACTATAATTTTAATTTTTTTTATTATCTATACTTTTATCCGTATGTTAATTTTAAAAATGATTGTTTAAACAGCCTTATATTTAAAATTTAAAAGTTAGTTTACTGAATTCATAAATTGTGTTAATATTATAATATGAATAAAAAATAATAGTACACATTTTAGGTTTAACCGATTACACGGAGTATTGTGTATGCAATTCTTCTACTTAAGAGTCGTAAAGAAAAAACAATAATTTTAAATGTACTACGATAGTATACATAACGGGATCGAGTCAAAATGTGGAAGCATAGTTTCCCTGATTCTTATTAATAATTTAATTGCGATTAAAATGTTGTAATATGTAATAATTATTTATAACATAATATTATCAAATGAATACTTTAAAAGCTGTGATAAAACAATATTTTTCCTAAATCACGGCAACCATATTCCACATATTATTATATAAATAAATATAAAAACACTATCACTATGTAATATATTATATTGTGTTAGGTATATCTATGTATATTTTAAATCCAATAAATATATATTAACTTTTTTTTTTAAATGTATTTATATTTTTAATGAAAAAATACCTAACAAAGATAACATTCATTATTCTCGAAAGCGGTATTGAGATGGGATGTCTTCTTGCAAACTTACAACATTAAGATATCTAATATATATTTATTGCTTCCGTCGTTTTCTAAAATTAACTTGAATTTTGATGTTCAGGACATTTCAAAGGGATTTCGAGCTATTGTGAATTTCAATTCATTGAGATTAGAGTAGCTCCTTGGCTATTACAATATTGTAAAAACGAGAAAACGCGTTTATTTTACTATTCATTTTAGCTGTTCAGACACGTTTTGTGTGTACAGTGTACACATTAAATATATTGTAACACAACATAGTTTTGTGAGTATTTTAATTTTAAGGATACAATTTTGGAATTAATGAAAATTGTAAATCCGACGTAGAATAATGGAAATTATATAATATTGAAAATATCGTACTTTAGAATTTTGGAATAGGGCAAATTAATAATTTCAGTGCAGTTGCTTTTAGTTGCTTTAAGCTACTTAACTGCAGTTGGAAAAAAATATTAATACCTCTAAATGTATGTCGACTAATTATAAATTATAACGTTGATACTGGGTTGATGTACGCTATAACATAATAGAGGTTATAATAAGTTTTTCTTTATGACATTTTTTATAAATTTTATTATGATTTTTATAATGTTAATAAAATTGTAATACACATTAAAATTCAAAATTTCATATTCAAATGAATATTGAATTTTTCGGGTTTTATGAAATTAAAAGTAATAAGTACCTACAAGCATACCACTTGCATTCAAAAACTGTCGCATTTCGGTAGTTTTACAATACAAGAATAAATTAATTTTCTCAATAGTATCTATGGAGCACTTCAATTGAATATAAATAATTGTAATTTGGGATATAAGATAAGACACGTGAATTTACATAACTGAGAATTTAAATTTAGAAGGGGGATTTATGTTTACAGTTATTTTTTACTTCTGACCTTTTTACAATACCTACTAATAAAATAACTATTGGTTTTTTATATTTGATCATAACATATTTAAATTATATACAGTGTGATTCACCAATCATGCTCGTGTCTTATTTTTTATTGAATAATATAGTTACTCAAAATCCTATTTTTAAATTTGTAAATATATTAATTGTAGACCTCGTATGTTCAAATTGTTATAATATTGCTTAAGAACTGTCATGTGGAGATAAAAGCTTCTATTTTTCAAATGAAAACCTTCTATTTTTTTTATCATAAAATATTTAATGTTTCACTTGTATGGAAAGGTTGATGCATCAAAATCAAAATTCGAACTAATAGATTTTATGATATTTAACTTTGTATATTAAGGATAATAACAGATTCATGATAATGGGTTTGGAAGAGCTTTGAAGACTATTGTAGTTTTCAAATTTTATTAGTTTATATTATAATTTTTCCAATATTTATACTCTATAAAAACTTATATTAATTGGTAGGTACTATATTCAGTAGTATTTCATCCATTTTTAAGGAGTAATATCCTTATTATAAACATTTTAATAACATAAATACTACTCATTCATATTATGAATTAGATACATCAATATTAAAAAAAAAAAAAAAAGGGAGATTTTAAAAAGAGAATTTTGTATTTCCACGTGACACTTCACAATAAAAAAATCTCTTGAATTTTAAAATAATATGGTCTTAATAAGTATCTCTAAAAATTAAAAAAAACAGATTTTGACTTAGTTCATTCATAAAGGAAAAAGGGGGACACTATATGATTATATATATAATTATTATACCGACATATATAAACTATATATTATGACATCTCATTTATTTTATTTGTTCTATATTTTACTGACTCCCAATACATAATAAATTATTATAATAATTGTGAACAATACAATATTTTTAATAACAATAATTCTTTGGCATGGTACAAAAACGCACGTCATCGTTTGTTATGCGTGTATTCCCATCAAGACATCGGTAAAACAAAATAAATCATATTTACATTTTATTTTAATATAATATGATAATTTTTACTGGATATATCGTACTTATAAGTGTTTTAAGTGTTATGTCAAATACATCAAAATCCTATTGTATTTTCCCATCTGGTATATTTTATCTATTACTGATACTATGTATCTGATTGTACTGTTCTCGTATAATATTTGTATATTATACAGAAGGCTGTTTTTAGCAGCCGTTTGATGAGCGTCAGGTTTGTTGAATCGCATATTGTAAGACATGTATAATAATAATGATTATTAAACATGTAATAAAATGTTCTAAAAAGTTTAAAAATATTTCTTACGACTTATTTAGATTGGTTGTATTATACGTCTACGGTTAACGAAACGGTAGCGTTCATGTAAAGCGTTTATTATAAATGAGCCTACTTAAAACTCCACTTCCGTCGACTGTAATAATTTATAATACGTTCTCGTCGTTTCACATATTTCCGTAATTACGTGATTTAGGTCTGATACAAATAAAATAAAATGGAAAAGTTAAAGTTTTTCAAACTTTTTGTATACTTATATATAAAAAATTATGGGCAGATGATTTTTATTACTGTTGTCATCGTCGTTTAAAGTTATTGTTATTTACAAGAATAATATGTCCAGGTTTATGCTAGTGACTTGTATTATTCTTCTATATACCTACTTGTATTGTTATTAGTTGTAAGATTATATATTTATACTATAACCTAAATCAAAAATATTTATTCAACTTAAAATGAGTTTGGATATTATGTTGTCACAGCATTAAATTTAAAAGGATTTCGTTGTGAGTGTATAATATCATTGATATAATTATTGTAAATTAACACTTTAAAAATAGTATCAATTTAAGTATGTCTGACCGAATCCTCAATCAAAGCTTATCACATGTATTTATTTGTATTTGAAAATATCAGACGATTATTTGTATACTGTATTAGGTTAAATTTTGTTGTTTACAATATTTGAAAAATATTTTATGACTCCATACGGTTTGATTTAAGTTTTTTTTTACGCTCCGTTGCTGAATTCAAATATTTCGTTACACGTCTTTGCTGTTCCAAAAAAGTTTATAAACAGTTTTTATTTTTATTTTTTTTTATTTTTCTTCTAAATTTCTCCGTTTGATATTTACTTTTCCAATAGTCTTCCTGTATTTGACAGATTGCATATTTGGATATTTTTTTGTGAATGTGACATTACAGCTTTGTTATAAAAATATTTACCCACATATGTACATATTTATTTTATTTTCTTAATTTGTTTACGACAACATTGTGTAAGTAGATAAACATATTTTATCCAATTTTATATACAACATATACATATCCTGTATACGTATGTTTAAGCGTAGTCGATCTCACGTACATATATTTGTTCGCCTATTATAGATACGTACTATTATAGATAGGTTCTCTTTCTTGTAGGTACTTTAAAATTATATAACCATTTAATGGTATTTAATAATTTTTTTACTTTAAAGGTATTATAATTCTTTTGTGTCCGAGGTTTTTAAGTATCTCTAAATTGAAAATGAAAGTACCTTTATTTTGAGTTGCATTTATAATACGTAAAATACTGATAATTATTATGATCAATGTAGCTTTTATAAAGTACAGTATAAACAGAATATAATATTATATTATACACATACAGTAATTATTTAAACATACTCAATACTTATAAAATGTATTCTCCAATAATGCAGTTCTTAAAAATTTGATTTTTGGGATTTATAAATATATATTTATTAAGGACTATATTTTTAAATTCTTTAGATTCTTTGCATTTTATAAGAAATACCGTGTGCAATCATTTGTTTTTCAAATTAAAACCTCTATTTCTACTGTAAATTATTTAGCAGATAATTTATTTTGAAAATGTTGATATTCCTAATTCAAAAACTTTGTATAAAGTATGTTCAAAAATTCTAAAAATCAGACTGAATAAAATCGTTAATAGCAAAAAAATACGAGTCAGCATGTTTTATACATGACCCTTATATAATATATATAAATAATTTTTTTTAAATAGATATAAATATGCAATATTTATTTATTATTTTAATAATTATTATTAATGGGACATACATAGTAACACGGTTCATGTTCTTAATAATATTTTATATTATGTCGCAATATGTTATTCTTTAAACGGGGTTTAAAAGAAAACTTTATTTTCGATCGCAAATAAAATAAAACAATAATAAAGTTGTAGAAACAGTGTGAAAGTAAAAAAAGACAATAGGAGGAAAATTTGTATTTTACGACCTTAACAAACTAATAATGCGATTTACTAGCCTCCGAAGACCTCTAATCTCCCCCACATCGATATATTTGTATATTAGTTTCGATGTATATTGTAAATGTATTGTAGCGTGTACATTACGCGTGTTTTAGCTTATTTGTTCTATAGTAGTTCATTAAGTCTAAAACGGATCACATTATAAACCATGCGAAACCCAATGGTGAGTAAATACTAAATTGCTTCAGGTTGTTTGGTAAATGTGAATTTAAATACACCATACAATATTATTATATCATACTGTCCGACGTAATATGTCATATGACTAGGGCTGGGATTTGTATGTAAATACATATTTTTACTAAAACATGATAAATTAAGTATTGCAAATGATAAATTCATTTCACGTGATTTGCAATAAAATAAAACATTTTATTTTACATGTTTTTACATATTTTGTCATAAATACATATTTTAACATCATTTGTAAAATCTCTGCTTTTTTTTTTACATATTTCGTAAATTTTGACAATTTCGGTGGTTTAATAGTATTTAGTATTATACATTTATACTTCGATAATAGTAATCGTAAAAATTGTATGCATATGGGAAATAAGTATTAGTTAATATTATTAATAACTTGATTATACTTCATCTTATTTTGTTTCTGTTCGATAACCGTACATTAATAATCTTAGATTATACTTTATATTCAACAATTATTAGAAAAAATACTCGTATATTTACGAATTTTCAACAGTGTGAGTACTTGCGTTCACATGGTTGTGAAAATATCTTAATATTTTATATTTTTTAAATTAAATTAATTAGAAATTAAAAACAATTAATTGTGTATTATTCAAAAATTATTTAGAATTTTATTTTAAATTTATACGTTAACATGATTTAAAATTTTTCTTATTACATATTTTTTATTTTATACTACATATTTTGGCCATTTTAACTACATATTTATCTACAAATTTTTGGTTTTTTATTACATATTAATCCCAGCCCTATATATGACACATCGGTATGGTGGAAATTCTATTACGTAACATTAAATCAAGAGCCCTATTACATAATAATTCGATAACATAATGGTATGCATAATAAAATATCCTTTCAATGTTTCCCTTTTCTCAAACATATACATTATACGGTATATGGTTACGTTCCACATAAAAATTGAATGAAATAATTTAATAATTGTTAGGTAAAGGTTACATGTTTAATAATAAAATCTCATATAAAATTATTTTGTTTGTCTTAGTATCAATTCAGCTTATTTTTTCTAAACATACAGAGTAAAATAATGTTTTAAACAAACACTAATTCAAAACAATTTATTTATAAGCTTATATAATAAGCTTATTATGTAGTTATTAAAAAAATTATTGAATATTATGTTTAAATTTCAATTGTTTAATAAGTAATCAAAAAATCATGTTTAAGTCAAATAAAAATACTGATTCATAGAGGTAATGAATTGTTTGTGAGTTTTTTTTGAACAGATAATAGTCATCCTCATTCCTCGATTAAGTTATCTAAAACAGTAGACTCGTATTCTTTTTTTTGTATAGCCATTAAGATACAAAGTTTATTAATTGCCACTTGTTTATTCACTAATTCGAATTGGCGTACTAACTAATAGCTTATATTTTATTAGCCTACAAAGCCTACCATTTTAAATAAATAAATGTTATTACTGTGAATAACGAGTGACAAACAATTCATTTATTATGGAAATTGTTGATCCAATAAACCATAAACTTATCATAAACAACAATAACGTTGTATTGAAAATGATTAAGAACTAAATATTTAAATACAATTCCATGATTTGTGTAACGACTACGTTAAAAAGAAAAAAAGATCTGTCACCATTCGCAATTGAAATGCATTTGACGTACGGATACATTCATTGTTCAAATATCCGGGCTGATGTTCTGCATGGAGTGTATGTTCCAAGGCATATCTAAGTATTTTTGGCCAATGTATTATGACGTAAATGTATTTTTGACTAACAAAATAAAATAATTGAAATCGTTATTTTCTGTTGTTTGTATTATTAGTTCCTTTTTTTTATATTTGTTTTTTTATTTAACCATTATTACACGCGAAGTTATAAATATCTAAAGACATAATTACATTGTTTTGATTGTTATTTTTACTAGTTATAATATTAATAACATAACTAATTTTAAATCTGATTAACTTTTATTTCTTAAACTTATTTTGGCCAAGTTAGATATATGTACTAAATAAAAATAATAATGTTATTCCCGTATTTATAAATAATATTCAAATTTCATTATCAAATAAGTTCTTTAGATTTATTTTTATTTACATTATTTTGGGCATAGATATACTATTATGGTTTTATATGCTAACTGGTAATGTAGCTAAAAAGTTTTTAGTGTTATTTCTGTTTTCATAAAAACACGTAGTCTGGTTGTTAAGATGTTAAATTGTCAATTGCTCATACCTTTTCTATTGGTTGGAATTTGGGGCGTTGTAACAATGACATTTTTAGATAGTTTTTTGAACAATACAAAAAAAAAATAGTGACATTTCCGTTAAGTTGTCCATAAACTTATTGTAAAATTGCAATACCACGAAGAAGTTCAAAATTTGATTACCTACTGAATAATGTTAATTATTGTTTATCATACTATTGGGATTAAAATATTTTGATTTTTTTCATACTTCGACAATTTGTGGTAGCTTAACAAAATATACTATGCTATAATAAAGAGATTCTTCTAAAATTAATTATAATGCATTCTATAACATAATTAAACGCTCAATTATTTTAATATTTTTTTTTATACTACTGTTTGGTTTCACTATTATTGAAGCTATTTTTCAGGTACATAAAAATAGATGCTTTTTTCTTATACCACATGTTTCAATAACACAATAACGGTTGACCGGCGTGCTGGATAGGCAATTTAGCTACACTTCTGTCGGGATCTTCTGTCCATTTACACAATATCTCAGTATAATAATAGTTTACTATGTTTTATAATAACATCTAGATTATGGCCGGGCCACAGTCTGACACCACTAACATCGTCGCTTTCGTGTCTAAAAATAAAGATGATAAATAAAAAGCTAATCTAGCTGTTAAACTAGATTTATTGTTAATTTTTTTATTAATTAACTATGATAAATCAGACTAAATTAAAAAAAAATCTAAATGATAACAATTTTAACATTTGATAAGCATCACTTGATTTTCTGTTTTATACATACACACGTAAGTCCTAAGATTGGGAGACCCAGTTACGATGTATAAAATATATTGATAATGATTGTTATTCGAATTATGAAACAATATTATAAAATATTATTACTGTGCATTTAAACGAGTCACTAATAATCTTCTATAATTTGTCGTGATTTGATATTATATTTATTTAAACGTAGCTGACTGAACTAATTGTTGGATTAATTCGTGTTATTCATTATTTATTACAATAATAATATTATAGTAATCTTCGTTTAGCAGTATACAGATATAAAGTTAACGCAAACGACTACCACTAGATGGCTGCTAAAGTGTACCGATATATAGACGCACAGAGAGCGTGATCTGGTTCATTGGGCATTATTTCGTGGTCGTCCGAAATATATGATCGTTATTCTGTCTTCTCGGAAATACATATTGCAGCCGTGGAATTGTATCGAAGCAAATGACCCAATGAATCTTTCCTGGGAAAGAAAAGAATCGTTCACATTTATTTCCGGAACATTTGAGACAATTTATAGTGATTTATTGTGTCTAATGAAACTACTAAAACTCAAGCAGACGATTTACTTCGAGCCAAATAGTGTTCCCTTTTAGCGTATCGTTTTTCTATTTGTGAAGTATTATTCTCATTGATTTGTAACCTTCGATTAATTTTGGACTTCCATAAAATCAAGTCAACATGCAATGCTCACAAATGTACGTATAAGCGCCGCGGGAATTAAACTTATTTTTAATATGTATTTTTCGTCTCGTAATTGAATATAAATGTTTTTATTATAGTACCTTCAAATATAGTCTACATGCTGTTGATTATTATTTATTATTTTTTAAATAAGTTTGAGTACTAACTTTATTTGGTCGAGGAAATTTTCTATCCAATTAGAATTCACTTGAAATATTATTAACTTCGTTAACGATTAGTTTTTTTTCTGGTTATTTAATGTTTTTTTTAGTATTTTTATTTTATCAAATGTCAGTTATATAACCCGATTTCATCCTGAAAAAATGAATCATTATAAAATATATCACTTTATCAGTTTATCTCAGTTGTAGTGTACTTCAGTGCACAAGAAAATCAGCATCTCCACTTTGCTATGTAAACTAATCCCGCAGAGATCCACCAGTACCAGGGCAATTCACCTGTATTGAATTAAATATAGCATTATGTACATTTTTTAACATGGTTAAAACTACTCTGTAAGCTTTTCAGATACCTCCCTCTAAAAATAATCTTTGAAGTTTTTGTAAAAATTGGTGGATTTGTTTTTTAGTCTAAAAGCCACAAACATAAAGACATTATTGTATACATACGATATATTATGACATAATATAAAATGTAACTGTAATAAATCAAAATATTGTTAGTAATTATTTTTATTTTAGATTATGTACATGGACTGGAAATATATTGGTATATGATGATGGGATTGTTTTATTTGTTTTTTTATTAATGTTGACATGCAGTACATAACCACATATGGAATAAACTTCATAAACTAAGGAGTTTTAGTTAAAAATTGTATTTTTTGTCTATGATGGGTTTGGACATAGCTCGACATATTGTTAGAATTACTACAATAATAAACAATTGCACACATTATAATATTTGCTATATATACATATTATTATAATAGTATTGTACTGTTTTATAAAAATGTATTTATGCTCTAAACAGTCTAACTAATTTCCATACTATTTCATTTCAACACTGTTCAAACCAGTGAACATAATTTAAAATCAAATCAAAATCATCCATAAATAGAATATTATGTCGCTTTTCAACAGTGTCATTTATTCCGGATACTATTTTTTTTTTTTTTTTATTATTGAATAAAAATAATTCTGAATTTTAAAAGAAAATCTTGGACTTTTCGTAGACTTTTTCAATCGAACTTCACTATACAAGTATTTTTCTATTCTATAGAAAATAAAACTGAGCAAAAAAACGATACATATTATACTCATCGAACGTACTGAAGTTTAAGTTTCTATACACAAGAGTGCATACGAGCATACGAAGTAAACACATAAATCATTTTGTATTCTTTGCGACGACTTAGTCGTGGACATGCAAACAGATGAACCAGCACACACGATAGACATATATTATACGGTGCATCTATATTTATTTTGTAAATTTGTTATATATTTTTTTATCGAAATCTAAAGCAGATAGTTTCTTTGGTAGACTTTCTTGGCGAATATTCTGATTAAATTTTTTAATCGTAACACTTACATACATTGAACTATCTTATTTACATTAGATTTTTAATTTATTCCGTAAAATAATGTACAAATAAATATTGAAAACATAAATTTACCTCGTATAATTGTAATTAGATTGTTCTAAAATAATATATTGTACCACTGTTCTCAATCTTTTTAAGGCCACTACCCAATTTTTTTTTCTGAAAATCTATCTTGATCCAAATAGTTTCACTTTTACAGGATCAATAGATAGTTTTAAAAAATCAGTTTGTTAGTTTGTTACTTTTATTATTTATTACTTTTTACTAAAAAGCCCATAGATTTATTATAATTTATATAATTTTACAAACATACTTTTAATAATGAGGCGTATACGAAGTGTGTGTGTATATTCCCTGCTGTAGCTGATAACAGAACTTTATGTTTTATAAAGTTTTTGTTTTTCCAGAATAAAATAATATACATATCTTAGAATTTATATACGTAATTAAAAAACATTCTCGTGACCCATCAAAATTTGACTTGCAACCCACCAGTGGGTCGCGACCCACAGTTTGAGAAACGCTGCAATTATACAAATGTATATTATAATATATGTAAGGTTTTTAAATATTTAATGTATTTCACACGTTTATAGTTTAATATAATATGATATTGTTAATATAATATACCTATACACCTACATATTGTTATTGTTATAATATTGCCTTAATAATGTACAAATTAATTGTATGTCATAAAAAGTGTGCTTTGACCTCCATGTATCTCATAGTGTTGAAAAAAAGTTAACCTACTAATCACGTTGAGTTGACCAAGCCTGTAATACATCAACTCAACAATTTCATAAGCATAAATTAATAGTAACAAATTGTTATAGCGTTGTCAATGTTGTCATCTTCCGCTCAAGTATAATATTAATAGATTGTTTTTATTTTTAAAATGTGCGTTTTTTTTAATAGTTATTTTGTATCTAATAAATCTAATGTACCTAATTAATAATATTTTAAATATTTACTATTATTTTTACTCTGCATGATTTATTATCGTGTTATTCATGACATATTATCAACTGACTTTATTATAATATATTATTATTACAAAGCGTTCGATAATTTCAACTCGAATACAGCTACAAAATTAAAATATATTGCACGTTCGGCATACAAATTATTCGAGCTTACACGTACGCACACGTTTAATTTTATTTCCATTTCATCGTATTTACTTCGTGAAACAAATGAAAATTACTGAACACGTAAACATATTATTATACAAATACGAAATAGGAACAATATTGCAATTGTATAATACGGTTAACCTTTTCGTATAAAATTTCCAGTAAAAACATTTTAACTTTTGTTAAAAATACGCGTTTCTCGTAATTAACACAAACGTATTGCAGTTTAGTAAGAGTATACAGAATGGCATTATGAACTTTGGCTATTATCCCTAATACATACGATTAATTATTAACTACGTTTGAATACCAATCGATTTATACAGATAAAAACGGTTTAAAATAAAATAAAAAAACGACCAAACGATTTGCTCAATAGTTTACGATTACAATAGTTTCGTATATAGTAAAAAGAGCGTGGTTTTCGCATGAAATAAAAACGAAGTTTACGTAAATGCGAAAAATTCGAGTATTTCTAAATATAGCGTCAGTACATATATATTTTAAAAGTCCAAAAATCAGAATACGTACGTGTAATCTAAAATGAAAAAAAAAATGGTATTCATACACGATTTATAGTGTTATAGATAATGCCGCATTGTGACCGAGCGCATGCTCTCGCGGTGGCAATAATAATAATAATTATTATTACAATATGTAGCGTTAGCTGCGGGGGACCAATCACGAAAATGACCTTCCTCCTCTTCCTTCTCCACATCATCATCGCGTCCGATCAACGTCAATGTACAATGTAGCATAACGTATAATATATATACAACGGCGCACGCCGTCTGACGGCTATTAGAAATCATTCTGCTGTAATCCATTTCCTATCTAAATATTCTACTCACGCGTGTGATTAAGAACATATTATATATACAGGACCGTTGTCGTCCGCGAGCGATCCGTCACCGGGTGCAACGGACGTGAGTTTATGTTTGTCCAAAAGAATAATAAATAAAGATAAAACGAAATAAAGGTAAAAGGATTATCGACACTATATGGTCGGAGCGTGGTCGGGTTAGCACGTCGCGATACGATGTACGTACATAATTCATAAAGTCGGAACAGATACGGTGAGCTATCTGCGCAGACATTGCATGCCGCTGTATAGCTGTGTTTGCCGTAATACAATATTGCCGCCGAATGGCGTATATATTATCGACTTAAGGGATATAACGAAAAAAAAGGAAAGAAAAAAGAAAGAGAACAGAATATATAATATTTTTTTATTGTAAGTGTGTATAAGGTGGTACGTATTGTAATGTATTCGTATCCGTCAAACCGAGTACTGAATTTCGCTGGAAGTGCGGCACTTTCACGTGGCTCGATTGTTATATAAACACGTGTCTTGTTTTCTATACTTGATCCGAAATTGTGTCCTCTTAAATTTTTTATCTGTAACAGAATTTCAACATGTTGTATGTAAGTACTTTATAAACCTATCCACAATATGTCATTATAATATTATGTGACAGTACTCGTATAATTAAGATTTATTAATTTTAGCACTTGGCCGAGAGCTAAAACACACTTGCTAAACAATTTGTTAACCTTAATAAAAATCAATTAATTCATTTTTATTTTAGATGAATACATTTTTGTATGATTTTTAAAAAGAGTAGCTTCATAGAATACTAGAACAATAATATAAAAATAAAACACATATTATAAACAATAATACAATAAATTAACAATATTATGGTATTGGAAAATATTCATAATATAGGTATATGATGTGGTGGAACAAATTAAGTTTAGTCAGTTATTATTCAATCGTCATTCGTCACATTCCATTTCATAAATCATTTTTTTAATTTAATTCTTACGGAACTCGATTACATTTGCATTTAGCTTTCAGTAGAATTATATTTTAAATTTCATACAAAGAAACGCAGAAAGTTCTTTACTCGCGCAATCAACAGCATACAAATTCATATTTTACCATGCTTATATTATCTACTCTGGCGTAACGTTTTAAAGTGTACATGATAATCAATAACTTTTGAATTGCATGTCAATGGTACATTGAAATTCTAAAATTTTGAGTAAATTTAATTCGTATTATATACGGTATATTATTTAAGTTTTCGTCTTTAGATTTTGTAATTCGTTCATAAAATGAATGACAATAAAAAACGATAAAACTAATAAATATAATTTATATATAAACATTGGGTATTATAAAATACTTGAAACAATAATAATTTAAAAACTTTGACTGACAATCGTTGTTATCTTTTAAAAAGTTAAAGTTATTGTAACAAAAAAAAAGCTTGAAAGTTTAATTGTGAATTTTGGTGTATGCCTAAAAAAATATATCCCGTTAAAACCATTTTATATGCATGCATTTTACAAATAATAATTATATTGAACGAATGAATCACTGTGAGGCATATTTATTGAAAATGTAAAGCAAATATTGCTAATGGCATTGGCATTTTAAAAATGTAATGGTTTATTGTTTTTATTGTTTTCAAGTTGAACATTTCAGTTAACACACATATACAATTTATATTTAAAAAAAAAACACAACACTGTAGTCTAATGGTCTACTTAAAAAACATCTACTTTAAACATATTATTTTTGCTCGGATGATATCTAAATTACAATATTATCAATTAATTTATAATTTTGGAAGAGAGTTTTTTCAATTGGTAGAACTTCTAGTTTGTGTATGATATGAATAAAATTAAAAAAAAAATGTGTTATTAATTATTAATATGTAGGCATTCAAAAGTTGAAATAAATTATTATGTTATTCTTGATACAACACTATTTCATTCCATATAAGGTATATTCTTGATCGAAACGCGTTAATATACTAAACGTAAATAAATAAATAAAAGTTGCCTACCTTTTGTGGGTACTGCTCCGCTGTGCATTAGGTAACGAGATAGTCACTATTATGGGTGCAATACATTTTAATTCAATAAAATTTATTTGTATATGAAAACAATACTGAGCGGATACGGTTTCTTAGTCTATATTACTAAGTATATTTCGTTATGTTTTTTTGATATAATTATTAAAGCAATTTATTTTAATTTTAGTATTATGGTAGGCCAATGTAATTGTTTTCTTTAATAATGTAGTATTTAATTATAATAATAATAAATATTTTCCGTAAAAATCAATTTATATAACTCAAAATTAAATTTTATCTTTCTATAAATACCATTAATAGTAAACATAGATTTAAAGTATAAATAGATAATATCTTAAAATAAATCAAAAATGTCATTGCTTATAGTAAAGTTCATAATAATATAATATTATGTTCTCAGAAGTTACGTATCCTAACATTCTGTTCTTACAAATAATGTATTTAAATTATAACAAAACAATTAATATCGTTATATTTTATCGTTTAAATAAGTAATTTAAACTTAATATATCCATAAAAATACTTGTTTTTAAATTTATTTTTTTAGATTTATGATTTCATTAAATCAATACTTATGAGAACTCTTGTATTACATTTTTAAAAGTTATGAATTTTTAACTAGAAAATAGTTTGCAGTGTTTTGTGATTTTGGTGAATTTCGTCAAATTCCTAAGGTTAACAAAAATTGTGCCTATGTATTTTTATATAAAAATAACTTATATGGATCTTGTATTAAATTTTAAAGAATTTTTACTCAGTGAATAATTGTTATTGATACTTATAAAAAAACTACTATAAAAAAAATCGAGTATGTACCATGCCTATAAATAGCTCATAAAGAATTAAAAACTTTGAAAATGTTATAATATAATAAAAATGATAATATAAACATTTAATGAAAATTTAAAGTATTTACAGTGAATTAATTTTCAAGTTACACTAAAAAAAACAAAATAAAAATTAATGTATTACCTATAGATTATTCAACAAAAAATTTCCTAATTATTCAACTAAAATGTTTATGATTTACGTTTTATGAAGACAAAATAACTTAAGTTTCTGGTAAAGTTATTAATCACATCATATTATATGGCATTATGGACCATAAACAGTTTTATTATCCTAATTTAAATTTCATAATATATTCATGTTGATGTTCTATAATACCTGGTTTTAATATCACTACAGCGCGTTATGTAAAATATATTTTCTTATAAAAATATTTAGTAGTTAAGTATAATATGTCTGCCTACCTGCCTACTTTATGTACTTTATAATTAAAATAAACGTTTCTATTAGTTAAAATTAATATTTATGAGTTTATGATGAAAAAACGAATTACAATTTTTGTTAAGAGATAGTTTATAAGTATATTTTTTGAGCTCCTTAATTTACAAACATTTTTGTTATATTATATATTGTATAAAGAAGTATACAATATGTTTAGTTCCAGTTGAGTTTTAAGATTTAACAATCAAATGTTTTTTAGCATATATATAGAATATTGCACACACCTTGATAGTAAATACAATTAATATAAACTGTATTGTATCCACATGTTTTATGGAATAAACTATCATAATAAATAATAATTATTGTTATATGTTGTGTATGTATAAAGTACTTATATTATTATTATATAAAATCGATTAATTTTTAAAGGTGATTAAAGTATAAAACGCTATAAATATTATATAGATCGTATCGGACAAATGTATAGATTATATTGAGAAAAAAAACATTAATCCGTTTGTGTGCATAAAATCGATGGTCGTTCTTCCCCTCCAACCATTACCTAACACCAACATCACCAACACTAACGGCTATTCTTATGATTTATATTATTATAGTCGATAAAAATACCGATCCATCTGATTCGTAAGCTCGTAAAATATATTTATATTCGTACAGGATGTATCTCACACCTTGTCCCTATTATTATTATTATTATTTTTTTTTTTAATTGTTGTAGAGTTGTGTGTAATAATATTTATGTATTTAATAATTTTATTTTAGAAGTGGTTTCTACAAAAATCAAAATTCTAAAGCTGCATTTTACAAATTTACCGAATTCATCGATATTTCCAAATGCAATTCTGGCATTTTTAAAAATATATAAGTGGTCCGAGTGAAGATTTTTCGGTTCAATACTTTATAGCGACCACGGCCATTTTACAGATGTCAATAAATTAATATTAATTAATAGTTAAAATATAAGTCAACTTTATAAGCATACATTTTATTTTAGCGTTGTCGCGTTTTTAGATTTCTGATTTCACAATCAAAATATCATTTAATATATAGTTTCATTTTTAAATACAAAAGCGAAATTGTAAATATTTTGATGATAGACATTTGTTAAAGACAATAAATTCTTGACAATTGTTTTGATCAAAATGATTTATTAATTTGCTAAGCCTTAGACATTAACTGTCGAGTGAAATGTTCTACTTATTATAATGTATAACAGATTTGACTTCTGCGGCTTGGAAATAAGCGAAATGATACAATGTCTTAAAGCCACATAATAATTATAATATTTACAACAGCAATAATATAAATAAAATACATATTTAGTACATTATTAGCACATTTATCATTGCTGCTCAACCCTGCAAACTCAAGTTCAGGTACGACAAATAATCTAAAATAATAAACACGTGCGCCACCCTGTATAGTGTTTAAACATACGCTACACCACGCACACACACACACGACTATTCTATTATTATAATTTATCAGCAGTGAACAATGCGCATTTATACACGCCCCGCGATATTATTATACGCATCTAATTCCGTTAACGAGAATTTTTTTTTCCACCGCATCGCAAAACAGTTATACTACATTGGCCGTGGCGATCTTTCGCGCGTTTTATACTGAGGGATTTTTGAGTGGCCGATAAATCCGCCGGGAACACGCACACGGACTCGCACGCGAGTGGGTGAAGTGTGACGTTTGTGTCGCGTGCTGGTGTGGTTTTCCGTGGTTCGCGGTGGGGAGGACGTGGAGGGTGCAAGTAGGATACCGACGACGACTATGGTATATTAT
This sequence comes from Rhopalosiphum padi, assembly GCF_020882245.1. Classification (NCBI taxonomy): domain Eukaryota; kingdom Metazoa; phylum Arthropoda; class Insecta; order Hemiptera; family Aphididae; genus Rhopalosiphum; species Rhopalosiphum padi. The sequence continues at coordinate 6,655,331 of NC_083598.1, read as the reverse complement.
ATATTATATATTATTATTATTATTGTATACATACACCGAGTGTGACGGATAGGGTTCGTAATAAAAAAGGATAGGATTAATGGTACCCCCCGGGGGATGTTCCTACTTCTTCCCCAACCCATCGCTATAATCGTCGCGAAGCGGTTATAATATATTATATAGTGGCGGGTTAGACGCGTTTTTGTTATTATTATCGTTAAAGTCATTATACAGTATCAAATACTTAAAAATGATAATACCAGAAGGCAGTCCATTTTTTAGTAAATGATTATTTGATATTTCTTCACCATATATTATAGTTTTACTAGAAATTGTAATATATTTACGGTACATAATTTTACGATTTTTAGTATTAGGAAAATTAAATTCTTAATAGAACAAAAATCTTTAGAAACAATTACCTTTAATTTTTTATAACCTTAAAAGTTAATTAGTTAAAATATTAGTCGTGCTATACTATGTATTTCGGTATATCAGTTATGACACTTTTGGAAAACACTGACTTTGAGTGGACTGATTTAGGGGCACTAGTAAATTAACACTATCCTTCCGGTATTATCGTTTCAACGTATTTGATTATATTACCGATGCGTATATATCATACTCGTGAGGATTTTGTGGGACTTAACGAAGCTTTAGTTACAGTAGAATACGAATGCGACTCGACATGTTATCACTCGCGGTCGACCATAATATTATTACGTCGTGTTTACAGCATCCGTCGGCCATTTACGGTTGAATTTTGAATTTTTGTCAACATTATTTCATAATATATTATGACGCACGTATTTAATTTTTCAATTTACAATTACAATCATACACACGATATAATTAAACTAGCTCTTCTTCGCAAGTATAATGAAATTACTCCGATCTACGATTTCAGTCATACCTATAGATTTTTATCACTTATGTTGAAAAAAAAACATTTTTAACATTTCTCTGTACCTACATATACTTATCATAATACATTGTATTAGTATTACCGTATGTAAATATCGTCAGTATTGGTGTCTAAATATTATGGGAAACATAATATATATCCGATCACGTCCAATATGAATATACTATCACACTATTATTGAAGGAAATATATTGATTTTATTATACGATAATGAAAAAAAACCATGTTCGATATTTTACACGAGTAGGTATATAATTTACATATAGGTATTGTTTATGTCAAAGAAAATTATTTATATTTTAATAGTAATTTATTTTCTGTTCTATACGAAAAAATGTAAATTGTCATAAAATATAATGACTTTAATTTTTGTATTTAAACGGTAACAATACGTCGTCATATCTTATAAAGAAAACTACGCTGAAACACTTACGTAGACAAATGTCGATGGTAAATCAATTATTTAAATAACACGATGCCTACTATCTACCAACAAATTAAAAATAATATTCGTATTACAAGTAAAACGACTTATAGAGTATATAATAATGTAACGTGTAATTGCAGAATAAGTTCGTATTTATTACTTTATAAACCCACTACTTATTTATAAATATAGTGGTGTATAATGTATATTATTATAATAACATAAAGTATCAAAATTAATTTAAATAGCGCGTGTGCATTGATTTTATGAAACTATTACAGTTACGTAAACGTTACAACTAAAATTTAATATTTCAGGTTTTAAGTACATAGGTTTCAATAAGTTAATATATTTTATCAAAACATGATGCTATTCCATTAATAATATATATTGGATTCATTTGGTTCATTACGCTTTATTGAACTGTACATAGTTCAGAGTCTGTAACTATGTTTACATTTAATTTTTATCCAATAAAACTATATGCAAATGTTTATAATCTAAATTATGTAAAATCTCACAACTGTAATTTTGAATATTAAATATTATACAACTTTTTACAAACTTATTTCGTTATTTATCAATGAAATATGTGAATTAATAATAAAAGAGTTATAGGTATTTTGATATTTTATGCTTTAAAATAATTATCATTTTTTTTTTTTTTTGCAATAATCTGATGAATATTATATCACATTTATTTATTTGATACGCGTTATTTTATTGTACTTAATGATCACTGCTAAATATTGTCATCGAAGTCACCGATAGAAATCGAAAGCGTCTCATCATCATATAATACCATTACATAAACAATAACAACAGACAAATATATTATCATATATTATTATGTGGGTAGAATTTAATTTTAATGTATGTAATTATTATTACTGAACGCTCAAATCAATTGAGGCAGTGAAGCCAATAGTGATTTTGAATTGCGTGTTTAATAGTTGATTAGTAATTACAACTTAACAGGTTATGGTAATTCGATCTGCGTGATCGGCATACAAATATTTGTAAATTCCCACACATCAATCAGGTGTTTACTGTTTTGATAACGCAAAGGGATTTCGGCACAAGAATTCTCATCATTATCTGTGTATTAAAGAATAAGACCAAAAAAACCAGTTTTGGATGACAATTTTTATTTTTTTCGTCTATGCATTCACAGGAAAACGCTTTTAATGAAAACTCGTGTGTATGTTTTCAAAAGAAAATAGTAATAATAAAAAAAAGAACAAAACAAAACTCTATTCCACTCAGAGTGTTTTTGAAAGTTATTGTTTCCGTGGAAGCACAAACTATGTTAATTTGTCACATTTTCTTTGGCGTTAATCCAAGCAAGTGTCAAAAAAAACCGTGATATTCAATTGTATTTATTTTTTAATATTAACGACTGTGCGAGACTATAGGGTTTTTTCTTTGTATTTCTCATTTTGTTTTACCTATTGACTACTAAACATATTTTGTCATATTGAGTTAGTAAACTAGTTTTAAAGTTATCGATTTATCGTTCTTGCAAACTTTCGGTGTGGTTTCAATCAAATTAAAATTGAATAAATTAATATTCCAATTAATCTATGTTTATTATCCAGCGTATTAAATTCACGATTATAATATGATGGGTTAAACTACGTCCCGAGCCAGGTAGGCCTAGCAATTATTAAATTATTAATGGAAGGGCACAACTATATTATTACTATAAATTAAAATATATACAACGAAAACGATTTAAAAATCATTATATTTGTTTAAAAAAAAAATGTATGCAAATAAACGTCGGTTATACATCACGTATTTTTTTTATTCATTGTGGTGGTTCGAGATTGTTAGGCTGTCCTCGCAGTTAATTAAAATCTATTAAATATTAAGTTGTACCTATAATACGCTCATAGCTATTCAACAAAAGTATACAATAATACGTATTAGTACACACTTTTAATAATATAGGCACTTGATATTTTAATAATACGAAAAACAGCAGAGTAATGAGATTTTAACGGTTATATCTTAGCTATTTTGTGAATTGGATTATCTTAAAGAACATATAATCGTATCATATTATATTCGTATACGAAACGTTATTTCAAATACAGTGTGTATATATAAGTTCATTTGAAAATAGATTCATTTTATGTATTTTTTTAATCAACTAAATAGTTGTTTAGACTACCTTGGACGCTTATATATAAGTAATGCTGTAGTATCATAAAAATCAATTTATTTTTTAATGATTGGATGTTTAATTAACTTTTTAATATTTATTCGTATTAAAGTTAGATTGGTTGCATTTACGTTGTGGTATAAAACTATATAGGTATATAGCACTGTAGTGGCATTACTATCAATAATATAAATATACAAATACTTAGTTTTACGTTATACTTATAACCATATAATGTGAACTTATACATTTTTTGTCATTTAGATCTGCATTCTCGCTATCGACCAATATAATATATTTTTATTAATAGTCCATATTATCATGATAAATTACCTATTATAAATATTTGTGTAGTAAATTATTTAGTCCGAAGCAGATTTTGTTGGCCGTGTGTCAGCTCACGCAGAACAATAATTTAAATAATATTTTCTGAACTACCGTAAACATACTTTGTTAACATATATCTAGCTAAGTGTCATGTTATTTCTCGAAACATATTATTTAGCTTAGTATTTATATATTTATAGATTAAAACTGGAAATAGAGACTTCATATTTTTAGAATAACATTAGTGTTGATCAATGCCGTGGATCTTTTTCATATGATCCAACTAAACATTCGTTATACATCACATTTTTGTGGTAAGAGTAATCTTTAGGTTTCCTTTCTTGCCGATCTGAGTGAAATTATGAGGTTTGCTATTTTGTACTATTAACGTTTTGTATATAAACTGTCAGTTTTAATAGGCTTCAACCTTAATGAAGACACTATAAGTCATCGGTGCATGAATTAGCGTTAAAAAGTGACAGGTCATCGCACGTGTTTACTTTTTCGATCCCAGAAGAAATAATGATAATTTAGTGCCAAGAAATTGCAAATAATATATTACATAGCTCCTTAATGACTAGGTAAATTAAAATGAAGTTTGAACTCGAGAATATACATAGAAGTAAATTATACCTATCTAGTATCACATAAGGCCGTTTGATTTTCAGAGTAGACACACACATACTGTTTCATATAATTACGCATAAATAATACACTTATAGATAAAATCTATTTAAATTAATTAAGTCCTAAAAATGAGACGATATAATTCACATATTCGACAGCCTGTATAATAGTTTATTATAGTTTTAAAATGTATCATAAATCACGTTTCTGTTAACCTGGTAGGCATTACATAAAGTGAGATAAAATGTGTTGCTTTTTACGGACTTACCTATATAATCAATCATTTTACGATTGTTTATACAATTAGTGACTTGCAGCCATATGTTTAAAATGTACCTGTACAGATCATTGTAATAAATGTATGCTCAAAGTATTTTAAAGTAAAAATTTAACTGATCCATAGGTTATTTTTATAATTTTTTTTTTTTTTTAACTGGTGGCATAATGAATGCATTCGTATTATATGCACTCTAACATTATGTAATAACATAATAGCACATCTACAGATTGTTTTTTTATAAAATAAATATAATATGTACTTAAATAATTTTGAGTATATTTTATATGTACAAAATATAAAAACTATGATCGGTAAATACACTTATTTATACTTTATACTATTTTATATATTATAATATATATTTCTAAATATATATGTAAAAATTGGTACCATTTATTCATAAATAATTTTAAACGTTTTGTTGTTATAAAATGGTCAGGTCAATACGAAAAAAAAAATGTCATATTTTTGTTTTAAATAATACATTTTATATTAAAATAAAATAATATAATTACCAAAACTATTTGGACTTTTCAATACTTATATATTATACAATTTATATAAATATTATAAATTTGTATGAAGTATTTCAGCTGGTTAAATTCACACATAAATTTGTTTGATAAAATTTACATTTTCATGTACATATTTTTATAAGCAGAAAAATAAATCCAGATTGTAGTTTTCCAAACATCAATTTCATTTAATGTATTACTTACAAAATAAAAAAGCAAAGTTACGAGTTTGTCAGAAATATCACAACCAGAGAAGAAGCGTATTCACATGACATAAAATAATAAATACAGTTTGGTGTCTGTGAATTTTCATTGCGGTTGGGGGAGATAGGAACCGTTAAAACATCCCTAAAATGGTAAAATACGTATTGGACCAAAAATACGGAACTTCTGCGTTAGGCTCGTTGGCGCCAAAGCCAGTTCATAAATAATAACTACATGAATAAAAATAAAAATGCCTACTTTTTCTATTATGTAAAAGGACTTTAATATACAGATTGGTTGGACTGTGCTGTACTCGATAAGTTTATGTTGTTGTTAATATTATTATTACGATCTGGTCATTGGACCGAAATAGTAAATTGAATAAGTAAATAAGCGTACAATATATAAATACGTTACGTATTTCATCCTTCGTGGTCATATGACTTATCGGTGTTCAAAATAGGAGTATCTGCTTGCATATTATAATAAACACAGTGAACAATTTATTATAACAAATATACGTCGCACAAAAGCCACCGGCAAGCTACGTACAGGACAGAATTTCGTTGGTTTTTAGCAAAACTTCTTTGGTGCCAAAACCAAAAACAGACCAACAAATCAACAGCATATGGAAACGTTGAAAGTTGAAACTGTATTATAACTTGTACAGCCGAATAAACGGCGTGAGACTTGTGTATGCTCACATATTATACTCATTTTAGAATTTATTCCTATTTTATTAATACATTCGATAACGAAATATATTAAAATAATTTTTTACCCCATTGTAGCATTTAATTATGCTATTTGTATTTGTATGTTTTAGTTATTTTTTGTGTAAGTTTAACGTTTGACATTTTTCCTTTTTTTTCAGGTAAGTGATTGGATTTCTATTGCTATACCCATACCCATACATTGTTGCAATTTCAAGCTGATCGTTTAAGGTATTTTGTCTGTTTCATCGTTTTTATTTTTAAGTAGCTTCTAATGATTTTTCTTAAAATATAATTGGCATTTTAAACGTATGTGTTAGTGTTTAGAGTGTAACAATAATATCATTATTCAATTTTAGGAATAATCATCTATCCACTTGCCTGAGCACGTATAACCTATACATTTATTTAAAATCAATTTTATAGATAAATATGTATTAGGTAATGTTTTATTCGTCATATTAATTAGTACTTAATTATGTTTACTACAGTTAATTATAATCATAAATTATTGACGTAAATTAATATAATTACTTTTAAAGTATTATTATTATCGATGATTGATAGTATTGATTGAACGTTTTAAATCAATAGAACTGTTAAAATAACTCCGAGTCTCCGACAACTACAGTTAAGTTCCTATTCTAAAGCTATGCAACTCAAATTGCACACAAACTACATATTACATATTATATTTTGGATATCGTCGTCGTCATAACGTCTCGAATAAAAATAATATTTTACAGACAAAGAAAGGATATCATGTTTTCGGAATTATCATTCATGCGGTTACGTTTCCGTTTAGTTAAGCAACCGTGTCGATAGAAGAAGAAAATAATATTGTGCTTCCGTTGACTATAATATAGAGAATTCTCATTTTGTGGAATGCCTACCGTGCACGTGCTCGAGGAATTTAATTAAAAATACCTTCATATATATGCTCGACCATAAATGCAACGGGAAATTAAACAAACCGTAGTTTCCGTCGAATTTAAGGATAATATATGGCGATAGGGTTGCATAAAAATCGCTGACAGGTATTAACCGATCTTCTACCGTCTCCCGGCTTGTCGCCACTCGTCCCGATAATCTACATGTTTTTTGTCGTCGCTTTTTTATCTACCTATACGGGCATTTTTTCGAAATTGTTCTCGTATTATACTGCATATATACGCACAATACATTGTGTGTTTTTATTTAATATATTATATTATGTACGCACATTTTTGATTTTTTTTTTCTTTCAACGGTACATTCAAATTTCTCATATCTTATACGATTATATAATATTATGTACACGGGCATAAATCATAATTGTGAATTAATTCCTTCGTAGAGTGTAATATTTATATCACGCACAAGTATATAACTCTTTGTTTTAATATTCGAATAAATAATATATTTGTTTATAAATATTAAAACGTCTGTAATTAACAGACGTATACGGTTAGTTATTATACTGTTTTTTCAAGAAATAGAATTTATATACACACAAGTATATCGGTACCTGTTATTATGTTTTTATTATTATTATTATTTACCCTGTAAGGCATACTATTTTATTATATGCTGTACTTATTTTCTCGTGACGGACATATAGGGCGGAGACATTAAATATACGAATGATGACGTATACGCACACTGGCGTATAGAAGCAGCCAGCCCACGGCTGTTTGATTTTCTTCTAAAACTAACAAACACGTCTATGCATCACAATTATGTATGGTAATTCTGCTTTCAGATACGGAATAGACAAATTGCTAATAATTATATTTATTTTTTCTGCTTAAATCACCGTTCTCTAGTCCGATGTATAGCGCTTACTGCATGCAAATTTAAACAATCATTATAACAGACTAGTCGTATTAATTATTCGCATAAACTCTTGGTTACAGCATATAAACTCCGCAAAACGACTTACACGAGCACATTAAAGAAAACAATATTAACATGCACCTATACATGCATCGTTATAAAACGGTACATAAATAAGAGTTGGACGATTTTATGTCTTCATTATATTATACTTTATAAGATAATAAGTATCTATACATATATATATATATATTGTTTTGAAAAAAAAAAACCGATCATAATATTACAATTATGTCTAATTAAAAAGAGATAATGCATGATTATAATAAATAAAATATCAAGTATTTTTTTTTATATATATTCAAACAACAGCAGTTGTGTAGGTACTATAGGTACTTGTAATTTTACTTTATTTTTAGTCACTGTCGTTCGAGGTCGCTATTAAAATTACCACTTTCGTGTACATTATTAGAAATAAGTTGCTAAAAAAGAAATTACAAAGTCCGAATGGGGTCAAATCCGCTTTATAATTTTTTGGTTTTTTTTTTTTATTATCCGCTATTTATTACCTTGTTGTTTTTGGCGTCAATTATAAGGATTTCTGATGACTGTACACGCACATGCCCCATTTGAAACCTTTAACCTTGGGGTTAAAGTTCGTTACGGTCAGTGTCTAATTTAAACACATTCAGTAATAATTAGCATTTCATCTTTAACATATTTGTACCTATTGTTTCGTAGACAACAAAATTATCTCATCATTCTCAAGTCACACAATTTATAAATAGTTTGAAAATGTCTAGCTGTTTAAAATTACAGTTTTTACATAAAAATACGAAATCAATTACCAGTTTGATATCACATAATAATGATGTTTACAATATTCTAAATATTCCAGTCGTAATTTTTTACTCTAAAATGTATGTTAGTGACGAGAAATTGAATTGAAAATTATCGATTGGTCTCTGGTGTTTTCAAACATAATTACATAAAATTTAAATTAATTCGAAAATATCATATTAATTATACCACCTGATATACTTTTTTGATTAGTGCAGCTATATGTTTGTACATGGTTTATTTCTCATCCACACAAACTCGTTATAAAAAAAACTTACTATTCCAGTCACATATGATATCCATTATAGATTGTCAATGTGTTATATTCATATTTATATTCTAATTAAAACATTAAAACTTAATAAATAAAAGCATTATGATATTTTAAGCTGCCAGTGACAGGCAAACTATTGTATAGTAATGTAATTTTATTGTAATAATTATTGTATAGTTTCTCTGTCAATATTGATTATTATTAAATTATAACTATTCATTATAACTGAAATTATTAAGGCGATTGAAGAAAGTAATTTTGAATGTATACAGTCTTAGGTATTTACTAAAAAAATGCATTCTTCCTAAAACGTTTATTTTTCCTGTATTGCTTAATATTTTTCGAAAACAACAAGATGTGATGAATACATTGTTTTTTCTTAAACTATATTTTCTACACTATTTTCTATACTGTGTCATGTGAGTTATTTACTTACCTACGTATCGTATCCCAGGGCATATCTAATAATAAAAAAAATGAAAAAAAGAGATAAACTATATACAAAATATTTTGTCATATAAATATAAATAATTTTACAAATTGATAAAATACAAAATGAAATACTCATAGCTTTAAAAGGGAATAAACCATAAACATTATATTATTAAATATTGTAGTTAGGCATTATGAGTTATTTTAAGTATTACGATTACTTACACATATTAATTAATATGAATGAAAAATACTCTTCAAAACAGTTTTTCGGGGTAGTGCCTAAGCCCTTACATTTTATAGCCCCCTTATTTGTATCAGTCTCTGGCTGTGTATGAGTTGTATCCATATTATCGTGACATTGAAAAAGTAACATAATTATATAGTAGCAACTACCGACCGATATATTATTATAACGGCACTATTACAATATGCGCGCGTTGAGACTTGAGATTAATTTTATGCCAAATAACTGTGCTATGATATCGCATAATAATAATTAATAGCAACGGTATTTATGTTGAATACACCTCAAAACTATTATAATTTACGATTATTAACTAACCATTCATTAGCCAATTCTCGCCACTACGGTTTAGTTTTTGGCTAATAGTCATAATATCGTCGTTTATAACGTTTAGAAGAACATATTGTAATGGATTCATTTGCAGAGTTATAAATATTAAATGTCAACCTTATTTATTGGATTTACTTTACGTCGTATTCGCAAATCTATCGTCAGTGCAAAACAACTATAATAAGTTATATTTAAACAAATGTTATCGTCACATCAGTAGCCGGTTTTATTATACGAATTACGACGGACTTTCAAGCGATCGACTAGTCAGACCTAGTCACACTGTCAACTCAAGTCTTCGGCACGATCGCATAAACTAACTTTGAACTTTGACTTTATTAGTGTGTGTGTGCATCCACGCACTCGGCTGTGTAACGGACAAAGGCGCCAAATCGTGTAAACAAAAAAAGTCAGAAAATCGTTTCATGACGCATAGCATTATAATATGCTCGTACAAACACGATACCCATAATATAATATTATTATTATTATAATACACGCCGCAAACATAAAATTATTTTAACATTGTACACGAGCAGTGACTCGCACTCATATATTCCGGCCAGCTCTATGTATTTAAAAGGAAGTGTTATGTGTGGATAGGCCCCGTTGGGCCTTGAGGTTTTTTTATTTAATCGTATTTACAATAATACAATTGTCGAATAAGCGTAATAAATAAAATTTAAAATTAATATTACAATTGAATAAAATCAATTATTAATCATACCCCTTCCCCGCCTCGTCGGACATTAGATACGCCACTGATTCGGAGACGCGCTGCAAAACCAAGACATCCGATAATAATTATAATTATCATATACAGTTGGCTACTTCTCCCTCTGGGGTCCCCCCAAACAGAGCAATCAAGATCGTATAAAATAATATTTATTATTATAATGCTCACCGCGCGATGGTGAGGGAGGTTTGTGCTGCCGCCGACGTTGCCGCCGCGATCGCAGCCGCCGCCGCCGCCGCTGTCGTTCGAAGCTCGCAACCAGTGAGCAACACTCCAGTCTCGATTACACTGCCGTCGCGTTCGCCCTGACGGTCACCAGTGTGCGTCCGCGGTGGACATTTTTTCGCTCATCGCGGTGTGCCGCCTGTCGTTTTTCTACCTTTTCGTGGTTATATATAAATATATATCTACGTATAGGACAGTGATATCTGACGATGCCATGTGCGCGCGATTCGTTAATTTTTTAAGACCCAATTAGGATTTTGAAAGAAAAAAAAATATAATATTTCGTTCTAGTGCGGGAAATTACTGGTTTTCAGCTATAAATGGACCAGATAACGTGGGCTCAGCTTCCACGTCCATGAGGTAATCCGCAGACCATATTCGGCATTGCTTCGTCTTTATATTATCATAATAATATGTGTCTGTCGACGGCGTGTGCACGCGATCTGTCTGCTGTTTCTCGGAACCGATTTCGATACAAGCACAAAAATTTCATTTTTTTTTTACGTTTTTGACTTATTTCGTTCGTGTCATATTCCGATTCAAATCCGGTTTTATTACTTTGCCGATCGTCCTTTCTAGATCACCGTTGAACCAATGGCCAATATTTTTTTCCATCGTACTGTGTAAACCGGGTTCAATTTCTTGTTATATTCGAGTTCGTACCACCAAATTCACCCAAGTAAACAGTTTTTTTTAAATATCTTGTTACAGTAATTTTTTTTCAATAGGCGCGTTTTTTATTTTCATATTTTATCATGTCTATATTATACTTTTTACGAGCTCTATTTAAAATTGTCGTGTAATTTGTTAACAGATTGTTCATTATAAATAACTAAATTATTATATAAATGTTTTTATAGTTTATATTTCCAACTTGTTTCATATATTACTTTTAATAGTATTATAATATCTGAAATATGTATAATACAAATCACGATAAATCATTTTTGATATCGATCTTAAGTTAATTTTGTTTATATTATGATTTTAACGCATTTCTTGTTTAAATAATAAATTAACTGTATCATATAAAAGAGAAATCCTATGTGTAATTCGTAATGTAAGTATCAATAGACGTTAATAAAATAATAAAATATATGATACTATCTCGGGGATACTTTCCACTATCATGCGTTTATGGTATAGAAGAATCTTCTGAAATGAATATTTAGGTAAATAACGTAGATACAAAGTGTCGATATCAAGTCTTTTATTTTAGCTATGATGAGTTAATTCGTTACATTATTTTTTTCGAAAATAAGCCTCGTGGATAATAAAAAAACGCGTAAAAAACAGACAAACAGGTTTTGCGGATGTAACGATGAACGTTCAGGTTGGGATGCAGGAGGATAACAATAATTGCGTTTCAATATACACGCCCCCCCAGGTCGAGTTTCTTTTGATTCATTAATTTGGTTAGCTGAAAACAGATCAATTCCCAAGTTTTGTAGCATTCGGATCGTGCACACGTCACACCTATATTTAGCAGTCGGCTAGAACGAATGCTATATTAATTTTATAAATATATTATAACCATTCTAGAAGATGGTTTGTATACGATTCTCAAAAAAATATTACTGAAGAAATTTATGGCATAAAAAACAATCATATAAGAAATATAATATGGATAATAGAAATGCATGTGTTTTAATAACTTACATGCGTGAATTATGTATTGGAAAAATGACTAATATTTTAGCGTAAAATATCCCTATACAAGCAAAAAAAAAAAAAAAATACTAATTTATTTTACATAATTTTTATTGATTTATAATATTAATATAATTATATCATTATTATTCTTAGTTCGTTTAACTCCCATGGTATTTTTTCCACATTTCATTAGACAGTTATTTAACTTTGAGTATATTTTTTATGCCATACATTTTTTCATAATATACTTCCTAATTATATATCGCTCGCTTTCGTCAAATCACCGGTAATTACGATAGATCCGTATTACAGTCGGCTTTACTCGAGCGACAGCTGCAGGGGCGGTGGCTGCAGTGGTGACGAAAACGAACGGCCCACATAGTCGGTCGCCACGTAGCATCAGTAGTGGACCAGTGGCGACCGAACGGCAAACCAACCAGTGGCAGTAGAATGGCACACATGGAAGCTGACTTGGATTCGGGACTGGCGACGTGCAGCGACCTGCCCAGTTGCAGTGAAGTGCTGTGTCCGGTGGTGGTCAAAACCGAAGTACCAACTCTCAAGCAGCACTACTACCCGGAAGGTGGTTGGGGATGGATCATCGTGGCCGTGTCGTTTGCTGTGCATGTTCTCAACATAGGGCTGCACATGTCTTCAGGTGTCATGCTTCCGATTGTCGCGCGCAATTTCCCTCATGCTTCTTTTGGATCGGCAGGTTAGCTTCGCAAACGTAACATAATACTATACTTACTTACGTAAATGTATGAACGCGCATATATCCCGAATTTTAATAGCTAGGGCTTGGATTTATATGTATTTATGAAACCAAAATATGTATTTATGCTACCAAAATATGTATTTTACTAACATGATTTATTTATTCGTATTTAATTAAATACTATATCCATATGAGTTTCTAATGAAACAAATTATATTTTAAATAGTAAAATTATTAAAAAAAAAATAAGTATTAAAAATTATAAAATATAAATAAAAAAAGCTAAAAAAAAAAATGTTAATTATCTTGATTACAATTTATAATAACACGCATTTTTAAATTTTCAAATTTAAAAGAATATAATAATTATCGGCATTTAACCAAGATCCCATCTGGTAACAATAATTGGTTGTGGAGAGAGGCTTAAATCCGGCTACATATTATTTTTAAATATTTCGATACGAGTAGGAGCTTTTAAAAATATCTTTTGGGCTGTAGATATTATTAATTCGTATACTTTTATAAATGTTGATCGGGTGGTTTCTGTTATTCGGTGAAATTCGTGTGCTAAACACGTTAAATAGATCATTTAATGAAAAATTGTCGAAATATGTAACAAAAACAGAATTATTGAGAAATATGTAAAAATATGTAAAATAAAATATAGTTTATTTCATTGGAAATCCCTTGAAACGAATTTATCACTCACCTAAATTAATTTATCAAGTCACAGTAAAAAATATGTATTTACATATAAATCCGAGCCTTAATAATAACATATATTAAATAATATTGGATATTATAACAACTTTAAACAAAATAAATGATGCACATTATTATATGACATTCAAACGAATGTAATGTAGAGGCTATATGCCTATATCACGTTACGTTTCTGATTTCATTTTTATAAAATTGATGATTTCTTTCTACTATAACAAAAAAAAAAAATAAAAGTAAAAATATATTGAAAATTCCATAGATGTATTTGAAAGAAATACAAAAAAAAAAAAAATTAGTTTAGGTGCATAAAAAATAATCACACATTCAATATGTTTATTAAATATGGGTACTCTTATCTTTCATTTAATGGTAATTTGGAAAAAATTGCAAAATTCATTAAATATTTTAGCATTATATTTTACAACCTACTTTATATATCATATTAATCCTAGTCCTAGTTATTATTGTTAACATGCTAGTTGTAGGTTATAAGGAACTTCAGTGATATAAATACTGCAATGTTTGTACCTTTATTTTAGACAACACCTAGCTATATACCAAAATTCTTAGAAATGTTATGGTTGTTACAGATGAGTGAGCATAGTTGTTTAACATTAAATTTATTGGTTTTATTTTTTATTTTAATTTGAATTTACGATTTTAAGATTTGTTTTTTTGTACTTTTTTTATACAAACATTTTATTTTATTTTTATTTTCATCGATATTACCTGCTATCAATAAGTCATTCACTTTATTTTTAACATATTATTTAATATTATACCTACCCCTATACTTTTATTAATATTTTTTTATAGCTTTTCAACACGTATTAACATGTTTTATTTTTAATTTATTAATTAAACACTCGCCCTTCGATCATTTTATGTGCATATATTTAGTAATTTTAATGCATATTCTTGGATTATAATTCACAATATTTATTAAACTCATAAAACCATATTAAAAATACGTTCATACATTTGAAGTCCGATTTAACATTTTTTTCTAGTAGTGGTACGTATTAATTTTATATCTGAATGGTGAATAAAATTAATTCGAAAATATATAAACTTGGATCCCGGATATCCCCGACATTTTATTACTATGAATATTGTTCCCATCAAACTAATCTGTCGCATTATAATATCCAGAGCTATTAAACACAAACAAATATTATTTATATGAAGTAGTTTACCTGTTTATTAGAATTTACGTCACTTGAACTCCAGAATCCCTTCAGGGATGTTCATTATTTGATCTAATCGTCAGCCAACGGCGTATTTGCGACGAAACGTCAATAACTTCCGATTCGATGTACTTAGTTAAAATTTACCATCGATTTAAACTATCGAAGCTTTCAGCACAGCATACACGAAACAACAAACTTTGTCCCGGATCCCTGAAACCCACCCCCTTACATGTTACGTGACTTATTGTCTGACAACCCACAACTATATGCTACACATAATACACACACATATATATATATATGTACGTGTATCCTATTCTTTTAACTTCGAAATCTTGAAAGAGAGTAATCACGTTCGGGAAATCCTGAAAAGTAACACAATTTGTTGGTACAGCACCATATACAAGTATCTACTATTATGTGATACTTTTAATAGGAATTAGGAATTAAGAATTGATTAATTATTTAATTAATTTTTTTACCATAATTTTGGATAAATAGCAAACGTTTTTAAGTACCTATTATAATTTGCTTAGTTGGAATATTGTAGATATTTTCATTCATAATTTCAGAAATATTCAAAAATATTATATTATTTTAGGGTTATATTTATTGAAAATACACTTTATAATAATGTTGATTAAATATTGGTCGTGGATTTAAAAAAAAATAAGATATTTCAAATACTGCTATATAATATGTATTTATTTATTGATCTATAATTTATTATCCTAAAGAATCCTCGAAACTTGCATATTGTAAGACTTATTGAGGTAAAAATAAAACTGTATGTATTAATATTATAACATAATATATATATTATATATATATATACATCTTGGTGAAATCGCTTAAAACTGCACCTTGTTTTTATGCTGCTTATGCATCAGACACATTATAGGGCAATATTATATTATGCTAGTGACTCGTGTTTTATCTTTAAATCGTTATCGATCGTGTAGGATAGCAACATTCATATAAAACATATTATACACGATATACGAGCGATTAAGTACTGTGGTCTATAGCTGATATTATCCTCAAGAGATAATCGACGATTGTATCGTTTGAGCAACTATCTGCACGATTTAGTACTCCAACGGTATTCAGTGACTTTTAAACACTAATGTGGTTTATTGTATTTCAATTTAATATGCGTATTTTTATGTTTGATGAATATTAATAACGATAAGAAGTTTATAATGTTTTACGATCGATTTGAATCTAGTTTTATGTGATGTATTCATAAATAATTACCACTGCAATATATGTTCTGAACGAGACTGTAATATTTAGTTTAGTTTACATTGGCAAAGAAAAAACGACAACGACTTGAAATTCACTTTCTTACATTTCTCGAGTAACTTTTACAGTTTAAGAAGGAAAAGGGGGAAAAACCTTAAAATATTTTTCGAACGATATAAAATCTCCCCGATATTATATAATGTTTATATATATATACACATTTATTTATAATAAATTATTTAAACAAAATATTATAAAAACTTAATAAATTCATTTTATTATTATTATTATTATTTGGTAAACCATTAAATATTCCGTCTATATGGCACGTCTATATTCTACAGTGATTTGAATTCATAAGGCAATTGAAACAAACGGTGGTGCAATAAAAATTGTTCGCAATATTATTATTTACTCACGTATTTTGTTATATGTATACAAGAGAATTTTTTTCTTTACAAAATGTATGACTTATATAATATATTAGGTGTTTATTACAACGATGTTTTTATTGCGTAGGCTTAACATAGGTTCATCAGCAGATTAAGGTTCGGTGTTCGTCCGTGTTATTGTTATGTATTATGTAAATAAGTGTGTATAATGTATTATACACGTATTAATATACAAGCGAGGCACTTAGGCAAGTAAGTACGATCAGATGAAACTGCATTAGATTTATACAGACATATTGTTACATAATATATATTTAGGACCAACTGTAATAAATTGTCGGTCGAGTTACAATGGAAGTGTTTCCTCATAATTAAACTATTGTAATGCACATGTTATACATATTGCAATATTGACCGCCGTTCTGTGCACAGAGTAATATGTATTAATAATACAATATTATATTCTGCGATGCGGAATAAATGATCATTATATTATCGCGATTTGATATTTCAATTGTATTCTTAGCACACAGCAGCAGTGAAAGATGCACTCGCCGTCACGATGCTCTTCCGAACTTTGAAGTTTTGGGTAATTTTTGGATTCCGTGTGTCTTCCTGTATTTTTTTTTTTTTTTGTTCCTTTTGCAATTTTTTTCCGTTCGACGCGTCCTTTCAAAGTTCCGGGGCACGGAGCGATTATGGTAATTTTCGATGGAAAAAAATATGTATATAACCGACGTGTAAAACTCCGAGTACCCTCGGGGGCAATGGCGGCCCATTAGATGGTTCGTTTGATTCGGAAATAATTATACGTCTCGTGCGCACGCGGCGGAATGAAGAAACGTTAGCGCGTAAATAATAACGACGACTATATTGCTATACACGATATATTAATACTTTAATATATATATATATATTTATATTATATATACATGTATGGCCCGAAAATGTTTTGACAATTTTACCGTCCTCCGATATCAAATACAGAGATATAGTGAGTGTTAGTGTGAGTGTTAATGTGAGTGTGAGTGTGAGTGATAGAGAGAGAGAGAGAGAGAGAGACACACACACACACACACACACGGAGAGAGATCAATTTGGATTATTTTTACGCGTTTTGTATTTTGTATTTTTTTTTTCAAGCTATCTCAATCGGTTGGTTGGGTAAGGTTGTCGAGAACGTGATTCTGTTGTGATTTATGCTGCTCTATAAATAATAGCTGTATTTCCCAGTGTGTATAATGATGACATATATACCGCCACAAAATATTGACGCGATCAATAAAATACTAATATCTTGTATTATCGAGAAAACCATTTTTGCGGCCTATACTTAATAACACACCGAGCACCAGAGTTACCCGAGTCACGTACGTTCCTACGTCAATACGTATTATTGTTTTAAGAATAACGTCGTTTAATGACAATATGTGATTTGAAAATAATAATATAATTTCTCCAGTTTACTACAAAATTGGTAATTCGTGGAATCTAAATTTTATTTATAAAAAAATTATTTTATATATCACAAACAATGCCGTACCAACGTATTGATTATTTGCACAGATATACCTACAACGAATATACAATAATAATTATTTTATTTCAATACGCCCCGTGGACACGGTAACGTTCTGGATGAATTTACATCAAACACTTGAATATGAGCCGATACCTGTAATGCATATTGTTGCATACACACATTATATACTTATTATTATTATATTAGTATATGTTGTGCATCACGATCGACCACTTTGTATAAACATACATAGACTAAAATCGAATGTCGATTCGTTGTGTATTATGCGCTTCAGTGTGATATATTACAATTATTATTATCTTACATCAGTAATTAATAATAATTGTGTGTTGTTCAGGTGATGTTGGGGTACATTGCGGTTTTCGTAGCACGTGTTTATTTATAATAGTATAATATGAATATTTCGTATGAGAAGTACATTGTATATACGTTATAATATATTATATTGTTTTAATTAACAGCTATATAATACCTATACATCATTGTTGTATTGTGGCTACTTGATTTATAATGCAATTCAGTTGTACACAGTAAGATTTGTGTCAATCCGATAACATTGATGCGTTTCAGATGGTAAAATATGTTCATTCATGTAATTTTAAATGTCACGTTTTTCTAATAATTCATCGGAAATGCACATGTATCATTTAAAAATAATAAAGAAAAAAAAATACGATAATAATATATTGAAAAGTAGGTGCGGACGGTACAACACTTCGATACTCATTACTCGTGGTTGTTGACCACTCGTGTCTTTTCGCTCTTCTCGAGCCAATGCGTTGCGTGCATTATTAATGATTATACTCTTCGATATTTGAATACAACGATCGCCTCTGCCCTTGACATTAATAAAATGATTCTGTTCGATGACGGGTCCAACTAAAAATGATCGATATCTTATTGACAACTAATGTGACGGTAATTGTCACCTTTGTTTATTATAAATCGTTTATTAATTTAGAAGGAACATTCCTAAAATGTACTTACTCTTATCTAAGGAACGACGATACTTACCTACTTACTTTAATGTGATGAATTCCCAACGTATCGAGGTTCATTAACGTTTTTGATCGCGTTACACTACTTCAATCACGCCAAAGATTATTAGGTATAAATTAGAATTTATCGTTTATACATATTATTTTTTTCCACACATTGTTTGATTATATTTGAGTCTAAATAAGGTAAAATTCTCGACAAGTTATTTTTTTGGTTTTTGATACCTAGTGATTTATAACATTAATTCATACGTGATAACACTGATAACCTTATAAATGACTACGATTCATATAAATTTAGAAAATTTTCACTTGAACATTTGTACTTCTTTTTTATTACCTATTTGTATTTGTATTTTTTTTTGATATATATATTTCATTAACAGTTTGATTAATTTTACCCATGTCATTGTTAGAATTCATGGACAAGTAAAAGCTTAAAATGTTTCAGTCTATTCGCATCTATTTTAAAAGTATTTTTAGTACTGACAAATTATTGATATTCTTGAAGTTTTTTCAATTAGTTAGTTTTTATAGTACTGATAGTAAGACCTCGTGACTATGAAAATATTTCTCGTTTTAATGAATAGGAGAACAAGAAATTCACTAGAATAACTTAATCAAATATTAATAGATTTTTGAAAAAAATATGAAATTTAATTATTTGTGTCACTGAGACTGAAATTTAGTATTTTTGTGGAAGAGACAAAAGATTTAAATGTTGGCTTATGTATCAATCATATATAATATCGATTTAATAAAAATAAACTTTCAATGTTATTTGTTAGTTGTGATCAGATGTGTTATACTAGCTGATAATAGATTTAGTATTTTAATTTATAATACAGTAACATTTTTTTTATTAATAAAATGTTCAACTAAATGATTTCCTTTACAAAATGGATACATTGTATGCACTCGTATTTATACAGAGATGATATAATCCACAAATAAAATAAAATTTACGGTTATAAGTTATTACCAGAAAACTAACATTTAAAATGTATTGTGGTGTACAATTTGCTATGATTATATAGCACAAATTAAATTTAACATAATACCACAAAATTAATACCACAAAATATAATCTATTCTTAAATATAATGTCATATTTTTTATTATGTATTCTGGAATTCATAGATATAATAAAAACGATAAAAATAGATATAATTTTACTTTTAAAATCTTGGAAACCATTAATTTATCCATATTATGTTTTAAATAAATTAAAAATTAAATGAGTTTTTGAGTAATATTTGTTGGTTTATTATTTCCTGAAGTCAAAGAAATAATTCATTTTTTTTTAAATTAAATAATCTAATTTAACTATTTAATAACTGTATATTATATCATTTAATATTATATTATACAGTATTTGTATATAATTTATGAAGTGCTTAGTTTTATGAGTAGGTAGTTAGTTATTTTATGGATAATATTATGTATTAACACAGTATATTATTATCCAAGAAAAGAGTTAATAGTTCCGTACATGTTTATGATCTAATGAATATATTATGTGCATATTTCAAAATAATCTATTTGCAATTACTCAACTTTAAACGTACATATTTAATGTTTAATGGTACGATTTATCGAACTGATAATTTCTCATCAATAACAATTTAAAATTAATGTACATGTATTTCATAGTTGAATGTTTTTGATACTTTACTTATTATAAGCACCTTTTCTCAATGTTTAATTTTGGTGTTATAAATGTGATAAACGATTTACAATAATAATAAAACAAAACTTTATTTAAATTTGAGGAAGGTCAAAAACTTGTGGGTCGGTCATTCGGGGTGTCCACCCACGGTAGATATCGCAAACCTCAAAGCACGTTGGCCGATACCGAGCAAACTGAACCAAAGTCATTTGTTTTATTTGAATTTTATGCCAACAGTTTTTCTATTGAATACGTATCATAAATCAAATTTTCCCGCTCCATCCCCACTCAACAACCGTTGACCAGTAACCGGTGTAAACGCGCCAAACCACATCTCCAGTGACCCTTGGGCTACTTCTCATCCCGTGTTTACACATTATAATATTATTATTATTATATTATAATATACATGCCGCGTAGGTTACGACAAACATTTCTATTAATATTTTGTTTCATTTTTCTTGTATATTTCTTGTTTTTTCTGCCTATTTAAATGAGAATTATTTCCATAGTCGTGAGGTCCTACAGTCAGTATCGTTTTCCTTTGAAAAAAATAAATAAAAAACACACACTCACACATATACACTTATTAACCACTTTGTAGCAAAATGCGAACATATAAATTCTCATTAAGGTCTCCGCAAGCACGGTGACGTGTTTACATATTATTATTATTCGTGTTCGTTTAAAGCAGTCGTTAGCAATTGTTTTGGTTTTTTTTTATCCTATCATTTCTAAATTAAGTGTGGTCTAATGAGTGTTTTGATAAGTTCACGATTCTGTTTGTTAGTTATATATACCCATGATAGTTGCCAACTGTAAACGAACCGTTATTTCTAGATAGGGTGATGGAAATAAAAATAATATATATATATATATATATAGGTAAATTTGATTTTGAAGTGTTTTTTCGTGCCGCATGAACATGTATTGTTCTACGAGATTGTTAAATCTTTAAAAAAAATTGCAATAAATACCATAAACAAATTGACTTTAATCAAAAGGTTTTAGCTAAACATAAATTTGCAAACAAATCAAACAAAGTCTAACATTTTATACCAAACATTAATATTACCTAAAACAATCAATTTAAAAAAAAAAAAACTTTGTATGTATAGATAATGATTAAATTGAATTAATAAATTGTACATAGGAATTTATAGAAATAAAATAATTTTTAATTAAATATAATACATTAAATAATAACAAAAATGAAAAAAAAAATTACAGAATTTGAGTAGGTACATCTTCTAATTATCAATTTCTGTTTACCCAAATGTATTGACATTATTTGTATTATCCGTAATATTATCGTATAATGCAATTTACTTGCACAAATTTACTGTAAAACGTAATTTTATTTTTAACGTATTTTCATTAATTATTTTTTGTAAATCATACCAACCTATACAATACAACGAATGTAATGTAAAGAATAAAACAAATTTATTTTAATAGAGCTTGTTTAATTTAAATAATATTGTACATGGATAGGTGTATAATATTTTGATAGTAATATCAATAAAATATAAATATCTAATCAATCCAATATATACTATCATCGTTACTGAACTGTCAAAAACGGACGAACCGTGTGGATTTATTTCGAGTAAACGTCATACGACTACAGTAATGACTAGTATAATACAGCACACATATATATATATATATATATATATATATATATATATATAATACGTATATAGTTTTTTCACGACGCCTACTTCTGGTGCCCGTTCATCTTCACACTATATTATATTGATGTTGTGTCGAAACGGACGGTTATTTTTCTATTATTCCGCCCAAACACGGTTTATTATACAATCTCTTCTAGTTGTTGAGGGATGGTTGAGGGGAGGGTGAATAGTGACGACGACGATGACGACGACGCGCGACGACAACGAGAAGGACGAGGAAGAACTGAAGATATATACTCACGTTTTGGCAAAACTTCCCTATCGCAGTCGAATTGTATACGCGTAATGTTATCGGGGGATGGTTAGAGAAAAGGCGAGGAGCGCTTGCGGAGAGATCGAACTGCCAGATAACCGGTGCAGCTAGTAACTAGTATATACGCGAGCGTCTTCCGAGAATGACCCTCTTAATTTATCGGCCAAGCAGCCCCGAGGAGTAGTGCCAAATTGAACGACATCCACAAAACAAACGATAAGAACTCTTTCCCCCTATAAGTCTCATGTCCCTGTTTCTCGCATGCACCCTTCGCTTCGACTTGCCACCACCGTCCATATCAAAAACGTGCGATATCCTATATCGACAATACTCTCTTGACACCCCCCCCTCCCCCCCCAAAAAAAAGGTGGGCAAGTTGGTATCCTTCCGCTGTATACAAGAGATGGAGAGTAGGTCACTATAATGGTTGTGTTAAATTTGAATGCAATGACAGGTATCATTGTACACGAAAAACGATTCTGAACGAAGTTGATTTGTCAGTCTAAGATAATTAGTAATATATATTATATTATTACCTATATTTAAATTGTAATATGTTGTTATTTTACGTGATTAGCTCATACATTTTTTCTATATTGAGGCTAGAATTTTTTTTTTACAGTTACTTGAAGGAAAACTTATGGATAACCTTGTATTGGGTTTTTTAACATTAGGTATAAATCACAAACATTTTATGAATTTTCTACTTCAAAATTCCTTGCAATTTTCGCGATTTTGTTATATTTCGTAAACATTTGAACTTTAAACGCTTATAAACAAAAATTGTGTCTAATGATTTTTGATTTTTTTTACTACGATAAGTACAATTTAAAATAAACCTTGTATTACATTTTAAAGATTTTTTGAATTGCCAAATTTTTTTTAAAGCCTTTAAAAAAAAAAAAAAACTTAAAAAAAAATAAATTGAAAATTTCAATTGTATATAAATAGCTTAAAAAGTCAAAATATTTTGAAAATTCAATCGTAAATAGATAATGCTTATATATTATGATTTTGGTGAAAAATTAAAGTATTTACAATGATTTGTTTTTGAGTTAGAGCAAAATAAAAAAATCGATCTTGTCGAATTCTGATTATGCGTAAAAATTCCCGTTTTTTCCGTTACTTTTTTGGGGTTTTTCCTAACGCTTTTGAAAATTACTGGAATTACTGGATTTTTTTTACTTTTGACCCCTCAAAACACCAACTAAATTATTATAGAGAGTATTTTCCTTTACATAGAGAGGCTGAAGTAAAAAATCAAAGCATTATTTCTACACCAAAACGTGATGACAGACACACACAAAAAAAAAAAACATTCATCATTGTAAAATCAATACATTCCTCACTTCGTTCATAATCTAAAAATGTATTCGTGTGCCCGAGGATACCTTTCTTACTCGTGTATATTATATTGGGTATATAATTTTTCTAATAAATTGGCGGGTAAACTATCACCTGTACGTACATTTCTAAAAAACCGTTACTAAATATGCGAAATTTGAACTTCAAATTGTTATACATCTACATAAAAAGATTAGTTTGTAAAAGACTTATGTACGTTTTATAATATGCACATGTAATATACCTATACGCCATATTAGGTTAGGTAAAAATATAACTTGCTTTATGCATATTATTTTATTACATCGATTTTGATTAATTTTGCGTAGCGTTTGGCGTATGTTTACTATAATAATGTATATTGTTATACGGTTTCATTTTAACTTATTTCATTTATTTGACGCTATGATGAAGAAATAGTTTCTGGAAAACGCATCGCAGTAACCAACAGAAAACCAATTCCATTACTTCGACGAAAAGTTTTTTGCCGTCCGATTTCTAGTTAGTACATATAACGTTGACATTTTTATCGGATAAGATTTCTCAATTTCTGATCATCGAATTACAAATTTAGAAAGACGAAAAAAAAGTTATATATTTCTAAATATTATCCCAATCCGATTTTATTGTACATTATTATATTATATTATTGCGATAGTATATTATAACGCAGTGCATAACTACTCGTTGTACAAACGTTTGTTGCATACGCTAAACCTACTTTTTAGGTTCTGGTCGTAAGACGACGTATACACGTAAACGTAGGCACCGTGATCGTTAAAAAACATATTTTCTTCGAAAATAATTGCCCAGAGAGAGAGAGAGAGAGAGAGAGAGAGAGACCGGTATCAATTGAATTGGCTGCTAGTATTGACTAACATTCACTTCAGTAGTTTTAGAATCACGATTGTGCTCGATCGTTATCGTTACCTTTTGATCAACACGAGTGCGTTTGTAACATTGTCAAACCAACGTCACAATATTGTAAGAACACGATCAAAAATCTACCGACAAAGCCTCCATTGTTTATATATATAAAAAATATACAATATACCTATGTCGCTATGTACATAAATTATAAATAAATTGAGTGATACAAACATGTATACACGCAACATACATACATTTTTGTACTATATTCATGTATGCGAAGTTTTAAAATGCTTACGAATTCTAGATTTAGTTTTTTAAATTTAAAAATTATATATCTATATTTATATAATATTTACAGAATATATATTGATTGTAGAGTAGGGGGTATAGGTACTTACTTGTCCATGAAGTTTAATAACCTAAGCATATCATTATTTTTATTTTTAATATTGAAAATTATTCATTTATTGATTTTAAACTTATTTTTATTTATTACATATTCAGTATTCGTTAAATTTTGAAAAGTTTTTTAGATCAGCATTTTATGTGCATTATACAAATACACAGAACTACAGAGAATTGGTACTGTAAAACCCCAATAAGTCTAAATTGAATTGTAAACCCGTAGTGTAATAAATCTCAAAAAAAAAATATAATATATACTTCTGATTTCAGTTTCAGTTTTTAAAAGAATTTTGAAAAAATGGTTCCAGCAAGGTTTCAATTCCATAGCCTTTGAAAGGTTATAGTTTAAAACAAAAATAAATAAATTTAGATCGAAAAAAATGTAATATTTCATACGCGCCGCAAGAAATTGCACTATAATATTATGTTTAGTCTGGATTTATATCATCGCGGTTGACTACAACAAAAAAATGAAAAGTTATTTAGTCGGTCGACGTGGACATAATAATTATATTAATATACTCACTCGTTACATAATATGATATATTTACAATTTACTGTAAATACGTATGATAACATCATCGTCGTCATCTCTTCCGAAAAAAAATATTTAAACTGACGTAATAATAAACGATCTACCTATTTCTAATCGAGTGATTTCGATAATATTATGATGCGGTGTAGGTACCCCCATTTAATTATAGGACGTATTGGAACTTGCTCGTATCGCCTACAACTCGTGTGCCCATTATAATAATAATTATTAGGTACTATAATACTATATTTAATTTTCTGCACCGGAGTTAGACGTCTACCGTATAATTTTTGTAACCGGTCCGGAATTACTTTTTGATTTCTCCTGACGAATGGCGTACAATATTACCACGCCATGACACGCGCGTCGCAGTACATACGATTTTTATTAAAACATAGGTAATACGTATTATGAAGACTACCTGATTTTATATTGCAGATATCGAGAATCCATATAGGTTACTTGATTATTGATTATAAATCAACTCTTTATTTTCTCTAAAGCTATTAAACGGATATATTAAAATTGTTTTTTTTTTTTTAGATTTTAATATATATTTTAAATCAAGAAAATCCAAAGCGGATTTTTCATCTTCAAACCCTACGAATAGGCGTCCGTTTTTTATTTACTGTCCTGATTGTCGTTACTAATTTCTACTGTAATGTATGCATGAAGTACGTATGACCCAGGAAGAGCCAACTCACGCAGGGGCAGTAGAGCCACACTATATATATATATATATATTGTATTTATAAATATATAATGTATAATGTACCCACAGCTGTGAACGTCTCTTCTATGCGTGGACGTCATTTATGTAAATTTGTTGCCAAAGACGTGATTTTTTTATTGTAAAATAACAATATCATTGTGTGCGCCCACAATAATAATGATAACACTATATTAAATGATATACTATAAACAAATTAACTCGATATTTTCTCCACTGCATGAAAAACCTTTAAAGCATATTATAATTACATAAATATATATTTTGGTGGTCGCTGTTATAATGTAATAAATATAGCGTAACAAATTGAATATGTTAAAATATACGATTTATCGCGTAACGCAAAATCGGTTAACAAAATATTTTTTATTTATTTATTAATTTTTGGTTGTCGTTACAAATGTGACGCCAAATAGGCTATATGAAATTGGTAAAACAATAATCAATACAATCTAATAACGATTAACTGATACGAGTATAATTATGGTTATCGTTTGCCTGACATGAGTACGTGACAACTGTAAAACCGAAAAGGTCAAACAAAAATTTAACCAGCCTAAAAACATATCTAATATTACGTATATTAAAAATAGCATATAGATACATACTCTCTTTTCTCTTGTATAGATTACAAACAATGCAGTATTTTACAAGTGTTTGGTCTCTTTCTATAGTCCTTACACATTTAAGTATTTTAAATTATAATACTCTAAATCAAAAACATATCATAATTTAACACTTTTAAAAGTATATAGATCTTCGACGAGCAGTGATGTGGTGCATCATATATTCATATAGCTATAGTGAACTAAAATTGTACGAAATATCTCAACTAGTTGTGGA
Organism: Rhopalosiphum padi; assembly: GCF_020882245.1. Classification (NCBI taxonomy): domain Eukaryota; kingdom Metazoa; phylum Arthropoda; class Insecta; order Hemiptera; family Aphididae; genus Rhopalosiphum; species Rhopalosiphum padi. Next base: position 6,627,457 of record NC_083598.1, on the reverse strand, counting down.
TTACGAGGATATAGTGATCCAGTATTCTACTACGATTAAGACCACCTAGACTCATTTTATACCAGCTTTTTTTATCTAATTATTCTAAACAAATGTTCTACATTAGATCCACACTACATTAGTAAAATATACTACCTATAGTTGGCTTTTTGTGGAAACAATAAATATTACACGATATTACTCTCAAAATTATGCAATATTGAATGTAATTTATAAATAATATATTGGATCGACCGACGTGCTACAGTACACTAGTAGAATATCATACCCTATACATTCCTATTTTGATCTTCTATGTATAAATAAAAATTGTAAAATTAAAAATGTCAACAACCATTTTATTTTATTTAAACGATGTCTCCATTGAAAAGTTGAAACCGTTACTAATAAATAAGTTTAAAAACAATTTGTTTAGCGTAAAGCGTTTAAAAATATATATATATATACAAATATATAATAAAAAATGAAAAATAAAAAGAATATTGTTAGAACAATATGTAATGGTTTGTATGGTGAAAGAGGACGAGGAGAAACGTTACAAGAAAATACAAGACTGACCACGATGTTAATGCTTGTGCGTGTCTTTCGTTAAAAAAAAAACAAATCCCCTTTTGTGAACTCGACTAATATTTTGATGTCAAAAACACAAAAGGCATAAGTCGAAATGATTATCTTTTGGCGTTAAAATACGCCGTGAAATATTAAGCTTGCACGACGAACGGACCGCAAAATAATAATATTTTATCGAAATTACGATTACTGGTGAATTATTCCGTTAGGGTTTTCTCGTGTATTCGACACGATCTGTAGCGGTGGTGGTCGGACAACTTTAACGCATATAATTATTATAACTAACTCACTTTATAGAGTTATACTATTATTTAGGTATACCGGATAATTCATTAAGTATGCTCGGCCCAATATTTTCATTTAATAATGAATTTATTGCAGGGAATTCTGATTATGGAATTTATGAATATACTTGAACGTTGTATTTTCAAATTCTTGAAATCTAAATAACTTTGTTTGCCGATTTATCTTGTCTATTTTATGTGAAAACTCTTGTGTATAAAATCATTATAAAACTGTTATGACCTGCACCCGCACCTGACGAATTCCGCTGTTGACGATTCTTTGATCTCTGAATCTCGTCCCGCTACAATAATTTAAATTATGTCACTATATACTCATTGACGCTATTATACGAGTCTCACGTCGTTGACGCCGTCACACCGTTCACGATCAGAACGAGTGCGATATGGGGATTTATCTATATTTTTAAAATTTTTTTTTAACGTTATAATTCATACCTAACGATTGTTTTTGTATTTTCTATGTAGAGTGAATATAATATGTATTCGTGTTTATTGTGTGTTTTCCCAAATCCTGTTTTAATCCGTTCTCCGGAACAAAATGTATTGTATTTGTCGAAAACGTTTGCAAACGAATATCGATTGCCGCTAAACCAATATATTAAAACGGCTACATAACTATGTATATTAATATTCGAATAAGCCTTTCAAATTATGATAGAAGTAATAAGCCCGCCCAATATTAATAATTGTGTCCCACGAGACTTAACCACACTCCATAATTATACCCCTACGCCCATTTAAAGTTTATAAAAGCTTGTTTATAACAAACTGTTTAGTTCGTGGTATTTGCACACCGACATTTTGAAAATGGTATTCTGCTTATGCGTTTTGTATTAAAAACCTGAATATTGATTAAAATTGAATAATAACTTAACTACGAAAATATCTTATAAGTACGTAGATATGATATAGATAGTAATAAATTCAGTTATTTACGAGTGTTTGACTTACTTAAAGTTCTTATAGTTTCTTTTATTTATAATACTTTAAATTATAAGCATACTCTATGACATATAACATAATATTTTAAGAATATATGATTCTTCCGTGAATGGTATAATCATATCTTTAATTTGCTCACATTCTACGAGTAAAATAATTTAAATTAAATAAGTTGACTTATGAAGTTAAATATACTTAAATTACTAAAATAAATGGTTGAAATTGTAATCAATTAATAAATAAAAAAAACTATACTTATTAAAAAGTACAAAAGCCGTCCACGATATTGATAATTATATTTATCTGTTTATTACAAAAAAAAAAAGAAATAAAAATGAACTTGGGTGAAGTTTTTGTTGTGAAATAGACAAAAGTCAAGGGTTAGAATAGTGCGCTATATGTGATATTAATTATTTATACATCTATCACATTACGGACTACGGTGCAGCTTCCATCCTGTCGTCGAGTCTGAAAACCTGCTGTACTCGAACGAGTGACTTTCCGTCAGGACAAGAATACTATGAAATAATACACTACTTACAACTCTATAGTCTTTATCTTCATGCACTGTATAATGTTCATATGTCCCAACTTGAGACATTCTCTGCGAAGGACTACGATATAAATATTATTTTTTGTCTAGTAACCGTCGTCCTTGAACTTTTATTTTCAGCTGCAAAGTCTCGTTACATACCGTTTTTATTATTGTGTATAATATTATATACATTTTATTTTTCTGTAGTGTCACCTGGCGTGCCGTAAATCTAAGAGATCGCATAATAATATGTGAATTATAACGGCTTACTTTAACTATTGGGCGCTCTGGTTTCAGGCTGTATTATAATATACGATTTACCTATTTGTTTCAATTTGATATTGTGTCAAAATAACTTTTTTTTATATACATATATTTGCGATTAGGTTTCTATTATTAGTAGTAACTCATCGATACATTTTTAGAAATTTAGATAAAATTATTGGTGAAAAACCATAATTTTTATAAAAATGCACATAGTAGGTATGTATTATAGAAAGTCTAGCTAATCTTTTCATCGTAATTTCCAATGTCTGATAGTTTATAGGTAGTATAAAGTACTATTAGATACAATCTTGAAACAAAAATATTCAAAAAAAATAATTTGAATATTAAATATAAATACTGTAAAACAGTAATATCATAAAATGGAATATTAATTAATGTAATTGAATAGTGTGGATTACCATTTTTTTTTTACCAGAAAAATGTATCTAAGTATTTTATAAATAATTTAATTTAATCAAAGTCTTGAGTAAAATGGAGTAACACATTTTTGAATTTTTTATTTATTACATATAAAAATATAAACAAACTTAACACTCTTCCGAAATATGAAGTTTCAGCAGAACCAAGTTTGACAATAAATGCATGCTGTTACTTCATTTTCATGAATCGAAACGATATCTTAATATATTTTATCCTATTTGCGTTTAAATTGATTTTTTTTTTTTACTTTAGGTATAGCATTAACAGCTATGAGAAAAATGAAAATTTTGTTTTTAGTAAGTGAAACATGGATTTTTAGTATGTGTTCTAAATGTTCGCTAAATATTTTACGTGTATAAAAAATAATTTAGACGTATAAACATATACCTATTAATGACACCAAACAATTATTTTTCACGAAAGTATGCGAAAGTAATATATCAAAATTGTTTCTATATTTTTTTCTTTTTGCGGCCTTATAACGATATATCTATATTAAATCAAGTATCTAAGAAGGTATATATACAAAAAAACATATATAGCATGTCTGCAATAATTATCCTATCACCGCGGTAGTCGGTACTCAGACACGATGGAAATCACATGTGATTTTTACACTGGACGAGAACCACATTCGATTTGGTACCGAACAAATAACTGGATTTTCGGATGGACAACCATAATTGTCTTCCGAGTCGGATACCGAACAATTTGCGTCGATCAATGTGCCTTGGACGAGGCCTTAATTCGTCCGCGCTCCAAGACATTATTATTATAATATCGCGTATAATAATAGGTAGGTGGTAAAATGTACGAAAACAATGTCTTCAGAACACGTTTTACACTATTATCGTATAATAATGTGCTTCGTAAAAATCATATTTTCACATTCTCGTATGATTTATTTATTTCACGTGATTTAACGACTAGCATAAAACATAATTTGATGCAATTTTCATTGTATATACTTATTTTTATATTACACGCACGGTGTTTAATATACACTTAAATGCAAGTGAGTGCAATTAGTATAATAAAACTGTACATTAATAAACCATTTCATGAAATGTATGTAGTTAAATACCTGTGAACTCGGGATTCAGCTTCAGGGTTTTAAATCGGTAATTGATTTTTACAAAGAATTAATTACTTATAACACATAACACCGTACCAAAACAATTTTAAAATTAATAAAAATATGGATCAATAACACGTAGGTACATGTTATTATTTTTTATTGCCATGAATAATTCATTAACTTTACAAAAAAAAAAAAAAGTTTTTTACGCATATTTCTCGTTGAACTTTTAGACTACCAAGGTACTCATCTACCACCATGGTATGAAACTCATAATAAATTGATGGTATAATTTTGATTTTAGTATGATTACGAATGGTGTGTTTATACAATTTTCGTGGATCTATATGCGCCGTCTTAGTGAATTGTATTATCTAATCTTATTATAATTACCTATTTTTTTTTAAACAGGGTTTATTTAAAACCAGTTATTTAAAATGAAACTTGCTGACGATTTCCACGAATACTATTTTGAGAATATGAAATTGCTAATAGTGTTTAATATACTTTAAATTCAATGTATTTTACTTCCTGGGATCAAATATATCATAATATTATACAATATGAATTCTTCTGCAGTTATTATTTAATACGGATATACTTATAACAGATATAACCTTATAATATCGTATATGATATGACAGAATGCATTTATTGCTTGGTCATTTATGCTTGGTTATTTTATTTTTTGATAATTATTCTTGGGTTTTTCTTATCAATATAATCTCTACTAGTTTTTATGTTTTTCAAAAAATAATAATGTTTTTACATACACGCTATATTTTTAATAATTTATACATAAAATATAAAACTAAAAAACTAACTAGGTAATGTATAAAAACGCAAACATTTTCTTTTTTCAAAGTTATTATAATATAAAAACAATTATTATGAATAGGTAATCAACAAAACCTGGGTATATTACTTCATTCAATGTCACAATAATCATTCTGAATTTAAATGTATTGTTTTATTATTTTAGTTTTTATATAGTTTAATATAATTATTAGTATAATATGAGATCAAATCATCTGAACTTTATGCCTCTATTTTGAGTTATTTCGTATATGACCTTGATTGTGAAGCAATACGATTCAACAACAGGTATTGGGATAGATATTATTATACACTAGTAATTGCAGAATTCCTGTTTCTTTTGATCATTTATTTTTTAAAGCCGTGCGAACATAGTGTCTGATACCAAAACAGATTATAATTGTTGTTAGTAAGACAAAAAAAAAATCATCGTAATTTTACGTACATGGTTACTTTTTTTTCATCATGCGATATACGGATTCCACAAACCAAAAATAGACGATTGAAATGTATCTTAGCAGCATGAAGAAAATAATAATTAAGATTATATTTATGTGCACCGCATACACACACACACACACACACACATATACATATATTTATATTAGATACTTCGTATATCAAATTGTGTATTTTAATAATACCATCTTTTAATAATTTTGTATTGAAGACTATGGTATAATAAACCGGTCGTAGATTTTGCTAAGCGGTCTTAAAACATTTTCATTAATCATTGATGCGTTAACAGTTGATGGTTGTGATAATTACCGTTGAAAATTGTTTTTAACCTCGCAGTAAACGTAAAAACGTTTTTTTTTTTTTTTTTATATAAATTTCATGTCATATTATAGGTAATTAAAATTCCGTTTGAGATTTTTGATTTCTTTGATGGTTGTTAATTATTATTTGTCCAAAATGAATGATTGCCATTTCTCTTCGTTCTTATGAATACATGCACCTATTATAAATATAAAATAACGTTTTATTACTATGTATTTATCCAAGTTTCCTTAATTAATTTCTCGCAAAAAAAACGTACGATTTTTTGAATAATTAATAATCATAATTAAAACCTGGAACTAACCTATATTATATTTTGTTGTAGGTATCTACCTACTACTTTCATGGTATTGTATTATGAATATTTTTCATGCATACCTGCCAAAGTACCAAAGGTTACGGTCATTATAATTGTTTACACTTGACGAATGGAATTTCAAAAAAGTGTTTTTTTCCCGCCAGCTCGTTGAACGTTTGACGAAAATGATTATTATTTTCGTCGCCCCACTATGATAATGTAATATATCGTGGTGATCCAATTTTATAATATGTATACTATTATACATTGGATTTACGGATTTCATATGTATATGTATTATATGTACGTTAAAAACAATTTTAATGGACGACGCTGATGTTTTTTACCACTATACATACCAAACGTAATAATAATATAATATAACCGGAGGCCGCGGCGTTGATTGTTCCCATCTGAATTTTAAACAGAACCCATCACGGCTGACAGCTATGTGCTACCGTGTTGACATATAGGAAACTGGTAATAGAGCGAAATGTATACGTATGTAAATATGTCTGTGTGTGTGTGTGTGTGAGAGAGAGTGAGCAATAAACGTGAGTGGGGTGCTTTGATGCGAAGTGATGACAAAATGTCACACATCGAAAAATTGGCCTTATTCCGTGAACGCTATACGACCGTTACTATACACTGTGCGGTATATTATTATATCATTTAGTTAAATTTTCAAGCTCAAACAATATTATAATGCGACGCATATGCTGGCCCGAGTAATTATGTGGCGTATTTAGAAACATCAAATGGAAGTTGTGGCAAAAAACATTTAAACTTCTAATAAATATCAACATAGCATAATATATTATAGTTTAGTTCCATGCATAATTTCAGAATGATTTGGTCCCAAAATTAAACAATGAGTATTATACATTTAAAAGGCAGATATATGGGTTTTTTGATTTGTAAAAAATGTAGTATAGATAAATTATAAAAATGTAATAAGTACGTCTAGAATCTACTGGTAAACTGTTTTTTCCGATGATATGGTAATTTGTGACGAATATTGAATAAAGCTTGCAATTCAGTCTCCCTTCTTCCGCAGTAGACCACATGAAGTTTTTTATTCTTTTACGCGACAAAAATGATCTTTTCAGAATATATTCAGTTATGTAAATTGTTGTATAAATAGTTAAAAGTCTCTCAATATTTGGATACGATATTGTATAAATTAAGAAGATAAGGTTGTTTAACATTTGTTCAACAAATAGATAATATAGTGTGAAATCCCGTTATCTAAATAAAATAGAATAGATGAAATCGCATATATCTGATTTATAAATTAATAATTTCTATCGTAATATTTATTCAGACATACAAAGAATATTATTTACCAATACCCACAAGCAAATTAATTAGTAGTTATTAATGATAATTATAAATTTAGTACATTCACACAATAAATAAAGGTGGATCACTAAACAAATGCATAATAAATATATCCTTGGATCTAACTTTAGATATATACAAATACACATAGTAGGTAATAATAATAAAACGTGTACAACCTATGTCGGGGAGTAATAAAATAAACGCAAAACAATTTTTGTAACAAAAACGAAATGCATATAATAACATTATACGCACTATAATCACATATTATAGAACTGCTGAAATCTGTGTACCTATAAATATAATATTAAGTTAGCCCGTACAGAAACCGGAAAATGATTAACCGGTCGGTCGTGCCGACGCGAAAACGAAAACACTATTACGACACCGCGATGCCCATACTCTAATATTATAAGCGGATATAAAATAGCTAATTGAAATACCATAATATTTTATTATAGTCGCATGTCAGTGCTTGGACACCTATCTCCGCCTTGGCATCGTCACTTTACTTAATATAAGTTCAGGTGTTCCGTTGCTATTGCATCGTAAATAATTTACTACATTCGATTTCGATAATATAATAAACTATGAACTGAAGCAAATAAAAAAAAAAAAAAACGTTGATTAAAATATAATATTCCATTTATTTCATAGTTTTACGAATAATTTAAACAAAACAACGTTCACATATGCACCAAATAATGTCAATAAAAAAAACCACATTAGTTAAATCACCTTACATTTTGTTTTCATGTAAACTAAATATATACTCTTCATTAATAGTTTATTTAAAAATGTATAATAAGGACTTTATTCCTAAAAAATTGTGTCAATAAATTAATTGCAAACATGTTATTTTACTTTCCTCTAAAAACATATCATACCTACATAAACATTAAAAATGATAGTTAATGTTTATGTCGATATAGATGAATAGCAAATTGCAATTTTTGCCAATCGCGTAGTGTTGTAAATAAAATTTTAAATAACAATTATCTAATATAACTTTGGATCGAAAAACGAAAATCAATTTATTATTTATTATACTGTTATAAAAGATTATGGTAAGTGACTTAATAATATTTAATATAACATCATTAACAAAAATATGTAATTAGTAAAATATAACTTAATGGTAATATAATAGTATTAGTCTTAATATTTGTATATGAATATTAACAAAAATAAATGTTAAAAGTTATAATATTGTAACTTAAAATGATTACAGGATAAAGGTAAAAAGTAATGTACCTGTATAATTGTAAGTGTTTCCTGGAGTCGTTAATACATGACAGATACTTCATTATGTACTATTTTGTTATTTTCTTAAAATATAATAAAAATTAATTCTATAATTGTTTGCATACATTGTTATGAAGTTAATAATATATTCTAATCATAATATTATGGACAGTAATTTGATTATTTAATAATTTAAAAGGAATTTTTATATTTTTTTAATACACTATAATAAGCCATACGTATAATGGGTAAAAAGAAATGTATATTAATAATATAATAGATCAATATCATTCTGTCGTTTTTTACTTAAATTATTCAAAAATAATATCGGAAATTAAACAAATAATAACAATTATTTAATATTTTATTGAATATTTATATAACACACGCGTTTATAGACAAATAATTATTTAAATTGTGTACAATTTTTATTGTGAACATGAACATTAAACAGGATAACACTTAATTAGGTTATTGAGAACAATATTATAATATATATATAAAAAAAAACTTTTAAATAACTTCGGTTTAGGTTTCATCAATTGTTATTGGCAGACGCGACATCTTACGTATTTGTAATCAGTGTATAAAGTCATAACATTTGAACAGTTTAAACACTTAGTCTTCCTCGCAACCATCTACAAATTAATTAAAGTATATACAATAAATCGATATAAATAAGTTATAGTTAAACTCGAAGTAATAAGTTTAATATATTTAACTAAAAAATATAGGTATATTATTATAACTTATGAAAATCAAAAGTAATTATACTACATAAATATTTGGTTACTCTTAATAATGATATTCTGTAAATTTAAAAACGGTTAGACTTGATTAATTAAAGAAAATGATTCCTTCTTACAAAGTATAATGTAGCATAATAAATAGAAGTTAATCCAGAAAATATTGTAATAAAATATATTTATATATGCTCGGTGGTCAAACTGTCCCCTCCTACCAACCCATATCAGCTTCTCAATATGATATGTAAATGTGCGTTTGTGTGTGTGTTCATAACTATTAAAGAAATTATTACAATATTATTCACACCATCCCGAATCGCTAGCATTTCTAATCTGTCACAGATGTAATATTTCAGCAAACGACGGAGTAATTTAACCGTCAGATTAAGAATTTAAGATGAGTGCGCTTACGTCATCACTGCAAAATTCCACTTATATAATTTTCTCAAGGCGGTTTTTACCATTCAATAATCACTACACAGCACACACAGACACTTCGGAGAGTGTTGAGATAAGAGTAAAATACGTTATTATATCTAATTTTCTAATAAAATATTATCGATGATAAGATATTAAAATGGTGGATATTAAAAAATACACACACCATTGAGCTTGAACCGTCATATCCAGCTGATTTATAAGGCCGTATGTTCTGTTCCACTATAGAGCACTTCGTCGTCATAGAATTATTATCATTGTGCTCGGATAATGTGATGGAAGGATGCTGCGTAGATTTGACGTTATGTCCGGACACCGTCGATGTAGTAGAGCCTCCAACTATTTCTTCCGAGCATATCTAAAATGGGATTTAAAATTACAATAAAAATATAAAACACTATAATAAAATAATGTATAGCGTTCGTATAGGTACCTCTGCACTGGTGTCGTCGTTGTCGACTGTTGACTTGAATTTGCTATGAGTAATTTGCGAACTATCCGGAGTAATAACAGTTGCTACAGACGATTTTTTCGTTTTTGACTAATCGAATTTAAATTTCAAATTAAATTAGACAAGTTAATAAAAAAGAGCTGTTGCGATCACTGCAGTTAGTCAACAGGTAAAATGTCAACAAGAAAAAAAAAGTTAAAATATGTAGAATGATAGAATACAGAATTCGTAGCTTTGCAATACACACATTTGAACGAGTTTCGTCATCTTCGGTCAATTTATACGGGCGTATATTGTCTTTTATCGATTTGTCTGTTATTATCACAGAATCATCATAATGATCACCGAGCACGATAACCATTCTACGGTACTAATAGACACGTCAATTAAAGATAATATAAGTCCGTATAATTTGACTGAAGATGACGAAACTCGTCCAAAGGCGTGTGTTATTGCAATGCTACGATTTCTAGCAGTATGCTATTTCATTACACTTTTTTTTTTTTATTGAAAAACGTTGTTGAAATTGTACATGAAAATGATAAATGCAGTGAATACGCGGTTGTCCGTCTGATTGTTCAATTATTTTAATTTAATTTAAAATATCAACAAATATAGTATTATAGGTAACCGTTTTGTTATAACAAAACGAGAAAGTGACGCAACATGATATTGTAATAGTATTTTGAGGTACTACACACGTGTTGTTATTAAATCAGAATAATACGCACTATGAACATAAATTCATCGCTGCACGTCGTCGCACTGGTATGATCGATGGTTCGACAGCCGTCTGTTAGGTCATCTGTGGTTGCCTTATCATTCCAATTATATGAAGTGGGATCCAAAAAATTACAGTTCCAAGCGATTACGTTGGCCATACGAGCGTTATCGAGAAACTAAAATATTGATAATATGTGATATATTTTACATATATAAATATTAAATTATATTATTATACTATGGTAGTTTCCTGTTTTAAATAAAACAAATAAAATGTATAGACTTTTGAAATATTTATCATTTTGATTGCCTACCTTTACTATTCAACATTAAAGTTTATTTGTTAATATAATTGTATTACTAATAATTACTTTATTAGTTCTAAAACGATTAAAATGTTTAAGCTATAATAATAAATAAATACAACTTCAGTATTATACTTACTTCGTTAACCGCGAAATCGTTGAACTGAGCATGACCCACACGATGAAAGTATTCCGGATTGGTCATATTTTTTTCAGTGGAGGTGGACGAAAATTGTATATGCGCTTGTCCTATTAGATTGTATAATAATTAATATAATATATACATTATACAGTGGAACATCGATAAGTCGTAGTTCAGAGGTTATACAAAGAAATAATTACTTAGAGATGTATATTATAATATTTAATTTTTACTATATCCTATCGGTGTTCACTATTGTAGTGTGTATTATTATCAATTAAACATTATTAAAACAAATAATAAAACATAATTAAAAAAATAAATACTCAATAATAAGCACAGTGGAATTTGTTTAACTTATCGATTTTTAACTGTATATTTATTGCTTAATAATAATTAAAATATTATAAAATTTAAATAATAAAGAATATGATTAATTTATGAACTAAGACATTGACCTATAATATACGTACCGGTTATCAATTGGTCCTGATCGTCTTTTACTGTACGCTTAAATTTTTTGTTAATTTCAGAAGAAATTTGTGTGCCTGAAAATCAAAAATTAACAATGGTTTTTTTTTTTAATTTATTGAACACATAAACAGAATAATATTACACTATATAAATAATACTGTTATTATTAGTCTATAATTAATATATGTTTATAGATATTAATGTAGAAAAAAACAAATCTCCTTGGTTGCACGTTTGATTGTTTTTTTTTCAGCCACAAAATACACATTTATGATTATATTTTTTATTATTACCTTTTACCTATACAATATTTTCAAACAGATTTCTAGTTATAAAAAAAATCGTTATCTTAAATAATGAAGAATATGATTAATTTACTGAACGAAAACGTTGACCTATAATATACGTACGATTTATCAGCTGGTCTTCATCGTCTTTTACTGTGCGCTTACGTTTTTTGTTAATTTCAGAAGAAATTTGTGTACCTGAAAATCAAAAATTAACAATGGTTTTTTTTATTCAGTGAACACGTAAACATAATAATATTACACTATATAAATGATACTGTTATAATTATTCTTAAACTAATATATTATGTTAATATACATTAATACAGAAACAAACAAATCTCCTTTATTGCACGTTTGATTGTTTTTTTCAGCCACAAAATACACATTTATAATTATATTTTTATTATTACCTATATAACATTTTCAAATAGATTTTTACTTATAAAAAAATCGTTATTTTAAGTATTAATGAAAATTTAATATTTAGCTACTGTTATGATTTTCATAAATTCTGTAATAACACATATATTCATCAACATCAATGTTATGTCAATACTCAACATATAATGTTTTTTATTTTCACTATACAATATTATGCGTACAGTAAGCATAAATTATAATGTATAAGTTTAGTGTTTGGTACTTGAGAAGTGGAGAAGTGAAGAAGAAGCCGTCCATTGACGATACTCCTGTAATCTGTAATATTGGAATTATCCATTTTTAAATGTTAATAAAGTAATTAAACAACGGACAATAATAATTACTATAATTGTCTATATTCAAGTATTGAATAATTGTATTACGCATATAATTAAAATATTATAACTATTGGTAAAAGTATAAGTAATTAATGACAATTTAAAATATTTATATTTTATATATATATTTTTTAACCGTCATCAGAAAAACTGTTTAATTATTTTTAGTCAACCACCGAGTATGACGTACGAGATAAGCAATATTATTTCATTTTTTATTTTTCTTCTTCTTAAATACCGCCAGTTGTATTATAACACCATATATAATAGCAATCTGTTTTACTCTATATACGAACGGGTTCCGTTAGATTTTTCTGTAAACAATTTCTAAGACCGTCTTTAAACCGTTCTTTTTTTCTTTTATTTTAGTTTCCTATTGTCGATTTTTTTTTTTTTTGTGCTTAGGCGACTGGCATAATAGGTCTAGCAATAGAAGTTCGTTAAGTACGGTAATCTGTGTGCGCGTTTATTTACCACAAAACCACAAATCCTATGTCTACATAATATATGATATTACATACAAAATACAAATGAACGGAACGCGTATTATATCATATCGCACAATGTACGTGTTTTGTCCCGAATCTAATATTCGAACGCGATTTAAACACAACGAGAAAAATCGATGTACTAAATATAATTATATGTCTCACAAAATCGGCTTATACGTGGTTCGTGGATATTACCTATTATAATGTTATATTTCAGTACGAAACAGTATTTTCAAGAGTTAAAAAGTTTACGAACAGGAAAAATAAAATTGTATGGATATCGTAAAGATGCAGTGGTTTATAAAACAACGGTTCTCAACAACGTTTTGAGCACATCATTCCTTCTATGACTGTCCCGTTTTAAATCCATCAGATTTAAATTATTGATAAGTGATAACCTTCATTTAAATGTTTTTGTTTCGTGTATAAAAGTCTTTATTTCATGTGGTGTAGTACATAATCAGTGAAACAACCATGATTTTCTAAGGTGATGGGAAGTTTTGTTTTAAAAAAATGTATTTTTATCACGATAAGTTTCCATAAAGTTGTTTTAAAATGTATCAATTTTTTATATTTATACAGTATTGCAGCCAAATAATTTAGTTACACTAACTAAAATACATATTATTGTATAAAGCTATGGAATAAGTAAACGTGATATGATAATACTAGCATGTTCTACAGCTTCATCCGAGCAATATAAATAGTGTTATATTCAACGTTACTACAATATTAAAATAATTAAGTAGCCGCAACACCAACATTTTTTTTTCTGTCCATCTCCCACATAATAATATAGAAACAAAATAATCCGTATTTCCATGATTGTGACTCTCTGGTTCAGTTTAGAGCAAAGGCATTTATTATATATTTTATACAAAAGAATTTTTCCTGTGCATTAACTGGATAGATTTTTAATATTTTCATTTTTGAATAAATGGTTAAAAATAATCAAAATAATTTTAAATTAAAACATGCTTATATTTATGAAAAATGTAAATATTAAAAATCTATCTGGTCAATGCACGGAATATATTCTTTTCTATAAAATATATAATAGATGCTATTGGTTTCAACTAAAATCGTGGAAATAAGGAATATCTTTGTTCCTATAGTATGCATAGAAGATAGACAGATAAAACAAATGTTGGTGTAGTAGCCCCTTAAGAAAAAACTATTTATCAAAGAAAATATTATATATTATAAATTCTGTTACACCAAAAAAATGGTAAACTCAATATTTTAAAATCATTGATCAAAACTTTAAAATGTTGCTATCCTAATTTTGTGAAAAATATTCTTCTTTCGTTGAGTTTTTAATAAAAAAAAATAATGAGATTTGGGGTATAATAATGGTGTATACTTCTGCACAAATACGTGCCTTCATATAATATAATAACAGAATATTGCATACAATAGTGGTGAAACGTCAACGTATAACCATTATTATTATAATCAAATCATTATTAATTAAATTAAAATTACTTTAATATTATACTAATAATAAAATAACGTATTTTATTCTATTAAAATTGTTATGACTCTTTTTATCCGAATGTATTCATTATAATATTATACCGTTAGTGAATTAGATATAAATAATTAAATATTTTAATACTCAATGAATAATTGTTGACGAATTGACCATATTATCAACAAAAATATGATTTTGACTAGTTTGACTTTTAATTACTAGTCTGGAATTGATTTTTTTATACATAATTTATTTTATAAATTATATTATATATTAATATTATATTATTTATTTTTTAAACCATCAGCAATTTTGAAAACTCGCACACTTTTTTCCAAGTACTATGTGATAATTATGTATTTAAATTTTTTTTTCTAATTATTAACTCAAATTCTTTTACAGCCACTGTAATTTTAAATTATTTTTATTTTTCTTTGTTTTCGCAATCTTAAATTAAAATTCAGTTTTATTTTATTTACTGATTATACAATTTTCAACAGTATTATTAATATTAAGTGTTGGATGCATTCGTTTTTTTTTTTTTTTTTTAATAGTTTAATAACGTCTTTACTTATAGAAAATAATTTAAACGGTGAATATTACAGCTGAAGTAATGGTTTATCTTTTTAAAAGAGGTACATCAATTCGTAGTGGGCAATTTGCTGATTATATCGATGTAATAAACTATTGACTTCTTCGTAGAACATCTTCGACTGTTTCCTTTTTTTTTTTTCAGAGAGATTAATCTGAGTCCGTAGATTTGATCTTTTAACACGTTTTCTATTCTCATCCAACTATTTATGCATTTCTTTAGTCAAGTCAATAGTGTGAACGAGTAATCTGATTACAACGAAATTACGATATCGTTTATATGTTCTATTATGTTCCCTACTAGAATAATAATCTGTTAAGTTTTAATCGCCGCTAATTTGCTAACGGATTGGATAAAATCTTATAAATAATATAAAAATATGTACCAGGAACATTAAATGGATTATAAAAACGTTTGAAGACTATAAGTTAGTAAAAACTTTTATTGTACGATTATAAAGTATTTTCGCACAAGTTATAGGCACTCGCGTGTGCCTTTTCCTCGGAGTATATTACACGGCTGGCAAATAAACAACTACACCAATTCCTATAAAATACATTTATAAAGATATTATCGTAAAGTGTGAAATGTTTTCATAAACATTAGTGAATTTCATATAACTGTACAATGTAAGTGGATGTGTTTGGAAAAAAAAATGAACACATTTATATTGTTACATAATAAGTATAATATGTATTTAAGTTACCTCATTATGACATTAATTATAATATTCTAATTTGTCCTTTATAAATCTATTTTACGTATACTGAGCCTAAAACGTTATCTCTGTCAGTTTAAAAAATATATTATATATTTATTTTAATTTTGTTCTTTTTTTGTTATTTTATATCATCATAATTAACGATAAAGAAAATTAAAATAATACCTATAAACATTATTAGAACAACAGTTGATACCTAATTGATCTAAATAAAAAAAAAAAAAAAAATATGTTTGGCTTTGGAAATGTCTTACATCATATATTTATAAACAAGGTATTTGAATCATTTTTTTAAAATATATGTTCAGTGTATAATCGTTTCAAGATTATATTCGTTGTAATATTATGTTCATAAATTTATCGGTTTAGAAAAAAAATATCATAATCAGATAATTCTAGAGTAGTGTTGTTTTGTTTGGAGATTTAGTGTTTTTTGTTGTTGTACGATTTTCAAAGTGTACAATTATAAAACAATTTCCATAGTTTTAATCACATCATGGCAGTACCAGCAATAACAATTAAATCTATCGAATAAACGAGTAAATAATAATACCACGCCCGGAGGTGATTTGTTAATATTCGTTCTGAGACATTATAAGCGTTATTATAATACATATATATAACGAAAATAACGTGGAGAAGCGTGGAGGTGTTATTCGAAAGTTGTAATATTGTTATATACCATATTACCCCATGCATAAATAATATAATATATATATTATATTATTCTGGTGAACGTCATATTTTTATTTTTTATTGCGCTTTACTACGTTTAACTTATTTTTCGTTTATATTTCTGCCCATATTATATATGTATACTGTATATATATAGGAGTCACACATATATATTATGCACTCATAGATAATAAATATTTTCTTCGTCCATTTCGCAGGGTTATACCTCAGTTATAATTTTGTCCATTTCGCACGCCTGCGCACTCGTGAGTGTGCATTTGAAAAAAATTATATATATATATATATATATATGTATAATATTATTGGTATGAAACACGCGTGCAGAACCAGAAAGTAAAGTTAAATATATCGAAAGGGATCTATATAATAATAATAATATGTGCCCTTTGCCCGGGCACCGGCAAGCCGTCATCCGACCGGGAAATATCGCAAATCATCGCGGACGCTGGCCGGTCGCCCGGTCGTATCGTTTAAATTATTAACAGGGCAAGAGGAGAGAGGGTCAGCACAACCGACCGCCCCTCTTCGTACGTGCAGAGAGGGCAGAGAGACCTTTCGGATCCGGTGTATTTCACGCGGCGACCCGCCACCGGACAAACCTCGGCACCGCATTTATACGACTTTGCTTTTTGCCAACACATACACACACACACATATATTTCATAATAATAATATATACCGACGCAGATTTTTCTATTGAAAACCGTATAATCGACTATATATAGGCGGGAGAGCACGTATCGGCAGTATAACAGGTAATAATATTATGCATATTATATAGGCGCACCGCGCGCGAGTGCTGCAGCTGGCCAACTCGACGTGCCGAAATTGCAGTAGTAAAGGTGCCAGCTTTTACACACTATCGTGTCGTTCATGGTGTTTCTTGTGTTTTTTATTTGATCACATTCTTAACGACATGTTTAATATAATCTAGTCAGACGTTAGCCAGTGTTACTACTAATATTTTAAACATTTTATCGGCACAGTCATAATATTGATACCTAACCGTTTGACCGGTGTAAATTGAATATTCTTCAATTTTATAGCAACACCTGGCAAAATGGTATATTTTAAATATATTTTTCATAGCATTCAGCTAACCAATACCCTGACGTTTAATGGAAAACACGATTAAGTGTAATGTCACCTTAACGGTTTTATTTTTATATTGTGCAGTGTGAATCGATATGGTGCTCTAAACTATTTCTTATGATAAATACATCCAATCGGTTGTAATTACATATATTGCATACATTTTTAGATAAATTAATCGGAATCGGGTCACTTCCTCGGCTGTCATTCACTCATCGTCTTATAAACTACATAAAGATTGACTTGGCGTGTAAGAATAATAAAATTAACTAGAATAAATTAACCTATGTATGACGTAAATATAAATATAATTTAATGAATTAATAAAATTAAAAATTATCATAACACATTAAATTTTAATGTTGTATTTCTAAATTATGAGCGATTCCAATGAGTATCGATATAGATCACATTTGTCATATATAGACACAATATTTTCCATGTAGAGTATAGTATCGTATTGGTTCCATAATTTAAATTATTGATATTAGAGCAAGTTGTATATTTCTATTAGTAAGTCTCCCAATTTATGTATCTTCAAATTAATCAATTTAATGGAGTAATAACTCTTTATTTTTGATAAAAAATTTGTTGGGATTATAATTGATCAAATTTCTCAATTGCATGTGTTACAGGAACATAGACGAAAGTCATTAGCTGTTTTATTTTCAAAGCAAAATCTGCATAATTTGTATAGTTTTTATGTATTTCCGGAAGGTTAGCTAGGTTTGTAGTTTTTGCCATGAACATTGGCCAAAATGAAAAAACAGCTTCTCATTTAAGTACCGAAAAAAAACGGTAGTAAATGCATCAATTAAACATTATTCAAAATCAATCTTTTTACTAATCGGTCTTAAAATTTAAAAAATATTATTATTTGTATTTTATTTTTTATACATGGTTTATAATCACTGCATACCTATATATTTAACATGTATTTAAATATCTATATATTCCTGATCACATTTTTTTTCCATTCAAACATAATATGCGTTTTGTTTTAATTTTCAGTATTTTCTATCTTATTTGCATAGTTATTATCATATAGTTTCTAATATATCATCGCATTACAAAATGTAAAATAATTATGATTTTAATTCGTTCATAGGTACATATATTATGTACAATAATATACCAAATTTAAGAATATACCATATAAATGTTTAACTATTACATCAGTTTTGAGAGTAAGTTGATTATATGAATATGTACAATACCTATCTTAGATTGAAATATTCTAACTAAAGAACAAATATTGATTTATTTTTTTAGAATAGAGTTTTCGAACATATTATTTGGCAATGTTATAATTCCTATAAAACACAGAAATTATGATAAAACAAAATGAAGAAATAACGCTTTTTAATTACAATTCATAATCAATGGTCAAATACTTAAATCAAAATTTGTACAGTTAAATTATTAAATATTCGAATTTAATACATATGTATCCTACTGGCTACTAATATGTGGGCGCATATATAAGTGTTAACCATTTTCAAACAATGATTTGCCAAAATAATAATAAGTTTAATTATACAGCTTTTTATGATATTTATTTGAATAATAGCGCTTGTTTTTAAACTAGATATTTTTTTCTAAACTTCTAAAAGTTTGTTAGCTGATGTAAGATCTGTAGGTACCTAAAAAAGTTTATACCAAATATATAACTATATAAATGATAATTGTTTTTTTTTTTTGTATTATTATTCTTTATTTTACTAATATTTTTTATTCAATAAAATAGTAATTGAAATTATTAAAATCAATTTTAAATAATATTAAATTAATTGAAGTAGTTTAAAATTCTGGATCATCAACTAATCTAGTACCTACGCCCCAGCCTGGAAAATCTCCCGAGATTCCTCCTTATAATTTGCATATTAATTGGTTAATTTGTGATCAATGACTTCACCTTTAACCTAAGAACCTGCATATTATTGACCAATTAAATTACAGAGGATGAAATATTAATGATATTCTTAATATCAATGGGTTTCATTCTTTACTTGAAATTGACGGATTAAGTGGAATAGCCATTAGTTAATTACAGACCTTTGGTTTATAATTGACTAATTATCAGCTTGATCCTTGATTGATCAATATTATAGTTACGATTAACGCTGATCATGCGATAACCCCAGATGGGTAACAATGGACCATAAATTAATGGTTATATTTATTCATTGAGTATATATGTTTCTATTTAGGTGTTTTTAAAAATGTATTATGTTAATTTGTGTTAATTTATGCTAATATATGCTTATTTATGCGGATATATGCTAATTTATGCGGATATATGCAAATTTATGAAAATGTATGTTAATATATGGTGTATATATCCAAAATGTATTCGTTAAGTATATAGATTTACTTGTCTTTGATTATATTTTGATGGTGATAAGTATATGCTAATAGACGAGAGGCCTCATAAGAGGTATTAGGTGACTTATAAGTTATATTTGAAAAATTACACGTATAAGCGACTACGTTAATGTAACACTTACACGATTAGAATATCTAAAGAAAGTTTGTTTCAAATTATCACCTCAAAAATTTTAAATTTTAAATTCAGTGTATTAATTACTAGGTATATTAATTTTAATTTATTTTTATTTTTGTATAAATGATAACTGGTTGCGGCTTCCACTTCGTCATACGGTAACTCACTGTTTTAACCATGTCTACCTGCTTATTTCCAAATTAACAGACCTAAGCTTATACAACTTGGAAAAAAATGCGTTTAGATACTTGTTCTTACTACAAAAAATGGGAATCAACTCAATCATTGTGGAATACATCACAAATTTTAACAGGAAAAATTGACCTTGCCTTTATAAAACACTTATTTCAAACAAGAACAAATTTAGTTACAGTATCTATGGAAGAGGGTAGGTTTGTAAAAACTAATAAGAAACAATTTCATACTTTTAATTGATTTAAAAAATAATTTATATCTAACAAATTTGACTTAAAAATGGTATAGTTGATATAAAACTATTTATGCATATACTATATTATTATTATGTATTTTAAATATATATACTTATAATAATAAATCAAAAATAGTAACTTAAAGACAAAATAATTTTTATTCATAGTGAATATATTTTTTTGTTTAATAATCATGTCATATAATGAAATGAAAAATATAATCATCTTATAATCCTGCATGACGCATATTTTATTTGAAATAACTTATGATTATAATAATATATTAGCTAAAAGATTATATACAAAATAAAAATAATAATAGTGATAAAATGTAACAACATGTATTGACTACAACTCGGACGCCGTTGTATGTACTTATTTATCTTAGAGATCGTATAACTGGGCAAATAAAATATATTTTTGTTGTTTTTATCACGACTTGTATATTTATGTTCTCCTGTAACAATTTTTCTTATCTATGAGTGCGTATATACAAAAAAATTACGATACAAAAAGAATATATAATTGTACACACTGTGCAGTATAAGCGGGAAGCCCGTAACTTAACCGATAACTTATGTGAATTTTTAATGTCAAAGCAAAAATCGAATACATCGTATACAAACTTTAATAAGCCCGTGTCTGGCCACGAATAAAAAAAAATTATCTCGGGCACGTAAAGATTTTAATTGGATTTTTGGACGAAACGTTGTATTAATATTGTTCTTATTTTTTCGTTTCGTCTGCCGCCGTATACGCTCGAGTAATCGACGGTCATAGCGCGTGCCTTAATTTCGCGGCCCAGCACGGCGTGTTTAATTAACGGCAGTCGGTGCAAAAACGTCGTGTTCGTTTTCTCTCGCTCCGAAAAACTATATGTATTATAATATTATACTGTTCATAATATGTACCTACCATGATATTATGTATCATGACGACGGACGCCGGTTGCCACGTGGCCTGTCAAAATCAGTTATTTTTTGACGGTTCGCAGCGGGCCGTATATAATTTTCGTGATTATTTTAAGTTGTAATATGGCAAAAAAAAAAAATGGCAATGAACGGACGCGAAAATTAACGAAAATACTTTAACTGGTGACCCGTGTAACGCGTTATCGAACATGACGGTACAACATAATATCATAATATGTAGAGACGTAAGCTCGGCAAATTTTACAGTCAAAAGTAAATTTGTGTTTATTTTGTTGTTGTTAAAATCGAGTGACAACTTTAACGTTTAAAAAAAAGGGTTTCTACACTATTGAGATAAAACATTTTTCTTTAATTTTTTTTTTTTACCTAAATAATATCGGAATCTAAGTCAATTTAAATGTAAACCATTTACCATGATGTTTAAGTGGCTCTACATACGATTAGTATACATAACTTAAAAATAGAAAATATTAATTTATTGGTAATTTCCACATCTCTAAATTAATATTATGCAGTAGGCATGATAATTATAACACAATACTGCGAAGGACGTATTGCTGCACCCATTGTCTTTGTGTGCGCGTATAATATTATATTATTATAATAATATAGATCGGTCGATCGCCAGCGAGCTCTATACGCCCAATCGTCGCTCACCGTCAGACATGCGTCCGCAAGAACACGACATTTCGTCAACGTGACCGCTGTTTCAGAGACGCAGAGTATCTACTACTATTATTATTATGACATATTATATTATAGTCACGGCAGTTGTATAAGATGCACACAGTATAGGTATATGCATATGCTCGTAATACATATTGTATGTATATGGGAAAAGAAACCTGAAATGCCGAGCAACCGCAGAAGCGAATATCCCCTCGGGACGGACCAGTTTCTCCACCGTATACACATATAATATTATAATACGGTGTCAAATATCAGCAGCCTACATCTCGGCACTCTTAATAATTGGCCGAATTTACATTATACACATATTATTAATATTATTATGAGTTATATCGCATAGGTTAGGTATACATTTTTTTCCCTTACCTTCTTTAAAAAATATAATAATGACGATAACAGTAATATTAGTAATAATAATAATATACGCGTACGCCCGTGTGTGCGTACAGTGCACACATATATAATAATATTATGCTTATTATTATTGTAATACATAACGCTATTATAATAATATCATAGTATTATGCCTTTCTACACGCCGAACCCTTCTGTATATAAATGTATATAATATGTGTGACATGTGTATGTGTGTGTGTGTATGTGTACGCGAACGCGACCGCCGACAAAACCACGAAAACTATGCAGTTCGATCTGTATAAGGATCTGATGCCTATTTCAGTCATAATGATCGCTGCATGTAAATTGTAATATCATTCCCTCCACACTCTGTACACGCGATATCGCCGTCGTCAATCGTCATCGTACGTATACCAAAGGTATTAATTAAGGTCGGGATTTTGATGCAATGTCATTCTTTTCTAGTATTTCTCTTAAGTGCAAAGTGCATCTCTGTATGTAGTTCAATAGGGGATCCAGGTTATTTAAATTATGTTGTTTGAAAAATACAACTTTTCAATACATTTTCAAATTTTTAGAAGGTTGCTTAACAAACCATTTTTGATGCGAACTAACGTCAATTGTACATATAACGTATATATATTAGTAGTAGAAGTTCATATTATAGAGATATAACGCGTAGTAGATAATATTATACTATAATTTTTTTAAAAAAAACCTTGTTTGAAATTGTTCAATATGTTTACAATATTTTTTTAATTTTTTTATTGTAAAAATACATTTAAAAAAAAAAATACAGCGAATATTATGTTAAGACTTTCAAGGCATTATCGCATATTTTTTTTTAAAGCGTAAGATCCCAGCCCTATAGATATTATTTCTGTGATAGATATTGGCAATATCATATTGCCGATGACGCATGATGATCCGTGACTGGAACGCGACAAACCGAATATTTAATACAATATATGAATAGGGCGAGAGATATGGATTGAACCAGATAATCTTAAACAGTACACCCACCCCTTTAAAATGTTTACCCTACTCAACGCGTTTCCGGCTGTAGCCCGCAGTCATTCCATTGTGTCGGTACCGGTTATATTATGCAGGTAAAAACGACTAAATAATCATAATTATAATATTATGACATTGGAATATTAGACGAAAAAAATTGTCGGTCGATTCGGGTATTGTTAGGTATGTATATGTTTTAATTTGTCTACGTGTATGCGCGCGCGCGCGCGTGTGTGTGTAAAACCGGCAGATAGATTAAAACGTTTCCAGTAATTATTATCTTATTTGTCGGCCGCTAACGAGCTGCGCGAGCCGTCGGGTGTACCTATGAGAACAAGAGCGGAGGAAACGGACGAGAAAAAAAACCACGAGAACAAAAATGATATCGTAACCCGTTTAAAATATGTATGTATATATACACAATAAGCATGCATGCGTAAACAGCTCGGGGGACACGGTAATAATAATAATAATATTACGTATCTCGGTGGTGCAGATATACGATACCGAGGGCGGCGCTGTTTGATACCGGGTTATTATGTCAGTCGTGAGTCGTTAAAAAAAACGCATATGTATTTATCTAGGCCGTTTTGTTTTGCTCTTTAAAATCATTACGTTTTTTTCGTCGTGTCTATCTGACTACCTACCTCATACGCATTAGGCATACACGGCGGGTACTTGTAACTCCGCTGTAGCTGATTTAGTTTTCATTACCGTTTGAAAAATGCATCTTATTAAGGTAAGCTGAATTGATTCCCGTTTAAATTTTTGATGTATCCCACTATTGGCCGAGATTTATTCGCTCCCTGCGTATAGCATTATATAGTTATGGTGCTTATTGAAATAGTTTTCAAATCATTCATGAATGTATGTACCTTTGAAGATCAATTTCGAGTACTATCCAAGGTTTTTCTTTTTAGCTGGCATTTTTTGTGAATAACTGTTTCGTATACAATCTGCGAGGAACATGTAAAGTTAACACGTATAGAAGTTATGTTCCATATAAAACGTTCTTATTATACAGGTCAGAGATTCGCGATTCACACAAGTGGTTACGCAAGAGTAAAAATATATAATCTCCATGATTCATAGAAAGTATAGAACTAAAAGAAAATCAATCATTTTGCATAAAAATTATAATTAAGGTTAGACAATATTCAGTAGGTTATGTGGTGTTAGAATATTAAAAAATATTCATATATCCCCAAATATTTTTTTAAAAAAAATCAATTTCACAAATTGTTTTAATGCATAGTTATTCCTAAATTAAAATAATATTTCTTCATAAAAGTTATTAACAAAAAAAAAAAAATTAGATATTCAATAATTAAATGTATTACCTACCTGTCCTATCTATTGCGTATTTTAACAGTGCAAAAAACAGTAATAAAAAAAAGATGGAAATATTATGAGCATAATATAATATAACATGTACAATTTTTATTATTTTAATGTTAAAGTTGATTTATATTTATTAAAAATCTTTTCTTTTTAAAACGTCATAATGTATCTATTTGACATTTTAAGAGAATATTAAAATATTAAATGAGTATATAAATTACCATATCATTACTCAGGTACACGTTCTATACTTCTCACTTGTTGAAATATCCATATTAATATATTATAATATTATATTGTATACGGGACTTTAACGCGCGTCTGCACGTTATTCAGCCATGTTTTAAAACAAACATTGTACAGACTATGGATTACCGGTCGCTAGCGCTTATTTATTAATTAATTATAATATTATTTATTCATTGAAATCCACGTAAAACTTTCGATCAATACAAAATGTAAATTCGGAGTTTATAGTATTAACTTAATACACACATAGGTATTAATCGTTTGTAGGTGCTTTATCGAATTCTCGTAAAGCGAATATTTTGTTTACCCAGTATACATATTACTTATTATCATATATTAAAACCACGTCTATCTCACAATATCTTCCTAAAAGATCACAAAGACCAACCAATAACCACACGAATTTCAACTAATATAAAAATAAAATATATATATATTATTTGTAATATTGTTATTTTTACATTGTACAAACATTAAGTATGTGGATACGTTAAAAAATAATGATGATAAAACTAAAAAAAAACCTAAAATTTTATTCAGTTAACGAGTGAATATCGAAAGAATCAAAAAAATTAATGGATAACTATTACGAATGGTTCACAGATGATAGAGAAATACAAAATATATTACAAAGAATATCATTTAATATTAACTACAGATTATTTTACACACATCATGTTTTATGAAAAACTATAATAATTTCTAATCTGATAGGTCTATCAGATCGTGAAAATGTTAAGTTCTAAAGTATAATTGATATTTATTTATGAGAAAAAAAAATACAAATCATCATACCGAAATGATGTCCTGATGCATAATATAATATAAACATAATATTATACGACTATGTATGTATGCGTCTATATCATCGACGTTTCATAATGTTAAATACTAATTGCGTATAACTCATGAAAACGACGTTGAAATTAAACGTTAACTTATGATGTGGCTCCGGGGTGTTCTTAAAGTCTTCGCGTGGGTGGTAGGGTGATATTGTGGGTGGCGGGATGAGAGGCAGTGTTGTCCGCCTGTCATCATAATGATATTAATATGTACGATCGAAATAATCACCACACGCCCGGAACACTGCTGTTGCTCAGACATATTATTACACTTTCAAATAGAAAACGTAGATCAAACCGCACACGTAGGCATATATTATAAAAATCTAATATTTTGTCTACACGTACTCTTGTTGTATCGTATCCGATTATTATGACGGACCTGTAGAATAAAACAATTTAAGACACAGCCGCATCGATAGTGGTAGACGTACGAGTTACAGTTTTTGAGGGGAATGGATGTGATTGATATTGATAAAATTTTTATATCAATTATTGTTTTATTATAGTTTTATCAATTAAACACTACGATATATATGTTGTTAATGCTTAGGTTCCTGGTCTCTTTTAGTTTCCATACTTATCCAGTCATATTGCGAATACTTAATAGTACATTTTAAAATCACCGCTTTATTTTTTTAATATTTTTAAATACGAGTATATACATAAAATACATATTGTAAATACTCACTGTAAATACTCTATATATGTTTACCTAGAACGATTTGTCTCGCGAATACCCCAGAAAAGGAAAAATCACATGTAAATGTGATTACAATGCTTTATTCTAGTGTCTCAGGAGATTTCTCTTCGTAATATAATGAGTAGTATTAAATAGACAGAAGTATTTACCTAATCATTTACTCATAATTGATCAATAAAGTCCAACTAGTACAATATATTTTTAGAGTTACGTTTTTCGATATACTATAGGTATACTAAGTAGTAATTATAGTTAAACCAAATATCTTTTCCTACGTATACGTCGGGAATTTTGCGTCACTAATTCACTGCGTATTAACAAAAAACTGTGTAATCTCACTGTCTCACGATTTAGACGCCAATGTTCGGACTATATTGAGTAAAGAAAAGCGCGATTACTGATTTGGTCTCCAAAATTTTACTTTAAAATACTATGTAAGGTAATGCGCATTTTAAGCCATGAGTTTATTACTATAAAGCTAGCTGTTTCAGCCGAATACTTTTACGTGGATCTACTCCTGCTGTATTACCTGACGAAAACATCTAAACTCTCACGGGTCTACTTCAGTACTACTCATTTAATTTTAAAAACATCGCCGTAGGTTATAATTATAGTCAAAATAAAAAAAATCGAATATATATTTAAATTAATTAAAAAAAAGTAAATCATATAATAATAATAATATAAATCAATGCCTTTTGCTGCTACCCTGTCAACATAATATAGACCATTTATGATATGAGCTATGAAATTATAGTCAAAATAAAACATAAAATAAAAATAAGTACAAAATATATTATAAAATAAAAAAAAACATTCAAATTTAATTTTTATGACAGTATGAACATACAAATTTCAAAAAACTGAATGTATATTTTGGTCTTTATAAGTCTATTTTTTGTGATATGGTTTTATTTTTACTTTTGGTATGGCTGTTGTACTTATTTCATATTGTTTATTGAAACTTTGTATTTTTATTTACTCTTCATTTTAAAAATGTGGTTCACTGATTCATAATGTATTAGTGTAGCAACAACTCGGGAGAGTTTACACGTTTCCTACAGTAACCATAATTTTGACCCGGGAGAGCTAACCATCAAGAGAGTTTATTATTTTTAAAAATCGAGAGAGTCTACTACCGTCCCGTTTTTTTTACTCGTATGTCCGTATGTCACCCGAATGCATGGTATGAGACTTACGTTGCTGTTGTATTAATAGTGGCGAAGCTACATTAGCGGGATCAACATTCAACAGTAATAGTGCATTGACGAGGATATGTTTTTATTTTTTTATTGAAATACATTTTAAAAAATTAAATAAATATAAAATATATTACCAGTTATTTTCTTTTCCTGTTTATACATCGAAATCGAAATTCGAAAATTAGGAATGCGTAGACGGCGGACGCGGTACATAATTATTACAAATGGCGATAGCGTTTACCTGCAATGAGCCGTTATTTGAACGAAAACACTAAGCACGAATACAACTATCTAAGAGCAAACAAAAGCGGCTTAGAGTTAAGGATACGATATCCGTGTAGAGATTTCAACATCAACGTGAATGTCAAACGGCGTCGGACACGATTTTACTATCTCCGTTCAGCGTACGATATACCCAAATATCGCGATATCGGTACAAGACGTTTGGAAAAAAAAATTACCAGAAATTAAAGATGGGATGAACCGTAACTTCGACAAAGACAGTAAGAAACTAATTGGATGTTCGGGTGTGCGGTACTGCCGGTCCTGTATCAAACCAGTTTGGATCGGCCACAGCATACCAGACAAGGGAGGGGTGGAACAGCCGAGACACGTGCTCAACATTGTGGTCGTTAGGGTTGACAACAGTTTCACCAACACACCACTTCAATATCGTGTGTCTTGATACTACCTGTGGTCACAATGTATTCAATAGAGGTCTCAGTTGGTACTAAATAAATCCAACAGGTACACAAAGGAAAGGTTCTTCAATTGCGCCGATTTTGGGACACTACCTGTATAACATACATCTATTGCACTGGTACAAAAAGGGTACATATATTAAAAATGTATACATCAATTAAGCCAAAAATGAAAAATTATATTTTATTAAAAACATAAAAATAGTCTTTTTTAACTTATTTTTATAATTTAAGAGTTAATACATTACAAAATAATTGACAGTGGTTACAACTTGTATTTGTAGTGTTAATTTTTACTTTCTTAAAAAAAATAAAATACAAATAAGAAAAAATGTTTAACTACCCATTATATAGATTTTCATTGGAAAAATGTTATGATTAATTACTTCTTTTAAAATTGTAGTTTTACCCTCGTCTGTGTGCAGCCTGCAGCTTAGAGTTGCAAGTGTTTTCTGTGCATCGTCATTTGCACCCTTTTTTGGTTAATACTTTAAAAGAAAATTTATAATTTAAGAATTAATTCTATACCGCGTTCACTTAAAACTAATAAATAAAACCAAGAACCACAACACCTATACGTACAACGCGTGGAATTTACTGAAAAATACTATGAATTTATATTATAAACGGATAATATTTGTTCAAATTGTATTTAATCATCATCAAATAATAAAATAAAATTATGAAAAAAATAATGGTTTTCAACTTACGAGCACAACGCCGTAGATTAGATAAAACTAGGGATCCAGCACATAAAAACAGATCCGTAAGTTCTAAAATCAGTATTAATGGACAATGATATTATTTACAAAATATATATTTTTAGGAATCGATCGGTGTAATTGATATACAACAAAGTATTACATTCAAAGATCGATCTGCGCAATAGATGTAGGTACCTTTTTTCTATCCCGTATTTTTTTCTTTACCTGTGGTTTTCGGCGCAATTGACATATTATGCTTACACAAAGACACGCAACTGCGTTTTGTCTAAATCGAATTATATAAAGGTCTTTTTGTTGTTGGTTTGTTGATGTTCGAGTACAAAAAATGTCTAACAAGTACCATTACCATGATGAAAAGAATTATAGTAGCAGCCAAACATTATGCGGTTGGTGACTCCGCCTACCTCAAGGCGATATCACACAGGATAGTATTCACATACCAAAAACTGTTGGCGAGATATTAAAAAACAAATATTTTTATTAACTGATATAATGCCTTTTTTCAATCGCACGTGGTAATATTCGTTTACATGGAGTCATTAAAAATTTATTTTATTTAATTATATACATTTGATATTCACGCGCCTTTGGTGTGTGAACGTTACCTAAAATGCAGGTTTTTATTTACCGGCGGCGATAAGAGGCGGAGTCATCAACCGCACATATGTTTGGCCGCTACTATTTTAGGAATTATTTTACCTGTGAAATACAATTTCGTACGCTTTGTCTTACATGATAATTTGACATATGATATAAAAAAATCCCGATTGTGGTCGAAAATAAGTTTAAAATTATATTAACATTTAAATATTCGATAGATTAGTGAAAACTGTTATTAATTGAATGAAAATGATGTAACTATACATTGACAGAGTGATTTCTTTTTACAGATTTGTTGACGTCTTTAATACTCTGTGTGGTACTTAATTAATATTGCTTTATATGGACAAGTGCTTCTTATTATTATTTAACATCATATGAATATGTTATATTGTGTACACTCCACCTCAAATAACTCCAGTGATTTTGTCGAACTTTCACGATTCAAAATTGAAAACATATTCTCTAACGATCGCAAATTCCGCGGTATATCTAATGATTTAGTGCAGCGCCAGTTATAATATAATATAAGGTGAATGGCGATTCATTAAATTGCTCACACCCATATTTGAATTTAATAATGAATTTATTTAAAGACCATATTTTTAAATTCTTAGATCTTAGACCTTAGACTACTTAAGTTATCCTGTGGTGATAAACATTTCTGTTTTTTTTTACCGATAACCACCGTTTTTACTGTAAATAATTAGTAGATAATATTATTTTTAAATTTTGATGTACCTAATTCAAAATTCTAACACGTAGTTTATTAGTTATTACAATGTTTATAATATTAAGGATGAAAGCCTTAAAAATATAAAATCACAATAAAATATATTCATTTTGGATGTGGTATCTAATATCCATAGTATCTTTTAATTATAATTGAATCATTTTCATAAATAACTTACATTTTTAAATTACTATAGCAGCCTAATATCTCCCATACACATTATTGTGGATCTATTATATGCTTATAGTAAACAAAGTTAAGTAACTCAAAAACTCTCGTTCGAATTTTGATTTTAATACGTAAATATTTTCAGAAAAATTATCTGCTAGATAATTTACGGTAGTAATTAAAAGGGGTCATTATTTGAAAAACAGTAGTTTATATTTCTACAGGACTACGGAACACTCCTTAAGTAGGACGAACAAAATAATCTATCTCAAGAATTTGAAAATATGGTCTAAAAATATACTAAAAAATTCCACAGATCAGAATTTATTGGAGAAGAAAGAGTTGTGGTGAGCATGTTTGGAGAATCACTCTGTATATTCTATTTTATTTATCATATTATATTATCGGTCGTATCGATCGGTTGAAATACCTAACCCGAATATACGTGTATTATGTGTACAATAATATATTATAAGCTTGTATAATATTATACACTTACTCGAGCGCTGACTCGAACCGATTTTTCAAACGGCTATTTAGCACCCATTTATTTCGGCCCAACGACGGCGGTACACCGAATGATTAACCGCGCGAATCGACGGGTAACGATGTGTTCCATCGACATGATTAAATCGAACACGGCACGCGCGTATATTTCTCGACCGGCCAGAAATTATTGCCGACAGTCGTGATTATTTCGACTGTGTAACAATATTATAATATCGACGATCTACGACGGGGGCGATGCAGGAGAACACCGCGGGGAACGAACGTCTGAAATATTATTATTATTAAGACGCGCCGCGATGTAAACGACGCTGACAAAACGCTTTTCGTCGACTTTCGGCGGACGTAATCAATTCCGAGCGAAACCGTTTCCCGTCGAATCCATTAATTTCATTTGTAATCATTATTATACGCGCGGCCCATTTCGGCATAATATTTTTGTTTTAATAACACGCCAATATAATATCACACGCGTATACCTATGTACACGCTCAAATGAACACGTGTGAATATTATCTATACGATTCGTATATTATACCTCTGCCCACTGACGACGACTGTATAATATTAAATATATATATATATTATAGTGATACCGGCCGTCGTCGTGGGCTCTGAATATTGTATACAACAACATAATAATATTCCGACGCGGAATTTTTATTAGGTACTAATAAATTAATATATCAAGGGAACATGACGTTTCCATTTTATCGTATTAAGAACGCTTGCCAACACGTATCGTATGTATATATGACACGTAATAATCATATATTATTATATTCATCGTGTACACAACGGGAAATTATAGAAATTATTATTATCATAGACTATAGAGGCTAGAGAGTATAGTAATAGTTTTGTAAGACCTACTCTGACGTTCCACTTGGAAGTCGATCGATATTTTATTGGTATTTCAAAAGAAATAGTGAAATGAAAATTTTTGGAAGGTCTCCGATTTAAAAATAAAAAATAAAATACTTAGTGCTATTTAAAAAGTCTCGTATAACGTACCTCGTATAGTTATTTCTGTATAGTTATGCTTGTATTTTAATATTTTTTTTATCCGTTTTACTATATTAGTAACAGCACAAATTTAATTTTTGTAAATCATGCTTAATCCTGTTTAATCACACTGAACGTAAAATTATCCACACAGCAAAAATAGAAACGAATGAAAATAGTTTCGTCTGGGACTTCAATGAAACGCCTTCAGCGCGTACACAATCGCAACCGAAGACAACGATGCAATGTTACAATTGCAAATGCAGCTACGTGGAAAACACTAAAACTTAACAATATAACACAGCTAAAAAGAAGAATTTAGTATCAGCTTAGATTTTAGAGCCAAAGCATAAATTTGACCCCAAACTCCGAGATAAGATTTATCTAGAACACATACATAGCGTGGTACGTATATATACAAATCTAGTTATATTACTCCTGTTGGAATGTAACTAAACTTAGCTCGTCCTAGGAATAACGTTTAGTCGTTTAAATCTTCGGGCTTGACACTAATCCGTCAGGCGCTCAGGCTATTATATTAGCAATATAATTTTAATTATTTTGTGTATTCGTCGATAAAATATCACCAACGGCTTTTTTATTAAGTATTGACATATTTTATTATATGGACGAAAGTACGTTGTTCGATAGAGTCAGATATATTATTACAGTTGTTATAGACAACGCTGATAAAATATTTTTAGCGTAATATTGATAATCACAGAATGTTATCACCATGCAATCGATAGCTAAACGTTATTAATACTATATAATAATAATTTATCATACAGCCACTTAGAAATGCATATACCATAGTCGTGACATGATTTGCAACGAATTACTGATGATATCGTTTTCAAAAACAGTGTACGACAGCATTTTGAAATATTTAGATCTGGGTGGTAAAAGTTCGGGGTAATGGTCAATATGTGAGAATCTACGTTGTTCCTACTGGTATCAGTATTCAGTAGGTAAAAATATTGTTGTTAAGAATGACATTCACACATTTTTTTTTTTTTTATTAATGTGTTGATATTAAAATTGCAATGATATATTATATTATTTAATGTGGTTCGTAAATAGTAATATTGCAGTTTAATATATAATATTAAGTAGGTACACCATATTATGTGAGCTTATTTATTATAATAGCTGAGAAATTATTAAAAAAACGTTTGTTCAGGTCCTCCGTAATATTTAATTTGGCTGTTAATCAACTACAATGATCATGTATTTTGTGAATATAATATATTATAATGTACATCAAAATAATGTAAGAACAACTCCATAAAATGTGAATCGTCACGGAACTAGCTATAAAAATGTTCTCAGACAGTTATAATTACGCACTTACTTTGAATTGTTGCTTTTCATATTTTTGAATTGATGCAGTTTTGATAAGTTCGGATTTTTTAATGCCATCAATTCAAGTAAGCTTGGATGCAATAATAATGTCAAAAGCTGACGCGATGCAATCAATCATCTATGGATCACGGAAGGGTATATCGCAAGCTAAGCTTTTTTAACAGCGTGACGTGAATTTTACATTTTCAAATCGACTTTGTATTTTTACAAGAGATTTATGTCACCTATACATTTATATAATGTTATATTTAACACTGATTATATGAATGTTGCGTCTCCCGATGGAATATTATAATACTTATCCACTGAATACTCGTCGAAGAGAATTCAATGAAAATCCCTGACGCGCGACGTCGTTATTAAAATAATATCATATGCCTAGTTGACGTCTTGAATGATAATTAATGCTATCTAGTGCGTGCCGATCCATTGAAATATTGCTCCGGGAAAGAGTGTTGTCGCTAATAAAATATAATATTATTATACAATTTGTTCTCTTTCCCGTCTCCGTTACAAACGTATCGCGGAGACGACGGGATAACTGTTTGGAACTATTATCGGTTGTCTCGTAATGTATAATATTATTACGAAGATGATACGGCGGGAACGCCCAGCTCTCGTAAGACCGCAAAACCCCGGCGCAGATGGTCCCAACAATATTATATACCATTTATGTGGAAAACGGAGTTTCGGCACCATACATAAACACACATTATGTGTATATGTATTATATTTATACGTATAAAATATATTATATATATATATATCACACACAAAACGCATATATAACGTAATGTATGGTCGAAAACGGAAAAAGTTGTAACGTGCACATATAATAATACAAGCGCTTCTATACACGCGTATTTTCCCTCGACAAAACCCTTATTTACTCATTCGAATATAATAATAATATTACATTGTGCACGAACGATGTGACTTACTCCGAAAGTCTAAACGATATTGACATGCCGCCGTTCCATTTGACACACCGTCCTATTATATAATATTATGCATAATATACACACGCATTATAATATAATATATGTAATGTCATCTCCTTTATCACATAGGTTATTATATTATTATATTATACGGGGTGATCCATTTAAAGTAAAACACTCGTTAGTTTACGGAAAACCATAACGTAATTGAAATAATTTGTTTTACATTATTATTTTGAGTCATAAAAATTAATATCGGAGATGATTTTAATTTTATACTATTTTTTATGTTTAAAATGTTTGAAGTTTTTTTACACTTTTGAATAACAGCATACATTTTCAATTTCATATTGAGAAGCGAAATATTATCCAGAGTATTTACCTCTATAAAAATCAAATTTCGGCCAATTAGTCTATTTTAAGGTTATAATTAATGTATAAGTATTTAAAGTAAAGACTAACGGAATAATAACCAACATTTTGCGAAGTACCCCTGTAGCACCACTCCACTCGGCTTATATAAAATTGAAATACTCATAATTCATAAACCACTTTTACAAAATGTTATTTCTATGTACCAAAGAACTCAAATTGAAGTTATTAAAACTGCAGTTAACAGTTTCTGAAATAATGCAAGTGTCTTATATTATATTAAACGGATCACCCGGTATATTATATCTTATTATGATACGCGTTTATATATACAATGCAATATCTGCCACGTTAAAGGGTCGGATCGTGCATGTTCGTACGTGTATATTATATATATTTATAGGCGGGCGTGCGGCCCGTAAGAAAGGTTTTTCCGACCTCCTCCGGTGGGTGGCATAAATCACACATAGTCGCGGGTTTTTGACTGCACCACCGCGGCAGGAGAAACTTTCGGAGTCGGGTGGGCGGGCGCGCGTGCGACTGTAAAAATTATATTATTGCCGCGCGATTCACCCACCGCGGCGGACATGATGATAATATTATAATATAAGCCCGCGAGAGGAAAAACGGAAAAGTCTGCCGCGTTGGCCGCGCGGTTCGTGGCGAAAATGCTATAAATAATATAACGATAAAATCGAGATTACAATTCCACTGCACAGAATGCAGGGTCTTCTGGCCATACAGATCTTAGCGGAATTTAACTCGCCCCATCTCACATCCGCCATTATCATTTAGAAACAACAGACGATATTTTTTTAAATTAATTGCTTACGGTTTGACGAAATAGGATTTTCATTTTTGTTTTTTTTTTTGCACCGACCGACGAAAGTAATTAACTGCTTTTTAGTTGGAAAAAATAGGTATCTAATATTATAAACGGCGTTTGTAGGAATTTTCGGATACGATCTTGCGGACGAGTAATTTTTAATAAAACTATAATAAGGAAATTAAAAATATTTTTCCGATCTATGTTCAAGCACTACTGCATTAGCGTAAAACCGCGTAATTGCGATTCGCCCTTAAATAATATTATAACGGTACACCTGCGATACCCGATTCATAAACGCGTTACCTACGCCGCATCAATAGGCTGGGCAAATCGACCTTAAAACCGCTCAACCGCCTATTTATGTTAATTTACAAACACTGCGCTATAAATGTTTGCTCGTTATCGAATTCAGCGTAGATAGATGATGTATTGTTATTGTTATACTGCAGTGTTCGTCGAACGATCGGCTACGGCAATAATATATTTTAATCGTCGTGTTTGCCTATCTATTAACTACCGAACGAAAACAAAATATTTAATAATTTCAAATGTTCCTATCAGCTCTCATAGCGGTGTATGCAATTTTAACGATCTCGTCATCAAGACATAGTGGATTAGCTGTTTTAAACACAAAATATTATAATATTTTCTCCGCGCGTACAATATAGGTACGTCGTATCGTTCGCCATTGCTATATTATCGTACGTATACGCTTTAGCTCCGGGGCTATGTGTACAACGCGTGAAATGCGAAAATTGTTTACGGTTTTGTTTTGAATAAATAATATTATTCAATGATTTATGCACTACCGCCATAAAAACCAATCGATGATAAATGGCCCTATATACGTACCTATAGTATCAATATTGGGGAGCGTAAAATCGTTTTGCAATATTATTATTTAAATCGTCCGTATATATCGCGTCGGCCATCTTATTATTCAGCAACTGATAATTATTAAGCGTGAATCGAAAATTGTTTAAATACGATTATTGCTTTTTTTTTTTCAGTTATCATTTTATAATTGCTCAAGTTCCAATCAAACGTACTGTTATTATTAGTATTTCAAAAACAATAATGTAACAAAATAATACAACAAAACGAATAGACATTATCGTCACAAGTGAAATGTTGTTATTGCGTTGATCTACTTCAAAGTGGGCATTACACGCTTAATATATTTTAATTTTAGACGTTGTTGTATAATAATTCATAAACATTTCCTGCTGCGAGGAAATTAATTACAATTCAAAGATTAACACCAAATTCCCTTTAACGTTTCTTTACAAAATATGGGAAACATTTATTCGCAACTGTGAATAATAAATAATATTTGGTATGGTACGGTGCTTGGGTTAGTAATGAAAATTTTTATTTGATTGTTAGTTTTCGATGTATTTTTGACTTTCGAACAAAAATCATACTCCCTTTCATACCCTACTAAAATAATAATAATAATACTTCATCTTTAACGATTATAAATACAAATAATTTATTTGAAGATAACCTAATCATGTCTTGTAGCTATACCAAAGTCGTTAGGTAAATTTAATACGATCTGATTATTGTGTTTTCTGCAACGGACTGCATTACTGACGATGAACCAATATTATATAGGCAATATTAGGAAAAAAAATACTCGATATTAACGGTTACGTGGAATATATTAATCATAATAATTTAATATTCATACATTTTAACAAATTTAATGTAATTTACATTTATTGAATTTGTGTTATCACATATCTCCTATACTATTACTCAATATAATATAGTGCTTATTTAAAATAACCAACTTTACAACTAATGACATTTACGTTAATTTAATTAACTGACTTCTTAATACTCAAATAATATTATTTTACAATATCTTCTTAATCCTTATAATATTGACAAATCCAATGAATATAATAATATAATATCTTTAAACTGTATTCGTTGGTTAATATTTTTTTTTATTATTTAAAAAAATATTTACAATCTATAATATTGTATGCAATAAGTAATATAGATGATTGATTACAAGACTGGACGGCTTGATTGAAGGGGATGTCCAACAACACTACTTCACAATTCTAGACTTTGATCAATCTTAAAGGTTTTAATCCAATATTCCAAATTTATTAAAGGTAATATTATTATGTATTTATACATTATAATATTCATACAGATCTAAATGTTAGTTTTTCATATTATGTCTAAGGTAATAATGTATTATATACGTCAGTTTATGACAAATAATATAATTATAGTAATGGCGTCATTAACTTAGGAATTTTTTTTTAATATTTTTTTATTGATCTTGATTATAATTCGGTTATTATACGACCATTGAGACACTTAACATATATATTTTTTTATTTTGTCAAACATATTGATTTGTTTTATATAAAAAAAAATTATTTTACTATTTTAAGTTTGGAAAAAATGAGAATTATAAATTCGGTATTCGGTTAAAATGTGTTGGGCAATTTATGTTGTTATTTTTTTCATATATATATTACTTAGTTCGTTTTCACTCACTATATAGGCTTACAGCTATAAGTAAATATAGTTTTATGCATTTATACACGATTTTATTTTTATTTAAATCGAATCAAACTTTTAAATAATACACAATATAGACTTTGAAAATTTTTGTGAAATCGTAACGGAAAATCGATTACATTTTATATAGATATCATTATAAATTTACAAAACACGATACATGCGTAAACTGCTAATGTCATAAAGGAACCGTCGAAGCAAATTAAAATTGATAACCGTAATAGATATAATACAATAATATAAATAATATGTATAGACAGCATTCAGAACTCGAGAATTGTTTTCGACACAAACTTTTTCGGTCTTCCATAAACGATCGGATGACTTTGCAAGCAATAAAAGTGTGCGCGTAACAGTAAAAAAAAACAACAACCACAAAAAACTACGAAAACCAATAACTTTTTTTTCTAAACGACGGCTTTCGAAAGAAATAGAAAACACTTTGAGAGCATTTAACTTAAGAGAAAAAAAATACAGCTCCTTGAGATCTTGTCATTCGGCAATCTTCGATTTTATAGCTTCGGTTATTACATGGTATTTTATTACTACAGGCCCATAAATTTCTAGTCAAATTCTTGTTAAACGCATTTTTAAAACAGAGCTAGAAACACTGGAAAATTATGAGGTGCCACCACGTGCCGCAATGATAAATCCAGTCCAATAATAATGATGATGATTGTAATGATGATAATAATAAAAAACTTACGCTTTGATGAACTCGATAACGCACAAATCGTATCCAACTCTATAGATGTATAAGACCTATTAAAAATACTTTATTTGAAATATTATAAGCAAATGTCGTAATAAGGTTCGGACAACGGAAACTATAATAAACATATATACAGAGTGATTTAACGAGTATGCACACTCACATATATTTCTTAAATAATATGAATTTATTCAAATAATTATGTATCTTAAAAACTCTAAATAGTATATTATTTAAAGACCATATTTTCAAATAATTAAATTTTTTACACTATTTAATAAATGTCCCACGGGTGATATAACCTTATTATTATTATTTTTTTGAGAAACCACTCTTATTTTAATATTGGTTGTTAAACAGATAATATTTTTGAACATTTGAATGTATCTGAGTCAAAATTCAGATGAGTTTAGTTTTTGATATATTGAAATGTATGTACTAAGGATGATATTATATAATAATGGTTAAACATAAAACATAAAAATAGATTTACTACTTTTATTATACTATTTTAGTTTATTATTTATATATAATATTATAAAATGTCCATTATGTATCTAAAAATAAATATTGATAAAACTAATTTTAAAATTAACATAACTTTGTTAATATTATGATTTAAAAAATACTCTCATATTTTCTACAACTTTGATTGTACAGATTATTATTTCTAATATAACAGTTAAATAACCCAAAAACTGCTAGTGTTTTAATTTAGATACATCAATATTTTTTCTAAAAAATCGTCTGTTTAACAATGTATAGTAAAAAATTATAGTAAACATTTGAAAAAAATAAGTTTAATCACCTCAAAAAACTCCTTTATTGGAATGAAAAATTTAAATAATTTAAAATAATATCGTCTTTAAATAAATTTAAACATTTCCAGTCCAAATTGTTAACGAATTCATACTT
Source organism: Rhopalosiphum padi (assembly GCF_020882245.1). Lineage (NCBI taxonomy): Eukaryota > Metazoa > Arthropoda > Insecta > Hemiptera > Aphididae > Rhopalosiphum > Rhopalosiphum padi. Next base: position 6,587,059 of record NC_083598.1, on the reverse strand, counting down.
ATATAGTGAAATCAATTTTCGTAATACGAATATTATGTTCACGTCGTAAAATCGTCACGAATAAATTCACAATTATTGTTTTTTATTCAACAGACATTCGTCTCTCTTATAATATATCTTATATATTTTACAACTACAAAATCCATCAAAAATATAAAATTTTAACTGCTTTTAATTAACTTTTATAGCCATTACGATAATGATCTGTCCGACATCCATGTTTTTACACTTTCCTGTCCAATATAAAATTTTAAACGTGTATTGGATTATTTTTCATTGTTGATACTGTCGAATTTTTAAAAGTATACTTGAGCCAACATAATATATTTGTTCAATAAGAACTCGATTTAATTAAATAAAACTGTTCACGCTTTAATTCTCTCTCTCTCTCAAAAAAAAAGACATTTTATTTCAAAGAAAATATTTCTAATCGATAACACAGCAGCAAACGGACCTGTTACAATGAGATAAGTCTGGTGTTAAGGTAAATCCCATAAAATTGAATTTATTGCTTGCGTTGTAATGCCAAATAAAATATATCTGTGCGTCAATCATAATATTATTACCTACTTTTTATGAACCTGCTTAGCTACCACCTAATTATACAATATCGTATTGATCTATGTAAATAATGTTTGTTTACTGATTTATTTTTGAATTGAAAATTGGAAATAAAACACTTAAATGGTATATAGTTTTTTACTTTTCTGTTTAGTGTTGTGTTTAATTTCGATAAATTGTATAAATATTTAGACCATGGGATATTTTATGCAGTGTGGCATTTGAATTTAAATGTAAAAATATTTAAAGTTTTTGACTTTTAATTTTGCAGATTTGTAATCATACTATAATCGTTGCTGCTTGGATTCGGGATATTTTTAGATTTGAATAATTATTTTAATATTGAAATAAACTGTATTTACGTCATATTTATTTATATTGTAAAAGAAAATAGTCAACTGAGAATTTATTAATTACAAACTTTATTAAATACTTATAATTATATAGTTAAAAGTTTATTATTATTTAATATCACGATTTAACGAAAGTTTTTAAAATAAAACTAATAACAGTTGGCTAAATGTTTATTAAATGAAAAAAAAAAATATTCAAATTAAAACTATTTGAGTATTCATACAAAATACTTGTAATTAATTATTAAACACCAATTCAAAACTAATGTACTATAATAATTATTCGGACCTTTGTATTAATTAAAACTATTATTATTAGCGCCAGGTACTATAATAATAAAAATAAAGTGTATGCATTATTGGATAATGGACGTGATATTCTATTGTTATTTTTCAAAACATAAATGTATGCACCCAAACAGAGCACTGCTATAACTTTTTAATTTAATTATATTGGCTAAAAACGTGAACCATAATCGATTTTTCCTTCTCAACCGAACGTTAAAATAATATATGTTTTTTATGGTTATGACGACCTTCGGTCATCGTTTGTCACCGTGATGCTGCAGTGATCAAATTACGCTCTGCAGATTTATCACTTTTAAAATATTATATCAAATGCTCTTTAAATGTATTGTTTAGCACCTAATCATATTTCACCTAGGATTTTATCACAGAACGTGAATGATTGTAGTATTATTAATATATGATTAATGTTTACAACTATCAATGTTGTATAATACTACCACCTATGCACGATTTAACAGAATAATTTAAATTAAAAAATATATAATATTCATTATATTTTAATTCATTTTTTATTTGTATATTTTCGATTGAAACTAAAAAATAATTACGAATGATTAATTATTTTTTCATAATATACATATATTTTTGAAATCTATTGTCAAAATAAATCCTTCACAATGGTACCATTAACAATAATTAATAAATATCAATCTTTTTAATGTTAGCTAACACAATTTGTAACTCATAACTATTATAAGTATCAACATATTATGTAAATCAATAATATCTATATTGTTTTTTTATTTAATAAATTTATTATAACAATATTATATTATTAAAATTAATATAAATTCTTAAAAATGTATCTATATGTATGTATATATATATATTTTAAGTATATTAAACTTTAAAATTTAAAATTTACTTTTAAAATACAAAACTTCCTTTTCCGAATAAGTAGAGTATTATTAACAAGGTTTTCATATTAGTAGACGCAATGATATTATCATAGTGGTCCACATTACCTATTTATACAACGTGGATATTATTTTCGTTATGATAATAACGTAAATAAACAAGCGTAAATTTTAGTTGAAAACACGGGTTTGCGGAAAACGTAGTTTGTCATCTGTTTTATAATGTTGAAAGGAGAAAACGATAAAACCGTATATACATACGGAATAAACCCAGAAAAACCTCTTGCTATGTATGATTTTGCGTCGTGTATATGAATGTATTTTTTCGGTAATTTAGGAAACGATGCGTCTTCTTTATTGCTTTCGATGCACACAAAAGTGCATTGACACTGTGTTTATTGTTCATCCCGTAAAATACCCATTTTATTGTTAACGGTGCGCGATTTTTCTTTTGCAGCGGGCCGTTCCCGGTTGACTCGATAACGTCTCGGAATTTATGGTTTATTTACTTAAACGTTGTCGTTTACTCTTTGCGCGGAACGAACGGGATAATGTATGTCCATTAAAAAAACTACCAAGTACAGGTTTATGTTGGTTATAAGTTTATAATGTTTTGGGCACAATGAGCGCATATTATTATGTATATCTATCTGACTATCTACATATAAAGATGTGGTACAATTCGCACTTCGATAAAAATACATATTTTTATTTGTTTATGGGTTTCTTAATGTGCGTTTTGCATAACCATATCATATTTTCGTATAGAATTACTTTAATTATACAATCATGTCTCATGTTATCAACGTAATGTTATTATTGTTTTTCATTCAGTGAGTTGAACAAAATCCTGAGAAAATCGATCATAACAATTTGAAATTTAATATCGCCGAATATTACACTTACCGTTATTATTACAATTACCGTTATTATTACAATTATTTATTTATATTATACCTAAACATATAGAATATGATTATTTTAGTTAAAATGAAAATTTTTAATATTATAATTCTCAAAAATCATTTAATTTATTAGCTAACCTACTTTACAATGGTTTTGAAAATTTAAATCCTTATATTTTTTCTACTCGCAAAATCCTGAATAGAAAATATCCTCATTGTAAACTATGATGTCCCTCTGTTTAACTGTGCTTAATATATAGTTGTGATATAATAATATCTTTGTACTTAAAATACTCCGTTAAAAGGTTTTTGTTATAATGTATTAAACTATAGAATGAAAAATTATTCAAGTAATAAATGTAAAATGCTTGAAATTAACACTACTTCAGAATACGTACTTATTTGACGAAAAAATGTCGGACGTTTAACAGTCTATATATAGGTATGTAAATAGGTCATTCCTAATGAAGATTAACATTGAGGATTTCGGACGAAATCTTGCGCACAATAAATTTTGGGTCAACGAGAGGTTTCGGCTAAACGTTTAAATTAAAAGCTAAACATTAAATGGCGACCGTCATATTATTATACCGGTCATAATTGTTTTCATTCCAGAATATTTTATTTTCAAGCTTCAGATAGTAATATATCTCGTGCATAATATGGGAGTCTAGTAATAGAAATAATTGGCTTGACTAAAATAAAGTATATTTTTTACTTTTTCTCAAAATGCCGCTCGAAGTTGAAACACAACTCATTTAATTTCTGACAATTATTGTTTCTAAAAAATTATTGTACTAATCTCAGTCGTGATGACATCACGATTCTCGGTTTATTATAGAAATTATCAGACGTCAATATCAAAAATTATGCCAAAAAAAACCCGATAAAAACCCGATAAAAACACTTGAAAGTTGGTGTATCATTCTGATTTCAAACTTGACATAATATTATTGTAGAACGGTTATTTAGGTACAAATATTGTATTTTTGTAACGTAGGTATATGACGTGTGAAACTATAATATATTATTACGCCCACTATTGTGCGTCTTAATAGACGATTTGTTCAAATTCCCTCGATAAACCTACGTTTATTATAAGTTTATTAGATAATAATAAAATGTATAATTTGAAGTTTAATGTTCGTGCATTAAACGGCCATTATATAGTACATTATATTGCAATTCAATTTTATTATATATTATTATAATAAGGTGGTCGTGATTAAAAGTTAATTTATTTTTACAATACATATATAATTAGTATTAACCTGCTTCATTAATGAATAAAAAAAAAAAATCCATTATAAAATATTTACAGAGATACCTACATAATATAATATTAATATAATATTTAACGAGTATATTTTTATAATATAAAATTAGGTAACGATAGTAAACTGTTCTTAGGTTTGCATATTAGACGTTAATGTTTTTATTTAAATAAAAAATAATGTTTAAAAATAAATTACAATATCGTTTATAGTGTTTAAATGGCATTATAATATCATATTACAATTTGAATAGTTACAAAAATTACCTATCCCTAATAAAATATAAAAGCAGTGTGTCAGTGTTTGAGTATGTGTATAAGTACTTCACAACCAAGTCAGTGATTCTGAAATTTATTACATAAGTAATCCTTTACACGAGAATAATATGTACCTCGAAATACATTCTTCAAATTTTGTATTTTAAAGAGGTCCATATACAGGGATTAGTTGGCTCATGAAAAACGAATATTATTTTGTTTGTATAAGATTGTCATCGGGTAATAAAATATAATAGTTATTATAGTTTTGTATAATTTAAGCCCTTTATTTTATATTTAGTAAAAAGCATCCAAATAACTGTGTTAAAAAATTACTGTAGTTTGTATTTAACGGAGCTTAAAAATTGGTGAATCCACGGGTGTTTAATTTATCACGCCTTAAAGCAATGTCGTGCAGAAGATCGGCTATCGTAATAATAATTAAAAATAATTAGGTACAGCGAGTTAATTTCTAAAATCGAAATTTTACGATTCATAACCATATAACTATAATACAAAAATAAATATACCTATTATAAGTCCTTATTTCAAGTAATCAATTTAATTTACTGTTGTAAAATAGTGTTTGCTTAACTTATATTGTAGTTCGTGTTCTACAATAGTCTTGGGGTTTTTGTCGATTAGTTTAAGTGCTCCTGAAGTTTTGAACGCAGGTGGCATAATATATTAATATGTGTACATAGTACTTACTACTTTTAGAGATGTAATTTTGGGAATTATAAAAAAAGATAGTAGACAATTTGAGCATTAATGAGAATTCGATTTTTAACGCGTGTATAAATGAAAGTGTGTTTCTTCAAATTTAAAATAATTCATAAAATTACAGTATTTATAATTTTTTAGACGTAGGTAGGCACTTATCATGTTTTTTATTCATATGAATTTAGAATTCTATGGTTTTATTTCCATCATTATAATATAATAATATATAATGTATTAATTTAAAGTTTGATATCTTCACTCGTAGTAGAGACAACAGCACTAATATCATTGAAAGCACACTACCAGCAGGTACTTCTTGCGGTCATATTAATTATTGATAATTTGATATGCTACTGTTTACGACGACGAACATAATATTAAACGTACGCGACCAGACATTATAGTATAGTTCATATAATGAAATACTATCGGTATATAAATCACGGACGGCGACTCGGCCGGTACGGGTTATTAAAATATTTTCATCGAGTGCAACTTCTATGTAGAATTGACTGAAATATGTACACACTCTAAACTTTTCGCCCCTACCAAAATAATTATGAATAATTATTAAAATAATACGCAGCAGAAATCAGTTCGAAATTCACTGTAAATACTGCAAGCTCAAACAAACCATTTATGAATAATCTTAAAATTGTAAACCAACGTGTTTCTTATCTATTGATAAAAACTTAAATTAATAGTACTCAAACTCTCCAGCAGCTAGTATTTAAAAATGGAATAGACATATTTTCTTAAATAACTTATATAGTAATTAAGTCACCCTAACCATATTCCAAAGCAAAAAGGTATACAATATAATATGGTATATAAGTTTATCGATTTCTGGATCGATAAATTCTCACAGGTTAATCCCCGAGGATAATGTATGCGTATTATGATAATATATCATAAACCAAAAGCGGTTACGAATCGAAAAAGTCTCCTGGGACAAATCTTTCAGGTGGAATTATCGACATTGACCCGACTTACGCATATTATATTATTGTGAACTTATCTACCTAGTTTGTCTACCTATAAACTTTCCCTTAATACAGAGTGAACCATTTCTATATGATTGTTTTCTAAGAATATGTATGTATTAATGTATTGTTTTTAAACCCAAATTCTAAACGTATACAAATAATAATATGCCAATATGAACTATATTAGGTAAATCAATATTTGGTAGATTTCAAAATATCAAAATTTTAAGTTATAGTTTATACTGTTTATAGTTTTATTTCTGATTACAAAACCATAAAATAATATAAATAATTTTTGGAAAAGAAAATCACTAGATTGTAGAAAAAAATTATATGTATTTCTACAAAAACATATTATTACAAACTATTTAAATTTTACTATATTATACTTTATACGAATAATTTTTTTTTTTTTAAATAGAAACATTAAATTATAAAATGATTGTAGAGCAGCAGTCAACTGGCGGTACGCCCCGTATATAATAATGTCGTATCTGCCTGCCTACGCGCGTACCGATGATAATAATAATATATTTAAAAATATGTAAATGCCCCGTCGGTTATAATAACGAGGTGTTTGTATAATATGCGTAAGTTAACGTATGTGTTTATGTGCGCAGGATGGCTGGGAGCAATGTCCACGGGAGTGGCGCTTTTGCTGTCGCCGGTGACGATAGCGTTTTGCCGGCGGAAATCTACAAGATTGACTGCCGTCATGGGCGGCCTGATCACCGCGCTTGGATGTCTCTTCACCAGTTTCGCCACACAGTTCCATCAATTGTTCTTCAGCTACGGCACCGTCATCGGTAAGCGCATACGTATATATACAAATTATATAATATTATTTAAATTGTATCATGCAATTGTAAGTCATTGATTTATATACTCCGTAAAATGCAGACAAACAGGCGTGATAGATTTTTTGTAAGCGCGAAAACGGAAGGTTAAGTTATAGCAAATCGAGGTGCGGTTACGAGTTCTCCAGGCGGGTACTATAGAACATTAACGAGAGTTTAGCGCGCCTACTGCGAACAGTCAGAATATACTTAAATCAATCGTGGTTGTTTTAAATGGGGGGGGGGGGGTCCCTTACTTCATAAAGTGGATTTGAAAAAATATCATCTTTAAAAATCAGTCGTGATATTATATATCGAAAAAAATACCGCAGCAGTCTTTTGCGTATTCGTGTTTGTCTATTAGATTTTTTTTTTATTCATTATTGTTTTAATTTAAATTAGTATCAAGAAGATATAAATATAAGAGCGAATTTAGCCCCAATAAACAAATTAATGTCCAAAGGTGGCACATTTGGTAAATAAATTTATGTTTCGAGGAAAGAATTAAATTTCATGTTCATGGTCATTTATAATGATTTTATTATTTATATAATATTATACTATTCTTATAGTATTGCATAAACTATCATGAGATTAGATACATATTACACGCTTAAATATTAAAACAATTGATTTAACTTCGATTGATACATAGAATATAAACCCAAAAATAGTTTTTGTGCAATTGTGATAACACCATATCTAAAAATATGAATGGTGTACAGACGAGTACGTTTATCTTTGATATTTATTTTTTATAAAACGACGAAAAGATCAAGGATTCCTTTGTCGTAAAAATAAAAATGCGACAAGGAAAAGGATTCTCGTTTTAAGTAGAACGTTCGCCACACCGGTTTATCGTAATAATTTACTGTCGGCGTTATCATAACCGACCACAGCGGTGGACATTGAATAGAAGAAACAAAAAAAAAAAAAAACAGAAAACAATCCAAGTATCAAAATTTACCCGTTTTGTCACGCGACTGGCGTACGCGGACTACGCTCTGCTATGGCGTCGTAAAGACGTGACCGAAATTCAATTGCTCACCCTATGATATTATCATTACGACACGATGCTGTTAGTTTTTTTTTTCTGGAACACACTCGACCGCGATAAAACGTCGCCAGTGACGAAACATATTATTATTATACAATATCGTGTATACGCGTACTGAAACAATATAACGCATTAATGATTAAACGCCAAAAGTCACCAAAAGTCGGGGCCAAAAATTATGTACGTTTGGTCGTGGCCGCGTCAAGAGTGTATATTATTAATATTATTATTATTATTATTGTTATATACTATATAGCATCAGTCATCCGAGCACAATCAATGACGAAATATTATTTATTATTATGTTATATGTCTCACGTGTCACACGCCACGCTGTGACGCGATTTAGGTACGCCGTACGCGTCACTGCTTTCGCCCGACGTATGCATGTACAGGGTGATTCACCAAGCACGCTCATGTCCTCTACATTTCTTCCTAAAAATAATATGATAAATTATTACCTTAAATATAACACAATTATAATCATATTTCCAAATACTTATATAAATTAGTAGGTATACTGTTTAAATAAGAATGTGATGAAACAGCGTAATATGTTATAATAGTAACAATTACTTTTTTTTTCAAAAGAGAATTGCTATTTTTTCAGTAAATTGTTAAAGAGATGACTTTTTAAATAATAAATTATGATGTATATAACTCGAAACTGAAATTAATAGTTTTTAAATTTGTGACGTTGTATAATATACCTACTGTATACTGATAATAAGTGTAAAATTCACTGATGATCTGTGGTGATTTGAAAATTATAATAACTAAGATTAATAATGCTATCTATTACTATTTGATAATTTTTCAAAAATGTCTGAGTATTTAACTACTTACTACATTACATATTAGTATATTACACATATATTATAAATTTATAAAACTATTTATTATTTTAGACTACCTATTATTCTAGTAGGTATATATAATTTAATATTTAACCCAAACAGTACTGGTTATTTTTTTTTATTTAAATACATCAACATTTTCAAAAACATGATCTACTAATTATTTAAAGAAAATACTTTTGCATAATATGAACTGTCACAGGACACTTTAAATTATTAAAAAAAAAATAAAAAAAAATTTACAATTAAATTTATTTAATACAATTATACATTTAAAATATTATAATTCAAATAAATGCATTGTTTAAGGAATAAAAAGGGTGTATAGTGTGCAATGTGCAAGCTCGGTGAATCATCCTGTATAGAATAAGAGATGACCGGACTTTTAATGTTATTCGTTTTTTTTTATTTTTTTTTTATTTTCATTTTCTCTCCTCCCTCCCCCACCCGTAACGACGTCGTGGTCTGGGCAAATGTGTTTGAATAACAATTGTGCGTCTCGCGAGGTATATTATAATAATAACGATCGTAATAATAATATATTAATGTAAATGTATACTACACGTGCGCTGCACAACAATAGGTACGCACCGTAAGTTAAAATGCGCACATGATATTCAATGTGTCTGTAATGGAGGTAGGTACTTTGTCAATTTCTCTTCATCTAACCGCGAACGCTTACAACTGTTAATACATGCGCATCTGTACCATATAGATCGTTTTTGTCGCCGTCAACCTACATTGCTATGTCACATGAAATACAAAATCTTCCGAATTCGGTAATCATTCTTCATCTTTGGTGCCGCACGAATGCACGATTGCACACTTTTACCTTTTTACCCGCAAAAAGTACAATATGATTGCACACCAACTGACAGACCAATACATGCAAAATTTACCTTCCCATATTAGATTGTTATTGAAAAAAAAATCAAATTGGTAGGTACAATAATGAATAAAATAACTAAAAAATTGCCCTCCTCACACATTGCCATATTTACTTCAAACTCTCTCGAATAGTTTGTTGTTTAATATCAATGTTATATTGTATTAGTAGTAGGACAATGTCTATGTACAAGAAATAAAAAAGCAGAATAACTTTATAAGCTCAATATAGTTATTAGTTATTATCGACTATTAGGTACCTATACAATATATTATATATAACAAAAAATTACTAAAATTAAATTCATGTCTTAAAAAATATAGCAATTTATATTTAAAAACAAGAATTATTTATTGACATCATATAGTATCTACGTTTTTATTCATTTAGAAAACATACATTTTATTATTAACTCAGGCCCATACATTTAATACTTACAATTTCTATATTATGTAGGTGTAAATAATATTATGAGAAAAAATCGAAAAGGATAATAAGAATTTTCCAAAAAAGTTACTCTGTATTTAGAGTAAAAATTCTTCGATTGTCGCATAACTGTGTTGTGATATTTTTCAGATAAAAAGACAAAAACACGAAATCATGTTACACTTCTTCATCATAAACACCTATGCGTCTTTATGTAGGGACTATAAAAAACGTAATTTATTTGTGTCGTTCTTTTACAAAATGTAATAAAATATAATATGTAATATCAAAATTCTTTAGTTTTTTCCAATCTCTATTTTTTACCCTTCGTAAAAGTCACGTAATTATTATTTTAAAATATATTATGTGCACTACGACGGCTTATGAATATTAAAACAAAAAGGCTATACCAGTAAAATACTACAACAATAATATTATACAAATTATTATACGTATATTAAATTATTAACCGTTATCAATAATCGTGATTTGATTCCATCATAATATTATTCATCTAAAATATTTTGCAACACTGTTATTTATCTTTATATACACTAAACATTAATTTAAATTAGTCTACATTTTACGGGCATAGAAAAATAAGTAAGTACGTCCCGGGGCTTCCTCTTTTTCAAAATTCCTCACTTTTTATGATTAATAAATATTGTAAAACGCGTGCATTTATCATTTTGATGTTTTTATTTTTTTTTGCGCAAAGTCACATCGTAGCATACATTTTAAATTCGTAGCAATCGCAATATATTATATTATTTTTGTACTTAACCGTATCGTGTTCTGCATGTTTGTACTATATACAAAAATAAGAGCTGGACAAATTATTTTTTTTAAATAATTAACTGGTTGTTTTATGAAAAGACCCGTCGCAAAATGATACAATATGACATGTTTTGTTTCAAAAACTTCAATCGATTTACTATATTTACGAATAATAATTAACGATTGCAATAATTTGTATATTTCATATCGCGATCGAAAGAAATCATGTTAACGGACTTAATATAATATTACTACCGTTACATTATAATAAAATAATATATTAAATAAATATTAGAAAAAAAAATACAAAATAAAATACAATACCATGGATTTTTTTTTGGTGACGAGTAAGATAACTGTTGCGTCTAAAATATGTTAAACATATGCTGCACCGATAGCGGATACCACTGTGAGTTTTATTTTCATGACGATTTAGATCATATTCACGTGTACAAGACTTTGGACATTTACTGCACTGATAGCGGATATGTGCTTCTTCGTGTTTCTTTATAGCTAGTTTATGAATGAAAGTCCACTTACACAATTTACACTTAAACATTTTAACAGAACGAGAGAAAAATGAGAGACGATAATATGGAAAAATAATAAGTATACTCGTAACTCGTTAGTAAATCGGTAAATCGTAAATAATAATATTTATACAAATATTTAACACGGAAAGAACGAACATGGATAATACGGAGCAAATACGAAGCGATAACTATAGTAGTTTGTATGGGAGACACTGATGTTATGAATTTTGCTTACACGACCGGCCGGTCGAAATTTAGTTCAAAAGTACGTTTTTCACTCGGTAATTAGTAGTTAATTACAATAAGAAAAAATATGATATGACCATTTAATAATTTATTCCATTATATTATTTTAAAAGAATCGTTAAGTTAATAATAATTGATATATTATGTGATTTTAATTCCTACTGCATGTATGTATTTAGTGTTTTAGTATATAATAGGTAATGTCCAGTGACGACTGGCGAAGTGGGAGTGTTTTGGTCGGGGACATATTGAAAAAAAAAGGAATGAGGTATAGTGACAATATTATTAATATTCATATTCAAAGAATACCAGAAACAAACAAACCGTAAATTAAAAACCAAAGACCATAACGAGTTTGCGGTGGTGTCAATGATGTGACATCGATGAATAAGTCAATATCAATTATTTTAAAATAAAATAAAACAAAAATTTGAACGGTGGGACATGTCTCATCGCGCAAACCCCGCCCCTTTTCCAATTCACACCATGCTTGGTTAAATGAAACGAATTCGATATCATCACATATTTATTTTTATACTGTATTTTGATGTTTATTGGATTAGCCTGGACACCACCATAACTCATGTAGAGCCTGCAGGCTGCAATTAGTATAATTCAAGTGTACTATAATAGAATGACAATTATAATAATGTCAACAAATAATTGTAATATTAGATTCTAATTTAAAAAAATAATATTTTATTTAAATATAATAAAACGAAATTATTTGTCCATTTTTAAGTGGTTGGACGTTGTCTCATTGTCAACTTTATGACGTTTTGCTACTTGTAAAATATGTAATATTAATATAGCTTAATATTATTATTGACTGTGAAATGTGAATCAAGCGTGGATTATTTACTTAAGACGTACCTATCACGTACAATGTGTCCATTTCGGTTCTAACTCAGAATACAATATTTTTTCTGATTCAATTAATTAATTAGGAAGTAAAAGATATGGTAGGTATTATTTATATTATATTGTCAGTATTCATATGAATATGACGACCATTCATTATTATTTTAACTGTGTTTTATTATATTGTACACCACGATAAACACAATGTATAATATAATATATTTGATCGCAGTAATAACAGATTGTTGTTAACACGTAAGTCAAACAGATTATTCATAACACGCAAGTGCTATTTCCCGACGTGTAGTATAAAGGTAATCTGGTAGTGATTGGATATATTATATAGTGCAACGTGCAACGGTCTTGATGGTACGTTGGTAACTGGTAGAATGAGTAAAACATATACGTTACCTGAACGATTAGGAATTAAAATCCGAAAACAAAGTGAAAGAGAGGTGCTGATGTTTAAATCTAGGACTCTCTATTTCATATTATCATCTAAAAAATATGTTTATTCATAAATAATATATTTATATATTGTTAATTTATTTTTTCAAAAATTAGAGTAGCCAGGTAAATGGACAACCCCATGATTATTGCAGTAAACACTTGGAGTGTTATATTATACTAGTACGATTAGTGACAAACTTTCTATTAAACTTAATATGTTTTTTTAATAATTTCATTGGCTATAGTTAATTTTAATCTCAAAACTTAGCGACAGATCAATTTTTCCTGTTATTAAATTGCCCGAATCAGAAATTTTTTAACTTTTTAAGTAAGGAAAAAACAGATTCAAAAGTGCCAGGAAACTACGAGCATAAAACAGTTGAGTTTTTGAGTACTAACTGTTGTTGTGACGACTCTGATGAATTAAATTCCGGTTTTTTATTTAAAACATCAAAAATATAACTCATTTAAAAGTAATTCCCATTCAAGTTGTTTCAAGTACTTTTTATACAATAATTGTCGAACCAAAAATTTTACCGTTACACTTAAAAAACTTGCGACACTTAGGATCAAATGACAGCACATTAACTGGACAAATAAAAATAAATTGCTCATGGAAATCGAATTCATAGCGATGAACAAATATAGATTTTTTTTCTTTAGCTAATCGTTATTGTCAGTTTTGTATTTTAGTATCGATTAACTACGTTGTGGACTAGACGTAATATACAAATAATATTATTTTGTTCACGTAATCGATTTGCAAAACAAAGTCTTGTGTTGCAACGGAACTATTAAATGTATATTGAGCATTTTTACAGCTCAGCGTCATTCTATAATAAAACGTTTACGAATATATCTGTTAAGACTTAAAATAAATTGCCTTGTTCAGTAATGTTGGCTGGATAGTGAATGGTAATATTTTGTATTAATTCATAAATTAATGAATAGTGTACGTGTGAATTATCTATTAATGTACACATTTAAAATACATTAACAAAAATGAAATGATATTTCGCCAAAACAAAAATAGTTATTGAAAAAAATATATTGAGAAATACTAAATAGTACATGGGTAGAAAGAAACATTGCAAAAGCTTTAGTTTTCAAAAAAAATGTTAAAATGTTTTAAGTAGACTAAAAAAACTGTAAGTGCTTTTTTAATTTTTCATAGTTTATTACATGATTTATTGGGATGAATAGAAATAAAATCAAAATATTTTTTTTTTTGATAGCTTAATAATCGATCAATTATGGAATTAATTTGTTTTTGCACCACGGTTTAATTAATACCTTAGTCCGCTTTAAAACTATTTAAAGGTCTTACTTTGAAGACTTAACAGAAAATTAATGTCTCAGAACATTTTTAAATGGTTTATTCATTTTTTAAATTAATAAAAAGTATTATTATAATTTATTTACTCTTTAAAATCAGAATGCAAATGTGATGCTAATATTTCTGTACTACATAACAATGTACATTGTAAATATAAGTGAAACACTATACAAAACAATTAAATATTTTTTTTTATTATTTTTTAATGTAATGTATACCATACATATTCATAAAACAAATTATTTAAGATTCAATTTACATAATATATTATGTAGGAGAAAAATTTCACCTAAAACAACCAGATAAAACCAAAGCAATAATCCGTTGAAGAAATAATATACTGTTGAATTAAAATAAGGATGTATAGACTTATACACCAGCTGCTCTATTTTAATTACTATGTACTATTTATATAAAAATATATAGTATCACTTAGGTGTACAAAATTAAATCCGTTAAACTTTATACAAATAATAGAATGGTTCAATTTATAAAAAAATAAATGGGTTTTACGTGGCTTAATTTTAGGGGCACCACTCAAGTAAGCTCGTGACCGCGGTTTGTGTTTTGTTAATTATTTATTTTTAATTTTCGCGAAATCCGAGTACTGATAGTATGAGAAATAAAAATAAAAGATAAACAATATTTATAAATTTATATTTTAAATTAATATTGTATGAGCATTTATTATTCGCGTGGGTTATAACAAAAAATGTACAATAATACTTGTAGTGTATGTTTAAAAAGAAAAAAATAATTCATATAATAAATCTAAAACAGAATTACTTTCCGATTAAGATCTTTTTTAAAAGACTTTTGAGTTCAGGTGTACAATAAAGTAATTCCATTTAAATTCACATTTTTTTATTTAAACTTTAAACGCTTTATACCTAAATATAAATTTACATTTCGAGTTTTTGAAAATAAATTATGACCTACTATAACTTGATAAGTACTTAAAGTGATAACGTGAATAATGTTATAAAAATACTATTATTATATATATATATATTAAAATTAAGTAATATATGAAAGTTATGTACGCTTATTTTAAAATTACCCTTAGAATTTTGTTTACTTCAAATAATCGATATAATATCAAATGTCATCGTACTGATACTTATTTTTTTTAAAAGGCTGCCAGACTCACAACAAAATAATTAATAATAACATTAAATTGTATCGATTTAATATCATAAACCAAAGCATCGCATTGCTGTTGATTTAGGTATCAATAAGTATCCGTTAACGCATTTTGTAGTGAGCAAATCTTTAAGACAATAAAATATTTTAAATACTGAAATTCTACGTAATTCGTGATAATTATCATTGAACAAGGGAATATTTAAAATATAATGGATGGCTTCGCGTAATTACAACTGTGGTTCCTGACTTCCAGCCATGCCACGGACAATAGATTGTATAGCGAATGTAAATACAACTCACTAGTGAAAAAGAACCACCCGAAACGAATAACTGATGATAAAAGTATCTTTTGAATGTAATTTAAAGGGACGGGCCGAGTTTGAATGAAAAACTTTGAATTTAGGTCACATGGGTGTTGAATTTCGTTCAAATATTATATTAAAGTGAAAAAAAAAACCACTTAGTTCCAGCATGATTAAACGCTGTTGTTATTATATATACGAATTATATGTCTTTGTACGCTGTATTTAATTTCAAAAAATAAATTTGTTTTTCGAGAGACTATAAAATTATTAATTACCATAATATATAATGATATTATTACGCCGTTAATCCTGCACGAGCGCGCGCATAATATATCATTAAATCGTAGACAGACAAATTAATATTATATAATAGTCAAATTCTCATCAGACACGATGTCTCGAAATAGAATATCATAAATAATTTATGTTTTTAAATCGAGACCGTCTACTTTTTGAACTATCACTTGCATTGCGGGACACGTGGTGCCATAATATTATAATACTTGTTCCAGTGATAGCGTTATGGTAAAACCAATAATAATAATAATAATATGTGTGTCGAAAGGAATAAATAAACCGTTGTGATTACTTTTTTTATTATTTTTATTTCAACACAAAAACGTCCATGGCAGAGCATGTGAAAAAAGTTCTTCTCTCCTCGCAAATTTGAAATTAGCATTTTTTTTTTTTACAAACACGCATAATATAATATTTGCGTCTGAAACATGCAATTCGAATTCTAAAGAAAATCCGTTTTATGTACCTAATATACAACGCATTTTACACCGTTAGCCTTTTTGTTGACTTTCTTGAAAAATCCTGTTAATTTTGCAATGCAAAAAATAAAATTCAAATTATTAGATGGAAATATTATGGCAAGTAAAAATAGCCTATTATGAGAAACAAATAAATATTGACTGTTGTTTTTAACCAATGCATTTTTAGTTTTTACACAACAGATATTAACATTTTTAACTAATTCTTAAAGGTACCTTTTTTTCTGTCTTTGTTTATTTTAATAACGACGCGAAAATACATAATAATATATAATAATATACCTATAGTGAAATTAAACCTGAATTATTACGTTTAGCCATTTAAATTCCTGCGAAAAGTACCCAAGAGTGGTAAAGTGTTTTCGAACTCTGACGAAAAATATAATGCATAAAAATCGTGTTTTAATTGACTTATCAAAAACTTCTTCGACGACGAAAAAAGTTTAAAGTTTGAACTTTTGCCAACCATGGTCGCGACTACTGTTCACAAAGCACTGTACAGTTCAATGGTAAAATTTTTGATCGCATGGTACATGCAGCCAACAAAACAAAAGTTTTGTGTTCTCTACAACATAATGTATACAAGTCAATTATTCCGTTATCGAACAAAAGTAATATTCAATACCTACACCATTATCCAATTATTACCCAAGTTAAGTTAGCGGAAAGTTTGCTTCAAATTTTTATAATATAATATATTATCATATAGGTACGGTACTTACGTAATTTGTTGATCGGTATTATATAATAACTTTAACTTTAAGTACTCGACGACAATCATATTGCCTGTACTAATACATATATTATGTATATTTGATCTATATTGGTGTGTTTAATAAACTTTGTAATATCATATTATGTTGATTTAAGTTATAGCAGTTGACTTTGCGCTTAATTCTTTAAAAAATGTAAAACTAGAGAAAGATAATTAATGATCTATTAATAATCTATACGTTAAATTTATCATATAAAGATCTGAATGAAATATGATAAAAAAATATATTTAATCTGTTAGTTATAATATATAAAATACCAACGTCGGTTTTGATTCTTAGAACGTAATTTAGAAAACGATTTAATTATAATATTTAAATAATATAAAAAACAACGTACACAGATGAATTGGATAGCCGTATGACGTATGAGAATAAGTTTATCGATCCGGTAACTCTTAGCATTACTCTATCTCGAACACCGTATAATATAACATTCTGATGAGTTTCTCTGCATTAATCTGAAAACAGTTCACAGTTCATTGGTTTACATTAATTAGGTATTATATTAATTGTATTCAAATTCCAATGTAGCTACACCAAATTAATATGTCTAAATTGTCGTTATAACGTACCCAATACCTATTCGTATATTGTATACGTAATATAGAAGTTTTACTTAAGGGCTATAATTATAAAAAGATTTAATGTAATGAGTTCATTTAATAAATCATAAAAATATGCACAAGTTAATAACGTAAATTACATATTACCATATAGGTAATTTCGTATGAGTTTCAATTAATATTCAGACTAATAGTAGTTTCATCGAAACACAGCTACAGTAGATCATATCCATGGCTTCATTTAAATTCGAACGGCACATCAGGTATATCATACTCGTATAATATTAAACAAATTTAGGTTGAGTTGTAATTGATAAATTTAAGTGTCTATGCTCTTAATTTCGTAAATATTATTTCTCCATAATTTGATGATTATTATTGGAATATTCATTTTTTGAAAAAAAAAAAATTAAATTTTACAATTTGTTGTACTGTTGTAATAAATAATAATAATAATTATTATTATTATGATTATACTACAATTTTTTAATGAAAATATACATTTTCAAATATTTTTTTGAAATATAAAAATGTCTAAGTTTGTATTTTTAAAGTTGTAAAATATGATATTTAAAATGTTGGTCCATTACTGTAAATCAAACTTCAAATACTTTAACTAATAAATTATTAACTTCTTATTTTTCCGAATCCGTTGTTTTCAACACTGTGGTGTATATTATGTTGCATCGTTATGTGTGTCACCTAGACATTTTTTTTTTGGTTTTAATGTTATTTAATATAAAATATAATATAATACTCTTTGGTCTTAATGATTGAAATTTAAGTTAAGGTGTTTTTGTGAAAAAATGTTAACATATTATAATATTAATGACAATTGGGATACTTAAATGGACCAATGTATTGTACAATATATTATAATATAATATGTATTATTTCATTTAATTTAATTTCGATTTTGTTGACAATTGTTTTAAATAAATAAATAATATTATTTTATCTAATTCAATTTATCAGATTTACGTTTTACGCCTTTTAACCAACCATTTAATGCTTTAGTTCTAAAAATAAATTGTTATTATTGTTTTCACGTGTGTTTTTGGGGTAAACGTTTTTTTTTTTTCATTACTATTGAACTTTAAAGAAGAACAATGGTCTTGCACGTGGAAATAAATGTTATATTTACACAGAAACAGTACTACCGGTGGTTAATATTTACCAACACCCTTTTTACAAAGTTCCGAAACAATTCAACAATGTCATATGTTTGCAGTAGACCCTCGAAATTTTTACGATAGCATCGTTTTATAATAATCTCGTACGGAGAGGCTGGTTTATATTTTACATCACGGATGTCGTAATTTTTCGTTTACGGTTACGTTGTGCTTGTGTAACCACGCGAAGGGGATGCCACGTAGGGTTTTTTGCCCCTGCATTTTTATGGATCCCCGTGTTTTAAAACGTTCGTAAATTTAAATAAATTTAATGCTTTCACGATGCACGAGTATACTATATTATAACAGCGTAGAGTTGTGTATCCATTTTATGATTATTTTTTTAAGTGTCCAATTACATAAAACGTTTATTTTTATTTTTTAATAATAATATTATATCCTCCTTTATACTCTTCCGTATACCTCTTAAAGTGGAAAAAAATGATATTCTTACGTCACCAGCGTGTTAATGTGTGTTAAATGATGTTGTTTTTATTAGTGTTTTATAGCGGTTTTCAATGTTTTTGATGTACCGACTGACCAAAAAATAGGTTTTTTTTATCTTTAACCGAAAATATCACGTGTATTATAAATTAATAAATAAGAAACTTTTTGGGTGATGACAATCTCACAAATCTCCTATATATACAAACGCGTCCTATAAAATTTTCTTATGCAAATTTAGAGTAACGAAGTGACAAAAAAATGTGATACTCTTGCACACTACCACACAGAGAATATTTTTCTTAAAAATCGATACCAAGTTTTAGTTACGGATTCATGGATTTAAGTAAAAAACTACAAGTTGTGATTGTGAATGTTTACGAATTAGTTATTAACCCCAAAAATAATTTCACAACTTCTTAGTAAATTATTGTACGTAGGTATTAGGTATACTGGTGGAACGTTATCGCGTAGTACCCGGAAAAGTAAAACTGTTTTCCTTGGAAGGGATTTAGGTTAAGAATTCCAAATCTGTGATTCAATTAAATTTATGTTTTAAATCATGATATCA
This sequence comes from Rhopalosiphum padi, assembly GCF_020882245.1. Lineage (NCBI taxonomy): Eukaryota > Metazoa > Arthropoda > Insecta > Hemiptera > Aphididae > Rhopalosiphum > Rhopalosiphum padi. The sequence goes on along the minus strand of NC_083598.1, from coordinate 6,566,816 downwards.
GTTTTGTAGAAAAACGTTCGTTTTATTATGGTGTTAGGGTAACTCACTTTTGAAGAACAATGATATGATTCGTAAACCTCTCGTTTGCAATCGATTTTTTCGTTCTCTGTGGTATTTTGCTTTTGCGCAATATCATTAATTTTCTTCTAACATAATATGTTCGTTTTATCGACACCTAGGAATTTGTGCTTACGAATCGTCTGTAGTGACGGTGTCTAATACGGCGTAATAATACGCACGTGCCGTGTAGATGAGAGACCGAAAATCCTTTTAGGAGACGTCGTTATTAAGCCGGCGTAGGCGCATACGGGAAATCTTAATGCGCCATGGGGCGACTTACGCACGTAATAAATAATAACAGACGTTCAAAAACCGACGGAGCTCATCGGGCACACGTTTCGGCAGTGCCGTAAAGTACGACCGAGTGAATCTTCTGTGTATATGACGTACTACGCGGTCCTTTTTATACGTTGTCAATCCATTATTTATTTATTATACTTTCCTTTTCTTTCTCGCTCTCTGTCGGTTTTCTCGCCATCTGTATTTGTAGACTTGTAGTGCTGTGTAATAAACAGAGTAGTAAATGCATTTTACTCATCGGTGAAAACACTAAAACTATTTATTTATTATTTTTTTTAATGTTCTTTGATCTATTATATATTAGTGGATAATTATTTTATCAAACAACACTCGTTGTCTTAAAATCTATATAAACGTTTTTGAAAAAAAAAAATATTACATAATCTTCAGTAAAAAAAAAAAAAAACAACATTTTTAAAATATTTTTTATTGTTATTCTTTTTTATACATTTTTACTTTTTTTAATGACAACATACATTTTTGTATCTAACTACATAAGATAACTATTTACAAAAACATTAATACATTTCGAAATAATGAGTGTTTTTCGATAAAAACATCACTCTGTGTATATAATATATAAAACTACTTGTAATGATAAGTGTTAGATATACAAAATAATAATTTTACGAAAGACGGGGATTAACAAACAACTGTTAATTAATAAATATAATAATAAATTACCCAAGTAAATTATTATTTGAAAACTACTAAACGGTTCAAAACTTTATACTTGCTTTCGGCATTAATTATTTACCATTAAATTTATTAAAAAATAATGTTTAATTTGAAATATTGTGTGAACATTTACAAAATGTAATCACATACTAAACTCCAATGTCTGCTTGTAACACTTAAACGTGATTACTTATGATTTATCCCGTGGTTATAATACAGTATTTTAAATGTTTTGACTGCACGTCTGTTTTTCAGGAATCGGAGTGGGCATGACCAGAGATTGTTCCACGCTGATGGTGGCGCAGTATTTTAAGCGAAAACGCGAATTCGTCGAGATATTTATCGTGTCCGGCAGCGGGATGGGCATAGCCGTCATGTCGAGTTTCATCAAAGGAGCCATAAGGTATGTGATGATTTTCGTTGTAATATATAAATATACAATGCACGATATTATTTTTTATTGAATTTTTTCCAATGTTCGTTTTATATAATATGTATGATATTGGTACTATTATTGCCACACCCCAATAACGATAGTATATATGCGAATAGACAAAGGCAAACGAGCCCGCGTATTTATAGGTAATGGGCACGAAGAAATAAATTGGCACGCGTGGTGTAACCAATGTTAAGCAATTTTTTTGTGAAAATGAATAAAAGCTAAGTTTGTTTATTAATTTATTGATTTTTGTTGGTCATTTTTTTTTTTATGTATATATAACTATAAGATTAAGACATGAAGTTTAATTATGATTCATTGCTGATTAGAAAACTAATTTCAAGAAGATTTAGTAACTTTTTCCTAATGAAACTGTACGAAACCGTAGAAATTAATTTCAAATCCTAAAATGTATTCTAAAAAAACATTCAAAATTTATTTAAAACTATATAAAATATAACGATTTTATGCGTTTTAAAAATGTTATGATTATAACAGCTTTATAACATATCACAGTATTGTAAAATTCATCGACGTTTAAAATGATTTAAAATTCATATAAATATATCAGTGAATGTAATATAACTTAGTACAATATACAAGGTATAAATATTTCTATTTAGCATAAAGAATAACCAATACTACACTTGTCAAAAGTTTAAATTCCGTTCGTGACTAAAAAGTTTTAATTATAAAATTAACGAGAAAAAAAGTGATTAAAGTTCAATCATAGAAATACTTTCTTACTTTTACTAAGATTCTTTATAGATTTTTAAAAAAATTTCCCGAAAGTTAAATATAAAAAAATGTACAATCATTTATTTTAATATTAAATATACATTTCAAAATCGTCAAAATTAAACGATGAGGGTATAACGTTATGAAAACCATAGTTTATAAAACATAATATAAGGTATCATACAAGGATCTTTAGGACGAGGTTCCTACTATGTTATCATAGAATTATACATTTTTTATTCAAACTCAAAGCCATTCAGTATTCCAGTATGATATCTTCATTGAAAATAATGCATTAATAATATTCCTATACGGATATAACGGGTTGCAAACAATATTATTTAAAAAGTGCTGATACTGAAATTTAGTGTTTTATTTACACCCGAAAGCCGTGATAAATCATGAAAAACGATTTTGAACGGAGCCAAGCCAAAAATGGTCAAGATTTATGTAAAACCGCACTTGCTTATAAGTTCTTTCATCGTTATTTTGCGGTTTTCCACGATCTCACGATATTTTTTCCCGTGTTATCCGGATAAAAAAAAATCATGAAAGCACACATCATTGTAAAATCAATATTTCTGCTATCAATGAAAAAAAGCCTATTTAGACTATACTGAGTATTCGAAATTTTTCTTTTTATATTTTCACTCAGCTCGATAAACAAAAATATTAGCTCTATATCGACAATATCGCATTAGAAAATTGCACTGATCAAATGTTCATTTACACCCAAAAATGATTGTTAATGTTCAAAAATTTTGTATGATATGATTTTTTTTTTATATTTTTTATAATCAATTTATATTCAATTATTTTACGGATTTCTCCATTTCCTAAAATAAATATACGATGTACAAAAACTTCTCTGGAAAATATAACTATATTGTCTATTAAATTTATAAAATAAGTATTTGAGTTTAAATATAAATTAAATATCAATAAAACAAAGGATATCCTTATGTGTCTTGTATTTATTAAATTCAAACAAATCAACAACATTATAGTGTACATAAAAAAAAAATCATGATTGTTTATAATTATTGATTTAAAATAATTCATGGAAATGCTAAATAAAACAATTAATATATCTTATATGAATGAAATCGCGGTGTGGAATATTTAACAATAATAATCAATAATGATTAATGATTAAGAATGTAGATTTACAATTTACTTAAACACTTTATTTGAAAAGTATTGAGAAATTTATCATTAATACAGTTTATAATAATATTATTACAATATCAATGCAATCCTTGTATTTATAAGTCGACAATTCTAAATTGTCATTAAATTACATAATTATTACATTTTGTCTGTGGTGTTCGGAATTAGAATGCATTTTTAAAGTGGCCGTCTAAATTATTTGGATTCGCACCTTTTTTTTAGAATAAAGTAAAGAAACAGATATTTAAAAAATAGAAAACTTATCTACTATCGAAGTTGTATTATTTATATGATGAACATTATCAAATAAGCGACAAAACTATCGGGAATTTTAATTGAAAAATTAAATTCCATTGAATTGTGTCACGAAAATTTGGCTCACTGGTCTTTTAAAATCCATTATTTTTGTAAGACCTTTCTCCGACACCTGTTGTTAGTCCTTATCGTGATATTATAATGACATATAACGTATCTCGTATTCTCGTGATTTTCTATTCCGTTATATTATAATAATCACAGCATATGATTGTGTTGCAGCGCTATCGGCTGGCGACTTGGACTCCAGCTGGTCACCGCCACGGTATTCACCACGTTCCTGTTGGGCACGTGCTACAGGTCAGCATCGCTTTACCACCCACAGAGACGAGCCATTCTGCACCTGAAGAACCAGAAGCGGAAAATCAAGGACAAGAATCGGCACGACGACCGGCCGCCGTTCCTTGACTTCACCACACTCCGCAGCAAGACCGTCAGAATCCTACTCGTGTCTACCGGCATTAGTGCGTTCGGCATAAACACTCCGATATTCTACCTGGTTAGTTTCGTAGTCGGATTACCTTAATATTGATTAATATCATTACCTAATACGTGTATTTGATGGGCACTATGTTAAGTAAATTACGTAATTGCCATATTAATCACAGTTCGGGACCTATTAAAATTTATTAAAAAAAAAATTCCAATTATATAGATAATATTAATATATATACACGAAAACATAAACTTCCTTAAAATACATATACGTAAATATGTTAAAATAAAACTTCGTGTTTGAATTATTTTGTAGGTATCTAATTTAAAACGTATTTATACGAATACATTATACTCTGCTTTTTTATATTATCTTACGTGTAATCTTTACAAGTCCTGAACTCTGTTTATAAGACAGTCTCGCTAAAAACATCAATATACTGTGTATATGGTAAAACATTGTCGAATGTTCAAATGACGTTATCGCCCTACGTAGCCGTCGAATAAAATTGTGCGTGGTAAGACGACGACAGTGGTGGAATTGCTACCGGAGAAAAAAAGAGATCAATATATTTCTGGAGTTGATAAACTTTTGCCAAACACACTGAATGTGATCGGAATAAAATTTAATTTTTCAACGTTACGCGTTTCGATTGTCATCATATTTCATATTGGTTACATTTTGGAGTTTTATTTCTGTAGCGAATACGCACACACACACATAGCTACCACACTACGGTGCTACTAACAAAACATTAAATAACGACTTGACGGTGATGTTGGTTATCAATTTCATGCATGCATTCTGTACAGCTACACGGTAGTCGAGTTTTTCTTATGTGTTTTGTTTCTTCACTTGTTTATTCGAGTATTATAATGTATTCTTTGCACACGCGCGTGTGATAAAAACGTTCAAATCGAATACACAAAATTATAATCGCTATCACATTCCGTTTCGACTCGAAGCAAAATACGTACCACAACTGTTGAAGCACAGGTACATTTACACCAAATTTTACGTTTTTTTTTCATATAAATACGAGTAATATTAATTAAAAGATAAATTCATTGATATATTAAATATATCACATTGGTTTAAGTTACATTTTATAATATATATAATATAATATATTATACTGAAATAAACAAATAGCTGTTAGCCATCGATTATAATGCTGTACTTGTAACGCCGGCGTATAATTACGATAAAAAAAAATAACGATTATTAAATAATAATAAATAGACGTAAAAACTTTATTAATTATGTCATGATTATATTCAAAGTAGTTTTAAATGGTGCAGCCTTAGGCGTAGTGATATTTAGTTAAAATAGGGTATAAAATATGTAAAATAAAGGGTTTAGACGGCGAGAAAATTGACGAAATGTTCAATAAAGTAAAATTTAAATAATTAAGTAACGAGCCTTAAACCACAAGTAGATACTATTTGACAGGTCAAATTAAATAAAATGCTAAAGTAGTCCAAAATACTGTCAAGCACTATGAAATGAACCGAAATAAATTATAGCAGCGAGACGAGCGCTTAAAAATAATAGAAGTTTTATATTTAGGCGCAATTAAGTGATAAAAACAAGATAAAAGTAAAGTTTTCCATCGTGTCACCGCCATACAACTATACTGGATTTATGCGCACTCGTTCGTCAGCTTAATATAAAAAAGGATTAGTCGTGCAGTTGTTTTATGGGCTTTTATAACGCTCAAGCTATTTGTTCGGTTTACGACTGTGGATTTCAAACGCATAAAATCATTTTTGATTGCGAAATACCCGGAGTGCAATGAGTTCATCTACACACACACACATTATATTATATATGCTGCATAAATGTGGAAATGTATACAAGTATTACAAGCTATATACAGCCAATATCGTTAAAATTATAAACTGCCTCCCCTGTAACCTACAATCTTGATGCGGGATAGGAAAAGGCGATTATTAATTCTATCTCGTAGGCGTACCTTTGATTGCAGATACGGCGACGATGAATACGAGATCAACTTAACATTAATTTTATTATTTTGAGAAAATATTACTACGCATTATTAAACGGGACCAATGAATTCCTGCGGCGAAAAACATTAACCCGAGACCACATAGAGTACTATACTATAATGAGTGTGTGTGTGTGTGTGTGTGTACAGAAGTAGTATATGATATTATGTCCTAGTTGTAGTAGCGGAGCAATATAAACGACCGAAGCGTAGTAGTAAAGCACTCGACCGAGTGTATAGAGTCGTGTGCATATAATATAATATACGTGTATAGTATAAAGGATAAACATGATATAAATCTCGTAAAGTATTTCGCGATCGTTTCGGTTTTAATGGACTCCGGAAAATATATTATTATGTATAGTCGTATGTGTCCCGTCGTTTAATACGTTTCCACGTTACTAGTACTCTTAATTATACAATATATAGTTCATAATATTAAGTATTATTATTACTGCGCGCCTGTGTGGTAGTGGCATGTCTGCAGCGCCCCACTCGACCAAAACACAAGGACCGATAGTTTCTCCGATCAACTTGTCATGAATTCAGCGTACCTATATAAAAAATGTTCAACTTAAATAATAAATGTGTGCGTGTGTATGTCTGTGTGTTTGTACACGTCGGTTATACCAAGTCTAGTATTGATTTAAAATAATTTCTTTTTCACGTAATCGGTCACTAGAAACGAAACGTTTCAGCTGACGAAAGACGACCGTTGTTGAAAAACTGACTCAAAAATTATACTGTGTTCGGCGTAGGCATCTGCTCGAACAAATGCCACAAATGAAAAAAATTAGGGCGACGACCGTAGCAACAAAAAAATACGATAAAATACGTCGGTTAGAATACGAGTTATGATGTGTGTCGGGGTTCCGTGTCAAGGCACGCGCGCCTGAGAACTCGTCTGTGGCGCGGTACCTACGTGCCCGAAGACACACTTCGAGTGTGTACACACTCGAAAAACAAAATGCTCCGACCAAAAAATAACGACCGGCGGTTATTGACGTTGACCGATTTTTCAGGCTCACCAGGCCGAAGAGGACGGACTCGGCGATTCGGCGCTGACGCTGCAGGTGCACATGGGACTCGCGTGGACCGTGGGTTGCGTGGCGTTCGGGCTGATCGTCGTTCGGAACTCGGTGGAGTGTCGGATCGCCAGACAGTACTTGTGCCAGGCGTCCGTGTTCATGTGCGGCGTGTCCATACTGGCGCTGACTACGGTCCGCGGCGACCGACAGGGGTATGTCATGTTCGCCTGGGTGTACGGCATGTTCTGCGGTGGGTACCATTACTCGCTCAAGATGTACACGTACGAGCGGGTCCGGGCGCGGAACTTTGCCCGCACCTGGGGATTCGTCCAGTGCTCGCAGGCCATACCAATCGCCCTCGGAGTGCCCATATCCGGTAAGTCATATATTATATAGGTACATATTTTTTATATTATATACACTATATAATTCTGCAACAACAAACGGAAAACAAATTGCATGCGAACGATCGAGAGTAGTGATGAGTGTTCTGGATTTCGGTCACTTGACACGATACAGTTATAGAGCAGAGGAGCAGAGGATTTATAATATTACGATTATAGACACGTCCCGGGATCTACGGTCGATCTCGTGTTTCTTAATAATTCTGGTTTCGGTTCTAAAAACAGATTCTCTACATACAGCGCATAGATGCGTATACGTCAGTCAGAGGTCGCATAAATCATTTTCGCATCGAACATTGCTGTTATTATTATTAATAATACACGAGCATATCCGATGCCGTTCATTATAATATTTGACCGCGCGTCATAAAATTTTACGACTGTGAAGTCATATTTTAAAAAAAATAAAAAAAAGGTATCTATTCGCGATCTAATGACGTAGTAAATACGAACCATACACATATACAGTATACACGGATGCGTGTGGTATATAATATCATTGGGTTATTGGTATAATACTCGCGTAAATCTAGTCCTCGAACACCGTTCGTAACATTACCGCGTGTTACCGCGCACTTGCTCGCATTTGTTATAATAATATATTCCGCACAGCGTCTATATATGGCAATATTCACATATATAATATAATAAATATATACATATATATATATATATATATATATGGAATCACGTGTAATGTTAGCCATCGTAATATCGTAATAACGCACCACAGCTGAGTTTGGGTTGAACGCATCGATTCGGGTACGCAGAACACAAAAACGTATAATTTTGCGATAATATGGTAATTTTACTTCGAACATTTGGCGCGGGTGAACGTACATATATATATATATAATATATAACGTCCGCGTAAGTAGAATCGAATGCGCTTCTAGAACAAAAAAAATCCATTAATTTACCTGTAGCTTGGAATATGTGGCTTCAACTTTTATGGTTAATTTAGTAATTGGTATAATTACAGATTTTAAAATGTTTAATAGTTCTAGTTTTGTAGAGTTTAAAAATATGACGTGGTAATAAAAAAATATTATATATTTTATACCACTTTATGATGGTATTATTAAAACACGATCCTACATTCATAAACCCTTTACAATTTCCAAATAATAACAAATAAGCCTTTTCCACTTTACGTGCAGTTACATAATATTATCATGGATTTCTGCATAATATTGTTTAAGTTAGTTCTAACATATACGAATCTAAAAGTCAAACTTCGTTTATCACTTAAATCTGTACTCTCAGACATTTCAGTAGTAAATAAAACATCATTGAGACCATCATCGACCCACATAATTGAATGTTTGTGTAGAATAATATTTTAAACGGTTTGATCCGTTTTTATAGGTTACATATTTTTGACAAATATTTTTGGTGTAATTTCTGTTTAAGTATGTTGAGTGATATAGCGTGTTTGTTTTTTTTTTAAATTGTATGTATTGAACAAGAGTATTCTTTCTTGATAAAATGGTATGACACTCTGTTTACGCGAATTTAACACCATCACGAGCCATTGAATTTCTTTTGAGATTAATTTTAAGCGTGAATTTTTTAGTACAAATGACATATATATAAGTGATAAAAATTAAAGTATGTTATAAAAAATCTTAAAAAGATATACGTTAACAAAAATAAAAATAAATTAATTTAAATTCTTTAAGTACTCGGGACATAGATGTGTAATGTACGGTCAAATACACACAATGTTAAAATATATCATCCAACGGTTTGATTTTATATTAATTTTTGGTTTTTTTTTTCAAAAAATAAGTTAAATTCTAGCTAAGCCAGTGTTTTCCAAAATATTTTAATTTAATATAAAAAATTGTATTATGAGATGCAAAAATAGAATATTAGGATACATTTTTTATTTGAAAAAGAAAAACCTCAAACGTATTACACAATTCACGCAACTAATGTGACTATTATAGCGTGTAACTATTATCCTGATGATTTTGTACCTATCTGCAATATTTACATTGTTATTTCATAAAACCTATTCCTGCTACAATAACTCTTTTCAAAAATGTAACGCTTACCCTGTGCAAGCTAATACTATATAGTACATACCCATCTTGTACAGTAGCCGTCGGTAATTTTAAGCAATAGACAACAAGTTTAGAATTTATTATACCTACCAGTTGCAATAAAAAAAAAAAATAATAGTGGTTGGGTTCTACCTATCTAAAATATTATTATCTCAAATAATAAAACAAATACGTAAATACAAATGAAATTTATTATAGTTTTTTCTAGAGTAATAAATTCAAATTATTATAATCTTCACCCTCCCTCCCGTCTATTAAACTTGTTTATACATTATGCACAATTAATTTTCAGTTTATTTTTTGATTATAGCTGATACCGTCCTAGTATCCGATATGAACTCGAATTCCACCATAATGCTATACAATTGTAATATTAAAGATATCTTTTAAAAATTAATTGATCAAATACGGTGACAGATCAAACATATAATTTGGTGTTGAGGAAATATATCGGTGATTCTTGAAAAATTGCTTGAATGCGCGGAGAAAATAATATATTCGGTGACTAGTGAATTTGTGTGTAAATTTGACGTATTCTATAATGTATTAAAGGAGACACATTATTAAATAACCGATGGCTCATATCTAGCTGATGTAATGAATTGTACACATAAATCTGGCAAAAAATATCTACTTCATACAGACTTCTATGAATGACACAAAGTGGTTAATTATTAATTAGCTCATCAAAAGTAAATGTTATGATATTTTTCGGACAATAGATGATTTTTTCTCTCTGAAAATAACATTTATATTATTTATTTGGACAAGGCTATTTTGGAATACGTTATTTTAATGCAACGTGATTTACCCTTTTTAACAAAAGTTGTAAGTATCACTCTGTTAAAATATAATTGGGTAATCACCGGTTTAGGTACTCTTTTAATTCATTTTTATGGCTTCTAAGTCAATTTAAATCACAACGAGGTGTCGTTGAAAATTTTGTGAACCTTGTATGCATGTATAAATTAAAATATGTTTCAGATATAAGATTATTTTTTTTCTTCTTTAGATGGGGTAATTTAGTAGCCTTTGCCATTAAATTTTCGTTGTTTCATTTTAAATAAAATAGATTACGAATAACCTTACATTTTACAGTTTAAAATCACATTATTTTACATTTTTTACGTAGTTATAAATATAAAAATTGGTACATAAATTATAAATAATACAATTCTAAGATAGCACGAATGATGTAAGAGGCATCAAACAAAGCGGTGGTAGTAAAAATATGCGCGACGCCGACGTTATAGTTGCAGTTACGGTGGGGAGGAATGTGCGTGGACCACGGTGACGGATAAATTTAATTCACCTGTAGATGAGTTGATTTCTTTTGTTCCAAAAGTCTCCATTATTTTATGGCGTACTATCTGTTTATACATATTTCATTAGAAATACGTCTGTAATAAAGTTTAGGCCAAAAGTGAAAAAAGAGTAAAACTAACAAAACCGAGCAAAAACGAGCTTTTTCTGGTTTAAATAAAAAATACAAAACCAATTGAATTTGAAATTGAAATTGACACATTTTCTATTTTTTTTGAATTCTAGGCTACATCAACATTGGCTACGGTGCCAAGACGGGTTATTACTTCAGCTCGGCGTGCGTGTTGCTCGGCAGCCTGACCATGTTCTTCATTGACCTGCATCGGCGGAACGTGCAGAGGCACAAGCACAACGAGTCAGGTACGAAGAAGCTGTGCGTGTCTGACTCGTGTCCGCAGCGTCGGAGGCTGTCGTTCACCGTCGAACCCGAGGAAGTGGTGGTGATGGAACCCCCTTTAAACATGCAGGGCGTCGGACTCATCGGCAGTGGAAGCGGTGGCGGCGGTGGTTTGGGGTTGTTGATGGGCGGCGGTGGGGGCGGAAGTGGTGGAAGTAGCGGTAGCGGCGGTGGCGGAGGTGGACCCAACGACAAGCCGGAGCTGACGTGCATTTCCGAAGAGGGTATCGCCGACATGGATCTGCCCGACAACCTGCTCGACGACCTCGACTACATCGGCGATTGCATCACGTCGTGCAACAAGGTGGAAAACTACTTGATGCTGAGCGAGTTCGAGAACAACCTGATCGCCGAGATGCCGGTCATCATGGACCGGAAGGGCCGCAGGTGGTCGTTAGCCAAACAGGCGGAAGAGGAGACGCCCAGGGGCGGCAAGTGGCGTCTGGTCGCCGGACATAACAGCAGGATGATCACGGTCATCGATGAGGCGTCCGTGTAAAACGACCGCTCGTAATAATATTTTATATTCATATGTTGTATTATTATTATTATTTTTTTTTTATTATTATTATTGTTGAATATGTGTTCATTTTATTATTATTATTTTTTTGTTTACTATTATATTCTTTTATTTAATTAAATTGCAAAATGACACAGTTTATATTTCTGTGGTCGGCATTACTCAAATGTTTGTGGCGATCATTTTTGTAATCAAAAATAGAATATATTTAAAATGGATGTACAACGAACGGAAAACTGTTGACGTTATCGGACTTTTTTAATTGTATAAAATTATTTTTTTATTTGTACATGTATAATACAGTAGCGAGTAGTTGTCCAAACTAAATATATTTGTCCCTTAAATTAAAATTTTTATATTTAATCGATATCGGATATCTATTAGATATCTATACTACGATAATATTATATAGAAATGCATTGACGTCATATTAATATATTTATATTATATTATTATTTCAACGAATTTGCTTGGTTTCGATTTTATCCTATTATATAAAACGACATTACTACTTATAATAATATCGTACAATTATTGTATAAAATAATTTAATTACATAATAATGATATAGTACTATTATGTGTCATTGGCTGAATCTGTGATCTAACTAATTTATTACTGTTATTTGTAAAAAAATATTTTTGCTTACGATTATACGATTAGTTGAATTCGATACAATTTTCCATAACTTCAATGGTAATATTATATTGTACAATATACTTTTTTTTACTACTTAATAATAATAACACTACTAAAACGTGACACATAAACGTATTATATGAATTGTAAAAAACAAATACAAGCGCCAACGTCACATTTACGCATTTGATATTATTTTACATAAAACTTTAGTAATATGTAAATGCGATTTAGTAGAACATATATTATGATATTTGTTATAGAGTATTTTTATGGTTCTCGTTCATTATTTTTTTTCTACCAAAGCTTAGTTCTCAAATAATGCCTACATTCTGTATGATATTTAACAATATTTTTAATTTAAAACTGTTAATCAAAAAACTTCGTCAATACGATTAACGATATCGATACGTCTATATTATTAAGCGAAAAGTTCAATAGTAAGACTTATTGAAATTAAAACATCTAACCATTTTTTTCTGTTAAAGTAAGTATACTTCAATATTTCACAACCAAAATCGCTTTGTACGTTTAATGGGTACTGTTTAATTGTTGTGAAACTTTATACGGTTTTAAAAACGTCATTACTTCTATAGTTGCCAATAGTTCATACGATAAATTACAGATTAATTATAAATCAAAAAATGTATGTGAACGAAAATCAAAATTCAACGTTTAAAAAAAACACAATTTATAATTAAAAAATAAAAAACCTTATTAACTTATTTAAATTTATCAATGAAAAAAAAAAACGTTATAGGTATAATCTATTATTCTGTTATAATTATGTCAGCATGTATTCAATAAACACGACTTTACATACCAATACAAAAAATATTAATAATAACCAAAACATATAATTACCAAAAAACTAGAACTTTTATTAATTTTACTTTTTAAATTAATATTTGCATTTAAATTATAGTGATATGAAATTCATAATGTAAAATGATATTTTTGAATGGAATTATTAATAAAATCTAATATATATATGTCACTACCATTACAATATTTATAGGTGATTTAAATAACTCATATACAGAGGTACCTATTCATTATTTTTTTTATAGTTAATAAATGTAGAAAAAGATCGAATCGTCTTCATTATATTTGTATAATAACATAACATTATCATATTATCAATAACTATTAAGATAATGATGTTTTTATCGTACCTATATGTTATAAATAACATTAAAAAACTTATTTTGAAATTCGTTCCTTATGTGTAATTTAAATTATTTATTTTGTTATTATTGCTTACTACATACATCTTATATAAGAACCTATGTGCAATTTTATTTAGCAAAATGTATTTTTTGTATAGATAATATTTTATAGTAATATTTTTCTTATCGCAAATATAATATTATTAAAATTTAACTATTTTAGAAATAAATAAATTTAAGACAAACAATATCCCAAGATTAATTTAATTTTTACAGACGCGAGAAAGAAAATGACGGATATATATGCACACAAAATGTGTATTAAAAAGTCTAAATGGTCTCTAAGTATAAAAGTATACTGTATGTTCGAATCGAAGTGATGCAAGTCTTAAGACACGGTTCATTCTAGACTGATCTTAGCAATTTAAATTCAAATTAAAAACTATTTATTTATTAGTCTATAGGCTCATATATATCATGTCGATATTACGTCCGCAAATGTATGTGTCACATTACTATGTAGTCAAATGACAATAACTCTTGGCAAGCACTTAACTCGCCAGCTTCTTGATGATATTAACTTAAATGTAGTTGTGTATATTTAGTGTTTTGCTTTAGTTATTAAGCATTGCATTTTGAATAATTTGAATTAGATAATAAATATGTCGTCATAATGTTATTATTATTGTAGTAACCATTTTATATATAATTGTAACGTAATGTCGAAAGTTATTTTGTTTTTTTATATTTGTCGTTATAACAAAAAGAATTGGTTATGGATAATGTTTTATTATTAATGTCGTGTGATTATGTCGCGTGAACACGCTGTTTATTGTGATAACGTCTATTTAAAATTGAAGTTGAATAAAATTTGTACTGTACAATTATTATTTTAAATCGTATATTATGTACTTTGTTATCCCACGTGATACATAATATCGCTAATATAACGTTTTCTCATAGTTATAATTTATAATTAACACATAAACTTTTGTACAAGTTTTAGTCTACTTAATACGTTTGGAATCAAATGTTATTCGATTGCCTCCAATAATGCGAAAAAAAAATGAATAAATAAATCATACATAATCGAGTGGTAGAATACCGGTTCTAGTCTAAGCATAAGAGCTTAGTATTACGCAGCACCTAATAATTACAAATTATAATGAATCATAAATGTTTTAAGTACGTTCTTAAAAATATAAATTATTTCAACAACTGAAAAAAATTATAAACTGCCTATTTATGAATGTACCGTGCCCAAAATTATTTTTACCATAAAAAAAAAAATAGTTAAATATAAACCAAATGATAATTTATTTTTTATTTTTATTATAATTATAAGTGAGTAACACATTTTAATTAATACAATAGTATATAACATCACAGTAAATAGTTATAATAATAAATTATTACAATAATAATAATATGTAATTATAGACCTTTATATATAACCTTCTTCGATAAAAATAAATCAATAAAACCCGAAATTTAATTGGTAGAGGAACACAATGTAAAAATGATGAAGAACTACTTATATATAACACGGGACCAGAAACAAATGTATTTTCTTTAAACAGTGCCTATTGATTAGATTATGGCAAATTGTTGAGAATAATTCAGGAGAAACAATATCACTATTAAATAAGTTGTTTGAAATACTATATCCATATAACTGTATTATTTTCTTTATCCAACCCACATAATATTATTATTATTATTATTTATTATACTGTCATTCTTATAGTAAGAAACTTGTAAATTGATTGAGAAAAACGACTCAAAGTAAAACTAATATATTTGTGACCATTAAATTAAAATTTCAAATAATTAGTATTGATTAATCTCTCATAAATTTATTTAACTCTTTATTGTATATCATTTTAGTTATTTGTAATTTAAAAATTCACTAAGGTTAATTATTGTTTCTATAAATTCAACAAGTTTCATACAAAATGGTATTGTTAAATTACCTTAATTTAGTAACATATCAGAATTTTTTGTTTTTTTTTTTAAATTTGGTATGTTTTGTAATCTATTCATTTCATATGGTATAATTGTTATTTATTGCATCATCTCTCAATGGTGTAATTATATTTTTCTGCTTTCTTAAGGTTTCTATCTCGGTAAAATATTATATCATTTGTACACGATTTAGTTTTGTCTTTTTTATATAGCTCTTATAAATACTCAAATGTTTCGTTGAAAAACGTTTAAAATAGATGAAAACCCATTATGTCATACCTCTACTGAATTATTGATCTTTTTATCCGTATAATCATCAATACAATATATAATAGTGATCTATTCCAAATTGTTCTAAAATATTTAAAACGTTGAATATTTTCATTTTCAACATCTGGTCAAGTTAGTAGGCTTCTGATCTAAAGTCAAAACAGTGTTTATTTTATTGTATTTATTATTTTTCACATGTTGGACTTTGAAAAAATAATATTTTTATGTTAAATTTGATAAAAAAAAAAATTGATAAGATATGCAGTTTAATTAGAACAGAAAACTTGATATAACTGATATTAATTAGTAATTAATAATTAGTATGAAAATTTCAACTCCTTCCGTGCTTATATGGATTTGGGAAAGTTTGAGAAATGAATTGTTTCGCTATTCATGGTGTTTATTCAACATATTAATCCTCCTGTGAATGCTATCCGCTGATAATAACATTAATATAACTAGTGTTTGAATTTGGCTAATTGTTATTACAACTCAACGCATATTGTATCAAACATTTACTCAGCGCAACACCCTTAGCTGGGTTGTGGGGATTCTCTACCCCATACCTATCATATATTTTACACATGCTTGCATTCATGACTGAACTTTTCGGTAACTTTCTCTAATTATTCTGATACAGGTATTATACTGGTTTTAATATCATTCAGCAGATTTCAGCACGGAGTGTTTATAAAAAATATTTCATCGTGAATCGCGACAACAGTACTAACCCAATTTAAACTTAATCATTTAAATAATGCATAGATGTCCTGGGTTAGTATCTTACTATTCTAACATAAGTACTGTATGTATACACATCTATTATTATCTGCTTTTTATTTTTTTTATTCTTCAAGCGTTAATTTGAGTTTTCTTTTATCATAAGATAGTTTTTTCATTATAAATTTCCGTTGACTTTCCTTAATTTTCTTTTAAGCCATAAAACATAACATTTTTAAATCAGAAATCGTTGTGATGGTCCGTTAGGTTTCAATAGTAACGGATCGTCTAAGCTTAAAATACTTACAACTATTTAACTACTTAAAAATATTATAAAATATTTTGGTTTGGAATATGAAATTAAAAATATATTATGACGTAGTCATTCAAAAAGTAAAAAACATAAAAAAGAACGATAATAAAAGTAAAAAATAATATATATTTTTACAAAAATGTTGATTTGTAATAAATTACTTATACCTACTATAATCTAAAAAAAAATATTCCAAAAATGTAATATTTACATTTAAAATAAAAATAAAACAAAAATAAATAAATACTAAGTATTTTATAATGTTATTGTGTATAATAAATAACGTTATATGAAAAAAATATTGATAATTTATTCACATACTTTATTTATTTAATAATTTCAAATTAATGCTTTTAATTTAAATTTAAAAAAAAATGTATAATAAAATATCATATAAATATGTACATGCAAATGAATTTTAGTAAGTGTAACTAAACAAAATTAATTTGTTATTACTTATTATTTAGTTTTTACGGAAAAAAAAATTCAATTTATAAAATATAACTAAAATAATATTAGCAATGACGTAATGTCGATAAGTTGATCCAAATGGTGACATATTTGTATTAAACTCGTGATTGTTCGTGTTGCCGCTGAACTTACTTTTGTTTATTTATTAAAATGTGTATTAATTTAACCCTATAACTGCATGCAGAATTCTATAATAGCAAATTGTTACTGTAACTGGCATTCCGATCTAATATTATTGAGTTTAAAATAATGTGTAGGTATTGAGTTATATTAGAAAATATATTTCCTATGTGTAATGGTTGCGTTAATATCTAAAACATATTAAAAATTATACAATAGGATTTTGATTTCTCTGCCTAGAACTGATTTTAACGTTCGTTTTACTTGTTTTTCTACAGTTCATCATCGATTATTATAACCTTTTATAACGTGTATTTATATTAAAAATTATAATTAATATCATATATTATAACCTGGACTAAACATAAAAATGTTTACCCACTGTTTTATGTAAATAACCGTTCCCATTTTTACCCACATTCAGTGACCCTAAATAAATTCACAAATATTATTACATTTTTCCCAATAAAATCAGCAGGTACTTTAAAAGTGCCACTCCATATTCCTTAGTATTTAATAATTAAATTACAGTAATTTTGATTGAGACATATTTCAATATTTATCAGGTCCCTCAATAATATAAAATACACTCATTTATTGATAATATTATATCAATTTACTGAAGTCGTTGGTTAACAGGACAGTAAGACAGTCCACTATTGATTTTTCACAAATTAGTAATTACAATTTTTCCAAGATAAGTATAATATTATTTAAGTTGACAACTAGTA
The DNA here is from genome assembly GCF_020882245.1 of Rhopalosiphum padi. Taxonomy (NCBI): domain Eukaryota; kingdom Metazoa; phylum Arthropoda; class Insecta; order Hemiptera; family Aphididae; genus Rhopalosiphum; species Rhopalosiphum padi. The sequence goes on along the minus strand of NC_083598.1, from coordinate 6,548,533 downwards.
AGTAATATTATATTGAAAAAAATATATATTTTACTTTTAATCCTCTTCCACGGCTTAAAAACTATTGTGACGTTTTCTGTATAATCCGACCACCGCCACCATCGCCATAACTGACGACATCTATTGGAAATCGCTATGGGAGTGCCTCATGATATAATACTTTAATCATAATTACTTTATTCACGCGCCACGAATCAGCACGATCGTCTACCGCGAAGCTTTTGAAATAATCTTGGCCGTTTATACATTAAATATGTGCATAATACGCATAGGTATAATATTAATATATTATACGTGTTAGGTACACGTTGAGATGTACAGGTTAAACAGCCCGTTTAAGACAACAAAAAATATTACTGAAGCTAATAAAATATATCTTAATTATTTAATACACTATGTATAATAATTATATAGGTACTGTGTGTGTAAAAATCGGTCCATATTTAAAATATTTAATAGTTAATGATATCATTAAATTAATCCTAAATAAATATACTATAGCTGTATATGATTATATTGTTGTACAAGAGAAACATTGGATTCCCTAATATTATGCATATTTGTTTACTGTTGAAAACTGCTAATTAGTTTACGAACCTTTTTGTGTATACAATCTGTTGTTTTTATTTTTATATTACCATAAAATTACGTTTGTATTTAAAACATGTGGGTGAAGATAATGTATAGACGTAAAGACGAACATTTTATGGATCTTTTGGTCCAATATAATGTACGGTTATTCGAGAACACTCTAATGAACCAATAGCGGATAAACTAGTAAAAACATAGAAGTTTAAGACATCGACGCAAACCGAGCCTGTGGTTTTGGGTGGAAGACTAAATGGGATATCGTCTAGCCTTCCCAGCGCAAAACTATTGTTATTATTCGATGATGACCGTTAGCATTATCACTGCGAAAAATAATCGAAGAATATTGTGGCTACCACTCACAGATCCTGCATTCCTGCCTATTATGGATGGCTCCAGCTAGACTGAGATTACATTGATTCGGGGCTAAAGGTTATCCCATATGAAACTCCAATTATTGGGGTACTAAAATTGTACCCATGTTTAAATAAATAATAGCATTCTTAAAATATTTTCTAATTTAGTGATAGATATAGTTATTCAAAAACAGAGGTGCATAATACTTGCGTTTCAGTTATCACTTATTTATATACAAAATATATCAGTGTTAATAGAAAAAAAAATACATTTACAATACGAATATTCGTTATTTTAATAATTATTATAATTATTCGATCTACCTATATATATATATATATATATATGCAGTGCTTTATATTAATTGGAGTTTAAAAGAAAGTTTTTATAAAATTTAATGGTGAAATATATTTTTATTTCTGTAATAGTATTTAATGGTATTAATAATATTATAGTTTAAGCCGTTTAAGGTAAATATGTACTATTGTACTTAATATTAATCTGGAATAACTTTAAGATGTCTTCAATAAATTGATAATCAATGAATTGATATCCAAACTTAACACTGTTAATTAAATACAAATTATTCGAACAACTACTCGAAGATATACTGATTGATTAACAACCATAGCAGAACAAAATACGGTTCCTGGCGCGCCTCCAAAATCGCATTTGGAGATATTAAATAATGACATGATAAACACAATGTTTTCGGAAAAATTAAAAAACCGATTATGAAATACATTTAGTGATGAGGTTGACACAAATGACACACAGTCTCTGTTCAGAATCATTTTTCGAATACAATTATATACTATTGAATTTAAATTTTACAAATTTATACAATACTACAATTAATGACTCACTGAATGCCTATTAACTGTATAATAAAATGATAAAAATAATTTTTCTATTTTTTTTTGTTTTTCACAATAATTATTTTTAAGAAAATAACTGAATATTTTACATTTTATTCACTAAAGTATGGATTAGATCCAATTTACTACCAGAGCCCACTTTTAAAGTTTAAGTGGTTCACTTTTTATCAATTTATATGGTATATTCAATGATACTATCTCAAGGTGGTACAACGTTCGTATTTATTTGAATGCCTAGAAGCATCTGATAAATATTCAACAATTAAAAAGAAAAAGAACAATCTGATAAAATACATTTCTCAAAGAGGTATACTTGAATAATAATATTATTGACAAGTTAAATTATTAAGTTTTAGTAATCTCCAATCGATAACTTTGAGAGTTTATTTGTGAAACAATATAATTTATATATTGTAGGTAACTTTTCTCATTGAATTTTATACAAGAATAAAATTACTTAAATAATAATATTATATTGATTTAAATATGTTCAACAACAGTACTGTTTGTAAATATGCTCGCGATTCTCACACAACAACAAAATAAAATGATTAAAATCTTGTTTTAAATCAACTAACAAAAACGAACATTATTTAAAACGTCTTTTCTTATACTTTCTACCTACTGCAAATTCAAACTGTGTGATATAATTGTTTGAAATCAATTTTCCTCTTGTAAAAAAAAACAAGTATAGAGTTTTAGAATATTCATTCTTATAGACTTGGTATGATTGTGGAGAAAAAAACCATAATTTCAAAAATATTATAAACAATGTAGTATTCCCGTAACTTGAAATATCATAAGTTGTACCAATATATTTAGTATAATACCTCTTCTTTTAGTAAAGGACATATATAATTAATTAAAATACGTTTATAGTATGATAATTTATCATTTCATAAATTTTTTATAATAGAAATTCATTTTTGGACGATTAAATGATTTTTATTCTATGTAAAAATATACAGCTTATAAATCATTTAAATCCATATTAATAAATAAATCTATATTCAATATAAGTATATATATAAATGCATAGCATGATCATCATCATTATCATTCTAATGATTTTATGTACATACATAAAATTTAAGTTTTTGTTATTTCAATAGATTATTTGAAACTAAAATAAAATACTTTAATATTTCCAATATATCTTTTCTATTTTAGTTGTTTACTATCAAATACCAATAAATACCACTTTAGATATTATTATACTACAGTGGATAATTTTGCTTCAATTGGCATATACTATCTTAATTGAAAAATATTACAATAAAAATGCAAAAATTATATCAGATTTATAAATGATAAATATTTAAAATTATATCTTACTTTTCTCCTGTTATAACATCCAAAATGTCCACATACAAAATATCTGCAATACTTGATGCTAATGTTTTACCATCGTCCATCACACAAACAACTTAAATCTCGAGTTTGGCCAATCCCATCTACTAAATTTTGAAAAATAAAAATAAACGATTTAATTTTTGATTAAAGGATGACATTATTCAAATATAATTTATTATTCTAAATACAAATTACTGAAACGTCTGAATTGTAAACAATAAAATAATTAAGTTAAAATAATATATCAAAACCATAATTCAATAGAGGAACTGTGTTATTATTATCTGCATTGCTCTCTTTGCGAATACCTCAAACTTAAATAAAATAAGATTAAAAGTCTAACAGGCAACAATATACAATAATTTGAAGTGCATTTAATTGTATTAATGTTATCTAGTAATATAATATAAAATAAATTCTATATTTTAGTAATTGATTTTTGTGATTTTTGCGATATACTTTTTTTTTACTTTTCATTTGGGAGGCAACGTTGCGCATACAACACATGATTCTTATACTAATTAAATCGAAAGGTACGCGCTTTGACTTGTGAAGTTAATGAAGAGTAACCACGCGCACCCACTTGCTATATAATATTAAACTCCTTCGCACAATTCTTGCACTGTCAGTTGTAGCGGGACACATTAAACCAATATTTGCAATTAATTTTGTCCGTGATAGAGAATAAGTAAATATTTGTTCATTTTACGTGCATTGAACTTGCTCTACATTGAAATTAATATCCTTTTTATACTAAAATATATATAAAAAAAAGTTTGTTTTTCAATAAAAAATTATACAACGAACATTAATAAAGTAATTTTTAAATTAAGGTTTCAATTACATTGTTGAAAAATACTTCTTAAATATTAGCATAAATTATTACAAATAATTAACTTGAATAGTTAATGGTGAAAAAATGTCAATTAACTACCTATTTATTTTCACGTCCACATTTAAAAACTTTTTTTAATATCGATGTAAATATAAAATATAACCAGCCATTTTTAAGATACTGTATGTGTATATTTTAGCTAGTTTTTACTCTTTATTTTTCGTAATTTAATCACTGACCTGTCACTACAACAGCCTTCTAACGCTGGATCAATAAAGTTATAAATAATAAATTATATACACCATCCGTAATAATATGGTAAGACTACGCTTAATAACTATTATTTAATACAATATTATTTTTTTAAATGTTTAAGGGTCACAAAAAAACACAAATATTATTTGTTGTGTTCAGCATTTCGTACAACGCCATCTACTAAACGAATATTCTCTTACAATATAATATCATAGCTTCTCGCCAGATCGTGTAACATAAGTTTAGTAGGTAAAGAACTTACTATTTCATTTTTTTAGAAAATAAAGACTGCATTTTCTAAATTTCCGCTCTATGTATTAATATGCGTAAGTCGATTCCAAAATGGTTCACCGATGTCCGAAAAAAATCTTCTGACTTATGAATTATTGTGTTTTAGTGTGTCGTTTAATACATTTCAATAATATTATATTGAAGAATTAAAACTAATAAAAATAATTTCAAAAAAAATGAATTTAAGTTTAAGCTTTTATTCTGGTTTATTTCACATAAATCGTATCATTTAACGTATCGTAAAGTAACTATTTCAGTATGAGCATATAATATTATTTAAAGTCATATAACCTAACAGTGCCTAAATAATACATTTCGAGAATAAAATCATATATATGTCTATAACTTGAAATGCAAGTAGCTTTCGCAAATAAAATATTACTATTAATTATTTCAATAAACATAATAATATAATATTAGCATTATTACTTAAAGTTTCACCATTGGGAAACTGTTTTTTTCATGTATGTCACGTAATTTATTATTTTTTTTTATTAGCACGCATGCTTATTGCAACACTAATTTACAGACGGTATGTCAAATAAATAAAGTTAAAAAAAAAAAACGTATTATACCTAATACACTATTTAGTTAATTTTCTGTTGTATTAAGATTATCCACTTATAGGCACCATTTAACAAAAAAAAAAAAAAATTCAAATAATCTCAAATTTATCTTAACGCTCAACTTGCTTTGATATACTTTTATCATTACACAAGTTAAAGTTTTTAATAGAATATCGAATGGCCTATTAAATAATTTAAGACTTTTAGTGAAGTTAGTAAACTCAAGTTTGTCTATTTTCTTCGTATATATTTTAATGACAAAAACTTTCAAAGTAAACAGGTAAGACAATAAGACACAGGCAGCAACATAGTACGTAGGATTTTATTTCTGGTAAGATTTTCTTTTTTTTTTTTATCAAAGACTGATCTCAAAAAATTCTATGACTGTACGTATACTATTTTATGTGGTCTTCAATTTCGCTAGGAATATAAGTGCTGTTATAAGTAAAAAAAATATATTTTTAAAAATACATTTTATGAATCTTAACATAATAATATAATGTAATATGATATATATATTATTTTTACTACTATTAAATCTTCACCTATACAATGTTAGTAAGTATTAAATAATAATATAAAATAAAAATCAATTTAAAAAAAAATTCTATTCAAATGTGTAGCACAAAAAGGATACCGAATTGGCACGTTAAATGAACTCATTCATATCTTGTGAATGTAAAATCATTAGTGTTACACGACATTGATATTCATATCAAAGTTAAAATTCGGTGATTTTTTTTTAAATCGATGATGAATTATTGTTATTTATTAACTTGTAACATTAAATATAGTGATATTGGAAAACAACGTAAAGTAATTATTGCACTATTAAACAACATATTATTTAATAATATTACCTCAATTTTGTCTATGTAGTAAATTGTACGTACCACATATTAATTGCTTGTAAATAGTAAACTATGAACTTATGTATACTAAAAATAACGTTTTTTTCAAATACCTGAACTTTAATATTCAAACACTAAACAATATCGGCTAATCAGTCAAATCGATCAATAATATTTGCCTTTTAATTAAATACTTTTTGTATCTCTTTTTTAAGTGGTATACTATAGAAATATTTTGGTTTTTAAAGCAAACATATCGATACTCGTATAAACCTATAGACAATATATATTACCTACCTAGGTAGTATTAAAGTGATCAAAAATTTATATTTCTGTAAAATGTTTATTATTTCTTTAATAATTACACGTTTTTTTATAATGATAATATAATATTTTATCATTATAATATATCAAACCGACGAAGCGCGAAGTATATTTACAATAATTCTCACAGGCAATTTAATTCAATGTAGTATTTAGTCACGTTATCTGCAGGATATAAGCTTAAAAAATGTAAAAGCTCAAGTAAAATGTTAATAGATGTTTTGTGTTTATTACGATTTTATCATCTGAACATCTAGATTGACGAAAGTCGATTATTTCCGTGCTAGAGGTGTGGACAAGGCATCACGATTAAATGGTTTTTTGTTTTATAATTTCCGTATTATTAATACGCTTTCGGGGGAGGCGATGTGCGTGCTCTAAATGTTTAATGTGACCTTTTTATCGAATAAGCAATTGACTTTATTTCACATAAATTTATATTTTATCGTGCATAATTATTTACCATACTTTGCGCACAAACATTTTCCGTCTGTAAAACGAAGATATTATATTAATATCGTATATAGGTACATGATAATTATTTTAAAGCTACATCAATCAGTTAATGTACGAAAATCAATAGTTTTCTTATGAAATGACAATAATACGTATATCTTTATTAGCGGACGCGCGCACAAATACCTAATAATAATCGGCATAATACTCGCGTATCGTAACATTTCAACATCGTCAGGTCCTGAAAACTGTGGAACAATATAGTTTTCTGTTCGGCATTAATTGAAGCTAGTACAAAATGTTCGCAATGCTCTAAAATATTATCGTTATTATCGCCGTACAGTGCGTTGCTTATCAGAGTGAAAATAATTTATCAGAGTCATTTATACTTATTTGATCATCGTATCGCGTTAAATGTTATATGATATATATATATATTGGTTCGTTCAGCGCAGGGGGAAACAAATTACCTACGTGATGTGCTTATTTAGCACTCTTCTCCGAAACAGTGCGTATTTTTTTATTTTTTTTTTTTTAGTAATTGCATTGTGTAAAAAAGACGTTTCCACTTTATGTACTTGATGTACGGGATATATTCTGTATAATAGACTAAAAACTCGTACACGCGACACGAACGGAGTTCGTACGCAAAGTGAACAACACATATTATTATATATTGTGGATAAAGACGAGATCACGAAATGGATACGTAACGATACATTTTCCATATACATTACATAATTTTTTTTAACAAAATAATATATACAAAATAAAGCAAAATATTATTTCAATTGTATTATACGTATCTATGTATTCTTAATATACTTATGTAATTTACACTATTCACTTGATTTTAATTTAATTTAATTTAATCATAATTTATTTTATAAATATCGGTCAACACATGAACACTGCATGTCTCATCTTGTCTCTATAATGTGACCTGTTCTCAAATATAAACTTACATTTATTATTTTTTTTCTGAATGTATCCTGGAGTTATATTGATTTTACTATTCTATGTGCCTTTTTTCGTTTAACACTTTTTTTGAGACAGAAATAAAGTTCAAAAAGTTTCACGGAATACCTACATATAAATTGTCAATTGAACATAGATTTTGTTTTAAACAACTTATTTTTTGAATTTCTCAGTAGTTTTCAAGAAATTCATGAAAAACAATTTTAAAATCAATTCGTATCCAAAACGTGTGGAGCAAACAATTTTTCAATATTTCAGTAAAAGCTAATTTCCACTAAAAATATTTTTCGAGACAAAAATTTAATTAAATTGGTTCAAACATAATAATCTAAATAATCCAATACATTCGTCAAATTTTATAATTCACTATTTTATTTATCTGTAAATTATATAATTAAATTATTTTATTTTATTTTAATGAAGGTTATTTGCCCAATACACATAAAATAATGTCATCGAAACAACAATTATTTAATATTATCTTAATAGGTGTGACACATAATCATTTCTTAGACAATATTATAGGAAAAATTCTAAGAGTGAGAGTATTTTTTATATCGCACGAAAATTATTTTGACGTCACATCTAGTCAATTGTAAGTAGATTATAGATCACGTTAAAAACCATTTGCCTATTCGTAATTTTTTTTTTTTTTTTACTTATATAGTCTGAAACATATATACGTGTACCTATACCTCCTTTACGATTTAATTGATAACACTAATCTAAGCAAAATTATTCAACCACGATCACAATTCACTTATATAATATAAACTACAGTTTCAATGTAATATGTAACCATGGCAACGTAAACGCAGAGTCTACCGGTGGATCATCTCGGGGGAGCTGTCTGTTTGAATTTACGGAGGATTCTCGTTCGGAAGGAATAATAATAGAAAGACTCTGGAAGATTAAAAGGAAACCTAAATATATATATATATATATACCTATATATAATACATAAACATAAAGTGTAAACCTATATAATATATATATATATGTGTATAGGAAGAGAGATATTATAACACAGTACGTGATATTACATTTACATGTAAGCTGATTTTTAAATTGTTTTATATCAAAAGTATGAGCTATTACGTGGCTTTGTTTTTAATTTATCTTCTTTAGTTGACTAAATGATAACCATACTACACTTTACCAGTCACTTTCAACGTATTCATTTATACTATACAATACACGAGTTTGATTGATATCAAAACGGAGATTTATCCTACATGTTTGAATTAAATAAAATGTCATAATGTAATAATATTTCCAAAATACTTTTAAAAAACCACATTATTATTTCCCAAACAAGTTTTAATACAGCTGTATTTATTTTCAATTTTTTATTTTTTAAGTGTACGACTATCAATATTAGTCTTTACGTGTATTGTAAGAACGTTGTTACACACAGAAAATATAGCAAAAGAAAAAATGCTGTTTACTTATTTAACTAGCCATTATTTTCAGTCCGTACGAGAAAAAAAATTGATAAAACTCTAGAGACTACTTCATAACGAATAATATATAACCACAACAGGGTGTATTATTATTATCATTTCTTTAGAATTTTTAGACCATACCAAATATGACCCGAAAAAAACATTTGATATAAAAAAAATATGTAAATACGAGTTATATCGTCTCATCAGAAAGTAATAGAAATTCTAAAATTTGAACGGATCCCGTGAATATATTAATATACCTCTATACGGGTATTTGGTATATCTACCTACTATAAAATTGTCAATCGATTGACAGTACATATTTTATATGACTTATCGAAATATAAAAATATTATATGAACCTAATATAATATAATGATAGGGCGTTGAGACAAACGTCGTTTTAAAACCAATATTAAAATACCTATTTATGTATATTATATGTATAATAGTTGCATCGTAGGTACTTGGTTTTCTCCGTGCCGTATTTATTTCAAATATATCACACAGCGTAAACCATTTCGCATGTGCTGAATTATACAGCGTAAACTCTTGAAAATAAATATCACTGTTTGCGATGCATCAGATAATATTATGTTATTAGGTAGGTATACGCAATGCAATAATTAATTAACTACATAAATTGTGATTATTGTGTTTTTATGTCATACTATACGCGGGTGAGTTATTTACACGGAAAATAACAGCAGGCATTATACAGAATGTGTTTCACCTTTCACTTTTTTTTTTTTTTATCTAATTACAAGTTTTGAAATACAATTTTTTTTGTTAACTGTCATAATTTGAAATATCTATTTGTACGTACAATAAAATATTTGTAAGTATTTTAAGAGTTGAATTTTTACTGATCAAAATTTAAAGCATATGAGTACACACGCACACAACCATTTATGATAGTATTGAAATACTTATTTAACTAGTCATTATTTTCAGTCCATACAAGAAAAAAATTTAATAAAACTCCAGAGACTAATTCACAACGAATAATAATACATAACCAACAGGGTATATTATTATTATTATTATCCATTTATGATTTTTAGACCACGTCTAAACGTCAACGTCTCACCGTTATAAGATAATAACATGCCAATTAATATATTATTAATAAATTATTACTATAATTTTTCGCTGCTTTTATTATAATACGTGTACAACAAACTATTTACAAAACTACTGTGAGTTGTACGAAATAACCTATTGGCCGTACGTCGAATTCGAAACTATTAGTTGTATTTTTTTTTATTATTATGATACGTATACAAACGTATAACTAAATTCGAATCATTATTTGTTTATTTATCAAAAATTTGTATATATGCCATACTGGTAAAATAAATATATACAAAAATTCAATAATTTTTGTTATTTTATTGTATCTTAATGCCAACGAACATTGGTACATCGAATCTCGTGATAAAAGAAAATGCTTTTAGTATTCAAGAAAGATATAATCAATTATATAATAATGTAATACTATTTAAAATCTTTAAATTTTTAAAGTCGGGTTGTGCAATTCACTGTACAAGCGTTAAAATATACATTATACATTTATGTATACTATTGAGTGTAGTGCATAATATATAACATTAAGTATGGAATAAAAATACTCTATAGCAAAAAACTACAGTTATTGCCAACGGTGTTTATCTAGTTATAACTAAAAATTTAAAAGAGTTGTAAATATAATCATGGATGTCAATCGTTCAACATTTAATGACTATCAACTCTATTTTTTTTATTAAATTGGTAATAATAATATGTTTCTGAATAAAAATAAAAATAAAACTTAACAAAAAAATATATCAACCCATTAAAAGAAGGGTAATATTAGCATAATTTAAAACATATTTTTAGTATGTTTAGTGTTTACATTGTAGTTAGTTAAAAAATTGTAGAAATATGTAAGTATGTGTGTTATTTATTATATTCTACAATTATATAGTGGAATACATTAGGAAATAATAGTATACCAATCAACATAATATACGTCATTATGATATCATTCAGTTCAAGTATTATTAGTTTATTATCCATAGAGAAAAAAAATAATTAATGAATAAAAATATATTTGATTAACCTGAAAATCTTACACACATATGTCATATTATTCATATCCGTAGTGCTATGGGACCAATTTCCAATACTATATAATGGCGGTTCGTCTTGCAATTTTTCGTAGTATTTATTTATAAATTATTGTGATAACTGTTATGATAACAATAACAATAATAATAATATTATCATGATGGATGTTTAGTGGATGGACCGCGTTGCCGTCGTGGTGGACATGAGCTGCTGATTAAATCCCGTGTGTACACAATACCGATAATGATTTTCGGCGTTAATTATTATTATTATTATTATTATTGTTTGGTTTTAAGGTCGCGTTAGTATTTTACTATATAACACCTCAATGTATAATATAATAACCACAACACACTATGAACGAATACTGCTGAATAGATACTATAGCTGTGCAATATACAATAATGTCATAATGCCATAATCACGCCCATAATATAACAACAATAATAATATTGTATCGGTTTACTTTTGTTCAAAAATAAATGTATATAATATATTTTTTAAACGATCATTTACAGTTAAAATATTATCTAATATTATATTAATTTCAATATCGTTTTACCGTAATAATATGATATTATGCAATGTGATTGGGAGTTTGTGTTTTGTATCGTATGTTTATTGTTATTGATGTAACGTTATGCATATTATCTTGTATGATTCCAGCAAAATTACTACAAAAGTGTTACTCAAATTTTTAACAATCAATATTCATATACATATTTAGGTAATACATACAAACATTTTTGTTTAATTCACTATTCAAAATGATTTTCAAAACTATATAGCATTAATTTAATATTAAATAATATTCTGAAAGTATGTGAGAATTTTCCCTTAGAAATGTCAAAAATTCAAATTAATTTAAACCATCGAAGAATGAAATACTTTTTAGGCATATTATAATAATATTACGTTCTGAGAACTGATACAGTAAAAATAAATAAATAAATAATTATACAAGTCACAATTCAAAAATAATAGCTTATCTAAATTAATACAATTAGGTAGGTGTAACCTATTTTGTAAAATAATGAGATATAATTTTTTGTTTATTTTAAATTCATATAAAAATAAAAAGGTACAGTTCATTTTAAAAAACGACTAAGTTCTCTTTAATAATTACATAAATTTAGAAAAATTATATTTAAATTGGTTAATAAGAACTTTGTTCTAACCCCGATTTTCGAAATCTTTTAATAAACTTAGGACAATTTTATCAAATACTTATATTATTTTTTTTTATACCATTAAAGGAGTGTTCTGTAACGATACGAACTTCTTTAATTTCTAACAAGGGCCAACTTTTATCACAGAAAATATTCTCAAGCAGATTATAATATATAATACTATGTTTTATTCTTCATTACTATTATACGTTATATAAGAATAGACCTTTTTTAAAATAAACAGTACGCTAATTTTAATTTAAAAAAAAAAATGTATAATTATATTGAAAGATACATGATAATATTATATCAATTAAGAATTTAACCATTCAATCGCTCAATACTAGTACAATAGCACGACGATTTACAGAACGTTTTAGGCCCTTCAATATTGCCTACCTTACCCTTTTAACATTTTCTTGTGTAGAATGTAGATATAGTTCTTTGTGATCCTAGTGGTCTTATCTTCATCACTGTTCCCTGTGTGTGAAATTAATGGACCCATTATAAAAGAATTTTAACAAGTTGGATCAACCCGAAACCAAAATTAATGAAGTCAATATCACTGCTGTATATTGACTATCGAATCATTTGTCTGCACGTAAATAATGTAGGCAAAAACGCGGTGGCTTAAAATCTGCACAGTACCTACACAAGCATGATCGCTACTGATAACTTTAATAGCATATTGTAGAGAGTTGTTTGATACCAATACCCTCCCCCCTAACCTCTCTTCCTCTTTTACACCGATAAATACGACATGTCAATTCAGGTCTATCCCCCCTCCGGACACTGTATATAATATTTTAGTACATAAATAAATTTATATCAATAAAGTATAACATAATAATATTTCAATGTCATATTTATGCACAATGATATTTCTATTCAGTGTTAATTTGCTTGAATGATTTTTTTTAATCATTTTAATTATTTAAAATACTAAAACAATACATTTAAATAACTTTTTTTTAAGTATTAAAAAATCGTTAATGAACAGGAATTATTTTATTTTATTAAAAATGTTATTAGAATTCAATATAGGTATATTAGGTACAAAATATTTTAATACTTTTTTATAGTTTTTGTAATGTATAGAAAATAAAACAATAAAATGTACTTATTAATCATTTAAGAATAATTTATAATTAATTATTAATGTACCTACATAAAAAAAAATATTTATAAGGTACTTATTTATTATTTACAAGCCAGATTATCTTAAGACAATGAATTAAGCGCTAAGTCTTAAATAATTAAATTTGAAACATCTTAATATAAATATTTATTTATTCGAAAGAGTAGCTTAGTCCATATCAAAGTATAAAATATTCATTATAACCTAAAATAATATATACCTTTTTTTATCGATATCTGATACTAGAGATTAGGATATGAGCTTTTTAAAATATTTTTAAAAAAAATCAACAATATATTGGTAAATATATAAAATATAATATATTAAAATCAGTTGTCAAAAATCCATATTTTTTTTTTTTACCAAGCTTCTCTTATTTTAAATTATTTTAAAATAAAATTAGGTTTACTAATATTTACGCTATTATTTCAGTTCACTACATTTAACGATGGACTTAAAAAAGAGCTTTTTAATTTATCACCAAGAAGGATCAAATTATTTTTGATCAACATAAAAAATAATAATAAGAGTATGATAAAATAACCGTTAGTACCATGGATATAATAAAAACCTTATAATATAAAGATACTATTTAAGACGACATTTACTGTTGTCCAATAAACGAAAAACCTATTCTATGTTTATATGTACAATATAGAGTGCTATAATAAATTCAGTGGCATAACGTTGATTAAAATGTGTCCAATAATTATACAATTTGTTTGTATTTAGTCAACATGTTGTATGGTAAGTACTCGTATAATTATTATTAAGTATTAATCTGATATTTAAATATACAAATTAATTAAAAAATATTTTTTATTCTAGATTCTGTCTTGGTGTTTGGTGCAATATTTTTTATTTACATAAACGAAGATTAAAAAAACAATGTATAGTACGATTTGAACGTGTTTTGTCATTAAGTTTGTTACTGTAATATATGTGTCAAATTTAAATAAGTAATAAACCATTAAAAAATGCACATGCATAGCGATTCTGTAAGGAAATGGAGTATTGAGCTCTATTTCTAAGAATATATATTTTGTAATAATTTATTTATGTTACTATTGATAATAATAAGTTACGATGAGCTAATTTTTGCAGAAACATCGAAAACATAATATTATTTATTATTATTATATTATATCATATATGTTTGTTATTTAATTATTAAAAGCCAATACCACGCATTCCATAGAACGGCACGTAAATATGACTGTGATATAAAATGCTTAAACAAATAAATATTTTAAAAATTAAATTCTGTATAGAAAATTATAGTCTAATATAAATAATTAAATTTCCAAGTTCTTATGATTAATATTTTTTGAGTAATAATAAAATAATAACAACTAGTTTTTGATAATAATAAATCGCTGTATAATATGTATTTTCATATCTAATGTTCTCAAAATATTAACTTTAAATATATGTTTATAAAAATTAATATGGCTTTATGATTAACTGTTTTTTATAACTATTAGGAATATATTTTTATTATATTTTTAAGCTTTATATTTTGAAATTAAAAATTGTATGAATTTTTACAACAAAATAACCTACATTAATTCTGATGAATTTCATACAAATTTTAACTTTCAATACTTATAAACATATTATTACAGTTATGGTTCATGAACATATATCTAAATAATAAAAATTAAAATGTGCATAAAAACTACCAAAAAAGCCATCATAGTACGAATATTATATTAATGTTAAAAAAAATGCTAGTATAAATTATTATTATTATTATTATTATTATTATACATGATTCAAATATCTATATAGACGTTCAATTTTGAATAACAACATAAAAACTAAATCGATTACGTAGAAAATTGATTTTGTGTAAATATTTTTGTTTTCTCAAAATTGTTTGTTTTTTTTATTTCTTGATTATTTTGAAAACTACTGTGAATTTTTTACTTTTGACCTGACAAAGTACAAACTAAATCCAACTTTTTATCAGAAATCACTCTCAATTTTTAATATTGAAGTATTTTTGCTTTTTCTAAACTATGTAGTCCCAGACACAAAAAAAAATATTATATACAACCAATACATTCATTGCTTCGTTGAGAATCTAAAATAGTCAACATTTACTTTTATAACAATAAATTTGATACCATATATTTTTATGTCTAAAACTCCTAAAAATCATATATTGTGTTGAAATATAGATGTCATACTTATTTTATCTCAACAAATGTGTGTTCATAATCGTAAAACAATTTCATTAAATATCAGTAGCGACATTTTTATCATAATTCTTGGATTTATGTACGGAATTTACGTCTTTCGAATGTTTTTCACTTAAAAATCAAAATACTTTAGTAAATGCTGTATCATTTTGAAGCTTATAAATTTCAATATACAGTTTAAATTATTTACAAACAATAATTATGAATTAATGTTTTTTATTTTATATATATTAAATTCAAAAATTTTTAAACTAAAATGTTTGATTACTATATTAGTGTAGGTATGTAATTTAACAATCATCAACGCTTCTTATATTTCACAAGCAAGTTGTTAGAAAGTTTGAAAAATAGAAATACTTACAGTGTTTAGGTGTAATAATGTTTCACAAAATACATAAAAAAATCCTAAGTCAACTTCTATACTATGTAAATGTATTATACACAATAGAAGTTTTTTTTTCACATTTAATATTAAATAAATATACCTTTGCGTCGACGCTTCTGATCATCCAGCCTAAGTTGCATTTAGATATTTTAATTACAATTTCCATTTACTATCATATATGCTTTAATTTCTAACGTTTGTTGGTTTACGTTTGATTTTAATGAGTAACTAAACAATATATAAGTAAGTACATTATATAACAACCGAACAACAAATAGGTACCGTTGACATTCGATATATTCTACCGAATCTTTAAAACCATCGTTATATTATTGTTGTGACAATATTATGTAATAATAATCGTGAAAATTATTAAAAATCGACTCAGGTTGATATTTAGTTGTGTTTTTATGAAATACCGATCAATGTTCCAACAAGATGAAACACATCAAAATTCTTATGGTTTAAATTCCAAACGTTTCAAACGTATTACGACTTAGGAGTTTAATCTTGTTCGGACTTATATCTAGGACGCTATATCCGCGGGTACCGTGGTGTAAAAACAGTTTAAGACGTATATCGTATAATAGGTTTTTTATTTTACTTTGTGATAATTCGGAGAGGATTGAACGTCGATCGTGAACGACCCGATAACTATATACTTAAGTATAATTTAAGGTTTTCAATTGAGGTTGTTGTCTTCTCTAAATGTATATAATATATAACTACATACTTTAGCAGATAAAATGAGGCGACGACAATTGAAAAAGTCGCAACTGAAAGTGGAAAGGTCTAAGCGATTTACTATAATCTTTCACGACCCGTCACCCGCCATCGACTGTGAATGGTAGTGACGTGAAGGCTTGCGCACCGTGGGGGTGGTCCACGAAATCGTCTGGTATATATTTATATATGTATACCTGAATATTATGATATTATAATAATGTTATATCGAAATAACGAAATCATCCGGCGAGGACGCCAGAACGGCGCTAGAAAAACGAAACAGAGTTTCCCGCGAAAACGCTTCGGCGGGACATCGGACGGATATGTCTCTCGGCGGTGGCCCTGGGCGTGCGCACGAACGCCGGAGAAACCATTTCGCCAGGGGCTCAGCACTACTCCAGTCGATCACTGAGGTGGCGCGTGTGATCGTCGTGCGTTGCCCAAGAGTCGCACTGTTGTGTATGTGCGTATAATAATATATTATTATAAATAATATGTACACATAAAACATAATATGTAAGCAGCCAATGAGAGGCATTTACTATATTATTATAGTTCGGTATCGCGAAAAAAAAACCCCAAGCGCGCCAGTTTAAAAATCCGTTTTTATGTCGCCATAATAAAAATATAACAGTTGGAAAAAAGTTTTCGAAAAACCTTAACTCTTCACGCGGACTCGTTTCAGTCGCCGTACATACAGGTACCCGCGTAATGACATTATCGTGATCGTCGTGCCATATCATATTATTGTATACCGTCATTGGAAGAATTCCCGTGCACATAATATTATAGTCGTCGTAACGCGTTATATTTACACTTGCCGGTTCTGCGATTGAGCTGATTTTCAATCTGTAAGTATAAACATACGTATACGTCATGCATGCACAATATTAATATCGTAATGATATCAATCGTAGACATAAAAACATTAATATTTATCACGACAGCAGACTCGTAGGGCACGTAAGTAAGTACTTTGCGTGTATATAATACGCGTTTCAGGTATAATTTAATACATCGTTTCTGCGTATTCTGTATTAGAGGATTACATTGCTGCATTGAGGGCGATATTTTTGTTTATTTTACTTTAATTAAATATGTTTCACCGCACAAACTTGTTAGGAACACTTATGATAAGTATTTCAAACATTACAACCAGCAATTGAATTTGGAATACGCACATTTGAGTATTTTCTTTCTTATTAATGCATTCACATAATATTTTGCAAGTAAACGTACTTTTTTTTTAAATAGTTTGTAAAAATACTTTTTCTAACGTGATATTTATTATTTAACAACTAAGCGTTTTTTCTCAGTTCTATGTACTGGTTAAAGGTATTATTGGTTAAGAATTGATATTGTGTGTATAAAATTATTTGGTGAACAGGACAATTTTAAAAAGTTAAATACGAAAACAAATTATTCTTTTTATAAAATTATAAGAAAAATAAAAAATAATAATACTATCATAAAAGTATTTTGCATTTCAAACAATAAAATAAATATCTTGGAAACTAAAAGTTTTCGAAATATCCCAGCATAAAGGTAGATACCAAAATTGTTTTCTAAAAATAAGACATCGAATTTAAAATTTGAATACTATTATATTATATTTCAATACGTATTATTTTTTCCTCATATTTTTATTTAAATATACTTAACTGATATTGTAAAATATAGGCACACGTATTATAGCAGTAAAACGCAAGTTTTTATAGTAAGTAAATAATATAATACATAATATAGTTTTAGACAATCAATAACACTGTAAATATAATTTCTTAGAAATAATAAATAATGGATACATTATCAAGTTTTTTTGAGTAATAAACTAATTTATTATTATCGTATTATTTACTGAAGTTATATATTATACTGAAATAATGTACTTTAATACAGAATAAAAAACACTATCGTATACATGTATTTAAAGTTATAATTTTATAAATTATATTTATCTTAATTTTCAGTTAAAAGTAAAACTAATAATATTTAAAGAATAAAAAATGTATAAACTTGAAATATTGCGAAGTAAAAAAATGTTAGTAACATAACATTCATTTTATCGTCGTTATTTAAGAAAATTAAAATGCATGTCAAAGTCTAAAAAACTTGAAACAATTATAAAATTCTTAGTGCACACTGCACTATTAATACAATTATAAATAATATTATTTAAACATATTATATTATTATACTATTAGTAAAATATAAATTAATTATGTACAAAAATATAAGGTCAATTTAAAAATTTAGTTGATAAAATATATTTTTTGAGATTGTCATTAAGGATTGCACATGTTTCAATGATCCTCAAGAAACTATTCAATTGTACATCGTCATCAAAATACACTCTTGTCTAGTACTCAACTGTCTCGTTGCCCTTTATTCTCAAACACACTTTGGACCATGTATAAAAATGTGCTCTGTTACTTAATTTTCATCAAACTAGATTTTTAGAATAATATATTATTAACAAAATATAATTAGGTGTATTAGGTAGCTGCAGGGTAGAAATAATTGTATATGACATATGTATATATTTTAATAAATAATCAGATAGCAAATAATTCAATTAGGTAAGTATATTATCAAATATATAACACATTATCCAACTGAGATAAAAATATTTTATTCTTTTACATTTGTTTACAATAAATATACTTAAGAATAAATTTATTTAGGTATATCAATGCAGTTTTTTTTAGAATTAGTAGTTGTTATAAAAATTGTAAAACGATAATATTTAAAAATGAGAAAAAAACTTGAATGTAATTTACGGCAAAGCCATTAGTTTGAACAAAATTTATTTTGGTTATTTCATTGTAATTCGGGTATAAAAAATTCATGACACTTGACATTTTAACGAATTATTTAAATAAGTATGGTATTGACGTGATATATTTTTTAAACAAAATGTTCAATTATTAAAATGTCAAAATTGTTTTATTTTCACAGTATTTATTTTATAAAATTTGCAATTTAAATTTTAAATACCTTGAGTTTAACATGATCTATAATGACTACAATAGCAACTAAAATGACGCGTCAGTTTAAAAATATTTATAAAAAAAATCATTATTAAAAATGTTTGAATGTATTTAAAGTTTTAAAATTTCCCTATTAAATATATATAGTTTAAAGTATAAATAGAAATAAAAATCGGTAAGTTTTACACCATACAATATATTATTACACATTGTAAAATAAATGTCTCCAGAGAATACCAAATATAAATGCATTTTTTGCAGTGGCCATTTCTTATTTTCGATGGAAATATTAAAAAATGTCAAATTTATACTTAACAATCAAATATAAGTTATATCAAAATTAATAATTTAGGCTCCCTTAAAATTCAATTACATTTCAGCCTAGCTACATATTTTTTTAATTGTTCCTTTAAGTAATAAAAAATGAAATTTACAAATAAGGAATCACACAAAGAAGTAAATCTTCAGAAACTTTAAGCTAGAAAAAATATATATTTTTTAATTATTGAATACACTGATAAAAAAAAAAAACTTACCATAGTTTTGGTCTGTAACTTATGAAAAAACGTAAAGTAATGCCATTCATTTTCACGGTAATAGAAAAATAATAAAATATTATTTAAGATACTTACCGATTTTTGATTTATATTAAGACATCGTCTTATAACTGTTATGAGTTATTTTTTCCCCCAATAACATATTACTGTCGTATATTTATTGGAAATTTATTTTTATTTTTATTCTTTGACATTATAATAATACGTTAGTACATTTTTCATGGTTTTTCGTAACTTTCTCTCTCTTTATATATATTATATTGTCTAAATTGTCTAAATTAGCTTCATACATTCTGACCAATTTATCAGCTAAATAGTAGCGCACCAAAATGTCATTTTGGCAAAACGTCCACGCTAAATCGACCACCCTGAAACGTTCTAAATACTTATGATACTATTGGTTATGACACAGAGAAGATTAAATATAAAATAATAATAAATCATTAGGGTTAAACGCAATCATTCTACCGATGACCACCACCACAAAATATGTTAAAAGCTAGGTATTAAATTTTGTTTTAATACAAACTTACTATATAAAAAAAAAAAAAAAACATTTTAACGTTCTGCCTACCCCTATCGTTAGTACACATATAATACTATACATAATAGAATATTGATCGGGGCTACGTCACGGCATTGTATTATTAATTTTATTCCGGTAAATTAAATACAATATTTTCAATTTTGGCAAGTGGCAGCTAATATCTATCCAAATTCCAAATCGCCCGTTCAAAATTAAATAAGTAGATTTATAGGTCAAGTTAATATTTTCAACAAATAGCAAAAAAAAAAAATCTTCAACAGTTTTAGAAATATATTACCTAGTAGGTGAATGAAAATATTTATTAACGTTCATTATGGAATGATAAATATTATAATACAACAAACAAAATTAATTTAATTTTAAGCAAACACGTTTATTTATTTTTCAAGAACTCAATTGGGTAAATTTGTATTTTCAGTAAAACATTTAAAATGTATACTTAATACTAAATTAACTTAATCAAATTAATGAAATATCGAAGTAATCGACTGATTTTAAAATTTAATGAGTAATACGTAGCAGTGTTGATGCAATAGCTATGTAGTAAGTATAGTTCATTAAATATTAATTAAAACAATATGTAAACTGCAAAGTGAGCTAGAATTTATAATTGAAGTAATTTGAGAGAAATACATATACAATTATCATTATTGTTATTCAAAATTGACCATAATAATTATCATAAATATATAACTATAAATAAAAATAGTTACTATTTTTTTTAAATATTTTATCTTTAATAAGTTTTAATAACTTTAAATTGTGTTTATATTAATGGAAAAGAAATTAAGACGCTTCTTTAAATTTGATATGTACGTATAATACATACAACTATTTAATAACATGTTTTTCTACCCTTAAGAAAGAGTCACCCGATGCTCCCTTTAAATATTTAAGAATGTGAATTATTTTAATATGCGATAAATTATTCGTGACTCAAATTGTAAAACGAACAAAACAAAAAAAAAAAAAAATAAAAATTGCTCTGTTCAAAATATAATGTCATTAAAATGATTATTTTCAATGCAAACAACGAGTAAATTTCCGATGCATTTAGAATTTTTATCCAATGACGTTTAAGTTGACGTGAAACTAAATCGTTTACAACACATTGATGTTTGCCATAGGTGCCTACAACAGTGTGCACGTTATAGATTATTATAACGTACAGCTCGTGCATGTATACGCATTTTTATAATAATCGATGTCTGCTTATTAAAAAAAAAATATATATATATATATATAATCATACTTGATGTTATAAACGAATTGAGTAATATTTTATTTACGTAATAATATTCCCGTTTGGGTCTCAGCATTGCTAATGTCAGTCATCACTATATTATGTGGGATGATCAATTTAAAAATAATTTCATAACGTTGTTATGCGAGTGAATAATAGAGGACCATTTGCCGGAATATGTTTATGCTTTTACAAAAATCGTATCCAATTTGCCGAGCGATTCGTATTGTATTCTTGATATTCCGGCCGCGTTCGCCCGTAGCTATTTGTTTTCCATTTTCGGTTGATATCGCGTATCTTTCACTAAATCCTCTCTACGTGCAGGACAATATTCAAAACGTCCCCGGTCCGGCCCATTATTGCAGTTAGAATATAGTGTATGATATTGTAAGCGTATTAAATTAATATGCGAATGGGTCTATCATTATACGACGTGTACTACCGATTTAATATTATGTTAAAACAAAGTATATACTCGTACATATTATGTTGAACGTGTTTTGTCCGAATATTTTTCACTGCGGATACTGCTACTTTGAAATCCTTTCCATTCGTAGAATAATTCACCAGACATACACACATTACACACCTTTACTTTTTTCAGATTATGATTTTAGAAATGTTTAAATAATTATACTTAAAAACTATGTTTTTAATTATTTCGATTTTTAATGTTCCTCGAGGAATAGTGATATAATCTTCTTTTTTTTTTTAACATTAGAACATTGAGCACTAACCCTTTTTACTGTAAATTAAAATATATAAAATGATTAAAAATATATCATATTCTTTATATCTTCTTTATAAAGACGTAAATTAAGGAATTACAGTCAACAAAGAGTTAATAACTATAACGATATTTCCGATCAAATTTGGCTGTGTAAAATACTGACTAGAAAATAACATAATGCGGCCTTAATTGATAAGAATGTTTATGAATTTGCTTGTCGAATTAGAAATCTAAAGAGGCCTACGTTGTAAAATCAGATAATTATAAATTGTATCTCATTTTTAATTATTTATATAAATCGTGACCTAAATATTTGATAATATGTTGAGATTTTTTTTGAAAAATCAATAAATTCTTTCATTTTTCAGACTTCGGAGTGAAGATTTAGAATATAATCATATTTATGTTTATATTGTTGAAATATTTGTTTTTTTGTTAATGATAAAAAAATGTATTATTATAAATAATTAATTAAGTATAACCATTAATAATTTCTATGAATGTACGATAATTCCCGCATAACATCTATAAACGAATATTTTTTGTTTGCGATTATTTAATTTTTATCTTATATAAAATTATGTATCTTTTTCTATTATTATATTTGGCGTTTTTGAACTATATATATGTATAGCATTAAATTTAATTTCTCGAATGAAGCACTCAGGGTTATATGATTTTGGCACTTTTGTACGAAATATTTATTTTTTTTCTTATCTGGTTTTGACGCTTATGTCTTCCACCGGAATACATCTATATAGTACATACTAAATAACAATGTAAATCACGATAACAGACAACATATTTCTACACAAGCATGCGCACTAACGCGTTATAATAATATAATGGTTACTTATAGTTGACCGATTTTTCTATGCATTATAAATTATAATTTAATGTTATATTCAAGATTATATTCCTTAAAAATTGGTTCACAAAACTATAATATATGCAATTTATAATTATTTATACTTATACAATTTTACAAATTATAGTATGATGAAAGATTAATATTGTTACTCCAGTTTTAAAATTGGCTTAGCTACTTATACATTTTATATCTATAATCTAAATTGATATATATATTATATATACTTACATACAGTTAAATAACTCAAAAACTACTTATTAAAATTTAGAGTATATAATTATTACCTAAAAAAATCACAAGATTAATAGAAAAAGGGGAATATTGATTTGAAAAAAGGTTTGTATTGCCATCACATTCTTTGAACGGTATACTAAATCTAAATAATATAAAACATGATAATTAAATACCTTTAATGTTGTAAAATATATTATTAGTATGAATTAATTATTAAATGAAAAATAGGGATGAACGTGCTTGTTGAATCACTCTGTATACGTGTAATAAATATTAAAATATCATGTAAATGTATGAAAAGTTGACTTATGGTCTATGGACTGCCGGCCGCCACCACCGCACCGTGGCCATTCTGTAGTATTGGAGATTATCTAAGAATATTTCGAGTTTTTATAAAAATGGCGAACGGTGGAATATGTTACAAAAGGCAAGGAACGTTTTCATCACAACATCCACAAGTGCAATATGTCGAGAGCGCGCGTAATAAATGTGGTACAGCTTATTTCGTGAAAAATATCAAATACATATCTCATACATATGTGCACAATTTTTATTTCATTTCTTCTTGTTTATTGCGCAAACCGTTATGTACAACAACGAATATAATAATATTATGTTGTTATACGTGTGTTATATTATGTTCTATTTGAACGTGTACGTGGATATAGGTATTCATTAAATGGTTAAATTATAGGTTAAGCGCATGATAGTGACGGCTAGTTAGGGAGGGGGGAAAGGAATAATACATTTAATGATCAAAAATAATTAAATGTTCGTACATAAAGTCTAGGGTGCATTAAATCCAATTGTGTGTATCGATTTTTCATAAGGGCCGATGAAATCATTTAAAATACAATATGGTTTCAGTTCATGTAGATTGCTACTTGAAAACACTGACATGGAGACGGCCTTTCGTCATGACTCTGAACCGAGTTTAATCTAAAACCAATTAAGTAATAAAGGTACGGTATAGTTTAATATAATCTTAGATATTAATTCTAGTGTTTACCGTTCTGTGTTGATACCAGCGCAAACATCGAGGACGTAAGTTCGTAAAAAAAAAAAAAGAACATGGTTTTGGGATGTAATTCGTGTAAAAACACTGTAAACTTTAGACATCCTATTAACACACGTGTCACCGCACTGTGTCTCATTTGTCAAGATTTTTTTTTATCATTGCAAATATCTTAGATATTTTTCATCGCTTATCGACACATGTCTAAAATCCCACTGGAAAATAAAATAATAAATTGTCATACACACGAACAAAATATCATGTTTTAAACATCAAAAATGTCTAACTATCGAAAATAATATTACAATCACTTTCGTGTCATAAGGTGATTCGTAATTATTATGTATTGAAATAAATGAAAAATTAAATCTTTTAAAAAAATATAATTATATATATTTATTATTAATACTAAACTGAGCTTCTACTTCTTCTAGAAATATCTTTAATTATTATTATTATTATTATTATAACGTTTATTCTGTTGCATTCACAAAATAAACGCCAATCGCATACAAAGAAATACGTAAAGCAATGTTCTCTACCTTAACCGCTGTTGGTTAATTGTCGGTAACATATTTTTGATTTAATCACAATGGTTTGGTATACAGTTACCTAATCATTTTCTCAATAAAATAAATAAAATCGTCCAAGAAATAAAGCAATAATTTCAAAAACGGCAGGTTATTTGGCCTCTATAATCGAAAACCCTTTGACGTAGTTTAATTTAAATGCCAACCGTTAAATGAAGTTGATGAAAATATCCACAAGTCAGGTAGTTGAACTTAAAATTTAAATTCTAAACTTTATCCTCAGTTTATTATATATATATATATGCCGTATACTCGTACTGTAAAATATCATATATAATAATATGAAATATTCGAGATATTAAAACATTTAAAACCATGAAAAATAAGATTGAGGCATTGATACAATTGTTAAAAAAGTTAAAATTATAAATATGTTTTCGTGGATTATTGATAATTTTAAATCTAAAATTAAACCAATCTGCTACAAGACATATTTCTATGATGGTTTTAATGACATAGCTAATAACTTTTATGAAAGCGAAAAAATTCCAAATTATTTAACTTCATTAAAATTCAAACTAGTTTACATATATTTTTTTTTTTTATACAATAATTGATCATTCAATATAATTAAAACATTTAAAAAAACAATATTGGCATAGTATTTCTAAGATTAATAAAAACTATGATCAAGTACAATTATCATAGTAATAATTAACAGTCACCGACTATGATTTTATTACGAAATTTAAAACTGATATGTCCGTTTGAAATAATAGATAATTGTTTAGGTCAATTATCAAAAAATAAATAAATACAATAAAAAAAATAAACAATAAAAATACAGGTCCATTAGCAAATCCTGTATAGTTATTGGAGTCGATAAAAAAATAAAAAGTAAATGTTTATTTTTTACCAATCCAAAGGGGCACCACGTTAATTGTTCGCAGAAAATAAATTCGCGTGACAGTTGCTCGCGTGACAACTATTCGCAGGAATATTATTCGAATAAGAAAATAATAATTGTTTGCGCATAAATTGTTCGTAAAAAAAAAAAAAAATAAGACTTGATAATCATGTAATATATTTTGTTATCTATACGGCAGTTAGTAAATAACATACTATATTAGGTAGTTAGGTAGTCGTAGAGGCCAAAGAATAGATCCTCATTTGTGTATGGAATTGTTATAATTCAGTAACAGCAGCCGGCAGGCCTTCCGCGAACTAATAAATCAGTTGAGGGATGGCACAATTGTTTTTTGTCTACACTTAGTTCATCCAAACATCATCAATTTTGAGATTTATACATGCACTCCAAAAAACTTCAAAAGTTCAGCAGTATGCGTTGCGGGTTAAGAACCACCATTAAAAAAAACGTATCAATATAAAAGTTAAAATTAAAAAAAAAAAAATGTGCAGATTATAATAACCGTGCAACAATTGATTATCTTCGAGGTGTTGCATACGGCAATTTTTAATTGCAAATATAAAAACTATGTACTTTCATATTGACATCTACAAACGTGGAAAAATACTCAACTACATTGTAATTTATTTTTTATGTATTATAAGGTATATTTATCAAAAAAAAAAAAAAAATATATATATATATATATGTATACATAATAATAAAAAATATTTTAATATTATGTGAACCTATTTTGAATTAACAATATAATATTGAACATGCGAACAATGTATGGCACGAACAATTTTTGTATTCGAACAATTTCCACGGGAACATTAGACGCGCGGGCAACTGTCGCGCAAACAATTTTCAGCGAACAATTGACGCATATCCGCGCAAAAAGGTAGGTACAACGATGGAATAATGATGAAAACAAAACTGTTCGATTAAACACTATCCGCGTCGGCATCGTTTGGTCGGAGGGTAACGGGGGGTTGAATACACGATGAAAATAGCTTAATTATTACAGCCGAGTAATATCGTACAATAATAACCGGTATCATGTCTACCTCTTGGCCGCGGTTATTAAAATGTAATTATCGACGAAAAACTCGTCTACTGCGATGGCGTGGAACTTTTGACCGCGTCGTGGTTTATAAATACGTCGGGCGGATGTGTGCGCGGCGATCGTGATTTATAGTTTGTCGGAGCTTTTCGTGACTCTGAATTAAGAAGTGTATTGTCCACGGTAAAGAGAAATAAAAGATTAAAGAGAAAAGAGATACAAGATAAAAGATAAAAAAAATAAAAATAAAAAATAAAAACGTCGAAAGGACAAAAAAAAAAATTAAAAAAGACTGTATCGTCGGTAAAAAAATCCTATTGTTTCGCACACGCAAACGATACACGAGAAATAGATTTATGTCGGTCGCGGTCGATTGGCGATGGGGCGCGGGTGGAGAAGGGTTGAGTTTGAGATGCGAAAGACTCGAGAGCGGTCTTTTACGTCGGCACAATAGGCGCGCGGCGTGTAAATACTGCGTAAAACTTTTTCGTCACCTCTTTAAAAACGATCTCGACAGCATTACAAATATGTAATCCCTTTTGATTGCACCACAGGTACCTATATAATATACGGAGAAGAAAACAAACCGAATGAAATATAAAAGTGAAATTCGCACGGGGCTTACGACCGTGTGTGCTCGTATTTTATTGTAACACGATCGCCATATGCTAACTCAAACACATTATAGACCATAATTAGGGCTATAGAACTATAATAATGCCCTAAAAAACTTTGAACGTTCTATTAAAAAGTTTTTATACCTTAAAAATTAAGAATAATGCACCTATAAAATGCACCTGCATTTTTATTAAATAATTTTTAAACCAACAAATATATTTTTATTAAATTTAAAATAAGTTCTTGGACTTTTAATCTGAAAAAAGTACCTTCTCATTAAATTTGCCGTTACTACTCTTTATCTCATTTTTTACGTTATAAAGATTAAAGAACTACGATTAAACTATATTGAAATAGCTAAAATCCTTGTTATTACGATATTCATTTTTTTATCAGTATAAATTTTAAAATATATGAATTTTAGGGTTAAATATCTTAAAAATCATAAAATTACTTAGGTACCTAAAAAAAATTAAGCAAAAAAATTGTACTAGTTATTATTCAAAAATAAACCAATAGTATTATATATTATGAGACGAGTATAGTTTAACTAATTTTAGAAAACAACGCAAAATCCATCAAAATCTCAATTTTAATAATTATCTTTTTAATGCCGTTCTTATTACAATAACTAAATACGTAAACTGTATAAATCATGTATATATTTATGTACAGGCATAATGTATAAATTATAATTTCGTACGTCGGGATCTTTAAAAAAATCCTATTCAATTATACGTTGATCCAACACATTGGATTTCCATTTGGAAAATGAATCCTAGAATTTGACAAATGAGGTGCGAAAATTCGATTTCAATTTATTTGTCCACGAGTAATTATTTTAAGTATACAATTTTCTAAAACTAAATGTACGCGCATCAACAAAAAAGACACAATCCAAAAATAAAAATAAAATGTTACAGTCCAACTTACATTCTTGAGATAAATCTGTATTTCAAGGAACAGCAATAAAGAATTATTAAGAAATATTTAAAAACAAAGTTGAACGAGACGTTTCAAAATACGGGTTCAAACAAATGTATGTACCTGTAGAATTTAATATGTGATACCGAAGCGTTTATACTTCCAACAGCTTGACGACATAAATACGTGATTATATTTATATAGCTCATTCAAATACATATTTAAAAAACTTTAAATGCCAACTTGAGTTCCTTTATGTACATAATATTAGAATTGAATGTTCTATCAACGTTATTTAAAAAATAGTGAACAATCCAAAATTTCAAAAACAGAAATAAAATTCTTATTAATTCTAAAAGTCCAAACTAACATAATATATTATATAATCAAGTTTTCGATTGAGTTTCGGCGAACTACGTATAACGAATTTCTATACGACAATAATCGAGGACAGCGAGGTGGCGTATACATGAATATTATATTAAATTACCGTATCGGACGTACGCGACGCCTTTTTTCCCGATAGAATTTCGTTATATCGTTACGGCCTTTCAAGACCCAACAGCAGCTGGAGTATTGATAGTTATGGGACTTTTTTTTCTCCAATGCCAAATCGAATTACAACACTTTGTGAACTGACCATTTACAATAATATTGTGTCTTGTTTTTTTTCCTACCACCATTTCTTAATATTGAGATTAATAAACGCCACTTACTACGTACGTATGATGTGACTATTAAAATGACAATATTGCATGTACATGTGTCTGAGTAACGAGATGCAAATTCAATAATAATAATTTTATACCGCTTACACAGTAATGATCGAAAATAATTATGGTAATTCGGTACTAAACGGTTTTAAGGAGTTCAGTATATGCAATTTTCTAAGTTCTATGCTAGTTATGTAAACGTGTGCTTAGTAACCACTAGAAATCGATTATTGGTGTGTGTGTGTGTGTGTGTGTGTGTGTGTGTTTGTATGAGTGTGACCATGATGTAAAATATATACACGACATCGATCTGTGACCGACAAATATAAATTATTGTTCAATAAAACCGTGCAATTGTTGTTCATCGTGCTGAAAAATAGAGTTAAGGATTGGAATTTTGAAAAAAATATTTGTTATGACTATGAGGTTTACTTGACGTCGATTATTTCGGTATTTTTTTTTTTTTTTTTTATCGACGTATAATAATAATTATGTTTATTTTAAATGTCTATATTTTAATATCAAATTAAAGGAAAAATAAGAGTTAAGATTTGAAAAGAGTTGTATAATAATATGATCTATATCGATACATTTCATTATTATGTCAAATATATTTTCAGAATTTATATCTTAGACAATCATAGTTTTTTTCAAAATCCGGTCGATATTGAATTTCTCTTAGGAAAAAAAATTCTCAACAAAAACCACAATAATTCCGGTTGAAATTTTAATGCACGAACCTTATATAAATCGGTTAGTGTCAACCTTCCAAAGAATATAAAATATGCATGGATCGAGGGTCTTAAATTTGCAAGACAGTCGGTACCATGTTGCATTATCTACAACTCACAAGCTCGTTGATGGCGCGTTGCCACTCGGCATACGTTTTATGTAAATATTTCAATCGAATATTTTGAATATTACGGTATACGTGAAGTTTGACCACAGTTACTCGGTTTTTTGTTTTTTATCTTACCTACTATACAGTTGTGCGATTCGCAATAATGGCGTATGGGAACGAACACAAAAAATGTAGACACAAGTATTTTACTGTTCATCATTAATACTTGTTTATATACAAATTATAGGCGATATAATAGATCATTTGGTTTATACACATAAAGGTAAACACCGTGTTCATTATGCTGCATTGGATGCTTTACCGAGTTTTAGTCTTTGTTCAATAGTTATAATATTGCAATATATTATTATTATTATTAATATATCATTATATTATACGATCGTCGCAGCGTAGTTTTCGAGAATGATAATAACGAAACCAACGGCCCCTCTTAACCGCACCGCATATTATTATACAGAACGATTCAGTCGGTGCGTATGACAATATTAAATATTTGGTTCCGGTGTTTTATGTCGTTTAAAACGGTTATTGTTTTTACGGCAAAATCATTTATTATATTATGATGCTAAACAAATACCGCTTTTATGTTCGGAATTGAATATAAATCATTTTGAAATATAACGTGTGCAAATGGTTCTAATTTATTTGATTTGATTTTTTTTTTTTTGGTAAATCACACTGACCAGATTGTGTGTGAAATAATTGAACAGTTATAATATATTACTGCATGAAGCGAAACTTTTTGTTACCATCAAACATCTGTAAAATACACACAAAACAATTATTATATATATAATTGGAATATGTATACATAACGGTGATTCTTTTAAATTACTGAAATTGTGTACAAAATATTTCCAAAATATATTTATACTTTTCAATAATATAATTAATTTACTTTTAAAATAATTATCTAATGCGATATAATATTACATCTATTTCAAAGTGTATAGTGTATTATGTATAGATCCAGATGAATGAAAATCTATTAACATTAATTTACATGTATTATACAAATGAAAGGCAACATACAAAAGTCGGTCAAATAACTTGATTGAACGTCTATTTATACTTTATTATATAAAGTTCAAAAGTATCTAACAATTAATTATTTTATAGACGTGCAAATAAAAAAACCATATACCGACCGAAAGCTCACATTGATCAATAGTTTTTTTTATCGCTATTTGTATTCTCTCTCATTGCTTGAAAATTAAAATTATGAGTTTAATACAACTTTTGAAGTACGATATGCGTACAGTTTCCAATCTAGTAAGTGGGACCGCATGAAACTTTTTGTATATTTTTTTTTATTGAAATGAACAAAAAACAAAACGTATATCATTGTAAACGCTGCAATATCAGTTATCTGGTACCACTGGGTATACCTTATATCTAATATATATATATTACAATGAATTTGATTGAGAATAAGATCATACGATAAAATATTAAAATCAACTAACTGAAAATATGATTGAACGTGATCGGATACGAAAATATACGAATCGCGAACTGGAACGGTTTCTATGAGATAATAAAATAGCAACGAGAGAGGGTTGTACCAGCGTCGGCCCGATAAGGAACGGACAATCAATGAGAATAGACAGAAAATGTCATAGATATTGACTTAGTGTAGCATAGATATAGAACAAATAGAGGAATCGGCGGGGCATAATTTGGAAGGGAAAGAGGAAAGTAGATTGTACAATCGCACAGAGGACGCGAAAAGAGAAGTTATTGTTTTCTTACAAAGTTTTATAACGTTGAAGGAAGGTTGAATCGGTATGGACGGTGCACGCGATATACCTATCTCTATACAGCAGGTGACAGGTTCGTCCAATAATCGAATCACATTTTGCCAGCGGGGTAGAAATTGAACCGAGAAACGTATTAGATTAAAAGAGGGTAGCGCAAATAGAAATAATGAAAGCTAATAGCAGGCACGATTCTAGGCGTTCGATTAATGTGGGATGATTTTATCGGCGCGAAATAAAAAATTGAAGTGCGTCGAGTAAAATTGGAATCATTGAAGATTGATGATACTCGAGGCCATTTTTAGGGTGACTGGTAAGTCTCGGGTCTTCGTTATTGTTACATGCGTACATTTGAGGCATCGCGTTTGAAAAAATAGGAAAATCGGTTTAAAAAAATAATACTATTTCACGACATTCTATATTGAACGTAACACAATATGGAAATAACGAATGAATTACTAAAATACTTGATACGTAATGAGTAAGTCATTTAGGTAGTCAAACATAATGATACAATGTGGTAAGGCAAAGGTACAAAACTAAACGGTAGAGTAACACATTCAGTAGACCTAGAACATTTTTCGTTACATGTACCGAAGTACTGTTCGTAGCCGTAATTTGTTTTCTTGTCGATACCATAACTATTATACAATTGTTGGTATAATGTAATGATTACGCGATTTAATTTTTTGTTTTTATCTATTACAACGATGGACAATATTCTTTTGAGATCAATTAATTTTGAATAGTAAAAAAATAAAATAAGGTATTTTTAATAACACTTATAATAGACATTTAAGGTTCGCAATTATTACAAAGGCCGAGTGTTAGGATAGTAATTATTTTCAGATTCGGCCTATCAATTATTATTTTTGTCCTTGGCCTCGCAAATCTCAAGGACGACCCTTTATTACCCGCGTAGAGATACCACAGCTTGGTGTGTCGTGTATACCAGGATTGATGTTGTGCAGAGTGTATGGGACGCGTACGATTTTTAAATGATAAAACGCCGGGCAGTAATAAAAACGAACGAACCTCATTACTCATCGTTACAGATCATAATAATATTATTACTACTGTTATTTATAAAACGCGTAAAACGCAGTTTTAGCGATACGTTTCCGACGGATTTGTTAAAACAGTGGCTGGCTGCAATTACAAAGTTATAATTAAAGTCGTTAGAAATTCGCGGAGACACGGTCGCGTATAACGTTATACGTATACATGCATACATAGCCATAATTAAGCTTATCACTTAATTAAGTCCACATATTTTCTGGCTCGTGTTAAATAAATAAACGCATAACACACTTCTAAAACGTCTAAAAATGTTAATTAAACCGCAGGCGTCGTTATTACTTGTACATTATTTCGGTTCCGAACGAAAATGTCCTTTCTGTGTACGTTGCGTTGTTAAACGCGGACTGCTGTCCGCCGTGGAGCAGAGTTTATGTCCCCGGCGGCCTCGCGGTTCTGATAATATTCGCGACTTGATAATAATAATAATAATAATAATAATAATAGTAGTACGCGCACCGTGTACCTGCATGCACGGAGAATACGCCGCCGTTCTCGATTAAATCTGCTCCGAACGGTTTATACGAATCACGTCGCGTTCTCATTATATTATTGTACGTACGAAATGCAATGCAATCGCACACGTCATTATTATGTATAATATTAATTGTAAAATGACATGACCCGTCAAATTAACTCGGCGGGGGTTTTTCGTTCTCCGAAACCATCGCGTGTTTTGAGCTATGTTGTTTTCAAAGGATATAATATTATATTATATACGTTATACAGGGTCTTCCAAATTGACCAAATTGATTGTGAAAACAATCGCGGAGATCGCGTGAGAACTTAATATAACCCTTTGCACCGTTTTTTTCACACCGAATTCGGAAGACCCTGTAGATTCCCTATATGTGTACACCCCTGCGCATACGTCAACCGTAAACTATACATTTATATAATATTATATTGTGATATGTCCGCATTTGGTTGTATAATATATGTTTTGTGTGTGTGTGTGTGTGGGTGTCTGTGACAAGGGTGAACGAAAAGCTTTCAGCCTATGGTTACACCGTACATTGCGTTTACTATAATATGAGTGGTACAAGAAAAACACAAAAGTCGAGTACCAGAAAGCGTAAGCCAGCGTTATACACAATAGTCAAGATATTAATTGTAATAATACTGCACATAGCTGTTCTGTATAATTAATTGTATTTTTTCGCATATAGATACTTAAAGCGTAACCATAAATCCACATGTCCAGTGTTTCGTGTAGTTATATATGAAATTTGATATTACTATTGCTTTTCCTTCCCGAGTAAAAAAAATATATAATAAAAGGAATTTTACTATAAACGACCTAATATAACTGTTATTTTGTATTTATTTGGTTTTCTTATTGCAAACTCGTACTTGTATTAAACATAATATTATAATACATTATTCCACGTGTTCAACGTTATTCGAACTTGAGCTTATCGTTTTCTGTCTTTTCATATTTTATTATCAACCAACGATTAATATACTACGCATTATTGGCTATCGCTAAAAAAAAAATGCTAAAAATATTGTGTTGGTTTTCATTCAAATACTTACACGATCACACAGTTATTGCTTTAACATATTTTCATAGTAACTATAATTTATTTGGTCTAAAACAACACACAAAAGAAGTCGGATGGTTGTCTCCGCAGAAAATATAACTAGGAAAAAAACGATTTTATTAACTTTTCAACAATTTCTACATAAAAGGATTTGAATAATGCAGCAGTAGAGAATTCATAAGTTTGGTTTTGCGTAATTTACCTGATTATGTTTGATGTATTATGTGTACAAGCAGAGTGACATCAGATCGGTACAAGTGAACGAATGCACGTGGCTTATAATATGCGCATGCGTTTTGTATAAAGGGTCGAGTATCAATTTTTGAAGTTTAAACTTTGAGCGTTTCAATAATACGACCAGTTGTGAAATATTTGTGTAAGGGAATGCATTTTATACTGAGTATACATTTTTCCTGGTTTTGAATTTCTTCGTGCTGAATTAAAAATATTACGCGTTCTACTGGAAAACGAAGAAAATGTAAAATATTTGTGCCAGAAAAGACAAACATCCGAGTTGCGCATATTTTGTGTGTTATAACTAATAATATTTCTGTAACCTACCGTATTCGCATTCGTACGATTTTCATATTTTTCTTGAGAAACACGTGCTGCTATAAATACGCGTACACGGAATACTGTACATTCCTATCTGATTTATGATATACCAAACAAACAGATTACCTACCAATAATTTAGTCAGATGTGACTTGTGATGTTAGCAAAAAATTTCTAAGGCTTAAAAATTTTCAAAAAGTATTATACATTTTTACAAAAATCTTCAATAAAAATAAAATGCACCTGATTAGACTAGAAATCTTGTAATAACCTGCCCAGTCATTGACGTAAAATATATACTTAATATCAGTGTGTCGTGTTAGCTGTGTAAAAACTTCGTTTAGCAATGGTCGAAATTTCTGGAAAAATATTGAAGACTAACGAGCTACGTGAATGAAGGTGTGTTATATTATGTGTTATATTTAAGACATATTACGCTTAAAAACAATAAAATAATAATTTAAAAAAAGATTTTGGGCAAAAATGAGCTATATTTATAGTTTAATCAAAATAAATAATAATTATTCAAATAAAATAATGACCTTTAGAATTAACAATAATTAGATAAATACATAATATAAAACTCTTCTAGTCCATCATTGATATAAAGAAAAATAATAACGAATTAAATTCAAATACAACCATTTAGGCCAGTTAGCACTTAGCGATAATTACAAATATAACAGCTAATAATAATAGTACAGTAATATGCCGTTGCGTAGGTTGGCTAACCACTACATATGAATACTTAATAAAAGTTCACAATAATACATATAATATAGCTTGTAAAAAAACCTAATATAATAATATAATAATGAATAATTGGCTACTTGAGCCTATGAATTATTCACTATACAATGAAACAGCTTTTTGAACGATTAATATTAAAATTAAACTAATAGTAACCAATTGGAGTATACAATAAAATATTAAATTTTAATAGCCATCCAAGCAATAACAATATATTATTTTATGCATATCGATTATCTCACAATAATATATGTGGGGATTTTTAGAGACATAATTTACTAATATTAATAAGTCAATAGTGACTAGTGCACGAGTTTTCCTAGAATAATTAAATATACATAAAATGTAACACATTAAATATGTCTATAGCAATAGAAATATTTTTTGCTTATGTGCGATTTGACTAACAATAATAACTGACCAACGAATATAATTATAATAATTAAAACTAAAAAAAACAACACAAAACATTTAATAAATAAATAAAAATCATGAATACCGAATAATTTCGAATAGGTGTGTTGTGTGTTTGTGTGCATACCCGAAAAATGGCGGTATTATAATATTATAAATCGGTGACACAGGAATAACCATGTGGTGCAGGCAATATCATACATACATATTACATACTATAAAATATAGCGCAAATAGTAAGCTATTTTGAAGTCAAAGGATTTACTAAATGTTGTGTACTATTCTATGCCACGGTTATTTATTTCTTGAAATGTTCACTTAAAAAACAGGTAGTTGTTCTTCGAATCGAGTACAATAAATGACTCACGATTTTATACAATACAAAAATGTAGTCTCGTTTTAAGTTATATAACAATATTATTTCATTATGGGACGTGTTTTCAAATATAAATTGTTAAATTCCAGGAGCGACCAGTAACACACAACAGTTTTTTTTTTTATATTTTTTGTTATTTATATAGCTTTGGGTACGCGGGCGGAATAAAAACGTTAGACCCTCGTACGCGTACTACAACAGATACAAAATATATTTCGATCGTTACGCTACTTTGTAGCAGGTAAAAACCTATAACACCGCTAATAGCAAAGGGTGCATTATAAGTACCTTAAATTATTGGATCGCCGTACAGCTCCAAATTCGGCATTACAAAGGAATATATAATTGCGTTGTATTCGTAATAATAATTGTTTTGTGTACCGGCCAGACACGGTGTGTACCCACTACCCACCTACGTACAATGATTTACAGTGCACGCATAACATTATAATAGCCTGCAGTAATGCCATGATATAGGTGAGCTTTCGGAACAAATTATATTTGTTTTTATTTGA
The DNA here is from genome assembly GCF_020882245.1 of Rhopalosiphum padi. NCBI lineage: Eukaryota > Metazoa > Arthropoda > Insecta > Hemiptera > Aphididae > Rhopalosiphum > Rhopalosiphum padi. Next base: position 6,510,827 of record NC_083598.1, on the reverse strand, counting down.
ACAGTATTTCCCTCTTTTAAATTATACAATGATTGCCGAATTCTATAATACCCACGCATTATGGTACAGAAATATAGAAAGGTACGCAAATAACTCGATTCGGCCTCGCGTCCAGTACTTACAGTTACCAACTTAAGGTTGGTAATAACAATATGCGTCCTATTAGTTATTAATAAACCTTACGGGAGAAAAAAAAGGTACTTAAAAAAACAGTTAAACTCGGCCTACAGTTTGGCGATAACCAAACTCCACGATATAAATAAAAAAAACACTTATTTGTAGGATACAAAGTACGAATATTTAACCTAAATGGTAAATGGTGTACGTTTTATTAAAATTGAGTCGCAGTATTATCATCGAGACACGAACTGAGTACAAAGATGTCCTAACCTTTGTGGGCATACACCCGTAAATGTACGACATATTATCACCACCATCATTACATCACCGACTTTATTTTGGTCGTTAGACGTATTAAAAATGATCTACTCAAAATATTTTATAGGAATAAGATAATGAACCACTTGTTTTCGCGACCAAAATATTATTGATAAATAGGTGTATAAATGTACCTATAATTTTGCCAAAAAAAATGAAATAAACCAATGGCTTAAGATTGGATTTACATAATTTTGATTAATTTATGACGAAAACAAATTAATGATGAAGTATTGATTAGTCGATTTTTTTATCAAAAAGTTTTTAGTTGATGGTAAAAATCTCTCACTATAAAAAACCATAGAACTATAAAAATAAACATGAATCATTTTGAGCACAATGATAATATTTTACTGCGTGCATAATTCCCATAGTATTCAAATATTAAATTTTACGACAAAGACGCTGTAGGTGTAAAAGTTTTTCTAGATATTATAAACATATTATAAATTTCCATATTTTTACACAAATTTTAATATTATTTATTATTAAGTTACATAATACCTTTTTATTTATATTTATGAAAAAGTTGAAAATTTTAATGAATCTTGGATCCCGAATCCAAAACTCGAAAGTTTTTTTTAATAATGTATAACTACTATTATAACTATATAGTTACTATTTAATAATTAATTAAACGTAAAGGTTAGATTTAAACAAAAATACTTATCGAATAAACGAGTCTATTCAATTATGATCAAGTCCTGAACAAGACATAATTAATTCAATTAAAGAACTTATTAATTTGTGAATTCTTAAAAAATATAATATGTTATATTGATTTTTCTTATAAAAATTTCTGAATAATCAAATTAATTATCTTGACTGTTAAATCATGTTTAATTCAATTATTTACTTATTAAAAATACTTACTGTGGTATAAAAATTTGACAAAATCTAATTTTTGGACTGTACCTATTCTCTAACATCCAATTACATTAAAACTCGTCTATTATTTCAAATCAAATATGAATCTTAATTATACAGTTTATTTTAAATATTTAATTTTTTTTTTAATTATAAAAATGATTTTTTGTAATTAAATTGCATTTCAGTTTTTAATTAAGTCAGGTGCTAAATTATTTATACCAATGTAATATACGCAATTATTATTAAATTGAAATTAGGATACTAAATCAAAATTAAAAACTAATATTTTCTCAAGACCAATATTAAATGCAGATAATTAATTGAAATATTGTTTAAATATAAATGATATACAATTTTTTTTACAACAATAAATTCTAAAGGTTATACGATAACTTATTTGCTTTTTATTTTAACCAGTTAATGTTTTCATAAATAGTTTTTCTGATAGAAGGAGTTCTTCAAAAGTTTCATATAGACCACTCTATAAATTAGAAATTGGACATGAATGGTACTTTAAAACATCAATTTTTAAAAATCCAGTTAGTTTTACAGAAAGTTGTCAAATAAAAAAAAAAAAAAAACTGAAAAACCTCGACACAACTTGAAAATTTACAGCATGGTAGTTTCTAACAAAATCGATTTTAGACATGTTTCCTATGTAATTCAGAATACATTTGTCTCAGCTAAAAATATGTATAATTGTATTTTATAGATATTCTGATTATAATATATTTAAAGTAATATTAAGTAAAACTCGCAAGTTATTTATGTTATTTATTATTAATAAATATTTTTTTAATGTTTCACGTATTAAAATAAATATTTACGTTTTAAATATTTGAAAAATGCTTTGAACTACAATAAACAATTCAATGTATTAACATAAAAAGAATACACGCATTAGCTTATGATTTTATTAATAAATAAGGTGACAAAGACCTTTTACATTCACAGATTATTTTTGCTTTTTAGATTCCGCTATGAAATAATAAATGCATTATATTTACCGTGATGTTTTTGTGAATTTTGAATTTTTTAATGGATTATTTTTGGAAAGTAGATTTTAAAATAATGATTAATGATTAATAAAATAATTTTCTAATAGTTTACATATTATATAGATGGGAAAGTTGAGCATAATGGTTATTTTAAATATTTTTTTAAAAAACATAATCAATTGCAGTGTTTTTTTACACTAAATACACTTTGGTTACGGTTATGCAAATCGAACTCCACTCAGAATCGTTTTTCAAGCGCATCGACATATCATTGCCTTCAAATAAAAAAGGAACCAGCTCCTGTGTCTCGTCCAATTCAAATATCAGCACTTTAAGAAAGAAAAAATATAAACTTCGATAACGCTATTTTGATTATTATCGTGACCCTATAGTAGTATGTATAATTCAATGACTCGATAGCCCTGTAGCGTACTGGTAGCCAATCGTTAATGGACACGTCCAATCAATTTGTGTTGTATTATTGTGGAATAACCAATTAATCAGAAATATTCTAATATAATATTAATGTCTAAGGCCAAAATCTATAGAAATATAACAAAAGGGATTTAGTTAATAATCGCACGGTGTTTAGGTTGATTCATTATCTCAATTTATACTGATTTCATCACAATAAGTAATAATAGTAATAATTCTTTAATTTTATTTCAAAGTTTAAAATAAGATTATAATAAATAATACATTTTGTATTACAAAACTGAATACACATAATGATTTTACTCGAAAAAATAATACGTCGATAACATGGTTCAAATAATCAATGAAATGATTTATTTAAAATTAAAATATATATTATATAATATATAATTATTAAATATATTTAATACATTTTTGTAAAAAATATGAGTTAGGTCAGCAAGTTGATTTATGTTAAACAAATTGAAAAGACATTATAGAGGCATTAAGAATCATAAGATAAATAGTTATAAACTAATTTAATTAAAATTATACATGAATTTAGTCGAGTTTTATAACATATCAACAAAATATAATTTAAAAAGTTTAAGTTTATTATAATTATGTCATAGAATGGAAAAAGTTAAAAATCATAAAACAAAATCAAGTATAATTTATCGTTCTAATATTAGTGTATCATAAGAAACGATAGGTATTATGAAAATATAATGGATATTAACTGCAATAATAATATATAATAAAATATTATCTAAACCATTTTAGTGTATTCGAATTATATACTTTACATGAGTGTGTTTACTTTTTACTGTTTACGCACATTTTATATATTTAAGATAAAAATACTTTATCGCCTATAGTTCCAAGAAAAAACAAGTATATATATTTACGATGTAACTTACAAGCAACACAAACAATACATGCATACCACATAGGCTCGTATGCGTAAAATATGTTTAATATTAAATTACTTTCATCAGAGTTTAAAAAATGTTTCGAACTTATATCATGTGCTGTGGAATATTTACATTTTCACAACAAGTATTTAATCATTAGCTATAAATTATAAAACAAAATAAATTACTAAAAGTTAAAATTACACTAAAAACATATTATTATTATATTTTTAACATAGAAAGAATGCACGAAAATGCAATATAATACATCGAGTCTTCATAGTATTTCATAGTATTCTATGTTATAATTAGATTAGAAGTTTAATATTGTTAGTTTTTTTTTCAACAAAATGTTTCTTAACTTATTTTTAGTATCGTTTAACTTGAATTTTTTTTTATATTTAAACTTTATAGTGCTACGATAAAATATGCATATTCAATAGGTAAAATATTTTTAAGTTAAAAAAAAATTGAATTTAATAACTTTTTATTCATACTATTTTAATTCATGTTTTTATACAACAACAAAAAACATATTAAATTACACGACATCAAAAAAACAATGTTGTAAAATTTACCTAATCTATTTTAATTCATAAAGTTTTACGTAAACGTGGATGGTTGATAAAAAAAGTTTTTTTGAAGTTACATCAATGTAGTACGTTAAATGAATAAAAAAAAGTAAATCATTCAGTGGTATTTTTTTTTCTTAACACCACAAAGTATGATGATCATCTAAAAACAAAATGTTCGTGTACGATATAGACTTAAAATATAACAACTACATAATTCGTATACACTATAATAATATGAAGTTTCTAAATTACTTCGGTACTAAATTCGTAAAGTCGTACCAAATAATAAACTAGCTTTATGTCACTTATCTTTTGGCTCACAGTTAGTCATCTAAGTTTAAATAAAGTTAAGTACAAAATATACGTATATAATTTAAAAGCCCAGAAACTGAATAAATACGTTATTCGGAAATTCGTCTTGTTGCTATTCATTCGACGTGCTTGATCAGTGAAAACTCTTTTGACATGCCTCCGAGACGATCTACGTGGCCTTTCGTGCGTTTTTCGCGGTTTCCCTAAATGTCATCGATTTAGTATTACTATCACCATATTTTGTTTATTGTCACAGTGAACTATCATGATCGATGCGGTTTACAGCGGTGAATGGTTTGTGGAAACGAAAATTTAACCACGAATGTTTCCAAACACCGTAGTACTTAATACATTATTATAACAAACAGAATAAGGCCAGGCCATACCCGATTTGTTAAAACAGACAGACGAAACAAAAAGTTACTTTCGGCATCGCGGTTAGTTAATTAATCATCGCCCGGCGGCGGCCGGGAAATAATATTCGCAGGCAACTGTTCATTCGTCATTGTTCCTCGTACAGCTACGAATTCTCCTCTTCCTCCTTCTCCTCCTCATAGTCCATGTCATTATTGCCACCACCGCCAAACCTTGATGAGAGTGTTATATTTTACGTATATCGTAGGTGTCTCGTCTCCCCTCGTCGGCAATTAATAATTCCCGAATATATAATACAATAATTTCATAATATTTATTTTCAGTTTGTGTATGATATCATATTTGAATATGTTAAATTGTTGTTATATGTTTCTTTCCGTTTTATTGAATTTTGATTTTTTACTATTCTATCGATATAATAGTTTATTAGTATTTGATACATAGTTTATGTATTAAATAATAGTTTTAATTGGTTTATACAAAAAGATTATACAAAAATTATATAAAAAGTATAGATAAGAGTATTTAAAAAAAATTTTATTTCTATTATCATTTTTTAATTAATGACCTGAAATCTTCACTTATTATATCAATAGGTCAGTTATGTTTGGGTTTTTTTTTGTAAATTTTGTAAGGAATTTGTCTAATTTAACAATATAAGTTAGATCATAACCACAAGTTAAGTGTTTATGGAATACCTAATATAAATTATAAATTAAAATTTTAATTGAATTACATATAAATTAATAAGTGTGATACCTCGTAAGACTACCCAAAATAATCCCCATAGTTCCACGAATTAAACTTATCCAATACTTATTTTTCGAAAAGGTTGATTTCCCAAGCCACTGGTTTTGGAAAACACAACACAATATTTATAATAAGAAACTTTTATAATAGCATTGCTTTAAAATAGTCAATATCAATTTTCTTTATTTAATTTATTTTCTTGAAATTTTTATGAGAAATTTTCAAAAGCAAATGCTTATTATTATAACTATTATTTGTGTAGAAATATCAAGTTCCGACAAATGAAGACATTTTTGCAGCTTACATGCTATTGGATACCCATGTATGATATTTTTTAAACATTTTCCGTTAGCGGCAACATCATTTTTATAATTACATATAAATAATTATTAATAGAGTTAGGATGTTGATGATACTTATATTAGAAGACTGGAGTGGACAACCCATAATTGGAGAACGAAAAATAGTATGGTTAAAATAAATAAAATGGATCTGAGACCAAAGTGGGGTGAATATAAATCATGCATATAACAGAGAAGAGTGGAAGAACTTAATGTTGACTGAAAAGGGTTAATATGGTCTGTAAAAATCTAAAAAAAGTTATACTGAATATTAGAATATTATTATATTTAACAGAAGTCCAGTAAACTTTAATTTTTTTTATACAATTATGTCCAAAAAAACCATCGATTTTGTTAAATAGGTTTGAACGATATTTATTCTGTACATGTATGTGGTACGTAGCTAAGTTGAAAAACATATATAATATTGTTTCACATAAAAATAATAAATTATTACCTATTGACTAGTAATTATTGAGAACATTATGATACTAAATTTTTTTTTCTTTACCAAGTGTAGCTAAATTGCCTAGCCAAGACGCCGTGTAACTTTAATTTGATTATTAAAATAGATAAAAAAAAAAAAAAAACTGAACGACATTATAATGAGATATTGGAAAATAATAATTCCATTTTTTAGGTAGAAATCTTACCCAATAAATCACGTCTTGAAAAAAAAAAATAAAATTATAATATTATATTTATAAAATTTATATTCACAAATATATATTGTATTCGGTATAATAATATTATATTGTATTTAACTCTCTTAAAAATATTTATTTTAATAAATCATATTTTTTTTACATAATATAAGTACCTAGTTAAAATTATTTTTCTAAAGGTTCTATGACCAACGTTTATCTACAAAAGAAGTCCAAAATCATACCACTGTTGTGTATTACATATTTTATTATTATACATTAGTATATTACTTACGTTATATTACACCTACAACAGCGTTGCCCTTTCCGGCACCTGTACACAAGCGATTTACGCCCTGCAGACGTAATCACACCCCATTCCCTAACACACACAAACAGCACACATAGGTACGTATACTTTGATAAAACTATCCTCGGATTTCTGTACAAATATTTGAGAAAATACCTAAATAATTGCTGCCGGCGTAGCGCGTCCCGAAACATTTTTACCGAAGAGGGTTGAAAAATATCGACGCTTCGGTGCACGTTATATAAATCAAAAATGTTACTAATATCATCTCCATCATCATCATCATCATCATTAGAGACTCGTTTACCGGTGTTACATGTCGTGTCTATTACCTATATGTATCTCGTGCATGTCGGTTACTTCCTTTTTGTCATTTAAAAATATGATATTTTTATACAGACTCGGAGATGTACTGCCCATATAATATATAATACCACATCATTTTATTATTATGTATATTCAAACTAGGATTTTTTTTTTTTTTGTACGTTCAAGATGTGTATAGGAGATTTATATATTTCTTATAAAACCTAGAACGTATGTTATTATTATAATGCTCATTTCGGTTTGTTATTTTTTTCGATAACGCACAGACACGCGTAACACATACGGCGCTTCCGGATATTAACCGTCAAAATGATTGATACATTGTTGCCAACGCAGCAGTGACGACGTGTTTCGCTTGTTTCGTCCGTTGATAATAACCTTATTATAGCGAATACATGGAGTAGATTTGGGAGGAGGGCTCAAAGGGACTTAGTGTCCTCAAGTACTTCCCAAGCCATCCCCCCCCCCAAAAAAAAGAAAATATCTTTTTGGCAAATATCACTACTCTTATGACATATTAGTACAAATTATATTGAAAAAATTTGTTATCGCTAAAAAAATATTTATAATATTTTTATTAGGTAATATTTTATTAGTAAATGTTTTGGTTGACTCGTGTCTCATTTCAGTAATGAAAATAATTTATTTTATTAAAATTATTCGATAAAATTCAATAAATTTCTGATATTTTTCGTTTATTTAAATATAACGTTTGATCATTAAAATATGAACTTGTATTTACGATTCACATGTTTTATAATTGTGCATAATATATTTTACTTTTGTAGTTCTATTTTATATGTTACACATCAACTGCTGTGGCCGGTGTTATTAACATCTGACATGATAAAATGTACAATGTATATTATTTATGATGATACAAATTGAATATGATAATTTTATCACATTTGTGTAAATTAGTTATTTTATAAAGTGATATTGTTTTTTATTTTTATATTTTTTACTAGCCTTTTGGTGCAATAATTATAAACACAATAATTATTTAAAAAAAAATAATATAACGTGTTTAATTTTTATACCTGAGCACTTGGCCAATAATAATCAGGTTATGTTCGTCACAAAAATAAAATGAAAAATATTATATTATAATACTTTTGAACAATAATGCTTAGTCAATTTTATGGGTGGTACAGCGTGTGTGAACAAGCGTGAGTGTACAATTGTGAACATATCGCTATGATAAAGGATATAATAACAATCACTTTAAAAAAAAATTATCGAACAAATAATTTTGTGGTTAACATTTGCCCCTTAAAATATATGCCAATGGTAGCACGTGCGCGTAAAAACAATCTCTAACTCGGCAACTAATAGGCCTTGTTACAACAACAATTATAATAATAATGATACGACGACGACGACTTTAGCCAATAGTTTTCGCGGCGGCCTGTCGATGATAATTATAACAGTGACACGCCTGCTGGGAACGTTACTGCGCCGACCGGAAAAACGACGATGTGACGTCTCTATTTTTTTTTTTTTTTGTATTCTTCGCTCCATAGCGATCGTCCGACGGCTATTTTTCCGACATTCGGATTCCCGAGCGTACTCTACGAAGAAAATTACTGGAAACTACCGTGTACGACGTTATATACGCTCATTCTTGACGAAATCGATTTCGGTTTTCTTTCACGCGTCACTCGTGTAATATTCACGAGATGATAATAATAATATTAATCCTTCGGAGATTGTTGAAACGTTCACCCATTACTTATTTACCGGTTATATAGCGCATAAAATATTCAGATGTCTGCGGTCGATCGACCGATTATTATTATTGAATATTAATTGAGTATTGAAAATGTGTGTATTTGTTACGGTATTTGTCCTGTCAAAATTATGACATTGCATCTGCAAAAACGATTTACAAAATTATTTAATCAACGCGTGTTTTAGGAATGAAATTAAAAATATCGAATATCGTTATAGGCACAATGTTTTTTTGATTTTAATGAATGAACTGGAATTTAACTCCGTTTTTATTTTTTTTTAATTTATTTTTATACAAATGTCTATCACTAGTATAAGAATTGAAATATAAATTTTAAATTAATCAAACAATTGTGTAGCTTATAGAAATGTTATTTGAGCGCTATTCATCTTATTTTTACGAACAACTTCAATATTCAAAACTTCATATGAACACCTCACCTTTTAAAATAATTTTAACTATTTCTCTGAATTTTTAATAAAATAATTGTTGTTTTGAAATTTTGTGTTTAAATTAAGTTTTTATTCAAACGGAACCTTAATTTATTTGCATATTAAAATAATATCATACACGTGTAAATGCAAAAATATTAAAATCTACATGTTTGATAATAATTTAAAGCTTATAATATTATTGTGTATATATTTAATATTTATTTAAACTATTGTAAACATAATATCGAGTGAATGTGCAAAATAATATATAAATATTGTATTATCTATTTTATACTTCTTACTCGTCCGTTTAGAAATAACAATTGCATTGATCTTGTTTTTGAGACTTCATAACATTTTAAGTATAGAAAACTCGTGTTTGTAGCATTTATATAATATAAAATACACTAACAAATTTTAATTTAATAATATAATATTTGCTTAGATTAAATAAATTAATATTACGTTAAAAAAATGGCCCGAGAATCATATGGTATTTAGAATGCCAGAACATGTCAATTTAATAATTATGATTGATAAAACATTAAATTAGATATAATACATACACGTCATTGTTAGGTATTACACCAAATTAAATTATTGAATTATTATTATTATTTGAGACTTTGAGAGATAGAGAGAGAGATAGGAATTACATTATTTAAATACTGGCTACCGTTAAACATTTTCCATATATCAATTATTTTATAAATAAACACTAAATCCAATGGCTTATTCATTAACCAATTGTTATTTTTTATATTTCATATTTATTTTTATTTGCGTAACAAATAAATGTTTCTTTTTTTCATAAACTTATTTGAAATAATTTTGAAGTCTAAAATTTTAATGTAAATAAAGATAAATATTTTAAACATCTACTCGTACACATGTTCTCAATTACTTGTATTTTAAATTGAAATAAATAATGTAGAGTATTTAATCAATCTAAAATTATGATACATGTTCAGTTTGAGGAAAATAATTATAATTTAGGCGGAATAATAAATTAGCCCTAGAAAATTAATTGAATTTAAAGTGAAACTATAAATTTCAACAATAATTAATTATCTCACGATAAATTGACCAATTTTTAATAAAAAGTTAAGTTTAAAGTGCTTAATCAATTATATGTTGTAATACTTATTTAACGTTTTTAAAATAAATATTTAATGCAAATCACTTTACAGTTTGTGGTAACGCCCACAAATTACAACATCAATTAATTAATTTTATTAGGATATTTACTGATGCCCTGCACACGACATTTATGCTATTAACTTGTTATAATATTAATAAAATAATAAATAATAATTTATACGAGTATATTAACTATTCTGCATATATTTCAGTTCTACTATAATAAAAATAAAATACATTTACTTTAAATTTTTTACGATTTTATAACATTAAAAACTTCCTTAAAGTGAAATCACATTATTGTAGAAAAGATTCTACCTACTAAATACTACTAAACTTATCATCAGATTTAAATACGGTTAAATACACTGTTTATAAAAAGATAACTTTTGCACAGAAAATTAAATCTCTGCAGTTTGTTTTTATGTGTATGATTTATTTGAACTTCAATTGACATTTTTTTTCGTATAAAATCTGATTTGATAAGCGTTTAAACATTAATTTGTTACATATATAAATTTGTTAAGTACGGGTTTTTTTTGTAATCTTAATTACTCATTTTATGTTAGGGAAAATACAACACAAAAAAAAATGATAGTTAGTTAGTTTTTTTTGAATTGTTATAGCAGTTTAAACTTTAAAATCGTTTTCCTTAACAATTATGAAAATGTTACTTACAGCATGTGTGAAATTTAAGGCTCTATATTCTATTCTAACTTAAGATTTAAATTGTATTTAGAAACTAATTAAATTAATCAAGTTATATTGGTTACATTAATAAATCAAAAATCACTAGCCTTCAATAAAAATAAAATTAATAAAAATTGCAATAAACGAGTTATGAAACTACAAATTTATCATTAGAAATAATGGTAATCCGAAATACATAATGTAAATTGGCGAAAAATAATTAATAAAATTACTGATTTATACCAAGAATTTATATTATAAATTATTTAAAAATGATGAATACAATAACCGTTGGTATTGAAATTACTAAGAGATGTGTAAATAGTTTACTTGTATAAAAAGTGTATTGATGTTTACTGTACGCCATTGCATTATCACCCTTTTTGGTTTTAAATCTTATGCAACTAAATTACTTAAATAAACTGCCTACTTATCTTACCAGTCGTCTTAAAGTAAAACATGGAGCTAGATAGATTTGGCAAGATACCAAATACTCAAGTGACAAATCTGTTAACAATAATCCAGAAAACGCCCTCGTGGTACAACTGTCTAAATATAAAAATGAAAAATTACTCGAACCTTATCTCGACTCGATAGAGCCATAAGACTTATTTTCTTTTTGGGAAATAACTATAAAAAGATTAAAGAATTAACAAACCGACGTGCCACGCCAAATTCCTCCTCGAGTATCAACGTGTTTGCGAAAATTCGATTATATTTAATCTTGAGATAATTGCAAATCTATATAATCTAGATATTTTCTACGTAATACCAATATCAAATAATTATCATAGGATTTCGTAAATATTAAATACAGTTTTATAATCGATACCAGTTTATCCAATTATTGCTAATAGCAATAATCAGAAGTTTAATCTTCAGTTTTTAGAGTCGAAACACCAATAATAATATCATTAAAGTAATTATAATTATGCTGATCAATAATATGTACCTCCTTTATGGTGAGATATTATACAAGTAGATGGACATATTGTATACTATAAAATTGTGTTGGTTAGGTTTAAATGTAACTTTAGGTTAACATTTAACCAAATAAAAAATAAATTTTAGTTTTACCGTGACAAGGTGTCATGAATATGTATTATCTATTATAATAAATATGGTTATTATAATAATAAAAATTAAAATTGATGAATTAAAAAAAAATCTAGATTAATGCGGTTTAGTGACGTGAATATTATGCAGATCAACACGATTAACAGTGAATAATGCGCTTTCTGTCTTCGTTTTATTTATTTCGTTCCAGCTATAAACACTCGAGTGGGAATCCAATAACGTCTCCAGAATTATTATGAAAAAAAAAAAAAATAATAAATAAACAGAAAAATCCATTACTGTTTGTCAACGTTATTGCATTATTCAAATGAGTCATTAGAAGCGAAAACGCAAGCGCGCACGCCAAAAACTTCATTTGTATTCTATGGCCACGTAAAGATGAATTATTGTCGTAATGATTTTTTTTTCAACACGAAAAATGATTATAGAAATTAAAAAGCGCGTGTAAACTTTGCAGCGGAAAAAACCGGGAGAACACGATATTTTTCCTAATCGATACGGCGGCGCGTAGATGTGCCGCTTTCGCCGAATAAGCTATAGCATAACAGATAGGTATTATACGCAGGTAAGAATAATGCGAACGGCCGCGCGAGTATTTACACCACAGAACAATAATATAATATACAACTACTGTTTTAGGTGTCGACAGTAATGGCAGCGTTTTGTTAAACGTTCTCCGTTGTAGTCGTATGCTTAATATTGTTTTACCATAGCGAAAAAAAAAACAAAACCGCGAACATTTAAAACGAAATACTTTGCCATGTATGTTGTCAATTTTTGTTTACTTCGACTTTTTTCTTAATCTACTATGAATAACGCGTTGTTTGTGTATAAACATTCAATATTTACCTACGTATTTCACATCCACTGACATTGATATCGTTGTTGCGTTGTTCGTTTTTACGAGGTGGGCGTAACGAAATAGAATGAAGTAAAATACCAAATCAAATCGAATATCAAACTAAACGCGAGGCAAACACGGTGTACGTAAAAATTGTGATATAATATTTATTTTCAAATTCGTGAACAACAGAATCGTTTATTATTATTATTATTATTGTTATTGTTATTTAATATCGTACAAGAAACTCAACATAATATTATATTTGAAACAAGTAATTCTATATTATATAGGCGTATAAAATTAAATACAATAAAATATAACTATCGATGTAGGTGATTAGATGTAATATTTTTATTAAGTATTAGTATAATATATATAAAAAAAAAAATTCTTCGATAAAATTTTATATTTGTCACAACTTATCAGTAATATAATGATATAATAGTATAATAAAACAATTATTATATTTATTTTAATCAACTATATTATTACTATTTGGCGACATAAATAAAACCGGATTACACGAATACCGGTAAGTTATAAGAATTTAAATCTGAGCCTCTCTCGTGCAGGCTCTAAAGTCTATTACTTTAAGACACTTAAAATTGTATATTAAATCGTATAGTACGATAAAATAAATTATGAATATAATAATATCATGGTATATTGTAATTCAATGGTTTTATGTTACGGTAAGGATCTGCGACAACATAATATTTTACGTGCATCGTATTTCGTTATGTTTTCCACGGAAATCCATACTTTGAATTCGATGATCACCACACGACTCACAGTCCGAGGGGATGAGAAGATTTATTTTTTTTATTTTTTTGTCATTAGAAAGAGTATATAATATAGGCACTATTCTTCGATGAGTCTTACAAACACTCGAATGGTATTTTTAAGGCATTTCGGCGTGGAGACTGAACATGAATTGGTTGGTTATAATTTAATCGAGTCTACTCTCGAGAGACACACATTGGTTTTTCAATTATCTACAACGTATATACGTATAGTTTGGATAGTTCCAAATCGATAGCGAATAAAGATAAGGACAATAATATCGCGGAAGAAAATTTTTAACAATCTCGTCTGCACACTATTTTCCCATTTTACAGAAGTGACAGTGGCTTCAAATAAGAATAAAATATATTATAAGATTACTGCATCCTATACGAAATATTACTTTGGCACCGGAAAATCCCACACGACATATTATTTTATTGATACCATATTTTCATTAACAAAACCATAATCAAACAAGCACAGAAATAGGTACATTATTATATTGTTTATATTTCCACTTTTCAAATGGTCTGCCTAAGCTAAATTAAAGATTTTACGAATACGCAGTATAGGTGACATCAATGTGAATTGCAACCGATCGATGACTTTTCTAACTATTCAATTTAAATACTCCGATAATATTTTATCCAGGATAATTTAATATGTCTCAAAGGAATACAAACATGGTTAATTAATGATAAAATATTACTGTGGGAAGAATAACAAATGGCAATATCAAATATATATTATACGTAGGCGGTTAAACATTTTCAACTCGATATGCTAGCTAGAATGCGTATTTTAATCACACAAATAAGTAATAGTTTTAAAATATAAAGTATGCATATATAAATAAAATGATAAAATATTGAATTTTGTTGAAAAAATTATTCATCTAAAATAATATTATACCTATTACAGAGTACTGTTTCATTATACTGGTTATTTTTAAAACCACATCAGACAATTGCCTTATCAATTAAAATAATATAATAATATAATTATATAATAAGAATATTAATACAAACATATACTTATAAAAATGTGTATGTTCAGTATATCGTTTCAAAGACATTTTTTTATTTCTATATAATTTAAAAAATATTTGTCAGTTTAGTAGTAAGTGGATTAAAATAAAATACATAAAAAGTGTTTGATTTTTTCAATAACTGTATAGGTATATCTAATTGTCTTATTTTATTATTGTTATTGACAGATTTTTTTATTTTACAATTTAGTTTTCAGTATTTACATAACAATAATATTAGTGTTAGCATTAATATGCATATGACGCATATTACGTTCGAAATTTGAATTTTAGTGATAACGATAGTTGGTAGTACCAAAATATTTAATAATAAGGTTAAAAATGATTAATATATTTCGCATCAATATTAAAATGATTTAAGTGTCTAATAAACTTTAAGACATAAAAATAAAATACATTATCCTTAAAGATTTGTATTTATTAAAATAGTATGCTTTAAGGATAATGTGTAGTATCTTTGTTAAAAATACATTATAGTGTACAAAAAACACTCGATAATCAAAAATATCATATAGGTTGTTACTTATAAGTAATGATATGGTATAACGTTTATTACCACAGTTATTACATTTGATAACGGATATCTCCAGACTAATACCATAAATGGCATTAAAATAGGACAGCTATATTCAAATATCATTTACCTGATTTTATACAATAAATTATAATACCTATTATTTACAATTTTTTCGATGACCCGTTATATAGAATTGTCATCACTGAGTTGTAAAATAATATACATTTTAACATTATATAACAATATAAAATAAAATTATACTCGGAAAAATTATTATTATTAGGTTTGATAAAGAGATTAAAACATTTACAATACGATTCAATGTACATAATATACAAACTATAGGTATGTTTGACATTTGAACAAATGGTATGAAATTGAAAATGATTGACAGCACTTCCGCAAGACTATCTAGACAGGCAGCAATAGTAGTTTATTCAGTTTATTGTACCATTTCTCTCGAAGTGATGTTTTTGATCGCGATATTTGTGAATAATATAGATGAAAACGAATCAAATCTTATCATATTTGGAAAGTTACGAAACATATTATTAACCTGAGTGTTCCTTCTATTGGCTATATTGTGAATGATGCAACAAAGGTTATAGTAATTTCAAAGGCCATAGGAAATGGTTTTAAAGACCCTTTAACCTTATTATATACCCTCAATGATCCTTTATTCAAATGGTCCAAGCGAAAATAGCTTTACACCACTGCAAATGCTCAAAGATCGATCGTACTGCACTAATAGAATACAAAATGTTCAATATATTGTAATATTGTAATGTAATCTAGACTCGCATTAATAAAACACAGAACCAAATAATTAACAAAAAAAATTCATATTAGTGATTAATTTGGCTGTAGTCAATTTGCACCAACATTGACCCAAAATATATACAACATGTGTAATTTGCACTATTTTTTTTAAAATGCGTTTGTAATTTGCACCAAAATCAAGATATTTAATTTTCACCATCCGTAGGTAGTAAGAAATAAGAATTGTAATTTGCACCAAAATTAAAATCGATTATTTTTTCGACAATATCTCGATAATACCAACTTACAAGTTTCTATATCATAATATAAATTTAGCTTAGTTTTTATTTAAAAAATAGCTGAGCTTATACACATATTGTTGTAAGTTTATATAAAATCGTATAATTATGAATATAAAAAAAAGTTAGCCAATTAAAAAAATATATATGTAATATATAAAAAAATTAAAACTGCACTACAAAAATGATACGTTAAATTACGTATTACGACAAAACGTCTATAGTATTAGACTAAACGTATAGCTTAGTATTTGATCAAAATAATAAACTGATAATATATACAACGCGATTACGACCGATAATTGGACGTAAAAGGTCAAAATATTAACAGATAAGGCGAAAAATCCCTTAAAATTATTATTGTCATTCGTGTCCATCTAGTCTTGACGTAAACGAGGATAACAAGGAATTATCGAATATTTCAAAATCGAATAAATAATCATTTTGGTGCAAATTACAAACACTAATTTCGACTACCTGCAGTGGTGCAAATTACATATCTTTAATTTGGTGCAAATTACAAACTCCCATTAATTTGTGTTGATTGATTTCAATAGATATGGGAATTTTATGATTCAATGAAATTCATATTATACTCACATTATTAGCCTCATTGCATTATTATTATTATAATTACTTTTTCAAAACTAAATGCAAATACGTTTTATATGTCATAGGTTTTACGAATGATAAAACATTATTGATAAAATCAATCAACTAAAAGTTATACCAGCCTGTTTCACTATTTTTTGTTCGATAGCTGTGTAAGCAAAAATTATTATATAAACATGTTGTTTTCTACGAAAACTTAAAACGGTGTGCCAGTCAGTACTTTATCCACTCAAATGTACTCATCATATAGGCACTCTGCATGATAATGAAATGCATGAAAATGATATGTATTATTTGTGTATAATTCATCCCCAAAAAATTCAATAACGTTGCATGAACTGAGCACTCGACACCCCGCTAAAACTGAATAAAAGCATAGTAAAATAAAATTAAGCCAACCATTTTGAAAATCATTATTATTGTTGTTTAAAAAATCGGATTAAAAAATTATTCTGCGAGGGACAGAGTTTTTGAGATTTTTACTGTATACATACAATAGTATATTATATTCTCGCAATATATTTTAATAATTCATATCTATGTGAGCCTATTAACCGCAATAAAAATATAAATATTATCTCATTTAGAGAAATTAATCCTCGTCAATAAACGGAAATTTATATATTTATTTATTGATTTAATTTTCTCATATTTACTTGCAAGGATAGTAGTTATTCTATTTAAATACTTAACACGTATATTATTTCGTCTTCGATATTTCTTAAGCTAGTGGCTGTTTAATTGGCTCTAAACTATAATTATCTAATCAACTTTTCTCAACTGTGTATAGAGTCAAATGGTATTACACTCCCCGTGAATAATTTTCTCATCTCCGCGACTGATTTTTGAGCGTTGTCAAGTGACGATTAGATGAGCAGTCCGTTCAAACGTTCGAACACAAACCATTAGATTGTTTAGACGTTTGTTTTGTGTCGTCTTTGAAACGCGTTAACTATCAAACGCCTTTAGGGAAAAATCGTTTTCCTGAAACTGTATTGTTGTTTTACACGCGTTTGTTGTTTTCAAACCATAATGCTTTGAAACAAAACTATCTTTTAATAGCTCCACAGGATTGAGTTTATGAATTTAAAAGTAAAATCGTTTAACATGAGTAAAAATTGACGAGGAATAAAACATCGCTCGCCGATCCAATCGCGTGCTACGCGACTGGTCTAATGGATTTCACCATTATAAACAGATTTTACCGACAGGAAAAACGAAATCGGCCACGTACTCGTATGTGCAATGCACGTAATTCAGTATGCCAACGTTTATTTCTAGGTACCAATCTACTACAATAACAATAAAAACAAAGTTTATAATATTGTAAATAATAGTCTATTGCACATAATCATGTACGATAATTGAATTTAATCCTGAAAATGAACATTGCCGAGGAAAGAGTGTTCGAATCGACGTCGAAGTATTTTTGTAATGTGTATACTTAAAAGAACGCATCATCCTCACTTTATCAATCTGTATTGTTTTCGTATATATAATATGTATGTAAATTTACATGGTGATGATTATATTATGTTATTTTTAGTATATAAATTACAAAAATATTACGACGTCGAGGGGTGTGTTACGAAACGCCGACAGGTCAAAATGCCGACAGTCATATTATCGAAAAGTACGAAATATCGACCGTCAGTGATTAGCATGTTTTGACTGTCAGCGTTCCGACCGACTTCGGTACAATTTTATAGTAAGTATATATTTTATCTATAGTCGCGAGTGATTGATTTTAAGAATTAACATTATAAATAGATACTAACGATGTTGATTGTAGGTGCATTCATCGCTCTGGATCCTTCTTAGGTATTTGCTATAAAACTATCGCCGTGTTTTCGTGTAAACCGTAATATTAATACATTACCGTAATATACGAATATACTATATTATTAATAATATTAAACTACTTCGCCAAGTGGTCGGTGGTTATTGAATGAAGTTGTTTATAACCGGTGAAATCGTTTTACCCTAGCAATATTATTTAATTTGTTTTTCGAGAATAACAAGAAAATTGTAAACACGGCGGACTAACGGAATGATGTTTTGACCACAGTTAAATAGACCCGAATTTAACCAGCTGCCGAAACCATGTAAGTCATTTTACCACACTGAGACACGGTGGTCGACAGTCTCGATATTGTTCACGGTACCTACCCTATTTGTTTGCTTTGTGCTTGAAAATGAAGGTAGTCACGTGAAAAAAAATATATTCCCGGGTGAACGGTTATTATATCTCGTTAGTTCTGAGCAAAACAGTGGTAAAAACGCTTTGATTTATACGGCATGGTAAAACTATATAAACAGAATATATTTAGGTATATAACTGCCAGTACGCATGCGCTCGCGTACGCGCGCGCGCGTATGTGTTTGTTTGTGAGTGTACTTCTTGTTATAATATATAAATTTATTTATTATATATCTATGTATTATATACGTTTAAAACAATTTTTCCTCTAATTTTACCCGGTCGCGCGGATACGTATTTTTTCACATTCAAAATAAATAATAGCGATAATATTCACGAGTCCTGCGTTTGATTTATTAATATTTTTGTCGTTTTTGAACCGATATACATAATTTATAGCGGCCATTTTGGTTATATTATTCTAGTTGGTATAGATTGTAGTATTATTGTGTCTATATAATAAGTAATAACATGCCAGTTATGACGTATCACTACGATAGTCCTTGGCAGTGGCGTAACTTCAAAATTTGATCCCCAAAGCGAAATCTTAAATATCCCCCCCCATTCATTTAGGCATTATATAGTGAAGTCTAAGAGAGGAAAAGATGAATTCATCTTACTAAAATTATTTTATACATTTAAAAAAATATTATTGCACGTTTTAATAATTATTATACAATTTTGAGTTGTTAAAAAAAAAATAATAGTTAGATATAAATTATTAAAAGAAAAACATAATATTACCACGGGTCCCCCGAGTTAAGGGGATGAGGTGCACCCACACCCACTGATCACTCTTAGTTACGTCACTGGTCCGTAGGCATCATCTGTACCTTTGAAACATAATATGACGAAAACGCACGACATGCATTGTGATTTAATTAGTGACGAATTTAATGTGTGTAATATACCTACGTTGCCGAGAGCATTCGGGAATTGTTATCTTTAACCGCCGATTATCCTCGCAAAGCACGTTCCTCACCTCAAACATACGGTTTCTAAACTTTCCGTAGGCCGCAGTACGACTAGCTTAAGCGAGATGCGAAAACTCGGAATACTACGCCGAAATTCGTCGTGTTTATTTCTTCGAGTTAAAATATTTTTTTTCTTATTCACAAAAGACGCTCATGGTCCAATTATTTCCCAAACGTGTATACAACAAAAAGCGTATATACAGCTATAAAACTACCCTTCCGCTCAGAAACATTGCTGAAGGTCGAAACAAATACCGTTTTGTCGAAGATTGTTATTTTAATGTGTATAATTTATTACGAGAACGTAAGTTGAACCGTAACAATTAAATTCATGGTAAAAAAAAATGTATGTTATAATATGTAATTTCCAAAACATTTACAAAAGACGATTATAAATTTTGCAAGTGCAATTTATATGATTGCCGGAGAGTACAACAGTTGGCCGGGACCGACTTCGCGTTCTATACAAATAGACAATGCCGATCGATTGAAATAACATCGACCTTTATTGTTTGTTCGTCCTCACAAGAAGACCCATTTCACTGTTTATAAAATAGGTCACTATAACCTTATACCGTCTTAACAAATATTTATAACTGAATTACCAGGTTCCACACACAAAGATGAGAATGGTTTTTTTTAACATCGTCAACCCTATAAAATTTTTTTTTCTTATAATGTTTCATAATTTCTAAACTTCTAGAGAAACACTATTCTGTATTTTAACGCCTTTTTTTTATGCCATCAAAGATCCTTCGAACCATTTAAGTTGAAGATTGTTGTTTTATTGGTTTTAGTAAATATAAAAGCATCATAAACTTTTTTTTCTTCTATGATTCGTATTTTTCCATACTTAACATCAATATAGTTTTCACATTCGTGAATCGTCGAAATAAGTGATATTCTATATTACCATTACACTCGCGTGGATAATATTTCGATTTAAAATTTAGTATAATGTCTTATATATTGGAATTTATCCATTATTCTATCCGATAAACGATTAAATAGTTTTGCGTATTCAACGTTTGTATTTTAACTACAAACATTCATCACTATAGATCTTGTGTTTCCGACTTATTCGTCCCACTTGTTCGGCAAAGAACTTCCTAAAACAAGAGTTATGTATACTGTATGCGAATTTTACTTTATAAATATTGTCTGATCTCAAAATATATATCGATACGGTTAGTATGTTTTTTACATTTTAACATTGAGATTTATTTTATCGTACATTTACTTTTTAAGGAATTGTATCATAAAGTTTTTTTTTTTTAATACTTCTGGCGAAAATATTTAATATAGGTACGAAAACAAAAACCAACTATTCCATGTTTTCGAAAAATAAAAGATGTATACCTACATAAATTTCCCTCTCTTGATTTTTCGTAAATGTGTGGTATCTGTTTGGAAATAATAAAAAAAACATTAAAACATTTTACGCTTTTATTAAACATTAATGCTAATTTAATATACTAACATTTAACGTATTGTCACAGTATCTCGTTGCAGCAAACTGCGTCAAAAATTAACTAGTGCATTCTACATGAATAACCCAACACGAGAATTTCGGATTATTCGTCTTTACACCACACTACAAGGACAAATAATTTCGCTTCGTTGAATTGTTTGTGCATAAAATAACTCAATTTCATGACTTGTACGATATTACAATTTCAAAAAGATTTTAGTAATAATTTTTGGATCACAATATGTTTTGGGTTTTTTTTTTTTAATCTGATAACGCGTTTCCAAAGTGTCGATAATTTTATCAAATGATATGACTTCAAAAATAATATTATATCATCAAGTGATTATTATTTTGGTATTTTTATAAATATAAATTGTGTAAAACACGTTTGTCGTTTTAATTTTTAATTTTCTCGTTATCGATAATTTTCAGTTTTCCTCGTACTATTATTGTATATTTTTCAAGGCATTCGATCTCAATTTTATTTCTACATGTGTTATATTTAATAATAAGTATAGTTATAACAAAACTATTAAAACTTAAATACTTGTAAGCATTGTTTTCTGATTGAGATAGTATAAAAAAAAACATAGCAATACAATTACGTTTTTATTTTTTGAATTCTGATAAATTCAATCACTTACAATGTACGTAATTAAAATAAATCTAATTTCATACTTATTGATTAGAAACAAAACTTTAAAGTGCATATTTTTTATTTTATTTTTTTAATTAACACAAATTTGCAGAAACAATTATTTTACAAATCTTATGTAGATCATTGTTAATCTATAAAAATGAAAATATATTATATATAATATATTATTTATTATCGTATGAAACTTCAATATTATAAACGTATAATATATATATATATGTACCTATAATGATATCGTAAGCATGTCACTATTGTTTATTTCATGTAGTCTTGTGATTGACTGAACTACATGACTTCAAAATATCATTATTTAATCGCTGATAATGTCGTAAGTTCTGCGACGGAAATTAAATTGCTTTACTTCAGTACATGTCTATGTTGGGTATATTTATTTCTTTGTGAAATCAGATAAATTATGCATTTTTTTTTTTAAAGAACTGAAAAATGATAGTTTAATTTTCAGAAATAAACTTCTACATAATATATATTATAACGTATTAATACTTAAGTATTGCATTTATAGTTTATTCGAATACGACGAAATATTAATGGATACGAAACCTTTTACTGGTATTACAACAATTGTTTTATTTAGTTTCTAAACTCCGTATCCGTATCGGGAAACTGATTTATCAGCTATTTCACACTGAGATTTGGAGGCATAGAATCCAAACGCTTTTCTCTGGCGTTTAATTCATTGCATTTTTTTTTCATACACAAATAACCATGGCTAGAACATTATCTCGAAACGCATTTAAACAATACAGGGTGGATGTAGGATTTCAATAACGTACTTTTGCTATACAACTGTACTTACTTTAACGTAAATGAAAAATAATTTAAATTCGCAATTTAAACAATAGATTTTTATAAAATTGGAGTATAATGCAAGATATACATAAACTGTAAATTACAGTATAATGTAAAACCATATTTTTTGTAAAACGAAAAAAATCCAGGATATTACCTTAAGTTTCCATTCAAAAATTGGCTCGTTTATTTTAATGTTTCGAATGTAAATATATGACAAAACGTGTTCTATTGAGTTTTATTCAACATATTTGTAAATAAGTATTATTCTGAGAGCATTTATCATTAAAATCACTTTTATGCATTTATTTAATTAATTGTATATAACTACTTAATATGTTTACGTTCGCATAATATATAATACACATATAATACGTGTACAATGTATATACAACGCGTTGCACGAACACATATTATGTTAATTTCCTTACATAATTTTTTTATAATAAAACATTACAATTTAGACGTCATTATTATTTTAAGTGAAATTGAAAACTGTAAAATTCAACATCAATATTACGCAGCTCGTGCATCATAATCATACAAAAAATGCTTTGTACATATTAAAAGTGATTTATATGATACAATCCTTAATAATTTAATGTTTGTGAAACTATAAGTTTATTATTTTTTTTATTGGGGTGATATACGGTTAAGGTAAGGTCATCAACAAAATGATTTCAATTAGGAAATTTAATATTTAACTAACAAATTGGAATTTCAGTAGTTTTAAATAACAATTGTGTTTATTTTTTTCTTTATAATTAAATAAATAAACAGTATACCTAGTTTTTTTTTTATTTATGCCCATCGAGACGTTTGTCCGATTAGTCAAAAATTGACAGACATTTTGTATTCTTTATCAAACTTTTCAACTGTTAAATAATTTATTTGTTATCTTGTACTTTTAATAATTATCTTTAATATACCTACAAGATTGACCATTTGTAACATAATTTGATAGATAATTGATCAAAATTTAACCAAGTCGATAATAATAATGACAAACTTGAATATAATTGAACAAAGTAATACAATTATTATTGTATGGGCTATAATTGAGTGATTTGAGTTTCGTAAATTTATCATTTGGATTAAATGCTGGTAATCTTCAAGTAGAAAATTTGGTCATCCTATTATTACTCCAGAAAGCTGCTTATTCTGTTGTAGTGGGTCATACAATTAATAATGTGTCGAGGTTATTATTGTGTTTCGAGTAAAATAATACAATATAACGTGTTTTATTCTTATTCGATTCCAACAAATGTCGTACTATCCATCCGAATAAACAATACAACGATATTGTTAAAAAAAAATCTTACGTCAAACCAATAGATTTTAAGAAGTTACGATAAAAAATAAAAAAATATATTATCTAATTTAGATACTTAAAGTAATTATTTGGTTGAATTATTGATAAGATGTAATATTATGAAGCTACGTTATTATTTATTTGAATTTAACATTATAAATTCACTTTAATATTTACTTATAAATTATATTTGTTTACAAATTGTACAATAATTATATAAAAACTAATAAATATTTATTTTTATGTTTTTAAAACTTGAGATACAATTCAATATTGATGAACAGAGTTGTAAATATTATAAAATATATAAATATACTGAAATATTTAGTTATAATAAAATTTCGATTTCACGATCTTGACACAAATGATCGTTAAATATATCATAAAAAAAAAAATATAATATATCACAGACATCAATTACATTTTTTAAACTCGATTCATGTCCTAAAAATAAATATATACTTATGGTAGGTTATAAGAGTAGTTTTAAATTATTTCGCTTTATTTAGTTACATTATTAATCCTCAATTACCTGTAAATGACATACTCTTAAATGCATAATGTGGTGTTTATTTTATATTCAAATACCAGAGATATTTAAAATAAAACCCTTCAAAATCGTTTATTTCCTCTTAAGATCCAGTGCTGTCGAAATATTAAATTACTACGGAATAACATCTACCTATCTACTCGTATTATAATGACTACGTCTGTGATTATGGTTTACATGCATTAGTACTAAGTACAAATTAATAATAATTATAACACACCTACGCTATGAACTATATTAAATACAATTATAGCTGTCATCTGTCGACCCACAACAAGGGGTTCGATATTGTTACGACACTAATGCAAAGCAAAAGATGGATAGTGCCATAATTAAAACAGTTAACTGTGATATGTATAGTTACGTAATATTATTATTAAACACTATGATACCGAGTAAAATTTAATCAAGTCTCAAAGTGAATTTAACAATTTGAAATACGTAATTAAAAAAACCAATTTTAACGTTTATAATTTAAGTGTGGTAAAGGGTTTTACAAATAACTTCCCTGTAACTTCCAACGCAGTTGATTTTATTTTAACTTATAAGCATCGATGGTCGAAATGGTGTTCCAGATATTATTATTTGTGCAATGATCGTTACAATCATTCGACAGATGAACGTATAGTTGAACATTATTAATACAAAACAAATAAATCTAATGTCGAAAATTACAAATCATAAGTTCATCACATCTTATAATTCATAAATATACAACTTCAATATAACAAATAAAAAGGTACAATTAATTTTATTATTTTAAAATATATAAATAAATATAATGCATTTTAAAATTCCTTAGTTTCTTCACGATCATAATATTTATAATTATAATATATTATAAAGCTGTTTTTGATTGAATTCGTTTTGTAAAACAACTATATTATTTAAAAATTAAATATATTTCATTATTTTAAATATGACCAGAAAAAGATTATTATGCCAATATATGCCATAAATGAAAATTTAAACTTCGACTGTGACAAAACCACATTGCCTATCCAGAATGCCTTATTATTATAAATATTAATCAATTAAATAATGAAAAACATATTATATTACTAGAATTACAGTGATAGTAATGTGCCAATGCGGTTTTCATTATTATCAAAAAATATAATAATTTGTAAATCTTTGTAAGAGGTTACAACATTACTTAAATGAATTTTAGTAAGAATTGTTACATTAGACATGCAAATAATGAAGTAATAGTTTATCTTAAAAATATTGTACATTTATTAATGTAAAAATATACAGACAACCTTATTTTAAAAAATGCACATCTTTTTATCTCTTCAAACTACATATTCTACAAAAAGAAATCTAAACAAATATATTGTCATAAAAATTAAAAACTTATTCAAACTTGTACCCTTATAAAAAAAGTTTGACAAACGATGCATAATATTTTTATTTAAAGGAAAAAAAATTTAATAATGTGTAACTTTGTTATAAACTTTCAATTTATTTCAAAATAAAAATTGCAAATATTTGAATAATTATACATTCTATTTTCAAAATATAATATTTATCCCAAAAAAACCTTGACATTTTCATTGATGGAATATTGTATTAAATAGCTTATAAAAATTAAAAGTATTGAGTTGAATAATTCTTCTTATTTTTCATTTAATCGTAATAAATAAGTTGCCAATATCGATTTTTTCAAAGATGGGTATCCCGTAAATTTCACAACTGGTTCATAATACTTTAATAATCATTTCAATTTTAATAGCATGAATTAATGATAATATCAAAAAATCACATTCAAATCCAAACTCTGAATTTTCATTTAATAGAATCCTATACGACACTTTTGAAAAGTTTATTTATATTGAAATATTATAAATGTATTATACTGCAAATCTAATATTATGTTTAGGTAAATTATTCAACAATATATATAAAATATAAATGCTATAATAAACTGTGATGGGGTAAGTCAGGCCTATTTCACCTACCCCCTTATGTATAAATATAAAAAATGTAAGTCCTCACTGAGAGTAACTGTATTGTGCACTATTTATTTTAATAAACGATGTTGCATGGGGGAAGAAATACTCACCCGGTTTTCCTTCATTCAACAGTTTAAAATCGAAAAAAAAATACAAATAAATTACATTTCTTACCGCTTAGTGATTAGTGACTATAATATAGTATCTTGAACTATAAATTAAAATATCATTGTTTCGTATTAATTGTCCATTCTTATATCGGTTAATATATTTTATTTTCGTTGGACATTGTAATTATATTACATTGTTAATAATACAATGTTTTCATAAGTTAAAAAAAATATTTTAGAGAATACGCTGTCGTTTTAAATTGAGCTACGCCATTCTTGAGAATTATTGTGAATTATTGTAATCAGGTAATATTCACTATAAATTGTTTTAAGACGTTTCAATAATTTTCAATACTATAATATCAATTTTTGTATATTATAATGTTACTCTCAATGAGAAAATAAAATAATACAGTTGGTTGTTCAGTTAATGTTATGCATACCATAAAAATTTTACAAAGAAATAATTAAATTATGAAATAGACGTAACAAAGTAGGGTTCTATGTAAAAATGTACACAAAGAAATTTAAAGGTGCAGGTGGATAATAATATTTTATTTATAATAAATAATAATATGTATATCGTTGGCATTATTACAATATTATTATTCTTTACAATATTCTAAAGTTCATAAATATAGATATTGTGCATGTACCGTGCATTAAAATATTAAATCATTATAATGACCTATTAAACTATCGTTTTTAAACTCGTTATTAGTTTGTCTTTATCCTGTTACTTTTAATGTTACAGCTAGATAACATAATATTATATAAATATTCATATGGATATGAAGGAACCATAGCGGTTATTTTATTAAAACATATACAACTCTAAGTTAAAAGTGAAATTTGTGAGAAAATTTTTTTTACAGGATTTGTAGAACTGAGTGGTAAAAAAAATTAGTAAATATTCGCTGTTCATGACTCAAGTGAAAAATTTATTTATAAATACCAAATTATTGACTCAATATTATATCATATATTCTATATTTTCAGAAAAATATCTTACCGCAGGATATTATTAATACAAAAAAAAAAAAAATAAATAAGTAAATAAAGTATTTATGCTATGAAATCTCTTTTTAAAACAACGATGAATCGTTCAAACTAAAAAAATCTATAATAACAGAGTTCGATTAAGACACGCAAGTTTAAATTTGTTTGTTGATTTCGTCGAACGTAAGAATAAACTACGTAAGAAAAAAAATTGATGCCCTCGAGGCTTCAAAGTATCAACAACACTCGCGTGGTTTCCAATCGATATGTTAGGCTACTCGATATTATTTTTTTACTAAAACTCATTCCGTCCACAAAAAAAAAAAAAAAAACGTTTGCAGACAAAGATAATATAAAAAGCGTTTTGACTCATTAGATCGTACAAAAACATTTAATTTATCAAACCTCGAGAGAAAAAAAACAAGATGAAATAAACGATAATGACGCTTAACGTTTAAGACATTTTCGTTGTTTTGCGTGCCGATTACACCGTCGACATGTCGAATAAAGCGACGACGGTTACCTATATTATCGCGACCGGAGTAGGCTCTGATCCGTAACCATCAAAACATTATAATGCAAAATTTCGGAGTCGCGGGCGATCGCACACGGCAGCAAACGCAATAATAATGGTATTACATAATTATAATATTAGGTCGCGCTATTTAGATTTAATATTATTTACGTATAATTATATTAACGTGTCACTGCTGTGCGCTTCGTACTCGCAGTTGAATTTTGGCGAACCGTGTATAATAACGGTCCTATTACGAGACATCGATGACGACGACGACGACGATAACAACAACAACAATAATAATTACAATCGCGATCGACGACATTATTCCGGAGAAGAGCTGCTGCAGAAAGTCTGTGCGCGATTCCTCCGAAATATTATCCTGTACAATATGTTTGAATATACTGTACACATACACACGTATATTTTATGTGTATAGTTACAGCAGCAGCTGTACGGCGTTTCGAACGTGGTTTTGACAGTTTGCCGAGTCGGCACAACAATACGCACGGGGCCGACGGGGGCTGAAGTCTTGGACCTGGGTCGAAGTATGTGTGTATATAGTGGCTGTGGTGAGTACGGCGGGCGGGTGGGCGACGACGGGGGTAGTAGTGGTGCGTGGGTTATTGCGTGTACGAAACACGACGTCTTGGGCAGGACGACCGCGCGTCATATTGCGGCCGTGAAATACGAAATGTCGATTTATATTAATTTCGCGGCCCGTCGCCGTCATTGAATACGCGATTTCCATACACGCGCTGGGCCTCCAGAAACTCACCCCGTACCGCCGCCCACCACACCCGAAATCGAGGGGGTGAGGGGGTTGAGTTGTCACGAGGAAAACGGTTTAACCGTATTTTATATAATATAAATTATATTATATATGGGCCCCGCGATGGCGGCGGCGGCGGCGGTGGCAGGACGAGACGCCGAATTCGAATGAACGATATGTGCGTGCGTGACGGCCGCCGACAATGCGCATACAGAGGGCGACGGTCTATTCGGAATGACCACAACAACGATGTTGTGGTCACATAGGTGTGTATAGGTAATATCAACGGCGTATAATACGAGTGGCGCGTGTATAACCGCAGCATTGTCAATGCCCACGCTGACCGGTCTTGGTTCTTAAAACCACTATCTAGGTGATTTTTAATTTTTTAACTGAACCATATTTACAAAATATTATATTGTTTTAATCATTTCAAAATTAAACCCTTTTAAATGGACAAGTCGATATTGACAAATTATTAATACAGCGACAACCACTGTAGCTTTAAGGGTCACATCCCGATCCAAAACATTTTTTTCTAAACGTATACATTCAAAACGATTTTAAAAAATTAAAATAAATTTACGTTAATAATACGAAAATGTATTAAATTATGAATTTATAATGAATTGACATTTGCTTACAAAATGTTGTAAACTAATGAAAATGTAAGTTTTGAACAAAGGTTTAAAATATATTTTATTTTTATTTCGATGAGTCATTGTTGGTTTTCAAATATACTTATACGTATAAGGTATAACAATTACATACATAATATTACTTTGCTTAACTATTTTATTTTTAAATTATATACACATAAATAAATGTAAAAAGCATTAATTAAACACTTTCTTAGGTGTTGAACACAAAGTTAAAGTTTAAAAGTTGATAGAAACCTACTCTTGTAAAACATTTTCGTTATTTTTTATCGTAAGTAGGTTTTTTTCTTTGTAAACTACATAATAATATTGTCTCGACTGCGAGGATAGGTTCATCTTTATTTTTTTCTCTGTCAATGTATCTTCTGTCCTTCCTTCGTCGTATTATTATGATTGTAAAAAGTCAAAAATATTATCGACCACTATAATACGACGCACAGTTATTTAAATACAACAAAAACAACATCGAAAATAGTAATAATAATTGTACGACAAAATGTGTTTATCGCGCACACCAATAACACGCAAAGGTAGTGATGGTTATGTGAAATGTACGGATTCTAAATTAAAATATATTGTTTTACGATATTGATACAGTATATGTTAAACGTAGAATAACATAAACGAAACGAACGCAGACACAGCATAAAATTGTTATTGTAATAATTAAGTTGCACGAATGTATAAAATAATATTGTTAAAATAATATTTATGGATCTGCAAAGGCAAATAAAATATGACTGGTGTGAGTGACGTCGAGACGTCAGCGCAGGTACAAGTATATTCAGCAGAGGGGCAGATGGGACGAAGGGTTTGAAATAATATAATATGATGGTCATGCTCGTGACAGTGTTATTGACTTTCGATTTTCGGACGTCAACCTATAGGTAATCGTAAATATTAGAATATTTTTGACCATCTTTTCTTTTTCTTTTTTTTTCTTTTGAAAACATCAACTTGCACGAGAACAACGTAATCGGTCATCAACATTGTAACTATTCGAAGTCCATAGATCAAATGAGTAACAGTAGATGATGAGTGTGTTCAAGAATACAATTAAATTGAATTTCATGATCTTCGCGTATCAAGTTTGACCATCATTTGATACATTAGATTCTTGAATCGAGTCAAGAGTGCAGTATCAAAATACTCGGATATCAATCATTAAATAAATAGTTTTTCTTTGAAAGTTTGAAAATAAAAACGTGGGTGGCACATTTAAGTCAATAACATTTTAATAAATTAAACGAGATCGTGAAATAGCTAAGACTTAATGGAAAAAACAAAATCGGCACAACTCATGGAGACCATTCTGTATTCAGTGACGTATATAACCATAACACTGTATTTTGTTTGTGTGTGCTAATAATATAACAATATAATACCCATACGAATAATTTAATACGATTTTTCGATTGTTTATGTTCCAGTCACAGAGAGTGAATAATAATAAAATGTAGATATATGTGCGTGTATGAGTAATCGATAGGATCATGAATTATTAATTTTAATCTGTATTTTTGTAAGCGAATAGAGTTTAATATGTAAGGTGCTTTGACGACGGTCTAATTACAAACAAAAAAAAAAAAAACAAAAATCCCATACATTTTTATTTTATGTGCAATGTGCATATAATAATTCATCTATCACCCTCAACCTCCGTATTCGCGCTATCTCTCTCTCCCTCTCTTTCTCTCTCACTCTCTCTCTCTCTCTCTCACACACACACACAAACACATACAAACACACTCGCGCGTACCTTCTTCCAGTATCCTGCGCTAGCAATTTAGAAAATTTAATAAAACATCGATTCAACCGGAAAAAAACACTAAAACCAAGGACCGTTCAAACTTCAAACTACGGTCAACGAGCACGACGTTGGGTCGAATCTTATAAATAATTCCTTGCAAAATTATCAACTATAGCAAATTTATGGCGCACAATACAATATTAATATATCGTTTTCTTTATTCATCGTCGATTTATGGTGTAAGTTACTAATAATTATTGTTTTTTGATCCATCTGCGTCTTATTGAACTAATCGCAGTGTTTAACGATCCATAAAATTAAAAACACTGTTATTATAAACATAATATTGAAGGTAATTCGTATTCCAAATGAAACCGTTCTCGTAGTATTATAATTCAAACGTCCCAAATTGTTGTTATAAATAAATAATTATACATCGCAGTTAAGTACCTTTTATTAGTTAACCTCTTCCTATCTTCGCGTCTGATTTATATCGACTTACAATATTAATTATTTTTTTTTTTAAATATATGTTACAACATTAAAACTATATTAAACTCGGTTGGTGTTTTTGCATTCACACAAAGGATTTTTATGGAACACGAATAATATTACTAATATTATGACAATATTGGTTTGCGCATGTTTTCTCAGCATCTCGTAGTCTATTTTCTATGTAATTTTCGCGTAATAAGGTGTCCCTAGAGTCGTAACTGTGTAAACAACTAGGAGGCCAAAATTATTTATTCACCAAAATTGAAACCAAAACCTATTTGTTTGTTTCTACACGCAAGTCTTAAAACTCATTTTATGGCTTAAAATTAAATCATAGGTACCCGATAACAAGGGTTTATTAAAAAAAAGGTACCCACTATAACTTGTTTAAAAAAAAACCATGTGATGGTAATCCTGTAATTCATGAAATACAATTATTTTTGTGTCCCAGATAATACGACAGCGTTGAAAATACATCAACGTATTATTTTTATGCGACAGAAGAAACAAGTAAAAATATGCGTTATGCAGTCACTTGAGAAAAAAGTATTTTTATCTTATAAATATATGTTAAATTCAGTCATTATTTATTTAAAAGATTTAAAGACTTTTACTGAATGGCATTCTGTGGGAGGGGACAAAACGATACTGTCACGTGTTGATGTTGTCCGAACACAAATGTGGAAAAAAACTCCAAAATCCATCATGAAAATGCCTGAAAACTGAGTAAAACAAACATTAGCATGAAATAAAAAAAAAAAATGTTGGATAATATTATGGCTTTGGCAAGGCGATGGAGAGGGGGCAAGGACACATCACAAACAGCGCGGTCGGTTAGAGCACCCACCCACCCACACACACACACACACACACACACACACACACACACACACACACACACACACACACACACACAAACACATACACGAGCACATTCGGGCCGAACACACGACGCGACGACACAGTTCGCATGGGCGTATCGATTTTAATAATAATATTCAATTAATTTTAATGTTTAAATCTAAAATTGAAATCGTTTTTGACCGCCGACTGTGGTTTTTCAGACGATCGTCAAAATGCCGCCATCGGCGAACGGCCTGGGCGGCGGTGACGGTGACGTCGGCCGACCACGGTGGTGCACGTGTTGCGGCCAGAACGGAAGCGGTCGGACGACGTAGTCGGTGGTCCGGAAACAGCGGCGGCGGCGGGCACGATACAAGTGCTAAACGCGTCCGCGAGGAGGAGAGGCGATAGGAACATGTTTGCGGTGACGGCTGCGGCCGCGGGGACGATCAACGGGACGACCGAGCCAACGGCAATCGCGGCGACGACCATCGCCGCGGCGGCTGCGGCTGCGGCGACCACGGTAGCCGCGACGACGGGCGCCGACGCCCTGGCCACGGTGGCCACGACAGGCGCGACCGCGATCTCAGGCGGTGCCGTCGACAGGCTGCTCGACGAACTGGCGGACGAGGCGCGGTTCTGCGGTTACGTGGCCAAGTGCGCGGCTATGTGCTTCATAGTGGTGGCCGCGCTGTTCGGCAATCTGCTTGTCATGGTGAGCGTGATGCGCCACCGGAAGCTGCGCGTAATCACCAACTACTTCGTCGTTTCGCTGGCCCTGGCCGACATGCTGGTGGCCATATTCGCCATGTGCTTCAACGCCAGCTTCGAGCTGACCGGCCGCTGGCTGTTCGGCCGGTTCATGTGCGACGTCTGGAACTCGATGGACGTGTACTTCTCCACCGTGTCCATACTGCACCTGTGCTGCATCAGCGTGGACAGGTACTACGCCATCGTCCAGCCACTCGACTACCCGCTGATCATGACCAAGGCCCGGACGGTGGTCATGCTGGCGTCCGTGTGGGTGTCGCCCGTGCTCATATCGTTCGCGCCAATATTCGCCGGCTGGTACACGACCGCCGCGCACGACCGCGAACGGGTCCGTCACCCGGACGTGTGCGCGTTCGTCGTCAACAAGCAGTACGCCGTCGTGTCGTCCGGCGTGTCGTTCTGGGTGCCGGGCGTCATCATGCTGTTCACGTACTACCGCATCTATCAGGAGGCCGACCGACAGGAGCGTATGCTCTACAGGTGCGTACCGCCCCGTACTCTGGTGCAGCGTTTCCCAAACTGTGGTCCATCTTGGGTTTGGGACGATCTCATTACATTATTGTGTATTATATTTGCATTATTTACGTTATTAAAAATTATTATTTTATATTATTTAAAAAAAAAAAGGGGTGTCCACGGAACACAAACCATTTCTCGAGGGTACCAACCGTGGTAGTGAGAGTTTGGGAACCGCTGCTCTGGTGTCTTGTACTTCCTGTAAATAATAATATTATACCACTGCCTCGTATAATATGCGTGTGCGTCAATACGATAGGTATAAGCATACGTATTACCAATTTTCTATAATAACTCATAATTATTATCGTTATCGATATACCTTTTCGAGTCTTCATATTTATGTTTGAAAGTTTTTTTTTTATTTTAAGGATTTTTTTATAATACATTAAGTATCACTTTTTTATAATTTTGTATTTATAAATTCTAAAAAAAATATCCTATAAAATTGATTCCTAGATATGTATATGCGTACATAATATACTCTTAAATAAATAAATAAATAAATATTGTTTCTGTCTGCAATCGATTGTAATCATATTTATAAACAGAACATAATACCAACCTAATTTGACAATTGTGGTCCAAAAATCTCAAAAATAAAAAGAAAGTGTTAGTATTATAGTATTATTTTATATTAAGCTCATTACAATATATTCTATTTGAATATTTTTTTTTCATTCTATTATTAAAATACTTATTTGATATGCATTTAAAAACAATGTTTTAACAAGTATAGTACTATTTATCTTAATTATAATAATACATATACATTATATACGTAATTAATATTTAAGAATTTCTACTGAATGCTGCAAATTAACTAAATTAACATATTTTAATACTAATTATTTTTACGAATTTTTCAACATGTTTTTCATTTATTTGCAAAATATTATACAATTTTCGAATTTTTCTATGAATTTAAAAATAATTACAGTTTCGTTAGCGTTGTATTTGTAAATGAACGCACGTAATTAATACGTAAAAGTGAGTATAGTAGTTATGTTTGCTTAGTATGAAAAGGCTTTAGCGAGAGAACAACGTGTATACAGTATTTTCAAAAAGCTTACCGTGCTCATTAAACAGTATACGTAAGATACTAAGATAATATATCATAATGTTTCTAATATATATCCAATTTCCAATTTGTTCATACATTATAAAATATATAGTAATATACTATATATATGTATGTATATGGTTAGTAATAAACTGAACTTCCGTATTTCAAAAAATACTAGCTTAACTAAATTATAAAATTGTATAATTTAAAATTCTACATCACATATTAATATTATTGTACCTGGACAACATCTGATGTAATTTACATTAGCAAAATATAGAGTTGAAATTTAAAAAATAAACATCATATTATTAAAATAAATAATTTTAAATGTATATAAGGTCAATTGTTGTTTTGTTGTTAAATTTGTCATATAAAAAACATGTATAACACATAGAAATATTGAGTGGTACAAACTACAAATGTAGTCAATGCCAAACACAATTTTATGGCAATTTAGGTTATGAACTTCATGACTGTTGTTTTAACATTATCAATATTATAACAAAATATTCTCAGTAAAATGTAAATATAAACTTTTTTTGGAATTTTGTATTAATACACCATATTTTATTTTGAATTAGCATTATTTTAATTATCTATTGTTATAAAATAATTTAAGTGACAAAAACATATTTAGTTTTCCCAAATACTAAATAATATAAATAACAACCCACAAAGGTTTAAATTTAAATGATTATTTTTTAAGAAAAAATAAATGATGATGAATCAGCTTATAAGCTATAAGTTTAAGCTTTGAATTTAACCATCATAATATCATCCTTATACCTCAACGTATCACCAATCTTATTTTTCTATGTTATAGAGTTTATTTATTTTACTAAACGACGTGCTATGTGTTGTTTTTTTTAAATTTTAAACATATATTGTCATGCTTTTAATTTTTAAAATATTGTTCAAGATTCTGTATTATAATTGTTAGACCTATTTAATTAATTATCATTTACTTCTCGGTTTCTCCGACTATCGAGAAAGTACATTTTAATACACATATTACATATGCTATTTTCTTTGACCCCCAGTTTAAATACTTCAAGTTTTGATACATAATAATCTAATAAGTATTTACGAAAAGTTGTATATATGTATTTCAAATTATACATATATAATACAAACTAATTATAGAAATTCCATTGACTACAAATTAATACTAATCGATAATTTGAGTTCAATTGAATCATAACGTAACTGATAAATCGAATTTTAGTATCGTTGCGAAACAAATACAAAATAATATCTATATACTATTCATTAACATGGAATTAAGCGCTTTTACGATTAACGAAAGAAGTTTAAAAGATAAAAAAAATTTCAAATTAAAATTACTTTATTAATTAAAAGTAGACGAGAATATTTCAATACGAAAGTTTCTTATAGATTTTTTTAACTTAACAATAAAGTTGCATTTTGCATACATACACATCATTGATGAAAAGTTAATCCAATACAATTTCTATATTAATGAAATAATGTTTATTTTCAAATATTATTATATACCAATGATTGCTATTAACTCACTCTAACGTATTTTTAATTGAAAATATCTCAAATCTAACATAAGTATAAAATATAAATATAAATTCATCATATTCATCAATATTTTATTATTAAATATTAGTGTGGAAAAACGCATTAATATAAAATGACATAAAAATATTTATAGTCAACTATTCTAACGTCATGATGTTAAAAATTATTTAGATAAAAAATTCTACACTAAAAATACCTTTAATAAACTATATTTCAAATAACATCGAATGTAAAGATATTATAGTATCTAAATACTTATTTAGACATAACAGAATAAAAATAACCAATAATAAGGTCTGATGGTGTTGCATATTATAAATTTAGAAAACAATATAGTTTGTTAGGCGTTTTTGGAATACCTTGTACTTTATAATACTTAAATAATTCTATAAAATATTGTTAAAAAATAATAAAGTGAATGTATACTTTTAAAATAAGGATTATTTCAACGTATGTTTCCAAAATATTTTTTTTTTTTATATCTTATATGTCTTACAATATGAGTGCAGTACAATAAAAAATGATCTTTTCGACTTTTCAATAAGATTTAAAATACATATATTATATTTAACACGATAAGATATAATGTGAGTAGTGAACTCTGTCTAACGGAAAACGGTATATTACAACTAAAAACATGATTTTCAACTATACTGTCATTGTATGAATCATATTTAAATTTATATTTTGCAACTCAAATACATCCTTAGATTAAGATATCACGATTGAATTTCTTACATTTTATACCTATTTTAAGTTTTAAAAAAAATGATATCTCGTTGTTTTTATCCATAAAAACTTATTAAAACAAAACAATATAAGAAATAAAATTATTTTTTTCAACAAAATGAGAGAGAATTATTAAAAATAACCATTAAAACTTTCACAAAAATACATAAAAGTTTTTTTTTTAATTTAAATTATTTCACATAAATATTAATATATAATATTTTTTTTTATATGTAAATAGAATATACAAATATATTATACATAAATAGTCATTGTATATATTTTAAATGTTTAAATGTAAGATGAATGTAGAACATGTTAACTGTATAATATATTACCTAGTGATATCATCAATTTGGAGAAAAAATCACATTTGATCACATTATCTACAATATTACATAATAGTTTTTTCACAATATGTAAAATGTTATTTATAATATAATTACTAAATTGCATTATTTATTTTAATGACATTGATCATAATAATATATTTATAAACCTTCCTAAAATGTTTTTGAGCAAATCTATCGAAAAATATAAAACATTATGGTGAACCATAAACAATATGAACCTATTGAACCTGTGGTTAATTTTTAAACTATACATTTTCTCATAAGTATTCTAGAATATAATATTTTATAAACTAAAATTGTATTTACCGTCATTATAATATGTGGACAGCCATCATTTTGTAAAAATTAAAATAATTATAATTATGGTTATTATAAAAAAACCTTTATTTTATTTACATAAGACTCAACTTCTAAATTTTAGACTATTATTTGACAATACTCGTATTTTATTTTATATTTATTTTTTTTTTAAACTGTAAAACTTAATAATTTAAAATATGATTCTACTATAGGAGAAAGTAAAGAGTGTATTTTCTGACTTCAATAATATGCTTATAAGATATAAAAGTAATAAAATCTTAACTATATTTAATGTTTTTAGAAAAACCACAAGTTTGTACCAAAATTGTATTTATGAATTTAATTTAAAGGTATATATATATATATATACGTAAAAGCTAGATACATAGCATAATAATAATAACCATTACAACAGTATAACTTATAATTACTAGTAAAATATTGTTTAATATAACGTGTAAATGGTTAACAATTTGGAAACATTATTATTTTTTTATACTCAATTGTTCATTTTGTTCGGTGTAATGTGTTGTACGTACACTAGAATTTAAAATTAAAAATGTCACAATAAGCGTAATGTGGAACTGAAATAGGAAATTATTTGGACTCTTCATTGTCCTTCTCTATTTTCAATTCTTTAGAATTTAGTTCAACAAATCTTTTTTTTTATTTAAAAAAAAAAAAATGACAACTTATGAAAATAATGAATGTATTTGCGACCAGTAAGACGTTTTATTTACCATTGTATGTAGTAAGTTACTAATGTTATATTATATTCATTAAAAATTAATTGTAGGATTTTATATTGCCTATGCATGATATTATGTAGGATAATAGATATAATTTCTAATATAGAAATGTTTAATAATAACAAACTCGTGAGCAGTTATATTGGTATTTTTCCAAAAAAGTATAACTTCTAAATTGAATAATAAAAATAATAAAATACTTTATTGGCTTTACTATTGAATTTTATTATCTGAGATTGTAAAATGTAAATACTAAGGTTTTTGTCGTTATTTCATCTCTGATAGTCAAAAGGTATACTAAATAGTTAGTAGCATAAGCACCTATATAATTAATTTATTAAAACAAATGCACTTATACATTATAAAAGAAGGTATCTACTTTAAATATATTTTTTTAATTCGTATTTATTTTAAAAGGTAATTAATAGGTCACTAAAATTGATTTAAATTTTTAACATTTCTGTGATTTAAAATAATTTAAATTTTTATTTTATTTATTGCATTATCTTGTTATTATATGTAATCATAATCTGGATAATTCAATAATTTATTGTAATTAAAAGTATTCGAATGCATTTAATTTCAGGACTACAATTAGAATTATTTTTTACTTTTAAATGTTTTCATAATACTACATATTAAACCGATAAAATGCATTTTGTATTACCATTTGTATACAACAATAATTTGTTTATGAATAATTGAAATTTGGACGATTATTATTTATCTTTATAACAATGTTATTCTTATATTATTGCATATTAATGTAAAACATGAATAAAGACAGTACGTGATTACCAAACAATTATTTATTATATATTATATATTTATGCTACATTTTTACAGCTATTTTTTCTATGATTTTAAATAAATTTTTCTGTTAATAATCAAATTTGATTAATTAAAATTGCGATTCATCCGTTTTTATATATAAAATGTGGTTAATGTTAAATTATTTAAACATGTTTTGACACATATAATTTAATCCACTCATATCATTTATATTCATTTAGATGTTCGAGTTCTTACATAATATAGATTGTTTTTGTCTTGATATAATCTATCATTTTTTTTTTTAGTATAAAAATAACACTCATTTTAAGGTCTCCAATTGGTAATACAATACCAGTATTACATTTAAAATTCAAATTTACTATGTTTAATTACATAAGTATTTATTATATAGCGTAATTATAAATTATAGATAGTGTGATTATTGATTAATAATATGATCATTAAATATCTAAACAAAAATTATTATTAAGATTAAGCTTATAAATATAATATGAAAAAATTATTTTTACCTACTTAACTAAATTAAAATTAACGAAGAAGTGTTTAAAATTGTTAAAACAATAATATTACAAAGTAAACTAAAACATTTAATTTCAATTAAACTGCTTGCGTGATTTTACAAAAAAATATAAATGACTTACCGCATACATCTTCATTAACAATTTTGGTTAATATAATAGTTTTGTTTAGAGAATAATTATTTAGCTTGTCAAAAATCGTTCATTTATTTATAAATTTACTAAAATATAATTTTAAAATTATTATTTCTCCAATATTCCAAGCCTATATCAATGATTGTTAGTGAAGTAACTTAAAAACTACTCATTAGAATTTTGGTATCAATGCATCAACATTTTTGAAAAAATGAAAGTTAAAGGAAAAAATATTAACCGCCATGTTTTCTGGATTCTACATTATTCATAAATAATATATAATGTATATTATAAATAGATTTAATACTCAACTTATAATTTACAAGAACAATAAAATTCAAACCTTTTGGAGATGTTTATATTTTATTAAAGAAACTATTGTATTAGAGTCCAGCAACAATGTTCAAATGCTTTGAAATTGAATAGTATATTTTACTTTAGAAGACCCTTCATTAACGAAAATTTACCCAAAGCATCAACCTAAAGGCTTGGTCACAAATGTTATCACAGATCTTAGGTTAATCAACTATATTGCTGAATTCATTAATTATCTTTGGACGGTTTCCATTATGAAGAACATATTATTATTGTGTTTATAATTATTCAGCTGTTTTTAATTTAATTTTTTTATGTTTATAAAAAGTAATAAAATGCTTTCTACAATCACAACAATAAGGATTATTTATCAGCATAGTTCAATTCCAGTTTACATCTTACAACAAATATTTTGACATTATTTATACTTTATGATACTATTTTTAGTATCGCATAAAATCGAACATCCAATTCAAGTATGAAAACATTATTAATAAAAAAATAAACCACTTATACGGTGATTCATCAATTTATAGTTAAGAGTAATTATTATAATAACCATAAATTTAATAATATTTTAATGAATTCTCAGAATTTTTAGTTAATATAAGCATATATTATATATATATATATAGGTAAAGGTTAATTATTAAATAGCACAGAATTGTGATTTTTTAATTTGCTTCCCCTTCTAGTTGATTAGTAGTATTAAATTTTCCTGAATTTAGATAGGCTGTTATTACTTTTTATAATAATTATCGATAACATTAATCGAATCTCAATGATTTTATTCCTTTACTGGTAATTTTACAAGTACCTTTAATATTTTGATATTAAAAGTATATTTTTTTTATCTCACATGTATTGTTTTTAAGCAACCTTTTTTCATTTTTATGGTATATAAAAGTAAAAAATTATTACCATAAAAATAATCAGTCTGCGCCTCTAAGGTCTTTAAAGCATCTATTATGTACAATATAAAAATAATTACATGGATCCCAGTTTCATCTACAAAAGTTATTAGTTAGACAAATTTATAATCAAATATATTATATAAAAATCGTCTGCAGTCGGTGAAATTATTCACGCTTCGAAGAGACGAATACAAATTATCTTCCGTATTTTATTAAAATAAACGCATACTTACGTATATAAACATATACATATATATATTATACAAAAAATAAAAACCTTACCCCAAGTAATTTCATCATAAATATTACCTGTTAAAAAAAAAGTCGATTAAACATAAAGAAATAAGTTCCTAACAAATTAAATTACAAATTTTCTTAATTTATTGCCTCTACCCCTCCCTTCTCACCAGACAAAACTAAACCACCTCACAACTTCGCCATCTTCCGATAAACTCATAATAATTAATACGTCCTATTATTTCGAATATCGTCACGAAAAAAAAAAAAAGTTGAAACTATTTCCTACCCGGTGCGAATGATTATGACTTCCCACTTACCGCTACTACTATTACTATTGCTCGTCCACATCATCCACACCGCCTACATCATTCGATGAGAGATTAGTTGTTCGGTGATGGCTGTGGCAAATATGTGCACTCCGTGCAGTGGACTTAATCTCATCTCGTAGGGACTGGAGAGACCATGAACACCGTTTACGAATTTTACCGTATCCGGAACACACAGTGTAATTAACGCGCAGATTAATCACCTAGCAATTTCGGCGGAAGCAGATAGATCCATTAAATTACTGTGCGACTATTATATAGGCCCGGCGAGCTACGAGTAAGCGCCATAGGATGGAAGTGTAGAAACGACTACCAAGCGCCTCCGGGGATGCGTTGGCGCCGGAGACGTTGATTTCCTTGAATTTTCCTCCCAACCCTTCCAAAACTACTCTATACCTACTCAAAGAAATTAAAGCGCGACAACATTCTTAACGAAACGGCGGTGGTAGATACTTCAAACTTATTCAATAAATATTATACGTATTGGGTAGGTGTCTATGTTTGTGTGTACGTTGAGGTTCCGACTTTATCGGTATATACTTGTTTGACTTAATTAATATTTCTGTACAGTCAATGATAAATTAAAAACGTTTATTAAATAATATATAGTTTACATTCTAAAAATACATCGACAATTTTATTTTATACAACGTTTCGATAACTGTGCAAGATTATTACCTAATAAAATAATAGTATGATTTTATATAATATTTATGATAGTTTTGTGTAGTTATTACAGTATTCCTGGTTTTAAATTTGTAAGCCCCACCATTATATACTCAACATTTTAATGATAATATCATAATACGTCATCGGAATATTTTTTAACTGAAAATGCTATTTTTTCAAACAATTACTGATAATTACGTAAAAAACATAAGTTTTAATTTGATATCACTACATTTAATACCATTTAATATACAGGGTATTCAAAAATTATGTTTCATAATTGTATTATTTGTATTCCAAATGATAGACCATAGACACAATAGCCTCATACCATTGTAAACACTCTGTATGTAGTAGGAAAAAATGAAAATTTTTTCCCTAAAAAAATATACCCACGTCATTGTTAATCTAAAATGATAAGAATGAAAAACACTGAAAATGGTAGGTAATTAAAATGTTTTATGTGTAAATCCATTATACTACAAAACTAAATTCATGTTTCACTTTTTTTGACCTCGTCAGATTATGTTTAATATTCGTTAACGGAGAAAACTTGTGTTGAGGTAACGCAAAAATATTTATGGAATTCGGCCAAAATTCCACGCACACGTCACACACGCATACACATACACATACATATACTATATTACTGTGCAATGGTTTAACCCTATACGAAGATTAGTTCATGTCCTGAACATTAATTATGTCGAACATGAACGTAAATATAATTTTCCATATTATTTAATGTTGCATGTGTTCAAATATAATGTGTTACTATACTCTAATAATCATATTAAAATATTAGTTCAACAATTACTATAATTTAATATTATCATCAAAATTTGTTTTAAAATTA
The DNA here is from genome assembly GCF_020882245.1 of Rhopalosiphum padi. NCBI lineage: Eukaryota > Metazoa > Arthropoda > Insecta > Hemiptera > Aphididae > Rhopalosiphum > Rhopalosiphum padi. Next base: position 6,466,743 of record NC_083598.1, on the reverse strand, counting down.
AACAAGATAACAATTATTTCGGTGTGTATTTGGTAAAATAAGTGTATACGTTTTTATTATTTTACTTGACAAATGTCTGTGTATATTTTATTTATAAATAAATTTAAGTTTGAATTGACGGCGTGAAGTTTACGGTGTGTTTTTATAACTATGCTATAATGTGCACTGTGCCGTCATTAAAATGTTACCGTTACAAAAATGGCGGTGATTACATGGAAAACTAATATACAATTTTAACCATTTTTGTAGTTCACAAATTTAAATAACCCAGTGCAACGAAAGTCGTTAACAAATATTTTGTCTTATATTGTATCTCTTAATAGTGTAAGTATTTTATTATACGTAAAATTATAATGATGGATATTAATTTTAACAATAAAGTTTTGATAAAAAAAAATAAACCAAGAGTTCTTGAAAGAAATAATTAAGAAAAAAAGTTTATATATAAATAAAATAAAAATTTGTTTATATTTAATTTATAATTTAAAAAGATATAATTGTGATAACTTATTTATTTTTTCATATTCATACAGTGATCATTTTAAGATTATTTTTACCCTGTCTATATTAAGAAGTCAAATTGTAAATTTGTATGAAAATAATATTTATTATGTTTATAATCAAAAATTGTTATGTAATTTTTATATTATTAGGTGTTATTTATACTAAAAACTGTAAATACATTCTTAACAACTTTTTATACTTTAAGTGTGTACAAATATAAAAATGAGATATTTTTGATTTTAATAAATTGAATCTATGTGTTAAATCTTCCTTGATGAATTTCTATTTTAAACAATAGCAATACTGTAAAACACAATATATAATCTTAAAAAATCATTATTTATTTGTATAACCCAAGGTTAATATAATTAGCTTGTTTCAAGATGTGCTTTAAAATTCCCAAGTTCTTTCCGATGGTTTTGTATATGCTATAGATTTACTATATTTGTTTTAAGCGAATAAGTTTCACAAATGATTAAACTTAATGTTTATCTCTTACCTATCATGCCACGACGAGTGACCAAACGGATAACTTTTTATTCTAAGCAATTTATTTTCATGATGGTTAAATTGTGGTCGATTATTTTTAACAGATTTATCATCATCAAATTACGTACGAGTATAATAAATTATTATAATTATTATTAATAATCTTTTATAAGAGATAGTTCATAGAACATTAATTAATGTATTTGATAAATTAATTACAGGAAGGTTATTTTTAAAAATAAAATTGAATCAATAATATACTACAGGAATGTAATACTGCTAGTATTTAATCGATTAACTTGATTTTAATAATCGCAATAACACTCCAATCTTGATAATATAGAAAAATATACATTTCTTCTATTTTAGTTAATTTGATTTTTAGAACTTAAACATTTATTATAAAATTGACACATTTATCATTTTTTTGTATAAGGAAAAATGTGACAATATTTAATTATTTTAGATAATACAAAATAATTTAATTTAAAATGTATTGTATTTAAACTAATAAACTACAAAGTACCATGGTTTTTTTTTTTTTTAACAAATTATTTAATGATTTCTTTCAAAAATATTTTGCAATTTAAGTGAATACATTACTTTAAACTTCATTAAATCTCCATTTTACTCAGTAAAGGACTTGGAAAATATCCAAGATTTAAGAAATTGATCCAGCAGATATTATAATAATTTGTATTTAAATAAACCTCATTTCTGTATAGACTTTTGAATTTTTTTCTATGTCATATAACTGTTGACACACAATAATATGTATCATACATGGAAAAATTAATAAAAATGAAATAATATATTTAACACGTCACATTAATATAGTAGCGCGATTTTTAATATTTGGATTACACGAGTAACCACACGATAATCGATAAAATATTTTGTTACAAATTAGGTAGTGTAAACTCGTAACAACCTTTACCATTATTTACCTTTGAAAATATAATTATTTATATCATAAACTTATTTAGTACTACACACCCAAAACATTATATATTATTAGGCGTAACATGTGGTCACCAAAAAACTTTTTTCCTCCCACCAATACCAGTTTACACCAAAAGCGCACCATGCTCTATTCCACCAAAACAATTTCTATATATTAAAATTGTTTATACAGTAATTGTATTCAAGTTACCATAAAATATTGAAAAACATTAAGTTTATTTATTAAAACGTGTATTGTAAAATTTGTAAATAATTATATTATATGAATGAATTCTAATTAAGCAATAATAATAATTCTGTATGACTGTACCTGAGCTAATATAAAAAGTACAAATAAAATAGATAGATATATTTTTTAGATTGTAAAATAATATACCTAAAATTTAAAATGATTCAAATCGTGTTAATAATTATTTAATATATTATTAAATAATTATTCTATATCTGTAATTTGATATTATTTTATTAATTTCCTTTAAAATATATTATATATATATATATATATATATATATGTTCAAGATTAACTCAAGACCTCTATAGTGGGATAAAGTTATATTATTGATGTTATAAAAATGTATAACATTTATTATAATTTTTTTAAATAAACAAACTATGTAATAGTGTTTTATGGTGTAGATCAACAAATTATATTCAATGTAATTATTTATATTTTAATATTTTATTATACATGGACATGAATGTAGTAATAAATAAATAAACACGGAACGTTTGTAAGTAAAATTCTGAAAATGTATCATGTAATATAATATATAGGTAATACGTATAAACAAGATCATTTTAATATGTTATTTCATTTCTATATACCACCGGTAATGTCTCCCACGCTGAATAATGTGTATAATGTACGAAGTACATATGCACCTAAAACCTCAATGATATCAACATTTCATCAATAATGATCACTTATACTTTTGTTTGACCCTTTCTACGATTGAATGCGTGCTCATCATCCTATCGCGACTCATCATGTGTTGTTATTTGCATGCTTCGTAAATGAACAATTTTATTCATGATGATCCTTTGAATCTTCGGTAACAAATTAATTTTTGTTGGGTTTAGGCAAAACAGTTTATTTGAGCACTACTAATAATTTCATCTGGCTGATTGTTCGCTAGCTACTCATCCAAAACTTACCAACGTACGATCTTCTTTGAATGTTAATTTAGATTTGTCAACTAACTTCGTTTGACTGCCGACTGACTAACCTTTATCCTCTAGACCCTCAATTAATCGATCTCTGTGAGCGTCATCTAAAAGCGCACTGAATTTGAAGTTTAGCTTGCAACTTTAATTTGCTTAGAACTCTGGTTAATTTCTATACATATTATTCTCGCGAATATTTTTATGAGTTCAAATTGTTCGATTTAAAAACACTATTTCTTTGAAATATTAAATTTATTTTTAGAACTATTCATCATGGCTTATCCAATTAATATTATGTAGTCTTCAATCAATTATAATTTTATACTTTCATAACATCATATTATTACAGTAAATATAATTAAACACTGTCTTTGAATTTTATAAATACATAACATTTTTACATAATATTTAAGTGGTGTTAAATTTTATTTTTTAACTATTTGATAAATGTTTTATTGTTCTCCGTCACCAATTACAAGAACATACTACTTTATGAGTATATATACTTCGAATTTAAGAGTTTTAAAAATTAATCAATTTTGACCTTAACATAAAAAGAATTATACAATTGTATGATGATAGTTGACTATTTCCAAAAATAAAGTAAAATTTAAATATTTAAAATGAACTGCATTTGAAAAAATGTAATTAACTAAAATCTACGTTAATCGAGTTAAAATAAGTTTTGCCTAATGATAATATTTAAAATTCTTAAAAATAGGTCATATATAATAAAAAAAACTTAAATTTCTGTGGTCTACAAAAATCGTTATAAATTAAATAAATCAACAATGTTATCGTTAATTCGGTCAGTGCGCAATAATAGTCGAAAACATAATCGAAATCGAAAAACATAATGACTATTGACTACTGGTTAGTAATATTTTACCAATGGTTCTTTATGGCAGAGAAAAATCATATTTTATTGAACTTTGTTGAACGAATCGCAGAGCGAAACGAGTGAATATATTCGTTCGACGGAATTCCACGGGGCATACAAGAATGTACACGTCTGCTGGGAGTGCCGTATAATTTCGCGACGGCATCCCATAACCAACCAGTAAAAGAATAAGAAAATGGAGATTGTCTGAGTTCTGGCAGACGGTTTGTCCCGCGAAATTATAGACGTGCCGTAATGGAAAATGTCAATAATTCTATACGTCTATCTGTCCATCTCCTTTTCTATTTTACGCGTTTGCCGTTTTTATTTTTAACTTTGCACGCACGACATTAAAGGCCACAAAACTCCGCCATTTCGCAAAATAAAAAAAAATTCACGATATAATGACATTTTATATTATATAATATTATGATGAGATATAATAATGATATAGTATAATATTTTTATAGCCATATTATCAATTTCTCATGTCCGACATACGGCCGTGTAATAATACAACGTCGTATATTTTTCTCTCTACTGCGGATTTGACTATATTATATTGTTATTACTGTATAAACTATTATTAAGTAAAATATACGTTTTACTATAGAACGCGTTCGCACTTGACATCGTTTTTGACCCATTGAGAAGTGAGGAGGTAGTCGATAAGAATCATTATACATATTAATATAATATTATTATACTACGAATAATATTTAAATTGAAGTATTTTTTTTTTTTTTTTTTTTGTATAATTGTATACTCTAAGAGCAATAATTATTTCAATTAAATTGTTCAAAAAAACATTTGTAAAACTATATATTATCGCTACAATTATTATTGATGGAATAATTTTATCTGAAAATATTCTGTTATTTTCAATACTTGCACACAAAGACATAAATACACAACACAAAATAATTATGTTTTGTTCATTCGAAACCGTTTTTGACTAATTTTATTATAAATTACCAAAAGGTGTTATCTCAAAACATAAAATTGTTCAGGAAAATTAAGTTTCAGAAATTTATATTTCAAGCTGTGTTATTTTTTCCATAACGAATGGATTTTAAAAATTGTTAAATCTAAAAATTAACAAAGTTATTTTTTGTTAAATCTTGAAATTCGTTTCTTGTTTCAAAGCATAATTTTCGTAAAAAAAAAGCTATAATATAAAAATTTTCAGTTTAGAACCAAAAAGTTACAAAGATAGAAACTTTTGGTCATTAATATATTTTTTTTCATTCTTAGTGTTTAGACTTTTGTTCTGAGATAAATATAATATTAATATTAAATATAAACCAAATTTAGATGAATAAAAGAGAAGATAAGAGTTTTGATAAATGTACCTACAATAACTAATAATATTATTCTATATTATGGTTATTGTATAGTTGACACAAAGAATATGAAATAATATTTTTTTGGTTATCAGTTTATCACTAAATAATCGTATCATAAAATAAAACCTGTTGATTCTAACGATTAGTTAAAACCAAAAGATTCCATTTAAATCACTACTATATAATATCAACTTTAAAATTGCATTGATTTACCACATTTTAGTTTTAGATAGTTCTTTAAGTGATATGTTATGTTGATAACTAAATTCACGTGTATTTTCAAAAACATCGAATTACCCCTTTTTGGTTTTAAGTTCACGTATTATCATGGTAATTATTCTTGATCGATGTAGACAACCTCACAAATTAAATATTTTTGTTTTATTTAACTTTTTGATTAAACTTTAAAAAAACCAAGTTTAATAAATAAAAGTAATCAAATAAAGATAAAAAAAAAAAAATATAACGAAAATCATATAGCTATAAAACCTATATAGTTCTTCAGTTTTTAATTTAAATTTCTTAATAGGTAGGTATATTATAGCATCATATTAATTATAAGTCTAATGCAAGAAATTGGAAAGTAATTTTCATTGAATTATAAACATCATAAAATACAATAATTTGGTAACATCTTACTCTTATTTTAACTTAATCTTACATTAAAATAACCTCTGTATAAGCAGATTGTCTAATTCCAAGTGAAGATCGTTAGAGTTCGAGTACTTTAAATATGTAAATACTCTTAAAACATTCTAAGCTTTCAGTATGTTTCAAAAGCTTTACCTTGTTGCTCGGATCATAGTCTTTATATTACCGTGACAAATAAATCATAATATATAAACATGCCCTCTATGAAGAACAGCTTATATTCTAAAGCAGGCACATATTATACTATAATTTAGAAATACATAAGATGTAAATATAAATACTTTACATTTTGATTACATATAACTTATTTGGATAATAATCATACGATTTTTATTGCAAGCGTGTAAAATATGTACTTATTTCAAAAATATTGAAAGAGCTTTGTTTTCAGTGTTATTTTTATTTTATGATGGCAATCAAATTTTATATTGAATGAATAAAAACGTAAATGATTTCATCAAATATAAGGATATTAAAATATTAAATGGACATTTTTGTATTATGTACACGATTTTCGAGAACATAAAAATAAAAATGATATTCGTGACTGCGTTTGACATTGAAATAAAATAATTTATACTCTACAAGATTATCGATAATGATGGTGTAATCGTTGAAAATAATAGTAGCCTCTTAAAATTGATATCATATCAATATTAATATTTATATTGACTATCGTAACTGAAAGTCTGGTGATATCGTATTTCTGTGATGTGTGTGTATATGTGTGTGTGTGTGTGTGTGTGTGTGTGTGTGGTGTGAATTCGAGGCCCTTTCATTGTATTAAATATTACTCGGATACAAAAAATAATATTGAATGTTTAATTTATTTCAAAATTTAATGTTATGGCTGTATAAAAGATCTACGAGTATATATCGTATATTATCGTATCCGATCATAATAAATAAAAACAATAACTATAACTTTCAGATTCAAATTAAATTAAAAACAAAAACAATTTTTCAAGTAATTCTCTAACGGATACACCGGCTATGCCATGCTTTTATACACTTTCGGTAATAACCACAATTTCGACCGATTATAATATTATAATTTAATTTTAATCAACCGTTCATTAAAATTGTATATCAATATTATATTAAATGGCGTGTAGCTGAAAATTAAATTATATAGGTAATCAAAACGTTAATTTGGCAATTTCATACAACACTCAATCCGAAAATCATTTTAAAAAAATAAACAATATTAAAATGAAATATATTAAAAACTATAAAGTAGGTACTTCTGAAAATCGGAGACCTCTTATGCAAGTAGTTTGGTAATCACATGATTATTTAAAAATAATATAATAATATATTATTGACAAAATAAGATTTGCAGGATTTTTTTTCTTAAGTTGTTTAAAAGTAAACGTATTACGTTTCACCAAGAACATTGTGACACGTATATCGTGAAAATATTAGCAAAATTTCGAAATAAAACAATGGCACTAGGGAATTCGAGTATACTGGATTGAGATAATTTTGCTCCAGGACACCAAAGAATACGAATGATTTCGATCATTCGAATCATTTTCCCCGGAGTAAACTAAACATAAATGACATCCGTGATTTCAGATATTTATTATTATTATGACAAAAACTAACACAATATTTCTTTTAAAGGAGAAAAAATTGTAAATCCAATACTTAAAACAGGTACCCGAAGCATAAGTGCTCGTACTACTTGACTTTTTTGCGCCAATGGACGTTTATAATAAACCGAAGACACCAAGTTGTATACCATTCATATTATCTTACGGTAAAAACTACAAAGCAAAGGATCCATTGAAATATGCCTTTCGGTTTCGATGATAATAAAACTGAGGTTTATATCAAGTTGAATTCTGTTCGTTTGTAAATATTAATAACCCACAGTATTTCCCAAGTTACCACAACACTAATTTTTATTTTATTTTAGATATTGAAGTTGAAAAGCATGTTTCTCGATGTCAGTAATTAATATATTGCTTAATAATTGGTGATGAAATAAAATACAAAAATAAATACACACTAAAATGTATAATAGGGCACGACATTATATGGTTTTTAATTTACATATTATTTATCTAAATAATACATAATTTGGTATTGTCGTTTAAAAAATGTTTCTGTCACTATTGAAATACACACAAAATTTTAAAATATAATATAAATATTAATAATATTAAAATACAGTTTTTGACATACGTATAAATGGAAAAATACATATTTCGATAACGTTTGTTTCTTACGTTTTTTTATATTACTTAATTATAATTTAAAATATATTTACTAAAAATATAAATATGCGTTGGATTTTATTAATTTATTTTTCGCATGCACCATAATGTTATTATAGTTGTACGAATAACGATATATAAGTAATCTATTATTAATTATTTCATCCAATACAATGCAATTATATATATGACATAAATATACAATTTATAAAAAATGTACGCAATCGATTCACTTATTAAATTTTGGCTTAACGTAAATCATTTTCAAACCATAAATTCAATTTTTTATCGTACACTATACACTGCAATTATTATACTATGGTTATGGTCAATTGTGTTTATATTATAATACAAAAGCGTGAGTAGAATTCTATTTATAAATGTTTTTAGTTTTTTTTTTTCAGCTATCGATCAAATCATTTCAATATGAATAATTACCAAATCAAATAGTAGCGACTAGATGTGTACCCAAAAATATTATACATAATAATATCACATTAAGTGATATTATATTATCTGGTCTATCGCATACTCAGGGGTCGCTTAACTTATTTGGAGGGACTGAAACTCCAGATCAAATTTTTAATAAGCTTTATTAATATTATCTCATAATAATAGTGTACATCAATGCAACCACGATTTTAAAAAAAACATTGACGATGTTAATAAAATTATAAAACTGCTGAAGTACTAACCAGATTATATTCAAAATGTTCACCTGAGTGACAAAACATTATTGACCTGGAATAATAATCTGAGGCCGTAACGTACACGGTTTTAATGAATAACATAAATTTTCTATAAAATCATTTCAATTTAATCATTAATTAATATATTGTATTATTTTATAAAAAAAAAAAAAAAATGTTCAAGATAAGTACAATATGAGTAATGAGTTTTTTAGGAGAGAGGAGTAGGTTATTGGATGTTATTTTATTGTTTAGGAGTGCTATTCCCCCCCTCCCCTAGATCCTTCAATGGGTCTTTGGTATTATATTTTATCCGTATAGCTTCGATACGTATTTGCGTACAACCTATAAGTATACGTAATTATTTATAACTGTGTGATCGGAGTTTTATATAATAAACTACCTATAATACACACCTATACATATGAGCGCGAACGCTCTTTATACTCGCATTAATATACGATACATTTCTCAACGTAACCGAAAACCCGATGTATTTTATGAATGTAGTTTTTTATAACATTGATGCCAAAAAGTCAATGATGAAAAAAAAAAATTACGACAGCTTGATAAATAGATGAAGAAAAATCCATTCCTTATGTCTTACAGAATAACATGGTGGATATCAAAACTGCATTAAGACTACAAATAGGCTATGTGGCGTTAATATAATATTATTTTATTTTGCACTACTCGCGGATGAGTATTATACAGAACACCTTGATAAGAGTTATGGAATCCTATATTATAATACATAATATATAGTTTTAAAATAATGAAATACGTCTTAACCATTGAAATTTAAACTTTCTGAGCTGGATTTAATTTCTTTGTCCTGTTTCTATAACAATAATAATAATCTAAAATCCCCAGCAAATAACTTTCTGAAGATTAAATTATTTAAATACTAATTTTGCCCATGAGTTTAAATGCGTACAAGGTATTCCTAACAAATGATGCAAAACAACTTAAACTTAAAAGTTTCTAACTGTTGTCGTAAAATTTTTATAAATTGAATTTCTATTAATATATTTTATTATTTTAGATAAAGTTCAGATTTATTAAACAAAGTTTGAATAAGAAAATATATCATTGCACTTAAAATTGATAAAACTAGAAAAAACACATTTAAATAAAAAAATTTTCTTCGAGATTTTCAAAGAAAACTATTTTTATCACACCTTTTTTTACTAGAATAATCAAATTTATATAACTTAAGTATTGAAAATAATATTAGGCAATAAAGTATAATCATTGTCATTTTTTACTGGCGCAATTTGGTTATATATATTTAACGTACATGACGTATACTCGATTACTAATAACAAAACGATTTTCTGTTTAAAATACCAATATCTGACCTGATACAGTGAAATCTAACACCAAAATAAGATTTACAAGAAAAAGTCTTGATTCAATTTTTATAAAGAATTTAAGTTATTTATTAACTACAGTTTACTATTACTTAGTTACAATTCAAAGTTTTTAATTAATTAGAATTTTATGATTTTATTAATTGTATTAATATCAAAATAAAATAACAGCAAATACTCGAAAATGTTACCAAACGTTTTTAGTATCATTCTCATTATATGATAAAATGATAAATATATTTTTACTCTTTAAACTATTTATAGTTATTCAAATTTTCAAATTTTTGTTTTTTTTTATATAACTGTTGATAAAAAATGATTTGCGGAGTCAAAATTCTTGAAAATTTAGTACAAGAGTGAAAAGCCAATTAAATTGTTCTTATATGTATATACAAGTATTAAAAATACACAAATACGTAAAGAATGTAATACAAGATTTTTTCCTTAAATACTAATAATATTAATAAATTCAATATTTTCGGAAAAAAACTGAATCAATATATAGTAGGTAATACTAAAAGTGGAATAAAGTGTAAGTAAAATAAATATATAATATAAATAAAAGGCTATTTAGATAAATATAAATAGCTTTATCACGAAGTATACTTAATGATATAGAGTATAGACTGACAAAATGTCTCCACTCAGAATCGTCTTTTGTACACAATGATATATTATTAGAGGATATTATTAAATTCAAATTAAATTTAACTCACCCACAATAGTTACCCACTCGTAATTCAATGTACAGCAAAGTGGTATTCACTTGTCTTGTCTACATTCTTTTTACTTTATAGTTGTTAATACCTATAATAGACTATTATAAACTTATATTCCAATTTCAAATTACGTACTCACTATAAATAAATTACAAACACAATACACATAAATATATGCGTAGCGTATAATAACCATAATACTTCTTTGTATTTTATTTATTTGTTCATTAACATTTCCTAATTAGGGAAATAACTTTGTATTCAAATATGAATATAATACTACTACTGTAATAAATAACAATTCTAAAACTGATACATTTACATTAGTAAGCTCGCTACACGTATGACGTCATAGATCCATCATTTATGTATACCTATCTAATAAAGTAATGTATTAGGGAGAGTATTATTGGGTGAACATTCATTATATATAGAACTCAGTGTGCTCGTACAACGTTCAGTGTCCATTATGGTATACGAATATAATATTCAATAATTTATGTGTTCCTATTAAGTAAGTATGATAAATTTAAATTTAATCTTTATTTAATGAACAGATAATAAACATAATAAAATTATAATGATTGACAAGCATTAAATTTCATTGTAAAACAAAATATTATCGTAGATAAATAAATCTAAACAATTCATTGGTAATATTTTAACTACATTTACATAACATCGCGACAAAATAATTATATAAATAATCATATTATTTTATATTCTGAGTGAATCAAGTGACGTCAATTATTTTCTGTGATTACGTGTTTTCCAGTAGAAGCAGCATTTATACCGAACACTTACACGATAGAGAAGTGTACACCACATGTAGACGTCACAAACAGTATGATAGAGGATATTTTTTAATTTTTTTTAATAACTTATCCTGTGTAGCGTAAAAATAACTCATGTAATACCGAAAATCTCGCTAAGTGCAATCGTTAATATACGCTCACAATCTTTATTTGAATTGGGTTGATTTTAAAATGTATCATCATTACACATCGCACTATCCTGTCAGAAAATGAATGGAGCATTATCAGTAGCCAACATCGGGTCTCGTATCGTGTCCACCATTTTGGTTTAACCAGTACGTTTATCATTAATAACCGTGAATCAAACCGTACGCCTGCTATATGGTCTATACAATTATAATGCCAATAGTTTTTTTTATTTAATCAAAGTTTGAATGTTTAATAAAACAATCGCACAGATTAAATTTATGTACAAACAACAACAACAAAACAACCTTTACGTATACAATTTGAACTTGCTACCTATAATTGAAGTATACATTTTTAAATATTATGAAATATGATTGTTTATATCTTGTGTGTACAATATTATACATAAATACCCACATTATATTACATACACAATATACAACGCTTATGATGGATTTTTATCAACAGCGCTTAAAAATTATAATATTTTAATTAAAATAGATTAACATATTTTTTAACATACCCATATAAAATATATACATATTTAACTCAGAATTTGCATTTATTGAACAACAAATAAACTATTAAAACCATACACGAAACGCTAGGAATTCGCTACAATAATACATTTGAATCATTATGAGTTGATTTTGTTCACACGTTCGTGTTCAATTAAATATACTTACTTATAATATTATGTTGATGAAGTCTAAACACGATTTTACAATGTACGTATACACATATTATAACGATGGAAAATTACTATGAAAATTAATTCGGTACCAAGGTAAAACACGGAAGTCGGCTTAACCATTACTGGTGTGAGTGTGTTACGCTAATTTTGTAACACGATGGATTTGAAAATCATTGCATTCGTTTAATATTCCAGTTCTGATCGAATTGCACACGCTCTAATTTTTCGCGGTTTTTTGTAGCGATGTACTAACACAAAAACAAAAAAGTAAATCAAAAAATTACCCTTTTAAGAAGCTGACTAGAAAATACTTACTAGTTACTTGTTATCATCGAAACTATTATTCAATATCCGTTACCAGAAAAAATGTCTGAAACACAGACTCTGAATGTGATCAATACACATTGTTCGATTTGTTTAGAATCAAGAAACCCGTATGGCCGTATGTACATTTTTTAAATTTGTTTCGAAGTTCACAACAAAATTAACTACTACCACAAATATAACGAATAGACAATAGGAAACTTTGAACATTTTGATTACATCGAGGAGAAATATTTCAATGCAATAATTACTACGAATGAATGGATTATACATATTTGCAATAACCACGAATTATACGTTTTGAACCAAATTTTGTTTTCGAATGCAAACTTTAAGTTCATATTTTTCAAAGCTCACTGACAGAGTTTTAGTTTGTGGTTTTGTTAAGAGAATTGGACAGCTTAAAGACAATCTTCCGTACTATATGTAATATGTATATTGTATACGGAGTTAAGATTTTAACTTTTATATACCAATACAGTTGTGTGTATGTGTGTATTATATTGTATACATATTAGTATAGTTGATAATCTGTGATTCTCTCTTTTGTTAATTTTATTATTATTTATAATATTTGGATAAAATAATACTGAATTTTATAAAAATAAATATTTCAAACAACCAAATTCGAGTATGAAACATAACATTTATGTCTTTAACGACTTAACTGATTATATTTAAATTATTCTGGTAAAAAAAAAATTATTAAAAATAAGTGAACCTATTATGTGTGTACTGTGTATACATAAAATTATATATAAATACTATATAATGTTATATCGTTATGTCATATGAACTCAGAATTTTTTAGTTATATTTTATTTACGTTTAGAATATTTTATAAAACAACATACGACGCGCGCACACACACCTGTGTATCATATAATTAAAAAACTTTCCAACCAAAGAATGTTCAAACAATTATGGTGTTTTTACTTAGTAAGAATTAATGTTACATATTAAGAAAACCATTCAAGGAATTTAAAAATAAATATTTAATATATATATTTGTATGGTGCTAAAGAATATAAAAATTAAAAATGGGATAAGAAGTCTTTATTTAATACAAAATAATTTTGAATGCAAATGAATACTTAAAGATTAATAAAACGTATAATATGTAAACGATAAAATTATTTATAAATCTTAATTAAAAACACATTACCATGTATGAATTTATAATTAATTATAATTCTTAAAGAAGAAGACGATATATATAATTATCATAATTGCATTTAGATGTGTGATAACTCTAAACAAATAATACTATGTAATTATTTTAAAATTGTTTTCATTTTTCATTGAATCGATGTGACTGATAAGTTATTTATAAATTAAAAATAAGAACAAAATTTAAGGGATGATCAGTGTAGCGTGCTCGTCATAATTATTGATTTCTACGGAGGAATGAGAAAAAAAAGGTTCAACTATAAAATGTTTTTTAAAAAACGTCGCTATAAAAAATATCCTCAATTGTATGACCTTAAATAACACAAATATTGTTTGAACTACCCATGCGAATTACGTAATATAATCATACATGGATAATAGAAATAAATGGTTAAATAGTTTCGTGAAGATTAAAGATAATATAAGTTATAAATATAATACATTTATTTATATAATTTGACTTTTTTTGGGATGGTTTTTAATTTATACGCTTGAAAGCTAAGTTAGAACATCGTTATACTGTCTATTTTCCGGATGTCTATATATATATTCTGTATTCTTCAGTGACATATTTCGTGTTTTTTACTGAACGACTGTTAAATAAGTTCTTGTATTAACAGATATTTTTAAATCATAATTTTATAAATATCACCTTTTACTATTTTTAACTGATCCAAAAACTCCCATATATTAGCATAATATGCAATTAAAAGTTTTCGAAATTTATTATATGGTATCCTTCTACTGATTTATTTGCAAGTGGATTTTAGTTGAATATTTGTACATAAACATTAAATACGTTCTATGTTCTTTTGGACATCGGGGATTAATAAATCCCCGTTTGGATTTGAGATTTCTAAAGCAATTTTAAAATAATAAACACGCATTAATCAATTCAAAACCAATTCAATTGTATTTTTCATTTTCAAATTTCTTAATCGAACTTTTTACTATGAACATGTTTTGTAAACCTGAAACCACAACTAAAGTTAATTGTAAAACATATTTAAAAATTAGTATATAATTAATTAAAATTATTAAAAGGCATACTTTTTATATTGTCCATAACATTAAAGTATATTACATTAAATTAGTATATAAATAATATGTTAACATGAACCTAGAGGTAGATACAAAAAATAACAAAATATTATGGAATTATTAAACACCAACAACTCTAATTTACAATATATTTTATATTTTCTATAATAAAATATATTATTTTACTGTGTATTTAATAGTTATATTCCTTATAGATAAATACTGCATGATAATATGTGATCTGTAATGATATGATAAATCTGTTAGTAAACAATTTTATATCATTTCAGAATTCACTTGGTAGGTAAATTTAATCGTACATTTAAAAATTTTAGACTTTAGCGTTTTAAAATAATTAAAAAGTTTACTTCAAAAACAATTTTAAATCAATTACTCGTTATTAAAAGATAAAGCAACGCAATTAATTCTTTGAGAAAACTAATATTGTTTTCTGAACTTTTGAATTGTACATGACATACCTACAAACGTATATTAATTTAATAAACTATGAACTATGACAAACACTGCTTTATAATTTATTAAGGTAACAGACAAATGTATTAAATTAATTATTAAAGATATACATGTTGTGAAGTTTTAAAACCTGTGTTTTGACAGCCAAGAACAATTAGCCATTTCTTCGGATCCTATGGTCGTATAGCACGTGCTCTGAAGTTTCATGCTAACCGTCGCGTCGTGGTTATCAATTATCACCAACACGATTTCCGCGTGTCTTATATAGTCTTTTGAAATTTCGTAGTATTAAATTAAGGTTTAAAGTTAAACTAGAAACTAATTTCACTGACATTCACATATTGTGGCAGTGGCACAGCACCGGTGCGGAGCTGAAAGAAAATGCAGTACAATAAATAAAATACAGTAGGCAGCCATAATGTATGGCACAAAAAGCGAAAAATGACAGTGCAATACTTAATTTAAATTATAGAATATAAGTGGATATGACGAAAACGCGTGTATTGTCCATGCAACTGATCTTTTTCTGGTTCGTTTAGACCACTCCGTCGACAAATGACATAACAAAAGGTGATCTTCAGAATGCAAGGAAAATAGTTCATATCGTAATGTACTATGAATAACAAATTATAGAAAATCATTAAACGTTTTTGAATTTAAATTTCAACAAACATAATTAATACATAAATATCAAGAATAATGTGTTTACAACTGACTCAGCGAATATTATAATAATACAATATTATATTTGAAGCGTGTAGGTGTATCAAGTATGTCTTACTCAAGTATAATTTACAGACTTATTCATTTGCATTTGTATGGTTATGAAAACTTAAGTAAACACTTTTGATAAACGCTTCTTTAAAATATTTATTCTAACGTTTTTATATGAGAATTGTCTATTGTGCACTGGTGTGCTTATTGATCGTTGCCTGCATTTAGACCATAAATTCTTCTTATTCCTAAATTATTTTATTTTTTTCTGTTTAACTCTGAATATTTATTATAAATTATTTTGTATTACAATATTATTTAAAAATAATAAGTGAAATTTATAGCTCGGAAATTGAACTGCCATGTCAATATGAAACCTATTTGAACTATCTTTTATTAAAAAAATAATTTAATTAAACATTTACTCATCGTTGAAGTAAATACATTAACCACATTACCTGCATATTTCGTGGAGCTAAAAATAATCAATTTAATTAATAACGAATTTTGTTAAATTTAAAAACAAATTACCTGATAAAACATTTTTTGCAAGAATAAAACAACAAAATTAACCAAAAAAGATTCAAAATAAGTCAAACAAGTCAAAAACTGCAAAGTTTAAATTAACTATTTACATTAAAGACATTTTTACAAATAAGAAAATTATATTTTGATTATTGTAATACTTATTAATTTTAGAACATCAAATCTGATTTCATCAAAAACAAATTATTCAACGATGTACTAAAACAACAATGTATATCAATATAATTTTATTTAAGTAATTGAACTCGTTGCATAAATTATTTTTAAGTACTTTTCTGTGTAAATTTGCTAATAAAATAGAACGTCAATATTCAAAATAATCTATACATACTAATACAACTATAATAATAGTTAAGTATTTTGGTTTGTCATACTTTTAAAGTTCTTTCTAGTTAATAATTTGATTGCACTATGAAAAACATAAATAATTTTTTTAATAATAATCTCACATAACATATAATATATCCAAATTCTTATTTATAAAATTATGTCAAAAATAACTAAACGCTTGACGAAAATTCTCTGATCAAATGTGTGATATCTTTCTTTTTATGTTATTAATTCTATTGTCCTTTATTACAGTTAAAATTAACCTTAATTTATATATAGGTATTTTATGGTAATAACAAGAAATGTAAATAATAAAATAATTCATCGTAAACATTTCAATTGCAACATAAAATTAAGTATTAGTGGTTTTACAATACAAAGTTTATCGCGATCATTTACATTTTTTTTTCGAGAATTCATGCAACTGTCCTAAGTCAAAACAAATAATTTCATAATTTTAAACAATTATATGAATATTTTACTGAAAAATATCCATTCTGATACTATTCCATTGCTTCTACTCGTATTTAAAATAATTTTTTGTTAAATTTCAAAATAATAATATTTTATATACATATTTGAGAAACATTATATTATTTATTTTTATTGAATCTAAGCATTTAGAGGATATTTT
Source organism: Rhopalosiphum padi (assembly GCF_020882245.1). NCBI lineage: Eukaryota > Metazoa > Arthropoda > Insecta > Hemiptera > Aphididae > Rhopalosiphum > Rhopalosiphum padi. The sequence continues at coordinate 6,448,871 of NC_083598.1, read as the reverse complement.
AGTATACATTTTAATTAAAGTCTAATTGTTTTCTTTTATGAATTTATATTCAATGTCTTAAACTCTTGTCAAAACTTAATGAAATAATTAAAACTAAGTATCAAAATTGTCCTAAAATTAATTCCTTAAACACTAGCTTTTGAAAATATATCTTAGAATCCAAATAAAAACCAAAATATTACTGCAGTTTCTATAAATAAGAATTAATCTTTAAAAATACATAAGTCGCTTTAAATAGCAAGTTCTTGTAAGACATCTTATAGTATATAAAATTAATTTTAAATAAATTATGGATGTATTAAATTTGATTGTTTTCATTTTTTACATAAAATACTTATTTAATGTCACATAGTAATAAAGAGGACACGTGGCCACACAAAGTTAATGAATTGGATATCTTAACGACTTATTATAAATTAGTGTATAATTTCTAAATTCTTCATTTATCTATTTATAACATTAAACTGTTATTTTTTTTTTCAATTCTATAATTTATAATTGAAATATACTTAAATTAAATACATATTCAAACGTTCGAATAAATCTATTATCACAAATGCTTTTATATTTTAAAAATATCTACATTATTGTAATTAGACGTATTCAACTATGAAAATAACACATACATTTTATGCATATAAATATTTAAAAACAAAATAAAAAATTATTTAAGCGCTTTGTATTTATTTTAATAAGATATAATTTTGTAGAACAATTTAAAATGTATCTAGCAAAAAGGGTATTATATAGAATTCAAATAATATAATGTGGTTTTTAATATTTTTTTGTTATAATTGACCTCCTTTTAAATATTGATTGGTTAGTTTCGTTAACAACCTTGATTCAGCAATCCAATTGCATTATGTGAGCTCAAAATGATGTTTTATTATCAGTGATTATTGTCTTTTTTTTATTTAGAATTCCGTAATGTCAAAATATTATATATAAAAACACATAATAAAACGTACTTTCTTTGTTATACATTAAAAATTAAAAATGAGCATTTATAATTTTTTAACTATACGTTATTAAAATACAATTAATACTACTTTAATTGAAAAAAGTAATACATACCTATTAATTAATAATATATAAGTATAATAAACAAGGCTTAAATATACTTTAATTGACAGTAAAGTTTCAACATATCATTATCATCGAAATAATAATGGCCAGTAGACATATTTTTATTTTTAAATGGTTCTAATAATTCATCACTATCAAAACCAAGTGTTACTCTATATGTAACTATTAAAATTAAATTAAGTCTTTCAATCACGATTTTTTGGTATCCGTATTATTCCTACTCATAATTTGATAGTCAAAACGCGTGTTGTATACTTCGTTAAAACCAATTACTTTACAATTGTGTACTCAACAAAATAAATGAGTTTTACATTGAAGATCAATAAAACGTTTCAAATTACAGTTAACATTAATAATTATAATTAAACCTTCACCTTTCAACAAACTCTAAAATCATATTAAACCATACACGTTCACCTAATTTTGTTGAATGTATGTTAATTTTTTGTATGTAAAATTAGTTTTAAACTTTAAAATACACAACATAAATTATAACCCCATCTGTTACATATTTTTTTGATCCAAAATAATTTTTTGAATATTTAATAGTTTATAATCATTTTTAAATGTAATATGTTTACTATTTACTACTGATGTATCATTGTAGCCAATATAAATATTAATAATTAAAAAATAATCTTTTTTATTAATTATTAGTAAATATTATGGCAATTAATTATGAATATTAAAAAACAGAAAATATAAAACATAAAAAAAGAGTTTGTCGCACAAAAAGACAATATATACATAAAATAGCAATGTGTAATAATGAAACATTATATTGTGATATTTACATGATACAAATAACGTAACATTAGGCATTGGTCGTGTAACATTCGGATTATATTATACTCGTAATATACAAGTATTAAATATTATGCGTATTGTGTTTTTAATGTATTTTTTATTTTATTTTTTCTATACTGAAAATGTCAGCTTTTTAAGTAACTGCGTTGTGCTAACACGTACTTACCATATAACCTATAGGTAAAGGGATGTATTCAACACAAATAGTTTTTATTTTGCATTCTCCTTAAAATTCGTTTTTCAGATGTCACCTGAAACATTTTGAGCCTTTTTAACAGAATATATTATAGAATGTTATACATACAACAGAAATGGTAATATTACATTTAATATTAAATCTCTTACTCGAGGACTAATCAAAAATCATATTATTTACATGAATATGATATAACATAAAAATTAAATCTTTCGGAATAATAGATTTGTATAGACAATTTCATAAAAAAGATATTTAGGCAATCGATTGTTTTGAAATAATACTACATGGCCATAATTAATTATCCAATGAAAAATCAAAATAGTATTTTGGATAAACAAAAAAATAAACCGCCCATCAATTAGAATAATTACATTTTAATTTTGTTATAAATGTATAATATTATCCTTCTATTATAAACCCCCAGAGTCCATAGTAATACGCATAGTTTACCATTATTATTATTATGACCTGTTACTGCACATACACATTGTCTAAATACACTGGAACTCAGAAACCCCGTCATCGACGTAAATGATTAACCGTCGTCAAACGGGTAAGCATAGCGAGTTTCAGCTAATGAGTCTAAAACTGAACACGAAACGATTTTTTCCCCTCGGCCTAGGTTAACTTGGACAACAATAGAAGTTTTAGCGGTGTTGATAGTGGAGGGGTGGAAAAGGTCCGAAACAATTACTCAGAGTAGAAATCAGAACGAAAGAGAAAGTAATAGCAACTATTTTCTTATTAAAAGTTATCGGCACGAAAAGGATTATACAGAATACAAAATGTTTTGGAAAGATCTCAGCTAAAATCAAATTCCCTTAGGTAAACTAGAATAAAAATCATATTCGTTTCAAAAATACAAAATAGACATTTTTTAACAAACAAATTTCTTTTTTTATAGTAATAACATTATGTTATAATATTGAAACTCATAAACCATAAATGTCATACCTAACATAAATCAAGAAAACTCTATTATTTATATTAAACGTGAACCAGTCTCGGCGCTAGGGGAGGACATATGGGACGAATGTTCAGGGCCCCGGTCTTGTTAAAGGGCCCCGCGATTTTTAATTATCATCTTAATACCGTAGTGAGACACATTGACATTTTACATAATTACAATTTAAATTAACAAATTATAAGACGTCTATAAATGTATTATTCTATACTAAACATCACACATGTATAATATTAGAATGGGGTACTCTGGAGTACCTAATGGCTAATGCCCTTAAAATACCTAGCGCCGGCACTGACGCGAACAGTGAATTTTGAATGCTGCTTTACTTTGAGTTTCTAAAAACTTTGTTATCATTTGATTTGTAATCTAGGAAGTCACCTAGTTAGTTAGTTTTTCATATTACGATAACGTGCTACCTCAAAGATAAATTTAGTTTACTCCATCTTTCTATATTAATATGTTTTCGGTTATTAGTAGGTACTGTTTATCTCTAATTGTTGCGTATGACAATAATAATAGATATAAGCTTGATTTTGGATAAATGCAACTCTATTAGGTTTAAAAGGATTATTTTAAAATTTAGCACCAAATTTACCGAATTGTACTACCATTTAAATTTCGATTCCAATTCCATTATAAAATATTTCAGGAATTAGCATATTTTTAATTTATAGTAACTAATAAAAAGAAAAAATATTGTGTTCATAAGATTTTTAAAGAATATTGAAGTGGTTTGAAATAAAGGTACAAAAATGTATCATGCGTTACATTATTTTTGAATTATAAGTATTGTAGTTTACTATCTGAAGTAATAACAAATCGGTGGCTTATCATGATTAAAGCTAACAATGTTGCTGGTGAAAGTAAGCAAACTTTCATAAATTAGTATTGACTTTATGCAAATAAAATTGCACATTTTTTTAAATGTTTACGTTAATACCAACTAAAATCGATAAAACCTATCTTTAAAGTTTAAAGCTTACACAATATCAGTATAACCATATAATATGGTAATAAACATTTTCGTTTACATTCAAAATTAAAGTTAATCTAAATACATCGATGTTATGTCACAGTTTACCAGTGCACACATTTTTATATTTATTAAGAATAAATACAATTTGTAAAATGTTTTGTTAATTTGTTTCTCGTTAGTTCAGAAATAAGTAATTACAAATCTATATGGACGCACTTTTTCAAAATTTAAACGAATTTTGTATGTTTGTAAAAGAAAAAAAATAGTAACACGGTTAAATTATATCTTCCTCGCACAACGATCGTATCTCACTTAAATTTAAATTTTCTATTTTTCAATATTGTGTAAGAAAAAATTATTTCTCTGAACTACAAAAAGGTACTTTTAGTAATATTTCCCTATGATTATGAATAAAATCCATTAAAAATGATCATAATGTTATGCAGACATTGAAGGGTTCCGTTATTTTCGAACGCAGAAGGTGCATGAAACGTTAACAAATATGATAGACGCCTGTGTCAGGAATATATCCCAAATCGCATTCCGTTCCGCTGCACAATTAATATTTACTGTCAAGAAAATACACAGATTAATTACACTTTTTTTCCTTAAATTAAAAATTTAATTATTAAAATTAAATATAATTATGTTTGTAATAGCCAACAGAGTTTTAGCGTTTTTTTTAGCTTAAATAACATGTTTTCAGTATCCAGTTGGCAGTTATCCCTTTTTTCAAATAATTATTTTTTATTAAATAATGTTACGAATCTTTAAATATTTACATTAATTTTGTTTTGAAATTGTGTGCAATTAAATTGTTAATGAAGTTTGAATAATGATTATTTGTAGGTGATTACATCGTAGCGCATTTTTAAAGTGCATTAAAATATATCTTTATTATTTTAAAATTAAATCTATATAATTTAGTCTTTTTTTTAAAAGTCATGGAAAATAACAAATATGAAAATACAAATAATAAAATAAGTTATTAATTGGATAGGCATGTGTTTTGTATTATATTTCCTACTATTACGCGTAGATGACTAACACTGTCTAACGCAGTTTTGCTCTTTTGGTGTGCGATAATAGGAGATGAATGTTTATTAAAAAATTTTTTTTCGCACAGTGGTAATAATTGGTTTTATTTTATCAAATTTAAAATCGAAACACAACTAATTCACAGTTTCACAGTAAAATACATTTTAGAAGCTTCTTTATAAATACTAGATATCTGGTATTTTTTATTAAATAACAATAACTTAATAATTATTTTGTAATATAATAAATAAATAAAAATACATAATATTAATAATAATTATCGTCAAATTCTCATTATAAAAAATACACTTGAAAAATAAAATAAATTTTTTTTTTTTTAAATTAGATAGATAATATTATATTCAATGAATGTAGTATACGTTTGATAAATTATTCAAGTATATATAATATTATCGTACCAGGTACTATTATATAGAATTTACAATACACTAATAATTCATTACATAAAAAAATCGTTTGAAGTTAACAGTTTTTTATAGAAAAACAATTTGTATTAATTGTATTTGATCGCCTTAATTAATTTTACCCTAAGGAAAATTACACTCTTCAAACTTGGTTTCTTTCTGATTGCTGGAATCTAAAATTAAATATATAAACTATTATAGATGCTTGAAAAAAATGAAATAAACCATAGTTTATTCGATTTGAGGTAAAATATTATATAATTATTATTGTATTTTCCTTACGTTACCGGGAATAGTTATAGTAACATTTTAATATTTAAGCAAATGCGTAGTTTTCTTGGAATACGAAATATCGAATACATTAATGATAACCTTTACCTTAATAATATTGCATGTCGGTCTATTCGTCTACGTAGATCTATAATTATAGATGAACAACATCCCTTTAATATTAATAGTTCTTGTAGAATATACCCCGGTACTAATGGACAATAATGCAATTAATTAAGATAATTTAGTTAAATGTTTAAATATTAATTTGACCTAATATTTTTTTAACTGTTACAGTTATTTAATACAATTAGAAAATATCTCAACGTCCCATTACCTAATTATTGTTCTTTAAGAAATACTTGACAGTTCGCCAAGTTAATTAGGACTAAATAAAGTAAAATCTATTATTCTATTCACAAAAAACTATTAAAAAAGAATAAATATCTTGAAAGAATTTGTGGCATGAAATGCATATTCAATTAACATATTTAGTATATTATACACGATTAATAAGATGAATTATTTATATAAATTATAATATTGAATGGATTAAAAATAAAAAATAATAAAATAAACCCACATATTAATGCAAATATTTTATTATTTTTATAGATACTAGGACAATTAAAATATATAAAATAAATAAATATTTATTAAGTTAATTTATGTGTAATGCATTTTAAAAATTCTAACTTATCGTTATTGGCGTTATTGTTAATTCTGTGCTGAATTCATTTAAGGCAAGCATGTTATACATCGACATTTTGTTTTACTCTTTTTAAAGTTCCTCCTTGTTTAAGTTGTTCAACTACAACTGTTTAATTTTCCACTTTTTTATTAACTTAATGAATTTAAATTGACCTGAAGTATAATTTAAAAAGAAATCATAATTGTATATTTATATTAATCTATTTCTTAAATATTAACTATAGTTATTTCAACTAACTTGGAATAGGAGAAACTAGTATATTTATTTTGTTTAAGACGTTCCTGCAATTGCTGATTGATGCCAATAAATATTAATATTAATATTTGTATCGGTTTTTATTTCTTCAACTCTTTTTTTTTTTTTTTTTTATTTGCTTTTTCTTTATTGGATCAGCTCAGTGATAATGAGGATTTTCAAAAAAAAAATTCAATTTTTGTAACATAAAGTATATTGTTTTACACAAGTCCAATAAAAAACATGTTCACCGTCTATTTTTCTAATGCAGCTTTTATTTTTTATGTATAAATAATTATTATTATTTAAGACTACGCGACCATGAATATTATTCAAAATCTCTATGTTGATTTTTAAAACCACTTAGTTCTCAGCAACATAATCAACTGCATACATTGCACTGCATAATCTGTATCTACTACGACCATAAAAGCATTTTCATTATCAAATATCAATATAACCTTGTTGAAATGTATGGGATTTTTCATAGGGTATACTCGTATTATTGTACTTATCGATACTAATCATTAATCAAACAACAATAAATTATATACCTATGTTTGAATATCCTATTTTCTAAGTGAGATATTAATATATCAGACCACGTTCTATATCCAATTAGTTTACCCGTTTTGTTTTTAAATTCTAACAGATAACTTTTCGATGACACGATTTTTCGGAGACATAAACTTTGAACATAAATTATTTTCAAACGAATAACCAACAAATAGGCGACCGGCACCATGTATAATGTTATAATGTATAACGTACTCATTGTACTATTGTAGTAATAAAAAAGTAATGACCTGTTATAAGATCGATAAAATTTCATAACCCAACAATAATAATTATAGTCAATGATTATCCTTCAAAAATTGATATTAATCGGAATTCAAGTTAATACTTCTATAAATATGGAAGTACCTCAGATGACAGATTAACTCAAATACCTCGTGGCTTTAAAGTCGTCATAATAATATTAATTTATAACGTATATGGTTAAATTTAAAACTGTTTTTATTAAAAATAATGTAAAGCACGAGCCAAATACCTAGTTTATTGAGATAAAATCGTAATGAATTCCATTTTTATTTCACCGCAAATAACATTATATAAAGATAAAATTAAAGATTTTCAACAGCTAAAAAAAATATAATTTAAGATTTTTTTCCAAAATATACAACAGCCGTTCAAAGCTATTAAAAATAAAATCTAACAAAGGGACCTTAGGCACCAATCATTATACAACGTCAAAGGTATTTTCCGTTTGTTTCGGACATTTTTACACTTAAAATGATTGTTCTCAACAAATTGCACTGAAAGCGCTTTAAACGTGTCGAGTACCTATTATAAAAAAAAAGGTAAATTGATGCTAACAGAAAAAAACATATTAGAAGTATAAAGTTTAAGAAATAGTTGAGAAATTGGTGATTTATATTTCCAGAGAATGGGATGGTAAAATATTTTTAAGCAATATATAATTAATTAGTTTTGGGAGATATGAAAAATATTTTATAAGTACAGTTAGTTTAAACTAAGCTTATTAATGCCATACATATATAATTAATAAGTATAAAATTTAATAATTTAAAATTTATTCTTCATTATAATTTACTAAATATTTTTATTTTGAAATTCACTGTGCAAGTATTTAAAAAATATTGATACCAAAACTCAATGAATAATTTCAAAAGTTCATATACAGTATACATTTTAAATTTAACACACCTAATATATTACCATATTTCCATCACAATACTACTAACTAGTATACAATTTCACTTTTTAATTAAATTTTTACCCTACATCATTTTCGTCGACTTGTAAGTCTAGTTTACATACAAGTCAACAAGAGCCGTTATTATGTCCGTTGTAATAATTGGACTCCCCGGGTAAGTGCCCAAACTCCCGAAGAAATATATACATCGCGACTAAGGTCCACTCGAAACGATGCATTTCACCTGTCATCTACTCACCTCCTCTGTTTCTTTCCCAAGATATTTATCATTTACACTGAGGGTCAATTAGTGAGGGAATGCATTTTTCATAAACATACTTTACCGCACAAGAAAAAAACCTGTTATCATTTTATTCTGTTCGTCGCAAATGAGAAACATTCTCTCACAATCAACTGAAAATATATTTTATTATCTTTTAACAATGTAACAATGACAATATATTATTATAGGAACTGAATAATACCAGACAAAGGTTTTTTTCATTAATAACCAATAACTCGTTCATGAAATATTTCAAAAAAAAATTCACAGATCAATTATTTTATATTTTTAAAAAATGATGTTTTTTTATTATTGGAATATTATTTAGTAAAATTACTTAATGCAATATTTATAATTGTTGTATAAATAAGCCAAGTTCGTAAATGATTAAAAATAATTTATATAAAATAACAAAAATATGCATCTGTTGTAAAACTTTTATTATTATTTACATTTGTTTCATATTCAATAAAAATAACAAGTATTTATTTTAGCATAAAATTTGTACAATATTAATTATTATTGAAATTATTTTAATATTTTAAAAATCGTGAGGTATTTTAAAATTTAAATTGAGCCATAACCATGTTTAATTGTGCTGAATAGTAAAAATTATCACAAATTTCAGTGGCTTCCATTGAAATAATAATATTAGGTAGTTATAAAATCATTTTTACAAATAATTAAATAACAATAAGAGATATATTAACCTCAAGACATAATTTGCCTTGTATAATCTCCCAAAAAAATTAACATATTATTGAGTCCGTTTGACAAAAATAAAACTGCATAGTTCATTTCTTTAAACCGACATTGGTAATTGTATTATAATTATTATGTTGATGCATACAATATATTACTGTAAACAATTCATATTTGCAATACATAATTTTTACACCGTAGTCCACGGCAATACAGTTATTAAAACACTTATTACAGTTTATTTTACAACTTCAAGTCGCTATCTAGTACATATCATTTCAATAAAAGTATTTTTAACAATTAAGCAGGTGCCTACTTATCGTTCATCAATACTGGTCGGATCAATATTTCGAAAATGTATTTTATTTTATATGTAGACAAGAGTGACACGGTTGTTACCGCTATATTTCTATTTTTTTTTTTTTTTTTGCGAAACGTTCGATTGATATGTTTGCAGAATGAAGGATTCATTAGACTTGAAACAATTAATTTATAATTAAAACGTCAACAGAGACAGAAAAACTGCGTACCCATACGCGATTCGTCTAAATATGTTTCATAAATATGTCATATAAACCCAACAGATCACTAAAACATCACTCGTTTAAGAGAAGCAGAAAAAAAATACTACACAACTGGCAGGTAGACGCTGTCGTTATTGTATATAAGCCAACGATATTGATTATGCACACCGCCGAATCACTACACGATTTATAAAGGCCTTGTGCCAACGATGTGTTGCGATAGCGGACGGATCGAGTCGCGATGTAATTGAATTTGCGGGCGATAAAGCATATTATTATATCGGTGGTAAAAAGCGATTTCACGTAAAAATCTGTTCGTCGCAATACAATACAACACGGAAACATAAAGTTACAATATATGTGCTTGCTATTGTATTTACATGGCATTACGTATATAATATTATGTTATGTGTATTGGATAATATTAACAAAACAATATATGTCTAGGTTTTTCGAAGACAATAAGATCTAAATTCCGACAAATATTATACTATAGGAGCTTAACCTTTAATCGTCATAACTGTATCCTGGTCATTATGGTGCGCATAAAGTACAAAGTTTAAAGTTTTAAACGGTTAATAATGGTATGCTGGAAAGTTCTGTACTTTTGAGCAACTAAAATTTGGGTCTTGACGAAGTATTACTCAAATACATTTTTGTTTGACATTTTATTTTCCATTAGAGAATTTTATAAATAAAATGTATTTTTAAAAATCTAGTTTTTGCATGAATGCATAAATCAGATAAAAATTATCTATTACGCCGTGTATTGCTATCTATCACATTAATATTATATCTTACAAAATGTCTATAAAAAAATATATGATAATATTATATTTTGAATATATTCTGATAAAAAAAAAAAATGGCACACTTAGAATATTGGATAAAATGAATACTATAATTTAACTATATCGTCTATTTTAAATCTTCAACTTTTAGTTCTCTGTAAAAGTTTCTAGGATATACATAAACAGTAAATATTATATTATAATATATAAGTAAACAATTGTCAGCCAATGGCCCAGATGCCATGGCTTATCTTAGTAAAAAAATAAAAATAAATAAATAAAGTAGATGAAACTTTTACAAATTATAACCATCAAAATTGTTTTTAGACGAATAACTAATAACAATCATGTGTATTATACTGTTTATTCATATAGATAAAATAATTAATGTAAAGTAGGAACTTACTTCAATTTTCGCAGAAGAAAACATTTAATTGTGTAAAGTATTATAGCTTTCTTACTAATTTTGCTCAGAGTTAAAAGTTATTTATTTATTATAGTTTATTACATCTAAACAATATAAAAATATCCATACGACCACAAGAAAAATAATGATATGTTATTATACTTCTCTTAATATATTTTGCTATTATAATACTATATAAACATATGAATATATTAAATTTGTTACTTGTCTTATAAAATAGTATTTAACAATGAACGTTTTGGACAAAATAAAGGTACTATTTAAGAAAAAATCTACTAATACAAATACCTATATGAATCTACCTGTAGACTTTAATTGCAATTATCAATACACATTCATGCGCATTTTGTCACATCATTATTTATTTTTGGGAATTAAAAATATAAACACACAATTCGACCTTTAAAGTAGGTATTCATTAAATATTTTTTTAAACAAAAGAAATAATTTATTATTTAAAATTCACTCGTATATAATAAATTAAAATAAAACCTGTTGAAAAATTATTGTCTAATACTTAATTTACATTTGAAAATTTGCAATACAATAAAAAAAAAAAAATGTTTTTTATTTTGACAATTATATTTAAAATTAAATAATATAAAATAAAATTGATTTTAATTAATAATATTATTTTAATATTATTGTTTTAAAATGTATAGTATTTTACATTAAACCATTTGTTGTTTTTTTCGTGCACGCTTAAAATACTTCTGTTATTAATATTTCGTTCTTATTAAATATGGAATGAATATATTTCATTTTATATAACTCATTTTGATGACTATAGAGCGTGGATCACAACATTCGTCATAAATTGTGATATTATGAAAATACCTAACATTTTATAATATATAATTATAAAAAATATGAACCCACGGGATTCGCATAATATTCTTACTCATAAGTACATACTTAATAATATATATAATTTAATGAATGTGTTTTGCTAGTTACGGTTGTTTAACAATCATTATGTAAAGACAAACAACCTTTGTGTGGCTTTAAAGATAATATGAAACGTAAACGTAGCTGTTTTTATTAAAATTATAACCTTAGCCAAAACAAACTACAGTGATCAATGTTACGCGAATATTCCAAACATAACATTATGTTACCATTGGTATACAAAAAAATCCAAATGTCCCTAGAAAAATGTATGTTTTTGAATAATATTTGGTATTTTCAAACTACACTTTTGACGATTGAAATTATTTATAGGTACTATCATTCAAAAAAAAAAAACTTAAACATTTCATTAAAATAAGACATTATTTTGATATGTGATTTTATACATTAAAATTAAAAAATAAATATTTTTAAAATTAAAAAAATGTTTCTCGAGATTCGATAAATAAATGTATTTGTTAACTAAATAAGATAAAAATAGCACGAGATTATTAAATAACATTATTATATGCGGTTGCCTAACCATGATATAGCCAATATGTACAGTGTACACTCTATACATAGTGCAGAATCAGCAATAATTAGTTTATTATATCTACCAACATATTAATTAAGCATTATTACTAAATTATTTAACTGGAGTTAAATATTTAAGTTGTGCCGTGACATTTGTATGAAGATTTATCATATTACCACCGTCATTCGAAAACCGTTATGAAAATATCCGAAACCACAAAATGAAAACCTAATCTAATGGACGTGCCTTGTATGACTTAAGCGCCGTATTTCATTAAAGTTAAATTCAACGAGTGTTAAATTATTTACCGTGGATATCGTAGCGAAAGTCTAAGTAATTGCTCGCTTAAACTGTTTGTATTTTATAGAGTTTCTCCGCAGTCTAGGCCATCGAATGCGGCTTGTAAGTGTTCTCGACGTTTTATTTTTCCGGGATTTAAAGTGAAAAATGAGGCAATTTATTTTTTTTCATTTGATGAGCTACAAATTCCGGTGCATGATATAAATAAAACAAAGTCCAACTCAATAATTCAAAAATAATGATAACATGCAATTTTTCACCTATAAAACAACTACAACTGTTCAAAATATTGTACCTATAGTAATATCGCTCAAAAATTATAATACAGGGCTACACATTTTTTAAAGACAAATGAAAAATAAATTACTTGTAGAAATACACCACAACAATAAAAATATCCTTGCTAAATATATCAATGCGTTGTATTTTTCATAAACATATTATTAAAAATCCAACAATAGATTTGAGTGCAACAAAACTAGCACAGTTAGTGTTTTACGTTGAAAACCATTGACCTATAAAAATGTTTCTAACGCTTATGTATACGTCATATTATGTGAAGTATGAGCGAAAAACCACAGTTTTTGTGTGTGGGACCTAATTATCCCATACTCGCGATAAACAGGAGAAGACCTTTTGATTTGCGCTTCGAGAGGGCGCGCAATCCCTCAGAGAGCGTCGATCAAGTGCCCGACAAGTGAAGTCACTAACGTGCCAAAAAGGTTGGCTTTGTTGATTGACGATAATCGAAATTCTAGATGTACTTTTTCACCAGACTAGAATAAAAATAAAAGTAATTCGTGATGTATTCATACGACCATTTGCTTTAATATGGAACGCCACGTTTTAAGGAATAGAAATATTGTTAATACGAAACTAAAATACTGCCACAAAAAACAAGTGCCAATACATAAACAAATTAATAATATTATTCAAGGATCTTTTACATTTGATTATACGTTTATTGTTGTGTATATATTATATAATAAAATTTCAAATAACTTTTAATATTACAAAATTAATTAATAATAATATGTTATTTTAGCAATTTAAAAAGTGATAAATACTACTCAAATTTATAACCTATTACTTAAAATGTTATAAGAAAATATGAAAATATTATACTTCACTTTTATCTGTTTATTAGGTAACATCTTATTGAAATTGTGTTAACATTTTTTTAAAAGCTTTAGTTAATTATTATAATATTATTTAGCTACTTTTAGATTGAAAGGATTTATAATAATCATCATTATTTTTTATTAGTTAGATAATAATAAAAAACCAATTTAAATTTCATTAATTTTTATATATTAATTTAGTAATAAAATATGATAAAATAGTTTTCATATTTTTTTGCAAATAGTTAATTATTATAACATCGAAAACACCTCACTGTTTTTAGAAGATATGAACTATGTCACAGTAGTATTTTAAAATCATTATACACAAGGCATGTATTACTAGACAAAATTGTTGTTCAAAACTGAGAACTATACTAGTAGTTAGGTACATTCTGAAACGCATTCAGTAATCATTAAAACCGTGTATAGAATTTTTACGCTCCTCTTTTATACACTGTGTCAAACAAATACAAATTATAAATAAATAAAAATATAAAACCTTACTCATTTCTTACATAAATGTTATCATAATAATACGCCATTCATACATAACTTTACATTTCACACCATTAACAACAACAATGAAAAATATACTTGAATAGTTTTTAAATGTTTACCTACAAATCAACAATAATTCAACATGTCATTATAATTGGCAAAAGCTGTTAACTAAAAAAAAATATATATATACCACCACCACCAGACTTTGACCTGCGGGAGTGAGCTCATTTCACACCCTGTCCTCACCAAAATACTGGTCTGGTAATTACTCACTAGGATATGATTATAACACGTATTTATTAAAATATAGCGAATTCGCTTGGAAAGACGAAACCTGTAGCTACCTATTTTGTTAAATATTACTTGCATTCACTTCATAAGTTTTTGTATAGGTACTTGTTTATTGTATACATAGTTCACTATTTCTGGGCTCTATACGACTATCTCGGCAAGTAGAAAAATTCTCACGACTCGCCTCATGTGGAGTTATTTCTTGACACGAGGAAACATAAAACACCATAATAAGCACGTTATTAAAAACCGTTTTCGTCGGTTTTCTTGGTTTTCAGTCATATTGAACGTGTTAATTTATTATGACGGTATGACATCAGTCTACATACAAAGTAAGCATCTTATCGTTATTTCCGTGTCGTTAAATCGTACGGATCGGTATGTGTTGTGAATATAAACGATTTTTCTTCATTCTGATAGGCGTTCAAATATCTGACACATGATTAGAATGGAAACTAAGCGGATTTTGCCATTTTTCAATTTACTTATGGTAATTTTGAATTCAAGTGGAACGAAAACATGTCACCGATAATAACGTATAGTGTACTGTAAATAAACTACCAGTGCAGTCTTCTGAAATAAAAAGCAAATTTATAATATTTAATATACAAGTACGAAATTTATGTGTACTTAGCCACGTAGGTATAGTTCTACAAAGTAATGAATATTTTAACTGTGACATGGTCTTTATACTTTCCTACCATATTATCCTCTCTATCACCACTCAAATACGCCACTGATCTCGTTTATACACTTTTCATGCATCCACTATAGTCTATAACAATATTATATATATATATATATACACGAGTACAAAAATAATAATCTTAATGTACCTATAATATTATATTACTACAAAATCGATCATCAAAACCTATAAATATTTAAACAAACTAAAACATTATCAACGTAAAAAAACTTTAAGCATTTATTTTTAATGAACTCAGCATATTATGTTATTAAGTTGACATTTTCGTGATATCCCGAAAAACCAATTTGATAAATTTGCTTTAATTACGGTTCGTTTCATATTTTCTCTTAGTAAAAGGGGGTTTGTTCTCAAAAATATAATTATACTCTAATCAAAAACCAGGGTTTTGCTGTCAAGTAACAGAATGAAAATGTACTTCAATTTTTAATAACCCTATTTTGTTGAATATTTATAAATTGCGACATTGTAGATTGTAGAACTAATTAGGTATACATTTATAAGACCATACTATACAAGTACTTGAAGGCTTAATTCTTAAAATAGTGTTATTATTTTATTTGAATTCCGTTATTGTATTGAATATTTATGAAAATTTCAAAATATAATAAAAGTAACAAACGTTATTTTATTCTTAACCTATTTTCTTGTTATATTCTACTCTTGATGATTGTCACTATTTCAAAATTGTTGTTACCCAACTTTAACAAGGTACATTATAAACTAATCCTTTGAAATAATTTTGCAATGCAACCAGAATTAATTATGATAAATATATATGGTAACCTATAGGTCATTTATTTATAGAGATGTATTAAACTAGACTGTTCTTGATGACCTATATAATTAATTCAAATTCAATAAATTCTAAAAAGAAAAAAATGAGTAGTTGTTTAAGGTTAATCCATAGTAAATTATTGTCAAATAAAAATTTCGTTTCTTCTCTAACGTTTTATTTGATCAATAATTTATAATTTTATATTACAAAGATTAATTTCCATTACTATTTTAAATATATATAAATCGTCATTAAGAAAAGTATACGTTTTTTACTTTTAAATTAAGACGTATAAATATATATTAATTGCATTATTAAAGTTTAATTTCATAAGCTTTTAACAGATATTTTATCTAAAAAAAAATAATATTATTTGAATAGTGAATATCATAACTTTGAGGACCATCTTCAGAAAGTGTTTTATATCATCATAAATAATCTTACAACAGTTATTTGTTTCATCAAATTTGTGTATTTTTTTTTTATCATTGTTATTATTATTTTTATGTTTTTAAAAAAAAATAAATTTTTACTATACCAATATCATTTATTACATTGATGAGTAATATACATAAATAATTTGAACCTTTATTTTACCACAAACAATTTAAATTAAATACAAAATAGTATAAGAATATAATTTAACAATAAATCAAAGCGAAACCAAAAAGTGCTATTTGATCGTCATAAAATCTAATAAATTACCCAGTGTATCTAAAATATATTTCTCTATTTTCTTATCACTTTAACAGCTATTTAAACCATTATAAAGGCTATACACTTAAATTTTAGTACTAGCCAATAATTTATTATTATCTTTTCATTTTAATTTTGATTTATAGTGCATGTCTGGGAATATAGATTCTTCTAGATAAACTATTAATACATTCCCCATCTTTGAGTTTGAAAAGCATTGATGTGTTTACATTCTGTTTAGCTTAAATATTGACCGAATTAAGCAAAATCCACTTAAACAATGTTTGGCTAATAAATTTGAAACTTTCAAAAAGTATTTTATTACGTTTATAACTAATAAGCACACGTACCAACAGATACACGATATTTCAGTCTCTGCCATTACAATTTAAACAACTTATATAATACTAAATAATGATAAATTAATTAATTATTAAATTTAAAATCATCTGAATTTTATTAAATTATAAAATTGTATAAAATATTAATTGAAACATTTGAGATATTTTTTTTTTTAATTATACTGCTATTATTTTCAATAAATTATCTTTTTATGCGAGTAACAAAGATACAAAAATAATAATTTAAAAATTTTTTTTTTTATAATTTTGCTTGTACAAATCGTAAAGTATTAAAAATTGTGACTTGACATTCAGACTAAAGATTTATTTATTACTTAGCTGTATGTTATTATATAATATTTTGAATCTCATTGAAAATTCGTAGGCATTCAACCATATTATCATAGCCTTATACATTGACTTTTTTAAATTTATTGAGTTTTTTTATTTTATAAAATTGACACTTATTTATTGCCTTGGAATAATACTGTAAATAAAAATCACAAATTATTCAGTCTTGCAAATAGCTTTCGTACTTAAAAAATTATTTAATTTTATCAAAGAGTGTAACGTAATGACATAATATTTTTTTAAGAATTATTTTATATTTGATATTACCTTTCTAAAAAGCCTTATTTTTTATAATAACAATTACATAATATACATCAACTATAACAATAATTTACAAAATTACAAATCGTATTAATAATTATTTATTATATAATTTATGTTGATATTTAACTGGCAATAAAAATAACAGTGTATTTTATATTATTTAAAATATACTCTGTGTTCATTATTAATTACTTTATAAATGTATGAACTTATTTTAAATGCCAATAAATAAAACTGTTTGAATTTAAATGTTATTAAAAAAATTCAGAGAAATTAATAGTATTTAATGAGCTCATGAAGTAATCCTACATTCAATCGCCATTGTTGTCATAATACTCCCAAAAAAAAATAGTAATAATTCTACGTTTATTATTTCTTAAAAATAAAATATAAAAATAATTATTCTAAATGTATTTTAAATAAAATTAAAAGCGCTGTGGTACGTTAACAACAAAACTCTTCATACAAATCTCAAAATTCCTACTCTCTCTATACTCCCACTCACTATAAAAAATTCTACCCTAACACTTTAGCCCACCAAAATCCTCTAATATCAAATCTCTTTTCTCTCACTCTTCTTGGTAATCCTCCCCGCCGCTTAAAGCGTAATTGGCCACGCGATCTCCTAAACATATAATTGAGAAAAAAATAAATGATAAAATTATAAATATTTTACAACTAAATAATTGTTTGTGTTATGAAATACACATTATATTAAATTCTAATTTGTATTAAAACCCTATTGAAAAAGTACTTCATCATATTCTTATTTTTCATAAATTATTTTTAATATTAATAACTTAATCAACTTTAAACAGTTTTGTATTTTATCGATTGGAGTCTTAGAATTAATTATACAAAGATCTGTCTTTTCGGAATAGATATTAAAAATAAATTACCGTATTTGTATTCACCATAAGTATTAGTTTGTGATATTAAGTAAGTTTAAATCAAGTTTAATAACGGTATAAGTTTGCGATTACGGTAGAATAACATAAATTTATTAAATTTATGACATTCGCTTCAGCTATTATAAGGCTAAAGAAAAAACTAAAAATCTGTATTTTAATATTATTATTTTATAGATAACATTGATTGTACATTGTTGCACTATAACTAGTTGAGACAATTATTTTATTTTCAAAAGTTAAAAAGAGTAAAAAATGTTAATTCAACTCGGTATAGTAACATTTATCTATATTCAGCCTTGATTGGAAGCATTGTTATTATAATAACCAATCTCCTATATTTTATGATATATACATAATATAGGTATCGGTATTTTTAGTTCATTTTATATATGTTTGTATAAAGATATTTTTCTTATGCATAAAAGTTCTAGTGTTGACTAATTTCATATACCTACGTAGGTGCTTCTAAATATTTATATTTTCATACATTGAATAATATTGATTGACATAAATATTATTTTTGTGACTTATCATATCAATATTCAAAAATGTGTTTAATATTTAATATTTTTTTTCTTAAAATATATTATCAAAAGTGTTTTTATAAAACATAAAAATTGTTTGTTCAAATAATTGTATATACTTATATTTTGAGTTAGAAAATAATTGGGAGTCGATTACATTCAATATGTAGTCAAAAAATATTTAGTTTAAATTTAAACGTGCTAAAACACTTTATTCACTATTTTTTTTTATAAATATATAGAATATCTTAAAAATTGTATTACTTTTAAACAACACAAAATATGCATTTAAAAAAATGTATTTATTGTAATATTTGTATAAGTACTTAAAATATTTTTAATTGTTAATAAAAGTTAAATGCTTTTCAAAAACTATTTTAGTTCATATTTCATACAAAAAATACAAAAGAAAAACCAAATAAAATTGATTAATGGAGGGTATTTTACACGTTAAGTAGGCTACTGTTTTTGGCACCACTTGACTTTAACATGCGTTATATATGTATACAAAATTGATACAATAGCTTTCATAATAATCTATACCTAAATAATGCAATTTAAAATCTTCATTATTTTTTTTTTTTTTTTTTGAGATTTATTTAGAACTAACTACTTTATACGTGGGTCTATGAAATTAAATAATGAATATTTAACAAAATCATTTACAACTAAATTTTTAAAAATTAAATTTGTATGAATTTAATATTATAGATATTTTTAAATTCTTATTCGTACCAATCGTAATTTTATAAAAGTAATAACTGATATTAGTTATCCTAGTAAAAAAAAAAAAAATACAAAATACAAAATTAAATAAATTATAACTCTAACTGATCTTTTGTACGGGTCAAGACAGTCAGAATTATTTTTGTGTGTTACTGGAAAGTGTTAGAAATCTCAATATTAATATTTATAATACTATTTTTTAAATATTTTTTCGTCAAATACAAATTGACTATACTATTGTTACTCTCAATGAAATAGAACAAAAATTAAACTGTAAAAATAATTTGCACGAGATAAAATAATATGGATTTCTCATTTTTCCTCTTGCTTTTGAAGGACCAAAGTACGAAGTTTTTCCTCGCAATACAATTATGTTAGAAAAGAATATCTTACACAAAAGAAAACTATTTGTGTATTTTTCATAAATAATTGTATCTTTTCTCTATGCTATACTAAACAATATGTTTTAATGTCCATGATGTTTTCAGAAACATTTGTTTTGCTAAAACACAGTTTTTCATATACATCATATTAAGTATTAATCAGATAGAATTATAGTTTATAGTCATATAAAACGTTGTTTATAGTTTAGATATAACATCGTAATAGTAATTCAAATTATACAAATAATATCAATACATACAAATTTTATATTTCAAAAGAATACAAAATCATATATAGTATGTAACATTATTAAATATTAATAACGAATTATTATATAATAAATAAACCAGTACAGTCTTTTTGTTAATAGGAAAATACCATATTGATGCAATGCATATATAATATATATATATAGAAGTTTCCGTGTACTTAATCCCAAATAAACCTACTCAGCATACGAAAACATAAAAACTAATTTTAATTATACTTTTTCTTTATTTTAAATTAAATTTAAATTAACATTTTAAATAATTTTCAATGTTTCTGATTTATTCGATTAAACTCTGCTTTAAATGGTGTTAAATATAAAGGATTTAGATACAATTTTAGAATCTCTAAAAAATAAACCATAAATCAAGTACTATGAAGTGCGCCAGTTCATGAATCAAGTAAAAATAAATGAAAAAGGAGAAAATTTAAATTCGTACAAACATAATCTAATTTAACATTACTGTTATCATCATCTGTAAAATGTTTGCTACCTACCCGTTTTAGATGGCCAATCGTGAAGGTCTGCAAAATTAATGCGAACCTTTTCAATACGAAATCGTATACTGTGGCACCAACACTGAATATAATTTGTCCCCGTTACACTTAAGAACTCATTTTAACGTCGTAGCAATTTATCTCGAACGCCATGACGTCAACACGTTTCTACGTCGATTTGTTCCATCGCTTTGACGAAACAGCCAACAGGCATAAAATAAATTTAATCTTAAAAAAATGTATAGTATATATCTTTAAAAATTTTCTTTGCAAACGCCAAACTGCGCAGATACGATTTTCGTAAGGTAAGGATAGTATCATACTATCATAATAATATTGTATTTTCTATTAGGTATACGCACATCGATAATAATATTGTGAACCACAAATTGTATTCGAACCTTGTCTGTTATAGACTACTATAATAGCAGTTTATAAATATGTATCAATAGGATATAATGTATCAATTTATTAAAATCGTAATTTCCACGGAGACCTGAAAAGTCTGAAACGTTCTACACTCAGCGCATTAGTTTTCATATAGGTACCAAAATTATAAAATATCTTAGTTTAACCTTCTTTATACAAGAAATTATCAGATCATGCTGCCAAAAAAAGCAAAATCCTGATTATATCACTGGTCTATGGTCCAAATAGTTCATGTCATTTATTTCGTGTTTTTTTTTTTTTACGTTTTCAGGAGCAAAGTGGCCGCGGCGTTGCTGAACAAGCACCTACAGATCAATGGCATAAGCGCACTCGGAGCGCTGTCAACTTCGGATGCTGTGAAGGACGTCGATGTGGAAACGGATCCGGACTCGGGAGCTTTTCGACCGGCGGCCTCGAGTAACAAAATGAAACGGGAACGGAAAGCGGCCCGTACCTTGGGCATCATTATGTCCGCATTTTTGGCGTGTTGGCTACCTTTTTTTACATGGTGAACATTATTACTCGTATTTAATATTATGTAGCATAATGTATACATTTTTTTTTTCACATAAAACGTTACCTCTTTAGCTTCATTCCGGGTTATTCCGGGTTATTTTAAATTGTTTTTTTTTTTTAATAACTTGTACCGGTACCTGACGTATGATGTCGTACGTCCTTCGTGCTTTCAGGAACCATCGGGTGCATCTGCGCTTTTTTTTACCATATCAGGAAAAAAATATTTAATATTACAAGTCCAGGCAGGTGTTTCCAATATTGGTTATATATTTCACACTGCGGGAGACGGTAATACTGAACAGTTACGACGAAACAGTTTTCACTCATAAGCAGCAACTAACAACAAAATCCATTGAACATTCGTAAAAAAAACTGTTATATATAGGTGCATGAACAAAATTAATGAAAAAAGTTGTGTAGGTACGCTAATATAGTATCGACCATACTATATTTTCCATTATAATGACTTTTTTTATATACCAGCATTATGACATAAATAATATTCTTTACTATGTTTCTAATTATTACAAATATATAAAACTAAAAAAATAGAATTTTATCAGTATTTAAACAAGGACATGTATGGACTTCTTATATTAAACAGCTAAGTTGTACAACGAAAACTCCATGTTTTTTAATTTGAAATATAAAATTTCATCTCGATTAGTTCAGAACACTCGAAACACATTTTATGCAAAAACTATTGAAATATAACATTTGAGTTTTGGATCCCACATTAAAAATATTTTATCCTTCTTCACCACCTCTCAGAGCTGTATTAAGTTGGCCACCCAACCCGTCTTCCATCACACCGAACGTCATCGTATATACCTCACACGCCACTCCACATAAAAGTATGTGATATTATCTGCATATTAATTTCGTTAAACCCTAGACATCTCTTTTTAAGTCTACCTCGTCAAAAATATTATGAACGTACATGTATAAGTACAAAAGCTTCAGAATCATATTTTAATAAAGTTTAAACTATTATAAAAAAATATGTTATATAAATATAGTAAATACAAAATAGTGAATAAAATATTCGAGTATACATAGATATACCAAGAAATGTATATATTATATTTTCTCGACAACTGTTCAATACATTTATTAAAAAAAAACATTATAATATTTTATTTCTGTATCGTTTCAATGTCAAATCAATGGAAAAATTGTTCCTTTTACGAAAATATGTGTGAAGTTTAAGAAACATTTTATATTCTCCAGTGGTCTTCTAGAATTTAATCTATTTACACATAATATTTCCATTTCTCTAACCATTAAAGTGAATGTTATAAGCATCGAAGCAATGATAAATTATTTAATTCCGGAAATCATTCTGAATAAAGATTAGTTAACCCAAAAACGGCTAAGTTTTTTAATGTGGATACTTAATTTACAGTTTTTTTTTTCCATTTCCATTACAACACGGAAACTTATCCAATATTCAGCGGTCAATGTCAACTTTATAGTTTTGAGGATTGTGCGTTTTTCAACTGAAAAAAAAATATTAACGAAAACCAGTGAAAAATAAATTTCACGTTATCATAAAATCAATAACTACTCGCAGTTTAACACGTCACACGTACCTATTCAGTAATTTTAAAAATAAATGTTATCGATTTTAAGTATTTTTTTTTTCACCTCAGCTGTTTACCTTCATCACTGCACATCACTGCAAAAACGATTTCCCATGTTCAATGTTGATTCGTCGTTTCACTTCAATGAACTTGGTATCGAATTTGTTTAACATCAATGCACGTACATTCATTCTTGACAACTTATTCTAGGCCAACATTGGTAAAACTATACGGGAAAAAAACATCAACCAACACATAAAATATACGCTGAAATAGAATCACAATTTTTTATAGTATCCTATTTTATTTACTCACGCTATGTACATTTATAAACAAAATACATAATATATATTAATATTTCTAAATGGATTTTTCATTTTTCCCAAATCCATTTCTCAAAAGTTGAGCATTGAAAACAAATATAATATATAAGATGTAAAAATAAAGTAAAATGTGTTGTATTTTGTATTATATACAACATAGTTTTCTCTAAATTCTTATCGATCACAAATGTAAACTTTAGCTACTAGTTAAAAGTTAAACGGCCGATTAGTAGTGTACCATTTATTTTATGTACCATCTAGATAACACGGTTGACATTAACATTAATAACCTGACCCTTACGCAGCCAGTGCAGTTATCTATATTATTAAAGCAAGTAAACTAAATGAAAAATCTTTTCTTTGTTTTTTAAGTTTATTTATTTATTTAGGTACCTACTTTCTATCTCATATATTTATATATATATATATTATACATTACTTGTAGTACTTATATATTAAAAACAAGCCCATTCGATGGAAATATTTGAAAACGTCTAAACGAAAACCGAGGAAATTTTAATTAAAAAAAATCGCACAATAAAATGTCCAGGTGTTCAAGACCGATTACACAAAAATACCCAGTGCTTAATACAATATTATACTAATATTATTCCAGTTAAATTCTATAAATAATATAAGTTTCAGTAACAGACATACCTACTATAAGTGTTGTATAGTTGCACGTATAACAATTATTTATATATTTTAATTTTTCGAGAAATGTTCAAAAAGCTTTCTCTGCATATTTACACGACACTACTCTTAAATGGAGTAATGTTTCCACCGCATGAATAGAAACGGAATAAAAACGTAGATATTATATTTAGGCATCATTAATAATAATAAAATTGTTCTAAAAGCTATCGCAGCCGCGTTTTCCTTTACAAATCCCCCACCGCTGTAACACTTTGCAAG
The DNA here is from genome assembly GCF_020882245.1 of Rhopalosiphum padi. NCBI lineage: Eukaryota > Metazoa > Arthropoda > Insecta > Hemiptera > Aphididae > Rhopalosiphum > Rhopalosiphum padi. The sequence goes on along the minus strand of NC_083598.1, from coordinate 6,423,856 downwards.
ATGTTTGGTTGCAAAGGTTTGAAATATTACGATGAGTAATAACTCACTTAAATAACGTCTGATATTCCATATACGTGGCTTTTGATGTTCAGATTCTATTATTAGTCTCTTTTTACCAAATAATCCAGCAAAGAAAGAAGAGAAAGAAACGGCTATGACGTGATAATAATTTATCAAGCACCGCAATCATTATAATGTGCGTGTTGTACTGTGTAGGTATGTTATTTTATTTTTTTCATACTTAACAACTTGAGCGGAGCTTTTTGCATTCAAGTTACAGTCGCTCACGCTTTCACTCGTATTTTCTTCAATAGGTCGCATCCTAAGCGAACAAAATATTGTTTGTCGTGATTTGCATAGTACACGCAAAACAAATTTCTAATACAAAGCATATAATATTTCATGACTAACTCAATGACGATATAGTAAAGTAAAAAATTGAATAGTTTATATTCGTTATTTCTTCGATATTTATTTTCATCAAATAATTTATTTTCCTACTTAAATTGAATTAATGTAATAATTCAGTTTACTTTCCATTTGCTACATCAACGTTTTAAAAAACATTTGAATTGTTTTGCTTACAGTAAATATAAATAATACAAAATACAAAATCTTTACCTACTGACGTTTCAAAAGTTTACTTGTTATAAATTATAATATTTCAAATAATAACATTTAGACGTTGAGTATATTTTTAAGATTAAATCGATGAACTAAATGTATACATTTTACTGTTTAAGTGATTATGAAAGTCTTTACCAATTACATTTCCTACAAAATAAACTTTCCCCTTTCTTCATTAAAAAGAGTGCAAATATTTAAGCATTTTCGATATTATTTGGTATTCCTTCATTTGACAACTGCGCACGTTTATCAAAATATAACTTGAACATGAATTCAACAATTTTAAACTTATCGCAATTGTAACGAAATGAATAACCCTTCTGTCATTGGCTATTATTTAATAATTTATTATACATGTAACTTTAATATTTAATTAAATGTTCTTTTGTTCTATTTTATTCACAATAGACAAATAACTTTTGTACTACTCTGTATTTTTCAATATATAATACTTTACAATGCAAACACTATACACTACATGAATAGATATATGACGATAGGGCGTTAATACGTCATGTATTTTTGCATTCCATCCATAGACTTTATAATAATAGTATAAGGTCTATGATTCCATCACGAGCCGCATAGACGACATGTGACGGCGATTCGCGCTATCGGCGGGCTTTACCTGTTCGTTCTCTGTGCACGGGGCGCGTTAATACGAGCACACGGTATTCCACGTGCACTGCACAGAGGAATACGGACGGGGAGCAAATATTTATTGCTATAGTAAACTTACGAGTCCGACGGCGACGGCAGTCCAAGACACGCCAGTGAAGGATTTCCATATTATGTTGGCGTTATGTAGATCATACAGGCGGCGGTGATCAACAGGCACTAAGAATACCGTAGTACTACTGTTGTAGTAGACCGACGACAGCGTTTTCGGGATCCGGTACAGATGTGACGGTGCGTTAATACGGATTTATACATCGTATTCCACTCTGTAGCATCTGTGCGCGTCCGGCAAACTACGGCTCGACAATCCACAGTGCCTGTTAGTCACCACCTCTCTCGTCTTCATAACGAGCCGCCGTCAACAGGTACGCCGATTTGGCCTCTATATGATTACCGTTGACCCGTGGCCGCTGTGGCTGTGGTGGCAGTATATAGTTGGTGTTTCAGAACGCGCCATGTTCACGGTTTTATTCATCTATTTTAATATAGATAACGGTTTTGACGTGTGACGCCGGGTTGTTATTGTCAGAGATGATTTCTCGTTACATAATAACATAGTAATAATATAATGCTAATGAACTAACGTGTATACAATAATGTTAATAAACAAAAGGTTATTTTTACAAAAAAAACTCACGCTTTAAGTTTTTTCATACGGACATAATAATAATGTGGACATTTTGGTTAATAGTAACACAATACAGTATCTACCTATAGCTACCCAGCCAATATTAACCGTACGAAAAAAAACTACTTGTTTTTAAATGTTGCGCATTTGTAATCATTATTGTTCGTTTCGACATTTCCAGAGTTATACCTGTTTCGGGATTGCATGTTTTGCGTGGGAGTAGGACGTCGATAGACCACATTTTTCGAAATACTCTCCCATTCTCTTTTTCTCATAATATAATATAATATATGCACAAATCATCATCATTATTATTATTATTAGTTATTACAATAAAACCGTATATTTTTATATCGTGTAACTGATAAATTCGTGAATGCAGGTACATGATGAGCTCGCTGCTGGAAGCCGGTTCGTGGATGCCTCGGTGGGTAACAGTGCTCGTGTTCTGGGTGGGCTACTTCAACTCGGCCCTAAACCCGCTCATCTACGCGTACTTCAACCGGGAGTTCCGGGTGGCGTTCCAGAAGACGCTGCAGAGCTGCTGGCCCAGGTCTCCGCCGTGGTGTCCGCCGTGCCTGCGCCGCCGGTACGAGCAATCGCGCAACGACACAGCCACGCCGACCGCGGCTTTCGGCCAGCAGAACATGTACAACTACAGCAACGCTTCCGAGGTGCATTACATGAACCCGGCAACCATAGGTCTGCTCCAAAACAACGGCGGCAGTGGTGGCAGTGGCGGCAACGGATGTCGTACCGAACAAAACGTTCTGTAGAAAGAAAAACATATATATATATATATAATATTATAGACGTATAGCTAATTTTTCTCCCCGAAGATCTACGCCACGACGATCTACACCAGCAGAGCACACAAACTGTGCAAAGTGGTTATGGGGCTGTCGACTTATAAAATCAGAGGGGTGACGCAGACCCAGTTGGTTAGAATTGTTCAAACAAACTATAAAAAATTTAGTGAGAAAATCGTTGTTTTCGGTAAGCACAGGTGCAGGTGATTTTACCTGTATCATTTAAAAACATGCTAAATACTCCCGAGTCCTGACAAACACTGAAACTCCTGACAGTCCTAAACACTGCTGTCGCAGTGCTATGTGTGTGAGCCACTGACGACTATTATTATTTGTTTACGTATTTTTATGTCTACCTGCATAATATTATACACTACATATTGTCACCTAAAAGTCTCTAAGAGAAAATAATAATTTTAATAGTGCCAATTAAACCGTGGATTACGTGGTGACCGTACCGACTTATACTTTTATTGATGACTCAGCAAAATATCATCGTTTTATCCTGTATTATTATTATTATTATATAATATATCCGTCGACGATATTTCATTGTTGGACTGTGCGGGGTGACACATGCAGTGTATTTGTGACCTTAGCCCTAAATAATTAAACAAATCTCTAACTGTTGTCGGATCTCGTCGTCGCCAATCCAAATCGTTGTCGCATTCATAAAAATATAATAACATTATAGTGCAGGATATACACACATTATTATTACAACTATTAATCCCATTTTCCTCCGCACAACCCTATCGATGTTCAGACTCGTTTGCGTATTACAGTCATAACTTACAAGTACAGTACATAATGTATTAATGTGACCATAGAATCCAATAAAAACAACATTTTATGATAAAAATACAATTTTTAGAAAAAAATTATTGTGTATAATATTAATATAATCTTGTTATTAATGTAAAACCAAAGGTTGTGATACCAGTAAAAATGAAAATTCAGAAAAATAAATAAAGGAAAAAAACTATTTTTATTATGTTAAGTTACTTCTTACTGTCGTAAATAATTAATAAAGAAAAAGATCTACATTTACTAATTTGGCACTTGGTGACCTATTTTTCAAATACAAAAAGTTTAGTATAAAACAATTAAATATTTAATCAGAGATACACTTGTTTCAACTTTCCTCTTTTATAACGTAAAGTGGTTAAACAACACAATAGTATATAGTTAATCTATATACCTGCCTACAGACATTTAAGTTTATAAAAATAAAAAAACATTTTTTACAAGGTCTGGTTTTAAGTAAAACCTTAAATAAAACGTCTTTTAAATAAATTACGATTATGATAAAAATATATGTATATTATGTCTGTTTATATTTATGCCAAACTATATGCCTACATTTAGTCAGTGTTATTTACATAAACAAACCATCGACGTTTTTATAAATAGACACTAAACTTTTCACCCACAAATTATTTAATAAGATAGATACATACAACGGATATTTAAAACTACTGAAGATAATGTTTATAACAATTATTAAAACTATATATTTATTGTAATATATATCTATTAAAGGACTCACTAAAACGTGTAGAATGATAGAAAAAATATATAGTTAATTAATCAATCAATATAAACAAATAAAATATCTATTAATTATAATATTACCAACACAAATCATTTTACTTAAATGAAATATTTTTTTTTCTTTTTTAGATTTTATTTTACAAATTTCACAAGTTAAATTCAACTTATTTATTTTTAAACATATTGTAAAAAGTAATTTCAAACCCCAACTTCGTGCGGTTTATGCAAATTTTAATGACGAATAATGAATAGGTATTATCTTTTGTTAATCTATGAAATATAAGCAGGTATTTTGCACATAATTATTTTACCATTTTGCATTAACTGGGGTTGAATCCAGTTTAAATCATTTTTGACAAGCCAAACAATTATAGTTTTTTAATAATTCTTAGGAGAATGCAATGAAACGTTTTATTATCCTGTATCTATTGTCTGTCCATCTCATATTATCTATGTAAATATAATTAACAAAATTATAAATTAATGTCTTTCGAATTTTTTTAATTGTGAATCCATAAGATAAAATAATTAATCTACAAGTTTATACTATTATTATGAATATTAATATAAGTGCGTGTGTATAATATGAACTATTATATGTGATGTTTACCTATTCGTTAAAAAAATGTTTAAATTTAAAGTTCTTATTGACATAATTTTACTATGCTTCGAAATTCGAATACATGTTTATATTAATATATTATTAAAAATACATATAAAATAATTGTAACTATAACATTTGTGGAAAGACCATTTTTTTTTATTTTTAAATAATAAAAGAAAAATATTTACTTTTTTCCAATCTAGAGTAGTAAATGTTTTAAATTTAACATGTGAATATTATATACCTAACTCATAATATTGATAAATACCTTATATAATAAATTAGTCTATTATACTGCGTATAGAAATTTGTTCACGGGTTTTATTTTATTTAGGTAAACGATAATATGTCATAAATTCAAAATATTATATAGATAATATTCTTAGATATTATTCTTGATATTGTATTCGTGTAGAATATGACTAGTGCAATTTTAAAATAGAAAGATTTCTATTGAAACATACAACTTTTAATTCTTAATGAGAAGGGTAAAAAATAGTAGTTATCAAAAGTAAAATAGTACTTAACAGTGGAGGTATAATGATTTTATATACCCGTGCCTCATATAGAGTGTATCATTTTAGGTTTATAGAAGAATTGAGAAATATGGATATTTTATAAATTACCTAATCAAATAATAATGTGAATATAAGGTTTTTCTTGAAATATACCTAAGATTAGTCATAAAGAAATCGTCTGAAAGTTTCGCACAATATTATATTAATGTAAAAGGTACTTTGTACAATATTATACAGATGTGTCTATCATCATATTAAATTATTGTATGCTTGAAATTCGGTAGTAATTACATGCACTTAATAATATTATATCTTTAATTTGGTACCTATCTTATTGGCCATCATATCTTCATATTGGTTTTAGTAGTGTGTGTTGTGTGTGTTTATAATGATTAATGAATCTCTGTTATTTGGAGGCTGAATTTATGTTGGGTAAGGATGTTAGTTAATAAGTATTTACTGTTTAGGGAAAAGCGTTTTGGTTTACCATGCGCTCGTCCCGTATTACATAATCGTTTGTCGGTATGTGTTTCTGTGTAATGTAGGTAGATACTGTATAACTGTATAGCTTAAATCGTTGGCGTGTGTGGGGGGGGTCCTATTTAAGGGAATCCGGAAAACGGAGAGTAAATGTTGTTTGTACAGATTTTGTTTCGTTAACTTAAATTCTCCAAGACAGAGTTACACCAATAAGAGGGTGCAAGTGGGTTAATGTGTTCCTGTACCTACCTACAGATTAGATGAAGTATTTAATGGATTTTCATCATGAAGCACTATATATAATATATATATTGCTCTTTCATCTGCCGAATCTGCTTAAATAATCTTATCATTAATGAGTTGATCTGCACATCTGCTATAGGTACCATAGTACATAACATATGTGTGCATTGATTGAGTATAATGTGAAGATGAGATTTCACCTGGTTACAACGACAACATTTGAATATATTATGTATACAACTGTAGTATCCAGAAAATTGAGCATGTAAATGTTTTGTCAATAATTAGGTACGCCGTGGACGAAACGAACACTGATCGAAACGTAGATTTACGTTTAGGTCATCTGCGGATAACCTAACATAAAATTATCAAAATATATTATAACACATCGAATGGCAAAATTAATATATTATGACAAAGTCAAAGGCAAAGTACAAAATATTTCTAACATACAATAATAATATTATTATATTATAATAACATTCCGTCTTTATTATAAGTATATAATTTATATATAATCAAAAACATAAGGTTTAACAAATTTACAAATTTACAATGTATCATGTAGTATCTACTTAACAATAAATCTGGTGTGCAGCTTGATTGATGTAACATTATTTTATCATATTATACCTAGTACCTACACTATAAAATATTGTATACTGCTAATATGATTAGAATATGTCCATATAGTATATGTATTTTTTTTTTAAATTATAAAATAGCTCTTCTAACAAACCACCTCGTGTTATCTAGTTGACAGTTGTACGATTGAAACGTGTTTTTAGTTTTTAAGTAAATATTGTATAATACGCGACCGTCCTGTAGAAATATGTAATTACTTATTAATATTATAAAATATCTTATACAATACACATATTATAACATCCTATTAAATTTAAATGTAATTTGTATTTTGTGTATAATTTTCCATATAAATACGTATATTACCTACTTATCTAATTACTCACGTTAAGCTTTCACTTGATTTAGTATTTTTTCTTTTCTTTTTTTTTTTTGTATATACCTACCTGTTAAAAATTACCAAATAATAATTAGTAATTCGTAAATGTTAAATTATTATATGTGTTAAAAAATTAATTGGACCAAAGCAATATGTAACAAATTAAGTAATGTAATGAAAGTTTTAACTTTTTACATTATTAATTTTCAAGAATAAATAAACGAAAAAATCTAAAAATATGTACAAATTAATAATTATCGTAAAAATATAATATTTAAAAATGTAAGGGTAATATTTACATGTAAATTATATTATAATCACATTCAATACTTCGACAACTCATTACACACAAACTGTAATATGACTTCCCCACCTTGTTTATACATTATTTTATTATTATAACAGTAAAATAAAATGTGTATCATCATGCATTGATTGTATGTAATATACGTTACGATTTACGGCTATAAATATATTTATTTTATACATGTATTATGATTATAAATTTACATTTCGACATTAATTAGTAAGATACCTTGTAAGTTATAAGTTTGTACTTTATAACCATTAGCATATGTATGTGTTTGTTATTTGTGTCACATTAATGGTTGTTATTAAATTTAATTAATATTTAAAAATATATATAATTCATGATGTGATACCTACTGATGTTTAACGACCTATTTTAAAGTCAAACTCAAACAACTACATGTTAAACGTTATAAAAGATATATAATCAATTTGCTGAAAAGTTAAATTAAACTATAGTAGGTACCTATGTATTATGTACCTTATAAGTGACAAGTATATGTATTATTCGGGGTAATCGTAAAATATGTAAATTACAAAAACGTGAACACACCATATACTCATATTATGGTTCTATGAATTTTCTAATGCTAAAATCATTTTATTCCGAGAGTAGAGATGATAAATTGATTTTAAAAAAATGTGAGTTTTTTCTGTCCATCATCCAGAATTCCCCTTCGGGGCAGAAAAAATGCTTCGATTTTCAAAAATGAGGGTGGTTTCTGGTAGAAAAATAGATCTATTTGGTACTTTGGAGGAGTAAAAAGTAAAAAATTATCAATATTCTTTTTATAATCGAAAAAAAAAACAAAATAAAAAAACTGGAATTTTTACGTCTAAAAATATACATCTAAAAACTCATAACAAACAGTACAGTTGTGGCAACAATAAGCAAGAAAAGTAATAATAAAGCACACAATTCAAACCATAAAAAACAAATACGTGAATTCACAAAAAGTAATATCAAATTACGTTTATATCTAAGCTAATAATATATAAAATATGTATTTACGTTTAAAACCATAAAATGCATAGATTTTTTAACATTGTTTTCAATTTTAAAATGTTTGACAAATATATGATTGTGTATACAATTTCTAACATATAATATTCAAATAAAATGTTCTATTTGCGTTCTAGTTTTCCGTATTTTCTGAGTATAAATTTCGTTAAACTTAAAATATTACTGTTGAAATGAATTTCTTTAAATCAGTGCACAACTTGAGAATAATACTATTTTGTACTTGTTTGTTTGTATTAGGTAGGTATATTATTGATATGTGTATTTACTGTATTTTCCTCTCACATTCTCCAAAAACGAAGGTATCCGGTGAATTGGTTAAAACGAATAATGATACTCACTGAATTGTCTGTATTAGTAAAATTATTATTCATTGAGAAAGCTGATCAATATTTACATTTTTATTTTAGCTGAGTATTAAAACCAACCAAGTTTGAATGTTGATAAAAAAAGTAACTTCGAAATTTGTTTTTTTTTTCATCCATTCTATTTTAACTTTGGTTAAACATTTAAAATACATCAAAAATAGACTGTATTTCTTATAAAATACAAATTATGATTGGAGGCAGTAATTAACAATATTATACGTACAACATACGAGCAGTTTTATTTTGTTGTTGACATTTTAACAGTACCTACAATAATATGAATTGACGTAATTAATATAATATGCTATATTTAACATATGGAGTTAAAGATATAACATATATCAATATATTTTATAGACTGTGTGTTATAGTTAATTATAATATTTATAATAAAAGGATAAACACAATAATTATGAGCGCAATACAATATAATTTGTTAAAAAAGTAAAATAGTATGAATAATATAGTAGAGTAGAGTAGAGTATATGTATTGTGTTTTGTAATAATGACTAACAGATTTAAAAAAATCTAATCTACTAATATTATTATTTTTATATTTATTTATAAAATTTTTAATTTCTGTTTTTCTTTTTATGTATCATTGATTATAAGTGATATTTTTTGCTTTTTGTACACTACTACGCTTCTTGTATTCTGTAGCAAAGCATACTATATTTTCCGTGTCGTTGTTATATAATAGAAAATTCTCACCTTTACAAGTTTGTAATTGTAATATCCTTAATGCAGAGTGAACTTCAGAAATAGATTTTGGTAGTGGTGAAAGTGTTTTTCTTCTCGCATGATAAATACTTTTACTAATGAAATTAACATCATCTAACGTAATATCTGTGACACTTGATTAAACTTCTTTTCGTATTAATTTTAATGAGCGTATAGAAACATTATCCACAGCTTTCCGTTTTAAAGTATAAGAAATAGTGGCTTACATTCAATGTTTTCGCGGTGAATGTTTTTGTTCGATAACCGATGTTAAAAGTATCTTTTCATCTTCACTTATAAATAACTTTGAAGTACATGACTTCAATATACATTGCCATTTAACATCAGCTTGTGTAACGCGATCTTTATAAAAAGTATAATCATTTAAAACCTATAAAAATATGTTGCTCTTTTTGCTGTACACCCGTGTAATATTTTCCATAATATAAACGAGGTCAGAGATTTTCGTATACTAAAATGTACCTAACAAAGTATACATTGTATATAAACATTTCTAACAACCATAACACTATACTAATAAAGATGTTATAAAATATAATAATAACATAATATAATAATACGCGCGATAAAGTCTGGTCTATCGTCTATAGATTATCACTAACTTAGAAAAGTCTAAAATAACGTAGTCTAGTAAAATCCTCTTTTTGTACCAGTAGGTGAGCTATTATTATTAATACATTTTTATTATTTACATATTTACTTCCCCTATTTTCAGGGCTTAGCACCCGAATCATTTATTCGGGTTTTGGGTGCTGGATGTATTCGGGTGTTCAAACACCGGAATAAAAAATTTAAACAAACATTTGGGTTTTCAAAACCGTTATTATTCAGGTTAATATTGGTTAATACGGGTGTTAAGTAATCTGGAAAAATCAAAGCTTTTGATGACTCCCCCACCCAAAAAAAAAAAATGTTTAAGTTATTTATAATATTATACATTTTTTAAACGAATTCGCAACAATTTTAATTTGGTTTAAAACAACTGTTGTTAAAATAACTTATTTCATTAATAAAATAATAACATCACTAGATACTCGTATTATTAATTATTAGCGTTTGGTATTTTGGTCACGACTGTCAATACGTTCAGTTTTGTTGATACCGTGTCAATTGCATATTGATATTAGCTATATTTAGATTTATTTTATATATTATAATAATAAAGTAATAAAGTAATAAATTATACTATAAAATAGGTATAAGAAATAATTTAGTATTAGGCGATTTGGTTTAATACTTTAATTAGAATCAATTAAATTATAAAATATTTTAATAGTTTTATTTTCAAGTAAATAATTATTGAATTTACCTATGATTGATTGTAAGATTGTTCCTGTTATTATTATTATTAATTATTTAACTCTACGAAATTGAACTTGTTACAAGAAATACATACAAAATGATATATCACATGAAAATTGAAAAAACTAAAAAATTATTCGGGTTTCGGGTTAACCCTAATGATTTATTCGGGTTTTGGTTAATACGCGTGTTATGAAAACAGAATCATTCGGGTTATATGGGTTTCGGGTGTTTGATTTTTTAAGGGTGTTTAGGGGTGTTAGGGGTTTGGGTTAATTCGGGTGCAAGGCCCTGCCTATTTTACGGATTTGTATATAACAATATGTACCACAAAAACTTGCATACGAATTTTTTTCAAAAAAGTGGTTTTTACTGTACTTATTAGGCTGTAGTTAGTATTTGGATTTTCGAGATTTTTTGGTATAGAAAGAAAATCCGACGGTGCCTTATGCACGCTACAGCGTTTTCAGATGCATCGCAAGTCAGTGGCCTACATAGCTATTTTCAATGGTGTGGGTTTACATTTAAAAAATTATAGACATATGTTCGAGCCGGGAACGGACAATAATAGGCCGTGCGCCCGGTTACCAAAATGTTATGTGTTTTACTACGTATTATACTAACACGCCGACCGACCTTTGTAAAGTGTGTATAATGTATATAGCACTCAACAGGAGTTGGACAGGGTCGCCGAGCAAAACCTGTGAGTGCTAGTATGTGGGTGGTGTGTGTATGTGTGTATTATTGTGTGTGTGTGTACTTAAATGCTAAACGGATATAGGTAACTCTAGTAAAATGGTAACGCAAATGTGAATAATAAAATATGCTGTATAATAGTAATATTAAATACGGCCCTTTTGGCCCAACAGGTAAAAATAATAATATAATAGTTGCCGGTTCGGCACAACCAAATAATAAATAATAATATTATACAGCTAAGTATTAATAATAATGTATAATAAAATTGTAATTGGCACAACTTTAAAAAATATAAATAAGATAATAATTTAGGAAAAACTCACAAATTGTCGGTGCTCGGCTGGCCAGCTGCTACCAAATCTATCCTATATGAATAATTTCACACACACACAAACAATAAAATAAATAATATAATAAGTTAGACGATTCGCGTCTACGCATAAGTAAAAAAGGTGGCGATTAGTACATATAGAATATAATATTAAAAAATGCGGTGATTCGCGCCTATAAAACATAAAACAACTGACGGCGATTAGCGCCAATATAATAATATATAAATAAGTGGCGATTCGCACTCACAATAATAATTATTTAAAAAGTGGCGATTCGCGCCCACGAAAACAGTATATTTGGTCCGCGTAACAATACGAAGGTAAGATCGAGACTAATCGAAAATGCGGCGGCCGTGTTAAACTGCGAGCAGATAACACGCCACCCTCATTTACATAATACAATGTTATATAACTCACGGAACAATAATAATTATAATTAACAGAACAAAAACAAGTATAAAAATAGTGGCTGATTGTATGTGTGTGTGTGCGTGTGTGTCGGTCGGTGATGACCGTGAATCGGCCTATTTATATTTGTTTATATTATCGACGGCGACGGTGGCTCGAACAACATATATACTTAATACATCAATAAATCAAAATAATTTTATGTTGTTTATCTAAGATTTGTTAATTATTTTTATCATAAAACAATATCTGATTCCCCGCGCGTGAAGTTGGCCCCCTCACCATGACCAATTTTTTTGAAAATTATGTACTCATTTTGCAAATAATTTACAAACATTTGCAAATTGGTTTTTCGAGTTTGCAAATCATTCCCTGGCCGCTATAAGTAAAATAAGACGGGGGGGGGCTTCACGCAGCCCCCCTCATTTTGAGCTACGAATTTCAAAATGACATATTGGCACATTTGAAATATATCATTTCAGATACTATTACGTTACGAACTTATAATAACTCATTATTCACAAAAGAAAAATAACAATATATTTAAATTTGGCTGTTTGAATATCAAAGCGCAATAATATAAATAGTAAATGATTGTTATCACCTTGGAAAAACGCAGTTTGGAAATCACACAACACATTTTTTTCGTATCTGTATTTTCATTGGTTAGATAGTATTTCCAATAAAAATGCATAATATATTTATATAATATTCAATGGATATGAAAGTTAACATTTTTATTTTTATTGATAAGATTAGACTTGATGTGTAATATAAATTAACTTGTTAAATACATAATATAAATGTTGTGTTGTCGTGATTTGTGCGTGATCTGTCTGTACAAATAGACGATAGTTCATGGTTAACATGAGATCATTAGATGGCAAATTCGTTTTCCACTATATTTGTTTATTTAGTATTGAAGAGTAATATTGCTTTAAAATTAAAAACATAAAAGTAAAGACAATATTATATTATACCATCATTAGACTTGTAAATCATTACCATGTATACTGTATAGTGTATAGAATACGTTATATTTTAGTAGTTTTTTATTTTCATTTTTTTTTTTATTTTCATTTAAAAATAATGTCGATATGTTATTAAATCGACTTAGTCGATCTAGACATAACAAAAAAATATTCCAAATATAGCTAATGAAAATAAGTTCTGCAATAGCTTTTGTTCATTACACATGCGTTATGTGTATTATACTGGCCCAATGTTAATCTTCAAATCTCACATATAAAATCTCCTATTTTTTTTTATCTAAATAAGTAAAAATAATATATAATAATGCAAAAATATCAGTCCGGCGATAACGTTCATCATGAACGCACGGTCATTACGCTCGCTCCGTTATCTGTTTTTCATACGCTAATATTTTATTATTACTTTCTGCCGTTTACGTTTACGTAATATGGCGGCCCAATCGTCGAATAATCGTGTCACAACTAAAACTTATTCAACTTCAAGCAAAAGAAATCTTTCGTCTTCTTCGCTCTCACCCAAGCCAGATGATAAGAAATCAAAAATATTCATAACTCCTAACCGGTACTCAGTCCTCACCACACTTAAAGACTCAAACGACAACACACAGCCAAACAAAACTCAAACTCATACTCAAAATATCCTACCAAAACCACCAGCAGTTTATATCAAAGGCGTGAGTAATTTTTCCAGTTTCACCTCAAACTTGATGAAAATTTTCAATACAACAGAATTTATCTGTAAAACCACACCTTCTTACCTGATCGTCCATACTCATTTCTATGAGCATTACAGACTACTCATTAAATATCTAATTGAAAACAGCATCAGTTTTCATTCATACCAGCAGTATGATAAGCGTCCATTACGGGTGGTGATCCGCAATCTCCACCCTTCTACCTCTACTGAAGATATAATTACTTCTCTATCGGAACTGGGACACCAGGTTACCCACGTTCATAACATTAAGCGCTCTTCCGATAAATCACCTCTACCTCTATTTTTCGTCGACCTCAAAATAGCCACCAACAACATGGATTTATATAAAATCGAGTATCTATTGCACACCAAAATTGTTGTCGAAAAGCCCCATCCACGTAAAGGCCCACCTCAATGCCATCGTTGTCTGTCTTACGGGCACACTCAGGGTTACTGCAACCACATTCCACGATGCATCAGATGTGGCGAAGAACACAGATCTGACGTATGCACTATGTCACCAGAATCTCCGGCCAGGTGTGCTTTATGCCAAGGTAGCCACCCTGCCAATTACAAAGGCTGTCCCGTTTATGAAAAACTTAATTACAGACCACCTCGTCGTAAACATTTCATATCTACTCCCAAATCTCATACAAACTTCCTTAAATCCACCTTAAATTCCAATACCGATAAACCATCATATGCCGAAGCCACTTCCTCCAATCATAACCATTCCCACCTATCTCCTAATATAGAAACTTTATTTACATCTTTTATTACCGAATTCAGTACAATCATAAAACCCCTCCTGTCTCTCCCAACGGCTTTATTAAATAAAGGTAATTTGTAATTCCATATACCGTTATACGTCCACCATAATATATTGTATCATTTCATTTTATATTGTTATCTAATCACCAAATTATCTAAATTATGCTATAATTAAGATTCTATTTATTGTAAATCTTTTATACATATATTATATATTGTAATAACTGTCGAACTATAATAGTTATATACTGAAAGTTCTAAATGAAAAAAAAAAAAAAAAAAAAAAAAAAAATATATCAATGGGATTTTATTTTTTCAATAACTTAAAAAAATGATGTTTTAAATAATATAATATATACATATAGGTACAATAATTCGTCATTAATTTTTATGAATCGATAATCAAACAATAAATTAGCTTATAACGTCGACATGTGTTGGATGTAGTTTAAGGATAAGTTTTAGTTATTGATATATGTAATTCACAGTGTAATATATACATTATATTTTCATTTGTCTTACTTAACATAGTGAAAGCATTATTTATAATATTAGTGGTTTCTATAAAAAAAGTAAACATAGAAAATAAAATATGATTCATATCAGTAGGTATATAGATTTTACAAATTTTAAACACGTAAAGATTTTTTTTATATTACAATAGAGATATCAGATGAAAAAAAAAATCTTGCGTTGAAAACCAAATCTTTTTTAATACTACAGTTTTTCACGTATACCTATAATAATATAAAATTAATTGAAAAATAGAAGTACTCATTAAGAACGAGATAAAAGTAATTATAGTACTTTACTAAACTGCCATATGACAGATATTAAAATCGATTTTACAGTCAGGATGTGAATTAATTCTTTATCAGTGCACGTGTCACTACCATCCTGTCATAGATATCGATACCTAAATTTGTCGTCCAAAATTGGATTGTTATTGTTTCTTAATGCACATATTATAATATTGTATCAGTGGTTCTTAAACTCTATCCTTTAATTAGGTCTGAACAAGGGCGTATTTGAGGGGGGCAAAGGGATCATTCGCCCCCCCCCCCATCACTTGTATTTTGTTCTATATAATACATCAATTAATAATTTATTTAAAAAATGTTCTATTTGATAAATATTGTAAATCGTATTGATATCATATTACTTAACATAAAAAGTATTTTATGCCAATTTAGTGAGTAGTGTTGTAGTTCACGAAAAAATGGTGACATGCATGTTGAAATTTCTGTTCGTATAATTTATTGAAAATGTTATATTTTTATAAGAAAAATTTAGACTTTGATCGGTAACCAGAGTTATTGAAAGGTTGAATTATTAAAAAAAAAATATGTTTAGATTACTTGAAAAAAATATTCATAGACAGTTCGTCAACCACTGCGTAACCCATCGTTTTCAGTTTTCACACATAGTTAAGAACCCAATATTGTATTAAATATAGGTATGTGTGATAATTATATTCTATTACTCAAACACAGTGTTTTCCAACGTATGGGTAGCAAAATATTTTTAATGGGTCACGACTCATGGATTTTTTTGTGAGCTAATTAAGCAACTATATTGATAATAATATATAAAAAAAAAACCTAGACAATTGTTTTTATGTGAGTCGCATACCCAACAAAATAGTAAATTAATTGTTGATCGCCATTACAAAAATATTGAGAAATACTGCTCTTACATAAGTTCTAATAACTAACGTTGATTGTCGCCGGATAATTTAACAAAATGCTTATAATATTATTACGTTTACCAGATTCATTGAATATCAGTGATTTTGATTTTCATTTATTGCCAATAACGGCAATAACGATTATGAATATGCCATTATCATCGGATTTTTCAATAGTTAAATTTAACTTTTAATATGTCTTTTTGACTAAAAAATTTTCAGCGTATCTAAATATAACCATAATGAATAATAAATAATTGTATACACTTTAATATGTATTTAGCAAAAATCAAAATTATTTTTGATATATCTTAACGACATCATTACAAATCAGTATCAAAAATTGTTGATATTATTATTATATATAGGAGTATTGTGTTTATAAAATACAGTGTATAGCAGGCATGTCCAACATTTTTCAGCTTGCGGGCCAAAATCCAAATTTATATTTATATTGTGGGCCGCACATACTTCACGGTTTTATTTTGTTGATTTTGATAAAATATACAATAGACGTAATATCATTGTTATTCATCAAAATTAGGACTCTAATTTTGTGTGTTTAAAGTACTGAATATTTCCACGCTAGTCGTTTGTTGTTAGTTTGTTTTCATCATTAGGAACTGCAGATTCACATTTCTTGTTTGCAAAAAATAATAAATCAAATTTGAATTATTAAAATATCTAAAAATAAAAAGTCTAAAATCGATACTGAATGCCGTGTTTTCAATGATAATTAAAATAATTGTAAGATATTTTGTTATTTTTAAAAGCTTATTAAAATAAAATTTTTATATTTATTTGTATTTATTTATACCTATAAAAATTTCTAATTTTTATAAAATGGTCATACGCCAGTTGATATATTTTTTCAGGCCACGGGTTGGGCACGCCTAGTGTATAGTAAAGAACAGGAGTCGTAGGAACCTGTGGCTCGTAGTATATACATCAATAACAAGACCTAGAAAATATAAATTAAAATTCCATTATATTATAATGAAAAAAAGTTTTTCTAAATTTAAGATTTATTAAAGCCTACTAATTCCTGTTAATATTATTTAGTAATTTATATTGATAATTTTTGTAGTATGTCGAATTTTTTTTTTTAACTATACTGGCCTTTGGAAATCAAAATTTTGCAATTATTTGAACAATAGATCATTTAAACGAAAAGGTTCCAGACCCCTAGTATATAATATATATATTATGTAATATACTCTGGGATCCGTGTGTGAGTATGTGTTTATATGATTAACTATATTACTATTTTTTTTTTTTTTTATGATTTCAATATTGTTTAATTACCCGTGAACTAGATAAACATGAAATGAATTGACACTTATCCTGATTATGTAACGATGGTTAAACTTATTATTATTAAAATAAACAAATACGATTTAATATTTTAACATAACTAAATAAAAATAAACAGTTAATAATTAAATCATTTGTGCATATACACATATAAATCATAGAAAATTAAAAGTATTTATTTATTATTTTTCACAGATATTATTTCTTATATCCTGAATTTGATTTCAATAGTTAAGTATCTCAAATGTAAATGCAAAATAATGTCAACCAAAGATCAGATACTAGCGGCTACTATAATATTTTCGACGTCAAGATCGACGATAAAGTCATCAACTATGCTCAGAAGAAAGCCCAGGTGTCGTTTAAAAGTAAAGAAGATATAAGGATCATTTCATCCGATTCGAACAGGGCACCATCCAGTTCCATTGAACAATTCGTTTGGAATAATCCTTGGCTCCAAAATATCGACTTTACTAAAGATCAGACCAACGACAACGACGACGACGAGACCGACGAAGAATGTAATGAAGAAATTGATAAAATGAATGTACACCATGTTAACCCTTTTCATATATCTATTAAACGGTCTAAACAATTTAAGAAACAACGAAAATTTAAGCCACGCAGAATGAATAAGCAAAACCATGACAACAATAATATAGGTTGAATACTTTAAACTATATATTCTGGTTGGTCTTCAGTATAACTAAATCTGCAGTGACTCCAAAACGGATTTTCTTCCTTGTGCACATTGTTAGATACATTTTCAATGAACATTTTGTACTTCTTAAAAATAAATTTTGGGTCTAGGAGAAATAAACACTAAAAAAACAATTATTACATTTAAAAAACCAAATTGAAGAACCTATTTATACATTTTATATACAGTATATATATATAATTATTATTTCTTTCCTAATAAAAATCGTATATCGAGTAGTTTTTATATTTATATATAAAATGCTTTATAATGTATTTAATAATAAGTATTTTAGTTATTTTTATGAATCTAAATAAATGAATGCTCAATTGCTTACCGCGCGCAATCAAAATTAACACAACGCATTAGCTCCACGATATATTATTCTTTAAGAAACACTGGTCTAAGTAGTAATCGTGTCTCAATAGTTAGAGTAAATACAAAATAATATATGATTGTGTAATTTATTATAAAACCCAAAATTTGTACTGGTTATACTATATTCATACAATTTGATATTATATTATGATTAAATTGATCATAGTGCATTGTAATGCAAGAAATTTAATAATATCTTACTCTCAGTCTGACAAAAGACGTCATTAACCATATTAATTTGTTTATACATTAAATAAAAATAAAAAAATAATATCATAATTGACTGTTGATTATAATAGTATGCAATACTAGGCCCTTATCATTCCTTATTATTTCATACTCTAAGTTTTATAATAAACGTTGCAACATTTCAATTAGGTATATCTGACTTATGAAAAGAGTTCTAAAATACATTCCTTATTACAATTAGTGTCTAATTATTAAAATTACTCAAGAGACCATAAACTTATGAATTTTATTTATTTTAATTGGTTTATGACAAATATATATTTATATCCATTGCAATTATTCTTCTATCGTACAAAATGTAATGACGTGCCCTTATGAAATAAATTTCACACTAAAAATAAATTTCAAATTGTTAATTTGATAAATTATTTCCTTAAGTAATAAAAATAAATACGTGTAATTAACTACGTCTTGTTCGATTTAATTATAAATACCAACAATATTTTTATTCTGCACACTTAAAGCAAAAAAAAAAAAATTGAAATATTAAGATATTTAATATAAATTGCATAGTCCATTCATTATGTAAAACGATTAGTTTTATATAAATTCCATTTGATATCATAAACGGTGAGAACTTTTTTCAATCATATCATGCGTAATATTTTATAACAATACTATTTTGGATAATAAATATTATAACAGCCAAAATATTCGTCGCTAAAAGTATAGTTTTGCTATTTACATGTTAATAAATCATAAAATACGACCACGATGGCACTTTTTAAAGATATAACAATAATATCACAACTTTAACTTTTATATAATTGAACTAAAATAAAATCTTAATCTCGATTCAGCCCCGGCTACAGTACTTTCTTACTCAATTATTATAATTATTATTTTATTTATTTTTTATTAATTTATCCGAACGTTGTTTTAGTTTTTCTTTCGTCAATCTACAACGCTGTGTTCATATAATCACTTATAACTTATCACAATATCATTATTTTTCACAGAAAGATATATTCCACCATGGTCCACAAGAGGTCCTGACGCTCCCCGTTACAAAATGGACGAAGTATATCCACCACCCCCCCGCAAAACAACACGAAGAGGCGTATCACGCGCATCTCTTAAATATATTGCCTCGATCCGCATTCTACAATTGGCCAAACCCCGGCGAATAAGAAGACGGGAAAACAAAGAAAAATATTTTCGCGTGAATCCAAAGTCACTAGTTTATGAACCATCAAATCGTATTCTCGAACTCTCCAAACCCCGGATCCGCGTACCGAAGGTCAGGTAAGTATTGCTTTAATTATTACTATTATATATTTTTTTAGCATGATGGCCGATTTAAAAAAAGGTAATAAATATAATTTAAAAATTAAAAGTAGTATTTGTATCGATAACGTTCTGATATATTTACTATTGTATCCAGAATAATAATTGTACCTGCGGTGTATTTAAAAATATTTAATTGATAATCATATTGTTAATAACATCTGTTATTTGACTAGTTATTTATGTTAAATATTAGTAATGATAAACATTAATATGTTTACAAAATCAGAACAAATTCTCCACTGATCGCTTAAAACAATAGTTTATAGTAGCATTACAAAGTGGCACGAATAATATATAATAATACTAATTTTATTTTGCATGCAAACAACAAAAAAAAAAAGAAATAACAAATTAACACAAGCTGCAAACACGTACATGAAGTTGGCCCCCCGACTTTGTTGCAAACAATTTCAAAATTATTTCAAACAATTGCATATTAATTGTAAATAATTGTAAATTCTTCTATGCGACGATCGTATTCTTCATTATTCATAAACGATTTGTTGTTATCACGTTTAGCATCAATAATTAATGAAATTGCTTTATTAAATTCATTTTGCATTTTATTTCAATCCATTTTTAAGCTTTTAACAAAATAAATACGTACTGAACTACTAATAACCCTAGGTACTACTAAACGGATCGTGTATTCGTGTTGAATGTACAGGTTATATATTAAACAGATAAATACTGCGATATGCGATATCCACGATATTTTTCAATCAACCATTTTATTGATATCAGTCATTTACCCACCTGATATTTTTAGAACTCGGAAAATATTGACAGTTGACACCAAACTTACTATTTTATGCCAGGGACACACATGCGTGTTTAAAATCGGTTATCGCAATCGACATAAACCCGTGTTTGATATAATTTCATGTCTCCGCACAGATATATAAAATAATTTTATAAGTTTATTTTATATACCCGTGTATCACCGTTTCTCATTTAATATTTTCGCTATTATACGTATGATATATAACCTAACCTAACCTAACCTACGTATGATATTCAACACGAATACACGATCCGTTTAGTAGTACCTAGGGTTATTAGTAGTTCAGTACGTATTTATTTTGTTAAAAGCTTAAAAATGGATTGAAATAAAATGCAAAATGAATTTAATAAAGCAATTTCATTAATTATTGATGCTAAACGTGATAACAACAAATCGTTCATGAATAATGAAGAATACGATCGTCGCATAGAAGACGTAAAATTATCCAAGACTCAAACAAAATGCAAAAAAGATTATAGAAATATTCGTAAGTACGACGTTATTTTAATAAATGATAAAGAGCGCTTAATTAAAGCCATAAACCATAATAATGACAGTATACGTTATTTCATTAAAAATGAAGAGCTATTCAATATTCTTCACTCCACACATATGACATATAGCTATCGGCCATGGTGGCCGCGATCGTATGATGGCTGAAATAAAGTTAAAATATTATAATATAATAAAAGAAACAATAATAATTTTTTTGAGTCTTTGTACCGACTGTCATAAAAAATCATCTAATCCAAAAAGAGGTCTTGTTTCTAAACCAATTTTGCATTCAGCATACAACTCGCGTGCACAAATAGATCTAATTTATATGCAATCGCAGAGTATAAACAATTACAGATTTAAAATGAATTATCAGGATCACTTGACAAAATTTGTTATACTTAAACCACTAAAGACTAAACGAGCAGAAGAAATAGCATATAACTTAATGGAAATTTATACAACTTTTGGACCGCCAGCAATTCTACATTCCGATAATGGGAGAGAGTTTGTTAATAGTGTAATTAATGAATTACATAATATGTGGGGTGATGTTTGTTAAAATAGTGCACGGAAAACCAAGACATAGTCAGAGCCAGGGGTCTATAGAACGTGCGAACCGGGACGTGGAAGATATGTTGGCGACATGGATGGCGGAAACAAAATCAACAGATTGGCCATCTGAATTAAAATTTATCCAATTTTGAAAAAATCGTGCTTTTCATTCTGGTATGATAAATAATTAATTTAAAAAATAATTTTAATTGATACTTTTTAGTATCGGTCGATCACCTTATGAGGCAATGTGTGGTTGTCCAGCTCGTTTAGGTGTTGCATCAATTGGTTTACCAGTAGACGAAATTAGCTCTTTGAAATCTGAGGAAGATATTGAATGTATTTTGAAGTCAAACAAAGACGAGGGAGCCGAAGAAAATGTACCGTGTACTAGTAACTCAGAACAAGTGACTAGTGACTTAGAACTTGGTAAAAAAAAAATGTAATATAGTTTAATATGTTTAAGTTAATAATGTATTTATTTAGTTGATCAACGAAAACAAAATATACTTGATGCACGTCAATCATCTGCACACAATTTAAAAAAACAGGCACTAAAAATGGTTAAAACATCCAATAAAAAATATATCCTTGCAAAGCAAATTTATTGGATCTAAGTACTGTTTTAAAATCGGCAGGTCAAGCAGAAAAACCGTTATCTCTTCAGGAGGCAACTACTCTAAATAGTATTTCAGGGGCACAAGGATATACCCGATGTCAATGTAAGACAAAATGCAAGACGAACAGGTGTGCTTGCAGATCGGCATCTAATTCTAAATGTCATAGAAGTTTGCCATGTGAAAATAAAAATGAATACCTACGTTGAAAATCATAAGAAAAATTTTAAAAAGCTTAAATTACATAAATTTAAATGTTAAAAAAATACTTGTTTATTTATTGATTATTTATTAAGGTGATACTAGATTAATTAATAATTATGTTTGATAAAAGTAATATTTAAATAAGTCAGATTAAATTTAAAAATCTGGCATCTTTGCCTACTATCGTTAGGAAATGATAACATATACTAGGCGATAATATCATTTCCTTCCGATTTTAGGAATTGTCAACATTTACTAGGAATTGTCATCATTTCCTAAATGTCAACATTTCCGGTAACATATATATATTATTACAATTAACCCTTTATTATTTGTATAGATAAAACCTTATTGTTTTATCACAGTACTTGTATAATAGTCAAATGTAAGCCATTCCTTGGATCATCTTGCGTCAGTAAGTCACCGGGATCTAGTTGTCGAAGGATCTATATGATCGTTCACCGGCCTTAAAGTACTGGTAATTTCTCAGTGATATCGGCTGCATTATATTGATAACATTGATAACAATTATCACTATTGCTTTTGAATTAGAAAAGAAATCTACATTTGTTTTGTTTTTCAAGTTTTATATTATTCTATACTCGACAATATTTTGTAGTTATAAAAATAAAATGATGAAAAAAAGAGTCGTAGTAACTGGTATGGGTGTCATTTGTCCAGCTGGTGCCAATAAATATACGTCTTGGAAAAATATTTTGTCGGGAAAATCGTTTGTAAGAAAATTGGACAATGACCTTTACAAAAACATTCCTTCCAAAATCGCAGCAACTCTTGACGGACTGGAGGATTTGCCAGAATCATTACCCAAGAGCAAAGTACGTACAATGGCTCCTTCGACTCGTCTAGCCCTAATTGCTGCACAAGAAGCAGTTGACGATTCAAAAATATTTTTGTCTACTGTTGATAAAGAAAATATTGGGGTCAGTGTAGGAGTAGGAATGGTAGACTTAGAGGATGTGTGTCAAACAGCCAAAGCTTTAGAAACTAGTTACAGTAAAGTTAGCCCATACTTTGTACCACGCATTCTGCTCAATATGGCTGCTGGTCAAATAAGTATGGCTTACGGTATACAAGGACCCAATCACGCTGTGTCTACTGCTTGTGCAACCGGAGCCCATGCAATTGGTGATGGTTTTCGTTTTATTCAGTATGGACATGCAAAAGCAATGATTTGTGGTGCTGCCGAATCGTGTATAAGCCCATTGTCAATAGCTTCTTTTTGTAGAATACGAGCACTATCTACTCAAAATGATAAACCAGAATTGGCATCAAGACCATTTGATGTAAATCGAGATGGTTTCGTTATTGGTGAAGGTTCTGCTATGCTTATATTAGAAGAATTAGAACATGCTATTAATAGAAATGCTCATATTTATGGAGAAGTTCTAGGTTATGGCCTATCTGGTGATGCTTCACACTTAACAGCACCACCAGAAAATGGCCAAGGAGCTTTACTAGCTATGACTAGAGCCATTCTAGATGCCAAGGTAGACAAGAAATTAATTACATATGTAAATGCACACGCCACTTCAACTCCAGTAGGAGATGCAATTGAATTAATAGCAATTAAAAGACTTTTTGATGAGCACTGCATTAATGTACATGTTTCATCCACAAAAGGTAGTCATGGCCATTTACTAGGATCTGCAGGTAATTTAGAGAGTATTTTTACAATTCTTGCTTGTTATGAAGGTGTCATTCCACCAACAGCAAATCTAAATAATATTTGCAAAGAAGCTGAAAATTTAATTTGTGTTACAAAAGGTCCAATAGAATGGAAACAAGAAAAAAGAATAGCAATAAAAAATGCATTTGGTTTTGGAGGTACAAATGCGAGCCTTTGTTTTTCAAATTTTATTTTATGATTGTTTAACTATATGGATCACAAAATGCTAAAGCTGTAAGTGCTTTCTGATGACCTTCATATTCACGTTCTATATTGCCACTTTCTACGTTCCATAATCTTGCCATGCCATCTGATGAAACTAAAAATAAGAAAAAAAAGTCATGAAGTAAAATATCTATTTCGTTTTACAAAATTGAGCACTGCCAAATAATGTAGAAAAAAATAATGTATTAGAACCTGTAAATAAAATATAAAATATAGAATTTACTAAAATAAATATTCATGTATAATAGATACTTTAATAGTTATCTGAATCAAAACAATAACCTAAATTAACTGTTAAATGTGTATTCTAACAAAAATAAAAGTTATCATATTAATTTAAAGAAAAGAACTTTGTTAATGATTGTCAATGAATTACGAATTCACACAAAATTTACATTTGTAGATTTAGAAATGTAAGATTAAGTTACAGAGCAATAACTTTTTCTTAATAAATATGAATATATTCATATAATGAAAATAATGAAAAAAATTAATTCTTCAATAATTATATTGATTTATATATTGAAATAATAGACCATTAATATATTATTAAATTAAAAGCAAACTCAGTGATGCCAAATAACATAATTCATTAAATAATATTATTAGCTGAACATCAAAATGTTATTCAATATTATAATATTGCCCATTTATGTTAAGAGTACTTCTCAGTGATAACCAATTTTTGACTGGGTCAGCTTGATGGATGGTAATAAAACCACCTATCACTGTCCCAAACTCCCAACAACTGCTACAAATTATTCTTAAAATAAATTAACCATAGCTCTAATTTTTTATAATTATTCACAATAATACCTGTTAATAAATGTTCCGAATCATTACTAAACGCTGTATCCCATACCCATCTCTGCTTTTCATCTTTTAGTTCTTGTTTCAAAGAAAAATCACTTGTTTTCCAGATAAAAGCTGATTGATCAGCTGAAGATGTTACCAACAATCTATTTCAATCAAAGATATTAATTAGAGGTTAATACTATTACAAATCAAAACTATTTTCATTCTTACGTTGAATCAGGGCTAAATTTACAATGAAGAGCGTACTTCCTATGAGCATTAATTTTGTGCTCCGGACTTAATCTAGTACCATTGCCATTATATCTCCATAGGTAACAATTTCCTTTATTATTTACAGAAGCAACATAATTTGCACTAGAATCAATAGCCACACATTGTATAGAAGCATCAACTTCAGGTATCTAAACTTATGGAAAGTTAAAACAGGAAGAAAATTAAAACTGAAGAACTGCATTAATGTAATACACTTACAAGTTGTTCGTTGTGATCAGTTTTCAAATCCCATAAATGAAGCAAGCCAGACTGATCACCTAATATTAACTCACCTTGATTAGGATGAAGGCATATACTAGTAATAGGTGCAGTAGTTTGAAAAATGCGCTGACATTGCAAATTTCTAGACCTGCACAAAAATTATTAAAACTTAATTTAGTCTTGTGTTATTTAAAAACTTTTAATTTATACCTTAAATCCCATACACGAGCACTACAGTCTTCGCCACATGTAAACATCCATTTGCCATCTTCATGAAATCCAACACCGGTTATATTTTTTGAAATCCCTTCATAGTTTAAAATTGGGTTTGGATTGCTTGAATTTAAGTCGTACATACGAATATGTTGAAACCCTATGTGCCGAAATACCATAATTAAATAGATAAGTATGAGATGTAATTACTGAAAAAATTACCTGCAGCAGCCAAAAGTTGTCTGTCTGGCGTTATTTCTAATGCATTTACTTGCTAAATTAGTTGGTCAAGGATTCTATTCACATAAATCATTTTAAAAAACTAAAAACAGTCAAGGTACATAATATGCCAAATATCTTTTTTTATATTAAGTAGGTATACTTAAATTTACATGAATTATAACTTGGAAGGATTAAAATAACAATAAAAAATACTAATCAAATACACAGTAAGAATTTTTAAACAGAAACGATATGATAATATAAAAAAAATGTACTAATTAATTCAAAATATTTTAACATTCATTCAACTCTTACATTGACAAAATAATTGAACAGATTAAATATTTATGATTATGTCTTAAAGGATACAGAATCTAAATGTGTTAAACTTCTATTGCAAACTCCAGTGTTTGCATGCCATAACTTAATTGTGTGATCATATCCTCCAGTAGCCAACAGTACCTTTTCAGTTAATGCGTTGTCTACCATTATTTTAAATCAATACATTGAAAGAGAAGATCCGAATGAATAATTCGAAACTGTTATTTTATTTGTCAATAAGATTAATAAATAGAAAATCAATTTAATATTTTGCAGTTCAAATACATTTTTAGTACTATGAAAATATAAAATATTGATAATATATAATAGTTACAAATAATAATGAATCTTGAAAATGAAATTAAAATGTTAGAAATATGAGAAACTACTCAAATGACAAATTTGTATTTACTATTTAATACCTAGTACGTCTATAATAAAGTACATCATATTCTTATTTTTTCGTTCATATCTCATATTTCCAAATTATTATTATTATTATTATTATCAATTTAACAGCATGTCAATTTACACAATAAAGCATACGCACGTCAGGATGAAGGCCACACTGAAGACTTCCTTTCTCTCTTTCACTCATTGACGGGCCGCAGACTGATAAGCGGAGTACAAGTATTGTTCTGTAGTACAAGACGACTGTAATATTATTATGATTATTTAATATTTTTGTTACTGATATAGTGAATAGGCCATTGCTATCACTTCAATGATTTTATAATAGTTTACTAGTTTATATATGACGTTCCACCGACTTGCTAGGGCCGACTTTGTCTGTCTGAGTGGTAAATCTACGGTTTACACAAGTCGATAATTATCTAAAATAACACAAAATCTAATGAAGAATTAATTAAACCGAAATGGCTAACAAAGGTAAATTAGAAGTATACGCTAGTTATATATACATCTATGGAGTGAATAATGATTTGTAGATGATTTACGATACTTTGTGAAAGTTGAAACAGACGATAATGTGTAATTAATTAATATGAATATTTCTCTATAAATTACATTTAAACATATTATTTTTAAATTAAAACTGTTGCTCTTAGTATAAATGCGTTGAAATAATATGTATCTTGGTGATTAATGATTAATATTGCCAATTAATATATATTTATATAAATAGAATACTATTCAGAGATTAGCATCAAATGTTAAAATTGCTGTTAGTTTGTTACCTAGGTATTTTATTAAACTTATTTTTCTATTACAGGTGGTCCTGAAACTGAAGAACAAACCAGATTAAGATTTCAAGTAGAACTTGAATTTGTTCAATGCTTAGCTAATCCAAATTATTTAAATTGTAAGTTTTTAATAATGATATTTAATAGCAATTTGAAAAATGTATTTATTATTTTTAAACTATTCAGTTTTAGCTCAACGTGGATACTTCAAAGATCAGTCTTTTATTAATTATTTAAAATATTTATTGTATTGGAAAGAACCAGATTATGCAAAGTTTATTAAGTAAGTACTAAGTATTAATAATACTTACTTTATACCTCTCAATAGCGTACTGATTAATTGAACATATCTATAAATAATTCATTTGTTTGTATTACCTATATAAGATGTATATTTATAAATTATAACTTATAACTTAAGTTTCTTCACATACCTAATTTATTATATTTAAATATAATTAAATAAATCTTGTATAAATGTAACAAAATATTGGTATAGGCAATATGAATTTCTGTATACATTTTGTTATTAGATTAAAACCGGGGTGTCCAACCTGTGTCTTGCAATAAATATTAATGCAGCCCTCACTTCAATTTTAAAATCATCGATTAATTGTATAATAAATTTTAATGTATTACTATTAAAATCTATGTGGTCCACAACTACTTATACTCACATAATATGGACCCGTCTTCACAAAAGGTTGGACACCTCTGCATTAAAGTAAACCTAATATTTTTAATTTATCATGTTCTACATTATATTTATAAATATTTATTCTAATCTTCAAAGTATTGCAAACTCATTTAACAATTTTTTTTACACAAATTTAAAGGTTTTAAAATAATTAAAATATTAGGTATATCATATAAATTTTGTTTTACTTAAGGGGATTGGAAGCGATGATTTCCTGTCTATCTAACACACACGCAACATAGGATTATAGACGTGTTCTATTTCCAACATACCGATTGATATAATGAAACGATAATAATTCTGAATACAGATTTGAATTTGTTATAAACTCTACTTGAGATCGACTTTCCCACATTTTTGATTTTATCCTCCCAGAATCCAATAAAGCATTATATTAAAAAAGAGTAATTAAAAAATTGACATATTTCAATTTTTGGAGTAGTAAAAATCAAATATGTGGGAAAGTCGATCTCAAAAAAATTTGATGTCGAATTCAAATATGTATTCAGAATTCTTATCGCTTCATTATATCAATCGGTACGTTGAAAATAGAACACGTCTATAATCCTATGTTGTGTGTGCCTTAGACAAAGACAGAAAATCATCGCTTCCAATCCCTTTAAGTTCATTAATAAGTATACAAAGTATAACAGAAAAACCTGGCTAATAAAAATGAAACAAGTTAAATGTATAAAAAAAGATTATGAAAATTATATCGATAACAAATAATTTAAGATTTACTTATATCTGAAAATTCTCAAAAATAATATTTTGAAAAAAGTAATTACAATTAAAATTTATTTATTTATTTCTAATTTCAAAAACTTAAGAACATTGGATTTTATAATATTATGCTACATGTTATTTTATTTGTGTTGGTATATTAATCATTAAACAGTATAAAAATGTATTTAATTAAGAGAAAAAATTAAATGTATTAACAATTATTAATTATAATACTTAGTATAAAATATAACATGATGTAAAATAAATATATTTGTAACGTTTATAAAATAACCTAACTGGACTCATCAATTTTTTTAAATTTTTTACAGGTATCCTATGTGTTTATATTTTTTAGATCTCTTACAACATGAACCATTTAGAAAAGAAATAGCTACTGCTATTTGTTCAAAATTTATTGATGATCAGTTGTTATTGATTTGGCAACATTACACTAGACGGAGAACAAAATTGATTCATACTGCTTATGAGCACAATATGAATATGATGAATAAATCTGGTGCATCAAATATTGGACAAGCACAAACTAACGGCACAAATGGAATCATGCCAGCGTCAATGCCCATTCCTAAAGTTATGCCTCCCTAATTTATTATTATTTATAATTTAAGGTTATTTTATATAACTTATCCATTATGTTGTATCGTTCTAATTTCCTACATATTAAATGTTCATTAATAGTACTGTGAAAATATAATTATAAGTTGTTTATCTAAAAATAACTTTAAGTATTATATTTTATTTTATTTTCAATAATATATTTTCACATTACCCAAATTGATTTAAAAAAAAAATACTCGAAAATATACAGTTGCGCACTTAATTGTATTCTAAAAGTATAAAATATATTATGTTTGATAACCAAAATAAAAAATTTAATTTATTAAATTTAATTAAATTCTGATTGAAATTATAATAAAGGTGTTTCTTATAAAGTAATACTTATCGTTATTATTCTTTATTATTTTATATTTTTACATTTTACATGCATGCGTATATACTTAAATACATTATAAGAGACACTAAAATATTCTATTTGTGGGTAATGTACACAAAGCTATTGTTCAAGTATAAAACACTTAATGAATATCAAGTTAATATATAAAAATTAATATTGTACATTTACAATATGGACATAAAACTGTTTAATGTTTCTCTTCTCAGGATTACTTGTATAAATTGTACATCAACTTCTTCAGTACTAAAAGCTATTGATATGGTGGCAAAACTTGTGATGACCATAACATTTCAACAGAATTGAAAATTAATAGATTAAGAGGATGTTTGATCAACATAATGTGTTATATTTTTAAATTTATTTTCATGTTTGTTATCAGTTTATCACTTTTTTAAGACATAAAAATGGTTTCATTTTCAACCTTAAAAGGGTGGTTTTAGATAGTTAATTAGATCTAAGTAGTTTGTACTTTGAAGAGTCAAATGTACAAATTCCCAATAATTATTTTTAAAATAACAGAAATATGTAAAAAAGCAAAACCAGTTCAAAGAAATATTTATTGTTTTTTTTAATTATAACTCAAAATTAAATATTTATAATCACTAGGGTCCAGATTTTTATTTGTATACAAAGTGATTCTTTTATCATTATTCATTATTTCAAAATTAATTAAAATTTATTTTTTTTATAAATTTTTTGAAAAAAAAAATTATATAATTTCTAGTCAAAATAAAACAATTATATTTTTAATTTCATTTTTCGGAGTCTTTCGATAAATAAAAATCGAAATTCGGACGAATAATTAATACTGTTATAAGTATTTAAAATTTTAAAAAGAGGAATAGTAGACCAACATTTTGTAGAGTATTCCCGTACCTCTCCACTCCACTCAAAAAAACTTTAAATACCGCCTACTTATAAAGTTATAACTCATAAATTACACGTCCGAATTTCGATTTTTATGTATCGAAATACTCCGAAAAATAATATTCTGCTTCAGAATATGGAATTAAAAATGTATGTCATCATTCAAAAAAGTAAAAATTAAAATAATTATAACGATATAAATATATTTTTTTTTAAATGTTTTATATCGATTAGAAATTATGTGAAAATGTCAAAAATGTTAATACATTTTGAAATAATGAGTGATGTTTGATAAAAGAATCATCCTGTATAATAACATCTTTTATTTGCAAGTCAAAAACTTGATGCAACGTTCCTCGTGAATTGTAAATAAATAAAAAATCTATGCTACAATTCAATGGAAAAACTGATGGTTTTGAATTCCCTTATTTTTCAAGTAAATTATAAGTGCCATACCCCTCCCTCGAATTTTACATATATCTAAAGTTTAGACTAAACTAAACAATGTACAATTTATAATTATTTATTTATTAATAAAATAATGGCCATGAATTGCCTACACAAAACGCCGTCCAGAATGTATAATACAATATTATTATTGTAAAGTATTCGAATATCGCCAATATTGGTAAACATAAATAGTGCAAACAACTGTTCTCAAATTTATTCTACTAAAACTATTTCTGATTAAATTTAATAAGGTAGCAATAGTTGCCCTTGTGATAATAGGTCGACAATAATATTTAATTAATTGTGTTAGTATAAATTGCCATTATTAAGAATATATTGACCGTCATTCCCTTGATTAAAAATGATCATGTTCCACAAATAGAGTATATTTAAGTTTGTGATAAGACAAAAAGTTAATTTTTGAACTCGGAATATAATGGAAGTATATAAGACATTTATACAGATTCCAACTAAAGGAAATTTGAACATTTCACAACTAAATAATAAGTAATAACCTATTAAACATTGTTTTAAATTTATTTTATTATTTAATCATAAAGTAACCGGCGTCTATAAAATTTATAAATAAATAAACTTTTTTTTCGTATGTTAATTCGTAATGCAATTTTGTATATATGACTTTGTAAGACTATTACAGTATGTTAGTACTAGAGAGAGAGAGAGTCGCAATATTTATTATTATATTTAATTTAAAGCATACTTATTGAACTTTAAATAAAAATAAAATAATCTGATTCGTTTTTACGTGTGTTTAATATAAATTAAGATATACAATAATAATATAATTTATAATAATATTTTGAAAATTAAATAGGTACCTATTTAATGTCAATAATTATAGTCTTTCAATAAATATACCCAATTAAAAAAAAAAAAAATTTTATATTCAGGCGTATACGTGTATTCACAATTTTGCATACGCATATGTGACGTACAGTAATGCTATTACGAATAAATATTCAATTTTGAAAAACATGTATACAGAGTGAAACAGTTGGAATTGACAATTAACAACTTAACTAGGTATGTAATAACTATTATATTCATCATATTTTCATGATTTATGGGTATTGACAAAAAAAAATACAGGTAATATTGATAAGAACCAAAGTTTTTGCTTAGGTTATATTTAATTCCATTTGACAGCGACTTCTGCAGTTACGCACAGTATATTATTTATATTATTATAAAACTACCAACAGTACCAATTTAAAATGCATTTTTAATGATAATAACGAAAAGAGTTTTTAATAAATTTAAAAAATTAATTTTTATTTCTCGAATGACGTAACAATAATTGAATGCGCTCAAAACCCAGACAATTTATACGTTATGCGATATGTTTCTTAGACTAGTTTTGATTATGACTACCTCAGTATATACTATTTATAATTATTAGCTTATAACGCACTGTTATATAATATTGAATACATTAATATAAAATATAATATAATATCAAAGTAGAGTTATAGAAATTATGGAATGAAGGTAAATTCCTCGACCTCGAGTTATCTTTAAAAATGTTTTAAAGGACGTATTTTATTAATCGGATCCCACAGGTAAATGAATTGCCATAAATTATAGTGTTACATTATCTATGTACGTATAATAATATTATATTATGAATTTCATCCCAGGGTTATTGAAACAACTATCCGATTTCTGTTCCAATTGCGTTTGCGGTTGACTAAAATATATCAGTGGAGATTTGGTATTTTATTATACCTAATCAACATAATAATGCGTATAATATTATTTAATATGGATACGTCATAAATCATAACTCGTTAAAAGAACAACTATTTTTTCTTCGTTTATACATTACGCGTATCGTAGTAATATTATCTAAACTCATGTACAGATACATATTATTAATATGTAAGAAAAAAACTAAGAAGAGGTATACCCAAATTTCGGATATCTGTTTGTTTGATCTCGATTAGTATAATAACAATTATTGTAAGCGTAATTTTTGATTTTAAATCGCGCGTAAACATTTAAACCAAACGAGATGTTTTGTCTGCGAAGATGACCCTCTCCAAGCCACAGAGTTGACAACAAATCAGCAAACATATTTTGCAAATTAATATTTTCGCTACAGTTCGAATTTTAATAGGTAACTTTGAAACCCTTCCAAATATCGCATTGGTTCACCTGCAAGCCAGTGGAAATCAGTTACAAAATATTGACACTGATTTGGATAATAACTTGGGGGTGTTAAGATAATAAGTACCTACGTTTTTCAATTAATCTGAGTTTTAAATACTCTTATATACTGAGTGATTCTGTTATCGAACAACACTCAATATTTGAAAATATTTTTTTCACACAATATAATGTCCAGTCAAAATAAAACAAACACTTTTAATATTTTTTATCGTTATATTTTTTAAATATTTCACCTTAGTATTTAAAATTTAGGCAAGCGGAATGGAAAGGTAAAATTTTGGTCTACTATTCATTAACCTTAAACAATTATAACGACAAAAAATTTGAAAATATATATTTTATTTACATTGAGAACTATGCAAAAAAAAAATGTTCAAAAACATTTAAATATTTTGAAATAATGAGTGTTGTTCGATAAGAGAATTGCCTTGCATATAGAAACCCAATACATAAATAATACGTTATGTTTCTTTTGTTACTAAATTTAAAATAAAAAATGCATGCTAATAACAGACAAACAATTATTTAAACTATAGTTTTGCTATTACTTTAAATAATTTGTGATGAAATGTGTTAAAAATGTTTTTTAACCCAATAATTGGTGTTTACCAATAAGAATAACCTACTGACATAATTGCACTAATACATAAAAACTTCTCAGAAAAATATTCTGCTTCAGAATGACAGAATATGAAATTAATTATGTATGATATCATTCAAAAATTTAAATGATAGCAAAAATATACAATTTTTGAAAAAAATAATGATTTTAATAAATTTTTCGGTATGTATATTATAATTATTTTCAATAGCATATTAATACTTTTCTAGATATTATAATGTGTGCGTTACTGTTAAGGATCAATAAATGTATCATACATATGAATTATGGTAAGTCTGGTAAGACTATATAGGTACGTGTCTTTATTTTTTTGTAGATGTATTAAATTTTGAATCAATTCCAAAAGCAAAACTTAAAATTTAACTTGTCTTACTGTATTTTAGGTACCTATACTAACTTAATTACTTAGGTCTGAGACTATAGTAGGTTGCTTATACTTTGTACTATATATACTGCAGCTATTCTAAAAAGTAAAAATATATTATACATATAACTCAACAACACAATATTTCCTTATTCAATTTTTTCTCGTGAATCTTACCGTCATCCATTATTGACTAGTGAATCAAATTACCAAAGTGATAAAATAGAGTTATTTGTTGTACACAATGCGCCCATAATAATCAAATACAAAAATATATTCACGCCATATCTTTATTAAACATAAGCTATTTACCTATAATATTATAGTAATGTAACATGGAATCGTATAGTCTACACAACACGAAAACTGTTTCGATAGAAACATAATAAACACGATAAATGATACATTAATTAAATTCACTTTTGTTATTCGACGTTCGTTTAAACGAAAAGTGGAATATAATATGTAGACCCGAGGCCACTGAGTAAATATAATATGCTAAACCGAAAAAATAAAATGCTAATTCGCCAGAACTGACGGAATAATCGAATCATTGTTCCAATTACTCGTTTGATGAAATATTTATTGTCAAATTGAAGACAATCAAACTTAGTAACTCGCACACTTTTCCCGTGTGTTATACATCGAAGTAATAAATTCACCAATATAGTTACGCCTACTTTATTAATATAGATAAATATTATTATTTTGTTTAAATATTTACACGGTCAATATTTTTATTATTAAAAAAACTACACACATAAACACACACACGCGCACAATACGACATTCTTGAGGAATAGTTATATAAATTTACTATTCATGAAATCTAAATTAGAACCTTGTAAATTGTCAAAAGATAAGATATTGACGTTCATACGTATATGTACACAATATGCATTTTTCCCAATCAAAATGTATTATAAGTAAATTCTATTAATATTTTAAACTTAACATATGAATTTACAGGTCATGTAATTCTGTTTGATCACAACAAATGGTTTTAATACTCGCATAGCATACGACCTAAGTTTATACCGCATGGCTATAATATTATATATCTAATATTTCAATTGAAACTTATGCTTTCAATTATTTTTTTTATGACTACATCGTTCGTTTTACATATTATTGTTTTTAAAAATGTCGATTTCGAATAAAGATTTCTACGAAGATATAAGATCAACGTTGATGCTGTACAAAATCATGGGACTAACGAGCCTTAAAAATGTGTTTTATGGTCGAATAGATTTTCAATGGGGATCTAATCTTATATGGCCATTGGTATGTATTATAAAACGCGTAACTAATAGGTATACCCTACCTAATAGATAGTATTGTACCTATTAAAATATACCTATTCAATAAAAAATTTTAAAATTATTAGACTCACTATTCCTGGCACAGACAAGCTAATAGTGATTAGGTATCATCAATTTGTATCACTTTT
This sequence comes from Rhopalosiphum padi, assembly GCF_020882245.1. Lineage (NCBI taxonomy): Eukaryota > Metazoa > Arthropoda > Insecta > Hemiptera > Aphididae > Rhopalosiphum > Rhopalosiphum padi. The sequence goes on along the minus strand of NC_083598.1, from coordinate 6,387,336 downwards.
TGTGTTAAATGTTTTGATGTTTCATAAATCTTAAAGAAATCTTATTAGGGTCCGGACACTAATTATATAAATAATATAAATAATCATTATTAAACCCACTATTATATTATAGTATATATCTCTATTCTCTACCTTTTGTTTAATGTATATACATAAAAACTAAATTGTAATTAAGTTAACCTTTACAACATGTCAACATACTACCTAAATATGAAAATACAAATATACTAACACCTTTTTCCTCAACTATATTAAATTCTTGTAAGAAATTAAAATTAATTAAAAGTATAATTAATTCAAATACTCGTTGTTTTTATTTAACGAATTACAACTTAATTTTAATTCTTAATTATTTTGTTTTAAATTACTTTGTTGTTAACGTTTAATTTATTAAACTTATTATATACATGTATATTGTATATTTGTGTATTACACAATGTATTATCAAAAATATGTCATTCAAATTTTCTACATAAAATTATAAGTGAAGAAAATCATTGATTATGAGAATAAAAACCTAAATAAATTAAATATAAGTATGTGATAAATAAAAGAGGAGATGGACAATGGGTCCTTCTAGATTTAACTGAACGTTAAGTATTGTCATAATGACCACTATAAATGCATGTAAAATAAAGTCAAACAACGAGTTGACCTTTCATTAGTGAACATTGAATCAATTCAATTCAATTATAAAGTTAAAGAATTACTGAAATTGTCCAACATATGTCCCAAAATAGAAAAAAATCGAATATTACAAGTTCAAAATAGGTAATAAATGTAACTTTATTTTAATTTTGGATTCTGAGTGGAGCGAGGAACGTATTCATTTCATAATGTTATAACTCTAAATTCAGGATATTTTTTTCTTATAGAAAAACTACTCTAATTATCAACTTTCTAGTAGTAAATTGGATCTTGTTGGTACTTTCGGGGAAGCCAAAAATTGAAAATTCTCAGTACTTTTTAAAACAATCAGGGTAAGAGATCCGAATATTTATATTAATATTATTATTAAAATTGTTATTATCAAATAACCTAACCTAATCTTATTTACCAAAATGTTAGATCATTTTCGCTCAGATCGTTTTTTCATTTTACACGTAGGTACCTATAATGATTTATAATTGAATTCATAACAACGACTACTCAATAATGAAGTATAGGTATACAACCCCTATATTGTACAGCAGGGTAATTACCAACTTGATAACTTTTTAGTAATCATAAAACATTAATATATTAGTGTAACATACAGCGGAACAATATTATATTAACCTTTAACATGTTAAATATTTTACTATTTTGTTAACATTTGAAGATAAACCGCTTTTGTTTTTAAACACAAATTTTAATTTTCTTTGCAAGTTAAAATTAATAAAACATCATAATTTATCTAATCTGAAATTCATAAATCGAACGACTTGAAACGTATTCTAGTTTATTGAAAACCTGAAAAAGCAAACATTACAATATTTTAATATCATAATAACATGATATATTTCAATAAGTATTTTATGTTTGACTAATGATTGATGATTATGAATATTTTTTAATCACACCTTGTTTTAACGTATGTGTCAATCAAGGTAACGTACATAACGCCATGCTATTTGTTGGTGTTGAAAGCCATAAGAAATCCGACCGCCACCCTGTGGTTTTGGACGGTTAATTTCATACTCAGGGAATTTCTAAGTCAACTGACATCGATCTACGTCGATATGCGTTTGCCAAAAATCATCGAGAACACAAACCGGTTCGACTCTAAATACGGTCGACCCACGGAGCAAAGAACTGGCCCCCGTTACTACGTGATCGCCTATCTGGGATGTACGTTGACGTTGCTCGCGTGCGGTTGCATTGATATTTTACTTAACAAAATGTCAGCAAAAGTATTCTATGAGTCCATTTTGAGGTATAGCATTTTTATTACTTAACCAATAATATTAAATCTACCACGAACTCACTCGCAGACGTGAATCTGGAAATTTTAAAAGGCCGAGAGGTTACACGGTTTTGTTTTAGTAAGACGACAAGTATAACTTTGGTACCTAAATATTAGATAATATATAGTTTTTTCATGTCATTAAAAATTTGACAGTTACGAAAAATGAATCTAGGTCAATATTGCTGTCAGTCATTTATTTTATTACTGGACAATAGCCATCTATACGCAGACAATAAATTCTTACTCATAATTTATTATGACAAGCATAATACATACAAGTATGTGCAAGTATGTGTCTTTGCCTTAAACTTTTTATTTTTAACAATCCCTTATAAAATCGAGTTGAGGAATCTTATATTAAATTTACAAGTTTGAGTTATTAAAATTAAACATTTTATAAATGTTTATTTCAAGCCGAATTTGAACGTTCTAATATATTAACTTTAGAACATACGAACAACTTTTTAAATTTGTTAACCTGGAAAAACATAATATTAAATTGTTCTGTATTTGTTTTAAATTTGTAAATTTGTAAATATTTCTTTTTGATTTTTAATAAAAAAAAAAAATTAAAAAAAAGCATATATAAAATACATACTGCATACGGCAAATGTAAATATTTTTTGCCTCAGGCCGAGTTTACAATCGCCCCTGCATACTATGTTACATTTTCAAAGTCAATTTTTGATAAGTAAATTTGTTTGATAATCATTAATAGTATCTAAATAAAACAAAACATGAAGTCCAAATTTGTTTTCAATATTTATACCAGATCTAATTAGATCGATCGATATTCAGTATGTTTGAATGAAAATAGGTTTTTTTTAATCCCCTAAAGACCTAAAATCATTTTAAAATAGCCTACGCCATACTGGATGGGATTATTAGCCGCTTACCCCTCCTCATTAGATCCACGCCTGCAGTTGCACACATACACACGTATCGTACCTATTACTATCTGGACACACAGCACTGTTGAAATAACAATTTACATTAGGTGTTAAATCGAACACTTGTGTTTAAATAAAATGCACTGCAACAGGTAGGTACATTCGTAATCACATGTTTATGAACTCAAGTAAAGAAAGTAGTTTATATTTGTTTTTGCACGTAAGGAAATTGACTAACAGAGACAATAATATAGGTACTTGTGACGTGGGTGTATAGTGTTTTCTTGTAATTATCATTACATTGTTACATAACATCGTAATATTATTACCAACTCTATTCTATATATTATATTACGCTCAACTACCTATATTTGTTATAATATTTTTTTTATTTCAATATATCTGAACTACAAAAGTATATTGCGGCCGTTCCGTTTGCATCAGTGCATTTAGATATGATACATAATATATAGGACGTGTACCTATAACCAGTGGCGTGGTGAAAGGGATCTCATGACGCGTAGCCAATTGTTTGGGTGGATATGTGGGTAGGTGGTTGGTACATTATGGTAACCAATATTATAACACAAAATTGTTATAAACAAGTAAATAAGTATTTAATCATAATAACTGTATCTATTATATTATATTAAGGTGATTTAGGGGATTAAGGGTGGATACTGGGTAGATACTATATGTTGTGTATCGTTGCTTATTTGCATGTACACGTTCACCACACCACTGCTTATAACTATAAATCATAACAGGAAACGGAGATACGAAATACATTATTTCTCTATAAACACTATAACTTATAACACGTGACCCATTTCTATTGATGATACTGCGGTGAAGTAGATTCGTCAAGCGAAATGTCGTCGTCCGGTACTCCGCTTATCTGCAAACAAAATATACAACGCAGCGGTTTAGAATAATAATTCATCGAACGAATTTCGACGTCTCTCCGCAAACCTACAACAAATATAATATATGTATAATATTATATTGAATTTTCCTTATATTTTTAAATATTTTCCTATCGTTTAATAATAAAATTATTAAAATATGACATATACCTTCACTCGTTCTGGGACATGCAGTGCGTCAATTCGTCACGGGCAATTAAACGATTATTTTATCACCCTATTACTACACTAACGAATCTCCTCCCCGATAAATCGTGTGGACCTAGTAGGGTACCGATGTGATGTCAAATACTAAGTGGGATAGATGTCCAAATGCATTTTTATTGACTGAGCTGGTGTTAGTGTATGCTATACTGGGATTAAGCATTTTAATTCTCTAAAAGTTTTAAATGCGTGCCTATACTTATATATTTTGATATTAGGTACACTACAGCGCCTATTATTTTTCGACGGATGCTGGTAGAGTGGTGGGTAGATAAGACCAGAAACGTTTGTACCATTCGTCGGCCTTTACATCTATCATATTACTGTCATTGCACATTTGCACCTATTTAAATACTAACCACCAATACAGCGTGTCACAAAACTTACTAGTACATTATCGTTATAATTATTTCTGTGACAGATCGATGTATGTAAATGCACTGTTTTTCAACAGTAATCTATACAATAAATGTAGAATACCGTTGTTCGTTAAAGTGCAATTTTTGTTGGTTATTAAAAACCTGCATTTAGATATATTTATGTGTGAAGATCTCACAGCAGAGATATTTAGAGTGAGACTTTAGAACGTACCTATCTACTATGGGTATTTTTAATGATATCAAGTTATTTTATTTCTTGCGTATGATAATATACTGCTTAAACTGCTATAATCGATGATGTCACAATTAACTACACTGCTGCAGGTACATGAGTTCGATATTTCCGCTGCTGTATTTGCTCTTCTGCGACGAGATGTGCATCCGTTTCCGGTCGTTGAGGACGCGGTGGCGCATGGAGGTGGCCAAGGTGCTCGCGTCCACTCCGCGGACTACGTGCCAAGTACTGGAGTCAGAGCGGTTGGCGCACGCGCAGCTCTGCGATCTCGTCGAGGAGGTGCGCGTCGCGTTCGGTCCCCGACTCACCACGTACCTGCTTTTCGTGTTCCTCGAACACCTGGCCCGGTTCTACTTTGACACGTACGTGATGCCCACTTACAGGTTCAAGCACTCAGCGCTGGAGAACAAGGGCGTCAGTATGTTGGAGTCATTAATGTTCCTGGGGCATGCCTGGATCGGTACATACCTGGTCGCCTATTTGTCAGATACGCTCACCGAATCTGTAATTAGATACATAATATTATGTAGTACGTCACTGCAGGCATTAGATATACCTAACGACATGGATAGTGGTGGATTATCAAAAAAAAAAAAAATAAGCCCTCGAATTTGTTTTGTCTTTTGATATTATGTGTAGTGATTTTTTTATGGTATAAAATAAACACATACTTATTCCGATAAGTATTATAGAATATTTTGCCCTCAAATTATTAACTACTAAACGAAATAAATCATATTTTACATTGGAAAAAAACCCGTAGATATTGTTATATTAAAAAAAAAAAATTATAAAATTAGTTTTATTTATAACAACACCAATAAAATCTAAAACAATAGATAAAAATGCCACTAATTTTTATTTGTGTAACGTGTAAGCCCTGATATTTCACAGGCATGGTCCTCCACTTAAGAAAGATATAGGAACACAAGTATATAGAACGATTATGAAAGTGAAAGGGATATATACGGTCTAATAATTCCGTAGAACGACAGGCAAATATAATGTGTTGTTTTCGTGAAGTGATCGATTTTTATTACTACTTTCATGAAATGAGACAAAATAAATGCCTTTTTTCAGAGTACGTTTGTTTACTGTAAAAAAATTAAATTGTATTCTGCCTAAAATGCCTATAATATGCACTCATAGTTTGATTCATCGTAAAAAATCATTATCATTTAAACATTTTAAACATTATACACGAATGTGTTACAATTATAAATATTTTAATATAAACAACAAAGTATGAAATATACTTTATAAGGTTTACCATCCGTTCACCATTGTTATGAATGTTTACTCGTCATGACATGCACAATTACATAACAAATATTGTGTTTGTACTTGTAACTATACTGTGTACCTGCTGTATTAAAGTTGTTTGATAGGTACCTATTATACACGAAATAACAATGAATTGTTGGTTTTTTTCCTAGTGTTTCGTATAATAGATTGTATCTAATCACTATACAGCATTGCAATGATATTAAAAATTATACAATATTGATATTAAAAATAAATAAATGTGTTCAAAGAATAAAAAAAAATCACGATTATCATTAAAAAAAAAATTCTAAACATTCAGAATAATCGCAAAAACAATTGTTTTTTAAACGGAGTATTTGTCTGTCGTTGTCTAGTTCACGAAAAAGACATGACCTAACCTACACGTCTGTTGCATACAACATGATTTGTTACAGTCACAACGCCAATTGCGGGACTTGTTTAACTCTAAAGTTGTTGTGAGGTAGTGGGTAAAAACAGCTCGTGAAATGCTCACAAAACATCGAAAGTGTTCAATATTTTATAAATCGTGTCACATACTTTGGTGGAAACAAATAAATTATTTTCCAACCCAGTATTTCTCAACCGAGAGGAAAAAAATCCATTATAGTGTGGGCGCTCCGAATTTTTAGTGTGCGAGGTGTGAGCTACTACACATCTAAAGACGGAATATATCCTAAAAAAAAGCTGTCAATCTTTGGTCTGATTTGATTCTATGATAATTCTACACCACCAATACTATAACATACCTATGTACCCATAGGCTATAATATGTACCACTGCAAAGATTGCACGCACGTGTTTGATCGTCATTATTGTTTGATATCAAATTACTCATCACGTCATAGAAATATATCCGTCTTAGCTAAACGAACATTATTTAAACAACCCTGAAATCAAAGTAGAAAATTAATTTTCAGCTATCCTCTTACTAAATAATATAATAAAGCACGATTTTATAAATCTAATTAAATATATATTACCATGTAATCAGTAATATTAAAATAATATTATATACGATTTTATACAGAGTAAAGAAATAATAACTGACTTAAGAAACATACCGATATGGAAATTACCTCAAGACTGCTCTGAACAGGTATACATAAATTTTGAATTTATTTTTATTTTAAACATTATCTACTTAATTTAAGTTTAAAACTATATGAGTTATCAGTTGTGTTATAAATATAATCGTATAGAATCGTATTTAAAATTCAATCATAACATGTACGTATATAATTTTCTTCTCTAGCTTCCAAGTGACATTGAAAAGATAAAATCAATATTTTTTAGAATATGATTAGAAGAACCTCTTTTAGTTAAATGTCAAATATTTTTCGTATATTTTACATTTTCAATTGTTTAAACCATTTAACAATTTAATATTTACCTACCTATTATAATTCCAAATATCTACAGCTTAAATGTGTAAAATTGTATCAATCAGTTTAATCCCAGATGATTTGACTTAATAGACATTTCTGATTTAAATAGATACTTTCATAATATAAGTACTAAAACCCATCACAACACATTTTTACATGTTGTGATTCACGATAAAAAAAATAATGTCTTTCACCTTAATCATATACTTTATAACGATTAAATAATGTTTACGTCGCGCGTCGCTTACACATCATAATGGATTAATGAAATAATAACCACATTTTTTTATTATTCAATACATAAAATACCTGTTGCCTATTGGTGCTTAACATTAACATTAAATATTGCACAACTATATATATTATATTATAATCAATACTTATATAGTTATATGTATATCAAACACACATATTATATTGTATTCATGTATTGCTTTAGATTTTGTCATGTTTAGTAATTTGTAATATGTATAATAAAACGTAAATTACATATATTTTATTGAATATATTGTACAATTTCAGGTTACTTTCTTCATGTCTCAAGTACAAAATTCTCAAACCGTTATAACAGCTTCTGGTCTATTCACGGTCAATAAAACTATTCTATCATCAGTAAGTACAATAATAGCAAAACGGTCTAACTTAACCTACTGCCATTTGTGAAATGGTTTTCATAAAATACTACTTAAATTTATTTTGGAATTATTTTGACGTCACAAATAAACTGCATCTGACTTCAGGGTTTCACAATTAATTGTATTATTGAACAATATTACATACAAGTATATTAGTGGTGCACAACGGTATTTTGAGAACACATGCAACTAACAAAAGTTACCCACCCATCTTTTTTATTTAAAAAAAAACGTTCTTTTGAACTGTTGTCTTTAACTGTAATTAACTCTTAAAATAATTAGAAATAATTATTAAGATGTCTCACCATAATCCATAATTTTTGGTATCTAATTTATCTAACTACATATATCCACCGGTCACCCATATACCCTCCCCCCCAAGACCACTTGCTAACCTGTCTGGGCGCCACTGAAGTATATTATGCTAAATAATTTTATACCAAGTCAATAACATTTAGAAATACATTAAAACAAATAGGTGTACAAACCTATCCTACTATTCCAAAGATACTGTTAACAATCAAGATATTCAGAACTGTATTAATTGTGCTATACTAAATAATAGATTTTCTATTTTTCTATTTAGGTCCACAATTACTTAAAAATTTAAAATCCATCACAATAATAGTTAGTGTTGCGTATACACATACTTGTCTACGGTAGCGAAAAAAAATAAAACAATTTTACTTCAAGTCTTATTCATTATAAGTGATAAATAAATTCTAAAAATATACGAACATACGTAGAACGAATAAACATGTATTCCACTCAACGCTTTGGATAAACTACTCGGGTGAAGTATTATATTAACACAATAACACGTGTTATTACAGTAAATATAATAGTATAATATAAAACGAGCCATTATTATCGCACTTAAATAACAATATTGAATCTTCTGAGTGGAGACGGTTTTATATTCAATTTTTCAAATTCTTTGAATCGTGTATTCTTGGCAATATTGTGCAAAGTACATATTTATGAACTATACATACAAATATACAATACTTATGCGTCACTTATATATTAACTTGGTACCATAAAAATTGTTTTTCTAGACAATATTAAGTACAAAACATTGCCATGATATGACTGTTTATTTTTATAAATCATAGGAATGCGAATATTGTTAGAATATGTTTTAAGCATAAGTAAAAGATACTTAATATAAACTTTAAGTAGTTAAATGTGTTAACAAATCATATTTAATGCCAATGCTTTTGTGAATACTTTGCGTGGCATTATTGCGCCTACATTAATACCTATTATTATTGAATTATTCGATTTTATAAACGCTTTGTTATTTTATAATTGACATATAATATTATAATGTTTATAATTCATATGTATTTATTATAATTACCCAAACGAATCTTTCACAAATATTTTTTACTAGCCATCAATACATTTCTAAGATCATAAAATAATAAAAATTTGTAAAATATATTATTGTTCAGAATGTATATATTATATGTAGACATATATGCATAATATGTAGACATTATTCGTTAATATTACTAATATAATTTAATACGTATAAGTTATAACACCCATATTATTTAACGCTCTGTAATTTATTCTCATCTACCTAATTATGTTATCAAGGTTCGTTCAAATTATTCTTATACATGTAGAATACAAACATATTTTTTGAAATTCTAATAAAATAATGATAAAAATTAATACTTAAAAATAAAACCTAAATTGTTGGTACACGACATAATATTTTTTATTATAAATTGTTGTATATTTATAATATTGTACACCATCATTTTAGACATATAATTATATCGGTACATATTTTCATTATTTTATGACTTATGTTATAGCTTTCATGTTTCCAAGTCTTATAAATTAAAATATTATGTACATATTTATTACACTGAAGTTAACTGAAGTTAAATATAATAATGCGTACGAATAAATTTCGGTGAATCATCGTTGAATAATAACCATAAAGTAAAATATCTCAATATGACATGAAAAATCGCATAAATAAAATGTTAAGAAAATGCCTATAAAACTAACAAAATATTATATAGCTTGTGTTAAATTTTATTTTGACGAATAAAAATTAATATGCTCAAACATTAATCGTTTTTAAATATTTTAAGAACTTTTTGTTGGCAATATCTTTTACTATGTAATAAAATTGTTAAGAATAATATAAGAAAAATATATATTACTAACCAATTGTTATTAAGTGTTAACAATTTAACGTTCGGCGAATATGTGTATATAAAATATACATGTCACTAAAATTAAATATTTTCAAGTTTTTTAAAATATATTTAATATAAAGGTTTACAACTTCACGAGATGATGCAATAAGTATATGTTATATGATCATTATATTATAGTTTACCTAACATGTATAATAGATGTATAATTAAAAACGAACACTATAATATTGAAATAGTTTAAAAGCTCTAAAACATCACAAATATACTTATCCATCATAAATAAACGTAAGCATAATTTGTGATATTAATATGAGTATTAACTATTAAGTACTTTCAATAAGTCGTATAGAAATTACTGGAACAATAAAACTTTTACAATTTACGGTTATAAAGTTGATTAACTGAATTTACTTGTATAAAAATAACAATAAGTTGTAAAATTTAAAATTTATAGTAACAACTAATAAGTAATAATTTACTTTAAACCTTTAAACTTTCACTATCACTGAATCGAAAATAGTTAATATATCTAAATATATATTTTTTTTTAATTTGTTATTTGTATTGGAATTATGGTAGGATGTGTTGGTATTTAAAATAAAGTCATCTCACATTTTTGTGTTTTTTTGTTGTTTTTTTAGATTATAATATCATTGGCTACGTACATTATAGTACTCATACAATTGGCGCCGGACTTAGGACGCGTATTTATCGAATAAATTATAAAAAATCAGTAATAATAATAATAATCATAAGTTACGAATACATTTAGAAATGTAATTTTACTAAACAATAACACACTCGCTTACTTCCCACGCGCACGGTGGCAACTCAGCCGATGCACTCTTTGGGGCACGCCCATGAAATAATGAAAAATAAAAACACGTCTCGAGGAATTTTTTCGTACACTTCAGGCATTCATTGCCCTTCAGAAAATTCATATTAACAATCACCGTCACATATTTATCCGTTTGGATTGATCTCGTTTTGGTCAGGTTAAGCATAATTTCGCCCAGGAAGTCAAACACTACGTAAATGGAACGATAGGATTTTTTTTTATGATTATTATTATTTAATTTTACATCGATAATGTTTCCCTCCATTATCTTCGGTTCCTTAGGGCGTATCCGTTAACCTTGCTCGCAATGCAAGGCAATCAGGACTCGGGCGACGATCTTTTATAAATACGCTATCCACAGACACCAAGCAGTACAGTTCTCGTTTACTAGTTGCCGTAGCACAAGACAATATTGAAGAAATCATGAGCCGATTTGTCGTAAGTAAACTTTATAACACAATCATAATTTTACTTATACTACTATACATTTTATACACTCCGCGGTGTCTGTATGTAAAAGGCACGTTTGTAGAGGCTTTGTTATATCGATAAGGTTGTTGAGTTATATTCTATAGTGCAAAGCGTTGAAGTTATTGTAAAAATATTCTAAGTTTAATTTTGAAAAAACACTTTGAAAGCGACCGATCGTATTTTAACTTTAATTCAATTCGTCTGATGCATATGTTCATTTTTATATAAATACAAACTATTCTCGTATATCTATGTTTTAACTTAGTAAGCACATAATAGTATGTTTAATATAATTCAATCTAGTTAAAGTTTCAAAATTATGTTAAAATATATCTTAATATTTCAAGTTTCAACACGAAACACTGCTAATACTAAACAGTTTTTTGCGTTAGATAAACTATTAAATTGATAAATATTATTTGGTTTTGTGGTGGTGCGTATTTTTATCGTTTCGACTCAGGTTTTAAAGTTTTAGTCGTATAGGTACGATACTTTAAAAACGTAACAATCGATAGCAGTCCTTTAAAATATTTTGAAAGTATCTTACACCGCATATTATGGCAATCTCAGGTATTTGTCTCGATGGCGTTGATGTCGGTGGCGTTGGCCGCCGCCCAGCAGAACGCCGCCATACTGACCGACGCCCGGTACCTGTCCAACAACGGTCAGTTTGGCGCCGCTTACACGCAAGGCGACGGTGTGCAGTTCAAGGAGGAAGCGGACGCTGAGGGTAACAGACGAGGCTCGTACAGTTACGTAGACCCCAACGGCCAAAGGCGCACAGTCAGCTACACAGCCGGCAAGGACGGTTTCAAGGCCACCGGTGATCACTTGCCGGTAGCCCCGACTCCCGTTCCAGTACCCGCTGCCCACAACGCACCCGCACCCAAGTCGGCTCCATGGCAAGACCAATGGTGAGTACACCTACTACCAATAGATTAATATATATATGGATTGCGCGTCCCTCATACTCTTTCCTATGGGTTGCCAAGAGCCAACATTGTTGGAAACAGACAGTCAATACCTGTGCACAATATTATGATGGTACCTACATTTTGTTCTATCTTTTTTCTACTACTTTTCTGGGCTGGACGAGGGTCATAGTAGACTTTACGGACATTTACATTTTTGGATTCGAAATATACTCACAAGAGACGAAGAGACCGATGTAAGATTGTTGAATGCGATCGTTAAAATCGAATGTGTGTGTTTGCGTGGTATATAATAACACTGATGACTCTCGGAAAAGATATGTTTTTATTTTTATAACCTTTTATTCGCACTTTCCGTTTGTTAAAATTACAATACGCGTTCGAATACCTTTATAATATTATAATCGTCAACCACATAGGTACGATTTTTAATTAATTTGCAACCGGATATGAAACAATTTAATATTATGTTGTAATTATTGATGGATGCAGTATGTATTATAATACTTTTTTACTCCACTATAGATACTGTTTTAATATTTATAACAGTAAACGATGGTCTTGACATATATTATATGAATATTGTTCTAAACAAATGACTAAAATGTTATTATTTGATTAGAAATAGATTGTTAATTGTTCGGCACAATTATATATAATTTTTTAAACCGCGCGTATTGGTCATAGTTTTGTACATAAGCTGTGTCCTACGAACAATGAAAACAACATAGGTTTTTGACGTGCGTTTTTCATTACATTTTCGTATTATTTTACGCTGACCTGCATAATATGATAAACAATAAGCCAAAGCTTGATTTCCTGTTTTTAAATTTATTTTGAATATATTTTAGGTCTCAACAACCAGCAGTCCCAAACCAATGGAACCAATGGAACTCGGCACCAACACCTAAGTATGACGATGGACAATGGAACCAATGGAGCTCAGAAACCGGATCGGATTCCGATGATGGTCAATGGAACAAATGGAGTTCAGAAGTTGCATCATCGAAGTCCGATGACGGTCAATGGAACCAATGGAGTTCAGAGTCATCTAACGACGGACAATGGAACCAATGGAACTCCGCTCCATCGACTGCGGCGCCAAAACACAGTCAATGGAACCAATGGAACTCCATTCCAACCACTGCCAAATGGAATCAATGGAACTCTGCCCCAACACCACCACCCTCGTCCTACAACGTCAACCATGCTTCCGGCAAATTCAACTTGAACAGATCTCCAGACGGTTTCAGCTACACGTTCAGTCAAAACTGATGCGCACCTATAGCTAAGCCACAAGCAAACCACTAAATGTATCATATTGTTCTTCAATCGATTTGTTTTTATATTTTATTAAAGACTAGTCCACGTTAAAAAAAAAAATAAATAAAATAACTTTATAAAATATATAACAAAATCTAATTATTTCTGTCGTTCCGACTACATATAATATTTATCGTACATAGAATATGTTTTTCGGTGAAAATCGTCATCAAGTCAAATTTAATTACCATCATGTAGGTACAACAAACGGTTTCCGATTGAGCATTTTTTTAAACAGTTTTCGACGTCGATTTTGACAGATAATGCTCCGAAACATAAAACATATTCTATGTTAAAATCAAAAAAACCAAATTAAACACAACGACAAATAAACCATGTATTCATTCGGCATGAATGTACGCCGCAAGCGATGACGAAAGACCAGCAACGTACACGATGGTAACAGAACGGCCTGCCTTGTCAGTGTACACGTACTGCCCTTTGGTAGTACCATCCTGTCCGGCGAGCAATTCGATATGATCCACTAATTTTTTCAAAGGTATGTGGTTCGGGGTCGCGTCGGTATTATCATCCGCATGGTAGTCCCAAATATAATCGTCCGTTTTTTCGTCAGACTCAGTCGGAGTAGTCGTATATGACTGATCATCGGTATCCGTAAATTCCGGAAGATATTGATCGATAGTACCTAATCTTCCCGGAACACAGCTCGATCTCGTAAGTACTAAAAATAACACGACGAACTTTACCTATAAACAATAGTAATAATTATTAATATTATCTAATGAAATAGTTTTGTTAACGTCACATGCATTTTACGAATAATTGTAATAATAATACAAAATGTATACAATCGATTCGCTCTTTTGACGGTGATACTTACGAATAAAGATTTCATGGTAACAGCGAGTGCGAGAAATATAATTTGAGCTTGAAATCAGTTGCCCCCGGGCTTTTATAGGAGAACGAATAAAAAAACAACAAGAGCGCTCCAGATCACGTTCAATGTCAACTGGTAACACATTCATCTAAATAATTGACATTGGGCGTGTTCGTTGTTGTTTATATATTTTAATATTTTATTCACACTAAATAAATGCTTCGGTTTCGTTGACTTTTACATATTTGATGATGATTTTATTTTACATAAATTACTAATTCTTTTCATTTCTGAAATTTTAATCCTACAAACAATAATAATAGTTTGCATAATACTTTATAACTTATAATTATTCAAATCTTTCGTTAACACGTATAGCCATTACCATTTAAGTGTATTATATTTATATTCCAATACAGCATAATATTATAATTATGTTTGTATATTTGTATTATTTTATTTATCTTTATTTTAAACAATCATGTTACACAAGACGTGTTCACAATTCAAATACTTTATCTATTTCTCCTATGATGAATTAATAACGCCAAGTTATATTTTAACTAAAAACTACTGTTTAACTATTATAGTTCAAACGTCTGACCAAACAAAATAAAAATAATATAAGTGAAAACTTAAGAATAATAATTTATGGCAATGGAGTTAAAAAAATAATTTTTAAATTATTAAAATTAACTAGGTATATAAAAATTTGCCCAATATATTATATCAAACTTTCTATACCTTATGACGGCTAATACTTTTGGTAACTTTTAATACTTAAAATGATTTTATTGGTTTACTATAACTATTAATTACGTTTAAAATAATATTCTCACAACCTACAAATAATATTTCTAAAACATTTTAAATGTTTCTTTATTTCTTGTATATTTATTCAATTTTGTAAGTGACGAAGCTGAAAAATAAATAGGATAATTTATTTATGTATAATACTCGTAATATAAAAACTATAACGTTAATTTATAGGCAAAGCATTTTACATTTTTACCATATAAATAAACATTATTATAAAATAATAAATATTTATTAATATAATTAAATATAGGTATATTATATTAATTTACATTTATACAATAATATTAACACAGGTTTCAAACCAATACATTTTTTTTAACCATATTACATACATATACGTAGATATCAATATAAAATTTTTTATTGTGTTATGTTTTTGTTTATAATAATACTAATAATACTAATCTGACTATTTTAACATCCGGAAAAAAATGGCATTCGAAGTACCTACCTTTTAAATATTTTTATTTTTATTTTTATTTTTATTTTTATTATTATTATTATTATTATTGTTATTATTACCATGCATATGAAACCCTTTTATTTTTAAGCAAAGAACGATTTTTAATTGTATTTTAAGTCTATAAAAATAATCAAAGTAACGATTGAATTACTTTTTAAATTCAAGCGCAGTATTGCTTGTATAAACAAATAAAAACCCACAACTACTCTCCCGACCTCCCGTTGAAATAAAAGTAATCTATTGAATGAAATAAATAACTATTTGATAAACAATAATAATATTAGTATTTAGTGAATTAAATATTTCTCTTATTAATTATTAATATAATATGGTAAGTTACATACGTATATAGTTGTATTCGAAATACTTATAAACAATATAATATAATAGTTATAAAATAATAAAAACAAAAATTATTTATTATAATAAATTAATAATAATATATTAAAGACTTAGTAATTTGATTAAAATGTATTGTCTATTTAATTATTATTGGAATTATTTTAGAATTTAAATTAAGAAATAAGGATTAATCGTACCCTCTAGTATCCGTTGATAGCCTATAGACAGTAAATACATTTGGAAGGAAAAAGATCGAAATAATTAAAACACAAAAAACAAATCTGAATAAAGCTGTTTTAGTCTTACAACTAAAACTAACATTCAGATCAGCAAACTGAACCATTTTACTTAATTACAGCGATTGTATTTATAATTTATTATTTAAGCTAGGATTTTAATGTCTTAAAAAATTCACATAAGCATCTAGATCTTTTTATACAACAAAACATTTAAACCTATCATATTTCAAAGAAAACAATTTCAGAATGTACATTTCCATTTACTTTTGTTAGTTTTTCCTTATAATAATGAGTGGCGACAGAAATTCAAAGCACTTAGCACACACACACGCGTCGCAATATTCAGCCAATACATCCTTCGTTTTGTTCAGAAATCAAAATCTTACATGATAAACAGTCATATATACTAAAAATTTAATAAATTACGAATGTCATAAAAAATATATGTACTTTAACGTTTTTGTAAAAAAAGTCACTTTACATACAACACGTTTATTATATTTTTTCATAGTAGAGTATGCAGACGTTGGCCTTTGCTCCTTCATATAATTCAATTTGACTTTAGTTTGTTGGTATATGATATGAAATACAATTTATTATTATTTAAGTTCTTTGTACCTACTGACTAAAATTCTCGTTTATAGTACGCAATTGATTATTATGTTTATGGTTTATTGATTTTATTGATGATGTTCGTATGATTGTGATAATTGAAGTACATCGCATGAATATTAATTTTAACACATTAAATCAATGTATAAGTGTAACTGATAATCGATAAAAATTAAATTAACATGCTATGATTTTAATAAAACGCATAGACTTACCAGTATTATAATTTTTTTACATATAGGTAACCTTAAAGAATATGTAAACATAATAATAAATATTATTAAAACATATAAATAATTTTTCCATAATATACTGCTTTTGAGAACTCAATTTTTGAAGTTTAAGCAATACATATTATTTTACTTTAATGCGAGTATGACATCATACAGCACATATTATATTGTATATTGCACTATATTATATATTATTATCCGTGTGCAAGTATCTTTTATGCTAAATTGTGTCACAGACAAAAAATATTCTAGACTCCGGGAACTATAAAATATAAGTTTTCAATTATTTTCAGTTGTATAGAGGTAGGCACTATGCATGATCCAATAATCATAAATCCAATTGGGAAGTAAGCCAATTGGTTTTATTATCATTATGTTTTTTTTCATTCCAGATTATAGTTTATATTTTATATGTACATAATAAACAGGAAAAATATCATTGATTTCTTGCAGAAATATTGCCAATATTACACAACGTCATAGAATATGCCTATATAATATACCTCTGCGTATATTTACATATTTTTACTTTAATTGCTATTTTAATCCAATATACACACACATCAATGATCAAACATAATATATATTTACGTTTGTTGCGTATTGGATCATAAAGGTTTTATTTAACAGTTCAAATAATTGCATATTAATATTAAAATTATTATAATATAACAAACATCGATTTCATTATATTTTGTAACCTAAGTAAATTATTTAGTAAAGACATAGACATGTATACTTTATAGTCCTAGTAATAACATTGTAAACATTTATGTAATTAATATCATATGCGTACTCGAAATATTATCCAAGCAACATTAATCATTAAATTATATTTAAATACAAAATCAAACTCTATGTTCTTATCCGCTATTGATATATATATACAATATAGCTTAGAAATAGAATACTCATTTTCTAATTTCATCTTGAACTTGAGTCAAGCATTTTTTTATAAACCAGGAATTATTCCATGCTGTATAGTAGGTGCCAAATGTACTATCGTCGTGTAGATTATTGTAATGGATGTGTCAAGTTTGAATTGAATGATAAATTTTTGTAGGTACACGAAAAATTATTAAGAATATTTTATTGTATATTTGATTTGTCAAAAACAAATAACATATTTTTTATATAAAGTATTTTATGTAATTCTATAAGTTAATACCGACATATTATAGAAAGATTTGAATGATTTTGTAGTATAAATAGCTAAAAACATTTAAAAATTAATTTAAAATAGGTATTCAAAATTGCATGTTTATGTTAAGTTTAAAGTCTTTATGAATAATATTTTTTGAATTACAATAAAATAATTAACATATCTTTTTTAACGTTTAAGTATCCAATTCGTCAAAATTTGATCACATTATTCTAAAACCAATTCATTCATAAAATTAACTATTTATAATATATAAATCTCTAGAAGGTATTGAATAATTGCCAGCATACGAAATTAATTGAATATACTCGTACATAAAATATCACGTGAAACATTTAATTGCACGGTTTGAAATATACAATTTTTAAAAAAATATCATAGATTACAGTTCAACATTTATAAATGAAAATTTAGTAATAGCTACAGCACGAGTAACTACAAATAAAATGAACTATCTACCAATAAACCCTTAATCCATTCTTGCACGTTCAATAAAATATTCACTGGATAGGGGGTTGAGTAAATCATATAATATACAGCAGAGTGAGTTCCTCAAAAGGAATTTTTTTTTCGTTAAAATATTCACAGATACATATAATTAATATAGGTACTTATATACTGAAAACATATTATAATGATAATATATATTATGTATATTAACTGAAACAATTCAATTAAAGATCTTTGGACTTAAATAATCACTTAATTTATCAGGTAATTTGTCTATCTATCAAACTCTAATATTACTTATTCTCTTAAATGGGCCAGAGTGGGGTGTGTGGGGTGTCCTTATAATTGAAACCAATGATAAATAATTGTATCAAAAAAAAAATCTAAATGGCGTCTGGTACGTACGCCTATTCAAAAATTATCAAGGCTTAGTTTTAAAAAAAATACATTTTCTGGAAAACTTCCAAAATGTTTAAGAAATTACCTTTTTAAAATATGACCTATATTCAATTTTAAATCCATATACATATTGTGATTTTTACTGTACATAAATGTGCTTTTTCAATACAAAAAGAAAATTAATGTTTTTACCTATTTAGACATATCTCCACTGCGCTCGGTATTGTCGTTTAGACCAATCTAATATTACAGAGAAACGCAAATCAGTGGGATGGAAGTAGGTATATCTACAATCTACAACAAGCTCGATATTAATAATATTATTTCCTAATACGTATAATGTATGTATTATTGAACATATAATATATTTAATCAATTTAACACATGCTTATACAATAAGCAATACAAATTGTCAATTAGCCATTGTAGTATAATATTGAACATTTTTTCAGTAGCATTGATTAGTAATGTACTTGTAATAGTTTCTGTACCCACGATAAAATAATAATGTGCCAAAATTATTAAATAAAATATTGTTTGGCAAAATATCTACAACACATACATAGGTATGTCAAATAATGTAATGGACTTATGAATAAATACCTATTATAAATAATTTAAATAATCTGGTTGCGTAAAATCTATCCATTCAAATATTAATATTTGACCTAATTTACTTTAATTTGTTCATCTAAGTCTTTTGCTATAAACTTTGAAGTTTATCTCATAAAATATGGTTCTTCAAACATACACAATATAGTTTAAAAAATGGTTATTCAATTGAATAACCATATTTCTTTTTGGACGTCTAAAATTCAATGGGTAATTCTTTTATAAAACAACACTCATTATTTCAAAATCTATTAACGTTTATTAATTTATTTATTTTTTCATAATCTCGGGTCGATATAAAACAACATTTAAAAAAAATATATACATATTTTTTAATATTTTTTATCATTATCATAATTTTTAAAGATTTTTTACTTTTTTAAATTACTACATACATTTTTTATTTCATACTTAGAAATTTTGTAACAGAATATTTTTCATATATACATAAAAATTAAAATTCGAACGAATAGTTTATGAGTTATCTTATAAGTATTAGTATATAAAGTGAGCGGAGTTGTGAGGTACGGCCGTAGGGGGATCCCCCACAAAATGACGGTCTACTACTCCACAGAACAAAACTTTGAATAATTATAACTCATAAGCTACTGGTCAAAATGTCGATTTTTATGTATTAAAATATTCCAAATAATATTCTGCTTCGGAATATGAAATTAAAAATGTATGATGAAAAATATTATTTTTATTTTATTTTATTTCGACTAGAAATTCTATGACGAAAACAATTTCAAAAATTTTTAAAAATAGTTATAGATTACAATTATAATAAATTCATTATAATACTAGAAACTTATTAAATTTATTTTTAACACTTTTCTATAAGTATTTTATCCTTTTTTAGACAATTGTACTCATCTTTTTTAATTAATACAACTTCAAATTTATTAAATATAATATGTTTATTGTGTTAATTTTACTTTAAAAATCAATCATTAAACAGTAATAAATTAACTTTTTTTTACGTTTTTAACAAAGAAAAATACAATTTAAATCCCAATAAATGAGCTACTTTTGAAACCGTGTTTTCAGTACAATCTAAAATATTTAATTTTCTGAATTAAAAAAAAACACAGCTTTATATGGTTAAAAAAAAGTAATCCGCTGTAAATCATTTGTATAATTTATAAAAGGTATTTACATTCAAATACGTGTTGGTATTATTTAAAGTAAAAAAATTAATACACTATTATTTTAAAAGTTATATTTCCGAATAAAATAAGTTTCCTTCTATTATGTGATTGAAATTGGTTATATTTTTTAAAAATGTTATACCCACATAATATTTATTATATACCAATGTTATATAATGATTATACATAGATATAGCATAATTATATGTGTGTTAACTATATTTTAATATTTTAATTTTTTAATACAACTTAGTAATTTGACCTTGCACTTTGTATTCGAATAAATGGCTTTTTTAAACATTAATAACATTCAAATCGTTTAATAGTTTATTATATTATATATTATTATACGTAAAATAGGCCTGAATAAACGTAAATATATTAATTATTTACCTTACCTTAAACAGTATATGTTTAGTAATATAGCAGGGTTAGCGATCGCAACTATAAAGTTATCAATTAATAGTATAAATTCTTGAAATTGACTGTCATACGTATGATAACAATTGTATTTTACATTTTACTATACCAGTAATGCACGAGAACGTCGGTTATATATATGTAACATTAAATCCTCAATCAAACGGTTTATTTTTTGAACGAATTAAAAAAAACTTTCACTTATACGTTAGTGTATTGCACATAGTTACATTTTTCAATATTCGTGAAAATTTCAAAAATATCCGTAAGTATTATATTTAAGATAAAACATGCAATAAAAACATTAAACAGTTTTAAGGAAAATTACAAATAATATTTTTATTATAATTATTATTTACACAACATTTTGTTTAATTGGTTAAGTATAAGTTGTGTAAATTATATAAAAAAATTTGATAAAATAAAATTTGAATTGTATTATATAATATTTGTTATTCTAATAATTTAGACTTTAACTTTATAATTAATAAGTAATACCTCAATTATGGAGTTTCATTCGTACAAACGAATATTACAGGACAATGAACTTTTTATTATTATTAAATATAAAAGTATTAAAATATAATAACGTATTTTCAAAGTTTTCCAGGAATAAGGTTATAAATCTTAAATCAATCATTTTTGGTATTTAGGTAAGGTCCTATTATTCATTTTTAATAAACATATTCGTATAACTGTAATGACACGTTATTAAATAGTTTACGTAAATTGTATGTTAACCTAATTTACCTAGCAGATGAAAATATCATTTAATGAAAAATTTTCTAGAAAAAACTAAGCCTATCTATTATGCAACTTCATACGGTTAATAAATTAAGTCAGCGACACAATAATGCAAAACATTATATATATATTCTTCACGATGCATTATATAATTGTCAAGACCATAGCAGATAAATATTCAATTTTGATTTTATTCCGAATATTGCGTTTAACTTATCTGGTTACTTTATACTTATAATGGATCAATATTTTAATAGTATTTCTATTTTTTATCGGTCCCCCGTAGCCACTATCACCAACGTTTCCGCTCTACAACGGAACAAAACGGATAGTGGGCTTTTATCATAGTGTACAAATAATATTGATTTACAAACATTTAACATTTACATATTATATTATTAGTATTTCATTCCGGGGGTCAATGAAAATGAGCCCATTTGTTCTGAGATAAAACGTAACATTTTAGTCGCTCACAGTCCGTACCGAAATATTGTCATCGGGACTGCAATAGGATATATTATTAATACAGTGACACAATGTGGTCGAAAACCATCACTTTTACTGCATATCTATGGCTGCTGGCCGTCGCAAATCTTCAATTAACATTCGCCGCTCAAGATGCCACGTGAGTATTGATTTCAATGCTATTTAATATGTTTAACCGTTGAAATCGTGATGAATATAATTTAATATATTATAATGACGGTGAAAAGGCCAAATTATGTAATATCAACCACGTTACCAACGGAATATGGATTTTAACTGATAAAACTGATAATGACATAACTATTAATGCACATTTTTCCCAAGTAACGTAATTTTCAAATAATTTATTTGGTTAAAATGTACTATATCATTTTTTTATATCACTCATTTTTAACGAAACTACTAACAAAATTGAAACAATGAAACATTTAATTTTTGTAGATTACTTGGCCATTTCAGCGTCGATAATACAAAGAAATCATAAATTAAATTACCGTACCTATAGAAATATTTATCGTGTATAGGCACGAAGACATAAGAACTGCAATATATTCATTCGCGCACTCGTTGCGTGACAATGTGGACAAATTGGAGCGACACGAACGGCGCGAGAAACAATCGGGTGATCAAATGCAAAATATGCTGTTGACAATCGTGAATAAGCAGAGAGAGCAAAATGTAGAAAACAAGGAAATCGAGATGGCTATCAAAGGATTGGAAGAAAGTTTGAGCGCATTAACAAGAGCAGAAACAGAAGAGGTAAGAAAATATAACGAAAAGGTTTACCGCATATTACATCACTAGAGAAAAATTATACTCTATAAATATTTTCGGTCAAAATGTTTATAAAATGATAAAAATTATATATATTTATATAAATATATTATATATATTAATTTGTTTTATAACAAAAAACAGTAAAAGGCCCAAAGTTAAAAATACAGTTTTTAAATAGTATACATCAAAATGTTATAAGATGCCTATTGCCTCACTTACAATAGATATTATTATATATGATAACTATAAATTTCGAAATCAGTCCTCAATTATTAAGACGTGCGCTAGAATAGTGAATAATTTTAAATAAAAAGTAAAAACGTTATGAGTTTAATTTATGTATTGTTTTAAGGCTTTTATTTAATTAATTTAAAATATTGGAAAGGGTTTTACCTAGATAAAAGTGTCTCGTTGGAAAATTATAAATCATAATCTCGACATTTCTTAAACTGGTATTGAACCGTTAATTTAATAGGAAACCCTAATAAAAAAAAAAAGATATTTTATATTTCATGTTAAAAGTGTTCATAAATTTTTAAATATAAATTTAAGAATTTAATTTTTCATATATTAAAAACGATCAATTTTATTTTCAGACCGCCGATAGAAAAAGCACAAAACTCATGTTAGAGAACTTGGACAAGCGTATCGTTTCCACTGAGGCTGAGGTTAAGTCTTTGTTAAGAGCAGAACAAAAGTCTTCGAGCCAGCTATACCAGTCGTTCGACGAAAAGCTGATCGCCATGTCGGAACAAATCAATGCGTTACAGTCCCGATTTGATTCTCTGGAACGAACTCCTAAGTCCAACGTGACGAACGATGTCATCTTTGAACTGCTAAACAAAATGATGATCGACCAGAGCTCACAGAACCACAATACGGTATCGGAGCCCGCAAACGCCACGTCTCAGCTGGTGCAGGAGACCAGGCATGTGGTTTTGGAGGCGATCAAGGCGCTGTCAGACCGGATGGACGATAGCGACCGGAAGCGCACGGCATCGGATGCAAAACTGGCGGAAGTAGCCAAATCAGCTGCCGCGTTCCAGGACGACGTGCAGAACAGCTTCCGACTGATGTCAAACGAAGTGAAGACGCTGTCAGACGTAGAGAAAGTACTCGTGCAAACAGCTGACAATGTACTGGACACTAAGCGTAGGATCGAGTACGGCACACACCAGATCCTGATGGAAGTGACGGCGGTGATCAACGACCGGTCGAAGGAGCTGAACGACTCGGTAAATGCTGGCCTGGAATTGGCGGTAAAGACCGTGCTAGACGCGCAGTCCGTGGGTATGGCCAACCTGAGCGTGAAAATCGAAACGGAGATCAGTCAGGTGTGGAGGCAGATCGGTATCATGTACCAGACGCTCACGGACTCGGCATCCACATTGGCCACGCTCCAGCAGCAGACGGACATGTTCGTCAACAGTACGGCCACTTCGGTGGACGGCATGAACGGCAAAGTGTCGGCGATCGCCGGCCGCATGACGGAGGTGGATGAGAATCTCAACTACTTGCTCGGACGACTGTCACTGGTCACGCAGGAGTTCAAGGAGATCAAAGTTGGGCTGGGCGAGGCGCTGGAGAGCATCAGGGTCGGGCTGCAGGCGGTGCAAGGCAATAAGGCAGCAGTGGACCTGGGACCTGGTCCGAACCCCATCGACGAAGAACTCGTGTCGGAAAACCTCAATCAGAACATACTTTCGAAAACCGTTTACACGGTCACATAGACCTAAAATAATATTATTAATATTATAACATTACAATTATTACATTTTTTTTTTTTTGTACTTTTGCTTTAAGTCCAGCGAAAATTATTACTAGTCTTTATTGATCCCAACAATTAAAAAACCCTTTAAAATGTTATAACATTTATTTAAAAAGATATACATATATTATATTCAATTAATTTGCTTTAGTGGTTTGAACTGTGTGGAGTTGACGAATAAAAATTATTAGTCATTTTTTAGTTTGTTTAAGATTATCGTAAATTGTAATGATCTTTTGTTAAGCTATAAGGATATACGGTGACGATGACCAGATAAATATAAGTATTAATAGTACACTGAATAACGATGAAAGATCTACAAAAAATTATACTATGCCTACCTACCTATAATAAGTAATAATGTTACAACTTTTATGAAAAGACCCTTTTTACTAAAGATTAAAGTTAGGTAGCTTTAACAATTTTGTTGTACAAATTTGGAATTTAATTTTCAGTCTTCGTCATTTATACATCATTATGTATTATATTATATTTAAAAAAAATATACAGTTTAAAATGTTACAAAGCTAATAACTATAATTTTTAAAATTACTATGATAATTATATTTAATATAAAAATAATACTGTATTCGATTCTTAGATTCCTAGATGTTTATATTGGTCATGATAATTTTAATTATTATTCAAGTTTGAATCAATAAATATTTTCTCAATTTATTTGATTCTAATGTCTTTAAAATAAGTAAATTAAAATTAGTCACTGCCGATATGAATTTTTTCCGATATCTGATGCTCCGATTTTTTTACTTACTTAGATTGTTGCCATAGGACATAGGTTACAGTTAATAAAATAGTTATTATGACTGTACCTTAGACCTGTAATTTATATAGTTTTGTCAAAACAATCTTTAATAAAGTCTAAGAAGGGATAAATTCACAAAACATGATAAAACATCAAAATATGTTACTTTTTGGCTTAAATAATTAAATATTACAACTACTTATAGCTTGCCTACTAATTTATTAAGTAAATAATCTTATAACGATTACATAACAGACCACTGAAATATAAAAAATACTAAATAGTAAATCAACTTGTATTTTAAATATCGAAAAACAACATAAATACATTCAGATAATATATCGTTATGCGCTATATAGGTACTTTATATAACTATTTTATTTCAAATTGATTTATACATTTTTTAATTATGAATGTCAATTTTTTTTAACTATAAATAATGATTTTTAAAACACAATAAATAAAATCCAAACCAGGTACATAGAGACTCTCGCCCTGCTCGAAATCTAAAAAAGAGTCTGACTAGAACTTTCACTCGTTACCATTTATTTATAACCATTTGGTATGATTCGTACAAATTTAAAATTAAATATATATTCATCGATTGTAATTTATTCTCCCTTATTGCTAAAATTGTATATGTATCAAATATAATAATAAATAAATAAATAAGATCAGCAATTAGCATACAGCTAATTAAATAAAAATATTTTTTAAAAAAATATTTCGTTTATTAGTCTCTTTATAATATTTATCAATGTGAATAATTTTATAATATTTCACTTGATATCATGTGTTAGATATTAAGATTTATATAATAAATACTAACGTCAACGTATATACATTGTTTAAAAAGAAAAAATTGTAATTTATACATTAATTAACAGTGGTCGTTTTATATTGTTTTGTCTTTGTTCCAAAAACTCGTTATTCGTTTAAATCATTGAGAATTTGGTAAAGTTTTCAATGGCTTCAGTGCTTCCGATTCGTTTGTTGAAACACCATTTGATTCTTCTGTGCTGGGACCCGAATTCCATGATAACGTTTTCGCTGTTCCGAATATCAAAAATACCATAGCGCCACACATGTATGTCGCAGCCAAAATCCAAAATACAATACACCATTGCTCAAATGTTTGCTGCAAGTATATGTACAATTATACGTATAATAATATATTGATAGATACCTATTTTAGTATTTAAATGTTGAATCAAAATTTTGTGTTTAATGCGCTTATACTAACATTGTTGTTCGTTAGTTTTCCCACTAAGTATGACGACAAGGTCCCTCCAAACGAAGACAATGTGTTCGCCATTCCAAATATTGTACCTGAAATAAAGTCATTGCACATTCATGTCGTTGCATAATTATTTTACAAACTGTTAGAGTAGGTAGTAAAATATATTGTCTGAATATTTAATACTCACCAGAGAAATTTGGAGCTATGTCCAAACCATTTCCAAGATAACCACCTGTAACAGCTCCGTTCATCGTCAATGCAATAGTAAAAATTATTACCGACCACACTTGATTATCTCCAAAATACACTTGTAAGATCATCAAAATACCTGGCGTAAATACTCCTAAAAATTAAAAGTTTGTTTTTTTAGATAAAATCAAAACACTATAAAAAATATTTTATAACAAATAAAAAAAATAGAATTTTAGAACAAAATAATTTAAAGAAAAATTACCGATAAAAGTAAAAATTTTTCTAGTCATTGTCTTAGATATTTTTTCAGAATTTAATAGACGATCAGCAATTATCCCAGCAACCAATGCCATTAAATATTTGCCCAAATAAGGAAGACTAGATAGAAAACCATTCTGAAATCATGATGGTGATTAATATATAGTTTAAACTTTATTAATTTCACAATTTAAAAATAAACATGATTAATAAAACGTAATATTTATATTTAATTATATATATATACCGATTTAATGTCATAATGGAGTAAATATTTCATGTAAGTAGGTAACTGATTAACAATAGTAAAATAACCAAAAACACTAGCTCCGTGTGTAATAACTATGGCCCATACTGGTAATGATGTAAGTATTTTTATCCATGGCAGTTTTTTTGGCTAAAAAAAAAAATTAATAAAATCTTATAACTTACAACAGGAATACAATCTGTGTTATTCAAATTTCAAGTATTCTGTTGTCTATAAAATAAAATTAACTGATCATAAAAATATAAAATAATAAATGAACTTGGTAATTGGTATGTAAGTCTTTATGTATCGATATAATTTAAAATGCATAGTATAATAATATCATAAAATACTTAATATCAATCAACATGATAAATCATTAATTTTATATTTTTTATTTCATGTATACTAGAATAAAAATTATTGAAACTCGTTATTACCTTTGTACCAGGTTTGCTTTGCTTAGCTATTTCTGTTTCAATATAATGTTTTTCGTATTCGGTTATCCTAGGATGATCGGCAGGTGTTTCAAAAACTAAATTAAACCACAATATGGACCATGCAAGACCTACTAGTCCTGTGATATAGAATGCGGATTCCCATCCCCATGCAGAAATTAATATACCGCAAACTGGTAAGGTAATAGCTGCGCCTAAAGTAGAAGCTAGAAATTCCAATACGATTAGTGATTAGATATTAGACAATTTTTAATAGCAATTAAATAGATAGCTTAAATATAATTAAGAATAATAATTTCAATGAATTTTTTTTTATATCAATTGAATAATTATTTTATATTATTTTAGTGATATTATTTAGAAAATGTATAAACATTGATGATAATTATAAGATATAAATTATTTATTTGTATTATAGTGTAATTTATATAGACATTTAATAAATTAGTAAAAAAATGTAATTTATGTTTATTTCTAATACGAACAATTGGAAATAAAATCCAATAATTCGATAGTTATATCATAGATAATTTGTACATTTCACCGTTGATTATATACTATTATCAATGATTTATTCAAACAACAATATTTTTTTTAATATCTATAATCTTGATATTATACGACTATTATCTGTATATATTTTACTAACATAAGTATAATGACTATGGCCAATTCACTACATATTTGTTTTTAAATAATCATTTCACGATTACATTTTTACAAGTATGCTCGATGTATAAAAATATTAAAAATTCTTCCCACATCAATAATATACAGTTTTATAACGAATTTGAATTAATCAAGAAACGAGACAATGTAATTGACAAATTAACTTTAGTGTCAGCATATTAAGCTAAATTTTTCTTCATAGTATACAGTGTTTTATAATTAATTGTCAAGAACTCAATTTTTTTTATGGCAGTTTAATAAATTAATAAACCTCATTCCTTTTAAAAATATGTAACAATAAACAGTTTATTTTAAGAATTGCTACTGAATAATTTTGTTCCATAGCTAAAAATAAAAATGTATAAATAAAAAATAACCATAAATAAAAAAATGGTTAAAAATATGGTATGATATAAAAGCTATAAAATATTAAGTTAAAAGACATAATACCCATCATGTTGGACATGAACTTGCTGCGTTCATTTGGTGGGATCCAATTGGCAGCAAGTGGCAATATAGCCGGCCATGTTACTCCCTGAAATACGAAAAACAGGTAGAAGTTACATGATAATATTATAATTTTATCATCATATTACAGGTACTTCTTTTAACAAATTATAGAAGAAAGTAATTAAGGAATTTTAAATCTACTGTTAAATTTCAAAATTACTCTTCAGCATAACTATATTCAAAGAACATTAAACTTATTTCCGTTTTATTAATAATGTCCCACCCGGTATGAATACAACTAAAATTAAAACAATCCGTTTCATAGGTACACATAAAAATAATAAAAATGTGTCAATCTACTCTTTAAATTTGTTCATTGTAATAAATATATTTAACAGTACTCACTAGAGTAAATCCTAAAAACACCCGACAAAATATTAGGCAATATATGCTGATTTTTGCGGCCATAGGTGTCAATAAGGTAACCATAGACGCTAGCAACATAGAGTAGCCGAAAACCGGTCGAGCTCCAATCATTTCCGCCAAACGACCACCTGGCAATTCCGTAAGAACATAGCCCCAAAAGAAACTGCCCAATATCATATTTTGTTCGTACTCAGACCAATTAAACTTCACAGCACCAGGTAGATTATGGTGGATCAAACTCACGGTGGCCTGAAAATATATTAAAACATTATTACTTGTTGAATTATAAATACTAAAATAAAAATATAGTTATTTCCCCTAATATACCTAATAGTTTCTTTTATTTATTTATTTATATTCTAAAATCACATTCCAATAATTTATAAAAACACATAACTAATTTACTGATATGCATGAACTATATTGCGAGAGACCAAACATTGGTGTCATATAATCGTATTGATAATAAATTGTTAATTTATCAATTTTAAATTAAAATCTAATTGTTTTAACTGGGTTTCGTAAATTTATAATTCAATTAGTGACCATGTGCCAGTGGTAGTTTCAGTCATGGCCATCTGTTATTTCTATTGGTGTATAATGTAGTCAAATACTATTGAGGAGCTGTGAAAAATCTAAGTAATTATTATATTATACAGACTTGTGAGATGCTCTCCTTCACATTCCCTTAAGTCTCTTTTTCCTACTTAAAACTTACGAATTAGTAATAATTGTTACTTGCCACATTTTAATATTATTTACATTAGTACAAATAACATAACTCATCTAAATAAATAGCATCATAAAGCGTAATATTCCAAGTAATATTATAAGTATATCAATTTATTTATTTTATGGTTTCTTTTTAAAATACCTAATCAATTAATTAATTTAACAATACCCAAATATTCAATATTAAATAATGTTGCAAATATATATTGATATTTATATATTATTATATACACAGCTGTATTTATTATTTGTGATTAATTTTACTTGAAACATTTATAAATGTATTTTTAATATTTAAAATTTAATTTAATAAATTAATGCAATTTATTGATGTCTATAAATTATTATAAATTTAAAAATAATAAATATCTTTTCAAGTAAATAAGTATATTTTATGAGTTAAAAATTAAATATAACTAACTGATGATTTCTTATACTACAACTAGATACTTCATTAAATTTAATGTATTTAAATTAACATAAATAAAATTATGTAAACTTTTTAATAAAAATTGTTAAAAACAGGTAGCTCTGTCGCTCTGTGAAACGCGTGTATTAAATTACGATAAAATATTTAAATTTTTTCCATAGTTCAGTTGCATACAATTTTTAAATTGTATTTAAACTTTGAACAATTAAATGTATAAAAATAATATTATTAATAATTTTATAGTTATATTTTAATTATAAATTCGTAAACATCAAGTTTAAGAAATTAGCATGGTAGTAGTTTTTTATTTTTTTAGTTTATTTATAATAAAATCATCAAAATATCATAAGTTTTTATCAGAAACTATAAAGAATAACAAAAAATGCATAAACTAAAAGTCCTTGTAATAATATTTTACAAAACCGACAATGATAATATTAGTAACCGTGGACTCAGTGGCGGCGTGAACATTTTTCATTCATGAGACAAAAACAATTTTAGGGACCACCAAAATTGTAGTTTAATTTTTAAGTATTAAAAATAGTTACGCATACCTAATATCTTTAATTGTAAATAGTTTACGAGTAGAGCCTTTGTCATGCCGCCACTGATTGTGGTAACGCATGTCAATATGTCATGACGGATGAATGAGCACAATGGTATTTAATAAATAATTTACAAATATTTTAGTATATCATAATTCATAATGTTATTTTTTATAAAATATATACATAAGCAGCAATACGTTAAACTAAATTTAAACAACAACTTTAAATAAATTAAAAATAACGGTATTTGTATTATATAAAAAAAAAACCTGATCCTTAAAATATATTACACATCCATATACTAAAAGTATCAGGTATTATGATAATTTATAGCATATATTAGCACTAGTCGGACTAAAAAATCTGGTTTTAAAATTTCACGTGAGAGTTTATAGAGTGAAGCAAAATAAAAAGTCACTTGTTTAAGTTTCATAAAAATGTATGCTGTTATACTAGTTATACTATTAACCACCAAAACAATGAAAGAAAAACAATACATTCAAGTATCAAAATATAAATTATATCCCAAGCATCTATTATTAATTTATAATAAAAAGGTCTTAAAACTAATTTGTAAGTAAGAAAGAAATGTTTATAACTATATACAGTCACAAAAATAATTTTAAATATTATTTTGATTACGCATTACATCATCTTATTTAAATTTTAAAATAAATATAAAAATAAAAGTGTTGTAATCCATTTGCTTCATTTGTAGGTAACCATTTACAGTTGTAGGTATACTATTTTAGTTATTTAATTTAAATTCATTTTATTTAATATGTATAATAACAAATAATTTACCTAATAAATAAATTATGGCATTACTAGTATAAAACATGATATAAACATTAAACATAAATTATATTTATTCAGTATACCTACAGTAACAAAACTAATGAAAAAATTGTAAACATGTACCTTAAATTAAAATAGAATATAGAGAGAACGTTAAATTATTGCGCATGATATTTTAATTCTATAGTCAATATTCTAAATTAAATACTTACATAATTTTTTCATTTGTTTTTATATGATCATTATTCATTACAATATTTGAAGACTTACATTTTAAGTAAAATTAATGATAAGTTTATAGAAAAGTAATGTAATTGTATCAGTAAAATGGCCCATAATGAGAGAAATTATAAAAAATGTATAAAACAAAATATTATTTTAGGCTTTAAATATACAATTTTAAGACTTAAACACATCATTATAGTAGTTCAAGATTAAAAAATGTAACATAAAATATACAAATATAAAATAAAAATGTCATCGTCTATTGGTTAATAGCTCGTATACTTAGCCTACATAAAATATTTCTCCCAACATACAAAAAAAAAAAATAATATAATATAATATTATTTTTTATTTATCATTAAGAAATAATTAATTAATGTACTAGGTAACATAATTATTATAGTATATTGTTGAATACAGAAGTAATTTAAACCGATATCAAAACATCGAAGGTCATACATATATTGGTTACAATCAGAAAAAAACCTATTAAATCAGTTGTAGGTATTATGGTTATTAAATAATTTAAAACCATATCGTGATCTGATGCCCTAAATTATTATTGATAAATTATAAATTTATAAGCTATATTTTCACTACCTCGGGGCATTTAACCTAGTAATTAGAAAACATAATAAATTTATATTAGCCGTAAATAATTATACTAATCATTCAATATAAATAGTTAAATATACATAAATCAGAAAAATAAAAATACAACTCATTTTATATTTAATCATTTACCCTAAAGATTAGAAATTCGGAAATAAAAAATTCACCTATCTACTTATCATAACGTTAAATGTCCTCAGAGTGAATTTATAACATAGGTACAATTATTATTGTACAACTTGCCAAATTGGTACATCATCTAATGATTGGAGATTCGTCTAATCTATATTATTATACATAGCATTTACTTATTACGATTATTCTGTAATGCACGATTTATTTATATGATAAATGATAATACATAACATCATAGACCTATATTGATTATTGAATATAAATAAAAATAAAAATAATAAATCAAAACTTAAAATTTAAGATTTACTGTGTTTAAAAGGTAGAAAAAAAAATTAACTTAAGAAAACGATATTTTAAACATTCATCAATAATTCAAATTTATTACATCAATCAATTCATTTAAAACATATAAATTTTAATATTGCAATATCTATAATAGGTATGTTACGTATTCTTATAATATAATGAATATATTTTTTAGATTCTGAGTGGAGCGATAAATGTATTGTTTTGACAGTAATTATGTGTTTTTATCATTAATTTATATTATATTATACAAATATAAATAAATAAATATTTTAGCATTTCCTTGGTATGAAACATTTTTAAAAATATTTTGACTAGAATTCTCTTTTTTTTAGTTTTTTTTTATTAATTCATTATAAAAGTTTACTTATGAATAAAAAATATTAATAATTCAATACAAGATTCATCAGTTTTTTTTTACAGTATTTAAAAAAAAATCGAGAAAACAATTTTTTTTTATTTCCATTTAAATACCAAATGTTTACGAAATTCGTCAAATTCCAAATACTCGCATATTGTAGTTAACAATTAATGTAATATTTAATTATTATTTCTCATATAGTCAAATTTGAAAATTATTTAAAACAGGATTTTCAAAAATTTTTCTTACAATAGTTAGTATTTATAGTTTACTATAGTGTTTTGTAAAGCAACATTAATTTTTTTTATCACCATTTAAATTTCAAATTCAAAAATATAAAAAACAAAATGAACCTACGTAATATTACACTTATTTAAAAAAAATTGAATTTTTTTCTTCACGTGCGCAGTAAAATTAAAAGTTTTTTAATTTAACAAAAATAAATGTTTCGTCAAAATTCTATAAGATAGATAGTCTTTTATTGTAGATTAAAATCATTAGGTAATCAAAATATTAAAATATATTTTTATTTTATATTATATTAATTATTTAATTTTAAAATATTCACATGAAGAAAAATAATCGAATAACATAGATAATATATTGGGTATAAATGATATACTGATATATTTATTTACAATAATTTTTTTTTATCAAGCAGTTTAAAATACGTATATGTATATATTAATTAATATATTTAGCATACTTAATTATTCATGAATAAAATCGTACTTTGATCTTAATGTATATCAAATCTTTGATTTATCTTCAAAACATTCTCCAAATTACTACGACGTAATTCAATACGATTTAAACAATTAAACATAGTTTGGTTGTTTTATACTTGGTATAATGTATTAATGTAATAACTAATAATAGATAACATGACATAATAGTCACTTCCTGTACCTACTTTTTATTACATGGTTTGATTTTGATTTTGGATTATTTTAATCTAAATGTAGAACGCAAAAATGCTGAAATTATTTATATTTATCTCAGTTTTAACCTTGCTAAATCAAAAAATAAGCATTACAGCTTTATGTCAGTTAATACATATTGAACAAGGAAAAGTATCAAGTTGCCGTTAAGAGGGCGATACTGTACTTTTTATAATAAGGATATTGACGTATGCAACGCAAAAAAATAAAACTATATAGATATCATATAGCATTTTACTAGTATGTTCCAAAGGTCTACCCATTTTAATTGCCGTCATTCCTTGAACGCTGAGTAGTTAGTCCGTAAAATGTGTTATAAGTTACATCACAACAAAGTGCAAAGGAAATTGTCCTATTGTTATACTTTCATCCTTGAAGCAATCTGATATTCTAAGAATTTATAATACCACATGCTATAATCGTTAAATAATAGTTGTTGATTTAATGTTATTCAACAATTCATAATAAATATTCGTAATTTATTTTCCAAATAGGACAATAACTACTGAATATAATAAATAATTAACTTACCAAATTCAATAATAAACATAACATACCTATTACAGTATTACCTATACTGATTGATCGATGACAAATGGACAATTCTAGTAGTCAATATACTTTATGATAATATTTCAACAATATATTAAAATCTATAAGAATCAACTTCCGATATAACGAAGATCGGTATAACCATTGGTTTTATAATATATTCTAAAATCAATAGTCTAACGAAAATCTCGGTATACAGAATAAAACTGTCGCTCCCATACGAATATGGATGTAACGAACTCAAGATATACCTAATAAACTTTTTTCTCGGTCCCTTGAAAATCATTATAATGCGAATTGACTATGTATCTTAAAATATTTTATATACAGTTACAATGGAAATAAAACTAACCTTATATATCCAGCTCCGAACCCAAATAGCTTCGAATTTAAAGTACATAAGTACATTTAGGAAACCCACGGAGGCTATAGGCATTGCCTTCTACGAATTTGTTGCATGTTTGATTATTTTAGTGCTTCGAAGATATTTTTGTCTCAATAATATAAAAGTTATAAACCCAATAAAAATGTTTTACATATTAAATTATAATTATCTATAGTCTAAGACATTAATGCTATATGTTTAAATCAATAATACATATTATATTATCTTTCTTGTGTTATATGAATTACTTTCTAATAAATATGATGAAAATTAATACGGTGTACTTATATAAGTTCATAAGAACAGTAAACAATTTTAAGTTGAACACAAAAATTCCTAAGCACCTCGATATTACAATTACCAATAATTATCATATGTTTAGGTATTAATTATCTTATTAACTTATAAATAAAAATGCATAAGTATTATATAACTACTAATTTTATTTTACTAATAAATAATCAATATTTATAAACAACATATTATTTTGTTGATAATTTGATTAAATTTACTGAGAAATGTTTTCACGGGGACAGCAAAAATAGAACCAGATTTTAATAATACCGTCATAGAAAACCAATGTTTTTGCTTTGGTGTGCGTCCAAAAACTTTTAGATTTCGTGCCAATGATGTAAAATAACTGACCAACAATATGTTGTCATAAAGTAGTGAAATTAAATTCAAGGTCAGTGTTACTCGTAATAACCGATATTTCTAAGTAGTATTATCTAAAACTTTTTTAAATGTACATATCAATATAAAATATCGAATACGAAATTAGTTTGATACTCCACTATAATTAGAATAATTGTCAAAATCTTCAATCAATTCTGTGTAGATCAGTATAATTTGTATAACCCATTGAAATTACATTAGGTGTACTTACATTGGTATCATTTAATGGTGAAATTGAAAAATTAGTGGCTTGCTCTATCGAAACATTTTGCTTATGATTAGGTACCATGTCTACGATGGCTATTGTGAAATTCACTCGTAGCATATAATTGACCATAAATCCAACTAAAACCATGAGATTTAATATTCTTGAACAGTTCATCGACCCTATAAAAAATTTAAATTTATCAACATAAGCTGTATATGCATATAAGGAATATCGTATTATAACCACTAAAAGACTTACGAGTCTGCTTAATGACCAATCCGGTCTCCACGTTGGCTGGCTCTTCTTTTTTCATATTTCTAAAGTTACCAACTTTTAGTGCTTAATATAATCGATCACTTTAGTCCTAAAAGTAACAAAACAATTTTTATTATTACAAATAATGATATTAACAAAATTAATTTATTATGTTTAGTATATAAATGTATATATTGCTATTATCAATTCAATAATATACAAGGCAAATAATAATGATATGTAAATATACAAATACGAATTAAAGATTGATATCGCTTAATTATTTAGTTTGAAAATATATTCATAGATAAGGCACAATTTTTGCCAAGTCGAACATTTTTAATGCATCAATAATAAGTACATTGTTTATATTTCAAATGTTGAACTTTGAATGTTTTAAAATAGGTATTTAAAAAAGTTTATTTTTATTTTTTTATTGAACAAACCCAACTATAATATAAATAACGCAGTACCATAAATAAAAACATTTTACAATTTTACATTTAATATTATACAAGTAACGTAATTTTATTAATATCAATGAAAGTTATACTAATGATTAAAATAAATACATAAATAAAATAATAGATAAATTACAATAAATACAAATTATATTAATAAGACATTATGAATGACCTTGTATATATACTATAATGTACCTACTTAACTAAAATTAACCCTTTTATTTTTACAACTTTTTAACATGAAAGGACTAGTCGTGTAATATTATGTATAACGTTTGGATTTATTTAATCAATAAAAATAAATTAACATTAAAAAATGTAATAAAATCAATAGCCCAGAATTTAGTTAAAATAAACAATGTCTTTTCAAGAACTTTCATTTATCAATAAAAATTATGTTTGTTTAACTAAACCTTATTACTATAGTAACGCAAACTTTAAAAATTGTACAGTATTAAATTACCTATTAAAAAAGCATTTAAGAAACAAATATCTATTTTAAATTAATTTAAAAAGAAACTTTTTCATGGATTATTTTATTTAGAATATTTAGGTCAACAAAAAAATTAGTTTAAGATCAATGTTATTACCTGCACAATTTATACATTATTTAGATAGGTAAATAAGATAAGTCATATTATATATTAAATGTATTCATTATTTGCTAATGGAAGCTATTTATCAATCAATAAAAGCATTTATAAAATTTAAATCAAACTAGATATTCTGTATAAAAAAAATATCGGTAACATGAACATCATTCACTATTTCAAGTTCATTGTTGAAAGTCGATATGTCTCGGTTGCACGAAAACGCTAGGTCAACATACACTACATTCATTACTTCTGTAAGTGTGCTACAAAGTTAATCAATACAAATTTAATCTAATAAAATGCATCACAAAATAATCAAATTTTTTAGTAAAATACATTGCTCTATATTATTGTGATAATATAACTACATTTGCACTTTTTGAGATTCCGAAAAAATAAATTTAAATTAAATTTATTTGTTAATACAATTTCTAAGATGTCTGTTAATATATTCTCTCTATTAAAATTGTATTTTAATTAAGTGAAGCCAGAAATAATCGCTAGCTACATTCATCGTCATAAGAAAGTTATTACAGTTTTTACATCAATTCGAGAAGGAAATCTATAAAATTTACAAATTTATTGATTAAAATAATTGTTTACCGAAGAAGATAAAAAATAAATAAATAAATGAATACACATGAAATAGTTCAATGCATTTCCAATAAAGTTTTAAAATTAAATTTTCATATAGTATTACATGAAAAGTTATATTAATTTTAGAGTATAACATTTATATCAAAAAAATATAATTTTAATAAATTCTTCAAAAATCCATATTATTTATTATTTAATAATTATATTATATAGTCTCTCTACATTTGATCGGAAAGAAAGTTATCAAAACAATTTAATTAAATTATATACATTAAATGTATACAAAAATAAATATATTTAAGCTTAACTATAGTACTTACAAGTGCGTGTTACTAGACTGTATTATGTGAAAATCTATATTGTCACATAACAGTGAAGGTAAAGCACTCTCTAGTATCGTACATAATGCTTATTATACGTATTATATTTAAAATATTATTTATACATCTTGAAGACAACTATTCAAAATTAAATTATTAAAATATTTTATTGCATATAAATGTTATTGTAAATCAGTTTAAAAAAATTGATTACATTTGATTATCTAGTTTATTAGTTATCGAATTACGAATAAACCGTGATCTATCACAAAATCAAAAGTAAAAATTAGCACAGCTGTACGTAAAAGGGTAATATAAATACTAAATCAATATTACAACGTAAATTATCAATATTCTATTACATAAAATTAAGAAATAATTGTACTATTTAATTTTAATACCCATATTATTTTGGTATAAAAATATTAAATGCAGAAATCATATAATTATATTAAAATAGGTACCTACTAAAAAATCCATTCCTTAAGTGGAAAAAGAGAAAGGAATAATAATTGATATCATCTCTATAAAAGAGATCGATTTATACATTTACGAAATGTCAAGTAAATTGATTTTATAAAGAAATTAATTTCAAATGAAAACCTAGTGAATATTCCTTCCACATATTTTAGTTTTATTGCTAATGTTATATATACTCTCATAATAATAAACAACTTATTTGTACATATACAAATATAATTATTGTATTTTTTAGCATAAACATACAATTTTAAATGTTATCTGTTGTTTTGTAGATACATTTAAAAAACATTATAATAATTATTATTTGTAAATTAAAAGCCATAATATTTAAACTATAGTATGTATTATTAAAAATCATTATCTATTATACCGAATTATAAAACATCCATGGACTATGGAAGACTTCAACTGATAAAATCGATATACCTAATTGAACCCGCACCTATGATTAATATATAATTCTCACAATATATTATTTTACTATGAACAATTTACTTTTAATATGCAAAAAAATATTATGAACATCTGAAAATAAATAAACTAATTTGACGATTTCTTCACAAAAAACAATACTTCACCGTGTATTAAAATAACTATTTCTAGGTGTATAAATCATATATTAATACATAAATATAAATTTGATTAACAGTGAATGAGGATAAATGTGCATAACCATGTGCTACAACAAAGACAATTAAAAATAACTTCAAACAAAAGATTCTTAAAAGAATAATTGGACTAAAAAAACATCCAAGGAAAATACGAAATAAGGACAAATCGATGAGGTAAAGAAGAACTGTACAGAGAAACAATATAGTTGGTGCTCCTACGAATAGTAGGCTGAGCTAAGCCAGTCATGTATGGAGATCAGAAAGACCTATAATAATTGGGCCATAAAATGAAAATCAAAAAAACCAGCTAAGAAGTCAGCCCAAGCAACAATATAGAGATAGAATCGAAAAATACTTAACAATTTTGGTATTGATGAACACAATAGAAAACAACTAGTAAATAAGAGGAAGAGATAGAAGTTATTGGTGGTTACGGCAATGGACCTTAACGGCCTTAAAAAACCAAGAAAATTATATAAATGTATTAATTTCATATTATGTTGTGTACATAAACGCTGAATAATCATATATAAAAAACTTGGTTAAAATTGCTAACAATCAGACCTGTTAAATAATTACTTTGGCTGATAACGTAAATATTAATCAAGGGCAGTACACATATTTTGAACCTATGATTTAATTTATTATTATAAATTATAATAACTAAATACAGTAAAATCCCGTTACAACGAACTCCAGGGGACCAAATTTTTTTTCCGTTATAACGGAAATTTCGTTGTAACGAAAATTCGAATAAACTCTTTATAAGCCCTGCTTTTCGGCAGGGGACTTCCATGACTTTCGTTATAACGGGATTTTCCGTTGTATTGGTATTCGTTGTAACAAGAATTTACTGTAGTATATTTTAATATTTTTTTTTACAATTTTAAAAACTGAAATAAATGTTTATAAATGTTAAATTATTAAACTATAAAAAGTAACACTGTAACAACGGAAGTAATAGTTTTTAAAAAGTTTGATTATATCCAATAAAATAAGAAAAATAATCAGATTTTTATTAATTATTAATTAATAATCGAAAATATAACAATAAATTATTTTATAAAATGAACAACTATATACATCGGATAAATATAAAATATTATGCCGTGCTCAAAAAACCTGTTATTAGTGTCAAAAGTACAGCTTTTTTACCTTTTTACAATTTTTATTGTGTCATTAAATAATAATAAAAATATGACTATAGTTTACATATACATTTTCTTTAAATCTATAGATGTTTATTTCCTATTTTATCATTTATGTGTATTTTTAACATACCTAACACAATTTCTGATTTCATATTTTTTTTTAAAATTAACACAATATTGTGTTTGGAAAAGCTTCAATTCAACTTTGATACATAATATCCAAACATAGACGACAAGTCGACAACTAAATTTGGTTTGTACGTGGGAGGAGCTGTAGCATTCAGCATTCGTATTATTTCTTTAATCTGTGTGGATATTTCTTCCAATATCGAGAAATGCCAAGTTTGAGAACCACCGTGCAACATACTTACTTGTTTTTGGACAATTTATCGCCATATAGAAGACAACATTTTTTATGACTTATTATTTAATACATATTTACATAGTTCTACATATTTATCCAATTAAACATAATTCAAAGAATTAATTATATAACATTTTGTTTATACAATCTAAAGTATATTTGAGTAGTTGGATAAGATAAGAAACACAAACTGTATCTTTTAGTGCCATGATAAAAATAGCAAAAATATAGTTTATAAAATATAGTAACTAAAATTGCAAGTTTTTGATTTCATAATCAAATAAGCTTTATACTTAAAACCTACCAGATTAGTTCCATTATAAATTATAATAAACATTATTGTCTATTGACAATAGTAATACTTACAAATATTAAATAACATTTTGGTAATGGGTAACTGATATCTTTTACGAATTGAGAAATTATATGAATCATTAAACTAAACAATTATTTAAACACTACATTCAAACATAATTCAGTAATTCGAAGATTTAATATAAAATTAAATAAAACATGTCATAATCAAATAAATATCCAAACAATCAAAACTTTATAAAGTAATAAATGTATACAAAATTACCCACAACAATATTTTAATGTATATATATTTAAGCATTTATTAATCCGTGACTACAAAAATTATTTATTCAGATTATTAAAAATATAAAATAACAACTTTACAATAATAAAATGTCCATTAATACTATGAATAATGAATTATATAGGTAATCTAATAATATCTACTATGTAGGTTAGTTGTTTTTTATTATTATTACTACACTTATTAAGGATTGACGGTTGAATCAAAACCACCGGTCACCTCCGAATAGGTACAAATCATTTCTTCTCATCCACAAGAAAGAGAGAAAACGAAAGTAGGTAAGTAGGCATATCAATGTACGTAGAATACTTGAAAAAATAACTTTTCAAAAATCTGTTATAGTGTTATCTGGGTGTATTATACAACGATATTAATCCCGTCTATATATTTGAATTTCTAATTGCAAACAAAACTAAATAAATTGTTTACTATAAATAACTACAAAATAAGTATTTCAATATTATATAATATATTTCAATATTTGTGTATTTTAAACCAATTAAAATGTTGCGTTGGAAATTTACAGTTAACAAAAATCCGTTATAGGTACATTAAAAATATATTATTTTTAATTTTTTTTTAAGTATCTTCTTTATAATCTTTTAGTAAAATCATAATATCAAATAAAAATGCGTAACTTATGTATTGTATTTTTCCCTACTTATTTAAATTAAAAACCTAATATAATGTCCTAATGAATATAGGTGTTCACTCGGAGAAAACGCATGAACGATTGATGTTGTACACTTGTATGTATATACTAGCGTGTACCTCTACAGTCTACACTATTAGTCGACGCACACGTGTAAGTACGTTTTTATAATTTATTTTTTTTTTTAATTTTTCATATTATATATTTAATAGTCGGAGGTATTACGTTTATGATTAGTGATCTATGCGAACTTAAGCTATTATTATACACGTCACAAATAATATGTTGAAAAATATTACATATATATAAATCAAAATAGGTATTATAGGTACTGATAGATTTACTGAAATCAAATCAAAATATAAAACTCACGGTTTGTGTAACTTGGTCCCAATTGCGAGTGAATGAGATTGAATAAAAAAAACCAAAAAAACTTAAAAATTAAAAATTAAAAATATTATCACAGACGGACGGACGTCTACACACGCGCACACGTGTGTTCCACGCAGCTACGTACTAACGTAGTGTACAAGTGTGTAGGATTCACGTCGCCGTGTAAAGACGGGAGGTTACAATATATATATATTATTATTATTATTATTGAAATCGACGACGACGACGACGACAGCAGCGGCAACGACGATATTATTATAAAGTAGTCGGCAAAAACCACTGGGGACACGCGCGCACACCACAGTGACAGTCGTCCTGCACTCTGCTACAGGTGCGTGGCGCAAACACTGAATAATAAATTTCCTCGACAGTCGTTACATCGTCGAATGTCGGACGGTCGAGAGAAGACGACAACGTCAGTATGGCGCGGCAAATGTACTGATGGCAAACAAAAAAAAAAAAAAATTTAAAAACTCCTCGACGTCGGTGATCCAATAGTAAAATGTAGTAGGAACAATAATATTATAACGCTGTTATCGTGTATGTACACTATCGTGTAATGATATAATAATATACGGTGTATTGTGTGTACGCGTAAAACGGCGCAGG
Source organism: Rhopalosiphum padi (assembly GCF_020882245.1). NCBI lineage: Eukaryota > Metazoa > Arthropoda > Insecta > Hemiptera > Aphididae > Rhopalosiphum > Rhopalosiphum padi. The sequence continues at coordinate 6,343,480 of NC_083598.1, read as the reverse complement.
GTCGTAGGTATTATTATTATTTATATTTTATTGTGTGCGAAACAAACGGAGCGAACGAACTGCGGCAGACACCGCACGTGAAAACGGCATTAGGTAAACTGCCGCTGGCGCGCGCCACTCGTCGGACAAAAAATATGATAAAAATGAAATAACAAAATATAGCCGCGCGTAACCTAGTCGCACGCGTGTCTTCGGTGGCGGCGGCGTCCTCGACTCTCGCGTCATCTTTATCGGCGCGCCGACCCAGAGGCCTTGTTTTCAATAATTGGTTTCCCTGTCGAATCGCTGCAATTTTGCCGGCTGTTATTTTTTCTTTTCAATTTCCTGTACACGTATTTTCGTGTTCTGCGTGGCCCGAGCTCGTGTGCGGTACTGAATCTAATTATCGGAGCTATATTATAAGCATGTAACATGAGTTAATGATTTTTTCACTCTACAACATGTATCGTGATATTTTCATAGATCGCATATAATAGGCGTACCGGTATTATATTATTATGGTTAGTGGTTATATACATAGGTAGGTTGGTAGGTAGTTGGTACCGAGAATAATAATTGTGTTTACGCGTTCTATGTTGCAATACAAAAGTCAACGAGGCATATTTTATTTTTTGAGCAGAGCAACTGCTCTCAACGCTCAAGTAGTCAAGTCCGACAATATAATAAGTATAAATAAGTATAATACAGTATAAAAAAATTGGCAATGTCTGTTCTTCCTTACCACGACGACACGCAATGGGTGTTTTTAATTGTCGATGATTACATAGCCACATAGGTATAGTCGGCGTTTATTGTACTCACTTCAGGACCAGAGAATTTGTGCGTTGTTCCCATTAGCCACGTGACTCAATAAGGCGAAAAATTCAAGAATAAAAAAGATATAAGTATGTACACGTTATAGTTGACAATTAAAATCTAATCTAACTATGTACTAATATACTAATATTTATTATTGTGTAGTTCAAATGTAGATTGCCATTCATAAAGAAAAGATACCTACATGATTATTTTGATAAGTAATGATAAAAATAGGAAATATTCAATTTGGTTTCGTAATCATTTCAAATGATGTAATAAAGACATTTTTAATAACTTTAATATACTTTTCGATGTAATGATCCAAAGACATGGTATTAATAACCGTAAAAATACTTGCAATAAAAGCGGGAAAATGAATTAGAAAAATAGAAATGTTCTCGGAAAATACTCATTAAACCCATTAACCAATAACCAGTGCGGTGAGTCCAATAAACAAATTGTTTTCTATTTGTTGGTTTTCGTGTAAATCGGGACCAGCCCGCCGCCCGACCGCGTGTGAGCCTATAGGTGAATAAGCAGCGACTACTGTATAACAGCGATTGATATCTACCACGGTTTTCGTGCGTAATATAAATCGTTTCATTGTTTCAATAAGATACCTAATATAATATAATACAATAATCTTACGCGGACGGTGAACTGGGATCGCACAAACAATAAAAAACCGACAAACGGTGAATTACTGTCACGTGCAGACTGACACATAATGGGATATTGAGACGGGTAAATAGAGCAGCGGCGTTGGCGGCGGAAGAGAGAACGATAAGGTCTGAGAGATTTTATAAGTATCTACTGCTCATGTTTATTTTGCTGTTCAACATTTCGACGTGAACTAAAATATTAAATATTTTTATATTTTATACATATAATATTATAATGTTATCATCCGTACACCGTACATATGCATCATATTATACGTAATAAGTGTACACTCATTACTATATAACGACACTGTCCTGGACGCCCACCGCGTTTTACGCGTGTTTACATTTTATTATAATATTTAATATTCTTATATATTATACATATGTCTATGTGTATGAGTAACGAGTGACAGTTTTTATGCTGTGGTTCCCAGTCGAATTACATACGTATTTCGTCTAAAAAAATACCACGTAAACAATTTATTTATTTGTTCTACAGTTACGCGATGACTCCAATTTAATAATTCCTCGAACTGCGAAGTCTCTTATATATATTTTGCTAATAAAATTGTTATTTTTCAAAAAAATTCACAGTATTACAGAATAATATGATATGTATTCATTACTATTTTTATTTTTTTTTTACTTTTTGTTTGTTATAATAACATAATAATAATATATTAATATGTAAATATGTAATAACTATAACAACTAATATACCTATACCATTGATTATAAATACTGAATAGTACTTATATATAATAATTTATCTGTACTAATTTATTTGATTCCTAATTATTTTAATCATTATTGCATGTACCTAAATACCGAAAATTAAAAGTAGGTAGACAAACTTGCGTACAATTTGTAAATAGATTATTTACTCTTGAATATTACCGTGTATATACCATATAATTATGACAGTCCGCCAACAGTTTTTCACTTCATGTACAATGTACATTGTACATTTATAAACATAAGTGTGCTGCAAATACTAAAGAAGTTATCGCGAAATCTCTCAGTCAAATAACATATTTCTTTGAAAAAATTTTACGCAAACTTTTTCCGGGTAATCCTTCCCAACGCATGAAACGCTAATAACATAGTTTTAATGCATATCATATTTAACGTATATATTATTATTTATCTCTAAAATTATTAATTAAAACTAGTGTTCAGGTGTTTCCAATGTAAAACTCCATCTCAATTTTTTCTATTTTCATCGTCTAATACTCAATACTACTTATTTATTTATTGTACTCACATGCATATAGATTGTAAATTTTCATAAAATAAACGAATTAAAAAAAAAACTTTTTCCCGGGTTTGCACTTCATTACGACATTTGCAATACCAAGTCTTAAAATAATTTATTATTCATAATTTTTGTTAATTTATTTTTATGAAATAATAAACCAAAAAAAAATATGCAAAATCAAACAAATAGTATTTTTATTTAATTCATCATCAAAAAAATATTATTTAATAAATAAACTACATTTTTGCGAAAAGTTAAAGTTTGTCCACAGCCCACAGGCCGCATATGGCCAGCGGGTCACCATTTGATAATTTCTGCTGTATACAAAGCGTACCTCAATTTATGTGACTTTATGACATGATCGCCATCTATATATGATTTACTCATAAACACGTAATCATAATGTTTTCTGTTGGTGAGTCTTTGAGTCTTAATGGGGAAAACTATAGCAGTTACCGTCTTCTCACTTTCTCAGCACCCACCACGATGTCCGATTCTCGATTAAACTGTTTTCGCCGTTCCCAATAGGATAGGTAAAATGTTTTATGCAAATATGCAATAAGACATTCTAGCGAAACACTTCGACCATTACCCAGGATTTCGTCAAGGTAAAGTGCACATCAATCATCAATGTACATTCACAAGTTCCACAAACTAGTCGTATTGGGACGCATCTACTACAATATTTAGAATTTATTTTAATTGCACGGTGCCATGCCTTGATCGTACCGAGAAGCGAAATGGAAAACATAATCTTGTAGTCTTGTGCACATTTAATATTGAGTGTTGTGAATAATGTTTAATGTAACTTTTTTGAGACTAACAAAAATATTATAATGAACAAATAAACTACAGAGTAAATAATTATTAGGGAAATGTGCATTATGATGACCACTCCATTACTAAACAATAATATTTTACTATATTGTACAAACTATAAGCTGTAAGGTCTAATAAAAAAACTATTTTAATTTAAAAGTGTTAAGTGTATTTAATTAAAAGATGTAAAAGTGCCAATAACAACTTCAAAATGCGACGAACACGCCTCTAATAAACAATGTTTATGTCCATCATTAGTCATAATAATTACTATTAAATACCACAGCCTATGGGCTATTGGCCAGCTCTAAATATTAGTTAAGATTACTATACCTACTTAAATGCTAAATACACGCCTGAATGCTCGATAAGACGATAAGACTTGTTTTACTATATAATGCAAAGAAAGTAACTGGTTCCAATAATTTAAAAATGAATGTAGTTCCACTCAACTTAATTGCCCATTAATAATTGCGCCATACGATATCGATCAATAATTCTGTGAAATTTTCGTACCTTATTTAAATTTATTATACTTACCTTACTAGTTATTATATTTTTACAGTTTACTTGCAATCTACGTATTACATATGTGCACCATGCAGGTAATACCCACTTCGTCATCTGCAGAACTACTTATATTACAATTACCTACTTTTAAAAGGATTGCTATAATCATAACACTATACCCCAGTGGTTCTTAACGTGGTCGGCACCGCCCCATAGGAGGCGGTAGGTTTGAAGGGGCGTTGGAGGGGCGATGAGTTCTCAATTTTGAAATAATGGAAGAAATAAAAAAAACAATAGCGTCCAGTGACACGTATTATCGCACATGAATTCAGAATAGTTATAGAAAAGTTTAAATTAGAATTAAATAAAATATTATTTACTAAACATTAAATTAAGAGTTTTTATTTTAATTTAGAATAATGATCCTATTCGTATGAGAAATTTTTGATTGATTGTAAAAGAGTAAGCCGTATCTACGTGAAAGGGCGCTGAACCGAAAAAGGTTAAGAACCACTGCTATATCCAGTACCTATAAATACTAACTATAAAATTATTAAAACTATAATCATAATCAAGAATCAAACCCAATCTTTTTCAAAGTACATCAGATATAAATGTATAATGGCCTACGTACAATGTACATGTTCATCACTTTAATAAGTTTAGTCTTACGTTATGAAAAATAAAATAACTGCACTGTCTGCACTTCTGCATTTAATTATTTTTATAAATTTCAACTTAAAATTAGTATTAAAAATAATATTTTTGAAAAAGTAAAAAACAATAATAAATTGTGTATTCTTAGAAAGTAAATGAAATTAGAATGTATACTACCTTCCCTTCGAAATTCGCATTACCTTATAAATTACCCTTCCATTACGAAAATAATTGTTTTGTCACGTTAATACTTATATAATATAACAATAGATATTAAATGATTCATCTATATATAATATACTATATACATATATATAGCATACTGCATAGTGCATACATTAAAAGTTAAAATTTACTATAATATACTATATAGGTATATTTTTATTTATCGATTTTATTTTGTCACTACGTTTCTTACATAACACACTTTAAAAAAATCTGCTTATATGTCTTTTCACTCAAATGCAAACATTTGGTTGATCCTAATGATCCTATACATGTCTATATTCCATAAATAATGTAAATAAATAATTATTCAGATTTTACAGATTTTATTTGAATTTTTTTACCTTTTACCTAGCCTTAACATTTTTACAAAGAATCATAGAATCTATATTATTAAATACATTTTATAATCAATATAAAAGTATAATGTAAGTTTACAGCTCATTTTTACAAGGAAATTACACAAATATATTTACTACATAGTGTATATACATTATATCAAATAACACATATTGTTATACAAATAAATATTTATCTTGTGTAAACTTCTGATTTTTTTCAAACCTTTTTTTAAAAACTGAAATAAAAGAACACAAATTGTGTAAATAATTTATAATTAATTTATAGTACCAAATGTGAAACATGTATGATGTATTGTATTAAAAAGATGAAAAAACAATAGATTAAATCACTAAAATTTGTTATTTAAACAATTTGATTTCTTTTATTATTTTAAATAATTATTTCATTTTTTTATCAAAACTTCAAAACGTTTGAAAAAATCATTAGTTTACTCTATATTTTTTTGTATAGATAATATATTATATGATGATTTATTGATGTGTATACGTTACATATTTTTGTTTAAGAAAGAAATTGACGGATAGTGTAATCTCCTTGTAAAAATGAACTGTAAATATTTTTTAAGTAGTTAAATATTTTTATTTCCGTTCAATATTCAAAAATAATTATGTGCATTTTTAATTTTTAAATGAGAAGATAAATAGGGGAAACAAACAAGCTAAGACACTAGTATTTTATGAATTATATCAAAGAATTTCAAATTGTATACCGTTAAATCAAATTATCGTCATCGTCATAATAGTTTTTAATAATATACCAATATTTAAATATTTCCTATATATCATTCCTAAGAATATAATCATATTATATTTTTTTGAGGAGCAGGGTTCTATTACATGGTTGGTCAAAACTCAAAATTAATCAATAATTAACTATTGGCTATGATTACCATAGACGTGGACTTAAATTAATTTTTCATTTAAGACTTTAAAAGCCTTTTATTAAAAATTGATGACATACAAGCGTTTTTGTTGTTTTAGTGTGAACAAATATGTGTTTTAACTGTATACACAATGTAGGCACTTATGTGGGTACCCAAGAATGTAAATATTATTACTTATATTTTATTACAAATAATATAATTTAACGCTCGACCTATAAAGTTAACCTATCAACCAGCTCAAAATGCACTCACGAGATTATTAAAGCTTCTTTCAAATATTAGTTTAAAACAGGGGTGTATTTATGGGGGACTGAGGGCTTCAGCCCCCCCCCTCGAAATCCAGAAAATATTTATTAAGCCTGCTTATTATGTCCTATCATATTATGTAAATTGTAGAAGTTCTATATAATTAAAAATACCTCAGCCCCTCCCAAAAAAACTTCTAAATACGCCCCTGGCTCAAGACTTGAATGCATTTATGTACTATTTTAATATGCTTAGCCACCAAAGTACCTACTAAACACTTTTTAATAATTTTTTTATCTGCATGTTGATTATTATTATTATTATACGGCCTGGATCCGGCCCTAATTATACCTACTTATCTGTTGTGACTGCAAGTGCTTTTAATGATTACAATTATTCATTCTTGTTACATATGTCAACTTAGAAAAAATAGAGCTGGACATCACGCCAAGATTTATTATCACTACATACATTATACATGTATTAGTCATTAGGTGACTAGTCTAAGTAGAAATTAATTCTTCGCAAACGGTATAAATACAGACAGTATTGTTTATTGTGCGAATTGTTTATCAAATAAATGTGTAATCGTGAAGTTTTTTATTCAGGTACCTACTCGGTATTCTCTTAGATGTGTGTCCGGCGTTTTCGTCGATAAATCAAATTAATAAGTTGTTAATTTTTGTGATTTGAATATTTTTACAAAAAACTATTAGGTATAACAGGACGCTGAACCCGCATTTATAAACTGTCATTGTTTTGTGTTACGCATTACAATAAACTCACGTTCAAACAATGTCCTTCAAATTTGGTTTAAACGAAAAATTCAAGGCAACGAGCACCTACCTAACAATATTCGTGATGACTTTGACTGTCAAGAAAACTATTTTAATGTAAGTAAATTATTATAAAACATTTTACGTAAGGAAATATTTTAACCTGACCTCCCAAATCTCTTCAACAGAAATGTTGAACAAAACTATCTTGACGGACGACGGTGAAAGACATTAAACAATATTTTTTCAGTTTATTGTTTAAATACAATTGTTATACCTCTTGAATAAAATTCGAAAGACACATTCCTATAAACTGCAATAAACATTGCTTTTTTAATGTTAAGTATTTATGCATGTACTTATGTTTAACAATGACTGCAATACATATGTAAATGCAGGTGTAGTAACGAATTACGATATATACCAAATACCAAAATAATGATTTATAGTCGCTGCAGTGACTACAATATTATTAAAATTACAGTAAAATAATGTCGACATTGTAAATTATACTTAATTATTATTTTGTTAAAATTGTTTTATTTATTATAAAATTTGTCATCTATTCTGAAACATTATTTTTTTTTCTAAACTGTAATGAGTATAGTATGCATTCTGCTCCCTTAGTCGCTTGCATAATATCTATACAATACTTTATAGTTTATACCTACCCATTTGGTATGATATATGTATAAAAATAACAAAACATTCATTTATACATAAATAATATACATTAATAAATATTGCATAAATAATAAGTTTACATTATATTATATTATGTATATGTCTGTATAAGTATCTTTTGACAATTAAATGACGAGTAAGTAGGTTTTAACAATAGGTAGGTACATATTATGCGGCTATGCGTATAGACGTATAGTTACCTAATTATATTTTTTAATTATTTATAATATATCTGTCACTTTTTTGGATATAATATTGTAATTAAAATTAATAATCTATTTGATGAATGATTCGCTGTAATTTCGTAGCAATCGATATTGAAATTATAAATTATAATGATTGGGTCTTACTTATAAGCCACCAGGAAATAAAATTATTACGATAATATAGATTGGTTAATAGTGATAACGATTAATATAGAATTTTTACATACAACTGTGTGACGTGTGTAGGTGGATATATTGTAATTAACTATAAGGTCCTAAAAATTATTAATAGTTCGGCATCTACAAGTTACAACTATAAACACGCGCGTTGCCAGAATTTTTTTTAATTTTATATTAAAATATAACATGTTCTATTGGTAGTAATCTTAATCATAAGGATATTTTTTGTATGATCGTTTGTGGTTACATAAACCTTTTAACAGCCAAAACAGTAAACACCCCACTGGTTACGCCAGATATAGTACCTATACCTACAACCTACTGTATACCCATAGAAACAGTGGCACTACCTAGACACCTAGATAAGTATATAGTAACTAACTTATTTATTTTGGAGTGATGAACACAACTTTGAATATTAACTTTTGAATGATAATTTAAATTTTATCATTGAAATTTGAAACAAACTTAAACAACCTAAGTTGAATATGATCACCTATTGATTGCATATTTGCATAATAAATTAGTAACTAGAAAAGTAGATAATACAAAATAATGGCACTATGGCAGTAATATTCTGTTTATGTGTAGAGTGGCGCTGAAAACGTTCTTTATGTAATTTAATTGAACTGCCTAGAAAATTAGGTTCGATTTTTTTTTATGTGCATAGCTGCACAAGTTTCCAAAAAGTTTTAAAAATTAATTTAAACAATAAAACATTAATATTAAAAAATAAATAAATAAAAAATGATCATCAAAAAATCAAATTAATTATTTTTTATATTACTTGGCAATTTTTTTCTATTTAAAATGACATATTTATTTATAGAAATTATGTTTGAAAAATGTTTAGGTATTATAAGGGGTTGGTGGGTCAATCTAATTATTTAAACTGCCAGTTTCAATTTCGCTCGGCGGTAGGTACCTAAGTTGAGTTAAGTAATAACTAGTAAGTACCTAGTTCATATTCACAAATAATATTTTAATCAATAAATGTACTCTGTAGCCAGTAGGTACACCTACAATTGCTACTTATGTAGGTATTATATTATTTAGGTTGGTAGGTACTATTATAGGTATCTATATCATAAAAATATACCATTTGTAATGAATTTATTTACTAACAGACTAATATAAATTATAAAAAGTAATAATAAATATAAAAAAAATTAAATCAAAAAGGTACGTCATGCAATCACAGTACATTTTGGCATAAAAAATAAATTTAATATTTTTAATACGTATATTTAAGTTTGTATAACATAATCTAACCAAATTAATATGATAGGTATATTTTTATAAGATATTAACTAGGTTATAGACGTTATAGTTGAATAAGTACTTGAGCGCATTAAAATAGTTAATACTTAAAAGGGAAGATATTAAGATAGTTCAAGATACTTTTAATTTTTTTTTATTATCAATTATGAAATGATAATCGAAATAAAATAGAATGTAAATTCATGGTCGTGGCAATAAAATAACTCAATTTTTCTTAAATATTTCAACTAGATAATTACAAGTAAACATAATTTATCAAAACTTTAATCATACAAATTTTCAATATCTTGTTGGTTAAATAATTTAATAATGTGCAATATGACCTACTGTTTTCTGGTAATATTTATTCAAGACATTCGCGCAGGTCAATAAAGGCTAAATAAACAGCATAATAATTTTTATCATAGAAACCAACACTCATTGCTCTGCTAGTGAGAAGTACCTTATTGGTTGTAACTTTGAATTTTATATTTTAAGTGTTATTAATTTTTGAAATCTAATCCTATAATAAATAATACACAATGGTTTTAACAGATTATAAAAAGTAATACAATACTTACTTTAAATATTTAATCAATTAAACATTTATTTATTTGATATGTTGTAGTTTTAACAGATTGTACAAAGTAATAAAATTCAGTACTTAATTAACCAATGATTACTAAAATATCTTCTTTGTTTATTTGATAAATAAATAGCAATATATTTATTTTAGACATATTCTTGGATTAATTATTAAATACTTTTTTGGGTATAAAACTCCAGTGTTTTATTTTGAATTATGTATTATTACACATAGCAAAAACGGTTTTGCGCGAAATAGAATCACTCAGGATATAGTGAATAGTGATAGACGTTAGTTAAAACTCCAGATTGATTTACAATGAAGTTTAGAATACTGAATAATATCTGTGAAAATCGTTTTAATTTTTGTAATATCAATTATACGAAAAACGGAAAAAAGTTTTTATTATTGAATATTCAAAATTCCTTATATTTGAGTTTGAATAACTTTTTTTGTTGTTCAAATATCAAAAAATAAAAATAATATTTCACAGCCAAAGCTCTTATGTGGAGAAAATTTTGTTTCTTAGTTATGAGTATTATGAGTGTACTGTAGCCTTCTAGGTTGTTTCTCACGCATAACGGTTTTTGCCATTTTTACATTAGGAAGTTGGGACAACACATGTGGGTGTAGCGCCCTCTTAAACAAAATAAATAAACTTATCAATAATTTTAATTGAAAGTTAACAAATGGATTTAATTTTACTACCATCTTATGTGCATGCAATATACATTATAAATATACCCTAAAATCAAAACCTATTATTTCCTAGATTAATATTGACAAGTATTTATTAATATTACTTTAAATTTTTTTTTTATATAAATCACGATTAAGGAACTTTCAACTCAATTCAAAATTCTATTTTATTTCAAGATGCAATAAATATTTGCTAAATTTACCTATTGTATAGTAAAAATTATGGATATTACATAATACATGTATATTACATATCATGGTTAAATAAATGTATTTGACTTATGATGTGATTATCACCACCATTTATTTGTTATATTATTAGATAGCAAAATTTTGCTAAATTAAATTTGTGATCACAGTTAACAAACCTATTTAATTTTGTATACAATGATAAGTCCTACTGTAAATTAATGCAAGTGTAAAATGTACTTGATGTTTTAAATACTTATTTTATATTTTATTCATTTATCAAAACACAAATGTATAAACTTGTATACTTGTGTAATATAAGTATATAGTGATAGCTTTTAATTTATTTCTTGATGATCATTAAAAAAATAAATAAACTACACTCTGTTCGAGTTCAGAAACACAATTGGCGGCTGATTAATTTGCAGGGGCATGGCTAAACTACACAACAAGCATATAAATGGTTGACTTGGTAGAGAAGGACAAACGGGTGTTACCTGATGAAAACTGGTCGCCGCCAACTGTCTTTCTTATTTTGAATAAAGTACATACTATGAAAATAAAAAAAAAAATAGAATAAGTCGTTTTAGTAAAAGGTTGTATTGAAATGTTTAAATAGGAAATTGAACTTACTACAGGATTAAACAGTAAAACAATTTCACAGATAATACAATTATGTACATTCAAATTTTTTAAAAATGAGTTTATTTATTTTTTTGAAGACATTCTCTTTTTTTTAGCAATTCTACCCTTATTCTTTCCTTTCAAATTTGATTTTCCACTACCACCAAATGTACTTTCTGTAGTGTTTCCTTTCATGCCTCTTTTTTTACCACCAAATCCATACTTTGTATCTTTTCCTTTTCTTTTATGTTGGGACCTATAAAATAAAATAATATAACTTAATATATTTTTAAGATACATTAAATATCATGATAAAAATGTAAAAAATAATACTTCAAAAATTAAACTAAGATAATGAAATATACTTAGACTACTACTTTTAAACCCGAAAATGTATAAATGAATATATTATGTAAATTTTAAGGGAGCCCAGATCATCTGCTCACTTAAACTTTACTCTAAAAATAAAATTAATAACTTATATTGATCACAATCAGATCAATAAAAATTATTTTGATTTTTATAATGATCTTAAATTTAAGAGTAACCTAATTCAACGATATATAGCCACACGACTATTGATATCTGTTAAATAATTAATTATGCATAAAAATAAATTTATCTTGATACTTCTTTCAATTTTATGAAAATAATTTAAAAAACTCATAATAGATAGGACATAATTAAGAAGTTTTATCACAAGAAATTAATAAAAAATTATAAATAAATATATAAAAATATATTAATATTATGTGTGCATTTTAAAATTAAAATACTATACATAATATATTATTTTTAAAAAATTTTTTTTGTGCTGTGTATGTAGTTTTTTAATACTTAAACTAATAACTAATAAGTAATAGGTTATACTCTTGGGTGTTTGTTATTGTTTCAGTCATGCTTTCATATAAAATTAGTAAATGTATTAATATATATTCTTATTATTTTAGTTTTTAGCTCTATATTGCATAATTTACTTTAAATTGATTGTTTTATAGTTATAAAATCTATTATGAAAAATATATAAAACAATTTAAAATTGTTTATTATTCTATGTTATTTACTTAATTTAAACATTATTTAATGTTAAATAGGTAACAATTTAAAATTTTAATACCTTGAAAGATTTTTTTTCTTTTCACCACCATCATCTTTTGTCTTGTTTTTCTTCCCACTATCAGTTTCCAAAAAGTCTAAATCATTTCTCAAACCTTTTCTAAACTTCTTAATATTTTCATTAAGTTCACGTTTTTGTTTGTGTTTTTCTTGTATAGCTGCTACTTGTTTTTCTTTAGCTAATTTTTTCTCTTGCCTAATACGTCGAACTTTTTCTGTTTGTTCTAGAGCAGTCTTTCTCTGTAAGAGTGCATGTCGGACCTTTTGCATATGCTCATCAGATTTAAACATCTCTGCAAAATAATCTTCAGGTCGATGTGTAGCTATATTATGTTTTCGTAACAATTCTATTCCACGCATAACAGCAGATTGGGCTTGACGGTGGAACATTGTTTCTCGTTTAAAATCATTTAATGCAACTTCATCAATTTTACCAGCTTTAAGAAATTGTTGTTGTTCAGTAATCTGAAATAATACAAAAATATTATGATATAGATAATGCAATATAAAGCAATTTAAAGATACCAGATTTTTATTTGAGTACATTGTGCAGGGTTAATACAGAAATATTAATTTAATTGGTACATTAACAAATACTATTTCATTTGGATATTTTAAATGTGTATACAACAAAAGAACAAGCATGATTTAAGGTTTTACATAAATTAGATTTTTAACACTTATTAAAATTTTATTGTTATTGTATTTAAAAATTATTTGTTAAAATTATCTACCTACCTTTATTCATTAAGCTATTTAATATATTTTATAATATCAATTAAAGAATTAATGATTTTATTTTAATGTGAATTATTGTAATAACTAAAAGCATAAAAAAAATTTGATAACTGTGAGAATTCAAATCAAGTTTTACTCCTTAAATGATACCATATCTAAATACTTAGATATGTTGCAGTGGTAAATAATATTTTTTTTAAATGTAAAATAACAATATATCATAACCAGGATTGTAATAAGAACATGACAAAATGGTATACCTTTATTACACATTGCTGGGTAATCTGGGTTATAATTGATTGTCTGCTTACTTGAGCATGGTACATAATAAATATTATGTTATTAACTTATTATACTAGCAGTGTTGACTTGGTGCGAGTAGAGAAAATTGTTTAATTATTATTCTACCATTGATAAGGTAGTTAAAAAGAGTAAATTGTAATAAAAATTAATTTTCATAATCAAATCTGCTATTTTAAATTTTTTTTTTGAAATGTATATAAAATATTTGATATTATACATACTTCCATTGAAAGCTCAGGCGCCATTGGAGCAGCTTCAGCCACAATATCGAGTCGTTCGCTCCATGGCAAACTACTTTGAAATGAAGCAATAGCTTCTTTCATTCCATTCTAAAAAAAAAAAAATAAGCAATAAGTAATTTTATCAAATATTCAAATATTACATTCATAAAAACAATTATTTATAAATAAATATTTCTTCGTCTTTATCCCACACAAGTAGAATATACTACCTGACCTTGCCTTTAGAGCATTTCTATAAGACATAATATTTTTCTACTTAATTAGTTCCTTGTTGATAATTATTGTCCACTTGTTTTTCTCTCTCCTGTTTACTATTATATTAACTCAATTAATTTACCATAATATTTTTTACCTCCACTCAACAAACTAGACAATTATAGCTTAATACTTTTCTATACCTTATTTATGTAACTTTCAAAACAGGTAGTACTCTTTATATATCAAGATAATATTCTATAGGTATCAATAAACACATATATAATAGTAATATTACTTACAACATTGTTAATGAATACTTTATCTTCTTCTACAGGTATATTTAAACCTGGTTTTAATTTGCCAGATGCATACAATTCCAACAACTAAAAAAGATTGGAATTTCAATGAATAAAATATGAATTAGTTAATAATAAATAGATATGATAATTGAATAATATAAGGTAATACAAAAGCAATCTTTTACAGAAATCAAATTAAAAATTAGATAGAGGGTATATAAATCCAAACAAGACAAATTTATTGTTAAGTTAAGAATAGCTGAAATTATTAATTGATTTCACAACTAATTAAGAAATAAGTGTGTGATAATATTTATAATTTATATAACTTATTAATTAGTAAAAAAATATTTGACTAATTGATTCCAAATCAAAAAATAATACTATGGACTCATGTTATTTTGAGTTTAAATTGGTAAATCACATTTTTTAAATGTTTTAATCCAGAAGTATGAGTTTAAAATTAAAACATTAAAATAGAATTTTATTCTTAAATGTTTTGCATCCAAACATATTAATCTTTGTACAGTCTGGTTTCTATGCTAAGTTAAATTAATTTTTTTTTAGTTTTAAAACAATTCAATTTCAATTCTTTAAATTATTTTTAAAAAAAATGTAATTCACAAATGCAGGTTGAATTCTCGAGTCACGTATTATATTAAATTATACATCGTGATAATCGAGGTAATTTAGAAAAAATTATAATTTTAACTCATTTATTAACTTACCTCTTCCTCAGAATCGACATCCGAAGACATTACGATAGGCATTATAATATAATTAAACGAAAGAAAATAGACACTAGTCACAACTCACAACAGAACATTAAGTACTTTATACTTATCAAAATTAAAAAGCAATTATTTGCATGAGTACTGAATTATAGTGATCAAACAATTCAAACATGTGCTTCGTATTTGAAATTTTAATTATTATCAATTTCGAGATAGCTCATATCAATTAACAACATAACCATCATGGTTTAAGGTATGCCCTGAATTTAATCACATTTCAGTTTTGAAATATTATTACCAACCTAACCGTGCTAAATTGGTGATGGGATCAGTGTCTCCATGGGGCGGTGGTAAACTCATCCGATTTTTAAAAATAGTTAACTCTCCCGAATTCCTGATGGTAAACTCTCCCGGGTCAACATTATGTTTCTTCTGCTGAAGTAAATGTGTAAACTCTCCCAGATCAAAATTATGGTTACCTGTAGGAAATATGTAAGCTCTCCAGGATTAACATTTTCAAACTAAAATATACATTAAAATTCAAAGTTGCAATAAATTAAACAAAACAAATAAAAACTAATACAAAAAACTATATCTCAAAAATTATTAGATTAAAAATAGATACCATAACTTTTTTTAATTCTGTGTTTCTAATATCAAAAAAAAAATTTTTATTGTATTTTGACTACAATATTATAGCTCATAGCAGGTGAAGGCATTAATTTATATTATTATTATATGATTAACTATTTTTAAATGAAACTTAAATTTATATTAGATTTATTTTATGATTTTTAATTTTTATTAAATTAAATAAGTAGTAGAAGACCCGAGAGAGTTTACAATCGCTCGGCTCTGTGATAAGAATTAAAATCTGTTCCAGAGTAATATTTATAGTAATATTAATCTATTTTATATTATTTCGATATCGGATGACTTATACTGTAAATGTAGAACCACTAGATCACTATTCACTATATTAGTTTATTTCATGAAATAATATACTTTATCATACCGGGGTTTATTTAGTATTTAGAAAAGAGCAGTACCGGGCGGCGATCAATTTTTACCTTAGATGCTTCTCACACTCACATCATTCTGCCTATACGCATAACTGCACAAGTCCGTCGAATATAATTTGTTTTTATTGTGTGCAGAAAAATATTACATATGAAATAATTATGCCATTTGTATTGAATATGAACAGTTATAACAATATATTCTTGTATACTTAAACAAATATATTTGGAGTATTGTATTTTTAAGCAAAAATTATATACACATACAGTGTCCCGTGAGGATTTACCCATTACGATATCTCCTGAAATAATGGATATATCATAATTTTGATTTTCTAAAAAACTGTGAATAGTACCAATGTATCAAACATGTGGCCCGCATGCTCATACGGCCGGCGAACACTCGGTATAATTCAGTTTTTCTCGAAACTAGAAATATTAAAAATCTGAAATCAGGTGATTAATGAAATTAAAATGTTGAAACGTCAATATTTTCAAAAAAATTAACTCTACAAAATGGCTATCTTCAATTTTTTTTTAAATAATTAAATAAAAAAATATATTTTTAACTTTTTTACCAAAACATTAAAATAAATTAAAACATGAAATATTTGTAGTTTCTGTCCCTGTGATTCTTATTAAAAAACCAAAATTATAATATCTCTATTATTTCAGGAGATATTGCAATGGGTAAATCCTCACGGGACACCCGGTATATTAATAATAATTACTAAACCTAAAAATTGATATTTATAATTTCACACCACTTATCTTACAATGTGTACATGCTTTGCTATAATACTGATATACTAATACAAATATAAAATAACTAGAAAATACTTGTTTTCTTGTTTTATTATTTTAGATTTTGAGTGGAGCAATTGGTTTTACAAAAACTATGTTAGTTTTGTTCATGTGTGTGAACCCAGTCTTTTACCAGAAAAATGCACAATGTTCAGGGTGCTTTTTGATAGAAAATAGACATCAGTAATATAAATAGTTGCAGCCACATGCAATAGTTATAGAATAGGTAAAACCCATGATGAATGTAAAGTACACATCACAAACATGAAAATTATTCCTTTCAAACAAAACTCCTCATAAAAAATTCTAGAATTTAACTGTATGAATATAAGACAGTTTTAAAATTTCAATAAATATTTTTAGTAATACTTATTAAATTAATTAAATAACTTAACACAGGATCTTAAGAAAAAATAATAATCCATATCTAATATTAATTTTTAATTTCTGGTCAGGTGGCACTGCTGGGAGCCTTCCTTCTCTTGTTATTTTTATATGTTACTTATTTACTCTGTCACCACACTTACTCATTATACACTTATGTATAGATTGTAAATATACTTATTTTTAATAAAAAAAAAATATTAATTTAAGTCAATTTTTTTTTGTTATTGTAACCCAACTATACATATTTTACTGAATTAAAAGCTCAGAAAAAAAATACAAATTTTAATTTAAATTATATTATAATAGTATAAAAATTATTATGATTTATATATTTATATTAACTAATATTGACTGAAAAATAGGTATAAAATAAGATATCCATAGAATAATGAAAAAATTATTATTGTTATTTCCAAGACATTTCCATCAAATTAGTAAGTACTCTTACTATAGTTATTAGTCGACCAACCAACATTTAATATTAAATGATCATAACCATATCCGTGTAATCCTTTAATAGCTCGTTCAGCATCCATTTTTGATTTGAAGTTAACAAATGCATATCCTTTACAAGCACCGGTGACCTTATTAGATGCCAAGAAAATTCGAGCAACTTGACCAAATTTGTTCACTAATTCACTTAAATCAGCTTCAGATGTACTTTCAGAAAGATTTTCAATACGGATAGCAGGTACTTCGTCATAACCGCGTGAATATGGATCTCGTTTTCCAGCTGTATTTGTGGCTCCTTCTCTTGCGGATGGGGGAATGTATGGTCTAAAACAAAACACAAGATTAAGAATACTATATTGTATATAGTTATCAATATCCTAGAATAATTTTAAGACTATTCAACAATCATGTTAGTTATTATTTGTCTTGAACACATAAAATATAATTAATCTATATTCCTTAATAATTTTAGTTTTGATATCCTAAGAATTTTAAAAAAATACAAGGAACACGCATACATAAATGCACATACTGCAAAAGTTCAATATAAATAAAAAATCCCTAAATTAAACATGGTTAACGATTTCATTTATAAAGTTAACAATAACAGAATTAAAAACCTAATATGATATAAATTGATACTATTTACTCTAGATACAATATACATATTATATTACAAGTATGCAAGACAGACGTGAGTATCAAGTGATTATGTCCTCATACAATTAAAATTGTAATAAATGAAAAGATATTGTATTTATACCTGTTGGTACTGGTATTTTTCTCAGGCTCTGGTACTTTTTCTTGAACCAGTTTTTTGTCTTCAATAACCAAACCAGTACCTTTGAGATGACATGAAAACGACCAATGCTCTCCGCCACAATTTCGGCATTTAATGTTCATGTTCACATTCTTTAATTTGTCCAATGGGTTTTCTTCAACCTTATCACCATCCTTACCAGATAAGAATTGCATCTGTATTTCTTCGGCCGGTATCGTGGTAGAAGTATTTGGTCCGGGTTTATCATTACGAGAATCTCCAAATTTAACCCATGTCTTTCGCTCAGCAATAGTTTTAGATACTAATCTCTTTTCAATTTTATATGTACGAACTACCTTTTCTTTTTTGTCATCCTTGTTCCAACGATATTCAGTAATAATTTTGGTATTACCGTGTGTATCAACTTTTGCTGGTGGCAATGTTGTTTTCTCCAAATGATCTTCAACCTCATCTGCCCAACTGGATTTGATCAGATCCTTAGTATGCATCCTTGAACCTAAACAAATAGTAAATAACTATTATACATTCACATTGTGATATTATATTGATAATCAAATGTTACATACTTAGTGATTACTTATTCCAATGAAAAACCGCGGTCTTCTAGATTGTTTTATATCCACAAAGACGAATGCCGGCCGTTAATTCGTAGTACAAGTTATTCAGGACGTAAACTCGCAACTCAACGTAAGCATTCAGCTCAGTAATCAGTATCAGTGTATATAAGCCAAGAGTTGTAGTTAAGTGGGCGAGAGAGGTTAGTTAAAAATGATAACACAATATCACGCGACACGATAAAAATATAGGTTATAAAATAATATGATAAAATCATAAAATATGGTTCGATATTTTTCAGTAATAAAAAATATAAACAAACAATTTTTGGTTGTTATTATGTTTTTATACAAAACCACAAATTTTGCGTATGAAATTCATTATTTCAATAATATTACAAAATATAAGATCAAGATCATGAAGTGTGAACTATTATAAATTATAATTAAATATATTATTCAAGATGACGTAAAGTAAATTGTATAGCCTATTTACAACGCCGTGCAATATAAGTTCTGAAATATATTTAAAAAAGTATTAATTAATCATAAATTCATAACTTATACCATTGATTATATTAAATATTTATGTTTCTCATATTATTATGTATTTATGTTTTGTGATTTTGTATAAATTATATTTTGAACATTTACCAATTTTGATTTCATATAATATAACCTTATAGTTTATACATATATATTTATCCATATGACTATATCATTATTTTACAAATTCAATATAGTTTTATGATCGCAATTTTATGCAATGTTCTTAATAATTTTAGTTGGTGTACACGTAATAAAATCATTAGCACTGAAAGGATGTAATTTTTCAAAAATAACAAATCATAGTTCACGTACAATATAATATTCAATATTGGTATTTATGATACTAAATATCCTCATAGGTAGTTGTTACATACCTAGGTTAGGTTAGGTTCATATTAAATAAGTTTATTATTATTAAAGATTTCGTTTTATATTATCAAATATTATGTAATCAACTTTTATACTTCAATGGATAGATAATTACATAAGACTACTTAGGCTAGTTAAAACTAGTTTTGTCGGTAAACACATGAAATAACAGTCGATTTGTTTGTCTTTCAATAAGACAAATTTTTATATAAATAATTATTCAATCATTTTTTAAGCATTTGTTTATTTTTTAAATAATTGTAATAATTTTTATTTGACCAATAGTATTTAAGAATTAATCGAATTTTTATTTTTAAAACATCATTTAAATACATTTGAATAATTATAAAATAGATAATTAAGATATAATTCAGATAATGTCGTACTACTCTATTTATATTCTAGTATTCTAGCATCTGACGAAAGCAAACATTCATCTAACCCCATTTTTGATCTCGCGTGGCTTATTATTGCGGCGCATTCGAATTGTGCCCATAAATTATATTTCGTCTGAGTTGCGTCCACGATTTTCTCAAGAGATATACGAGTTGCGTCTTAATTAATAATATTGATATATATACATATTTTCTTTCTCACTTTTACACACCAAAGACTGTTATTTATATAAATGGCGTGGTTAAAAATATAATGTATATTAGTTAATATAAATTATTTATTGTTCTAACATGTATATGATTTCTTATGATTTTATTAAAACGCGGATAACATTTTGTACACCAATTTTTGAACGAACTCAAGACGTGATATATTTTGTGTTTCTCACTTAGTCAAAATATTTTTATAAGATTTTCTTTTTCTATTCCTCTTTATTCTTTTTGTTTTTTAATAAGGTCATGATACAGTGACTTAAAAATGACAGTGACTTTACGGTCTATTCTGTATATTGTATAATATATTATAATATTAACAACGATGTAACATTATTATTTAACATTATTTTCATACATAAACGATAGACTTTGCAGTTTCAAATCATAAATTCGTAATAATTTATAGCAAATATAAATATGGACACGTGAGTACACCACAAGTATACACATATAATTTATCATTGTATCAATGAATGAGTTTAAAATATAAAATAAATAAATAATAGTAATGATTAATTAAATGTATCACAAGATAGAAACACCTTAACACTATATAAAAATAATATATATACACTAAAGTTTATGTACAACATGTATATTATATTGATGATACCTACGCGTTATATTTAATAAACATTTAAAAACAAAAATAATATTATAAACCTATAGATGGCTTCTATAATATATATAGATCTAAAAATCTGTATATAATACACTGCAGTAATGCAAGGCAAAAAAAAAAAAAATTAAAAAAACAATAATCTTACGACTGACCGATGTTCACATTCGTTTAATTTATGAGTCCATGCATGAAATGTGATAATATTAAAATTAAAAAAAATGTATTGTACAATTAATAAAAACAAAACTAAACGAAATAAAATTCATGGTTAACAATGATTGTATATTATACGTATTAATAGTGGAGTTTGATTGATTATACTATATATAGGTACCCCTTAA
Organism: Rhopalosiphum padi; assembly: GCF_020882245.1. Lineage (NCBI taxonomy): Eukaryota > Metazoa > Arthropoda > Insecta > Hemiptera > Aphididae > Rhopalosiphum > Rhopalosiphum padi. The sequence goes on along the minus strand of NC_083598.1, from coordinate 6,321,732 downwards.
TAGGCATTTTTATATTATTATAATCAAGATTTATTAATTGATAATAATTAGTACATAATGTCAATTTTTTAGTTAACTGACAAATAATTAAACGAACGTTTTATGTTTTTATCGAGATTATATTATTTTAAATTTATCGCTATATATATATGGAAATGTACAGTATAATATGATATTTCAAATAACTCGTCGATTTGTAAGATTCGCGAAAATGGTTTTTTTTTTTTTTTGCCCAACACTATACTATAAATGATGCGCGGGCACAAATAATATTATTATTATCGAAGGAGAGAAAGAAAAGATAAAACATGGCTATGTTATAATAATACAATATATCGTGTAAAGAAAAGTAAAAGTTAAGAGTTCAACGGATTTTGGAACCACGTGTCGAGGTCGTTGCTGTTGCCGTTGCCACTGGTGCCGTCGTCTCCGTCGGTGCGTGGACTGCGGGACGTGATCCTCAGGTCGTTTGGCAGATCGTAGCAACGGCACACGCAGCATGACGGGAACCTGAACCAGTCGGAGAATATTCCGCGGCAGTCGTTGGATGGGTCGTAGGCGAGCAGCCTGTGCAGACGATACTGTTGTTCGCACCGGCAGCCCTGGCGACAGAACATCTGCTTGTTCTCGAACCTGCGCAACACAATATCATATCACGGCTGGTTAGACTGGTAAATATACGTATTTTATTTAAATTGTACGAAAATTAATAATAATATAAATTTGATGATCACGCAAAAACGACCCAAATGATGTGATCCATACCACACCGCCAACAATTGGAAATCACTATACTTCAATGTATCAACTAAATGCTAGTGTGTAAAAATTATGTGAACCACGATGATCACTACTATTTTTATACATTATAAATGAAGTGTTATCGCACTAAAATAAAGTAAAACTGTATGCTAAGGCTAGTTGCCAGAATCTGCAGTACAAGAAAAGTAACACAATACTTGCATAACCAGTAACTACTAATTTTTTTTAAAATATTTGATTATGCCCTTTGGCAATCATTAAGCAGTAAACTATCATAGTAGACTTCATCATATTATAATTTCAGTGTAAAAATGTAATCTTTTTTAAAATTTAGATTTCAAGTAAGTGCTTCAAACTATGTAACTTGTATAATGAGTTTTGATAAACACAATAATTGACTTAAAGTATCTACAGCGTGAATCAACCTTCAAATATTATACAATATTGACTATATACGCAATACTCACGTGCATCGTTCCCAGTGGACGTACTGCTCGAACGGATAGAGATTGAGCAGCGCGAGCACTTCGCCGCGAGTGTTGTTCGCCCAGAACGGTGCGACTACTTCTTCCTTTACAGGGCAAGCATTACTGAAAAAAAAGACACATGGTTCCACATAAACGAAAAGGAGATATTATATTATTATTAATTATAATTATTGTACTATCATTCAAATGTAAATATGCGTTCAGCACTTCAGCAGTAACACTTAGCTTTACTCCTTATTGACCGATTTTTTTATTTTTAAGTTAATAACAAATCAAATGTCATTTTATTGTAGCCAGGATTTTTTTCGGGGAGGGATGATCAATTTTTGTAAAGTACAATTTAAGATTTTTGTAGCAACTTTCATAGACCATTAAAAATTAAAATCATTTTTAAATTTTCTCGATATTTCGAGGGGAACTGCAGCCCCCTCAGCCCTCTCCTAGCTACGCCACTGATTGTAGCGTAGTCATATTATGCACACTACAATACCTAATGGATAAGATCTATCCCGATAAAGTATGTACTTATTACTTGTTTTGTATAATATATTATGTTGAAATCGCCGCGGATTGATTTAGTGTCATAATAATCGAATTTTATTTTAATCATATAAATATATATAGGTACTCACATGCCTTTTGATTTCTGAGTGTTGTCCGTGCCACCATTGGTCGACTCCTGGAAGAATCCCGGTTGCTCCTGCACCTGGTCGGTGCGCTGGGTTGATGCTATCGGATCGGTAGTGGTTTCGAACTGCATTTGGTCGTCAACGGTAACGTCGTCCGAGGTGCCGTCTTCCACGTCTTCGGCGACGGCCGTCGTCGTGGGCGGAATGATGTCGGCCACGGACGCGGTGGTAACGTTGAACGGTCGGGCGGTGGAGGTCGTGGTCGTCGTCGAGGTGGTAGTGCTGGTACTGTTGCTAGTCGAAGCGGTTCCCGCGGAAGTCCCCGAAGTTGGTGCTGGCGGCGGCGGTTGTGAATCGTAGCGGTTCAACGACGACTCCTCGCGGCGTCGGTTCCAGACGCCTCCTTCGATATCGTTGGTGTCCATGTCGGCGCGTAACACTGATATGTGTCGCTGTTCGCCGTACATGCGTTTCATCAAACCGTGATTCTCGAAAACGAACCGTCGGACTGCGTGCCTATACATAAATATACGAAATTCAATCGATATTATAACGGAAATGCGAGCGAATGAAAACGACCAAATCATAGTATAGGGTAAAATCATATAATATTGTTTAATAGCAAAACGTGAAACACTATTAATGTTTTTAAAAATATTTTCGGTGAAAGGTGCTATAAATAAACATTAAACTTTTTAAGAAATACCGTGTCTGTTACACGGAAAAAATGGTTATGAGCGTATTCTCGCTTAAACTTAAAACATCCCCCTTCAAAAACATGTTGAACAGTTGAACACATAAAAAATACATACTACTTGTGGCCAAATTTTAGACTGGAAAAGTGGAGAATTAAATCATGCATTTCCTAGAAAGGATAAAAGTATTGAAATCAGGATTGTAGCGTAATGATTGAAAAATTATTCAATACCCTGCAGCGTGTGGTAAAATAACTAATAAGGCGGGAATGTGTCTGAATAATTTCATTACTATACACGTTCCGAATCTTGACAAAAAAAATAAATACATTTTTATTTAGCAGTAAATGGAATGTCCTGATCTTTGGGTTTTGATTGTTTTTATAAGTGTACCAATTCATTGGCGTTCTATTAAAAAACAGTAAAAGTCGGAAGTTATTATTTTTATGAAATTATATTTTAAACCTTGTTAAAATGTTAGACAAACAAATTTCGTGTTCGCCATCATATAATATAGTATCTTATAAATTGTAAAATGTAGTGCTTTTTCATACATCACCCATGAATTTAATGGTATAAAGTATACCTAGACCAAAGATTACAATGTATAAACTATAGAGTAATTATGCCCATCTACAATTGTATATTTTTTTAGAACTAAAAAAATTAGTATACAAGCACTATAGTTTTAAACTTTTTTTATTTATTGTTAAAATCATAAATAAAAACAGTTAGTGATTATGTACTTTAAAAATGTTGACCCTTAATAATTCATTAATTACTACATACCTCTATCGGTCGTTTTAATGCCGTTTTTCAAGGTCAAGCGTAACGTCACGTATAGTTTTAAGTACAGAAGCTTTGCTACAATAGTCAATAACGATTAACGGCCCATTGTTTGGATCACGATAACCGGATAAAACGTGATTAAGATAAAGAAATAAACTATAATAGCAATCTTCTGTCGCAAATCGATGTCTGAAATCGTAAAGTGTGTCGATAGTTTAACAACCATCCCCAGGCTATGATATTGTAAAATACTAAAATGTAATGTTATGTTTAATATTATCGTAATTATAATACGACTATAACGTAATAATGGTACATACAATATGCATTGATATAGTTTAGTGTAAGGTGTATCTGAGCCCCGTGGTTATACATATTTTAAATTCTGCAGACTTGTACATGGTTTTTTGAACATTTATTTTTTTTCTATTATGCAGTTTATCTTCAACTGTCAAGGTGGTTTCTAGTATTCTAGTTGGTACTTTAGAAGACTAAATACTTAATAGTAAATGTATAAAATTCTTCGTAATTTTGATAATAATCGAAAAAAATAATCTAAGCAAATTAACAAAACGGGAATTTGTACGCAAAACCAGTTTTCAATAAAATTGATGTTTTTTGTAATTCAAAAATGAATATAACTGTTTTAATTTCAATAGCTAAGGTTTGACCATTTAATTCAAGGTTCCTTATAAGTTGTCATATTATTATTGAACCCTAAAATTCTCAAAAATACATTAGCCCAATTATTTTTATAGACTTTTATGTTCACATTTTTACGAAATTTGATATATAACCGAAAAAGTTAGAACTATTTTAGAAATAATTTATCTATTCATATTTCATACTATTCTACAGTATTTTCATAAAAGTTATTCACAATTACAAACAAACAGGTTATATATTATATAAGAATATTATAATAATTACTGATTGAAATGTAAAAAAATACCCTTAGAAATACAGGATGAGTATCTCCGTTCAGAATCATTTTTAGTATGTATCCTGCTGCAGGTATAATTGAATTATACAGACTAATAAGATTACATTCAGATACCTCTATTACAGTGATCAGCGATCTACTTAATGACGAGGTACACTTTAAACTTATTATACAGTAGATTCAATGCTCCGGGTTTTTTACGGTAATTTAATAGTTTAAAAATCTATATAGTTATCAACAAGACAACAATATATAATATATATGGACATATAGGTAATATATATATATATGATATACTTATAGTCATACAAAACACTAAGTAGCACGTCATCAATGATCAATACATTACATCGATAATTTTATCTTGTAAATTCAGAGCCGGAGTGATGAATGTATTAATTTAAAAAAAAATTTTATGCATATTGTCACTTTTTGGTGTAATACAATTAATGCTTAAATTTTTAATGTTGAATGTGGTTTCTGAATTCTGATATCAATAAATTGAATCTAGTTGTTACTTTAGGGGGTTAAAATCAAAAAATTCTTAGCACTTTTTCAAATAGCCAAGAATATAATTATAAATACAAATTTAAGGAAAAACAAAAATTTTTACGCAAAACCAGTTTTTGATCAAATCGATTTTTTTGTTTTGTTTAGGTAAATAAAAAACAAATTATCGTAAGTACTTAATGTTTACACCAAATCACACAAAAAAAAATGATACCCGGCTAAGACAATTTGTCTGTAGCTTTTATTTCTAAAAATATTGTATACCTATAATTAATTTATGAATTTATAAATAAAATGCTATTTCACTAAAATAAGAACCTCAAATGTTTTAAAAAAAAATTGTAACTACTTATGAATTTCTGATATTTTTACAATTCTATATAAGAAATTCAAACTATGAAGAACTTTGTAAAGTTAAGCTATAAAAATTAAAACATTTACGAATTCTTAGCTGAAAATAATTTGTAAATATTCGTAATTTTGATAAATTTATTTTTGATATTTTTAAATTACCATACCTATACATTTTAATATTACATAAGGAGCTTTATATTATACGTCTTTAAGATTTTTGACTAAACATCAACATGTATATATAGAAAAAAAGCGAAACTTTTAAAATGTGTATATATTTTACATAATTCAAAAATGAGCCAAAATATTTTGAAATTCAAACCTATACCTATAAAATGTCATTATTTGGTTTTATAATAACATACATCTATAATTAATCATAATTCTTAATGAAACAAGTCATCAGTCGATTGCATATAGATGTCAATTATTATATATTAATTCAACTATTTCAACTTGAGTTAACCCCAAATAATAACTCATAACATTAGTTACAAATATTTGGGGATTTGTTTGTAGGTTTCAGGTTTTAATAAATTATATGTAAATATTTTTTAAGACATTAAAAATCTGCGCCTACCGATCATGTATTTCTATAATTAAAACGAATAATTACAACCTATGAGTTGATAACAAAATGATCATTGATCAATCATTGTATAAACATATAAATAACTATATAGGCATATAGCTATGTTTATAAGGTAAATCAACCTAAAAATATTGAATTAAATTCACGTGATGATAAATTATAACCTCTTTTAGTGGTATTTTATTTACAAAAACATATAAAAACATAAATTGATTGACCTTGACCTAAAGAAAAATCCAGAAATGTTTGTGATACATAAAAATACTCTAGTTTTCCTTGAAAAGACTTAAATTATAAACACTATAAGTATACTTTCACCGTATCCCTAGAATATACGTCTTATCAGATCCCGAACACATACAAATAACATCACCGTTTAAATCTAGAACTTTCACTCGCTCGTGTCATATTAGACATACTTTCACCTACATTTATGCGTGTGTTACATAAATCATGACAAACAATATAATGGGCAATTTTTTTTTCATTCACAACAAATAACCTACGTCTATCCTATGTATATTTTTGGGTAACAATGAGGTTTTTGCTTTCTAATTATTTGGTCATTGAGACTACGGTGTCGCAAATATTATTATAATATATTACCACGGGTACGTCGATCCAGGTACCATGCACCATGATTGAGTGTTAAAATCGCAAGGTAAATCCGGAAATTTAGCTCTTGCATTGCGATACGGTTTCGTGCATGTGCTATAACCGTCGTAACCGTAACCATTGAGCTCCAACGGCAGCTGAAACAAACAATATAATATTATGTTTTGAGAACAACTATTTAATTGTTTCGTAAATACAATTTATAAAATAATTAAAATCAGTGTTTATCATTTTCTTAGGAAAATTTCTACGCAATAATGAAATTTGAGAAAAGTATGACCTGCTTTATGTGTTATATAGGAGCGGTATGTCGGGCAGAAGAAAGGAGCCGTGAAAGTTAAGCGTTGGCATTGGAAACTGTGCCATGTGGCGGCTGACGGTGATTTTTATTGTGCACACAATGTCAAGGTGCCTCAACATTGCAAGGATGAATTACGATTATTTTTCCGTCTAGTGAAACATAATAATGTATACACTAAACAACTATATAATACGCGCATATCATACATTATGTGGACAATGGCTATCAAATATTTTAGTTACGGTTCGCCAGTGTCGAAAATAAAACGATCGGATTTCCAATTAACGTCTTCGGCAAAAATTATATATGCATACGCAAAAACGACACCGACAATTTTCGTAAACATAAATATTCAATTAAACACAATGTAAATGTATAATATTATTATAACCATTCGCGAAACAGTCAAAGACCTCCTCCGGTGGAGTCTCTATCTCACAAGGACGAATGAATTATTAATTCATGTACAGGTGCAGTACATCGCGCGTTCGCGCTATAAAGTGTACTGTGCAACAGTGTAATAATACATGGAAACAATATTGTAATATGGGTACAAGCCGCTAGTTTCGCAATAAATTCGCGGATTCGACGACCTCTGCGCGGGCAATGATGAACGTTATTTTTATTATTTTTTTTTTTTTTTACCACCAATCTGGTCTGACCACTTTAAACGCATTCTACGTCACGTTTTATGTACCTATATATGCACACAGTTCTTTCGGGTTTTGCTCGTGAAGATCGCACTCGATATGGGACCGCGGTGGTTGTGACTTAAGTCTTGTTTTTTGCCAGGTAATTACTATTTCAATATATTTCTGCTAATATATATTTTTAAAACTTTACCTATGTAGAGAAATGTATACAAACAACGTTATACAACATTGTGTATTTAAGTGTATCTGTTGATCTGCAATTATTAAACTAATGAGTAATATATTTTATGTACTACCTACAGTCTACAATGACTAATGAGTAATGACCAACCACCAACCAGTTCCACCAATCGATTTGTTGCTACAGACGACGATTAGTAGGTATAGTTAATATGATATATACACCGGAAACGCGGCAAGAACACTATACTATATACTTAAGAGTTAAATTATAACACGGGATTCAGAATAGACAATAATATGATAATATATCAGCTAATGACAACCAGTAGCTGCATAGATTTTTCAAACATACCGTAGGTAAATAACAATGTATTTTTATCATATTAATACAATGATAACATACCTAAATATTTGCATGTTTGTAAATTTAATGTGTGTAATAATCTTGCAAAATTTTTGACAATTTGTTGAACAAAAAATTTTCGGTACGTATGACAAGTACAAATAATGAAGGTAAATGGTACGTAATTGTAAAATGTGTACCTTAGCTATACAAATAGTTGAAAAGGTGCGCCGAAAATGGAATATCTTTTTGTTTTTGCTTCTTTACATATTATAATATATAGTTATAAAATAATCAATTATAATTTAAGAGTTAAATTTGTTACATGAATTTTAATTCATATTATATATAAATTATAAAATACTTATATATATTATGTAAAAAGTAAAACGTGTTAATATTATGGAATAAGGTATTTCTAAGAATATTCCATATAAATTTAAACTTATATGTTATATGTTAGTTGTAAGTTAGAAACAAACATATTATAATCAATATCGTTTATTTTTAATAAACAAATAAAAAAAAATTAAGCCCAGATACACTAATAATACAAAATTAAAAAAATATTGTTATTTATAAGTATTTAAAAAAGTTGATTTTACAATTTATACTTTCGTATCATAATATATTACGCTGAAAATCATTAATATGTAGTTTACACAGCTTTAAATATTTGTGCTGTTACAAAAATTAAAAAAATAATGTTTAATAACGCATGGTAACGGCACAGTGATTGTAGAACTTATATTATGTTTGATAAAATAATGTAACATATTCATCAGATAGTTCAACACACACTTTACGGAAAATACGGAACAAATATATAATATTTAATTCAACTTCTCTATGATTTAAGTGTAGTTGTACGATTGTTCACGAAACATATACGAGTGAATTAGATTCGTTTTCGGAAAGTTAATTTATTTTTTTAATTTTATTGGATCGGATATTGCGGTTTTTCTCGATATGTAGAGGTTTTAAATGTAAAATATAATAATATACTTTATATTAACCGTAAATATCAAAAATATCTTCGAGAATAAGATAATATTGACTCGGGTGAGGGCATTGGTCCAGTTTGGTAGGTACACTCGACCGCACTGGAAAGGTGAAGCTCCGACCTTCACCCTGCCTTGCCGATAGCTCTTCCTCTTCCTGCTCACGAGCACGCGCTTTGTTAAAACCTCGTTTTATAAATCATTTGCGCGTATTCGGTATTACTACCTGCCTTCACACACACATACACAATATACAATGACGGCTAAAAATTATTTTATTGAGGCATGCCACGATCGCGAAAAAAAGTCTCGTTTTATTTTGTATCCAAAAGTAGGGTGGTTAGGTTAACCGGTGCATAAGATATTTTCAGGACGGAGAAAATGCGAAGAATTCGAATGCGACAAAATATAAGCGATTATTGCCATATTGCATCCCCGAAATTCGTTTATTTTATTAGACGTCGAACCCGGGTAAAGTGTGTGCAACGGGAACGGGCAGAAAAATACAAATTTGTTTTAATCCTTTAATGCCACCATAGCACATCTACTACACGTAACGTGTTTATTGTTGTACTAATATAACACATCATTCGACTTTAAATAACTACAGCTGTTGTACACGTCATATTATATACATTTAAAATGGTCGATGAAAGTTTGTTTAACAATATTTTTCCTCGTTGTTCCAAAATATCTCACACATTACAAAAATAAATTATAAAAAAAAAAAATGTAAAAAAATTAAATTAAAAACCATGAAGGGTTGTCAAACTATATAATATATATGAATTACAACAATACAGTGCTTAATTTCGTTTGATCACAACCGTCGTCATCGTCGTATATTCGTATATATGAATATCACAATATATTATTATTACATCATCAATAGAGTACTTACTGCCCAAAGGAATAGTATCTTTAAGTACATGAGTCGTCCACATGCAGTACACTGTAGGGGCGCGCGAGACCACGCACATGGGTTTGACTGAGCTCGGCCGGGTGTCGCACGCGAGACTGACTGACTGGCCGGACAACGACGGCGGCGATCGCAAAACTGGGTCAGCAGCAGCTCCGTAGCGTGGCATATACCGTTACGTTTAGCCTACTCGGACGGCGCGGCGGCGGTGGAGTAGAAGAAGAAGACCGTACAAGACGAAGAATGAGTCGAAGATCGGCGGTGGTTCCCACGCGCGCGCACCGCCGCCATCACGTCGACAGCGCCCGCGCACGTAACACCCGATCGCGTCGCTCACTTTCACCGGCCGCCGCCGTTTGTAGATATTAGTAATATTATTATTATTATTATTATTATTTTATCACGTGCCTATATCCGCGCACCGCATAAAAATATAATAACAATAATAATATAACGATAATAATGATAATAAATAATAATTCGAACGCACGTGAGCCATTATATTATATTATTTTATTGTTATTTAAAATGACGGCGACGATGCGCGCGCGCACCCGAAGACGAAGTTCGCGGATATCCCGGCGCGATCCAGCACATTTCCCTTTTTTTCGTTCTTATTGTTCATTATTTATTTCATTTATTCGCGCCTGTCTCCTCCCCCCCTCCCTCCACGACAATTACGGTAGACAGCGACGTTTGTTGGTTTTCGACGCACGTGCGTATAAAAATCGAATTTGACCGATCTCGGTCAAAACGCGGCGTCGACACGGTCGTTTGATTATATTTTAGGTACATTAACGACTATAATACCTATACATAATATAATAATATGATATATTTTCGTGTATAATTTACGCACTGACATTATAATCCTATACAAACGTCGATCTGTACAGCGGCTCAAGTAATTATTTTTATTTTTCATTTTTTTTCGGCTTATAACTATATACATATTAAACAGATGCAGTCTATCGATGCAATAGTATATCGCATATCGGATATTGGCGGTTAAATGTGGGTGCCCACGTGAACTTGCGTTAAAATCTATTGCCCAGGTATATTCATCGTTGAGCACTATATTGGTTTTCCTCGGGTACACTCGCGGATGCTTTAAATTTATAATGCGTATCCATTCAACTGCTTATGTCACGTTTAAGTCTCCGACCACGAACGCTCGACTTGGCCGAATTGGCATTCGTTCAAATTCGTGTATAAATGTATAATTCCATACAATCAATTGCGCTTTAGAAAATATAGAATCGCTTTACGTTATTAACTAATATATAAAATATAATATTATAATATGATCCGTACAAACATTACGACCAAACATATAGGTACCATAAGGTATTATATATAATACCATATATATTATGGTAAATCGTAAAAATAGTTTGGTATTATATAGTATAAGCACTATAAACATATCTATTGAAATGCAAGTTTTATTTTATTTATTTAAATTTATCATATATTATTTTATACGTGATGTTATTGCAACACTCGAAACGATAATGTGGAATCGTGAAAAAAAATATACGCTTCAATTATTTAGTTATATGTATACAGTGTCGGCCTGGCACACTAAAGGTCCATGGGTTAGTATTTTTAAGGGGCCCCCAAAAAATGTATATGCTATTTTACTGAAACAACACATTAAGATACTTTTATAAATATAGGTACACTTTACATTTTCACCAATATGGATCATAATAAAAAATGTATATTTTGATCATTAATCAACTGTCATAATATAATTTAGTATAAATACATAATAATTAATAATCATGAATGAACTTAAATATAAAGCAATTTTACAACTAATTATTTTTGAAACAGTAAAAATGTATTAATAGTTAACCCAATTTTTATATAAGTAATTATTTTAATTCATTAGATGAATAAGTTATTGTCTCAATTAGTTTTGTTAGCTATATTTTTTTCTATAGCCATTAACATTAATGGGGTAAGGTGATTTTGTTGTAACGTAGAGCAAAGTTTGGTTTTTATACAATTAAGCTTCGCAAATACCCTTTCAAAAATCGCAACAACAAAGCAAATTAGCAAACTTATAAATGACAAATAAATTTGACTGGCATGATAATTCTCGTACAATTAAAAATGCGCAGTGAATATATTTGTTGCATTTATTGCAATTTACTGATTTTGATATTTCATCATTATTATATATATTATTTATATATTATATAGAATATAGATATAGGCGTATAGTATTGTAAATTAATACTTTATACATATTTTTGTATGCAATATTTACACGATCGCTGAATCTAATGGCCCACCGAGACCCCTGCAGGTCGGACAAGCACCATGCTTGTCCTCATCCGAGTCCATTGTTTTTAAGAAGAAAGATAAAACTTAACTTAACTTGCAATAGCGCAATTAATCCAAAAAAACCTCCTCAAACTTGTTACTTGATAATTGTACTAGTATGCACTGCTTATCATACTATATAGGTATTAGGAAAATTTCCTGGGCCCCAAAAGAAAAATTGCTTTTAAAAATTACGGCTGAATACCATGAACAAAATTTACGACACTAAAAAAAACGGAGGGACCCCAGCTGCATTTGCATCCCAGCGGCCATGGCCAGGCGTCCAGGCCGACACTGTTATATACCTACTTCAAAAAAAACTATTTACAATCTACTTAACTAAAATATAAAATATATTTAAAACAAATGTATTTTTTTAACGATTTTTTAAAATATATAATATATATATTTGTCGGCTTTACAAAAGTGCATGTTATGTGTTTTTTCATATTATATAAGTTGTATATATATTAATACATTATACAAGTCTTCAGGGTAATCTAAAATGTTAATATAAATTATTATTATAAAATAGTTGGTATAATATTACGAGTTAAAAATAAACAAATAAAGTTACTTTAAATTAAATTAAGAAGGTAAAATTATATAATAATATTTTTTTAGGTAAATTATTATGTTATTCTTAAATATATAATAATAAAATCAATGAACAAATATAAATCATATCCCTATTATAACATAAACGTAGTATAATATATAATAATAGATTTTATAATTTACAGCCAAAATCTACATAATAATAAATTGAATTAAGTACTGGTTACTGGTATAAACTAGTACAACCTACAGGCTACAACACTCCTTGTATGCTTAGTTTGTGTATTGTGTTGGTACACTATTATAATTATTATACAATATAAAATATTAACATTGGAACATAATATATAAAATGATTTAACTATAGGTTACTTAGAAATAAAACTAAAATAATCCTTATTAAAATTTAAATTGTATACCAATAATTTTTTTTATTGTTACAAGAAATACACAATCTATACAAGGAGCACAATTAGTCAATAAGTATATGGGAAGGTTATAATACCTGGTTAATCAGGACTAAGAAGTCACCCATTAGTAACACTTAGCTCACAAATAAATTAAGAAGGGAAAACGTAACTGTTAAGTATACGACATAATTAAGACACAGAGAAGCAATAAAAAAGTATAATGATAAAAATTCTAAAATCTGTAGAGGCAGTTAAAAAATACTCTGAAAAAATACAGAAGTTTACAGAGAAACAGTTAATGGACACAACAACGTAAATCCTAATGTATCCAAAGATTTTGTATCCATATACACAAAAAAATCCCAAAATCAATCAGAATGCAGTTTGAAGATACAATTAAAAAAATACTGATTTCAGGGAAATATATTAAGTCTTAAACTATTTCAGTTGGTTGTCCAATGGAAACAAAATTGTCATTACTCTGTACTCATTACAGTAGTCGTTGTTATGCTGTCATAGTGTCATGTTCGTGTATAGATAATAATATATTATATCGTAATATACCTACCTACATGAATAATTCGAAAAATAAGATTTATACACTTTTTTTAAATTAATTTGTTCTTAATTGAAAATTTTAAGGAAAAACAGTATCCGTCGTAAATATAAGTCAGACCGTCTTATATTATATTATTATTATTATTATTATTATTATTTATACCTGGAAGTATTTACCTATATGGTTACAAAGATTCACTATCTATATTTATGTCACTTTAGGAATAATAAATTATTATAGTTTTCCATATGGAACATTTTTGAACCAACTTCTATAATTAGATCTATCTAGTCAACTAAAGGAATATTATGTGCTCTAGGTTAAGTATAATTCCGGTTTATGACCTCTGAAGGGCAACGAACGTTTGGACAAAAAACAAATTTAACTGTACCTACAAATGCATGAATAGGTACCTACGCTTGTCCAACATAAATGTTTATATTATTACATCATAATATTCATAATAATATATATTATTAGATATATAACAATATAAACATTATTATTTTGCTACTCAATTATATACATTCTTATTTATATCTACCTATGTTAATTTTTATTCCTATACTTAAGTCACGATGTAGTCGTTTGATTCACTATAAATTATAATATACTATATTATGTCCATATTGTTGGATATAGAGTAATTATACCTAGCCATTAATGGATATTTTTTATTTTATAGTATTATACTATTATCAATTATGACTATTATGTATATTTAATATTATAATACTATACATAAATACATATTATTTTACATATTTGATGTAATTATTCTAAATTAATTTTCAATCTTTTTTTAAAATAACATTTTAAATAAGCAACAAGATTAATAGGATCACATTAAACAATATAGGCAACTTTACACTATTAATTGAATTTAATATAATAATATCATCCATGAACAAAAGAAATCCTTAATATCATAGAAGTAGGTATTTAACACGATGGGCGTAACACGATTGCGCACTTTTTCCTTTTTACTTTAAGTAAACACAAATATTTAAATAAATCTAAATTCAAAAAATTTACCAACATTGATAATAACGTAATATGTAGAGTAAAAATATCTTATAATACATCATAGCGTCAAAAAAAGAAATATTAAGTCGATATTTGTCTATAAAAATAAAGAATTAAAATGTACACATAACGACGACAATAATTCGAGGGCGGGCTGATAAGCTATTGCCTATTAACGCGTAGTTTTAAAACTATTAAAAACACATGCATAGGCACAACTAGATCTCTAAAACGCGGGGTGCTTAAAATGTTGACAGTTTACCAAATGATGATATTTCACTTGAATAATAATTGTTAGGTATAAAAAACAAGTGGTGCTAAAGACCTTTTTGCACCCTCCTAGTTGCGCCAGTGAACACATGTGTAATAAATTAATTGATTTATAGCGAGTTACGAGCATTTTAAAATTTTAATATTTTACATAATTATAACTCATTTAAAAATTAAAATATCAATAAAGCCTATGAGGTGACCTAGAAAACTGTTATGAGCTGTATTCGGTTTATTCGTTCTGTTTATAGTCAATTTTTCTAGTCGATATTTATTACTTTTTATTTATTTATCAATTTAAAAATTATTTGTACCAGAGTAAAAATGAGTAAAAGTTGTGTTGAACTATCAAAAAATCTGAGTTTCTGAGTATAACTAAATACTGTACTTACATTATTTATTATTAGTTGTACAGATTTTAACAATATGTCTCTATGTTTATTAGCTATATTGATTTATTATAATATAATATATAATAATAATGATTGAGAACTTCACAAATATACAAGGTGATTCATCAAGTACGCTCATTATTCCTATTTTTTCTTTAAATACCTATGCATTTTTTCAATTTCTGATTTTGAAATTTTTAAATATACTGAAAAATCAAACTTTCGAATTATTGATTTTTCATGTATTATTTCAGGAGTGTCCCATGGTGATATAAACATTTATTTTTAAATGAAATAACCCCTCTTAAGATAGTAAATTATTTAGTTAATATAGGTTTTTGAGGTACGAGTATACAAGAAATATTGACAAATTAGTTAAAATAAAAATTTAATTAATTAGGTATTTCTTAATATATATATATATATTGAACGTGGCTACAAAATTTCGTAATTACGAAACGATAAACAACTGTTGTTCAACACGATAATATTGTATACAAAATACCGTTTTGAATTTTTCTTCAGTCCATTTCTGACGGTCAAACGGTATTGCTAGATGATAAACGTACGACACCAGCGCACGAGACTTAACCGAGATCAGATCAACCACCGACCACCATGTTGAACAGGAGCCAGTCCACTGTAAGTATGGAAGCGCCACAGCCGGCGACGACGGCAGTACGAATACGGCGGCCGCCAGTAGCTCAGCTACGCCGAGTCCCGGAATTGTGGGCCGCCTACACGCGTGGATGGGATGACCGCGAAACAGTGTTGAAAAGAGAAACAAGCTACGATCCAGTGGCAGGACTGCAGGAGCTACCCGCAGAACCTGTCCAATGGCCAGCAGCTCAAGGCAGTCGACCAACGCACCTCGAACAACCCGACCACCACCCCGTCCACTAATGGCAACAATGGTACCACGGTCCCGCAACAACAACTCGACTACCTCCCCGTCCGCTGCCATCAACATCACCGAAGTTGAATAAATGCAACTACCGCCAACAAATAAACTGGAAAAGGATGACGGGCCACCGGGTGAAGACATCACAGCTGCAGTTCCGGCGAACAGAACACTCCCCGCCTGCACCTGCAAAAACCACACCCTCGAATGATCCATGCCCGCCGCAGCGGGAAGATCTTGGGCCGTTCCAAAACGAAGACACGGTACTGGAAGCATCAGACACTCCCGAAAAAACAGGAATCCCGAATAGGTTACCTAACCAACAGACTGTTACCCCTCTCCCCTTCGGGGGATTCCTAACTGGAAGTACCAAATACTTCTGCCATAGTAAATTTTTATCCTCCTTTCTGAATGGTATAAACTACCACTATATACACTGTGTTAGCGCTGTGTATTATTCATTCCCCGTCTTCCCGACTTTGTGGTAAGACCCACCCGGGCAGACTACGCGAATAGGAAAGGCGGCCTCCTAGCGCACAATTGATCGGACGGTTTGCGAATCAGTGGCGCATTAGTCGGAGTAATTCTGGCAATTGCATTGGTAGACAAACAGTTCGATGAATTCCCGTCTCCTTCATTTCGCCAGTGCGCCTTATTTTGCCTTTGTAAAATTTATGTAAAATTAAACTAAAGTTGTTTCACTATTCTAAATAAACTTAATATACTAAAAAGTCTTAATCGTTTATTTATTTATCGTTTCGTCAACATGCTGTAACCATCGATTTTTACCTCCGGATATTTATATCGATGGTAAAAATAATTACACTAAGTTTATCGTACTCCACAAGTTTATTTCTATGAGTGTTTAGGAAATAATAAAATATACCAATAAGATACAAGAATGACACCCAGATGATATTGAAAAAGCAGTTTCAAAAGAATGTATACATTATTTTAAATCTTCGAGTAAACAAATGAATTGCATTATACTTATAGTAGTAGAGGATGAATAATTTGTTTATTATACTCGTATACGCAATGATTCCATATCAGCTAAACAATATTATTATTCTATAAATTTAAAAAAAAAATTTATCTGTAATTAAATGTTATTACACAAAACAAAAAGTGAAACTGTAGAATATAAATTTGTTATGCCGTACCTATTTTTATAAGACACACAGCAAATACTGAAGTCTGCAATTTGGATGTGGTAGGTGTCTTCAAAATAAGAATATCTACTTATTACTAATATATTACTTAATTAAATTATTTTTACAGTAGAAAAATGTTTTATTCTTCAACTTTTAAAATGGTTTGTAGTAAAAATTGGATCTAGTAGGTAAGTGTGTTTTTTTCTTGAGGGAGTGAGATTATTAACAAAAGTTAAAAATTACCAGTGCTTTTCAAAATAATCCGGAAAAATTGGGAAAGTTGCTTTATTGTTATTATGTAATGTAAATAATGTAATTGCACATGGAAAATAAGTATTAAGGTGTATTGTTACAAATATATAGTTCTATGATTAATATTTTTCGAATCACGACAAAAACCTTATTTGTGAAATAGATAATGTCAACATTTAAACCTAAATCACTCATACAAATTTATGAACTTTTAAAAATTCCATTAAAAAACTTATTTAGAATTTTGTACTCCACATGTCTCATCTAATATTTAAATTAAAATATTTTTGAATTTTCAACTACAAAATAATTTATTTTTTTTTGATTTTGAACAAGATTTTTAATATTAAACACTTGTTTATATAAAAAAATGTGACCATGTATTTTCGATATGGTTTTTTAGGGTCATAAACATTTATGAGGAACTTTATATAGTTATATTATAATTTCAATGTTTTTTTTTACTGGCTGACAAAAATCTCATAATACCTATATAAATCTAAAAAAAAACTTAAGTCGAAAATGTTAAATGCCCAAAAATATAATGAAAAAAGCTTCTACTTTTATTAACTTTTGGCTTCAGTCTATTCTTACAAAGTATATAGACTATAAAGTTTATTATCTAGTATTCTAGTAATTACGTACCTATTTAGTTAAAATGTTAATTAATTAATTTTCAATACTACTTATTTAGTTATTCACTTACTTATAAACACAAATAGAAAAATATTTTGAACATCTCACATAATACAGTTTTTGTAATTTAATATTTATTGTTATTAAATGTTATTTAAAAATAACAAAAATGTTGCCTGTGTCAAAAAATTTTAAAATAAGAATTATAAAAAATAAAAATAATATTAAATAATAAAACTAATGATATTACCTATTGGAAAACAATAATCAATGTTTAATTTATATAATCCCATAATATCAATAACAGTATTTCAAAATGCACGATGTCATGGTTATTAATTAGTAATTTACAATAAAAACTAGCATTTTATTCATGGCTATTAAAAAGAAAAAGAAACTTGTATTTTTAATTAAATTAATATAAAAATAAACCATTCACATGTAAACAAATTGATAGCTACAGCTTAGCACCTGTGTTAATATAATAATTTAATATCATTAAAATTTAAAGTAATTCTTATTGTTTATCACTCAGACACGGCCACAAAGATTGTTTTAATAATTGGATATATTTATATCTAAAATGTATCTCCTTCCAGAGACCAAAGCCACTCTACCTCCACCTAATCACTCATTAATAGAGCTATCATAGGGCTATTTATGTCTTAAAATATAAAATAATTAAAAATAATGTGTATAATATTATTGATACTCTTTATGATATGTTACGCAGTAAAGTATTTAATATGTTATAAGCAATAAAAATTTTAAATACAAAATTATTGTATAAAAAAAAAAATCCAACAACCAACAATAGTTTAAAATACATTTTACAATATAAAAACTTAAAGGGAGTCCCCAAATTAGTATAATAGCAATAATAATAATAATAATAATAATAAAACTAATTGTTTTGGACGGAACAATGAATCATAAGACACTTGTTATCAAAGTGGTGTTGGAGAAGGAACCCAAAGTGTTTTGCTTTGTTCTAAATCGACAGCAGCTTTAATTTGTGTACACATGTATGCTACATTAACTCCCGCTGGTATGATGGCTAAAATATAACATTTAATATTTAAAGTATAACATTATGAAATATTATAATATGTACTTTTAATAAAATCACACCTGAAATATAATGTCGATATTCAGATTCAAGTTTTAATGCATGTTCATACATTTCTTTTGCAGCTTTAGCAGAAATTTTATCATGAGATGATCTCGAGTCTTTAGCTTCTTTCACTTGCTTAGTCGATTTAAACTTAATTAACAAAACAATTGGATATATATGATGACGATGAAGTCTCTCAACGCTAGTAAGACCAATGTCAATTATACAATGACAATTCTATAAAATAAATATTATAAAGTTCAATAAATATTGGTTTTAATATGTTAAAGAAATTTTAAAAACAATTACTTTGCTACAGGCTTCTTTGAGTCCTGAGACAGAAACACATTCATAAACAGACCCTTTTTTCCGATAATCTATATACAAA
This sequence comes from Rhopalosiphum padi, assembly GCF_020882245.1. NCBI lineage: Eukaryota > Metazoa > Arthropoda > Insecta > Hemiptera > Aphididae > Rhopalosiphum > Rhopalosiphum padi. Next base: position 6,301,961 of record NC_083598.1, on the reverse strand, counting down.
CTATCAGCAACTCCTTTTTCCATAGATGCTTGAGAGCAATGTTTTGCCTCTGGTATATATCGCATAAATAAATCAGGAAAATCTACTATTAATTTATCAGTTACGCAATCTGCCAGAGGTCCGACAACCATTACAGGACGAATGCTTGGTTCAGCTGAAATTAGTATAACAGATATATAATACACTGTTATTTTTGTTTATAAAAGTACACTTACAATTTAACCTGATAACTCTTTGGTAAGAAGCAATAACAATGGCATCGTCATGTAAAGTACCAGAGTCACTACTATACCATCCCAAGTTTATATTTGAAAAACTAGCCAATTCTTTGGAACTGCTGCGTTGATGCTTTTTACGTCTAAAGAAACTACGTCTTGTTGCACGCCGTGCATCACCTTCTAATTCACCTCCACTACGTCTAATTACAAGTTCTTCTTCAACTCTAATCATACAAAAATTAAATTCAACAATAACATAACAGTGCAAAATATTTTTATATTTAAATGTAATTACTTGTATTTGCTAGGTATAATTCCAACTTGTTGTTTATAACCATTGTGATCAACTAACCACGCTCGCCAATTTCCAGGAACACCATTATACATTGTGTTATCTACATACAGAACATCATCTTTACGAAATTGTAGCTGTGAAGAATTACTACCAGCATCACTTAATTCAATTGTACGATCAAACAATGCTCGTATAAAAAAGCTATCACCAGGTTTATCCTTTATTTCGTTGTATTCTATTATAATAAAAAAACAATTAAATACAATATATTTTAAAATTGTGTTACTACTTACTATCAATTAAATATTGTGCGAGAACAGTGACTTTTTCAGCTGGCTTGGCTAATTCATAGGCTGCTTCTTCAGCAGTTGCTTCTCTTAAATCTGTTCCATTATATTCAAGTATACGGTCACCAGTTCTATGTAAAAAGTATACATTTATACTTAAGATTAATTAAAATAGACAAATTTTAAGTAGCCTTACCGTAAACCTGCATTATAGGCCAATGAATTTAAGTTTACACTGTGTACAAATATCCCAACAGCATTCCCACCAACTAGACTTATACCTAAATTACTACACTTCCTTGTCTCCATGATAAAATACCGTGGCTCATATGCTCTTAAACTTCTGCTATCTGTATTTCGATCACTCTTTCGACGAGTTAATGTAGCCATGCCATGAGTTATAACTGAAGCACCAGTGGATTTTCTATTAACAGTAGGAGAATTGCATGGTGTTGGAGTTTCTGAACGGCTGCTTGTTGAACTCTCAGCGCCTTCTAGTTCTTGGTATTCTAAAAGAACAATTCAATTAAAATCATATCATACCCAATCAATAATAACTAATAAGACATACTATCTGGGCTATATTGTACTAGCATGGTAATTGAATTTCCACATTGACGTAAAACATTTGCAGCTAATTGATACGTCGCACTCCTCATGTTAATTCCACAAACTTCTAGTAGCTGATCTCCAACTTGAAGACCTACTTTAGAAGCCACACTATGTTCACTAACAGTAGAAACAAAAACTCCACCACTATCAACACAAGATATCTGAATTCCAAGAGGTTCAACTGATTTCTCTATACTGATCCATCTTAACTCGCCAGTTAATGGACCACTCCCAACTCCTCTTAGTAGTGGTTTTTTCAAATATCTAAAATAATAATTTTATAAGTAATTAGTATTAATAATATTAAACATTAAATTGTATACTAACTTTGATGCCCAACCATATTCAGGTAAAGACTGTCGCTTGTTGGCTGGCATAGCTATTTGTCCAGGATTAAGAACTTCAACTCTAAAGGTAGGCATTGGGCTATCCCTTTCACTACTTACAGATCTATCAATACTCCCAGTTGATATACCAACTGCACCACCACTACTTTTACTAGCCACGCTTGGGTTGGAAGGTATTCTAAGTAAAACAAGAAATACATTAAATCATATTTATTAATACATATTAATTATTATAAAATATACATAAATATTTAATTAATCAAAATTTGTTCAGTCACTTAACAAAACATGCCATTTTAATAAATGTCTACCTAAACAGTGGAATTAATATTTCAAGAACTTTTTTTATGAATTTAAAAAAAAAATACTTTTAATAAAATATTAATCAATAACATTTTTAACATCTATTTGATATTGTAGTTTAATGTTGGAAAAGCAAATAAGCATACATAGTATATGAGTTTATCATACATAATATTTTACAATTCTTTTTTTTAGGATAATATAATATATTATTTTAATACTTTTATTAATTATACTAAGAAATATTAAAAATATCATACTGCATATGTCATTTCTGTCAAATATACATTAACAAAAGCAATTTTATGTTGTTACCTTTAATATATATAATATAATAATATTATAATGAATTGACTCATTACCAAACTTAAATGTAATAGGTACTAACAACATAAACTGTGATTGTACATAATTTTTTTTTTTTATAGTATTTAAAATTTTAAGCAAGTAATGAGTATGTAAAAATTTCAATTTAAAAATGCTCGCAACATAACAATCTTTTTATATTGTACATATGTAAGACAATGAAAACATAAGATGTCTTCTTAATATTTTCTTAAAAATAAAAATGTACAGCCAAAAAATAAATAAAATAAACATACCTAAATCTAGGAGTTTCTCTCTTTCTAGGAAATGTACCAACTTCATAACCATGATAGGATTCTGGCATATCTTCACCACGATATCCGATATTAGTCATTATGCGATGAGGTGATCTAGTTGTATGTCTATTGTAGTGCATATCAACCGATGGAGAGTGACTATGATGAAACTGTAGAAATATAGATTATTTATATTAATAATAGGTACATTTACATAATATTGACTTCATATATATAATATATATATATTTTTTTACTTGAGATACATGACTGTAAGGAGGTTCAAAACAATATAACATTGATTCCCCACTATGAGATGGAGATGGTTGAGAATATCTACTGTATTGTGGAGTGAAAAAGTGATGAGCATTAGATGATGGTGGTCCATACATATGGGATGTAGGTCTTGGTGCAAGGCTATCTCCAGCATTACTTTCAGTATCACTATTTGTATATTTACCAGTTTTCTTTTTAACATAATAATCCATTACATCTTTACCAACTTTACCAGATCTATTTAAATAAAACATACAGATCATTTAAAATATATCTTATTTTAAAAAATAGAACAAAATGAAATAATTACCTGACAGAGAAATCTATTGATGAAGTATCAGTTTTTGAATTATTTTGTGAAGACCAAGATGGAGGATTATTTAAAAGTACAGACAATGGCAAACGTTCCTTATTTTTACGAGGATGAAGTATTGTACCAGTTCCATGTTCAATTACAGGACCACTTCTAGCTTTTGGCCAAGTACCACCATTCTTGTCTAATTCTTTAGATTTTCTGTGCCGACTGTAAAAATTATAAAAGATATATTTATTATATAATAATAAAACTATTTCCTAATAACAAAAAAAAAAAAATATAAAATATAATTGTGTAATGAACTAATTCAAAACATCTATTTAAGAGTTTTATATAATTAAGAAGTTATTATTGGTTTTGGCTTTACATAAAATAATTTTTAAGGTATTTATCATAGTATTCATTTAATTGTGTTATATATACTTTAGTTTTATACCATAGTTATAATACTATACATTATTATTTATTTTCGCACTCGTGAGTTATAATTTGTACAACTCTTTTTTGATTATCAAATAATAAAACAAATATGAAAAATAATGCATTTCATTCATCATTGGTTAAAAGGTCCATGAAGAAAATCAAAATAATAATTGGTTTATTGTATCTTGTGATATAAGGCTATGAAAATAATATTAATAAATAATTTTAGTTTTCATAGATGTAGTCAATAAAATATGCCTGTTTTGAAATAATGTGTTTATTTTTAATATAAATAAGTTGATATGCAAGTGAAATAAACATTTTTTTTTTAATAGGCATTGGCTCTAACATACTATACTGATTTACTTATTTTGGCATATTATTAATTTTATGGTCTTATAGTCCTATTTCTAAAAACTGAAATAACACAACTACACAACTGAACTAATGCCTATAGTCTTAAAACTGAAACTGGATGCTACAAAATATAAGAAAATCTATGAATGTTGAGAAAAATTGAGAATGAAATAATAAAAGCAGTAAATATTATATTAAAAATAGGAAAGGTATATTAAACCATGAAAAAATAATTACCTAGAATGTTTAGCAGTAGTAGGGGGTGCAGGATGTGGTCTAAAAGCATCAATTACAGAATCTAATTCAGCAATAGCATCTTCTTGATCTCGTTCAGAGATAGAATTATTAACAGGTGAAGGATTTCTATGAGGTTTTTCTGGTACATCAAGCATTACTCTTCTTGATTGAACATATTGAGGTTTTTGATAAGATTCTTGATACCTCGAATAACTAGATTTGTCTGTTTGTGTTGTACTATTAGTATATTTTTTGTATATATCACGATTTGGTCCGGAACCACAATTTCCAGCACAATATGTTGATTTCATAGTTGTAATAGTTAATACATCACCAGGCTCATGCAATAATAACATCGCTTCTCTTGAATGTTTTATATTATCTACTGTAGTGTTGTTAATCTAAAAACAAAACAGAAATAACAATATTCAAATAAATTATTTGTTTTCATTTACATCTACATTCTTCTTACACTTAATACTCTATCTCCAACATCTAAATTTCCATCTTTAGCAGCCAGAGATCCAGGTGTTATTTTATTAATGTATATACCAGTTTCCAATGAAATTCCATGATCATAATTATTTACTTGAAGTTGAGTTGTAAAAAGACTTCTAGATGGAGAAGCAGGTTTTCTTCGTCTAACAACCAGAGTAGCGCTGCTTAATGATCTCATAGTCTCTAAAACTAATCGCTTACTAATTGATGTACAATCAAGGCTATTCACTCTTAATATACAATCATTGACTCTAGAAAAAAAATGCACGTATTTTAATATTATCAAATAATAATAAAAAATTAATATTGTATGTTATCATTTAAATTTATAAAATAATTAAATAAAACTATTCAGACAAAGCCATCACATTATTTTATTTCTCTCCCAGACTCACATATAACATAGCGAATATGCATTCACAAAAACTTATCTTATGTTGTTAGGGAAAAAAATATTAATAAAAGTGAATTGACTTATCATAAAAAATTTAAAGTTAAGATTATTATAGTAACATTTTAAATAGCAAGTGGGTCAGAGAAAACAAATAGTGTACTGACATCCTTTTAACTAATGAGTTATTTTTTTAGATACAAAAAATTATATAGATTGGATATTATATATATATATATAATATAGTATATACAGACTATATAATAATAGTATTTACAAATAGATTTTTAAAATATAATATATTCAACCTTAATTTTCTTGCCGCCACGCTTCCTTTATTGACAGATGATATATAGATCGCATTATCATTGGGATACAAAGGATCATCTCTTCCCCCAAGTAAATCAATTCCTAAATCTTCATTTGTTCCTAAAACACCCTGAAAATATATACATTTAAATTAAAATATAAATTGTTTAATATTTTAAATAATACTAACTAAATCAATATTTAATATTTCAGTATCCCAATCTTGAAGGTCAGTATCTATTGCAGAATCTTGACTGTAACGACCAGTAGCCTGTAATTGTAATAAACGAGCTTCTTTTTCCAATTGAGCTTCCATTTTTTCCCTATAAAGTAAGAAAACATATTAATTGTATATAAAAAAAATATATATTATAAACTATTATTATCATACTTAAAATCATTGAGTTCTTTAGCTGTATCACTTTTTTGTTTCATTATATCATCACAGTCTCTCATAGCACGGGCCAACTTACTCACAGCATCATCGCGCTGTTTTCTTAAACTATCACAGAGAGTTCGTATACTTTCACGTTCTAATACAATTTTATCTCGTTCACTAAAAGCCCAATCACGGCGTCTTTTAGATACTTCTGCTTCTTCTAAAGACTCATCTAATTCATTACGATATTTATCTGCTAATTTTCGTAAACGTTCAATTTCTTGGTTAGCCTGATCAAGATTATCCATACGTTCTTTTTGACAAGAGTTAAATAAATCTAAAGAAGCTACTTGTTCTCGTGAATCATTCCGATTTTCTCTTTCTCTACTAAAACCATAATCTAAATGACTCTTAAATTCTCTCTGAGATTCATTTTTGGCTGTTATCTCTCCAAATCTTTCTTGATAGTCATTGCATTCTTTAAGTGCTTTATCACGGTCGTGTAATGCTGATGATATTTCACGTTTTAATGATTCAATGTGTAATTGTAGAGTTTTTTTTTCATCCCTACAAGATTTTATTTCATTTTCCAATGATTTATTTTTATTGTATGCTTGAGATAAATCTTCAGAAAGTTTTTCAAGTTCATTATGAACACTATCTCGCTCACTCATAATAAGTCTATATTCTTTAACAGCAGCATCATGAGCTTTATTCAAATCTTTAAGCTCCTTACTACTTTTTACACTATAAGCAACAGCAGCTTTCATTTCTTGGACTGCTTCTTCATGTTGTTGTTGAACTTTTTGTATAGCTTCTTGAAGATCATTACGTTCTCGAAGTGTTAAATCCCATTGGCGTATAGCAGCTGTACACTGTTGTTTTAAACCATCTCTTTCTCGGAAAGCTATATCCCGTTCTTTAAATAATTCATTACATTGTTTTTTTAATTGGTTAATTTCATCTTTCATCATGTCCATTTTATCAACAGCTGCTGAATGTGTGGTACGCAAATCTTCATATCCCTTTCTCAAAGCTTCATAATCTTCTAGCCTTGAATCATATGGCATGAAGTGATCATTTAGTGAATCACCACTTGCTGTATCATCTTCAGGAATATCCTAAAAAAAAAAAAAAATATTTTTATAACGTTAAAATAAAATTCTAAAATCCCAAATTTAATAATTTTTTACTTTATACATACTTAAATATATTATTGACAAAATAAACACCAAAAATTCAAATAAATAAATGCTATTGGTATTTTAAATAAATTTTAATTGTGTATAATGTATTAATATGTTTAGGACTTAGACGTGTGGTCAACTATTGAATTAAAGGTAATTGAAATATAATTTTGTCAATTTGATAAATTACTCATGTAAGCAATTTTAATTTATAATAATGTACATATTATGTAGAATGTTAGAAAAATTATATCACCTAAATAAATTATTAGCTAACAAAATTAACTGTAAAGTATATAACTAAAAATCAAGTGAAAATTCAATATAAGAAAAGGATAAAATTTTTTATTTTCTAATTGTTTTTACTTGTTCATTGTTGGTAATATATGGTCATGACTTTTTGTTTTTTGCAAATTCAAACAATCCTGATATTGATAACAATAAATTATACAGCTGTCATGAAGTTATAATTGAAATTAATGTTGTAAAAATGTGTGTCCACAATCAGCTAAATTATTATGAAAACATAAACGATGTCTCATTGCCATGTCTTACATCATAAAGTAAAAATAAACTATGATGCAAATAAAGCTTATAAAAATGAATTCAAAGTTTATAAATAGTCATAATTTTATGTCTTATAAACAGGATATAGATTTAAAAATATCTTTAAATTCAACTGGATATTAAAAGTAATGTTATAACTACCTTTAACATATAGCTAAATATAGTTAGAAACTTTTAATTATATAATTATATTGTGTTTGAATTTATCATAAATTTCATCAAATACTAATCTTTTTTTGTGGGACAAATATACTTCAATAACTATATTTATTTTCTTAAAACACAAAACATAAATGTTTAAAAAATAATTTGCACTTCTTTCATTAAAAATTATATTAAACATTTTTAAATTGAATTACAATTAAAAACCATGGTAGCTCCAATAAGTTTCAAAAAACTATTTTTTTCGATTATAGGTATATTTTTGCATTGCATTTGATGTAACAATAAGATTTGACCATTGTACTTACTTTTCATGTTACAACAAGAAATACAAAATTGTATAGTATCCTCAATAAGACAATACAATTCTGGTCCTCATCTAATACACAACACATTTTGAAGAAACTGTAAATTTGTTATTTCCTTTCCTTTATTGTACCTGATTAACTTATCACTCACCTCCGTTATTTTCCAAGATGTTGGAAAACTAGTTTTAATCAAACTATTCCTAAGTATTCCTTTGATCTATCTAATATTTTTACTTTCTCTTATACCTAAAACCCAGAAACCTAAATACTCAGAAAATCAGAACCACATTCTTACTCTGCACTTTTATTTATTCTGAATTTCAAAACACTAGAATATCATCATTCAAGATTAACTTATACTTTCAGTACAAACTTTTTGTCAAAAATATTAAATGTCCTTAATTCTTAATTATTTTTTCTTTCTATATTTGTAATTCTCAATCTAATAATATGACATTATATTTAACCAAGAAGTAACTAATTATACAAGTAATATTTCTGGAATAGAATGAAAAAACCATAAATAAATTAAAAATCAATTTGTTCTTCCAAACTTTGACTCATTTAAAATTTATTATTATTTCATACTAGGTAATTCAGTTATAAGTATTTATTAAAATATATAAATTTATTATTCTCATTAAAATGTTTTAGAATTTATTGAAATTACAAACTACTAGAGTTTTAGCATAATTCTAATACTTGTAAACATTACAATCAAGATTCAAGACATAACCATAGCAAGATATTTAATGTTATCTTATAAAATTATATTCAAGTCATGGACTAAGATAGTAAAGTATATCTTAGTCCGTGATTCAAGTCAATAAATTAGTGATTAAGAAGATAAATAGCTAGTAATGATGTTAATATATCAAAAATAAATGTGTATTTACTATTTAGCATGAGTTTATTATGAATCTAATAAATATTATAAATATAATATATGCATGTTAAAAATTAAATTAGACAAGATCAAAAATATTGAACTAGATTCATAATTATATACTGAATGAACAATTTGTACTTAAGGCAGTAAATTGTATATAGCCTGATCTAAGACCACTATTATTATTAAATTATTTAAATAATGCCTATAAAAATTACAGATATTTTGAAATTGGTTACAATATTAATCCCTTGTAAAACCAATTCTATTGATCTTTCAAATATTTAATTAATAAACAGTAAGAAATATGTACCTGTTCAGATCTATTCAAGATTTGTTTTTCAGCAGCTAATTTAGCACGTAATGAAGATGATTCTTGGGCAGCCTGTTCAATTTGGTTAATCATCACTTGATTTTGACCACGATAATATTCTAATTCTTTTCTTGTTTGATCATATCTTCTTACTGTTTCTCCATGTTGTCTTAAATTAAATGAAACAAAATATGTGATTTAAAATATTTAAATTGTATTCAATTTAACATAAAAATAAATATATACCTTCTCAACATCATCAATTCATGCATTGCTTTATCACATTGTTGCTTTAATCCATCATAATCACGTTCACGATTACTATTTGCGTCTCGATTACGATCATTACTTCGATCCGAATAACTTCGAGTAAGCATATCTATCATAGAATAGAATGAAAAAAATAAAATATATATGTATATATATACTCAAATACTATTGTTAAAGGATTTTACAAACCAGTATTTTTGGAATTTTCAATAGTGCTGTTTGACGACATTTTAATATATTTGGTCTAGAGCACAGAATCGTTAATTTTTTAGCCTTAAAAATGTCATTTTAATTCTGTCCCGAATTTAAAAATTTATAACGGGATGTACTGAATTTATCCATGACTAATAGATTATGAACACAAGTAAATAACACAATCAATTAATGTAAGAAAACATCCAAAGATTTAAGCAAATATATTAAATTAAAATAGAAAATAAAAATTATAAATTGGAAGAAACAATAATAAATATAATATATTTACTAAAAATCAAGTAACGAAAAAAAAATAATAATTGTAAACTGTTTAGGACGTTTAGGTAGTAAATAGTAATTTGTATTATTATTTTATGAAAATATACAGATACAGAACAATATTGTAGATAAAAATATAAAATAAATGAAAAACATATGTTAGATTTAGGTTACAGAAGGTATAAATATTTACACTTTACACGTAACCGTGGTCCAACAGTTTTCATTCAACAATGAAATCTTTTGTGTTATAGAAGGGATTATTGTGCCGTTTCGAGTCTTAAAACACTATTGAGTAGTCATTAGACGAGTTGTAGAGAGAGGGAGACGTTTAGTTCTTAGACAGTGTTGTGGTCATTATAAGTGTTTAAGTCTTGACCATCTATTTTCTATGGTCTTGACATTGTTGTGTACTTGGTTCTATAGAATTAATTACAATAATAATACAATATTATCGTGTTCAGTATTTTGTGGTACTACGTTATCACTGTGATAATGACTATCACCGTCCTGTGATAATATAAGACCGTGGTGCATAATATAATAATATGTATTTCTATAAAAGCATGTGGGCCGGTATTACTTGTTACTTATAGTGATAAACATTTTGGCTCTATTAGTCTATTATGAACACGAGTAACGTGAACGTCATGAACTACTTAGGAACACAGAATAGAATAAGACTCATTAGTTATTAAGATTTGAATTTGAAATTTTGAACAGATAATAGTGAATTTCAATACACTTTATTTCAAAACAATGGTTATTAGCATAGGATTCGAAGGTAGTGCAAATAAATTAGGAATTGGAATCGTTAGAGATGGTGAGGTGCTGGCGAATTGTAGAAGAACATACATAACTCCACCTGGTGAAGGTTTATATTTTTCTTTCTTTTTAATTGTTACCTAATACATATTTGTACCTATATTTAAAATAAAACCTTTATTGTACTGCTTTTAGGATTTTTACCCCGAGAAACAGCACAACACCACCAAAATAATATTGTATCATTATTAGAAGAAACAATCAAAACATCTGGCATACAACTGGAACAGATCGATATTGTATGTTTCACAAAAGGTCCTGGAATTGGTAATCCTTTGGTTAGTGTTGCTGCTGTGGCACGTACTGTTGCTCAACTTTGGAACAAACCTTTAATACCTGTTAACCATTGTATTGCACGTATCCTTTTAAGGCTTGCTACGTTTTTATTTAATACTAATTATTAGATTTCAACCTTAATGATCTTGACTAGATATAGAAATGGGACGCTTAATAACTGGTAGTGACAACCCTACTGTTTTATATGTTAGTGGAGGGAATACTCAAGTCATAGCTTATTCTGGGAATTGTTATAGAATATTTGGTGAAACAATTGATATTGCTGTTGGAAATTGCTTAGATCGATTTGCAAGAGTTTTAAAATTATCCAATGATCCTAGTCCTGGTTACAATATTGAACAAATGGCTAAAAAGTAATAGAACATGTTAAATTAAAAATTATAAATTTGTATTAAATTATGTATTGATGTTTTTTAGGGGTAAAAAATATCTTAAATTACCTTATGTGGTAAAAGGTATGGATGTATCGTTCTCTGGTATATTATCTTATATAGAAGAAAAAGCACAAACATTGTTGTCATCTGGTGAATATACTCCTGAAGATTTATGTTTTTCACTTCAAGAAACTCTTTTTGCAATGTTAATAGAAACAACAGGTAAACTCAAATAAAATTATCTTTATTAATATGTTCAAAATTTAGAATAACAATAATTTTAACCCTTATGGTTTTAAATTTTAACAAAGAAGATGCTATGCTTGCATGTGTTGTCTCCGTATACAAATACATACATAGAAAATTGTATATTCTAATTAATCTATTTAACTTGTGTTTAATATTAATGTGAATTGACCTATTATCTAATATAAAAATAAAAATATTTTCTAATGAATCTCATACATTTTTATATTTTAAATACAGTTTTAAAATGCTCATAATTTACATTTAAATTAAAACAAAAATTTAACAAAATTCAATAGATAATATACTTAGAATTAAATTTAATAGTCGGTATATTATATGTAATATTAATCATAAAAGAATTTAACAATTTATTCCGAATGTTTAATTTGCTGTTAAGAGTTTGAAAGACAGTGACAATACATGCAAGTGTAATGTTTTCTTAACAATTTTAATACTATACAAAAGCACAAAAAAATAATTTTATTTATTTAAAATTTTAAATAATACAATTAAAATTTGTTATTGATATGTTATGGTAACTTTGGTTCTATAATCAAACATTTTTCTCAAATTAATATAATACAGATCTGATATCATACAAATTGTATGATTATGAAGTCACCAATTAGTAAGAATTAATTGTTAATCAATGTAAAATATCCAAATGTACCAATTAATCTGTAATATACATATTACTTAACTCCAAAAATTAAAAATATTTCTCAACATTCGATAGAAAACGTTTATGAAAATGTGTGATATATAAATATAATTAGGATTATCACTATTGTACAAGCAAGTTGTTCATTACTTTAAGGCAGCAATAATTTGAAGGAAATTAATGCTGAAAAATTAAATAAATAATAAATATTGAAAATATATCATTTTAATAAAATTGGACTTAACACTGTACATCTTATATCATTAAAATAATTTAATTTAAAACTATCACAATACTATAATGTTAACACTGATTTAGATTTAAAGGCACTCAAATAAAATAGTGAGTGAAATTATTTTTACAAGTTTGACCAAATTTAATACTATACATAATGGCCCAGAGTTAATTTTACTTGGCAATGTTACACTGAGTCCAAGAAACTTTCAAACAATAACATACCTACTATTTACTTTTGGATTTTTCTTATTTCACTTTTTATGTTTTCTCATACATACACAGCTTCTGATCAGAGTTATTAACACGTTCACGGCCGCATGTGACATGGGTGCACGTTCAGACAGACTGGTGTCACATATGTGTGACACGATCAATATTATGTTTAAACGAGATTTATTTTAACAAATATTATTTTGTTGTGGTTTATTAATTATTTATACATTTGATTTGTATAGCTGATTTAAATTTTGACTGATAGAGTTATTATTCTTATTTTTGTATTGTTATGATATTTTTAATTTTTTGCTTTGAATTGTCTAAAGACCTATCAAATTTACCCCTCGGCCGTGTATGTGTTAATAATAATTGACTATTTATTACTCTTTAAAAAATATCATCAACCTACAGATACTTAATTAGTGTAATTTATTAATTGTACATATTTTTCAATTTATGATAATTCAATATAACTTTGACTAATAGTTTGACTACTGACGTCGACAATTCATATTTATTCTATGCAGCAGGTGTCGACAACCTGTATTACTTTCTGATCTCACCTAATAATACCAGCATACAACAAGCTATTTGTGCTTGCGCCACTGCACAGATAAACGGTTGAAATTGTTTAATTCGCGGTGGTTTGAGATTCCGGGTATTTTTATTATACTTATTACTATTATTACAAAAAATGTTCCGCATAGGGGAATCGCTCAGGTCAAACCATGCCGCAGTCAAAGTGTTAACACTTAAGTTTCCACTTACAGCCAAAAATTATCTAGCAGAATACTATTCTTAAATAAATAATCAAATTTTTAATTCTTTCATTATATTTGAAAAACAAAAAAATTAATTAATTAATTAATAGCATTAGGTGTACATTAAATGTCATAAATTATATTTATACTTTTTTTTTTAGAAAGAGCAATGTCTCACTGTCAGTCAAAAGAAGTATTAATAGTTGGAGGTGTTGGTTGTAATGAAAGATTACAAGAAATGATGAAAATTATGTGTGATGAAAGGAGTGCAATATTATATGCTACTGATGAAAGGTTAGAAAATAAATAATAATTAATTATTATACAGTATACAATTCATTTTTAAAATTATAAGCACTCATAAGATTGTCTTTGATAATATAGGTTATAGGTTTTCAAACCTATTATAGTTATAATTTTCATGGTACGACCCATTTTGAAAATATTTTGAATTTCGGTAACCCAAAATAATATCAATGACTTTTTTTTATAGGATGTTTAAAAACATATTTAAAAATATAACGTGACCTTCAGTTTAATAACCTCTAATATAGGTACACAGTTTTGATACATAAAGTTACACAACTAGTATAATTACAATCAAATGAATTATTGAGATCATATACATAATGCATGAAATATTAATTGTATTACTTTAGTTTAATAAAAGAATTTGCATGCATTATTTCCATCTTATGAATGGATAACATAACAAATTTTGAATTCATTAATTGTAATGTAGTGTTGTTATCCTTAATATTAGAATCAATTATTGACCTATTATGTTAGTTTTTATATTTTATTTTTAAAACAAGTAATAAATATATAAAATATTTGAAAAATCTATAATTCTTAAAAATTTAAATTTTGCATAAAAAATCTAAAACTATAAGCTTTCAGACAATTTAATTTTTGACCATTAAATTATCGAGGATTAACATAAATGATCTTGAATTAAAATTGAACATTTTTTTTTTTAAATATCTAATATGATTTCATAATTCTATAATATTATAATTTGGGATTATAGTTTATTAAGTATAACTTCCCAAATAATTAATATTAAAAATTTAAAGTAACTGTATTTATCAATTCAATAATATTAGTATTGTGGATTTTTCTGTCTTTATTATTATTTTTCTAAAACTTGTGACACTTTTTAAAATATAACTCTTTAAAGTAGAGATCTTTATTATATTATGTACATCAATGTTCTCAACTAAAACAATGTTAATAAATAATGACTATATAGTTAATTAAAATACATGAGTTTTAACATTTCTGAAAAGGAATTATTACAATTACAATTATCACTGTTATCATTTTTCAAGTTTTTACTTCTTTGAATGGCAACATACTTTACATTTTTATTTAATTTTTCAGAGTATTGCAATACATAAAAATTGAATTTTGATCAAATAATCAATTAGTTTAATTAAGATTAAGAATTTTTAGAAAAATGTATGTTGTAGCTTACTGTCATAAAAGCTAAAATATAGTTTTGTTAACATAAAGTTTGAATTTGATACTAATGAATTCAATTTTGAAACTTTTTATAGTTGTTTTAAATTTTATTTATATTTATTTTATTACCTTTTCAATATAAAATGTTTTACATTATGTTTACTTAATTAATATCTTTAATTTAAAATGTTTTTTTATTTTTTAAATCATGATTGTTTAATATGCTTATAGTGCATTTTTTGAAGGTTTATTAATGCATTTAATTCTCAGCTCTAATTGTTACTTATAACTCAATTATAAGTATTTAAAGTTAAGATGAGTTAATGGACCAACATTTTGTGGGGTATCGCTAGTTACTCTGCTCTGATTTTATAAAATACTTTATAACTAATTATTTACTTGCCAAAATTTGATTTTATGCATCAAAGTATGAAATTAAAAATGTATGTTGTCATTCAAAAAAAATAAATAAATAAATAAACAAAAAAATTATAAAAATAAAACTAAAAAAATTGTAAAAAAAAATATTTTCAATAAAGTTAAAATAATGAGTATCGATACTGAAATGGATCACTTTGTTATAAAAAACTATTATTAAACCATTAACTTTTTTGCTTCATTTAGAATCTAAAAATAAACATTGATATATTGTTTTTAAATGTTTGTTTATCATAGATTTTGTATAGACAATGGAGTAATGATAGCTCATACTGGAACTTTAATGCATAATAGTGGATATAAGACTATATGGGAAGATACATTTTGTACTCAAAGGTATCATTTAATTATTAAAATATTAAATAATAAAATAAATTATTAATTTCTAAAATAGTCTTAATTTAATCATAAATAATTTTTCTTAGGTTTAGGACAGATGAAGTTGAAGTTACATGGAGGTCATGAAAATGTGTTAAAGCTTTTTTTATATACACTACATTAGATTTTATGTTACACCAATAACCAAAGTATTCTTGCTAAAACGCAAACTAATAAAGCAAATACAGGCCAAATTGAGTACATATCATTGATTCTTTGAAGATTATTTTTAATAATTCTTGGTTTATCCACCATTTCAGCTATTAGACAATGTTTTTTTGCAGACTTCACGATTACTTTAATGCACTTGCCCATTAATTCGGGTTCTTTTCTCACTAAAACCTAAAAAAAACTTACAATTTAAAGTTTATTCTTAATTTTTTATTAATATAAATAGTTATAGTTAAAAGAACATACTAAATAATTATCTATAAATTGATATTGATTATTTATATATTATAGTTTAAAAAAATATGATAGATTCTGCTAAAAATTCTTCATTTATTTATAAAATTAATTATTCAATATAATATAGAGATTAGGGAGTTAAAAATATTCTACATTTAGGATTTTAAATTATTAATTTTTATAACTAACCTGTTCATAATATTTATTATGTCCAATTAACTCAATACCATTTTTGGCTTCTTCGGTTATTAAAATCTCCTGTACTTCCCCGATTCTATGGTCATAAGTGGTATAAGAATGAAATAATTCTGTAAGACGTTTAGTTCGAAGTTTAACCTTTAAAAAAAATTTGATTTCAATTCCATAAAAACAACAAGTTATCCTTATTGATTACCATATCTGTGGGAATTTTAGGCATTCTTGCAGCTGGTGTACCTTTACGTGGGTAAAATTGATTAATAAATAAACTAGGAAATTTATATTTTTCACAAACACTCATTGTTTCAGAAAAGTCTTCTTCTGTTTCAGTTGGGAAACCACAAATAATATCTGTTGCAATAGAAACTCCGGGTACTCTGGTAAAAGAAATTAAAAGTATTAATAATATAATTTAATTGGTTTAAACAATTTTAATTTACCTTTGTCTCAAAAAAGTAACAACACTTTCAAATTCTTCTATAGAGTATTCACGTTTCATGTCTGCTAATACTTGATTACTTCCCGATTGTACAGGCACATGCAAAAATGCATACACTCTAGGGTGAGATAAAATCTTGGCTATTTCCTATTTAAAAAAATAAATAAATAGACATTTCCTAGCATAAAGTGTGATTTTACTAAACCTCTAGATGATTGAGTATGTATGGTGGATTAGTCATACCAATGCGCATCATACAACCTTCAGGTATGATAGCAACTAAACGCCAAAGAAGTTCTGGTAAATTTGTTTGTATATCTAATCCGTATGCACCAGTATCTTCACTTGTTAGCCATAATTCAACAGCACCTTCATTAAACGATTCTATGGCTCTTTGTACAATTTCATCTAGAATATATTATATTGTAATAGGAATTTATAACTATCAATGAATGTCACTACATTACTAAGTTACCTGGAGGATAACTACCAAGGTTGCCTCTTGCATGTTTCGTTTTACAATAGGTACACTGATTCAAACAGCCAGTGCTGATAGCAATGATTTCAATTAATTTATTTTTGCGCATCTTAGGTAATTGTAATCTGGCACCGCCATCTTTTTTTCCATTTATCTTCTTTTGACCCAACAAACGAATAGTATGTCCTATTGAAAGTAAGTAAAAATATTGTTTCATGCAAAAGAAATTTTATTTAACAAACCTTTTAATGTTTCTTCTACAACTTCTACTACCCTGTCTATTTGCTGAACGCCAATAACACTTAGATTCTGAATAAAAGAAGATTTTTTATCACCCTGAGGTACACAACCAGCCACTACTACAAATTTTCCAGATTTTTTCCCAGCACAAATTTCATTTCTAAAATGATCTTCAGCTGGATTTTTTACTGTACAGCTATTTAGTATCCAGAGATCAGCAATAGCTTTATCCTCTAAAAACAAATATTGTTTATACCAACAAATAATTATTAAGAATTTTTACTCTTACCAGTTATTTTGTATCCATAATTTGATAGAAGCCCTGCCATGTATTCCCCATCTGAGCTGTTGTGTGAACATCCCCAAGTCTTAATAAATATTGTTTGAGTACCAGGGATTTGGGATGGTGGCTGATGATTTTCCCTTAGTGGTCTGTCCTTAACTTTGGGACGCAAAGATACAATGTTCCTAGGTTTGACTCTACCAATTTCAGCAACATCGGCAATGGAAGATATCAAGTCTTCGATGTCACCAACATCTTCCATTATTGTTTACTTTCAAAGAGCCCCAATTTAGTGATTCAGTTTATAACTTCGTATGGATATTAATATACGCCTAATGCCTATACCTAAAGTAAACAAATCATTTTTGAACACGTTAAACAATTTGTACACGGATTTAGGTAGCATACTAATCAACTACAACAGAGTATAGGTACCTAATTTTTTTTTATGATAAATCATCACTCATAAAAATTGATAACGGTTAGTAAAAATTAGAATCATTACGGTGTAGAGCTCCAAAACGTATTCAAATCTAAAAATTTGTTTGCGTATAGATGAGTGGAATATTAGAATGTGGATAAATCTACATATATTGATATATCACAAATACATCTGATTTAAATTAATTATTATTTCTTCTTGTTAAACATTAATTCATTAGATGTCATTCGTTTTGCCTCTTGCACTCGCAAACTAAACTTAACGACGGGCATACTACACAGTATCATTATGATTTCTTATAACGACGAAACGGTAATTTTCATTTCTCGACCGTTCACGAGATGCAACACAATATTATGCAAATGCAATATGCATATTAAATCGAACGCGTAATCAACAATAATATAGCACCACAAAGTAAATAATAACAAATTAAATCACATTCAAGTCGTAATGGTAACTACTATTGTATAATATACATACAAACGTACGATTTAAATATATATACATATACCTTTTGTTTTAATAAATCGTTCAACTGCCTATCGAGATTTGAGATATCTTTTCTATTTCTACATCGTGCTGTCTATTAATAATCAATAATAATAATAATAGATTACGTATATATATATATATATATATATATACGTAATTATGTAATATCACAAAAGTTTATAACTACATTAATAATAATAATAAATGTAACTTATAATTGTACCCGTGATATAGATAACGCGATGCCGCTTCGTATCTCTACTCTTTGAGCACAACAATAATATTGATATTTGATGCCAAATAGTACAGCATTTCGGTAGTTTTTCGATTCGTAGATAGATGACGCCACCGATTACTGCGTGCGGATGTTTTTTCAAAAAATTATTGAACCCAGAACTCCGTTATTGCGAAAAAAAAATTTGAATTATTATGACATTATAATAATTATTACTATAATTGGCTTATTACATTTTAGCGAACCATTAAATCGATCAATTTTATATACAAATCTGTAACGGTATATATTTTAATTTACCCAAGTACATGAAGTACACTTTACCTATTTTAAAAATGTATCTCAAGTATAATTTAAAAAATACTGTTTGTTGATAACATGTAGGTAGGAATTTAGTCAAATTGTTAGAAAACCTTCCGTCTTCTAAAACAAAATTTATATTGTAATATTCATATAGGCGCAAATAGAGGGGTCTTGGGGGGTGGGAGAAAAGGGCTTTTTAATTAGTTGAGTGGACCACGAGCCCACAACTATAAACTCAGTTTGTCTTCCCACACCGATCTCTATCTAATATGTATGCTTATAGAGGTATTATTATAATTAATTTTCAATAAAAACATTTCCCTTCTCATTTTTACAGACTTAGGACTGTCAGTGATCTATAAATTAGAACGAGGTATGATTAAAAATATTTTTTTTTTAAGTTTAGTAAAAAGTGTTAAAATGTGCATATAAATTAATTGGTTTATTCATTATAATATTGGTCACCCGCTCCTTGTACGACAGTTTATTATATACTTCTTAGCTTGCCATCCTAGGCCAACCGCCTTACGTAGGAGCCTGGTGGTACAGTTTTTATAATGGGACCCAATTAGTTGTTTATCTTTATCATAAATGGGGCGTCGTTCAATACCGCACACATTGAAATATATCAATAACGTATAAATTTATCTACACGTTTAAGAAATAAAATAATATTATACGATTATGGTTTTTATTTTCCAAATATTAGTACCTAATAAGTTAACAACATTTAGTATGATCGCGACTCTATTCGATTTCACATACATTTATAGTAATATTTAACATCAAAATCGCATAATGGATGACGTGATACAAGTGTACACAAATAATAAAGGTGCGCAATCAATAATTTAGGTACCAAAAGTATTCATATCGACTTTTTCGTACAAATAAAAATTCCGGGGACTTAGTTTGGCGTTGCAATTATAAGTTATGCAGTGTTATGGTGACGACAAATTCAAATGTAAATGTATTTATTAAACAGAATAAAAGTGAACATCACAATGAAACGAATGAAATTAACCCAGAATTAAAAGAAATTCGATGTGCCATTAAACGTAAATCGCAATTGGATTTAAACAAAAAACCTTTAAAAATTATAAGGCAAGAATTATGTACGTCTTCAGTGAGTGCAGATAATATTGATGCTATGGCCTATGAGACAGTCTATGTATCGTGAAAGACGGAAACTTCTACCCCCTGTGCCTGTGTCACTTTCAGATGCTCTTTATAAGGTAAAGGAATCAAACATCACACTAAATAATGGTGAACAATTTGTGTTTGTGAATGAGTCCACTCAAATAATTATAGTGACATGTAAAACAAATCTCCAATTTTTGTGCAATGCAATTGAATTTATATTAGCAGACGGAACTTTTACTTATTGCCCAAAACATTTTTATCAACAATATACCATCCACGGTGTTTGTAAACAATATTACGTACCACTTGTTTTTTGCCATCAAAAACAAAAGATATTTATAAACAAATGTGGGAAACATTAAAAGATTTATGTTTAAATAATGCCAATAGTGTATTCCAGCCTTCTCTCTTACTATATTAGATTTTGAACTCTGTGCTCACATTGCTGCTAAAGAAGTATTTCCTTTAATTATTATTAAAGCCTGTCGTTTCCATCTTGGTCAAGCATGGTACAGAAAAATCAGTTCCATTCCAATATCAAAAAAAACTACGACGATAAAAATTCACAATCTGGTCTATGGTTAAAACTTATTTTTGGTTTGCCTTATTTACCATCACATGATTTCTGAGGCGTTTATTGAGATAATGGCTACTTGTCCAGAAGAAAAACAATATTACGATTTTGCTGATTACATATTGGATAATTATATTGAGACCAATCATTTTTCACCAATATCGTGGGCAGAAGAACCCAATAAAAGTACAAGAACGACTAACGGTGCAGAAAGTTACCATAGTCAACTTATAGGCATGAATTTTATGTTCCACATCCTACTATATTTCATTCGGTAAGAATATGAATTTAAAATAATAAATACATTTTGGGTTATTATTAATTTATTTTTGTTTATTTTTTTCTTCCAGATAGATGTGTTAAAACAACAACAGATAATTACTGAAACAAAATTTCGACTCATACGAAATGGCAACGTGAACCGTACACGCTAAGTATGGCGTATGCAGGGAGAGAGAAAAATCTATTTTAAATGTATATGATCGTTTCATAAACAACGAGATTAGCTTGATTGATTATTTAAAAACATTAGGATGTAAGTTTATTTCAATTTAATTATATATTGAATTATTTTATATTATGATTTTTAATTAATACTAAATTATTTTTTTAATTAATAACAATAAAATATGTTTAATTTTTAACTGTCAATCAAATGTGTGCAGTTTTGAACTATCGACTTTCCAAATTTCCCTTTTTAAGTTTTAACAATAGAATAAATGTGTGCGGTATTGAACGATCTAAAATGTGCGGTTATGAACAGTAAGTGTGCGGTTTTGATGACCGCCGCATAAATGTTATCTCGGACCCAACTCGGATACGTCCATTCGGAAAACTCGCCGACCAACAGTCACCGAAGGCTCTTAGGTATTTTCAATTTTGGATGTTTATAGGTAAACGGAAAAATATATATTTGAATCACAAATCGTCATTCGGATAGTCGGGTTGCAATTTAATCAGTTTGTAAACATTTACATTGTAATAATTTAATTATGGTTTATTTAACACAACATATTTAATTATAATATAATTTGTATGATATTTTGATAACGTGATACTATACGAGTATACTGAATTATAGGCGACGTCTATAACCAGTAAGTCCACCTGCAAAATACCTCGCGTCGGCTGCAAAAGACGTCTCGTAGTTTTCAAAAATCAACAAGTGTCCGTAAATCGACGCAAGGGTCGAAGAAATCGTCAGCAATCCACCAAAAATTCGTTGAAAAGTTCAATGTCGCCACAACCACTGAAAATTTCTTTGACTACTATGCAGATGACGGCGAAGTAATCTATAATTATCTCCGCCGTAAAAGGGCGCAAGGGCAATGTGTTTTAGAAGGTAGTCAACATACTAATTCGTTTGCCCTCAATCAATGTGTCTTAATTGCCTCACACGATAAATAAAAGATATTAGACTACCTATAGTCCGTATTAATATAATTTTCCGCCCTGATACAGGGCTATCATAGCGATAGAAAACAGAAAAAACTAATTATCGTGATTAAGTATCTGGCTACTATAGCTCGGTCTCCAAATTCCAATCGGCCTCTAACGACGGCTAATGGACGGCTAGCAACAGTCGGTCGACTAAGCACGAGTCGAAGTGTATTTTCTCCGCCGCGTAATAATACAACGTCATTATCGTGTCCCGTATACTCGCCTTCGCGACCTATATATATATATATATGTGAGTACCGCCGCTTAGTCTGCAACGACATCAGTTTGTATTACCAGTACATATCAATTATCAATATAATAGGAGCCTTTAAAAAATAAAAAACTGTAAGTAATTATAATATTTCTACAGACATGTTTTTGAATATACGTGACGATTTTCATATTATATAAACTCGCGGAATAACGATTTAATAACATTTCTTTCTCATTATATTCTTATATAAAATAATGTATGTAAATGTGTATGTATGTATAATTGTTTTTATTTGTAATTTACTATCAATAAATGAAAAATTCTTTGTTAATGAAGAAAACTGAATTCTCAGTCTTAAAAATGCATTACAACGTGGCTTTCAAAAAGCGAAAAGTCTCCGTAAATCGACGCATGGGTACAAAAAATCGTCAGCAATCCATCAAAATTTCGTTGTATAGTCCGATGTCACCGCAACCACTGAAACTTAAGATAACGGCGGAGATAAGCTATAATTAGAAAACTTTTACTACCTAATTAATAATTATAGATTACATCGCCGTTATCTGCATAGTAAAAGAAATTTTCAGTGGTTGTGGCGACATTGAACTTTTCAACGAATTTTTGGTGGATTGTTGACAATTTTTTGTACCCTTGTGTCGACATTCGATTTCTATGAGTAAGGTTTTGCTGGTCAAACATCGAATTTTTCTGGCCTATTGTTGTTTTTTTACTGCGTACCGAAGAACTTTGGTTACGTGATGAATTTTTCTGGCCTATTGTTGTTTTTTTACTGCGTACCGAAGAACTTTGGTCACGCAATGAATTTTTCTGGATGATGGTTGTTTGTAATATTTTTGGTTTCTCATAATTTCTATAGAAGTTGTAACATCGCATTAGGTACATTGTCATATTAGATTAATATGTGATAAAAAAAACGTGTTTATATGTGTGCTAAAAAACGATTAAGTATACTGGAAAAGTTACAGTAAATTGACTTTAGGTGTTATATATAATATATAACAGCACTTATATGAGAACATTTTTAAAATACGTGTGTTTATCTAACTTTTACAGTGGTGTATATATAAGTCAAGCCTCTGCATCCCTCAAGATACACTCAATTAGTGTTGGGGGGGTGGAACTGCGGAAGAGTACAGACGAACAGTACTTTTAGAATGACATTAAAAAAAAAAACTGAGAAAGTTTTTTTTAACCAAACAAAATCTTAAAAAGTTCATTTTAGTATTGAATGTTATTATTTCACCTAAATGTAGTAGTAAAACAGTTATTTTATTATTATGTATATAATAATATATATATAATTCGCTTCTTAAATTTAATTATTTCTAGTAAACGAAAATAAAATACTATTTAATAATTTAATATTTATGTTTATGGGGTCTCCACCTTTTAAAGGTTATAACTTGTCATCCTTCAGAAAGTTTCACGCTACACTACTTAACGTTTCAATGACGATTTATTATTAAACAGTAATACAGTGGATTCCGCCTAATGTGGGCACCGGTTAAAAGTGGCATCCGCTTAATATGAGCAATATGGGCAAAATGATCTGGTCCCAATTCTCAATACTAAATAATTAATACAGTTATACAACTCATTTCGGTTTTTATAGGCAACCGCTTAATGTGATCAAATAGGGCTGGTCCCAACGTGTCCACATTACGGAATCTACTGTATAATATTTCCAAAGATTCTCGTTAAAAAGTCGTGAATGCCAAAAAACTAATACAGATATCAAAAAATTGTATCCTTTAATTAGTATTTCTGCCGATTTTCGTAAATATCTTGAGCAAAATACCAGTTTCAATCGCACTGTTCTAAAAAAAATAGGGATCGAATTGAATAGTTGGAATTTTTGATGCTTACCTTGTTATTGAAGTGCATTTTAA
This sequence comes from Rhopalosiphum padi, assembly GCF_020882245.1. Lineage (NCBI taxonomy): Eukaryota > Metazoa > Arthropoda > Insecta > Hemiptera > Aphididae > Rhopalosiphum > Rhopalosiphum padi. The sequence goes on along the minus strand of NC_083598.1, from coordinate 6,277,239 downwards.
AATAGAACCCGACGGAGTCGTTACCGATGATTGAGTTTCTGAACATTCCGTTGTGAGAACGCTTGACACCCAATTCGTAAAAAACATGTCATCTGGATAATACAAACCCCGTGTAGGAAGATTCATTGCAGTTGATTTGGTTTCTGAAACTCTATATAAAACGCAAACACGATGACAATAGGATACATATATTGTAAAGTTGTTTTAGACCGACGTATAAGTCGTATAACGTATAACGTTTATATGAACATGATTGTTTGGAAAAGGGATAAAATATTCCAAATATCTTACGGTTTAAATAGTGTTTTGAGGTTTTTGGTGTTCGACTGCCCCCAGATACCCAAGTTCATTACGTCTTCAGCGCCGTTACCAAAATATTGGTACGGCATACAGTTACAACAATCCAAACAAATTGAAGTGATTGTCAAACTAATTGAAAAAATGATACAAAACGACATGTTTCTATACAAGTGATTAAATATCCGCAAATATATACGGAGAACCGTTAACTAAGCAAATTACGAATCTTTTATTTTTGAATTTAAATTAATTTTATTTTACTTTTAGTATTTAATTATTATAAATTATAATAATATAATATTATTAATATATACATATTATATATACGGTATATATTATAGTATTATTATATTATATTTTATTTTATTATTATTGTATCATATTATATCAACTTGTTATATCAATTAGAGTCCTTCCATTTGGTAGTTATATTATATTTGCAACTTTGCAAGGCTTAATATCAAATTCGAAATTGTATTTATAAAATTAATATGAAAAATGTTGGCTCTCCCTCCCCCCACCCCAAAAAAAATAAACCCAGATCCACCACTGCTCGTTAACATAAGTACCTACTACCACCTGTATCAAAAAACATATCAAGATTCATATAATTTACCTATATAATAATATAGGATTTAAAAAAAAAAAATAAATAAATAAAACGTCATTAAACGACTTCTCTTTATAGTTTATAATTTATATAATAGTATAGATTATACCCATTTTATTATATTATATCACATCATTCATATCGGTATTAAAATAATTTATGTTATTATTATTATTACAATTTTCTGTAGATAGGTAGTACTGTAGTAGCATTGATTATAAATAATTTTTAATGGTAGTAGGTACCTACATGGTTAAATAGTTGAGTATTTAGTATTTACTATTTAGCCATGGGTATCTATATACTTTTGATTATACAATAATATTCTATAGGTAGTTTATTTTATAATCAATGGTATCGTGTCAACTAATTGTGACTTGAACTAAACCTACACTTTTGCGATCACACCATGTTGTTTATATTTTGTACTATGCGTCTATACTCGGTCCAGCGAGAGAACGCGCCAATTCTGCGCAACATCCCGCCACGTCACCCTCCTATCAAAACTGGTTCGCTTATGGCTGAATGTCACTTGAGAATGGCGAGAATGCGCAGAAAAACTGATTTTAGTGGTCTGCTAGGCGTTATCTCGCTGAACTGAGTATAATATGCAATTTGTGAATTTTATTGAAGTTGTAGCACAGATGTCAGATAAATATCTGTTTTAAATACAAAAGAGCCGGGGCCGGAGCCAACAATGAAATGAACAATAGTCAATAAATGTCAATTGTCATTTCAATCATGGAAGAATTATATATATGTATATATACGAATTATGAAGTAGAGAATTAACTGAATTTAATATTTTTTTTAAAAAGTAATTTCTTAATAATTATTTAAAAATGACACTCGAATAGCTGATCGAGTTTTTGTTTACCCATGACTGAAGTTTGAAGTGTTTGAACCACGATCTAGTAGTGAAGTTGAACGTTTCCGATATTATCTATTGCCGTAGTGGAGAATATGTTTGATAACGCCACCGCGACCCGCGACACATCGTGGACCATGGTAGCAACATATTATGCCCCACTAGACGTCTATAGACCAAGACCACTACATTACTACAGTACTGCACTTGACGCTAAGTCGCTGTTACAGACTACCGACATCGCCCGTTAACTTGGACTGCTTGGAGAATTAGAGACTGGTGGAATACCTCTTCGTCTACCTCAACGTGAATCGACTGTTCACTTTGTCCGTGAACGTGGATTGTCCTTGCCGTCATTGTTCACACATCGTGCGATAAGATGAGCGTCGACATGGTTGAAGACGGTCAGGTAATGACGATAATTGTGATTATGTTTAACTAAAAGATTGTTGTTTGTTACGTGGTAATAATTATAATAATAACGTTGCCTATCTCTGGTATGGTGTACCAGTAGCATCCTGATAGCAAACATAAGAATATGAAAGGTTTTAAAAAATATATTAGACAAAACATAATACTTAGTTATAGGCACCTATAAAAATGTATTTTATTTTATTGAAATCTGTTAGCAATACATGGGGAAAATGATGAATTGAGATTAGTTCAGAACACATATTGTTGGTAGGCTGTATGATTATTTTATATAATAAGATTATACATTTTGTTAAATAATCAAAAATAGACAATAGTTATCCTATATCGCCGGTCTGTGATAATACGGAACGAATACAACATGACACACATCGTATAATAGTAATATTTGAATACTGTAATTTTGTTACAATAATCAATTTAAGTGTAATAATTAGGGCTCGGATTTATATGTAAATATATTATTTTTACTGTGACTTAAAATTATTTAGTCGATATAAGGCAATTTATGATCAAATCGAAGATCTTTATTTGAAAATTTAAAAATTCATGTTATCATAAATTGTAATCAAGATAATTAATATTTTTAATACCTTTTTTTTTTAAAAATAATTTTACTATTTAAAATGTAATTTGTTTCATTAGAAACTCATATGGATTTATTATATTATTATATAATTAAATAATAATAAATAATGTTAGTAAAATATATATTTTGAGGTTTTTAGCACATATTTATGTACATATTTTGGTAGCATAAATTTATATAAATCCGAGCTCTGGTAATAATGATTTTTTGTGTTTAGGATGAGGAGAATTCAGGATATGGTGGATGCGAAGGTCCAGATGCCATGTATGTCAAGCTCATATCTAGTGATGGTCATGAGTTTATTGTCAAACGGGAGCATGCCTTGATGTCAGGCACAATAAAAGCTATGTTAAGTGGCCCCGGCCAGTTTTCAGAAAATGAAACAAATGAAATCCACTTCAGAGAAATACCGTAAGTAGCGGTGGGCGGTGGCGACAACCATCATATAAATATATAATATTATACAAACCCTGGTAACAGAAGCCTTAAAGATATTCTTTTTTGTTGTTTTTGTTTTAGTTCTCACGTTTTACAAAAGGTGTGTATGTACTTCACATATAAAGCTCGTTATACAAACAGCTCAACTGAAATTCCTGAGTTTCCTATTCCACCACAAATTGCTTTAGAACTTCTGATGGCAGCTAATTTTTTGGATTGTTAATGCTAAGTAATAAAAACAGATATTTAAAAATTATTATAATTACAAAATTTAAACAATCTAAGCTTTTAAAACATTCTTGCCTTGATAATTATTGGAATAGTAAATAATAATTTGTAATTAATATTATTTATTGTATCTATAAATTATAATGTGGGCATAGATATCCAATATATAAATTAATGGTTTCTTTGTAAACAATATTCAATTTTGTATTTTTTTTTTTTAATTATCTAAATTTTATAAAATCTTAAATGTTATTAATTTAATATTTGTTAAATAAACAAATAGTACAGATAATAATAATAATAAAAAAAATCAAATCAATCAATATAAAAAAAAAGATTATTGTATTAATTAATACTAAAATAGTAAAAACTTTAAAAAAAAATATGGAAAATACACACATATATAATTGTTAATAGGCATTTTAAACAAAATATATTTTACATAATTTTTTATTAAATAAAGTATTTGAATATTTAATCTTGTATAATATAACTTATGTCTTATTCTCAATTAAGTGGTTCAAGTACCTATGCAGTGTCGTAACTACCCTCCGTGGCGCCCTTGGCGAATTTTATTTTGGCACTTACTTTTGTTTTATTTCATAGGTATCTATAATTTTTATATAAATGTAATAATATTACATTCTTTAGTTATGTGTTAATCAAAATACTGCCATATTTTTTTAATATTTAATTAAAATAGGACCGGTATCACAATAAACCATTGTAATTAATATTACAATTTTAGCTTTCTAGCCTTTTTTGCTGCGAAATCGTTTATATCATTACAGCTGATTGAATTGCTTGTTTCAAATTCAATTGATGATATTCCCAAATTTATAAGCTGTTCCTGTCCTAACGTTGAGCGTAGATAGTTTTTTATAATTTTTAATTTGCTAAAACTTCGTTCGCAAGAAGCCACAGTCACTGGAAGAGTAAGAAAAATTCTTAGGGCTATTTCTATGTTTGGATATATATCTTTTAAAGAATTAGAATGTATCACGTTGATCATATTCATCATATCTTAAATAGTCGGGAAAGCCGCGGTCGTTTGTGGTAATAATTATTATAGCCGTTCGTCATTAGTGCCGATATGACTATATGTTTTATACACGCAAAAATAAAATGTATTATATATATATATCAATATATAATATAAATGTTTAAGTAGTAAACACTAATAAACAAACATCATCAAGGCGCAATCCAGTACCTATGTAATTTTTGTGGATTACATATTTACGCTTGGCTTTAAATAATTTATAAAAAAAAAAAATTTTATTCTCAAATGCGCCCCTTACTTTACTGCGCCCATGTCGCCAACCTCTAGTTACGGCACTGTACCTATGTATCATGTAATTAGAAATGTTTATATTATAGTATAATGTTAATTGGTTTAAAACTGTAGTAATGCACACTAAAACAGCTATCAATGAGATGAGATGATAATAAACATTTAAAAAAACAATATTTATATTTATAACACTAATAAATATAAACAATGTTCGATTATTTTGGTTAAAAGTTATATCAGTTAAACTTATTAGTAATAAACTAATAACTAATAACTAGTCCAGATTTGTATACATTTTCATATTTTTACTATGCATATTGCATATGCAGTTCAAGGGTGTAAGAAATGTCTACTGTTTGTTTTGTAGAGAATGCATAGAAAAGTTTATAGTATATGTATTGTACTTAGGGATGACAGCATATTATCTGTTACCTATTATTTTCTACTATAATACTGTGATAATACCATATCTATTACATATGGACATTGCCGAAAAACTCCTCTCACAAGTTGAGGAACTTATTGGTATTGTCATAGCAATTTGAAATAATTTATATAAATTAGGAAAAACATTTTTTGTTAAAATCTTTTTTATATCATTTAAAGTTATATATTCTTTGTCAGTAGATTGCATTAAACAATTCTTTACCACTGCCATTTCTGACTTCAATACATCTTTAGATACACACATCAAATCCTGAAAAATATATAAAATACAGGATTACTTTTAAAAATAGATAACTAGAGTGTAAGTAGGTAGAAATTAATTTTATAAATGATAAATCAATACTTATTTTATAATGATCTACAAAAAAAATACTTTCCTCAAACTTAAGTTGACAAAATTGATCAACAGCTGTAGCCATTTGGAGGCTTTCAGGAGAAAACCTTTTTTCCAGGTTTATCAAGATAGCATCAAATACAGGAAAGAATGCATTTTTTTAAAAATAACCTTCAATGGTTTCATTAGTTTCATCGATACTATGTTCAGCACTTGTGGTTGCAGTGACATAAAAATGTTTAAAAATTGTCATCTCTGTCTTTTTCTTATACATCCTAGTTAAGTAAATATTTACTTAAAATTAAGAATTATAAATAAATATATCTGTAATCAATGCTTACCTTTAGATGGTGTTTGGTACTGATATGTCATTGTCTTAAGCAAAGGTTTCTATTTCACACCAAAGCTGAGAAAAATATTCTGTTCTTAAATTTTTAAAAGTCATCATCACACCTTGAATAATATTTTTAGATTGCCCTAAGGTTGCAGTTTTTTCTTGAAATTTGATGGCAACAATATTAATATTAATTAATACTTTATGTAAGATAAATAAATAAATTATAAATCGTCCACTTTTTAAATTTGCTAATATTCCTAAAACAAAAAATTGAACTTTTATTCATTAATAAATATTAGTTATTAGTTATTATAATATACCAATTGCTTCATTTACTCCTCTATCATCTTCATTATTGGTTTCTTCTTCTAAAGCTTGAATAATTGCTTTATAACTTGCTTTAGCATACTCTATATTACGATAGCGGCAGTTCCATCTAGTATCACCGAGTCTAATCAATGACATATTTTTTATCCCTAGATTGGTTTGAATCTCAATTAAATTTTGATTTTTTGACGGATTTGAAAATGTATGTATAGGTATTCTAAAGTGTTGAACACATTCCTCGTTTCCTAAGTTTGATATAATAAGTAAAAAATAAAATCATAAATATAAAAATATTCAACATACCTTACACATAATGCCATTTGTTCTTGTTTGTAACACCTATAAATTAATTTAATAAAAATGAAACAACTAGTCCATGTATAAAACATAATAATGTATATTTTACCTTGCTTCATCACACATAATTCCAAATATCTCAACATCTTCAATAACTTTCACAATATCTGCAGATATATTTGTAAATTCATCTTGAATTATATGACTTGAATAATTGGTTTTCAGATTAAATTTTTTTGCAAATGCCCCAATATCCGCCTATGGCGCTGAGGGAGCTTTAGCCCCTGCCCCTCCCGAAATCCAGGAAATATTTGCTTATTATGTATTATCCTATGTAAATTGTAGAAATTCAATATAATTATTATAATTATAATTAGCTGCAACATTTTTACTTTCTTGATTTTTAATCAAGTAATTAGTATGGTAATTGAAATGAAAAAATTCAGAATTTTTAAAACTTCAAGAAGTTGTGTTAAATTGGAAAATGATAAAAATGTAACTCAGTTGTAATGAGTAGGGAGATAATTAAGCTAGCTTTAACAAATATAAAATATTAATGAGAGAGATTCGATACCACACCCAAGTGGTATAACGATTTGAATCCACAAAAACGTTGGCGTGAATAGTCCCAAAATTTTTATTTTTTAACTTCTCTCCAAAACTATTATACCTAAACTGTTGGCTGATAGCTCATTAAAATTTCCTAGTAGATACAAAATGTGAGATTCAAAATTTAAAAAAAAATTATTTAATTTTTCACAGTTAATTTCTGGTCAGGTGGCACTGCTGGGAGCCTTCCTTCTCTTGTTATTTTTATATGTTACTTATTTACTCTGTCACCACACTTACTCATTATACACTTATGTATAGATTGTAAATATACTTATTTTTAATAAAAAAAAAAAAAAAATTTTCACAGTTAAAAAAATAGTTATTTTTTGCTAGATTTTAATTTAGCATGGTAGATTACTGAAACTGGAGAACGGATTTTGTATTTGGGGTCTTATTAGATTCACATTGGCTAGGAGAAGTGCTGTGAAGATTTTCAGAAGGAACTTTATCTTCAATTTTTAACTCACTACAAAGCTATTAAGCTGAAAAACATAAAAAAAACGCCCAATAAAATGTGTTTTAATTTTTTTTGAAGCTTTGTAGTGAATTAACTATAAAAGGTAAAGTTCTGAAAATCTTCACTGCACTTTTCCTTCAGCCAATGTGAGTCTAACAACACCCCAAACAATAATAACAGCGAGATATCACCACAGATCACAGATCATAGGGTATTAGAGTAATATAGAGGCAAGGTTTATAGATTATATACGATTATAGAGTATAATCTGGAGGGGGCCGTTCCCTATAATGCCTGTATAACTACTAAAATGAAGCCAGAACTTCGACTCTTTTTTCAGAATTATCAATTTATATAAATTATTAAAATATTGTAAAATGTCTATACATGATAACCCGGTGCACCGTATTTAACTCTATGAATTGGACACGGCTGTGGTATTGGATAATAATCAACGTATTTATATTAACTATCTTGGCGGGACACACAAAAAAATTTTACCGGCCGGCGTCGGTGAGGAGTGAGGACATTGGTCCGGTATTCGTGGCCAGTTATAAGACTTATAAGCGTCGATATCGTCTGCCAGGGTCGCGACTGGCAGAGTCGGACGAAGTTGTGCGCCGCGGAGTCGTTACTACCCGCTTCAGTCGAGGCGAACAATCAGATAGCGCCCTGCGCCCGTGCGCGGAGTCTTATGCGGCCCACCACACTATCTTGGTAATAATATAATAATAGTTATCATTATTATCTAATATGACCATATTGACCATCGATTATCAAATACCTACCAAGCCACAAGTGAATCTATGCGAGTAAGTGAGCCCTGAAAAGTGAAAACCTGTGCAGGACCGGACCGGACTCCAGGAATATTGCTAATATTGTTTATTGATCATCAATAATAGTATACAATTATTTTCGTTACTGGTGTTTGACTAGAGTATTGCATCTCAATTTTGTATCCATAAGTGTTGGTCCTTTGATCAGTACACGGTTCTGACTTCAAAAGTGTAAATCGAAAAATATGATCGTCGACACAGATCAAGAAAGAGAGGTAATGAAAACATTTATATTTAAAATTCATCACACAATTTCGAAAAATGGACTCATGTTATTTGTATGTACATGTAGGATGTCGAGATCGACTTAAGTGAGTATGGCGATTGCAAAGGTCCCAATGCTAAGTATGTGAAGTTAATCTCAAGCGATGGATGTGAGTTCATCATCAAGCGGGAGCTGGCTTTGATATCGGGCACAATTAAAGCCATGTTGAGTGGACCTGGTCAGTTTTCAGAGAGTGAAACAAACGAAATACACTTCAGGGAGTTACCGTAAGCAATAACGACTTTGTTAGAGAAACAAAGTTAAAAGTTGTGATTTATTGATTTTCTCTTGTTTAGGTCGCACGTGTTGCTTAATGTTTGTAAGTATTTCGCATACAAAGCTCGTTATATAAACAGTTTAGAAGAAATACCAGAGTTCATTATCAAGCCGCAAATTGCTTTAGAACTATTGATGGCTGCCAACTTTTTAGACTGTTAACTACTGTCTTCCATGACAGAATATTACTATTGTTATTTTAGTAATATTAATATTTTAATTTTATATAAAATATCATCCATGCATCTCCTTACTTTTAAAAACTATTTTTTTTTAACAAAAAGATTATAACTATTATATACTACCATTGACTCAAGTTTAATTTTAAAACATCTATTCAAAATGTTAAATATGTTACTATAAAAAAAGAAAAAGAAAATTATAATAATGTTTTCTTTTGTTAAAATACAAATGTATTTGTTTAATAATTCTTTTACTTAGTTTATTATTGATTACCTACTTTTAGCATGTTTTTTACATTATTTAATATTCTACTTTTTTATAACTTTATACAACTTAAATTTGAAAATAAGAAGTCATTGATTATTATTAATTGAAACATAATGTTATCATTATATTATTTTTTTTTTTTTATATACCCAATAAATAATAAATACAGTAAAAACTATTATAAATCTTAGGTGCGCTCATTTTATGTAGTTTTGACAGCTATAGTACTAAAAGTAGTAAGGATCTGGAATAGTTTGAAGACACTTGGATAAGTTTTGTTGTTACATACAGTCATAGCTTATAACAAAGCTATCTTCATTTTTTTCGGATTTAAACAATGATTGAAAATTATTAAATTATTAAGTGTAATTTTATGATTGACAAATCCTTGTTCAATTTTGTGAATGTAAGAATCCATACAAGAAATAAATACTCTATAATAAATTTGAAGGGACCAACAGATTTCTTTCGTTATAGAGAGTTTTCATAATAGAGTGTATAAGAATTATATAATAGGTTATAAACTTATAAATCAAACCAATATTATAATGTAATATTTACCTTATATAGAGTTTTTCGTTATAAAGAGTTTTTACTGTTTAGATTTATGGTAGTATACTAGTATTCTTCAATGAATTTGTTTTGAATGTCCATTCTATACACTTGTCTTCCTGTAACTCTAGGGATTGTTATTTCTACTTGAAATATTCCAGCTAAATCAAGTGTAGCTGTATACATTGTTGGAATGTTTTTTCAGCACTATTTCTAAATAATTTTGTTTCTTTGGTTAATCTCAAATCGATGTTTAATTTTAGGGATAAATCAAATCTAAATTATTTTATCAATATTAATAATGTGGCCCAGGTGAAAAGAGTGAATCCATTAAAGCGACTGTAAAACTACGATAACAAATATAGCTACATAGGTAATAACAGCGATTACGATTTTTGCCATAAGTAGATATTATATTACTATATTAGTATTTTATTTTATAGTTTTGTAAAATTGGGTTTAATTAGTGATTATATGTTTAAAATCGTGTATGGTCTAGATATTTTATGTAATATCAAAATAAGTTATTTACTAGTGCTATATTAACTTAAAATGCAATATATAAAAAGTAGCAAAAATAAGAATTTGTTAGTACACAAGAATTACATATATAAAGTGGATATTGGATAGAAAGACAGTCAAAACAGTATACTGGAGATGTGTACCTAGTTAAAAATTATAAAGGCTAGATTACTAATCAATGTGATTCAATTTCAAAAGGTCCCTCATATCATGTACATGTCCTCGACATTAATATAATCGAATCCAGACAAATCGTAGAAAAAATGAAAAACAAAGTATGTTCGTCTAATGATAATTCTCAACAAATTATTGCCAGTTCTCACATTACGCAAGGTGTAGTCAGAAATATTCCTCGCTATTGCTATTTTAAAAGGTACTTAACGAAGAGTATGTCAGAAAAACAGAACGTCCCTCAAAATCCTTCTTCTTTAATGGAAATTGAAATCCCTGAGATCTATGCTATAACTAAAAATGGACATCCATTTTTAATATTTGACAGTGGTAAAGTTGAAAATCGTATATTAATATATTCTACTGAAGAAAATTAAAGGTTTAAAATAAAATATATATATATAACATATATATTTTTATTCGTTTATCATTTACAATGGGATAGTATATTATAGATAATTTAATTATAAACAAACACTTAATAAAATTATTTTTAAGTAATAAGTAGCCATAGTGATGTATCTATTGTAATAACGTAAAAATCGTTGTAGGGCTCTCGATGTCTTGTACTCAAGAATATGATCAAGTACTTAGTACACCGTTTATAGAATGTATATACTATATGTATAAATTACTATAGAGTAATATATAGTATATTATTATTATCACGCACCTGACTCATTGCGGTATATATATTATATGTGATATGCAGTTATATAGTACGCCAGTGAGGTGACACAAATAAAGAACTCTCCTGGCACGTGAATCGAAATAAAAACAATACTGTTTTAGCTTGTTTAAAAAGAGGCCCAGTTGTCGCTCGCAGGATCCGGTGTCGAAAGATACACCTTGTTCTAATGTGATTGGCGCGCATGCACTAATTTAGAGGTGGAAACATCTTTAATAAAATACATGGGCGATATACCAAGATGATGAAACTGATGAAAGTGACCAAAAAATGAAGAAAAGTAGATAAGTATCTATACTAGGGCTCTATTCTCGAGTTTTCGTCGTTTAAATTAAAAATCGTCAAAAAAACTAACGCGCGATGTATTATTTCATTAAAAAAAAATCAAGTTAATCGGTTCAGTGATTTCAGAGAACATAGGTGACAATAAATATTTCAATTTTCATATTTACATAGATATATAGTCATATAGATATGATATACCTGTATAGATGATTTAAGAGATACATTTTAAAATGTTTTTAAAAGATTTATGTTGTCATGTTAATAAAAGTTTATAATTTAAATATTTATAATATATTATTCTAATGTAGTACATTAATATTATTTAGATAATACAAACATCAATCATTTAAAGTATAATGCAAATTATAATAATTTTATTGTTGTCATCAATTAAAGTAGCATTATTTGAACACATTTTAACTAATAGCCTCAGCAATGGACTTATATGTAGTGGTAAAAGATATGACGCTAAAAAATATCCGTACGTAGTGAGTATTTCTATTCGGCCTGCGGATAAAGCGTTTGGCTATGTTTGCACTGGCTCATTGATAAACGAATTGTACATATTGACCGCTGGTCACTGTACTTTTGGTAGAACTATAAATGAGATAAAAGTAAGTATACCTATGAAGTATTTCCATCGTAATAAATGTTACGTCTATGTATATTATATATTTATATCAGTCAGATATATTGTGTTATCACAAAAAACAACTTAAATGTATGTTGAATAGGTATATCAAGGATCAGCTTTGAATAATACAGATTCTCGAGATATTGTTGAGCTGCATTTACCCAAAGAATATGACCCAGCATCAGAGCTTCCGGATGGAGATATTTGTGTGTTGAAAGTTAATGCAATTTTCTTTTTATTGAACTATGATTATTGCTGCTTATTTATACGTGGGCACTCATATTTATTAAAAATCCAATTTTGGTGTGGACTCCAATGGTGGATTACTATCCGACTATCTCTTATTGAAGTTTATTTAATTCATAGGTTCATTAAAATAGCTTAATAATATTGCTTCATTGAAATGTGCATGTATACATTTAGCCTATCTATTTTTCGATAATTTTTCGTTGCACTCTTATACTTGCTTGCATGCCTCATTTGCAGTAATACATTTATTGTTAAAAGTAACTGTTAGATTTTAATTGTTGCGTAAAAAATATATTCATTTTTCAATAATGTCACATAATTGTTTTTCAGTGGCGGCTCGTGCATATGTGCGATGGTGCAGTCGCACTCCCTACAAAAATTAACAATTTATAGTACAAATATATTATTTACAAAATAAATAGATACATATTTTAGTACATAGTATATTATACATTAACAAATTAATAATTAATTATATTTTTAATTATTATTAAAGTTATTTTCATAATTTATTAGAATATCGTTACGAACTCGCGATATACGGGTTATGGATAGCTATATAGGCCTACGCAACGCTGCAGCTTGTGCGACATTTTGAATCGCACATAAAAATACCGGTTTCCCGTATAAACTATAGGTATAATATTAATATACGAGTAATAATAACATTATCACGATGGCGCGGCGGTTATAGAAGCTTATGACGTGCGGTGAATTTTGTCGCTCAAATCGGACGGCAACGACGCGCGACGTTTTTAATTTTGTATTATTATTTTATTATTTTAATTTTTTGTGTGATGTATTATAGTTCTTAAATTTTTTCATCGCCCTCCTGTGCTAAACTACTACGAGCCGCCACTGTTGTTTTTATAATTTATTATTCACTGTATAATATAATTCAATTTTCTATTATAAATTATACATAATACATATAAGAACAATTATTATTATTGCATTTTTATATAGCTAAAAAACGGATTCCCGAATCTCAAGACATTTATAAAAATTGGTGGCGAGCCTAAAGATTTTGCCAATCACAAAGCATTGAAATGTACATTTATTGGATTTGGTATAACAGATAAAAAGAATACTTTTGGCAAAGAAGGAAACATGATAGAGGCTTTAGTCAGACATGGCAGAACCGAATGTAAAAACCACGAAAAGTAATAAACACAAATAATTTAGTTATTTTTTTATAGATTTTGTAATTTGTTTAAATAGAAAACGAGTAGTAGTGGGATGGCCACAATTTTTGTGTTCGCAACCAACGACAGTGGATGACTTGAGAATGACATGTCAAGGAGACAGCGGTGGACCAATGATTTGTAACAACAAGCTTTATGGGGTATGCAGTTTTATGTATAAAATAGGGGAAGGGAAATCTGTTTGTGGTATACCTGACGTCCAGACTGTACACACGTTCATACATTATTTTTTAAAATGGGTAAATAGTGTTATAAAGTCGAACGGGAATGAAAATCAAGATGACAAAAAAGAAGATGATAAAAAAAAAGATGATAAAAAAGAAGATGATAAAAAAGATGATAAAAAAGAAGGGGACAAAAAAAAGAAAAAAAAGAAGAAAAAGAAGAAAAGTTCTGGGAATTCGATTAAACCATATTATAAATTCCACAGAATTGTAACAATATTATTGTATTGTGTGTTGACATTTATTTGGAATTAATGAAATTTATAAAATTTATATTTCATCAAGGTTTATTGTGTTGATAATTAAGCATCAGTTGTGTGAATAACTGACGAATTAATATAAATATTAATTTCAATGCAAATACTATTTTAGATTCTGAACGGAGTGATGAATGTATTGATTCTACAAAGATGTGTGTTTTTTTTTTTAATTTTGTGTCTGTCATCACGTTTTGGAGTAGTAATAATGCATTGATTTTTGACTTCAGCTATCCCTCTTTAAAAAGGAAAATTCATCTAGTTAGTACTTAGGGGATTTAAAAGTAAAATATTTCCAGTAGTTTTCAAAAGCGTCAAGAATAACCCTGAAAAAATAACCGAAAAACGGGAATTTTTATGCATAACCACTTTTCGACAAATTCGATTTTTTGATTTTGCTGTAACTCAAAAACGATTTGAAATTTTCACCAAATGTTTAAATTAGCGTTATTAACTACTTACGATTAAATTTTCAAAATATTTAGAATTTTTTTAAACTATTTATAAACCATTGAATTTTCGATTTTTCTAAATTTTTATATCCTACTAATTATCAATGACTGACAAATCATCTCCGTTCAGATTCGTTTTTTGTATACAGCGATACCCACTTGCCCACTTTTTTTATTTAGTTATGAAGTTAATAAAAATAATATAATATGGTAATGGTATACATATATATTATTGTTAAAATTAATCACAAATAATATAATAATTGTAATTTTCATAAAAATTAAACCGACCTACCGTTAATAGTAAAATAATTAACTTAAATAGCTTTATCAAAAAGCATATTATCTTGAAATATACTTTGTTAATAATATAGACTAACAGACAATCTCCGTTTAGAATTATTTTACGTATATTCAATGATAAATTATTGAATTCAAATTTAACACATTCATTAAATTCTAATTATACTAAAATAATTATAGTGACTCACTCGACACCTAATATACAGCATATTTTGACCTCTCTAAATTGTAAACTAAATCCAATTATTTACTATTTAAGTTGAAAATCGAATAAAATTATCGAATACGTGATGTGTAAATACAGAAAAAAATGAACATTTTTCTATTTATGTTTATTTTTTTCTGGTGATAAAGTGAAAAAATACATTATAAAGTGTGCTAAAAAGTAATATTCATGTAATATTCGTTCATAATTTACTATGTGATAGTATATTGTAGAATATAGGTACATAATTTAAATACTTTGAAACAAACAATAATGTAATTATTTTTAATTGATGAGTACCTATAACTTATAAGTGCTATTTCAAAACGTACTATTTCCATTTTTTACTTTTTACAGTATCGATGGATTTTTGTTACGAACGACTAAACTATAGGATGTCTCAAAAGGAACGACGGATTTAAAACTGCTATAAATCAAATATATTTATATAAAAATAACAAAAAAACATATCATTCTCTTCAAAAGAGGTTGAGGTTTAAACATGAAAATAATATCGTGCATATGGCCTCCCTCTATATTAGTCATACACGCCATAATTCGATCCATGAAATTCTTCATCACCCGATCACATATTGTCCCATCAAGTTTGTAGAAAACACGTCCAAACACCAAACCTACCCACCTCGATCTTACGATTTGACTCCGTTGGATTATTTCCTATAGTCCAGTCTTCAACCTTTTCGTACTCGCGACCTACATTTTTCGAGACCCATGTAAGCTTTGTAAAAAAGCTAAAATTGCTTAATATTTTGCAGCATTACTATTAAAATTGAATAAATAAAAATTACATTTTAGTAGGTAGAATATTTAATTCATTAATTGTAAATGTATAGAATTCATACGAAAATATAAAATAAAATAAAAATATGATACAATAAATTTAATGTGATCTTTGTCCTTGAGTGTTTTCACATAATAAATTCCACCTTGACTAAATTTGACTAAGCGTGATCCGTAAATCATCTTCAGTTCAAGTCTATTTCCTTTTGACGTTTTCAAATTTGCCATAGTACTATAGAAGAAAACACCTTTTTGCATAAATAAGTCGTTGGAAATATTAATATAATTGAGATGGCTTTAGTTGCTAATTCTGCGTAATTTCTCGTGCATAAGTGTGCCCAAAATATTTCTAATGAAGTTTCACAAAACGTTTGTTTCAATTTGTTATCACACGATAGCCCAATTAATTGATTTTCAATGTCAGTAGACATATTATTTACTGTCATTACTCATTATATCTACTGCGAATGGTTGTTCAATCCACTCATAATTTACTCGAATATCCTCAGGAAAATATTGGTTAAATAATTTTTATAAGTTTGTCAAATGTTCGTTTACTAATTTAGAAATGTCTTCAAACTTTATTGAAGAATCTTCCTCTAAAAACTCACTAGCGTTAGTGAAATTATCAATATTATTATTAATATAATATCCAGTATTTCCAGAATATACTTGAGCTTTTATTATAAGAGGTTTTTTTTTTGATTGATCAAATATGTTCTGCATAGACAGATTTAACTCATTGAGTAAAATAAATATATGAAAATATAAACTGAATTTTCATTTATTAATTTTCTAAGTTTAATAATTAAAAAATTATTTTTCTACATTATATAATTTTATTAAATTAATTTTTATTTTAAAAAGAAGACCTATCGCGACCCAAAAATGATCCACGGGGATACAATGTCACGAGTTTACCAGAATAAACCACGTAATTTGTTGTATCTTAAAGATATGAAATATCAATATGTGATCAAGCGAAGAAGAATTTTATGGACCGAGTGATCGCTTGTAAGGCTAGTAGGGGGCATATTATGCCCGATATTATTTTTCACGTTTAAACCTCAACTTCTCCTTAAAAAAATTGTATTAGTTAAATAAACGTATTTTTGTTATTAAATAAGTAATTTTATATTTTAATGGCCTAAATTTAACATTTAAGATCAAGGACCATGAGTTCGTCACGAAAAAACAATGTGATACATCAATATCGGTGTTTCCAAATTGTGTGCGTTATTGTCTAGGTGGCTAGGTCGAGTTGCGTGCGTAGTTTTTTCGCGACTGAGCCTAGTTGCCTGCGAGATTGTCGACTGACTTATCAAGTTAGTTTGGTCAGATTTCAAAAAATTGAAAATGCAGTAAAAATGTACTCCATTACGACTACACAACACACATATTATAAACAATTAAATAGATTATTTTGTTCAAATAATTATAATGAGTTATATAGGTTGACTGATGAATGTATTGATTTTACAATGATGTATGTTTTTAAATTTTTTTATTTTTGTGTCTATCGAAACGTTTTGGAGTAATAATAGTGCTTTGGTTTTTGACTTCAAGCCCTCTTTAAAAAGGAAATTGAATCGAGTTTGTATTGTGGGGGGAGGGTTTCTAAAGTTCCAGTAGTTTTCATAATCGCCAGGAAAAACCCTAAAAAGTAACGGAAAACGGGAATTTTTACGTATAATCAGTTTTCGACAAAATCGATTTTTTGATTTTGCTGTAACTCAAAAACGAATCATTGTAAATACTTGAAATTTTTACCAAATGTGTATATTAACGTTATATATTTACGATTAAATTTTCAAAATATTTTGACTTTTTTAAAGCTATTTATAGACAATTGAAATTTTCGATTTTTCTAAGTTTTTTTTTTGAAATACTCAAAAAAAAATTGGCAATCTAAATATTTTTTAAAATTGAATAAAAGGTTTATTATAAGTTATACTTATCATAGTAAAAAAAATCAAAATCGTTAGTCATAGAGATACATAACATTTTTTCATGTAAATAAAGAACAGCTGGCATTAAAGATTTGGATATTCATTTATTGACATGGACTTTAAAATGGAAGTTAAAAAGAGAATAGTTCAACATTTCATATTGAATACAAAATGTATGACACGAGTGCACGACATCAAATATTTCTACGGAAAAAGAAAAAGAAAATTTTTATTTACCAATTAATGAAGCGATAATTAATGGTAGTTTAGCTATTGCTATATATTTTTGGTAGTTCCGTATAATAATATGTTCTCGGAGATTTCGGCGCTTTTACTAAATACTTTTTAGTTGTTATAAATCATAATACATAATAAAATGATGATACTTAAAATTAAATATCATCGTCAAAATGAAAAAAGTGGGAAAGTAGGTATATCCGGTTTGCTGCATAGCAGGTGTCGAGTGGACCACGTTATTTTTATGGACATGTTAGATCATTGGTTCCCAACTCAACACTAGGCACGGACCACTTTTCCAAATTTTCCACCGTCTGCACGGACCACGACTTATTTATTATCATCTCCTATCCCCAATACGCCACTTATTTTCTATCATAATACTTGTATTTTATTTATATCCGTATATGTATAAAATATGAATTGTTATTGGTCACATAAGAATATTTTTATTATAAATGATATAGGCATAGTAGGCCATACGCAACTTAGTGAATTATCAGCTTCAATCGAAGTATCAACAATATTTTCTACTGCGTATCTTAAAATGTTTCAAATATAAGTAATGTAATTCAAGACACTGTTATCGAAGAAATGGTAAAAGCCGGCGATGAAGAACGTTAGGTTAGGTATAGCATTAGAAAACGGCTGGACTCATATTTAACATAATTTAATTTTGTTTTTTGATATTCAAATGGAAAAGAATATTATTGTGTGTGTAAAAATTGTTTTAATTATGTTGTTTTAAATTTTATGACGTATACTGTAGGCCACCACAACAATATGGAAAATACGAAAAAAGTTTTATTCGTTGGTTTTAGGAATAGATATTGTTGACATGTTGATATTGTTATAACTTATAGATATTGTTTATTGATTGTGCGAAAATGTTCCATTTCCACCCAATAATACATTTTGATATAATTTGAGGAAATATTAATGATTGGTGAATCATAAAATAAATAAATATATTAAAATGTTAGACACAATATTAAGATTAAATCAAAATAAGAGTAAAATGTTAAATGTAAAATTTACTTTTGTAAGATGGATTTAATTAATAATAATATGAATGGGTACGATGACTGATATGATATTGATATAATACACAAGATTGTACTTTTGCGCAATTTCAAATAAATATCAACACACAATACAATAATATTGTTACAATTCTGTGGAATTTATAGTATGGTTTAATCGAATTCCCAGAACTTTTCTTCTTTTTCTTCTTTTTTTTCTTTTTTTTGTCCCCTTCTTTTTTATCATCTTCTTTATCATCTTCTTCTTTATCATCTTCTTTTTTATCATCGCCTTTTTTATCGTCTTTTTTATCATCTTTTTTATCATCTTTTTTTTTATCATCTTTATTTATTATATTATTTACCCATTTTAAATGATAGTTTATGAACGAGTGTATAGTCTGCATGTTAGGCACACCACATTCATTTTTTCCTGCTTCGAAGTTTATATAAAAACTGCATACTCCATAGAGCTTGTTGTTGCAAATCATTGGACCACCGCTGTCTCCCGGACATGTCATTTTCGTGCGACCCGGTAACGTCGGTTCTGAACACAAATATTGTGGCCACGTGTCTTTTATTTGAACACTGCATCAACAAGTCATAAATTCTATAAACATTAACCGAATTATTTTTATTTATTACCTACCTTTGGTATCCTTTACATTCAGTTTCCCCATGTCTAACATCAGTAGTTATCATAAATCCTGCACTGCCCATTTCACCAGTTTTATCTATTATACCAAATCCAATACTTATACATTTCAATGCTTTGTGATTGGCAAAGTCTTTAGGCTTGCCACCAATTTCTATATATTTCTTGACACCCGGGAATGCGCTTTCTAGCTATATACAAATATGATAATAATAATGAATTTATGCCTTACGGTATGATTTATAATAGACAATTTAATTATTATACAGTAAATAATAAATTATAAATACATTTACATGAAATTTACAACAGTAAAAATCTAACACTTAACAGGTAATTTTAACAATGAATCTATAACTGCAAAAGTAAGGTATGCAAGTATAAGTGTAAGAGTTTAATAAAAAATTATCGAAAGGTGGAAGGGTTAAGTTTATATAAATACAGTGTACAGTGTACACATCAATGAATCAATGTTATTGAAATATTTTAATGAACCTTGATAATTGATATTAAACAAACTATAATCAGGTAAATTTAAAAATTTAGATATTCATCTTGAAACTGAAGTACACGACAATATAAATTATAAAATCATTAATTTAGCGATAAAAATCTCATAAAAGAGGACTTGTTTACTCGCTGAATAAGAACGACGGATCTTTGTTCGCTATAATCATCATTCATAGAAAAAAAAGAAGGGATATGATAGGGGAAGACATTATGTGAATTGAAAACTGCGATTTTAAAATTAAGTTTGTTTAAACGAACCGGTGAGTCTCTATTCGACCATCAATGAGTTTTAACAAAAATTATAGGTTTGTAAACTCATCTGTCAGCCAGCATGGTTAGGCCCAGGTGGCAAAGTACTATATTATAAGTACGTGATGATCAATCGATAACATGAAAGATGCATACTTTAAACACACTGAGGTCTCCTTTTATAACATCGGATTCTGGGTTATAATCTTTGTGAATGTAAAGCTTGACAACCTTTCGAAAATGGTCATTATTATTAGTTGATCCTTGATATACCTATTACATTGAAATTTTAGTTATGTAATTAAAGTATTTTTGTGGCCAATATACTATATAGTTAATTACATTGGAAATACTTTATAAGTATATTTACTTCTATAAGACTTTTGTCTGAACCATGAACACAGTGAGCAGCGGTCAATACATATAACTTTTTTATCAACGAGCCGGTACAAATTGAATTTTTCTGCCTGTTTTCAGAAAATATTTTTATAGCTACTACGTATGGGAATTTGATAGGATCATATTGTTCACCATTAGCTATAAGTCCTGTGTTTATGTTATTAGTCAAATTAAGTTCAAATATTGCTTTTTTTATTGACAGTAATAAAATGATTATAATTTTCAGCATGACGTTTTCAAAGATTACCATTTGTATACCTGCATAATACTAATAATATAAATGTGTTAAATAACATCATATTATAAATACACTTTTATTATCATGACAACATAATTCTTTTGAAAACATATATACATCTTTATACATAAGAAATACATACCATATAGGTAGGTGCTTAACTTGGTAATAGAGGTACCTTTCATTATTTAAAAATAATTTGATTATTGTTTGTTTCTAGGTACTTCAATAATCTATTTTATATATTAGTATATAATCCCATTGTTAATGATAAATAAATATTATATAAAATATTCTTTAAATATCTTTACATTTTCCCGCGCTTTTAAACGGGCAAGGCTGGTAAAGTTAACTAATTATTTTCTGTATATATTAATATATGTCTTGGTCTAACAAAATAAAGAATAACAACAAAACTTTTTTTAATGCATTTATATTTATTTACTCATAAGTCTATACATATGCATTTGTGTATCAACATTCGAGGCGATCATTATTCATTAATAATATTAATTGTTGTCTACTGTCTACATAACATAATATACGGTGTCAAGACGGCTGAAGACGAATTTTTGTCGGATAGTTGAAGTTTATACTTTATAGTTACCTATATAGCGACCAGTGGCGTATATAGAAAATAATTTCAGGGGGGGGGGGGGGTTAAAAAAATTTCCATTTTTAAATTCCAATTAATTATACAATCAAAAACAATGCCTGTACCAACCATACATTTCAGGAGGGGTTTGAACCCCTAAACACCACTATATATGCCACTGATGGCGATATACCTATACAATATACTAGCATCATAATTATATTAAATAAGCAAATACTTACAAGATAATACAATGCTGAAATGAGTGTTTTTTTTTTTTTTTTGAGGATATTATTATCAGCCATTGTTAATGGTATACGATTAGCATTTAAAAAACATGAAATTCAAAAAATATACTTATGTATCATTGATTAAACTAGAATAAAATATAATTAATATAGTTGAGAAAATTGTACTTACGTAAATGTCTTTCTTTCAGTGCAAATTTTTATAGAAAGGGAAAGGGAAATAATTACTTTTTTTTATATGTTATCTATATACATATAGGAGACCACCCCTATTCACTTATCAATGCTCAGACCGAACCGCTGGGTCTAGAGACTTGAAATGTTGTACAGAGGTTTCTTAAGCAATGTAGGGCGCACTAAAAAAGGATTTTTTAAAATTCGACCTCTAAGGGGGTAAATGGGGCGTTTTTATAAAGCTATAAATATATGCATTTTTAAATTGTTTAATAACTGTTTGTTATTTCTTCTAAGCGGTTGCTAGGATACTAAAAATATATATATAAAAAAAAAACATAATATCTTAAGTAATTTTTTTAATTGTTTAACTGTTACATATATCTATAGCTATATAAAAAAAACCCCTTTTACTCCCTTAGAGGTCGAATTTTGAAAAATCCGTTCTTAGTGAGCCCTCTACATTGCTAAAGGAACCTCTGTACAACATTTCAAGTCTCTAGATTCAGGGGTTCGGTCTGGGCGTTGATGAGTGAATTACTAAATAGATAAAAAAAAAAAGAAAGTAAATAGATTACTTTAGAGTCCAGGGGTGGTCAAAATTTTTGATAAAGTTATACTGAGAAATGAATATGTTTTTCCTTTGTGGAGTGATAAAAATGCATGCAACTATTGGATAGGGTCGAGTGGGTTTTTTTTATTAAACTAATAAATATATAATAGTACATTTTAAATAGTAACATCGCTGCCGTCTGACGTATTTCACTTCCATTGCAACTTGCGACTGTTAAACACGTATTTATTCGAATACACTTTGAAAACCGTTTGATCGACGTGAGCTTCACGCATCTAATACACGGGTAACGCCGTGACGGAACAGCTAGTGTGGCACTTAGGTTCATTATATGTTTGATCGAAACAATCAAGTTAATAACTTAATCATAATAATTAATAATAATTAACTATAGTTATTTCATAAATTATGCGTGTTATGAAACAAGGCGAAGTACTTACTATGATTTTTTATCACTATGGTTTTCAACAATTAATAAAGTGCTGTCGACTTCAGTTACTATATTATTTATACATATATATATAGTGATTCACCAAGCATAATCACCAGTCATCATTATTGTAACCTTTAATTATACATTTATTCAAATTCTGAGTTTTAGAATTTTTAAATATACTATTGAAGACTATATTTTCTAAAACTCAGTTTTTTTTTAACAAGAATTACCTTTATTTACTGTAAATTGTTAAGCAGATTATTTATACAAAAAAATAAACTGCAGCTTAGTTTTATGTCATGGCTATAAGGCGACTAGGATACTTTTTAAACGAGATAAAAAATTCTAAGTATTAGAAAATTTGGTCTTTTAAGTAGACTAGATATGATAATACAAATCTAAAAATTAGAATTTGAATAAACGCATAACTGAAGAATAAAATGGAGGTTTACATGATTGATTAATCAATAAGCATCATTATTGAACCATTTAAAAATTACGAAAGATTAATACCTCTAGTATGATAATACTTCTAGAAGAACTTATATATGATGATATAAAAATTATAGTAATTAGTATATTATTTTATTAACATTTTATAATTTTTTTAATTTTTCCTAGTATAATCAATATTATATATTATACTTCATACAGTAATATAGTATTTATAATCAATGGTTATAGTCACTATAAAATGGATGTGTAATATAGGCTCAGTAGGCTCTTGCATATTACATCCATTTTGACCATTTTATATTTTTGTAAAACCATTTAAAGGATTACTATCTTTAATAATTATAATATATACAATTTAATAATTCAGAAACCACTCGTTTAAATTTTTGGTTTAGATTCAAAATGTTCCAACATAATCATCTACAGCTTAACATTTACGTTTTAGTGAAAATATTTTTCTCACTTCAAAAAAATAAACGGTATGAAAAAAGAAATAATTGAAAAATGAGCTCTTAAAATAACCAAAAATCGGAACTCGAATAAAATCATTATCGTTGAAAAAAAATTATGGTGAACATAGTTGGTGGAATCACTCTGTATTTAATATACATTATAGTCGTTATACTCGTACTTATAATATTGTATAATGTATAAACATTGTATAGTTAATAGTTATGGATATAGTATATCGTAAATACGTACGATTATTAAGTGGCTATATATTCACTCACTACCTCAGTTAGGTATATTAATCACTATGTCAAAACCTTGTGCTGCTCAGAACGATTTTTGTAAACGTTGTTAGCTATAATATTGTTGCGGGTAACCCGAATTGTTTTCACGTTCGGCGTTTGCAGCGTCGCACGTCGTTATTTATTATTATTATTGTTGTTATTAACCTATTCAAATCTCAAACAATATAACATTATTTATGTGTATTGTACATACATGCCCGACATTTACAGCAATGGACGAAATCGTGTCTGTATTGGCGACGACTGCCTAGGCTGATTGTCCTCTAAAAGCTTAAAACGGCTATTTTGTGCGCCTAGTAATTAGAAACGTATTGTAATTTCAATAGCCAAGGTAGTATGTATTGTGTAAATTATTATAATATCGTACAATGTATATCTATATATAGAGTCCAATCATTCTTAATATGTATTGTACGTTGCGGTTGTGTATATATAATTTTTGTATTGATGGGGGTCAAACCCGTAAAAAAATAACTAGTCTTCTATAACAGTTATGTACCAAAAAGTTGTTTATTATTTCTGTAAAATCATCAAGGTATATTACAATTAATTTTAGATTATTAAATAGATCACAATAAACATTTTGTAAGAAAACTTACAAAATTGTGCATCAAAATGTTTTTGTTTATGAATTTATGCAAACATAAATACATCTTAATATATCGTCGAAAAAGAAAGACAACTATACTAGCTTAAGTTGACCCCATATAGTACCTAGTGTTGTGAAATGTAAAAGAAAAAACACAAATATTATTCAATAAAAGTAAAATGTTACAATATTGAAAATAATCTGTTAACAAATTTTTCGAATTTTAATATAGTAATTTATTTAAAAAGTTATATTGATAACTACGTAACAAAAGTATTTAAAATGTTCTATTAAAAGAACACCATTAAATAATTTTTATATGATACACAATCTTTGCCATGAGAAACTTAAGATAATGTTTTGTTATAAATGTTAGTCATAATTAATTGCTGAGAATTTTTTTTTTTATTTATTGGATGGCTTGTGGATTAGATGGTTTAGCGTAAATAAAAAGGAAATATAATATTCACCAATCTATTATTTATGTATTTATTCACAATTCATATTTAATTTATTTTTTATTAATTTATGGAGAGTTTAAGATCTTTTTATTAATCAACTTGTATTTGTTTAAAGTGTTTTATAATTATTTTTGGTACGTACATAAAATTCTTATCGTTGTGTGTTTAAACAGACGAAACCACACAGAAATGTATAATACATTAATAAGTAGATAGGTATCAAATACATTTTAGTTTTGGTAGATTTTATACTGAAGAAAGCAGAAAATATGCAATGTTTGTTGTATTACTATTAGGTACAATCCTATAATTAGTCAATTTATATTGCTTCAATTGATTTTGTCTTAAAAGTTTCAAGTTACAACTAAACGTTTGTACCTAATTTCTGTAGTAAGCTTTAACGTGCGACAATAATTATAGCAAAACATCTTGAATGAAAAATAAAAAGTAGTTAAATAAAAAATACAAAATACCTATCTTAGATTACCTATACTTTTTTAGATAATATATTTTTATATATCTACTCTTATTTCAATATAAAGCTTATCTACAAAAATATCAAATTACAATTTTTTTGAACAATATACTTACATAGACATATAGTTATAGTTTATTCGATAATACATAGGTACCTATTCCCTACGTAGCACGTGCTACTTAATAATATATATATATATTCAATTGAATTCACTGACTGCGTTCAGCCAAAACGAATTCTGTTAAAATGCAGTGTATAGTGTAACAATGTCCTAATTTTTTACGTAAATTAATATTTGTTTATTTAATACTAATGAAATAATATAATAATTATTGGTAGCTAATGACAGTCTATAATATAACTGAATGTATTCGTATCCCACACAAAAATAAGTATACTTAACGCGTTAAAAATGTCCTCGCAAAGACATATTTCCGCGTTAATAGATTCTTAACTGTACGGTAAAGACTAAAGGTAATAATATAATATTTAAATAAGGTTATTAATCATTCAGATACATAAAGAATTTTGTTTCTGTTTACAATGATATCACCAACGGGTGTGGATAAGAAATGAGAACACATCAATGCCTATCTCAAAGCATGCGATGTTTTGGAGATGAAATACCATTTTATTTCTGGACTAGTTGAATAATCAGAAAATTGGGTCACATTAGTCATTCACTGTGTGGCTTTGGTTCTAGGATTTATAGTAAACAGGATGTATCTTAAAACAGTTTTCTAAAATACAGTTTGAATCATTAGAATAGAGTTAATGGTGGCGTGTCGTATGCAATGGGAAGATCGTTGAAAATGTCCTACACAAAAATTATGTCACCTAACAACGTTATACTAATACTATGATTGGAAAAATGAGAACTGCTAACATGAATATTTGGTGAAAATTTTAAGTATTTATATTATTTGTATTTGAATAACTACAAAGAACTAAAATGGTTTTAAGAAAAATAATTATTACATGGGTGAATATTTAATGTTGTGAAAAATGAAACTTCAAACAGTTGTAAAAATTAACGTGACTTTCCGATAAACATATTATTTTTGTTATGTATAAAAAAACTAATGAGGAGTCTTGTATTACATTTTAAAACCATAGATATAAAATTTTTTTTATGAATTTCTAACTAAAAAATGCTATGAACATTTTTGAGTTCAATTTTTCTATAAAAAACCACCCTCAAAGTTGAAAATTGAAGTATTTTTATTGTTTTAAAAATGATAATGGGCAGAAAAAGAAAAACATACCAATGTAAAATTAATACATCCATTGCTTCGCTCAGAATTTAAAATATCAAAAATTGCAGGAATTTTAATAAATGCGTTATTTATTAAAGGATAAAATGGCGTAGGGGAAGGGAGGTAGGAATTCTTGTTGAATCACTCAGTGTAATTATTTTTTTTTAACAATATGTAACGATTAGTTTTAATTTTAAATGAAATATTTTTCTATCGTTAAAAAAACGCTAGAAAGTATTTTTAATCGATTATTTTTTATTTTTAGTTATTCTTTTGTCAAACTGCACAAAATACAGAATTAAAATATTATAATTATATATCGTGCAGTATATATATATGTATATAAAATATAGACTATCGAAGAAAATCAGATATTTATGTAACCATACATAAAAAATAACACAATCCACATACTTATATTTTGGTCAGAAAATGTACAATCAATAAATTAATTTTAGATTTTTAAAAAAGTTACACTTTGGTCACTATGAGAAAATAATAGGTTTAATGCATTACCGAATTACTATAACATAAATAATTATGATTTTAGTAATTATTAATACAGTAGAAGCCGTTTATTAGAAACATTTTGGGACCAAGGTGAAATGTGTCAATTAACCGATTATTTATAATAAGCGATTGGTTTGATTTGTACTATGAAAAAAAAAAAATGAAAAATACATGTATGTATGTTGTATGTATATTTAACTATGTATGTATATTGTTGAATTTAAAAAAAGTATATACAAATGTATATATTTTACTATATTATTAAAAATATGTGTACCTATCGAATTTTGTTTTTATGCATTGAGTGACCATATTTTCATACGAGTAATGATGCAGGACACTTAGAGCTTCTACAATTTGATTGACCGTACGCACGCTGAAGCTGAACTACAAATGAGATACGTACAGAAAGAGCATTGTTATATGTATAGCCGTATAGGTACTGTACTTACGATAAAGTACAGTAAAAATAAACGTAACCATCGATAATAAAGATTATCTATGAACGTGACGACAGTAAAGATAAGATTAAAGTACATTGGTTATCTAACCGGTGAATATGTCAACTGACCTTCGCCTAATTGTTTCAAATAATCGATGTGATGTTTCAATAATCCGATTTATTTTCAATGTTCTAAATTTCTAATATACGACCGCCCCGGAACATTTTTTTTCAATAACGCGATTGTATCAGTTATCCGTGTTCCTAATAAGCGGATTCTACAGTAGTTGTATTACTTTACATTGTATTTTTTTACAGCATGATTTTATATATACAATGTTACATTATATATATGTACATAATAATAATGTATTTATTAATGTTTTATTTACATTAGAAAAAATGTTGTGATTGTAATTTTATTAATTTGTACTATCTATTTATTACATTTATATTTTAAGATGTGAACTCATGAACCCACACGAATGTGTTCAGTGAGGCCATTTATCCTTTTAAAAATTAATTAGAAATAAAAATGTACAAGTTTAGTTTTTATTAGTGAAACACACAAAGAAATACAAATTGAATTGGTTATTAATTTTTTTTTTGAACCTAAATCCACGAGATCCGGGTCGCTCCCACTTATGTAAATGTATCTCATGTTTATACCCTATACGATCATATAATGGTATTATAATATTTTACTATATATTGTAGTTATTTATAGCTATAATACAGTATACCTATAATGTATAAAAAGTAACGTAAAACTGTTCTAAAATAACATAAAAAATTACGACCATAAACTATAAAATTCGGGTCGAACGTGTTTCCCCGAGGCTCTCGGATACATATCTAATATTGTTATCGATAACACAGTCGGCAGTGCGTCGACTTGGTTATTTGGAATAACATTTATACATGTTTACTAAAAACATATACAGTAGACTTCTTTAACTTGACCGTTTCTTTTACTGGGTAAACGATGACTTCCATCGGTAATGGTTACGCGAACAGTAAGCTTGTAGCGTTAATACGTTAATATCTATTCGTCGTCAATCGGACATTGGAACTTGGAAGTTTTGTTTTTTTGGTTTTAAACTCTTTTACAAGCCATTGGTAACTTACAGTTTTTTTTTTTTTTTGAACATTTTATTCAGTTTGTTTTCTCGCGAGTCGTATGAATAAGGAATTTTAACTAAATTTGTTGAAAGTAACATTACATCATGCAAGTTGAACTTAATTTTGAAGTGGGCGAGTGCTTATATGTCACACGGGGGTGTAAAAAATTCCTAAAAAAACCTATACAATTGTAATGTTTCAGATGTGAATACATGTAGCGATAATGTTAGAAACTCTACTATCATGGCACTTTTATAATTTATCACATATGTTACAAAAATATGTACCTATATAAATAAGGTGGTACAGTAAATTGATCAAAATATAAATATTTTAGTCACCGCACACGTGATATTAGCACAGGACGTGTGAATAATATGAAATGCTATAAAATTCACCGTATAATAAAAACACTCAATTTTTCACACTGTGAATAATATTTAAATTTGTATTTGTTATTGCACGTGTTTAAAGATTTACCACACTTCGAATCGTACGACCCACGTTATATAATAATATGTTTAATATATCACATAAACGATAATATTACAGATGCCGCAAAAGGTTTGTCGCCGCACACGCCACTATATCTTTCTTTTCGCAAAACGGAAACGTCTGGTTGTTGCTCCCAAGCGCGCGTGCGACATCTTTGGTCGTGATCTAAAATAATTCTCTCGGCCGCGGGCGGTACACATAATATTATAATAAATTGGCTTCTACAATAATAATATGTAAATGCAGTTATAATATATTGTATACTACAATATCGGAATCGACTCTGTATCGACGGTATCTATATACACCCGACTAGTGCCGCGATTGAGTAAAAACCAAGAGAGGGGAGAAGGGGGCAAAATAATTTATTCACAAAAATCAAAATCATAATCTAATCGTTTGTTTTTAAAAAAACCTTATAATTTTTTTTGTGTATTAGAAACAAATTTTAGGTACCTATACCCGTTCATATCGTTATAAATAACGCCGTGCTAAGTGCACACGGGTTCATTAAAAAATACGGTATAACTATATTGTTTGGGAAAGATGTGATGACAATCTTGCAATCGTAATTCACGAAATTATTGGATTATTTGTGTAACCCTAATGATGTGTGATAACGTTAACACAATATACCCAGCATACAATATGAAATCACAATCTGATGACCGTATGATGTATTTATATCGTATATCTATTGCCATTCTTTGCTTTATTTTAGGGGCAAATCTATATCATCTATACTTGCCCCTCACGATCACACCAATGCACCCATCGGGAGACGAGCGTGGTCGTACTCACATATTATGTGTATATCGAGCGTATAATATGTTATATATACGTATAGTTGCCGAAGGTCAGTGGCTTTGAGAACTACGGTCAAGAGACAAGAGCCAAGACCACCATCGTGGTATATATTGTGAAAAAACGCGCAACGTCCCGTATGTTCGGGGGGCGGCGCGCGACGCTCGTGGGAGGCGAGAATCACCGCCGACGCGGTCGTCTTGTTCCTGTTGCTTTCGCGACGTGTGCACGCGACAACTCGCTGCAGCGTTCCGACAACCGTCGCTTTGACTCGCGTTTCATATAATAATAGCAGTTATTATCATAATATTGTTCAAATAACACAAATAATAATATGGCAACGACGAGTGTGACGATCGTTGCTGTCGTCGCCGTTTTCTTGTACACGACCGTCGCTGGGATCTCGACGGAAAACACGACTGAGGTGAGTTTTATTCGACGACTTGTCTGTTGCAATAATAAATATTTAAAATAGTATATAGATAATGTAACTATACGAACAACGTTGGGGGTACATAATTCATAAATCCTCAAAAATAATGATGTCATTAATAAGTTGATAACAGACGAATAATAATATTATAATCACTTGTTTTGTTAATACTATAGGTATGGGCCAATACCAATTTTTACCGATAACGACTATTAAGTATCCGTTCTAGTATCGGTCCATCCTTAGTTAATACTCTACATCAGAATATTAAAATATTAGCAGTCGGGGTAGAATTTTTTTTAAACGTGTGTTAGAAATTTTTTTTTTGGTTATATAGTTAACCTCACATATGTAGTTCATTATTCGTTAGTTATTTAATTATTTTAAATTTACTATATATATATATTATATAGTAGTAAATAGACATACAATAATGTATACACTTTTCGAATAACACGCAATTTCATTATTGTACTATTTTCGAAATGTAATTTTCACATTTTTACATTAATATATGAAATTATAACATGGTCATAAATTGAGAATTGTTGTCATATATATTACAAGTATTATTTTATATATTGTGTGGTTAATTCGTATCTAGATGTTAAATAAAAACTGAAATAAATCTAATGTTATATACATGTATGCACTATGCATTCTAATATATATATATATTTCGAACATTTTAAGATTCATTTATCCACTCATTCAGTTTTGATGATAAAATAATTTATGATTTGTTGGTACATGTAAAACGTTCACAACTAAAATAAATGTGTGACAAATTTTAATAGATATCTATATTAAAATATATCACCCATGGTTATGTGATCAAATCCATGTATGAAATTATCAAGTGATCCGATTAATTAATATTGTAAACACCTTTTATAAATAAATAGGTATTCTCGTTTGATTTTCAAAAAATTACTTCTCCATTCCCAAATTACACATAAAAGAGTATTAAAAGTTTTGTAGAGAGATTTATAATATAGTTTTGTATTATAATTTATAATACCTATTTAGTTTTGGTTCTATTTTTTTCTATTTTGCATAGAAATATTATGTATTAATAATAATATATTCAAAATTCTGAAACATCAAATTCTGATAACCCAATTTGTATTATAGACTGACAATAACCGTTTATGTTTTTTCCACATTACTATAAATTATGATTTCTATTTCCCACAGATTAAATGTATTATACATATACTTAAACGTATAAAAAAATCACTACCTATAAGAAAAAGTGACCATTAAAAAAACTTACTAAAACCAATTGACCACGTATCACGTCCATACTTTTTTTTGGTTCCATTCAAAAATAATATAGTAGTTCATATTATTTTTATTCTTTAATCACAAGTTAGACATGTAATATTATTATTATTATATAGCATTTAATAATTGAATATCAAATAAGCGTATTAGTATACAGGTTTAAAAATATAGTATTTTATATGTTTTTAATAAAAAATGAATACTAGCATATTGTAGTATTTTTTTCTAAACTACAGTATAATAAAAAGAAAAAATTATTTTTCATATCATTTAAATACAATTTTGATTTTTGAAGTATAACAATAAAAATATAATAGATTTTAATATTTTATTAATATTAATGTTGTCGTAATTTATTGTTCGTGTTAATCTTTTGTATGATAAAATATATTTATATTCACGATTTGTAATTTGAATCAGGTAAATTAAGTAGAAGATTATAATTTTTAATTACCCATGTTTGGCTATATATAACGTGTTTAAGTATTCACTTTATCATATAATTTACATTAAACAATAGGTAATATTCAATAAATTATTATTAGGTATTATGTGTAATTATAGTTAAACTATAAAAGAATCCAATCTAATCAGACATATATTTCATTGTTGTTACATACACTACTTTTTGTTGTATAACGTGTTTATTATATATATATATATATATATTATACAGGTATTATGTGTAATTAATACTCATACAATAAGGACATAAGGTCTAATATGTAAGGAAATATTTCGAGAGTATATGGGTACGTCGGTAAAATCAATATATAAACTTGAATTGAATTTTAAAGAAATAACACATTTCATGGCCGAATAAATTGTTATTTAACATTTAAAAAAAAAAATGTAGTTATATGTATCGTTCCAAATCGTGTCAAACGATTAGTTTTATTTTGTAAGAAAGTTTTAAGAAAAAATGTACACTTGTACGATGTGAAAATCAATTGATTTCAGAACAAAAAAATAAAATAGCGAAACTTCGAATCTATTGTTGGTACTTACATTGTGTATGTTAATATTATCAAGAACAATATAGTATTTTGAATTCTTAAAAATTCGATGAAACGTAACGACTTGTTTAATATTGAGATTAATTATGTATACTTATTACTTACTCTTACTTTAATACTAATACTATAAATATATTATAACGTTCAATAAATAGAATAAATGTTTAATAAATAATAACAATGTATATTATATTGTATTATATAATATTACAATAATATACAATTAAGTTCTTTTGTAATTTATACACACTCAATGTTACAATTTGTAAATATTGTTTTATACAGAGTGTAACTCGTCTATTTGACATTATTGCATTTGCACTGTTATTGAATTTGTCGAATAGACTAGTTACACTCTGTATACCTACTGATTTTTTTTTTTTTAATTTAATTTGTATTCAAATATTCTGACACCTTCTGTAAAGTATAATTTCAATAATAATTTGTACTAAATACCAACTGATGAATTATAACGTAATTCATTAATATTTCTGTCTTCCATAAAGCTTTTAAAATAAATCAATTAAATCTTTCCTATTAAATTTTTTATAAGGTCCTTTGATTTTTAAATGAGCATTTAAGTTAACGCGTTTGTATTTTTTTACTAACTACGTTAGTATTAATTCTTTCTTATTACATTTTTTATAAGGTGCTTTGATTTTTAAATCAGAATTTAAGTTAACGTTTGTATTTTTTTACTAACTATGTATTAATACACTTATACAGTTGTACCTAAAAAAAAACATGATTAATAACTATTTATTTTAAAATAGTATATATTTACTGCTATACTGACCATATTGTCATTACTGGGTCCTAAATTCTAGAAAAATAGGACTTTAAAATATTAAACTCATAAAAAAAATGTTCTGTAATAAAAGAAAAGATATAAAAATGATCATAAAAAAAAACGTACAATAACCTTAACACACAATTTAAGCAATTCTAAATATTAAATAAAATAATTTGGCAAGTAAAAATCTAAATAGTAAATTAATAATAATATTATATTACAACTTAATTTAATTATTTAGTATTATAGTTTTTAGATTTATATATTTAAATATAAATAATATTTTTATTTTTTTTGGTGGTTTTACCTATGACAAAAATAAAAGTGTGTACCTTCTTTTTTTTATTTATTTGTAGACAATCAAGCCAACTTTTACTGTAGATTACGAAAGAAATGAGTTCCTAAAAGACGGTCAAGTTTTTCGATATGTCTCGGGTTCGTTACACTATTTTAGAGTTCCTAAACCTTATTGGAAGGACAGAATTCAGAAAATGAAAGCAGCTGGTTTAAATGCCGTATCGACGTAAGTAAATATTATATATTATACTACATAAAATTAAACTAAAAGCACGAATAGTAAATACAGTTAGTTACCTATTATAATAGTTATAAAACAAATTGTTAAGATTTATTTTACTATAAATGCACTGTTATAAACAATGCGCTTTTAAATAGATTTTATTGAAAATAAAAAAACATGCTATATTAAGTCTTATATTTTTAAATATAAATTAAGTTTTTATTATTTGTGATTTTTATTTTATACAGGTAAAATAAATAATTATAATTAATACGGAACTTTGTACAGTGTAAATATTATTATAAAGTTATCATAAAATTCGTTGTATTAAAGATTAAATTGATTTTTATATGTGAAAAGTAAAAATATAAATTTAAAGCAAACCGTATCTTAGAAATTCTTAAATATATAACATCTAATGCTTATATAGTAAAATGTGTACGTCATTGAGTCATTATAATCGTTAAGTAAATGCCTATGTAAATAATAATAAAATATTGTATTGTAGTTATGTAGAATGGAGTCTACATGAACCATATCCAGGCGTATATAACTTTGATGATATAGCCGATTTGGAGTATTTTTTGCAATTAGTTAAAGACGAGGGCATGTATTTGTTGCTCAGACCAGGACCATATATTTGCGCCGAAAGAGATTTTGTGAGTAATAACACGCGAAAATGAATTAGAGACCAAATTTAAATTATTGTTTTACATGTTTTAGGGCGGATTTCCATTTTGGCTATTGAATGAAGTGCCCAAAAAACGTCTGAGAACTAATGATCCAAGTACGTACTAGGGGTTTCTATTGTTAAGGTCGACCCTTTATTTATTATTTATATAGATTAATTTCCAACAATAAATCAATGTCTTTTATGAGAATATCAACTATAAAGAATTGCAGTAATACAATTTGTTTTATTCAATCTTAGGTTATAAACATTACATTACCAAATGGTTTAGTGTACTCATGCCCAAAATTGACCCCTTTTTGTACGGGAATGGCGGAAATATAATTATGGTTCAGGTATATAGTCAATTAATAAACTTATCACCACACGCCAAATATTTTGAAAATTAATTTTACTTTTCGTGTAGGTAGAGAATGAATATGGTAGCTACAGTGCCTGCGACCAAGAGTATATGTTGTGGTTACGAGATTTATATAAAAGTTACGTTGGATATAAAGCTTTATTATACACAACCGATGGATGTGGATATTCTTATTTTACATGCGGTGCTATACCGGACGTCTATGCAACTGTGGATTTCGGTGCCTCGACTAATGATGGTAAATATCTACTTATGTATAAACCGGTGGCGTAGCGAGAAACTTGATGGCCCAAGGGCATATGAGAAATATAGGCCATGTTTAGCACAGAAATTAAATTCTAATAAAAATATTAATTATTAAATAGTGATTCTATGAACTAAAAATAATTATGTATTAATATAATGTATATAAATACATTTTTATTATTTATAAATTTATAGATATTTTCATAAATATTAGAAATTTGATTAGGTAATCGAAAATTTAGATGGAACAGATTTCACCTATTATTAAAAAAAAGTAATAATATTAGCTTTTAAGCTACCTATAATACTAAAATACACTCACTTTATCGATAATCTCGACTTCGTCGATATGTTGGTTTTTTACGATAGTCCAAATTTTTTAGCAAGTTATGTGTATATAATATAGACTAAATAAACAAATGCTCATAATTCACTTAAAAATTAAATAATCGTTAAAAACCAATATACAAACACAGATCAAGTGTTTTTACCATCAAGTTCATAATAGCTCGATTCACTCTAATTTTTAAACTAACGGAGCTAAACGTGATTTGTTGAGCGTAAATTTGCTATGTTGCGCTCTTGTTAAACGGAGGCAACACATGTGGTTGTTGTGTTCTCTTAAAAACGGTAAACATTTAAACGACTGATGCTCTAAATGTTATCATCTGAGCGCACATGTGTAGCAACAACGGCTTAAAGTCAAATTATTACTATACTTATTTCGTTGGTTGCTCACATTTATGTCAGTGGCAAACAACCATCAACTTGTGTAAATATATGAAAACATTTGTTTTAGAAAAAAAAATGTCAGGTTGAAATAAAATATAATAAAAGCATATTATGAAGGTAATTATAAAGGTAATACGCCTATAAGCAGTAAAAATGTATTATAATATATCATAGAACCTACCTACAACTGAAGACGCAACAATTTGGTTTTACATTTTAGAATAACATTTATTTTATTTGAACTATTATAGGCAATTTTAATCTACTTACAATATCAGTTGTTTCCGCAGGTGTAAATTTCACAGTCGTCCTTAAACATGAATTATTTTCAGGAGCATCTCTATAAAAAAAAACACTTATTCGTGGGAATAATTTTACCTTTACAAAGCGTTGTGTTTTAAATTTCCTTTATAAACTACTAGTTACCTACCACTCAAATGTACATGTTTAGACATTATTAATAGACACAATACTACAATAGTAATATAATTATTGAAAATATAAATGTACTAATATAAGTAATAACTTATAATATACATACATTATGTAAGAAGACAACAACGTACCTAAACTACAATATTTTCATCAACATAACTTCGCAGTTTACATGATAGTAAGTCGTTACTTGATCATTTAAAAATATTATTCGTGGAATAGCTGTGCTGCAATTACCGCGTACAGGCTGCGATAATGATAATAATAATAATAATAATTCGTTTGAAAAATTATTACCGTATAATATACAAAATAATAAATGGCACTACTGTACATTTTTTTTGTATTTTAAATAAAATTATTTTTAACATAGATACAATTTAAATTAAAAAAATTTTCGTAATTTTTTTATGTAATGATTAAGACCCTATGCCCCCGTCCACAACTTAGACATACCTTGGTGGCCCCTGTGAACCCGGCCTAAATACGCCACTGGTGTACACTATATCGTATGGAAATTAATATCACATTTTTCGTAACTTTGATTTTATTCCGATTTTCAGTTTCCCAATGTTTTAAATATATGAGAGCAACACAAAAAAGAGGACCACTAGTTAACTCCGAGTATTACGCTGGTTGGTTATCACATTGGCGTGAACCATCGCCAGTCGTCGATAGTCACGAAGTTGTGGAAACTATGAAAAACATGTTAGCTTTGAATGCGTCAATCAATTTCTATATGTTCCACGGAGGTACAAACTTTGGGTTCACTTCTGGTGCCAACAAGTACGAGAAATTAAAAAATCCACAATTTTTACCTCAATTAACCTCGTATGATTACAATTCTCCGCTAGACGAAGCTGGAGATCCAACCGAAAAGTACTTTAAAATTAAGAAATTGCTGGAAGAAACTGTAAGTCTTGATAATAAAAATAAAAATATTATATAGGTATTCGCTTTAATAATTGAATCTCTTTGTTAAAGAATTTTGCAGTATCAAATGAAATATCACCCGTACCAGCACCTAAGGGTAATTATGGAACATTCATAATGCAACCGCTGATTAGTCTTTTCGATAAGGCCGCGCAACGGATTAAACCGGTTGAGAACGATGTTCCACTTGGGTTCGAAGTCATGGGCATAAACACGGGATTTGTAATGTATGAAACTATTTTGACAAACGAACAAAAAGACGTCACAGCTCCCGTAAACCTTACTATTAGCACAATCAGAGATCAAGCGACCATATTCTTGGACCAGGTATGCGTTATAATGCCATATGTCATATTATAATAATTATAATCGTACGATTTTGAAGTAAAAAAAAAAAGGTATTAAACATTTTTTTTTAGGTACAAGTAAATATCATACCACGTAACTATGAAAATACACCAGTGAGCTTAAATATAAATAGTACAGTTCAAAAGCTAAGTATTCTAATTGAAAACCAAGGGAGGATAAATTTCGGAAGCTTTCTGGAAGACAGAAAGGTTGGTCAGGTTATGTTTTAATTTCGTTTGTAATTATTATTGAAATTATACTCTTTACAGGGTATTTTTGAACCAGTTACATTGGGTAATTATGTATTAGGACCGTGGAAGATGATAGCATACCCTTTAAACGAAACGTCTTGGTTTTCGACCGTTGAACCACAAAATTACGTTGTGCTACCAGCATTTTATAAAACACAATTTACATTACCTGATAGTTTAACAAAACCTTTGGATACGTATTTGGACGTTACTGGTTGGAAAAAGGTTGGCTTTTGATGAATAATAAATATCTAATCAAAATAAATTTGACATAATATTTATTACATAATTTATTTTATTTTTGTTATTTAAAGGGCGTTGCTTTTGTGAATGGAATAAACGTAGGGCGATATTGGCCATCAGCTGGACCACAAATAACACTTTATGTTCCAGCTACATTTCTTATTCCACCACCGGGATTAAACACCATTGTCATGTTGGAACTTGAAGGAGTTCCTAAGAACTTGTCAATTTCATTAACTGATAAACCTAATATCTTAGGTCCTATAAATATCTTGTAAGCCAATCATTAGCGACGCTGATTATACTCGATATTTTGTATTAATTAAATTATGGTTATTGTAGTTAAAATTAGTAGTATTGTTTATTTTTATATCATTATTAGCAATAATCAACATGTTATATGCTCTGTAGTTATTATGGGAATATATATATATATATATTATGCAGTTACTACTCATCCTCTGTGTTAAATAACAAGTGATTATTTTTTTTTAATTTAATTTTATGCATATTTTAAAATGTTCTCAAGAAAGGTGGTTTTGATTCCCTACTATAACAGTGAATTTTAAATGTTTGTTTTATGTAGTACGTATATAAGTAGATTATGTTGATTAAACATTATTCTAAGGTATATAGTTTGTGTTATTTATTACTATGAATTTTCGCATTTATAAATTTTAAATAATTATTTTTTTTAAAAGAAATGAACTTTTGTAAAGATTAGTGTACTTGTGATATTAAAATACATGAACAATACATTTTTTTTTAAAATCCTTTTAGCGCTTATTATTTATATAATATATCATAACGTCTTAGAAGGATTTATTAATTTAACACGATGGGATAATTTAGTTTTCGGTACTTCATCGTTGAATATTTGTACATTTTACGTGACACATTTTCTGCAATGTATTTTATAATTACGTATGTTATTATGTTAATGTAAGTTTTAGTACATAAGAAATATGTTGAAATCACTAATTTAATTTTAGTGTTTGGGATGAAACATTTTTGAATTTTATTAACTGCACTAAAAGTATTTCAAGCCTTGTAAGCCTCATAGCCTTATAATCAATTTATAATCTATAGTACTTTATAGTACTCATTCTTTCTACAAATACATTCAATCGATTAGAAATAATTAATTTTATGTAATCAAACTTGTATAATATGGCTTAATGAAGTATCGAGTTATTTTTTTTGATAACAACCCAGATTAAAAAAAAAATCTATAATATTAAACATTTGGTGAACATTTTATGTATTTTTTATAATTCGTTTTTGAATTATAATAATATTATTTTGTAGTTAACAATTTATTAAAAATTAATTAATTTCGGAACTAAAGAATCTACAAAATTTATAAACATAATTTTTTTCATACACATTTGAAATGGGAGAAAATTACATATTTAAACGATGAATAACGATGTTTATTATTTTATTTTAAAACTTTTTCGTAAATTTCAGGTAATCTTATTGAATGGTTTATATATTATATCATATTTGTTAAACCACTATACCAACAAGTAATGTTAAATGATCATTTTTGATGTATCTTGATTTTAATAAAATAAATCTTCCCTAGGATTGGATATTTGGAAATTGTAATCGTTTTTATGTAAACCTGAATTAAATTTTACTACTTTTATATATTATACTATGGAATATTTCGAAGATTTGTAAAAGGATTAATGTTCCGTCAACCCGTAGGCAATCCACCTGATGTTCCTTCGTCACTTCTATAAATAATCCACTTTGACATATTTAAGATATGTATGTCACCTAGGTGACAGCTGTACCAATATTAACTTGAAAATATCCGTAAGTGCGGAACGTACTATTTTATGTAAAAATTGTTTATCATAAGTTTTATCATTTATTAACTGATTGCTGGTAAATTTTTTTTCTTGTG
The DNA here is from genome assembly GCF_020882245.1 of Rhopalosiphum padi. Classification (NCBI taxonomy): domain Eukaryota; kingdom Metazoa; phylum Arthropoda; class Insecta; order Hemiptera; family Aphididae; genus Rhopalosiphum; species Rhopalosiphum padi. Next base: position 6,236,436 of record NC_083598.1, on the reverse strand, counting down.
TATTTTATTTCTATTGAAACTTTAAACTTTTAAATTTAATTTTGTAGTTTGATGTTTGTGCGCGTTGTACTATTTTCGTTTTTACTTTATATTAATTATATACATTGAATGATCTGTTTCTGCGTATCACGACAAAAAATATTATATAAAAATTATAATTAGAACTCTATATTAAAAGGAGTTAAATAGACAACTAATTTTACATTAGTGGTAAATTATAAAACAGTTATTGATTACTTAAAAACTGGTATTATAAGTTAAAAGTAAGAAAATAAACATAAAACAATAAACATTTAATAATATACTCGCAATGTTAATATTTATTTATGATATAATATTTGTATACCATATTATATGTTGTTACTCGTTTAGAGTAAACAAAGATACCTAGCTAAAAACACAAGATGAATTTAACAGTTAGTTAATAAACAAAATATCTCAAACTGAAATTATACTAAAAATTAAATGTGATAAACTGAGAACATCAAATGAAATGTTAAGAAACAATAAACTGATGGCTGATAAAAAAATGTCTGCCGAGATACTGGTGGAGGATTAATGAAAATGTTTTTATAACCAATAATGTAGCATTAATTAGAGATCTATTACAAGCCATAATAACAGATAAGTTACCTGATATATAAAACTCATGATAAAAAAAAAGTCGGGAGAATGAAAAGTGGCCGCTGATGCCCACGCATTTCAATTGTTTTAGTTGGTCAAACAAAGGTTTAGAAATTGATTAACTTATTAAATATAATTATTACTTTAATTATGGAATAGAAAAAGTTGAACATATATACACATCTACATCTACAAAATGTTATTAGGTAAACTATACTTTTGTTGCATTAAATAAACATTATCCTGGTTTATGGTAGCTTATATATATATATATTATTTACAATCAATAATTATGAATAGGGCCAAAAAATTGATGTTTTTAAGAATATACCAAATATTTTATGAAATTACTAGCTCTTGTCTAGTGCTACGATTCTATTTAACCGATCCGCAGACGATATAGGTATAATCCAAAACTCAAACTATACGCAACTGTCATACAAAAAAGGTTAAAATTTGCAATAGTGATACGCAAACTATAACCGGCGCTATTTAGCACTATTATTATGATACCCAGGTACTTAAATATTTCAAAAATATATTTATTCAAAGCTTTTTTAAGACTGAATAAATTAATTTTTTGTTTTGTGCTAACTACAAGTTGTGTCTTTCACATTCAATAAATTATTGAAATTAATAACTGTGTACTTAAGATTCAGAAAATTTGACCATTAGCTGTGGATTTTTTTTTTTGTTACGGTAGGGGTTTTTTCACTAGGTTTGTGGAACACATCCGGTAGCTAGAAACGCCGGGTAGAATGCTTATTACAGCACTAATCAGTGAACGTAGCCAAACACATCTCTACAACATACCGTCCATACCCCAATATATATTATCTTATTTATAATAAAAGATAAATAATTAATAAATGTAGTATTCTAAAAATTAGTTTTTATTTTTGATTATTACTTCTTTGGAGATCGTAATACAATAGTTACCATTATGTACTAACAGTGCCCTGATTGAGTGTGAGAAATGTTAAGTATTTCTTAAGCCTTACAGAGAAATAAGTGTCTCGACGTCTGTTTATATAAATATAATTGCTCTGGATACATAGGCTTGTGTGACAATAACGACTATTGATTAAATTCACTTAGACTAGCGTTCAACTATTGTCTGTATTGCAATAACAATATTGTGTTTGATATTGATATTTGATAAAATATAATGGAGATAATAACATATATACTTATTTTCGGATGACAACTAGAAAAGAGGAAATACCAAAAACAATTTTTGTCGGGAATATAATACAGAAATTCAGGTCAGTTAAAATTAAATTATTTAATGAACCAGCTGTAGAACATATAAAACGTTTTGTTATTTTGAATTTTGTTAAAATAAATTATCTTACATATAAAATGGATGATTTATAGTTTTATGAAAATTTTAATGTACTTTTGCAATTTAAAAACATTGGAAATATATGGGTACGATTACAAATTTTTTACAATTATTGGAATTTCAAATTTTTACGAAATATTTTTACTAATATTTAAGAAAAAAAAACCGATAACTATCTAAAATTTCAATGGGGATAGAAACGTTTCTACACATTTTATAAAAATATAAAATAATTGTATTTAACTATAATGCAACAAAGTATAATCTACATCATTGTACATAATTTTCGGGGATATAATTTTATAAAGGTAAAATTAAATAAAAACTTGGGAGATGAGAAACTTGTTGGTCGTTCTTACTTCTTAGTCAATTCTGGCATAGTTTATACACAGCTGAGTATAAAATATACAGTACACGATTATGTTAATAATTTCTTAATTTATAATCTAAATTGAAAATAAACTATACAACTTAATAAATTAAGAATTAATATTTATATGTCTAGTTTATATTATAAACAAAACAGATTTCACGTACATTGTATTAGGTTTATTAGTTTTAGTTTTAAAAATATTTCTAATTATCTATCTCATTTTATGCGTCAGTTCATTTTTTTACTAAAAAAAGTTTACTTCGTTTAAAATAAAGGAAAATTATACACGATGGTCCCGGAGCAAATATTATACCTATTTACTCGCTAACAAAACTCAAAGACAAATATGATATTCAATGAACATAATTGATTATTATAATATAAAGCCATTGAAGAAACTTCATTTTATTATTATTAGCTAATCATAGATGAACAGTATTTTGAGTGGGAATTAAAAAAAACCGGAATTAAAGTGAATTGCCTGGTTTCCATTGGATTAAACCAACACGAAACAACACATTATATGTTTATTGTTGATGATACTCAAAATACAGGATAATGTTTAAATTAATATTATATTTTGTCGGCAGTCTCGTCAAACACTTTTACTATACACGTTAATGGTTCTTTATAGGCCGATATATTACTACAAAAAGTATATAAATAAGCATATTACACATTCAAATTGTATATTATTTAATTACTTAACAATAATTTTGCTGGATAGATAGTTATCCCCAACTTAAAATACTTATAACTATATACAATATGGGTTTATTGTCTCAAAACAATGAAATAGAGTAAGTACAATATCAATATAATATTAATAATATTATACAGTTGTAATTAAATATTAATCATAAATCATCAATACACATTAAATTATAATCTTTAAATACGTTATTTGTTTGCATTTAGTTAAATGAATTTTTTTCGTTCTAGACCGTTGATAAAAAAACAGAAACCAAGATGTAATCAAAAACTTTTGAAGTGTTCATATATTGTAATATTATTCGTTTTATTGAAGCTGGTTATTATTTATCTTTTATACATTTTGATAAGAAATGAAATTCATCCAGAATCCAAAGAAACACCGAAGGTAAGAACTACTTGTTATAACACTTTCAGTTCATGTTGGTAATCGTGAACTGGTCAACCGCTATGGTTATTTAAGCTGTTTGACAACAATATTACACTAAGAAATGACTCAATCTCATGGACTAAAATGGAAAGTGAGATTAAAATATTTTTTTTCAATATAGTTGTGTTGTCGGATAACTGTTTTTGTGAAATTTTAATGTGGCTAAGTGCCAAGCTCAACTGTATGAATTATAAGTTTATACGTACAATATTAACAATGATATACCTAACTAAAAATGTATTTGAAAAGTTACTCTATTAATAAACATCGATCTTTTTTTTATCTATATGTAAATTTATAAACTTAATAAAAAGCTTATTCAACAGATTTAAAAGAGATTTATAAAATTTATAAAATGATGGATAATATTTTCAAAAGTATAGCTATACTATATAATTACCTATACTTACTCATAAATTAAATTTAAAAAAAAAATATATAAATTATAAAGGAGCCAAATATTAGTCAAAATGTTGTTAATAAGTAGAGATAATATTATTAAATTACAATTATCGATTTAATTTAATCAAACGGAATTTTGTTATAAATCTACATATGTGTTATAAAAAATATTAAGCTAAACTTAAATGTAAAAATAATTTTTTTCTTATTTATTTTCCTGTATTCATCAATAATGTATTCAGTATGTACAATATTTTTAAATTCATTAATCAACCACTCCTGTAATGGATGAGCTTCTATTGGCAGGGTGTGGTTAAAATGCAATTTTTAAAAATCTTAAATCGTTTTAAGTATAGAGTTTTGCATATTATATTAATGTTTAATTTAATTAGTAAAATGTATTAAAAAATGTATTTTCATAATGTTTACAAAAAATATATAGGTTCTTGTTTTAATTTCTACAGTTGACCCTCAAAACCTCCCCATAAATATTATAAAAAATATATATCATTTACAAATCGTTTTTAAAATTTCTAAATACAATTTTTTTTTATTTCGAGTATTTATATTATAAAATTGCTCTAATACAAATTTTGAACCTTCCTTTATTGAGATTTTATATTGATTTAGTAAATACAAGAATATTTTTAAAATATTTAGATTAATTTTAAGCTTTAAATTCCATGAATCTATTTACTCTTTTTTAAAGTAAATCGATATATGGACTTAAAATTGAATAACAATAATTTATTATGATATAGATAAATATAATTATAATTTATAATAATTAATTGTATTGTGTTTTTAGTAAAAAAAAATTTAACCGCAATGGCATTACTATTATAGTAATAATATATAGCTTTATAAAAAATATAACACAATACGATACAATACTCTTAGTACAATATATGCGTAGGCTGTCAGACCTGTGTTTTCTCAAAAATGTTTTTCTTATTCAATGATTTATCATAACTTATGAAAAATTAACATTTTAACATTTTTAACATATCTATTAAAATGATCTCACTAAAACTAGATTTCAAAGCTCCCCGGTTTTTGTTCTGTTTCGAAGGTTTTAGTTACTTAAAAAATATTAGATAAAAATTAATAATTATTGAATACAGGTACATCAATAATCAATTAATTCATTGCAATATAACATTATATTTTCTATTTAATAATATTTTAATAATATGTACATAGTTAAGAAGTTAAAAATATTATGACGGATGATAAATACCGGTGTACTTATATACCTAATAAAATATTTTTAGTATACTTTTCAATAGAGGTTTCTGCACATGGTAAATTACTATAAATTATAGTATCTAAAGAAACGTTTGTTCTCTATATATTTGATTATTTTTAGATAGCTGAACGAACTTTTATTGTTGATTATGAACGAAAAGAGTTCCTAAAAGACGGTCAAATATTTCGATATGTCTCAGGTTCGTTGCACTATTTTAGAGTTCCGAAACCTTATTGGAAGGATAGAATTCGGAAAATGAAAGCAGCTGGTTTAAATGCTTTATCAACGTGAGTAAATGTTACAAAAATAAAAAAATAAATTAAAATTCATATATTAAAACGAATTGGTGTATTGTGTCTATTATTATAATTAATTTATAACATTTATTTAAATGAGTTACTTATATTAATAATACGTATTTAGTACCCATCGTATTGTGAACATCCATAGTATTAAATAAAAAATATAACTTTAAAAATAGTCGTTGAATTATGACATAACTTTCTATTTTATAAGATATTATAACTATGCTCGTGGGTTATAAATTAATAGATTATTTGTTAATAATGCAAACACAACATTAATATTGTAAAATTAATTTATATGTGTATATTTATAAGACTTGTGTTTGTAATCTGCAATAAAATTGTTATTGACATTTAACATTATCACAGAGATATTTATAAAATAAAAAAAAATGGAAATGGCACCTTATTTTAGACGTTAATTTTAATAGTTGGATGATAGCCGACGGAGAAGTAAAATATGTTGATTGATAAAAAAATAATAATTATTAATGGAATTTCAGTTATGTAGAATGGAGTTTACACGAGCCATATCCAGGTGAATACAACTTTGAGGACATAGCCGATTTGGAGTATTTCCTTAAGTTAGTTCAAGACGAAGGGATGTATTTGTTGCTCAGGCCTGGGCCATACATTGGTGCCGAAAGAGATTTAGTGAGAAATAGTATATTTTAATGAATTAGAAACTATACTTAAATGATTGTTGTTTGTACTATGCTAGGGTGGATTTCCATTTTGGTTATTAAATGTTGTACCCAAAAATGGTCTGAGAACTAATGATCCAAGTACGTATTAGTGATTTATATTTTTGTGGCCAGTCATTTGATTAGAATTATTAGATTGAATAGTTTTCAGTGATAGGTAATTTAACTAGGTACGTAATCTGCGTAGATGTATATAGGGTGTTTCGTGAGAATTTACACATTGCAATATCTTCTAAAATATTGGAAATATCATAATTATATATATTTTTTAAGACCCACGGGGAAAAAGACTAAAAGTATTTCATATTTTAATTTAATTTACTGTTTTGGTAAAAAATGTTAAAAAATTTTTTATTTAATAATTTTCAAAAAAATTGAAGATAGCCATTTTATAGTTTATATATCTTGGTATTATTATACTGGCATGAGCTCGCGGACTACATGTTTGATAACAATTCGCAATTATTCTTGAAACTAGAAAAAAAATATTAAAAATCATGAGATTAATGAAAATAAAACAACTATAACTTAAAACGCTTATAAAAAAATACTGTATTTATAGATTTTTGATATTTTTAATTGAAAAATGAATAACTTATGACGAGCTTTATATTAAAATTTCAAGCATTTGGTGAAAAAGTTTTTTTTTTTAATTACTGATACGTAGTGGCTTTGTATATATTGATTTAAAATATATTCAGTGAAATAAAATAAATGTTGTTTTTAATAATATAATAAATACATATCCTTTAAATTTAGGTTATAAACATTACATTGCTAAATGGTTTAGTGTACTTATGCCTAAAATCGTCCCTTTTTTATACGGAAATGGTGGAAATATCATTATGGTTCAGGTATAGACTAATCAGTAATTTATTATTTATTGCCTTAATTGTATCATTATATTTTAGAAATTAATTTTCGTTTTTATACACTGTAAAGATAGAGAATGAATATGGAAATTACTTTACGTGTGATCATCAGTATATGATATGGTTACGCGATTTGTATAAAAGTTATATTAAATCTAACGCTCTCCTTTACACAACCGATAGCTGTGAAATGGAGTCACCATACGCCTTAAAATGTGGTACTGTAGCTGACGTTTATGCAACCGTAGATTATGGCAGTTGGATTAAAAATAGTGAGTAGTTCACGTATATAGAAATAAAAATGAAAATTCTATTTTGATCTATTTTTCAATGCAATTTACAGTTCCTCAATGTCTTCAAAAAACAAGTGGAATTCAAAAAGAAGGACCCCCAGTAATTTCCGAGTATTATACAGGTTTGGTGGAATATTGGGGTGTACCAGCAATGAATATTAGCAGCACTGATCAATTTATCAGTATTATGAAAGATACGCTGGATTTGAATGCATCGGTCAATATTTTTTTGTTCCACGGGGGTACAAATTTTGGGTTTACTACTGGTGCATTCAAATACAAGTATGATGAATATTTCCCTGTGGAGACCTCATATGATTTCAGTGCTCCATTGAACGAAGCAGGAGATCCAACTGAAATGTACTTTAAAATAAAAAAATTGCTCAAAGAAACTGTAAGCTTTAATAATACATAATATATATATATATATTTAATTTAAATGATGCGTATTGAAGAATTTTGTAGTATCAAATGAAATATCACCCATTCCAGCACCTAAAGGTGATTATGGAGTATTCACAATGCAACCGTTGATTAGTCTATTTGAAAAGGTTACGCAACGGATTGAACCGGTTGAGAACGATGTTCCACTTGGGTTTGAAGTCATGGGCATAAACACGGGATTTGTAATGTATGAAACTATTTTGACAAACGATCAAAAAGACGTCACAGTTCCTGTAAACCTTACTATTAGCACAATCAGAGATCAAGCAACTGTCTTCTTGGACCAGGTATAATGATATACACATAGATATGATATGCTTTTTAAAATAAAAATATTTAAAATTTAGTATCTATATCTAATGATGTACTTTTTTATTATTTAAAATAGAAATCAGAATTACATAACATTATATTATATATAAAGTAAATTAGGTATCTAAACAAATATAGCCAATATAGGTACTATTAGTGTACTCACCATAACCACCACAGTAACAATGTATATTAACGTCACTTAGGGCCGGTTTTTTCAATTGGCACAATAACTGCCAGTTAGTTAATCATCAGATTAATTTAACTATCATTTAAAATGCCAGTTAAATAGTGCACTGTTTATCAAATGATATTGATGTGCCTGTTAATTAACTAGAGGTTAATCGTAAAATAAATATATCTTATGAATGGTCATACTGCAAAAAGTGTATTATCTTATTTTGATTTTGCCATTATCAGCGATCGTGTTTTGAAAGTGCCGGTTGTTTTTACATAATACCTACGTTTATAATACGTTTACGTTATTTTTACGTTTATTTACGTTTGTAATATGATATCTTAATACTGTAAATAAAATATTAATTATATTTTTCACAATTTCCATTTTCATTAGCTTACAAACTGTATATTGTTATCAAATATCAATGTATTGTGAATTTATCATTTAGTAAGTTTTTAGAATAAGATCATTTTTTATTTTTTAAAAGTCTACATCAATAAAATATTTGCAAAAACAAATAAGCTCCTAAAATCAGTAAGACCATGGTGAAACTAGACATTTGTATAAGGGTAGGCTAAAATATTTAAATATGGTTTTTTTTGTATTAATATTTAATATACCTGAAATTATTAAATGTTTTTTTTTTTTATATTAAAGTCATACTGTCACAATATATTCAAGCTTTACATCGAATTCCAAAAAAAAAAATATACTGATACTTATTAAATATAAAATTATAATAAATAAAATATAATAAAATATAAAAATGCCACAGCCTGTTTGCGGTATGAATCTACACTGTTGATACAGTGTTACTGCGACGAAAATACGGCTTCTAGACATCATCTACCCCACCCATCTTCTCATTACTTATTTCTATAAATATACGTATAATTTATTGACGAAAACATATTGTACAAATTCTTTCACAGTACCAGTGATTATAAGCATAATATAGTATTAATAATCAATGATAGCACATTAGGTATATTGAAATAAATATAGACAAATAAATTAAATAAAGATAAAAATACCTAAAAATAATTTTTATTCATTTATTTTGATAAAATAAATTTAAAAACCTATTCTTATTTATTTAAATGTATTAATAATTACATCAGGTAGAAAAAGCAAATATCTCATGTCATGTATTATTATTTATTATTGTAAACAGTGGTAAAAATAAGCAAATATCGTTTTCATTTCTACATTTTGAGAAAATAATAACAAAAACGATATTTTAATTATATTTTATATAATGTATTATTTATGTACACCATTTGTATCATTTCCAAGCTCCATAACCTGTCGGCATTAGGTCTGACTATGGCCTGACGGGCTTGACTCGTAGTATTGCTTATGGCAGTAAAACCATGCCATTTCTGATTCTGGATCCTCATACATGATTTGTTATAATGTATTATACATATATTTTAGGTACAAGTGAATTCAATACCTCGTAAATATGAAAATATACCCGTGAGATTAAATATAAACAGTACAGTTCAAAAGCTAAGTATTCTAATAGAAAACCAAGGAAGAATTAATGTCGGGAAATATTTAGAAGACAGAAAGGTTAGTCCGTTAGATTCTAGTTTACCAATATTTCATTATATTCATTCTGTGTGCAGGGTATTTTTGAACCCGTAACATTGGGTAATCATATATTGGGTCCGTGGAAGATGATAGCATACCCTCTAAACGAGACGTCATGGCTTTCGACCATCAAACCACAGAAACACGTTGTATTACCGGCATTTTATAAAACAACATTTACGTTACCAGATAACTTATCAAAACCTTTAGATACGTATTTGGACCCTACTGGTTGGAAAAAGGTTGGTTTTTTTTGTTATGCATAAATATGAATTGAACATTTTTATTTAATTTTATTAATTATACATTTGTTTTCTGTTGTAAAGGGTGTTGCTTTTGTGAACGGGATTAATATTGGTCGATATTGGCCTTCGGCTGGACCACAAATCACTCTATATATTCCCGCTGTATTTTTAATTCCTTATCCTGGAGTAAACAACATCATAATGTTAGAACTGGAAGGTGTTTCCGAAAACTTGTCGATATCGTTAGTTGATAAACCTAATCTCAATGGCAAAGTAAACGAAGTATACTAAAATTAAAATTATAACATAATTTAAGTTCAAATATTGTTTATTTTTATTATTAAATAAATATTCTTGTTATAACTATGGAACATTTATTATATATAAATCTAAATATAATCATCTATAAACATATATTATTAGGTAATGGATAATAATTATCAAAAATATGTTTCTAATTAGTTATAAGGTGTTGAATCTTTAATAATAGTATTCTAATTCTACTAAATACTATTATAACGATCTCTAATACTATAGTAAAACCACTATGAATTGTATAATTGCCGCTTACAAGTTTTTAATATTTTAAACGAAATTTAAATATACGGATTTCAATTATACGTGTAATTCGTTGTACACGCGATCTGTGTGCAAGTGCTGGTTAATACCTGTTCAAAATCTCGAGTTTTAGTTTCAATGAGTGAATTTGGTTAAACCATGAAATTGTCGTACAAACCATAATTATTAGGATTCGGTGGATATTCGTTGGTCGTAATGATGAGGTACGTCATGTACGTACAGATTAGTAATAATTAGTGATGAATATAGCCCAACAGTTTCCTGAAAATTATAACGAGGCCTTTAATTTTTGAAAACAATTTATTGATGTAATCTTTAACAAAACGGCATCAAACAATAATACATAACAGCCATTTGGGTTATTTTATAAAATAACAGTCATGTAATTATTTATTTATTGTTCAATGTTCATAATATTATTTATAAATAGTTATATTATAATAAGGCTCGGGACTTAAAGCATTTGCTTATTTTTATGGATTGGTTTAAATTTTAAACTTTAAAATGTAGCAGAGTGCTATGGAAGTGTATGTTATGCTATAACGCGTTCAATTATTTATTATGAAATTTGAAAGTGCTTTTTTTGCTTTTTTCAACAATTTTTTAAAAATATGCTTATTTCCAGTTTTTCTGATTATTTTTGAATTTTTGACGACCAATTTTTCTACTTTTTATGGCTTTTTATGGAAAATCTATTAACAATTAGGCAAAATGTCTGGAAAGTGAAGTTTGATTTTTTTATAATATAAAGATTTATTTTTTATTTTTTTATTTTTTAGTTAGAAACTTTTCCTATTACTTGTTAAGTACCTGGGTGACGTCGAGCATAAGTTTGTGCTGCACAACGTGCATTTTTTTGACACTTCCAATAAATAGATAACATACCTATTGTCATACAGATAAATGTTTACATTAGATACCTAAATCTATTGTTTAATTATATAATGTCCGACGATAAAATACGATAAATATTAGATTATGTTTCTACTCCATTTTAAAATAGCATAGGTAGTTATTTGGACAACAATTTGAACAATTTATACGTTAAATCAATTAATAATAACTAAATAAACTTATAATATAAATAAGAATTGAATTTTTTATTAATTATTAATAAATTCTAATAGATTTATTAAATGTAACGAAATAAACCACATACTTATTTACGTTTTTTTTTTATAAAACTATAAGTTATAATTCATAGTATTCATATACAAATTAAAATGAATATTATACAGTAGCTTAAATTATAATAACGTGTTGATATCATCCTTAATAAAAAGGGGTGAAAATTTCAAGCCTAAATAATCCTCGAATAATTATTTTCAGAAAATTCCGTGCATTTCAGTTTTTTGTTGAATTTTTGTCACTTGGTTAATTTTATTCTTGACTTGGAAAGTTGGTTAAACTACAATAATTCATTAAACAATTAGCCAAAATTTAATTAGTGGTTAAAATATATGGTTGCCATTTAAAACCAAAAAGTTACACTATACGCATACGCATGTCTAATTAGTAATTAACTTAAAAAAAAATTTAAAAGCCATAAATATAATATACCATATTTTTATGTTATCACAACCAACTAAAAAACAGATTTCAAATTATAGGTCTATACGCAAAGATTTGGGTGTTTACAATAATTAGCGTCTGCACTCTAAATAGATAAGATTCGTTTGAATTATTTATTTATCTATATTGTTAAAATAATAATCTGTCGTAGCTCATAGTTATATTTAACGATTCATTTTATATTATTATCAATCGTGTACAACATATTATTTTATGTTTAAAAATTAACTAATTTATTTTTATACAATTGATTTACAAATGTCGTATATAGGTAGTTGTATTTTATTCATTATTATAATATTCGCTACAATTTGTATGTGTGTTAAGTGTTAACATAACATATGCAATATATTTACTAGACAACAAAAATAAAATATCATTATTAATTGTGTACACGATGTTCGCCATAGTTGTTTGACATGGCCCTGCGTAATCCCATCAAAGCACTGATTATTTCAGAGTTTTTCTTCTTCAGAATAAAATTCGATTCGGAAGGCTTTATTAAATCGTTTGAGGTACTATCTTCCATGAATCTCTTACTGACTCGCTGTAAAAACAAAACGTGTAAATAACTATTACCTATATACCTGATTTATATATTCTATATATAATTTTGAGCAAATGTATGAATTTTATAATGATGTATAATGTATTTATTTTTATTCTTTATAAAAAACTAAACATTTTAATACAAGGTTCCTTATAAGTTAATAAGCTGCTTTGACTAGAATAAAAAAAAAATGAGCGTTGCAAATTCTTTTATTATATTTTTATGAGATTTTGAAATTATAATTTTGAGGATTTTGTCAAAAACAATACAATTTGCAAATTATTTTTTATTTAAAAATTCAAAAAAATTGTATACTCATACCTAAGGTTTGAAATCTTAATTCAAGATTTCTCATAGGCCTTTAGTTTGTTTAAATTAAATTAAAAAAAAAAAATGTTTAACATAATAACTCTATTTTAAAAGTGATTGAATTTCAAATTTGAAGAAATTAAACACTAGCAAAATAATGGTTTATCAGGAAGTTTTTAGTTTAAATTTCGATAAAAATGTTTAGGCTCAATAAAAAAACTTGATAATTGTATATAATATGATCCAATATACTTTGTTCTAAAAGTTATTTAAAAATATTAAAACATATAAATATTATTTTATTATTTAGAACTTATTTATTTATAAGCATTTGAAGTTAAAATTTTGACAAAATTGGATATCAAACAAATAATAAGAACCTACATAATTAATATTAGGTCCGTGTTTATTCGTTTGTAACATCCAACGAGAGCTCTAATAATGATATTAAGTTGAAATGATTAAATTAAATTTAAAAATATAGGTAAGTATAATTTAAATTATTTTTAAATTCATATTAATCAATTAATATTTTACAGTTTATAAAAATAGTCTGACCTAGTTAATTAGCTACTTATCTACTACTTACTAGAAGACATTATTACGTATATTTTTAATTTTTGTAAAACATTTTTAAGGACAATCTTAATAAGTGTATACATTTTTATAAATCATAAATTACTCATTCGTATTTCAATTTAGATACATTAAATAGTCGTCAAAATAAACTACTTAACACTTATTCACAGTAAAAGAGTGGGTTCTCGTTTGAAAAAAAAATTAATTTGAAATCGTTTCTCATAAAATTGTTTAATGAATCCATAGCTATTTTAATTAAATCTATTGTTTAAAAATAATATGGTCTTTAAATATAATACTAAACATCAGAATTTTAATACATTATTTATTATAGACAATATTGTGATCAGCATAATTAATAACCAAGTATAATGTAGAAATATCTACTACAATGTAGATGTAATAAAATAAATAATCATATAATTGGAGAATGGTAATGGATTGCAAGATATATTTTGATTTACTTAAGCATATTTTACCAATATGGGCTTAGGGTCAATCGATATGTTTGGTTCCTCAATAACGAAATTGTCATCCGAACAATAATTAGGACGCAGTGGATATCCGTTTGTCATAATGATGAGGTACGTCATGCACATAGAGATTAGTAATAAGTGATGAATATAGCCCAAGAGTTTCCTGAAAATTATAATGTTTTAAATTTTTGAGAACTGTTAATAGATACGTTATAACAAATATAACAAAACGGCATCAAACAACAATACACAACAGCCATTTTGATAATTTTATTATGATTCATGAAATTACATCCCTATAATGATTTATTTATTTTTCAATATTTATAATATTTTTTATTTATTTAACTCAAAGAAACTTTAAAAAGAAACGAATTAATTTTCGAAAAAACTTCACCAATTTATCTATACATAATGATATAGGTACAATGTACATATATTTGATAGGTATTATAGAATTTTGAAAATAAAAAAATTGGTTTATTTCTAAATGTTCATTAGTAGTTATTAATTATTATAGCACAAAACATTATATTGCTATATCATAATTTATTTAAAAAAAAATTAAATATTTTAATAATTAATAACATAATATTTTATAAGTATATAGTGTTACTCTTGAAATATATTTTATCATGTTGATTTAATTTTTATTTATTTAGAGATTAATATAATATTATTATGGTTTATTGTTGATTTCTACGATAATAGATTAATAAAACAAAAAATAATAAATAATACAATAAATAATTTACTTATAATAAAAAAAATGTTCTACTTACATGTTGTTGTCTCACTGTCTTCAATGATTCTGATTTGCTACTGAAAACAGAGATATTATATATTGAAGATGAATCGCAGTTATACAATAATATCATTTCATTATTCGGAATACATGTCAATCTAGTATAATATTGTGAATTAACCGAAAACATTTCATCAGCAGATATAGGTGCTCAACAGGAGTCCACATGCAGCACCATATCCAAGAGGGGTGGTTGGATTAGGGTCGAAAACCCCCATCGTTTTTTTTTTATTATTATTACTATTATATGACTGTACATTTTATGTAGTCTTATTTATAACTTCAATTTTTTTTGCATAAAAAAAGACTATGACGGCTTGTCACGTGCAATTCAACATTTTAACCAACTACTTTATTAAGAAATATGTCGTTGCACCATCGTTTTATAGTTATATTATCATCATTTTTTTTATACGTCTTGTAATTAGTACTTAGGAATATTTTTGAATATTTTTTTTTATTGTTTATTAAACAAGCGTTAATAATTATTGTATTGAATCAATTTCAGTAAATATAATAATAATCATTACACAATACCATATTGAGAAGTATTATTATGCAATGAAATTAATAAATGCACGTGTATTATACAGATGTACCTTTTAGATGAAATATTATCCAATATACGGAACATTTTAAAATTAACTTGTCGAACACGTAATCGTAATAAAAACCATATTTTGGGTTGGTCAATAAATACAAAATATACAACAAAAGAATCGTACGGTTTCATATTATTTTTATACATTCATTTTTATTTATTACACTGTTCTTCGTTTTTCCATTTAGCGAATTGTCACTATTTATCACAATGTTATACTCGTATAAACAGTATTAATGTACCTATTTTAAATTTTCAGTGACTCAGATGTTGTGGTAGTTGGTATATATAAATATAATATAAGTTTATTGTCAAACATATTACATCGAATATACCTAATACCAGTATTTTAAATAAATATTTATTCTTATGAAAAAAAAATGAAATACTATGTAGGTATCGTGTGATGCTATATTAATATTAGTAGATAGTTAATTCACAGGTTTAAATGTTAAGTTAATAAAAAAAAAATTAATAAGTTTAAGTATATTAATTCAAATAATTCAATACTAAAAACTTTAGCTAAGTTGTAAGTTAATATATAGTTAATAAGTATACATAGGTTATATATAAGTAATATATATCTATTAATTATACAATTTAAAGTTATTATGGAGAAAAAATAGAAAAATACTAACCTAGCTCAGTTAAAAAAAAGCTAATTAATATTTTTAATAATCACTTGTAGAGTCATACGTCAAATTACCTAATCGAGTAACTTACAATTATTTTTAAATAAATAACTTTATATTTGATAAAAATGTATTCTTTTACACCTTTTTATTGTACATCAGCTTTAGTAGTTTAAACAATTACATATTTTTTTAAACTAGTTTGTTACGTAAATCGAGGAATATTTATTTGTATACTTGTATTAAAAAATTTAATGTATTTACAGCGTGATAAAATCAAAAATGTAATTAATTATTTATAAAATTAATAAATTGTTAATAAAATTATAATTTATTACAATAGGCATTTTATCTAGTTAAGTCAATGTTAATTGGAAAATTAAATAATTCCTTAAGTTAAAAAGTTTAACAAAATTAACTTTTTAGTTATCTATAATTAATGCCTATATTTGCGTTTTATTGTGTAATCGATTAATCAATTTTTTTTACGAAGTCATCTCCTAAGCGGTCATTTTTTTGCAATTACTTTTAAATGTAATACATTTACAATATTTGGGCAGGATCTAATAAATATTTCCGGTGGAAACTATCGTCCTGTCTGACCTTGATATTGTGTTTACATTCAGTTTGCTAAATTGATGTACCGTAAATAATTACAACATATCGCGTGCATAATATTATTTTTTTTTTCGTACTGTTTGCACAACAATTAATACATTTTCGGCGCCTAACATCGTATATAACATATTATTAATATACACATCACTCGCCTGGTAACAATATTATAGTATGCACTTATACCAGCAAACTGTAAATGTATCGATGTACCAGTGTAAAGTTTCGGTTGGATAACATCATTGCATGTTCTGGAAGGTAGGATAATATGATGATGTATCAAAATGAAAAAAAAAAACGAGAACACTGAAACATAGTATCACATCTGTTGGTCACTTTATAATAGTTTGTAGAAAATATTAATAATTACATTTAGCCACCGGTTTACGGTCGAAGACGTGTAAAACAATTTAAAAATGGCCTACGAATCTAGTGGCCAGTATACCCTTATCGGGAACAACGATAATATATTTCTTTTCCGGTGTATGATCATTTTGTTTTTGCTCCGACTATAAGTACATCTCAATCGAAATTTAAATTACTTTGACACTTAAAACCGTTAAAATATGCGCATTGTGCATAAGAATATTTAGTCAAAAATACATAATATTTTCATTTTAATTGTACGAGTATGTATTTATTTTAATCTTCTTACTTTAAAAATTTTTAAAATAGGCAATAATTATAATAATAACCTAAAATAGAAATATAAACGTTAATTTAAATTAAATAGATCTTCTTTACGTCACGGAAATTGCAATTTTAAGGTTACCGTTTAACCATACTGATGAGTGATAACTATTATTATGGGTAGCCACTCGTCTAATTTTCGATTTACCTCACTTTTGATATATATTTGTAACCTATACAGTACACGCTAATATTATAAAGAAATAGCCAAAGTAGAAACTAGAAATACTGCATTCAAACGATAAGATAATTTTAATTTTTTTTAGCACTATATTAAATCACCATAAAATTACGATAACAAGGATATTGCAAGGAAATTGTTATCTATAAATTAATGACAATTTAATTCTGTTAAAAAAATATGTCGACTTATAGAATTTCGTAAATCATATTATTGTCCTTTTTATGGTAAACACAATCGCTTTTTAGTGTTTTAGTAATACTTATTTAAATTACGTTTTACGCAATAAAATTGAAGAAAAATTTATTTAAAAATTTAAAATAATATATTCAAATCTAAATTATAATCTCGAGCACTGGATGCGTAACCACTTTAAGTGCATTAATATTATGATAATATAAAATATAGGTATTAAAATATTATATTAATTTAATTTTTTATATATTATATACATCTGCGCGATGTTTTTGCCTATTACAATATGTTCACGGCGTCCAAACATACGTTCGTTGTTGGGATTCGGTATTTCGGCCTATAGTGTTCAGGAAAACGCCATACAATATTTTATGAATCATATTTTAAAATTGCATGTTCAGATGGTCTGCATTCGACATCTATCTTAATTGATCAATCATAGAAAAAAATAGCTTAAATTTGTGTAGGTTTAGAAAAGCGTAGCCCTATTGTCAACGTCTAACTATATAATTAAGAACATACAAATAATAATACAAATTATTATGTATTTATATACCTACTTATAAACATTTTATCGATAATACGTTCAATAAAACGCGTTTATACAACCAAAAAAAAAAACACTTGTTCAAATTTTGATTTTAATACATCAATATTTTCAGAAATATTATCATATAAACAATTTACAGTAGAAAAGGGAGATCTTGATTTAAAAATCAGAAGTTTGTATCTTTGTTCTTTACAGACCATTCTATATTAAGAAGTGTTGCAAACAATTGTATTCCTATCAGCTGTGTATATTTCATCTAAATTATAGAATTTAGATAATAATTTTTTAAGTCTATGAAATCATTCACCAATCAATATGCGTATTGCGTATGCAACGCCAAAATTATACTTTATACCAGCTATAGTATTTTAATTTTAAATACCTGTGAGACTTCAATAATATTTTTTCGTCCCTAAGTATGTAGACCCTATTTTTAAATCATTGGAAAATACACACATCTCCCCTGTTTACTGTACCTGTGTAAATGCATATTTTTTTTTTTCTTTATTATCGGAATAACAATAAGACGACATTTAAATGCCAAATAACTCGGTTAGCAAATTCAATAAAATCATAATTTTTATACGCGTACGTGAATGTCGTAATTACACCTGGAAATATATTATATTGTGTATTTTTTTTTTCAAGATTTCCAAACGGAGGGCTTACCTCCGGATGATTAAAAAAAAATCTGGTTTGCACATAATTCACACAAACAAAAGTTTTTTCTCCCCTCCGCGAATAAAAAAATAACCTTCCAGGGTAATATTTTTTATTCTTTCATATATTTATTACTTCAACTGTGGTATAGTCATTTTTTCTACTTGTTGATTATTACCATAATATTTTTTTAATTTTGTTTTTCGCGTGATATAATAACAATACTACTATATGTTAAATTAGTAGGTAGATATACCGTGTGGCAATGTACGTTAAATGTTAGATTGAATTATTTTTATTATTTTATTTTTTGCGTGTTAAAATTTAAAATAATTAACAATGTTTATCAACTATACTTTGTAGGTACCTTATTCTAAAAATAAATTAATTGTTTATGATTTTTTTTTTATGTGTTTTATTAAATTTCTGATTTAAGTTTATGAAAATATATGAAATTATATTAAAGGGTGGTCAAAAAATAATATTTGACACTAGTAAATGAAATGTGTTCCAATTATTTTAATTAAAGCTATAAATGAATTTACTATACTATAGAGGAATTAATTAACAAAGTTACGAACTAAATTTAATGATTTGACCATTAAAACTTTCAGGAAAAAACACTTTCATTAAAAAAATATTTTGTTATCTTCCATAAAAAAAAATGAAGTTAAATTTGCAACTGTGCTACAACATTTTTAAAATGTCAAAAAATTAATCGTTTAAAATAATGAAACGAATCTTTTCTGTTTTTTTTTAATATTGCCATAATCATTAAAAAAATCACGAGTACAATGACATATAATAAGTTAGACATTATAAAGTGAATAAAATATGTTATTAATGAAAACAATCGTAGATCCACTGCAGGAGATCGGTCTTTTATCTTTCTCGGGTTATTGTCAAGATTTTTTTTGTTTTAATTGAAAAATTGGTGGTTAAATCTTATATTGACTTCTATATTTTATTTTCTGCATTGAAAGACAATAATTCGTAAACAAAAAATATCAAAATACATTTTTATTTAAATCGTTTTATTTTGCCTTAGCAATTATACCATTTATTAGTATATTAAATATTATAAGTTATTTTTATTCAACAGTACATCAAAAGTACATAATATATTAATCGTTATAAAATTTATAATTAACCAATTAATCAATGCTTGAAAATAAATCAGGTACAATGTTTTATATTTGTTTTCAAACGTTTTGTTGCACGTATTGCATATTAAGAACAGAAACAAAAGTTATAGTGAATACTGTGAATACTTATATGATGCTAATGTATAATATTGTAAATAATAATATAGAAGAATGAAAGTGGTGTATTTTATCGGTTTGAATATTATTTGCTCTACGCATCCCCATTACACATCAAAACTTAATGCTTTCGCAAATGTTTATCCAAATAAAACTTTTGATATCTATGTATTAAAATACTCAGTAAAATAATTTATTTCAGAATATAAAAGTGGTAGTAAGGGTTGTAATTTAAAATAAAGCCACACAGGAAATACAAAACGGGTGTTGGAAAAGCGTCTCGCTTCAATTAATTCTGTGGGGTTGAATATAGTGTTGTGTTGTTACTGTTTCTATAATTACTTATAGATAACATTCAATATAACTTTGAAATCTATATATTAGATAAATAATTCTTAGTTATAACCGTACTTTACGACTTAACAGTACCGTTACTTTTTTAAAACGTACGCAGTTGATCCAGGTGTTTTGAAAAATTACATTATTGAGTAAATTAAACATTTTCCTTTTAAAAAATGACCATAGCTGAAATGTTTAATAGACATGTTGGAGTTGATTGAAAAGTAATCTAATGTTGTTTATCAAAAATAAATATGGTTGTGAAACTATTATGTGCATTGCCCTTATTATAACAAAATCTTAGAAAAATTTAAAACAACATTTTACAATTTGTTTATTGTCATCGTTCATCATAATAGTTTTAAGACTTAAGCTGTATAATATACACAACTAGGATCACATTTGACGGGAGGCTGTTGTAAAAATTTCTCAAACACCTTTCTACTAAGTTTATATACTTGTATATATTAGTGTACCTATATTATGCCCTCGTGTATACGTTTATTAAAAACCGTATAGATCCTTTAATGTTTGAAAATTAAAACGTCGATTTTAACCTAAAGAATAGATGACTAACGATCGATAACAAATAAATATATTTTATAATATATTATATATGCTACGGATATTACGCGTCGTTCTAGGCGTCCGATATCGTATACGCGTTATAAATTATTTTAATATAGTCGGCCGGTCGTCGTCCACGCGTGTACTTACGCGTGCTACTATTATATTATTATACAACAATATTATCATAATAATTTTATAATCGTCATATACGCGTCTTCGCACCCGTCATAATAATTGTATACAATATATTCATATCGACCCGAGTAAATTGCCGGGCGTCGCACCGCGGTTCGCTTAACCCTTTTCCGCACCGTATCGCGCGGCGGACGATTAAGTGTCGGTTTCCTATCTACCCGTGTACATCTTCTTATATATATGTATATATATACACAACAATATGCATAACTCCATACACGACGATGGTACACAATATCGTTCCGGTTTCGCCCCCAACAACGCGCTCGATGGCATAACAACATAATACATCTATGTGTAAAACAATAAAACGAATTTAACATTTTTATATCACATAATATTATATATGCGTACGCACTATGATATTAAATTATAATAATATATTGTGTGCAGACTACAGGGTGTTCCGCAATGAATATTCTGGTCTTTTACTATATAATATATTTGATAAAGCATTATTGTATAGATATACTGCAGTTTCAAAACCGAAGCAGGGACCAATCAAAACCGTATTAGGTTACCAAGTTTTTTCTGCGGTTTTTGTCGCCAGTATGTGTGTCCACCTCGCCGTTGGTTATGAGGTCGTAACGATGACCGAACTCGTCTCAGACCCTGTCTAAACGTGTCAGGTGTAATCCTAACCGACGACCCTTTTGATTATTTCTGTCGGTTCTACGAGACTTGTCAGAGGCGGACAAACTAATGACTATCGCCTACAGGTCCGTCATATTTTGACAACTTCAGTATAATAAATTGCGCTGCGACCCAAATCCACGGAGTTATAACTCGTTTTGAACCACGAGTCTCGGGACATTCCTCAATAGGAGCACCCTGTATTATGTGCGCATCACTGTTTACACGCATATAACAATATTATGCGCCGTCCGAACTTAATCGAGTGCTGCGGCGCAAACGGTATACGCGCCATACGCGTCGTCGTCGGTTCCGGACCCGTAACGTTTTTACGGGCTAATGCGAGATCACATTATTCACGCATCCCGCCGCCGCCGTCGCTGCAGCAGCGGCCGCCGGTCGAAAAGGCGTGACCGACATCTGTTTTCGCGTGGCCTGCGAAATCCTCGTACTCGTTTACCCGTGTATACGATATGTATATGTATTATTCCTACGCGTGTATAATACGTCAGTATATTATACCATTATTATTATATATATATGTGTGTGTGTTATATATTGTATACCTACGGCGGCATCGTCACCTGGTCCCGGAGCGGCGGCGCGTCCTCCGGGTGAAACGAGCGTTGTCCGAACCTGCAGCATAGGCGCGCGCGGTACGAGTGGCGGCGAGGGAAAGAGAAAAGGCCGTCCGTACACAGGACAGAATGGAATGAGAAAACAAAAAAAAAAAAAAACAAACGTCCACAATCCTCCCCAAAAACACCGCGGCCGATAGCAGCGAACGCGCGACATATAATGTATCTATAGTTCTCTTCCAGGACGAATTCTCACGGTATGTATACGACCTACCCTCAACGTTATATTATGTGGACCGTTAGTGGGCATACGTATATAATATGACGTATCTGGTGCCTACACGGGTGTATAAAAACAATATTATGTTGTATATTATTATGCATTTAATCAAAGGCGAGTGAGAGAAAAAAAATATCAACTCGAGTTAATATAATAATATATATTATAGACATTTGGTGCTTAGTCAACGTTTGGGGGACGTTAAATCGTAACGATTCATAATCATTACTAAACAATCAACCCAACTCTTTAAGTTTAAAGTCATTACGGAGAAAACTATATATTAACTTAAATCGGTTAAAAAAAGGTGTTTTTTTTTTCTATTAGTGATTGTGAAGCTTACAAAAATGCGTCTTACTATTGTTGCTTCTTATTGACTATTAAACGCCACGTGTACATATACCTAATAGTTTATTTATTCATAGCTCACAAGTCAGTGTCGAATCAATCTATTTATTTACATATATTTATAACCATTGTATACGCGGCGCGATTAATCAAAAATAAATTTAATTAGCTTTTAATTTAACCGCAGTTATAGATTTGTATAATATATTATGTACATAATTTTAACTTAACGAGTACCTATTTATTTTTTTTCAAATTAACTTGAAAAAGTTTTATAATACTCAATATCACCACGGACAACTGTAAATTGATCTAGTTGAGTTATTCGGTCAATCAGTTATAACCAACTAATTACAGACAAATTAAAAAAAAAAAAACTATTGTCCACATCCACAAAGTGGGGCAAATCGTCAATCTCTACTGAACCACGAACAAACGTGGTATAGCATGACACATTCGTTTTATTTGATTTCTTTATTAGATATTATACAAAGAACGCTGTCCCTTGCCGATAAAACATATTACTCATTTACCCATGTCTGTATTCGGTCGGCTGATTATTCTGAAAACGATTTTCGAAAGAAAACGGACCGCTAATGATTGTTATTAAAAAATACACATGGTGCGAAGGCATGTATAATAGTAATAATCGGTTATCGATGACGCTGGACGGGAAGAAAAAAAAACCCCTCGCGGAAGCAAATCGTCGGGAGGTCGTCGGACATAATATTTAATATGCGTGTTGTAAGCGCGCGCGTATACATAGCACGAAATACTTTCCCCCAAAAATTATTTACGAATACCTAACACAAATATATTATACGATATCATATTAATAATGTATTGTCCGGAGGCGAAAATAATAATAATCGGGTTGCCCGCGAATACCTAAACAACCCAATTACGGTTGCAGTGCACACGACGTCACAGTCTCACGCGGCATTCAATGAACCGTTAAAAACAATTTGTTTAATTATTATTATATTACCTATATGGACGGTAATATTATTTTAATTATCAAGTATTATTATTGTTATATCGATCGCACAACAATAATATCTGTATGGGCGTATACTAACCGCGAGCGTATTATTTACGTTTATTAATAATAAAATATTATAATGGGTACACACACAGCAGGTAGGTGCCTATATTATGCACGCTGTAATCGAATCAGTATTCAGTTTACTTATTCCCGCGATCGAATTACGACGCTTTTATCGGTGCTCGTGCACTGTACACAATAATAATAATATTCATTACTCGATTACAAAAATAATTATTATAATTGAAATAATTGTTGATTCTGTCGATTTTATTTCTCAGGGGCGTGGATCGGCGGCATTCGGAACAAGTAAATCAGACTTCAAGCGAACCGTGGCTAATCGATTGCAAATAACTGACATTGTTTACAATCCTACGGGGGGTGTTTCTTTTTATTATTTAATTAAAACGTACCGACGGTGTTGACGTATATTTTTTTAAATGTTCGTATAATAGTTTTAGCTTCATTTTACAATTAGAACGATTTTTTTCTTAAATTCGAACAAAATCCATCATTGCGATTTTTTTAATTACAACATTTTAAAATTGTACATGATTTTTTTTGCAGCTATAAGATAAATCTTAGAAGCCAGTCGAAAGCGCATTAAATATATTCGAGGAGTATATAACTATATAATAGTTACTATGCATTTGGCAATTTGGCAACCATATTGTACAGCTTGCCTGCGAGGTTATGAACTGTTTGAGTAAATATAAACGGACGTTGAAATTAATTCAAATAATATAACGACTGTATAATACACCAAATTCATATGAGCTTGAATTGTGCACGATAGTACGATGATCGATGATCACCGTCAGAATACATAACATAATAATATCGTCTGTTATATGTACCAATTTAATGTGATGTGGGAGTGTGTTTTCAACGAAACGCCTTTTGCCCGGTCTGTGATACATCGCAAAACGTTCGTTAGCGTCTCATTGTTCGTTGGCGAAAACGGTTTCGTACAATATTATTATTATAGTTCGCGACGCGTCCCAAGTATAACGTATACCTATAAATTATAACGCTAATGTAATGTTGACGTGCAATAACCGCTGTAATAAGTAGGTGTAGGTACCCTGCACGCATCCGCACAAATAAACGGTTAATTATAATATATCTATACAGATATGCGATAACATTTATAGCTCCGAAAAACAAGGAGGTTGTAGATCGTATATGTCTTAATACATTTACTGCGAGTACCTACGTAATACATATTATAATTTATTATAATAATCATTTACCGAGCGTGTTCATTCTATTTTTATTTTTCAATAATACCTACAGTTATACAAAATCTGGTTTTCGGGACTTTTAAATATTGGCAATTAAAGACCATATTTTCAAATTCCTGATATTGATTTTATCATACTAAGTATTTAAGTGTCCTTTGGAGATACAAATTTCTGTCCTTAAATAACACCCCTTTTTTCTACTGTAAAACGTTTAGTGGACAATTTGAAAATGTTGACGTATCAAAATTCAAACGAGTAGTTGTTGAGTATTTAAATTTGTGCATAAGAATAATAGATCCGTGATTGGAAAGATGTGGGGCTATGGTAAACTGAAAAAGTTATTAATCTATCAATATTTTTAATTTATAAAAATATCTTAAGTATAATAAATACCTACTACATCCGATATTACATATATTTTATACTTGTATAAAACAATTTTTAAGTACTATTATGTAAAATTATAAAATTAATATACAATTAATATAGACAATGTAACTAATTAGTCAAGTTTAAAAGTTAAAATTAATTAAATTATTAAAGCTATAGTTAACGCTCTTTCACCTTCGCTATGGTGTATGTAATATTATAATTTGTAATAGTGTGTTAAATGTATATTATATGATCGATTACACTTTAGACGTCATATAACGGTCCGTTGTACAACTCGTACAAAAGTGTAAGTCTTATAATTCGATGTAGACATGTTATGAATATTAGACTATAATATTACTGTAAAAACAAAATCGGTGTTTTGCTTAGGTCTAAGTACATTTCGATCGTTATGTGTTACACGCCTTGTACAGTTTATAAACGCGTATGCACCTATATGTACCCGTTCTGTGCACGTTGAACGTAGCACTCCGCAACGGTTTCCCACCACGAGCACTTACGTGGGCGGCGTGTCTGCTTGTCCCGTAGTAAAACCCCCTTTTTTAAATTCTACTTCCGTCCCTAATATGCACCGTCCGAATTACCATATTACACCGCATAACGACAACCATTAGTAAAATTACCTGACCCATTGTGGTGACTTGAAAATAATTATTGTCAAATGAATATTATACCGGTCTGGTTGCTTACGTGTTGTATGCACATATATTTTTAGGACGCATATATACTATATAGACGATTTTACATTGAAGTTACATTTAAATATTATGTCATATCTTCCGGTTACACAGTATATGTATACACGGGGTAATTCACAAAGATTGTTTTATCGCGTTTTATCCCTTAGCAATGAACATATTCAAATATATATTTTTGGAATTTCCAAGCACACTTAAATAAAGGATCCTATTTTAAAATATTTAGATTTACGAATTCCGTGTTGATATAATTTTTTTTTCAAATAAAAACCATAATTATTTATTGTAAATTTAATATTTATTGAAATTTTTTTAATTTCTGATATATTATATAAATTCAAACTCAAACGAGTAGTTTTTGAGCTATTAAAATGTAAGTACTTACTAAAGATAATAGTCCATGATAATAAGTTAAAAAGGTTGAAGGCTATGACGATTTAAAAATTAGATTAATAATTATCAGTATTTTATAATTTGTAAAAATAGTCGGAGTATAATAGGTATTATTACAGTAATTTAATATTCGATAATTAATAACTATATTATTGTCTAAATACATCAAATTAATTAGCTCTGAAATTTCTCGTTTGGTAAAAATATATAGTAAAAAGAAGGTTCTCGTTTTTTTTAACTTTTATTAACACAGGGGAAACTTTATAAATGAGATAAACAATTACGTATTTAAAATTATAATTCTTAAAATATATTTGAAAATTTTGAAAATCATAATAATTGAAAGAAACTATATAGTATTAAAAGTTTAAGAAGGTTTGCATGCTTAGCGAATCACCCTGTTTACGCGGTGTGGTTTGATAAAAATATTATAATTTTACCACAAGAGTGGCCCGGTTATACCTCCCAATAACGGAAACCACTTTAATGTCGACGAGTTTTTCTTTTCTTCGCAACGGATGCATTGTAACACAATATAATATAATAACGGAATCCTTTATTGAATAAATTATGTTCGGTGCCGCTGCCTCCGTGAACCTTTAGGCATGATATATATATAACGAAAATATTATCGATTTTCGTTTCGGTACTACTTAACAATGCGAACATATTGTAATATTTAAACTGCGCGTCTCGGCGAACGCAGGGAACGACGCAGCAGCTGAAACGCGCATTTCTGAATTCTATGTAGAGCGATTATCTGATATAATTGTATAAATTATTCAAATAACAGTAATATAGTTTTCGTTAATTATAAATAATGATTTTCGAGCGTAAATCAATAAGAATCGAATTCAAAAGTAAATAATATATCGTGCGACGTGATTAATTACGTCATAGTAGACATAAAACAACAAAATTAAACGAACAGTTTTAAAATGTACCTATACATTTTATGTTTCAGCTGTGTACAAAGCGCGTGTTATGTGTCTAATGCAATACGTTTCTTAAATTGATATCCTCATGAATCGTCATTACCAATTAAAGTAAAGAATTAATGTGGTTTTGAAATAATTTATTAATTTTTCATTTCGATAATAATCGTTAATTATAAGTCATTTTCAAGATGTAATTAGGATTATCCAATAACCGACTTAACATTTATTTATGCGTCTTTAATTCGTACTATTATCATAAAAACCACATCAATTTGGTATAGTGTTCTAAGATAATGTGCTATTTATTTTTATTTTAGTTTATAGGTACAATTTTTTTTTACACGTTGGTGTACCGATAGTCATATATGACCCTTAACATACTGATTGTCATTATATTCAGTTAAATCTATTCAGACATAAAAATATGACATTATATATTGATGGTAGCCAATGTTGAGCAACAACAAAAATACTTTAAAGTTACTCAAAATTTAAGCGTCTAGTTGTTTAGTAATTTCTCAAAGATGCGTTGTGTTTAACTATAAATGGTACAAAACAATTACGAATTATACAATATACATTCATATAATTATTGTATAAATATTAAACATTGAGACTTATATGTATAATATAAGTTATAACCATAAAGTGTTGTAAGTTGCAGTTTTCTTATTTTTACAACAAGATTTGTCGTTCTTGGTTTATTTCACGTCTTAAGTTCCTAAATCGATGTGCTCTATAAGTCACAAACTGCATTATTCCTAGAAAAAATAAATATTTTATAAAAAAAAAACTACTTTTTAACATTTTTTCTAATAATGCTTGTGCATTTTCTAGAATTAAAATGTATTTAAAAGGGCTAACAACAAATGTAAATCGACCATAATAATAATTATTTTAATTATTAAAAGTAACTATCAACGTTTGACTACAATATAAAAACTATAAGATAACATAATATGTAAAATTAGTAATAACAAGAAAAATTGTTTGGAATAACTGTAAATTTATATTTGGTTGTACATCCATTTTTTTTATAAAAATCTTATAAAATATTTATTTACTCAAAACTTTGTATTTCTATGTTTTTAGATATAAAGGTACTCATTGAAAATGTTATTATTTTGGTATAATTTTATGTTTTAGTAATTTTGTATCTCGTATATATTAATAGACAATTAACCCATAAATGAATAATAATTTCCAAAAGTATTTTTACTATTTAGTATTAACATAAAATTATAAAATAGAAGATTTTTTTAAGCATTTTTAATATGTTAGTTTAGTTAGTACTAAATACTGAATAAACATGTTGCTGAACTTTGTATTCTTAATTGTAAGTTAAAGGAAGACTTTGGAAAAGCTTAAATTGTATATACAATTAGACGGTAAGTATTTCCCCACAAATTTGTTCCGTATAAATTTAAAATGCTGCGAAGATTTAGCCCCCCTTTATATAATGTGTATAGTAAAGTAATTAAGTACACGTATTTCGGTTACACATAATATATTCAAATCTGTCATCATATTGACAAATATATTAGTAAATTATAATACTTTATATGTAACTGGAAAAAAGCAACCCTTTCCTTTTAGATATCTAAATCCACACTTGTCACTACAATATTATTTTGAATGCTATAATTAAATAATTATAGTATAGTCAGTTATACAATTAATTCAATATTAATTAAATGTCATAAAAATATCTCACAAACAAAACTTTCTTACCTAAGAACAGTAATAATAATGCAGACGAAACAATTATTGATACTAAATTCATATGTTCTGAAAAATGATTTAAATAATTATTATTATATTGATAATTATTAAAATATTCATACTTTTAATCGCTGTAAATCCAGACCAAGTAGATAAACTATATAATATATTAGAGATATTGTTTACGCGAGTATTATTATTTTGTTTTGTATCGCTATTAATTAATGGTCCTGTATTTATGAAGGCTGCAGACAAAAAGTCTGCACTGGGTGTTGATTTGGTAACTAATGAATAGTTGATAATATTTGGCTGTGTTTGATTTTCAGTTACTTTATTGGGCAAAACTGATTCAGTACTCGTGTTTAAGTTTTGTTGTACCTTAGTAATGTTGAACTGAGCCAATGAAACATTAGTCATATTATCTACATTTCTGATACTTCTTTTTGCAGTGCTTGTAATTGTAACTGATTCGTTGGTTGTATTATCCGCCAAAAAGTTATCATATATTTTATCGAGAAGGTTTTTTAATTTATTCAATGATTCGAAAAATGTTTTTCTTAAATTATCAGGGTCTAGCGATAATATATCATCTGAACCGAAATCATCATCAAAAGAGGTATTCAACATGTTTTCGAATTCGTCTGGTGTCAAAAAAGAAAAGGGTTTTGCATGTGCTTCATCGTGACACAACATCAAACCTATAAATATTCAAAAACACGTAACCATAATGAATGAATAAAGAAAAACTATAAAATTAACAATTTTGTATTATCATTTCAGATTACTGATTAGTATTTTAATTAAATAATAATGAATAGAAAAAGATATAAGTATTTGGTAGTTATATTATAATTAATAGTAAGCGCTTACGATTTTGTTATTTCTATAAATAACATATTCAATTAAATGATAAATTAACCTTAGATAAGTTATTCATTATATTCAAACCATTTTAAGGTAAATAACAGAAAATATGGTTACATATTTATCATCGTCGCCTAAAAGTGATATTTAGCCTTTTCCAGTAATTTAATTTTAAACACTATAGCGGTATCGTGTTAACTGTGAAACTATTATACCTATATCTGAATAGATTCTGTAATATAACTGACAATATTGAGATAAACACGAAAACCATACAGTAAATAAATTGATAAAATATCAACACTTTATATTATAATATTATAGTCATATGTTTATTTAAATATGATATTTCAAGAAAAATAGAATAGTTTTGTACATATTTTAAAACTTAAATGGCCGTATTCCATTATTTTAACTGTGCGTAGCTGATATCAATGTGTTTAAGCTATTTAGTTAAAAATTGTAAAAATCTAAACGGAATAATTTAAGGAAAATAATTAAATAATAACAATATATTAATTAATATAATTAATATAATATTAATATACGAGACTGCCGATACATCTTTATAACTATAATAGGTATGCTGGAAAATACTAAACAACGAATTACGAAGTTGTATGTGACGTATGTGTACTAAACTTATGACTTTACTTACCAATAAGAGTAAGTGAAATGCTGTAAAATATAATATTCTTCATGATTAACATTAAAGGAACACTTAATAAACAGCAATCGAGAAAAAAAAATGAGAACGTAGAATTCAAACTCAAGACGCAAGTAGTAAGACACTAAAATATCACGATTTGGACGTATTAATAGCAGAATTCATAATTAGTTTATTTTTCTATAATGGTCGTTATGGAAAGAGAATAAACCATATTATTGTTCTTAGTTTTTGTTATTTATTAAAAAAAAAAGAATACTAAATAGTATATAATATCCAAAATTTAAATACAATACTTAATAAAGCGTAATTTAAAATATATAATAAAATGTTGTTCACTTACGATGTTTGTGGTGAGAACTGCCTTTTTTGTGATACAAATAATATTTTTAAAGTTTTTTTTGATAATTAAAATATCAACATTTTGACGTGTAGGCAGTTATATAATTTATTCCCAATTTCTTTGCTTCAATCAAAACAGTAAAAACATAAGTAGATTACTATACTTGATATTTTACTATTTTACTATTTATCTCATTCGTACATTATATCATTATCTCATCGTAGCATACAATAGAAAATAAGCCTGACAAATTGACACTACTATATTGTATATCTATATAAATTACTATTATATCTACTATTTAGGAATATAAATTGTTATCTTTAATACAATGTGCATTCATAATAATACATAGTATAATATCTTATTTATTTATTTTTATGCACTTATGCACTTATGCTTCTATATATTATACACATATTATTATTTTCATATAAATACACTGTTTAACAATTTTATACGCGTGGTATACAAATTTTACAATGAAAAGTAAATTGATAATTCAAAAATAAACTATGGGGATAATAATTATATAGAAACTTGCATATAATTAGGCAATAATGGTTTTACAAATGTGAATTACAAACTGTTTTTAATTAAAACTGTACAAAATTGAAGTACTCAAGTCTCAAGTCAACATGTACAATTGCAGTTTCAAAATTATTATTATAATCTATTCAAAAAATTAAAATAATACAAATTAATTTTTTAACTCAATAGTGTTTTGGACGTCAACCGTGAAGATTTTAATGTTTATAATATTTAAGGTCAGCTGTTGTTTAAGTGTCTGTTACAATTAAGTTCCTATACATATGGCACTTCTCAAAAATATTGTTATACTAGAAGATTCACAAATCATAATTATAACATAAACAATGCTTTTATTCAAATTTTAATTTTTTGAATTTATAATAATATTTTTAAATATTTGAAATAATCATTTAAATGAGAATTATTGCTTTTTACAGTAAATTGTTGAGCACAGCATTTTTTGTAAATTTTGGTTAATTTTAATATAATTTTTTTTTTTTTTTTATTAAATTTTAAAATGTTCAGCATATAAATGTTATTACAAGTGTATTTACATATTATTTGCATATTTAATTAATTTCAAATTTGAAGCTTTAAGTTTGATCTTCATATTCATTGACGTTTGACAGGAAAAAGTCTTGTAGTAGACGTGGTTTTAGACGTCAGTATAATTTATAAATTAGCTATTAAACTTTATGTACCATAGTTTATACGTGTATATGATTATTGTAGTCTTTAATCATGCATGTATAAAACGAATAAAATATATTATGGATTTTATATTTAGTTCAGATTTTACCTTAAAGAAATATGTTTGAAAATATTAATATTTAAAATTTTTTATAATAGTTAATTATTTCTCATTTGGAAAAAACTAATATGTATACCGATTTACAAATCACTCAATATAAGATCATTAAAAATCATGAGCAATACAAGTATTTAGAAATATAATGTAAGTCTATGTATGCGTCAAAATTCCCCGAAAATATCATAATTAGAATGAATGTACAATTAAGAAAAAAAGTAGAGATGAGCATATACTCTGTAAATCGACTTGTATTCACATAATTTCAATAATAATGTATTTATAAAATTTGTTAAAATTGTTTAAGTTTAAAAGATCTTATATAAGAGATAAACAACAAAATAAATATAAAGGAAATAATATATTATGCATAGAAGTATATATTTCAAGTTTAAATAAATATGTCCATATTTTCACAACAGTCACTTGTATAATAAGTTATTAGTACTTCTAAATTATTTTGAATTTATTATATTTGAAGAAGTAAAAGTAGGTAACTACACCTATACAAATAAATTATTATACAGTATAAGAGCAAATATTTTCTATACACGCCACTGGGTATGACATTTTATATTGAAATTTATATTTCAAAGGGTACACGGAATGACTTATTAAATAGAGGTATAATAATAATATAGTCAGCTATAGTGTGAACGTGCGCCCCCATATGGTTGTGCACCCGCGTCGGGTAGTTTTTATACACACCGATGAGAATTTAATAGGTGTTTTCAAATTATTTTCTAATATTTACATCGTACGCGAAACCCCTCAAACAACTGGACGCCCTCGCGTGCATAATATACTAGTACTATCGAAAATGATTTGATATGTTTTTTTTTACCCGACTCGAGTAAGTACTCTTGAATCGGCTGATTATCTCGTTTTTACCATTTTACGTTTACTGGGTGATTTCAACGGTAGGTCATGACCTGAACTAAAAACCATAAACCGGTATAGCGAACCACATACGTTTTGAAAATGAAAAAAAATTCCATAGTATCTCACTAATGAGACTCCCCAAAACGATGAGACTATTTTCTATCAGAAAAAAAAAAAATACCCAACTATAATGCTGTGTGATTTAGCATTATTTTTTTTCAATTCCGCGGGTTTTTTTCGGGGGGAATCTATCGTAGTTTATATTATATAAATAGGTACCATTGTGCAGGAATACGCATTTGATTCCCATCATCGGATCGAATTGTGTTCTATAATAGAAATTGTACAGAAGATAATAAATGTTAAAATTCACAACACTTTTTTACTCGCATTACGCAGGACGAGACGCGAAGGAAACATTGTTATTTACACAGTTTATGTGTGTTCACTATGGAATACAAAATAATATATAACGGTTAAACGGTTGGTGAATTCATCTACAATGATGTGCGCACCCTCGAAACTGCGATCAAACGATTTTTCGTTAAAACTATACATGTGTACCTATATATACTAGGTGCATAATATTTCGGGAGTCGACGAAATGAATGATTTTTTTTCTGTCGTCTTTCTCGAGAGTTTAAAAATATAACAATGATATATTTATGTATAACCGTGTTCCGAAAAAATATATAACATAATAATATGTTGCTATATCCGATCGCACTAAAGGGGTGTTATGCACGTTCAGATATACCAATATATTATGTTATATTAGCCATTCATCCGAATATACATATTATAATAATATATTGTATGTACACTCGTATAATAGGTATATATCGGTCAGTACATATGATAATATTATACTGTTACGTGCCCATTGTGACGAATCGCGCCCGAAATAATATAATTTAAACATTTCCGAAAGTTAAACGCACCCGCGATATTGAGCAGTAATATCACTGCAGTACACCTCTAGGACATATAATATTATATAATATGCATATTACATGTACATACGCGAGTCGGGATTCTGCTGCAGCATACAACATGTATCGTGTGCAGCTGTCAACGGCACGTGTCGTAAGCACGAAACAATGCGGACAGAGCGAAAAAAAAAAATCTGTCATTCGGTGGGCAGTGACTCGGCATAATTCAATTTGTTCCGGTCAGCGTGAGGTCATATAATATGCAAACGAGCCGTTTAGAGCCACCGCCGCCACCGCCGCGACAGAGTCAATCAAAGAAAAAAGTAAAATAAATATTCGAAACGACATTTTAGCCGTCATTATAATAAACACGGCCGACTCACACACACACTGCACGGGGGTCATTCGGTTTCTGTGACATGCACCGATCCTCCCCTAAACGGGGTGAGTGCGCGCGCGAGCCCATATTATATAATATTATAATATATAATACAAACACGGTGGACGGTTCGCTCGCTCGAACGGTGGCGGTGACGGCCCCCACGATTTTTCCCGCACCATATCATCCCGGGCCCTAACCCTTTTCTTTTCACTCGACCCGCTGCAGCCGATGACGGACTACGACACAGCGACAGCGCAACGGCGGAGGCGACGACGACGACGACGACGAGCACGTCCGAACGGGGTCGAGCCCATTTAAAATCGTGACTTTCGACTTTTATCCGCAACGGCCGTTTTCCCCGCGAAAATCAAACCCGATCTCACCGACGCACACAATTAATGTACACTTCTCGGCGGAGGTACCTACCTATAATATGCATAATATAGTCGTATACGTGTACCTAGGCCGCGCGTGGGGTGTAAACAGGCTTTGTCGCGGCCGCCACCCGTTTCAACCCTCTCCCACGAGTGCCGGCCGTCGTATATAATAATAATTAGTCGGCACAATATGGGTGGCGAGTACGTTATTGCGGCCGCCGCAGCAGCCACCGCACGTCGACTCTACATAATAATGATAATCATCATAATAATAATAATAATAATATAACACGATATTACCTAGGTAGGTCATTATAATATTATGCGTATTTAGGTACATTATAAAATATATATTTAATTATATGTACTGCGTAACGTGCGTGTTTTTTTATAATAATATTATTTATATAAAGTGCGCGTGTGCAGTATTTTATGCAAAAAGGGGTTATTATTAAATTCGACGACAACGCGCGGCAGCCGACCGGGAAGAATAATATTATATGGAAAACGGGACTAATGCGTACCGGGTAGTTTGTATTATTGTATGTATCTACAACATCACGATCGAATCGGTAGACCGTGGACACACCGCGCATAGGACATGTGTGCGAGGACGCCGAGAAGGGCAATTTAAAAACGGCGATAGTTTCGAACCGCACCGGTGCGCACACCACGACAGATATCTCGCCAATTTCCGAATAATATAATAAAATATCGTGTTCGCGCGCGACAGTAATGGTGCGACTGCTGCTGCTGCTGCTGCTGCAGGTATATAATATATTTGTATTATTGCGACGACGACGACGATGATGAAGATAATAATATAATATTGTAATAACGGCGGTCGATAATAATCTCCCCTATAATGATGATCTCGCGAGCCGTCGTCGGCCGTGTCTCGCGGGATCGCGCCGAGAGGAAAAGATAATAAAATATATAATATAGCACATTATACGGTGTGCGATCGATGATAAATCGTCTCGCGGCACCGACGACTATTCCTATTACAATGTAACGTGTGTCCGTGTCGTCGTTACACGGTGCATGTCGGCGTAATATACCTGCAGTTGTTACACACGGGTATTATTATTATTATTTTTCTTTTTTTTTATTATCGTATACGACGAGACGACCGCCCGTCATCGACGTCTCATTCGCGACGGGTACCTACGCCACCGATGTCGGGGTGCGTGTGACGTAAACGTCGAATTTTTAGGGGCGCCGGAAGAAGATTATTGATGATGACTCGCGCATAATATTCGACGGCGAAAAGGCGTTTTTCGCGGTGACCGCCGGGCGTGACGAATAGAGTGACTATTTCGTTCGCGCGTGTCTATTAGACGGGTAGTCAGGGAGGTAGATAGGATATAGGCAGGTAGTAGAAATGTGCGTGCAAAAGTAGACGGTGTGTAGACGACATTTCGGCCGGCAAAGCCCCTCGGCGTCGTCGGTGTGCTGCCGAGATGTGCGGTGCAGTCATCTGTGTAGCAGTCGAAAATACGCGTTGTCAAACGTGCGAAAATCCTGCCGTGTATATTATTTTATAATATAATATTATGTCATTATCGTTACGCATTGTTCGCGATTATTTATTTTTCACCGACACACACCGTCGTCGTGTATTGTATTTTTTATCGTTATATGAGTGTACGAGATGAAGTGTATAGTAACGGAGTATAAATAAATACTATATAAATTTATATAAATACAAAAAATAAATTATATAAGATATTATCCGACAACCAAAATTGGTCTATATTTTCCGTTTAAGTCATTGAATAAATACAAAAAAAGCGAAAAGATGAAATAATTATTAACAGATTATAATGGTCACTCAAAGATGTCCTATAACCATTTTATGCGAAGAAACGAGTCAAAACTGTGTCTAACCTACGGTGAACCATTTGTACAGTATATCACCTCCTTGTTCACTGTCAAAACCACATGTATAAACCAAAAGAAACCTAGGAATTTCAGAAAACCTTTTTGAAACTGTGACCCCAATTCAAACAGTAATAAAATCATCTTATACGTTAATAATATGTATAACAAAATCCAGAAAAACCAATATATTTATTCATAAGTAAGCATAATTATTATTATTATGTATTTTTATAAGTTAATATAACCTAAGTTTTTGAAGTTATACCAAGAATAATAATAACAAAAAAAAAAATTATTTTAAACGTTTTCGAATAATAATAATTAAATCTAAAACAATTTTAATAGCATACATTCATTTATAGGAATAGGTTACATTTATAACATCTAATTATAACGTTTTAGAAACGCACTTTTTTCGATATTAATATATTATATAAAAATGATGTATTGCATAATCATACAATGTTATTTGATATTTGTTATATATTTACTGTATAGTTGAATAATAACCATTATGCATAATAGGACCACTTTCACGGATGAATAAATTTAATTACATTTTAATTGATTCATTAAAAAGCAAATCTGAGCAAGCATTCAAATTTCAAACATGTATTATTTATATTTTAATTTCAATTAATTTTAATAAAATATTAATTAGCCATCATACATTCAAAACAATTTACCAAACATGTTTACTCACTGATCAGTGGTCATTGGAATAAAACAAACATTGAACTATTTTTAAATTTATTTATTTTATTTTAATGTTCTTCTCTTTTTAGACTTGCA
Organism: Rhopalosiphum padi; assembly: GCF_020882245.1. Taxonomy (NCBI): domain Eukaryota; kingdom Metazoa; phylum Arthropoda; class Insecta; order Hemiptera; family Aphididae; genus Rhopalosiphum; species Rhopalosiphum padi. Next base: position 6,198,256 of record NC_083598.1, on the reverse strand, counting down.
ATTTACAAGATGTTCAAAAAAAAAAAGTTATCAACATTATAGGTACAAGATAAGTATGGTAATAGGAACGGGCGTAGACAGTCAACAAATTATAAATAAAATTACTTATAATGTAATTAGTACATTTTAAAGTAATCTATTAGCTTTGTATGAAAATGCTCATAATGTACAATGTACATTCAACAATTAATTATTTAAATTTTCGATAATAATGATTAATAATGATTAGCAATAATATCATCCGTATCTGTCACCAGGTTTTTACCTCGCATAGGTAGAAATAATTTGGGCATACGTAAACTGCGCCCAAACTGTTAATATTATATTGAACTAAGTATAAATTAGAAATTGTAATTTTTTTTTACTTTTGCAAAAATATAGCTCTTTATTTTTAAAATTTTACCATGGCGCAGTTTACAGTCGCCGAATAATTTCATTCGCCCAAACGGTACAAATGATAGTCGCCCAAACGGACTACTATTTTTTTGTTCAAAATTATTACCTTCGCCCAAACGACCACCGCCCATAGGAACAACACTGACCAGCCCTGCCTACGTTTAGTTGTTAGTTGAGTGAAATTACTGGCCAACCGTTTTAGTAATAACAATGTGTATATTAGTGCAGGGTACTGCGGAGAGGACCCGGGTGTATTAGCTACCGTTTATGGATGATATTGAAACTGGATTCAATGGTACGCCGCCGGCTGCCGGCTCGTCACGTCACTGTACGCATTACGCTGCCTTAAAGTTTTACTCTACGCCTTGTATTATTTTATTAGTTATATTATATATATATAAATATATATATGTAAGTTGAATTTTTAGTCTTCGGGGCATATTCATCCGCGGGCTGCTACTGGTGATTTTAATTCTCAAACGCCGACGACCAATACCGAAGCATTGATTAGCAATTTGATAACTAATTATTTAAACATCACGTTGCTGTATAACGACACTACAAATACAACACTATACAAACTCCCGTATTTGGTGATTCGTTTGAAGATAAATAATAATTTTCTCGAAAAATGTTAATGGTTTTCGACAATAATTAAATTAATTAAAAGTATAAAAGATGAGTGGAAAAGTTAAAATATATCTAGTAAAGATTCACTATACTCTACTCATCAACAATTTAAATACTTATACGGTATAATAATAATTAAGTATTCGTTATTTATTGAAATTCTTAGAAAATAATCTCCTTTTGCTGATATGAAATTAACAAGATATGTTATTTAGAAAATTTAAAAACTTTTTTTTTCTTCCAAAATTTCGTTTTCCGAAGACTAGATTATCTAAAATAAATATATGCAATAATGAAACAACTTTTCAAGAAAACAAATGGTTAATCACATTTAAAAATATAATGTTGTATTCATGATGTAGCTTAAAATGTTGAATTCGTTCGTGAAAATCGAATACATATATACTACCGTATGGTGTGCGCGCTACTATACGCAGGACAAGTTTGATCTCTCTTCCCAGTTCTCTCCCCATTATTAAAACTACCGTCAATGATAATTTCGATTCAATACGAATACCAAATTTCGTAACGTTTATCTTTTTACGGTTGTCATGGTAAATCCTCCATTCTACATAATTAAGGTGATTACCCTTGAAATTATTTCCCCAAAATGTACAGTATTTAACGTATAATGTTTGACAAGGTGATCCCCAATCACTTGGGGTTGGACTTTTATGAAATTTCGTAAATTATTACTATTATACTTTGTGAACGCTATCATTAGGTTTAATGATAGAATATTACAATGTATATATATAAATTGTATATATTATATATAATATTATTATGTATATTATAACATATTTAAATGTAGATTATTATAACCTAATCCCCTAACAAACAATATTTCAGATTTTGAGCGGCTGGATGAATGTATTGATTTTACAATGATGTTTTTTTTTTGTATTCGAGTACTTGATAAGTTGTCAATAAAATGACTTGATTTTAAAAAATGGGGTTGGTTTTATATATCAAATTAGATCTGGTTAGTACCTTACAAAGATATACAAACTTAAAAATTCCCAGCACCTACTATTTTTATAGTCGGAAAAAAACAAACAAAAAATTAATGATAACCGGGAATTCTTACACTAATCTAGTTTTCGATAAAATTGATTTTGTTTTTGTTTTTGTTTTTTAAGTATATATAAGTCGAAAACGAATAACCGTAAATATTTTAAATTTTCACCAAATGTTTATATTATAATTTTCACTATATGATAATGTATATGCATGTGGAATTTTAAACGCCAATAAAAAATATTCGCCGGATCAAAATTCTTGAAAATCTAAAATCCCACAAAAGTTATTCTTATATCGGTATAAAAATATTATTTTTTTTTATATGCATTTGAAGTTAAGAGATTTTACGAAATTCGTTAAAATCGCAAAAAATTGCCAACTATTTTGTAATTAAAAATGTATAAAAACTCCTTTTTTTTTATAAAGTTTTTAAAATTCAATGCAAGATTCTTCATAAATAGTTCATATTATTAGAACCATGAAATCTAAAAAATGCATAAAGATAATTATTTTTAATAGACATTTATGTTCCAATTTCAACATATAAACGATAAATAACAATATTTTGATTTAATTTAAAAACATTCGTGGGAACTTAAGCTGTTATGTATTATATATACATATAATATATATTACTATACATTTTACTATACACAATAACATTTCTGATTTATTTTATAATATTATCTGTTTATACTGTTTATAGGTACTTACTACGAATCTATTTTTACTGTTTTATAGTATTTACAGAAATATATTATTACATTTTGAGTTACATAAGTTGATATCATATAGTAAAAAATATAAATATATATTATTAATTATTATAATAATTAAATACTAATAATATAATAAACGCCATATTTTCAAATAAAAATTATATCAACCTACTTAAATACTAAAATTAAAATAAATGACTTTAAAAGCTATAAAAAAAAAAACACATCACTTGATTATATAGGCTGATAGACCGTTTCCACTTAGAATCGTTTTTCGTATACAATGACAGTCATTGAATTCAAATTTAATACACTTATAATAGTCATCCACTCGACACCTAATGTACAGTAGAACGGTACCCACTTACCTACCTTTTTTAAATATTAATTTGTGTATAAAAAGTAAGTGTGTGCCTGTTTATTAAAAAAAAAATATTACAAATTAAAGTATAATTTAAGTGTTTATTAATTAGGCGTATTATATCAGCTGATTTATTCTTAAGATCTAACATTGTGTGTTCAGCTGCATGTAAAGAAATACTGCGTGTATTCAGCTGAAAAATAATTTATGCATCGGTAAAATTATTTTACATTCGTGTTGGGACTTGGGTTATAAAATCTAGAATTATATTTTCAAAAGATACAAGCTGTATTGAAATTATATACATATAGCAAACATAGAAATATATTAATAATTTTACTGTTTAGACCAAAGTATAACTATATATATTTTAATAATTATATAACACTTGATACATAGATGTAATTTTTAGAAAAAATATCGAGTCTACAGATACAAAAATAACGTTAAATTTACTAAAAACTTCAATTTAAATTGAAGATAATCATTCACGGAACACGCTATATTATGAAGTTACAAGATTTTTTTACACGTGGATCGTATATCATAATTTATAATAAACATCAAATAAATAATTTAGAACCAATGCATCAATTTATTTTTATTTAGATAATAATTTTAGTTTTAACTTTTTCAGGTTCTACAAGTAAGTTTGTGTTTATTAAAAAATAATTTATTACGACCTACCTGTATACAATGTGCTCAAACATATTTAAATATTACACACATATCAAACGGCATATAAATAACCTTAATTAATTTTCCATTAGCTATGTCATTTTTTACATTTCACGCGTTTTGTTTTCTAATGATGAATTGATATAGGACACAAAAATTCATTGGGTATACAATATAATTAATAGTCAGCATTATGTACGTGATATGTACTATTATATAGTGCCTAAAACGTATGCAAAAATAATCTCGTTTTATCAAAGATTTAATTTTGTAATAACTCAGCATTTTTATTGAACTACACAGAAGTTCTAACTGAGAAACTATACTGTGTATTATAAACCTATTACACTTGGAACTCGTTCATTTCGAATGGTGTGAAATAAACTCGTTATAACACAATATTATTCGTTTGTATCGTCTTTGTTTTTTTTTCAAAACCATCAATCGTAATAAGACACTAAATCATCGTAGATCGATATACGTGATAGTCTAAGACACTGTGGTTAAATATTTATACTATATTTAGTGATTGATCGATTTAGCTTGTAAATAGTACGGATGACAATAAGACGGTTGTATATGAAAAGATTTTAACGAATTTTCATGATCGAATAGAACGTCATAGCGAATCACTAAAACTTTAGACCACATGGTCCACATCGCACCATATATAGAAAAATTCAACAAACATACTCAGTCCTTTTTTAATAATACATGGCATTTATTCAAATTTGGTTTTCAAAAATGTTATATACACTTATTGAGGATTAAAATATCTTCAAAGAAGTTTCTTGTACTAAAACTTGGTTTATTTTTCTAATATGGACTATCCTTTTTTTTAATAAATCATTAAGCAGATGATTTTTGATTTTTATGAAAATATTGATACTTCAACAAGCAGTTTTTAAAATATTACAAGCTTTGTGTACCTTACTAATGACTTAAAATTAATAAAATTAATTACCATAGGTAAATGTATTAATCAACATAACTATCGTATTTTAAAACAATTATCTGTCCCACACTTTATAATAAAATTAGGTAATTCTAATTCTAAAATATGGGTTTTAAGTAGGTGAATTTAAAAATTTAAAAAAAAAAATCATTTGCCCAACGGTTTATAATAAAAACGGGTAGTCCTAATTTTAAAATATGGGTTTTAAGTAGGTATACTTATAAATTAAAAAAAAAAAAATTAGAATTCAAGTATGCTTGTGCTGAATCACTGTGTACCTATAATAACATCATCTATATATGTATACTATGGCCACGCCGTGATGCAGAACGAATCGTACGAATACCCCAAGTCGTGCAGTCCTGCACGGCGACCTACTGGAGCGGTTACAAAGTATAACGCCGCAACAGTATTGTATACAGTATACAATATTATTATACTTATTATACTTGTTGAATTCATTTTTGTCATCAGAAAAAGCACTAGAAGTTTAAAAAAAAATAACCGGTAAGTCAAGGACTTGTATGACGGGGGTGACCCACGCCGCCCTAGATGTAAGTATATAATATATAATATGTGTGTGTGTGTGTGTGTGTATAGGTAACGAACAATAATAATAATATAATAGTTTGCTGCAGTGGACAGAAACAATATAATGTCAACCGGCCTCTTTGCAGCGTGTAGGAGCATATTATACACAATATATAGTGTGTATAGTAGTAGGTACCCACCCATATAAGTAGAGCAAAAGTCACCGCCGAGTCATCGATCAATATGCCGCGGGACGGTGCTCAACGTGCCTCGAGTGGGGTCCTATATATATATACGTATTTATTATACAACCATTCAAGTCTAATTTAGGTGTATATACTATATACTATATATATATAATATATATATGCACTATATTTTATACCTACGTAATATATAATATGTTATATATATTATATTATGTGTAGTGTATATACTAAATCCAGCCGTCGTGCGGCGAATATAACGGGCGTCCGGGGCACGCGTCTTTAGCCCGTCAGATTTATGGGAAGAAAAAGATGTTTGAAAAAAAAAAGAACGTCCGGGATTTTTCTAGATCTTTTGTTGTGCATAGTATTTTTTTTTTTTTTTTCGATACAAGACGACATCGCCCCTAAGCCAATCTCAACATCTGCCTCCTCGCGCACGATGTATACCTACCGACAAGCTACCACCTGCGACACCGTTGCGCCACACTCCTCGTCGTCACATCATTGTATACTGATAAACAATGCTGGCGATGGAAAATAAAATATGACGGCGTGCATAGCGGCGAAACGCGTATAAGAACGGGCAAAGATTTATTTTTTATTTTTCGGTTGTGGTTTTCGAAGGATACAATAATAATATGTATATTATTATTCTATTGCCGGACCCGCGCGCCCGGTCCGTTCGGTGAAAAAAAAAAAAAAGAGTTAAAACGACAGAGTAAAACGCTAGAGGTTGTTCTCGACAGACGGAAAAAACGCACGATCGCGAAACGGTTTTACGATGCCATATTATATTGTAGTGTTATTATTGCAATAATTATTGTTTCCCTCCGTTTCCGCGCGCATCGTCATTCAACCGTAAATATTGTTGTGGTCCGCGTGTCTGAATGCGGGCCAGCACAATCGGCGCTAATCCTTGTGGCGAATTCGTGTACGTCGAGTCTTATGTTAGTTTGCGTATATTGTGCTCGCCTGTATAATAATAACAATGATATCATAACGTGCACTACACGACACGACGAAGCGAACGTAATATTATTTGTGGCCGTATCGGGGTCTTGGACCGACATATGTGTACTACCTATAGAGGGAACTGCGTGTGCCGAGTGTATTGGATTTTAGGATCAAAAATAATACACGTCGTCGCGTCTGCTGCAGCTTTGCCAGTTCGCCAGCTTGCCACAATATAATGTTATTATACTCATTCCACCAGTTATAACGTTACATTATATATATATATATAGCCATTATGTGTATAGCCTAACGCGGGATAATAACCGATAGTATAGAACTATTACTGCGTGGTTTATGTCACAATTCTTACAGATTTATTTTACATACTCTTTATAAAGCATGAATGAAATTTCAATATATCAGTTGCGGTTATGTAGTACATAAATATGCGTTATTTAATAAATACTTTTTTGACTCGATGTTATTGCCGTTACACGTTTATAATATTATATGAGTATGAATGTGCTTGAAAAGGGTACGGTTTAATTAAAGTTCGTAAGCATCTGCAATATTTTTAACGAAATATTTTTAAATAATGAAATTAATCAAACTATGTGTAATAAACATTTTAATATTAACCTTGTTAGTAGTAATAATTACTATAAGAAACAAAAAATTGGTTTCAAGGGATAGAATTCTGTACTTATATAAATATTCTGCGTATATATTTGCATATATATATTCAGGTTAGGGCGTATTTTGTATATTTTGGCATATTCATGTATATTATTTTATTTGTACAATTAGAAAATAAGTTAAAACAGTTAATTTATTATATTAATATGTTATCTTTAATTTTGAAATAAATTTAAAACATCTGCACGAGTGAATAATAATAATTGAGCAAAACTCCAAATGTATTACCTAAATTAATAGTTAAGTGAAATATGTAATCTAAACACCTATAATATGTGTATTTTATATAAATACATAATTAATAATTTTATGTGCCATGTTGAATAAATATTCACATTGTAATATGCATACAGTAAAAATGTATTTCTGTATTCTCTAAATCAACGATCGAAATTGGTATTACGGTTAAGAAACTACGTAAATCATAATACAAATTGAAAATATTGCAATGACTCAGGAGTCAGGATGAGTCTGTATGAAACATAATAATAAATAACAATAATATCTAATGCGAATGTTGTCGTCGAAAACGGCTTTACACCATTTCGTTCACGCGTGTTATGATTTATAAATTATTTTTTTTTACTATCTGTGGTCTGTCATCGTACACATAAAGGGTAGGTGAATTTTTAAAAAGGGCATTCTTATTTTTGTTTATCATTTTTAATGGTTGATATATTTTTTTATTTCTTTTACGATCGACATGGAGCAAGAGCATTACAATACGATTCTGAGTTTAAGATTCGAGAACCCTTCGTTGTATAATAATATATGGTTTAATTGAAAATGCATGCAACAGTTGTAGAATAAAAACCGTAACAACTGTATGATTTATACGAATGGAAAAAAGTATCAATTTCATAAAGGTCACCCTTTGGTTGACAAATTCACTCTGCGTTATTATATATATTATGTAAGTGTGTGTGTGTGTATATATATATATATATGTACGTAAACCATAAAACCATACGCTATACACACAATATAATATAATATTATTATTTTTTGTGAAAGAGTTAAACCGCGGCCTGACCCTAGGGGTATATGTTTTTCACCGCGAATCACAAACGAGACCATGAGAAACGATGACATTTGGATAACCGTACGTGTGAGAAAAAAAATTAGAGCACCCGAGGGGTGACAATGAAATTGAATGCTAAAAAAAAAAACCATGGAATTTTGACACATCGAGAGCAAATATTTGTTCAATGGGATGAGAAAAATGAATTTGTGTGGGTTTAAATATCAGAGGATTACTGTAGCAGCGTGCACAGTGTATACGTACACATTTGTTGAGTTTTCAATACGATTATTTCATATATGATGTATATAATGTGGGTATAAATATAATATATTTTTCATATTTCAAATAAATCATTGGATTGGAAATAAATGTACAAAAAGAATAACAACATAATAGCGAGTGGCTATAAGTACAGCTGCAATTTAAAAAAAATAGTTGGAATTGACAATAATAATTAATCTGTCAAAACCGTTACCTACACTATAATACTATAGTAATATCACTCCTAGAGTACTACTCAAAAATGTATACCTTTCAAGGTATCGATATATATCATGTCTTAATGTGCCTAGTGTCTGATTAGGTTGACGATCTAGTCCACACATTGAATACAGTTCAATAGGTACAGCGGTATATTGGGGGCTGATATTGAATTGGTACCCATTAATCAACTACACCCATTCACCCATGAGCCGTGTTAGTTTCGTTTGATTTTTAGTATAATTATTCATAATATAAAATATTAAAATATGAATCCATATAGTTATTGTAGTGATTATTATCACCTTTTAAACTGGCGTATAAAAACTTAAAGTTAGATATATTAATACTCAATACTTTTTTTTTACATTCAGTCAAAAGTTTTCCGTAAAAATTCTACGAATAATTTTGCATTTTTATCAAAATAGGCTTATTGTATGCTCCTATCTGTCTTAAGCTTACTTTATAAAAAATTAATAGTTGTATTAATTTTTATAATTAGTAATATGGTGGCTAAATATGTATAATGCTTGTAATGCATTATTAAATGCCATCACAGTGGTAATATAGGTTTGAGTTTGAAGTTTGAAGTTTGCAGATGTTAGTCATATTGGGAAAAAATCAAACAGATTCGTCTCTCTGTGTAATTCAATAGCAAAAGTTTGGATATCAGACCAACTATTTAGTGGGTAGTGCGATTTTTTCTCTAATTTAAACATCCCATTAATTGAACTTACCTTTTAAGGTACCCAATTTCTACTGGGAACCAATTTGGCTATTACCTTATTGATATAATAATTAAATGGTAACCGTAAAAACGTACATACAAATGTTATCTATTACTCACTTTTATTCTATGGTGATAAGGTGTAATAATAAATATTTTGTACAGGGCAGGAGTGATCAAAATATTAATGCACACAAATATTGAAATATCCCACTCAAACATAATGTACACACAACGACAAAACTATAAGTTCGAACATAAGCGTATCATCGTGTTTTTTCTGTACAATTTAAACGTATAGTTAGTGTAACTACAAAAGTAAAAAGCATTATTGTTTATTGTTCAATGTAATGTTAGTCATAAATTAAGATACTACCAAAGAAATCAAATAATGAATATATTCCATTATAGAAACATATTATTATGTGAAAATTGAATATAAATGTTTTATAATACATACTATGTTTACAAAGCAGAATAATATAATACATCGCGTTCTTTATACTGATTTATTGTATCCGCGTTAAATAAAAAATCAATAACAAAACCAGTAAATTGTTTAAATACAAGCATACATTTTTAAAATTAACAATATTTTCGGTTCATTATTACAAACCGTCAAATTATAGTGTTTGTAGGAAGTCTAGGTATACTTTTTTTAGTATAAGATAGTATAGTAAGATACTAAGATAATATAAAAAGTAATCTAAGTGATTATTCATTCATAAAGTTTTCTTAGATGTGAATTGTTAAGTAACTAAACATATTTTACACCAGTATATTTTTTATTATTTCTTACACGCGTATATTATTATAATTTAAACCTCCCTGTATTTCATTCACTGTGCAGAATGCAGATAACAATTGACATTAATTATTAAAATATTACTTATTATAACAATTTTAAAGAATAATATTATGTGTATTTTATCTGAAGCTTTTATAATATTTTAATTGTTAAGATCGCTATTGATTATATTATAAATAACGAGAACATTAAAAAAAAACGCAGTACTAATAACTTCTTATAAATCAAAACATTTAAAGTTTCTTCTAAAATAACACAGAAAATATTATACTTTATATATAATTTGTATAAAAGGTAATATTTTAATGATACCTTATTTCAGTAATAATCAATAACAACGAGTAAAATACGCTGATAGATTTTCACTATAGTTTAGGTGTATAAGACAAAATAAATAAATTGTTTATGTTAACTTCGCATTTGTTATAATAGATACTATATATTCTAACTGTAGACATTACAATACTAACTGATCCTGATATGGTGTTGCCGGTGATACATTTAATGTACATAAATTTACTTCGTTTTAAACTCCATTAAACATTCAAACGTAAACTATGTATAGATTTTTAATACAATTTTTTGGATGGTTTTAATAAAAAAAAATACAAGGCTAAAATTATACTATACCGTAATAACTATTTTATTTTCTGCAATCAATGGTAACCCCATATAAACAAAAATAAATTCGTTTCTCTTGAGCCAAAAATTATTTTGTAAACACGACGTTTTTAAAATGAGAATTACGGAAAATCCTTTCTTAGTGCATTCCAACATGGTGATGTAAAATTTTTATTTAAAATAATACCTTTTTTTAAATAAAGTCAAATATTTTTCGCATACCTGTTTTTGTTAACATTGTTAAAATTCATTCATACCAAAACTGTATGAGCAGTGTGAGGCTAAGTGAACTAATAATAATTACAAGAAAAAAAATTGTAATAAATAAAATTGTAATCGTAACAGAAATATATATGCAATATGCATGTATCAACTAAATCTATTTTTCATAATTTAATTTTATTAATAAATTGTCTTTCACTCACTTATGTTTAGCGCTTATATGTGTACTGATTTCGCTCTTTGATTGCTATACCTTATATTAATAAAAAAAAAACCCGTGTGATTTAGATAATATATTATTCATCAAATACGCGGACCATAGCGGAAGGAGGTAGAGACACCACTCCAATAGCCATTCGATATCAATAGTAATTAGCTGGTCATTTGCTAACAAAGAAAAATCAAAAAAAATATATATATAAAGAAACAATTCCATATACACCATATATATATATATATATATATATATATATATAACATACTTTCACGGAATGTGTATCGTTGTACTCTCTGAAGGGTCCATAATTACGCAAACGGGAAACAAACAAATTGGCCTGGATAACCACTTGGTTAGGCCAGTTTTAATTTATTAAATTGCCTGGGTCTGCATACCTTTAATTATGGATATTTATAACAATATGATTTACTATGTTGTTGGATATTAGAATAACTTCTTACCTTGACGCATCGTTTGGTTATTTATATAAAGAATTTAATAAGGAGAAACACATCTTAAAGGTATAAAATGATTTATATTATTTGTAAGTACTTTTTGATTACAGTAAAATTAAATTTTATAAAAATGTAACAAAAAGTAGCAAAGGCCCGAGTGGAGATAACTACTTGTTCGTTATGTTGGAATAGACACTGTAATAAGACAGACTTGGATGATGTGAGAAGACTACCTGTGGTATCACAAGGGAGTTCTACTTATAGTATGGATCTTTGGTACCTCGTTGACAGACTTATGATATTGTAGTTGTATATTATCATGTTATTTAATCATGTGTACAAAATTATAAAATATTATTATTGTACATTCAGTAAATTGTATTTTTTTATTAATATAGTTCGTGGTACTGGGTACAGTTATATTATTGTATTTTTAATATAATTTTAATATTGTTATTGATGATATTAAATATTGAGTTTGGTGGTGTATTATGAATATCATTACAGAATGATATATAATATTGCAAGACAATATACGTAATATTGCATAGTGCAAAATAAAGCATCAGCAAAAACAAAAAAAGAATCACAAAACTGCAAACACAGAAACAACGCCAACACATTCACATCTTACAACGTATATTTTAGTTTCTGTTCCTTAACATTAAACATAAAATAGAAACGATCTCAATTAATGTCTAAATGTGAGGTCATATTTTTGGTTATACTGAGGGCTGTTGTGTTAAACTTTAAGTTATGTATAAATCAAATTAACTAGCAATTCGAAGTAGTATTATTTAAAAACTATATGAGTTAAAAAATGATGTAATAATTAAAATATAAGTATACGATTGTTTAACTAAGTTAAGTAGCAACATAAAAATTATACATTCGTCCAAACTTTAGATATGTTTTAGATAAAATGTACGCAATACAATAACAATTAGTATAATTTTACGCATAATAGTCAATAAGTAAGATTTAACAAATAACAATGACTAGGTTAAAATCTAATTATAAAGGGGAAATGTAAAAACAAAAAGAGAAGCAGAAGTGATGGTCGTATGATACGATCATTATTAATATTTGTTTATATTAATATTTGTTCGTTAATTTTGTATACGTCTGAATTCATCGGCGTATACGACAAAAGGCTCTAACTACAATAATTTTGGCTGAATGTTAACTGTACGGATCAGTCGTCGGGACTACTTTTTTTATATATCATATAAAATATTATTATAGAAAAAACGAAAAGGATTAAAGATCCATCCCGTCCCTACCGTATGCGTTAGTTATACATACACCCCGAATCGCGATCACGATAAATGCATATTGCATACGATAATAATGTCATATATATTATTGCTTATTATGCATCATAATATAATACAATAAATGAAACTGGCTTGATGTCTAGTACGAAAATCATTGTCTAAATACTAAATGAAGTGCAATATAAAAATAACAATAATCCCACTATTGTTATTATTTTCTTTTGTGCAATTTAACGTAGGTCAATTTGTCAGATGTTTTGTCATTGTATTCCATTATAATATAATGCGGGATTCGTAATTGAGCCATCACAAATAATCTAGACTACATTTTATTATTATTGTGATAAACGGAATGATTGATATCATATACGTATAGGTGCATTTATCTATAACAATATATTTATATATATATTATAATACGTATTATTATATTATTGGTCAACAATGTTTTAATAGTTGATCTATATTCACTGCATATTTTAATGCTATTTTATTCATGACAAATACAAATAGATGTTTAAATGGTTGATATGCAAATAATATATATATTATATACATATTGCAAGGTTGTAAAACATAACGTATGATGGCCATTGATGTCACTTCTTTCGATTCCAATTGTGCATACATAATAAAATAAAATTGTATTATAATGAAATTATATTATGATATAGCCCATGGGTAGATAATTTTATACGAATATAAAACACTAATCTGAAATACAAATAATCAACAAGCAGTTTTGTTTCCGACCATTCGTTGCAATGTAGGCGACTTGTACATGTCTTTTAAAAACGAACATACAAATTCGAAATGATCACCATTTATTTTATTTATTCTTTTTATTATTACAATATAAAAACACACTTAATATAATGTTATGACAATTTGCTCACTATGGAAACATAATATAATATTATGCATAAAACCATTACTTTTCACGTTCACTGCAACCATTGCACCGGTAATAGTAATAATGACATTTAAAGTATATATTACCTATTATTATTATTATTATTATTATTATCATTATCATTATTATATATGCACTGCAATCGGGGCCATACGACCGCACCCTCGGTCTCGCAAATGGGCAACCCACCAGTGGCGGCGGGGTTGACGAGCATTAAAGTCACTGTAAATGACATCGGACTGCGATTCATGGGCCGTTAAACGCCCATCACTTGGCCACTTTTGTGTTCCCCCTGTCCGGTGTAAGAATCGCCGTTTCATTCACGCTAAATTTTTACGCGTGCATAAAATGTTTTTATAATTAATTCGTAAAACGAATTATCTATTGTCTAGATCGCGGGTACATTAGTCTCTGTTTCGAGTGCATTATAATTGACCGCGTCCCGAGTGATATGTATAATATAGTGTCATATATAAATCACGTTAGTAGATACTTCCGAGTTTCACGTCTAATGCTCGAGTATGGGCAATGGGAATTATACAAAAAACATGCTGTTGTTTTACAACAATATTAAAACGAACGTAGAGGCATGTATACAGATTACACGCAAATATAAAACCGGTAAAAACTATTCGTATTAGCATTCTGTAGGTATATCTACCTATGTTTCACAATTTTTGTTTTGTTTATATCGTTATAATATATTGTCTATCAAATTGATAGGTTCGCTAATGCTAATAATATGTATATTATATATGTTATAGGTACCTATAAAATATATACGCGTGTTGTATACAAATGTCTGTTGTAAATGCATTGTGTATATAATTATTAATTATTATTACGAGTATATAGGTACAACGAGGACAGTATGGTCAAAAAGTTAACGGGCCAGTGGTTATAGATAGTATACACCCAGTAGGGTATTAAAAGGGTTTTATTATAATATACTTTCTGCATGATGAAACATCGCAAGCTAACTTATGATTTTGATATTTGATCACCTTTATTAAATAAAATACCGGATGGCTGATTCAAAACATTAATCAATATGTTCATGACTGACACATGCTATAATATACCTATATTGTATAGCTATATTGTATAATAAAATGAATACATAATTATTGTCACAATATATTTTTAACCGAAATTCTAAATGTTAAAACTAAAATACATTTATCTATTTCTATTATTTGAAAACATGGACTTCTGTTAAAAGAATCAAATTACAAGAATAATATTTCTTTCTTTTTAAATTATATGGTTTTATTTTATGTAATATTACATATCATCTGTTCTTCTTCATCAGTCAAGATAGTGAATCATAAAATAACTATTATTTTAATTAAATACATATAACAAACAAAGAACAGGAAATTATTGAAATTGTCTCTGTAGGGTGCTGAGAAGAATAGCCAATTAAAAAGAGAGGTTATATTATTCAATTATAATATAATTATATTAGTCTTTTAACGCGAAGATATTAAATTGCTGTTTCATTGTTTTTATATAAAAAATTCAAATTAATTTATTATATTATTAGTCTATTTCGCTTGTGATTTTATATAGGTTAAATTGTGTATTTTAATAGATCATAAGACAGAATTAGTTTGACATTAAGTTATTATATTTATGTTTGTTCGGTTTCGTAGACCTAATTTACATATAATTACTGTAGTTATATAATATGAAGTGTCGTAAATGAATCTGTCTGTATAATATACTCATAATATATTATGTTAACGATATCCACGTGTTTTCGGCTTAGGTAAGGTATTTTGTACATTTTTTCATAACAGGTTTTCGAGAACTACGTCCAACGTGATACCACGTGATGCGTCTTAACATGTATATATTATTCTCCGTAATAAACTAACACAACAACAGCTGTACGGATCTATGGACGTTGATGGCACTGAGTTGCAATAAACTTTAAATGCCAAGCTTTAAAGCTATATATACGTTTTATCTGAAACTTTAACCCGAGAAGAAACTCATAGATATATATTATTATAAGGGTCGATCGATTCACACGACTCTGTATGGCTCCGTCGTGGTAAGAGTGGAAAATGCGTTGGTTTATAAGACCATCGTTCATCCCTTATAATTGTCTGTCGCCGCCATCGGTAGGTACTATACAATACGTATATAATTATGACGTTATGAGTTTAAGTCGTACTAATGTAATATATTTATATATGTACCTATATACCTATATTGGAGTCGTTGTCGTGGTGTAAAATGATTCTTTTAGACAAAACGTTTTTAATTAAACGCAATACAATACTAAGTTAACCCAACCGAACTGGCCTACACGAGTATCATAATTCATGATATACATAATATTATATGCATAATACAACGCATTGCCACATATTATTATTATGCGACGAATGTGCCCCGAGAAAACGATCGGGTGCGTTATACTTACATATATTATTATTGTTATGTATATAAATGCGTGTTGTACGCGAAAAGTAGGTATTAAATCCCCGCAAACGGTGCTATATGCTATAAAATGCTGTGCGGGGTGATTTCTTATGTGCGCTGGCGCGCGCGCGAGCTCGCAGGTAACACCGAAAAGGCACAGGTATTACAATGCTATAAAAAAAAAAAGAAAAGAAAAGAAAAGAAGAAAAAAAAGGAACGAAATAGTACACAAAAGGTGGCGCGACATTATATATATATATATATATATATATGTATATATATTTATACATAATAATATATATAACGTGTGTATAATGGGGCAGGGCAAGCAGCTGTAAATCGTCGAAATGGCAATGGAAATAACACGTCGTCGTCGTACGTATATGTGTATCACGCATATACATATATGTATATAGGTGTACCTCGCTCTACCAGCAGCCATGTACATACGAAACGCGCGCTCGAACCAGTCGTCGCCGTTCGACTACCGGCAACGTTCAGTTCTCGTTTGACTCTTGGCGCTGCACGTCATACCTACGCGCGCGCGTGCACGTAACTTAACGTAGTAATAGTATACGATTACAATAATAATTTTATTTAATATTTAATAGTGACGTACACGCCGGTTATAAATATAAAAATTACATTTTTTTTTTTTATCAAGTCTTGATTTACAATACCCGTACACTCGATATTCATTACACGTTTCACGTTTATAGTTTTAATATTTTAATATTTTTTTTTATCAATTTTTCACATTCACACTTGTACACCTATATTATTTTTGGATGTGATGACACCGAATCTTTGGATACGATACCATCAATCATCGGTGGATCTGACAAATGTACGAGAATATCAAACGTGAGTATAAAATTATAATAAAATATTATACGCATAAGTAAATACTTATGTATTTAACTTCACTTAAGAATCCGCTAAGACATAAGCGTCTCGGTTATACACGCCATTATGCATACAATCGAAAAATCAGATCAATATAACGTATTTTAGTATTTCATGTTACCAGTCGTCTAATTATTTATTTCAATTTACGGTTAGTGATCTTCGAAAAACAATTGATTCTTTGTTTACAGTTTTTACAATCTGTAATTCATCACAATAAATAAAAACAAAGGAACATTTTATGATTTTTCCGAGAGTTTTAGATTGAAATAGTTAAACATACCTATGACCTCCTAGTTCAAACCTTGTATTATAGCAACATAGTGTAAATCAATAAACGCTTAGGGAGGAACCGGTACACAAGTAGATTATTAGGTATTCAAGTTAGCATGTTGCACGTTAAAAGATAAACTAGTACTTTACAAGCTATTTCTATTATTGAGAATTTAAAATTTCCATGTGCTGTCCAGATCAGGTGTTGGTAAACTATCACTTTTAAGTAACGAGTGAGTACTTAATTGTAGTGAGAGATAATGGTGGTTAAGGTTTAAGAAGGGACATGCTCTGAGTTATACAGTGAAACTGCAATGTATTGACTTGTTTTCGTTTAGTTGAACACCCGCGCGTTTTAGGTACCATAGATAAATGCTCTAAGTTAATAAACAATTATATAATTACACACGTCTGTCAACTATAACGGTGGCGACTACTTCAAATTATAACCATTTTATAAATGACATTTTACCATATGGTCGAGAGAGCATGGCGCAGTGCGCCGTGGTGATAATATTTATGAACTGCAGGGTAACTTTTTTTTTATTTATATTTGTATTATTATTGTAACTAATAAGACGGTTTCTTGGCGCGTGCTCAGTCGAAGAATGCCATGTACACATTGAATTTGAAATAAGTACGATCATCAGATAAGGATGTATTTGTGTGTTCCCGCACGTTTAATCTATTGTATTGTTCGTCCCGGCTGACGAAGGGCGGAATAAATTAGCACACGTTGAAAAACACACAGCCAAATGACTGTGGTAGCATTAGTGGCGCAAGTGTATAGTGCAGTAAAAATCATTATAGGCTTTTCATTACGACGTAGTTATATCACCTACCTATACAAAAACATAATTTGTCAACGCACGTTATCTTATCAAATTTATATTATTATGATAATATAATGCTTAAATTATAGAGATGTCTACGCCAATTTTTGGTACCCCCCTAACTCCTAAGGTACTTTGAATCGATGTTACTTATCGTAACGTAAAAAGTTACCGTAAAAGTAAGAATAGTTTAGATTAGGTAACTTATTAAATACTAGACATACAAAATCATAATACTGTTTATTGTTTACATTAGAAAGAAAAACATTGTTTGATAATGATTATTATTAAACATTCTTATAATGTATCCACAGACATTAATATTTAAACTGTTTTTTATACCAATATGTTGATTTACGAGAGACATTTATAAAAATATTTAATATTCTTTAATCAACGTATACATGTATTACAAATTAATCATAATGATATAATATTATAGTGCGTATATAATAGTGGTTAGGTATATACTTATTACCTATTTATCAAACTATACCATTCGTCCAAATAACTGACTATCACGTGGTTTTCGTAAAACCGTGTAGAATCGCCATTCTCGAAGATAACAATAATGATAAGATGAGCATCACAGACATCGTGAATTTCGAAGAAATCCTATGAACTCGGCTGATCGTTCAATGGTTATATGCAAAATTATGTACCTATACTTTGTATTTGTGTAGGTATAAAATGTCTGGTAATATTGGTGACCTGTTTATTATAATTTACCCGTTATATTATAATATCATGCATATTGTTGTTATCAATACCTATGCTATTATTATTATTATTATTATTAATAACATACCCGCGGAGTTGGTAAATAATAGTTATTAGGTATATTATGATATCGGAAACCGATTTAATGACACGGACCGCGGTCAAAATGAATCGTATATTCGTATGTATACGCCTACGGAAATTCAAACCGCGTTCCGGTTTATGGTCTTAACCACTCGGTCAACCACCGCTGATTTTCGGCTGCAATAATAATAATTACGCACAGCGCCGTGGCTCCATTGTGCTCCGAAAGCTGGACCACGGCAAGACCCCGTCGTCTGGGCTCCGAAAATCCCATACAACAATGCCACACACCGGACTGGTTTCCTCTCCGCCACTCGACAGCGTCGCGTCTAGACTCCACGTCTCGTGACGCGTATATTATTGCACACGGATCTGGTGACACCGGAGGCAGTGGTGGCGTGGAAGTGGCGGCGGTGGTGACGACGGCACCGGAACTGCCGCGCCCGGTGTATAATGCAAATGTACTTGTCAATCACGTCTCTCCGCGGACCCACAATGAGCGCGGTGGGACACTGTTGGGTGAAAAATACGCGTAGTTCTCTCCCCCAAACGCGCTTACGGGTCTCTCGCTGGTGTATAATATATACTTTTATATATATATATATAAATAGGTTTTTGCACACCTTAATATAATATAAGTCAATAGGCCGTCGTCGTTGTTTGGTAGTTCTAAAAAAGAAAAAAAACTGTTCTCGGGCGAGGGACGTTAATAAATACACTCCATTTTTTTTTAAAGTACGTATATTGAGCGGAAAAAGTTCTATTTATTTCTTAATAATATTCATATTCTTCTCAATCTAGTACCATTTTATAAAATATTTTTTCTCCGTGACATGTATAAAATAGGCTATTTTAAATTTATGTACATTTCTATAAAAAATTGATTTAATAATAATTATTCTTACAAATCTCCGTGATTAACGTCGGCGAGGTGATCTTACATCATCTAAAGTTGTATAGGTAATTTAAAAATAGGTATTGTTAAGTATATATTAACTGTACAGGACATTATTGTTTTAAAATTCGTTTCTACTTTCAGTGATCGTTGAAAATCATTATAGCCACTATAGTATATTATAATGTTTATTTTTATATAAAATACCTATATATTTCTTCACTATATTTTCGATCATTTTTCTTGGACATCAGATATGGAATATATTTAATAAGAAATCTGCTATACGCATATCGTTGGTTTTTGTATATATATATATATATATTCGTGACGATTTTTGCTCAGGATTCGCATTTAAACGTAAGATTTACGACATGCTGTATTGTAACATATAAATGGGCGTCGTCGTCACAACAACACGACTGCATTACACTGCACACGTGCGTCTTTTGATAACGTTTATATGAATTATTATTTTTTTAAGGTCGCGTGGTGTGCGTGTTTGCGTAAGGAAGATTCTCTCGCGCGCGCGACCCGACACAATCGTCGCCGACCTGGGCAACAGTTAGCTGTATTATAATGTACGGAATACAATGTGCACGATATTATTATATAATAATACGATGTGTCGCACCGCACAGCTGGAAATTTTGCGATTATTATTATTATTATCATTATTCACGCGGACTAGCCCATGAGAAATTTGGTTTTGCGTGACCGGTGTGCGAGTACGTACAATGCATACATTGTTGCGCGACTCGGGACTGCAGAAGATGCGCGGCGGTCGCCCAGTCGCGGACAACCGGTTTGCACTTTGTCGGCGCGGTACCGACTCGATGGTTCTTCAAGACCGGTCGGTTTGGGATGGTACAAAAAACAAATTAAATCAAAAACAACAAATCGGGTTAGACCACTAATATAATGTAATGACAAAGAGGTGGAACTGCAAATCGAAAAACAGAAATGGAAGG
Organism: Rhopalosiphum padi; assembly: GCF_020882245.1. Taxonomy (NCBI): domain Eukaryota; kingdom Metazoa; phylum Arthropoda; class Insecta; order Hemiptera; family Aphididae; genus Rhopalosiphum; species Rhopalosiphum padi. The sequence continues at coordinate 6,177,245 of NC_083598.1, read as the reverse complement.
TGAATCCCGCCAAACGGTCGCTGCTACCTCTAATATATATTATATTCGAAAACATTTTGTTATGTTTACTGTAATTATTGTTATTTTGTATTCTGCACGAATCGCGATAATTAACATGATTATTGATTGGAACAAAATATTTCATACGCGTATTCGTCGCAGCCGATTGTCTCAAATTAATAATGCGTGGTTAACAATTTGTGACGAGCGATAAAACCAACAAATGACGAACTGCAACCACGATTCGGATGAAACGTAGTAAACTTAAATCTACTACGAAATCATCTTAAATAACGGCAACTACAATATGAGTATATGGCGAGTATTTATAGTCGATACGAATTTTTCAAATATTTCATACTGTTTTATGGTTATTTTATTACAACCCCATCATAAAATGTTCGATAATATTATTACGGTGCGAGACCACGTGGTCGGCCATATTAAATGCCTATAACGTTGTCAATCGAAAAAACGATCGTTGACGTCGATTTCATCGATCGATAAAGAAAAGAGTTAAGCCGATTACCGATTACGTGTTTCGCAGACGTGAACTGGAAATATAAAATTCATCTCGACGACCCCTCTAGATATCGACCAATTACCGCGACGTATCAATATTGTTATTATTATTATTTAAAACAGATTCGTATCTCGATGCATCTCGAGCACGAAACAAGCAAAAGACCCAGACGTAAAAAAAAAAAAAAACAACGAGTGCCGATGATTTAGACAGAGACGAAAAAAAGAGAGAGTGAGAAGAAGCGAGAAACAAGGAGAACCGGTCCGTTACGATTTTTAAAACGTTATAAATAACGTTTTATGGGAATAAGAAAATCCCCGGGCCAATCGGGGCCAAACAACAGTGGTGGTGTGGCGAAAACTGGATCTCTCTCCCCCCGGGGGCACCCCATCACGGTTGCGCATTAAACACGCCGTCTTTTTTTGTCTTTTCTTCGACCCTCTGTACACAACATATATATATATATATACACGTATAAGACCTATGTACACATATACATATACATATAAATATATAGTGTATATTGTATAATAATGTTAACCTGCCGCCGCCGCCGCCGCCGCCGACGTCGACATCGACATCGACTGCAAGGGGATGCGACCCCCCGAACGTTAGTCGGAGTGAGCGAGGCGCAAAAAAAAAGGTCAAGTGAAGCGCCTTTCGGCCAGACAGAGGGGCAATCCACAAAAGATCAGACGTCTGGTTTTTTCGTCTCTTTTGTCCGGGATTTCCGAAATTTTTCCCATCAACCACCCCTACCCCTCCGCTCGCCAAAACTGCACTCGTCGTTGCTGTCGACTTAAATTTATGTATTTCGTTCTATACCACCGCGACCACTTTCGATGTATTATTCTATACGCACGCTATGTACGTACCTATTATTATTATAATATATAATATTATCGGAAGCGTATACCTATATATAATACTATAAATGCGCATTCGATCGGGCAGTAAATTTCGAAAGTCCGACGACGACGACGGCAGCGAGTCAGGTGACACTGAGAATAATAGGCGCTTACAAAGATATTATATATGGGCATATTGTGTGTGTGCAGTGTCACTGCGCATCGGGGTGGTGACCAACAGTCGTAAAATCCAGACTGTTATTGCGGATTAAAACACTTCGCGGTGCGTACCTATGTCATAATGTAAATGTGTGTATGTGTGTACGCGCTCATATGGCGGGGAAGGATAGGGCGCACCGGCGTCTTGGGGCGTACACCCTTTGGGAAACTAGTCCCGGGCCGACCATGCGCGCATATAATATATATAGGTTCGGCGATATACTACGGCTCCTCTGCCTCTAAATTATAATAATATATTCATTCCGATTACGTTTTTACATAATAATAATATGTGGATAGGGTACCTACCTACAGTATACATATTGTTGTTGCGTATATTATGTATAGGTAAAGGTACCTATATGTGGCGGCGGCAAATTAGTACGATCATTGTGTTTGCAATATAATGTTATTTAGATTTAGCCCTCCCAGATCGCTGTTGTTTTTTTTCTCACATGCAACGTCTATACCGCACACCACAGTCCACGAAGTCGTTATCAAAAACCGAATAACTAATATAATAAATTATGTACCTATGTACCTTCAGCCGCAGAGATGCTTTACATAATATAATACTATACCAAACGTTATTATTCGGTTGGACGCTCTCGTCTCGGGGCACTACACCACGGCTTAGAGGTAACGTGACAACGAGATTTGAAAAACAAATTGTTGTGACGCTTAGCTTTTAATTTTGACACATTGATCAAAAACTTATCGAAACCTTAAAGAAAAATAATTTCCACGTCTCATCAATATCAAAAGTTTTAAGAAAATTATTTGAATAAAATGATGTTGTTTTATTATGATGACGAAGGTACCTTTATAATAATTTGATGGTTTCAATCGAGGTTTCACTATTCGAACAATTTTGTTTAAAATCTTCTGATATTCAGATCAATGACCGAATATTTCTGAATTATTGATAATTTAAATAAATGTAACTTTTTTTGTTGCTTAAATAACTACTAATTATAATATTAATATACTATACTCACACATTTAGGTATATAGATATTAAATGATATGATAATATTTTGATCATTATTCATTAATAATTATTGTATACTAAAAATAATTTTCAAACACCGGTTAGAAAAAAAAATTACACAGTTACTTAGTTAATTATATTTTTTAATTTTCTGCTATAACGTATGTACTTATATACGTTATATATTTTTACCACTATATTCTGTTGTGTAAATAAATTACATTTTTTTTACAACAAACAAATATTAAAAAACAGAAGTTACGCTAGAAGTAATATAGCTGTATATATCGATATAGCTATATATGTTATATTTTATATGTTGGTAGTTAATAATTTTTTTTTCTTGGCATGCGATTTCGTAGAATTGAAGTTACGCTGTTAGTAATAAAATTCCTGAGATGAAAAAAAAATAATTCAAGTTTCTTTAAAATTCGGTTAGACTCTTCGAATGACATTTCAGCTGCTGTATATGCATATACCAGGTATAATAATATACATGGGGTGTTTTTTCCTTAAAAATACGCTCATATATATATTATACGTATATAATAACGTTCACAATTCACAAGATTTTTAGAATGTAATGTCGCGCAACGGACGGGCACGCTTCTTCGTTCAGATTTATATATATATATATATATATATATATATATATATATTGTTACCGCACCGCGCAGCAGATGGTCTATACTTGGATGGATGTGCCAGGTGGTATGTTTCGCTATCCTCAGATTTGTCCTTTAACCCCGTTCCTCGCGATTTAGCCATCGGCATTCCGCCAAAACCGTTCCGGCAGCATATACGATATAGGTACCTAACCTACCTTACCTATATCTATAGACATATTACGCGCAGTAATGCGATCCGAAACGGAAACGTACAAATTACATTGCGAGCGAGTACTTATAATATATATATATATATATATATATTTATAATATTATATATATATATATATATTTATAATATTATATAGTTGCATTGCATTCGTATAATATTATTTTACCTATATGGGCACGTGGACCGGAAATAAACATGGGATTTTCGTACACGGTACAAGAGAAATAAAAAACGGTTATTGACGTTTCTATGGGCTAATTCGGACACCTTTGGCCGCAGCGGTATAAACGCGCACTCCCTTGACGTAACGGATACGTAATTATTATATTAAACGAGCGGAGACCGCGGATTCGGTATTTATGTATTATGTACAATTTATTGTACAACAATGATTACGAACGGATATGTTTTGACCTTAGACGTTCTCACCCATGTCACGCGTGTATATGGTCTTAATGTTTTTTTATTTATTATTATTTAAACATGTGCGTATATATTATATATTCAATTGCCCCGTAACCGAAACCGCGTATATTTTCTGAGAGGGAGGTGGCGAAGTTGAAATACGCGACGAACAATACGCTCAAACGCCGTTTATACTACTACTGTAATATATACCTCTATGTATATTAAAAACAATTCATTCGTTGTTTCCGAGCTGAGGAAATGAAAAACATGATACTCGTAATCGATACTTCAGAAAAGAAAAAAAAATCATTAAACGATATTATAATAAACGCATGCCAAAAGGAAGTACAATCATTTAATAACTCGAAGGAGGTATATTTAATGCATTCGGCACAATAATAATGTTACATACGTTTTATTTATGATTTGATCTGTATAACACTGTTACATATTATATTTTTATAAGCGCTTATATTATGGACTATTTTTTTTCATAAGAAAGAAGGTATACGCAAATATTATACAGGGTGTGTATCTTGTGTTATTCAAAAAAAAAAAAAATACCTGAAAAAAACTTGTTTCTTATACGAATTGTTTGTTTTATAAATAATAGGTATAGGTGGTATGCTTATAGTATACGATATCTTGTGTCGTTCAAAAAATAAAAAATACACGTTTCTTTGTTTGTAGTTTTATACGAGACATTTTATTTATAATGATTTAAAATCTTGTATAAGTACGATGCAGTCGTACCAACGAAAAAATCAAAAAGTTTTTTTCAATAATACATTATTCTGGAATAGAGCAAATTTTTCTGAAAATAATTATGGTCAAACCATCACAGTAAACATTACTAAAATCATATTAAATAGTTATATATCTGTTAGTAAGCGATATGGACAATATTTACACAATTTACTTATAGAAATATATTTTTAAAGTTGTTATTACTAATACCTGCATGTGTTCATATACCAAGTTACATACCTATATGTTTTAAAATGAATAAAAGAGACTGTTATAGATGAATTCATTTTAATGGTGAACAGGCAAGTATGTATGAATAAATAGTATATTAGGTACCTTTAATAATACCTTTTTACATGCATGCACTTCGAAAAATAATAACTGCATAAAAAAAAACTGACCCTATATACTTAACACTCATACCATTCGTATTCGAATCGAACAAAAATGACGAAAAACAATTTCTACATGCACAAATGTCAAAAAAATCTATACATATTCCCGTAAACTGCGTATCGAAAATCAAAAATTGGTGGAAATAATGGCATTTGACATATTGACAACCGTTCAAATACGTTATTAGAAATACATTTCTATTTCTGATACATACATGACACAAGGGATCTACGGACCATAACGGTATGTTGTTATATATCTATACATACGATATACCTAATAATACAAATGTTTTTATACACAAGCGCATGTGATGTGTAGTGATCATCTGTATATGGGCTGCGTCCTTTAGAAATCGTTTTGATCGGCATTGTCGTCGACCAGTGGGCAAAAACCGTTTACAATAAATAATAGAAGAACAAGAATTTTACTTTTGCACTTATATAAATACGGTATAGTGATTTAATAAAAGACCAATAAAGTGTAAACATTTGAAAATAAATCCTACGACATTAAATAAAGACGTTTCTTCGTATTGCAGGATACCTGCGTGTATAATGTAGACGTTGTGCGAAGACGTCCCAACAACATTTCGACTATATTGACAATGATTAGGACGGTATTTAGAAAAATAATGGTTTACGGCTTCTTACACTATAATAATATATACAATACGTTTAAACGACTGTTATATATAAGCGGTCATACAAATGATCAAGACAATACAATCTTCAGTCGTCATTACACACGAAAGGCCGAAAACCTTATTTGAGAATGGTACTATTAGGATAAAATATATATAAATATTAAATATAATAGTAAATTAGTAAAATAAGTAATATATTATTATTATCTATAATAAATAGCATAACTACAACAATTATTCATAGTTAATTTAGTATAATTTTTTATACTTATAGGTATATATAGCGTTGTAATTTTAACAATATAATACATTTCGAATTATTTTTTTTTGAAAAGTTAAGAACCAGTATATTATTATTATCATTCATACTTAGGAATATAATTTAAAAATATTATATCCATTTATGAGCACATACTACAATATGCAGCTTAATTTTTGCACTTTTTGCGTTTTCAAAAACGGATATATAAATTTATTCAACCACAAACGTTGGTTATTATATATAATAATAATAATAATAATGAAACCATGTACAAAAATATGCGGGCCCCCTATTTATGATTTATAAATTCAAAGCTATTCATGTCGGTAGAGGTATAACGATCGTTACAATATTTGAATACAAAATTATTAATACCTACATTTAATATATTTATATGTTTTACGTTTTTTCATAATACGTAATAATAATAATATGACGTATATTCAATTTCAAATAAGTTTGATAATCGGTTTAAAAAAAAAAAAAATGGTTACTACTCAAAAACTGGTCTTACAATGAAAATTTGACTCTGTACCGTACATTGTTTTAGTATCTATATTTTCGCACGATACGTACCTACATACGTAATATTATAATGACACATAATTACTATAATTTTCTCGGTAGACGAGAAATAAAAAGAATGAAAAAATGCTTTTAAATTTGTCGGCAGACGCGTATTACTGCACGAATATACGACCTACCTCCGGTGGCGTGGGGGCACTTCCTGGATGTTTTCTCCGTTGCCGCTCTACACTATATCAATTAATAATATATCGTGTGACAAGTGTCCTAAAACCGTCATTACCCGGACGTAAGACACCGCTAGACGTCATCTACTGCGACGGATAACATCTCAAAAATGCTCTTCGTAAGGTGTCGTTGTTGTTTTAATTGAGTTTTCTCACAGTCAATTATATTTAAAAAACTCTGAAGTGGAAAAAAAATAAAATATATATTAAATCCAACATCCACCGCACGCGTGTATATTACCCCGTTTGATCAATTAATCATATCGACAGCATATATATTATTATGTGCATCATGTATAGACTCCCCGACGAGCGTCTACCTATACAGACAACGACAAACAAAAACTAATCCGCAAAACAAGTACGCAAACATGCGTCCGGGTGGCGTGTGTTTATACTATTATGATTATGATCATTACTATTATTTACCTCTATACCATCACTCTTTCTCTCGCTACACATTCATAGTGCATGACTAGTAATTTTTCGAATAAATCCGATCGATTGTGACGCCGATCTCTGCAGATGCACCCATCCCTCTCGAAACAATATTGCAACGTATTATAAGTACTGCGCGGTGCCATACATAATAATAATACTACGTTATTCGATATTCGGAAATATATAACCATAATACGGGGGTACAACGATGCCATCATGCGGGGTATAACAGGGTAGGGGGTGTAAAACGGTAAAATTAGCATGAGGGTGTCTACCGTCCGTTGCAAGTCTAATTTGGCTTAAATACGTGTCGGTGAGCTTTAATGTTCCTTAGTCCGCACACACGCACAAAAATGTACGATCAAACAACATCGTTTCCGGTCCATATAACGGTGTGTGCATGATGGATATGTACAACATTTATATATTATTATATTATAAACGCGTCCGCGATAACGGCTTGGGTCTGCAGTGTACTACCTATACCTTTACTGGCGGCGGCATTCAAATTTACAGTGACGGATCTGACGTAAAAAAAAAATATAAAATAAATAAAACTGAAAAAACATGCCGTAAACCACCTGCGCCCGCGATCGCACACCTGTTTCGGACGTCCGAGACTCAATTTAACACGATGATTTCCAGCGCTATTGTTATATCGGTTTTCACCATTGCCGCCGCTGTCGTCGACCGTTCTGCTGTTAACCAACAACGCTATATCCGTCCACGGCCGGCGGGGGGGCCTTGGCTGATGGGACATACGGCAAATGGCCGTACACATAAAAAGCCAAAGCCTTTACGATAAATAACACACCTACCTGTGTATGGTAAATGTGTGTCGAAAGCAATTTATCCGGTCTTTATAATGTAAGACGCTATATGAGTTCATTGAGCAATTATTATTATTATGATTGTATAATATACGTATATATACGCACACCTACCTGCCTTATTGTCGCTATAATTCTTATATTGGTCGTAATAACTTCCGACGACGGTTATATACTAATTTACGCGCGTCGACCGGTCCCCCCTAGAAAAACGGATTTCATGAACGAAATTACCGTCGAAACCGTTTTTCATACCAATCGATTAATCATTATTGTTTACGTTTAATGTTCTAATTAACAAATAATATAGAAATACCTAAGAAAAGTTAATTTTTTTTTTTTATTATTCAACTGACGTTTTATAGGAACATTTTTCCACGATTACGATCAAAAATATGTTTACTGACTCATATACAACGCAGTTTAATATTATGTTATTTATATATTATAGCAATAATAATAATATTATGTCCTATATCCGAGTGTAATAAATTTTTATTACAGTTATTAGGATTATATGAAAAAATTGAAACTCCTCATCTTTTTTTTATATTATCTCATATAAAAACCCACATGGATTAGAAAATATAATTATGGTAATATCAATCCGGCACTAATTTGTTTTTTAATTTTTTATTACCATTATTATTTACATGCATTTTATACGTTAACAAGGTTTATAAATAAATACACAACCATATGAAAATTTGAATGTAATAACTACATGTTATTGATCCAACTATTATACATATCATTGTCCTATAACCATAATAATTAGCAACGTAAAAATAACGATATACACGCATACATTATGCTAATCAGAATTGTATACATTGTAGGTACAAATGACACAGAAACTAATGATATGCATACACAATCATGTTTGTTTATAATAATATAATTTATATCTTAACGTATTTTTTTGAATATTCACGTGGTCTCGTCGTTGTCCTAGTCGCTGAAATCATATTTGGACCACTGTCAAAGTAATTGAAAATGTGTATAAACAAAACAGTAAATCGTACTGTTAAATAGATTTGATTAAAACGATTGTTTTTGTACATAATATTTTGCAAATTTGTTAGCATATATTATTATTAGTCATTATAGGTCTACACAGATTCAAGATTTTTTTTTTAGAAAATAAAACTCCTGCTTAAACTCGATCAGACGAATCTGGAAAAACGATGGGTATGAGAATCTAAAGAATATTATCGAATTCCTGGTGTTAAGTTAACTATAATTTACGAATTTACGAGTCTTCAATGTCAATTTAATAAAAAAAAAAAAAAACCAACAATAAAATATAGATATCTATGATATCGTTTGCGTGACAATAATGTCTGCAGTTTGTCACGTATCGCGTAACGATATTGTTCTACAGATTGTATTGTAATTAGATGTGTCTGGCCTTACCGGGCCGTAAAAAATTATTCAAAGGGTATCTTTTTACGCTCTACTATTATTATTATTATTTTTTGTATCAGTTTTTATTTCCGCACGAACTGATTGCTGATTTACGACGGTTGATCGCTCACAAAAGACACGAAGAACGTTCACAAAAGAATATGTCTAAGTGGCCCGGTTAGGAATCCATGGGAGAATATGTATCGGTATTATTTCGCGTCGAGGATGTTCGTATATACCTGGAAATTTATGAGCTCGGCGCAAAGGGGTTGGCGACTTTGAAAGGGAGAATCGAAAAAACACCGACTTGTTACCGGGTACGTGTATATGTGATGTACCGCGCCGCGGAGATACGATGAAAACGGTGACAAAGAAATAGCGTGGTATGTACGGCACCGCATCTATTGTTCTAGGGTGGAAAAAAATGGACGAAAGAGTACGTATTTTTTTCACATATATATAAATGTATTTTATATATACCTACCCTCGAAATAGAGCGGTTTTTATTCCACCGCTTTGCTGCCGCTGTCGTTCAGTGGCAGATAATATGCTAATAAGTCACTCACGTGTATATACCGCACGGTTGTCACGGCGACGGACTGCGGTATAGATCATTTCTTGTTTCCAAACGACTAAATCGGTTATGGGCCGATACGCCGCTTACGTGCGCATATATGCTAAGTAGGTGATAAACAATGCAATTCATTTTCCGGAACCGCCTGTAATAAATAAATAAATAAATAAATAATGACACTAACCGGAAACCTGGTGCAGTACCTAACTGACATTTGTTATTATCTCACCGTGTTTTTTTTTTGGTTTTTTTTTTTTTTGTTAATTATACTTCTGCTACTATTATGGTTAATTGTATAACCGAGAGTTTGCCTAATTGACTGGTGCGTATACAAAAGTGATTGACAACCAAGAAAAACGAAATAATTTACACCTCAACAACGTGTGATTCGAATACTTGATTATACATAAAAAAAACTCCATAACTCTTTCGGTAGTGTTTTTATTCATGCACATTTTTGTTTCTCGTACTTACAGATAACCGTCGGCAATGTTAAAGTGGACTGTGGCCGGACAGAGGGGCGGGGGAACGGCGACGTGGAGACAAACGACGGTGGTAGACGAGTCACCGCAGTGTTTTTCAGAAAAGCCGCGGCGAAGACGACCGTCCAGGATGTCTGGTAAACACGACAAGGAAAACGCCGAGTGCATGGTAAGTTACAATTTATCATAAATAAAATTAACATTTTATTTACAGTCGAGTAGTGCGCAATCAACATTATATACATATAGAGGATAATATAATATGTATATGTGGAGACAGTTTAAGGTTATGGAATTGATGAGATTGAATAAGTATATAATTTAATATAATACAACCCAAGGAGATTGATTTTGTTTTTGATAAGTGATATTTCCATACACATAGTGAGAAGATGATAGATGATATCAAAAAGGTTATGTGTATGACATAATCGTCCGAAGTTTAAAAAAGTCACATGTACCTATAATAATCTACATAAATATATTATAAGAGGCATTCCTATTTACTCGGAAGTCAATGTCCATTCAGTTCATTATTTCTTAATCCCTTAGGAAAATATAAAGTATTTTAAGCATTAACATTCATTCTCTAAATATTTAACACACATACATAATATTTAACACATAATAAATAGACGGGATAAAGCTGAGTTCGTTTATTAAAATGTGTGTTATTTATATCTAACATAGCTGGTATAGGTTTATATAGTATCACACATAATTTCTTCGTCCTTTAAGAATATTCTAATATACTTCTTTGTTTTTTCTGGTTCCTTTTAGTTTTGTAAAACAAGAATAAAATTCTAATAATATATATGTTTGTTTCACAACTACTTTTAACAATTTAACTGATAATTTTTGCTACTAAAACTTTGTGTATTTTATTTTACGTGTCAACATCTCTTATATTAAAACCGTTATATTTTTGCAATTCTCAGGACGTGTTGACACCGACAGCGAAGACGTGTCGCCGACGTCGTCGAGAGAGCTTGAGAGACGTGAGCAACCACAATAGCCCGGCGGCGGCAGCGTTGCAGATGTCGCCGGGCAGCAGACGAACAAAAAGTCCCTGCACGGAAGTCCATTGGATGCCTGTGCAAAAGAGGTGAGACTCTACATGATAAGTTACCGCATTGCGTGATAACACGAGTGCGATAAATCCTTATAATTATCATTTTGTGGCTTTTGCGAACGGTCATTCACTGTCGTGAAAATAAAACTGTCACATGACCGCAGGGCTAGATTTGATAGAAGTAATTAATGACACTAATAGCCCATGCCCCCAAACATTTTTAGCCCCCTTAGACTCAAATTACGAAATGTGTAAGTTGTAAAATGTGAATCCTCAGTCGATATTAAAAATATATATATCGGTGTTCTTAAATAACAATATTAGTTTAAAAAAAACAAAAATTTGTATACGAGTGTATTTAATTAACTGTCATAATAATTTAAAGTTGCATGAGACACTAACACTAACGTTAAATCATTTACGACTTATATTAATATTTTAGACTAAACATTTAACAGTTTCAAATGTATACAATGTAAATCTACATTTTCACAGATTTCGAACATTCACATTATTTCATTTTAATCATCTAACAGAATAAGTTTAGTATTTTTAGCTTCAAAATCTTTTTTCCTTGGGCCCCTTAAGTATAAAACTGACATTGTTAGTTGGTATAATATTATTTCATTAACTGTACAATGATATAATAATATAACAATAACAATAGTCATGTTAAGACGACATGACAGAATATATATCGCAAATAGTTTAGTACGAATAAACCGCACGATTATCTACTCGTGTTACCGGAAACACGCGATATTATTTCATCAAACGCGTAATAACTTTATTAATAATATATGACCGCACGCAATTACATCAAACGTGACATGGTAGATTTACCAGTGTAATGATACCGTTTACGGCGTTTTACGCGATTAACACGTTCTTATTTGCTTTTTTTTTATAATGTCGACAGCATTATTTTATTTTCTAACGACTTTTAAAAACTAAAACCGCTAAATTGTCTTGCCTAAAGTCCAAATTATGCAGACATGATCCACATATCATACCTATATACACACGGAAGAAACTTAGTACATGACGAGGTCTATAGATAATCCGTTTAATACACATAAATATCATACAATTCCATTGCAAATAAAGCGTAAACATTATAAAAATAACAACAGAACGGTTAAAGCAATCTTTGGTTGCAAATAAAAACATTTTATTTAATTTTATCAGCATAGTTTTGACTGTATTATTACGCTATTCTAAGACCACTGTTGTGTGATTAACTACATTTAACATTTAAAACAAATATGTATTATTATACAATATACACATAATATCCTGGGAAAGCTATTCTTAAAAAAAAAAAACATCAATGTATAATGCACCTTTTGCGTGCATTAAGCGAGGTTTCGCTCATGTTCACATCTTAACTGACCATTTTTACATTCATTTACATCCTCGTAATTGAAGATTTAAGCTCTTCGGGCTCCTCCTGATCAAGGCGATGGTTCAGACACCAAGTGCCGTAAATACCCGAGTCCAGCTTGTTCGCTCCCGCCACATAGACTTTTGCAAACTTGCAATTGACCCGAATACAGTATCGCTCGTCCAATTGGACTCGTGTCGTTGATAACGAGGCGCTCTGTTTTCAAAATTAAATCGTTGTTTTGAACCCAATCTTATGTTTTGCCGCAGGCGTTCCGGTGACGATATATGTTGGACGGACGACAAAGTGAAACGGAAAAAGCCGTGTACGGCTGACCACTTGATCTCAACGGCGTACGCGGCTGTCGCGACGTTCGCCTCCGCGACGACAGCAGCGGCATCGGCAGAAGTCACCTCTGCCGTCGCCGTCACCTCCGCGGCCGACGAGCAGCTGTGCGTGTCCATGTCCCCTGCCGAGGAACCGGTTCAGCTGTCGCACAAACGTTTGCCCGCCCTGCCGACGGTTCGGCACCGCAGTCCGGGCGACCTGCGCGCGTCCAGGCTGATCGATCGGTATGTGGATCAGATACGCATGGACGACGTGACGTTCGGCCGCGGCAACGTCGATCGGCTCAGCATCGTGTCGCCGTTGGCCAAGCGACTGGCCGATATCCGATTGCGGCGATCTCCCGGTCAGACGACGACGACGACGACGATGACGACGGAGGCCTGCAAACGGAAACGATCGTTGTCCGATTGCGAAGACGATTGGCCGCCGACGCGTACGCCGATCGCCGGCAACAAGCGGCCCACCGCCGCGTGGTGGTGGCAGTGCTCGGGCGGCGGCGGCGGCGGTCTCACCCTCCCTGATGGCCTCCCCAGTCCGTTCCACTCGACACTCGATCGTCACCGCGGCCCACTTCACCCGCGGCCGACCGGCACGCCCAGCCCTATAACGCCACTCCGCCGGCAGTCGGCAGCCGACGATTCCGACGACTATTGGAAGACGCCCGTCGGCCCGTCACTGGCCACCGGCGTCCGCGCCGACCGACTGCTGTCCACCACGTCGTCCACGACCGTCGACGACGAGATCATCTGCTGCAGCGACCCGCGCAGCCCGGCCGTACTGGACGAAACGTTCACGCTCAAGTCACGCAGGTGTCTGTCGTTCGTTTCTCCGCCGCCGTCCGACTCGTCGGCCAAAAAGCGGAACCGGAAGTCACTGAAAAAGCCATCTTCTGCCACCGCCGACAAAGGTACGTTATTGACTTATTGTAAACACGGTGTTTCACCCGAGTAAGCTATGTGCTTGAGGTGAGGAAAATTAGTTACTGATATGTACAGCAGTGACATTTTAGACTTGAAGCGCAGCGATGAATGCATTGATTTTACAACGAATCGCGTTTTTTTATTTTTTGGTTTGATAAGACACTTTTTATAGTGAAAATAATGCTTCGATGTTGAACTCTGAAGGTGGTTTCCAGTAGCAAATTAGATTTAGTTTCGGGGTGTTATTCAATAATATTATAATAATGTAAACTATGATAGCATGTCACAAAAAATGTATAAAAGTTTATTTAAATGAAGTTTATCATACATGTTTTCATTATTGTTATTATAACCACTATATATTATTAAAGTTAAAAATTGGCTTAGTCTATGTAATTTTAACTTACTGATTTCTAAATATTATTTGTTCCCTTTAATATATTCAATATGATTACACATATTATGTTCATATTTATTGTAATTCGTGTTGATATCCGGAATATTTAGCTAAAAACGTATTAGAGACTAAATTCAATACATTTTTGTTTTAGCTTCCGGTCTAGAGGTATCCATTGAATTGAAAGACACAACTCACTTAACTGTATTACGTAAGTATCTATATTTATAATCAGTATATTACTTTTTTAACTGTTTTGTCTTTTACCTGCATTATTTAACAAACAAACTTTTGATTGCTTTTGGTGTAGTTAAAAGAGGCAGAAATCTGGTGTGTGCAGATGGTGAACCGCCAAACACCTATATAAAGGTAAGTTTGTCGCCATTGTTTGTTGAAATTGAATATTAGATTAACTTGAGATTATTACTATATATAGGTTTACTTAGTACCCGGTAAAGGAACTTGCCACAAGACCCGAGTACGGCACAATTCTACCAACCCTCGTTTCGACGAATCCCTTTGCGTACCACTCTCTGAGGAAGATCAAGATAAAAGAATATTGATATCCGCTTGGCACCGAGACAGAATGAAAAGGTAACATTATCGTCACACTTATTATACTTAATAATATATTGTTTTGAATATTAAATGTTTGTTAATATTTTTCTACGATATTTCACAAGAAAAGTTCTTTTACATTATTATAACCTTTATAGTTTTTCGAACGTGTATTAATAAATTAATGTTGGTACCGGCTATGTAAACTTGAATATTTTACGCGATCCAACGTCAATTTTACACACACACAGACGCGTTATTCACATTATTTACGCTCTTAAAAGTTTAGTAAATTAAATTTTTAAAAGTTATGATTAGAGTTCGTGTTTTATCTGAAGTGTATATCAAAATTTGAAAAACACTCACACACACACATACATATACATGTATTACATGTTATATATAATATGTTTATGGCTTTAGGAGTGAATTTAGAAACGTCTTTCAAGCGTCCCGTCAGTTTCTATTTGAGAATTGATTGTTATTGTTTCTCGAAATAACCATTATATATTTGCGCGTATTATGGCCAACGCGCACTTTTAGCCGTCGATGTTTTATACACAACAACATATACAGCCATTCAATCCTATTACGTACTTTTATAATAAACTCAGCAGTATATCGTATGCTATACACTGTTCGTGTTTCGTGTAGAATCCAATACGCTCACCATCGTTTTTCACGAAGATTATCCAATTTTCGGTGTGTATTACCAACGAAACGTTATATAATATATTGGTAGAAACTGAAAATTATAACGACACGTTGCGCGTGAACTTTCGATCCAAAGTCACTATTGACCGATATACGAAACGTCCGATATACTATATATTTTATAGCGTTAGAGGCGGAGATAATTAAATATTAGTTATCCAAACTGCCAATCAAATAAACGTAACTTCCAACGAGAGATTGTCGCGAATGCATTGCAATACAATAAATTATATTGCTAACTGCCCAAACATTGCGTCACGCGAAAAAAAAACTCGGGGAAGATTTTTGAAGCGAAACATCACTCACGCGTAATAATCTGCAGTTGTTATAATAGTCGAATAACACTCACATATAATGTGATATACAGGTCGGCCTCATTGCAATATTTTTCGGCATTGCGACGGGTTTATAATATACAGAGTGCTAATATTATCAAGCTAAATTTCAAAATCGCTAAATTACCAAGCTTAATCATCCCTATTTTACATTTAATAATGGATTTATTCTTAGCACATAATATAATTAAATCACTTAAAAACTACTCTTTTGAATTTTAATTTTGTTACATCAATATTTTCATAAAACTTATCCGTTAAATAATGTACTGTTGAAAATAGGGGTTATCATTTGAAAAACAAAGCTTATAACCTAATGGGGCTTCTCCTTAAGTAATACAAACATTTTCAATAATTTTAAAATACTGTCTTTAAATATATTATTTAAAAATTCCAAGAATTAGATTTATAATTACTGAAATATTTAAGAAAAAAAAGGGGTGAACGTGCTCGGTGAATCACTCTGTATACTAATGGATATACGAAATCCTATTCACTTAGTATTATAATGGTATACCGTTTGAACACCATTTCTATATAACATATATAAGAGACGGTAATTGTTTGTGCGAACTTGACTTTACGCGCATCGATAAAAGAAGGGTCGTGCCGTAATAATAATAATATTATAATATTCATTATTCTTCGGCATACGTGTAGTGTGAGTGTGTGTGTGTGTGTGTGTGTGTGTATACAACAATAATATTTTAACTACACGGATATTACATATCGAGGCGTCGGTTGCGTTATATTGTGAAACGGTCCCAGCGGCGGACGCGTCAAGTCATATTATATATCATTATTAAACTATAACGCTCGGTCGTGTGTATTTACCGGAAAATCATATTATGTCGTATATTAAACGCATATTGTATTATATTGATTTGGTTTGGCGGCCCAGTAGACGCGCTTTCGTGATTACACTGCGAGATTGGTGTACGCGATTTAGGTAGAAAATACAGTCATTCGTGCACACACGGTTTCCACTGGTCTTGGCCGAAAACTTAATTAAAAACAATTAAATAAAATGCGGTTTCTCGTCGTTCCACCACCTGACCCTTCGGCACTAGACCCCGAGACCATTTCAAAGCGCACCGCGGTATATCATATATATCTCATCGCGATGACGACGACAAATGTTTTCTCCTTCAAAATCTCAAACCGACCGGAACGCCATTTATTCATTGGCCCACCAAAGACGACGTGTCTTGGTGCGGCGAAATGTGGATAATATATCGCTCGATAAAAACCGAAAAAAAATTACGTGAATGTTGAGTGCATATTAGCACGTTATGACCACTTCACAACGACGGCGGCGGTGGAAACTCACCCTCGCGCGTCACGCTGTTTATTATTATTTTTCTTATCTTCCCCGCGGCATTGGTAGTCCGATTTGCATTCGCCGTACGACCTATCGTAACCACCGTCATCGTTTCGAGGGATGCTGCCGCCGTGTCCGGGGGTGGGCGATGGGACGGGGGTGCGAAGTGCAGGACAGGGCTGCTGGGGAGGAGTGGCGGCCGATCGATCCCGCGCACACCGCGAACGGCAAGCGTTCAGCGGCCGAAACAAGCCGAGCCAGTCGTTTCTCGTCCGTCCGGAAAGCCGCCGGTTCGTTATCGTTTTTACCTTTTTATTGTTATTTTTTTTTTTTTGAACATTTTCTCTCGTCGGTCCGCGAAGTCAACGAAATCGTGACATTATTTAATAAATCGCATACGAAATACCTCAACACTTATTATACGCATTATACTGCAATAATATATACGGCGTCATTATCCCTCACAATAACAAAGTCTCAGCTTTGCCCGAAAATATTCATATTATACCGTTTATTTTTTTTTACACAGAAGGAGCGAGTTCTTGGGCTATATGTCGTTTGCAGTGAAAAACGTACTCAAAAAAGTAAGTCATTGCGTGTGTATATTGTATTATCGTAGATATTGAGTAGTACAATAATATTATATTATTATTGTTAGTAGTTAACATTAGATGGGTGGGATTGTGTAGACGAAATTGCGATGGAGTGTCGTGCAGTTTATGATCACGTCGTAATGTTTGTTATATTATATTCGCTCGGCGGCGATCAAATCGCTAAATTATCGCAGTATTAATTATTAAGTTTTCGATTAAAACGAACAATGGATACTGCAATGTATACCGCGAATAAACGCGCTATTTGACGAAGCTCTTCAAGTGTCGAGAGCCCATTGAAATGTATAGCCCTTCTTTTTATAATGTGACACTTTCAATACCTATATATACGTATAATAATAATAATAATACGGAGAGCGCTGACGGATGATGAGAGAATTTAAAACGTTTGACCCAATTACCGATATTTTTAGTGATTTATCGTCGCCGCTAGTTGTGTGAACAATTAATTTTGAAAACCTACTGACCGCTAGCTTTTTGTTTTTTTATAGGAAATAAACGGTACGTTCAAACTCGTACCGCAGAGTCCCGGGCGAATGCCACCGCACTCGACGCCGGCTCATCGACCGCAAGGTTAGTACTTACTATGATATTATATATTTTGCAATAATGCAAATATACCTGCATAACCTACTGAATATTATTTAACCGTGTGTTTGCTTTGTAGACCTGACCGTGGTTAAAACCGTACACTGCAGTACCGATGACGAAGAAGAAGACATCATGATTGATGACGAAACTACACCCAGTAACCATTCAGGTGAGTGGTCGTTTTCAATATGTATACGAACAACATAAAAATGTCAATAAACGTAGTGCGAGAAATAAATCGTTTTATATGTTTTTTTTTTCAGTGTCCGTCAAGGTAAAATGTAGTCAGAAGCCAAAAAAAGACACATTGGCCACCAAAACTGGTAAGTTTACCTAGTAAACTGTTATCTGATTGGATATCTTTTTAAGCACAACTTACTGTCGACCGGTCTGTGTTCTAATTTGCGTAATGCGTTCAATATTATTCATAGCACCTAAAACTGTTTTTTCTCACGCGATCGGGTTTATAATAACAATAATTCAAACGACTTGTAATTTTGCATGTTCGTATATGTATAAGTAACGGGGCCTTTATTTTATGTTTACGCATATTTCGATTCATTTGATAACGATAAACGTTCATTATAATACGGCTGAACATTTCTCACGTTTGTTAGCAAGTGTGCTTCCGGAATAACCGAACACAAAGTAATATAGTATTATCGATTTATTTTCCAGGCAACGAAGAAAACAAATTCTTGCAATACCTGGAGTTAGATCCTCCGCTATCGTCCAATAAAGATGGTAAAAGCGGCAGAACCCCGTTCACGATTACCAAACGGCTATCGAAACCTTCAGGATCCAGTTTTGGATTTTCCATAGCGTGGACTCATCCCCCGAGGTAAGAACCTATGCCCATAATAATTCTTTTTTTATTATCATTTCTTTATTTTGTATTGATTAAAAAAATTTAATTTTTTTTTCTCGTGCGTAGGGTGGAGAGAGTGGAGTGCGGTTTGCCTGCAGATCAAGCGGATCTGAAACCCGGAGACTATGTAGTATTCATAAATAAAACTAACGTAGTAATGATGGCCGAAGATGACGTCATGGAATTGATTAAGTAAGTTTATTTCTATTTCTGAGTTTACTTTTACGACACCAAACACTTGGTAATTCTAGAATAAGACAGGAGATAAATCAAACTCGAACATCTCTTTCTTATTTTTATACACCTATGGTCCTTACCTATATATCATGACGTGTATATACTAAGTAAACATATCAAACAGGAATAAATAAGACTTTTTTTTTTATTAGGAGGTAAACATTTAATGATAATAATGCCAATATAAAATAGTATCAAATATTAAACACAGCGTAATCTCTAGGAGCTTATATGAATATTGTTATAAAAATATAATACTTATTTTTAAAATTAATCGAACCCGTTTCTATTAATAGTATTATTCTCTGTGCATGGACCGTAACGTTATATGTATAAATGCATAAAATTAAAAATTTTGAAGTTGAAAACTAGGTACTTCTTTTAAAGAAAAACGATGTAAGTTAATGTTGAAAACCGTTGTTAAATACCACAAATGTTTAATTAAAGAGACAATCTTGTTATAATGCGATTAATTTTAATAACTCAAATTACTTTCAGTGGGATAATCTTTCTCATAAGTACTATTAAATTACAACAATAAAACGTCACAGAAATGAGAAAAATCGTGCAGTGGAGCAGGTCTAACGGTTGGAACTTAACGCAAATTAAGATTAATAGTCACAGTGGACACGAATAGGCACTAAAAACAGTTTTGTATGAATAAAATCCGCAAAAATAATAATAATATTGGATAAAAAAAATCGTTCTCTCCCTTAATTTATAAGACAATACATAATATATAGAGTGATGTTTAAAAACGTTTAACACAAATCTTTTTGTTTATATCCCGAGAGAGATTTCTTCGAGCGTTTGAATCAATTACTCAAGTTTTTTTCTCTCCAAAAACAACAATGTTAAATTTATTGTCGATGTACTTTGTCACATATTATTCAATGTGTATAACCTTTAGTGTGTTTTCGGTGACAGTAATAAATTGTGGCGTAACTGGGGATAAATAAAAAAAAATAGTGGCATACGTTCTACATTACTTCGGTGTGTAAGGAATTTCTAAAGATTCAAATACGGTATGACAGTGATCTTTTGACTTTTCCGCAACAAGTGTAAGAAACACCATTATTCAACTTTCAGCATATCGCGATTACTTGTTTCAGAAATAAAGCTGTTTACTTCCGAGGCCATTAAAAAATATTAGGTATATATAAACATAATTATACACACAGTAAGCCCGGTGTCCTGATCGGTGTGTGGTTTTCAAACGCTAAATATCAAAATTTTTAAATAATATTATTGTAGACCGATCGTCTGTTGATTTAGTGGATTCCAATACGGTTCGCCTTATATCTGTCGGCTATTTTAATATAAACTCAAGTCGATTATATTGAGAAAAATAGGTCATCCCCTCATTCACCCTAATGAATTGTATCTCTGCCGGTTCACACTACCTACATACACGTTGCCTTTCATTAAATATTGTGTGTTTAGTGTTTACCAGCATTATTTAATTAATTGCAAAATCTACAAATATATATAATAAAATAAACAACTAATTTAACAATAGCTATATAAGCTATACTCGTAACTTTATTCTGGACGCAGACCGCAAAGAGGCGAGTTTTCGTTTTTCAATTGCATTTGTAAATTCAAAGTTTGAACATATCGAATTCGATGTTGTACCAACACTACTATTAAATCAGTTATTGGTTGTATTATATGTTATTATCTTTTACTCGTAAATAACGCACACAAACTTGGCATGAACATAGTGTGTGTTTTTTTCTTATCTACGTCATGTTATATCGTTGTATAATTTATTCAACTATATTTCAATCGATTTTCCCTACATTGGTACAGTGTGTATTTTTGAACGCTAAACACCAAGATCGTTTCCAAAATATGTAATCCAGAAACGAATTTAAAATCGATTTACCCGAATACACATCGCCATATTATATTCACATTTTGTATTCGTTTTTTATACGGCGACTAACGGTAAAATAACCATGTGAATATTATTATATAATTTAAGCTCGGCGCCACATGTTGTTGTTTTTTTTATTATTATATTTTACCACAATCTGCGCTCACAGCAGATATATTTAAATAAAAGCAATTGCAGACAAACTAGATAGTATAATATAGTGTTTTTTTGTTTTTTTAATGAAAAAAAAAATAGATAGCCAAAATATTTTTATAAGTCAAACAATCAGGAAAGGAAAAAATTGTCTAGAAAATATAATGTGGATACATATTATACTTATCTTCAAATACAAATAAACTATACCAATACTATAAACACATACACTCGTTTGTGTGCTACGATTTAAACAGATTTGCACACATCATATTAATAATGTATTATACTATATTATTATTTCATCTTAAATATTCATTCTTTTTTAATGTAAATATTCACCATGCGCAGGAGGCGTGTCGAAAGTAAATTAAGTATAACTTTTATTTACAAACTGGAATGACTTGCGAGTTGTACGAATTATTGTACTCATGGTTTTCTGCTAACCAATATCAACGATAATTTATCCAAAATGTCATCATTTATATAGCATCAAAACCTATACTCGAAAAGAATACGGATTTAAATAATTTTGCTTATAACAAACTGTCCTACGTCGTAACGCCTAATCTCCTACGAGTCCTACGTAATTATAAATTATACATTTCGAGTTATACGTTTTTTCTTAGTAACAAAAATTGCAGTACAATATTTTACGAGTAAACATGTCAACGTTTTAATTTTATAGAGCGCAAATGTAGCGCAAACCCTTGTAAAGAAAAATCTCAGAGCTTTTCCAATGACTAATAATAGTACATCAACGAACACCTTATGCCTTTCAGGATATAATAGTCTGTAGGTACAAGATTAATGAGTGCAGAGAATGTCTCTTATTTATACCCTAGCTAATTTTTTCAATTCTGTCACAATTTTACTTGAATTAAAAATGTCGTTTCTGTGAACGTATTTATTTTACCATTTTTGGTTGGGAGGGGGGCTTTGGTTTAAATTATGATAAATTTTACTTTGTGTAGACAGAACAATTTTTAAAAATGTTAAAAATCGATCACGAAACTAGTTGGATTACGTTTATATTCATACTTTGTATTTGTATTAATTATATTCCCTACTGCATAATTAAAAACCGTTGTTCAAAAAGAAAATCGGTTTAATATTAGTAGGTACTTACATAGTGTTATTTCATGGAAATGAAAATAAAAGTGATTTATTCATAAGTATTCACAGAATAAATTTCTACAAAAATTTGAATCAAAAACATTAATTCGATATCAATAGTTACTCGATATGCTTTTAAAAACCATTTATAATAATATTGTATATAATATATACCTAATATCTCAAACGTCTCAATTATCATAAATACAAATAACAATAATTATAAAATGATACAATTCAAAATATGATAATAACCTCCTTTTTTTCTTTTTCGTATAGATCGTGCGGCAATCAGCTATCGTTGGAAGTGTACAACAAAACTACGACGACCAACCGAAGGAGGAATCAACCACCTCCGCGATCTGCGTCCACGCCGGGCGTACTCAGCTTAGCCGCCGCCGCGGTCAGTCAGAGCGACACGACCGTTTCCCTGCAAGAGCCGCCCAGAAGACGATTTCACATACCTCAAGTGACGTTCACGTCCGAGGTAGGTTCCGGCGTTGTCGTGTGATTTCCTACTGCCATATATTATATTATTATTATAATATAAATTATGTTGTTTTGATGCTTCAAACCGTTTTCTATTTTTTTTCCGTTTGTAACTAATACGTTTTGTTTGTAAATAGTTTCCTTTCATTATTATTATTATTATTATTATTATTTTGTTTTTGTCTTCGACGTGTCCGCACGTTTGTTATCATTATAATCATATTATTACTACTACTACTACTACTATTATTATTATTATTATTTTTATTATTTATTATTATTTATAATTATTATTTTTGTGTGGATACGCCAAGAAATGAAAAATTGACGTATTTTCGTAACCAGCTAAGCCAGTATTAAAACTATGATACCTATCTAGTAACTACCTATACGCAGATGCCAGTACACCACAGTAATAGAAAACTGATTGGGAAACCCTTTTCAGGGTTGTAAAAATGTACTAATATTAAATAATAACGGGTATTTAGTAATCCCCAGTCGGTTTTACATACACTACTATTACAACATTATAATATGATATCGAGTGACCAGTATTTTTGCATTATCATCATTTTTTATTTATTTTTGTAGACAACAGTACACACCCGCAGAATATTGTTTTATGTTTGTTCTCGTTTATGTTTGTATTATTTTATACATTATTATTTTTATTTGATTGTTGCATGCGGCCGATGCTCGTCGTTATTTGTTCCTCTCATTCGTTATAAGTGTGTTTGTACGTTTTTTTTTTTGTTTAATGAAAAAATTTTCACGAACAACTTTTTAGTATTATTTTTATTATTATTATTATTATTATTTATTTTGTATCCTTTTTTTTTTTTGTATATAAACGCGTTTAGTTATTTTTTTGTTCCATAGATGAGTTGTTTTTATTTATTAGTAATTTATAGCCTAAGAATGTCGAGCAAACATTTTCTCCGAGCGCTCCTCTCTCCTAGTCTCAAAGTAGTTTTAATTATATACGTAGGCAATTATTTATTTTATTGCTCAAAACTATTCAGACGGAAAACAGTAAGACGTTCGCCTAGGTTTGTGAAAAAATATTAAAATTAAACGATAAATGCATTACTTTAAATCGAGTGACAATTTATTTAACCATTTTTGTGTTCAGTAGCGTGTTTGAATGTTAAAATTAAAATTAAAATTATATTGCTCTCAGAAAGTGAATCCGAGTGAAACACAATTTAATATTTATACTGCAATTAATATTCCTATTGTAAATAAAATATAAACTTAAAAATAATAATGTTCAAAGTTAAAAATGATATTCAGTTGGAATTGTTGGGCTTAGGTATCTGAGTGTTTATAATTATTATAAAGTTCATGACTTCGTGTACCCATACAACCTTTTCTGTGCGAAACAGTAATAAAATTTTAAGTGAGCACTATACGACAAAATCTAAAAGCACTATACTTTGACTAATGGAGGCATAAACTTGTTGAAGAAACATACACGTCATTCGCTCCGAGTTAGGATTCGACATTTGCAATGGGACACGAACTTCAATTATTATTATTTTTAGTAAATCAAATCTAATTCGATTTTTTTTTTTTAACTACTGCATATTGTGTAGTCTCGCTTAACTCGATCGTCTTGTTCACAAATTTTAAATTATTATACTTAACTGTATATAACTATGGTTTCTGGAATTCCATTCGATAATTGGTTGATAGTTTATATAAAAGTTGATAAAATAAAACATTTGCATTCTAATAAACGTGAACAATCTTTCGATAAAAAATGAAGTCAATGAAATTTTTTGTTTTTAAAACATTTAAATTGTCGGTATAAAATACGAGATGTTTATACTTTAATATTTTATACGACATTCGACATTGTACTCATAATTAAAGCTAAGATACAAATCCTAAGTATTAGCGTGTTTTTTTTTGCAACATTACAAATGTGATTATTATGTTTTATTACGTCGTTTATGTTGATATAAATTATCTATTTTTCTTTTGCATATTTTTACATATTTTGAGTTTAACGAAAATTGCTGTGCATTATTTTAACATGACAAATGCATATTTTATGATATATTTATAATTTAATCAAAAGTACTTACAGTAAATCTAGATGCGACATCATATTACGCTCTTAAGTCTGTGATTTTATTATTGGCGAAAAAAACGTAAAAGTGCTATGGATTTATTTAAAAGGCTGACAAAAGCTATTAAGCTTATTAAATAAAAATTAACTTCATCAAATCTATTTTAAATATTTAAAATGCTTTTCTTTTACAAAACGATATTTTGAAAAATATTGGTTTATTCGTTGTATTTTTGTTTTATGTTTGTGTTGGGTATTTTAACATATTTTAACAAAATTAAATGTATGTTTTATTTTTTTATACGGTATTATAATAAATTTCATCCCCACATCCCTCAGTTCACATTTGTTGTCCGCTTGGAAGTAAATAATTTAGAGATGTTTGCAAGTTTAATGTAACGGAGACAAAAAAGGTAACATCTAGCTATACTTAGAGTGTTATTTTAACGTAGTTCAAAAACAGCCTTTTCATCCTATTCTGTGAAAACTCGACCCTGAAATACATTCATTAAACATGAATAAACACGTAGTTCATAGCCGTTGATTCTATTGAAAATGACATTATTCAAATTCAGCACTAGTTTAGTTTAAATTATTCGCCAGGCGCTTATAAATAAAATAATGTATTATGTAAACGAATAATAATGTTCATTCTGGTTTGACTTTTAAATTGGATCGGTAGAATGAAAAACCGAAAATATTATTATTATTATATTGTGAATAGGACCTATTATAAAAGATGGATGTTCCACGCTTCATTTAAATGATAAGCTACATTAGCATAAATAAATTATTCACCAACAAAATAAAATAAAATATGAATCATTAATAATATATAATTATATATTTATTTTATTTAATTTGTTGATATAGGTAATTCATAGCTTTTTTGTGGTGGTACGTAATTTAAAACTACATTACACCGGTACCTACTTACAGTCTATAGAATAGGGTCGTTATAAAGTTATAATTTATGTTATTATAATGTACAAATTATACAATTACTATTACATTGGATAATAAAATAGAAGAAATTGTTTTAAAGTCGCCTTTGGTTAGTTTTCTAGACGTGATTATGATCTATAGACTTTGATGTTTTTTGCCGATTTTTAAATGACATTTATTTATTTAGATTATCATCAAATGTATTTAAAATAAAAAAAGTATCCATAATAATATGTTATATAAACAGCGGTGGGTTAGCCAGTGTAATCTCATTACGTATAGCTGTTTATTTTGCACGAAGAAGCTATCCCAACGCTGTTCTCGGGAATTTATTTTGGAGAATTACAATTTTTTAAATTTTTGTTCGGGATATGACATAATAATATATAATATATTATATATGTTCGTGCTACGAACTTCGTGGTTTTAGTGGGTCTTACGGATTGCAGTATACCAAAACCACAGTAAAGAACATTTAATCTTCGGAGTTGAGCTGTGATTTAATAAAGGAAATAGGATTTTCATCTCAGTGTATCTCTTTGATTTAATTAACGCGTATTTTCTAGGTTAAATTTTCGTGTAATAACAATTATCGTGATGATATTCAGATACCGGCGCGCTTCATTATACACTGTAAATTAACATTATCGCAAATTCACCGTTTAAACATCTTGCGCATGACGTTTTCGTGATATAATTAAACAAGCCATTAATCATTTTCGATAATGTACAAAACAAAATGTGATACACAATATATTGTTATATTGTACACAACATTATCTGAAGTGGTGTCCGTGGGGAGAGGTGAAGAGGGATGATTTCAGACCTTACTTCAAACTTTAGCAGAATGCCCCGCGTGTACAATGTAGATTAGCTGGCCAATACAACGCAACACATGACGATACATTTTAAATAAATTATTCCCAAATTATTTTGTCATTGATTTATTATACGCAAAGTAAGAAGTTAGTACTTCTTTCATTGCATAGCCATCGACGAGCTGCTACACTAGTCCACGAATGTATCATAAAATATTTTTCTTTCGTTTTTTATTATTTGAACAAATTTTTGTTTTATGAAATGATTTATTATTCTAAATTCTTGTGCCAAATTTTTAATTGCCAAACTCTTGAAACGTTGTAACGCTTTAATTAGATAAATACAATTTACAGCAATATATTTTTTTTTTAGCGTTTGACATCTTGTAAATATAAAAATTAATTACAAATAATTATGGAATATAATGTTGTGAACTACAATTTGGTACAGCCCGAAAAGAATTAAGTTTAAATAATCTTAACATAGTTTGATGAATATTTTCTAAGTATTTATATTTAATGATTTTTAATTAAGTCCAATACAAATAATATTTGGTACAATAATTTAGTAGTAGACAGAGAGGTGTGTCTTTAAGCTCTTTGATGCCTTCGTGTCTGAAAAAATCCTGTATTTCTGTGAACCAGCTCTTCTAAGATAGAGTGCTATAGTCCGTACTATAATTATCGCAAATGATCATATATATATAGTGTATAGGTGTGTGATAAATCCATCACACTTTATATCTGTCTCGCGAATGCATCTGCGTGATATCCCTTTATGATCATAGTGTGTGTCGATGTGAGCATATAATGTAGAACACACTGTTCCAGTTCACGTTAAATCACATAATAAAATAATACAATTATTATTTCATACCCACTTATAAGTTAAAATATCTTGTAGGCCCGTGGTCCCTTTTATGTCTTATAGTGTGTATTTGATACATGATTTTTATATACATATAAACTAATAATAATATAAATATTATGCATTATATTTATGTTATCAAAACTCCTTCAAAATATTTAATATTTATTAATATAGTTGAATATTACAGATAATAAAAAAATATTTGATAAAAAATATTAAATTTTCAAAACACAATTTACATAATGTTTAATTTTTGATCAACCAGATAAAACTAATTTGAAACCCAGAAAAGGGTAATTTAAATTATAATTGCTTATTTTAACCTGTACATAAAAAATTTAAACAAATTACATTACATCATTATTGCAATAATATCAAGATCTATAACTCTTTGTCAGATTAAAAAATACTGTTATTTTTTTCGATTGAGATAAGATTTTAATTTTATAAATGTACAAAAATGTCAAAATATACCAAAACAAACCGTATAACTTATAAAAATACAAATTATTATTATTATTATTATTATTTTCTTATATAAATACAACAACCATTTTGTTTTATAAATAAAAAATTAACCCAATTAAAAATATAAACATACATTTTCTCACAATTAGTGTGTTAAGGTTTTTAATGTTTTTGTATTACATAACTCATATTCATTACCCATTAAAAACAAAACAATATTTTCAGAAAAAAACTATGATTTTCACAATATTATATATCGTTATTATATTTTTTATTATTATTTATTCGTACAAAAGCTTACATTTTTTATTTCATATTCCTAAGCAGAATGTTTTTATCGTAATCTCAACATTTAAAAATGGTATTTCGGACGAGTAGAGTTTAGCCTTTGTATTATATAAGTATTTAAAGTTATAGACTTTGAGTGGAGTGGTACTGCGTTACCCCAGAAAATGCAATCGGCTGCCACTAAAATACAGCAGAACACACTGCAGAACGGAATAACTCCCACTTGACGTTCGCGCAGGACTTTTATGACTTATTAAGATGAGATTGTTTACTGTAGAGTGTAGACCCCACCGATGTAGAAAGTCTGAACACCACGGGACGTATTGTGTAACACTCCTGCAGTCGATTATAATTTTGTTTATAAGAGTTTTACAACGTGTGTTTAAAAATCAATGATTTGGCGTTCGTTCGAGAACGTACGGTCATGCAGTTGGTACCTACAAAAACGAAAAGACAACGAGGATATCAATGTAAATACATAATTGTAATGCTAAGAATATGTTACATAATAATTACAAGAAATCGGTTTAGCGCGATGACAAGAAAACATTAAAGATAAATCAAAGAAAGACAGAAAATTGTTTAAATTAAAAATAAGCAAAAATTACTGGGCCATTATTAATTATATCATTTTTTTTAAATCATTTATTTGTTTTTAGTGACTATAACATGTACGTTTCAAGAACTTGGTATATTAATGCATATAGTTTGGTCGGTTTTTGATTTCGAAATGTATGGTAAACTTATTTTATAGTTATAAAATGTTAGCACAATAATATCATATTATGCATTTAACCGTTTTGTATTTCTCCATTTGAACATGTAAATAATAAATTCAAACATGTAATTAACGGTAATTTTTAATTTTAAGTGTAGTAAAAAACATTGATTTTTTTAGAGTTGAAATCATTCATCTCGAATCGACTTTATACTTACATAGAGTGGTACGGTTATTTAAAAATAATGATGGAATAACTTATAATATTTATTTTGTATTAAGCAATAGGTACCTACCTACTACTCGTTTTTTGTAATTCAATTCAAAGTAATTACAACTAGGTAAATAATATATCGATGTATAGGACGTCGTTAATATTTTACAAATAGTTATGTTTTAAGTTTTAAAAAAAAAATAATAATTTATTGGGGTCTATTAATTTCAGTATATAAAAGTAACTATATATTTTTTTTAAACTTCAATATCAATCATCGAAGTCATTCGTGAAATTGTTTAGTTTACTTTTAAAGTTGTCTCATAAATCATATTTTTCAATCGATATCTTAGACGTCTTACATATTATTCATATGTTATTTATAATTAGTACCTATTCTTATAAACTATAGTATCATGGTTTATTATTCATGTACTTAATAATTTATAAAATTTAATAACGTTAGATGTATAATAAATCATAATAAAATAACTACAATGTTTACAGCAGATTTAAATCTTCATAATATATATTAAAATACATACTTTGTAGTACGGTAATGAAATGCATCTAAGAATTTGGCTTTCATTACTTAACGTATGTTTGAACAAAGATCGCCAATAAATGTATCCTCTCAGTTAAACACTGGCTATTTTGTCAATTTATCTTGTTTTTTATGAGAAATAATAATATCTTTATAAATAATTATCTCAGCTTATAATTAATTAATTTATTAAAAGGCATTTTTTTTTTCACTTTCGAGAATCTTATGTTTTCAATCATAAAAGCCGAGTATGCCGTCGTGACGTTAGACAACCTAACTGTAAATAATTATTGAATGTAATTGTATAGAGAGAAACGGCACTGACGTTAATTAATTATCGTTAAACGTTTTTTGTTAAGAACTTATCCGGCGATATGGACTCGCAACTGAGGTGGATTCATCAACTTCTCACGGCTGAGCAACAGTTCGTGTTGTGTTTGCAATTTGGTATTGGGAGGTATCTGTTGCCGTTGGCCGAACGCAAAGACGTACTCAAATCTAAAGAACACGCTGCTCTATTTCAAAACGTTCAAGAGGTATACAATATACATTTTATTATCATACATTTTTTCAACTATGATTTACATACTTAGTCAATGGAACGGTAATATTATAATTTATTTTTTAATTAACACGTAACTACGAAACTATATTGAACAGACTCTCAAACTTTTTTCGCGTGTCATTTAATAACATAAGTATGCGTATTTTTTATCAGTGACGTACCATTAACGACATAAAACTAAGTTATTCAAAATGATAAGTCGGTAAGGACTTGAAGTTATTCTTGAAATGTTTTTTCGTGTGCGTGCGTGCGTGCGTGCGTGTGTGTGTGTGTGTGTGTGTGTGTGTGTGTGTGTGTGTGTGTGTGTGTGTGTGTGTGTGTGTGTGTGTGTGTGTGTGTGGTGTGTGTATGTGTGTAAGGACGAAAAAATCTATAATGGGCACAAAAAACAACTAGCCACATTTTTTAATCTCGATTTGCAGTGAGTTATAATATACACCATCGAATAAATTAATATCTCTCAACTTGTTTCGCTTTAATCGTATACTTTCGGATGTTAGTACTATAATAATTTCACCGATGTTACGAATGCTACGATATCGTTAGGCACAATACATAAACGTTGTACACTAGTACGTTTAAAATATATACAATCATATTATTACTATAACGGATATGAAATAATAATACAACAATTGCGATATCGAATCATCCATTTAAATGGGTATTCCGGATATGCTAGGGGCAAATATCACCCTCCCTCGGGAATTCCTGGCACGATGCCTCGGGGAATATACGATTATGATATTATTTTCAATATTAATTTGTCGTTTTGTGGATGCAGCTGCTGCGCACCACGGAGGACACCCTGGAGCGCATAATCGACAACGACTGGAAAATGTTGGCACGGAACACGTGCAAGACATACGTGAAGAAAATCGATCAAATCAACGGAGCATATTACAAATACTGTAAGGGCATCATTCACGCAGATTGCGTGCTTGTGGAAAAAATACGAAATTCCAATTTTCTGGAATTGATTAAAGACCCACCCATACCTGACCGTAGGCCAGATTTGATCACGTTTATTCACAAACCATTAGAGGTAAGTACCTACCTACTTTATCCCTATTTACTTTATACATACTGCTTAGGCGTATTTATACCAATCTATTATGCGATAATTAATTTTAACATTTTTTTCACTATATGACGGTTAACATTATTGAATATAATATGATATAATTATATTATTTTCAAAAACAAAATTTACAATCTTTCACGTAAAATTAAGTTTTGATATTGCACATTTAAGGTAAAAAGATGTTTCTCAGTATAGATGAGAAAAATGATTAGGATATTTTTCATACATACATTAATAAACATTAAATTAATATAAATTATTTACTCTGTATTATACAGAATGATTCACTAAGCATGGTAAACACCCTCATTTTTTCTTTAAAAATACATTTTTTTAAATTCTAACGTTTTAAATTTTTATATAAATTTAAACTAGTCTTGATGATTTTATCAATAATTATAATTGTATACCATTAAACGAGTATCCTGTAGCAAAACAAAAATGTTTTATTCAAATGAACCGACTTTTTTTTACAAAAAATTATTTAGCTGACAATTTTTTTGAAAATATTTATAATATCCAAATCAATGAGTGATTTCTGAGTTTTTAAAATGTATATAATAAAGATGATAATATAGTCCTTACAAATATTTTGAAAACAATAAAGTTTATTAAATATTATAGTCAAAACTGTTATAGCTACTTAGAAAAATTGTAATTTCTTACTACTATCTATACATTATGTATTACTATTTTTAAAAATTTATAAAATGCATGTTCTACAGTCACATTGGTGTGTACAAAATTACATAGAAAACCTATTGACCTTTGCACATATTTGTATTGATAATCCCTTGCTTTTTTTTGAGGCACCAGTCAAACATTAATAAGAAGGACAAGTCAATTAACAAATATTTTTAATACGTTTTTATAAGTTATCAATAAATAACTCATCTATTGTTAAAAAAATATTTTTCGATTGCATCTGGGATGTCAGTTGTAAATGTCTTGGAGGTTTTGACAATTTAAAGTGTACATTAATTATTAATTTTCAATAATACATAATCTATTATACACGTGGTTAAGTTTACATATTTCGCGATCATCTCGATTATTTTTAGTCGTCAGTACTATGGTAAATCTTTTATCAACACACTTATCTATACCTGTTTATATCGTTTATAAATACTTGTAAACTTTACATTATAATACATATTAAACACGATATATACATGAAGTAATTGTGTAGTACCTGACGTCATAATATAATATTACATACTCTGTTTTGTGTCATATGGTTTTCAGCATTACAGAAACATATTAAAATGCATGCAACTCATTCAGATCAATACCGAACACGACGATGAAGGTTTTGAAGCGTTGTCACACATAGTCCACGAAATGCAGGTAAGATTATAATGAATTATATTATTATCCTTTATCCGTTGTACCTATGATGTAAGGGGCTGCCCCCTATTCGGCCAAAATATACCCTTCCCTTTTCGGCTAGCACAGTTTTCTTTAAAATTTAAAATTATAACAACTTTACTGAACTTAATATGATTGTATCCAAAAATATGTTTTTAAAAAAAAAAAATTATTACCTAATACTTTTTGAAAAAATAATAAAATAAAATAATTGGTAATACAAATGTTGTATTTAAATTATAATTGACCTAAAACAATTTAAAAGCACCTGAATGCTGATATTTGATAATAATTTTAATTATACTATGGTGAGGTTATTTATATAGTGATATGTGTCATTAATATAACCTATAATGTTTAAAATTCTATAGGTAAGATATTTCTTCGCTATAAAGGGTGTTATTGGACTGCTATATAGGTTATGATGACGTCGACCAAGACTTTAAAACGTCATAATAATACTATTGTACGATGTTAATATTGACTTAATACGTAATTTAGACGACATATCGATTTATAACTGTGGAATCCGGTTTAATGGAACCGGAAGTGGATGGGAAGCCTTTACTGTCTCTCAATGATTTAGAAGCCCGTCTGGTGTTTACTAGGTGCAAGGTCAGTATATCTACCATTGGAATAACGATGACAATATTAAAATATCGTCATCACAATGTGTGGTTCGAGGCTCTTATATAATATCATACATTCGATATTAATAACAATAACAACAATTCTTTCGATTTTTACCAGCCTTTTACATTGAACACGCCAGACCGCCATTGGATATTCGCCGGTGACCTAAGCCGCGTGGAAGGACGATCCGTCAGGTCTTACTGGGCGCTATTGTTTTCCGACATTTTGTTGTTCACCAAAGTCAGTAGGGACCGAGTGTTATTTGTCACGGACGAACCCTTGCCATTATCCTCAATTGCTCAAACACAGTTCTCTGTCAAGAAAAAAGGTAAGTACTTTTCTATTAAATTGTTAAATCAAATATATTTATTTTCATTATGACATAACAAATGAATACACTTACGAACGTAAGTCACACAACATCACCTATAGTCAAGGGTTGTCCCTGTCCACCTAGATGCTATAGTCTATAGATAGCAGATAGATAAATTTATAATTTTAGATATAAGATATGCATAAAACATTTTTCAAAAGATACTTTTTATGCATTTAGATACTAGATATATTTTTTCAAATAATAATTACACTTTAATCAGAAATAAAAAATATAAACTTACAAAATTAATAATATAATTAAAATTTAAAATGTATTTTATGATTGATTATTATTTCAAGTATAAACTATTTATTTTTAATAAATTCAATGATAATAGTAAAAATAGTAAAAAATTTTACTTACCTATATTATACCGATATAGTCTATAATTATTAATTATTTTAGTATTATACACCATTATCTACATTAATGATATGATTTTTTAAAATTTCATAAATACTTTATACTGTAAGTACACTGCAAATCAAATTTGTTTATTTAAATATAAATATTTATCTTCATTTTATCTAGTGTCTTAATGTAAAAAGAAGATACAAGATACAATAATTAGCGTTTTTAATGAAACGCGATTCTCTTTATTATATTAAACAGTATGGTATGATAAATATTTCCGTTCCACGGGGAAAGTGTTTTTAATTCCTTGGGGGGGGGGGGCAATATTACGTGTTATTACTCTAAACTGTTGACGTTTCGTGTTTAAGCTACGACTAGTAACCTATGTGTAGGTAATTATACACATTTTCGAGACACGCATTTTCGTCGTTTCAGATACCGAATTCCGGTTGGTAATTAGCAATGGATCGGACACGTCATCGTGTCACAGTAGTCCGGCCATGACCGGATGCAGCCCTCTGTTTGCCGACCTGTCTGGTACTCTTTCAAGACTACCTAAAAACAAAGGAAGAGTAATCGTGCTTCGAGCACCCAAAGCTGAACTGAAAGCTGTGTGGCAAAATCTCATTCAGAGACAAATGTAAGTGACGCGTGTAACATCTCACACCGTTGAAAATTAATTGAACAATTAAGATTTAAGGACATTGTGTAATTGTATGATCCCCCGCCATCGCCCATACCAGTTTTGTGACGTAAAATTAAGACGACCTTAAACTCGTGTTAGGAGTATTAGGTCCGCATTTCTAGTAATGGCATTGCAGGTCATTACTTATTAGTTATTACACAGTCGGATGATTATGGGTCAATCAATGATGGTACTCAAATGTGTACTATTTAATATAATAAAATACAAATGTTGTTTTAATGTAGTACTTCTAATACAACCAAACGATACTATAAAAATAAAATAAAATCATTGCACTAAATATAGAAAATACATACACGCGATATTATTGATTCGTAAGTATGGCATATATGTAATAACATTTAAAAAAAACATTTTTATGTTTATGAGTTTTTAACAAGTTGGCAATTTCTAGCACCTCGTCTGGTGCAATGAATATTTATTAATAAAATTAACGAGCTTAAAATACGTTGGTATGGTTAATACGTTGAGATGGGGTGCATGATTGAGAAAAACTTTTTTAACAGCTGCAATTTTTAAACAATACCCATAATTGCCACTTCATCTGTAATTTAATATTATATATAAAAATAAACCTACAAGTCAATCGTTGACTACTACACTAACCCCTCCTCCGGTCCTCCTCTCATCAACCTTTAACGCTAACACCATCCCTTCTCCCAAACACCCTTCAGAATAATAATAATTAAGACGGAAATTTGAATATCTTAAGAAACAAAAAAATACCACTTAATGCACTAATAATATTACAAAACTTAAAGAAGTCCTTAAGAGTTATTTTTTAATAGAATGATAAAAAAAATATTTAGAAAGATATATTTATAATGTTCAAATTCGAGCAATTCAGTATTATTGCGATAGATACCAACCGTAAATAAAACGATTTATTTATATGCACTCCTATAATCGTATATATTATCTAACTGCCTACACGTACCTAATAACAAAGATTTCATTTACCAGACCGCTGTGCAACCACCGACACTTTTGTCTTGAACAAAGAGGTACATATAAATAGGTAAAATTTGTAATTTTTTAGCTATCTTAGTACGTTAACTAATAGGTAAAACATATGTAATACAAATAAACTACACTTATTTTTTGTCTTTGTTATTAATTTACAGCTAAATGTACTAAATTTAAAAAAAAAATGACTTAAAAATTATAAAAAAAATGCACAATATTTAATTTTTAATTTTTTTGTTGTATTTACGGAACAAAACAAATGTTGTGCCCGGAAAGCAATGTTTTGGGAAAAAATGCATTTTTAATTTAAATCTACATCATTAGTTGACACTTGATATTAATAAATAATAATCATATCGATATAATAATTTTATATTCATTCGATATCCTGTATAATATTGTTATCTTGTAAAAGGGTACCTAAATTATCATTTGTTTACGTTTTACAGACTGATGCTGGATAAAAACGCATTCGTGCCGGACGGTAAGTTTAACGGACCGTCGTCGTCGGAACCACCGGACTCGCCGGACGACCTGTTGGCCAACTCGCTGGCCACGCTGGACGACGACGTCTACGCGGACAGGCTAAAGGTACAGTGTAAGCTCTCGCTAAGCAACCCGACCACTCCCACCGGTACCGAGCCCGATGACCGTTATCCCGTCCGTCCGCCGTCCTGAGATTCGGTTTCCCGGCCGAATAGATGCTGCAGCCCCACGAGGTTCTAGATAGCACTATTACTGCCGTTCGGGCCCGGAAACGACGGAGGGGGGTCCCTTAAATGTGCGAAAAATGCACTCCTCGTTAATCGCATACAACATACGTATATCCTATTTACGAGCCTATTTATTGATTTATATTCTCATCAAGGCTGTTGAAGCAGAAAATTCGGAATATTGGCAATTTTCGTTATTATTTGAATGTATGTTTGTAAATTATATTAATAAACGTTAGTGTGATAAAGAGCAAAAATCATTTAAAATTCTAAAATAACCTAATCTACTATATATACAATTAACTAGTGAAAACACTGAAAACTACTAAAAGAAAAGATTATTTCAAGTATTACCTGTAGTGGTCTAATTAAAATTTTGTGCAAAATGTTTGTATTCATTAACCTTTGAACTAGGTATTTGGGAAAACAATTTAACGTTTAAAATGTACTGTTATATATTATGACTAAATATGTTTTCGTTTTTTGAATAATAGTTTTAAAATTATTTTTATTTTTACGATTGTTAAATTAAAAAAAATATTTATTTTTTTCCTACATCACCTAAAAAAATAAGTCAATAATTTCATACATAGATTCAAAATAGTAATCGGACATTGGGAAATACATAAACTAACATTCCACTTATTGTTCAATATCACAAAAAATATAAGTTGCTCCAACAACCTTAAATAACATATAAATATATAATATAATTTTAGTTTTCGATCGGCAGATCGTATAACATATTATAACGCGTACATGTGGTGCCGATTACACGAACAAGATAAAGTGCCAAAAACTTCAATCGTTCGCTAAACGATTTTTTGTTTGATATTTTGAACAAATAACTATCAATTTTGATTAGTTTTTTTTTTTTTTGTATATAGTAATTTGTAAAAAGAGACCGTCGTTTATCATTGGACTATTTTTATTAATATAATACAATAATATATATATATATATATATACTAAATGTAAATCGATAAGTCATTAACAAATAATTAATAATATGTTATCATCATGAATAACCATACGTTACGGTATAAATCAATTAATTAAAATTAGCATTGACAACTGGTTGTTTATCTAATCGTCCCTTATTCGCCGGGTGCATAATATATCGCAAAGAATAATATTGTGCAGTAATAGTAGGCACTAATTCGACGGAACTGTGATTTCCCAGAATGTCGAGTGTGGACGGACATACGTTAAAATATACAGTTGGGATACGCCTCAACGATTTTTTTTTTATTTAGAAATGAATGCTATATATAATAATATTACATTGTCCATTATTATAAATGCTAACAGTATTATACCTATAGCTTCCCCGTACGATGAACGACCTATATACAATTACATAGTTTTCATCCTTCTAAATAGCACAGTTATAATATTAAACATGACCTATATTGATCGTATATTAATGCATGTTGTACTAATTATGTTGTTATTCAGTGGCGTATCTGAAGCTAAAAAAGCCAAGAAAGAGCAGTTATCGTTTTTTTTTTTTTTTTGCCATAACTCCTGATTGACAACTCCCATTATTATACACTTCTCCCCCCCCCACCACCAATCGACTTCTTAAATTTAACAATATTATATTCATTTTTTACACCAGCCCGTTGAAGATTACCAACTTGTCGATTTGACGACGTCGCGTTTTTATTTTATTTATTAATATATTTAAATATAAGCTGACATTATCATACATAGATTCAATAGTTATTAAAAATACACAAAGTAGATTAAGACCCAACCACACACCCGCGCACAGCTAGCTCAAATACACCACTGTAAATATATTAAAATATATTTTATTATAAAAATTAATTTCATATACATAATATAGAACAGCAGCAGTAATAATATTGATATTATACGTATAGTTGTTGGCACTGCAATGCGTATTTTGAATACCCGTAATCGATTAATATTCGGCTTGGAAATAATACCATTATGTTATTATATTATTTGAATATCGTAGTGGCTTTGCCAGTTTGTCTAGTCGCCGTTTAGAGTACCGATTTAGAGCACAGGGCACCAGCATCTATTTGACGCCGGGAATAGGCGGATCGCAACATGATAAAATCACTCATATAACATTTGTATACATGCATTATGACTAATTGTATATTTTGTAAGTTTAATTACTGCGTAGTTGTAAATCGATAATGCTATTAAACATCGAAACCAATAAATTTATTAACGTATAATAATTATATAATAATTATATATGGTTATAAATACACATTCCATAACATCGTAGAGCGTAAATTATAAATCATAATACTACACGAGCGTGTAGCGCTCTACACATTCATTTTTAGAGTAATATTTATAGACACATTATTTTAATGAGACGCCTATAAATGGTCTCTGATACTGCCTCATTGTAAGGTTTTTTTTTTTTTATGTAAAACTTTATACTAGCCAAATAAATTACGTTTTGACGCGTTTCGTGAACTGTTTCTTCCTTGATAATATTTAAATTCCCTAGTGTATATAATCATAAAATATATTTACTATATAAGTATACTTATATTTATTTAAAATTATTTTTCTTTATACAATTTTAATATTAAAAAATAGATATGTTAATAATTATATATATTACGTTTTAAGTAGTTCACTGTTCGTAAATGTCATATATATAAGTATTAAACTTTTAACTAAAATGTTTTATATAGTGTAAATGTTTCCGTCCCGAAAGTTTTAAGCAACTTGTCTACATGATGGATTTGTATTTGTCAACATATCGTTTTTGATAGTAAATTATCTTTGTAGTTAAATTTAAATTTGAAATACTTGTACTTAATTGCAATGAATAAAAATGTTTTCAAACAATGAATACGATCAATTTTTTTCACATATTTAGTACTATTTAAACGGTAAAACATTGCACAATAATAATTATTATTTTCATTATTCACTCATTATCTCGACAAGTATTAACGTTTTCGGGTCTATTTTTCTTGCATAGTTTCAAGTCAATCGGTGATAAAAAAAACAATATTTTTCACAATAAAATTCTTCAAAATTCAATTATTATTTTGACATTATTCAGAAAAAAATTCTGCTTCAGAATAAAAAATAAAAAATTTAAGCAAACATTCAAAACAGTTAGAAACTTAAAACTTAAGAATGACTTCAAATCGTTTAAAAAAATCAAAAAAATATTACAAAAAACGTCAATGCTCTTTGAGGTAATGAGGATGATCACGCTGTTTTTAACAATAATATGTCATTTTATTTCATCGCACAGCTACAGACCATGCGTTTTGGTCTTGCGCACAAAACGAATTCTAAAACCTCCATTTGTTACCGTTTGGATAGTAGCTGGATCATTTTTCTTGTTTACAGCCATTACTACAGCAACCTTGAGGAAGAATGCGTGCAACGACAAACAACGGTTTTATATTAAGGGAAAAACTAATGTACAATGCATGTATACAAAAAAAAAAAAATCGTATTTTTAAAACGATTTCTTGAGTACGAGAATGTGCAGATGTGTTTTTTACCTGTAATTATTATTAAGCATGTACAACATAATCATGCTTGATTATTTTATGTATTGATTTGAACAAAACTTTTTGCTGATATAATATTATAAAGTGTGATGTTTCGCCGAGCTATGCATATATAATTTTGCACCAGACACGCGCGCATCGTAACCGAAATCGATTTTTTTAATTCAAAGCACGGCGGTTTAAGTACCTACAAATACCACCAGTTGATATGGCTTTGATTATGCACCCATTGACTTTTATTTTTAAAAGTGGAAACAACTCCCATAACTAGTACAGTATAAATAGGTTAAACTGTATACAAAGAAATTATAATAAACATTCAAGCATTTTCAAGGTTTCCTGGTTTTTAAATATTAGTTTACCCTAATTTTATAATATACATAGTATATTATAGGTCTCGCAACAATATCTTGTTCTTACTAGTTATAAATAATTAAAAATATATAAATGTATAAAAATATTAATTACACAATATATAACGAAATTATAGGGTATATTTGATTAAATATTAATATTAATTTTTTTAAATAATTTGTCTTCAAATAGTTAATAAATTAAAATACACAGCGTGATTAAAAAATATAATAACAAAGGGATTTTTAAAATGTGATTTATTAACCTTTTTGATTATTCCAAAAAAATATGATTTCTTCGTCATTTATCTTCAACCATCATTCTTTGAATAGTACATAATTTTTAATGAATATCGAAAAAAACATAATTACTCATTTTAGTGAATTTATTTATAGACATATAATATATAACTAAATTTAGCTTTTCAGATAAAATTAATTAATGAAGTTAAAATTTGAAAATTACTAGTTTTTGATTTTTTTTCTTCTGTATATGGTAATTGTGCATATATGCTGGGCCAATTCAATTGATGTATTTTAAAAATATTGAGTCATAATTTAATGGTTTATTTTTAAAACAGTTCTAGAGAGACCTTGATTTAATATTTTATATCCTTATTAAAGCATCCTAACAATCCAAAGCGTGTATTATATAGTTTTGCTTGTGAATGTCAGCAGTAGGTATATTGCGTAATGTGTATAAAAAAACGATGATAAATTCATTAGTGTGAGCTATTTTCTTATCACAATACGCATCGCATTATATCACGCAATTCATTCATATTATATTCGTCAAATCACGAGTAATTTGAACGATATGGTTTTTTAAGGAAAAACCATCGAAAAATCATAATATACAACGCTTTAATGTGAAAAATCGAAAACTTAAGAGCAAAAACAAAACACTTATTATTGTATTTCACCATAGAACATGGTTTACAGGTCCTACAATGTAATATGTTGTTCATATTATATTCGTTCACAATACCATAACAGTTCATTTATAATAATAGATGTATTGTAAATTGGCCAAATGTCAACATGCATACATGTCTTGTAAAGTATACAAATAAAAGTAATTTTATATATTTTTATACTTGAATATTAATCAAAATATTTAAGAAAAAAAATTTTAATAGGTATTGTGGATACACGTTTTCTGTATTTATATTTTAGATTTTGAGCTGAGCGATGAATATTATGATTTTTCAATAACGTTTGGTGTTTTTTTTTTTGTCCTGAGACATATTTATAATATATTTAAGTGGTTTAATTTCAAATTAAACATTTTATCAAATAAGAAAGTTAATCTAATCAGAACTTATAAATATCAAAGTTTAAAAATTCCAAGGAAAAACGGGGAAATTTTGTTCATAACCAACTTTTGACAACACCGATTTTCTTATTATGTGTGATAATTCAAAAACGAATAAACGTAGATACTTGGAATTTTCACCGAATAATTTTATAATAATTTATATTCATGCTACGTCCAATCAAAATATTTTGACTCGTTTTGAGCTATTTATAGATATTATCAATTTTTGTTTTATAAATATTCATAAAAAAATTTTGTTTATTTGTCAAAAAGCTTGAAAAATCAATATAAAGTTTTACATATGTAGTTTACCCTGTAAAAAATCTAAAAATATATAAACATCATTATTTTTAATTTTGATCAAATTAGATATTTAAAAGAAGAATAACTACGATTTTAGTTATTTTATTATATCTACCTAATACAAAAATATATTTATTTCGTGAACATTTGAAATGTTTACGTATACTCGTATTATTATATTTTAAATAAACAATGAATTTTTCAAAACATTTAAATTAATTATACTATATTATATTTATTCTATGAACACATTTACACTATTCTACGATAAGTCGGTATTGACTCAAAAGTTAATATCAAAAATATATGATATAAATATATACTATTGACATGATTTAATATAAATTCAATGTTTTCAGTAAAAATTAATTCAACCTACCATCACGGCCGTATATTATAATAAATTAATACAATAGGTAGAAATAAGTCTATCATAAAATTTACTAAATATATATAATATATATAAACTGACAAAGCATCTTCACTCAGGATTTAATTAAAATGTAATACATTCATTACATCGACTTACTCAATGAGACAATGACTAGGTACTATTGACACCAAATCTACAGCAGAGTAGTTACCTACTTTCCCCTATTTTATACTCAAATACTTTTTTTGAAAAAATAGTATAATATTTATATTTATAAATTAATAATCACTGGTTGCCAACCAAAAACGAAAGACATTGGTTAGGTTAGGTTAATAATCGTAAAAATTTGTTTTATAAAAATGTGCATTAATAACAAGAAAAATATATTAATTGAAAATTATTTGAACAACGTATTCTGAATATCATTTCTCTCATTTATTCGAAGACGTTTTTTAAATATAAAATGAATGTGTTCTTTACAAGACTGCATGCATTACGAGTATATACATATATTATACATGTACAGATAAATGAATTACTTTGTACCTCAGTATACTGTACTACTAAATATACTTGGCATAAGATTTTTAATTTTTTGCTAGGTAACTTTTTCATTTACACCCCCTACTTTTGTGTTTTATGTTTATTTCAAACGATTTAAATTTTCATAAAGCTATATGTATCTATGAAACATAAAGGTAACTATAATTCAATTTTCCAAAAAAAATCTCATTTGTTTGAATTTTATAATATAATATTGTCTATTATTTTATGACAACCGAATTAAAAATTCTAAAAGTAAAATATCTGTTCAAAAACGTCTGATATAGGCCGTGTCGTAAAATACAATATTATATTACGTTATTTTCTTGCAATCCAGTTTAATATAAATAGTATATTAAAAATGTATTGATACATACAGCGTTTTTATACATGAAATAAACCACTCATGTTTAATATATTAAACACTAATACTATATTGCAGGGGTGGCCACTAACATTAATTTTAGGAGCTGCAAATTTATGAAGCTAATTCTAAGCGAGCCACATTGTTAAGATATGTTTATAAAATAATTAAAATAGTTAATAATTTTACTCGAAGCTTGATTTCAAGAGCCGCATGCTACTCGCGAGCCTCGTTGTGGCCACCCCTGCTATATTGTCGCTCCATGGAATACGACATGCAGATAAAATTTTAAATGGTACCGACGACTTATTCGTACACGTAACTCGCATGTTATAAACGTTATGATAAATGGCAAAAACCAAAAACCAAAAATCCAACTGCATCATGTGCCGTCTGTGGATTTCTAGTCGTTTGCCGCGTCGTTGGTGGATGAGAGGTGTCAGCGGATGACCAAGAGCAGTACGTGCAACAAGGGCAAGGCGCTGCACATATCGCAGTGGATCAAGGGCGAACTCGGTGGGGGTGTAGTTGACGGTGGCAGTTATGGCCC
The DNA here is from genome assembly GCF_020882245.1 of Rhopalosiphum padi. NCBI lineage: Eukaryota > Metazoa > Arthropoda > Insecta > Hemiptera > Aphididae > Rhopalosiphum > Rhopalosiphum padi. The sequence continues at coordinate 6,132,844 of NC_083598.1, read as the reverse complement.
CAGTGGAGGTGGCAACAGCGGTGGTAGTGGCTACGATGACGATGACTTGGAATTGTGGTCCGCAGAACAGATGAACGCCAAACAGGCAGAGATCGAACGTCGGTTGTCCTCGGCGGCGGCGGCCAGAGACGGTGTAGAGGCCATCATCGAATACGCGAATACAGCAGAAACCATATCGGTGGTCAGCAGTCCGGACGATAGTCAAGTAAGTATTATGATTTTATAATAAAAATAATAATATCAATAGTCTCGTATCTCTCGATACATGGTCAACGAGCATTCATTTTTATATGTAGTTTGGACAACACAATCGAAAAGCAGATTTAAGAAATATAGTTTTTTTTTTTTCATACATTCGGATATTTCTAATTCATGACTCTTGTTGCACACATAAAATAATTTTATTGAGTTAATAGTTTGTTTAATAAAAGGTATCGAACTGCAGCCATAACTCAAAACATCAAAATTTTGAGTTGTGGCGGTCTGGCACCAAAAGTATAAATGTTGCAATGTTGAATACTTGAAAACTTGAATGCAGTGGTTGTAACTGAAATTGTTACTGGTAAATTAAGTATTGATTATTATTCACCGTTTTCTAATAAACGGATTGGCCTGGAAAACTAAGCTCAATTATTTTTCCCGGGCTATGACTTGTATTTAATTTTCAATCTCTATGCGAAAGCGGTTGCTGTTCAAAATTATGTGATCTAACCTAACATGATTTAAAGACTATGAACGTTTATTAAATTGCTTGTTGTTTCGTTCCACATTTTTGCTCAGAGAACGGTCGTACCGGAAAACATGTGCGAAAAGTGTCAAAAAAAATGTGACATCAACGGCAACCAGCATGCCGACGCTTTCCTCGACATGGATCCCGATAATAAGTGGAAACCATCCACGGTGTCCGTGTCCATAGACCTCAGCCCTTGTGAACCTTTCGGACACATAATTAATCACAATAACAATTACGTGAACAACAATATTGGAAATGACAGCGGTAACATGTACAATAACGAGGACGATGACGACGACGAAGACGACGATGGACTCGAACCAGATCAACCGTATGCTTTACTATCATCGTCACCACCACTACAACGTAGCGCTCATCAACATTATCAACAAAACCAACAACAAATTCGAGTACAACCACGGTTTTCGTCGACGTGTAGCTTGGATAGAACTGGCACGAATCGTGATCATTCGACGGATAGTTTAGACAGAGTGGAATATTGTTCGACCACTGATTACCGGTAATATTATTATTGTACATAATCGTCTATAATAATTAATCATAAAGAATTTATTCGACCAAATCTGTAAATTTTAACAATATTAACAATTTAATTAACTTTTTATGTTTTTGTAATCATATAGTGTTGGAACTGTCTTACAAACATACGACATGAGAAATATTTGAGTCCAACAAAACAGATCTTGTATTGTTAGCTTTAAAATATTATTAATAAGAAAATTAAAGTATTATCAAACATAAAGATACAATTATTATATGTGTCTATAGTGTTCATACATTTGCCTTTCTACGATATTTTAATTTTCAAGCGAGTTATAGGCACTTTAAAATTGTAATAATTTATATAGGTACTCACAATTTACTTGATTGAAAATTAAAATATTGTTGATAAGATAACCAACGATGCAAACACAGATAATATTTTTAACTTTAAATTTGATTATAGATCAATATTTCTTTAATATTAAAGCTAACAACACACAATATTGGTTCTATATCGTACGCAAATTGTTGACATTAATATGTTTATAAGTTTATTATAATTTTATGAATACTTCGTGATATAAGAAATTACTTAAAAATCATGAAACAAATCATTAACAATTTAATTTATTCTTTATAAATAGGGTAAAATTACTTAATAATAATCAAAAAAATATTTGAAGCATATTATATACGAGTTAAATTTGGTGACGTGTTAGAATATAATTTACCAGATACTATCTTTTTTGATCTTATTAATGTATGTGAAATATATCTACAAATCTATCATTATTTAAAATTTAGTATAAATCCGTTTTATAGTAATGCGTTATATCTTCATTAAGCCCCTATGATTTTTTTTTTTTTGTTTTATTTTCTGCTACAGGTGGCCCGAAGACTTTTGTCCCGTTACAGCCAGCTGCTGTCTACCAACCGACGAAGACTACAACTACGATGCATCGAGCGAAGAATTTTGGGGAACGCCGAATAGTAGTACTACTTCGCCGTTATCCGTTGAAGTAAGCAAAACGTTATAAGCGTGCATGAATCACTGGGATAAGTCTTTTATGCTTAATCAAACAGATTAATTGTTATTGAAACGCTTAATTCCGTGAGAACTTGCGTATAGGTATACTCGACACTCGATGCACATTTAGGACACGAATATTACTTTTACCCATGAGCATAATTTTCACGGTATGTTATAAATCATATCATAATAGTATAATAATAATAATAATAATAGGTAATTATAATAAAATGAGTTTTATATCACTTTTTTTTAATTAAAAAATTTTGATAACACGGCGTCTTGAATAGGCAATTCAGCTACAATACTGACATTGGCTTATCAAAAAATTTTTATCTCACACACTAACAACTTGATATCCAATAAGGCGATAACCACTTCACTATTAATGTGTATTTAAGGGTTAACATGTATGTTTACAATTCTAAATCTCCATTATCATAACAGACCCGCCATCCGATTTTATTTTTCGCTACAAAATGTATAAACATATAATCTGATACAGCCAATGATATAGTAACCTTTCTTTGGACTCACTCGACAAAAAAATCTATTGGTGGTCGTATCCTAGAAGCAAAATGGGGTAGAATTTGGCTTAACCGTTACAGATAATCGACCGATAACTGGTAGGTCACTTAGTTGGTAAGAGGCGAAAAGACGTTATCGAGTGCAAGTAAAAACGTCTTTGAAGATTTATCAAAAAATATTATTTCTATGCTTCTCAATTAATTTTATTTAAACATTACGACTAATACTTGAAACAACGCTTGACTATTTTATTTTTTTTAAGAATTGCTCACTGCAAAAATGAGTATATTTAAGTACAAAATAAATATTATGTCTATACCATTTAATAAATAATAAATTCAGATTTTGTTTGTAAATCAAAGAATATAAACAAATGCTCATTTCCTATCAAGGTGAATTACCACGAAGAACAGCAAAATGAAACACTATTTTTGTCTTCAGTTATATCCTCCTCTACACCTAAAAAGAGACCAGCTCGACTAGAACCACTAATCGAAGAAATTGAATCATCTGACAATACTCCGTCATACGAATACAAAGAGGTATAATATACATTTTTAAGGTACTTGTATTTCGTAATATACAGTGTGATTCACCAAACATACTTACATTTACAACTGTTATTTTATGCAATAATAAATTTACACAAATTTTGATTTTTGGAATTTTTGAATACACTTAAAGGCAATACTTTAACACTGTTTTAGAAGTGTATTGTAATGATAGAAACTTCTGTTTTTAAAATGAGAATTGAGTGGTTTCTCAGTTATTTAAATGGTGTTTATATTGAGGATAATAGACCTTAAAAATGGTTTTACAAAAATATAAAATAAATGTCATATTAAATTTAGTATTTATTATACTTGAACAATTTTTATAAATTATAAATTTAAAACGTTGATAAATCAATATTAATTGCTAAAATATTTAAATCACTGTAACCCGCGGATCTTCCAAACTCATTGTCATTGAATCATTATCCTTAGTACACAAAGACAAACAACTCAAAAATCATTGATATGAATTTGAATTATTTTTTTAGAAAAAGTATCCAAAAATAATACATAGTATAAAAAGGGTGGTTCTTATTTGAAAAAAAAGGTTTGTATCATCACAAGACACTCCTTTAGTACCAAAAATCTCAATAATTTGAAAATATGATCTTTTACACTTCACATAATCATATAAACACATAGATATATTCATAAATCCAATAATCAGGTTTAAAAAAGTCCATTATTGTAGAAAAAAGAGATTAACATGTTTGGTAAATCACCATCTTTATCATACGGATATTATTTACTAATTTTTTTTTTCAATTAGATGTTTATAAATGTTATTATAATATAAACCATAGTATAGCTTTAATTATTGTATGTTTTTATAAACTGTTTACAGATCGTTTACGGAGAAGGTCAGACTCTTTTGGACTTTAAAACCAGAACCGTGGCTGGGTCCAAAGACAAAAATTCTGCAGAAAAATCAATCACCAAAAACTTGTAAGCAAACAGTTATTATGTTTAAACTGCATGAAAAATAATCTAGTTTGTTGTCCACTTTGTGTGTTGAAAAGAAGTTGTAATTATGGTTTTGCGAATGCGACAGATTTAACATGTTGTGGCGTACGTCCGGCAGGAGCCGTCCGAAGAGGACTTGCAGCACCGAATCTAAAATGAGCGCAAATTTTATTCGGAGAAGACGCGTGAGTACATATATAGTGCTTAACATAATATAAAGGACGATTATTTTTACAATAAATCAGTATAATTATCTCGAAAAAAAAAATAACGTTTTTAAAAATATATTTTTCCGCATAATTTGAACTTTGAAGTCATTATACACGCGAACTAATACTTTACGGGATAACCTTATGCAACACAAGTCCATTCATTTAAAAATATTAATAACTCGTTCGAAATTCAATTACTATTATAATATCATCAAAACGTTCGAAAAACTTTTTTCCCGATCATTAAATTAAAAATGTACAGTTTCATTAAAAAAATTAATACACTTGTAGACACTATATTAGGTATTAATATATGAATATCTAAAAATTCTCATCAAAAAAATATTGAAAAATTTTAATACATTTCGAAGTAATGGGATACTGACGTTTAAAAAAAATAATAAGTACCTATATAAAATTATAATCTATTAAACCCCAAAAGTACGGATACATCATAAGAGTATCTATGTACATTAAAATTCCTAATAACAATTTAAATCATATACAATCTAAGTATATTAATATTAATTGTTTCAGGTTAAGTCCGAAAAATCAAAACAGAACAAAGAAATCAAACTCAATCTTATTGAAAGCGTATACTTATTACTCTTTGGTTAACTTACTGTATCATATAATATTAACTCATAGTATAGGTATTATAGGTACCTCATAATAGTTGATCGTCCTAGATATTTTTTACTACTTACGTACCTATACTCTATCACTTTGATAAGTTTTATCCAATAGAAACATATACCAATAGGTATATATGGCTTAAAACCAAAACAAATATTTTATTTTTTTTGAATTTGAATTTGAATTATTAATATTTTATAAATATAGTTTTCATGAAATTGTTATATAATTTCGATTTGGATTCTGGAAATCATAAGATAAAATTCTGATCTCTTGTTTAAAATATCGGTTTATGTATATACTATATATATGATGTGGTTTATCAATATATAAATATCGATAAACCGATTAATTCGGTGTCATATCGATGTATTGATATTAAAAACTTATTTAAAAACCAGTGGTCTAAAACCTCGCAGTTTTGAACTAAATGCAATATAATATGTCATTACTCATAGTCATTACGATACAATCTTTAATTAAATACGATATACATTTTATACATATAAAAGTACTTAGGTTGTATTGCATATTTTTAATCAAAACAGCATTATCATATTATTCATATTAAAACAATAATAATATGTGGTTGTGCTATGCTAATAGACTGATTATTCTTTTTTTATATAATTGTTTTTATTGTATGTTACGACAACGATGTCTGAACATTTTCCAAATTAGTACGTTATACGTTATTTTCACTCGTTTTACTTCAAAAAAAAAACTATTTTATTTTTATATACAACGAACTTACCTCGAGTCTTTGGCTCATTAAAACTTCGTTAGAATCCATCATCAACATGTTTACCATTGCATTACAATCAGTGTATGCTTGTTTTTCGGTTGTACAATATATTATTATATAATGTATACCTTATAGGTATACATATAAGTAAATAAAATTTCATTTTAAAGCGACAAAAAAAAGTTCTTTGAAATGTATTATAAGGTAATGATTTGACAATATAGAAGTACAAATGGTACGCAGGATTTACAAAATACATATGTGCATATGTGCTATACTAGTATACTCTTAACCTCATTGTTATTATTGCTTTACAAATATATATATATATATTATAAGATATTATTTAATAAATAAACATTCACACCTGGTGAATAAGATGGGTGATATAATGCAGGAAATACACTATAATCTTTTTTGGGAGTTAATTATTTAAACTTGAACAATTTTAACAATTGGTACCAAATAACAATCGTTAAATGTTTAATGAACTTTAATCAAGCAAAAACAACCAGAATGAAAGATTTTAAATATATTAAGTTGATTGAACATATATACATGCGCATAGGCAAAAATTTACGTACTTAAAAATTGCATTCAAAAATTAAATTTAAAAATGAACATGTATCAGTATGATCTTATTATTTGATGCAGTTAAGAATTACAATCAGTTAAAGTACATATAGGTTTTCTACTTAAATGTGATGATTTTGTCGAAGACTTTTATTACATACATAATATGTACTCCTATTTCAATTTCAAACAATCAAAAATACTTTTTTTAAATGTTATTCGCTCGTAAACGTTAACTATAACTCGACATAACTACTGCAATTACATCTATTCGATTTTCTTAATACTCCTTAACTATTCCCGGTTACAAGCACCTATTAAGATGTACAGTTTAAACCTTCTTTAGTTTTAAATCATTTAATGACAAGTTGTAGGTTATAATAATATCATGACATTACGATAATATAAATTAGATAATAACGGTTGAATATCAAGCAAATTAAACATAACAGCCAGTGACGGATTTAGGGGGGGGTGCTTGGGAGCTGAAGCACCCCCCGTTCCGCGTATTTTTATTAAAAATTACTAATAATTCGACAATTTAAAAATAAAATAAAATATGTTAAATTGTTTATAATTTTTATTTTGCTTAATTATGTTTAAGTAGCAAATCATTAATTTTTTTTTCCCAAATTGTGCATATATAATAAGTACTTTAGGACTATTATTATTAACAAAATAGCGTTCACCATAAAAAAACCTAGATCCGTCACTGATAATAGCTAATTTATGTAGGTAACTAAAAACATTGTAAACATTTTTATCTTTGATATTATTTTAAAAAATTTTACTTTTTAACTAAATTTCCATTAAAAAAAATTCTATACAATTTATGTAGGCAATGAATAATGTAATATACTATTACAAACCATATACTTATTTCAAATGCTCAGCTGTTATTTATAATCGTTGAAATAATTTCTATATTTAAGTGTACTATATTTCCTTACTTATTCGTTATTTGCAAAATTTAAATTTTATTCTAAATAATTATACTAATAGCTAAATAACATGTACTACCTACCTATACCTATATACATCTCTGAAAGCGGACAAACTATTGCATTTATATTTTTATTTTAAGTAAACAAAATTAGATACAACTTATTGTTTATGTATAAAAATTGTTTTTATTTCATTTATTTGTATTTCTGGATAGGTAATATACAATGTAAACCTATCCAAGAAAATTGTCAAAATGTTTTCAATAAAGTTAAAACCTTACAAAATGCAGTGAGTTATGTATTATGTAATTACACAAAAATTAACAAACATCAATATACTGAAATATTAAAGAAATCTTTGACAGAAATTTAAGAATTTTCAAACGTTAATTATTCGGAATTAAAATAAAAAATAAAAAATGTGGAGTAACAAATCTCAAGTAGGCATTATAACGATTTAAAATTATTTTTATCGTTTTATGAAATATGTATTATCGCATTATTTTTATTAGATCAATCTGTAAGACACATATGTTTTGGCTAAAATACTGATCGGCGCCAATCCCTAAAATGGTGTACTTTATTCTGTCCATCATACAGGTTGATCTAATAATGTGATAATATTTTATAAAATTACTACACGATTATCTCTACTAATATAAAATATTAGAATATCTTGTATTTTTACATAGTAATATTGTTTAATAATTATTTATTATTAATTAAACACTGTGAAAGTTAAATTTATGCTTGATATTTTTAATTTTTAATTAAATATCTTTATCGATAAAATATTATATTTTATAAATTTGCATTTAATTACATTTTATTATTTTTAAGATTAAGACAATTGGTACCTAACAATTTTTACAATATAAAAAAAAATATGGACATAATAACTATAATATTTTAATTTATATAATACTATAATTTTAAAATCTAAACTAAAAAGTTAAAACCTATTCGACATCACAGTCATCACACTAAATTGTTCGGTTCGAAATATGATTAAAAGTTAGGGTCGAGTTCGGTTAATGATAAAAGAATCACCTTATATACATTAAATAATATTATTATATTTACAATAATACGGTCGTAAGACCGCGTAAACCATAATAATTGTGTATTCTCTTTTATGTCGTCAACACCTGACATAGTGACATTTGAAAACTAGCTATTGTGTACCGTTGTTTATCATTAATAAAAATACATCGTACAAATAGTGAAATTCGCGTTGTTCTATTATACTGACCGGCTCACCGCGGACTCACCAAGCACCTACCACCGTAGCCGTGTCAGTATACGACAATATCAATATGGCCCAAGTCAAAACTTTGATCAGGTAATTCACAAAATATACGGGAATACAGTTTTCACATTACTTTTTGTATTATTTATTTATTATATATTCAGAGGTTGTAAGATGATTTAATGAGAAGTAAAATTGAAATTAATCTTATGATTGGTACAATTATGAACTGATAATTTCTAAATTAACTCTTATTACTTAAGCAATATTTTAATTAATACATAATTTACTATTTATTATTAATATTAAAACGTATACCTATTTAATTACCATAATTCATATTATGACATTGAGAGTCTTTCAGATATTAAAAATAATGGATTGACATATTTCTGTCTAATGCAAAAATATTAATTATGTACTATGTATACAAAAATAAAGATCAAAAGTAATTAACTTAAGTGATGACTTTGAGAATATCAGATATTACTTGTAATAAATTATTGAACATTTGTTCTGGTGGTTTTTATTGAAATATAGTTTGAGATATTGTGGATTTAAAGATTGAGAAGTTACTGTCCTTAGTTAATTTGTATTTACTATCAACTATTATTTCTTTTTCAGGCCCGATGATAAAAAAGGCGTATGTACAATTAGCACGGGATTATTATGATACATTGGATGATGTTGCGAACAAAACTAGTATCATATATAAACACCTGATGGTTTCATAATTACTTTTATTTAAATTAAATTACAAAAAAAATTAAAAAATGTATTTTCCTTTTTTTGCATTTCACCACAATGTTAGGTTTCAGGTTTTAATATTATTAAAAATTCTTTAATTCCATAGCAACTTACTAATAATATATTATAATATTATAAAACGATGACTATCCTAATCACAAATCATTTAACATAGTGTACGCCAAGTTAGACCGCTTTAATCGTGCTAATTATGATTGGAACAATGATGAACTTGATGCTGGTGATCACACCGTTGTGGCTCATCACGTTTCTGTTGTCCGGCGCTGATCACGGGCACCACCCACGTGCTACGGAACCGGTTACGCTTGGGCCCGGCGCATTTAATCTGGAACCATCTGTCCACAAACGCGGTTATCATATCCAGGCACAATTTCATCCTGTGCGACGTGGACTCGAGCAAGTCGCACACAGTCCAGCTGCCCGAGACCATACCGGTGCGCAGCCACCAGCGCGCAGTTCTTTACCTTTGGCCCGTCGGCGTGGCCCACCGCCCTCACGTGTACGTCATGTATCACCACAGCAGCATCAAGCCGGTAATTGTACATTTGCGGGGCTCAGACCGAGATATCACCGACGTAACCTGGAAGTCGCTGTGCTTTGGCACAGCGCATTTAATCTGGGACCACCTGTCCACAAACGCAGTAAACATATCCAGGTACGATTCAATCCTGTACGACGTGGACTCGAGCAAGTCGCACACAGTCCAGCTGCCCGAGACCATACCGGTGCGCAGCCACCAGCGCGCAGTCTGTATCTTCGGCTCGTCGGCGTGGCCCGCCGCCCTCACGAGTACGTCACGTATCGGCACAGCAGCATCAAGCCGGTGAGTATACAAGTGCGGGCCTCGGAACTCTTACCTAACCGACGTAACCTACTGTAAATATACTACTGGCGAGCTCTATCTTACATTGTCTATCACATTTGTTCTGCGTCTTCGCGTTCTACTTCCGAACGGCCGATGGCGGCACCGCCGCAGTGGCGTGGAACGTGCAGATAATTCACCCTAGCATCCGCCGCTATAATGACTGTATGAACAAATGTGATAGACAATGTATGTAAGATATAGCTCGCCAGTAGCATATTTACAGATAAGATGACCCAGCTGATCGGTAGCGGCCTTGACCGGATTATTATGAAGGTAATGGCCGACGAAGTTTCAGGTCGGCCCTTGACGATGCAACACGCTGGAAACCCCATTTTTTACTCTAGTCGGATCCCCAAATCAGCCATGAAGAGGAACTTGGAACGCCAGCCTACCTCCAGCACTCACAAGTGGTAGTGTAAGCCGACATATAACTCACGGAGCACCGACACCGGTACAAGTGTACCTTGTGTGGCGGTTAAGCGGGGAAATAAAGTACAGGTACCGCATCGACCGGTCTCAACTGTAATAACCGCTACCACAAGGTGCACTTGTGTCGGTACAAGTCGCGCCGCATGAGTACCGGCCGGGCGTATTACCAAACCGACAGAGCCCCAGTTCATTTGTTTATTCATAATTAATTGGTTTATTTGAAAATCTTGTATATTAATTATATCTATCCTGTTATCCATAATATATTATACTGTTATTTTGTTATAATATATGAGTATATTTATTTTATTTGTGAAGTACTCGTATAAGTAATAATTTCTTCAAATCAACACTTCTTCCAAAATATAATATTACTGATAAAATGTTAAAAACAATTATTTTGTCATTTAGGGTGTGCAATGTGCATCAAGCAGCTAAAAATAACGTGAATAAAATGAATTTTATTATAGTTAATAACAATATAATAATATCATCATATCAATCACTTATTATATATATATAAATATATTAAATTTGATGTCTATAAATATGTACCTACAAGGAACGTTTCCACGAATATCTTTAGCGTGGACTTATATGAAGTTCTATAAAAATACGTGGTGTTATTTATAAACTATTATTTAATTATTTAATATCACGATTACACAGTTGAGTATTTGAGTGTTGTACTGCTGTTATTCATTATTTGATTTTGGTGTCAGCACAGAATAAATTTAATTTTATTTATTCTGTGGTGTCAGTCAGCACTCAGCACTCTATTAGTTATCCACATTCCACATCCAACTCGGGTTCATCAAATTTAAAAAAGCATTTAAAAGTAAGTAACAACTGTTATAATTTATAATAATTAATAATATTCAAATAACAACTATTTTTAAGATTAAATTAGCAAAATACTTTTCCCGTAATATAAAAAAAATGTTAAAATAAGATAAAGGTATATAAATAGTAGAATTAAAGCTATTTATTAATAATTACAGTCACAGTAATTTAATGCTATAGATTAAATTAGTACAAGCCAACAAGAATATTTTCAAAGTATAAAATAATTTCAAGTATCTACAATTTAAACTTTTAAATTTGTTTGAGGATAAATCGTTATTATAATTTGTAAAAATTTGAAATTTAAACGCTTATAAAAAAAAATAATAAAACAATTTTTATATTAGTTTGATAAAAAAATATAATGGTATATAAAAATAAAATTAAAGCTAGTTATTAATAATTACAGTGAATAATTTAATGCTGTATTTCAATAGCATAAGTCTTATTTAAAATTGATTGTTATTAGAATGATTAGAATGATGATAATAATTGTTTGCCACAGTGGCGTAAATTGGGTCCAATTTCTGGTGGTGCAGTGGCATATTCTCAACTTATAATAATTATTTCCAACACACCAATAATCCAACTTCCTAAGTAAAATCTTTCCCTATAAACTATAATATATTTTCCCATAATATATTTCTTTAAATAATAAATAAATTTTGAATTATTTCAGCAGTAAAACCTTTATTATAATAAATACTTTACGTTTGTATGCATGCACACCACACTACTGCTGCGCAGAGCGCCTATAACATATTTAGATTTTTTTTTACAGGCACAATTTTAAAATTCAAATTCGATTTCATCCCACATAGCAATTTAAACATATTTAATACATATGTTGCTTACAATATTACTAAATTACACATTGGTGCAATATGTTTTTCACATGTATGAGCAAAATATTGTTCAAAAATATTCACATCACATTTCAAAAATATGTTTTTAGAATTATTTTGACAACATGTTGATTCAAATATTAGCACAATGTATTTTTATTATGTAATATAAATATTTTTTATAAAAAACATAATTAAAACGTTTTGAAAATATTTCTTTAAAAGATTGTGTCAATATTATAGAGTGTTCTACGTTCCAATATTTCTTTATGATAGTTGTAACATTGATTATAGAATAATATTTTAACAATATGTTTAAAATAAGTTACCTACAGCAAAATTTTCACTTATAACTTATTTAAAAACTAAAATATAAAAAACTCGACGCAACGCTCAAAGCCTTAAACTCGGTTTCTTAGGGCCGGTTTTTCAATTAACTAACTGACAGTAGGGCTTAACTGTCAATTAATACTATGTCCCAGTTTAACTGTTTTTAGAAATTCAGTTAAGTTAACCATTAGGTTTAACCAATAGAAAAATTAACCACAACTATTTCTTCAGATTAACTTTTTAGGGTGTCAGTGCGTCACACCCGCATAATATGTTGTCTCCGTCTTATACAAGTACGTAGCAAGTACATAGCAAATTTACGCTCAGCATATAACGTTTAGCTCTGTAAGTTTAAAAATTAGAGTGAATCAACCTATTATGAAACTTTATGGTAAGAAAATTGTTGGTATGATGGTTTTTTACGATAATTTAATTTTTTAGCGAGTTATACGTATATAATAATATAGCGTAAATTAAAAATGCTCATAACTTACTTAAAAACTGAATAATCGTAAAAAAATCAAGATACACACACAGATAATGTTCTTACCATCAAGTTTCATAATAGATCAATTCACTCTAATTTTTAAACTAACGGAGCTAAACATGATCTGCTGAGTGTAAATTTTGCCATGTTACGCATTTGTAAGACGGAGACAAGTGAGACAACACACATGCGGGTGAATAACCATTCGTGGTATCCAGTATATTTTAATTCGTGTGAATAACTATAGTAACTTACAACTTTTCTAAAAACTAGCTTGTGTTGGTAAATAGTAGATTGAGTTCTTAAAGTTATAATAGATATGTTATATTGTACTTATTGTGAGTTAGAAACAAAAAATAATTAATAAAAACCTAAATAGTAAATACCTATCTTTTAACCTGACATTTAAAATAAATATATTTCTAATATTATATATGAATTATAGAATTCAAAAACATTAAATTAAATTTAAAAAAATTATATTATGATACTATATTATAATTATGAATAACAATATTAGGTACTTACATAAGCATTCAAAAAGTTTTTATGAGGACTGGCAGGGCTGCTGATAAGTTTTTTTAAACTATAATTGAAATAAGTTGTTGTGTAGAAACACTAGAAAATGAAGTAAAATAAAGTAAAAAAAGTTTTTATTGTATAAAACATAAATGTTGAGTATTTAATATTTTAATGTTACAATATAAAATATTTTTATAAAATCACAATTTTACATTTATATTTTTGAATACCGCTCTATTAAGGTCTAGCGCATACGTCACACGCGCAACAGCCAATCAGAAAATATCATGATAACTGGCTAACCTCTTCTTTATAGATCTTGATTGTGTGGTATTAAATTCAACCAAATTTTAGGTTTAATGATATTAAATACTTTATCAGTATGTGATAACTGATAAGTATTATTATTATTTCTCACTTTTTCAGTATGTTAACTTTTAATTTATAAACTTCAGCACTTACTATTTAACTTACGATTTACTGTTCTTACTCTAAATTATAATTGCTATTCGGTGTCCATCAACTATCAGTGAACACTGACCAGTTATCTGTTTTCTATAGTGTTAAATTATTCAATAGGTACTTCAATGTTTTAAATTTTAATTATTAACTAATAACTACTTATTAGTTTTATATTTTATTATTGCAATTAAGAATAAATAAATACTTAGGTATTCTAATTAATATTTTAATTTGGTATTTGTATTTGGTTTGGTTATTTTTTGACTTTTGTGTATATTAATGTATTATTTACAGTAGAATTTTTCATTTATAGCAATAACCAACACAATTTTATAAAGATGACCAGTCTAATTAAACATTCTATAAATAATTTAAACAAATGGTATTCAATGACTATGGTTGTACGAGGTTTAAAATCTTGGACTGGTGGTAAAAAATACCTTGGATTCACATATTACCCTAGGTAAAGTTTTAATTTGCTTTCATTATAAAATGTTTTATTGGTCTATTTATAAATGTTTTCAGAGAAGGTGAAGTTGACCCACCATATACACCAACAAAATTATTCATGGTTCAAAGAGTTAAACGATATTTATATAATCCGTATTGGCAAAAAAAAATATTGACTGATATGGGCTTAGATCATAAAGTAATATATTTTTATTAAATTACTTTTAAACAATCTAGATTCCTTATTATACAATGTGATCACGATTTAAGGTACCACTAAATATCACAGGTGGATGACCTTGTATTGAAGTAAATATTTTAGAGGGCCTAGAGGGTAACTAAATACACATTTATGTATGATTTTCAATTTTTTTACACGTTTGGTGTGCGCATGTGTAATACAACTTACATTTTTTTAAATGAAAACACCAATTTTTTTTACATATTCGAATAGATTATTATTTTTTAAACGTTTTTTGTATAAAAAGTTTTTTTCTATTTACAAAATTGACCAAGTTAGAGAAGTCACCATTTCAGTTAATGCATAGTTCGTGTTATAATAATATCGTATGTCGTCCAGATAGATATTTTTAGTATGTGATAATTTTTGTTTCGTTGACTGCTATAATACATTTACAATTTTAACTATTATTATAGTGGAATTCTATTTTATTTTTCAATAGTTTTAATAACAATAAGATAATCAGATGTTTAAGATAATGTTTAGAACATTATGGTGAAAATTTTGAACAATTTATAAGATAAATTTATTTAGTTCATTTTATTTTGTATTATAATATTAATATTACTATTATTAATAATTTTTTGTTAAAGGTTTTTAATTATTACAGTAAACAAAAAAAAAAATATTGTACACTAAAAATAATATTTAATTAGGTATTTCAAACTTATTTTATTATTTCTTAATAATAACATTATCTTATTATTTTATCGTTATCAAAACTATTGAAAAATAAAATAGAATTCCACTATAATAATAGTTAAAAATTGTATTATAGCAGTCAACGAAACAAAAATTATCACATACTAAAGATATCTATCTGGATAACATGCGATATTATTATAACACGAACTATGCATTAACTGAAATGGTGACTTCTCTAACTTGATCAATTTTGTAAATAGAAAAAAACTTTTTATACAAAAAACGTTTAAAAAAAAATAATCTATCCGAATATGTAAAAAAAATTGGTGTTTCCATTTAAAAAAATGTAAGTTGTATTGCGCATGCGCACACCAAACGTGTAAAAAAATTGAAAATCATACATAAATGTGTATTTAGGTACCCCCTAGGCCCTCTAAAATATTTACTTCAATACAAGGTCATCCACCTGAGATATTTAGAGGTACCTTAAATCGGGATCACACTGTATATAACAGAATATACTACATTATAGCCTAAATGTATCATTTGTACTATAGATGTAGACTCATTTTCAATTTACTTAACTACTTATAATTATATAATTGAGTAAATCAACAAATATTAAAGTCAAATAATTTAATTTTTATTATTTTATTAAAACTAATAATTGTGATCAAAATTGAGTATGGTGATATCCAAATTAAATTACCCAGTTATTAGATGTTATAATTTATAATTTTTAAATACAATTAGGTATTA
The DNA here is from genome assembly GCF_020882245.1 of Rhopalosiphum padi. Lineage (NCBI taxonomy): Eukaryota > Metazoa > Arthropoda > Insecta > Hemiptera > Aphididae > Rhopalosiphum > Rhopalosiphum padi. Next base: position 6,116,527 of record NC_083598.1, on the reverse strand, counting down.
TACAATTCAAAACATTCTTAAAAACATTTTTGTTTGTCAGATTAAAATGTTGTAATAATTTATTGTAAGAATAGAATTAAAAAAAATCTGTTGATTGATTTTATTTCTAAATATAAAATTTTTTTCATTATACCTTTTTAAAATGCATAATATTTCTTTTGTTATAGATAAGTGATATAGCTATTGTAAAAAATACACCTGAGATGAATGCACGATTATGGAAAGTTAAACATTTAATAAAAATAACACCAATACAAACACCTGATGGATTACCAGAAAAAGAAGATTATTGGGGTACACATTTAGATAGTGATGGTGTGTTTAGGATTTCAAAAAAGTTTTTGCCCGATACTAAGCGATTAGAAGCTACCAAAGACTTTGAAAAATTGGCCAAACGAGTAGATAAAGATACAGTTGAAAAAAATTGTCGTAATAAGTGGTTAAATCCATGGTCTACGATCATATAATTTGACATTATTGTTTCTTGTAGTACTATAAAATACCTGAATATGATGTGTTTTCAATTACTTTTTTATATTAATTTAGTTAAATGAAAAAGCATAAAATTATGTTTATGAATGAAATAAACCAAATTTTATCAATATTGTTTCTATTTTTTTTCTTTTGATAGTAGTTTCTATGTTCCTAATGTTATGTTTGAATTCAAATTTATATGTACTAATATTATCATAAATTAATAATTATATTTTATATTTGCTTTTATACACCATAAAAGTATTTGGTAAACTATGGCATATAAAAATGTTTTACTTTAAAAATAAGTATGATTTCAGTCTTAAAATAGTATAAGAGAAATTATAGCAATATTTATTTATATATTAAGTATTAAGTAACTCACTATAATAAATTAAATTTGAATTCAATAAATATCATTGTATACTATTTTTTTTGGTACAAATGATTCTGAGCTGAGACAGTCTATCATCAATATTACAAAGTCTACTTCATGATATATTTTTAGTAAACGAGAATTTTCATTTTTCGAAATTTTCAATTTTCATTCGCGTTTCCTAGGTCACCTGGTCGTCCAACGACAATTTATCACAGAAGTTAAAATGTTCTAAATGTAATTCTAAACCAGAATCAGTTTTTCTTTTTTCCAAAAACTCGTTATTTCAAATTTTGGGTTTTCAAAAATCGTTCGACCTAAGTACGACGTTTAAAAATCCTTAATAACGGTTTTTCGAAAAATCAAAAACATACAACATATGAAGCTGGTTATGGGGATCAATTTTATGTCTCACGACTTTCGTCCTATCTCTCGCGGTTTTCCCGTAAAACACTTCGTAAACGAAATATTTTTTAATTTACGAATTATACAATAATATTTGAATTTTACAATAATTGTACAATAATATTTGAATTTTAAAATACATAAATTTGGGAATTTTTACATTTCACTGTTGGTACTTCTGCATTTTCAGTTGGCCCCGATTTTTGCGTTTCTTCCATGACAATTTCGTGATAAAAAATCTGCTTGTTATCACGGGGTCCAACTGGCCGAGCCCCGATAAAGACATAGGCGCCAAAACTGAAACATTTATCATTTAAGATTTAACCTAAAACGGCAAATCTCATAATACAGTATTATTGTAGTAATAAGCACGAATTAAAATATTATTAATAAATTAAATAATTAGTATATTTTAATTCGTGGTAATAAGTAATGTAATGTAGTGTTGTGTAGTGTACAACCAAAAATATTTATTATTTTCAATTTTCAAGTAATTGGGCATTTGGCACAACTCAATTTGAACCACAAGAATTCATATTAAATTCTATGATTCAATTATACAAGTGAATAGTGATTAAAGTATAGTGAAAGTACACAAAATTTTTATTTAATTTTGGCATAAAATTAATTAAATTAAACTATTACCATAGAATAAATTCTGTGCTATTACTTAGAGTGTGTTATGAATTTATTCGTTACGATCTGTATCCATACATTTATAAAAAATTAATTATCGTAAAATACTGAGATAACTGAAATTGTATCAACTTCTAACATCTATTATTGGTACCATGATGAAAGTAAAACCAAATCTCCCTTGGTAAGTTGTTTTAATATCTTAAAACTTGTTTTACCTCTTTATATTTTACCATTTTTATTTTTTACTATATTATATGATCACAGGGTAGAAAAGTATCGACCAAATACTTTAGATGATTTAATTTCACATGAAGACATTATTAAAACAAGTAAAATTTGAAAAATAATCAATTTTTTATGTGTTTATCAAACAAACTAATTAATATTCTGTAAATTTGTATAGTTGGTAAATTTATTAAAGAAGATCAATTACCTCATCTATTATTTTATGGACCGCCAGGGACTGGAAAAACTAGTACAATATTAGCATGTGCCAAGCAACTGTATACTCCAGCGCAGTTTCGTTCAATGGTATATATGACATATATGTATTGATAATATTATGGTTGTACTGGTTGTAGTTATTGTTTATTGAATTAATTATATATATTTTTTTAATACTACAAATTTAGCAAATTAAATATTTTAGTTTAAATAAGTTTCATTGGTAGAATAATTTACTATTTACTTTAAGGGGATTATTCTGTTTTTGTTATGTACCTTAGTTTCTTTACAACTATCAATTATTTGATTATAAAATTAACAAAATAATGAAATTTAAACATTTAGTTAAATATTTCTATAATCAACTTTATTACTGATAAAAATGATGTTACTCATAATAATAAAGTCCATAAACTAGACAGTTATTATTAATGAGAAATTATTTTTATTTTGAAAATAAAATGTCTATAAAAGGTTCAAACTTATACATAGATATCATAGACTTGCCCACAATATTTTTACAAATTATTTTTTTTTTTTTTTTGTAAAGTACCTATAATTAAATATTTTATGATTATAGAATTTACCAATATAAAACTAATAGACCTTTCTACTATAAAAATAAATAGCCATGATTTTTAATTGTAAATATTTATCATATTATAAATAATAAATATTAACTAAAGCGTATGGAAAAGTATACCTTTAGTGGCTTAGTACCTTACTGTAAAACTTTTTATCCAAAAAAACAAATAACCAATACAATTTTAATTTTTATACCCAATAGTATAAAAAGTAAGACCATAGGCCGGTTTTAATGGTGAATTTGAAAAATGGCCCAAATTAATCTCTTGCTGCCCCTGAAACCGGAGGCTGCGAATGATAGATATTTGTATATAATATGTTAAGCTAATTATAAAACCTTTTAATCTTAAACATTATTTTTGTTGAAACTTGTATTATTTATTTATCAAAATGTATGTACTGTTCTTAATATACCCAATTTCACTTTTTGCTTTAATTATAAGTATAATTATTAGAACTTACAATACCTTATAAGCAAATATTAAATGTTTATTTAGTTTTTCTTTTACAAAAGCAAAAGTATGTACAAACTTCTCAATGTCTGTCTAGGTTCTTGAGTTGAATGCTTCTGATGACAGAGGAATTAATGTTGTGAGAGGACAAGTTATGAACTTTGCATCAACCAGAACAATCTTTAAATCAGGTTTCAAATTAATTATTTTGGATGAAGCAGATGCTATGACTAATGATGCCCAAAATGCCCTCAGAAGAAGTATATTTACTTTTAAATATTAATAATATAAATAAATCAATAACAATTTCATAATTATTGTGTTTACTCTTTAGTTATTGAAAAGTTTACTGACAATGTCCGTTTTTGCTTAATTTGCAATTACTTAAGCAAAATAATTCCAGCCCTACAATCACGATGTACACGCTTTCGATTTGGTCCACTTGATTTTAAACAAATTATGCCTCGCCTTGAATATGTTATTGAACAAGAAAAGTATGGTATTCTCACTTTCTTTATTATATATTTTTCTAAATGCTTATTGAATTTTTTTTTTTTTATACAATTTTTTTTTATTTAATTTTTAGTGTGAAAGTAACAGAAGATGGCAAAAAAGCATTAATAGATTTGGCACAAGGTGATATGCGAAAAGTTCTTAACATATTACAGAGTGCTGCTACTGCATTTCCAGAAGTAAGCGAAGATTCTGTCTATACATGTGTTGGCCATCCACTAAAGAGTGACATTATGAATATTTTAAAATGGTTGCTAAATGATGACTTTTCTACTACTTTCAAAAGTAATTCTACATTACTGCTTGAATAACTTAACCATTATGTAAAACAAATTGTATTTTGTCATAGAAATTCAAGAATTAAAAATTCAGAAAGGTTTGGCTTTACAAGACATATTAACAGAATTGCACACTTTTTTATATAGATGTAAGTATTATTTATTATACATCTATAAAATGTTAATTCTTATCTTGTGTTTATAATGTACAAAATAATAAGTAATTACTAACTAATAATGGTCCTTGTATATTTTAGTGGATTTACCACCAGATTCTCTCATTGAAATACTAACCGAAATGGCTGATATTGAAGTGCGCCTGAATGGCGGAACTAGTGAAAAAATACATCTCGGTAGTTTAATAAGTGCTTTCCATATGATAAGATCAAAATTAAAACCAGCTGATGATTGAAGACTGCAAAATTAAGTATTTTTCTCTTAAGTTAGAATTTTTGTTTATAAGCGTAATTTGTATCATGATTTTAATATGTAAATATATCAAAATAATAATAAAAAAAAAAACAAATAAATAAATCATAATTTATTATTATAATTTTTGTTCATATTATGTACACAAAATAATAAAATAATTTCCATACAAAAATTACTGAATTATATAACTATACTTTAATTTGTAAATATATGTATATATATTTATATATAATAAAAATAGTATAATATATAGTATTTAACGTAATAATTTATAATAATTTCAATAAATAAGTATTATTAAGTAGGAGGTAAAATATTAAAATTGTTACAATGGTTTATTTAAGTATTTGTTGGAGGGAAAAACTTAACTTAAAAGCTGAGTGTCTTATAGCTTAGAGATCGTATATTGGCTATAATAATTCATTATATATTATTTGGGAATCAGGGGTTCTTGGATAGGAATAGGTTATCCAAACATATTGCTGACAAAGTTATTGAAACCAGATGTAATACTTGATAATATCCCAGGGTCTTGAGTTGGTTGTTTAGGTGCCAATGCTATACCTTGTGGATGATGATGATGATAGAAATGAGGAACTGGCTGTCTGTAAGGTGTGTTATCCTGTCTCTGAAAGTACATTTACAACAATGTCATTAAATAAAATATTTATTAAAAAACAAATAAAGATGTATTTATATAATTTAATTTGTAAATTATACAAATTACAATTTTTTTATTTAATATATTAATATATAAGCTAAAAAATCAAAAAGGTTAAATAATTGATCATAAATGTTTGCACAAATTACCATTGATAAAAATACCAGTACTTATGATCAATGGTATTACTTACAAAACATCATTGAAGTCAAGAAGAGAAACTTCAAACTCAAAATCAGTTAGAATTAGGGAATTTTATTCTTGAATCTGTTGTAGTAGTAACAGTAGTAGCAGTAGTAGAAGATAATGCAGAAATTGGACTTTGCGCTAGAACCTGTAACCACTTGCTTTTTGTACATGTATGCAAAGAATAATAGTTAAGAAAATAAATCTGATATTCACCAGTCATTATCACCAAGTAGGAAGATGTTAATTTCGGAAATCATTCTACATGCATGTTATGAAAAGCGAGATAACATAGAGTTAACCAATTAATGTTAGTCACTGCTAAGCATTAAGCAATATAATATGTAAATATCATATACAAATTATATTTTATTAGGTAACAAATATTTTAAACAGCTTACTCACTAATTTTAAATTTACAAGTTTTATGTACCTTACTACATAATATTAATATGATGCATTCGATACAGTATTTGTAATGGTGTATGTCGTTTAAATAAAACTAGCAAGTTACTCACAAAATACATTCACATTTGTTAAATATATAACAACCATGATACATAAAATATACTTTTTAACATCATAAAATACAATTGTATTAATTATTGTACATTTAGGATAAAATATTTGGATTGTATTTTATACCATTTTAAATTGTTATTCTTCTTAGTTATAAATGTATTATTTTTTTTATCATATTTAATTTAACCTTTATTCTTTAAGTGTTTTTTTAGTTTACTTAATAAATTAATAAAAAACATTAAACAATTTAAATAACACAATTCTGATATTATTTTTGGATATGCATAAATTAAACTCATTAATAACAGATAATTAAAACAAAGACAATATAATATTAATAGATACCTGAGATACTAAAAAAATAAAGTATAAAGTCATTCATCTAATTTATTCTAATCCATAAATACATAAGTAGGTATTAACTATACTGTATTTAAAGATAATACCTATCATAATTAATAATTTCCCTTTATTAATTATTAAAGTAGCAAAAATGTTTGGTGAACCCATCATTTTTATTAAACAATATTTAATAAACATAATAGTTTTTTTTTCAGTTTCTTATAATTTTTTATAGGTAGGTACTGTTTTGTTATGAAACGAATACCAAATTAATAATGTTATCGTAATAATATTAGAGTAGGTACCTTTATGTTGTGTTAAATAAACAAAATCAGTATGTAGTTGGTGATATTTTTTTTCGTTCTATAAATTATATCAAGTTGTTCACATTGAAAATGTAAATATTTTTCATACATAACCCAGTCCAAATGTTAAAAAATAAAAATTGTTCACAAAATTCAAATCGGACCACTGGTATTACTTAAATAAATCTGTTTAACTCTTAGCAGTTTCCACCGGTAAATTAATAAGTTTAAGGCCGGTTAAAGAGAGCAATTTTAAGAAGCATTTAAAATATTTTAAAATGTTAAGTGATTTTAGGTATTTCACACTAATGTTTATCAATGTATACTTTATAGCCTTATAGGTATACTTAGGCATAGACATTTCATATATTATAATAAATTGTCAGTATTCCAAATTTCTTGCTCAGCTCAAACAGCATTAATCCTAAAACGTCGTACTCGCATATGCTAATTTTGTCTTATTAACGCATAGATAACATCCCAAAATATGCGTTCAGCAGTTCCAATTCGTGTTATATTTATAAATTATTATAATAAAGTGAATCGTCAATTGACCAATTATGAAACTTAAACATTGGCTATCTGGTTCTCTTTTGTTAAATTTTTAAGCAAATTATGAGCATTTTTAAACATCGATATTTTATTCGGAGACTTACCTACTCATAACTTGTCTAAAAACTAAAATAGGTATCGTAAGCATCTAATGAAAGAGAATAGGCGCACATAACTTTCTTTTTTTTTTTAATTTCATAATTGGTCAATTGTTTGCTGTAATATTAAAGCTAACAACACCGCGCAATTGAATAACTGAGCCGACCATCGCGGCAAGACGGATACAACACGGGCGAGTACCACTACGTCCTATTAATAATACGTATGATAAATACAATTATATGTTATTATAGTCGCGAAAAGCAGTTATTTGCGATGCCCGGAGAAAAGCACGACCGCCACCACGGCCACGGTTCTCGCGTGCCAGCTGCGCGACGTCGAACGCGCGTCGCTGCAGTAAGCCCGCAGCCCGTCCCGCCAGTTCCTGCTGGAATTCGGGGATGCACCCCGGACGGAGATCGTCTCGTCCCGGGTGCCGGTCATCCACGGCGGTTGCCAGGGTTTTAGGCGCGGCCTGTTCGCCGGCGGACCACCTACCTTGGACGTGTGCAGTGTTACGTTCAGCAGCGTGGGGTGTTGTTCCACGACCATGAAGTCCATTTCCTTGGGTATGTACCCGTCCCCGTAGATCTGAAATCAAGCGACACGGATGATGTGTTATATATTGTGTCGGAACCGGGGGGGCGTGTTCAGGTGGTTTATACGGGAGTGTATACGGTTCGCCCGACCTGAATCTTCGCTGTGCGCCCCCTCCCCCCACCAACCAAAAAAAAAAGTCTTTCAAATATTATCTATGCACCTATTTGTAAATCTCTGCAATCCTAGTCCACGAATTCTCGTAATTTTTTGATACCAACGCGGCCGGCGATCGGTTTAACGTAATAACTCTCGAATATTATATTGAGTGTTTTACGGTGAATCGATCACCTCCATCCTATATGCATATTTGTATACAATGTAAAAAATGCTGATTAAAGCTTTTATTGCGTTTTATTATATTAGTAGATTCTGATCAGAATATTGATGTTAAAAATAGTATTCTTTCATACTTTTGCATATCTCTAAAAAGATACGTAAGGAAGGTTAAAAATACATATTTTAGGTATCTAAAATAATTTTTAATTAAATTCTACCTAGCAATTTTTGTATACAACAGTAATTAAATAGTATTGCTAGAACTAATGTGTCTGTAAATAAGGTGTTATTATTGTCACTGTGATACTCAATATAAACATATTTTTTACGGAATTTATAGAACAATATTTTTTCCAAATAAAAAAAACGCTTGTAAAAATAATTGGTACTAAAGTTGGAAATGTGGGTATTATACATATTATTATATATGTGTTGTTTTGCATAGATAATAATATTATGTATAATCATGTTTTACTGACCTCAAGCTTGTAAACGCCAGGTAATAATATCCTCCAGAATTCACCGTACTTGGTCGTTTGGAATCCTACGTCACGACCTTTGATCTTAAGAGACGCTTTTTCGATCGGGTTACCGTGTTCGTCCATTACGAACCCGTGGACACCCCGGTGAGCTTCGGCCAAAAATTTGACGAGTGACTAAAAAAAAATTGTCGGAAATAAGTAAATGCATATTAGAGTATTAGACATGGTGCGATGATCAGCACTATTTATATATAACATAATCCAACGTAAATATATAACACAATATTGACTATATTATTGTGATCTTACCAATCGGTTTTCTTCCCAGAGTTTGGGCAGCTCGGAAGTAGGCGGATATTTACAACAAGATAATTCCAATGTCACTTCCATGCAACCGTACCAAACGTAATTAAAATCTTGCATACCTCCTACACGATTAAAGCATAGTATTAGATACAGTTATAAATTATAATGATATATTATTAAAATTAAAATAAATAAATAACAAATATTAAGAATAATAATTATATGTCCTTGGTAGAAAGGTGTAACGAAATATGTATGTTACGCGGTATTACTAAATAAACAAGTAAGTACAATGATAAACTATTTGTATCTGGTCATAGGTAGTGAAGGAGTTTAGTTCCATTCCCAACGTTGCATTATAAAAAAAGTTAAGACAGAATACACATTTTAAGGGGTCCTGTATAGGCAATTCGAATAGAGCGTAAATTAACTATTCTTTAATATTTATTGTTTTCAAAATGATTCACTAGAGTCTAGAGATTCAGTGTCGACATTGTTTTGATCATTCAAAAGTATGAAATAAATTTATGAGAACTAATTTAGTAATACGTTAACGTAAGCTTTTTTTATTTTATCAATAAATATTAATTCTTAATGATTTCAAAATGTTGTAAATTTAAAATTTGAATCATAATAATTATGTGATTTAAAAAAAATATTCACTGTTATTTAGTACAATCTCATCTGTACATTATTTTGTTAAAAAGAAAACGTCGAAGTTGCGTTTATCTCACTGTTAATGGAAATGCGTTTTTAATAATCGTAATGTTTCAATAGGATTAAAAACGGAATCGATGTCGATAGTTGATAAGTCTTATAAAAAAGTAGATTTTAAAATAAAATAAATATAATGTTCTTTTAACGCTGCAGTTGCCATCATTTTGTAAAATAATATTTAGCACGAAATCGATTATAAAATAGGCAATATAGAAAGTATAATAATATTATTGATTATTGACTATTGTATATCATTTCAGCTGTGCCCATTATAATAATACCACAGAATATAAATGATGATACACACACGCGGTACACTTCCGGGCATAAAAATAATAATACGACAGTCCTAGAATACAACTAGGTAAGTAACTGCACTATGCAGAGCTGACTGTTATACTGGCGTTATCCATGTATAATTATTTAATGTTTAAAACGAAAAACATGTATTTTCTGCGCCCGCGGAAATACCTATACTTAAATATGTATGTCTGGCAAGAGTAGTATCTGCATACCGTAGATACCTACTACAATTTGAGATTCGTAGATATCACTGAGGTAGCCAGTGGGTATATTTTCAATCGTAGTATAGATACCTATATAATAATATATATTATATAATATATCTATAATACAATACCTACATTTATCCACGCATGTGATCAAACATATAATGTCTTTGATTATGTATGCGCACAGTTAATTACATTTTACTAATAATAAATATTAAATATGTATTAAATAATTATCGCAATACTGCTGCGATACGTAATAAAAGTCGTTGTTCTTAAGGTAAACACTCGTTATATCGAAGAGTATCTTTTTAATGTTTTTGGAAATATTTTTTGTACATTTTTTTGAAGTCACAGTAAAAAGCAATTTTTTAAACTATATTTTGTATCTATCATCTATGTCATTCAAGTAAATTTTTTTTTTTAATTATTGAACAACAGTATACATCTTTAATTTCATACTCTGCAATGCCATATTTTGAACATAATTATTGTAGGTATGTACAAAAACTTCCAAAAACAAAGTATGAGTAGCAAAACTGAAAACATACATTATGTTTTTTTTCTCAAAAATGTTGTTACGTATGATGACTTCAAACAGTTCAAACTATGTAGAAAAAAATAATATTTTAAAATCATTCATTATATATCTTTTTTGTTATAACGAATGTAATTAGTGCGGCAGTTAAAATAATCGTCCTGTATGGATAATTAGGTAAGTATCTATATGATATGTTTAATAATTCCATTGTGCGTAGGTTTCTAAGGTATGTATCGTTATCGGTTCAAAGATATTTTCTTTATCGTCGTGAAAACATAATAACATAACATTCGGAATTACGTGCGCCTACGATGGTTTGACCGGTTTTTACCTGTGAGCGGATACCACGCGGCTCCGTTGGTGATGCCGTTATTGAACGTCGGCGTTCCTGCTTTGCATGCCACTCCTTGGTTCATCGTCGGGTGGTTTCTGGAGTAGGTCAGAGCCAAATGTTTAAACACGTCGTCGTCGGGCGTCAGCGACGGTGTAGAGGTGTAGCTCTGGAACACTGTAAAGCATAAAACACATAATTGAAAATAATATATGTATTATACAGGTATACCGGGACGTCCGACTAATGACGATGAATGATGATGTTGGGATGATAATATGATAATAAATAATAATATTATACATTGTTATAATAACATCTTGTCAGTGCTCAGTTGTCACGTCCGATAAGAATAATTATTAATTTATTTTACGCGTATTATACCATAATAGATATTATTGTAATAATTATGGCGCTTAAAACGTTGACGCGTGTATAGTGTACACCTACCTAGCTAATAGTATGCACCTATATACAAATTATAGTGTATCTATATTATATGCGCAATGTACATTTTAATTTATACTGATCATTTTGAAATACTGCGAAAAAAAAATAATAACAACACATTTTCATTGTCACGGTCACGATATGAACGGGAACATCACGATAAATACATTAAAATATAGAGACGTCGTTTCGAGTCTACGAGTAACTCCAAATCATTGAGTTACCTTATTTTTTCATTTATTTAGTATATTAATTTTATATATCGTATAGGTATATTATGTTTATACTATAGTCAATGAATGTACAATAGGTATTTTTAGGAACAGCGTATATTATTATTTTGCTATATAATTATATATACGAGTATATACTTACCAGAACACAGTGGCGATGAAATACAGAATCCTTTATAATTAGAATTTCGTTAGACATGGAAAATATCGTTTAAATCCAATTTTTTTTTTTTATAAAATATATGATTAATTTTTAAATATAGTACTCATAGATAGATTACTAACCTATGTTGGTCAACATATTATATAATCATGGTTTATAATACAGACACGTTTCGTTAGTTGAAACAAAGGGGATAAAATTAAAATAAAATCTAGAAATATAAATGAAATGTATAATATTAATACTCGTACGTTTAAAATTTAAAAAATCATGTTTTAATATTTTAATTTTTAGTAAAGGAACTGTAAATGCAGTAACATTATAACGTATCTAGTACCTATCTTAGTAAAAATGCTATAAAATTATATTCTATATAATAAGATATAAATTGTATCAACATTAAACAAATATCATGCAAATAACTACATAATATGAGCCCTTCAAATTAGATGAAAATATTATCTGATGCACAGATTATGCTTTAAATAATATTTATAATAATAATAAAAGTTTGTATTCTACTATTAAACTGGGTGTGGGTCTATATTTAATCGATCTATTGATATTAGTATTTTGTATTATTATTAATATATTATGATTTATGGTATGCAGTTCACAAGAGGTTATGAAATTATAAGTATAGCAATGATAATATATAGTCGACTCACTTGAGTTGGGAGTGTTATCAAACGGATAGCTTGCCACTAAGGCACCCCCGTGAAGTCCACCAGACAGAACAAACTGTATCTTGGACGTCCATTCCTTGACGGCATCAGTTTCCGGTTGTCCTCTCTTGTTGTTTTGCTTGAAATAGTCTGGGAAGTTGCGGTTCAAATCAAAACCGCGTGCGTTGTACCGGCCTTGGCCGCCATCGCACTGACCTTCGCGGGCCACCTCAAAACCGTCCGGGTTCATTGACGGCAACACGTGGATTCGCGTGTTATCCAAAAGCCATCTGATGTACGGGTCCACCGAGTAACTGTTCACCAAATACTAATGGACACAAACCAAATTTTTATTTTTATTTTTAAATTAAATAATACTAATACAATTTGATATTGTTGATTCATATATTATATTATCGTCCCTTGTAAATTTATTAATTTTTTAAAAAAATTTTTTTTAGCGCAGGGCTGGAATGCTAAATAAAAAGTAACGTTTTACCCTAAACTACAATACACCGTAAATAAAACAATACAAAATAATTTTTGGAAATAGCAATTCTTTCTCGCCAATCGCTATATTTATTTAATAAGTTTCGAAATTCTAAACGTCCCGAATAAATAAATAAACAGTTAATGTAAATATTTGTTATTTATTTATGACTTTGTCATTTTGTCCAATACCATATCTCTTTCTGAATCAAATATCAATAATGTTTTGATGAATAAATAAACAAATATCAAAAAAACACAAAAGATGTAATATTATTTTAAATTTAAAGGGTGTATTGATTAGATTATATTATTTAAAATTAATAGCAAATATTGGCTAGTTTTTATCTTGTGCTATATCCGAAACCGATGACTGAACGCACACGGGTATATGCGGATTATTATTAAAAATCTGATAGGGTAAAGTTATAAAGATTGGACGTTGTTAGCAACTCACAAATACCATATATATCAGATATACCGTTCAAAATATTTTATTAATTTTGAGTCGAGGTACGGGAAATAAGGGAACAATTACCATCTGGCGCCTTCACCCATGCGGAGGGCAGACTGCAGTGCTAATATGTGTAATTTTTACGCACAATGCAACCACGAAAAAACGTGGAAATATAAAATATTTACCGGAAACCGGAAACATTCGATACCAAGATATATATATTTAAATGTACAATGTACGTAAGCATAAGTCGAGAAACTGCTAGAAACATACGACAGTCTATAATCGTTTTTGTAAAATGTACCGTAAACGCGAAATATTCGTTGTACGCTTTTTATACGGTCGTCAAATCAACAATTAAAAATAATTTTACGGATTATTATACGTTTTATTCTTACGGGAAATAATTTCTTTGAATTGAATTCTCAATAGTTTTACGGAATTCAGTTGTATACTTTGTGCACCACAACTCGCACATTTAAATCCGGCGGTAAACAATGTTTCCGAATAGATTGTTTTTATATGTATGTTATTATTGCATAATAATGCTTCCTTTAAACAAAATTTCGCATGAAAATTAAAATCAAAAGTAACGCGTTCAAGTGTAAACTATAATAATAATATCTCCAATGGTGTTAAAACGGTTATTATTATACACGACTCCAAAAATCGTAAAAATAATTATAGAATTTTTTTTTTTTTTTCAAGAACTAGTTTAAGATTTATCATCATGAATAAATTAAAATTTAAAATTTACAGTTATGTATTATGTAACTGTATGTCTGTATATGCATGTTATTACGGCTAAACTATATTATTATTGTGTATGCATATGTGATGGCGTTAGCGTGCACGGCGATTGACGTCTGCAACAGTTGTCAGTTTATCAATAATTTCAGAATTCCTAATGTATTATATAAATATATGTATGTATGGCGCATTATAATTATATCCAATAGATTATTTAAATAACTACTGAGCATCATTTATTTTCGATTATTTTATTCAAATCAGTGTAATATAAAATAATTGTATACGAATACTACATTACAAATTACCTATTCAGATGGAAAAGGGTTGCTTTAACTTTTGAATACGGCATATACATAATGGCAATCAATCAAAGAGTATGGAATCTTATTGAAATATGTTATTTCAATATACAATAAATCGTAGAAGTATAATATATAGTATATACATGTAAAATTGTACATTTTTAGAATATTTTCAATTGTCTGCACGGCTGTATATTATATCTATTAGTTATTACCTATTGGTAATAGCCGATGGGTACTAAAGTTTTATTAGGTATAGACTATAGTTACCTGAATAAGATGCAACATGAGCTCTCTGCCAACCGCTTCGTTTCCGTGCATATTAGCTACGTATTTGACATCTGGCTTGCCAATCATGTGTTCGTACGGACTGGAAGACACCACCATGACCCACAAGTCACGACCTATAATATTTAAGTTTTTTTTTTTAATTTTATATTGTACATTTTAGATTGGCATTATAATTGAAGGTAATAAACATATATTATATTATTATATACGATTATACAATATTATACGACGATTATTTCAGTGTTCTTACAATTGTTACTCAAATTGTCGAATAATATATTTTAAAGTTATATAAGCGATATTTACACATAAAAACAAGAAGTACACATAAAGTACATAATATATATTAATAATAGATATTATTATAATTTTATTTATTATTCATTATTAGTTATTACAATATTAATAGTTCTTATATTATACTGTGTAACTTAAAGACTAAAGTATACGATATCGAGCATGATAAAAGTTTCAATATAATAACTAATAACAGCTGAATTGCTCGAAATTTTTTGTAAAAACTTTAACTTGTTACTAGAATTTTGTGAAGTATGTAAATATTTTTTCACATGTTGTAGTGCTGAAAAATTTTCAATCTGGAACGCTAATAAAATAACATTTAATCTGTATAGATGATAGCGATGGTACTATAAGTATACTTATAAGCTTAGACCTAGTGAGCTCTCTCGATAAAACTAAAACAAGCACATTCCTCTAGTTTTAAAAACAGTATGTGCTTATTGCGCTTATGACACACTATATAGTAATTATATTTTACAATAATAATACTAAATGGTTTATATTTTATATTATAAGCAAAATCGAAATCAATTAGAAAATGCATACCGGGTATGTCATACGTACTCAACCAAGACTGAAACAATATAATAAGCCAATTTTACAAAAAGGAGACATAACCGCACTGTTGTCCAGGAAAACAAATCAATAATATTTAGACACAGGGTCTTCGAACATAACATTTTAAATGTGAATCATTAACATCGTATTATGTACAAAGTATAACAGTAGAAAATAATAATGTAAATAGGTATTAACAATGAGTAGAATATACTATATATAATTTTATAAATGCGAGGCTTACCTTGGACGGATTTTCCGATGGAATAGAGAGCTGTGAGGTTGGGGAATCGAGATGATGTGGTCCTCAGGAACTTGGTCATCTTATCGTAGTCATGATACTTAAATTCGAGCTGATAGTTTTGATCCTGGACCAGGTCCTGGGAACTGTAGTGCGGGCCATACGCAGAGTCAACGGCATAACCACCGGAAGCTGGTGATGGGTTACCAGGGTGATGGTAGTTGTTTCCGACGGCGCGGTTGCCCACATTCTTGCCCTCGATCACATCGCCAGGTACGGGAGACCCGGCACGCGTATACTGTGGTATCCTGTGATTGTTTATCGAACCTGAGCTGATCGACTCCTGGGCTTCCTCGTCTAACAGGGGCTGATCCTGCTGCAACAGAGCTCCTCCGTCGCCATATTGTTCGCCGTACACGGTGGAAGCTAAGCCAACCGCGTCCGATTGCTTTCCATGTTGCAAGTGTTTTTCATACTGTTGCGACGGTGATGGGTCTTGGGAATACGTGTCCGGTCGAATTTTGCTCTTGATTACCTCGGCGCCACCGGTCAGCTCCTCCGAATCGTAGTACTGGTGTTGTTGCTGTTGCTGTTGGATGGACGATAGTCGTTTTTCGGATTGACAATGAACTGGCAGCGCGAATATGGCGACCGCGATTGTAACCACGACCAAAGTCCGAACCGACAGCAGCAGATGCGAGCGACGACCGTCAGCTCTCGCCCGGCACGTCGTCGCGGTGGAAGGTGCCATCGTTCGCGATTAGTCTGTAAACACACAACATGCATGATTAATATAATAATTATGTTATTGTCTTATTTTAATGTTATATCAATAAATATTATTAGGTTTAATCATATGATGTCACATAGAAGAGTCCGGAACTCTAGTTAAGTCATTGAATGATTGAGTACTCTGTGGATTAAATCAAATTAGAACTAACAAATCATGAGCATCGCGTAATCCATAACGATTAAAGACCCATTCATAGAGTCTATATCACAGTTGTAAGCTTACCACCATAATATAACTATTAAGTATGTACCTACACGTCCTACACATATGTCCTTCCATAACCGTACAAAAGAAAAAGCTTATTCAATAATATTCATTAAAACTGGATTTATACTATTTCCAATAAACGATGTATTCGATTTTACTAACTACGTTAATTTCATATAAAAATTAAAACAATTATTAATATAATTTATATGCATGCAATGCTGTTATAAGTTTTACTTTTTTGTATTATTATTATTTCAATTTATTTCCATACTTATATATTATATTATTTTATCACATATTAGTATATTACCTATTAGGATAATATTTTAATTATATTATTCTTTTAGTTTTTTCTTCAATTATAATATGTACAAATATATATATATAAATACTTTTGCTTTTCAAAAAAAAAGGTTTTATTCTAGCAATAATATTTTTATATTTGTATTAAGTTTAATTATTTTACAACGACTAAAATCAAAGCTACAGTAATGAGTAATTTTTAATTTTTAAATGTCTAGTTATTTATCACATTTGATTATTGTACAAATGATACAGATTGTAAATAAATATTTTTGATAAAAAAAAAAAATTTAGTTTATTTTACCGGAAAATAAAAATAAATGTTTGGCTTTGTACATAACGATAACGTGATGCCTGTGATGGTTCAATAGAATGAAAATGCGAAATGCATTAAAAGGTGCAGTAGAGCTGTGTGCTAAATATTAGTGGGTTTGATAATATCGAATACCTATTATTATACTACCACTACGATACGAATATACGATATGTACACGCCCTTGAAAGATATTTCGTCTATATTAAATACGTATTCATTGCTACGCTAATGATATAATTTAACCTAAATATAACCTATACAAATATTGTAATGCATAAAAATAAATTATAATATAATTTTATAATCCCTTTGTATAATCCGTCTTTTTTTTATATCGATTCCGTGAGTCTACGATAGAGCACATCAATTTAAGCACCGTATACTTAAATACGTGAAAGGTACGCGTATGTGTAATTTTTTATCCATGTTATACACTATATATTAAAGCTAATTATTACATTATATTTATAATAAATATTATTATATGCATTCCACGACGATTTGTTTAAAGACGGTTCTCGTAACAGTAAAACGTGTTCATTAAAAAATGACTAATACTTAGGATAATCGTAATGTACATGTTATACGTACAACTAGTATACAAAGTAGTCTTCCTATGGTCAGGGTTGCGGGAAGGTAACGGGTTTATAACTGCTATTACATTATACACGCGACCGTATTATAATATAATATGATACAACGAGAAACTGAACGGTTATTTAAAAAATGTACTTCAGTGGATATTTAATTAAGTATACAGTATACGATTGTAACCGAATGACTCGCCTGCGCGAACTAAAA
Organism: Rhopalosiphum padi; assembly: GCF_020882245.1. Lineage (NCBI taxonomy): Eukaryota > Metazoa > Arthropoda > Insecta > Hemiptera > Aphididae > Rhopalosiphum > Rhopalosiphum padi. The sequence goes on along the minus strand of NC_083598.1, from coordinate 6,098,172 downwards.
CCTCCTGCCTGACATGATTTTATAATAATATATTCAAAAAAACAGAATATCCAAATAATACTATCTAATATGTTCCGTAATAATAATATCTTTATAAGCCGTTGTCCTGGAAAAATCCCAAAAAACGGTGTTTTCTCTTTTTATTGGATGACCTATCCTATACAAACACGTTCTTATATCGATTTACCTATATATCATAAATTGAGCATATGACACAACTGCATGGATTTTGCACCCGTAAGTATACAGTAAATTGTCTGAGGTAGGTTTTAAACGAAAATAATAAATTCTTGGTAAAACAGGTATTTAATATTAATATTAATATATTAAATAAAATAAATTAAAAATTATAATATTTAATTAATTAAATAAAATATTAATATATTTGTAAGGTAATATATACAATATATTGTAATTATATTTATGTATACAGTATACAGTATACACATATCGCATTTAGTCATATAATGAAATCATACACACAAATGGAATAGATATAAAATAATATTGACATAAAATCGAAAAGTTCTAGTAAAATTGTTATTTTTATTAATAAATATTTTTTGATAAGTGTGTATTATTTATAAAAATGAAGATTTTATACATACATATACGTAGGATCGCATTAGGTACAACATCGAAATATAATGTCATAATAACGAATATTATGAAATAACAACATTTATTTGAATATAATATACTTGAACTTTAAGATAAGTATGAGTGGGTATTTTTCGTTTTGGGTATAGGTTAGGTAAAGGTTAGGTTAGCAACTCTCATAATTTTCAATAAACGGAAAAGCCATGTACACGACCATTAGGATTAGTTATTATACATAATATTATATTATTATTATTCAACGCAAAAACATGATTTGGCGGTCGCTTATTTTTTCCCGAAAGTATTTCATTGTTTGTGTCACTTTCCGGATCTCATCGGTATAATAATTATTCGCGCTCTATTTCCACCTAGCCGGAGCGTCCGCGTCACGTATACTTATACACTATTATAATATATGTACACACACACACACACACACACACACACGAATAGAATACTCGTATAGAATATATATATCTATACTACTTTATCATCACGTTCGCTTTAAACACGTGTTTTTTATTTATATATATATCATATTAAATTTATTTCATATTATATTTTGCATGTATATAGCATATGTGGTATTACCTACATTGTACGAGTACCTATACGCATATAATAATGTGCCAGCCGTCAGAATTTCAAAATCTTGAGAAACGCTCATCATTGTTGTTTCATAGGCAACTATATGGTAATACGTACGGCGAAAACAGTTTATGTTGAAATACTAGAGGAAGAAATGTACAGCTGGGGAACTGCACGAATGTACGAGTAAAAAACAAAATAGAAATATAGCCAATATAGGTTTTCAAAATTGTCTCAGACGAATCGATGAAATCGCCACGGCCGACCTGTCCGATCGAATCATATTATATACACAGCTGTAGCTGACATAGACAAAAACTGGAACACATTATTAGCATGTATATTATATAAATATACAAATTTGAAATTTGCGAAAGGTAGGATCGACGAATCCACATTAAAATGAATAGCTATATTACCTGTATATAAGTATCAAACGTCTAAACGACTCAAAATATTAATGTATTCGTTGAATAAAATTCCCCTGAGGAAAAATTGCAGATATGCACACTGTCATTATAGGTATATCGTATATAGTATTATAAACAGTATTGTATAACGTATAAGTATCAGAGCATTCAAATTATATTATATTACAATGTACGACGTATTGTGTGTGTTATAGAATACGTATAACATGTGAAAACATTCATAATTTTGGTGTTAAAATAAACGCTATACAAAGTACAATGGACAATAGACAATAGTAAAATAGATAATTAGCATAAAACGTAATTATTATTAGAATTAAAATAATTTGCATTAGATAACTTAGTGTTATAAAATATGATATTATGTTATTATTGTTATTTGTTTAGTGTTTTAGTATGTCGTTAATTTTACTTTCGAGCGGTACGCATTCGTCGAACAAAAAACACACTTTTCATCCGTTTTGAAATTTTTACTGTCATGTCTACATATCATATATGCACATATTTTTGTATACAATATCGATAAGAGTTATCATATTATCAATATAAATTAATTAAACCGTTGACCACTATAATATAATATTATAATAATGTTATTATTTTTCAAATATTTGGTAGTTTTACGGAAAAAATTTGTATACGTTCTAGGACGGAGCTTAATAACAATATTCTTGTCGGTTTTATACGGTAAATATTGAGATACGGGTGTTGGGTATAAAATTGCTCAGGCCCAGGTTATGTTAGGTTAGACCAGCGATTTTCAAACTTTTTTTTACGTACCACTTAGGTATATTATCAATCAGTCGCGTACCACTAATGACTAAAAATAGAACGATCCAAAATCCAAATTGTACAGTTAAATACATTTTTTTTAAATGATAAGGCAGTAAAATACTACAACTACAGTATAATTATTTTTTATTTTTTAGTTTTTTCAAATAAGATATGAATTAAATAATTAAATGGATTTATTATCCAAAAATGGCTCTTCGCGTACCACAGTTTGCAGAGAACCGCTGGGTTAGACCAGACCATTTAGTGGAATGGTGGAGATAGTAGCCATAACTTTATTCCTAGGTTAGGTCTATGTGGACATTTCCTCTACACTTCTCTACTAAGTTATTATATTTGCATATAAATTGTAATAAATATAAATTGACACTAATACTTATCCAATATTATTCACCAAACATGTATACATATATGTATATTATGTATATATATTCCTATTTTTCTTTAATAATGTATTTATTCAAATGTTGATTATTGGAATTTTTTAATATATTTAACACTTAGGACTATATCTTCATTATTTAGATTTATAAAGTACTAAATTAACTTAATAATTTACAGTAAAAAATTGGTTTTCATTTGAAAAAAAGAAATTGGTACTTTACTCCTTACTTAAATGATATAACAAATCTAAGCATTTGTTAAATTTGGGAAATAGCCTTGCAGCAGTTGCAGCTTACCTACTAATTCTTAACTAATTTTATTCCTCATAGAAGAAAACATTATTTTGTGACTAATTAATTATTACCCATTGTATTATATAAGGTGAGTTACTGGCTAAGCCGCCATTCCAAGTCTTCACTTAGTTGCGTCTATGAAGATATAATTAATAAGTAAGTTATTTACAGTAATAACAAATAACTTAACTATTATATTTTACATAAACATTCTATACGATAATAAAATTGAATGAATTGAACACGTACTATGTCACACTAAAAAAAAAGCGTGTGCAGATTACAGATAATTACTAGATTTTGGGTATAAATCCACGCGTCTAAAGATAATAATGAAAATACAGTGAAGTATTAATAATTATAGGTTTACATTTTTGTGTGTAATTATACAGTAATAATACGCGTTGTTTACAAATCGTCAACATATTCCATTGTACGTACATAAATATATAATAAACAGCCATAAAAAGTAACAATCGGTAACACACAATTGCCGGATGTAACTTTTTGCAATCGTATGATTACAATACAATTTATTATAATACACCGGCACCACGTCATATTATTGCTGATCGTTGCGTAGTGGTGAATGGTGATAGAGGTCCATCGTCCATCAATAATTGCGCGTAAACAACAGAGTATATACTAAGTTATATGTTAATAATTGTTATGTAGGGGTGAATACCGTCAATGGGTAATACCATTTACTAATGTTTCTAAAAAATGATTATGAGTTTATGACGTTTGGGTTTACACTTATACTTTGGATTAGTAAATAATGATATCGTAATCTTAAATTTAACATAGGATAATTAATTTTATGAATTTTATCCTCATCAAAAAAGCATTAGAAATTTTTATCACATTTCATTTAAACAATTTACAATATCGACATCATTATAAGGTTGTTTTTATTTAATTAAGATGCAATATAATCTAAAATTTGTAAAAAAAAATATGTTGTCATATTCAAACTATAGTTACATCAGTTATTTTTTAAAACATATTTGAATACTGGTCATAATGTATTGAGTTTAATAATACATTTTGAATTACCTACCCGTTTTAAATGGAGTTTTAATATGATTATAGTATTACCATATAGTATTTATAATCAATGGTATTACCTCGTCATAGGGAGAATACTGGTTATATTTGATAAAAAAAATTAAAGAGAATATTATTCTTATGGCCATGAAATTCGTATCTACTATAATGCTGCCAAATTATGAATGCTTCGATTCTTAACAGAACTACATTGATTCAATTATTATTTTTATAGATATTTGATTTCTCGCTTAGGTAACCGATATTCCCCCTCCCTTCTCCCTTATATATACCAGATCCATATAATACCTACAGTTATATTATTTATGTAAAACCAATGAGTAATAATGAGTATAGTCACACTACATTAGCTAAGTTAGGTATTAAATAATTTAAAATGCAGTCAAAAGGATATCGGCGCACAAGTAATTTTCTCTTTCATCTCTGACCTATGCGCTGTAATATAACAAATTTACGCTCAGCAAAATAAATAATATTGTGTTGTTAGCTATTATATTGTTAGATATAATATATCTATAACTTATAAGCAATGGACTATACATTAAACATTTTTGCTCATCAATAGGCAATAGCTGCTAGGAAACGCTACATAAGAAATAATATTATGTCACTTATTATTATTACTGCAGTCATTTATCGATTGTCTTCAGTGTAGCTGAAGTATAATATATACCTACGTAGGTACCTAAATAATCAGTTGTTCATGAGCAGTGAGCACCTATAATATTAAAATGTTATATATAATTAGATATGTATATTATCGTATATTGTATAAATACTTTCCCCGGAACAAAAGCTATTAAAAAAAAAAATGCATTTTCTCTTTTTACTTGTGGAAAATGTTAATTCGATGATGGTAATATTAATATACAATCAAAAATTTTTTACAATACCATTATAATATTATATACTGCATATGTACTGGTACCTACATCATGATATGCAATTTAATAGCCACGCTGCAATAAACTTCATTATTATGAAAACGACAATAATAATATATTTCCTTATGCATAATGTATATAGATAGGACGTAGATACTATACATATTATACGTGTAACGAGTATGGCCATGTGTAAAATGTTTATAACTTGGGACGCGAAATGTTTTAATATTCCATTTGATTACTTTTATCCTTTTTTTATGTGGATATTTATTTAATAATAATATTATTATATTATGTAAAATATAGTGGAAACTCCATACCTCTAATAAATAGACACCGTGATATACTTTTATAGCGGCTATTAATAATAATATGGCTATTAAAAACATATGTCAAGCAGAAAAAGAATTTAATATTTCATTATGCTGTAAATATTACCTAAAACTCGAAATACTAGACATTTAAAAAAATATATGTAAATAAATAATATTTGCTGGTGTATCTATTCTGAATACGTATATAGGTTTAAAAATATAAAGCTATGTATTATAATTTATCTAGATTACATACGACTCATACGAGTAGGGTAAATATTATGATGAACCTATAAACGAAGAATATGCGCAGCGTACAGTCATGGCCAATTAACTGCAACCGCATCCTACTTGTGTAATAATTTTTGCAATATGCAAATCAAATAAAAATCGTCGCGAGTACATAGAATATAGTGCATATACACAATGGATTTCCGAATAAATGAACCAGCCGAATTTTCTTTGGCCTACTGATATATAATATAATACTGTGTGAAATAACGAGTGTAGATAATGTTCGTGTGTATTATATATCTATATCAATAAATCAGTTTGTAGTTTGGTATATATACAAAATAATAAAAAATCCAAACATGATATTATTGTAATGGGCTAGCAATTTACTACTAATTCTAAAAACTATTAGGAGATAAAGTGTTGTTGCATGATTTTCATACAGATGCAATTATTATAATAAAGATGCCGAAAGTTTCACGGAACCGAGTAAAAAGTTTTTTATCATTTTTATCAAAATAAACTATAATAACCACAATATTATAATTTATAAAATAATAATAATGTATTCAATGTTTTTTTATTTTTTAATTAATAACAGTGCGTGCATTAATGTAAAATATTTATAATACGATATTTCTTGATTAGACCCAAAACCCGAGACGCGTATAATACATATTCTGTCTAGTCCACGACTTTAGTCGTCTAAATCTATGAAGCTATAACTGTATATCCGTATATTATATTAGGTATTTACTATTTACATATATAACGCACTGGCATCAAAGTCCGTAACGAATTTTACGCACGCAGTTACATACTAACACGTCGGTATCTAGGCGACGCACTTATTTTTAATCGCGTTGTGCACGTCATATTATACACGATGTATGTAAAGAAAACTGAATAGACGAAAAGGGTTGTCGATGGCTGCTATAATTTACGTATAGGTATTTAAAAAACAGTTTATAACAATTTTAGCGAGTATTAGATCGTCCATAATGTTATAAAAATATTATATTTGTGTCGTTTAACCACATACCTATAACAATAGTTGTATCGTATGTAAAGCAGGTTAATAATGTCAATAGATATACCATATAGAATATTATAAGAAATTCATGTTACAAAATGGAGTGAATATTATTTTAAAAACGTGTGTATGATAAACATCATAATATATTATATTTATATAAATATATATAATATCGCGCGTACACCTGCTTCGTGTATAGGAATGCTTATATACACGCATTATTATGACAATACGAGACTATATAGACGCGGCCTAAATAAAACACGACAATGCAGCAGCGGCGATTCGTCTTCATATACAAGAATAATAATATACAATATGTGGGTCATCGGGGCAACAGTTCGTGGCGCGAGGGGGCATTGTCTGCGGTGAGCTCGTGATGTATATCACAGCGGTTTATCCGAAGAGAAAGAGACACTATAGGGTGATGACGCGGTATATATACGATATGCCTACCCACAGTACATCGCGCAAGAGGCGCTTCTCCGGACACGAGGTCGTCGCAAATCGAAAACAGAGACCGGACGTCCAAAGAAATACCGATGACGCGAATACTACGCGGAAGGCACGCGACCGTGCGCACAGAGAAATTACGGCACTTAACCCGGTTATCGGCTTGCTGACCATAGGATTATTATAAATGTAATGGGCCCAGAGGTATCTCACCGTGTTTGTCCCCGGAAAACACAATTTTCCTCATTTATTAATTTTTTTATAATCTATTATTTTAAAACTATGTTTACGATATTATTAGTTTGTTTACTCTCGAAATTATACAATATATTTTTTTATTAATTTTGAAATAACCCGTATGATTTAGATCTGACACAAATTTTATACAAAAATATACTTGGTTTTGATCAATTCTACGTACTAAAATAAAATTTTAAAAATATGATGTAGACATATTGAAAATACTAAATAAATACTTAAATAAATAATTGAACTTTTTAATAGATTATATAACTAAACAATACAGTAAATAAAATTATAACGAACGGGGTTTCTCAATTCATTACACAAAAAATAAAAATTTTAAATACTTGCTAGGACAAACACGTAAGTAAGAAAAACATCGTAAATAAAATCATCAATTTTTCTGTATCATATAATTACATAATTAGTGAACCGTGAGTTGAAAAAAATATAACTACAAAAAAGTTCAATATCTGCCATTAGTGTAAGACTAGGATAAGTAAGATAACGTTAAGTAATTCATGAAAAAAAACTATTCGTCGTAAATGATAGGTAGAGGTAATAGCTTCTCGAAAATCATATTTTTTCTATTAGGATAATGTAAGCAATATTTTATTAATAATGATGATGATATTGTGAGGAAGATAATCGATTTTTGTTATACACATGAAATTAATAACCAACTAAACTAATTTATTATTACCGAAGCCTTACATATTACTCTCACACAATTTTCCTCAAAATACGACCTTCATTTAATCGTATAGGTCCCATATTACTATATTAGTTAGAAAATATAAAAAGTGTAGAATAAAAATTAGATAAAAATTTTCAAAATGATTGGTGCATTTATATCACCAAATAATATTTTATTTGTATTATTTTTCATTGTCTATTTCCTATTGTAATCCAAAAAAGAGTTTTATATAAAGACATTAACTACTTTTAAAATATTATATTCTTCAGAAATAATAATATAATAATTAATAACAATGTGTAGTGAAGATCTAATTAAATTAATTGCTTGGTAAAAAATAAAGATAATTATTTTTTAAACTTAAATGTAAAGTTACTTAACGTAGATAAAAATAAAAAAAGTAAGTTCAAGGAAATAAAAATATTTTAAATGTCTATTAATATTAAATTGTTTATAATACCTTTAAATTTGTATTTGGTTAGATGTTTCTTGATTTTTCATAGGCGACTCTATCCGTTTATAATGTTGTTTTTTCAAGCTACAAAAATTTGACATTAAACGACGACTCATTCTAGTCTGGATCGAGACTGACTCAAAAACTCAGTTTTGTCGTATCTGAACTGGTTTCCCACCACTACGTTATCATTCTATGCAATAGTAGCGTGCGTGCGCCTGTCCACTTTCTTCTTCAATTAAGTATTAACCATTAAACCATTATAAATTATAATATACTTTATGACAGATTGAAAGAGTCTATTGACTATGGAGATAATTAATTTAATACAAAATACTTTATAATTTTGTTACGCAGATTTTAAAATGTAATAATTATTAAAATTCTTTCTCTTTATTATATCATATATTGTTTTTCTGATCCCTCGCACATTTTTCCTTTAAAATTACGTCACGTTTTTCCGATGTCTTCCGTATTCTGTAAGTATACCTACACTTTATTATATATTATGTACTGTTAAAAATACAAAATGAAAATATGTAATAACTTCATTGTTTACTATCGATTTTGTACACTGTTAGTATTATAGCTAGGTAGTTAATATAATTACCTTCAGGTATAAAATAACATATATTATCATTTTTCATTATATAATTTATTTATATGATTTAATATACAAATTATAATACGATTAATGTAGTTACTAGATAGTATATAATATGTATCTTTAACTTTATATTATTCAAGAACTTTGAAAATTTATTGTGGATATTATATAGTAGCAATATCAGTCAACAAATATCATTAAATTATAAATACATTTTTAGCCTTAAATTTAGTATTGTTATTTTTTTAACAAGTTTATATACGCATAATAAAATATAACGATTATATAACGATACTATTGTCTATTCCTGAGTAACGTTAACCCGATAATAATAATTTTATTTTATTATAATTATTATTAGGTAGATAGACGTCATATTATATTATAGCCAGTATAGGTATATTTAAAATTTTAAACAAAATATTACGAATAAAAATGGAAGCCATAATAATAATATTAATAATATTATTTATGTAATCTTTAAAATATTTGTAAACTTCAATAATCTGTTATTTTATTAGTAGATACGCAGTAAAATCATTGGATTATGAAATCAGGTTTATCATAAGCTAATATACAGCGTTTAAAAATATATTTTGTCAATATTTATATTTTACGACAAATAAAAAAATTAAATAATAATATACCTATTATAATTATTTAAACATTTTTTTTTTTATATGCCCGTTTATATATTTTAAATATTTTCAACTTTTTATATATATATATATATATATATATTGCAGTATGCTGGCAACTAGAGCTCGGAAGTTGTTGCATTTGCATGTTTTTTTTTGAACTGTTAGATTTATTGCTAAGTGCAGAGCTAGAAATTCGTTCTAAGACACTACGAAAAACTTACCAAAAGTTTATAGTGCATATTTTTACAAATTTAGTGATTTTTAGATTTTAGAGCATATATTCTTAATTTATGAAGATTTACTATGAATATTTGTAAATAAAAAAATAAATACATTAATATTGAGAGATATTAGATATTCTTGTATCGTATTTTTTTTTTAAATTATGATTAAAAATTAAAAATTAGAATTATTTTTATTGTTTTGCTTTTTACGTGTTTATAATATTTTATAAAATATTTCTGCAAATAATAATTTTGTGTAAAAAATAAAATATAAGTGCATATTTAGTACTTTTTAAGTGCATTAAGTTCCGAGCCCTACTGGCAACATAATAATATCATACTGTATATTGATCAGAAAGTTCACAGAAAATAATATATGGATCATGAGTTATAAACTTATAACAAACGGTATACCACTTTTTTCTTATAATACCTATACTATTGTAAGAACCTTATAAGTATATAATGTACCTTGTGTTAACATGTAGGGTCAATATATTTATATTAACTACTATATAGGCGCGTATTATTATATTAGTTTCACGTTTTCACGCAGCATCTAATATGTCAAAAAATGAATTGATTTTATAAGGCATAGGCACAATAATTAACTACATCTCAACTATATATGTATACACAGCAACTAACGTAGTCTTTTAACAACGCGCACGCCCGCAATGTGTTTAAATTTATCGGGTCAACGATATTTTATCGTGGTGCGAAGCCTGGCGGAGGTTGTTTTTACCGTTATGCGCCGTAACGCATACTTCTATAAAAACTATTCTAAATGGAGTTCACAGAGTATCCTTGTGCGTTGTATACTACTCAGTATTTACATGACTAAAACGGCTTTATGAAAATATTGTATTTATTCTATAATGACACGTCGTCACAAACATTATTATAATATATTTGTATAACTGACATAGGTATCCGTAAACCGCAAGGCTGACTGATCAGATCGGTATGTGATAAGCTGATTTTTTAAATTCAAAATTCTTCCTATGTTATTCAATTAGTAATAGGAAAAAAAATGTAATATCGGTCAATAACAAATTATTAAAGCTTTATATTTTATTTTTTTACTTGAAATGATTTTTTAGTATTTTTCAATAGCAATGTGTATACATTATGCATGAAATCCAAAGTTTAGATAGTTATAGCGAGTCGAGAACTGTCATGATTTCGAAGAACATATCTTTACTACTTACTAGATATCACATTGATAATTTCAAAAACAATAATGTTGTTTCAGAATATTAAATTAATATTTATAAATAAATAAATATACTAAATTAATAATAATTAGGTTGTGGTCTAAAAATAAGTAAAATATCAAAAATATCATTATATTTTATTATGTACCTATACAAATTATATATTTTATGGATCAAAAAAATAATAGTTAAACATTTATGTCTTATACTAATAATTTTAAGACAAATACTTATCGCCATCGCTTTTCAAAATTACAATAATAGTTGGAAAATAAGTGACTTGCATTAATAATAACATCAAATTTAAATATTATAGCATATACCAGGCATTAAAACAACAAATACTTATATGCATATACACGATTGTTATTATTTTTTTTTATATTAGGAGAGATTTTAACTAGATTAACGATTAACCATGGTTAAGTAAGAAGTTATGTTTAGTTATGACGCGTGTGTTGCTAAAATTCTCAGGTGATCACCCATCCGGGAACTAACAACTAGCCACTAGCTTAAAATAATTGTTATAACTTATAATATAAATAAAGATAAAAATTTACTGACTTAATAATTAGTGTAAATTCAAATACGATTATAATAAATTAGTATAGATAGGTAAATCACTAAAGCTGTACAGGAAAATGTATATTTATTAAGTGCTTACAAGTCAGAGAGTTAGAAGGTGTATGGGTATATTATATACAGTGGAAAAAGTTTAAATGTTGTTTCGAATCGTTCAAACTTTCAATCCCAGACACCTAACATTTCACCAACTACAAAATGTATATTTACAAGATAAATAATAGTTATTAAACGATTAAGTAACATACAAGCCTAGCATACTATATAGGTTTGATAACTTTACAATTAATAAGAGTTAAGTAAATAAATCATATTCACGAATACAAAGAGTTCAATAAGTTTAGGAACGGTCATTAGACTAATTATTGAGACTGATAAACGATAATCTGATATATTTAATGAGGTTATTAAATTTTTTACATCATAAATATACAACAATATTATCTGTTATTGCTCCACGAAGGTATTAAAATCTGCATACAGTAATTAAGAGTTTTCAAACTTATTGATCACCTGGTATATTGTATAAAAACAAATGTTTAGAAAATACGGAACACGTCTTGATAATAATTTTACTTTTTAGTACAACATAATAATTTATTGTACTTAACCTTTAAATTTTATTATTTAAATTAAAATATAATTTTATATTATCAAACGATATTTTAAAATTTGCGATTTTAAATATATTATATATAATAGATTATACGGATACCGGAAAAAAAAACCACGGAAAATAGAACACAAATTAAAAAACATTATTCTAAATTTAATTTTCTATAATTAATATTATATAATATTTACAAATATTTAAATTTCAAATATTATTGAACTTAAATATTTTTAATGCTTTTATTTTATATTGATAAAATATAACTTTTTGTAAAATATAGAGTAAATAATTTTTTATTACTATAAATTCCATTTGTAGAGTTTTTTATTCATTATCTTAATGTATTATGTGTTATTATTTGACTGAGTAAAATTTAGTTTTTTCGACATTTACCAATGCGTTATACAATATACACTATTTTTCAGCTTTGTATTAATTAAAATGGAAAACTTTAAATATAATAAAAGCGGCTAGAAGGTAGATTTTGAAGGATACACTTATATTGCTAAGTAGGTACTATGGTAAAAATAATTTTACTTTGAAATGTTCGACAAAAATACAACTAATTGTCCTGGTGATTAATAATAATTATAATAGGTAAAGATTTTAACATCTTTAACTTAAAGTTAAAGTATATGTAATAATATTTTTAATTAGTTTTAATAACTGCAAAAAACTTACAAATAACAACTATTATTTTATTACATATTGATACTATATACGTATAAACATAGGCGCAAATAGTGAATTTGGGGGGAAGGTTGTATATCAGGTATATACTGGGTACTTTTATAATTCTTTTAAATTATTACAAAATATCATTAGTTTTAAGGGGCTAAGCCCCGCTAGCCCTTTCTACTTGCGCCTATGCGTATAAATCCATAATTATAGACATATAAAAGTGCAGCTATATATTTAAGTGTAAAATTATCCATATCACATATTCACATATGATAATATACCTATTAGTTTCGACTGTTTCGAGCATTTATGAATATAATATAATTAATAACGCATACGGAGAAGATATTATGCTAGTAAAATAGTACATGTTCATTGTTCATTTAATTTAATTTAAATGTATTGTTGAATAATAATCTATTTGTATGAATGTGGAAGAGGATATTTATTTAACACATTATTAAATTACTAAATGATATATTATTGTTAGTTGAAAAATGTAAAAATGTGAATAAAAAAATCAGTTCAACATAATATTATATGATACAACAAAGAGAAGAAACATAAAATAATACAATATTATAATTGTTTATCTTTGATATTTTTATTCCTTGTGGTTATAATTAATATAAACTAAAATATTAAAGTTATCTAAAACTATAAACTACAATATATCCAAATAGGTCCTATCAAAAATTGATTATAAATATTAACTAGTATAACAAAACCTAAATAATATAAGAAAAATATTAACATAAAAATATAAAATAATAAAAATACAGTATTTTATATTATTCAGTAGGTACCTAGTATTGACACGTTACCATAGATCTTATACTATACCTTATAGTATAAGGTCTATGCACGTTACTAACAATAATCAACATTAATAAGATAATAACTATATTATATGCATATTATTATATTATTTATATTGTATGGCTAATTAGTAACTGCCATAAATTACCTACTAACTAATGAATAATGAGCCACAGATTTATAAAACAAAAATATAAAATATAATAAAAATACAAAAATATAATATTGTTTTATAAATCTGTGAATGAGTGAACGAGCAAAAAATGTATTATACGAGTACTTACCAACTGATATGAAAATTATTACCACTCATATTGATAACGTCTGAAATACCTACTGCAAAAAGTGTACACGTCCTGCGCCTGTTCTACTCGCATCCGCACTGACGTCCCTGTGGCCTATACATTTAGCGGAATAAGGGTTCATCTTGGGAGCGTTTGCGCATACTCGGGTATATTATATTGGTATTTTACCTTTTAAAACCTTTTCATGAGGACATTTTCTCACAGTATAACGCATGAACATCAATTATTATGAACCACGAAAACATCTATTATAAATTTAATATGTAATCAAACTGTATTAATATGTGTGACATAATATTACCTAGCTATTATATTAGTTGTATTTAAAATGTAGTTTAATAATTACTATACGTTATATATGTATTCTATTTTTTATAATAATATTGCAAAAAGGTATTGCAGGTATATACGAGTATAGATATACTATAGGTACAATAGGTCAAATCCAATTTTACATTTTTTTTTTATATATTTCTGTAAACCCATTATTATGGACTAATATCCTTAGTTCATTATTAATTTTATTATTATTCATAAAGATATACATTTTAATAATTCAAACACTATTTGTTTAATACAAACTTAGGGGTGCAGTCCAAATTAGTTACAGTAGTTATGTATTAAAAATTAAGGACAGTATAAAATGTTAAATTATATTAAAATTTCTAAAAAAAAAGCATTTAAAAAGAAAAATTATAATTTTAGAAATAATAATGATTACCTATTCATACATAACTAATACAAGCATAAAATATTTAAGTATAGTATAATAAACCAATTATTTCCGCTGATGTGTAAATTGATATTTGGTGCGTACTAAAGTTTGAAAAATGTTATAGAATATTAATTGCACGTGGAGGTTATTAGTGTCATAGTCTTGTTTTAAACGTATCCACTGCATGAAATTGCGTCGTATAGTAGGGTCAACCGAAGAAATACATTATTCAACAGATTTTAACGTGGATAAAAATTAAAACATAACAATTAAAAATAGGATGTTTTATACTTTTATTTGCGGTATTTATATAATTATATGCGTATAATATATATTTTGTATATTGTACCTATGTAATATGTCCTTTGTCCCTTCCTTTGTTACGAGGTTATCGAACTACACCTGCTTTATAACTTAATACAATTAACTTCATAAAAATTCGTAATAATTAATATAATCATTGATTATAATATTTATAATTAATGGTACTATAATATACGTATAATTTTTTATTATGTACACATAAATAAATATACTGTATACACCAATATTGGCAATATTGGTAAAAAAAATATATACTTACTTGGATATATCATACCGATACCTTTAATCATCACGTAGATAATTACATAATATATTATATTATTATGTATCGGTAGGACGTTCTTTATGTATAATTTCCCTGAAGTTGCAGTTGTTTTTTATTCATTTGTTGAATAATATACCGAAACGATATAAAGAACGATTTTACTGCTGCAAATTTTTTTTATTTGAATAATATCCGTTATCCGTAAAATATGAAGTCATGAAACTTTGAAACGAATGTAAAAAAAAATTTCGTTCTGCAGTATAGTAAGTAAATGTAAGTAAATATAGATTTTATTTGATGTTTTATTACACATTATATTATAGACATAATAATTAATAATATTATTTATGCGTATTATATTACTAGACACAATGCTATTAATTATACCACCTATAGCCTAGATGGTCTCGATCGACCTATCTTCTAAACAATAATCAACATTCTACGTGTACCTAATTAATAACGTGAAGACGTCTAGCCGACATAATGGTGAGCTATATAATATATATTGTGATTTCATGCTCAATTGCGAATGACTTGACTTTTAAGTCCTTTATATTATTCATTTATATATATATATATATATATATATATATATATACACATTTATATCTAAAATAAATTTATGATACTAATAATTATGAACTATATGTCTATATATGCAGTACATTTATCGATGTGACGACACTATATATTTATTAATATGACTTAAGACATTGAAGTGTTTTAGGGGTGAGGTGAAAGGTACCTAAGGGTATCTACATTTAATTAATTATATTTTTTAAATTTAAATTTAAGTATCAGGTATATTACTGAAGACCAATCGTACTTAATTAATAAGAATACTTGTAATTTTTATAGATTTATAGTCATATTAATTAATTTTTTACCATTGATAATTAGATATTCTAATACTCAATTTAAAGGTAAATAATTTTGATTTGTTAATTTAAACGATAGAAATAAATAATAATTACAAAAAAACAATTTATATTGTTTTAAATAAATACAGTTTAACACAAAATAAGAAAAGATAAGCAAGTGCCAAGCGGATACCACTCTACAGTACATTAGCCATTAGGTGTCGAGTACGTCAACGTCACTTTAATGGGTGTGCTAAATTTGAATTCAATGATATATTATTATAAACGAAAAAGGATTCTGAATAGTTTGCTTATATCACTAACTACTCAGTGTATTTCATCACAATTTTTAATACCTATTGCTAAAAAAATAATTTTTTTTTTGTATTAGTATTAGAGTACTTATTTTTATAAAAAACATTTATTATATTATTAAAATATAATTATTATAATTTATATGTATATATACATATACCACATTATTATATTATTCTTATTATATTTTGAGTTAATACCACCTTACAGTTCATGATGGTATAAATAGGATAATTTATATTATACATTTATATCTACTAAAATATTGATGAAAAACATTTGATGTTAATTTTGTTTCATACAAAAAACAAAGTTATATTGTTTATATTATACTTAAAATGATTTCAAATATAGTTATCAAGTATCAAATACCTATTATTACTATAGTAAGAATTAACAGAATTTACATATTTTATCTAGTTAATAGCTTTATCATATGTTTAGTAATATACTGGTGTCTGGTTGTCTGGCTATTATAATACTGGTTTTGCAACAAAAAAAAAGCCGATTTTCCTTATTCTTCTTTTGTTCCTCTCCCCCCGGTTATTTTAAGAAGTATTAAGAATTTTTTATGTTTGACCCTTTCTCCTCCATAAAATATTAACTAGATTCAATTTGCTACCAGAAACAATCCTCAACTTTAAAATCAAAGCATTTTTAGTCTTATAATTACCTCAAAAGTTGAGGAAATACAAAAAACGCAAGTCATTGTAAAATTAATTCATCTGTTAATTTGCTCAGAATTGAAAACTAAAAATAAAAAAAATCGAAAATTTCTAATGTCTATAAATAACCCTCAAAAAGAGTCAACATATTATTAAAATTATACCAAGTTTAAAAAATGCTATTTTAAATATTTGGTGAATTATTATAGAATTAACAGTTATTCGTTTTTACATTAACCCATAGTAAATAAATTCGGTTTTGTCAAAAACTGTTTCTGTTTAAAAATTCATGTTTTCCTTGATTTATTTGTTTTTCTTGTAACTTTAGAAAACTAGTAGAAACTTTTTCAATTAATCACCCAAGGTACCAACAAAATTCACATTTCTATTTTCTACCATAAAAAATGCTGAAGAAGAAAATCGTAATATTTCTACTGATTTCAAAAGGTAACGACAGACTTTAGAGTAGTATAATATTACTCTATGTGACAGATACAAAAAATAAGAAAAAATACTAATCATTGTTAAATCAATACATTCATCGATCCACTTAATTTACAATAGCAAATACACCTACCAGTTATTAATAACCGAATGATTTGAAAATTTAGTATTTTTGTATAATTATATAATCTTAAGAATAACAAAGTACCTATTGTCTATTATATACGCCATACTGTATTACAATAATATAGTATAATACATAATATATTCCTCATTACATTTTTTTTATTTTCCTATATGTATTATGATTGTAAATATAGTTCAAGAGTTATTATTATGAGGATAGTAGATGATTATCTTAGTTATTAGAAAAATAAATCTGTAAGCGTGAAAATAATTATAATTAATACACTATAGAAATCGACCTTCAAATATCCTGCATAGGCAACTAAACGTACGTAATGTTACAAATCATTAGGAGTTGATGTCTTCAATCAAATCATCAACATACATAGTAGATACCACTGACATGATTGCAAAAAAAAATATAGAAACATTTAATGATTTAACACAAAATACCAATGTAGAACCTACAGCATAATGATATACTGATGAAGTAAAAAAGTTAGCCACAACAATTTATTTTTACTCCCCTAAAGCTTACAGTAATATCAGGTATATTAAACTAAATCTATAAATTGTATTAGTAAAATTTTTAGTTAAGTACAAAATGCTCAGTTATAATTTATTTAAACATCTTCAATTAGCTTACCAAGCCTTAGTGACTAGTTTCATTACAAATTGGATTTCAAATATTGAAGCAAATATTAAAAATAATATGGAATACTTGTATTCTTTAAAGACAGTAACAAGTCAGTATTTATAGAAGAGTAAGAGAAAAACATTTATTATTGGTTTTGCTACAGATGTGAAATCGACAATAACTATAACTAAAGATTTATTGGTAAACCATAGTTTTATGTTTATACTCACTTATAAATTCAGTCAAGACACTATAGAGTTATTCTTTGGTTTTATGCGGGGAAAATGTTGGCATGATAATAACCCAACTCCCAAGTGGTTTGGAGTTTAAAAATGCTTTAAAAATTATCTTATAGCATAATTCTATTAAGATGAGTTCTGGAAATTGTGCATTATTGTCACCTATTGAAGATTCACTTTTTGCGATTAAATAGAATTACAAAAACCTAAAAAACAAAATAATGAGATTGATTATTAAATATTAGCAGGACAATGTAACAATATATTTCTTAATTCAACCATTGAAAATGTTTTGTATTACATAAGTGGATATAAAAACACTCTTACACAACTTGAAGTGTGAATCTTGCAAGTATTCGAGATATTCTAGATATTCATGATCATACATACCACAAAAAAAGAAGATGATAATAAATCAATTAGAAAATTTACATTTGTAAGACAACGAGGCAGTCTTAAACTAGCTTCAGATAGTTTCTATAAAACTATTAGATTGACAGAAACTTTATTTAAACCATTGATAATAGAAAAAAAATTGTTTGTCAAAAATATGGACTATTATTAAATAATTATTTATGTACAAAATGAATCAATAACATCTTCAACAGTATTTAAAGTGTAATTATTTTTACACAGACTTATATTCAAAACCACATAAAATAGATATAATAAATCAAATAACCAGAAAATACCTCAAGATATGACTACATACTTGCAGTTAAGTAATGACATGGTCAAGCGTTAAAATGGCAGGCAAAAGATAAAAACTAAAGAAAACTATTTTATTTATAACATGTAATTTACTGATCAATGTTATCCTAATAATAGCTTACTATAGCTAATGATTCTTGTATCATACAATTTGACGAAGAATGTTTTAGTTTTAATACTCAATTTGATTTATTTATTTATATTATAAAAAATTGAAAATGACCGGTTTCATTTTTTATTTATATGTAAAACTAAAAATATCTAATAGTTAATTTTTGAATTTATTTATAGTTACAACTTGTGAACTTAAGAATTATTTTTTTTTTAATATTGAAAATTTAAGCTTGAAGAAAAAACATTTGTTATCATTATAAATAATAACAACTGATATGATGTTCTGGCCTCAATTAAAATGGCGGATTGTTGGCTTCAATGAAATACACAAGCAAGTTAGCAATCTATTATAGTTTATTATATACATATATATAATAATATATTTGTGGTGATAATATTGTAAAATTTTCTTTGATAAC
The DNA here is from genome assembly GCF_020882245.1 of Rhopalosiphum padi. Classification (NCBI taxonomy): domain Eukaryota; kingdom Metazoa; phylum Arthropoda; class Insecta; order Hemiptera; family Aphididae; genus Rhopalosiphum; species Rhopalosiphum padi. The sequence continues at coordinate 6,078,172 of NC_083598.1, read as the reverse complement.
ATAATCTACGGATGAGTACGGAAATAATTGATGACATTAGCAAATATGCATTATTATATTAATAATGAAAACTGAAATTTGAAGATCTCAAATCAAATATCATCTATGACCCTATAGGCTATCCGGCTATGTCTCAATTTATTGCTCAAATGCTCACTTACGATGTTGCGAAACCTTAACGGTATTATTATTCAAGACATTATTGTGATTGGAAGCCGTTGATTCATTTATATTTCGTTACCTACCTCATTAATAATATTATATTGTATTAAATTCATACTCATTAACTAAAAGTTATGTGTGAGTGTTCTTAAATTATATGTATACAAAAAACGTATATTTATATTTTTTCTTAATACCTTATTAGTATATACTAAAATGGAGCAGAAGGAAAATAATAGTCAGTCATCAATAAAGGAACAGTCCGAATTAGAAAAATACAAAAAGAATTTGCACAGTAATGATTTTTAAATATTTTCTACTTTCTATGGGATTCAAATATTTCAATATAATTGTGTACTGTTTTTTTTTAGATTTGGTAGTTGCGTATAAGAAACTGACACTAGAAAAAAAAGCTCTGGAAGACACATTGAAGGCATCCTCAAACTATGATAGAGAAGATGCATCAGAGACTGATACTTCAGAGGTAAAAAAATTATTAATTTTTACAAATGTATATACATTTGTAATACAAATCATAAATTATGTTCAATAATTTAACAGGTGTCTAATGATTCTCAACAATCACGATTTATCAATTTAGTAAATACTATAGCTAGTTTACAACGAGAAAAAAATGAAGCTGAAGAAATTGCAGCTGATGAAAAACAACACCTCCAAGATAAAATATTTGAGGTATGTTTGACTTTTATTATACTATAAATTATCAATTAATAACTATATATTTTTTTAGCTTGAAAAATTGGTTAAAGAATTGAATAATAAAATGGATACATTAAAAAAACTTCAACGATTAGAGATGGAAAATATTAAAGCAAAATTCAATAAAGAGCGATTACAACGAGAAAAAGAATTTAATGACCATGGAGTTATGATGAGAGAATTACAAAAATTAATGGCTGAGGAACGTAGGCAAAAAGAGCAAGCTGAATCATTAGCAGATAGTTTGCAAAAAGAAATTGTTCATGTCCACAGAGAAAATGAAAACTTAAAAAAATCTGCTCAAGATATGGAAGTTGAATTAAAAGATATTAAACAAAAATTAAAGTATAGAGAAGAAGAAACATCTGGTATGTTATCTCAGTTACGACATGAAGTCAAAGCAGTGAGACAGAACCATTCAATTGCCATTGCTCAAGTAAAAAATTTAGTTTTTAAATTGTTTTTTTAATATTTGATCATAGTTTATAATTATTATTGTTTTTTTAAAGGAACAACAAAGAGCAACAGATGCAGAAAATCGAGCTAGGGAACTTGCAATTGCACATGAAGTGAGAGTCTCAAATTTAGAAACACGTTTGACAGAACTTTCAAACTCAATTTGTGTTTATGATAAGATAAGACATCAAGATGAACTGACAATACAATCATTAAAGGTTTGTTATAGTTTTATTTATCTACACATTATGCATATGATTTTTGTCAAGTGTGATCGTTCAATTTAAAAACTAGGAGTTTTAATACATAAAACAAAATGTTATCGATATTAAGAGGACGCTATACCCGCATGTGTTGTCTCTGTCTTATACACATGTAACATAGTTAAAAACTGTTTTGCGTGGGACAACTTTACTCCCTCGATATTTTAATCAAAACAACCAAAATTATAAATCCCATTGGGAAGAACTTTACCTGTGTCATAGCGTTTTAATTTTTTTGATAACATGAATGCAATTAAAGTTATCGGTTTGAGAACTTTATGTTTTTTTCATTTAATTATTAAAAATTACCAACAAAATTACCACTATCAAAAAAAATTAAAACGCTACAACACAGGTAAAGTTCTTCTCAATGCGATTTAAAATTTTAGTTGTTTTGATTAAAATATTGAGGGAGTAAAGTTGTCCCGCGCAAAACAGTTTTTAACTATGTTACATGTGTATAAGACGGAGACAACATATGCGGGTATAGTGTCCTCTTAAGTTGCTTGTATGGAAGAAGTGTAAAAATTGTAAATAGTTTGTTAATGATTACCCACATGCTATGTGCTAAGTGGTAACAATTAATTTCAGTGTATCATTAATTATTATATATTGGATTCAAATCTTAATATGAGTAAATCAACTTTACTGCTTTGAATTATTATTTTGAAATTCAAAATGTATTATTTAAATTGTTAAGTTAATACATCAGCAACTAATTTTGGTAACAGCTTATATATTTATATTTATGTTTAAAATGTATGAAAAATATATAAGTATATAAAGTTGAAATATTATGCAATATTATTACCAAAATAATGTCTGAAAAATGGATTTTTTTGGTAACTAAACAATATGGAGAAAGACACCTATCAATGACTATTAATCTCGTATAATAAATAACATTTTTACTTGATAACTTTTTATATGTATTCAAGATTGTATCATACTTTTTATTATATTAACTATTATTATCTATTAAAAATAAAAATAACCATGAGATATGAATTATTATTTAAATTGAACATCAGTAGAACATTACACATTACCTACCAAAAACCATGATTTTTTTTATTTCACAAATATTATATACTTTTTAATTTTGATTTCCACATCATATAAATAAGAGTGTAGGCATTTCAAATGAGTTATCCTGTATATTAATTAATAATTATATTTAAATTATTTTGATAATAGGAACAAATAAATAAATTAGAAATAGAAAATGAAAATGAAAGTGAAAATAATGAAGAATACACTGTATCTGAAATAGTTGAAAAATTCAAGCACTTCAAAACTCTTTTATTAAATTTAGCTAAGACATCAGAAGTTCCTTTAAATATTGAAGGTAAATACATTTAGTTATATTAATTTAAAAAGTGGTTTTCCCTATTATTAATTTGTTTTGCAGATTTAATATTAAAAGATTTTGATATTTACGATTATAAAACGAAACATATCGAACATTCAGATCAGCAAGATGAAAATAATCTGTCTTCTAAACAAGATAATTCAGTTTTATTAAATCAAGTAAAAAGTTTAAAACAACATGTCAACACACTGCAATTTGAACAAGACCAGCTGGAACGCAAATACAAAGAAAAATTAGAAGATAATGAAGTAAATAGATTTTTGCAGTTGTTAAATTTAATAAAATTATTATTGTATCTATTATTAATTCATTACTTAAAGGAAAATAACAGTTGGAAAGAAAAATATATGACAAATGATTTGGAATGGCGTAAACGGACATCAATTTTAGAACAACAGTTATTAAAGCAACGTGATAAAGCACAAGAACTGGTATTAGAAAAAGAACTGGAACTAAATACTTTACGTGAAACTCTACATTCTACAAAATATAACAGAAAAATATCCCATTCTTCAACTGGTTCAAGAAAAGAGGTAAGTAATTTATTATATACTTTTATTTGTAACCATGTGATTTTTTTATGTTTTTAGTTCCAGGAATATTTGGATGAGGAATCTAGTAAAAAAGGATCACACCTGCTTCATTATGCACACGAATTAGCTCTGAAGGATATGGAGATATCCAAATTTAGAAAATCTAAGTCTAAAATAGAATCTAAGTACAGAGACTTACAGAAGAGTACAGCTGATATGCAGCAGCAATATAAAGCAGATATCGATAAACTAAACCAACAATTAGTTAGGTAGGTATTAAATTAGTTATTTGTAACAAAAACAGTAGAGATTTTAATCATTTTATTTTTCAGACTTGAATCATGTAAATCTAGAGAAGGTGCTAATTTAGAATATCTGAAAAATGTAACATTGAGTTACTTCCTTACAGCTGATGATAAAATTCGAAAACATATGGTAAATGCAATAGCAGCAGTTTTGAAATTTTCTGATAGCGAAGCAGAGAAAGCTATTAAAAGTTTATCTCAAGGCAAATAAATACTATTTTTTTGTTTGATTAATGATTATTGAGTGAGATTTAATTAATGTAATATATATATTAAATAATTCCTATTTTAGACGCTTATTTATTTTATTTTGTTTAATTTTTTATTCCAGTTATAATAAATTAAATATTGTTTTAAAATACTTATATAATAATATTTATTTATTTTAAAATAGTGTGTAAACTTATTACATGATACAAAATTGTGATAATTAATTATTGACATTTTGTTTTTTCATTTATAATAATAGAGAATTTAATAACAAATTACCTTTTATTTTTTTATCTAAACAATTTTACATACCTATATAATAGTTTTCAATAATACCACTTGTGATATGATTGAAGATTTTACAAGTATACAGTTCTTAAGACATTTGTATAGTTATCATGTCACTAAATGGTTCAATATAAGTAACAAATCATATACATTATTATAACATAATATTTTTCATTGGGTAACATCTTGAAAACTATTTACCATCAATCATCATCATCATCGTCCACAATACCTCTGACTGATCGAGGTTTATTCATGTTTTTTACGTTTGAAAATCCTTTGGTAATAGAGTCCTGCATTTCATTAACACTAATAAAGTTGTCTTGTGCTTTTAGTCCTCGCCCACTTGGTCCATAATATTCGTAAGTTGGGGGCGGTGCGATTTCTGCTCCTTTCTTAAATTCAGTCGGTAATGGAATATTATCCAAATCGCTATCGTCGTCATAAGACGGTTTATTGTTAGTGGTCGTAGGTTCATCGTCCAACTCGTTGTGAATAAACTGTTTGAAGTTTCTCGACGTAATTGTACTCTGTTTGTTTGGATTATTCGGTGCAATGAACATATCCAACGACGGTCCAACCATGTCTTCGTTGTCGTCCTCGTCATCCTCATTATCGTCTTCGTCGACGTGTTGAAAGTTATTGGATCGGCTTTTGGGCACTTTCATGCCGTCGTCGTAATTCCACGCAAAATCCGGCTTCCTTTCGGCGCGTTGCTTTTCGTTCCACTCTTCTTGAGTCAACACTAAAACAATAAATGATCATAAAAGACAAATTATAAACACAATACGTCATAACTATATTAACAAGTACCCATATTCCATAATAATTACAATCTCGATGAGATAATTATAATTAAAATAAATATATCACAAAAAAATTTTTTAAAAAAACAAGCATACAAGGTTTTTGTAGTCCATCCTTTCCGTGGTCCCAAGGTCTGACATGAGCAGCTTTTCTCAACTTTTCGAATGCGCGTTCGGCGTCCATATCTTCGATAATTTCCGGAGACGGATCTTTTGGTGGCGGCGCTTCTTCGTCTAAAAATTATAAACCAAAATATTATTATTCAGTTACACCAGTGTGATGAACATAAATTTACCAGAGCTGGAGTCCATTGGAAGCCCAAGTTTTTCCTTTTTACGTCGCTTGATGGCCTTAAGTCGGATGGCCATCTGTGCAGCACGCTTTTCCTTGAGCTTTTGTACTGAAATTTGCGTGGTTTTAGTCTGTTCTCGAAGCTTTTTAAGTTCGGCTTGTTGGCGATGACGTTCTTTTTCGTCCGTTGAAAATGTATAATAACCAACACCGTGCTCCCGAACCTCTGTAAACGATATATTTTTAAATAGTAAGTACCTATTAAACTCCAAATTTTTATATCATAAAATATATTTTTAACTGCTATATTTATTGACGTTAAAAAATAAATACAAATACTAATGAATCCAGTCTCCGATCACATCTAATACAACTTGTGTAACCCTACAATAAATGATTTATATTCATTATAAAATTATATTTATGAAAATTATATTACCACCACTTGGAATACTCTTCAAAATAAATAGGTATAGGTAGTAGGTATAAGCATTGATCAAATATTCGTATATTTAATTAAAGATATCATTAATATTTTGGAGATGAGTAAATATGAAATCTCCAAGAAATAAATAAGCACAGTTTATAATTAATAATCTATCAATATTGTATAGAAGATATATATTTTTTGTAAATTATCACATACTCGTCATACTTTAATTAGTACTTAATGTTTTTTATAAGTTATTCTAGCGCTATAAAATAGAAAACCGTTAATTTATTATAATATAGAACAGCGAATGTTTTAATCTTATTTAATACAAATTTTGAAATGTGCAGTTCTCTTAAATTATGTACAACCAGTTAACATTAATTTATTAATTAGTATTACAATTATGAACGTTTATATTTTTTACAATTAATTTCACTTAATATTAAATAAGTTACACGACATGCACCGCTTCCATGTTAATATAATTATATTAGGACGTATTATTGTCAGTAATGTATTGCTAAACAATTCATGGTATATGATCTACGATTCTTTCACGTAGGTAGGTGATAAATGATAATAATAGAAACCTTATTATATAATCAAACATTTCTCTAAATATTAACTATGGATATTCTATTCAACTATACGAGAAGTTTGTACTTCAAGACATTAAGAAGGTCATATTTGAATAATTCTTGTAATATTTTTCCAAAAAAATCATGAGTATTCAGAGTATTGTACATCACCTATCATGTTTACAATAGACCAATTTAAATTCTCTGATGCTAAAAAAATTTACATCGAAATGTTCACGCATTATTATTTTGTAAAAGTTATAATATATAATATACAAATACCCACACACACACACATACCATACATTTTACTAGAATAAAGAAATAAAAATACTATTAGACATAATTTATTGAGTGTAAATTTTGGTGGTTTAGCATTTGGTTTTCAAAATATTTTTTGATTATCATTTTATATCTACAGCTTCTATTTTAATAATTACGCAAGCAAGTAAAATACGCATCAATTTACATAAACATCATATTAAACTGCTAGGGAGCCAGCTATAAACGGTCGATCACTAATTATTTTTCTTTTATTTATCAGAAATTATACGTCCAAGTTACAATAGAAATCGATTAACATAACACTGTATAACGTCATCACGACTTCTCGGTTAATACATCCAAATAGATTTAAATCTTAGTCGAATTCGAAATATATATATATATAATATACATATATATAGTTATACATCCATGGTATATATATAGTCGTCGTTATGAGTAAAAACAAAAATTGTATATAACGAGTGATTCGACGACCACAGATAGAAAATGCACTGGACTGGAAGCATATTATAAGAAATATAATACAGAATGAATCAACAAAAATGTTCACCCCTCTTTTATCCTTTAATAATGTTTTTATTCAGATTCTGATTTTAGAGATATTTAAGTATTTACTTGCAGATCATGTTTTAAAATATTTTTTTGTTTTTCTATGCCATTTAAGATTTAAGAAAAGGACAAACTCCTGTTGCAAATTTGCAATGATACAAACTTTTTTTTACAAATGAAAATTGCCTCTTTTACTCGACCATAGTTAACTACACTATTTTAAAATTTATATATTTTATTATTTGAATCAAAATTCGAAGTAGTAGGTAATTTCTGAGTTATTAAACTATATTATAGGTACTTTTATATAATAATTTACTCAATAGTACTTATTTTACTCCTATAATGTTTACAAATTACAAGTTTTTAAAATAGTAATATTAGGTACTGTTATTTTTATTTTTTAAATTATCATATCTATGTATTTTAAAACTATTATCATACATAGACCAAGACCATTATTTTTAATACCTACACGAGGTTTAATAACTAGGAAAGTAATCTTTATTTGAATTTCAATTTATATACTTACATCAATATTTTCATAAAAATTATCTGTTTAACAACTTATGGTTTATATTGTAACAGGTCGCTGTAAATTTTAATGGTATAACAAAAATCTAAGAATTTGAAAATATAGTCTTAGGGCTGCATACGAGTTGGTTCCCGAGTCATAATATATTTTTTTCAATATTTAGTCAAATATTCAACCTATTAGCGTAATCTAAGAGACACCACGATGAGGAGGTTGGCTGACAAGTTTCTCAAAAATGTTGTTCTTTTTAGTTTTTTTATATTTTGAAAATCATTCAATTTTTATTGTATTACATTATATTTTATTATTTATTAAAAAATATATTAGTTAAAAAAAATAATAATTAGGTAAAAATATTTAAAACACATAAAAATTGTTATCTGGTAATGAGATAACCAGTATACCGTGACATCACTTCTATCAAAAAAATGTGTTTTTCTCGGTTTGTTATGGATTTTATAGTCCCATTGTTCTTGCATTTAATATATGTTTTCGACTGCACTTCGAACAGCTCGCACATAACTCGTAATGAGTAATGACCCGGGAATCAACTAATACATAAAGTAGGTCGGGAATCAACTCACTTACTGCGGTATATAGGTGATACGAACGCCATCTCTGGAGCGTTAGTTACGTTATCGTAGTGGTATGACGTCCTTTTAAGAATTCTCAAAATAAGAATTTAAATAAATGTATATAATTAAAGGAAAAATTGAGTCTGGAGAATTCTATAGGTAAATTACTAGATAAATATATATTATAATTTATAAGCATTATTTATGACTACTACGAGTAATAACACTAATAACTATAAAGGACGGATGTTTATGCATTTGCAATATTTCCATATTTTTTCCCTTTAATAACATAAATTGCAGAGTAGAAAAAATTCGTTTTGTGATCTATAGAACACGAAAGTAAAATTGTTATGTTTACGTATAGTATATTCGCATAATTTGATCCATTTTTATTTCAAAGCATATTTTTATTTTATAAGAGCAATATTTGGTATCTTTAGGTTTTACTCGACGTTTAATATTAAATTATTATCTGTTTAAATTACTATTTTAGAAATTTTATCTTTATGGATAAATTTAATATTATCGATTGAAAGTACCTAATGAGTAATAACTAATACCTTTATATACATTATTTGACGCAATTAATATAATAAAAAGATAGGTTATAGGTAAGTGGGTACCTGCTGTACTTTGGGTGTTGAGTAGGTCACTATTATAAGTCTGTTAAATTTCAATTCAATAATATTATATAATTGTAAACGAAAACGATTCTGAGCAGAAATGGTCTATTAGCTTATACCACCAAGTTATGTTTTTTTATATAACTATTAAAGTCGTTTATTTAATTTAAAGTATTTAATCATTTTATATCATTTTTACCGAACATAGTACATTTATTATATTGTTATAATTTAATTATTATAATGCTAAATTATATTTATAATATATTATATCAACTTCTATAACTCAAAATTTAATAACATCTTTTTTAAAATACCAATACCGTAAATAGATTCATAGTAGCTAATAAATAGATGTTTTAAAATAATTTAAAAACCTTATTGTCTATAGCAAAATACATAGGTAATAATATAAAATACATAATAGTTTAAGTTCTCGCGAATAATGTTTTTAAATTATAACTAAATAATTGTCTTTATACATCTTTTTTAGATTTTATAATTTTAGTATGAACTACTTATGAATAATTGTATATTAAATTTTCAAAAATCCGATACAAAAAAAGTTTTTATGAATTTTTAACTACAAAATAGTTTTCAAGTTACGTCAAAAAAACAAAATCGATTTTGTCGGAAATTAGATTTGCGTAAAAATTACCGTTTTTCCTTAATGCTTTGTTTGTTTTTTTCCAATTAAAAATTAAGTACTGCAGACTACTGAGAATTTTTAAGTTTGACTTCTTTAAAGTACAAACCAGATTCAGTTCGATATATAGGTGCTAACCACTCCCATACTTGAAAATCAAAGTATTTTAACGACAACTTATCGTGTACTCATACACACACACAAACGCATCATGATTAAATTTATGTAAAAAAGGGCTCAGCCCGTAAAAATATAAAATATAAATCAATACATGCATTGCTCAACTCAGAATCTAAAAATGTAGAACAACTAGAACAAGGTCTTATAACTTATAAGTAATCTAAACAATAAAACAAATGTTGTGTTTAAAAAATTTCAAAAAGATAGCAAAGGTTTTGGTGTTCTATGTGTACTATTTCAAACAATTTAAATGGTAAATATAATAATATAATAACACTATATTAAAACAGAAGAAAACTTAACGCCTAATGATTTAACTTATTTTAAATACGTACTTATTACATCTGTAGATGTTAAGTTAAGTTTTTCCAAGTATATACATTATTTTGAGAGATAGGGGTTCTATGCACTTCGAAAATATTTCAAAAACTATGATTATACAATGTAATGCACATTTAAATAAATAAAACAAAATAAATTTTACATTAATTAAAAAAAATTAATAATAATTTTAATTTATTTTTTCAGATTAAATGAACAATAAAAAAAATTATAATTTAGTAAAAATACATCATTTTTTTTAAAATTATAATAATTAATTATCTATTTTATTTATATTTTAATTTTTAACAGTTTTAATAAATATTTTTTAGGATAGGTATTTTGATTTTTTTACAAATATTTTTATATTTTTTTATGCATATAATAACGTTTTATCAGACATATTTATACAATTTTATATAGGAGATATTATATTATTTGCATGAACATCCGCCCTTTGGTAATAACCATTGAACCATACCATAATTTAATCTAAGACATGGAATTTGTTGCTTAAAGATTTAAACTTGATATTATTATAAATAAATATACATTGTTGTCTTGCGATTATGTGTTGTCGTTTAATACGGTAATAGGTTGAATATAGTATGAACAATATAATTTTATGATAATCATTACTTATAATAAAAATTTATAAAAATACTAAAATTTTAATTTGTATAAAGGCTGCAGCAAAAGTCTAAAATTTTATAATATTATAATACTAACATTACTAACGGCTTCAGTATACAAAGCTTATGAGGGATCCTAGTAAAGGCTTTCCTATACAACAAATTATCAGCCCTCTCAAGTAAAATCATATCTACGTTTGCATTGCTACACTGTAGCTGCACTACAAATTACAATATTATATTTATATATAGTAATATGGATAAAGTGTAAATATAAGGATTGTGGTGCGTGTATCGTGAAAATTTTCATTGACATTTCTTTTAAATAATATATAGCTATGATACGCCTACGCGAGACATTGTACAATGAAAAACAGAAAATTGACAACCTCTCTCCCCTCTTTGTCTACAAACTGTTATCTACCTATACGACCATTCTCTCACAAACAATAGGTACTCTTCTATCGTATTCCAACGTGTTTTACACTTTTACAACATCATGAATCATAACTGTTGTACCTATATACATTAAAAACATAACACAAAACGTATGTATTGGATTTACAATGATGTTATTTTGTTAGACACTTTTTCATTAAGGGAATTATATATAGCTCCAAAACATTTACACACCTTGTATTTATTTATTTATTTATTTATACCCTGCGAATCCCCGCCAGATAAAACTCAGAAAAAAGTATAGTGTTTATAACAATTTCAAATTATACAAGTTTAACTAATATAAATACATAGTTTTAAAATATGTATAAATTATATATTAAAAGATTTAAAAGATTCAATAATATCACGTTAATATTAACTAACGCACTCAATAATCGAATGAAATTATCGTAAACTGTAAAATATTAAGTTTTAAACTTTATTGAAAAACTTCAAAATAAATTTATATAACTATTTAAAATATCAAAAGAATTTTATTTTTTAAATTTGATATTCAGTCTATATTGTATACTTAGAGATTTTCTCAGCGTATAACTTCCAGGTATTTGTGTTTTACTTAAAATCTATACTAATATTTATATTTTATAATAACACGTGCTCTCGAAAAATATCGAACAACTTTTACACCGAGCATTTTAATTTTTTTTTCAGAGCTCTGCATTGATTGACCATTGCTTTCAAAGTTTAAACACAAAATAGTATTATCCTGCGATGAGTTGAACAATATTTAACGAGACGACTGCCCAACACCCGACATTTGCTGTAGTATTCTGTCAATAACATTTTTAACTTGAAATAATTATAGGCTAAAATACTATTTATGCTTTTTTCGGGAATAAAATTTATTTTTATAATTTGTTTTAGTTTTTATATTTAGTTATAATATTCAATCAAAGAGACTAATGGAAGAAATTTCAAATTATTTTGTATACAGCTCAATATTCATTATGATCCAAGATCCAACAACCTACGCGTCAGTAATCAACCTTAAATTTAAGATTTTTCTATTTTTTTGCAGTATAACAATTAAGTATTTTAAATTAACCTATATACCAAATACCGATCCCACATGATTTTTGTATAGGATCTAAAATAGACGGACCAATTCCAAAATAATATATAAACAATAGTAAAAAGTAATAAAAATAGAATTATTCTTATAAAAAACTTTATTACTATAACACTATTTTAATAGCCGACATTAAATAACACACATCCGTGTACATGAATTATACTATAATATTTTATTACCTAATTATACCTATTATATTATAATTTATACATAGGTGAACCTATGTTTTTTTTTAATTTTACTTAGAATTGTATCGAGGAGTCCGAATAAGAAGTTTAATACCTATAAATAATTATTGTCTGGTGATAAAATAATAATAAAGCTCAATATTACTCAATCGATATATTATTAAACTTCGGTACTAATATATACATAATTAATTATGAATAGTGGACGGACTATAATGCAAACAATAATATATTATTACATAGACTATAGTCGCATAGTGCGGTGTTTCGTATACATCTTCAGAACTTTTAAAAATTATCTCATTACTTACTTCGTTCCCCTTATATAGGAAGAACAAAATAATTTATGGCGAACCATTTGGCATTTAACAATTTATATATATACATACACACGAAACGAAAGATAAATGTGGTCCTAGGCTCCGGTAGACTTTACATTTATCCGGGTCTTTTTTTTCTTTTTTTAATTGATCGTTTGCGTAACAGTATAATATACGCAAACCCCGCGAGATGGTGTGCCCTCACGGTCAGTTGTAGATGTATAATAATAATAATATTATTATATAGGAAACGACGAGAGGGAGCGCGAGCCAGCCAGAGACGTTCTCTCGCATTCTGACCTAAGCAGTGCGAACCGCGCGACTATGTTCGATATTGTTACATTGTTTTCGGTAAATGAACGTTATAATACAGGATAATACCTACATCGATTTTTTTTTTATATTCACAGATCGCTCGTAGATCACGTTTATACAACTACACAAGACGGCAATCAATTATATTTATAGCCACACCACACGGGTAGTTAAAAAAAAAAATTATTTTAGTTTTGTGGTCAGAATCGATTTTAATCCAATAATTTTTATAAATTTGTTTATGTAAACCTACTGAAAATGTGATGCCGTTTTCATTTTATCAATAGTATTTTTTTTAAACATGTCTGTTGGTTATCCGCGATGGACGAAAACTACGATGGTTTGCTTTTTCGTAATCGGTAAGTTTAAGTAAAATATATAATATTATTGGCTCTGTATTTTAGATACTTGTATTACAGTCGTATTTGATTGCATGAATTATAAAGAACTCAATAATATATAAAAATCATTGCATTTATTAATAAATAGAAACTTAATATATATATATTCAAAATTGTATACATTTAAGAATTCTGTAAACGTATTTACCTATTTATCACTGTCATTCATACTTTTGGCATAAAAAATGAAATGAGATGAGATAGGCTGATGGCCAAATTCAACAAATAAATCATTAAAATTATAAACAACTAAAAGTTTAAAAGAAATATTAATTGTATACTTTCATTGAACTAAAAATTATGATAATAAATATGCATTTGCTCTAAAATTGTTAAACCCACTAGAATTTATAAAGTTAATTTTGAATATTATTATGCAATTAGGGAAGTAATTAGTTAATTATGACACTGCTCGTTAATTTTTCGAATTCCTTTTAATTATACATGAATATGTTAATATTGCAGTTATTTTCGATTATTAGTACATAAATAAATCTTAATCGAGAAAAATCTTTAGTAAATAACCATATAATTATGTGTATACATTTTTCCATATAAAATCATATATTTTAACTTTAAAGAATATTAAAAAGCATATTTTACAAAATATATATGAGTCATGTATAGACATATAATATAAGCTATAAAGTAATAATGTATAGTTTAATATTACTAGTATTAGTATTAGTCAAGTATATAGTATTAAGTAAGCACCTCTGTAAAAATAAAAATAAACGAAATTATTGATTAAAATTATTAATACTAACTACTGAAATTACAACTTGTTAAGTTGTTTTAATTTCATTTGTTAGATTAGATTGGAAATAATCTATAAAGTAAAACATAAATTCAATTTTACGCACGTTTAAAATCTAAATACAAAAAGACTAATTAAATTATGAATATATTAAAGGTCATTCTACTTTCATTACATAACTATAATAATATAATACAAATCATATTGTATTTACTGAGTTTTAAATGTTTTAATATTTTTATGAACAGTATAATTATATTACTACTAATAATATAATAATAAAATATTTCGTTAATATTCACCTCGAAAAAAATAGATAAACTAAATAGTAAATACTAATACATATTTCAGTTAAAATATAAAATATATTGAAAATATAGTTTGTCATTTAACTAACTAGTAACTTCATAAAATGAATTTATACTCAAATTAATAGATATAGGTAGATAGTTGATATTATTTTAATTTAATGCGTTATAATACAATTGTTTTAGTGGATAAGACGGATAAGTTATACTCGTAGGTTCAAAGGATTGAAATTAGATGAGGATAACTTAATGAAAAAGTTACAATATATTTTTCTTATAACTTAATCTGCAAATTTATTTATAATAATTAATAAGCATAAGTGAATAGGTAATAAATGGTCACAAAAGACATGTTAGAATAAATTATTTAGCAACAACATTTTTCAAGTGATTTTTTTTTTGTATTTTTTATGTAAATTCTCTATTGCAACAATAATAAGTAAACACGATAACATAATTTTTTTATTAAAAACTATGGTCTATCTGTAGCACAGACATTTTATTTTATTTTACGAGCTTAGCCCTTTGAAAAAAGTAAACATATACATTTAACAGTATATAGTACATTATCTAACTCAAAATAAGTAAAATAGTGCCAATAATGAGTAGTAGAGTTGTATGGGACATATATTATATAACCAATAATAGGTATAACGAATTTTTTTCATTCCTAATTATTATAAAAATTAATCTTTTTTCTAAAATATTATAGATAGACATATTCTTGATATTATTTACATGAATATCCAACATAGTAACATTCTTTATTAAAAAATATTTATAATATATAACATGCATAACAATACTTTTAAAATTGCAATAACAATATTTGTTGTATAATGGAACGTTTAGATTTTAAATTATTTAATAGTTAATACTCAATAGTTGCGTAAAGTTTGAACAAAAATAATGTTTTGATTCAATACGAAATGTCTAACGAAATAGATAATTCATTCTAAATAAAGAAAAAAGAAATAGTACGTACATTTTCAATTTAATTTCGTTCCACACAGTTTGAAATATGTGTGAAAAAAACAATATATTATTCAAAATGTTTACAGGTTGTACGCAAGACGCTATACATGTCATGTCATAAAATGACAGAAAAAAAATCACACTAAATCGTGACAGGAACGTTTTATTATTTTATATAAAAAAAAAATTAAATTGACAATGTTTGTACTACCATTTCTCTTTTATCGCAGTTATCGAAGGTTATGTAGTTTTTATTTTACTACACATAATACATATGAATATCTTATACCTATTAGTCATATAGACATCGATTATACTTAAACCACATATAGTTTGAGACTGGAGCCTAAAAGATTGTCATCTGATATATTACGTCAAACACAAAAAAAAAAGTTCTATCTAAAAGAAACAATTGTCTAAGAAAAGTTTTAAAAGTTAAATCCAAAGTTGTAACTTTTAGTCTGTATATAAAGATACAATTTTCGGAAATAATATGATATCTTATACATTATGATTTATGAGTTTAACATGAGCTAACAACATCAAATAATACATTCAGTGAATAAGCATAGTTATTTACGTAAGGCAAATATAGTTTTGTAATACTTCATTATTATTTGTAACTGTTAAGCTGTAATAATTTTATATTGGTAGCTTTAATAAAAATAAAAAAATTAATTTTATCAAATATTATTAAATATAATCTATAGATAATGTAGAAAAATATATACATTTGTATCAAAAAATAGTACACGTCATATAGAATTGATCTATTGCCAAAACTTAAAAAAAAGATATAATAATAAATACTAATTTTTTAATAAATAAATTATGTGATAAGTATTTACTATTTATACGTTATTTCTATTAATAAATAAAATAAAATATACATAATATTGTTTTGAAAATTAATTTAATCGTACGAATTAGAAAATATTAATATAATAATTGCATACATCAATAACTGTTTCTTAAACAACGTAATGAATGCAATATAAATGACAAGTTTAAATTTTTAAAAACATGCATTTCATAAATGTGTTAGTTTAAGTGTATATAACTATAATTATTTAAAATTCTCGTGGGAGAAAAATAATAAGGAGTTATTATTAATGTTATTATAACGTGTGAATGGGCAACACGCTGAATTCCAAATAAACATTTTGAACTATAAAATGTTTTTTTAACGCTTACGAATCATCCGTGGAACTCAGTTTTCAATAGACGATAGTAGGTATATATATTTATTTAACATCATCATTCATGTTTACGGAATTTTATTTATTGACTGTTTTGTCCGGTATTTATAAAAGCGAATTAATTTGCGTGGGATCCAGGAACATCGTAAATCTAGTTATTACCATTCTTTTTTTTCAATTCGACATAGTAGAATAATTATATATTGACGAATTAAAATAAAATCCAAATTTGTGAAATAATGGAATTTCAAGTTATTTTAAAGAACAATAATAATGATAATACGCTTAATACAGTTTAAATTACTATATAATATTACTTATAAGTTATAACTTAACATAACCCGGATTTATTATTAAATTTAGAATAAAAATGTTACTCGTTAAAGAAAATATTTTAGTATATCTACATTTTGTTTAAATTTTCAAATTAATATTACAGACTATATTATTACGGTATTACGATAGTATACAGTTCTCATTTTTATAATTGTAGTTGGCTACCTAAATACTAAGTCATTAAACCAATTGGCCATAACACGACACCCTCGGTCCGTTAAAATACGAGTTCAATGAGTCAGCCTTTTCGTGACTATATATCGTGTTTTAAAATCTAGCAAAAAATAATAAATGGGTTTTTCATTCACTAGGCTGTTGTCAACAATATCTTTTGTAATAAAATACAATTTATACGAATTCTATATACAAGTAAATCATCATCATGTAGTCTAATGATGCGTGAACCAAACATATTATACATGGTAGAGTAGTAAAATCTTCACAGGGAATTTTTTTTTTTTTTTTTACATTTTAAATTAACCCAAATATAAAGAAAAATTGGAAAATGTTTAATTTAATACTTTATCTATTGTAAAAATAGTAAACATTTTATTCTTTAAAAAAAAAAAAAACAGTAAAGTAAAAAAAGTATTATAGATATTATCATTTGGATTCAACAATTTTTTTTTTATTAGCATGATTACTAATAATTTTAATACTTTGTCTTAATTTATGTATTGATAATTTGTAATAATTTAATTATAGGTCTAACTTATTCGGCATCCATAAAAAAAGACATGACATGTTATGTATGTACACCAAATCAAATTTCTGATATCACAGAAGCTTCAGAAATCTCTATTACGTTTTCAAATTATGACATTGAAACTATACCAACTTGTGGTTCAAATGCTGCAATCAATTTTACATTAAAATGTCCAGAAGGATATAAAGGATGTCTAACCAAAACTTATGGTAATGCATTTAGTTTAGTTTCAATAATTATTATTCATTAATTTTATGAATTTTTAATTTAATTTAATTTTGATATTTTAAAGGTAAAAGTATTCTGAAATCTTGCAACGAGTATCCCATTACTGACTGTAAAACAGCAAATAATGTGAAATATTGTTTTTGTGCTAAAACTTTATGTAATGATGCAACAATCTTAAATCCAGTTCCAATTTCAACAGATGATGAAGATTTAGACCAATCATCAGAAGATGGGAGTGGGTTATTTGATGATTTGACGCAATTAGATAAACATAAATACTCCAATAAAATTATTAACGCTACAGTAATATTAAATACATCTATGAACAATAATTCATTTACAAAGGCATCAGCTGATAAATTATTGCTGCCTAAATGTATTTATATTTTAAGTTTAATATTCATAACCTATAAAGCTGTATAATATTATAAGTTTAGCCTTATATTATAAGGCTATAAGCCTTTTTAAAATAGTCACATACTTATAACATTGCAAATAATAGTGATATATTTTAATAAAATCATGAAATATGGATGTATTATATTTTAAATATAATTGGTTAACGTTCCTTGTAATTTTTAAATTTTTAATTAAATAATAAAATTGTCCTTAAAATTAACTACTTAATCTATTACAATTAACATACTTTAAATATTTTTCTCCTTTATTATTGTTATATACAAATTTAAATTTTACAATTAATATAATCTACACTTAATATGAGCTTGAATTAAACAAAAATTGTTTTTATAATAAATAATGAATAAATCACTATTTAGTGTAAAAGTGAGCGTAGAAACTGGGCTAAGTATTCAGTCTATATATTAGTTTGTAAATAATGCATTTTTATAGATATAGATATTAACTTTTTTTTTTATAAAATTGTTCCTACTTAATATAATATTCTTTTATTTATAATAATATATAAAAGTATGTGATCTTTAATTTTATATAATATTTATCTATTTTGTAGTTATATGTTATAAAATTATGTTTACTTAAATAAAAATATAAAATACAGTTATATTGTACTGTTTAAAATATTTTGAAACTACAATGCTAAAATGTTATGACTAGGGCTCAGAAGTTGATGCATTTTGCATTTTTTTTTGGAATTTATTAGACAATGCTCTATAGGCCACAAATGTGTTTCATTAGCATGTGAATCTGAACAACTAATTTTTATTTTGCATTTTTTGGTGTTTATTACTTTTTAAGTCATTTTTTGATATTTTTAGGTCATTGTCCCACATTTTTAGTCATTTTTACTGATTTCACATTAGTTTACTTTTTATTGTTTCTTGTCAACCATCATGCCGATAACTTACTTTTACTATTTTATATTACATACTTTGAAACTTCAAACTAAAAGTTACAGTTAGAACTATGATGACAAATATAATATTTATAGCCATTTCCCAAACTATAAACTATGATTTCTTCCTTATTATGAATATATTCTAATGTTGTTAACCCTATAGCATTTATAACCTGTATCATAGGCGTGTCTAGACCTTATTCGCAGGTTGTGCATAACAATGGCATATCCAAGAGGATGGGATTATTGCACTAGAATTATTTATTATTATTATTATTAATTATCATTTTATAGTCTTATAAATATTACAAGTCTACATGATAAAAATTTAAAAAAATAAACCTATATGAAATCAGAAACTGAGAAAAAAATAAGGTTATGCACAACAAATAATAATGTAAGATCAAATTTCGCAGGTCATGCCAGTGCAGGACAGGCAAGACCCGTAAACACGCCTATGACCTGTATTAATATTTAACAAGAAGCTAAAATAACTTTCTGCTGGCCAATCCAAGTGGCAAGTTTGATTATTATTTTCCATCAATTATGTGTTGAAATATATAAAGTTTATATTATTAACCTATGACTTAATATATTCTATTGAGTATCAGAATACATATCAATAGGTATCGATTTTTATAAAATTATTATTATATTTTAATCATAATCCATATTAAATATATTTTATTGAAATTAATTATGTATAGCTATATTATTTTATACCATAACTAAAATTGAATTTACATTTTTTTTTTCAATAATTTTGTACAACCATCTGGTTATAATTATGGTATACCCAAAATGTATTTGATATGGACAAAATATTTAGGCTATTTCTCAAAAATGTTTGCAATAAAACTTCAATTATTATTGTTTATAGGTATACTTTGATTGATAGGTTTGCTTATGTAATAAGAATTACAACTGCTTTTTGAAATTATTTTTTGAAAGAGTGATGAAGGTAATTAATTGTGTCTGCAATTTGTATATTACATGAGATAAGTTATATCCACAAATCACATAATTATCATTACTTAATCCAAAACTAGGAAATACTATTCTAAATCTAAAAAATATTGTTTTTTTTGACTCACCATCAAATCGTATATCTTCATAATGAATGTCAGTCCGTTGGGCTAATTTTTGTTCTTCTTCTTCCCATTTGAGACGCAATTGTTCTCTACGCATATCTGATGAAACAAGTTCTGATATTTCTTCTGGATTCCTACCTTCTTTTACAAATGTTTGTTTAGTTATAGGTGTTTGTTGTTTTATTTCATTAGGTGGTGGTGATGGTGGTTCTAATTCTTTTTCAATCCTTTGATCTCTTTTTTTAAAAAATTCTAGATCCGTTTTTAAACATCTTCTAGTACGCCCAAAAAAATCTGTATAATCTATCCTAATAAAATAAAATTGTACACACAATTGTAAAATTGAATTTTTAAATAATAATATACATAAGTACATAACAAATATATAGGATGATTATTTTACATAATATAATATACAGTGAAACCTCCACTAACGAACACCTCCCAATAGCGGACATTTTTGGGGGAACGTGGACATTTTCACTACTTTTCAATAGCAAAACTTCCGAATAACGGACATTATTTTAATAGTGAGTTTTTAAAATAATGGTAAGTCCCTAATCTTTATTTGAAAATAATACGTATTCACATTTGTATGTATTCTCGTATTACTATTGAGATTGCACAAAAATGGTGTAATTATAAACAGACAAAGCTCACCGATTTTTTCAAACAAAAATAATTTAAAAATACATATACATAATTTTGATTTTGATTGTAAAAATATACTTTAAGTAATAATAATTAATAATAATTTGTAAAAATATAAAAATGTAATAATTTACAATAAATAAGTAATAAGTAATAACATTATACATACTTAGTACATTATTATACAAATAAATTTCAAAAATGTATCCTCTCTGAATAACAAACACTTAATAACGGACAAAATTTTGGTGACCGCTATTCAGAGGTTTCATTGTAGAATTATTTAACCATTTAAAATAACCAAACACCTCAATTTAAAAATAAATATCCTATTTAAAATTATCAATTCAATTTACCAATCATCATCAGCTCCTGAATCATATTTATCTAAATCTGCATCGGGGTCAGATTTTTCTTGCTCCTTATCATTTTCTTTTGTGGAAGATACAGGATAAGTAGTTTTATTTTCAGTAACTTTTTGTTTAAAATCAACTAAAAATGTTTTATCTTGTTCACTTACCATTTCACCTTTGACTAGTTTGTCATACAGTTTTGCTTTCATAGTTAAGACATCTCTAATAAAACAACATAAAATATTATAATTAATTGCAGAAAATTTCAAATTACAATATAATATTATAGTACAGTTTACACTATTCAGGTTAATATTAAACTAAGTGGTCTATTAAAACTTGTCGCGTCGGTGCATGTCAATTGCATTTATGATTCTCTGTATACTTAGCGACAACACTGACATCAATGATAGAAAAATAACATTAGTTTGGGAGGTATGACAGTGATCCATGTCTCAGTCTAAGTGCACAAATGTGTTTCAATCTTAACCTGAATATAATATAGATACCAAATACAATAAATTTTACTAATAAATTACCTTGATTTTTTTAAACTATTTTCAACATCTGGTGTATATTCTTCTTCTAAATCTTTAGCGTTTCGTTTTTCAACGCCTTCATTAGACTGAAGAAGACATGATGGTGTCTTAGCACCAGGTAAAGGTCGAATAAATGTATCACCAGAAAAACTTTTTGCTTTATTTGCTTCATCTTGTTTGCGTAAAAGTTCTGCTTTTAAACTTACAAGCTAAAATATAAAATATGTTACAAATTACAAATTAAACAGTATTCTTTGAGTATACTTTTTATACTATATAGATAATAATTGAGAATTGTTTAATAGTTGTTACTTATGTAAACGCAACAATAAGATATATGTATATAAAATATATTCAAAAAAACCAAGAGGAACTCAGTTTATTACTTATTATTTACAATAAAAATACATTCAAATTTGTCAATAACAATTATTAATAAACATCCTTAAACACCTTCAAGTTATACAGAATATAACATTTCTTATGACAACAAATCAATATAATAATTCAGGAATTTGAATAGGCAGTAGGTTTGTATGATGTAATAAATCAATTATTTAATGTTAATTAAGTAAAGAATTTTTAATACTAGTAAATAGACAGCTAATATAATATTATACAGTAGAACAAATGAAGTTATTAAAATATTAAAAATAGCCAGTAAGTAAATAAAAAATATAATTATTTAATGTAAGTATTTAAATTGATAACTAAATATTTTATTTATTTTGGATTATCTAGAAATCATATTAAAATATCTTTCCATACAAATTGTTTTAAAATCAAATTACATCACTCAATTAAAAATAAATAAATAACTTTTGTTATTTAACCTATGACCTATGTTCTTTACTTACGGATGCTTTACAAATATCTAAAGATTTGCTCATAATTTGTAGTTGATTTGAAAATTTATTATGAACCAATAAATAAAAAAATTAACCAGTAAAAAAAATAAATTTCATTAAACTATAATGAATTTAGCCATTTATAAAAAAAATGATAACATAGGTAACACAAAGTATTTTAAAATTTAAATAATTCCAATTTCCAATCATGGATAGCCATAGGTAATACATAAATTTCAATTTTCTAATTTCAATCCAAAATTATCTTATCAAATATTAACAAAATTTTAATAATAAATAATAGATAATATGGGATGGGTACAGTTGGACCCCGTGATAAGAAATTATAGGTGATAACAGAAATTAAAAGTTCGAACACTATCAAGCCTTAGAAAAACATATTTTTAGTTTTAATAACGGCTGCACTGTATAAAACAAGTAATGTTTGATGTTAGAAGTCGGTTATTATTTAACATTTCAATTCAGACTATAGGAAATGACTGAATTAAATAGTAGACTTGTAATTTGAACAGTAATAATATTATTAACCATTCAATATTAAATTTTCAATTGTTTTCCATTTCACTGGCCAGTGCTCAAAGGTATTTTAACTGTATACACTACTTGGATTGTTGTTTGTGAACATAATTTTTTTTAATTTGTATAAGCTAATTATTCAGATTACTTCATTTTTTTTTTTTTTTTTTTTTTTTTTTTTTTTTTTTTTTTTTTTTTTTTTTAGTTTTTAACATGGAGGATATAGACAACATAATAATGAAACAGATTGACAATAAAATTGAATCTCTTGAAGCAGAACCATTTTGTTACATCTGGCAGATGAAAAGATTGAAATCGCTACAAAACTGGACCATGGCTAAACCTAGTGCCAAAGAAATGGCCGAAGCAGGTTTCTACTGCCCAAACCCGGATATACCTGATACAGTAAGATGTTTTTCGTGTTTCATTGAATTGGATGGTTGGGAGCCAACTGACAAGCCTTGGGAAGAACACAAAAAACGAGCCTTATCGTTAAACCCACCATGTAAATTTATTGAAATAAGTAAGAAAGAATCTGATTTTATAGTAGATGATTTCTTAGAAATTCAAAAAAGTGTAATTCTACGCATTTTCAATGAAAAATGTGAAAAATTCATTAAAACATCATTATCTCTTCACAAAAAGAAAAAATCAGCGCTTAAAAAAGACCTCCAAAAAAAGGGAATGTCATAGAAAAATATATTATATATAATATGTTTGACATAAAATTCACCTTGCTAGGCGCAGTTTAATTTATTGTAAATTAGTTATTACATATGTTAAACAAGTACTGACTTGTCTAATTATTATAGTATTATATATATATATATTACAATGTATGCTTGTAATTTGATTTTATCAAATTAAATGGAATTTTATTACCAATAATTTTTCTAAATTAACACCTGTAAATTAGACATTAAATATTTTAATTGTGATTTATTTATTAGTAATTAAAATTAATAAACTCTTTTGGAGTGGTTATATTTTAACGCTTTTTATTCAATTATAAGTCTTGTTAAGATTGATTTTATGCCTTTGTCTATTTCATTGAAATGATTTACTTAGTTTATTGTGTAAGTTATCAGTATCTATTTAAAATGGGATCATATTTTAACAAACAATTAATTCAAAAATTTCAATTATTTAAACTAATGATTAAAATATTTTAAGTGTGTATGTATATTGGATTGTATTGTATTATTTTAATAAAAATATTTAGTTTTTTTTATAAGCTGATATTTAAGTATAATCTTTATTTTAATTTGATTGATGTTAGAAAAGCATTGCTCTGAATTTTAAAAATATCTGTACAAATGTTTATTCATTTAAATTTAAAAACCAATGTGATTAATACAATAAACAAATAAATAAATTATATTGTTAAAGCATTAATTTGTGTAGGTGTATATTTCTATAACAAATTTTATAATTTATGACTTGGTAAATTAATATTACTATTTTTTTTATTACAAAATTATAAAATCGATAAAAATGTATTATTTACTTATCAGAATTATTGAAGTTTTATGATTATTTGTGTAAAGAATATATTAAATACATTTTTTATACATACTTTTATTTACATTTGTTTAAATATATCTTTTCATTTTAAATCACATACACTATTAGTATTAGTAGTCATTAATTTAAATAAAAATAATTAATTAATGTTCTTTCTTTAAATTGTTATCAAAGAACTCCTTTTAAAAAAACTTATTTTTTTTCATTTTAATTTATACATACCTATAGTGGAATCATAGATGACCAGTTTACTAGTTTATTACATCAAACCAACCAAACATAACCCTTGATTGCTTTTTTGACAGCCCCTAAATCTGTAAAATAGTAATGATGACGATGTATACGTGATACGCCTCTCCTTGTTTCACATAATATATTATTGATCAACCAAAAAATTCAACAGAAACAAAATACAAACCTTCCAATTCACAACCCTCTGTATAATCACAAATGACCCTTTTTATGTTTCTAATCACACCCTCCAATCTTCATACAAACTTAAAATTAATACAATAGAAGAAACTACCAAAATTCTATATAAACGTTTCTACTCCCAATTGACAAACAGCTCCAACCCATTGGCTAATTTTTGCTCTACACCATTCCTAGTAATCCTCGTCGTTTATAGAGGAAGTGGTGCAGTGATTTCAATCTCAATCAACATATTTATAGGTAAATTTTAAATTTAACCTAATCAAATTATAAAGTATCATAATTGGGTGGCTACTTTTATCATGTACCTACGTCAAACTTTATAGATTTCCACATGCATATTTATTTTAAATAATATGTTTAATTATAGATTAAACACTGCTGAAAAAATTTAAAAAAATAAAATAAAGTAATACAGTAGGTATCTATAGACATGAGCATACAAATTTTTCCGTTGACACAAACTAACTTATACAATATAAATCGAAACTCACATTTGAATATATGATACATATGTGTGGCTGCAAAACCTACATATTATATTAATATTAATATAAGAATATTTTTATTATTAATTCAGTTTTAAGACTTACCTATAAATTTTTGATTAACGCTTGTTCTTTTTTTAACTATATTAATTACCCTTTGCATAATATAATATTTTCTTATTTGATTTTGTATAGGTATGAAAGTGTAAGGGACAAGGGTGTTTTTACTTTCATACATTAGTTATAATAGTCCATAAATAAATATAGCAAATAAGTATAGTGCAATGTACCAATGTATAATAAATATATAACATTTCTGTAAGAACATTATCTAGAAAATGTCATATACTACAGCTTTAAAATGTTCATAACTCGCATTAAAATAAAATTGATAATGCACATATCAGTTGTGTGCAAGTTGTGACCGCGATTGATATACCTTTAATAGATATCTGAAATTGTTGTTGTGACTACAAATCAATACAATTATACTACCAAGTATAAATAGTAAATACTGTGTTTTTAGTTGCTATTTAAAATTTCTTGAAAATAAATGAAATAACAGTAACTCCATGTCACTTATTGCTTATTTGCTACTTTTTGGAATTTACTGTAATTTTGCTTCTAGTTTCACAAAAATTATGGACATACTGTTTATTTTCTTAATTTCAATTACTCATTTTTAATGTTAAATATTGGATATAGTGATTTTTGCTGCGAAAAATAGTATAAAACCACATTATTAACCCCCAAAAACCAATTTCTCAATTTTGACCAAAATTGGAGATACCGCTTATTCACTTAGCATGGCAGAATTGTCAATTAGTGACAATTACACAATTACAAATTTAACATTTTTATAATAGTAATATTATGTAGGATAGGTTATGTCCAATACTTCAGTAGTTAAGCTCTAAAAATCTAGAATATTGATTTAAAAATATATTATATAAAATTATAATATTATATTATTCATCTAATCTGGTTTATTAAAATATTAATCACAATGTCCGTCAGCCCAACCATCACGCCACCGTTCATTTACTTTGGAACAGTCAAACAGTGGCTTATCTAATTTCCGATTTACCATATTGTGTGCTTCACACATCCATTTTGCAAATGATTGTTGAGAGCTAATGTTTGGTGGATGATATTTTAATCTGAAAAAAATTAATTATTTAAAAATAAATATATTAAAATAAGTAAAATATTTAATAACATTTTTTTTTTAAAACACCTATACATATTATTATGAATACAAATTTTTAAATGCCATCAACAGCGTACCATAAAAATATTATAAATATGTATTAAACATATAATACTTTTAATGATAAATCTACTAATTTAAATAAAACAAAAATGATTAACATAACAAAATAATTAAAGTAATACTAACATTTCAGCAAAATCGTTAGCACAAATTTCACAAGGATACACTTTTGGTATTAATCTAATAAATTGTTCCATATTAGACTGGTCTTCTTGTGACGGTTTATCTGCATATGTGGCAGCTATGGTATGTAGTAATTTCCATGTACAACGACCTAAGAAATACAATTAAATAATTTTAAATAAAATAAAACAACTTAATATAAATTTAATAACAAACCTAATTCATCTTTGTCTAGAGGACAGTCTTCTCTCTGGTGTTCTAGTATTTTGGTTTCATTTATATTGTCTTTAGATAAGCTATTCTCAGATTGAACCTATTTATAAAATTATAAAATATAACTTGTATCATACAAGATAATATATTATATTTATTTTATTTTATATATATTAGCGCCAATCAGCTTTTTCAAGATAGAACATAAAGAAGATACATCATATAACATAACATATACATAATATATAAGATAAATATTAAAGTAATATAGAAGAGTGATATAACTGCAATAACAATAGATAAATAGCCTAGGTACACATTTGTCATAAAGCATTTCAATTGTATATGCGTATTATACTAAGGAAGTATACATTAGCAGCAAAGTTAGATCTACTTGTTGGTATGTAAAAAGTCCCCTGGGATTGAGTATGACTGGGAACTGGGATGCCAAGTCTCTCTAATAAACGATGTGAATCAAGACAAAGAATATCATTTGTAGGTTGATAATATAATTAATAGATGCAGATAAACTAATACGGAGTTATATAAATAATGTTATTATCTTCTTTAATAACAAACCAGTAATAAAAATAACATATTGAATAATATATTATAATAAATAAATACCACACAACCACAAAATATAGCTAATTTTGTAATTTTAAATTAAATGGTTTACAAATAATTTGGTTTGTTGAATGAGAGTATTTATTCCAGTGCACATAATCTATTTTGAAGTTTCTTTTTCAACAGATTTAATCGTTGTTAAGCTAATGAAGGCTGTGTTCTGTTTACAAATTTTTGATCAGTCGGGAAATAATTCTTTTGATAAAATACTTGGCATAGAAATCTAAATTTTTTTCAAGAGTAATAATCAATTGTTTTGTATAATAAAACAAGTATTACCTGATTTTGACTAAATTCTTGACGTCTCATACGACTAAACGTCCGGAAATCAGTACATGAACGACAAGGTTCATTTGCTTGAGAATGCTGTGTATAAATATTGTCAAGCGGTTTTTCCTTTACATTATTTAATGTAAAAAGACTGCGTTGATGTGAATTAACAAAAACTAAATATGAGTTATAAAATATATTGTAGAAAATTGACATTATTATGATATTTATTAATTATTCATTGAAGTATCAACACAACAAATTTCAACTACCTATTAGCAATTCAAAAATTAGTTACGTAAAATATGAAAGGCTCAACAGAACGAACTTACATTTAACGAAGTATTCTTCTTATCATAAAATATCTTACACTGTCATATTATCATTATTACCCACGGCCATGGCTTTAGATAGGAAAAAACTTTGATAATATTATCAGCTATGAGCAGTTCGGCGGTTAGGCCCCCGCAGGCGCGTAGCTAGAAATTTCTAAGGGGGGGTGTTATTCAAAATTAATTGAAAAAATTACACACACAAAATTGATAACATGATGCATCTTTATCTTGATAAAAAAATATTAAGTATACCACGGCTGAGGGGGTGTGTTATTACACCTGTAACACCCCCCCTGGCTACGCGCTTGGGCCCCCGAGATAACAGTCAGATTTATTCTCATATGAAAATTTATGTATTTTAAAATTAAAATATTATTGCATAATTATTATTATACAATTCGTAAATTTAAAAATATTTCGCTTTACGAGCTGTTTTCTGAAAAAACCGTTTTACCGTTTAGAGATAGGACGAAAAACATTCCTGTCGCCAACACAAATTGTTTACAAAATGAGCCTCTAAGAAGTATTAACTACGTCACTCGCCAATGAGGACCCTTCATTTCATTTTGTTTTAATGTACCGTTTAAAATACTGTTAAAAATATGCTGTTTATTAACTGTAATAACTTAATATACCTACCTATTAAAGATTTCCCTTATAATATTCAGTGGTGGATAGAGATATGATATTGAGAACTGCTTTCTAGAGTTTCTAAATGAATAATGTGATGATTGATGATGCTGAGGTCAGGATATCGGCGGCCTCCACAGTCCATATCACATTTGTATGAGGACCTACTGGAAAATTCTGATTTTCTTTTCGGCCTATCTGCCACTTTTTAGTTTTTATAATGAAATTTATATTAAAATAAAATTTTATTTCGAATCCTACATCAGATTATTGAATCTTCTCGTATCAATACAAGTATACACATACAGCGTTATGAAATCAATCGACTGACAGTATTAACATTTTTAATTTATACTTAGTTATTGAATTATTATTCGTTGAATATGTCAACATCGGACATATTAATAATATCGTATGATTTCCTCCACTATGAAACATAATTTGTGCTACTTAATAGGTATTATTCATTGTCTTATGAGACAAATAATTATATAAACTCATTAAATATTATTAATAATTAATATAATTAGTATTATAGTTTTTGTATAAATGACAAGGGTCAGTTAAAAATAGTAAATTACACATTGTCACAGTAATTAAAAAAAGGGAAAATAGATAGATAATCATGCATCTATACTGGGGGAGTAATGAATACTTTAAATTAGGTATACAAAACTAGGGTGATACCATTGTGCGTCTTCTTCATCCATGTCTCCTTCACACATAATATTACATTTATTTATTGTATGTATTTTATTTATTTTTACACTGTTTAAATTTTAAATGTTCATATTTTAAATAAAAAAACCGTACAAAAAATAACTAAAATCGTTAATCTTCGTTTAAAATGTTGATTATCAAATTTTATGCAAATTTAGATTTACCTAAAATGCTTATAAAAATATACAATCGTGTATAATGTATATGTATTTTAATGTTCTCATAAATAGCTATAACAAAAACTTAAGTACCTAAATTAAATTTTCAATGTTTTTGATTGAGCGAAAAATGTAAAACCGATAATTTTTTTAAAACAATTAAAAATTTCATATTATATCCTATTCAAAAAGGGCCAAATCTTTTGAAAATTATACCAAATGTTAAAAATGATTTAACTGGTTTTGCATTAATTCCCGTTTTTTCTTAATTTTCCCGAATTATTTTGAAAAGTAATTGAAATTTTAAATTTTTACTTCTCGAAAATACCAACTTGATCACTTTGTACTTTTCTATCAGAAACCATGCTCAAATTTGAAGACTGAAGCCTTTTTCTCAATTAATTATACTCCGTGAATATAGACAAAAAAACCCATTATTGTATAAAACCAATGCATTCATCACCACTCCGAATCTAAAATACTAGATATTATATATATTATATTTCAATTAACTTATTTGTATTAAATTTAGAATATAAAAATATATTTTGTGTATCATCTATAAAAATAATTTGTAATATTATTATAGAATTGGATTATTTAGTGTTATTGGCCGTAAGCTTCTCCCTTTTTTTCAATCCTGTGCTGGTTGTTTTTGCAGTGTCTAGCCATAATTACCTACATCCGTCGTTTTAATAAAAGCGTATATGGTATGTGTAAAGAACATTGTGTTGTATGCATTATAGTCTATAGACAGATTTTCGTATTGCCATGTCCATATTTTGCATTAAAACTAATGTGTATATATATATTATAGTATAATAACTAATAAATATTAAGTCTTATAGAGACATACAATAATTTATATAGGTAGGTATTAAATTTATTTGAGTGTATGTTTCCCGTTAGTATATAACATACCGTATATTGTATATACTGTTAACAATATGCATATATATATTATGGGTATACATTATATATACCTATTATTACAGAGATTGTTTTTATTTTTCTCATGTTTCCAAAGTGCCAATGAAAAGAGGACAAGCACTACAACGATTATTTAGTTTATCTAATCTATGTATACTTTAGGATTAGGAAATAGCCACATAATATGCGCACGTTTATGTTTTGTACTATGGTCTTACCTACCTCTTACCGGCAGCGCTGAATAAAACTAATACTGTTGTCTGTGTAAACCTAAGGATTGACGTTTGTTATAAACTACGCATGTTTCACTGTTATTTAATTTATTTATGTATTTTTAATAGATACCATTATAGTGTTTTCATATACCTGATAAATATTAAAAATCAGTAGGTACAATATACTGTTATGCGATCACAATTAGCTTTTACTGTATATGATCTATCAATGGATTTACGAATATACTATACTCGTAGTTTTCGTTAGTTATTGAAAATTTCAATAAATTTATTTTTGTGTTTTAATTCGGTATAGGTTTACAATATACAGGCACGCGTTAAACCAACTAGTAGGTATAATTGCTATTTCGTTATTAGTCATTATGTCTCAAAATGAAAACAATCAAAATAGCATTCCTCCGAAAAAGACATCCGACTTGAAAAATGAAAAAAGAGGAGCATTTGCAGCTATATTATTGTCCGGGGTGATAATCGCCGTGTTTGTGGTGTATTATTTAATATTAGGAGAGGAGTCACGAAAAAAAAATTCATTACAACTCATCATAGCCGTAAGTAAGACCGAAAGTAATGATTGAAATAAATATTTTTTAATGCGCAATAAAAATGTTCTTGTAGATTTTTAGACAAGGTGACCGAAGTCCATTGAAATGGGAAACTTATCCTAATGACCTGTATGCACCTATGAGTGAAGGGACATGGCCAGACGGCCTTGGGCAGTTGACTAATGTAAGAAAAATAAGTATATTTGTTAGTATAATATTATATAGGTACCTATTTATATCATGTAGGTTAAACGGAAACAGGGAAAAAACTTGGAAAGTTGTCATATACCCTAATCAAAATGGTTAAAATTAGTAAGTAATTGCCGAACTACTCTAAACTAGTTTTACCAATAATTTGCTTATATACCAGATATGTTGGTAGAGAAAAATCTTAACTTCATATTATTATTTGAATAGATACTTACATTGTGACAAATCCAAAACTTTCTTTCTGCCAGCAAAATAAACCATATTGGGTTTATTATTGTTTCCAAAACCATTTATCTTAGCCTTTAGAGTTTAAAGGTATGGGTGTATGGCATTAGATCCAATGGTATTCATATTGTATTTCAACAATGATTGCAAATCTTCATATCAATGCTCAGAAATGGAGTTCACAAACCAACAAAAACAAACTACAAACATTTTTATATTCAACTTCTAATAATCACATAATATGAACACATATATATGTTTAATTGAAAAATTTAATTAAAATTCATTTGAATCG
Source organism: Rhopalosiphum padi (assembly GCF_020882245.1). Classification (NCBI taxonomy): domain Eukaryota; kingdom Metazoa; phylum Arthropoda; class Insecta; order Hemiptera; family Aphididae; genus Rhopalosiphum; species Rhopalosiphum padi. Next base: position 6,045,567 of record NC_083598.1, on the reverse strand, counting down.
TTTGTATTATTAAAAAAAATATTTATCTATGGTTTATAATATATAGGTATATACATTTAATATTTAATAATGAATTTAAATATTATGTTAAAATTCACTGATTCTGCACTGTCATGCTAAAAAGAAAATATCTCGTCTTTAAATATAACTATTGTCCAAAGGTTTTAACTAATCGTAGAGCTATTGGCAAAAATACTGTTAGGGGGGAGGTAGTTAATTAGGATGTAAAGGTAATAATAATTGTTAGTAGAAAAATAAAAGGTTATGGGTACTAGAATTTTATAATATAATAGGTACTACGTTTTTTTTTACCTTTATCAAATTATGGTGCATTTTAGATTTTTAGTCCTACCAAAAAACATTGGAAATTTGCGAATATTTATAGAGGTAGAGCAAGTGATACATTATTGTGTAGTTGAATGTGTACATATCTAATACATATTAAATTTGTATTTCAAAAGGCAGGAAAATTAAAGTCATATGAATTTGGAAGACGATTTCGAAAGCGATATTCGAAATTTCTTCCAGTCACCTATAACAGTAGCTTAGTTTTGGTCCAGAGTACAGAAACTGATCGTACACAAATGACAGCGTCAGCATTTTTAGCAGGAGCATTTCCACCCAACGGCAAACAAATTTGGAACAACGATTTACAATGGATACCTATACCAATTCATTCGATACCTCCAAATCAAGACAACGTAAATTTATATTTCATATCCTAAGCGACGTAGACTTAGAAAGTTATTAATCTTATGATGAAATAAAAAAGTAACATTATATTATTATAATTTAAAATACTATTCAAAAATTTCAAATAGCACATAGATTAATTGAAAATAATACTTAAATGTATATATTACTATACTATATGTATAGTATAAAATATGAATAAAAGTATAATTTTTATTCTGACAGTACTTCGTCTTTTAAACATTTTTTTTAATTATCTAAAGATATTTCTCGACAATACATAGTACTTATGTATATGTACTTCTTCGATATATTTTTCTTATAATAAATTTCGTTCAATAAAAATATTTTTTTCCAAGTAAAAGTTTCATGAAGTAATTAACTTAAGTATTTTTGATTTTTTTAAACTTGTTGAAAATTAAGACTATAGTAAAATGTAAGTAATATATAGTAACAATTTAACATAACTTTTTATGCATTTTAAACAATTTATAATTGTTCAAATTTCAATATGATAATTTTAATACACCAAACACTTTAACTTAAACAACAAATAGCATATTATATGTATATAAGGCTAATAAGAAATAGCTAATAATATTTTTTTTAATTTAATTATAAAATCAGCATATTATTAATTTATTTATGATATAATTGTAAAAATGACATAATTATTTATATTGTACTAGTACTTACTAGGAATAGGTTAAAATGTTTATTTTGTTAAAACGAGAACAAAACAAAACTAACTGGCAACTAGTAACTACTGTCTACTTATATGAGTTATATGTATAGCATAGCCTGTCTACGTCTTATAATAGTTTAGTAGACAAAGATTAAAAACGACTTAATATTTTTATTATTTAGATACTAAGAGTTACAAAATCCTGCCCTGCTTATGACGCAGAATTTGAAAAAGCAAAAAATGAAACTGAAAAACGAATGTTAATTAAATATGAAACATTTTTCAACTATGTATCTAATCATACAGGTTTAGAAATAAAACATCTTTCAGATGTTGAAAATATATTCAATTCATTAACTATTCAGGTATTCAATTTATTTTTTATAATAATTATAATTATTTATTAGTCATTATATTAATATTTTATTTTGTTTTATACCGCTGCCAATATGATATTTATATAAATCGTATAACAATTTCGTGGTTTATTTATAGCAAAGAAATCATCTGACATTGCCATCATGGGTAAAAGTAAAAAATTACATGGGTCTTATGGAAAATATTGTCTTAGAATGGTTAGTTACTTATTCAAAAACGGATTTCATGAAAAAATTAAGGTCCGGAAAACTCATCGGTGAAATAGTTAGAGTGATGAGAGACAAGATGGATGGAAGATTAAATCCTGACAGAAAAATGTTTGCTTACTTTAGTCATGAGCAAACGTTAATTGATTTTTTACATACATTGGGGATGAAAAATCTTTTTAAACCTAGTTACGGAGCCTCGGCTTTTGTTGAATTACACAAAATCAAAGAAGAATTCTACGTAAAAGTAATTATATAAGTATATATTTATGTATATTATGTTGCAGATAAAAAGTCAAATATCTACCTAATAAATGTATTATGTATTATTATTTTTTTTTATAGGTAATGTACACAAAAACCTATGACACTCCAGATATTCTATCCTTGGAGATGGAAAGTCAAACAAGTTTTTTACCAACATTAGAAGATTTTATAATATCAACTGAAAATTACGTACCAAAAAACTGGGAAAAAGAATGCCAGCTTAAATAACATTTAACTAATATTAATTTTAATATAAACGTTAAGTAAAATGCATATACCTATACCTATATTAATAATAATTTTTAATCCTTTACCTAACTAATTTGAATTATATTATATAAGTACCTATGTATCTTACGACTGTTGTAAAGTAAACCATATTCTATAAGGACAACGCCCATTTAATAATTATAATAAATTAATAAATATATTTAAAAATAATTAAGAATAATTAATTGTACAATCTTTACTCATACTGATATTAGTGGTATTATTACAATATTATCTTTTATTATATTACCTAAATATAGTAGATGGATTTCAGAATTAATTCATAAATCATAATAGAATAATTCTAATATGCTATACGTCCTGCAATGGCCTTAGCAGCCGCGGACCGTTTCTGATAAATAATTTCGTAAATAATAATAAAAAAATAATTCTCAAATTGGTAATCTACAAAAACGGTGCCTGAAAATATTAAGTATAGGTATAGATCTTATATTATATTAGAGCACTACTTTTTGAATGTGTCACCATGTCCTAAAAAGTTATTTATGCAAAAAATAAATTAATATGTATTTATTGGTTATTAAATGAATCAACAAATCAACTACTTAGTGCTCACCACATGTATATTATATTGTAATGCATAAATCCATTTATAGAATTTATTATTTATTTGCACTAATAAATTTTGTCAAACTGAAGGTATAAAATATACAAAGCATATTAACTCAAAATTCTTAGGTGTTATATCAGTCGAAATCTTATATATACACTTTTTTTGTAAATAAACATAAATTTAATTATACTATTACATTAAAAAAAATCTCAATGCTTACCAAATTACCTTGCTGGGTTATCACTGTTATCTAAAGAATGTTTACTATAATAGGTTTTAAAGTATTATACATTTACGATTTACCTGTATATAGCCTGTCAATTGGTGTCATATTTACATGTATACCGATTAATTCATTTAACACAATATATACGGTAATCGTTAATAAAGACTAAAGAAAAAAAAATAAATTAAAAAACCAAGAAAAACAATAGAAAATAAAGACAAAGATAAAATAAAAAAATCAGTGATAAAAATACTGAAATATGTAATTATATTACTTTATTTTCAAGTTATTTAATGCTTTAGTTTTAATAAAATATAAAATGTAGATGTAAATAGTAGAATATGTAATTATTACTTACTGGAAATTCCCTATGCAGAACTTTTCATATTTTTTTTCATTCTGTAACTTTAATTTTGTTATTATTTATTTTAGTGGACGAAATTTAGTCTGTTGACTATTTTCAGTCATTAATTTGTATTACAAATTGCTTTTCTTAGCATGGTATTAATTTTTAAAAATATAATTTTTTAAATCTAATAAAAAGGGTTTAAAAAGATTGGTGTTGAAAATTTTAATTGCAAAGAACAAATACCTATAATAAAAATTGGAAATGGTTCAGACAAAATACGACTACAAAAAAAAAAAAAATAGTTATTATACTGGAATACTATAAAGGATCAGTGGCGCAACTAAGTGTGCTGAGACTCCATATTTTTTCAGTTAGGTAGTCCACTAATAGCAACTATAATAGCATTTATAAACGTACTAAACTACTAATCATCTCCAAAGTTATATACTTATATACTCCTCTCTTAAATTACGCCTATGCGGCTATGCTAAACTGATTCTTCCGTAATAACAAAACATGTTTAAAAACATTTTAATATAGTGTTGTTATTTTTTCCGGGATTCAATTTATTCATTTATAGGTTTGCTCAATTTCCTAATAAATATTTGTGTATTTCAGTATTTGTTAAAACATTATCTTGTATAATTTTAAATAAGTTAGTAGTATTTTTTACTATAGTTAATTAAAGTTATAAGATTTTTTTTTGATTTTTTTCTTTGTGAATTTGTGATCTATATTATTAATTTTTAATTATTGCTACCAATAAAAGTCGAAATAGAACATTTTTCTTAACTTGTTGTTATATAAATATTGAACAGGCATTAAATTAATAGTTTAAACATTTTAAGTTTAAGTAAATAGATTATACTGATTATTACTGATCATTAAAATACCTAATCCTCAATTATATTTAATGGGAAACTATTGTTTTACTTCTATATATCTTATCTATTTTTTTTATAAATGCTAAGAAGTAAGAAGTACCTATATACTACCTAGGTAATAAATGGTAATTATTTGATTAAATGATTATTAAACAACTGATACATATTTAGAAGTATTCCTTTTCGAAATATAAGGAAATTAAAAATTATGTTCGTTATCATTTAAACTTTAAAGTATAAGTTATACCTACCTAACAATTTTAAAAATGTAATATATGATTGAAAAATAAAATTCATAAAATGTAGGTATTTCAAATTAAAATTTAAAAAAAATTGTATTAATATTAAACTTAAAAATGTACGCAAATTAGTTGAGATAATGTGTGTGATGCGTACGTGGATCACTCTGTATAAATGATAAATGTATTAGTATTAGAGTAACTGAGTCTAAAGGTGTGAGTTAACAACATTTATATAGGTACAGCAAACAAGCATAATATTAATAACCACACTAACTATCTATCTCGTGTTGTGAGTACAATATTGTTTAACTTATCACAGTTTGTTATTATTTATTTTAAAGTACTAACAAAATAATAAGTAAGTACTAATATCGAATACAAAATGGTGTATTTTAGTTTAAAGTACATATTTTTATTAATAATAATTGCACATGAATGTGTTTTTAAATCTATAAATCAAGATAATTTGCAGTTAAAATTTGTTTTCATTGTAAGTATCTCTATTCTCTGTACCTAAATATCTATATTACCTTTCTATATTATCTATATTATATTAATATCTATATTATCTATATTATATTAATATCTATATTATCTATATTATAATTAAATCTATATTATAAGGTTTATAATTAAGTATTAAGGTTACAGTACTGTGCTTACTGCGTGTATACTGTATGAACTTGGATACCATTTCAATATAAGTACTTATTATATTATCTACAGATTTAAGTATATAGGTACACACATTATTAAATGTACAAAGATAGATGAAATGGCATGGTTTATTTATTCATTGATTGTAATGATATGACTTGGGAGGGGCCCACAGTAGTGGCACCTAAGTCCCAACCCCAAGAAGTGTATGTTGAAAACTGAACCCAATCTAATATTAAATATTTATTATTATCATTTACTTATTAACAACCCATTATCCAGCAGTGTAAAAGTACATTGTTTAACAATTTATAATCATACAAGTCAAATTAATTTCATATTACGCGTAATCATGGAATATAAATTATACATTGTAAGATTCAATACAATTTATTATGTAGGTAACGATAATAGGTACCTACTAATTATTATTACTAATACGCCTAACCGTCCTAACCTAAATCACTCAAGGACTTCAGTCTTCAACATATGATTTATAAAACTATTCGACATATTGGTATACAGTATGTTCACTCTAAGGTCTAAGAGGTACCGCTAAATATTTCAGTTGGATGAACTTGTATTGATATGTAGTTTTTGGGGATTAAAAAAAGAGTAAAAATATATATTTTCGGATAATTTTCAAATTTTTTAATTTTTGATACGCGCATGAACGAATCAACTTACTTTTTTTTAAATGACAAAATCAATTTTTCTACAGATTCGGTTAGGTAAAATGGCAAAAGTATATATAGTTGGTATGTTAAAATTTTATATTTACAAATATCCCGAATAGGGTTATGAGTTTTTGACAACATTTTAACTATGTTCATAACTTACACTTGAAAATCGAAATAATATCTTCGAGATTTTTAAATATCCGTTTACAGACAGAAAATACATAAATAAACATTTATTTGATTCGTTGACCTTTGTTTATCTAACTTGAGTGGCTTGACGATATCTTCGGTGACATTCACCTATAATTAAGATAATAAATCCGGTTCGTTATAAATTTATTATATAAAAATGTCATTAATACTCAATAGGAATCACTGTTTTATAGTGTTATTGAGACTGAATTTGGATTGCTCTATTTTTTCTGAGCAACTTTGAACTTAACAGATTTTTGTAATATCTTCAAAATTGGCATTATTTTAAAAAGGTCGAAAGTTATAAATTAGGTAATTCGTACTGATAATTTTTTATAAATTCAATGTAATAATGAATACGCCTTGTAATTTTAATAAAAATATCTATGAATAATCTATCAATGCGTGAAGATAGACCGTTAAAAAATACGATAATTACAAATAGCAAGTCTGTAGAGGTCAAAGTTGTTAAGAAAAAAAAATAAATTCAAATCCAAATCCAAATCCAGTATGCACACTAGCATTATGTATCCTAAGTAACCTATAAGAAGCACTACCTAATGTAATGTAGGTATCATTAGCAATAATTATACTTAACATCTAATCGGCAAAGCATAATGTGAAGTTTTTTCTGTCTATTGTGTCGTTGTGATAATATAAGTATAAAAGAAAGCATATGATAAACATATAAATTATGAAAATGTATTATTATTATAGGTACGTAGTTAAATAGAATAACGGAAAAAAACTAAGAAATAAAACCAAAAGATAAAAAAAACTTAAAATAAAAACCAAAATTTTATATTTTGTTTTATTATGTCATATTTCATTTTCTAAGTTTTAATTTTCTAATTAAAAATTTATATCAAGAATCCAACTATCCAGGTGTAACTTTTGCAACAAAATTTGTAAATTTTGAATAATTAAAAAATACATAAAAACTAGCTTAACTTTGTAGTTTGTTATATTATGTTTTGGCCTTTGGGAGTAGTATTTCCGTACTGAGAAAATTTAGGTAACATCTATCATCATGGTACGTTGTACCATATATATGACCATATTATGTGAATAGGTATATAGACATAAGGTAGCTGGTACTATAGAGGCGATAAAATATCGATAACTTATATTATTTTTTCTTTATTCGGCTGATAAAATTATTAAACTTACAATTTTTTAAAACGTATAACCTATCCGGACTTTTTGCTCGCACGTGAGCTGCTTTCCTAATTTAATTTAATTTATAATAATATATAAGTACCTATTGTTAAACAATAGTCTTAAATTGTTTTGATTTGTTCCTGTATTTCATTTATTACCTATTATTTATTAACTACATGGTATAAGTACAAATATATTATTATGTTTATCACTTTAATTAGAAAATTAAAACTTATATCTAATGAAATATGACATAATTAGCAAAATATAAAATTTTGGTTTTTATTTTTGTGATTTTTTTCCGTCTACCTACCAGTTAAATAAACGACGAATTAATCGTTGACTCCAAAAACTCCACTTTTGATAAAATACAGGACAAAACTGCACAATTTTAGTAGGTTAAAACCGCATATATTTAATAGGTTAAAACTGCAGCACAATTTTAAAAATTGTCGTATCAAAAAACCGCACAGTTATGATTTCAACCCCAAAAAGGTCGGCAAACAAAAACGCATATGTATATGTATAATTAATTATTTGTTCGCATTATTCTCATATTTCATCCTCAAAAATTTAAAATATTAATTTAAAAAATTTAAACTTTCAGTTTGATTGGTTGAAACCTTGAAACCGATTGCCAAAGTTATTTAAAAACTTTATACGATCTCCATCACATAAAAATTCTTCCCAAAATTGAAACAAACGCTCCTAAAAATATTGGATTATATTAAATTTCAGTGGCAACTTAAGACTTGATTATTGTATTGTACTTATCTTATAATCTTATCTTTTCATTATTTTCACTAAAAATAGTGTGCGGTTTTAAAATTCTAAATGTGCGGTAATTTGTTATAAAATGACCGATAAGCTGTGCGGTTTTTGTTTATCGACCTTTTTAGGGTCAAAATCAAAATTGTGCGGTTTTTGAATGCAACCGAATTAATTTTAATTGTATGCGCAATAGTAAATACTATACTATATAGTGTATAATTTATTCTAGGTATACACACTAGACACCAAAGGTATTTACCCATTTTATAATAATTTATTTACAATCCTAACCAAATAAATTGAAAAAAAAATATTCCAATTATACAAAAATTGGTTACTAGCGTTACCACATGGCATATAAATACACAAATAGATACCTACCTATAAATAGAACACCTCCGAAGTAAAATGTTGTATTTGAATTACCTACATCAATAAGGATGTACCTAGGTACTTAGTATATCCTTACTTGTCTTCTGTAAAACGTAATATTGTAGGTTCGTACCTAGTACCTACAGGGTATACTGCCTATACAGCAGGTGTCGCCAACCAGTCAACAGCGATCGACTGGTCGATCTTTCTAGGAATATAGATCAATCAGTGATCATTGTAAAAATTAATTTTACCATTATCAGCTGATATCGGTTGATATCGCGTAGTAAAAAAATCAAATAATTTGGATTATTCTCAATTAATCATTCTTTGAAGCTTAGACCTTTTTTTTGCTCATCAAACAAATCTCTTCCTAAAGACCTAAATTCTCAATTCTCCTGAATATCGATTACCAGGGACTTAAATGTCAAATGTAGCTTACTTGTTTGAAAAGGCTGGCTGGGCTATAGACTGAAGTTTAGCCGCACATACTATTCTGCAGTTATTATAGTAGTTACTCAGAGGCGTACTGGGTCACTGGGATCCAACGAGATCATTGTTCTGCAAAACAAATTCATCCCTAGTAACCTGGCGTACAAAAACATTTTATCTTTAAGATTTGTTATTTAAGTAAAAGTTTTTCTGCTTTATATTCTAAGTTACAATACCTATGTCAATAAGGAATTTCTTCTTAACTCGAACCCTAAGAAGTGATAATGCATTAACATGTGTAGGAATATTATATTCTATTTTGTGCCTTAATTAGGTAGGTACTTATTAAACTGCATCGAAAAATATATTTAATTTATGTTAATAGTACATTTATACTGTTGTTTTTTACTTATTTTATCATGTCATCGAGACCTCGACTGATCATAATAAACTTTAGTGACAACTGACAATAATTGTGTGTTTTTTCCGGTATAGTTGATGAGACACGCAAACCGTGCGCCGTTGATTCGGTACAAAAACCAAACGGACCACATACCCTGGCCCCGAGGCTTGGGCGAGTTGACCGATCAGGGCATATGGAATGCGTACCGCGCAGGTCAAGCTCTGCGTGAACGGTACTTGGGCTTCTTACATCCCCTGCAGCGGTACACGCCTTCCGAAATTGACGTGTCCTCCACTAATATTGACAGGTGTTACCAGTCCGCCGGCTACCTACTGGCCGGTATGTACCCGCCCAACGAAGAGCAAACTTGGAATAAGGACCTGAAATGGCAGCCCATACCAATCAAAACGAGTTTGTCGAAAGACCATCAGGAAGTAAGAAATGAGAATAAAAATACAATTCCATTATACCAAACTAGTGGTAAGGCACCTATGAACGGAATGATATGGTAGGTAGTTTATAAACAAGCACGGCACTAGAATTTTTTTCCAGAGGGGCAGAGTGAAGCAAATATGTATTGCCAAAGCCCCTATTGATAGGTATTTTATAATCTGTATGTAACTTTCTTCAGTTGTTTGGAGTATAGGCATGACCATGAGGGATGCAGGGTATGGACCTATACCACCTACGATTTCAGATGATACCATGAACTATGATATTCCTTAGTATAGGAAAGGCTAAAGCCCTTAAGTCTCCTGGGTACGCATCAGGTTGTACTCTTTGCGTCAAAGGTCTTGACACGCCTATGGGATGGTGTCTTCACTTCTTCCAGTATCAGTAGTAGATAAGGGCTGTTTTCTTGTCCCTACTTACAATACTATACATAGGTGTACTTATACTGTTATTAGTATCCTGTACTTAAACAGCTAAAATCTAGATTTATTAGTTGTTAAACGGTGTTCAGAGAATTTAAATGTAGGAAAAAAATCAAATTATTTGCTAATACTACCCGAATAAATTATATCACATGATAACTTTCTATAAGTTACAATATAATATTTTAAAAGCTCATATTCTAGATTTTGAAAGATACAAATATACAATTAATGTATTTGAGCTTTACCAAAACAGCTTATATATTGTAACTTGTGAGTGTTGAGTGATAAACGATGATCACTTTTAGGATAAAGGAATGATTTAAATTGTTATTTAAGATGTTTATATTTCAGTTTATTGAAATGTCTGCTTTTGAAATTAATAACATTTTTTTAGTTTACAGGAGATCCAAGAAAATGTCCAAAGTATGCTATGGAATTACATGAAATTAGTGAAAATGCTATTAAAACCGAAAAGATAAAAAAATTAATCAACTACATGAAAAACTACACATCAAATCCATTAAATACACTTTATGATGTATTAAAAGTAGCAGATGTTATTATGACACAAGTAAGAAGCTGTAATAAATAAACATAACAACTGATTTTTTTTTTATTACAAATTATTATATAGGTATTAAATAACTTATACTTGTACATTTCATTATAATTATTTCATAAAATATTTGTTTTTTTAGCATATGGCAAACCATCCAATTCCTAATTGGGCATTAGAACGATATAATGATATTGAAGAATATATATTATATTGTATGACTATATTAGCCGAAACAGATCAAATGAAACTTTTGTATTCAGGTTATTATTTATACTTATCATAATATTTTCATAAACAACAAATTAGAATAAATAAATATTTATTAGGTGATATGTTAAATGATGTGTTAACACGAATGGAATCTATAGTAAATAAGTCACCAGACGCAAAAAAAATATATTTGCATGTTGGTCATGATTCAACCATAGTTCCTTTTTTGAAGACACTAAATATAAAAAATATAACATATCCACTTTATGGAGCTGCTGTTGTAATGGAATTATATGCAACACCTTCAAATGAAACAGTTGTAAAGGTAAATAACAAAAAAAAAAATATAAGTTAAATAGTAATAAATTATTAAATGTTTATTAACTTTAAAAAAAAAAACTAGCTACTATACAACAGAGACTATGAATGGAAAGAATCAAACATTGAGTTAATTGAATTACCAGGTTGTCCACAGCCATGTCGACTAGAAGATTTGCGCACACTCACACAACAAATGATACCTCGTAACTTAATTGAAGAATGTAAAAATTAAAAATATTATATTAAATGAAACACTGCTTAAGTTTATATCGGAATTGTGTGTACTTTTTAATTTAACATTAAATATTCAGTCTGTCTTAGAGATTGCTTCCAATCTTTCCAATAGTTGAGGATGAGTATGATGCCAAGCTGAGAAGAGAGAATCATAAACTGGAAATCCTAAGTTATCATTGTGTAGACGTATTAATCCAGTTTCAAGTGGCTTTGCGTGTCCAAGTTTTTTAGCAAAAGCATCAGCTTGAAACTCCAATTGTCTGCTAAGTGTAGTCATAGCAAATGATATAACAGTGTTATATGGAGAAAATACATATTGGAAAATAATTGCTAGACCAATGATAACTGGATGGGCTGACTCATAAAATCCAAATGCTCGATATAACATAGAATTGTCATACAACCATCCAAAAACAAATAACATTACAAATAAATTTACCTGAAACAAAAGTATATCACAATATTAAATAAAATCCAAAAAGATAAATTATTGATAAAAATACCTGAGATATTATTAGATAAAATAATATATGATTTAGCTTCCAATGACCAAGTTCATGACCTAAGACTGCCAAAATTTCTTCATCATTCATCCCTTTTCCTTTTTCTTCAATTTTATCAATGTTAGTATTTTCTTCTTCTAAAGTTTGGTTATTCATAATATCTTTGCTATCTTTTAATAATGTATCATATAGCACAATACGTTTGTTATTGAAAAATCCATAAAAATATGCATTGCTATGGGCTGATCGTTTTGAACCTAAAGTTAAAAACAAATTTACAATAATAAAAATATTTATTATTTATAGAAATGTATTTATTTAATAATATTTGCTTAAAATAAACATAATTAAATAGTTGAAAAGTTTTTATTACAATTTAAATAATTTACCTTCTACAATATATATTTTGTAAAGAGGGAATTTGACTTGCTTAGCAAGCTCTTCAATTTTAGTTTTCAAAACACCATCAGGTAATGGTGTATATTTGTCGAATAATGGAGCAATAAATTCTGGATATACTGTCATGATAAATAATGAAGTCACCACAGCAAATACCCACAACCAGATAAAGAAATAACGTCCACCCCATTTAACAATAGTTATCGCTGCCGCAGTTATTGGTAATGAAATCACTTGAACCAATAAAAAGTTCTTGATCTTGTCTTTAATGAAGAAATTTAAATTCTAGTTAAAAATTAAAAACAAAAATATAATTAAATAAATAAATATTAAATACAACAATATATTAACACAAATTTAATAAAAGGTATTTAATTTGGTGATTTACTTGTTTGTTAAACCCGTGTTTTTCCTCAATAATAAAAGTGCTGTATGCTGAGATTGGCAAAGACATTAGTGTACCCAAGGTATTCATACATAGAAGAAATACACAACTGGTCATGATTTCACTATCATTATAACGAGTCTCAATCAAACAATATTTGCTAAAATTCCATAATAATGTGAATCCATTCAAACAGATGAAACACTAAATATTTTAAATAAATAATACATTTTTTAGATTGCTAAAGTATGAAGTATTTGTAATTATATTATACTGATAAACTATGTAAGTAATATTAATTTTAATTTTAACATGTTTAATAATAAATTATGTAAAGAAATCTATAAGTTCTAAACTCCATAAATAAAAAGGAGATTTTTCTTCCACAGAATTGTAAGTGATTTTAGTGAATATACCAAATCTATTCAATTATTACTTGATGTAAAAGACATAACAATAATTTACCATAAAAAAAAACTTATTTTTATTTATTAAAATTAATAATTGATAGCAACCATTTAATTTAATCATAAAAGTAGTAGTGCTTATAAATGCTGAAAAATCATAATATCTCTTTATTCTTTTTTTATATATTATAAAGATCATGTATGAGTGTATGACATATTAAATTTTATACAATTGACTTACGACATATTATGTTTTATATCCAATATTATGATTTATGACACTAACTGATTTTTTTTAAGTTTTCAATTAGGTAAATTATTATCAATGAATTATTTATATTATTAGTTTAGAAATGGTTATCAATTATCATACAAATACCTAGTTGTAAATAACTAGGAGTTTAACAAATGTTAAGAAATTAATTTTGAATATATACTTGTAAAATATGTTTTTGTTTTATAAAATGTTATTAAGCTATTAAATAGAAGTAACAATTTTATTTAATACCATGAAAAAGTATTTTAAATAAGTAATAATAATGGAAGATAGATCAATATTTTTTTAAATTGTTAGTTATTGTCTACGTTTTGTATATAATAGGTAGTACATCAATATGTGAATGATAGAAAAAAAAAAATATTATTTTCTTTTTTAGGAAGACTTGAAACAATTTTTAATAATAATTTTACTTACAGTTGATATGATCATATTAATCCATTCTTCAGCTATACTAAAACTATTTTTATCAATACCATAAGATTTTGCCTTATTAAATGTTTCCACATCTAGTACACCAGTTAATCTTTCGGGAATTTTGTCTGTAGTTTTATATACACGTCTCTAAAAATGTTTAAGATTAATTAGTACAGAATTAAGTAAATATTCGCTATTCGTTATTTTATTTAATAGATTTATTGTAAAATCAAAATCGTAAGAAAAATTAAAATAATTATAATTATGAATAGACATTTTTTCTACATAGATAACAGACTGTTCCATATAAAATTAAAATATTTTACCTGTCTTAGCGTTAAATACTGTTCCCATAGGAATTCTATCCAAGAAAAAGTTAAAACGCCATAAAATACACAAAATTCGGGTATCATGATTACTCGAAATTTATATCAAACTAACATGTAATAATGTACTAATTATTGAATATTTAAACACATGCGAACTAAATCGTGTGAAATTATAGAACCCATAAAAAAATAAACGATACAATATTCATGCCAAGAAGGAAAAAAAAAGATAATCGTAAAATTGTAGAATTCTTAAAGTTAGTATGAAATTGAAATAGTATTATAATGTAATATTACTCTACTATGCAAGTACAAAGATAACAAACACAAACAACAACAAAACACAAGCCGACAAATAAACGGATCACACAGATATCAGTGTTAACAGGAATTTATAATATTTTATACGCCAACCTCGACCACACTGTATTTTCTGTAATAAAATAATAAAAAAGCTATTATGAGTATAATATGTATGCTATAATAATATCATGATATAACTAACAGTTAATTATATCATGAATAATATAATATTATTGTGTCAATATAATATCATTAATATCTAATAATTGTATATTATGTTAATATTATATATTATCGTAAAACGTAAGTACTACAACTACAGTAAAATTGTAGACACTAGACGACTAGACAGACTACAGTCTTATAATTAATGGTTATTATGAAGGGTGTTTAATTGTAATTTGTAAATATTAAGTTGTAACATAAACATTATTAAATATTATTTATTTAACATAATAGTTAATAAGTAATAATTAAAACTTAATAACAATTATACTAAATGGAAAATTGAAAAATCCAATATTAAAATATAATATGGAATAACAATATTGATTGGATTTTTCAAAGGAAATTCTAGACTTAGTTTCGACTATAAGGACGGCAGATGACAAAAAAAAATATGTTTTCATGGTTGGACTGTTAGTTTAATAATGTATTAAAGTCTAAAATCTAAATGTAGGTACTATTAAATATTGATTACCTTTATATGAATACATATTTATACATAATGTATTATTATTTTTTTTAATTTAATACTGGATTGCACAAAAATGTAGAAGATATACAAATATACAATTATGTATAGTTGCCTACATAATACATAGATTTCCTATACTGGCTATACTAGTACTATTTAATAATTATTAAATTAAATATATTGAATGACTAAGTAGAATAATTATGTAAGTCTGTGCCAGCTAGTGTGCCCTGGCCCCTGACGCGCCCTGTGGTAGGTAATTATGGCTTATTATAACTGAAATCTGAATGAAAATCAGAAAATGGTATGATGGTATACGAATTCATATACCTAATTAGGTATATTTATATATGTTAAGTTTTAGGATTCGTTAAACCATAAATATATGCTAGTGACTACTATATTTTTTTTTTATATAATGAATACTACTATTTACTAATAACTATTATAAATAAGTAATAATAATCGAAGTCATTATGACCATTATGTTACTAACCTGTCACTAACAATTTATTAGTGCAGCTTATTTTAGTAACCTCATTGATGTACGAATGTACGATACGATTGCACTGCTGTAGCTCAAGAACCCACTTGAACTTCAGAGAGTTGTATTCACAAATTAAGGCCATATGCTCACATGACTATGTAGTACGTAAACATAAACATAAATAAGTTATGATTTATTATTGTCAACTTGTTAAGTTTAAGACATGAACATATAGGATACCTATAGCTATAGGCTTTAAAAGCACTGCAACTTGAGAGTATTTATGAGATAGATTATAGACTAGGTGCCTACCTGCCTACCTATAATAGTTAATACCTAGCTATGTCCTATACGACATGGCTATATATATATATATAGTTAACTGTTGTAACAAATTAACTGTATAACCTATAAAACTAATTAGGTAATAAATAATTGTAGGTAGTTTATGTGTATAATATGCAGTTATAATAACAAAACAATCAATTCATACATCATATAGGTAGGAATTTAAAGCTCAGGGTAAATAATTTTATGATATTATGGCAATTCTTACAGTATAGTAGGTATTACTGTATTAGGTAAGTAGAATATATAGTTGGCAGTTTTTTTAAATTTAAAATTAATATTTTATAAAAGCAGTTTTATATCGTTCGTTACACCTTACACCATACCGGTGCACCCGTTTATAATAATTGATATTTTTTTACATCATTTTCTAAATTTAATATTTATAAGATGCTTGAGCGAGAAAAAAAATTGCATTAAGTAATTTTCTTATTTAAAATTTTAAAATGTTAATAATACCTATACAGTCAATAACTAGGTACCTACTCATTAGTTGATAGTTAATAGTATATTTTGTAAATTTGTAATATACTAATATGTATGTAGCATCGTACTACACAATGGTAACAGTAAGAAACTAAGAAAAATTATATCCAATAAAAATAATTAATAATAGTATACTTAATTAAATAATAATAGGCAATAGCCATAATATAAACTATAAAATATATACCTAGCTAATTAACTCGATATATTATATTATATAATATAGTTATCCTTATTCAATTTAAATTGTGTTACTGTACATACTAAATACTAATAAGTACCTATCAACAATAAATCAACTGAATAATATATAATATTAATATATGCATTAATACTATATCAACATTCAATAATATTCAAATTCGCGCAACGTGACTACGCAAGAAACTATATTATACACTATATAGCTATTAACTTAGATAGTTAGATCATAATTCATAATATAGTAGCTTATATATTTATTAGCTTTGAATATTGATATGAATCATTGACCATAGACCTCATCACACTTTAGCATAGGGTCATGAATTCATGATATGTGCAATATTAAATAATAAATATATTATAGGTATTGTCTAGTAAAGATAATTCCGGGAGCCAAGTAACACCGATAAATTATGTATCAATATACAATATATACCATACGTCTATGGAATAGGTAGCCTAGCCAGAACAGGTGGCAGGTAAATACATTTAGTTTGCTGTATATTGTATATACATCCAAAGTATACGTCCTAACTCCTAATAATGAAATTAATTTTAAAATAAATTCATCAGAACAGCTGTACTGTAGATAAACCATAGACCTATTAGTTATGACTTTATGAGTTAATAGGTCTATGAGATAAACCGTAGTACGGTGTACGGTAATAAACTATTGTAGCATTTGGCCAGCCCGCGCGGCCGATGACGTCGGCCGTGTGTTAAAACCCGCTGCCTCCCTATATCGGCTGACAGTATAAAAGGAGTCGTAGCACATGGTGAAACTTGGGTTTTTTCGCACGAGAAACCCCGCACGTTTGGCCGTCCTGCACTACTGCACTCCCGAGTTGCTGCAGCTGTCCCGGTCGTGTTGCTGCGTCCGTCGGTTTCTTTTAACGCGAAAAAAAAATCTTCCTTGCGCTCGCCACCGCTAAACATTTAATTTAAAATTACATACTGACGAACGTCGTTGTTTCCATTGGTCCTTTCAAACATGTCGTTATCCCAATCATCCGTGGTAAGTAGTACTTATTTTACTTACTATAAGTACATTCGTGTGGGCATGTCACTCCCGATCATTTACAATATTATTATTTTGGTGAGTGACGCGTGTGGATCAACCGACACTATGCCCCGTCCTAAACCTTATTTTTCGTAATATGTATTACGACATTGCCACATATGCGCTGGGTCACTCGGTTTTATATTATTATTATAATAGGTTGATAGTTAGATTTATTAGATAAGTGTTTATTATATTAAGTACCTAGTTTTTGTGTTGGCCCGGACCATAAAGAGTAAAAAGTTTCACTCTTAACAGCTAATAAAAACTGAATATTATTTCCATATGGCAATGACTCAGTCGTTATACATAATATTTTATTTAAAGGTTAATTTTGTAGGTCATTAAATTTGATTATTTGTACATTAGTATTATGTTTACTAATAATTTTTCTACAATACCTGTGGGTATCTAATTTTTTAATTATTATTGTTATTATGTATTATGTTATTCCACAATTTTCAGGATTTAATGAAAATTTTCTTAATTCTTATTTTTAGATATTCATGCCATTATTTTTACTAAATAGGTACTAGATTTGTATTTATATTCTATTAAAATGTTAATATAAGTAAAATATTCAAATTTAAAATCTATGTATCTATTAGATAAAAAAAAAAGATAATTAACTTTTTTTTTAACCTTTTTCTCATAGACTTAAAGTACAATTAGTTTTAATGTTGTAATTGATTTTCCTATATTAAATAATAATTTGTAATACAAATGGATAATCTAACACATGGTATAAATAATTGTGATACTTTATTGTATTATATTTGTGTTTTATACTTTTTTAAATTCATTATTCATTTTGCATTTTATAAAGTAAAATATATAATTTTCTTATAAGATTATATTTTTAAACCAATAATACATATTGAAATGTATAAAATAGATTGCAATTTTGAAATATTACATTGTTTTCACAGATTCTATTAAAATGTTCATACCTATAATTTTTCAGTTCACCAAACATTTACATTTCTAATATTGTTAAGGTTATTGATTTTGTTATACATTTATTTGTTATTGTTATGCTCATTTTTTATTACCTAACTCAAATTATTTTAAATTATAATGAGCATGAACAATTTTATTTTTATTTTTTGCAATTATTACTAAGTTTATTATAATTTGTTTTAATAGAATTGATTATTATTGCCTAATTATTTTAAATTTTAAATGTGTGTGTTTAACAATTGAAAACAACTACAGTTTAAGATAAAGAGTAGGCTTTTTTTTTTTTTAATTTTAACGGTTGCCGACTGCTAATTTAAACTTGGCAGATTATGCTTGATGTTTCTTGTGTTACCTTACTTAAAATCTGCTATCTAGCTGTTATCTATCTATTACCTAATAAGAATATCTTTATTATCTAATTTAAATGACTTGCATCATACCTTATATATATATTATGTTGAATCAATAAACTTTAATCCACTTTGTTATGTTAAGGGTATTTTTTTTTTGAGGTGAGAGGGGGTATATCATACCTTAAGTTTTGTTTTTACCTACATTAAAGTTCAGTAGACACCTTAATATGACCAACTGATTTGAATATTGAAACTTGAATAATACTTTTGTATTAAACTATCCTACTTAATGTTGTAATCTATTATTTTTTAATTGCGATTATAACTTTGTATATTTTAATGTTAACTTTTTCAAAATTGTAAAATTCCTACCAACACATACACATAATTTAGTTTCAGACAAGACCCCCCCCCCTATGTTTTACCCTACCTGGAAATACGAGTATATGTATTTTATTTATGAAATCTATATTAATTTAAGTAAATAATTCTTATTTATTTCAGATGAAATTATATCAATCTGTTATTGAAGATACAATAAATAGCTCCCGGGAATTTTTCGCGGAAGAAGGTATTGACGATCAAATTTTAATGGAGTTACGACAATCGTGGGAATCTAAAGTAATGGCTAGTAAAGCAGTTGATGCACCACCTCCTCAAGAAATTACTCAACTTCCTAAAACTGTTACTTCAACTGTTGTTAAACAAACTAAAAGCCAATATGCTCCTACAATAGTCAGTAAGTAGTTTTTATTTAAATCATCAATAAATATTCTTTCTAAATGTTAATAGATTTAGATATTATAGTATATTTATATTATCAATTATTCTTTTAGATAATTCTGTTCATCAATTAAAAATGGTTCAACAACAAAAAATACAACAGCAACAACATCAGCAACCACTTCAGTCACAACAGCAACAACTACCACAGCAGCAACAATTATCACAGCAGCAACAACTACCACAGAAGCAGCAGCAGCTACAGCAGCAGCAACAGCAACAGCAGCAGCTACAGCAGAAGCAGCCACAACAACAACAGAACACTATAGTTTTACCTGCAGACTATGCAAACAAATATGTACCAATTCAAATAACCTTACCAGCTCAGACTGGTTCCCAAGAAACAGGTTCTAGAATTCTTTCTATTCAAGTTCCAAGTTCTGCCATACAAGGTTTGTTGTATATTAGGGTTAAAATAGTTTTTTTTTATTTGTTAAATGTTATTACTAATTTAAATGTTTGTAGGAAACATGCTACAGAGTATTCTTAGTGGTCCAGTAATAACTAATAGTATGGCAATGGCTACTCCGCTAGCTACATCATTTTTACAACAGCATGTCAATAGTGTACTTGCTGCTCAATCAATTTCAAGTTAGTTTTTTTAAAAACTTGTTTTACCTACTTTAATATTATATATATTTTTATAATTACTAGGTGTTCAAAATGTTGTTCAACCAGAATTTATATCAGATGTGCGAAATACACAGCAACAGCAACAGCAGCAACTTCAACAAAATAATCAAGCATTTATTAGTGGAAATGTGACCGGTGGTGTTAAAAGAACCATTGCTCAGATAGATGGAGCTAACGATTCTTCAACATCAGATGATGATGATGATGACGATGATGATTTAGATGATGATATTGGTGATAATGATGATGATGATGATGAAGATGATGACAAAGATCAGAATAGTGCTTCTGATGCTGTAAGCATAAAAAGTATATATTAATTAAGTAGATCTTAATAGTTGAAATATCAAGTTTGAATTATGCTAGGTAGGTAAAAATATGTTTTCTATATTTCTTGTTTTTAATAACAAATTATCAAAGGAAATATATATTTTTATTAATTACTTAATGAATCCAGAAGCTTAAAATATTAAATTATTCATAATCTTACATTTAATATAAACGAGATATAAATTAAAATAAAATAAGATAAAAGTTTTAAATTCAGTACATTGATGTACCTATTATAATAGGTGTGCACTTTGTCTTATGGTTGTTTGTTTATAAAGTTATTTTGTATATGATAACTATATTGACATTGTGTGCAAACAATATTATTCATTACAATTACAATTTTAAATAATTTAATTTTTTAGTTAAATATTTTTAAATATTATTGTAATGTTATAAGTCAATACTCTTATTTTAAATATTCAAATATATTTTGTTTTTCAGGAGCCATTAAATTCTGGTGATGATGTAAGTGATATTGACAATGGTGAATTATTTGAAACTGAAAATGTTATTGTTTGCCAATATGATAAGGTAAATTTAATGTTTAATTTATATAGTAATCAATTACAATGTTATTCCAAATAAAATTTTGTTTGTATTAAAGCTTATATTTTTCATCCAAAAACTTACAAGTTATATGAATATAATATGTTTTTATTTGTTACTGTAGATTACTCGTAGCAGAAATAAATGGAAACTTTATTTTAAAGATGGTATAATGAGTTTAAATGGTTATGACTATGTCTTCCAAAAAGCAACTGGTGATGCTGAGTGGTAAGAGGTGATATATTTTGTGTTATAGTTACAATAAATGTTAAGTACTCTGTATGAATCAATTGTATGTATTAAATAAATTGTTCTCAAGTCTTCTTTAATGTATAAAATTACTTTAGATTTTTAAGTAAATTCCCAAATAATTAAATTTGATTTATGTACATACAATTATGTCATATTCTTTATAAAAATGTGGAGGTATTATATTTTAACAATCAATAAAGTTTCCTATCAATTTAGTTTGAATAACAATAATACAAAATATAATATATTTCTATTTTAAATTTACTTATTGGTAATACATATATATTTATTTGTTTATTATAAAAGTATAATATTAACCTAAATATGTATCTTAAATGAACATCAAGAAATTTAAAAGATGATTAAGAGTGATCAATATTAAAAACAGCTAAATGGTTCTACATTAACAGTTTGCACCATCTTTACTAATCAATGTGATTAGTGTCATAGTGGCCACTGCCTACTGCTAAAGAAAAGGAATACCTCTTCATTGGAGATTAATAATTAATTTTAAAATTAACTTGGTTAAGAACTTCTCAATGAGAAATATATATTAACGCTGTGGTAGAGTGGGATATAGGGGCATAATAAGTCTGATATTATACAAATTTAAAATATACATAATATTTAAACAACTATTTTTTTTAAAAGAGATTTTCTTTTTCTTTGACTATTTTGATAATAATCAATGATAATATTTATTATTGAAATTTATTTTATTAATATAAATCACAAGACTGCTAGAAAAAAAATTTATTATAAATCAAAACATTGTAAAATTAAATTTGTTACAATGTTACATTTGTATTGTTTTAATTATTGATTTTGTTATTTATTTAAAAAAAAATTAAGAAACCATAAGAAGTACTTAATTTACTTCAAAATAAAAACAAATATTAAACTTATTTATTATTGAACAAAATAAACTAATAGACTTACAATAAAAGTAAAATTACATCAAATTTACATAAATCTTCTCAGTTTGAATTTTTAACAAGTGAGTGTTAATTATATTATATTAATATTAATAAATAATAATATAAATTATTCTATTAAATTACCACCCATTCTTATTTTCTACACTATATAGTTACTATATTTTAACCTTTATGTTGTATATGCATCATTCAACATTAAATGAAATAAGTATGAAATATCATGTATTCTTATGTAGTACTTGGTACAACACATACTTGATAGAAAATAAAATATCAACACATAATAGAGATTCTTTATTTCAGTGATATGATTAATTGAAGAATAAATACTATCATTTTCTATTTTACTTCACATAACATGCAATTAATTGTTGGTTAAATTATTTTTAAAATATAAATTGTTGGATATTTTGAAATATAAGTGCATTTCGATGACTACTATCACTTATTAGTTATTATCATTTATCATACATGTTATATAAATAATTAAACTTGTGTGTTATACTATATAATATATTTATTAATATGTTTATTTGTATATTTGTGTTATTTTTAAAAACCATACTAATAATGTCAACACACGTATAGTGACAATATAACTAGTGAATAATGAAATAAAAAATAGTAACTGAATTATATATTATGGAAGTTATAAATCTATTTAATTGGAATTTTGATATAATAATGAATTATTTATTTTAAGCACTGTTACAAAATTAAGTTTAAATATTAAACACCTAACATTATTAGATTATTGCTTTCTTATAATTTTATATTGTTCTCTATTACTTCGTATAATAATGTTATTGTAACATATTATGTTTATGGAATTGAATTGATAAGCTGTTGTTGTAGGCGATTGATTAAAAATATGATTGGATATGCTAGTATTGAATAACTTTGAGTTGTCATTGTGATTAATATTTAATATTAATTATTGTAATGTAATTGATTGTTTCAATTATTTTTAAATTTTTAAAGTGGGTGCAGCATCTTTTCAAACACTCATATATTATGATTTATCTATAAGTCACCTTTATTTATTATAGAATTAAATGTCTGGTAGGTGATTTATTTATAATACCATCTATTAAGACAATTCTTTTATCATGAACCACTCATTATTTCAAAAACTGCTAACATTTTTTAAAAATATTTCTTTTATATAATTTATTATCAAAATGAAACAATAAAACTAAAAAAAATTATATTTTTATTTTTTTATTAAGTCTAGCTTTTTGAATGATAATATACATTTTTAATTTTATATTCTGAAGCAGAATATTTTTGGAACATTTCGATAGGTACATAAATTGAAATTTGTAAATATGAGTAGTTTTACTAGTTATAATCAGTGGCAAATACTGACTCCGAGTTATTATAGGCATGCTCATTTATCATAATGTAATGTGGTTTTATATTACTTATAAATTTATAATCAATTTATAAATAGCAGTGGTGTATATAAGATAATTAATTTTTTTTTGTGGAGGGGGGGTTATAAAAATATATATTGAATTAATATTATAAATTATAAAATTTTAATAATAAAGTATGAAAACTAGAATATTATAATTAAATTAAAGTAAAAAATCCAATTTTTGAGGCAGGTCGCAGTGTGCAATGTATTTACGTATGCAGTACCAACAATAAATTTCAGGGGGGGAGGTTGAACTCCTAACCCCTCTTATATATGCTACTGATAAATAAGATTATAATTTAATACTTTATATTGTACCACTTTTAACTGGCCCGTACATACTACTTTATAAAAATGTAAAATGTTAGGATTTTTTTGTACTTTATTTTATAATATTAATAAAACCGACATAATTTTTATCATAAAAATGTAGATAAGAATTCTTATATGGTATTGAATTAAAGTATTGAACTATAAACGTCAATTGTAAATTTTATTTATTTATTTTGTTTATTTTGTTTATTTTATTTTATTTTTATTTTTTTTGCTTTCTATGTTCTCTAGCTTGATATATTTTCACTTTAAAAAAAATGGCTCTCTAGTAGCATTGAGTTGCCCATCCTTGCTTTATGCAATACTTAACCTTTATATTAGTTTTATATATAAATAAGGTACTATGTTTTTATTATTAAAGAAGTATTAAAAAATAAAAAAACAAAACGAAAAAAAATTGAGCGACGAGGGTGTTTGAATGGTGTTCCATATTGGAGTGTAGCCGTGTAGACGTATCGCATAGGCGTAACTAGAGGAGTTTGCCTTATGGTGGGTATTAATGTATTATGCAATATTCAGTGCGATATTTGTGGCGTACTAAGCGCATTTAGCAATCACGCTCAGGTAGACTTGGAATGCATGTATGGTTCTGGTGTTTGATGATTTGACGGTACTCCAGAGGTCAATAATTCCGTATGATCAGATAAAATGTAATAAGGATTTGTAGAGTAGTACTGTAGTAGGCGGTTAGAGATGTACATATTAGATTTATTTCAGATATATTTATACAGTTGTTTTTGCTTATTTTTACGGTGGGGCCGTGGGCCCCTGGTGGCCTGGTGAGCATTCTGTCGAACAGTAGACCAGTATATTTGACTAAATTTGCACGTAGAATGGTGTCATATATTATGATTTTTTTTAAATACCTACTTAGGTTATTTTTACTAATTAGGTATGTTATTATTTTTAAGCATGCAGTACATGTTGACAATGCTTGGATAATCATTCAGACATAATCAACAGATGATAATTCGCTACTAGCTATCACTTTAAGGTAAGGTAAGGGTAGTGGTACTGCTGGTAGGTACTACTCCGCTAAACAAAACTTAAAATACTTATAACTAGTTATAACTTTATAAGTAACACATAAAGTCATGAACTTCGTCCGGATTTCAATTTTAATGTATCGAAATATTCTGAAAAATATTTCGCTTCAGAATTTAAAATTAAAAATGTAGGTAAGTTACCATTGAAAAAAAAAATATCAACATGTTTTGAAATGAGTGGTTCGTGATAATTAAAATTAACCTGTTTATAATTTAATTAAATATTAAGAATAATATTAGATTCAGAACGGAACAGTTTAATACTTCGATCTTTATAGTTATTCTGTCACTTGATTCGTAGTTCATACCTTTATCGATAATCATTTATACTATTGTAATAAATAAACATAGACACACAGTGACCACATCATTCAAAAATAAAATTTGAATCTGATTCCAACAAATAGTGTAGTAAAAATCTTTACAATATAAAGATACTAAACAATCGAATAGAATAATAAAGAACGAATCTATCAAGTACCTTGGTTGGTGTGTTCTTAGATTAAAAACTGACGTGGAAAATTAATTTGAATAAAAAAACTCACCAAAGGATATGCAAGAATGAATACACTTTATTCCTTAGTTAACTATAAATTAACTTTCCAAATAAAATCATCCATCTTACTGTACACTAATGACTAATCAGTAATCACTTACGCTTGTCCAATATATGGGCAGCAGCCCCTTTAACAAAAATTAACAAAATTCAAATTCTCCAGAAAAACATTTTGAGGATATGCCTTAAAGTCACAGGGTTCATGAGGAATAGGCAAACTCGCAACAACACAGGAATACCTCTTAAAGAATAAGAATAGATACAAACCCTGTTTAAAAATTTTCACATCAACCTCAAAAGCTCCGATGAAGCATGATTTCAAACCCTAGATAGGTACACTTGGTTTTCAGTTACTAGTAATAGCTACTTAGTACTTGTATTTGTATAGAGTGTAGTACAGAGACAAAGTATACAAGTATACAATTAAATTTAGATCTTAAAATTTACACTAATTTTTCTGTAGATAGATGGGTTTGACTTATCTGAGAAATTAATTCTACTTGGTATTACTAGAGTGCGCTACACAATATTATAAAATTAAAAATTAAATTTAATATACTACATATTTATTATTATGGATTGTATAACAACAAAAAATTATTATAGTTAATTTATACATGACAATATGATAGGAGGTGGCTTTTTATCTGTGTATAAAAATATTTTTAGATTTAATTAAATGGAAATAATATAAAGTAATCCGAATATTTATTTATTCAATTGTCAGAAATTTTTGATAGATAGTTCCTCCAAAAGTATAAAATCAATTAACATTATTAACGTACATAAATACATTTTTTATAATGTTTACATGGTTGTGCTAAAAATAATTGTTCTTACCATTTTTTTTCTTCAAAATATTTTGTTACAAGATATTCATATATTCAATTAATTTGATTATAAAATGGAAAGTATTAGTTTAGCATAATATCGTTTTTTCATACCCATATTTTATTACTATGATGCCCTTCAAATAATCGATATAATTATTTAACGTTATTTATTAGGTAACTTGATAGTATTCAGTGGTAAGTATTCTAAGATAAAAGTGGATAACTTATTGCTTTTTCAAATTTTTGATAAAACTTTAAATATTAAATGATTAAACTTTTAAACATTTTTGTTGTATTGTCAAATACAAACGATAGTAAAAAGGCGAACAAGTGAGTATCGTTATGCTGTGCAGCAGGTGTCAGCAGTAAATATTTGAAATTTGTATCAAATGTTGTAATGTTTATATTAGCCTTATTTGATATATGCATGATGAAATTTTTAAAATATTTTAATTAATTTTGAAAATAAAAATTTTATAGGTACGAGGAATTTTCGATTTTCTATATACATTATTATTAAGATTTTTTTCGCTCGGCCAAATAGTTTATAAATGTAATACAAAATCTCACCTAAGTTTTTCTTTTTGTTGTTTAAAAATATTAAAAATACATGAGCACAATTTTTTTATTAGCTTATGAAGTTTATTTTTTGATAAAATTATATTTTTAAAGTTAAACAACGAATAATAATATTAGTTATTATTTGTTATACGTGTTTAAAAACATTATTTGTGGTGATGGTGGGTGGAGGGTATTTTACATTTTTACTTATATTATCAATTTTTCTATAGGTACGTAATGACTTTTTCGAAATATATAGATAAATTTTAAACTATTAATTATGTATAATATATTAATATACACCTATAATAATTAGTTATATTGTAAAGTACTCGGCAAAGTCGTATTGTCTCAAAAGTTAGTATAATATTTTAATTATACTATAATTTAGTATAGTATAAATATCTATTATTATTATAATTAAATATAATAAATGTAATTATTTATTTTGAAAAAAATTAATCAGACTATTGTACCTAATACCAGTAGTAAAATAAATTATTTTAATAGCAATATCAAAAACATAATATCATTACATGAAATATAACTTACTGATATAGGCAGACAGTCACAACTCAGAAACGTTTTTCATACTACATATATGATGATATATCATTGGATTAAAATTTAAGAAATCCATTACAGTGACCCACTCGACACCTTTTATACAGTAGAGAAATATCCATTTTCTAACCTTTTTATAACCTACTTTTTAAATAAATTTAAAGGCTCAGCTCTTTCAGATATTTCTTACATATATATTTCTATGTACTCCGATATGGTACCTATCGTGTCCCTTATTTTATTAAATATTTTTATCTTAGATTAACTTACTTTTGAAGATAGTTTAGTAGCTGATTACACCAATACGATAAAGATATTATTTCAATTCATGAAAATTCAGTTACAGTTTCAATTAACTTACGATCCCATTTTAATTCAATGGCTGGCTGGTACCTTTCGTGAATGCAGCCAATGGAGGGTTAATAAAATGAATTACTTTAAATTATTTCATGTGCTATACTTTCACACGAAGAAACTGTTACTGTCTAACCCTTTCTTGGGAGTTAAATATAGGCAATTTTCTAAGTGAGTGTAGTGTAAAAGGAGTGTTAAAGAAAAAATATATAGGATGAGCGTTCTTGAACAAAGCACATGCATGCTGGACGTCACATTAATAACGATGTACAGTATATATAACGTAAAAATTAATTATTCTTATATTTTTTGTTTAAAAAGTAAAAATATCAAATCTTGCAAACTTTATAAATTAACTTGGTTATCCTAAAAAACTTCTGAAAGCATATTTAAATTCGTCATAAAGTGTAGTTGAAATCAAATTTTTAAATTTATTGCTTAGTACAAAATTATAAAAAAAAAACACTTAATTTCAAATAATTAATGAGTTTTAATTTAAAAAAGTGGAAAAGTAATTTTCAAATAAACTTTATGACAAATTAAAATATGTTTTCTGAAGTTTTATCCAATTACTAGTATAATCTGTACAATAGGCATATTATAGTGCTCGTTTTTGATTACTCAAATCCTTCATTTTCAATTTAAATTTTACAAACTTCTATAAATTTATTTTATTATAATATTAACAAATCACTCATCAAATTTATTTTGACATAAAAACTATAACTTTTGGGCGCGGGCATGTTGTGGTTAAATAATCTAATCTTAATAAAATTCAAGAATTTAAAAATATTTCACACTGCAAATAAAATAACAAATTTTTCAACTTTCACTCCTAACTCTGAAAACATTACTCTCCAACTAATTTTTTAACTTTCAATCTTAATTTTGAAAACATTACTCTTGCAGAACAACTAACACAACCATGTACACATTATAATATTTAAGAGTATACCTTGGATACACAAAAAAACAATCATAATGATTAATAAATTCGATTCATATCTTATTAGTTATTATCTATATGATTTAGTAAAAATTTTCCTGAAGTAAAATTCACTCGTTATACACTGCACCGGTCAATAAACACATTACGTGTATGGTGTATACAAGGATACAGACGACTCGGTTGTATATTTTTCCTCTATATTCTACTATTCTAGTACATCTATAAATACTGAACTATTCAAATGGAAGTCATATCAATAGATTCTTATTGAATCTCGATGTGTGTTTTAAGCTTTTTTAAACCCTTTTTTTATAGGTTTCTATAGGGGGCTTACATATACATTTCGTTTATGAAAATTAAATAATTTTTTGTTTATATATATTATATATTATACATATATATATATATATATATAGTTGTTGGTAATAGAATAAAAATGCATAGACTAGTCGGCGTCGTGTTTATTGCTATGTGATTTATTTTTAAACAAAATAAAATTATATTTAATTAGTTGTTTGTTTTTTAATGTACCTACAGCACAATAAGATGTCCTTATATTTGTGTGATTTTTAGACTCAAAACTACTCGACCGATGTTGACGAAAGTTTCAAAGGTTGTTCTTAGAAATATCAGAAAAGTTGAGAGAGTAT
Source organism: Rhopalosiphum padi (assembly GCF_020882245.1). Taxonomy (NCBI): domain Eukaryota; kingdom Metazoa; phylum Arthropoda; class Insecta; order Hemiptera; family Aphididae; genus Rhopalosiphum; species Rhopalosiphum padi. The sequence goes on along the minus strand of NC_083598.1, from coordinate 6,015,557 downwards.
AGTTTGAACCATGTTTAAAAATATATCAAGTGCTGTCTCGGTTGAATTAGTTCACAAAGCGAGGTACACCGGTACCGATTTTCCCATCAACTGAGATATCTACACTAAAACCGAGATACATTGATATAGTACCGTATATTTGTTTGTAGGTGTTTGTTTTATACATATGATATATTTATGTTCTACAATCTACTCGGTTTATTATCATTTCTTGATATAGTATTTTTTTTAAACTAAAGTTAAAATTCTTTATTGACACAAAAAAAAATTAAAATGTTGTCGTCATGAAAATGGTTAACTATTAATTAAATATATTAATTCATCTCTGTGTCATAATTATTTCAAATTTCAATATATTTTGATGAATATATTTTACTGTAGTCAATAAAAGTAAAACGTACGTCGCATACAATATACATATATTATAAAGTATTAACATGGTATTCTTAATTAATAAATTAAGTAAAAAACTAGATATCTGACAAAGGTATTAGCCTCGAAGCCTGATATTTAAATTATATCTGGAGTCTCAGCCTCACGACGCGTCTGTGGCTGGATGGTTTCAATCGAGCCAAAAAGAAAAATTAACCTAGGTGTGGCAACTATTTATTTTGATAGTTTACTAAAAAGGCGTTGCAGCTTGATGCCAAAAATAGCAATTTTGATGTTATTATAAATTAAGAGTTATTGCTCCTCAATGGTTCCAATCGAATCAAAATGACTGACATAAATCGACGTTAACATAACGCTGCATAAGTGGCAACTAATAATGGTTTAGCAGTTTAGCTGACCCATTGGAAAAGTATTATATAATATATTCCAATGTCAAATATCGCAGAGAAGACATCTGGAGCTGAGGTAAATATCCCGATAGCTTGGTTGGTTGTAACTTGTAATCAAGCCAAATTTTTCGAACTAACACCAAGTGACAAGCAGTATCGATATTAATGGTTACACTACGAAAACTGTTACATTTACTGATAATACAGTAATGACATATAGAATCGAGTTCAAGATATCATCTACCTTGACGGTTCAAACGGAATCACAAGATCTGAAAACCGTGCCAAGCTATGTTATATATGTCTGTCCGCTTACGAAAAATATATTGACACCGAATTTTATAGTGATGAGATCTGAAGCGACGTCTATAATAGACAATCGTAAACACCAATCACTATAGTACCGAACTAAGCAATTTGCCAGGCGCATGTTTTGTTGTACATAGTCCGAGCGTTTTTCGTTGTGTACCCGTCACCCGAGTTATAAAGTTTATTATATATCACGCATATAATTGACGAAAACAAAATTAAAATAGGTATAAATATTTCAAAGTATCGTTGAAGTATATTATAATATTATTTTTATACATAATATACTGTGTGTTCAATTATACAGGTAATATGAAATATTTCGAACGCATGTCTTTGACTTTTGAGTTTGATTGGAAAGATTTTTTTACTGCGTACAGGACATATAAATACATCTGTTTTTGATAAATTATAATTTTTAACTATTTTTATCTGCGTACGCGCAGTAAAATAAATATTTCTTAAATAGGAACCACTATTTTTTATACTGATGGATTTGGATTACTTTATTTTTTCTGAGCAACTTTGATCTTTACAGTTTTTTGATATCTTCAAAATTGATATTTTTAAGACAGTAGAAAGTTTTAAATTCGGTAATTTGTAATTATCACATTTTTCAACGCTCTATTTTAATCACGCATTAAAAGGTATAATTTTATTTATCAATAAATTCCAATGATATCTTTTTTATAATTTCGATGTAATAATAAATACACCTTGTAGTTTTAATCAAAATAAATTATTATTATAATACTTATAGCTTTTTTAAATATTGTTCATTGATAAAATACACACTATTTAAAATTAATGTTTTTTTATATTTAATACATTAAAATGTTTTCATTATAAATCTAAATTCACACAAGTATAATCCAATATTTTAGAGTCGTAATATTGACAATAAATTAATAACATTTTTAAAATTAATTTTTGTTAATTATCTTATGTTTTTTATGTAAAAAAATTGTTATTTTTTTTTTATCTATTAGTTAATATCGATTTAATTCATGGTGAAGCACGAACATACTATTTTGGAACCTAGTTTCCTTCATAAAATATTATAGACATAGCCAATGTGTTTTCTGTATGATTAACCTAACCTAACCTCGGGGTTACCAAAATCTAATAACTGAAATTTGTTGTGGCGGAAAATGGAAATATATATATTAATAATATTATAACATTATATAACTGGCTGTAAATATAGTAATATACTTCGCAGTAAACGAAAAGGTCGATGTTGGTGGAAAATTGTAACACACGTATATATTCACTATTTACGCTACTTTATTTGAATAAGGTAGTCAACAATTAAATTTATATATATTTAATTAATGGTAAATTGTAAGTAATATTTGTGTATATATATTACCTAAATAAAATATTTAATTACTATTTACTATATTTCTTAAAATGTATATGGTATGCCGTTATCAAGTTTGGACCCGATAAGTTTTTAAGCGTTTTATGCCGGGTTACATAAATGGTTCTTTAAACATGATTTAGCAACCCATAATTGATCCATTTAATTTTAGTAATTTATGAATTGATTCATTTTTTATGCAACTCGGCATCAGTGTTCGTAAGTCTTGATAAATAATTCAAAATACTGTTATTATTAAAATTCCAGTTTAAATTTCGATTGCTACACAGAAATGTTCTTTTAAACGTATTTACTATTTTCCCCGCGTCTAATAAAAGTTGCATAGAGAAAATCAAATAATTACAAATAAATAAAATGTTTTGAAGCAGAAGCTACACCTAATTTCTGATGTTAGTTGGTGCTAAAAGAAAATCCCATTGTATAAAGTAAATAATAATATGCACCGTGGGAAGAAGTTTCAAGTCCTAACGAATAATATTTTAGCAAGCTTCCATTGCAATTCACTTCTAAATAATTTACCCATCCCATCCCTTTCGGGAAATCGTAAACGTAGAAAAGATAAGATGATGGTGTAGACGTATAGTGACCTATTTTAGTACCTTTAAGCTATATTTGATTTTACATTGTGTAAAAGATATACATTTTCTGTTTTCTTAAACTGACAAATCGAGTAAAAATAAAGTATAGTAAAATTATCAAAACAAATGAACTTTACTTTGTGCAAATTTTGATGAATCTATTTCTTAAGTAGTGTGTTTCTTGTATTTATATGTATTTGCATTTTTTTTCAATAAATATTATTTGATAGAAGTTCTATATATTATAAACTATATTTGTTTAAAAATCACGATTTTTAGATTATAATGTCATAAATGATCTGTTCCGGATTTTGGACTTTTGGCCATATCTATTTTCTTGTTTCGTGAGCTCGTTATTCGATGCTATAGAAAAATGTATCATCCGATTTTATATGAAAAACAAGGATTAAGTATTTATTGGGACCATATATTATGTTTCTTGGCTGAAATTCCTTAGATATACCCGGAATATATCAAAATAATTCGTGTTATACTATTTATTAATAATGTTAATTAATAACGAATTTGAAATGGATAATTTAATTTGATTTTTTATGTAGGTTTATAAAATAATTAAAACACCTTTAGCGTGTACTTTTAAAATCAAAATTCTTGTTTGTAGTATTTTATAATAATATTTACAATAAAATAATTTATTTTAAATATTGTATAAACTTAAAATAACTATATATAAGAAAAAAATTCATGTTTTAATCTTCTGTATATTTCTGGGAATAATCCAGTTTCTATTACTATTTTAATAACAATTTAATTACAGTGATTTTTTTTTAATGAGAATGTTGAATTTGTTTGATGGATATTAGCTTTTTGTAATTTGGTTGAAGTTTAGTTGAAGATATGACATTACATTTTTAAATGAGAATTTTTTAGTGTAGTTTTGTACTTATTTTTGATAAAAGTCGTTCAAGAAAAACTTTTTTCACATATATGTAGTCAAATCTACAAACTAATTTAAACGCTAGACTATGTACTTCTGAAAAATTCCTTGGGTAGATACGAATTTACAAAATTCTATAATCTCAGAGACAACTCTTTATATTTACATTATAAAACTTTTGAACTTTGAAGTTCAATAATTTCTAATTGTATGTTAGGGATATATTTTTGGAGAATGTGTGTCACTATGATAAATGGATTAATAAATAATTTATTTTTTCTTCTTCTTCTTTAAATTTAATGAATATTTTTTAAAAAGTTGCATATAGTGATGAAGTATAATTTTTTTAAATCGTCAATGTAAAATATTATATTAGGTAAATAGATTTTAATTGTAAAAGTGGTCTAAATTTCCATTTCTTAAATTCTTTTCAAATAGATGAAGTCGAGACATGAATGTTTAGGGGATTTACGATTTTGAGTACCACAGAGACCTCTGACTCCGTGGAGATCCTTAAAATACTAAATCCTAGTAATTTGATGCGCTGCAGTCTGCAAGTGACTAAATAGCAATGAGCAAATAATATGTTGTAGGTATGCTGAATTAATCGTCATCATTAATGTATTGGAAGTTAAAACGATTTATAGAATATCTGTAGGTTATAATAATAAAAGAAGACATTTTTTTTAGGTATATAAATTAAATTTTTTATCTACACAAAATGTATAAAATATAAGAATCTAAAAATATTTTGAGCTATGGTGGGAAAATATACTGGCTGCTGTATCAACTATACTTAAACTCTGTATATATTATATATTAATATATTATATAATAATAGATACATATTTAATTTTTTTTTTAAATATTATATTAACTTATTATTTGTTATTGTTTCATATACTTTATGCAAGTCTTGTTTTTCCTTTGAGAGTTTGAGACATAACGATTTTACGCAATTTGTTCTGTTTCCGTGGTTATTATATTGTTGTTAACCCTAAGGAACTGCGGTTAATAACAACAACTAGAAATTTTATTCAAGTAAATGTACATCTTTGAGACAACAACTTTCTTATAAGTTCTCTTATATGCATTATACATTTATACAATAGCTTCAAATAAATGTTTCTTTTGGTAAATTTAAAAGAAATAATCACAGAGACGGCCAAGTGGCTTTATATAAATGAACTCATAAAAATATACAGAGGAATTCTATTATAACGTTTGTTGAAAGTTACTAACAAAACATTAATTTAAACATAAAATGAAAAAAAAAATTATCTTTATAAAACATTGCATTTATACTTGGTATAATGTTATTAATATTAAAAATATCAAAGTTAGTGTTTCAATAGTAGTCATATGGGCATATATGGTTTAATGAAGGTGAGCCATATTATTGGATGATAAATGATCAGGTAAAATATAAATAATTTTGTATAATATTATTACAATATAGATATGAATGATTTTAAAAATAAAAATAAATTAAATTGAATAATAATATACAATTTAGTAATATTATGTTTAGATAGAAATTGTCTGACATTGTATTTTTGAAATCTCAGTTATATATTAATATATAATACCTACCTGCCTACCTACAGAAAAATCCTATAGGTCATGGTTATATTGTAAAATTTAGTTAAAGTGGTCCACTACATTTTTTATATTCAACACTTTTTTACTTCATAAAAATGTATTTACTTTCAATATACATACGAATAAATAAATAAATTTTGGTCGCCATTCTATTGAGTTGTGTAATTCGATTCAAAATGTTGGACGTTCATAGAATTGTTAGACAATTTCCCACAGGCGTCTTGTTGTTTTTATTATTTTCTCCTATATATATCCTATACATAAGGTTACATGTGTATATAGATGTATTACTGTATTAGATAGGTGTGCGTTGAAGATATTTGAGTGGGCCGATTCAAGTATAAAAAAACTAATAGTTTGTGAACGAACAATAATATTCGTATGTGCAGAATGTGCGTCGAAATGAAATGTTTTCTATGTTTAAAGTTTAAAAAATAAAAAAAACCTTTGAACATTTATTTTTATATTGGGTACAATGACCGCAGTGCCAAAAATACAAAACGTTCTTTGACATCTTACTAAAAAAATACAAAAAATGTTTACCTATATAGTATACATTTATGAACAAATACAATATTACAATGTAATCGTTTCATTAACTGTACGAATTAAGAATTTTCGATTAACATTCGCATGTATACAAGATATCAATTTAGTAATATATGTACCAATATGTACCATTATCAATTAATATATAATGATGGTTTTGTATAGGTATTTTATAAATTAATTATGGATATATTATATAACTAATAAAAGCATATAAAGCGAGGAAAAATTTTATGCACAAAAATTTTGGTATTATAATAGGTATACAGTTTAAATTATTAATCTAATGTAATGTAAGCTAAATTTTATTTTACATAAAATAAGTTCAATTTACATACATAAACAATTTTAAACCACAATATAATATAATATTAAAATATTTGTTGAATACCTTTATTATTACCTATACCGGCTATACCTAAGTTATTTAACATAATGCATACAGTATATTGTCGAAAACTGATAATAACGAATTAAACCTTATTGCGTGATTTTGGCAGTGATGGTCGCGAGAAGCTAACAGTCTAAAAGTATTTTTGAATTTAAAATAACATTATGTAGGTAACTGGTACATTATAGACTTTATTATGATTAATTTTATTAATTTACATTTATACGCAAATAATTTTGTTCTTATAACTTATTATATTATAAAACGCTATTTTTAAAGAACGCAATTTTAACAATTGTAGCTATTTATACAATGGCCATAGTCGCCAAAAATTTATTTAATAATGAATAATGATAAATAAAAAATTTTAACTATTATTTTTAAAATTTATCATTAAAATTATAAAATCTTAAAATTACAATTTAAATGTATTTCACTGTTTTGTTTACATCCAATATTATTATGTTAAAATAAACCTTTCAATAGGTATTTTTTTTAAAACGTCTTAATCCTTAAGGTAAATATTATGCAATGGATATAGTTAAATTATTTAATTACAAATTATTATATTAATCGTAAAATCATTATTCATAATAGTATCTTAATATGTAATTTAAATTAATTCGTAGCACCTACCTGTATACTCTGAAATTTGAAGTTAAAATATAATTATAAATACATTTGCTTCGATGATTATGTATTTATGTTATATGGTTTTGCTATTTTTTTTTTTTGATAATACGACCGGTAACATTATCTTGTGGTTTTTTTCAATATTACATTGTATAAGATATTCAAAATCATATTACAAACAGCGTGTTGCGTGTATATAATAATGATACAAGTTAAAAGGAACTACAAAATGTTGATCATTACGTTTAATATATAGTATAATGTTATGTTTGAATTTAAGATTTCTCATTGCGATTTATATTATATCCCGTCGGTTCTTCGGTTTAGTAATCGACACACATAAAATGTTATATATACGGCTGATAACTTATTAATACATTGGAAATTGCCATTTAAACGATACCATCACCAGTAATGGGGTTTTAGTGGTTTTACCGTGTGCGAACGAACACGTGTGTATAGACGAAAAAAAATATTATATACTTTAAAGAAACGCATATCGTTGAAAAACAAAAAACAAAATAAGATAAAATAAACCAATCGCGTTTTAAAAGCATTCCATTTGGACGAGTATTTTATATACCTACTCGTATAGCTGTATAGCTGGTATAATAATATGTCGAAGAATACGATACTGTGCTGCAGTATAGTGATATGTAGTACACTGGCGGTCGGCATTCGACCACGACTTGGACAAATAATGAAATAAATAAATCCCGGTAGACTTGCAGCAAATTAAACCCACGCCAGATCGCAATTAGCTGGTCCCTCTGGCACTCGCCAACCCCCCACCCGCCGCCGTATCGCTACACGGTTGCGACTGGAAACGGTTGATCGAGTGGGAACCGCGTACGCGTATCGTAATTATTGTACAGAGAACTATAGGTGACACGCTGGCGCGTTGGTACGTATATAGTGTATAATACTACGCCAATGGCGTGCGGTGGTATTCGAAGCTTGGCAAACGTCAAAAAAACACCCAATTATCGAATGTTCGATTCTAGAAAATCCATTTCGAAAAGCATTTATAATGCAACATTTCCAATTGATGCGTAAAACCGTGGTCCCCCCCCAATTCACAGCACCAATCGAAATCCTGTCCGAGCGCTTTTGACAATATATTATTATATTGCACGCCCGAATAACAGAATAAATTATTATTTCCAGTTTTTACTATATAATATATTATACGGATAACAGAGTATAACTTATACAAAACAAAAAACCTCTAGTGCTACACGATATACTGCCAATCGACATTGTATATGAATTAAATTAATTCATTTTTATTCCTTTTTAAGCGGGCGTGCGGCGCTTGCCTCGCTCGCCCCGACCCGCGACCGAACAGCACTGATAACAGCGACGATACCGTCGTGTACCGAATAATAAGCGCGCATCGCGTGGTTATATTCGTGTCACTGCAAGCCGCGGCATGTCAGGTCTTGTCCATTGCTTTCTCGGGGCTCAGTCAGAGCCGGGTGTATATATATATATATATATATATATATATATATATATATATATATATATATTATCGGTTGTCGCAAAAGGCGAGCGTACGCGGCGAGGGGGTCGTGACTTGCTTGTGAGACGACGGCGGACTGCAACGGGGTGCGCTCCGGTGTAGAGGGGCGGGCGATTAGACGTCGTGGACACAATGCAAAAAGACGGCTAGGAAATACGTTAATAAATGTACACGGGGTGTGTGTGTGTGTGAGAGAGAGAGAGAGAGCGAGTGAAACGGAGTAAGTGAGAGCGAGAGAGAGACAGAGAGAGTAAAGTTTCGTGTGTGTGTATATATATATATACGTAAGTCACGCGGGGCTTTAATGATATCGATCGAACAGCGTTCGCCGTAGGGTGGGCTGGCTGGTGGGGTCGTTCCCCCCGCGCACCTGTTGCCCGTTTCACTGACGGACGGTCGGCTTCGGTGGGAGGGAGCACGGCGGCGCGCCTCCCACTTCGTTTGACCTCTGTGTGTGTGTGCAGCTTCTTCGGGGCGGTGCGCGCACACACACACACACACACACACACACACACACACATGAATACATCAACACCTAAACACACACGAACAAAGGCTATTTAATCGTGTGGCGCAGATAATTTATCAAGAAAACGCGTTGCCGCGCCGCCGACAATCCGTCTGTGCCCTTGCGGTTATAATTTCATTTCGCGTCGAGTAGGTTTTTATTTTTCCTCCATTGCCGTTATTAATATTTATTATTATTATTATTCATGAGTCACGACCGTGGTGGTGAGGGAACGATGACAAACTCTCACCACGTAGGCGGCCCGCCTCTCCTGTACACATATAATATATTATATTATTATGTTATAGGTACACACAACATACACACACACACACATATATATATATATATTAAAATACCTGTCGCCGAAACCACCAACGTCGCGTCACGGTGTCATTACGGAAATGATTAACGTCACGTTTTTGTTGAAGGATTATATAATACGAGTCTGCCGCCGTTCCGTCAACGTGTATATTCACTCGTGTAAATATTATCACATTATAATAATGTGTTAAACGAGATAATATTAGTGTTGTATATATATATATATATTAAGTTATAATGCGGCGATAGGTTTAAACGATCTCGCGCGATATTATGTTATTTAATTGTGGTCGTTTGCAGTGAGCCACAAGTGTTGAGCCCGACTGTACCGTACTTATCGGGTCCTTGTGGAACAATGGTATATTATATGTATATGCGGGAAGATTATACGGACTATTATTATTGTAGATTTACCTAAGTGGATATGTATGTAATATACGCGACGTCTATATAATGTCCTTACGTCTGATGTAGTAGATAATGCGAGAACTCGTTACTACAAATTGGACGCCCATACAAACATATCCACGTGTAAGTATACAATATTGAACAGACCGCGGCAATGTGTAATGGATGTGTACTTACACTGATTTTATGTATCCAAAATCTTAAATGTATAAGAATCGATAGAATCGTTATTAAATTACAATACATATAATAACCGAATTATTACGCAAATAAAAAAAATAATAATCGAAAAAAATACACACACCTACAGAGGCATGAGATAATCGTCTGTTTTGCTCACCTAGGTCATGTAAAAATATCAAATGATATAGATACCTAATATACAGGTGATATTAAATTTAAAAGCAATAATAAAACGAAGTGCTCAAAAACCAATTTTAAGCTCGGCTAAGAATTTAAACCACTTTTGTGTCTGCATTCCTTTAGAAAAATTTTAAGTGTGTTTATAGTATTCTCGTATGATTTAAAATTAAAAACTGATCTCTTATCACCATAAGAGGTGAATAATTATTTATTGTTAAAGGTACTAAGTACATGAAACGTTAATAATATTTAATATGTTGTACTACCTTAGATTAAAATTATCCTTTATCATTTTATTTTATATTATCTATACATCAATTTATTTTAATAAACTTTTCACATTGAATATGTGTTAAAGGTCATATTTGTACTTATTAAGTACCCACTGTTATAACGTTAAATATGTATTATTTATATAATTAATAAATGTGTAGCACGTATTGGTGTTTTAAATATTTTATTATGCACAGTAAAAACCACGATGGAAGTCCTTTAATGAAATACACATATATTAATATTTAATTTTTTTTCAGAAATGAAAAAAGTTTTAAATAATAATTAAAAAAAAAAAAAATTAAAAAAATAGAATTTCCAATACATAATTAAATTAAGATCACACGGCGTTTTATGTAGGCTATTTAGCTACATCACTGATAAGCGACCACTTTTTTGCCATTTCATAATAATTGTCACTTTTAAAAAATATGCATAAATATATTATATTATACTGGTTGATGCTTTTTGTAGTAAATACTCACAATCTCAAAAAGTATTTACATTTTTGAAAATACTATTTTTTAACTTAATTTTAAGTCATTTTGTGAAGTCTTCCTGTCACAGATGGTTGAAATTGTAGTTTTTAACTTTTAAGACTAATAAAAATAACAATCATACATAGGTATTTTACCTTTATAAATTTACCCACACACACACACACACGCACATACACACATGATTTTATACTACTGAAATTTAGTGGTATAGTATTATTTCCTATGAATTAATTACGCATGCTGAACTCATCGCGTTACTTTCATAAAACATTAAATATAGTTCTTTAAACTTAATACTTTACATAAATAGTTCAGAATTAATTCACTTGGGAAATTATTTTATTCACAACATGAACTATGGATCATTAAAAATAAATAATATACACTTAATATTAAAATGGACATTCTTATTCTTGACACGTAATGAATACCACATTGATGGGTTTGTTAGGTGTGTTCTTTTTATATAATTAAATTAAAATACTTATTATTTATATTATACATTTTATATAACCGATTTTTAAGATATTTGTTTACAGTATTTGATAAGGTTTTTTTTATAAAACTTATATTCATTTTTAAAATAACAAATTGCATATTTATTTATTTCAATGATGATGCTTTTAACTAAATTTAAAATATTGAAAAACATATTAAAATCTCCAGTCATAAATGGTGACTCATAATTATAATTTTATTTAATTATCTCATTAATTATTACACAATAAACAAAATTATACTATTTAAATTATATTAAAATTATTAATTTAAATTAAGTTGTACAATATTATTTTTTAAACATTTTAACTTGTCAATTTGTTATTTATAAAATAATAATAATAATAATAATAATAATAAATATAATACATACAAATATAATTGGAGACATATATTTATAATATGATCTAATTTAAAATTTAAAATTAAATCATAAAATATTGTTTATCTAACAAAACGCACAGTTTTTTCATTAATATATAAAAAACTATATTTTTATTTAGAATATGTATGTGTTAATAAAATGTATTCTAAAAAGTTGGAAGTAATTTAAATTTAATTGTTGTTTAAGAAATAATAATTGAATAGGTAATCAAATATATTTTTCAATAATAATTGTAACTTTATTTGTAAGTTTTTCTTTATAATTTTTTCTATTGAAATAACTATTTACATTTCATTAATTTTGAAGTTTATTCCTAAAAGAATTATTCTGGAAAGACTATATTATTTAAATTCGTTATATCAATTCTTAATTAGTAATATATATTATTTTACTACGTTTTTCTTATGAATAAAATTTACTTAACATTTTTTAAATAACAAGCAGTTACTCCAATTTACAGGTTGTGGTATCCGTGGAAAATAGATATACGTATATCATATAGACACAACAGAGATAGAAACTAGGTAACTATAATATTTTTTTCTTACACAATTAAATTAATAAAATAGAAATATATTTACAATAATACTTATTAGGTAAATTTACTATTTAAAAACTTTTTATTATTTTTGATAGACTATAAATATACATATTAAACATTACCAGACAATAATTATAATTAAATAGTTAATTTTTTGTAAAAATAGAGTATAAAATAATCTTTGTTTACATTGTTAAAGGCTTTACCAAACTCTTTATTGAATAAATATTAAATTTTTGACTAATGTTTTAAATTATATTTTAATTTTATTATATGTATATAGGTACATCTTAGTTTGAAAATTGTAAAAAATAAGTTTAAAAACTATTCTTAATTTAAAATTTACATTATATACCTCTTATTTATTAAAGCAATTTTAAATTTATTCAAATTTAACTTCTTGTAATTATTTAATTTAAATAATATAAAATACAAATAAGGTAGTAAATATACAACTTAAAATCAGAAAATTTTATAAACCTTTTAAAATTTTAAATAATGTAATTGGTAATTTTAGTTTATTTAGTGTAGTTAAATAATTTCAACTAAATATTAAATAACAAAACGATAATACTAAATTAACAACATAAGTTTAATACAATGTATTATAAAATTCGAATAAGTGACATTTCAAAAAAAAAAAATCGAAATTAAATTATAATTCAAATTTTGTTGGTTGTAATCATTTACTAAGGGTTTCTTTAAGAATATATTACCGTAAAATAAAATATTGTGTAATCAAGACTTACTCTTGTTTTCACTTATTGATTGTTAATCATGACAATGACAATAATTTTTATGATAGGTAACAAGTTACCGAAAATAATAGAAAAAATTCAAATTAAAAGTACAAAGAATCAAAATATATGTGCAATGGATATCAATATCAAAAACTTAAAGAGCAGAAATCTAAAAAGATATTTAAATCAAATTAGTAATTTATTTAACTCAATCATATCTTGAAGTACTTATAACGTAGCAAATGTTAATACATAACTTAAAATATCCTTTTACATACTAATCTATCTATAAAACGTATTTTTATAGTGCATTGGTAGCTTTTTAAATATATGTAATAATATTTTCACATATGTATAACAACTTAAAAATAATGAATAAATAATTGTCAGGTTGTAGCGCGTAGATAACAGTAACCCTAATATAAATCTTCATCACTGATGAAATCCGTATTGTAAGGGGTCATGTAGAAACTGACATGTATTTGTGACAATGAGACGCAAGACGTGTGGCTTTCTAATGGAGGAATCGTGAGTTCCTACACGAGAGTAGCAGGTAAAAAATTACATACGTTAATATATACTTATGTGATGTGTAAGTTCCTACATAACGGGAGACAGGTACATAAGTAAAACAAATATACTATATTTTATATAATATTATAAGTTATCAAACTGATGATACTGTTTTAAAAAATTAAAATATCATAATACATTTCATTTTTTCACATTTTATTATAATATATCAATAGAAGTTATTGAAATTCTCAAACTATTTCAAATAAAATAAGAACTGCAGATAGTCACATAAAAGCAAAAATATGCCGACAAAGTAAATTATATAAATGAAAAATCGTAGACTACTCAATAAAAAAAATTAACCAATACGATTATGTTAACAATTTAAATTTCGAAATAAATCACTTAAAATATAATTTTTTTTTTTATTATATTAAAATGTATGACAATATCATCAGATTGATCAATTATAAATTATAGTATTATATAAAATATAGAATTTTTTTAACTGTGAATAATTATATAATATATAATAATATATGTAGTATAGGAACTTATACATTCGCCCTTATAATGTGCCGTCAGAGACGGCTGAATAAGAGTCTCTGCCACTAAGGAAAATGTTAGTTTCTTAGGAACGCAGAGGGCTTTGATAAAGCGATCAGGCCACTCTCAGGTTGGCATGACCGTGTCCTATTTTTCATCAATGTACGTGCACCATCCATATTAGAAACACTTCTTAACGCCAGATCCTGCGAACGACAATTGTATCCTTCTTTTTAACAAGTTAAATCAGTGTTGTATTTATTTGGAGTTGTATTTATATAGAGTTTTTAATTTGTGTTATCTTATTATACAACAGCTGAGAACTAGGTAATGTGTATGCTTATTATATATTTTACACTAATATTATAATTTATAGTTTATATACAAATGTTATTATACGGCATACTTATCAAATTCTCGAAAACTACCTCGAGAACCCTCTGAAGATCAGAAGGAAGGTAATAGGCCATATGGTGAATTTAAAATTTGTATCTGATTAGTAAGTGATGCAATTCTCCAAAACTTATAAGGATAAGGAAAAATGTCTCAGACCTTTGGTACAATTATTCGAGTTTTAGCTATCTTTGGATAAACCTAATTATCTTTATTCTCTTATTTATACGTTATTTCTAATATATTAATTCTTACATTTATTACCTATAACTTGTTTACAATATTTAAATATAAGTATCAATATCAATGTTTTAAAAATTTGTCATACAAATAATTAAAATACTTTTGCATATTATTGCACATTTTTACGATTTTGATTGCATATTATATGGTAAATTTTGATATTTTTTAGTGCATAAAAATCCACGCACTAGTTATTAGTAATAATTTACTAAATATGTATATATACTTAATTAAACACCGAAGTTTCTTTTTATCAAGCAAATACAAATTATTTGATTAGTTATATTAAAAAATAATTACAATTTTTACATGATATAATAATAAGTTTTGAGTAAAGATATTAATTATATTATCTTTAGAAACTTTTGCATTATTCATAACTGTAGTTTAAAACAAGTTAAAGTTTCTCTCTTAAATAGTGAACATAGTGTTTGCTTCTTTGTAAAATAGATAAAGGCTATTATGATAATAAATTACACCGACCATTTATAAATTTAATTTTAAGATATTTTTTATTTAAATCTAATGTTGATTAAACTATTTGACGCTTATCATAAACGTATATTTCGACTAAATGTATTTTCATATTTCTTTGAATAAGTTCTAGAACACCAATAAATTTAATAGGTACCAAAATTTTTTTTTATTCATAACAATGGCAAGTATTTAATGAAAGAATAAGTTTTTAATAATTACTTTTGTAGAGCTTTGTAATAATAATCTATAAGTTATATTTTCGTTTCTTTCATCTTTTATACCTCTCTTGTACGTTTCCTCGGTCATCTAATATTTGCCCATTTGGTTTTATTATTTTGTAATTCTATATTTTATCATTCCAGCGTTTTATTTTCTTTTTGGATTGTAAAAATGTAATGTTTAATGATTATATTTCTTCAACTGTGTATATTCTGTTTAGATAAACATAATTTTCAAGAAACACTATTATTATTTTTAAAATTGTTGGTATTTATTATTCTTAAATGTTTCATATTTAAAATTTTAATTTAAAAAAAGTAGTTTTAGTAATATGAGTACTTTTTCATTCTTAACTTTTAAAACAACATGTTTAGGTTATACTGATACTCTATTTTCTTCATCTATTTTGTTTTTTTCGTTTTTTTCTTTACAATACATAGGTTAAACAAATAACTAAGAAACATTAACTAGAAATATTATTTTTTAGATATTAAAAAGTGTCTTTCATTTTAAACTTGCCCATTTCTTTTAAGTTATAGAAACTGAATTAGTTAATATATTATTTATGTAGTCAATATTCGTACTAATAACTTATTTATCAAAGTTTACACAATTATACGTGTTTACACTGTAGAATCAAATAAATGCAAGGCTTTTCTTTTAAACTGTATCTTGTTAAATTTAATTTGAAGATTCTAGATCTTAAAAGTGTATTAAAACTTACACAAGATTCTTTTTTAATTAAAATCTTTAAATTTTTTTTTTATGAAAATATATAGTGTATGTAGTTAACTATGCTTACTACTGAATTTATATATAAAAATACAAATGTAAAAAGTAACACACTCTTAAAGATTGAATATACTTGAAACAGATGAATATTCATTAATTTTATTCGATTAAACAAATTAATTGAAAGAAAAATGTTGCATTCACAATTACATTTTGTATAAAATAGTGGAATGTTGGGGCAAGTGGTGTTCATAGAAAATAAATTTAACTACACCCTAAGGTGGTATCTAATTTAAATTACTTATATTGTGTAAACTGTAAAGACAATTACTTTAAATTTAAATATTAAAACAAATCTTATTTTTATCACAGTTTTGTATTACATATGTACCTAAACATGATTAATTAATTGATAATAATTATTGTAATATGTAATAATTATTATTAATAAAAATATATTCACATTAAAGTAATGATCAATAATATGTATAATGAATGGATTAACTCTGAAACTTTGAAGTCTTAAATAACGGTTTTATTATTAAATGTTTTTTAATAGTGACAACCATAATACCAGTAACTCCCTTGCCGAATTTAAAATATAAAATATTTATTAAATTGTTAATAAATTTGTGTTCATTTGACGTTACTGAATAGTAAAAACTATTATATGACATATCATTTACAAATTTAGTATTGTTAAGTTTCAAAACAATTATGTATAATACACACCTACCAAAATCTAATGATTAATTTTAAAAATACAGAGGAGAAAGTCAACCTGCAGTACCATTCACAAATTCAACAGTGATTCATTCAGAGATTTTATTTAAACTACGTTCTTAAATAATTTTGTTAATTCTTTGTGAGTTTTATTTCTCAACTAAATATATAATAACGATAATAAAAGAAATTAAAAATTATTATATTGAATACAATAAACACAATTTGGAAACACTCGTTTTATTTTATTAATTTGTCTGATATAAAGCTATATTGTGTGAATTAGTTTAATAATTTTTAAAGCAATAAAAATAATAAGTTATCATTTAAACATTTGTAAATAAATAACACATTAATTTAAAATCCAAATTTTAGATTACAAGTTTTCTTTTAAAAACAAAATGGTTTTGTATTTTATTTTTTGTGTATTAATATGAAATATATTTTTTTTAAATTGCTTTTTCTTAGAAATTGGTATTGAAAATATCAAATGGCATCATAAATAGTAAATAAACTCAAAAATACTAATTATTTTTGTAGAGCCTATTTGTAAATTTGTAATAGTAATCTATAAGTTATGTTTTCTATACAAAAAATAGTAATTTTCAATAGAGTATATTATTGAAATATTCTTATATTATTTGAAAAAATAAGTGTCTTATTTGATACGTTATTAAATTAAATATGTACATGAGCTACTGATGTTTATAATTTACGAATTAGTGTAATCGATTGGTACAAGTGTTTGCTTTATTTTATTTATGATGCTATAAAAAGATATTATACTCTAATGAATATATATTAGTATACAAAAACAATCATAGATCATTGATTTTTAGCAGTTAATTTTAATTTAAGTATTACACATAGTTATATAAATTATAGCAAAAAAAAAAAACAACATAGCAAATGAAACTCACGGGCATACTATGAGTATGCCCCTTTAACAGGAAATTTGCATAAAATATTTATAATCCTTACGCATGGCTGAGAGTTGAATAATATGAGACTAGTTATTAGTTTTACCAGGTTCCAATAGATGTATTATGACCCTTGTAAGTTATATTATTTGAAGGACAAATTAATCTAATTCAGCCGATTGACGTAAATCACGAACACATACAAAGGCATATTTTATGCAGATAATTTATATGTAATACATGGTTTACAGTGTAGTTGGTAAAATCCGACAAGAGTTGTTTGCATATTTTAAATTTAGAATGAAGAGGAGGAGTAAATACTATCGATTTTATCGATTTTACAAAAATGTTATTTTTAGAATATGAATATATCTATACATATATTATAATTTTGTACATTTTTTGGTAGATATAGTTATTTTTAACTTTAATACATAACCATAGATTAAAACTGGGGATATTCACAAAAAGTAATTTCTAAAGTACATTTTCAGAAAATTATGAGTAGTTATTAAACTATCTATTGGAAAAAAGTATAATTTACGACCAATCCATTTTGATAAAAATCTATTTAGTCATTTGGTAATATAATTTATAAAATAATAGTTTCATATTCTATATTGATTTTAAATGTTGATAAAATTTATTTAAGAATTTAATTTTGTTGGTATTAGTCACTTGTAGTAAATTTAAAATCAAACTAGTAACAGGATATTTTGTTTTAATATTATTATTTATTTAATAATATCAATATACAGCTATTAATTTTGAATTATTTATAGGGTTTTATAATAATGAAAAGTATTTATTTTAAATTTAGATGGCATTTCTTATTTAAACAAAAAAAAAACATAATTTGTTTATCTTATTTCTAAATATAGTTTTATGAAGAAATTTGGTCGGATAAACATTAATTTGTTGTTTTATGTGCAAACATTATTAACAATTTTCAATTTTAATAATTTACAATTTAATTAAATAAGCTGTATAGTTTTGTAATTCCAATACAACTTCCTAAGATATATTTAAGTTAATAAAAACCAAAATATTTATTACTTGTAAACTGGAATACTCGTTGTATACTTTAATTTTGTAATACTAAGAATTAAATGTCGTTTGACTCTCTTTGGTTAACTTTTAAGTCTCGTATGTGTACTTGTATCGATTTATATTTCTTTTAAGAACAGGGTTCCTATGAATTATCAAATAACATTTTTCTTCTAACTAATAAGCTATGTAATATGTTTTGAAAGTACCTCGTTAATCGATGTTGTATGTAGCTGCTAACATGTTACTGCAGTAATGAATGTAAGCATGTGGATACCTAACACAATTTGAATCCAATGATACATCATTGTATATTTATGTAAGAAAATTAGAAAAAGGATTTTGAGCAAAGAACCTCTTACAGGAGCGTCTATTTCTGAGGATTGTTTATGGTACATTTGTATTAGTATTTTTTTAACTTTGTAATATAAGACCCATTATTTTCGTTTAAAATACTCTAAACATAGAATTTTATCAAAATTGTAACTTCAAACACTCTAAAAGAAAATTTTCTTGGCTATACAATAGGTTTCAAATGTACTTTGGTCTTTGAAATTGAGTAAGTATAATCGTCTCTCAACCTGGGGATCATGAAATAATAAACGATATGCATGGAAACAATAACTTTTATATTTTCTTTATCGAGGACAAAGGTTACCGATTTCATTTTCCTGAAAAAAAATATTATTGCAGTTTCGCTATTTTTGACATAAGCCAGGTATTTGATAGAGTTTGATCTGAAAGATTAACTTTCAAATCAAAAAAAATCCGTTCTCCCTCTTTTTTATATTACTTAAATCGTATTTAAAGGATCACCACTTTCAAATCCGATTTGGATCTTTAATATCAAAAATTAACCAATTTTCTCTGGTGTTCCCCAGGGTGGAATTCTCTCTCATCTTGTCTTTAATACTTACACATCAGATCAACCTATCTCCCAAAATACTATTGTAACTGATTTTTTCTATGGCAATGCTACCATAATATAAATAGACAAAAACTCTTTTTCTTGCTGCTGCAAATTTCAAAATCATTTCACATTAATGTTTGAATAGTACTTAAAATGGCACATTAAACCTAGTTCAAATTAGTCAATACATACAGCAATAAAGAATTCACTTCACGTTACTCCTTTTACCTTAGTGTCTACCTGCATAATATTTCTATTTTAATGCCTAACAAAGTTAAATACTTAAGACTCAACTTTGGATAAACGCTTTACTTAGAATAGCCATATCCGTATCAATTGACTTGTCGTAAACACCCGAATCCGCATGACGTGCCTTACTTATAAACAATAAATACTCCAAATTAAAGGTTAAAGTTTTTATATGTAAAACATAATTAAAACCATTATTGTCCTATGGTAATTTTAACACTTAACTAAAAATACAACAGTTCTAGTATACTGCTTGTGCCTTGTATACTCGCTGCGGAATAAAAACTTACCTGTGCGGTAGACCAAAACAGGTTCACCACGCGCAGGTCGACGTTGATTATGTTATAAAAACGAAAATAACCCATCAGCGGTACTCAACTATAACAAGGTTGCGGTAGGGATCAGGTCCACCACATGCGTGACGAGATACGTTCTTATTCCGAAGCAAGTATAAGAAGATTTCGAATGCTTCACCCTTTACATTAAACTACAAATTACATAAAGATCTTTCAATAAAAGCTCTAACAAAAGAAGTTGTGTGCTTCTACAAAAGCTTTTACAAACGTCTTTATAACCCACGCATAAAGTACTTTTCTACCGAAACCATACCTGGCAACCCGAGGCGTTGTCTAAAAAATAAGCATGTCTTGTAAAGAAACATAGAAAATTGATCACTAAACAATTCCCAGAATAAAAACTCTCAAATAATGTATATATAAATTGTCTACGATCAGTATAATATGTGATATATACCTGAATATTGTGCTAAAAGGTACAAATTGTGTATATCTTAGTGTAAAATATATACGAAAAAAAATATATTTCCTTCACTCGATTTTTTTTCTTCTTCTCTTCTTTTTTTTTACCTCTCAAGCTAAGGGTTACTATTGGGTGATTTCTTAACCACGTAATCTACCTGTTACTCTTTTCAGATATACTTATTGTGCTACTCTGTAAAGATTGTATATTTTCTTTTAACAAAAAAATAATAAATATTTTCTCCTCATTCACGTATAAACGCATTACCATCCATAAAATTAACTTCACTGAATATTATTAAACGTATTATGATGGACATAAATAATAGAAAATACACAATAGTAGTTTATTTATATATTTCAAGAACTCTAATATATATTTGATAAGTTTTGTTTGAACGAAAGACGATTGAAGATTAGGATTTTTTATAGTTATTTAATATTTTATAATGATAATTATATTTACATATAATTACGGTTATAGGAATATTATTGTTGTTTATAAATAATAAATTATTTTTATGTGCTAAATAAATATTCAGTTTTGTATTGACCGCCAACCGTCGTTGCTTGGACAGTTCGAGCTCGTTAATATTATCTTATAACAGTTATAACCGTAACCACTTTACTGACAACAATAATTTATTATTCAAATGATATTATTACAGTGTTGTTGAGAATGTATGGATACTGGTAATGTGTTGTTTAAATAAAATATCTAAAGTATCCAAACGAAATGTATTATCATATTCGTCATTCGCTGAATTTGGTGAAAAAAAAGGTATTTTTACTTCACTTAATTGTTTTTCTTATCTCTTATGTTTGGAGGTTTAACCAACGAATTACAAATATAATAGTTATAAGAATTTATTTTCAAATAGTTGTTCAATTTCAATTTTAGTATAATTTAGTTCTACCTTCTACGAATTGAAATTGTATGACATGAATAAACATATTAAACATAAATGGGTTTATCAGCAGAACTAGGAAAAATATTGATAGATTCTAGCAGTTTTTTGATTAATATTAATATATTATAAATATATAATATTAATAAACCATTTTAGGTTTTATTATTATTATTGTTTAAATAAGTAACCTTCTAAAGCAGTGGTTATTGGAAATAATTTACAGATATTATTAATATATTAATAACATAATAAAACGTTAACAAATGACATAATAAAATCGATTAAATGATCATGTAAGACACACTAGTGTTTGATATTTGTATCATAAGTCTTTGCAGCAACCATATAATTTTGGCAGTGGTAGAGATAGAGTTTGTGTTCTGATTGAGTGATTCGATTAATTTATTATTCCGGAAGCTTGTTTTAGATTTTTTTTATTAGGTACTAATATCGTTTAATCTCTAAATTTAATAATAGTTATTATAATGCATAATAAATAATAATAAACTCTTAAGTTCAGGTGTTTTCCGCTCTTATTTACATTCATATATAAAATACGTGTTATAATTATATTAAAATGTCACACATTATCTAAATTTATATCATTATATATTATATTTATTTTGATTTATCGGCTTTTGTAGTTATATTATGTTATAAAGTATCTTATTCAAATATTTAACAATCTATAATTATTTAAAAAAAACTAGCAGCAGCTAAGTATATTATACAGTCATACAGGAATAGTATTCATTATATTCATATACAAAATATATATTACATATTACATTTTATAACAGTAAGACTTATTTATGATTACTCTCCAAACAAAATGAATAACATTCTCCAACCGGTTTTAATATGATTTGTAGAAATTTCATTTATTTTTTTATGGATTCTATGATAATATTAGTGATTTATAAAATGAACATTCTAAAGTACAGTAAAAAAAAAAAAAATGGCTCGTGTTATATTTAGTATTTTAACAGTTATTGTTATGTAAAACCATGAATAAGACGAAACTTAACAAAGACTGAATGTTATCTCCTTTCTTTATAATTTCACTCTTTAACTTTTTACGAAAAATTGTTATCCTAAAATTACAGTAATTAATTAGCTTAATCTCTTTGAGGGCCAATTAGTAAATAATTATAATATGAGTAGTTTCGGTACTGTATATGCTGTATATATAGAGTGATTTACTTAGCTCGTCATGGCTCACTTCCAGGAAGTTAAGCCTTTTAGAATTATTATTCAATTTATTCTCAAAAAAAAGGAGGATAGTATTGCCACAAATTTCTCTCTCTCTGCTTCACAAACTATAAACAACTAATATGAAATTCCAAGATAACGCTTTTTAGTATAATATGTAGTACCACCTGTGTCGAATTTCTAATCTGTATAGTGGATTTATGAAACTTCTTTTAGTCGAAAAAAATTTATTATCCAATTTATTTTAACAATAGAAAATAAATTATTTGATAAATAATGTACCTATACCTAAATGTATGTTTTTTGTATATAACATATATGTATAGGTATGATATATATATTATTAAATGTTATGTAAAACTTAGATAATAAATGAAAGAAAAGAAACGAAAATGTTTTTTTTTTCAATTTTATTTTATAAAAAATAAGTCCCTTATTAGTGACACTTGATACTTTCAAAGGGTAGGGAACGAAGATGTTATATTAAATTAGATATTTGATTTCCTTATTATTAAATCAGGTTTTATGACACATTCATTGTTGATAGTTTAACTTTACCCTACTATAATGGTAAATATATTTTTATTTATAATAAATAAATATTGATAATATTTAATGATAAATAGTTATATCATTATTTTATTGCATATAATCGTTAATATTTTTCAAACATTTAGTTAAAAGTAAATATGTGTATTAAAAAAAATACCTTACTCAACTTAAGATCTTATATTTAATTACAAATTAAAATATAGAATGATCAATAATTAATAGAAGATTGATTACATTTTTGGAAATTTGTTCTAATCTTTTAGTTTTCTTTGGTATGTTTTTAAAATTATTAAAATAACTTTTTTTTAAATAACTCTGAATTGTGTGGTTTTATTTGAATTGTTTTAAATAATGAAATAACGTGATTTTTATTTTTGAATTGTGACAGGTTTTCAGAATGTAACTTCAACACATGTACATCATATATTGTATTCACATTGTAATTCAGCTCATGATTTGACCCTTTGGCTAGAAATCTAATCCGATCCTAGTCCCTGGGTGAAAAATGTTGGTCTCTGTCGTCATACTTGATGATGGGATTTTCATTATATTTACGAGGTAGATTGGTATTTGGTTGTAAACTAACTCAACAACATAGGTACGTAATCCAACGAATTCTTTTTTCTTTTCAACAGTGTCATTAAAGCGAAACCTAATTGTATACATTAAAAAAAGGACAAATATATACACCACAGTGCGAACAACACGTACAAATAAATCATTTTCAAACTTGAGTATACTTTTCCACAGAAATATACTTTAAGTTGATGTAAAGGTTTGTTGACCTTTTTTAAGTATTATGAATTTATTATAAGATGATTCAACTTGTTTTTTAAAATGTTTATATAAGAAATATATTTAAGCGAATTTAAAGCACAATTCAAAATAGCCATTTCTATAATAATATTTTTTTTTAAATACAAGGGAACTATTTTTTAAAGGACAACTAACTAAATTTATTGTTAAAATATATATTTACCAGGCTATAAATACTGTGTTATGTAATTAAAAATTTAAAAACCTATTGTTATTTTAACAGTACATAATATTTACTTACGGAATTAATAAATTTAATTTAAAAGCATTCCTAACATAAGGACAACAAAAAGGTTATTATCAGTTTATTGTGACTGATTATAATTTAGTAGGACATTGTTGGTGACGTTTCTCTAGTAAGCATAATATCTACAAGTTACTGAAATAGGTATTACAAAAAAGCAAATATTTAAAATAGTAATTTTCAAGATTAATACTATATTGATTCACAATTTAAAAATGTATACTTTTTAATTAATTTAAAACATAGGTTTAATGAACTATGTAATTCTGCACATGCTTTAATTTAAACATGATTTAAAAAGGTTTTTCTAATGAAACCATTGTCTGATTAAATTATTGACTAAATAAAAGGTATTAAATCTATTTTATAAATAATCTTGGGGTTTTAGTAAAATTAATTTTGCGAACGATAAAAGAATGTTTATTCAGAGGTTTTTTACACAGTTCAATATTATACTTAAAATATTAATTGTAAAATTATAAGTATAATATATTTTATTTTTTTTTTTTTTTTTAATACAAAAGTTAAATTATTATTAGTATATTATAAATGAATTCCAATACAATGATCGCGTAAAAAATATGTACTTAAATTTTTGTTCAATGAGTCAGTATTTTCAATTTAGCTGTTAATCTTTTACTACATAAGCCTTTGTACATAATATATAAGGCCAACACTTATATGCATTTGCATATTTTTATTGATTGATCAATAAAATAGCTAGTTTTTACCAAAATTTGTTTCATAACCTACGATGCTGTATATGAAATTATATTTTGCAAATTTTTGCATATTATGGTATTTTTGCATTTTCAGGACATATTTTAGGATTTTGTACGTTTTAACTTTTAAGAGCATATTTATGATTTTTAAGACTTGATGAATCGAGAATCGAGAATTATTTATTTCACTCATAAAAGTTATTATAAATAATTTAACTTATTAATAAAAATAGATAAGATAACTAATCGCAATCGATAACTGGAAATTTCCAATTGGTATTGCACAAAAATATCACAGAAGACATAAATACGTAATATTATATTTTATCGAATAGCTATCATACTCTTCAGTCCTGGTTCATACTCGTGTGGTGCGTTATTAAATCGATAAATTGGATAAATAATTTTAAAATGCCAAAAGTGAAAACTTCAAACACTTTTTTTAGAGCATATTTTAGTAATTTGTATAGCTGCATACATATTTTATAGGTTTTTATGGCATATCATTGTTGGCCCTAATAATATATACATGTCATATATATGTATGTATAAATCTTTAAGCAAACTTATTTATTTATTTTTTAGTTTTATTAATTTTACAAATTGTATTCAAATATTTTATTAATGGTATACCTTATACATGAGTATAAAGAGTGTATAATTTTTAAAAAATTAAAAAAAAACAATTACCTATTTTGAAATTATTTTTATTATGGAATTCTTTGTTTTATTAAATTTCAATTAAAAATCCTAGTGAATTTTTCAATTAATTTTATAACATGATTGAGTGAATGGTTTATGTAAGCAAATGTTATCTTATTAAATTGTAAATTTAATATACATTATTTTTCGAAGTTTATAATACATTACCTATAGGGCACAAAGTAAAATTACCACTTAATTCAAAGTAAAACTGAAATTTATGGCAAAACTTTTAAATTTAAACAATTATACGAATATGCATGTTTGATTATAATTTAGAAATAATATTTTCAGAAACTTAATATTTTGGAAAATATTTAATTGAGTATTAAATATGATAATATATATATATATATATGAAATATTGTGGTTAAATAATCAACAAAATATTGATCCTTTCTATTTTATAATATTAAAATATTAAAAAATTACAAATGCTATAATTGTTGTAAAAATAAAAACAAAATTTGAATTTAAAAAATGTGATAATCACTTTATTATTTTTAGCATAATCAGAAAACCAATATATTTAAAATCATAATTAGTCTTTATTATTTCTATCGCTTAAAATATTAAGAGTTTGGGTGTATGATTAATGGTACATATTTTAAATTTTAAATCATTATATTATTTTAAAATATTTTTGTTTATAACATTTGCTGTTTTTAATATTAAAACTTGACATTTTCATTTAACGTCATTCGAATAACCTTGTAACATAGTAAAAACACTTTATGTAAAAAACACCTTTTATTGAATTTCTAAAAGCTAAGTTATTATGTGACTGCTATTGTCTATTTGTCCATTTATAATATATGTAATGCGATATTATCATTTTTTTCGGACTTTGCACGTACTGGTTTAATTACTTATAATAATTATGACATGTAATTTGTCTAGATTTAAAATGAAAAATTGTTTAATATAAACTCTTAATAAATTGGTATACAACAAATGTATAAAAAATATATAATAATTATAACTAATTAATATTAATTAACAAATACAGAAATTATATTTATTACAAAATAATTAACTAAAAAATATTTCAATATAATATTTTGTAAAAAAACGAATTGCCTAAGTATTCAAAGTTATGTGGGAAATAATAAATATTAAAATACAAATTAATATTTTAATAATTTTAATGAGGCTTAATATATTAATTGATACCTAAAAATTATTACAAAATCTATTTGGTAAAAATTTTTTAAAAATATGTTCTTTTTTAATTTTAAAACAAATAGTATATTTTTTGTAAATTTACTACAATTAATTATTATATATTACTAAATCCCCAATTTTATTGTGTACGTTTAAAATTATTTAGAATATAATAATTTAACTTGAATTTATATTATTATTTTTAATTTATATTTAAAAATAAATAATCGAATATGATTTATTTTAATAAAACTCCCGTTTAATGCATAAAAAAAAACTACTTTAGATAATGAAGTATAGTCTAAATTATTATTACTTTTTGTTTATTAAATATGTATTATGTGGTTTTGCTTATACAAACAATATAACAAAAAATATAAATTATCATATAAAAAATACATTAAATTTATTAGATTTAATAAATGGTTTATTTTTATAATATATATAGTATATCTCTATAATATATAAATAAACTATTTAGGAAATCTAATAAATTGAATGTATCTTTTATTATAATATGCATTATCATAAAATCAACAATAAAACTAAAATGCAAATGTATTTGTTAAAATATATCAAATTGGACTCTATAGTAAAGATAATATTTTACTCGCATAAAATACTATTCATGTTAAAATTAATTTAAAAGTTAATACATACATCTAATATGAATACAATTTTAGTTTCTTTAATAATAATTAATTAAAAATCTCAAAATAGTTATTAAATTCTTAGTTTTGAAATAGTTTACTGAGTTCTTATGACGTGTTGTGTTAGGTGTATTATTATATTTAAGTATTTTAACACACGTCACACATTATTTACAATATAAATAAAATATTTGAATAGAGTATATTGTTAGTAGTTAGAAGTGTTTGTCTGAATGATTTATGAATCAAACATACTTTTAAACTAATATAGTTTTTATTTTTAAACTAATTATAACTTTAGTTTACTAAACCATTCATTATTATTACTGAAAAACTTTTAAATAATCGTTATCAGTTCACTTGAATTCAAATATAAATATTATTTTATAATTTATTTATGGTGTATACAATATTTGGTGTATCAAGCACCAACTATAAAACTATATTCTGAGTGCTTCCCGTGTAAAACGATTAAATGGTAAAAAAAAATTATTTTTTTATACAGAACGCATTAATAGATATTTACCGAGAGTTTTATACGTTTTACTTTTCATATAATGCCTAATAGAATAATAGTTATTATAGTCCCTTTGATTTGAATTTAAAATATCCACTAATTAAACTTAGAATTTCAATAAAAATTAATTATTTTCTCTTTCTGTGTGATATTATATTTAAAAGTAATCTTAAAAATAAATTAAATATAGTTTTTGCAAACATAAAATTAACATTTTGAAGCTTAGGGTTTATAAAATAAAATAAAATCTTGTCACAGTTAAATAAACTTACGTTTTTCGTTTTTATTAAACTATTTGATAATAATTTTTTAGACGACATTTATATATGGCGCTTCCCTAAATTTTTTTGTGTGATAAATAACCACAGACTACAGTTTTACTGAGACATAACAGTTGTACAAAGTATAGAAAATAATTTATTGTTGTGTGCATCAATATTACTATTATAAATTAAAGAGTTAAAAAAGTTATTACAATTTTAAAAGAATAATTTTAACAGATTTTTAAATCAACAATCATGCACTTTTTCTGTAAGTGATGTGTAAAAAAAATTATACAAATTAATAATAAATATTTTGTTCCTTGTTTAAATGTAAGTGAATAATTTGGATTTTCGACTAGGACTGTAAATTAAGTCCAAATGGTTGTTTTTATACATGTGACAAAAAAAACTTTAATTGAGCCTCATATTATATAAGTTTTACTTTTAGCATGACATATTTTTAATAATATTCAAATAGAGCCAGATTGAAACAAAAAACTTAACGAACTCAAACATTTGTACATGCATGTTACTAACATGACGCTAGTAAAATACAGTGACCCAAAAATATGTTTATATTTCAAAAATGTAATTATACTTAAATGAATAATGAACGTATGGGTTAGTTCATATAAAAAATAATGAATATATTGAACTGTTTACAGTTTAAAAACAAGTATTTTAATCGATTTTTAACGAAAAAACTATTATAATTTTTGTACACAAGCTGCTCATCGCTTGCACACATAGTATAGCGTAGTATGCATTTATAATTGAATAAATTAATTTTTAAAAATTGTAGTAACCATTATAAAATAATGAATGCATTAATGTTTACATAAAAATAGGTACGTATAATATTTAATATTTATATAGTGTTTTATTGACTTTCCGATTTTTTTTCTGAAACATACACGCGATTTTATTTATTTCGTGTCTAAAAAGTTTACATTTCACAGCATAATACTATAATAATACACACTTATGCGGCAGTGGTAGGAGTAGTAACGGTGGTGCAGTGGTGAAGCCTTGTGCCTCCAACAGTTGGTCGCTTTTATATCGCTGTTGTTATAATTTTAACTCGTCTTTTAAGACGTAAGTCGCTTTGGAATTATTATCAACAACATGAATATTACGTATATAATGATATTGCGTTTTGCGCACCAACCACAACAACAAATGCATGGGGTCTAATTGTAGGTAGTAGGATTAGGTACTTAATCACAAATCCGATACAACGTACCTATGTGCAGTTGCGTACCTTGTGCATATAGTCTGTACAACGTACGTGAGTCGTTCGGAATTCGGCGGTAACAACGAAAACTTTATCATGTAGTAGATCTGAGTCTATACAATGTTTGTAATAGTACTTTTTTACAATACATGTGTTACACTACAGATGTGTAATGTATATTTATATATATTGTGGTATTTAATATCGTGTGTACACAATACGTATATAAGTATAATATCCGTTTGTATAATTTTGAAATTAATATAACATGTGAGACGATATAATTTATAATAATAAATAAAACCTCGGCGTACCGATGAGAATATCAAATATGTCGTGGTGAGCGCGAAGATAAATTTATTATATTTTTCGTTTCATAGCCAAACGCGTAGGTTAACCTACACGGTAGCGGCGTTTCTTCATTACATTATGGTGGGCGGTGGATAGGGAAAATGTCCGATAATCCGCGTACTACTCGCAACTCTCACCCTCTCTCCCATCGTCCACCTCAATCACTCCTGCCCTCCTACCGCCACACCACCACCATCCGACCACTTTCGTGGGTCTGACAGTGCCGCTGTTGACGCCAAAACCCCTCCGGTGTGGAGCTGCTCGAGCTATATAGCTGTGCAACAACTATAACGGCGCTGCCTACCTGTTACCGTATGGACTACAACACACAAAAAGCTATGACGAGCGGTAACGGCAGTGGTGGCTAGATACGTAGAAGTGTACAGGGATGGAGGGAGGAGAAGGCGGTAAACGGGTAGTGGAAGAGCAGGATGAGGAAGAACAGGAGCAGGACGAGGAGGAGCAGGAACAGGAGGCGGTGACGACTAAATATACGTCGACTGTTTGCGGTGCCCGGCGCCGGCGCCCTATCATTGCTTGGGTGTTGGCCGTCGCCGTCACGGGAAACTCGCGACCGACACGACGCTCACACGCAAGCATACACACTCAGTGTCACACCGTCCGAGCCGACAGACGATAATATCATGGCGAGGCAGCAACAACTCATCCTGACCGCCGCGATGATCTTGTGCTGCTGTGGTGGCAGCCTTATCGTTTCCGCACTCGATCTCAACAAACTGTACGGACACATACACGCAAAAAGGAATATAGGTACGTGTTACAATTTTCTTTTTTCTACCAAAATATTAAAATAATATACACTTGTCATAGCTGATACGATAAATAATATTATATGTGTGTGTATACATCCCCGGGGAATTGTCACGCGTCTGTATTATATATGTATAACCGTTATTCTGTTTTTGTAATAATATCCGGCCACTTCAGTCAGATTGCATTTCTTTGACCTTAAGAATATCACATAATTCTATAAAATATTACATTTTCATAAAAAATTTAATTATAAATTTAAATTTAACCGGTCACGCAACTCATCATTCGGTTATATATAATACTGTTATAATATCATAAATACAACATAAATACAACATATCAAAAAGTATGCGAATATGTATATAGGTATACATTATGGGTATTCAATTCGCCCTTAAAACATGATATGATATTTAAATCTGAATCTAAAATAGAGTACAAAATTATTTATTTAGTTTTTAATGTTAAAATTTAGTTATAATATTGTATGTCTTAATTTTAAAATATTAGTTAAATTATATATAAGGACACTAGGATATAAATATTTTTTAAATACTTTATGTCAATGTTATTAAGTTTAAGAATTTGGGAATACCAAGATTTACAAATTAATTTAAAATAGCCTTTTTTATCTATAACTAATTTAAATAGTCTAGAGTTTATTCTTATTTATTTTATTATTTTTATATATAAATTCATTTTTAATTTAATTTATTTTATATTACATGCTAATTCTGAGTTAATATAATTTTATTTAGGTTGTTGTGAGTAGTGACTTTAGTGATAATTAGTGTCAATAGTTACGACGTTTCCATTGTTCTAATTATTTTTAATTTAATAATAAAATATTTATGCATGTTCATTGTTCAGTAAATAAGATGCTTGACAAAAACATCACGACTTAAAGCTCTTGAATATTATATAACTGTTAAGGAAATTACTTCTGTATTCAAATTTAACAATAATACCATTGACGGCGTGTTGAATATGCAATTTCACTACACCAGTGTGTAGGATTACAAACAACAATGATTGTAATCGTATTACTCATATTCGTGTACGTTATATACATTCTGTTGACAGATAAGATTAATAATAAACTAATGGTTAGTTTAAGGACACGCACCGACCATGAATAATATAATAGGATATACTGATATACTTAATATTTTTCATAAAAAAGAAATGTATTTACTTAAGTATTGAATAGTCCTTAAGGTATGGTATGTGAAAAGAGTCTAATGAAAAACATATAAAAGTTCTTATGTCATTGCATGGACAACTCACACATATTCTATGTGTAGTATTATAACCAGTCAATTTTACAAATAATTATAAATTGATGTGTAACTCCAATAATATTATATTTTATATAGGAACACATAGTTATGTGGTGTTTTATTTAGATAATATATTCAAAAACAATATGTGATTTTCACAGAAACTATCAAATTTAAGTCTCATTATTTATGAACCCATTATAGAGATACTAATTTTGAACTACAACTAAGAAATAAAAATAATAATAATTATATTACGAAACTTTTTAGATTAAATTAACCTATCTTAACTAACATAACACTATTGTACAAAGAGTATCACTATCTTCTATAAAATCTTATGTTATATTATTTAAAATGTCGCAAATCTACGTTTTCATTTGTTTTAATATTCATACAAGTTTCTTAGTTAATTTGAAAAATTTATACTATATTAATTACATGTAAAAATAGGTGTGGTTAATATACTTGTTACATGACTCGTGGGAATTCACACGCAATCGATTAATCGATTTTAATATTCCATCCCACATCAAAATTTTTTAAATTCAATTTAACCAAAATATTTTTATCAAAACCAATAATAATTTAAAAATAATTTACAAATATAATTTTTTAACGTAAAATTTTTAAAGTGAAAATATAAATAAAATAAACTTTAAATAACATTTGGGGTAGATCATTAACTAACCAAAACACGTAAGCACATCTAAAAAAATTTGTAGTCATATTTTTTTCTAGGAACTTAGTTTATAAACCGTGAAACAAAGTTTCTCAAACTATATAACATAGCAACTCAATTTAAACTCGTGAAATAATATATATTTTTTTAATTAATTAATTTTTTTTTTTTGATGATGATGAATTACGCGCATATTATAAATTTAAATCATATAATTATAATAGTGTAACAATAGTAATAGAATTTTTTATGATTCACTTAATAAAAGAAGGGCTTAATGGTGGAAAAAAGTTGGAACACTAGTATAAACTAATCAACTTGAATTATTCAACGATGATGGTGATGTTTATTATTGAATTATTTGTAAAACACAAGTAAGAGAAAACTTGTTATTGGATATAATATAATTTATTTTTTAAAGAATAATCTGTTCATATTTTTTATTGCACGTTTTATGTTGATACTGCATTGTAGAATAACATACAATTTAAAAGTATGGTCAAATAACCTAAAGGTTGAAAATGTATTAAAAAATATTTTATTTATTTTAATGTAAACTTTTAAGTAAACCTTTGTTTGGAATAAAACGATGTTTTGCTTTGTTCATTATTATACAAGTACCACTCAGTTTTCAGTGAGTGTCCTCGACAATACATCCCAATGACGTTTTTCACACAATTTTATTACAAGCTATAATAATAAATAATACTTTCAAGTAGGTATATTAGATATACGTACTACGTACATCGTTTATTTAATAATAAAATACAACATCTCATTAAACACTTATGATATTATATTATAATGCAATTATTATTTAAAATATAATAAAGTAAAAATAATAAAAATAATTTTACCTTATAATTAATTAATAGTTTATAGTTTAACATTTTTTAAATTATTTTTAATATACCTCAGTTAATTTTAATTCAATATTTGAGGTCTTGTAATTTTCCAAAACCAGATTGACTAAACTTATATGTAGTTAGGTTAAAAATCAGAATCAAAATGTTATTTGAACATTGAACACGTCCAAATAAAAAAATTTGGAAAAATAAACACAATTATACATTTAATTACTAATATATATATTTTGGTTAGTACTGTTTAGACATCTAAAAGTTAGTTATAGTAAAGTTATTAACCTTCAAAAACTAACAATTTCAAAAAGTTTGGGAACTGTTAAACTAAATTAACCTAAATAATTTACAATTTAAGCTAATAAAACATGTGACAAAAAGTTTTTCATTTTAACTTTACACAGAAAATCTATGATTTCGTATCAATAAACTTGTTAAATTTATTAGATAGTCTTAACAATACCTTATAATTATATATAATAATTATGTCACTTTCAGTAAATAAACTTTTTTATATATTATGTATAAAAATAATTTATTTATTTAATCTGCTATAATATTTAACTTTAATACAATAATTACTCATAACACAAATATAAATACATAGTGTTATAAACCTATTACAGATGAACCTACCTTAAATGTATTTTTTTGTACTTTATTGTATTGATATAAATAAAATTATTTATTGTAAAAAAAATTACATGTTAAGTTAAAAATATTAAACAATTCCATAAAATATGTATTATTTTAATATAAGTAGAATTTACTTGGTAATTAATAATTTGAATATTAAAACTTACTAACCTAACCTTTATAATTCATTAACGTTTCATTATTTTAGAACGTGAAATTAAACTTTTTACATTTCATAACTAGTTAAAATGATCTTTTATGAATAATAATTATTTATTAGCTACAAATAATATTCATAAAAACCTTTAGGTGTTCCCGTGAGATCTGAAGGATTTTATGCTCTTTGTTTGATTTTAATTAAAAACATTTTTTCTCTCATCACAAAAATTATTTCTAGACACTCCGTTTTACTTGTAAATTAAAAACATTATGTTTATTTTACACCAAAAATTATATCTATGAAACAATATTGAGTTTTCTTTGCATAATAGATTTTTCTATGAAGTGTCTTAAATAGGTATAATTAATTAAATTATATTTTTAAACTATTTATCTACATAAAAAAAAAAAAATATTAACATACGACGAGGACAATGAGAACATGTTAAAATAAAATGTTATAACTATAATGTTAGAGATGAAATGTCCGCTTTCATTTTATCTGTAATTTAGATTACTGATATAAATGTAAATTTATCTACAATCATATTGTTAGTAAAAAATCTTTTACTCAACAATTTAAAGTAGACAATGGTAGTATTGTTTAAGAAAAAATAAATAGCATTTGTATCGGCTTGTCTAATGCCGAATAAATACAATAGTTAAATGGTAAAAAAAATCTATTTGTTTTAAAATATAGTCCTATTAAGTACATACTAAAAAAATTACACGAATCGGAATTTGAATCAAATATGTATTATGAAAGGATTAAAATCGAGGTTAGCGCATGTTTGCCAGATCGTATATATTATATTGACGTTGCTTTTTTAATTTATTTATTCATTTTTATTCAACTTTCAGCTGTTAACTCGTAGTTCGTACCTAGCACACACGAGTGCTGATTTTAATAATAATTATAAACACTGATCCTCAAGTAAAAAAAAATATTCATAAATAATTAAAATTCATTTTTTATGCCAACTATATACGGTCCAGCAAAATATTTAATCAGCACGTATTGTATATAATATTCATATTTAATCGTATTCTGCTTACGGTATAGCTGGTTGGTATACAGGCACAAGATGATTGCATTAATTTCCTAATGACATAAACAACTGTGTCTTGTTCTACTCACAGACAGCAACGGTGGCAAACGTCTATAGATGATTTAGTTATTTTCTCTCTCTCACTCTCTCTCTCTCTCTCTCTCTCTCTCTCTCTCTCTCTCTCTCTTTATCTTTCCTTACTCTCACATACATACACACACACGCGCGCGCGCGCTCGATTCAGTCGTATAGCATTTATGTATGTATATATATATATGTGTGTCACGGACCGTTTTGGAATTACAACGTAAATAATGTATGCGCACTGGCAATATTATAGTCTTATCTGTCGCCATAATAATACAGTCAAATTATCATAATGTTTTGGGTCCCTTATACACGTAACATGTGGCGCGAATAAAAGCTACTTTATATATATATAAAATATTATACGCTCCGGCGGTGGTTGCATTGTATTTTGCGTACGGCCGGCGGCAGAGTAAAGACACTTCAACAACTACTACTGTATTATACCATAATAATATTATATACAAGCATAAAATGGAAAATGGGTTTTCGGGTGAACACGTGGAATAGTGATATTGGCTATGGCCGTCTCGCGTTGAAACTATTGCCGCGGGACACAAAAACACATAGGCGGAAATCCAGAAGCGTTTGTGTGCGCCGAATACGAGTGTCTCCGGATTTTTGAGCACATATCATAATTGTGTAGGTAGATAAAATACGTTTTATTTAAATAAAAAAAATAAAACATATTTTCATTATTATTATTATTATTGTGTATACTCGCCGTGTGTTTATATTGTACCGGTTCGCGGCGATATACGTATAGACACTCGAAAAGTATATTACCATCGTGATGGTGACTGGGAATTTATATCCTTGAGATGATTTCACGTTTTAGATTAAAAGAAAATATGACATATGCGTGCGTCATAGCATGTACGTGCACACGATCGCAATATTGCAAATATATTTTTTATTTGTTATTTGTTATTATTATTATTATCGACGGTGTGATGGGAATTTGACACCGATGTCAAAAAAACAACCACCTATAACATCCGCGTAACTCTTTTTCAACAAAAACAAACTCAAATTGGATTTAATAAAATAAAAACAGAATTCAAACAGTTCCAATATATATCTTATTTCTACGGTTACTTATTATTCACTTCGACGTTGAAGAATATAAAAAATAAAAACACATTTGTTTGTCTCATTCATCGTATAATTGCATGTACAAACCAAAATATCAATATTTACCGTGGAAAATAGTAATTTATAGTTCAAACTCCACAAATGTTATTACATTTTTCATATTATGCAATCGTTTTTGTTTTGGATTTTATTTAATATGTATAGTATTCTTAATTATTATTTACAACGGTTATTACTTATTTGATCATACCAAAACTACAGAAAAATAATATTATTATATTATATTTCAGGTCATAAAATATGATATGAGAATTAATTTGAAATTGCTACTTTATATTTATTTTTAAACTCAGATCAACAAAAGTTCGTATAATTCAACTATTTTAATTCATGGTAGTATAGTATAATATGTATAAAAAAAAGTCATTTTTGTTTTTAACTATTTTGGAGATAATTTTTGTTTCTTTAAACTTCCGAAAGTGTGAATTTCTATTAAATATAATCTTCAACGAATAAATATTTTAGCTATATTTTGGGTGGCTTATAATAATCTTACTATAATTGGCACGTCACTATTGTCAACTCAGAAATTACAAAAACAGAATACGTATTTATTATACTATAGCAAAATATGGTGACGTATAATATATTGATTTCAATAAAAAAAAGTTTTTTTTTTTTGACAACACTATTTAGGTGGGGTGGAAAAGGTCAAAAGTGAAATGTGCTCTAATACTTTATATGGTATACTATGTAATGGATTGAATATTATTTAATCAAAATTAATAATTATTTATCAAATTCAATTCACTTGAAATTATTTATTTTCTTTTTGTTTTTTTTCCTAATTTCTTTAAAAAAAAAATTACATTTAACAATTTAAGTAACATGTATTTATACATTTACATGAGTATATACACATTTTTATGGTAAAAGTTTGTCAATAAACTGTGTTTGTGCTAAGTTATAATTTTCATTTGAGTGTAATTTTCAGCAGCTATATAACTCTTAATATGATGTTTGTCAAAAGTTAAGATAATAATATATTCACAATAAAATAGTTTTATAGTTATTTTTAATTATTATTAACTTAATATTAAAATGCACTATACCGTTAACAGTGTAGGACATAAATATAAACATGAAAATAAAATTATCATTAAATATTAGTTTAGATTCTTATACGTATACGTCAATATAGGATAAATAAGTTATAATTTTATCAATAAGTGTCTAATAAATATATATTATTTTATATTTAATATATTAATGCTTAAAATATATTATACAATAATTTTGTATAAATAATAATTGATATTAATAACTAATTAGTGATTGAAATATCTATATCATACGTTTTATTGTACCTTAAATGCTTAATGTTAACAGACCTATTTCAATTATAAAAATATTAAAATGTTTAAGAACTTTTACCAAAAATAATCATTTGAGTAAGTATTGCTAGTTATTACGTCTACTCATATAGAGATATCGCAAAGCTGTATATTTAAGCATTTGAACAAAAAACAATTATCAAACTATTCTTTACACTTGTATTTACATTTTAATTTAAATGACCAGTAGAAAAGCTTTTTTTAAAACCACTAAAAACTTAAATAATAAAATATTTTATTGGAATAAGTTTCAGATACTGTTTTAAAGAAATAAAATGTATTTACATTCACATTGAACTTTTAATTATGTTTTTAATATTAGTGTATTATAAAAATGGAATAGTACGCACTACGTACTTATGATTTTGAGTTTAAGCTTTTGATGAAATTTTAACATGGTTGTACAATGTATACATAAAAGTAAATTATTATTTATTCATGCCTACGCGATACGTAATTATAAATATAAACATAAATACAACATACTGAACATTAATAACAACTTAACATATATGCGAATGTATTTTTTTAAATATAGGTAGCTACCTACTCTTTTCTTTTTAATGAACGATTTTATTTCGGTTTTAGTTGTATAACCATACAGACCATATTTTTAATAATATTTATGTATTTATATTTGATATTACTGAGTATTTGTTAACAAGATTAAATACAACGATACCAAAGGACTTTAATCTTTTATTATACTAGGAAGATGGGAGCTTCTGGCTTCATATTTTATATTATACCTTATAAAGCTACGGTATTAAAGTATTGGTATACAAGTAATAAATATGTATGTATATTGTTTATTTAATAAGTTTATAGGTATAACCGTATACTAGGTATATAAATAACACGATTTACAGAAACTTAATAACGAACTAATGTTTTCATCGTTTTAATTATACGATAATATAGCGATGTACAAAACGTTTATATATATATTAATAAATTATTTGAGAAAGATAAAGTGTCTTATTTGATCATAAATAATACGTGTTATTATCTTTAGTGACAGGAAATAAATTATTATTTTGTAAAATATTTCCGTGATCCTTATTCAAACATTCAGCTACCATAAAGTCCAGGTTATTCGAATACTTGAAATATTTTTTTGTACCAACTTTAATATTTATTAAATTACGAAAAATATGTATATATAATATCCGGACAATTCAATAATTTAACAATTATTAAATATTTAATAAACAATAACTAAAATAATTAACTGAAATAGTTCATATAAATAATTTGGTAAACTACAGAAATCTAAAAGTATTACTCTAATTTTTAATAATTAATACAAAGGATTTGCATCGTTTACTTAGTTTGTAGTTTTGGAATGTTCGAGAGTTCGTTAATACACATATTAGTTTGATAGTTTTACAACCATATAATATTAAAAATGTATAAAAATATTCTAAATTTAATAAAAAGAATGTAAAAGTAATTCTTTATCACACATAAACGGTAGGTTAAGTTGCGGAAAAAAGGATATTTTATATTGTATTGTTGAGAACTGATCAAAAGATTTTGACATGGTTACGGAAACAAAACTATAAAAATGTCAACAGAAAGCTAATTTATAATTATATGGCTTACTTTCAGAATTTAAAATGTATTTTAACAAATCTCCCAAACTATGAACTATACAATAATCGATTTTAATGTTAATTACAAAGCTGGTATTTTGGTATGACCGGATATACCAAGTGGGTATTGTGTACGAAAATATTAATTTTCTATTATACAATGATTAATTAATTAGCCGATTAAATTAATTAGGTGTACCTACCTATTTATAAAGTGGTTTGCAAGACCAGTCTAGAACCTCAACAGCTATTAATTATTTATAACAAGCATTGAGAGATGTGGCAAACCAGTATTACCCAAGTTTATATATCCCTGTACCTACGTCTGCACTGTATCCGTTTATTTTTCACTACAGGTCAGCGACGCTCGAGTTAAAATTGCATAGTTGTGGCGATTAATTAATACAAAAGCCGCCACCAACACCGTCATTGAATCCTCGTTTCTAGTTAATACCCGTTATTGAATTACAAAATAACATCATACACCTAAAACAACAAACGTTATTACTTATTACCGCAAAACCAAGATTACGAATATGGTAGGTACTATAATTATATAGTATTGATGTACACTGATTCCAACAATTTCGAATTGGAATTGAGATTAATTCGTAGCTGCCGCAATATAAGATTAGTGTCACTACAATTGATTTAAAGGGCGTTTTATTTTTTCCACGTCAAACACTTCTCTAGTATTTTCTAAAATTTCAAATTAATAATTTATATGAAATTAGAATGTAGCACATCAAGTTGTGGATTATGGTTAATATTTAATATGATAGCGGTATCGCCACCTTTAAATATTTATAACTCGAATAGCAAGATGACGATACACTAAAATAAATTCTATAGTTCCTAGCAAGGTGGAAAAAATATGTATTTCTATAAATTATTAAGTTTCGTCGGAATAAATTCGAAATAACATGACGCTTCAGCAACCTTATTGAGTATTGCATTATTCCGTATGGTTTCGAACGAAAAACCTTTTGGTTACTCAAGTATTTTACGCTAAACGTTCGTGTGCGTAAACCTCTTTATGTGTAACCTCAAAAAGTTATAACGGACCAATAAACTAGACGCAATAATAATAAATTATTGAGTAAGGGGGTGGAATTTACAAAATAATTTTGTTTTATCAGTAACAGGTAAACATTTTAAAATAACCGTACGCAATCATATAAGTGTTCATTGGTTTATTATATGGTATTATGATATGAGCTATATTAACGGATTCAAGCAAAATGTTGATTTTAACTTACATGTTGTTAGACAAAATAATATTAAGACAATGCTGTCCGTAGATGCAACTCGTATACATTATTATATTGTCATTCGAGAATTGGAAATCGCACCGTAAGCGTCCAACGAAACCAATGACAACGAGTGACGGATTTGAGTCTTTAAATTTTTAGTTTTCTCTAAGATAATCTGCAATTGTTACTATAGAGTGATCTGTGGTGACACTCGAAATGGATACACAGCATACGTGTTATACCTAATACACAAGTGAAAAAAATGAATACCGCATATAAATAAATGTATAACCAATGTCAAAAAAATATATTTTTTTGATAAAAACAAATTAGGTGAAAATATTTTTATCACTTTATGGGTACGAGTATCTACTTAGAAAACAAATTAAAGAGTAAATTAATTTACGTTTATCTCTATGTGTAATGCATTTTGTATGAACATAATATCTTCAAAAGTTAAGTTAGAATTTATGAAAAAACAAAAAATTATCAAATTATACTTAAACGAATAAAAAAAATTAAATCGAATGCATAAAAACTAAACGATAGAAACCACTAAATAAGAAGATTTTTATTAGGTATTACTTATTATTTCAAACAATTAAAAATAAATTCCAAATATTTAGCTACGTAATATCATACTCATGTGTATTAATAGCAAATGTTAAAATTCATTTTAGGAGAACCATGCCACCCATATGAACCATTCAAATGTCCTGGAAACGGCGCTTGTATTTCTATTCAATATTTATGTGACGGAGCACCCGATTGTCCAGATGGTTATGATGAAGATGCCAGACTCTGCACTGCGGGTATAACTATTATATTATATTTACTTAAATTATATTTTAACAGCTAAATTCTGATATTCAAATTTTATTTTTAAGTCATTGATCCTCCGTTTATTAAATATATTTTTTTATCGTTTAATATATTGAATTATTTTTTATACGTATATAATATTTGTTGAAACATGAATGCGATGAATTAACATGAATTTTAGTACGATATACTAACGTATTTCACAGAATAATAAACAATAACTACAAAGTTTCTTAATCCTTTAATGGATAGTAATTTACTTAATTATATAATCTCCTATAATATGCTTAACAATTGCCGCAGGTATTAACATGACAAAATAGTTTATGATACATAAATACACTTGAATTTCATTTAACACCTAATTTTAGAATGAACTCAAATGCACTAATTATACATTACCTAACTTGAAACTAGTTTTATTTTTTGGTTAATGCAAGCAAAACTAATTTCTATTTTAATGAGGTCAATAAAAGCTATGATATAATTAAGTGCATGTGTATCTGTATCATGCTCAATCTTAACTTATTTACTGATATGTCTATTACTTACTAAATAAGTACCCAGCAGTTATTACACAGTTAACAGTTATATACTTAATTTACTACTTAATACTATTATTTGAATAGGCAAACTTAACAGGTTAAGCGCCACGTCATTTTTCGGTGATTGCCAAAAGCGCCACGTGGGTACCATTTTTGGTACACTTGTTGTTTTACGAATAAGTTTTTGTGTACCATTATAGGTACACGGGAGTCTTTGCCTAAAAGTGTTAAATGTACCTCCTGTGGTACACATAAATACGATTTTAACACAGGAAAATATTTCTTAGTCTACCAGACAAACAAATTAATGACTAGTCCATTGAAATATTAAAAATTCAATTTTTTATGTAAAAAAAATCAAAAAAACAATTATCATAAAGTTTTAGGTCCATAGCAAATAGGGCATTTTCACTACTTTTTGGATTGGCTCGAATCGGTAACCAACC
This sequence comes from Rhopalosiphum padi, assembly GCF_020882245.1. NCBI lineage: Eukaryota > Metazoa > Arthropoda > Insecta > Hemiptera > Aphididae > Rhopalosiphum > Rhopalosiphum padi. The sequence continues at coordinate 5,972,618 of NC_083598.1, read as the reverse complement.
ATGGTATAATTATAAATTTCACTTAGAACAAACTTCACTTTAGATTCTGAAATCTTGACTATTTGAAAAAAAAACTATTTTTATTATAAATTGCAATTATTGAAACTTGAAAGATTTTCTCTGTAACCATAAAGTTTAAAAAGTTTATTAGATGTAAATTATACTTAAAGATGTATTATTAAAGTGTGTGTGACTTAGCAAGTGTTAACATAAATTAGTTAATACTATAGGCTTAAGCTTAATGAATATTTAAGAAAACTTTAATATCCATAGAAATAAAACTAATAAAGCAATACAATTTGATAAGCATAATTTTTATAAGATTTTTAGAAAATAATACAGAAAAAATTTCAAGTAAATTCCAAAAACTATCAACAATATCTTGAAAATAATTCCGTAAAATTACATATATTTCGAATTATTTTTTAAATACATTTTATTATTATTATTATATACATTTAGTGACAAATATAAATTTACATAATTCAGTACTTATTTTTATACAATTAATGATTTCATACAACATTGTACAACTTCAACTTATATTCTTAGGGATTATTAAATCAGTAATATTATTGGTCTAGCAGTTTCATAATAGAATTAATAGTTTAGATCAAATAATCTTTTCGTATAAGTATAATTATGTTACAATTGATAACAATATAAAAAAAAACATTAACACAACATACTCGTAGACGATTTGTATAGGTAATTCAAAATATAAATTTACAGTTTACAAACTTCTAATATTATTTATTTAACTAGATGAAAAAAAATCATTATTGATCAACATCAGAATTTTTACATGATTAAATTTAAAAATTAGAATTGTTTAAACATAATATAAAGTAATACACATTTTAGTTGGTTAACTAAATATGATTTAAACGAATCGAATTATTTAATATTACTTGGATATCATGATAATATGATTATATATGATTTTCAGCTAAGCGACCACCGGTTGAAGAAACAGCAAGTTTTTTACAGTCACTTTTAGCTAGTCATGGACCAAACTACTTGGAAAAATTATTTGGCAGCAAAGCCAGGGACGCATTGGAGCCATTAGGAGGCGTCGAAAAAGTTGCAATTACTCTTTCTGGTACGTAAAAATGTAATCTAAAGTCGATTCAATTCAATGAAGAGTCGATTTAGTTTATTCAAATGTTTAAATTATGAATAAATAAAAAAATACATTAGATTTTATATTTATGGCTAATTAGTGCGGGGAAATATTTTTAAAACCTCAGGGTACAATGCTTATTTTTATACTTAATATTGTATATTGAGAATTACTATCTTAGAACTGTATGTGACATTGTATGATACTCCGATATTTTTGTAACATTGACAATCAATACGTTTTTCTTTCGTAATTCCGTACTTATATGTATTTTTATTAAAAACTAAATAATGATTAATATTAATCGAATTATTATTCGTATTCCTTATGAAACTATTTCATTCAAAATACCAATACTTAACAGGTTAAATACAAACAGTAATAGATATAATTAAAATAATTTGGTGCCTAATTAAAAATTTTAACTTGTATATCGAAATACTTGCCAGTATACCAATGCTTACATACAGTTTATACGTCACCGTGAATAGTATAAATAAAAGTTTATAATCAATACTCTAAAGTAATGACATCAAAAACATGGGTAGTTAACGGATACAAATACTTGATACCAGGCACTCGTATCGCTTTGCTCATATTAACGTAACTACGGAATACTTACTATTAGTTATTATTTTATTAATATATATTTGAAGATAATGAGACACCATTAAAAGTATAATATAAACTTATAAATAAAAACTGTTAGAGTTTTGTATTTTTTGATTTTTGATATATAAATTGTACAAAAAGTGTTTTGCACCGTTGGTCTAGAATCGATCCGGGCATCCTCGTCCTGTATAAGGTCGCGAATCCCAATTAAGTTTTTTACATGTTGATAAAATATTTATAAGGAATTTTTTATAGAATTATAGTATTCTACCTGCGATCAATTATATCTATAGGCCGAGATGTAATCAATAATAATTTTACTACCCGCAAAAGTTTTGACCAATAGTAAAACCCATTGTAATACTGCTCACTCTATTGTACTGAATAATGTATAAAAATACAAGTCTATGAAAGTATGATCGACTGACGACTGCAATATAAAAATCAAAACGGTCATGGTTTTTTTAATAATAGAATAGCTCAACAAATAGCAATCACTTCTATAGTTCTATCAATGATACATTGAACACAGATGGTTAGGTAGGTTCTTTGTACAAGGTAATATTGTATAATGTATAATAGAAATCTTTATTCCAGTTAAACTCGTGATTTGAACTCCTTAGAGGTTTTTGGTCAACTCACAATTCTGAAAAAATATAACCTATAGGCAATAATATTGTTTTTACTTATTTATTTGAATTATTTTGAATAAATTAAATGTTGTTCACGATTGTTTTTTGGATGAAATGTTTGTACCCCAGCTCAACCCACTCCAATTTTTACACGAATTTTATGAACTTTAATGAACTTGTATAATATAAATATTGATTAATAAAATATACTACTATTAAACATGAATATATTGACGGAAATTTAATTTTGAAACCTATTTTTAACTTTAATATGCATCTTATATGTATTAATAATAATATAAATCAATTTTCAAAACGTATACTTACTATTACTTTGTATCATATTATAACTAAGTCATGATACATATTTTATATCGTAAGAATTTTTTAATATTTGTATACTAAATTTGTACCTATTATATTGTATATAATTGAATGATTTCCCTATAATTTATAATAATTTATGGTAAAACTACTTTGTGCATATTCTAAATAAAATATAGGTATATTATTAATATTAATAATAACATAGGCATATTTTATTTTTGTATTGACACCCACTTTTTTTTGTGCCTCTGACCTGGGCCACTCTTCCCAAGTCCTAACTACAATTTTACATATTTCATACTAAATAATTGTATGCCTATAAAGTATAATGTGATTTTGCAATGTATTATTTAATCGTCGTTACAATGCAAAAACATATTATTTTCTTTTTTACTTTTATCTATTAAAAAAAATGTTAAAAAACTATAACTGTAACATGTACTACGCTAAAGATAAGCCAAACATTGTCTGTCTATAACAAACTTAATTATTATTTAATTATCAGTTTAATTACTTATTGAATTACTATTAATATTGTGTTTGAAACTTCGAATGACAAAAATTAAACGAACAAGATTAAACTATTATATTCAATCATAATAACTTAACCTATTCTATGGTATAATTGTTGTAAAATTAAATTATTTACACTGCAAGATGATCTATTTACGAGTATCTATTCGTAAACTAAAAATAAATAGAAAATTTAATAAATATATTGAAATTTTCGTATATCGTGTAGAAATTCAAAACTTAGAGATTATCACCTATATCTAGAGCTGCCATCTTTGATAGATATCAGATATAATGATTAAGTAACTAATTTATTAATTTGTTTAGGTTTATTCTTTATTTTAAAAATTATACTTGATGTTTTTTGTTGAACATTTCAATCATTTTTTTTCTTCAAAAAACGCAAAAATTCTTGACAGTTTATCTCATATTTATAGTAGTATAATTTATACAGTTCTTACTTCACCATTCCACCGATAGTCAACTAATTATTTTTTTAAACTTTAAATTTCTCATTAAAAAAAAGAGATGTTTAACAATATTTTTGCTTGTACAAGAGTTGAAAATGTTTTCCGATAGTATTTATAAGTTCAGTGAAGTTGGCTTTTTAACGACTTCACACTCACGGTAAATCTGAAGTTGAATCGATTTTTAAAATTTCAAAATTCATTGTTCTAATTATTTATCGATAAACGTGCCATACATTATACTATAACAGCTGTACAATGTACCTACTCGACTTAACAAGTACTAAGGACCTGAAAAATAATTAACCCTAGACCCGTGCCCGTGTAGATTTACCGTGCAGGTAAAATACGATTCAGAACGGAAATTAAATAATTCGATTGAGAACGCTCGATTTAAATAATGTTTATCAACGCTACCATATTCGGTCATTTTTATTGAACAATTATTTACGGCATTTAGTACTGGTCCAGAAAAATGGTGATGGTTAATTTTGAAATACATCGTATAAAAATTTTTTGTACCAAGGAAAGTAACTTAAACGTTTTTACCATAAAGAAGTCGAAGATGTGTTTTTGAATTAATAAACTTCAGTAGTGAAAAAAAATGTATAATCAAAAAATAAATAGACAAATTACTAAAGTAAATTTATTAAAATATTTAAAATAGGTTGGCTAATGAATTTTCATATATTGGTAACTTATTACGACTTATTTTTAATAAGATTGTAATTTGTAACTACCTATGACTGAATATTTTTATAGCACAATTTTTCTCTTATAAATATAGTGTATAAATGTATTATGATTTATTTTAACAATATATATTATTATTATTATTCGTTACACTTAAATTGTTAGTTTAAAAAAATGTATTCTGGATGGTTCGACAGCTAATTATAAGTTATATGGAATCGTTGCACATAAATTCGTTCTCAAATGTATACGTTTTTTTTTCGGTATAAGCGGTGAGTTCTTTGTAAATTTCATGTGTTCTAAATCGTTTGGCCAAAAAGGTATTATGTTTATTTGACAGCTGATTATACCTTTATATCTGGAGACTGTGCGAGTGATATTCCGGATTATACTTTATAGGTACATAATGAATCTGTGTAATACTATTTTGGTATAATAATATAACTATAATATACCTAGCTTGAACGATTTTTTTTCTAATCGAAATAAAAACATATTAATAAAACAAAACGGTAACATTTAATTTATACATAAATATACAATATGTTTATAGAATCACAAACAATCGAGGACTTCGGTGCTGCTCTTCATCTAATGAGATCTGACTTGGAGCATTTGCGTTCGGTGTTCATCGCCGTCGAGAACGGCGACATCGGCATGTTAAAGAGCCTGGGCATCAAAGACTCCGAACTAGGCGATGTGAAGTTTTTCCTCGAAAAACTAGTCAACACTGGCTTTCTAGATTAATTTATTTAAAAAAATATCGGATTTGTATACAATTATAATATCCTCTGTAATTTTCTATTCCTATTTATATAATTACCTATATAGGTACGAATATCCATCCAAGATTTTAAAAAAAAAAACAATTATTATTTCGTCCAATCCCATCGTCACGAACTCCGTATCCCAGACATAACTTCTCCAATTATTTTCGGTCAATTAAAATGAACTATAATAATATACTATTTTAATCGTATACATTCGGTTTTAAATCACAATACATATCAAACATAAAGCTAACACTATACATATCATATAATGTACAACTTTAAACATATCTTTTTAATATCAAACGTTTATTATTATCATTACTATTAATATTATCTAGTTATACAAAATGTATTACATTAAAAATATATCATTATAAATATGTGTTGAATATTATATCATTTGTCTTAACAACGCGTGCCCGATGAGCCATTATACATGTTTGTTACATTTAGTTTTTTTTTTTAATAACGCTATTTTATACCCGGTTTTGCTTGTTTATTATCGTACAACTTTTTTCATAATAATTATTATTACATTTTAATCTTAACTTCTAAATAAAATTTTACGGCCAGACTCCAAAATTCAATTACGGATAAAAACATATTTATAATACCTGTCCAACGTAAATACGTGATGTATTGATAATAACCGACACGCCGAGTATTTTACAGCGCCTAAAGCGCCTGTACTTTACATTGTTTATACCATAGGTATCAGTGTTTTCTTTAAAATTTTATTATTATAAAATTTTTAATATTCATTCTTATACATTGTTTAAGGTACATCGGAGTAGTTATAATTAAATTTTTATATCCCGTTTCATAACTTATAATAACTGGTATATAATTTACAGGGTGTTTCAGCTATATAATGTAATAAAAGAGTGCATTTTGCATGTACATTAGAAAAATATTATTTATGTGTTTGATAATTCACTCAGTATCACAAAGAAGAGAGAAAAAACTAAAAATATAGTTTTAAATTATAGCTATGAACTTAGTATGTGATATTTTATCGACAATATGCAGTAATTATTTTATCTTCTCAAAATACATGAATGTTTTTGACATAAGATTAGATTTTTGTCAAGGGATTATACTAATGGAATATTTGCGATAAAAAAACCAATTGACTTTCATACTACAAACAAATACAACTTCTGAAACACGCTGTAAACGATTCCAATGTACCACAATGTCCTATATAGGTACTTTTATCGTCTATAACACTACTTTTTTGAATGTAATTTCTTTTTGTAATGCTCATTTGGCACATCATTTTCAGTAGAACACCAAAAAAAAAAAAAAAAAACCATAGTGTTATAAATTATTTATAATCGTGATGAACTTTGATACATTCACCATCTAAATGTAATAATTATAGGATAATTTATTGAGTGAGGTAAAAAATGTATATTTTCATATATAAAACAACGATAACGACCTTAAACTGACACGACACACATATCATTTGAATATAATATATTTTTTACCGACTCAATAAAAATCATAATTATTTATTTTTCTTCTTCTTTTTTTCTATACGATTTATACTATTTATTCTATAAAATATTATAACTTTTGTTTATATCCGATACAAAACGGTATTTATAAAATATAATTACCGCATAAGGAATCTATTATATTATTATATAATCCATTAAAAATTAAATTATTATGTACATTGTGTTATTATTTTTTAATTGATGTTACTGTTATACATTTTCAAGTTATATTCTTTTATTTTTCAGGTAGTGCACGTTTTGTATGTATGATATGCATAGGGTTGTATAAGTTATTTTTCAAACAAAAAATATAATATAGAATCATAAATATTTGAATTACCTATTGACATAGAAGTTGAGTAGGTCTGCGGATGTTTATAGACCGTTCTTGTTAAAACAATAATTAAAATTCGTACTATAACATTACTATACAGTTGAAACAAAACATAGGCAATAAATATTACAGGTAGGTATGTTAATTTTAATTGGGCATCATACCAAGGTAATTTAATGAAAATTATAAGATAAAATAAAATAATATTTAGGTATTACTTATTAGGTACCATTATTATTTATTCTGAATGAAGTTATGAATGTATTGTGGGGTTTTTTTTTGTTTTTTATCACGTGTCACCTTAAAAGTAATATTGAAAGAGCTTTGAAGGTGATTTATAGAAGCTTTGGATTAATTTGGCACCACCTTATTTAGAGGATGTGAAAAATTCTGTGTATAAAATAATAGAGAAAAATTTAAAAATTTAAATTTTTTACATCGATTTTGTTTTAATTAAAAAACGACTAATTTATAACTGTTCATATAATATAATATGATGATACTATATAGGCGCTTATGAGTTATTATAATACGTACATGTTATTATTCAATATATACAATAGTTGAAGGTGAGAGTTAAGTCTATATAGCTTAGTAGTACTACTTATTATAGGAACATACATATAAAGAATGTTTACAAAATGCCTCATCACCACTAAAATTGAGCCACCTCTACTAACCAAGTTCTTTTTTTTTTCCCAGGCCAGAACATATTAAACTACATATAATATTCCACGCAATGGTAAATGGTCTAAAATGATTTTTCTATTTATACATCATCATGAACATAATCTGTTGAATATTTAAATCTATATAAACTTATATATGTATCTTTGTTTTTTTGCGTTTTTTTCTAATATGTGCAATAATTTTTTTATTACTAATAACACAAATATAATATATTCACATAGGTATTATGCTGTCATCTCCATCACCAAAATATTTGATTTTCCGGATAGTAGGTTAGACTGGTTAGAGACTTACTATTTATCACTAGATATTGTAGATCAAAATAAAATACTTACCATTAGGTATTTATTACTCGGAGATACAAATATACCATCTGCTCGATTTTTTCCTATTGACTGTACAACAACTGTACAAGTGCAATAATATACATTAATAAGTTATAAGAAATTAATTTAATACAAAGTTATCACTCGTTCGGTGTAGTAGCTTTTGGTTATCAAATTTCTAAACTACGTTATCCATATACTAGCTATAGCATTAGCTTGAATACAATGTACAAAGCTAAAGTATTTACGTAGTTTAATTCTACCTGATAAGAATAATTGAGTGGGTACTTTCCAAATTGAAAATTGAAATTAAATCTTGAATATAATTTAGATATTTGACATAGATAATAACGCAATTTTATTTAATATAAGTAATAATAACATAAATGTAATATAATATGACTGAACTGCTGTATCAGGTTTAGGTACCTACTGAAATACAGTATCGCGTTTTACATAATGTTGTTAATAAAATAATGTATAAATCCATAAACGATAAACCTTATACTCTTAGGAATTATTATATAAGATACATGGATAAAACAGGAATATTTTAACTTTACACTTGAAATCATGGTATTTTTTTTAAGAATAGAGAAATAACTAAGGTGAAGTTTACCTATTTTTTAATTAATTTAATGTAATATTTAAAGTTAACTATAAGAATAATTTATTTCATAATAATGTTTTAAATTTTTTTGATTACAACTTATCTTTTAAATCACAATTAACTTTCGATAATAACGTAACTAAAGATTTTTCATTTGTCATTTATAATAAAAATGCTTTATTATTATTATTTTTATAGTTTAGATATAAATACCTAATGGGCCCGTCAGCCATACTATACCATACTAATATATACATTAGTTAGGCGATTAGTTAGACATAGTATATAGTATGTTGGGCGATGGATTTAATCCCAACATACCCACACCGGAGGATGTAAATCTAATAGAATAAAATAAAACACAATAAAATTACAGCCCTGAGTGAAAAACGAAAAACAAAACACTGAACCGTAAAATAAGCCAGTTGGAGATAAAAGTAAACATTAAAAAAAATTATTAAACAGTTTTGACAGACAATTATCGCCAAAACAATTTTTAATAAACCGTTTACTTTCGATACATTAGAAAAAACGCGCTTAATTTACAATAATATACGATATTGCACGATATATTATATTCATGGTTAAATACATATTTGGCCATAATAGTATTATTATTATTATTGTCTACTGCAACCATGGTACTATTCTACAATAGTAATACTACCGCATATAGAGTAATAATATTACTCTATGAATACCTACTACAATTTACATTTTAGTAGTTTACTCGACTACACCGCGAAGTAAGATATAGTCTTTGTATCTATATGTATTTCTTAATTCATACTATAAACTACTCACTTATATTATAGATATCTCTATATGTGTGACGCACGCAATGCGAAAGTTCACAGCTGACCAAACTTATAGAACAATATTATATAGAATATAATATTATGCGTGGCTTGTCTATTGTCACGTGATGGATTAATATTGTTATTTCGTATGATAAAAAAATTCATGAGAAATTCTAAGCAGGTAATTTCTACCAAGGTTTGTCTTATGATTCAAACCAAAATAGCGAAATGTGTCAGACGTGCGTCAGTCATTCGCACGAAACGATGAAACTCGGTTGCACCATCAATGGCAATATTTTATTTCAATGATACGGAGTAGGGAGACGCATTTTGAACCAACGATTGCAATATTTTATATTTACGCACTGATGTTCAAAAAACATTAACATAATATATGCCGATTGATATTTAGCTAATTTCTAACCTTAGCTATAGTTCTTGTAAACCACACGTACGTAAGTAATTATTAGTGTTATTATTAAAGATCGGATTTTGTATAATATAATGCATGTTCATATTTTTATAGATAATTGCATGCAGTTAATTAATTTTCATCAATCATACCTAAATAAATAATATTATACATTTTTATTTTTGTATACTTTGGGTACAAGTGCCATAAAAACGCATGTTTTGGATATTACGTATACATTTAAATATTTTAATTTTATTTTATAATTTTATTTACAATTATCTGTAGAAATTTGTTCCACAACACAAAAATTGAAAATATTTTTAAAGATTTGCACCCATAACATACGTTGATGTGAAACGATATTTTTCTGCTTTCTGCATATACTAACATAATATTGTCACAAACCACCGTTATAATTTAATTGAAATCAACATGGAATATATTATTGTTACTTATTGTTTTTCCTATAACGAATTAATTGTACATTTTTTCATTATAATCATAAAATATATCATATATAATATTGTAGTTTAATTTTTTCTATCATTAATGTTTTAATTTTATAACTTTACAATAATTAAATAGCTGTAATAATCGAAAATTATTTTGCATATTTTGTGCTTTTTAAGTGTATATTTACATGCATATTTTAAAATTTTAAATGCATATAAATCCAGTCTTTAGTTATTAGTAATAACCAACTATTACGTGGATTTCATTTTATAGAATCGTTATTATTTTTAGTCACAATATTTTACAATAATGTATCGAAGAAAAAGTAAGACCATTGATAAAACAAAGCTTAACTTTTATTACTAGGTACTAAAAACAAACTACAGTCTACAACAATCACATTCAAACCTTCATTACCTACACAAATCGTGAAAGTTTTGTAGTGTTAAAATTACTATAACATGTTACCTAATGATAATGATAAATCTGGAACAACATACGAGATACATTAAAAACATAGTATTTCATTACTATGTCTTACAAAGTTGTAATCAGATGTGGATTGATTGCCAAAGTCTTATTAATTTTGATTGTTTAATTATGTAGCAATGTTAATATTTTTACTAATTAATAATATTAAAATGTTTGTATGTTAATGATTTTGTATTTTGTTTTTATTTTCTTCAATACATAATAGAAAATAATAAATTATACAATTACCGATAGACTATGCGTAATGACCCATCACTCATGTGCACAAGTATGTCGACTATATTATATTGGCATAAACTATACGTGTTAAGACTATACTATGAATAATGTTGATTGATTACTATTTTACATCGATTCTTACAATATATTATAAGCTATGTAATTATACATTTTTAAAAACAATTTAATTTATGAAAAATTCGTATTTTTTTTAAATTTTAATCAACAAGTTATAGTAACTGATTTTTATTACTTAGGAGTTTAGTCTCATGTGGGTTAACTAATAATTATATCAAAATATATTTCATATGATATATATTATAGTTACTATACTAATATCTATATTTTTAATGTTTTGTTTTCTAAGATGTTAAAATAATAATAGGTAAATTAATAAGAATAACACAAAAACTACAATACTAGTAATACTACATTGGTAAGTTATTTTACATATAGATTTTTTAAATTTTTAACCATACAATATTTGAATTTTACAATAATTATACAATAATATTTCAATTTGAAAATTCCAAAAATAAAATTAACAAAATTGAAATGGGATTTTTTATATTTCGAAGTTGGTAGATCTGCGTTTTTTTACTCGGCCGCACCATATTATCATTTTTTATTTTTCAGGAGATTAAATCTGACTCTTATCATTGCCGCTCACATATATCATAATGTATCACAAAGTAATATGATATATCTTAGTAGTTAGTAGTTAGTTCATACCTTCGTAGACCCTTCTAACTAAGAAGGAATGAACTGATAACGAATGAGTTGGTCGAGTGATGATGATCACTAAAATGTGTTTCTTCCCATAACAAAATACATGTATTTTGTCATGTTTCTTCCCCACTAGATACTTCGCACAGATTAACAAAAGTACAAGGTTTCGACTGTTTTGAGTACTATCTATATTCTAAACTCTATTCCAATTTAGAATGATACTCGTCAGCGATTTATGATCTATACATGAAAAATAGTACCTAATTGTTAGTTGTTATGTTTATATTTTAGTCATGGCCCATGGCTGGCTTTAATTGTGTTGTACTAATCTCGAGAATCTTTTCTTTTTCATTGATGACACATTCGTTACTTGCGCGGATTAAAAAGGTTCCATCGTTGCCAGTCCATTCCTTCATTAATTCCTTCTAAGTTCTAATCCTACTTAGTTTATGGACCATGAGTCCATGAATCATGATATTACCACATTACGATATAGTGACAGAGTGTCAAAGATTTTTTATTACCTACCTATAATATTATAAGTTAATTTTTATTGTTAGTACCTTCTTATCCTTACGTAGTATAGTATAAGCATTTGAAAAAGCTATACTGTATAGAAAATCAATTTTACAAAATAATATAACGATAAAAAAATGGCCAATTTATGCATTTTATTTAGCGGGCAAAAATATAGATTTCCATGATTATATATATATATATATATATACATGTATATATATATAATAGATAATTGTCAATTTTTAAATACCTATTATACATAAAATATTATTAATAATTAATATTTATTATTGATGTAAATTATATTTTTTGTCGAGCGATGAAGTCGAAATTGATAATTAATTACATAACGGTAGAAACCAGGGATGAAGAACGGTTCAACGGTTGGACTGTGTTTTTTGCTTAAAAATGGTTTTGACTCAATAATTGTATGTACTTCAAAGAGGAAAAAACACATCATTTTCAATTATTTGGAAAGAGTATGAAACTTTCTGTTATTTACCCAGACAAGTTAGTGACTTATAGATCTTTAAATAGTTATGGATATACATATGCTCATCAAATAGCTAACTATTAACAAATTTACGTTAATACTTTGACAAATGCTCACACTAGTCACACTCAAAGCATAGAAAGATCATGGATACACGCAAAGATAAAAATTATAAAAACAATGAAAGATACAAAAGATACCAAATTGCTTCAAATTGTGACAAATTATTGTAGAAAAGAAGAACTTGACTCATTTATTGTATTTTTGAACTTTGAAGAACATTAATGCAGTTAATCGACACACCCAAACTGCCATATTACCAACTTGTAATATGGCAAATTTTTATTCAGTAGAACCAATTTTGTTTAGCTTAAATAATAAAGTGAAATGTCCTGTAATTTAACTTAAATGTTAGGTTAGACGTAAGAACATTATCTGTGTTCTCTCGTCGGTTTTTATGATACTTTAGTTTTTTAGTGAATTATGAGCATTTTTATACAGATATTAATATTTTATTACTCACTTAAAAATTATAACACAGATAATGTTTTTACCTGATTTTTTATTTGATAATAGGTCATTTATTTTTCATTATTATTTTATTATTTATTCATGACATTGAAAAATTAAATAGTACACTGTACGTCTATACATGATGCATGACGTATACTATGTAATATGTATAGATTAATACAAATATGTATACTATAAAAATATAGCACTGATACATAAACGAATGTCTTCCAGAAGCTAGGCTTTTTGTGGAGATAATAAGGGTTCTAATAATATCTATTTATAGACTATAGTCAGCAATAAATATTTAAATCAATCACACTTGATTTATTGATTATAAACTTATCATGCAACTATACAATTTTCAAATATTTTGGAATTGCAGAATACATAGAGTATAAGTACAATAGTATCTAAGCATTCTAAGCTAATAACTCATTTTTTTCATTTACCTATCACTTTTTTTGTAAAATTACATGAGACAACACATCCAGGTGTGGCGTCCTCTTATAAGGTTTTTATATTTTTTTTAGATATTTTGTAAATAGTTTTTAGTTTTTTACAGACTACGTACTACCTAATTATAATATTATTATTTTGAATATTTTTCATTATGCCATACGGTCTACATACTTCTCATACTGGTCTCATACTTAATATGTAGACCATATATATCCAAGCAGCACCCTTAAACTTATAGAATATTTTTTTTTCCATTATATGATTTATTTAAAAATTTAAAATAGCTTTTAATAGGATTTTGATGATCAAACGTGCAAGTTAACAAAGCTGAAATAGATAACGATTTAAAGTCATAAAATGTCCATTTTCAATTTTGTATAGACAATAGACATTTATATTTTACATTAAACACATATTTTCGTTTATCGGAATAAATAATTAAGTCCTCTTTTTACTCTAAAAATGTAATCACATTATTTGATTTATTCCACGAATCTTTAGTCGTAGCATCGTTTATAATGTTTATACGATATATTATTGTACAGTACTGCATTCAAAAAACGACGAATAAGTCTCAATATGAGCGTTTTTACTAAGTCCTTTCCCTGTTCATTGTAGCTCTTAATGATTTTTCAAATGCCATAAATTATATCATTATTCAAATTTCTATCTAATATAAATAAAAAAAACCAACATACTACTACTATAATAGTATAATATAGTACCTATCTTTTTGGGAATGATTTAGTCCAACAAAAATATACCTACGTAATCACACAGCCCTTATACATGACCCCTTATGTAGAAATTTGATAAAATTTCTAACAAAGTAAAAATTCCACTTTTATAATTTTTAGCCAAAAAATACGTTTTAATTTTTATTATATTATATTTGAATTTGCCACTTAAAAACTGTAGGGATTTTAGCAATCAGAGCCCTAAAAAGCACTTCTAATTTATTTGGCCATCCTTCCCCAAAACTTGGTACAAATCTACTTACCTGCACACATGTAAACAAGTTACGTCTGTATATAATAACTACACTACTACAGACAGCATAGGAATCGTATAGCGCGCGTCTTAAATTGAAATGTAAACCGTAGTCTGTCAGACGGTCGGGCGCCGTGACAAGGCCACCGCAGTCGCGCGCGCCTGTCCCCATGCTAGGGCGCAGTGTCAACCCGAGAGCGTCATGGAAACAGCCGCGCCCGCATCGTATTTCTTCCATGAACTCTGCCGAAACGCACCCCCAATCGAACCGCAAACATGGCCGAAACTTTCACCAGGTCAAAATGTTCGCTCTCAGAATATCGTAACTACACATCGGAAGGGAAATAGTCGTGTTTTCACAATCCGTTCCGGTTCGTTTCTCGTCAGCCGGTGCTGTAGAGTGCACGCGCTATGTTCACAGTCGTGTCTTGGAGTCGCCCGTTGAACTTGTCCGACGCCGCCGCCCCATCGTCATGCCCGTGTCGATCGCCCGCGTAAATTCCTAAAAACAAATATCGCGCGAGTGTCCCCACCACCGCCGATTCATCAAACGTTCGTTTTACGTTCAACATTCCTTTTAACCAAGTAAGTAATCATGTTTTATAGATAAGAAGAAGTCGATCAAAAAACGGAACAACTCGTTTTTGCCGCCGCATCCCATTTTCTATGATGATGATAAGGCTGTTTTAATCTTTATTCTTTTCTCGTGTGTCGATTCTGTGCTATCTTTCGGTATTCTCGTTAGTGGGAGGGGGATGCCCCGAACGTTGCACGTTGTGGGATCTCATCGATACACATAATGTATATATATATATATACTTTTCTATGTACGTCTTGGCACATCGTCGTTGACTTGCCCTCATATCACACAACAACAACGCCCATCGCAGACAGAGACAGATATACAGAATACAAAATTATAAGATATACCACCACTGAACACTACGGTCATTTTCGTTGTCGTTATTAAAATATTATCGCCTTTATACGCCATGCTCTCTCGGGCCAACCGTGATAAAACTGTTTCGATTGATAATACGTAACGTCGCGATTTCTCGAGCTTCGAAAATCGATCGCGTCCGTGCTCTGTTCGAATAGAACGCCGATCCCTATGAAACCGTGTGTGATCGTCCAATGGTTTTTCACCATAAATGTCGATTCCGCGTTATTTTCGTCGTTGTTTGGTTCGATATCAGTAGTTAAAGTAAACCGATCATAGGAATCTGCATTGACAGTGTCGTGCCGTATCTACAACTGCCTAACACTAGTGTCCGCCGTCGACGATCTTGACGTAATTGATTTTCATTTCAGAATAACGGAGATTCGATGAAATGGCATTCAACGTATAGTTGATATAACGTGACAGTGAATTAAAATATCGACAAAATGTGGAACATGATGTGTGACGTTATGCCGACCATCACTGAAGACAATATTGGTGGTCAGCGGCATCAGTTTTCCGGCGAAGATGTTCGCATCAATGAGTTTATGGACACTGTGGTAGAGGAACGCAACAAACTTTTGGATACATTGAGCAAGAGTCAAATTAGACTTGACGAGACTGAAAAACAATTAGCCGAAGTAGAAAGTGAAAGAAATGCTCTACAAAGACAAATTGATGCCACATTTCCAAAGGTAAAATTCAATTTTTAATTAAATTTAAACATGGGTAGATATCCATAAATTACTGAATTTATCAATATAATAGTTTATGGCACTCAGTGAATTTAATCAGATTTATATTCTTCTACCTATTTTTATTTATAATGACTTACTAAAATATAACTTTACACAAGAATGTTATGTTATGGTTTTAAAGCATTTTAAGAAATTATTGGAGTAGGTAATCATAAATTTCCTAAAAATTATTTTTAATGACCTAATTTTCAATGAGTAATGTTAGTACAGTAGTAGTCAATGTGAATAATTGTATTCTGGTTATAAGTACATTAGGGTATTTTTTCCTTAACATACTTCTAAATCTTCTATTGTACAATAAGTAATTAATGAATTACTTCCTTATTAAAATATAATATTGTATTATGTTTACCTAAATTACCTATGTTGAAAGATATTCTATATGTCTACACTCTTTTTTTTTAAGAGAAACACTCTGCTGATAAAAATAGGTCACATCTCACTATTAAATAGCAACCACTACAAAAATTAGTGTAGGTTCACTAAAATATTACAGTTTGCATAATAGTCATTGACGATTGCAACTTACGACAGATCTCCTAGTCCTAGATAATAGTTTAGGGATTCAAGAGTGTTCAGTACCACAATTTGGGTATATAATAAAGTCCATTCTTAATCTACAGAAAGTATCTATTATAAACTAAATTAGATAACTTTATCTTAGGTATGGTCCAGGATATGATTTAAATGAAACTATTATGCTTCAACACATATTTCCCTAATAATTTCATTAATTAATTAATTTAAATTATAATATAAGTACAAATTGCATAAAAAATCAAAATAATATAAATTTTATTCATCAAAACTTAATCATGTTGTGTGCTACCTATCATGTAGGTACTTAATTGAATTATGCTAGTAATTAAGATAACAATTACCTTCACCCTTAGCATACTAAATTTCCCTTGTCTTAATAATTAATATTGTGTTAATTGGTTGCAATATTAATATTATGTATCATTACTTATAAATATATGTTTTATTTAATATTATAATATGATTTCAAGAAATTTTTTATCCATAATAATTAATATTGTTAGTAGTTACTAGTTTGTACTCTGTAATATATTACCATTTACCAGTGGTATCTGTATTATATAATATAGTACTATGTTTGTGGTAATAGTTAAATGAATACCCTTCACATAATGAATTAGGTATATGTCTTATAAATCCCTTTCAGTTTGATAATAATACCTATAGTATGAATTAGCCTTACATTTAGATATAGCTGACTCTATAACAAATAGAAAAACTGTAATAATATATAATCTAACAGCCTATTTGCTCAACCAGAATATTCAGAATGATTTGTATTCAGTTATGTTAGGTAAAAGCTTTCATTACTTTAATAAACAGATTCATTCACATACAATTAGATCATAAGGTATAATCAATATTTATCTTATTCCTAAGTGCAACAGTTATTACTGATTAGTTATTACTTATTACTAATAAATACCTAATGAAAAATCTAATAGATAGCTAATTAATATTTATTTTAAACTTGATGTGACAAACTGTAACGAATACCTACTTTTAAATGAATTTGCATTATTGAATATTTACCTATTTTATTATTTATAAATTCTTTAATAAATGTTTTAGAGTATCTTCATAATTTTATATAATTGAACTTTGACTTAACTGTTGTAAACTATGTAGGTAAAAATTAAAAAAAACAATTACAGGGTAAATCTATGGAATCAAAAGTTGAAAATAATAAAAATTAGTGAATAATTTGTTATGTATTTGGATTTCTTGAACAGAGCAATACTGATCTGTACTTTTCTTATATATTTTTTTCAACTTATCGAAACATTTATATTAAAGAATGTTTAAACAAATGAAAGCAAGACCCATTCATATTTTTTCTTTTTTTATTGATACGTCAAAATTGTTTTTAAGTGATTATTATGGTATTTAAATTTAAAATAATAATTAATTGCTACCATGCTCTAAAGTGAGCAAAGCAAAACAAATGTCCAATACCATACTATATACTGTGTCAACTAAAATTTAGGTACTTATTTTTTTTAGTATAATTTATTTTAGTAAGTTTTAAGTAACTAATACCATAGGTATCATAAAATAAGAGACTTACTCTATGTATTACTGTGTATACAAATAAGTAATAAGTTTTAAGTTGAAGTTTTAAATTTGTTTCACATGAATAAAATTTACAACATTTAATATAATACAGTAAAATCCCGTTACAACAAACTCCAGGGGACCGAATTTTTTTTTTGTTATAACGGAAATTTCATTGAAACAAAAATTTGAATAAGCTCTTTATAAGCACTGATTTTCAGCAGGGGACTTCTATGACTTTCATTATAACGGGATTTTTCGTTGTATTGGTATTCATTGTAAATTTGTAATGGGAATTTACTGTTTATTATTTTACTGATTTTAACTCTGAGCTAAGTGATAAATATATTGATTTTACTATGATGTCTGTTGTGTGTGTGTGTGCAGGATACATAGTCAACAAAATGCTTTGATCTTGGTTTTGGATAGCTAATAGACTAGTTTGTACTTTGAACAGATCAAAATTATAAATTCCATGTATTTTTTTATATAATCAGAAAAAATTAAGAAAAATGGGAAATCAGTTTTTGACAGTTGTTTGTTGTTGTTTTTTTTGTTATGTAATCAATCTATAGTAATACTTACAGGTAGTAAAAGTAATTACTTTAATAAAAATTTTAAAAAAACCCATCATAAAATGTATTTAATACCTTATAATAAAACTTTATTTCCACTGAGGTTCTATTTACTATCAAACTGATAAATGATAATATTTAAACACGTTTTAAATTTTTTTTTTTATGTATTTTTATAGTCTTCAAAATTATCTCTTTTTTTTTTCTGATATAAATTAATATTAAATCAAATACGCGAATATTTCGTATAATATTTAATTTAATTTAATATTCCAGTCAAGTACACTGTACATTTCATAATAGCTTTTCTCTCGGTCAATACAATTTTATTTACACCTACATTGCAAGTTTAACAGTATATTTAATTTTATTCTATAAAAAAAAAATATATATATTTAAAAATGTCGTATTATTTGATTAAAGTTTAATCATGTTATAACACACGTGGTACATTATTTCTTTGGCGTCTTGAAAGTCTAGTGCATCATCCATTGCCCTTTTTCCACTCTATTGTAGAACGCACCCTTATTGGATCGATAGGCCTGGTAGTTGACCTGGTGCCCTACTTCTGGCTTATTCAACACTCCTTTTACTTCATTTTAGGATTTTCGCGTTGTAGTTATCAATGATTGGAGTTATGTTACCATTAATATTTATTCTAAACTAAAAACTGTGATATTATCGATTATATTATATAAATATAGAACTTTTGGATTTTCCTAAATTAAATAAAACAAATAACATTAAATGTTTATTATATTTAATATTTACCTACTACTATATTAAATAATGAATGATTCTTTAAAAATTAACATTAATTTCGTAAAAAATAATCACTAATACAAGCAATAAATAATAAAATAATATTAGTTATATAATATAGTATACAAAATGTAAAATAACTGTCGAAAAAGAAATATTTCCGTTTTATAAACTAAATATTTTAAAATTTATAATGTTCCAGATAAATAGGACAGGTAAGTGATAAAGAAAATACAACTAAGATATCTTTATTACTATGAACACGTTGACCACCAAAAAGTTTTTTAGAGGTTTAAAACTTAAAAAGATTTTGAAAAAATGTTTACATGTTTTAAAACATGTCATAGGTATTAGAATTAGATACTGTTAATTAATTAAGATTGAAATCCCAAAGTCAATTTTATGTAGAGTAATTCATTTTATATTTATTTTTATTACTGTAATCTTGAGACCCGAATTTTGTCGGTAACTGAAGCCTAAGCCAGATAATATAGATATAAAAGGAGATTTTGCTTCAGGGTAGCATCTTTCATATTCATATAGTATTATATGTGAAATATATGTTGTTCTGATAGCTCCTTATTGATAAGGGGTACCAAATTTATATTCCTCTTTAGGATAGCTCTGGTCCTTAATCCTGCTCTAGGTAGGCATTGGTAGTGATTAATAATCGTATTACTTTACTGGCAATGTTACGAGGTTCGTAGGACTTCAAATTTTGAGATCGAAGATAGCGGCTACTTGTCATACTTAAGTCATTAAGGCTATATGAAAGGTAGATATGCACTTGTTAGATTGCCTGTCTACCCTAATGATAGGTAAGGTATACCTCCCCCTCCAGTGTACTATTTCCACCTTCTGGATATGCTGAATCTCCATCCAGCGATTAGTCCGAAGGTTCTCGAATTTGGTGACTAAAGTTGGTAAGTGTAGGGAGCGACTACTTATATTATTTTTACTGGAAATCTTACAATTATTCATTCTTAACTTAATAAAATACGTGAGTTTTAGAAAAAAAGTTCATTAAAGCACGCTAAACTAACTAGAGCGTTGCATCTTGCACTCATGCGTAAGAAACTGAAAATCATAAACTTTGGAAAGCTATAATTTTAAAACTAATGATTTCCACACAATTATTCTTATATAATCTCAGTAAAATACATATGTTTTAAAAATAACAAAATCAAAAAATACCCACTAAATAGAATTTGTTTCAGTTTTTCTAACAATTATTAAAAAATCATTCATGATTAAATATATATATGTATAATTTGAGGTACTTATTCGATATTTCTTAAAAAATAACGTGTTTTTTTTTCAAACGAATTTACTTATTTTTCTGTATTAACAAAAAAAAATATATTTACATTTGGGGGATTTAAAATTGTTTTTCTTTTATGTATATCATTAATATTTCTATACATTATGAATTTTTCTAAGAAAAAAAAATTATCCATTTAAGTCATATTTAAAATTTTAGAATAACTTAAGTTATTTATGCTACATCACCACGACCTATTTATACCATTCTATAGTACCTATGTCGCCTCATCGGTATTGGCCGAGGTATTGGCTTAGTAATAAACGATGAATTAAAATATAATATTCTAATGTAAATATAAATATTTTATAAAATATCATTGAAAATAGTACACGGTGACCGTCGTATCCATTCAGAATCGTTTTTTGGATCAATGATTAGATAGGTACACTTGAAATCCAGCTACAACAAATCGAGTTTCTCGATACTTTTTATTATTTTTTTTTATTATTCGTCGAACATCTGCGGTCATTTTTTTACTTGCGTCTTGCTATAATTTATAATACTTGTAATATTGGACCAGTGACTGTGACCTTTATCGCAGTATATTATATACTTATATCCGCGTTTTTCTCGCCATTTAAAAGTTGATTGTATAATATATATGTATTATAACTCACTTAAAAGTGATTTAATCAATGCATCTAAATCATACTAAACCTATGCTATATATTTTATACATATATTATTTTTTCATACTCTTATAACTGTATTAGTCACATATTTAATAGCTACATAGGGTGTATTCACGTATTCGATATAACACACAAATTAACTTTCAATTTTACACTTTTTTTTAGTAATATTAGTAATATCCATAATACATTATAATATATTATATTAAAAAAAAACTACATCAGAGTACTGTATGGTGTGGTTCACCCAAACTCAATTACACGCAACACTAATGGTGACTATTAACTAGGTAATTAAAATTAGATACCTATTTTAGGTGTAATCTCGGTCTAAAAGTACTTCAGACAAAAGTTTGAAACGATGTACACTAAATATTGTTTTTTAATGTACTTAGAGGTAAACCTTTTACAACTATGATAATATTTTATTGGTGTATTTTTTATGTATGGTACACATTATGTCATTAAATTAAGTAATTTAGTAATCATCATTTATTTAACTTTCTTAGTTCTTAATATAGCTGATTTTCATGTAAAATGTTACCTATGTATTAATTATTTATAATAAAATTGTAATGAATTAAATCATGTTTCTATAGCCATTAAAAAATTTACTCTATAATTTTAGTTCTTAAAAATAAGTAGATCAATACTTATTTTACAAATTAACAAGACGTATTATTATTTAAATTAAATTAGGTGTATCATTCTAAAAATAATTTTAAATTAAGCAATTACTGATTAAATTAGGTGCCTGAACTCCATTTTTGTTAAGAACGAACTTAGGCGGCTGAATTATGCACAGGAGCTTGAGTTAGTTCGCTACACAGCTGGCATATGATAAGTAGACTCCATGGAGAGTCCCGCCAAGGTTCCTTCTTAACGTGAATGCCAAATAGGGTATATTGTTATATTGTATACTAGAGTTTGTTTATAACTTTTAAAAAAAATAATCACTCATTGTAAAAATGTATTTATATAATATAAATTAATAATATTTTATATTGATAATATTAAAATTTATAAGCTATAGTAGCTATACAAATCTGTGTTAGTCATGTAATTTTTAATTTTAAAGTTTGTTTGAAATATTGTGAACCCGTTTGTGAATGATTATAAATTAATATATTATGCGTGTATGTCTCATCATCCCATATACTCGTCCAGTTTTCACTTATAATTTGACCCGCTATTATTATGGTACTATACTATACATAAAATAAAATGTCAAAAAATATATGTTATTAACTAAATTAGCCATCATAATTTATCAAAATGTATTAAAGTTAATACTTTACTGACATATGTCATATATTATCTCTGCTGTTCTGCATGCATTAATATAGATACTTCACCTTTCGCTGAATAAAATCAGTAGGGTCAAAGTTAAAATTATAGTAAATTGGCTTATCACCAATGTTTTAATAA
The DNA here is from genome assembly GCF_020882245.1 of Rhopalosiphum padi. NCBI lineage: Eukaryota > Metazoa > Arthropoda > Insecta > Hemiptera > Aphididae > Rhopalosiphum > Rhopalosiphum padi. The sequence continues at coordinate 5,949,415 of NC_083598.1, read as the reverse complement.
TGCGTTTTTAATCTTAAAATGTTTAAATCATCTTGCTTTTAAATCGATATAAAATTACTTAAGTAGTATTACTAATTTTGGATATCTATGCTTACCTTTATGATTGTCTATTAATTTGTTGGTAAATAAACATTATTCGTAAATCAGCGACAATTTTTTTATTTATCATATATTATTATTAATTATACATTTACCATTTTCATTCAATAAAAAATATAGTTTATAAAAACTATTAAATAATTCTCGTTATTTGTATACAAAATTATAAAATCTAAATTATATATTTTGAAATTTAAGATATGGCGATAAAAACATCCTTTTATTTAAATCCAATTATTTCACGAGTAATAGTGATAGTTGCTTGCTCAAAGTCAATGTGTAATACCTACTTTTAAATCCTGAAAAAATTGCGTTCAGCACATTTCTCGTATAAAATACTAACCACTTTTTGTAAGTACTCTTCTTTAGAGTAAACACTAAATAGCGGTTACAATTTTTTTTTTTTTATGACAATACTGTTAAAAAATGTAGGTCTTACAGAAAACACGTTTATGGCAATACCACAAATTGGCATAAAGTTATATATGTATAATGTATAATACTAGTAAGTTGATTTAAAGTATGTAAAGAGATTAATAAAACTTATCCAACAAAAATGAATAGTTAAATATTTTTTTAAATAATGTTTTATGGACAATAATTTTATAACACTGGTATAATGGTAAATGCGTAATTAATTATCCTTTATTTAATTATATATGAAAGAACAGGCCTTTTTATGTACCAATTTTGTGACGACACTATTTAATTTTTTTCCAATTCTTTTCACGGAGTTCCGAATACCCTCCCGAGTGTCACTACGTTGCCCAATTTTTCATTATTTTTTTTATAATTCAGCTACTACTACTATTTAGCACTTTATTAAACCAAATAAAATACATTTTTTTTAAAACCCACCAATGTTTGTTGATTTAAGACTTTCATTTAGAGAAAACAAAAAATACACACGAGCGAAGCCGGGTAATTCAGCTAGTAATATATATAATAAGAACAATAATTTTTTTCTTAAGACTACCTATATTCCCGTATTTTTTTCTCGCATTTTTCCTTAGAATTTTTTGCCATTCATCGTATAAAATACAAGTATCTTTACACCTCAATAAAATAAATATCGACTTTATCTAAAAATAAAATGTTATATTCATGAAATATTCTATGAAAATTGCTTTACTAAAGTATGTAAATATTTTATAAAACAAAAATATCATTACTCATTAATATTATATATTAATTATTAATTATTATATATAATAGTTGGGCCTAACCATTACAAGTACCTCAAAGATTAAACTACTATTAATGGATGATAATATTTTAAATTTGAAAGTCTTCTATGAATTTTAGATGATTTTAAATCTTAAATGTTATTATAAATTATTTTATAAATTATCTATTGTGCCACTTATTTTGATAAAAAATCTCGAAGAACCTAGAAACCTAATAAAAAAAAATATAGACAGTTTATTAGTTTTTGATTTTAAGTATTGCTTTTATTATACTATACTTTCTTTTTTTTTCTATATGATTTATTATTATTTAAGTAATAATTATTGTTAAGTATAAATAACACGCGCGTAATCAGTTCCCACGTAATATTTGTATTGGTATTTTTATTCATGGGCATTTTTTAGCACCATTCGTTACGACAATCTAAAAGTAATTAATCTTTGTCTCTTACTCCCTTCGGGAAAATATAATATTTATTGTAATAAAAAAAAAACATAGGCTAATCACGATCGCTAAATTCACAATTATACATATTTGCTGTTTAGTGCATTATAATCTCCGACTTTCCGTTATACATTATTATCTCAACAGCAAATAAAAGTATTAATAGATACACTGTATATGGCGTATAATATGAAATTCAGTTTCAATTTTTGATATCTTTTACTCATTTATTAGTTATAATTGTCTTACAGTTAATCAATTACTAATTACCAAGGATCGGGAGTTATAGAAACTAAAACAGATAAAATATACACGAAAAAATGTTAAATATGCAAAAAGAAAAATTCAAAATTCCAACAAAAAAATATCTTTTTAAATTAAAAAAATACTCAAAAAAAGGCATTTTAAATTTTCGAATTTTAAACTAACTATTGTATAGTTTGTTAGTTTAACTTGGTCTGCTATAGATCAAGAGTATAATATAGAATAAAATGTAACTCCCACAACTTCTGAGTCCTACTAATTACCAATATTTAACTAATTGTTTATAGTCGTAATCCACCTTATTGTAATTTGATTGAACCAAATTAATATTCGATTTAGTGTATGAATTGAATTGAATTTTAAAAGCTTTAATTTGTTTTATTCCTATGTTTTTTCAAAAAGATTTAAGACAAATTTCATACTCACATGTGTTGTCTCTGTTTTAATAATGCATAACGTAACAATATTTAGGTTTAGTATTTTTTATTATGTATTGTTACCTTAAACATTGGAGTGAATTGACCTATTATTCAACTTAAAAATTAAATATTATCTTACATCTATGTTCTTAATTTTTTACAATATTTTAACCTCTAAGCATATGATGTCCTCTTCATTTAATTGATATATGTGTTGCATTTATATTGATAAGATATTAAATTTCCTTCTATTTAAAACTTATAAACTAGTTTAAAAGATTTTGTTGTATTTTAAATATAGTTGAAGCATATATTATGTTTGATATAACTCAAAGTATTACAATTTATAACTTAAAATTACACTTTTATAAAAATATACCAAAAGAAAAACACAGTCTTGTTTTCAAAATAATCATTATGTCAATGATATGTTTAAACTTCATACTTAAAATAAAAATAGCTAGTAATCATGTCAAATCATGAAGTCTTCAATAAGTATAAATTGACAATTTTATTTATTCAAAATAATATACCTGGATTACATACCTACATTTCCTCTGAAAAAAAATATTTATTGACAATTGACTTACTCATAAATTTATGATAACTGGATAACTATTTCTGAATAAATTATTACAAAATAATTTCATTTAATTTTTATAAGATTCATATTATGTTGTACATTTTACCATTTTTATGTTTTGATATTTTTCATTTTTCTCTTGAATTACTGTCTACTTGGAATCAGAAAATGTTTTTTTTCCATAAAATGGATTATGTTGAATATTTGAGTAATAAGCCCTTTGGATATCAAATTTTGTCTAAAAAAAGCGGATATAATATGTGCTGCTCTGTGATTATTAGGGGAGTATTCATAATAAAATATAAGCTTTTACTACCAGTAGCAATATGTTCGCTTGAGATAAATATCCCTTTCCTTTTTTTTACTTTCCATTTCAATAGGGTGTTTCAATAGAGTATGCATTTTCTCTCTTAGTATGAATTGCATAGCCTTTGAGTTAAGTATGAATTCTGTATGCCGTGGAATTTCTATTTCATTCTATATTTTTTTGTATAATATTTTAGTATTATATTTAATTATTATTTCTGTTGTTTTATATAACAATTAACTATGAACAATATAAACATACTATATCGTTCAAAATTCTCGGATACACTTTCATCATTATTAAATGATGCTGCAACTACAATTCATGAAACTTGTGATAATTCGCAGTATAAATTAAACCGTATAGCAAATATTAATAACAATGTTAACACATGTTCTTGTATGTTACACCTAGTCTTACTTCAGGTAAACATATTTCATTGGTTTTTTTTTTTTAAATTATTTATAACAATTACCCTATCATGTATCATTATTCATTACTAATTTTAAACCACAGATTTAGATATGTAATTACTAATATAATAATGTAGTTGTATACTCAAATGTGATATATTATATATTATATTACAATTTACAATGCTGTTTTTAAACTAAAAATATAAAATTCTAGGTTGGTAATCACTAATCTGTATTAAATTATGATTGAGACTTTTGTGAATAAGATTATGAGTTATAATTTACTTATATAGTAATGGTTGATACTTTCTTTTATCATTTAGGAAATTGCTGCATTAAGAAAAGAACTAAGTCAAACACGTGACCAATTAGCCGCAAGGGATGAAGAAATTGCCGAATTAAAAGCTGAAAGAAGCAATACAAGAGTATATATTTTATTTTTATTATCATTTTTTATGTTAAACATATTTTAACTATTTTAATTTTAGTTGCTATTAGAACATTTGGAAAGTTTAGTATCAAGACATGAAAGGTCAATACGATCAACTGTCATTAAAAGGCAGACAAATCAAAATCCACAAGCCTATTCTGGCGTTTCCAGTGAAGTAGAAGTTCTGAAAGCACTTAAAAGTCTTTTTGAGCATCATAAAGCTCTTGATGAAAAAGTAAGTATAAAAAAAAAGTTATTTTTGTATTGGTGTATTACACAATGTATTATTGATTATTAAAATCTATTTAAATTTTATTTTAAGTTTATATGTTAATTATTTACCAATATAATTTATTTTTATAAACAGGTAAGGGATAGATTAAGGTATGCTCTAGAAGCCAATGCTAAACTTGAAGAGAAACTAGAAAGCACTATGCAAGAGGTATTAATAATTAAATTATCAACTTTATTTTATTTTATACTTTACAAGTTTTATAATGATATTTTTAATAGCTTGATGTGTTAAAATCTGGTGGTAAAACAGAAGATGATTCCATTATCCAAGAAAATGGAGGTTCTGATAATGTGGATGGTACTTGCTCTCAACCACATACTATAAAAGTAATTTTCGTTTTATTATTAATTGACATATATCTAATAGTTGACAAATTATTATTTTACATTTATTTTTATAAAATCAAATTGTAGATTATAGATATGCACTTTTGTATGTGAATAATTTTTGTATATAATCACATGACCATAATTAGTACTTAGATGTTTTATTAAATTAGTCAATTTTAAGTAAAATTCAGTAGATATATAATATTAAAAAAGGGTAGTATTAAATTAATATAGCAGTTCATTTGTATAAGGTATGCAATGTATATTCTTTGCATATGGGTAAACTTAAAAGGCATGCATATTATTTTTATTAAATTCAAAAGTAGTTATTATAATTTTTAAAGAGAAATTTCTGTGTTAATTAAATATTTATTTGTACAGAGTATTTTACTTTGACTTGGTAGGTTAAAGTTAAGATCTTTGAATTTAGAATTTAAAATTGTATCAAATAAAACTAAAAAGAATGTAGATTTTGGCATTTTCTCATTGTTTTTTTTTTTAATTTTTTAGAAAATTATGAGATTATTAGTTTATAAATCAGTCTTATTATTGAATAACTATTATGATGTATAATCATCATATTATGAACGCCAACCCATATATTTTTATATATAATTCAGTTAACTTAAAGCATGATTAAAATATAAGTCACCTACAACAGAAATTATTGTGTTATGGTTAATCTATGCCTACAATCAATCACATGATATATTTTTTAGAAGAATAATACATTTTAAGATTCTGAACAAAGTAAGGCATTTTCTACACTGATTTAATTTAATTTTTTGTATATAATCACATTCTAAAATAGAAAATTTTTGCTGAATGATGTTTATGTACTTTTAATACCTTAACAAGTATTCAAACAGTTCCGTGGTTTAGATAACATATCCTTTCAGTATTTGTATAATAGTCGATCTATAATCCAATTTTCAACTTATCTACTTTTATGAACTTATTAGATGTAAATATATTTCTTAGTGTGTGAAAATAAATTATTTAACTCTGATATCAGAATCTGGGCACCTATTAAATGTTTTAAATTACAAGCCCATCTCAATAATACCAGATCTTGTTAAAATATGTTATAATACCCGAATTACACAATTTTAGGACTGGTAAGTTGATCATTACCGGTTGGTTAGGTTAGATTATTAGCAAACATAAATTATAATATTTTTTATTGTGTTAGCTGTATTTTACTTTTTTTATTTAATTTTCTTTCCTTTGTGTGTACATATTATATTATATAGTTACTTACTGTAATAAAAAATATTACTATTGTTTGTCTTTAAAATTTAATTTAATTTAATTAAAAAAAAAAAAATCATCTATTCTATAAGCTATAACACACCCGTTGACAGGGTATACTTAAAACCTAAAATATAGCAGAACAAATTGTCTTATTTTTTTTATTTACTTATTTATTTCTAAGTGACTATATAAATATGTACTCTTACCTCAGAATAAAATACATATCAAACACTTTAATGTTAAATTTTATTTTAATTGATTTTAACATTTTTTTTCTATAAATATATTAATTGGATATGTATTATATTTTTAATGTGGTAAAGTAGTTTATTGAATTGCATGAGTATTTTTAAGCATTTTGTGTAAAGTGATTGATTTGCATGTCAGAATAGAACACTGAATGGTCACATTGATGAAACTACTAAGTATGCACAAGATGAAAAACTAGTCAACACACATGTGGACAATTGTGTTAATAATAGTATTGATCAAGAGGTTTGTCAAAATAAAAAATATTGCATTGCTTAATGTACAAATTGAAAAATGAACTTTTTAAAAATAAATTTAATGTTTAATTTAGAATTCTGAGTATGGCACTTGGAAAATGAATGAATTGTCTAGTCGAGTTTCTGAATTAGAGGATTCACTTTCAAAAACACAGCGAGAACTTCATAAGTCTCAAGAAAATAGTAATAATTTACATCATGAACTGAGAGAAAATATTTCTATCAAAGAAGAACAGGTACGTTTGGATTATTTTCCATTTAAAAGTATTTAATGTTAATTATACATTTTATACTCTATAGGAAGAACGGATTAGTTCCTTGGAAAAAAAATACATGAATTTACAACGTGAATCTACCTCATTGCATGATTTAAATGATAAATTAGAACAAGAACTTAGGCATAAAGAAGCTCAGTTAAAAGTATGTGTGATGTTCCTATTAATATATATAACTTTTAATTTTGCAAATACATTTTTTCAGTTGCAAGAAGAAAAGACACGTGCAACTCATGAGAAATTAGAATTATGTGAACAGAAATTGGCACAATTTGCAACTCTGCCAGAGATAGAACAAGAACTTAAACAGCGAATGGAAGCCCTTACCCAGGTAAGGGCTCAGGTACGAGATTCGTTCAACAGATCAAACTTTTTCTCAATTTTATTCTTTTTGTTTTTCACACCCAACCTGTTGTCGAACTCGTATTATTTATTAGTTTAGACTAGTCATAGTATTGTACTTTTAATATTCAATTTTTATTGAATCTTGAATACCTTATTACTTCTATTTATGCTTTAAGCACGATTTTCCTGCTACTTTTACAACTAAATATATTTTTTACTTAATGCATATTTAAAAATATAAATTATAGTGTACATATTCAGGATGGTTTACTGTGTTTTATTGTTTATTTACATATGATAACAAAGAAAACACCCTTTGGCTATATTTTCATATATAAGTAGGGCAATTTTTAGTTATATTATGCTAATATTTCAAAATATATTAATAATTGTATGATTTTTATTTTGTAAGAATTTAACTGTTTAAAATTATTTTAAAAGAGAGAACCATATTTATATTTAAATCTTCAGGTTAAAGTGTTTTAAAGTTATTTAAAAGTAAAATTATACTACCTGCACATTTGTTCCAAACTACATAGTTTCTATGTCGTCCCAATAAATAATAATATTAATTATTATAACTAGGGCTAAGATAGTATAGGATTTTTTTTATAATTTACAGGATAATATAATTTTCAAGCACAAAATGTAATTTGGTCGTCTATGAATTCAAATATATAGCATTTTTAATTCATTTTTTATTTATTTTCATTTATGCTCTGTTTTCAATGGTAGTTAAAAATGCATAGCAAATAATATTGTATTTTTTTAAAGATAGTCAATTAATTAAATATTTGCAATCAATAATTGTATCACTTATAAATGCAACAATAATCTTCAATACTGTGAGTTATCTTAATCGTTAAATTAAATTATAGTGATGTGGTGAGTACATATAGTACGGTGGTAATCTATGTATAGTATCGGTAAATACCTATTTTGTAGTATTTTTACTTTGGTTGTGTGTATTGACATATTTTTTACAATATGCCAAAACAAATCGCAATTGATTCATATGTGACTTCATGTTTTGGAATTTTGTTCCTAAATCTTTAAAAGTTATTTTCTGGTCATTTTTTTAGGATCAAGAATCTTAAAATTCTAGCCCTAATTATAACTTAAATAATCCAAAATTAGATCCTGATTCATTCAGTTTCAGAATGCAAATATATATATATATATATATATAAGCTTTTAATTGTAATTTTCTACTATTCTATTTATTTATTTTGAATTATAAATTGAAATTATTGTTTAAATCAGATTATCTGTAAACAATATGTATTCTACTTTGTTCACACAATCAAATATTTATTCTTCTATACTCTTTTGCCAAGAAATAGTCATTAATATACAGTAACCAAAATACGTCACAAACACTCTCACATTATTTCTGTTTAAAATAAATTTTAAATAAAAGAAAAAGTAAAAAAGATTTAAAATCTCATTACCTACTTTTAACACTAAAAATATATACACAAAATCTTAATATCAAATATATCTATAAGAGTATAGAGTAAATAAATAATTTATATAATTTTTTAAGCATAGTTCAAATTTAAAAAAAGAAAGAATTATTTATTTCAGTTGTCATCAAATTCTAAATTATTTACATTATAACTTCTAGATAATATTGGTTTGAAAAAAAAATTAAATAATTGAATGTATGAATATTATTTATTCATTTTTATTATTATGCTCGCTCTATACGTTAGTTAATATATTGTGAAATAAACAAATAAAATTAATGCAAAATTATTTTAGGCTCAAGAAAGACATGGTACAGCTGAAGATCGTATTCAAAGGTTAGAATCACAAGTAGAAGAGAAAAATGCTGAAGTAATGAGAGTCAATCAAAGACTAAAAATGAATGAAGAACATAATACAAGACTTTCAGCTACTGTTGACAAATTATTATCAGGTTATTATAAACAATATTATTTATTTTTATTTTTTTAATTATATATTTTTATAAATGTTTTAGAATCTAATGAACGACTTCAAGTACATTTGAAGGAGCGCATGCATGCTTTAGAAGAGAAAAACATGCTGACGCAAGAACTAGAAAAGTGTCGTAAACTAGTCGAAGAAATTCAAACAGAAAAGGTTTGTCTGTTAAATATAATGTTATCATAAACATTAATTTTAAATATTTTAAATTGATTTTAGACTGAATTATTAAAAGAACTTGGAAAAGCACGTATGGAAATCGATAACATTAAAAGACAAATGCTCCAACAGGAGATCGCTTTTAACATACAACAGACTGATGCATTAACAAGGTTAGTGGATAATTACATTTTCTTTGTTTAGTATTTATAACAAACTTAATTTGTAGGAGTTTGTCTCCTGGTGGTCCTGATCAAGGGAGTTTTGTTCAAAGTTCTAGTCAACATTCAAACTTTGATACTCATTCATTATCACGTAGATCAATGAAAGCCAGAATGTCTCCAATGGAATCAAATCATGCCAAGGTCCTATTTTATTTTTTTTATTTTTTTTTTTTATTAAAAGTTATTCAAAAAATGTCAAACTATAAACTTATCATATCTATATATTCAATACAGTGAAACCTTTAAATATTAGATTATCTCGGTCACTGAAATTTAAATTGTATTCACTATATAGAAGTGCCTCTTGTAAAAGTTTATGTTATATTCTCTTACTTGGGGAGATTTCACTTTATAGTTTATTCTATTGTGTATTTTTGATAGAATATTATAATATTATTTTTTTATATAGTCTACCAATATATATATTTTAATATGTGCCTTTTTTTAGGAATGGGAAAAACTACAACAAGCCCATGTCTTAGCTAATGTACAGCAAGCATTTGATGCTTCTAGCGATGTAGATATGGATGGTGGTGATGATGATCTTGATGATGAGCCAGGTATGTATTGTGATACAGGCGAACCACTATCTCCTTCGGCAGCAGATGCTCAGACATTAGCTCTGATGTTACAAGAACAATTAGATGCAATCAATACAGAGATAAGACTAATTCAAGCTGAAAAGCAAAATACAGAAGCTCGAGCAGAAGAACTTGAATCCAGAGTTGGTAGCATGGAACATGTTAATCTATTATCTAGAAATCGTAATTATGATCGGCAGTCACCTCCTGCTAGTGGCCGGTCTACTCCTCAGAGAGAGTATTTACATAAATATCATTCTGTAAGTAAAATAATCTTGTACAATATAAATAAAATACAAATAATCAATTCATACATTTTTATACTGCTTTAATTCTGAGTGATGCAGAAATTTAATAGTATTGGTTGGTTGGTTTTATTAATATATTTGTCTGTTAACTTTTTGTCAAAAATTGATTTTCCTTAGTAAATCAATTTATTCAAATTCAAACTTTTTTTATTTGTTAAGTTTATTAAGGACCATATTAAATTATTTAAATTGTTATTCCATTTAAAGAGTATCCTATTGAAAAGTTTTTAAAAGATAATGCTTAAATGGTTTTACAAAATTATTAAGCATATGTAAGATCTTGTATTAATTATATTTGGACATGTTTACAAATGATAAAATGTTGATAGATTAATTATAATTAAATTTTAAAACCATCATAACTCCATTATTTATATCATCCTTGGTTTACAAAGTTAAATAACTTAAAAATTACCCATTCAAATTTAAAATTAGTTACATAAATTTTTTTTTAAAAGGCATCTAGTTATTTATTTACAGAAAAAAATAATTAGTTTTGCTATATGATACTCTTTAAATGGTACAAAAATATCTATGATTTTTTAAATATGGTTCTTATTTAGGTATACTAAGTATTAAGTATTTTGTGCGGTTTTTTAATGAAAAAATTGGATTGTCTGCAATTTTTATTGTTGATATATCTTAAATTTTAAAGTTTCAGTAAGTTCTTGGTATACACTATACAGTTTGTTTATGTTTTGCGTGCTATCATCAATAAGTTATATTTCCTTCCAAGACTGGTGATGGCAAGTTCCAATGCAGATTCTACTTTTAATTTTTTATTGTATTTTGATTAATTTTAAATTAATCATATATTATATATTGTAAACTTAAATTGTTTGTCGTACTTCATGGCTTTGCCTGTATATATTAATAAAACAACAAATTTTACATTATTTTTTAGCTTCAGCTTAATGAAGAAGATGACATGGGTATTTCATCAACACAAGATAATAATGGAGCAGCAAGTCCATTAACAGCACGTTCAATGAGATTAGAGCGAGTGGCTCAAGCCTTAGCTCATAGTCAAGAAGAACTGCGCAGGTTAGTATAATAATTCTTAAATAGTTAAAAAATAAATAAATGATTTACTAGATTTATAATTTGTTTTTCGTTTGTTATAGGCGTGCTGGCATCAATACTGTTCCATCAACATTAAATATGATAAACTATAACTCTTCATCATTAAGGTAAATATTGCAGTAATTTAAATTTACTTATTTAATTAGACATTTTAAATATGGTTAAAAACCATGTAGTATAGGCATATTATTTCATATGTACCACAAATTGTACATATATTTACAATCCATATTTCATTATTTTATAAAAGATATATTTTTATTTAATGTACAGGCACGCAAGCCAAACAAAAACACAGTATTTATATTTTGAGGTTAAATCTTTTCATCATAATTTTAATAAATTTTAAATTAATTAATGCGATATTCACATAATAAATAGATAAATCATTTCCTTGTATATACAATAAAATCATTAAATGTTAGTTGTAAATGCCCTCCTTAGTGCTTTTTAGTTATTTGTAGTAGCCGTTGGTTTGGGTTTGTAATATAGGGGTGCCAGTGGGTTTTCTACGCCTCCATCACCGTTGTCCTCTCGTCACAGCAGTCAAGATTCTTTGCATCATGGTCCGACATTGATGGGTCAAACTGGCACTAGTCTGTCAAGTATATCAAGTGCATTCAGTGTCTCTCAAATGCAATCATACCATCATACATTGCCGTCATCTGCATCTGTAGCAGCGCAAAAAAAAAAAGGAATAAAGTCATCTCTAGGACGATTCTTTAGTAAAAAAGAAAAGGTATTGTACCTAATTATTGTAATCAAATTTATACTTATGTATATATAATTACATATTTCTTTTATTTATATATTTATAGCAGGGAAAGGGCAAAGAGGGCATGAGTGGTATGTTGAGTCATATGTCTTCTTCTGATATGTCACTGGCTAGTTCCTATGCTGGAGATGATACTTCCAGTTTATGTAGTGCAAGTTTAGGACAGAAAGGCGATTTTGACAGAAGAAAAAAGAAAAAGTAAAATCAACTATTTAATGATTAATCACTTGTCTAATACTTCTATTTTGTAGGCATGAATTACTTGAAGAAGCAATGAAAGCTGGAACTCCATTTGCTTTATGGAATGGACCAACTATTGTGGCTTGGTTAGAATTATGGGTTGGAATGCCAGCATGGTATGTGGCAGCTTGCAGAGCTAATGTTAAATCTGGAGCTATAATGAGTGCTTTATCGGATACTGAAATACAAAGAGAGATTGGAATTAGCAATCCATTGCACCGTTTAAAGCTTAGATTAGCCATTCAGGAGATGGTGTCATTAACAAGCCCTTCAGCTCCAGCAAAATCGCTTCGTTCAACATTAGCTTTTGGTGATATGAATCACGAATGGGTTGGAAACTATTGGTTACCATCATTGGGATTACCACAATATCGATCTACATTTATGGAATGTCTTGTAGATGCTAGAATGCTTGATCATCTGACAAAACGTGATTTTAGATCACAGTTGAAAATGCTGGATGGTTTCCATCGGTAACTTTAAATAATATTTTCATTAGTATAATATATTTTTAATTTATTTATTTTATTTTTTTTTAAATTTAATATACTGTTATTTAGAACAAGCTTACAATTTGGTATAACATGCTTAAAACGGGTTAATTTTGATCGAAGTCAACTAGAAGATAGACGCCGCATTGCTGAACATGAAACTGTAGACATTTTAGTATGGTCCAATGAAAGAGTAATTAAATGGATTACTAGCATTGGTTTGAAGGTTTGTATATTGACAGCAATTAAAAAACTTTAAAAAAATAAAACAATTAATCATGTGTATAACTGACAATTAAAAATTTAGGAATATGCTAACAATTTAATTGAATCCGGTGTACATGGTGCAATAATTGCACTTGACAAGAATTTTGATTCTAACACACTTGCTATGGCACTTCAAATACCTCCACAAAACGCACAAGTACGTTTAAAATTTAATGGATAATAATAATATAATAGTTTTGATTATTTAATTTTTATTCAAATTTAAATATTATTAATAGGCTCGCCAAGTATTAGACACAGAGTTCAATAAACTATTGACCATATCGACAGAACGGAGATTAGACAGTAGTTGTAGTGATCTTGGAGCCTCCTGATATTACCCATCCGCCTCTCAAGATTAAAATGAGAGGTGCAGGTGGTATTGACTGTTTAAACTGTGCCGCATCAGCACTCCTTCAAGTTGTCAAAGCGGCATGGATAGTTATTGCATTTTTAAAAAGCAACATTTTGTTTTATTTTTTTTTTATCCTTTTAATATTTTAAATGGCGTTTTTAAGTTCAAAATTAATTTTTGAAATAATTGTTTTTTTTTCTGATTGTTAAGTTGAAAAAAATTGTTAATGACTCATGGGAAAAATTACCATTTAACTTATTCATTAATTTATCAACTTTCGTTCTAACATTTTTTTTCTTTTAATACGTTTTTTATAACGTCTGTTATATATATAAATTTAAAATAAAATGTATCTAAATTAGTTGTCCATAATAGTTTCCCTAGATGAGAAGGATATAATAATGACCGAATGTGCACAATTTCCGTGAGATTACATACCAAAGTATTGTTTTAAAAGTACCATGTGTATACTATTAGCGTTAAGAAGTATTTACATAACCATGATGTACTAATTAGTGGAATAAATATGTAAAAAATTGTTCTAACAAAACCTTATACATGTAACTGCAATGCACAACGTAAATGTATTTATCTCTTCCTTCGCTGTTTTTGTTCAGTTTGTTTTAAAACTGAAATACCTAAAGTAAATTATATAAGTTTACAGTTTTTTTTTATACATATTATTATTTTCCTTCTTTTTTTTTCTTTATTTGTTAGTGGCCAGTGTTGTTCATGTGTTTTAAATTATTATCCTATCCTGTTGTAGTAAGTAATGTTTTAAATATATAATATTATTGTATATATATTTATTATATAAATTATATTATATATATATGTACCTACTATTTATATAAAATATACATAATATATGATATATAATATATATATTATAATGGTATACATAATTATACACTGTATGAACTGTTTATAATAAAAATAAGTTTTATCGGTATATAATAATTTATTCCTATAGATCACCAGTTTGTTATTGTATATTGGTACTAATATTTAGGCCAAATTGTCTGAACTAAATAAAAGTTATTGAATTTTTAACCTAGTGTTCTTTATATTAATTCAAATCAATGTTTTTGTTGATTAAACGAAGCTGATAAATAATTTCCAAATTTTACTCAGTATTTTATAAATAATTTCCATTGGATTTCTTAAATGCTGTTTATAGTTGTTTAAAATTTGGTATGTACTCAGCACATTTAAATAAACTGAACTAATTATTGTTCAAATATTTGTATTATCTTTAATTAAAATATTATATTTATAAAAAAAAAATTTAATACAACTGTATTTCATAAAAGTAACATAAAATGAATTATTTTTCACAAAGTGGGTTTGAGAATGACTTATATATATTGTATGTAAATGTATAATATGTATAATTGGTATTGTGACATATAAACAAACACATGTAATTGTGAAATATAGCTAATATTCTGATTAATGTGATGGACATACTACATGAAGCTATAGAAATTTCAGTTAAATATTTAATTTGTACATCTCATAGATACTAGATTGGTTAGGAATGGACCAACTACTTTAACAGAGCACAAAAAAGTAAAAATAAAAATGTATAACAGGCAATAGGTATAGATTTTGTTTTTTATATCATAACTATTTAGGTTTATTGATTTTACCAATTATAATGCAGATATGGCATATGGCATCCTTATAAGAGGATGACGCACCCCCGTGTGTTTTCTCTGTCTTACACACGTATGACAAACAAAACACGCTCACGCAGTCTGAATAGAACTTACTCAATTTTGGTTCTAGAGTATATATATCTATTATAAAATTAAAATATGACATTATTTTGAAGGGCATTTAAAAAATTTCAATTATGTCAAGTTAAGACGATGTTATACCCACATGTGTTGTGTCTGTCTTACTAATGTAGATCATAGCAAATTTGCACTCAGCAGAACACATTTTGTGATGTTAGCTTTAACATTTGAAGTATTAGGGTAAATTTACCTACTATAAAATTTTAAAGTAAGAATATTATCTAGAAAATGTTATGCTTTTATTATCATTTAAAGTGAGTAATAGCTTTGTAAAATATTACAACTTTAAAATAATATCAATAAAAGTATATGACATTTTCTAGATAATGTTCTTACTTTAAAATTTGATAATAGGTAAATTTACTTTAATACATTTAATATTAAAGCTAATATAATAAAATGTGTTTTGTTGAACGTAAATTTACCATGATTTACATTGGTAAGACAGACAACACATGCAGGTGCGATATCCTCTCAATACGATTAGAAACTGGGATGTAGAAACAAATGTTTTATTACAAGTACAAATTACATACAAATAATATAAGTATTTCCTTTAAAAAATATATAATATAATATATTTTATGAATAAATTATATAGGTCATATATATATTAGAAAAAAATTGACAAAGAATATTTTATTTTAAATATTACATAATAAATCATTTTTATTTGCATTAATTTTAAGTAATGTGTGAAACACATTATACTTAACCCTTAAATTTAAAAACAGAGTGTATGTACTTTATTGTGGTGTTTATGAAAATATAATTTAATTTAAAGACACATATATGGTAATAGGAAAATAAATATGAATATGTAAAAAGAAGAAACAAAAATAAAATATTTCATAAATGTTAAATTACACAGATTCTATAATAATGTAAATCTATCTACATTGATAAGAAAAAAAATTATTCAAGAAATGTGAAATTAATAATAAAACAAAAAACCATAATTTTGTAAAAATATAATTAGATTTGTTTGTTTTATTTTTACATACCAATAATTAATTAAAATTCATTTAAAAAAGACAAAAATGACAATAGATAAAATATAACAACTATACTTCTTCTTTCTTTTTTTCTTACTAAATTAAATGTGGATAATTTGTGATGTATTGTAAACTTAGGTTTTTTTTAAAGATATTAATAAAAAAAAAATTGTGACAATACAGATATAAAATTGTCAACAATTTAAATAGATACACAAATTATCTATAAAACATATTATAAAGAAATTTATTTTGAATACAGTTTGTTTTGTACCTATAGTAAGAATATTATCGAGGAACTTACATGTGATAGTCAATGACTGGTGTATTAACTTTTAATTTATTATCTGTAATTATCAATATGTACCCCATTCTTTTTGGGTAATCAAAATCAATTCTAAAATATCAATACTAGCTTGAGAGATATTTATTTATAAATTTCTCAAAGATAATATTTGATTTCAATAACTTATTCATCTCCTCATCCACCAATCATCAGTTCCTGGTAATTTATCACCTTGATTACCCTGTCCTTTCAAATTTCCAATTACTCCCATTACTGCTTTGTTTACTGCAGCTGCTACCATGTCTGAATTTATATTCTTATCATTTGTATAACTATTATTGACTGATTGATGCCCACTTCCTCGGCTATATAGCCGGTCATAGTATTCCTGATCATAGTCCCATATGTTATCTTGGGACCAGGCTTGTGGCTGATTGGGAGATCGGTCTCTTCTCCTATCCTTAACTCTGTCTCTACTATCATAATCATTCCATTTGGGAGCCATTTCTTTTTTTGGTATAGCTTCTGTACATACTACACTGCAATCGCCAACTTTATGATCTTTACCAATAACTTTTTGAGCTGATAGAGGGTCAGTAAACGTCACAAATGCAAAACCTCTATGTGGCCTGGGTAAAAATAAATCTGATATTTCTCCAAATTTGATAAAATAATTTTTTAATGCTTCTTCATCCACTTCTTCAGACACTTGACCTATAAATACCTTACGCGGAACTTTATTTACATGTTTGTCTTTACTATTTGGTATACGTACATCACACCACCGACCTTCAATGTTGTGTCGTTCAAGCATAACACGGACTTGAGACTTCTTGTGCTTAAACCTGACAAATCCGTACCCTTTTGATTTACCATTAAGATCAGTCTTAATTTGCGTATATTCTACTTGACCAAATTTTGTGAAATATTTTTTCAAATCCTCTTCAGTTACCTTCCATGGTAAACCCAGTACAACCAAATCCATATCAGAAACACTGTTATCATCTTCTGCCTTATTACAATCATCAATTTCACTGTGCTTACGTTTTTCTGTAGGTGTATTACGAAAATTACACAAATACATACGATCTAACCAGCCATCTTCAGGAGGGTACAATTTACCTTCATTGAGACGTACTATACGTAACCTATTATTAACACGATACTTCAAACCAATTATCCCAGGATATTGTGCTTCTAAAGTAGATAATAGAAGACTGTTGTCATCTTCTGTAGGCATATCAATGGGATCACTATTTTCACTTGCTGATACTTGCACATACATGTCTAAGTCAAAAAACAAATTAAATGATTTTAATTAGGATGTTTTCTAGCATTAAAATAGATAAAATAAGTATTTTGAATCACTTACCAAAATATGTGCAAATATATTATGATTGTAATGGATCTAAAGCGTAAAATACAGTACAGTTAACTAAGCAAACAGTGTGTTTTCAACCCAAACAATAACTGACGATCAACTACTATTTATGAAATTTAAATAAAAAAATGTAAAATGTATAATTATTGATAATAACAAAGATCGATTGTTATTATTCGTTAGTCGTTAGTCGACGACAGTGACGAAATTACAAGTTGAAAAACAACAATATTAGGAATTGATATGGTTCAAAAACTGAAAACTATATAGTGAAAACCTTACGCAGTAGTTATGCGGCCGACATTTATTTTCTCGTACGAGTTAAGATAATAATAGTAATTATTGAGGTTTTACGTTATCACGAAAGCCGGCGCCATATGCAATACGATGGCGGCAACAAAATACGATAACGGTGGCATCTTTCGCGTCGCCTAAACGGCCACAATGACTGTCTCTATTTTTTCGTAAATGGTTAACGTGGGAGTCCGTGATGGCGTGAAATGTGAATGCGTGATCATATAGACCCGTTTGATTTCAGATTTGGTTCATAGTGTTCATACCACAATGTATACATCGTAGTTCATACTTTTCATAAGTTATCAAATGGATTTAGACAAGGACACAAGGTGGATATATCCATAGATCTTATACTAATAGACGGGACATCCGGGGTGGTTGTTGGTGGGTGATGCGGTGGATCGATACACAAATAAAAACGCTTGCCAAGTTAGAGATCGGCATCTAAACTTTCTTGATTTTCAATTTTTAGAAATTTATTAATTGTATGCAATATGACGTATGTATAATGTATATTATTTTCATTTTCATTTAGTGAGATAGATCTCTGAAACCGGAGAACGGATTTTGTTGTTTGGGGTCTTGTTAGATTCACATTGGCTAGGATAAGTGCAGTGAAGATTTTCAAAACTATCTTTTATAATTATTTCACTACAGAGCATCAAAAAAAAAAAAATAACTTTCCAGTCGTGGGATCCAAAAAAAAAAAAAATTGCTGACTCCAAATACTACGTATATTTACCGACTCGAAAAAAAAAAGTGGGCAAGTGGGTATCGGCGGTATCGCTCTGCTGTATTGTAGAGATGGAGAGTAGGTCACTGGTCACTATAATGGATGTGTTAAATTTGAATGTAATGACGGGTATCATTGTATACGAAAAACGATTCTGAACGGAGATGATTTGTCAGTCAATGATAATTAGTTGGATATATTATATTATTACCAATATTTAAATTGTAATATATCGTTATTTCCAGTGCCGCAACTATGTCTTGTGAGTTGTGAGGCACTGATGCGAAAAATGTAATGGGGCCCCTGTACTTGCACTCCAACACAATGAAAAAAGTTAGTGCCGCAATTAACTTTCGGTAAACCCTAATGCTAGACAACATTTTTGGAGCTTTAACATTTTTTCAAACATTATAGTAGTAATATTAGTAATATTAAGTTCATCCGATTTTTAAACACATTTCTAACAATACATCAATAATCAGTAGTCAGGTAGTCAAGTTAATCAAAAATAAATTTATTTATTAAACAAAATGTAATTGGTATGTTCATTTTTCTTGATTTAAAAAAAATATTACATTAAAATTTAAATAACAAATAACTAACTACCAACAAATATTATACAATGATTTTATTTTATAAAGTTCTTCTTTCTAGACTTCATATTTGCAAAGTAATTTATTAATTGTTCAAGATTAAGTTAATTTGTCCTTGATTTTTCAATATTAAGTATACATATGCCAGTTAATCTTTCTTGTGAAATGGAATTGCGAAGATAGTTATTCAACAATTTTAATTTGGAAAATGACCTTTCAGCTATAGCGACAGTAACTGGAAGACTTAAATATATAATATAAGCAGCGTAAGAAATTCACTATAAAGGGATTAAAGATCGTTCTATGATAGAAGGCAGTAGGTAAATTTTCCATTTTTTTTTCTAATAATAACTTAATTTTTCCTTTTGATGATGGGCCCCCATTTAAACATAAAAGTATAAAACCTTGTCAGGGAATGCAATGCATAAGATTTCGTAAAAAATTAAATTACATACGCTCATAAAATGTTTTCTATATTGACGCTGGAATTTTTTTTATAGTTACCTGAAGAAAAACTTATGGATAACCTTGTATTGGATTTTTGAACCTTGAGTATAAATCACAAAAATATTATGAATTTTCAACTTCAAAATTCCTTGCAAATTTTCGCGGTTTTGATATATTTCGTAAGCATTTGAACTTTAAATGCTTATAAAAAAAAAATTGTGACTAACGATTTTTGATTTTTTTTTACTACGATAAGTACAACTTATAATAAACCTTGTATTAAATTTTAAAGATTTTTTGGATAGCCAAATTTTTTTATCGGCATTTTAAGAAAAAAAAGCTTAGAAAAGTCGAAAATTTCAATTGTCTATAAGTAGCTTAAAAAAGGACAAAATATTTTGAAAATTTTATCATAAATAGATTACCATAATATAAACATTTTGTGAAAATTTCAAGTATTTACAATTATTCGTTTTTGAGTTACAGCAAAATCAAAAAATCGATTTTGTCGAAAAGTGATTATGCGTAAAAATTCCCGTTTTTTCCGGGTTTTTCCCGAGGAAATTACTGGACATTTTTTACTTTTGATCCCCCCAAAGTACCAAGTAGATGAATTTTCCTATTCAAAGAGGGGCTGAAGTAAAAAAACTAAGCATTATTACTACTCCAAAACGTGATGACAGACACAAAAATAAAAATAAAAACATACATCATTGTAAAATCAATACATTCATCACTCCGTTCAGAATCTAAAATTAAAACACATTTTATTGGGCGTTTTTTATGTTTTTCAGCTTTATTAGTGAGTTGTTGATTTAAGATAAAGTTCTGAAAATCTTCACAGCACTTCTCCCAGCCAATGTGAATCTAACATGACCCCAAATAACAAAATCCGTTTTCCAGTTTCGGTAATCTACCACGCTAAATGAAAATCTAGCAAAAAAAAAAAACTATTTTTTTAACTGTGAAAAATTAAATGATTTTTTTTAAAAATATTTAATCTCACATTTTGTATCTACTTGATAATCCCTTTTTAATGAGCTATCAACCAACTTTTTAGCTATAATAGTTTTGGAGAAAAGTTAAAAAATAAACATTTTGGGACTGTTCACGCCGACGTTTTTGTGGAAATCGTTATACCGCTTGGATGTGATATCGGATCTCTATTCTCTCTCATAGTCATTATGCTAAAGCTAGCTTAATTATCCACCTACTCATTACAACTGAGTTACATTTTTATCGTTTTCCTATTTAACAAATATTCTTAGAGTATTAAAAATTCACTTTTTTCATTTCAATTACCATACTTACTTGATTAAAAATCAAGAAAGTAAAAAACTAAATAAAAAATACACGGTAATACCGATTTTCCGTCCACTCTTAAATTCAAGCACTGCGAAGAACCATTATACTATTGAGTATTGACATGACATTGCATAATTTATGTAATTTTAATAACATGACTTAGTAGTTAGTATTAATCATAGGTTATGAACTTTTTGAAACTGTACATTTTAAAATGACCATAACTTACTTAAAAATAATATCAATAAAAATTAAAAGAATATGTGAGATTGTGAGGCCCTAGATAAGAATCTTAATTTTAAATTTTATAATCACTCTAATATTAAAACTTACAGCACACTATTGAAACAAGTGAACGGAAATGTAGTATAATTATATGCATTTAATTTCATTATATTTTAGTCGAGTATAATATGTAGAAACATAATATTTTAGTTTTGTGTAATCTATAGATTCTATACTATACTAATATATAAAATGATAGCGTTTGTTTGTATGTTCGGGATAAACTCCGAAACTACTTTTTCAAACGTCGTGCAGTTTGTTTTTTAATTAAAGAGGACATCACAGAGAAGGATGTAGGCATAAATTTAGTCCGATAAAGTTAATAAATAATTAGTTATTATTAATTAAAATAAACGTATAAATTGTATACCTATATATATTATTATGGCAGCCCGCGAGTTTCCAGCTACCTGTAACCTGACCTTTTTTTGTTTTGTGTGTGTTTTATCGGCGAGTAGATATAAATAATTGTTCCGAGAAGTAAAATACTTTCCGTACCATTTTATTTCAACAATTTTATTATCATAGGTTTATATATAAGTACTATATAATATTGTTTATTATTTATATAGCGTAGTACTAGTAGCGTGTCTGTTTAGTTAGTAAAAACCACTCGAAGAGACGAGTTCTTTGGTATATAATGTGAGTGGCGGCCCAAGGTACGGGCCACGATGTAAGATCTTCTCTACCTTCTCTACATCGTGGCACAGGCGAACCGAGGCGCTGGAAGCTCATTTGTTGGTGCTCAAAAAATTGTAAAAACTTATGTTTTAGTAAAAACAATTTTTAAATAATAACGGTGTGTAATAATTACATTTCTCTATAATAATAAATTGTTATATATTTAAGCTATATTTTTAAGGGCGCCATAATATCTTGGGCCGGCACTGTATAATGTTTCGCTTATACTAAAATGTTAGTATTATGGAATTAGTTATTTAATTAATCTATACTAATATAGTAATATACTAAATGATAGCGTTTGTTTGTATGCTCGAGATAAACTTCGAAACTACTTATCCAATCGTTGTGCAGTTTTTTTTTAAATTAAAGAGGATATCACAGTTCACAGAGAAAGTTTTAGGTATAAATTTAGTCGGATAAAGCTAATAAATAATTAGTTATTAATTTATTATTAATTAAAATGTTGGGCTAAGCCGAGTCGGGTACCTATGCTAGTTTATACTATAATTATAATTTATTCATAATAATTAATAAATAATAAGTAATAATTTATAAAATAAAAAATATCAAATCGCTAATAATTTTATTAATTTATTATTTATTTTAATATATTAGTGTAGTACCATTATTATTTTAAATTAAATACCGAATAATAATTATATTTATGAATAATGAATCAAACAATTGAAAAAATCAATTAACTGAAAATTAATTATTAATCGCAATTAATCTGTTCTTCGATTAAATAAATCAATGATTTAATGATCTTTTCCTATCTTTCTTTGCCGAGTCTTTAAATAATCAAAGAACGTTTCACACATTAATAAATGGTATAGTCACGGCCCAGTACTACACTGCTCGCGGCCCACAAATGGGAACCGCTGGTATAGTGTACTCACATTTCGTCGATGTCCTTTTGCCAGCACTGCTACTTTAAATTTTAATATCAAACCCTTACAATATTACATACTTTTATTGTACAATTTTGTATAAATAAAAAAAAATACCCCCTCTCCTCACCCCAACATAGTATTTATAATAATTTATATACAATTTTAGTTGGCTTAGTATAACGTAAATACTTTTTTTTTATAAACAACACAGTTACAAAAAATAGCGTTGTACATCTCACCGAAAAATATAAAATATAATTTTATTTTTTTTTGTTCATTCTTATAAAAATATGTTTTAACCATAATAATATGTCCATATGTATAATAATGGTCCGAAAGTTATATTAGTTTTAAATTTTGTATAAATTATGTTTGCGTGAATAAAATATTTCGTCTTGATTGGGTCCAGGTGTATTAATTGAAAATTGTCTACAAAAATGTATAAATACTATGGATTCCGTACATTGTGGCAATAAAATAATATTTGTTGAAAAAAGAAAATTATTTGAGTAAAGATAATTTACTATCCATTATAGAAAATGATTCAATTGAAAAATGTTTAAACACTTTAAATTTATCAAAATTAAATGACGTCAAAAGACGTCAGTAAAAGCAAGTTATGAAAAAAAAAGTTGACAATTTTATTGGAAGTATGTAAATTTCTACTAACTTCAATAAAATAAACAAAAAATGTGCTGTCTGATGTAAAGTTCCTGTTCATACACTGTCTTCGTGTTCACTAACTAGACCAGGACAGGAAATAAGGAATAACTATATATTATATGCTTACCATATTCAGACAAAGTGCTATTTGTAGACGATTTGAAAGAACAGAACAGATTGTATTGATTGTAATGAGTTAAAAAATAAGGTATGATTTTCTAATTTAATATTAATATAGGTATATCGTATATACAAATGAATATATAGTATTTAAATTGATATTCTTAGCTCATTACTTTACATATTTATTAATATGTAATCTTAATTCGGGGTGTGAGTAAAAGAGTTTTCCTTTTATAGTTTTATGTAAAGAATTTGTATTAATAAGACTATGCGTATTATATATTATATTATGTTGAATATAGATATTACCTTAATTCTTTCAAAACTTTTTATTTGAATGATTTTCTCTACATACCTACCTTTTAATAATATAAAATAAATGTTGATTAAATGTAATAATATAAGTATAACCTACGTGAGCGAATCGCGAATGAACAATATACATTTCACACATGAAATAAATATAAAACTGCTTAATTCTTGAACAATAAGTTTAAAATAAAATGTTTGGAAATGTATTAAAATTTAAAAACTATATTATTAATGAGCTATTGTAATCGAAATTTCAATATATTGAAAATAAGAATATTTAATGTTTATTCTTAGTTTCAAAAATACAAGTTAAAAATATTGAATATCAACTATAGTTTTTATCGCTTTTTTAATTGTATCCAACTTGGTTTCAACATATTTTCTATTCTTTTCGATACTTTCGTGTTCTGAAAGTATTTCACCTATTTTTTCTTCTTTAAACAAGTTAGAAAAATCTCTTAATTTAACCGCTTATCAAGGTCTTTTATAAACGAATTTACCATTTTGTGATTACTAGTTAGTAGCTAGTAGTAGTTAGTAGTTTGTAACTTCCGCCATATCTTTCAAAACACAAAAATGCATACGTAACGGCATAACTCATTTCTTTAGGTACCCTTCCCCTTACGTATAAATTCATATCACTTCCACACTTATAAAATAAATATAAACTGTAGTGTCGCAAGTTGCACAATAAGTGACGAACTGACGACAATTACTTTCAGTTTTCACCTAAAATTATTATGATTTGAGTAGTCTAAGAGTTAAATCACTTAGTAACTGTGGTTAGTAGTTTTAAACCATAGTCCATGTGACTCCATAAAATTATATATTATTTCCAATTACTTTGGTTGTTGATTGAAAATAAATTAGAAAAATTGGTTAATTGGTACTATTATTCTATTTTTTTTTTTTTGAAAATCGGAAATACTATAATAATTTTATTAAAATTTAAACTAATTAGGTACCCATTAGATTATATTGATTAATGAATAAATAAACTTAATAATATTTTTTTTTAAGTAATAAAATAGTTAATAAAATGTAATGGTTGAACTAATATTTGTTTCATTGTATATAAATAAATTAAAAATACTTTCAAGTTAAAGCTAACAACTAACAAGTAAATTATTAAAAAGGTAGGCAAGTAGATAACACTCTGCTGTACATTAGATGTCGAGTGGGTCAATGTTATAGCCTATGGGTATGTTAAATTTGAATTCAATAATACATTTTTATACATGAAAAACAATTACGAGTGAAAACGGTCTAACACAGTGTCAAACTTATCACTTAAGTCTATTTTATGAAATCTTATAGTCCTATAAATTACTTTTAATAATATGGTAAGTTGATATAATTTTTACCGAAAATATTGCATCTATTCTATTATTACAATTACATATTATTTAATAATATGTATTTATACTATATTATATCAACTTATATAGCTCAAAATTTAATAACATATTTCTGTAAATACTGTAAAACAGCAAAAAAAAATAAATAAAAAAAATTCATTGCGTATACTAAAATTCATAATAATATACTATGCGTAAAAGTTTTTAAATTATAACAAAATAATATTGTTTATTGTTATTTATTGTTTATATTTGTAGTTTCTTCCTTCTTATAAATACTAAAAATTAATTATAAAAATGAACAAACATTGAAATATTTTATTTAGTTTATGAGATCTTTTTAGGTATTTTACAAAATAATTTCTACAAAAACCTATATAGTTTCAATCAAAATAATAAGTATATTCACAATAATGTTGTATGAACAATTTCAGTTTAACAGTTGATACATATCCTATTTACACATGTTCAATTTTATAATTATAAAATACAATACAAAACAAATAATTTTCAATAATATTTAAATTAAATGTATTACATTAATTGATTCATAATTGTTTAATTTTCTAAATTATTTTTGTTGTTTTAATTTTTTCTTGAATACTAGAAGGGAAATTTGAAATATATTTTCTTGCACAAGAAGAACAGAAAAACTTTGAATAAAATATACTGCATTCAGGCTTTATACAAACGTCTTTGTCACACATAGAACATACAGATCCTAAAATTAAGAATTGCCTTTTGTTGCGTGGAGAAAATGGATCTCTTGCTAAATAATAGTCCACTTTTGTTCCCACCTTGCGATTAAATGATACGTGATCATTAAAACAATCATATCGTTCTGTTAGATTGCAGTTTTTGCACACAAAAATCGGCCGCTCTTCAACTACTGGTTCTGTTCTAAAATTAAAAAAATAATTGATAAATACATGATACATTTATTTTATGAGATATAAAAATAAAAATATTTTTTATAAAATTACACTAAAAAAATATAATTGATGTACTTGATAGAAATTATAAATATTCAAAGATAAGTATTAAGATAAAAATGTTGACTGTTGATTCTATACTAAAAGTTTAAGTATTCAAATTATTTATTCATAATAGTATAATACCTACTGAAATAGTATTTTATAATTAGTAGTGCTATAGATTTTTACTCTCTTTTATCTTTTATATTTTCATATTATAGTTATATTAATTTATTACTATTTATAACAATATAACTAACTATTAAACAATAAATTTGACAACAAAATTGTACATAAATTACATAAACTTATTCGGTGTGTTATTGCTAAAACATCAATTAAGCAGTAAAAAATATATTTTACTAGATAATATTTACCTACTCAGTATTAACTGTTTTAATTTCTTCTGGTTTATTATCTGGAGTTTCAGTTTCATCAGAATCTTCATTTTTACTATTCTCATTGTTTAGTTTTGCTTCTGGGTTTACATTTAAAGGATGTTCTTGTTTGACAAACATTTTGAATTTCTATAAATATAATTAATTATCTTATTCCATATCAACAGCAATAATTAATATTAAGACCAGGGCCAGATTTAGGGGAGGGTTGAGTGGACTGCAGCCCAGGGGCCCCAACAGTTTTATGATATTTAAATTAGGATACAGGGAAAATAATATGATGATATTACTTATACTAGTTATACTCGATTTGATTGTTTTTATGATTATTTATTATTAAATAAGTAGTTAATTGTTACTACTACTAAATATTATAATAAATTTTATTTAATAAGTAAAAAAATATATTTCCTTGTGTATGTATAAAGGGCCCCCATAATGCATTCCGCCCAGGGGCCACCACATACCTAAATCCGGTCTTGATTAAGACACAAAATGTTTCTTTAAAAATGTAATTTCTTACACGAAAAATGATATGTTAAGTATACTAAAATTGTTCATGATTGAAAATTCGACAAATAGCAGAATTAAAATCTATGTGTGTACAGAATGTATAAAAAACACTATTATAAAAGAAATACTCAAATACATAATATTATTACATACGTTTATATTATTGGTATGAAACAAGGTCTTAGAAGACCTTAGAATCTTCTATATCAATGGTATGAAACCTCAATTATTACTTATTAGATAGATTTTTATTAATAATTAGTAATTATAACTTGATATTTTATCAACTCTGGACAGTTGCTGTTGATTGCATATTAAAAGTCGTCACACATCAGTACATCACACATAGCACAAGATAGGAGCAACATTTATATTATATTCTCGACATGATTAAAAATCGGAATCACAGTCACAGAATTTTGTGCCACAGTTCACAAGTAAAGTGAAAATTGTAATAACAAAATGAGTAGATATATTAACATATTAACTTACAAAGTATTATTCTGTTGAATCTGTCGTACTGAGTAGTGATTTAACAGGAATTTCCGTAGTACCGGTATTCAGTAATCTGTACTTATGTAGTTAATGTGATATTATCATAGAAATATAAAATACAGGATATATTAAACAAAACACGAAGTCCACAAATCATATAACGATAAAATTTTAAGTCAGTTTTGCTGTTGAGTGTAGAATTGCAGGCTACAATCAGTATTCTGCACGAGGATTATATTTTGGAATTCCGTTTACTATTTAGTCTGTTTCATCTGTTTCAAGTACGGACTAGCATAATATTATACCTAAATCTGTGGTTTCAAGTATACCGACTTACTATACTTTGATGATAGTATTGAATATTATTATTTATTATTATTATTGTTCTGTGTTATTGTTGTATTGATATAATATCAAATTCCAATGTTTGGAAGGCAAGAGATAAGGTCTATAATCTTATCAAAAAACGTAAATCATAATAGAATTAATGAAGTAGTAGAATAAAAGTAAATTACATAGTAAATAGTAAATACCGGCAAGGTTTCAGAAACCCAAATACATCAATGCTGTTTATGAATTTAATTTTTATGATGTTCAGAGGTCACCAACTACTGAGTAGTAAGTAGTACTGAGTACTAACTAGACTACCCTATTTGTGATAATAATAAAATGTAAAGCGTAAAGCCGTGGATCTATCACCATCTTTTAACTAAATATTTGGAAAATGATTTCAAAAAATGGTATCGTTAGTGTTTACGGTTTTCTGTTGGGCTTGTCTGTCTTGTTCGTGTGGTTGTTAATCCAAAATAGCGTCTTGCTGGATATCTACACGGACCTTACTATTGTGAACCCGTTGCATTTGTTTATTGTGTATGCAGCTATTTCCAATGTCTTGGTACGCGTTGTCAACAGAGGTATCACTTATAAAGTGAGTGTTGCGATCACTGTATGGACTACTGTGTCTCCAACAGTATGTAATTAAAAATTTACCTATTCTAACATATTCTTGTCTGCAAATTTTTCAGGTTTGTGCCCAGGCTTTATTCTTGGGTTTGGCCATGGCTGCAGGATTGTTGATCTCGATCCAAGCACCAGCCTCGTGGAAGCCTTTTGGATGGTAATGAATGTCAATTTTAAGAAACCCAAATTAACCCATTAGTTTGCAATAAACACAATTGTATTTATAATGATATATTATACTCAGTTTTAAAATTTTTGTACACACTTCAAACAATACATTTGAAATAGCATGGGAATTTACTATGACATAATTGATTATTGTTTGAAACTGAGACAAAAGTTGATAAATAATGAAATAGAACATATGATACATGATACATATCAGTTCAGAATGAAGTTAAACATATAAGAAACATACTGAACTGTATCCAACTTGGATTTTGATAAAAGTTTGTACGTAACTTCTATTATAGTACTATATGAAATATTAAAAATTGTCTTCATTAAAAATATTGATAGTTAGGTATGAATAAGAAAATGTATGGTTTTTTGTCTACCATACTATTTGATTTATAGAAATATTTTTAGTTATCATTATAAGCCAACTATTTTATAATAATAAATCCCGGTATCTATACAATTATTACAAAAACATGTAGAAACTTAAGTTCCAACATTTGTTTTTAATTGTCTTGTATCTAATAAACAAATCAAAATATTGTATACTTCTTTTTAACAAAGTTTGTTTAATTTCTTTTGCATTCAGGTACATATGTGTGATGGCCATATTTCATTACTCAGAGTTCCTCAGCATAGCTGTGTGTAATCCTAAAAGTCTAACGTCTTCATCGTTCATGTTGAATCACAGTATTGCGTATGGTGTAGCTGCCACAACCAGTTGGCTGGAATATTTACTGTGGCATTACTTCTTACCTGGTAATGAAGTCTTGAAAGTATATTAGAATATTTTCATCATTTATGTTTTTAATAAATTTAAGAGTAAGGTATATTTTTATTTATTTAGTTATCTATACTATACAACAATAATAATTTTAAAATTATTGCAAATAAAAACAAATAATACTTCAGAGTTCAGACTAAAGTTCAATGTAAAAATCCAGCTAGATATAGATATTATATTATACTATAAATCTAAATAAATAACAATAGTTATGTTTTTATTTTTCTCAGATATGAAAGCTATTCATGAAATTAGTTATTTTGGTCTTGTGCTATGCGCTTTTGGAGAAATGTTGAGAAAAAGTGCCATATGGACTGCTAGAGACAACTTCACGCATTTAGTGCAACAAGAAAAAGCACAGACACATATACTGGTCACTCACGGTGTATACTCATGGTTCAGACATCCTAGTTATGTTGGATGGTTTTACTGGTCAATAGGCACACAGGTAATGTATACAAAAAAAAAAATGATCATGGTCAATAATAAAACATGTAGACTAAATATTTTATTACATCTTTTTAGATCGTTATGATCAATCCTGTGTGCGTGGTGGCATATGCTCTGGCCAGCTGGAAATTTTTCAAGGATCGAATCTACTACGAGGAAATCACACTCTTGAATTTCTTTGGAGAAGACTACATATCATATCAGGAAAAAGTCGGGATTGGCTTACCATTCATTAAGGGATTTGTGGTGACCCGTGACAATGAATAAGTATCAAATGTAAACTCTTATCCAATTTGTATTAACCGATTGGAATTAAACATCAAAAAACATATTAGACAACCATGTAAAGTTGTTTCTATTTTGTTCCGCTGTTCCGCACATAATAAATTAACCAAGTGCATACAAATATGTATATAATATATTTAAAGTATAAAAATATAAAGTAATACAAAAGTCTATTAAATTACTTTTGTGTAAAATAAGTGATTAAAAATAGCATTTATATTTATACTTATGTATGTATATATATTTTTTTATAACATGTATTTTGATATTAATAATAATAAAAATAATAATTAATGTTTAATCTTATTTTATAATTTGATTTTCATTCATATAAAGTAAGAGTCGAGTAAGAACAGGAACTTATACAGGGTAATAATGAAAAAAAAAAAAACAATAAGAAATTTAAAAATATTGGTCAGGAAATAAATGAAGTCTTACAATATACATAATTGGCAAGTATTTTAAATCCCATGTTAAATAAAAAATATTTTATAACTTATAAAGCTTAATAAATAATACATTTCCCGAAAAAAAAAAACGTTATTCGAAATATATTTTAAATATCGCGTTGGGATAAGTAGTTTGGCACATTGTATATTAATATTGCTGACGTTACACTAAGATACTACTTTTATTTATGGTTGCCATCATGTTATCGATAATACCACTGGCCGCTTTGACTATATCCCAATTGGTATTTTCCAAAGCGTTCAAGCACACGCTGTGCTTGATATTGACATAGCCCGCGGCCTCCAGAGCTGCTTCTAATTTGGCCAATTTTATCGCATGGTGTACATCCCAACCAGTAGCTCTTAACTTGTCTAAACACTGTTCACCGGACACCTGCGATAAGGAAAAAAATTAATATCGCGGAAATCAACAATACGACGATATCGTTGGTTATTACTTATTATTTATGAACGAAATAAATACGTACTTTGGTCCCGAGAACTTTGATCATTATTCTGACTTCGTCGCAGTCCAGACCTCGGCCGTGTTCCGGTCGACTCTCGACATCGGCAACTTTGCTGTCGAACGTTTTTCGCTGCTCACAGTTTTCCTCTTCATCGCAGCCGGGTTCATGCATCACCGGGAAAGAGTGTACTTGCCGTTCGGCGACCGGTGATTCTACGGCGCCCAATTGGTCCAGAGCGTCTAGTTCTAGCGCGATTCTCTCGTCAAAACTCACTTCAGGAGCACTAAAAACGAATTTAAAAAACGACATGAAAATCAATACAGTTATGTGTATATCAAACACTATATTAGTCTCAATGGCTCTTGCCCAGTTCCCGTGGCTATCATTTAACTATTGATTCATTCTACGTTGTAGTAGGTAATACTAAAATATCAATTGACTTAATCTAATTCTAATACATCTAACTTATCATTATAAATTATATTTTGCCCACAACTGTTATAAACATACACGAGACACATACACTCGCATACGTGTCTAAAAACAAAACAATTAAAAAAAAACCCTGTGCCGAACGTTCTTTTAAAATCTGGATTTCTCGTTTAATGAGATGAAGACGACGATAGTGACATTGGTGATTTTAGCGATTATTCTAACCTAACCGCATTATAATAAATTTAACAGTACTCCAACCGTCTCAAACTCAAATGTCATTAAATTTAATTTCCCAACTTAATTGTTTAGATCTTATTATGATTTTACATCAGTGCCGTATCCAAGGGGGGCTTTTGGGCTTAAGTCTACCCCGAAATCTTTTATTTTAAATAGTAAAATAGTATGTATATGTTTTTAAATTATTTTCTATTTTCCTATAAAGTTAAGTATGAATGTTTAAGCCCCCCCCCCCCCCCGAAAACAAATCCTGGGTACGGCACTGTTTTACATAACCAACTTTTCATCTATTTCATACTTATATTCTCAAGCAATTTCAAAAATAATATTAATCAATTTATTCTAATTTCCCTGTTTACTTTAGTGGTTTAATTTTGAATTCGGAATCCTAACAAGTCATAGATCTCAATATTTAACAATAATTTTTCTTACATCTAACCTGTTAATAAACCTTCAGGTTACAACTGTCAATATAGGTAACTAAATACCACAATAAATCTCGGTTTCATAACAACAATAGCCACTCACATACATTTTTAATAACAATATTATTAATTTCAAAAATAGAAATTAGAAACCGATTAACAAAAAATTGATGACAACATAATAGACGAATATACGACACGTAATGCGATTTTGTTTCCGGCTGCGAATCGAATAAGGTTCTAAGACTTGAGGTAGTAGGCAAAATTAATATAAAATAACCGTATGCATAGACAAGGAAATCACCGCATTTATAATGCTGACAATTCATCTTTATAGAAATCACATCAAAAGTGACGGAATTGCATTAGACCAACTATGGAAAATGGCGACTCAAATACTTAAAATAACTCGACATTTATTGATGAAATTATTATTTTAAATAATATTGAATTTCTTTTTAAACGAATAGAAAATAAATCGGTGGGGAACCTATATAGTCTGTTATATTTCTTATTAATAATATCTTATTTACTCAGTCTAAATTTAAATAAAAAACCAATTTAATTAGGGAGTGAAAATGTACTGGAAGTATTCAATAATTATAATCTAAATTTCGAAAATTATAATAATATAGTAGGTTAAACGTTTGATAAGCCTTTTAGAACATTTTTTAGTTTTTTTTTTTTAATAATTAATTGAACGGTTAGGTTTTAATAATAAAAATAAATTAAACTTAATGTGAAACAAATTAACAAATTACTATCACTCAAAATGTCGTATTCTTCATACTTAACGTACCTTATTAAAAGAACTGCTATTGTCAGAGGAACTTAATGGTATACCCGAAACGAGTGAAATAAACGAGAATGATCTAAAACGAGTTCATTTTCTTTTGACGGAGTTGCGCAAGTTAAATACGTTTTTTTATAAGACTTAAAATCTAAATATTAATAGTTAAGAAAATAATTTAAAACTTAATATTAAATTTGAAAAAGTTAAGTACAATCTTCTTGATGATTACAAAATAAACAGTAAAATAAATGTTGATTCTATAATCCAAATCTAAAAAACCACCTTAAAAATGTAAATTATTGTTTTTGTTATAAAAATACGAATTGATGTTCTCAAAATCTAAATAAGACTTAAAAGATTCAAAAACTATATCTATTTATATTAGTTTAACCAAAAATATTCTAATAAATCTTTCAACATTTTAATTAGGTAAATAAGTTCGAGTGGAATGCAACTGAATAAAAAACAAAAAAAATATTAAAAACTGATATAATCAAACCATCTAACTACTTGCATTTATTTTTAATTTTTCTAATGCTAAAAATCTTACTATGGTTACCATTATATTATTCAGTTTTAAAAAAGAAAAATCATCACCCAATACAGCATAGTATTAGATCATAAAAAATTAAATTTAAAAATACGGATGTGCTATAAATTGAGAGTTTATACATAAGTTTTTCAACTTGTATTTTTGAACTACTACTGACAATGATAATATTACCTCTTTAAAACTTTAAAGCACAATATATTATGTTACCTACATTTTTAATTGATAGATTTTCCAGATTAATACAGACTTCCATCTTACAAGCCATAAAGAAGCAGCTAGTGCATAGAACTTTTAAATCGTTTCGATCGGACAATGTATACAATGCGCATCGAAGTAATCGAGCAAATAACGATAGAGGTGTAAAAACACTTACATCTGATCTTGGAAATGATTCCTTTCTACAACGTCATTTTTATTTTCCAAATCTGAAACCATCATCGTGCAAGCCGCTTGGCACGTCGAACCACTTCCACTGGTGTTTGGCATGACCAATGGATACTTCCTTTGGTGTCTTGGTTTCAACGCTGTCATTTGCTGTACGGCTCTCGGATCTTTGGGTGGTAACGGTATGATGTTACAGTCTACAAATTAAAATTAATAAATATGAGGTGAAAAAGAATCTGAAATTTTAGTGCGCAGAAATATCACCAGGACTTACTCGAATCATTTTCGACGTCTTCTGATGGTATCGTGCTGCCGGACTGCAAAGTTCTGTATGATGCAATAACGTATTATATATTTATATGTATTAAAATTTATAATATATTTCTGTTAATAAATAGTGAGAATAAACTAACTAAAATTTATTAATAAATAGTAATAATTAATAGTGAACATGAACAGTGAACATGAACAGTCTAATTCCAGTTAATAGTAATAAACATATCCTAAGCGTGGAAAAGCAATAACTTTTACAACCCGTTGAAACAAAGTAAAAAATAAAACTCTTTTATAACCTTCATTCAAGTTCAAATAACTTATCCCGCAGATGTGTGAAACGCCTATTTACCCAAAAACTATTTTTCCTACTTCTTAGATACCTATAACTATAGTTTATAATACCTACGTACTCTTTAATATCACTCAAAATCTTCATTCTTGTACCCGAATCGAATATATTTAAATGTTCTTTGAGTGGTAGATAAGATTTTGTATATAAAAAAAAATAGGACTTGATTGATATCGTTCTGTGACCGAATTCTTCTTGTCTTTACGTATATTTACGGAGCTTACATTATTATATTACTACAATAAACTGATTATATTTACCCATTGTCATTCTTGTTTAGCCTGAACTTCGGTTTAGCCACTGGGGTTGTGGATTTTTTGAGTATTCTCAACGAATTGGTAACGCCGCCATCTATGGCGGTGGTAGGTTTTTCGATAAGACCATTATATGCTTGTTTAGCTTCTTCAGTTAAACATCCCTATGCAAGCGCGAGTGTAGGAAACCGATGGATGGTGATAGAAGGATAAATGGGAAGCAAAAAAAAAAATAAATAAATAAAACACAAAAATAAACTAAAAAACAAAAAAACTGCATTAAAAAAAAATATCTAATTTAAAAAAATACTACTAACGAAACTATTTTTACCAAACAAAATATATTTAATATGTATAAAACTATAAAATAAATTTGAGCATTATATGAAAAATTATAATAATAGTTATTGGTAAACAAGCCAACAGCAAAATTACAGTTTCAGGTTATAAAAAGTTTCGTTATATAAAGGCACTATATAATATTATATATTTATATAAATTTTCAAAATTATAAATCACATGCTATCTTTATAGATTAGATTGAGATTTGTAGTATTTGTACTACTTATAAATTTAAGAGTTACGATTGAAAAGAATATATTCTATTTTAACCATTTAGTGCTAGTTTGTTTACACGCACATGCGTATGTATATTGAATAAAATTGGGCAGTTATTACTTATTTTTCATATATCCGTAATATTAAAACAAAATATTTTAATATGTATTATTTTTTAATTAAATGTTACGACATACCAGTCAATGGATTAAATCAACTACAAATTAGTAATGCTTATATGCCTTACGGCATATTATATTGTTCATGTGAGTTTAATACGTACGAAATAAATTAAATTATTAAATTTGCAGGCAATTTATTTTAAATTTAAACGTTGGTTTATTTTTAATATTTAACAATCATTCTACTGCAAGCAATTACTTTATTTTAATTTTACCTTAATAAAAAAAAAAAAAATTTAGATCATAAATTAAGAACTTATTAGTTTTGATTAAAATTTATAATATATTATGTATAATACACAATATTATCCATGACTTTTAAATACAAATAACCAGCTAGAGATTTTGTACTTAAAACCCATATATATATAAACACAAATGGAGTACATGAGTAAGCAATTTAAGTTTCACTATACAAGTAGGTACAACATTTCTGGTAAAATACAAAACATTATTACTCCACCATCTGTGTATACTGTACACTGTACAGTATGCAACAAGCATCATATTAATTTAAATTATTATATAAATAAAGTGTATTTGAGCCCATGTGTGCATTTCGTTAAACAATTTCAGTTATTTACCAGAGAAAGGCGCAGCGGTAAATACTATAAAGCAGAGAAATAACTATTATCATTATCAACAGGTCCAGCAATGCATATCAAAATATCATGATTTACAGGTTACAGCTGGTTTAGTATTAATAAACCGTATACAGCGAATACATAATGTGTTAACATACGAATATCTATTATTTTTTATTATTTTAATACCGACCACTTAAAAATATAGGGGGCAAAGATAAAAAATTGTTTTATTTTAACTTTTATAAAATATCGATGTATTTTGTACATATTTCTATAAAATATGCAATTAATCAAAGAAAAATAAATAAAAATAGTAAGAGGAAAATCTTTTTAACAGAAAAATCATAAGTTATTACTTATTAGTTATTGCAATGAAACAATAATCTCAAAATGAAATCACTAAAATTCAACTATCTGCACAGAAACTATACTACTGTTTATTAGATACCATTAATACATAACAACTACTACAAAATATTATAAGCAATTACAAATACTACTACTTAGAGTTCAGCGGTTTCGTCATCGATCATACAAACATTTATAGGAACTTTATTTAAGACATCGTTGGAAATATATAATACGCTACTCTCAGAATCCGACAAACTCCGTCTCAATTTATCACATTTTTTGGTATTGGGGAGCGTATTTGCTCGAAACGTCTCGACATTTTTTGTTTTATTTCTTAGTTTAGGTGAACTGGGACATGAATACTGTTCACCAACTAACGTTTCTGTAGAATCGACGTTGGATCGTTCAATAGTCTTCAATGAATTACAAGATATGTAATCAAGTGAACCTATACTGGGAGAAGCCTTTGTCAATAACTCTCTAGAGCGCGCAAAATAGAATTCTGTGGATGCCTTATCCCACAAGGGCAGACGAAACGGTGCAGTATCCAACAAAGATTCGGCACTGATAAATGACGAAAATGAATGTAAACTACTACAAGACTACAAGCGATGAATATAAACGTATCGGAAGGAATAAAACAGGGGAGATATATTTTATAGATTAGTATTGTAACAGCAGTTAGGAGCACATATACAAATAGTTACAATAATTATTTACCTGAATGTCCGGAATGGAAGCAGCTTCGTCAGTGAACGTCTTTATTTCGTGTTTTGGGGTTTTCGTAATAGATCCAATTGGAGGAGGAAATTTGAACATGAATTTACGTTTGCTTGGCGATGATGGAGATTCAGGTATCTGGTGATGTGGCTGTTCTATATCAGATCCCATAGAGCGACTGGCCATTTCATTGGCCATTGCAATAGCAGAATCGAGACTCTTTTCGTCAGAAGCAGATATCGGTTTGACCTTAAGAAATATTTGTATATTATAGCATATTACAAAATCTTAATTAATTTATTAAGACTGGAATACTAGATATAACTTCAAATTTTAGTCTTTAAATTATTTTATCTTGAATTTTACCGTAGCTTGTTTCTTTTTTGATTTTGAATTTACAGCAGCAGCAATAGTAGCTGCAATTTCTCGTAATTCATTTCTGTGATTTGTATCCAAAGGATCAAGTGGAGACCTTGGTGGAGATACAGCATAGTTACTGACTCCATTAGTACTTATAGTTCTAAACATAGTTTCCATTTCTTCA
Organism: Rhopalosiphum padi; assembly: GCF_020882245.1. Classification (NCBI taxonomy): domain Eukaryota; kingdom Metazoa; phylum Arthropoda; class Insecta; order Hemiptera; family Aphididae; genus Rhopalosiphum; species Rhopalosiphum padi. The sequence continues at coordinate 5,911,071 of NC_083598.1, read as the reverse complement.
ACAAGACTTGGTCCAAAGTCAAAAGTTTTCTAAAATAAAAAAAAGGTTTTTTATTTTAAAATAATAATTACTGATGAAAAATTTGAATTAAAATATAAATCTTAGGTAACTAAAATTATTAATAATACACATTTTAACATAAATTTATCTATTTATTATAACATAAATAACATTTATCAAATTAAACTTCAGAACTTTTTCAAAAGACTTACTTCAAACCTAGGACTTTCAGCAACCGTATCTTCATCACTAATTTCATGGTATTCGTGGTCAGTTAAAATTTTTGACAACTTGTTTTTATCTAACCAGGTTGTTAAATCTACTAATAGTAAAAATAATAATTATTATACTGCAAATATTATTACAATCATTAATAAATACCATTTTTTTTGCTTTCTGATTTATCACCATTAAGTAAAGGAGCACGATCTGAGCAGGCCTTAATTGAAGTTGGTGAATCACTAACACTAGCACAGTCTTCTTGTGGTTTATATGGAGCAACAACTTGATGTGGTAAATGATTATACTAAATGAGGTATGAAATAATACATGAACTATAAATTACAAACAGAAACATTATTGTTTTGTTAGTATTAACTATTAATTACTTTTGGTGCATTTGTACTCATGAATTCAATATCTCCGAAATATGCACCATCTAAACCTACATGTCCCATATGTTTAACATCACCTTGAGGACAAGATATCATATCAATCCTTAGACGACTACGTCGGGATGTATACTTTGAGTCTGTAATATAATTTAAATAAATACATATAAATAAATGTAAATGTAAACTTGTAATTTATTAGTTACCATTTCTAGTGAATTCTGAATTTCTGTTAGATGGTAAATTTAAACCTAAATAAGCCACAGTATTAGAAGGATTGAAAAAACCAGTTTTTCCATTGCACAATACACCTTTCCATAAGGTGGGAACACCAGGTCTACATAAACAAAAATTATATTATTGATATTGATATATCATTTTTATTCATTATTTATTTGAATTTGTGATATATTTACGATTTATCTAGAACTGTTATAACTTCTCCAATAGTATACTGGATCATATCTCTTTTTTTATCTTCAAAGTTAACAACAGTTTGCACTTGCTCAGGTTTACACTAATGTAATAAATATTTCATAAAAATGACTGGTGATAAAAAATAATGTTTAACATCAACAGCCAATTGTACTTACATCAAGTAAAATTGATACCAAATCAGAAAATTTAGGTCTTTTAGCAGGATCATGTTGCCAACATTTAGTCATGACATTGAAATATTCTTTTGGGCAGCAATCAGGCTGTTCTAATCTCTGAAATATAAAAATGTATAATTTAATAAAATAAAAACGTTAGTGTTTAAAGCTTAAACTACCTGAAAATTAGGTTCATCAATAGCCTCAAGTATCTGTTGTCCTGTGAGCGCTGCCCAAGGCTGAAAGCCATAACTGAACATTTCCCATAAAGTAACACCATATGCCCATACATCAGAAGATGAAGTAAAACGTAAATAACTTATACACTCGGGTGCACACCTATATAAACCATAAATATTAAATATGCTCAAGAACTAATTCAAATAATGTACATTGAGTAAAAAAAATTCAAAATATTATTACCAGGCGATTGGTAATTTCAGATTCACATTAAAGTTTGTTTGATAATAGTCTTTACCAACGCCAAGTGCCCGTGATAATCCAAAATCTGATATTTTCACCTTGTTCTTTGTAAACACTAATATATTTCTAGCAGCTAAATCTCTAAAAAAGTAACAAAAGATATTTGATTGAAACACCCAACTTTAGAATAAAATACCTGTGTATTAATCTTTTGGTTTCCAAATAATGCATTCCGTTACATATTTGTATGGCAAAATCACATAATGACATTACAGGAAAACTTGCACGAAGTGATGGTTCTTTTAAACACTCTAAAAGAGATCTTAAAGGTGCTAACTCTGTTACCTAAAAATTAAATCACATAATTTTAATACTAATTAATTACCTGTTTCTTAAACAATTTATAAAAAAAAAACATGTCATTACTAGCATTAAGGCCTCAGTGTCCAAAACTACTCCATACAACCGTACAATATGTTCATTATCAATGCTATGCATAATGGCTGCCTCTTTTAAAAACTCTATAGGATTATTTTGCATACGTTCTCGGCTCAAACATTTTATGGCAACTTGAATCTATAAAAAATCTTCAAAATTAAAATTTATGAAAAAAAAATATATATTATGCATTTAAAACTAACCCTGTCTCCTTCATTGGTCCAAACACCTTGCTGGACTACACCAAACTCGCCTACACCTAACTCCTTGTTAATAGTTATGGAATCAGCTGGAATAATATGTTTATTAGGAACACGAGCTGGCGGTCGCTTTTCATATATAGGTTTCAGTGTATCTTGTGAACCAGAACTATCGCTCCACTGTTCTTTATTATCTTTTGAAGAAATTAACTAAAATTTAGACGTACACATTAACAATTTGTATAAAACAATTACAAAACAAAATCATAGTAATTGTTTACTTTTTTGAACTTGGAAAAATAATTTTGTGGATAATACTTTTGGAAATACTTTTTTAAGCGTCTAATCTCTGGCTTTGTCATGCCTATCTGATACAGGTCGTCCTCAGTGACAAACTTTACTTGAGGTACAGTCATCACCTAAAAACAAATGACATGCTATCATTAATAAAACATTTTCAATTAGTACTCCAGTTGTCTAAACTTGCCTTCAAGTCGTTTTTGATCTCTGAATAGTACTGATGGAGTTCTGCTTCCAGCAGGAACTCATACAGATCGATGACTTTTGACATTGTATTTGCCACTGCTGAACCCAAAACACCTGAATCAAGCCAATAAAACACTTATTCTAGAAAAGTACATCGACCAAACACAAGTAGCAAGTCCTCCTGAAGTGATGGATGGTTATTTTCCAACTACTACCTAGTTATTTCTATACCTGTAGTTTCCTATAGGTGCCAAATCTATAGTTTTTTAATAAAAATTATATGAACAAAGTAAGTTGGTGGTGCCTAGTGACATGTATAAGTATGGCGATTATTAATTGAAAATATTTAATATGTTTAAGGTCCTGAGTTAAGGAATTAATAAATTAGTAAATGTAATACATATAATATATAAAATAAGACATACCTTGTTCAGTCTAAAATATTAAGTATTCAATAAATTATATTTTAACATACTTTTAGTTCTTATGTCTTGCAAAACTTTTTTTTTTATTAGTCTCAGCTTAAAATTTGGCTAAGCCTCTTATTTAATTTGCTGTACCCCAAGTACCTACCCTAATGTGAGATATTTGGAGAAATCGTAGAATATGGTCCAAAGACAATGCCAACAAATGGATTAAGTCAGCTGGAAGGGTAGTAGGTGTTACGACGATCTAGTCATCGTGCAACAATGTCCGGATCCGATGAGAATATTTGAAATATTATTGAAAAATGATTCGGTAGTTATTTCTCAAGAAAAAGCATTTTTCGTTGATAACAATTTTACGTCAGTCAGCCATTCTTCAATTGTTTCAGTCGATTACTGTAGACCTTTCTAGTCTCTATTCTTAAACTATAAATTTTATAAAAAAAAAAATATTATAAATAAATATCCAAATTATTGGACAATATACTACGAAAGCATCTAACGACTACGCGCACCTATCGACTACGACTTTAGTCGCCAGTAGCGCACACTATTACACTAATGACTATAGACTACTGGCTTCTAAACACTACAGCAGTCGGCAGTAAGGCTCACTATTTAGTGTTTACTACTTGAAGTACTCGGCGCTCGGAGTCGGCGCATCGACAATCAAGACACTACAATAATAATAATAATAATAATAATAATAACAATAATAATGAAAATAATAATAATATCAAGAAAAAAAAACAAAAACTTATCAGAAGTAATACCAACACTGCACTTTGAGTCTGATAATGACGTTCGTCGTTCACCACAAGACGTCGTAGTATAGGCGTATTGATATACTCTGAATATAAAGGGGTTTTAGTTAGGCAATTCTGTCGTACGTTTTTAGATTAATAAATTAACATTTTTTTTTTAATACAAGACAATTTGTCAGTATATCGGGTATTAACAATTTATTTGTTAATAATTCATTCATTGTTGTAATCAGGAAATTATTTGTTAGCTATTAGATTTTGGAGACAAAATTAAACATAACTTGGTGTAAGTAACCTATAACGATCGTATAACATAATAATTAACAACGACTAAAAGGTATCTAAAAATTGAGATATTTATAATTTATAATTAAGATTTATACGGTTTATGTAGGCAAGTTGCAAGTTCTTAGAAACTATTTTTAGAAATTCAACCATTATACAAAATTGAAAATGGGTGTCAAAGTTAATGTGGAAAAATAAATGAATATATATACTTATTATATATGTTACGAAAGGTGTTAATAATTGGATAATGTTGAAATAAGTGTATCGTGGATAATGTTAAATTTTTAAATTCCATACGTTTATAATTTATATTATCTCTTTTTATAATATCTACTATGCGCTGTTGTCACTATTAGTAACACTATCAACTGTCATAGAATTAAATTAGAAAGAATGTAAAATATAATGTTATCAAATAATAATTACTTTACAATTTAAACTTAAAACCTTATCCATAAATGTCTACCAGACCCAGCGAATGTTAGAGATACATGAAAGTGACTAATCAATATCAACAGATGACAAAAGCTGAGTGAATTTGAGAAATATAATATTTTTGCTGTAATTTCAATTGAAGATGAACATAATTCTAGGTATATACTATTGATAATTATTGAAATTAAATAAGACACTCTGTATAAATTATTATATGTAAAATAGCACACACTATAATTAAGTATAATCACATAATATCTATATTTAGTTATAAGTGCTTATTATGCACATTTATTTTATTATGGAAGTAGTAGTAGTAGGTTTATGATATACCTATACATATTACACAATTATGAATATAGACAGTCAGTCGAGTTATGCGACCCGTTGTCTATATACACGTTCTTAAATTTAATATTTAAATGCATTTTGTATTACAAACATTTTCTTGCTTTTATTCTCAATAACCTATTCTACTCAACAGTATTAAATATGGTAGGTACTTTGCAAAATCATAACCAGTTTGATGATGGTCTATTATCGTTATAAATTATAATATATAGCTCCGAATGAGATGTCAAACGATTCCAAAATAATGAGAAAAATTGCAAGCCATAATATTATGTCAAATGATGCGATCAAGATTATAAATAACAAAAAGCGTTCTTGTAAATGAGAGTCTAGTGCTAATCAGTGTAAGTCTTCCGACATTTTATGTAATTTAAATTACTACGGAAGCGTAAAAATAAATATTTCTTTGCTTACTTATGCTTAATAATATTTTCTTTGCTTGTATAGGTAATTTTGTATACATTATTATTATTTTGATAAGTATTAAGTAAAATATATATTTAATAAAATAGAGTTAATTTTGTATAATTTATTACACTAAGGCAATATATTATGCATGAATACTATTATGGCAATTACCATTAAATATGATATGATATGACACTGTCATGAACCATGATAAATAGTTTATATAGTAAATCTTATATTTGAGGATACCTATATCATAATAAGAATATTCATGAGCTTTGACCCCCCCACCAAATGTTATATATAGGTATTATCCAGTTATTACTTATTGTTAACATTACTTGTTAGCTATAATTTTAAATATTATTAATAGCAAGTTATATGCTACCATCAGGCTTATAAAATTACATTATTCAACCATAAATTTCAATTATAATAAATTATTATTTCGTCTAAAATCATTAATCAATAATATGAATATATGAGACTGAATATATCACACTATAAGATGTGTTTAAATAAGTGAGGGGTCGACGATCGTCACAAACCCCCTAAACTTCTCATTGCTTTGGCACTGGTTATATAATTATTATAACTTTATAATAAAATATTATATATATATATATGTGTTATTGAAATATATACACTATACATGCATATGATACGATGTATTTATAATTTACCATTCTAATATGTAATTATAAAATGTATCTAAATTTATTACAGAAAATTCGCTTTAAATATATAGAATATAGACAATATAGTGATAGATAAATAAGTTAAAATGAATTTAAATTACTATAATCGGTAACAAAATGATCAGACAATTTAAAATTTTCCTTTTGTAATCCTCTATCTTTACATAATATACGTATTTTTATTATACTGTATTACCTATATAGGTAAGTATATTATAAATATTAAATACTATTATTATTTTCTAAATGTTGATATAATTTTCAATAAAATCAATGATTAAACTAATATCTTGCCCTTGTACGCTAAAAATTACTCTGTTTATACGTTTAAAACACATTGAAATTTAGTTACAAGAATTGACAATATTATATTATTTATTTATACACGTTCTACGCTTCTAAATTTATTCGTTTAAGAATTTGACAAGATTTTAGATTATTATTATTCATTAATTCATTATACATTTATACCATAAGTCGCTAACAAAAACATTATAATAAATGACATTTTATAATCTGCGAACTATGTGTATTTAGTATTATCTTTTTTAAATAAATATTATATGTTATACCTTATAGCATATTGATAATAGAATAGTATCTATATTTTTATAAACTATAATTAATGCTAATAATAATAATTATCACCAATTTAAGTACCTAACATTCTTCAAACAAAAAAAATAAACGATAAATTAATATTACTATTGCCTATTGGTGATGCATCGATCATTATAATAAATAAAAAACAGTTTGTTTTAAATATTTATTTTTAATGAACTATTAAAGTATAAAAATAATTATATATTTTTTATACATGACAAATACTATTGATAATTATGTCTTAGTCATTTAAATAATGATATAGTCGAATTACTTTAATTTGATAATATTGCATATTAATTATATTTTGTCAAATTATTTATAAATTATAAACTATATGTAAAATATTAAAACTAAAAATAATATATTTAAGAATAAAATATTGTTTAAATTATTAAATACTGAAAAAAAAACGAAATAGGAGTAGGATAAGTGATGACAAGTACCTAAAGAATAAAGATTTAAAACCGAATATTTTAAGGTGGAAACTAATTTGACCTGTTTTTTAGTTGTTTTTTTTTTTATAAATGTCGATGAAAAATTATTTATTGGGTTAAAATTCTTGAACATTTAATACAAGATCCCACATGAGTAATTCATACTATAACTATCAAATCTAAAAAATATGTATAGACAATTATTTTTTATATAGGTACATTTAAGATCAAATTTGAACGTAATTACTTTTATAAACGATATTTATACTAACGATGTAAATTATTTTATTATAATTTAAAAACATTATTTTTGGGAACTTAACTTTTTCTTATATTGCAATTAATTTTATTATACGCAATAACATTTTTGATTTATTGTAAGATATTATCTTTTTATGCTAAAAATCAATTTAATGTTTAATGGAATTTACAGAAAGATGTTATTTAATTCTGAGACCTGAGTTACTTGTCTACAAAAGTTAATATAATATGGTATAAATAAAAATTACTATAATAATTAAATAATAATATAATAAATGCAATATTTTCGGGAAAAAATAATATTAAAATACCGTAGTAATAAAAGCAAAATAAATTATATATTTTGATCTCTTTAAAGTAGTAGTGCCAATTTTCTATCCAAAGCCACTCTCTCAAAATCTCAAAGTTTAAAATCAATACAACCAAAAACATACATTGTCCTAAAGGCTAAAATTAATATATTCTTCGCTTCGCTCAGAACCTAAAATAAATATTTGGTCAAAACGGGTACACTAGAATTTTATTAACACAAAATAGTCGAAATCTCGGTCGCTTGCTGTTATTGGCCAATACTTGTATTGTATATAGTATACATATGTATACTATATTTTTAAAAGTATATCATACATAAATATAAATATTTAAACATTGCTTCTCCTCCTGTGAAAATTTCTGAGAATATCCTTGTACTTTGGACTCTCCCCCCCCCCCCTATCAATTTATATTTCAATTTTGAACTATGTAAAAAATTCGAGTTTTTCTCAAATATTTATTAATAACTCAAAATTCCAATTTTATTGAAATCAGAAATATATTGCATTTTCTCATATGGATGTTACCTATATACAACTAATAACTATTATTATAAACAAAATCATGAATATTATGATTATATTTTGGCATCTGTAACAAGTAATGTGCGTCATCCATCTGAAATCCAAATCATTCATGATTCAATGAAGAAGAGAGGAGAAGAGGTACAAGACGTGTTCAACACTTCATTCCCACGTTTGCCCAAAACATATAGATACATTACCGTGAATTTAGGCAAAAACCGAAAATAGGTCGGTGATGAACTTTTTTATTACACACACGACCAATAACAAAAATCATTAAACAAAAATACCTAATGGATTTTTTTAGCATTATAGACCATCTTTAGGGTCTTTCCTGGCAATACCAATTTCTTCCACCCTTCCTTATTATACACGTGGTATTTATAATATGATATGTCCTCGTAAAGCAATCTGGTTTCAATTCTTCTGTCTTTATTTAAAACAATTAACCACCGTTTTTTCGGTTTCAGATACATAGTCTTTTTCTATTTATGTTGCTCATTATTCATAATCGCCATAAGTACTTAATTATACTGAAATCGACTCACTCGCCTCTAAACAAATGATTTACCACTCCAGACTTTGATAATTAATGATTTGAAATCAATTAGTAAATATTATATATATTTTTTAAAGTATTGACAGTATAATTGTAATTAAAATATTTACTTAATTAACATTTTTATTTTGAATAAAAATATCTATTTTAATTGGACGGCGTGGCTGAAGAATGCTCTACAAACTAGTTAACTTAGTGGCGGAGGAGGTGATGGATAAGGAGGAGAAGGAAGTTTCAGAAGCAAAATTTTTCCACTAATGAGTGAAATTGGGGTGGTGATCTCACAACATTTTTGAGTGTTGGCCAAATCACAACAGTTGCTATTCGGAGTCACTTCACACTTGCCACTATGTATAATATATATGAATATACGTTTACAATATATCTACCAAATAGTAGTTATTTATTAATGTTATAGTACCTATAACATCTATAATATTATGTTATTAACTAATTTAACTTCAGTTTAGTCATGATAATCTGGCATTTCGGTATATTTTTATCACATTCAGTTACTAATATATAAAATGTTATATACATTTTTAGATTATCGCTTTAATAATTCAATGTAATTGAATACCTATTTCAATAATATTGTTAGAATTTTAACAAAAATTTTAAAGTTGTTAATGGTAATAATTATATCTACTCAGTACTCACAAAATTTAATAAAAGTACAAATAAATTTTAATTTTTACCCGATTTCTGTTTAAATATGTAGTTTTTTCGTAAATCCTGTAGTACCTATACTTATTATGATTCCATATGTATCGAATTATCAAGATTAGTGTAATTTTTAAATTTCAGTACAGTTAAATACGACAACAGATATAAATGCATCTATTCATAGGTATATATATACATAAACCTATCTATTTATAGTATTGTTTATAGGTAGACATAAATAATTTAAAAACTATTTCATATAGGTACCTGATAGCTGATGCACACATATATATCACATATATCTATATCCAATATCCATTATAATTACTGTTAATATAGGTACTTGCAGTTACCTTTACCAATAAGTAGTAGTAGATGTATTATAAATTTATAAATTATGATTAAATAACACCTATAGGTAAATTCGTAAATTGTATGTATTTTATAGTAAATACAAACTAAGTTTTATGTAGAAAATGTTTTCTTTTGTTTATGCAAATAGGTGTGGCTGTAGCATTCGTATGTAAGTACATTACAAAAATATGTTACTTGTCACACATTCTTTAAAAAAAAATTCAGATAAACTTTATCGTAATTAATTTATTTTCCACGTACCTATATTTGATTAAAATATACCTACCTAGTATAATAGTATTATGTATAATATTCTTTACAAATGTAATTAATATGTAATAAATTAGACTAAAATTTAGGACTTACCTACTATAGTGTATGAATATAATGGTGCTATAACATATTTCTGTTGTAGAAACCTATAAACACATGATATTATACTATTAAAGACATCAGCCGAATAAGACAATATTATATAGTAGGTAGGTACCTAATCACTTGGTTAAACATAAACCAAATCAGCAGAATTTGATTACTAAATTTAAAAAATAAACAAATTTTGAGAGCTGTTCAATCTGCATAAACAGACAGTGGAAAATTAAAGTTATCGATCAATATTATTACAGATTAAAAATAATATATATACCTACCTATTTAAAATTATATTAAGTTAAATGTGAGTATAGAATATAGGTTTCCTTGTATGATCGGTCTTATGAGTTTCGTTGATAGACTTTAGTAAAAAAAAAAAAACACTAATCACTGACATCATAATAATTATTAATTAGCATGTAGAATACTAGAATATGCTAGTTTAATTCAACACTACCTATCTAATACTAAATAAAATGACGCAACAAGATGTTTTACATGCGAAATTTCCCTCTCCACAGTCTACTCAACGATGACCAAATCTGTCACTCCAGACAATTTATAATATAATATTATATATACCTATATACTACACCTACCTAACTAACAACGTACGTGTCGTTCGTAGTGTTCCCACTGTAGGTTATATAATGTGTATGTATTGTTGCACTTGCAATATCACATAAACTGTTATAAATTTACTTTGTTTGAACTACCTATTTACTTAATATATTTCTATTTAAAATTTTAAATACACTAACTATCACTATGGTATTATATGATGGAATTTGGGCATATTTTTTTTATTTATTAACTATTTTTATTTTATAGGTACCTACTGTATATTTTACTATTTATTCATTAACTTGTGTAAATTAACTACTGTTTATATTATTTACTTATTGTTGTGTTACATTTATTTATTCTATCACAAACTGTATGGCGTTTATTAAATAAAATAAAATAAATAAATAATATATTATCATATACAACAATTGTGTGCTTTAATACATAATATGTATTCGTGAAATTATACGAACTATCTATAATACATTTTCGATCAATAATTAATCAATTTAATCTATAATTTCGCTTAAATAGCATTGATAAAAATATTGTAGAATCAATAAAACATTTTATAATATTATTAGTTAAATTAACAAATTATGAACTTTTAAATCAATAAATATTTTATTGACACAATTAATATTAAAATACATATTATTTTTAAATCAATTTAAACTTTTTATTAAAAATACCAGGATATTATATTTGGTTGAGTGCTATGAATAATTTGAATCTGCAATTCAACCACAAGATAATATATTATTAATATTTTATCTACCTACTTAGAAGACCGACGTCGCGCGTAACCTACGTGAATGCGGCGAGTCGGTGCAATATCTATTCTGATCATGCTGTTCTGCCGTAATGCCCGACGTCTGAAACGAGAAATCATATCCAAATGTGCACCATGTAACCACCATGATAAGGTAGTATAACGATGCAGTGCGTTTATTCTTGACCGTTTGTTTTTAATGGGCTCAATTCATTTAGTATTATGCATTTCTGCCATTTCTATCATTTATTGCTTGCATTTTCATTATAGTTTTGAACCTACGGAGCTTCGACCTAGATACACAAATTCAGTTTTCATGTCTTACTGATCAAAGTTTTTATAAAAAAAAAAATGAATTCATCTTTAGGCAATAAATTGCCTATATAATATTATAGTATTATATTTATTATACACAATACACATATAGGTATACATATAGGGTACATATAGGGTAGTTTTAAGAACAAAAGGAAGCGTGAGTCGTAAATAATTATTAAAGTTATTAAAATTTATCATATTAAATAATTTATTTCATTGATTAGTAGGTAAGTCGAATAATGTGAGAGGTAGGGTAGTCCCTTGAGGTACACCACCTTATAATATATTATATTATACATACTTATAATTAGGGCTCGGAACTTAATGCACTAAAAAAGTACTAAATATGCATGCACTTATGCACTTAAAAAAGTACAAATATGCTCTAAAAATATGCACTTATATTTAATTATTTTACACATTTTAATTTTCACAAATATTTTTTTTAAATTTATAAATAAAAAAAAAGCAGTTATATAAATAATATTTATTTTAATTTTTTTAATTATAATTGACCTTCACTTCACATAACTTACAGAATAAAATACTTCCGTCGGTTTTGAATATATCCGTACCATATTCCAAAACAAAACTATTCAAATGATTTGTCGCAGATTGTTTGGTTTTCGGCATAATGAATTAAAAATAATGTAAGTAGGTAATTAAAACAAGAACGACGCGTACAACTACAACAGATAAGACGGACGTATAAGCCGGAACTGACAAAAACATCTAAGCGGTTTAGCAGTAGATCTATTAATGCCATTAACAGTAATCAATGAGTTATTTTCCTAGAAAAGTATTTGTAGAAAATCGTCGTATTTCGATAGCTGTTGTTTCTATTTTTAAATTTGTATAATATTTTATTTTAGATGAAGATAGCTGTAGTTGTAATTTATAAATATATATACATTATATTTTTATATATTAATATTATATTATATTAATCAATAGGGGAAAAACATTGTTTTTAATATCAAATAGAAATTTGAAAAATACGATACAAGAATATCTAGTAAGGTCTCTCAATATGAATGTATTTATTTTTTTTATTTACAAATTTACAAATTTTCATATGGAATCTCCATAAATTATAAAATATGCTCTAAAAAATTGTAAAATTAAGAAATATGCTCTAAAATCTAAAAATCACCAAATATGCAAAAATATGCACTAAAAAATTTTGATATGTTTTTCGTGGTGTCTTGGAATGAATTTCTAGCTCACTTAGCAATAAATCTAACGGTTCAAAAATTCATGCAAATGCAACAACTTCCGAGCCCTACTTATAATATTCAGATATTCTACTCGGTATCGCCGATCTCTATGTTCGGATATTGCGATACCTAGGTATTATATTTTATTTTAAGATGCAAAGACCAGAATAAAATCAATCTTCGTAATAATTCAATTATAACTGCAGCACTATCACTGATTCTTTATGCACATATACAAAAGCCGAAAGTATAGCCTATGTAATATAGGTAAAGGTAATATATTTATAATTATAGATACACAATTATACTCGTACTTTGGACTATATTATTACTAATATACTGTTGTGGATTTGTATGCATGAAGTTGAATTTGAGAATACATGAACTAAAGTTGACGTAAGCATTGTATTTTTTAATACAATCATTTATACGTGGTTGTTTAACACATACTGACATACTTGTGTATAATAGTAAAATATGAAGGTACGTATATATTGGTATAACTATCGAGTATATATTATTATAAGCTTTATATAGATTCTTTAGCAGCAATAATTTAAAAAAAAAAACGTATTTACAGATTTAAAAAACCAAATAATTTAAAGATATACTGTGTATTCATGTTACTGCTAGTTATCGCTCTACATTATTTTATATATTTCATGATTATATACAAACTTTAAAATACTATTTACACACGTATATATAATATATCTATTCATAGGCGTGCGCAGTTTCAAGTCGGACGTTGCGAATATTTTTACCGGCCCATACATGAGTATTAGGTAAGTTAACATTCTTGGGCGATACCCGTTTCCACTAAATGAGATCCACCTAACTTAACAATGTTTTTACCAAAACATTTTTATACTACGCTTATATGTGCTTAAGTTTATGTAACATACTATAATGTTGGTTTAAAAAAATGATAAATTATGGTATAGATACTTTAGCTATTATGTACCTATATAATAGACATATAGTACTCATACCTACATATATATATATAAATATATAATTGGATGATATATTTTTTTAATTGTAGAATATACTTATAATTGTATAATATTTTTGTGAGTTTTTCGAATTGATGTAAAATGTATAGATACACCATACACATATAATCAATGTACCTATATTTTATATTGTTCGTATTTGATTAAATATTAAACCGTTTAACCGTAGCGGTACTTATTACCTTTTATCTTGATTAATCAAGATAATATAATATAATAGGACAATATTTTATGAACACGTGAAAAGTTGCACAATTTAAATTATGCATTACAACTGTATGTTAAATTAAAATGTGTGATAGCTTTCAGCTTATATAGTTATATTAAATTTTTTAATATAACTATATAAACGTACCTAATATATAATTTTTTTGGTGAAAACGTGGTCAATATCTTATTTGGTGGAAAAGGGAAAAATACACTTTTGGTGGAAACGTGTTACGCCCACATTTTTTAGCTCAAAAGCAAAATGTAACCTTTGACCTTTGTTGACATTTCGTATACAATATTTCATGTTTACATCTTTCCTTCAAATATAATAATACTTTAATGTTTAATAATTAATTAATAATTTATATAAAATATTTCTTTTCGGTGTATATTTGTCACAAGGCAGTAACTGAAAAAAATTTTGGGCTGGTCCAGCATTTTTTTAAAATTGGTAATTGGAATTTTGAGTAAAACACTAGAATGAAAAAAAGTATTTAGTGTTCTAGAATAAAAATACAAATAAAAAATATTTTTAAGTATTTCAAAAATACACTGGTCGAATAGTATTTAAAATACAAAAAAAGTATTTAAACACTTAACAACGCTGACATACATAATTAAGTATCATTTTAAATTAAATTAAATAAACCTAGACATTAATAGTGTTATAAATATAAATATTCTTTCCAAATCTATATTTTATTAAATTCATCTTATAAATTGTATTTTAGATCATAGCTACTATTGAATACATTTATTAGAAATGAAACTATACAAACAAGCTTCAAATTACTCTTAAACTGTAAAGGATTTTGAATAGGACAGGTTATTGAACATTTTAAATAAGTGAAAATAAATGTTCAAGATTTATTATTGAGAAAAATATTTTGTAAATCAATAATAGTTTTTGCTGCTAATAACATTAGCTTGGCATGGTTTCCATGTTCACTTAGACCCAATTTAGATATTTTTGAATATCTTCAAGAAATAGTAAAAAACTGTATCGTTTCATTACACTTCTGTAGGTTAAACTTACTTATAGCAACAATGGGGTTTCTAGAAGTCATTAATGTAAACCACTAACATGTTAGTCTTGTTGTATGAACCATAATGTTGTGGTTTTGAAAGAAGAATGATAATTTTCATGGTTAACCAAAAATTATAAGCTGTTTACATTATTATTATAGTATTAGTTGGCCATTTAAAACTTTCGTTTTATCAAAATGATTAGGCTTTTGTTAAGTCAAGTTTTCAAACTAATCATTGTTCCAAGATTATTTTGATTGTTTGCTATCAACAATATTAGATGTTAAGTATTTTTTTTTTTACTATTTCTTCAGGTAATGTAATGAACTTATTGTTAAATAATGCTTGTATTATGTTTTTAAATAAATACGGTACATCTGGTAAAAAATATAATTCGCGTTGTCCTGAAGGTCCAGGTAAACAATAAATGCCAAAGCTCTTCCACATTGCTTAATTGCATGCTCCGATAACAGATGTAATTGATTATACTTTAAATCCTAACGCTTCAGCTTTTGAAATAATTTTAATTATAATTGTTTTGAAAACATTGCCTTTCACTGAGTTACTAGTAAAATAATATGCAACTATTATTGTTTGCTTCCAACAGCTGGATATACCAGCTAACACTAAATCATAGTTGAAACACCATTATTTTCAGACAATGTTACATTACTAACAAATGATTTTGAATTCATATTAAACACTGAACTTTCAACAATAAGTATCTCATATAATACAAGAACATTTTTTTTTCATTATCAATCATTGTAGAAACTTAATTCTAAGCATTTTCAATACATCCTTCAAAATTCCACTCTCACGATATGTTTTGAAATATGCGACAGAGTTCTCAGTGAAGGAAAAGGGTGATTTTGATTAAGTAGTTCTTCATACTCAGTATTCAAATGAAAATTTAAGTCGGCCAATTTATGGCCACTAATTGATACTTAGCTTAATGAAGGTAGTGGTTTTATTTGAATATTAATTTAGTATTGCACATATTGAAACACCTGTACCTCTTAATGCCTTTTAAAAGTAACAAGGTTTCATTATTTCTTTTAGCTTTCCATGTCTAAAATTAAAAAAAGAAAACAATTAATTTTAAAATAAAAAGCTTATATTAATTTTAAAAAATAATTAACAAAATTCTTTAAAAAAAAAATCAAATTGTTGATATCTATTTTTTTTATAGAGCTAAATATAGGTAATTTTTGGCGATGTTATTGTTTTAAAACATACTTTTGAATTTTATACATTTATAATTTATATTATAAATGGCAAAGGGCAAGCACCGCTCCTCCAACCTTCCCTGAAAATTAACTTTTAAACAAAATTTAGTAATTTAAAAAAAACTGTATATTTAAGTTGTATAAGAAGTTGCATAGTATTGTTCTATATTGTATCATTATATTTTATTATATTGTATTATTTTATTATTTTCATTTACTGAAATTAATTTACTAATTAGGTACTACCTATATGGCTATAAACTTGTGTATTTTACGTTATATAATCCATGGTTATTATGAACAATTTTGAAATTTTGCCCCCCCCCCCCCCCATCAACTAAAATTCCTAGCTACGCCACTGTATACGTTTATCAAAATATTGTGAATATACATTTTTTATATTTTTAATGAGTAAATTAACAACTTATTAAGAAATTATTAATTCAATATTCAATCAATTGTAAAAAAATTAATTGTTTGTAAAATTGTATCAATTTTTGCTATTAAAAAACACTAATAAAGCACGCAAATATAATTGTCTATAAAGAGCTCAAAATGAATTACAATTATGTGAAAATTATACCATTTATAGAAAAAATGATAACATAAATACTTATTAAACATTTTAAATTTTACGGCTATTCGTTTTTGAATTTTAAAAAAATAAAAAATCACTTTTGTTGAAAACTGGTTAGTGTAAAAGATTAAGAACATAATGATTTTAGAAGATTTGTAGCCTATGGTTAATAAAGTCCAAATGTGTACAATCACATATTCACATGCAAACATTTGTATTTTATTATAAGACACAAATACCTACGTAACCAATGCGTCAGTAAATTAGTAAAATATGAAGTTTCAAGTTTACATGAAATAAAAATAAAATTATTAATAAAATACACAATAATTAGTAAATAAAAATATGTGTAAATTCAATGTTTTAAGTAAAGTAAGAGATACATACAATATTTCTGGCAATATTAAACTTGACCCGATTTTGTTAGTGTCTTTGTAAAATAAGAACTAATATAATAACTTCTTGGAGTCTTTTTATAACAAGTCAAAGAATATTTTTTAAATATTATTTTATTGAAATACTTTATAAAACGTTAATATTTCTCGTTTCTTGATATAAATAATTATTTAATTGGTATTTAACAAAAAAAAAATGTATGCAAGGTAACTATAAGATAAGAATAACAGTGACCAGTGTTAGGTAATTTTCCACACCACCTTTATTATTAAGCAACGTATAATAACATTGTCCGTATTGTTTAATAACTTTATGAGGTATTACACGAGGCGCGTTTTTTTTATTGTGGTGTCCCCAGTAGGCCTAATCCACATCGTAAGCGAGAACGCATTATATGCAGGGGCGTATTTAGGTAGGGGCTTTGGGTCCAGTTGTCCAGGACGGCAAATTTTTTAAGATTTAGAGGGGCGGCAGATTTTTATTTCGTACTTTATGAGTACTGGCGCAGTGACGTCAATCATTAATATATTATAATTAATCTTTATAGATATTGCAAAGTATTAATATTTTATTCTAATGAAAATGATTACAAATTATTTAATTTTATCTATAAAAATAGTGAACTAAACAAAATAATTATATTATTATATATTAAAAAAAAAAAAAATTATGATTAATATCGTTATGTTTCTAAGTTATTATTTCTGCATACTTTTGGTTTTAATCACGCAGTGCTTTAACTTAATCTTACATATTCTTACAGGTAAACTTACATGTTACATATATATATCTGAAGACACCTTTCATAATAAAAACAAATTCATACATTTCCTTTATTATGGTTTCATGTAACAAATAGTACCTACTCAATGCTTTGAGGAATTCAATTTTCAGTACCATTTTACAAAATAATCAAAAATTACATTAAATTAAAGATAAAGAAGTAATTATTACAGTGTTGCTTTATACATCAGTGATTAAGTTTATTACTGTAATTAGTGTGTGAAATTTGAATTTGAAAGAGACAGTCAGTCAACCTTCATTAGTAAGTATAATTTTGATGTATTATGACTTATAATATTATATGTTGATTGATATTGCTAAGTATTTTATTTTTTTTTTGTGTAAAGTTTGACAAGCTACATTTTTTCCGAAAACATTGCATTTATCATAATTATTATTATATTATTGTATAAATAATAAATATAATTTATACCGTATTATATTCTTGTTATATACTTTTGAGTTAATAGGTACAACCCTTTCGTAAAATAATTTGAATAAATAATATCTTAAGATTAATCTACGTATGTCAAAAATGTCATTGTGTACGTATAGTATAACATGTACAAAAAACTTTTATGTCCCTACAAATAATGTTTTAAATAATAACAAAATATCGTAAATATACATAATTTCAAAATATTTTGAAAAAATACTATTTGTAAGAAATACTCTCTTAAAAATTTAATTTAAGTTTTAAGTATCTAAGATTATTCGTTTTTGAACTATAACAAAATATAAAAATTATTTGAGAAAAAATATTTATTTTTAGGGTGGGTCGTGGGTGTATAATAAACATTTAATAAGTTATAGGTATAATACTGAACTTCAAATAGTCATAAAAAATAATGTGACTTTCCAGTAAACATATTATTTTTGTTTTAGGTTAAAAAAAACTAATGAGAATAGTATATTAAATTTGTATATAAAAAGACAATATTATATAAATATCTGATGAAAAAATAATTTGAAAATTGTATAGATTTAGACAAAATTTTGATTTTAAACGTTTATAAAAATATAATATCGTGACTATACATTTTTTATTGCAGTAATTTAGTGACTGATGAGGAACATTGTATTAAATTTTAAATCTTATTTGCTATCAATAATTTATATCGGCTTAAAAAAAAAATTAATTATTTAAAATTGTTAAAATGTTTTTATAATTATACAATGTATAGGAAATCATAATGTAGAGGTTGGTAAAATTTTCAACATTCTATGATTAGCATTTTTGAACTAAAACTTATTAAATTAATTAATTTTGTCGAAATTATACAAGTATATATAGCGTAATGATTCCAATTTTTCCGATATTATGACAAGATCTAAAATTGTTTATGTTATTTTACTATTAACCACCCAAAGTACTAAATATATCATATTTGCTACAAGAATTCATAACAGATAAAAAACAAACTAAATAAATTTAAAATCAATATAGATTCATTGCTACGTCCAGGATCCAAGGTATAATTGACGAATTTATTTTATTCTTGGCTATTTTTTAACTTTAACCTTTTAGAACTCTCATGCCATATTCACAAATTAAAAACAGCTTGCGCACCAGACAAAAATAAAAATTTTATTTTCTTAAATTATTTGCTATGAAAATAAATATTATCTAGAACTTTAAAATAATAAAATATTAAAAAAAAGATTTCATCGTTTAAGAATTTAAAACGGGTCGTATACAATAACCCGCCGGTTGCCGGCTATCGGAAATAAAATATATGTCTAAGTAATCGGGGTAGCAGCGTGTACAAGTCAATAAATATTTATTTAACGTATAAAAATTAAATTTATTACTATCCTAAAATTTTAGGAAAATTAACCTACGTAAGTATCCTTCGACGCTTTTCGACGAAATCATGCTGTACCATATTAATAAAATTAATTTCTAAATACAAGCAGTTATTCACATTCAACTCCTTATACACATATAGTCACATATCATTTCTGTTTCGGTACCGTCCTGTTTAGGAATAATACATACTGAACTCATACTATTTTTACTGATTTTAAAATTAATCGATAAGTTCTAATTAATATGCTCAGATAATTTGCGATATTAATATATATATATAATAAATGCTTTTATTTATGGTATTATGCTATGTTTATTTTATCCTATAAGTGTATAGTCAAAATATTTTGAAAATTATAATATTTATAAGAAATGTAAACATTAACATTTGTTAAAATTATCAAATAACTATAGTAATTCGTTTTTAAATTACTACAAAAAACAAAAATCGATTGAGGAGAAATAATTATCACAGAAATACGAAATGAATATCTAATAATGTCATCAAAATTCAAAATTCAAACAATTATAAAATATTAATGAGACTTTTCGTAAAACTTTATTTTTGTTAGGAATAAAAAAAATTTATATTAGTCGGGTATACTCGGCCGGTTAAAAATGAAAAATGATATTTATACAACTAATGTAAATATAAATTATTATTCTATAAAATAGGTCTGGTAATATGACGATTATGTATTTTCGGTCTCACGTATTTTATGCATTGCGCGTTCGGGAATAAAATATGCATACGTAGGTATACGTCACTCTCACCCGGCGGGTAGAAGATTGTCCGGTGCAATAAGTACCTATATATTTATTTTATGTCTAAAAAAGTAAATTAAAGCTCCAAAAGTATAGAAAATCAAACTCACGTAAACATCGATTTTTTTTGTGAAACTTAGTTGTGTCATACTTAATGTCCATACGTTCAGTAACCACATCGCCGACCAAGGAACACCTTTCCTCGTCAGTCTTTACCGCGTTTCGAATTGAAGATATTGAGATATTTCATAAAAATAAGCTGAACAGAACGGCATATGTGTGTAAAATATTATATATATTAAAGTACGGTTTAACGATTTGTACGTCTATTTTTTTTCTCCGTTAAAAATTATTACAGCCGTTGAACCGTCAATCGTCAACGACGAATAGCGAAGATTGATGATTGCCATAGATAGATTAATATGATGACCATATCCATAGATCATATACTGTATTATTAATATTAGCCAGACATTTAAATTTATTCTGGAGTCTGCCGTTCGAGAGACTCAATTGTGTACTTATACAAATTTTATATGCATGACATTGCGGAGGGCGGGTAAGATTGTATAGATGTTGTTCAGTACATTGTGACTAGACTCATTTAAAGTTTCTGCCATTGGCATCGCATAATTAATAATTAGTTGTTGATATTTTTCGCCCGTATTATTATTGAATGACACCCGTCTTCACATTATTAATGTAAAAATATAATACAAAATATTATAATATTATCAATAATCAATATTAATATCAAAAATCATCAAATTATTTTCAAAATGGATAAAAATATTAAATTATACTACAATTTTTTTCACTTTTTTTTATTGTGAGTTGCTGTCTCAAAGACCCCTGACGAGACGACACTGCAGGTGTTAAGGTGTTAATAAGCTAATGGCATAAACAACTTAAAATTAATCTACATAGTATTTTAAATACTTCTCTGATAGTCTTAAATAATAATACACGAATTGGTGTCTTTAAATAATATTTTTGTAATAACTTAAAACAAAATAGATAACTATACCTATAATCGTTATTTTTCGTTAAAATATCCAGTTTTGGTATGTACCTACTTACAGTAGCGCCGAGCCGCCGAACACGGGTATGAGCTGGGGAAAATTTCACAGAAATATTTATGGGTGGTTGAGTGATAATCAAAAATAGTTTGTTATGCAGTATCTTGTATGTATATACTTAGAAATAAATATAGTACCATTCGAATGTAACTAACTAAACATTTTTTTAGTTGGTGGGTCTAACACCAGCATTTTTCCCCATAACATGAAATATAGATCGGCACCACTGGACTTACGACTAACCTCTGAGACAGGGAATGAGAATATGAATAAAGTTAAAACTTTTAAGCAATAATAATATAATAGTACTAGTAGCTATAGTTATACACTATTAACTGAATAGTGAATAATTAGTAATTGTTAGCACTGTTAGCAGTACCTGTAGGTACAATGTTCATCGTGTTATCTATTATTGTAAACAGCGATAAACAATGAACGCCATCGTAATTTCTTAATACATCAAAGAAATAAATCAAATATTGAAATATCTATTATGTGCAGAAAACCAGCATAGATTTTTATTATCATTGCCTAATGTTTACCATACTTTAACTAATAATGTTGTTATCACTAATTTATTTATTTATTCACTTAATAATTTGTTACAACTTTTGTAATTGCCATGTCGATTAATAAAAATGAAAAATTATTTCAAATATAAAAAGTAGGAAAGAGGATAATTGATAAACAAATCCAATCCAATATTAGAACCACAGAAGTTATTTTATTGTGAAAAAAAAAATATAATTTATTTCAATGGAATAAACCTAGAGCTGTGAGTGGCACCAATACCAGGCCTTCCGTGCTTAACTGGTTTGTATGTTACACTGAATTCACCCAAATAATGACCAATCATTTCAGGCTGAAAAATAAATTATAGAGGATTATATATTACTGTTAAAAAATATTAAGCAAATACCTTATATTTTTAGAAACAAGTTGAGCACCACGAGAAACGTGAAAAACGAAAAAAGTTTACTAACCTTGATTTCAATTTGATTGAAAACTTTTCCATTGTAGACACCAATAATACTGCCAACCAT
This sequence comes from Rhopalosiphum padi, assembly GCF_020882245.1. Lineage (NCBI taxonomy): Eukaryota > Metazoa > Arthropoda > Insecta > Hemiptera > Aphididae > Rhopalosiphum > Rhopalosiphum padi. The sequence goes on along the minus strand of NC_083598.1, from coordinate 5,888,055 downwards.
TTCAGGAACAATGATCATGTTGCGGAGATGAGTTTTCACAGCTTCAGGTTTTTCCATTGGGGGAGCTTCTTTCTTTGCCCGGCGCAATTTCTTCACTAATGCTGACTCTTTGCGCTTAAGACCACCACGTGAAAAACGCCTGCGAGCACGTGAGTGCAACAGCTCGATCAACTGTTCTCTAAAGAACATAATTTTAAAATCAAAATGTGTTATGAATGACAATAAAAAATAAATTACCCTTGGATGTCCAAAAGCTGGTCCAAGTCAACGCCACGGTATGTGAATTTACGGAAAGGCCTTTTAGCCTTGTGCTCAACTTCTGCCTGAAACATAGCAATTTAAATTGTCATTAAAACAAATACACGGAATAAGGAAAACAAAGATCATAAAATCATTAAATTATATACAATTGGACAAAAAAATTGAATACATCTTCTTGAAGAAGACCATTCATTCAGATATATATTACTCCTGTTGTATTTTAAAACTTTAATATTTACACACTAAAAAGAATTAACAAGTACCCCATACCAAGGAGAGATGTTTGCTCCTTTCAAAACCACAGTTTGTAAAATGTTGAGCCCTAACCATAGTAACATAGTGAGACAAGTTTATGACGATCTGAAATCGCCCGACAAAGCAGAAATACAAAAATTAAAAGCAGTAATTGAGATTGCGCGTCTAACACGAATCTGAATGTTGTGGACGAGAAATTAAATCAAAAGTAAATTTACAAAGAAATGCTGTGGCTTTAATAGTCTCAAATTATAGGTTAAAATGACTAAATGCACGAAAGAATTTTTACGAACGTTTAAACATTCGTTTTGAATGGCTATCGGGTTGAAATCGTAATAAAATAAACTTACGGTGTTTTCAGCCATTTTGATGTGGATTTATGTCTGGAATAGTCCAAGAACGATTTTTTAGAAAAACGTGTCTTCTTTCCGAACGAAATCAAAATCGTGGAAATAATGAAAGATATATATTGTGTATAAATGTGGTAATGGTAATGTGAAACAAGTCGGCAAGACGACTTTACAGTGTTACCAATAGCACCAAGTGTGAACGAGTTGCGTATTAAACCATGGTACCACAGAATAGATTAAATGGTACTATAACTGCTATAACATATCTTTGGAATTAAAATTTCTTACTTTATTTTCTTATCACTAAATTGGTTGATTGATAAAATTTAATTTCATGATTACTGAATATTAAATAACAACAATAAAAATTTTAAACAATATTTTACCATAACAATTTGTGTAATTAATTATTGTTTTGATCAGTAGTTAATACTTTATACCGCCCCGCCGCGGGAATAATTTGTGTAAGCCGACATTCAAAATCAAAATGTTTAAACCTCATTTGTTGGAAGTAGAAAGCTGGAAAGGCGATTGGGGTTTGCCGTCTATCGATTATAAATGCCTCGAAGTTTTGGTACATTAATTTTTTTTCCAATAATATTGATCTAATATTTGTGTATAGAAGAAAGAACACTAAAATTGTTGCGATGGAAAATGTTTTGTTTTTAGGCTTTTGCTAGGTTTACAAACGCGCCAATTATTGTATACAATTCAAACAATCCGTTCAAGTCTATTACTGGTCATTTGCCTGTTGTGAGTTACAATAAACGATTATTAATGAATCGGGACAGTTTAATCGATTGTCTTGACAAACAGGTAAATTAATCTACATCATACAAAACTTAACGAGTGCTCTTTAATATTTGTTTGTGTTTGTGTGTTTCAAGAATCTCACACCAGATTTTGGCTTGACTAGTCTTCAATTGGCTGAGGAACATGCAGCTATTAGTATGATTGATGCTCAACTTGAACCAGCACTATTGTTTGCTTGGTAATTAAATTTAGAAAAATAATACAAATTAATTTTTGTTTTTCTGTTATGATAATATATTTATTTATTCAATACCATATTATTATTAAACAGGTGGATGGACGAGAGTAACTGCCTTAATTTTACTAAGCCATGGTATAGAAATGCTTTAAAATTTCCATTTAATTGGTATTACCCAAATGTATATGAGAGGGAAGCCAAGCACAAAATCTATACATTATACAATCACCTCGATTCTGACAGTGACATAATGACAGAGGTAAAATATTTAAAATACAGTTTAAAATAATGTGTTATTACTAGTAACTTATGTTATGTATAAAGATTTACACAGAAGCCATTAAGTGTATGAATGGTCTGGAAAGTCGTTTGGGCAACAATTTCTATTTTTTCGGGTCACATCCTACATTATTAGATGCTGTTGCTTACAGCTATTTGGGGCCATTATTAAAAGCACCCCTTACTGACAACAAATTGCAAACACATTTAAAGACTTGTAAAAATTTATGCATTTGGATAGACAGGATAACAAGAGAATACTTCAAAATAGACTGGCAAGCGCACAAATGCAATGAAAAAAAGAAACTAGAAGAGTCTAAGCAACAAATGAATGTTATACCTTGGTATAAAAAAGATGAGACAAAAAACGTTTTAATTGGAATAATTACACTCGTCACAATGGTTGTATATTCATTTAAAATTGGTCTCATTAGTGTGAGTTCTAATAATTATAAAATAAGATTAACAGATTTTGTAATTTGAGTCTACATTTTGTAGGTAAGCGATACAAGTGATGAAGAAGATGAAGATTGATTATTCATAAACTTTTTTAATTAGTCATTTTTTTAATATTATTTTTATGTTCCTTTTTATTAGACATTAAATAAATGGATCAAATTACTTAGTTTTTCACAGAATAGTATTAATGTTGCATTTATATCTAAATTATGATTTATGTCAACAAAACATTTATTTAGTGGTTACAAATTGATGTTGGACATCATAAATCCCAACAGGCTGATTCTGTCTTTCATCATAATCAACCCATTCTTTTTCTTCTAAATTAATATCTTCAAATTTAGTATTAGTTTCAATTCCAATACACTTAAACCCATTTCTAGGTGAAAAGTCAATAATTGATATACCACGACAATCAAATGTGACGATACTTTTAAATTTATTTGAATCTTCTATTGTATACTTTGAAATAGTGTCTGGTAAAATATCTAAAAATAAAATTGTTTTAAAGTTTGTTCAACAAATATTATTTCCATATTTTGTATCTAAAAAACTTACCTAATGAACTGTCTCTTGAACACATTTTGCATTTGGTGACTAAATTTGCTTGACCTCTACTCCCTTTCATTGGAACTGTTACCTAAAACTTTTTTCATTTAAATTATCAGCAAAATAAATATAACTAGAATTACTAACATCTTGAGATAAGTATATCCATTTGTCAGATTCTTCACCACAATTTGTACATCGAAACTGTAAACATTTTTTTAAAACATTAATAATCTTGCGCCACATTTCAGGAAAAATGGATTAATTTAATGATTACATAAAATTGAATTAGCCAGCAAATCATGTTTAAGGATAATTAACAGTTCACTATTGATTTATTAAATGTTTAGTGATTGTTCATACAAACTGGCTTATTGTAATAATATAAATTCAAATTAAAAGTAAAACATTTTGAACTAAGAGATGAATGACAACCTAAATTAACTTTAGAGATATTGATATAATTTATATTGCTTTTATCATACTTTTAAATACCATCGAAAGTCTTCGCCATCAGGTGTAAGTTCGGTTACATTTTCTAAATTTGCTTTAATTTGTAATGCAATTTTCTAGAAATTAAAAAAAAAAACAAAAATTACCATATAAAATATATCTAAATATTAGAATTAAATCCTCAGCTATAGCTATCATTATGTAGTGAATAAAGTTATGTAAAGCCCTTCTACATGTAATTTCTTTACTAATTATACATAATATATTAGCATGTTTACTTTGTTTAACTTATATTTATAAATATTATATCAAAATTAAACACAGAATTTGAGTAATAAAAACAACTTACAACCATTGTTTTGGATATTGACTAATACTTGGTATATATATATATATATATATATAATATTAACAAAAAAATCAGTGAATTAGGTAATAATGAGTTGAATATTTAGTGTCTGCCACGATCAAATTCTTAACTTTTAAGAAAAATGATAATAAATATAAACTATATATTATCATTAATCACGGACTGAAAAAATATTAGGTATAAAAGACTGTAGTATACATGACAGTCGAACCGGCAAAACACAAGAAATATTGAAATTTACTGATAATTTACTGGAATAGTGGATCAGGAATCTTAAATTGCGACAATTGTGCAGTGTGCCGAATGCCGAATTAAACTCAATGAACTGAAATAACTAAATAGGTGAATAAAGATAGTTTAGATAATAGATACTATATACTAAATGCAAGATAAGAAAAACATCTTAGATCATAATGAGAATTGTACGATTAATGGCCACAGGCTGCGTTGCAGTCGCATACACGATACACGGCTATATAATATATATATTCTATAGTCGTGATTACATAAAAAGGGACCGTACCACTTTTTTCACATAAAATTAAAAAATGTTATTAGTTATAAAAAAATATTATTTTTAAAATAATACTTTTAAGAGTTCCTACTAGTTATAGATAATTATGTATTTAATATATTTTTATTGTTCCGCTCATTGTCCAACATAGGCAACAGATTTTTACGATGTTCTATTGCGGTTTTTTACAAATTTAGAATAAAATCGATTATAAATGTTATAGCATTGATTAAATATATTTAAATTTAATCAATGGTTATAGGTATAAGGTATCTTTTGAAGTTACACATTACACGTTCTGACGTTCATACAAATTATTAATTAATATATTATTATAATATTATGTACACTTTATAAAGTTTTTATATTGTTGGGCATTTATTAATTATACTGTCTTATAAGTTACAAATTACAATAATTAATTATAATTTATATAATATGTTTAAAAAAAATAATAATATATACAGGGTATAGGTAATTATAATTATGTCAATATAATAATATATTGATTAATATATTAAATATACCAATGATGTGTCTATGTAGGAATAAAAAAATAGACAATTGTATTATTTAATTATAAATAATATTTTTATTTTATTTATTTATTTTTAAATGGTTAAGTAATGCCTGTCTGCTTTTATAGTTTTATACTTGTATTAACAAAAATAAGTAATAAGTATACATATAAAGAAATAGAAAAAAAAATTGGATTCAATAACTTTATGTAAAAAAGTAATACGATTTGAGTGATAAGTATGTCTAAGTACGAAATCATAGATTGTTGTTTAATATTGAAATCATTCTTGTTAGTAAGTAGGTACTAAGTTGTTTGATGGTTACATTTTATGTAAATTTGTTACGATAGCGGTAGGTAAAACAAATTATTTATTTCGAGTTTTAATAATTGGTATGCGAATGTTGTCGTTTCAATAAACGATGAGCGTCGATGTTTTCATCGACTAATCTCCGAATAAAACGACAACTAAAAGTAATACGACGTTCAGATAGTGTTTTGAAATTGAATTATTCGTTAATGATACTGGAATTATGAGGAAGCGCAATATTGAGACGATAGTGCAATACCCTGCAAAACCTAAAAGCGGTTTTGAACTCTATCCGTGTTTGAATATTAGGTACTTATTGTAAAAGAAGACCTGACAATAGCTCCGTATTCCAAGAGTGATCTATACATGGGAGTTGTAAAGTGGGTAATAAAGTATAGACAATAGACAGGTATTTTAGAACTTGGGTTGTCAGTTTGAAAAATTTCTTCTGATAAAGTTGAGAATTAATTAATAATTTTATTATACTTTTTTTTATCACCTAGCCACCTAGGTATTTAAGTATTTAATTAAAATAATATTGTTCAATGTTCATAAAGGTTTTAATTATTTCAAAATTGATGCAACCGCAACCTGTTGCTCGCGATAATATTTTGATTGTGTTATTTTCTGCTGTTAATTGGTCGATGAGCAGCGCGCTGTGGCTGTTTAAGTAGGTCTCCTTGTTTCTTTTAGTCTTCATGACTTCATGCCTTCATGGTTATTACTCATTTATTTATTAGCTGTTACCAATGCTACCTTTAATTTATTATCAATCGTGGATTTATGTAATTTCACCTTCGTAAATCGAGATTGAATAGATGGATAATATTCTCATCTCCGAAGAATCTTAATATAGTGACATACATTGTCTTTGCTTTGGTTAAAATTATTAATTAGCCATGGTCTTTGTGATGCATTGATGACATTATTCATAGCCGTGTTTTAAACAATTATCGCAGATCGCATGGTTATCACTTATCACCACTTGTAGCTCTCAGCTATCAACCTGGGCGGCTGGGCGTGTTTATTGACTTGTGAGTAAGTTATGTTTACTGTTTACCATTTTACCAAACATTATAAAATTATTTTGAATACTATCAATTGAGTTAGCATTCCGAGTTCGGGTGTATGCGTATTTTATCTTCCACTTTTTAAAAAACAGTTTAGACTTACAATATTAATTTAAAAAACCGTGACTATTCGATGTGACCATCTGACAATTAAAAAAAATAACCACAACTCCTACAATTTAATGTTTTTGTGTAGATTTTCTCAGTTGATAATTTAGTTTTTCGTTTTTTTATTTTAATTTTATATTATATACATATATTTTTTGATTCCGTCGAAATGTACGCCCGAAGTAAAACTCCCAGTATGGGAACGCCGTCCGTGTACTCGATACACGCCAGTCATTTGACTATCCGATCTTCTAATCTGCGGTCGACACGTTCCATGAAATCTTTACGTGTGCCGTGGTACCAACGTCCTATATTGAAAGACGCTTACTTCCTTGATACGCAGAGAGGTGCACTAGTCATTGCCTTCTATTCACTGGTAAGCATTCAGTAATTCATTTGTACATTGCTATTTTAAATTTATATTTATTTATTTTTATAATATGATTTTAACGTCCACTAGTTTCTAAGCATTTTTACGTTAGTGACGTCTGCGTTTGATACATATTGTCTGGCTATGGCTGTTCCTGGATCTACACATTATGGTTACTATGTCATGAGCTATCAATTTGTATATGTTGGAAGCTCTTGGGGTAAATATAAATTATACTATGTTTTATGTTTTAATATATAAACACAAACATTATTTATTTCTATATCACCATATGAATCATTTTTATATTTCAGTCAGAAATTTATTGGTCTTATTCTCATTGTTTTCATTTGTCGTGGCAGCTATTATTTTTGTGACAAGTTTGATTTTGATATCTGCATTACGCAAGGTAAAATAAGATTTATTTTCATAATTAATGTATAAATGCTAATAATAATAATTTTACAATTTTCAGGAGCACGAGAAACGGATTGTGCCTTGGTTATTTTCGTTTGCTGCTTTTACAATATTTCGATTTATTGCCTGGTTGTTTTCTTCAATAGCCAACGACCCTATTTTTGGATATAATTTTACTATGATTTTGCTGGGTGCATTGTTCAATGTCATCAATGTTTACGGTTGGATACTTGTATACTCTTTGTATTTGGAACTGTTTGATTTGACTAAGCTTGAAGATTTAGCACATTTGAGAGTATGTATTTTATCATTTTTTCTTGTATGTGTATTTACTAATTTAATATTTTATTTTAGATTGGAACTATGGCCTCGCTGAATGCATCTACAACACATTCTTTAGCTGGATCTCGTCCCACTACACCTCACAGTACAGTTTCCACCGTTCCAGTATAACATGATATAATATTTTATTGATAAATCAACCAGGTGTCCAGGCATGTGGTATTTATTTTTAAGCTATAGTAGAGTTGCTAATCCAGACTTGATTTAGATTTGGATACCTGGAGTAGCTTGGTCTGGAATAGTGAACTCCACTATAATATAGGTATTATTAAGTAGACTTATGACAATGCGCTTGACACAATGTAACCTTATCCGTCCATTTTGTGTTCAAATGTTTTAAATTGTTGGCAATTAATCAGTATTTTTTTTATTCATAAGTATTATATTTCATTTTTATACTAGAATACTTTTTATATCATTATTTTTATTGTTATTTTTATATGGGTTAAATAAATACATTGTATATTGACAAAAAATGTCTGGCTAATACATAGTAAAATTATACAATAACAAAACAAAATATAACTTTCCTATTTTAAATAATTTTCTTTTAAAACATAGTGCCATATTTATGTATGGGTATTGGGTAATGAGGTTTCCACCTCATCAGATAATTTATCGTGTCTATTTATATTTTCTCAAATTTATAAAAAACATAAATACCATGATATTGTTAGTAAAAAGAACATTTCTTGTTTTTCAGAATATTAGGTATCAAAATTTATTGTAGTAGGGTAAGGGGTTTATAAACTATTTTTCTTCGTAAAGAGACCACTTCTCCCAAATATTTTTTCGTTAACATTTCACTGAAAGATAATCACTGTTTTGTTTTGTCTTTGTTGCCTGACATGACCCACCATAATATATCAATTGACAACACTCGTATTTTAACCTTAATGATCTTGATCTGAATTTATTATTGATGAAACTTTTATGCAACTCAAATAAAAGAGTCAAATTTAATATATAAAATTGAATAGTATTTTGTAATTAAATATTACTATTTAATATTTATACTCTATATTATATTTAACCTATAATATTAATAAATTTTTAAGAGCAAAAGTTTCTATATTTATATATAATATATTTTTATTGCACATATCTAGTTAATACTCTTTACCAAAATTTTACCTAATTTTTATAGTGACATTTATCAGTCACTAATAGTTTATATTTTATTACATTTTAGTTTTAGTATGAATGCAAACCAAATTATTTTTCTCAGTACAATATATTTTATTAATTGGTAGTAGATTATATTAAATTAAATAATACAATATGTAAACTGTAAATTTGTTTTGTGAATCCCAAATTAATTTTTATACATTTTATTAGGACTTTATAATAATACCTAGAGAGAATATAGTTTTTATCATAAACTAAAATAAATAAAAATTTGTTCACATTGTATTTTTGTGAATAAGTAAATAAATGTAAATGCATTGTTAACATGGTTTAATAAATTAATAGTTGTAAAAAATGCAATTGTCTTAATAATTGAATTGTTAACAATACCTATATTCTAGATTCTAATTAATGTATTAATTTCAAAATGATGTGCTGTTGTTTTGCCTGTTTGTTATCACCATTTTTGGTAGTAAAAATTGTTTTAATTTTGAATTTAAATTTAACATATATTACAGATTTACCCCATAATGATGATGTAAATTTGACTACTAGAATTGTAGTATAGAGTGGTTACCTGATTTTTTAAATATATATTTTTCAATTGAGATCCACCCTACTTTAATTTATACCTATCAGTGGCTTACCTAGGCCTTTCTTATATATGAACATTTATAAAAGCTTAACTTATCGAATTTTATTTGTTTATGTAATTCTTGAAAATTATTTTACATTTTAACTATACATTATATACATTATTTTATATTATTTGAGTATTATAGAGCTAATTTTATTATATATTGAAGTGTAATGTACTTATTTTCGGAAAAATGGATACATTTGGATATTTTGACCGATTACCGCCACTGATGTCTATGTTAATTTTAGTATTAATATTAAGTTTTAAAATTAAATACAATTATTGAGTAGAAAATTATAACGATACTAACTTGTGATTAAATTTATAATTTATAAATAATTTGAACTTATTAATTTGGTCTTTCGTTTGTGGAAAAAAACACTGGAAAATGAGGCCTTATTTTATTAAAGTATATTTGGAAAATGGATAATTTTTGGTGTAGTGGAACATTTTCTCAGGTACATTTTTTAATCCGGACATTGCGTCCTCATTAAATGTATTTGAATGTGTTCCTATTACATTTATACTTCTAACACATGTTTTAACTTTAAAGTAGGTACAATAATATTATATATGTACCATATTTTCTTTTATTTAGCTTACCTACTAAAAACATTTTTATTTTTGTTTCTTATAACAACTCGTAGTATATAGTAGTATACTAGTATCACACTATCACTTGGTTTGACGAATTAATTTTCATCACGATTTTGGTATTTTAAATAAGTTTATTTAAAATATTTATTCAGAGGACACCTAGATGTTTGTCTTGCCTAATACGAGTTATACAATATCTATACGGAACTTAGCTAAAACAAAATCAACTTAGTCTAAAACATAACATAGTAACACATATACATTATATTTTGATTTATGTTTTATTACTTACAAAATGTAATAGCCTTTGTAAAATTAAAAAAAATACTACTAACAAAATGTGTGTACAATTTTGATAATTGACGAAAAATGTTTTAAAAATACCATAAAATTTAATAAAAGATAAAAATAAAAGTTACATAACACTAATTAAACAATGACCCAATAATTCAAAACTTGAAAAATGTGTGAAATATAAATCTTAAAATTGAATTCATTAATACTTCATAATCCAAATTTTATGTTGAGAAAGCTATTTTTTTTTTAAAAAATGCATTTATCAACAAAATATTCACAGACAGTGCCTAATGATAAGTAATGATAAACTTCCACTCCTAAACGAGCATAGATATTAGATAATATACTTTGTTGTATACATATACGGGCTATGAGTAGCTATGATATATACTGATGTACATTTTGCATAGATAGTAGACTAGTTGAAATAGTGTATATGGACCATATTATGGAGCTTATAGGTATATGTTGTGCGCGCTGCATACGCGGCAGGAATATTGTTAAACATTTCCGCGTCCCTAGGGGAATCACGGAGGAAATCAAACGGATAGTCTGGACAATACACACACACACACACACATACTATGTATATATAGGTAATAGGTATATATACTTTTGATTTTTTTGAATAAGGAAAAAAATGGTATATTATGAAATATTTTTAATAAAATCGACGACGACGACAATATACTGCGTTGTGTGTAGGTACCCACCCGCCAGTCACTACACTGCACTGTGGTATACAACGCTGTTATTGTAATAATATTACACGTAATATGTATATATACATTTTCGCTTGTTAGGGATAAAGGTTTGTATAAAATGTACCAAACCTATAGTTTTGGTTTTGGACTGTCCGCGATCCACTTTTTTGGTCTATGTACGGTGTCTTTTAAAGTATACACATTATAATGTTACCATTCTGTAAACATCATCAGATTTTGAGAATAAAATGTGTACATAATGTGATTTAGCTTTATAGAGCTGTTTGAAGTATGAAATATTTTATATATCTATAATAATTCTATACAGTCCTATAAGTCTGTATAAAATGGGAAGGAAGTTGTTGTTGATTGAATATATCATAATAATTTGAAAATTTAATTTAACAAGATTGTATTACCTATCATAAAAGCTTGCGGGAACCAATTCGTATGTTACCTGTAGACACCGGGGAATCAACTCGTATGTTACCTTTAGGGCTGTAGACAACCTGGGAACCAACTCGTAGTCGTCCTCGGTAATAACGTTAGTGTACGAGTGTATGTATCTTGTAGAATTTCTAACGTTTTCAGGGTTAATGTAAGTTGTAATTATAGGTATTAGTGATACGTTTTATTATTTAAACTTTTTGTAATAAATACATAACGTAATTTGCTGTTTTTATTTGCGTGACGTATAAACTTATGATTTCACATTATTGAGCTAAATGAGTTGATTTAAAATTATTCGGTTATAAAAATAATTTAAGGTGAGATTCAGGTTCTCCGTATGGCATATCCAAAGGCCTAATGTTTAAGTGGTTATTTTCTATATAATAGTAATAATACTTACATGGTATTATGTGGGTAATAGTAATACTATCATTATAACAGCTTTCACGATTGAAAGTATCGTGTTTTACTACCCATCATCGTATATTTCTGAGGATTATATATGGACCTGTCTTATCAAGTAATGATGGGATTGGAAAATAGATGTATTTTCTATAATATTATGTGTAAAATATACTATAACACTCCTGCGTATTTAAATTTAATGCCATATGGTGTTAAAAAATATTTATTTTCAGTGTTAAAAAGTTGTTTATAATTAGTTATTCTTAGAATTAGAAATTAATTAAATATTAATTGTATACAAATAGGAACTTGTTTTGTCTATCTATTTAAAATTTTATTATTTAGCACTTTAGATTTTATTAGTTCTTCATTTTTAATTTTTCTCTCTTCTCTTTTATATATTTTTATTTGATAATAATGTACCTATATTATCTCTACTTCAAACTCTGCTCAAAAGAAACAGATAATCATAAAATTGTAAATATGTATTGCAAATTATGATAAATTATGATTAATAATAATAATAATAATAAAATAATACTTAAATAGTAAGTTGTACTATATTATATATTTGTATAATATATTTTATATTTTATTTTTATTTTTACTCAGCTAACTATTTATTGATAAGCTGGGTGCTCCATCATGCCAAACTCCTAATTTTTGTCAATGATATGAAACTCCATTTGTGTATCAATTAAATTTCCGACAGTCATCTTCTCTAATATAAAATTCATTTACATTAGTTGCTTGGCCACTTGGGCCAGTCTCTTGGACTTTCTTTAAATATCCTTAAATATTCTGTGTCCATATTTACTCAAATATGTATGGTCACTTGTAATATTTTTCTATTAAATTTGTAACGTACCTATTTTACACTCAAGAGTACTTAATCCATGAACTGGGCTTTACAATGTCATGCAACTACTCGCCGATAAAACACATCACGGTGTTGTTATGTTGCAATACATTTAAACTGTTAACTCCATTTGTTCATCCTTTACACTTCGCGTGATTTTTACATTGTACGCAGGTATTACTTATTAAGCCTTAAGGTGCTATATTGTGAACTTAGTACGGTTTAAATGCTATTAACAATAAATCAATTACAAATGAAAAAGTTAATAGGATTTAAATTAAATATTCAGAGTGAAAAAAAGTAAAACCTTATAATATTATTATTAAATCCAAATGCCCAATGAACATGAACAACAATATTATATTTTTAATATTTTTTTTTAAACAACATTATTTTATAAATGTCTTAAAAATAAAGTTTATAGGGTATCTATCATTAGACGTACACCACGCTTTGTAGGTATATACCCCTGTTATATAATCATACTGACGATTTATAGTTAATTTAAAAAATAAAATTGCAATATTTTTTTTTATGTAAGCGTGACCTGATATAAGTATATATATATATATATATTATTATATTTACCCTGGAACACGAATAAGCAATATCTCTTCGATCATATTAATCGATACAGTGTTTAAAGGTGTTTTTTAGTTTTAATTAGCTTTTATTCAATCGAAAACTATATGCGCACGAGTTTAGTGTCTACACAAAATTTTCAAGTCTTGAAAAAGTCTTGATATTATTAATCATCGCACTAAGACAATATAATATAATTGCTACCTGCAGGCTAAGTTTTTTTCCTAACAGATATGAATATCTGTAGAAGATGGAAATTATAGTTCTCCTGCAGCGAGGAAATCTAAAATTAATTTTCGCAGAAGCAAACAAAATAAATCATAATATTCAATGAATTTCAGTTCAAGGCGTAGATGGCATAACATACTTGTAAAGTAAGTCATTGCTGATTTTGATAAAAAAAAATTAAATATACACGATGTATAATGTACGAGTATAGGAACGCGTGTACAAATTATATATTTATTTTGTAATAAAATTGGGTTTTTATTATTTGATTTATGAACAAGGTAGTAGTGTAATGATGCGTATAGATGAATGAATAAATAGTATTTTTTTTTGGTATTATAATTTTCTTACAAAATGTCAGAAGTATAACGATTTAGGTACTGATTTTTTTTTCTCAAAACGTATTGGGAACGATAATGTTTTATCATACAGAAAGTTACGCAGGTAGATTCCATAAAAAATGAAATCAGACCATAGTTAAGCGATTACGTGCACGCGATGAGAATGCAGTTTGAAAATATCATATGTCATTATTGTTTTAAATAAAAAAATGTTATTTTTATGATTTGTTTTAAGTTTTCGTAGTACGCAAATAGATACGTTTGTAAGAAGGATAATAATATAATGAGTTCAATGTCCTTTAAAATTTCCGTAAAATTACAAAATAATTATTTAATATTATAATCTACAACTTACCTGTTTTAACGAAATAAAATACATTTTGGATATTTGGTTGTTAAAAATAATAACCTTGGAATAGTTATTAATGTTTATTTAATTAAGTATTACACTATATTCGTATATGTATAACTTGAAATACATCTTAAATATTGTCGAGGCAAATATGAAATATTCAAAATTTCATGGTTTATTTCAGTTACCTATAATTTTATCTGTTATAAATATATTACATTTCCTGTATAAATAAAGATATATTCAGGGAATCTTTTATTATTACATATTCATTATTCGTGAACAATTTGAATTTATTTTGCCCTTTTCTTTTTAAATTGCTTGTTCTTGAATATTTTGTCGATTTATTGTGCATAATAAATGCATCCTTAATTAACAGTTTTTCAATGCATAGATTGAAACAATTCAGTTCTGAAAATAATGCATAATTTATATGTTGTAGTACTGTATTTTAAAATTGTGGTGCTAGAATACTATATCGTAGTATCGTACCACTTCTCTAATAGTGTCAATGTGCTATCCAATAATAATTGATGTAAAGTTATTTAAAATCACAGATAAATTAACTGTAATTTATTAGTAGTATATAAATATAATATATGATATCAGTTAAAATTCGATGTATAGATTATAGACCACCGCACACCCCCGCACTGTACTCACACATCATTAAACGCTAAAAATAAATAAATTGATGTCTACTATAAAAGATACAATTTGGCAACTGCATTGTTAACCAATTTTATTAGTTGTTTAACATTTTTAATTTATAAAAATTAAACCATAACTTTGTTCACTAGCCTTGTTTATAAATATAGGTACCTACTTCCAATTAAAAAGAACGTGAGTAACATTAAAATATGATGGAAAGTGAAGAGGTATTATGAACCGTTTTTTCTTCATGGCGATACATGCTGTAGACTGCAGTCTGCAGTAGTCCAGTAGTGCAGAATAATATCTCTGTTTATGACATAAATTAAGGCTTTGAAATGTTTTATGATAATAATGTTGATTACAATAGTAATTAAATGCAACGTTTATACTATTTATAGTAATAACAATGATCTAAAATATATAGATATAGATATAATAATAACAAATGTACTGGTCCCTGTGTCTCTGTATATAAATCCAGTACGCGCGAATAAAGTTTTTTGTTGTGTCTATACGTTTTATAAATACATTTTAAGTGGTTGTTTTCGGAATTTCTGGTTTTGATTTCAACAATGGTGAAATAAACGTTTGGACTAGTTACAGTTAGTAACAATTTTAATAAAAACCATTGTTTATTTTTCTGATTATACCTTAAAATGTCAGGGTAATAGTGAGATTGTTAACTTTATGATTTAACTGTAAAAATTATTAGAAAAACAAAATTCGATGCCAGAATCTATTTTAGATATTATTTAGTCTTGGATTATTACGGGGCAAATACCTATACAGTATATACACGGGCAAACAGCTTCCTTTTAGAATACTCATCGTAATAATATTTACAATTTTTTTGGCATGTTGTACATTCTGACAAGCTATTAAATAATATTAAACTTCATCCAGAATACCGGGATAATGTTGAATATTTAAGTAATGATGTTGAATCCATGAATAATATGTACTGCGGCACTTAATAAGGTGATGCATTTTAATTTTTTTTATTGAAAGGCGTGCATTATATCGTTCTGTTCACTCATTAGTCATTACACCGGTATAAGAAAAATGGTCTGCACCGGATTCGGAAATTTAAAAATGTATTTAACTTAAATTTAAATCTTCGCCTCAAATCCCATATCACGTACACGTCATGATTGGAGGGGAAAAATAACGTACGCGTGTTTGGTGACCCAGAGTAGCCATCAAATGAAAATGCATACCTTGGGTACGTAGATTGGATTCGGAACGGGTTGATTGTCCAATATGTTACCGTCCGCGTGGCGGTTTATACCACACGTGTACAATTTGGGTTGCTGCGTTGACCACACGCATGTTATATTTAGATGAATGGCCGTATTAGTTTCGAGTAAATCTACAAACCTATACGTGAAACTGAAAACCACGATATAATAATAATTAGTAGTGTAAGATGTATGTGGATGGACGGGGTAAGACAAAACAAAAAAAATATATATATTAGTAATACAACGATACAATATGTATATGTATAATATATTATTATAAATATATAATGACGTGTGGTATATAAATGTACATTTTATACTTGATATAATCGTATAATATAGTCTACTCATTGAAATTATTCGTTACAATATTCATCGAAATTATTTTGCTTTAAAAAAAAACCACATAAAGATAAAAAAAAAAAACTTTAAGATTAAGTATTGTTTTGTATCGTGTTTAGTATAAACAGTATGTTAGGTACGCATAATTTATTTATACAACAGTAATCTAGATGGTAGTTAGGTATCCGCAGTGTCAATATATTGCAATACAATATTGTGACATACGTTATTATTTTCACGGTGGCTTTTTTTAATGCATATATCAATTAATATTTATTTATTTTTAGTACAACATTATAATGATTTATATTAACGGCTAAGTCATTAGCCTACCATTGAACAATGAAAAATGTACAACGCAAATAGTTTTCATCTAAGAATGTTCGGCTTATATAGAGTAACTCCATTGAAACAAAAATACTTAATGTAATAATATTGTTATAACTTTTATATAATATATTATTATAATTATAATAGTAGTAATAATAATAATATTAATAATTATTATTATTTATTATTATTGCCGACAGGTTAAACATAGCTCATGGCTGTTGTATCGCTTTCTTTTGGACAACATGACTGACAACACGGGAACACACACTGCAGCGTGTTTTTGAATGCTTCCCTGAAGTCTCTATTGAAGTAGGCATATATCAGTGGGTTCAGTGATGAATTGAAATAACCGATCCAAAACAACACAGTCACAAGTGTTTCCGGGAAGCTACACGGATCTCCGCATAAAGTCGATATCACATACCTAGAAATCAAATAAACAAATATTTTATTGAATTATCTGTACATAGATATGTAGGTATTGAAAGTTAAAGATTAGGTGTTTGTTTATTGTACCTACATAAAATATTTAAAATAAAACTTAAATTATAAAATACCTATATTATTAGAGAAAGACCTTCAACAATTCAACAAAATTTAAATGAAATACAGGTACTGTCGGTACCGATCAAGTTGAGTGAATTAAAAAAAAAAATAATTTGATACTTTATCTTGCAGAGTTGAAAAAACAAGTCTATTGAGACCAGGCGTACAGATAGGAATGTGATTTTAGAGCTAACATTTTGACATGATGTGTTCTGAAGGTTTATAGTTTATATATATGTTTATTTAATTTTATAGTATATTAATGCATCATGTATAATAATATGACTGATAGGACCTCGATTGTCCGTTAATACTATTATAAAGAATTTCTTGTGGTGCTACAATTTTTTTTTCAAATAAAATCAACCTTTTTATTGTAAAATACCAAGCAAATAAGTGTTTTTAAAAATGCTTATGTATTTAAATCAAAATTTGTACGAGTAATTTTTGAGTTATTAAAATTTATATTTAAGGATAATAGTTTTTAAACTAAATTTTAGTAAAATAAGAGATTATTATATGTAATATTAAATTTAGTATTCATTCTACCCCTTGACCGGCGTCTCACTTGGACACCACAAAAAGGAAAAAAATCGTCTTAAACGCATGTCTCCGGTTGTTTAAAACATTAATATCTAATAAACACCAAACTCCTCATTTACATATTCATCATTAAGCAGTAATGATAATGTGAACATATAAAGCCTTCAACTCTGAGGTAATAACAAAATATCTAATTTTATGAAAATTCAAATATTTCAAAACAAAATTCTACGCTAAATTACTAATGCATCTCCTTATATTTCCAATTTCGCTTTACACTAAGATCTAAAAATTAAAACTATTCACGAAGAAACTATACTTATTATAAACAATTTTTTTTAACAGACTTTCCTCCCATTCCAACCTTTTGATATTTGATTTAGCTACTTGCACAATCCCTGAAAATCCAACTTGACGTTAGAAAAGAAAT
Organism: Rhopalosiphum padi; assembly: GCF_020882245.1. Lineage (NCBI taxonomy): Eukaryota > Metazoa > Arthropoda > Insecta > Hemiptera > Aphididae > Rhopalosiphum > Rhopalosiphum padi. The sequence continues at coordinate 5,869,768 of NC_083598.1, read as the reverse complement.
TGGTGTAGAGATCTTTTTAATGATTAGTGATAATAACCAACAACAACAGTAGAAAGAGAAAACATATATATAGTATATAGATATTGATTTATCAATAAAAAGTAGTGCTATCGCTGTATGGCTTCTTCCCTACCAATTTTTCTTGTATTACATATTATTATTGTGCCCTAGGACATAGATTTTATATTTTTTTAATACAAATTAAAAAAAAAATGTATTTATTGTATTAAGACCATTTTTACAAATTATAAAATGTTGATAGATTAATATTAATTATTTTTATTTTCAAATCATCATTGCCCCATATCTTTTAAATTATTTATTCTTAATACAACAAGTTAAAGTACTCAAAACTACATGTTTTAATTTCGGATTAGATACTTATACCTACAACATTTTTACAAAAGTCAACTGTTTGATGTTTCACAATTTACATAAAAAAGGCGATAGTCTTTGAAATTAAAAATTGATTAAAATATAAAATACGCATTAAAAAGATAGTATAAGATAATTTAAATACTTATGCATTAGAAAATATGGTCCATATGTATATAAGTAAACTTCGAAATTTAAAAAATCAGATTTTAAGTGTATTCATTATTAAAAAATGGGGGTGAAAGTATACCCGCCGAATCTCCCTGTATTGTCTCTATGATTTACTTATATAATATTTATTTTTGTAACTTTAAACTAGGTTATTCTACAATAGTAGAACAATTTATTTTAGTTGATATTTTAGATATTAAAATCGATTGGCCATCGATTGTGTTAAATTATAGATAAAATAAAAAAATGAAGAAAAAAAAATGTAGGTGTATTTATAGGTACATTCATCGTTTGCTGCGTGTGTTTATTATTTACTCACTATCACAATAATAATAATAATTATTAATTAAATTATTATAGGCTTTTGCCGACCGTCGTGCAGACCGGAGTGAAGTGGCATTGTGGTGCGGCGGGCGTAAGCTTTCAAATTCCTTACGCGAGGCGTAACCGCCGGCCCATCACTGCTCACCATTCACCGCCAACTTCAGCTGTAGTACACTGAACCTTTCCCTGTCTCGAGGTGTTTATGTGCACCGAATCTCAGCGGACCTGGGAGCGGCGTCGACATTCTACCGGAGTGTTTAGCTCCGGCGTGTGACATTTGGGCAACGGCCGCAAAAACGGGACAGAACTTTAACAATTTTCGACTTGAGTATAATATTATATACATTATACATATACATATATATATATATATACATACGTATTTTATTATATCCTCTTAAAACTTTTGTGAATGTAATATAATAATAATATATTCTGTACATATATTATTATTGTGTTTCCGTAACGAAATGCGTTGAATAAAAATAATACGTATTATAAAGGTTTTTTGGCCAACAGTCTCGAATAAGAGCACGATGATGTACGTATATCGTTTTGGTTTTCTCGATGGCTATATTACAAAATATATATACATGATGATTCACTTTACATGCTCACTCCTCTTTCCTTCAATAATGTAATTATTCAAAATCTGATTTTTGGAATTTTTATACACACTTATAGACAATATTTTTAAATTTATAATACTTTTTCATACTGTAAAGGAAGTATTTTGTGGGAGATACAAACTCTTGTTTTTCAGTTGAGAACCCCCTTTTATATTTTAAATTATTTAGTTGATAATTTTTTTGTAAATGTTGGCGTATCAAAACTAAGATTTAAACGAGCAGTTTTGATTTATTTATTTTAAAATTTTATTAATAAATATTAATCTGTATTAAAGTTTATAACTTGTAAAAATGTATTAAGTATGTGAAAAAAACTAGATCCAATTCAATTTTACATATATTTAATGATTTGATAAAATTATTTTTAATGAGTATTATTCTTAATAAAAATAATTTACAGTTAATTTATGAGAAATTACTCGTTAGAATTTTGAATTAGGTACATATAAATTTTAAAAATGAATCTACTAAATAATTTATATTAAAAAGAAGGTGTTCTCATTTCAAAAATAGAAGTTTTTATCACCGTATGATACTTCTTAAGTAGTACAGAAAATCTCAAGAATTTTAAAATGTGGTCTTGAACTATATTTAAATATTTCAAAAATCAGAATTTGAATAAATTTATTATAAATGAAAAAATGGGGGTGAGGATGCTTGGCGAATCACTTTGTGTATATAAATATTATACACAACCAATAGTTTTATATACATTCATATAATATAAATGTATATACTACAACGCGTTAGCGGGGGTACGTTTTGGATTTATTCACTGCAGAGTGGGGATTTTATACACATGGTAAACATTTAAATTCTACTGTCATTGTAAATATATTATATTATTAAAAAGGTTGGTGCGACCGGGTGGTTTAATCCTCACGATCTGCCGCGCAAAAACTGCGATTATCTCACAGCCCACAGAATATTTTGTTTTTCAAGAATTAAAATTAACCATTAACTCGAGCAGTATTCGTAACAATTCATCCAAAAAATATACTCAATGTTGATGATTAGAAAAAATCCTCTACTCCAAAACGTGATTACAGACATAAAATCATATCATTACGTAAAAACAAAAGATTCTTAAATCCGCCCAGAATAAAAAGAAAGCATTTTTGGAAGGTATTTTGAAATACCTAAATTTTAGCCCCTCCTTTATATTTATAATTGGTTTCCACCATGTTTGAAACAATACAATATGTATTATTGTATTTTTTTTTTTTGGCTTTTCAACAGTCGATATTCGATTATCAATATCGGCATATTTATTTGTCTAAAGTAATATAATATAACAGGTACGCTGTGAACGTGTGTAATTATTAGAACAGATAAAAACTAAACATTTTCCCTCTAAATACCTAATGATTGTTACTATATTTGTTTAGATAGGTAAAAGATATCGTTTTCGATTCTCAATATTATGTGAATGTGTGATTGTAATCTTTATAACCTTATTGGCATATAATGCATTTAATAATATTTTATGCAGCATGGGAAAAAACGGTAAGAAATAATAAAAGCGTGGGGCATGATTGTAGGGTCAACTTACTCTTAAAATATGAACGTGGATTCTTTGACAATTTCATACCTAATGCTAAGAAAGTATATTTTGGGTTTATTTGGTAATGTTATCCTTTTGTTTTGTGTGATTAAAACATATTATAATATTTTTATGTTTTATAAATTACATTTTAATTGAAATAATTAAAATAAAAATGTTTTATACCACCTATAGCAATATTCGTTTAGGATAATATGTTTCATTTCCGCTGGTAAAAAGTATAATATGATGTGTACGTGCTTTTCAAAAAAAAAAAAAATGTCTGCATAACTGTTGGTAACCAAATGTTGTTGGCATCTCCGATTTTTAAAAACAAATATACAACAAAAAATAAAAATCCATAGCATATATATATTTTACATTTGAAAAATATTCTATTTATTTACGCCGTGAACTACGTACCAGTTTTGCAGTGTAATATTCATATTATTATTATAATACACATATACACATATTTGAGAGAAAACTATCCGATTTAATAGAAGAAAAATAAATAATTCTAATGGTGATTATATTTACATCGTTATGATTCGATTATCTTTAGCTGGGCGTTTCGCGTGATGATAATAATAATAATAAAAAATCGTCTCCAGTAAGACGTATAATGACAATACGAATTTAGCAAAACGCATTCTGATATATTAAACGCTTGCGAAACTGGCGAAAAGCCATTTTAAACGAGCAATTCGCGTAGATAAACATTTTCTACGAGTTCAGTTGATTTAATGATTCGGACGCATTCTGTCTAATGTAACCATAGCAGCAGTCGAAAAGTCGTAAAATGACAATTTAGCTGGGAATTAATATTATACATTTATATTAACTTATATATAATACTAGTGCTAGATCAAGAGATGTGATGCCCCTAGGCCTTGTACCAGAATATTGCCCTTATTATTGATGTTTGTTTATGACAAAACTATAGGGGTTTCGTGCCCATATTGCCATAACACTTATAACTTGTTTTTTTACGTACTTAGAAATTCACTTGAACGTCTCATTCACATGACGGTTGTTTCTCTGTCTAATGTACTTACTTACTACATAGAAAATTCGTGTTCGAAAAAAAAACAATTTTGTGTTGGTATTATCAAACTTATGGTAAAGAAAATTCATGTGATCGTTTTGATTTGATCGATGTTGAATATGGTAATATGGTAACGAATCACAGAGATTACTTTTATGCTTTTTAGTCTAAATTTTTATTTTTTATAAGCTGATAAAATTTCTATTGGAAGTATACCAAATTATTTTAAATTGACTACAAATGTCATAAAATAGTTAACCATTAAAATTATTACTGATTAAAAATAATAATTATTTTAAATACTTGCCTAGTTATGTTATTTATAATATTTAATAAAATTAACAGTTTATCAATAAATTTGTGTATTTAAGGAACTACTATATTTTTTTTATCATAACGCATAGAAGTTATAATATATTAAGAACGTCATAAACTTAATGACTTATACAATTTTTCATACTACTGAATTGAATAAAAGATATTGAAAGGTTCAAATACTGTCAAACCCTTAACTTTACTATTTAATCTGTCACGCAAAAACCTAATTTAATGTTTTCGATTTGTATTGAAACGAAATGAGTGGTTGTTAAGTATTCACATTTGATGTAAATATATTTTAAGTGTAAATTGTGTACATAATTTGTTATTATTAAGGTTACACAATTATTTGTATATATAATATATATATCATTAAGTATTGTGAATAAAAACATTTAAGTTTAATATAGTAATTTATTTTTTAACACTAAAAAATTATTTAGTACGTAAACTGTAAAAATGACCTAAAACAATATAAATACGATATTGTTGGTCGATTTAAATAACATTTAAAAAATTTAATTTTTGTATAGCTCAAAAAGAGTGAAAAATTGTTGAACATTTTACCATGTAATAAAAATAATAATATTAACATTAGGTGAAATTTTAAGTCTTGTTATTTTTTTTTTAAATACAAAAAAATATCAAAAATTGTTTGAGGAGATATTATAATTATTTAACGGGTGAATATCGAATTTCGTAAATGTTTGAACTGGAAATGATCATAAAAAATTAATTTGGCTTTCCAATAGAATTTTTTTTTAGGTTGATAAACTAATAAAGAACTTTTCATAACATTTTTTTAAATTTAGAAGTATAATAAAAAAAATGTTATAAATTTATAATTAAAAAATAATTTACTAATATTTCGCATAATTGGTATGAACTGTATCAAAATTTTAAATTTTAATGCTTATAAAAAAATATTGTGATAATAGATTTTTGATATTTTTTAACTGAGAATTAAAAAAACTATGAGAAACTTTGTAATAAAATTTCAACTATTTTTACTCAGCGAATAGTTTTTAATCGACATTTATAAACAAAAATTTAAATAAATAGCTTAAATATAGTCAAAATATTTTGAAATTTTATTTTGAATAGAAAATGATAATATAAATATTTGATGAAAATATCAAGTAACTACGGTTATTTGTTTCAAAAAACAAATCGATTTTTCCGAAAATTGGATTTGCGTAAAAATACTGGTTTTTCCTTGTTTGTTTTTCCTAACTATAAAAATAAGTACTGGTAATCTTTAAGTTTATCTCTTAAAAGTACAAAGTAGATTCAATTTTATAACCACCCTCATTTTCGAAGAATTTTATCGACATTTACCATGTACTCATAAAAAAAAAAAAAAAACACATCATGATAAAATCAATAGATTCATCGCTCCGCTCAGAATCAAAAAGTAAGTATTACAATATTGTACTCAAAATACTATTTTATTGTAATATATAAAAATAACTATCGTTCTTTATTTTCTATTGCTGATTAGAGTGTGATTGTATAATACCGAAACAAAAGAGCCATCAACAACGATGATGTATAACAAACGGACGAATTTTGCCAGTTAATTTTTATGTGAGCCTCTCGTTCGACGTCGCATCAGCGGAGTTCTTAATTCCACGGATCCATAAATAAATTGAATTAATACCGACTAAAGCTTCTAGTGGATATTGTACAGTTGTTCGTAGTGTTCGTACTCGATATTATTATTATAATTTTCTGAAATGCATCTCATCTTATTATTATTATCGGATGATGCGAAAATCTCCCACAGAAACGAATGTTTCTTGGATCACTGCCTAAGCGCCGCGAGGAGGTACGTGCGGGATTTGTATTATTATTATTATTATTATTATTGTTGTTATTAATATTATCATCTGAAAACACTATACAGAAATGCGAAAATAACTATAATATGATACCCGTCTATCGTCGCTTACATCGATTTATTTTAGTGTATTTTGTATTCTTATTTTCATCTTTTTTTTTTATCTTAACGATATTATTTTCCATTCGTGCTGAAAAAAAGAGGCCATAATTATATGCACTACACCAATTGTTGTTATTTCAATTCATCGGCACAAGCTCATATAATTGTAATACAAATAATAATAACTAGAATGAAATCGTTTATCTCTTATTATTTACATTTAGGAAAAAAATAAAACGTTTGTCCAACAACACAATTACCTACGTACTACCTTCTTCATTCACGTAATCGTATTTGTTTATTTATGATTTTTGGGTAGAGACCTATGAAAAACAGTTGAATATAAAAATTAGATTAGAATAATAATAGTGATATTAATTATATTAACAAATGTTTAACAAGACTATACAATTTCCAAATAGTTGTAACAATATGAGAAAATATTGAGGAGTTTAAATTAGGGATAGATTTAATATGCACCTCATAGGCTCATTCTCCACGGATATCCCTAATTACTTTGAATTGCGAAATATGAAAGAACACGAATTAACTGGGAAAATACTGTAAAACTTAGTTGATAAGGACTAAGAGATATAAGAATGGTATGAATTTATTGTATCACTGTGATTATTTGTTTTGTAGTTTTATTAAATTACGTCTAAAATTCGGTCACGGACTCGTGGACAGACGGCAAGGAACCGTGTGCATTTTTTATTTATACTGATATTGTTGTTGACTGACCCGTTACACGTTGTGTTTGATATCCACCATCTTAGGGCCTTACGTTTTCAGTGAAAATTGTATTTAAATAAATAATAAATAACATTAATCTACAAAAGTAAGTACTGTCTATTCAAGACACCTAGTCATTTTTATAACATATTTTTTAAAACAGTTAAATAAAAAAATCCTAAAATTTAATGAAAATTGACCAAATTGTATAGATATTGGATAGCGTATAATTTAACTGTAGCGTAGTGTTGAGTTATTTTATTGGTTTTCTAATTTTATTTTAAACTTTAATTTAAATATTATGTTATGTAAATGAAGAAAATAGATCAGGTAAATCAGAGAGCACAACTAATGTTGTCTCGCCTAAATCGTGTTATAGCTATGTTAACTACACCATAAACATTTTTAGAAAAGTAGTTGAATCTCCAAAATTATCCATACGTTATAGATGGATGAAGGCTGAAGTAAGCAAATCGTTCATCCATAGAATATTATAAGAAATAAAATATAGTAATAGAAAACTCAATTTGTTTAACAGTTTCAAGTATAGGTGACAAAGAAAAGAATTTATCATTTTGTGATTAGACACTACATAATCCAGTAATCCAGTAATTGAAGATAAATTAATTTTTACTGACGTATCTACTTTAAAGAATAACTAATATTCTTATAAAAAACCAAAACTTAATTAGTTTTAATTTAAACGATTTCCACTTAATTTTAAAATTTTAAAAATAATATGAAAACATAATGGTCATCTTGGGGAAAAAAAATTAAATTGCTTATTTGTTAGTAAGATTTTCAAAAAACAAATTTTGAAACTTATGTCATTCAATTGAAATTTTAAATACATTAATTTTCCACGGAGATACTAAGGGTGTTACAGGAGTTCTGGGACACACTATATACACTACGGGTAGATTTAAATTCTTGTCGACCCGTTTTACATAAAGTTAAAATTCATTTCTGTTAAGTTGTACGCCAGTTGACTTTCTCAACATGAAATTAATAAATATTCCAATTACCCTGAAGTTAATCCTTTATTCATTTATTTTATTTTGGTATAATTCTTTACAAAAGTCTTATAGACTGTGACTTTCATAACTTGGGTATTTTCCAGTTCTTAAATTGGCGACCCATATGTATTAAATCAGTGTCGTAAGCAATCATAAATCATTACAAGACTGATTACAAAAACATGATGCATACATTTATTCTCATCGAACGTATAAACGCGTGTGGTCTGTGAACAATTTTCTCAAATAATTGAACTACAAGATTCAAAATAAATTTAAATAATGAAAAACATATTGTTGTTTGAAAACATTTTACGAGCAGAATGCATTTTTAAATTTTGATTTATTTTGAATATTTCAATAGAATGGTATCACGCATATTTCAAGTAATACTAAAAACGATGACAGGGTTTTTATAGCAGTTTTCGGCCATGTTTAATAACCGTACAGGATTTGGAGAGACCCCAAATTATAGAACGTTCAAGTATCCAAATGGACGCAAGATAAGGCGGCTAATGCGTATATTTACACTTTCCAAAGCGTGTTTGTACTGTCGTCGGTATTGGCGAGCGTCCTGATGTGCGCGTTTATCGACGATACGTGTCACTGATAAAGTTTTAAAAGTTCAAAGACGTTCGGTATTAAGTTTGTCAGCAATAAATAATGCTATCAGCATGTAAGGCAACCGATAACATAGTCAATGAAGAAATTCACGGAACAATAGCGTTAACTTTACTCCCCAGAGTACGCAGTGAGCGCTGCACTGAGAGTCCAATTTTAATAATGTCGTGACCTTTAAGATTTATATCACTACAAAAAAATATTGTGCCACTATTTTTCATTATTGTACATAAATTTCAAATGTGGCAACCCTATAACATGCGCGTCGTCTTCACAGATACTGTTCTACTATAAAAACTCGCCTATACTACTATATTAAAGGAGCGTTGTGTGGTTTTTTTTCAATTTTAAAATAATAATAAAACTATTTAGGTATAAAAGAGTACGGTATAAAGAACCAAGAGAAACCATTCGTAGTGTGTTATTATGTGACTCCATTAAAATTAATGATGATAAAGTCCACGCATTAAACCGTTACGATATATATATATATATATATATATAAACACTTTTACTATATGTACCTCAATGGCTATATATAGATTATCGTAGCTGTAGCTAAATTGGAATAACACCCAGAGATATTGAATTTTTGTAGGTTTTAAACATTTAAAAATGAATAATACAAATTAGGTAATTGATAATTTTAAATTATAATCGTACGCACGTATCAAAAAGCAAAGCAGTATGCCAGTATAGGTACTTATTTATTATTGAACTATATTCAGTTTGCAGGAGGATCTAAAGCTTAATAATCGGCCGAGATTATTGATCGTATATTAAATATATTTTTTTAGATTCTGAATGTATAAGTTTTATAATGAAGTGTGTTTAAAAAAAAATTAATTTTCGATCTGTCATCACGTTTTTAGAGGTATGCTAAATGTTTCAGTCTTTAACTTTGAGGGAGGTCTCTGGTAAGGAATTAGATATATTTAGTATTTTTTGAAGGGTTTAAGAGGGTGTAGCATAAAAAGGTTATACGGTAAAACTAAAAAAATACGAATAAAGCGGGAATATTTACACAGTTCTGGTTTCTGATAAAACCGTTTTTTTTTTCATTGTAGTAACTCAATAATTATAAACGTTAGAGATTGAATTTCAATTAAATATTATAATAGCATTTATTATAGGTGATAAAATTATCAAAATAATTTAAGCAATAACTGGGCATTTAACATTTTGAACTTCTTTTAGTTGTTTTTCGATTTATATATTTTATTAAAGAATTTTGATGAATGAAAAAACGCACTATTTTTTTTTTATTGCTATTTTAAATTATAATTTTGAGAAAATGAGATATTTTACACAAAAAGACTAATGATTTCAATTGTTTTGTTGTGATTAAAAATTTTTAATTTATTAGTTTAACCTACTGTATTACGGATATCGGGGTATTAATGTAAATATAATATTATAAAGTACCCTTAAAAACAAAGGACATTTCGGCCAGAATAAGATTTCAATGAGTTTATATTTGATACATCCATTATAGCGACCTACTCAATGACGAAGTACACTCAAAACCTACTAGACAGCGACATACTTGTGTTTTTTTTTTAGAAATAAGGCACACATCCGTATGATGGACCGAACAGATTCAAAAATATAACCAGATTTATTCATCTCAAGTGTCAAATTTATAATATTGTGTTATTTATAGTTATACACGCTATATTAATTACATACATACTCAATATTGTATCGCGAATAATACGTTTTATTTAAATGTTTCATTGCAGAGTACGCATCCACAACATTATTCGTTTGCCGCAGAGTATAATATAGGCAGTATACAGTGTACCTATACTATTTCAATATCTAGCTAAAAGCTAAAGCGAATAAAAAAAAGCGTGTCGCAATAGTATAATGTGTATTGTGTAACGCGTATAATATTATAAAATTTTTACCAAAGAAAAAATGGCAACCAGCACAACAGGAATACGCCCATGATGATCCCCAGCGTGCGAGCAGCTTTGTGTTCGGTCCTCCAACTTGTGCTAGTGGTCTTTGTCGCCGTTGGAACTGAAAAATAAAATATCGTAAAAATAGTTTTTTAATCTCAGATGAAATAGTACGCGGTGAATGATATGAATTTTCATACGCCAAATATCGTCAGAAAACCGAAATGTATTTTATCAGTTAATTAAATACTGTTCTTACACATGCAAACTATACAAATTAATATTATTATATATTCCGAACCGTCGTGGTCGTTTTGAAATTTATTCTAAGTGTTTGATACAGAATATGAGATATTATAGTTTTTAAATCGTGGATTTCATGTGTGTGTGTGTGTGTGTGTGCAGGGCGCTAGTGCGAGTCTGTATTTACGGGTACATCGAGATGTCAAAATCAGCTCACGTAGAAGTTAAGGAAACTATAATTAAAGTTATCCCGGGGGAGAGGGTATTTGATAATTAATGGTGTACCGCGTAAATCACAACGGTAGCAGCAGTTAATTAGTCCAGCATCCTGATAGTAAAATATAATATATCAAATATTGAAATATCAATAAAGTTTGGTGCGCATTTTATTCCACTGCACTGACGGTGGATAATGTTCAACAGTAACCACCGAAGTCGTACATCAATATTTTAATTTCAGTATATCTGGTAAAATATATGAATACAATTATTAACCTTTTTTTAAGAAAGGTTTGATAACTAGAAAAAAACTATACGAAAAATGTTTTAGATAAACCAATTATTTTTAACCTATGTCACAACAGTTTTGAAATTGTATAAATAAAAAAATTAGGCATTGATTAAACCAAGTTGACCGACTTGTCAGCATTTGTTTTGTTCTCTTTTTTTGGTAATCGTATATTTTTTCAGAGAGGGCACTTAATCTTAAATTTCAATTTTCATGAACAGCACCGTATTACCGTTATTCAGCTTTATTTCGATTTAATTATAGAATCGGTTACTTAAAAATGTGTCTTAAGGCCAGCTGTTGTATCAATTACAGAGATGAGCCCAACTAAAAAAAAACATTTTGTCATACCATCGAAACGTTTCAATGTTTTTTAGAAGTTGGCATCAGCAGGAAGCACAGTTTGGGCACTGACATTGATACACGGCGTGACACAAGTTATTCTTTTCGAACAGAGTTTATGAATTTAACCTATTCAGCCACTTTTCTTTTAATTTACTAAATCCATGCCCAAAGTGTTAGCAAGAAAACAGTCGGTAAATCTATTCTAAAAGTCCGTTACGATTTTCATTAAAAAATAAAGAATGTAAATAAACGCAGCTGCGTCCTTTAAACAACTCGCTGTACCAAAGATAAACCTAAAAAACCCTTTTCTAATTCACGTTTAAATTAATTTTGTGATTTAATTAAAATTTACTGGTCTCATGAGTAATTCGTCTGCGGTGGAAGTACAAAGCTCTGCTAAAATTTTAGCCGGTCTTCCGTTCACGGGATTACGCTGTTTTACTATATTGTGAAACATAATAATATAATATTTCGATGTAACGAGTGGCGTGACTGTGTGTGTGTGCCAGCCACGATTGAAATCATGATGAGTCCAATAGCTTATTTACATTTCTCGCGTGGTTTGAAACATCGCGCGTTCTATATTATTTTTGACGGGCGCACCCAAATGTGTCACAAAGATGATCTATGTAAATCTTCCAATGATAAATTAACAATTATTTGATTCGGTCGAAAGACAACATGACAAGTGAAACCCACCGATGTCAAAATTATAGAGCGCTCAAAAATATATTCTTTACCATACTATCCAAATGTCACTACAACTTATTTTAAAACGCCAAAACAAATAATATATAATACAGCTAGAGTGCGATTTAAATATTTAATAATATATAAACAAACTTTTCATAAATGACTATGTTTAATATGTTGGCCGTATTTTTTAACCAAAGTTTTTAGATTTATTTTGAATGTCTTCAAATAAATTTATTAATGGTTTATACTAGTATTTATACTTAACTTTATTATTATTATTTAGATACAAAATTAGAACACTGAAAAAGATTACATATTGTTTTACTCTTTTCAAAACTATCGTGGTTTTTGTCAACACAAAATAGATACAGTTTTAATATTTTATTTAGTGTTTGGTATAGTAATTGGAAGCATTAAAGAAAGACGCTATCATGCGTACAACTTTAACCGTAAAATAAAATAAAAATACATTATTAATTTTTATCTTTCGCTGTATTGCATATATATGCCAATTTAAATAGTTATAAAATTATTTAAATTTAATTCACGTTAATATTTTTATTTTTGAATTATATAGATTTTTTTAAATAAATTTGCATGTATAACGATGTCGTTGCTATTCTGTTATTATTGCTTATTCAAATACAAAATTAAAGTAGTTTGAAATTTTCGTATGCATGTCGATAAATCAAAAAATGTAATTTAAAATACTGTAGATAAAATTGATCAAATATAGAAATTTCTATATTAGTAATTATCCTGAAACTATTTTAAGTTTTAATAAATATTTTTATCAATTGCATAATAATATGCGTAGTAATATATTTTAATTATTATTTGCTCAACAATTCATAGTCTATAATCTTGATGTATTAATTATAATTCAATGCAATTAGTTATTTTTGAAGAAATATTATTGGTAAGGATACTGTTAAAATATAAATGGAAAAGGATAAATAGCCTCATTTGATTATCTATAGTACTAATGTAGAGTTTATTATTAGTCTCTCAACTTTAAACAGATATTGAGACTGTACTTGATATTTTTTTTTGTTATTAGCGCAGATTTTGACATTGACGACCAAAAATAAGGTCGAAACTTGATCAGCAGGCACTGTTCATTGTATATAAGTAAAACATTTTAACTATTGCGATTGGAGATAGAATCAATAAAAGTCAACGATTATTATCGATGTATTATAATTTATAAACTTATAATACTAGATTCAATTTAATCACACAACATTGACCTATCGAAAAGCGGTAAATACTCGTATTTCAGTCTCAGCAGAATAGCATTTAATTTGGTGTAATGATGATGACGGTGTTCCGCTTTTATTTAGATAAAAATCTGCCTTTTGCTATAAATCCCGCCGAGTAGCTTAATTGCGTAGGTACTAGTTGTAGTGGTGCAATTTAATAAATTTTTTAAATGATTTCCTCCTTCCTCGTTCCCCCTCGGACAACTACCCATTTTCGTTTTAATGTGGGTTCTTACACGAAATCCAATGTTATAATTTAAGTGTATGATTATATATACGTAAACATATATATATATATATATATATATATATTTGTAGGTCAAATTCTGGGTAGACTACGACCGACCGTAGTTGTACTGTGGTGCATTCAAAACTCCGACCCACCCATTTAATGTATACTACGTACTCTCTCTCGGGATCGATGCAGATGCCACAACGAAGCGTTCAGATTAAAATTAAGGATATTATTGAAACTCAATGAATCTGAGAATGAGTTCTGCAGACCGACAGAGTAGATAGTTATGTGTTGTGTATTATACGTGTTGTTGATATGAATTTAAACTGTTATCATCACTAGTGTTATTAATTATTATGCCAAAACTATATATACTAATCGACAGCTAATGCGATTAGCCGTTTATCGCGTAACACCGTGGCATGACGTTATATTACATCAAACACTAATCGCCAACGTAATCGATCAATATTTGAATCCACATAACATTTTACAAGTTCAAATTGATTAATACCGTATAATTATATTTTTGGTGGTAATAACAGTAATAACTTCATAATTATTAAAGTATGGTTTTATATAATTGACTAAAATACAGGATAACAATATTGACTATAGATTTTATTGTAAGCATAAATAATTGTAAAGGCACAATATTGAATCGTAAGAGATAAACACGGTCTTCATAGAAATACTATCCATTAGATTTATTTTCAAAAACAATTATTTTATATAGAATAGTCCAGTCATATTGTTGTTCATTTATTTATCATGATCAAATTATGTGTGAGACTTAAGTCACTGCAAATTGTTCTGGGTAGTTATATCTATTCTTATGAAATTAACAAGCTCAATAGATATAAAGCTTATTATTTTGTATTTAATATTAAATTCTGAACAAAGCATCTGATTACGGATAATTTTTAATATTTATGTAACTCATACATATACTTATATAATCTAAAAAAAATTGATCATTTTTTTGTCGCTGTTTAAAAATAAATAACTAAAATACTTTTTTAAAATATAAATGTTGTAAAAGATATTTATATTATCGTATCGAAAATTTTCAACTTTTTTTTGATTTTTTAAATTTATATTGTTAACATTTTTTCTTAGTAAAAAAGCTTGAAAAAGTAATAATACATGTATCTTAATGAATTATCAATAACTACTATAAAAACACCGAATAGTTATAATTTTTTGAAGCGTTTAAGATTTTAATAAAATTGGAAATAAAAACGAAAAATAACTATTTTTATTTTAAAGATTTTAGTTATTTTGTTGTTATTAAAAAAATAATATTATTTCTAAGGTATAATTTATAAAATTCAATATTAATAGACACTTGCACGTCATCAATTCTACGCAGTATAGTTTTTTGCAATAAATGATTTATCATTGAGTTCAAGTTTAACACATACATTACAGAGGTATATCATGGCGAGGGACATTCGATTAAAACTTACTATTCAATTTCTTAATTTTTTTATATGTGTAAATAAAGTCAAATTCCGAAAGTGTCATATAACGTTTAATTTATTATTATATTAGATTTAAAATTTGAAATTGGATGATTAAATATTAAACGTTAAATGTGATAATATCAAAAAAAAAAATAAAACTTCAGAAACTAAATACTAAATACTTAAGAAGTTAGAAGTACCTACATTACGTAATATAAGAACATAGAATAAACACAGATACATGATTTTTATTGGGTATATGTATATCATACAAAATTGAGATATATTGAGAGTATATTATATAATAAATAGATATAAACTTAATAATAAGTATGCATAAGTAATGCATTGTTATCATATTAAATTATCTAAATTTTATAAGTTAAGATATTTATGCATTGTTTAAAATAAATAAAATGTTCTTTACAACGGAAAGACAATTTCCTTAACTACCTTGATTATTCTAGCTAGATTTATTTATAACACACAATCACAAATAATAAAAATATATTATTATATTAATATCATGTTATAATAGACATTTTTAAATTAGATGTTAATCTTATTTATTTATTTTATATTTGTTTTTTATTGATTATGAGAAATTTTGGCTTCGATATTTAGACCATTAGCATTACGTAAATAAATATATATTTTTTTTAATTAAAAAATAAAGAGATATTAATGATAATTTGTGCTTGAGTAATAAGAAATGGAATCAATAAAGCTGATTTTAAATTAGATTATAATTTTACATATTTACGATAAGATTGATTATTTGTATATCTCTAATAATAATAGCAATGTGACAATAATATTGATTTTAGTAATAAATAATAATATATTGTTATCTATAGTTAATCAACTATTTTGATTTAGATTTTTTTTTTAAAACTGAATAGTATATTATTTTCATTCTCTGAGTTTGGGCTTAAGATTATATTAGTTTTTATTCTCTAAGGCCTAAGTATTAAGCTTTCAGCTTAATACTACTATAAGAACATTTACATTAGTCCGTTTGCTAGTAAACATTAATATACTTAAACAAAATGTCTATATAACGGAATTGGGAAAACATAAATATATAGTTTTAGAAGTTGATTAAAATTAAAACTAAATTGTACTATATTCTAGATACTTTTAAAATTAATACCACAGATATTTTGAACCTATAGAAAACGATAAATCATTATTTCAAAACTTGATGTTTCGTGTTTTGTGATGAAAAAATAAACCAAAACCGAAAAATAATGGTGAGCTTTAAAACTGTTAATATATTATCATAAAACACGAAGTTTCAATAAAAGTATGTTATATCTATGAAAAAAGGTTATTTCCAGTAAATAAAGCCTGTATTAGGTTCTTCAAGTTTAAAGTATTTTTTTTATATCCATAATCGTTTTATTTTGAAAATTGCTAAAGTAAATAAAAATTATGTGAAAAAAAAATTATAATAAATAACAGATGTTTAAATTCTGCATAAAAATGTATTACTTAAAATGTTTAATGCTCATAATGGAAAAATTTTAACCATTGACTTTGTTTTAATTTAATACATAGATAGGGCTCAATCCAATATCAGAGATCATCGTTTTGATTCAGCCTAATTGAGAAGAGCGTTATATTATTATTATTATAACCGTATTATTAAATACGTTAATAATTTATAACATTTCAAAACAAGTATGACCTAAGATTTACCTCTATTACGTTTGTATAAGCCGGTTTTATTTCTTATAGTTTTAAAATCTTATAAATGAAAAAAATGCATTGAATATAAAAATTATTTTTATGAAATTGATCTAAGTACCCTTATATAAGTATTTAAAATATTATAACTTAAAGTACTCAAAGCTATAGTTTTAATTTTAAAAGTATTACCTTATACAAATATATAGGTGCCTATATCTTAAAGTAAACTGTCTTAAACATTAAATAAAATATATGATTGTTGACATAATAAAATTTAAATTTAAACTGTTACTATAAATGTTAGTTATATATATTTAGCGGTGCATAGATAATAAAATCGAAAACACAATCGAAATAAACCCTGTAGGTACTACAGTTTCAAGCTTTTATAAACATTACAATATTACAAAGTGCAAATACAAACAAGTATAATATCGTTGTAAAATTATAATTTTAAGCCTGAAAAATAACGGTATAGTTTGAAATTTAATTCAAATCTAAAATAATCGACGAGGATTTCAATTATTTATGATAATTAAAAGGGCATGAAAAAATTCAATACTTTTTTCGAATCCAATTATTGTCCAACTCACGTCTCAAAGTTCAAACTAATATTTTTTTGCCTATATTTTTCCATCATAACTTCAGATATTCTAAAAATTTAAATTTGAAAGAATTATTGACAATATAATCAAGTTCTAGATTTTATAAAGTAGAATTAATTAATATAAAATTTAAAAACCAATAGCTTCGCTTCTACGTGTAGAATTACATGAAGTATTAATTTGATAATATTATAAAAATATTATGTATATTAATGACTCTTATGACTTAAGAAATGAAATGAAATGAATATTCACTAGATTAATGTAAAATAATCACTTGACCTAATTAGATTTTAATTAATTTTTTAATTTAAAAATGTTATATACTTATTGTACCTATGTGTGCATTATAATCAAATAAATAAACCGTTCTCCATAGTTTTACTAATTATGTAATATTACGCTAAGCAATAAGGAGATAAAGGATGAAATATAAATTCATTTTTCATAGGTATTGAAAAATAAACTATATATATATAGTTAATAATAATAATATAATATAGGTACTAGGTATTTACCTACTTGTCAAAAAAATGGAAAATAATTATTGTGACGATGACGGCTGAAAAAGTATGTATTTTTATCACATACCATTACGTATGTATCGAATAGTTGATATATATTTAAGCCTATACAAAAATTGATAGACACATACGCATCTCTTGACAACCTAACTTTCGTGTCATGTATACAAATTTAAATAAATTTAAATGCGGTTTTAGATTCTCTTGCAGACTATTGGTTTCAAATATAATATATATATTTTTGAACTGACACGTATCACGAATACAATAACACGATTATGTCTTTTAAACAAACTATATCTCAATGCTCTTTGAGTCTGATAGAATATTTTGCATCGAAAAGTCATAGTATAATTTCCCACAAAGTAACGTAAATCATTCGGATTTGAACACGTTAGTATGACTAACTCCTTTGTGTTTCTGAAATTGTAACGACAATCTGAATTAAAAAGAATAACAGGTATACAAGAGAACAAACATTATTGAATGAAGGTATATAAATTTGTTCGACGTCAATACATTTTCTGATAAAATAATATCATTATTTTTAAAAGTTGCCTCTAAAAGAGTAAGAGCCAAATAAAATCGAATGTTTACTTTAATGGTCTATAGTATATATTTTTATTTTGAAAACACTGTGTACTAGTGTTGTTGTCTCGAGGAATTATCTTCTCTTGTTCTGTAATTATAAAATTAATTCAAAGTGTCAAGCATTGAACCAACAAAAAATAAAAGCAAAGAAAACTTAAGTTAAAATTGTCTAGTCACAATTAATGTCGTATGGAGATATTCCCACCACTTCTTGTTTTAATGTGGGTGTGTATAGAGGATAAAAATGTTTTCCTTTTTTTTATTTAAACAATACGAGTATATATTCATTTGTAAATGAGAAACGTTAAGAAATGTTTTATTTGTTCAAAATAAATAAAAAACAAAAAATATGTGACAAAATAATTATTCAACAACAACAATGAGTAAATGGATATTCGAGATCAACGAGTATAAATAGTAAAATTGTTCTTATTTAGTATATACATACATGATATAATTAGCGAAGTCTCATAAAATATCTGTATAAAACATACATACATTAATATGTGACGTTATTATATTTTAAGGTATTTTATTCATTAATTTAGTCTTTTTATTATCCACAATCTGTCTCCAACTAAATGTGCTTAATAAAAATATGAGGTATTTGATGTCAATATAAATGGATTTTAACGTCAACACAGATCTTTCTTTATTTAATAGCAATTTGATATTTAAAAATTATTCATTAAATATTATATATTTATAATAAATTATATTAACAAGCTAAATATATGTAGGTATATCTTTATTTATTGTATGTTTTGCGTAGTTGCATAGCTATAAAGGTCACTCGTACTTAAATATATACATATAAATAAATAAATAAAATAAATTAAACTTATAATGATATTGTATTAATTATATTTTTTACGCTAAATATGTATAGGGCAATTTTGTTTGAAAAAATTCGAAAAATTCTGGGTATTCGGCGATTTTTTATGACAATAGTAGGTACTGTAATAGTAAATGATCTAAGTTTCAATTGTCGACCATAAAGTGTTTTTAGAAATACGGCTATTATAGTAAAATAAATAATAATTATTTACAATTTTCTTAAAGTATTATTAATAATCTACAACGTATAGTTAAGTAAGTAGGTAGTATGCGAAAGTAAGCTTTTTACGAACAGATTTTTTTCAGCGTTTGTCGTTCAGATATGTTGATAAAGTTTTTTTTTTAAATCTTAAAGATTATACATGACTCATTTAAATTGTAACTGTAAAATAATTTAATAATACGTCGTAATGTTATATTGTGTATGCGTTACACCCGTGCGTTGCACAGAATCTGAAATTTCATCATAACTAATGTTGTTTTGATAAAATCTTAACATAGGTCATCAATTAAATAATTTACATACTTACGTACATTTATACAATCTAATTCAATAATGAATAAAAAATATTTATAGTTTTTTAGTTGGTAATATTATAATTACTAAATCTTTGAACAATTGATACGTAAATTACTACTTACTTCTTAAAATGTACTTTGACTCGATAAAAATTAGTTTCAAAAATATATTTTCATGAAATGCGAAAATTAGAATTAATATTATAGTTTATAAGAATTTAAAAAATATAATTTACGAAATAAAATTAGAGCAAACATATGTAAGATTTAATATGGGTTAATATTTTTCGTATTATTATCTGAGTGCCACAACAAGAAAATAGTTATTCATGATTAAAACCCATGTCAAATGCAATGTTAGCGATAATAAAAATATATATATAAATATCGATAGTCAACTCCATTTTATTTGCATAACGATGTACTGAAGAAATTGGATGAGAAAAAACACTGAACCGTTTTAAAGGTTGGAGTTAACGAAAATATATCGTTGCTGATAATAGACATAGCCCCGAGGATTTTTTTTTTTTTACCCAATTCAATGATAATAATTTTATATTTAAAATAATTGTTCTAAGTTGTAACCGAGTGGAAATTCGAACTTCGGTCTACACGTTGAGGATTGTATTCGAAAAATGGTATTATCACAAGGATTTTTTAAATTGAATATGATACTTGCATACAAAACGTGTTTCTAAAAAAAACAACACATAATTTGGTATTCGCATCAAATACTGTCACACCAATTTATTATTATAGCGAGGTCTTAAGCTTAAATTCGTTTTACGATACGTCCACATACAATATAATACATTACTATTATATTAATACCATTCATACATATTTAATTTGCTTGGTGTACTAACTAAAAATTATAATATACATTTTATATTATTGGCACTATTTGGCTATTTATATTAATGATGTTACAGTTACCAATAAAAATACTTATTTATCTAAATCGAGATTGCATATTTTTTCTAAAATGCGATTCAGTCTATTAAGCAATACATTTTAGACTAATGAACGGACTTGAAATGGACAAATTTACAAGCTTAAGATCATGAATATGACAAGAAAATGGAATGATTTTATATTATATTGTAGTTTTTTGTATAATTTTTAGTGTTTTAGATTTATGTATATGATTTTGCATTTCATAAAAGAATTTTTAGCAGCAACTTTAAAAGAATTAAATTATAACTTTCTTTTTACTAGTTCACATATATATATATATATATATATATATACTAAATAATATGTACTTGGAAGTTATAATTGTATAATAAAAGTATAAAACCAAGTTCGACCTATAAAAATGTAAAGAAATATAAGAAAAATACTAACCATTAAGTTTATTACATTATCCAGTTTTAAAGTTAATAAAATACATAGGAGTAGAAAATATCAAAAATGAACGTCGTTCTAAATGGTAATAATCATCAATCATTCAGAATATGTATGGTTAGTTAGCTACTGAAAAAACATGTTAATTAATATAGCTAGCGATTTTAGAAAGAGTTGATTTTTATTACATAAAGCTAAATTAAATACATCAAAACTTTTAAAAAATTTAAACATTATGGTTATGTTTAATAAAATTAATTTTGAAAATATTACTTTAAATATAATGTTATTTTATAAATCATAAAAAAAGTTATTGTTGGAATTTTAAGATAAATAATAAATATTTGTTATTGTTTACCAAATTAACTTCGCATTGAACAAAAAGTAATTTATCAATCATTTTCATCGCCTTTATAAAATAATACGAATTTTTTAAAAAAGATAAAATTATTGAAATAGTTGAAAAAGGTCATTAAAATCATAAAATATATCCTAAATATTCAAATATTATGTTAATATTTTTTAAAATAAACGTTCACAAAATTCCGTACATTTTGAAACATATTAAAACTTAGCAGCATTTCCAAAACACTGAGAATATTAAATCTAACATGGCTACTTTCTAACAATTATATAAGTTATAACTGAATATTGGAACATACCAACCATTCAATTACGAGTACGTATTATAATGCTGAACGATTGTTGTAAAAAAATATAGTTTAATGGCTTCTATATTTTGAAATTTCTTGTTTTGGTTTTATACATAAACAATATAATATATAATATGTACAAATGTTCACATTATATTATGTATTGTTAGAACTATTTAAAAACATTAAATAAAGTTTATTAGTAATATGACGTTTATCTCGTAAAAACTAAATTATGTAAAAAACTTTTTTTCCATAAATAATCGAAATTTAATTCGGCGTTAAAAAAAAAAAATTATAAATGGGTACTTTAAATTAAGTGGAACTTTTATGCATATGGAATTAAAATACAATTTCGCGATATACTCTCAATCACAGATTGAAACTACCATTGGATGAGTAAACAAATATAATTAGTTAATTACTTTTCAAATATTTTTAAAAAGAAAATCGATGGTTATTGTATTATTTTTAATGGCTATTTATGTGTAAAAGCAATACATTTTAATTTTAATATTTCAATTCTTATTAATTGCGAAAAAAATCAAGGCTTTTACGGATAATACAAATATAGTAAGTACCTATACAATAAAATATATCGAAACTGTAATAATTGTAAACTTATACAATATAATGTGTTTTAAGAAAGAAAATAAATTTCATTTAGTTATTAAAATAAAATTATTAGTAAGTACCCAAAGATAAATATTAAATAATTGTATGTATTTTTTGTACTGAGTTGGTTATTTAAAGTTATTTTCATACATTAAGTTTAAAGTAGGTACATGAAATCACTTCAAATTATCAAAAATAAAATAAAATGTTATTTTAAACTATTTTATTCGTTTTCATGGAATAAATTTAAAAGTTGAAAAATGTTGAGGTATATATAAGTATAACCGTTTCTCTTTATATAAATTAAAACACATGTCAAGTGACAATATTATTATGAATATTAACAATTTTATTGAATTTGTAATATAATACTGTCATCGCTTCTGCCGAACTTAAATTATTGAAACATTAATCGTTTTGGACTGATAAATACCTACGAGTAGGTACACAGAAACTGAATCGGAATTAATTTAACACTAGATTTAGTTCCAGTTTATGGTAAAATAAAATATATTGAAACCATTTTTATGAGAGTTAAAAAAAAAATATTAAGCGACGATTCATTGTACAACTATAATAACAGTATAACATTAAATCAGGTTTTAATAAAATTTAAAATAAAAATTGTTTTTTCATCTAGAATTGTAAGTACATTCTTTATTGTTTTAAATACTAAACATTATTTTATTTTCACAATAATCTTTTTATTTATGAGTATCGTTTTATACCATTCTGCAGATATAAATTGGTCTTTTCGATGGCGAGGAAGGTTTATTTATAAAAAAAATAATCATGGTCGCTTTTATTTGAGATGCAGGCGAATAAAATTAAGTGGGATTTAAATTCGACCCAACCCAACTGTATTTATACTATTACTGTAGACATAAATTGCTGAATAACAAAAACTTACTATACTTTAACTTCTACACTAGGTAAAACAAATGTACAATTTCTTTCTAAGAAAAAAGTAGTTTGACTGGTAATTTTTAATGCCTTGAACGAAAAATATTTACAATTTTCAACTATTACTTTTTTTAAAAACATAATTTTTTATTAGTTTATATATTTAATTTGTAATTGTATATTAATTGATGTATTAAAATCAAAAGTGGACACGAAACCAACGTAAAGGTATAACAATAATAAGTAACTATTTTCAACCATTTAAAACAATGTAATTTTGAAAATAAATATTCAAATAAACAATGATTAATTCGAAACGTGTTTATGATAAATAAAATATTGTAAGGTCCTCGTTCATATATGTACAGAATACATTTTAATAATATAATTATTATGTTTATTAATGATATTATATACCGGGTACTTATAATGCATGTAATATGTATGGTGTATGTGTATTATGTGCAAATGTACTATTATGTTTTATCAAATTGCCTATACTAGTGCACTAATGATCGTGCACTGTCAGGGTTCCGTACAATATGAAATTCGTGTTGATACGTACTCTGTTAAAGTATAATAAGTATAAACGCTGTATTGTAAATATTTATTTGAATAAATATTTTTAATTTAATCGTCATTTTTATCAGGACTTAAACAAAATATATATAATATAAAAACACTTTGAAAAGAATGAATAGCGTCGTATTATTCATATATGTATACACGTCTAAATGAAATGTATATAGTTTATATATATATATATATATATATATATAATATCTTTAAAAGGTTTTATTGAATTAAATGTCGCAACAATAATGTCATATTTATTTTATATCGTTTTATTATGTCATCCGCGAATAACAAGTTTATACCGTAGATTATTGTCCCGAATAATGGCTGACAGATATAGAAGACAATATTCCCGTTCGAATCTCGTAGAAAATGTGTATTGAAGTTGAAAAACAATAAGGCTGCTGCCACTGTAAACCAACATTGATTTTATATACGTGCACAATTTCTTTGCGTACACTAGGTCAGACCAAAGGTTTAATCCGTAAAGTTTTTGGAAAATTCCATACGATACTCAGATTTACATTTTTGGGAATCCAATAGTGAATAGAGTACTACAGGCTTCAAGTAATGAATTGCTAGTGAATAACGTTTGGCGAATCGATTATATTTTAATCAATAAATTTTATTCTTTTAGTACCATCGAAAAACTAATATCGTAAACTACAGAGTAACCTTTACACGTTATAAACTTATATAAGTAATTCGTAAAAACTATCCAAATATTGCTGGTTATTTTAGTTCTTATGTCGTTAAAATATAAAAATTAAAATAAATTATTTTGATATTATCAAAAGATATTGAAAACTAAAAATAAAAAAAATGTAATTAGTTAAAAATTAACTTGCATGTTATTAGCCATATCTATAATCTATAAATTTGCATATGGTGGTATACAGAGTTCTATAATTTGATTTGTTGACTTAAAATTACATTACAATATTAAAACTACATTAAATTAAAAGTTTTTATTTATGTTAAATAAGAATTTATAGACACTCATTTTCATTATAATCTTATAATAATTATAATTACATTGACACAAATAGTTAACGTACGGACATTTTTGTTAAATAATTTAACTAATAGCAAAAATCGTTTGAATTTTTTAAATATGCAATTTTATGGGTACTGACTGCTCCGCTTACCCAACGTTTGCATATTATATATTTATGTATTTTCAATTATATTTTAGACGTGAATGTTGAAAAAATTATAATATAATAAAAACAAACAATTTAGAGCATAACAACGACGTGTAATATTTAATAGATACTTATCTAATATGCAGTTTTAAGGAACAGTGCATACAAAAATGGTGTAATAGAAAATAAGTCATAGAATAAATTGTTAATGTATTTACATAAAATATTCAAAAACGCAACTGTGGGAAATGACATTGATGTGGCCGATCAGAGTTGTCATTTTTCATCTATTACCGTTACCGCCGGAAAGTGTTTCATGAAATGACAAAAATATCTACAAGGGTTAAAATGAAAAATGTAATCTCATTGTATTTGGAAACGTCAAACACCCATCAACGAAATACACCCTATCCACAAGAAAGTGCCCAAAATTTTTATTTTTATTGTAAACAAAACATAGAATATTTTTGACATTGGGTAAACGAATGCGACAATCACGGCAAAATGATAACTAATTTCTGCTAAAACGAAGTCGTTAGTTTTGATCGGGTCACAACATTGTAATGCCAAACAAATTATGTAAATCGTTGATTTATCTGATGTGCAGGGACTACAATTTATTTGTGAACACGATGTAAAAGTGATTATTCAAATTAGCACCATATTTGTAGAAAAATTGCAATACGTTTATCGCTCAGAAAAAAAAAAACGTTGTTATGCCATAGACAAATATAAAAATATAATTTATTATTTAGACATCGTTACATATGAGAATGAGATATTAGAGATATTATTTATTATGATGACTAAAATAATTGTTATGCTCGATTTGCATTTTTTTTTTTGTGAAGAATTTTACTTTAATCAAAAAAATCCTATAATTGTTTATTTTAAATAAATAAAGAAAACAATTAATTATGATGGTACAGGAGATATTACGGTAATAAACAATATTGTCTAATTGTATATTATTATACTCTTTATTAGGCTTTGTATTGACGTAGTTATGTTAATTTCTCGTAAAACTTAATGACTGAAAAAAGAAAGGTATTTAAAAAATAAATTTATGATCGTTTTAAACTTAGAATTATTTTTAATTGCGTTTTTAATATTATATACGTACATTTTTTGTTGATTCATTTTTCAAATATTTAAGTGTTTTGTAAGATAATTTATTTTAAAAGAACAGTAAAAAAAAAAAAAGATGAACACGACCTTGAACTAAATCTCGAGCATTGTCAAGTAAAGCTTAGAATCTTTTATAAATAAAAAGATGTATTATTGTTTTCAAGTAAAAAAAGAAAAAAGAAAATTTCTTCAGTGGCCAACCATAAGTCTGTAGATATCTAATTTCAAAAAAATTAAATTTTACTACAAAATCTAAAAAGACAAAACTATAATATAGATTGATGCTTGTTTGTATGAAACATCAAACAAAAATAAATCCAATATCAAATGGATTGTATACGTCTGACGTAAGAGGAATATTCAGGTACATATTAAACATAATACATATAAGTATATTTTTGTCTTACAATAAAAAAAAAAATGTCTGGAAGACAATTTTAGAAAATTTAAAAATATTGAGTTGTTATATTATTAAACTATGGTCACGGGCAGTAAAAATATTAATTACAAAATGTACATGTACCAATATACCATAAAATATATTATGCAACAGTTATGGTGTGTAGCTATTGTAATTGTGATCGTAATTTCGTCAACGCGTGCATTTTTTTTATGGGAAATTAATACAAACTGTTCATTTAAATTTAATATTATAATCGTATACTAAATATCTAAATAGTATTGTATTGTATATACAAATACATATATAATTTACAGAAAGTAATGTATATGTGTTATAACTATTTGACTTTTTGAATTTCTAGGGAAAACATCAGTCAGTCAGTCAGCAAAGTTTACATTTGAACAAAAATATTTTGTGTTTTTCAATATGAAAACAAAGTAAATAATATTAACGAGAATAATATAAAAATATAAAATGTTTAAAAAAGGTCAGTAATTTAAAATAATTTTGAAAATAGTTTTAAATGTACCTATAATTTTTTTGGAAAAAAACTTTTAAAAAACAATGTTATCAATTAATTATGTTTAGAGAGAACAGTTTAAATATCAAGTTAATATTATGTTAATTTATGTAAAATAATTTTTGAAGAAAAAGTCTTAATTATTATAGGAATTAGTTTGCACTATATTTATACCCCGTTTATATATTTGAATAAAATATAACTGTTCTAAGAAATGCTTGATTAATAAATTAAACTCTAAAATATTAACTTTCTTTTAAACATTGAAATACGTTAAACCTAATAAACTGTATACACAGATATTTAATTAAAAATAAAATGTATAAAAATTATTCTTTTTATAGTAAATTATAATACATCTAACTACAAACAGTGGTATTGATATTAAATTATAAATCGGGCATTTCCACATCAATACATCATATAATGGAAATATTTTTCTTTTGTTCGAAAATAGGCACTTACATATATAGGTACCTCCTACTACGGGTTGAATGGAACACGAAAGCTGCACAATCATCACAATGTACGCTGCTGTTGAATAAAAAATAAACGTGGACATAAAACTTTTAAGTGAAAAGAGTAATGCGTGTAACCGTCGGACCAAATTATACGATAGGTTCGAAGGAAATAGAGTGCAATGAAACTGTTTTAAAACCTCTAAGCCATTACACTTGGACGTTCCCGGAAAGAACTCGGGATGCTTTGTCCTTTAATTCACCTGGAAGACAGATGGCGTAAAGCCCATCACTTCAGTGTTTCGTTTTAGATTTACGTTAGGTTTTTGAATGCGTTTATTTGATGTCAATATAAACAAGTCGGTGGTTAAATGAAAAAAAAAAGTAAAAGGTAATAAATAAATAGGAAAGTACTAAGTGTCGATTTCGCCGGTTTATGGACAATAATGGCCCGAGCTATAATTACATAAAGTACATTCAATTAATGATTATAAAAAGTGTTTAAGAATTACCTAATTTATAAAATATTTAAATGTAATACAAATAATTTGTTAATCAACATTTTGTATTTTAACGAATTCGAAGGAATCTGAAAAATAATTATTTTTGATCGCTTTCCATGGATTGGTATTTCCATTGAGATCTCTATGAAAATTATAAATACAATAATTATAAAATAGACAAACGAGTCTGCTTCTAATCGACCATTTTGTTTTACCATCTGAAATATCAAAGATATTTAACTCAAAAATCTAATCAGTTTTTATTTGGATAAGTAATATTTAACAAGAATTATAATATATTGCAGGAACAACTCGAATCTATTAAATAGCCAACATTTTATAATAATTAAAAATGGGTTAAATTTAAACTTTATAGCATTAACGGATTTTCATGAAAATGAATTATCTATATTATACGAGGAGATACGACTCATAAGTGTGTGTGTGTGTCTGTAGGGGGGAGGGAGGGGTGTAGTCATGATGTTTTGTATTCTTGTTTCAAAAATACGGATTAAATGTATTTTTATTTCTTGACCGTTCAAAAATTCACTCTATTCGACCCGTATCGGTATGAATTATGTGCACCACAATGCATAACACGTTTGAGTTCAGAATCAATTAAGTAAAATGTGCTCAAGTATTCGGAAGCTGACGAACGCAGTGAATCTTTTAGTGAAGCGTCGTGTCGAATTTTAATCGCGCTTGACGTTGGTGGATTTCGAACGATCGCAATTCGCAATCTCTCGGGAATTTTCGCAACGCTCGTACACACCATTTTCACTCATCCTCTCAACAACCATTCGATTGCTATTGAACTTACTGATGTGTGTTGGCCGGAAAAATACATAAATACTCGTACACAGTAATCGGTTATTTATGAGATAAACAAAAAACCTTTATCGTTATGTATATTATGGAAGAAATAATTATATTTTGATATTATCAACGCACATATTTTTCGTAGTGTTTAACATAAGACATATTCGTATGGAACAACTTTAAGTACTAGAAATCCCATAATCCTATTCATATGAAATACAATGCATTTTCGTGAAAATAGTCAAAGTTGATTGATTAATATTTTTACGATAATGTTACTCTAAAATAAGTGTTTTTTTATGTATATTGTTTTTTTATCGATCTTCATTACAACTCGGAAGCAACGGCCATTAGTTTTGTATATTGTTATTATAGAATTAAACAACATTTTATATACGTTTTTTTTCTCGTTAACACTAATATATAATATTATGTGAGTTTTCTAAATTGCGTATTTTTCACGAAAGAAAAACTAAAATATAATTACTTTCATTAATGTTTTTTTTTTTTTTTTTTTAAATGGCTTTGTCTCGTCGTCTGTCAGTTTTAATTATTAATGTTAATGTTTGTTATAAACATTTAAGTAAAGACAATGGAGAAATAAGATAATTTGTATGAATAAATAAATTTTTAGGTTTAAGTAAAAACATCGTCTGACGATGAAATTTAGATACGAAATAAATTGTTGGTCGTCTTTTCTATTACGGGGACAACATAATGTTATATCATAACGAATTTATAATAATGGAGAATATTATAGCAGACATTCTCTACACGTTTGGGTACAATGTGTGTATACTGCATAATATTTTACATTATAATAGGTGAGGCCGTGTCACATATTGTTGCAACATATTTTATATTCAGTGTTATTACGAACGTTTATATTAGAAAAATGTAGTTTATAGCGACGATAAAGTATTATCGTGTTAACAGATGTTTTTTAAGTGCATAAATAGTTCAAAAACAATATTATTTCAAAACAAAAATTTGCTGTTTACAACAATTGAATCGATCTGTGTAATTAGTCAATTAGTCGCGTTATCTTGAGTAATACAATCGACTAACTTCATTAATAGGTACATACGAAGCTGCAGCCATTGCGTATAAATTGAGTTATTAATTAATTTTTGAACTACTTTTGGATAAACGTAACATTAAAAATATGAAATTAGAGTGTTAGATCGTTAATTACGAGATTAATAATGATCGTATTCAAACTTAATATTGTGTGCTATAGTTTTTTCACTCTTGTCTAATTTTAGCGTGTCTGATGATTAATTTTATATTTCCGGTTCGGTTTACCAGAAAAAAGTTAAGTAATAATGCTTTGTATAATCAGACGAACAAACATAACATACACTATACACACGTTATTTTTTTGTGAAAATGTATCAACTTACACACTCATATAAACAACACCTCAAGCGTTCAATTGCAGTATTACGAGTAATTGATTAACTTTATTGAATTTATATCAAATAGAATGGTATGAAAATAATTTGTAATTTTTTGTGCTCTTTTATGAAATTAATTAATGTAATGTAATTAGCTCGGTGCTTCATCAAGCAAAACACTCAATCTTGTATTTTATAGTTTAATGAAAGAATAATAAAATTACACTGATTTTCCAATTTATCTTCCCTGATTGATGAACCTCATTCACCACCGTCATGGTTTATTTTTATTAGAACAGTTTTGTTTAAAATCTTATTCTATTGCACTACGTTTGTTCAATAAATCTAAACATGCATTTTTAAAATTAAAATTAAATATTATTTTAATATTTCATAGAAACTATTTGACTTCAGATTATTTTAAACTTCATACAGAAATGCTGTGAAAAAATTAATAATTAATAGAGTTTTTGCAAGCTACAAGTATAGCTGGAAGAAAATATTCAATAATATAATTGCATATTAATCTAATTTAACTAGTCTTAAATTTAAAAAAAATTAATTTAATGTTAATCGTTAATATTCAATATGTTTTCTATTATAAGTTCAATTATTTCTCATCAAAATTGTATATTTGCTATTTAATTAATAATAATTATAATAATAATAGTATTAATATTTTATCTAATAAACATAAATAATTATATAATAAAATATTATTCACGGTTTTAAATAATTGTTTTCAAAATATTCTTTAAGTTTATTAAACATTACTCCATCGTTTATTTTATTTTCTATAGTATTGCTCATTATACATATTATTCTATACTCATATCGTAATACTGCAGTACACGTTCAGTGTATTTTTATATTATTTTTGTACCTCCGTTTTGCTTAATTATCGTGTGATATTTTTGATCACTTAACATATTTTAATTCATATTGTAATTATTAAATTGTATTAAAAGCAATTAGTGTCGACTAACTTAAAGCTTATATTCATGTTTATTGTTTATAGTTAACTGGTTTTAACTAGAGCACTCTGTTTAAGCTAAACAATTGAAAATATATTTTATTTTTATTTTTTTTATGCTGATACATTTTTTTCTTAGTCAAAAAGCTATATAATTAAATATAGTATTCTTCATAGTAAGCTGAACGCTCGAAACATACTATCCTTATAATATACATAAAATTGAATTCTCCAGTTTTTCTACATAGATAATATTATATTTTAAAGAAATTAAAATTATTTCAAAACTAAATTGATATAATTTTATGATGGACTCTATTGTGAACTATATTTCCTTTATTGATTTATTTGAAATTTTGAATATAACTGTTGAGTTATTAAGATTTTCAGACAATCGATGTTGATATAGATTATATTGTATAGTGTATACCTAATATTCATTTTGATTTTTTCTTTTCCTCGGTGTAATAGTCATGTTTGATAATTTGTTGGTGTTTACTTATTTGAAGTTTATAATTTTAATTGTATAGCAAAAATAATTTTCCATTCGTTCAAAATATAAGGGGTTCATCGTGCATGTGATTGGTTTATTTTCGAATACAACAAAATTACCTACTATCACGGCCAAACACCTTTATTAATCAACACAATGATAATTTTCGTTACAAATTTATATTATTGTATTAAATAAATGGAATGTAATTAAAATACAATTAATAAAAAGTACATTAGAAAAATTTTCCAGAATGACAGGTTTTAAGACAATACTCAATAGCAATACTATTAAATATTATATTATAAATGTATTTAAAAATAAGTTAAAATAAGAAAGAAGTATACACTGAAACCCGTTTGTATAGTATTTTTTACCTGTTGAATTCGAATTATTAGATAATATATTAAGCTATAAAGTATATAGTTTCAATCATGGGGATCAATAATAAATTAATGACTTTGCTAAAATCAAAAACATTGTGAATGTATGTAATGCGTTTGATTATTAATTTATATTTTATAATATTATTACTAAATGATATAATATACTAAAATTGATTTGTATAAATTATATAATTTAGTTTAATTAACTCCAAGTTTTCACTTAGGTGATGGTTTTGTTTTAAAAATTATATTCAATACATTTTGACAACCTAGTGAATTATTTAAAATAAATTCAGATATTATTACTTATTTAAAAGCTCCTTATGAACGAGTGTCATAAATAAGCAAACGGATTTAACACAAGTTGGAGCTACCTGATAATAAATAGCACAGTTAGCAAAAGCACATCTCATGTGTACGCCCCCTTGATGCCAAATGCACGCATAAACGTCGTAGCATCTGTATGGCGGTCGTTCTTACTGACTCGTACTCCCAAACCATTTGAAGCCATTTAATTTAATATCTCACTTGATAGGTTTCAATAACTTAGGATACAAAACGTATAAATAAATATTTATGGTTAAATAATATATATATTATATACTATTATATACTATTATATATAATTTAGAGATTCCATTTCCCCGAATACAACTTTGAAAATACGAATGTTATATACATTTAGTTAAAAAATAAGTTAAGAGTTTTAATTTATAAAATAATATTATAATTTCCTATTTTTTTTTTGCAATTGATTTGATAATGATAAAAAAAGTAAAATTTATAGTATGACTAAAATAAAATATATATTTTACTGTAATATTAGTGAATTACAAAATATTAATTAGCAATAGAGGAATTCAATATTGTTTTCATATTAAATGGTTTATCATTGAATTCAAATTTAACTAATTCATAACAGTGATCTACTCAATGACAATGTACACTCGAAACCTAAAGCTAAGCCACTTCTTATGTTATTTTTTTAATTCCACTCTCATATAATTTTCGAGACCCAATATAGTTATATAATATTAAATGCATTACCAAATTATAATGAGAATTTATTTCAATCAGTGCTATAATTTGTTAATTTATATATTATATATTTTAAACTATATCACAGTATCAGCTGAAAATTATGAAATATCTGTTACGTTTTTAGATAGCTCTTGAGTCCTATTTATTAATGTTATAGCGACTTCAGAACTTCTTTTTGTCTATTTATTTCCGCTCATAAGTAATATAAAGTAGTGTTTAAGGATGCAGCTTTTGTGTCAATTTATAAGTACATAGTTTCCTGCTATAGTATATAATAGAGTCTTTAGAATTTTGAATTTATAGACCACTTTTTAGGTCAAACAAATTTTGTAGGTCACTAAAAATCTATAATATTTGTAACCTTTTTTAACGTTTTAAATGAAATAGTTGATGTTGAGATACATTGCAATTCTCATAATTAGAAATTGGCTTTGTTTATTTAAGTTTTGAAAAAGTAGGATCACTTTTTTTTTATTATTTTTTATGATATTTTGTAAAAATTATTTAAAAAATATTTATTTTAAATTTAAAAATTATATAATTTTATTGTATTACTCCAAGTAAGCGTTGAATGTATTGGTTATACATTGATATGTGTGTATGTGTTTTATATCTATTATCAAGTATAGAAATCATTACTTTTCAAATCAATTGAACAACTAATAAATTAATAGAAAAACGAGAATATTTATACAACACCAGTTTGTAACCGAATCATTTTTGTAATTTTTAAATAAAAAAATCATAGGGAATTTAGGGACTTAAAAAATTCACTAAATATCTATATTAGAATATTTTAAACATAGATAATGAATTTGTTTAAAAAAATGTATAGGTACTTAAGTTCTTTATAGACATTTATAATTTTCGAATTTGTTTAGTTAAAAGTACACTTTTTGCTTAGTTAAAAGATTAAAAATGATAACAAGGTTTCTCATAATTTTTAATCAAAAAAATTTAAAATATCAAAAATATAATATAGGTAGGTACACATATTTTTTTGTTATGCATTTGAAATTCATTTTTTGATGATATTGGATATTTAAACGAAAGACTACTCAAATTTAAAATCGATGCGCCACAATAAAAAATTTATTTAGAATTCAGTTTTTTTTTATATTTTAATACTATGGAATGGTTGGTCACATATTTATAGTACGTTTGAAATATTTGCATAATTAATTTGCTGGACGTTCGATTGTGACAAGTTGGTTTTGCGAATGACCCACCAACACTTATCCGATGCTCACTTTAGTCCATCGAAATATAGCCGGCTAAAGTTAGTTTAAAGCTAATCTTTTAAACATGAGCTAAATCCGTGACATAACGTTAGAGACACATAATGGTAAAGTAAAGTAAAATATAACTTTTAGGTCTAGTAAGCCCATCCATCATTTCTTTAGCACGCTCGTTACTTCAAATGTTTAATACATATTATAATGATACAATATTAACATTCTTATGTACATGCAAATAAATATGCAGGGCAGTGAGTAGTGTTTTGTATTATGTCTTAAAATCAATTAAATGTTACGTTCATTTTTTTATGAGTATTTATACATTTTTTATGTAATCAGATATTTTAAAAATAAAAAAAAAGTTTTTAGTTATTATATTGTATTTTGTAATTGGAAAATTATTAACCGCAAGGACTTGATACTTTTCATCATTACGTTTATTATAATTTTATATACACAATATATATTTTTTTTAAATATATAGACTAATTTTAAGATGGTCATACCACAAAGTTCTATACAATGATTTTAGTATAAAATTACGGATTTTAAACTATGGTACTCATATTTCTATAAATATATAACGATAAGATGAAAAATTAACGTTAATGGACAAACACTCGGCAATGTTACCCGACTGGGAATGATGGTGATTATAGTTTAAATATTTTATAGATGTATATAATATACACTGTATTTATAATTATTTTAAATTATATTTTAATTTATGAAATTTGTTTTCTAAAACCAACTTTTGAATGACTGTAGGTAATTTATAATAAAATAAAATTGACAATAATTCTTATTGCATTTTTCTTGAATGGTAGATAATATGTTTGCTAAAATAAATAATATTTTATTAAGTATAGTTCTAGTACAAAAAACGTTTAAGTAAAATTTATGTTGACATTTCACTGTCAATTCTCTCTGTATGATTAATTTCCTGGCCTTAGAATGGAATGGAACAAGTCCTTATGTCAATATTATTACTCTTTGGTATGAACACAATCAAAGAGCAGCACTATATTGGGTTACCTTACGGTTCAATAAATAATCATAGTACTGACTTAACTAACTTTGTGCGCATAAACGTGCGCAGGCGCATTATATAAAATACTATTGAAAGCTTAGCGATGTAAACCTATTCCACTGATCTAAATTTCAACTAGAGAATACATTTTTATTGACTGCACTTATATTGAGGAAACTGTATTGTTTACGGCTGATTCGTGTATAAGCCAATGTGAGTCAGAAGTCGTGTATTAGAATAGACATGTTTATTGATCCAAACGATTTTAATTATATATTTATTTTTATATACCTATAATATTATGTGACATATATATATATAGGGAGTTTAATTAATATATTTATGCAACACAATGCAGAAGTATTCAAATGAAACTTCATAGACCAATAAACGTAAATCTAATAAATTTCGTAATTAACGCTAGTTTTATAATGAATGCAATTTAATTGGTCAAAATATATATATAGGTTAATATTCAAAGAATTATAATTTAAATGAGTATAAAGGCAAGCAACTACTCTGATGTACAGTAAGTGTCAAGTGTATCTCGTTATCGAGAAATAAACCAGTGCATGTAATGTATGTGTTAAATTTGGTAAATCGAAAATTTATCGCTTCAAATATCAGAATTTTTATTTTAGATCCCCAAAATATCGACACAATATAATTTTCTTCCAAATAGCACCTTAAAAGTTGAAGAATGAAGTGTGTTCTTTAATCTGAAAGGTGATTATGGATAAAAAAACATACTTCATCATTACAATTCACAATCAATACATTAATTTCCTGTATGTCAAAAATGTAATATAATATAATTACATATTTATTTATTCAAAAATCATGCTAATTTATTTTATTCTTTCTAAAAAATTTAAATTGTGTACAGTTTTTGTATAGCATCAATAGATACCTAAATGGAATAATTAACTATTGATTTTATTTTTTGTGGTTTTATTATTTATTATACAAGCAATAAAATAAATTATATTTAAATATTTAAAAACTTCAAAAGTATGTGTATTGTGTGTGTTATATTATATGGTTCATTAAATATTATGATTTTATGTAATTTATCAAAATTATATTTCAAATAATTGTTATTCGTACATTATATGCCACACTCATTTAATTAATATATTATTATAAAATCTTTAGAAAAGATTGCAGAGGCATTGTCAAATGCCTTGTATACAGAACATCCGTCGTGTTCAATTTGCAATCTAAAAAGGTTCAGGATAAGACTATTCAAGACTATGTTTGACTACTCGAAAAAATGTAAACAGAAAAAAAAATGAGAGGCAAATGTAAAGCCTGTGGCTTTTACGTTCCGTTTAGAATTCAAACATAAAACTCCTATAGATACCTTCTTGATAACCAAAATCGACCCAACCCTCTTGTTGTGATCTCCCAGTCATCCTTCACGGAATACCCATTTACGCACGCTGTTACTGCAGATGACTTTATCATTGTACGGATGTGATAACACGATATTTTTGTGCGGACAATTTGATATTATATTATATAGATTCTAAAAAATCGCCATCCTGGGTCGACGTGAAAACGAACAACATTTTCAGAAACATAATAATCACGCATCATATGACGCTACATTATTGCGTATACAAATCGGACCCCATTGTATTATAATGATGTCTTTTTATGTATCGTCATTATAATGCGTGCAGAAATCGTTTACTGGTAGATGAGGTGATGAGTATTATTCAACATATATTATTCAGAGTGTCTCACCCGCAAACAAAGTATGTACTTTCCAAAACTACTTGAAAACTTAATCAGGACTAATAATCAAACTGAAAATAAATTTCATAAATTAACACTATAAATTGAAAATGTAAGAAGCTTGATGAAACTTGTAAAATTCTATTACAATAATGTAAGTACAAGTGTATGTTTTAGTTTAAGATAAACATGACATTTGTACATAGTATACATTAATTTTACGGCAAGTGACTATGTAAACGTGTAATAACCACCGTGTATTTTATTGTACGATTTGATGTCAATTGATGCTTTTAAACAAGTTTCAAAAGCATAGAGAATTTAGGATGGGCCAATTATTTTTCTTCAAGAGCCACTTCTGACAGTTCTTCACATAACCATACACAATTGCTAGGTAAAAAGACCTATAGCGTTGTATTTCAAACATGTGCCTTCTTGAATACCACAGTATACATTATAATCATTATAATTTTAAAGTAATGAATATATACTCGTATATATATAATCATCTCAAAAGTTGATAATATTGAGTTACGAAGAAAATATGAAAGACGATTTACAATTTTATAGGTAAAAAAAATATAAATTAAATATAATGTATTTTTGGTTAACGAAGACGTAAAATACGTAATTATAAAAGGGTATTTTTTTATTTTTATAAAGTGTTAAATGTTTTTGTCTTAAAAGAAAATCCGACGTCTTTGCATGTATTTGTCGTGAATAATATCAATATTCAACCAGAGATCAGATTGTAATTTATAATTTTTTGCTTGAAAAAAAATCACATTTCAACTTCATCACTCAATCGATATGTAAATATTTTATAAATAATTATTTGAATCGTAGTATAAATTTATATAAAAATCTCTTTATATTTACTGATTTTTGTTTATATTAGAATTGATTGAAGAAATATAAATAATCTTAGATTTTTATTTGTTATTTTTCTTAATATACATATCGTCTTTGAAGTATTTGTTTATCTTAGATATTCATTCAAACTTTTCAGATTATTTTGGTTTTCGCTAAAAAAACTATTATTGGACCATTCTTCCATTAAAATGAAATTGATTCTCAGCTCAAATCAAAAAAACAGAATGAATGTTTTAAATATTTTTACCGGATTTTATTGATGTCTGGTTAGAACTATTATTTGAATCCAAGTATTAAAAATACATAGAATATTTAAAAAATGTAACGTGGTGTTGTTATTGGTTTATTGGTACATAACTATCATATTATATAATTTAATTAACATCTAATGTGTTTAATTTGTATATTTTTTCATAACATTTATTTTCAGATATCATAACAATACGTATATAAAGCTTAGTATCACAACCATGTTTATGTATATAAAGTCAAACATATCTTAATACGTTTGCTGCAGCATACAACGTCAATTGACGTAATTTAACATGGTTCACATGTTATTCTGAATGACACCAACTGGCATCATTTTTAGCGTCATGTACCTTCTTATTAAATGCACATTAACTTGGTCAGTATCACTGTTAACCTATTCGTTTTTCATCAGTGTATCCAAAAGTATTATTTATAATATACGTATGTACAAATCATACCACAATGTTTTAAATTTTTAAAAATATGGCTTTTAAAATTTTAATTTTTTCAGCACAGGGAATAATATAATAGATAAATATGTACGTAGTAAACGTGTCGACTCAATGCGTACAGAATATTATAAGGAAAGACCGAGGACACTACGTTTTAAATATCCTCTCCTTCAACCATTGCAACTCCGACTCATTAATACTTAAAAAAAAGAAAATCTGACTTATTCTAAGTTATTAGAAGAAGATTAACCGTACAATGAGCGTATTGTAAATAACTTAATATCTTAATCATGTTAAAATTTCGTTTGTGATTTAAAGACCAATTGCCAGTTGGCGAGGATTATCATATTTTATCTTATTAGTTTTATGATTTGCTAAAGTAGAATAATAATATTTAATTAATACAATACAAGAGTTTGAATAGATATGAATGGACCTGCATTATATTTACATCTATATAGCTGGAAATTATATAAGTTTTAAGAACTTCACAAACTTTGCGTAGAATAGTTATTTTGTAAAAATTGTACATACAAAACGTATTACGCATACCCACACATTTATGGTTTGAGAACTTTGAGGTATAACAATTCGAAAGTAAGTTGAGTTATCTATAATTTTCCTCATTATAATTAACTGGTTTAATCCACAAATGCCGTTTAAGAATACGTTTTAATGAACTGCGTTTGTTGAAATATTAAGTTTAAGAAAAAGGTCTTGAATAATAAATTATAGTTCTGTGCAAAAATTATCAACGTGGTCATGTCACCCTGAATCGACCATAATTTCTGGTTAGAAATTCACGTTTTACGCTTTGTGTAGAATCCAAACTTATTTTTTCACAATATTCGTAATTCTCATATGTTTATTAAACGTAATTCGTAGATATGGTTATCGGTCGCAAGAATGAAAAAAATAAAATCCAAATCCAGCAGGCTTCCCATTATTTTTTGTGGGAACATTTTCGTGAGTTTTCAATCGTCATTTTCACGATAATATCGCTTGCAAACAAATACGTACGACGTATAGCCATGGTCTAGAACGAGTATACGGTGGCAATGGTAGAACCGTAGAGGACACTATACCTAAATCAAGTTATCACGTGCGCAAATAATATTAACAATGGCCGTTTGCAAATCACTGTAATCGGTTCCGTATGTGTATGACAGCCCCGTGACCATAGCAAGTGCTTTCTCGCGTTTTGCGGTCTATTTATCACGAATGCGCGTCAAGTATATATATATATAAAGCGATTTGTTCAAAGGGTTTTCGGTAAACACTTGGCGTGTCTATATAAACTACCTACCACAATAATAATAATAATAATAATAATAATAATATGTAGATTCCACTCGCTCATAAGTCTACATCAATAATACGTGTTCGTTCCATACCCACAATCTATAACCGGCAATTGTAAACTGCAGAAATTGTGATACGGTTATATGTTATTATTATACACGCCGTACCGAAAACAGGAGAAGACTCGGACTCTTTCTAAGCCACCTATAATTTAATAGGAGCCATTAATTGTTGGGGTCAGTATTAGCATCTATAACAATCCAACACCGAGAACGCGCGATAAACACGATCATAAAATTTATTTTGTTCGATGCATCGTTAAACTATAAAGGGTTTATTGACCGTAAGTATTTTTTTTTTATAGACGTTAAACGAATGGTCGTATAATTTTAAGCACCGATTTGGCGCGGAGGATCATCTGCATGTCCTTTTGGTAATGTTTCACATAAACTGTGTATTACAATTTGCAATCTGCACATTTGCTCATTTAATTTATCACATTTTTTATAATTATTTATCTTCAGTTTTATTTCATTATGACGTGCTATTGTAAAATATATTATCAAGTCGATAGGTACCGATATTAAATCAATAATTTAATATTTAAAAAAAATATCTTGATATTAATCTTTTGAAATATATTTCAGGGCAGAATATAATATTTATACCGGGGTTTAAATCCAAAAACGTTAAAATTTTAAACATCGTTATTATTAATCTCTAAAATAATGTAAATTTATTGTTTATTGTTGAGACATTGTTTAAATTATATTATATTTCTTACGTATATAAATATCAATGAGTTTATTTTTATTCAAAAGATGATATTTTATAATATAATTTCCACAGTATTCAATAAGATGCTTATGGATAAATCATGCAAAGTAATTTTGAATACTTTTAAAATATATCAGTATATCACGATAAGGCTTATTAATAAGAATCAAATCATACTGACTGTGAAAATTTTCATCATACCATTAAACTTTGAAAAATGTACTATGTATTATTTATAAATGAAAATATCCGTCGTTTTTCGTTGGTAAAAATCCAAGAAAAATAGTAAAAAAAAAAGTTAGAACAGTTGTTGTTAGGTCATTGAAGAGTTTTATCCTTACATTTGAAAGTAATAATAAATGATTGAATTTAAAAAAAAGTTCAAAGTAAAGTTGAGTTTACTTAAATATGGCCAAGATTTGTCTGAAAACAATTGTTCAATAATGTTCTAACAACAATGTAGTTTTTCACGGTTTTCTCGAAAACTACTAAAAAACAAGAAATATTGCATCTCAAGTAATATTCGTATTTAATTCTCACTCTAAAAAAAATGCTACGTGAAAGTTTTTCAGATTTTTTCACTAACCGAAAAAAAACATCGTATTTTTAAACCAAAAGCTCTTTTACTTCGCTCCAAACCACGTTCATTAATTTTGTCGTTAACGATGGTCGGTAGATTGGACTGCATTTTGCGTGGAATAAATAAAACCTAACGATAGATTGAAAAATGTTTTTGAAGTGTGCGATGAGGTAATATTATAATAATAACATTCTGCAGCCACAAGGTAAAGATATTTTTATATTCATCGATTTTGTAGAAATAGTTTCTACCATAGTATTATTCGGTTTTAATTTAGATTTTATATCAATAATATTATATTGTATCTTGTAAAAAATAACTATGTTATATTTTTGCATGCAAATATATATATATATATATATATAGTATGTATAGTATAATAATATATAATAAGTCTTAAAAAAAAAAAAAAAAAAACGTAATAGTTGTTAGAGGAAAATTAGGTAGTTAGAAGAAAAAAGAATTTGAAACAAAATGTTTGGTTGATTTATTAGAATGAAACTATGTTTAGAACTTATGGCAGCTATTCGACATAACAGATCGTATGTGTTCGTTTGGCATTACGGTATTATGAACAATGAGCAATTTAACGGTGGTCGACGATTTTTAAGTTCTCCGCGAGGTCGATTTCTTTTTAACGGCGGTTCCTACGCGAAGACGTATAGTTTAACCAAAAAAAAAAAAAAAACGCGCGTTCAGCACATTTCTGTGATTGAAAACGAAAAAAAAGAATTTGTTTTGTAATCCCCGGATGTTTACCGTACTATATCTGTCATAAGACATGCATGTAACTACTGCAATAGTCTACAATAGTAAACGTCATTATAATATCATCATTCATTAAATAAAATCTATTGTACGAGTTCACGGGTTTCACCGGTGCAATACATTTTTTGCATTGATTATTGTTAAATGCGAGTACAGTTTTTGTGAAATATTATAGTGTATAAAACGATAATATGACTTGTGATTCAGAGTGCGAAATAAATGCGACGCGGTACCTCAATACATTATTATTGTTGTATCGCGCGTCCCTGTGTGTTTTTCCCATTCATATTTTACATTTTCGAA
The DNA here is from genome assembly GCF_020882245.1 of Rhopalosiphum padi. Taxonomy (NCBI): domain Eukaryota; kingdom Metazoa; phylum Arthropoda; class Insecta; order Hemiptera; family Aphididae; genus Rhopalosiphum; species Rhopalosiphum padi. Next base: position 5,826,947 of record NC_083598.1, on the reverse strand, counting down.
TTCAGTTTCTGTTCTCAACAAAACAGACACGTTCATTCCACTGCTCCTCCCGGGCCGCTACCCTGCCCACCGCCGCGTAGCATTATCATTTTGCGCGTCTCGCATAGATATATTATAAAATAACGGCGGCGGCGGCGGCGGCGGCGACAAAGGTTTTCGGATTATAAAGACCACCGTCCCCGGAAATGATATATCATTGTGCGTGGGAGCGGCAGTGTGGCGTGCAGGGCGGTTTTTTACGATTGAATGTTTTCCTGCGGTTTCCACCGGTGCACCACTGTACGGGGTGTGTGTATCGCACGAGCTCGACGGCGCTCTACGCGTTATCGAACTCCGTTCATTCGACGTTGATGGTAATATAACGTTTTCGAATTTCTCTCGCCGTGCACGCTGTACAACGCGCACGAGAACGGGTAACGTCCTTAGGGCTAAGTATAATACACGCCATATTATTATTATTGTTATAGTATACGTACAGCAACCCGAACGGAGAAAATAGAAATAATGTGCACGCTGCAGACGTTTCGGTCACGAGTTACGATGATTATCGATTGGACGGCGTCGACCTTTGCTCGCAATAATATTGCCATGCACAGATTTGGATTACAATGGTTTTTTCGGGCCTCTGCCCGAACGGCATAATATTATGTACAGAGTACTCACTACGAATTACATTTTTTACTCGATGTCTGAAGTCATTGTAACCGCCATCGTCATATTATAATCTCGGTACAATGGCTACGGTTTTATTTTGATTTTAAATCCGAAGACAGTGCGATCTAGAAAGCCTTAATGATTTCATACTCCGTATCTATGTTCTGAGAATATTATACAATTATACATATATTTTATGTTCGTTGGCCAGCGTGAAGTATGATAAAAATTTAATACATTGACTCGGAGATGGCTTCCGAATGATGTGCTACACAACTGTTGACAATAAACCGTCGACGTGTTGTTACCGTTCAAAATGAATCTATTTTAAACAGCTGTACATTCAGTTGTTATTAAAAACACGATTTTGACGTAAAATAATAAAAATAAAAAAAAGATCTATTAAATAGGTATATCAATGAATATTTTGTTAAAAAAAAAACAAATTTAAACATATAACTAATAAAAAAATAAAATAAATCATTTTACTCAGATAATAATTTTTTTTATGTGCGTATTTGGAGGGGCGTAGTAATACATATTATATTATCCCATTAAAATAATATTATAATAACGACTACTGGTAAAATTGTTATCCTAGTTTAAAATCAATGAACTCAAGTTCGACATAAAACCGTTGATCGAATATAATATACATTTACTATATAATAATATATCAATTTAACTTTGACGTACATACGTCTATATGCTACGCATTTTTATGTCACTCCTGTCTAACCTTTCTCATTTATAATAAGGAGTCCACCATTATAAGTCCATAGGTTAAGGACCGCGAATGCAAGTTTAAAAATAAATGTTAGGCAATCGATGTAGTATCTAAGTATACAACAAACTAATATAATTTATTAATATAAATCAACTGAAATATCTTAAATGTGTTATGAATATTGTTATATAATTTGATAAAATGTTTTTGTATTCAATTAAATATAAGGTAAGTGAGTTACAATCCGAGTCTAATATTTCTTACCCATAAAAGACTCTGTATCATTTGAGGAGCTTTTATGTCTACACAATTTCATAATAGACTTTAGTGTTTATATATATATATATATATATACCATATATGCGCATGTTTTTATAATATAATTTTATTTTATTTAGATGATATTAATTTTTATAATTTAATATTGTTGTTAATCATTTGATATTTCAATTAATGTATATGAGATAAGTCTTGTAACATATTGCATGTACCTATTATGTTTTAATTTTGAACTTCATGGTTGGGATTTTTTAATTTGTGAAACTTTTTATTAATCACCATTGTTGGGTCGAAAAAAATATATTTCAGTTTATGTCGTTTATCGAATTTTTAAATTATCTCATAAACATCTAAAAATGACCACGTATAGGAATATTGGATTCACTGACCTGCCTGTTAAATTCAACAACGTTGCCAACCAATTTTACTATTTTTTATTTCATAACATCAATCATCATATACTCGGCATGATAGAAATAAAACTGGAGCTTAGGAATACAAACTATTTAATATTATGATATAAAGACGAGGCGTGTTCAATATTTTCACATTTTCTTACCAGTAAAGCGATGGGGATTTAAGTCGACATCAATACAAAATGATATATTACTTAAAGTATATTATATACTTTTATACATTTAGTTTCAGTAAATAACTGTACGACTTGTTCGCTCACTGGTCTGAAAACTGTTTATGTGTGTATATATATATATATATATATATATATAGGAACACACTACACACTCAGGTGTCGAAATTGACATCTAGTGGCGTAAGATCTATCGTTTTATGTAAATCGCGTGTTAAGTTGTGAATTTATTACATCCTGTTTAAAGCAAATAATATTATTGGTTTATACATAGAATTTAAAGAGTACTTGCAATTACATTTTCTCACTAAATTGGTAAAAAGACGAACTATTAATTACCAGACTATTGTTAGAATTTTTTTTTTAATCTATATATACACAAAAAATTGAGAAAAAAATGTCTCTTATGACTTTTAAACACATACTTATCAAGGATAATATATCATAACAATAAGGATCTAGGTAATAGATATTTTTCACTTAAAAAGGTGTCCTAATTTCTTACTAACTAATTGGCTTCTAATAAATATATGGGTTACCAAATTGGTATTAAATATATTTATGTTGTGGTACATAGAGCAACCTTTTAAATGTAAAATCTCAAGTAGATGTTAAATATATAATTTCTATGTTATACGAGATATCGTACTGGATGATTAGTTTATTAAATAAAACATAATTATTTCAAAAACGTATCAATGTTATTGGAAAAAAAATGTGTTACACAATTTCCAGTTAAAATAAAACATTTAAAAAATAATACATAATTTATTTTTATCGTTATGGTTATTTAAGTTTTACTTTTTTGAATGAAGATATATATTTTTAATTTTTTTTTCTGAAGCAAAATATATTTCTGATTATTATAATACATAAAAATCGTAATTCGGATAAGTAGTTTATGGGTAATGACTAATGAGTATTTTAGATTTAGGTAAGCGGAGTAGTATACCAACATTTTAACATTTCAACATTTTGCTAGGTATTACCCACCACACATTATACCACTTACCAAAGCTCTGAATACTTGTAACTCATAAAATACTCGTCTGTATTTCGATTTTTATGTATCAAAATACTCTGGAAAATATTCTGCTTCAGTATATGAAAATAAAAATATATATTGTCATTCAAAAAGGTCACTTAAAAAATTTTAACAATAAAAAATATTGTTTTATTTTAACTAGAATTTAATATGTAAAAAAAAATATTTTCTAACACATTAATACATTTTTAAATAATGAGCGTTGTCCGATAAAAGAAATGTTCTGTATAAACAACCCGAATATTATCTTATTATAAAATAATCTTGGTGTAAATCGTGAAAAATTTGAACGCGTCGCACGTTATTAGAGCACTGTTAGTTTAATTTATATTTGTATTAATATTATGAAACTAAAGAGAATGTTTGTTTATATACACTAATTTCAGTAACTTCTAGACCGGTTTAAATACAATTAATATCAATAGATTCCTCGAAACCTGGAAGGTATTTTAATATGTTATATTTTTTCAAGTTCTATAGGTTAGTATAGAGTAGATTACATGTAAATTTCATTTTGGTTTACAAAAATTAAATAATTTTTTTTTGTTCATATACATACAGAGATAGAATTGATAATGGTTACAGCGGTAAAATTAAACAAAATAAAAATTTCTGTAAACTAGTCGACCCATTATGCGCGTTGGTATGAGATTTTTTTGAACAAAAGAAAATAATATTAAATTTATTATTTACTATTAAATTGTACAACATAGTGAAATGTCTTCATGCTAGTAGCATTTAGATTAAAAAACTACTGGTCAGATTTTAACGAAACTTTCAAAGATTGTTTTTAGAGTTATCAGAAAAGTTTAGAAAGTAGTTTGAACCACGTTCAAAAATATACCAAAAGCTTTTTCCAATCCACCACAGGCGGATTGCCCATTTCGGACGAATTAGTTCTCAATGTGAGGTATGTCCAGTTTTTCGTAAACTAAGATTCATTAGAACCGCGATACACTGATAAAGTGCAATATTTTATCTTTGTTCTTTTTTCATAGGCGAAGTCGGGTTATAAAGCTAGTAATATTATAAAATCAAATAAAGTATAAAGTGGATATAGTGAAATAAATAATAATAAAATTAAATAATACTAAATAATGAAAATAAAATTAATTAAATCATTCTTTGTAGCATATTTTTATTGGCTATCATTTATACGTATATTATATTATAACCTCGAGCTTGGATTTCTAAAAATTGTATTTCATCTCTATTTTTTTTTTGGTGTGATCTTATTACATTAAAAAGTTCTTACAATAATATTATAACACTAGCTTTGACATTATTTAAGTATAATTCATAAAAGGAAAACGCGACACTGACTGACTAATTTGTCGAGCCACAATTCAAACCATTAGATGGACCGGGCTGAAATTTAGTGTACAGATAGCTAGTATAACGAAGGTATCCGTTAAGAAAGGATTTTTGAAAAATCAAAACCCTTAAAAGGATAAAATAGGTAGTTCAACGGAAAAAATACAATAATCCAGAAACTGAATATCAGAGTAAAAATATAATAAATAATAATAATTAACTTAATGATTAATTAATATGTATAAAATATTTTTTAAATAATCTTGAATAAATTTTATTAAAATGGATTAAACAGATAGAATATTTAAAATATTAAGCTTTAGGGAAAACAAAGTTGCACAGAATTGTGAAATCGTGTTTAAAGATTAAAAATATTAAAAACAAAACAATCGAACCCGGGTAACTCTGAGTTATACAGATAGTATAATACGTGTAAAGCTAATATATTCATTATTTTTCAAATAATTTTTTTGGCAATTTTTCAGAACGTTTTCGAGAACCATTTTTTAAATTATATTATTTTATGGTTTAAAAAGCCAATTTGATGGTTGGTTTTGAATTTCCCTAATATCGGGAGTCAATTTGATTGTTCCATTGTGAATGTGTTCAAAAATTTAATATTCACTGACAGATATGCTTTTAAGTTTGTATAGAATGCATGTACGACGAAAACGTGATAAAAGTTTAAAAGTACTTTGTCCATCGTCAATATAATGCTGTACGAGTATATAAATTCCTTTTTATTGTCTCCAAAACAAAAAAAAGTATCGATTTACAAGATTAATGATATTATGTCTAAACATTTTGTCCTTTAAAAGTATTCACTATAAATTGTTCGGTTTTCATTCTATATCCACCCTTCATTATTATTATTTTTTTCTTTCGTTCTTAATGTAATTAATCTTGAAGTTAGTTTTATACATTATCAAACTCATTATTGGATTTATTTTACAAAACCACCATTTTTTGAAGCCAATTTTAACTTATTTAATTATTTATATAATTTTTTGACTTTACCATCGATCGATACTGTAGGGATATTTGAAATGATAATGTCTTATCCAGTCGTTTAAAAAATAAGAGTTAGACGTTGTGATTAAATGAGTTAACTTAAATACTACCAATTTAGCCACTATTAACAACTAACCCATTTAAAGCGGTTACAATCATTGTTAAAATGTCATTAAGTTAACGATAACATAGTGAAGCGCTGGTACATTAGTTTAAAATGTTTTGAACAAAAACCAACACCTATTTTACTATACTTTTTTTCGAAAATCATTTATACCACACACATGTTGTGATATTTACCAAAGAAAATTCAGTAGTTATTTAAGAACTTTACTGTTAAATAAAAATAAATTATGATGAAAAAAAAGGTAAAACTTCCAAACTTTAAAATAAATTATACTAATAAAAAGGTAGAGAAATGGTTTTTATAATAATTTGCAAATCGAATCTTTTGGGTTCGTCACGTGACTAGAATTTATTAATCGTATCTATTTCTTTTGAAATAATAATTTAAAGCTTATGGGATTCATTTAAAATTAATTCATTTTTTAACTTTAAAAATAAAATGTTGAAGTTGTGTCACAGGACGCGCCCCTTCATTATCATGTAATATTTTGTATTTATTACTTATTGTATTTGTTGTATACAGATTGTAAATATAATTTTCTTAGTAAAATATATAAATAATAAATAATTTTCAAAAAAGAAATATTTTTTTAGAGTGAAGAAATTGACTGTGTGATGGTATTTTTAGGAGTAGTAAAAATGTATCAATACTTAAGAGTGATTTCTTGTACCAAGAAAAAAAATTCCCATTACTTTTAAAATTACAGAAAAACAGTAATATTTATACAATGCATGTTAATGATAAAATCGATTTTGATTTTATGTTAATTATTTAAAAATACGTGACCTCAGAAACTTGAAAATTCCAATAAATATTTTAATATTAATTTATAAAAAGGTGGGAAAGTGGGTATCACTATGCTATATATTAGTAGTTGTCAAATGCGTAACTGTAATGGATTTTTTAAGTTTGAATTTAATGATATAATATTATTGCATACGAAAAAGGATTCTGAGAGGCCTACTTTAGTTTATATCGTTGAGTACCTACGTTTATGATATGTTTCTTTTTATTTTAATATAGTATTAGGTTGGTTTAGCAGGTTGATTTAATTTTTGAACACATTGCATTCATTAATAATTATAGTATTAACAAAATAAAAATAAAATAAACCATATTATTATATTGTTCTTAAATTTTAAGGCAATATTACCTTGCCTTAAAATTATGTAAATTTGTTTATGGAGTAAATAGGTAATATCTTAAAATTAATTTACATATTTTGGAAATGTGATTTCGTAAAGTAAAATTAATATGTCCGTAAAAGTTTAAGTCCCTTATAAAATATAATGTTTTTAAATTATACCAAAATAATGAATATTATTATAGTCATTCATCATTTATTTATGGTATTTTGGTCATATATGAATCATAAATATGTAATTTTTTATTTATTATTTTTATTTTCTGATAATAAAAAAAAGTTCCAGGAAATTTTTTTATTGTACCCATAACAAAATGCCTCAATTGTACTTAATAGTACAATTGAGGCATTTTTATTGGCCCAAAAGTCAATGAAAAACACAAATCATTGTAAAGTTAATAAATTTATCGCTTTGTTAAGAATCTTAAATGATAACATCTTCAAAATAGTCATTAAAAAATGCTGACTTTTTTCAGTTGATACATTACATATTTTATATGTAAGTGAAAAAGTATTAAAATTTAATACAGATTCTCAAAACCTATTTATGCAAAAATTAAAATAATATAATAACTCATATTCAATTTTTTTTTTTTAAAAGATATTTAAGTTGTAACATGACGATTTAAATTAATTTTATTTTCAATTTTTTAGCGTAGTCTTGAAAATTAAATACAAAATGCTTCATAAGAAAACTAAATACGTAACTATATAGAACATGTATGTGAAAATCTTTTCTTTATTTCAATTTAATGTTAATGATTTGACGAAATTAAATATACCGATGAATTAATAACAATTATGTTAGTTATTATGTGGAAAATAAAAAATTATTTGGGACTTGATACTTTTTACTTTACTTATATTTTGATCTTATTATAGACATTGTAAAATGTACAATGATACATCGGTGTGACATTTAAATCAATAATAATAATTTGGCTATGTTATAATTATATAGTAATTTTTATAATACTATCTTACTAAAAAATCTTTAAAAGTAAAGGCCGGTATACTATTTCCGCTTAAAATCGATTTTGTATGCAACGCTTTATCATATAATTATATGTTTGTTTACATCATATAGCAGGTTTTTTTTTTTTAAGACTGTGTTGTATATTTTTAACGTGAGGTATTTATGATTAATTAAACATAATTTTATATAGTTCGATTGTTCAATGTATCGTAAAACAACGATCAATTTTTTAAACAAGTATTTTTTAAAAACTAACTTAATAAGATATGCACGTGTATAATATATTATAATATATTCGCTATTAAGATATTTTAAAATAATACGTAGGTATTAGGAAAATATATCCAATGTATATTCTGCAATGTATTTTACACTACAGAATTGTTTGAACATAATTAATACTTTGAAAATAAAAAGCATATATTATAATATAAGGTTAGATTTGAAAAATATTTGTAATGTATTAAAGATCACATACGTATATAATCAGTTATAAGTAACTTATATTCCCTTAATTTTATGTTTATTAATTTTTGATTCTAAAATTTAAATAAATTTGTACTTTAGTTACTACAATTAAAAATAGAAAAAAAATTTGGTTAAACGTGGTAACTATGAGATTGTTTTCATCGATATATTTTGCTTTTAACAGTTTAAATTGTATTTTAGTGCTTACCTAGTATAAATATACAGTAAACTAGTATCCAAAATAAACGATAAGCTCTAGTAGATAATACTATTGTAAGAACTAATAATGTTAAGAGCGTCTAAACGCAGGAATGCACCTTACTGCTCATGTGCGTATTTTTTTCCACTATCGTTACTAAAATTTAAGAAGAGTAGGAATTTAATCGATTATTTGTTATTATTATTATTATAAATGTAAATGGTTCAATTTTGATTAGACGAATGGTTTGATTCGAAAATCGTATTATCCATGTTTGAGTTAGTTAATCATAGTACTATCGTGATTTATATTAATAAAATTCTAACATAATTATAGTAAAAAAAAGTTACTTATTATAGGTGCATTCCTATACTTAGATGCTCCTATTATGTGAACATTTATAATCTTTTATGATTTTATACATTTGCGAGATCCATATTCATTTTATTTCTTACACATGATGAGTGTGCTATCAAACGTGAAGTGGCTTTTAACCAGACTAATAATTTTAAGTAGAAATTATCTTAAATTCAGTTTAACTTTCAATAATTAATTAAAAATAAATACAGTTAATAAATACAATTAATGCAATACTGAACAAAAAATAAAAATAAAATTAAATTAATACTTGAACAATTAATAGAACTTATAATTTCCTTAAAATGTTAAATTTCTTAATTAATACAGTATATATTTCATATTAAACATTATATAAAAATACCTTCATGCTATTTTAGGAAAATTACTTATTGTATTTTCAATTTCAGTTTTAATAATTCATACTTGCCAATACAGTGTAAAATACATTTTATTAATATACAAATATAGACAGAAAATACTAATATAGAAATAAAGTAAAATCATTGATTTATTTAATCAATGGTAAAATCCTATCCTATTTCAATAATACTGTATTTTTATTGTAAAAATTCACATTTACCATTTTAGATATTAAGGTATTTTAATCATATTTCTGACAACTTAATGACTTAAAGAACCACAGTGACACATATACCTATTATTAAACAAATAAATATTATTTCGTTATTTTTTCTAAATAAATAAATAACGCTTATTATGTTACAAGAAAAGTAAACATTATAAATAATATTATTTATTTACTGTGTAAATAAACCTCTCAAACATGCCATTAAATCTGTATGAACAAATTATTAATGAGTTCATTTCGCATTTTGGTACATTTATATCGACTCATGTTTTAAATGGAAAATTATTTAAATAAAGGAACTGAAGTATTATACATTTATAAATATTTAAACATATTGTTATTGGTGTACATTGAACACAAAATACAATTTTATAATAAAATATTTAATGTAATTATGTATTAAATGTAAGTATATTGAGTATTTAGTAATTTTAAAATAAATTCAATTCCTTTAAAATAAAATAAATATATAATGATATTGGTAAACTGATTATTATTATAATTCAGTAAACAATAGTTAGTCATGATTTTTGGAAACGATAGTACACTACATCAATATCATCAAATATTTAAATTGAATGACGTGATCAATTAGTATAAAATATGTGCATGACATGTATTTTCGATGATACAATTTATATATGTACCTAAATTGACTATACAATGCGCCGTGTTGCCGCGACGTTGGTCAATAATAGACGTCCTTGCCTTCCACGTAAATCAAATTAAAATAGATTACAAACAATAATAATGAAAGGAATATTTTTAGTAAAAAGTATTGAATTATTATCGATAAGCAAAATAATAGAATACAACTGCAAATGTACACAATGACTGCACATACACTTTCAAATAAAAGCAGCTCGTACAGTTCGTTGTAGTAAACGACTTCAGATTTTCATTTATCGAAAATAAAATAATCGTAAAGGTTAGGTTAGGCAATAGATAATATTACATTAGTATTTAAGTTATTATCATTATTGTCACCAGAATCACGGACTAAACGTTTGTTCGTTGTTGATTGTTTAAACGCCTTGATTTCCGTATCATTGGATGGATGCAATAATTCATCACCACCGAATAAAGAGTAGTTTCGCGTAGATAGTAATATAATGATTTAACTGTATACATCGATTAATTACTATCAGAAACGAGCAGATAGGTATCTGTTGTTTCTAAATAACTGGGTAGTGAATTTTAGGTTAAAATTCCGTTAGCTATTGTTGGCAGTCAAACGCAGCAATGTTAGCATCCAAATGACCGTATTGGAAACGATTGCGGAAACCGATAGCTCCATAACAATCTGATAAACAAGCTGTCCCTCTCGAGCCCGATTATTGTGGGATAGAGAACAAGCGGCGAAAGCTCCTGTCATAAATTATCAGATTAATAAATTATTCTAAAAATCGATAAATAAAATTGAAATGATACTTCTCGGGTATAATATAATATTATAATTTGTAGTAATGGGAGATACTTTTTTTTTTTTTATATATAAAACTGAATAATATAGTTTTTAGCTAAATACGAATGGATTATGCAGTAAAAAATATATGTATATAAAATGTTTCCAAATAACGTATCATATTTTTTACAGAATATTTTTTGGTTGATAAAAAATTAATTTTTGTCGAATATTTTTAATGATTTAAAATGTATTTTGTCTTCTTATGTTTATAAGGAAAATTAAAATAATGGCAAATGGTTAAAAAGTAAAATCAGAAAGATGACTAGTAATAAATAAAGCACAATAATTTGATATATTTAATTAATAATTTCAGTTAAAATGTTAATATAGTTTAGTAGCTACAAAATAGTCAAATACCAAATTATTATATTGTGCTTAGTGTTGAGTCTACTTAATGTAATTGGTTTCTCGCACACTAATTTATTATTAAAAGCGACAGTTTGAAGTGATTGTAGAACGGAATGTAGGCACACCTGTGATATTTCAAGTACTAATTACTAATTAGACTTATTTTCTAGATTTTAATTTTATATTTCTAATATAATATATAATATATAACATATTTATGAATTGTATTCCAATATTATATATAGTTATACATTTTTTTGAAGTGAGTTTATATTAACATTTTGTATTTTTGTATCTTGCACTAATGTGATTTAAATATTGTGTTAACATTGAAACTAATAATTTTTACAACAAAAATATGTTATACGACCATAAAAAACCATTTAATTATCGCTAGATCAGTAACTAGAATTGCTTTACATCCTATCAAACTCGTTTTGTTTACGCAGAAAATATAAATTAAGAAGAATAGAAGAATAATTATTAATTTAATAACATTATATCTATGCGTATAACTTACACCTGTCAATACTTTTAAGAAATTATAATGTTTGATGGAGTCGGATCGAGTAAATTTAAGCCATTGGCATGATATGATTTTTTTGTACGGATTTCGCTTCTTATAGAAATAGGAAATAGTGATGATTATTTAATTTTTACCGTATATTCGGTAAATAAATGTAAACTTATCTAGTACAGAACGTGTAATTCTATAAGAAGGTAAATTCGTTTTTTATTTTGGTCAAACAGTCTCGCTGATAATTTAGAAAACGAAAAAATCGCAGTTATAATTCTCAGGACAAATAATCTCGAAAATGCCGTTTATTGACGATTAAAGGAAATGAAAAAGAAAGATTGACGGCGGTGTGAGTGCAATTGGGTGGGCTTAATGGTCTCGCTGTCAGTAAAGGACTCGGTCTCGTCGTATCCGGCGGACAAAGTAATCGGTATTATACGGGACATCAATATCCACGTGCTTTACTATAATATATGTTTATATTGGAAACACGGATTTTCAAATACTTTCAAGGGGACTTGGCAATAGGACTATCCGCGAGGCAAATGTAAATTATTCTCGCTTCTGTGTTTGGCCTAGTAATTATTTGGCAGATTGTATACAGACTTGAATGATGGGTTCGTTAGTCGTCATTAAATTCAGTGTGGATGCGAAAGAAACAAAAACTCGAATCAACGCGACGGAGAAAATCATTCTTAATTCACTGATATTCAGCGAACCGGTCAAAATTCAGGCAGATAATCGGGCACACAGCGAGTCTACACAATTATTACGAATAAAAAAATCACGGTAATCGTAGAAGTGATTAACACGAGAATTCGACAACTAAACTATTATAGTACTCGTAAATATGTATAAATAATAAATGTTTAACAAAATTCACTTCACTTAAAGTTGTGGAAAATACATCCTTTCCTGATAATAATAAAAAACCGTTTTATGAACGTAATTTTACTGGTTATATTTCGTTTGAAGTTAGTCTTAGAATAAATAGATCAAACATATCATGTATAGTAACCCATGGATATTTATGATACCTATGCATTACAGTTTATTATTACGTCCATGTACGAGAATATCACTTTTTTTTTTATCCTTCCAGGGTCACGACTACCTATGTTTCGTTTCACTAGCTGACGAGATTAAGTGGCCGTGAAAGGAAAGTAGATATTTTATTTTTTCACGTGCAAGGGAACGAAGACCACAAACGAAGGTCTGAAGTCCATCACGTTGACGGGAAAACGATCGTTTTGACCGGACGGGATGAATCGCCTGATAAATGAATAATTAAGATAGTCCGAGCGCTCAAATATGCACGCTAATACTACACTAATATAGAATAGAATATTATAAGCAATTATATTATATTTATACTGTTTATAGTCTCGCTGAACCAATCCCTCTTTACTCGCCAGACGCATTGATTTTTCAAGAGAATATTATTATATATTGCGCGGAGGGATCGACGCAAAATGCAAATATAACCATTCAAAGTGGTTAGTATGCTGTGAAAATTTTAATGTTTGAAAAAATAAAATTAATAACGTCTATTTATTCGATTTCTATTTGAATGTATTTGAGCTACGTGACGTGACACACGAGACGTGGACAAGGCTGCAAAATTATGGTATCAATATTTATTATACGATCATTAATTATTTCATTATTATTCAATCCTTTTAACATAATATAACATAATACAAACCATATTATACTGCACTTACAGGTTAAAGGGTATTAGTTTTATTAGAATGCTTTATTAGAGGATAATAGTACAAGAGGTTGATATTAGGGGCAGCGTAGACACTAGACACTGAATGAAAAGCGATATGGTAAATGATGTGCTTGAGATTGCATGGGAAATTATATGTCTCTGACGTCATGCTGACAAGTAAATGTGCATGATAAATTCCCAACGTATTATGCTTATTATAAAACATCTGTGTGTAAAAATCATATGTTAAAACTCGAAAACTCATCGCGTCACTCTATATACTTATCGATTATTGTTATGAAAATTAAAAAATCAAAATACTGTAATTGTAGATTACAATATAAAAATAATAACCATAAATATTATAATCTGTGTCGAGTAGTTTTGCTAAGTAATTAATATTATATATTATGTATTAGTTATTTTATGACTACGGCAACCAAAGCTTACCGTACTGAATTATAATATACTTTTTTCAACATTTTTCAAAGATGCAGACAGCCAGGGTTTTTTATTTATTTTTATAGTATTTTAATTTATACATAAAAAAAAATATTTGAACTGTAGTTAAATATTTATAAAAATATGTCTACCTACCTTTTAATTTTTTCACATTCTTTGAAAATATAGTTATGATAAAAACACTAATGAATTCATTCAATTATAAAAAATGTTAAAAAAAATAATTTACCTAATATTTATAGTAGGTATTATCTTGTATCTATGTAAAGTTACAATATCAAAATCAAATCGAATACCTTATCTTTGACATATAATCAAGTTTTTAAATAGTGTTCATTTTTATATATATATAAAAAAAAAAAAATACTATAAGGGATTACTATAAAATATAAGTAGTTAATTATGAAGTTATTATTAAACTGTATATGAGAATAAAATATCATAAATCTTGTAGTAAACTTTTGAAAGTATAAAAGTACATAACTGATGATAGAAAAATTGTAGACGTTCAGAGACAACGGAAAAACTTTAGTAATTACCCAAATACCAAAAAACAGGGAAAAGTTTCAAAGGCTGTTACAATATTTACGCCGTTTACTACGGTATTATAGAAATTTTCGAATAATATACTAGGTATAATCTTCTATTGAAAAATAACATTTTTGTTGGCTTTTGTTTTAAAATATATGTTTTGTTAAATTTTTGCTATACTCGTATAATATTTGATTAAATTAAAACAAAAATTTAAAACCTTTTATTCTTTCTAATAATGTTATAAATCGTGTTTACATTATTTTATGTCTGTTTTTATTTTTGATAAAAATATATCGTTACGACTGATTTGACTCTGATTTTTCAATCATTAGTAAAGTTAAGTGGCTTTACGTTTCAACTAATCATGAAAAATGACTGATTGATGTTTTTTTTTTTTTTGAATCGTCGCCGTCGTTTGAGTTTATATTTCTCAGAAATTGTTATTCCTCTAAAAGCTGAAATCGTTTTACTTAAAAAAAAATCGTTTTTATACTGTTTATTTTCAACAAATTTCCATCAAACATGATTATTTTTATCAAAATGTAGAGAACAGATACAAAATAGGTTATTCTTAATGTATTTTCTTGATCTTGTTATACGAACACATAAAGTATACTTATGAAATTGTCAACAAATATTATGTTAAGATTTGGTTGAAAGGAAACGTGTGATGTGAAGTCTAAAAGTGATTTCTCTAGGCGGCTAACCAGTTCTGGTATAACTGAGTTATTATTCGGAACTTGGGTGAAAGTTTTTTTTGATATTTTCAAATTTTGAATGATACAAATCAAATATAGTCTAATGAATTTAGCACAATAATGGAGCTATGAAAAGAAACTAAGTGACATGTCAAAGAAAAAAAAAAACATGATTGTGCCAACAATTTGTTGTTCAAATTTTAACGATTATAAAAGTATCTTACGTATACTCTATAGTCTATAGTATATACTACATAGGAATAATGATATGTCTGCCGTGTCGAATTAAAATTTTTAAGGAAATAAATCGGTTTAATTGAACGGTATTTATATTCTCGATCGTGTAATGATAAATTAGTTTAAGCCAGTGAACTATTTAATTTATGTGAACTTTTCTCTGAATGAAGTTCCTAAAATCGTTTTTCATCGGACATAGATTATAAATCTATATAGTATAATATACAGTTATAAAAGATATAAATATGAATTAAAGTTAAACACTATGTATACTACGATAGCTATTGTATACTTTGCACGTATAAGCAAATATATTTTAAATAAATGTAAATATATCGTGAACTTATACCTAGTTGAACATCTTTGTAGTATACCACGAAATTATCATGGTTTAGACGGCCTCTCGTAAAAAATAAAAATTCAAAATCTGACTTATATAATTAATTAAGACGTAAACTTAATATTGTTTTTTATTAGAAATAAAAAAAACCTTCACTTCTTGGGAATTGTCTTCTGAGAAATTGTCTTCACCTTTCTCAATCAGACATTTTAAAATTTATCTTCCTTTTATTTTCAGAATTGGTGTTTTAGTTTTACACCATTTCAAACGGTAGTAGTGATGACTGTGATTGGCATAATCAATCACATTTACCGCCAAAATAATCATATAATATATTAAAATTTATAATTTTGTAGTATAAACGTGTTATACCAATCAATTATAGTCAAAACAAATATTTATATATATTTATACTATCTTATAACAATTATTTGATTTATTAAGTAATAACTAATAACGTAATAATAAATGTATAAACAATTTGTAAAATAATACGATGATTAAACCAATGTAAAGTAATAAAATATAATTTGTATACATGAGTACATGAAAAATTATTATAAATTTATTATACTGGAATTAGTGCTATTATAACTTTTATTGACATTAAGAATTATAAAATATATTACCGACTGCCTTGTAACTAACTGTCTGTGTAAATTAGATAAGTTATTTTAATTCATTAAAATTTATAACATTTAGATTTTGAAAATAGCTTTTCTCTTTAAATATTTTTGTAATGTATACATTAGAAAATGCTACAGAATAATTAGTACTTTATGATGGAAATTAAATTTTCTGATATCATTCAAGACTCTTTTGAATTTTTGAATACGTTTATGAACTAAATTAAAATTTTTAAAAGATTACTTAATATTATTTTTTATTGTTTTTTAATAAACAATATTATATTTAATAAATAATATTAAAATATAGTGAATCTCAGAATAATATACTAATTTTCTAATACACAACTATGGTTTTCAAATTGTCTAGAAAATAGCGATATTGTTAAAGTAATATAATAATTGTAAAATTTGTTTAATAACATATTATTTTAACGTTGGAAAAACAACCTCAGTCCGAATAAGTTTAAATCAATTTGTTTGTTTGTTTAAAATGAAAAATATTAAATACGAGTAATTTGTTCAACTATTAATTAAATTTATTTTTTTTAATCAATTTATTTAAAATTTTGTTTATATTTCAAAGAGCTTAAAGTGTATTTTTAAATCAATTTTGATTTTAACTTTATACTAATATGCTTCAATAATTTTTTATACGTTGAGGAGAAACCTAATATTAAATCTCATAAATTGAGGACTTTCAAAATTATAAAAAAAATATCTTCACAATCTACACAATTAAATACCTGATTTATTTTAGGTTCGTATGAAATAAATTACATTGGGAATTTTAAGAAAAAAGAATAATATCCAATTTTTTAAATGTTCGAAATAAAATTATAGACTATTCGGATTCCAATGATACGTGCATACTTGATGTTATGTGATTCTTGATTGTTAAATAATTTATTGGTACAAGATAAAAATATCACGTCAATAAAGAATCGTCGTTTGTTTGAACGGCATGGCACATAAGTGATATTATGCGCACATGATAGGAACCACTAATATGAAAAGGAATAATGAAATTCCTGAGGGAATCATTAAATATTACGTACAGGCAGTAAGTGTTTACAACATTTTGGTTCGATTAAAGTCAATAGTGATAATTCTTATATTTAAGTATAGGGTATACGTGATTTTCTGACCTGATAATACGTAGACAACTCGAGAGTAGTTTTAAGAAAATATAGACATTATTACTAGCTTTAATTACATTTTTATTAATTTTATAATAACTGACCAATGATTTCGGTTTTGAATTTTCTATATTTTAAATAAACTTATTGTACGCCTATAGTTAACGTAACATTGATACCGATGAATAATGTTTTAAGAGATGTGCGTTCAGTTACCTTTAAATAAATGTTTCGTTTTAGCAACAGTACTATAGATATAAGTATAACTTATTTATAATGATGACTTGTATCATGTACACACACTATTAGCATTCAGAATAATTGGAAATTAATTAATTTGTATTGTGTATAAATGTATTTTTTTTTAAATCGTTTCTACATCATACTAAAAACAAAAAAAATGTATGTCTGGTTTAATAAATAAACAGAATTCAAATAATGTACAAATGTATGAATATTATTGATGTCTGGTAGCTATATAATAAATGCGTTGCGTTACGTTTTTTTTTGTCCATAATAAACTAACCACCGATTATATGTTTATTTAATATTTTTTATACATACCTATGAATCTGTTTCAAGTGATTATCAATAATGGATTGAGTGTTTGAAAATAAATAATTTATTATTTAAAAAAAAAGCCATGGTTATAGATACGTAGATTTTTGTTAAAACCACAAGATACATTATTCTGTTCACTCTGGTTCAAATATGTATTATAAAAACAAAACCGTTTAACTCACTTTGTTGTGTAGTATATTATTTTGAGTGTACCTGTATTTGGCCAAAGTATAGAACGGAATAAATTCAAATTCAATGATAATTATTGTAGAATATGAAAACGATTATTTTTGAAGACTGGTTCCGAGTGTCAGACTTCTTTCCAAGAATATTTTATAATATAATTATATAAATATAACTAAAAGTTATTTATTTTTCTATTAAGCAATAGTTGAATATTGCAAAAACATTACATTATATTACATTAAAAGTAAATACCGACGTATAGTAGAATGATACGAAAAATAACTTAAAATTTGGCTAAATATTTAAAAAATTTCATTTTTTATAGAAAATGATAGTAAAAAGAAAAACAATGAAACGTTTCAAGTACTATTTTTTTAATTACAAAAAAAGCTTTAAAATCGTTTGACAAAAAATCGTTATTTTACATTTGAATATCCAATTTTGCAAACATTTTAACTTCAAACGATAATAAAAACAAAAAAACAGTGACTAAATTTGTTGACTTAAAAACAAATATTTTATATTACATAAATAGAAAAAAAAGTTTAAAATATAAAATATTTATAAACATTTTGAAATGAGACGAACATTTAAAAAATGATATCAAGTCTAGAATATGCTAACGATTTCATAATAATATTATAATACATAATAAAATAAAGAAACTAAACAAATTTATGTTAAAAATATTTGTATGAAAATTAATTTTGTTGAAAACTGGTATTCGATAATATTCGGGTTTGATGGTTTTCCCACTATTACCTATGTACTTAGTTTTTTCCGTCAATTTGGATTTAGAAGATAAAATCTTTAAAAACAGAATTTTTATTTTTATATTCAATAAAAGCTAACTGTTTAAACATATTCAGTATTATATTGTACTATAATTATATAATAATATAATCTTTATAGATTCTTGATTTTAACATTATGTACATTTTTAATAAACTCATATATCATTGAATAATTATCTAAATGTTTATTTATTTAAATTCTTATTTTGAAATATATTAATTTATAATATTAAATTATAATATATATAAAATGTTTTAACTGTGAGAGCGGCATGATCATCCGACTATAGTTAAAATGGGAATGTTAGGTAAAAGTAGGTTGAAAGCTACTGTTTTAAAATATGAAAAGTAAAGAGTTCTCTAATAAATTGATTACATTGTAAGATTTTTTAACAGCGTAGTATCGCACCTAATTAATACATTTATTAAAATAATTTCACTCTTTTAGATTTATGAAATACCTATATACGACAAATGGTTACGTAGTTACGTTAAACTTATCTAATATGAATAAACTATATAAATAAGAGTCGTTATGTCAATGTGACCTTTTCAGCTTTACTACTCTCAAACATAGACATCTAAAATTTAACATTAAAATGCGTGTTAACGCGTATCTATATAATTGTGTTTATAGAAACTCGGCGGTGAATGGTTCACCAGAGTGATGTTGAATTACGTATTATAATAATTTTCTATATACATAGATAATACTTTATACTTATGTATTTTATTGTAAAATATGTTTATTTCAAATGGCTATAAACATAAAATTCGTCCGAATCTCATAAGACAATTAAAATTGTTATGAATAAGGAAATGTATTTAGTATATTATATTTGTTTTACTATATCTACGTATGCATCTAATATCGTTTATTAATGTGAGTGACTATTGACTACTACTATTTTTAAACGGAGTTTGTATTTTATTTTATTATCATATATAAAAAGAATAATATTATTGTATAACTAATGTAATTGACGTTTTATCGGAAATCTAAAAACTGCCTGTTTACATGTCTTCATATTGATTTTTCTGTTTTTAAATATTCGTAAAATTGTATTTATATTATCTTTTAAGAACAAACTGTGTTTGCTCTCCAATCATTTTTAGATATTTTTCAGTGAATTGTTTTATTATGTTTAAAACTAATATTTAAAATATTCTAAGTAAAGGTATGCTTTTATATGAATTATTAAAAAAAAAAAAATGTATGGTAATAAGTTCGAGTAGGTACCTAATGAATGGTATTATGGTAAACAAAAAATAATATAATGTACATTATTGATAATATCAGGGTGTAGAGACAAAAAGGAGACACTCTTGAACCGCGGAAATGTTCTGTGTGCTTACACTGAAATATTTTCTGTTACTTATAGATCATGCCGAGGCGTGATGAAATATTTCCAGGAAAATAACTGACGAAGGTATGTAAAATAAATGTTTAAAAACTGAATATAATCAAAACATTACATTAAATCGTGTCAATATTTGTGGATGTTAAATCTTTGAAGAGACTATACGCATTCTCGTTTCCTCTAATAATGCTGAATTGGAACTTCCGGCCTCGTTTAATCTTGTAGTATGATGAGATTGCAAATTATTAGCTTATTAAACGCATTATTTACTTCGGAGAAATTCCTTTTATCTTTCGATTTGAGAGTAGATGGCTGTTTGAATGTGCGTTATATTTTTAGCAGTTGTATATATTATGTATATAGGGTAAAATACGGGAAGAAATCGATGGTTCTATAATGCAATGTGTGTACCAATGCTATGGGTGGCGAGGGGATGAAAAGACAACGTGCCTGAAATGTGTTCGACATTTTCTGAGTGCTATAATATACCATATATATATATAGGTTATTAGGATATTTTATTAGATACTGCTGTACCAGAGTATAATATATAGTTTATCGTAGAGGGGTGAAATTTTCGTGCCGCAGTTTTGTTTGTTTCACGCCAAGTGACCCATTTTGACGATGACTGCAAAGTCGGCTAATCGATATTATATATTATATTATTATTATGTACAAATATTTCCGTATAACTATTAAGTATATAAAATGTAAATTCGTTCAATGGTCATCCAGTTAGCGCGCGCGTTGACTTATTTATTTCACCGATTGCAGTAATAGTTATTAATTGCCTAAATAGCTAATCAATAAGTTTTGGTTAACTTTGTTTATTATGATTTTTATCGGCTAGGAAAACGATTAGAAGTATGACTAGAGACTTGATTTGAGGAGACTTAATACTTAAAAACAAGCTAAATAAATTTAA
Organism: Rhopalosiphum padi; assembly: GCF_020882245.1. NCBI lineage: Eukaryota > Metazoa > Arthropoda > Insecta > Hemiptera > Aphididae > Rhopalosiphum > Rhopalosiphum padi. The sequence goes on along the minus strand of NC_083598.1, from coordinate 5,805,555 downwards.
TGAAGTCTTGTACAATATTGTACAATAAAAAATTAAACAAATTATAATTGATTATTAAATTTTTTGTATATTGTTGGTTAGTACTTGACGTTTTATAATTGTTTATACGTAAACATGGTAGGTATACTACTTTTAATAATGTGTATAATTTGTTTAAGATTTTAAAGCTATCTCTATCTACCCTTCAATATTACAATATATAATATACTTTTAAGTTGTTTCGCATCTGTTATAGCATTCGACATACGCACCATATTATGTTCAACAATATTTGAACTTGACAATGTCGTCGTTGTTGTCTGGTCACCTGCTCGCCATTTATTTTTCACTAGAAACTTTTAACAACACAAATACTCTTTTAAAGTGAATTTATACTAACAGTTTATCGTAAGTCTTGTACTGATGTAGGGATTGTTTTTGATGAATTTATAGGTACCTGTATTTTTATGGTGGTAGTTAAAATAGTAAAGGTTTCTATAGACTTTTATATTTAACTTTCAAACTTAATATTATATGTATATAAAATGTATAAAGGTATTAAAATACAGGTGTTTTATACCTAGCTAGTAAAGGTAAGCCAGGAACAAGTACAGGTAAACCCATTTTTTACGTCATTGTAAACAAAGTAGTTAACCAGCTACATAAAAGAGTATTATTATTAATGTTAAAAAACAGCTGGGGTGTATGTGTATATGTGTGAGGTATATCATGACGCTAACTTTCGGGTATTTATATTGTTAACCTTACATGCGCAAACAACTATTATTGTTTTTATAAAAATGGCGTCATAATAAATAACTTTTTTGTACTATAGTATTTTGGAGATAGTACTAAAATATTGACACTAAACTATGTGAAATTTAAATTTATATCATAAGAAAATGTGTATGTATTTTATTGTCATGTCAGTAGGTTTTAAGATCAAAAAAAAAAAAAAGAACGCCCATTACAATTTTGAGCACAGTTGTTTTCTTAGTCGTCACGCCATATATTACATTTTATTGATCATTAGCAAAAAACACGTCAGGTTTGGTCAGGAACTAGTGTCAAATATTGCAACGATACAATATGTGAAATAGTATATTACTATTAGTTAGTATTGTATTGTTAGGCAGTATACACATTTTGTAGAGAATTCACTTGGGGTTTGGGGTTTATTGATTTGTAAAGTATTGTTTGTTGTTTTCGAATTTTTTAAAGGATATTATATATACATATGTTATTTAAATAATATTATAGATTCAAATACGTGAGGGTAAACACGTAGATAAAACATGATTTATATATATATATTTATATTGGAAAGAACCTAAAAATGTTTATGTATACATTGTATTATATATGTACGTATGTGTTGAGAAAATGGTAAGTATGAAAGAAAATAATAAACGGTCTTTTGAACAATTTCTCGTAATAAAATAAATAATGAAACACGGATAACCCATAAAAGAGATACCTATATTGAGTTATTCAAATTATCCTCAAAATTGCGATATTGAATTGGTAGGTGCAAAATGTACAATAATATGTGAAAAGTGTATTATTCTCGTTTTTCTCTCAAAATATCATAATATTACCCTATCATTTCATGCGCATAATAAAAGAGTTTCCGAGGAATTAATATTTTTAACATACGTTTTACAATGGTGTAGAATAAAACATATATTTTCCGCATTCACATTTCGCATACGTCGCATTGCGCTCGTTGTCGTAAACATATTATATACAAATATATATATATAATACAAATCTAACTATATATATATATATATATATATATAATTTATACGCACACTTGGTATTTATATAAATAAAACAACCTATGTATGGTAGAACCGTTAGGAAGAATTATAATAAAGTTGTGTTTAATATATAATATATTATATACGGGTAAGTCGAGCATCATATTATGTGTAACCAGCAAGGTGATTTTTAAAATAGGCGCCCAAAAATTGTCAAAATAAAATAGATATTGGTGAGTTTATTTTACTATGCAATTATCTTATTGGTAAACACTTTTTTTCTTGAGAAGTATTAACGTTTTTGAAAAAAATTAGTTATTTTTTAGCATGTTTTATAGTTTTAATGTATTGAGTATTTAAAAAAATTTTTTTTTTGAATAAGATTGAATCCAGTTTTGTGCAGTACACGTAGTGTAAATATTTTATGTTAAGTTCACGTTAAAATCAAACGATCAATTTAAATTTATCATTAACTATATTTTACGTAATTAATTTGGTAATATTATATGTTTATACGCCTATCAAAAGTAATGTAAAATATATATTGTTCATAATATTATATATAATATGTATAGCTTGTAAAAGACGTAACAATTAAGATGCATTATAACTTATAAGGGTGTGTAAAGTGTTTAAGTTCTCATCCTGTGTATCGTAAGGTATAGCCAGGAAGTTGGGTACCTACTAATTTAAATTATTATTATGGACCTTTTCGTATAGTATGGGATATATTATAGGCACTTTATTATAATATAGTACGTTACTAACACTGTTAACCATAAACATGTATGGCATTCAAAGTGTTATTAATTTTTAGAATTCATATGTTTATAATATTTATGTTTTAAGTAAAATCAATTATTATAAAAGCATTTATCAATAAATGTTACTTAGTATTGTACTAGTAAATTAACTCATTAAAGTGTTGATTTGTTGACATCATATTTTTAAATTAAATTTAAAATATATTAATAAAAAAAATAATATTTTAAGACTCTTAAGGTGTTCATAGGCTTGATAATATTATATTTCATAATTTAAATTCAAAATGCTGATAATCTGATTGGTAATTTCTTCCAATCAAACAAATTATAATCAATGATCAAACGTATAATATGATTATATGATTAAAATTAATATACATAGAATTTAAATCTATTTATACGTTCCTTTAAAGATTAAAAGCACGTGAGGGGATGTCTGATTTAAAAAGTAATAACTTTTGGTAGTCTAGGGTTTCTTCAATGGAATATTAATTCTAATCATTTAATCAGTATTTAGAGTGCAATAAAAAAATAATTCCCTACTGACAATTTTTTTAAAATAATGTTTATCTACTAAAATCAAAAGACACATTAAAAATATTTGTTTTCAAAATCGTTAGATTAGGTTAAATTAGGTCTATACACTTAGAAATATATACACGATTTCTTGTAAATGGTTCATATGGTAATTAAAAAATGTAAACATAAATAATCACCCTGTTACTAAAATGTTTGAATGTATGTTTATATAGTTATACACTATATAGATTTGTATTTGTCGCGTATTTTCCTAGTGGTGGTGATGGTAGCTTTATGGTTGGGAAAACATAAAGCTCCAGCAATCGCGTCTTAATCTGTTTGGGTCCCTTTCGTCACGTAGGCTTATGGTATTAGATGCGCTATTTCCCGGATTCGCCGCAGACATGAAACTATACTAACGAGACGCGTAAACTCGGATTGCGAATAAGTATGATATTTTATATTTGATGTATATTTTCTGATATATCTGCAGTTGTAGTATGTATATGTAGTTATAACGCATAAGTCATAAGCTCATGACCATTGCGTAGGCGATTGTAGCTATTTACAACCGGGACCACAATTAAACTGTGTTTTCTTCTTTCTAGGTGACGAGTGGAACGAGGAATGTATTGATTTTACAATGGTGTGGTCTTTTTATTTTTTATTTTTATTTCTGTCATCATCTACTGTCTTTTGAAGTAGGTAGTAAAATTTCTTAGATTTTCTTTTTTTGAGAATGGTATCTTGTAGCAAATTGGATTTAGTTTGTTCCTTCTTCTTTTCAAAATAATTGATAAAGCTAAATACAAATAGAAAATTAAACACAGATATTACTTATAGCCTATTATTATTACTTTCGGTTTTATAAAATTGATTGGAACAAATCCGCAAAAAAAAAATGATGTGTATCATCAAAATGTTGTCTAAACCAATCTTTGCTTAACAAAAAAAAAAAAAAAAAATAGATATTAAACTGGCTTTGTTTAACTTGAATTACCTATTCAAATTTTTTGCTGTCTCGATTATATTACGTGTTCACAGTTGAAGTCGAATATATAGAACATAATTGAACAAAAATATGTCTAACAAGCATTTTTGATTTATTTTAAGAAAATACTGTTATTGAAATTTGCTAATCACTTATTAAAAAATGTACGACTTTATTAAATAAACTCGACGTAATATCAGTCGTCATATTATGCCTGTGCGATATTTTTATAAGCACAAAATATACAAGTACGTTTGGTCTAAGAAGAGAACACAATAATTACGACAGAAACAAGGATACGTTGGACGAGCAATGTCATCAAACGCTCACGCTTGGCCGAACCTGAAAAAATATTATTTATAACGATGACGGCAACGGTCGAGATACACAAGCACGTGGATTCCAGAAAAAATCAATCAAATTAACATCACTAACATACTTACTTCTTAATATTATTACTACCAGTAACCAGAACGTGTATATATATATAAAATACTGTACGACCACACGCGTGATCGTTTATTTATCACTGCAACATGCTATAATACATTTTATTTCCGTGTGTCTATGATTTAAATAATATTATATAGCAAATAGAGACTTAAACATATATTTTTTTGTATTACACAATTTATATTATATTTTTCATTGCCGTAGGTCTCTATATCACCCAAAATCTATTTAAATTATACGCATAAATATTAATTAGTCAACATTTCTTTATAAATAATAATATATAGTACGTTATTAATCAGTAGTTAAAAGTTAGAGACGGACAAAAGGTAAACTATCCACAATACTTAGGAAAATGAAATGAAAAAAAAGACTATGAAAAACAGTAAGATGATTAAACACTTTTTAATTTCGTACTACACAAAGTGTGTCGTATACTAAATACAATTTTAGTCCCTGATTGCAAATATTAAGAAAAATCATTAATTAGTATAATCAATAAAAACGTCAAAGTTTGTTATTCATTTCACGACAAAAGTTTGAATTACGATTTGTATATATCAACGATTAAAAAAATATATAATCTGCTTAACAAATTACAGTAGAAAAAAAGTAGCTCTCATTTAAAAAATATGAGTTTGCATTAACACAGGAAAATTCTTAATGATGAAAAAAATATAAGTATCATATTTGAAAAATAGTGTTAAAGTAAACTTAAAAATATCAAAAACTATAATTTAAATAAATTAATTAAAATAAGACAGGGTAGAATTCTAGAGTGTGATTGGCGAATAAGCCTAAAGCCTGTATAATAAATTAATAACTTATTTATATATTTGCTGAATAACAATAACTAAAACTGCGTTAAGAATTTTAAAAATATCAACTTACATAATATTATAAAAATATAAAAAAATCGTTATTAAAATTCTTTGAATTTAAATGATGCATTAATATTAAATTAAATGTCTAAATATTAAATAACTATGTAAAAATGAGTTATTCTCAATTAAAATAATATAAGAATTCAATATTGTGGAATAGAGTTTAATTATCTAACCTATATTATGCAATATATATATATATAATCGATAAATATTATTGTAATATTCGTTTTAAATAAAATGAACTAAAAACACGTTTTTGAATTTTTTGAAAAACAACTGTGCTTATTTATATATTTATTTATTTATATTTTGATGTTACTATTTATAATAAATTGTGTATAATAATTTTCTGGTGCATAAAAATGACGCATCGAATACGTAAAGTATTTACTGTCTAAAAGTATTTTATGATTAAGTTCTAGTGATGATAATACGCATTTGAAATTTGAACAGAATCTAATTATTATTAATTTGCACTTTCCTGAGAAATATGCATATGCATGCTAGTTAGAAACTCAGAGTCATTATCAGTGACTGTACTACTGTAGATATACCTACTCAATATTAAGTTAAGTGAATGACATAATAATATCATTAACTTTTGCAATGTGACATTTATTTTTATAGTCAGGAATATTAATTAGCAACATAAAAGTTTTTCATTTAATTTGTTTTTATCTATAATGTTTCATAATATTAATATTATTAATTATTTTATTATTATCTAGAGATATTAGTTGGTCAGAATAGTATCATTTGTTTTAGATCAATTATGTTGAATAATATAATATTTTACATTTTTACATAATCTTGGACACTTTAACCGGGTGATACTGTTACAATGGTTGTAACTGGTGTAAGATTTCAATTATTCAATATTATTTTATCATTTTGTTTACTTGTAAGTACTTACAACAATTGCATGTGCAAGTATAAAAATACCTATGCGATTATTAACTTATGTATTACACTCATATTTATTTGATGTGGCTTACGCTTGTAATAAATACCAGAGTATATAATATGTAAATATTTTATAATCCAAATAATCCTATTAATTTATAGTTAGTATTAACCTCTATAAATATATTCATTTTCAGTAAATATTATGTATGTTGTAATTAAAAATATTAAAATTAAAATTTTATTTTAACAAATAACAATAAAAATGCACAGTATATTTATATTTATATATTTTTATTATTATTATCATATAATAATATGTTTTAAATCAGCTCGTGTTGGATAGATTTTCAAACTAACTCATGCCTCCCAAATCTAGCTCGAAAATCAAATATTCTTAATATAAATATTCATTGATAATTATATATATCCTAGTTTACTTATAGAGTACTATTGCAATAATGTAGGTAGTTTAAATAGAATATGCTATGCTTAATGGACAATCGAACTGAACTGATGATATTATAATATAGGCACACAGCAACCTCATCAACTATTCTAAAATATACTCATATAGTTGTTGGCATTTGGTTTGTTTGAAGAACTGGCCCAGAATTTATTAGATCAAACGTAAAAGGTACATTATAATAGTGACGTATTCGTGGATTATAATTTATAAGCCGTGATAAGCTGCGTTGGATAAAAAAACGAAATGTGTATTATATAAAGGGAGATTTTTTCGTGTTTATTATTTTATTACAATTATTCTATACTAACATATCATACGGTATTTTTTTGCATTATTATAGTTTTTTATTCATAATTTTAACTAATTTATTATTTATCTTACAATACATTAGCGTTTTTAATACAATAATCTGACCTCGATACAAAAATAAATTTGAGTGTATAAATATACAATGTTTGAAATTAGTTAGAATTTCATGCAAACAATACTAATAATAATTATTATTTAATTTTTAGTTTCAGAAGTGACACATGTTATCTTACTTTTTTTTAAACTTTTGCCATGTACAGGATATTGTATTTTTGTTATATAATTTAAAATATATAGTATTTACCTGTGTTTATCTATAATTAATATTATATTTTTGACACTTAACTGCCATAAATTGTCTTTTTGGTTTTATTGCGGACTTGTTTAGTTGTTTATAGTGTTCATCATATACGGGTATTAGGCTTTCCAAAAACTGATATATCAAACATGTTTTCGTTGAATTACCGCCCCGCCCGTTTAGGAATAGACTCGTTTATGTTGTGTACTGTGCAGTATGATATACGGGTCGCGTTTCCGAAACAAAAAAAAAACTGTTGTAGGTACCGTCGTTCATAATAATCTTGTTGCACCGCCACAGACACTTATTGTTTTAGTTTTCTAGTTTGGTATATTATTGCACTATACCTACAGCATCTAAAATTTTGTTCTCGGAAACCTCGACGGTAAATATAAAAAGAAAAATAGAGATAACCACAAAATTGGGACGTTGCAGCTGGTCGTATGCATTAGAGCAAGAAGAGTGGATGGATCCAGTGTGAATACGTCAAAGTATTACAAACTATAATATTATCATCTTTTGTCACCAACGGTAGTTCAAAAATGTAATAATAATAACAATTTATTTATACTTCCACCGACGTATGTCGTTTAAAATAGTAACATTTTAGCATTGTAGAACGTAACTAAATTATATAGCGCGTTACGAAAATTAATACTGCTCCCTAGCGACAAATTCTTTTCGGAGTACAATATAAATTACGAAATATTTGACACAATATAATATATTGTGTAAAAATAAAAAGTTGCTGGAAAAAGTTTAATACCTATTATATAGCCAATCAAAGAAAAGTTCAAACTGTTGTGCAAGTTTCAAACAGTATTATAGTAACTTTTTAATAAAAATAATTTAATGTAACTAATACTTTAAGAAATTTCATTTAATATTTGTTTTTTAAGTCTTTACATTTTTTGTCCTTATGGTATACGTCTTGATACTTTTCCCGGGAACACATCGTTTTATTATAATTATATTATATAACAGTCATTATTTTAATTTTATCATTTTATTATAGAAACTCCATATCAATATAATGATTTCTTTTCAAATCTTGATTTTTTTTTTAATTCATAAAAATTAAAAATAACAATTTTTAGTTATATATGTTGATAATATTAACTTTTTTAAACTACTTACATTACATTTTATTTATTTAGTGATTTTTTTTTTTGAGGATCGCTAATTTTATTATTATTAATTTGATTTGAGGAATATCCAATTTGAATACCTACTCGTATCTGCAATTTTTTAAATAATCTGAAAGTGCTAACAACTCTATAGTTTGTTGCTGATTTTCATATATTTGAGTGTTAATGTATTGTTTCAATCATAAATTGTTACTATGAAATATTTAAAAAAAAATAAGATAGTTATGTTTATATGTTACCAAGTTGAATATAACTTTGCATTCATATAGTTTTTTATTTCTAAAGTACTTATTGAATTATTATAACTATTATTCTAGCTAGAAAACAATAATTAAACATTTTTAAGGAATTTCTAAAAATATTTTATGTTCAATACAATTTAATTATATGTATAAAAAGCGACTGTCTCATTTTCTAAGATGATAATAGTTTAAGATAAAAGGTAATTCATTACAAGCATATTTTTGTAAATTAGCTAAAAAAACATAATATGTTTAATGCTCGCAGTTAACTACATAGGTACTTAATATATTTATATGTGTTCTATATACATATAGTAAGACCGATAAATATCACCCCTAAATACAACTATAGAAAATTAGAAACTGTACAAAGATTTTTTTTAATGAATACTTCATGTCATAAAATAAAATGAATGCATACGTGCGTGTGGATCAAATATTTTTAACATCTAGTAGACGTTAAAAATTATGCTGCCACTGGAGATATTTGAAACCAGTGAAAATGTATGCACTTCGTCCGAATATTTAAGCTTATAGTGCATTTTCCATTGACTTTAGAATAATCCCTGTAGCTCTTTGTCTGAGGTTCGCTATAAGATTGTATCGTAGGTAGGTGCATTCGTGTTATTATTATATTTTTTTGTTCGAAAAAAAGCAGTGCCGTGAAATAACCATTACGTGATCATCAGCTGTGACGGTTTATTCAGCCGCGCTCCGTGATATAAGTAGGCATAACGCGCAGGGAATACATTTTTCCATCGAACAAAATGTCAATAAGTTAATAGACATTGTTATTAATGCGAATATGTGTCACTAAAACGGACGGGAATACAGAAAGCAAAACGAAAAGTAATGCGTTATACTAATCGATATTGTGTATACCTATCTATGAATGAATAATGTATTATTTACTGTAGTATTTATTTAATATTAAAAGAAAAAAAATACTAGGTGAATCACGAAATAAATAATTTATGTACTATCTATGAAATTTAAATTTTATATAATTAATATAAGATAATACTTAACCCAATAGACTCGATAACAATCCGCGTTTGAACTCAACTATAACTGTATTCTTCAGTTAGTATATTAAATTAAAATTCATTAGTATTTTTCAGCTCATAAAATGTTTAATATGATTTAACAGCGTACATAACCAATTATCGTCACAAAAAATATCAAAATTGTTCAAAGTTATTTTCACTTATACGTAATAAAATTACAACACTATTTCGTAAACATTAAAGCAATCCAAAATACATTTCACCATCAATTTAAACTATAAATAATATATTATACGTATTATAATAGTAATTAATAACGAATAATTAAATTAGTGAACTTTGGACATGAGCTGTATTGGAAATTGTTTTAAAACTCGTGCTGTAAAATCATTCGGTGTATTGTCGGACATTTATTACCCTTTAGTAAACATATGCGTGGCTGGTCTAATAATGAAATATGGCGTTATGATATGTATTTCTGCCGTTTAAAAAATTCCTGTTTAACCTAATAAAAAACCGAGAAAGCCGCCTTGCTATAAGTAGGTTTCAAGTGTGCCCTGCAGTTATTAAGTAGATAGGTCACTGTAATGGATGTGTTTACTCACCCTTATAATGCGTCTTAATTGTTACGTATTTTACAAACTATATGTATAAGCACATATAATATTCTGAACAATACGTATTTTACATAATTGTTTGTAGACGCATAAGGCATAAGACATGGGCTACCTATCTCTAATTTAATTAGGGAAGATAAATGTTAATAGTTGGATTTTAACGTGAACCTAACTTAAAATATTCACACTTTATACATGTGGCTACTACACAAAAACGGATCTTCTCTTCTTCATCAGCTTGTCGACCCATTAAGTACCATTGCTGCCATCACAAAACCTCTCCATTTCTCTCTATCATATGCGTCGTCGTCAAAAAACAGATGCAGTTTTTAATATGGTTATTGTTAACATACAGGCAAACATACGTAAACCAAATTTGGATCTTATAATTACATTATACAAACGATTTTATAGTTGTATATTCGTATGATAATATTTCCGTTATCTTTATCACAAAAACTTAACGTCAAGTAGATATTATTTTGTATCTTTCAAATAATGCGTATATTATGTTTACATTATATCTATTCATTTTAAATGGTAGTTCATAAAATATAATAATAAGTTAAAGAGTGGGGTGAAAATGTCTCCCCATGTTGTAATAAATATTTAATTTTTTTTATTAAATTCTAATCAGAGGTTAATAAAATTCAAGCTCTTATTTTATGTGAATGATTTATTTAAAATGTATAGTTCGTTATTATATCGAATGGATTTAAAAAATTGATGCACGGAAAATACACTAGAATACCCCAACCACAAAAAATATCTTAAAGGAATACTGTGTATTATACATTATTTAGTAACACATCCAATTTTTTGAAATGTCATGGTTTTAACGTAGGTATATTTCCGTATAAAATATTACTAATATATGACGTTTATTCGTTTTGTCATAATAATTTTGACTGCGTAAACTTTGATATTATGTTAATATATTTGACAAGCCCATTAGGGGGGTCACTATTATACAATATGGTTATTTTATCACCAATCTGGTATAATAATACTATGATTTAAAAAATAATTGATGTATTGTTTATTTTATTTGTATATGCTACTTAAATAAATATATATATATTGTAAATCAACAGTTGGCTTTTGTAATTATTTCAAATGAATAATACTACATAAAAAAATTCAAAAGTGTAAAACTAACATCCGTTGATAAAAAATAGCCTCTGTAATATATTATTTTACTTTTATATGTCGTTCGTACGATTTCCTATTCAAAATTACACAAACAAAATCAGTGATTTATAATTTACTAATGTTTGTTGAATGAGTTTTTGATTAGATTAAAATACGAACAACTACAACAATGTGTGTACTTTATTATTTTGGCTTATTTGTTATCCAATAAAACGCATAGGTAGTATTCATCATTCATAAATACCATTCACGAGCTACTACGAAGTAATAAATTTACTAATTCAGTGATAATGTGATTTTATGTGTGGCGTACTGTAATAACACAATCATGACAATTGTTTTCCAGACGTTTGTCAGTTTATTAGTTACTATAATACACAATAGAAGTGGTAGTATTGGTTACGACTCCATAAAATATAAATACTGTTTGATTGCTTAAGTGTCCTTAGTTGTGCACATTTTAACACGATAATATAATATGAATCATTTAACGCGTAGAATTTCACGAATATTTTATGATTGTGACCGATATATCTTTACGTTGATTAAGAAAATATAGAACATTTGTCTCCACAAAAAACTTTTGCCTCTGAATATTATATAATTGAGTAATTGAAAAATTAAAATCTAGTTGAGGAAAGGTTTTTTTTAAATAAATGACTCATATTATTATAAATAAATTATAAAACATCCTTATAAATAAAAATTGAGAGATATCACTCGGTTTTCGCCCAGAATCATTTCTCGTATGCAATAATTTATTATTGAATTTAGATTGAATACATTCATTACATAATGGACAAACACAATGACGAGATACACTTGAAACCTACTATACAGCATAGCAGCTTTCTCGGTTCTGTTATAGTTAATCCGTGTTTGTATCTACAATTTAACCGCGAATGCGAATAATCACAATATCGGTCGAGCTTTATTATAATAATGATGAAACGAAGACGGCAGTGGATATAAATTAGTATAATATTATGTTCACATAATTGTTTCATTATCGATTTATTTCTCAAATTATGCATTTTTATATAAAATAATGGCTTAGTGTTATCGCTTTCCGTGCATTAAAATAATATGCAACCGTTGTGGCAGAAAATATATCAAGATAATCCTTTTAACATTACTTTAAAATATATATATATTAATTTTTTTAATATTAAATTAAGAATAATATCTAATCTGATACTATATAATGTGTGCACTAAAATACACAATGATAAAAATTTAATGTATTTCTTCGATTTAATTTAGTTGTTTATATTTGTTTCAATATATTGTATTTATTCGATTACGGAAGAATTCGTACAATATTTTTTTGTCTAATATAGGTACGTATAATTATACAAAAAATTAATAAGAAGAGCGATAGTGGTCAATGTAGACAGGCTGTATTTTCGTTTCAAGACATGGTATCCTCAGCAAAAATAGGCTATGGCCTTTTGGTATATTTTCGTGTAATTCAATATAGGCTTGAATATATTGCGGTATTATGACTTAAATATATAAAAAAAATACTAAAAATATATAAATATAAGTCAATTCTTCTATAATATTAAAAAATATACAAATTTAAGTTGCTAATATTTATATGACGAGTGAGGATATTAATTTTAAAACATTTTGACATAGGTATAAGATGTCTAGTTTTGTTTTATGCATACTATCAATAATAATAATTATAGTACCTATACCATCCAAAAAGGAATAGATAATTTGAGTGGCATAGCCAAGGTTTACAAAAAGAGGAGGGTGATAATTTCGCTCCTCTAGGTTACAACACCGGTTAAGTTTCATAGTTATCTAAGTAGTTTCGTATTTAAATGTTAAAAACATGGCTGATTTTAATAATTATTATTGAATAATAACTTTGTAAATAGTTATTAATTTCTAATTAAAAATTAATCCTTTTAATAATTTCTTATTATATTTTCTATATATAAATTTATTTTAGGGAATTTATTTTTCCATTTTACATTATGAAGCGTAGTAAGGTACTCTATTCAGTATACAGTTACTTAATAGTATCGTTATTCCGATAAATTGACATGGAATATCGTTTTAAATTAGATAGTTTACCTATGTCCTGTATGGTCTTGTTTATACTAAATACTGAAATATACGAAAAATCAATAATTAATCATTAAACGATAATTTCCATTACACTTCAAATAATTTGGCGGAAATAAAATGGTATTTTTAGTATTATAATTGAATGATGTATAATGTAGGTAAAAATCTGTTGATCGTTATTTGATTAATGTACAGGAACATAAGAATTTTGCTTTGTATACCTAATAATTTCGTACGTGAAAAATTTAATATAATATATCTGTTTATTGAAAATGTATATACACACAAATTATATACATCATATGAATATATGAATAAACGGCGTATGTACAAAGTATAATATATTAATATATACCATTATTGCCACGTACTCGTTTTCTTCTTTCGCGCGGGTGCAGAGAGGTGTAGAAAAAGGTGAAAATTTTTTTTATAAAAAACGAGAGGTATTTCTGCAAAGTTCAACCTATAGCACAGGTCCTATAGCAAGCGCGTAATTACACTTTTTGCGTTACAAAAGTTCGTGTGAAATCGATTTTCTACTTGGACTTTATATACCCACTGAATGTTTGCCAACGTCATTCGCATTATATAGAATAGGTTGTTGTATATATTATGAATATTGTAGGACGCAACCCAGCCATATACATAGCCTCGTTGTGATTCGTTCATTAGCAATATTATCGCGGTGCAAAAAGAGTTACTTATTATTGGAAACGCTGTCGATTGCATTGTAATTGAGTTTTATAATATGAAAGTCCACATGTGAATACGAAACCGAATCGCAATACTTTAAATGTTTAATTTAATTCTGAGCGTTACTTTAGTATGTAGATTATTTTTATTAAATAGTATTTATAAGTATATAATTACGAATAACTTAAAATATTGTTGATCGTTAATATAATTTTAATAAACTTTGAATTGAAAAAAAATCTCCATGAATTACTCGAATTTTATTTAACAATAATAGGTAGCAAACTCTGAAAAAAAAAAATATCAATTTTCTTCATCCGATTTACTCTAGTTAGGATAAAAAAAAATGAGTACTGGTTGCCGGTGGTGAAGTTCAAATATTGTTGGTCCAAGGAGTTCTCGGTAGGTATTGTACTATTTGTCGTCAATGTATTATGTAGACTAGACTATAGTAAAAATAATAAGTGCAATAAGTACATGTAACTATTTAAAAAACCACACCAGTTGGTTCTTTATCATCGTTAGTTCACTAATTAACAATTTTCGATGGAACCATAATAGTTAGTCCTTCGCCTTTTCACGAGCCTGACGTTATAGTATTTATAGGTACATGAAAAATATAACAGCTTAATAAAAATAATATTACGCGGATAATGAAAAAAAAAAAAGTACGTGATGTTATCTTATTTCGAATCTTTACAGAGTTGTTCAGATTTAGCATTACTATTTATTCATTTAACTTTTTGTTGTTGTAAATATATCTATATAATATTATATTGTATATGTTTATTCTATAGTTCCTGATTGTGATTTAAAGTTAAAGATGATTTTCCAAAATGACGCATGAATTGTACAAATATTTTGGTACTACTATTTTATAACTCTTAAGAAAAGATCGTGTATAATTAATTTATCTTTCTGACAACCGAAATAGAAAAATCATAAATAAAACATTTTCGTCTAAAAAATATCATTTTCCAAATGGTCAGTTTTTCTTAAGTATGGGATATGAAAAATACAACAGATTGTTGTGAAGAACACTTCGAACTTGGGATAAGATGGCATTGTGATTTTAACTTCAATATATACTTTAAAATGAGTCCATTAAAAAAGGCTTATAAATCAACTATGCTAAAATATATAATACAGTATACTTATTATTATATTATTATATTTCGTAAATTGATTTAAGATCACCGAGAACGAGTATGTTTTGAAATTTCATGGTCTCAGTAATGAAAAAGAATACTTTAGAGTACTTTTAAAACTTTCAACAATATGATCACTTAGTTTTTCGAGTTGTATTTAATCTATGACAGTTTGATAAGGTTTTTCAATGAGTTAGTCAAAGTTTCAAAGTTTAAAATATTCTATTGTTTTCTATTCTCCGGAGTGTCTTGTATCATAAAGTGTTCTAGAGTAACACAAAAAAATTACAAATGATTGGCTAAAACAGAGACGTAAAGATGAAAAAATGGTTAAAGGCTTAAAATATATATTATTATGAAATCATTTGGAAAAATATGTAAAACACTGTTATTGTTCGAGTACAATGTGCTGGCGCAATCAGAAATACATTATGCAAAAAAGTATATTTAGGTAAAAAAAAAGAAAAAAACAGAAAATTGTATTAATTTAAAAGCACCATAAAAATATTTATGCGTTAAACACAAACGATTTATTAAAACAGGACATCTAACCTTTATCCCTCGGGTTTAATTCTATTCGAATGTGTGCGTATTATAATGGAATTATTTATACAGAGTGCTCAATAAATATGGGAATGGCTGACTGGTATCCAACTAAAAAGCTTATGAATATTTTTGTATTCTGATTTTTGCATTAATGTTAATTGTGCTGTGCGAATTCAAAAGTCCATGTTTGATATTTATTTTGATAACAATACAAGTGTACAACGTATACAAATGTAAATTCAACGAAAAAAAAAAGGTTAAAGAAAGATTGTCGCATACAAAATTAAAATATCAGCAACTATTTGTAGTAGCATTATTATTATTTTTTAATAATAATAATACAATTTTGGTTGTTATTTAAAAATCAAAATAATTGGCACTTTTCTATAATAATTGGGTACCTTATAAATATTATACAAAAATCAGAATTATTGACACGTCACAATATTATCGAAAGAAGACAGTGAAAAACACCCCGCGCTTGTATACTTATCAACGGCCTGAATAATATAATACCTATTATTATAATTATACATAGTATAATCCACACGCGCTTAATTATCATAACTAACGTGCAGTAATCAATATTCTACAATATTTAACCCATAGCTAATATGATAATGAACATTGAACACTATTGAAATTACGGAATTTTGAAGGATTTACGTAATATAAAACCCGATGACGTACCGGAATGGCGAGCGTTACATATTATTATGGTGTATTACTTAGTCATATTATGTTTTTGGCGTGGCAGAGAGACGTAAAGGTTTATAATATATCCGTGTAGGAGCAGCACGCGATATATACCTACCTACATTATATACATGTTAATATTAAACATTTTACATACGAATATAACACATGTATTTCGAATAAGCCAATGTATGAAAATTATGATGTCTATAGAATTAATAAATTGTACGCGCGGTGTATAATATAATATATATTATTATATAAGTACCTGATATCATTGAGTATATATAGATAGATTTATAGACAGATCATCTTGCTAATATGTTCATAATATTAATATCATGATACATTATTGATTATAGTTTACCGTAACTGTCGACAAAGCGCGCACAGTGTCATATTGAAATATGAAAATAATAATCATAATTATTAGATATTATAATTATCATATTTCCCCGTTCAATCAAACGTTCACACCTCAACGTAACTTATGTGTTGTCGCAATCAAAACTGAGTTATAAACGAATGTTTCCATTTACAGCCAAATAGTTTTAAATTAAATATATTTTTTTTCCGATACACAGTTAGCTGCGTCATGCAAATGGCGCCGCTCCCTATATCCGATTGTTGTGGCTGTTATAGTGAATTATGTGGTGGATGAATGGGTGGGTGTTACACAGTTTGGTACCCATAACCCATATGTAAATATTAAAAAAATATGAAAGTATTGAACATAAAAACACAACAACTGCGATACACCGATTACGCGGATACAAGCCGTAATAGTGACGAAGATTAGTAAAATTTAGTATTTGTTATAATGATTTTTTTGTAATTCAGCACTATTGCGTTATATAATCGCGTATCGCAACGCACATTGTTAAACTTGGATACTAATTTTCAATATCCCATTAGTACGCGTGACCACCCGAGTCGTCCTTTACAATATTGTCGTTTGTCGACTTCGATAACCGCTAATGGGCGTTAATGTATAGATACTTAAGAAACTATGTCTATTCAAATCTGGACGGAAATTATAGTCTACAGTTGTTGTTTTTTTTTTATTATTGGGAAGACGTGGAAAAAGAATGAAAGAGAAACAAAAAAAAAAAAAAAAACTTAACGAGAAGAATGAACAAACATTTATTTAAGATCAAAATCTCTTCTCCTTCACTCCTAATCGTTTTTTTTTTTCATGCAACGATTTATCATTAAATTCAAATTTAATAAATCCATAACAGTGAATTATTTAACGAGCAAATGACGAGCTAAACACAATCCAATCACATGATTTTCAAGAAGATAATTTCGACACGTATTCGCATCAAGGTCTCAGTCTATAGGCGCGATTTCTCGGGTTTCTCCACACTTATTACTATATAATATTGAACACTATACTCGATGATAATATATTATGAGAATCCCAGACGCGCGTACAACGGCGGTATTAGCATATTATACCACTCTTTGTCGTGGTTTAAACTTGTAATTAATGTCGTGGAGTAATGTTGCGGCTGCGTAAACTAATTACTGTGGCGGTAGCGTTTGAAACGATAATATTTTTGAGCGTTTCCGGAGTGAGTGGACTGGAGCTGAAGCAGGGATTGGGAGTCACGACTCAAGAATAGGCCATGCGTACTTACATCGTCGAAATACTCGTAAATACTAAACACATACACTTATAAAAACGTTTGTAATATTTAATAATATATATTATATAATACAAATATAAAAATATTATTATTATTTAACATGAGTATAATATGTATAACGGTGTTTGTATACGTCTTAAGATTTTTTTAATACGCTGTCGAAATTGATATTTTATAACATTATTTCATCAATAAATTGCTTTTGTTATCGTTAAAGTTTCTGGCCGCGCAAACTACAATATTTGTTTCTCAAATAATAATATGGTTGTGTACGACAATATTATAATATTAACACGCGGGCGGCATATACTACGTATAATATATATATATATATATATATATATATATATATACCTATACGTTGCATAATGTACTATAGGCACATAAATATCATACTGTGTACACACATTGTGAATATGTGTATAAGTGTATATATTATATTATACGAGGCACTATACGTGACTAATAGTTATATTTTCTGTAACAGATGCAGGCAGAATCAGCTTCAGGGTGCCAATGGACAAAAATCAGAAATAAGGTGTTCGTGCTATATACATATATAGATTATAGAGTATATTTCCGTGAAAATTCGTCGGATCCAATCCACTTCAAGTTCTATGCGAATTTATGGCCACGAAAAACCTCCAAAGCCATACAGACGTGACTCGTAAAAGACGAATTCCCGAGTGATATACTTTAATATTTATGGGCAATTTATACGACGATACGGCTGAGTGCGTATGTTAGCACATATATGATCGTGTACGTTTCAGTTCAAAAAACATAGACTTATGCATGTAAACGTTTTATCATATATTCAAATATGGTTTATGCTATTTTTCGCAAAAATATCGCGTTATTAGCTCAATTCGTAATTTCGAAAATGCATATAATATTACTGTCGTGACTATAATGTTAGCGTGCGTTCGGATTTTTCTCAACGTCAAACAACATTACAGTGTATTATTTCGTGTTTAAACGGTGTTAGATGCTTCATAATGTATTGAATTTCTTGACGATTAATAGTTGACCATACTTTTCGAATGGGGTCACCAATAACTAGTCGAAACCTCATAGAGCAAGAATATCGTGAATTTGTTTTTTATGCGAAATGTATAAGAAAGAGAAAGAAAAAATACAACCTAATTATTGGAATTGATTCATTGGAATAGATTGAATAATTAAATTAAAAAGCCGAGATGCATAAAACTCAGATCAAGAAAAATAAAATCTAGAGAAAAATAATTATTTTTATAATAATAATAATCACAACAATAACAACAATAATCGCCGTTTACTAAAACACGGTATGTATACATACTCGTATACTCCTAATTTGTATACATATATAAAACACATAACACATTTTAATATTCCTTACGATTATTTTATTAGAAAAGAGCTTTTATTTAAGTATATAATTATTTCGTTTTTACATATTAAATATTTAAACGTTAAAATATAGATTATTTATGCATTAAATGCTAAGCTTTAAAACTTTTTTTAAATGCAAAACCTAAAAAAAAAATTATCTTACGCTCTATGTAATAAGTTTTTATAGTTTGGTATAGTTAACAAAACCACCTAACCGAAACGGGTTTAATACTTAACAAACTAATATTATGCGGTCGTTCTAAAAATAAAGAACTATACGAACTTATAACTGATCGTTTTTATTAAAATACCATTTAAATACGTTCTATCAAATATTGACAGTAACATCCACACGTTTGTAGACCAGCTAGTTGTTTTATCTTAGGCTGGAAAGATTCCAAAATCAAAAGGGATATCTGTAAGCCCTAGGAAATGAAGACAATTTGTCATCTGCCTTTGCTGTTTTGGCGGAGGCAGCCAATTCTATGTCTGCCTACGTACCGAGAATGGTGTTATAATAAAGCATAGATTACAAAATATCGCATGTACCATTCTTACTTTCATCAATCTTAGCGCGTCTTCCAAAAATAATACATCAAACGTTTCAATAAGTAAAACATTTTCTCTAAACTTAAATGATAATTTTTTTGATTGGAATATTTTAATAATACTTGATTTTTCCTTTATAATAAACAGGTGCTATAAAATGTAAAAAAAATTAAACAACGTAAGTACAATATAATATACTATTACGATATATTATCATTTATTTTCCGTGTTTTAATTGTAAGTATAATATTAAAAAATAACGCATAAGATATTTTTAAATGTAAAATTATATTGTTAGAGTATTGATATATGGATTATATTAACATACTATTATTATACAGAAATGTCTCATTAAGGGCACGATGTTTAACAAAGATTAGTTTGTTTGATCAAACATTGTTTCAAACTATACAAAAAATCGAGGTGAATAACAATGACATTTTATTATTATTGTTACTTACAATTCATTATATAGTTATCAATCTGGCTATTTGAACAGTTTTAATTAAAAATAATGGGAGGACCCATTTTAGAAACAATGAATATACCTAATACATTTTTTAAGCTTTTTTTAACTCAGAAAACTAAGAATAAAGTCAAAATCGTTTCAAATCACCATGTTGACAATATTTGCTATATTTTTAGTACCTAACAACAGTAAATGTATTGTAGATATTTTTGTACGACCTGTAGACTAAAAGTATAAAATCACTATAGTGTGTTTTCGCTTTTTTTTACTTGACGTGCTTAGACGTTTTCCTTATTAGGTGTATTATCCATCAGTCTCGCTTGCACAAAACATAAATGTTCAACATCAACGTAGACACAATAGTCTCCGTACGTCATGTTCGCCTTCCAACGACTTCTCCGGCGAACGAAACATGATTGATGTAGATTTATTAGGAATGTCTATACCTTTTGGTGAGGAAAACAATATTGTTCAATCTCAAAATGCGAAAATGAAAATTTCAAAAAGTTTTCGGTCAAAACTTTTAAATTCACCGGTTATATTAATCCAGTATTTGGCATCGACTAAGAAAAAATAGAGATAATATTACACAAGTAACGATAGTTAATAATTATACAGAATAACTGAAAAATTGGATAACATCACGTGAGAGGAACTTTTTATCAATCCGATCGTCCACTATATGACTTTTGATGGGAAGGTGAATAGTCTTATTAGCCAAAATGTTATTTGACATTTTATTGCTGTATAATAATAATTAATAAGTAATTATTGTCCTAGTTTTATATTGTTAAAATTTGTTTAAAAGGTAAATCTGTAACATTTGTACCAAAACTATACATTTTATATTTTATTGGCTATACGTAGCAAAAGCAAAATCTCTTAATCGGTATTTCCAATCTTGTTTTTACTTTTATTTATATTTTTCATTGTATTTGTATGTACATTTAGATATTATAATATTTACCGGCATTTTTTATAAAATATTGCATAAATACAAAAATGCTCGTATTTATACTATTGCAAAATTAAAACCTCGTAAGTCTAATCCACTATAATTAAAATACTTATGTTAAATTTGTATTTTTTATGATAATTTATCACCATAAGGTTAGATAATAATAATGCACATCTCTATAAGAGATAATAAGTATAAAAAAACAAAGTGAAAAAATGTGTTGTTGACAATTAATATTATACAGACCACAGTTTGATAAAATTGACTTACTTACAAGGATTTTGCTACTTAGCCGATTATTAATTGTAAATTGATGTACATTTTTTCAAAATCGTAATGGTGATTTTATCGTTTCGTCAATAATATAGTAAAATAATTATTTTTTTTTTCGTTATCAGAAATAAAAATGATTATATTTTGACATTTTAAATAGGTACCTAGCCTTTCTATTAAAACAAACAACACCGTTTATTTACTTTTGCAAAAAGCGACAAGACGACCAGACAACTGAACTTAGTCTATGCATATCATCTACTCACTGAATCAGTACTGGTTGGTAAATACAAATAAATAATGCCTACTATATTAATGATCCAATAAAATAGCCAAAACTGAGAAGTATTGATCGAGTATCTATGTAGTGCTCTAATAGTAATTAGAGCTGTAAATTTGTAGAAAATTCATCATTTTAATTAAATGTGAAAAATGTAGCTTATGAATTATATTAAATTGTTTAGACGTTCTGTACGACGTCTTACTTAATTAACAATATAATCTAACACATATTATAATACAAATTTGATTAAAAATATTTTACACGTGATATATTATTTTTAGATATATACGCAAACAGTGCATTTTATATCGCGTTTCGTAATATTTAAAATGTTTATCCATAAATTCATGATAATAAATCGTGGTTAAATAATGTTTACTATTACACGTACGAGGATTACTTAATTATGAGAATTTAATGGATTTTATTTGGAGAACAGTTCACTGTAGGCATAATTATTGAGCATGAGATAAAGATAATGAAAAGAATACGATTAGGATTTGAAGTAGGCAAAACGACGAAATAAGAAGTACTTCGTTCTAACGGATATTATTATTGTTCAAAGGCTGACGCCAAAATGTGCCCGTTAGGGCCTCCAAAAATTGCCTACGCGGACAGTGTTTCATGTCCACATGGCGGGGTATTGGTAAAGTTTTCAACTAGCAATAATCGCACCTCGGATGAACCTCATTGGTTACGATATCGCCACTGCGCAAAGCTAACGATTCCCTTCACTGCCACCCATATATCTGTGGTGCGGCACCCGGGTGTGGATTGCGGACGTCCGGTCGTCCGGACACGAAAATCGTAGCGCGGCTTGAGACCCTCTCGACCGCCAGGCGAACAGCACACCGGAAACCGGTCGCCCAGTTGGCGAGTCGTCGGTCCATGTCGTCGGGCGGCGTTTGTGAGTCGCCGGGGGTCGGCGTTTCGCGCGTTCCGCTCGATGTCCAAAAACGAGTTGCCCGGCCACGACATCTAGCGGCATAATTCTGCGCGAAATCGTTCGGGACGGCCGTCGTCGTAGTCGTCGTCACCACCGCCACCGCCACCGTCGACACCACGGTCGACTGCGCTCGCTACCGCAACCGTCCGTCGAAACGATCAGTTTTCACATTCACTCACAACAATTATTCTATTATTAATTATTATGATAATTGTTGTTGTTGCTTATTGTAATGCACTGTGGTATTCTAGATATATTTATGATATACATTTATATATCTTTTTAAACAATGGACCCTCTATGTATAACATACTTAATGGTTTTTTTGAAAATATTGTAATATCAAAATAACATAACAATTATGTCTATTCTTTGTTGTCGAGAAACTGTCTGATACTTTTGTAAAAGTCGTTTAAGAATAATTTGACAATAATGACATTTTTTTATCACTATCGTATACACATTGTTCATTCATTTTAATTTTGAAGTTGTTGGTTGGGAGGGGGGGAAGATTTTTAATTTTTTTTTTAAATAGTAACGTTTTTGAACGACAATTTCATGATTCCATAAAAAAAATTCACATTAAGAGTTTCGTTAAATAGAATTGGTTCTACCGTATAAGTATTGTAATATTAATATATTACTATATTATATTATTTAAATAATAATAACATATATGTAATACATAGAAAACGTAGTATATGCGTTTGTATAGTTTGTACTTAAATCTTACTCGCTGCTACAATGAATACGGTCATTTGGATTTAGAATATTTTTGTTAATAAAACTTCAAATACTTAACCATTTGTTTGACTTTATTCAAATCCTATGATGAGTATAATAATATAATATGTACCTAATATTGTTATTAAACAATAATTGAATAATAATTATAATAATAACAAAAATATTACTTACATACACATTTGATGACGATTTACCGTGTTTTTTTACAATGTGACGTAAATTGAAATTTAGCCATTTCGTTTCGTGTAAATATCAAGGTGTATCAATACGTCATGATAACAGGCATTTTTTTTTTATAGTTATTTACTTATTCAATTTTAATGTTAATTTTGTTACATCAATGTTTATATTTAAAGAAAAGTATTGTAAGTGTAGTTAATTTTCACAAAAAAATTTCGTATGTTTATTAAAAACAAATTTTACTTTTTAATAACTGATTTTCAAAAACACCCCATCCCCTCCAAAAAAACTTTTTTCTGCATACGTCCCGATGATAAGGTCTCATCATTCTGGATACGTAAAGAACAGCGTTTTTAAATTTGCGTATAGATCTCACTTTATAGAAAAAAAGTATATATTTTTTGATAGCTTAGCAAAAAAAAATTAGGTCAAGTGGAATGTAAATTTTTTCGAAATGCGTATGTGGTACTCGGATATAAAAAGATTGTGAACCGCAGGTGTAGAAAATATGTACACTAACTTGAATAAAATTATTGCTACAGCTGTACTGACACCAGACCGCGCTTCTTGTCCCATCAGAAAGGTCTATGTCTATGTTTTTTTTTACTGAATGTCTTAAAACGTGTTATTTTTTTTATAAATAAATTAATATACCTAAAAAATATAGTTTTGTGAAGACTCCATTATAAAAAACAATGAATAACGCGTATTTATAAAATTATAAATTTTATATACTTTATATAATATTATATATATTATATATTTTTTAAATTATTTATTATTAAGTATTTTTACTGCTGAATTCACGATCTAGTATTAATAATTGTAACACTACCGTGATTAATGTATAAAGTAAAAACACTCAATTAATAAAATTGCTCTTCTAAGTCTATCATAAAAAACTAATATCACCGTATTTGTCTACCTACGTCTAATCTGTCTGGACCTGTAGTCTACTATACCTTCGATCCGCTCTTGGTGTATTTAATAATTCGATAGGACCGTGGAAGACAATACGATTGTAACGCCATGCGCGCAATGCGTGTGTTTTAGTAGGTACACGAAAAGGGGCTTTGTGGACGACGTGAGATTCGATGGGTAGATGCAAGTACGTGCGTATATATATATATATACTTGGCATACTCGAACACTATAACAACAATGCGATTACGATATCCGGCTGCACAACGTTCCATTGTAAAATAGTTCATTAAACGACAAACGAAGATAGATTAAGTGAACGACAACGGTCGATATTATATTATGATGATAACGTGCAGGCTTTTATCAGCGTACAATAGGCTCGGTCTGCATATAATTGTTATTATTTATGATAATATTATATTATATACATATATAAGGGATTCGTAATAATATACAGGGTAGTTCACCAATCTACAATTATTCAAAACCTCATGTTTGATATTTTTATATATACTTAAAACCATATTATTTTAAAATTATTGAGATTTTTTTGTGTTACTTAACAAGACGTGTTCTGTGGAGGTATAAAATATTTTTTTTTGAAATTGTCGACGTATTAATATCAAAATTTGAACGAGTAGTTTTTGAGTTATTCAACTTTGCATACCTACTAATTATACCTAGTATCCACAGGTCTTCTATAGTGGGTTAAGATGATATAGGGCTATTGACATTATTCTAACAACGTTTATAATTTTTAAAAATGGTCCAAGTATATTAAATAGGTACCTACTAGATCCAATATTACATCTATTTTGTATTTTTATAAAACCATTTTTAAAGACTATTAGGGTACATTAACATTTTCAAAATAATTATCTACTTAATAATATACAATAAACAAGTGCATTTTTATTTGAAAATAATAAGTTTGTACCAACATAGGATATTTTTTAAGTAGTACAAAATATAGCCTTAAAGTATATTTAAATACTCCAAAATTCATAATTTGAATAAACCATTATTTAAAAAAAAAAAAAATTAGGTGGAGCATGCTCGGTGAACCATTTTGTATAATATTCGAAGAATAGAATAATAGAATAACTCGCCCTAGCAGAGTTTTCACCGATAAATAATAGCTATACGCAGGATTAGATGTGAACAATACAGACCCAATAAATGCGAAATTTGTAATGTTTACCTGTCGCGCGTCGTGGTATATTTGTCACACGCTATAAGCGCAATTTGAGGGGGGATTTGGAGGGCTAAGCCCCTTCAAAATCAATCATAGCCCCCCAAAATGGTTTGTATATATCCCCTTCCACCTTTATATATCTCAGAGAGTATACACCAAGTACATACATGCAAATTATAATAGCCTCCCCAAATTTAAAACTCAAATTGCGCCTATATCACACGCACGGTTTATAATAATATAATATGCATTATGTTTATAGAACAGCGGGAATAAGGTCATAACATCGTTTTATGGTTTCACTAAGATAACTTAATTTTTTCCGAATCACAAATATTCATATTTTATTTGACTGCACGCGTTTCCACGACATAAATATATAATTGTACAGACTAGTCTTACTGACTGTCAGACTAATTATTATACGCGTCTGGTGTGTATGTGTGCGCATGACAAACGTTAATATTTAATTGATTATCCCTTTGAGTATGATATATTAGATATATAAATCATACTATGTATATATACATTATATGAATATGAATTGACCTGGACAATATCGTATTTAAGAACAATCAATACACGTGTGGCTTATAAATTATTTTGTCCAAAGTGAAGTATATACCAATAAAACTGTTAACAATAAATGTAGTACTACCGTCTTTGTTTGACAATAATACACTGTTAATCGCTACTCATCGGATATAAAATTGTAGGATTTTGAAATTTCATAAAAGCTACCAACCAATGTCAACACGGATTGCAGTGATGCGATGGAAAAACATACACGTCAAAATGTCGTATTAATCGGATCACGACCATAATAAATTGCATGTATGCATTTTGGAAAGTCGTGTTTCCGCAAAATACTTAAATGCCAATTTTTATAAATCTCAATATTGTATTTTAAAAATAAGTCACATTAAAATATACGTAAATTATTAAAACTTTGTATTTATTAATTGAAAATTACAAGGGTGAATGTTATTAATATATTTTATAATATTATATGATAGGATATATACTATATTATACGGAACAGCAGCTTGATAATAAACATTGTAATTTTAACTGTGCAATACTCTTAAACATAAGATCGGATTCAGACATTTTTCAACCCATGGTAGGTATTTTTCCGCTTTAAAATATAAATGATTATCATAATTTATATTCAATAAATATACACAATACTATAAGTATAAATACTAATAAGTTCTGATGGCGAATGAACTAAATTTCTCTTCAAAATAATGTTGTAAATGTAATGTTTTATGACAGCAGATTATACAATATTAATTTTAAAAACAATATAATTATTTCTAAATTCTTGAATTATTTTATAGTAATACAACTTTTTAGATATACGAAATAATATTGCTAATAAAATATATTTTAGGTACAAAACTAAAATTATTGAATAATATAAGTTATTTGTAATAATAGTACAAGTATTAAAATATATTATTTGTAACGCTGTATAAATTTACACACATTTATTAAACTTGCACCTGCGAGTAGGCACCCCCTTGGTCCCCTTTCAATGCAGCTCTCACTATGTATATAATCAAACAGATATATTTTATTTTGGTTAGAATTTGATCGATTCGTCTATATGGTACGCTTGCGCTGTATTATGTTATACAGTTAGCTAGCTAAATTATCCAACATTTTTCTCATAGGTAGTATCTACCATTCAATTTTTTTTATTATTTTAACAATGTATTAACAATATTCTGGGAGGTTGATAATAATTAGTTTTACTTCACGTTTATATCACAAAAGGACGTATTTTTATGAATCTAAAGTACCATAAAATAATTATTTGACTCAACGTGCTATTATTATTATATTATTTTGAAAAAAAATCCATAAATAAAATGAACTAACCATTTCCATTTGATGTGTTTTCGCTATCTGGAGGTCGTAATCTATGACTATAGTGTTGAATCCTGTGTTGATGTATGCTGTTCAAAATTATATTACTGGACGTTCGGGACAAGGCTTGTCGTTGTCGAACGGCTTCTTTATAGATCCTAAAAAAAAAATCGTAAATTAGTTATTGACTATAACAACGATAACAATTTTAAAGTGAAATTAAAATAATTTTGGCATTTATTGATAATGGGTTTTAAGTAGTTGTATATATAAAAAAGTTAAGTACGGTAATTTCAAATTATTTATACTATTATAATAACAAAATAAATATTAACACTATTATAAATATATAGCAGTGTATGTGTTTTATTATGTATTGTTCTGTGTACGAAGTTTCTTAGTTATTAAAATATTTATGCTGAAGTCTTTAAAATTAGTTTTAAAATATAAATATAGATTTTATTATACTTGAACAAACGTATAAACATTTTAAACGATATATTGATATTTATTGAAAAACCTATTATATTATGATATAATAGACCTATAACGTAATAATTACTCGATCGAATTTTGATACGTTCAATTTTTCAGAAAAAATATTTGCTAAATAATTTATAATATAAAAAGGGAGGGAACTCGGTAACTTATTTGAAAACAGAATTTTGGATCTCCACAAGAAACTTTAAGTATTAAAAAATTCTTAAAGATTTAAAAATTTTGTTTTAAAAATTGCAATTTTTGAATAATTGCATTATTGGAGAAAAAAGGGGATGAGTATACTTAGTAAGTAATAGAAATTCGATATCTCTTATGATTTGAAACTTTTATTACTTTCCCGCCTCACAATAACATGAAAACACTTTTTAACTTAAATATAATACTTTATAATACTTATAATACTTTAATATATTAATTTTGTTATTATCACAACTGCCATGTTATATAATTTTGTCTCAGTGTTTTAGTTATCAGATATCTAACCATCAGTTCTACCAGAATTATTTCACCACCATTTTCTTTAGTCACGCCACACCGTAGCACTAATTGTAGATATGCTGCGCTTTCCACCGCTCTCACGTCCATATTCATTACACATTTTCCAAATAAAATCTTTCTATGGATATATTATGATAATCTTAGATACGAAAAATTATTGGTGTGTCAGCCAATAACATATTAATTTTTTGTTAGTAAAATGGTAGATTTTTATCAAAAACAATGTATTGAATAATGATTAGTAATTATTGTAATATTATATCATATTATACTATTAGTACTTGTAATTAACTTTTAAGTCAATACCGACTTACCATAGAATGGTGTAAATATATGCGTAGTAAAAATAGCTTAAATATTAATTTAAATATTTTGAAAATTGCATCATGTATAACATACGTATATTAATATTAGGTAGCGAGGAGTTTCAAATACCTACGAATTATATTTTTTGGATAATAAAATCAAGCTAATAAAATTAAAAATGGTATACATTTTTATCTTAAAAATAATTTTTTTTGTGACTACATACAGTTAAAAAAATTGTACCTATGTATATATTTATTTTGAATCATTATACGTAAGAGTTACTGATATAGGATCTGGCATATTATTAAAAAACATTTTAAACAAGTTTAAAAATTATTAACAATTTAAAATTAATAAATTCAAATTAAAACGATTTTTTTTGTTGTATATACACATTATATTGCAATATACTATTACAATAATTTACTAAGTATTAACTTATAAAATATTTAAGAATAATGCTATTTGCGTATACTTACATAATTATCGATTAGATTAAATAAACACATCAAGAGAAGTGGCGGGGGTGATCATGCTTGGCAAAACTATCTATTCATAAAATGTATTTTGTAATTGAACTTAATAGAAATTAAATGATCTGAATAGTGAATACCATCAACATTTTAATTAATAATACAAAGAAACTGCCAGATTACATAGATTCATTAGAAACTAGAAAGACAAGTTGAATTTAGATTAAATATTTATGGAAAATACACATTTAATTAGGATAAATTTGAACCAAAGGTGGGTCATAAAGTACTTAAAAATGTATTTTTTTTACTATTTTACTTAACTAGTTACGATCTTGTAATCACTAAACTTAACTTCAGTTGAGTTAATTATTGTTATTAAGTTGCTTACTTTTATTTTTATTTTATTAGTATACTGTATACTATGTGCTACGCAAGATACAATTGTATTTGTTATTACCTAAACCTGTGAAATAGGAAACACTGTTTGAGAAAAATAGATGTTGCATTAAGTTAAATCATGAACAATTAATTAATTGTAATAAATATTAATCAGAACCAGCAGATTCAAGTTTTAAAGGCGATCAAAATAATAACATTTCGATAACTTACTGTGAAAATGGAGTACTTTCAGCACCATAATTCAATTATGATCATGAGTAATGAATAAATAATGACTAATGAATTAATGTTTGAAGAAAAACAATTTTATAATAGACGTTTCATTTTATAACATTACTGTGTAAGAACAATTAGTGTATAATAATTAATTAAAAATTAAAAATGGTTTTTGATGTTTTGATTATAATTTACTTATTACTTTATATTATTATGTTTGTAATAATTTTATTCAATAGGTAGTGCAAATAATTTTTATACTCGAATTACGTATAACAACATTTCATCATACAAACATAATGGAAGTATAATATTATAATATTCTGAATAACAATATAGGATTTTTAGTACTTCAATTTATATGTATATAAAATTAAATAAAAAAAATAAATAAATATAATACCTATGCATAATTAATTGAGTATATTTTTTTCTCAATTGGTTAATAAAGATATTATTTTAACCGTCATACAATGAATGTCGGAAATATTTATTTTCTTCAATTTGCACCTGTTTTGTCAGATTTTATTAAATGTATATAGGACCAACTTATATTCGTATATTTTTTTCCTATCATTGATTCAGAATGCTTTCGTTGTAGTCTCTAATGATCTTCTTGAGAAATAATGGGGAATTCGGAATTCTAATAATACGCGTCCAATCTACGCGTAATTTCCGATTGACTGCTTTTATACACGTATGGGATATAAATGAAAGAATCGGGCAAACACATTAACAACGTGCTAAAAGTGGTTTCAATGGGACAAAAAAATAATAAGAAAAAAAAATTTTGCACTAACGTAAAATCCAATAGCTTTGCAATTCTGCCTCATAATAAGGACCTTAACGGGAGAAAAAGTCAAAGGGACTCATAAGTCGGGGTAATTACAACGCACTAGTATAAGTATAGTTAATTAATACATAATATTAGTTTGTGTTTGTAAACACAGTGAATTTTAATTTCATCTATCGATTATAAAAAAAATCAATGTTTTAAGCAGTTTATTATGTATTATGTAAGAAAAATAAATACGTCTAGAATCTATATACTATAGATAACATGTAAAGAATCCCAATTTGAATAGGGAAATAAACAAAAATAATTAATTTCATTATATATTATTGTTGGTTTAAGTATATAATACATATTCCCCTACTACTCTGATACCAGTACCATTAGTGTTATGACAAAGGATGAATAGTGACTGTAAAAATTATCTTATAAAAAAAAAAACATAATAATCGAGTAACAAAATTTGATGGGTCGTTGAACAATATAAAAAAAACTAAATTTAATAATTGTGAGAAAAAAATAAAATACTCAGTCTAAAAGACAGTATATACCTAACGTTAAACATTATTTATTACGGTCTAGTAAAATACGTTCAATTTGATTTTGGATAAAGCCATAAGGCACAATACGATTTGTTATGTTTGCGTTTTGTATACTCTTGGGTGAAGTAACATAATAAAATAATTATCTAGATAATTTGTCCCAAAATTCTAGGTTACGCATTAATTTTTCAACATAACCAACATTTTATGCAATTTTAATAAAAATTAATTGTGTAAAATTCAAGTATCAAAAGTTGTAAAAAAAAAAATAAAACATTAAATTATTTAAATAAATAATAAATGATACCTAATCAAGTAACAGCGAATTAAAAATTAACACATTAAAGTTGTATTATCGCTGCCTTTTATTTGTGTATTATTACTAAAACCATATAATACAAGTATATGATAGAATTTTATTATACAGTATAATATGTCTTAGATTTTTAATTTTTTAATTTAGTCTTATATAAAATTTTACTACAGTTTTTATATATATATATATATATATAATATATACAACATACCTATACTTTATATTATGTATTATTATATACCAGTTCAACCCTGTGCACTTCGTTCCCCTTATAAAATGTATTTGTGTTAAATTTGATTGCCTAATGTTAACATTTAGCGTAAGGATAAATAATATTTTTGGTTTTATGATTTTGTGTATAGATGATATTTCCGAAATATAAACTTCATATAATTGTCCCACCCAGCGTTGCATTTTTTCAATCGATTAACTGATTATGTATCTTTCGTTAAAAATAATTTTATTACTCGAATAATCGCACAGCCCTAAACATAATAAAGAGGTAACATCGAGCTCATTAATCGGAATATAACTATCCTATCTTAAGACGAAGACCAAATGACCGAATATATGTTCCTACACGAGACCTAGCAAGTAAAAAAGTACATATTATGTTAGTTCCTACACGGGACGATTGTAAACGACCAGAATACCGGTTAAATAAAAAGGTAGATAATGAAACGATCTAATGTAAAGCCTTACAGTTTTATTTTCTTATAGGTACCTGTAATGCAATATAATATGGAAACTCCACCAATGTTAAGGCCTTTCCACATTAAATACGTTGACATCCCTTACGATGACATACGTCAACATTTCATAAGTTGATATGTAAAACTTAACGGTATATTTCAATTAAATAAATTCAAAAATGAAAAAAAAAAATGATAGTGTTACATACTCGTATTTAATGATTATTAGGCTTATTTATTATGATTAATATATCCATTTTAATACATTATAATATAATATGTGTCATTCATTTGTTCAGACAATTATTATTTTCATTTTTAAGTTTTGTTTATTTTTTGGCATATTATGCGTTCCTTACTATTATTTAATGTAAATAATAATTATTATAAAAATTATACATTTTTTTTTTTAATAATAGTATATGATAGGTACTAATTTAAAATTGTATACTGTAACCTGATTTTATTTTCAACGGAGTTTACATGAACTCAATTTTATCTTTTTTTTTTTTATTCCGGAGTTCATACTAGTAAAAAAAGGTAATCGAGTTTACATGCGAACTCCTACACGATAGAATAAGGTACATAATATTATGTAAGTTCCTACACGTTAAAAAAAGGTACGAATGTAGGTTCCTACATTATTATATATAATTATTCAATAATTGTAAAATTACTGTATTTTATATACTATTATAATTTATAAGTTACTAATCTGATGATACTGTTATACATTTTTAATATAATAATAATAAAAAAGAAATTGTATTTACTGTGGTTTATTTCGTTAACTTTAACCATAATTGTATTGGTTAATTTTGTTTGTTGAGTAGGTAATCTACAATTTTTTCGTTTATAAAATTGTCTTTTTCGG
Source organism: Rhopalosiphum padi (assembly GCF_020882245.1). Lineage (NCBI taxonomy): Eukaryota > Metazoa > Arthropoda > Insecta > Hemiptera > Aphididae > Rhopalosiphum > Rhopalosiphum padi. Next base: position 5,771,848 of record NC_083598.1, on the reverse strand, counting down.
CTGATTCTAGTTTTTGTGTGACTATCTGCAGTTTTTATTTTTATGTATGTATTTACTTGAAATAATTTGAGAATTTTAATAACTACTATTGAAATATTATATTAAAATATATGAAAATGAATTGTATTATGATATTTTAATTTTTTTACATACGTATCTGTCTTACGCTGTGTAGGGACTTATACATACGTACCTTTTTTTATACCATGTAGAAACTTACACATCAACATCACACATGTAGGAATTAACGTATGTTTTTTTTATCTGCTACTATCGTGTAGGAAATTACGATTCCTCGATCAAATCACACACATTGATCATGATTTCATTAAAATCACTTGAGTAGTTTCGGAGCGCTTCGCGGAAATACCCGTCGTACAACACATTTTTACGTATAAGGATGTTTAAATAAATATTCGATTTTCAATATATTCACTCATTTATAAATTCCCAGACTAAATCACTGGGACTAGAGACTTGACATTTTGGTGTATATATCTCTAATGTTGTTGAGGTGACAACAATTTAATTTTAAAGATAGATTCGACTGTTTTTTTATAAAATTGAGCTACTATTTGTATTACGTATTTTTGATATTCAATCCATAAATAGTAGTGATGTACAACGATATATTTTAATTTATTGATTTCGGTTAATGGATATCGATATTGTTTGTCGATATATTGATATCTTTTTTTTTTTTTTTTACTAAACCAACTGGCATTATATTTTGTACACAATATTCTTTGAAATTCGGGAAATGATACATAGTTTCATTTTTTCTAACTCCTCTAGCTGCCATCAAAAAATTGAATATTTTATTATTGATTTACTGGGTCTATATATGGTTACAGAAATAAAAATGGCTTTTATACAATCCTTCTCTATAATATAATGTATATATTATAAATGTATGTATGTTTGTTGCTTATATACTTTAAATCTACTCGATCGATTTTAACGAAAATTTCAAATTGGTTTTAGAGATAGGGAAGTTTAGAGAGTAGTTTAAACTACGTTCCAAATATACTAAGTAGTAAGTGCTATATGCAATCCGCCACAGGCAGATTGCTCACCTCGGTTGAATTAATTCACAAAGCGAAGTACACCGACGCCAATTTGCAAGTGAACTCATAGGTAAACTAAAACCAAGATATCGCCGCATTTCATTTTTCACGGACAAATTTAGGTTATACTGCACATAGTAGATAATAAAAAAAATATTATGAACACATATTTTTAAGTACTTATAGTTATGCATTAATATATGCATAAATTAATAATAATTGTAAAATAAGATCAAAATAGTAAATACTATTAATGAATAATGACTAATGTGGAATAACTATTCAATAGTAACTGATTATTTTACTTGTGCAACTCAATAAATATGTTATTACATAATTATTTATATTATTATAATTTATTGAATTTATTCTTTATGAGAATTATAACTTATAAGATATTTCATAAATAAAAAATGTATCATTGCTTTGTTTTCTGATTTGAATAAAAAACAATTATGCGTATTTGTACGCAATATTTGAAAATATATCATATTGAAATGTGTTTGTTTTGCTTATAAATAAACGTATTTTCTTTCTTGTTTCGTTCAACAGAGTTATCGAATCAATATCGTATAAACTAAGTATTGAAAATATGTCTTAATCTTAGGTTTTTATACTTGATGTTATAGTAATAAAGTGAAATTATTTTGGAATTACATTGTTCCGTCTTAATATATTTACGGAAGTATATTTCGGATAATGATGACATTGCAGATGTGAATAAGAATACATTATAAATACTGTATAGTATTATATTATTGACTTAAATAAAACACAAAAGTAGTGTAATATTATGTGATATACTTTAGACTAATGTGCGTTATTTGTATGTTTAAGGGGAGGATGTTTGCGGAACCGTTTATCGCGATGAAGATAAAAGAATATTTTAGAACAAAAATTGAAGACACTATAGTATAAATATATATAAAAGATAATTGTTTTGTAATATTATGATTAGAGACCGTATTTGTATATTACGTTTGAATTTTTAAAATACAATCATTATGGTACAAAAATTAGCCAACTTGATAGAGAAAAACAACAGTCTAGAGATTTATGTTATTTAACAAAATATATATTTTAACATTGTATTGGCTGATAATAGAGGAAACTAAAAATTAATATATGCATTTTATTACAATTTCAGTTGCATGAATATAAGAATTTTGTCTCGACGATTAATATTACATGTAGTTCCAATAAACAAACGGATGGAGTTTAACGATTATTGATTGTCGATAAAATGAAACGTTACGTGGAAATCGAATCCAATAGGTATTGAAACGACCAAAAGTTTTTACAATTTGTTGGTATCAAATTAATTTCAATTATAGAAAGTAATAAGTACTTATTTTTATACATACATTTTTCATAAAAAAAAAAAAACACGAACCACGTGAATTGTTCGATTGTTTAATAGACGCGGAGAAGCCATTGCGTAAATGATTGTCGGAATATTGGTACGGTCCATAGCATTTTACTGTATTTTATTATTTTTTATTTTGTAATGTGATGTAGCACAACCTCCAATCGCCCGATGTGTTATTACTTATTTGTATTATGTATTATATATTATGTATATTTTATGTATTATATTTGTACAGAATTTGTATACTTAATAAACGATAGCAGCAGAGGATTAGCATTGTTCACAATATCCTCTGCTGTTGGTTAATCAGAAAAAAAAGAAAGTTTATAACTTTTTTTGATTAATAGATATTTATCGTAATCTTATCGTATCGTAATTTCATATTGGGGGGTGTTTGATCATAAAGCATAGCGATTATGTTCACTCACCAAGTTACTCGTGGTTTCCCATCGGTTGCCGGCAAAAAATTAAAATATTATAAAAATAGATATTTATTTATTTTTTTTCATTTTTATACTATATAAGGTTGGTCTGGTTTTTACACAGTATGAGTTTATTTTATTTTTATTGTTTAGAAAACTTTTATTGTTGAACATTGTACCAGTATTATTCCAAATTTATAAATACCGTACCAGTTATCCGTTTAGGTGGGCGTAAGTATGGTGCCCTTAAGCTCATGTTGAATTATTAGAAAGTAAAGTGTCGTGAATACGACTATGCATAATCGTATAAACCTGTTAAACCTATACATTAAAGATGAATATTATTTTTATTAAAAATGTTTGTGTGTATGTTTTTTTCAAAAATAAAATGTAAAATATATTACCATATATACACATTATCGAGGAGGTGCTTTAAGTCTGTAGTTCTCAAGCTATATGGCCAGCTGAAAATTAAAATACACCACTGAAGAAAGATAGTGTATTAACAAACTACCATTAAAGTAAATAATCAATAAAATTTTTTCAAAAATTTGAAATCTAAATAATTTCAACAATATAAACAATGAATAAAATAATTATGTTTATTCGTGTATATAAAAAAATAACTTTAAATAACGCATGCTATATTTTTGTGTAAAATTATCGCGGTAACGTTAATTCTATTGGGATTTAAAACTTAGATAATGCTACGCATAATTTTCATAATTTGACTATTTCATTTTAAAGAGAATGAGACGAAATAAAAATATGTGACTTTTTAACGGAATGTTCTATTCAAAAACTACATTTAAAATAATATAATATTTTTATTGCCAATCGATCTGGACGAGAACTAAAACCATAAACTGGTGGTGTATGACAACCGATGTACTTGAATGTCGTGACTGTCATTAATATCGTCAAGTTATAACAACAGATAAGACATTAAAATATAGTATTCCTCAGACGGATTGTCCATATCGGTCACAGGTAATACATAACTTGGTATATCGACGCCGATTTTTTTGTCACCTGAGGTAATACATTAAAGCCAAAATGCTACAACTTTATGTATAGTGCTGTATTTTATATTTATAAATTTTTTCCCGAGCGAAGTCTGGTTGTATAGCTATAGTTTTCTATACTTAAAAAATATTCATATGTTTTAAAACTGCTAAATTATTACATTTATTTATAACTTGTATATTATGTTGTTTTGCCGATTATAGAAAAATCGATGAGAACTAATATAATATATTCTATTTAAAAATTACAATTATTTTAGATATTAACGACGCTTGTTCCTACGTACATTAGAAAATTCTAAAAAATATTAGGTTAATAGTTAAATGAAAAATATAAAATATTGGAGTACAAAGATCGTATAATATTATGTTTATTGAAATATCTCCACAAAAATAAACCTTCTTTATCTATTCATTGTGTCTATACTTTATGTATATTATATTTTTTAAACGGGATATAGTTTAATAAAATTGACCAATTTCTAGACGGAAAAATATATTAAAATTTGGCTTATACGAACTTTACGCACGTAATCATTTTATATAGCAACGAACCGAATGTTGGCGGAATGTACATGTGATGGATAGTACAAAAGTATTCTTTTATTTTCTTATAAACATTCACACAATCTCCTCTCCGATTATAACAAAATAAGTTTAGGTCAGTTTCTTTTTCAAAATCCTTTTGTTTTACTAGTAATAGTAATTCAATATGTGTACCTATATATAGTATATATACATTAAACAAACTGAGACATACATAAATTACATTAAAAAAGTTTCTCAACAAGATAAAAATATATTTAGTTATTAAAAATTATAAAAACAAATATTCCCATACAAAAAAATGTCTACCAGGTCAAACGCTCTTTCTTTATTATCTAAATTAAGTATATACATATATATAATATAGGTACAATATATTAGTTGATTATCTAGAGACCAATTTAAAAAATATTATTTTGTAAGGAATTTAGAGATTTAACGATTACTTTGTTATTTACTTTAACAGAACATTATGTGCAACTACAATATAAATTCTAAATAATGGTGGCAGAGGCGTTCTAATAAAACGAATTCGTAAATAATATACTTAGATGAGTGATATCCGGTTTAATTTGACACACTCCACTAATAATCCTCGGGAAATAGACGATTCCAACCTAACTGGGATTGATGAGTTTAGCAAATATACGTAAACGATTCTCCAAAATGTTGTCACACTGTTTATCACTATTTAATTCACACCGTCGTTCGGAGGATTCGAACGTAACAATGGACGTGGATTAATTGGTGAGTGGTCACATTTTTCCTAAGACCGGCCAACGAAAATATGATGGTAACTCACTAGCAGGTAATAAGTTATGTAAACTATATGGATGGTGGTCACCTCGGTATAAAATATGTCATCACAACTACAGTCTACTATGTATGTATCACTATACGGTATATTCGACATTGATTAATAGGCGTATTAAAATCTTTGTATAACGCTGTAGCTGTATAATATTTAAAATTGATCTTCTAACACGTTTATCATATTCTTTTATAATGTCAGAATATATAATAAAAAATAATTTATAATTGATCGGTAAGATAAACTGATTTATTATTAATTTATTCATACGGAATATATAAAATTAATAAATCAATTATTTGATCAAAGTCTTAGTTGAAATGTATTTATATAGTGAAGTTAAGAAATTCCAACTCATCTTTAAAATATAAAAAGAAATTATAAAATGATTAATAACGTTTTTCCTTTACATAATATTGTTGTTCAAAAACTCAACAAAACACAAGATATATCTTTAGGGGTGTTAAGTTCCATTCTATTATTTGAATAGCAACAATACAACATATTATTATAAAAAAGGAACACTGTTTTATGCATGTAAAAACTGACACGAGAAGTATAAAAAGATATAACATCAGAAATTCCATGACAGATATCCAGACTTTTAAAGAATAGGTACTACTTTTTCATTTTCCAATTCCATATATTTTAATCTTAAATATTATTCAGAATACGTCTTTGAAAATAAAATATTTATGATATTAGCTCAAAGTACACTACGCATTGTACGCACTACTTTACGCATTGTAAAAATTCAAATATAAACTAAAAAAAGTAATCATTTGTGTCCATTGATCATAATCTAAAGATTCATTAAATTACAAATGAATTAGTTTATGTCCAAAAGCTTTAATTGTTACTTAATTAAATATTTTATTATATATTTTTATTTTATCAAGAGAATTAATCAAGGTATATTACATAAAGATTATTTATTACTATCACGAGTTTTTTGTTTTAAATTATTTTTTTGTTTTTAATAATTCAATAACAATATTTTTAACACAAGGATCTAGTAGAACAATCTTATAATAAAAGTATTTCTATGATAATTGTTTTGATTATACGTATAAAAAAAACTTCAAATAGTTTGCACATTGATTATATTATAGCGACGGCTCTAGAGACTTGGTTGAGTCTTGGTATTTACGTAATCCATACACCAATGTGTGATACGCAATTACTCTTTTAAAAATAATACAATAATATCATACCATAGTGTGTTTTATATTAATATATTATAGACTATAGCTTATTTATAGGTTCTTAATAATATACATAATATAGATAGCGGGTACATATAGTACATACCGTCAAACTTATAACTACATACATCGTACGTGTCTATGATAGTCGATAGTATACTATGTTTTTTTGTTTGTAACTTTTTTTTTAACAAAATACAATTTTTTTTTAAAGACTGAGAAGTGGGTGGTCCCTGTCTTCCCCTGGACCCGCCCGTTATAGTATGTTAAATTAATTTCATCACGTGTATAAAATAACTATTATATCATAACATTACTTAATATTATACACTATTTTTATCAACTTATAAGTCAAAATACATTAGAGTTTACTTCAGAATAGTGTAATAGGTTCATGCACGATCCACACATGCTATAAATAACTTAAAAGTTTAACAATTTTAAAATGTCATTGTGTATAGAAAATCTAAAAATGACAATAAGTAAAATGTTTTATGTTTCTACGGTTAAATCACAACAAAATATATTTTATTATATTAATTAGTAATTAATATGCAGTATATTATTGTTATTAGCTTAAAAGTTACTAGTCAATACTGGCGTACCATCTAATACTGTACATTATAAACAGCTTAAGATTAGTTTAGATATTTTGAAAATTGTATTGTGTATAGAAAATAATAATATTGATATAATATAACAGTGAAAAGTTTCATGTCCCTATTATAATTAATATTCTTTAAAAAACTACATAATAACTCAAATCGTTGGATGAAAAATCGTTATACGAAACAAAATTGATTTTGTTGAAAACTAGTGTTGCGTAAATATTTCCATTTTCCCTGATTATTTTAAAAAGTACTGGAAATGTTCTACTTTTCACTCTCAAAGTATTAACTTGATCTAATTTTCTTTATAAATCATCATCAAAATGAATTATTGAATTATTACTCTTCGAATAGAAAAATATGATCACATATACAAAAATTATTAATAATAAAAAATAAAACACAACATGTATTATCAAATAAATTGAAAATCAATATTCTTCGCCTGGCTCCAAATCTAAAATAATTTGTAGTGTTAAACGTGTGCAAATGTTATTTTTACGACGTATATTATTGTTTCATCTATAAAAACAATTTATTTCTATCTTTGTTCAAAAATTCGTTTCGTTTATATTTCTATAAGATTTTTTGATAATCTTTAAACATCTGGTTTGAGTGTATAATAGGAAATTGATGGTATTAGTAGTCGGTACTACTAACTGGTTATTTGTTTTTTATAGTTTTATAGTTTATTTAACATTTCTGATATTATTCAATACATATCGGAAATAAAATAAATCATAACTAATTTTTGATAAAAATATAAAATATATAATACATGTATTATTGGAATATAGGTTTATAAGCAGAGTCGTGTATTTGTATTATATTATTAAATTTAACGTATACGTTCCATAGGATTATCAAACGAGATGAATGACATTTCCTAAGATAACTCTGGGCGGTTCGTTGTGATTCATGTTTCGTGCGTTAAATTTAAATACAAAGTAGAGTATTTTCGGGAAATTGAAAAATTGGTAACGTATTTTTCAATAACATAATCTTACACTTCATGAATATTATCAAGAGTTTCATTATAAATTCTACTTGAGCGCAAATATTTTTGAGCTTAATCTCATTTTTCAATGACACCCGATAAATCAAAGACACGTTTTAAAGTGCTGCATTTTCGTCCTAGTTTCCTCTTTTCAGCTTAAAATATTTTAAAATATATATAAAATTTAACATTTATATTGTAATATTTTTATGATATTTAATTATTTTTGCATTAATCATGATTTCATTTCTTCTGTTATTTTCGCCCACAATAACAACTTTCATTTTAGCTCAATATAAACAATGGGAAATAATCTAGGAAAAATGTGTAACATAATAAATATGGAATGTGTATAGTATATATAATAACTCATATGCGATATTTATTTTATTATTATGTACTTATAACTTATAGTCAAATTTTCACATCAAATATTGATAATTTGTAAATTTTGAAACTGATGTGCAATATTAATACTGTCGCTTAGCATTATCAATTCCCATTTACATACTTATTTTTTGGAGTCACGAGTAAGTTTCAGTTTTTGGTGACCACTATTTTTAAAAATACAAGTACCTACTGTGGATGGATACTGAATACAATTGAATAATTCAATTTTTTTTTTTAAATATATAAGAAGACTATGGTCTGTGTGAGTAATTTAAATTTTTTTGTTGAATTCTGAATATATTATTATTAGTATATAATTTTATTAACATCCTCAATTATCAGTTACCTAATTAAGTAGATGTTATATGAAGTTTAAAATAGTTACTAAGTGTTTAAATTTATATATTAAAATACATAAATTTAATTTTTGAATTTTACCGGTTATAATAACAATTTGCAAGTTGCAGTAAAGGTTTCCATGAAATTGGAATACCTACGACTAAGGAAATAATGAATTCATTTTTCACTATTTTATAAAAAAAAGATTTTTTAATATATGTTTTTACATTAAAAAAATAAACTTTTTTCGAATTGATTATATTTTATACTGAGAAAATATCATAAGTCTTTTATTTTTATTACTTTGAATAAAATAACTAAATATGGTGACAAATTATTTCATGTTGAAAAATCACTTTGGAAATGTAATTTTTTATGTACGAAACAGGCAAGTTCGTACACTTAATATTATCATGTAAAAAAAAATAAGTGAAAATAAACACATATTGAACAGTTATTTTTTTATTTTTACGAGTAAAATGATCATCAACGTTCTCCAACTTAATCATCGTTGTCGTTTTTGTTTTTACGTCTTTCAGCTTTTTTTTTACGAATAATAAGTATATATAGCTAAATTCAATAAAAAAAACTCAATAACAATTTGAAATACTGAGGTAATGTGTCTATATACAAGACAGGATCTAAAGTTTTATAGTGTGTTAATTGTGCGACTAAACTATAAAAAAGAGCAAAATAGTGATAAATTATTTATCAGGAGAATCTGAAATGATGATTTTTATTTTTATATTATAGTATATTATATAACATTTCTACTTGTGATGTATCAACAATATTTAATGTCATATACAAAACGAATTTTACGTTTATAAAATTATACATAAAGGATATTTTATATTTTATTGAATGTAGACACCAATCTGGTTTGAATATTGGTTAACTGTATAATTAAAACCTGTGACATTTTTACCTATATCAAACCTTTGCACGTAGTGGAGTAATGTTTTTAAACGATGACAGCAATGGCGGTACTCTATACCATAGGTTACCATAAAAAAAAAAAAAATGTTAAAAGGAAATGGGTACACTTCAACTTCAAACATCTCAACCACAACAGCTAACATAATATAGTGCAGTGGCCGGAACTGTCATCATCACGATTGTCCGTCCGTCGTCGCCATAGCCGAACCTCGAATTTATTTCCTGCTTTTTCCACAATATTATTTTGACGAAATAATGGTCCGATAAATTTAACCTTTTATTCTAATATTAATATCGCTCAACAAATACGAACACCAAACCACTCGTTTATTTTTATCACATCCGCCATCGATTGTCATAACAGCACGTACTCGATAGTCACCTTTAATATTGTTAATATAAATCATAAACTGATAATACTAATATATAATCTAGGTTAGGCACATGCGATGAGTATGCCAATCGTGCTTTAAGCCATTATTATTTATTTGAATGTCGTAATGATTGTGTAGAGATAGCTACTATAGGTACTATTTTATTTAAAATTTATATGCCCTGTTTTAAATTTAGAAAAAATATTAAATCATATTAAACGTTATATTGTACCAACTATTTACTTATCTAAAATAAAATGCGACCTGTTAAATACGATGTACTTTAACAATAAAATATAATGGTAAATATCATATTATATTATTATATAAAATTAATTGATGAATATAAAAGGCAACTTATAATTAGATACATTGAGAATATATCAAGAAAAGTTTTATATAAAGCATAATAATAGTGCTAGTTACTAAAAACTATTTTATAGTTCATAGGTTTGTTTGATTTTTAGATAAAATGTTTTATTTAAAAATCAGTTACCATGGATATCATATGATGTTTGTGTGATGGCTAAAGTCTATGAAAGAAAATACGAGTAAAGACATCTAGGGTCACAATTTTTTTTTTATGAATGCTTGAATTTAAAATTGTAACAACATCCGTCAAAATCACCAAGATGTATAAATTTAAATATTGTTGAAAATTAAAATAGGACACCCACATCATAATTAATTTACAAGGTTGTCATGAATATTTTTACCCCTTAAAAATGTTTTTATTAATCTAAGGTTTATTGTTGCATGTTTATCATGCACTTAGGCTTAACAGTGGCAGATTTAAATGAAACAAACACATTAAATTAATGTTAAATAGTTTAAATAAATTAATAAATAATTATTCCACCCTACTTAAAATCTGAGTAAAAAAAAAATTGCTAGCTGATTCTTTTACAAAAAAATACATAAATCAAAAACTATTAACATTTTTAAAAATAAAATTATGTTTAAAAAATTACATTTTTCTAATTAAGATTAAATTTAGAGTGGAATAAAATTATACTGAACAAAAAATTAAATACTGTTCTAGTAAACAGTACCAACCTATTATGTATAATATAAGTATTATGTCTAAATAATACTGTTTATAGAAATATTTTTAGTATTTTTGAATAAGAAATAATAATTTAATATTTCGTATTCAGAATTCAAATATCATTTATAAGTTATCAAGGATTAGCTGTCAGATAATATATTATACATATGTTTATATAATTATATATATCTTATTTTTAGACTTATTAGTAAAAAGGTTATAATATAATACTATAATATAACATAATCAAAAATGTTAAATCAGTAAAGTAGCCCAAATCACTTATTATTTACTTATTAATTATAATTTGAATCGGGCAGTACGCAGTTAACTATTTATTTTATAAATTGTTAAAAACCAATTTTTATCTATATTAATGTATTATGTTTTTATATTTATTTTAGTTATTTTGTTGTATTAAATATATATTAGCTGTTGGCACTTGAAACCTTTTACATTACGTAAATTTTCATTATTTATACATGATATATTTTTTAAATATTTGGACACATTTTAAGCTGTTTTAGTATACAATAATCTATGATACGTCAGTATTTATATTTTATTTATAAACAATAAATAATAATGTATAATATTAAAAATATTCGATGTCTTGAAAAAAAAACTGATGTACTGTATCATTAAAAAAAATTAATTAATTACAAAATATTATAACGTTGACAATTTAAATTAAATGTATCTTCTCAGGACTGTTTCCAGAATTTAACGATGTATTGTTCAATTTAAAATTAATACATGCGTTCAGTGGCTAATTCATATCATAAGGTATAATTGAAACCTACTATATAGCCAAGAGATATCTTAAATTTGTTTTTTAATCAACTGAAAAAATATTTCAGCTAAGTTAAGTTAAAGTTACCTGTTTTTTTTTTTTAAATCAATTAAAAAATAATTCAGCTATTAATCATGTAATTTTATTCCTAACTATGGTGATGTTTAAAAAAATATTTTTATTTCCACAACAAAGTGTATGGCAATTAACGGGGTGAGCCAATATTTTTTATTCGAACAAAATAGAGTTCTCTAGACTCATTATCGGAGGTATCGATTAATACTGGGAGCACTAACATAATTTATTGAAATACAATACACAACATACAGCTGATGTTGAAGACTTTTTTAAAATAAAATTTATAACAAAAAGTATTTTACTCTTCAAATTTAGTATTTGATTCACATCGTAATAATTAATATATATTATGTTATAAACGTTTACTGTATACTTCTTTCAGTTACCTCTGTGCCATATATAACATGCTTTGTAAATGTATTCTTGAATAGCCATCCGTCTACTAAATTCAACACTTTCTATGACATTTTCTTCCATGCCAAAACCCAATTATACTGGTTTCCTTTGGCACTCATAAGTACCATGATGTTACAAAGTAAGAGATCGACAACAAACGAGTCTTTTGGGACCCAGAAAAGAACTAGAATTTCAAGTTTTTCACCAGCTGCTTCACTGAATTCGATATTAGTAGTTAAATTACGGTTAAATTACGGTTAAATGGTGCGTTAAGATCGAGCAAAGCAACTCTTGTCGCGTAAGACTATGTAACGGAATTGGAGGTATTTATTATGTTCAGGCCACAGACAACGCAAGTATGATAATCATTGAGTGTTTTAAGCACTAGTAAGTTAGTCTAAATCATTTTAAAACCTTCGTTTTCGATATTGTATTGGATTGGACCAGTACTAAATCTACGGAAGACGCTACGAGCCTGATGACAATTATTCGTTTATACAGTTTATTTACATTGTATAGTAGACACTATTGAGGGTGCATTAGTTTGATAAAATTTCTTCAATATCACGTCACTTTTAGGTTTTCCAGAAGCCTACCACAAAATTCTACATACCGTGATTTCTCTTAACTACTAGTTACTTCATACTCGATGATACATTAAATAAGCGGTTCCCAACTAATGGACCGGGCCGAAAGCAAATTGGCACTGTGCCGCAGAAGTTGCTCTATGGCCTAAGCCAAGGGTTCGAAAATTTGAATTGACTGTTTCTTTGCCTGTTTATTAAGTAAGTGGGACTCAAAATATTTTCTACAAAATTAGTGATCCGCACAACTAAAAAGGTTAGGGACCGCTGCATTAGATAATTGGGGTGTCGAAAAAAACTTTCTGGCGGAAACGAAACAAGTAACAAGTACAATCCAATAGGTACTAGAAATTATTTTTTAATTACGGTAACAATTCCTTCCACATAATATATTATATTGTTATTCACGAATATGTTTATGTTAAATCTTATAATATATTATAGTCATTACGTGCACACATTTAATTATCCGAATTGTTTCAGTAGTTGATTACAAAATAGTTTACGATTAAACAGCTCACGTGGGCTTGGTCGTTATGTTTGCAGTACGATTACGGGATGACGTGTTATTATTATTTGTACGAGGTTTAGTGCGTCCGTAAAGCCACTTTATTTTACCGAAAATGTTATATTGGAAACATTTTAGTCAAAACCGCTGATCAATAGGAAATGCTCTACTAAATAATATGTTATGTCAATATATGCTAAGCTACGTTTAACTTTCAATTCATACTGAAGGGTGTACTGCCAATTAGAACGCGAAATTATAAAAATACAAAAAGAGACAATCACGTTTAAGTTATTTGCATTAATGCAAACCAATAATGATTTATTATATTATCCTGAATACTATATAAGATGATGCTCTATACATAAATAGTAGAATGGAACTTTTATTAGGTATATTGAGTGCATTTTACGCAAGCGATGTTTATAAACATATTGTTATTTGTATTTTTTAAGGATCGATAGCGGAAGTTGAGTTTGATACCAGTCTTTGAATACAATTCACAGAAACATGATACTAATATATTATAAGTAATCGTAAAAATGTAAATAACAGTTTGTACAAATATAATAGATACACATGAATACATAAATAATAAAATAAATTATTTTCAACGTGCATAATGGTACATAATATTATGTCGTCGAGATATTGTTGACCTATGGATTTGTCTTGTATCTCAATGTTCATTTAAAAATTGTATTTAATTGTAATATCCTATTACAGGAACTATTTCAACGTCTGAAATTTTAACTGATATTGTAATACAAGTATATTATAATACAAATTATAAATTGTTTAGCTTATAATTATAATACATTTTTAAGCAAACAAAATATTCGAGTCCCAAAGCGGCTGGTCGTGTATGTTGCCATTACGTTGTCCGAAACACTATAGGTGCTCAAAATATGTTACTGTTATTATAATATTATATATTTTCAGACTATAGGTTCGTTTTTTATTTATTCTACGTAATATATAATATTAGTGGTAGTAGTTATTGTTTGAACTTTAAGCTTAAAACAAAAATATTTAACCATATTCCACAAATTGGTAGCTTAAAAGCCAAACTAAACTATAAAAAAATATCTAAATTAAAATCACAAAATGTGTTGTTTATAGCCATGTAAAATAACGTAAATTATTTGAAAAATATTAGTTCATACTTTTCTAAATAAATTCACATTTAAGGTGTATATAATTTACAAACTAACATTATACAACGATTGTAGTGTGGAAGTTCTAGTTCTATACCACCAAACTATAATTCATTGTTAATATTAATTATTTTAGATCCTTTAATTTGTAATTATATAAAAAAAATCTAGATCTAGATCTCAGTTTAACATTTTTATTTTAAAATAACAATTTAAAAATTCCTCTATTTCTTATTTAGAACAGACTCGTATTATGTATATTATAATATATACATTAAACAATTTACTAATATCCAAATTATTGAGTCACATTAAGTTCAAATCATTTATTTATTTAACAACATACCCACATTGCATGGATAACTAATTCATTCGGCCTTCCAGTCAACTTTTTTTTTCTAACTGTATTATTTAGTTGAATCAAATTTATTCGTTGTATTATTTTTTAGAATTTTCTTTAAATAAATAGAAAGTTATATTTCAAAGGTATTTTTCTACTGTAAATATAAAATGCATAAAACTCGTTTTATGTACCAGGAAAAAATAAAACATAATTTTAAAATTTAATAATATCACTATTATTGTTCTATTCTAGGTACCTACATATAATAATTATGTAAACAAAAATAATGAAATAAAAGCTTAGAAAACAGATATAGGTATATATAAGTTGCTTGAATAAACTTAGACTATACTCTTGAGCAAACACCTTATACATTTTATACATTATAAATAAAGACTGATGTACACATAAGAAACGGTTTGATTTAATTTTCATTGAAATATGTTCAATTGTATACACATTCATAAATCTTTAAATTGCTTAATTTCTTTTTAGTTGCCATTTTTTTTTTATTGTTACTAATTCCTTTTGTGTAATAATTTTTAGCCAATATTTTTATTTGTTCATCTTCTTTTTATGCTTCGACGTTGTTATTACGCCTTTGTTCTACACTTTCTGATGGTATACTTTCCTTTGTATTTGTGTTTCCTTTGGCAATGCTTGTATAAACTAATGATTTTCTTCTTAAATATGATTTATTACCTAACCAAAATATGTACCCATTGCTCATTTCGTTAATATGTGTGTAGTTATCTAGCCACATTTAAGCTTGGACAGCGGTAAGCTCTTGTACTCAAGTGGCCGCTTGTATACTTACGTTTTTTCCCCTCATATATCTATACCGTTGTTCTAAATAATTGTGTTTATTCATTATGTTACACCTTACATTAGCAATGGAACAATAGTAAACACCTATTTGATGTTCATTGTACGAAAAGAGTTTTTATACCTTGAATAGAAAAAAAAATATAGGTATAACCAGTGAACATTTTATAGTATTCTGTTGTCGGTCATTCTTGTTTTACACCTCCAACCTAGGGTTTCACTTCACCACTTCACATTCACACACATCAACTATTTCTGTATCATTATTTATTCTATTTCCTAGATTTATATTCATAGCCATACACCTACCCCTGAGTCTCCTCTCCTCACAACATGACCGAATCAATGAACTATCTTATTTTTCTTAATTCTTTGTTCTATCTACTCTAGTCGCTCCTCACAGAGTGACCTAACCAATGGCTTTGTCATCACTGGCACACTGCCAATATTCTGATTTGGTCTCTCAGCCGTGCTATATACCGTCACACAAAAACACACAGGTCAACTAATTTCCGATGTCGTCCTCGAAAAACACTTTCTTCCGTATTGCCGGTATTACCGATTGTACTCGGGAACCCGTTCACTTCACAACAACAATCACGTACCTGTAGTACATGACGATCATGACGACGCCGGGTATCCAAAACGACACGGACGACGATATGATTGCGTAGTACCGGTTGACGACGAAAACGCACGACATCGGGTTTTTGCGGCGGAACGCCTGGTGCTCGGCGGTGGTGTACCAACCAAAGAATATCGGCAAGAACGATATAAGCGCCGGTAGTGTCCACACGTTGAGCAGCATGTACAGTACGGTGCGCTGCGTCATGGTGATCGGGTACTGCAGCGGGCTGACGATGGCGTAGTACCGGTCCACGCTTATGCAGCACAGGTGCAGTATGGACGCGGTGGAGAAGTACACGTCCAGGCTGTTCCACACGTCGCACATGACGTACCCGAACATCCACTTGCCGGTGATCTCGACGCTGGCGTTGAACGACATGGCGCACAGCGCGACCAGGAAGTCGGCGAACGCCAGCGACACGACGTAGTAGTTGGTGAGTATGCGGAGCTTCCGGTGCCGCACCACGCTGATCACCACCAGCGCGTTGCCCAGCACCGCGCACAGTATTATCGAGCACATGGCCACCGTCTTGATGATGAGCACCGGGCCCACGGCACCGGCCACGACGTCGCCGGCCGTCCCGCCGGCGCCTATGACGTCGCCGCCGCCGATAGCGGCCGTCCCGCCGTTTCCGGCCACCGTGTGCGTCGTTTTGTTGTCCGGTCCGATTGCGCAACCGACTGCACCGGCCGCTACTGCGCCGACGCCGCCGCCGCTGCTATTATTGTTGCACCCACCGCCTCCGCCGCCGCCGCGGTCTCCGTCGACACCGACACCGCCGCCGATGCCTCCGCCGCCCGTGCCGTTACCGACAACTGCAGCTAACTGCACACCTCCCGGTACAAGTCCCGTGTCGTACCACCACATCTGCGGGTCCATGGTGGCCGTCCACCCACCGAACGGCGGTCACATCGCGCGTGGTGGTTTTCCCGCCGGCGGCTGCTATTCCGGCCGGTCGTGTTGTTGCCGGTGCTGCGGGTGGTGTGGGTGGTGCTGTTCCGCGTACTGGGCGGCGGCGAACGCTGCCCGCGGGTGGCGCCCGTTTGCTCCTGAAATGCAAAACGCAACGTTTTAATATAAACGAAAATGTATAACAATATTGCCGTGTCGACGACAACACCTTAACGCCGTACAGATCGAATGTTACCGCCTAACGATAATGTTATTACTGCAGTGTTTTTTTTTTAAACTTGTGTTTTCGTCGAGTGCCCTATACGATTTACCGTAAACCGCTAATATAAGGATATCGACTGTCAGGATCGATAGTCAACCACCCTTATCCTCTCACTGTAAGCAGTGGGGCATAAAACATTTGTTTTTGAGTGAGGAGGGTCAGACATTTTCTAAACCTACTACCGTCCTTCCCTTATGTTTAAATGATAATACCTACTTATTTTAGTATTTTTTTTACTCGTAGCAATTGAATTATTATAAGATTTAAATTTATATATACATATATTAAAACAATCGAACCGTCTGAATAAATGCCCTTATAATTGTAGTTAGTAAAGTAATAATACAATAATTATTTTTCATCATTTGTTTTAATACTCCGTTGCTCCACTCGATCGCGTACACTCACATAGAAATTGCATAGAACTTTAACATTATAACAGCGTCAATATTGTCATGCTTTTAAACGTATTAAACCATAGAATGTGTCAAATGTAAACTAAATAAATTATATACAATTAGTAGATACTAAATACAGGTATAAGCTTCACAGACTAGAATTTGGCAGCATAATATAACTCACTATTTTTAATTATATTATGGGCCGTGGCGAAAAATATCTAGTTGTACGTAGTACATTATAACACATACAGATTGTACGGTATATTTTAAATGTAATACATTTTTATTAGTTTACTATCTCAAATTTACCGATCTACAGTCTTACGTATCCGACCTACTCACCGGTTTTGGTTGGTTTTGGTTAAGAAACATGTCTCAAAAAATAGCCTTCACCACGCCACTAAATCTATGTCTATCATCCGTTTTTTTTTTTAACTTAAAGCAATAATATTGTATACCGTTTTATATAATAAATGTTATATATAAATAGATGTAATCACAGAAATGTCTCAGTTATATACAGTGTAGGTAAGTCATTGGCTATTTTATTAATAAAATAAGTTCTTATTTGATTTGCAGTATTGTCGGTATTCTACCAAAATTCTATCAATATGAGTATTTTGGTTGTACACTTTTAATATGAAAATAAATCATATCGAAGATTTTTATATACTTTAAGGAACGCTGTTATGTTTAGAAGAGACATAATTAATGGTCTGCCTAAGATCTTATATACAGAATCAAATTTATTTAAGTTTATTTTTATACTTCCTCGTAAATCATAATGGATTTACGATTGCTACCAATAAAAATGTTCGTGAAACACGTACCTAATTCAATTATATCAATATAAGATAAAAACATACGAAAATAGCTATGTATGTCGATGGTACCACAAAGACAAGTTGTTATATTGTGCATTTGAACCACATATATCTCTTTTGTTATTATATGTTTTTACGACTCTAAGGCTATAGAAAGTGATCGTTGTGTATCATATAATATTTATTGTATGACGTGTCCTAACAATTTCATTTGTACTTTAGTTAATATGTTTTCTCGGATTAAGATTAAAATAGAAATAAAATCGGACGCACTTTGTGTAATTTATTAGAAGTTATAACTATACGACTTTAATTATATACATGATGTAGGTATAGCCCACATGATGCCCATACTAAATGTTTAATAATATGTCAGTGACTCTATTTCACCACGCAGGCATTTAAGTAAAATTAAATTTGTTGGATACCGACTGACTTGTGTCGGACATGTAGTGTGGCGGCAGCTGTTCTGAGATCACAATTATAACTTGACTGCTAATTGGAACAAGAGAGAATTACGGTGTTGTCTTGTGATTATTGTCGTGGCAAATTGTGGTTCCGTGATTCCTGAGTAGGTAGTGTGTTAGTTTTAAATTGTTGTTTTCAACATCAGAAGAAAAATTGCTCAAACGAAATAACTACAATGTTGTGGAATGATTAAGAGCTGTCATTATCTATCCAATGATCCCTAAATTATACTGTAGTGCACTGCACGATATTGTTTTGATAAAATTGTCATGGTCAGTGAATTATTATTATTATAAACTTGAACTCTATATGCGTTGTATGGCTTTATAAGTATCAACGGAAAACATTCCTAGGTAAACTGGAATCAGATATATTTTAAAAAGGATTCATTTGTGTCTAAACTACGAAGATGTTTGTTAGATCTTTAGATGAAATCTTAGCTTTTGCCATTTCTTTTAGCTTCTATGTTGTTTTAAAAAGTGTGTTACAAAAATAAATAAACCAAAAGTTTTATCTTTTAAAGGTGAATTTATTTAGGTACAGGAATATGGGTGATTAGATCTAAAAGGTTGAGAAAACAGATATTTTTCAAAAACTATAAGGATTTTTATCATGTATACGCGAGACCGTATATTAGTGTCGACTTGCCATTAGTTTTAATTAAAGGAATTATTTGGTAAATTAATAAAATATAATGACTTTATCATAAATTCAATAGTTATATTTTAGTACAAAGCAAATGTTATAAATTTAAAATCTAATCTATATTTTCGATTATATTAAACTTACTAAAGAAATATACATTAGACGAACTAAAGAGTAAAGGATGATTATATGTTGTACATTTAAGTTTATAATATAAATTCTGATTTATTTTTATTCGACGTTGACAGGTCATCAACTAAAGAGGTATCTATCTGATAGAATGTATTATGTACAATATCATATATCAAACGATCGTTGAATAGATTTTATGATTGATGAATCAAAAACACATCGGTTGTATCCAATAATAATACAAATAAAAATAATGAAAAAAAATATGAATAATAATATAACATTACTAAAAATACATAAATTAAATGGAATTGAAAAACTAATCATTAGTCACCACTAGTGAATTAAAATGTAATACAAATTACTTTAAAGTTTAAAATAAAATTAAAAGAGGATAATATCTGATACAAAAAATATATAAATAAATAAATCACAATCAATTTGATTTCTTTCTACAGCGTGTAACAATAATAATTTACCAATATTATTAACTAATACTACTAATAACTTTTATTCTTATCAAATGAAGAAAAAAATAATTTAGATATTTATTATAAATTCATGATAACTATGGTTTTAACTATATATATATAAAATAATAATAATAATATCTATCAAAAAAACATTTTACATTTCTCAAATATTTCTTATACTTGATTGTATAGTACTGTAATTTTTTTCTTATGAAATACACAAAAAAAAACAGTACATTTACAATTTTCAACTCGTTTTTTAGTCTCTGTTCATATCTCTTCCGGATAGTTTAGGAAGGGTGAAAGAATCTGAATATTTTGGTAAAAAAAATATATAATTTCAATATCTGTTCATAACTTCACTAACATCTGAAGGTAGTACAAAAGCTAGCGGAGCAATTTATATATTATATAAATCATATAATGTGAATAATGACGTAATTTTTTTTTGAAATATGCATTTTGTCAATACGATATTTTACTAGCAACAATATTTCTTTGTGATATTTTTTCGATGTACTTCATCAACACAACTGCAATACACTCAAAGTTGTATTACCAAGAGATATAAGTTTTAGTTTGTAAATTTATTACGATTATACAAGTATAGTCATATAGTTAGTCCTATTAACAATATATTATAACAATTTTAAAAATATTTTATATAATTCAAAATTTTATATTTGAATGTTGAAAACCTCAAAATAAATACAATATCGCTTACACTCAATCCTGTGAAACTTGAATGAATACTTGATATCTTTTTTATTATTACTTAATATAATACGAAATTCAGTTTTAATATTATAACGATCACTATAATATACTTTTTTTTTAGTATTACTGGAAAATAAACAGATAAAATTCGTTTAATATTTCGAATTCAGTTATATAAATAAAAAAAAAAAATATCAATTAATAATTAATTAATAATTTATAATATTATATTTAGAACGTATGCATATTGAATTTCCAATAACATTATTCGCTTTTTTTTAGAAGTTTATAGTATATTATATAATATGTTATGTCTTATTTCTACCTAAAAATTTAATTTTTGCAAGTTTTAGGGTTATGGCTTTATTTTTCGAAAGCGTAGGTTCTATACAAATATAATACTCGTGCAATTCCATTGTCAAAAAAACTTATTTGATTGATAGATTTTTCAATTATCTTATATTTTATTTAGCTAATTGAATTAAATATAATTATAATTTTTAGAACTTTTAAATATTGGGTAAACTTTATAATATTTTTAAATACTTAAAAAATGTTAGAAGCACTTAAGAAATGTCGTGTGATTTTTTTGATCCAATTCAAATTTGATAACCGCAATCTTAAAATGTTCACCAAATATATTTAAATTACTTTTCTAAATATAATTTACTTGTTGAGTTTTTTTTATACATTTTTGAGATTTTTGTTTTATTATTATTATTTTATATTGGTAATATATTACTGATAATAAAACTTAAATAAAATTCCTCGCAATAATTAAAATATATCGAAAGCAGGTAGTCACAACTTTTATACATAATATTATTATCGTTTAATATTTAAAATTTGAAGAGATTAAATGAAATATATGTATGTATATATATATATACAGAGTGTAACAGGACTATTTAACAAATATAGTAACATTTGTAATGGAAGTTTACCAAATAGACTTGTTACACTTTATATACGAGTGTATATACATAACGAATATTTTCAAATTAATTTTTAGCTAAAAATATAATATTACAGTAAAAAAATATTTAATTCACCAACCTACTTATCTAATACTACATTTCATACTAATTTTCATCTAAAAATGACTCTATAGGAAGAAATAAAATATATTAGTAATTCGCATAATCACCTGATGCTAAAATATTGTAGGAACTTATTATACTAACATTATTATCATAATAATAATAATAATAAAAACAAAGAGGAAACGTTAACAATGACTAATTTTTTCTATCTTGCTTTTTAAGCAAAATAATTAAAATTACGTATTCTTTGTACTTGAAAGGTAAAATTTTAGTATTTCTAAGAACAGTTAAAAAATAAATGTAGAGTCAAACCTTTTACATTTTTATGAATTAGAAAATCATATTTTTAGGTAGGTCATTGGATATGTATATGAATAACATGATTTTTTACCTTATAAGTTTTAGTTATTTAAATAACATTTTAAAATATTCAAGGGCTCTATCAATTTAAATCATAAATTTATTTATATAATATACTTAAAATACAATTTTTATGGTATTAAATCAATTTTAAGCAATTTATAAGCGTTTACAATTTTAAGCCAATGTTTGGTCAAAACAATTTAAAATTATATACAATTTTCGCGATAGTTGTTTTTATTGCAATTTAAGAATATTAAAAATAAATATATTTTTTTTAACGTTTTAAGTTCTATTTTTGACAAAATTCGTCTTAATCATGAAAATTGAGAAATTATTTTATAGTAACAATTTATAAAAACTTTCAATTATATTACCCAAGTCTAGGAGTTAAATTAATTAGACTATATAGTTATCAAAATGAATCAAAAATACAGAAAATGCAAGAAAAAATATTTTAAGTATTCAAACTAAATTTGGACAAAATTAAATATTTAAAATTTTTAATTATTTGGCTTCTGTTTCAAAAATATGAATAGTAAACACTTAAAACGTTTCACCATTTTTAATATTACACTTATTTTTGTATGTTCGGTGAAATGTTAAAAATGTTTGTACTAATCTTAACCCATTTATTCCTCGAACTTATTAAAGCAATTCTTCTGTAAGTTAGTATTGAATTATAAATTAATAACAATGATAAATTATATAGTTTTTAATCATTTAATTCGTATACGAGTGCGATGTTTTTGTTGAAAATATTTATTCAACCAACTGTATTACTAAATACTTATAGAAAAATGAATTATTTATAGTAATAATTAGAATTACTTGATTTTAACGGCCTCCCACTACCCCCATCACAAAGTAATCATTAAATAAAGATCTGTTGCCAGAAAAAACATTCAAATTGAATATTGAAGTATTTTTACTGCTATCAAACTAAAAACCCGAAAACGCCTCTTTGTAAGATCTATAAACATTCCCGGTCTTACTCAGAATAAAAAATAAAATTGATTAATTATGGGTTAAGCTATAAATGACATTTTATTAAGTACATCGTAAGAATAAATAAAAATATAATGTATGTACGTATGTAATTAAAATTGAACCTATTTGGATGGTCAACAATAAAAAGTAGCAAGCACTTTTCTAAACAAATGGGAAAAACTATAATAGAAGTTTTTAACAAAATAAACGATCGTAGAAAATTGAAATATTAAAAAAATATTCAAATTAGTATTTTTTTTTTTAAAAATATTATTAAAAAAATAGTTTGGCTCATTTCGAACTAATTATGAACGTTTGAAATTGTCAATTTTGATTTTATTTTTTTTTAAATAATTTAGATTTTGTAATGTAATTTTGATGTAGGTTTTTTGTTGTTAGATAAAAATCATTATAGTTTAATATTTATATTATTAGGTTTTTTTTAAGTTGTTCTAATAGAAGTTAAAAAATGTAGAATTTACATTCAAATTTTTTTTTTATAAGAGTTTGAAGATCAAATATTAAAAAAGACGGATATTAATACCTATAATATTAATTTTTCCTCAAATTATAGTTATTTTATTATAATTCAAAAGGTCACTACCATCGAATGGACATAATACTACTTATACTCGTGTTATACCTATTTATACTTTTGAATTTTTGCCATTGTCGGTTTTCGGGCAGCTATCATATTTTGATTTTAATATGATATGGCATTATCGTTTATACCGAGTTCTTTGGCCGCATTTTCCTTGTGCTTTTCATTATATTACAGGTATATACAACATAAATAACAAATTTGAGCAACAGAAATTTTTTTTAGTAAATTTATTTTAATATAGTATGACAATACTAGTACTTAGTAGTAATTAATAATTATAAAACGTTTACGGTAGCTCCAGGGTGAAGCCAACTTTACTGATCACACACATATCATATTAATATATTATTATAATAATCATCTAAAGTTTCGAAGCATATACTCCGACATCGATTTTGACGATCATCAACGAATTCAAAAACAATTTTGTCGGTTCCGTTTCCGTTACATTATACTGTATACTTGTATACATACTAATAATAATAATAATGTTTATAGTATAACACGATGTTAAAATTAACCTTTATACATTATTATTATAAATTACATTTTTCGCATTTATATAATGTACGTTATAATAATAATTAGCGATCATTATAGTACAGTGGACGGCGGATAATAAATAATAATTTATCGTTCTTGGTGTGCACTCGGCCGATGCCGTGATACAGTCTGGACGTGCAAATAATAAAAGCCACAGCGGCAGCGCGTACATAATTTATTGCTGACACATACCACGTTGGTGTGAATTGAAATTATTCAGCCGTGATACTTCGCGACAAATTCTCCGTTGGTTTCCATTGCCAAAATTGCATACAGTTTGGTAGGGACTAGAGACCAGGGAGTCTATATAAAGTACCGTGACACATTAACCATGACTTTCTACATATTATTACGTTTATTAATTATATATTTATTCTATTTATACATTTATGTTCGGATGTTCCTATCATTTGTAGCAGACCGTATATATTTTGCATCTAAGTATTTCACACAATCGTTGTATGTGTGTGTGTGTGTGTGTGTGTGTGTGTGTGTGTGTGAAATATTATATGTATTATACGTATTGAATAGTTAACAAAAGTTAATCCTAAACGCGAATCGCTGCAACTTTTTCAATCAAACAACAAAAATTCGAGAATTTTCCCAACAAATCAGTTATAGTGACAGAAAACTCGTGATACACGTGTGAATAGGTATCCCGATCGAAAAATGTCCGTAAAAACATTCCTGTGACACGTAACATATTATTTAATGTTGCAAATAACAATATTTCCGTGTTTAATTAATTTTTTATCGTCGCTTTTTCAGGTTTTGATTTTATTAAAAATCAAGTACCCATGGCGTCTGATTGATAACAGAAGGCAATAATAATTCAATTCAATTGGATTTTTATATCATAACGATACGTCCTTTATTCGGAATGACGTTTGATCGATCATTAAGTCATTTTTACGACAAAAAAAAAAAAAAAATTTCAACATGATGAATATTTCTATCCACAATAATAATATTTTACGTATACTATAGATACATATTATTATACATATTATTTATTATGATATTGTTGACACTTGCTACCTTGTCGGGTATAATATTACTTTTTTGAATATTAATTTGTTGCACGCGCGCATGTATACGTGTGTTTGATTTACGATAGAAACCACTTCATGACAGCGTGTCGGTAGCCGATTAAAGTTTTCCACGAGTCATTGCAGCAGTGCAGCAGTAGGTATTTGTTTTGGCACTTATTAATGTAACATATTACGCGTCTCTTGAGGGAATTTACGTAAATTACACCGACGTGGTTATGTAGGTTATTTTATTCGGTATAGGTGTATAGGTATGACTGTGGCATGCTGTAATAATGTATAATACGTATAGACACCACATTCGTATAACTGTATACACAACATCCACACATATTATATACTAGGTATATATATATATATATATATATATATATCACTTTAGATTATTCGGATATCCGAATGAACAACAGACCTCGCGTGTGAGTAAGTAATAATTTAGTGTATAACCGTCGAGTGTAGGATGCAATATGAATACAATATTGTGTGCTCGGTGGTATAACTTTAGCACTAGGACTTTCGCACTTCTCGGTACGAAAGAAACAATCCACCGCAAATGCATTATTTTGTCGTGTGAATATTATAATACCTGATAATAATAAGAACAATGACATTACGTGTATTTTACGATTAAACTTGTGTGATGCGAACTGTGAACAAAACAGTTATACGTGGAATCGTAGGTGCGTTAGATAATAATTATTGCAATAAGTTATAATTACTAATAGCTTACAAACAATACATAATATCAACTATGTACAATTATATTTTATTATAAGACTTAGAAATTAATTACATTTGTATACTTATATACAGTGTAATTTCATCAAAAATACTCATTCCTCATTACTCGCCCATATTTTTCATTTAATAATATATTTAATGTATCCAAATTTTGGTTTTGTAAATTTAAAAAATACTCTTAGGACCATAATATTTTCACATTTTTGAGATAAAATTGTCTTGTTTTGAAACAATTGTTCTTGAAAATATTAACGATAAATTTTAATCTATTGATGTTTATTATGCGTAAAAATGGTCAAAGTAAAATATATACTAGATCCAATACTATATAATATATTTAATATTGCAATATCATTTCTAAGAACTATATTATTCATAGTTTAACAAAAAATTTAAGTAACTGAAAAACTATTCCTTAGTATTTTAAATTATATATTCGTACATCGAAATATTCAATAAAACTATCCACTAAATAATTATAGTAAAAAGGGGGTTCTCTTAAGTGGTGACGATTTGTTCACATCATGTGTTTGTACTAACTGAATGAACATCCCTCATCAACGATGTAATGGAGTTGTAAATCTTCATATTAGTATATTAGTACGTGGATAAAATTTAGATAGGTAATAGTAAAACATATAATATGATGAAAAAATCGGAAAATAAATAAAATATTTACAAAGTATTTGTTTATACTCAAGTATGCAAAAAAAAAAATGGGTTTATTTAAATTCGAATAATCTAAATCATACACATTTATCGGATTAAAAACATCTCATTCCGTTATACATATTATTTATTATGAAAACTATTTCTAATAGTTATAACTTACAACTGAATAATATACAATTAATTGTTTTTAATATATCTAACCAATTTAATTTAAAAATTATAAAATATAAAGATATTTTCACAACCACGTAAACGCAAATATTAATACTGTTGAAAATTCGTAAATTTATTTTGTCTAATAATTGTTGAATATAAAGTATAATCTAAGAACGTATAGTTATCGAACAGAAATAAATAAGATAAACTATAATCAAGTTATTAATACTTAACTAATACTTTCATATACCTATTTCCTATATGCATTATTCACTTACGATTTTTACGAGTACTATTATTATTGAAGTATATATGTATAATAATTCTAAACCACCAAAATTGTCAACATTTACGAAATATATAAAAAAAATGCAGACATTTTACAAATAATGTTAAACTATGTATTTATGACAAAACATGTAAAATAAAATATGTTTTATTTTATTGCAAATCACGTGAAATGAATTTATCATTTGCAATACTTAATTTATCATGTTTTACTAAAATTATGTATTTACATAGAAATCCCAGCCGTAGTTATAAGTACATATGTTTTTTTAGTTAGGTGGATCTTATAAAACTATAATTTAATTGTATATTTATTTGATTTATTATATTTTTAACATTCAATTTCAAAATATTTTATGAAATGTATCTAAATAATATAAATACAAAATATAGAATAATTAATACGTGTATTGTCAGTATTAGTATCATTATATGATAAAATGTATATTTTTTTTATTCATTCATTATTTATTAATAAAATAAATTTATATTATTTGTAATATGAAATTTTATAATAATTAAAACACGTTTATATTGTCGCACACACATTATATTGTTGAATTTTCGCATTATTACAAAATACTCAAAACAATTATGACGTTTAAAAAACTAATAAACCTGCGAACAACAAATTTTGTTTTTGTAAAAATGGACCATGTTCTTAAAACACAATGTTCACTCTACCTATTATGAAATAAATCTATGTACGATAAAGGAATGATACATTTTCATAGATATTTTAACGAGCTCACAATTCTAGAAACTCGTTAGATATATTTTATAATAAATATGACACCCAAGGATCGGGCCAAGGTCTTGCCAAAAGTTGTATCACAAATAATATGAAATACAACATATAGTGTAAACCGGCTTAGATCAATAGACATATATAATAGTAGTCTCAACTATAATGGCACGTGTGCAAACTATGACAATTTGCACTGTTAGGCAATAACAACTTTGGAAGGACGTAACTGCGAGAACGAGACCGTGGTTGAGTTATAACTTAGAGACCTCAGATAAAGGAAAAGAGGGCCAGTGCATATCCACATATAAGGAAGCACTCAGCACAGAATAATCAGGTGTACCAGAGCCGTTGAGTCCAAGGCACCTTCACGCTTCACACCTTATGTACACATCATAAAACTAACCTGTGTTATTTAAACAAACAAAATATTTTCAAATAACAATTGACTAATCAATTATTTTGAATCCAAGACTCGAATAGGCAGAAAGTAGACGCACACTAAAACATAGTGTAAACGTAAAAAAACTGCAGCTTCATTGAAAATACAAATTGATTTTATTATTTATTATTTTCTCTCTTTTTTTACCTCAAATCGCTACAAATTTTTTACGATGTTTAGTTCATTCACCAATCGATTAAAACACATCTCAACGGTTTTATTTTAAAGTGCAGATAAAAACAATACACCTAGCCGTGTGATATGTGAACGAAATATTGATTATTCATCATATTACTGCATGTTATCTCAAGGAAGCATATAAATCCCTTAACTTTCTACAACATTCTTACCCCCGAAATAATACTACACACGAATGACACTTATCTTAACCTTTTGTTGATAATCCTATTATGATTTCCTTCCATTTGGGTAAGCATATAATATTATTTTTAAATCTATATAAAATGCATTGCTTCGCTTAAAACCTAAAAATAACTAAAAGTTTTATTAGTGTTTTATACTTATATTTAGTTTTTGTTGTTACAGTGATTTTTCCAGCTTCAATTTACTTGATGATTTCATCATTCTTTATATCTATCTCAAATTGTATTACTTTTATTTAAAAGAATACTGAAAAAAAAAAATAGTGGATAATGATGTAGACTCATATGTTTATTTTATTAGGGAAGAGGTTTATAATTTTCAACTAGCAATTAATTAAGCCTAAGATATGACTACATTTTTGGAAAATATGCCTTTCAATATATTTTGCACCAGGTTATCAAATTTAATTTATTAAATAAAGAACCTCTAAACATGAATTTTATTAATTCTAGAATTTATTTTAGGTTGGTATACATTAACTGTACAATGATTTTGTACATGAATGATTCTTTGTTTACTAAACGATAGTATAGAATTCCAGTTGATAAAAATTGAATGCCTAAGGAACAGCTTTTACTACACTCATCCTCGAGCCATTTTCGTAAACTATCGTTATCACCAAATGAGACACTTGGTTGAGTATGCACAACTAGCAATTCCAATGGGTTTAAGAGATCAAAATCAAGTTACTGGAAAATGATGGGTGTTATTAATGACGGAGAGATAGTTTAATCTAATTAAATATGACACAGGAATTTTTTACTTTTAAATCATACCTGTACGAAAACATTATCTTCGCAAAAACAAAATATTAATTTTAACAAAAAAAAAAAAAAAAAACAATGGTTTTATGTATAACAGCGAAAATAACACAATTCATTAATTATCTATGAATTAAGATAACGTTAGAAAAGTTTATTATAAAAGTATATTTCAGACATAGTTAAATTTATTTATTTTTAAGACTAGCTGTATTACTGACGTGACAATATTGTTTTCTCTTAGAGTGGGGCGCCTATACATTATAACAGGAAAACTGATTTTTTATAACTTTTTGTGTCAATTTACAACAGTACAATAATGCAATATTGCAGTAAAACATCGAATAGAACAAGACAAATTATTTTAAATAAGTGAAATAATATTTATTAATAATAATTGGAAATAGTGTAAATGTATAATAGTATATACCAGTGTTTTTGGTGATAATTAAATGCGTTATCTTTTTTAATAGAATGCAATACAGATTCCCATTTTTTTTTTCAAAACGAGATATTTTTGCATTGTTTAAGTATAGTGGGAAACTTACTCGAAAGTGGGACTGTCCTGTCCAAAGCGGAATGTATGGTTACGTTATGTATTACCCGACTTTACGTAGGTCAAAATTAATCTATCTTTTTATAGTTTTCTATTTGACTTCAGTTAAAATTATAAAACAAACATAATTAAAGTGATTAATTTTTTGATTTTCCACTTTTTAATTCTGGGAGTAGTTCTAATGTAAATAGAAAAAAACTGGATGCAGATTGAACTGATGCTTAAAATCTGGTTAAAATAGTTAAATCCAATATATTCAAGTTTACAGATTCGTCTTTATATAATAACATAAAAAATATATTCAGAATTAAGTAAAAATTAGTATTAAAAAAAAAATTTGTTTTTATATATTATATTTGTTAATTTGGTTATGTACATATTTTTACTTATATTATACTCTGTAACCAATTTTAACCATTGATAAAAAAAAACTAAAAAATATTAAATTTTATGCGAGTTGAAACTAAACTCATGTGTGATATAGTGGAATTGTAGTATTTAAAAAATATTATGACATCGTACATCAAGGGGCATCACCACCAACATTTAAATTTCAATTAATAGCGGCCGCTTGGGATATACAATAATTATTTATTTTTATACTTATCATTAATCATTCATTTATTTTTTATTTATTTTGATAGATAAAATCCTGGATCTATAGCTGATTTCAGTTACCCCATTGGTGACTCCCTTCAAAATATATTTTGACATCTGTCATTAACTGTTATTGGAAACGATTTAGTATAGTTTTTAAGTATATAGAGGACAAACAAAGAAGCAAGTTTTATCATAATATATATAATATATATTTATATATATAAATATATAGGTAAATAATTAATATAATATAATACTTATATTATATAAAAAATATTTTGCACATAATAAATATAATGTATCTATCTACTAATCTATAGATTATAATTATATTACTATATAGAGATTGTATAATTGTTTTTAATTCGGAAAAGAAAATAATTGAATTTTCCTCGAATGTGTTTATTGTGGGACAAGTAATTACTAAGGGTAACCGGGTGTATTCCAAGCTACCTCAGTAGTCAGTAGCAGAAAAAAAGTTAAACAACGAATTCCTTCAACTTGAATAAATGCAGTGGAATCGAACTAAACGTGATTCGAAAGCTAAAATATAATACATATCATGCTCGCTGTTGTTCTATAAAAATGCTAATTACTATGCAATAAATAATAAGCACAATAATTTAAATGTAAACGATTTAATGACGTTCAGCTTGTAATAACTTTTCAACCATAAACAAAAAATTATTTTTATAATTGGCTTTTTTTTCTTTTTTAGATTTTTGAATTTATTCTTAGTTTATTTAATATATTATAAATACATTTTTGTATGTATGTATGTATGTATGTATGACGTATGCTTGTAAATTCTTTAGAAGTGTGCAATAATTTCAATAAGAGTTAAATCAATAGAGTAATTGGGACTCGTGGAGTGTCATAAGTTACTTTTTTTCGCGGAATTCAATCCTTAATAAAGTGTATTCGAAATACAAAATATGAAAATTAAATTTTTTATTTTTACTTATTCCCAACAAGAAAATGAGAAGTAACCACGCGAAAAAAATAGTTAATATTTAATAATAATGATACAAGAAATATTTTTAACTTTTAATAATATTTTTTATTTACTGATATTCTTAAATTATATTCCTCGATTCAAATTAATAATAATTATACAATAATAATAATAATAATAATATATATGTATAATTTAATAATCACATTGTCAGGAACTTAAAACAGTTAAAACAGAAGTGTAGATTAATACAGTTTAGATTATTCTATGCTATAAATAACGTTTAAAAATGTTATCGAATTTATTTCACGCACCTTAAGAATCCTTTATTTTTCATTTCTAGTATGCAGTGGCGGCTCGTGCCTAGGTGTGCAGGTGTGCGCACACCACATAGATTAATATAGATATAATAGTAAAAATTTATAATTATAATGTATACTAATTTATTAATTTTAATACAATATCTGATAAACTTTAGGTATTTATTATATAAAAAAAATTAAATTTTAAAAACAAAAACGACAATTTATTATTATTATACTCCTAAAATTTAATTGAGTTATGTAACAAATACACATCAATTGGCGTGCAGCTCAGTCTGAACACCGCCCGTCCGTATAAAATACGTTTAGTTATCGAGTGGTGGAATCGGCAATTATATGTGACTTTGGTGTGCAGCTCCTACTGCACACTCGTCACGCGGTCGCACAAATAAAAATTAAAAATGCTAATAAATATTTTACTAATTACATTTATATTTTGAACTGATTATTTTTTTTGTTTAATCAACTTTTGAAATAATTGCACACCACCTACTTTGAACACCACGAGCCGCCACTGCTAGTATGTACTGTTATTAATTTTTAACTACCTAAGTAAAAGAAGGATTTAGTGTTATTATTTTAACAATCTTCCTATCTATCCTAAAAATTACATATAAATATACGGCTTATACTTTATAGTAAAGCCTCTTCAAACATTTGGGCTTTTAATACGTAACTTTTACATTTTTTTTAGAATCCCTTATCTGCTAACTCTTTTTTGTGGACTTGTTCGTTCTATAGTTGAAAAATGTATAAGAAAAAATTGTGCAAATTATATTATATTTTTGATATATATAAATATTTATTATTCTTGATAAGAAAACTAATGAGAGACTTTGTATTCAATTTTCAAGTTTTTTAATATATTATATTGTAACCTAACATTTTTATCAATACTTAAAATAAAAAAAATTTCAAAATATCAAATATCTATAAATAAAATAATAAGTACTGTCATTAAATTATAATATATATTATTATTATTTTATTATTATTATATTAGTATATACAATATTATAATTTTATATCATATAAAGAATTAAATAAGGTATACAAAAACTCGACATAGCTGAAAAACATTCAAGTCAATTTTTAATAACCAACTATTTTTGTGCGTATACTTATACAAAGCATAATTACAATTGGCTTTATTTTATTTTTAATCATTTTATTGAACGAAATCATACACTCAAATTATTAATCATAATGATTACGATGATTTACAGTTATATAATTATAACCAATAATATAAATAAGTTCTTTAAAAAGAAGATTAAATGTATTTATTTTTAAATCAATTAATATTCTATAGAATTATTTTAAGATGCTTTACTTTATAATGTAATTAGGTTTAGGTATAATTTGTATTTTGTATAGTTACCTATGTCTATTGATATGTTATGGTAACAAGATAATGTTACTAGGTAATAATACTTATTACGAATCAATTATTTATAAATTATAATATTAATCATGTTGAGCTAATTACTTTGAATTCTGTAGGAATTTTGAGTTATTTTCACAAGCTACTTATCGTTAAAATTGTATATTAATATTTGCGTACATTTGAACGTTAAAAATATGTTGACATTTTTTTAGATTCTCTTTTCTAAAAACTCATTGCTAACCACTTGACCGTTTTATAATCGTTGAATATAGCCCGGTAGTTTAGAATACATCTCAAATTGGTCTATTGAAACAAACAAGTAAAATTTCAGAAATTTTCTTCTAATGATATATTTTAAAATAAGAATGCAGATTGCACATTAAATATTCTAAAGGTGCGTGTGGTTTATCGCCTTGAATAATAATAATAATAAATAAATAAATTCGGAAATGCCGTTAGTAAACTGCTTTCTCCCCTAGCCATTTATATACATAAGTACATTTTTGCATGCGGTAGACGAAAACCGCATGCAAAAATGTACTTATTGTTTTAGTGACGTAAACAGATTGTAAATATCTATTTAAAAATATATTATATATATATATATATATAATATGATTATAGCTCAAAAATGTACATCTTGTAAATACTCAAAATGTGCACACATTTTATACATATATATTTTTTTATTGCGAATAGAGGCTTTAAAATATTAGTTTGCAAGTTAAAAATATTAATCTTATTGATATGATAATACATTATGTTGAATAGTTATGGGAGTTACATAGTATATTTGAAATTAATTTTGTAAAGATTGTTTTTTTTTTTTTTAAAGAAAATATTTTTGATATTTTTTCTTCAAGTGCATGTTGAAAATGTGTCTAAAGTAGGTGTATTTTGGACATTTTAGTATAATATGTTTGATAGTTAGCTGATTTTCACATTATTCGCAAATAGAGAGTTTTCTTTGGTGTATTAAACAGGAATGTGTCATGCGAGTCCTAGTGAAAACTACGTTTTCGTATCTGGTTATATTATATCTCTTTCGGGCAGTCGAATGGTATATCGGTGTAAGTCTAGTATACGCACATACGTTGAATTTTATAAAACAATGATACGATGAACACCAAAACGTTATGACTTATGATCAAAAAAATAATCATAATATTATATAATATGTATTATTAATTTATCATAGAACAAAATAAGACCACGTCGAATTGTGGTTTAACTGGAAAAAAATTAACACCAATAAACGTTTCTGAATAATATCTTCTTCACAAAGAATGATATTCACATGGCACTCACGAAAAAATAAGTAAACCGCCGTGACAATAATTAAAGAAAAAAATATATGGTATAAAACATGAACACAGACAGTGAACTAATCTATATATGCCTATGGGGGCGATCATTAGAGCCTCGAATTTGCATATGAAACACCATTAGCATTTAGCGACCTCCCACACTGCTCACGAACCCTTTTACCATCGAACGAGTAAATCCGTATTTGCATATACTTCTAGACGTATTTTGGACGAGCTCGGTTTTTTAGTGTAACCCTGCATCATTCGACAAACGAACTATATCAGAGGACTATAATAATAATAATAATATGTTTATGTTTGCCAATAAAGATCTACATGGACGAAGTTCATTATTAAAATTAAAATAATTTAAAAAAAAATTCAAATAGAATGCCGAGTGTTCATTAAAATAAAATAAGCAAATTATTCTAAGTGCAAATAATTAATTTTATTAGGTATAGAGTATGAACTAGTGAAAGAAGGTCTTCTTACAAGATCAGTAGATTCACACCCGAAACTGCTCCCTACAGGATCATAGTATTCTTCGGTTATAAGGCAAGTAGATTTTAGAATTCTCAGGACATTTTCAGTAGGTAATTCTCGGAATCGTGTATAAGTTGATACGTGTTAGACGTCCCTTGTGGTGTATGTGGTTTATTTTAATGTATATTGCATATGATATATGTTTTTACACTTTTATTGTGATTGCTATTATCACAACACATTATTGACTGATGACTAGTAGTAGTCTAATTCGATTTATATTAATAAATATATATCGCATATTTAATATATTATTATATTTTAAATGTTTATGTATTATGTGTAAAAAAATGAGTGCATAATACTTCTTCATTAATATAATGACTATAATGATAATATATCATATTATAATTTAATTACTGTAGTATTGCTATTTAATCAATGCAAAATTATTACATCCGCGAATATCTCACATTCGATCGACTTCAGTTTAATTCAAATGGAAAAAATACTTTTTTATGATTTTAATCAAATAATTATGTAACTCTTTTCTCTTGTTTATCTTTCATAATTTAAATTAATGTTTGATTGACTGGATTTTATATTTATGTTTTTATTTATCTTATTTTAACATAATATCAGACGCACCGTCACATCTACTGCTTAATTCTCAACATACGCCATACACGATCCAGTCATTTCTCTGTCATCATATCCCAACAAATGTTAAATCGATTCAGTAACTTATTTCACTAAGCAAATTATATCATTAAGTAGTCTAAGCTCTAAATATGTGATACTAGAACAGCATGTATTATCGTTCCAATTCTTCTCATAATGCTCGTAAGTAATAGAGTGTCTATTATTGCGTTAAATAATGCTTGAATAAACTTCTATTTTCTGTTAATTTTGTCTCATAGTACTTCAATTATTTCTTACAAATTTCTGTAATTTAAGCCATGTTATACTTAAACTTTAAATAATTTGTACATTAATGTTTTTCTATTCTAATTATATTATATAATTTCTGATGGCGTTGTTGACATTTGTAGAGCAACAGATATATTAGGTATATTATCTTTCTTATTAGTTGCATCTTGTTTTTTTCTAAATCTTACCATTCCTTTATAGTTGTTATATGGATTTCAGGTGGCTTACTTGTATGTTTTATGAAGCTTGTATTGGTTTTAAATTTCATTCAGCAATAAAATGTAATATTTTATTCTTCGTGAATGTATTTTTGTTTGTGGTACTACAATTGATTTTGATTTTTAACCAGCTTATTATAATTGTGTTTATATGTTTTTATTTAATTCAAAATTATTGTCCAGAGCAGTTCACTTATAACAGAAGAAAATTCATATGTTTTGTATTACGTTAAATAAAAGTCCACAACAAAAATAGAGAAAAATGAAAATCTATTTAAATAAAAAACAAAATTTATAATACAGTGAAACTGCCATATAATGAACTTCCATTTTACGAAATTTTTTATTTAACGAAATATTTTTAAGAACTATGACCTTTATTGTTAATAAATACGTAATTTTATTTAAAGAATTCCTCAATACTACGAATTTTTTTTTGTTGCTTATTCGACTTCGTTATATAGCAGTTTTACTGTAATATGTTTTGTTTTCTGCTTTTATATGATAATAAATATACATAATTTGAAAAAAAAAACGATTAGAATATGTGTGATGTTCCACCTCCAATAATCATATGTGTATTATTATTTACATACCTGCATACTGTTTGTATAAAACTTATAAGGATATAATAATTTATTAAGAACTTAATAAATTACTCGTAATTAGTATAAAATTAGTATTTTTGAACTAAGATTAATGCTAGAAAGTCTTAATTTATTATGCATGTGTTTTATATATGGTATTATGTAAAATTACTAAAAATAAAATTTAAAAAATAAATAACTCTTCCAACAAAATAGTGTATAGCAAATAATAAGATATTTAGAGTGGTTAAAACTACATGTTATCCAATTTTAATTAAATTTAATTTCAAAATACCTATTAAGATAAAAAAATCGTGCAATTTTGTTCTGCTTTTAGTTATTATTATTATAACGTATACATATGCAACTAAGGGACGGATTTAAATGCTCTAAAAAACAAAAATAATGTCTTAAAAAAATATAATTTAATGCACTTAAAACAGAATTTTTTTTAAAAAATGCATTAAAAAAATGTTCTTAAAATTATTTTTAACATTAAAAAAAATGTGTTTAATTATATAGATTTTTATTCTTAGGTATTAATTATTCGTATCATTTTCTTTAACTTATAGTCTCTTTTGTTCTTTTTACTCTGAATATTATTTCTAAAAAATAAATATATAATTTAGATAGATACATTTGTTATACTTTTATTTTGTGTTTCATAATATCACTGGATAATCAGATGTTGCTTAATTTTTATCAATCCTTTATAAAAATGACTTAAAAACATAAAAAATGAACTAAAGATGTAAACAAAATGCAAAATAAAAGTTAAATTTTATAATTCCTTGACGTATGAAATAAACTTTGTCCTTGGAATGCAATGTTTTCAAACATTCAGAAAAAAATGCAATTTGCATTTAAATCCGTTCCCTATACATAATATATATATCTATAAAATAATTTTTACATTTTTTGGGTTTTAAAAAAAATGTTTACATGAAAAATTATTATATATAACACATACATATTACCTATGAGTTTTAAATTAAAAAAGTGAAATTTTTAAATAGCTATACAGTATACATAATATCATATTATATTTAAAAAACTATAATATATAATATCTAAATATCTAATTAATGAAATTAATAAATATTTGATGAATATTTAAAGTCTTTAATGTTCTTAATTCTTGAATTACAACAAATAAACAATTTCAATTTTGTTGAAAATCAGTTTAGTGTAAAATGTCCATTTTCATTCTTTTTATATTTCTAAAACAATATTATTTTAATATAAACATACCAACATTTATATTTATTAATATAATATTATTAAATAATATCATAATTTGTATAGATATAGAATAAATTACTTAAAATCTTAGAATTTGAAAAAAGATAAACAGAAGAAGTTTTTTGTTCTCCTTAATAACTATATTCAATTTTCTACCAGAAACCGTCTTCGATATTGAAGATAATATATCTTTTTTCTACTATCATAAAAGTGTACACACAAACACAAACACACAAATAATAAAATAACATACTTCATTTTAAAAGCAATAATGTATTCATCAATATAATAATAGATGAGTTATGAGTCATAACTTATGACTTATGAATACATTTTAGTTTTAACGATCAGTGATTCGAGTGAAACCCCTATCGAGTTAAGAAAGTTGAAACACCGATAATTTAAAAATACGACGACGGCGACGATCAATAAACCTCCATATTTTATCTCGTCCAATGTATAACATTTTTTTTTTATCCTTGTGGTGTAAATAACTATAAATGTGAGTATTTTTATGAGTATTATTATTGTTCTAATTGTGTGTATCAGACTTTATAATTCCCATGTAAAAGAATTTTAATATTGCGTATAATCCCAAAAAAAAATAGCATGTAATGAGTTTTGTCCAATTAAAAGGATCAGACCTAAATGGTTTTTCAATGCAATTTATATTATAATAGCGTTGGTGAATAAATACATACATATATATATATATAATATCATTTAGTTTTAATATATATACGAGTAAATATATCTTTTAAATCATTTATTGCTACCTAAATATAGTTGTATGCATTATAATGCATTGTTATGCATAAGCCACAACGCTGATAATAAAGTCAATACAACTTTCTAGTGAACAGTGTAGTTAACTATATCTGAAGGGATTTAACTTGAATAAAATTATTTGCAGTTAATTTTTCGGTACATTATCTTTCACCTATCTGCACTTACATAGCTGTACACAATTTTAATAAAGCGTGAGGTTTATATATTTTATTTTGTTAAAGATAAATTGATGGTGATAATACTCAACGATATTTTATCACAATAATATATGTTAATTTTACAAGTGATGTTATTACAATTCTATTTTTATTTAATAATTGTTGAACATTTTTTTCCCCTTAATTTGATTCGTAACTGAGTATATTATAACAATACAGTTTTGAGAATTATAA
Source organism: Rhopalosiphum padi (assembly GCF_020882245.1). Taxonomy (NCBI): domain Eukaryota; kingdom Metazoa; phylum Arthropoda; class Insecta; order Hemiptera; family Aphididae; genus Rhopalosiphum; species Rhopalosiphum padi. Next base: position 5,732,015 of record NC_083598.1, on the reverse strand, counting down.
TGTACCATAGTATGCATTATAGGTTTTGATAAACAAGGATTTTTTGTGAATATCACAATGGATCACGGACATAAACGTGAGGTATAATGTATATTAATATGGAAAATATATTGTACTAAGTCAGGATTCACTTTAAACTATAGACCATATATTATGCACAAGTATTTAATTACATAATAATATAATACTATGAAGAATTTCAATAATGTAATTTAAAATATGTCCTAGAAGATTTATTGATGATTTAACAACGATATATTTATACAATATAATATATTATATTATGGTTCTATATAAAACATCAATCTATTATATCTTATATTAGTATTTAATTTAATTATAAGTAAGTTTTTGACAATACAAGTTAAAAATTCAAATTATACAAACAGATAGCACATGTTTTTTAGGATAGTTACATTGTGTCAAATTAATTTTAATTCGAAAATAAAAACAATTGAAATACATTTACAATGGTACAAAACCATTTGAGTGGAGAAAGATTTACTAAAAAATTGGTGTGTTCATAAATTTATTTACCATACTTTCTTTGTTTTCCGTGTTTTTCTTATATTTTTCATGTTTATACAGAATACTATAATCAGTAAACAATAACTTGTTAAAAGTACAATGTATGTTAAATTTCCAACTTAGGAAGGTTAAAACTTTATAAGTTTATTTAATGCTTCAGAAAGTGGTTTTATTAAAAAATTTGTAAAACACATTTTTATTTTTATTTTCATTTTTTTTGTTTTTGGTGATTATTTTAAAAAGAAAGTACTTCCAACTTATATAGTTTTCTACTTTTCTCCTTAAAATACCAACTAGAATTGATTATTTACGAGAATCTACAATCAAATTTGAAGTTTGAAGTATTTTTAGTTCTCCAATCGATAATTACAGACATAAACAAATCACACCATACAACATCTAATCAATCTGTTGATGAAATTGGATATATTTCATGTGATAATGCGATATAAAAACTGATTTATAGGAATGAAATCTATTGTTATTATGAACACATTACTGTGTTACTTCTCTTGTATAGAATAGAGTTAATATAGTTTATAGATTAGGTGTAACAACAAAATATTATGCATAGCTTTCTTTGAAGCTTATATATTAATAAAATGTAGTTCTTTATACAAAACTTGTTTAATTTGTAGCTAAAACAAATCTAAATATAATTATATGTAAATTGCAAAAGTAGCTAAGTTATGAATAACTTTAACCTAATTAACTTTTTTAAAAAATAGGGATCTTGCTTTGTAGTAGATTTCGAGTATGTTTCGTGATTACGGTTGTGACATGAAACTTTTTGCTATTCATTATACTGTTATTAATTTCTTTATAGAGTTAAAGTTCAAAAATAATTTAAACTTAAAATAAATTAAGCCACGAACCTACTCACATCATTCTACAATACGTCGCATTTTTTTAAAAAGTAATAGCAATAAAATACAATAAATAAGAATATAAAATGGTTTTTGGAAAAAAAAAAAATAGTTAAATTTAAACCATATTATAAAAAAAAATTACATAAAAAATATATACGAATATATATCGTTTAATGTATCATAAAATATCCGTAGAAACAGAGTACATTGTTTTTTTTTTTAATTCAATGATAGTGATACGTCTATCATTGAATTAATGTTTTAAATACACCTATTATACAATGACTCATTAAACTACGAGTGACGCGATTTACCTACAAGAGTTGAAACATAATTTAAGTTTTAGTTTATTCCTAAATTTGTAATTGTATATAATTTTTATTTATTCTAAAATGGAATTTCAGAAGAAAAGATTAAATTATAGTTTTGTAATTCATTATTTTAGTAAAATAAAATGTTAAATAAAATAACATTTATTGTATTTATCAGAGCACAATTTTTAAACTTTAATTTTTGAATAAACGAATTGTAATTTGTAGATTGAATGTAAAAATTGAAAAGATAAATGTATAGACTTTCATAATATTATATTTAAAAACCGTATTCAATATATTAATACACATATAGTATGATTATTAATTATTATAAATTGGGAATTAAATCAACAATAGTTATGTGCATTAAATCAAGGAAATAAATATTACACATAAAATTAATATAATTTATTTAACACACATGGTTTTCATTATTTTATTTAACAATAATTACATTATACAGTACATAATCTTTAAATAAGTTATTACATTAATTATTTCGAGGACATGACTATATTGGAATTACTTAAGTTTAATTAAATTAAATACAAACATTATAGTTTATGTGCAATAAATTAAAAAGTCTAAGACACTTATTTTTTGTAGTTATCCGGGTGATATTTATGGGAGTTTAAACAATTTAATCTAGGTGTTTATGAAGTTTAGTCGGTAGAAACTCATACTTAAAATTATATTATCATCGCATATTTTATAACATCACTTTCCGTCGTTAAACTTAAAGCGTGTTACAAATCAACTAAATGAATCTGAAAGCATAAACAAATATTTTTAAAATATGAACTTATTTTATTTTCTTAGATATAATAAATACGCACGTGATATTTTTTAAGAAAATGAATTCCTTTATAAATATATATCATAAATCATTGGCACAGTCCCAATTATAGTTTATAACCATCTAAATGTCAATACAATCATCATTAATACACTTAATTAGTTATTAAGTCTTAAAATATTGAAATGTTAGTCAATGGCTTAAAACAGTTAAAGTATATTTAACTATTTATAACGGTACACATAATATTATATAAATACTTTTATAAATAATTGAGTATAGTTAAAACTCAAGAGTTTTCGTGAGGGCATTGATTTACTACTGTATAAACTTTCGATCGTGCCGTGTTTTTGAAAACTGATGTTTCAGTCTAGTTTGTAGTCGCCATCTTTACAACAGTTTCTTTCCCATGTATTTTGCTAATTTGTTAAGAGTTTTCCGCTTAACTGTGCCACTCCTCATTTTCGACTGAAATTTATTGCCTGTAATTACTACAGTACGAGGGATACAGTATTGTTTTTTCTTAATGCTATACTCATCGCAATTTATTTTGTACTGAAAAAAACCACCATCTACTCCAACCAGCCATTTATTAGTCACAGTAGATTCTTATGGAAGTTTTAAAAGGTTAGTGTGAAATTTCTACTCACGGTTATAATACGAAGTAATCGGAGAACTTGGGAATCGTACTGTACATTCGATGGACGCCACGAAACATATTTAATTGTTTATGCTTACAACATTTTTTAATAATATATTACTATAAAATAATTATTTTGTATTTAAATTATATGAAATTTATCTTTAAAAATCACATAATTGGATAATTTTGCTGAACGATAATTAGAAAAGAAAATTGGTTTTTTATCTTACAAGTATTAGATGTAGTAATGTAGTTTCACACAGTACAGGCAAACAATTAAAATTATACTTTTTAGTTTAATGAATGTTTTATGCAGGAATGAACTACGAATTTTCCTAATTAGGTCATTTATCAATCAACAATATTTTCTATAATTATTATATGATATTAATATATTATAACAGGCTGCAGATATAGATTATTCAGTGAAATATATATTTGAAACATTTGATATGGGTATTTATGAAATAGAATACGTTTAAAATAAAACTAATAATATTGATAATTTATATTAATTAAAATAAAAATATCACAAAAAAAAACTAAAAGTTTAAATTAATCAATATTCCTATAAAAAAATTATTTTATGCACATAAAAGACTTAATAAGATATTAATACTAATGACTAAATCAATAATGCCAATAATAACATTTTTCTTCAACAAAATACATTTTGTTTTATCAGACTGTTAAATTGTATTATCCATTTTATTTATGAAATTTAAATTTAAAAAAAATGTTGAATAAACACGTTTAAGTAAATAACATTAAAATAATAAAAAAATGTATTGGTTTATTTAAAAAGAAACATTTTTGAAATGCACGTACATTACAATATGATGAATGATTTTTTTTTATTTATTGTTTATATTTATAAAACATAAAAATATTGTATATGAAAAATACATAAATTAAAAATAAAATACGATAGTAGTAAAACTGATCTAAGATTTTTGTTTTTTACTAAAAAATTAATTATTCATGTTTGGAAACTAAATAAATATACTTTTTTCGTGTAAATATCTACTTATTCGTTAAGTAATATTTAAAAAAAATAGATGATTTCATAAAAAATGCATAGCATTCAAATAATATGTTTATTATTAGTTATTTATAAGATTATTTTATACAATCTATTTTTAGCACACATGCGTATGCATAAAGATGGTCTTTTAAAAAATAATTTATTTTATTCTCAAAATCAATATTATATGTAACTAATTTTTAATTAAGAATAAAATAAAATTTAATAATTATTACGCAATTGATTATAAATAAAGAGGTCTTGTTTAAATCCTGTTTTAATATTTCAGTACGATAATAATATTACGTTTCGTTATCATTAAAGAGCAAGTAAATATTGTCTTAGACAGTTTTATCTTTTAATTTTCTAAAATATGGTCAACTAAGTCATCTAGTAATATATACCTATATATTGTATATAAGTAGGAAATATCTACCACACAAATAAATAAGTATAAGTATTATACTATGTATTACTAATAATTAATCTTACTAAATTCCCTATATATAGCGTACGTATATACGAATATATAGTACCATAATAATATGTGTTTTATATAAAAACAATCCCATTTAATCCCAATTTTTTTTGTATTCTTAAGGTCGATCTATATAACTCTATTCCTATTGTTCTGGGACATATTCCGAACGTGATTGTGTCACTTTGGTACACGTCTGGGTTGACGAGTGGAAGTGTGGTCAGTTTCCAGTAAAGTGTCAGGGCTTCGGGTGTTCCTACTACTTAATGGTCAGTTGTGATCGAAACGTACGTGTTTTCCAATGTCCTTAACCACCCCTTTTCAACATCGTAGTTTAAAAAAAAAAAAATGCTATACAAATATTAGTATATATTTGCATACCTAATTTTGAGAAACTGATTAAAAATTGATTTAGTATAGGTTTTACCAAATAAAAGCTAATGTTTTAAAGTATTGATAAAATCATTAATCCTATTTTTTTATATATATTTATAAAATAGCAGTGCGCTATGATTGTGGAAATAATATCATTGTGTTTCTAATTGTACGGTTATTTATTGACAATTAAAAAACCAGATTAACGAAATTAAATTGTTAATCTATAAATATTGTTAATGAGCAAATTATATAATTTTAAAATTGTTTATTAGATGTAGACAACGAAAGAAAAGTATATTAGTTTTAAATAAATATTAATTTGATACAAATTAATATAAACACAAATACAATATACATAGTATCATTGATTATAAATACTATTTATCGCTCACTGCAATACAAAATACAAAATATGATAGAATCTATATTGAAATATACATAATAATATAAATAAATATATATTTAAATTATTTGTAGTGCATAGATGTAAATATATTTTGTACTTATAATGAATAATCTTATATATATTTTTTTTTAATTCAAACATTCATTACAATAATTATACACGATATTTTTAACAGTCCGTCAAGGATAGTCCTGGTTCATAAGAAATAAAATAAAACAACTTTTATACATTTTAAATTATAAGAATAATAATTGTTTTTCAAATAATGAATTTGAAATTGTCTTATGTTTGTTTAAAAGAGAATACATTTTGCTTAAGATGCTTAAGACTATAAAACATTAATGAGTTGAGATTTCCTGAATTTTAGTAGGAATAATGTAATAATTTATATTTTAATATTTAATAATTAATAGTATACTTGACGTTTTTCATTTTAATTTTATATACATATATATATTATTTTTTAATTACTTGTTTATGTATACATATTACTATTTTAATGATCAAATTTATGAAAAAATACACAGACAGGCGAAAAAAATGCATAAAAGTTCTGAAACATGTCGATAAGATTATACTATAGGAATTATACTATTGAAGTTTACTTATAAAAATCATAACATAACAATGTTTTAATATTATTAGGATGTACTTTTTAAAAAACAAGAAGTATAACAGATATTGACAAGGATTGCAGTATCTTCTTGATAGACGTACAAAATCGAGATTCACATAATTGTACATACTTACTTAATAATAATAATATATTATTTTGTCGATTATCAACGAATCTATCAAGCCAATCTACCTCCCACTTACTTTTATTTGCATACGCATCACGGTTATCGATGATAAATAATTGAAGAGTATGTTTTCTAAGTTTGTAGCGGTTTTCATCAATGTAGAGTATAGAAATTGTAATAACATATAGAATTATTGAATTACCATAAACAATATGTTTTAAAGTTGTTATTACACACACTTTAGTATTATAATGTAGGTAATTCGAAATTTCTTTCAAACTTATTCAGACCATAAGCTTTTTTTTTTTTATAATTGTTTTGTTGGAAGGAATTTAGTTTTTTTAAAGTATTTGCCAACTTACCATTAGTCAAAAAAAGCCACCAAATCTTTATAATTTTATTAAAAAAGTTCTTGCAAAGGTTGTACCTATATACATTTTTATTACGTACCTAGTAAATCTATATTATTTTTCAATATCACGTATTCACAAAATATTATATTTTTTTTCTGTTTATGAATGATAGTGCATTATAATATTCACATAATATAGCAGTATTGGAATAAATTAAGAGATATTGGCAATGGTTACTTTGTAATCATTAAATACTATTAATTACAATTACATTCCTATTAGTGTAACTAAAGTTGAGAAGAAAATCAAATATTTGAACCTTCGAAACCGTCTATGTATAATATTATGATGATTTTTTTTTAAATAAATAAAAAGTGGGCCAACATTAAATATCATAGCATAAGCTAACGATTTATGGAGTTGATGCGATTCTAGTATGTATGAAAATAACCATTGAACTCTACGAAAGACAGTTTTAAACAAAATACATATTTTTTGTTAAAATATGCCCTACACCAATTTCCATTTTTAATGTTTGTAATCGAACGATATTATACGGCGACAGAATGCATATTGCTATAAAATATGTAAATGAGTATATTATTATCGTGTGTTATATAATAATGCAAACCTATAAAGTATGTATGTATATATATATATATATATATATATGTGTATGTGTAACATTGACAATAAAATAAAGGTATTAATTTTTATTGAGAACGACATGTTCGTCGTAAACGGAATTGTTTTTAATCGTGTAAATGCATTTTATTTTTGAAAATGAATTGTAAGATCAATATTTAGATTAGATAAAAATATAAGGTACCCAATTGAAAATAAAATGTTAATGAAATGTTTTTATAAATATATTTTAATAATATTACTACGGTTATTATATTTTATCAATTTATGAAATACACCATATCATGATAGGTGATAATTTGTGTTATAGAGCTTCGTGTTTGTGTGTTGATATGTATAATAGACTTTATTGTTTGGTTAAGTAGAGTAAGAAAGGAAAAGAGTAAGAAAGGAAAGACTTTCTTTTATAAATATTAATAAATATATAAATAATTTGTATAAGTAGAACACAGGTTACAGGTTGCTATACTCTTACAATTATGTATTACTATCGTATTGCTCTTCTTACTGACTTATGGTTTTTATAGGTTTTTATAGGTTAATATAGGATTTATTTTATCTATATAAAGATTCACGAATTTAAAGGACTGATATTAAAAAAATAGTTATCAGTTATCATCTTGCAATAATTAACATTTTTTGTTTGTTAATATAAAATACATTTAAGGATAAATTAAATTACCAAAATTGAAGTATAATGTACTTAATTATGTAATCTCTCTTTCTCTCTCTCTCTCTATATATATATACAAAATGGATGAACCGATTGAGCTCATTTTTAAAAAAAAGGTTTTTACGGAAAGAAAATTGTAAAATGAAAAATGTAGGAAAAACTGAGTGCTTTTTATGATGGGATTTTTGCACGAACTCGCGACCATATGCGTGTATAACTAATAGTATAAATATAACAATGAAAACATGGTAATTACATGGTAAATTAATATTTTTAGTTGCTTTTATCAAATTAACTACAGTTTATTTGACTATAAAATAAATAGGATAAATAAAAGACAACATAAAACCGTTAACTTTAGTAATACAAATCAATTTCTTTGAAAAAATTTGTAAAAAAAAATGTAGTGTACCTACCTATTAAAAGTGTAACTATAATGCCACATATAATCTAAGATTGTAATTTATAAAGATCAATAGAATAAAAAGATAAATGTGTAAAATAATAAATGTTCACGATAAATTATGGACTATAAAATGTCTTTAAACCTCAAAACTTTAGAATTGTTAAGATATTTTGTTTTTAATTGACATTTCCTAAAATTTAATCATGGTAAAATAAATAATAAACGACACATCTATTCGTTTAAATTAAATTAATATAATATAATAAAAACAAAATGTAATTCATTTTTTTTTTTTTTGAACTCTCAATATAAAGAAACAAATATCAATAAACGATTTAGTAAAAAAACTCTATGTAACTACTAATGTTGTTTTTTTTTTTGTCGAAATCAGAATTATCTATTATCTATCTAATAATTGTAACACCATTAGGGTTCTATAAATGAAAACAATTTTATGTGCCATAGAATGCTAGAGTTTTGTGTTAAATGTGTAATTAGACAAATAAAAGTGTAATTATATGATGATTTAAAAAAATCGAGAACTGAACATCATTATGTTAAATATATATGATATATAGTATGTATAATACCAATATGGTATGATTGTGTTGCTGACATCTTGCACTTATTAATTATCTTATATTAGTTTTTCTTAAGTAGTATGTTCTTTGTGGTAAGTACAAATCGTATACATTATTTTTACTAGACTCCACAAAAATAAAAATAAATTAAAATTGAATACGCCCTAATTCAATATTTTTTTTTTTTCGTATTTTCAATAATTTATAAAACTTGATAAATATCTTCATAGATACTACACTCAAATTAAATTTAAATAAAACAAATCAAACTAAAATATTTAGGATACGTAATCACATAGGTTATACAATCTAATAATATTGTACTTATATATATTTAATTGCTATTTGTACAGATTCCGTGCAGCATTTTCAAAACTCATCAACTCATTAAGCGTTTTGGTTTATCATAAAATTAATTCGAGTCGTTCAATACGATTAATCGTATAATAATGCGATTGAGATCGTAATACGCGAAACGCATTGTCCCGATTTTTTTACGAATATATAATTAGTTTGTATATTAATTTAAAAGGGTTGTACGTATATTTGCATTTGGAGGAAACGTTGTACCTACATTTATTGATCATATATATACGCGCGTATACGCTACGAATCACGGCGGGCAAAAGGGTCGTCATTACCGGTGTTTATAAATCTAAATAAAGCGAGTAAATATTATATAGTTATATGATAATATTATTATTGTTGTTGTTTATGTTGTTGTTGTTTGTTTGTTTGTTAATCATTATTGTTTTAGAGATTTGTATGGCCGAGCGTTCTCAAATAGCTCTAAAACAAATTCGAAACGAAAAATAAAATAACGGCACGACGTTAATCATCAATATAACATGTATTATTATTAAGTATATATATTATATTTTGTAGACGTCAGCCGGGCGTACTGTGCGGGCAAGAACGGTTGAACAGTTTAACGTGTTGATGCACTATGGCAGTTGGGAGGGTACTTTTGTTGAAAACCACCTGAAGTTTCGACAGCCAAAATTATTTGATTATCCGATTACTTTAAAACTGTAGTGCTCATTTGGTAAGTATGGCTAATGTGTGCTACTATTAGTTAATCGATAAATAAAATAATTCATTGTATTTTTATAACAACGGAATATATTTAAAATTTTTATTTTTATTTACAGGTTAAATATATGAGACTAACTACTATCTTATAAAATAAATACCAACTACCACAAATTTGTGGATACATTTCATTAGAGACGTAGATACATGGAGAAAAACAGACAAATAACCAATATCGTAACAATATTATCAGAGGTTAACATTTTACATTCAGTTTAGTGAAATGGGTTACCCTATCATAGTCGAATTTATGAATTTTATTCGATTTATATATACCTATGGGTGTATGACTAAATAAAAAATATATATAGAAATTGAGTAAATCGAATTTTGCCTATTTTTTTTCTAATCGTTTGTACTATTATATTTTATAAACATGATGTATTACGTTCAAGATAAATTTTTCAAAAACAGAAGTGTGCGTGTACAGTGTTACAGTGTATATATTGTATATGTCATTCTGAAATCCTATAGAAATTCGAGAAAGATGATTTTCCGTCAATTGAAGGTCTGAAGAAGAGATAAGATACAGCGCCTGTCAATCGTCATCTAGTATTGGTGCAGTATCTTTCAAGCCATAAACCTCAGTAAAGACGTATTTTTTGTTTTTTAGTATATATATTATATCTGTCCATTTTAACTTAAACCTAGTCACGGAATCGTGTAAATGGAAACGCTTAAAACGCATAGCTTTTGCTTAGTGAGAACATATACCAACTCAAAATCTATGATATTGTACCCAGACAACTATGAGCAATAACCGTGACGTACTTATTTGAAATCCGTCACCGAAATTACGTACCGGTGTGAACGTATTGTTCGTAATTAATTAATTATTCGTATTATATTCGTGTCGAATCATTGGTTATCCATTATCTACGATGAAAAAATTTAAATAGTTTATGACAATAACAGGAATAATTAGAAACGCGTATAGGTATCTGCTATGTAATATCTACTGGTCGACTATTGCAAACTAAACCCTGTAATTTACGGGTAAATTGGTCTTAACAACTCAAATTCTATACATTTAATTTATAAGCGTATAAAAAATTATCTTTTTGTGCAATAATAGACAATGTAGCTGCATTTACTGAATAAAAGTATCGCCTTTTGTACCAGTTCATTTCATATCGATGTAAACCGTTTCTTTGACTCGATGGTGCAATAATAATAATAATAATGATAGCAAAAAAAAAAAAAAAAATAAGACGGAAGTCCAGGATAGGATTTCAAGGCGTATACTGTATACACAGTACCGAATCAGAAGTGGAAATGTCGACTAGAATTATATTGCGTCAAACGAACAAAACAAAGATAAGACGACCTAGTTTTCTATAAAAACTATTTTAAGATGCGATACACATTTCCGCATTTTAGTTTACGCAAACGTAGCCATCGTGTCGTGCTGAATTATCCGGATCAAAAGATAGGATGGTTTATAGAATACGTTCGCGTTCACGATCATTTTTACATATTAGAACGGTTGGACCCAACCACCGAAGATAATTTGATTTCATATAAAAACGACGATGTTTCAAATTTATCTATTTTTGAAGTGTGTTCGCTTCTCTCCTTCGAAATGTACGCTATCGTTGGTTAACTTGAAATCAATTTTAATACTTAGAATCAACGCGATAATGCATAAAAAAAAAAACGTAGGATTAAATTAAAAATTAATAATACTTTAAATTATTATTATTATTTACTGGTGTACCTATATGTTTTCTGGTGCATGATAGTACCTTTCAATGACTGCCGTGTTTTTACAATAAAATAAAAATTGAATATTGCCCTGGCAAGTGTTTAAACTACATTATAATGTACTATTGTACTTGAACTTGATATTGGATCAATTTTATGCTGCATTATGCTCGACCATAAAATAGGTACTTCGTGCATATAGTGGCAGGTTTAATGGACCAAATATAGATGCTCGCTGACTGGGCTATCGCCTGTCCCCGGACTCAGCCTTTCATAATTTTCAATTTTGTTTCAACTATATTATTAAAAATGAAAAGGACGATTATTTATAATAACATACCTATATTTCAAACACGTTCCCACATAGTAACTATCTTGATGTATATATTAATTTGTATTGTAAATTACGTTTATTATTGTAAATATTACAACATATGATAATTTACAACGAGAATGGAACAACATTACAAAATGTACGACCATTAGTAGAATCATTGATTATAAATATTATTATTTATAATCAATGGTAGAATTAATCAATTTATTTTATTCATTTTTAAATATTGATTTTTAATGGTTAGTTCTTTTTCATCTAAAATAAAAAAACTTAGTTAAAATGTTGACTGTGAATTTTGTAGATAGGTGGATTTATATTGGATAATTAAAATAAAAATATTTATTAAAAAAGAATATAATATTGCCCTAACTCCAAGTAATTACTTTATTTGGCCTTTTGTATTGTTTTATAACTGTTCCTTCTCCTTAAATCCATCGCTGTGTGTTTAATCAATGAAATTCAAATGTTATGTAGATAGCAATATATAGGTGCTAAAACGCTGTAATGGATGATATTTCTAGATACTATTCATGTGTTATATTTCCATATATTCTATGGTTTCTTGATTGATTGGTGAATGGAAACACGATAGTAAAACCGTTAATGGTTTAATGTGAATTTTATTCAAACGGTTCATTATAATAATAATAATAATAATATGTACAGGATACAGACGAGTGTCGTGTTTAATGTATTGCCATAAACATTCACTATTGAAATAGCTTTATACCCGCTGCCAAAGTTATGTCGATTGAATTGAATAACTGATGTTATAAATAATAACGATAATAATAATATTATGAATACTAGAGATTCTAAATTTTTATGCATCTCCAGATTTGACAGATTGGACGTAATTTATATTACATAATGTACCAAAGACTGTACACATTAATTATTTGAATGTTTTGTTAAACATCATTCCTGTGTAAGTTGTTTACTATCATTATTTATTTATTTATTTTTTGTACAGTAAAAGGTAGGTTTATTTTTTTTTTTGTAACATAATTTAATTAAAAGTGTTCACTATATTTTTTCACCGTAACCAGGTCAATATATAGACGTTTTTATCAGGTCATATTCACTGCATTGAATTAAAATGGTGAGTTCAACGATTGATTCAGTAGAGCCTCAAATTCGATAATATTATTAGTGTACTTCAATGAGACGCATTAACCGTTTTCAAACCTTACTGATTACAGATGATACAAAATTATAGGTATCAATGACTATAATTATTGCATTTTTACATATTATTATACTTATAATTTAATTCGTTGTTATTTAATTATTTCTTAAAATGTTTTATTATATTTATAAAAATTGTTAATCTTACAAAAATAACGACTATACTTATATATGTGAAGATAGATACTAAGTAATAATTTCGATTGGTTAATTTTGAAGTAAAATATTTAACTCATAACCTTACTTGATTAGATAACCTTCGTGATAAATGATTTGTAATTTATTATTAATAATTTGTTTTATTATTGTTTTGTTTAACTATAATTTACTATAATTTTTCATAACATACAATAAATCATACAACAATTTGTCAAAATTGTTTGTGGTTCTATAAATTATAAAATATAACCACACAAAATATATTGATGATAAATTGGGAATAAATTTTCATTGAGAAAAAATTTAATATTATTATATCTGTAATTTTTTTGGTTGACTTAAAATGAAATCATGTCAACGTTAATTTAAATAAACTGAAAATATAGAAGAAAAAAAACATAAATAATTTTGTCAAATGATAAGTTTTACTTACCATTAAACTTGTAGGTAGTTGTTATAAATTATATGTTATAATTGAATTTATTTCTCTGAGTAAAAAGTTAAAGTATTACAATAAATTATATTATTTTGATGTGTATACAAATAATATTGTTATCAGCAATTAAAAAAAATAATAGTTTTTAAGTTCCAAGTTTTTTTTGATTTTATTTCAATTTATATAACTATTGAATGAAGCTATCCAACATTTTATTAACTATAAAAATATATTTTATGAATTGTTTAATTTCTGAAGGATCAATGAGTGTTTTTATTTTAAATTAACGTGTATATGTTTTTTTTGTCTATCATCATGTTTTAGAATAGTAAAAATGCTTCAATCTATACATTTGTATAACTTTGAATATATAACAATAAAATAAAAAAATTAAGACAAACGACATTAATTATAAGAATTAAAAATATATATATATATATTGTAGATGAATTTTAATTTAGACTTTATTTAAATTGCATTTAGTAAAAATAGAAAAATTTAATAATTAAATTTAATAAGACGATAATACAATAAATCGTAAAATGTTGCGCGTAGTGGTCGTATTCTTAAGTTGTCCAAACATAAACGCATTGTTATTACTAAATCATATTATACACATTTTAGGTATACAAACTTATTTTCATTTTTTAGACATTATTTTAAGGAAGTTTATTGACAGTTTATTTTTTTCATAAAGTTGACACCACACGCTGCTATAATAATAATAATAATAATAATAACAACAAAAAGTTAAAATATTTGTACAAGGTTAACTAAAGCATTCTGTTATTATGAATGCATTACAATTATTATGAAATATGATAGGGGCGAAACCTAACTTTTATGTGATCCAATTATATCGGTACAGCATAGAGGGTACCATACAATATTATATCACATCAACGAGTATCATATTATGTCACCATGCTGCATGCTTTAATAAATCATATATCTATGTTTCGTACAGAGAGTGAGACATTACATATTTATTTTATTTGATCTAAATAACATAGGGAATAACGTAATAATGAAATATTACAAGTATACAACAACAATAATTTAACTGCTAGGTATTCAATTCACTACGGCAAATATTCCGTAACTTGTAAATTTAATTTAAATGTCACGTATTTACACGGGCAGCGTTCTAATTGTTTTATCTGAAATAATCATTTTCATTTGTTTAATGAAATCTGGATATGCATGAACGCACGATTAAGCTCAAAATGTAGAAAATATAATATAATATAGTATTTACAAAATTTTACATTTTATAAATTTTAGAGTGATTTTTTTAAATTGTTTTTCTAAGTAAAATGTAATCTTTGATGTTTTACTTGTATATTATTATAATATTAATAACTACGGCAGAAGAAATAGGTTTACTTTGAAACCTTATATAATTAACTATTAAATATTTTTAAATGCAACGAGGAAAAACAAAATGTACTTAAGTTCGTTACCAATAGTTAAAAAAAAAAGTGACATAATGCTATACAATGAATGATAGCTACCTATATTCTAGACTGTTTATTTTTAAGATTGCAAACATAGTTATTTGATAAAACAATAGTTAAAATTATATGTATCTATGGAATCATAAAATTAATAACTATAATTATAATTTATAGTTACATATTTTAACTAAAACTAAACATTTTTGTAGAGAGATTAAAACTTTTAATCAGAAAAAACTGTACTTTTATACTTTATTGTAGAAGTTTATTACACTGTAATTTGTTTAATTATAAACATAGATATAAAATAAAAGTATACTATAAATCATAAATTGTTTTATATTTAAACTCCTTAATATTTACTATACTAAAGTTGACAATCTTTTGCTTTATTTGTATAACTAGATACATGCAGATATTTACAGATTAACAAATTATTATTTGTGTATTTTTACACGAGAATTCGAAAAATAAATAAATATATATTCAAATACATCTAAGACGTAATATCTACAGAGTACAGATATTACACTTTTGTTTATAAATTAAAATTATAATAAATAGTTTTTAATTTATAAGTTATAATTGATTAGTGACTGATAAAAGTAAATGAAAAAAATTAAGTTAGTAAAAAAGTACTAACGATTAATAAAATGGGTTAAAATAATAGCAAACAATTTAATTATTTCTGTGAATACATAAATAATACTAAACAAGTAATAATTATACGTGTCAAAGTCTTGATCAAGTTTTACATTCTATTTTTTTCATACTTTACTATATTCATTCGTGTCTGTAAGTATGATTTGGAGAAAAATATCTCTTCTCTCAACATTTAAGGTTGTTTATTGTGATATTTTTGATCTAAAATTCAAAATTTCTGATTAAATATAAATACATATTATTATAGTTTTGATTGCATATTTTTTTTATTTTTACTTTATTATCAACAGAAATTATAATATCGAATCCATTATGACTATCCAGTTATATGGATGATGAGTTTGAATTAGAATTATTTGTTATAAGTAGCATCAAAAGCATTGCATCTTGTTAGGTCATTCATGGCCTGATACAATTATAACAAAATAAAGATAAGGTATTGATGAAATATTAATTGATATTAGGGCAATTAATAAAAATGTAGGTACCTACCTTGAATAAACAATATTTAACATGCAATTAGTATTAAGTTTCTACACGAATTTCTAAAATTTTCATCTCCCGTTAATTTCAATAGTATTTTTCTAGATTTTATCCATAACTTATTCCTTATTTTTATCAACAAAATGTTTTCTATCATTTATTTTGATTCTTATTTTAACTTCCTTGAGTTACATATTTATTTTTCTAATAATCACTCATCAACAGCAAAATCGAAGCTCTTTTAACTATATCTTCATTATCATAATGTACATTTCTTATAGCCGTGTATTTATATTATTGCCTTCACTGTTTATGTTTGTTTTTATGTTTTAATATACTAATTTATTATGCCATAATAAAAATTAGATTTATCTTATATTCTCAGAAATAAATATAGAAATTTATTTTTTATGGATAAATGAATAGCTATTTAAGAATTCTCAGACACAACTAAATAAATATATGCAATCTCTCAGGCGCCCAATATTAAAATATCGTGTCTTTACTTCAATCATAACTTCAGAATTTGTTTATAGAATTCATGAATATACTATTAGGAAACGCTTTCACCTCGTTTGTTAATTTTATTTGAAATATTTCACTTACCGTCTCACTTTAATCCTTGTTTTCACAAATTAATTATATCAATTAATTTAATTACATTGGTGAAAAAAATCATAAAAAAAATAAATATTACTATTATATATTATACTAAGTTAAAGAAAATAATAAGTTGATTAGCTTAATACAATCTCAGTGTAATATGTGTTACAAAACAGCACGTTTAATCTTATTAGATGTTGCTGACATATAATAAATTACTTATTGTGTTTTTAAATTAAACGTATGTGAACAATAATTCTTACGGGTTAGATTAATATTTATGAACTAAGAAAGCAAACTTTAAAACCAGAAACAACGTCCTTCTCTACAATAATACAGTTTTCCAATTAAACAATTAATATACAGTCTATAATGTTTTATGGTCACACTATTATCACGAAAAAATAAATAAACAAATTAAAAATATATTACTCTCTATATTTTACGAATTATTCAGAATTACGCAAAACATCAAGTATATTATGTTCTATAAAATAAATATAATATTAATATTAAATACATTTTTAGCATATTGATGATTATTTATTAATATAAAGTATTAATTGACAAATAATAAGAGTAAATCTATTTAAATTAATAAGTAAAAAAATTTAACCAAACTTTAAAAACTTAAAATATACTAAAAACATCGAATGAATATACCTATTTCGCGTTCGATGGTATAGTACTTTTCTATTAATTGTTTAAATTAATTATTAAATTAAGAAAATAATTTATTTTAAATAAACAAATTATAATATGAATTGAAAATGTATCAGAAAGTCTATTAGTATTTTCAATTCAAGTTTTACATGACGTATAAAAATTTTTGAAATAGGTACTAATAATATTATAAGCCATGACTATATCCTAAAGAGGCTATACTAAAATAATGTCGTATTATTTAATATTGTCTTTAAGTTCATCGATTTATATTTATACTAAATTAATTTTAAAGAACCAACAGTAATATGTAACCATGTAATTCCAAATTCACCTAATAACAAGCTTAAATAAAAAATACCCTTTTCATTCATAATTATTATTCAATGAGATTTTTCAATTTTTATTAAATTCATCAGAATGGCATAGTTAAATAAAAAAATCTTGTACTCATCATTCGAATTAATACTGTCGTCTTATGTATGACATATAAAACGAACAATATTAATTATAAACAGATAACTAGATGATATAAAATGTTGTTCTTCTGTAAAATGTTTCACTAAGTAAATCATATTGATAAATATCTCTACTTTAATCCTTTTTGTTTTCAATTTAAAATGAGTGAATAGTAGTACAAAGTAATATAGTTTAATAGATTTTTTTTAATTATAAATCTAAAAAGATATAATACCTCAAAATTATTGTAATTTTTAAAGTTAATAATCAAAATATTATTTTTATTAAATACACATTTTCATCGATATATTATGTATGTACATATAGATTATCAAGACAGAGGAAATCGCTCTGCTGTATAAATGCTTTCGTTTTAACCTCATTATTGAATTGGTAGGTTATTAGGCGTGTTAAACTTTAATTTGATGGTAAAAATTTCAGAAACGAATTTCAGCCTTCACTTAACGATAGAAACGGTATATATCTATTATCTGCCTTACTTAATTTATAGCTATTGGGGTTTCTATAGATAATACTACTGTAGATTGATTTTTTTTTTCTTTTTTGAAAGAAAATATCGAATTTATTATATGATTAATAGTTATAATATAATATAATATTATTTTTGTAAACTTAAAAATTAAAGTAAGTTATTGATTAAAAATGATTAAAGTCAATATTGATGTACAGTAGAACGAATTAAATATATTCGTATACTATAAAATATAACTTAAAACTAGTCAAAATATTTAGGAAATTTCTTTGTGTATTCAAATAATAATATGACAACAAAATATTAAAAAGTTTAAAGTCTATACGATTAACATATTTTTTATTTACAATAACATAAAGAAAATAGTTTGAGTATAAACCGTTCTTTTAAGTTGGATTGCGTAGTTTCATAGAAATCTGAATTTAAAATATTTATAATTATACGTTGGAGCTATTTATTTTTGATATTTTTAAACGTTTAGTAAGAAAAATGATGAGGAATCTACAATTTAAAGCTTTTTAACGTAGAAAAAAATATCTTCAGCATTAATGAATAATAATAATAATAAAAAAAATATATAAAAATTAAGAAGTTTTAAATGTTCATAAATAGTACAAAAGACAAAACAATTTTTAAAATTAAATTATGTCTAGAAAACCATAATATATAAAATAAATTTAATTAATATTTTAAATATCTAAATACTGAGAATATCATTAATTTTTACATTTTTATTTCAAATAATATTTATTTGATCAAAAACAGATGTCAAACACCCGTTTTTAACCGATTTGTTTACAAAGTAAAGGGCATTTTCCACTTTTGATCACCCAAAGTACCAACCAGATCCACTTATCAAAAACTGACGTATTGCTAATATAATTCCGCTTTTTCTTAATTTTAATTTTATTTTTTTGAAAGGACTTGGAAAAATACCATACAAAATTTAAAATTACTATTTTAAGTATGATTGAATTAGTCAGTCTGGTACTTGATAATGTATTAATATAGATATTATTAGTTATAGTAATACATTTTGTCTTTTGCATACCTATTCTAATCTAACAGAACTTTTTTATTTATAGTGCGCACAATATTTGTTTAGGTGAGTAGAGTTTAGACACTTTTGTTCAATGAAATAATGGTGGATAACTTATTATAGTTATATTGATTTTTAGTCTTAAAATTTAATAAAACTGTATTATAATTAAATTAAAAATAATACAATTTCTGAAAAATCGTTTAAAAATATAAAATATGTATATAATGTAGTTGATTATGTTTATAATAATAACTATAATATATGATATGATTTTATAGTGATGGAATTATAATAATTAATAATCTGCAAACAATTAGTTCATCCAAACTGTTTTCAACCCTTGGATTGGCTTATTACATCTCTTTTTAATTTTAAACGATTATTAATTATTGTTTTATTTTCCGACTGTCGAATTTTACTTGATTTGTTCGATATAATATGATTGTAAGGTTAACCTTCTTGGTGACGATTTCCTTTCTATTATACCTTCTTATGTTTGATAAGTAGATCTACTTTATTCTCATCTTAATAGAGTTTAATAATAGACTCCATCAAAGGATATATTTCACTGACTATTTTTAGTACATCTTTGTTGGGCGTTTGTTTACTAGCTTATATTTTACATGACGCTCAATTACTTTATATGTTATGATTTTAATAGTTTTTTTTTTCAGTTTCGTTTATAACCAAAGTTTATTGTATGCTTTTCAAATGTAAGTTTGATGAGTTTTTTTTTTGATACAGGGTTTAATTTCTTTAACGATAATAGTATGACTTTTTTTTTTATTGATAGCAGCTTTTCCAATTCAATGCGTTATTTGATATATTAGATGTCTTTATCATCTGACGTGACCTTGCTCCATAAATATGAAAATTATTCGACAACTATATCTAGTTTATCTCGTAACTTTAATATACATTATCTATTTTTTTTTTTTTTTTTTGTAATTTTGGAACATAATAATATTTTTGCGATTATCTTTTTCTGGTTGAAGGTATTTATTCCCTAATTTTTATTTCAATAAATGTTTTATTATTTATAATTTACTATTTTTTATTATTTGTTCAATAGAGATTAGATTATTAAGTTTAAATTACCCTTTTCGGACTCTTCTTTTTATCTTTGCATTAGCTGTTACCTATATTCATTAAATAATTTTCCACTATCCATTTTATCGGCTAATTGATAATTTACGTTAGGACTTTTGAATCACATGTATATCAACTCCGTTTTAAACTACTCAAACGTTTCTGTTTTTGCATACAAGTATTTTGGTTATAATTATGCTTTTATAATAGTCATCAGGTACTTCACTTAACTCGTGTATATTTCGAGTAAGGTCGAATAAAGTACTCGTATCTTTTACTATTATACTGTTTAACTGTAGTAGTTTTACTGCTATATTGCTAATTCACGGACAAAGCTTTATTTTAGGTACACTTAAAGCTTGGTAAAATTTCAATATTTAAGACTTCAAAAATTTTTGAAGTTCCTAATATATTAATAATAAAAAAAGAAATTACTAAAAGAAAAATGATAAAATATTCTTAGAAAAAGGAGCTGATACAATGTCACTACTTAGAATTATTTTTTGTAAATAATAATTTATTGTTGTACTCAAATGTAATGCATCTATGACACTCATCGTTTCGGGGAACTACTCCATGCCGAGATATACTCAAAATATACTATAGAATAGGGTAGTTTCACAGTTTTTTTTTTGGAGTTATTGCTAGAAGCAATATAATTCCCATACATGGTTGCATTTTATATTTCTATTCAAAATAATATCATACTATCAATTGTTGTACAATTATGACGTATATATAATAAAAAAAAAATTAATTAATGATTTTTTTAAATGTATAAATAATTGTGATGGAAAATTAAGAGAAAAAAACCATACATGTTAAATAATTGTATGTAGAACAAAATATGTTTCTCCACTAGTCGTATTCTCAAATTTCAATAGAAATTGTATATACTTTTACGATTTGTGGAATTAAGGTAAAAGCTTATGATGATATTATTATTTTACAGTAAACTTTTGAAAACTTAATCTTTGATAATTTGATTCCTTATACATACATAAATAATTATTCAATTACACGCAACTTCCTAGAGAAGTTATATATCTGCTTAAACGTATAAAAAATATTGATTTTAATAAATTATCTATGATGCATTTCATCGTAGTAATAATCCCAGAATAAATTGTTTTATATTACCATTTATGCTAACCCAATTTAAATCGATATTCTGGACAAACCATTATTTGTGAAGTGCAATAATAATTACGATTTTTACGTATAGTAGTTATGATTAATTAATGCGCTTTTAGGAATGTATTTTAGTAGGATTTCTAAAGCTTATATATTGAAAAATTGATGTATTGTGTATCATTCAAATTTATGAAATATTTAACGTAGATTTTTGGGCTAATATTCAACATTTTTGAACAAAATATTCATATGTTTAAGAAAAAATTTGGTGTGAATACTAGAAAAATGATGCAACATTATCTTATACCACAACCTTATATACCATTATTTAGAGGATATTATGCGATATTTGTTTGGGATTTATTAAATTCTGAGCGTAGCGATAGACATATTGATTTCATAATGAAGTGGTTTTTTATGTGAAGACTTGTTTATTTTATGTTTATGACATTTTGAAATATTTTTTAATAAATAATATAGTAAAAAAATCAGTTATAACAGTTCGTAATAATTAAACTTAATAAAATACGATTATTTGTTAACAAAACGAATCTAATTACTTTATAATACAACTTTAAATTAATATTTTTGTTATTAGTTATTAAAAAAACAAAAATCATAATATTTAAGAAGGGATTTTATTTACACATTTTTACGTGTTTGGTGAATATTCATTTTTGAGGTGGAAATACTTTGGAGAGAAAAAACCAGTGATTCATTCTATTTTAAGCAATTTTTTTTACTTATGTTTATAAAACAAATAAATGCTTCACAGAAACTAAGAAATAAACAATAATTTATTTTAGAAGGATATTATATAAAAATTACTTAGGCATAAAAAATAAACAGTTTTAATAACAGGATCACACATTTTTCACAATACACGAGTCATTTGTATATATAAATAAAATAATATATATAGATGATCAATTGGTTTTAATTTGAATCTTATTCTAATACATTTTCAATCGTAGATATATACGATAACTATGATCATATATTTGTAAATTAAAGAAATTAAACTTACTTCTGGTCAGTTATTAACAATGTACTCGTATGAAATAATGATGAATAGTTTTGCGAAAAAAATTATATTTTAAAATACGTTTACATATAAAATTAGTTTTGAAATTATTACTAAAACTAAATAAAGTTATTTAGTTATATTATGAATTGTCCACTTTGGTTAGCACTTTAAGTACCGACTAGATTCGATATTATGATACCAGAAACCGCTCTCAAAGTTTATTATTGAAGCTTCTTTTTTTTTACTCCTAACCATGTACGCATTGACGCGTATTTTACAAACTAAATGTAAATATCGCTCTGTTCAGAATCAAAATATATACAAAGAATATATAATACTTGGATTAGAAAAACAGTGTATTGAAATACAGTTATTAAGACTATGAATCTTACTCAACACTTCTTATGGATTTTTTTTTTCTTTGAAAATAAAATAAATATTTCTAATTCATTTTTTTATAATATTTATATAATAACGTTATTATATTTGAAAAGACAATATAAGTGAATTATAATAACGGAATACGATATTTCATGATATAGCAGCTAAGTATTGAGTATCTTCTCATCTGAAACGAGACAAAGCAAAACATAGCGGCTCATCCCGGCACAGAATGGTGGTGTAATATTATTAATTTTAAATCAATTACAATTCATCGGATTTGTAAAAAAAAATATTATAACCAGAGTTATTTGGTTAAACCAAAACTTGTCAGATTTCTTCACCATATTTTTTTCTAATTGTAAAATTTAAACAAATTAGTTGCAAATTTCATTTAAAAAACATGATGATCGATAAACAAAAACACATATACATTATTGTAAACCACATGTTCATCATAATAATTAATTTTAAATCAATTTAACAATAATGCATTATTCAATAAATCATTATTTTTTTCAAATCTTTCAGAATTAAATATGGAAAATAAAAATGGTATTTATAAGAATTATTACGAAAGTTTAACTTTTCAGTTCTAATGAAGAAATGTTTAAATGATTTATACTTAGAAAACATGTTTAACAAACAAATTTACTAAAAACATTGTTATTATTAAGTTCATTAAATCATTATCATTAGTTTATATAATATTTATGTTGAATTTAAAAGCCCTCGTTTAAAGGTGAAAAATAATTTCTTGTTCATATAATGCGCATATAAAATTATAAATTTGATAGGTATTTACACATTATTGCTGTATTTGAGCCTTGGGAGTATCCGATTAAACAAAGAGAAAAGTTCAAAAGTATGAAATCTTATAACGGAAATTAATCGTATAACTTGGTTTCACATACAGGTAATTCTATTTTGACAACCATTCAAGTCTTAAAACTTTTTTTTCAATAATTTCCGGTATAATTATATTGAGTTTTTTTTCATCATTTTATAAGTGAATAGGTAATGTATATCATGATATTTTCAATATAATAATATTATGTAAAACTCCATCAAAATCGCCTTTAGTATATTCCGTCTAAATAGCTTCTTAATATAATCATTATTCTGAATTGCGCTCGCAAAAACTCTAAGACACAAATACACATGATACGTATCACCATATTATGAATTACTGGAATCGGTAATATATTAGATTTATTTTATCTGCAATTTATATGGCTTTCAATATTTACTACGTACCAAAAATAACACGACGAAAACGAAAATTATTATTTTAATGACGTATACTAAGACTTATCAATTTTACTGTATGCTGTTATTAAAATAAAACGTAAAAAGAAAATTATGAAATATTCGATATAAATTCATTGGCTTCATCTATGTATTAATTTTAATGTATTTTTTTTTAATTAATAGTGTGTTTTCGATTTATTTTACATCAATATCTAAAAAGGTAATTTATTTTTTAATATTTCAAACAATATTCGTTTTTACGACCAAATAATAAACAATATTATAAACATTTTTCAAAATTATTTGGTTAAAAATCTTATCAAATGATTATGTGTTTAATAATTGTAAATAATCAAACAGAGTCTGCTATCTATGAAATGCAAATTATTTAAAGTTTAAAGTATCAGTATTGTGACATTTAATAAGCAATATAATTATCTAGATCTAGAGAAAATTTTATTTGAAGATAATATGTCGTGTTGTTGAGTTGTAATAATTATACTTGACATTACAAATATACCGATCAATTTATAAATTAAAAATAGTTTTAAAATGACAACGACAAATTGATTACAACTATGACTAGTGGTATGGATATACATTTATTGGTTATTTAACTTTAATTACCTATCTATTGTTATTACAACAGATAACGATATTAGAAATAAAATATTTAAGTATTTAACGTTCAATTTCGTGCAGTTCACGGATAATAAAATATATTTTTAATAAAAGATACATTTTTTTGCGTGCGAATTATGCTACTTTTGAAGAGCGTTGTTTGATATATTGCCCTGAATAAATAGGTTTATTGTATCTACTATTTATTCAAAATAAGTAGTTTGGTAGTAGCATTTCTACAAAAAAAAAAAAAACAAAATAACATAATAGCTTGTGCGTAACCTTTGACTTTTATCTCTAAACCTAATAAATACAATTACAAATTTTGAAAACAATCAAAATAGTATTTACCAGTAATTTTTATATAAGGCTGCATATAATTATATTCAATAATAATATAATTGTGAACAATAATAATAATAATAATTATTATTTTATTATAATGACATATTTTTCATAAAGCTATAATATACTTTTATATTTTAATATTAAATTATATTATTATTCACTGATCTAGTCAAATGGATAGTATATATATTATATTTATATCTGATTGCATATAACAATTTAACTTGTAAAACAAATTAATTTTGGTGTTAAACTGCAAGATTATACATATAATTATAGTACATATGTTTAATCAATGATTTAACTAGGTAATGTGTTTTTTTTATAAATATAATTGTTTATTCACTTGTATTATTAATTATTTTAGAAAATATTATAAAAATAACGTCTCGTGTACGTATATTTAGTTCGTTTATTTTATGCATTGGTGTATTACTTGAATTGTACTTCGTGCAAATTGTTTAAAAAGGGAATAATACATTTTCACGAAATTGTGTAAATACTGTGCATTTTTAACAATTATGTTTGGACGAAAATCACACTTCATTTTAGTTGTAAATAAATAATTTTGTTTTCCACCATTCCAAAATATTTTCAATTAAATATGAATAATAATAATTTAAACTGTTTATACATATCATATCATATCATAATATCATAATATATATTATATAATACATAAGTTAAAATAATATTGGATGGTTTTAGTATCTCAAGATTTTGAAAATTCGACACTATAAAATAAATATAGCTACTAACATTTGATTTAGTGTTAATTGTGTTTTATGATGTTTTAATTAAAAGTTTAATATTTATACAAAATGTCATTTAATCTTCTTTTGAATTAAAATGTAGTAGGTAATATTTTATGAATGACACCTACGTTTCAAATGAAACGATAAATTTCTCTCTAAATTTTTATAATTTTTAAATATCAATAGGTGTTTAAAAACCGGTGTTTAAAATATACATTTTTATTTAATTAACTATTTTTTATTTAAATTTAAACATAAGCTAGTATGCAGACAATTTTAATACTGTTTATTATTAATTCAATAAATTTTCAATCATTTTTATTTCAAACTACGTATTTCCGTAAATTAAAAATTCATATTAATATTATAAATTAAATTACAAAAATGTATAATTCAAAAATTAATATTTTTATGTTTTGTGGCAATTTATAAAAGAAAAATTGTCTTTAAGCATTATAATTCTTACTAGTTTGAGCTTGTAAGAACTTATGAATTTATTACATAAAAATTAATTAACATATGGATGTAAATAGTAATCATACAATTTGAAAATAGGTATATATTATAAAATCAAATAGTATTAATCTAAATTGTACATTTAATATTTATATATACATATAATATATTATACACACGATTAAATTTGTTTTTTTAATATAAGTTCAATTTTTATAAAATTACAGGCTAATAAATTGTT
This sequence comes from Rhopalosiphum padi, assembly GCF_020882245.1. NCBI lineage: Eukaryota > Metazoa > Arthropoda > Insecta > Hemiptera > Aphididae > Rhopalosiphum > Rhopalosiphum padi. The sequence goes on along the minus strand of NC_083598.1, from coordinate 5,705,096 downwards.
GTCATTGGGAATTTCCATGATATTTTATTATATTTTTAATAGAATTATTTTAGCGTATTTGACATAAAATGGTCGTCTTACTGTACAAAAATATTAAAATTAATCTAACTTTATCATAAAAATCTAAAATAATTATAATTTAACACGAAACCAAATATAATATTTATGTATAACGGTATTTCTGATAAATAAAACATAAAATAAATGTTTTTTTTTTTTTTTTTGTAGTTTTATAAATAATAAATATTATGCATTCTATTTTACTAACTTTAAAGCACTTATTTTCTAAAACAATTGCTGTGTATGAGTTCTCATTTTTATTTGTACCTATGTTAAAACAGTTTTTTTAGTATCTTATACGTTAATCAACGAACCGACTGAGTTTTATACATAGTGCATAAAACACAAAGAATTATTTTCCTATGTATACGTAATTCTAGTTTTGTAGTATTCTGTAATAAATTATTACTTAACTAACCATGAGTAATATGTGAATTAAATAATAAAAAATATATTAAATATTCGAGTAAAACAATTAAATTTCTGTACGAGGGAAAATAATTATAATAATTAATTAACCATGATGATCATATTTTGAAAATGTTATCTTATTAAGGGTGTGCATGGCGCTCCATGATTATAATACGCCTATATACATGTATATTATATATAATAGTTAGTATTTCTATTATCATCGTTATCATAATTATTTATTATTATTTTATTGTTGCCAAACGATGTGGTTGTCTCCGGTGAGTAACTTGAATTTATTATTATATACAATTTAATGCTAAGGAGGAAGTTGAACCTCTAAAAATTAACACCATTCGTTCGGTGTAGTACTTAGTAATGTTTTAGTTATGCTAAGCTGCATTGCCCCGTTTCCCATCACACAATATCATATAATTCTGAAATTATCGAAACCGTACAACAACCGTATAACAAGCGATATTATCGTATTATTTACACGACCGGGGTCATCGTGAAATAAGTGATTTTATAATTTGATTTACTCATTTCCAAAAAAACAATTAATTTTTTTAAACGCAGATCTGTCTGTAGTAAGAAAGGATTAAAATCCCAAACCACATCTTACGGCGGTCGTCACAAGTGTTGCAACTGGTATTATTATTATATTCCTTTACGATTTACGCGCAATGTATAATTAGTAAAACACATATAAATTCCATAGTACGATATAATAATAACTGTATACACTTTCGTGTATAATAATATTTTATTTCGAGTTACTCACGTGTGGAGCAATTGAGAGAGACGATGTGATTGTGCGAGTTGCAACGATGCGGTGACTGCAGAGCCGATTGACCGGAATAATACTTGGCGAAAAGTTTAGTAGTACAGTGTCAAATGGTTGACGAAACGAAATAAAAAAAAAAAAAAAAAATACAAAAACGGCGTACCTACGGAAATATATATATGACCGAAAGACACGTACTAGCGCACGATTGAACGTAGTCGTCCGACGACCGTTGCGGCATTTACCGTTATCCGAACGTTACTGAGCGACCGTATCCTAGGTCGAAACGACGCGCGAGCACTTTGTCGGTGGATTCCCGCGCCATCTGTTGAAAACGTGAGATTTTCGGTCATATATATATATGTGTGTGTGTGTGTGTGTTGTGTATTTTATTTTTGTTCTTCTTTCGGTCGGACAGTAAGCTTTTATTATTATTCCTTGAGGTTTTTTTCCCCTATCCTTTTCGTCTTTCAATCTTTTTTCCTGGTTTTTAAGTGCAAACACCTATTATGCTTGCGGCGGGTACTGAGTATAATATATTATACACCTCTACCAGTATTGTCGTAGGTTTGCTACGCGCTGAGTAGACTTGATGATGAATGAAATCGGTCGACGCGGTCCGCGTTGAAAACAATGACGACCTCTCTTCGCCGTTGTCGTTTTCGTCACGGGGTGAAAAAGTTATATTGCTCGATGATCGAGGGGAGGGACAGGAGAAAATATATTTCAGACACTTCTCGACGACCTCGAAGTTGGGAACAGACGGGTTGTAAGCGAAGCACAAGCGCCGCGACTTTACACCATCCACACGTTGTACACGGACGGCAACGTATCAGCGAATACTTTTTTTCCGGGATTACACCTACCCCAATAATATAACATTATTTTAAAACCATGCACCCGCGTCGAGTTATACAATATATTTTAACTATTTAGTAAGTATTTAAATAAAAACAAACTTAGCTAACTGTATTACAAATACAAGCAAAATTTATTGTTCAACATCTATACGGAATTATACAAATATTTAAAAATAAATATATCATAAATACAAGAAATGCTTTGGTAAGATATGGTTATAGGAATATAAGTATATAACATTATAATGTATTATATTAAAGATGTGTAATGCACACCATCGGTAGAGTTATGGATTATTTAATTTTCGAAAAAAAAAAATAAATAAACAGTGACGCATACATTCACACAGACCCATAATATATGTGATGAAAAATAAACCGTTGTCGTTGCTGCCGAGAGGTACTGATTACATTACACATAATAAATCGTCATGTATTGATTGACTTTGGGAATTCGACCGGAGCCGAACACGACGAAGTCTAGGGACTGGCCTTATGATAATCGAAACTAATTACATAGATAACTCAGTGTCGGGATAATAGTCGGCTAGATAATAATACGCGTGGTATACGCAAAGAAAAAATTTCGCGAAGGATTGCCGGTGATAAAAACCAACAAAAAAAAAATTAAATTTATAATGATCCCTCGTGTTTTGTGATGCGTGCACTAAACTATTTCGAGTCTACGGAATCGTTCGAAATTTTTCGAGTTTACTGGCAGTTAGCCATTTTTTTTTATAGCACCCGAGAGGAAAACTACAATCAATAAGTCAAAATGTTTTTTATTATTATTATTATTATTATTATTATTATTATTATTCGTTCGCACGAATTGGATTTCGTGATTTCCTATCAAATTCACAATTGTTTGCGATATAGATATTTTACTTTTTATTGATCGAATTTATACCTACGATGCAAACCTACATTAAAGTAAAAAGCTTGAATTCTGACATACCGTGTTTTTGTGTTTGTAACCTTAATGATATGTTTTACTAAAATAGTATACAAAGTCGTATATTATGATTTGAATACTGTTAAATATCGTTCTATAATATTATAATTATGAAAAAAGGATATATTTGTTCAACATAATAACCTATATTATTTACAATATATCATTTGAGTATATAAATAAATAATAAATAATTTATATAATTCAAAATATACATACATATTATATTATTGATACACATATACATATTTTTTAATATGTTAAAACTAATACTCAAGTCGTTAAAAAACAACTTTTTGATTAATTTAGACACTTGTTTAATTAACAGTATAAATTTGAATTGTGTACGACTGTAAAATAACTTTTTTAATCAAAACTTATTAATGAAAATTTGTTTCAAAAATATCTTGTTAATTTTTAGTAAAACTTCAAAATCATAATAATTTATTGAAATTGTAATTATATGTAAACGAAACTAAATTTAAAATCATCAATATCATACCATCTATTATTATGATAGGTGAAAAATGAAATATTATTATTTGTTTTTTATACTTATAGTTATCTAAAAAGATTACAAGTTCACATATTTTCACATACTTTCTCAAATTTATATTGTATGAAATACACCGTTAAATGTACAATACATATGTTAAAAGACCCAGCATGACTAAAATTTGAGTTAAAAATATTTTATTGAATTCTTGTTTTAACGCCCAGAGCAAAATCAGTCATACTATAAATTAAAATAAATTATTCTTTATGTAGAAGATATTAAAAAATAAATTTAAGTACCTATTTTTGAAAATTATATTATTTGTTTTATTAATTTTGGGAGATGATTGTGCAAAGTAATATGAATAATATCAAAAATAATAACATAGTGTTTTTTTTTTCAAACTGCTTATACTGAATAAAATATATTTATTTATATCATACTTTTTGTTTTTACACGATGACCAATAATCAATACATATTTCCTTTAAATAAAGTTTGTAAAGCATAAATAAATTATAACCTTATACCTTTAATACGTGATTCTATGTAAAGTATAAATGATTAGACAATGAAACTTTATCGATGTCATTAGATTATTATAATAATATGTGTAACAAAGGAATATTACTAATTTAGATAAAAGTAAATTTAATATTTTAAATATTGTACTATGACAATGTATCAAACTATGTAAAACAGTTATACATTAATACAAACTCAATTTAAATAACATATGAGTAGTATACAGCTATAAACAGTTAATCATACAATTAGATTCTATTTAAAGACAATTTAAAAGCTTATGTAGGTTTTGACTAACTCATGAGTTTTTGGTTGAAAACATAAGTCATATTACGTATGGTGTAATAATATTATAATTATATATTATTAAACTATACATTAAACTTAGTGAATTTAGCTAAGAATTATAAAATAAAAATAATTTACAATTTACAAGATTATTTAAAGAAGCGATCAAGTCAGACAAGTAGGTAACCATTTTGCTGTACAGTTGTATAGGTGTCGAGTACCTGAGTGCATCAAATAATTCAGCAGGTCACTGAAATGGATATGTTGAATTTGAATCTGACGATAAATCATAACAGCATAATATTATAGTATTGTAATTTTAACGAACGTTCGTATTTTTTTTGGGTAGGTCCTCTTAAAAAATGCTGAATTTTTTGATTCCGAGCAAATTTTAAGTTTTATAATTTTATAGTATGTATAAGTAGTTGAAAAACGATGTAAAACTTCGTATCTTGTTATAAATTCATGAAGCATATTTTTTTATATTATAATCTAAGATTTTAAAATGTATTACGAGATTTCTCATACGTGTCTCTATCTATAATTAAAGGGGCACAGCACGTTTCGGTACATAGCATAATTTTATCTGTAAATATAGAACACATTTGGGTACATAAACGCACAACACGATTGGGTACATAGTATGTACTACATACGCTAATCGCCAATCGCAAAAAAACAGAATGATTATCTGTCTTTATAAGTCATGGTTTGTGAAACTAATTAAGTGTTTCATATTTAAACGTTCAGTTCGGCAATATTTTTATAAGATTATCTTATTCGTTGTAATAATTATGGACGTAAACACTAAGCAAAAAGTGATGTCACTTTTAAAGCGCAGAGCAACTACTGATCTTAACGTGAAGCCAAATAAATCACATACGTTATATGATAAGAACTACATAACTGCCCAATTAGAGCATCTAAGTCATTTCAACGTTAGGTTATTCAGAAAGAGTATGTACGAAGCAGGATAAAAAATATTTCTTAAAATACCAAAATTTTATTCAAAGCAATAACTATGATTTTTCAAAATAAAAAAGATTTTATATCATGGATACAGAATATAGTGTACGATACTACCATAATATTATGTATACTATGTACCCAAACGTGTTATTTTTCTAGAGATGTGGTGTACCCAAACGGTGCAATCATTTATACCCAAACGTGTTGCATTTAGAGTCTATTTTCTTAGCTTTTTATAGGCAATCTTTAATTAGAATCGTTATTTGTAATTATTTAATTTAAACTTAACATATATATTACAGGACTTATTTAATGATGAGATACACTCGACACCTAAATATTATTCTGCCAGAGCTGTTGCCTACTTTACTTCTTTTATTTTTTTATCAATTATTTTGGAAAGTACAGGACATTTTTTACATTTGACCTACCAAATTATATAATATTAGTTGTATTTTGGAAGCAAATATACTATCTAATATTTTATATAGATCGTATTATGTAAATTTAAATATTATGTTATAGTCCAGTCAAATTATATCAAAAATTGACAAAGTTCGGAACTAATTCCACGAAAGCTGGATTTTGGTTTTTTTTTTAGATTATAACTTACTTATAAACATACTAAAAGTCCTGACACCTACCTCTTGTGTGTAGCCCTCAACCCCTCTTCAAAAGGTAGTGCGCCCCATTCACTATTTTCGCTTATAACTCTTCAGATTTTCAAGTTACAATAAAAATACTTATTACTAAAATTAAACACCATAAAATTTACCATGGAATAAATTTACTTTTAATATATATATATATATAAATGTTTCAGTAAGTGTTATATTTTTAAATTTTTTATCTTTTTTTTTTATTGTGTTTGAGCAAAAACCGTCAATCATACGTTAAAATGACCTATGACAAAAGTTAACGAACAGATAATTTTACATAATATAACGTTAAATTATTTTAACAATTTTAATAATTATCGTAAGTAACAATGTTTTTTATATCGGTAATGACGATAGAATTGAACAATTTGTTGACTATTACAAAATATAAGAATCAGAAATATAATTATAATTTACTAAAAAAAAATTTCCAAAAGCTGAATTTTGGTATATGAGTAGTTCATACCTTACATTTAAGCATACTAAAAGTCCTGACACCTACCTCTTGTGCGTAGCCCCCCACTCCTCTTCAGAGGGTGGTGCGCCCCTTTCAATGTTTTTGCTTATAACTCGTCAGATTTTCAAGTAACAATAAAAATACCTATCACCAAAATTGAAGACCATACAATTTACTATAACAATACATTATTTTATTTGACATACATATTTATAAAATTGAAATATAAGAAAAAGTTAATTTAGAAATAGCTATATTAATTACAATAATATTTAAAATAATTACAAACATTGAAAATTATACATTTATTTTTATTTTTCAGACAATAAGCTATGAAATAAAATTTTTTTAAATTATGTTAGGTTGTAGGTCCTGAAACAAAATTTATTAATATACTTAATATTTTCATTTTTAATTATTTATATTATAATATGTATTGAATTATTAAAATCATATTGTATCTTATTAATTAAATTATGCGGGTTTAATTTTTTTTATTGTTGGTGTGTTGGTTTCTTCTTTTTGATTCTCAATTAAATATCTATCATCGAAATTGTCCTCAAAATGTCTTCAATATTTTCCTCTTTTTCATTATCTGTGATCGGTTGCTGATTTAAACACGAACCTCCTTGACAATGCTTACATATAACTGAACATAGCAATCCTGCTTTTCGACAACTACAATTGTGTTCACATGTTTTTGTGTAGGCACAACTAATCACTTTCAAAAGAAAAATGTAAATGTTCTCTTGCCGCATCGATAGTAGGTAGAAGTCTAGCTAGTTGAACTTTTTTTTTGTTGGAAGCTGCAGTTCTTTGAAAAACATCATGTCTTAATTTATTCAAAGATTTAATGTGGGCTGGAGCTTTATATAATGTTAAGAGATATTTTTCTCCGGCACGTTCAATTTCTTCCGGCGATGAAGATTCATTATTAATTATTAATAATGAATCGTATAATTCCGAGTGTTTTTGAACTTTTTTCAGGTGTTTTATTTTACCTTTCTGAGATAATGACGAAGTAGTATCACATCCACCAATCACATGAATAAACATAAAATATGGAATCTAATTTTTAAAATGTTCTTGTGTATTTCTAACAGCATAGGATTTGGTTTCTATTTTTCCTCTACCCGGTTTTTCAAATATTATTGTGTTTTTTGGAAGACTTAATAACAGTATAAGTAAATCAATATCCTCTCCTATGACCACTACTTGTATATTATCGTCGGTGTTTCATATAGCTGTATTGACAATAAGTAAATCTGCGTCATCTTCGGTTCGGTGAACAATAATACCCGAAGTTAAAAACTTTTCGGTCAACATTGTTATAAGCCTTATTTTATTATCGGTGTTAGATAACAATTTTTCTTGAGTGGTTAGTACACCCATTGACTCTTCAAAAATTATGTTTGTACTCGACACTCGTATACATTTTTTTTCGTCGCTGCCTTTCAGAATTTTAAATATTTAATTCCTTATTTGTGTATCAGTGTATCCATCGAATACAACTATAATACGCTGTTAAATCCATAGTGTATTTTTACATAGCTTACGTAATTATCTATGATATTGTCATACGTCGAAGTTGAAGGCCATACAACGCGATGCAATAAGAAACCTCCATCGATTACTACAATAACATTTTTGTCCAGAATATTATATGTGTTTATTGCAGTCAGAAACACATCATATAAATATATAATATATATGTATAATTTTCAATTTTTGTAATTATTTAAAATAGTTATTTCATAATCAACTTTTTTTTATATTTCAATTTTATAAATATGTATGTCAAATAAAATAATGTATTATTATAGTAAATTTTATGGTCTTTAATTTTGGTAATAGGTATTTTTATTTTAACTTGAAAATCTGACGAATTATAAACAAAAACAGTGAAAGGGACGCACCACCATTTGAAGAGGGTTGGAGGGTTACGCACAAAGGGTAGGTGTCAGGACTTTTAGTATGTTTATAAGTAAGATATAAACTAAAAAAAAAACCAAAATCCAGCTTTCGTGGAATTAGTTCCGAACTTTTTGCTAATTTGACTGGACTATTAGACTTGTAAATTATATTAAATCTTACGTTGTTAAATTTATTGATTATACATTTTCGTTAAAATATATACAGTAATAGGTTTTTTTTTTAGATTTAAGTTAAAATTGTTTGGCCATTATTTGTCAAATGAGATTATGGTTGTGTTAGATTAGGGAATATTTCAAAAAATAATGGTCTACTTCACCAATCATCTAACATTTAAATACTTATAATTCATAATTCAACTATTCTTTGAAATATAAATTATGTATGCAAATACTCCAAAAAAATAATCTTATCCGGAATATGAAATTAAAAATATATATTGCATTCAAAAAAGTAGAAATAATTGAAAAATATAATGAAAAAATATTAAAAAATATAATTTAAAAAAAATGTTTGCTTTATTTCAATTAGAAATAATCAATAATAATACTTATAATAATACTTTTCAAAAAATGTTTATGAAATAATGAATATTATTTCATAAGAGAATAACCCAGTATTTAATATAATTTCATTTATACATGAATTATTATTTTATAATACATTAAGTTGTAATTAATAGATAATTATGTATATAGTCAAACACAATAATACATATGAAAGTAAGTAGAAGAAAGTAAGTAAAGAAGAGCCGAAGTGTATAAAATAAGGATCACTAACTTCGTGCATTTAGCCATTTAGGAATAAAGGGCAATAGAAAAAAGGTAGGGAACCGCTCTGCTGTGCATTAGTCGTCGCGAGTGGGTCACTGTTATGGATATGTTAAATTTGAATGCAATGATATCTATCATTGCATATGAAAAACGATTCTGAACCGAGATGATTTGTCAGTCTGAGATATATTATATTGCCTACCTTTATCTAAATTGTAATATATATTTTTTTGATACAAGTAGATTTTTTTTTAAGTAGGAATTAGGACGGGTTGCATACTTCCATACAGCGAGTTTAAAAAATTGAATATTTCAAACATCTATAACTAACATAAAAATAAGTGAAATATTTTGAAAAGAAAATTATGCAAAGAAAATTCCAATCTCAACTACTGGTGAAACATAGGCGGTCATCGGGGGGCCTTGGGGGGCTTAGCCCCCAAGTATTTCGATAGACCTCCCAAAAATCGAATGTAATATGTTATACTTATGTATATAAAGGGGATGGCAGAGTCACTTTACATTGGATTATTATAGCCCCCCTAAATATTCAACAAAATGTACGCCTATGTATTGAAAGTTTCAAGTTTCTACAAATTATACTTTTTGAATAACAATATATTTTTGATCATTAATTTATGCGATTTCGTAAAAATTTAAATTTTATACGCTCATAAATTTTTTTTATTGACGCTGGTGTTTTTTTATTACAGTTATTTGAAGGTAAACTTAAGGAGAACTTTGTATTGGGTTTTTCATTTTTATCCTAAGATATAAATCACAAACATTTTATGAACTTTCAACATAAAAATTCTTTAAAATTTTTCACGATTTTGACATATTTTATAAACATTTGAACTTTAAACGCTTATAAACAAAAATTGTGACGACAAAAAAAAACTTAGAGAAATCAAAAATTTCAATTGTCTATAAATAGCTTAAAAAATGCATAATATTTTTAAAATTCAATCGTAAATAGATAACGCTAATATAAACATTTTGTGAAAATTTCAAGTATTTACAACGATTTGTTTTTGAGTTACACCAAAATAAAAAAATTGATTTTGTTAAAAACTAGTTATGCGTAAAAATTCCCGTTTTCCGTTAATTTTTTAGGGTTTTTCCTGACGATTTTTAAAACTATTGGACATTTTTTACTTTTGACCCTCCAACTAGATTCACTTTTCTTTTAGAAATGGGGCTGAAGTCAAAAATCAAAGCACTATTACTAATCTAAGACGTGATGACAGACACAAAAAAAAAATTAAAAATTAAAAAAAAATCACACACGTCATTGTAAAATCAATACATTAATCACTCCGTTCAGAATCTAAAAGAAAAATAATTGGCTTAAAATTAAAAAAATGTATTTACTTATAATTCGATTATGTATAAATTACCGCATTAAACAAATTCTATAAGTATCTATATAATGGCTTTTAATATCCTTTAATCTTTGATACTATCAATCATAATAAAGACTGCGGTTGCTTCAGTGGTATAAATTGAGCAGTAGTTACCTTGAACACTATCGTTATTAACGCTTTTAAAATATACAACTTGGTATGACACTTTTGTGGAATATACTACTGTAGATATACTAGTTTTAAGTCATTAATCAGTTTTGTTTTGGATTTAACAACAACAACAACAACAACAACAACAATAATAATAATAATAATAAAAGAAAAACAGCATACCATTACTAAACGAAGTATATTATACTGTGTACGAATATCATTTGGAATATTCTTTTTTTCATTTTATGGAAATATATCCTCTTTTGCGATTTTTTTTGTGATGTTTTCACAAATACCCCTCTAAGTGTTCCTACGGTTCCTTTTTTCTCATTTTTGGCCAGATGAGAGGATGATATGGCACTCGTTGTATTTCACTTTCCCTCTTTTTCCGACAAAACTTTTGAATAATTTTGAGCAGGGGAATGCACACATTGAAACAATCAATGTTCCGGTTTTTTGGCGAGATATTTGACTAATTTCACGATTTTATTTCACAGAGATGCTGAAAATACCTCCCCGTCGCAGATGTCATAGCACCGTTCTATTCACATATTTGTTTTAGAAGAGTGAATAATGGGAGGGGAGAGCACACATTATTTAAATATATACGTTTCTTATGATGTAGTTTAAAAATTTCACGTTTTTTTATTTTTTTTTTTCAAGAGCAAAGCTAGGTTATTCAGCTAGTATCGTAATATTATATTATACGACAAATATTTTTTTATAGTACATTATGTTATGGTATATATTGCTTGTTGATTTTTAAATGCTAAATACGTTCTATATGAATTGTATTGATAAATATTATACTTATTTAGTTTTATAACTTATGATATTTATGATATGAATATATGAAAATACTTAGTTTTTATAATTAGAAATTAAAAGATATTTTATTAAAAGATTGGTATTGTAATAAGCATATTTATTTATTTATTTATTTTTTATTTATTTATTTCAGATTGAGCCCGAGATGAGTCATTATGGAGAGTGACCCTTATATTTTCTTAATACAGCAACAAATGCAATCTCCTTACAGATTTAAAACTGTAATATTTAAATTTAAATTTAAATAAATTAGTTATGTACAAAACAATAAATTATAAATTACATCGTTGAAAGAAAAACATTTTTATTTTTTTTTAATCTAGTTTAAATAAATCCTACTATAGAGAAATGCAAACACATATTCTACATATAATAATATTTAATATAATGTGTAAAGTTATTATTTAATTATTTAAAATAGTGCAAATAATACACACCTATTCAAATTTGATTAAAACTAACTATCAGATTCACAAACAACGGTACATTTTGTATAGTTTTTATTTTAAATATATGAGGGTGGGGTTATTTATAAAATAGTATAACAGTACAAGTATTAGGTTTAATATGATAGTAGGTATTTTTCTTTTGAATTCCCATAGAGCTTTTCTGCGTTAGATTGGAGTTTATTAATTTTAAATGTATAATTAAATTATTATCAAATGTAATTTTAAAAATGATCTTAATATAATAAATACTAGATCCAATATAAAATCTGTTTTATGTTTTTGAAAAACAAATTAAATCATTATCTTTGGTACCTACATTTTAATGAATTAGCAATTGGGCGTTCTAATTTTGATTTAGATAGATAGATCAATGTTTTTAATAAAATTAGTTATTTGTTCACGGATAAATTAAATAATAAATGTATTATGTATACATTTTTTTGCGGGTAAACAATAATTAATTTTATTTATCTAGCCTCATTTTCCGGCGATACAACTTGAATTATAATTTATATTATTATAGATCAATACAACAATTTTTCAAACTAGCTTACACACATAATATATAGGTAGAATTTAAAATAATATCGACATTAGATATTCAAAAACAACATAATTAATATTGCATGAAAAAATAAGTTCGAATTAAAGTCATTTTTCCCTGAGTATATTAACACGTTTTACTTTTTTTTTAATGCATTTATTAAGTGTTTATTTTCAGAAATGTTTAATACATTTTATTACTACAAATCAGTTCGGAGATATCTATTTATACTCTCATATATTTTAAATGTTATAAACAAATGTCCCTAAATTGTCCAAATCGAAAGAAAAAAACGTCTGGCTTACAGTGTTTATTTGAACCCTGTTTTCATATTAGAGACTTAAAATACTAAAAGCTATTTTTATTATATTTAAGTATAACGTTGTATCGTGTATTAGCCAATAGTTTTTATTTTTTTTAATAATAATCTCTCTTTAAAGAATATGCGTGCACGACGAAGTAATCACTAAAAGTGGTGATGGCTGTTTCTTTACACGAAAGTGGTATACCACTGAAGTACAAATACATTGTAAATATTTCGATAAACTTTGAATCTTCGCAGAGAGTCAGGGAAACAGTTTTAATACAATACATATAATACTACTGGACAGTTTCCACTTTTAATATCGTCAAATAAAACTTTCAAAGACACTTCAATTTCAAAAAATATAATAAATATTCAGTATTATATGAAAGCAAATAAAATAAAATAAACTGCTGCATGTAATATTAATATACATATTATATTATTTAATTTTTTTAAATAAATTAAGGTACATACTATCGTTTTCTTCTATTCATTGACTACACACTGCCACAACCAGTCGCTTCCGATGTGTAGTAAGTTAAGTTAAGTGTTTACGAAGACTTCTAAAATGACTAAGTACTGTTGTATACAAAATATGTCATCGGGTAACTTATCACAACACTGTTTAACTTACTACCTACTTACCAATATTATTATATCATACGAATAAGGACTTGAAAATCTGATATATTTTTTTTTTGTGAATCTTCAGTCGAACCAGAGTTGCTTGTATTAATTGATATTCTTTTTTTTATAAATTACCATTATGAATTATGATATAAATCTCACACCCATATAATTTAAATTATATCACATAATATAATTATTATTTATTTTAAAAGCAACAAATATTTAAAAGATTCTTGTTAATTTTTTCACTCAAAATAATTTTATTAAAATGTAGTTTTACTCGCGCAATCATTGATCAAAGGCTTTCTCATTACATACTACATATTTATAACAGTAACAGTAGTAACACACACTACAAAATAAACTTTTTGATGAAAATATCCAAAAACACGATCCAGATGTGTATATAAAAGGCAAATACAATTTACCGAATACGTGACATAAAAATATCAAGTTGATAATATCCTCAAATTTAGAACCTCCGAATATTATATAGAATAATCAAATTTTGTATCACCACAAGTGATTGTTTTAACTCGAACGTATGAATAACCATATCCACGTTGTTTTAATACAATATTATACTATATTTTGTTTGATTTTATTATTTGGTTTAAGTAATATAATTTGACCAACCACGATAATGATATAAAGCAGATTATAATATCCATGTACGTGGTTTTTTTCATTAGATTCCTAGATTTTTCCAGAATATCTAACACTTCAGAGTTTATTAAATTGATACCCAGGTTTTTCAATCAAATCCAATAAAAGTTAATAGTTCACTTTTCATTTATTATAAAAACAAAATTATTAAGTAAGTTAGTTAATAATAACCGTTATAAACATTCGTTTTCTTTTTCATACCTAGTTTAATATTTTTTTTTTATTTTTTTTATCTATACACATTACAAAAATAAATAATAAATTTAATTTAATCTATTTTAAACAAGCCGCTAGATATATTATGTCATTATTCGTTGTTATATATGTATATCATTTAGTATACAATTTTTATTTTTTTTATTATTGCTCGTATTACGAAAGGTGCGAATTTCGAATAAATATAGTAATATATAGATATATAGACATATATATGACATATTTTTACCTAATATACATTTTAAAATTGTAAGCTTACTTATTCAAATTTAAATCATTATTGAATATATTATATAAAAGCTTACATCTTATAATATTTATTTATATTCATTTCCTGCAGAGTGAAATTTTATATTTTAGTTTTTTTTTTTTTTTTAGTAACAAAAACTATCTTGTAATTTTAATATTATACTCTATTACATAAAGTACTTATATTTAATTTAGATTTAATCACTCGTATTAATTAAAAAAAGATAAGTTTGTACCCAGTAGTAACATGCAGAATAAGTATTAATGATTAGAAGCAGAATATTTTTTTTAGAAATTCGATCCGTCAAGCCATTCATAAATATCAGTGCTACATTTAAGTTTCAATGACTAAAATAAAAATAATATTATGCGTAATATAATACATATACACAAGTCCTACATAATATGCTTATCGTTCGTAAATAAATTATTGATTTAAATACAAATTACTGAATTAACTTACTGTTATATTTTAGTATATATATTTGTTTTTTAAGACTATATTAAATTGATCCGAAAAAAAAAAATGGTATACATTAGAGAGCCATCTTAGTAGTCAATTTGTTAATGGAAACTCGACTCTCAAAAAGAACTTTTGCATTCTATAAATACCCCATTCATTGTTTTTAATGGTTAGCGCTATTAAATCACTGAAACGAATACATAATAAGAAAATATATTAAAAAATAAACTATACTTATAAGAATATATTACATAGTAGTTGACGTCACCGAACTCTATAATGAATGAACATGCCATTTGCAGATTTCACACTAATAATTTATCATTTTAATACAAATCTTTAAACCAATATTTAAATTTAAGTCATGGGCACGTTTAAACAATAAAAACCAAATAATATGAGTATTTATTCAACACATAATAAAACCCAGTAAGTTCTTAAAAACAACAACGAACATATATTGCCTATTTTATACACTGAGCAACATTTCATAATTATTTATTTTGTTTTATTTAATAATAAAATGACTTGTTAGGCATTGAATTATAATACATACGTACACAATTTGCATATAAACAAGTGCTAAGGTTCAAGAATAAATTAGATTAAGGTGAATGAAAAATTCATTGAAATAGTTGATTATACTCATTAAATGTTTAATATTTATATATGTTTAAGAATACTTAGATGAAAGCAAAGAAATAATAAAAAATATAGCATGATTTTTTATGAAGTAGAAGGGAATTTGAAAAGTTACATAGGCTAATAACTACAGAGTATCAAATGTATTATTAGGATAATATGAATACGTGACGGGAAATTTTTTGAAAAATATCAAGAACTAAATAAATTAAAGTGTACAGTTGTGTTAAAGATGATTTATTTTTAACAGGTTGGCTGCAAAAGAAAGATATCGATTTTTAACTCGTTTCTCATTCTAACTAAAACATAGAAGAGTGTGTAGATACAGATTGTTGAGGAGAATAGACAAGTATTACGTTTTATAAGACCTAGAATCTCTAGGTTTCTCAAAATATTAATATTTATTTTTTGTTTATAAGAGAAAAAGTAAGAGATAGTGTAAAATTAAAATCTAGATCTTTGACGATATTAATTATTTTTTCTTATCTAAGGAACTACCAAGTAAATATAAGTAAAAGGAGGAGAGTTTTCCCCGGAGAAAGTCAATGTATGACCTTTGTCACTGTTATGTTTTTAAAATGACTACGATGAATTCTAACAACGAAGTTATAAATCCAGATTGCAAGAGAAAGCTATCAGGAGACGGTATTTTGAAAACTATCTTTATTTCCATTGGAAAATGAAATAAAATTAGCAAAGGGAAAAACGTTTATATATAAACATTACGAAAATAATAAATAGTATAAGGCATCCATTTTAAATAGTGAAAGTAACAAAAATGAAGTAATAATAATAATAATAATTATTATAATTATAGTAAAAAAATTAAAGTAGTAAAATCCAAATAAAATATAATTTAAGTACAGTGGACGAATAAAAGACGATACAATCACACAATCACCAATACGTGTACACAATGCATTAGTTCATTAGAAATATTTAAGAATGAGCAGGTATAAATAATAATAATAAAAATGATGTGAAACTTTTATTAACCTATATCATAATCTATAAAATATCCATAAAAATACAAATAATAAAATTTCAAAAATAAAGTTATGGATAAATACAAGTTTATTGGTCTATGTTACAGTGTGACAGGATTTTTGGAGTGAGGGGCTCATTAGAGAGATGATAATATAAGATTTTGGATCCTTTGAATTGTTTTCTTCTTTCTTTCGTTTATTAGTAAATATACAATCTATGAACACAGCCTTTTTTAAATTGGTATAAACCACGGCTTGAATAATTTAATCAAAGAAGACCTTTACGAACCAAACACACCAACATACAAGTTATTAATTTATTAAACCAATCTGCTCCATTATAGGTAAATAAAACTAATTATTTCATTTTTTTAAACACGGTTTAAGTATTAAAATTAATAATTATTATGAGTTATGTCATATATCTACACTAATAAAATATGTAAATTTTTATATTTTAGACTTTTTTCTTTGGATACGCCATTCTTCTTTAATATTGATGCTTTGATGCTTTCGAGATTTTAATTTTCAAAATTATTAATTAATCATCACTATTTTTTTTATATTTTGGTATACACCTTATTGGACAAACGAACAAATTAAAGATATTAATAGTTTATCCATTGCTTTGATTGTTTATTATTTAATTATGCTTTATTAATATCAAATTAGCTTTATCATGCCATGTTAAACATTGTATACCTACATGAAGTGCTGCTATAAAATATATAAAAATAATTAAATATTACTATATTGTATGCATCTTTTTTCACCTTAACAAGAGACCAATTCACAACATTGATTTTGTAATAATAAAAAAACTATACAAAAAAAAAAAATAATATTATTATTGTTAAATTATAGAATTTCTTCTTATACATTTAATTTAGAATAATAAAAATATTAAAACAGAGATTAAATATAGTTTTACTGATAAATATTCACATCTTTTTTTACAACAATAAGTTACATTGTTCACATTTAAAAATACCATAACTCATTGTTTAAAAACACAAACGATTTCAAACACTTAATTAAATATTTTTTGATAATCTTTCATTATAAAATTAAATTGTAAAATACTAAGACTAAGTACTTTAACTTTCTTTTCTTTTTTGTTAGTCTGCTGCGTTCTGAGACATGATGCGTTAGGATCTGTCTTATACTGTTCAATTTTAAATAAGTGATATGCTTACTGTATTCTAAGGGTAATAATGTGTAAATTACGAACATTATCTACTAGTTCGAAATTTATCGGTTTAAATGAACCTCTATTAGAACCCTAAAAATAAATTCTGTAGAAGATTTACGGGATCTTTGTAGTGTCTGTAGTCTTCTAGTATAGGTAAAACAAAACATAATATGACAGAGTGCAGTTTTTTGTATTATGTGACTTATGAATATTATAAAAATGCAAATATGTATAATATTATAAATATTGTAATATAATGTTATAGCGTATGTATAGCGTAAAATAATCTATTAGCGTATTCGGTATTGCAATAATAATTAATATTAATAAATCAACGTATTAAATCTACTAATATCTACAATTAATAATTATTGTTTTATAAAACATGCAATAATGTTTCTCGACAAGAAATATTATAGTAGGTACATAATTAACTATTCTTTTAGATATTGTTAAAGTAAAACATTAAAATTAATGCAGTTATAAAACAATCCCCAGATATTTTGTATTCTGAATAAAATTACCGACTATAAATTATAAATGGGTATAATAATTTAAATAACTATAGAAAATTAAATTACTATTCGAGTATTATACCTACTATTCTCAATGGCGACCTTTTCAGTTTCTAGTAGATCTTTCGAATGTTGCCTCAAGTTAGGAACGAGTTAACAAGGACTAAGTGCACTTCGCAGAGATTAAATTCAATGCTTATAATCCTTGGAATATATTTGTCACGTCCAACAATAAACACATTTATTCAACGAATAAATTACTGAATATGATAAGTCCATTGTTGGTTTATTCAGGTGAGTGTGTCAACAGGGTGACAAATCTTAACTCTTCCCTGTACCACCATGAACATATAACATGATATTTATTTTTAAACAATTTATGTCATCAAGTTTTTTACAGATGATAAAAATAATTTTTTTTCTATCACTTATTATTTAATATACATGAAATAGGTATAATTATTTTATCTGCCTAGTCATGTATACATTTTATGACGAGTTTGTTTCAGTCTAATGAGTCATAATATAACATTATGGATGTATTTACATAACAAAATATTATTCATTCATAAACGATCAATTTATAAAGCCATTAGAGGAAAATGGAATGGTTTGAATACAAAGTGGCGTTGTTTTTAATATTTTATATTATACTGATGTGTCCGCTGAACAATAAATAAAACAAAAATGAATAATTCCAAATTGCTGAAAACTATAAGACATCCCGATATTATAAATATAATACGCTAAGATGTTTAATGAAAACGTTAACAGTTGTTATGTATTTTGATAAACTTTAACCAAGTTATAAATGTTGTTTCTAAAAAGTGGCAGACTATTTCGCGTATTGTGTGTACGATTATCTTCTACTTGAATAATTTGCATAGCGCACAAGATTATTCAATGAATAAACTTGCTCACCTCCCTTCTTTTATAAGAGTATGAGACTTTATATTATTATTATAAGCTATAACAAATACGAGGGAATTGAAGTAGAAAAAACGAAACGATATCCATCTAAACATTAAATGGACAAACAGTTCGTGAACTTATCATCGAAAAATATAATTTTGATGCAAAAAAAAGTAATATAATTTATGTTGTAAATAAAACATGCAAACAAGTGTAGTCTATTTTTGTTTACCATACTATTAACATGACTACATTTTATGTTTACAAAAATACAAACTCTATAAACACGAGTGTATAAAATTGTTTTTTATTTAATCAATAAACTAACAATGGCAATTTTAGATTGTGGGTTGATGAATCTATTGATTTTACAATGATGGTTTATATTATGTGTTGTCATCACTTTTTGGGGTGATTACAATGCTTAGATTTTCCACTTAATATGCTTATATTATTTAGAAATGTAATACAAGGTTCCTTATAGGTTGATAATATTATATAATTCATAGAAGCTATTTAAAAATATTAAAGATGTACATTCACGATTTTTATTTATAAATATTTGAGAATTTTATTTTGACGAATTTTGTCAAAATTATTAAAATTTGTAAACAATTTGGTAGTTAATAATGTATAAAATGTTCAATATGTATGGAAGATGATTGAATACACGATTTTTCAGAAATATTTCATGCTTAAATCAAAGAACCTTAAAAATATAACAGTTTTTTTATAATCATAAATAAATTAAAAGTTATTTGAAATTGGATATTAAACGAAAAATTTAACATTTAAATTATATAAATTATAATTTTTTTAACCAAATTAATATTATATCTACCATACTACTAATAGTAATATTAATTAATTTAATAAGATTATAAATATATCATAAAATATAGACTGATGTATTATCGTCTACGCTGAGAATCAGGTCCCATGTACAATGATTTATCATTGAATTCAAATTTAAATTTATCTTACTTTTCAATGACTAGGTATATTCAACACAATTCTCAATTCCCTTCCTTCAGACTTTATATTTGGTTGGTATCTACATAAAGAATAGAATATATTTTTATATGGAGTCGTTTAAACAGAGATGAATGAAGTAGGTACATAAAGTTTGTAATAATATCAGACGAGAAAAAAAGTAATAAATATATAATACTAACGTGTTGTAATAATAGAAAAATATGCATGACATTTAAATTATTTATTTTATCTTTTTAAAAAAAAATCTGAACTCAACCCCAATAAGTGTGTATATCTCGTGCTGTGACTAAAATCTTGGGATTAACGTCACGGAACAGTAATAACACATTACCTACGTGCGTTTTAATTACCTATACAAACGGTATATAGGTACATATATTACATATTACACTTTACATATATTTAATTGGGTATCTACAAGCATACAAAGTGATCCTTTACTTATCTATTTGCTAAGTAGGATAACTTATGGTTGTAAATAATTATATACGATCTGAACGCGCTGCGATGACTATAGTAAAATACATGTTATACAAACATAAACGTAAACCAGCGTTATATTTATATTGTGATATAATAATAATCGTTTGTTTATATACAGTATTAAAACGTTGCTGCGTTGGTCCTGTTAGTTGATTTATTATAATTAAAATTATTATTTTTATTACTTCATTTTTGTTACTTTCACTATTTGGAATGGATACCTTCTACTATTTATTATTTTCATAATGTTTATATATAAACGTTTTTCCCTTTGCTAATCTTATTTCATTTTGCAATGGAAATAAAGATAGTTTTCAAAATAAAGTCTCCTGATAGCTTTCTCGAGTATTACTTGTTTTAATTACAAAAGAAAATATTCACATTCTGTAGGTTGACATGCGTGTGAAAATTATAAATAAGACAACTCATAGAATAATTAATTTGGACATGTTGAATTTTTAGAATTGGGTAATTGATGAAACTATTTCAAAAAATCCAAAAATCATACGTTTATAATTTATAATATTTAGGTATGTATACATATTTTTAAATATTGTTATTGATTATTTATAGAAAAATAAAATTAAACGTACGAGGACATCAAATATTCAGTACGAGTAGGTAATTTAACGATTGCCGTCTATAGATATCGTACAATACTACTTAATTGTGGCACGCGCTGCTAATATTATGCTGAATGTGAGGAATGATGAGCGGGGCTTGATCAAGGGTTTTGGGGCACACATCGGTGTATATAATTATGACCGATACGTAATTTACAGCAGTGTGCGACACGGAGAGGAACGCGACAGTGGAGACGATTCCGCGACGATCCGTACGGCTACCATCGAATACCCATTATACATCTGTCATATCAATAATATACGTTATTTTTATACTTAAGTGATTTAATCAAATAAGGTAACCCTGAATCCAGATCTCTAGTATTAATATTACACACCGAGGTCGAGTTCCCGAGACCTCTTTAATACAAACATAACTTCACCACGGAAACGTGCGTACACGTTTTGAGTCAGTGAAGAAGGGACGTTACAGTAGTCTTTTAAGTATCGAAATGGTTTAATTGATTTAGTAAGAATGTATAGTTTAGAAATGGGTGTATCTGGTTTAGTGTACCTAGTGACGTGGATAACCATATGGGAGAAAACTATAACATTAACGTCTGTAAATGTAGTGAGATAAATACCATTCGAGTGTAGTACATCTGAGGAAAAATGTTGTTGAGAATATAGGGACTAAGGGTTAAGATATATCGTTGAGATGTATCCACATTAATATAATGAATAATCGATATTTAATTTCCACAGCTTACTGAAGAATAGAGTTATTTCTACTCGCACTTAAAAATAAAATCAACAAAACGAATTTTGTTCAATTGTGCAATGGATGAAGTAATGAAGGTAGATAATACATTTATAGAGATTTGAAGAAAAAAAGCAAGTTATAAAAAATAATAATATGATAATGATTTTCATCATTAATTGATCTAACGCATATAATTTATTCCCGAAGTTAAAACGTTTCGTTTTCCAATCTTTCTATGCTATAAAACATATTATAAAACAAGTGAAATACGAATAATCACATCCACAGAAAATCTCGTTATAACTTTTAACGTTTAAAGTTTTGTTTAGTTAACATGTGACCGTCGGTTCGTATCAAAAAGTTTAATTATAGTTTGCTTGAGTTAATATAACTGTAAAAAGGTATAATATATACACCAAAGATGAAATAATAAAGTATATTATACCGCAATATTATGTATAAATGTATAATGTATTAATGTATGAGAAAGAATAATAGTATATAATAGTTTTAAAACAAAGTAAAATATCATAGCAATAAAATTATTTAATAAATAATTATAATATAACTAGCTGACCCGGCAAACGTTGTTTTGCCAAAAAGTTTTTTTTAAATATTAAGTGGACCCGGTGAACTTAATGCCTTCTGATAAACTTTAGAGTGATAATAAAACATATAGTTCAAAAAGTTATTTATTGATTTATTTGAATTGAAACAGAAATCAGTTGGTGCATTATGATAAACAATGTTTTTCGTTTTGTTTTCTGGCGCAAAAACAAACAACGAAGACGGTTTGCCAACACGCGAACTGGCAACGTACAGCTGACCGTGCGAAAAACATGAAAATTCCAAATTGATCCCACAGACTTCCAATGATTGTCCTTGCGAAATATTGATTGTCATCGCAAAAACCAATCGAACGGGAAACTGAATCCGCTTAAATTGAAATGGAAGATCTGTTGGAATGATAGAAATTCGTGGGATAAGGACTTTTTCTCCTTTGAATTTTCATTTTATGATCGTTGCTTGTATAAATTGTCCATCAATTTCTTGACGGATAATCGCGTACAATTGCACAATTTTGGATGATTTAGATTCCGCAACATAATAATGATCGATCCCACCTTTAACTGTAAATTATGCGGCGGAGTTCCTTGCACATCAAGCGAGTTCAAGAATTCTGTCAGATAGTTGGTCGCTTCATTTTCGACGGTCACGCTATCAACGGATTTGTATGAACGCAATTCACCAGCGATTTTACTTTGAATAATCCAATTCAAGCAATAAAACGCCGATAAAAACGGATAAAAAGGTCAGGTTACAGATATAGGTTGAAACGCTGCCTATAATATAGGTATACAATTTACACGTTAAATATTAAAAAATATTTGTGATGCGGGTGTTCAGAGCTTTTCCAAAATTTTTTTTCGTAAAAACCTTCTCCTGGAAATTACGAACAATTTAAAAAAAAATTGAGCCAAATCGGCCCAGCCGTTCTCAATTGATGATTTGTTATACATTTTTGGCTCCATTTTTATATATATATAGATATATAATTACTAGGGCTGGGATTTTTATGTAATAAAAACCAAAAATATGTACATATGTATATATAATTGAAATGGCCAAAATATTATTTAGTATAAAATAAAAAAATATGTAATAAGAAAAATTTAAAATTATGTTAACGTGTAAAATTTAAATAAATTTAAATAAAATTTTGAATAATATACTATTAATTGTTTTTAATTTCTAATCATTATAATTTGAAAATTATAAAATATAAAGATATTTTCACAAGCACGCAAACGCAAGTACTGACACTGTTGAAAATTCGTAAATATATTTTGTCTAATAATTGTTGAATATAAAGTATAATATAAGATCATTAATATATAGTTATCGAACAAAAATAAATAATATAAACTATAATCAATAAGTTATTAATATTTAACTAATACTTTCATATACTTATTTCCTATATGCATTATACACTTATAATTTTTACGAGTTCTATTATCGAAGTATAAATGTATAATACTTCTAAACCACGGAAATTGTCAAAATTCAAGCATTTTACAAATAATGTTAAAATATGTAAAATAAAATAAATTTTTATGAATATGTTTATTTTATGAATTTATCATTTGCAATGCTTAATTTATCATGATTTACTAAAAAATATGTTTTTACATACAAATCCCAGCCCTAATTATTACTATTATATTTTTATATCTAAGTTAATATATTATTAATGCTAATTTAAATGTTACTATATAAACTATTGTTTTAAGTTATCAATGGAGAAAAAAGTTCTGATTTTGTAAACATATGTTTATCATTAATCATATTTTGCATAATTGCAAAATAAAAATTATGATTAAACTATGTCATCAAATTCAGAATATATTTTTCATAATCCTGTACTTATAAATTATTAATTACCATCTCAACAGTCAGACCATGCTCGGTTAAAGGTCACATAATATTATCTCACAAATCTCGTGTTAAATCTAAATATCTAAATTATTATAAAATTTTAATAAAAAAATCATATACATGTATTGTTTCAAAATAAATGTATTACTAAAATATTGATAAATAATGATTATTTATTAAAAAAAAATTAAAAAATTAAATAAAAAAAAAATTGATAATAATTCTATTTTTATTTTTAATTCAAATTTACTGAAATAGATACTGAATGAAGTAAATTCAAGTGATAATGAGAAATTAAAGATTTGAATCTTTCAATGAAGGTATAATGACATTTTATTTAATTTAAAATCTATACTAACAGGTACCAGCCAAGTCTAGTGATTATAACTTTACGTACAGTCGTACATTTAACATAGTAATACATACAGTAAACTAAGATAGAACAAAAATAATTTCAATCTGATATAGTATATTTTTGGGAAATTTAAGTATCATAAATCATTTGTTTTGTAACAACCTTTTAGGAAGATAAGAAAAAAAATAAACAAGCTAATACATACATAATACCATTCCCACGTGTACAGTTTTCGTGGATTCTAAACAAGCTTATGATTGTTATTTTTAACGCCAAAGGGTAACAATAACACTATTATTATGAATTCAAATTTTGATATAATACATTATGTAACATAAATAATACATATAACAAATACTACTATAATATACTATGTGAAACGTATCACTTGATAAATAAAATAAGAAAAGGCCGGAAATAAAATAACAAATTAGAATATCAAGAATGAATAATATTTTTTACATTTTATCATAAACCTTGGTAGAAAAAAATCATGAAAATTATTTACTATCTTTCAAAAGTATTGCAGGATTGTGGATTAAAGAATGTAACAAAACTAATAACTAGAACTTTGTAAATAAAATCCCTGTATCAATTAAATTCATCATCATTGTATATCAATATACCCATTATTCACTCATTATACATTTTCAAACGATTTAAAAATACCTACCCTCGACCATCTAGCTTTAGCTCTAGCTTTCTTCTCAACACAAAAAATTAAATTCTAGTAATAATTATTTAATGAAATAATTTATTATCCCCTAACTAATTTCCTGGAAAAGTCTGCAGGAGACTCAAATTTAATTAATTAGCTCAGAGATATTTAAATAATACATAATAATTCCTTAGTTGGAGGTGCTGATGAGTGAATTCTAATTAACGCTAGTACACATGTCATATGTACAGTTATTTTTCGATAATTCAATATTATATGTCCCATTTATTTTATTGATTATATATTTGATAGATTGCAAATAAAAATAAAATAAAAAAAGAATAGATACTTATTGCCAAAAAAAAAATTTAGATTTGCAATCAATTTGTTATTTCTAAAATAAGAAATAACCCAAAAACGAAAAAGTTTTATTTTAAAGTAAAGCACAAAACATAACATCGGTGGTCTTCCTTTAAAGTCTAAGGATAATTTTTATTATCTAATAAATGTATAGAATATAGTGTTACATAAAATATGCTATACTAAAATACATTAAATTTCGTATTAATTTTAATAAAGTTCTAATTATATGTCCCGAAAAATATCATAACATTTAATAAGACTTCAGAAAAATAATACATAGGAAATTAAAAAAAAAAAATTAGTTTTTAATTGTTTTCAGTTTTAGACGAAATTATAAAGATATTATTATGAAATTAAGACGTAAATATATTTGTATTCAAAAGTAAAATGTATTTCACTATTTTATTAGTACCTATTCAACATTTAATATTATAATTGTATGGATATTTTATTACCTTAACTGCACGGTCATGATAATATGTTAATATTTTTAAACGAAATAATTAAATAATTCTTATACTAAAATCAATTAATATAATATTTTAATTTGTTTAATACAGAGTAAAATTTGGTTGAAAAAAATGTTTATTTGAAAAACTATGAATTTTTTTTTATATTATTTATTTTGTTATCTTTTAGTCGATACTCATCATCAGTTTTGAAAAAAAAAACTATATTTTATATTATTTTAAAAGTTTTTTATTTATTTTTTAATAAAAATTACAGTTTTATTTTTATATTTTAGAGCAAAACATTTTGGGAAGTACTTTTATATTTAAAAATTAAATTTTATACTAGTGGTTGTTAAGTAATAAGTATTTAAAGTTTTGATGAGTGGAGAGGAAACTGCAAAATGTTGGTCCATTACTGTACTTATATAAGCTTTTAATGCTTTTAACTAATTAAATGATTTTCTGAAATTTGATTTTAAGGTATATACGTCATATAAACGATTATGTATTTAAATTATTTATTTTTAAATGATAAACTTAAAGTGCTACAACTAAAAAGAAATAATCTTAAAATTTTTAGAATAAAATTACTAATATGATATTTTTTACTCTTCAAATAGTGGTGTAGATAGCTAATATAATTCTGTATAGTATATAGTATGAGTAAAAAAAATAACTTTTTTTTCAAAATTAAAACTTTAATAAATTATATAGCCAATTTAATTCTTCAAATAAATTGTTTATGCATTTGAAATGTTCATATTTTTATGTATTTTTAATTCATGTTAATAACAATTGTTTTTTGAATAAACTTGTAAATGTATTATAAGGTTCCTCAAAAATATATTTTGTAGTAATAAAAATCTATTTAGATGACATTGTAGAAATGTTTGTAAATAAGCCATGCGTTTGAAATTAAAAAATATCCGGCTTAATTTTTTTATTTTGGAAATTTCAGTTATAACTAAATAATGTATTAAAAATAAATAAACTAATAACGATATTATTCCATAGTAGTTTCAGCTCGTTAAAACTCTTTTTGTTACATATTACTTAAAAGCTACGAGAAAGTTTATAAGGTTACTTACTAGATTTTCTGCACTGAAACTAGTTTGTTTTAAGTATTAAAATCTAAAATAAGTTTGTTTTTTAATATTTTACTTTACCAATTATATGTATTAATTCTTAAAATATATGATTGTCATTTTTTTTTTAATTTTATCATCATCGTTTAAAACTTAAAAGTAATATTTTTTTTAATGGCGTTCCAATTATATTTTCCATTTTACCCAATATTATAATTACATTTGCAGTGTATTTAAAAATATGTTGTAAATATTCCTAATAATAGCTGTTTTTAAAAGAAAAAAAATATAACGTCAAAATATAATTTTTTTTATTTTTAGTTCATAGACATTTATTCACACATGATATTTTAATATTATACATTGTACAAATTACTATGATTTTGTGGTATCTCCAAGTAAATTTAAATATCATTAATTTGTAAAATAACTTCTGATCAAAAATCGTATTTTTACATTAAAATGATTTGATGTGTTCTTGATATCCTACCCTTAAATTTACTTTATGTAATATCCATCTTACACACGTATGCATAGACAAAACGCGGTTAAGCAGCCTGAGAAAAACTTCGCTTAATTTTAATTCTAGGGTAAATACAGTGGCGCAACCAAGGTGAGTGTTTTGGGTGTATAGACACCCACTTTAAACAGTAACTTTTGTCGATAGTATACTAACCATTTTGAAAATGTATTGGGGAACTACTGTACACGCTACCGTTGCACCCCCACCCCCTTGAAAAATCCTGATTAACTGAGTAAATATATCTATTATAAAATTAAATTATGACAATATTTCGGAGAGCAAGATGCTGAATTTTTTTTAAAAAATTAAGATTTTAAAAAGTTTAAGGTTATTTAAAAAAATTGAAATTTTCGCTAATTCTAAACGATTATAATGAACGTTATAATGGGGATAATGGAAAACACACACACACACACACACACACATTTTACCTTTTTTTAAACCGGCCATCATGCTAAAAAAATATATAATAATAGTAATTAAAGCAATACTCACCTAACCTTCGGTACGCGGATCCGGGGTTTGGAGAGTTTGAGAATACGATTTGATGGTTCATATACTAGTGACTTTGGCTTCACGCGGTAATACTTTTTTGTGTCTTCCCGTTTGAATATTCTCCGAGGTTTAGCCAATTGTAGAATGCGGTTCGATGCATTATATTTAAGCGCTGCGCGTGATACGCTTCTTTGTGTTGTTTTCCGGGGGGGGGGGGGGTGATATACTTCGTCCGATTTGTAAGCGGGAGCGTCAGGACCTCTTGTGGACCATGGTGGAATATATCTTTCTGTGAAAAATAATGATATTGTGATGAGTATTGTATGAACACAGCGTTGTAGATTGACGAAAAAAAACTAAAACAACGTTCGGATAAATTATTAAAAAAAATATAATAATAATTATAATAATTGAGTAAGAAAGTACTGTAGCCGGGGCTGAATCGAGATTTAGATTTTATTTTAGTTCAATTATATAAAATTTTAAGTTGTGATACTATTGTCTATTGTTATATCTTTAAAAAGTGCCATCGTGGTCGTATTTTATGATTTATTAACATGTAAATAGCAAAACTATACTTTTAGCGACGAATATTTTGGCTGTTATAATATTTATTATCCAAAATAGTATTGTTATAAAATATTACGCATGATATGATTGAAAAAAGTTCTCACCGTTTATGATATCAAATGGAATTTATATAAAACTAATCGTTTTACATAATGAATGGACTATGCAATTTATATTAAATATCTTAATATTTCAATTTTTTTTTTTTTTTTTTGCTTTAAGTGTGCAGAATAAAAATATTGTTGGTATTTGTAATTAAATCGAACAAGACGTAGTAAATTACACGTATTAATTTTTATTACTTAAGGAAATAATTTATCAAATTAACAATTTGAAATTTATTTTTAGTGTGAAATTTATTTCATAAGGGCTCGTCATTACATTTTGTACGTTCGAAGAATACTAATTGCAATGGATATAAATATATGTTTGTCATCAATCAACCAATTAAAATTAATAAAATTCATAAGTTTATGGTCTCTTGAGTAATTTTAATAATTAGACACTAATTGTAATAAGGAATGTATTTTAGAACTTTTTTCATAAGTCAGATATACCTACTTGAAACGATGCAACGTTTATTATAAAACTTACTTAGAGTATGAAATAATAAGGAATGATAAGGACTTAGTATACTATTATAATCAACAGTCATTTATGATATTATTTTTTTATTTTTATTTAATGTATAAACAAATTAATATGGTTAATGACGTATTTTGTCAGACTGAGAGTAAGATATTATTAAATTTCTTGCATAACAATACACTATGATCAATTTCATCATAATATGTCAAATTGTATGAATATAGTACAACATATCAGTACACATTTTGGGTTTTATAATAAATTACACAATCATATGTTATTTTGTATTTACGCTAACTATTGAGACATGATTACTACTTAGACCAGTGTTTCCTAAAGAATAATATCACCGTAAGCGATTGAGCATTCATTAATTTAGATCCATAAAAATAACTAAAATACCTATTATTAAATACATTATAAAAAATTTTAATTATAAATATAAAAACTACTCGAGATACGATTTTTATCAGGGAAGAAATAACAATTGTATATATATATATGTATAATTAATATGTACTTTAATTTTGTTTTTTAAATGTTGTAATAATTGTTAATTTAGCGTTTATTTCTCCTCGACCCAAAAGCAAATCATTTTTAAGATGTAAAAAATGTTTATTGAAAATGTGTCTCAAATATCAGTGATTAGTATAACAATGTGCACATGGAAGAAAATCCGTTTTGGAGCCACTGCGATTTAGTTATACTGAAGACTAGACTAGGAGTATGCGTCTTTCTATTCACTAACCACAATATATGTATAGTTTAAATTATTCATCCTACATTATTATTGTAATGGTTTAGCTTACTCCTCCTCTTCTTGCATGGTTTATATTTAATTTTTTCAACCGTAATAGATGGTTCGGAAAATATGCGTATTTCTTCCTCGAATCCTCCCTCGAATCTTCCCTCGAATTCTCCTTCGAATCCTTCCCCGATTCCTTCCATTTCATCGAATTGTTCCACTTTCTTAATCTCTTCGTTATCAGTTTTGTTGATATTGAACTATCAAAATTGTACCAGTCGTCCCAATCGTCCTCTACCTCCTAACTATTAGTTAAGTCAATTTTTTGGATAATTTCGTACGAAGGATTATCCCAAAAGAATTGTTATATTTAGTTGGACGGTTCGCTGTTCGAAATAGATGAAATAGTCCTTACCCCTTGCTCATCTAGGAATTCCTCATTGAAAATATTCTTGTATAAAGCCATCAACAGTTTATGTTCTTCGTTGGATATCATTTTCTCCTATGACTTATATGCGTAAACATACAAATGATTTAATTATTAATTGTTTATTTTTATTTAGACATGTTAAATCATGTATGTTTATTTTAATAATAATAAATTCAATAAGTATAGGTTACTTACGTAATTTTATGTCACAAAATTAATTAATTAAATAAATTATTATAAATGTGCGCGAAAGAAATAACAAGATTATACTAGAAACAAAAATGGTTATATTTATAGTAAAAATTATATTTTGTTAGTATCAAATTGTGTAAAAACTATTTAATTTTTATTTTAAAAATTTATTCATCAATAATTACTGTTCAATCTATTTATATTTTAAACAAGTAAAATAATTCACTATAGTTACCGGTGATTTATAAATATGTTACAGTTAAAACCCGAAATCTGTCGAAAATAGTTTTAACTAGTTAAAACTAGTATTAACCGCAGGCTCAAATAAGTAATTAAATCTAGTTTTAACTTTAATATACGTCTTCGAACTTGAACTAACTACATAAAACGCACGTGACCACAGACGATATATTCAATAAATATTGCTCGATAATTCGTCCGGCCGATTATCAAATCAATAAACATAAATTTATTTAGTCGTCCATCACTTATATACGATAAGAAAAATTCATCACAAAGAATCAAGTTTCGAAAAATCATATTTCCCTCTGTGCAACCGCAACAAAAGCATCAACGCGATCAGGGTAAGGCTTTGTAAAATGCACATGTAAAACATCCCGCGGAACAAATCGCTGTTTATGTAGAAAAAATAAAATTCTATGTACTTCTAAATGCCACGATAGGTTTGTCCTGTTAAGTGTAATAATATAATAAATGTCGATATTTAATAATTATCCTAATATGTACTTATATTTCTACTTTTCCCTAATTAAAACTAGTTTAATCTATTAATTTAAACAATATGGATTTTCATTAGATAATTCTAGTTTAACTAGTTAAAACCAGAAGTGACTAAAGGAATTTGTGAAAACTAGTTTTGACTAGTTAAAACTAGTTTCGACGGATTTCGGGTTTTAACCGTAACTAATATACATACCAAAATTACGTGTATTTGTTAATGAATTAATTCAAAAACAATTTGTTTTAATTCAGTTGTAGTGTTTACATAAATCAATAATTTGTGGTTTGGAAATATGAACACACAAACAAAATGTGGTTGTTTAGTTTTTCATGCAACTTAAAGTTATTCAAATCCTAAATCAATTCAAAATATATAATTTACGTAGATAGTTTATGATCGATCTGCGTGAATGTGATTTTTAATATACCTAGTTACCGCCCACTATAATAAGTGTAATAGAAAAGTTTATCACAATAAGACTTCATAATCTGATATCCTTCAATCCTTTAAGGGTAAAAACTTTGTTTCAAAACAAAAAAACGGAAGTTGATTTTCTTACTTCTTGTAATATGTACAGTTCCATTAAATGTATTGATACTTTCTAAAATGTTTACAGGTACATCATACACATCTTTTTAGATTGTTTATGGATAAAAATTAAATCTATTGCAGGTTTTCTTTATTTATTAAAAATGTTATTATCCTACGTTATATGTCAATATCATCTATAAAAAATATGAACCAATTAGTTATTTTTCGATTTAATATAATTAATTTAGAGAAATACTAAAATAGCATAATAACATAAAATACGTATTGAGTGTTAACATTATTTTGAATAACATTTATGTTAAACTGGTAAAATTAATTATTTGAATAATAAAATCCTTCTACGATTTTAATGAAATAAATGTATAAATTAGTCTAAGATAATATATAAAATAAATATATTTTACATTATCTATGATAAATATTATTATTATTATTATTATTGCGACAATTTACTGCGAATATATTAATATTACACTTACACTGAATAACAGTATATTCTCCTGTTCAGTTTTCACTGCAAAGTCTTTTGCCATAATAAAAGCTCTTGAGTTAATAACCGATCACCGACTCCAAGACACCGCTATTTTCACTGACTCTCTCGGTGCCATAAATAATATTAAAAATACATATAACCCTTCAGACATCGGCTTACATATCCAAAACAAAATTTTCACGCTACTAAACATCAATAAATATAAAATTAAACTCTTCTGGATCTCCGGACACTCCAGCATTGTAGAAAATGAACTCGCCGATCACACAGCCAAAACCGCAATTACCTCCCCATTATCAACGTTTACTCAATTCACTTCATTCAGGGACGTACAACTGCTAATAACAAATAAATGACAACTAAGATGGCATCATGAATGGTTATCAATTTATCATACTCCACTAAACTGAATCACATCAAACACAACATAAACAATTGGACCTTTCCTATGGAAATACTTCAAATTCCCAGAAAATATGAAGTTATTAAGTCATCTTAACAAGACTCAGAATCGGACACACTCAAATCTCTCATAGCTTCTTAATAGCTAAGGAAGAACCCCCGTCATGTACAGCATGTGGTGTCCAAGTCTCTATCAACCACATTCTCACTGAATGCCGAATTTACCATAATTTAAGAACAAGTTACAACCTACCGGAAACATTAGCTGAAATTCTCTACAATCATCCTCAATCAATATCCAACACCATCAATTTCATCATAGCCGCCAAACTACAAAACAAAATTTAAACAATTAGTATAAGTAGAATAAGTACACAATTACATAACATCATGTAATAATAAACTGTATTTTAACCCAATGTCCTATGTCGCCGAGAGTCTTAATAATAATAATAAAAAGTATATTCAAAATGTGTGAAAAAATTCATAGTTGAACATTATAGTCATTTTTGTACAATTTTCAAAAATAATGATGCTTTTACGAACGCGTACCTTATATAATATTATAATTCCGTTACAAGAATGCTGACATGCGGTTAGTAATAGTACTAGTAGTATTCTGTATATTACATAGAGGCCACTATATGAATAAAGTAAAAGTATCAAAATTAGTATTGTTAATATTTAAAAATTCAATTTTTCTATAATTATTAATGTATATTAATGTATTTATAAGTATGCAGACTAAAAGTAGACTAGTATTTTATGATCCAATACCTATGTATTATTTTTACCGATTTAATTTGTTTTAAAAAAATAAGTTATTGATCTAAAATAGTTATCATAAAAACTAAATTGTTGTCCATACAATGTTTTTGTTCATAACTTGATTCAACTAGTCTATAGGAAATATTAATGATATATATTATTATCTATTTTTTAAAGAATAAAAATAATTAGTATAAATATTAGAGTTATACATTTTAAAAGACAAATACAGGTAAAAATGAAATAACGTTACAAACATACGAGTACTTTTTATAATTTTAAATAATATAAAATGAATAAAAAGAGCCTACCTCATCCAAATAACTATTTTGAAAAAACATTTTTTTTATTTTAAATTTTATTTGGATAAGGTTACAAAATATAATAACATATTATAATATTTCAGTATCATTTATCATTACTTAGAAAACAATGCGAGAAAGGGAAATTTCTTGCTTTCCAAAAGTCCAAAAGTAATTCTGCTTACAAATTGTATTTGTAACTACAATAAAAAATTATGAAACAATTGTATAATTCAATATATATTTTTTTTTACATTAAACTTAATTCAATCAAATGTATTTTTAAAAACATTAATAACACTTGTGTATTATATTTTGAGTGATATTTAGGTAATTTAATATTTTCGGAGAATTAGAATAAAAGTTTTAATTTTTTATTGTATATTATTATAAATGTGATATGGTGAAAACAAATTCTGAAAACAATACCTCAATATAATTTTAGCAAGTTTTAGGCCCTTGAACTTTCTTAAAATAAAAAGTGCCATGCAACCTAAAAAACGTTGATATTCTTTATACCTTAAGTATTATTATATTTTAAATAATAATATTAATTCTATGTTGAAATTATTATTTAATAAGCTAGACGCTAGAGTTCTACTAAATGTATATCGACTTGGAAAAACGTGCTATTGCTACAATAAACATAATATCATTACGAGAAGTCAAAAAGTTCTGTACTAAACATTCCACCATTTTTTTTTCTCTACACAAGGAATGAACAACATCAGCCTCAAACAACATCGTTTATTGACGACAACAAAATACAGCGATCATAGTTCTATTTGGTAGACTAAAAACTGCTTTTCCGCGTAGCACTTGGATTGCATCATATATACATAACTTAACTTAACATGCAAGGATTGTGTAAGGATTTACAGATTACTGACTCCTTGTTTATGTCACACTCAGTGAATCTGCATAGGTACCTATACAGAACACAGGAGCGTTGAGTGTATATATTATTTGCATAGCCAACAATTAGTTTTGAATCACAAAATGTAGTTTTGTAGTCATTTCTATACTTTTTAATATTATAATATTTTAATTGTTTTTAGGTACCTACTTATAGATAAATAATAATAATAAAATTGTTTAACTCATGTTGTGCTATTCTATGACCTTAAATATTATTACCCTTAAGAACAGGGTTACTCAGGTAATATTGTATTGTATAATATTATGAATATCACATACTACATATACTGACATACTCTACTTAAATTTAATTAACGATTTTTTACATTGAGACGTCACCGTTTTCGACCCGTATAGTTTTCTTAAAAAAATATATTGTTATAACAACTGAAGTTAACAATAAAACTGATATTATATCAAACAAGTAAAAACTCTGTGTTATCTTTATTTCCAAAAAAATAATATAAATTAAATTAAACTTGAAAAATATGAAACAGTAAAATTTTCCAAATAAATATCGTATTATTTTAAAAAATATATTTAAATCTAATATTTTAATTCTAATGTATCGAATTTAAAATATATCCGCAAAACTTGTAATTATTATAAATAATTGCCATAGACGCCGAGTTTCTGGAGATCAACAAAAAAAAAAACTTAATTTTAATTTTTGAGACCTACCTACTCATGAAGGCATATTTTTTCATACAATTGTATGTTATAATTTTGATAATTTCTAAATCACTTTTAAGTATAATAATCATGTTTAATAAAATATAAAAATTGTAAAATTCAGTAAATATATAATTTTAAATTCAAAAAAAAAATATTGGCTTAAAAGGGGACTAGTCTACTCGTGCGCTGCTATATTGTGTTAGTTTATGAATGCACTTCATAAGTTTCTAGAATATGTAAAATATAATTTAGAAAACTTTATGTATATTTTTTTAATAATATGATTAACAAACCTAACCGGTTCGTGTAATGAAAATAGTTAATAACTGGATATGATTAGGGATGAATATAGACAGCAATTTAGTTTTAATCGAAGAAAGTGGTATGTTGCGGTTGGAATATATTTACGTGAAATTAAAATCAAGGATATAGGTATATACCAATTTCATTAATATTATATTTTAATTATTAAATTATAGCTAGATATTTTAAAGTTGTTTCAATATTCATTATCACTTTTATTAGTTATTAACAACTAATTTTTTTTTTCTAGTAATAATGTATTTATTACTTTTATGTACTATTGTGGCTTACACTATGACTATAGATTATAGAAAATAAAATGGATGAATGTAACACCATAACAATAAATGTAAAACTTTAAAGTCCAACTAGTTAAAATGATTCACGATAAATTCAATTTACCCAAAAAAGTGAATAAATTTTAGCTACAAAGTAAGTATAAATTTACACACAAAGCACACGTGAACTCAGTATACAAACACAAAGACAGGTGAATATAATTTTCTTGTAAAAGTATATAAATTGTAATCATCTAGCCCGTAGGATAAAAGTGTATTTCCAAACATTTTGCGTAGGTTTCAGCTGTTTGTTTTTGAGAATCTAGAATTATATATAATATACTGGACCTTTTGATCTCTATATTTAACGAGTATCTCTCTATAATAAATAATGATTTCTGTCAACGTAATTGCTTTTATTCAAATACTAATTTTTAATACTAAGTTTTAAACATTTATTAGAACCCGATTTCAGTGCCACCTGCTGGATCCAATTATTGTGAATCTAAATCATCCAAAGACCCATTAAACATACAAATAATTTTTCTCAAAAATTTTCAAGCAGTTTAGAATTTTTGTAGCATACAAGCGTACAGAATAATTTATTATCTGTTATATATATGTGAAAATATTTATTTATGTTTTATTAACTTATACGCATGCAGAAAACAAATTAAATAGTTACATTTTAATATTTTTGTAACTGACTAATTAATTTACCTCATAAATACTAGCTATAATATATACATAGTATTGTTTTGTAGCTTATAACCAATGAAAAATAATTAAAATATTTTTCTTTTACTCAACAAAAAACAAAAAAGAACAAAAAACATAGACACTTCAAAATCAATGCTAAATCAATATTTTAATTGCTGAACATAAATTGAGTTGGGTGTTAAGAATAATATTAATTAAATATTCTAATCATCCAAAGTTCCCCCGCTTGATTTATATTTATTTATTTTTTACAACCATAAAGGTTTTTACTTAATTTATTTATAACTTAGCAAAAGTCAATAATTAATAAATTATATAACGATTACCAATACATCGTATTATAGTAAACTACGTTTGTAAATATTATAATATATGGATTATTAATCGTAATAGAATGTATTCAAAAAAAAAAATTAGCTAAAATATTATCAAAAAATCAGTTCTTTTTTGGGTAACCACATATTATGTCGTCTTAGGGACTTGTTTTGTAAATTTATTGTGAATTTAGAAATAGGAATGAATAGTAATATTAAAACAAATTTATTCAAAGGAATTCATTATTATTATTTTTTTTTTTGGTGGTATCAAAGATGAATAATTAATTTGGTTCGTTTTTTACAAACGAATCTGACCTTTATTTTATGAATACTATCCATGATTTTCTGTTTATCAATTGAATTGCATGTATTGTAATTAAAATTCAATATTTGCTCAACAAAACCGTATTGTCAAACGTTCATCTGTGTAAAAAATTTTATTATATACACAAACAAATAAAAAAGCACCAATTGTGTAATGTACATTGTACATAATATACTTTTGCGTAAACCTAAGCGCAAACTAATTAGTTATGTTTATTGAACACATGAAACATAATAAATAATATAAATAATAAATATACACATATATATATATATGTATATATATAGGTGCTACCCTTCAGCGACAACAAAACATATCCTCCGTGATTGGAAATTGAATAAACTCTCAAATATATTTGTACGAAATAAATGCATTCGTTTTTGTTACTATAGTTGTATTATTATTACGCGAATTAACTAACGATTGGCGGTATTAATGAGATTTTAATTTAATATTATACTTATTATAGATATATAATATGTATATTAACATTAATGTATAATTGGACTAGACTTAGATTTAAAAAATACTGAACCGAAATGCAACAAATGTTACACAAGTAATTGCGGAGTGTTCATAGCTTAATCTTACAACTCATTTAAGTTTCTATAGAGTTGTAGCTACACACCGGAATAATATGATTTCGT
This sequence comes from Rhopalosiphum padi, assembly GCF_020882245.1. NCBI lineage: Eukaryota > Metazoa > Arthropoda > Insecta > Hemiptera > Aphididae > Rhopalosiphum > Rhopalosiphum padi. The sequence continues at coordinate 5,666,664 of NC_083598.1, read as the reverse complement.
TCTTATATTATAATATTATGGTGGTCATTGATTACACAAATAAAAGATACTTTTATGTAATCTATATATACATATATATATATATATATATATATATATATATATATATATATATATATATATAAATATATATTTATACATAATACTTATTTATTAATATATACTTGTAATTTTTATAACCAAAAACTACTCAACTGATTTTGAAAAATATCAAATATCGTTTTTAGGTATACTAAAAAAGCTAAAAAAGTGGTTTTTAACATCATTTGAAATTATATTAAATAAACTTAGGGTAAATTACATATATCGAAAAATTAGTTCATAAATCGAGCTACAACGATACCATTTTTCCAATGAATTAAAGTACTGTATATAACCACAATTGTATTATACCAATCGTGTCAATTAGCAGCCCACAAAAACGCAAAGTAAATGCAACACACTCGTTGCCACAATAAGACGCGGACGAATTATGAAATATAATTAACTACCGGTGTTCGTTTGGTTCCGTCGATAGAACCACGTGTTGATAGATACGATTCAGTCACCTGATTGTAGTGGTGGATGATTTGGTGACGGATCACGCACACGCTCAATGACGGGTGTCGGAGCGACGAATATGGATGCTGAGTAAAACGACACGCACAATAGTTCGAAAAAGGCCGACGGCAAAAGAAATATACGCGTGTCGTAAAAAGCGTGTTCACGCTCGGGCCGTGGCGCATCGGCACCAACGAGCGGAAAAACACTGTCGACCGGACACGGAACAAAAGCCCGGCTTGTCGCATTTATTGGCATAAGGAAGAGGGGTTCGAACGTTCTTGATCATCCACGTTATCGCAAAACCGATTTGGGAAGTTCGATTGCTGAAGGAAGGCTGTGGTTTGAACAATAGTATATTATTATTTAATACTTTGTAATGCAAATAAATAAATTGTACCTTTATAACTATTATAAAACTTTTTTTTTATTATTATTTAAAATCCAACAAAACAGAAAATATTCGATTTACAAATTAAATTTACCTCTCTCCTTTAAGATTTAAAGCTTGTGTTGGAGAGAGGAGGTTAATGTAGTTAAAAAAAAAAAACAAAAATAAATATTTAATATAATATTATATAAAACAGTGTAAAATATTAATATATAACATAATAAAATAATTAGATTAAGAGATAATCAAACTGAACAATGCAATTATAAAAATTACAATTGTAAAAGCATAAATGCATAGTATAATATATTATATAATATAATATAGACGTTGTACCTATAACATTAGAAATAAAATAAACAACGAATAACCAAAAGACTACATATTACATACAAAGCGTAATACAAGCATTTAAAATGACGTATAGCTGTAATAGGTCGATAAAATATAAAAATACAATCTAAACAAATTATAAAGTTTACGTTTCAGTGGTACTAACGAAATTCGAAACACGATTAACATGCTGCTGTTTCCATTTTAGTAAAAATCACCATAAATTAAAAAAGTTGTTGTCCGACAACTGCGCAATCGCTATAACCACCACCACCACCACCACCACCACCGCCACCACCACCACCATCACCACTTATTATTTAGGCTTATTTGAATTTATTAAGTTTTCTACGATAATTTAGGCAACTAATTAAAGCTGTGTTGTAAAATTGAATAAATCAAGACATGGAGGATTTTTTTTCATTTATTTATTTATTAATTTATTTAATTTCCATGAATATTTTAAATATATAAAATATAATTTTATTTTAAACAGACGGAAACGTATTACTGAATATCATATCACTTATATATGCATCGATTTACTGTTTATGGCTGCTTACTGAAGTGTTGATTATATATGATAATACTTAGAATTATGTTTAATTATTTATAAAAATTGAAACTATTTTAAAATAGTATTTAAATTATTTTCTGACAACCGGCCCGGGACAGTTCCTTATATCACTAGATGTGGAAATACATTTATACGCTAAACATGTCCTTTAATCCGCTGGTTTTTGCGTAGAATCGAAATTGTTTGGTTGAAAGTAACGCGCGTAAAATGAAACACAAAAGTATTTGGTGGCGCAGGGAAAAAATAAATAAAAACAACTCTGAAACAGACAAGATAAATGGATTCCGACTTATCTGTTACACATAGTCAACCACCGGAACTGCCAATTTGTTTAAAAGTTTAAAAGGTAAAACATACGTATACAGATCGCGCGAAGCATAAAATAGGTATAATAATATTGACACACATATATATATATATATATATAACCTATAATTTATGTTAGTCTCAAGTAGGATGTTTTTTGGTATGCGGTTGTAGCGGGAGAAACGTCTATTACACACTTACTTATTAGTAATAAGTTATTACCTATTGTATACATTTAATAATAAGTAAACATTAGGATTAACGTATTGTTGTGCATACAAGTGGGATATGTGTTTGATAAATTGTGAACTTTGAACTATGCGTAATAAATAAATACGATATACGAATTGATAATTTGTAATTATGTACTATAATATGTATTACTTAAATTTTAATTTGACTATATTGATATGAGTTTTATTGAAACAAGCTACATATCGTTAAACTTTAATAAGTAATTGATTTACTTTTTAAATAATTACCATACTTTTATAAGAAAAATGAAAATATCTGAAAACGGTTACTTCAGTTAGGTATATAGGTATAAACATTTCGAGAAACTCGAGAAATATTTTGTTCTAAAATATTTCATGCGATTGAAAAATATTTTAATAAAACGTATTTATTTTTGTGAATGTTGTCATTTTAGTTATTGTTTACTTTAATATTATGATATAAAGATTTATACAGCACTATAAATTGAAAATCAATAGTGTTACAGGAATGCAATAAACATTATTTCTATAAAAATTTGATATCATCATTTATCAAGCAATGGGTAAATTATTAAATAATTTCTAGATACCAGTTATACTTAACAATACATTTATGTAATAATCACATTATGGATTATCATATTATTTCCTGGCCTTAAAATGAAGTTCAAATCAAATTAAGTAGAGATAAATGAATTAATTGCTTATATTTTATTGGATAAACACAATGATTAATGAATTCCATATAAAGTACCGAACGCCATCCCATACTTTTGAAGGAATGCGTACAAGTTAAGTTTTAAAGAAACTTCAACAATTATTGTGGAAATTTACTGTCATCGTATATTACAATAAATAACAACCACACGCAAAATATTACAAATCACGGCCAAAATACTAAATAAATCTAACAATACAATAAGACAAATTCAATAATATCTAATTTAGTAAAAAAAAAAAAAAAATCATGAATAACGCTTTTGCACAATAGATAATATGTAATTATAATTATAATATAAATAGACGATCAATATAATGCCCTATTATAATGTTAATCACTGTGTGCGATGTCAAGTCGTCTTGTCCCATGGCACTACATTAATGTTGAGCATACTATAAAGCAGAGGTCACCAACTAATTTCTATAGAGGTCCGTTTTGAAACTTACCATACTGGCCGTGGTCCTTAACAGCTAGTATAAATAATATACACACGTAAGTAAATACATTTAAAAAAAAAATAGTATTTATATTGATTTATTTATGCATTTTTTCAATACAGATTAATTAAATTCTTTTGTCGTAATATAAATTGTATATGACCCACTTATAATTTGAATTTATTTATATTATAAAAATTTTAAAATCTACTCCGCAGATAAGGGTCCGAAAAAAAGTGTTCACGGTCCAGCGGAGTTGGTGACCTCTGCTATATAAAGTATGAAAATAAGTAATATTATTTTATATAATTGGTATATAATATATAATAATTGTGGAGCGCTACCAATGGTGATTTACCCTTCCCATCATTTAAATACCGCTTAATTTACTTATTGTATAATGTGTACATACAGATTGTAAATATAAAATCTTGATTCAATAATAAAAAAATATACATAATATGTATATAAAAATATTATATTATTGTAATATTAACATTATACAATAATATGGAACAGTAAGCAATTCAGCTACAAAATTTCCATGACTATACATTTTTATTTCCAATATTTCAGAAATACACGATTTATTATAATACATTTTTTTGGTTATTAAATGTTGACTACAATTAGTTGAGGATTAGTTACAGCATATCTTTGTAGGTCTATTTTACAGGTATTTTATAAGTTAAGTGTTTTTTGAAATGCAGATAGATTACCGAATATAAGTACCTAAGAATAACAGGTTAATTGTGTTTCTATAATGAATGAATGTAATTTTTAGATAAATAAATAAAATACATAAGAAAGGTGAATATTTGTATTTTTATGTCTAAATTTTAATTTAATTTAAAATTATATTGAATTAAATCATTAAATCGTTTTAATTTATAATAATAATATCATGCCAATAAATATACTTTTGTAAGGAGGGACAATACATATTATAAATACGCAATTATTTTATTATACATAGTTATTGTTTTTTCGATTATTATTTCAATCAATTATTGGGAATATTTTTTACATGTGATAGTGCACTAGATGATGTATTAAGTATATAAATTAACATATCAGTGTGATAGTAATTTTTGAAGTGCCCTAATTCATATCACGGAAAAACTTTTGGCCTGATATGAACATCCTTTACCACAATAGTTACAAAAATATCCTAACGTTAAATCAGTGTATGCTTATTAATAAATATTTAAACAAGTATTTTTTTTATATAATATATAAATATATAGTGTATAAACCTTAAAATATTTTTTTTTTTAAATGCACTAAAAATTGCATTTAAAATTATTTTTTATATTGAAAAAATGTGTTTAATAATATAAATTATTTATCTCATGTAATTATTCATACATAAATGCATGTATGTGTATGTATACCTAAGTGTCTACAACACGTGTCAACAACAATTTTGTCTGGCGTCACATTTATCTGATCGGTAAAAACATAATTAATTATAAAAATAGAAGTACGACATATTATAAGATATATAATATTTAATTTTATTCATTTAACTAAATTTTTATCGAATTTGATCCATTTTCTATGAAAATGACTTAAAAACATAAAAATACCCTAAAAATGTTAAAAAAAAAACAAAATTAGAGTTACATTTTTAATTCCTTGATGTATACAATTAAATTTATGCTTGGAAAGCAATGTTTTCGAACACTCACAAAAAAAGCCATTTGTATTCAAATCCGTTCCCTAATAATAACGTAAATTATAAAATATCCTTAGAAATAGATGTTGAAACATATTTTCTGCAATTTTTTTTTTTTTTGTATGCAATGGCTTATCATTGAATTCAAATATAGTAATATATAGTATATAGTATATTAGGTAAACTGATAATAATTATAATTGACTATTTTTATCGTGTAAATGTTCCAGATAGTATAATGATGCATTATATAATTTGTCTTTTTAATAAGCATCAAATAAAAATAGCAAACACCCCTTATTTACTGAATAATTATAATTAATTTTATACAGAAAAATTAAGATATTATGGGATGTTATAATATGTATATGGGAGAGTTTCGCAAGAATGCCGTTATTATGCCGTAGACGATAATATTATTATTTTGTTTAAGAAACTAATTTTATCATCTTTGTTCTTTTAATATGTTTTTGTTTTAACACACGTGATATGTAATATCATAAGGAGGATATATAATTCTCTAGTGGTTATTATTATTATAAATTGTACTTTATAGAAAAAATTAAAAATATATAGATATTTCCAAAAAATTATAGAATATACTTTTACTTTTTTTTATGTCAATAAAAATTTGTTATAAAAATAGATACAAATAATACATCTTACAAGACATAGGTTGAATATTTAAAATATCGAGGCAGAAAAAAAAGTTCATGATATGCAAATGTTTAAAATAGTTATAATATTATTAAAATATTTGCTAAATATTATAAAATAGTATAACCAGAAAGTTGTATACTACTAACAAACACTGATGACAGAGATGTCAATAACATTGCATACATCTGGCAAAACTTTATACGCATCGGATTTCCTGCCAACAGAAGTCTGATTTTGTGTCAGCTGGTTTGAAATCATTTTTTATGATTTTCAAGTCTCCAATTAAATGACATTTCAAAAGATCATCGTTATGTTTTTCTGTTTAACTTCAAACGTTATTCTCAGAAAGTAAATGTTGGCCTTTGGATACGTTTTCAAAACTAAAAATATGAGAAAAAAATATTCGTAAAACATAATACTATAAAATGGATGCTATTTATAAAAATTTTCAAAATGTTAATTTTTCAACTTTAAATTTATTTATTAATACGTTATAATTAGGTCCACCCGATTATACTTTCCCGAACCCAAGTTATTTCGAATGGATATAAGTATAAATAAATAAGGATTTTACTAAATATTCGGCTTATCCATGAACTTGTTTTAATCAATTTTTTTTCCAAAATATGGTCATAAATTCTTCACAGATGTATTATGCTGGCATTTGAAGCACGTTTTTATAATAAGAATAGCTTCTATCGTTCTGGAATTTGTCCATGTGTTGTCTATGAGTGAAAATACACGTTCCACAGCTGTATTTGAAGTCGGCAAAACAAAACTGAATTCAACAATTATTTGTTATAATTTTAATGTGTAGAACAATAATTTTTTCTCCTAATTAAAAATCGGTATTTTATCAAGTAAAATTTTAAAACCGGGAGAAATCATTGTCCCGAAAATATTTCTCGGGACACTGGACACTTGATTAAAAACCGGTAGTATCCCGACAAAAAAAAGATGTATGAAAACCCTAGATTTAATCTATACAGATAATAAGTACCATTAATCTTAATATATTGGTTGTTAAGTAACAATAAGTTAGCATTAATGGACGGGTACTTGGGGTACTTAACAGTAAAACCTGAACTGGTACTTTTTAGGAATTATTGTGTTTTTCTTTTTTTTTTGTCTTATTAGGTTTCTAGACTTCTGCCTTTTGAGTCTTTGATAGACATTTCCAAGAAGTGATATGGATAATAGTTATTTCATCAATAGGTAACTGTGAGGGTTTTAGTTAGAAGGTAATTTAAAGTAATATAATTTGGCTAATTCATTAAGGATAGGCAGTTGTATAATTTTGATTGGTATTAAGATGTTAAGTCTGTTAAACTGTTAACTGGTTTACCCTTGAGTTTTATACGTGAGCTTCAAGTTACGAAAAAAATGTATTAAAAAAAAATAAGGAAAATAATAAATGATTAATGTGTTATTCCTTAACGAATATTATAATAATAAATATAATATTGTTTAAAACATCTCCAGTTATTACGTTACAACATATTATTATGTCATGCATATTATATAAGCATAACATTAATATATGTTAATATTAAATTTATTTAATAATATGTTATATATCATATATTTGGTAAATTCATTTTTGTTATTATAACTTCTTACAAAATAAACAAATATTAAATTATACAATGCATTGTAAATTGATCATGCATTTTATAAATTATAAACTTAAAATTGATATCAGTTACACAATATTCATAATAAGATGAAATGTAATCTATACCTACCATAATATCCAAAGAGGCAATTTAAAATGTATAAAAATAATTTAAAAACGATGTACATAATATTATGAACCTAAGTGCAAAATAGATATTACGTAAATGAAAAATGATAGTGCGTATATTAAGGTGGAAATACCTACTTACCAAATAGTTGAAATATTTTAAAATTATTATGTTGAATACTTTTTAAAATAAATATGGGTTCTGATAACTTTTTATTAAAATTGTTAAATCTAAGATGTTATATATTTACTATTTTGTTTTAATAATTTCAAAACATTTCTTTTATTTTCACTAAAAATTTAAATACGTTTAAAAATAAAAATATAAATAATACGTTTTAAAATTAATATTATTACGTTTGATAAAATTATGAAAATTTAATTTTTTTTATACTTTAAAATAAAAAAAAAAACAATGTCATTTTTGGTGGAATTTTGTTGTAAAATTACTTATTTATATTTAAATAGCATAAGCGTTAGTATAGTTATAGAAAAAAAATGTTGGAAAAAATATACACATGTTCTCGATATGAGTAAATTTGATTTAGCAAGGAAGTTCATGTCCCAATTACGAGTATATAATATAAGCCGGGTACAAAATGTTGTAAAATGTGGGAAAATTTACCCTAGCTATGGTTACAGTTTTTGTGTGCGTCTTCGTTCTTTAGTTAACGTGTTCAAATTCACACGTAATTTAATTAAAATTACTTGATAAATTGAATTAATATCAACTAGTTTTGAACCCATGGATGCTCGATGAGAAGTAATAGGAATTATACAGCATTGTCCAATAAATATTATTTATCGGTTCTAGAAAATAGTCTTTACTTAACGATCTAAACCATGAAAATTCTTATAACGAGCCTTATTTTTTAGGAGGTACGTATGGATCCATATAAAATAGTATTTAGTTTTACCCAATAATCAAAGTATTAAGCACTGGCGATGCATAGAGTATCGATTTATTATTACTAATATAATTTAAACTATTTTGTATTTTTTATTGAATTGTATATTATGTTCATATTTTGTATAAGTATATTTACTCAAATTCTTAAAATTAAAAAAATGTCTATTTAGGCGTTCATAAAAAAGAAAATAATTATTTTATGCTTTGTCAATTTAAGTATTAAATCTAAATTAATATTACATTTTACACAATATATTACACATATTATACTTTGTTGATGTAAAGATATATTATGTCAACGTAATTACTAATTATTCTTAAGTCATCCACTAGAACAATATAATATTTTACCAACACATTTTTTTTTTATTGTTTTTCATTATAAATACATACTTGTACTAACATAATATTGATTTTATTCTGCAATGGTAATATTTTTATCAATCAAAAAACTTTTGAACGCAATAATAACTTCGATGCTGGTTTTAAGCAAATTAAAAAAACTCGTTTATTTACTCTCACTAATTAATTATAATTTTATTATAAATGTATAAAATATATGACGCAATTTATTTGCAGGACTTTCATATTTTCCAACTAACACTTTTACAGTAATATAATTTTGATCAATTTGACAGCATGACTTTTAATTCTATATTTTAAAAATGTATCTGTTTTTTACTGGAATGCTGTAATCCATAGACCGTTTAAACACTTTCACTATCAACAAAATAATTTTAACAAATTCAATGAGTCGTTTAGTTTTCAGTGTTTATTACCAACAAAACAGCTACATATTCTGTTATTTAAATCGTATGATCCAATTATTATTAGTTATGTATATTAAGCTTAAAATGCACAAAGTATTAGCTATAGTATAATGAAAAAATTTTATAAAAGTTCTCCAAAAATAATTTTACTATTAAGTCTAGACTTAATTTATAATTTCCCAATTATTATTTTAAATCTTTATACTTATGATTTAATATAAGTAATAATTGCAGTATACATAATAACATTTAAGACTAAAGAAAATTAAATAATTATTCTATATAACTAAAACAATAAACGTATGGTAATATACTATACTTGTTATGCCATTGCCCGCGATGATAAGCAAACAGTTCGTGCATTTTTTAGTACGTGAATGGATTGAATGATGAAGTTTGTGTTACAAAATCGTGAAACTGAAGGTTAAATTCTTTGCATACATAGCTGTCGGGAATTCGGAAAAAGCCAAATGGTGATTACTAGGGGTTAAAGATTGGACACTATGTTTACCTTGTGTCTATATATATATATCAAATAGAAATAGTTTAAACATTAATTATACTAAATGAGAGAAAAAAAAAGAGGGACGGAGAATATAATATAACAAAGGACGATTAAAAAAATTATATAATGACATTGTGTGGGTTTAATTCATAACACTTTAAATTAATAATGCTAATATAATAATACGTATTACGTATTTGTATAAGCTATCTAATATTATGTTAATGCACAAAAATATATTTTATAACTTATTATATGTATTTACAATATCCGTTTAAGTTCCATCACCGTCAAATAAATATAAATTTTAATAATAATAATTGATATAATAATTTTTTGACATAATATAGTTATGCTAATATATTTTAATCAAAACATATGATTAATCAATATTATTATTAGTATGTTAAGTACGTTTTATATATTGGTTTTTATTAAAATGAAACACAAGTTGTGTTTATATTAACAGTGCATATCTTGAGTGGGTTTTATTTTGTTTTACTTATCTTTATAAATTACATATTATAATGCGTCTTATTTGGTCAATAACTCGTGTTATTATTATTTATCAAACGCTGTATACGTTGTTTACAAAAACCGTTTTTTTGTTTAAACGTTTTTTTAAAACTAATAATTGACGTGTAGTAGAATTTGAGGGCCACTATACTTAAATTATGTTTAAACATATTTTGTTTTACTAAGTAATCCAATCATGAGACATCGAGTTGCTAAAATGATTAAATATTTTAACATTTGTAATTTGAGCCATAATGTTACGTGTGAGATGCAGGTTCGTTAATATTATGTCTTTTTCTCATTGAAAAAAGCGTAATTGTGATTGTTCTTTTAAAAATATTTAAAGAACCTTAAAAAAATAAGAAAATTAACAACATTTAAAATATTTTCAAAACGTATTGTCTTATTAATAATTAGACTCTAATTATTAGAGTATGTCTATCTAACTGATAGGTACCAAAGACAAGACGTAATCAGCTTAAGGGTTATAAACTTTTGAAAATCTTACTTATTATTATGCATTTTAAATTTAGAATAGTTAATTATTAAATAAACCACGTGATTAAGATAAGTATATTTTCCAATTATAAACACATTTATAATTTATTTCATATATTTCAAAACTATGTGTAACACAAATATTTATATAATATTTTCCATACTATAATTTGGATAATATTGACTTGGTTCCTACTGTTGGTAAAATTAACTGTTCGTTTGAAACGTTTTAGTTGATTAATAATATTATGTCAATTCTAATTCAGAAGGATGTGTAAAACATTCAAATTTCAATAAAATTATTATAACATTTTAGTGGTAGTGTTTGCAAAAATGATGTAGCTATTTAATTAAATATTGAAATAAATAATATTATATAATATTATTAATGTTTTAAACAGTTTAGTTTTCTTTTTTTATTGATAGTCTTTTTTTTTTTTGTATTATTAAATAATAAGATAATTTATCAGATGATGAACATCATATATTTCTCATAATATGAACGTATCATAATTATTATAAAAGAATTTATCACAAAAAGCAACATTAGTCAGCTAGTTCTCAGAAAAAAAAATATAAAAACAAATAATCACAAATAATTTATAAATCTAGTAACTATATATATTTTCTATATTTTTAAAGTTTAATATTGTTTTTCAGCCAATGTTTAATAAAAAAAATAATAATATTTACCTAACCCGTAATTTTTAAGATAATTATAAAGAAAAAGTATTGATTTACTATTCAAACTAGCGACGCAAATTAAATCTAATAATAGTTCTTGTAAAATACGTTATTTTTTAAAGACGTTAATAAGTACCTAATTATAAACATAATATTACTATTTGTTATATAGGTATATATAATACGATTCCCTTAATAAATAACCCCAGACAAATAACTTTATATTAAAATTGATAGGTACTTATCTAAAACAAGTATTCATGCGATTTTAATGTCAGACTATGTATGATTTAAAAATAGTCAATTTTATAAGTCATGATAAATTTCTATTACAATACCACTAATAGTGTGTAAAAAAAATATTAATATTTCGTAATCGTTTTCTTAAATTGAAGTATTATTTTTTTATTATTATCATTGTTTGGTGGACATTTCATGTTTTCGAAAGAAATATCGCTGGAAAACATCAAATAGTGAACGTAGAGGATTTTTTCATGTATTCAATGCATTGTTCCATTCACGTTGGTTTCTTAAATATTTTAATAACTCCTCAGCATCAAGAAGAATATTTAATTTTAAATAAAAAAAAAAAAAAATTAAATATTATTACATTAATCATTGTACCCACTTGCCTATATTTTTTTTTAATTTTGAAAAATCTCATATGGTGTTATTTTTTCACGGGGTTATTTTTTCGCGATTCCGCATAAAACTATTATGTTTCATATAATTAATATTGAAAAAAATCATACATTCATAGTATACAATTATTTTATAAATATTATATAATTAATTTTTATATTATATTCTGATACACCTCAATGTAAGTAAACCTTGTATCTAAGTATGTATCCTTAGTTAGAATTAGTGACTTAAAGTACCTAATTGAATATTTCTAGTTGAAATTCATTTATAAGAAATAATTTAGTTTTTAACGTTGTTACAATTCGATAATCAGTTGGCATTGGTGCAAACCATATAATATATATATTTTTTTATAACAAAATAAATCTTTTGAAGCTGATCTTTAGAGTTTTTTTTATTGGTTGTCATTGGTATAAATTGGACTATCTGGGTAATACACCTACTAACTGGAGGTTCAATAAAACGACACCCAGCGAATTTCGGTGTAAGTGTATTTTAGATTGAGTGAAATTTCGTTTTGATCTATTTCAAACGTGAGCCAATTGAACCAGGGCATCACTGTTATTTTTAATATAAAAAAATGTAAGTCGAAAGCTGAGTTTAAGTGCGTATGTATCAATGATCTGCGGTGATATTTTGCTTAAACAAACGTACTTATTACTTAATGTTTATGGGAAAACGATTTAAGTGTAAAGAAAACGCTTCATGCACCAATCAGTAGTCTTAATACAACAAAAATAAATATGTATATATAAATTAATGTTATTAACAATAGGTAATAATTAAATAAACTAATATAATAAAAGGTAATATTAACATACTTACATACTTAAATGTATACGTATAAAGTAAGTACCTACTTACTCATATATTTTTTTTAAGTTTAACCAACCTCCTTGCAAACAAATGGTGTGATTAGATTTATAGTGTAAATAAAAAATATTTTAAAATTAATCTACATATTTCGATAACGCTAATTTGTGAAAAAATACCAAAATGTATGTAAAAGTTTTAAGTCCCCAAGTATAACGCTTTTTAATTATAACAAAATAATTTACATCATTATTCATCATTAAAATACGTAATTTCATCCAAATTTGACTTGCAAATATCTATAATAAATAATACTATCAATGTATATGAAATCGTTTTTATTGATTAATGTTTTTACATTGATAATTTTAAGTTTATATAAAAATTCTTTAACTTTTTTATGGTACGTCCATGTGGAATAGTGCACACTCGTAAATGTGTATGCTCTACGTACATTTTTTTATAATTTGAATTATTCTTACATAAATATCATCAAAATGTAGAAACTTACGAAAAACAGGATTATAGCTATTCGGGTTATGACGAGCCCGATGGTAAATTTAAATAACTCAACTTGTGTATAACATTTTATCTGACGAATGCGACTCAATCAACATAAACCATCGTGGACTGGCCGCTGACGTACGGCATTATCTCAACCACTGGCCATAAGCACACTACCAGAAGACGAGACAACAGTTACTGTTGTCAATAATTCTCTGTGTAATTTGCAATGCGACGGGAAACGCTCGCTCTCTCGATTACTGCGAATGTCGTTCCAGTGATCGTCCATCTCCGACGTCATATAACTACCGTTCTGCGCACACACCATCATCTCAATATAACCGCGGTCGGCCGGCATTATTATTATTATCATCACGACCGACATTTACTATTTTTGTACATTAAACAGTTTTGATCTGAAACAATAATATAATATTATTAACCACGCATCGCTAATGATATTGATACAACCATTTATTGTGCTACCTCTACGCGTCAAGTGTTCGAGTGTATCCGCGTAATTATCAGTGCATGTCGAATATGTGATTGCATATAGTCACCATTCGTTTGCGGCCCACATATTATGTCAATATTATAAAGCTGTACAAAAATAGGTATTTTTTGACAAATAAATAAATTATTTACCATTAGCCGTATCAATGGAACTTATTAGAATTAGATTATAATTTAACGAATTAAAATTACTAGGTGTTTATTTGTTTTTAAATTAAAAATATTAAACATAATGATATTAACCACCTAATGATTTTAATGAAGACGTGTAGTTACTTCACAAAACAACTGATAAGTAGCAATGTCAATTATCGAGTAAATAAAAAAAAAAACATCGAAGAATAAAGTTGTTTTTTATGGAATTAATAATTACAGAAAACTAAGTTTCAGAATGAGTTTCTTATACATAATGAGTGCCAAGTGGGGAAGACAGAAACGTTGTGTACTCTCGTTGCGTAACTAATGGCGATAAGTGAGAAGTCATCATAGTGACATTATTGTAAATTCCATATTCTAAAAATAGCTAGTATGTGGTATTGATATTTATACTCTTTGTTACTATCATAGAACCACGTCACCATATAACATAATGTTATTATTATATTTTAATATTTATACTCAAACCTATACTGCTATACAACAATGTGAACGATGTATCATATCAGTGATCCGAAATGTTATAAGACGAATAATAATAATTTATTATAATTTATTCTGAACATATTTAATTATTACACCACATTTTTGTATACTGATTTCAAGTTAGCTAGAAAATCCTGTTATTTATTTATTTTTTTTAATTCTACCATTTATAATAGGTATACTGATTGTGAATTTAAGAATAAATTTATACACAAATGAGACGGTCTTAAATTAAACCAGGGGGTTAAGCCCCTACTCTAGTCCCTCAAATCGCACCTATGTATATTTATATATACCTATATATACCTAACCCAAAAGAACTTATTAAAAAAATCGTAACCATTTATTTCCAACAACCAGTGACCAATTTAATAATTAAAACGCCTAAAACTATTAATTACTTGTTTATAACTTAAGCATTAGAATGTCAAATTTTATAATATTAGTAGGATCGTTTTCGCTGTAATGATCCATTAATTCTAAAAGTAATGAAGCATGATATTATAATATGTTTTCATTTTAGACAATACTTGAACAAAATTTAACCATAATCTACGATTCAACTAAGCGAATAAAACAAAATTATTTTCTCATCATTTAATGCGTTTGATTCATATACATATATGTATATTATTTTAAATCAATGTCACGAAACCCGTAAAGTTCTTACCGTAACTATAATGCATATTGTTAGATACCTAAAGTTGACATTGTTTTATTATTGATTATAACGTCGATGATGAGCGATGGTCGTATAGCGTAATAACACTAATAATATTGTCCAAACGAAAAATTAATATTCGTCTGGTCAAATATAGACTTTTGACTACATTGAAAGTACACCAGTCGTGTATAATGCGTACAATAATAGCCAATAGGTAGATATAATATCGTGTTAATCCATTAGACAACAATAGAGTACAGGTCACAAAATAAATGGGTCAAACTAATTGAATATATTTGAAATATCTTCAATTATAATTTATCAAATGTATAATGATAAAAATTATATTTGTAATTTGATTTGGTTTACATATTATAGGTATATATCAATTAACTAGATAAAAAAATAGACCATCTGGGATGTAAAATTAAATTAAATTAAATACAATTTGGAAATTATTATACAATATAGATAGATAAAATATTATGTTTGTTTTTAACTCAAACCATTTGAATTCGTGCTGTAGAACTAGTTATAACTCAATTTTTAATGTCGAGAAGAAAGTATTTTCCCAAAACGAGATTTGTTAAACGATTGATATGAATTGATATGAACCTTAATACGGTAAACTCGATGAAAATTTCATTATTTTTGCGACTGTCGATTATTATATATTCTATACTAATATTAAATTATTAAATGGTGTCTAGTCAATTTTATTGTACCGTGAATTTATCTTGCATATGAAAAGTTGTACATGCTTTACATAATTTAATTTAAAAAAAAAACCAATATGAACATAATGTGATCAGCATAATTTAACTACTTTATTATATCACTAAAAAAACTATCTCACAAACATAATACATATACCTATTAATTATAATATAGCATAAATTCTAACAAACTGTTAGAACAAATAACTATATATCATACCTCTAGGTCATAATTTATTTAGTCATTGAAAAAAAAAACAATTTAAATGAATAATAATAAAAAACAAAATTAATGTAGAGGTAATAGAATTACATTAGGGACAAAAGATAATAATTATTTACCCAAATTTGCTAAAATATAAATAGGTAATGCAATAAAATTCACAGATTCGCAGGTTCAATTATGAAGTTAAAGCGTTATAAATTGTTTTTTATCATAAAGTACCTATTATAGTATTTTATTTATTATAGGCATACCAATTTATATAGATTACTTTTATTATTTGTCAAAGTTCCTTTGAATAATTAATTAGATTTATAAATTGACAATCAGTTTTACGATATCAGAAAAATTAAATTTACTTATTCTCTTTTACTTGCAAATTTTTCAACTATACATATGTGTGTGTGTGTGTGTGTGTGTGTGTGTAGATGTATAAGTGTAAGAAATATGCATGAAGAATATTTACGAAAAGTTTTTCTTAAAAAAAGTATAGAAACTGTCTTTTTGATGATAAAAAGTCGTTAAAGCATTTCCTTTAAAATTGTTTGGAATATTCTTTTAGGGATTTTTTAAAAAAAACTATGTGACACAAGTGCATACGACTACGGAAAAAAAAGTCAAGACATTGAATACGTAGTTATTTAATCATTATATTATATTATACAATAGTTCAAAATTTCAAGCAAGACTTAACACATTACAAATCTGTTAGAATCACTCTATAGTTCATTTTTGTCATAAGTGGGCTATAATTAATAATAAATATAGTAGTTAAAGTATACACATAATACATTATATTATACTTATTATTATTATTTTTAAGATATAATGTATAGATTTTTGATATAATTTTGTACATATATGTAACTATAAAATTTATTGTATATAGGTAGTAAAAATGTATGTATAAATAAAGAATTAATAATCAACGCTACTTTTACAATTTTGATTAGGACTTTCAGGTACAAAATGTGTCTGCATCTAATATTAAATATATATATATATATTAATAATTATTACTATATTGTAGTACATAAACAATATACATATTATATAGTATAATAGTATTACATGATGGTTTCGCTAGTAATTATTATATAATTGTAATAACAAAACAATACATTTCAAAGTAAACATAAACATTGTGTACATATATTAGTATAAACTATTGCATACCTATTTGTATGTTATAATATCATTATTATATGTTACAAGAAGGAACAGTAATTTCACTATGTATACGATCATAAACGATTAATATGAATGTGAAATCCGTTTAAAAGCGTCCATGCATAATAATTTATTTCGCCGAATGCAATACTACTAGTACATATTAGTATATTTCGTAATTTCGTAAAATACTTAAGTTTTTGGTTGTTTTTTTTATTGAGAAAATAGGACGTTAACCAAGGTCAGCATATAGATTGCATAATAATAGATACTTTATTATGTATAATACATTTGGTCCAAGTTCGTAGAGCAAAGAGTCGAATAACGATTGCTATAATTTACTAACATTACTAGTGTTGGAAACGTGTCGGATAAAAAAAAAAATTGTTAACTGCTTTAGATTCGTAAGTACGGGTATAGCGTTGAAATTGTATATAATATTACAAACGTCATAATAATAGGTACTCGCTATTTTACCATAATGGTGTTAACGTGTACTTTTGCATACGGTCTCTATTGTAAATTGTGTTCGATTTTATTGAAGTGGTTACAAATGTACAAGTATTTTTTTCTCTTAAGGTTAGTGTGTATTGAAGAATATATTGGTAAAACCAAACGAATCAATGCTATATACTTACTTTCTACTTGGAAAAATGCGTTCAAAATATTTCATATTTTCCATTTTTTCATCAATGGATCACATTATTTTTTATGTAGGTATTTGTATGGGATTTTTCGAAATTTGTATCCACTAAGTGATTTATTTTTGACATCTGAACATTATATTTTCTATTTAATAAGCTGTAACACCATAATATTTGCTACTTGTAATGTTGCGTATTTATACATAATTGTTATATTATATATGAAAAAAAATTGATTATCAAAAACAATTGCAATTATTTACAATAGGTACAGTTTATAGAACAATTCCAAAAGTAAAAAAAAAAAAAAAAACAAAAAAATAATAATAATAACAACAAATTACAATATTTTCGACAATTGATTCACATTTTAGATTATGGTTAAAATAATTTTATTATATTTTTATATTCCCATCTTTCCCGGAAGTAGTATTTATCATCTACTGCAGATTCTAAATTATTTATTTTTAATTCATCTCCCTTTTTCATGAAAAATACTATTTATATTTTCCATTATAAAACAGTCAAAAGAAATTAATGATCAAATTTTCACTATTATAACATAAATAATTTAAAAACCTTAAAAATCAACAACAATAAATTAATCAATTAATTATCTTCTTAGAGTGTACCACCGAGACCCCATTGAACTTATTCATTTGTTGTATTTTTAAATTGTTTATAATCATTATTATTTTGTGCTCATTAATTTATTAATTTACCAAAATAAACTGTAAATTTACCACCCAACAATACACACTGTTGAAACGTCACTAAATTAAAATTAATTAACTAGGCCTTGATGTGCAGTGGACAACGCATGTGAAACAATACACTAATCGTCGAGTTAATTGTTAACATTATATCGTAAAATATACAACTGCAGTTAGAAATACATACCATAAATTTGTATATTGTACATTATAATAGATGTAGTTTGTAGCCATTTAAAACGTAGTCCATCTAATCACGACGTGCCGTCAAAATGTATCACAGCAATTTAATTGATA
Organism: Rhopalosiphum padi; assembly: GCF_020882245.1. Lineage (NCBI taxonomy): Eukaryota > Metazoa > Arthropoda > Insecta > Hemiptera > Aphididae > Rhopalosiphum > Rhopalosiphum padi. The sequence continues at coordinate 5,647,635 of NC_083598.1, read as the reverse complement.
AATAACAATTTTATAATAATTAAAATATGTATATTTGAATCACTGTGTTTAACCATAGCTATAGGATAATTTATCGGATAACTATTACTAGATATACATTCATAAATACGAGATATTGATTTTACTTAAACTTTTTTTTTTTATATAATATTTTTACGCATTTTTTGTCATCTGTTCCATTATTAATATAAAGCAGGTTTCAATACATAAAAGATTTATTTTATATCATTATATTGTTATTATTATTATTATTATTCTTATTGATGAGGCTCGACAACTTTGAGATGTGAACTATTTATTAAATTAAAATACAATTCTTATCATTTCATAGATAATTATTTCTAAAGACGCAATATCATAACGTCTACATAATATAGTTTTATAGCATTGGTGAAACTATTTAATACAAATTACCAATATCGAAAAAAAATAACAAAGCAGTAAAAAAGTTAGCGATCTTTTATATTATTACTTATGTGTTTTAAATATTTTACACCAGACTGTTATATTACAATGATAATAATATTATATGTTTTAAAACTAATAGGCTATTTGGTAACAAAGACGAAAACGAAATTATACAGTCTTGTTTGTTATTGTTCTTAACCGGAGGTTCGATAGTACATGGATTAAATGTTACCATACTATTTGAATTGACACAATTCCAGGAGGAAGATAGAATTCATTTAAAAAATATATCGCTTTAGTACGTCATTATTTGTTATTTTCTACGGTTCACAAACTGTAGAATTTATTCTCTGATAATAATTGTCATCAAATATTTTCATTTACAATTCTGTGGCCCGCGATATTCGTAATGAGAGTACAAAATAAACCACACTGTTGTTTTTTTCATATAGAAAAGTATAACGATGTTATATTATATCTTTGACATAAAAGCGAATATCGATAATAGAACTAAACTCTGCACGTATTATCCTCGACGAGTATGCTATTTTTTCAAATGTATTTTCTAATTCAATTAAAATGTATAAAAACTTATAAAATCAAAATTTGATTATTATATTGTACTTAATATTAATATTAATGCGCAACATTAACATGTCTTGTCGTTTTCGCGTAGGCACATCTATTACAGTGAACTCAGCTGTAGCGCTTGTTGGTGAACTATATATTATAATATGACCGTAATAAAATGCAAAACACCGAGCCCAAAGACGATTGCTATAATTATTTTAGCTTATTCGCCTAAATTAAAAATGTCAGCAACACCAGAAATATCGTACAGTATCATTGCTATATCGTTAAATTATAAATAATAATAATAATAGTAATAATAATAATAATAATAATAATACGATATCGTTCGAGTCGTTGTGGTGAATTCACTCGGCGGGTGGTGATTGAAATAACGATAGATCGTCACCGAACAACCAGATTAAAACGAGCATAACCGAATACATTTCGTTTAATGACGACGATACAATATACTGTCGGGCGAACATCAATTATTATTATAATTTATAGCACTCTGTCGTGAGGTAGTTGCAAAGGAAGAGAAGCTTGTCTATAAACGTACGCAAATGTCTGTACGGGTGCCGATAATGCATATGAGATGATTATTTTATCACAAACCAGGTACAAATATTATTACCTCAGCATACACAAGGAATTTGTTTTTAAGAATAAATACTGCAAACAGTCATCGAAAAATGCAAATAACCTACTTAATATGATTTTAGCCATTAGAAAAAACGAAATTAATTCCTCGTATTTTCTGAGCAGTCACCGGGTCCACGATACAAAATCATGGCGCATAATATTATTATTGTTTTTGTTGTTGTCGCCAAGTCAAATAGGTATATCATATTATTATTATACGCGATGGCGTAACGGTTTTCGTTAACACTAATAATTGTGGCAACTGATTTTCGGTTTTGTTTTCATGGGATGGTGGGTTTTTTGAGGGGGAGGGCATGGATGTCGGTGCAGATTCCGGCGAGGGGTGTGCGGAAAAAGCTCTAGATTCGATGCCGGGGTCTTGGCGGCGCAGTGGATCATAAGCTGCTACCAAATTGACTGGACCGGCGCCTGTCGCAGTGGTTCAGGTACGTTTCGGAGTACACGCTGCGCGTACGGTCATCGTACCGGAGGGACGGCCTCCGCGCGTCGAGCGCCTCCAAGTCGGACGGTGGGCTCCGGCACAGGTTGCAGAACGCACACTGCAGCGTGTTCTTGAACGCTTCCCGGAAGTCTCGGTTGAAGTATGCGTAGATGAGTGGATTCAGCGTAGAGTTGAAGTAACCGATCCAGAAGAGCACGGCCACCACAGACGACGATATGTTGCACGCCTCGCCGCATAGCGTCGTGATAACGTACCTGCGAACACATATGTATTTATTGTTTTATGTTATCGTATTGTACTAACATTTGACAGAATTGAAGTTTATATATATATATATATAAAATAACTTATATTACAATAAAGATGCATCATTAAGGGAACATATTATTTATTTTGATAGATTGGGTACAGCCGTATAAAGTAGAAATGTAGAATGAGTCTTGAAATGAAACAAGGATTGGAGCTTAACATCGTAAAATACATTCAAAGAGAATTATTATTGGTTATCCTTTATGAGACAATATTTTTTGTTTTAGATAAATACTGATGATATTTATATTAATTGCACTCGTTGCAGGGTCTTATCCTATTATTTCGAATCAATTAAATTCATCATGCTATTTTATGAATTATTTGAACTTACATTATTTATCACCATCTTACACAACCCAATACAAATAACTAATAAGACAAATATTTGTCTCTCGAAACTTATTAATTTGTTTTCAATAATCACTTGCTCAAGTAGTCGATAGTTATATGTTATAGTTTTCGTTCAGTAGCTGATTATTTATTACAATAAAAATCAGTATAATAATTTTATAATTTAAAAAAATATATTTTTGATGATGAAGGAAATCTATGTTTTTTTTAATTTTCAAACGGAAAATGTATTAAACATAATTTATTTAGTTAGTATAAAGGTAAAATGTTTGCGACAAATATCATTAAAATTAATTTAATAAAAACGTTAGCGATCAGGACATATTATAATAATAAAAAAGTGACACATTCCACCCCTTAGATGTTTGGTATACAACAGAGGAGAATGGAATCATCACCAGTAAAAGATTTCAGTTTTACCGGGATCTGTTAAATTGACCGTTTACATTTTCCATTCGTACAAAATAAACTTTTATAGGTACTCCAAAATCACATTATCCCTTGCTGACACTTGAAATTTCAAGAGCGTCGTTAGGTGCCTAAATAAAAAAGCGGAACGAAACGGTAAATAGTTATTATTATTGTTGTATGTAGCACACAGTACAAAGAAGCGAACGAGCAGGTAACATTTAAGACCGTGCGTACAGATGGGATTCATTTAAAAATAAATTAGAATAGGCACCTCCGCCGAGGCCATTCTATACAACTTATGAGGCCAGCCGTGTGTTGAGTTACACCTATTTTTATTTGCGAAGAAAGAGAAACCCAATTAAAGGTTCGGGGACGTACGGGTGGTAGTTGAAATGAAAATGCTATCTTTTTAGAATAGATTTAGTTTGCACTACCAATGTATATTTTGCCCATGAATAAATGTTTAGGAGATTTGATAAGTATATATATATCGAATGAACGTTGATCGTCGACCTTAGGTTTATGTTCGCATACTATTGTTTACCGTTTACCAACAAAAATCGATTCTTAAATTTAAATTATTACAAAATATCTGCAGTGATAATAAGTTTTTTTTTTATTTCATAAGCATTGTATTCTATTTCGACCGTTTAATTTATTTAATATTGTCTACATTTGTATTATTGTAATGTAGTTTGATTTTCACAATATTTAAACTAATTAATTATTGATTGGTTTTTATATAAATATTTAAATGATTTTATTCAAACTAATAATTATATCTATACATTTTGATAATTACAGTTCCACATTATCAATAATAATAAAAAGAAAAAAAAACAATCATTATAAGATTAATTTTAATTTATATAAGTATAGGTGTATGTTAATATTTTTAATATTTACTATTAATATTATACAAGATTCAATATATATAATTGAATATAAAATATATTTACTATAATATGCCAGTACAGATAAGAAATATGAGTACGAAATATAAATTGAAATTTTTTAACAGATCTGTAAAAAAATAAATCTGATAAAAGTCGCGTCACTGAGATATGCATTTCATTTTATACACATAATTTGAGGAAAATAATATAAAGTTTTAAGCATTATTATTATAGTTATTGACAGAGCAAAACATTTAAAGGGTGCCGTTTTAATCGACAAATTTTAGTTTACAAGTTATGATATAATTTTACACAATTCTCTCATATAACTCACAAAAAAAAAAAAAACTTAAAACAATTGACTTATCGTGAGGTGGTGTAAAATTGTCTGAGTAATCTTTATGACGTTTTATTGAAATTAAACATTAAATAAAATTAATAATAATAATAGTAATAATAAAGTTTAAAAGTATTCGTCATTTTTTGAAAAAGTACCTGGCTATAACATTACGTACGTTCATTATATACTCCCGTAAAATAATAATAATATGATGTTCTTAATTTGTACCAGATGGGCGGCAACGTGCTACAATAATGTTGTTAATTTTCATTGTTACGGTTATGCACACATACAAGACCACGCGTGTGCAGAAAGCTGACAAGTAAGTACGTTTGAGTTAATTCAACTAAATCAACTACCCCACTATCAGAACCGCTATGTACAGTACAAGTAGAACTACATGAATGACTGACACTCTTATTAATTACCACTAGTGGCGATTGCACCACACACACACACACGATCAAACCGCACTAGGTTACATCAGAAATATAATAAATAATAAATATAAGTGCGCTACTGCGCTAGTAGTGATATTAAATATGGAAACCGTCATATTTACCAGACTGGTTTTTATATGGCATCGTCAGTATCGCGAATAGTAATAAATAATAATGTAATAGTTTATTATTTTTATACATATTATTAATATTTATGTGGTGGAAAACTAAAAATTCTCAGTGGCCATCGCAATATGTCTGTCCTAGAAAAAAAATTACTTTATAAAGCGTATCGTATGTTTTTTTGTGTTCAACTTCATTACGGATATAATTCTTTAAATCTTTCTAATCAAATATTACCCCCAGGTATTATCGGAATTCGGACAGATTCACATTACACGCTAGTATACTGGTATGACAGTCATTTGTATTTATTTATACATTTTTTAAGCTCACATAAATTGTTATCGGTATATATATATATATTGTATGCGTGATTTGATAATGTTTTCAAAATTAATCTGTTTTGGATTTCGGGTAATTATAGTCACTGTGTTATCTTATTTTATGATTGAATGTGATTGATATTAATATGATTTGATAATATAATTTGAATGTAAATCGCATCGAACAATGTCGGAGAAATCAGCCATATGTATCCAATTGGTGTAGGCAAACGATTTATTACCGAATTAAAATAATTGCATCCACTGATCATATACAATATATATGTATAATTATTATAATAGCAATTAAATACCGCATGTGCATGCAACGGGCTCTAATCCAAAATGTTGAAATAATCTCTCTTTCGGTACAGAACTATAATACTGTTTTAACTAAAATCCATCACAAACCGCCACTAACGAGAATCAAAATTAAATGTAGCACACGTTTATCTCCTTTAGGTACAATTTAATTCATGTATATGTATATTATAAACGTGAGTCGTTTTAAATTTAATTTTTATGTGGCGAGAGTTGTTTATCTTTGAACATTTTGACGGATCGTTTTCAAAAACAAAATACTGATTTTGCTCTATTAAAATCCCTTTAAAATAATACATACTTATGTTAATAGACAAGGGTTCTTAAAAGCTATACCCAATTTACTTAATATACATAATATACTCATATAATGTAGTACCACAATAATACTAAATTACTATTACATCATGAGAAGTCAATAACTAACTTCAATTGTTCGTCCATACTAACTAAAGTATGCGGTAACCTTCACTAGTTTTGCAAAGCGTGTACTTATTATAGTATAACTTGTTATTTTTTTTGCATAAACCTACCTACATAGGTATAACCGGCAACGAAATGACTGACAAGGCAGCCAACCTTGCAACCAGAATCATCTCTCATCCAATTATCTCCAATCTACCGACTAATGATATTCAAACATCTATCAAACACAAAATATTTTAAAAATGGAAAAATTACTGGGATACCATCATTCCCCCACTAATAAACTTAAAACAATACATAGAAATGGATCCCACCTTATTACCTTAACAGACAACAGGAAGTTACAATCACGAGATGCAAAACATTTATTTCTAACCCATTAATTTATCATCAGCAAAGATCCACCACCCATTTGTGACGAATGCCACACCAAACTTTCAATCCAACACATGATCCTTGATTGCACCAAGTACTGGGACATCAGAAACAACTTAGCAATACCGCCGAATATCCAAAATTATTTCATTTCTGACCAAAATTAATCTCATAAACAAATTTTAATAATGTACAAATCTTTTTCGGTAGTCTTTAAGTCCAAAAACATTTTGTAAATTTTATTAAATAACGGGATACACAGGAGTTGAGCCACTAAAATGTTACGTTTAAATTAGATGATTGGGCCATTATTTTCAAGAAGTGTAAGATTATAAAACGCCTGCAGAAAACAAACTTTAATTAGAAAGAATATTATATTTTCAATGAAATTAAAAATACGAAGAAGGGGTAAAAATCAGATTTGAATTTCTGGAGTCTGTATAGCATTATTTAAAAACAAAATAAAAAATAATTATTCGTCTAATTATTGTATGTAACTAGTTTTATATTGTACATTTATTAAAACGAAAATTTAATTATTGTGGTACTATAAAATGTAAACTTCAGCGTATACATAGCCGGTAGATAAAATGTGGACCAATTACCGACCTCTGCACGCTGTACACAATATTATTAACCGTGATAACGGATTATGCATGCATAAAATCCATATAATTTAAAATGTGACGAACACCATATTAAGATAAATTATAAAACCATAAAATTATAATATTATTCTACTGTATTGCCGTGGGGTCAGCGAAACAATATAATACTATCATCACATTGTTAAAACGGTGACATTATAGTTTCGAATGCAATAAAACGACGACCGTGTGCGCCTAATGATGTTTTGTGCGGATGGTCGTGTTATGATAAGCCGCGCGTTACGATTGCCGATAGGTGGGTTTCTGGCGTACACGAGGGGCGTGTGGGTCGCCGCCAACAATTAAAACGGAGAGCCGATTATTCCTTAGAGTGCGTGTCAGAGTATTTTTTCCCCCCCGTAACGATCCCTCGATCCTCCTCGTCGCTTATCCGCCTACGTAATTGAAATGGACGCGGGCCAACAAGCGCATGTTATATTATAGCCACCCGCCAACCAACGGACGACCGGCGGTCTCCGTCGCTTTACACAAGCGCTACAAAATAATTTAATGATGTTTTTAATATCGCTACGGAATTCATAATAATATATTATAGTGTTGTATTTATACACTTGAATCGCATATAGATACGTCCGATGCCGATCGACAGTGTGTCAGTGTCGGTTTGAAAACCGAAAACGATTATTGTCGATTAAGTAATGGCATTGCAGAGGTTAAAATATAAATAATATATATTATATTATATAAATAAAAAAAAAATCACTACAGTATTCTAATAATAATTATGTTATTGATTAATTAGTTGATGGCAATTATTATTGTAGACAATAATGACGATCCATTAAACGCGAAATGGATGCACAAGGTTCACCGATAGATATCGTTACAAAAAGCATATCGTAGTTTGTCCGTTGCATAGCAAAATATAGTATCTATTAATTATTAATAATATTTGTTGAAACAATGCTGCTAAAAGACAAAATTTCTCGATTTATGGTAGTATTGCGTCAACATTAAGAATGCGGATAGAAGAAAAATGGCCGCGCATCAGTGGTTTCTATACATATACTAAGATAAGAGAAAATCGCGGGTCAGCTATTAACGAATTGAAAGCAAAGAACTCGACCCATGCACGTTTTTCATTTTTATTAAATGTATAGCTTTTGACGCAAATTTTAAGAATTTATAAAATATTACTCAGTTTTACGAAAGTAGAGTACATATTTGTATTTAATAATTTACGTTCAACTTAAAATATTGAAAACGAAATCATTGTTCGATTGTTTCCCATTAGATGATTTTATTTAAGTTCTAACTAAAGACCTACGATATAATAGAATATTACTTAATAAGATTGTATCTATAATACAAGTCTTAGAAACTAAAAAGTATACCTAAATATCAGTGTAAAGTTTTCCAAACGGCTAAAATTAAAAGCAACATCAAACGGCTACGTTTTCTAATTATAATGACTTCATCACGTGTTATACTTTTTTATTTATATATTTTGGTCGTTTACCATGTGAATAATATAAATTAATTTATCTTAAAATGTGTGATTTTATCTTGTAGTAAAATTTAAAAAGTAAAATTCATTCAGTAGAATTTTTTTTTTGCTGTTCTATAAACAAAAATATAGTTAATATCACCTTACGATATTAATTATGTTTTCTAAAAAAAGCCAAATGTAAAATAAATTTAAAACCTACGATTTTATTCATCTTGTTATTTTTTACAGTGTTCTTTTTTTGTAATTGGCACTTATTTTTTTTTCACTTAATAATTTTAATAATTATTTAAAGTTTTTTTTTTTTTTCACTGTCCATATTATTTGGACGTTTTTAATTTTTTTTTCATTATTATTATAGACATTTTTAATGTTAGTACTCTATAATTTTTTTTTTATCTTTGAATTGTATTACATTCCAATAAATTAAATAGTTTTGTTAAAAATAAATTTATTAAATACAATAATTCAAGAAACCACAATAACCAATACTATCAATTAAAAAAAAACTTTTAAAAAGGCGTGTATAAAAGCTAATATATTATAGAACATATAGGTAACATTTTCAACTACAAAAAAAAAAAAAAAATAATAAATATTAATACAATTAAAATGTTATATATAGCATTTAGTTGTTTTAACAGTATTTTTGATAATTTTTAGCTGCGATAAGAATAATTTATGTGCTTATAAACTGTGTTTTGAATGTGGATGGGTTTTTATTAATAAATAACAAACACATTGTTATCTTACATGAATTGAAAATAAACCAAAAATGTTGAAAATTTCAAATATCTATAAATAAAATGTACTTATATAACATGTGTACACAGAAAATATATAACATATTGTAAAACTAATACACACATTGCTTTGCTCAGAATTAAAAAAAAAATTTTAAAAAAGTTAAATTTAAATATCTCGGAAACAATTATATTATATTTATTGTTTCAACTTGAAAATTGGCCTCAGGCCATATCTGAAATTTAAGACCTTGGTAGGCCATATGTGCTATGTGTAATACAGATCTGATATTAATGTTGTAATGCGCAATCTTATAGAACAATCTAACGTTTCACGTTTGTTGGAAATTAATGTTCAATATCGAATTAAGTATTGGTTATTGAGTGCCTATATTGACTATGCCGTATTATTATTTTTTATTATTCACATATAATCTTTATTATTTAATTTGTTGCAAATATCGTATTATACTACATATATTAAACATTAAAGTAAATAATTTGAATAATAAATAATAATGTTTAGTATAATACGAGTTATAGTAATGACTTATTTCATTTCAGAAAAGTTGAAAAAAAGATAAACATCTAACCAAAAACTTAAAAAAAAAAGATAAAATTATGTTTACTTAACTTATGGTATTAATTATTTTTTCAAATAATATTTTTAATGTTTAAAAATAAAATAATTTCTATTTAGTCTAAAATAACATTCGGAGATTTATATTTAAAAATTAGCTACCTAGTTGATTAATCGTACATAAAATAAAACATGAAAAGTATAATAATATTCAAAGTTTAGTTTAATTTATATTATAGGCTTATAGTTATTAAAATCAATCATAAACATTATCATAAACAGTTGTAATGAATAACGATATCTACTGTTTATTTTATTTATGAATTGTATAATGCATTTTGTTTTTTTTTTCAGTAATCGTTTAAATAATATGTTTACAACGCTCTTTGCATCAATGTAATAATAAGTGAAGATAAATATTATAAATATTTAATGTCTGACACAGTAAAAATTATCAAACATTTCATATAGTTCTAAGAAAGATACCTATAACTAAATATTATGTTTCCGGTCCTTAAATTAATAGTATATCGCTCACTTAAAATGTTTATAAAGAATATATAATTATAAAAATATAATCTTGTTAAATTAATCTGTTTTTTGTTTATTTTTTATTGTTTGCTACATTTATGATTTTATTATATTGTCTAATGTTTTCTATTACTATTAACTATATTGTAATTGCATTGTGTGATATTGAATCATATTAAATATATTGCTTTTTTGGGCCCCTAGCCCATAACTAAATAAATAATTAAAAGTGCACACATTTATTTCCATTATTTATAATAAGAATAATAAATCTATGTTAGATATACTATTTAAATAGCATAATTTGTTAGGTATATTATGTATCGATTAACTATTATTCATTTTGTAACAAAAAATACAATAATGAAAAAAAAACTAATGTAAAAAACGCATTATTGTTAATATTTAAAATAATATAATATTATTTAATAATCTGACATTTGAACATTCGGATAATCAAATTTAAATCATACTTATTGATTTACAAAACAATACTATGATTAACATTAATTATAAATGCAATGTAATGAAAAGAAATAATTGAAGAAAAAATAACGAAATTTCGGTTTTTGCATTAAATATAATAGTAATCATTGGGAGCTTTAAATAATTAAGTTTACCTGTAGATTGAGTCTTGGGATCCATGGATAAATTAAATATTTTAAAAATAACGTTTGAGAATTTCTTGAACTGTTGTATAATAATGAGTGGAAAAGGTCTCGCTTTTGTTACATTTGACAGACCAATTCAAGCGAAACCCTTGACATTTCTTTTGTACAACAACTGTTTTAGATGTTCCAATAATAATAATAATAATCGTAATAATAAAAAAAAAATACTAATAATAATAAGGAAAAGAATAATTAAAATCATTTAGATGCTTAGAAGACATGTCATTAATGTTTCTTGTGAAATGTCATGTATGAACGTTAAAACAAGCAAATACTCCTTAATTATACTTGTTTGTTTTATTTTTGTTTTTAAAAACTACGTTCGTGGTGATTTTTAAAAACACATATCCAAGAAAAAAATTTATTTTTTTATTTTTTTCTATTTTAGGAATCTTTAATTTAAAAAAAAAAATTATCTTATATACAATATGTAAATACTATAAAAAAATAAATAATATAATAATGACGTTAAGAATAAATTTTCATTTATATTTATCTATACGGAATATAGTCTGCAACTAATTAAACGTTAAAGTCAATGTCAACATTTTATACTGATAAACTTAGTTAGGTTTTTCAGTCTACATGATAAAATCATAACATAATAAATTGTGTGCTTCCCATGATATTTGTAAAATTATTGTTTGCACATTAACTTTATTATATATAGTTGCAAAGTGAGACTGTTTTGTTTAAAAAATTACCAACCCCAAAACCGTATTAAATTATAGTAAAAAATATGGGGCATGGACCAATTGCGCCTAAAACAAAATTTTTATATTAGGGTCAATATGCCAATAATTGCGCTGCATATATTTTAGGGTCAGTGTACCAATTGCGCCTCTTATATTTTTCGGTTAGTGTACCAATCGCGCTCTTTATATTTTACGGTCAATATATCAATTGCGTTTGTATTCAAATTATATTATTCTAATTACCATGCTCAAATTATTATTTAAAAAATTATTATTATTCTTAAAACGTGCAAAATACAAACATCATGATTACCTTAAACTCAAAATCGTATTATTATTATCATATATTTATGATTTAACCACCTAGTCTCTTATTATTATTAATATTATTTTATTTTAATTTTCATTAACTAAACTGTATAAAGCTTACACGTTTCACCGACTTGGAAGACTTTTACTTTTAACTCGCAAAAAAATCGGTTATTAAGTTTTCCTTAGGTAATGTAAAATGTATTGAGCGCAATTGGTATATCGACCCTAAAATGTTTCGAGCGCAATTGGTATATGAAAAGGTAATTTTAAGCGCAATTGGTAAACTCCCAAAATATGTAACAAGAGAAAGGTACCTATTTAAACTGTTGATATATTATTAAAGCATAACCAGGATGTAACAGAGTATTTAAACTGGTGTTTACATTTAAATAGTTCCATGTCAAAATATCCCAGTAAAAATATCCCACGTAAATAATAATTTAAAATATAAAGCTTTATTATAAAAGTTGCGATTAGAAGTAATAATCAAACTTTATCTAAAGTGAATGTGTGTATTGAACGTAATATACTATTCGCATCTATATTTTTACAATTTACAATATTTTATAAATGTTAATAACAATAAATTGTATTTTAATAATATCTATGTAACTTTTAATAATTTATATTAATTTTTGACGAAAAACGTCACATAATATAATATTACAATATCATGTGTATCCTTACAGCGACTTTTGTATATTTTACTTGGTGATTATACATTTTTTTAAATTTTTATTTGAAAAATATAATCTATATAAATTAAGTATAATACGCGTAAATAATATTACATATAGCGATAGAACATAACAACATTTTTATATACATAGAAGCCACCCACTGACAACAGTCCTAGGGTTTTAATACAAAGGATTATGTAATGATTAAAATATCACGACTCAATTTTTTATTTATTTTAGTAGAATCATGAGGAATTACTTGAAATAGATTTTTTTAGATTTTAGGCTAGTCATTTTAATAGTAATAATACGAGTAACATTTTATAATAGATTCTTTAGTTGTTTTAATTTATAAGCATGAGTGTAAAAATTGATTTGTGACATACTCGTAGACATAAATTATGCATTTATGATTAGGAAAACAACTATATATTTTGGGTAATTTAAAACTTTTTGAAAACGAATTTTTCATTTTTTTAACAGATCTTCTATTTGATGTACCATATATCTAGATAATTTTAATAAGATGTTTGTAAATATTATTTTTTTTAAATTTCGCTTTTTTTGTTTTATCCACTACCCAAGAATCGTGGCTTTAGGGGTAGAAACATAGGCTTATCATCTTTAACCATTTTTTTAATAGCTTTTCAAACTAAGCCATTGCATTTGACAAAAGATAAAATTTAGTTAGGGTATGATTCTAAATTTTGATAGTAATATTTATAGGTGCACTGAAAGTGTATTCACTCTTTTTTTCAGATGGTTATCTAGTAATTTTTTATAACGGTCTAGTAAGACGTTTTTTGGTGATTAAATTGTATATCTGAATAGGAAGATTATGAAAAAAAGGTGATTTATTATGGTTGACCGAGGAAGAAATTTAGCAATTAATTAAATTTTAATCTAGTTGAAAATCATCATCATCATCAAAAAAAAAAAAAAAATGTTCATAACATAAAATATCTTTGAAAGCATCAAAGTGCATACTGAATTAATTATACAAACACATTTTTATTTTTAGCTTTTTTCATATCGACTTGTATTAAAAAAAACACAAATTGGTATGCTTTAAATAGTTTTTTATATACGAGTACGTTCCAGACTATTGGATGGTCATATAATAAATTAGGTAAAGAAATAACTATTTTACATGTAACTGTAGGTTAAATTTTTATTATTATAATATAGTCAATTGATAAAAAAATTTAAAAAAAGAAAAAAAACATAAAAATATAGACACAAATAGAATTATTAATACTATAATGTATCTTTATTATTTTAAAAATAATTCAATTACCTCATTTATAAGTTATAATTAGAAATTGAATCTGAATGGTAGTAATATTTCAATATTATAGGTGTTTATTATTATTATTAAGTTTTTTTTCTGATGAAATATAAACAATGTACCTACATTTCATTTAATGAATAAATACACACTATAGAACAGTGATGCCTAACCTTTTTTGTTCAGTGTGCCACTTTGGTAAACAATCATCTCCGAGTGGGCCATCAAATATAAAAGTACAAATAATCCCAATTTTAATCTAATAATATAATTTTGTTATACGTAATGAGTGTAAAATATATATGGCGTATATTTTATCTTTTGTTAACTATTGAAAATATCACGAATTGAGTTATACATTGTAGGTACATACAATGTTCAGTATATAAAAAAATGAAAAAAAAAATGTTATTTTAAAATGTTATTCTCAACTTTCATATGAAGATTTATTTGCTTTAAGTAACATTATAATGAAAATGATAACTGTATTTGGCTCGGCGAATATTTGTGAATAATTATTTCCACGAATGAAACAAATAAAATAAGTTCATAGATCGTGACTTACGGATGAACATCTACATTCAACTATGAGGATTGGAACAACAAAATTCGAACAAGATTTTTTAATATTAGTAAAGCAAACACTAGTTGAAATTTCACATTCTTTTATTTTATTATTATTATAACTATTACAAAATAAATAAATAAATATAATTTTACTTTTTTTAGAATATTTTGTTTTATTTATAAATTTGTGATGGACCACACAGAATACCTTAGTGGGCACATGTGGCCCACGGGCCGTGGGTTGGCCACCACTACTATAGAACAATATAATAATATTATATAAAACATCGTAAACATTGTATTTTAAAAATACAGCTATTGACAAAAAAAAAAAAAATTATTATTTAAAAAACAATTTATACCAACATAGGTAATATATTTTATTTCCCCTGTAAACCCATAATTTTTTTTCTTCTTCAAACAATATGAATTGAATTTCAGGAGAATATAATAATATTAAAAAAAATAACATATTTACGACCTTTATACGATTTTTAAATCATTAATATATAATCCATTTTTAAGTGTCTAGCCTTAATGTGCTATAAATTACATAATATCATAATATTAGAATAACAAAAATATAATTTTAACTAATAGTAAAAATAAATATGTTAATAACTACTACCCGTCGAAGAGTAAATAAGAAATAATAAATATTAGAAAACTTATATTTTAGCATAAAAGAATAATAAAATAAATTTAATAAGATACGGTGGTGTTGTACAAGACAGGTGTGGAATATGAGATAATATTATGATATTCGTTAACATTTAGTTTAATCTTTTTTTCTTAAATATTTGGCTGTTTATTATAAAAATAAATGAAAAAAAAACCAAAAGAAAATAATAATTTATATTTTAAAGTGTGTATTTTATAGATTATAAACGTTTTTCACGAAGATTGCATCTTCGCAAAAACACTGAATAAATGAAAAAAAAATTCGTTACAGAATATTCATAATTTAATTTTAGTTATATACAAACAAAAAATATACACTCGAGAAATGGACTAACCTTTGAACAAAAAATGCATTTGCATATAAACTGAAATAATAACGTTTAATCAAAATATTAATTAATGAAAAAAAAAATTTAAGTATATATCTAGTTTTCATTTTTGTTGTTATATTCAATAAAATAAAACTGCTCTACCTGCGTTCACAATGTGGTTAATTTTTAATTGAGTTTCATTTATTTATTTCTTATTTTAAAGGAAATTCTTTAAAATAAATACAAATGAAGAAAACATTTCACCTGTCAATTAAGTACCTCCAATTTAATCCAATGATGTGATGAATTAGAATATATATATATATATATAAATATGGAAAATAATCATACATCTATTTAAATATCAACATTTCATAGAGAATGATAAAAATGTGTACGTTTATTTGAACTACGAAATCAGCAATATGACCCACTATCGAAAATAAATTCTACATATCTGACACTAGTGCTTGTAGTGAACAAGAGATAACATGAGTGATATGTCTTATTTTAAGAGGTTAGTCTTTTATTAAACGCTATTTCGGTTTATTATTTTAATCTTATTGGTATAATAACTATGATATTATGTTGTTGCGAATTTGAAATAATTGCTTTTGTTGTATTTGTAATAGCTTTGAAACATATTAGAATAAAAGAAGTCATCAACATCATAGTAGAAGTTTTAGGACAAGAAATAATTGGGTATTCTTGTAGCGATGGCTGACTTAGTGGTTGGTTTACACGGAAAACTGTTTTATTCAGTTGATATTATACTTCTGTACATTAATACCGTAATCGTTGATATAAATATTAAATAGTATTCATTTTATTATTATAAGCTTCAGAAATCTTATTTTTAGTGATAATGTAGAACAAGTAAATCGTTTGAAGAGATTAATATTCTCACATCAGATGTTTCGAGGTGACTTAAAATGTATAAATCTGTGCCACGAAACCCCATTAATTAATACTCTACAATAACAAAATTGAAAAATTAATTTGTATAGTAGTTACACGACTTATTCTAATTAAAAGTTGTATAGATAGCTAAAGTTATAAAATGTCTATGAAAAATACACTTTTAGAATAATAGGATTCCGGCTTTATCTATACCCATAAATCATAACTCACACTATAATTATTTCATTATATTGTTATTACCGATCGTAGTCTGCATATTTTGTGACATCGCATTATTATATATTTAAACATCGAATTTCAAATAAAAATAAATAAATATGCTGATAGACAATGTCTTATGAGAAATTGAATATTTTGTATCTGATAATATTAAAAAAGATAAGGTATATAAAAATAGATTTCTACAATCTTTTAAAACTAGTTATTTTAAAATATAGTGTAATTTAAAATTCTGATTTCGATAATTCTTATAATATTTTTTTGATTAGGTAATCATAAGTTAAAATTGTTTTATAATATTTATCTAAGTATTTGGATTTTTATTATGTTGTGTTTGAAATTATATTTTGAGTGTAAAATTTGCGACTCTAAAATTGGACTCTTCGTCTTTGAAATAAACGGTATACCGTCATTGACACAAAAAAGTCTTCCATAGCCAAATTTAAGATCATAAGATTTTGATGTCTTTGTATTCAGAAAAAATAAGACTTTCACCATCGTAGAATTAAAGAAAAATAACAATTTAAACCTATAAGCTTACATAGCTTGGTAAAAAAACATGAACTAATAAAATTTTTAATGTAATAAGACATTTACAATTTTCACGATATTTCCACAGATATTTAATTTTGAATCCAATTTTTTTTTCAAAATAAGATTTTATATACCTTTATTAATATATTATGTTTCTATAAATCATTGACTCGAATTTCGATAATTTTTTTTTTTTTAATTTTTTTTTATATCCTGAAAAATTATGTTTTAGCACAATATGATGGCAGGTTGTTTTGTGTCAATAAAATGTTGGACAATATTATTATTATTAAGTACATAGAACAGCGATTAATTAATACTCACCACAAGAAGAAGGGAAGCCAGCAAACGATAAACGTGCCCATGATTATGCCTAGCGTCCTCGCCGCCTTGTGCTCCCGTTTCATTTTGATGATGTTCCTGTTGTCCCGGGAAGGGGTCGAGTGGTGGTCGTTGGGCGCCAGCGTAGTCCTGGACGACGACCCGTTTGCCGCACCGTTCGATCGCAGCTGGTTTTCAGCCAGCTCCCGGTTGTAGTTTATCTGCTGACCACAACTAATCCTTGCGTGTATCTGCTTTTCTTGCCGGTTCGCCTCTTTGAATATAGCGTGGTATGTGAATAACATGATCGTGCAGGGTATCCAAAATGATATGGACGACGACACGATCACGTACACTTTGTTCACCTGAAAAACGAATGAACGGTTCGTTACGAACAATGATTTTAAAGCGAATCACGCAATTCATTTTAATCGATTATTATAATTTAATGCGACGTTAGAGTATGCTAAGGAAGAAGTGGGTAAATCAACGGTTGTGCTGCTTTGCAACTTTGGGTCTTTGAAATGTATTTAAAAACGTTTCGAATATTCCTACTAGAATATTAATTAATACCTATTAGATGTTGTTCATTTAAAATGTTCTAAGCGATCAGGGATAATAAGCCATTTTACAAATCCATTTTTTCAAATATGTGACAATATTGTTTTGTTTTTGCTGTTTCATTACTATGTTTTAAAGTAAAAAATAACTGCACTTGAGTCACAATATATCATCGATAAATACACGGAAACGGACGACTCGATATTGAGTTCAGTACGAAAACATCAGTAAATAACAAGCACAACCACTACCGGAATTCAAATATTTACTAGTATTTTATGTTCACAACAAAGTCGTTATTTTTATATGCCCTTTAGCACAATTCAAATATTTTATATATGCGTAAAACATAAATAATATGATATTTCTTAGAAACAGTACAGCAGTTTCAAATGGTAAATAAGAACATATTTATAAGAGTATAATAAGTCTGAGTATAACAAAATAATCAATTACTGATTCAATGATGGGAGGCGATGCGATCAATAAGATCTATAAATAGGTAACCGTAATTTTAAATTTTAAAACATAATAATTACCTTCGTTTATTTATGTATTGAAATTGTTGTATGTAATAAAAATACTCTCTTTTACAGTTTTTTTTTTTGGCAGATAATTGTTTTAAAAATGTTGACATACCAAAATCAAAATTCGAACGAGTAGTTTTTGAGTTTTATAATAGATACATGATAATAGTTTTGGAAGATACACCTAGGGACTATAGTAACTTGAAAATTGTAGTAATTAATATTAATTTATCAACCTTAATAATTTGTAAAAATGGTTGGAGTAAAATAAATATTAGATCCAATAATACTTCTATTTTAGATTTTTGAAATATAATTAATATTATTAGTATAAAAAATCTAATAACTCATCCTAATTTTTAATTAGGTAGATAAAAATTTTCAAAAACATTACAAACCAATTAATTTGCAGTAAAAAATAGGGGTCACATTTACAAAACAAAAGTTTTGAAGTATATTTAAAAATTCCAAAAATCATACTTAATTTGAATAAATCTATTGTTAAAGGAGAAATGGAGGTTTGCATGCTTGGTAAATCATCCTATACATATATTACACAAACTTAAAAATAAATAGAAACCCATGTTGTTATAAGATGCAAAATATAAATCAATTTGTACCTCAAGTTGTATTAAAATAAAATATTATTCAAACTCTCTCGACAAAATTTGCCATCAGCTATACAAATCCAATTAAATCGATTCATTTAAAATAAACTAATTGTTGCGAATTCTGGGATACTTGAAATAATATGAATATATTTTTCTCGAGAAACTAAACAAATAATTTTATACATTAAAAGAAATATAATTGTTTTATCCAACCAAACGCTAAACGAATTCAATATACAATAATATAATAATAACTGACTAATAATGTATTACTTGATTCTGGTAAATATTATATGAGATAAAATATAAACGTACTTTTACGAGCAACTGTTAATGCTTAGTTGTAGGATTTTTAATTTTTCAGCTTCACTTAAGCAATTAATATATTTTTTCCCTTTTTTACATAAAACCACGTAATTAAAATACACAATAGAACAAAACAAACTGAAATTGCATGGAATCCAAAACGTCACAAAGCTATTCCATGAGACATTGTTTCCTATGCATTTATTTTAGCACAGCTCTATAGTGACACGAGTCTTTTGTCTGTTTTGTTTTCCGTTTTACTAATAACACTGTCTACGCGTAGATATCAGTTTTGAACAGTGAAGTATGTTTATTTTGTTCTATGCAAAATGTATCAAATATTATATCATTATATAAGCACTATCCTTGTATTATCCATTGACATTGAAAAGGTTGACATGCGTGCATTCATTGATTTAAGTTCCTTTTAATATCGAAAAGTTTTATAGAATGCTTTTATAGAATATTTTTATATTGATTATAGAATCAGATTGTTCTAATCTCAAAACTGTACTACAAGGATTAAAAAGTATTAATAATAATTAATTTTCCATAGTCAATATTGTAAAACATATTTATAATTTCGATTTTTTTATTTTTTTTTTTCATAGTCATTGAATTTAACTAATAACGTGATGACAGAAACAAGGATAGTAATGTGTATTACTTATTTATAGTATAGCTTATTAATAAAGTTTATAATTTTCTAAAAGCACCACAAAAACAAAATTATATATATAATTATTTTTTATTTTGTGTATTACACAGATATCATAAAATAGATATTATTTACGTAGTTATAATATTTAACTAGCTAGTAACAAATTTTACATTGAGTTTGATTTAATAAGTTCGTAAAACCAATGTCGTATAACTGTTTGTTTGAGTTATTGAGAACAGAAATTATGTATCTAAAGTTTTAACAGTCTGTTGACTTTGAATAGGATTCTAAAGTAACGTAGCAAAAACATCTTTTATTGATTTTTGAATAAATTGTCTTCTTAAATATACATCAAAAAACAACTCATATTATATGAAAGTGGGTAAGGCAGTGGTTACATTCACAAGAAACCAAAATGTATTAGAATTTTGGATTATTAAATAAGTAGGTATGATAATTTTTATAGTAAAACCAAAAAATAAAGAACTTTTATACTTTATTTTTAGGTCATATTTAAATATTTTTATAATATTCTCAGTTGGTATCTAGTTGAAATTTACGTTTATTTTTTTAAATTTAATTTTGTGTCTTGGGAATTTTGTAGAAGTTTTTGTAAAAAATATGAAAATTATACATGTATGAAAATATATTTTTGCTTATGCAAAAACACGTCGCTTTATAAATGTAAACGATAACAGGAGAGTCAAAAACACCTACGGTGTTGTGTACGAAATACGCAATCATTATTGTGTTACTATACTTAACTGTAGCAAACGAGGCATCATAAGATATTATATTCGAGCCTTGTTTTGAACTAACTAATTTTGTCCATTAGATAAATTAAACATAGGTACATCAGTTGTGCGTTCGATACTTTCTTTTTGCTACACGAGTTATGTCCAAACCAAAATATAAATATAGATATTAATTTAACTAGAACACGAATTTAATACAATTATTTCTATAGTATTCGAACAATTAACAGATGTAATAATATTGCATTCAGCAGGATTCTCAAAAGTAATTTTCAAATGTTTGCCATTAATATATTACACAAATTACTTTTAATTGATATTTTGAATTCGTTAGATTCGTAAGATCGTCAGTTAAAATCATAAAAATTATTTATCATATACTTGTAAACGACCCCCTATTACATTTTTTTCCGCGAAACGATTTTTGCAGAATTTAAAGTTTGCTCTGCTAAAAATAATATCTAATTATATTGGAGTATATAGTCATTAGACAAATACAATAATTATCATCATCATAAAAAAAAAAAAAATAAATAATACGATGTAAAAAAATACCTATATATGTACTTATGTATAAAATACCTACCGTATTATATTAATGTTTTAAAAGAGTAAACTTTAATAATATAAATTACTATGATAAAATAAATTTATTTGTTAAAAGGAGTAAAGATTGTTATACATTATTTTTAAAAAATGCATTAAAATTAATATAAATTATGAAAAAAATTTAATTTGCTAAACTTGTCATAGTTTTTATTAAAATAATTAAGCTATCTCTGACAAATATTTGTCAATTTTATGTGTCTTTTTTTTAAATGTATAGTTTTATTAAAATAAAAGAACAAAAAAAAATTTATTACTTCGTTCAGAATCTAACACAATAAATAATTTTCCCTACTTAATGCTATCTACATATATTTTAATATAAAGTTTTTTTTTTTTTTTTAGTGATTTATTTGACATATTAATAACATTTAATAATAATTATCCCACAGATATCTCGACTAATATCACAATATCTAAACAATGATTATTGAACATTTTTAAATTCTCAGTTAATCCTTTCACTAACGTGGTTTGTATCAATCTAAATTCTAAAGCATACCCAATTAATTTTTGCACTACCAACGATAACTAGTTATAACTTGCTAATCAAAAAACTACCAGTTGATGATACGAACAAAAATATATTTACTATAATTTGTACCCTGCAACCATTAAACTCATGTACAATATAATATACTAGGTTAGGTTAAGTTAGTTAGAAAATAATTGGAAATAATTAACTCAAGAGAGTCAAGTTAGAAATTAAAAGTTGACAAGAAATAAAAACTTAATAAGTTCAAAAATAAATCTACTTTTTGATTAGTTTGTGGATCATAATATGAAGAGTATTTTGTGCCTAACTATATAAACTATTATTTTATCAAGGAACACGACAGATATCACAGTACCAATTATTATAAATTATTTTTATTTAAAACCGTGTACATATAGTAATAGTTGATGTATAAATAACGATTAAAACAGACAATTTCAAAAATATTTTTGATTTTAACTCGAATGATTATTTTGAAACGAATTAAAAAAAAAAAAACTAAGCTATTTCTACAATACACTAATCTAGTCGAATGAGTAAGTTATTAATTATTATAATATTAAATGACTGGGCAGTTCATTAAGAAATTAACCACTTATTTGGTTAATTACCTTTCCACCCCGTCACATTTGATTATCGATGTATTATTATAACACTCACCACCCAATCGCAGTCGTCCGGGTGTGCCATCCGGTAAGCCAGATACTCGTCGGTGGTGTACCAACCGTAGAAGATGGGCACGAACGCGATAATGCCGGGCGCCACCCACGTGACGAGCAGCAGGAACGCCACCAGCCGCTTGGTGACCAGCACCGGGTACTTGAGCGGCTTGACGATGGCGTAATACCGGTCCACGCTGATGCAGCACAGGTGAAGTATGGACGCGGTGGAGAAGTACACGTCGCTCGAGTTCCACACGTCGCACATGAAGTACCCGAAAATCCACTTGCCGCTGATCAGCTTGCTGGCGTTGAACGTCATGGCCACGATGGCCACCAGCATGTCGGCGAACGCCAGCGACACGACAAAGTAGTTGGTGATCACCCGCAACCGTGGGTGTCGGGCCACGGATACGATCACCAGCAGGTTGCCGCCAATCGAGGTCAGTATGATGATGGCCATGATGGACGTTTTCAGCGCTACCGACACGTAATCGGACCAGTCCATCATGTCACCGGTCACCTACACAATACGATCACGTGGTCATTATTAGTATGCGTGTATAGTGCATTACAATTACTGTTATTATTATTAAATAAACGATATGTGGATACACTGACCGAGGGTGAATAGGGTTTTTGGAGGGTATTGTGGCGTGGAATGTAACCCCGGGTGAGCCCAATAACTTATACCAAATGTATGGTCTGATAAATG
The DNA here is from genome assembly GCF_020882245.1 of Rhopalosiphum padi. Lineage (NCBI taxonomy): Eukaryota > Metazoa > Arthropoda > Insecta > Hemiptera > Aphididae > Rhopalosiphum > Rhopalosiphum padi. Next base: position 5,624,165 of record NC_083598.1, on the reverse strand, counting down.
GGTAAAATACGACTGACGCCGGAATTTCAAGTAACACACGATTGAGAAAACTCAATTTTTATGCATTTTCTTTCCGACGTACGGGTACGGGTCCAGATTCGTGTCAAAAATCCACTTCGAAATGCATACGATACAATTAATAACCTAGAAAATTAGCTTAATTACATGTTATTTAGCAATGCAGAGGTCGAAGATGAGTTTTTAGAAGTAACGCTAAGATAAAAACAAGATGAACCAAAAAAATAAAAGAATTACCGAAAAAATATAAATAAAAAATAGTAAGCAATAAAAATAAATAGAATAATATACATGATAAAGAAAAATGCAATATAAATATAATAGGTAAAATATTTAGAATACGTTTCGATAAAGCTATTTAAAAATGTAAGCATTATAGGTATTATAAGTAATTTATTACAATGTATTAATTATTAAATCATTATTTATACAGCAATATTTCTTTTACGTTTATAATATTATTATGATTATGACTACGACTTTGATAATTTATATCACACGTTATGTATATATACATTTATTATAATTTAATTGAACAATATTTTTTTTGTTATTATTTTTCGTAACTACACTTAATTTTTAGTTAAAAAAATTCAGCATGTTCAGCAATTAAATTATACGTTAATGTAAATTCCATTCTCAATCTATTTGTTTTTTTGGATAAGCGTAGTTTGTGAATTTTAAATGTTTTTAATCATTCAGCCAAAAAGGTATAAAGATTTAAAGATCCAATCGTTTGATATCCCAAACAATAATCTGATTGAATCCGAAAATTAATAACTAATTGAAACCAAAAACAATAATTTTATTTTTATTTAATGGATTTAATGTTAAAATCTAAACAGTTACATTATAATTAATAATAACTAACTATATACACGCGTATTTTATTGTAATTTAATTTTTCGTATGTATTTTATTATTATTATTATTATTGTCAAATAATAATTTTATTCCGTTACCGAGTACCGATTTATCGACTAAACCACTAATTTATATTTTATTTGAATATAGTCATCTCATCATATGCTGTATATATTTCATATCATTAGTAAAGAATGACGTAAATAAGATAACAATACAAAAGTCCTATATCAACTAGCCATTTTATCGGACTTAATTGGACGTATTATCGGATGACATTTCACAATAGATATAATTCTAAATCTGAGGCTGAACTTTATGATCCTCCATAGCTTATACCGTGATAGAATGTGGAGATACCTAGCAAATATATAAATAATAGCGCTATAATAGGAATACCAAGAAATTTGATGGTATTAATGTACAAAACAAATTGTTTTATGATGAACTATAGTTTTATACCATCATTTCTATTCTATATACGTTTTTATCAGTCCCATCAATCTATAGGCGTTTAACAGATTAACCATTGTAATTGTTATAGTCTATTTATATAGATATTAGGAGATTACCATTTAAAACAAAACTCGATCAACAAATTAAATTCAAACAAAATATAATAGATATACTAGTTATTTATTTAATAAAATAATAATATATACACAATGTGTATTACACATGCAATAATGAAATTCTGTCGGATAAAAATTATTAAATTATATTATTGATGATATTGTAAGAAGTTAATAGTTTCTTATAATATATTATTATCCAATATGCTATTATAACATATCTAAAAATAAATTTAATGTACTGATTCTAATGTATCTGATATGCGTATACTTGTGATTTACGAGAAAATAATACTAAAAATCTCATAATCGTTTCATAGAAATGCTGTGCCGAAAGACTTACCCTGGGATCATAGGGTGTGGTGGCTCAAACGCTTAGGGTATAACGCACTGGCACTAGCTTGTGCTTTTGTTATTCAATTTGTCAAGCTTTATTAAAATATGTACACAGAAATAATAATAATATATAATATGTTATTACATGTGTAACTTTTGTATGCTCTAAAAAACAATATCTTACAAGTAAAATAATATATGCATAATATTGTATAATAATTGTCATAAAAAATAGCGTTTCCTTATAAAAAAAAAAAATATATCAATAACATTATTTAGTGCGATTAATTATATCGAGTATTTAAAATATAATTCAAGCATAGTTGAATGTATGCTGTATATCATAGCAATCAAAACAATTCTACAATCATTCGATTTATCTGTTAAGAATTTGAAGAAATTGAAAATTTTGGAGTTAAATATTCCGAGTTAAAATCCTATAAGCAACCATGTTTTTTTTTTTTATACGGTAATACAAATTAATTCTATCTTTGTTTTAGAAAACACTAATTTTTTGAAAATATTTCTTGTGTTTAACTTTAAGTCGTAAATAAACAACAATTTTGCGAAACAATTTATTTAGTTTAATATTTAAGTTTTTTACTCTATTGAATATAACAACGTACATTTTTAATTTTATGTTTCAAAGCAAAACATTAATCAGTATACTTCAGTCTATAAAAATACGATTTCTGATAAATAGTTTATTAGTAAGTTATAGTTTATAGGTATTAGTTTAAAGTTTTGATAAGTGGAAAAGTGGACCAACATATTGTGGAGTACTTATGTTGTAAATTTGTAATACTCCATTCCGCTCAACTAAACTATAGAATTCTTATAATTTATAAACTACTCATCCGGTCAATTTATATTTTAAAAGTACTCAAAAAGTATATATTTTTAAATAATCAAATAAGTAAAGTACCTATAAAACTTATATTAATAAAAAATACATTTTTTAAATACAAAATTGTTGTTTATTAACGTTTTAAAATTACATAAGAATAATAAAATAGTGTTTTAATAAATAATGAGTATCTTACGTTAAATGTGTCATCCAGTATTAGTAATCGAGCTGTGGTCATTTTTTCAAATACGACTAACGGTGATAATGTTATTTAAATAATGTCTTATATTATTGATAAATCGTATTTATTATAATTTGAAATTATAAAATTTTAAGTAATGTTCGTTTTTAGAATGTTTTAACATTATTTTATTTAATACACTTGACTTTATTATTTGTCGTTTATTCCAAACCATTTTAATTACCTATGTTTATAATATTATGGTTTTTTTTTTCAAAACTGTTTAATGATTATATAATAATAATTTAGTCGGACTTTACAATTATTAATATTTTTACGTTCTCTTAATATTCTCTACTTGTTTATGTCAGGTCTGATTATATTTTTTCTTTTTCAATGCTCAATTTTTTACTTAAGCCACAATAATAGTATTATATTATGAATAAAATATGTACATTAAGTTTTGTCTAGCATTTGTCGTAAAAATAATATAATTACAATGCTGATATTATGTATTTATTGATGGATTGTTTTGGTTAGTACTTCGTTAACTTCATGATAGTAATTCATTAACTAAATTTGTAGCCACTAATTAATAAGTAGATGTAATAATGTAAATTTTATTAAATTTTATTTTCCAAAAACTTCATATATACATGTTGTTATAAATTGTGAACGGAAAAAATTAGAATCGTGGAACTGCTGATGTACTTCTCAACATTGTTATCAAACAAAATTTGAAATCCCCGTATATAAACATATTAAGAATCACGTGATACTTAAATATTTTATTTTGTATTATCACGAAGCCTAACTATACCTAACTAATTTTTATAATTTCACTTTAAAAATTTACTATAAAAAAATCTTTCGAACCGCAAAAAATGCGCGTGCGTGGAAATATAGCATCGTTTATTCGATAAAGTAATATGCATTTTATTATGGATATTTCATTTTTACATAACGTTAAATTTATTATACTTGGTACGACCAAGTATCTTGTCAAATTGAACATAAAAATCCTTTCGTACTCTCCCGTCGGGTATGTATCTATCGCTCATACACCACGCCAAGGATATACAGCGTTTTATAGTTACAACTACTTAACACGTGCTTTCATAATTCACTACACATAGTCAAACATATTTACGGCTATATATAAAACAAAAGATTTCATCAATAATATTATAAAACTACATCTTGAATATTACTGCATTTATTAGCGTTCGTAATACATAATATGTATATGTTATGGGCTAAAGTCGAAATAGGGCAAAACGTGAAAGCCTATAATCTTTGTGTAAAAAGTCATATTTCCGCATTTTTCAGGGTAAACCAAGTTGTGATCATCCTCATTTGGTCAAAATTGTAGCGTCTTAAATATCTGCACTAATATTAAACATAAATAATTATAAAATAAATATTATTAAAATAAATATTATTGTAAAAATGTAATTGAATACGCTTAAATAATATTACTTTAATTGAAAAAATTAAAAAATGTAGTAGGTACATCTAATTAAAAATTTTTTTTTTTGTTTATTTGTTGCTACAAGTCATATTAGAAATGTCAGAACCATGGCATTTGGAACTACACAAAATATTTTGGCATTTCTGAGTTTTGCCCAATTTCAACTTTTGCCTATAGCATATACATTTATAAGCTGTACTTCATCTCAGATAAAATAGGTTTGGTATAGTTAGACATTATATACGTAAACTCTTCACACAAATATACATAGATATACTTCGCATAGTGGAGATAAGAATGTCAAAAACGATTAACTTTTTTTTCGTTTGTAAACGCCATATTAAATTTAAGTAAATAGATTTATTTTTCCAAACACTGTACAATATACTTATATATAATATATTATGAATATCATATATTTAATTTATCATTTAATAAATAAATTGTTAAATTCACTGAACAAAATAGTATAAGGTTACTTTTGACAATTTTAGTGAGTGGCTGTTGAAAAAAAATTAAAAACTAATTTATAATGTATTTTTAGTTCAAATAGTAAAATAATATTTTATTATTGGTTTTAAGTAATCAAAAGACGTCTCAAATGGAGGATCAAAGACATACTACATTTCAAAATGTATTCACAACGTGATAAATTAAAATGACATTTCAAAAGTTAAAATATTTTACAATATTATAATTAAGTACAAAGGTAAAAGAAGACTATTATATGTACATAACATTATTTTAGGAAGTTGGGACAAGAACTCATCTTCATCTCAATCACTATTTTATTTCCCTTTATACGGAACTATGGACAAAATCATAACGTTTTATTTGTTTTTATTTTTCATGTCTCTCTAAATACGAGTAGTTAGTAGTTTCGTACAAATTGAAAATTCGTGTACACCAAAATAATAATTATTATTCTCTCTTTCAAAGCAATCCTTTTGGATAAACTCAAAATGTCATTATATACATATGTAACGTTCAAACGTACCTACTTGGCAGTTATAATATTACACCATAAGATTTTCTCTGTGTAGTTTAATCGAAAGTTTTTTGTACACCTCACAACGACACACGATTCAATTAAGTCTTTACGTACCTATAAGTTATTTGAAAAGTCGCAACAAAACATAACATAAATATAAAAATTATATATTATTATAATTGTATTTATATTATGTATTTTATACGAGACACATACCAGGGTCGTGAATAATTCTGTACCGAACTATGAAAAATCATATTATATCAAATGCCTGACACGTTGTCGAACCCAGTTGTAGGTACGAGGTACGAAACATTACCCGGTATCGTGTTGAATCAAAGCCTGACGTTTATAATGCCACGCGTGCCTTATCGCTTAACTTCCGGGCAAGTGAACGCGCACGTCGCGTTCGGTCTATAAGATAATCGTGATTGCTATAACATTATAATATACAGCACAGTAATGTGTTTTTTTTACACGCTTCGCAAATTTTGTGGCTTTTGATTTTTTTTTCTCTATTAATATCAGCTAATTTTATATCGATTATTCAGATCGGTTGTTTTAAGATAAATAAATTTGCAGACAATAATTACTATATCGTTACAATATATCTATAATCTATATGAGAGGGTTTCGTGCTTAAATCGCTGCGCGACCAGCGCTAAGTTATTAAATAATACCCGTGGGAGGTTTATTACGGTCGGCCTGAGTAACCACCACCGTGGGAAGGATAAAATGACCGGAAAATATGGTTATTACGAGGACGATGACGACGACGAAATATTATATTATAAGCCCTTCAAACCACCCGGCGTTGCCGTTATAGCAATTTTATCTGATCGAAGTATTTTTTTTTTTTTTTATATTGAAACAAGGTTAAGTACTACTTCTAACCATACTGATTGGCGTTTAGAAATATTTTTAGCAGTTCATCCAAATAGTAAATTATCTTAACGTTTTCTCGTCTCAGTTTAGTTACAAGCTCTCTACTTTAGAAATTAAAATTCAAAAATATTTAGAAATTACATTGTGATCTAAGTCAAATTTACAAATCAATCACTACTCTGTAATCTACTTTTCTGGTAAGTTAAGCTATTATGTATTCACTGAATGTTATGGCTTGAATTATTGAAAAATATATAACCTACAATAAGGTAATATCCTTCTTACATAAATACCGACCAACTATAATCATATTATTGAGACCAAGATATATTTTACTTACAGACATATAAGATTAGGTTGAACTTTATACGAATTAGCTCTGAGTTTATAAATTAGATCAAAATTCTAGCAAAATAAATGAAATCTCAATACCACATATTTTACGGAGCAAAATATCGTATGACTGTGGGTGAACGTCAATGATAAGCAAAGCTTTCATTCAATTTTAAGTTTATACCGATAGGTTTTGGTGCTTTGATTCGGTTAAACGATATCTGAATGTAAACTTATACAACACGTGGTATTTTGTTATCGTGGTAAACATTTAATGTGGTGTTGTATGCATCTCAAACTTCCACCACAAGCTTCATTTATATAATAAATATAAGTTTGATGCTATTACTGAAGTTCAACACATACAGAAAAGTAGCTTGCATATTTTATATGCAGTATATACACAGTACACATTTAAGCCCACACACACCAAATATAAACAACATATAGAAGTATAATACAAGAATATTATTATCGCGATTATCCAATAATTACCTCTACTGATAACTAATTCCGCCATACAATTAGACCGTATAGTAGAACATAAGACTACCAGTCATATAATGGACATATGCAACGTCCTACTTTTTCGTATTTCACATATTATTCGTATATACACGTTATAAATAGTACAAATGTTTAGTATTTTCACAATCATATGAAATATATAAACTAAAAATATTCTATATATTACCTGTTGGACCGTGGGGTCGGTGCCGTTGTCCATGGCGCTCAACCGGTACAGTGAGTCCCGGGGATCGAGTGACGTAACGACTGTCGAGGGGGTGTGGTTGAACACGTCGTCACCATGTTCCATGACCGCGGTCGCGGTATAATAGGTGTCTGTGAAATAACCGGAGTGTTGTATTCGGTCATCGGCCGTTTCACCATACCGACGGACACTCTCGGCGATCACGTACGGTACAGAATGTCACTGTGGTCGTACACTGGCATACCGGACGTTACCGTTTGGTTACACTGCGGTATAAGGTTATTTTGTACCGTGGTTTTAAGTGTTTTAGTGTTTTCCAATAACCGTTCGTATTCGCAACAATTTTCTTCAAAAGTTGGTACTACTATTTTCAGAGTCACAACAAATGCGTCCTAGATACAACGCCAAATTCTGTAACAAAAAGAAATAAAAATATATTTAAATATTATATTATATTTTTTCATATTTAAGGTGACTGTCGTGTTTGAATTTGTTGTTGAATAGTACATGCATTAAACGATTGACTAAAAATGTTTTCTATCAATTGTTTTCAGATAAATATTAACCATCTTCTTACACATATATATATAATTTATAAAACCATTTCACAAAGAATATAAAATAGACACTTCAGCCATTATAAAAACTGTTTGTACCGATTTCCTAGAATGTTTTAAAGTGGTTAAAACTAGAATATTTCATCAGTTATCATCGGAGTGTTTTTTATAGTCGTTGATATATAATTAATAAACAAACAAAAAAATAATATTTTACATAAATATACATTATACATAATATGTATTATTGTATTATTTGTTATACGAGTTTTGAACGGGTTTAAATAAGATAAATGTGAGTTCAACGTGGGTTTAGATTAGACAATATATGTGAAGTCTTATGTGCAGGATTTAGACGAGAAGTATATTTAAGTTAAATTCAGAGTATAAAAGTGAGATACATAAGTTTCTACATGTACTGTACATGAATATATGTCCTGTCACTAACTCGGCGCGATTCTTCATAACGAGTCTAGAGATATTTCTGGTTTGTAAAGCCCACCATCCATATTATGTATAGTACTAAAAAGTTGAATAATTTGCTCCTGTTTTATACTGGCGTAATAGCAATATAACATCACACTTGACACTCGTATACATGCACATATGTCGTTTTTACTCAAAATGATTTCCTTTATTAATTATATTATTTCATTTATAAGACCTGTTGTAATCCAATCCTTTATTACAAAATTTCATTAAAAATAAAAATGTATATACGCCTCGTCGTGATTTTATATTTACATACAATTGATCCCCAATCAATATTTATTCTATAGATACATATGGAAAATTATTTTGATTTTGAGCATAATGAAATAAATAAGTAAAATTTAAATTAAGTTACCTCTTCAGTCCCGCAGTGGAAACCGATCGATATGCACATAATATATCTGTGCGCTTTCGTTCATAAATTACCTCACTCATTGGCAACAAGATAAAAATGAATAGTGGATGTGTTAGTGTTACATTTTTCACATTCATACTTTATATTTATACTCAACTTCTTACTATTTCAAACTTAGAATAATATATGCATACGTATATAACATATTTTTTCTATTATTTTAATCCGTCATCGTGGTACCACAGTACTATTACATAACTTACTATAATACACGGAATATCCTTATCTGCAGACTACCGACGGTATTTAAACTATTGCCGCAGTTAATTATCTATTATTTGTTGACTCCAAAAACCACACACTTTTAATAGATTAAAACCACACACATTTAATAGCTTAAAACCGCACAATTTCAAAAATTGTCGTATCCAAAAACCACACAGTTATGATTTCGACCCCCAAAATATCGATAAAAAAAAATGCATATGCATAAGTATAAATAATTATTTATTCTCATTATTCTCATATTTCATCAATATATATATATATATATATATATAGGTATATTCAAAAATTTTAAATATTAATTTTAAAAAAATTTAAAACTTTCAGTTTGATTGGTTGAAACCTACTGCCTACGTTATTTAAAAACTTTATACGATCTCCGTCACGTAAAAACTCTTCCCAAAATTGAAACAAATGCTCCTGAAAATAAATAGGCAACAAAAGACCTGATTATTGTATAGTACATATCTGATAATCTTATCTTTTCACTATTTTCACTAAAAATAGTGTGCGGTTTTAAACTTTTAACCCACTCTAAATGTGTGGTAATTTGTTATAAAATGACCGATAAGCTGTGCGGTTTTTGTCTATCGACCTTTTTAGGGTCAAAATCAAAATTTTGCGGTTTTTGGTTTTTATATCTAGGTACACCAAAATCCAAAATTATCTGAAATTCTAATCAGAAATCTGGCAAAAATAAAACAATTATATATCCAAACAATCACACAATTTAATTACTCAAACCACTCATTCTATGGTTGACATCACGAACATGAGAATATGAATCCAAATGAAGACTTACTCGGTTGTTAATGTTCTTAATAAAATACTTCATTACATGGTCAACTTCTAACGATCCAGGTTATACGCAAGTAAAAATGCAGAAAAGAACCATATTATTGTTTAAATCAACAAATCGTTTTTTAATTCTCAATTATGAAGACAAATTTAGCTATAACCCATTCTTGGACCTAGATATGGATACTATATAGACCTAAAGATATTTTAAAACATAATATCCTCTTCCTCTTCATCTTATACTCGTAAGAGGAGTAATAAATTAATTGAATGTATGCGCAGTTCTTATAAAATTACTAGATGTTACTAAAATCATTCAATATGTTGTTAACGTTAAAAAATATCAACCTTCACCTCATTATCCTTTTAGTCTAGAATATATAAAAAGTATTATAGTAGAAAAACGTAGAGTCGTAGGGCTAGAGCTTTTTACTAACGAACTTGCAAAAATATAATAAATTAAACCCTAAAAAACATAAATCTGAGTCATTCGTTAGTTATTTTTATAATCTTTCTTCAAAATATGGCAATCTTTGGAGAGCAACTAAAAAAAATATGTAAATATAAAACTCTAAATTTACCAATTAAGAATTTGGACGACAGTCATGTCATTACTGACGCTGATAAATCTGAACTTATAAAGTTCACCTGTTTAATATTTTTTTACATCATTCGGCATAATTTCTATTGTTAATTTAAATATTATGGCTGATTATTTTAACTATCCACTTTGTCCGTCGTCCTATCCTGTCAAAAATTTCATACTAAATTAGATCAAAATCGCCACCAATAAACACTACCTCAAAAAATCCCTTGAATTTAACATAATCACAACAAGGTAGGGAGATAAGGCTAAAAAAAGCCATTATTTAACTATCCCATATCTTTTACTTTGTTTTAACATTATCGTATTTCTAAATTCTGTGGAAATTGTGTACTATTATTCTAATCTCCAAACCTAATAATGCACCTGATTCGATATATATGACACCCAAATTCCAAGCACTCTGAGTATTAATTATTTTTGCATAACACTTGATAAAAGACCGATTTTGGCACTGCGTATTAAATTCAAAAGAATACATTTAAATCTATGACTACGTGTTCTAAAAAGACTCATCAAAATAATAATAAATAAATTTAATATTGTAATTTATAATATATACATAATATGGTACTGATGGTACCTACCTTGATTATAATAGTAAACTAAATTCTAATGTTAAAATTTCATTTTAAAGGTAATGTAATAAATTAGCACTTAAATTATTAAAAAATATTATATAAATACGAGTACAAATATGAAGAAAATAATTATAAAATTACGAAGTATATATATTTATATATCCATATCTTTTTTTGGTAAATACTATCATTTTTATTGCGTTTTACTCTAAAAACTCAAGTACTTCAAACCGTAAGTAATTTTAGCTATTCGCTGTATATTTATCTTGTACGTAGAGCTAATAATGGAATAGTTTAAAATCAACCACGTAAAAAATTGGAATACCAAAATTGATTGTAATTTTTTTCTAAAAATACGTTGTAATTTTTCATGTATTTACATTAAACATATGCAATGACAATATGTTTTATACATCTTATTAAATATGGATCACATTAACATGGGACAAATTTGGGTGTTTTATAAATTGAACGAGTATTATGGAAATAAACCTTTAAATTTACCAACTATGATTTATGCGAAAAATTGTATGAATTTATTTAATAGGTAATGCATAAAAAGAAAGAAATAACTATTTGAAAAATTAAAAATTATCTTTAGGACGAACTGTTGTAATATTTACCTATAAATTTAATCAATAAATTAATTAAATTTGGAAAATTCAAAATAAGGCACTAATATAGTGGAAATTGTTTACTGTTTTTGTTAGTTACCGACACTTGTGACATCTGATAATTGACTAACTGACAAATTTTTAATGTATTATACTGAAAACAATATAATATTCAATATGGTACGTAATAGCAAATAATTATAAAGGCAATATATTATTAATTTTTAGCACAAGTATAATAATCGTTTATTAATATAATAAAACACTATCTGTTCCATAGAATATCTACTCACAACAAATTACTACTATTTTTAGTTGAATTATAAAACTAAAGCTAGATTCAGTAAAGGTGATCATTAATTCTCGGCGAGAAAAGTTGTTTTGATATTTTCTATTAAACCATATTGATCGGATTTCTGTTCTACACGAGAGAATCATTAAAAACTTCACCAATCTACTCACTCCGTAAAATCTACTTGAGTGTTTAATTAAACGAGAATCGTACAATTTATTAAATAATTGCACTCGTACTTTATATACATGCTTGGAATTCCAACACTCGTAATCGTTTTTTACTGTCGTTATTGGAAATAACAATTAAAAAAAAAATCATTGTTTATTTTCAGAATTTTATCAGAAACAACGATAGAAGTTATTGGTTTTAAAATATACTGTGCTATTGTTTTGTTTATTTTTTTCTTTTAAGTGACACGTATTACACATTTGTTGGAAATACATAAGAACAATTTTATAAATATCCTTCAGATATTTTTATAAAATCTTGAAATTTCCATTAATATTCAGTAAGATTGTGGGAAAACTAACTTTTTAAATTATAAAAAAAAAAAAATTGAGATCACTTAATTATTTAAATTAATTTTTAGATTTTAATTTTAACATTATGTACGTTTATGATATAAATAAAAAGTTCTGTAGAATATATAAATCACAATGAAGAAAATATTTGTCTTTTAATATTGTTTACCTGTATTATTGTGATGTATATTTTCAATGTCACTATTTTAGTACTCAAAATTAACAGATTTATTTATTTTACACATTCGCATTATTTATATATAAAAAAAAAAAGGACAAATGATAAAACATTTTTATAATTTAATGTTCAATAATCAATCTGAAAAACGCATAAACGACATGACATGTCCCTATCACGGTATATAATAATTAATGCGATGGTGTTCCGCGATAAATTGCTGTGAAAAGTGGTCAAATTGTCACGCGATCAAATATGCGTGTCGGTCGCTCCACAAAAACGCGACCTCTTCCATACCTCCCGTCGGTCGTCCTATAACCATCGATAGCTTTGTGCGATGAACCGGAGAGATCAATTTCGACAATATCAAACAGTGACAGTTATAAAACGCGATGTTGTTATAAAAATATATATAAATCAAATTTTCCGAAACCCTTTTTTATTTCAGATTTACACTTGACAATGTCATATCAGTATAGTGAAATATACTCGAACGAAGATTCATTGCGTATTTGTGATGCGATTGAAACGTTAAACATTTATACGATTAATAATAATTACATTACCGGAATTATTAGAAGTTTTAAATCAGTTTAAAATAAAATTATCTTTCTTAATTATTTTAAACATCGGTCGTTTCCAAAACGTACTATTTATAAAAATAGTAAAGCTAAGGTATGCTGGTTTTCTGAAATCTTTTTAAGTCAAAAACTTTGGTTTGTTTTTTAAGAAAAACAATAAAAATAAGGTCCAAAAATATAAAGGTACATTTTTTTTTTACCTAAAGTGTTGCTATGTTATACTAAACTTAAAAATTGTGTAAAATTATTATTATATTGTGGAAAATATTATTATGGTATATTATTGAATTTTATTACAACACAATATAAATAATGAATATAATTTATGCTATTTCTGACTTATGATGATGTTTCTTAGTTTATCAAAGCATACTTACCATCACAGAACCAAAACATTAACCAAATTAAAAGAAATGAAGATAATTTCAACATTAGAATAGAGAAAACATTTTTTTTTAAATTTTCTTTTTTACTGTATAATAATAATTATGGTGTTATAAATATCTCACATTTTACTATTTTTTCAAAATAAAATAAACGTTATTATTAAAAAAAAAGAAAAATGTCTTGGTTATAATATGTAATCTAAGAATATTAAAAATAATATGTATAGTCAAATATATATAATATATACTATATTTAATTTGTTATTAATACATATTATTTTACTATGAAGAAAGAATAAGTTAGTTTGATATTAATTTATTTATGATTTAATATTATACAAAAACACAACTCATTTATTAAAAACACTAATTAGTATATATTTATATGATTTAAAAATATTATAAATAAGAATAACTTTATAGTCCACTATAATTCCACATCATAAGTCAACACAGAGGCTGAAGAATTACTTTCATCAAGGTCAGGCATCCGGGAGTCTTCAGAGCTTAGATGATAATGTATGTAGAATAACGTCATATTATGCTAATTTTTGTTAATTATCAATTACAATGACTAACTATTATAACACGATCTAACAAAAATGGTTCTGTTCCATACAGTATCATTGGTTTTAAATGTTTTAATTCGAACAGACAATTACTACAGTCGATGACTAAAAACGATCGACACTGTATGCGAAAGCACCTGATTAAATGAAGGAAACGGTCAATCATATACAATTTGTCGAAATTCTATCAACGGTCATACATAAATCAAAATAAAAAATCATACATGAGTTAGGTTAGGTCATTTATAAATTTTAGGTCTACTGGTATTCGTAAAATCCGATATTATAAAATTATTCGTAATAATACAGTAAGAAAAAAATATGTGAGACGGCGCATCGGATAGACAATTTAAACTGCATATTGTCTACTGTGAATCATAAATATATTAATAGTATTTTTGCATTCGTGCATGGACCAAAACATAAAAAAGTAACATGATTTAATGTGTATTTTTATAGGTTTATTTCAAAGCACAATTTATTTTGTATTTTTAATAATAAATCTAGGTTGAATATATTATTCCGTTTGTCCACAACATCATTATACCTAGCACGCGGAACATCGCGTATGATGATCAATAAGCAACGCCGCGCCGTTTCGCGTGTGTTATGCATACGTTTTACATTTTACATGGCGTTTTATATCGACGAGACCCCAAATGATTAGAATCGCAGTCGATTAAATTCATTCCACGAGCGTGGGAAACGAGTCCGTCGTGGCGCAAAACTGCATATTAAGTTCGTTTACAACGAACGGAGAAACAAATCGATTAAACGTGGCTTACTAATGTAACAGCGAGAGTACCTGCAGACGTTATATGCTCTACCCGAACCGTTTGGAACGCGTTAAAAAATAATATTATTCCACCGACGCGCCTCGTATTTTCTTTTTTTTTTTAACACCAATTCAGCAGGTACACTACGTATTAATAATAATATTATGTATATTCAAACGAACAACGGCGATTGCATTTGCTACACGGTTTTCCGCGGATTCGCGCACACTCGATTTTGTCAACCACCCGCACAACAGACGTATAATATATAGGTACGCACATAATAATAATATATTGTCATTCTCGCGCGTACACCACAATATATAATACGCGTATTATATCATTATTGTATACACGGTGTAACTAATTACGACCATATTAATAATATTCGTCTGGACGATCTTTGCCGCGTGTCGCGTATCACATAGGCGATATCGAAATTAATTTAATTCGCGTGCAGCACACAGTATAATATCATACACGCTGCGGTAGTCTGCCGGTACTACTACCACTACTACTACTACTACTACTACTACTTCTACTACTACTACTACTACTACTAGAGATGTTAAAATACCGTATTTTTTTTTTTTTTTGTATAATACCGTATTATACTTGTATTATACTTGTAATATACCGTATAGAACCTATAAGATAGAAATATAATACTGTACGTAAATTCGATAACGATAAAACTACACCGCTATGAATATTTTTAGAATGAGTAAAACATGTTAAGATAATAAATGATAATAATTTAATATCTTAATTATCGATTATATTTTATATTATCGATATTAATAATTTAATATCGTGTAATAACTAAAAATAACGCCTTAATTTTTTTTTTTTTTATACCGTCTGTATAAAATTATTTTATACCATGTGTATAATACCTTGTATAATACAGTTTTATACCAATGTATATAATACAAACTCACATCTCTAACTACTACTACTACTACTACTACTCTACTGTAGCCACGTCGTTATTCGCTATACGCAATTATTGCAATACGGGCCCTCGAACGCCGTCGATTATAACACTGCCACTTATATACCGACTGTTTGCGAGAATATTGGCTATATTATTATAATATGTAAACATTATATATTATTATTATTTTTATTATAGTATTCACGTTATTATCTGCAGAGACAAAAAAATCAAACGTATTTTAGCCGATGCATCGGCGACGAAACGGACGCGCAAATACACGACGATAATATTATTAGTCGGTTCAACACTGCCGTGTATAATAACAATGTGATGATGGCATTATAATATATTTTGGCGTGTTTGACCCCGACCACGGAGGAATGAATGAGATCCCGCTGCGGTGACTAAATTACTACCCCCGCGTTGTACAGTTACGTGTTATTATTATATTATAATATGTATACGGTTGGCGTATATATGACGTTATTTAGGTATAATGTATACATTATGTAAAGGTTCCTGTTATATAGCCGGATTACACGACGTGATAATATTCACAAGCTTGTCGTGCGGGCGCGATAATCGTGTAGCGGAGAACGGATATCATTTATTTTTTTATTTTTTTTTATTATTTATATTTTATGGGGTTTTCGGAGAAAAAAAAGTATGAAACGCGTATTCTTTTTTCACGGCATTGGACCACGACGAATTCCTCGCGTATTCGTAAAAAAGTCTTTAGCCATTAAATCGCATATACGTTTTATTATAATATTTTATAATTATGCGTCATGAAGTTTCACCTGAAATCGGTCGAGGTTCCAGTTCCAGTTTTTGCAATGGTCTAGCGTTTACCAATAATTCACAGTATTACCTTTTTTTTTTAAAAAAAAAAAAAATATGTTAGGAAATTCATTAAAACAAAAACATTTTGGGATACAATACAATTTGTTTTCGATGGATGTATTTTTTTCTACGTCATTAATGGAGAAAAAAAATACGTTTCCGTAAGACATCCATGCAGTAGTTATATTCACTCTTGATCTCAAATTATAATATACTAGTCATGATATAATTAAATATCCAATATAATATAACGACTGTGACTTAAATAGAATTAAAAGAAAATATGAGCAACGTTTACAACAAATTCGGATTCCGACAATCTAAAAGGAATTTTATAGTTTTAATTTAACACGCATAAATTGAACAAATCTAGTTGTTCCACGCGCGCTGCTCGACTGAATGTCTGGAAATTGTCCTCCGTGTAGCCAATTGGTTTGTTTTAAATTATACTTATCTTACCTCAAGAGTTGCATACGCTAATAAAAACGTGTTAGATAAACAATTTATAATACCTATACAATACTATCGTAATATTCGTAATCTTATCGTAGTACCACAAAAAATATCTATAATTAAAATAATATTATATTATTTTATAATACAGTCAATGATTGTGCAATTTATTATAAAACATGTATAATTAAACGTAAATAATTCTTTCATATCTAATACTCTACCTATACGTACATTTGTTTAGTGTTTTTATCAATTACAACTGATATTTGTAATGACAACGAGAATAAGCTATATAAACATGATCGATCTATTGAAATTATATTTATTTGCATATTTTCATACATTGGCGTTTGGCAAATATCATAAAAGTTTACAGTGAAGTTTATAATTTTATTATAGCAGAACATGCCATATGGGTATGGCATATATGATAATATAATATAATAGAAATAATATTAATAAAATACAATTTTATGTTTTTAACACCATTTGACACTTCGTTGCGTTTATAAATCACAATAACAATGAAAAGTTAAAAATATCAAAAATTCGCGTATACACGAGTTAAACGTTTCGTGAAAGGTTTCTTTTATTATAGTTTCATATTTACGACTTTTAACAGGAAATTCGAATTCAAAAAACTTGCCATTCATATTGTATTAAATTAACTTACTTTGATGTCATTATAATATATTATTATTGTATCTAATGTTTCGTTGAGTTTACTATAAGCAGAATTTTGCATAGAATGTAAAAAAATTTACCTAACTATAATTACAGACAATCGTATTACAGAATTTTAAGATTTAAAAAATTAGATAATAAACATTTTTTTAATAATTAATTGTTTTTTATTAAATAAAAATGGAAATGAATAGATACGTACATATACATAACGCAAAAAGGTAATATTTTTTCAACTAAAAATAATTATTAAGGAAAAAAATAATTAAAAATATAATATAAGATACGCATAATATTCAATAAATATATTATTAGCTATCTAAGAATAAATTAAAATAAAAAAAATGATTACTTAATAATTATCATAAAAAATTCTATTAAAATTGTATTATTTGTGTTAAAAAAGATCTTTGATATTAATTTAATAAAAATCTATGAAATATAAAGAATATTTATGAAATTAAAATATATACCTTCGCATTTGTCAAATCTCATTATTATATTATATAAATTTATACATTTTTTTTTTATTTCATTTGTGGGTACCTATATTTAATAGTTTCTCACACATAATCTATAAATATAATAAAAATTATCAAAAAATTATTTAAAAACAAAAAACTAACTGTCGATAGTATTAATACTATTTCTGAATAATAGCTAATACGATCGTCGTTATTGTTCTGTTTACAAAAACTACGTTTTGTGAAGCATGATTATTATTCTTACCATTTCAAGGAAAGTTTTTTTTAATTTGACAAAATGCAAAGTTTAACATTTAAATATAGTCAATATATAAAGGATTTGTTTTTATTCTTTCTCTCTCTATATATATATTATAGAATATTTTGTATCTTATATAATATACCTATTGTTAAAATGAAGAATTGTTTAAATGCGATTCTATAAACAATAATATTATATGTACATTGTATTGGTCTTTTGAATACGGTGACTAAGTTAAATTTTATCGGTCTGCAATATTAATTGTTTCTTTTATTTCCAAATATTCTTTTTCTCCATTTTCATTTATTATTATTTTTTTTTTTTTGGTCGAGTTCCAAAACTTCGAACGTATATCGCGTTATGTATCTCTTTTTAGTTTCTGTCAGTTACAAAAATTGTGTTGCAAAAACTTATATTGGATCACGAACATTTTGAGCCGTAATTTCTATACAACTTTTCTGAAACGTCACCAATAAAAATTGTATATACGATACATAAAAAACTATTATATATATATATATATATATATGTACATGTATATAAATTATATTATATTGTTATATGAAAACTTCTGTGACAAATTGAAATTAATGCTTACCAACATAGTATAATATAATATTATACTTTTAGTCGGGGGTTAGAATTTATACGGAGTGAGCAGTGAACCTTTAGTTTTTGGTTTCCATCAGCAGTGCTAACAACGGTGACAATGACTCATGGACTAGTCTACTATATAATGTATATATACGATATTAATTGATATGACCTCTAATACTAGACTTTAAAATGACTAGCAAAATGAGAAATGTAATGAATATGTATATGGTACAATCTACACCTATAACAAATTACTTGTCACTTGGGTGAAAAAAATGTCTTGGAATATTCTTGCTTGTTTGCTCGTTAGCTTAACTTTGGCATTTGTCTAGTTAAAAGGAGCCAGTAGTTATTTAATTTGATTAAATTAGACGTCAGAAGAGAACACCACTGAGAGATTAACGTTATGACATATTTTATAATGTACGGATGCCCACATGTTCGAAAGTTGATGTTGAATTTCAAAGATATACGGTTGACTTAACATATTAAAACTATGAAGTTTGATATGAAATTTAAAGATTCTCGTGTTTGGACTATTTAAAAGTAAATGTATGTCAATTATAATACGATTTTGGTATTATATAAAACTTAACTGTTCAACAAGATATAGCACAAAATTATTTAATTATTCGATAAGAAATGTTGTATCATCCAATGTATTCTAACTTATTTATTTCTACGTTAAACCTGATTTTATGGAAAACATATCTTGAATAGTAACCACTATATTAATAAAAAATAACCCATATCACAGTTTACAAAAAACCGTGAAAAAACAACTTTTAACATGTCTAAAATAAAATAACCAAATAAATAAAAATTGTGAGATAAATAAAATATAACTTTTTTTTTATTATTTTAAATTGAATTATTTAGAAAAAAAAGTTTTAAAATTTATTTCGAAAATAAATGTAACGATGAAACTAATGAAAAAAAAAAAAACAATCGAGAGGAGAATTAAAACATAATAAAATGACGGTCTCGTTGAAATGTATGACGCTATTTAAATTATTTTCGTACTTTTAAATTGGTTTAGGATTTTATTTACGACTTGCGCTGTTAAATATAATTCAACCAACAACGCAGTTTGTTTCTGTACTATAAAACGTAAAGAAATATTTGTAAGCTGTGTTGACGAAGCAACAAATATTCAGAAAATGAATACGATAATGTGACAATAAGTATAGGTACTATGTATTTCATATTATAGTTATATTTTAATGTATTAAATTATAGATTTATGCTGAATATTATTACGTGGCTTGTATTTGTTATAAAAATCGTCTGTGCGCAATCCAATCGATGTTATACTGTATTGTAGAAACACGGCCTTCGTGTCAAATTAGTACAATTTTGAATTTGGAGCACGCGAAATATTGAGCGTAATTGCACACAATGGTTTAATTCAAATTCGATTAGCTTGATTTTACAGCCAATTCCCTTCTAATACACACCGTTTTCCACGTTGTTGTACGATATGCATCACTTATGAATCGACGTGATTTCTGGTACAACATTATTGGTGTGTGTCATTTTCTCAATTGATTAGAGCCAATATAAATGGATAGTGAGCGGCTGAGGCTGTATACCTTAGCTCATTAACTCTATAATATATATAAGTGCATTTCTGAATTATTCATAATTTAGTTAACTTTGTTAACCAATTAACAACTCAAGCCACTTTCTTATGTCATCAAACTTATTGTGTACATTTCGAAGTTGATTTTCGCTATTTTTCTGTACCTATACCAAATATCGTTATCAATATTGTTCGATGAATATTATTAAATACTTTTAATTTTAGAAAAAAATATATAAATTAAGCTTCTTCAAATGTACCTATTACTAAAGTGTCCGTTCTTAATCGTATTTAACGAAATTAACGAGGGGTTGAAATACACAAACACGTGACGTGTGAATCGGTTTAATTTTTCTTCAAAGTTTCAAATGTGTTTTTCAGTTTTGTGTAATGATGTGGTCCGTTAAATCTAACAATGTAACGTAATGGAAAAGCGTCATGTTCAATGGACCAGTAGTGCAGTGTACTAAATTATACTTTCCTACAGACATATACTATTATATTTATATGTACCATACTCGTGCCGTATAGAAGTCATTTTACAGGGTTTAAATTGTTGTTGAAATATAGACGTGTATAATAGAAACACCATACGTAGATGGAATAATACTCGTAGTTCACCAATACGTTGCATGTCACAAGGTACAAAATTATAGTCACACATTTAGAAAAAACTATTCTACTTTTTTTGTTTTATAAATAACTGAAATAAGTCGCAAAAACTTGGTCAAATTTTATAATATTATGACCGTTTTTATACTGTTTAAATAAATTTAAGCATTTTAAGCATAAAAGGATTCGACGATTTCCATAGAAAAAATGCAGTAGATAAGTGTGTGTAAGGTGGGGGTTAGGTGATTACGAGTATAGAAACTATAAACACTATAATATTATCTTTTTTATTCATATTATAGAAATAAAATCCAAACTTTGTCAGTTTCAGAGTATGACGTATATATAACATAATGTTTAATAGCCGAGTCGTAGATAAAATACATTTGTGTGCTTTGTTATAGATGATAATAATTCATATCTTTATATTATACGCAATGCGCCCGAGTATACCACAAGAGTGAAATGCGAACATATTGAACAAAATATAGTACCAGTAAAAACTATAAAATAATTCTAATATATCAAACGTCAATTGACCATAAATCACAGAACTATATATATTATAATATATACTACACTCGAATGTTATTATACACGAGTAACTTAAATCGTCGCCAATTTTAGATATGTATAAAATCCATGGTGCAGTATACACTATACATACAATATCTTATTGGCACGTCCCCGTTAGTTTGCTCAACTATAGGATTCTAAAAACATCGTCCGAAATACCATTAATATGCATGTATTCGATAAAATATTATGTTAATATTTGAAATAACAATAATCACTTTAATAAATAGAGGTCAAGTATAGTATAAATCAGAAAACGCAATTTAAATATCTTAAGATTCACACATACACATTGACTGAACGATAAATAAATATTTAAATAAATGCACATGCATTCGTCTAATTTAATAAAAACCAGCATATCTAATGATTTGCCTTTTTTCCTGAATTATTTTTATTCAATTATTAAACCCTTTTGTGAATCATGGCGAATGTATACCGCATAATCAGTGACTTTTTTTTTTACTGATTTTGTTCGTGATCACCGAGCTAATTTTTGGTAAGCACCAATCTTTATCAGATATTGTTATCAAATAAAGTCTAAACATCTATCTCTTCAGGCATTTCCGCGATTATTGTGGAGACTCAAACGACTGACTAGAAAGCTAACTATTTTTCATCGTTCTATCTTTCGTCTAACATAATTTCTAGCTTTTTTGTATTATGAGCTGCATTTGAAATACTTCAAGGGGCAAATTTTTGGGCACTATTTTTCTTTATTGTTACTATAATTTATTTCGTTTCCATGAGTAATTTGACTACACATAATAACAGCGCACCCCAAACAACTACTCGACATCATCTCAGTGCTCTTGAGAAGTACCCCCAATACTACTCTCTTCTCCGAACATCCAATAAGCTAATTTACCATCTAATAGTGATCTCATGACAACTCTTTGTGAATTCTATGATGAATTCTTATTTTGTACCAGCGCACTAGTAGATATCTTAGAATTATAGTTAACTGAACTTAAGGATGACTTTTAAATTTTAACATTATATTATTCGAATCTTAAGCCGACTTCAAAACTGAAAATGCTAAGCTGCGTCTTGATGTAGATCGACTTAATAGCAAAGTGGTCTTGGAATCATCGATGTCCCACTCTTCTGTAGTCTATATAATATATATAGTACTTTTAATGACGATTCTGACGTAAACTAAGCAGATTTTTCCAAGGCATTTAACTCTGTTAATCACAATGCTTTTATCTGTATGGAACTATACATTAACTGAGTGGATATTCTATGTATAACAAAATAATGTTTCATTATTATTATACTGAATTCGGCTCGGAAATTATTCCCATAAAATATAACTATTGTAGTCGTATAAACTCAAAAACATCGAGTAATGGAAAATAGACTTCGTAAACGGTAAAACGCTACGCTAATTTTATAGTATTAAATACAAAAAAAATTATATCACTCATAAGTATTGGACGTGTTAAATTTAAAAGCGTACATATTTTTTCATATGCATTTTTGGTTTTTGTAAACGCACATTCATATTATAATATGTCCCTAGAGGATTTACTAATATTTACACACATGAATAGTACGCGTCTATATAATTAGTAAATTCTCTAAGGACATCTCTACATACAATTCGTACGTACATTTAAATATATAGATACGTCATGAACTGCAGTGATGACGTTTTCGCAGACATGTAATAAACAACGGTCGGCCCACATTGTGTACAGACATAGTACGTATAGTATGTTACCTATAACATACAACATTGTTTCAAAATAATTCGTCGAAGTGTATTATAGTTCTAACGGTGTTCGCTGTGATAATTTAAAATCTTAAAATAGGTACTATAAAACAATGGGCTCTAGATTATTATTCTGAATAATATAATAATATGGTAAAAATAATTACCATATCCTGGTGGTACCTTTAAGGCTTTAAATAGAATCAAGAGATTAACTAATGATGACCAAATAGATTTATTTAATTTTAACTCTATTGCACATGTTTACAATATAATATTATTATGTTTATTTCATAAATTATACTTTACTATTTTTATTGTTTTAAATGTTATATCGTTTTGTATTTAATTGGAAATACATACTTTGTTGTTATACTTCTATTTAAAGTTGTTATTGTGCATTGACCCGTTTAAAAAAAACATAAATAAATAAATAACATTAATGGATAAGATATAATTATGATATTTTTTCCGTTATATCATAATTTAATTTATAATTAATGATTATTTTTTTGAATATTTTTAACAGAATTGATATGAATTATTGTCGTAATATAATTATACTTATTATTTTTTTTTTTGAGGGGTTTAATGTTTTCACAATTATTACAACAACTAACAATTAATGTAACGTTAACGACTGCAGTATATCGATTGATATAGACCTATATAGCTTAGAAGTAATGAAATTGGGTTTGTTAATTGTATAATGGATCGTTTTTGTACAAATTTACGTTACAGCTTACTCTAAAATGCATTTTTAACTACAATGGGATTAATAAGGTTTTTAGTTTTATTCAGTTATTGCAATTTATTTATTAATTCGATAAAAAACAACAACAAAAAACACACACAACTAGCAGAAAAGTAAATAAAATAAACATTTTAACTGTGTAAACGATGTAATACTATAATAGCAGGTACGTAACTACACTAACATTATAATACATTGCGAGCGAAAAAACTATAAAAATTTTGTAGTTTTAAGTTACCTATAAGATTGCTTAGCAACATAACTTTATTTTTCAAAAGTTTTAATTCGTTACATATTTACTGTACGATGGAAAAATTATTAAAACGCAATATTTGTATAAGAATAATAATATAATACCATGTTATTTAAATTTTTTATTTTCAAATAATCATCAATATATTATTACATATTATAATTTACCACGACGAAGTGGATATGTTTCATATTATATTTCAAGTATTTAATATAGTAAAATCTATTAAAATTTAGATGAAATTAAAATTGTACCGAGTAAGACAGTGATTAAAATAAACACATAATATATATGATTACATAAACGTGTTATTGGGCCAACATTTTATCGAACATATTCAATGTCTATATTTTATAAGTTACTATTTTAGCATAAAAGCATTTTAATTTTTAATTTATATTAAATCTTTGATAAACTATAAATACTTGATATAATAATTTAATATAATATATTATGATTGCATTAAACAGTGCATAAATAATAAATATTATATTAATATTCTCACGAGTCTCTTCAGCACGATATTTAATTTCGTTCATAAATTAAATTATTGAATTATGAGTGAAGAGATGAATCTATTAGTATTTAAAATACGGTTTTTTTTTTTTTGACAGCATACACGTTTTTTACTATACAAATTCTTTAAACTTCGATATTGAAGGTGGTGTATGATAAAATATTTATTAGATATAGATTAAATTATTTTAATAGTCAAACATTTCAATAAAAAATAAGTCCATAGTGTTGAAAATAATTGATAAAACATTAAAACACACACCCATTTATATAATACGTCAGTGGAAACAGAGTACTCTTTATCATTCATTACCTTATAAATATTTTTCAATTTTTTGTGAGACATTAAAATGAGCTAATGGATCATAAATTTCTATAACTTAAAATTTTTCAAGCAGTATTTTACGCATGAACAACACAACTCATTTGTATAATGGTAATTGCTACTATGAATATATCATATTTGGTTTGATCGATATTTTCAAGTAATTTTGATCTATCAACTTGTATTCTAAACCCAAAATAGGCAAAATTAGAATTAGGTAGTTTTGAAAAAATATGTGTTAACTTTGACTTTATTTATAATTTTACGTAATGTATTCCTTCTTCACACAAAATAATAGGTTTAATAATTAAGTAACAATTTATACACTATTTATGATGTATTATTTTATTTTATTATAAAAACACTTATTCCCAGAAAATTATATTTAAAACTTAGTTTTTTTTTACCAATGTTATCAATGTTTTATTAGGTATACATAAACACGCTAGCACATTCGTGGAAGCTTTCGTACGATCTAATCACTTGAAATAACATAAAATCTGATTTTTGCTGCAAATTGACAAAAAGTGACAAAGGCAAATAAAACAAGAAAAATATCGAACATTTCACATTTTTTTACGCGTAAACTGTTTCGGTAAGAGTTCTAACAATGCATAATTGGATAAATGTAAGGTCCAAAAACAAATCTTTCAACTCAAAAACATGCAAACTACTTTTTTTCTTCAAAAAAGTGGTTTTTATATAGTGGCTTTAAGTATTAAGTTTTTGGATTTTCGTGATTTTAACGATTTGTATGTAACCTTTGGTTCCTTAATAAAACGAATGCTTATTATTTATTATTTTTAACCAAAATAAATAGAAATAAAATAAGTGCTTAAATGGTTATGAATGTTACTTATATTTAAGACTTGTAATACACATCTTTACACAACGAGGGACTTTTGAACAATTTTTTGACTGATTTTTGTAAATTAATCTGTGAATAAAAACGTTTGAATTTATGATTCATTACTTTAGTTTAATGTCCAGCAAAACAAAATTGAAAAATATTTTTAGTGTAATGAGTGATTACACTAGGCAATATTTACGAAACATCAATTTTTGACTGAATTTATTTTTATATCTTGTATGTATTAAATGTCCATTAAATATTAATTATAATAATATATTCTAGCATCTAGATATTTTATAATTTTAAAAATATTTTAACACAATATAAGATAATTAAAGCCATTTGTAATAATCGGCTTCTTTTCATACATGCATTGATAAAATTATTTTTTTTTTAAAAACGTTAACGATTTAATTAAAAGTCATCATAATTTGTTCTTACAGTAATATATCACATTTTGTTATATAACATTTGCTAAAATTTTTTTCTTATAAGCATATGAAATAAAATTGTAGACAACATATTTTGTAATAAGCATAATTTAGAATTTATAAATTGTTTTGTCGTTTAAATATTAATATTTTAAATAGAATATCTAAGCTTGATAATTTACTACACAATTCAGCAGAAGTTTTTATATTGGAATTAAAATAAAGTTTTGCATAATACAG
This sequence comes from Rhopalosiphum padi, assembly GCF_020882245.1. Lineage (NCBI taxonomy): Eukaryota > Metazoa > Arthropoda > Insecta > Hemiptera > Aphididae > Rhopalosiphum > Rhopalosiphum padi. Next base: position 5,597,258 of record NC_083598.1, on the reverse strand, counting down.
CTATTTTAATTAGCATTTAAAGTTAAAATTTTAATAAAATTGAATATTCAAACATATTATGCTGATTTCTTATAAAACATTTTTTCTGATTTTATTGTAATTCAACAACTATCGAAAAATATATCGTAGAACCTTTAATATTATTCTATTAATAATAAAGTTATTATTTTTTTTTTAACAAAATAAATATCCATACTTCATTCAGAATAATTTTGAGATAATGAAAAACATTTAAGAATGATTATGAACATAGGTTTTTTTTTTTATAAAATTCGCTGACAAAAATAGTCTAGATTAAAATGTTTGTAAAAATATTTCTCATAAATTGTTCTTCGAACTCAACTTTAACACATATATTACAATTTATTACCTATGCCAATAATTCAAAACCTTATATTCATCAGACGGACTTCCTACTTATTTTTTGTTTTTATTATTCAGCTTTATCCTTGAAATAAATTCAATACTTAGTGAATATAGCGATGTGAATAAAAATATAATATGGGTAATATTTAATTTTTTTAATGACCCAATGCATGGTAAGGATTATGTTGTTATGAATAATGTGAACTCAGAAAATCATAAAAAAAATTAAATTACAAACATTAAATTATAATATTAGAGGAGAAATATATAACTATTCTAAAAAGCTATTCAACTTAACAACCTAGGTTATGTAGGTTACTTATTAAAATGGATTATTTTTTTAATTCGTGTTTTTTTTTTCATAAAACAAAAAACAGAACTTTTCAAAGGTAATTTCAATAAATTACAAATTATTTATTTGTTTACTCATTCATTTTTTAATAATATTTTTAACGAATTTGGTAAGTATCAAAAATGTCTTCGTCTTGGTATAAAATTAATTAGTTTTTAATAATAACAATTAATTATAATTAAAACTTAGAAGTTCTTTGGTGAACCATGCGTTGAAAAAAATATGACGATAAACTTTTTATCTTAATCACTCGAAATGTTCATCCGCATGCTCTATGCGTGCTACATTATTACAAAAGTTATTCTCATGTAGGTATTATTAAAATAATATAATATATTAATATGCGTATACGTTGTGACGGAAAAATGTATACTCGAGTGCGACCAAGTAGTTTACATATACATATGAATGTTATATTATATAGTATGCAAACAAGTAGGAAACTTGAATAAAAAAACAACTAAAATAGTAGGTTAATGGCTTTATTTTTTTAGTTGTTATTTTAAATATAATATTAGAACGTTTAACTAATTAGTTATATTTTATATGGGTGTATATGATTGTACTGTATATATATATACATCATATATTACGACTTTCGTTTTGTTTTATGTAATTTGTACCATTTAACAAAAATGTTACAAGAATTTTATACTGAATATTATGCACTATTAAAATATTAAATATATTATTTACAAAACGTAAAAATTACTTAGCATTATCCCTTATGTATCTGTAAGTAATTTATATGTTGATATATTATTGTGTCCATATAATCGTGTAGCAGTAGTTTAATGTCCGTATTATACTATAAAACTAAACAATATAATAACAACAGCAACAATTTAGCAACTTTTATAACATCCTAAACACACAAATGAACAAAACTATTTAGTTTATGATAAAATATAGATGTTAATAGTATGCATTTTAAAATTTACGGTGATCATTTTAAACATGCAATTCTTTTTGTTTTTTTTTTGTTGTTTATAATTCAACAAAGTTAAGTCAAGTCACATTATTACGGAACAGTTAACACAACTACATACAACGATTTATATGATTGGAAGTGCGAAGATGGATGAGCATACACGAATAACATGTATATAAGACAATAAATATCACGCAGGCGTGTCGTTCTCTGTCAGCATACTGTTACAGCGTAACCAATCACAACCGATACTAGGAATGATAAACCTCACAAACAAAAAACTTTTCCAACATTGATAACTTTGCCGGCGATCTCAACATATAACTGAAACTTGCGAATAGAAAATCGGATCGAGTGTTCTAGCCCACTCGTTGCTTACATGAAATATTCTGACGCCCACGATTCTACAACTTCTCCCGTCCACTTACCGACAGATAAACTAATCATAATATCAGTACACTATTTCGTAGGAATAGTTGAGTTGACAAAGTGATGATAATCTATTCTCATATTGTAATACTGATTGCCTATTAAATAGTTATTATACATTTAAGGAGTTAACGTCAAATTCGATAGTGATTTTATGTATGAAATATAAGTTTTAATATGAAAGTAAATATATTTTATAAGTAGTTACACGATATAATTTACGGCCGGTTCTCGAGATACAGTATATTTTTTAGTGTATATTATAATTTATTAATTGACCATTTTGTTTATTTTTTTTATTATTCTTGATAACAACCAGGTTGAAAAAAAAATGTGTATATACTCGTATATATAATCATTAATATTTAGTTCACAAATCGTTAATATCTACTTTAAAATACGATAACGATAATAATGTGTTAATAAAATATTGTTTATATGTAATCGAGTCTTGAGGTGAATCGTTTACGTTGAATTGATAGATAACCATTTAGCAGTAGATAACCACGGATAGTACACGAATGCCAAAAAGCAATGGATTTATTCTGATTGCAAAAATAAAAAATAATGCACTACGGCGTTATCGCTGTATAGAGGTTACACGTAGTAGAAGTATTACGCGGCGGTAGCAGTCGTAGTTGTGCGCCTTACGGTGCGCGGCGGTGGCGGTCATATATGTAGTCCATATTAATGGCGTGTCGTTTATCCAGTCGGTGCGACGAGCAAAAGCCTCCATTTTTCCCGGACGGCATAAATTATCCCTCTATCCGTCGCCTCGTGTACATCTGTTACATCAGTGTTGTGTGGGTGTATGAATATATATCACGAGGCAACGGATCTATACATAAAGAACGTTGTGGAAAATTTCCCTAGAAGCTTTTCTGCATTAACAATTCTAATCCACACCGATGATTTCTCATTTTGAGCGCGCGGGCTGCGAATGTGGCGTAATGAGGAGAGGGGAGGGAGACACAAAACCGAATAGCATTCTTAAAGAAACAGATTTTATTTAATTTTCAGTTATTACCATTTTCTTTCCGATCGCCACGTGCTGGCCTGATAACAGCGAACGGATTACCTGCGATTATTAATATATTATGTTCTTGTATAATAATATTGTTCCGTTTGCGGTCTCGGTGTTTCGTATAATATATAATATCCAGAAGATTCTGCTGTGCGCCTGAATTTTAATTGTATATTTGCGTTACGAACGGGTAAACACAGTATCTCATAATGATATAAGTATATTTATTTACGGTTACCTTAATTATTTATTTGATTTACTAGACCAATGTACTTTACAGAAAAAGAACATAAATACTAATAAATTAAAAATAATCAACCAATTGTATATAATACCTAGTATAATAATTCTTCGTAAGTATACTTACTTATATATAGATATTATATTATGTTATACACACCATAAATTTGAACTTCACCGCCATATTAAACTACAACATAATACTATTCCTATAAAATCTACTTATATTATGCGTTGTAAAATGTGAGTTTGATTGAACAAAGATAAATAAAAATTGTATAAAATAACATACTATTATAATTGAATTGATTAAATTACTACTTTTTCAGTTTCTTATATAAATTGTCAAATATATCTGAGAAGCGGGCAGTAGAGCAGCAAGTGTAAAATCGAGTTAATCTTTTAGCTCATAATTCGTTTATCGTCACTGTGTACGTACTACGTTGATAGAATGTATATTATATCAAAGTCATCTAATAAAATACACAAAATGCTGATACGATTTCGCTCATAGTGAATTGAGTTATAGTATAGCGAATATTACAATGTGTATTAAATTGCAATCAAACAACGTTAAAAACTTAAAACCATTGGACCGTCGTCGTAGTAACTAATGCCCATCAATACGTCTTGTAATATTTTCTTGGTTGCGATTTTTTTTCTTGGTTCTCTTTTGTACACCAGTGACTGTCGCTACTTTAAAAGACATGTTTTTCCCGTCGAAAAGTGTATATTCTCATGATTTATGATGCAAACCATCAATATGCCATCTAAGATATTTCCTTTCACGTTCACTTTGGCTACCCTCATCGAAAATTGTTTGTTAACTTTAATATATGTATATATACAAGGCGATTCACCATGCAAGCATGATCACTTCCATTTCTTCCTCAATAATGCAGTTAATCAAAATCTAATTTTTAAATATACGTTAAGGACATGTTTTCAAACTCTTGAGATTTTATAACCACAAGGAATATATTATTAAGAAACAAACTTTCATTTTTTTAAATAATAAAACTCTTATAAAAATTAAAATGGGTAGTCTGAGTTATTTAATTTTTTTTACTGAGGAAAATTAGTGATCCAAAAAAAAAGTTTTGAAATATATGAGGAGTTAGTCATTTTAAAATTTCAGAAATGCATATTTTAATTAATCCATCAATATTTATAAATTATTAAAGTGGGCCAAGTATAATAAATATTAGATTCAATATTATATAACGGAAAAACTCCTTGATAAAATGTTGAATTAGGTAAATCAACATAATTTATTATTAAAAAAATTATCCAATAAACAATTTACAGATAAATTAAAAAATTGTTCTCATTTAAAAATGTAAGTAAATATTGCCTCAAAATACTATATAAGGAAAGAAAAATACTCAAAATGTGGAACATGGTTTAAATAGACGTATTTAAACATTTAAATCATTCTAACAATATTATGAATTATTTATCTAAAATAATTGTATTATTACTATTCTATAATACCTATTAATACAATGGTTGGTTTATAATTAGTAGTAAATATGAAAATATTTTTTCGTTGTTTAATATCATATTATACTGTTATGAATTTTTAAATATTTTAGTATATAACACATTGTTTTTAGTAGTTATTGTATTATTATTATTTTTTAATGGATTTCATATACTCGTTTACACAATTTTTAGAGAAAAAAAATTATTTTTATTTACTCTCGAGTACTATGTATAGCTTTTAAAGTGCTAACATCTTTTAATTGAAATTGTATTATACTGTATAATTTAAATTATCTATTAAACGAAATAATTCGAAATACATTTAATATGCGAACTGCTAAAAAATCCAGATTAGCATATCGCATAATACCCGAGAAAAACGTATTAATGCGCGAGAGTAGGTAAGTCTATCTCGATTTTCGTGATAACATTTCATCATCAATAAAATAGAATCCAAATACTTAGGGATGCACAGAGCTTATATATATTTATATATATGTATATATATATAAATGTACCTAAATGTATAAATATATGATCGTTCCATTTCGTTGCGTTCTAATGTGTAGTGTAAATACACTTTTATATATTATATATATATTATACTTTAAATTGCAGGTATATAAACTGGAATTTATCACGTTACAAATAGTTATAGAGGAGATTGAATATATATTATATACACTAATACACACACGCATGCGTGTTAGGTAAATGTTATCTAAAATAATAAACTAACCAAGCATGTTAGTCTTGTAAACCATCAAAATGATTAAGCATCAAACTTGATTTTCAATTTCATAATGAATATAGATTGTTTTGGCACTAATGAAATGCAGTTCAATTTCTTTTTTCATACGCTATGCCAACGAATCGATTACAATATGCTTTAGAGTAGTATTATGCGTAATGAGTTTATCCTTAGGCGAAAATGATATCGGAACTACGAAGATACCTGAATAATTACTTCCTACGAAGTTTGTCATCATTCAGTAAATTATGCCATGATTAGATAAACAAATTAATAAAATTATAAATCATTTATACTAAAAATTGAATACGTCTCATTAAAAAAAAAACACATTTTATTGAGTTATGACTACTTAAAAGCGATATTTTTATATAAACATATTCGTAAATTATAATTAATATAATATATTAAATAATAATTGAGTTAATAATGTTAATATTTTAATAATTATAAATATATTTTTACTTAACACTGCTATGGAAAAAACTTAATTTAATTTACGTTTAATTATTTCAATACATTCTAAATCTAAATTATATAATATTGAATGCTGCTGTTTACTTAAATCTAGTAAATATCTAGTAAATAACACTAACATTTTTTTTTCGTATTTAGTCATATAGCATGTATTAAACAATTTATATAATATATATATAATTGCAGGGGTCTTTTTTAAGTACAGCCGCGTGTTAAACCATGTTCATTTTGAGGTGAACAATTATATACGTGTTTATTTTCAGACGATATTACCAAATTTTCATCACATTACTACTTACAATTTCTCACATGTTACAATATTTGTGAAATGTATAGGATTTTATATTATAAAAATAATTAAATATCTGTTAGTAAATGTAATTTGTATATCTTTGTTTTCCACAATATTGTGGCTATTATGTATTTATTAGTAAGGTTTATAAAAAACGGCACACGATCATAAATTTATTTATAAATAACTCTAATTAAATTAAAATACAATATAACGTAGTTATATAGTATAGTAGTCAGCATGAGCGGGCGAGCGGCAATTATTCAACAAAAATGGTATTGAAGAACTTTCAATGCTCAATTCCATAGTCCACAATCCTACGTCCAAAAGTAATCTTATTAAAAACATCGTTTTTGTCGTTCATCAGCGTTTAAAGAACGTATTAATAAAATGGATTTAACAGATAAAAAAAAAACTTTAGATCAAACTATTCAAGCATTTTATAATAAATATAAGATTTACCAAAATATATTCAAATAATTAACGATTGAATGCCACAGGTTACAAATATCGATAATATTGAGCTACCGAATAAAACTGTCATGAATGAACACCATTATTTATTGATGTCTCATATAATCGAAACCAGTCACCACCGATTAGCAATAGTTATTTGACACACTGATGCGCTTAAATGCTTAATTCGAAAAAAGAGCCATTTTGAATCAAAGCGATACAATTTTGCTGAACCGAACAAGATGCAGATGGTAAATTCAAGATGGTAATTCTCGATCCGATACTTCACTCGTTACTCGACTACTCGAGTTGTTAGTCAATTACGACAGTGGTGCGTCAAAATAAGGTGCTCAGTATATAATTATGTATATTTTTTACAAGTTTTTAATACTGACATGTCTCTTCGGATGATCTCTGCTTTGCGGTAAGACGTAAGTCTCTCGTATTCGTAATTTACAAATATAATAATATACTTGTAAGTTATAACACGCCAAGCAGTAGGAGACTTAAATATTAATTTGATTTTAAATTTAAACGGATTGAATACGATTGTTGGTGGACAACTTTGAATATGTATAATTTACTCAGTCACACATATTTAATGGATAGGAACAATATAAATTATGAAAAAATATGTGTTATGAATTTAAACGTTATTTAATCAAGACGGTTTTTGAAATTTAAATAATATATTAATGGTGTATATAGGCACACGCATTCTACAACAAGCAATTTCACGCAGAGATACGAGTTTGCACATTACACTGAGCCCCTACGTAATTATTAATTTATTCTGTCGTCCAGACACGGGTTAAACAATAGGTTGGTAGTGTAAATGCATTATAATATTATTCGTTTACGGACACTTAAAATATTGTTATCCTCCGTAGGGTTGCATAATATCGGTATTAGCTCATAATATATCGTTATGTTTTAACAACATTGGATTTCGTGTAAATATATATTATATATACTGTTTTTTATTATTACAACGGTTTATATATATATATATATATATATTAGTATTTGTTTTATATTTGTTGAGTCTATAATATGTAGTTACAATAAGTAGCAGACAATGTTAACATCAAAAATAAAGATATAAACCCTTGGGCAAAAGCGGATAGCGGCTGAGAAAACATCGTAAATGCAAGATGAAAACCAAACAAAAAACGTATTAAATCGATTAAAAAATATCACTGCGTAGAAACATAATTCTTTAGGTACGCTTGTGTGTCGGTAAGTTCATATAACAAACGTATTATTTACAGAGTTGGTAATTCATATTAAATATTCGAATGATTAAAAATAAAATTGTACTAACGAAACATGTACCTACGTACTATAATATTATAAGGCCTGCATTATTCGGTTGTATACATTACGGTTGTATATATAATATAATATTTTCTAAATAGCTACCGTGAAATGCTTTGGTTGGTTTTTTACGGTTCGGGCGCTGAGCACGGCCACAACCTACGCTGCTGTAATTCAATGTTTGACGTGTGCGTGCAACGTTTACATATTATTATATATGTATACCGATGCACGCCTCCTTTGGGCTATAATATCGTACACGTACGGTAGTGCTAGCTACAGTAAAAACTTAATTGGGTTTGTACGAAAAACACGTTTTCGGCGTCAGCCCGCTTGACCGCCACGGGGATATTTCTTGTCAGTGGGGGGGGGGGGGATTGAGGTTGGAAAATGGCCGAAAGAAACGGAATTGAAACTGACGAATTGCAAAGAAAACCATTTTTCTATTTTGTAAGTGGCCGTGATGGTCGGCTAGCGTTAATAGTACGCGGTCTTGCTATAGACAGTGAAAAGGTCATGTCTCGTTCATCTGTATACAGTCGATGTAGTACGGTATGTAATTATTATACTCGTATACAACTGATGACCGTTTTTGTACTATACGATCGATATTTATTGGTTTGTGGTATTGTACAGGTCTTGTTCTAATCCCTTAACTTACTGTGGACTCGTAACCGGGTGAGTTTAGCAGGTCGACACAAGTGCATCACGAAGTTCTAACGAACATTCCGTAGATTTTGGGTATCTGTCAAGCAAGCGTTCGTAGAAGACATACCGAGAATCACATAATTCCCGTTAATTACATAATATTTCATTGTGTCGCAATAGAGTGATTTGCAGTGATGATACGTCGTCAGTATATCGATGCGTTTAAAAATTATAAAACTAAAAAAAATATCATAACAAGGGTTGTAAAAAAAAATATGCAGCATGAGAGGTTTCGTTTTACTGACACTGTGAATAGCATTTGATTACCACTCGCTATTGGTGGACAATTTATTGTCGGTGAGTCCGTGAAATTGGGCGGACTCTCGATGACGTTGTAGAGAAGAAATAGGTTTATGGGTATGGACGTGCGATCTCGTCGATGTTGTCGCCATTTTCAATTACGCCGACACCAAAATCAATGCGATGCTGTAAATCGGAAATGTATCTTACTATACCTTCTAAGCACCCTGTCAAGTCCAGCACTTATCTACACTAACGCTTACCATTTTATAGCAAGTTTTTTTTTCAGGATGAGTGCATTGTAATATATTTTAGCACGAACTTTCCATATTGTCAGAATGCGCTTGATTATGTCTCATTGTATATATATATATTTACATAAACATTGCACCATTATTGATATGAAAAATAATTACATCTTTCTTTGTGAAAATAATGTATATATACAGTATAAAAATAGATTAAAATATTTTGCAAAGTTACGTGAATTCATTTTAAAATTAAGATGATTAAGCCAAAGTTATATAAATATAACTTTAAAACGCAATATAATTAGTAAAGTAGTTCTTATTTAGAAGTTTCCCAACAATGGATATGATTACAAAATGTATTAAATTAAAAAAAGGTAGTGCATACCCATTTCATAAAAATTACAATTACAGTATACAACAAATATACAAATATACAAATATACAAATATACAAATATATTCAATTTTTTACGAGAATCTTAATCATTAAATAATTTTTATTTTCGATTAATGTAGGTGCTATAAATGATACGTATGTTAATATCTGTTTATTACAGTCTCGGGATATTTTTACCTCCTTGGAGAAAAATAAAAGGCGACCTTCGTATTCGAAAAGTTATTGATTTTATGGCAGATTTATCGATGACAGTAAACAACTAAATAATATGCCTATATTATATAATATGTATACAGAGTGATTCACCAGATAAACTCAGTGCTCACTCACATTTTTTCATTTATAACACATTTATTAAACATTTAATTTTTGGAATTTTAAAGTATAGGTACTAGTCTTAAAGATCATATAATAAACAAAAAATTCTTAAGTTTTTATTCCATTTTAGGAGTATTTTGTAGCAGCTAGTGGTACCAATTAATTTTTTTTCAAACACAAATCACCTCTTTTCCTATGATGTATTAATCAGGTGACTTTTATAGAATGTTTATGTATTTAGACGAATTTTTTTTTAATTATTTAACTTAATTTACTTAGGGTAATGGTCCATAATAATAAGTTTAAAAATATTATAAGTAGAAGCCATGCGTAATTTGAACATTTTATTAATCCATCAACATTTTATAATATTGTGGAAATTGTCTCAGTATAATAATTACTAGATCTAAGATAAACTATTTTATATTTTTATAAAACCATTTTTAAAGATAATTTTCCATAGTATACACATTTTAACAACTCAGAAATTATTCACTAAAATTTCGATTTAGATACATCACCATTAATATATATATGCGCTTAACAATTCACAATGAAAAAGTTGGTTCTCTTTTGAAAACAAAAAATGTTGTATTGCCTTAGGGCTCTCCTTAAATGGTATAACAATTTGAATAATTGAAAATATTATAGTCCTCTTATATGCGTCATACCTACTAAAAATGCTAATAATCAGAATTTGAATAAATTTATTACTAAAGAAAAAATGAGGGTGACCATGTTTGATGAATCACTTCGTATTATAAGATAATAGTTTTATGTCGAGATAGCCACAATATAACTAGTTATTTAAACATTTAAAGCCGAAAAAATTGTACATAGGTACTCGTCATTACGGTAAACCCAAGGAAACAGACGATTATTTGACAAAATGTGAAATGATTCGTTTTTAGAGGGTGTATCTAAGATTATACCATGTTATGCTAAGTCTTGACTTTTTGTTTGATATTTATCGCAAATTATATATTTAAAAATAATATAATAATGTATTATTGTAATGTTGTAAATATTATGAAAAAAATCTAACGTGTATTATAATATATTTCCAGAGTCTATATTTACTCTGTTATTCTACAGGAAGTTGAATACATTTTAATTTCCTCCCACTGAAGTCGTATATTATTTCATGCAACAAACAAGCCCATAAGTTTTCCGAATACCCTCAACGTTCCGGATGTAACTATACAACAATAATTGCAGTGGATTTTATTATTGTTGTTATTATTTATTTATTTTTTATTCTAACTTTCCTCTTACTAAGACACAATTGTAAATATACCTTGAGGACGAGGAGAGGTATACAGATTACGTTTCGATTTGAAAGGTGTATTTTATGTGTTGCACTTTATAATTAATATTTAAATAAAAACGGAAATAAAACCGTTGTTGTATTGAATAATAAATTTGTTTTTTTATTAAAATTATATTTTTTTGTTCATTATTTTATTTTATTTTATATTATTTTATTATTTTTTTTTTTTTTTACGAGACTTAAAAACGCCTATTTACACGAGCAAGACGTTTGTCTATATCGGATTAACGTGTTCTATGATAAAATAGTAGATTTTTAATATTCGTACACGTACACGTTATATGTTTATAAGCTCAAATAGAAATAGAAATAAAAAATCAGTTAATAGATTATAATATAAAAATTAAGTTATCAACAACCAAAAATACTTATATTTAAAATTTATTACAAGTGTAGGTACCTATAATTATGTAATACAAGTATATAATTTAATTTTCAAAACAACGAAATATTTGAGTCGTGCACTTATAAACTTACACGTTCAAAAAAAAAAAAATATATGGAAAATAATCGTTTTTATATTTGACAAACATTTTTGATAAAAATAGTATTTATATGTTTACTGATAACTATTTTATATTTACCGATTTTTAATAATTATCTGCGTCATAATGTAGCATCATATATTTTGACTATAATATAATTATTATTATCCAACACTACGCAAAACAATAGTCTTGTATGATACGAGTGTAAGTACTGTAATCTGCAAGTGCAACAAACTGAAAATTCAACACACAATAGATAATTTATTGCATTTCACAATAAACAGGCACCTTAAGACGACCTGACACGATTTTATATTCTAAGGTGTTGCATATATACTTTCGATTCTCTTAAATATTTACCACTGGCGGACAGATGACAGTGGTTTCGACTTTCAACTGATGCAGCGTCACGCATGACGACCAACAACAAACAACACATTTGATCTTGTTTTACGTTGAAAACACGTAGACCACATGAGAGCAGTAATATTATTATCTTCTCAGTTCTCTAGACGGATGTAATTATGTTTCATATTTTTAACGGATTCACTATGTCATGCAATATGCATACGTATTACATTCACGGACAGAGATCAAAAATAGCATTACTTTATGGAAAAATAATATAAATAATTTTTTTTTTTTTTATCAAATTTTTATTTTAATCTCGAAACGAAAAATACGCCAAAATGTATGTCTATAATTTGTGCTGTATGTCCATTGTCCAGCTCTCACCATATATGTTAGGTTATTTGATTACTAAATAAAATGTCAATTCTATTCAAATAGAATTATAACGAAAAATGATCAGCGTGTGTAATATGCATGTTTTTTTAATTAATATTATTCACTTCTTGTTATAATAATATCTATACATTATTCATTGGGCAAGTTCCAATGAACGATTTCATTCACATTTCATAAATTTTAATAAGTTACTGTGTAATGTGAAAAACAATTTGGTAAAGAAGATTTTTCAACCATTATTTAAAAAATATATGCAATAGCTGTAATAATTATTAATTTGAATAAAATATAACCTATTATATACTCGTATTATATTTAAATATATACTATTATTATATTATTTATTATATATTTATTTATATACATATATATATATGTGTGTGTGTGTGTGTATTAGAGTATAATTTTAAAATTACAATTATTTGACTAATGCTCTTATACAATTTTAACCCATACAAAATATAATAACTGCGTTAGCATATCTTAATAATTTATAGTATAATAACTATAAAAAATAATAATAAATTAAAAATGTTGAAATTGTATTATTTCAATTTATTTTTTTTAAATGGACAAAATACATTATGATTTTATTATGTTTAAGTATATACAAAAATTTTTATACTAAATTAAACAATATTACAAAATGCAATCACAAATAAACCTATAATAATCATAACATTCTACTCCCCAGTAATGAACAAATATTAGATATGTAAAAACAAAAAAATTATAAATCAATACGAAATGCAAGTCATTCAAAATGAACACAAAAAGTAATCTGAAACAATAAATTATAATTCATTAGAAGAATATGTATTCAATACTTACAAAATATTAATATTTTATGATTTGTCTTTAAAACGTTTCAGTGATTGTCTATTATTCAATTTTAAAATGTTTATCAATCATTAACAATAATTAAACTTTATGTTAAATACAATTATTGGTAATCAATACAAGATTTATATAGGTACAATTTTACTAAAAACTTCTAGGTATGTACATATTTTATATTTTATATAATATAATATTATAAACAACATTAATATAACCAAAATTAAATAAAACTATCCCATTTTTATGTTATTTATTTTTACAAAAATGTGCGATATAATATATAATTCTGTACACGAGTATTGATTTACATAGATACTTTCTTAGGAAATTATAGTTATTTAAAAATAAAAAGTTAAGTGAATTATATATAACAGCATTTCTCAAACTGTAGGTCGCGCAATTTGTTTTTAATTGAATATTATTAATATTATATACCTAATACCAATTATATTATATTTTTTAGAACTATTTATTAATCCTGTAAAAGTGAAACTGATATTCAATCATAATTATAAAAAAAACTTTTGGGAAGTTTCGAGGTATTTTTTTCTATCTAATTCTGCTATAATTTTGTTTAATAATAACAAAATAATTATTTATACCGTCACTAAAAATATAATATAACCTATATGTAACCAGTTTATAATTCATTTCTAATTAATTATATAATATACACGGTCGGTTTAAGGTTAATGAGGATTTCGCATGTTTTCTTTTTAACTATTCACCGCATTTTAGTTGACAAGAGTCACGCAGTGTTTGTTCGATGTAAATCTGGAATTTTCGAATTCGATTATAATATTAAATAAGTAAGTATTTATACTATATAGCTAAATAATATATAATCTAACAAGCAATCAGTGTTAAATTGACTCTCTACATCCATTCCAACTTTGTATCCGTAAATATATAGAATTATATTATATTATTCATATTAACTGTGGAGATAATAAGACAATATAGCCATGTACCAATACAAATATATATATATATATATATATATTTGTATAAGATACTACTTTGTGATCTTTAGTATGTCGAAGATGAATCGTTGCGATCGTGTTTTTTCACTGTAGTTATGGCAATTGCGACGTATCGTTTTATTTGGTCTTCGGCCGGATATTGTCCATAAATTCTACTGCATCGTTAGGTATTTTTTCAATTCATATACGATTGTGCTTAACGACCAACAAACATACGATGCTACTACAGTACAATACCATCATCTCTTGGACGAAGAAGAAATGTTTAAAATTTCATCAAACGCTTTACAAAATTATTTCAAAAATACAAACTTATCAACTCTTTGCTCAAATACAGTATTTCTATTATACATTTTAGTTTAAAACGTTATTAAGTACATATCACACACAAAAATAGGAATTAGCCATTGTCAAATGGTGTAATATTATTGAAAATATTATATTTAAAAAAAAAATGTGTTTCTTTACAAATTTACAATAAAATGTACACAACAATTCTAAAAAACCTAAACAGTAGAACTCGTTAGTAATGTACAATCTGTCTACAACATATAGATTCTAATCAAACTCATTGACAGAAGTATCTTTATTTTTTTATGTGTCTTAAGTCACTTTTATAATAAAAACAAATACTCCAATGTTGAATATTGAAGGAAGTTTATGGTAATGAAATGGATATAGTTTTAATTTATTTTAATTAAATTATCCAAACTTTTAAAAATAATCAGGGCATACGAAAAAAAAAAAATACTGAAAAATAGAAATATTTACAAAAAAAAAAATATCGATTGTCTGTCTTAATTAAAAATATTTGATAATATTATGTTAACTAAACATTCGTGTATTGGTATTTTCTAGATATTAAATACATTTTAAAAATATTTTAACACTTTTTGAGGTATTTATAACTAATTAAAGGTTTACTGTTTGTTTTTAATTTATATTGCAAAATATTTATGTTAACTTTTTTCTATAAAAAAAAATCTTTCAATTTAATACAAGGATAATGTTAGTTGTATTATAGAAATTAAAAAATATATAAATTCGTTTTGGAGTTTCATCCGCTATGGATATTATTAATAACTATATACAAAGATAATTTCTGTATACTATCAGAATACACTATGAAGGCTTATATCTAGGTTCAGGATAGTTTTTCATTTACAATAACCTATCAATTAATTAATATTTAACACATCCATTATATCGGATAATTAAGTGAAGAAGTAAAATAGAATCGTATTATACAGATGAAATATTTTCATTATATTTTATTAATTCAAATATATATAACACGATTAGTTTATGGATTGAGATAAAAAAAAGAAATAAAATGAGTGAATAATTATAAATTTAAATTATTTAATTTGTAAATTCTCTTTGTAACCTTGCAGGTTTTTTATCTCCTGCTAACTTATCCTAGGTTCATTTCACTTCACCTTTTTAAAATGTATGTAGATAATTGAAGGGTCATGCCAACTAAATTAATTTGACCACCCAAAGGGTGAAAACATTTGAAAGTATTAGATTTCTGTGTCATCTGCATGCAGTCCACCGCGTGTGAGAGTATTATAGCATTTGTATATATATATATATATATTATACCTACACATTTTATTCAATAAGGTATTACTGATCCTTTCAGGTCCAAATAGTTCTTTGGTGGTATATTAAGATTATATATATATATTATTATGTAATACCCAACATATTTAACTCGAATACGAAATTTAAAATTATTACGACGTTATCAAACACCATGAGTGTAGCATAGAATTCTTGAGTATGTTTTATATTCGAGTCAATCATAGAAATTTGAATAAAAATTATTCATCGGCAGGATAAGTAATGGCACATTTAATTATTTTTCAGGCAAAAAAACGAGTTCGTTATCACATTCCATGATATGAAACTTACGTAATCGATGCTATATAACGTTATTGTGATTGATTTTTATTGCAACATATTATTGTAACGCAATTATGTCATTAATACAGTTCATTGCTATTGAAATGTCCATAAAAAAGTTGCTTGTAAGTAAAAATTGTATCATTGAAATTGAACGTCACACTTTATACACCTATCATCACGATTTAAATAAGAACCTAATCTGTATTCGCGTTATAAAACATTAAGTTGAATAATTTTTTTTATCAATAATAATTCTTCATTAAATATTGTATTAGGTCAATAACTACCATTATCCAGATAACAATTGGTTGACGATGGAATAACTCGAGAGCAGAACCACTGTCGATTGCAGTAGTTAAATCAGCGTGAAATAGCATGGGCTGACAAAACAGCTGCGTTCGTGTAGCATATATGTTTCTGTACGATAAACTTCAATATTAAGGAACGCATACATTGTTTTTAATTGAGGTTTCAATATTTACATTGTAGAAACAACTAGTGCTGATAAAAACAAATTAAAATATAAGAATACTGATGATATAATATATCGATGATTATGATAATATATCGTCACCACTTGCAGACAACTTTTATCTTACAATAACACTTCGCACGCATACATATATATATTATTATTCATCTGTGTATATGCGTAGGTACATTTTTCTATTTTTTTCTTTTTATCAGTTTTAGACTTTCCGCTCGTACACCTCTGTGAGTATCGGAAGAGAAAATCTGAAAAATACGTGCACTTCTTTGTCTTTGGTTCGTTTCGCTTAATTTACATACACATTTATTGCCGTCGGTTCTTGAGTTAAAACGGTTTTAGCCATAAATTTCCATACACGTACACGCCTATAGAATAATATAATTTATACGTAAATACGTCAATACGAATTCTCCAGATTGCACTTAAACAAATAATTACAATAATACTGCTGTTCCGTTACGAGCATTTTAATAATACATACAAAATTATTGACGCTTTTGTTGTAGAGGCAATATTATTTTTTCACTTATAAATAATACTTTCGAGTTCATATTATCTCGTTTCATTATATAATGGAAGTCTTTTTACAGTAACATTTCAACCATAATTAAAAATATGATATTCTTGTACATTTGCATTAGTACAAATTGTAGACAATTTTATGAGATAAGTTATTAGTGTAGAGATTATGGAAACAATTCATAAAATCGTTTAAAAGTTATCAACAAGTTTCATTAATATTTTTATTTTTTATAATCCATCTATCAGTCTTTCTGTGCTAAATATTTTCTGTAAAATATTTTAATATATTATTTTAAGCTTGAAACAGTTTCTTATGAAATAAAAATTATGTATACAAACGATTCGACAGTTGATAATTTAATACATTGTGTGTAGATTAAGATCTTAAGAAGGCAAATGTTTTAAGTCAGAGAGTAAAAATGTTATTACTTATTATATTTAACTTAATAGCGATATTAAAAAGCTTGATATACCATAATTACATAGAATAATTTCTTTAAAAAATTTAAAAATTCAGAGAAGATAGCAAGAAACTAATTTTAAAAATAATTAATTTAAGTTAATTACTAAATAACTAAATTAGTATGAGATATTTTTAATTTTAACAACATAAAAAAAATATGTATTCATATTAATGGATTATGAACCCAATCATTGTATTTACAAAGAAAAGATTATTATTAAAAATATATATATATATATATACATATAAAAAAAATAAACATAAATATTTTACCAAAATCTGTAAATAAAATCAAAAGCTGTTACTAGTGACAAGCGTTTGCAGTGTTTCATATTATTACGATGATGTATAAAATATAAAGACGTTGATGTAGAGTTTTCGAGACTAAGATGTGTGTATCTTTCCAAAATATTATGTACGTACTCGTCTACACTATTATAGTGTACAGTGAACAACGATCACTATCAAAAACAGAATTTGAAAAAAAAATAGTTTTTTTAAGAGACGTAACTTTTTCCCGAACTATAAAATTAAAACCACTACCTCATCATATTATTATTCTGTCTGTTACTAGCAAAACGTTACTCGTGAACTGACATGTTCGGGAAATTGTACTATGATCGATGTCCATTATAGCTGTTGGAATATTGTAGTACATCGTGTTTTCAAATAACATCCTGTCGCATTTTAATAACGGTACTGTAGCATTTAATATTATACAGTGTGAAAGCATATAGTTCTGCTGGGTATTGTTGAATATTCGGCAGTTTATCAAGATCGTAATCGTATAGATATTTTTATCTCCAACATTCGGTTACAATAGACTCATAGATAAGGCAGACATTGTCTTGTGGTGAACGAGTTATGTGTGCACATAGATTATAGAAAAAAGCATGATTATAGCAATGTGTAGGATAATTTACCGATAACTCGGATATCGTTAACTTTCCGTTAAAATAGTATAATAGTATAATATAATAATATTAAAAGTTAATTTTTTATTACGACGCCCAAATATTTTGCGTTTATAAATAATAGAAAAAATCAAGAAGAATGATAATATACTAAAAATAACAAATACTTTTCATTTTTTATCTAAATTCGTTTCGACAGAAAAAATTGAGAGCATCAAAATTATAAAATGTATACTATACATTAGTAATAAAGAACTTATTTTTTATTATCAATACAATGAGCTACATTTTTTTTTCAAAAAAATAATATATATTTACAAAACGACAATCACTGAAAAATTGTACAAATAGCAATCATATAGGGTTCACTAAATATGCTTACCCACGTTTTTTTCTTGTATAACACTGTCATTTAAAATCTGATTTTCAGAACTTTTAAATAAACTCGAAGACAATATTTTTTTAAATACAAAAAATTTTTGTGCTATTTAAGGAATGCCATGTGGTAATATGCCAAATGTTGCTATATGATATTCACCTTTTCTACTTTGAACTACTTTGAACTATTATTCAACAGATGTTTTTTTTTTTTTAGAGTATTTATTTTAAAATGGCTGTGTTATTGAGAAATGGTGTGATCATGTTGGTGAATCATTGTATACTGAAATACATATAAATATACATTTATATTTATGTAAAAGGATAGGTGGGTAAACGTGTTCGAGTTACAGCTAAGAAAAGAAATAACAATGTTTAAAATGACAACTTTATCGCTAAGTATTATACTTGACTTCCACCAAGTTTGACTAGAAACTTTCTCGTAAATCACTTGTGTTATGTTACAGTGTCCATACGATAGGAGATAGTATTAAAGATAGACGTACATGATATATATGGTCTGCAAGTAAAGATATTCAGGTTGCAAAATATAATGCTATGTACTCATCCTAGATTTGTTTACGTCTCGAATGCGGGTATCTATATATAATATTGGTTTATAAAAATAATTTCATAATGCATCGTCATACTTGTTTTCAGCAGGATCTATTTTTTCCACAATGGGTATAGTTAAAAGCAATTTAATTACCGTTTAGAATAATATTTGATTTTTAGTTATCCATTCTACTAAGGTATGATCTTATAATAATTTTATGTAATTATATCTTTCTCATAACATTTTCGATTCCAACTGATAGGCAACCGACTGTGATTCCGTAAATATAATAAATATCCCTGACATACTATTATTAATCGACCTTTGTAGTAATTACGTTATTAAGAAATGACAGTGGCTGCTAGACCAATTATATTTGTATTCTTAAATTATCAGTACTTGAATAATATATTCATATTAGTTTTTCACTTCTAAAGGTTCGAACGACAGTAATTTAATGACTAATTGATGAAATAACGGTAAGCATCATCATATTATTGTAATATAGTATAAAACCATATGATATTCTACATAGTATATTCCATTAATATTTATTTTATTATTATTTGTTTATTCAATATTTTATACTAATATTATTTTTGTGTACAATATACTGAATTGATTTTCAAGTATCTAATAAATATAAACACAATATTTTGATTGTTAGTACTAAAAACAGTATAAAGTTTTAAAAAAAACTTTGATATCAATGTTTTTTATATATAATTTGAGAACTAGAAAATGGCCCCCAATTTTAATCTTTCACTCAATTGAAATGTTGAAAGAGGAATTGTACAAACAATTTTTAGTATAAATATGATTTTATCATATTAATTATTTAATATTGCTACAAACTGAAGTATAAATCCCGAAAGAAAATGTTTAAATTACCATTTTTATAATTATATACATAATAAACTATCTAAACTTACACAACTTTTTTCATTCAACATTAAAGACATTTTATTTGAAATAAAATATTAATAATAAATAAAAAAAATAAAAACCTATTTTTGAAAATATACTGTATTGTATTTAACAAAAAAATTAAATTCAGTTTTTTAGGTGACTAGTCATAACAATTTTAATAATTTAGGGCATTTATTCTTGCGTATTTTCTATTTGTCTTGAACTGTATAACTTTAAATATTATATAAACTAACAAACGACAGCAGTGGCATTTTTTTTTTAAATTGCTAATCGATTCTTTGAAGAACAATAACAATAAGAAATACAAAAATATAATTTAGAAATATAAAAATAGTTGTTTACTTAATTTTTAGTGTCTTAATATATACCATTAGAAAAATAATAGGTATTCACTAAAAATAAATGCATATTGCATAGATATATATTTCTTCAGTTTATAAAGTTATTTTGTGACCCTCGCAAGCGTTTTATGAAAATCGATGAAATAATCATCAATATAATAGGTATGTTGTTAACTAACAAGGTATTGTCCACAAAACGTTAAAATATAATTTTTTTATATATATATTTATAATGATGCACTATATAATATAATGTTGATTATTTTTTTTTATGTTACGTTTAGATTCCAATGTTGTATTATATATTATTATAATAATATATTAATGATATTATTGACACCTAACCATATAAAACATATTATACGTCATTGTGGTTAGATTGATAGTACTCTAATAATAATGTGATAACAATCATAATTATGTAAAAACATTAAAGCAGTTTTTACAAGACGTGTACAGTGAGCTATTATTATTATTATATTTTATAACGGTAGTGTTACTCACATTTATATATTATCGTAGTCCGTCTCGGAACATTTTGCATGAATATTGAGTGAAGGCGTCGCTCTAAATATAATATCAGAATAATAATACCGTTGTTATTCGTTTTGGTGCTCATGTATAACCCAGTCTAATAATACTATAATTGCAAATTTTAATAGCTGTGAATCTCATTGTGATGTAGAACCACATAGTGGGTCGAACAAGCGGATTTGAATTTATATGGTAACTTATATACAAGGTGTTTCACTGTGAATTTCATATATTTTAAAACATTTATAGGAATGATATAATATACTGATAATAATAATATTTATATATTTCTCCTTTACTGGCTAAATTTTAAAACAAACATAATATGATTTATTTTTAAATTTTTAACAATTAATTAGTTCAAAATTTAAAAAAAATACAAAAATTGGATATCTCTTAGTTTAGATGAAATACTTAGTAATAATTTATTTGCTGTACATTTTATTTAGATATAATTTACAAACTTTTAATCATACTTAATTATCTTGTTTCGATTTTTTAATTGTGGAACGATTAAAAAGTCATCCGTTCAAAACCAGTTGCTGAAGCATAATTATACACGCAGCTAATACGTACAAAAACTAACTAATTTATTAATAGTATTTATATTAAAATGTAATAAATAATATTAACATATTTTATACACGATCACAATGGCGAAGATTCATCGATCGTTTTTTTTATTTTAGTGAGACTACATCTGTACAAAATCGGGTGTGACCAGTGAACTTGGCTCTGGCTATGGGAGAGAGAAAGGGTAAAAACTCGACAGCGAAGACTACCTATATCATTTCAGCGAAATTCTTTTCACTTCATGCTCGGCAGAATTTTATCTTTTCTCATCCTCTATCCTTCTCTTTCTCACTCTATCTCTCTCATCTTGTCACCAACTACAGACAATAATATTCATTTCCATGAGACTACCTCATTATATATGTATGTATAATACAATATACCTAAGCTATTCTGGACAGGTATGCATTTTCAATTGACGTGCTCACACCTTATATTTATATATATTTATTTATATATATATATATATAATACTCTCTGATTACCGCCTATTTGGGGCATCACTATTTTGTGCGCTACACCACGCCACCGCGTTTGCTGATAATATTCCGTTTCGTCCGGACCGTA
Organism: Rhopalosiphum padi; assembly: GCF_020882245.1. Taxonomy (NCBI): domain Eukaryota; kingdom Metazoa; phylum Arthropoda; class Insecta; order Hemiptera; family Aphididae; genus Rhopalosiphum; species Rhopalosiphum padi. The sequence goes on along the minus strand of NC_083598.1, from coordinate 5,574,658 downwards.
TTTAATATCGCAGCCACCGAATGGTATTTCCTCGTGGCATGCCGGAATTCCCATTACTATTGCATCGTCAACGGGTATACGGGTATCGTATGCGTGCATCCTTATACTATTCATCATCCAGGCCACAGTTCGCACCATCGGTCACCTCCCTTCACCGGGCCCCAGCGAAATTATACACACACTAATATTACATAATATAATATTGGATACCACATAGATGTATTATGCACGCATGTACCAATCGGCTAATAAGGGATTTCGATGATACAGGATGTTATAATTTTTTTTTTTTTTTATATATACAATATTATAATATAATAAATAAATTCAAATAATATTATAAATATTAATATGCTGAACGATATACTGGAGAAATAAACATATTGTGATAAAGGTGTAGCTATATTGCCTATTCAAGACGCCGTGTTATATAATGTAAATAATATTATGTTTAATAAATACGCAAACACGTTAATATTATATTATAGGTAATTTATAATGTTTTATAAGCACACGTCTCCCAAGATATCAAAATATGATACACTGGTATGGGAAATCAAATGCATGCCCAAAGTACATTAGGTATACTTATAATAGAAACAATATGGAATTAATATTCTTAATGTACCTATATTAAACTATTAAAACATATTATTTGATAATAATATAACGTTATAAGTGCGTTATTATTTTAATTATATTCAAAAAAATTTGAAAATAAAATAAAATTCCAGTCCTATATTATGTATGTGTTTGTGTGTGAGAGAATGTGTGATAATGTTTGTTACATCGCATGATGAATATATTATTTGTATCAGACACTGTTTTTGATTATTATTGCACTATTACAAGTTTAAATATTATAGTATATAAGATAATATATTATTCAACATTTTCTTCTGAATTTTTTTTTTTGTATCTTTTATTCATATATAATATAGATTATTTTGTAAACATATCTACAAATTAATTGTTAACATTAAAATTAAAATCGTGTTAAACATTTATTATTAACTTTAAACTATTATAAAAAAAAAAATTCTGTTTTTACTGGATTTTTAGGATGACAAAAAAAAATATGTATACACCTATTTTTAATTACGTTCACATAGTCCAGTGGTTTAAAAAAATATATTGTATTTACGATACCCTATTTAAAATTAAAATATTTCCGTGCTACCTTTTCCTAAATAAAAGCATGACTAATAATAAGTAAACTACCACAATTTTCAGAATTTTGAATTATTTTTTATAAATATTTACCGTTTATGGACTAGTATTCGTATTATTAGACGACAAATAATAACTGAATATGAAAAAAATAATAAAAAATAAATATAAATATATTTAATATAATTTTGCATCAATATAATAATAATAAAAAAAAATTTAATACATAAAACATTTTATGTGGTTAGAATTAAAAAATACTATTTAGTTTTCTATTTACATGAAATAATATGTATACCAGTAAGATATATTCTAAAACAAATTCTGTATACAATTTCACAACCATCTTAGTGTTCTATCTAAATAATATAATTGAACAAAAGTCATGTTAAAATACAAATAAAAATAATGAAGAAAAAAAACTTTTTGATATAGATTTCATAAATTTAAAAAGTACTTGCTGATTCTCATGTTTGCTTATAGTAAAGAACAGTCGTAAAACATATAATTCCTAAAATAAGACAAGCTTTATATTTTATACTAACAATTTTTTTTTTTTTTTATCACTAGGTATAAAATGGCAAATAATAATATAATATGTAAATGTCACAAAGGTTTAATATTTGTTATGTTTATGTAGTAATATAATTTTTATTATTTCACCACAGAAGTTGTCCATACATAAGGTATATATTATACCTTCTAATATATTATATATTTAATAAAACAAGCACATGTGTGTTTTATACGTTTTATTTTAATATAGAATAAAATAAATATACGACCAGCACTATATTATATAAGCTGTAGTCTCAGTATCCCGATTTCGTGATAGAAATCCAAAAAATCCAGTTATCAATCAATATCCAATAATAATCATAATAATAATACTGATTAAGTCAACTAAAATATGTTTTAATATCTAAATAAATTATCGTATTCTGATAAGTAAATACTTTAAGTATTAGCTTTAATTTTTATTAACTTATAAATAATAAAAATTACAAAAAAAAAAGGAAATTTTAATAAGTTTTAAGAGGATTATAATAGTAAAATCATAACATCCATTATTATCACTATTCAAATTATGATTTTTTGAGTGTTATAAATTACTTTTGAACTATTTTGAATACAGAAAAATATTCAGAAAGAAAAGTAATCATTATATTTTGATTACCAATATTTATAAAATTATGAGATGCAATTTACTTTTAGCTATTACAAGTATAATATTATGATCAAATAACTGCAATTAAAAATATAAATCGGACATTTATATGTATTTGTATTTTTATATTCTAAATGTATATACAAATATATAATATTATGATTTAAATTCAAGAATATTAAAATTAACATAAAAATAATACAAAGACAGATACAAGGTTGGATAAGGGTAATTGCGCCTCCATTCACAAAAAAAAAAGTTATAAAATATTAAATTTTACATTTCTAATAATTAATTGTGACTAAAATGTTGTTCATAGAAGTTATCTAGTATTGCCGATGTATTTACCATGAACATTAATTTTTTTTTTTCCACTGAAAAATATCTATTTTTATTTTATTGAAATTATTGTGATCACGGTTTCGTGGCGCAACATTTTATCTACAACTGGCCATTTATTTGGTTTTAAACCTTAGTGACACAAAACACGTACAGAGATATATGCTATAATATTCTAAAGTCAAAGCTGATTATTAAGTACTGCAGTTATTACGATTACACCAGTCACCAAGTCATCTATTTTAAATTAATATGTCATATACTACAATGGTTTTACAGCTCCTTGCTACTTGCCGTTAGTGCATCGTCGTAACCTTCATAACAAAATAATTTTGTTTTAATATGTATTACTATTTACTACAATACTATAATTTTTATTAGTTTATTTATTTTCCCTTCTATTTAGTACCTCTTTTTCCGCTCTTGAAATTCTGTTATATTAGTGATATTGCAAGAATATGAATTTTTTGTTCAATATCGCAATACTTAGAAATATGACTACGTTAGAAATTGATTTTATGAATACAATACTTTGTATTTTTAAATAATTAAACATATATACTAAATGGGTTTAATTAAAAAATAAAATTTAAATAGAAGTGTTCAATTAAAATTAATATGTATTAATTCAGTGAACATTCGTTTATTGATAAAAACAGTTTCATTTCAAAACCAAAAGATTATTACCTATACAATGAAACATATGAAACGAATATTGGCTAAAACAATAAATTTTCCAGAAAAGTTTATTCAATTGATAAATATTTTGATCAAATTTAAATTCTAAAGAATTATAAAAATATAGATAGATTATTCTTTTTCCATATATATCCAAAAACCTCTTTACACCAAGTGTTTATAATTTACTGAAAAAAGTAACATGTAAGCAATTAGTACAGTTTCATTAGCTGAATCTACAAATTTGAATATAATTATACTTTAATATTATAATAATATATTAAAACTTATGCATTTTCAGAGAAAATTATTTTCTAGTTACATTACGATAACTGGTTTTCAACAAAGGTATAAATATAACATAATATTATGTTACAAATATGAAATAATACAATTTTAAAAATTATTTATGGCAGATAGAGTCATTAATAGCATAAGTATTACTACAATTATAGAAGAATATATTTTTTTTTAATTGTTAAAGAGTTGAAAGCATACAAATATGATAGTATTCACTATTAACACTTATTTTTGTTCAAACCACGAAATTCATTAGGTTTCTAAAATATAATAAAACCACGAACGACTGAGTATAATTAAGGGATAGTTAAGGGAAAAATATGTGAAGAAAAAGTTAAAAATAACTCAAGAACATCAGTATCGTTACGTAAAATAAAAACAAATTCAGATTAATTCAGTATGATATTATGAAAATAATTTTATAGTGAATTACAAAACATACTTATTAATATTATGACAGAAATAGTCAAAATGCAAAACAATAAAATATTAGAAGGTACATAAAAAAATGTATTCATGGAACATAAAAATATTTAGACTTTTCAAAACATAAAATAGTGTGGATTTAATGTAAGTAATAAGATATACATTTTCAATAAATGAATTTCCATATTCCTTATTTTAATTATATTTTTTAAATATTAGAATTTCAATCTTAATTAATTTTATCTCATGAATTAATATGAAATGAGTGAGTTTAGTCGACGCAATTTAATTTATATTTAAATAATATTAAGTTAAAAAAAATATATTTCACAATGAAAAAAGTCAAAAGCGTGCACAATAATATTATATATAACAATATAATTAACCAATAGTATAAATATTATTAATAATTTATAAAAACGTCTATAAGCTATTTCAATACAACGAATATTAAACACCGTAAATATAGATATATTAGTAATGTATTATTATTAACTTATTATATTATTCTCATAGTGTACTCTCTGACGTACATCTTGTTCACAAATTCATGAATGAATTCGTTGTGCTGTCGGCAGCCTTGATTGTTATACGTGAAGTTACTTCCGATCATAAACGAGTGTGATCGAAATATTTTGTTATATTGTTTGGATAATTTATTATTGTAATAAATACGTTTTTTTTAGAACCGGGAGTAGTTGTTTTTAATGAATATTTATGTGTACTACACAACAAACACCTGTTCGTTTTCGATAAGCATAATAATATGATTCGTATCGTTTTTTAAACGTTATAATATTATTGATTCAATGATCGTTATAACTACAATAATAATATTAAATAAGTGGTACTATTTTTTAACAAAATAATAATAATAAAAAAAAAAAACAATATATAAAGTCTGAACCTGAATTAGATGGTGATAAGCTGAGCACTTTAAAATGTTAAATGATCTTTAAGTTCAATGATTTAATTGTATATTATTATAAACACCGGTTGTTCAGGCATTTTTTGCAATAAAACATTATTTTAAAAGGATAAAATCATTTTAAGTTTATAAGCGTTAAAATAATTATGATAAATAATAATTTCACAAAGAAATCAAACCATAATAAGTTTGCATACTCCTCAGTTTATTACATTACAAAATATGCAATGTATATAGTATTGTTAAAAAAATATTATATTCAACATGCGTTCATATACAATATTACAATTCTATCAATTTTATATTATGTTATAAAAATATTATTATATTTTTGAGCGTAAAAAAATAACCCTGCCATTCAACGATTCTACCTACGTCCTCGCAAAATATGGAAATACTACAAATTTGACATTTTTCATGAAAATATTTAAGAGTTGCATATTATGCATGAAGTAAAAAAAAAATATTTAAAAACTATTTTTAAATTTTAAAGAGTTGTACTTATAACTTAAAATACGGCATTGCTAAATACTCTGCAAATATCGGTTTCAATATTTCAAGCAGTACTTATTCATTTTGAATGTAAACTTTTGTTATCGAATCGGTGACCAGAAAGCATTCTGTGAAAATCATTTTCAAAATGTATGCTTCACCTATCAAATATATCATTATTGAATATGACGTAAGTTTGTCTCTCTGGTGTCTAACCAATACATCTATTTTTTTTTATTATGAGAGACCAAACTAAGCTGCACATTATAAAATTTAAATAATATAATAATACGACAAAAACTCGTAAAAATACAAATCATAACGTGTTTGTAATTAATATCAATGTATTATACTAAGGGTGGCTAATTTGCGACTCTCGTCAAATCTAATGGCATTTTTATGTACTATTTCCTTATATAAATTATGGTTATTTAGCATTGAGTATTTTATTTTTTTAATTTCAATTAAAAATAGCATTTTGTTTAAATGTTAATTTGTTTAATTTTGTTAAAAATATGTTTTCCGTTGTTTTTGTATATAGTATTTTTACAGATTAATTTTGATTTGTGTTTACTAATTAGCATTATTCAGTATTAATAACAGCTACATATTATCTTTATATAATAATATACGATACCATAACACTTGTTCAGAAATAAATAGGTACATAAACTAAGTTGTATTTTGCAGTTGGTTCTTTTAAAATAATGTGTCGGTGAAGTGCTTGTACTAATTATTTATTCTACCATTTCGGTATCTGACACTAATAAAGTATTTTATTTCAGAATAAAGCATTTGACACGTCCTAACGGGGAACGCTTGTTAATGTATTTTGTCACTGCCACGATTCCACTATCTACGTCAACTGCACATACAATTTATCAATACATCCTACTAGAATATGGTTGTCTCCCGGGTTTATCCAATACGTTAAAAATTCGATTCGAATAGCTTATGACGGTTATTTTCAAATTCAAATGGCAACAGTTTCATACTTTATGTACTTTATGTAATTCGAAGATTTGTTACCTTCAAACTTTAGGGCACTATAATCGACTTGAATTTGGTTAAGTCAAATTTCGTTTCTTTGTTGGCATTTATCTACTTAAACAAGTCAAAACTTGCTGATGGCTTATCCCGGAAAAAAATATTTTAAGTTCGTATATTGAACGATTTATTTAGTTGTCAAGTTGAGTTCATATTACTTCAGTTGTTGATTGGCGATAAATTAATCTTTCGTCTACTGGTTGCTAGATTATTATATAAACTTATCGCATTTGACAAAATAAAAATACTCAGACACAGATAGGAAACTTAGGAGTTATAAAAAAATTTCGAAATACTTAAAAACCTGTTGATTTTAAAATTTAAAAAATTATACATTGTTTTTTTTCTTTGAGATAAATTTTAAAAATTTCTGATTTAGGATTTTTATTATTATTTATTCAGAAGTAGACATTACATTAGACATGATTGCTTTGAAAAAATATACTATGGCATATCCAATTATATTTGCAGTACAATATAAAAACCAAAATTTGGACACTGAACAAAAACGGAAACCTATCTTTACGGAAATATTTTATAGTCTTGTATGAATAAAAATACAATTTTTTTTGATTATAAGAAAAATGCGGAAATCAGAATATACATCGGATTCATTTTTGTTCTCTGATATTCTGTTTTTGACAGACTTTTTCGAATAACTTCAAAAATTTGTTTTCTAACCAATTGCGTTCTTAAATGTATGTAATTGCCTATTAGTTATATACACAACTGAAGTCCCAGTAGCATTTCAACTTCAACATAACCAAAATATCTAACTATTACTTCAAATATTCTTTGTCATAAAAATATGTTTACACTATGTATTATATGTCATGTACGTAGGTATATACTTTCTAAAATTCTAACGTATATGATTACTCGTACTTTATCATTCACTTTTTCCGTATTCATTTACACCCTAAAACATTACTCTATTTCACGCGAAATTTTAGCTCATAGATCATGTAACTGATTAAGACGCTGTTACATTCTCAAGACTTAAAGTTACCAATGAATCACCATTCACCATTTCTGAATACATCGTTATTTTACCGGTACTCATACAGTATCTATTTGATGCATCAATAAGTACCTAAAGTCATCTCAAATGTTCTATAGTGTCAGTTCAATAAACAAATTAGGAATAATACTATTAATTTTCATGAATGTCAGTGCTTGTATTTTTATATTTATTTTTTAACGTATATTTTTATCGGTGAATAATTAAAATATTGGAAATATTTTCAAGATATAAATACAATTTACACATATAATATACATATTATTATAATATTAAAATATTATAATTTTAATATCGTAAGAGATCATAAAATTTCATTAATTGTAGACTCGTTCATTCATTTCTATTTACTACTTTTGTAGTATAGTATTTTTTATAATCACTGACAAATTGGAAAAATAATTAACATTTTTAGTAATTTAGAAACGGAGAAACATATATATTGACAACTTTCTAATACTACAGCAAATGTTCTACAAATTTCAATACAAGGGAAAACAAACATATGGTCTAATTATTGTTTTTATTGACATAATAAAGTGGGATACATAGGCTTCAAATTTACAAATGTATATAATATAAATTACATTTTAAAATTGAAATGAACATGTTTTTCATTCACAACCTTAAATGGTTAAAATGGTTTAATTAATATATACTACCTTGAATACTACCTATGAAATGTTATATCTCCGTGATCATTTAAATTGAAATCTATTCACCTCATCGTTTTACTCATTTGATACAATTATTGTCACCTAGTTGGAGTTAGTATATCCAGCTAGGGGTGCTAAGTCATCCCGTATAATTATGCTATTTATTACTCGAATTATATTTATCTTGAATTCTAAAAACTTGAATATTTATAAATAATTATCTATAAAATATATGTTAAAAAAAGGTTACATAATGCATTGTGTACATATTATGAAATAAATCACATTTTTTCGAAGACTTATATATCACGAGCTAGTGAGAGAAAAATCTCCACTTAAACGGGTCGCTTCATTTAACATAAATAATTCAACCAACTTATAAGACTCTAGAATATCAATTTTTAAGAAAATGTAACGTAAATAAATTATTGATGTCCTTATTGATTAGTTTTACGTTCAACTGATGTAAAATTATACGTTTCCGAAAAAAATAAATACAATAATCTTCAATAATAATGTAATATATTCACAAAGAACACAATACTTTAACTTTTTATTTTATAAATATTAAAAGTTTCCAGTTAAAAGAATATGTAAATTAAATATCAAATAATTTGTCCCACCAACCTTTATATAATATATATATTTTAATTTCGCCAAACACAATAATGCTATATAATATATATTATAAATTGTTATAGAATGCTTTAATATTATAGTAACAATCTTTTATTACATTTGTTTATGTACTAAATATAATATATTGGCTTGAATTTCAATAATCTTTATTCTAGCAAGTGATTGGTATTTTTACTTAAATAAGCCAATAAAAAATATATTATGCCTTCTAAATTATATTATATACATAATGCATAATATTCTATACAGTAAAATAGTAACTCATCAACCGATAAATATATTATATAGTATATGTATTAGGTATTAGGTATATTATAGACTGGAGATCATTCATATTCTCATTTAGGTGGGAATGGAATGAGAAAGTTTAGCAGATGTTCAAAATTTATGTCAAAGATAAATATTACATGTATATTATTTGGCATTTTAGTCCAAAATATTTGTTGACAAAAATAATTTTATATTTTTTTAATTGCACTTATCATAAAAAAAAATATGTGCAATTAAATTGTTTTATTAATTTAATTTTTAAGAACTAACCAAAACATATTCAAATTGTCAAAACAAATTCGTACTGAAAATTGGTGAAAGTATAAACAAATGTTTAACAAATAGTTAAACAAATGCCAATGATTTTAAAAAATATGATGGATCATGAATGTATGAATATAAGTCAGATATAATGGTGCCAGATATTTATCGATGAACAAATTAAGCTCGAACTTATTGATAAGTAAAAATCATGCATTTAATTGAGTATTATTTCAGTTTTAATCACGCATTCGTTTAGGTAATGGTGATAAGTTAGGTATGACCCGCACGGCCGCACAGATATGACACGCAATAAATCTTCCCATCACACACACACACACACACACACACATATATTATATTGTCTAATCGATCGATAAATAAACAAATAGTGACTATATCTGACAAGTTTTTAATCGCAAAGACCACTGCTGTTGAATTTAATAGCATTATTTACAGTTATGTTCCATTGAATTAAGTATAACAATAATTATTATTATAAAATTGAATTGTTCAATACTTGTTCTTATTGTAATGAAACAAATAAATATTGACTGTTTATTATTTTTCAAAAAGGTCCAAAAGTAGTTGAAGAACTCAGAAAATATGTATTAAGGTGCTAAATTTTATTTTTTTTACAGTAATTCGATTTATTATTTATAAATGTTTTGGCACATTTTACTATCCCGAAAAGTATTTTCCGAAACATATAAACGTGAAGTATTGAAAACCAATTGATTTATATCGTTGGTACACGGAAACTAAGATATTTTGTGTTTATTATATATTTTACGATTCCACTGACAATAAAAAAATGTTCATTGTTATTTTATACACACTTTTATTGTTTTTATGTTGTCAATTTTTATACACACTTTTAACAGAGATTCAACAACAATTATTACTTCCTAAATGAATCAACTTTTTATACACTCGTAAAATAGCTGTCAATAATTTTCATAAAATGTCATGTTGTTTGTAAGTTTAATATGTAAGTTGTTTGAGAATTACTGACTCTTGATAAATATACCCGATTAACAAGTTTAGGACAGAAGCCAGAAAAATGAAAACTTAGCGAATTTTATTTTATTATTTTTTTTTTCATACATATCCCTATACATATTGACGAGCAAAAAAAACATGTCAAGAAAAAGGGGTTAAGGGGTAAAAACAGAGTGAAAAAATTCTTTAGAACAAAAGCTGGGGCCATGGCGATGAAACAGTTACTACGAGACCTCGACTGTGGTTAAAAGGGTTGTGCTATGTATAATTTTTTTTTACATCTCTCTCCACCTACCTTTCTCTCACCACCATTTTCGAGTGTGTCTAAGCTCTTCAACGTATTCTGGATCGATATATTGCAAGACAAAGTGGTTTTTGTAGCCCTGGATTTTCAAAATGCAGTTGCTCAGATATTATAATGATTGGCCAAAGAGTGAAATATTAAAAAAAAAAATAATAATAAAAATAATTAAAATATAACAATTATTAAAATGATAATTATTATTACTGTATAAATTAAACTATTGAACATTTAAATTGCCTAGTTTGTGTGAAATAAGGAGTAGTTCAAAATTATAAATCAATGAAGTGTATTACATTTTTTTTTTTAATTTAATATAAGCTTTAGCAACAATAACCATTGGTAGTGAATTACAGATATAATATTAATTTATTTACATAGCATGGATTAGATGACACATCGTCAACAAATAAACACAATACGGCATTATATTTATTTAATGATCAGATATACAAAAGTTTGTTGTGTAAATTGGTATTGTAACTAATTTGATGGTACTGGAGATGAAGTAAGTGTCTTAATTAAACGATTCGAGAATAAAATATGGTTATATATTTAGGTAAATACAAATATATTGATTATTATAGAACAGATTTAAATGCTCTAAAAAACAAGAAAAATGCCTCATAATAATTTTTTTTAAATGTTCTTAAATTTATTCAAAAATTCTTATTTTTATTAACTATTTGTCTAATTGCGTGTACGAATATATTATCTAAATGTCTACACGTGTCAAAAATAGTTCCGTATGACAAACCATATTATAGGTGGCGACGGCGTCATATTAATCTGATCGGTAAAAACATAAAACAAATAATAAAAATAAAAGTATGGCAAGGAAAAATAAATAATATTTCATTTCATTTTTTTTAAATTAATTTTAACTAAATGTTTATAAAATGTTATCCATTATTTTATAAAAATAACTTAAGAACATAAAAATTCACTAAACATGTCAAAAAAATGCTCTAAAAAAGTAATAGTCTTTAAAATACAAAAAAAATGTAAAATAAAAATTACGTTTATTAATTCTTTGATTTATAAAATGCATTTTGTGCTTAGAAAGCAATGTTTTTGAATATTAAAAAAAAAAATACAAATTGTATTCAAATCGGTTCCTACTGATTATGTTGCTACATTGTTAATTTTAACTAACACATTTAATGTAAGATTTAATTGATACATAATAAGCAGCAAAGAAAGTTCCACATTTTTGATTTACAAATTATTTTGAACAGTTATAGTTTACTTATATTATGATATACATTATAAATTATACTAAGAGTACTAAACATTTGAAAGTGAAAACAAAATGTTATGGTTAGTTTAATGTTCCCAAAGTATACACATAATAGGTACTATATTATATCCATTGGAATTTACTGACCATTTACCAAACATATAAGTTAAATTTCAATAACAACTTAAGGTACCATTCTTATTTTCAGGGTAGATTAGTAGATTTTTACATGACTTAAATGTTATTTTTTTATAGTTTATCCATTTAAAAATATTATGGTTAAGACTTGTCTAGCAAGAACAGTTATATAAAAATCTTATGATTTATCCACATTTACTTTCATAATAATCGATAACCCGTCGGGTCACTATTTTTTGTTTACTTATATGGTTTAAAGGCTTAAAAGGCTGTGTACTTTAAATTATTTGATTTTAAACAAAAATAAAGATAATTTTGAGTAATATTAAAAATATATCGTTATTTATATAGTTGACACACATATATTACCTAATAATTATTATATGAACAAATAATAACGATTTATATAAACTAAAAACCACCCATTACTTCTTAAAAGATGTTGTGAAAAAATATTACAATACTACTTGGACAGAATAAATAATTTTAAATTAACATATTATTATTACTTATTTTATACACGAATGACTTAAAATTAATACTTTCAATATAATATAATATATATCATAGTTGACATAACATAATATAATGTAAAATAAGTTTAAATAAATGATCAACGTGAAAATCGAAATAGTTATAAACATTGCTTCCACTGAGTATCCACTACTATTTTGGACTTAGTGAGATCTATTTAATTTAATATTATCAAAAATAGATTTGTTTCTAAAGTGAAACGTTAGTGTATTTAATTTTATTAGGATTAGAAAGTCAAGTAAGTTAAATTTTTCCCTAAGTAACTTATCAATAAAAAGTATGTTCAAGTAATTAAAGCTCTATATTAAATATTTCAGACCGCATTGACATAAAAATCTTTTGCAAGCTGAATTTTAATTAATTCCATGTACCACGCAATAGTCTTGCTGCAGACTTTGTCTGGTCTCTGTCAAGTTTATTAATTAACTCAGCGGTAAATCTTAGTATGTGTTACAAAATAATTTTTTATGAAATTGTATTTTAAATATTTTAACTTTACTAAACATGAATTCCGAGTACATACTTGTAGAGTATGTTAAACATGTTATTTTGAATAAATAAAAATAAAACTATATAAATTATTACGTCTCATTGATTAGGCTAGTTCAATCGTGTGTATATTAATACATTTAATTGGATTTAAAAACGTCATCAACGCATATACGATTCGTTTATGCAGAATATTGCTGATATTTTATAACATCGGATCGTAATATTGGTATTTTGGACGAAATATAATAAAATATATTATATCTTTATAATGCGCTACCGCTACAGTTTTGAATCAATATTTACCATTTAAAACAAATTACCACTATTCGCCGGGGGACGAGAGCAGCTATTCGAATTGGAGTTTCGTTGTTGTCTCTGCAATTTATTCGGTTACATAATTTATTGATATAAAATGAAATAGGACTGGCGTACCTATACATGTATAGTAAATAGACACTAAAATACAAACCTACTCAATAGAACCAATAAATTATTATAAACATCCACGGCAAAAAGGGTAAAATATTGAAAAAAAAATAAGTTTGGATTCATATTGCGTATTAATGCATGGCAGTTACATGAATAACGTTATTCGCATAGATAGATTTTTATTTTATTGTATTTTTTGTCAGCTGTTTTTCGAGTATTTTGAAAATTAAGTCCCCTCGAAAAAAAAACGTTATGATATTTTATCCACATGTATACCTCTATGGCGTATACGTAAACAGCTCTTGATTTCTAGGGTCTAAATCTTTTAAATTGTTCATTGTTACTACTAATAACATTTTAAATATTGTTGACCTTTTAGTTATTCTGCAACAATAATATGACAATTAAAAAAATTAATGTTTACTGGATTTATACGAATTTCCATAAACAATACGTTTTCATTAAGTATTTTACAATTCGAACGGAATCGATATAACCATCAAGCATACCTCTTCATTGGTAACCCAAATGGTTAGGTTGATGGTTATTTGTAGAGATGACTAGTTTTAATAATAACATTGAAATTATTAATATCGCGTATGTGCCCATGGAATATTTAATTCATAGTCTACAGTTATAATTTAATGGACTTAATATATTATAATATCTACTGTCTGGAGTATAAATTATAAACACAAAGTTTAAGTATTATTTTTTTTATATTTTAATAAATGATAAATTGTTGCCATTCATACAATTAATAGAGTTGTTTATCAAAATATATTTAGAGAAAAATAACCACGGTTTTATGACAATATTGTCTAATATACCAGGTTGTTTTACTTAGATTCACAATACGTGATAAGCAAGAAAATCGCATAATACTCGTTTATTATACAATAATAAATACTATATAAACTTTACTATATTTTAATGTGGATATCCAACTTGATTATTATTTGTGGCTGAGGAAACTGTGTTTGGAAGCTAGATTCTGTATATTTTTATTATAATTAAACAATATCCAATTTATTTATTTATTGATCAGTAATATATGGTAATTTGTTTTATGCTATTATAGTTTGGTATAAAATATGTTTCGTTGACATATTATTCTCAAATACAAATAACAATCATCTAGTATCTAATTTAGGTGGTATTTTTTATAAAGATAAATGTATAATTTTATATTCTCTTTAGTTTTTTAAAGCAAATCATAACTAAACTAAATTTCCAGCGCATAACCATTTATACAAAAGTTAAATATTATTGTGTTTAAATGTTTAATAATTATAATAAGAATACTAATATAACAACTTTATCATTATCCCTTAACGAGATGTGGATATTACGACGAATGAATTTAATCTTCACAGTACTTTGTGAGGCTGTTTTTTTTTGTTTAATTATTACTTGATAAAGTTTTTATTTACAATCAAATGTTGATACCGCGAGAGTGTTAAGTTAGACTAGGTAATATTTTAGTGAAACATATCAACATTAATCTTTTTCATGTGCGATAAAATCTCACGGTCAATCCCACTAGAATACCTGTCCATAATAATTATTACATGCGTATTTATCCGTGTGTAGTGTCAATGTTACATAGTCAGCCGATGGCATTCATTGTGCGCAATAAATAAGAGCTTTGCTCGCCCAGATTTAAAGGTCAAAACGGCGACGCATGTTGAAAAAATCAATAATTGAGACTCCTTCAAAATAACGCGTGAGAATTATTGTTATATGACTACGTTAGTGTGAACGTATTAATAATACAATAATAATATTACTACGAATCTCCATATCGATTGTATAATAAAATGTGCACCTATCTATTATAAGGGTAATCGGTCGAAGACATTATTTATCGTAGAATATACATATTATTATTAAACTGTACAATATATCGAACGCTGGTAGTTCATTAACTCGATACGTTATCAGGGATCAGACATCGCCCCCGATAATAATAGCCGAAGCTACCGCAGTCTCCGCCATCAGAAAGGGGAAGAACGTCACGTCCATGCGTATGGTGGTAATAATAATAATAATATAAATAGTAATAATAATAATTATAACAACAATTCGCGAATCGCCCTCAGTGTCCGAAAATGTGGTATTTAGTCTGGCCTTCGGGTACGACATCACCACGGGAAGATATTATTCGAGGTGTTCTTTTTTAGAAATCGGTCGCGAATAATGGATTTCCATATAATGACGTTAACGAGACAATAATATTATGTTAGGTATCTACCCCCACACTATTATTACTATACAATAGATTATATTATTATTATGATTCTAACTTTTCCATTTTCTTCTAGACCTAGAGCATATTCTACTATTTTCGTCTACGTGTATGTTACAGAATTACACTATATATATATACCTACATGATGTTGGCAAGTTTATAGATTGTATGATATCAAGAAAAAACAAGGTCAAATTGTGTGTTTTGATATTATACGGTTCCATAGTTACACGCCGTAATATGCGCATCGAGGTGTTTAAGCATAAAATGCGGTTTGTTCCAATGCAATTATCACATATCGTGTTACATAAATTAAAATAAACAGTCTAAGTGTAGGTGGGTAATAAGAATAGGTAAACGGGAAGGCAGATATAGGGTATCTTCACTATGAAGTACCCATTTGGACTTGCGTTAAATATTATTGTTTTTACAGTAAAATATACATAAAAAAAATTTCCATTCAACTAAATTTTTTGGTTAACAAAATATTTTTGATAACTAAAACCAAATTAGCACCAAATTGATGCGAATATATTTTTAGTATTTCTTTACATTAATTTTTTTTTTTTTTTCACTTTGAAACTTTCTAATTTGAAGTTTATGTTAATTTTTTTGAGTTTTATTATTAATGTATTGTAAGTATGAACTCGATAAATTAAGTTTGTAATTTTCCTATTTTGCAATGCTGTTAATATAAAATACAATGATTATTAGTTTGTTAGACAATTATTAATATTGTTAAAATGTTTAGAAATCAATATTTATTGATCATGTAGCATAAGCATACCATATAAAATGATACAGCTATATTGTTTCGTATATATATATAAAAAATACATCTATGTAAAAATTATATACTTCCAAATTTTAATTACTCTAAATAATATCTGTAATTGCAAGTAATACGTAAATAATCATAAAAGCTGATTTATCATTGAAATGTCTATCTTCAAGAATAATTTTTTTTTTTATTAAAAATATTTACTTAATTTACCATTTTATATTGAATAATGATATTATATCATAATTTACGTATATAAAACATCAAATATTAAAAATAAAAAATAAATCATGGCGAAGACTAAGTTTCATTATAATACATTATATAGAGTTTAATGCATTTCACTGTAAATAGTATTACTATTCCGCATTGTATCATTTTCACTGTCGATATTTTTTCCTGAATATTTCTCATTTGAAATATAGTGCAATAATACGATGGTAACTCCTCCACCCTTGATATTTTCCATCTATATTTCATATTTATCACATATTATTTATAGAAATACCGTTTTTTAATACTTCATCATTATTTTGTTTATTTACTTTTCAAAGAGCTATATATTGAATTCAATTGTATTATAAAAAAATATTATTTATTCAATATGAAGAAATAAAAATGTATCCTCTATGTCTAAGTGTATTAATAAAACACGAGTTGTCATAAAAATAAAAATATATTATACTTCACTACTAAAATATAATAATTTAATGGAGCGAGAATGCTTTTAGATATACAAATTATGCTTATTTAAAAAGAAATTTTTCCATGTAAATATTAGAATATGATACAGAAATTCCATTTTACTTAGAAGTTCGAATTTATATTGAAATCAGATATAATCTAAATAATAATTTAATATAATTTCCAAAAATGCATGATACAATATAATAGAAAATCGATTTTAAAAATCATCCGTAAGAAATATTATCCAAAATTGTTTTACGAATGCACCTTAGTATCGCCAGATTTACACATAATATACGATAAATCAGTCAATAATCAATACTACTCAATTATAGTACCTAATGATCCGTTTAACTTATATAAGGCTTTATGGCGTAGATAATACAAAATCCATTAAAAAAGTACAATAAAGTATTACGTGCATTTTCGTATTTATTATATACAAATAATGAGAGTTTAAAAATATGTTCCTAAAGTTACAAAGAATGCTCAATGATAAATGGTTTTCAAACAATTAAACATAATACAGTAGTAATTTATCAAATTTACATATTTTGATTTAAGAATAGGTTGGCCAATAGTCTAATATTGTAAACAAAATTAATATGCATATCATGCATATTATATATGCCTCTGCAGTTGGTATATAACTCATGCGTTAACGAGCTTGAGAGCGTAATTTTCACATTAATTATGAAACGAATATTAAAGAATGGAAAATAATATGCCCTACATTAATGTGTGAAAAACCATAATTTTGTACACGCGCATCGAATATTATATACAATTGCGTTCGACGACGTATACATATTTGACGTATTCACGAAGTCGATAAAATATTGTTTTATTTGTATGTTATGAAAAAAAAGGATGCAATAATAAAATATAGGTAGTTGTATGGTAATAACGATACCGATGACAGAGTTCCGACAAGGGTGAAACGTACTACTGGCAGCATTGCTACTGCATACGTTGTTAACATTTATATCGTAACATATCGCATAAAATAATAAAATAATATACCTACGTATGTACAAGATACGATGAATGGATGTGTGTGAAAGTTTATTTAGAACCAATTTTGTAGACGGATGGAGACAGGTTTGACGTCGAGTGGCTTGGACGGTAGGTTAGACTAGGGTTTGGTAAACTGCATATTTTAAGCTCTACAATAGTAGCTCAGTGCGCTTGCCTATTCACCGACCATTCAACCGTCATCACTGCCACCGTCATCGTTACTACCACAAAGTACGTGATTCGACGAAGGTAAGGTTACAAAATTGTATTACAGAACAAATTAGGTGTGTGTGTGTGTGTTTATGTGTAAATGATATACGAGGTAAAACCAGTGGTTTACAAAGGTTTCGAATCAGATGGTGGTGTGGCACGAGGGAAATAGTACTGAACAATAAAAGCATTTTAACGGCATGTAGGTGAACTACATCCGAGGTGTATTTAAGTATAACGGTGGAGGTAATACGAAGAAGACGATGTATATAATACACACACACACATGCAAGCATGTGACAAGTGTATATTACAGCCTGAGGGATATGTGTGTGTGTGTGTGTATGTGTAACAGCGGCAGATTCCTCTTTAGGGCACCTGTGTAAGAAATTACACATTTTTTCCACGTTTCCCTTCTCAACTGTACTCGAATTTATCCAGCCCCACTGTTAAATAAGAACGTTTCTCACTGATAACGAGCGAGTGGCTTGGAGGGAAAGTAGGTACACGTTTTATCGGTGTGGCCGCGTCAAGTAGTTGCCGAAAACGTACACGTAGTAAAGTAGTTTTACTGAAGAAAAAATAGCCTCACATAAGAAACAAAACGTGTAAACGATTGTTGACTGCAGCTGAGTACGAGTACCTGCAATGTAACGGCTGTATAGTATTACGACAGGAACAAAATGTGGAATTCTGTTCGAAGTGAGAGATGCATCGCAAGGCAGAGAGAAAGAAGAGAGAGACATAGGTAAATCGATAAACATAGATAGATTGTTGGGTAAAAGGATCCAAGGATAAATACATGTAGGGAAAAAATCGTGAAAAGCGACGGGTAGAAAAGTGTAGTAGGTACTCACGCAGACTGTGGAAAAAATGTGGCATGAGTTGTGAAGAAAGAAAACGAAAGAAACAAAACAAAAACAAAAATGTGGCACTAAATTTCAGATAACCTAATATAATTTTGCTGGTGGAACATTTCAAAAGTTTTTTTCGAGATTACAGCTCTGAGTATTAATTAACTATGTCACTGTACAATATAAGAAATACCAAAATGACAGCAAACTTGAAACAAAGGCATCGAATTAAAATATTATAAGCTATTGAACTCGAAAACGATTTGATACATTAACTACATCAAACTGAAAGTAATATTTTATATTCTTTTCCATATTATTATTTTCAGCGTTACATTTATTGATATAAAATGGTATACGTAAGTGTACTCGTTAGACTTACTATAATGTGATTGATAACAGACAGAGTAATCGTTAAGATACTTTAAATCACTTCACTCATTCTTGTATTGGTACGAGTATTTCCATTTTATTAAACTCAATTCTGATCCGATTTACAGCTTTTGAAAACATATTTTACAACGTAAGCAGGAATCAACTATATTCATAATAATATGCAATTTTATTTAAATTATAAGTACTTAATGACATGTCATTAATTTCAATTTATTTCAATCGTTTCTAGATAGAATTTCTTAATTACTATAATTAATACCTATTTTAATTATTTACATAATATTTTGTATTTTATAGTTAATAGAATCAGAATACAAAATTTATCTTTATTAAACATAAAATAAAATTTCTATTTGATTTTTAACATACAATTTTCATTTCATGTAGGTATTTAGGAACATTATTAAAATTTAAAGACCCATCATTACAAACAATTTAAAAAATGTCAAAATCATTATAAGGTACTAATAATAAACACTTTAAATAGTAACTTTCATATTGTTATAATCAAATTATAAAATAGAAACAATTTAACTATCGTATATTATTATGTTCACAGTACAACGATATTTTAAGGAAATCTACTCTAAGCACTACATGTGGAGTAATAAGCCTATTAAATTTAAATCTAATTTAAGATTATTTTTTAATGTATAAAGTCTGTTTTGAAAGAAATTATTGCAAATAAATAACTCATAAATCACAATACTTTAATTTTATTTTAAAATAAAAAACAAAATGGTAAACTAAATTTTATTTTAGAATCTAATTATTAATATTAAAATAGTATTTATGGCAGATATGACGTAAATATTAAAAATCGTTATAATATCGCGTAAAATATAATATGTGTCTTAATTGCAAAACAAAAAGATGTATAAGTGCCTAAATATTTTAATATTTTAATAGTCAGTATTCAAATGTTGGATTATGTTATGTTAACAAAATCCCCTATATATTCCATATTAAGTAAAGATGGATACTATGGAACAATAGTAACAAAATTCAAATACAAAACTTTAATCAAACAAATATAAAATAAACAAATAAATACAATAATATAATGTATTGTTTATGAAATTCTTAAATAAAGGGAACATGCAATTATTTTGATCAAAAACTGAACGTCATAAATATTTTAATAAAATCATATAAAATGTTTCTGCACTTAATTTAATTAAAAACCTTTTTTAATTAAATAACAATATTATACTCCCAATCATTATACTATACACAAGAATTTGATAAAAAATAATTTATAAATGTAGGTAGGTAGTACTTGTATAAACATCTGCTATTCATGAATAAAAGTGAAATTGTTTATTTATTGGCAATACTGGAAGCCGTAATAAATTTTAATGAATTATTAAAACAGATTTTTTTTTAACACAGGTACCTATAATCTAGTACAGTTGCAGCATTCGTATTAGATATATTTTGTTATTGCATGTATACAATCCCAAATAAGGGTAAAATATAATTCAATATCTAAAAATATCAACCAAATTGTACTAATAAAACACAACTTTGTCTTGTATTGATTATTATCTACAATTATAATTGTTAAATGTTTAAATTTATAGCTGTATGAAATATATTCTAAAACCAGGTGTAAGTTGTTTAAAAAAAAATAAACTTACAGTTGCTTTCATATGTCTTTAATTTATTCTTAAAATTCATTTTTATAAAAGTACCTACATATTATAAATGTATTTATAAAACTTTTTTGTGCAAATGCAAGTGTGAGTATTTAAATACTTTTTTAAAAGTATTTTTTTACGATACTGCTTTTGAAGCTCTTTTGTACATATACAAATTAAAATCAAGCCTTGAATTATTTTAATTGCTGAATTTTTATTACTTTGCATTTCCTTATCAAGTTAATCAACACAAGAGAAAAAAAACAAAAGATTTATTTTTAATTATCAGCGCCTCACACTTTATTCGAGAACTAACGTCTAACACACAAATAAAAGTATACATGATGAAATATATAAATACTTGTAACTATGCAGCATGCATAAATATTATATAATCATAACTTCCTGAATAATGCAAGACGAATATTAACAGTGAGTAGGCTTACATTTATATATTAAAAAGCATTCATTGATCGCGTACAATTTAATAAACCAACAACCAACCAAACAATTCATTAAATATTTCTTGTTGTCATATTTCTATTGAAAACGTACACATCGCAGTGAAATACCATTGTAAACAAAGTTTATGATTAAGTAATAACATGACTTTTAGTAAAATAAAACACTATTTAGTGTACTTATAATGTGATTTGAATTTTGATGAATCTTATTACATGTACATTGTACATATGTATTACATTTTAATTCCACTCTAAATTGTGCATAAGAATTTATTTAATATTAATCAATATTTTTATTAATAATATTATGGCCTTTATAAATAAATCATTAATACATGAATTATTGAATATAATGAACAAAATAAGTAAATATGTATATCTTCTATAGTAATAAGTAATAACTAATAATACTAAATAATACTATTTTCACGCATTTTCAATAAATTATATTTTTAGATGATAAAATAAAATAAATTTATCCACATAAATTACATTATTACAGCATATTATTAGTTTTAAATTTTTATTTTATTTTATATTTTTATTTATTTATTACAAGTCTCAATAAAAACTGCTATGTGTTTTTGATTTAAATACATATTTCTAAGATATTTTCATTTAGTGACGGAATTACATAGCCTGCTACAATAAGTTATTATATTTTATAAAAATATTTTTAAAATATTGAAACCGTTATTTATAATAATTATTTCAAAATAATAAAAACCAAATTTTTTTTTACCTAACAAAACCTTTTAATGAAAGAATGTTTTTCTCTTACATGATAAATTATAAAGAGTTTCCTTTGTATATGCACCTAATTAATTGATTTTAAAATAATTTAAAGTACAACTACTTAACAACAATTTACAATCATTTGGATACTAATTATTCGGGCTCTGCTAAAAAATTAACTGTTTGTAACTAGAGTTGTGTAAATTATAGAACCGTATAATACATTTTCGATTCAACTAGTTAATGATATAATAATATAATGAACCAAATAGCTAAAATAATGATTAAGCTGGAAGTGATATAAATAAAACTTTTGCTAAAAAAATAAAATAAATGATTTACACATGTGAGCAATGATTAAGTTAGGGAATTTATAAATCCAAAGAATTATTTTTGCTTTGAAAAAGTAACAAAGTTTTTTTTCATTAGTAACTTAACCTCAGATGTGTTCGTCTACATAACGTTTTATTATCAACTCATCTACTTTCCACAAATTAAATTAAATGTCTAACTTAGATTTAAACATTGTTTTCGACATATGACCGATGGCTCTGTGCCATCTATTCGAATTTTTTAGTCAGGTTAAATCCTCAGTTTTTGTTTTTCAATATTACAAATATAAATATGATATTAAATTATTCTATATATATATGCAACTATTTTAATTACCTGATGTGCATTTTAAGTGTATCAATAACGTATTGCTTTCTGAATTGTATGCAACTCGTACTATTAATCTGAAAAAATCAAAACAAAATATGTCGAGTATAATTATCAGCGTAATGCATAGGACATAATATAACACAAATCGTGCTATCATACGACACTACAACATTTTCATAGATAAATTATTTATTGGTATTGAAATTACCCCTAATATTATATTCAATCGATTTGTAAACTATTAATATAATTAAATTAAATTATATTTTTAAAAAAATAGCAATAAAAAACATTCTTTAAACGTATCGATATTGAGTAAATTAATATTTAATTATGATTCCTCTATTTTGATTTAAATGACAGCTTAGCATTATAATAATGAAATAAAAAATATTTTTTACTATAAACCTATTGGTTTTCTTTTACTATTTTTATATCAATGTTAACTTATACGTATAATTATATTTATGGTATATATAATTTATACATATTATATGGTATAGGATACAAATATTTAAAAAGAATGTTTATCAAAATATGTATTTTATATAATAAAAATAAAAGTATTTAGTATATTGAACACAGGAAAAAAAGCAAATATAGTGATTTTTGTCTTCGTAAATATTTTTTTTCAAAGTAAAGAAAGGCTTACATATTGAACGAAGACCTTTGGAAAATCAAATGAAAATATGATATATTCAAATAAATTAACTGTTAAAAGTAACGTTTATCATTACCAAGATTTATTTATTTAAATATATTAAAGGAAAATGGAAAAATAATCATCATACATTAATATTTGATAAATAAAATTACGTATTAAGATAATTGTTCTTTCTATTTACTTTTGTGTTACAAATAAATTCCAGTATATTCGACAGTTAAAGATAGTTATATATTTCAAATAAATACTTATGATGATTTTAATACACCTAAGTTGTATGAAAGTAGTATTTGATAGCTACTTAAAACGCAATTTACACTATTTGACTTAATTATCCAATAGAATATTGAAAAATATATATTTACACTGAATTAGATAGTTAATATATTATAGTGAAAAAATAAGTATGCACTTGACTTATGATTATTTATTGTTATAGTTATTTTAACAAGCTGAATTACCTAAGTACTATGAAAAATACAGAAAATACATAAATATAGGTATACATTAAATAGGTTTTCTTAGATCTGGTTACATATTTATAGAAATTAGCTAAAATTAAAATTATATAACAATGGCTGTTACCATAATATTTTTGTTATTCAATATTTTCTATGAAAAATAAAAACAAAATATTTGAATAATAAATAGTTAGAATATAATAAAAAACTATTATGTTGTATGTAAATCTAACTTAACCTGACGAATGCTGTTTGATACGTGCGATCTGCCTGCACTATAATAATATTATAATATTATACTATATTATATTTCTCGTTATTATCAAATGATCGTACTGTAATCGCTATTGTATAGTTAAAACTTAGCATAATACAACATAACAAAACTTGCATAAAAAAAATTTAGTTTATGGTGGATCAATTATATATATCACGACAGGTTGGTAAGGTACAACAGGATTTCGGCATGTGGATATACCCACGTAACCGTCAATCACAGCGAAAACTTCGTAGATCCCGAAACGGTAGTACATACATAAAGAAATTGTTTGTCGAGGCCCTTAAGGACAAAAATTGTAAAAACTATGTTTAGAAAAAAACATAATTTAGTATAATATAGTGATAATTCTTTTTTATATTATATACATAAAAATGATAATATTCATTTTTGAATTTTAACTTTTTGAATTTAACCATTGATTAAATATATATTAAATCAATGATTTAGCTAAATAAAAATATATAAAATAATTCATCATCGCATTTGGTAGACCTGGTTAAATACTGAATGCATAAGATAGCTGCATACTAATAGTATAAATATAAAATTAATATAATTTATAATAGTAACATAATAATCACTAGAATATTTCTTTCTATGAAATGATTTGAAAAAAAAATCTTTTTTTTTTTATTTCTTTACCAAAAAGACTCATAAATTGAATACAGTAGTATTTAACATAAAAACTCACAATTTGTTAGTTTATCATGCTAGATTTGTTTTTTATTTATTTATTTATTATAGATCGTATTCCCTATATTGTTGCTTAATTTTTTTGGATACAAATCATAAAGTATAATAATATAACAACCAAGAGGTTCCAATACAATTTGACATTTAGTCCGATACTGCAGTACTTGCTACTTAATATCGATCAAGAACCAATTCTATTTTTTCAATAATATAGTAAATAAAACACACTCATTACTGACACGATAGGTTTATACTTTTTATGAGTCGTGCCCACCTGGTCTAGAACATACTTATGATATCATACATTTAATATTTTTCATATTGGTACTACTTATCACTTATCACTGACACTAAAATAGTGAAAAACAAAAAAACTGTTGTATTATTATTTTTATTTAATATCATATTATTCATCAATATAAAGATGTTATTACTTGAGTTATTTATAAATAGATAATTACACGAAGAAAAATCAATTTCCAATGCATAGGAGTTAAGATAATTTCATCATAAATTGCGTATATATATTCGTAAATTACCAAAAATATTTAACTTATTGTACTTAAATTCAAAAAACGATTTAAATATAGATTAAAAATTTATATTTTTCCAAGTATAAGCTGAAGTGTAAACAGTTAAAATTATTATTAATTATATAACGGTTTACCTCATGTATTTTTTTTTTTATACAAGTAGACACTATACACTTATAATTAATTAGTTGTATGTTTTTTTATTTAAATATTTATACTATAAAGTAAATATAAAAATCATCAGAAGTAACTAACTCAATGACTAATTTAAAAATTATTAATGAAAATGAAAATTTAATTCTCAATAGTTAATTTCTATTATCTTTACTTTGTATTCAAATTAATTATATTATATTATCATTATTATGAAAAGTGTAGTAAAATTGGTTTGATTAAAACTAGATTGGCATGGTTAAAACAGCATATTTGTTAAATTGTCTTATATAAAGAATTCCTGAAAGCTATACCTATTATTACAATATATTTCCAACAAAGTAATGCAAATTATATATCTTCATAGTTCTATACTCGTGCAAGGATAAGTTATGCTGTAGAGAAAAATGAAACCTTCCTACAAAGGTTTTAATCATAGCGTCTCATTCAGTAAAACTTTTAATTATTTTTAGTGGTAGTATTCCATTATTATTTTCGAAATTCATTAACCAATAATGAATGTTTTTTTTTTTTCCTATAAGAGAACAAACTATAAAAATTTTTCAATACAAAGAATGAAAAAAAAAAACATTTGCTTAAACTCTAATTACCTAAAAAATATTATAATATATTTTCAAATATATATGTAACGTAGGTACAACTATTATTTACAACTATTATTTACAACTAACAGCTCACATGGTCTAGATTACTTGGTGTAACTAAAATAAACTAAGTCACAAACGTGAGTTATTATAAATAATGTTTACATTTAACAATAAGCTGAAAAATTACTAAAGTATTTGTTAAATGTTCATTGATTACCTATCCAGTGAGTATGATTGAATTAATTGAAAACATTTTATTTACTTATTAGTTATTTTTTTACATAAAAGGCAAGAGTACTTTTAATTCATCGATAAAATTTAGTATAAATATAATATACCTATAAATCTTAAAATGAACATTCTTATGGTCGTTTAAAGTTCGAAAAACGTCCTATGAACACCACACTAAACCAAGTAGGTATCACTTTTGAATAAGGTGATTTATTATTCTCATGTAAAATTTAAAACAAAATACAAATAATCAAATACAATTGTTTTTATAGTGCAAAAATTTAAACGATTTTGATTATATGTTTGTTATCTGAGTTATATTGCATACTAATTGGATTTTTAAAAAACAAGTGTATGCAATTGGTATATAACTTTATATTTTTACAATAACGATTTTAAGTAAGATATATACGAATTTACTACCTATATAATATTAACAATTATAATTATTGATAAAAAAAAAAGTGTATTCGTATATTATATATTTGCTATCCAATTGAGTGATGTAAGATAATGCATCTATTAATTATTATTGTTTTGATAATTCATCTATTTATAGATTATAATAGCATCATCGTGTGCTAATAATTATGGTCTTTAATGACGAATTTGACGACCGTTGCCTTGAGCCTATACCATATTATATTTTTATATACATGTATTATTATACTGTAAAATATGTATATATGTGTGCATGTATATTTTTTTTATGAAACTTCAGGTACTGTGTCAATGTGAACATAATATTTTGTACTCGCACAATATTAGTTCACTATTTTACTGTTCGTGATTCCACGGTAGTACTCGACAATTTTACATTTTAAGGTCACAATATGTGTTTAAATTAGATTTGTTCATATTTGTAATTAATCCTACCACAATATACAATATAAAACTACTTTTTTACTATTGTTTAATATAATATCCGATTTTTAGGTAAGAAACGTAACGGTACAGTTAATACTTATACCGTTTTGATCATTATTCTCTCTGTCTGTTACAACATTATTCTCCGTAGCGCTACAATGGGAAATGTCAAAAATTAAATTACAAAGGACAGAAATAAAAATGTATATTCCGTGTTATCCAATACGATCCGATGAACAATGAATCATTTCATTTTTATATCCACGGGTTTGTTGAGTGCCATCATATTATGGATGTATATTGTATACATAATATATAATATATAAATATAATTTACCAATAATTGTAGATAATTCGAGTTTAATGAAAAAAATGTATCGTGCAAAATATTGTTAAAATGTTGTTTTTTGATTTTAAACATGAAAATATTTTCAGAAATTTACTACCTATATTACATATTCTTGTTTATCCTATTTTTAACAAAATATAACACGTAAAATAAAATGTAATCAATATATATATATATTAATATATATTAACTAAACATATAACCAAACCTAACCTATAACTACAAATATTATATTCAATTCTTTCGCAAATCATTTTATATAAAATTAATATAAACTATTTTATTAATATTATTAGTTGAATAAGTAGTAATAATTAAATGGTTTCAATGTATTATTTGATAGAATTTAATATTTTAATATTACAAAAATTAAACATCTAGAAAATATTAAAGAATCTTACTGTATGCAATATGTATGTACTAAAATAAGTTTAAGATGGATAGTTAGCGATCGAATACATAAATTATATGCCGGGATGGCACTATATTTCTAAGTACGGTTCTGACTGAATAGTTATTATTGATTATAATACTACGAACGTATAGATATAGAATCAAAAGTCACCTTAGAAGAATCGTTAGATCTTATTATAACACTCGAGAAAAAAAATACGTTACCTATAATTCGAAATATATCATCGTCTTATTCCGTTTTGATGAGGCGCCTAACTCAATAATCCAACTTACGACGACGCCGTCGTAATGAAATGGACATTTAAAAATGAAGAAACGAAACTAGATTAGAGACAAAATTAAAATAGTATTTAGGTTGGCAGCACGGGCAGAATACGGGACAGTATATCGGCTGCACTATAGAATATAGATGATACTGTTGCAAACTTGTGCAATCGTTAAGTAATTGTGTAATAATATTATTAGAAAAAAATATATACTGGAGCCCTTGATAGAACGGGTAAGCGGGGGGGGGGGGGCGCAACGGGGTTTCGACATTTTTCTATACTGGAAATTGCGAATCATTCGCGGTATTATACCTTTGGAAATAATAATTATTTATACCTCCGCGTAATCATCGATAACGTTATCACAATCGAAACCTCAGTCGATGGACGAAGAATAGTTGTCAGTTGCATTTTGTCTATTTTTACAACACTCAATTCGATGTTTGGTGCAGGTATTTAGAATTTGGAATTAAATATTATTCGAATTCAATGACCAAGTGTTATTAATCTTGCGATGTTCTCATTTTCGCGATGAAAACGTTATTTTGTTATAAATTGTATTTTGTGGTGCGATGGAATGGAACAGTATGTTATATTATAAGATAAAAAAATATACTTATACGAGTATAATAAGTCAATATACCGCGTAGGATAATTAATATGCGTTTAAATAATATGAGTAATATTAATTCTGTAACACCGTATATTATGGTTATTGGAAATATATCGACGAAGAAGATGATGATGATGATGATGATGATAATGACGATGTAAACGAACAATATAATTTAATTTAATAATCGTTATGAAAATATAATTAATTGAAAACTGATAGAACTGAATGTTTTGTTTTCAAGTCGGATATTACAAGGCACTAAGACACCTATAACTAATGTTTATTTCATTGTACCATATGTTTTAGATTCACCGATTTATATAATTATTTATTATAATATAAGATCAGAAATTACATAAATAACTTATAGGTAACTTATGGCTTGGACTGAGTTGCGTTTGTAATTTGTTTTAGTAGCGTTGCAATTTATTAATGTGTAAAATACCAATTCGTTTTACTGATTGTATTTTTTTAAATATATATATTTTTTTTTTATTTAATGTAATTTTCTGCAATTTTAGATATCATTTTTAAATTAATTCTTATTAACAAATTCTATGTTCAATTCCTACTATGTATAATGTATATAAATAAGAATTATGATAACATATTTATTTTAGTTACTATTGTTACGTGACTAAAGATATTATGTGTGACCGGATCGACACTGCCGCACCGGACATCATTATTTTCAGTCTGCAATATACACTCAATTTGTAAAGATCGTTGCGTCTTAATTTCGTTTAACTTTATATTTTTATAAATATTAAAATCGTATTAAAATAAAATTGAAATTCCAAAAGGCAAATTAGGGTTTGAGTATTATTTAAAAAAAAAAAAATACATTTTATAGGTTTACAATAAATTATAAATTATTAATATATTATATTATACATAATTGCACATATAAATTCAAATTTTAATAGCATTTTGGCAATAAATTTCGATATTTTTTTAATGTAACAAACTTCAATTGATATGTATACTTTAAAGCGTAGTTTATAAAATGTTATTTAATAATATTAATTATTTATAGAATTTAAAATTTTAAACAGTATTATTGTTACATTTTAGAATTTTGTTTTCCATTATAATAACAAATTTAATTTTAAAAAATTGACTCGCGTGTGTCTAAGTCAGACATCCTAATTACCCGTTGTCTTCGTTCGATTGCGATGGAGCAGTACTTACGTACAATATACTACAATGGATATTATGATAATATATTAACAATAAATTTAATATGAATAGTGAACATATTATACTGTTACAATATTCTACACGTCTTTATAAATTAGATTAATTAATATAAAACATTTCGATTTCTTCAACATAGTTATATATTTTTTATAAATGATATATGAAACTCTTATCTTGTAGTTAGATTTTATTTCTGTATTCTTAAAAAGTATCTTAGATACAATATTTAGATATTAAATTTTGACAAATTAACTCCTGACCATTATTTTTATAAGAAAATGTCAAAACCACTCGATCAAGAGCTGTCATCAATCTTAAAATTAAATATTGAGGAAAGATTGTGTATTTCTATTACAGCACTTAGTAAGTTATTTATTATTTGCATATAAGTACGTATTATTGAGTAATAGATTTATGAATATTTATATTTCACATACTAATACTAATAATTATCTATAATACTTGAAATAGAAAACAATAAATAAATTAACTACTGTTTACCTAGAATTTATGAACTAACAAGTGTTTTATTGAAAATAAAATCTAATCCATATCGTCTAAAAAAATACACAATACACGTATATGAAACAAAAGTATAGTACAGTAAAATCCCGTTACAACGAACTCCAGGGGACCGAATTTTTTTTTTTGTTACAACGGAAATTTTGTTTTAACGAAAATTCGAGTAAGCTCTTTATAATCACTGCTTTTCGGCAGGGGACTTCATGACTTTCGTTATAACAGGATTTTTCGTTGTATTGGTAATCGTTGTAACAGGAATTTACTGTATATTATTTTATATTCTGTGATTATCCCAAATCTAAAATAATTTATTGCAATACTACTTAGCACTTATACATAATATGATATGGTTCTGGATTGAATATTGTACCGGTTTAGTGCCGCCACGTGTTTTCCTTTAACGGAGGAGTTTAGAGACCAGTTATGAGTTGGTTGTTTTTTCTCGTCATTCGATTCACCGAATAATAAGTAAAATGTGACTAATAACCTAATGGCTAATAGGTATAAATATAATAATTTATTTGACTCTTTCCCGTTTAATGTATTGGCAATTAGCATTCCCATGTTAACTCATATTACAAATTACAACAGAATATGCCCAGCAATTAAATATAGAGAGACTTGATTTATTGATTAATCAATACTGTGTCGAACTACTACCGATACAACTGTGCGGGAAGGACCACGTCACATATCACAATACTCACTATTAAGTTATTATTAATTAAATGTTATATTTTATTTAAGTGTAATTATTCAGATTATGTTTTTGAGTTTTGAACTTATATTAATTTTACTATTATAGTCAATCAGAAAATATAATTTATTTATTCGACACTTAATATAAGAAAACTAATTTTTATAATTAGTTAAATTATCATTACTTTCTAAAAATTGCAAGTAATATTATTAAACATATGTAGCATGAGCACACAGATACAAATATTTAAAATCAAAACAATTGAGTATAGAAAAACACCTTACCAAACGCATATACAATACTAGAAATATATTACTAACATTTGATAAATAACTTCAAATTAATTTAAAAAATAATATCATTCTTTAATATCCTTTGTAAACAATATTTAAGGTATAATTATAAATGATAATATAAAATTAATTCTTCATAAATTTAATAACACAATCTATGGATAATTATTTTACTTTAAATCTTTTGTTTAGTGTAAATAAAAAAATTGTATATTTGTTTCGCAATAATACAAATTAGTTTATTTCTCAAAAAATTATTATGAATTATTTTTATTTTATGAAATTTTAGAACCAGATAGATATTCGTGCTTGAATATTATCTTTTATTATGTTAAATATGAATATTTAAAAATTTTATTTTTGTAATGTGTGGTTTTTTGAGTCCTTGCCACTTTTTTGAGTAGTAAAAATGTTTCAATTTTCAAATAGATATAGTTTTAAAACTACTTTATAATAGTTGATGCTTTGATGGGTCGAAAGTAAAAAATCCTCAGTAATATGCTAAATGATTCTAACCTTGAAGGTGGAGGAGAACAGAAAAAATTCGGTGTTTTTATTAAAAATACATTTTGACAAAAATAAAAAAGTTCTACTAACGTATTTAATGTGTCTAATAGTTTGGCTTATAAATAAATTAAATGATTATTTTTTAATAATAGTAATAATCCTTATGTATATAAAAGAACGCATTTTTATGCTCGAATTTCATGACGACATTATTTAACTTTTTTCCAACTTTTTTTCACAGTGTTGTTCCAAATCCTCTACTGAGTGTCACCACGTCACCCTATTTTTAATTTTTTTTGTCTAAGGGGTGGTTGTATTTAAAGGTTACGGTAACTTGTAAATTAAATAATTTAATGATTTTTTTTTTCACAACGCAGTACCAAATACTCCTAGGAGTGATCTATTATTTCCAATTTCATTTTATCCGTTATTTCATTTAGGCTTTAAATATTTTAATTATAATGAAAAACCAATGTATGTACGAATAGGTTATTTTACATTAACACACGAGCAAAGGCAGATTATTCAGCTATTATATAATATTATAATATAATACTATAATAATAATAATACAAATAATAACAATAAAATATACAGTTTGTCGAAATAAGTATTCTATAATCTATTTATAAGTACGTATTATTTTACTAAATATTACCCACTTTAACTACCAATTTTAGTCTATTTAAGTATTACGCGTAACATATTTTTAAATTTTAATATTTATATTTTAAATATTTCCATATTTATTTACGTTTATATTGTTTATAATATATTATAATATATTTTTTATTACTACCTATCTACTATTGTGTTTAAAGACTTTTATAATTATTTTAAATTACAACGTACGAGTACATTTTAATGTCACATTTCAAAATATTTTTGTAAAGCTTTAATGAATAAATATAAATGTTATTATAATACAGAATATTAGTTATAAGTATTCTAAATTTATATGAGCAGAGTATTAGACCAACATTTTTGTTTAACTTCACTCTGTTCATCATAACTTTAAATACGTTTACTAATGAAAATACAATCTTACATTTATTTTTTTTTTTACATATTATATACATGATCGATTGGTCTATGTATTATTTGTCTACAATAAACGACTTTTACTTATAATTTGTATTTTTTATATATCTCGTTATGTACCTAATAACATTAGTTTTATGTTTTTTTTTCATTATCATTGTTTTTTTACCACCATATTATTATCATGACGATAAGACATAGTTATTTATCACTCACGTGTTAAAACTACTTCAAGCAAAGTGACAAGTAGAGTCGTAGTCAGTAAATGGGACTGCATAATAATAGGAATACACTGACAAAGTTGCACACGCAATATTGACCTCGAAATATCGTAAATGTAATCGTTTCAATACGAACACACTGACGCGCAGGAATCACAACCATCGGAGGGTATAAACGATACAAACCGGCAATTTATCAAAAATCCTACCCGAAGGGTTGTCATCCAGGAAAACCACCCAAAAGTTAATTTTCTCTTTTCAACCGAAAGACGTTTTATCAGTTTTTGTGTAGTCGTTTTCTGCCACGGCCGACGTGATACTGCGGGTATAAACTATATAATTACAAAACAGTTTGATTAATCGAAGAATTGCAGCTCATTCCAATTTTATTTCGTTAATATCAATTTTAATATTTTATACGAATATATATCAAAATATTACGTTGTAAGCGGTCGTGTTTTTGCCATACGAAGCATTATGATTGACATTCACTTTAATTACATAACAATAATAATAACTTATACAAGAAAATATAAATTATCCCCTATAAATGTTATTATTATTAATTAAACGTTTTCAAATATATAATGTGTTTTTAATTAATTATAATTGATTGGAAAAACAACGTTTTGAACAACATAAAAGGATAAAAATGTAGTATTTGTATGCATATAATCATAAAATGCTATGTGATTAATAGCTACAGTTGACTAATATGGTTTAATATTTCCTACGCAGTGTTATATTAACATTATTTTTTTCTATTTAAATTAAATAATAGAAAAAGGTTCGAATATAATTCTTACTAAAAAATTTACAAATTTACTCAAAACGTTTTTTTTTATTCCTAAGTTAATTATAAATAATACGGTTTATTCTAAAACCAATCAAAATATCATCTGTATTATAACATAAACTATACAATTAATCTTTCTTATTAATTTATCAACACATAGGTATACTGTAAAATTTAAGTCATAATAAATAGTAAAAAGGACAAAAACCAAACAGAAAACGAACAATTATAAAATTATATTCTGTAACGATTATAATAATCAAAGGTAGATAAAAATATTCATTAAGTACGTTTTATTATTGTAGTCTCGAACAATTTTCGTTTAGTACTCACCTACATCAACTGGCCGAGAATTTTGGGAAATGTATGGTAATCATGCCGGGGCTAGATACATTTGGTGCGCAACCATCTGTATACATTTTTAAAATGGTAAATTAAATCCCATGGAAAAAAAGTGGTAGGTAAGTTGGGTTCGACTACTTACCTACCTTCGATTATTAAATTTACTACCATTTTTATAAAATTGTAAATCACATCATTCGCGATATGACCGACGTTTTTGCAGCCTACATCTCAAAATTTTTAACTTTATTGTCTTATATGGGAATTACTAGAAATACAGTCAAAGATGCATGTAAAATTAAGAAGCACAAGCCAAGAAAAAGAAAAGTACTGTCTAAAAAGAACGAAACTTCATAAAACAAATGACAAAGTATACTATAAATAAGATAACCCGATTTGAGTTTGTTAAATCCGTATCATTTAAGTTTCTACCGAGAATATAATTTATAATAAAATTAAAAATTGAAAAAAAAAACATATATTTTGATTTAACTATAATAATTATTTATTTTTTAATTAATAATGTATACAACTTATATCACAGTTATAAAATATATCTATTATTAATTTTTCATCTATCAAAGAATATTAGATTAAAAAAAAAATACATAATTTGTTCTTTTCTGGGACAATTTACCAACAACTTTTATTTCCGGGATCCAATTTACCATTCCTGATCGTACTGTGCAAGACTCTGCGATACATAAGAAAAACAATAATATTATATAATATTCAAGGTATATTAACTATCTAACCGTTGCATAAGTACTATTATACACGTGTGTGAAAAAATGTTAATCGATCGCTGATGAAAATAATTTTAAAACCCAAAGATTGTCTGGTTTTAGTACTAAAGCCCAATTGAAGTAACCACTAGGCGCGTGACGGTCAACGTTCACTTTTCATGGCCACTGCAGCTTTATTATGTACCATCGCATGGTCTCATATATCATACAATGCTGTTCATGTACAACCATATATCGCGCATCGATTAGTTACGAACAACATTGCAGTCTCTCTCTCTTTCTCTCTCTCTCATATGTTTGTGACGATAAAATATTATCGTAGTAGAGCATATATACCGTATAATGGCATTATAGCATATAGGTACATTATAGTGTTACATTTTTAATTTATACACAATTTATTATTGTCATAAAGAAAATACAACCGTGATACTATTCTCTCGTTTTAGAATACGTGTTACATTTCCTTTTTTCTTTTTAAAAAATTTTATTGAAAATTTGTTTAATAAGATGATGCACTTATTCACTTAGTAAATAAATCTTACTTATTCCAAACGATATCGTTCGTTTACTATACCTTTATTTTGTTAAACCTGTTTCAAATTCTGCAAAACTTGCAGTAAAACACACGTATTTAGAACAATTATACACTCCAATAACTTCTGGATTTTCATTGTAAGGGTTGAAATTCGGGTATCTAACCTATTCATATTTCGATTAGAAAACGAAACATGCAGGACTCTCCGAATAGTATCGATAACCACTCCTCGAGTCTGCATTTCTGCAGACTAAGCAAATGAGAAATATTATATAGAGCGAATGGGTGACCTCAAAGCGCATTACAATTGCTTATATAGTAGTTACTATAGTTTTCAAAGGGACGATTTGTCGCCGTGAACGTATATAAAGTCGAGCACACGTATTGCATAACAAACTTTGTGGGCAAAGTTGCCCGCGTATCATAAAACAATTTGATCAAGTTATTCTGCATATATTGTGTATACGGTTTTAGACGAGTGGCTGGTTAGTTTAAATTTATGATAACCAAAACAGAAACCATTGCTCAGTACCCTGGAAAACTGTTCAGTATAATTGTTGGAAGTCATCATTATGCATCAGTCTGTTACTCAAGAAATATTATCCTCTATCCAAAGACGTTACTGTATTATAATTGCTAAAGATGTACTGTGAATATAAATATAAATATAAGTATATATTTCACGTTTACTATACGTACAGAAAATGCTATGTACTATATATCTAGCACCAGCAGACTTTAGTATAATCAAGGATTTGTGGTACTGACAGGTTTGATTACCATTATTTGTAGCAACCGCTTTGCCGCGTACTATGTTGAACTATCTACAGAAATATAAAAAAAATACAATTATTATAATACTTGTTGTGTATAAGACAGTTGTATTTATAGATACTATCTAACTGTATAAATATCAAATTCAATGTAAAAACGATATAAAATATGTCTATACATTATGTTATTATGTAAATGTTTATTATCTTTATGTTAATAAGTTTGCTTGAGATTACTGCTAGAAAATCTTTTAAGGAAGCTTAAACAAAGCTAGTCTTGAGATCTTTTATAACTATAAATCAAGTTTGGCTCCAGATATGGGCACCTAATATTGTATTTTTGTTATAATTATCGCTGTTCTTTTAAATGTATAATTTACTTAAACAAAAAAAAAAAAAAAACTTTATACTAATTTATCTATACATTGTGTAATTTATTCGATAAAAAAAATATGATGTACAATTGAGTATCAAGAATCAATGTTTCATATATGGACAGAGTATTCATGTACATTATATATTTTTAAAAGTGGAATTATATACAATTTTCCAATAACCCGATAACTTGGGTGCCAGAATACACGCGTAGTACAACGAAATATATTATTTTATAGTTTAACGTTTTAAAAACGTAATAAAAAAGAAACGCGGTGTTGAAACCACACAGTTACCTTGTAGGCATTTTACAAACATGCTGTAGAAGTGTAGACAATATCACGATGTTACAACATGACCACCCATAATAATTTTAATAATAATGACAGTGGAGTGAATGCACAATGGACACGTACACGGAAATATAATGTGTGCATGTTATGGGATTACTGTCAATGTATCGTATCAAAAATTAACTTGGTAACATGTAAACAATATAATATCTTAGTGGTCCATCGCCTGACGTCATATTATGGCTAAATAATATTTATTTTACGGGAAAACTAAAATATTCTTTTTTTTATTTATAAAAAACAATTTTTAAAAAGGTAACAATATTTTGCAGATTAAACTCTTAATGTGATAAAAAAACATTAGTAAACACAAAAATGAAAAAGTTTCGACGACTACCTTTATCTTAATTTGTAACGAAGAATAATTACATAGGCAATACACTCCACGTACTTAGAGAATAAGCACAAATTGCATTGAAAATATAAATAAACATATTTTAGCAATGATGCGCTTGAATTATTTTACTTTTAGTATTGTCCAGGCGTCAAATTTTTTCAATTTCAATCATTTTTTTGTATTTATTATATAATAAGTATTATCGTAATGAGATCTTTCTCAAAATATAAGTTTAAATTTTCCTATTTTATATATATAATAAAAATAAATATTTAAATAGCTGCTAAATCAATAAAATAACTAATAAGCGATTCTAAAACCACGAATAAATTATTTTGCCTTAGAATTTATTTAGTACCCAACACGGCATAGATATAAATGTTGGAAACCCTCGTTTTAGACATGTTTAATATTTTAATATCGATTGTAATTTTAAGTGCATACAGACACTCATATAATTATTATATTTTATATTATCATTATTATTTTAGGTAGATAGGTAGGTATGGAGTATATACTTGTTCAACATAGTTCCTATGCAAATACACGGTATACGGTTATCAGATGTTCAGTGTTTCGAACGCATTGTTATATGATATTATGTAAATTTCATGCAATAAAGAAATTATTGGTGCGAGCAACTTCAACCGCATTCTTTGCGAAAAGCTTTTGCCGGGGATATGTAAAGTTAACGCGCCTTACCCCGGGTAAACACGCACGACTATATATTTATATATAAATTATTATTATTTATTACGCTATGTAGTTGTTATCGTTAACAAACGGCCAATGTTCGATTATATTCAAAGAATGGATTCAATTGTCTTTGTGAAACGAATGTTGTGTAGTGATAATATTACTCGCTGTACAATGATCATTATTCATATACTAATAAAGCGAAAGAGAATATTCATCGAACACGGTTGTTGAGCTGGTTGTTGTACAGATGACCCAATAATGTCGTAGGCATATGTGACTGTGCTGATACTTTTCTTATATGCATACAATATGTATATAATATAATATTCTACACGTTGACCATCGTATATATTATAACTGCAAAATGTATCACTTATGCAAAGTACTCTGCAAGCCAGACAAATATTATCGCGCAGTAGTAAAAATATACTATTGGTTTTATTTTTCTAGGACTTGAAAACGTGAGTAGAATTCGATATTTTAATGTGAATATTTTTATAACTTTACAACAGAAATACATTAAACTACATGATTTATGTTGAGATATATTATTATATCGATAGGCACACAATTATTTTTCGTTTTATTGTGTAATTATTAATATAAATATAAATTATATTAAATACATTTCAATAAA
Organism: Rhopalosiphum padi; assembly: GCF_020882245.1. NCBI lineage: Eukaryota > Metazoa > Arthropoda > Insecta > Hemiptera > Aphididae > Rhopalosiphum > Rhopalosiphum padi. The sequence goes on along the minus strand of NC_083598.1, from coordinate 5,535,214 downwards.
AATCAAATCTACATAATATCGAAATAAAAAAAATATATATTGAATTTTACGAATTAAAGAATAAAACATTCTTATTATACACGTCTTTCGATAGACTTTTCAATATTATTATTATTGTTGTTGTGTATTGGTAAGATGTAGGTATGTATTAATGGTATACCGTATTTATGGATTTAAATATACACAATATAATTTAAATAGCCATTTAGCATAATGAAGTCACTAATAGTACACGATTAAGTATTCACATAAATCTTTATTATTCATTTTAAACAAATTTTAACTAAATTGTGTTATAAGTTGACGTGTTAAGCATAGTGATGAATTATTATATCATATATATTTTTTTTAATTACATAAAAAAAAGACATAAATAAAATTCTAATTTTAATTCTGTTTCAAACTTGATATTTTCTCAAGTGAAAGCTAATTTAATTTACGTTAAATATAAGAAGAATAAAAATATTAAACAACTTAAATTATTTTGAATACAAACAGCAACACATTAATACATTATATACATATAAGATATAAAAATAAACATTACGTCTCTATGAGTAAGTTTTCTTTACACAATCTCAAAGTTTTCAAATATATTGACCACAGACTGTGACATTTGATCATCTATATAACTCGTGTGGTATTTTTACTGGCATTTCGGTAATATTGTTTATCTTAAAAGTTAACAAAAACTTTTCAATAATCGCTCTATTGATGGTATTTAAACTCAAATGTACATTTTTATATTAACCACCAACGTTTAGGAGGTAAAATATTCCATGCCAATGTAATGATTGACATTGTGCATAAATACCTATATATTATTTTAGATTTTTGCTTGTATCGATCAATAAATAAACGCATTTATTATATATTCAGATATATTTAGCTTTTATGACTATATTTTTATGACTAGAACAAGATACGCAAACAAAAGTTATTCGTTATTTAAGTCGGAGAACATAATATATTTGTTTTCTTTTGTATTGTTTTTACATAAATTAAACACTGTTTTATTGTTTATCAATCAATATTATTGTACAGAGTAAAGTTTATTCAGTAAACCATAATGATTTTATAGAATAGCGAAAAAATTTCATTATGAATTCCTATCCATAAATATGTCAATAAAAACAAAGTCAAATGCTATAATAGTATCTGCTAAAATAAAATACATTAATTATACACGTCCTACACTATATAAACTGGATTGGAGTCTGTTACCTTGCTCATGTTTATTATGCACACGTGTTTCAGATATCTCTTGTCTATAATACATATTTATTGAAATCGCGCCTAAGGTTCATTCAGAGGTACTCGAATGTGTTCGACGGTGGCGTTATATTCGGCTATTATGTATTGTTTTGGACAAATGTGTAAATGCGTTCAACACGATGCCGGGATATTATTGGCCCGCGTTGCGCTACTGTATTAAGCTTCTTAATCACTCTACTACCATATTCTATGCTGATGCGAACTCCAAGTATATATTATCAAACACAGACAGATGTATAATCATCTTAAACTGATGGGATTAAATCCTCAATTTTAATGAATAATAATACACGCATTGATCATACAGACGAGAGACAATAAAAATCAATTACTGGAATTATTGCTTAGAATTTTCCAGTATAATCCTGTATTAGTTTTAGTTCAAAATCACCTATATAAATATAGCCACCGGTATTTAAATATTTTATTTTGCATTCATGAAAACTATTCTGATTAACTAAAACATAATTAATTTGTAATTAGTTTCTATATTATACACGTTATAATTTTTTTAACATATTGTGTAATTAATTTAGTTTGCGACATAAACTACATAAACATTACATTGTAATGTATACCTAATATAATTTATAGTTTTAAATAAATTTAAATAATAAAACATTTTGAATATCTGTAAATAAATTTAAAAACCCAAAATATTTTTAAAATTATGATAATCTTAGAATATATAATAATATGAATATTTGAATTTTTTTTTTTTTTGATTACAAGAAAATGTATTTTATCAAAAACTTATATTGCTTAAACCATTCAATTTTTCAATATTTTTTCTTCCAATTAATTCAATCCATCGAAGTATCAATAGATTTTCTTTACCAGAAAATACTCTCAATGCTGAAAAAACATAAACCATCCATGGCGAAACAAATACATTTATCCACTCCGTTCTAAATCGACAACTTAATGTTGACTTATAAAAAATGGTAGGTATTATAATTCTATATTTTATATTTTAATATATTTATATATAGAAACAATTAAAATCTATATAGGTACTTTAGTTGAAAAGTAATTAAAAACTTTCAATTGCAGATTAGGATTATGTAGCTTTACAGGAATTTTCCTCGCTTTTGGATATCATAGAGACAGCAATAATTTTATGTAGCCACGTAGGTATACTAATAATAATATTACAATAATTAAAATTACTCTGTGAATTACTAAAAATCAAAAAACCACTTCTTCACTTCCTCTTAAAATATTGAGCCGAGTATTTGGCTTTAACCCACTTTACACAAAATATGAGAAAGAGGGGGTTAAAAGTCAATAAAAAAACTTCTTTGTCAAAGATCAAAACTCGGTAAACTTTACTTTTTCTTTTATATGCCAATGTATTTGGTAAACCCAGTTTGGAATATATAACATTAGACCTTTTAGGCAAATATATGTGTGTTGATTTTGTGATCACAATATTAAAATTGACTCAATCTGACAATTATGAAAATATTAAACAAAGGCTATATTTTTTGCTGTAGATTCTGAAGGTAAAATTACATCACCAATACTACCAATAATAAAATAATACTTATAATATTGTTTAAATTTGTTGAAAATTACTTAAATTGATAATATTTTATAGCTTGTAACTAATCTAAATAAATCAGTTATTAATTTTAAAAATATTATCGTTTTCTAGTGATAATTTATTTGAAAATAAATTATTTAGTTTCTTTTAGATATATGTCTATTAATTAAACTTAAATCATTACACTTTATACAATTTAATTAATACTTTCAATTAATACGATTAAAACAAATTTAATAATATCGATTATAGTATTTCCAACAAAAAATAACGTTCTTGCATATATTTACAACACTTAAATCTTAGAATAATTAACAGAAACTATTGTCAATTTAAATCAAAATGATATCAAATAGAACGTAAGTAGGTGCTTATTAAATAATAAAATGTTTGTTATTGCTTCCATAACTTAATTTATAAAAATTAATAATATTATTAATAGGTATGCAAAAGTCGTGTTTTTTACGAAAAAAAAAAATTGAAAATACACTCTAGGTTAATGTAGACATGTAGCATCATATTATTACATTCAATACAATATGCCCCAAATGATTTTTGATATAATATCTATCACGTTATGAAAACTATTGTGCATCGAATGGATATTGATCCATCTAACGGCTTTGCAAGTAAAGTAACTAATATTATATATATAAATATAAAATGTACATAGTTGAAAAATGATCATGGTTTGAAACGTCAGTTTTTGTTTCACGATGTTAACACTCGACCCTATTCCACCAGCTGCACCGTTATTCGAGAACAAACGATTTTGAACTAAGTGCATGGCCAAATCATCAACGGACGTGTACCTTTCAAATGAGTATGTCACCGTACAGCCAATGTGTCAATTACGTTTATTGTGTATATTATATTAATTGTTATGTTAAAATTATATTATTATTATTATAAAATCGACCTAGATGATTTGGATGGAAATTAATCGATATGTCACCAAAGTATAATTTTTCGCCATATGTAATACGATATTTTATGGATGTTGTATCATTTTCAATACTCCTTATTATTATATTATTATTATGTGTAGTATATGTTTGGATGTTTACGCGTAGTAACCTTATAACCATAATAAAACATCGACTAGTATAATAATATATTAACAATAAAACTAGCAAACTAAAGCATAAAATTAATACATGTGTGTTAAAAATAAAGTTTTATGATTAAATCAGAACAATAATACAAATGTATAAAACTGAACATTTTTTGTTTTTAATTAATATAATATAATATAACACACTAAATAGGTGTACACGTTTGATTGTTTTATTCATTAATCAAATATTAAAACACCATCATAAAATCATAAATAAAGAATTATTTAGAATAATTTTGATAAAAAATGAATTGCTTTAGAATTCTCGGAAAAATTATTTTAAACCAAGTCTCAGGCTAATTTTAAAATAATTTCATCAAATGTGTTATTTTTAAAGTCTATACATTTGTTTTAATATATCTTCAAATATATTTAAAAATCATGTTTTAAAATTTTGACTGCTAGACGTAGTATACTGTCGAAATTTAGTTAGAATTTAAACAAAATAATATACTCATGCTACTTTGATTTTTCAGAGTACAAATAAAGTTACACACATTAAAATTATAATACAAATTTAATTAAAGTTATACGGATTTTATCAAATATTTTAAAGTATTTTATTTTATCTTTTACTTAAAATATTGTTTATCGATTGTTTATAGCTCAACAATATGTTTCGTGCACATATTGCAAGTCAAAAATTTAACACTACCATTGTATAACTATAATAACGTAATAATTTGTATTGGTGAAAATGAGAATGATCTAAAGAAAAAAATGATTGAACACCTTATTTGATTTAATATTCTAATTATTATACTGAATAAATTATTACAAAAACCTATATGTTGTATAAACTGTTGAATTGTAATACACATTCAATTTATTACTATTTGATTATTACTTTAAATTAATGGTCTAATAATATTTAATGTTTAAGACTTAGTTAAAATTTAAATTTAAATTTTAAATTTTTACATGTTGCATTATGACGTATGTCATTAAGTTTATACGGCTATAGTTACAAATTTACAATATCGATAAATTAAATGTTTTCTAAATAATTCGTGAGAATTTTCATACAATAGACGGTGCAAATATGATATTCATTAAAACTTATAACAGTTTATGATCCGTGAAGTTTTTCGAACTCCAATTTAGATTAAAATAACGGAGAGAAAGGAATATATAAATACTTAAGTAAAATACTTGAATTGATATTTGAGAACTTTTTTGGTTGGTCAAAGTTTTCTATGAAAAATAATATTCATATATTGATGCAAATAAAAACAAAACAGATTGACGATTTTATAATTATAAATTCGCATATTTTAAGAGTTCTATAGAATTTATTTAAATTAAGAATATTAAAGGCAATTGGATATTTGAAAATAATATATTTTTCATAAAAATAGCACTTGGAACTATTTTAAATATTCTGTTGCACATCCCGCTGCCAAACAAATACTAATAATAAAAATGTAATTAATTAATAATATTGGTTAACATGATTAAAAGTATAATACGAAGTACAATATTATTTAAATCATATTTTTGACTATAAGAATCCAAACCTATCCTCCTGACCTAAATTTAATAATAATTATATCAATTTAATGGATTTACGTAACTGTTGGGTGCTTATATTATTATGAACTTTCATACACAACCGGATATTGTCTAGTCAATTAAAATACAAGTTTAAAGCTAAGTTCTCCGTATCTGTATAAAATAATTGGCAATAAATATTATCGTTACTTTATACTATAAATAGGTATAGAATAAACATTAAATACACTCAAAAGTATAAGGTATGCAAAAAAAAAGATGTATAGACATAAGTTGTTTTAGTTTTTAACCGAATCATGAGAGCTATATCGATTTTACATTAATGTGTGCTTTTTAGTGGATATTTTTTTTTGAAATAGTTAAAAAATTATCAAAATATTACGTACATTACTTCAATAAATTATAAATCTGTAGGTAAATATTTAAAAAAACTGAAAAATGTTTAAAAAAAATAAGAATGTTAATTGAACATTAAAAAAATTATGAATACTGGTTAAAATAAGATCGTGTCTTTTTTTAGGTGGAGAGATTTATTCTAATATTAATAAAACATTCGATTCACTTAGCATTCCATACTCTAAATTCAATAAATTAAGTATGTTATAAATTAAAATTAAGAAGTTGGACAGAATACTGTGACCGACTGTTATGTATTTATCTTAATTTCTCCAGCCAGCACAAAGTAAAGCAATGATAAATTGTTGCATTTCAACACAGACTTCGAGCGGAGATCTGCAGTTAACGACGAACTTGCCAAAATGTCTTCAAAATATTTCTACAGTTGACGGTTATTATTCCTTACGATTTGAGAAATGATCTGAAATTCGAAAAATAGTATCTTCAAAATCACACGACCGTGGTCCGAATTAAATGTGTGTTATAAATGATGCTTTTCAAACAATTATTCTACAAAAAAAAGTTTTCACGGAAAATTAAAGTAATAAAAATAAACTGTCATTGTTAAAGTATTTGATCCGTTGTAAGACATATGTTTCTATGTTAACCATTTAGTTTCATTTACAATAATGTAGGATATAACTCAACACAATTATATTATATTAAAGTTCAGATAATATAGAACTTAACGGATCATCTCATTTGAATAATAAAACAGAGTCCCCGTCAAAAATCAATAGTAATTGATAAAAGTCCATTAATTGTATTATTTTAAAACTGGAATCATAATTGAATATGCCTATTGACTATTCAAATAAAAATAATTAGTGTACCTACAAATTCTTCAAAGGCAATACGGTTTCCTCGACCATTGTATTTTTTGCATCCATTATAATATTATATGACTTTTCAAATCTCAGGGTTAGTTTTTCTTTGTATGTATTGCATATTATTAATACACAGTACTTAACTTTCTATGCGTACAGTTGGTACAGTTGAAATTATTTAAAAATAATATCACCGATAATTTTAATTTGATAAAATAATGACTTTTGGTCCGTTTCCTTACATTCATTACTATGGTATATTATAATAAATACATTTTTTTGCTAAAATACTTTAATTTGTTTAATTATATGTTTACTTATTATTTATAATACATAATATATCAATAACAAAAACCATAATGCATTGGTATAGTTTTTAAATTAATATTCAAATACATTTACAAGAAGCACATAAAGAGTTTATTAATAATTACACCAGTATACGCTGATACGTGGAAAATCTATAGAAAAATATTTATCTCCTACATTTTAAAACTATATACAATAATAATATATTGTACATATTATAATAACTGAATGTCGTAAATATTAAGAACAAAAAAATAAAGTATCAAAACTCTTGGGATCAAGAATCGAGGCAACGGATAAAATAAGTAATATTTTTTTATTTATTTATTTATTAAGTATTAAACGGGGAAGGCCCTGTTGTATATATTTTTTTAAACACGGATTTATATAAATTTATCTATAACGTATATTAAAATTAAAGATTTAAAAATGTATACTATTTAAGTTGAAATAAACTCCTAAATAGGTAATAATTAAAGCAAATATCAACTGTAGTTGAAATTGGTAAAAATTAAAAACACAGTCTAAAATATATTATATGTTTATAAATACGAGTATACATTAAAAATCACTTTTAAAAGAAAAAAAACATATGCATACAATATACAAAATATTTCATAGCTATTAAAGTAATCATATTATATTTATTCAATAGATGTAAATTAAAACAACTTATGAGGAACCATAAATAAAATTGTCAAGCTATTTTACACACTATCAACATTTTCGTTTTATTATTTACAAATATCCATAAATTACTAAAATAAAGTATTTTAAATTATATTTTGAATATTTTATGTCTAAAAAATTATAGTATCAATATCAGTTGAAAATTCCAAGTTTCTTAGTTAGATTATTCATAGCAAGATATTGGATATACTAACCGTATTAACCTCGAATTTATGGAGTAATAAAAGCATTTAATTAGCTATATAAAAAAACAATAATATACTGCCCTCCTAGTGGAACAAGCAGTAAGTGCCAAATTTCAAAATTTGAGGTTATTTCATATTCGGTATAATTGAATAATTACGGATTTTTTTTCCCTTATGAAAAACACCGTAACTACACTAGAAATGCCTTTAAAATGCATTATAAAATGTCGTATCGACCAAAATATTGTAAAATACTAGGGAAAAACGCAGTATGTCCAATGGAGATACCGCTTATTTTACTAGTAAAATAATTTCTCAATGTAAACACTGCATATTTGCCTAGTAATCTTATCTAAAACGGATTTGCAGTATGTACACTTTATTTTTTTATCAATGAATTATAATAGTCGTGACTTACTAGACAGTCACACACGCCATGTACTAAACGTTTTGGTCAAAAACATTTATTGATAATTGTCAGGTAGGTACCTTGGTACTATTGGTACTAACTTCAATTATTATGTTGTTATCGTTTTTCTAATATTTGAATTACTATCACTTATCATTAAAAACAAATTTTTATACGCATTTTTTCCTAATATAAACATTTTGAAACAATTAGCTTGACTTTAGTACAATGACTTTAAAGCAACGAATCGCAAAGATGATGAAAAATCTCAAACATGCAGGTATGTTGAGACTTAAAAGTATTTAAAATAAAATAAAATATAAAACAAACTTTATGGGTATATCTTTTATTACATGTTATTGTCATGTTTTTATTTAGATCACAATTTTGTAATATTTTGTGTAAATATACAATTACATCAAAACTAGCTACAAAAAATTATTTTTAATTTCATGATGTTTTCAAAATTTATAATTCAAACGCTTATAAATAGAAATTAAATATATTTAATACTATATATTAATTAATATTTCCAATATTTATTATTTTTTGCTAGTTTTTCTCAATTATTTTAAAATTTACTGTAAATTCTAGGCTTTTAACACACCAAAGTACCAATTACATTCGATTTTCTACTATAAAACTTAAAGTTTCCATTAAAGTCTAAAATTGGAGTATTATTTTTTCTGTAAAACAATGTAAAAACAAATTCAAAAATTAATTTTAAAATTTAAATTAAAAAACATTATTATAAAACCATTCTTACTCCACTCGAAATCTAAATGAGACCATTTGGTTTATTTAATTTAGTAAACTTATGGACATTTACATAATAAAATTAATTTCGTCCCAATTATTCTACAGTTGGGTTATGTTAGATTTAACATAAATATATATAATATTAAGTAACTAATATAATTTTTTGTTTTTAATAGATAAATAAATTGTATAAATATGTAGACCTAGCTATAGCATTATAGGCTGTGTATTATAACATATCAATTATGAATACTATTGTAATGTATGAAAATACTTGAATCCATTAATTAGTATTAATATTTAATATGTATCCAATTAAAATATAATTGATTGGTTTTTTCTAATTTAAATAACTAATAAGAGGTAAAAAACATTTTAACGAAATACTTTAGTTTGAGTCATTTAATACTCGGATGAGTTTTCTTCTAAAGACATTTTGTAATAATCATTCATTAAGTGTTTAAAATTATATAAAAAAAAAACTATAGGCAGAACAATAACACTGAGTTTTAGTACTCATCTCGCTTCGCTTAGCCTCAAGAAAGACGGTGATGTATTATTGTAAAATAATTTGAAAGCAATGATGAATAATTAATCATTAGATTTGAAAATGATTCTGAGTGGTGCTAAATTTATTAAGATGTAAAAGATAAAGTATGTTATAGAAGTAAGTTAAATAAAGGGCCAATTTACAAGTTTATGTTTTGAAAATATTCCAAATTTTTTGAAAAATTAATAAAAATAAATTTACTATGGATAATTATTTAAAAATAAACACAACAATACTTATTTTAAACAAAATCAACTATATAAATTCCTATTAATTCTGATATTGAAATAAACTTTAAGATTTAATACTCCCATCCATCTCAAGTTTGTATAAATGTTGACAATTTTAATTTATGTCAATACAATTAATAAAAAATTACATAGCTATTTTTAACATTTTTTATTGTTTCCGAAATTAATATTCTTAAAAAATTTATAACAACCATAAAAATTAGCGTCAAATCTATAATTATTTTAAATTTACTATTTTAAATTATTTATTTTACTATGAACCATAATTAATAAGTAAGTACATTTGTTACATAAAAAAAACCTATATTATAGTTTAAAAAAAAACTTATAAATATAAAAGCAGTTTTTTCCAGTGTATTTTTCTTTATCCTCTTTTTAAGGTACTAAATTTATCTATGTAGTACGTGGGTGTAATCGTTTTCCAACAAAAATATATCTGCTGTAACATAAATTCTTGATATTATCTTTGACGAAAAAAAAAATACTTTAACATTTTTTACAAGGGTAACCTCATTTTTAATATTTACAACTAACTCAAATAAAAACAACCGACTTAACTTTAAATTACGGGTTTGTCTAAAAAACAATAAAATATTTGTCATAACGACTTTTATTTTTGTAATCCAAATAAATTTTCTTCATTCAGCAATAATAATTGTAAATTTGTAATATATATTATTTTTTTCTTAATCATGTTTTATATTGTATTAATAGTATAAATTAAAATGACCCTTTGAAATAAACTTAACTTTTTATTTTAAACAAATAAAATAAAATAAAATAAACAATATTATATAACCACTAATATCACATCGATTATTCAATAATATAATGACAAGCGAAGGGTATTAGCAATAGTCATATACAATTTCTAGTTGATTCCATTTTCGTGTTTGAAAAATACCAATAATAACACTATACCAGAAAAACATAAACCTTACAAAAATTATAATACAATTTTTATGGTTATTACTTAACCAGACGTAAAGCAAATTTATATAAAGGCTATGAGTATTTTTGTTCGTCCTATATGATCGTTCGTGTATGGCTAAAGAGGGATAGGAAATCGAATTTTAAGCGTAATCCATTAATATCCGTAGCATTTGAGAGTTGTCAGCTAAATGGAGTTCAAATAAATTGCATCTAATGGAGACGATTTAAATGTAATAAAAATTCACGAAAACCCACTTGTAAGAGATAAATTGAATGAACCACTAAAACGCAGTATGAATATAATAACATTTTTTTTTCTCTTCTATCTAACACTGTTTACACACCTACAATATATTCGTTGTTGTTTAAACAAATTTATATTAATTCAGACATGACACCTTTTCAACGTGGTATTAAACGCCTTAAACGTGGTGGAAAATAAGTACAAATTACGCTTCGATCATTAAACCAGCAATTTAGATCGTTGTTACAAATTACACGATCCTAGGTATTGTTCAACATCCACAGAAACAATTCGATGGTCCAATAAATATCCGTACTTCTTTCCGTTTCTGTAAGTTTCCAAGGGTTATCTAATTAAGGGATATAATTACAGGTTTCATGTGAAATGCTCTCAACTATTACGAATTTCCTTTTATCTTTGTCCTGTACAGTTTAGTTTATTGTTCTAAAGACTGAACAAACATAACACATCCGTCAATGTACGTTATGCAAATTTATTTGAACACTATGTACCCACATACTGACATTTTCACCAGACATTAATAAAACTACAAACGAAAATATAAATAGTAATAATAAATATCAGGCGTACCGTGTTGTAGACACTTATTAGAAAAACATAAAAAAAATAAGAATTAAAACTAAACAAATTGAATAATCAATAAATATCCTATATACGTAATTAAGTTATTATTAAGTCATCAATAAAAATGTATACTCATAACAACTTACATATTATATAAAAAATATTTAGACATCAATATTGTATAATACCAAATATCATTTTACTTTTTAAGTTACTTATATAAGTTTTTATAATTATTCAAGTGATATTTTAAGTTTCCTTATCACTTAATAATAATTAATTTTACGATTGCGATGGTATTTAAATATATTTTGATATACAAATTTTAGACAAGTACAAACTGTTTCATAAAATGAATCAAATGTGCTTGGTTTTGGAGAAATTTAAAACTACAAACCAAATTTGTGTTATTTGAATATTGTTATTTTTTTTTTTAAATTACAATACAATTTAATTATCCTTTAATAGATTTAGGTTCTGAGAAGAGCAATAACTGTATTGGTTTTATAATAATTTTTCGTATTTTGCTTCTGTTTGTTATTACGTTTTGGAACAGAAAAATCTTTCATTTTTCAACTTTGAGTGTGAACTGTGATAAAAAAAATTAGATCGGGTGATTATTTTAAAGGTCAAAAGAAGAAAATTAAAATAAATACCAATTTTTTCGATAGTCGAGAATATAAACAGTGTTAAAAGAGAATAAGTATCTATTTATGCTATAATTTCCTGATAGAATCAAATTTATTTTTTATTGTACTTACCAAAAAATGATAATAATAATTAATAACTGTTTTATGGACATAAGTATTTTAAACTTTATATAACAATTTTCCATTGAAATACAATATCAGAAAACATGCAATTATTAATATATTATTTGTTAACTTTCTATATCTAACTAAAATTCATCGACTGACCCGATGATTATCCGAACACATAATATATCGTGTGTTTTATTTGTTGAAGACGTTCGAAGCGCGTGTCTTAGGATATTATACGTAAAAGCCAGATATAATGAAACAGCTCACGTGCATGACTTTAATTGGTGGTATAGTTTTATTAAATGCACAAAACGCCACCTAGAGAGTCGTGAATCGTTTGTATAAACATATATATATAATATATATATATACAGTTTACACATATTGTTGTAACCTAATATTGTATTCGGTCGTAGAGTTATTAAGTGTAAAATAGAACTAGGCTGAACCACAGAGATGTGATGACGTTTGTGGTATAATGTGTCAGTAATACATGACGGCGACGTTTTCGACGCTCGAAATAATTTCAACGTCGATTATTATTACTTCAGACGTCACACGTCAAATATGCGATTTTTTTTTACCGAAATATTCGTTTTTATATTTTGATGTTTACCTACGTATATTCTTTAAACGTGCGCCCTATTACGTGTCTGTTTGGTCGAAACTAAAATGCATAAATACCTTGTATCATAATATTTAGTCGTGTAGCAAACTTGATTTTTTTTAAATGTTAGTCTAACATTCCATTCATCCACCAAAATCCTGACAAAGGCATTTACTGTTGTATACTCAACTACTTGTTGTAGTAAATGCTAAAAATACTAGTAATATTAAATTATTACATGCCCACCCACCACCCTTTAAAAAACTCAGAAGTATCTACTTCGCAATTTTCCCCTTTGCCACGTCATTATCGTATATCTCTTTAGTTGTTGCATTATCCAGTTAATTTATTGAGATAAAAATATTTATCTGCATCTTATCTGTACAAAAATTATTGAAGATTCCTAATATCTCCCAGCGTCTATTGAAATAAATTGGTCACATATGGTTATTAATCATTGATTAATAAACTATCTAGATATTTTTTTTTTTTTTTTTGTGACAGGATTTTCAATTTTGATATTTTAATGTAATATAACATAAATGTATAACTTTAGGTGATGGTGTTAGGTTTTACAAGATTTTTCCTGCACAGTTTACTTATTTTATTTTATTATCAAGTTTTTTAATGTAAATTTATTACGTATGTTCACCTCGTAGTATATTGTTCATTCTCTGTAAACACCGATCGTTTATCGTATTTGAGAGTGTAAAAATTGAGTATTATTATATCTATAGCAAATTTAAGACGAGCAAGTTTTAAATTGTATGCAAAATTATCTATTTGATATCAGAGAAAAATTTCAATGCATTATCTTTCTTTTTTTTTATCTAGATTATTGTTAGTTTTGCAAGACACTGCTGATAATAATTTATAAGCATAACACCCGTGTCACGCATTCGCGAAAGGAATATCTGTTTGGAAAAATCCTAGGTCGACAATGTGTCGAATGTCTTGTCAAAATACCCTATTTTCGGGATCCATCATTAGTTTTAACAGCCGCCGTTTTAGCATAATGCGCGTGTTTTGATGTACGCGCATTCTTAAAATGACATAACATCGTAACGTACACATGCGTTGTGCATACTGATGTACGGGAATAATAACATTCAGTCTAAATATGTCCGATCACGCTTATAATCACCCGTTTCATACTGAAACACGCATTCGTTTAAATTCTTATAACTCTTGGAATATTTAAGCACTATAAATTAAAGTAAATATTTTCCAAATTATTAAAATTTAAACGCCATTTAATGAGTGTCCCGTGGCGACGAAAACTTTTGTTTTATTAAATTAAAATGTCCTTTATAAACATTTTTCTGTAAGCCACCGGGCCAACTATTTTTTTCTGAAAACGTCGGTTTGCCGCATAATCAAACCATACGATCTGAGTGAGCGTGCTCGGTAAATCGTCATCCCGTATTATAGTCACACGGGTACACGAAATAGTATCGTAGTGCTCGTTGTCTGTGTGTGTGGTGACCGTATACGTCTGCGCGTACCTGGGTTGTCAGAGGGGTTCTGCAGTCGTTTGACGCGGAATCGGCCGGGTCGGGGTGAAGTTATGATTATGACAACGATCGCATGCACGCGCCGTTCTCCATGATTAAAACCGCTTCTATGTGGCGAAACGGTCCGAAAACACGGAACGACGTTACGATTTGCGTCATATAATCGCGTGTGTACGTTAAACCCGTAGCGTGGCTGCAGCAGCTATACCGTCCCGGAGTATTTACGACGCGACCGCGACCTGGTGTTCGGGGAAGGCGGAGAATATTTCAATTCTTGCGATATTATTACATTTTATGCAGTAGGTATGGTGGGAACAATCAGATTTAATTATTCTTATCGATCCAGTTCAGTTTTTCTGCGAGAACGTAAAGCGGTTATTATCCGTGACCTGTCCCGCTGTAGAGTAATGTCACGTGAAATAATAAAAAAAAAATAAAAATATATTCTACGAAACGTAACAAATTAATATCATCAGCAATTATAATTGTTTAATTATTTATATAAGCCCCGGGTTAAAATATGCAAAATTATTAATCATCTATATTTGCATGAAATAAAATATTTAGTCATTCTAACTAATTAAGCTTTAAAAGAATAAGCTTACACCACACCTTATGAAACCTAATATTTTCGCCTGTGTACATAATATGAATAATATTAAACTATTAACTAATATATACAACATATATGCATGCATATATTATTATATATATTAAACAGTATAATACTAAATATATTTAAATGTCAATGATTCAATAAGACCTACTTTTAATGCTTTGTTTTGATCATAATATTTATATTGAAATTATTATAAAACCTATGAAAAATAAATATTATTAAAACATGCATAATTTTATATGTTCACAGTACTATATACTATTTTATTAAACGACGAAAACTTTTAAATTTTAAAATGTAAATCATAAAAAATTTTAAGTTTCGAAAACATGTTGGTAAGTCGGGGGCGTACCTATATTTCTTTTGTCCCTTTTTTTCGGTATCCAATTGTCCTCGTGACTTTTGATTCAAATAAATAGAAAAAAGTCAACCTTTTACACAAAAACCTCGCTTCATTACTCCCGCGGTGGACAATAGCCATTACTCAAAATAGATGACTTCTGAAAGGGATAAAATCAAAAATGGTTTGTCTGTAACCACAATAGAACACTGTAACTTGTGGTTTAATGTACATGTAATTTGAACTTATTATTTTTATTACACAGCAGTTTTATTGTAAAGGAATACCAAATACTAAAAAATTATTGAATTATTTGACCTAACCTAATATTAATAACCTGCAAAAATTATACTATTTCCTAATTGGTTAACTTCAAAGTAAAATTAATATATAATTAAAACCAGTAAAAGAAAAAAGAAAAATAAGTAATGAAAACTGCGGAATCAAAATAAATTATTTATAAAATATAATACACTAATATTATATTTTATTTGTAATTGAATAAATGTGCGCTGAGTTTTAAATTTTAAATTTTTAAACAATATGTATAATAAATGTTAGCAATAACTGAAATATCAGTTTTAAAAATAAAATTAAGTTATTGTCAAATATGGTAGAGATACACCAGGGACTTCATCCAATATTTTGAATATCCATACAAAATGTACATTTTTAACTGTAAATTACAAACGTGTAAAATTCAAAATTAAATTTTACAAAACTTAATCTTTTTAACTAATTATTAATTCGACGGTATAACATTGACTGGTTAGTATTTAACACTGTGTCACACTATCTGGAACGGTAAAAAACCGTATATTTTTAGATCGACTCGGTTTGAAACACTACTCGACGTGTCCATTATATTCGTCTATCGATACCTTGGATAATAATGTATAGGACAAGCCGATATCAACGTATAGAATCACTATCTTTTTGAGGATGAGAAATGGTCAGTAAGTTAATCATAATATAATAGGTTATATATATATATATATATATATATATAATATATTTACACATCAGTTAAAATATTGTGTTACTATAATATTATGTATAGTAAGAGTATTTTATGTATTACTATTTACCATCTAGTATTTTATTAATGAAATTATAATTAATAATTAGACAATAATTTAAATGATATGATGCATCACGTACTCTATAGTTTTTACTTGTCTTATGAATACATTTATGATTTATGTATATTAATGCTATCATATTTAATATTTGGGTACCTATTAGTTTTATGGTACAAAATATTATAACTTATAAGTATTTTAAACCGATTTGTCCATTAACCGTAACACACTTCAACCGAATTTATCTAATATATACACGGTGTTTTATTGTGGTATAATTCGCATAATATAGAGTGATTATTTTATCAAACAACACTCATTATTTCAAGATATATTAAACATTTTGAAAATAATATTGTTTTTTCATAATTTCCAGTTAAAATAAAACAATATTAATGTCCATTTGGACTTATGGGATTCAGTTATGGGGCACAGCCAAAAATTCCAACACAAACAAAATACAAACCTTCCAATCCACAACCCTCTGCATAATCACAAATTCCCTTTTTATGTTTCTAATCACACCCTTCATACAGACTTAAAAATTAATACAATAGAAAAAACTGCCAAAATCGTATATAAACGTTTCTGATCCCGATTGACAAACCACTTCAATCCACTAATTTCTGCTTTAGGGACAACATTCCTGGAAATTCTCTTCGTCGTTTGAAGATGAAATGGTGTAGAAATTTACATTTAATTAACATAATATATATATATATATATGCAGGTAAATTTTAAATTTAACCTAATCAAGTAATACAGTGTCACCATTGGGTGACTGTTTTGATCATGAACCTTTGTCAATCACTATATATTTCCACATGCATACTTATTGTAATAATAATTACAGATTGTACGCTTTATAATAAAAATCAAAAACAAAAATAACAAAACATTTTTATAAAAAAATATTTTTTTAATATTTTATTTTTTTGAATCAAAACATACATTTTAATTTTATGTTCAGAAACAATAATTTTTCTGAGTATTATGAATTATGATACATAACAATCTAAATTAATACGAGGAGTTTATGAGTTATAAGTATTTAAAACTTTAAAGTCTTTGTAAGCGAAGCAATAGAACAATATTTTGCAGGGTATCCCCGTAACTCACCTATTCGCTCACTTACACTTTAAATACTTATAAAGTTATAACTCATAAACTACTCGTTGGAATTTCTATTTTAATAAATCAAAATACTTCGAAAATTATTTTGCTTCTGAACATGAAATTCAAAATGTATGTTATCATTTAAAATAGTAAAAACTTTAAAAAAAAAATGTTTTTAAATGTATAGCTTTATTTTGACTGGAAATTATGTAAGAATAAAAATAAAATAAAAATAAATATATTTTGAAATAATGAGTGTTGTTTGATAAAAAAATCACCTAGTATACCTAAATAACTAAGACACTTAAACGTGGATTTAAACTTTACATGTTTTTTCTTTTAAAGAAAAAATAATTATTAAAAAAAAAAAACAATAGTACCATATTTACAGGCAAATTCTCTAGCAAAGCCTGATAAGTTAGGTACATTAGACACTAATAATAACTAATATAAATAGACACTCGAATACAGCTTTCAACATTCAATATTTTTGCTTCCAATAAAAACATCAGGCATACACTGGAAACTCCCTATCCAATCCAACACTGGTTCATTTTCCCCTTAAACCTACTTTCTCTCTTATACCATTAATACCTCATAAAAAGTTAATTTAGCTATAATATGACTTATGGTTAACTCTTATAATAATCATAAATTTTAATAAACCTGATTCAATTACAAAAAAAAAAAAAATATGATAGAATTAATTTTGTTTTATAACTTGTTAGTCAATCATATTGTATTTATAGTGAACATATTATAGAATAATACATTATTATTATTATTATTATCACGATATTAAATATAATACATATTATAGATGCAAATGATCTAAACTGTACACGTAGGTACTTAATCCACGAAAAAAATAAACTTACTCGCATTAAAACTAAAATACAAATCTTAACAAAGACTAATTAAATAAAATTAAGTTGTAGATTTTTAATAGAAAAACATATTATATTAAAATACAGTTTAATATATTAAAGCATATTTCTGTGATGCAATTAAAAAACAAATTTAATCTCAAAGTTTAGAAACCGGAAGAAATATCTTACAGAAGATAATTAAACAAGTGTATTAATAATAAACGAATGTCATCGAAAACTTAATACGACGTAATTAAAAAGTAAATTTAATTCTTGAGTAATTTAGTTGAGAAAATAAAGTGATAAAAAATAAAATACTAAGTAAAGTCACACATGAAAATATGACATTATTAAAAATATACATCATTTTAACTTAAACAGTAGTATCCAGTTATTTATTATTGTTGGTTTTGAAAATAATAACCATGATTAACTAAAAAAAAACTGCGATTACTAGTATTTTAAATAATAGCATATTATCATAAATATATAGTGGGATAATCAATAGCATTATATTATATCATACCTAATATTATATTATAGGTTTATCGATACCATAAAATAAATTTTTATATATTTCCACATTTAAATACCTAATATAATGATGACAATAAAATTATTTTTAAACTTATGGCGATATAATACTGTTTTTGCCGCATTTCTCCCTTAATCATATGCCTAAAATGAAAGATATTGTTCGATTAATATTTAGACAAATTAACAATAAAAACTATCCAAACAATTTAAATAAACATAATTCCATCTTACGGTTTGATTCTCTATTCACTGAATACAATTTAGTTTTGATAATCATGAAACGTACGTATTACAAAAGGATGATACATATTTAATATAGTTATTATTTGTATAAAAAGCTTTAATCAACCATAAAATTGTATGTCAAGTGTTTTTGTATCTTTACACAACTTTTATTTAAACGTACAAATTGTTTTCTTTTTTTAAATGGGTCGCTCAAAAACTTGACTGACTTTTTAAGATGTGTTCTTTAATCATTTATGTGTGCAAAATATCTGATTTTATATTTTTTTAATTGTCAAAAACCATTATAAAAAACGAATGCCGATGAAAAATAGATATTTTTATTATAATAATTAAAAATAATAATAATAGTTTATCCGTGTACAAATTATTATATAATAATTAATTATAAAAATAAAAATGCCTAAGATAAGTAATATAAGTTTACTGAGTAATTCATCTAAGAACATTTTTAAAGTCATAATTTATGAAAATTTAATTTAAATTTGTTATTGAATGATTTTATTTGAACTGGGTACTTAATTTGTAAAAATTTAACAAATAATGTACGTACGTTTAATAATACTAACAATTATTATAAATTTAACACGTTTAAAATTATGAATGAATTCAATTTTTATCAAGTAATTTTTATCAAGTTTTTACGGATATTATTTATTTCATATTGGTCTATCAACCATTTATTCAAGTAGTGTTAAAAATATTGTAATTTATCACAATCACATAGTTTTATAAATGTAAGTCCATGGTGACGTATAATTTTATAAATAATACTTTGAAGATATATTTTTATTAATTCTTTTATAAGAACCGTTTATTTGGACACGATACTTTATTATTACTTTTAATTTTAATATTACAACATACCACTATTATGTGCCAAGGTATCCACGCACGCGTGTCTCGGAATCTTGTCCTACTGTTGATTGTAACTGATTTCAGTAAAACTTAAAGAAAAAAATACAAATTTAAAAATGGCCATAAGAATATTTCAGTTCATATTTAATATATTATATCCTCGATAAGTATTTTCATATTTATTAAATAAATGCATAAACACATGCATTATAAAATATGTGTAATATATTAAAGTCACGTCCTTGTAATCTATTGACATTTTTCGTTCATTAAATGTTGTTAAATTACACTTCAATTATTGAAGTTATACTTTAGAAATATGCGTAATATTTCCTTAAACATAGCCATATGGCATATATATATATATATATATATATATAGTTTATAATATAAGAGATCTATTGTAACAATCTGCATTAATAGACAAATATTTTAATTCAAATGTTAAATAATTAATAATACATTTTAGAAACAAAACTAATTTAAATGTAAATTATAATTAACTCTAACTTAGTGCAATAATATATGAATCAGAATTTAAATATATAGATACGATATATAATTATATAAATTCTGGCACCAATAATACTAATAGAAAATAAATGCAGTAAAATAAATGTTTTACTTCTATTACGACTGAAAAATAAAATAAATGATTAATTATAAACCAGCTAAAGAAAGTTATGTTAAACATTAATCAAATTTAAATTAATGAATGGAAATTGCAATCAGTTCATATTAAAACAAATAGCTTAAGTTTTCATATAGTACCTAGTACCTACCTACAATGAATAATTTATTATTCATCTAATTTTCTAAAACAAAATAATAAACAGTTTAGTTTGATGTAAATGTATTCTACTGTTTTGATAAAATCAAGCATTTTTATTAAATATGCATAATACAATTTCAATATTATATCCTCTATTGCAAAATTATATTTTTTAAATTAAAATTTTATCTAGAATAAATACGTTATTTATTCCAATAATAAAGTCTAGAAATTATAAATATAACCAAATAAGTATTTTATTTATTTTTCAATCCTTACGTTTTCTAATTGAGTTATTTTTCCACATCCTCTATAGTTGGTATAACACTCTAACAAATTTATATTAAATGAATGAGTACTATTACAGAGATAATTTAATAAATTGATTTTAAAATCATTTTATTTGTATTTATTATTTCAATATACCTACGTTTCATATAATCACTATTTTATTTATATCCACAGTCAATTCATTTTTTAGTATAAATATAACCTTAAATATAAAGCTATTTTAAATTTCAATAATATAGATTAAGTTTCTAGGGATAGAGATGAAGCTATTTACTTTTATTATTATCCTATACTTATGATTTTTTAACACTATTTGAAGCAATAAAAAAGCTTAAAGCGATAAGTTAATAATTTTATATAATATAAATTAGCCGTAAATAATAGGTACCTACTACTATCGATAGTTAATTATTTCAACAACTCAATTTTTATTGAAAAAATTACGAAATTTAATTATTAAATATTATATGATATACACTTAATAGTGATGAATGATGCTATACTGTTGTTATAGTCTTAACGAAGTCTAAATTACTTTATGATTAATCTACTTCTCATCAGAGTAACTCATAAATCAATTGCATGTTGTATATGAAATAAAAACAATTACTACACCACAGGTAATAATAATGTTAGATGTTTGTTCACTCTGTTAAAACTAAATATAGAATAGTCATATCGATAACATCTTGTATAGATAATAGAAATACCGTGTTAGAAAATGTAACCATAATATTGAATTGAATTTTACCTATATGTACACAACATCATATTATATTATAGTATAGTAACTATAAGTAATTATTATAGTAACCGTAGTCTATACATAGGATATGAGTTATTTATGTTTACTATAACAGTAAATAGATGCAAATTACTAACGTGCGGTTAGATTGTATCGTACTCGTATTAAAATAAATTTTTTTTCAGATTCAAAATAACACAATTATTATTTACTTCTCTAATAGACCTATTCAACTTTTTCAGAGTAATTATTAAAGTATTATTTTGTATCAAGGGATGTACTGTTTTTTATCATTATGTTATTCTGTATCTAGCGTAACCTCGAAACACTTGAAAAATGTCGCTTGCGATTAGATTTATACATTTTATATATTAAGCTCTTCACAGGGAAATTTGGCTCTCCTGAGTTTTTAACTTGCTTATCTTTACATATCCCTATTCGTAACAACCCTACTCGTAACACCGGGTCTAAAAATACATTTTATCTAAAATCAAAATTGAATTATTATTCAAGCAATACCCTCTTCAACAGAACTATAAATACATTAATCTGTTCATATCGTCAACTTCAACTCATTTAAAATGTATTGTAATTCTATAGTGGTTAATTCATAGCTATAAGTATATCATTAATTATTTAATATATTCCATTGTTTTTTTTTCTTTTAGTATTATTATTAAAGAACGATTGTTATTATTATCTAATGTATGTTATTGAATCTGACTCGCTTAAAATTTAAACAAATATCAAATTAAAGGATTCAGAGAAAAAGTACGTATGGAAAGAAATTTAAAAATTCGTCTAAAATATTCTTATTAATTGATCAATAAATAATTTTCTATTGAGTGAACCTTGTTTAAAATTACAAAATTAAGTTCCATTTAATGTTACGACTAACGATATACAGGTATATTACTGCACGTCTTTACGTGATATAAAATCCACAGAGAAACCGTACAACTTGATTTTAAAGAAACCATAAAACGTATGACGGGTATCATAGGTTACATAGATATATGATTAAAATATAATATGGTAGATAGGTACATATTATATTCTTATAATATAGTTTGCAGTTTTTTAAAAATGTTCTAGTGTGTATTTGCATCAAGTTTTAAAATAAATGAAAGACAAAATAATATGGAGAAATTTAAGGGATAATACCTTTTTTAAATACACTTAAAAAACGAAAATGTACCTTATACAAACAAAACAGGAAAAATGAAACAATTTTATATATTATATTGATGTGTAGTTGTATATAAGTATATAACATAGAAACGGTAATCAATAGGACTAGGTACTAGTTTGCATGTTTTTCAATAATCATTCTAAATTTAGCCAAGTAATATATTTGAAATTTGTTTTATAGTACTAGAAGTTTAAAGCAATCATTTTTATTTTTCATATCTTACATATTTGGCAAGTTTTTTCTTATAAGAACATATTTTGTTTTATTTGTATTTTAAATACATATTTTACATATTTTATTAAAAAAAAAAATTAAAACAATATGTGACATAAATAATACTATTTTATTTATACTATCCAATATTTAATATGAATTTTCTAGAAATTGGAAAAATAGATTAAAATGATTAAATAATCTAACTACCATGTTTTTGCCAATTATTTGTGTGTTGTTAAAAAACATACAATCGGACGATAAAAAATACGCCTAATACTGTCAGTGTATTTCAAACTCGCCTGTTATAGACTATGTATCGTATGTGTTTTCGTCTTGCGTTGATCGTATAATATTCTAGACTGAATACAGTTGTTTTTTTTTTTGTGAAAATTAAATTAAAAATACCTAAAGAAAATTTCCTTATTTAATAATAAATAATTTTGTATTTTTTGGTTTTTTAATAATAAAATTAATTAGTTTTAAGAACGTATTTTAGAATTTTTACATATTTTCAGTAAATATATGATAATTTTTAAGGGAATAAACGCATACATATTTTAAAGTTTTTTAGAGCATGAAGTGTCTAGCTCTAATAATCAAACATGTAAATCGCACAAAAATGGGAAACAAGCCAAGAAGAAAATA
This sequence comes from Rhopalosiphum padi, assembly GCF_020882245.1. Taxonomy (NCBI): domain Eukaryota; kingdom Metazoa; phylum Arthropoda; class Insecta; order Hemiptera; family Aphididae; genus Rhopalosiphum; species Rhopalosiphum padi. Next base: position 5,511,219 of record NC_083598.1, on the reverse strand, counting down.
AATATAATATTCACGCATTGGTTCTTATTTAGGGAATAAGTCATCACGTTTTCACGTCCGTGTGACTGGAGATTTCATTCGTTCCTTCCACGCCCAATAAATTCCTGTCAATAACAATTTACTATTAAAACGGTGGGAAAACTTCTTTTCCGCCATTTTCCGAGTATCGCCCATTTGTAAATACTCAAACGTGATATTATTATTTTTTTCGCATATAGTTTGAAGGACAGGGTGCCAATAGGTTACGTGCGGAGCATTATCAAAACAGGGCGTGTACACGAAAACCATCATCAACCGACGCTAACGATAATGTACCCAATTTGCCAGGGCAAAAACATATCCACGAGTTGAAACATAACAAAAAAAAAATACAAATTCGTTTTAATGGATGGGGTTTAGGACGTTGATGTAGCTTTTTATTTATATATATTTTTTTTCTCGATGTTTTTTTCTCGCCCTTAACTGGTGGCTCCGGGATGATTGGCGTATTGCATCGCCCCTCTTATCCGCATTTCGCGTCTGCAAGATATCGAGAAAAAGTGTATTTAAATAATATAAACAAAATATCACAGCAAAAGATTTTAAGGAATAATAATATTATCATATCTTTAAAAATAACCAAAAGAACCAAGTATACAAAAATAACATAATATCTTATTATTATTATTTTTTATTACAGACTGTAGTCTTATTATAGTAATAAATTACTGTCTTCAAGATAAAATTAATAGATAATGTTTTACAATATATATGAGGAAATTATGAAAAAATTAATAAAAAAACATTAAAATCCTACTTGAAAACTCAAATAATTAACTAAAAAATTACACACAATACTGTGTAATATTCTTTTAAGTATAAATAGATTAAGATTGATCATTTTAGTATATCATAATTATTGTAATCATATTATAGATGAATTCAAAGAATTATATTCTCTAGTTTTATTTAAACAAATATATTTAATAATAATTTAAAAATGTTCAACTAAATTTTATTAAATTAAAGAAAAATATATTTATTCATTTTACATTTTAACTACGTTGAAATATCAATAGAAAAAAAATTCCAATGAAGATTTTAAAATTATATATTTGTATTACTGACATTCACAACAAATAAATTCGATTTAATTTTACAACATGAGATATTTATCTTGAACAATAATAATATATTATTTTAATATGATTGAGACATTTGAATTTAAGTCCGTTTCATTACTGAATTCGTTCAATTTTAAAATCTTTACCCATAAATTATTGCTGTAAGTACTAATGTTTTTATAACCTCACTATATTAAGACGAGCTAAACTCAGAACCATTTTTCAAATGCGATGATTTATTATTGCTTTCAAATGCTTAATATAATAAATAATAATACAACATTGGCCTACGCTGAAGTGAGCGAAACGAGACGAGTGTTTGACATAATAAAATATCACTGATCTTGTCTGAACTTTTTTGAGTTAAATATTAAGCAAAACTTAAAGCTATTTAATCTAACAAACAATACAATTTTTAAGCTTTTACTTTCTGTGTTAAAAATAATGCTATTAATGTACACCAATTATTATATAGGTTATATAATTTACTTTTCTAACATTATCGTGTTAAAATTAATTATTAATAAGGTAAGTTATATGAAATATTACTGGTTTTAAATACAATATGAAATAGTATAATATTAAAACTTAAGTAAATATTTTATTTATATTAGTAATATACAGTGATATACAAATATACTTATGTAAAAGTTAGCTCAGTTTAATTCGTGTTGGATAATATTATTATATAATTTAAATGACTTAAAATATTTTAAGAATATACAAAATCAAAGATAAAAATATTTTCGTTTCGAAGAAATCAATCAAATAGTACCCTGGGTCATAATTGTATTTTATCTGCGTGGTATACATCATAATAATAGATATTGTATTATGTCTCGCAAAAATATATCGTCGAAAATACTTTGATTGTAAATTCCATGGCGTACGTTTTCCCAGCATATTGTATACAGTTCCGTGAAGTTAAAAATCAAATCTACTAAGAAAAACAAGGTTTATCCAATATGAAAACTGTTTATTACCATCATAGTCGTTGTTGTCATATAATATATTCGGCTTAGTCATTTGATGGGACAGTAAAGATATGATAATTTACAGTATTATACATGCACATAACAAGCTATACTGCACGCGGACACAGGTAGATAAGTTCTTGGAACCGTGAAATTGACATGCTAATATTCCATATTATATTATGTAAACAGAAATTTAAATTTTAGACCTTCAGGATCGATGATGGTTTATAGGAATTTATGTGTTATTTCATTACTATTGTAAATTTAGTAATTAATAATAAAAATAATATAGATTTAAATTATTAATTTGAGCTTAATTATAACGATAGTTGTAGTTAATATTGAATATAATGAGCTACAGCCGTTTGCAATTTCATAAAAATGTATCTAAAAGAAACAATAGAATATTAAATTAATAAACTATACAAACGAGTGTCTCTCAATCATAGTCCCTACAACCAGTATTATTATCATTCATAATAAGGTTTCAAAAATATAAACTTAACTCCGACTATTTTTATGGTTATTTATGTACCAAAGGTTTGAAACATTGTGAACACGTTTTTTTAAATATAATATACTTACAAAACTAAGATAATTTTATTTGGCTGAACATATTTTATAACATAGTAGTTGAGTTATTATGATGGTTAATGAAATTGAATCCTACAGAATTCAACCACATATTTTATGTAACACTCGTTTGATATTACTTTGTTTTATAGTTGGACAAGTGCGTTGTTTTATTTTTAATTCAATTTCACACCAGGTTTAACATCTTAACATTATAACTTTCATTTCAGGAAATCATTAAGTTTCACGGTTCATTAATAAACACAGTTGAATCCTCTGAGTTGTTTACATACAAGATAAATAAAAAACTAATATTTTTTCCCCTTAAAATAAAATAATAATCATTAATTTTATTAATAATGTTACAAAACATAATAATAATTTAATTTTTGAATTAAATATGAAGAAGCACTAATGGCAATATTCCGTTAAAGATATTTTCATTCTATGACCCAATCAAATTCCATCTTATTCTTTAGGGCCACTTGAAAACCTTTGTACGTCCAAAATATTACTCAGTCCGAAGTCTATATTTATGGACTAGTGGCATTTACTTGGACGTCGCTGTCCACAGAGTTTTAGGTTTGACCTTTTCCGGGTTTAATATATGTATATACATGAAATAAAAAACATTTTTGCAAGACCTTTGAACGACTGAATTGTTGCCAAAGAAAAAATAAGATAGAATTCGCGTAAATATTCGGCACGTATTCGAAATGAGCAAAAATATGTCTGAATAAAATATCATACACTTTTTATTATTAAATGTGGTCAATACATATTTTTAAGTAAGAATTTGGTATTTATTTACCAAGCTTTATTTACAATTTTTTCATCCCCATCCTATAAATATGTATAAATATATTCCTTTATATATCCACTTATATTATTCATGATATTATGATTGATATGTTTCCGAAACAAACTTAGTAAAAATTCTAGTAACACATCGCTATTTCCATACTTTTCAAGACAAAATAATTGGTGCTTAAGATTTAATTCTGGAAAGAAAACCTGTTTATTTTTATAAAAGATGAATATTAATGAACCACTAGCTAAAATATACCAATGACCACCATGATTTTAATCGAAAACAATCAATCATAATAATATTTAGATTAACTATTTGTAGGTATAATATTAAATAATACTGACTACGGTTGTAAGAGAAGTTGTAGATAATAAACGTAAGATAGTAAAATATCAATATTTCATATATTTGACATAATGTGATTATATTTTATTTAATTGTATTGATTTTTTTTTTATTCACAGTTCTATTAATGGCTTTATGTAAAATTACATAATACTAACTAAACATAGGTACTACTAAATTAATTAGTATGGTATATTTTGTTCCTGTGAAATTTAATTCAAGTTATATGAAACACATTGTCATAGTCAGGCGTACACAAAAAATATTTCGTTAAAATAGGGTGGAGGTAGCCAAAAATACAATTATTTATTATATTTATGGAAATAATAAATTTGAGTAGATATGTAATTTAAAATATTCCCGAGAAGGGGGACAACCCCCCCCGCCATTGAACTCACTAACCCCCTTCCCACCTATTGTTTACATATTATCATAAACTTAGAAATTTAGAAAAATTATATTAAAATAAAAGCTATTTAATGAACCTAAACTTCATCATAAGAGATATCACATACCTATAATATTATAATATAATGTATATGCAAATTTAATAGTGTCTAAAATAAATTTAAATAAATTTAAATTGAAAATTTTTTTTGTTTTTTTTTCTATGTTAATTTTAGAAACTACAATTATCACATAATAATATAATATATTATAATTAAAGGACATGAGTTTTCTAAATTAATATTTTTGAATAATATTATATTACAATATATATATTTAGTTATTTTTAAGGGAAGCTTAAGTAACATTAACTCCTTTCCATAAAATAATATAATTGAAAAACAACTCATATATATATATTTATTACCATATATATATATATATATATGGTAATAAAGATAATATATGTATATCAGTTCAATGTTACATTATTTAAGATGTTAAGATAAAGTTTAGTAAATTATATGATTCAAATACTTATAACAACATTTTAATTTGTGTAACCAAAATATTTCAAAGTAATATACAAGTCAAAAGTACCAGTAGGACGCAATGCTTTGAATTAATAGATAATTTCCCTCAGCTGCTTTTGTAAATATTATTAGATAAGATTTTTGCATATATTTGGTTAACTTATAAAATAAAGAAAACATTTACCTTTACAGAAAAATTATTAACGCAACTGACCTATAAGTAAAAATGTTCTCTTTATTCTCTCTAAACTTATGATGAGGCAATTAAAATATATTATTAAATTATCACTGTTGAAAGTTGTACGTCACTTGCGTATCATAATATTTATATGAATAATTTTACTAAAAATATATTTAAAAAATAATTATAATAAAAAAATAATATTATTAAAGATTGACAAAACATTTAATTTAGATAAATTAAACCTAATACAATTATAACGTGTTTGAAATCTGTTAAGAATTTTTTATACAAAAACCAAATAAGATTTGGAGTAAATATGACACTTCTAGATTTTCGAAAAATAGACTCTTTACAATTGTATAGATTGAGAATTAGAATTTATTTCACATTATAATTTTCTTCTGGGCTTACCAGCTCTTGAAAAATGCACGTTACTGCCTTATAAGTTATTTCAAATATATTTATACTTTATAGACTTTGTTTATTTTATTTTTCTCTATATTGTCACTATTGGTTACCGTAACCGGAAATAACAAATAGGCATACATCCCGGACAATATCCACATTACTGGAAAGGAAATAAGAGTAATGAATAATATGTACATGTAAATCGTTATTTTTTATTTGTATTATTATAGTTTACTGCCAGGCTACAAAGTTTTCCTACAGTATAAAATAAATCTAGGTCAGTAACGGTCAAGGCTTTTTCTTGTGTCTTGTCTGAATTCAGCTTAAGCAAAAACTTTGAAGTCTAACTTACCAATACAATAAACTACATTATGTACATTTTCGCATTACTTACATGAAAGGTGATATTTTATCTTTTATTGTTTCCTGAAAAATAAATATTAAAATGATAAATAAGGTTTGACAAAATCATTTTATATGATTGAAAAATTGTTTAAATACGATGTTAATGTAATTAAAAACATTTTTATGTACTTATAAAAAAATAACACAATATAGTTATTATATTTATATGTATATTATATCACATGACTTACAATATTATAGTTTAATATAATAAATTTAATAATAGTGTGTGTTATATTATTAATTCTCAGTTTATAATATTTCCAATGATTTGGTTAATTTCTGTGTACTACACATATACGTATTACGTCCTTAATTCTATATATTTATGAATTTATAAGAAATTAAGAAATCTGATGTAAAATAACCGTTAATCGTTAATTGTATGTTGAATTTAATCAGTAGTCATTAAATAGACTCATATCAAAATGATTGTTATTCTTAGATTTTATATATACATATTAAATTAATATTATACATTTAACGATTTAACGAACTAGTAGGTTTATTTTAAATTATAATATTTTCATTAAAAATTAATTTATGATTAAAATATTGTAAAATTAATTTATATTATCGGAGTTTGTTAATAATGCGATTAGTTTTATTTACATTTTAGACCAGCTTATAATATTATCTTTGTCCATATCCGTTTCACAAAAGGATTTACTTTAAGGTCATAAGGTTAGGTTGGCGAATACCGATTTTAGAAGGTGTTAACAATTTATTATAAAGTTTCGATATATTATTGTTTTCGAATTAAACTATTGATTTTACTAATAGATAAAATATTTAAGTTTACAACAATTTAATATATACTTCGTAACAGTAATAACTGTAGAATTAGTAACTTAAATGTATGATTAAAATTATTTGTGTTGCTATTGCTTGGAAAAATGGAATTAAAGGGCAACAAACTAATACACGAATATATGACATGCCAAAATGTATAACAAATTAATAGTGTAAAAGCTATTTTTAAATTGATTATTATAAATAATAAATTAATCAAATAATGTTGTAATTACACACATTATATTAAAACTTTTTTATCTAGTATATATATTTTTTATAGCAAATAGTATATACTAAATATTAAATTAATATTAATTATACTTAATATTATAAAGGGTTATTCGTAATTATTCATCCAATTTCAAATGCTTATATATTTTTAGTTTTAATTGTTTCAAGTATAAAGTAACATAATGGTACATTAAATAAAAAAAAATAGTATTTCAAATGTATATAATGGTATCAATAACTGTTCCATGTGGCTTCTCTTGGCCACACAAGTCATCTAGGTCATCTAGTCAAAACTGTAATTTATTCAATACGTATCTGTCACTATCTGATCGTATCATACGTAATTGATTACGTTAATTCTTTCATTCTCTTTGGTTTATGATAATATAATTATCATACGATAGTACGTATATAGTACCTTAAACATATACCGCCAAAATACATAGTAACACGGCGTAAAAACAGATGACCCAGGGGCCAGGAAGCTAAATGCAAACCATGAGATGATTCATTTTGAATAACTCTGTATTTAGTAATTTTCAGTGTATACATAAGCTTTAAGTGTGCTAGCTAAACTTCTATAGTAAAATTTAAATCATATCACATATAAATTGTAATTTATTAATTATGTCAAATTTAATAACTTTTAGATGACTACATTTTAAAAGAAACTCATTAAATATTTTCTGTTTCAGTAATTTCATAATATCAAAATCAATGGTCTCAAAGAACTTTGCTTGAACCATTATTTACCTATTTTATTTCAATAAATTGTATTCGTGGCTCAAACGTTATTAATAGTAGTAATATAATGTTAATCAATAAAAATATTTATTGAAACAAACACATTATTAGATCATTTTATATCACTAATATTATAAATAAGTCACTATTTCAATTGAATACCTAAGTATTTATTGTTAATTTCTGTAGATTTTTAACAACATGACGCATTTACTTAAATTAATTCATATAAATGTGCACAAAAAATAATAATTTTAAGATTCAACACTTGGTTAGTTGGTTCTAATAAGACTACATTATAAAAAAGCATATATTTTTTTAATTAACTGTATTTAATATAAATAAAGGTGTTTGATTTGTAATTATTTTTAAAAAATAATTAATACTAGTTATAAAACATTATGTAGGTGGATAAAAGGTAATATAAATGTTTTTTAATACTAATTACATTTCTGAATATTTTATAGCCAAAAATTTAGTTTTAAAGTTCATAAATAAAACTGCTAAAGCACCAATAAACATGTTAAAAACAAATTAATAAAAATAATTACAAGGTGATGACATATAAACGCATCGTATATACATTAAACATGGATATTAAAATATACAAATTCCGTAGTATATATATACAAATAATTATAATAAAACGCCGCTGAAACAGTATGTCTGTATGTTCACTGATGACAATAATTTACGTTACTACTTCACGACATTGTCTTCGAGTCAGTCTCAATTTCTATTCAAAAGGAGTAGGTATGTATGAGCATAAAAATAATTATATTTGACTGTTTATGCACAGTCACCACCTCCAAATATAATATAAAGTTAACAATAGTAAAAATAACAGTATGGAAAATAAATAAACATTTGTCGCACTGACGTGGTCGAAATACCAGCTTTATTTCATTACCCTCAATAACGACCTATATCGTGTAAGTACCGTACTATTCGATTAGAATTTCTAAATATTCAAAACTATAATGTTTAAATAATTACTCATACTTAAGTAAGTAAAAATCATTCCAAAATTATATTTGTGTACTTTGAAATTCTTAGAAAAATGTGCAGTTTGTAAAATTTAAGTATGTAAGTTGACATTTGAAAATGCGAAAAACTTAAGAAAAATGATAACGATAGAAAAATATATTTTAATGACTTCAAATTATGCGGAAAAATGTTTTCAAAAACGCTTGTATTCACTGATTAAAATATGATAGTGTAGCGATAAAAGAACCATCTCGTCGTATACACAATATATAATAAAAGCATGACGTCTACAACTGCCGATAGAATATTGTTTTCAAAAAGAGTGTGCGGTACCTCGTATTATATTTCATATACGCTGAACTGACACGCACGCGCACCGTAACATCTATCCACACACAGCCACTCGTCTTCATTATTTATTGTGAAAACAAATAGTGAGGAACCCACTGTCAGCTTTTTTTCCCGTCACAAACCGTGTGTACAACTATCTGGACGGCTATATACAACGGTCGACGCACGCGGACCGGAAAAATCTGCGAACCAACAAACGCCGCCGGACACGCGACATCTGGTCGTTGTCATACTCTGTACTCGGTCGCACACATACGACTGACATATACGCGTTGAACTATATTTTTGTATAACATTGAGTCGGATATGTGTGTTTATGGATTGTGATTATTGCCAACTTTTCACGCCTAAACAGCGATATGTAATAACATGTTATTCGAAACGTCACATGCATCAGCTACGAAGTACTTTTTGAGTATTATTGTATGGGTAGTAGACACCAATATACATCGATTCTAATTATTATTATTATAGCTCAAATAGTTAATTCGGTAACTGTTTTATAAAATAGTGTTTAAAAAAATTAATGTATAAGTACATTGTGTTCTCTAACATAAATACGTGAAAAAATTCTCATAATATCATGATAAATTATTTCTGGTATGATAATATACACTTATATCTAATTTAGCGCTATAATTTAAAAAAGTATGTGCTTATTAACACAATGTTCAACTTTACTAAGTTATAATTGTTATGGAATTGAAAACAACAACAATGTTTTACGTGGAATTACATTAAACAACTATTAAATGTTTTTTAATTGATTACAATAGAATGGAAACTATGTTAATTTAAAATACAACAACAATATGAATTATTAATCATATTATATATTAGCATCATATAATACCTTTATGTTGGATCTAAAGAAAAACTAATTTTGTTAACTAAATAACAAAAACTTCAGTACACAAATAAAAGGTAAAAATATGTATTATTACAATGAAAAAGAAATACCTAGTTCTACATTTTGATTATATACATACATGATACATATATTATATAAGTTTGTATCAATATTTAAAAACATGTTAAAAATTTAAATCAATAACATTTTAAAATAAGTTAAAGTAATCAGTTATTATAGGCTTAATACTATTGGTTCCTTTCGGGTTTTGTAAACAAAAATAAAAATAAAATTTCTGTTTTTAGTATACTCTATTACTTAAGAAAAGTTTTAGATTATAATCTATTATTGTTCAAAAATAGTCATTAGTTAAGAGTTTTTTTACATTTAAAGTAGTAAAAAGTACAGTGGTTTTAAATTTTTCTAATTTTTTATAAAAATAACACATTTGAAATATCATTTCGCGATGAGAAACCTACTAAAATGTATAATTATACTCATTGTAAAACAAATTATAGATTTAACAATTAAGAATGAAACAAAAATAAATATCAATTACTTTAAAACTCTGTCATTGATTTATTAAATATAAATTTTAAATTGCAGATATAATCTTGAGTACCAAAATTAGAGATACTTTTATACCAACCATCAGAATTTGATGAAATTACTTTTCGTCTAAAATCACTTAATTTTCACAAGCGAGGATTACAATTATATAAATTATTTATCGTGTATTTACCAAATCTAAAAACTTTGGTTTTAATTAAACATTCATATAACATTCGAAAAAAAATAATGATGGTAATTGTTTAAATAATAATAATACATTTTAATACATAGTACCAACAAACCTTAAAATTATTAATAACACAAAACTTAAATTTCATAACTTTAAACTTATGTTTTTTTATCTATTTCAATTAATATAATTTTTTAATATAATTTTCTATAAAAAGCTCAAAATAAAAATTGTTTATAAAATTTAATGTTAAAGGGTATTGAGTAAATTGAATAATGTGTTATTATTATTTATATTTTGGCGCTTAGTACGTTGTTGAATGGTTTGTTTGTATACTGGTGGATTAGCGTTAAACCAAAATCAGCACAGTGCTTAAAATATGTCGAAAAAATATTATAACGCTTATCTGATATTATTATATCTTGAGATTAATAGTAGTTATAAATTGACGTGGGATTACATCAGGGGTATTTATTATTATTATTATTTATTTTTTTTTTATGAAACTTATTGCACAATGAGTATACTATGTATTATAGTATGTAATTTAATACGACGCTATACAATGAATATAAATACTAAATATTAAATTATATAGTTGTTTTTTTAAGAGAAAAATTACCATTTTAGACAAAAAATATAAAACAACTAAGGAAAATTAGAAAAAATTATATCCCGGTAAACTTTTCTCGTCCGTTTATTTATTGGAGTAATACGAGTATAATATTAAGTTCACACGCCCGCATAAATATTACGACCATCTGTCACAGATTTGATAAAACAATTATAAAGTATATAACAAAAGGAAAACTTATTCTTAAAATAAATATCTACTTGAAACAAATACCAATTTTTATTATCCTTATCTACCATTTAAATTAATTAATGAAGTTTTTATTAAATATGCCTGAACAGTACAGTTTGACTGGTATGTGAGTCGTATAATGTGGGTGTATTATTATAGTTCATGTTTTAACTACTTAAAATGTTTGAAATTGGCAAAAGCACACAAAAACATATGAGTATACAATATAAGTTGGGTTACATAAAAAGTATACTGTAACAATAAGTTGTTCTTTCTGAATTGTCTCGTTTGATTGGATGGTCGGATGAGAGCATATTGTTAAAAACTGAACATTTAAATTTATCTTAGTTGATATCAAAATTAAATAAAACAATATATTTTTCAATTGTCTTTGTCAAACAAATAGATTTTGCTATAAAATTATAACTGTATGTTGAATATTTTATTGTAGTCAACTATGGGAATTCAGTAAAGTTTGATCTGATACTGGATTAATCATTCAACGTTTTCATAAAATATAATAAAAGCAAATATTATTAAATTATATTAAATAAATTGTTATATGTTTTTAAATTAATATATTATGTACATTGCGATTGCAGTAGACAAATCTAATAAATTTTAATTTTTTTTTTTGGAAATATAATTTTAACAATAGACAAATATTGCTACTTGCAATGACTAAACTAGTACAATAATAGTTTATATCAATATATGTTATAATATAAACGTGTTATTTTTAACAGTTATTACCTTATTACAATATTATAAATATTAATTTACTGTTATTTTATTTAATAAGCAATTTATTTATTTTTAAATATTGAAAGCACACAAAACAACAATATATAATATAAATAATATAAACAATATTATAATAAATTATTAAGTATAAAAAGAAAAAATACTAAACGTTTTTAAAAAATGTTTGCTAAAAATATATTCAACTCTAAATAGTGAAATTTAGATGTAATTATGTTTATTTAATATATCACGATTATACCGATGATTATAATATTGAAACAGACTTTTAGTGTTCGTTCAAGTGTACTGACATTATTTTATTTAACCAGAAAACTAATTTTTTAAATTCTTGCATTGATTATTAATATTTCATTGTACTCAACGACTTATATTACTCTGATTTCCAGTTATTATTTAAATCATCATAGTGTATATTTTATATACTGCAGCTGAACCATATTAATATGTAATACATTTTATTAAAATATTTTTGATTCATTTTTAGATCATATAAAGAATTTCAAATAATACGATAAATTGACTGTGAATCACTTGACTAAATACGACAGCTAAAAATAAGGATAGTTTTTAAGGATGCGTTTTTCTTTTTCTTTTTTCCACATGACCTAATGTGATATTTAGATATTAATATGTGCCATTAAAATATTAAATCTATCTAAAATGTATTGATTGATATACTCTTTGTTTCTTTACATTGATAAGTTCATATAGAAAAAAAAATTATAATGAAAAATTATAAATATACCTTCTATAACTGAGAATCTAAAATATAGGATATAGGGAACTATTAAAATATTGGACAAAGTCCATATTTGTCTTATGATAACAGTATTGAGTAAGGTTATAGTCGTTTTGGCTCAGCATTACATAATATATAACTATATTATATCGGCTGCAAGCCAGACGACACTATTCTATTTTGTAAACACATGTTTGATAGTTAACTAATATTAGTCTTAAACTTTGATATCGTGTATATATTTATGAATTTGATTTTTAATATAAATTGTATATTTTTCATAATTTATTTTGAACTATTATTTGTTTAACCACGTGGCGCATACCTATGTTAAATATTTGTCATAAACGAATTTAATAGATTTAAATTTACCCGGAGGTGTTGTTTTAAAGGTGTTCGTTCTATAGACAATGTAGATACCAGGGATTTGAAGTTTACTAAGAGATTAAAGCTGATATCTTTAGGTAGTTCAAAACTTTAGGCTGACATATCATTAGAGCTATTAACACTATAATATATTATACTTTTGTCTTACTGTTTTATCTGTGTAACACCTTTGAATGTTATTACTTATTAGTTTCCATTAAAACCAGATATTTATATTATCTAATCATACTTTGTAGCTATATTTTATTTTAACATAACAATATCTATAATTCTTATCATAATATTAAACCTTTTATTTGCACTCTATCGTTATAATTAATCCTTAAGAAAATTAATTTTCCTTAAATAAAATAGTTAAAATTATAAGAATTGATGATATTTTTTAAATTTAAAATAACAAAGGTTTTTTAAATTTTATTTTAGTTTGAATCGTAATAAGCTTCTATCCTTGTCCTAATTTTTGATAGACCAATTATTAAAAAATAAAATAAAATAATATCTTATTAGTTATAATATGGTACGATGGTGTACATAATAACTAAACTCGACTTAAATATGACATTGAATTATTGGTTGTGTACGTAATCTGAATTATAGATTAATTCATCTGCATATGATATATACAATGTAATTTAGTATATAATGTTGAAGTTTAATAATGTTATGAAATTATGTGAGTGTGTTTTTAGTATAACACTAATTTATTGTATAATTGCTACAACCGTTGAAAATATTTCAAGATCAGTATACTTAATTTAATGTAATTATTATCATTTTTTTTTTTTTTAAGCTTCGTCCAATATTATTGTATAAATGATACTAATTATTGATTATTGGTTTCAAATTTATATCATAACACAGCATTATCCGACGAAATGAGTGTTGCATAATAAGGGAACGAAGCATCCAGAAAATATAGAAAATATATTTACAATTTTTACCAATATTTTGTTTATAGTTACTTCAATATATACAGAACCAAATAGTATATCCTAGATGACATCAGTAGATAAACCATTCTCGTTACTAATTCATACTCCTTGCAACCTATATCAAAGTGATATTCAACAGTCCAACGATGAATAAGGGCCCCATTTGCCAAAATGCATGTAAATAGGGACGGAGACCCATGGGAAAATCCTTCTTTCTTAGTAAGGTAGTAAGTCATCTCGTGCTATATAATAATTATTATTTAGATAAATATCTTATTCTCATTTTTATATGACTGAATGATAAAATTAAAATATTTATTGATTTTGGTTTATTTTTTTGTTGAACACATTAATGTCAAATAAATATAACAATGAATGTAAGTACAAAAAAAGATAATATATTTTCATTTCCTTATAGATAAATAACCTAAAAACACGTGTCAGAAATATTTCCTTTGTTGTATTTTTTTTTATTATTGTTATTTTTTATTTATTTATTTATTATTTTTTTGTTAACATAAATTGGAAAAGAAAAATCGTAAATTCCGTGTTAAAAATACCTACAGTATATTTCTTGAAAAAATAAAAATTACGTTCGAGGTTTTTGAAAAATTGTTGGCACAGGTTCAAAATGTCAAATACGTTCTGTAGACAAAATCGATATTGCTTTGCCCAGCTAAAGAAAAAAAATAAAAGTAAAAAACATACACTTCATCTGACAACCCTATTGTTAAGATTTTCTAAAAAAAAAAAATGTAACTCTCGATTTTTATTTTTATTATTTCTTTAATAATTCCTATAAATACTGTTTCTGTAAAGTTTCGACAATAATCGCTTTTGAAGTTTCTGTGTCTGTCCCTAGACAGTAACTCATCATTCCACCTACAGTTTCTCTGATATTCCCATTAGACACCAACAATATAGATATATTTAGTTAATTACTTTTTAGTTTATTGTACTACCTTTACCCTATCTAATTCACAAAAAATGAAAAAATTATAAAATAAAGTTCATATACATTGAACTAAAAAATTATTAAAATTAATATTTTTAACAAAAAAAAAAAAAACAAAAAATTATATTATATTTTTACCATTTTAATAATAAATTATAAAGGAACATATTCAATAACATTTTAATACGATTTGTAATTATTTACGTTTATTGATTATACCGTAAATATTACAATACATTTTAATATGTTACACTTTACTTTAATAAAAATGTGGAAAATCTAAATAATATTATCTTTGAAGTTTATGAGACAATATACTGTAAAAAATAGTTTTAGAAGATTTCAATACTAAAGCAATTAATTAAAAACATATTTTGAGTCATGATAATTAAATAATAATTTCAAATATGTATACAAAACAAATTCATATTGGTTAACGGTAAGAAATTAAACGAAAGTCACAATAGGACATAGATAGTCAGTTATTGGTATTTTATTACATACAGAAACATTAATAAAGATAAACCATAAATTATTTTTTGAATTTAAATTCTGAAATTTTATAACAAAGAGTATTCTTTATAACCACAATAAAAATTAAAAATAATAAAAAAAATACATATTAAATAATAAAAATAAATTTTAAGTAAAATAAAAACAACCTTATATAAAGTAAATACATACATTTATTTATAAAAATTGTATGTATATAAAATATTTATATTTTATGTAAAAAAACCACTTATCATGGTTATCACTTATGTTCGTGTTTTATATGCTTTTACAGCACATCAATTTTAACACACAGCTTCCACGGCGCAGCTAGCTCTCTCACTTTCTGTCTCTTGCACTCGCTTATGATTCTAATACTTACCTCAGTTCAATTTTTGTTTTGTTCTTCTTATAGTACCCAAAGCAAACTGATTATCAAAGATTATAATACATTAAAATATAATATAACTTCAAATGCGTTTATAAAACCGTAAAATAATTAACACAGTTTAAAACCAACTAAAACTTTAAAGTATATAAAAAAAAACATAAGCTAGTGGATTGACTGATAATAATCGTTAGATTATTATATAGATAATAATATCGTTTTATTATAATATAAAACAATAATTATTCGTATATTTGAATTTATACAAATTATGAATTTATTAAAATTATTCACTTATTTCAAATTTATTATAAGAAACATTTAATATGCATTATATTATTGTTATTATTCAGTATATGTATATATTTGACAATTTTTTTTAAAAATATTTTATAAGTGAAACTTTAAATAAATAATCAATCATCTTAAGTTTTAAACAAAATAAAATCTATATTTTTTCATATAATCTGTTATTTTAAGAACAATATATATATAAATGTTTGATATGAAGCTCTTTTCATATATTAATATATGAATTAAGTTATATTTCTCACTTTGGACGAAAGATTTAACAACAATAGTCTCTACTAAAGGTGCAATTTATATATAGTAAAATTAAATGCAGTATAGTTATTTTACTTCATTATACATTTTAATTTTGAAAGCCATAATATTAATTTTGGTCATACATCTTGCACATTATGAATTCAATATTCATATTGGTTCTAATATAAGTCAAACCACACAAATTTATAAGATAAAAGTACATTTTTTATAAGTTAATTGTAATTTAATTTGTAAAATAAACTCAATTTATGGTATACCACTTTTTACTTACAGAAAAGCATATTACGTTTTTATCATAAGTGCTTACTGCTTATAATATTGTTATTAATCGTTATTTTTTATTTTCTTATAATTATAAATTATTACTATATTACGATAATTTTACTTTGTTCTAAAAAGAAACTAAGTTTGCAATCCGATAATAAAGTTAATTCATAGTCAGCCATTGAATAATAATAAATTGTTATTCAATAAACTAAATGTCATACACATATTCTAGAAGATATTAAAAATGTAAGTCTTAAAGAAACATTAAAATACGTCTTAATTAATTAAAATGTTATACTACCTAATAAAATCAGCCTAACAAGGACTCATTTTTAAGTACATTTTGTGACTAATAGCCAATAGGTGAACAATTTTTTATTATATAATACTAATTTATTTTACTACCGATTTTAGAAATATCAGCTTCTATAGCATACTGTATTTAAATAATTATATAATATACATTTTTTTGTGGGTAACATATCTAAGAATGAATATTTATGGCTTAGAAGTGAAGAGTGATAGCAGCAACAAGTTTTATTGTTTCGACTTAAAGACATTGTAAATTTATAATTATTATGAAGATATTTATGGATTTATAGTCTCACTAAAATAAATAATATAATTGTATATAAAATATAAAATTAAAATATTTTTAATGAAAAAAATACTTATATTATTATTAGATAATAAATTGTATTGACAATAAGAATATAAATCAAATATTTATCAAATCCTTATTACTTTGTCGCTCATTTAACATCATTTATACTGAAACCCTGTAATCGGTTATTATAATTTTGTAGGTTCTATATTTTTATCTTTTATTATACTGTATTTTTGTGAAGTATTAGTAGTACTACTCATACCAGGTAACAATTGCTATGATTAGAAGATAGCTATAAAAAATAACTAACATTTGTTATGTTAATTGCCTAAGATCATTAATAATGTCTAATACATGTTTACAAATTGCACGCGATAAGTTACCTATTTAATTTTTTTTTTTTGCTGTTAATAAATGGTCAAAGTTTATTTGCGATTAAAATCTTAAGTTTTATGTTATTTTTTTATTATTTTTAAAACATAGTTTTTATGTTTCGCTAGTATAACGAATTTTTTGTTATTAAAAAAAAACTTGAAAACATTTTTTTTTTTTATAGTTAGTTGTCACAAATATTTAGTATACATTGTATTGGTGGAATAAAATATTTAATCTATTCTTTTATACTTGAGATATACGATAAAATATTTAAAAATGTCTTGGTATAAAAAAATGTATTTGAATGTATTAGTTTAACTATAATATTATTCGAAACACGAATTTAAAAATATACGAAAAAAATAATTAATAATCATAATAATCTTATTTGAAATGTTTAAAAAGGTACTGTATTTTGATATATACATCCATGTAATAATAAATATTACATCTTACTCTTTATATTGATTCCTGCATACGAATTATTTAAATTTTACACCTAAATTAAAACGCTAATTGGTAAATTAAAAAAAATTATCTTCGACAGTACTAATTAGTTTTTTTCCCGTTATATAAAATATTTGAATGATATAAAAATATACATTATCTTATTAAAAACCTATTCATAGTGAAAAAATGTTATGTGATTTTTTTATCGATTTAAGTATAAGCGTTTAACAATTCAACTGGTGAAAATAACCCACATTTTTTTTTTATACACCTGTATATTTATTATTTTTCATTCCTGTAAACACCCTCGAGCCATTTTTTTTTTATTTTCGAAAGTTAAACACATATCTATTTTTGAAGTATTTGTACAATCAATTTTCGGCTCAAGTTCACATTAAAACCAACTAGAATTGTTCTGTATATAGTTGTGGTTCATCGCCATCCATTGTCCAAATGGAGTGAGTAGTACTTCCGATTAAGTGTCTCGTTATATTATGAAGAAAAACGGTGCTCGAAAGTGTATTGCCGCCAAACAACGTAAAATGGAATCACACACTACAATTACAATTCTCGGGGCACATGCATCAGACAATTCGTCGTCGCATCGTTGACTCTTATTGTTCAATCACTAAACTCTGGCTTTTCTTTTAGACAAATATCGAATATCACAATTGGAAGTTTCGTATGATATATAATATCGTTCAAACTATATCAATTGGCTCACTCAGTGTATTATAGTAAGACCAGTATATTTTAACGAGTCGGCGTTGAAAAAAAAAAAGTAGTTGGACAAAGTTTTCGATGAAGTTCTATGCACACAAATGGCTTTATGGCAAACAAGTTTAAAGTCGAATGGTTTTGCCAAACGTATTATCACAAATTGTTAGGTTTCCATCATATAAACATATCATAGCCATATTATACTTCTTAGATATCAATGTAGATATAAAAATATATATAATGAATAAAACCAAATTAGTTAACCCATTTAATTTTGGTTTTTGATTTTATGAATACCGTATTCAATTGGATCGTGTTTTTTCTTCAACAGTTGTTTTTATAAGTAGTGCCTGCTATTTTTATTCATATTATAATATATATTTGCATATGTTATTATATTTTTACCCAATAGGACAATATTACGGTCCAAAAGAAATTTAAATTAGCAGTTGTAATAATTAAGGACATTTTAGGTAAAAAAAATGTTAAAGATTAGACTAATTGTCAATTATATTTGACAACATTTTTATCGACAATTTTACTAAACTGTTCATTATTATGTAATGCTTCGTTATTGCTAAACGTGTTATAACAACAAATAGATAGTCACATCCGTGTATCTGGTGATACGTTTTAATATTTGGATTAAAATTATTCTATGAACAGAGTAAATATCCTTGGAAAACTGTTTGGACTTGAATACTTTATAAAAATAATAAACCTGAATAGCTAATACTATTTTGGATGTATAAATATTCGTTAATTGATGCACATTTTTATTGAATAATACATTTCCATTTTGATAATAGAATATTAATTTGGGTTGTGTACGGCTAAAATTTGTTTTCAACGGATTTAATAGATTTGCCACTTAGGCATAATTCAACACTAGTTTATTTCAACTAAAGATGACGCTTCGCTGTGGAATGGTGACGGTCCGTTTAATTTCACTATTATTATGGTCTGCCAAATAAATCCATAAAATATGACGATCTATACATCTTGTTTTCAAAATTAAGTTTTCTTTATGACTTATTATTGTGCATTAAATTGTTTATGAAATAAAATCAAGTTATGTGCATTTTTCATTTCTCAGATGGATACTCACGATAAACAATATTCAAAGAGTGTAATACCCTGTGTGGAATATCTAACGTCTACAACTAAAAAGTAATGCATACTTTATGGAGCTGAGTAAGAAGGTTAAAAAAATTATGTAATAATGTGAAATTATTGGAAGATTTTCATCCATAAACGTAATAGTTTGTTTCACAAATTAATCGACAGGTAAAAAAAGTCCAAAATTCATTTTAAATGATGTCTCCTCATACATTACAATTATTTTTATTACTCTAATCTTATTATCCCTAAGTAACCATGACTATTTCCATTTTTACCTTTATTGTTGCAAATGACTCAATTTGTCTTTGTCTTTGTTGAATCAAATTTCCGTAAATCTACATACCAACACTTCAAGCAAATGATTAAATATTTTTGGTTATAAAAATCTAACTAAAGTTGAAAGACGTATTTGCGTATTTTGTATTTCAACTTGACAACGTTCAAAAAACAGTATTCGTTTACATATATTGTTGAAATCACTCGACAAAGGTTTCATTTAAATAAGCACATTTATATTCAAATATATAGAGTATAAAACTAAAGTGAATCAGAAAAACTACGAAATGAGTTCATGCTAAAAATAGTTAGTAATGAAATCTTCATTTTCAATTCCATATTATACAGTATAAGGTTTTCAAATCTATTTCACGAGTTTTTTTCTTGTTATCATTTAATGTATCAAATATCTAATAATAATAATAATAAAAAAAAAAATTTTAATAATTACAATTATGTGAAGTTGAGTATTACTTTATTTTAAATTGCAGAATGTATTCACTTATATGTATATTATTCATACTATAGATTTATTTTATATTTCAAGCTGTGGTGATAAATTATATTAAAGAATTCAAAAATAATCAAATTAAGGTAGATGGATCGAAAATGATTTATGTCAACTACTTAATCACACTTAACTAAAACTCTATATTCGTACGTCAAAAGTTTAGTTTAACCAAATAATAAAAATACATAAAATTAACTCTCGCGAATTATGTGTTATTATTGTGTGTTATGTTTTTATCAAAACGATTAGGATATAATTATTGTATTAATTATCACGATGAATGAGATTATAAGAAAATTATAAAAGTAACACATAAATGATTATTTTAATATAAAACTTTTCATAGGATATATAATTTTATTTTTAATTTATTCAATTATTTTGATACTAGTTTCAATGAAATAATACTTATTGTTAGTGTTCTATAAAAATACATTACAATAATTTGTTTTTTGGTAACTTCCGTCGTTATGGATAGATAAAGGTATAAAAGAAAGGTACATTACTATCAAAAAAGTATAGGTGGGAAGCGGTTCCCGAGTACGTGGCCCTTTTAATAGCATTTGTAATAGGGGTGGCACTAGCTGGCTTATTCTGTTTAAACCCTACGATGGATGAACATAGAGAGGAGGTAATAAAGATGAATTGTGCGTTACAAAACGATGCATGGTGGTGGCAGAGAAAGTGGACAATGATAGAAAGAGACTCGTTGGTATACCACACGCGGTAACGTGTCCCTGGCGTATACCGTTGTATTCGTACATGACTGCCAAGAATGTTAAATACCCCTCCTACCACACCAAATCCTTCTACCAAAATGGGCTGTCAAGGGAATATAAAATTTAAAACAATTCCCATTATGACAATCGAAATAAAATTGATTATGGACATTATTAAATTAAAAAAATTAAAAAATTCAACATGACGAATAAATAATATTAAACGTTGTAATAGTCTTAATTAATATTTCTATAGAATTCCCAAAACGTTTGCATTGTAAAAAATATGTTTAACAATAATTATGTATTATATTATATTATATTTATTAAATATTTAAAAATAAATTGAATGTGATAAATATTATAATATACAATTATAATTATACTATATATATAATATTGAAAGTTATTCAAAAAATACATATAATATATTTATTTATTTGATGTACAGTAACTGCACAGATTTTTATTTGGTACGAATTAAAACAAGTTAGGTCTAATAAAATAAAATAATTAATAATTATAGACATTTATACAATAATAAAGTGACAGATAGTCGATGAAATTAACACATAAAAATTAAATAATAGAAACTAACCATAATACAAAAAGTCCGATCAAATACATTCAATTTATGATGATATAGTAAGCCAAATTCCATGTTTAACGTAGATCTTAATTATTGGTATTTTTAAATTTTAAAACCATCAAATTAATACGGTTTTAAATTTATAAGGTATTTTTTTCAACCTATTGTATTTTTATGTAGCTCATATCATATACACCAGTAGTCGGCAACTGGCGGCCCACGCGGCTATTATTATAATGGCCCGCTTTAAATTCTAGATCGACGAAATTTATTTAAAAGTTTTATTATTTTAAAGTTTTAGACAATATATTTTTCATAGTAAATAATTTAAGAATATCATTTTTTTTATTTATGTCTGGCTCGTGAACTCTTTTTAATTTGTGAATATGGCCCATAGTCCAAAAGGTATCTGACCACTGGTATACACTATACTCAATATTTTTACTATTAAACTCCAAACTACGTATTGAAAAAATATTTTATTATGAATGTATAATGTATCTAATAACTTAATTAAAGTAGTTACAGTTATATAATCTGGTATAAATTAAGAAAATTACTGTTCTGCAAAAGCTTAGGCGAAATAATAATACACTTAAGTACTTAATTATGTTCATAATACCTAAGAAAAATGTATTATCTTTTCGTTTTAAGTATAGTAGTTCTCAAAGAAATGTTATACCTTTGTGAGCACACCTCAAAGTGTTTCTATAATAGAAGGTTGAGAATTGCATGTTTCATGAAATCTTGTACAAAGAAAACGTGTTAAATGAATACGTTAATTATATTTTATATTTATAGTTATAATGTAAGCTATTCTTCCATCAATTATCCATTTATTTATTATCAAACTTTCATAAAAATATCAATCTTAACTTTTAATTTTTTTTAATACTTTAATTTTTATACAAAAACCTATTATTTGTAACTTGTATAAGTAGACTTTGTTATTAATCGATATTCAATAAAACATGCTTAATATAAAACAAAGATTTACCTGTATTTCTTAATCGACTGAATATCTGAAATATAAATTATAAAAATTATAATATATATATATAGTATATACATATTACACACACACACACACACACACACACACACATATATATATATAATTAATAATGATTTAAAACATGAATATATTATAAATTAAATAATTAAACTACATTTTTTGTATTGATCATGATTTAATAACATTATACCATGGATAAAATAGAATTATCTACCCCTATAATTGAAACTTTTCAAATTATATTTTATTGAATTAAATATAATTATTATAATTACATGTGTGCGTATCACATAATGCAGGGATGACAAACTTTTTTATAACCGTTTCAAAAAGTCTACGAAAAAATAAATTCAACAACATTATTATTATAACAATTTATTAAATTGATATACACTACACTTGTTATCAAACATTTAACTTTTTAAAGTATTTGAATTTAAAATATGTTAAGAATAATTAATTTGTAATAATTTATCACTACAGCCACGAATATACGTTAGGATATGTGTACTGTACTATAGTATGTGATTTCAATTGCCATATATAATATAATTTTGTAGATATAATATCACTATGTGTACAGTATATTCTATGATACAAGAAATTACAATGAATCTATAAAAGAAACTATATTATGTTTAGATACTTTGTTATATTGTACAATATACGTTATACTTTGGACTTATGATATTTAATATTTAGTCAATTTATATTATAATCATTAGTATTGGTTATTAACTTTCAGTTGACAACCACTATACGTATATTTTTTAGAGTATAATATTTTTAATATTTTATGTGTTATTTACATTTTAATTTTTATTGTAAAAAATTTAAAATAGCTACCAAAATAATTTTACGTGAATCAAAATGTATATTTTTAAATTTTATATATACAAATAAAAAAATGAACAGTAAAGCACAACCAAATAAACAATTTTTTCATTACTTTTTGTTTAATATGTCGGAAGTTAAGGTAAATGCGCATCATATAGTGCTACATTGGTGATTCGAGAACGATGATTTTTTGCAAAAAAACACTCACACACTTACGTGAGCTGAACAAAAATGTGTATAAGTGTTGTAAAATGCATACCAGGAATGGAAAAATTTTCTGAAATTGGAATTTAGGAAAAATGAAACACAAATATTTTATTTTTATTGAGGAAAACAGAGGTTTTAATTTCTCAAAGACAAAAATAGTGACTTGGAGGATCTTTGCTTAGAATCAATAAAAATAATTTTATAAAATAATAAAACGCAGAAGATCGGATGCAAGCAGAAAATAATATAAAATATTAAGCTTACAAAGAAATAAAAACTTCATGTGTGTCTTAAGCCTAATGTTATATAATAGAGATAGACAATAGTTATGGAAACTTAATTTCAGATGAAACTGCAGTACAACTGTAGTCAGTCGTCCAATATCACTGACGAATGTGACAATTTTGATAGTAAAGCAATTATATTTGTAAATGTTTTCTGCTCATCAGGTATACGCTTGTAAATAATAATGCTAGGTATATTAAACTCCATAAGCTGCATGTACAAAATTCAATAAGACAAAAAAAATATTAAAAACTTTTAATTTTACTAAATTTATTTTACTGCGAATTCATATTACCTATAAGTTGTACTAAAAATTCATAAAATTGTTATTTAAAATATTTTATTTATACACACACACACCCATATATATATAATATTTAGGTTAGGTTAATCTTATTGATTAAAATTTAACCCATATTAGAGCAAACAAAAAAATGGGTATTTAAGCTAAGAAAAAAAATATTTGTTATTGGAATTGCAACTTTTGATAAAGATTTGACATACAATACAATTTTTAACATTTTTATTTATACGACATAATAATTTAATAATGAGGTTTATTTTTTTTTTTTATTTCAATATTATGATCATAAATCAAATTATCATATAATATTACCTAATTTTTACTGATGGTTTACGGTACGCAAGAAATACAATTATATTTACTAAATAAAATCTTTCTTTTTTTTTACCAATAATGCCAATAATTTTTATCATTGTATAACGATAAATATATTATATTATAATAGATAACATGTCTATATTAATAATTATATTGAGATATATCATTATAAATATGAATTTTTTTCTTAATTTTAACACATAATACATATTTAATCTTTAATGTGATATAAATAAAATAATTAAATTATATCTGAAATTAAATGTATCTAAGATAATGAAGTAATTAAAACTACTTATACCTAGTAATTATTGTAATCAAATATAGGTTTTTAAACTTTTGTTGTTTCAATCATTTCATTGTATGTATATTAAATTTATTCATAAAGGAGAAAAAGAATCATTTATTTAAATATATTGTTTTACAACCGTTTATTTAATCAACTACAAAGTTTTTGGGAAGTAAAAAAAATCCAAATATTAATTTAATAACTTTATAACTTTCTAAATTGATATTGTACTTAAGTATAGATTATATTATGAGTTAATAAGAAAAACTAAACCATTGGAGTGCTATGTTTACTGCATAGCGGATAGTACAGAGAATCCAAAAATATACTTAGAGTATGTTTTATTATTAAATTTGAAAGCAATAATAAATCATCGCGTTTTAGAAACCTCTCAATAGAGATCAGTTAAGCCCATGATGCTGCCATTTTTTTTTAAAAATAATTCAGTTATTACCTATTGATATTTTTCCTTACACTTTAAAACTGTGCATTGATAAAATATAAAACGACCTTTTCTATAAATAATAATACTCTTTGATATTACCTATATAATTGTATGTTACATTTTTGAAAAATTATTCCACTCTCAAAAGTGTTTATAATAAAAGATAAGAATCAAAATAAAGAACCAATACTATTCTTTTAAGTATAATTATATAATTTAAAATATTTAAGTAATAGAGTGCATATTTCTACGTATTTTATACATTAATAAATTCTTAAATAATGTTAATATTATTGAAAAAATAAAATTACACTGAGGTATATTAATTATAATATGCTCACTAAATATTATAACAATATCAGAACCATTAAATATATAATTAAAAATCATATATTTAAATTTTCAAACATTAAAGTTAACATATTTGAGCTAGAAACTTGAGTTCTGGTGGTAAAGATGATGCTATATAATAGATATAGTATATATTTTGTATATAATTTATTTTTGTTAGATAATAATGGATATACAATACAACTATGGTCACACAAATATTATACATTTCTTAAATTAAAAAAAAAATACGTAGATCACGTAATATATTTATAATAAAAAAAATATATATATATATAAAAAGAAGGTACAATAGCCAGAGTTACTTTATTATGAAACCGATCAACAGTATTATACGTCTATACGAGTAGATACCTCAAATTTTATATAGAAGTTAATAAATATAATTTATTTATATTCCCATAACAAAACAAACTCAAGAAATGTAGCGCTTCAATAGACTTCCCAAACTTGTGATGTGTGAAAAATCTTATTACACATATGTAATCTAAGCCAACAATTGTACAATAATACTATACTGAACAGTTCCCATTCCAAAGTTATAACAATGATAGGTTTTTAATTCTGTTGAATTCAGCTATTTTAGCAAATTTTAACTTTTGAAAGCCTCGGGTTTATTATCACGTGGTTTTTAAACTATATAATAATAGTAAAGAAAAATGGTCAGTTATCATTACGGAAAACGCACAGTAAAGCAACTGTAAACTTGTTGAGATACGTATTACATAATAATATATTATCTTTTCTAACAATGGCTATGACTTATAACAAATCCCTTAATTGTGTACCAATAATATTTTTATTAAATATTCTATATCTATATTATCGTATTGTCAATAATAAAAAATGTATATAATAATTTTATTTTTTAAATTAAATTTGTTTTAACTTTCATACGATTCATATTACAAATACAATTTATAAACAACAACATTTTAAGATATAATTAGTACTGTAAAAACATAACACTAATATTATAGGTGCATTACATTTTAAAACACATCTAGCAATTATATGTATAGTAAATTTTACAATAACCAATGATTAAAATTTAAAATTAAAACTTTATATATAATATATAATATATACATTATACATTATATCATAACTATCTACTTAGACCAAGGTACACGAACAAATCGTCTTTAAAAGATTTGTATTTAATATTTTGTAATGTAACAAAAAGTTGCATAATATTATAGTACATTATTAAATTTATTTTTATTAGAATGAATAATTCAAATTTGCTTCCCACTCGATAAAGTAGTTTGATTATGCTTATATGTTACATAAATAAACTAAATTCGAATACATATTGAATTTATTCTACGTATATAATAAATACAAGCCTATCCTTATGAAATATATATATATATCAATACAAAATGATGATTAATTAATGCATAATGATTGTACGAAATCCATAATATTGGGATCAAACTGGCACTCAGTGATACCTATTTATTATTTTTCTTCTATTAGAGTGGAAATATCAGAAGATCAAAACCATAGTGATTTTAATGCCTTAGTGAATCCAATCATAGCTTGAAATAAAACATCCACACTGAACATAATATAAATTACTTTTTGTAGTACACTACATATATATTACAAATATTATTAACCTAACCTTTAAATCAATAAAATAGTATATTTTTTTTTAATAAAAATAATTATTTCATCAAACCTAATCCAATGTCTCTCAATGTTATAAGATTACAATTAAACCTACACTAGACCTACACTGAAAATAAAACTAAAAGAAGAAGAAAAAAATAAACACTAGAAATAATTAAAGAAAAAAAGGATTGTGAACCTTACATTCAGCATACTATGTGTAATATTAAAAAATAACCAGAAATGTTTATTTCATTTTTTTAAATTCTATATTTTTAAAATATTTTTTTATTTAGTTGGATACACTAAAAGTATAATTTGTATATTTTTCTAAATAATATTCTTTCAAATTTTTTTCTGAAGAGTTCTTAATTTTTTTTCGATGAAATCAGAACTGGACCATTAGTATTTTGATCAAAATACTTGTTTTAAACTACAAATTATTCTATCTGAATGGTGAATAGAAATTATTCATACAAAACTAAATGATACTTTTTATTTATTATTACGGTATAGCTCATATATTTCTACAAGGTAGTATATAAATTATTATCTTTGTATAATATGATTTATTTTTTTATTGTTATCTCCTTCTATATTTGCACCAATGGCAACTATCAAGAATTTGTCAAATGCCTCATATTTCAAAATTATTGTTAAATATAGCTGTACAAATTAATAGTCATAATATTCATAGTGCCTATATAACTTTGTAAATAATTAATCATATAATCAATTTTTATAAATTTAAATCAAAAAAATATCATTCTCGCTCATGGATAGTGTAAATTAAACTTTTACACAAAAAAAAGTATGTTGCAATCAAAACTTTGTTAGCTCTCAAATAATACAACGATTTATTATATACTAGTGATCCATCGGCTTCTGATAAGATGACACATAAAACGATTAGAAAAAATAATCTGGAGCACTCCAAACGGTAATATCACAATGGACCGCAAACCTATATATTATATTAAACAGTATAAAATTAGTATTAAATGTTGACATATGGGCGCTAATATTTATTTATTACACCATATTTTACATAGTCACTTCGTAAATCAATTTGAAAGCCTTTTACAATAGAGCGTCGGAGAACCAGTATAATATCTTAAATCGTATATAATACTAATGCAGACGTCAATATTTTAACAATATTATGTAAAATTCCAAGAAATTGTTTATTTAAATGTGAATATAGTTTATAGGGATAAACGATATAGTTAATTACTTAAATTCTATAAATTTATTTTTTACGGTTTTATAAAATATAACATAAGAAAAATAGTATAGAAAAATAACTAATAAGTAATAATTAATTACGGCGAATTATGTATGCAAAACACTAACAACGTTATTTCAATTTAAAAAAAACCCGGGAACTAATTTTACTATATAATAGACTTTAAGAGTACTTCGAAATTGAGAAGGTCACTGTAGTCTGTAATACGTGTGTTTTATTTTAATTTAATGATAAGTAAAATTGTTTACGAAAAATAATTTTAAGCCAATGATACAATGCGTTTATTATATTATTATTGTAGTGTGTTGATATTTTTCTAAGACTATTTTAAAATATATATATTTATATTACTATTAGTAATTTATTTGTCTATTGATAATACGGTGTGTTAATCTATTTGTTTTACAAAACCATCATATTTTATATTTTATTATTATATACCTAATATGTATTATTATTGTTTACTTATAAGCCAATACTGACGTAGGTATGGTGAATTTTTTTAATAGGTTCGGGATTTATCAATAGCATTGAATTTGTCTTGATATTTTAAAAATATTATTGTGCATAGAAGATAATATACATAATTTTTAAAAGTTTTAATATTTTTTGAATTAGAACAAAATAACTATAATTTAAAGGTAAAAATTCGTTGTTTTTTGTTTAAATTTTCAATTTATATTCAATATTCATAAATATTGCTAAGTATTAAAAAAAAAACTTATAAGGAACCCAGTATTACATTTCCAAACTTGTATATAGTTATAAAAATATTTATCAATATGAATGTACCAACATTTTTTTAATAGCTTTTAAAAATCCAAAGAGTTTAAAAGTGATGTAATAATTTTAAAATTAATTATTTATTCAATTTATTTTGATCTATTAGAATACATACACATACGGTAGGTAAGAGCAAATATATTTTTATTTCTATAACTTCTTATGATATGTTATAACTACATGACATGAATTTTTATTAGTTACAAGCCAAATTAATATATTATTAAAGTAATATTATATAATAATTTATCTATTATTTGTAACTGCTATTTAATTTAACGAGATATTTTATACGTGTTACAATATAAAAATTGTATATAATGCACAATAAATAATAATACACTATACGTAAAACAAATCATTTATAAATTATACATTTACATTTTTATCTATAAGTAAACAATTGATGAATAGTAAAATTGTACGTTGTCGATATATTATCTATTTTCTTAGTCATAATTAGCACAGTATTTATTTATATTTATTTTAGATATTCAATTTTAGTTATGACACTCGTCCATAAAAAACAGAGGCCAGTGGCCATTGTCTAATATTAACAATATTAAACTATAGCTAAGGTTAGGTAATGTCAATGCAATATAAAATAGTAAGTGACTCATTTGTATTCAAATATTGAATATATATAAATATTCAACAATAATATGTAAGTATCTTAACAAAAATAGACGTATATTAACTATGATATAACGATTGACACGTATACAACATTTTTGGAAAGTATTTACATTTTGAATATACATTTAGAGAAATAATAATATTTTAATAATATATCTTTTTCATAAAATACATTTTGATTATAATGAAAAGTTGGTGAAAAAGTGACAGTATTTAACATTATATTATAGAACGTTGAAAACATACATATAAATATATTATTTTTAGAAGCGAGACTAGTGCTCATTATCAAGTTTCTGTATACTGTCCGCTTTTTATATATATTACATAATACTATAATGTATTTATAATAATACAACCGATTTAATCTTATTATCCAGTTTTTTTTTATAGATTGATGTGTATATAATGTGTATAATTAGTTAAAAATTTAGTTTTCCTATTACCTACTTGAAATCATTAAAAAATAGAGAAATTTAAAGCTAACTTATTTTGAATTATGAATTAAAATAAATCAGATTATAACTATTGTTTTCAAGGATAAATTAGTATAATAAAAAAATTCAACAAAATATGATGGTCATAAAAATGACTAAATAAAAAAAAACATCGTGACTATAGCAAGGCATTTATAAATATAATCATAACCTTATATTTTTTAATATATGATGAAAAGAATTAAAATTAACAAATAAATACATTTTAAAATATATTTTCTTAATATTTAATAATTTATCTAGAATATGTATCTGTATAAATAATAACTTAAAAAAAGAAAAAATCCCAAAAACCCTGTAAAATTATTAAACTTTTTGTCACACGAATTAATTGCTTTGACCACTCATAGTGCGCCAAATATATACATTTAAAAGAAGCTAAAAATAATGTGTATAAATAACAAGGTCAACTTGATTAGTGATTTCGTGCGTAAAAAGTTAGCTTTTGCTTGATAAATAAAATTACAAATCATTACGTATGAATTTAAGTTCTATAATGGTTTAGTATAATATTCTAATAATAATGGTATTCTGATAATAAATAGAGAAGGTATAGGATTTTAAAGTATGCCTAAAAATATATAAATATGCACTATAAAATTATGTTGAATATTGTAAAAAAAATCCCTAGAAATATATACAGAAACATAGTAGAATAATACATGTTATCTGATGACTAAGAGTTTACTAAAATACTGAAAATATAATAATTTTAAAAAGTTATTAATTTAGGTACTTTCATAAAATAAAATATATGTTTGGTGTTAATATGTATTTATTTTTAATGACAAATTACGATAATAATATCAACGATAAGATTAAAAGAAGTTTAATAAAAAAATAAGATAGGTATAATAATTATTTAAAAATAGATTATACGAATACGCAGTAACTGACTCTCAATAAAGATGAGAACAAAATTATATTATTGCTTGATGAAAAACTAAAACAAATTTTTCCTGATGATAATAATCTAATTAAGGCATATTATTTAATATATATTTACAATATTTAATATACATATCATTGTATTTAAAAATTATATTAAGGTTCAAAATAGGATCAATAATGATTAAATTAACTATTAATAACTATATAATTTAAAATTATAAAAATTTTTTAGGAATTTAAAAAAAATATTTAGTACAATTTTAAAACTAAATAATAAGCTCATTAAGTTCATTTAATAAGCTAAATAAATTTGTTAAAAGTTGATAACAGATATATTGATATATTTGTATATAATCATATATATATATAGGTTCATATTGCATGTACTTATATTACACACATAAACTAATCATAAGTGTAATTTAAAATAACTTCTTAAGAAAACTTCACGAAAATACCATGTATCTATATGATTTAAAGTTTATTAACTTCTATAAGACCTGGTTCAAGAGTATCATTGATTTATGTAGTATATTAACGTTAAGAACTTCTTGTCATCAGTATTCAGGTTAACTTTAATGTTAGCTGATATAACTAGAATATTTATGGTAAAATTATTTTTTTTTTATCCTCTAAGTATTTACAAGAACATAAAATGTATACACGTTCATCGTTATCAAAAGTTTAATATAAAACAAGTATATATTTGTTCACGTGTTTATAACTTTAAAGTAATATTCGTATAATGTTTAATTTTAAACAATAATAAATAATAGGAATCAATGAACAGAAAAATTAAAAATAAAACCAAATAACATTTTATAATAGTACGTCATATTATATGATATTATGAATCATCAACAATATGATTGCAAATTGATGTGATAAATATAACAGCTTATTCTGAACTTTTTGTAATCATTACACATTAATAATATTTTTATGGGTATATTAAAAAAATATACATATTAGCGCTTATACTTATTACTATTAGGTGCCTACTATTGTATAATATTAAATAAGTTTACTTTAAAAAAAATACAAATTGTATATTATTATTTTTTTCTGTTTATGACAAATATAATATGTTACGTGAAAACATAAAATTTGCCTTAGGTACGTATTAACAGTTGAATCGTTAATAATTTCTTGACACTCGATTATTTTCAGTACCCGATGTTGACATATTTCATTTAAAACAGTTAAATTACCTATCTACTAATTTTAAAATGTTACGACTTTTTTATTTTTTATAGTGTACTAGAAAAGTACTTACAATCCTTAAAATATTTGAGACTCAAAATCAGAGAGTATTAGATTAGACACGAAGTCGTTGAATTATCTATAGGTAGTGTGTAGATTACCAACATAGTAAATAAAATTGTTAATTATATGGGTATAGATAGATACTCAAGAATAAAAATTAAACGATTAAAATTTTGTCTTTAAATATAGTTATTAGGAGATTATGATATCAAATTAAAAACAAAAATAATAAACCTTCATTTGAGGTAAGATTATTCATTGGTTTTTGATATCAACTATGAATGATCAAATTAAAAAATATTTTATAATTGTATTGTGATTTATTACGTCAAAACTTCGTCTAAAACGTATAAGGTTAAAGATTATTTTTCTTGTATAAACTATGCATATTACAATATGCATTATTCGTTACTATTACTAAATATTGCTTGTTAATTGAGTAATTATAATTAATTATAAGTCTTCATTTATTATTAATGTTCTGATTACAAATACTATTAATTCATTAAATGCTATTACAGTTTAAATTAAATAGCATAATCATAACATAAGAACATTTAATTAATTAATTAATTAATCAAAAGCTTATTAGGTATTAAATTACATAATTTATATCACTAACATATTGTCAATTAATTCTATACATTTTTTTTTTATATTTATTGCAATTATTTAACTGTGTTTACTGTTATTTTGTAGATTTATAGTTTTGTTAAACATTATAAATTATGCTACGATAATATTGTCATATCACGTACCTACCTAAGTATTTTTTATAATTTATAGCATCATGTCGATGTATATTAGTAACAATTGGATTATAAGGTACTTGCTTTTTATAACTGCATATTATATAAAATATCGTCAAACCAAAATTTTAAAAATTGCAATTACTAAATTTTAAAAATATTTCATTTATACTAATAATTTATACATATACATACATCTACGAAATAAATAGGTATCTAATATTATGTTATATTTTTATGTGTATACTAAATACTTATATCATTTAAGTCATTTATCTTCAAATATTTATTTAATAATTTATGTAAAATACATTTTTTAAATCCTTATTAGATATATCATTATAATAAACACTATCAGAATTAAATATTCAGGATTGAATATATTAAATAATCTAGTCACATAAAAGAAATACATATTACCTTAATGAAAACTTAAATATAAATATTTTCACACGGATATTTATTATTTTCTAAATACTCTTAATTTAGTTTTGTATAAATATACTAAAATACATTTAAGTTAATTTTATTGCACATTGAAAAATTTAGAAGTACTACAGTTTGACAGTTTGGATGTTATTTCCATTAAAAAAGTGTTTTAAACTTAATTTTATAGCTGCAGTATGACACAATTTCTAAATGTGTTTGCGATTTCCACAAGTTATTGAGAATTTATTGTAGCTGACCTCGTGCATAGTTATACACGAGTCTACTTCTCGATCAATATAAAGACTAAAAAGAGTTTTATACAAATGCCTGAACTACTTTTGCTACCCAAAAGAGGAGATGTTTTTAAAAACAAGAAAAACGAATAAAAGGCTAATCACCCTTTCGCCATTTTTCAATATCACTCAGTATTCGAAATATATTTTTACATCAATACTTTAATTATAAACTACCTGTTTCTGTATCAAATATATTTAAATCATTTTAACGACCAAATGCTAAATACATGATGAAAATAAATATCACAGTATAAGTAGCACTGCAATTCTAACTTTCAAATACATGAACCAATGAATCGCATAGCACGTATAATTATTTTGAACATGCAGCATAACATATAGTATAACATTGTATCGTTAACTTAATATTTATTCTATTAAACGAGATGCCTACACACTAACTATAATACATATGTGATCATTGCGATCAGTAGCAGCTACACCAGCCGAATTCGTTGTCACGGACAATGGACAAAAAATAAAAATAAAAAAATACACACTCACACATGGGAATCCAGTACGGAAGTAACCCATCACCTAACGTCAATTACCATCGAGTGAACTCCACCAGTGCTTCTCATTTTTTTTTTTATCATTCGACACATATCTGGCAAATAATTTTTTAATGGTTTAAAGTTTTTAAAAAGTAATTACGACGCTAGTAATTGTATTATGTGGTCAATTAATTATTTTTTAAATATCACAGTTGTTGTCCACAAGACCACAAATATGCAAGTATAGAATATATAGATTAATATAATTATTCATTATCCGATGGGTACTTCTTAAGCATAATACTCAGTGGAACTGTATAATGCGAACACATACCGTAACTTTATTTGGTAAACATATTACGGAAATTTTTCAGAAATTATAGTAACGAACGCGTCGGTCTGTGAAACGTGGTATACAAGTCATAGAATACTAAAAATATTTAGTCTATTAAATAGTCAAAAGTATCCATGTACTCTGAAATCTGAGTGAGATGTTTTTTTTTGTATATACTTCTATATTATATTATAAGCCACTCAGTCGTTAAAATTATTTTTTTTTTAATTCAGCACCATCGCGGACGCGTCATAGTATTTATTATAATCATATTAATGTTTATAATATTATTGTGTTCGCAGAAGAAAAACAAGTCGTTTCGTACCTACATTTCGCGTTTTATTCGAATATACATAATGATACTGAATATTAATGTAATTATCAGGTACCTACCTATTAACTACAATCAGGAAACCGGCATCGGCAAATTCGGCTGTTGAATTCTATTCATTATCCGTCAAGTATAATAATATTGAAATTTGTTTGAGGAAAAATTTTTAGAAAAATAATCGAACTCGCACAGCAATGAAATAAAAATAAAAAAATTCGCACACACATCCAACTTCGGCAATCGTGTTACGCTATAACCCGACTCGCACTTGGACACCGCGCGGGATCACACACTGCGTATTATATTCACGACGGTACGTAAACCAACTACACTGTGCCCGGACGGACGACCAAATTCGTAAAAAAATATTAAATAAAAAAAAATAAATAAATAATAATATTAACGATAAACGACGGAGGGATTATATTCGAACGGCAAACGGAAGTGGAAATCGCGCGAAATATCTCTCGTCGTCGTCCGTCGGCGTGAACAGTTGACGCGGTCACAGGACTACGCGGGTCGGCGGCGCGCTTGGAGGGTAATCCGGAACTACTGCGCTACCGTGCGCGTCGGCGGCCGCCGCTCCGGTGCTTGGGCAACTTTGGCGCGGCCGTCGTACAGTGATCGCGAGCGCCGCAATAAAATATTACCGTAGGCCAACGCGCGCGAGATTTTACGACTCCGTATTATTGTTTTTATTATTATTGTTATTATATGTGACATGTTCGTCGCCGCCAAGAGCCCGTACCTACGATTTCGTTTTTAATTTTACATTAATTATTTTTTTTTTCATCCAAATGGACCGCATTCATATTATAGTTGTTATTAAACTGGAATAATGCGTATTACCTATGACCCGCTGCACACAGAAAGTACGATGTTATATTTAATATCATTATTATTATATTGTCATTTTTCGCGTGTTTTTCGCCTGTCCTCCTTACCACAATAATAGTCATTCAATATTAATAAAAATAATAATAATATATTTTTGTCATATAAAAAAAAATATTTAGCATACGTGTACTGCGGTTGAAACCGATACACGCGTTTGTCTGGAAACGTTATGCACTACACGCATACAAACTTTTTAGAAACGACCCATTGGTGTAGGTTGACAATTTTTGCTTAATATGGTAATAATAATAATCGTGAAAATATTTGACTGAGTGAATATGATTGGTGAGTTGTTGGAAAATGATTTTTTTTAAATCAGTAAACTTATATCATACCTATAAAAATCATATAATATATCATATAAATATTCAATATAGAGTATTATTAAAAAAACAAGTTATTATTTCAATTTTGTTTTCTTCTATAAAATTGAATACTATACTATTTGTCATATAACTCGTCACAGTTATGCCGTCATGACGCTTAACACGCACTCACACGCTGATAATCATCTCATCAAATTAAAACCAGTAAAATTTTGTCGTAAATTAATTATTTTATATGAATAATTGACTAAATATTGCATAACAGTCATGTGTTAAGCCCCGGTCACCAGTCAGCAGTGGCAGCCACAGGCTGACCGTTTGCAAATATATTTAAGACTACGTATTATATTATTCCTATACGCCACAATTGTTTTACGAACTCTGAAACCGTTTTAATGTTATTAATACATTCACAACGACATAAAATGTTTAAAAAAAAACATTGCTGTCGTCGCTGTGGTCTGTTATGTAGTATAATTTTTTGTCGATGACATATTTTAATAATCTTACGTTTTTCTTTTCTTTTTATTATTATTATTATTACTAAGAACAGGTGAGATTAGGTATGTACAATAACAAAACTTAAACTATTTGTGCACGGTAGTCGGCGGTCGTTAACATTACAGCCAATTTACAAACTAGACTGATGAAGGACATGGTCTGCATATTATAAGTGATATCAATATTTCGTATTATTATAATTTCGTATTAGTGTATTTATTATTTTTTAATTAAACATTTTTTTCGTTTATAAGTTAATAACGAACTGGTAATATTATTCTGCAGTATAATAATAATAACCACAGTTGTAATATTATAACGTCATATTATTTTATGTGCATGACGTGTCATATGCATGTGGAATTTTAATACTATACGGCAATAGCTTACTCGATGTTAATGACTTCTAAGTTTGATGTTTTCTTACAACAATCAATATAGCTCCATGTTATAATTCTGGAATATTAATGGTAAATATTATGTCTTAGATAAATACATTTTTCAACATATAATCCTATTATTATTATATAACTTACATGAATGAAACAAATATAGTAAAACATATTAAATTTGAATCGTTTTTCTAATTTAATTATGCTTATTACAGTATGAGAATTCAATATTACAAGAAATTTTAAATCAATTTTATAAACTGCATTAATTAATAAAAAAAGAAATTTAATTAATATTTTGAATATAAAAATATACTCGTGTATGTCAGTACTTTCGAAAAACATTGTTTTAAATTTATTATTTTTCTCTTGGAAATTCGTTTTAGAATTTTATGACTTAAATTATTTTTAGTAATAGTTCTAGAACAGTTTATTGAACAAAATTCATTTTGTCTAACCACAATACAATAAAATAAAATGAAAAAAAGCAGCTGGTGAGTTACTCTATACTTCACTGGTATTTCAATACCAGAAATGGCAACTAAAGACGCCATCAATTACACGGGTGACAAAACAATTGGGCGAACATTTGAGAAAACACACAAAAATACAAACAAACTAAAAACATTGAAAGCATCTGTGGGCAAATGGCATTTGGTCCTACACATTTATGGCCCCCCTACACAGTTCATATTCATTATCTTTATAACCACTGAAAATTGTTCATAATATATCAATAATGTCTAACACGTTGACAAGCAATCACAAAAATAAAAACAAAACATTCGTTAACGGCTTATCTTATAAATACATCACATAAATATTAAATAAAAAACTTAGATATATATATACTTTGTCCTTCTTGCTTTACTCATAATATCTGTCGTTACTCGTTTGACTTACATCCAATCATTGTAATTTCATTTACATAAAACCTATATTTTACATTTGAAAAAAACACGGTATTTACAATATTCTAATCAAGTTCTTGACAACTGTATCTATATAATATATATATATATATTTATTTATTTATTTGACAAGGAATACAAATATATAATCAATAATTTATTGTAATTATCTTCTTGATAAATTTAATTAATTACTATTTTTTTTTTCAAATAATGCTGGTTTTATACACAAATGACAAATACAATGAATAATATAAACAAATTTCGACCATTTCTAAAATGATTTGTTTAAATTTTTTTTTTTGGTGGCATTATTATTTTGTAGTATTTTTAACTGGTAATTATTTATTTATTTTTTGTTTAATACATTTTTAAGCTTCAAACGCATAATCTCTAGCTTACTGGATTTTTAAGTAAGATACGTATAAATTATGATGACAAAAAAAAATAATAATAAAATAATATTATTTTAACATTTGTTTTTAGTTTTGGCTTAATCTGGTAATATTTTCGAATTTGATTTCTATATTCAATCATAACAGGCTGATAATCAATCGAATATACTTCATTGAATACATCTCATTCTAAATGTTTTTCTATACTTGATTTTGTAAGAGGTAAATAATTACATTATTTAGTATAATTACCTTGTCATTAATATTATGATCGTTAAACTGTAATGTTTGTTATATACAAAAAATATAATATATAATATAAAAAAAGTTATTTTTAGTAATAATTCTAATTTCAAATATACCTAAGTGTATCTTTGAGGTTTTCTATAGTTACTTATCCCATTGTTAAATAATGTATTAATTTAACATTGAATATTTATTATTGTTAGAGAAATATTGTAGAGTATATGCATACTGTGTAGGTAAAAACTGACGTCTCAGTGAAACAAAATATTTAAAAGTAAAACATCGTATGTATAAATAAACATAATTTATCTGTGCATAAAAATGTAAATATTAAATCGTAAAGTCCTACTTTTCCCATCAGAGAACACTATATTTTATTTATTTTTAAAATCAATAATTTTCCAAAAAAATATACGAAATTATGAGCAACTACATCTAAAGCATCTTACAATCTAAGTTTCTAATATATTTTGCATTACACCGTATTATATTGATTTACGGCAATATTTATATCATTAAAATAGTTTAAAATAAATAAACATTACATATTATGTATTACGTGTACACTATTATCTATATAATATGTAATAAATATAACATATGTACATATTGTATATTATAGATGATAAACATAGGAATTTAATTTAACTATAAATATTTTGAAGAATAAAACAATAATTTACGTTCCAAGTTTTTCATAGTTGTCCATAATAGCAGTTATTAAATAGTTCTATTTTTATACTTTGGTATATTTAAATAATAATATTATGCAGTTTTTATGTATAATAATATAAATAGATCTGTCATGACGTGTGAGTGTTATTATTTTGTAAATGAAATGCTATTAAATATCATTCCCTTGCACTGAAGTGTTCTTTGTCCAGTTAAAATATTATAAAATAAATGCATCTACAACTTTATGATTTATTAGCTCACTACTACAATAAATTATTATAAAGTCATATAAGATAATATATATTTATATTTAAAAATATGTGCTTTTTGTTTAATCGTTCAACATAAAATATATTATAGTTTAAATGGCCTTCATTCATGCACACTGAGGACTACCTAATATTGATATTTGTTTTTTATATTATAACGTTACATGACTTACAAGTTATAATATTATTATAATCTGCTTGTCACTGCATAATGTGTTTATATAAGCGACCGTTAGGTCGTGAGCACAGTAGGTAGTTAAGTTTTCTGTACAAAATTTATATTATTTTGAATGGAAGATCGAATTATGTATTTTGTTTCATTTGCACAAATAACACGAAAAACTCTATAAGTACACCACGTTGCTTAACACGTTATGATCGATCGACAAGTGCCACAACAAGAAACATATTCTATAGGTACGCGACATTAGCCATCGCAGAGCGCAATCATAATTATTATTGCCGAGGCGTGCTCACTTACCATTAAGTTCCGCATATTTCCTACCTATTTTAACAGTCGATATTCGACGACGTACCTTAAGCAAAGGGCACGGACGTCAGTCGGTCGGTGCGCTCGACTGGATTTATATATGAGTACCTATACAGAGTGTACAACCTCGAATAAAAGTTTATACTTAATGGTCGCAAACCATTGCTATAATGGACGTAGATCGGTCCGACGTTCTTGGAAATATTGCAATAACATTTCTGAAAAATTAATATTCATATTCTATTTTTGATTAATACTATTTATGATATTAAATAAACAAATGTATCTATTAGACATTGCAAAAATAATTTCAGACTGTACACATTGATTAAATATATAATTTATATTATATGCGTATTTAATCAACGCTGTACCTACAACATAATAATATAAGGAAGCTAGTGCTTATACGTATGGAAATGTGTAAAATATTACTGCTGAAAATGTCAACTACGTCCTCAGATCGATCGTGCAGTTATACACTATATCATAATCTATAATAAATACGTTAATTTTCACTCTAAATCAAGAGAGCCACCCCTGACGACAAGTTCATGCCAGAGTGGAAAGTCATTACGGTCTGCATATAGAAATTCAACCACGTAATAATATTATTATCTCGGAGAACGTCGAGTTGAGGTTACTTACATCGTGTTTGTGAATAGGTAAACATACCATGTCTATAGGTGTGATATGAATATGCGTCTTGTTTGATTATCATCGAATATGACGGTCAAAAACTATGATCATATAGTATTAATTGTTAACAGAGTTTCGACATTTTTAATTTATTGGTGCTCGCCAAAGAACAGATTATTTGGCTTTCAATCACCTGCAAATTACTTTTGATAACACAAAGCCAAAAACGAGACTCATCCAAGGAAACTACTAATAAGTTAACACATCAAGGTGTATGAGTGCATTGCAGATGATATTACTACAGCATTCCAGTATATCTCAGCATTTGTCCGGAACCGGAACCACCACGCCGCCGGGTCAGTGGGATGGTGTTGCTGCGCAAGTGGCCCTCCTACAAACGGAAGTAGTGCACTCCTATCAGAGGGCCTGACAGCAGACGGTGGTTGAATTTATTGTAATTATCTTGGTGACTTTACTTCCTATAACAGTAGACTTGCATGAAAATTTCTCAATCAAGGTTCCTGAAATTAGATATGTTACCAATCACAATAAATAATTGTTTCGCATAATATTCTAATGTTATATATAATTAAATTTCATTAATTTATAAGCTAATAATTGCAAATTATAATTTTTTTTCAATGTACATAACTTAAAAATATTTTTAAAATACATAAAAACTCCATTCTTCACAGTAATATATTTAAACTTGAAATTAATTAAATTTTTTATAACTTACTATTAATAAAACGAAATATAAGTTAATATAATAAATACCAGATATCTTCTATAATAATATTTTAATATAATGTTCACTTTGAAACCACAATATAAAGCATTAGAATTGTAGTAATGCTTAGACTTAATTTAAAATATTATATGAACTATTGATCAATATTCAATAATATAATAAATAATAAGTGTATTATTGCATCTCAGATATCAGAATTTATTCATATTATAGTATTTATTAAATCATAAATACCTACATAAAATATTCTAATGAAAATTATACTTAGATTTTCTCTAAAAAATAAAGTTAAAGTTTTATGTGTAAAGTCATATTACGCACACTATTCTAAAGCTTGGAACCTTAAAACTTTTCTATTATATACCTGATTATTTTTAATTCTGAGCAAAGCGATATTGATTTTACTATGATGTAAGTTCTTTGTGTATAATATGTGTTATGTGTATGTGTGTGTAGGTGTGTATACCTAGTAGACGAAAAAAGGTTTGATTTTAAATTTTGAGGGTGGTTTCGGATACAAAATCGAATCTATTTTCAATTTTGTACTTGAGAGGTTAATATTTTAGTATTTTTCAAAATAATCAGGAAAAAACAAACCAACAATTAAGAAAAAACAAGAAATTTTACAAAACCAATTTGGTTTTTTGGTGGAACTTAAAAATAAATTATTTTAGATACTTGAAATTTTTACAAAAAGCGTTTCTTACACATTATAATATTATAGTTTTTTAAATATTTTGACTTTATTTGAGTTATTTATAGACATTTATAATTTTTTTTAACACTAGGAAAAATGTTCCAGTTGAAAGTATTACTTTAAGTTAATAATTTAAAAAATATATAAAGTGTATAGTCATAATATATTTTTAAAAATATTTAAATTTTTGATTTTGACAAAATTTGTAAAATCTCAAACATTTCCAAACTATTTTGTAGTTTGAAATTCATAAAAAAATCCTTTTTTATACTTAAGATTTGAAAATATAATACAAGATTCCTCATTATTTTTTTTATCAATAAAAAAAATGTTTACTGAAAAAAGTGGAAGTCATATAAATTTTTTATGACTATATGAAGTACAAATTTTTACGATATTAGTTATTCACCCGTATAATAATTATTTTTCCTTAGACGATTTTTGAGTTTTATAGTTTTTCAAAAACGAAAATGAATTTTTCGCCAATCGTTTATGCATATATTTCTAATACAGTATAAAATCTTCTAAATATTTTAACTTTTTTTAAGTTAATTACAGACATTTTTAAATATTATTTTTATTATTATTAGCTAGATCAAAATTCTTAAAATTTAATAAAAGATACCATAAAACTTATTCATAAATCTGTATAAAAGTATTGAAAATATATAGCGTGAAGTTGGTAACACTGCTGTACTGTAACATATTGTGTGTGTCCGTGGCTCCATGCAGATTTTTGTTTCTTTCAAATACCTAAAAAGCACAAATCTTTTTGTATGCATTTTACGTTCACAATTTTATAAAATTCGTCAAAATTGCAAACATTTTTTCAGCATAGTATAATTTTCTAAATAATTTTGAAATTTTTATACTATTTTTAGACGATATGAAAACTTCCGATTTTTTTAAATATCATGTATTTATATTACAGTAAATAGATTATTCACAATATTTTCGCGTCAAGGTAATATCATCTTAAAAGTTAATAATAGTAACATAATATAGTATAATAATATTACAGATTCTTTAATTTATAATAATTAAATACTAATCATATAATAAA
Source organism: Rhopalosiphum padi (assembly GCF_020882245.1). NCBI lineage: Eukaryota > Metazoa > Arthropoda > Insecta > Hemiptera > Aphididae > Rhopalosiphum > Rhopalosiphum padi. The sequence goes on along the minus strand of NC_083598.1, from coordinate 5,467,255 downwards.
TTCAGTGTTCTAAAAAAAAAAACTAAATCAACTTTTTTACTTTTATAACTGCTGTCACTGGATGGCTTCTTCCTTTACAAATTGTTCAATGTTTTTTATTCTTTTAGCATGTATTCTTATTGTGCCCGAGGGAACAGATTGTATATTCTGTACAATAAAAACTTTAATAGTTATATCAAAAACAATATCTTGAATTATATAATATAATATTATTATTGAATTCATATTTAAGATCTCCATTAAAGTAATCCACTAGATACCTTATTTATAGCAAAGCGGTGTCCACATTTGTTTATAATTTATATATATTTAAAAATAAATAAAAAACATTCACAATAATCACATTATGATACAGATTAATTATGCACTACGCTAATTTTAAAAATTCGAGTGCCTATAATATTAAGACCTCTAAATTCTTGAATCGATGTGGATTTTCGTTCTCCACTTAGCGGTGTTATAAATTACTTTCATTTCTTAAATTACATATTATTTATTTCGTTAAATGCTGTTATCTGATGCTTAATTAACACGGCGGAATAATAAAAAAAACTTCTATAATAACTAAATGCATTTTAATTTTTAAATACCTGGTTTATATTTAATAAATGTTTGTATTTGTCATGAAATGAATTAGAAATAAATTAAGTGCAAAAAAATGTAATTGTTTGTAAACTTTTAAATTAACAATAATAATTATTATGTAGCTCATTATGACGGTACGTTTTATTTCGTTATAATTTTCAACATTAAAATAGGTATGTGTTTTTGCAACCAAGTATAATATTAGTGAGTGAACAGTGAACTTTTAGTTAATTCTACAGAAACCTTGTGACCTCTGACGAACCGTTAAAACTATGCGGCAGGAACAATGTATGAATGAGAAACCAATAAACCATACAACTATGCGGTAGAGGTGTTGGCGGGTGAAATAGAACGTGGCAAAGGCATGATGGTTATTTTCTCCCTGTTCCATCGAGATAGGTACTCCTATCCTTTGTCGATGGTCCGGCGTCGTGTGGACGGCGAGCCTTTTAATGTTTCACTTATGATACACTTTCAACGGGTTGTGATTGCGACTGGTCCTCAGAATTTACTCGTTATATTATTTAATATTAATTTTAACACGTCAACAGGCAGTGTAGCCGCGAGAATATTACTATTCTATAAATTATAAGAATATCACCGCACGTCAATTATCACGGCGATTGGATAGACTGGCGTCGTGTTTATGGTTTTCAACTCTCCCGACGCTGTTTTGAAAAGTTCGAATGTACAGTGCCTTATTGTAAACGGAATGAATGTTCGTTCGGAATCCCAACTTTATGTAATATATATACTATCAGCCGTCGACTGTATGGCCCCTGATTGGCTGTGGGTTTTCGTCGTGCCAATGTTAAACCGTACACTTTTCAGCAGTGTTACCGAACCGCAATCATTCAGGATATTTCCCCCTTGTCATAGATGGCTTATCGCCCATTATTGTGTTCCGTAAATGTCAATAGGGCTATCTCGTTACGGTTCTTGTCCGAGGAACTTGTAAATAGTAATATATTATATATTATATATACAATATGGGTGACCGATGTGCGTCTCACCTTGACGCGCCGCGCGTCCACAGTGAACGAGTGACGCATTTCGTCGGACCAATATAGTATATTATAGTGACGAGACTCGAATATGCGCAAAACACGTTTCGCCGAAAAGTCGTCGAGAACAGTATAATATTATAATTAGTAAGTATAATAATTAGTATAATAATTATTATTATACGAATCGAAGGTGGTATAACGCACATCGAAAATAATTACCAAACTCGACCAATGAATTAATATTAACGTGATTTCCAAACTTAATATTAATTTATTGATATTTTATTTTATTCGAAAAACCTAGGGACCAAATCTCATTTTAATATTGACAGTGGCCAAAACATGGGTAAATTAATAAGTTTTCTGGTTGGGAAAATACGAAAAGAACGAAACGTCGTGGATTCACAAACCTAATGTTACCTGTATTATTATTCGTAGGTTTCACGTAAGAATAATATATAATATATAAATCATAAGCTTATCCGACCGTTATCGGCATAATGGCGTAATTGAACAAATCATTTGTTATAGGGTACATTTTTATATGAACTATTCATAATAGCGGGGAAAATGCATGTGATTTCTTGCAAAGTGAGAATGGTATTAAAATATTGTTTCTTTTTCAACCATGCGTGTGCTGTCATAAACAACAGCATAATAATATCGTGTTCAGTTCCAATTTGATTAACCAACGTCGACGCGCAGTTCATTTTTCCGGTCGGGTTAACAACACCTATGCAGCGGTGGTACGGCATAAAATGTTTAGGTACATAACTTCAATGCCCGCTCTTGAGCTGTTGAGTGTAGTCGTACGTATAATATAAATATAATAATATAAATTTAAAATTATTTATTTTACTAACGGCTAATATCAGAACTTAGACCAATTTGACAATTTAAATAAAAGTAGTACATATAAATATAAATAGAATCTTCGAAACTTGGAGGGTGTCTTAAGTTTTTTTTGAACACATAAGTCATAAAGGTTGCTATAGGGTGATTCACACATTTATTTTGTTTTGGCTCACAAAAATCGAATCATTTTTTTGTGATCACTTAAAACTTTAAATGTATTTCACTGTCATTCCAATTTTTAGAAGGTTTATATTGTACAACTGCATTATAATATGTGTACCTGTGAATTTGAATCACAACGATTTGTTTTTCGTTTTCAAAAATTTCGCAATAGGGAGTTGTGATACATAATACATATATATATATATATATATATATATTATTAATACTTCTTTTAAATTGGTATCTAACAGTAAAGTACATCTATATACTTATGAATATCATTTGATCGCATAAATTATATATTAATTAAACGGGTCACGCGTTCTACCAACTATTTAATATTATCTCCCACACATAAATATTCAGCCTGAGTGATAGGTTCGTCTGAAAAGAATGCGTCGAAAGGAAAAAATTAATTTTTAGTTCTATAATTTGACTAGGAAGTTCTTAATGTACACAACTAAGTATTTTAGTACTTAATAGGTCTAAGATTTATATTTTATTATGATGATGAATGATGATTAACGGTATCAAATATTTTAAGGAATACATAAGTGTAATTTGTTCTTGTAAAATACTTTATACAAAATTATCATTCACTACATAAAGTCACAAATTTAAGCGAAGTCAATTTAGTTAATAGGTTTATAGTTAGGTATTTATTTAGATTTTCTCGAAATTATTTATACAGTGCTCTAATCTTGCAAGGGCTCTTCAAGGATTTAACTCATCATACAGGCTCGTCAGCCTTGGACAAAGCGTTTTTCACTAATTCAAGGCTTAAATTATTTAAAAAATATTATAGTTGTGGTTATACTATAATTTCATAATTTAAAGTTTACGTGTTATAGACTTATAGCTCTCATTATGTCTTACGACTCCCTTCTTATGAAAAATAAATAAATATTATTAAAATATGTACTGACCGGCTACCAATTTATCTGCAAGCGTTCAATATTTCTCATTTTTATTTTGTCAAATCCTTTATGAAATCTTTGCATTCAATGATACACGTTGGTAGTACTAACATAACAATGATAATACAGTTATTATTGTGTTATGATTACTTATATTATAGGTGCATATATATTTAAATGCTCAATAAAGATAATAATAATATATTATAATATTTTTTACATACAAATGTCTTATTTTTTAAAAACTAATGTACTCAATGGTCATTTTATAGGTAAATTATTATGAAAAATGAAAATTGATGTATATATATAAACAAAAATAAAAATATTATTTTAATGTATACATATTTTTATTTTGAGTATAAAAACATCGTATACAATCAATGTCTGTTATAATAGTACCTATACATTTTCTTACGAAATAAAAATGTTTAATAGCATTATTAACACTATTATTGTATATGATTTTGTTCATTTCATAATGTTTAAAGTTTGCTTAATACTTCTTTTGATGATTTTGAATTTAATAAAAAATCGTGTTTTCCTATAAAAATGAACACAATTATTATTATGTTATTTTTATAGTCGTTACAGCATTATAACTATAACACGTTTGATCGATTACGTTGAACTTGGACCATATACTATAGAGTATAACCAGTATAAGTACTACAATGCAGGCAAACAAATAGGTACCTACATAATATATTACGTACCTATATGTTTATAGGTATACCTATTTTTCTTCTTTTTTTTTCTGAAATGCGTTTACATTAAAACTTGAACACTGATATTCTTATACCACACATTTATTTTTTATACAAATAGTCATTTATTAAAGAATATGATGTTACGCTTGACGTCATCGAATAAATAAAATAACAAATAGGTTCGTGTAGATGTTACAGTATTATAGTACAACAGACAGTATGTACACGCGCTCACGCACATCGTAATATTGTATATAAAGGTAAACGAAAAGCCTTATTGTAGAAACTATCTTTGTAAGCCTTACGCTTTGTTTATCATAATAATTGGTAATGTATTTAAAATATTATAATATATAATATGTTATGTACCAAATAGTTGATGCCTTGCTGAAACATGGCTTGTGTGTGCAATTTATAAATAGTAATATATAATATATATATATATATATATTAAATCAATACAATATTGATGAACCAATGACCATAATAAACCTTACATATTATTATTTATTATTTATTATGCAATTATTAAATTGTAATTAATTTATGTTATTTTTTCTGATAACTGTTATCGCAGTACACTGCACTATTATATAGAATGGATAATTTATTAATGATTTTCTATTTATTTTTATCCAATATTAGCATAATCATTAAAACTAAACCTTAAACCAATTGATTTGTTTATTTATTGTAGACGAAATATAAATGTAAAGATATAAAGGAATTATACTTAAATCTTAAAAAATATATTATACTTTGAAGCCAGAATAAATCATATTACACATAGGTAGGTATGTACGAGTATACACGTTATTTATGAGAAATATGAAATCCTTCGTAAAAATTGTACCTACTTATTATAGAATAATCCAAATAATAATAATATGTTTGATCGTTACATACAACGCATACACTATACGGAATACGGATCAATCGGATAATTTTTAAATAACAAAAAATACCAAGGTTATAACTTATAGTTAAATAGACTATGCATACAACGCATGATCGTACATATTCGTTCACATATTTATATAATAAATAATAATATTATTATTTATAAAATTTTAGTAAATAAATATATTTGTTATTGGCTATATTTTTAGAATTTACCATCGATTGGACAACCGTAGTTTGGAAATACTATTATTATTATTACTCTTATATTATATACTATCGTATAGTATTGTCTATAATAATTCATAGTTTATTATTCTTGTTAATTATTATTATTATTTTTTTTTAATTATTCAAGAAAAGATAGTCCTTGGTATCGTTGATTTTGGGAGTTGTATGTATATATTAAATTTTTTTAATAAATATTAAAATACAATATAGGATTAAATAATATTAATCAAAAATTTACAAAGCTTATAATAATTTATATTAATTTATTATATAATTCCGATTGTTGGAGGAATGAGAAAATGTTTGACATTGAAAGTAGAGTCCTAGGCTTTTGAATATGTCGTCGGATGATTTGTTTTAGTTCCTATATTATTGCTGTTGTTGTTATAAGTGTTATAACTTATTATTACAATTTTACAAATTACATAAAATTAAACGGACATAAATCGCACTCGGTAGTACAATCCGCATGTAACAATTAGCAAAGTTTCCGCGGCAGAATGTCTGATAGCCACGGGTGGGCGTGGAACATAATATCACTATATTATTATCATCAACGGCGTTGTGCACAATATATAATAATGGTAGAAACATATTACATTGTATGTTTAAACGTTTCAAGGGAATAAACGCCACCAATGGTTGTAAATCGGTCCACGTTAACGAAACCCGACTATGATATTTTGAATTGCGCCAAAACATAAGTTTCGTCCAACGACTACAAAATTATGTAGTAAAACAATATTTATTTTACTGTTAATTACAACATATTTTAAAACATTTCGTTTCTACGTCGATTGTATTGTAGGTCGGGCGTTAAGTATAATATATATTAGCAATGGTTACCTTAACTGTAACTATAACTCACAATAAGCAATAATATAAGAGCAAAAATAATAATAATCGTTTAATATGTCTTCCAACGACGGTTTCCAAATGTTTGGATTGGCTTCCGCGCAACCGTCAAAACTAAAACTTCGCCCGTCTACTTCCAGCCAATGAATTGGTTACCTTCGTAGAAAAATAACACTCACATTTTTTAATAGGTCCATTTGATGATGGCATTGATGGATTATATTATTATATCATGAGCTCAGTTTGTATTTAAACCTGTAATTCTGCATTAAAAAACTAAATATTACATGTTTATGACCTGACTAATATCACATGAAAACATTTTTAATAATTATTAATATAGGGTGACTTTTAACATTAGTCACTAGTTATTTAAAAAAAAAAAACTATTGACACTATAGAAAATATTTGGATAACATAATTTAAAGTTATAATAAAATAAAAATGTATTTTTATTATTTGAGTATCATTGTAATTTTTTAAGTTTCATAGTTTTTGAAATAATGAGTTTCTTACGTCGAAATATTTCCTAATTATTACTTTGTATTCATATAATTACATAGTTTCATGAGATGTGTTCAAACAAATGGTTTTTTTTTTTAGTTATTGAAAGATCACCAGTGGGAAATATTGATGCAATAAAACATTAATACTTCAATTTTTTCCGGGCGATAAAAAATAAATATGCAACATACCTTTTTACGCTATCCTCTGGTATGCATAATTGTATTATTCAATAAATTTCTAATTTTAAATACTAATTAAATTTACAATTTATTGTTTAAAGTATAGGTTATACAAATCAATTTCATAAACATATAAAATAGTTAAGAGTTGCAAAATTGTTGACCTCTACACTTTAAGCACACAACAGTACACCTTCGTCAAATGTCTATCTTCATTAAATATTTACTTTTATCACACCAATTATTTGAGTTCCTTGTCAACGCTATCCAAAAAAAAAAAAACATAAAACATATATTTTATTATTTTTTTTAGAAATCAAGTACTTATAAGATAAACATTTTACATCTTATTTTGAAAACACGACAAGTGATTCACTTTCAAAACTTTTTACGTGTTTTATACATATAACCGTTGTCTGCATACATATTGATTGTATAGTCATGAGCAGTTAAGAAGACAATATAATACTATAGTATAACATTATTTCGTTTTAATTCGACAACTGGTCATCATATTCATTATAAAACGAATTTTACAAATACAACTGTCAGTACCTATGTAGTGTTTTTTCATTCCAAAGCTAGTTCAGTGTATTTAAAATGTTAACAGTACATTTGTGTCATATATTTATTTCCATGATCTTTGTTTTTTATAAGTTATGAGTTATTATATAATAAGTAATAAGTATATATATAAAAAAATAAAGTTCTAGTGCCATTACATGGGTATTGAATGTGTAAGGTATGCAAAATATGTTGCCACGTTGATCGTATTATGTGATGGCCTTGGTTTGGCATAGCTAGGATTTTCTGGACGATTTCCGGTCTTAGCTGGCTGTTTCTCTGAGCGATGTACAAGCGACACCAAAAAGTTCCAGCTATGCGAATAACCCTGCATTATAAATATTTCTTTTCTTGACTAATGCGTCCTTGAAAATGTTTAAATAAAACTTTGTGCACCCTTAGATTGTTTATATTTTATCTATGTGTATACGTTTAAACCTTAAACATACATTACCTAAAAGCTTTAAAATTTCGACCTTGTCGAGTATTTCATATTATTGTAGTTATTATTTTTCCAGAAAAAAAAAACAATAAACCGTGACTAACAATATGTTTCCCATAATACGAATTCCGGAACCAATTTCGTTCATAGCGCGACCACTATGCCGTGGATGTAATGATATAATATTAATAGGTACCCATATATTAACTGTTGTTCATAAAGAACTAAACAAAATAATCTGCTATACGTAATAAATTTTTCTTCTCGTACCTATTCCATCATCTTCTTTTATTATAATAATATTTACATATTATATAATAAGTAAATATAGACAATGTAGGTACACGGGAATAGCGAATTTTTAATTCCACAGACTTCACAAAATGTAATATTTTATACACTTACGTAGATAAAAAATAAATTGCAGTTAAATTTTGTAAAGGCTAAAAAAGCATCATCGTAATGGTGCATTTATATTTTGAATTTATGTTGTTAGATATTATTTCCTGCGTAATTTGAACATAAAACACATATAATATGATGAAAAAAAGTACAGTTCACAGAACTAACTAGTTTGGTTCTACCACATAAATAATGTTACTTACTATAATAATATAATATTATATCATAAATGTTGCACTGGAGTACCTACAAGTCTTTATTAAATAGAATAGACAGACGACGCTATAAGAATGCGTGACACATTAAAGCGAAGCAGTAAATGTTTAGTTATAAATCATACGCAAATATTAGGGCGTCAGATGATAACAGTTTGTTTTAATTTATTTTTTATTTATAATCATAATATAAAATTATCTAAACTTTTGTTTTATACTCTTTATAGTTTATATTATTAATATTATAATTATATTATGTATCTAGTATAGTATTCAAATAGTATACACTTTGGGTTTTATTTGTTATTTTTTTTTTCGTGTATATTAATGTAAACATTAGTGTGTTTTATGCCGAATCGTTAACTCTGAAGTCGATTCTTTTTTTTTTTTGTTATTTAACTTACATATTAAAATAAAATATAGGTACAAGAGCGTTTTTTTTTTTTCAATGAACTAGACAATATCTTATTCCGGCATTATATTATGATTGTATTTTTGTTTTAACTCATTTAAAGATAATATACTAAGCAATAGTTTTTTTTTCAGAATTCAACTACTTTTACCATTAGAAGTTTTCTTTCTTGTAAAAAAAGGATAGTAAAATCCTATAATACTTGGATAATATATAGTATAGTTCAAGAAAAAAAATCAACTTCTACATATATATTATACATGTTAGGTGTTGGATGAAAATGAAAGAGAAAATCTCTGTCCGTTTGTCAAGCTCTAACGCAAGCTACTTATTTAACCCTTTGGTGTAATTTATTTTTTTTATCGGCTTAGGCTCTAGTTGTTCAGTTTGATGTATTTTAAAGCTATAAGAATAAATTAACACGATTCAATTACTTACTTTCTTAATTTATAAGTATTTTTAGTTTTTATATTTAATATTCCTATTATAAATCATTCATTAAAATGACTATTTATAAAATAATTATACGAACATTTTTAAATATTTATAAATATATCTATCATAGAAATAATTATTATAAATAAGTGGTCTATTTTATATTTAATTGGTATATATTATATAGAAATTAATAGAATTCATTAAAATTAAATTATATTACAAATTAATTATGTACTTTAACAGAATAATTATATACCTAATTATATCTATAGAAATATAAATGAATTATTTTATATATCATTATAGATGTAAACGTATGAGTATAATACGTATTGAAGTATGTTGTAAGTAAACGTTTTAAACTATATAGTTTAGTGTTTGTAAAACCTAATAAATATTAATACTTACAATACTCTATTTATATGTATTAATTATTGTAATATATATATTATATTGCATAAATAGTTATGTTATAACATAATATTAAATTATATTGCATATTGCACAGTATATTTTCAAACCAACGTTTTAGTGCACAAGTGAGACACAAGCAAGTAATAACTTATTGATTTGTTATCTAATAACGTCTAAGTGAACTATATTAAACATTTAGAATTATACCTTACATCTTTAACATAATATAATACAACGTACGTGTTAAGTATAAATGTACATGTATTGTATTTTAAAACAGACAATAATATTATTATGTAACTATATCTTTCTGTGTGCAATATAACATATTCTAAATTTATATATTTATTGGAAATACCAGTGTAATACATATTTTATATTCACAGCATAAAAAATACATTTTTTAGCTTTTTAATTCGTTCATAATTTGCTTATCATTTTCATCAAATTATAAAAATTACAATTTTATAAAAAAAAAATTATAACAGGGATAAAATGTCAGTGTTTATTTAATTATTACACAGATAGTTTTATTTGTATTATGATATTAAGTTTATTTTGTAATTAAAATTTCAGACGAGGTGAAAATTACTGTCAACCACTCATCGTCAGACAAATTAAAAAATTATGGTGAAAATTTATTTTGCTATAAAAATATTAGTTGGTAAGTATTTACTCTAAATCACGAGTTTGATATAACAATATAGACATGTATCATATCATAAGTTCCACGCAATTAAAATTAATTAAGCATTGTCTTAACATAAAATATACTTGATGTTTACCGGGTCATTATGTTTAAGTTTATTTTTCCTCGGGAACAATGCAATTATTTAGTAGGTAGTGTTATTAATTTTACATTTAAAACATTCATTAAACAATTTAGGAATTAATTTCTTTTTCAATTGTGCAAGGTTAATTTTAAACTATTACGTTCGGCTAGATGTTTAATAACAACATATTCAAAGAAGTACAATATTATTTTAATATTTTTAGCAGAGTGGTTCCATGCATATAATATGCACATAACAAAACTACTGAAAACATAATAATATTATTTCTCAGTATAAATTGATAGATTTTAAGTGTTTTCATAAATGTACTGAGTATGATCAATTCAACAGATATTGTATTTTATATATAGTTGTTAATACCGAAAAATTGAAAAAAAAACATTGTAATTTAATTTATACATCTTAAATTGTAAGTATTAAATTTACGACACATGTTAATAAATCGACGATACGGGTATAAAGATAATTCCCAATTATTATTACTCTACCGCATGATAACGAATTAAAAAACATTACAACAATATTTTTATATTATGAAATAATGTGTAATTTAATAAATTTTCAAAAGCAATGAGGAAATTTTAATTGTTTTAATTCACAGACCCACTAGTTTTCTAGAAAATGTAACATATTTTTCATTTCTTGGCTATTATTTCTCCTGGTAACGGTGATTTTATTATTTTATTGAGTTAATCAATGTTCTGGGAAAATATAGTAGATGGTAGCCGGTAGGTACAATGTAGTTATGTTGTACCGACAATAATATACGTAGCTATAACCCGTAGTACCTATATTGCTTAATTCGTATAATCAGTACTAAATCGAAATCATATTTTTATGCGTTTACGTATTATGGTATTTTCAAATGTGTTTCTAGTGATTCATAATCTAAACTCTAAAGTCACAATATTATTCTGTTCTCTGCCAGACACGTAATAATAATAATAGTATGTTATTACCTATATTAAGACCATATCATTTTATAGCATAGCCACTTATATACTTCATAAATATTATATTATAATAACAACCGAGTCTCGTCATCGTTGGCTACGATGTCTAATGATAACCTGTAAGGCAGCAGTGCATTTATTTTTGTTTTAGGCTTTTTTTTCTTGTAACTACAATAATAATCATAATAATAATTACAATTTGTATTATTTTTAACCATTGCCGCCACTACCACCACCACGAGTTTTTCGTCAAAACGACCATCACTGCGTCACGAAAATATTATTAATTATTATACTGTCTTATACAGAGGCGTATTTAGGTTATTGTCGTCCCAATAGGTTAAACTTTTTTGCTACCACCCTAGGGACTCGACAACATATATGATGAAACCTATTTCCATTTTTTTCTTTTGACATACATTTTCTACCAAAAAACTAGTATAATAAGGACTACAAAGACCCTTTCAAAATCAAATTCTGAGTATAAACATTTATAATGTTTATATATTACTCACTGAAAATATAGCACCAAGCAGATTATGTCTATATAAATAAATTATTATAAATACATAAAATAATATTGTTATCATAATAGCATGTACTATATGTCTATATAGGCAGATTAAAATGAACTTGCAAACATGAATAATAACAATATTATTAACAACTATGAACTGTATTAATAAAATATGATTGTATACTAATTTATTACAATCAGATATTCAAATAATTCATAGTATTATAACTGTAAAGTTTTTATCATAATATTTGACAAAGCACAATATTTTTTTTATGTATAAATAAACAATATCAAAGAATATACAGATATTTTTTATTTTTTTTTAATCGCGATATCAGAATCATTTTTATAATATTTAACCGGTAAAAAAATGTCATAATAATTTTGTATGAACATACAGACAGAACGGTTTTCATAATTCAACGAAATATACAGTTTTATAATATTTTAAATGTATGAAATATTAAAATGTATAGACAGCTTATAGAATGAATGTAAAGTGATTTAATGAACTTATCACTTTTATGTAATTTAGGTATTAAATTTAGGTTAAATATAAATCGGTAATACACATGTTTATGATGTTCTATAAACATTATACTGATATAAACATAATACTAAAATCAGTAGGTAATGTACAAGACGTGTTAAGCTCAGATAAACTAAGTAAAATTAGTGGTAAATTTAAATTTAATAAATAATTGCGATATCCACAATTAACAATAGAAACACGATTAAATGTTTTTCTCATTTATGTATTAACCATTCCTTTTTAATTAATACATGTTGTCCAAATAAGTATACAAATTTTTTTTTAAAAAAACTAAAAAAACTAATATTATAATATAATATTACTTATCATTATTACCTTATAAATTATAAATATTAAATCATAGTACGTAAGTATGGAAATGTAATATTAATATGATTTGCTTTCAATATTATTTTGTCTTATCAATATATTTTAATTATTGGCTTTTATATTGTATAATAAAATTAGTGAATAATCGTAGACTATACAACGATGGTCGTAAATAATTTCAATATAGCAATATACCTAACCTATAAGTAAAAAAGTTTCTTTAAGTATAATATAATTACCTATATTATTACTTTTAAACGCTATAATTAAGTTTTACAATTATTCGACATATTTTTTAGATTCTGAACGGAGCGATGAATGTATTGATTTTACAATGATGTGTGTGTTTTTTTTTTATTTTTGTGTGTCATCACATTTTGGTGCTTCGATTTTTGACTTCAGCCTATCTTTGAAAAGGAAAATTCATCTAGTTAGTACTTTGGGGGGGGGGGGGGGGTCAAAAGTAAAAAAATTCCAATAGTTTTCAAAAGCGTCGGGAAAAACCCTGAAAAAATTACGGAAAAACGGGAATTTTTACGCATAACCACTTTTTGACAAAATCTATACCTATAACTCAATAACTCAAAAAAGAACTATTGTAAATACTTGAAATTTTCACCAAATGTTTATATTAGCGTTATCTATTTACGATTAAATTTTCAAAATATTTTGACCTTTTTTAAGCTACTTATAGACAATTGAAAATTTCGACTTTTCTAATTTTTTTTCTTAAAATGCCGATAAAAAAAAATTGGGTATCCAAAAAATCTTTAAAATTGAATACAAGGTTTATTATAAGTTGTACTTATCGTAGTAAAAAAAAAATCAAAAATCGTTAGTCACAATTTTTGTTTATAAACATTTAAAGTTAAAATGTTTACGAAATATATCAAAATCACGAAAATTTGCAAAGAATTTTGAAGTTGAAAATTCATAAAATTTTTTTGATTTATACTTAAGGTTCAAAAATCCAATACTAGGTTATCCATATGTTTTCCTTCAAGTAACTTTAAAAGAAAATTCCATTGTCAATATAGAAAATATTTTATTAGCGTAAGAAATTTAATTGTTTACGAAATCGTGTAAAATAACGATATACAATACAATACAATACAATATAACGATTACAATTTAAATATAGGTAATAATATAATATATCCAACTAATTATCATTGACTGACAAATCATCAGAATCGTTTTTCGTATACAATGATACCCGTCATTGCATTCAAATTTAACACATCCATTATAGTGACTAGTGACCTACTCTCCATCTCTACTATACAGCAGAGCGATACCCACTTGCCCACTTTTTTGTTGATATATTTTAAAACATTTTAATATGACCGATTAAAAACAATAATTTACTTGTATTATTTATGTATATTTTTTAAATGTACCACCTACAAGTACAAATGAATAATAATAATTAATTGATTAAACTTGCTTAATACTTAACTGTGACATTATTATTTATATTTTTCAATGCAATTATTATTTATGAATGAAATAAATTTCTGTTTATTAATGTATGTAATTATTATTTAATGATTAATTATTGTATCGTAGTTAGCACACGTAAAATTATTTCATGGTTAGGATATTATATGATTCCCAAATAATATATAATTATTTATTATAGCAAAAGTCTATTAAATAAAAATTAAAAATTAATATATTTTGTCAGAAACGGAATCGAATTAATTTAATTTTTTTTTTTTTTGGTTGAAACAAGTTATCCATTGAAATAAAACAATCTCATTCAAAAAAATATTAACTTTTAAAAATATTTTATATGAATAATCTTAATTTGTTAAAAAATAATATTTTTGGAAAAAAATTATAGTGTAAAGAGTAAATCATTTGAATTATTCATTGCCGTACCTACTCTATACTCAACACCAACTATACAATAGAAAGGTACACATGTGTGATGAGCTCCCTTTTTTATTTTATTTTAGTACAATATTATTTGAAATATTTCTATCTATAAAAATAAAATTTTGGAAAAGTAATTTATTAAATAAAAGGTTATAAAGGTTTTGATAAGCGAAGAAGTGGATCAACATTATATAGAGTTTAACTGTACCGATCCATTCCAAGAACCTAAAACTTATAAACTATTAGTTTTAAATTTGATTTTTATACATCGAAATACTTCAAAAAATATTTTTATTTGGAATAAATAATTAAAAATGCATGTTACTGTTAAATATTAAAACATTTGAAAAAAAAATAACGATAAGAAATATATATTTTTTAGAAAAATTTAATTTTTTTAACGACTTAAATTTATGTAAAAAAATATTTTAAAAAGTCAATAGTACTTAAAATTATAAATTCTTTACATGGATCACCTAGTATAGCCAAAATATTAACAAAAAAAAAAAAAAAAATACCTATACTTTAAAATGTTGTGAAGTATATTTAAAACTCCAAGCACTACTGAGCAATACTAAAAAAAAAATTACAATGTCGTTTTGAATTGGCCACCGGTCTTGTCACAATATTTTTTGTACACATCACGCATCGGTGACGGACTGACGACGGCGGTGGTGTATATCATCGCCGTGTTATTATATCGTTATTCCGATACACGACGAGAAAGCGAGCGCACGCCAAAGCTGGTGCAATAGCGCCGGCTGACCGCCGACACGTCCGTCACATGTCAGACCTGTCACTCGTATCGCACTTAATTATTAGCTCCAATTGTCCTCGGCGTATGGGCCGAGCTGTTGTTTCACACGCACATTTGTCACCGTCCTCGACTAAAATGCAAATATTTTAATATTATATAACGACACGAATACAAAACCAATCGTTTTTTTTCGGCTGCAGTTGTTGGGCCTATATAATTGAATTCAGACAAAATTCTAAATGCTTATACGTTTTTTGTAAGGAAGATTACCATTGTATTAAATTTTCAAGTTTTTCATTTGCAAACATAAAAATATTGAAAAGAAATAGAAAACATTTTGAAAATTTAAGGAAAAATTTAAAGTTTACTTTAATTAACCTTAAAAACATTAAAAAAAAAACAAAAACAATTATGCAAAAAACTGGTTTTGCATAAATATTTCTGTTTTCATACGTATTTGATTCGGAGTGCAGCCATTGTATTGGTTTTAAAATAATTTCAAATATTTTTTGTGTTTGTGTGAAAACCTAGTTTTTACATTTGAAAAAATAATGCTTCAATCTTAAATTTTTATACTGGTTACTGCGATAAAAAAATCTATTCTATCTGTTGGTACTACATGGGGGAGAGGAACGTCTAAAGCTCTAAACTCTAAAGTAATAAATTCTCAGTATTTTTCAAAATATTTATATTAATCTTAAGCTTTGTATTCCATAAATTCATCATTAATGATTGCTTGTCACTAATGAGCGAACCAAGACTTGCATAGCTTTGTTGTTTTATACTCAAGCTTAATCTTGGCCAACTATTTCCAGATGTAACTAAACATCTCTTTAGCTCTTTGTCTTGCTTGGTCTTTATTCACAAAATATCGATTAAAAGGTATTTTAAAAGACATTTGTAAGATTGCTTTATGATATCTAAGATATGACTTCAGAATTACAATATACTTACAATTCAAACATAAGCTAGAAAAAAATATTTAATTACTGATTTTTCTATTGGAAATTTATTTTTTATTTGATGGTTTATGACACATGTCAAATGTTACATGTTACAGTCGCTATCACTGATTATTCACGATATCCTTGTCATTTCATTGACTAATAATTTAAAATAGTAATTTTTTAATTTATTACTTACCCGGAGGGAAAGGACTTATGTATGAAGCATTATACTAAATCATAATACGACAGTAAATACACTGTACAACAAGGCAATATCACAAACGGCACACGAAATAAAAACAAACAAACGCAACTTACAATGATGACTTCCTGTTATTAATATTAAATTTAAAGTAGGATGTATATAAATACATAGATTAAAACATTATGGTTTATAAATAAATCGTTTACTTTAATAATGCCACAGATTAAATATAATAATCTGCAGTAATCGTACTTACGACTTATTATGGAATTGTGTTTGCACGTTAATATCTACCTATATCGATTTCGGGAAAATAAAATAATTTCTCCGTAGATAGCTGATAATAATTCGTATAAAACTACCTTAGATATATTTTGTAATTTAATTTTCAATTACTTCTAATCTTATTTATAATAATTCGTCATTTCCTCGAAAACCAATCAGATGTAATAATACGACGTTCTTAATATATTCCACCCTTAGAACAGCGTCTGATTTACACAGCGCCGAACGCGTACTAATTTTTATGTTCCATTTATTCGTCCGTTCGACGTTCGACTACAGATGTTTGCTTGTTTTTATAATTTTTGTTTTCATAATCATTATTATTATTATTATTTCATTCCGGACCACTGCTGCAGCTCACGCTCAAATGCACATTTAGCTTTTTTCAGCGTCTACAAACAATACATATATACGTGTACTGGGTAGGTACTCGGGAGTCGTTGTGGGGATGAGTGCACTCTTTTCTCCGTCACTCTACCGATTATCATTTGTTTACTAAACGACAATTTTTATTTTATTTTAAATTTAACATAATATTATAATTATATTTTACACTATCATACGCTTATATACAATATATCTTACAATTTTTGTACATGAAAAATATTAATCTCACCAGTCTCTATGACGTACTGTTTAAATATTTTTTTTGGATTTAACGTATCTGTTTGGTTAAAAAGTAAATCTCGATTAATCACTAAAAACTATACACAGGGCAACGGCTCTAAGTAAAACGTTTCGCAAATGTAGACTGACGGCAGTGACCGATTTTGACCGGCGCCAACGTTGTCGGTATGTCTTATGGGGTGGGGGGGGATGCGTCAACTCGACCACGTTTTAGTCGGTATGCGGTTTACTTCTCTCGCGGGCCGAGTTGGATTATGTGCACTATAGTATAAAATATATATTATATTGTTATATTAAAATATGTTTTATGCCATAATTCATAATATTTTGTATTATTAAAACTGCGTCTGCGTGACTGTGAGAATTAATTGCAGTCCCCATCTCTAACTTAGCGCGTACTATGATTATACACTACATAGGTACAACCAGGGCCGCAATAACCGGGTGTGTTGCGTGTGTCAAACACACGGGCCCAGGGCCCCAACCTATAATGGGGGGCCCAATGATAAAAATTGAAAAGTATGTAGAAAGAAAAAAATAAAAAGATTTTGTTATAATAATATAATAATAATTAATAATTATTGAACAATAGATCGATTTTGTCTTGTACAACACAACGTTATCGTATATTAACGTTTCTTTTGCGGCCCGTATAACCGAAATTAAAAATAGTTTGGTTGCAATTGATTAAAGCGCGTCATGCGAAGGAACTCGTATTTTGACCGGCCTATATAGTATGAGTTGAGAGATCCTTTTCAAAGCTTAAACTTATCAAAAATTACTTACGAAACTCCATCGGTCAAGAGAGACTTTCAAGTATAGCTTTGCTTAATATTGAAAGACAACAAACAAATGATATTAACATAGAAAATATAATTGACAATTTTGCCAACAAAAAGCAAGAAAAAAGAATTTTTTAAAGTGAGTAATGTATTTTTTTTTTTCAATTTTTTAATTGGCTGTTAATGCTTATGTATAGTGTGTTCAATTAAATTGTTACTTGATAATTATTTATATTTAAAATTAATAAAAAAAGGTTACAAATTATTACATTTATTTATTTGTAAATACATACCTGTATGTGTTTTCCTTATGTTAACCTTATTTTTGTTTATATTTGTATGAGTAAAAATTCAAAATTCCAAAGTATGTTTTCAAATTTGGAAAAATTAATTTTCAAGACAGGGAGGGGGGCATTAATTTTATTTGCACACGGGCCCAAATTGGTGTAGTTGCGGCACTGGGTACAACGTACATATTAAGTAGGAGAGGTCTGCAATCGGATAAATAGATAATATATTAATATCCAAAGATTTTGATTTGTGGATAATGCGATCCACGTAATTACGGTCTTGTAGCTAATTTCCCCCGCGTTGAATTTAGTTGGAAATATTCATGACGTAAACGTTAAACATACTTAATATAATTTACCTATTGCACTATTGTTTTACAATTTATTTTAGAGAATTAAGGTTTCGCACACTAATTAATCAAATTTGTTTATTCGTCCTCGAGATGGACGTGTATAATAAATTACGTCGAACCCGAGTTTCTTGGTAATAGTATTGATAATAATTGTATTATACTATAAATTATAATATCCCACATTCTATGTTATGGTTTTGGGCATTGTCCACTTATTAATAACGACTGTAGTCTATACATTGCGACGACGGAATAATTTATTGATACCAAAATAATATTGTGATCCAAAACAACGGCGATTTAAATGGTTATACTTTCCCCGAAAATTAATTAAATACATCAACTCGACGTATAGTCTCAATGCATTGGTAAATAATAATCTTTAAAAGTTATATCATGATGATCAATGTTAAGCACTTAAAATAAATCATAATAATAAATATAATATATCTAGTGTAATATAATATTATTATATATTTATGTATACTATAAACATTCAAAAACTTGAAAATATCACTTGATTGAGTCATTCAAATATCCTATCTTGTTATACATTTTAGAGGTGATTATTTTGAACTTAAGCTTTTTTTTTTATTATTCACAGTTTACATAACGTTGTTGAGAACAATAGTTTTTTTGCTACTCACGACTCTCTTTGTACATAAAGGTACTGAAAAAAAAAATAACAACTATAAAGTTTAGGTTCAAAATTGTATATACACGTATAAATATACATATTAAGGTGTATATAGCCGTTTATTAGTGAGTGTTGACAGTTATCGACGATTGTTGACATTTACCAACCATTCTGGTGAATGTTGTACATTTTTAAAAATATGTTGATATTTATTGGTATTAGTTGGCATGCACAATTATTGTTATTTAGTGAATGTTAACATAATATGAACGATAACTATAAAATTAGAATTATTTTTGATAAATAATAACAACACATTTTGTTTACTACAACACGGTAAACTACCGTGAGATTTACTGTTGAACAGTATCCCCACGTTACAGCTACATTTTTTGCCTTCTACGAATAGTTCTAATACGAGATTGATACATAATTAAATTATAAGAAAATTATATGAAATTTTCATATAACTTCATTTTTTTTAAAAATATAAATAAATTTAAAATAAATAATTTTAGTTTCATCTGTTTTTAATGGACCGATTAATTTATGATTAGTCATAGTACTTATAAAATATCAAATCGATGTAATCTACTGTAATCAGTTCACTGTTTATTTTTTTTCTTTAGCTCTCATTAAGCATTACTTTACTAATATTAGTATTATATTAGTCAGAGCTTAGATAAAAAAAATATATCTTCTTTTTTTAAATTAAAAATGCACTAAACTTTTCAAAAGAAAGATCTTTCATTTTCGCTATTTCTTAGAACACCGTTACGTTGAGTTTAGTATACGCATCAACACTATAAAAAACGTATTATAGATATATCCAGTAATCAAATATTTAAAAATCGGATTGTTACTTAATATGTTAGCCCATAATCTCATGCAATAACATTAATAAAAGTCAAACATACGTCTCGAACATGGATTCATATTTTTGAAATATTCTGATAAAGTAATAATGTTAAAATACTATCAAAAAAATATTATTAAATAATAAATAAAAATCGCGTTTCAAGTGTGGTCAATATTTACTGAACACTAATAATTGTAAAGCTCGACATTCATCGGTGTGTGACTACATAAAGACCGTTTTGGCAAAATGTCAACATACACTGGTGACTGTCAACATTCACCAAGTGCTATCATACACCTTACCACATATTGTGAAGAAAACATTTCACTACAACCATTTTTTTTTTTTACAATAGCCAATGTTAATTCATAAGATCAGAAAAACGTTTATTATATTCCACTCAAAAGTGCACACAAAGAAATGTTATAATTTAACTAGACATTTTTATTGACTAGAAATTATTTTCTTAGGATTGCTTATGTATTGAAAAGCGAGTTTTACACATTTTACAGACTCGTACCGCATAGGTATAAACTCGCATGCATGTCAAGGTAACTATACACTGTTTGATTTCTGGAATAATATTTCGAGCGTAATTTTTGTCTGTTGTTCACATATTGTATAGCAAATAATAATAATAATTATGGTCATTATTTACAAACACACACTAACAGATTAGGCTACTTATTATTATGTATTGTGGTATTATGTATAATATCTACAGCGCATTGCTGACTAAATCACTACTCATCACGAGCAAAATATAATTAATTCTAATAGTTATTCTGTAAAATAACCGATGTCATTGTCTTTTTGATCGACATATTTTGGCAAAAAAGTAGCAGGGCAGTTTCATCTATCCATTTTCAGTTTTTATCTTATATATTATATTCGTATTCGTACATAAATACGATATTATTTTTCGTGTGAATAACTATTATATTATAACAACATAGGGCACAAATTATTTGGTTAATTTATGAGAAGTTGGTTATATATTTTAATTTGAAATAAATATAAAAACTAAAAACTTTCGTTTGTGTATAGATTTGTTGGTTTTAAACTTCTTGTTTCTAAAAACGTGATTTGATGGTTTGTAATTTTTTTTTATTCAGTCCTCGGCTATAGAAAAAACTAAAGAAAAAAGTTATACTCATGGGTTTATAATATTTTTTGTCGATATTCTCCAAAACCCATCCGTCAATCAGTCATGTTTTTAAATATTGTTTTTGAAATTATAGTACGCTTTGTTCACACAGGTTAGGTTAGGTTAGTTCATAACTTTAATGGAACTAAAGTTAAAAACTAATGTAACACTTAAAATTTAAATAAATAATCTTGAAAAAAATATGTATACCTATTCGAAAACCATCCCAAAAAAATGATATAATATTATATATTTTATATTATTAGGTATATAAACATTATATTATAGTTATATTATTATTTATTATAATATGTAGGTATTGAACGTGGATATCTATAATAGGTACTATATTAATATTCCTTGTGTATGTATACTTTTTTAAAAAAGGTTATTTATGTAATTATAAAAAATATAATTTATTTTTTATTTAATTTTTTTATTGAAGGTATAATATTTTATGTTTATATTTTAAAAGTTTTTTATTATATAATGTAGTAAGTACCTATGCGATGTATAATACAGTAAGAATTGTAATTCAATATAAAATATATAAAATTAATATATTAAAAATTTGTTATTTTGTAAATTTTTCATTTTTCATTTTTTATAATCTTTATTTAAGAAGGTTTGGCTATCATCCGTGAGGAATAGGTTTTGTGTCAGTCGAGGTCGTAGTTGTCTATTTTTGATTTTGTGCATAGGTTGTGGTACCTATTGCAGGATTTCTTCTGAAGTTTATTCACCGTGGTTTTTGATCCAACTATGTAGTAGAGGTATTCCTAATTATGAAATTTCAATTTCAATAAAAGTAATTGCAGTTTCCTTCTTGGTACCTGTAACTCTTTAGAAGGAAATTAAAATTTCTAAATTCCAGTTATAATTTATTATAATATACAAATTACACAATATTTACATGCTTTCTGAAAAGTGAGATAAATAACAAGTGTATAATCACCCATGCATACTAATTTCTAATCTCTCCTCTTTCATACACCCTAGAATAATCTTCCCCTAGTATTCTCAAATTCCATAAATTGTCGGATTTATATTATTATTTACTATTATTACTATATATTTTAAAAATAATAATGTACACGGATTAAATTTATTATATTTAATATACATATATATGTATATTATATAGTATTAGATAAGATTTATATTTCATAAAACTAAATATAAATAAAAATACTACATTTGTCTAAATAATATTTTCAGTTTTTGACAAAATTAAGTTTTATTTGAGCTTATTTTTATTTTACTCTAATAATTTATTGAATATCGTTAATCAATAACGATTTAAAAATAAATATTAATAATAAGGTGTTACTAAAGAAAACGTCATATTTTTTTTTCGAGGCAGTGTGCATTTTAACGATGTGTTTAAAAGGATTATACCTACTTAATTAGAGTTTGTTATTCTAAAACTGTTGGTCCGACACGCGTTTTATTCAAAATGCGGATATAAGTAAACGCGATTATATGTGTTGAAAGATTAACAATTCAATATTAATGTGTAAAAATATTATATTGTTAAATAGATTCATTCATGCCGTGTTGAGCTACATCATATGGAACAAATTTATGTTATTTTTTCATAAACCTTTTTATTTTTTTTTTTTTTTTAAGATTTTTGACAATCTGCACTGATATTTGAAAATAAGTACAAAATATCATGAAAGGACAACATTGTATAAAAATTAATGGTGGGAGAAAATACAAAACATCACATATTTAATCATGTGGCTTTTATAATATCTATATAATACCTACGTGAAAAAAATGTGCGTCCCCAATTTGATAATGAATGTAAGATTTAAGATAGATATATGTATGGCTTTCTATTCAACATATTATATTGTCGAAAAACGGTTATATTATAATAAAATTCACGTAATATTCATTAAATTATAATTCACCGATAAACTCAACTCATACCAAAGGTGCGGAAATAACTTGTCAACAGCACCAGACTATTTATTTGCACTTCTTTTGGAACTCGTCGTTGAATAGTTTTGAAATAAAACATATTATGTTTTATTCTTCCGTAATATGGATTTGTTGTGGGTGATTTTTTTTAAGTTTTCAATAATAATATTTACTCAAGATGAGATGAGAATATTATAATATAGTGCGTACAATAACAATATTAATAAATATCTTCCTTGCCACACAGTCAACGTAGTTAAAATTCAAGAAAAACAATTTAATTTGATTATATATAAACTTGTGTGTTTAATTTAATACCTAATAATACAATAATATTACCTTTATCCTTTGATGTATTACGGCGTGTTTGAGCAATTTAAACAACCAAACCAAATCGTGAAAACTTCGATCTAGGACATAGTGTATAGAATATTTTATTTATTCGGTGGATTCCAGGGAGATCAAGTTATAAATCACTATACAATACTATACAACAATCAGGGAAGGAATATCTTTTAAAACAAATTATTTTAATCATGTGGTTAAAAATAAACATAAAATTTATCGTAATTTTGTCGATGAAATGTGTACATTTTGTTTGCAAAAAACGGTGTATACAACCAGGAAATAGTTAATAAAATAATGTTATTTCTTTATACTTTACCTAAATATCACACTAGAAACCAAGCATTGTTATAAATTAAATTTTTTTTTTGTATAAATCGTATAAAACATTAAATGAATAAAACGTTTGTTTTGTATTATTTTAAAAAAAACTTTTTTTTTCAACCCTAACAACAAATATATATAAATTTAAATATATTGTTTAGTAGAGTGGTTTTCAAACCAGGTAGAAACTTTCACAGATAATAGACATTTTTGAGAAATGTATACATTTTCACTAACTTACCTATAGAAAAACCTTTAAATATGAGATACTCTGAATTGCAGACACTTTTATGGCTAGATTTTGATAATTTTTATCCTAACTTTTATATACCTAAGTATATTTTATCAATATAATATGCACTTTATATATTATTATACTATTATAATTTATTTTATCATTATTGTTTTTATAAAATATTTCATTTGGTAACTGATTATATGGTAAATAGTTATTCATATAAGTAAATTAGTTCATACAAATAATATAAATATACATATGTGTATAATTTTATAATTTTTTGATATATTTTTATATTAATCATTTTTTTAAATTTATCCACCCTTTCCTATTTAAATTTCTGACAACATTTCGGCAATTGAGAGTTTCTATGTTTAAAGGTTTTACTATATTATTATTTAATATTTTGTAAAATTTAAAAAAAGAAATATAAGCCACATACATTATAGTAAATTCGCAATTTAATCGTAGAGTATTATTTTGTTGGTGTTGAGCTGATAGACAAAAATGTAATTTCTAGACGCCGTATTAATATAACAATACACACACACATATATATATATTATATATGTATAATGTATATATCAAAATTTAAACTGTAATGGTATACAGTATAAATGCGGATCTCACGGTGCTGCAGGATGACTTAAATGACATAGTGACGATGTGACGGCGACGGTATTTTTTATGCCAGACGTATTCATTTTGACGATTACGAAACGCGTATCAAGAAAAAAATAACAATATACGAGGGACCCGTGCCAATATAGCCGACGCATGTTTAACGGACGACTATGCCAAAAATCTAAATTACCAACCATTTTATGTATAGGTATGTTTATTATAATACATTTAATCGAATAATAATATCGTTAAGTGCAATATCGATTTCGGAAAACGCATACGGTACCGTCATGTCTCAGTAGAGTGTTGACTGTTGATACGTTTTTCTTTGACAAAAATCGACTGAAATGCGTTATTGCGCCAGATTAGACAGACTTAAATATATTTTCCGTTAACTGTTAATGTACGCAACTCTATGCTGGATGATAAATTTAATATAAAATATAATTATAATAATTTATAGATACCTAATTAATTTTCGAGCCGTCTGTGGTCAATCGACTGTTATATTTAACATATCGCAATCGATTGTCAAGCCAACTCTGCGCAATTATTTTGACAATGGCACTCGAAGATATCTAAAATCTGGTTGTGTTTTCAAATTACTTTTTCCAATACGAAAAATAATAGTTAAAAATGTATGATATGTTTTGATGTGAATGGTTAAAATATTTTGTTTGTTATGTGAAAACAAGTTTTCTTGAAATTAATAAAATAACTGCATAATATACAATAGTTACCACAGAAAGAGTTGGTTATAATATCATAGGCATTTTAAGACAAATGGTAAAAACTTGTTATATAAACGTTTAAAAAAAGAACGAATTATATATTATAAAAATAAAACTGAAACATTATTTGGCTTTCGAACTACAGTTTGGAAATGTGGATCGTGCCGTTTTCGCAATCCTCGATTTAATTATAGTATAGTCCCTCCTCGTATAGGAATAAATGCGCAGCACTCCCCTTTGCAGGATACAGAATAATATCAGATGCACAATTTAACACTGCCGGCAAATGAGCCAGCCCAGGAGCGCGCGTATCAAAGCCCCCTCGGGACTGATTTAGTAGACCGATTTAGTCTACCCGATAAAACGCATTTCCAAATATTCCTATTCTACCACGCTGCTTCATATCCGTCGGCTCAGCCGAAATCATATAGTACGACTTATATATTATATATATATATATAAACACATCCACATTATAAACAGCAGTCGGTATGACAGGTATGTCTGCCGTAAATCAGTCATATATCATTGGTATATATATATATTATATAAAACGTTTTTGCGTTCATTTTTTTATTTGTTTATTTATTGTTATTATTATTTATTTTATTTTATTTTCGAATCTTGCGCACGCGAATCGTAACGAAACCGTGCCAACACCGTAGTAGCGGCATTCAAAAATAGCTACACGACGCGACCCAAAAGACAAATGACCGGCGGCGGCGGCGTTCGAGAGACCGTTTGAAAAGCGTAAATATCGCAGAAATATATTATGATATTATTTTATGTATGTATTTATATAATATATATCTACCTACAATATCCGTTTGCCCTAAAAGCTTGACCGACTTATAAAAGACCATTGCTACCGTCTAGTGGACTGGCATAATATACGTTAATACACTGAAATATTATAAGACATCATATCATGATATTAATATCGTTGTTCGAAAATATTAGTCTAACATAAGGTCTTAGAATCAAAGCAAACGGATACGAGTGGATACATTTATTTGCTGTGGAGAACTGGGAAGTGGTAATAATTGGCATTAGTCTCCCTATTTTGACATGATTAAAGTTGTAACCGGCTGTTAAGAAACAGCGTCTATATAATAATTATATTCAAATACCTTGTATCACGATGGTTTGAAATAATATTAATAAAAAAACACTATAGAAACGTGTCCGATATATTTTTAAGTAAGTAAACATTTACCGTAAGTGTTGCAACTCTATTCAAATAATTAACTGCACTTGTAAAACTAATAATTTAATATTTTTTGTTTTGGGGAAAAAAATCCGATTACCAATTTAATCTTTAAAAAATATAACAAATGGAATCTCATTTATTGGTCGACGATTCCTTAAAAAGTTTATTTCTGGTTAAAATATAAAAAAAACTTCACCAATTTTATCAGGATACGTTTGAAATTATGAAAAGCTATTTCGTGTATGTTGGTCTTTTTTCAGATTTCTGTCATTTCTGATATGTATTACAAGCCACGATCGGCGCACCAAATGTGTTTTATTTTTTACAAGTAAAAAAACAATAATATTATGAAAACGATGTTTCTTAATAAAATATTTTGAATTTCCTGATTTAAATTAAAATATCATACAATGTATTAATATGTGCACTACAAATAAATAAAATTATATAACAATTCTAGAAAGCGCAAAATTAAAGTAATGAAAGTTTCAACTTCGTAGTAAGTATCTGTTGAATAAAAAAAATTATGTATTTGAAATGAGTTTTCCTAGAACCTACAAAAAATAAGGCATTTTTCATCGAAATCCTGTCCCTAATTTATTAAATCGAATACCAACATTTGGAAATTGTAAAAAGCGAGACATCAATATTTTACAAAATAATTATTTTCATTATTATTATTATTATTGCAGTACCAAACCGTACACTAAACTCGACAAAATGATTACTCGCCACTTAAACATATTTGGTATACGGTTTCTACGCGCTCGTCCACCACGAAATTGTATGCACATTCAGCAAGCACCAATAACGCCATTGTCTGTAATTGGTAGGCTACAACTAGCCCATCACTATCTGCACTTGCAATGCAGTTTAATTACAATCGTACAACAATATTACAATACGTTATATTTTAGTTTTACCCTCTCGAACTGCCAATATTATAATGTACACAGTACTCAGTAATAATCATTCACTTTATCACGTCCCTGTTTCAAATGGTATCAATCGATATTATTATTAACACTCTCGAAGCTACAGACGCCATTCGACCTTAATTTTCTAGGGTGCTATTGTGCTAAAATTATACAAAGTCTACGATACATAGATGATATTACTTTATTATATTACTAACAATATTTTTTATAATAATAATATCAATTTTTCAAATCAAAGATAAACAATAAATAACTATTTTTATTAAAAAACTTACCTATTATTAATTTCAAATGTATATAATATGTAATAATATGTCTTCAGTTTTTAATTGATCTGTTAAATTGTTTTCAATATTCCCATTTCCCAAGTTTGAAAATTTTTCTTGTAACAGTCTATGTCTATTTTTTTATTAGTCACATTATATAAATTAACACAATAGTGTATGTAACTAAAACAAAATAACATAATTAACTAAATTGTATGGGGATGCTAAAATAATATTTTAGTGTGCTAAGAACTACTTAGCTGTATGTCTAGCCATAATGTGTCTTGATGGATCCAGAACGCCCTCATCCATCGTGGCCCTGTACGCGGACGTCAATCTTAGAGGTACCAAAATAATTTTTATTATCAGCGAAAAATCTGGAAAATTTAACTCAAAGTTCAGCATATATTGTTCTCATAATAATTTTAAAATATCAAAAATACATAGGCTTTATTTTATTATTATTTTTTTTTTATCAGCGTTTGAACTTTAAACAACATTAAATACACTTGTACGAAAAACAACAACCTTTCCTCTGACAGTTATAATTATGGTTGTAATTCAAAAATGCTTTTAACCTAGTTTTGAATATTATTATTATTTTTATTTTTATTTTCTATATACAATGAAATATTCATTATTCATAGTATTTAGATTAAACTACTAATATATAATATTGTCTTATTCATATCATTCTAATGTATGCCAGTATTTACTTATTACTTACAAATTAATAACATTATTATTATTATATATAATATGTGATACTGTAGTATAATAATAAAATAATTAATATTATAATATATTTTTTTAAACAATTATATTAAATTACCGTATTTCTATTGTAAAAAAAACCCAAATTATTAATACATAGTAATATATTATATAAAAATAATAATAAAATATTCTTAGATATAATGGCTGACACTGTGTCTACATTCAGAAACATTGCTTTCTAATCCAACTTATTATACAGCATAGTGACTTCTCAGGGTTTTTATTTTTTATTTTTACAGTCATTATGTTAATGATTTATAATTTAATATACCTATTTATAACTAAATTGTGAAATTATTTATTTTATTTTTATTTAATACTAGTCAATGTTTCAATATTTATTATTCGTTTTTCGAATTTTTATGTTTGGTCTCAGTAAATAGTGATATATGATTTCGTCTTACTATTGGATTCGACGTTTATTATAATTAAATTATGTGTTATTGTAATATTATTGAAAAGATGTATTTACTCAACTTTAGTTTTGTGTGTAAATTGAATATTATGTATTTAATTGTATATTTATAGTATAGTATAATATGTATCATTAACCCAAAAATATTTGTTTAATCTATAGTTAAAGGCGTTTGTCGTGTAGTATATTATATAATAATATAATATATAAACATAAAAATAAGAGTACAATACTACGTACTACAGCAGCTGCATTAGAATTTTAAACTGTTTTATAGCATACCTACATAAAAAGATATATGAGTGGGCAATATAAAGTTATATAATGTAAGCTCATAAATGGATTAATAGGTACATATTTTATAGAAAAACACCCGTAATTTTATTTATCGTATTATTTTTTTTTCACGATTTTACTCAAGTATTGGAATCGAAACAATATTTTTTACGAGACAAAAATATAAATTATAGAGCATATTATTATTGTTGTGTATGTAATATGAAATTGCAAAATTAACAGTAATAATGAACGATAAAAATCCATTAAATTAGAACATTTCACATAAATAACCCATTTTAAACATTAAGCACTGAGAAGTGTTAATATGTTTTTTAAAAAAAATATTTTTTTAGTCGTTTTAATGTTATGAAATGAATTATTATCTACCTACTCATTTTCTATAGCATAAATAATCGCGGGTAATTAAAAAGTAAAAAGTGATTTTAATTTTTTTATTCGTTATAATATTATTGACTGTTATAATTTATAAATAATTTATTTAAAAACATTGTTGATACATTATATATTATACCGTTATAATATTGTGATTAAAATTAATTTTAATAGTGAGTAGTTTATTTATTTTTATTATTATTACCTACTATTATATTATATCACGTATTAAGATGGTTAGTCATTTGTTCATTATATTTTATAATGGTTTATTTTTATATATTAGTTTATTGGTTCATTACGAAGATTAAAGGACATGTTAATCTCCCGAGGCGATAATTCTCTCTTTGAACGCTAAAAGAGAAGAAAATTAACTATTTTTTCTTGTTAATAACAAAATCTAAAGAACTCTTTGCCGCATATACGTCTCGATTATATTTACATTTACCTCTCAAGAGAGATTAATCAATTTTAACCCTTTCATTAGAATCTGCCATTGTTTGCACAATACTTCTCACACTCCAGCATAAAATTACACTAATGGTACTATATATATCCTACAGATTATACGAGTAGATAAAATTACACAGATACCTGTAGATCACAGTACCTACGTAATAAATTTAAGTTGTGTTTTATACTTTGGCAGAATGTGTTAATAATGATAAAAATAATATTATGTACAATGACACACAATAATATTATTGAATAGTGATGGGAATACTGGGATGGTGTATCCTTTTTGTGTAGGTTGAATACTTTGGAATACAACTACATAGATTTTGAGCAAATAGAGAAAGAGCTATTATTATTTTTAGATATTAAGTTAATGTAGGTTAAACGCCATTGTAGTTGAACCCTTTATAAAATTTATATGTATATATCATATAAAAGGAGCTCCTAATATAGTTTTATTGTAACAAAATATTAAATTTA
Organism: Rhopalosiphum padi; assembly: GCF_020882245.1. Classification (NCBI taxonomy): domain Eukaryota; kingdom Metazoa; phylum Arthropoda; class Insecta; order Hemiptera; family Aphididae; genus Rhopalosiphum; species Rhopalosiphum padi. Next base: position 5,436,156 of record NC_083598.1, on the reverse strand, counting down.
TCGGAAAACGACGTTTTTGTGTAATGAGTTAGCTTATAAATGTGTCTAAATTTGGCTACATTGTACTTGAGTCTTAATTCAAATTTAAGACTATCAATAATATAATGTTTAATCAATTATCAATTCTCAGTACACGATGTTTCAAATATATGACCAATGTGTGTTTATAATTCACATATTTAATAGAATATATTTAAGCTTTTTAATCATTTTTATCGTTAGTTGAACGATTAAAAAAATAATTCTACAACTACGATGAAGTAATTCCAGCAAGTGTCAGTTATTTCGAGTTAATCTTAATAATATTTAAAAAAAATAAAAAAATAAAATAAAATCCAAGCAATTTTATTCTAGGTTAATAATATAATAAAATATAATCATTATAATCCATGTTTCTACGTTTAATTAATACTTCATTAATGAAAATGACGATTTGAAGTTAAATTTACATATTTATTTACCATGCTAAATTAAATAGAATATTAATTTTATTTAATAAGCACTAAAATAAAAGGAAAATTTTTACATGAGCGATAAATATCTAAACATCAAATATTAATAGGAATGAATAATTTTGAAGCGTTTTAAACTAGAATATTTTACACATACTATTATAATTCTAATGATTTAATACTATTTTAATAACATTCAATACTGTTTTAAATTCAGCAATAATTATCAATAAGTATTATTTACTTAAAAGTACATTTAGTTCTGAATTGATTTTGGTTTTATTTTATGTAAATTAAAATTATTTTTATAAATAAACAAATATTAATAAGTTGTGATTAAAAAGTGTAATTACTAATTTACTCTAAAAATCATCATGGTAATCATAAATATAATATTAAAATTAGATCTTTATTATTTAAATTACTATAAATGATAATAATTTATAATTTTATTTTGAACTAAAATGTAAAAATATATAATATTATTAACGTCTACCGAAAAATCGTTATATCGTTAAAAAAAATACCCTTATATTAAATACTTGGCATAAGACGTTTAATACTTTACATCAACGAAAAAAAATTCTTATAAGAATTCCAGACATATCAGCTATGTTAAATTCCGTATAAAGCAATCAACGAACATTCAAAATACATTTATTTGTTGATATCGAAGTCAACGAAAAAATAAAAGAATTTCTTGCGACTCTGTGTTGAATAATTATATTATACTTTTGCAGAGAATGGATACAAAAATATATTTTCTTTGGAATTAAATGTCTGTTTATAAGTAAAAATAGTAGTGTTTTGTTGTCAACAATCGTTTATTGATTATACGATTTGAAATAAAACAAAACAAAACAAATATTATACGCGTTATTTGTTATTCAGTTAGAGAATATTCATACACAATAAAATAACCTTTCATATAGTGCGTTTCTGAGTTTCACGCGTGATGTAATTTTCAAGTTGAGTTCTAAGTTGAAGTTATTTTACCCTAATATCTTAGTAAGTTTTGAACCTAGAAGTTGAATGTTTTTTTTTCATTTTTTATAATATTTCTAAGTACATTTTTGGGACCACGCAATCCTCAAAATTGTGGAATTTTGAGAAATGGCTTTAACATAATATTATTTTTACCTCTGTATTATTCATTGTTTTTCATAGAACCAAAATAGAAGAATATCATATTAAACGCATTGTAAAACTACAAATAAGATAAATACATCCTACTTGAATAATATTTCAATATTTCAATGATATAGACGATATAGTTTAAGTACAACTACGTAAGTAGCGTTTTATATGGACAAATTGATTATACTGATGTGCATTTAAACTTTTTAAATTGTATGATTTTTTCATTCCATTTTGTCATATGATGAATACGACTTGAACAAAAACTAACCCAAAAATACGGTATATTCCAATTAATTATTGCATGTAATATGAACTTGTAAATTTTACGATAAAATAAATTAATTCATATTTTGGAGGCGGAGCGTATTAACCACCACCCCTTTAACAACTAATGTGTATATGTCAAATGCAATTCTCTTAAATAATTTATAGCATAACACTGTATTTTATAAAATTACATTAAATTTAATATTGAGCGATAGATATTCAATAATATATGTACTGAAATTTAATTTTTTTTTTAGTTAACTTTAAATGTCCCTACAATTAATTTTTACATTCTTACAAAAAAAAAGTAATATTAAACAAAATTTAATGACAGATTAAAAAAAAAAATAATTTATCAAATATTGTAGTTTATTAATATGTATGTAGTATTAGTACTTTAAGTATTCAAATTATGCATTTTAAATATACAAACAATTTAGATATCAATTTTTTTTTAAATTTTCATAAAACTTGATATCTCGAACTTTTTTCTGTTTAGCCCATGAGTTTGATATAACGAGAATCTATTGTATCAAAATGCATTATTAATAGGAGAATAAACATGGACGAAAAACCCATAGTTGATAATCCTGAGATAAATTTACAATATATGCTATAAATGTTAAGCAGCCATGTATGTTTTGAGTCGTTTGGAAGGGTTCTTAGGAAGTTTGTTTGAAGCTAAACGACTGATTAGCTAATCAGAATTAAAATAAAGTTTTGCATGAAAGCGTTTATAAAAACTATTAATAGTTTAATTAATTGAGTAGATTTTGAAGTATGTTCATAAGAACTCGTTTGAGACAAACTCAGATGCTCTGGTAATCAAAACTAAGACAGACGTTCTAGAAGGCTTGAATAGTTTTCTCATAAGAGTACTTAAAATAATCCCACATGAATATATTCTTTACGCCAATAGCGTAAGTATGCGACTCTTAAAATATAATATAAGTTTAAAGAATAATTATAAGAGGGCGTTAACAAGACATGCAGTCTAGAGTTCAGCTTCTTGAGCTTATTCCTAAAAGATAGAAGACCAGATAAGTGTATTGAAATCTATAGAAATTGTATACGTAAAAATGTTTTAATACATTTACTTTCATTCTTTTTAGAAATAAATTTTACATCGAATTTCATCACTGTAAACTTCATGTTAAAATGTAATTATTATTTTTTTTTTCTTTGTAAATAAATGTGAAGGATGTTTTAGTTGTTAAACGTCTATATTATAGTTAACTATCTGAGAATAGGTTATCAACGCGATAATTTTATCTTGATAATGTTTGCTGCAGTATATAACTGATTTTTCCAACTGATTTAGTTAATAGTTTCGCAACGTTTAATACATTGTGATATCGTATTGGATTATTTAAGTATAATAATAATAAATTCGATAAATTATTACATTAATGATAATGACTTTTATAGAAAAATGTTTACCTCTTTTAATACAAAATACATACGATTCCCCTTTACTCTTTAGTGAAATATATTGGTTTGCTGCTTAAAATATCACTTGGTTATTGGTCACGCAAAACAAGGTCTGATTTTAAGTTATCAATGGACTTCATGGCTTTTGAAAATACCTTCACAATACCTATAGTACCTACAGTGTATGATATTATCGCTTAGTGAAAATTGTTTAAACGCTGGTTGATATTATTGTGTGTCTTATCGTTTTAATTTAATTCGTCGGATGCATTGAATTCAACACGAAGTGAAAATACATATAACTGGTGAATTAAATGCTGCAGGTTGAACAAAATTGTGTTGTGCAAACATAATATCTGCTTTTCAAATTTAATGTTAACAATTTGTAAGCCCAAATATAAATCCAGGTAGGTATACATTGTACATAGTCTGTATAGAATAACTTGAACGTCTATAACAGTTCATAAACACACATTAGTTACAGTAAAACAATTCTAAACGATTTACGATTTGTTCATAGCACCGATATGTAATACAAATATGTACATTGAAATAATATGACGATCCATATATAATTTAATTGGTTTTAAATCCCACGGGGCATACTTATAGTAAATCATATATCGTGTGTATAATAATATAAATATATATAATCATATATAGCTACGTAGAACTTATTATTATTTTTTTTTTCCACTCGTTATACTCAGCTGCAGTATAACGAGGACCTATCTTTGTCAATAATATAAGCATAATATGGAGACTCGGTGATATGATTGGAGCAAGAATGGAGAGTTCTGATGACAATGGTATATATCGGAGAATGAACGAGTAAATATATAATAATCATTTTGCGTATTACCGATATACTCGCACGTAGGTACTCAACTAGTTACGTATAATATATGATGGATATTTACTATGTATATATTATATTATGTTATGCGTGTGTGTGTGTGTACATGTGTGCGTGTTCTTTTTATTCATTTTCCTTCCGTCTGCGGCAGCCATTTCGGTTTTGGCCAATATTTCACGTATTGTCTCCACGTGAACCGGGAATTTGCTCAAATCCCGAGTTGGCTTTTACTCAGATACCATTATGGTCGGGACGTCAGTTGATGCGCTGTAACCTGTAGGGCGAGAGGGAGAAATGACGTTTTGGATAATATGTAAATTATCCATTGTTCGGTAAGAGTATACGGGGGCAATAAAACATATGGTAATGAAAATATCACGTGTGGGACTAGGAAAACGGACGGAAAGAGAAGACGAAGAAGACGACGACGACGACGATGGTGGCGTAGAACCAGCAACAGCCAATGTGCAATGTGTTGTATTTATGTATATTATAGTTACGGGATTTGTTTAGCAGGTAAATTCACCGTTATTCACGTATGTTTTCGGGTTGTACAACCAATCTCCCGCATCAGTCGAAAGCCTCGCGAGACTTGTCCGAAATGTATCCGAATGTGCGTGTTGTCACGCATAACAATTATAATTATTAAACCTTTGGTTTTTAGGATCAATGTGATTTATTTTTTCCGACGAAAATCCGTAAAAGTATATATTTTTATTTTTATTAAAACAAAAATAATAATTGTATTTATAATAATTTTGATATGTTATTTTTTCACAAACTGTTTATGATTTACATTATAATTCATTAACACTGTAATACATTTTTTACATTTATTTCATTAGATTGGTTTCGATTTGAAACATTAATTAGGTAAAATATATTCGTGTTGTGGATTAGGACCTATGAGAGTAGTTCAGAACATGTGAGATACACAGAGGTATTTGATACGATTCATGATAATTTGTAATCTAAATTTCACAACTATTTTAACAAATTACAAAAATAAAATATCAATAAATACATATAGAATATATATTTACAAATATTTTAAATGTAATAAGAAGGTAAATCGATTATTATTCGTACGAATAATTCCTAAATATTAATTTCAGCTATTACCTTATATTATACTATATGTACACGGTGAAGAATATAAACTTATTAACAACACAAAATGCATATTAACCCAATATGGCATGATGTGTTTCATGCCCATTAAAAATAATAATTAATGCAACATGCATAATATTTGCACACGTTAATAAGAAATCGAATTCTCGTCTTAAGATTAATAATACCCACACGACTTATGAGTACATTTACGGTGAATGATTTCAAAACATAGTGTTTTATATTTCAGTACTTCACAGGTACCTATACTTTTAAACTCTTAATGGTAATTTATTATAACTACCTAACAAATTATACATATACCGTAACTGTATACCTACGATAACGTATATTGTGATAATATAACTGTGCAAGCGTACAACAATAATTCTTGAATGTTATTAAATATATAAATACGCAAGGTAGTTACTTATTCCATAACATATTATAATATGAATATAAACATCGAGCGTTTAATATATCGTTATAATATTTGTTTAAAACGAAAACTTTAAATGCACAACACGGTGCAATTTTGATCGAATCGGAATATAAACTTTGTTTTCTCTGAATCAACGTTTATATAAACAAAACCCATTCATTTGATATTATGTTGTTTTAATAAATTGCTTGTTTTGAGAAATTAAATGGGCAATAGAAGCATAATTCCACGTAACTATGCAGTATAATAATTATTTATACATATAATATATTTATATAAAGTGCCACGAAAATAATGTTAATTAAATAAAATATAATAAATTGCTTAATATTGTAATTTTTATTGAATTTATTGAATAAAAATAAAAAGTTTTTATCAAAATTACGTGAAATTTCCAATTTAATTTATTTTTAGTAATATAAACGAATTAAAAAAGTCATAAATTTATTGTTAATTACTCGTAGGTATTGAATATTAAATTAAGTAGTACGAATGTTGCTCATGCATATAATTATCATTTAGCTGATGATAATTTATGTTTTAGTCATTTTATAAAATAGTTAACTATAATGTGTACTTGTTTCTTGATGGAACGAATAAATTACTATAGATGTTGCCATTAGATCAATCATAATTTTTAACCAACGTAAATTATTAAAACAGCATGATATATTAGGTTATTATAACATCATGAAAAAATAAAATGTATATACTTAGCAATTTAAGTTAGTAATTTTATTTATTAAGTTCCTTAAAGTTATTTCATAATAATTATTTTGTTTTGCTTGTAATTTTTTTTTTTAGGAAAAAAATCCTAAATGTATGAAATAAGAGTACATTTTTACAATATATTGGAAAAATATCAATATAAAGAGACTGGCAATCGAGTTCTGCCGTGTATCATGTTTCGAATGGGTGGGTGGGTCATTGTAATGAATGTGTTAAATTTGAATAAAATGATAAATCATCATTGTATACGAGAAATGAATTTAAACGAAGACGGTCTATCAGGCAACAGCCTAAGTATATTTCAAGTTATGTATTTTGATAATACTATTAGGTAAAGTAATTTATTATACTATGAGTAAACAAATGCAGTAAGTTGAAATACTTTTTGACAAAAATATTATTGTGTGTATAATATACAACATTAAACGTAATTAAAGCGTTATTTCTCCATAAATAATGTTTTTGAATTAGAATAAAATAATGAATATCATTATTTATAGTTTAAATATAATTTCGTTAAAATTTGAACTTAAAATGTTAAAAACAAAAAATATAACACTTATTTATGTTTCAGATTATTTAGTTACAGTATAAACTGCTTATGAAAAACTTTGTATTACATTTTCAATTCTCCACTATAAAAATAAATCGTTAATTAATAATAAAAATAAATTGTTCATTTTATAAATTTTCAAATATAAATTTTCATGAATGTATTTTGTCAAAATTTGAACTTCAAATGCTTATAAGAATAAAGTATGCCTATGTATCTTGCATATCTGTAAAGAAACATATGTAAGATCTTTTATGCAATTTTCATGCATTTGTACCTTATGAATAATATTTAACATTTATAAGAGAAAAAAATAGTAAATTTCAATTTGTATAAATAACTCAAAAAGAGTAGAAATATTTTTAAAATTTTATCATACAAAAAAATTGATTATATAAATATTTGGTGAACATTTCAAGTGTCTACGGTAAGTCATTTTTTAATTACAACAAAATATCAGATATCGTTTAAGGAGAAATAGTTATATTAACAAGTAAATCTCATATAAGCCGTAAAAATTTAAGCTTCAACACTCATAAAAGATAAATTTGAATTTCCGGTAGAATTTTTTTTTATATAGGTTGAAAAACATATAAAAATCTGGTATTAATTTTCAAATAAAGATAAAAGAATAATTTTTAACTATAACTGTTGTTTGTTTTTCCTGATTATTATGAAAAATACTAGCAACTTTGATATATTCTAAATACAAACTAAGTATAATTTACTATTGGAAAATTCAAAATACTCTCAAAGTTCAAAATTGAAGAATTCTTTTGATTATACTTAACGTATATACACAAAAAAAACCACACATACACATCATAGTAAAATCAATAAATTCACGGATTCGCTCATAATCTAAAAATGTTTTAATTTTAATAAGAAAAAAAATAAGTATCATATGAAAAGTTTTAAAAATATTTTCCACTGTTCTGTGAATGCCACGAAAACCAAAAGCAAAAAAAAAGAAAATAACAGTTATGAGTATTGAAGTATAAAAACAATTTTAGATAAAATCTCCCAGTGGATTTGTGAACAGAAACAAAGCAACCGTCTAAAAAAAAAAAATCTTCAATATCTAAACTTTATATCTTTAGAATTATTGATGTATAGATAGATGCAATATTTAAAGCATCTGTTGCTATTTTGACGGACACTTGCTATCAACAAAATAATGTAAACTAATTTAATAAAAAATACTGCATCGATCATTTCACAATAATTATTTAACAACGTTTTGGCAGGTGATTTGAAATACAATATGTTTGGTATGTATTGTTGTAATTTAGCATAAATTTCTATTATGCCACAATAAATGTGTTCATTTTTAGTTGTATATACTATTTTAACTTGTTGAGTTAAGATAATTCAAGAAGTGGCAGCACATGGTATGTCGCTACTCGCTAGGTCATCTATTCCTTACCTACGGTGTTATTGAGATACCTAGTCACAATGGTTATTTTAGTATCAAAATTAAATTTTAAACTAATAACTTTAAAACATTACATTATTTTTTTTTTGTTTTTTTCATAATATATAATATACATCTACTAACATCACAGATTTATAATGATATACGTGACGCAAGTTTTATAATAACAATAATTATCACAAATAGAATTTTGTTTATACTTTTCGGGGTATCGATAGATATTCAAGTATTTTGGCCTGAATTCGACAATAATGAATTATGATGGATTATAGTTTTATTGTCACAAGCTAATATATTCAGACGATAAATTGTAGATGTATATAAATAGTATAACGCAGGGGGAGAAAAAGTTTATTATGCTCGTAAATTATATAAATTATATTTGATTATGAAACTTTTGAACAACACACACACTGTAAGTATACACACCAGAGGAAACTCTGGTGTCCGGGTGTTTGCCGAAACCGAGTTTACTGTGAATAAGAGTGCGAATTATTATTATAATATTGTTCCGTTACGTCAATTAATTTTTTAACTAATTTATTTTTCTGGAAAAGTAATTTTTCGTGCATATTATTTATGGTACGTTATGAAATTGTATTTACTACACGTCATGTATTTACACAATAATTATTCCTATAAAAAAAAATAATATTCCTATGTTATGCTCCCAAAATAGATACAAATCGCTCAGAGTATAACTATTACATACTATTATACAGTAAAATCCCGTTACAACCAACTCCAGAGGACTGCATTTTTTTTTCGTTATAACGGAAATTTCGTCGTAACGAAAATTCGAATAAACTCTTTATAAGCCCTGATTTTCGACAGGAGACTTCTATGACTTTCGTTATAACAGGATTTTTCGTTGTATTGGTATTCGTTGTAACGGTAATTTACTGTAATATAATACCAATATTATAGTAATTCAATGAAATAGTATAACATCGAATTAAATTATAAATCTCTGTCCCACGAAATAAAATAGTATTTGGTATAATATCGAGTTGTAAAAGATAAAAATAAATAAATAGTCAAAAATATTGAGATAGTAATTTTTCATCGTAAAGTCAACCACTGTCCAATAAACTGTTTTTAATAAATCACTACAACAATGTTGTAAATAGTTGATCAATATTTATGATATTGCTATGATGATGGACGTAAATAATACGGCAATAGTTATTATATTTGTATTATGTCAATTTTCATTATTTTATAGAAACTACTACTAATACTATTTTAAGTGTAGATAATATTTTTCAAGTTGTCATTATATAACAATGCTGATTACCGATAAAAAAAAAGGCATTCGGAAATTATTTTATCATATTAATATACATACATAAGAAAAATCCAATTTACAATATTTAACTACTGTCGAATAAACGACTTTAAACTTTAGTGCAACTCACACTCGATAGTCGATATGTTTCAATCCGTTATTTAGATGTAAAATTTGTATTCTATTTTGAAAGTTTTTATAATGATTAATGTTCTAAGATATACGAGTAATGCTTAGATTTATTGTTATTGATATTTGATACAATTTAAATAATATAAAACAAAACAAAAAAAGTTTACCTAAAACTTTTATAAAAATGATAATAATAATAAAAACAAAAACAAAATACAGATGCCAGATGGGTTCTTGTTTATAATTTAGTAAGTGTCTATAGATGCATTAAACTAATTTAATTTTCTAGAATGAAGATTATAAGTTACTGAATTGGAATATTTTGATGAATTATGCTTTAATTATTTAGCAGAAATGCAGTGCAAGTAAAATTAAGAGAATTATATTAATTACATCAACTGCTTCTTTGGAAAATGCATACGAAATCAACCCGTTCAAACTACTTGAAAGCTTCCAGGTAGATTATACAGTGTACATAATTTAACCGTCTATATTTACACAATTCAAGAAAAGTAAAGATAATGGCAATCAAAGAAATTATGACTTGGTCTGGGTACTTCCAAAGTATTTAATATATATATACGACAATGACACTACTATAATACGTTGTTTACTACGCCATTAACTTTTTAAACACAACCTGCACTGAGTGGGTAACTTGAAAAGGAATAACAGAACAATTCGGTGTTAAACAGTAGTAATAATGTCAATAATTGTATTTAGAACGGTATTCGAGAGTAGAATTCTGGATTTAATTAATATATACTGTTTCAAAAACACGGAAACGAGACGAGTATAAATAATATTAATTTATGACACGCGTTGGACGTAACGTCACGTTTTACAGTTTGGGTTTGTCGTAAAATATGTTTACCATTAATATGGTAAAATAATTTTTATGCGTGGCATTATTGAGTAGTTCGATTCTAATTAACATTATATCGTGTGTTTGAAGATAACATTTCTAAGATAGTATTTAACATCTTCTTAAAATGAAATACACAAAGTTAATTTATTATGAAAACAAGACGAATAAAATGTAAAATGAAATAAGCAATTAAAAAAAGAAAAAAACAATTATCTTGTTCTGTTTATTTTTGGCTGTTTGAATGACAACTACATAAATTGAAGTGCTTACAAATTAAAAATATGATATTATGCAAAAAAAAATATTATATAATATACCTGAGATCACCTATAAATAATAGAATTGTATTAGACATTTTCAATTGAAACATGAGAGCTGTCTCAACAGTCAACTCCCGATTGTACACGACTGATGACAGTTTAATGTTATTAAGTTTAAACATGGACATTAAAGTAATAATGTAAATGAGTTTGCGATATTAAAATGAAATGATACTATTAAAATAATCTAACCAAACCAACTAAATACTATGATAATTAATTATAGTGTTATTTCTTGGCAGTTTATAGAATAATATTGTATTTACAATTTACATACATGAACAACTACAAATAATTAATTTAAGCTTGAAAAAACGAAAAGTGGACATTTACAATGTTGATTATATTATGCGTTTTGTTATTAATTAAATCACGCAATATAAAAACAACTGCAGATTGCACTGAGTTTCATAAACGCACTGTATAAAAATTATATTTCTACAAAAATATGCGACACGATAAAAATAAATCATCTAAATAAATTATAATGATTCGTTTTCTGTAACTACTATTTCCTACCGAACCCACTACGAAACATTGGCTAATAGGTATGAAAATAATTTTAAAATAAAATCTTATGGTGATACAAACTACTTAATTAATAATTTAGATAATGTACGACATGTTCTAGAGTCTTAGACCACACACTGCGCCAAAAGGCACACAGAATGAAAACACGAAAGTTAAAATAGAAAGAAGTATATTTTTTACGCCTGTTGGCAACTATAGCACGGGTCGTAAAATAGTATTTAAAATTTGAATTTGTAAATTTAAATTTAGGAAAAATTGAAGTCTAAAAGTTAAAAGGTCAATACACTATTTTAGTTAATGCCAGTGGCAGAGAAAAAACTGATAGACTATGGGTTCTCTCAAATGTCAAATTTGTATGGGTTAATAAACAACCAAAGTATAGTTCAATAATCTGAACTTGAGTTGTTCAATGCAGGATCGCGTGACATTTTCATTACAATAAACTGAATAAACAAGCTTATGGAAAAAAAAATTATACGTAGTTACCAATATTATGAAGGTATTGAGTAACGGAATATAAAATGTACCTATATAATGTTCTAACTAAAAAATATTAAATATTATGTTATTTTAGATGTTGAATTAGAAAAATAATGAAAGCATCATTGTTGATGTAATCATAAAAAAAAAAAATTAACGATGATCATTCTAATAGTTACTATAAAAAGTATGTTTCAATAGGATGGGGATGAACAATTAATGAATATATAGTAGGTAATAAAATACCCATTTGTGGAGTCCATTCAATTGTGCAGTATATTATATGATATATATATATATATATGTATATACATATAATACATTTTGATGCACCTATATAATAATGGGCTAAATACTTGATAAATTACTCATTTTGATTATTACACTAAACATTAAAACTATATATATTTTCTCCACAGCTAAGCTTTACATTTTTAATCAACTCTCTACAGTGTTAAACAATTATATAACATGTTAATTGCATACGTGTAAAATATTACGAGTACCTATGTTTAATGTTATAATAGTATATAATAATTAGTTGGGCGATAATTAGAATTGCATTGGAAGATAGTGGGTAGCAGTGTGTCACAACTCATAAGGTGAAACATATTATAATATTTCCATATAGTATAAAAAAAAAAAAAAACAAACATTAAACCCCACTAGAACTGTTGTTATATTTTTTCCGTACGATACCAAACACAGCGTCCTCGTCTCTCTGTTTCGACATTATCTTCTCATTCTGTCAACAGTCGTCGACCACAAATCATGTCCATATACACAATAATATACTACGCATTCCTAATAACATCATAACAACATTTCATTAGCAGTCGGTAAATTATTATTATTAATATATATGTAATATGCATATTGCATATTAGGCGTAGGCACTATTTCATTACCTCGCTCGAATGCGCGTTGAACCGTCCGGCCGAAGGCGTATCTAAACCTAAACCTTAACAGACATAGAAAATACACAAAGGTACTAATTTATAATTTATTTTATGTTTTGAGTTTTGTATCTTGTTTTTTTAGTACATTATTTCAGTATTTATTATAATATTATTTGTTTTTTTGGTTTAAACGCTGACAATGTACTTAGCTTATTGAACTATTTGGAAAGTTACCTATCATGCATTTTTTTTGTATTATAATATATTGAAAAATAAAGAAACAAGAAGAAAACTAAATTCGTGAAGAAATCTTAAACGTAGTTTAACACCTGACTGATGTCTCAGAGACAAGTGTACAGGTACTTACTGTTTCTTTTCATAATATATATATATTACACCAAATATACCCTGTTAATCTATTGATATAATGAGTAATAATTTATAAGTCCAATTAAGTTTTTAGCACTATATTTCGATTTGTATTTTAAAAAATAAATTTTTTCTTTCAAATGTTAATTTTTTAATTTGTTAAATTTTAACAAAGTTTGTTAAAATCACAGAAAATTGTAAATAAATATTTAGTTTAAAATGCATATATTTTTTATTTTTTATATTCACAGCTTGGCGGTTTAATATATTATAACACATTTTTTTCTTACTGGAATAATAAGAAAAATTCAATATACAACCACGTTATAGTCTTATATTAGTGTTAGGATCTCAAATTTTTGATATTAAAAATAAAATTAGGTATACAATATAGACGCATTAAAGTATAATTATTTTATTATATTGTTCTTAATCAATTTTTAATATTTACTAATTATTCAAAAAATATAAATCATAAACATGAAACATTCTTATTGTTATTTAATTAACATTGAAACTAACAAAATGTTGACTAATTTTCAATTATTATTAAAAGTATAATTATTTGATTGTTTTTCCTATAAATTAATACTTTTTTTTGACATAAATAATAATTATTATAACCTTGAAAATGAATTATGTGGTTTCTCATATTTTTTTCTTATAGCAACTTTAAAATATTTAAAATATATAAACATAAATTCTTGTGTAATCATATTTTAAAGTTCAAAATTTTCGCCATCACAATAAATATGTTCCGCACAAATGCACAATAAATCAACAAATACCACATAATATAATGACATCATGAAGATACCTCTGATAAATACCTTCGTTTCACAATTACTGCAGAAAATAATAGAACATCTACCAGTTATCATCAATAGCTTACATTTTAAATAAAATTATCCCCATAGTACCATCTTATTAAACTGGAACACCGACGGTGACGGTTTAGAAATTCAAAGAAACACTACGAAGTAGCCTTCCTTAATCACCACTATGAAGATATCGCATGCACCACAGAAATTTATTTATCAAACATAGTCATAATTTAATTTCCCGGTTACAAAATATAAAGCGCTGACCATATTACTAATTCAAAGGCTATGGGCAGAGTTGCTATTCTTTTTTGTAAAAAAAACCAAACAGCAACAAATGTCCAAACCAACCATGTCAAGTCTTGAAGTCGTAGTAATACAAATAAAATAAAATAATAGATATGCTACTTTTGTCATCGCTTATCTTAGATCTTATACATAAATCCTATTTTGGGTTCAGATCAAATCACTCGACTGTATAACAACTTTTTTGGATTATAGAGCACATTAATACTGCATTTGAAAAGTACTAGCATTTTATTTATCGATATATCAAAGGCATTTGATAAAGTTTGCCACAACGGTCTTTTGAATAAACTGAAATCTACAAATACTACAACATACCTATTCTGCAATATTTTTAATATACATTTCTATTTAAAAATAGTTCTTCGTATAAATAAACGATATCAGTTAGTGCACCTGGGGGTTCAAAACTTGGGCTTATACTATTCAAAATCTACGTTCATAACTTCTCCCATTAAATTCTGACGAATTTAGTGCTATTTAGTCTTTGCAAATAACACGATAATTTTCACCGAATTACGTAACATCGGAGCAATAACCACACATCTGCAAGCCTATCTTGATATATTATCTTATATTGGTGTAAACAATGGTGGATCCAAATAAACACGTCAATTACTAACTTCCGCTTAGATTGTCTGAGATATTTGTGTGACTTCTCACCTCAACAAAATTTAAATCTACCGATACAAAATGCTACAAATAATAACAGATGCGCCCGGGTTTGTATATGGAACTTAAATCTGCATAAAGACCTTCAAACCAAAAAATAAATCCAAGATCACGTAAAAACCCTATCCAAAAACTCCATATCTATTGCTGTATTAATACAATCCTCATGTACATTCACTTCAATGAGATTAAGTGTGGCCGCCCGTATACAAACTTCTTAGTCAACTATACACAATAATATGTTTATACGTTATATCTGTTAAAAATTGTAAATGTTTATTTAAACGTGTTTATATTATTTATAATTATTATTTAATTACTACATTGTTATAACTTATTATTTCGTCAGTAATTGGTGAATCCTACATTGATGTTTTCTATTGTAGACAGCTAATATCCATTATTATCTCACTTGTTTTATTATTTATTATCATATTCAAATAGTTAAAAATGCACAATAATTGTAAGTATACGTAGTTTTAGATAGCCGTGGCTAGAAACAACTTATTTCTAATAACAATAAAAAATAAAATAACTCCGAATGAATTTGGCTAAATTCAAATGTATCATGTTGCATCGTACATGTTACAGTATTTGTAAGACGGATACAACACAAGATATGGCCATCACGTCTACTGAAGCATTTAATGAAAGTGCTCTATTTTTAATATATACATTTAACAAATACGATCGTTAACTTAGAATTTAATCGGAATTAACTAATTTTTAAAATTGACTTGAGGTATTGTTTTATCACATTGGAAGAATGTAGAATATGTAACAATTAATTTCCATTTTATTTCTATTTAAAAATGGTTTACATGCTTGCATATTTGGATGTTTTTTATTTATTCAAAACACTTCGCATGTTTATTGATAAGATCGTATATTTTCAATTTTCATTAGTGGTATTTAACACTGTTAACGATATATTTCATGATAATGATGTGCGGATGTGCCGATTGGAGTTATTAGTATACGTTAAATGGAAGATATTGAATAAAAGTACTAGGAAAATATTATAATCTGTAAGTGTACCATTAAGTTCAAACTAATTCTTGAGGTAGTTGATAAAATTTTGTAGAAACTATAACAATTCTTGTGTCTTAAATAAAACATAAGAAATGCATAAACCATACACTATTAAAGGAATTACAATTTTATTAAATTTCACAAAAATACAAAAATATTAGAAACGTTTTAAATATTTTTTATTATTATTAATTTAACGTTCATAAATTTACTTACATTTGAATAAATTATTAACCATTTTAAAATTGTGTATTTAATATATAAAACCAGAAAATTGGCATCCAGAAAATGTACACAACATTTTACTACGATTATTTTAAATTCACAGTGTATGCATTTTCTGTTAATTAAAATAACATTTTAAGTAGATTATTAAAGAGTAAAATGATTTTAAATGAATTATTAAAATAACAAATACTTTTAAGATTAATTTTAGATTCTGAGAGGAGTTTGAATTCTAAATTAAAACACAGTTTCTCAATTATAATTAAAGCGTAATACAAAATAGGAGTTATGCTGTTAAGCTAATTATATAATTTGGTCTGGGTGTAATATATCAACTTACAATTACTTATGTAAACAAAAATAAAATAATTAAGAAGTATAGACATCCGGTTAAATATGAGTTCATATTTTGACACGAATAAAAATTAAATAATTATTTATCAATATAATGTTTTTATGAGTTACCTACAAATTATAACTCGAAACATAGAAATATCATAAATTAATATTAATTTGGTAAAAAAATATGTTATAAGAACTATAGTTATTGTTCTTACACATTTTAGATCAAAGAAGTTTAGAAAAATATATATGCAAATAATGTGAACGCAATTAGATATTACGATGAATTTTAAACAAATTGTTGCAAAGAACAACAAAGGAATAAATTAAATTGTCTTTGGAAACTGAAAAGTTTTATACAAAAATCTATATTCAGAATTGAACTAATTGACCTTATTAAAATCTTCCTCTTCATTTAAATACATTAATGCATTGTTCTTTATTGAAGAAAAGAATACCTTAAATGTATTTTTACGATTCAATGTTATGTTTAGGTAAATTATTTTTCAATAACATAAATGACCCATTATTTATACTGCAAATATAATAATTATTTCTAATTTGATAAAAATATTTTTTTTAAGTCAAGACAGTCATGTTATTCAGTATTTAAACAGAATATTTGCAATTATGTAATAATTACATTTACTTTTCACATTATTAAAACGCATAATATCTAAAATTGCATTCGATTTCTTTATACTATCAAGTTCGTTATGATTTAACTCAAACTAAGAAACAAAGCGGACACCTTTTGAGATTCACATTAACAATGTCTCTTACAACCTAACCAAGGGAATAACAATGTTTCTTTTCCACATTTAACAAGAACTTTATGATATTCTCACAATACCTTTCCGAAGCAAGAGTAAAATAATAATAAAAAATATGTTTACACCATAAGAACTAAGATCATTTTATGGAAGAACTTAATATAGAAAAATTTTTTTTTTAGTATTTTTAAGTATAATTTACAAATTATAACAATTGAACATTCAATTCTATCATATTTGAATAAAAAAATATTCTTATCAAATTATCAAATTAATTATAAGTAATAACGATAACTATTTTATTATATTATAAAAAATGTTCTATATAACTAAAGAGTCATCTTTACATTAATTTTCAATATTACTGTCATAAAATTGAATTTAACATTATTTAATATTTAATCTAATTATTTATAATATATTATTATAATATATCACCTTTAAAATATATGTATATTATTAGTAAAATATAGTTTTTAAAATATGCAAGAATGAATTCGATGTGACTTAATTAACTAACGATCGGAATTATAATAATTTAACAAGCTCAGTATCAAATAAACAACATCAACTAAAATTATATTTTATGGATCAATTTTTTTTTTTAATAACTAAAAAATTTGTTTCACTGTGGAATGAAACGTGTACGATTCCATCAAATAATAGTTATTCATAGTTTTTATTAATAGATTGTGTTTTATATCATTATATCATTATATTGTTTTATATTATTTTCTAATGATTGTTTAATGCCTACAAAGATTATTATGGGCTCCAATTCTACGATATTAAATTTTAAAAAAAAATCTTTGAAGTGTAAAAGAAGCATACAATTTTAAATTCATAGATGTCTTGTACAAAACTCCAAAATAATTGTTGGCTGCCATAAAATGTATTTTCCAAAAATAAAATCATAAATACGATTGTACGAGTACTAAGTTATTCTGAAATAATTAAACTTTGTTATAATGGTATTAAAATTAAATTAACACACTATTTGAAATAGTATATTTGAATATTAATTTTACTATCAATATAAACTATGAATACATATTAAAATAAATCAATGCATTTTAATAAATCATGGAAATAATACCTTTTAAATATTTTACCAAGTTGGATTTGCCTATATCATCATTAAAGGTCGTCATTCCTGTCAGTTAACCATATCGAAGTTATTGCATTTTATTAATTAATTAAAATTTATCCGAAACCGTCAATAGCGGCAATAATGGCCGGTAAAATCCCAGAACCAGCAAAATAAAATCTGCGTTCACCTCTACCCATCACAGAGACCCCAAATTTAAAAAAACTGAAGATAAGATACAATCACTGTCTTCAACCTAAAATGCCATCTATAAGCTTAATATGCTAATTTTTCTGAATCTGCAGTATTATATAATCGATAATCATCCAATACGTGCGATAATACTAATTAATACCAATTTAGACGATATACGCCGGACAATAATAATGTAATAATAATTGTATCATTAATGAAAACATCGTTTAATTAAAAAAAAAAAAAAACAGTAGTCATAAAACTATATATTTTTTTAATATTCTATACCTATTGTATTCTAATTTCTAATATAACTGTGTTTTTAAGATCGTAACGACTGCCAAGTGCCAATATGACCTGAAGAAGTTTCTATGAAAATATATTTAAACCCCGAGAAGGCGAAAACAGTATTATAAACATTTATCTTTATTCGCCCCTACAAAACTTTGCACATATACACACAAAACATATTATTGTTTATATACACCCAAATACTTCGACATCGGCATTGACGTCTCACCGGTAATTATTTTTGGGCTTATAAATACATACTAATATTGCAATCAGTCTCTGGTACTCGTTGAAGTAAGTCGAGTTTTTTAGCACCACTTCTTTATCTTTATTAACAATATCAAACTAAAAAACCACAAGACAGTGGAAAATAACTTTCGATTCGATTTTTTGCTATATTATAATATATTATATTTCCTTTAAAAATCAAATCCAGTTCACCTCAGCATCATTTAGTTAGTCTCTAATATATGGTTTTATCATTAAATAAATTACTCTAAAAATATAATATTTACTTATCTACATTCACCATCACACACAAACACTACCACCACATCATCCAAAGAATTCAGGACACCTTTTTGTCTCCCGCGTTGATAACTTATTACACCCAAAAACTCTTTTCATAACCTAATTGCTAAATTTTAGAAAGGCTATTGCTAGTATAGTCCAACCTTTAAATCGATTTGTATGTTTGCTATTAACGATACGGTGTGAGCTCAGTGAGCTCTTCATTTCTCAACACGATGTTCTTTCTAATTATTCTTTCTCCCAAATTACAACCTTGTAATTTTAGTTTTGAGATTATTTATAAACTTTAGATAAAATAAACTATTATATATATATAGATAGATAGATATAACCACGCCTAACCTATATAGTATATATATCTATACATGTATCCAATACTTCAATAGATATTTTCTAATTTTTTCTGTCTTTTATGTTCAATGTATTTAATATGCAGCACATTATTAATACAATTTAATAATTAGAAACTTTATTTTAACTTAAAGTATATATAAAAACAACTATAGATGCGCACATTTTTTATTATTAATTTGCAACAAAATTGAATAAACATGGCATGTTCAAATATCAACATAGGTATTATTTAAAAACTTGTTTTGCCAAAATAATTAAGTGTTAAAATAAAACTGAATTCCGCCTAATAATGTATTATTCACGTGATTTGTGATAACATGAAATGAATAAAATATTATTATTTCATATTTTCTTATAATTACCTATTTATTTCGTGTAATGACTGATTTGATACTATACAAGAAAAAAACGTGCAAAGTTCTCTGTAGACACGAAATTCATTGATTTTTATGCTGACGATAAAGGTAAATTATTCAAGGTAACCATTAAAAATACCGTACAATGTATTTATTCAACGCCCGTGTATAGATTGGAATTAAATTAATTAAACATTATTCAGTTAATTATAAATTTATAAATAACAAACGCAAGTTCAAAACATACTACCACCCCTTGCAACGTAACTTTTGAATGAACATATTTTAACTTCGTTGTTAGAAGAAGAAAGGAATATAAATTATTACAATTAGATACAGAAACATAGGTTTGATTATTGTTGATACGGCAAGTATGTAATTAATTACTCGACACAGGTAAGTTTTGAAACCATTTGGAAGACATCGTGGATTTGAAAATTATCCAACGAGAATATGCGTATCACGATAACGTGTCTAATTTCAAATAACATATTATTACAATTATATTATGCGTGCATGTTGGCGTTGAAAAGAGCTTAGTTTTTCCCAGCTACGTTTGATAATAATATCATAAACTCGATAAAGAAACAACGATATTTATACAAAGGAGTGAAAATAAAACAATTGTATATTATGCAGAACTTAAATAAAAAAATAATACAATTTTGAGCAGTTATAATTTTTGTTAGGTTTTTTATTAGCTACTATAGTATAAACTATAATAACTCAAAAATGAAATAACAAGAAAATTGTGCAGCTCGAAGCAATTAAAATAAACAAACACAATATAGATACATATTTATAAAGTAATATAGATTCATATTATTATATAAAATACGGATAATTAAGATAAGAATATGAAATTATGAATCGAATGTAGTTAACTTACACATTAAACTGAAACAATAACAGTATTATGGGGAAAATGTACAACAAATACTTATTAGTTAAATTGTTAATTTTTATCAAAAACAAATGGTAATTGGCTGTATATTGTTCTTATTTCGTTACCATAGTTTGTCGTTTTTCTGATTTTATCATAATAATATACATTCAGTATTAGAAAACCTTATAAATAACCGGAATAATGTTTATCGAAACACATGTCACCATAAAATATAAAATAATATTGCTCTCATCTCGCTTTGTACACTGCAGTCAAATTTCCCTGAAAAAAAAAAAAATGTTTGTTATCATTGGGTTTTGTTTGCAGATACCTACTACAGTTAACAGTCGTAATTTACAATGTGCCAAAAAATTATCGGTTATTAAAAATTATTCGAAATTATTTGGTAATTGGTACAGATGGAAATCGATCATTTGTGCTATTCACGATAACATAATAATTTGGTTATAGTTTTATACGTCATTATTAATTATTATTCATTATTAAAGGAAGAATTTACGTAAAATAAAATATATAACATTTTAAACAAAATGACATATTGACACATTATTTAACCTTGTTTTGGATCATACTATATGGGAACCGATCCGTAACTAAACCACAACATCCAAAATAAAATATGATTAAACGGAAAAAACATTATCGTAACCAAATTTAATTACACCTTATTAGTTAATTGCTTAAAATTCGTCAAATTATCAAATATAACATGAAATATTTTCAGAATATTTTACTTGTATTTCTTAAAATAAACTAAAATATAATTTTAGTATAATATATAGTATAATATTTTTCTGTTCCTCGTATCTATATAAATACAGAAGACTTTATTAATGTGCTTTTATTGGCTATAACTGATCATTCGTCAAATAGACAAATATAGTTAATATCATGTTATTTTTAGTTAATTTTACGTATATTAATCATCAGTTATCAGTAATCGTAACGACGACGTGAGTTTGTTGGTATAATCGTATGAATGGTCAATGACCAAAAACTAACTGATATCAATAATATGTTGTATTTTATCATTAAAGATACTTACCAATATTTACTTTATGAAATATGGACGGTAGTTTAAGAGAACGTAAGATAAACTTTCTTAAAATAATTAGTATAAAATTATCAGTGATCATTGAATCGACAAATATTTAACGATCTAAACTAAACTAATAAAATATAATAAGATTAACTTTAGTTGACGTCATTAATCTAAATCATTAGAAAATATAATGTTTAGTTTGCTCTGTGATTAACAATTTGTAAAGAACTTTTAAAAATCTTTTTGAAAAGTACCAACGTGTTGATTTTAAAAGTTTTAATTTAATTTTCGATGTATAAAATTTCTACCATAAGAAGTACAATCATGGTATTATAAAACTAGGCAGGTATATAAAATACTAGTAATTATAATGGAAATACAAGTATTATACGTATTATTTTTTTTTAAATTTAAGTTGATACCTACTTCTTACTTACTTTTATTATCGAATGGTATAGAATTCAAATCGTTATCGAGTGAGTACAGAAATACATACTTATTTACTATTATCAGCCTACTATGACGCAATATAAAAAAAAACAAATCAATTTGTTTTGGACAACATGAGAATACTATTCCACTAAAAAATCTCCACAAGAGTATTCTCCGTTAGCATTACTGTAAAACACCAATAATAATATTTTACGATCATCCAAGGGACGACGATTCGTACGCGGATTTATCGACGGTCTGTATAATAATGTGAAATAATCAGGAAAAAGGAGGAGCGATAACGATTATTTACGCCATCTGTGCCGTTCTAGAGTGATTTAGACCTGGTGCTATAACGTATAAAGAATAAAGATATATACGTGTTTACGATATACACCTTATACAGGGTGTGTTTTTTTTATTATGAACCACTCATCATTTCAAAAACTATAAATGTTTTTGAAAATATTTTTTTTTCATTTACCTCGTTGTAAGTAATGAAAAAAACAAAAATTTTCAAAAAAAGTGTTTTTTTTCTTACTAAATTATATTGTTATAACTTTTTAGTTTTTTACTTCATTTGTGGAAATATATACATTTAAATTATATATTGTAAAGCAAAATATTATTTCGATACATAAAAGTCAAATTTTGGACTAGTGGGTAATGGGTATTTTAAATTTTGTTGAACGGGATATGGTGTCACAGAGGTATCCCACAAAATGTCGGCTTACTACTCCGCTCATCAAACAATTTTAAATATAGAAATATTTTTAAAAACGTTTTGAAATGATGAGTAGTTTATAATAATATAGGTAAACATAATTTCATATTATTGCACAAATATTGTAAATAATGTACGTGCGTATGTGTGTAGGTACAAGGTATGTACATGAACGGCTCAACGGCCGTATAACATATACAAGGGCTGAATTTGAGGACTAAAAAGTTTCGATCTTCACAATTTACGTTCAATAGAAGTTGTATTTTTTTTTTAATTTTTTTTTTTGGCACTGGTGTTGGCGGTAATGTCCGTTTAACAAAAACAACAACAACAACAACAACAATGACGACGACGAAGAGCATTGCACGTATTACACCCAAACTTTATACGATGGCCATTCGTTTTACTGGACCACGCAGTAACGAACAACACTGTAAATTTTTTTTTCTTTTCTCCATTTTTTTTTTTTATTTTGGCTCTAACCCTACTGTAACCTATTGATCGGTTTTTAGGCCATCGCCATCACTGTTAATTTCTCAGTAGTGCTTATAGTTTTCAACCCGTCAACCGAAGATATTTAAGTCGATTAGTCATCAGTAAAACGCATACAATCAACGAAAGTGGTTATAGCAGGGACAGAGTAGATTTGATACGATTTTTATTTATTTATGAATAAATTAAAATAAGTTATTGTAATCGAAAAAATAACATAAAACGTTTTAATATCTATGTAATAAAGGCTATCCTAATACGAGACATATAATATATTGTATAACATACATTTATTATTATCATATTTTATATATATTTATCTACCGTACATTTGTACTACTCAACTATAAATATCAGTAAAGTATGTGGTCTACTGATGTTGTGTGTGTTCTACCATAGATAAAAATATACTTGTACTGGTATTTTATACCATTTTATATTTGTACTTCTCAATATCTATCATCGATAAGACTATTAATTAAGGGTAATCTACTCGATCTACGTCATCAATCATAAACGAATCGTGTCGAGGAGAGAGTTTACTGTCGGAATAAAAATAGTTTAGACGGTTTAGTGTCGTTTGTGGTATACAGAACTGAATATAATGTATAGTAGATAGTATAATTTATTGGCAACTTTTTAAAACACCCGTAAAAGAATTTTATAACACTTTTTTGACTGAAGAATCCACATTTAAATACTTACAAGATTATGGCCTGCTACATTATGCGTTATGCAGCAAAATAATGTCACAAATGTAGTAGTGAAGTAAAACTGTATCAAAGAAATGGCAGAAGGAAAATACAAGAAAATTATTCCTAAAATGCATATATATTTTGTTTTTACATATTATATTATAATATTATTTATAAATAAAATAAATTCCATTTTTTTTCCACTTAATCTATTATTTATATATTTTTTTTTTTTTATAAAATGTAGGTAGGCCACGTACTATACTAAAATATTTTTACTACGGTAGACCATTTTCATTTGTAGATTGCATATTAGAAAATAGTCGTAATAAATATCAACTTCCATAAGTAACCGAATATAATAAGTGAATAATAATATGTTATACTAAGACGTTAGGTACAATTGTAACATTGTTTTGGATAAAATCTAACACATGATATTTTTTTTAAAAATCTTAAATAGTATGGTATACAATAATATAATAATTAAAATCTATTTAACTATTTCATACTAACATAATAATTAGTCTCTTAAAATAAAAGGTGCTTCTTCAAAAATATCCCCAGTAATATTTCATATTTAATATTATTTAATATTTCTTATTTCATATTTATATATTTTTATTATTATTTATTTTATTGAAAATATCGGTGATATTGAATTGAGTCCAACTTATTATCTTAAGATCTTTGAATTGAGTTCGTATAGATAAAATTGCATAACTACCTACACAGTAAAAGTCACTCGAAATTAAATGCTTTTTTTCATTCCATTCGGGACATCCAATATTTTTTTTCTTGTGGACACTCTTCTAGGGATACAGTCTGATACATATATAAAATTAAAAAGCAAAGTAAAAAAAGACCATGTAAAGATATATTAGAAAAAGAAAAAATCTTACGGGAGCTGACAAACAAATATATAAACAAGCAAATTTGGAGATTTGACTTTTTAAAATCTGTATCATTTAAATTTTTACCAGCCACATTATTAACATTATTATATTACACATAATTATTATTATTTTAAAAACATTATTATATCACACATAATTATTATTATTTAAAAAACATTATTATTATTATTATTACTATTATTATTAAAAACAATATAAGCAATCAATAAATACCAATAATGGTCGGACTCAACTCTGATAACCCAAAAGTATTTGTGGGACTCATTCAATGTCAGCCGAAAATATGACATGAAATAAATCGATAATTATAGTATTTAAAATTTATTAATTATTTATTTATTTATTTATAATATTGTAATTTATAATATAAATAATTCGATGTTTTTGGCAATGTATATTTAAACTTACAATACCTATACATTTTCATTGTAGAACGTATGGTTAGTCATTCTACCATATTCGTATTCTAATTAGAATGTAATATAATCGTCATGTGTATGGTTATCTCATTTTCGCTATACTAATATTAAGCCGCGTAATCAATTTTAATTAGTACTAGTAAGTTATAATACGAATACCTGTAGTTTGATGAAATAATAAAAATGAAAAGTACGTCAAAACGGATCATTGCAACTTTTGATGAGGTAATGGCATTACACTTGAGTGCGTTGACCGTTGCTAATCCGCTATTAAATTAAATTGAAATTGGAAAAAACGAAAAATGTCAAATTCAATTTTTGTAAATAGCTAAAAAGGTAAAAAAAAAAAAGTTACTTGCATACGACTGATTTTTACATAGTTTACTCAGATTCAGTAAAAATAAATATGTTTGACACTGTGTTGAATTCATAAATTATAAATTTAAAGGACGCTGTCATATAACTAACAACGAAGAATCAGGTACATATATAAATAATAATTATATATTTATATCAGGTTTTAATGGGATAAATAATAAAAATAACTATAATTATGAAATAAGGAATCATGTTATTGGAGATATTTTAACGGAAAATTTTTTTCGAGGGTGAACCAAATTAAAACATAATATTACCTAAATGCAATAAAATAAAATTATAAGAGATAAGGTTTTTTTTAAATAAAATAATTATTAAGCTAATTCTAATAAAATAAAATAAAACATTTAGTAAATATTTTATTAAATAAATTATAAATTTTTTAAAATAATTGAATTATACTTACTTTAAATAGAAAATACTTCAAATCTCTATAAAAAATTAACATAATATGCATTTTCAACATTTTACGTCAATAGCATGCATCTTGATGAAGTTTTTACAATAATTATTTTTGAGTTTAAAATAATTTAATCGAGAAATTGTTATATTTTACGTTTGAATATTGTTGATATTTATTATTTTAACTCTAACACTCATAAAAATTATAAGTATGTATTTTTTGTTACTTTTTATTTCCGTAACAAAAATTTATAAGGAATTTAATATTAAATTTAAAACTTTTTTGACTAACAAACAAAAATTAAATTAACGTCAAAAAAGTGTGTAAAACTAAAATTTTAAACACCTTTACCTAAGTAAAACAAAAAAATCCAAAATATTTTTAAAACAACATATATATTGTTTATAAAATGTTGATATAAATAAATTGCTGAAAACCTGAAAACCTTAAATAATTTCAAGTGATTATCACTAACGTTTTTTTTTATTAAATATTAAAAATATTTATAGTATTTAATATTTATACTTAATACATATTATAAGTATGCGTTATTTTCAATATACCTCATATTATAAAATTCACAGACTTAATGAATTTAAAAGGTTATTAATAGCTCTTAGGTTTGTAATAGTACTTCATATACTTGACAAACGATATTATATGTGTCTTATCTGCTGCAGTAATATATCTTTCTTTTTTTCGCCAAACAAAGTCCAAGTCTTTCTTTATAAATGGTGATGATGATAATTATAATAATAATAATAATAATAATAATAACATAGATATTTTACATCGGTTATCTGTGGACTTATTATTGCGAGACACTTTTTTTGTTTTATTGTTTTGTTCCAGCGTAATGCGAGTAGCTGAATAATTCTCTCTCTGAATCGCTAATGCTCGCAAAAGCCCCAGCGAGATCGAAATTCATTGCGCGCACCAAAAGTCCACGTTGCTCGTGATTTATATCGCGCATTATTTTTAGGCCACGATTAGTTGCAATGTGTACAAGACGTAGGTGTGTGCACGGTTTCTCAACGCGAACACCGCTGACGTTTTCATCGTCGTAAATAACAATTAAACACCAAGACTGCATCGAATCCGGTATACGGTTTAGAAAAAAAAATTAACGATATAATATATTTTACTTAAAAAATGTGCACAAGGTGAATCCTCAAGCGTGTTTAATTTTTATTTTCTTTAATAATGTAGTTATTCAAAATTTGATTTTAGAAATTTTCAATTTACTATTACAAACAATATTTTCGAATACCTAATACTTTTTGTATCACTTAATAGTTAATAGATATTTTCTATGAAAATACAAACTACTTTTATTAAATTGATAATTAATCTTCTTACTAAAAATTTTAAAATATTAATGTAACTATATTAAAATTCGAGCGAGTAGTTTCTGATTTATTACAATATCTTTACTGCAGATAATAGTCCTCAAAATTGGTTTTTCAAAAAGAAAAATGATCAATTTTATATTGAATTTAGTAATATTATTCTACTTGGACAACTTTCATAAAATTTAATGTTGATTGGTTAATGTTAATTTATTATAATTTTCAAATCATAAGAGACTCCACTTTGTAAGTACTTACTACAAGCACTTACTCAAAAATATGGCTTTATGTATACTTTAAAAGTATAAAATCATTTGAACTGCATTATTAAAGAAGTAAAAGAGAGAAGGTCATTATTGGTAAATCATCATCATGTATGTACCTACAACGAGTGTATAGTAAATATTAGGTAGGTATATAAATCATATAAATAAAATATAACAAGAATTCAGCTAAAACGCTTTTTCCTAATAAATGACAGAATATATTATTGTTTTATTTTCAACTGTTTAATATTTGAAATTGGTTTCTTCATTTAAAACCATATAAAAACTAAATAGCACTTTTTTAAAGCGCATAGGTTCAATTGCGTAACAACTAACCGTAGTATAATATAAGTGTTTTAGAGGGAGGAATGTAAAAAATAAGTTTACATTAATAACTATAGTAGGTACAATAGAAGGTAATTTCTTTTTTTGGAAAACGGTGTTATTTCTTTGTTGATTTAATTTTCAACACTTATTGTCGCTCTATTCGACTGTCGTTGTTTAACTTTCGTTAACGTCATTTTGTAAAGTAGTAATCTGCTGGCTGCAATAACTTAATTGTTTTTATAACGATTAGTTTTAAATAATTTGTAAACGAATACATTAAAAAACAATAATATTGAACTAAATTGTACATTTGTTTTATTTGTATTATCACGATAAATCAAAAATCACTCAAATTAATAATGTACATTGGCGTCATTGTCGTAGAGGGTATAGAATCTATACTATAGATAATATTATGTATAATTAAAATAAAGTATAACTATTATGCTATACATATAGTACCTACAATACACATATTAATACTATATTTATAGTGGGATTAGATAAATTGTTGATTTTTTTTTGTAATAATATAGTATAATATAGTAATAGTATAGTATACTTAGTATACAATAGTATAGTATTGTATAGTTGAACATTTTTATATTAAACAAATGTAAATTATATATCATAAAATTTAATTCATTAAACAGAAACATGTAAGTAAAAAATATATATTTATCTGATTTTACAACGGGTTTTTTTTTTTTTTTATTCCAATATTTTTATCGTGATGTCGATCGATATAAAATAGGTCTTCGGAGTTCGGAACTTGTATATAGTTCTATAGCATAATATTATTTGTATGTTGAGGTGGGGCCTATAATTTAGCCATATCAGCAGTTAAGAAACGTTCAAAGTAACAAAAACTGCTTAGTAGTAAAATAGTAAGTAAAGTCATATCTATTTTATTTTATTTTTCGAAAAGCAGCAGATAACATTATTTTAAAATTACACCAATTTGAATTTTGATACGCACACGTGTAAGATATTTATATCAATACTTTTACTAGTTTTTCTCTGCTGTAACAGAAAGTAAATTTGAAGGAACAAGATTAGTTAGTCGGGCGACATATTGAATACTCATAAAATAAATTTTTACGCTTATGTCGCTCAATCCATTCTACGATATCAACGTGCAATATTAAAAACGTATAACACAGTGGTTGAGAAAGAAGATTACAGGTACATTAGAAAATAATTTTTATTAGACCATAATATATTGCATGCACCGACATTACTTCTCAAAGAACCTTTAACAAGTACTATAGAGACAAGATTAAAATTATGATAATAATTAATAATATAACAACAGATAATAGTAATTAACAATGTAAATGTTTATATCTTCTTCATAATTAAAAAAAAATTATAGTTAGACAATCAAAAGACTTCGAAAGAAATGTAAAATTGTCTTC
Organism: Rhopalosiphum padi; assembly: GCF_020882245.1. NCBI lineage: Eukaryota > Metazoa > Arthropoda > Insecta > Hemiptera > Aphididae > Rhopalosiphum > Rhopalosiphum padi. Next base: position 5,406,097 of record NC_083598.1, on the reverse strand, counting down.
ATTATAATAATATGTGTGTAATATTTGTTTAAAATGTAACTAAAAATGTGTCCCAGTATATAGAGCATAATTATAATTTCAGTATTATTATTACTTTTTTTTTTAATGAGGATCATAGACAGCTGATTTAAATATAATATTACCTTTTATTTTCGGTGACTATGGTCATCCTATATTAGTTCGTTATATCTTATATTAGTTATTAATAATAATAATATAAATATTTTGCCCAGAAATTACAATTATCAGTAAGTACATATAAAATATATAACATTTTTAGTCTCACCACTGAGAATATATATAGCCTCTATCGGTGGAAAGTTATATAAAATATTTTTATGTACTTCAATAATTCTCTGATAAGATATAGTTACACCACTGAAGTCATGTGTTCACTATATTTTTGGTATCTTTTATAATATTATATAGGTATGATATATTTAGTATATTTCTATTGTTCTCTGATATTTCACTTTGACTACTCATCTAATAGTGGAGTGTTTTGAATTTAAACCACTCACCACTAAATGTTCATACAACTTGACTTTGCAAATCAAGTTTCGAGGTATTTAGCATTAACAAAATACCCAGCACTTAACCATTGACGCACTAGAAATATTTATATAATACAATATAATAATAACTTTAAGATTGAGATTATATTTAATAGACATAATATGATAAGCATGATATTATGACTCATTCATGTTCTCTGCATTTGTATGCTATTTACGGAATTAGTATGTATAGTACCTAAACTGTTACAATTTATAGCAAAAACTGACGAAAATGAAGACTGTTTAATTTAAAAAAATAGTTAAACATTTATTTTTCAGTTTCATGAGACTTAAAAATGTAAATTAATTGAATTTAGTAGAAATTTTAAGTATATCCAAATTATTTCAGTATTTTATCGTGTAAGACATGAGTGTTTTATAATATAATTAATAATTATATAGATTTATTAAATAATTCAAATTATAATATAAGCTAAAAACAATTATGATTACATTTAGTATCAGCTGCTATAATTTCAACAAGTTATCGGATAAAAACTTTACCTAAATATTAATACTTCTATGAACATGTACGATATTGACTTGTAATGAATTATTCATGCTACATTCAGTCATAGATATTCGTATATATGATAAAAAAAAGTTACTTAAAAATAAATGGGCTGGTTTTCATTATAAACAATAATAATAATACGTTGCAGTATTAAAAATATAATGTATAATAACGTATTCAAATCCAAGACACAGAGTATTTCAACCATTTAAGTCCCAACAGATAAATAAAGTCGAGACCGCGATAATAACGGTTCATAAAGGTTCATAAATAATAATATAAAATAGTTTTTAATAAAAATAATACATATCATGACTTACTCCGTTAAAAATGTTATTTAAATGTTTATAAACGTATAAATTTGTAGTAGGGGAATGACAAAACGCATAGAAACGTAGAACTTGTAAGTATAGTTTATCGTCCAATAAGTTTTCTAAAATGAGCGAATAATAAAACCACACCGCACCTAAATAGTAATCAAAAATCTAATTTTAAAAATGAAATACGAAAGTCTTATATTTGTATAACTTATAAAATATTAGAACCCACAATAATTTAAATGTCTAACAACAATATAATATTTTCAAACATTACTGATTTATAAAAATAGTTTACAATGAAGTCCTAAGAATTACAAATGTCCCATTTTGAATATACATTCAATTATTTTATTTTAAAAACTATGAAAACCACATTTTATACCTTAAATTATGTTTTAGGGTACAACAGAAGTTATCTAAATAATTCAAATACTTTTTTTATCCCGAAATAATCACAATAAAACATTGAAAATTATAAATTATGTTATTAAAATACATAATATATGTTAGTTATTGAAGTAATTTTAGAGAAGGCTATCAGAGAAAAAAAATTAACTGACGTCAAATTGTGTTGCCACATTTATGACTATTCCTACATCATTCGCATCAATATTTACAAAATGAGGTTTTTAATTAGAAAAAATTACTGAAAATTGTGTATAGTCTGTTTTTCAAAATAAAAGTAGAAGTAATAGTATTTTGGTTATAACTTATAACTTATTATTGATAAAATTCTTGTTGATAAGTATTTATATTTTAAAGACATTAAGTTTTAGTAAATTGTACCTATATTTATTTTTTAAAAAAGACAGTTATTGAATTTCTAAATTTTTTTTAATGTAGGTGTAGTGTTCTATGTGTGTATAATATTTCTGATTTAATTCATATTTTTAAATCCACTATTCAAAGTTTTCATTAAAACAATATTATGGCTACAAGAATGATTTTACTCACTAATTTCGGGTTATACAAACACCCATTAGAGTTAAACGGATCCTTAAATATTTAAATGACCCTTAATCATCAAATAGTGACCCATGATCAGTCCATCCATATTAATCAGCCGTTAAATTTAACAGTATTTCTTGTAAACCGGTATTAATTAATAGGTAATTGCACATGTGCATTGCAATAAATCGTGTATGACTATTTTAAAATAGTAAAAGAAAAACTATGTGATTTCATAATACTGTACATTTGACAGTTGAGTATATTTTATAAAGGTATGTATTGCAAACCATCAAATAATTTTACAGGATATTGATAATCTTTTAATGATATCACTTTATATAATTATAAATAAGTAAACTATTATTGTATTTAATAATAACTTTTTGGAATAGATTTTTGTCTTATACCTATATAAATACAAAATAAAAACAATACTTTTACGTTTTATATAACAAAATCGACTGTAAACATTTTTACTATAATATACTTCTTGCCATTCCACACCTTACGTTAAAACCTTTTTTGCCTTCTATAAACATAGGTACTCATGATTTAAGTTTTTAAAACACATAAATAAAAATATTAACCATCTATTTATGCAATTTAAAATTATTTCGAGTTTTAATTAAGAACCCATACAATTCTACTTAATTAATTAGTAATTTTTTTTTTTAGTCATTAAACTTTTTTTTTTTTATCAAGTGTGTACTACTTTAATACAATTATTTTATACGAAAACAAAGTTTTTTTTAAGAAATGAATAGGGAATTACGTTAACTTCAATAAGAGAGTTTAATACAGCAGCTCAAATAGTACAAATAAATAACGATAACAAAGTTCGTAATTATTTACCTTCATTAATTTAATGAGTTTTTATTTGTGTACCAATATTATATACGATAATTATAACAATTCTAGTATTAATGAAATGATTATTGTTCAAGCGTAATATTAAGTGAAAATATAAGAACATAGGTATATCACTACAAAACAGTGTACTTACGCGTATAAAAAAATGAATTATTAATAAAAATCGTAACTAGTATAATTTAAGGTGTTATTATAAAGAACTTACACTGTACGGTGGATATTTTTAATCATGTTAGTTACTATTGCGAGGGGTTGAAACTAATTTGGCCACGTGTGAATTAGTTATGTAAGGTTTATAATTTTGCTTAATGAATGCAAAGCATACGGCGCACAAGATAGCGCATAAATACAGTATAGACACCGATGAACTTGCAGGAACGTTAGAACGCCAATTATTATTATAGTGTACACGAAGACTGCGCTCGTCCCTACGCACATAATGCGCCGGCGAGGGAAGACTTGATTGATGAGAACAATCGCATAAAATTACACCACAACGAGTTATATCAGATTAAGTTCGTAACCGCTGTCGACCGTGATGGACAGACGAAGTCCGACCAACCGAAATTTCGTTGTACGATCTTCGCAAAAACATTTTTTTTTTTCCCCGCTGTCGATGTTTATCCTCAACTCGCTGTATATAATACACTTGGATTTATCGTTTGTCACACCTATGGTCGCTACAGATTCAATTCACGTTTTTGGTTAGATTTACGTTTAAATGCCAACGATTTATGATTATAAACATGTTTAAACACCGTAAAACGCTTTAATAAAATAATAATAATTTTCGGAGTAAATATAACACGTCGAACCTTTTTTCTGTGAATTATTCAATTTTGAAACGTCTGTGGCGTGTCAAAGTTTCGTGTTGAAAACGAAACGATATTTTACCCACTCGTTAAAAACATTCCGAGTACCTACAAAATTTATTGCGTATAAAAACGATATTAATCTGCTTCGTCATATTAATAATATTAACAATATAGTTTTAGAAAAAAAGTATTAAATTATAATACATTATCATAGCCAGCAGCGTATGCGCATAAACATACGTATTTTATGTATTATCGTCTTTAAGTGGGTAAGTTAAAAATATTATCATTATTTTCTTTTATAGCATAAAATGGACGGCACCTATCAACAACGCAATTATTATAATGGACGAGAAAAGAAACGATTTTTCGAACGACAGACATACGCCAAATATCTTGTCTCGTATGTGTAGAAGGGATAGACTCGATATAGAGTCGAATGCTCGCACGTTTTTTAAGATACGGATAATAACTCATATAAAAGATTTCGACACGCAGTTGAAAACAATACATATAAACTGAGCACGTGAGTGCGTAACACCCTACACGATAATAATATAGACAAATATGGACGGCCGTAGTAGAACGATTGGATTTTCGGTTTGCCGTTTGATTTATTGAATTACTGAAGGGTTAGCCATAACATATGCACGACTGTTTTATTTCGTGTACGTTTAGGTACCTATGTGTTAAATTTATAACATTATATTATATATTATATACATTGAAATATAAAAAAAAAAAATCGGTTAAAAAAAACTTAACGATATCAGTCGCACGAGGAGTTGTTGATAATTGAAAATAAATTAAAAACGCATAGTTCCGGTCATGGCATGAAACACAGAAATTTGAAAATATTATCGGATTGTTATGTTTTGTAGAAAAATGTCTAACACGATTAGAAAAATTGAATTGAGAATTTGAGGTGTAGATTTCGATTCTATCGACCGTAAATGATTTTATCTTAATATTATTCGCTAAGATAGTTGCTATACAGTAATAAATACCTACTTTTATCCATAACCACGGTTATATTATATTACCATAAGGCATTAATATAAAACACTGTAGTTACTCAAAAGCAGATTTTTAATATAAAATACAATTAAATAAATAGATTACCTAACAATATTATTAAAAATAAACTATAGTACTTTGCTTTAGAACGATGAAACTGCAATTGCAGTGTTTTCAAATTTTTACGGACACGACTTGTAAAATTTTTTTTCAGCAATTCCATCCACTTTCAACTGACTACATATTTGTATAAATCAATGTTGCCAGTATGCTCCGTTATACTATGAACAAATAAAGTGGAATTACGTTTGTATCTCCATTCGCTTATCATCATAATATTATGTCTATCAATTATAATATTATTTTAGACGAATTTCATAGTCCAACGGTTATTATCTGTCACTTTTTTTTTCAGTAAACGTAAACGGAAAATCGTTAAAAACTTAAATTCCTCAATTTACACCACACACTTATCACCATTCAAACTGATTAAAACTGAAAATCGAACTCGAATGAACTGTGACGATTTATCATTGCCTACCTCAGTGTTATATTATACAACATATTATGCGTAAGCCCTCGACGGGCCGTCAAACCCCAAATACCTGCTATTTTTTTTTTTTACTATATTTCTTTTTGATAATTTTATACAATAACGCGTCATCCGCCCTCCGCCAACACCTTAAACAAAAATCCATCGAAATAGAATTTTATCGCACGTCATCGCCCATTATATTGTATCGTCTCGACCGTACAATAATTACTTTTTCGCTCACCGCAACGCCGCCGTTACCCGTAATATACATTACGCTTCGTTCGATTTTTTTTTCTCTCAAAGTCACGAGTAAAGAATATTATGGACGTAAGTCTAGCATCACGGCCAACAATACGCGAGCCCAACCTATAGAGTATACGAAAGCGGTCACGCAGAATCTATTGAGATAAAAATCACCTTTAGATACCTACAAATAATAAATATTCGACAATGTACAAATCAGTGCATTACGGGCCAAAAAAAAAAAAAAAAATTAAATAATATTATTTCGTTATAATGAATTTAGTTAAAATTTATTATGGTGTTACAGGTTATTACAATTCAAAATACACTAATTGTTTTTCAGTCTAAAAATCCAATTTTACTGAATGTTATATTATGTTTTTTGATCCAATTAAACTATTTTTTAATACGTGTAAAAATGTATTTTTCGAATCAAGTAATATATCAATAGTTTCCGTCTGTCTATACCATATAATATTATATGCATTTAACAGCAAAAAACGGAAAAAACGTTTTAAAATTGACGCACTCTTGATTCGTCGAGTGTAACTTTATATTTAATCGATTAAAAACCATAAAAGTAATGAAGTAAATAATTATATATATATATATATATATATATTATACATTTAAAAATGACGCACGCGTAGAAAAAAATCTCGTCATAACAGCAATGAAATACGTGACGTTTTAGTAATCGATATCTTAATGAGTATGACCTTATCAAACGGTTGTGATATTATTATTGGTTTCAGGGTGTTACAGGTTAAAACGCAGTTTCGTTAAAAAACGTTTTTTCATACTTTATTTGATCCAATAACTGTTGTTCATTTAATTGATACATAAATTGCAGTATTTATTTCCAACTTAAAGAAATATATTACAATTTACTGAGTGTATTAGATGAATGGATAAGTCTTAAGATCTTACTATCGCATAAAATATAAAAATTTTATATTCAGAAGAATCAATTCTACTTTGTTATTTTAACTATTTTAATAAATTATTTTAACAGATATAATAATATTGTTTTACACAACTTACTTACCTTATGTTGAATTGTTAGAAATATAAATGTATGTAGTGCTAATGGCCAAGAAGCGAAAATGATCAATAAAAGAAGAATGTGGCTCCTCAATATCGTAGTTTTTAAATTTGAATTATTGTCATTTTTTTCTCCGCCAAAATTAAATATTTCATGAATGTTTTATGACATTCTTTCAGTAAATAAATTTCACGAAATTCTAAACCGTAAGTAATATATTTTCCAGTTTTTACAATGAACCGATATTTACTTTCCAATATCGTTATATAGTATTATAGTAACAACAACAGTAATTATTACAATAGATGCTACACAATTTTTAAAATTTAATTTTCATATATTCACGTAATTCCACAAATTTAATTTTTATATCAAATTTTGCGTGGTTTCAAATGGAGCGTTTGACAATATATTACTTATATAGTAAAATTCGTAACATATACATATTACATCATATGTTAGGTATTTGTTAGTAAATATCGCTTGTGCAATGAATGATGACTTTGCAGTCTGTTACACTTTTGGAAAAATAGGATTTTATTTTACACTTAGAATATATTCGAATTGATCGTATTTACTATTCTGACTTGAATTTATGATTTATTTCTTTATGATTAGAGATGTTTTTGAAATTATAATACATTTTATACGATATTTAATAAGATTTAATTTGATCATATTTTTTTTTCTTTTGAAGGCAGCATTATCAATTTTCAAAAGTTAATAAATTTAATTTTCTATTCTTTTCTCGGTTTTTTCTCTAAACAACAAAAAAAACATGATATTTAGATTACACTATTATAGCAACTTACTATAATTTTATAAAAATAATATTTAACAACAAGAAAAATCTTAAGCATAGGTACTATTATTATTTTTAATATGCGTAAAAATACACTCGACACTAGTTTTTATGACTTTTAGAGCTTTTTATTTTTAAATTATAATATGATACGTGTAGTAAATTATAATTTATAATAACGAGAGCAGACAAATATGATAGCGATGCTGCATAAAAACATCGCGCGGAATCGTGTACATTTGTATATAATATATTATTATGTATTATGTACATGAAATTTGTGAAATCAAGAATATTAAAATCTTCACGATTACTCATAGTCGCGGAATCGTTCTTTAACGAGTATTAACTCGGCAATAAGAGCCCGGGTATCGTACACCTATAGCAATGATAATAGTATATTTTGTAAAGATCCTTTTTGAACGGGCAATCATATAATAAAATTATTATTAACTGCAGTGAGTAAAGGCAAGCGTAAACTTGACGGCGGCGGCGGGGAAACTTCCTTACGTATATTATGATTATTATTATTATTATTATTACTATATCACAACGCGTTTCACAAAAGAACGACTCGGATGACGGATGAATCGTATGCAATAATAATATTACGTGATATTATAGTCAGCGTCGCCGAGGTCGCGTGTTAACGGTTCATTTCATTTTTACGCTTTTTTTTTTTTTTTTCGTAACGTCCTAACGTTTTCCACTAATAAAGTGTATAAACGGATTTGGCGTGCGCGCAAAGTATGTATTATTATACGACGTATAATAATAATACGAGTGTGCTCGTATTGAGACTTAATTGCCCATCTAGGCGCTACCTGATCGTATAATATTATTAATATACGCTGTAGTGCGATGCAGTGTTCTGATCTTTTGGGAAGTAGATATTTTCATATATTTCTGTTTTTCAAATTCCAAATATTCTTCCAGTAGATTATTCAGGATTTACTTACCTTTTCCGGTACTTCTTTATCGGCACACTAACCGTCGAAAACTATAAAAAAAATATCTATATATATATATATATATGTATATGTACATTTTTTTCGATTTTTTTTTTATTAGCGTTCAACTTGATTTATCATGTCTGAGCACTTTTTCCACCGAAGAAAAGACTGCATAATACGGTTATTACGATGTATTATTATAGTTTTAGATATTAAAAATCACATAATTCACATAGTCCTTTCGAAAAGAATTTCGTAATTTATCGTTTCAAAAACTTCATTCTTTCGCGGTTGTCCGATCATCAGTGTATCTGTCTTATATGGCTGTCAACTGCACCCTTTGTTCGATTTCTAAAATAATATTTTTCACGTGACACGGGTTTCGATAACCAAACCTTTATTAGGTGTACCGTGGTCCTCGGCATTACTATTATCGACTATTACTTATTAGTTATTACCCATTATTTATTTATTTAGTTTAACACATAATGTGTGACGTGGTTTATAAAAAATGTATAAACAAGTAAAAAAATCAACATAATAATGATGCCTATTGATATAAATTTAATTGAAACAAACACATTTAAAAACAAATAAATTTTCCATCGTTATATTATGAATTATAATAAAACAGTTAAAACAATTATTTGAATTCAAAAATTATTGTACATATATTAACGTAGATATCTGTGACTAATCGTTATACATTGTAACGTACTGATCAATTTAGAGAAAGTAAGACGGCGGTCGTACCAGTGTGAATCTTTTTTTTACAATCAGTGTTTTTAAAGTTTTGTTACGCAAGTTTTATTGTAAAATCCAATATAAATTCTATAGACTCTTAGCTCTCACTATTTTTTTTTTATGAATTTATGGTTTATTTTTCTTTTAATTACGCCTACCAATTACCATGATATACTTTTATAACACTTATGTTATTATATTATATTTTGTTCTGTGTCAGTTTAAACTACAAACTAAAAAATATAATTCATCATCTCCATTTATTTCACGAGTAATATAGCGAAAATAATTTCCACGTATTTTCAATAGTGATTAGTGCAAGTCTTGGCTTAATATTATAATACTGTGCATAACTTACAATTAAACAACAGTCTTACTATTGCGTCCTTTTAAATAAGATGTTAATTAATACTTAAGCTATGAATTACCTATTATATTTTAAAGTGCCAAGTCCTAATCATTGTACCACTTCAATTATATAGTACCTATAGTACCCTACATCATTAAACCATTGAAATATTATGGTGTAATAAACGAGTTTTGTCGCTTAAATGCTCGTAAAAAATTACTATAAATAGTTGAATAGTTTTAATATTAATATAAGTACTAAAGTGTACCTTTAAATTGTAAGACAATTCAAAATACAAAATAATGGGAGTAAATACGTAAGGTGCAGCATAATATGTGATTATATTTTGGGCTTAAATCTTTCATCCTCCTTTGATTATATATCAGGTGTAAAATGAAAAAAAAATGATTTGTTGTCAATAATAGCGTTGAAATAAAAAAATCTTGAATATACTCGTACATTTACAGCTTATTAAATATAGTTACATATACTTATCCAGTTTTAATTTAATTCAATATTTCCAATAACATTTTTTATTTATTGTAAAGATCGTTATAATAATATATTTGACCACGATACCTACACGATAACTACATTAGCCATGCACCTATCTAATTTTACTTGCTTATTTTAGGAAGTTTTTACCAACATTTATATAGTTATACTTTATATTACACAAATTTATAATAGTTTATACTTACCCAAGGACTTCAATAAAATAGCTATTAGTGAAAATGTTATTTTATAAATAAACATTCAATGATGCGGTCAGAGTAAATGTACGGAGACAAAGTTCGTTATGTTCACATGTTTATTTTTCGTCTCTACCAATTTAGTGTATAGGCTAATTTTAATTATTTTAAAAACAAAATAAAATAGTGTGAATGTCGGTCAAGTCGTTAGACAATATTAACTTTATTACAATGATTCGTTTTTGTGAATTTTTATCAACATTAATTATAATAAAACAAAACGTTCAGTAATGAATAGTCTGAGTCGCTTAAATATTCCCCTTGATCTATCATTGCCATATTATTATTTTTATTTTTATAACGCTCAAAATTCGAACATTCTAAATTTAGTCCTGCCGCACACACACACACAAACATTTGCTGCTGTATTAATTATTTTAACGTTTAACGTAGTTTGAAATAAAGTTGCAAATAATATAATAGTATTATACCGTTAAATTAAATATATCTAACTAAACTGTATATTTGTAAATTCGCATATACGTTCAATTCGGTGAATTTGCATCTTGACACATAAATAAATCAAGGTATTTTATATTGTATTGTGATATTTGAGTATTTTTTTGTATAACTTGAAAACATTATAAAAAAGTGATAACTAAAAAAAAGTTGTTTTATAGTTATTTTTTTCTTTCGATTGGAAATTGCAAGAAGTTTGTTACCGTGACAATTACTGCTTTCTAACTATTTATTTTCTTAGTTGCTGTCAGTGAAATACTTCCTCCGTTAGCCATTCGTGTGAACTTTTTCTTTTCTACCATTTACAAATTTACTTAATGTTTTAGTCAACTATTTATTTGTTATTAAAACATCTGTAAGGTAAAACACTATAATAATTACCGACATATTTGTTCTAACTGAATAATAACGGAATATTAATTTCGCCTTTATCCGGCACGTTCCCGAGTTATGGTTGGGTAGATGTCAGTAACTGTTTAGTGTATATTTTGTATTGAATAACTATGGACACAAACCTTTGAAAATTTAGCTATCAAACTTTTCACGATATCACTGAGGAAATATTGCATTGAAATACTAATCCATACCTTTCCAAAATATAATGTGCCGTTATTATTAAAAACTTTAGATTATTAATGAATGCACGTGTTTAATATTATTTGAAACTGTCGTTATATTTTATAAATCGACTGTAGTGCAGTGTATATGCAAACTCAATAGCATAGGATTTAATATTTGAGTGTTTAAGTGGAAAAGTTTGTCAACGAATGGCGGGAAAACCGAACGCGTGTGTTATAATAAACTTCGCAAGAAATCGTGTCCGATTTCGAGTTCCATTTTGAAGTTCAAGCTACATATTCATTTATATACTTATATATATATATATGATGATTTTTTTATCGAACTATATTCATTATTTCAAATCGATAAACCTTTTTCATGATATTTTTATTACATAAATTACCTATAGTTAAAATAAAGGACATTTTTTTTTAAAAATATTTTTATCGTTATAATTATTTAAATTTATACTTTTTTGAATTTTTAAATTAATATTATAAGTAAAATATATTTCGAATTATTTTATGTATAAAAATCATATTTCAGACAAATGGTTTTTGAGTTATAAGTATTTAAAGTTTTGAAGTTATTTAAAGTGATAACTAGAATAATTGTTAAAAATTTCTTGATGAGTCAAATGTTGAAGAGACGAAAATATATGGTATTAAATATGTGAGGATATCTCTTTCTGAGAGACATCTGGCAACTTCTTCCGCGATAAGATCATAACCAGGTGATTTTCGTCCGTTTTCATGCGTATCTGCGTTGGGAGAAGTAGCAGGAGTCAATTGGTAGTGAGAATTACTACTTAACTATTCTAGGTTAACCAAGCGGTTGTTTGAATGATGTTTATCGGATTGTTGACAGCTAAGTATATGTCTTCTAGTGTTTTTAATTAAATACTTAGGTAATTGTATTTTTTTTTAAAGTTACTTTTTAAATTAGTTACTCTGTTTGAAATGGGGTTGCAGTGAAGTTAATAAAACGGAGGAATCATCTGAGTTTAAATAAAAAATATTTTCAGTGATACGTGAATAGACAAGAAAGTTAAAAGATATATTCCGATCTTGATCAAAGGTCAACAAAAAAAAGTAGAAATCGTAAAAACATTATTTACTTTGGATTTAATATTTTCTATGAATAGATATATTTAAAAATACTAATAATAAGGTACTATTAGGTAGTACCGTACTACTAATAAATTGATTATTTAATTTTTACTGTAATTTATTTTTCTAAATATTATGTTTAGTTTAAGAGTAAATTTATGTAATATTTTAATCATTCGTACATTTTAATTTAATAATTATAAGTTATAACGTATTACAACGAATACCATTTTAAACAATCATAAATTGGTATTAGAACTTTAATAATATTTACCGAATTATTTTTTTGTAATCGAAACCATGATAAATAATTGATTTAACATTGACAGTAAAATATTATAGGTAGAAACTGAATTCCTAAAATTAAATTTTAATATTAAAACAGAGTAGGTTATTATACTAATTTGATAGAATGATATGTAATCTAAATTTCAATTACATTTAACTTATCCAAATCTCGATTAAAACTAACAAAACTAAATTTAACTATTGAAGACGACATGTATAAAACTCTAAAATATTAAATTTTTGTAATTATTATTACCAAGTCGTATTGTTTAATATTAAAATATATTGAAGAATATTTTTTGTTAACGAATTTGATTTGATTATTTGCTGAATAATGCCAGATAATAAAAAAATGTATCTTCGATGTGAATAAATTCCTACTTTATTATGGATGATTTAATACTATAGTTTACAGAACGCTTGTTAAGAAGTCTATTGACAAAATAAATTACTAATTTAAAAAAAAAATAATAAACCATGTGGCTCATTTACAGTAGAGCCTTGTCGCTTCCTGTGAAAGATTGAACGTCATCCGCTCGAGTGACTGTTTAAATCGAAAATAACAAGTGATTTTAAATGAAAAATTCAAATGGCGTAAATTAACAAATTAGATTTATTTATTTATTATTTCATTAATTAACTATTTCAACATAATAAATGTTTGTATGAAGTTAGATTAAATTCACAATTTATTTATAACATCATATATATAAAATTATAAATGATTATAATAATGTTACATACTACGACCCATATAATTTTCTAGTTAACCAGTTTTTTTTTTATATCAGACCATATCACTTTTATGATAATACTACTTCATAAAGTAGAGATAAGTGATGGTAGTCAATTCGTCTGGTAATTAATATTGCTGATATAAGCCTTTAATATTTGAGACCAGGAGAAAGGAAGAGATTGTCATTTATAATTTAACGCATGTTCGAGATTCGATGCTGCTGTCGTCGTATTGCCATACACTGCCCATAAACACGACCAATACGTGTCGGCAGTTTATTTATAAATACGGCAATTTAAATTGGTATATGGTTACTGAATGTTGTTTAAAAATGTTTGAATAAATATTTTAAGATCTTTTCAAAAGTAAACATAAGATAAGTGCTTCATTGTTTTTCACCAAAGGCTGAGCTTTTTATACGTTTCAAATTTATTTTATCAAGTAAAAAAGTCGGTAGGTATAGAAGATTACACCATTTTTAATTTTATAACAGGTAAAAAGGTTATTCGTGTATGAGTTTACATTTGACCATATTTTTAGGTATAATTAATGGGTCAAAATGAATTGTGCTACACAATAACGAAATAGTTACTGTTATAGTTTAATAAAAATGTGAAAATATGTTCACAATAAATATACGTATTATATTCTTATTCTTCTTCGATAACATCATAACTCTCAAACTATTTTAGCCACCATTGATAACTTTTTACATTTTTTCAATCATGAACTGTTTTCCTCTAATCTCTATATCGTTTAGTTTACTACACTACACTATTTTTTCCTTAATATACTCTTTGGTTACCTACATAATTATACGAATTCCTATTTCCTACCTCTTAATTACAATTTTGTATTCATATTGAATTAGATCAAAATTAATAAATTTATCACATTTTAGCATCTACAATAATATGCGTACAATCAAAAATATATGTTACAATTTATTGTTGTATTGGTGACTAATTTGATGCGATTCATTAAAAATACTCATTTTATAATATTATAATAGGAATTTATAATTATCGTAAATCAGTGATTTGTAAAACTTTTAAACGTAGATGAAATTTACTATTTTATTTTATTTACAGATGTATAGTGAGCATATAAATATTTTAAAGTATAAATATTTAAGCAGCAATATCCATTGAAATTAACACAAAAATGGATATAAATTAAATTAAATTAGTAATAATATGGTCATCACAAAATTGTTTTTCGCGCATATCAAAACTAAATTATTAATGGTAATGTCGTTACAATACTCGTATAGTTTAAACTTAACAAAAAGTTTTCAGATTAATATTGCCTCTTTTTCTAAAAATTTAAACAATTTGACTGAATAAAATGTTTGCATTCAGTCTACGATATATGTGTCCAAATTCATTCACTGTCCTACTCATTCGACTTTTCCTGATTTTCCTTTGTTTTATTTCAAAAATCGATTAGTTTTTTCACAAATAAAGTTTATCAAAACCTTTGTTTTGGCCTCGGCCTTTGTTTATCTGGAAACGGAACTTTGAATTTAACAATATTGAGTGTCATGAAAAAGTAAGTCCAACTTTTCTCTTATCGTTTTTACAGTCAAAATTATACCAATCATGTGTCAATACTAATAATATCAAAAAAAGGTATAAAAGTAAAAATTAATTTATCCCCAATGGCTAATGCACTACCTACTATATATCAAAATATTTTTAATATTATGAAAATATACGTTTAATAAATAATATTATGACGATACCCAATCAAATACCATCACAATATTTGAATTAAAAAAATATTATTTTTAACTAATAAAAACCACGGTGTTTAATATGACATAACTATCTAATATCATTTTCTGGGCTTAAATTTGTTGGATATTGTTTTTTCTTTTTAAATATAATATGACTTAATGACTAAGTTGTTATTTATTGAACATCATTTCTAAAATCTTGTATAACTTTGCGTTTTAGTTATCATTGTAAATAGTATTTTAATTAACTATACTGGTTATATATAAACTTCATTACAGAAGAAACAAAAACTAAGTATTATATATTATATATATATTAGATATATGGTAATCGATAATAATATATAATATGTATACTACAAATTATTGGCCATCGCACTCACTTTTAATAAAATATCTTGAAATTAGTTGTAATAAATTCTTACAACATAATAAAGTATATTATAATTTATTATTTAACGTGATGAATTATTAACAAATAATCCTAAAAGCGTACCTACTTGTATATTTTGAAATAAAATATATTCCAGATGAATTTATTTTTTCCATTATCTACTTCAGTCGTTATTTATTTTTATTTTTATTTCATTTGGTTTTAAAATTGGGTTTATCCAAACTACGATGGTCCGTCGACAAACTAGGTTTTAAATTTATGGCTTGTTTTTTTTTTTTTGTATTAGCTTTCTTATGAGATTTACATATTTAACATCGTATACCGTGCAAAAGGAAGGTTTTCAAAAATCGAACGGTCCATACTTCAAATGTAGTTTACCAGGAAATAGAGCGTAGACAATACATAATACATAATATTATATAAATATAATATTTAGACGGTACAAATAATATCCGGTCGTATGCTAAATACAACAATATTGGCTAAGATAATCTTTATGTTTTCCATCGGAATCCATATTATATTACACAATTATTATATGACAGTGACAATAGTAGCGGAGAAGGGTAACAACGTCGACAAACATATACATGCATCGGATTATTTTAGTGACAAAGTGTGTTGGTGACTGCTGAGGAGAGTTGGCTCAAGATGTGAAAGTTTTCGAAATGAAATTAATAAAGGGAAATATAAAATGAAACAAATTAATTGTATTTCCACCACACTGACCGAGAGGGTTTTGGCTCTAAACCACCAAAACTATAAAACGCGCAACTTATTACTGATGCCAACTCGAAAGAAACGCGCGGTGGAGGTAATGAGCATAACAAATCGTTATTTTTAAGCGCGACTACGTTTGTTCTTCGGAAAAATATTTTAAATACACTGCACATGTGATAATTTCTGTTATTTACAAATCCGAAGAGGGGTAAAGAAAATTAAAAAATATATACTACGAAGATAACGAAATTAAGTTTTGGATAGGAACTATTAAGAACTATGAATTTTATTATTGGAAAAACAATTCAAAACTTTTTTACTGTCTATTTCATTATTTTCTTGGTTAGCCACTGCTAAATAAAATATCAAATATTTTTAAATTAGCAAAAAAAAAAACATTGCATTACAAAAATGTCTTGCTTCATAAGATTCGTGCTATATTTATAAGATATAGATATAAGGTTATTATTTCCTAAATAGAATTTATTTGAAACTTTTTAAAAAAAAAATTGTTTACGTTTTTCGAATGTCATTTGCTCGGTTATGTCTTGAACGAAAAAACCCACAAATCATATTATACGAGTAATATATTTATAAACAATGTTATAATAATTTAATTTATTCTTTAGTTTGGTGTGTTTATTAATCATTTTCTGAACCAATTCGAGAGTATGGAACAATACACTGACCGTGATAAAGCTGTTATCTGACTTTTTCGATTATTTTCAACGTTTGGCCGTGCGCCTTGTTAATGGTATTGATGGTAATTGAAGATTGAATTCGAATAGATAGTCACTCGTAATCATTAGATTCCTTGGATATTGGAGTATAGAATACATCACCATTACCATTGGTACATCTGTAGTTAGAATATCAGCCTTGCTATTGTAGGTATCTATTTTTTGAATATTAGATATATACGAATTCTGTATTATAAGAATAACATTAATTGTAGCACTAATTTTCAAAGTAAAATTATGTGTTGGAAGTCCTGGAGAATTCAACTCATTCAAAAATTAAATTTATAAATTCTTTGCCTTATCGTGATCAATAGTACAAAATATATATAATGATAAGTTTCTTGCGTAGCCTCAAACATTTTGAGAATTTGTTCATTGATTATAGAAACAGAGTTATTTTTTAGATCTAGATTAACGCGTATTTTTTAAGCCATCTTAGCCATCGATAGTTTTTGCCTGGCAGTTTTTATCTTTTTGAATAGCTTTTTTAAATTCGTTTATTTTGCCTGAAACAGTGGCTGTGGTGATTTGATATTGCATAACCTCAATTGTATTATTTACTTTTCGTTTACATATTTCGATAGAAATATGTTGACCTTCTTTAATGTTTTAATTTTCTCCGACATTAAATTTTACAACGAACGTCAATGTATTGTACATTACCAAGACAGACAAAATTTTCGTTTGTTTTAATTTAATATTTTGAATAATTTATTATACTATTTGAAACTTTATAAGTTCAAAATAATATTTCTTTGCTGGCCATGTAAATTAAAGCACTTACTCATAGATATTACTTACAATAATGTAAGTTTAAGTTTTAATTATAATTTATTTTTTATTTTTTTATATTAAGTAATAGTAATTAAGGATATTTTATTTATTTAAAAAATATGCTGATGTAGTTTGTAGTTTTTTTTAGCGATAACAGAATATTTCATTAATGGCTGTATGAAACAAAAAAAAAAAAAAAATAACCCGATATCACGAAATAAAATTATCAGAATTTTAATTTAAGTATTTAAAACTTTTAATTATAACATGGAAAATATACGAAGAATTAATTATGCATTATACTATATTATACTGTTATGTTATATATTAATTCACAATGGAACCAATATATTAATAATATCACTTCTAACTACATAGTTTGAAGTCTGATATTATTATAAAAATATATAATACTTTATTATGTGTTATTATTATGCAGACGTTTGAGTACTATATACTGTACCTCTACAGTAGTTGCATATCTAGGTCAAACATGTTTTTTGTATTATATTGGCGAAGAATTGTAAAACACTGTTTTAGATATTTTTTAATGGATCGTCAATGAGTAATTTGAAGGCTTAACAACAATAAATTACCATTTGAAAAATATTTTTGAGATTATTTATCGCGTAAGTTATATAAAATTAAGAACATCTGTGTATTTAAAATGAAATAAAATATATTTAATTTTAGTGTTTCAACAAATAAAACATAAACATTTTGAAATTTCATCAAAATGTCCATTCAGGTAATCGCTCGAAAATCGTTTTATGAACGCAATCGTTGAGGACTATTATACAGTTGTTAATATTTAGTTTTTAGGTTATGATTCTATTATAAGTTAATTAAAAACATCACAAAAGACGTCATGAGCTTGCCATAAAATTCAATATTATAATATGAGATTCACACTCTTATCTATATTCTTCTGTTTGAGTCGAATTCGGGGAAATAAAAAATATATTATACGAACTTGAATCCACGTGCCTAATCTTTTTTTTCCGATCGGATGGTTATTTTTTTCCTAATTTCAACAATATATATGCTGACATACCTAAGTTATAATAATAGGATCCATGACGGGTCTCTTCGACGGTGTCACTTTTGTCGCAATGTCTTTGTTGATCTGTTTTTGCTACTGGTCACCACGATGCCACGCACATTATATAATAATGTCAATCTACGTTCCTTTGTTTTTTTTGTATAGCTGATGGATGACAATAACAAATCTAATAATTATTCTATTAATCAAGATCACCAATATTTGGATTTGGCATATAGTTCCACGGCAGAACTAGGTAATATTTACCTACACACGATGGAACGAAATTCTGATATAATACGTAAAACAAAATAAAAGTATACAGTGGGTATAGTATAACGATATGTGTACTGTAACAAGCGTATAATAGAAGAACATGTTAGTTAGAATTCGAATAAATTATTAATCCGACGAAGTGCACAGTGGTTATGGTCGAATTAATCAATTAAGCATTTATGCGAAGTGATGATAAAACAAATAAATAAAAAAAGCTAAAAGCCATTATGGTATCCAGGTTTTGGTTTATTTCATTTCTGTTAAATATAAATAAAAGAAAAATAAACTTGGCTATTACACTAGTAAGGTAATTTATTTTGTTCATGAGATTTTTTCTGGTGGATGATGTTTGACTTCCGTGTCACAAAATTGTCAAAGTTGTAAAAAAAAAACTAAAAAAATAATGTAAAAATGTATTTAACCAACTTGATTTTAAATTACGTTGCGTTATTTTTTTTTAAGCTACCTTTTTATCATCGGTATGGTACAATAATTCAAAAGTAACTTTTTAAAATATTTAAATTAACCTTTTAATATATCAGGGTCCGGCTTTTGAATTAGATGGGACAATTTATTATTTGTGATCAACCTATATTTATGAAAACAATATATTATATGTTTGCTTAAACATTACAAGAAATTACTAAAATTTGAAAAAAAAAATGCGTTATCATATCAAATATAATAATTAATAATATTATGAAATACATTTGAAATTAAAATTAAAGTCTATTTAATAAATTAATGTTTTGATCGACTGACGTGATAATAATAATAATAGGTATTTAATATAAATATACCTATACATCAATAATAATTAACGGTTGGTTTTAAATCACAATCGTAATTAATAATGCGCATAATATTATGCATACATTAAAATTGTCGAATTCGGATAAATGCAATTTTAATCACAGTCGTTTATCGCGATAGTAAATACCAATTTTTGAATTTAAATAAATCGTGTACTTTCAAAAGGATGTTTCTGTCGTCAGTTCTCCGAAAGCGGATATCTATCATGCTATGCTAGCGCGATCGTCACCCCGCCCGTTTGTACAGGATTTCGTGCCGTTTTCAAAGCGTTTTTTTTTAATTTTTTTTATTATTATTATTATTATTATAGTTTATCGACGGCTATTCGTGTTCCAAACCGTTTCACATTAACCGTGCAAAATGACTACGGTGTGCAGCAGTCGTTGTTCCGAAACACCATTTTACGTGAATGCCGTCGGCAGGACAAAAAGAATCGATACAATGTCGACATTTAACGAAGGCTGTTGTCGTGTAGGTACACGGACTCCTCCGCAGACTACAATATTCGCTAATTACACTCGAAACGTTTGAATTGAATGGATATAGTTTGTAGGTAGTTATTTATAATAATATGGCACACACCGGTATTACGCATGTGCCGAATTCGCGGATACAGCACGTGTACAAATTATTATTTTTCTTTATTTTTGACGAGCGCGCCTAACGAGTTCGGTCGCGAGACCAACTACAATAATATTAGGTCTCGATTTTCACCTATACAATGGTAAATAATTATGCAAACTGTTGTGTCCATTATAATGGTGCTCTCTGGCCGCAGCCGTGCGCGTGGAACGAAACGTTATTCGTGACAATTAACAAACTGATTTTGTTAACGACACGATCAACAAACATGATTCATTCGGTATACGATACGACTGAATGTGTGTGTATATACATACTTTTTACACGTATTTTTCTAATTTCACGCTCCTACTGGCATTTTGCTAATCAAACGACCGTTTGTTCAAACCGTCAGTCTTCATATATCGTTACGCGCATTACATTATGCGTAATAAATACGCTTGCCGTCAGTTTTAAAGCGAGCGACGCAAAACAATCGCAAGCCGTCTCTAGCCACAAGCATTATAGGACGAGACGATACGAGTTTTATCTACAGATCGAGTCATCGGTATTGGATTTTTGTATGCGATACGTTTTATAAAAAATTTGTTAGCCGACATCACAACGGATACCGTTATTAATACCGACATCAGTGTCACGCTTATACGTATCTTTTTTCACTTTTATTTGAAAAACTAGTTTCTTTATCGCTCCGAAGCTTTGGCGTTGGCAAAAAAAAAAATGTAGATATGTTTAGTTAAGATAGCAATGCCTATTTATAAATCGTAATACAAATAAATAGCCGAATAAATTTAACAATGTAATGTCTTGAGGCCCGGAATATAAGGACGGATTTCTTACCAAAGATGAGGTCCGTGTTTAAAACAGCATCATTAAATAAGAACGTAATAGTTACATTCTAGTCTATAACATAAGTCTACGATAAAATTATATTTATTTATTTAATTACTTGCAACTTTTTAGAGTTAGATTGACCGATATCAGTGTACAATATAGCCAAGGATAATAAATTATAATAGATAGGACGTGAAAACGAATAGTTGGTCCAAACGATAGGCTTTTGTTGCCTATCTGCGACAAAATAATATGATATTCGTATTCCATTACAGTACATTTTCATTTTACAGTCCAACAGTTGATAATTTGCCTCAGTTGACCGCCATTCCGGGAACAACATCCCTCACGTGATTAATATACCTATATATTATATGGATATGTCCTATCTATGTATACAATATTATCTATCATCATATAAGCAATAAGCATGTCCGGTTCGATACACCAGCGGTATATTTTCACAAAACTGTTCAGAATTGAAATCGAAGTAGTTCGTAAAACACGTTTTCTTCACTACAGATTGCGCCATTGGCCGACGTGCGAAGGTTCGTAAAGATATTACATCTATAGTATTCATCGTCACATATTTTAAAATTTTAAATAAAACAAATCGCATTTACTATATAAACTATTATGTTGTTTGTCAGTTGACTTAGCTGGTACACCTACTCATGTGTGTCAAATAATAAATATGCGTATTGCTGTTTATCGCAGATTGTTATTGAATACTATAGATAATAATAATATAATGAAACAAAATTAGTTCACTTTCACTATAAAACCAAATCTTACATCACCGATGATGTGGGTATGACTCGGCTGTCGTCGGTGTTTATATGAATGAGTAGTCTTTACGGAATATCAAAAATCGAAATTCCAGATCGACCAATCCGGCACACATTTTACGATAGTATAATAAATAATACAATCTCGCTGACAAAAATAAACCCATTATAGATCCTCGAAGAAAAAATTGAAAAAAAAATACCTCCATAAATTGTATCACTCAATGGCGATCGTTTGTCAGTCACGACACTATCGCAGTAGTTATAAAGTTAAGGGGGAAGACGGGTGCGCGCCGCCATAATTTATCAATATTATATATGTATATATATATAAATACACGCTATACTTGTACATAAATATACGCATTATAATAGCGGCGGCGGCGGCCCATCGAGTTGATTTATATGTCGATCGCGTGTGATTACGGTTACCTGCGTAAGCTATATTATAATAACTTGGAACACGTACACACACTTAACCACCGCGAGCTATCGATCGTTTTCTGGTTTGCTGAATAACATCTTTGTTTTTCAGTGCGCGAAAATTATTGCCCACCACAATGATTACGGCATAATATAGTATTATGTGATCTATAATAGCTGTATACTCATTAACACTGTTAATATAATTTTACGACTTTTAGCGAAATACAATTCTATTTAATATCTCCCGGAATACAACAGAATATTAAACGATCATACATACTTCTATATTTTGATCCGGTAAAAAATACCTAATAGGTATAGATAATGATGTAACAAATCCGAACATTCTGAAACATTTAAATATACGAACAAGTTGTTAAAATATTATTCAAAAAATCAAAAAAAATCAAAGAACAATACTCTTGTTGCTAACATGAACGATTATTTTTCTAAAACAGTTATATTATATCAAAAGGAATTATTAGTGTAATAAATTATGTAAAGATTTAAACAAAGTTTAAACACACAAGTATGTTCTGTTAAAAATTCAAATTTCCGCGGAAATAAAACTCTAACAGTTTTAAACGAAAAACTACATTAACACTCGAATGTTATAATCTTTGAAAAATGTTAAAGTTTGTTAGAACTTTCATTTAACTTAATCCAAACGTTGGATACGTTTGTCACACTATACTTATAGTATGTCTCACCAATAGTTTGACAGTACATCGTACAAAACTTGAAAGCGCATTTGATCAAAGAATAAAAAGATACAGATTTAATGTACGTAAAATAAAAGTTGTTTGATTTATAAAAATCATAATGTTAAATTTAATTCAATAGTACCGATAATAAATTATGAAATTACATTTTAAAATAAAAACTTTTTCTATACTCATAAATTACCAATGCAAACCATTTTAAATACAAAAAAACAAAAAAATGTAACGAGTAAAAAATAATGTGAAACAAATAAATAAATAAATAAATAGTATAGATGATTCGACATTTTTACACCGAATTTTCATTTAAATTTACCATAATATATTCCATAGATACATTGTATTATTTATAAAATAAATCTATTATTTTAACCTATTGAAATGTAAAAAAAGTAACCATTTAAAAAAAATCATTTTTAATCATTTTCAAATATTATATACCTAATTCAGAATAATTGCTTATGTATATAAATTATTTTGTGAATTATTTTTATAACTCATAGTCCAACACGATATGTATTTTATATTATATAATATACTTTTACTGTAATTGTTGAAACATATTTATATTTCAGATAAATGATTTATTAAAATGTTTTATATTAAATGAAACCAACAATACTTTATTAATAATATAGAATAATGACAAAATTGATACTTTTTCGATAAAATAATTTAAATGATTTTTTTTTTATTTTTATTAAAATATCAGTGAAATATAATATTCATTTGACATTCAATATTTAATTTAAAATTTGTGATTAAATTTCAGTATACTCGACGATTCAATAACGATGATATGGTTATTTGAATTTATTTTCTATTGACACTTTTTTCTTCAGGTTCTTTGTTATATAATATGTTTAAGTTTTTGATTGTAATACAGCAAATTATGTAAATATATTTTTAAGATAAATACAGGGTGGGTGGTGCAGAGAAAAAGTAAATTTAAAAAATAGGTTTTCTTAAAAATGGTTTAAAGTGAGAATACTTTCTAAATATTATTAGTTAAAAAACCAATATGCCATGCATATAATGTTAACGTGCTTTTGCAATCATTTTTAAAATATAAAAATTATTGGTCAGTGGCTGCTGAATTTTTTTGCGTTCATTTTATGTTCATTAGAACGAGAAAAATAAAAGAGATGTGATATTGGTAATCTCGATTAAAGATCTGTTTAAAAAAATAAATAATTGGCTTGAAATGTATTTTATTTTAATATATTAATAAACTATTATCATTAATTTAATTTATAATTAAACTTTAAAAACAACCGTTTTGGTGCCCTACTCTGTATAATATTATGGTTGTTGAGTTTAATTCCTAGCCTGATAGTTAATTTTACTCATGTGTATACTATGTGTAGTGGGTACTCAAAATACAACACTCAAGTATGCATAATATAACATTATTTGTTGTTACACGTTGGTGAAATTTCTACTTCAAAGATTGAAAGATATAATATAGTGATTTGCCGATACTCGATACTGTTGTTACATTATAATATAGTTGATATATATATATATTAACATTATACACACACGATAACCCAGTATATTAAAAGGTATAAGCATAATTAAAGTAAACCTATTAAATTCGATATTGGTGTGAATCGAGAATCGACCAAAGAATAAATTAAATCTGAAATATTGAAAATTACGCTTTTCTTTGAAAATAATACATAATATGCCTAATATATTATTATCTTAACCACATATTTTATTTATTATATTATTAAACGACAATAATTATTATTCCATATCTTATTCATAAGAATTTAATCTTGGACTTAAGTATTATATTCATAACAAAATACACGATTACAAAGTAAATTTATAATTATTAATATTATAATATTGTTTTAGTAAATTTTAATAACATATAATGGTTACACGGCGTTTTGTGTAGGCTATTTAGCTACATCATTGCAGCTATAAGCTCATATTTTCAGGTTCGTTACATTCCCTCTTTCCATCAAAAATAAATTCATAAAAAAGTTAACAATTGTTATTTAATTTATAATTATTTGCTATCACAATGTCTTGAATTGTATATAGCCATCAAAGGCTTGAACTTGTCTTTTTGCAATTACAAAATAATAAAAAAAAATGAATTCCAATTTTTTGTGAAACTATTCTAGATTAATACAGCTATTTCCTCAAAGAGACTGGTATGATGATTTAACATTACATTTGTACCACCTTAAAAAAAATTGCAAACTTAGGGTAGTGTAGAACTACACGAATAAAATAATCATTGTTGGCTGGCTTAATTTTGCTTATAAATTAAATTTTTTTTTTATTATTATTACTTTATTTATTAAAATATAAAGATATAAATACAATCAAGACATTTTCCTCAAATATTGAAATAGTTCGTAAAATCTAATTAATACAATTTTATGTTTATTAGTATAAATAATAACAAAGATTTCTGTGTTGAATTACAATGCCCAAAAAATTTAAACTTCTATAAATGTAAAATAGGTTAGTAAGAAATATTGTATACCTACAATTTAAACGTTTTTCTTGTTTGAAATATTAACACAATCTCATGTCTCACGTAGAACTTACTTATATAATGCGCACATACTATATTTTTTTGTCACATAAGAAAAACAGTTCTTGTAAATGTTTATCGCATTTACAGTGTTGTAAGTATAATAAATATTTGCACATTATGGCGAAAAGAGTTTCAACTGCTGACGACATTTGACGGGTGCCCTGTTGATTTTACGGATTTACGGGTCACGTAGAGAACGTGTAAAATAAAAATTGCCTCTAATAAAAAACTACATTTTTCACTATGTTCGTAAAAACATATAGAAAACCAAAATCAGTTAAAAATGTGTTCAATACTGGTTATTAAAAAAATAAATATTGTCCAGAGCTTATCGCCGTCGAATATTTCCGAACTCAGTGAATCGAAAATAATATACTTACTTATGTTTGTTTAAGACGACGTTTTAAATGAGTTCAATACGAGCTTGAACGGATTGATCTAATATCGTGTACCGTGTTAAGCGATATGGTTCAAGATTTGAAACTGGAATAATTCTACTATGCATAATGCATATATAATTTATTTATTTATCTATAATAAATACGGGCAAGAGCCCAATATCTACAGAAGCATAGTATATAACTATTAACTAAATAACAAAATATTAAATGAAATATATTACAAATTAAACAAAATAATTTAGAAGAGGAATGACGGATCTTCGTTTTCTCACGATTCTATAGGTATGAAAACAAAAATTATTTCGAATTACCTTTATAATAATAAGCGCAAGGTGAAGTAGACAGTCAATAGAGCCAGTAGAAAATGTTCAAAGAAAATATATATTATGTTGGCGACGAAAAGAAATAGGTTGGTTTCATTAATGGTGTAAGAGAAAGATATAGGAGATCAGCCTCGAGTGAATATTGTGAATAGTTTTTTTATATAGACACATAGCCGTATTGATAATTTATGCACATAAATTGATTTTCTAATACTATATAGATTATATTTTGTTATGGCAGTTATTTATAATAATATATTTATGTGTAGATGAATACCTAAAATTATAGACAAATCCAAATGTATGAAATGACTATGCACTCATTACTCCGAAAAAACTGTACTATAAATATTAGTATATTACGTATTATAATACATGTATGATATTATAATATGTATAAATTATACGGTAGAACTCGAAAGAATACAATATATGGTTAACTGAAATTCTCTGACATTTCAATTTTTAACAAGTTGTTAATAATATCATGAATTCATAACATTGAATTCCTTAGCATGATAAATTCTAAATCGAACCCTTTCAATCGATTTGTTGTTATTTATTATCCTAAAAAGTGTCTACTGATGTGTACTTACCTAACTTCAGTATGGAGTATAGAAAATATAGAAACGTAAAAAAACAATTAGCATGATATAATTTTAAGTGCTTATAATCATATCAAAAATGTAATAGCATAACTTTATAACTTAAAAAATAGTTATAACACTATTAAGAACTAATAAATCTTGATTATATATCTAATTTTTAAAACTATATATAGTTTATAGCAAAAAAAAAAATAATAATTAATAAAATAAACTAAGTAAACGTACTTACTGTAAACTCAGAATTTCGTTAGACTACAAATTGAATCTTACCGTATGTTTTTGTAAACCAATTTTCAGCGTTTCTTGTTTATACAAAATTAGTCAGTACAGCAATCAGATGTGGTATTATGTCTAAAGTAGACATACATGTCTTTATGTATGTTTTATAACTACCAAAAAATACGAAAAACGGCTATCTCAAGTAATATATAAATTTTAGTCTTGAATAAATAAAATTTAAACCTCAAACTATAACTCTTTGTATGATTACACATATCTCATTATATGTCTCGAATCACACCCTTTTTAGAGATGTAAAAAATAAATAAAAAAGAAGAAACTGCCGAAAATGATTCCGCTCTCGACTGAAAAATCACTCAAATCCAATAAAATATACAGTTGATTCCGACATTATTTCTAGTAATCCCTCTTGCAGGCAAGAGAAAGTATTGTAAAGACCATTATTTAGGACAATCGTAACTATTGTAAATTACAATCAATCCTAGTCAATCTGCTTATAAAGTATAGCAATTGGGCGAGTGTTTTATCGTGTGTGTGCTCAATTCATAATGAATATCTACATACATGTTTATTGTAATACTTACTTACAGATTGTTTACTGTTTAAATAAAGTCGAAAAAAAAACTTCAATCGATTTATTGTAGTTTAAAGTGTGTACCAATATATATATATATATATATATATATATATATATAAATTAAATAAAGTACATATCATTTTAAAACCAGTAAGATCTATCACAGAATATAAAATATGTAAAGTCAAATTGGCACTTCCACTTTTTGGTATATCGAGAAACGAGCGTTTGTGTAATCAGATATTCCAATAAACGGCATCGCTTTGCAATCATTGAACGCCAAATTTAAAATGTAATTTCTTATTTCCAAATAAAACGCTATATAAGTTTGATTTTTACATCGCAATAAGATGCGTCCAAATTAAAATCTAAGAAGCATTAGATTTTTTTATTATTCAATACAATTTCTATAGATTATTAATTTTTACATATTATTTTTTATTTCATGTCAAACGTTTATTGGACGCATTTTGGTTATTTAAAAATAAAAATAAATTAATAAAACCTTAAAAAATTAAACCAGTCGAACCTACAATACTCAAAAAATAACGTTAATAATAAGAAAACAAAAACTCTTTATCGCAATTTCCAACAATGAGTATCAATTGTTATGTAGAGATCAAAAATGTTTATCTTCGTTAAAATAATATAACGTAGTACAGTATACTATTAGACATAAATAGTTTATATTTATAAAATATGAAACTAATATACAGAGTTATAAATATAAAATATAATAATATGAAATAATCCTGACTGTTTAAACAATATATATACATATTCCACGATTTATATATACGTATATTGATTTATTAAATCTTAACATTTCATATTGAAAGCTAAAACTATATTATATATATAAATATATTTACCTGTTATACAGAGAGAATAATAAGAATTTCATTTTAAAAACTCTGAATAAAAACACAAGTGAAAGTATGTACTTATTATGATCAATTTTATCGTAAAAACTAAAAGTTGGTTTTTAATCAATTTTATACCATTATAGTTTGAACTAGTATGTGTAAACACCTACTTCAATACTATTGATCAAAGATTAATTAATAATTTTTTGATTTTTATATTCAAATATAAAGAATCATAAAGTATTAAAATATAAAACATTTAAATTGTATATGATATAAATTATACTTTAATATTGTATTGTATTAAAATAAATTGGATGACAAGATGGTTTATATGATTTGAAATTACGAATATAAGACCATTGTACAGTATATCGTATTGTATATGTTCCAACATACTTTAGCTTATATTTCGTTGTTAGTTTAAATATTTCATCGAGGTAAAATGGAAAAAGAGTAATTCTATATCGTATAATTTTATCACATATTTGTATTGTAAGTTTATCGTATCATTTGGCTTAAGTTTGTAATCAATATTTTAGAAACCATTTGTGGGTGGTACTAGAATAGTACATTATTAATAACAATAAAGAAGACGTAAATGTATAACGTCATATTAAAAACCAATTTATTTGAAGAACGTAAAACAAATTCCAACTAATCCAAATAAAAATGTAAATGAAAACATAAGATATTTTAAAAACGTCAATTATGTTAATTTTGAAAATTATAATAACAAATACTGTAAAATTTATAATTACACAATAGCGTATTTACAAAATAATCTGTACGTTTTAAATATACGCTACATTTATTTAAGTTATCATAGTAAAGCTACTTAAACAATTTTAAAATCAGTAATTTGTATTTTTAATTATTTCATG
Organism: Rhopalosiphum padi; assembly: GCF_020882245.1. Lineage (NCBI taxonomy): Eukaryota > Metazoa > Arthropoda > Insecta > Hemiptera > Aphididae > Rhopalosiphum > Rhopalosiphum padi. The sequence continues at coordinate 5,376,166 of NC_083598.1, read as the reverse complement.
ATATATTTATAGCGATTTGGTGCTAATCGGAAAAGAAACTATAACCATAAAAAGTAACAAGAAACTGTTCAGTTTAATATTCCAAGAACATACACCAATTAATTACGGTAATAATTATTTTGTACTTACAAAATAAAATAAATAAAAAATATTGTGCTTAATTAGCCGTATATAACTATTCATTAATATTGTATGATGAAAAAAAAATCAAAAACTTAGGGAAGAAAAAGAAAAATAGTAAAATTATATTTATTAAAATATTATACGTAAATACTGTACAATATACACTTTATATTTAATAATTATATTATTCATTAGGCCTTTAGATCTTAGATGTATATGAGTTTGATCAAAATTTCTAAGACTTAAGAAAAATTGTGTATGTATATTATAATATAAGGTAAGTAAGATAATTGTTAAAAAGTCATGTATGAAATATACAAACTCGAGTCCAAAACATAAATATTATATTATAATGCTATATATAATATTACGAAGGTAAAATTAATGTATTTTACCATGAATAATATAATAATTAGAACTGGGATTTCGATGCACTTTATGCGGTGCTTGTTTTATAACATATAATATATTTTATTTATGTATTTTTGAATCATAATAAAAAGTTTTTGTTTACATTTTTTAGAACATTTTAGAGATTTTAGGTCATCCAACACTAAAATCTGGATTAAAATAGAACATTACATTCCCAGTCTTATTAATTATTAGTTATGACTGTCTATTAAGATTTTAACAAAAAACGGTTTTATGTTTTTGCTAAAAATGTACCATAATATAATGTACATTATGAATACATTCTTTTAAATAACTATTGTTGTACTCTTCATCGAAAGTTAAACATTTACTTACGGAATATTCTTACGTCAAAACTTCCTGATTGCAAATTAAATTCAAACATTAACACGAAAATGTTTGTATGCCATTTTTAAGTTTTAGACGGATTTAAAATTCGTCAGAAACAGTTTCGTAAACTATATTTCATAAATTATGAACACTTTATTGTACTTGACGTGGACGCAATTTCAATATTATTTAAGCTCTTACTAATTTGTGCGCTAATAAAAAAAAAAAAAATGTATAATTAATATTAATAAATAATGATAATTAATATTTATGGATAAGATTAACAAACACGGTTAGGTTAACATTACGAGCATGCAATTCGTATATTTACCTATATATATATATATATATATATTTATCTCATTGTATATTAATTGTTTCGTTTAATTTATTTCAAAAATAATAACATTGAGACAAAAAGTTAAAAGTTAAATGGATCTGAGTTATATTTACAACACTTGAACGATGTTTTATATAATAAAGGAGAAAAGCATTGAAAGAAATTAAATGAATTCTATTGTCAAGAAATTACTAACGTAATTTTTCTAGCATCGTTACATTTGAACAAACATATCCTTGTACTGCGGAATATAATAGAAAATTAGGTTTGATACGAATTCAAAAACAAATAATTAAAAATATATATATATATATAATAACGGGAGAAAATAAAATGAACAACACAGTGTTATTATAATAGTAAATTGTGTGTTGAATATAAATTTTCTTCGCCATACTTTACACGAGCATAGAAATTTAATTAAAATATATTGATAATATGAAATATATTATTCTAAAATGTGTGGTGTTTTAATAATATTATTATGTTTCGATAATGTTGTGCACAGTGTATCTTATATGCTGTGGTACGTGCATGTAATAATGCAATAACCATTTATCGATGGTGTTTTTTCTTTAAATATTTAAATCGTTACGTATGAGTGATAAGTGTGCACCATAAACATGCCGTTCGTGTACGTTAATCGAACCACAGCGGCGGTTATCGTCTTCCTACACTCAATTTATAATTAATATGATTTTGAGGTATAGATTTTAACTAAAACAAAATCGATTCCGCTGTTCTATTACCAGTTCGTTCAGAGTAATAAATATAATGTTAAGTACGTTAACTTTTTGATTGCTTCGTCAGCGAGTTTCTCAGCAAAATTAGTGTGTTTACTCTTCTGACTTCTCGATAAGTATTAATTTGGAATTGCTTTCTCAAGCATCTCGAACGAAATAATTATTCCTTAATGGATAACGATTTGCTCCTTGACGCAAAGACTTTACATCGACTTTATTTTTTAATTAAATATTTTTTAAACAGACCATTATTATAGACCTACTCGGTTACGACCTCGGTATGGCAATGGCGCTTTGCGTTTTATACCGAACACCGCTGCGGCGTTCAACGCATTACCCGTATACACATCATATTGTAAAGATGCCACGACGACGACTATAGATTAAAATATAATACTGGTCCAAAGACAATTAAATTATTCTCAATCCCTTTGACAATTGACCTGTTACTATAATACGAGTGTGTACACAGACGATAACGATTGATTCGACTGATTTCATTAGAGGCCTGTAGAAATTAACCTATATAGATACACAACAAACAAGCAGCCATGTCTACATTGTGAGGTACTCGTAATGAATAATATCCGTCACACCGGCACACGTCAATCGAATAGGATATTTCGATGTTTGCGAATTTGCTCTGATTCGGTTACGAAATAATATTGTGACAATAGCAAAGTGAGTTCTACAATAACAACATAACTAATATACAAAATAATCGACCTGTTTTTATCATTTCAATCGCATTACAGTCAGCCTGTGACATTAATAGAATCACGTACGTGTTATGACGTCACAACCTGACCTTAACAACATTTATGTCGGTTTGAAGAAGCTAAATGTGTATGGACTCGCGGTCCGTGTAATTGATGATACTCTCGGCCTAAATATTATACGACAATATTATCGTATTATGTTCCATAATGTTCCTCTCTGCCGGATCAAGACACGCGTTATTTCAAAAACTATTAGCTTTTATTGAAAATATTTTTTTTACATAACTGTGAGTTGTGAAAAACAGCGTTTTGCCTAATAAAAATGTATTAGTAAGAGAAGAGTGTTATATTATATTAGCCCTTTTTTCTTAATTTTATTTTGAAAATAATTTTTGCTGTTTTTGCTGCTTAAAATATCTTTACGATAATATAATATCATTATTCGATATTCAAGATCTTTTCACATGATGGCCGTGCACAGGTGTTGAAATCTCACGCCGTTCGTTTATCGATTGGAAAGTGGACACAGATGGTGAACTATATTATTATTTATTATTACAGAAGGGTCTTTTTTTTTCGTAAATTATCAGTAGTTTTTTAAGTAAACGTCGAAAGTAAAAGTGCAAATATTTCGATAGTGTTTATAAAGTATATAATAAGATTTACTTACATACAATCACATAATTTCTACAATGTATAAGAGTAAAATTTCAAATTAGTGACATTACAATAATTGATTGTCAAATTATAGTAATAAACAGATTTTTACCTTTTAAATGAATGCACAAATTTTAATATGATTATAAATATTTATTATTTATATTAAGCGGTTTAATAATTTAGTAACGATTGTAGGGTGGAATCGTTTTTTACTAACATCTGCAATGTTTAATATTTAACTCCATAGACTCCCCGTGAGACTGGCGTAATCACGAATAGCCATGCCCGGTTTGGCCGGCTTTAGCTTTTTAAGTGTAGGAATACATTTTTACTGACATTTATAGATGAGACAATTCCAAATGTCTCAAAGAGCATAAAAATATTTTGAAATTGTTGTCCATAAACAAAAAATACTAATATATACATTTGAAGATAATTTCAACTATATTTGTTTTTGAATAATACCAAAACAACAAAATCGGTTTTATCACTGATTCCCGTTTTCCTTAGTCAGTTAATTTTTTTTTAAAGTTTGATTTTTCAATATTGGTCTCTTAAAATTACAAACTTGATCAAATTTTCTACTAGGAACCACATTCAAAATATCTAATCGAATCATTGTTTCTATTACATTTCGTGTAAAATATGTTACATATAAATACAAAGATCACATCATTGTAAAATTAATTTATTAATCGATCCTATCAAAATCGAAAATTCATCGAGAATACCTAATAATTTTTTGAATTATTAAAATATTATCTAGTGGTCATATTACCAAGAGATTCGATGTACTAAATGTTCAGAATTAATGAAATACATGCAATTTTCTAAATATATGAGTTCCATCATGTGAATATGTATAGGTACGTAATTAGCGATCATATTAATATGTCTGTGGCCCGAAGGTAAAATATATAATTAGAAGCTTCTGTACGTGCGCGTACATGACAAAGATGCACGGATACTAATTACTTAAGTTTTTTTCGTCTTATAAAATTTTAATAAATAAATAAAATTGTTTTCCAAGATTTTTGTATTTTTTCAATATTGTATTGACAGTAAAACCTATTATAGGCAGTGGTTAACAGATACAATTATTAAACACGATTTAACATCGCCATGGATTTAATTTGAAAATAGTATTCTTATCATATTACTAATAACTTAAATTTAATGCTATCAACAATTTGAAATTATCAACATTTTAAACTCATTTGTTGGAGGGTTATAACTTCAAATTTAAAATGGTTGAACAATTATTTTCAAGTTGACATTATATTATATAAGTAATACAAATACACAATACAGAACAATAACTACGATATTTGAAACAATCTTGGCGTGTGTATACACAATCAATGAAACTACGCCATAGTAATCAACCAGCTGTTATAACAATATCGATAGAACATGTGTCTTTTCGTTGTTACTATGATGTAATAGAACAAACGGACAATGTTTGGCCTAAAAAATATAACACAAATCAAAAAACATTGTATTGATCTAATCAGAATAACCATAAAATGGATATCGTTTGAAACAAATTGGAATGGAGCCTTCTATGAGCGGCGTGAGTTTGGCAATTTTAATTTTGGAGTTCCTGTGTGTAGTGACAAACACCATGCCAAGTCACCACGCCGGTCACCACGCCGGTCATCACACTAATCACGGACATCACGGTCGTCAAGGTCACATCGGAGGTGGTATTGGTAGGCACAACAATGGTGAACACGGCGCAAACAGTTGTCGTCACGACCATGGTCACGTTGCCGGCCAAGGACATCGCGACCAGGCTCTTTCAATATACCGCAGTGGTGGTAAAAATTCGTTTAACCCGGTAGGATGTTTAAATTCAGAAAACAAACAATTCCGGTTATCGGCACATGCCAAGAAGAAGGGACACGCTGACATCGCACACTCTCAGACCACTCCAAGAGAAGCGAATCTAGTAAAGTCCTAGGACACTGCTGAGTGTAATCATAATGTTATTTCACATTAATATTAATACATATTTTTATAACTTTGGCTTTAGTTTTTATATTGTAAGCCCTTAAAGGCATATTGTGCACCACACCTTAATTCACAGATTATTACATAATGGTCAAGTCTTCAGTGTCACACGAATATACATTTTTTTTTTTTGTAATATTAAAGTCTTAGATATCCCGCGAAGCCTCAACGCTATTATTTGGATTTTTAAAGATTGTCAAAGTACAATTCACAGAAATTCATTTTAATCCTACTTTTTTAGTATATGATGTAAGTTTTTTTTCAATTTCCCGTGATTCCCTATACGTTGGCGCTGCAAACACATTCGATGTGTGTACGTGTCTATTGCCCGAATCTTGTTAAAATTGTTTTGATCTAAATTCTACGAATATTCTTAAGATCGCTATATGATGGCGGTATTACCCCGAGTTCTTTAACTGTTTAGCCACTTAGCTCATCCAATTGTTTTTCTCACAGCACATTTATTTTACTATATATTGTTATACCCCCATAGTACTAAAATGTATGCACACGAAACTGATATGCACCCACGCATCCCCCCACAACTCGTCTGAAATTCAATTTCGAACCGTAATACTTGCGTAAAGTGCTATATTATTAAATTGTATCGGTATATTTAAATTGAAAATCACAAATTCTGATTGTCTTCGAGTTATCGGCTGAATATGTATAATGTATATAATATGCAGCATGAACGTGTCGTATCATTTTCAAATGTATTATACGCCTTACCTAACCTATATATTATATATTATTATGTATAGTTGTACAAAGTCAAACGCTTCATATACGACCTTTTACGTGATAAAGTCCAAATACGTTCGAAACCTAAAAACTTATTCACTCCAAAACTTTGAAAATGTCAATAATAAATTATGAGTTCACAAGCTAACTTTAGTTCTTTTAAACATAATATACGGTTGCCTTTTTTCGTCACTCCGTTTCATTTAGTGTACTCTTTTCCAAGTGCTATATATATATTTAAGCTCGCCAGATTGTGTTTTCGTAACGTTTCAGACGACGAAACGTGAAAACAAATAAAACATTCACGAACACGCTGATCCATTATATTAATATACATATATATATACTGCCAAGTACTAATTATGGATTAAAACTTATCTCCTCATCGTTTTTGTAACTTTTATCTCTATTTTAATATCAAAAATACTAAGTCAATAAAATAATATATTATTTTTTTCTTTTTTTTAAATCCAGAGCTAAACGATGAATGCATTTAAAAATATATATTACTGTACCTATTTATTATTATTATTATTAGTCTGATTAAACAAAAAACAATTAGAGAACATTATATGCACACACATTTGGTTTTAATAAATTATTTCAATTTGTTTTTTATTTTTAACACATTACAGAATTTGAAGAATCGAATTAATTTAAAAAGATTGGTAACTCTAATAGATTTTATAAACATATACGTATATTATCACATTTTTGTAATTACATTTAGTAATTTTATATTATTATAATTCTTCTTTAGCAAAACTTCTCTAAGAGTTTTGACTGCCACCACAATATCACGCCACTTGTCTCTGTCTTCTGCTATATCCTTCTAGTTCTCAATACCCAGCTTCTCTAAGTGTTTTCCTACTCTGTCCAGCCATATTTTTCTGTATCTCGTGGTATTTTAGTTTAAGATGTCCATTCAAGAGCTGCTCTTAATGGGTCGTTTTATTTTCTGCGCATGATGCGTTTATTTTAATTATTTTCTCTGGCCTTTGATAAAGTTAGTTCTCATATCAGTAATTTATATTATTATTCAAAGAATTAAATTTTGTATAAACATTATGAGTATTAAATGTATAATAATTATAAGGCTACCCCTAAGCACTCCTCATCGCAATTTTCAATACTTGACAAAGTTAGCATCACAAAATGTTTAAAACTTATTCCTTGTTTTTCAAAAATGATTTAAGTTTGATATTTTTTTCATTTATTAGTGTGTCTTAGTGTATCAATGACTGAATTTGTAATATCTGTTATTTATGTGATTTAAAATAAAATGTAAATCTAATTATTAATGTAAATTTCAAAAGACTATTCTATTTAAATAAGTATTAACATGTGTACTAAACTTTAAAAAAAATATACAGAAATCCGAAGTATCCATCAAAAAGTGTTAATGTACCGTGAGTAAAAAAACTGCAAAGTATATAAAACTATTACAATAACTTTTAATTAAGTCAATGAAGGGAGTTTTAGTCATTTCCCTTCCAACATTATTATTTTTAGGCTTATAGTAATTATTCAAATGCTCAACAACTTTTATAGTAATTAAGAAATTATTGTAATTTATCGTTCAATTAAGATAAATGGTTTCAATCAATACATCATTAAATTTTCTTATTTATTTTATAAAAATGTTATAATATATGATAATTTTACTTTTGTTATTCGCATTAATGTATAAATATAATAAATAACAGACAAATACTGACAATATTTGTCAAATAGTAAACCTAACTTTATGCACCATAAATAATAGTATTAAATTAAATGATATTGTGTTATAAATGTATAATTTATATGCTATATATATATGCTAAGTGTATAACTGTTTCGGCTATAATATTTTGCTCAACTCTCATTTTATATTTCCAAGTTTTATCTTAAAGAGTATCTCATTGACTTTCGGAACTCTTTAAATAATTATATGGTGCACTTTCAATCATTATTTTATTTTCATAGAAAAACTTATCCATACCAATGAATATAATAATATATTATATTATATAGTAAGAAATTATCAAACTTTGCTTAATTAAATGGATAAAAAATACATTTTTTTGGAAAAAAAATTAAATTACAAAAAATATATCAAACGCTGGTAGTTTTTATTATATTCGACATGTTGTCTTTATACAGCACAGCCGAGTATGTTGCTATTGTATGATTTATGACACAACAGCATTATATTTTATACGTATGCGAATTTCACTGCAGTCACGTAACGGTATTAAAGTGGTATGACGTTAAATTTATTGTGTTTTAATGACATACAAATATAATAAAAAGTTGGAATAGTTGGAATTCAAAAGAAAGAAAAACCGTAGATGGCATTCAAAGTGCAACGTTAAGTTTTCAATTAAAATAATTATATAATATATTATATTATTTGCTCAGTATTAATACAATGCAGGTAGTAAATAACATAAATATTTATGCAACAAATTATGTCTCATCGCTGTAATATATACCATTACTGGAATTTATTATGCCTACATTTACTTTAATTTGTATAAATCATCGTTATAACGTATCTGTCATTGAAAATTTAAAAAACTAAATTTAATTGGATGAAAATTCCAAATATTAACAACGTATAAAAAACTTCATTAGAAAACATTGGTGTCGCCATAACTCCATAAGAGAATATTGTTCACAATGTTCTTATTGAGAAATATTTTTAAAACTTTTCACTCGAATCATCTACGGAAAAATATTACCAAAAGCTTTTTATTTAAATTACACAAAACTTTTAAAATCCTTCATTTACAAAAAATTAATTATGTATATTTTTAATTTAATTTAAAACTTAGTCCGCTTTAAATAAAAGTATATATTTTCAAATATTTTGTTTTAATATCTAGAAAAATAGTGGTATTTTATTTAATTAATATTAACGTTTTTTCACGATTTCAATGGGAAAAGTTTTTCTTGGATACAGTTCAATATTAACAAATATATATTTTTTTTTCTAAAGCGTGTAATGAACATTTTTAAATATTCAACAATATTGAAAATTATTGAAATATACCAATGTTATGTGAACATTTTAAACAGTGTATTATATACTGTTATATTTTATAATTAAATTATGTTTTTTAAATTCTTAAAAAATTTTAAATAGGTTATAGGTTATAGTTGAGTAATATTTTAACATCAGCATTTGGTCTTTATATACATTATACAATATTAATATAAGAAAACATGAAATATATATTTTTTTCATTATTCTAAAAAATATAATTAGATAAAATTAGTAATAATATTTTCATCGTTTAACATAATTTTATAACCAAATGAAATATTATAATAAATTAATAACTAACAAAATAAGTGCAAAAATAAGATTCAACCATATTATAGTCTTAACACTCTTAACCTTTCAGAGTAGTATTTCGATGTACCGTAAACAAAACACTTCAACTAAACTACTTCTAAAAACGCCATATGACAAAAACTACGTGAATTGTGATTATATAATATTATACATTGTACACATAAAGTTAAATCTGTACATTTGAAATATAAACCGTGCAACTATAGCTGCAAGGTGCAACATGCACAGTGAATATTTTAATTTAAAAAATAAACTTAATTAATTTTAAATAATTAATAATTTTTATAACTTATTTTAAAGTAAAAATATCCAAACATGTCTTCTGGGTAATATTTTTTTATTTAATTTGTATAATAGGTCAATTCACTCTAATGTTAAAAATCACAGAATTAAATTGATTATTCTGAATTAATTAAAAATCTTAAATTTGGGGTGACTATAACCTCCGCCAAAATATTGGTTGAACAAGAAGATGATAATAGTCCACCAGTTTTGTTTCATACTTTTAATTGGCATACAAAAACTCGGTGGGTTTAATTATTTTTTTTTTTTATAAAGTACATTTTATTAAAAATAATAAACATACATTCATATGCGTACAAAAAAGCATTTATAAACAATTTCTAAAAAAATGACTAAAATATGCAAAAAAAAAAACCACAAATATTCTCTCGCTAGATTATGGAATAGATTTTTAGCTCACCAAGCTATAAATAGAAGATATTGAAAAAAATATGTTTATTTTTATAACTTCTCATGCCTGATTTATAATCAAATAGCATTCGATTAAAGCCCGACGATAACTGATCGGATACATAAATTGGGTTTGTTAGCAGTTGGCCAAATCGACTGTTTATTTTGCAAGTATTTGCGTGCAAATGTACATGTAGACAATGATCGATAGTACTGAGTGCGACTTACCCACAATGCGTGATGTAGGTATATTATAATAATATAGTGTGCTTACAATGCCGAACGGCTCGTTCGTACAAGTCACCGACAACACAGCGTCTACCACACGGACGATTGTTGTTTGTTGTTAAATGCTTTACGTTAATATATCGATAATGTGTTGTGTACTGTGTATTTTAGTTAGTTCTTTTTTTTTTAAATGAAATATAATTTCAGTTAGACATTTTTGTGTAATATTATGTCTTCAGGACATGGATATCACCATTTTTTTTATTTTTTATTTTCGTATTTATTTCGTATAATTGCATATACCTATTACAATTTAGACGGTCAATAGTCAATATTTAGAATGCAGAAAATTTATTTAATTCAATAAAACTTATTTAGAAAAAAAAAAATCAAATTTTATCACAGACTTATATATTTTTAATTAGATACAACGTTTTATTTCTAATCAAATTTTGTCTAACATTAATGATCAAATTTCACTTGCTATGGCAACCAAACAATAACATTAATTATATCGATTAATCGTTATTGGATTTTTTTTATTGGTTATTTTCTTAACGATTTCGCGTAGGAAGCGTTAGGTATTTTAAAATAAAAAATATGTAAATAACTAAATGTTTTTTCCATACAGGAGATAAAGTATCAAGTTATTCGTTTCAAAAGTCTCATCATGATATTTCTTAATAACCACCCATTTGATAATAACGGGAATAATATGATATTTTGAGTAAAATAAACATATCTTGATATTTGATGCCCTTCAATAAAGATTATTGAGTAATTTTATTAAAGTCTTAAATGTAGTAATATAGCCGAGATACAAAACAAGAAAATTTTTCAAAAATAAAAATATATTTCAACTATTAAGAAATTAAAAATTAAATTAAATAGGTACTTTATCTTTGATTTAATGGAGAGAAGGAGGTACCTATTTACAATATATTATATTTTATGTCTAATTATCTTATAAAAAAAAAAAATAATAAATTAATAATATAAGTAAAAGTAAATATAACAAATTTCACCTTCTATATATTATATATATATATGTGTGTGTATGTGTGTGTGTTTGATTAAACAGTAACACTTTTTTAACACTCCTAAACATCTCTGGGCACCTTATATTTCAATTTACTTCAAACGTATTTTATACTGCATACATAATGTAAATGGTATATCCTTTTACAGCGACTTTAATTGTACAAGTAACAATATGCAATGCACATAAGTACTTGGAAATAGAAAAAATATCGTAGCATATCATATAACACCAAATTTTAAGAATCAATGACAAGTTATTACACATTTCATAATAGTATTATAAATAAACTGGTTTCGAAAATCATTATTTATAATTCAATGATTGTAATTTGTACAAGTATAATATTATATGTGTTTATAATTTTATATTCGACTTTGGTTTTGAGTTTTTGACCTTTATTTTTCCATTACATTTATTACCTAATCCACCCCATAAAGCATATTAATTTAAAGGTTGAAACTACCCAAAGATAAATCACAACAACTATCATAATAGACGATTATTCATTTTTTACGGTTCAAAATGATAGAGTTGTACATGTGATATAATATTAAATAATAAAAAAAAAAATTACCGGAACCAGAATCATTGACTTGAAATAATACAAACTTTTTTTTATCTATATCCTTACTTATAGATAAATACTTATGAACCAACAGATGATTGTGTATAAAAAAATCGGACAGGATAGTCTAATAAACAAATCATCAAGCATGGTCTGACAAACAAAAAATACAAGCAAACATATCGTACCTACCAATATGCGAACCCATAATTTATTATGGTCGTAAAACCAATATTGCTGGAAAGTCAGTTTTATTGTTCGTCCGCTTAGGTTGTTTTTATTTTTTCATCAACATCATTTGTCGCCACCATTGTTTTATTTAGACACGATAAAAATATAACAATATTCACTGAACGCGATCGGTCGATTAATTTGTATTCCATCGGTTTTTACGTAGATGTCATCGAGATATTTTGTAATATATAATAATATAGTGTTGTACTATTCTACACGTCGCCGTAGGAAATGTTACAGAGCGTTTGGTAAAATAATAAAATATATTATTATTATAATATACAAGGCGATCAATCTAAGTGTCTGCACTGATTATTTAGAAAATATTTACATTTTTTGAAACTGTTATGCTTACATAAATTGCTGTATATTTTCAAAAATATATATTTTTTCAAAATTGTTATCATTATTATTTTTAAGTGTATTGTTTTTTATGATGACAACGTATATTTTTATTTTCGTATTCTGAAAGAAGAGTACTTTGATTCATCGAAATCGAATTTTGAAAAATTTTTAATATTAATTATTATTTATTAGTATTCAAGGTTTTGATGAGTGGAGTAGTGTAATGAAATTTTGTAGGGTACTCCTAATTCCTATATCACTTTTCTCCGCAAATCATAGCTTAAGATATTTATAATTTATTAATTAACTACTTGTTTAAAATATTCAATTATTATGTATCTAAATACTCTACAAAATATTTCATAAGAAAATTGAAAAGTATAATGTCGTTCAAAAAATAAAAAATCTTAAAAAATGATAGAGATAAAAATTAAAAGGAATATAAATTGTTTTCATAATTAATGTTGGTTTTGCCATGATGGCATGACAACTAGTAATTATGTTAAATATTTTCAAAAAAATCATAACTTTTCGAAATAATGAGAGTAGACACTTAAAAGTACATCGGTTGTTATATATATATTTGTGTGTGTAAATATTAAGACGCCATGCGGCAACTCTGTCGTTTTTAATTCGCATTCGATGTTTCTCTTTACGGTTGAAAACGTTAATCACATTATTGTCATACCTGTGATAAATTATGAAATTAGTATACACATGCCGCGCATACGTGTAGGTTATAATAAAATAGTGTAGGTACATTGTTGTGATTTTATTTATAATTAATTTTACATCGATTTACTTAAATAAATTTCGCGTCCCCCTTGCATTCCTATATATGTTTACGCCACGTGCACATATATGTATTATATACATGTTTGTAAATCGCCGTGTATAATAAATTCGATTTAATTACAAATAAAATTAATTAACATTCAGCGGCAGCTCAGATGCCCTTATATATACAGTGAGCACCGATACTTAAAGGTACACACACACGCACACACACGGACGCATACACATAAACACTCAGAAGCATACACACACTCATACACATACGCACACAAAACTTTATAAATATATATGTATATTTATGTTGGGAAGGTACGTAAATACCCTACGCGATGCCCTCCTCGGCGGATGATAATAATTATCTACGTTAATTTGTAAAATTCCGCTGAACTCGATATTGCGTTTTCATTTCAGGATCCGATCCTCCTGACGCACCTATCTTAAACACGTTTATTATTCGTCCAATGCGCCTTGCGATTGTTTTTCCGGGACCCACAACATCACACCATAATACCCGTACCGTAATAAATTAAAATAAGCAATTTTAACGGTCTGATATCCAAACCGCACTATTACAGTCTGCAAAATATAATATTTACGATGTGATCCATTTACAAATATCGCCAAAGCGAGCTAATATTTGTATTAAACAATATTGATCGTGATTATAAAATATTCTACGTACGATTTCGAGTAGGTTTTCTCGAACATCATTCAAAACCGCACACATTTTATTGACTATTAAAATTGAAAAATGTATTATCATTAATCAAATCTCCATAAAAATAATTCAATATATGTGATCTCATAATTTAAATATTAATTAAAAACAATTAAATATATAATAAGATCAAATAAAGTACGTATTGTAGATGAAAATACTTAGATTTGAATGAACTTACATCCTATAGTGCTTTTAAATATTCTATTAGATTAATTGCATTCCTTATGATTTCGTAATTTTGGTTAAATATGATCAACTGGTATGCTGTTCTAAACGATAATGTAAATTTAGATACCTAAATATCTGCGTTATTGAATGGTTTGATTTTGAGAAAACTTTTCAAAATTGATATATTGAACTATTAAAGTATACAGATTTGAACGATGACCTTTTTTTGAAAGTGTGCGGTTATGACGGACGCCAATTTGTTCAAATTAAAACTTAATTCAGGACAGCCGAAATAGTATTTCATTCGTGATTATTCAGTAAATATTAAGAGAAGGTATTCTGGTAAAATGTTAGCGGAGTGAGATTAGGTTTTATAAAATTATTTATTGCCTGTCCGTATTAGCAAACAAAATTTGACTGAAAATAATTATAACACGTTCTTATAAATATCCATTCTCGCGAAATTATAATATTAAGACTTACACCACCAATAATATTGATATAATAACCATGTTTATAATTATCTAATCGAAAACATCTATTCATATATGACATCTCCGATGCTTTTTCGCTAACATCATTTGAATAATTTGATAGAACACACTATTTCTATGCAAAACTCACTACTCACTTGAATGAATTTTTATTTTACAAATATTCCGTTGCAACGGTTAGGTTGCTAATTATTATATTAATGTTATAATATTATTATAAATAATGATATAATGTATAATGTAATAAATAATAATTCAATTGGACATATTACGATGTAAACTCACTGTATCTTAGTGGCTAACGAATATTACCCAACATGTATTACTTGTGTGTATTCAACTCACTATAGAAAACAGATTTTAACAGGATTTCTCCGATATGAAAATAAAATATAGTAAAATAATTTACCAAATAATCTTGACGAACTTCTAGGAATCTAGGATCTAAAACTATCTATTGAAACAATCAAATGCATTGAAGCTTTATATCAACATTAAGATATATAAATTGTAAAACAAATAAATATACAAAATAAAATGTAAGCTAGTCACATTTTATTCGCTAATAACCCTTGATGTTGAAACGAATTGATTAATAATAATAATGGCTAATATCTGCTGGCTCAGCTCTGAAGATTTTAAAATATTGTTTTATATTTATTTCCAATTAACGTCAGCTAATTTATTAGCAAAGTAAGAGGTAAAATGCTGTAGTATTCAACGATGTGTTTGATAATAACCCACAGTAATTGAAGGGTCGACGGACGAAACAAATAAAAAAATATTCAATAAACAGACATAAAATCAAACCAGACGTTACGATATGTATTTAATTTAAGGTCTCGAACGGATTTTTAATGCCGGTGAAATAACTTGACGGCGAAATACACGGAAAAAACATTTGCACGCGTTAAAAGCTGACGGGCGTTGTTGTTATCGTGTCCGGTGTATAGCGAGCGTCGATACAGTATGTCGAAAAAGAGAAGACTTTCGCGGTAATGTAATAATTCAATTGAAATAGATTCAATATATTACTCTGCGATACGTTCACCCGGTAAATGCCTATGTTGTAAAGGTGTGAAAGGAAACAGATCCCTTCCGTGTTTGAGTTTAAAGAGCTATTATTAGATTTCGAGCAGAGCGATGAATGTATTGATTTTAAAATGGTTAGGTTTTTTAGGGGGTGGGGGTGGTCAAAAGTTTAAAATTAGTGATTTTCTTTATAACTGAAAAGTTCAAATTTGAACGAAATTACATATTTTAACAATGAATAACAATGTTTATTATTTCGTTAAAATTTAAAAAATAAAATATTCGTGGTAAAAACTTGCTCATGAATAATATTTTATTTTACGCAATAATATTTTCAAAATATTAATATTAATTTATAAATAATACCTATTTATATCATTATTCTATTATATTAAAAAGTTTTACGGTAGGCAACTAAAAAGTTAATAACAATAATATAAAATTGTATAAATTATAACTATTATTATAAAAATAATTAAATGTTAATAATACCATAAATAAAATGTAGTTAGCAAAACTTAAATCATGATATATACTTAATGATACAGGCAGGCAGACCATATTCGCTCAAAATCGTTTTTAATATACAATGAAACCTCATCTATATAGTGGATAGCCATGTGGAATTAAAAAATGTCCACTATTGAGAAAACCTCTATATTTGAATTTTTTTTTATTGGACATTTGTGAGAAATTACTTGATGTCTACAATAGGGAGACGCTATGGAAAATTGGTTATACAATATACATATACATATTATATTGAAATTGGTATATATTGAAATATTAATTTATTATTTAATAATATGTATGTAGTAAAAATTGGGTATAAAAATGTTTTATGTTTATGTACAATTAAAAAAAAATCTGTAATCTCTTTTTGGGTAAATTGTTTCTGTTTTTAACAATGAATTTGCAAATTGACTACCATTAATAATGCAATTTCATCTTCTTACCGAACACATAATCGAACCATTTGTCATTTTTCGAGTATAAAAACCATTAAGATAAGATAAAATATAAATATAGTATTTTAATTACTTAAACATGTTCGATATGTACATATATTGTGTCCATTTATGAGAGGTAGTTTTTAATTTTGTAACCAGTTTTTAAGTGTCCACGTCCACTATAAGGAGTGTCCAAAATTAATAACTTCTATTATGTGCATACATTTATGCCGGGAAATTTAAAAGTGTTCGCTATTGGGAAGGGTCCACTATTGAGAGGAGTCCATTAATAAAGGTTTCACTGTATCATTTATTTCTAATTAAGCCCATCTATTTAAATGACTCGACAAAACCTTTTACTACACAGCAAAGTGGTATCGACTTTTCAATTTTTTTTAAATTTTAAATTATTTAATTAAAGTTTTTTTATTTTTAGATTTTTCGCCACTAAATAGTAAATCAGTAAATGATTTTCATGTTTATATGCTCAGA
Organism: Rhopalosiphum padi; assembly: GCF_020882245.1. Lineage (NCBI taxonomy): Eukaryota > Metazoa > Arthropoda > Insecta > Hemiptera > Aphididae > Rhopalosiphum > Rhopalosiphum padi. The sequence goes on along the minus strand of NC_083598.1, from coordinate 5,358,981 downwards.
TATATTACATTTTACCTATAATACATTGTTCGACTGTGATTAATAATTGTAAATTACGAATATCTTCAGTATACAGTGTACAGTCTACATAATAATACCGTATTGAAAGATTAATTTCAGTGTGCATAGGTATTACCAATTACCATTAATAGTATATAATCAATTATTTTACGTATATATATTTACACTTTACAGATTCCGAACAAAGCAATTAATGTATTGGTTTTAAAATAAATTAAATGGATTTTTAGCGAGTTGTTGGTTTTATAATATTTGACAATGTCGACATTTGATTAGAACAGTCGTGCCAGATTCAAACATTATATATTATATTATATTATGTCAGTGTGCCTAAAATATAAATTACATAATATATTATTTGAACATTTCACAAAAAATGTTTGTTTTTTTGACACAAAGACTATACTTATAGTATACAAACACGGTGATAACATATTATATTTTACAATTTATTCTGGTCACGTTTGTGATGAATACTTAACGTTTTTGTATGGAAACAAAACAGAAAAGTACTACGACGACTAAAAGCACTGAAATGCCCTAAAGGAAAACGTTGAAAAATCAAAAAACACTTTCGAGTTCCAATGACAGCAAATAATTTGCCCTCTCCTGTGTGAATAAATTGTATCACACAAAAAAGTATTGATAAAAACGGTTCGTACAAAACATTTTATACATGAACATTGACAGTTCCTGGGATACATAAACTTATTACGTTTTATATTTATTTAGGTTATTCAAATATTCGAATTTTTTTTTTTGTGAAATCAAATGATGTATATACATTTTAGATAAAAAAAAAAAAAAGGTTCCATATAATATTTGAACATTTCCTTTTATATATTGTAATAAAATATGATGTTCCGTTATAATAAATTGTTGTACCTTCGTCCAGCATTAAATGTAAATAGTACACAACGATAATTTTATTGTGTAAATATAATAAACATAGTCGAGTACAACGTTTTTGTTTTTATTTCGAATACATGTATCTACAGAATGATTCACCTGGAATGCTCATCTTTTATTTTTTACAATAATGCAGTTTTCAAAATCTGAAATTTGGAATTTTTAAATATACACAATTAGAGATGATGTTTACACATTCTTGAGATTTGTTTACTACTGAAGAAGTGATGTAAGAATATACAAACTTCTGTTTTTCATTTGCTAACCACATTCTCAACTTTGAATTACCTATTTATTACATAATTTTCTGAAAATATTTACGTATCGAAATTAAAATAAATAATTTTGAATTATTTAACTGTATGTATTAGTATGGATAATAGGTCATTAATAATGGGTTTGAAAGATGTGCGGACTATATGTTGATTTGAACATTTAAGTAATTTATATTAATAATCTATCAACATTTATTATTTTTAAAAATGGTTCAAGCATAATAAATACTATCTTTAATACTATTAAATATTATTTATATTTTTTTAAAACCATTTTAAGGACTACTATCCTGAATTTAAATATATTAATACATCAAAATTTGCAAAAAAAACTAAAAATAACAGTAAAAAGTGGAAAGAGCGTTCTTATTTGATACAGAAAAATTTGTATTACCACAGGGCATTCCTTAAGAAGCACAAAAAAATCTTAAGAATTTAAAAATATGGTCTTCAAATAAAATTCAAAAAAATGAGAATACTTTTATTATTAAATGAAAATATAAGAGCGATCATATTACAACCTAACCTATATATATATATTTTTTTGTATATATGAGTATAATATATATGTGTTTCGTCACGATAAAGTGCAACGATTATCTCATACCATTGAGTATCGTTTAATATAGAGTTTTTATTTTTTTAGATTTAAAAAAAAATGATTTTTGTTAGTTTTTCAGCTTAAAATATATAAACGACGTATAAACACGTCAAGTTTTATAGACGGTTATTTATTTGTTTTTATTTTCATTCTATCGCTGCTGACGACGATCGAGTTTCTATACACACTCTGTTATTATTGTATACGTAATACAGTATAATATTAAATAGATACCCAGCTAATATTTTTTTGTAATAGCGAATCACGCTATCGACTATAAACGTAATATGCGTATAATATTAAATTCGTCTTTTGCCGACTAAGTGTATATTATCACGTAGCCGAATACATTTATCAACACCACCCGCGGTTGCCGCCGCCGCCGCCGCTTCTATTAATATTACTGTTATAGTGTTATCATAACACGCGAAACCTCCGAAATTATTTTTAATAAAACACGTGACGGAGCGGCTGGGGGTGTCTCGCGAATTAATCATATTATTCCGTGTAAACATATTATTATTATACTGTTATGATGCCTTCAGTGGTGGAAAAAAAATTAAAGGTACGGCTTTATTACGAGAGCCGCTTGTACTTTTATACGATGCATAATAATCATTTGCGAGGTCTAACGCAGCGACTATCTCTGCAAATACAGCGCATAACTAAACAAAACAACTACAAATCGCCCGGGAAAGTTGCATAATAATAATTGTATAATACGCTAATTGGTTTGGTTCTAAGAAATAATTATTTAACTTTTTTTCCTCGGACGCATAAAGTACGAGGTTAATGTAGTTCGAAACATTGTGTAATATTTATAACACGGGTAGATGATGAAATTCGTTTTATACATAGTACTTGTACCTACGAGATATTACAGAAAATTAATGACGGTGCGAGTGATATTGTAGTATTGACATCAAATACAATTAATTTTATAACGTGTAACTACGTGTTATTTTAATTTTATATGAAAAACATTGTACCATGTAGTAGCATTAAAGTTTGAGTTATTAATGTTATTATAATATTATTATATAGTATTATGACGCCAAAAAATATTATTATTTATAAACATAAAATACATATTTATTAATATCAGATATTCATAGATAGAAGTTTAGTAGAATATTTTTAATGAGAGGTCTTGCATTTTTGTAAATAGGTAGGTAAACGTTATACATTATAGGCGAATAAATTCACATAACCACGCTCATCCTCTAATGATATTAATCTATCATAAACCTGTTGTACAATTTATTAGCAATAAGTAAAAATATGGATTCCATTATTTAAATAGCAGTTATAAATATAATCAGACATAATATTTCTATAATAGAAAAAAATTGAAAAGTAAGATTAACTAGCTGTGATAAAAAAAATAAAATTTATTTACACAAAAATAGACTAAATTAAAAAAGTAATTTATTACAAATTATTTGAATATTCACAATATTTCGCCCTTTAAATTATTAACTCATCAAAATCGAACTATTCTTCAGAGAATTTGGCAACTATTTAAAAATCAAAGTCGAAAGCAACATCCGATTAATGTCTATATAACAATTGATACAATTTCAGACGTACTACTGAAAATAACATTTTCACAGGTTGAAATAAAAAATAAGTTATTGTTGTATAATATAATAAAATATAATTATTCAAAAGTAAAAAATTTTCTTTTTTTGAGTGGCCAGGTATTGGTTCCAAACTAAGGCAAGTAAAACTGATTTTTATAAAAAAAAAAAAATACAAGAATTTAAAAACAATTAAGTACCATTGAAAACATAAAATAAAATTGCAATTTAAGACATCCAGTTTGATTTTTTTTTTGTTTCAATACTCTTTAATGATGATAACAACAATTTATATTATTGTATTTATAAATATCATATCATTACAATATTTCTTAACCAATTTTCTTACTATAGTAAAATTGTTCTTACATTATTTTCACAACTAATAAATACCTATTAACGTCTTCATCACGTAGAACTTTGTACAAAATCAAAAATGATAGGGTACCTACTTAAATTGTATTTTATTTTATTTTATGCGATAATGATTCATAATTTCATAAGTAATCACGCTTGAGTTCTTGTAACAGATCTGTTACTATATAGTCATTACATAAGCACTAGACAGAGTTTGTCTGTGTAAAAATATTAATAGCATAATAAGTGGCAAGCCCGGGTACACTGACTTGGTTTTTGTAAAATATTTCTTAACCATGCATATTATACTATGCGTACATTATCCTCCGCATTTTACCCAGTAATAATTCGATATGGGTTGAAAGGTTTTGCCGAGAATGCGTTAAAACCTTTGTAACTATATAACAAAAGCGAGTTATCATAGAATTTGTTTAAGCAAACAGAGTACAAAAGGCTCTGATTATCACAACTTAAAATCCTGATAGTGTTCTCGTCATTTAAGACTTTTATTTAAAAAAAAATTTCAACTATGTTAATGCTATGTTTTTTTAGTTTAACGTTAAAAAAATAACAATAATATTGTAAAAACCAAAGTCCAAGGATGAAACATAATATCACTACGATTGAAATATTACGATATTGATATTAATTGATGCATTTGGGTATAAAAATAATTTGTACTAAAAACTAAAAATATAATCTCAATAAAGTTATATGGTATTCATATTTCATTCATATTTTGTTATAGGTTTACACACTTGGATTTTGTTATAAAGAACAATATAAGAATCAGTCGACACATAAATACGTTAAATTAAATAATTACACTATTAATTAATACTTTATTATATCCACCCTAAGATAACTTATCCTACATTTATTAATTTTTCAACGAGTTTTTTTATTTTGAAAAAAAAATAAACATTTATTGAATTGCAGTATTGTAAATTATAATTAAAAATAATATAGTAGTTTATTTATGATATACATTAAATCGTACATTATTTGTAATTCTAGTGTTATACGTTATTTTTCAAATCATATTTCATGTTATGTCTCTATTTTTATTTTTTTATTTTAAAATTAGGTATATAATAATTTAATTATTTTTTTACGAAAATATTTATTACCACGGTATAATTCTCATATATGTTAATTGCTACTAATACAAGGATCATCATATATACCCTTAGCATTTTATCATAGATGTCTATACTAATTTACATACATATAAAGTAAATAATAATAATAATTATAAAATGTAAGCAATAATTCTTATATGGTGTTACTTATTATGGTGGTCATAAATAAGATAAACTCGCAACTGCGTACTTGAGAGGCTTATGAAATCCAAGCACTCTAGAAACATTCCCTGGCTTTTTAATCTCGTGTATAAATTTACGTCTTGATTCTTAAAACCTTAAGTATTTCAATTCGAGTGACAAATTAGACACTATCGTTAGGTTTTTCGGGAAAGTTTATAGTCTTCAAAATGTACAAATCGTTTCACTGCCTAGCAGACTACATAAATAATTGCATAGTAATTTTTAGGATTATTTTTTTAACGTATTTATTCTATTATGATGTTTTGGTCGTAAGATCATTAAGTCAGAAGTTGTGGCTTTGATAATCAAAGTTAACATAATTAATCAGCAATGATAAATAAACGGCCGATCTGATTAGCATATATAATTAGTGGTTGGCACAATATACGCGTACAGATAAGAGTGTTTACACTACGGATATTGTAATAATCAATTCGTTTTTAATGAAACTCATTTTTTTGTTATTTTCAAAAAAAAAAAACAAAAAAAAAATAACAAATTCAAAAATTATATATATATATATAATTATAAATTATTATCGAACGATGTATTGTCAATATATTATTTTTAAATTATTAGTTTAACCTGTGAATAATATCAAAACGACTTCCCAAAACGGTTTGTAATTTTTAATTAAATTCACTTTGATCATGTTAATACAAAATAAACACTGGTAAATTAAATGTTTAGAATTTTAATGTGATTTTAAAATGTTTACAAAAACTAGTTATTAGGGTAGTCAAAAGGCTAGCCACCAGAGACTAGGTGTGTCTATTTATTGTTATTTTCTATCAAGTTCTATAGTAATACAATTTAGTGAAGTAATTTCATATTTTTATATTCAATGAAAATTGAAAAGTATACCGTGTATTGTCAAATTAATAACAAAACCAATAGCCACATTTCAATATTATATTATATTAGGTATACTGCTTGTGTTAGAATTTAATACAAAAAATCTACAAGATGAAAATTATAACAGACATTCTTTCCCCTCATATATAATGCTTCTTATTTAGTTGGGTAGTTGAGTCTTATATTTTAACTAATATATATTATATTATTTTGTCATGAGGTTGAATTATAATAATTTTATGCGATCGTAAAATAATGTGCTTATATACACAGTTTAGTGTTTATTTTATTAGTCTATACCACTACTGAATAAAATATTATTAGGGTCCAGATTTCAATACAAAATACGTTAATTTTTGAACTCTAATACAATGCAATTCAAGTACATATTTAAAAACTTTTCTTTTGCATTTTTTAGCATTTTTATGATAATTTTTTTTTATTTTTAGTGCAATATTACAAAATTGTTCGATCTTTTAGTATATAATAAGAAATTCAAAATGGAATATCAAGAAATATTTTTTTCAGAATATTTGCTTTAATAATTTTATGTATTTTTCACGCGTACCAAATACTAATCCTTTTATACATGAACGCAGTGGTGTCTATTTATCTCCAGCAATTATTGGATGTGGTGTTTTACCGGAATTCAAACAGATAACAACTAATCGGTCAATTAAACATTAATTATGTTCATATTTATTTTAAATATATTTTGTATATGCCTAGTTAATAAGTTGATATTTGTTTTTGAATTATTGTTAGTTAAGTTAAAATAATAAGTGTTTAAGATACTGAAAATTAAAACATCGATAACCTATCGCTTGCGTAGTTGCGTGTCTATAAAGAAGTTTAGTCATTTTTTAAAACCATTATTGACTTGGAAAGGCATGTTTTAGGTCATTTTTTAAAATATTTACTAGACTATTTTTTTAATGAAGCAACAAAAAAAAACAATAATGTCAACATACTAATATATTAAGTTCAAAAAATGTATATTGATTTTATTAATTTGATTTACTGCAGTAACAAATAGGTATACAAAAATATGCTAAATCAAATATTCAACACATTAGTATAGTTAATAACCCTTTACTATTTAAATAAATGAATTGTTTTTTATCATTTAAATGGGTCCATACTAAAAATACCTGATATTTAAATTAAACATAATACATTTTTTTACGTACCTACAAAATAACTCAAATTAAATATTTCACTCATTAGTAATATGTTAGCGGTTACATTAGTAATATTAATGATCTAATAACGAATTATATAGGCTACTAATTTAAGATATAATATAGATGAGTCATTGTATAATTTTTATATATAGGGTGATCAAATTAACGTAAAATACTTATTATTTCAGAAATACTAATGTTTTTGAAAATTATTCTTTTGCATAATTTAAAATTATAACAAAACAACATTTTTGAAAAATTATAATTCTTACATCTTTCTCTTTTATTGATGGTGTTTTTTTTAAAGTCTTTACTCTTTGAATGATAATATAATTTTTTTATTTCTTAAACTAATTATTTAATAAATGCTTCTATAAATAGAATAATTAGGTTAGCTAATGATACTCAAATTTATTTATTTAATTTTTTCAAAATTATACTACTTGTTATTTTGAGTGAATGTATTATGTTTTATTATTATACTATACATTTTATGTTGAATTTTGTTATATTATTATTTTATTTAATTGCTTATGCTAAGTTTTTTATTATTTTTCATTAATTATTATTTTATTTCTTTTTTGTATTATATTATCTGAAATATTTTATTTATAATTTCTATACAAATATATCAATAGTTATAAAGTCAGTTTTTTTGTTACTAAACTATTTAATTTTTTAACATTCAATTTAAAACTAGATCTACTAAAACTGTTTATATACAATTACATATATAAATAATAGTAATTATTTAATAAATTCTCCTATAAATAGAACCACGAGTTTAACAAATGATTCCCAAATAGATTTTTTTAATTTTAACTATATTCAATCTTTTTTATAATTATATTAGTAGACATTTTTAATGTTTATTATATTATTATATTTTATGTTGAATTATGTTTTATTAGTAGTCATTAATTGTTAATGTTAAATTACTTATCTATATTATTATCTTTATGTTAAAACGCACCTTGTTATTATGCTTACTTAAAATACTGTTATTGGGCTTTAAACCGTTTAAATTAATAAGAAAATATAAATAAATATTCTGAAGGAGAATATTATTCAGGAAATTTATCTATAAAAATCAAGTTTTGGAGAAGTAGTTTATTTATAACAACTTAAGAGTATTTTAAATAAAGTTCGTATACCACTATCCTCTTATCTAAACTTTAAATAAACGTCCAAAATTATATTTGTATCTATCTGATTTAATATAATATCAATCGATTATTACACTCTGTACAGTTAAATTCCCATCTTATCAATAATACGAATAATAATAATAAGTTCGCTAAAGAATAGTCACCGAGTTAACCGAATAAAAGCCGAAAAATTCATTTATGCAGTCTTATATCAAGTGTTCCGTATGAGTTTATTATTGTGTACGTTTCTTTCTCGCGATTATTTAACTCGTGTGGTAATATTATTGTTATCTTCTCGACACTCGTGAATTATGAGACGGTCGACCGGAACCGACGAGAAAAACCAAATCGTTTGTGAGAATTTTGTTGTTTCTGGTGTAATCATTTGGAATAGGGCATATGGTTGTTTTTTTATGACCTTAAACTTAGCTCTCAGTGAAAAAATTACAAAATATACATTTATACGTAAAAACAACATGTGTTTATACTACAATTACTAAGCCCTAAACTCATATAATATACAAAATATTGTGAATGGCCGCTCGCAAACAAATTTTATCCGTCTCGCAGACAAAATATAAATAACACATTTTACGACAACATTAAACTCATCGTATGTGTTATTGTTGTAAATTTATTATTTTTATTAAATAATATTGGTTTTTAAATAATGTAAATATGTTCTTAGAATTTTTATGGCCACGAAAAATTTTCAAATTCCTAATGTGGTCCTTTAAAAATATTAATTGGTGATCCCTACATCGTTCATTCCTTTTTATCTGAATCCATTAAATAGTATATTTACAAATAAACTATATACCAAACTACAATTCTTGATATCCGTTGGACCGGTATTACTTTCCGTAGTTTCACATCTGTAAATTATTTTTATTATCAAAATTCAAGTATAGTATATTACAAACTATATCCATTATGTCAAAAACCGACAAACTGAATAATATATCGACAAATTTGCCATCGACAACGCACTTGACGTTATAGTTTTTTTTCTTTAAAATATGTGGTTGAAATATAATACCAAAATCACATTTACAATTTCAATTGCTTATAGCAGAGAAGTCGTCTGTCAAAGGTTGGCAAAAATACGACGATTTAAAAAAAAAATTACAAATGCTTTCAAAAATCAATACTATAATACTAAGTACGTGAAACCGAATAACACTCATACAAATATAAGACGATTCCGATGCTTACGTAAATGAGGATAATATTATTACATTGATACGATTTAAAAAAAAAAAAGTCTTTAATCTAAATTTATAAATATATAATGAAATAATTAATTGAACTTGAAAATTTAATTTAAAAAATCGAGAATTAAGAATGCATAATAAATCTATAATTTATCAAAATATCAAAATCTTAAAGGTACTTAATTTTTGTTAAATGTCTGAATATAGTCATAATTTATAAAAATATAACAAATAATTAATATTTTATAATTTAAATGGTTTTTTCAATATTTCATTAAAAATAAATCAAAACCGTGTATAATATTGAAACTTGCAAGTGGGTTAATTTAAGCGCATTAAAATAATTCCAAATTTATACAAAATAAAGTTGATTTGAATGCAAAATAATTTTGTTTTAAAATAGGTATGATACCTTAATTACTGTAAAAACCACCCTAGCTCCACACTATAAATTACAACATTATAGTAGTATATTACATAAAAAAAAAAAAATGGAATCATATCATAAGACTCATTTATAATGTACGTCATTCACACGTCAAACATAAGGATTCGTTTATGGAATAAGCATATCTGCTGGAAGCATTTACAACACCCATACACTTTATTTTTTGATTATATTATACTGCATTTTATAACAATATTTTCACACTAAAATAGACAAAGAAGTATACGAAAATAGCGCGGAGATAGATTAAGGAAATACATTTTATAGCATTAAATTCAAATCACAATAAACAAAGAAATTATTCACAAACTTTGGAAATAGATCTACAACTACTTCCTGACATATTTAGCATGAGTTCATGATCTGCATTTTACAGATCATGAACTTGTCATCCGCCGTAGTTGGTGATTATAATATTATATAATACCAGCCCATACAAGCATATTTCTACAAGCCAATCATATAGAATTAAAAAAAAAAATTCTTGTGAAGCCTGAAATTAATTATTTCATAAAATTAATTTTCAATAGTTTTCTAAATAAATAAACGCGATAAAATGGTTACTATTTGTTGAAATAATACACTTAATGTAAATCAAAATAATGTAATGATGGATAATTTACGTAAAAAAAAATCTGTAATAATTTATCGGTAAATTGTAAATTGGTAAAAGTTATAAAATATCCGTCACTTTATATGCATTTAATCTTATAACTTACTACTATTATTTTGATACAACACACAAAAAGTAAAAACTATTATCTAAACATTATAACAAATATCAATAAATAATTATATCTTATAAGTAACAGTAAACAAATAAAACAATTTTGGTATAATATATTATGTGGCTAATTGTTAACATGATCAATGAATTAAAGGAGTCATAAAATTTTTTGAGTGAGAAAAAAAAGTTAGCAAAAAGTAAATTAACCGCACTCACATCTTTAAAAATTATACTGATGTATATTAAACTGAATATAACTTAATAAACTAAACATATAAAATAAAGAAACAAATCGAATGTACAAATGCAAATTTCTCTGTAGGTACTTAGATATAATAATCACATGATTTTATTTATATTTTAAACATTCCATTTGTTGGTAAATGTTTAAAACAATAATTATAAAACCGGTTAATTAATTGCAAAAATTATATTTTACAACGTATTTTGTACTACCTATTAAATTAGTTCATATATCATATGTTGGAATGGTACCAAAGATGCTCTCCGTATGTTTCCAAATTTAAATCAATTACTACGAAATCGTGCCGGGAAAATCTACCACCGCATACATACACAAACTTTTCGCAGCAGTATTTTACTGCTGCGGAAACTGGGCCCGGCTGGGCTGCTAATTTGAAAATCGTTAAAATAAACGAGCTCGCAGTTAAAACGAGAACAGTCATATTGCGTCGTCTCATCATGTATGGTATATACACAGTGAAAACGTACAGTATGTTTTATACATTTAAAGTTTATAATAATATTATGACAGAGTTTTGTGATAGTGACATTGAATACAATTATGTCGATTGTAATAATACGATTTTCGGGCACACGTATCGAGTTTAAAATCGATTGAGCTATTATTTTACGCGTCGTTCATTAACCCGGTGTGATGTAAATACAAATTCACTGATACAATTTAAAGTGCCTTTTTCTCCTGTGAACTATATCAATATATTATAGTATTTTATATATTTTGTATACCTACGGTAATATTAACTGTTCTCTTACTATATTTTCTATGGAATAACCAACAATATTATTAAGAATACTGTAACACAAAAACGACATTTTAAATAAATTTTTTATCTATAACTTGTGTTAAATATAATTTTAAAATTCTAAAAAAAGTCATATTTTAATATTATTTATCATATTCAATTATAATTTAATTTGTAGAGACTTCGTTGTTGGATTAAAATTCTGGAGACAAGAAATAATTTATTTTTCAGGACATGTAGAAGAAAACATCTTTTTTTCACCTAATTACAAAGACTTAATAATTCGATTAAAAATTGACAATTTTTTTTCATCAAATCATAAGTCCCTAAACTACTTGTTCGGACGTTAAAATCGTATTAGCACTCAAAATTAACAATTCCTCTGAATAACGCAATATAAAAAGTAAAAAATAAAAACTCAGTGAAAAATTTTCTTAAGACGCATAATATAATTTGTTACAATATAGTGACATTTAAAGATTTACGGAGTGTCTTTTTAATCATTCGTTTTTAACGCGAGTAATATTTTAACAGTGACGAAATGTATTACTATAATATAACAGTCGTGGTTGTATGGGGCACTGATTTAGCGTAGGCACTCGGATAAAACATTACCACCATTTCACTATATTTTCATTTTTTTTTCCTAAGTAAAATTGAATTATTTTGGTATGCGCTCGACCGTTGACAATTCATTTAGGGTACGGTTATTTTATTTTTTTTACCCGAAATTTAACAATAGATCTGAGCGTGAAATCCTATTTACAATAAGACTATTACACAAAGATATTTTTTTAGTGGATTTAACTCATTTAATGACAATAAAAAGTTTAAAAATCAATTAAATACTGTGTTTATTTATAATTATAATATTATATCTACTTACAAAGTAGATAAATAGTTTAATATGAATTATTTATTGTAATCGAAACAAGAAATGGTTTCTGCGCCCTACACGCAAATGTATCAATATTGCCTACATGAAATGCCGTCTCAATACACACTTTTTGAAAAAATATTATATCGTTATTCTACTAATGCGATATCAACGATGGCAACAATTTTCTATTATAAAATAATAAATAATAATTCAGTCGTGCGGTATTTTATCACAATAAAGATAATTAATAATATTGTATTAATCGTCGTTTATTATGTTTAACCACTTATATTTCTCAAAATGGATTAATTTGGTATTTCATGAACGTATCTGAATGTATCTATTACTTTCTACTCCTAATAATAATGTAATCGTAGCTTATAAAATATTCGTTTTTTTTCTTATAACCAAAACACATGCTCGATATCCATGAAACTAATTGAAGTACGGCAACTATATACTGTTATATACATATAAAAGTTCTATTTTAGAGTAGCCGACCTGAACGAAAAGTTTATAATGCCAATAAATAAAATAGCTCGGGGCCAATTTAAATTATAACCCTAATTAAATTTAAAACAATAGACTCTGGTCGTAATGGATTACACTTTTAGACCAACAAATATCTAACTTCCACCTGCTATAAGATAAAACTAATAAATATTAAGATCTTGCGAGTAATTCGTTCGGAATAGTTCTACTATTTTATTTTAACAGTAATTGATTTTGTTTTATTTTGTATGTCAATTGTAGAGACGTATAAGTAACCAGTACTGACAGACGAAGAAAAAACTTTGTGTAAATCTATAAAACCACTAGATAAGTTATATGGTAAGTTGTGGGTATATGTATTTTTTCCAACGCCCCGAGGTTAGTTATCTTAATATTAATAACTCGAATACGTGTACTCTACTGCAAAAGAACATATTTTGAAAAAATAGCATCGTGACAAGAGACTTAAATATTGAAGAACGCGGTAAAAGCATTTGACAATTTATGTTGATGAAAATGATTATGCTTTTGTATGCATACTAAAGGCACTGTATTTTAAGGTAAAACTAAATTGCGTGTTCCATAAAGCGTATATTTTGAAAGTATGGAAAAATAAGGACATAAAGTAGATAGTAACAAAGAAGTTTTAAAAGTAAAATGTTTTATTTATTTAAACTAAATATTCAAATATTTATACTATACGCATTTGGCATATAAATTCACAGTAAATAACTTTTTTTGTTTATTTTGCCAAATTTTTAGTTAAAATAATATTTCAAATAAAATAATATGTATAATACATTTTTTGGAAACTTAAATATGGTGATTATTACTTTAAATATTAAATAAGATAACAATTAATGTACGATAAAATAAAAAACATACTATTACTACGATACTAATAAATAATATTACTACATTATGTTTTACGGCGTTTTTGAATTGTTTAGAACATTAAATGTGAGATCATGAACAATGATAACGGTTGTCACGTATAATATAAATTTATAATTAGTTAGTAGTTTAATTAAATTTATCGAGAATCGTTGCATGTTTAACACATATACAATTCCAACTGTAAACAATTCACGATTACCAAACTTTGATAATATATTGAAATGCGATATAGTAAATAGTCTCCTTAGTAATTAATAGTGAAATAATTGACTTTGATTGTGATTTATTCTCTACAAAAAATATAATTATATCGTTTTTAAATTATGGTGTTATTTAATCAAGCTTCGTAAAAATGTACTTAGATACAACCATAATAATCACAGATATTATTATTTCCGCCAAAGCTCTCCGTGATTCATTGAACTCATTTTATTTTGAGTAATTTAACAAGTTTAACTTTGTAAAGTCCATTTGATGTACACCAAACAATATGTATGGATTCTGTATATTATAAACACGCAATACAAGGTAATCCGTTTATGTTCTTGCACACATCATTGATTAACAAAAGCTTTTTTTGAAAATATATATTATAATTATAATTATGTAAAACAACTTTAAAAAAATATTGTATGCTTAGAATTTTTTATAAAAGATTTTAATAAAAAAAATTTATTTTTAATTTAATATTCCAAAATAAGTGTCTTAAATGAGTCCTTTTGTGTGGTATGTATATTCGAATTGAAATCAATACAAAGTTTAGCATAGTATTGTGATTTAGCTAGAAATCAGAATGCATAATATATGATTTATATTATTATAATATGTACATAGATAATAAGTGCACTCATCTTGCTCCGAATTAATGAATACCACATATGCCTAAAGACTGCATTAGAAGGGTTACTAATAAATTTACTAGTAGTGTAAGCAGATAAAGTGACATTGCACACATAATACGTACATGAAAACAAGTATACAATAACCTATGCTAAATACAATATACATAATTATTCAATATTATTATGATATTATGTACAATTGTACAATACAGTTAAAATAATTTTGATTAAATATACGTTTATATACAGCCCAAAATATTTATTTTAGTTGTAACTGAATATTAAACTGATTTCAGTCGTCAATATAATATATTATAAAGGAATAATGTCCAAAAGTAAATAAATAATAATAATAATCTATTTTCTATTTTTTTTTTACGACACGTGAATTTTTGCTATTTGACCACAGAATAAGTTAAAATATTATAAATCATATTGGTGTCTCAAAAAGTAAAACAGCGAACAAGATTTAATTAAATTTAATTGAAAAGATTAATCATTTCACCATGGTGTAATATAATAAATAATAGTAAAATAGTTTTTTGTTTTTTTACAGTTAAAATGAAGTAACTTGTTTTGTACTCAACCGAAACTCACGGTTTCCCGTAAAACTTTCGTGACAAAACTTTTCTCTCTATCTCGTTAAACGTTTGTCAAAACTTTTGAGGAAGCGGATTCAAAAGTCCCGGACGTAATTATCACTTTGGGGTTTTTACTTTTATAAAATTATTTCGAATCTCAGAATTTGTTACGTGTGAAGAATCCTTGCAATTATGTATTATAAATGTGCTTCATATTAAATGTTTTTAGTAAATATTTTTCCCAATATATCTATAAAAATATTTATATTATTTCAAGTTTGCAGTTATTTTCTTAAAATCGTTTAATTCTTTGGTCTAAGTTTTCATTTCAATACAATAAATTGAATCTTTCATACTCATCACAACCCATCGACAAATGTTATTTAACACCATACGATTGAACGGTATATGACCCATTTATTTAAAAACCTTTAAATTATAAACGTATTTTTGAATATGGTAAGTGGTAACCAATCAGAAATAGTTTAACATGTGGGCACAACCAAACCGGATATTGGTGAGGCAATCACGTCATACTTCACAAAAACTAAGCTTATAGTTTACCATCATTTCTTTTGTTAGCTTTTTTTCAGTCTACCATGCGGGTCTTAATTGCGATTATCAAATAATTAAAAATATATTCACAATAGTAGCACTAATAATTACGTGTAAGCGAAGACAAATAAATATAAACTTTATGCAAATAGTCTAAATATTTGGTAAACATGTTTACTCAATTTATATCACGCGAAATATGGTATTTTTTCGACTTACAGAAATTACTAACAGACGTGTCTTTATTTTTACCAGAGAAGACAACATCTTTATATAAGTGTGATATTAGTAAATAGACCATAGTCAAAAAAAAAAAAATATGTATGTGGCAAGGTCTTGTTACAGAGTGAAAATCATCGGTCAGTGAAATGGTTAAAAACGACAAGATTCAAGACGTATTATAGTAGGTATATACAATTACGTAATAATAATATATAATATCCAATCACAATGAAGATAATAAGTAAAATAGTTAAAACTCTATAATTAATAATTTAAAATTCACTGAATTTCACAAATGTTTTTGTAGTACAGTGATATGTGATATGTTATTATATTTATCACCAAACTTAAAATGGTATCATAAAGTTAATCCTAAAACGATACTGTTCCAACATGATCTAAGATTGCACCCTTTTCTTTTATACATAATAGTTTGTTGTTTTTTTTTTTTTAACAAAAAAAGAACGTTTTTAAGTTTTTATTACCAATCACACGTTTATATACATTAGCCAGAGTGTTGTTTTCACAATAAAA
Source organism: Rhopalosiphum padi (assembly GCF_020882245.1). NCBI lineage: Eukaryota > Metazoa > Arthropoda > Insecta > Hemiptera > Aphididae > Rhopalosiphum > Rhopalosiphum padi. The sequence continues at coordinate 5,342,327 of NC_083598.1, read as the reverse complement.
ACGTTCGGTATCATCAATTGTGTAATGTGTACATTTAATAACATATAGTGCAGCGTAACTACGCATTTGATTCGAAAGTATGATACGATTGAATCAATAGTGTAAATATATATTTTAGATTAAAAAACAATTTTGCAGCTTAATCAAACTTAAATGTTGTAGAAAATCGTATTTTTTTTTATATTCAGTCATTCTTACAATTACCTTTGGAATTTAAAATTTTTTTTTTAATATTAAAAAAATTAAATCAAAATTATAGTACTTTTTCAAATTTTAACATGTTCAATATCATTAAGTACACTTATTTAAAAACATTATTTCAAAATGTCATCCGTTGGAATAAGAAAATCAAATATAAACGACCAACGAAGGACGATTAGGGGTAAACATTTTATTGTCAAACAAGAGTCATGACTCGTGATCTAGTAATCAGTTACAATAAAAGACTTGGAAGGATTAGAGTCAATAGATGGTGAGGTAGTGTGATTAAGATTTTATGAAATAAATGATTTTTTTTCGGTATAAAAGACAAATACTGATGAACCGCTAAAATTCAGAACGTATATTATCGTATATTATACGTAAATTAACTAAAATAAACGTGTACAAACATGTCTATGAAACACACTTTTCTTAGTATAAGCTTATATGAAACATACTCAGTGGACAGTGATATTATGACATAACAACATAACAATGTGAATATCATGAACGAAAATTACCGTCCACGTGAAAATGTCCTTTTTGTGTTAATTACGTATTTCTTCTGAGTTATAACGTTAATGTAGTTAATAACATAGTGGAGGAATTCTACGACATCTTCCACGCGTCCTTATCCATCGTAGATACCCCTCAGAAATAATCAACTCATTAGTAGGAGGTCGTTAGTAATAATCAAAAAGAATAGAACACAAAAAGGCGATCTTTTAGGGTTAAAAAAAATATTGATCCGCCTAATGCCTAGCTCGGTGATACTGACACACATATTTTCACTGTGACTGGGAGCTTAAAGGACGCTCATATAGCCGATGAGTTTAAAAATGGGAGTGTCTATCAGCTCTACGTTGTAATTATATTACCCCGGTTGCCGCACTATAGGAATTTAATTTAAAGCAAAGTGTGCGTATGCGTATTCCTACAGCAGCACAATAACCTAAGACAGAAATACTTGTGGTAAATATCTTCTATTCCCATAACCGGTGTCGTAACTATTTTTAAAATTTAACTATCGTAAATGTAGTCAGTAAAAATGAACATAATATATTAATATTATACAATTTATAAATAATGTCCGAGTAAGTCTTTGTAATTGACTTTCTTAATGGTACGGCCTGTTATATATATAAAAAAAAAAACGATAGCTAATTCACCAAGATATACCGAATAATTCATTAAACGAAATACACTCATTATTTCAAAAACATTAAGTTTACATAATTTCAGTCATTAAAAAATATATTTTTACAATTTTTAAACTTTTTGTTTATTCGTTCTTAGTGACAACGTATATTTTTAACTAACTTTTTTTTCAGAATATTTTTTAGAATATTTCCGAATATGAAAATCAAAAATCACATGATTTATACGCATTTAAAGTTCTTTATGATCGAAGTGAAGGGGTACAGGGTTTATACCCCATGAAATGTTGGTCCATTACTTCACTTTTCTAAAAATTAGATAATAACGCTAACTATAATAAATAACTTGTCCGAATTTGATTTTTATAGATCAAAATACTTTTAATAATATTCTACTACTAAAATTTATGTAAATAGCAAACTAATTTTTTTGCTCTATCGAGTGTTTTTATTTTAAGGTATTAATTATTCACAATAGCCATATTATATAATTAAAAAATCCATTAAAACACGATATTACTCATATCATGTATTTTAGAAGAAATCGATTTCCAATAATTTATTTTAGAAACGTTCAAACGTAATATTTATGCCACGTTAAAGTGTACTTCAATATTCTAAACAGTATTGTGCACAATCAACAACAGTTGGTGGTCTATGCGTCAAAAGCCAAGTGTGACAATTCAACTGGCGTGTAGTCAAATAAGAATGTATTTAAAAATAAATTGAATTTTTCTATGGCGTAGAAAGCAAGTTAAGTGAATGAATATAATACGATTAGCGATAGTGTGCGGAAATACTGTATCTATTACTGGGGGATATTACAAAAAAAAAACGCAATTTCTAAAATTTGAAATATAATTGTATTTTACCTGACGTTGGCATGACAACGATACATTAGATAATAATATATATGGTAATATTAATTCAGCTGTGCGTGTACGCAAAAGCAATCATTAAATTTTTACTTTTATTTATTCCTTTGAGAACAGAATCGTCTTCTTCGGAACTTCCTAATCACTTTGTCGTGATGGTACTTTTTTTCGCTCGTAATATCGCAACTGGAGAGTGAATTGCAATAGTGTTACTTCCACCTACCTAATCCGAATCGATTAGTGTACACATTAATAATCATACAAACAATATTCTATAAAAGTTATTAGTGCCTATAATACATTTTAAAAAGTCAGTTGGTAGACAGGACAAGCTCGATGCCGTAGTCTGTAGATGTCAATTTGACAAAGAGCTTTGAAGACCGACCCGAGTTCGTCACCTTCAAAATCTCATACTAACGTCAAAATATCTCGAGCTAACCGAAGTCTATCACCCTCGAATTTCGTACAAGATCTACCGTGATGTTTATCTCACCCATGGTGCCATAAGAAGAGAGTTGAAGAGACTTGATTTATGGCACATCTAACGGCGATAGGGTTCAGCCTAGTCAAATTCAACTTTCCATGAGTTGTCTCACACACTCTTCATTCTCCTTAACGGACAAGATTTCCTCTACCGACTTTTAAGTCACTCCATAGAATCCTTTAGCCTATAACGCAAAGATAACCTCTCAATCGTATCAGTAGAAAGGGCGAAAAAAATTAATCCACAGAGCGGTTCTAGCCTATATATCATTCAGCAGAGTGTGTCCGGATCGCGCATGTACGTCAAACCGTGATTGCGTCTCATATCGAGTATTGGTGGTATACTGTTTACGAAATTATAACAAAAAACAATTTTTCGGTCGGTTATATTTATATCATACTACGGTACATAACGATGACGATGATGATAAGATTGACAATGTATTGGGAAAATCCACCTCCGCAAACGAACACCAGACATAATTCCATAAAATTATTTCTCGAATGCGTTATATGTAATATTATTATAATATACGATAAATACACGACGCGTTTTTATTACATCATCAAAAATATTATCATTATTATAATATCGGAGTGGCGTTATCACCGCCGATAGGGGCAAACGCATTTCAAACGTGCATAATTCATTTTTTATCGGGCGCTAAAACTGAATGGGTTTCTCGACTTACACGTCGGCCGTGTCAATATTGCTTACGCGGAAAGCTGTTTCAACGATACGCTTTCACGACTCTTCAAAAAAAAAAAAAAAAAAAAACATAATAATATTATTAGATATACTGCTTATGCGATGTCAATAACAATAATAATATTCCGCCACATGTGAATAGTTAGCATGATAATCATTAATATCAATTTAGCGACGCATGCTTACGTCATGATCAATACTGATGTCTGACGATGACGATGGTGGTAATAATAATAAATTATAGTAATAATCGCATTTCAAATGCGTTGCATCGTCGTCGTCGAGCAAGCGAGGGGACGGATATGAAATAGATAACACGCGCAGATCTTCCATCGCATACAAACATTATTATCGATTGATATTAAACAGAAACATTTCGGTATATATATGATATTATCATATCATATTTGTCTATACGTGTGAGTGGAATAATTGTAATGATAACTTTATATAATAATACAAAAGATCATTATTTCAGGATATTAATTTAACAAGAGTGAATACAGTGCTTTGGTTTTGGAGTAAAATTTTACTCCAAACTTTCTTTCAATTAACATATCAATTATATTAGATATAAAGCTTCTATAAAATTAAGATTTTTAAAAAGTTCTTGTCATCAGTTAAGAGATAAATCTGCATTGAAAATTTTATATTCCTCATTAGTTAGTTCTTATTTAGGTTATTTATTTCTTAGTTAGCATTCATATTTGATATAACAGACTAAAAATAAAAATAAAAATTTAAAATAGGTTTATTAGATGCTTTCAATGTTATGTTTGTAAAGCTTCTCATTTTCCCTATAACAATGCAATCCTTTTTTAAATATGCAAACACTAGAACAAAGATTTATGCAAATTAAATTGAAACTTTTGTATAAAATATTATGATAAATATTCTTGAAATATTAAAAAAATATACATTTAATGAATTGTCGAATTAACAAATTTATTTTATATAAAACATACCAAAACAAATTTTATGCTAAATCGATCATAAAATGTATTAATGTCTGCAGGTAACTGTACAAAATATTGATTATTTTAATAAATCTATAGCAAATTTTATGGTATATTTTTTAAGAATCATATAACAAGCGTATTTTTAAAAAAAATATTTTATTTGTTATATAATTTTCATCGTAATTATTATTCTTTTATAAAATATATCTGTTGAGATAACCTCTGTTGCTTACAAGAAAAATAATAAACTTTTAGAGAATTTTCGCTACTCCTGAACCATTATTTTCATTGCTTTTTATGATGCACGTTTTGTGAAACAAATTTCTAAAAAATATACTATTGTTCGTGGAACATATTTTATCAATAATGGATTTATATTAATTTTTAAAGTTCATAGGATAGTGTATCGTTTATTTGATAGCATATAACCATCTGTTCTCAGCACAAAATAATATCTAAAAATTGTTATTTTTATTTCCAATTGCATAACATGTTCAAGTTTTGATCAAGATTAAATAATTATCCCACAACTCGATTATTACTTCAATTTATTTTATAAATATAAATAATAATAATAGTAATAGTAATATAAATCTATAAATATTGATTCTTATGTGTATTTAAGAATGTTTTCGCTTTAATAATGTGATGGTGAAATACCACGCGAATAAATTGGTCTGAATATCTGCGATGCGTTTATTTTATGACAATATTATTTTTTTATTTCTTTAAGTCGGTGTAAAAAATTGACATCCTTCACGAATTGCATTTATGGCCTCGTTGCATTTTTAGATTTGCTTTTATGTGAAACTACCACGCTCAAAGTGACTATTATTTTATTGGGTATTCGATTTTTTTTTTTTTTTTTTAATAGTTTTACCTGATAGGATTTATTTTTTAAGGTATTGACACGACTTTTAATCGAAAATGGGTTAAACGCAATTACAAAAATAATTATATGACTAACGACTGATTCTTTTTTTACCAACCAGGAAATAAATACCACCGTGAGTGTAATTAAAATTCCCTTGAAAATCTGTCGACTAACCGCAACCATATTACTGATAAACTGATTAACTACCATATCCAAAAAAAAGATCAATAGACGGTTTACATTTTTTTTTTTTTCAATGATTCCTTACAATGAATTTAACTGTTAATAATTGGTGTATGAATATATGTATTCGCATTTATTATAACGTCGCGTTTACCAATCATAAAATACTTTATTTTTTTGAATTACGGAGCATCAATATCGCAGTCAAATAATTTTACTAATATAGAAACAAATACGGATTTCTAACACTAGATTAACACAATAAATTCAATGCAAACAAAATATTATATTGTATTAACTTGAAAACAAAATAAATTTACATATTAAAATCAAAACGTTGGACTGTGGTGCCTATTTTGTGTTTAATATTAATAAATCATACATCATAAGGACGTGTTCGTTATTGATAATCAGTTAAATCACATTAATATTATCAATATGACACCATAATAATATCACTGATATAGAGTCGATTTTAATTTTATGAAATTTATTGTGTAATCAATAAAAAAACGTCACATACATTATGTACTTCTAGCTAGTATAGATTTAATAGAAAATATTCATCGAATGTTAAAATACTGTGAAATTTGTTATTTTCTCACAGTAGTCTACATGCTAATACAGTCTGTAGCATATATTTACATTCGGATTAAAAGGGTTCTGATCACCTGTGGTTTTTAATAAAAAAAAAAGAAGCTTTTTGAGAAAGAAAAATTCTGAGATCACCGCAGTCATAGCGAAAATATAACTGGCCAATCGTAACTTTTACTGCATTTCAACAGCGTTATTTCAATAATATTATGAAGCGCACAAATATAATACGTTTTTAAATATAACTTATATTGCGTGGATTAGATTATTGTACGTTTATAAACGTACTCTATTTTCATCTAAAATACTATATTATGGTTGTATTGTTAAGTTAAATGAGAAAAATCGCATGCAAAGTAGGATTTTGATTATCATTTCGTATTTACTCTAAAACCAAAATTGTATACATGTAAATTATATAATATTCTATAATTTAAATGTATCCCATAACTTCTTATCACGTGAAGTATGTAAAAAATATTTCACAAATATTCTTGAATTCATATGATTATTGGTTAAATTATTAATAAAAAGATAGGTTTGTAACTTTAGGCCTTTTTTCGCCATAACATGAACATTGGACGCTATTTCCTATATATTATTGTTGTTAATGTACACAACACATAAGTGTAATTAAAGTAATTTATTTGTTAATTGATTCAATTTATTTAAGCTATACAACCATTATTTTGGCTATAATATAGCCTAGTTCCTAATTATTATAATCCCTGGTCTCAGCACTTAAATATTAATAAGTTGGCAGCCGACCAATTTCATTGATATTTCCATAAATGCCTTAAATACCATATAGGTATGCACTTAGCAGATTTACTAACCCATGCCGAGTATCATATATGATACTAAATGCGAAATTGTTGAGTTTAAGTAAAATGTGAACAACAATAATGTTTAGGTTTGGCGTGAATTACATACAATATATTATTATATATATATATATAAGATATAAAATATTAAACTTACAAGCCTATGAGTTAAAATTTAAAATATTCAATTGATTTTAAAATTCTCAATATCAACAATAATTATTTTAACCATAACAATTAAAATTAAAATAAATTCAAATTTATAAATGCTAAATCATATATGTAAGTAACAAACAAATATGCACATATTCATTTTTTTTTTTTTTTTTGGAAAACCTAAACGGTCCTTTCAGTTAAAATAGGTAATTACAATCTATCTAAAAACAATTCTTCGTGAAAAAAATTAATTTGCTATGTCCGTTTATCTATGTTTTTATCTCGATTTAAACAGCACACAACAATTAAACGTTCAATGAAAATAATGTATTCTTTAATCCTTGATATTACTGTTTCTGTTTTATTAAATCGTATTTAAATTATAAAAATACACAAGTCAGATATACTTATTATTAACGATTCCATTTTTCAATTTTCACATGATGTATTATGTATTAAACATTAGAAACATAACACTCGTCAAATCTGCGTAGTAAATTATTGATATTAAAATCAATCAAACCGTATAGACTGCAAAGTACATGACACTATATAATAGTATGATGGGTGACAGCGTAATGTTATAAGGTTTTGATATGATCGTTTAAATTACAATTGTGAATATTTTTATGAGTTTAATTCGAATAACATCAATGATAAATATTGCAGCTGTAAACAATACCTAGAGATATGATTTTTAAACCCTAAGATAGGATTTCAAAATATGATATGGGTAATATGAGACTATACGTAATTGTTAATAATAATTGTTGAGCGAAGATGATTTACATTTTTGATGTGCAGAATAAATTTGTTTTCACAGCAACAAAAATTAGCATTTGAGAGATGATTATATTCATGAAAATAAATAAACTAATCAAAAATTAGGACGTGTATCAATTCCACCGAAAAAATCATTTTACCTGTAAGAAGCTTATCAATCGTACCGACTACCAATTCTGTCGAATTGTGATATATACATAGATTTCACACGGTTATATAATTAAATACTTATACTGATATTTGTAATAAATCAATAACAAAATAACATTGTTGAATATTTTAACTATAATATATGTATCGCATTGGATTTATATTGTTATCTGTATTTTACATATATACTCAAATATGTCTTATTGAAGAATGACTAATTAGACTTATACATTGGTACTATACTACTATTTGAAATAAAAATACAAGTTTCATCGATCATTAAAGCACATCCTAATAGTATTTTCACGTGTAATGAATTTAAAAGTACAAACTGATTCGTATTAATATTAAGAGATAACAAACACAAATAAAAACACTAAAAACAATAATTATAAATTTAAAAAAAATACATATACCTACATATAACATTATTACCGATTATTTAAATAGAAAAATTTATAGTTTCGCTTGTACTAATCTAGTGTCAAATCACTATTTAAAAAAATGATAATTTAATCCAATTTTGTAAAAAATCTTACATTTTATATTTTATGTGCTTTTTTATACCATACCACATATTATATTTAGATTTCTCACTATGGGCTATAATTGTTGTTAATCATTTAAATAAAAACGATAAAAATAATAGGTATTTGAGTTAATTTCTGTTTATGTATTATATTTTATTATAAGCTGACGGATTAAAAATATAAAAATGCGCGTTGGAATCAATGACTGGCGAAATCAACATTTATAAATGTCTAGCGGAAACTATAGACGATGAAATTGATATTAAAACGGAGGAATCGATAAGACCCCCAAAAAATAACCTTATAATAACATTATGTACGATTATTTGCCTAGAATAATGAATTAATACATTAAACATTTTAACATTTAAGAGAAGCATAATATCTATATGCATAACTTCATTTTGTTGGATATTTACTGGTGCATATTAATGCACGTTCTGAGATCATACACATAAATTTATATTCACCCAATTGGAAATCTTCGTAATACAATTTAACATATAACGACGTCATAGTTTAACTTTACTTAAAATTATACCTAGTATACGAGAAAAGTTTTTCTTTCATTACTTAATGTACATACGATAAGCGTTTAAAATCATTATTATTTATTAGCACGTATAAGATAACATATAATAATGTTTTAGTAATATAATATTTGTGTAAATGGTATTAGTAAAAAAAAAACCGTTACTAAAACCTAAAAATATTTATTTTATTTAACGGTTCATAAAATATCATGTTGTATCAATAGACTATTTTCGTTTAATATTAGAAAATACAATTACACGAAATATTTTCCAATGGATATATTTAAATAGCAGGTATTTATACGGCAATACACTTTAATATTGTGATATGATTCTGAATTATTCTGATAATCCGCATTTTATGACTTTTGACCTTTCACATTTTTTATTGAATTATATTAAAAACAAACGTTAATTTGTTTCAATTATAGTTCCGTTTACTTTTAATGTACATAATCTATATTTTTATTACCATATTATTAAATAGGTATACATATAGTTTTGTTAAAATCGTTTCTATACTTCTATTTTTTAACATACATTTAATGTAATTATATTTTATTATATGTAATAATATTAAAAAACTAATTATATTTTTATTGCAAAATATAATAAGCAAACTCATATAAGACTGCTATAATAACAAACAGAATATTTATTATTTAAATTTGTTGATTTTATCAACATTTTGATTTTCTATATTTCTGATTGACCGATTATTTTTTCTCATTATTAAATTCAATCCATTACAAAGTAAAATAAAAAGCCAAATAAAATTGTATGACTATAGTTACCAAAATTAAACGCTTTAAATATCTGCTGTGGATTAACATTTTGAGATGTTGAGATACTGATTTCTTTTCTTATATTTATTTTAAATTCTGAAAACCATTATTAATAATATTTACTTTTTTTAGCATCTAATTATTTACTAAAAATATTCTTTGAAAACAAATGTCAATATTTTATTAGTTGAATACAATTTAAAAAATATCCAGACTATCACGTGACTATAGAACGACCGACTGTTGGAGAGAGGCATAAATAAATTTGCTTGACTTCAAGAAATAGCAATTTAATTTCTATTCCTCAAATTAATAAACAAACTATATAAATGTAGTTTGAAAACTAAGAAACTCATGTTTATAATTACATTACATTTATTTTATTTTTTATAACTTATGAGGTATTACAGGAATATAATGAAGAAACGAGGTATTTGTAGTATAAATATCATAAAAAATATATAACCTAAAACTATATTACTAATTTATAACCAACTTATAATAATTAATAATTATTTATCTTAAAAAAAAATCAATTCATGAGTAGAATCTATCCTATTCACGCCATTTGTTATGAACCGTTATCATTTAATTTTTCTGCTATAATATCAAGCATCAATTTGTTGATTTTAAGATAAAAAAAATTAACAATATTATTGTAATAAACATCTGTTACTTTTTGAAAAAAAAAATATTGTATTTACTTTTGTGCGGAATTAAAGGTATTTGACAGTCCAACAATAATTATGCTGCAACTTATATCATATGTAAAAATAAAATCCAATTCAACTAGACATCTAAAATAATATTGATATAGTTTATAGAAAATCTACAGACTGATTTCTTAAAGAAATTTTGACTTTTACAAGCAGCAATGATTCAGTTTTTCTACCTAGTACTGCAAATATAAATAGTCCTCTGTCCGATGGTTGATCGCAAGTCTCATAAAAAATTCAGAAGAACTTTTCTGGTTATTATGAACGAAAATCGCCATATAAATACAAATTATTTTTTACCACAAATCGTTTCTATGTACTAGCAACTAGCACAATACGAATCAGTGTCGAAGTTTCCATTGAACAATATTCCTTTGGAGTCCAAACATTTCCTGAATAGTCTATCAACGCTGAAAAGATTATAAAGAGAAGCATATATATATTTTTTAAGATACTTTATTAATTTTTCCAATAATTTGTTAAGTTTAGTATAGATGACTGGCATAGATAACTTCTACTTCAATCCTCAATTGATCGTCTGAAATTATTAGGATTACGACTAACCCGGATTTGTTTTGATGACTGAATTGACTGATTAAAGGCTAAAAAGTTAAATTTCACACCTATCAAATCAACTAGAAGAAGGCAAACCAAACCTCTCGCCAACATTTTATCCCCGAAAATACCTTTACAATACCTTGTTATTCCATTAGTTTTCAATAATATGATTTATTTTATTTTTAATCTACAATAATCTGAAAATCGTAAAATGAGTTTTTTGCCTCTACTGAATAATATGCAATTATATAACATATACTAGTTATGCAAGTAGTAATGTAGCCTGTAGGGACAGCTGTAGTAAAAAAACATTTTATTTTTTCGAAATCAGTTAATCCAATTTTACGAGTATTTTAATGATTATTATCGAATAATTTAATTTTGATAAATTGTTATTAATTGTATTTTTTTCATGTAACTATAACTCATTATGCAAAAGTAATGTAATGTAGAAAAAATTTAAAAAGCTACCTACTTAACTAAAAAAAAAAAAAACAATTGTTGCTAATATAAACATTATTCCACCGATTAAATTTATTGTAAAATCTGTCACACGCTTATCCACATAAATATATTAAATACCGTTTTAAAAAAAATTGAATTCGCATAAATCCGACTATATTTTAATGAATAAAATCGTAAAAAAAAGGATGCTAAACTGCTCTCCAAATACCTAAATAAAAACCCGTGACAAAAGCGCAAACTATTTTCTCGTTATTATTAAAAAATATACGCTTATATTATAAAAACTGTACGGTGTTAGAAGTGGAAACTGAAATCATTATAAGACAATCAACTAATGCTCAAACTTTCTACGTAGAATTGTTGGTTATGATGGCAAAAGAGAGGGTAGATTACAGATACATGCATAATTTATTTCACAAGTCATTTATTTCAATCCTCTATTTTAATTAATCGAGGAATGGAGAGACTATGTACCCTGTATTTGCTTTCACTTTAATCCGAACATTTAGCTGTACACTACTTAAACAAATTCTAAATTCTAACCAAATTTAAAAAAAAAAAAAAATACGAATAAAAATATTAACAATGTATAAACACGTAAAACATTGTTATAACTAATAATATTTATATGATACAATTTTAAACTTGTAAATATTGATTTTATGACCACTTCAATTTGTCAAAGTAATCATTTAAAAATTCTTAAAAGCAATTACTACTTGAGTAATTTCTAAAATATGTGTTATAATTTCATAAAGTACGGTTACACATTATTACCCGGTTACTTATTACTAATCGTATACTTATTAGATACCTATATATTTGCACATGTTTCGTGTGCAAAACGTGCTATCCGAGTCTGAAGTCACGACACAAAATAGTAGAACCATTCGGACCGCAACGACGACATCTCTGCAGTCCTGCGCCGACTCCGATTAGTAAACGGCGACACACGAACGTATATGACCATAATCAATATCAATAGGAAAACGATTTTAATACGTTTATGTATAACGAGCTTACAGTATAATATTATGATACCCATCATGATCGGGTAATGGTCTCGAGGTTGTGGTCACATAGCGATAATTTAATTATCACAGTGGGGTCCACACGTTGAACCATATCACGTCGAATCTAAAGCTTAACAACACAATCGGCGAACAGGCAAATTTCATACTTCAATCATTTTCCCTGCGTAAGGATTAGAAATTTAAATTTTACCCGTATATACCGTTATAATATACAAGAAGGATTATTCCTCATACTTTATTTATAACTTTAGATGTATTGCCCACAGGGGCTCGACGATTATTTGCTGGCTTACAGTATCTAGGAGAAGGAATATTATTATGATCGATCGCCACTCTGCACCGTGCCAAATAAATTATATTATATTATATTTCCCGTGTAATCATTTCGTGGCCAGCTATATTAAACTCGCAGAATCTGATATCGGTGTATATAATGTTCCATATTAATATACGTTACAGTGATTACTTCGAAAATTTTATAGATCCGTACAATTTTGTAATGGAAATAAAATATTATTATATCAAGATGAAACTCCTGTAAGACACGCACGTCGTTATTTTAACCTAAAAAAAACATTTGAATTTCATATCATTCAAAGCGTATTGTGTGTAAATATTTATTCGTTTTTGGAGGGGAAATAATAGAGAATATTTCTATACTCCCCTACTTTAAACTAGGAAAAATATACACTTATAGGTACCTATAATGGATAATTTAACGGACGTGGTTCTTTTTCATGATGCATTTTCGTCGTCGTAAAAAAAGCTACACAAAAAAGAAAAATCCTCGTTTAACGTATCACTTATACTGTACTCGAGGTATATAGCCTGCGGTATAATATTAACTTGCCGTTATTTTATTATAAAGCCTTATATACACACTTCGTTGAAAAACTAGTCGATGTGTGATAGAGTATCTTAAACATACATTTTAAAATAAACATATTATTATACGAAATATTTCCACGATATAAATTATTTTCAATCGATGCAATAAACTGACATAATATAATATAAATATTAAATGCTAACAAATACCCGTGTATATTATAATATGATTAGGACGAAAAAATGTTTAATAAATCTTGATCATCTTATGATTTAAAAGTGAAAATTAGTTATAATATTTTTCACACGCAATGATATAGTTTGTTCAATATTATTAAATCATTTTATTATTTAAACTATACGTATGTATTAATTTTATTATTATATATCAAATACATAAAAAAGCATGACAATATTATATTGGGTTTTTAACTTAAGGTAAGTAAACATATTATTTTGTATACACAATACTAAAATATACCGTGTTAATATGAACTCGCATTTTTTATCGGAAAATAAAAACCTATGCTTAAAAGGTCTGATAAATAACAAAAATGTAGTTTGCATTATACGAAAACCTTGACGATAAAGTTGGTGTACATGTAGATTGAAGGCAGATGATTTTTTTTTTTTTTTGTCAGAAGAACCTCCGATTAAAATCTAAAACTTTGAAATATTTTTGTTCGCGCGAGAAAAATTATAATAATAATAATAATAATGTCATTCTGTGTTGTTATGGAGACATAAAACGAGATAAAAATATAATATTGCCGTCAGTGTGCGCATTAGTTGATGTATGTGATTGTGTTTGTTATATAATACAAATTCGTTAAAAATCACTCAGAAATAGTTTAATCCGACAGCGATTACAGACAGTGTGCCATTTACGCGTATAGGTAATATTATTATAATAATGTTAATGTACCTATTTAAGGTCGGTTATTAATCGTCGATCGCGCACGCCATACAAATACGTATCAAATACAATCATACGAAGTCCACGTTTATCGAAAGTGTATCTAGGACATGTAGACGGTGTGATTTTGGTTTACTCGAAGCATTTTGAGTCCTAGCAATACCGGTGCGCCATCTACACGCGAAAATTTTAGAAACTCCCTTGTCGGCCAAAACTGACGGCGTTATTTTTTATTTGTTTGCACCCACAATAATTATAATACATACCGGACAATTAGGTAATATTGGGTATCCCTCTACGTAGTATTATAATATACTTATTATTTAGTGATTTAGTCACTGTTATCTCTCGAAAAAATGTATTATTTAAGCCTAGAGTAACCACGGTTATCTCAAATAACCGTGATGGTAACTACTAGTCACTAACTATAGTATGTATAAAATCATGTAAGAATACTGTTTGTATTGAGATAAAAATGTAATTGTAAAGTAATTTGTTAGCGAGCGGTTTTATTTTTATGGGCCGGTCAAAACTTTTGACCTTCTTATCAAAAACTGAAATGACGCCACTGCGCCTAAATATTATAATAAGTAGATAGTACTTACTAATTGTTCTAATGCTGTTAAATTTACACTTACGATTAGTATTATGATTTCACAATGTACCTATATATATGTATAATACATATTATATCTATTCCTATATTGTTGTAACCTGTTTATGTATTATATACTCACACAATTCGATAAAAGATTAACGTTTTAAATATTTTAAATCGAAAGTAACACTGAACTATGATAAGCAAAATACTTTGATTAAATGCAAACTGTTTTAGATTTTGAGCGAAAAAATTTATTAAAATACATATACATGGTATATAAATTTAATATATTTGTTTTTTGTATTATTTCTGTTTATACAATAAATAGTCGAATAAATGCTTCGTTTTCAAATTTAAGGATAGTTTCGAATAAAAAATTTGATTTAGTTTGTATTAAAGAGGTAAAAATTAAAAATTCCTTGTATTTTTCAAAATGACTGAGAAAAAGAAACGAAAATTAAATAAAAACTATAATTTTTACGCCAATCTGGTTTTCAACAAAATTGATTTTAATATTTAGTTGTTATTAACAAAATTAATAATTATAGATAGGTAGACCTACTTGAGATATTTTAACCAAATATTTTTTTTATTTTATCATTTTCTATACATAATAAAATATTCAAAATATTTTGACTCTTTTTGAGTTAAGTATTTATAAACATTTTAATTTTTCAATTTTTTAATTTTTTTAAATCTCGATAGAAATATTCACAGCGTCAACATTTTTAAAAATGTATTACAAAATTCCACCTAAGTAAAGTTGTTCTTATATCTGTAAAAAATAAACTAAAATATATAGGCGTATCTTATTTCTTTTTATGCATATAATATAATATATTGACGATTGAAGTTCAAATATTGACGAAATTATTATGAACGTTATTTATTATAAATTATAATATTGTTTAGTTCAAGAACATTATTAATAGGGAAATAAAACTTTTTCGAGCATTATTATATTTTATACACACGATTAAATTTCAAATTTGTCGACCAAAATTAATTTAACCAATACTACATTACGAATAAATTGTAAAATATAACATTACATTTTTTAAGCGATATACGAGTAAGCTGATAAATCGTTTTGGCACACAATCATTTTTCGTATAGGTCTCAATGATATATCTTACTTATAATCTACTCTTAACTCTCCTATCGCAATAACTTGACACCTATCGTACAGCAGAGCGGTACTCATTAACTTAACCTTTCTTTTTTTGTATATCATAGAAAACGCTTGAAATTTATATTTTGACATTAAGAACACAAACATTTTAAAGAATTCTACGATAGTCTATTTGATAATATGTGAACCTTAAATATAAAATTTCCTTGGTAAATTAATAATATTGGGTAGAAATCGACGTGCATTTACAATACATTTAGCTATATCTAAAATATTTATTTACTAAGCCACCTAGACTATTTCAGACAAATAATTAGGATTATATAACATACATAGAACTGAGCAATTATAAAAAAAATTGAAGCAAAATGCTACTTAATATTGCTTATCATGGTAGTAAGATAAAGACATTTTATAGGTACTAATAACTGTACTGACAATCGTCACCGTCAACACAGTTACGGTCAACGCTGTTACCGTCGCCACACGGCTTATATAAAAATTAATTATTTTCTTTCTTATATATTATTTTTTTATCAATCTTGTGTTTATTATGTTATTATCTCCTCTGCGGAGATTTTGGCACTACTTTGTGCCCCATACCTACGAGTAGTGAATCAATTTTTTTTAATAGTATACTCCGCCAGTCCGTTGATCAGTGATCACGGCAAACAAAATTATCGTTTTTATTTATCCATTTTATGAATATATTTATCCATATACGGTCCACTTGAACCGAATAACCAAAACACATAATAATATAATATGTTATATTATAGAGTTATATAGAAAAGAATTGTAGCTAAAGAAACTTATCTAGGCGGTGTTGTACAGCAGGATCTCGAATTAATATTCATACTCGATAACATTTTGTTCTAATCACTCCATTCACTCACCTATTTAACCAGATGGATGCCTATTGAATACTTCACGTGACCATGGCATACTTTTTTTAAAGACTTTAACGCCAGTTTGTATTATACTACCAAAAGTTAGTGATTATTTGATCTTAAGTTTAGAAATAATTACGCTTAAAATTATCAACATAATTTTAATTTTGATTCACACTATAGATAAATATATGAAACTTTTTGTGTTGAAAATAATCCCTTGTCAATATTGTCGAATCACTGTTTATATATATATATAAATGTTAACCGGAGTATCAAAATATTTTTACAGTTCTTATGTTTCTTCCCCTAAATTTGAATAATTTTAAATTAAACAAGTTTATTTGCTGCAATCTCCCCTTATAGTATTTTTATTTTATTTTATTTTTATTTCTTAGCTAAAAATCTTAAAAATGTAATAATAATTTCATTAGTAGTTTTTACAATATGCTAATTAAAAAAAATATAACCAACTTTTTTTTTTAAATTTTTTAAATTCAAATTTAGACGATATGCATAATTCTGTGGTAAAAATTCATCAAGTTTAATATATAAAAATGAATAATTTATAACACAAGGTTTTTCGTTCGAATCCGGGGTCTGAAAAGTTGATAAATACGGAAATGGGTTGTAAATAAGTCACGGAGAAGCACTTTTTATCGTGGTCCACTTTTAGTATTGGTCGGTGATGGGCAAATCGTTTAATGACAAAAAAAATGTAAAATATTAAATTAAATCGAAATATTACTAAAATATTAAAAATGATATATTATACAATATAATTATATATTATATAATATTTAATAATGTAATGTAATATTTTTTGTAATATTTCAATTTAATTTAATATTTTACATATTTTTTTTTTATCAGTAATATATATAATTAAACTAATAATTCAATAGTCAACAACTGTACAAAATTAATAAGTAATAAGTAATAAATAATAATTTTACACGTTACATTTATGTTACATATATTGTACTGTGCTATTATCAATGACCCTTAAAATAAAATAATTAAAATGGTTCTTACCATAAAATTATTGTAGTTCTTAAAAGGCCTAACTGCTGTTAGTCTGTATGCAATGAGCCTGAAAAACAGCAGGCTGTTTGGAAAAATAATAAGTAGTTCGCAAACGGGCTACCCCATTGCAAAGAGCCTAGTCTTTTTGCAAAAAAAACTAATTTTCCATATGGCCTACGACATATATAATATATATAACATCATTTTGTGATATATTATGTTTTTGTTTTATTTAAAATATCATTTGTAAAAGTTTTTATCGTGTTGTTTATTTACTTATTGATCCTACCCTCTCCTCATTATAATCAGAACCCTAGTCATCGCCGTCCACAAGCCAAACAAAGTTAAGTCCGGCGTTGGCGAAACAACATAACATGTCAATACGAATTCCGGGTTTTATGTTAAATTGCACAATTATGTTTTATTTTGTATTATTATTATTATTTATTGAAACACGATTTCTGTCTAGACTAGTGTTTTCTAAAGAATACATAGCAGATCTAATGCACCGCGTTAATTTTGATGATGTGTACTGAGCAATTATTGAGCATCATTTTATTTAGACCTATTATACAAATAATTAAAATATTATTAAATATATTATTGGATAACATTTTAAATACAAATACAAAAATTACTGTAGATACGATTTTTAATACGAGAGAAATAATAATTATATAAAAAAAAATTATAACTATGTACTTTAATATTGTGTTATAAATGTTTTAATGGTTGTTTTTTTAACTTTACTTTTCCTAGATTCAAAGTCAATTAATTTTTAAGATGTACAAAATGTTTATTGAACATGTGTCTCAAATGTCAGTAATTAGTATAACAATGTGCACACGGAAGAAAATCCGTTTTGGAGCCACTACAGATTTAGTTATACTGAAGACTAGAAATATACGGCTTTCTATTCACTAACCAGAATATATAGTTTAAAGTATTCATCCTACATTATTATTGTCATGGTTCCGCTTACTCCTCTTCTTGCTTCGTTTAAATTTCATTTTTTGATACGGTTTAGATGAAATATTTAATGATAGTTCGGAAGATGTATGCAAAGGTACTTCTTCCTCAATTTCTTCAATCTCTTCGTTCTTAATGACCTTCTCATTTTTGTTTATCTTGACGCTATCGTCACTGTCGGTATCATCCCAGTTTATCTGTTAATTATTAGTTAAATCAATTTTTTGGATAATTTCGAACCAAGTGTTATCCCAAAGGAATTTTTATATTGAGTTGGACGGTTCGCTGTTCGAAATAGATGAAATATTCCTTACCTCTTCCTCCTCTAAGTATTCTTCATTGAAAATACTTTTATACAAAGCAACCAAACGATTATGTTCTTCGTCGCGTGTGCAAAATACTGGTGCTCTACGGCATCCACGTGTTCCTGAAATATTCAGTTGACAGTTCTGAATGTACAGCAGCTCTGACTTCAATCAACCGCAGTTCAGCAAAGCCACACAGGCAGTTCCGTCCAACATCGAGTATATTCCTTCAGAGCAGTGTTCCCCGCCCCTTAGTATATCATCTACACTCTCGTAGACGCGTACTTATATATATATATGCGTGTTAAATATATGAAGTGTGTTAATTATATTTTGTTGTCACATTAATTATTTGCAATAAGTGTTCCCCATTATTCACAAGACTCCGGAGGACCGTCTGTGCGACGACGACCTTATTAAAACGCTCGTTGGTCACAAACAATGGTTGTGACGGTCTTCTAGAATATTAATGGCCATACCCCGAAACTTCTGTTTCAATTCATATTATATTTATATTTAAAGTATCTACTGAATTAATCAAACTAAGGATATAAGTAATATATTTGTGAAAAACATTTAGATATATAAATGTAATAAATAGATGTACCTATACGAACATACCTCTCGTATATTTCGTATAGTATCGTTTATTTGATTGCCTGGCATAATAACTATGATTCAACTATTTAATTATTGTTATTTATGTTGCGTACGATATTAGAATAGCTACTATCAATAATTTGACTTTCTATAATATTGTATTATTTCATTGGTACATAATATAAAACTACAAACATACATTCAAATTAGAAGGCGTTCTTCGCTTAGCATGACACAAATTTAGAAGTTGACAATATTAAGATGTAAAATCAGTCAAAATAATAAAATATAATATGTGTTGGTATTTAAAATCTGATTGAAAATACTTTATCATGTACCTACAAATCATCAAATTTATTTAATTATTAACTCAGTTAGAATATTAAAAATTCTAACAAAATTTACTTAAAGCTATTTTAAGCACTTACGTGTTTGTTATATATTATTCATATTGTTTTTTAGACAATATATTATAATGAACGCGTTTAAAACATCATTTCGTTTTATAATATTCAATTGTAAACACATACAACGTAAATTATTGACTAACTGGAAAATTACATAAATAACAACGTAGAAACTTGTCACAAGTAAAGTAATACACAACTTATAATAGTACTAATCACTGACTACTGAAAATACTAGCTAACGCGTATAACAAATAATATTATTAATATGATAAAAAACTGAATGTTTTCGACAAAAATTAATTTAACCTACTGTGTTATTGTAAATAACAAAATAAATTATTATAAACCGCAAACGAAACAGCCTCATCTCAACAATCCACAAAAATAAATCTAACTCCAACCTTAGAGGTTCATAATACTATCAACCTCACAGCTAAGGAAACATGACAGGGCAATTGAAATAAAAATCAAATCACGAACAAAAAGAGAGTATAAAACCTTCCATCAAAAAATCTTCCTAGATAAAGTAGGACACACGAAAAACACCAACCTCACACATTTACATATAATAAAAGACAAAGAAAAACACTAGTGCAGCCATTGTGTTGAACCCATCACAATAAAACATAATAAATATATTCTTCAATGCTAACTATTCGCCATTGCAAGAAGAATTCTTATAACCATCCAACTACATTGGAGTATGCACTTAACTAATTCTTTGTTTTTTTTTTCAATATATCATTGGTATTGATATCAAAATTCAAAAATAAAATAAAACGCCATTCTATAAATAACTAAAATAACTTATAGTATATACTTATATATTTCACATAATATAATATTAAGCCATTAATTATTGTAAATTTAAATGTAAGCACAGGCTATTGATCTAGCTATTGCAATATTATTTCTCAATAATAAAATGAAAAATTTACTGCAATGGCAATTTTATATGTAACGCAAATTATTGATATGTCTCGCATGTGTCAGAGAGAAAACACCAATAGAGCGATGACATCTTTAAACATTAACTATCTACCTATCACGCATGCATTTGATGAGAACAATTTTCAGCCAAAATGTTATTAAGGTTTACAGGGATCGTTGGCGGGACAAGGACCAGTCATCGACATCCGTCCGTATTTATTATCTAAATAATAATAGTAACGATAAAAGTAGGCACAATACAAATAGCATCAGGCTCAAGTGTTAAATAGCGGGTCAGTAGAAAGGGTCGAACCGAGAACATATTTTATTTTCGTGTAGTCAAGCCTCGCCTTTCGTGTGACCCTTTTAACCGATCCTTCCTTATTCGAGCATAACAATAGTGTTTATACGATTTTCACATACGTACTTTAATAGAGTTTTAAGTAAATCTTTTACATCTATGTGTGGCATTTTTAATTTTTTTGTTTTATTAGTTTCCCAACCAATTATCTAAATTGTATTATTTATTTTTACTTATACAGCGCCCCATATGCCAGGGCAGTGTCAATCATGACCAAGACGACCATTGTAGTAAGTAATACATACACGACTGACACTGTTCAACGATCATCACAAATGATCATAAAATAATTTTCCGTAATAGTTAAAATATACAATCTACGCGAAAACGTCTTATTCACACGTCATGCCTAAACAAAATGATAGACGTTCAGTCATAAGTATCATTCAGTTGAATTTCCCAATAAGGATTTATGATTTGTATTTATTTATCTACGTTTAAAATTAAAAAATATAGGTTATTATTAATAAAAAGGTAATGCAAGCCACTATTATTATTTTGTAATCTATATTTTTGCATAATATTAGTATTATTACACTTACCTTATTTTTTATTTTAAAATTAATGCTTCAACTGCAAGGGGTATTAGGCATTAGATATTAGATATTACTAATGTTAAGCTAACTTAGGTACATTTGTAACATATTATTATTACATCATAAATAAATCAACTAATATCAATATTTTTTTTAATATTGAATGACCGTACAATAACATCAGAATTTTATTGAACATTTTGTGTTTTCTATTATCCAATCACGAAGGCGTTTTTAAGTGTTTATTATGATTTGTATATTTGAATAAAAAATTTCTCAAGGCATGCTTATAAGTTATTACTTAATTAATATGTCAGATTATTTGTAGATTTGTAGTGGTAAATTTTAAATTGTAAAATGGTATAGAAAGAAGTAAGAAAAATAATAAAACATTTTTAATTTAAATGACAAATGAAAGATCTTAAGTTACGCTAATACAAAAGATTAATTAATTTAGTGGTGATTTAAAAGATATGATAATTTTTAATTTAAATAATTTAAAACATTAGGTATTTATAAAACCAATCATCCTCAAGTGTTGCTAAATTGTAAGCGGAACTGATCAAAAAAAATCATAAATTAATTTATGAAAACAATTTTTATAAAGAAACTAAATTAAAATTATTAACTATTATGGATTTATTAGACTATTTCCAATTACCTACATCTCAATATTCACTCATCTAGACATAATAGCTATAGTAAATTCCAAGAAAGAAATTTAAGTAGTATCAAAAGTTTTATTTTTGAAATCCAAATTTTTTTGATTATTTATTAAAGTATTTTCTTTCACATACAATATGAATAATTATAATATTATAATTAATGCATGGTGCAAAATTAGAAATTTCTAAATAAAAACCTTGTAGAGTTGTAGCCCTAGGGCAATGCAGTGGGGCGTTAGACTCATTACCTCCTTAATATGGGCTTGATAACGGAGAGTGATCATGATTTTATTAAATTATGCATAGATTGAATCGATACTATTATCCATAAGACAATATTGTGGTCAAATTGAACTTAAAGTTATTTTTGGGACATTCTTTTGTCTATGATATTTTACTACCTACCAAAAGCTTTTTTTCAACGTTTATTTTTATTTGTAACAAAATTGTGTTAGGTAACATTAATAAGAAAAGAAAAACACAATATTTCGAACCCAACTTAATCCATATAGGTAGTTTTTGCTGGACTTTGCGGGTCTAACTGTTCGCTATTTATCGCTTTTGTTTTTCTGCAACATATTTACTTATTTTATTTTATTTTTTTCAGGTTAGCTGTACAAAATGTTTTCTTCTCGTTGTATGTATAGTGTACGTTTATACGTGTGCGGCACACGATTTCCACTTACATCGTAATATAAATTCCAAATGGAATAGATAAGATACAACGATTTACCTGTTTTCCAAAAATAAACATACATTTAATTTATCATGCATCCTATCCATCTCGATGATTTATTTTTGTTTGTTTAACTTCGAAACGCATTGCAAATTGGTTTTCCTTTCGAACGGTGCCTCAAAGCTCGAGAAAAAAATCTCAGTGCGCAATAAATGATTGTATTTTTCCAATTTATTTACTACACAATTGGTGGGTAAACGCATGTATCCCCAGGTCAGATCGTTGGATAGGTAACAAAAATAAATTTAAAATTATAACAGTTTTTTTATTTGTACATATCTTGTTACTATATTTAGTTGTATATTTAAGTGTTTTAAACTCCAAAAATTGTATTAGGTACTTCTAATAATGTTTAAAAAATAGTGTACTGTGTCACTACTATCATTGGCGACCAATTGGACACGCAGCTGCTATATCAATTGCGTCCCGATTATCTAAATCAAAAATCGATATAAGTATTATCATTGGTTATAAAATAGACTAGTTTATTCTATTATAGATGATGTTATGATTATTATCTATCAAATAATACTTTGAAATGTATGAAATAAATGTATATAGCATGTAAGTATATGTTTCGATTGTGTATCGTTAACAATATCGTACGCTGTTCTGTTTTCAAAAATTATTAAAAATTATATTAAGTGTTGAATGTGTTGCAAAAAACACGTAAGTCATACATTGAGTTAAATAATAATAATGAAATATGAAATGAGCTATAGTAAGCATAACCGAGACACTTATTATGTTGAAATATTAATTAACCAAACATTAAGTAATAATTTACAACACAAAGCAAATATAGTCAATAGACAATCTCCATGATAAACCATCAAAACTAATTCATAGAAAATTATCAACATCAACATCGAACCCAATTATAGTAGTCATATAAATTTCATCGGACGTAATTAGTGTAGTTGTCAAACATTATCGGGACACAAACCTTATGAAAAAGGGATCTTGGAACGCAATCCGTTCGCTGCGAGACAGATATTCGGCTTTATATTTTTTAAATAAACGTTGTTCTCTCTTTCTCTAAAATTTCTCTAAACATAACGTATCGGATGTTCATCACTGTGATTGTTTATATGTAGAATTTAATATACATATTCAAACGTTGAATTTATATTCTCAAAAAATAAACTGCGCACAGGGTGCGGTTACTATAATGTTTCGAGAGAAACAAGTTGGCTAAAAATAATAAACTGAGTCGAACAGTACCTAAATAAATTCATACAGATAATTTATTAATCCAGATAAAATCTAATTACCTAATATTTATTTTATCTTAACAAATAAATAATTTATTATGATAACTCTAATTATCTTTCATTTTGATTTATATAATATCGCTTTTGTATTGTATAATGCAATTTGTAAAATAAAATAAAATATTATCAGATTCTTAAAAAAAAAAATATAATTTTTAGTTTTATAACATCTGATAGCTGTGAATAATATATAATGCACTTCGTATAGTACGATTTATTATTAAAAGAACGTCGTATCCGCATGTGTTTACTCTGTCTTACTAACGCATAGTACCACAAATTGTACGTTAAGAAGAATCCATTTTGCTCTGTTATTTTTCATATTAAAGTGAACTGAAGTATTATCATATTTAAAGGTAAAAATAATAACTAGAGCACTTCGTAGGTTGTTTTTTTTTAGTAAATTGTAAATTTTAAAACGGTCATAATTTGTTTCAAATTTAAAATATTTAAAAAAACTTAAAATAATTAATAGTGAGACAAATTTTTATTTTCGTGCAATGTTCTGCAGTATAAGTATAATAAGACGGAGTCAATAGAAATGTTTATTTACAATATTCCTCTTTATTATTGTTTTCATATTATATAAATACCACAATAACACGTAGATACCTACCAAATAAAGAAATAAAAAGGCATGGTCAGGACAAAAGATTAGCTTTCTGACCAATACACTTAAGAAACTAAACCATAACATTATGCGAGACCAGCCCGCGCGCGCACACACATACACACACACGTGCGCACACACGTGCACGCATACGTAGAATACTCGCGTGTGTGGAAAAGGATAATTTTTTTCTTCGTGCGTTTCATCACCACCGCCGCGATCTGGTGGCAGCATTTTTCAGGGGATATGCACTTTCGCTGTATCGATTCGCCGGCCGGTATGGGCGCGCGGAGCTTGGAAAAGCGCTTCCTCGTCCGTACCGCCGCCGCCACCGTCATCGCGACGGTATACGACCGCGGACGGACGGGACGGCGAAAGAAGAACGCGAGCGACCTAAAACGGTTTTCGATGCATTGACCCAAACTGCAGTAAACTATTTCACGTACTCGCGCGAAATATGTCAACACCGTCACGTATTTCGTATAAACGGTGTCGTGGGGTATTTGTATTGCATAAAAAGAAAACGCCGCTTAAAAGTCAACTGAATCGTAATAATAATAATTTATGTCGAATCGAAAATGTCTTTTAAAAACCGCATTTATAATCTCACGCCATTGTGTCGTTTAGTTGTTTGTTATGATAATATATTATAAACTATTGTACGAATAGGCAATATTATACAATTATAATTACACAAATTAGGCATTGTATAATATAATATACCTAAATACCCGCAATATCGTCATTTTGATTACAATGATTTTAAGGTCGTTTGCTAATATTAATAATATTATTGATTTTTTAGAACTGCTATTGAGTCGTTATAACACGTATTTTCATCCGGTTCGTTGTCGTGTCACTGGGATAATATATTATATTATTTTCCACGTTGGCCAGTGACTATTGCCACGGCTTTAATAGTTGTAAACAGTTTTAATGGTATAGGTAATGAGGAGATAAAGGCCTGTATAAGGTAGGGTATAAAAATTTGATTTGAGTCAGTGAAATCCAGTTTTTCTATGAGCCATGTGAAAATTAGTAGAGTGTAAATTGATTTTCACCGGTGATTACTGACAACTTAACACTCAAGCACGACATTCGACTTAATACTATTTTTTTTTTTACATAGACTTTATCCTATTTTTGAATGACCGATTTCTATAGACACCCACTCCCGGCCGAGTTTACAGTGAAGCAATTTATACTCAACCCACTCCAAGGTGCTGAAGGTGACTTGCAAACATCAGGACTGAGTTACATGTACCATCAGCCCCTAGTAATTAGTATAATATAAACATATATAATAAACAGTATAATATAATATAAACCAATAAATAAATAAAAATAAAAATAGTAAGAATATTACAAAGTTTATTATTATTATGAACCATTAAAATTATGTGGTTAATCTTCATTCATCACTTAATAATATTATGATTGATACCTACTGAAATTTCTATTATTTTAATTAGTACAAACATTTTCCCGGTAAAGCAAAAGTGAGACGGGTCAATGTATTACAAACAAATAAAATTGAACATATTGCAGTAATTAGCTTTACCGGTTACAGTACATCTGCTTGTTGATCCTGACCATGTTTTATATGGATAAGTTATTGGAAAATTTTGCTATACGTAGTCGGAGGCTTTGCACATGAGTGCGACACGTGACACGCATGTCCTGAGTTAAGGTGGTACATTCACTAGAGTCAACTTGTGCACCATTAGAATTTAGAAAACGTTAGTGTCCTTACACCTACCAAGGTCCAAGGACCCCGGTGTCTTTCAGCGTGTCAAATTAACTTCTCTCGAGAGGCTCTCAAAATACCGGTACTTCAATATACTGCATAGAAAAACCTTTTTTCAATCGGTAATTATTTATCTAAACTGAAATAGGTATATAAATGAAATGTCATGAATTTTTAACATTACTTCTGATAAAAAACGTAGTTTGTACATTGTATAATATTTTAATATTTTATGCAAATAAATATTTATAAACTATAAATAATAAGATATCTATGTCTTGGCTATTTTTTTTTTTTTTTTTGTTTAACTGTGCTATTAGAAATATCTATAAAATATTTTTAAACACACAGATATAATCTTCATTATATCGGGTGAAATGGAAAATACATCAGAACATCGTCAAAACAAAAATTTAATACTAAATAGTAAATACCAATTTTTAAATGATAAAGATTGCCTTTTTAAAAGCCGCTATCATAGATTTAAAGAATTAAAACATATAATTAGCAAAATCTATTATATAAAATATTAAGACAGACCTATTTTCAATTTGAGTAGTTAAAATAAATTAGTTTCAGCGCCGAAAATCCAATGATCGACTTCCTCAATGATACTAAGTGAAACATAATAAATATAAACATACTATAAATAATATATACAATATATTTGTATGCACCAATGAACAGTTGTCAGTTTGTTAATATTTATGAAAATCCAGTAAATTTCTCTTACTAATCGAAAATACCCTAAATAGTTTCTATGCAGAAAATTGATTAATACTACTTATCAACTATATAGTAAGGCAACCCTACATTTTATCTGGCCCGTACTATTTTTACTTTAAATTTACTTTATACAATTTTAGCGTTTATCTGTATATTATTATATATTTTTTTTTTTTATGTTGTTTATATAAAAAAATAAATGTTAAAATGTGTAAATTTTAAATTTTATTAACCTTTTTTATTCTTTCTATACTCTCCGGCTCGCTAGACTTAAAAGTTCTAAAAATTGACCCTCTAGTAACATTGAGTTATCCATCCCTGGTCTATAATATATTTATAATTCTCAAATCTCCTTGCCAGCATAAATTGGTCGTTACTTATAGGTACCTATTATATTATATTATCTAAATTATCTTGATCAAACATTTAGTTGATATATTAATAATATTTTACTTTAATATAGAATGCTATTAAATTAGCTTTGAAATCAAGTGGTTTTGTATTGATAGTGAAATTAATTTATAACATTAATTAAATTAACATTTACGGACTTGACAAAATTAGAATGAATTTTACTATAATTTAAACTACAAATGAACTCTAAAGTATCATAATATAGGTATAAAAAATATATTATTATTTTTTTTATTATTATTATTATTACATTAAGTTTTTGTTAACGTTATTAAATCCAAAATAAAATAAATATATTTATAAAAATATTAGATGATATAAAGGAAAAATTAAACCTGAAATCTTGATCTGGTTTACGGTAAGTTTCGAGTGTCCTTTGGCCTAACTATCTCGTTATTGAATAAGTCACTATAACCACTACCTACTGGTCATTATATACAACAACGATTTTGACATGACGTCTCTAAAATGGAAAACAATTTAAAGTATTTACGATTAAAACATTTTGAATTAAAACAATAATTACATAATTTTAAATTTGAATAATTTCGTCAATAATTGAAAATACATTAAAAAAAAAAAAATGGTAGGTAATAATATGCTTTAAAAATTGTTTAACTACTATAATCAATTAGATAATCTATACATATATAAAAAAAACACTAATAAGAAACGTTGTATAAAAATATTGATTTAAATATTCAAGCTCTTTGACCAATTAAAATTATTATCAACATAAAAATAATAATAATAATAATTCAACAAATTATCAACATCCAAGAAGTCGAAATAAAAAAAAAATTTAATTTTCATAGTTCTTTTTATTATATTAAGTTAAGTGTACTGGTTTAGTTGAACTATTAGCTTATACTACTTATAGTATATAATATATTTTATCTGCTTTCCATGTACGAGTACATACCCAATTAATATTTAAATCATACAGAGTAACCAATTATTAAATGCATAATTTTCTAAGTAATTATTATTGATTTTAAAACATTCCACAACTACACAAGTTCCTAGAATTGTTTGTTTTTAAACTTGTGTTTGAATTAGTACGCGTGCATTCATTTATTTGTTACGTCGTGCAGACATTTTAAATGAAGAATATACAGTTTAAAATAGGTAGTTAAAAATTAATTATAATATGTACATAGAAATAATAATTATAATAAAATATAAACAGCTAGTATTGAACTCTTAAGTTCATAAATATAAAAAATACAAAAATAATTATTTTTTGCTAGTAAATTATTCAAAATTAAACACCAGTTACATTACGTTATAATATGTTTCGTAAAATATATTATAACCAATATTACTTTAACCAGTAATCAATTGATCAATAAATAAGTTTTAGTTTTTAAGCATTTTAGTATGTGTTATAAGTTATAACGTGTACCTATATACGTGTCATATATACGTCATGCGCAATTGTTATAATGAGCCTAAACGAAAATTTTTTCGAGAAATAAGGAGGTATAATGAAATTTAAGAATATAAAAGATTTAATATTATACACCTACTATATTACAGTGTTGTACGTGCAAAAATGCAAAGTTAGACAAACCCGTTAGTCACAAGTTCAATAGCATTATTATTATTTCGGAGTCGATCATCAAGTATTATGTGACCAACGCGCAAATCCGCAAGTATACTGTAAGTCAGATAAGTGTTATCGAAGGTTTTTTTCTATTATTAGCTAGTATAGTAGTATTAGTATATAAGTATGACTATAATAAGTTGTTGTGAATAACATTAAATGAAAATATTAATAAATTAATTTTATTTAACTATAATTAAATAAATTTAAAATTATGGAAACTAATATAATATTATTTTAGCGAGCCAAATATAGCCCACGGACTGTAGGTTGGAGACCCTTGAACTAAAGAATGCAATACATGGTTTCTTATAAGTTGTTAAATTGTAGTTGAAAAGGTAGTGATATCGAACGATATCTACCAAACTCGTGTTTTTAGCAGTACGCAATTTATTCAAAAATAATATTGAATTACAATATTATTTATTATAAAATAATTACACAAATATGTTCATATTTCATATATTTTATGATTTATTGTTTCTTGTATTTGTATAATCATTAGTTCAATGTATACCAACTAGTTACCTCTATACGTATCGTTTGAAAAGTCACACCCTTTTTTTGTGCATTCTAATAATGTAACTGTTCTTTTAAACATTCGATCTGAATTTCATTTTTTGCTTATTCTGGTAGTTTCCTTAACATTTCCACCACAACTGACGCCATATTTTACTTTATTGCATATTTGCATGTCAAATGATTGCCTTCGTTTGAGGTAACAACTGTTTACTTTTTAAATAATTTATACATGCTTTTTCGTCAAAAATAATACTTCGATAAAAAAATTACAGTGGCACCAAACACGGAGTACAAGTCGGCTGATCCACTTGATCCTAAATAGTTATTTATATATAATGGTATTTAAAAAACTTACGCACAAGATACTAGACTTATTATAACAGTCATTTTACAAATATGTAGGTAATAATTGGGTATACACAGTACACCTCATAAAAAATGCAATAAATTCCGTGGCGTTTTGCACACATAATATGAATGCATCAAAATAATTTAAAAAATATATACAGCAACTCAAACTATGTATCAATAATACAATATAATTTAATTCAATAAAGAAACCTAGAAATAAAAATACGATTTGCGCTATCTTACAAACTTTAACACAATATTGCATATAAAATATCGAAAAAACGGGTAATATGTATATTGTATAATAAAATATTAATATGTGTGTGTTTATGTATGTGACCGGTCAACGATAGTCGATTCGATATGTTGGATAATTAAGTAGTGAACGGCAACACATAAGAGAACGATAAATCCTCTAGTCACTAAATTATCATTTGTCCCAATCACAAGTGATCCTCTATCTAGTCTATCTGTAGATGTATTAAATAAATGTTAAGCAATTAAAATACTTATATATATGTATGTGTATAATATATATATATTAGGGGGGTCCGTATTTATAGAGGTAAGAAAAAAATATTTATTATAAGACCTCGCTTTTTTCATTGTGATAAGAAAATAATTTTGGTTAATTTTGGTTGTGACTACCTACTCACTTCCCGTGCCCCTAGGGGGTTGAAAAATATAGCCAACAAAGGTAGTTTTGTTATTTTTTTGACCTAACTAAATAAATATGATACTATTAGCGAAAAAATGTATAAAGCTTAAATTGTAGAACGTATAAGGTTCAATAAAAAATGTAAGTCTATTATTTTCAATAAAAAATAATAAAGACCAACATTTTTAATTTTTTTGACCAAATTAATAATTTTTAGTTATTCAAAAATATTTGTTAGACAAATCGAGTTATAAAAAAAATGTTTGAATAAAAATTATAATATAAACCTATATTTCCTAACAAAATGTTCATTAGATCCTTCATTTCATTGTTGGAGTCCGATTTATTAAATATAATAAAATATATTATGATAAAAAACAGTAATTTGCCATTATATAATGTATCAAAAAATGCTAGGATAGAATTATGATAAAATGTACGTAAAATTAAATTTTTTATTAAAAAGGTCGTATGTAAAAAGTTCATTTTATTCATATAGTTGACTATTTTATTGTTATACAATAATATTATAATGTTTTAATATTATTGAAGAAAATTATTATTTTCTAGTAATTGTGTACAACTCTACACCAAAGAGAATCAAAAGTATAATAAGGAAAAATACTACATATTAAAAGTGAGAATAATGCAGTAGCCGGCCAGTAATTCATCGTCATGGTAACAACGCTATATAGATTAATCAACGTCCTAATAACTGATGGCTGATGCCAACGGGTATGAATACGGATACGTTTCCGAATATCGTCAGTCTACTCTCAACCTTCAAAATGTCAAGAACTAAGAAAACCAGCGGAAGAATAAGAAGAAACAAGACCCAGACGATCGGCGGCGAACCCAGTAAGAGAAGAGAAGAGAACAATAACCGGAAGGAGCACGCGGTTAACAGATACCGACCACCGGACGAACACCATCGACTACGCCGGATCGTAGCGATACCCACAGACCAGAAGATACTAAGGTGGGCCGGCTACATAAGACTCATCTGGTTGTTCGCCTCGACTCGCTCGGGTAGTGTCGACTGAACGGCGCACAGCTTCGCCCGCTTCTACCCAGCTGCGACCAACGGCGGCAGACATCGTCTAAATACAGACCTGCCACGAACACCAGACGAATGTCCCTCACGGACTTTGGCCTGTCAAATCTTTTTGTGCGCCCCGCCAAATTGGTGACCACGACGCGATCCGCCGTTGTCCGTACTTGCGCCCTTCGGTCCTAGCCCTTACGAGTGGCTCAAGGTCAATCACACCGCTTGTGGCAATACGGTATAGCATCGGCGGAGAACATACGCGAAGTTCCTCACCCCGGCCCTCACCCGTGCAGACGCGTGACGACGATCCGAATTCCGAGCTAACCGGCTACTGCCGGCTCGGTAACCACGGTCTACGGCACGTTGAGGCTGGGCGGGAGTAATGTGGTGGGCCATAAACAGAATATTTTATGAATTTGTATCACAAAATATAAACAGTATTATTTTCAGTTTTGTCAAAATCCTAACTTTTTTTTAAAGTTTTTCCTTAATTTTTTATTTGTTTTTCCCGATTATATATAAAATAAACTACTAGTACCTAACTTTAAATTTTGACCACTTTTAAATACAAACTAAAACCAGTCAGTGGCATATATAGAAATTAATTTCAGAGGGGGTTAAAAAAAATGTCCATTCTTAAATTCCAATTAATTATACAATCAAAATCAATGCTCGTACCAACCATACATTTCGGGAGGGGTTTGAACCCCTAAACTCTCCCTATATACGCCACTGGAACCAATTGCTACCCACTCTCGAAGTTGAAAATCGATCTAAAACATACATCATTATAAAATCAATAGGTACACTCATTGCTTCGCTCAGAATTTAAAATAACAAATAAAAAGTAATATAACTGACATCATTGAGCAAAACAAATATTTTTATACGAACGCATGACTAATAAATAAATATTATGTAAAAGTCATAAGCATTTTAACCTTATTAATTTATAAGCGTTCAAAGTCCAATGAACAAAGTGTACAAAGTGCATAACATTTTACTATAAAATCACAGCCAGACAGCCACTTTACAATATAATTCTCATCTAAACTTTCAATACTTATAAATGATAATTAACTATAACTAGGTACTTATAACTTTAAAATTCCATTTTATACATCAATATTCTCAAAGAAATATATGATATTAAAAATGTCATTCAATATTTTTTTTAAATGTTATTCATTTTTAAAATAATAAAAATAAAGAATCACATTTCATAAATTTATAATAAATATTATTAATTTAAAAATTTTTTTAAGAAAAGAAAAGTAGATGAACTCGAAGATTAAAGAGGACATCACACCCGCATGTGTTGTTTCCATCTTACACACGTATGACATAGACAAAACGCGTTTACGCAGTCTGAGTAGAACTTCCTCAATTTTGATTCTAGAGTAAATACACCTACTATAAAATTAAAATATGACACCATTTTGGAGGGTAAGACGATGAGTTTTTTTTGGAAAAATTAAAAGTTATTTAAAATTTTTGCTATTTCTTTAAACGCTTTAAACGATATAATGAACGTTATATTGGGAATAATAGAAAAAACTCATCATCTTGCCCTCCAAAATATTGTCATATTTTAATTTTATAATAGGTATATTTTTACTCTAGAACCAAAATTAAGGAAGTTTTACTCAGACTGCGTAAACGCGTTTTGTCTATGTCGTAGGTGTGTAAGACGGAGACAACACATACGGGTGCGACGTCCTCTTAAAGCTGTAAACAAAAATATCTAGATTATTTTAAAATGTTTATATATTATAATACAACCATATATGTCTCTACATAAACTTCATAATTAAATACTTAAAATAATAATGGTTGGTTATACATTTTAAATTTTTATTATAAGTTATTTGATAGGATTAAGATTTATTTATATTTAATTACTGTTTAAATAATCTTGCAACAAACATTATCTGAAATAACTAAGTTTTTAGAATTATAGAACTAAGCTTGGTCAGGATGAATTGCTAAAGAGAAAAATGTTCACAATAATAACAATTATTATAATAATACCATACAATAATTTATTCTCAAAAATATCTAAACATAGGTATTGAAGTATTGCACAATGAAACAAAACGTGTTCATAACTTTTAAGTTTGGTAATACAATACCCATATTAAAGTTAACACAAATTTAATTACAGAATATCCTATAAGAATTCAATAATTTAAAACGGTGGGATCATTAACATATTGTTCCACCTCTTAAATTTGTAAACTCTTATAGATGACAACCAAGGCTGTTTAGAAAAGAATATGTTTCTGGTTGAAAACAAAAAAATCCAATTCAATGTTCTTTTTAATACACAAAAAGTTTTTAAAGAATTATATTTTTGTTTTATTTATTTTAATTATAGTGTTTGAATGGATTTTTTAGTTTCCATCACAATATTCTATTTTTCTTCACAACCTCGGGAACACTGTAACTATATTAAAAAAATGAGTATACATTTCAAATCAATTAAATTATCAATATTACTTACGATTATATTATGTAAAATAAATAATATTATATTAAAGTATTAAATAAATAATTCCAATTCCCTCAAAATAAATATTTAAAATTATTCTTTGAAAATTGTGCAGCCCATACTAAATCAGGCATTAACCTAATAAATATAATGAACAGTGTAATTTTTTTGAAATTAACATAAGTATTAAATATTTTACTGGAGCACAGAGTAGCTAATAAGATTAAGATGGCAGTTCAAATGTGTATCATCAGTGATTCAAACCCAGCCACAGGTGGCAATTCTCTCTGATCAGGCTCTTTTGAAGAAAACTCATACCTCCCAAATAGGGCATGGCAGAAACCTAGGAGTGCCTAATAAAAATTCTACCAAACAGGCAACTTAATTAGACTTTAGGACGTCCTCACATGTATGTGCCACACAAAAGAAAATATTTTATTTGACTAACTATACAAGTTCAAAGCGATAAAATATATAAAAATGAACGAGTCATTATTTCATTTAGTGTTGACTACTAATTTTGTCATCTTAAATATTAAATAAAAAAAAATCCATCATAAAGAAGTGAACACTTGGTAAGGGACTCAATAATATGGCATTTAAAAAAAATGTATTATAAATTATAATCATAATTCATAAGTCATAACAATGATATTTACAGAAACAATAATAAATTTTATAAAGAATAAAAAATATTAAAATAATATTAAGTTAATACATGCTTTGGTACATGTTGATAGGAAAAACAAAAGCACATGTCTTCTCATGTGCAGTTAACATCGCTCTGCATACAAAACCACTACCACAAGCACATACATAAGGTCTTGCTCCAGTATGTTTTCTATAATGAATTACATAAGAAGATCGCTGTGAAAATGTCTTACCACACTGATCACATTGGTATGGCTTTTCACCAGTGTGAGTTCTGAGATGTAATACTAATGTACATTGTTTTGCAAAGCCTTTACCACAGAAACTACATACATTTGGTTTCTCCCCTGTGTGTAATCGTTTGTGTAACTTCAAATGTTCTCTGCTGGATAATTCTTTGCCGCATATGTCACACAGACAAGACATGGCTCTTTTATGTGTTCGGCGATGTAAAGCAAGTGAGCTACGATCATCAAATTTACGCCCACATTGAGTACACACATATGATACCGTGTCTCCGTGTATAAGGCGCATGTGCGTTGCCAAGTATCGAGATAATGAAAATGATTTTTTACACGACTCACATTTAAATGGCTTATCACCAGTATGCTTATTTTTATGTTCATTTAATGAACTTTCTGTAATAAAATTCTTATTGCATTCTGAACATGTATACTTAGACTGCTTTAAATGACGTTTTTGATGACGGTACATAGAAGATCGATGCTGTGTTGTATAACCACACGACTCACATGAAATAGTAGGAGGTTCATTATTATGATTTAACACATGAGTATTAAATGCCAAAAGATTTTGAAATGTACGATCACAAATTTCACATACATGCAGGGGTTTATCTTGTTTTTCTGTCAAACTTTCAGAGGGATCGTCCTCATTTTTACTCGAATCTTCATTTTTTTCTGCAACATCAGTATGAGCAGTTTTTTTAGGAGATTTAACAGGCAAACGTTTACAAGGTCCAGACTTTCTTTTGCTCGGTCTAAAATAAATTAAAATGTATTAATAACAAAAATTAAAGGCATTAATTGATTTTACCTTCTAACTGTGGGTGCTTCTACATCACAATCACTTGGTGGCTGATTCTAAAATATTTAACATATTGTATTATTTAATTTTAATATCAGACATAATATAAATTACTCATTTGTCATTTCAATTGTTGAAAAGTGAAAACTCAATAGATTGGAAGAAAATTATAAGATAAAATGAACAATCCAGGTAATGTACCTATATATTAGTTTGATTAAAAACTATTACCATTTGATCTAAAATGCCGCGAAAATGATTCTCAGTCTCTTGAATGCACATAAAAAAATTATAAGTTTCCAAAAGTTTTCTATGACAACCATTACATATCATTTTTGGGAACGGATCTTCTTCTGAAAACTAATCAAGCAACAAATGTCAACAGGAATTGATAATAATAATATAAAATTATAATTATAATAATTATTATAATTAGCATAGTCAATTATAATATCATCTATATTCTTAATATTATTGCTTACTTTATTCGGTAAACACATATTTATTTTCTCAGCCAGACCATCAGGATCTTCAACTATGGGCGTTTTTGCATCGTCTTCCGTCAAACAGTACCTACAAAACCCGGACAAGTCCATTACAACTATAACTATGAAGCGTAAACGACAATAATTATACACGAACACGCACGAACTTCCATACGAATTTGATCAATTAAATTTAAAAGTGAAAGAAAATTAATGGGTACATAGGTATATGTATGAAAGTGTAATATATTATTTCGTCAATATTATTTCGTATTATCATAACCATAGACCATTTGCAACAGATAACATCAGCTTTCGGTTAACCATTCTAACCTCAAACATTTGTTTTGTCCAAAAACGCCCTTTTTTTCTGTGTACTTGGCATTTTTGAAATTTTTTAACTTAAACAATATTGACGTTTTCAATAAGATCGACAACCAATACATACTATATGTAATATATATAAATATATATTACATATATATAAGATCTTGATGCTATGCTGAACACCATTTGACAAACTGTTCACCGTTGTAACTTGTAACCCACTACGAATTTTTGGCCTCGGCCTTGTAATGGACTCTGACACCAATCTGAAAGTAATTGTTGCTATAATGTTCTCTGGTGTAAGTGCCATTCAATAATTTTCACGAATTATTGTTAAATCACGTTTAATTTGTTTTAGAATTGACTCAAACAAATAAAAATAAACGTAATGCACGAAAACGCCACAACAAAAGTAGCTGTTTCTACTTCTGTAACACCTGTACATGGTCGTCCGGAATTTAGCAAACACAGAAATAGCAACCACCAAAGGAACCTTAGCCTTGACTTTCGGTATGATGTTACTCGCTTAATTACCTTAAGGCTTAAATAATATTTGTTTTTGCCCTCTAGTTGGTTGTATTTGTCTTGTATCATCCGATTTAAAAGAATTAAAAACAGACTAATTTTTTTATAATACGTTAAATTCTCTTTTCACAATTTTTAAAACATTGGTATTTACTAAATTATTTACTATTCAGAATATAAATCATGGCCAAAATAAAATATTTTATTTTATAGTCTAGTTTCTATACACAATGTATTACACATAGTTGTATTTAATCTAGTCAATTTTAAAGTGTTACTATTTTTATTTAATTAAATACTAAGTAAAGCTTAATTATATTATAAATTACGAATTTCAAACCACAATTTGGTATTCAAGAAAACAGTTAATTTACACGATATTCTAAAGTAATTGCATAACTATTTCAAAATTATTGCGAAATAAAAAATCTTAATGAATGATATTAATTGAAGTTTTTTTCAATTTATATGCCTTTTATGATTAATTTTATTAAATATAAAGGTCAATGGGTATTGTATTACCACCAATAAATCATCCATCTCATCACCGGAACCGTAGTTTGGATTCTGTACTGACTAAAATACCAGAGGTAGATGTGATACCAAGTCCTGAGTGTCCTGAACCAATATGTGCGCCAATGTCTGACCCAAATATCCATTCAGACGATTCTGGTATTGGAAGGTAATTACTGTTTACATGTAAAAATTAAAACAAATAATAATTTGTCATATAGTTATAAATTATTATAGTTCAGAGATGGCGAGCAGCTGCAGTAGAGAGAGTCTTAGCTGTTCAGAACCTAGCCCTTCGAAACAGGGAAGTTATGATGCTCAGACATTTGACAAAGTTTCTAAAAGCTTTCTGCTCAGACTGATAGAGTCCAAGCTGTTTGATATGCCAATGGCCATTATGTACCTTTTCAATTCAAAAGAGCCTGGTGTCCAACGGTATATAGGTAATATACTTCTTATTTAAGTAAAATTATTGATTATTCAAGTATAATATATTTATAATGATAATGACTTAAATTAATTTTCAGGTGATAAATTATTTAGTTTCGATGACAATTCAGTAGATTTTTTCTTGCCACAACTAATTAGTATGTACATACAAATGGATGATATTGCAGAGGCTATAGATCCATATTTGGTACATAGGTAAGTTAAAATTTATCAACTATTATAATAATGCCACAAATGCTAATTAATTAATAACAATTTTAGATGTCGTAAATCTTGTGATTTTTCTATAAAATGTGCATGGTTATTAAATGCTTTCCATGATTTAAATGCTGAATCAAAATCTCGTGGTGGTCAATTAATCAGTACAATTCTCAATGAGCATTATAAACAAGGACCAAGTGAACCAACCACATTAGACTCGTTCAACCTATTAACAAAAAAGACTCATTGTCGGTCTAGATCTGACAGCTCAATGGTCAATTTAAATGGAATTCAAATAGGTAATATTTAATTGTACTGTATACTCCATTTACAATACTATTTAATAGTTTCAATCTTTATACAACAGATTTATTGATAATTTTTATTTATTATTATTTAGTGCGAGAACGGAATTTTTTAGGAGATTTAAGTTCTGGTATGGCATTTGATAATAAATGCAGCTGCACTGAACAAATAGCTGAGTGTCGTTGCGGTGTAAGTTGAATAACAAAAATACATTCAACATTAAATTGTGTATATTTATACTTTTCAAATATTTCTACAGGCTCCAAGAATGTGTTCTGAAGTAGAATTTATCAAATGTTTAACAACACTTGGACGTGATTTGGCCAAGCAACCAACTAGAGAAGCAAGAACTACTTATCTCTATAGCCAATTAAGTTTAATCAATAAGAATTTACCTGCTAAAGTGTGGATACCATTATACAATTGTAATCATCATATTTTATCAATTCCTCCACGTGTAGCAGCTGTTTTGAATTCTAAAGACAAGGTAAATTATTACTGTGTTAATATTTCACTGGTAAAACAATTTAATAACAATTTCAATTGTCATACAAATGAAATTAACTTAATTGTATGTGTTTAATAACAAAATCTTAATAAAAATAAAATATACTGTGAGATTTTGTATTCTTCCAAAAATATATTTTAAATGAGATTGTGTACTCACTACTCATTGTATTCATCATAATTAAGTTTTTACTTTCACTATTTTCTTAAAATAATATGATCTTTCTCTTACCAACTCTAATTTTGTAACATAGGTTTAAAAAATAACTAAAAATTCTGGTATTTTTCTTCATTAACAGTTAACTTATCAAATAAAAATTATTAATATTATTATTTAGGCTCCATTTATTATATATGTGGAAGTAGCAGAGGTTGAAGATGCTGAACGGTCTCCCTTGACTACCCGGGTATCAAATCTTCGTCAAACCCGTAGTGAAGAAAATCTCACACGGTGTGAGTCCCAAGATTCAAAACCAGAAATAAACAATCAGAACATGTTTATTGTGGCCGGTGATATTAGACGTCGCCTCACCGTTTCTACTGACATTAAAAGTTCTTCGCCAACAGATCCCGAAGACCCTTCTGCTGCTGCACTTAAAGAACTTTGGTCAGAAAAAGAAAAACGTGTCAGGGAAGTATCTCCATATGGTGGTCTAGCCAACTGGAAACTGTTACCCGTTATTGTAAAAACAGGTGATGATTTGAGACAAGAACTTCTTGCCTCTCAGTTATTACTAACGTTGCACAGTATATGGATGTCAGAATTAGTACCGTTAAAAGTTTTTCCGTATAAAATTTTATGTTTATCAAATGATGCCGGTTTAATAGAACCAGTATTAAATACCATCTCTTTACACCAGATCAAAAAACAAAATAAAAATTCATTATCAGTATACTTTGAAGAGGAATTTAAAGAAAATACTTTAGCAGAAGCACGGAAAAATTTTATAGAAAGTTGTGCTGCTTATTCGCTTGTTTGTTATTTGATCCAAGTAAAAGACAGACACAATGGAAATATACTTCTTGATAATCAGGGTAATCTTATTCATATTGATTTTGGATTCATACTATCTGCGTCCCCTAAAAATCTGGGATTTGAAAGTTCACCCTTTAAATTAACTTCGGAAATGGTTGATGTAATGGGCGGTCTTGATTCAGATGGTTTCAAATACTTCAAACTACTAATACTTCGTGGTTTAATTGCTTCACGTAAACACATGGATCGAGTGTTGTCCGTTGTCCAAATCATGCAGTCTGCTAGTACGAAATATTTTTATCAGCTAAAGACTATGATCAAATGTTTAACAATGTTATATTAGTTTTTTTTGTTTTACAGATTCACAATTACCTTGTTTTAGAGCTGGGGCAACGGCTGTTATTGGATCTTTGAAATGCCGTTTTCATTTAAATCTAACAGAAGCTCAACTGATATCGCTTGTCGATAACATGGTTGAGTCGTCA
Source organism: Rhopalosiphum padi (assembly GCF_020882245.1). Classification (NCBI taxonomy): domain Eukaryota; kingdom Metazoa; phylum Arthropoda; class Insecta; order Hemiptera; family Aphididae; genus Rhopalosiphum; species Rhopalosiphum padi. Next base: position 5,300,933 of record NC_083598.1, on the reverse strand, counting down.
TTGCATTCAATCACGACCAAGTTGTATGACGGTTTCCAATACTACACTAATGGCATACTGTGATTGTTAACTACACGTTACTTGGAATACACAAAACAATATGTTCAAAGTCTCCTACATAGTAATTACATAATTGGCAAATGCTACTTCCAAGTGCGATTTTTTATTGGATGAAAATGATAAAAATGTTTTGCTCACTAAACCTGGTCAATGAAATACTGTCAATGTTACCTAATATTAATTTTAAAAATTCCTTTATTCTTATCCTAAGAAAAATATCAAATATATTGTAAGTAAACAAATTCCTTTGTATATACATACAACCAATAACACACAAACATTGTATTTATACTATATCATTATGTTATAACAAATTGTAATTAATTTGTAAATTATTTTTTTTAAATAAATAAATGAAAAAAATCGGTCTATTTTTACCATAAAAGGAAGTGCGTGCCATCTGTTTCTTGTCTTTATGCAGAAATGGGCAAGTTGCTTAATTGTTAATGTTAATTTTACAAGAAAATAATTACTGCTACTAACTACATATTTTAGATTCTGAACAAAGTGATTTTACAATGATGTATGTTTTTTTTTTGTGTCTGTCATCACGTTTTGGAGTAAAAATAATGCTTTGATTTTTTACTTCAGCCCATCTATGAAAAGTAAAATTCATCTAGTAGGTACTTCGGGGAAGTCTAAAGTAAAATTTTCCAGTAATTTTCAAATCCGTCAGGAAAAACCCTTAAAAAGTGACGGAAAAATGGAAATTTTTACGCATAATCAGTTTTTAACAAAATCGATTTTTTTATTTTGCTGTAACTCAAAAACGAATCATTGTAAATACTTGAAATTTTCACCAAATGTTTATATTAGCGTTTTCTATTTACGATTAAATTTTCAAAATATTTTGACTTTTTTAAGCTATTTATAGACAATTGAAATTTTTCGATTTTTCTAATTTTTTTTTTTGAAATGCCTATAAAAAAAGTTAGCAATCCAAAAAATCTTTAAAATTGAATACAAGGTTTATTACAAGTTATACTTATCGTAGTAAAAAAAATCAAAAATCGTTAGTCACAATTTTTGTTTATAAACATTTAAAGTTCAAATGTTTACGAAATATATCAAAATCACAAAAATTTGCAAGGAATTTTTAAGTTAAAAATGCGTAAAATTTTTGTGATTTATACCTAAGGTTAAAAAACCCAATACAAGATTATCCATACATTTTCCTTTACGAAACTGTAAAAAACAAAGTCTAGAAAAAATTTATGAGCGTATGTAATTTAATTTTTTACGAAATCGCGTAAAATAACGATATATTACAATTTAAATATAGGTAATAAACTAATAACTAATAATATAATATTATATCCTATCTGCAATTATCCTAGGCTGACAAATCAACACGTTCAAAATTGTTTTTCGTACCTATACAATGATACCTGTCATTGTATTAAAATTTAACATATCCATTAGGTATAGTGATCTACTCTCCATCTCTACTATACACCAGACTACCAGAGCGATATCCACCTGCCCACCTTTTTTTTATATCAACAGTTTATAAGAAAAATGTGTTATGTTTTAACCCAGCGTTTCTCAACCTAGGGGTCACGGCAGTCAGAAATAATAAAACACCGATTTACAAAATGAACCTTTCGTTCAAAATTTGGCTTTCCCAACGATATGATACAAATGTAAACTTAATATAGATAGGGAGGGGGTCGCGAAGTGATTGAGCATATTTTATACCTTTTTTGGGGGTCGGGACTCGCGAGACTAAAAAGGTTGAGAAACGCTGTTTTAACCTATTACTAACTTACTAGGTCTGTCTTAGTACTTACCTATGAAATTAATTAATGAATAATGATATATTTGAAACTACTGCGGTTCAGCAGTTGTACTATATGAATAAACAGATATTTATTTCATATACCACAAAACGCATTAAATAAAAGTATAATTTAAAATAGTTACTCTGTTTTGGGACACTAAAATATAATACCTCTACTAACTATGATACTTCCTACTTGATTCATTATTGTTTTACCAATAATCTCTTGTTTTTTGTATTTAGGTTTTCAAAATATGTTACATTGAGATTTTTCAAAAACAAGAAGATGTAGCCAAGTGTGTTGTCTTTTTTTTACTCATAACATTACAAAATTTATTTTCAAGAGTTCTAATTTTATGTTGTTAGTTTATTTGTTAGAGTGAAGATTAGATTATTTTTGTTTACTCGTTGAATTTTTACAATTATTTTTAAATGAGTATGCAATATAATGTATTAACATTTAAACAGCTCATAATTCACATAAAAATTAAAATATCAACAAAAAATTTAACGAGAGAACAGATAATATTCTTAATTTTAAGTGTGATTTTAGGACAATAAATTTAAATAATTAAGTTAACAATAAAAATTTGCTATGTTATGCGTTAGTGATAATATATGTCGATAACATTTTTTTATTTATTTATTTTTAAAAAAAATTTACAATCTATATCACTTTGGCACAAGAGGCAAATATAATACTAGTATAATTACATACAAATTACAAGAAGATATTATGCTGTGACTTTTTTGAGGAAAGCAGCCACCTATTAGTAACACTTTCACATGACTATTTTATTTATTTTTTTATACTTTCAAATAATTGATCTAATTAATATTAGATGCCAACAGGTAACGACACAATTTCTGTTTTAACCATCTCGGGGGTTACCAGGGATTGTAGGATTGGGGAGGAAATTTCTGAAAATAGGATTGAGATGGAATAACGTGCAATCATGGAAATGTTTACCTATAATATAGTTTAGCTTCCTCGTAAACTGAAGGTATTTTAAGGTCTATAATCTATATGTATAGTGCGGTTAGAGAAGGGGCATTAAATATTTTAAAAATACAATGTTTTAATTCATTTTATATATGTTACATTTTTTTATGTTTTCACAGAGCTGAAAGTTATATTATGTTAAAATGAGCTTTAATAATGGTTTATAAATATATATTTTAGTATTTATGTGAGTATATGTATAATTGTTTTTTTTAGTACGCCTAGATTTATTAAGAGTCGTACTAAAATATTTAACATTCAAAACACTAGGAATTATGGTGTAAAAAAAACATCATGGTATGGGGAGAGGTCTAAGGGTAAACGTCGAATGTATAAAATTATTAACCACAAAAATATGTGAGAAAACAAAATTGTTTAAAATATGAAAATATTTTAGGCATTCAATTAATGTTAAAATAATTTATTAACAAAAAAAAATTACAATTACAAATAAATTTAATTCAATAATCCAACAATACTGCACTGTTAAAAACAATTGTTTTCATGACATCCATCCATTTTTATAACTAATTAATTGTATTTCGTTTACATAAAAAATACTTTTTCTTAAGAGATTTAATAAAAGGTCATTAGTTCCGTGAAAAATAAAATAAAAACAATAATTATTAATAAATTATCAATTAAAAAATGTAAATACTGACGACTTGGTATTTAACTTTTGATTAAACAAAAATAATATTATAACAGTAAATAGTATTAAGATACTATTATCACTATTGTACATGAATGCAATAATCAATAATTATTATGCAGAAGACAAAACCACAAATACTGATGACCTCTGTTTTATTCAAATATATATTTATATATAAAGTACTTGCATATTATATACTATAAGGGACATATGAGACAAATTAAGACTGTAAGATATATTTGTAATTTGTATACATATTCTATATAAAATAAACTATACTGCCAATAAAAAGAAAAATCTAAAGGTAACTACTATTTTAAGTACAGACATATTGTTTAACAAAATATAAGAACTTTGTCATATATGTTGTAAACTACCAGCAGGAGTAGCATAATTTGATTCTTCACTTTCTGAATGAAGGCGACGGTGTAATGATAAATTCACACCATTACTAGCTGTTCCTGAAATATAAATATTCACAGAATAAAGAAAATGCTAAAAAATTGTTATCAATATCTATGTTAAACAATACCATTTTGTTGTACTGTTGAACGGACGGTTGGTGACAGCTGTTCAGGTGATGTATATGAAAATGGAGATGACGAGGATGAACTAAAACGATCGTTACTTAATGGAGGCCAATCAGGCATTTTTTGAAGCTCATGCTCAATTCCAGCATAAGAACTTGTCCAACTTTTACTCTTATGGGAACTAAACATTTTTAATTATTAGAATTAATAATATTAGATATATAAAAAAAATGTTAATATCTTACCGAGAACTCAAAAATTTGACAAGGATGCGGTCACAAAGTATTTTCTCGTGGAATACTGCCAGAGCTAAATTTATCAACCCTAACATTAAAACTACATAAAAGAAAGAGGAGTTGTCTGGAGGTAATTTGAGTTCAAATTTGGATCTTAAAATTTCAAATGGAGAGATAAATAAATAAATAGTGAATGCTACTATGACTACTGATATGATGGATAAACACCAGTTTGATTGTAAACCCTGTCTGTATGGTGGTCCCTTGTTGAAAACTAGGGCTAAAATTATATACTGTAATGACGATACACTAAATACTGCATAATTCTCAAAGCTTTCTAATGATGCATCTTCTTTATAATCAAATGGCACAAACCAGTCATTATATCGAATAGCTATGAAGCTAATTAACTGAATTGCAATTGATATTACTAGTTGTCCAATAAGTGAAGTCAACGGCAAGGCAGAGACGAGCGACGTCTCAGGCCTCTGTTTGACTAAGGGTCCTTCATATGCTGCTGTACGACTTATAGAAAATGCAAAGAGTGATATGAGAAATAAATCAATGTACAAATACTGGTAGTCTGATAAATTGTTATCAATGGAGTATAGCATGATGACCGATACAAATTGTACCAGTGAATATCCAGCCATAAATTTGAATATGCCAACAGAGGTAACAAGAGCAGCACGCCCTTCACGAATTACTCTCACAACACATTCAACAGATGCTTTACGCGATGTAAATGGACTAGCAACAGATGATTCTGCTTCACTCAGCGATATACCAGTATGTGCTGCTTTCAAAGCTCCACAGTCATTGGCACCATCACCACACATTGCTGTAATTTTAAACACAATAATTATTAATTAAATGGAAACATGCAATAGGAAAACCATAAAAGAAAACACATTTATTACAAACTCAAATGAAAATTATTTGAAAACAAGTTTAAATCACAATTGATCTTAAAAATAATAGATAGAAAAAAATTATAATATTTAATATTAGTTATATTGTTTAATAATATTATTTTAAGTTTTATGAGCTATAATCTATTATTATTTTCAAATTGAATATGTTTAGACTGTTCTTTTAAAAATTAACTTTAATCTTCAAACTTACATTTATTAAAATGTAATAAATCAAATTTTATTATAATAATTGATAACCTACAACAGTATGATAAATTTAAAAACTGTAAATGTTTTGATGGTCAAAACACATTTTCCTATTAAGATTTTAACAAATTAATTTAATTTATATTCTCTTAACTATATTTACTCACCAACATAATAACCAATTCCCTGCAACTCTTGAACAAGTTGTTGTTTTTGATCTGGACTCATACGCGAAAATACAGATGCTCTAGTAATAATTTTTGGTATGAGTTCTGGGCAGTATTGTCTAAGCAATGACCATGTTTTCCCAGTCAATGCAAATGTATACCTCTGAGAACTCCTAACAAAATGTATTGTTAATATTAAATCAATGAAATATTTTATGCTAAACAATGTAAAACATACTTAATTGGTGTATTAGCAGCAGTACTTAAAGGGCTTAATAATCCAGCTTCTAATAAATCCATATTTAAATTTACACTATTACCAGAACTGGGGGACATTATAGTGCTTAATTTCTATAATAAATTTTTTAAACAAAATAATTATTAATAAAAATTAAATATTATTTTAAACATATAAATTAGAATAAATCAATACTTACAACCGAATTTGAGGTAATTGTCTGGTTAACAGTCATATCTGCTGCTGTGAAATACAAATAAGGGGGCACTGTAACTGCATGCACTGTAATAACATCTTCTGTTTCTAACACAATACCACAATCTCTTGCGACACTAAGTGCTGTTAGCATATTATCTCCTGTGACCATAATAATTCTAATATCTGCAGACCGTAATGTGTCCAAAACACCGGCACTTTCTGGTTTTAATCTATTTTCTAATATTATTAGTCCTAAAAGTGTTAGGTCACATTCTGCTTGTTCTCTCGTTAATCTTTGTGTTTTAACATAGCTTAAATTATTCTTTAATGCTCTATAACCAGCGGCAATCACCCGATATCCTTGCTTGGTGAATCGTTGTAATACTTGATCGAAGTCTGATGGAATCGAACTGGGATTACAGAGGCTTAAAATTTTTTCGGGAGCCCCTTTCGTATACACATGTGTCAAATTAGATGACAGATGTTTGGCTATAACACTCATGCACTGCAAACTAGAGCTAAATGGAAATTGACGAATGATACCAATTTCTTGTCCAATCTGCAAAACAGATTTTACATAAATAAAAAGACACAAAATATTAGATGCAGAAATATCAAATAAATAGTTGTACCTGTTCAATAGTAGTAAATGTGTTTTTATTTGGTGGTCGAACGACAACTGGCATAACCAAATCAAATTGGTTGTCTTCACTAGTCTCAGGTTCTTCAAGTAACCATCCAGTTGATTCAAACATCTTCAAGTCTAAAGGATCACCAGACAACTTTCCATCAATGGATGTAATAGAATGGCATGTAACCATAGCTGACATGAGCAAATGATCTGATGACATTGAATTAACATTCCTATAGCAAGGTAGAAATTTTGATGTTGTCACAGGCACTATACCCCACATATCCAAACCATCTTCAGTCAGTGTACCAGTCTGTTAAAATAACTTAGTTATAATGCACTTGAAAATCAATTAAAAACATTAACATTTACTCACTTTATCAAAACAGACACAATTAATTGACCCTGCCACATTTATAGATCTTGGACTAATGCAATAAATATGATGATTTTTCAATCTCATTTGTGCATACATTTGTCCAACAGTCATAGCAGCAGGCAATGCAGGAGGGACTACAACTGTGATTAGGTCAAAAGCTTTCTTCAATATTGAATCGAGTGAATGCCCTCGTGACACTTTAATAAATACAGTATACAAAAATCCAATAGCAGCAATACCTGCCAGTACTTGGATGAACTTATAACTGTCTCGTTCAAATTCAAAATCAACTGGTGCTGGATACAATATTGAACGTACCAAAGAACCTTTACTAGTATGGAAGCCTGTACGTACCACAACAGCACACACACGTCCCTCACCATAATAACGAGTTTGTATAACAGATGTTCCACAATATAATGTGTGACGAGCATGTTCTTTAATGTCATACTTTAAGTCTGCATTTCCAGGAATTGTTGTTTTGGTAACAGGAACACTTTCACCTTAACATAAAATATAAAAATGTTAATTGTTCAATATTTTAGTTTTAAATAGTTTATAATTTGTTTATCATTTATTTTAAATAAATGTAATACCTTTAAATGTTAAAATTTTAGTAACTCAAATAATATTCTAATTATTTAATGGTAGTAACCTTAACCTTACCTAAGTTATTTATTTATAAATAGTACACTTTTTAAAAAGTTTAACAAAATAAATATGTATGACTTATTTTATCTTTATTTATTAACATTATTCAAACTGATTTTATAAGTAAATTGTATGAGTATATAATAATTGAAAAATATAATTAAATTATATGATAAAAATGTGCGTATTGCAAATCACTCTAGATTCATAAAGGAGTTCCATATAATTATTAATTAGTAATATTCTTAGAACATCTATGTTTAATTTTAATCTTTTATCTATTAAAAAACCATTTTAATTTTTGCTTTTAAAAAACTGTTAAGCATTACAATTTATATATAACTATCACAAAATATTTACGCATGTTAACAACATTATGATACGAATATCCCATGAAGTACCCCACTTTTTACAGTGTACTACGTTCTTCATCTCTTATTGTTTGCATATATCATACCATACAAGGGAGGAGAATCTAACATATAGAAAAAAAATGAGGATGCTATACAAGAATTAAGTTTGTAGTATTGCTAACATATCTACATATTTTGTAGTGTATTATATAATATTTATAATAAAATAAAAAAATGATTTTAATCAAAATGATTAAAATACAATAAAATTAACTTTTATTATACATTAATTATATTATATTTTTTTTATGTCAAAACGAACGTGTCAAATAATGTATACTATACATATATAATTATATACAGCAAGAATTAAATATATAGTATTCTTAGAATTAAATTGGTAGTAAAATTACATGTAATCCGATATTCTATTCTATAAAGTAAAGTTTATTCATAACTATAACTTAAATTTGTAATATAATATTAACTAACCTGTTAGCATACTTTCATTAACAATACAATGTCCTGTGAGAAGAACTGCATCACAGTGCATAACACAACCATGACTAGGGATAACCAAAACATCCCCTGGCACTAACAATTCTGTAGGAACTGTAATTACATTATTCTCTCGTAGTACATTAGCAACATCACTGGAATGCACAGTACTCCTAAGGTTCCTTTGATTTCTTCTTGTTTGTATAACAGCAGTAATAATACTGACTAATGACATAACAAATATAGCTGAGGCATATGATAAATAATCGTCAAGGTACCAAAGTATAAATGAAAATATTTCAAATACATAAAATGGATTAAGGACTTCAGTGAAAATCAATGACCAAATAGTCTGCAACGGTACATCAATGAGGTTTGGCCCATAAACAGCTCGACGAAGATATTGATCTCGAGCAGATATTCCCCTTTGTTCATGCAACTCGTGGGTATCTATACCATAGTCAATTCCAGTCAACAAATAGAACTCCTTGTTGTCCACATCCCAAATGAATCTGTACTTCTTGAAGTCGAATCGTCTTATTTCATCCAGGTCTAAAATAATAATAATAGTTTAAAACAATTATTAATTAAAAACTTTAATTATTTTATATACCTTTGAAAATTCCACTTGGTGTTCGTACTGGCAGTTTTGCTGAATCGCCAAGTGATTTGAGTTCAAAGTACGCCTGTCTGTCCCAGCCATTCACGCGGCATGCTTCGCTGTTTGAACACAATACGGATAGACACATTGGTAACAGTATAATCGTCTTGCACTAACTGGATAGGCAACAAACAATAGGCCCACAATTATTACGTCAAGCGATAAGGAGAGCCCTATTGGTCCTCGAGGAATCCTCTCCTTGATCGCACTGGAGTATAAAAACTAAATAAACCACTTACCTCGGCAACAGAGAGGAGGAATTGATGATTTCTATTTCAGCTACATGTTTGCTTCTATGATCTTTTTTATATGTTTCCTAAAATAAAAATATTAAGTATTGTAAAAATTAATATCTTATCAATGCATTAACAAATAACACAACATTAACATACCACCACTAATATTTTTTCGGCAGATTGCAATGAACATTTCATATGAGTTGAAAACAACATTAACGTAGGCCACCAGTAAAAAAATAAACGAAGAGCACCACATGTTATAAATGTCACTACCCAAGACATAATTGTATATCCCATATGTTGCCGGTAGCCATGTAATTCCTGCAAAAATGAAAACATAAAATATATTATATAATACACTCTATAGTCTATAGATTATAAGCAAATGTATAATATTATGTCATATTATATTTTTCTATTGATAAATGTTTGGGTAATGAAACGATTTGAAGTTTCATGTTACATTTTTTAAGAAAGAACATCATTTAAAAGCGTGATATTTTTGGATGTTCTCAAAATAATCTCTAAACATTTAAGACAAGGTAGAAATCAAGTCAAAAAATGTAAGGAAATTCTATTGGGGGTTAAGCTAGCTCTAATAAGAATCGTTTTTTGGAAGTCATAATTTATTAGTGTCTTCAAAAATATTCTTTTTTTTTTGCTTTCATCTTGGTCAAGTGCCCATTAGAATGTGACCTTTCGGGTGTTGTCATAAACATTTTCGATTGTCATCTTTTTTTCGTGATAAAATATAATTATTAGTCATTACTTTACAGTTTATAGTGTTTACACTCGCTACAGTGACCTCAATAATGTTTAGGATAAACTTTTTTTCGGGTGCATTTAAATTTGAAATAATTTATGGTCATCACGTATTTAATTATTTATTTTTATTAAGAACAATATTAAATAGAATAAATTGTATTGGAAATAACTATGGTCTATGATCCATAATTACTACAAATTATTATTATCGAAATAAAAATAAATATAAATAATTATAATACTAAATATGAATTAAAAAAAAATTTTAGTCGTATAACATCCTTCTCAAATTAATAATTAAGTAGGTAAATATAAAATGTAATATTATTTTTACGACACACGTGTTTTAATCATACACAGTAATAACACAAAACTTAAGATTTAAAAAAACAAATAGCATAATATCTAATATTAATTGCCAAATACTTCGAATTTATTATCGGACAACAAATACAAATAATTGGGTTACACTAATTTTAAATGCATTGACGCATACATAACAAGACAACGCCAAAAAAACATTTTCACAATAAAAACCTGATCAGAATATTTGAATTTAGTTTTAAATTACTGTTATAATTAATAATTAAAACTTTTGATGGAAAAATCAATGTTGTAAATGAATATTTTATGATTTTGTATTAAACAAGCAAATAAAACACTTGGATAAATAATAAGAAGTGTTTCAGATATATCCAAAATAATTTGATAAAATAACATTAAAAAGACTATTGTGCAGTTTTAGTCATCGGTGACACGTCTAACCTTCTAAGTATTCAGGTAAAAATATCCTGATACCAAAATATTTCACGACAAAATATCCTGCGTAAATATTAAATCAAAACTTTTAACTCAATTATAAAAATTATGATTATAAGTACTTACAATAATTTCACTTAATCTAAGTTATATAATATGTTAATCGTTATTAATAATGATAACGTGTCATGACACACAAGCTAACCTTTTTTACTTTATAATATGGACTTTTGAATCATATATTTTTTTAAAAGAATGCTAAAATAACTTGTTATACTCGTATATACGATATGATATTATATAAATACATTTTTAAATGGGAATTATTTACATAGAATGTTATTGGTTAAAAATTTATTTTAATAATTCAAAATGGTATTTAATTTAAAAATATGCTAAATAATATTTTTTGCATTTTTATTGTGATAATATTTTGTCGTGAAATTTATTGATTTTGAGATATTTATGTTCGAGGAAATTTTAATGTAGAACCGTCTCAGAGAAAACGTTACATAAGTTTGTATGTTGGTTTTTGCGGTAAGTGATTTTTAAATTGTAATATTTTACATAAGTAACTCACTTAAAAATTGAAATAAGGCATAAAAACTTAAGCACGAACATAATGTTCTTGCCATTAAGTTGAATTATACAGATAAATTCAAACTAATATTAAGGCTAACAAAGTAACAACACTATCCGTTCAATTGAATTCGAATTTGCTATGTTGTGTATTTTTAAGACGGTGACAGGTCAATGCTTGGCGCTTGCGGGGGGATGTGTTTTCTTAAAATAACTAAGAAATAACACATGATTACAAGAAAAATTATTACTTCTATAATTTTAAAAGTTAAATATTTGCGCTTAAAAATTCAATGGGCATGTTCTATAATTTATTGAATATTCATTTTTCAAGGGTTAGGTTAAAATCATGAGTTAACACAATCATTGCAAAATAAAAGTCCTTCAATTATGTTTTAAAACCTCAGTCTATTGCAACTAGACGTCTAAACCTTGAAGCTTTAAATTTTAATTTAATGAAATTGACCACATCCTGTGGCATACTTATTTTATATTATTTGCTAATCTACCTATGCTATGTAGTAAAAGAAACAAAAATAAGTAGAAATGCAAAATATTGTTTAAACTTACGATAAACACACATTGTCTACGAGTATGATTTAATTATGTTAACGTCTTAAAACAAATTCAAGTAAGTTAGAAATAATCACTGTAGAAAAGAATATTTTTACAATGTATAAGCAATATTTAATAGATAAAATTACATGCATAAACATTTACATATATATACACGTCACCAATACCCATTTTCTGAAAATTAAACATAATAATTCACGTTAAATCAATATAAAACATATCAATTTTAGATTAAAATTAATAATCGTTTAGTTTATAACTAAGGTAGTTAGCGGAAGTTTCCAACATATTTATTATCTTTATTTAATAGCAATCATTGTAGAAATATTTGTATATAAGTATACAAAATACAATTATACATTTTGTAATCATATATTCGTACTGATCTTTAGGGAACACATACTGTGTATATACCTTTAAATAAATTAAAATTAAATATAATAAAGAATAACCAATATATTTTTTAAATACTTATTAATTAAAACTTATAATCATTATATTTATTTTTGTATGCAATTGCTGGTTGGTTTACACGAACACAATCGACCTAATTCCTAATAAAAATACCTGATTGAATAATAAATTTAAAATTCATCACAAAGTATATTATTTCATACCGAAATTATTTCTAGTTCTCGGGACTGATGTACTTGCCAAGTGTCAAGTTGTAAGTACACCAATAATGAAATTGTCAAATCATTTACGAATAGTGTTCAGACGGTCGTATCCGCGTATATTTTTTTGATTTTATACCGATTATTAACTCCGCTGGTTATTGATTTCACGACTGGCATACTTTGGTCAAGTATATTAGTCGCTCCATTATAACCGGACAACCAGTAACAAGTTTACCAACAATTCCCGGGAACGCACAGGTGACAAATAATTGTATGTACACCAATTGTATAGGATCTAAGCAACACACAAACAACTAATACTAATCACACCAGTAACAAATAAAAACTGCACTGAAATTATTGACGTGGCAGATAAAGTTAACAAATTACGAATATTTAACAAATATACCAGAAATTTGAACTGGTCGGAAACTTAGCTTAACAAAGTGTGTGTGTGTAATTTGAGGTTATCCAAAACCTAACTTTTTAACTGTACTTAAGAGTAACAGATTTCAAAAACACACAAAAACAAGGATGGTGATGAGTGATGAATGACCTACTAACCCCAAAATCTAATGGTTCTAAACCTGTTTAGGTAATAGTTCAATCACTGCTGATTACCTATATGTATAATCTTTTTTTATAATTTTTTTTCGTTGTGTTAATGTCAATCTATCAATAATATAAACTATAAAGTATAAATCAAAAAAAGTTTTATTTTAGAACAAAGACTTTTAATATACATAAAGTATCACAAACTCAAAAGTATCTAAATGAAAAAGTGCAAAATAATGTATTATAAGTTAAATAAAAAGTAACCTGATTGCAAAGATATATCTAAAACAATAATATAATAACTTATAACGTATATCATTATATCCATGGAAGGAGACTTATTCACAAACTCGAAACATTCCGTCCGCCGCCCGATGCGTTCTTTATCTGAATAAAGTGTAGGTAATGATATAACTGTCCCTTTCAGAAAAGAATATTTCAATTATTCTATTGAATTTTTTTTTAATTTAAGTGCAGCAGTAATAAATTGTAGTTTTATTTTCAGTTTTCCACAAATATTTAAAAAAAAAATTATCATCGTGTATATTTATAGTATATAACTAGTTACATTTATAAATATTCCTGAAATATAACGATATAACTACAAGTAACTCAACACCAAATTAATCATCGGTAAGATAATTTAGATATACCTATAATAATATATGTAAAAAACAGTAGGTATTACTTAATTGTTCTCAATTAAAAAACAAATTGTCAATATTATTTATTTAATTTCCAAATTATGAAATAATATTTATTGTAAAATCACGGTGCAGAAATTATGAAACGAACGACAACACTTTTTTAAATTAAAAACGAATTAAAAACTAAAATTATTATGTACTCAATTACGTTCAATTAGTAAGAATGGAATTTTGTTATTAATAATATGGTTAATTCGTAGTAAAATACTGACCAATTGTTCTTCAGTACCAATAATGTCAACATAATCAACAGATGGGTCTTCATCGTCTTTAAAATTAGAATCTTCTTTAATTGGCCCTGAAAAAATTAAAACCCAGTTTAAGTACGCATAATACATATTATATAGTATACATTATATAATAATAACTAATAAATAAATTATACATTACAGATTGAAAGTCAATGTATTATATAGTTCTCTGACATACCGTTATTGTTAGACATTATTTATAAACCTGAGAATAGTAACAATTTAACCAACGTATGTGTTGAAGAGTAGTAATCAATATCTTATATTCCCACTAAACCTTATTGAGACAGTAATTCCCCCGTCAAGCTACTTACCAAAGAAGAATTGTAGTTGTTATATAAACAACTACTACCTATGAGATATGAATCCATAATGAAGTACTCATAGTTAAAAACTCATAAAACACATTAGATATATTTTAAATACAATAATAAATCCTATCGCTCTTCACATATTTCCTGTTTTTTTTTTTTGCCATACAATACAAATTAGGAAACTTAATATGTAATAAAAATTAGTAACTAAATAGAACATACGTTTTCTTCAGTTGGTAGTTAGTTTTATCAGCACTTTAAGTTTAAATTTCGACAAAATGTAATATTTTCACGAACAATGACAATTTTTGCTAAATTAATTTATTTACTATTGTCTATTTTAATTTTAAAAACGTATACAATATTAAGTATTAAGAGGATGCCAAACCTGCATGTGTTGTCTCCGTTTAACAAACGTACAACACAAAATTAAGTAAATTTACGTTTAGACCGTTCAGTACAACTAATTTCGCGTTGTTAGCATTAATATTATATATAATAATGAATTGACTTATGATCAAACTTAAAGGTAAGAACAATATCTGCATTCTATCATTGCCCATTGGTTTTTATCCGATATTTTTATTATAAGGCGAATAATGAGCATTTTTATAATCATAATTATACATAATATACTTTTTTTCCAAAAGAGAATGATAAATCTAACCTTTTTTGTAGATACATATAACTCGGACCTCTAAAGAGCACAAAAACATTCTCTATCTGTCTCCCGCCGCATAATATTATAGCAACAAAGGTATCCCATATTATTACGACTCTCGTGTTCAATTTAGAGCAAAGAACATATTTTATTGTACCTCTTGTAAACGATAATATTTTCTATGCATTGACCGAACAATTCTTTTATATTTATATTTATCAAGAAGATTAAGCGTGTTTTATTTCCCTTAATTTTAACCATAAATTATGTTGCTATATTACGCGCAAAACTGACAAATAATATGTTGGTCTTGCAGCACCTTAATACAAAGTTATTTTTGTAATTGAATAATATTATTTTTGGATTTGATGTAATTTAAAGTTTTTCATTTATAATTTATAAAAGACTTAAAATTAAATTTTACTCACATTTGCTAGATATTTATTTAATGCAACTTGAATAACACTATATAATCATATTGCATATTCTATAATGGAAACAATTTTAATTTTAAAAGTAACAACAATTAAATACTTATAAACAATAATTTACAGTTGCAAGCCTAAATAGCCTAACTGCAGTTTTAGTAAATAAAATTAGGTTTATAATAATATACCTAGTTATTAATTAATTCATATAACTTTTAAAATCTATAAGTGGCATTGTTAAGTTTTTCACTGAATCTGCTACTCTCACTATTTAATAGCATCATTATCAAAAAGATTACTTATTTTACAAACAATTATCTATATATAATTAACATGATAATCAGTTTCCAGATAAAAAAAAAATATTTTTTATTAAATCATAATAACAGTAATATTAACATTCTTTAGAAAATAATATTTGTTTTATATAATTAGTTCTTACATAAAATATTAATTATTATGATAAAATCTATGCCTTGGAATATTTTTAAGCTAATCTTCTAATTGTGTGTTGAAAGTTCTTACTAATTTTTTAAAATATAAAATTTGAGGCATTCAGCTAAATATAATTTAGTAAAAATCTTCTATACGCCATTGAATAAATGTTTATTTAAATATAATTATGCAATTGAGCAAACTATACATTAATACGCAAATATTTTTTTTGGAACTACACGTGTAGGATGAAAAGAAATCTATCAGTAGAGAACTATTGTAAAATAGATATGGACAATTTTTTTTTTACATAATATAATGAGATGTAAAATTCTTAAAAATGAAAATATATATATATATATACTAGTAACGCTATCTGTTTAGTACAATAAAATTAAAACATTAAAAAAAATTGACTACGCACAGTTGAGTAAAGCAAAATATAAAAAGCAGTAAACAAATTTATATAATTATAAAAATAGTTAATTATTAGTTGTTATTTAAATCTACATCAAAAGGCAATTTCTGAAATTTATGGACTTAATAACTAAAACCTTATTTTCCATACAAATAAAAGGAGAAAAGTACAAACACCAATAACAAACTGATAAGAAATGTAATATTTGATTTGATTTTACAATTAAAATTGTTTTTAATGGATAATATAAGTAAAAAATAAAATACCTACCTGAATTATTGAGAACATTAAACATGTAAATAGATTTAAAAATACAACTTCTTAATTTCTTATGAAAAACTACTTACAAAAAAATACCTAATAAAATTCATTGGAATTGCAAAACACTTTTGAAAATAAGAAAATTGAAATACCTATATAATGAATATTATTAAATCTCATCAATTATTACTCATTTGACGTCATTTTATGATATATAATTGAATTTATACTATTATAATATCGTTAAAAAAATCATGTGAATCATTCACACTACTAAACACTTCAATCATTAATTATTAAATAATAAAACAAAACCATTTAAAAATTATGCATTGTACAGATAATCAGGTTAAAGATAAGTACATTAAATAGTATATTTCCTCGTATATATTTTTGAGTGTTTAAGCCAATAAATAAAAAACAAGTTTATAAGAATTAAATTTAAGACGATATCAGCAAAATATTTTTTTTTCATTCAGACACACACAATGATAAACCTATACATAAATCTTATTCAAATAAGTCAAATAAATTGTTCTTTATGATTTTTAAGTGATCTTAGAATTACCTACTAACAAAATTTAGATGATAATATGTTTGATAGGCGATAGCTTGACATATAAGTATAATATTTGTAAATTGAAATGAATGATACATTTTTTTGAAACAATATTACAATATTTAGATAAATCAATATTTCAAACCTTCAAAAATATTATTCCCTATAATTTTTGTTATTAATGATTTTACTCAAAATTTGCTTAAAAATACAAAAAAAAAAGATTATTATGCATGAATGCGTTTTGTTTATATGTTGTGTGTAAGCCAGAAAAAGAAAACAAACAATGCGCGGACTTCTTGATAATATTAATCATAGAATGCAATGTACAACCTATCAATATCACCCAATGGCCATTGTGGCCACAAATTGAATTAATAAAAAAATTAATCATATAGAACTTTAAATAAAATTCTAGAAAAATAAAATTAATCAATATGTACAAATTTGAATTGAAAAATTTATAAATAGATGAAAATAAATAATAATTAGGCTTTTATCAATAGAAAACATAAGAAAATTGATACAACGTTTATATATACATATACATAGGATACATGTATGACTGAAATATAATACAGAACTACAGAAAATTGTCTTAAAAATATATTCCTACATAAAAATTATGAAAGAGATGGCAAACTGACAAAATACTGAACCTAACAAAGTTTATATAATAAAAATAATAATAGTTATTATTGGTTGACAATTATAAATTTATGATTACAAATGCATTTTTAGTATTTATGTATCTTTAAAATTAATTAATTTACCTAGTTGATTTATAACTATATGCATGAGTAATCTCAGATAGCGGATGATTTTTAACTAGTCAAACCAATCCTTTCAGTAAATTGGTTTTTATTGTCAGCATTTATTTCAGATAATAACTTAAAAATGTTAATCTTAGCAAAATGGAAGATAGGAAATAGTTGGAACAAAAAAGTAATGCTCTTAAGATAGACTTAATAAGTCAAATATGGTTTTTAAACAACAAAAAAAGGATAAATTGTTCTGCTTAGTTAAAGGTTTCCAAAATATCTTTTGTCATTGAGTTAGTCTTTGTAATAAACATGTTAAATTTAAATTCAATGATAAATTATTGCATAATTAAATTCATATTTATTTTAACTGCAATTTTAACATAATATATTCATATTTCTACTATTTAAAAATTTTAAATGTAGAAGCAAATTACGAAAAATTTTAAAATCTATAAAAAGTGTTCAATGCTTGTAATGCAAAACTTGTTAAAAAATTATAAGATAAAAATAATTTTACTAGTAAATTTGATAATTGGTTACTTCAATTTGATATATTAATAACAACTTAGATAACAACAAAATAAAATGTATTCCTCTAAATGTAAAAATTTGTAATGTTATGCTAGTAAGTAGAGAAAACACATGTGGGTATAACATCCTTTTAAGAACTAAAATAAAAAAATGATGAACATAAATTAATATAAAATACAAATAGTTCAAAACAGCCAAAATATATTGTAAAAATGCTTGTATAAATATTTAGTGAAATTCCAAGAATTTACAGTTATTTACTTTTAAATGATAACACATTAACAAAAATTGATTTTGTCGTAAATTGGTGTTAGCTAAAAATACTAAAATACCTATTTTCATAATTTTGTTTTGGTTTTTTACAATAATTTATTTTAAAATAATTGGGAACTTATGACTTGCAATGTAAAAACAACATTTAATTTTCCATATTTTTTAATATCTTGATTAATATTGGAACAATTATTCTGATATTATGTGTTTTATATACATCATAGTAAAATCATAAGTAAAACCTGTACCTACATTCATTGCTTTGATCAGAGAATTTTGAAAATCTAATTTTTTATAAGATTAGGTATATTGAATATAGATAATAAGACAGGTATTATTAAACAATATACAATATTAAAAATAGTGAAGATTCATATGCTCATAAGTTGTAGATAAATATAGATAACATTTAAAAAATACCTAGGTACTTAATGAAGCAATTTCTTTGGTTAAGAAGAAGACTATTTATTTTGGTAAACGGTCACATTGTACTGTCCATTGTTTAAAATGCAGAACGCGGACACTTTGTACGGTCGGGTAAAAAGGTACTTTGCAGAACGCGGACACTTTGTACTATTATATACATAAAGTATATATTATAAATATAAGTTTTATACATAAGTAGTAACTAATAATTATGTATAGTGTTAATTATTAAAATTGTTATTATTTTTATTTTTATTAGCTAATATTCTAAAAATTTGTAATAGTAAAAACTATTACTAAACTTTCATATTATACTACCTTTTGACTTATTTATATTGTACACATTTTTACATGTAGTTTGAATGATATTATTGATTATTATTTTTATTATTATTATACAAATACAATCAATATTTTATAACAATTTTATTTTTATTTTTTCTATTTTAATAATTAACACTATACATAATTATTAATTACTACTTATGTATAAAACTTATATTTATAATATATACTTTATGTATATAATAGGACAAAGTGTCCGCGTTTCGCACTTTTAATGCCTGACTGTACAAAGTGATCTAGAACCATTTATTTTTCATAATTTATGAACTAAAAAAAAAATAATACCTACTTCTTATTCCATGACTAATAAATTGCATACAATTTAAATGATCTTACCTCAGTAATTTATTATTCGGATTTATTTTTGCAAATCATTCTTTTGATATTATTATGGTAGCTCTTGATAGCAGTAACTATTCAAGTTATACTTACACATCAACATTTTAATTTGATTAAGTTCAACTATAGGAAAAATGTAATTCAAAAAATGTATATTGTGTCTATGAAAATTAAATTAAAACTAGAATACATAACCTTTATTTATTTTATATAGAACATAAGACACATTTAACATCTGCTGTCTATGTGGAATTATGGAATTGTCACCAAAGATGTTAAACTAATACCAAAAATTATCAGAGGTTTATTTTATTAGTATTATTAGGTGGTAAGTATATTATGAAAATTATTAGGTACCTAATTACCTAAATGAAAATGTCAAAACAACATAATACCTAATAATTATAATAATTATTGTTAATCACTTACTGCGGAGAGGCGTGCAGACCGGATCTTCTTGATGGTTAACTTTTTTGTGGCCAGCACCGTGCAAACCCACGAGTTTGCTGAATCTGGCCACGAGATCGGCCATTATCACCTGGGTCGTTTGCGGCGTTTGAGGGTTGTAGTCGGGGGGCGTCATTCACCGGGATCGCACTTGCTGCGCCAAGATCTGACGGTCGCTCCACCGCAGTTGCTGCTGTACCTCACGTCTTCAGTGGGTTCACGTATCCAATCGTCGATTTGAATGTCCAGCATGATGGGTAAACACAGCAGCGGCGTCAGACGTCACAGGACCACAAGAATCCCGTAACACATTCGAATGACAGACTACGACCCGACGGTCACCGGGTACGGGTGATGGAGGTAATCGATCAAAGACGTCGAGTGGTGTTTCAGCGAAAACAGATGTAGCCGTATGAACGTACCCTGTGTGACTTGCGTTCGAAACTTCGAACACGCGACTGATGAGGAAGAAATGAAAAATGAATAATGAATAAATTAATAGGTAAAACCGATGGGTCGGTGTGTAAAACACGCCACTGTAGTTACGTCGCGTCTTCTCGACCTCGCGGAATGACCGAATTAAAACGATTTTTCAGCGTCACAGCGTGGGCGGCGAGTTCTTTACCCTTAGCAAAAAAAAAAAAAAGGAATAGTCGAGAGACGGACGAGCAGACGGACGAACGAACGGACTTAAAATGACGTAGGTGGGGCGAACGGCCGGGCAACTGCACGAGTACAGGGAAGGCGCACGCCGTACGATTACCGTCAGAGACCGCTAGTACCGACCGACGTCGACGTATATTTTCCGAGTTAGAAAATTGTATACGCCGCCAAACGAACACAGCGCCGTTTCGTTTTTGTCACAGCCCACAGGCGGCGTCAGACAATAATGACAATATTCAACGCACGGACAACCGACGCCGACGCCAATGATAATAATAAATAATAATATCTACTTGTAGTCCCTTCGCGCCACCGCCAAAACAACGCTTATCAGCCGACGCCGTCCTCGATCTTATCAATCTGTCGCCGCTCCAAAACTCCCACCCCAAAACATCGGTAAGCGATTGCTTTAAACATTTAGAATCTAAATTCTAAAGTCTATACTTTAATAATCACAACGTTTACGATAAAAAAGGATTTATTGATTTGAACCTGTGGGTATGCCGGAAGAAGACATCGTTTAATCGTAAATCATAATAATGAATATTCAAAACGGCATTAATCGTTCAATTTTAGTATTAATTAAAAATAATTATAATTATAATATATAGGCAATAATGTATTATTAAATATTATTCATTACTCGTTAGACATTTTAATAAATACTACAGATTTCTACCTACGCCAGAGCATGAAAAATATTATTATTACAATAGGAGCGTATAATAACATGACGCCAACGATGCTGTGGCTGGTACATAAATTACATCTAAATATGGTATAATAATTAGGATCAAAATTCAAAATACCTACCAAACGCGAGTAGTTTTTTCTTTGGAATTTTGCTAATTAGGAATTCAGAAGATATACATTTTTACCTCTACTTCTTAACTATATAATTATTATAATTTCTAAATTATATTAAAAATGATTACTAATCGTTCCAATAATAAATTATGAAAATACTGATCAAACGTCAAACGTGCAAAAAACATGAAATTTTGAGGAGGCCAAGCCTCTGAAAGCCTTTCCCCGTGATCACCACCACTTAGGTGAATTTTACTAATCTTATCTAATATCTACTTGGAGAAACATAGAAATGACATGATTGGCGACAATGGGTCCACGTGTATTTTTACATATGGTGGGATATTGGAATTTGCATTACTCATCACTTTGAAATGAGCATAATATACTGCTATTATAACAAGTATACAGTATACTATAATACCTAGTGCTATATAACACCGCTTACGTATCGATAGGTACCTAGGTGTTACGTAATGACACGAATAACACTTTAAACAAATTATATATTTATATATATTATTATGTCATCGATTCTAAATATGAAAAAAAATCAATTTTTTTAAGTTTGAACGATTGTCGTGAACTATATTAGTGCATACCTGCTAAACCAGCATATTGCATATATAATATTGTAATTTGATATTTCAATTTATAATTGCATAATGAGCTAATAATATACATCTATGATACATACCTTCTTGTTATGTATGTACGTGACGTACACGATATTGTATAATTATAAAATTATAAATTGTTCGGTGCAATTATTGAATGAGGGTGATTAATATACAATTTTGAATTTATGCTATTCTCTCCTCGCTTATAGTGTACAAAGTGTAAGTCCGTATAGGATGGAATTATCACCAACAATGTTTCTATAGATAATAAAAAATTTAATAATATTTAAAACTATAATACAAATTATGTAAATCATTCTCTAGAAGCTAGATAAAATGTAAGCAACGCACAAATATTTATTAAGTATTCAGAGTACTCCATTGATTATAAATCTAAGTAAATAATATATAGTTAGGTTAAGCTATAAATACTAGTATTTATAAACCATGGTTAAACGTACTAAAAAAATTGTTTTTATATTCATCATCATCATCATCATTGATAACGAGAGTGGAATATTTTAAAGGCATTTATGAATATTATTTTTAAATTGCTTGAGTGATGCATAAGCCGAGCGCAGTGGTGGATCTAGAATTTTATTTGAGGGGCACAACATTTTTCGTATTATTATATATCATATCATATAATTTTGTAAACACAATATTTAGGATTTAATATTAGGCTTTACAAATTTAATATAATTATCAAGGGTCCCCGACCCCTCTTGAATCCGCCACTGACAGGAAAATACACAATTAAAGTAGAATGTGGATTACATAAATACAGCTATAAATTATTATACATATTACATTATATAGGTAATTTGTAGATTTGCCATTCGTTCCGGTGTCCTGGCCGGTCATTCTGTTTGTCGCTACACCCATTTGTGTTGACTAACAAATGTAAAACAGGGTAAAAACTGTTATGCGCGGGAAAGAATCGATAAGGCTGCAGTCATAATTTAAAAACGAAATTTTGACCACAAAAAAGGAAAGCTTTGGCTGTGAAATATTGTTTTAATTTTTCGATAAAAAAAAGTTATTCAAGTTTGAAAAACACAAAAATAATGGATTTTGAAACAATAAGAACTTCTTTCGTATAAGTAATAGGTACCTAATATTGAAAAATAAAAATGACATTTCACAGATAAAGTTCTCAACTATATTATATATAAATTTAAAATCTTAGTTACATATCACTACTCTCAGTGTGGTTCTATATCCCGCACAAATGCACAATACAGTTTTTCAGTTTTTGCTGTTTTACATTTATAAGACGGAGACAACTCAGTAACACGCGGATAAGTCCATAAGTGTATCCAGTGGTGTAATTGTGTGACAATTTTTTGAAAGCTAAAGGTATATATTTTAACCGGTGGGGGAGGGGTGTCAGGGTTTTGATAATAATAAATATATTACATTCATTATACATTGCCCCCCCCTAGATTTTTTCCCAGTTACGCCACTGAGTGTATCCTCTTAATAGAAGCCGAGAGAAAATATGTACACTGTATCACTGTGATTATATATCATTAATAATTATAATATATTAAAATTATAAATTTTAAATAATACTAAAATATTACTAATAAATAAAAAAGGATATACTTAGTTATTATAGTTGTATCCATAAAAGCGTTTTACATAAAAATAAAAAATCCTAGTAATAGGTATGTACTACGCTACATTAGATGCAAGATATTTACCTACGACCTACTCTATGATATAATTAATATTAAATAATATGATATAACTATATATTATACATAATTATTTCATAATAACAATTAAATTATTTTATAATTTCACACTTAAAAGGTTATTTAGTTTTGTCTTGTTAATGTCCTCGTCCATGCGATAAACTATTAAATTATTATTTTATTTGGGCTTTTATAAACTGCGGCAGAAAAAAAATCAGGTTACAGTATAAAATTAATACCTATAATATATTATTATTAAAAAAAAAATCATACATTTTATAATAATAATAGTCCACATTAATTAATAGTTAGATCTACGTAATATGCCAAAAAATGTATAATAAGTACAAAATGTATAAAAATAAAAATAATAATTGTCTGAACAAATCAATGACATATATTGTAATGTGTATATTACGTTAAATAATCAAATAATAATAATTAAATACGTAACAGTATCATTTTTTTTTTAATTTATGAGATTATTTGGTTGATATATACTGTTGAGTTTTACATATCAAATTTAAAAATGTCGATATATTATGTCACCAAAACGGATGTCAACGTATTTAATGTGGGAAAGCCTTATAACAGTTATAACATTAGCCATAGCCATATACCCATTACAGCTAGGAAAAAAAAATAAAACTAGCGGAATTTACATTAAGCCTTAAATGCCTTTCATTACCTTTTTATCTAACCGGTATTTTGGCAGAGTTTACAATCACCCACTTTGTATATTATATATTGCAGAAAAATAGAATTCCATTGTTATTTATTTAATGGGTAGTTTGACTAGTTCGTAAGTAGGTACACACTAATATTATACTACTCGTATATACCTACTTATTATTAGAGGTTTTTTATGTAACGCTTTTATAAAAGTATCATTTTTTTCATTTAAACATTTATTAATTAATACGAAGAAACATTATTATTTATTAGTAAAATTTTAGTAAAATTTTTAAATTTATAAATTTTATATAATTATTTAGTCACAGCAGCTAGTGTAAAATATTTTCTCTCAGCTTCTCAAATAACCGACCGGGACATGACTTTAAAACTAGGATTATCCGATTATACATACTATTATGTACTATATCATAGTGGTTGTGGTCAAGCAGATACACGAGATACCTGTATAATATAGTATGTAAAAATATAGGTAGCAAATAATAATGATAATATAAACTTACTGCATTATGATGGTAACAATTTAAAATTCCAAAGTCATGTAAAGCTAAATGAAACGCTTAAGTATATTTATAATTTATATGTATATAGCTAATAAATAAAGTAATAATAGACAATAGTATAGTTATTAGTTACTAGTTTTCGTTAAAAGTGTAAAATTAAATGTGCTTCAGGAATACAGAGTATATACAGTGTTCTACTGACTGTTGAGAATTATTTACAACTTTATCGGACCAACGTCATAAAATGCGCAATTACAGTGTTTCGGACTGGTATATAATAGTAACTATTGAGCATACTACACGATTTGTTATTGTGTAGGCAAATATGAATAAACGATAACAGTATGCGGTATAGGTACATACACGTGTATTACACCCCCAACGTTGGAAAAAAAAATGAAAGGAATTTCTTTTACTAATCTTATAATTTTATTTGTGCGTAAATTCAACATGTCCGTATCATATTAGATGTGTATAGGTAGTAGGTACTACAATAAATATTAAATGTAATAACTATAATAATTATTTATTAGCTTTATACATAGTAGGTGCCGATTGCAAAAATATACCATTCCGTACTATTTACAGATAGCTAAGACGCCAAAGTTATGTTATGTCACTAATACCAACTATTCAAGATATATAAAATATATATACAGCAATATAGATCTTTTAAGTTTTAGATACCCTGCCCGCGTATATAATGGATATCAAAAATTGTTTTTCATTATCTGATCTGATTTTATTATTTTATTAGTATAAATTAATATTAATTTAGAATTGTTATAGTACCTATAGATAGTTTACTAAGTAGTAAGTACCTACATTATAATATATTTTAAATAATATTTTTTCAAACAAGTTTCAAGACAGACTATATTATAAATTATAAATTTATAAGTATACATTGTTTTCTTCTTATTGTAGTTATCACTAAATAATGAATATTAATCAACATAAGTAGGTAAGTATTTACTAAAAATTGTAAAGTTCTTGTTAAATTCTTACCTATTAGCTATTATACAATTTTAAAGATGTATACATAAATTAAAAATAGCTTTAGTATCTCTTTATCTAGTAAATTAATATAGATACTAAATTACTAACATAACCATAAGATCAAATTGTATTCGTAAAAAATTACTACACGTTAATTACCGTTAGAAATGTCACCGTCGCACAAAAATATCACATAACCATCTGTATGTCTGTAAGTTATATCTGTATCTTCAATCTACTATTATTATTCTATTATACAAGTATACTCAAACAGATTGTGGATTCTTACAAGTTATAAGAATTTTGCTGACTTACAAATTTACAATATTGTTGTACTACCTACGTTACATTTGTATACCTACATATTTTTTTTTAAAGTATATACTGTCAACAATAAATTGTACGTACCTACCATAAAAAAAAAAAAGGTTGGCAAGTGGGTACAGCTCTGATGTACATAAGGATTCGAGTGGGTTAGTACCTATTATGGGTGTGTAAAATTTAAATTCAATGATATATCATTGTATACGAAAAACGATTCTGAGCGTAGTTCGTCTGTCAGTGTCATGTACCACTAAATACAATCCATATAATACTATTACATATTGATATTGTTATTAGTCATTTATCTTACTTTTATAGTATTACAGTAAGTCAATACAGTTTTTTCCATAAATATTGCAATTATTATTTAATTAATATTTAATTTATTATAATAACATACCTATATGGTGTATATTATAATATCAACTTATATAACTCAAAAATTAATAACATATTTCTGTAAATATCATAAAACAGGAAAAATACGTTAATTTTATGAATTTATAAATAGATAATACCGATTGATAAATCGAAAATTTCATTGGTTTAATAAAATTCATAATAATACAATATATATAAAAAAAGTTCCCACGAATAATGTTTTAAATTATAACAAAAAATTAATAGTGTTATAATTTCGTCCAAATTTTAAAATAACTATAAAAAATAATTGCTTTAAAAGTATATTTTTTAAATTTCATGGTTTCAGAATGAACTAGATATTTATGAAGAATCTTATAATACATTTTCAATATTTAAATATAAAAATAAACATTTTCATGAATTTCTAACTGTGTACAAAATAATTAGCTAATTTTCGCGATTTTTTACGAATTCTGTCATATTTCTAACCTTAAACTCTTATGTGGCTGAGCTATATATCACAAAGTATATTTGGTGATATGCTTTTTTAAATTAAGTTATTAAACCTATTCATTTTACTTTTAATATTACAGTAAGATAATAACAATTTTTCTTAGATAATGTAGTATTTAATTATAATAATATTAATTTATAGGTACAACATTATATCAATTATATTATAACTCGAAATTTATAATAGCATCTTTCCATACATACCGTAACACAGCAAAAATAAGTTTATGGTATTAATTTTAAGTTACGCCAAAAAGATTTTTTTTTTTTGTTTTCCCGATTATCAAAAATGTTTTATGAATTTTTTATTTTTATCACCTTAAAGTATAAACTAGATCTAATTTACCATCCAAAACCAATTCCATTTTTGAAAATTGAAATATATTATCGACTTCTTTATCGTTTACACACTACACATACACAAAAAGACACACATCCAGTATAAAATCAATAGGTACATTCGTATATCGCTCCGCTCAGAATCTAAAATGATTATTTTCTAGAATCTTTATAGGTATACCTATATATAGTATACTATGTCTATATACATCATATTTTTTTAGTCTATTATATATTATTTAATAAAATATAGTTAGGAATGTAAACGATAGTTATTGTTTAAAACAAAATTATAGTAGATTTGTCATTTCTATTAATTGTTTCATTTAATTTTGAATATACCTATATAATATAATCTATAATTACATATGTATACAATTGTATGAGGTTTAACTCAGTACAAGGGGCTGTATTATGATTTAGTCTTCGTTTGTAATTTTAATGTGTTTTTGTGTAGGTATGTTGTACCAAAACAAACTCTAAATTAATGATAATAATATATTCTGCTTCAGTAAATTAATTTTATTGTATTATTGTGTACATACGATTATGAACATATTTATTTTTGTATATCCTTCCTCACATGAATACCCAATAAATCTTTCACTGACACAAAAAAAATACACACACAGTGGTCAATGAGACAGTGTAGCTTTACAAACGTTGTTAAAAAGTAATAAATAAACATATGTTTTTAAATCTACATACAAAAATTAATTATAGGTACCCATACATAAAGTAATATATCATACATTGCAGGAATAGGTACACTATTGTAAAAAATGTATTGTATAGATATCTTGTAATACTACAAATTTACATTCGATTCGGCCCAAACGAGAACCGGACAAGAAACGAGTTGACCCCAGACACCAACGCAAGTATACAAATATACAATATGTATAACTATTATAGTATACACTATCTACAGTTTATTGCAGGTAGATTTAATGATCTCAGCAGCATATAATTGTATCTGAATTTCTGAACCACGATATACCATTATACCTGTTATAATATTTACAATAGTATTTGCTGCTGTTTATCTATTTGCACATACCTACTTAAAAGTTCTCTAACCACTGCTTTTTCAATACTGAGAATTCGTGATTAAAAAAAAATTACATACATATAGATACTCGTTTATACACGTTTATGAAATCAGTTACAAATAATATAATCGACACACATACGGACGTATTTAATACATAAATGCTGTCATTTCATAAAAACGAAAAACGATTTATGGTAGTTATCCTTTTGTTAAAGTTCATTGTTGAATATATAAATACAACTTTATGTTTAGGGTTCATATATCATAAATGTTTCATTGAAGAGGACTTCAAACGATAAACACGCACGCGTGTTGTCTTTGTCTTACAAACATACATATTACACAGCAAATTTGAGTTCAGCTGAATCAATTTTTGTGTTTTTTATTTTTGTTAGCTTTCATATTAGAGCGAATAAAAAAAAATAAAAATTATAAACATTTCCTATAATATGTAAGAACTAAGATTATACCTAAATCGATTAATTATAATTATCAAAGGCGATTCCAGTACAAGAAGGTCCAAAATAAGAGGCCATTCAAGTGAATAATATTTTGGAAATCGGGCGACAATTCGAGAAACTTTAAAAAAAAAAAAATTACAGGAGGCAATTTGTGAGCGCCCAGCACTTAATTAGTGTTATATACGAGTAGGCTGATGGATCGTCTTC
Source organism: Rhopalosiphum padi (assembly GCF_020882245.1). Taxonomy (NCBI): domain Eukaryota; kingdom Metazoa; phylum Arthropoda; class Insecta; order Hemiptera; family Aphididae; genus Rhopalosiphum; species Rhopalosiphum padi. Next base: position 5,271,277 of record NC_083598.1, on the reverse strand, counting down.
ACACAGAATCATTTTTCATATACAATCAGTGGTGGATTTAGGATTTTTTTTATAGAAGTGCTAAGGTTAAGGTCTCGTATTCTGTATACTCCATCATGAAGGCAAGAGTGCAAGACCTTTTTTTAGTCCTCAAAATGTATGTGGTTTAGTGTTTAATATTTAAAAGGAGTAGCAACTTTAAAAATACATCTAAAACAAATTCCTTTATTTAAAAAATTTAATTCTAACGCATACTATATTCATTATGATTTAAGTAAATAACAAAGACATATCAAATCTGGTTATCAATTATCAGTATTATATAGGGAATAATAACTTGTCAATTTTTTTATTTTATTTTTGTATTTTTTTTATTAAAAGTGTACCCAGCCTATTGAAAAAAACATGTTATGTAGAGTATTTGTTTTTTAGAAAGAAACATCCCAAGGGGGTATCCCAGCACTCCCCTTTGGATCTACGTCTGTATACAACGATGATATATTATTGAATTCAAATTTAACATACCTATGACCTATCTATAATAGTAACCCTGTCTTGACACCTACTGTTCATCAGACCGGTACCAACTTTTCCGCCTTTTTTACTTGCAACTAAAAATCGTATCAATATATGAATCAATAAAACCTCAATTTTATACACAGAAGAAAATGTCTAAATATAACATGTTATATATGTTATAACTTATAACTTATTATACCCGTCCATAGACGTACCACATACCACAGGATAGATAAATAATTAATAATATAATTTCATCTATTCTGTGGACATACCAATCGTACCATGTAGGTACACATATATAATAAGATAAACCTAAATTTAACTCCCCTCCCCAACACTTGAAGATATAAGTTAATTAAATTATGTAATATATGTGCGTATTATATTTTATTTTATACTTCCTATAATTTTAAATGTGTATTATAAAATAAAAATGTCAAGAGACAAGAATTTACCAAAGATTTCATATTGTTAAGTTGAACACGTCATGATTCGTGAAGACAATTCTGATAAAACACTTCACAGAGTTAATATTTATTTTACAAAATACGAGTGGAGCTAATAATGTACATAATATATAATATTATCACTTTAAATAATATAATAGTTATCAATGTATCATTATTTCATTTATATCTGTTATATAGTGGAATTTACACATTTTTTGGTTGATAAATATCTATATAACAACGAATTTTCGGAGAATTCTGAAGACGTGATTAAGCCTAATAATAATTTTTTTTTTTAATTTTATCTTCACATAAAATTTTAATTGTAGCCAGTGTAGAGCTGCAAGAATACAAATTAACTACAAGGTTTAATTTTGTACAAGTTTGCATGTTTATATACAAATTTTAAATTGTGATAATATTAATATAATAACTAATAATATTATATTCTGAAGTTATAAATGTCAATAGTATAACATACTGAGTAGGTTCTGACATGCTTATAATTACCAAGGGCAGACCTAGAAATTAAGAAAAATTGGAGGCTAAAGTGTAAACTTTAGATACAAAATATGTTCCTCTATAAGCTAAATAAGTACTTACTATATAGTTATTACTTATTACTACCTACATCCTATATAGGTATCTAATACTTATATTGGCTATTATACTCGTAATTAAAAATAAATATATTTTATTCGTAACTCGTAGATATAAAATGTGATAAACTGATAACTGATATAAAACATAAAAGTATAAAATATTATTGGTATTATTAGAAACTAATATTATTTAATACTTATATTATTTTTTCAAAGTTTTTCATAGAATATAATATTATAATGTTTTTGTCATTAAATTAATAAATTTTAATGCCCCAACATTGGGCAAAAGTTATTTTTTTTAGTTCTCTCAATCAACTTTTTAAGACTATTAAATTTAAAAAAAGAATCATAAGTATATATTAATTACCAAATCCTAAATAATATGATATAATGTAGAAGTTTGAAAAATCAATTTAATTTATATATGGCTTATAAGTCTTTGAAGGTTAGACTTCCCACTCTGCCTAATATTCCTCTACGACCTATACGGATGTCGAAGGAAATAAACATAGGTACCGGATACTTACATTCTTTGTGGTAGATTAATAATAGGTACCTGTTTTGGATTTTTTAAAAAAATTTCCATAATATATTGCAAAAACGTCGGGTTTTTAGAACACTTATGCAAAGTGAATTATAAAAAAAAAAACATTCAATTTAAAATATCTCAGCCTCTTTGTATAGTATAGGTCTCACACGTATGGTAATGAAATTGAATACCTACTTTCGAGTACAATGCAACATTTGATCAAATACATTGCTGAATAAACCAGCACTCAAAGTAAAAAACGATCCTTATTGGTAGTTCATTTTCGAAGAAAATTGAACGTTAAATGTCAAATGAATGAAACACAATTTGTAAATATTGTATACTATAACATCTATCATAAAAACTGTAGTATAAATCTAGTTTAGCACCCCCTCGAAATGTCGATATTTTTCTTTTGAAACCTATGTATTTTAATGTTTTAAAAATGATGGCGCAAAAAGTTTTTACGGAAATCATTAGTTTTAAACTTATAGCCACGTTAATTTCACGATTTTCGGTGTTCTGCGCGTGCTAAACTAGATTTGTTCCAAAACTGTTTTTAGATAATAATAAATATAAGCGAATAATCTATTTATTTAATTTTAAACACTTGAATGAAATTTTGTAAAACTAAAAAAAAATATTTAAAATTTAATTTAATAAACAGTAAAGTTCAGAATTGTATGAACGAGTTTGTATTGACTTATAAAGTTATAAACATCGATTTTCTATTTCTAACCACGCACAACAAACTTAATTTTCATTTTTTACCGAACCAGTTTTTTTTTTTAAATAATAATTATTGTATAATAAATATAAGTAAAAACAAAAGGTGGTCAAGTAACTGCGATTATTCGTTTTTGAGTAACACCGAAAAAACAAAATCGATTTTGTAGAAAACTGGACGAATGGCATCTTAGTTTAACTAATAATTACCAACTATAGATAAATGCCTAACCTGGAGCTCACAGTGCTCACACATACAAACTTAAGCGTAAAAGTACCTACGACTATTAACTTTAGATTTCACCTCTGAAGACCACTCTTGAAATCTGAACTCTGTATCTAATAAACTTATCATAAATAAATCAATGGTAAATATATTTTTATTTATTTATATTGTTTCTATAGCAATTTTCCAATTGATATTTACTTTATAAACAAATGATTATTCGTATCTAAATTTTTTATATTTAAGAATCAATATTTTAAAGATTATATTAAAGATATTTTAAAGACAAATTTACAAATTCTAAGTCAAAAAAAAAAATGAAAGTCACACGAAAGAGTAGAGTAGAAAATAATATTGAAATAGGATGGTAATCACAAGTTCTTGAACATACATTTACATTATGTTATATTACATTGTTTATTATATTTATGTATATATAAAAAAATTAATTCTATTTTTACTAATTATTTTTATAGGCATGGAGAAATGAACAATTTTTTATGGCATGTTGCTCCAAAAGGCTTATTAAAAGTCAAAACTAATTCTGCTTTGGAACGCTATTATTTTAAAATGCAAAAGACCAAATTACGAATGATAGCTGAAAAATTAGATATAATTGCGGTAAATTATAAATATCGTAAAGTTATGAACGTTTATATTATATACACACACATAACATCAACATATAAATAAATTTATTTGTTTACACGTGTTAAGTATACATTTTTGTAGAGACGAGAAGAAATAAAATTAATGAGATGGCTCGTTAAAGGCAAAATAGAAACATGGGACATAAGTGATTCTCTCGAAAACACCCCCGTTATACGCAATAGACTAGAGGTAGAGAGATTATTGGAATTAAACAAGAAGCCGGTAAGAAAATATTTGTCTTATTGTGTTACCTGTTATTTCCAAATTCTCACAAAATAAAAATTTCCAAATAGTATAAAAAACCTTATCAGCATCCATGTACAAAAAGACTTGAAAGACAGAATTTTAAGAATCTTACGCCGGAAGTTGAACGATGGGGTATAATATTCAGGGAAGTGAAATTCGGAGAAAGTTTTAATGTCGATCATTACCACCATGGTAGACTTTTAAAACGAAAAATAAAAGAAGATAATAAAGAAACTGGACTATACTTGCGACGATCAAACTACCGAGTCAAATTAAAAGACGAAAACGTAGACGCAATGAAAACGATTCCAGTAAGCTCCTTGTTGAATTAATAATAACTTTAATATATAATTTGTATAAAAATATGATCGAACGTGAACATAATACGTTTCATTAAGATAAACCTGAATTTTAACTTTTAAATTCTTATGTATATTGATAGACCCTAGATGGCATTTTAAAATGTCTAGATTCTTTTTTTTTTTAGTACTTATGGATACTTTTAGACTTGGATGTAAAATATGTTATTATAACTTATTTAAGTAATATCTATAATATTTATAATAATATCTACGTACATTAATTTTATGAATTATATGTTCAATGGTTCATATATTATGGTTTTGCTAATGATATCAGAAATAATTTGGTAGTATCTCCAAATAAAAATCTATACTTACTTACTACTTTTTGTCCTCCAGTTCATATAAACCAATATTCGATGAATCAAACCCATACAAATTTTTTTTTTTAAATGTTTAGTCCAGTAGTTTTCTTGTAAACATTATAATGACATACGGTCTTTTTAAAATTAAGTGTTAAAAACGATTTTTTTTTTTATTGTCATATGATGACAGAATTATGTGTTTATTTACCTATATATGATATGTATTAATCCACATCATTTTATTAACAGCTACATGACTTCAAAACCCTCTTCGAAACAAGCAATAAACTTATTAAAGAACCCGTTTGCTGGCATTACTAGCCCTCAAGACCGAAACGAATGCACATCCGGATATAATAAATTCTACATAATGTTTTATTTTCTTGGTCAAGAATACAAGGTGATTCTTTTATTATAAAACACTTATTATTTCAAAAAGTATTCACGTTTTTGAAAACATTTATTTACATAGTTTCAAGTTGTTAAAGAAACAACGTTTTTATTATAAAATTATATTTTTAAATATTTTTTATCCTTATATTTTTTTTAAGTTTTTTACTTTTTTGAATGACAGCATAGAGTTTTAATTTCATATTCCAAATCAGAATAATTTTCTAAATATTTGGATACAAAAAAACCAAATAAAGGGTGAGTAGTTTATGATTTTACGTATTTAAAGTTTAGACAAGCGGAGTAGTGGACAAACATTTTGTGGGGTAACCCCGTACCACTCAACTCCGCGCATCTAAACTTGAAATACGTATAGCTCATAAACTACTCGTTCTAAATTCGATTTTTATGTATTAAAATATTCAGAAAATTATTCTGATTTGGAATATAAAATTAAAAATTTGTGTTGTTATTCAAAAAAGTAAAAAACTTAAAAAAATATAAAAAATAAGTATATATAGTATATAGTAATAACGTTGTTTTTTTTTAACAACTTGAAACTATGTAGAAAAATATGAATACTTTTTGAAATAATGAATGTTTCATAATAAAAGAATCACTCTGTATAACATCTGCAGATCACAATGTAACTTTAAAATCAATATTAAATAAACCTTACCTATACATATCTGATGATTTTTTTATTTATTCTTTACACAAGACGATTTAAAACTTGAGTATACTATATATTTATACATTTTAAATCAAAGTCTGTGCGTCCACTTGGAGTTGAAATTTTTTTCAGCCCACTATATGTAAGTACTCGTAATTGCAGTTAAGGATTGCAAAAATGCCGATATACCCGTTGGAAGTCTATCCATCCACTAATGGGTGAGAAGGAGGGCGGAGAGGGGTGATAAACTTTACTGACGTAGCGATGCCATTTATCCATTCATATTCCCATGCAAATTTTATGTTTGCATATCTACATACCTATACTGTAGTAAAACTATATAAAGTATATATTACACACATTTTTGTAAATTAATACCTTGGTACGAACTAATAAGTAATAACTATAATAGAAGAGGGTATCTTTCAGTGATGCCGAACCCATGTCATGTGAAGCCTTCACTTCACTTCTTAACTGAGTTTATCATATAAATTGTGGGTAAGTGGGTGATTGGAACAACAATTTTAGATTTTGCTTTACAAAAAAATTCTGAGTTCGGCGTCACTAGTTATCTTTTAAATTTATCAAAGATAAGAGGGCCTTTTTTAGACACAAAATATTATAACTATTACCAGCTATAATATACCATTATAGTATATGCATTGTCAATTAAATTAAATTTAAGGTCCAATATATTATATTTATGAATATATTAACGTTATGAGTTAGTTTTAACTATTATAATTTTATATTTATATATAAGCAAACTGATATAATATATTAAACTATTAAATTGGAAAAACTGAATAGGTATTATGAGAGTAAATTTAAAATATTAAATTAAAATATTTATAGGCAAATAAAAATTAAAATTAAAAAATTAAAAACAATGATCGTATACTTATAATTATAGAATAATAGTTGATAGTTTAAAGATGTTGTCAGTTTTTGTTCTGTACCAACATTTTAAACTAGAAACATTAATTTTTAGTATTTTTTTATTTTTCAACTTTATTTCAAAAACAAAGAAGCTGTAATTTAATTATTACAATAATCTTATACGTGGATATATAATATATTATAAATATTTAAAAATGTGACACGTGAGAAGAAGTAGCTACCTAATGACGACACTTACTTGGGGATTTGGTTAATATTTATTCGAATAAAGTATTATAAATAAAATATTATAGATTTAAGACATGAAACCATTTTCTCTTTAGCCTGCGAGGAGCATTTATTGAAATAGTTTCTGTATTTAGCGCTTATATTAAGGAATTTGGATGGTTTGTTAGTTCGGAGTGGAAGTGTTTGTATAGTACCTTTGAGTTTCTTCTACTGTGTTTATTTTTAAATCGGCATGAGGGTTGTGATTTGACTATTTGAAGTATAGAATAGGGCATACTAAAATTTGTAATAATCAAAAAATATATGCTATATCAATAAGCATTCCGTTGTCTTAAAAAAGGTCTTTATATGATCATTACAATTTTAAGTAATTCTCAGATTATCGAATTTGTTTATACTCTATTGGTATTCCACTTAAATTAAAATTAGCATAATTATAGTAACGACCTATTAACTATTACATCGAAGTATTTATGTTTTATAATATGAGGTTACTGATTAGATGATTAGTAACTCATAAATATATACATTATACAATATAAATAAGATTGTATTATTTATTATTATTGAATTTGACGAGTTGTTGAAATATTTCATAATAAAATATTATAATTTAATAGTAGGTACCTATTATTATATTAATTATAAATTTAATAATTTAGCATAAACAAGTTTTGATTAATTTGTTATGTTTTACTCATTAAGCCATTATAGTCAATTATACGATTATATATTTAAAAAAAAGTAATAATTATATTTAATCGGTAGGTGTTGAAAATTAAATAAATATTCATGCGTGAGACAAATATAATCTGCATAGTGCATACGAGTATAAATGCCCTAGGAAAAATATTTTTCTGCGTTCTTTATTTCGTTTAATACATACATTATACATTTAGTGTCGTAAACAATTTTTTATCCATTTATACTTATACAACACATACAAAATTAAAATATCTGCTAGAAATGATATTGTGGTTTTGTGTAAAACCACCATTGTTGATAATTTACTAAATTGCTACCAATATTGGGGCGATTCGCAATTCAACTTATTCAATTTATGCATACATAGCTTATACTTTTATTATATATTCCATTATAAGATAATATGGTACGTCGGTGTTTAAGCCATTTTAAGACGGCTGTTTTCAACTTGGAAAAAAATTAAACTGTATTTGTTGTTTGGATTACAGGATACGCAAATAACAGATAAATGGGTGTTTATTATTTTTTTTACGAATAACAGTTTTAAGCACGTTGATAAACGCGCATTATTTAATTATCTTGTCGAAGGTCATTCTTATAAACATTTTACAAAAATAACTGCAAAATTAAGGTGGTTCTAGTTGGTTAAAAAAATCGGTTTTAGACCTCCCCGTTGTGTAAAGATTGCTGTCTATAATTTAGATAGCGTTAATTTGTAACTACAATGTAATAATTATAATATAGTTACTAATTATATCAAACTATCAAATGAAATGATAAATAATAAAATTTAATATGAGAATTGTATTAATTTCTGCGACCTGGTATTATATTTTCATGGCTCGGGATTGGGTCGCGACCCACTATTTGGGAAACGCTTGCTGTATATCGACATCATACATAACTCCTTATAAGTAGGGCGCGCGTTGCTAATATGCGGAGTGTGAGGAATGTCGAGCGGGGCTATCTGCTGACCAAAGGTCTTAGGGTACGCGTCAGGGTATATAACTATGACCGAAGCGTGTTTGACGAGAGTATGTGACACGGAGAGGACCCGACACTGAAGAAAGATCACCATCTAATATCCATTTCCATTATACATTATCTAATATATATGTTATAATTATCTATCATATTAATAATATACGTTTTATTTATACTTATGTGCTTTACATAAATAAAGTAACACTGATTTCTAGTATTATAATATTACACACCGAGGTCGAGTCCCCGAGACCTCGTTAGTATAAACATAACTTTACCATAGGAATGTGCGTACACGTTCCGATCAATGGAGAGGGGACGTTACAATTAGTGGAGGTGCCCGTTCCTGGAATTCCGATGTTTAGGAAATATAATCTTTCTGAAAATTTCGATTCTAAGGTACACTCTTTGTGTTGTAATATTAATATTTTTAAATCAGGTGAATCTTATACAAAGTCACTTTCGATTCAAATTTCTCTTAATATACAGTAAATTTTAATGGACGATCAATTTTTTATTAAACGAAATATAAATAATCAAACTGCGAAAGTAACAAAAACATATATATCACGACAACAATTTAAACTCATAAATAAATAAAATTAATTTAATAACCCTATTACGATCAATCGAGGAGAACGATTTGGGAGATTTTTTCGAAAATTCTAAGTTTGGAAAGATAGGTAGGTACCTTTTTCGGCTATATTTGTCAAGAAATTACCTACATTTGTGTACCTACATTATACAAGGTTAAACGTTTAAATAAAAAAGAATTTAATACGCTATCACCAGTAGAAAAAAAAATTTTAATTTATTATTTCTCAGAAAACGGTAGTGTTGGATACATTTGCTACATAAATCCGAAGTAGTAAGCTTTTTAAAATTGTATAATATTAATTGTGGAAAATCATCAACATTGGTAGAATCAAGAAATTTCGCAAAATCGGCCGTAAAAATTTTAGAGGAGAACCTTTTAGTAGCGATGAGAATAATGAATCGGATGATAAAATATAGATCCTACTTTTAAAGAATTAAATTTAAATAAAAGTCAACACATTTTTGTGATAATAATATTGAACTTAAACTACAACTATAAACAGAGACATTAGAAAATAAAGATAGTACCTACTGTCGAAACTGGCAACGCAATCGAACAACTAAAAAATCTCTTATAATTAGACATAGAAAAACCACTTTCACCAAAATCAAATACTAATCAATCAGAAAATTATAAATTATAAATTAAAGAATTAATTCAAAACTTTAACTTAGAAAATACCTTAAAACATGTCCCTCAATATAAAAACTAAAACATATAATAATAACGAAGTTGAGTCTAAATTAAAAACCGTCGATAATACAAATAAATTAAATTCAAATACTAAATTAGCAAGACTCCAACAATTTATCTAAAATATTTTCAACAGTTCAGGCGATGAATGTGTTTTAGTTTTAGAATTTTTTGAGTACTTCAATATCGTAGCTTATGCTATTGCTAACGATTGGACTTCGCAAATAAAATTAATTTATTTACCATTATATATAAAAAAATGCAGCTTATAAATTGTATAAACCATTGATAATGGATAACTCAAATTTAACTTTTAATGAAATAGAACATATATTTAAAGACAAATTTGCTTCGCCCAGCTAGGAATTTCATGTTAAGAAATAAATTGAAAAATTAAAAAATTAAAATCAAGAGAGACAATAACAGCATTTTTAGCAGATATATTGTATTTAATTAGTCAAACGAATAATACCATTCCTGAGACGGAAAAAATAAATATTAGATGCCCTAACACTAAAATACTATAATACAATAATTATTATGATTAATGATACATCATAGGATAACTGAGAAACTAATTTAAAGAAAATAAAAAATTCAAAATTGATAAAATCGGACGTTCAAAGTATTAATACAGCAGATATTGATAATTTAAACTTTAAATTAAAGAAAACAAAAAAATATAAATTTTTAACCCAACGGTAATCGTAATTTTAACTAAAAAAAGAAATTTGTAAATCGCAGTAAGTGAGTTGATTCCTAAGACTTACTTTATGTATTAGTTGATTCCCGGGTCATTAATAGGTATGTACGAGTTGATTCTCTATTGTTGTTTATCAAATATCGAGTTGTTAGAAGTGCAGTCGAAAACATATATTAAATACAGAAGCAATGGGACTAGAAAATCCATGAAAAACCGAGAAAAACAAATTTTTTATATGAAAAAAACTAAAAAGAACAACATTTTTGAGAAACTTGTCAGCCAACCTCCTCGAGGACTCGTGGTGTCTCTTGGATTATGCTAATAGACTGAATATTTGGCTAAATATTGAAAAAATATATAATGACCCGGGAATCAACTCAACGGTATCGGTATATAGGTACCCGGGAATCAACTCGTACGCAGGCAAATAAAGATTTTGACATTAATTTAAATAACTCATTCAATAATAATAATATGTTTGATTTTAATCTATACAACATTTATAACAATTTTAGTAATACTAATGGCACTTTTATTTCAAATCAATGTATGAATAGTAACCACCACAGTAACTCCAATCCACATAATACATTTAATACAAACAATATTAATAACAAATAATAATGGTTATACAAAACCAAAGTGGAATAATCGATATAAGAATGTGCAACCTAACCAAAATAATCAGCCACAAAATTACTATAAATTACACTATATCGAAATAATAATAATAATAATAATAAATATAACTATAATGAACAAATTGCTAATAATTATCAAACTCCGTCGAATAATATTCACTTACAAAATGTAGACGTAATAAATAATGTCATAAATCAATACGCTATAATAATCAAATGGCCGATAATAATACATTAAATGCAAACAATACTTAATATTATAATAGTAATATAAAAAAAAATTAAGGCAAGAAAGAGCGGTTAGACTCCTTCTGTGCCAACAAAAAAATTCTACCGAAACACAAACACCAAAATTTAATAAAGCATTGTTAGAATCAATAATTGCGGACAAATATAAAAACGATGAGACACAAAAATTAAACAACCTTAAACTGGACAAAAAGCAAAATTAATTTGATACAGATAAAGACGATGACATAGACGGTTATAATATAAGTAATTTATACAATGAAAATAAAATATTAGTGTCTAGCAACTATGATAATATTCAACATGACTTAAAACAAAAAAAACAATAGCTGAAGATCGAAAAATTAATGACAATACAATAAATAAATATATTACGACATTATATGTAACCCAATCTGGATGTATTTGAACCAGGTCTAAGACTTGAGGTAATAGGCAATATTAATAATGGAACAATATAATTTTGTAATAGACACAGGAGCTACCGCGTCTATAATTAATGCTGACAACTAAGTACTTACTACTTACCATTAGAAATCAAACCTAAACCAATGGATTGTGTAAAATTAATTACAGCAAACGGTTCAAACTTAAAACTACTTGGTATTGCGAATATTATTGTGATTTTATTTTAATTTTAAATTTCCTTTTAAATGCATGGTAGTTAAGAAATTAGTAGGACCTATAGTTTGTCAGGCACGGACTTCTTAAAATTATAAAAAGCAAAAATAAATTTTGTCGACAAGCAAATAATTTTAACTGGTAATAAAGGCAAAGTAGTTTTAGAATTTGATAAGAAACATAATATAATTCCAAATAATACTAGAAATAAAATGTGAAAGAAATATTAGTGAAACTATCACGGTTGATAGTAATAATGACAATAAAATTGAAACTGAAAAAATGAGAAATTTATTAATTATTCAGCCGAGGTTAAATTTCATTGCAGCTAGGGTAGCTGTAAGTTAACTGAGGTTCCTGTAGACGAATTTTGTGGTATTTATGTGTTAACAGCAATGCTCACACATGAACAAAATTATGAAATATATATTACTTGCTACATGTCGAGCAAAAAATTTTACTACTCGAAAGCATACAAAAATGCATTAGATGCTAAATCGTAGGTTTCACGTATTTCACGGCAAAAGTAATTTCACAGCTATTATTAGCTTTTTGGAATCCAAAAAAAAAATGAGGTATAGACTATAGGTCAACGAGTCAGGGACATGGAAAAAGACAAAATCAGGTGATAATAGAAATGATAGCAGATAATAAAAAGTGGACCGATATTTTAGCTGTAGTTTTGCACGCATATAACACGCCCATACACAACTCAACGGGATAAACTCTCTTTTTTTTAGTACACGGCTACGAACCCATTTCCATTTTCGATATCGCAATTATTTCATCAAATTTAAATCATTCCACTATCATAGAAATACAAAAATTCAATTCAATTCGTGAGAAATTACCCAACATTCTGCAAAAAGCTTTTGAAAAACAGAAATGTTACACAGACAGCGGAAAAAAAGGTAAACTTTATGTAGGAGAGGAGAGAAAGTTTTTAAATTTGCAGATATATACGAAGATCCTCATACAATATTGAAAACAATTAATCCAGTAACATACTTAATTGAGATAGACAAAAATGGGAAAAAATAAGTCAAGAAAAAGCACGTTCAACAAATAAAAAAAAATATAGAGATCGATCGCAAATAAAAAGTGTGTATTATTATAGTTGAAATAACAATTAATTAAATGTTTAAGTGTTAGGTAATTAAAATGTTTTAGTAAAACTCACTTATTCAAATAAATACAGTAATTGTTCTTAAATTATAAGATTTGTATAAGAAATTAACGAGTCAATTAATCAATGTATTTAATTAATAATATTATATTATAATAACAATTTTTGAATATCTTACTATAACATATTATTTATCACGTTCCTTGTAAATAATAATGTTATGGTTGAGACTATCACGATAATGATTAACAATCACTTAACTTCTTAGTATTTTTATGCAATATTAATGAAGTTTTATCAGCTCGTAAAAAAAAAATGTTATTAAATAATAATTATTAATTATAATATAATTATATAATATATTTTGTTAAAAAAAAAATGTAATAATAACAATTGTTAAAATTATCATTTAAGGATGAATTGTATGCTATTGTTTTAAATTGTAAAAAAAAAAAATAGTGAGGACAGTCGTGGCCTCGTGGGGGTGTAAAATTATATGACAGCTTAATTTGGTAAAAATCTCATTATTGCTTGAGATATTTTCTAAATCATAGTCAACGCATTTTTTGAAATATAATGTTTGTGACCTTAGATAAACACAACTACACAAGTAAAAATGTTTAACATTTGAAAACGTTGTTTAATTATAGGTACCGAAGTCACACATTTATATTTTGATCAAAATCTAGAATAACTCTCAAGATTTTATAAAATTTAAATTGGATCACCTAAGTCTCAGGTCTCAGCATCTCACTCGTACATTTTTGGAGTATACTAATTTTCCATCTAACTAACTGAGGCTCCTACTACTTGCACTGCCTACCTGATAAATTCAAGAGACATTTTACTTATTTATTTATTTCTCTATTCATTCTATTTTCTATCTACCAATATGGGGCGTCCTAATTGTGATATCTGCCCGTAGCCCTTACAACGTGAACAAAAATCTGTTAGCTGCTTTTTTTGCAAATCCTTTTTCATTCTGCCTGTGCTTCCATTCGATCTCAAGAACCCACAAATACCGATCGTAAATCATCTTGGATTTGTGCTACTTGTAAAATCCTTCCTCCCACTATTTACACCAACAACAAATTTAGTACAATAAATTAAAATCCATAAAATCTCACTAACTCAAGTCTGGTAGCGTCTTACACAGCATATCAACTTCTATGAATGTGTTAAAAAAGAAGATATTTCAGCAAGATAAAAATATATCTGCCCTTGGTCATAAGTCAATTTGTTAAACAAGCAATTAGATCTATATGCGCAAAGAACTTCATAATCCGTGATGCGCATAAATCACTCGATGCCTCAGTGTCAACTACACAGATTTATAAAACTATATAGGTACTATTTTACATAATATAATACTATTGTCTGTTGACTATTATATCATTGACTATATATGATATTATATAGTATATATAGTACTATTATTTATTAATAATCAATGATTATATATATTATTTATTATTTATGTACAAAATCTGTGGTAAAATACTATTGATTCTGATAAGAGGTTTGACAAAGTCTTACTTCTAAAGCTTGATTTCTCTTTCAGCTTTCACCCACCTGTTAAGTATTTCGAATTGGTAAGCTGGTTGATAATAAACCTACACTTCTTAAAGTTATTCTCTCTTCATCTTTGAAATTCGGAACCATTTTTGTAAATAATGCCTGACGTCATTAGCTACATTTGATACATTACTTTCAAATTTCAACATTTTTAAAATTTAAATTGAACATTTAATCGGAAATCTCCATGATCAAATCATACCTACTGTTCTTATAGCGAGTTCAAATTTATGATGGCATTGGATATTTTAATGAACAATAACGAGTTTAGTTGTTTTGTTTAACACCATGTTTTACCTACCTACCTATATTATTTGTGGAGACTTGAAACGTCTACGTAGGTAAATTACGAGGTAAATTATTATATTTTATAGACTAAGTACACACTGACATTTTTAAAACTTTTAGATTGAAATTATACCGTTCTATAATAAGTGGTTATTGACTCAAAAGTTAAACCAATAACTAATAGACTAAAATATACAATGTTTTCGCCAAAAACTAATTCAACCAACCGTATTACTATAATATCAATGTAAATGTTACGTCGAATTTATGAAATTGCCGATTTCATGAAATCAGCAACGTTGTCACCGAATACGTGAAATCGGCAACTTAAAAAGCATAATACTGCCGATTGCGTGAAATCGGCAAGACCCTCCTTAAAAAATTATAAAACATAATTTAATTTAAATAAATGTATAAAACGCCAGAAATATAATAAAATCAAATTGTAATAATAAATATTATATGTATATAAAAAATAGTTAAAAAGTTAAAAAAGTTAAGTTAACAAA
Organism: Rhopalosiphum padi; assembly: GCF_020882245.1. Taxonomy (NCBI): domain Eukaryota; kingdom Metazoa; phylum Arthropoda; class Insecta; order Hemiptera; family Aphididae; genus Rhopalosiphum; species Rhopalosiphum padi. Next base: position 5,255,794 of record NC_083598.1, on the reverse strand, counting down.
TCTTGTTAAGTTATTGAATGTTAAATGTAATATTATTAGTTTATATTCATAAAAAATAATATTCTTTATTGATAAAAAAATTCCAAATAAATAGAAAATACTAATTTCCATAAATAATATCCTATTTTAACCAAAAAATATTGATACCAGTTACCACCAAACAAACGTTGCTAATCGGCTGCTAAATGATGGTTCAAGAAAAATTTGAAAATATGATTTCAATGATATTGGTGGGGCTGGGGAAATGTGTCTCAGCCGCACCCTATGTTTTTTATTTTTTCCATGATTTAGGACATGTACGTGCAATAAAAAGACCTCAATGACCAAGATAAAATGCTTGTACGTATCATAGCATCTATCATCATAGGTAATAAAGATTACGGCGTGGTAATGCCGATCAGCACGCGTGCAATTATTGTTTATTTATAATCCACTATTGGTAATTATGTCATAATAATATGTTACCGAATTCATGCAATCGGCAGAAAAAATTCTGCCTAATTCACGAAATCGGCAATTTCATGAATTCGGCGTAACATAAATATATCATAAAATATACTTAGTAATAATATAGTCCTGTAGACAGACCTTCTTTGTTCAGAATCGTTTTTCGTTGCACTATATGCGTCTATGCAATGAAATTGAATTAAAATTTAACACATACACAGTATTATATATTACAGTTACTTACTCAAAACGAGTTACACCCGAAAACTCGAAATCTTCAACTGTACAGCGGTTTGCAAGTGTTGCAACCTTATAAAAAAAGTAATAAAAACCATTAAATGATGGGCTACCTACTTTATGCTTTTTTTCCCTTTTTTTTATTTGTATTTTTCTGGTTATTTATTTTTTTCACGAGAAGATGGGAAGAGATCTTTTTTACAAAGTACACCACGGCGAATGCCGAATAGTAATATTTTTTATAATTATAACAGCCTACGTTATCATTTTCTGTCACGGCTGTGATAATAATTTCAGGCTTTAAACTTGCAGGAATTAAATAATGTATTTAATAAATGTAATAGATAAAGAAATCAGGTACACGGTTAAATTTATAAATTATAGTTTTATGTTAAATAATTAATTAATTATATTCCATAACTGTATAACTAATATTTTTCATCATTTTATTTTTTTGTTTATTTTTTAAACACTTAAACGTCTTGGATCTTAAATTTATTTTATGAGTGTGGATTACTAAGTGCGTACTTTTTACGAGCTTAGGCCGTCGTTGTTGATCATATCAATCGTTGAATCGTTAACAGCTTACATGTCTTACTGTCCATATATATAGTAAATATTATAAATGGTAGTATTTGTTTACAGACTCCCGGTGGTACCTACTAATATTCTCTTGAAGTACGTCTACTTTACAGATATATAACTATAAATCTTTAGTTTTTTATTTTTATTCGAAAAATATTAGAGATACTTTTTAATCAATGTAAATATAGATGTTAAGTGTTTGATACTCTTGTCAATTCGGTTTCAAGTTCGACAAAATGATGGTCCTGTAAAATGCAAATAAGTCCGTTTGTAAATTCTATATAAGTATGTATTTATTATTTGAGTAACTAGCACAGAACCTAACAACTCCAAAGGTTGATTTGTAACATAATTTGTACATCTTCATTTTGTAGAAGATATACCATAAGCATATAATATCATTCTTTATTTGTTTATTCATTTTTTGATTTGTATTTTTTTGACTAGAAATCAAACATGGCTTCATCAAGTAAAAGTTTGGGACCATATAAAATCAGTCCTGAAGAATTAGAGGAACAAAGGCGCCAACTTAGATGCATTAACAGGCGATGTAAATATGGTGCTACTTTAGTTGAAGCGGTGAAAATGGCATGCTCTTACTATGATGTTGATTACAAGCCGGGCAGAGAAGTAATTGATATTGTTAATAACTAATTTAATATTTCATATAAGTAGTTTGATTACAATTTTGGTTTGTTCAGGTTTGCTTAAAGTGTCTTACTAAATGTCTTAAACATTATAAATATCTCGAAGGAAAATGGAAGGAAGGAAAATGTGTTATGGACTCCAATTTTCCAAGTTATGATTCATACTTAATTATTGATGATTCATCATCATGTGAAAGTTCTGATGATTATGATGATGAGGAAGAGCCAAGACCTGGTACTTCTAGGGACGGTTTACTTCCTGACAAAGATGTTAAAAATGCTATTGATAGTGCAGTTTTACATTATTTTGATAAAAACAAATATCTCATTGATCATCAAGTTAAAAAATGTGATGAGTTTATGACTCGTGGAATAGAGAAATGTTTGATTGATGCTGAACACATTGAGACACTTGCTTCGGAGTTAGAAAATGAAATGAATTCATTAAGAAATGAATTATATAATCCATATCAACCAATTATAACTTCCTTAGATCCTGTAGACATAAATGATTTGGAGGAGAATACAGAAGAGGAAAATGAAAACTTCATAACATCTAATGAAGATCAGTTACCTATAGAAGGAGTCATTACTCCTAAAGAAGCCAAAAGACTTAAACTAGATAAATCTATAGATAAGGAAGATATTATTACTATTAATAGAACTGTTTGTCCTATACCAGCTAATCTACCTATGGAAGGGCCTTTAGAATATCCTCCTCTTGAAAGTGGACAAACTGTATATGCAATGAAGTCAACTTTAATACAACCATGGTATAGGTGTAAAATCAAAACATTAATTAATATTGATTATGTACATGTCAAATTTGAAAACGATGAAAAATTAGTGACAACAAAAGAAATTGCATTCTGTACACTGAATCCAGTAAGATTTCCTGTAGGTTGCAGAGTAATCGCTAAATATACAGATTCTAATTATCGACATGTTGATGAATTTTATGCTGGTGTAGTAGCTGAACCCCCAAAAATGCTTAATGAATTTCGGTAAGGTTAATTATTTAATTACAAGGTATTAAAATATGTTTTTATATTTATAATAATTATTTGTATTTTAGATACTTGATTTTTTTTGATGATGGTTATGTTCAATATCGACAACATCAAGATATCCGTTTAATTGCACGTAGATCAAATCAAGTATGGAATGATGTATACTTGGATTCAAAAGAATTTATAAAAAGTTATTTAGAAAAGTATCCTGAACGTCAAATGGTTAAGTTGACTAATCAACATTCAGTACGTGCAGAATATAAAAATCAGTGGCAGATGGCAAAAGTGCTTGAAGTTGATTCATCTTTGGTCAAATTATATTTTCCCGATTTCAAACTTAGTGAATGGATCTATCGTGGTTCTTCACGTTTATATAATATTTTTGAAAAACAAACCAAGTCTGAGAGAGGCATTCGATTAAGGCAATCTGGACTAGCTTATTTAAATAAACCATTTGTGGAATTTACTAGTGTAGAAGAAGAACCCTGCCGTAATTTAGCTAAAATTATTGGTGTAGCTCGTAAAAGTACCAGCAAATCAACAGCACAAGGAGATGGAACTATAGGTGATGGAACTATAGGTGATGGAACTAATTTTATTACTAAAAGTATTAAAAATAAATCTAATTTTTCAAAGATTATTGATATAATATTGCCTAAGAACGTTCCCAATCCATTGAAATATACCAAACACAAATGTAATCCTTTATGTATTGAGTGGACAGCATATAGCTATGAAAGAACAAGACAAATCAGTATGTTAACTATTCCTTTACATTTTGGTTTTGTTAGGTATCTAACATTATTTAATAACTCTCAAAAATGTATCCTATACAGAACTCCGTGTGGTGTAACTATTCGAAACATGAAACAGATGCTGGAATATCTTATTGTTACCAAAAGCAAAATGACTATTGACCAGTTCGATTTTAATAGTTGGGTCAAACCATTTTCAGAATTTAAAATCATAAAATCCGTGCAATATTTAAGAGATATATCAGAGGGTAAGGAATTTAGAGGCATAACATGTGTGAATACTATTGACAGTACATTACCACCAAAAATGGATTATATGACTACTAGACAAGCGATGCCAGGTGTTCACATAAATGTAGAGAGTGATTTCTTATGTGGTTGTGACTGCACTGACGACTGCCAAGATAAATCAAAATGTGCCTGTTGGCAGATGACTATCGACGGACAAAAGATTTTACCTAATCTCTACAAAGACCCTAATATTGGTTACACTCATCGGAGATTGCCAGAACGAGTTCTAACTGGTATTTATGAATGCAATAAAACATGTAAATGTTCTAGTTCATGTTTAAATCGAGTTGTACAGAACCCATTGTCACAAAAACTACAATTATTCATGACGGAGAAAAAAGGATGGGGTGTAAGATGTTTAAACGATATACCTCAAGGAAGTTTTATATGCATTTATGTTGGTTATTTATTGACTGAAACTGATGCTAATGAAGGTGGCAAAAATTATGGCGATGAATATTTAGCAGAGTTAGATTATATTGAAGTTGTTGAAAAAATAAAAGAAGACTATGAAAGTGATGTACCTTTCAGTGACCATGAGAATGATTCTGAGAAGAATCAATCCGAATCGTCTGATGAACAATATCCTTCTACATCTGATGGTAATTTTTTGTTACTTATTAATAATGATTTATTATAATTGTAATATATAATATAAATGTTTTTATTGTATAGGCAAACGAACTGAAATGACACTAAGGTTGCGCAAACGCAAGAAATGTAAAACTAAAAAAGATGGTAAACATGTGCATGTTTCGTCCAAATTAAATGCGCGTGATATGAAAAACAACCCTGTACCTACAAAATCAATGCGTGAATATTTTGGAAACAACGAGAGTGTATATATCATGGATGCAAAGACTAGTGGCAACATTGGACGTTATTTAAATCATTCATGTTCTCCTAACACATTTGTCCAAAATGTATTTGTGGATACGCATGACTTACGATTCCCATGGGTATCGTTTTTTGCACTCCATTACATTCAAGCTGGTACAGAACTAACTTGGGATTATAGCTATGATATAGGAAGTGTTCCAGGAAAAAAGATGAAATGTCATTGTGAGTCAGTTTACTGTAGAGGGAGATTACTTTAATTTTGTAATTGACTAGTATAAAGAGTCAAGAGTCTGAAACAATATATAATTATTTTTAAAACAATAATCGAATGATTTATTTTTCATATTTTGTTATAATTTTCAAGTAGTATATAAAATAATAAATTAAAATTTTGGCTTATATTTTTTTTTTAAATAATATTAAAAAGTAACGTTTTATATTTTTATAGTTTTGACAAAACAATGTATAATTATTAATTAATACCAAATAAATACAAAACTTTATTTTTATTTTTGTTTGTAAAATTTTTATCCAAATGCTGTGGACCACGGTGGTGACATTGGTTGTGCATTTTGTAAATAAGACATCACAATTGCTGACATGGAAAGCCTGTAAAAAATGAATGATCATTTTATTGTTTTCTAAATTAATTACTAAAATGAGTAAAAATTATATACATTTGATCATATCCACTACACTTCTTTTTTTTTTTTAATGGGGATATTTTATTTCTAATAATAACAAGATAGATTGCCTCTATCTACTAAAACCAGAAAACGGTTACTTTGGACGATTTAATTTTTAAACTGCTTAATATGGACACTTTGTACTATTATATACATAAAGTACATATTGTATATAAGTTATATACCTAAGTAGTAAGTATATATAATATCAACTATTAAAATGTAAAAATTAAATAAAAAGTCAATATTACAAACGTTAAAAAATATACTTTATTAACAAATGAAAATAATCAGATTTTTTTAATTTATTACTAGTAGGGTGGGCTGGTTCTCAATTCTTTGGTTCCATCAGTTCTTAGTAATTTACTACTATATTATCAAAAGTTATGTTAAAAAGTAAATTAAAAATGTGTACAGAATAAATAATAGTTAAAAACTACATATGACATATTATAATATAGCCAATATAGGGAATTAAAAATTAAAAATTTGTTATTTTCTTTTTTGATGCTAGTTGTATAAATTTAATGGTTTATTATTGTTACCAGCGTTGAATTTTTAAGGGGAGTTTCGTTTTCAAACAGATGCTATATTGACTTGTTTATATTTTATACATACATAGTAGTTTATGAGTTAGAAGTATTTAAAGTATAGATGAGCGGAGTGGAGTGGTACGGGGTTACCCCACAAAATGTTTGTCCACTACTCCGCTTGTCTAAACTTTAAATACGTATAACACATAAACTACTCACCCTAAATTTGAATTATATGTATCAAAATACTCGGAAAATTATTCTGCTTTGGAATATGAAATTAAAACTTTGTTGTAATTCAAAAAAGTAAAAAACTTAAAAAAAATATATGAATAAAAATATTTAAAAATATAATTTTTTAATAAAAACGTTGTTTTTTAACAACTTGAAACTATGTAAGAAAATGTTTTCAAAAATATGAATACTTTTTGAAATAATGAGTGTTTTATGATAAAATAATCACCCTGTATATATATAATAGTATAGTATCTAAGTTTCACACTTTTAATAGTTGACTGTACAAACTACAAAGTGACCTAGAACCACTAAAACCATTTAATTATTTTATTGCTAAAATTAACAAAAATCAATATTGAAATTTGAAATTATTTTAATTATAGGTAATGTTTGAAAAGTTTTTAATGATTTTTTTATTAGTTTCTTCATAGATGTTTTTAGTTTAATTTAGGGAGTATATTAAAACTGTTTTGAAGCATTAAACTCCTTGATCTTGTTTATACACACTTTATCGCTGAAAAGCTGTAACAGAACTTTTAGTAATTTGAATAAATTAGGATTGATGGTTTTTGAAAGGTGAATTGTTATGCCTTTGTGTCTTTTGATATTACTGTCAGTTTTGCTAATAATACTTTTAATACAATTTTATACAATAGTAATTTCTGATACTAATAATCAGGGCTTGTAAGTTCATGCATTTGCATGTATTTTTTGCTACACAGGAAAACATGCTAACTAAGATACAAATCCATTTCATAACAATAGTAATAATTATATAAAGTTTAATAGTGCATATTTTGGGTGTAAAGGCATATTTGTTATACAGTAGATTTTTAGGGTTATTAGCGCATATTATTACATACAAAAATATCATTTTTATTTATTTAAATATGTTGGTTCTTTTTTGTTTCTTATTTCATTTATTTTCCTATTTACAAAATGATAGTATTAGTTTTGATTTATTTTTATTAATTTTGACTATTTTAAAGTGTATACAAATTAAAAGGAATAAAATACTTATATCAGCACTCATGATTATGTATTATTAGTTTTATTATAAGAGTGAATTATACTGAATGCAATTTGCTATGTTGTATGTTTTGAAAAAATGGAAACAACACATGCTGGTGTAGCAAACTTTGAAATAAAAATAACTTAATGGGAGTAATAATTACTCAAAAAATGATCATTGATATCTAATAAAAAAAAAAGTATAATTAAATATATGGATACTTACATGAAACTACTAAAGATTTGTTTGTTGTCATCAGATGCTTTAGAATTTGCAAAGCTTATACACGAACAAAACATAGCACACCACGCTGCCCATTTAAACTATAAAAAATTTTTTATAAATAGTTAAAATATGAAAATATAAGCTATAACGACATTATGAATTAGTTATACCTTCATTAATAATCCACACATACTCAATATCATGCCCAGAATATTCATATAGTCAGACGTCAAGTCTTCACCAGGTGTTAGGGCTTGATTATCACTATTAACAGCTTTTGGTTTGTACCTATAAATGTTAATTAGATACTGTACAAGATGCATTTTGTAATTCATATCTATATGGCCTGATTACAAGTGTATTAAGCAGTTAGTTATCGTCATACTCATATCCTGATGCCGACAATGATTTTGTTGGTAATCAGTAAGATCTCTTGACTATTAGTATTAATATTGTTAGTCCTCGTTTCATAAACTAGAGCTTAGCTATGTACTCTTGAGGCCTTGACTCCCTTTATTAACTATTTGTATACAGCTAAAATAATAAGGCGACACATTGTGTAACACAAAGTCAAACCATGGATAACCCCTATTTTTCTGTTCAGCAGAATTCACTTGACGTGACACGGTTCATCGTAAAATATCTAAGTAATTAATCATACCTGTGCTCTTTGTCCGGTCTTCTGGGATCAGACGAATGATTGGAATACATTTTGATTGAAAAGCTGCAGAAGTTTAAAAATTCGGAATTGTGTGAATTAGTCAACGGAAACTTTGGTATCTCCGATCTCGCAAGTCGCAATTCACCGGCTGTAGCAAATAATTTTATAAAAATAGGTAATTTATTTAATTTAGTCTAAAATTCTGTGGCAATATTTCCAAAATTTGGGTAGTTAAGTTCGATTCTCGGCACTGCTATAGATAATAATATTATCTACGAGTTCGGTCTATTGATAATAATAAACATATGGTTAAATATTTTTCTTCCAGATATTTTATCCTCAATCAAAAAACGGCAGAACAATATTTCATGTTATCAACCCGGAACTTATATGGTCTTATCATGGCATGTTTTTCAGTTTCATTTTTATACTTTCATTACGTTTGAACACGTTGCTACCTACTTTGCCCCTGCGGCCTGCTTAGTAGTCAGTACATAGGTCCCATCACAGAACAAGCCACAAAGCACTAGGGTCATTGTTAATCTTATTTCACATTTCACTTTACCTTCACTTGCCGTCTACCATCAATAGACATTAGTATCCATCGTCGTTGTCGCTGTTGGTTTTTCTGTCCACTGCAGGTATGTCTGTACATTAGTTTTGAATTAATTTGTTTTTGATTGCCAATTCCCTGCACGTCTATTTAAACATATACGATGTATTTTCAGATTGATTTCGTGAGGTCAAACACATTATTAGTTGCTCTACAATGGCTCTGTCTGCCAAAGAGATCCGAGATCGGTATATTAAATTCTTCATCAACAAGAAGGGTCATGAATATGTACATTCCTCATCCGTAGTACCGGTAGATGACCCTACATTGTTGTTTGCTAATGCAGGAATGAACCAATTCAAACCCATATTCTTGGGTACTGTTGCTCCATCCTCTGATATGGCCAAGTGGAAACGAACTGTCAATACACAAAAATGTATTCGTGCCGGTGGAAAACACAATGATCTTGATGATGTCGGTAAGGATGTCTATCATCATACGTTTTTTGAAATGCTTGGAAACTGGTCATTCGGCGATTACTTTAAAACCGAGATATGTCAGTGGGCTTGGGAATTTTTAACCCAAGAATTTCAATTATCACCCGAACGATTGTATGTGACATATTTTGGCGGTGATAAAAAATCTGGTCTAGAACCAGATTTAGAATGTAAAAATATCTGGCTTAAATTAGGATTAGCAGAAAATCATATTATTCCTGGCAATATGAAAGACAATTTTTGGGAAATGGGTGAAACTGGACCTTGTGGTCCTTGTTCAGAAATACATTATGATCGTATTGGTAACCGATTAGCTGCTGATTTAGTAAATCAAGATGATCCAGATGTCTTAGAAATTTGGAATCTTGTTTTTATGCAATTTAACCGTAATCAAGACGGTACTCTACAAAATTTACCTAAAAAACATATTGATTGTGGAATGGGATTTGAACGTCTTGTTTCGGTTATACAAGATAAACGTTCAAATTACGATACCGATCTATTTCAACCTTTGTTTGTAGCTATTCAAAATGGTACTAATGCTCCACCTTATGAAGGTAAAGTAGGTGCAGATGACATTGACCAGAAAGACATGGCTTATAGAGTACTCGCTGACCATGCACGAACATTAACAATCGCTCTTTCTGATGGAGGAAGTCCTGACAACACTGGTCGTGGATATGTGTTGAGACGTATTCTTAGACGTGCTGTCCGTTATGCTACAGAAAAATTAAATGGCAAACCTGGATTCTTTGCAACTCTAGTAAATGTTGTTGTTGAATTACTTGGAGATACTTTCCCTGAAATAACTAAAGACCCTCAACAGATAATAGATATCATTAATGAAGAAGAAGAACAATTTTTGAGAACATTATCACGAGGTCGTAACCTTTTAAATAGAACTATATTAAAATTGACTGATAAAGTTATACCTGGTGAAGTTGCTTGGAAACTGTATGATACATATGGCTTTCCTGTAGACCTTACATATTTGATGGTTGAAGAAAAAGGATTTACTATTGATATGGAAGCATACGAAGAAGCAAAAAAAAAAGCACAACTTATTAGTCAGAACAAAGTAGGTGGTGAAAAAGAGATTGTTTCCTTGGATGTTCATGCTCTTGCAGATTTACAGACAAAAGGTATATCGACAACTGACGACTCACCCAAGTATAATTACAAAGCTGTATCTGATAATCCAGATGCAGAATATACTTTTGAAACTTGTACATCAACAGTATTGAGTATTAGAACGATAAATCAATTTGTTAATGAAGTAGATACATTTCAAGAATGTGGAATTATACTGGATAAGACATGTTTTTATGCTGAACAGGGTGGTCAAATTTATGACCAAGGATCTATCGTCAAAGATGAATACACAGAGTTTTATGTTAATAATGTTCAATTGCGTGGTGGCTATATTTTGCATGTTGGAATTCTTGAAAGTGGTAGCTTGAAAGTGGGCGATAAAGTAGTATTAAAGATTGATGAAAAAAGAAGGCGATTTGTAATGAATAATCATACTGCTACTCATACTTTAAATCATACTTTACGCGTTGTTTTGGGTGATAATTTAAATCAAAAAGGATCTTTGGTTGCCCCAGACAAATTACGTTTTGATTTCAACAATAAAGCTGCTTTAACAGGAGATCAAGTTGCTAAAGTTGAACAACTAACAAACAATGTAATTAAACGAAATGATACTGTATATGCTAAAATTGCACCATTAAACGATGCCAAACGTATAAAAGGCTTACGTGCAATGTTCGATGAAACTTACCCGGATCCAGTGCGAGTTGTTTCAGTAGGAGTTACGGTAGACAAACTTCTGACAGATCCGGAAGGAAATTCAGGATTAGAAACTTCTGTTGAATTTTGTGGAGGCACTCATTTGCATAAAACTGGACACATGGAATGTTTTACCATACTCTCTGAAGAAGCAATATCTAAGGGAATACGAAGAATAGTTGCTGTAACTGGTCCAGAAGCAACAAAAGCATATAATAGAGGCGAGGAACTGAAGAAAGATGTGATGAAATTAATTCCTACTGATCCAAATTTATCTAAAGCTATAATTGACATACAAGATAAGATAAATAAGTCTATAATACCATATTGGGTAAAAGAAGAGCTAAGAAGTATCTTATCAAGCTTAAAAAAAGGTATTGCCGAAGAAGAGCGAAAACAACTAGTTTCTCTAGCCAATGAAATAGCAAAATCAATAAAGACGAAGATAAGTTCAGAGTCAGACAAATCGGTATTTGTTTTTAAGCTTGATGTAGGTTCCAATACTAAAGTAATGGATGCAGTATTGAAATTATTGAAGGCAGATATGCCAAATATATCAATTATGTTATTATCTGAAGATACTGTAGGCAAAAGAATATATTGTCAATGTGTAGTTTCTAAAGACTTAAACAAAAAAGGGCTCATGGCAAATAAATGGGTAACCAAAATAGCATCATGCATTAATGGTAAAGGAGGAGGCAAGGCTGACACTGCTCAAGCGTCTGGATGTAACGAAACCAATGTTGAAGAATTAATAAGTATTGGAGAACAATTTGCTTCTTTATCAATCAGCTAAATAATTTTATTATTTTTAACTTATAAATACTACTTTTTGTAATTATAAAATATTTCATAGTAATTGTTACATCAATATATTACATTCATATTTTTCTGTAACTATCTTGTGTTTTGACTTAGTGGTTGTGTGTGTAAATGTTGACTGACAAATGCAATTTGTGTGGGATTTTCATGCATCAAATTGATGTTTCATAATTGTGGTGTATTAAGTATTTTGCCAACCAAGAAATGAGAAATAATTCTGAATATGTTTATAATTTTAAATGATATATTATATTACTTGAATTACTTGAATGGCTATGCTTATAGGATACAATATAAACACAGATACAATATTATGCAATTTTTTTATTTTATTTACTGTGTGAATATTTAGTAAGTTTTCATTTTTTATTTCTGATGTCATATTTTCAAAGGAATCATTAGAAAACACAATGTGTTTTATGTTTATATTATTAATAGGTACTAGAATTTATACAAATGAAATATTAACATTACTTTCAATTTTCAATAACTGTAATTTATTTTTGCTATAAACAATCAAAGTACAAAAAAAGCTAATATTATATACAATCACATAGGTGGGTATTTATTTAAATGTCTATAAACAAATTTTATGCAATTAGTAATATTTACATTATTTGTAAATATTTCAAATAGCATTGTGTCATCATTACAACAATATGTATTTATTAATAATGAATAAAAATGAATAACAATTTTTTTTATACTATAGGTAATATGCTACTAATACTAAATGTAGTAATGTATACATTGTAAAACTATTTTACAGATGGGGAGAAACATATTGAAATTGATTCATGTTAACTGATCTAAAAATTTGTTTAAATCTCTTATAAATTCATATTCATTGTAGCATAGGTACATTTAAAAGTTAATACAATAGAATAGTTTGATGTTGGAAATTTATCAAGTAAAATTACATATTTTTTTTTTATGATTTAATAATAAAGTAATAACTATTATAAAATATTTTAAAAGAGTACAAGTATTTCTAAGACAATAATTTCTAAGATGTACCTATAATCAGACTTAAGAGAATGGCATATCTGCATGTGTTGTGTCCGTCTTACATACATACATCAACATAACAAATCTGTGTTCAGCAGAATTAATTATATGTTATTAGCTTTAATATATTAGAGTATATTATATACTTTTTATCAAACCTAAATATACCTAAGAATACTATCTAAGGTATCTCACTGATATTATCATTTTAAAATGAGGTATGAGTATTTTAAAGTTATAATATTTTACATAACTATTACTCACTTTAAAATGATAGATAATATTAATAAAAGCCTATGAGATACCTTAGATAATATTCTTACCTTTAAATTTCATAAAAGATATATTTAATCTAATAGGTGTTTAAGCTATCATAAAATGGATGCGGCTATACACAAATTTGCTTTGTTGTGTGTATATGTAAGACGGAAACAACATACACGGACGTGTAAACCTCAATTTAGTCAAATCTGGATGATTTTGAGTGATATTGAATTGTTTAGATGGTTAACGCGGCACTTAACATGATATTGATAAGTAAAGGTTTAATTATATATTTATGTTATACATTTCAAAGACTAAATTTAATATATTACATAATGCACAATGCAATGTGCAACTGCAGGTATTATTATTTTATAACTGTGTATATGTTTTGCTAATGAATTGCACTTACCCCTGTAAATGTTTAATCTATTTACAAGATAATTGCTGTGTAGTGCAATAAAATTATATTTTTTACATATCAAAGGATTTTCTATGGATTTAAGACTTTGTACGTTAATTTCATGCATATGCAATGATAACTGTGTTCATGGTAGGTACAATAACACCATAATTACATACCCACGGCTACCATAATATTTTGCTTTGTTTCTTATTTTTATTCAAAGTTGACTACCTACCATAAGTGAGGTAAATTGTATTTATGTAGCCATGTACTGGCAGGTTACGTAGGTACTTATAACGTGAAGAGTGCAGACTTTCAAGGGGGTAACAATTTCATTGAACATTTGCACTCTCCGCCCTTGTGATAAACGTATAGAGGTATTCTCATTCCTCATTTGTTCTTATTTGTATTTCCAACATAAGCATTATATCGTTTGATATATGAGTTTGAGAGATACCTCTAACTGGATATAATGATATTTTACGGAAAATATTACATGGGTAATATTTGAAGAAATGTATTATGTTTTGAATAGTATGAAAATAACTTAAACATAAAGTACCCCTACCATTCTATTAATATATCTAATGTAATCAGGTAGGTAATAATAAGTATATAAAATACGAATTTTAATCAAACAGGAATATTCACTTATATTACAGGTACATATACATAATCAGTAAGTAGGTATATAAATTACCTACCTAAGTTTAATTTATTTTTAGTATGTTTAGAGTAGGCAGGTATGTTATTATTGTATCATTACAAATTTATAGATATGAACGATAAATTTATTGAAAAATGTATTTGTTTTAGTCTTTAGTCTTAGCTAGAGTACCTACCCTACATATTAAAATATTGGTGTCTGGTGTTCTATCTATGTTATTATTAATTATACATATATATATATGTATATTGTCTGTATTATTATTTATTTGTGATACTATATGTCATCACTAAAATCGATAAAATTAAAAATGTTAAACAATTTATTAGAAATATCTAAAACCTAGCATATTATATATATATATATGGGTAGGTACAGATTTTGAATTGAAGATTTAATGAATTGAGAACAATTTTTATCGATATACGTTACACTATACTCGTATAACATATATATTTATAAATGAATATACCTATACCGGCTATACCTATTATAATTTAAATATGAATGATATGACAAATTAATGAGTAAGTAACTTACTAATGGTACTATGACTATTCGGTCTCAAATCTAGACAGCCGTCTCCCATTGGCCATCACACACGACAGCCAACGGGTTTGATTTGAATATTGAAATGTGTTTTCAACGACGAACTCAGTTTGCCATATTATTTAAATTCGCATGGTATAAATGTATAGAATATTATCTATCGATTTTATGACAAACACTGAATTAATAACCTATATTTATTTTAATCATTGGCTCTTGCTCGAATAAATATTATTAGTTCATACTTTTTCATAGATACCTGTATATGGCTTTATATAAAAATGTACATAATTACGGTAGGTACCTACCAATATGGCCTGTATAGGTTATATACCCGTGAATCATGATACTTTATATTAGGTACTAATAAATTAATAAGTAATAACGAATTACATTAATAATAAGTATTGATGATTTAATATAACAATAAAATTAAAGAAAAAAAAATTCAAGACTTATTTTGCAATACATAAAAAACGTAACAATAATATTATTAATTAAATACGTATTTTAGTTCTATTATTAGCTTGTTTAAACGCTTCCGCACAGTGAACATTTTACTTATTATTATCATAATAATATAATGAAAATGATATATTTGGTCAATGTTTTTTATTTAGTAACGATTAAATCAACTAAAAATATGTATTTCTTATAACGGTTTAGGTAGGTACACTTACATGTATACAACTTGTGATTTATGAATTACAGAATTACAAGCTACAGCGTAGCAATACCCTATCCAAAATTAATTTTTAACATCTTATTACTACCGAGGGCTGGAAGTACAGATATATATTTTGTTCGTGAACAATGTTTAAACAAAATAAATTTAAGTTAATACTAATCGCGTTAGTCTTATTGCAATTGTTTGTATAATTGCAATATATATATATATAAACACATAATATTTATTTGACAATTTATTTACATATTATACGACGAGTTTTGTTTTCTTGCTCAAACACGTCTTATAATTATAGAAATCCGTTACTATATTGTCAAATAAGATGTTTTCTATAGACAATAATTCACCATCATTATAATCATCATATCATATTATTGTTATATTTACCTTATATAATATTATGCGTATAGTTAACACGGTATTGACAACTAATAAATAATATACTATACCATAAACAATATACAAACTTTACATACTTATATGGTGGTACCCTGTTTTTTATAAAAAAAATAACGTGTCGTTTTGATAAACGCTTATGGTGATTTGGATAACAGCATTCCGCATAAGAGAATACAATAAATAATTACTGAAGGTTTAGGATTAATCGATACACAGTTATTTTTCCCTTCTCTATTAGATGTGGACCCTGCAAACAAAAAATTATAGTTACGTAAAAATAGGAAATAAAAGTAACTATGTATTTAAAGGGTTCGGGAAATTTATATACAATATTTAAAATAATTGATATTCAAGAAAAAATAAATATAGTTTTAATGTGATTTCGAATTTGTTTAAAACATCTCGTCGGACTCGCAAAATGTATAGGTTATAAATAATCATTACAGAATAAAAATGAGACATTTTGTATTATTTTAAAAATGTAATTATATTTTTATTAATTATTTATTGTTATTTTATATATAAAAAAAACAAACTATGTAGGTATTATTTATTAATATGTAAAACACGTAAGTATATGGAACATGTCAAATATGTTTAATTTCGTGTTCATCGGTATTATTGTTTTAAAATTTAAATCATAAATGTATGTAAGTAATTACTAATTATATATGATAGACGTAGACAAAAGTACGAGTAAAGCAAAAGTACCAGAGACAAAGATTTGTTATTATTTTCAAATTTTACACAACGAAAAGTTCATGAGTCTAAAAAATGTTAATGTTATTATTATTTTAACTATTTATCTCATAATCATATATCGCAGTCATTTTCTAGAAACGTAACTATTTAAATTAACTTGATTGATCAATGATTAAAAATATAATATATTGTTAATGTGAAAAAAATGTATTTTGTTATTTAAAAGCGGCGCAAATTACAATTTGAATAAGGTGAATAATGGCGCAAATTATATAATACCCTTTTATTTAATTTTACGTGGCACAAATTACAACATTAAAAAGTGGCGTAAATTACCAAAATTAATTTTTAAATGTGACGTAATCACATAAATATTTTCTTTTGGGGGTTGTTTTTGGCGCAAATTACATATGCCCCTATTTAGTGGTTGTTTGTCATTATTTATTTCATAGAGATCTCGGAGATAATTCGATTTGAATTTGAATCATTAGTTGAATACATGCTCTATGGACCCATTTCGTTTAAGCCGAAAACCCTAAGATTAGGGTGTCAATTGCTTCTGTAGTTAACATTTTATTTAGTGATAGCTATGAACACAATACAATTTAGTAACTGACCATTTATTTTTACATACAAAAGTTAATTACATTTTTTCCGTTTGCAACGTATTAAAAATGCCCAAAAATTAAATTTTGCAATAGACTGTGGCCCGTGGGGTTTTTAAATGCGTGGGGCCCTGTACCACTGCGCAGCTTGAACCGCCTTCAAGCCGGCCCTGCAGTAGTAAAACTATATACTATACCACATTTTAAGATAATTTTATATATTTTAAATCATGTGCTATTTTGTTTTATGCAGACGGCAGATTGACGTAAAATTAATGGTGAACAAGTATAAGTTGGTACTTATAAGTTATAGTATATTAATTATACTGTACCTATTGAGAGTGAAAATTCACGGAGATATTTTAGTATCGGATATTTTTATTCTCTTTTAAGGACTTTAATTAATATTTTATCAAAAACAATTAATTATGTTTATTAAAATTGTAGGAATCTGCAGTCGGTATGGTCGGTATGGATACTGGCTGTAGTAATAAGCGCAAATAAATTTTACAAAAGTAAAGTGTATTCTATCAAAATCATATAGTTATTAATTTAGTTTTTATAGTAATATTAAAATAAGTTAACAAATTTAAAATTACAATTATATATTTAGACTAAATACTAAATAATGAGTAGGTACCTAAAAAATTAAATTTGAAATCTAAAGCTCACAGTTTTTACGTAGGTAGTCCAATCTGAAATTTATTTTTCTATTTACAAGTTCATGCCTTTGTATTGGAGTTGACTTTAGAGTTATATTAAATACTGAAATACCATTTAATATAAGTTTATACTGTATATTATGTATAGTTAGGTATCTTAAATGATTATTGACAGATATCGTAATTTGTTACGATAAAATACTATACAATAATTATAATACTAAACCTCAAATGAACCCGATCACTGTTGTTCTTGATATAAAAAATATTATATATTTAAAAATGAAATATAATGAACTTCAAATTTTAAACTGAAACTTACAAGTTTAACGGGTACCTACTATGTTGTATGAGATAATAAGATTTGTTTTCGCGCTTTTATCCACAAAACGAATTTGTGCTTTTGGTCTATCGAAAAAAAATAGAAGATTTGCGCTTTTTGATTTCACCGTGGATATTAATGCTTTATGCACGCACTTAATTAAGTACCTATAGGTACAATAATTAATACCTGTAATATGCTGCAGGCCGTTGTTTGAAGCCGTCACGGACGTTTGATAATTATTGTTCCAGTTTTTTCCTGGCAATTCTATTTAAAAAAACGTTTACATGTACAAATATTATAGTTTCGAATTATATTCGTTTGTATTAGTACGACGTTATTTAATTATCTTACTATAAACTTTGATAGTCCCGTCCGTTGCACCTAAAGAGTTTTTTGAAACACAATGGTATGTGCCAAAATGTTTTTCTTTTATTTGATTAATAGTTAATCTCATTTCTGTTTTATAATTGACTTCTTTTAACGTTGTATCGTAATTATCTCCTGCAATGAAACATTTTAAATACATATTATTATACTTATGTACAAACGTAGATTGTAGATACACATAACACGTTGATTCAAATGGTAAAATATCAATATAAATAATATAAGATACATTATACACACAACAATTAGGATAGCTTACCTATAAATATGTATACAAATAGTGTATTAAAAATTACGTACAAATGTATTACCAATAGTAGTTAGGTATCTAAAACCAAAATAAACTTTCTTCGGTTTGCTAATTATTACAAGCTATTTGTCCGCAATAATAAATGTATTAGTCTCACTAGTCACTATAGCACTATAATGAATTAAAACGTGTCTACCTTGAGTTAGTAAGTTTCCGTTTTCTGACGACCAATAATTTATGGACTTAGGGAATGCTTCAACGTGACATTCTATTGACAATCGATCTCCCACAAAAGCACCGACTAGTTGATTTTGAATCCAAACCATGGGAGCGACTGAAAATATATTAAGAGTAATCGTAAATACAAATTAATTGAATTAGATTAATATAATTATATAGGTAGTTGTCGTTTATAGATTATAGATTATTATCAAATGTTGTGAACGTACAGTGGACGATCAGAGTAATGCGCTTGCTGACTGTCGGTGGCACGCCATTGGAAGCAATGCAAAGATATGAACCCATGTGTTGTCTCGTCACACGATGAAAGGTAAGCGTCGCACTATCCACTACTGCAACTATAAAAAAATCATAGAAATTACTATGTAGGAATACAATGTTTTCTATGGTTAGGTTTAACAATATCAATTTATTTTATAGGTATACTATCAATAGTATAATTCTGTACTGTTTCTATTATTGTACCATTAAATTCTTATTTTTATCATATAATATAATATGTTATGGACAATGCGAACCGCGAATACAAACATTATAACAATTTATAATAGGTATTGATTATTATTTTATTAAATTTTAACATATTACGCATATTTTAAAACAATCATAAATCATAATAATAATAATATGATATTTATGGAATAATAAAAATAAGTTAACCACAATTATTATTTTATTTTTGTTATAAATTTAATTCCATAAAATTGTATAATAGACTATGATATTTTTGAAACACGTAATATAAATTTATTTTTACCATCATAAATTCTATGACTATTTAAAATTTCTAAATTTTATGAACATTTAAACGAAGTTATTAAATTGAAAAAATTAACAATATTGTTCTTAATAAATCAAAATATTATGAAATAATAAATCATTTAAAACAACTAAAGCTAGAGAAGAAACTTCATTCAAAATTAATAAAGACATAACGTAACGATAGTAGGTACTAGGAGCAGAAAAATTAATTATGCTAATAACTGCAGTGCGTAAGATTATATACGTAGTTATACTTATATTATATTCATAGGTCGTTTATTATAAAATTCTATAATATTAAATTCATAATAAAAATAAAATAATAATATTTATAATATTGTTTTTGTTATTCCATAAAATATATTATATAATTATGATTATAATTATTTTAAAATATGCGTAATATGTTAAAATTTAATAAAAAGAATGATAATTAATATTATAAACTATTTGTTTGTATTGTATTTGCAGTTCATATTGCCTATAATATATACACTGCGTCACTTGCATAACATAACTATAGCTATAATATGATGCACGCATTGAGAATATTATTACTTGTTTTTAAATATTTATTTAACGTTAAATTTATGATATAAATATTTATTTTAATTTCACATACCACGCATGTATTGTATTTTTGTTAATGGGAATTGTTGTATTTAAATGACATTATAGGATAATATGTATATATATATATATGTATAATATATATTTCATATTACCCTATTTTATTGCTATACGAAATTCAAAGTTTTGATTGAAAAATTAATTTGTGTTCTTCCGATGTTTAAATGTTGACAGCATTTCAATAAAAGTAAAATATTGATTTAGGGTTATTATATTATTACTTGAAATAATGTGACATTACGCGGTATAGATTTAATTTTGATTTGTCCATTAGTCAAAACAAATATGCAAATAATATACGGACAATATTCGTTTTATTTATGATACAGACAATTAAATAAATTTAATTTCGAATTATACATATATGTTTGTCCTTAGTAGGTAAGTATTATAGCCTATAAATTATAGGTATTGTGAAAATTACAAAAACATTACATTTTAATATTAAATACCAATAATAATACTTATTATACCAATTTCAAAACTCATAATGAATTTAGATTGCATATAAAATGTATATATTATATTAGGTATATAGGTAATACAACTTGTGAATTTACTTTTGAATTAAATATTCTTTGTTTTATGGGATAAATCGGTTGTGTTTTTGTGGTATGGAAATTAAATATTTACGATTTATGAAGAGATTGTATTTTTGCACGTATTATGGTGTAATATAAAACTTAAAAAAAGAACAAAAAAAAAATATTCAAAACATTATTATTATGGTTTTTTTTTAACTATAATACATCTAAGTTATAACAGTTATTAGTTTATTACCAAGTGTACTAGACAAAAAATAGTATTCTAATAAAGAAGATATTCAGATATATCAAACTATAGAGCTTAATTAATAAATGTTTAATTACAAATTTTACATATAATTTATTTTTTAAATTTTAATCAAAAATTTAATTTGTTTGAAGTTTTATGAGTTGATATAATAATATATATATATAATATTATATATAAATAATAATATATCATAATCGTTTCATTTTAATATACCAAAAGCGAACTTTAAAAATACATGCACTGCATATTAAGCTAAATGTCTGAATTCCATTTAATAACTTTTATATATAAACTTTTGAATTTAGTTACATAACTACGTATAGTAGTTCTATATAATAGTCTTAGTTTACCAGTTAACGTGTTAGAAATCACGATGTTATGGTTGTCTTCTCTTCGCCATGTTATCGTTGGACTTGGGTATCCTGTAGCGGCGCATTGCAATGTCACGTTACTACCTTCGTGTACTACCATGTCTGAACTGGTTGGGTAGTCTAGAATATCTGGAGGCACTAAAAAAGTAAATTGGATTTGTGAAAATATATCTTTTTTTAAATGGCATGCCAGTGTTTCCCAAAATTGTATATATTGTATAGATACCTACTATTTAGTATAATATACACTAATACAATAGTGTAAATTTAATGTTAGAATTAAATTCTATTTCATAGTAATTTTTACTATTAAAAACGGTCATAGTAAAAATAGTAAATAGTAATAGTTTTTTTAAATTTTTTTTTAAGAGTTAATATTATCAGATGCTATTTTATGAATAATAAATATATATCAATAGTAATTGTATAAATATTTTAAATTTTATTATTTGTATGTATGATATTAATTCTTATGTGCTCGTTAATCCGTTACTCCTATATACTTGTGGTTATATTGCTGGAGATAGACACTACATTCAGTAGTGTATTGATAACTTTAAAATGAGCGAGAAATGGAAGGAGAATAATAAATAGGCAGAAGAAATTCTAACTTATTCAAAAAAAAAATTATAATTGTATTAATATATTTAAAATACCCTAAATAATAATAAAAATGGAGAACAATAATAATTGGATACTCTGTTGTATTGACGTATAGTATAGACGTCGATTTGTAATGGATGTTTTAAATTTAAATTCAATGCTGTGACATTGCAATATACGATTCTGAACATCTTAGGTCTATTAGCCTATATATTTATATTAGTACATTTCGTGATATTATTTTTTTGTTGATATTTTACTAAATTAATTAATTGTATTGTTAGTATTATGGTAGGTTGATTTAATTTTTGCTGAAAATGTTGCATTTATTATATAATTATATAAGTAAATTGATGAACTCTACATTATTAAGTATATTTCATGATATATATTTTATATCATATTTCAAGCCACGAATTACCAATTCATGGGCCCAGTACAATATAAAATGTTGGGCCCTAAACCCCTAAATCATTAAATAAAATTATATTAGTTAAAACATAATTATTTAATATAATATAATATAAGAAATTAAGAACACTATACATTTTTAAGTGTCTACGCTTAATTACGGAATTATTTTTATATTATATGATTACACAACTAAAAAGTATTAATATTTTCTTAAAAACGATCTATATTTTTAATTCTAATAATTCTTTAATAAAACTAATTTTTTTACATCAAACTTAATTGAAGACTTCACAAACATATTCTCGAATTTTGTTCTGATAACTTGTTAATGATATCGTCGAAATTCATAGTTGCTGAACAAAAATATATATTTTCAAATAAAACCGATGTTGTTTGTCTGTTATTATCAGCGGGCCCCTCTTTTGAGTAGGCCTAATGCAAATGTCTCATATGCATAAATATGGCCCTGCATATTATATTATTGTATTTAATTGTCTATAAATAACTGAAAATCAGTTAAAATTATACCATGTATAGAAAATAATAATATAAAACCTCGATGAAATTTTTAAGTTTCTACAGTTATTCATTTTTCAATATTATATATATGTATATGAAAAAAATTAATTTAGTCAAGAGCTGGTTTAGCGTAAAAATGTGTGTTTATAAATTCTTGTTTATTTGTTTTTATTGGTTATTAAGAAAAGTACTTGGAATTTATGTTTTTTATCCCCCAAAATATCAATTAGATATAATTAGATATCAGAAACCATCTTTAAAGTTTAAATCGATGCAATTTTACTATCCCAAAGGTTGATGATAGACATAAAATACAAATACATACATCATTGTAAAATCAATACACTCATCGCTCAGCTCAAAATCTAAAAGTTCATTAGTATAATATTATGATAAAATAATTTAAAGTAAAAATCAAGCCCCGAAAATTCTATTATACTTATGAAGGTTTGTATAGTGAATTACCTATGGATTGGTACCTATGATAAAACTTATTTATACTTAATACACTTTATTTCAAAATGTTCTACTAAAATACATAATTATATTATAAGTAATTTTATTTTATTATTGGCCAATTAATTTATTGATTATTTCCTTAGCAGTGATAGGAATGTATCACGTTTGTTTTACTATATCATAGTATGGACCCGAATAAAAACAATTATATATTTATATTGATGGTGATTGGTGAGATTGAAAGTTAAATTTATAGTCATATTATCAATATATTATCTAGGTATATTATATTTTAATACTAATGTCCAACACTATATTAATTGTAATGGACATGAGTTCTAGTATCTACTTTTATAGGAAATTCGTATGTTGCTATATTATATTTATACGTGTAATAAGTAATAACGATATATTTTTTTTAGGAATATGAACTACAGAATAATATTTTTAAGTTTTATTTGTAAATTATTATTTAAAAAAAGACCATAGAGTGTGATTTAAAGTCCACATCCCTCTTTGGATACACCCGTGATTGACGTAACAAAATATAATATAAAACTGTTTGATCGTTGCAGTTATCTGTTAATAAGAATAATCTTGGGTAATTAAAACATAGACGTATTATAATTAATTCTATTTAATATTATAGGTCTATGAATACGATTTATTTTATAAAACGTAGGCATACATTTTATTTATCCCCATATCATATATTTAATAATATTGTTAATACACGTGTATTAAGTGTTTTAATATTATATTATTATGTTAATATTATATTATATAATCGTATTACTTATAGCAGGTTAATAAATTAAATGTAATTTTATTCGTTGGTTATTTTTTGTGGTCAGTTAATATAGGTACGAGTATAATTAGAATTGCGTATTAATAATAAACAACATCCGAAACTCAACAGTTAATAACTAGGTAGGAAAACACCTACTATCACGATGTACAGAAAAATAAATCAAGAATAATTAACGTAGGTATATAATTGGTCCTGGGAATTACCTTTGGGTTGTATAGGAGTTTCTTGTAATGACTTTGGGTTTCAAATGGAAAAATCTTAAGTAAACACTATACATGACATGTCATGTGATGGTGTGTGCATATTATATTCACGATGTCATGGAGCTGTATAGTTATAAATGCATAACCATGGAAATATAATGATGTGACGTTTTAAGCTTGTAAATATCTATAGCAGCTATTATACATGATGTTAGGATGGGTTTTTAAGATTTAATAATTTGTAGGTAATAATGAAATAACAAAAATGTCAAGCGTCGCAGATTTACATTAATGCGATAATTATAATTTATCCTTGTCCTCAATTAAATTTTGGATTAGATTAATATCAATAATTTGTTAATCGTTTTAATTTGATAGAATAATTTTCTGCATTTTACCTGTACAGTAACTTCAAACTTCTATATACTCTTTAGTGATTGTCAAAAAAATAACAATTTATTCTATTATTTATACCATCTCAAAATGCAACTTAAGAAATATCACGCAATATACAAATATTCTTGATAAATAGTTTATTATTAATTAGTAATTACTATTCACAAAGTATAAAATCAATTTAAAAAAATATTGATATTCGTTAAAAATAATACTAGATAATATAATTAATGTAAAAAATATGTTTTTTAAGGTTTACTTATAATTCTTTAATATTGTATATTGTATTATAAGAATGTAGTCGATGTAGGTATGTAATAACTAATGCGTATCCACTTGAATGGGCCGTAAATCATAATGTATACGATTGGGAGATGTACGTCCCATACGTGTCTCTGTACTCTAAGTAATTTTTGCAATCCCTAAATTTCATACTAAGTTATGCCACCGGGAGTCTTCTACCATGTTAAATTGCCAATATTTTATGTAGACGGAATTGCCTGGGGAGGATACATTAAATTTTATATGAGGATATAGGGTTAAAATTTTACTTTGGATCTTAATTTTTAGTAAAATATAATATATTACTCAAGTTTATTGAATATAAAACGTAAGAAAGGCAGGTATAGGTTGTACTTGATTTCAAATGTAAAACATATTTGATGAATCTTACCGACTACATCAAGATACGCGATTTGATTCTTCATGGGGTCCGTGTTTATCTGGCACATATAAAATCCACGGTCGCTCTGTCGTACGTTTTTGATGTGCAATCTCCACACCCTTTGGTCCGTGTGCGTTACCTCCATTCGGTTATTTTTCGTCACTATAAGCGTCTGTATAGACAGTATCGTCTGTGTGTCCACTCTCAGCCAGGCAACCTGTAGCAACACAAAATAGACAGCATAATAGTATACACCTATATAGATTTAAATGTAAATAGCAATAACAATTTTGTTTTTGGGTAGCCACCCCACCCCCTTGGCTTCAATCTCAGAGGCTTTTTCAAACATCTTACTCTCTTCTTCTTTCATAAAAAAACTTTTGTCACAAAATGTTCTCGTATGAATTACTTTTATTAGGTATTACAAATTACAAAACAAGTAAATATTTTTAAATTCTATTCTTCAATAGAACATTATGAAAACTTAATGTATTGGATAATTAGCAAAGTTGAGTGTAAATAAATAATAAGTAATGATTAAAATATTGTAAGAGAACAATTAATAATTTAACTTTTTTCTGGCTAAAGTGAACCCATTCTGCAGGGTTTTAAGTTACACTACTAAAACACTATTATTCTCAATGTTTGGTATGGCAGTAGAAACATTTTGGATGCAATATGTTTACAATTATTTTGGGGCAGCTAAGTCCCCAAAGTATCCACCCCCAATTTGCACTAGAGCAAGTGTGTACCTAGGGTACATATTATAATATGTCTACGGGGCAATCGTTCGCGTGCAAAACGTTCTTTCTATAAATATTGCCACTCATTTAATGACTACAATCACATTTACATCAATATGTATAGTATGCAGTGTGTAAATGTATATAAATATAGTACAACTATTAAGTATTATATGTATAAATACACGTTGCAGTGTGAACCGTATATGTATACAGTATATACCTATACGTGGTGCTGCCGGGTATATAAACATTCAACAGCCATTATAAGCGTGAAATAATTATTTTATTACACGCAAAACTTCTCGTATACGTATAGCAGGTATAGCAATTATAATTAGTATTGGATTTCAATAATTGACACAACTAGCACAGCAACAGATTTCATATTCTAGTTATATAGTTATTTATATATAGTACCGCAGAGATTTCGTTAAAAAATTAAACGTTTGCGCCCCGTCGACTAGCACTTGTGCCACTCTTATATTATATATTATAATATACAACGAGTAGGTTACACACGATTGTATAATCACTATTATCAGTAATAAATTATAATTGTGTCAAGAAAATGTATTTACAACTATCGAATATAAAAAATAAAAAAATTCCAGTAAATATCGACACAGTGTAATTGTACATACCTACGCCATTTTATACATTTTTATTCATGATTCCAATTTACAGAGACCACTGAGTACCTAAACCTCTTACGTAAGTCGTAAATGGTTATGGATATAATATATCGTGTATTCGTGTATATACATCGTGAATCGTGATCGTGCAATGCGCATGCCGGTAAGTATTAAATTTGATCACCATTTATTATTTATCACTATAGAGAAATACGTTATTTATCGTTTATCTTTTTCATGTAAAATGTCAAAAACTCAAATAAAGTGTATTGAAATTCCTAGAATTAAAATACAAGTAGCATATATTATATATATGTATCATATTTACTAATATATACTATATTGGTACCTACTTTATAGGTACATTACCGTTGTACAAAATTTCTTTTATTTTTAAATTTGCTTTTAGTCTAAAAATTTAAATTGTTTTCGATATTTCAAGACCACTTTGTAGAATTGAATTCTTTTCGTCTTTTAACCTGTTATATACAATTTAAAATATTTTTCGATCTACAAATAGATACAAAGTGTTCTTTAAAAAATTAAAACGAACATTGTAAAGTTCTTTATTTGATCGAAGAACGGAAGAAATTATTAAGTAATAACAATAATAAGTAATTAATAACACAATAAATTAAACAACGCAAGTTTTTATGTAGTAACAAAATGTTTGTAATAATATATTTTCTACAACTTTTAAGGGATACTACTAACAGCTAGAACGCAACGCCTAGATAGAACTATTACTACGTAAGGACAACGAAAATGTTGAAAACATTTCAGTACAAGTTGTTTTAAAGCGAAGTACTTATTATATTCATTGTAGGTAAATACTAAATTCATTAAAAAAAAATTATATTTTTATTTTGTTATTATATTCAACAAAATTCTAGATCACATTATTTCAGTATTTTACCATATTATACTTAACACATATATAATACGTGTATTAAACAGATATGAAATATTCACATTTGACCTGATAGCAACTGTCAAAAAAAAAAAAAAAAGTGCAATCCTTTTTGTAAGGTATCATAGCAGTATGTCTTCCATATTATAAATTATTATTATATAAGTAGTGTACCGCGACGACACTGGGGAACCGAACATTTTAAAATTAAAGATCTTAGTAATTTTTGGGGAACAACACGGTAGGTCACTCGGGTAATTAGGCGTGCTAGAATTTATATATGTACCCCCGCGTCAGAGTCCCGCGAGTACAATAGATAGTGGTTTGCGTGGATACCACGGCCGTATCCCCTATTATTATTTTCCGCAAACTCTTCACTTCTTCCACCCGAAAAATATGTACGGAAAAAAAAAACAAAAAACAGCGGACACACAGACCCCCGTAAATGGAATAATAATAATAATAATATTATAAACTATACAGACCTATTCGTGCGCGTCTCCCGCAGGATTTATACACGAATAACTGCGACAACAATGCTCGAGTGGTGTGATTTAGTGAAATCCAATAGAACCGAAATCGTGTGTATTTATAACGATGGTCAATTAACGTATAAGGGATATACGATAACAATTTGATAATTATAATATAATAATAATAATGATAATAATAATAATGTGGGGTAGAGAAACCTACATCATAATGGAATAAAAAATAGGCTGTGACATTTGGTGCAGTTCGATTGACATTTTCTCCGTCCAAAATGTCACGACGAGGCGTCGAACAATGGCAGTAAGGCGGACTTACTTGAGATCGCGAAAGGCGCTAATTGCTCAGGCCGCGGCGGCGTCTATATGGAGTCCTTAATATTCTTATATTTACGTCATTTTTCGCACTTATATGATGACACAAAAGCCGAATATGTGTGGTAAATAGCATAAAGAAAAATGAGCGAATATTATTTAAACATATTTAAGTTGTTTTTAAATGACGAAAAAGTATAATTTCATTGATCAAAGAAGAGTTTGCGGAATCTAAAAAGAGAAGTAGGTACTTAATACCAATTCAATCGATTTAAAATAATAATATGTTGTTTGTTATAAAATAATGATGATAAAACGCTTTTTCCAAGCAGCTATTAACTTTTTTTTAATATTAAATAATAAGATTTTTAATTTTTCATGTATATTTATTTTTCAATATTTTGTAATTGTTTTCAAAAATTATCAAAAAAATATCTTCATAGAGTTTTTATACTTTAGTTTAGTAATAAAATATATAAGATTGCAATGATATGTAATAGCCATTTCGGGATACATATTCAAGCGGTATACCTACACGTTCTACACTGTAATCGAATTTAAACTGTTATTATTACCATTTGTTTGTATTATTTTAAGGGTCGACTTGGATGAATTGAAAATTTACCTTTCTATGTGTATACAGTACCTAATGTTTAACCGGGAAAGTATTTTTCATATACAAGGTTGAAACCATAGAAATAGAATAAATATCAAGAAACAAAAGTATATAATATAATTAAAATATAAATAATTATTTGTAAGCTCTAATGGTTATACAAAAATTAATTAACAAACAAATCAAAGTTTAACTTAACAATTTTTTATTAAGTGTCCGAACAATAATTTAATATATACATATTATATGATAATTATACTTTATTAAACATTAATGTTTATATTCGTTTATTTATTTTTAATTAATAATAAGAGTAGGTATGCTATAAAAGTACAAATAAACACGAAATATTTAATGAGATTACTTTTAGATTATCAACGGAAATGAAAAAGCTATTCTACTGGTTATTTGCTATAATATGTTAATTTTCGAATAACACCTTTTGTGACAATAAAATTATTTTAAAGAAATAACATGAATACCGATATAAGAAATAAAAACTTGTAGGTACCACAAACAGAGGATATTATATTTGATTGAAATTAATTTTTTCATGATTTTGAAGTAAGTACCTTGAATATTTAGAAAAAACCTACATACAATTGTGAATCTTATGAAGATTATTCACAATTTTTTTTATAAAAATAATACGCATAACTGATAGATATTTGATTAAGTAGGTTGGAGATAAAATGAAATGTAAAAGATTTCAAAGATTTTGTTGTTTAGTCTACAAAAAAAAAAAAAAAAAAAAACAATCAAAATTATAATAAAGAACCAACAGGACTTCTTAAAAAAATATTAACGGTATTATTTTGATTATAAATTAAAATAATAAAATGTCAATTGAGTATTTAAATTTTTGCTTTAGGTTAAATAAATAACTTTTTAAGCTTTAAAAGTTTTGAAGAGAAATTAAATTTCAAGTTTAAATTTTTTTTCTTAAGCTGAAATAAAACTAACTGTGGTTAATAATTTATTACTCTGTTCAGAATATTTTTTATATTGCAATCATCATAGATTTTTTATTTAACTGTTTAACACGCTATATATTGTATGTAACACCGCCACATAGTAGAAACTCAGAATAGTGTAACATCATCTATTATGGATGCCAACAATATTGTATTTTTTATTGTAGCAGGTTATATTTTAAATAATTAAGTATGATTGTTTGAGTTAACTTTTGCACTTTAAATAAAATAATTATATTTAGATATTTTTATTAAATAATATTAAATGGATAAAAATAGTTTATAACGTTATTGATATTAAAACCAAAATTATATAAAAAAGATATAAAAGATCTTCAAATACAATAATGTTTATCATACTGATTTTTCCGAACAATAATTTTAGATTTATATTGTTGTTCACAATTATTTCAGAAAAAAAAATTAATTTCGACCCTTCTAATCAAACAGTACATCGGTACATACTACAGATTGCTATGTTTATATACATACTAATAATATTTGGTCTCTATGGAGCTGTTCTCATTTATTATTGAAATACAAATATTTAATTCAATATTAACGTTTGGATCTCTACATGTTTACACTTCGTTGTTCTCATTTTCTATATTGTTATTATATTTTGTCAATCAGAGCTGTGTACTCTTGTCTCTTTGTAATCCTATTCATATTCAACCCTTCCAAATGCAGAGTTTTTTTTATTCACGAAGTTACTCATTTATAGTATTTTTTTCATTCAAATGTCTTTATTACAGGAAATAATTAAATGCTGTACTAAAAACTTACGTGGTAATGAAATGAAGTTTAGTTTTGTTTTACGATCTTCATTGTTTGACCCTAGATATTAGATAAAGTTTTTTACTACATTGTTTAGAATGAAAAATTAGTTAAAATAAGTAACAATTACATTATTTTTATATAATTTTAGGTGGGTGAAAATAAAATGATTTTTTATAAGATTCAAAATTCCAACCTTAGTCCATTACCTTTAGTTAGGTATGTAAAATATTAAAACTTTAATGAAAAAAATAAAAACATGATAGTAATTTAATTTAATATCATATTATTATGTAGATACTTACATTTAGACTTTTTAGCAGTAGTAAAATTAAAATTAGCAGATACATTATGCTGTAATAAAAGAAAATATTATAATAATATCTAGTTATACCGTACACCGTAGTATATAAGGCAGGGGTCGCCAACTAGTCAATCGCGATCGATTGGTCGAATTTTCTAGGAATATAGGTCGATCGTTATAAAAAAATTAATTTTACCATTATTGGTCGATCGCCTAATAAAAAAATCAGATAATGCGAAATATTTTTAAATTTCGAATGTAGTATCTATTTGTTTGAAAAGGTTGGCGACCCCTTGTATAAGGTATAATATTGTAAGTTGGGGTTTAGATTTAGAGAAAAATAAAGCAACGAGTTCCCAAACATTTATTTTTTTATATTTAACATATGACTAAACAGCACTATATAATCCAAAGACATCAATGTGATGTATTTATCTTTGGACTTAACACAACATACATTTTCATCTGATGGTCTTAT
This sequence comes from Rhopalosiphum padi, assembly GCF_020882245.1. Taxonomy (NCBI): domain Eukaryota; kingdom Metazoa; phylum Arthropoda; class Insecta; order Hemiptera; family Aphididae; genus Rhopalosiphum; species Rhopalosiphum padi. The sequence goes on along the minus strand of NC_083598.1, from coordinate 5,223,946 downwards.
GTGACTTGTGTAAGGATTTCAGTTTTTTTTATGTACAATAGAAACACAAAGTTTAATCCTTTAATTTTTGTTTTTCTATACCATTTTTAGTTTACTTGTTGGCTTTTTGAAAAGCAACATAAAACAAACAACTTTGAAAATGAAAAAAAGGACACATTTTGTCTTCATGAACTCCGGACAGAAAACAAAACTCCAATGTTCTTTTGTATAAACTATTAGAATATAACTAATACAGTACTATACTACTCCATTAACAGCTTAAAATAATTAACAAATTAGTAACCAGTAGGTTATAAATAATAACATATTAATATTGTATTGTTTACTTTACGTTTTCTTTTGTTTTTGATTTGAATAACATGAAACGTTTTAACACGATTTCTGAGTACCTATCAAACTAAAAAATTGATTTATATTAGTACCTACTTTAAATATTTATTTTGTTGTATTAAATAGTTTAGTAATTTAGTGATATTTGGATAAGAAAATATGTTTAGCTATAGAATTTTAGAATAAAATAGCCGGAAAGGATACATTGCCCAAACTGGGTAATGGTCACTCGTCACGCTTCACTGACCTCAGCGCAGACTAGTGGTGTATTATTATTATATAAATTTGAAAACAATGATAAATCATCGTAGGTACTAATAAAATGGCTTTAGGTGAAGCGAATTTAAGGTCACACAATGCACATGTTTATATTATTTTAATAATATTTGCAGTTTTTTTTTACACTTAGGAAAACTACTAAGGAGATCAAAAATTACCTTTCTATAACTATCAATATTGATGTAATCAATACAAAAAGCTATCCACTTGAAAGTTTTGAACTTTTGGTGAAGTTTCTATTATTACCAGAAAAAATTTGTTTTAAGTAAACAATTTTATAGCAATCAAGACAATCTTGACTTCAGTAAGTCTGAAAATATATTATAAGAAATTCAAAAAATTGTTTTATCAAAGATAATACTAATGACTGCTGGTTTAAACTAAATACTCGTATAATATTTTAATACAACAATTAAGTATTAATATAAAAACTATTATGAGCAAGTAAATTAATTTACAAAATTGTCTCATTATAGATACCTTGAGATATTAGGAATACTATAAGTTTACCCATTAGGTAAATTCACAAATTATTTTAAGTTAATATCCTTAGCTATATGTACGCAGATTAATTTATCTCACGAATGTCAATAAAATACAAATACATAATGTATAAGTACAATTGATTTTCTAATTACCTCTTAAACTGAATCAAAGTACGTGAGGAAATAAAAGCAGTTTTTTTTTTAATGATCGTCCCAAGAGATAGACAAACTTTAGCATCTAACAACGGGTTCACGTGAGGTAATTCACAATCATATATAGTTGAGTTTTATACGAAGTTAGAACCATCCACCAAAACTTACAACCGTGTACATGTACCGTAGAGTTCAACGAGTTTCAAGCATTAGATAAAACAAAATAATACACCTTTGAGCAGCTGAATGAATCAAATAGATTTTTAGTTTTAAGACAAAGAGTCATAAAATTGCATTATTTAATATCATAGTGTTACAAAATAATATCCGCGCAAGTATTTATAATAAAATGAGCGGGTCATATGAGTCAGTATATTGGGTGATAAATGATCACAATATTATAATATATAGTTATATTAAATAACCCAAAAGTTAAGACCATCGAGATTTTTTCAAAAGCCAATAACAAGCAATAGTCATCGGTTAAACATTTTTATTTAGATGAATGCTTTGATAATACATTTAACTAACATAACATAGTAGGTATATGCTATTGTTTATATTTTACTTATCAAACACGTCCCAAATCCCAAGTAAAATATATATTTCAAAGATAGTAAAAATTAAAATAAATATAAAAGAGCATATATTGACAAACCTTGTACAAATAAAAACATATAAATAAATTATAATGTTATATTTTTATTTTTTATTTTAAATATAAATATAAATAAATTAGGTATTGAATTAAACATTTCTAAGAGCTGAGTAATTATTATTGTTTAATTAAAATGCAATTTATATAATTATATGTTTTAATTTTCTTGCGTTAAACAACTTTTAATAGTCACTAAGCAAACTAATTTACTGTGTTCTTTAACTTTTTACACGCATATGCGGATAGTGTAAACATAATTTATGAATACCAAAGATTAACCTAATCATAACGCTTGAATAACCCTTTTTCGGAAATAAAAACTTCGTAGAGAACTATGAATACGTGGAACCCGCATATTTTTGTACACCTACAAATTCGACCTTAATGTAATACAATATATTTTACAGTGTAAAATATGATAGCTGTAATTATTGCGTTGTTTATAAATTTAGCATAGGTTATATTAAATTTTATGAATTATAGTATTTATTTATATAATATTATAATATTTTATGGTTTTAAATTTTTGCATAATATTTATTAATAAATTATTTAACAATTCACAATTTTAATGCACATATCATTTAAACTAAATATAAAGTTATCATATTTGTTAGTTTTTAACTTACACTCCACAATTATTAACACACGATATACCTAATCATCATTTGTAATTAAAGAAAATACGATACGTGTATAAATATAACTGTGTATATTGTAGTCATTATACATTATTTGAATAATAAATAAATAATAATAATAATTAATATTAAATCCATTATTGTTTAACATATTATACCTCAATATTTTTTTTTTTTCAAAAAAAGCTTTTATTTGTAGTACTATTAGTATTTTTTTTATTATACCATCAAATACCTAATCATTGTAGAATGTTATTTTTAATTTAACTATTGCCTTAATTTCATATAAGATACAAAATATAGGTAATGGTTAGTAAGTAGTGACTATCTTTCGCCTTTATAAAAAATATACATCTTTATGAAAAAAATAAAATTAACATTACCTATTATTTGTCTTGCATTTTACATCAGTATAATTAACTATAATAAACATGTATAAAGTAACACCAAGAGTAATCTGTTTATTTCTTTCGACTAATGCTATTGACTGCCAAGAGAACATTAAACGTATTTTTTTCTCTTTACGCTTTTTCTTACAGAACATTATTATGTACTAGGTTACTACAGTGTAACTACTAACTATTAAACTGTTAGATACTGACGACTGACGAGTACCTTAATAGTAATGACAATTTTTTTTTACTACGTACCCTGCAATAATTCCTTAATCTCTTAAGGAGATAAGGAAAATAAAGTTAAATCCAAGTATATATAAATTATAATTTAATTGTGTGTTATCTACGTTAATTTGTTCTAATATTAATATTATATACAATATACATAATATACATCAAATTATTACACTTAGAAACACATTTCTTTGAAAAAATGTTTACAGATACGTATAATAAAAAATTTAATTAATGTGATGTAAGGTATTACTTATATTTTATAAGTAAATATTTGTGGTTTTCAAATTGTTGCATAACAATGCACTTATAATTGAAAGTTGGTATAATATACTACTTGTTAGTAGAAATTTAAATTTTCAATATTTTTTTAGGGTTCATACATTATTGAAAAAATAAACTAATATTTTTTAATTTAATATTTTAGGGTAGTAGTATACACTGATGAAGAATTATCGATTATTGAACCAAAGCTTTATTATTTATAGGCATTTTACTTTAAAGAGGTGAAATTCTAAGTAGTAACCGCCTTTCTACTAATCATTAACAAACCATTAATACTACTTATTACTCAATGATTTTACATTAGACTATAATAAGTTATACATTATAAACTATATTGGGTTAATTGTAAATATTTTGTTTATCAATATTTTCACTACCTAAATTATTCTGCTTAAGCATATGAAATTTAAAATATAAGTTCAAAATAAGAAATAATAAAAATATATTTCATTTAAATCTGTTGAATAAGAATGTAAATAATAATTTCTGTGAATAATCGTGAAATGTTAATTCTCTTTAGTAATAATAATATATTATATGAAATAAGTTAGTCAATAAAATATATAAATGTATTTTCATCAATTATGTTGGTATAATATAATTTAAACTAATACAAAATGTCCCTAAACATTTTTTTTTTAATTTTTATTAATTAGATATATTCTTATTTTATAAATTAAAATTATCTTCCTTAAAAATTGGGGTTTTTGTGACATACATAATATACCTACACCAAATAAACTGTCAAATAGATTTATATTATAAGTTTAAAGTATAAATACATGCTTATAATATACATATAAATAAACATGAAAATAAAAAATATTGGCATATCAAAATGTTTAAACAAAGATATTAGGTAAACTAAACTATACCTATTATATTGAATTAATAAAAAGTAATAATAAATATGATGAGCGTATATTTACAAATAGTTGATATACAAATAAACGTATTAGTTGAAATTTTCATAAATTCCAATAAAAAAAAAAACCGAATTTAGTTGACTATTGTAGTTAAAGTGTTCAATTGATGAAATCAATGTGATAAATTAAAAACGTAAAATGTGATTGAAATAAAAAATGTAATACATTGTGTGAATGCGTTTTAAACCTAATTTATCAAATTTAATTAATCAATGAACTTAATATAAATGTTTTTTAGCTTTCACTCAATTACGAATAATCAGTAGTATGGTAGTATTCACATTCACTGCACATCCATTGAATATTGCAGATACGTAGTTTCAAAGTATAATATAATATATATAATATATATATATATAATGTAAAAATCATATAAGAAACGTAAATATATTTATTTTTATAAATAAAATGTATGGATCCACTAAATAATTGATTGAATATTCTTATTGAGTAATATAGGTAAACTCAATAAGGATCAATTATAGAGCATAACAAATATCGATGGAGCCACATATAAGAGATAAGAATAAGACTAAAGATAAGACTAAATAAGTCTCTCTTATAAGACTTAAGAAGTTTGTGGTGTAATGTTTCAAATAATTGTTGATATCATATAAATAATCATTAAATTGTGATTTGTATTAGAATTTAAATACAATTTATTTCAAATATAATGAAAATAAGTAATAGCTACTCTTCTATTAAAAATAAATTATTATGGTATTTTTTTTATTCAAGTGATAATATTGATAATAGTTATAATAATATTGTAAGTCTTATGAACTTGCCTTATATGTCGACAGTGATTCTACGACGCACTCGAGGATCGCATCTCGACCGACAGTTACTGTTAAATTATCCATCCGGTCGCTGAATTTTGGTGTATCGCTGAATAGAATTTCTGCAAATAAAACAATCGTTATAATTAGTTTTAATCGTTAATAATTTTGTTTTCATATGGATTTAAAAAGTGATGTGAGCGTAAGTCAGATAGGTACTTAAAGAAAAATGTGATGTCTATCCCCCACAATTTAGGTACCTATATCCATTATTCCTAAACAATGCCTTGAAATTTGATTATTAATTGATCTATATACTTACTACCAGTGGCACCGATTTCATTTAAAATACCTATGACCAATTTCTATATATTATTAGTATACCTACTCATCTACTCCAACCCACCAGAAGTTCACTTTATAATTTTTTTGAGCTTCAACATTCAAAATTTTCGAGTTTCTCTTGAGACGTGGTAGTTTGAAGCTTGGTTTTTACAAATTTTGAATCCAAAAACCAAAATGTCTACTACCCATACACTTAAATTATCCATGTTATTTGTCATAGTTGGACTATAGGGTCGGCACTACTGCCTACTACGAACTGGAAAAAAAAACATCGACAATATTTACTGTGTATAATGTGTATACGTAAATAGTTTTTTTTCAGCAAAATAGTAATAGTTAAAAATGTTTCACGCGAGTCCGTAAACTGTGGTAACTTTGTGCCCATCCCTTAAATTTCTGTAAAGTTCAACATAATATACTATTGAACACGAAAAAGTGTGACGTAGGTACCTAAAGTAACGAAAAGCCATTAAACGACATCGTGTGTGATGTCGTGTATTGTTGTAAGTGTGTAATCGCGCATACGGTTTATCGGCCCGCTATTAGAGACTAGAGTAAGATTTCAAAACTTTTTCGAGGTCCATCATCACAGTGTGTCTCCAATCAGAAATGTTCGACCGGCACGTCAATTTCTGGTTTCGTTTTATCGTTATATTCCCATATTATATATTATATTATAATAATAATATGCTTATTAAAAGTTTAGGACTAAGCGTCGTAGCAATAGTATTATATGATGATATATGGTGTCTCAGATTATTATTGGTGGCATAAACTATTAAATTGTTTGAGGCGTAGTAATTTTTTTAACACCCACCCCATGTAACATTTTAACATTATATGCAATATATATGATAATATTTTTTATTTGTAGAACCATATTTTGTATGCAATATGCTTTAGGCTGCAGCAAACAACAGTGTATATGGCATTGTTTGAATAAAGGTTTTATCGAAAGTTTGTAAATTTGTATGTATTCAGAATGATTAAAATCAAATATAATTATAAAAAGTTGTATTTATACTTTCTTTTATCTTATTTTAATAATAGACTTATGAAAAATGTTATAAGTAAATCTGGTTAAATATATTTGAATATTAATACTGTATAGTCCGTCAAACTTGCTTTACTTCAGTACTCATATTATAGTTAATCTCGTTGGTATGGCTAAGATTTTATATGGGTTATTTTTATGAAAATTTAAACCAATTAATGTGTAGTGCTTATATAACTGAACAATTTTCAAAATCAAATAATAAGTACATATTACTCTAATGCACATAATATAAATTATTATTGATAGTGAACATTTTATTATCGACTTTTATCATCCTAGGTCACTTAGCTACTATCTTTCTAAGACCTACATCTACGCTGCTAAGTCTTGAGTCTTGGGTCTCAAAAAATTACTTTCCCGCCGAAACTTAATTGTGTCTTATGTAATGTTATTGTTGTCACCGTTTTAAATAGGGTTGTTCGATAAATTTATTCAAACGAGATGCCCACATCCACGAATGCCATTCATCGGGGGCCGGGGCCCGCATTGTTCAGTGACCCAGTTGCATATGCAATGGATTTGGAAACGACGCCTCCACATCGGCGCGCATGTAATGTGATTAAGTGAAATTGTAATTAAGAGCAAGGCTATTATTATAATTAATATTATAATATTATTGTGTTGTGAGAAAGAATATAAATAAAAATGGTAATGGAACAATTTTTTTCTTTCTTTTTTTTTTTTAAAAAAAAACGACTACGCCGATGGTTGTTGGGTGGGGGTGCAGTGCGGACCTTCGCCGTGATTTTTTTCTTTTAAGGATTTTTGGCGGACCTCCTGCGCATTGTGTGCCTAAGCGCGATTCGCGTGCTACGGTTTCCCGTAATAAATTCACCATGTACACCGCACTCGTACATATACATAATATATTATATACTTATACTTGTACTTATGTACTTACGTATATATTATATATATATATATATACGACAATAAATACGCACGCGGGTGGCACAATACTGAACTTGTGTATTGCACGAGGGAGTTTTTGGGGGGAGGAGGCAGGGCCCGCTCCGGCGTGATATTTTAATTCGGCCAGTCACGCCATTCGGCCGTTGTCTGTTCACGTGCGGCGACTGGTCACCCGCGTTTCACTATTTCACATATTATATACCTACTACACACAATAGATACGCGAGTTTAATAATAAATCGTCATACAATGTACTGGGTGATCCATTTAAACGGCTACGCGTTAATTTTCCAAATCAATTTGAAAGGAACAAAAAGTGTATGATAAAATTTAAAAAAAATAGGAAGCGATGCACACGAGGGTGAACATAATATGATGTATAAAAAAAAACCGGGATAAACGATTTTGGCTTAACCGTGTAAAAACTTCAAAATATTGTAGTGGTTTTTATATTTTTTTATGATATTTTGGAGATAATATTTGTTTGTTATATTATGTGGTAAATGCCACACTTCTTGTAGGGGCTTATACTTTTAGTATTACACTGTGCAAATGTGCAATATTACACTAATAAAATACATGTTTCATTCTTGCCGCATATTACTAACAACTGTTCGTCGTCACTCAACGATCGTTATACAAAAAACTTTTTTATAAGTTATAGCTACTAATTTTTTTTTTAAATAATAACAGTATAAAATAGTAAAAATATTTTTTCCATGCGGAACAAGTAGACATGATGCCCTAAAAAAGGCAAATCCATTTTAAACGGATGATCACTTTACCCAGCATATATCAAAATGTAGTGATCTACTACTTCACTCGTATACGCATGCACGCTGCTTGTATAATATTAATCGAAAACTACTTATTCAATATGTATAATAACTTTTGAATATTTATGCTTCAACATTTTTACAAAAAAGTTCTGCCTTCTGAATTTATGAAATTTTTTGGTTTTTTTTATCTCTATCTATACAGACAATGGATTTAGATTCCATAGGAATATTTTTGGATGTGTCCTATTATTACCAATGCGTTCTACGCGCATTTGTTAGAATGATGCAACGAGGATAATGAAAATGATATTTAGAGTTTTTATTCGATATTTTAAATAGTACTCGTATACTCAAGAATCGAATTTGCCCATGTTATTAATACCATAGCTTTAAGCTTATCAACAAATATATTAAATAGGTAAACATTTTTAAGTTACAATTTTTCCGATTAACTTTTGAAGTATAAATACACATTTAAATTAAAAAAAGTCATTGCTACCGAAAAGAAAATGAAGACATTTTTAAAAAAATACTTTAAATGAGAACTTATTTTTTTGATCAAAACACAAAATCTATTAGGAAATAAATTATTGCATGTAGTTATATTTAAACACAGATACCCTGTATACCTACGAATCGGACGACGAAGACGAACGACGAAGTATATCACGAAAAACGTGAGTGCGTATAGGTAAGTACTAACCATATACCCAATGATATATGTATATTGTATATATATATATATATTGTTACCACCACGCGCTGTCACTATATTAGCGATGTTTTAATTTCGCTCGGTCGAGAGAAGCAACAATAATAACGGCCACTTGGCGGTAGCGGCAGCAGTGGCGGTGGACGAATATAACATCAATAACCGTTGCGTAACGCGACGATTGATAACGATAAGTCACGCACACGTAAGTTATATATACGCATACATATTATATATATATATACACACAAAATAGAGCCATCCCTTTCACACTTTCATTGGGTCTTATCAGCGTAGGACACAGTCCCGCGTTGATTTATAATGTACATAAATAATAATTTTATATTGGTAGCCCGGTCGGCAGAACGTATAGTCGGACGTCTTAATTATAATAAGAAAGAAAGTTAGGTCTACCTATTCTACCTAGTACCTGTCCGTCACCGCCCGAAAGAGACTAAATTAATATATATTATTGACACTATTGTTATTAATTATTTTTATTTTACAAAATACTATACAGTATATAATATAGTACATATACTCGTATTTGTATAGAGGTATATAATATATTTCCTAATTTACGATTTCACGCTGGTCGAATAAAAATTAAACAGATGTAACAGTATATAATATAGTAGACCTGATTGTGATTTGTATACTCACTCGTATATAGATATTCGATGTATATACAAATATATAAGTTCGCTCTATCGTATATTATACTGCCTCCCATGGTGAGTACTATTATTATTATACGACGTTATCGATTCGTCCAAACAATCGCCCGACACGTCCACGAAAAGTTAAAAAACAAAAAGGAAAATATTTCAGTTTTCACCTTTATAGCCGTTTTAAAGCCGTCGGCGGCGCAACCCCGCAATAACGCGTCGGTGTTCGCATGACTTCGAAACGTGTAATTTAGTGGCCTAAGTGGCCCGGGCTACCCTCTCGCAGAAAAAAACAGGCAAAAGAAAAAAATATGTATATTAGAAATTCAGACCGACGTAAGAAATGTGTATTATAATGACGGGTTGTTGGCACTTAAAAACCGATGGTATATAGGGACTATAACATTATATCGACTTCGTCGAGAGGTCAAATGATTGATTAGTTAAACGATATTAAGCTTTCAACACGATTTTTAACATTGTATACGTAGGTACACCTTGTTACCCTTATTAATGAAACGTTATTATTATAATACTATAATATACTTCTTGATACACGCCGTTAAAAGACGAGTGTGTCACAATTCACGATTTGTCCAGAGCGGTTTAGTGTTAGTGTATACACACAAATATTATTATTATATTATATTTTATGTACAATATATTATTATGTCATTTAAATAGTTCTTTAGAAATATCATCCACGTAATTTTGCACCTAACGGTAATCGGAGTAAAAATATTGTCAAAATAAATTGCTTATTCAAACGCTCGCTATCATTAATTTTAACATAATTTCAATTTGTGACGTTGACATGTGCATACATGTTATCTTTCAAAAAGACATAATAGCTATATATATATTGTATCTACTAATTTTCTTTTAGCACTTGGACAGTAAATTGTAAATGTATTTTAAACAAATTATTATACCCATATACTTTTGAATATTCCCCGCATTCTATGCAAAATTAATAAGTAAATTCATAACGTGTCTATAAAGTTGTGATTAGTAAAATCAGTTAGAGTAATTTTAGTTTGTTATTACTTCATAAATTAAAACGAATCAAATATAACAATGTATTATTAATAATTATTATGTATTTAAACCGTTTAGTTATTAGATATTTTTTTGATTTATATTTGTATTTATTTATTTAAAAAAATATATATTACAGATAGACTTAATTTATATAATATTTTTTTAATATTGCACACCTTTTTATTTAAGTTGTATTTAAATACAAACAGTGTTCCATTAGAGTATAATTAAACAAACTTTTAGGATGCGATCACATTTAATCGGAATCAGAATATTATTCGTTTGTATAATTAGCTAAATTGGAGCTTAATTGAGAATTGAGATCATATCTTTACAAATATTTACCAAGAACGGTCAAATTAGGACTAATTGAGATATATAGATAGTGAAAATATCTTAACATCTTACAGTTCGGTAAATATTCGAATTTAAAAATCGAAAAACTAATAAATCACCTTCTTAAAAGATATTTTAATTTCAATTTAATATAAGTTCGATGTATATTATCAGAGTCTTGAAAAGCAAGTAAAATTTGTTTTGGAGTGTTTGTTATTTTCAGTAATCATACAACATTTGTTAATACAAAAATGGATTAAGAAAATAATGTATTAGAGTTTTCATCTTTTTGAAATCAAAAACGTTGAAATATGTAAAAATATGCAAATTAAAATTTAATATTTGACGTTGTTACACCATGAAATGAATTAGTATCTTACAAAATGCAAATATTTATAGGAGTTCTTTACCCTAAATTGAATAACAATAATGATGATTCTTGCAATATTTAGTTGTAAAAAGCGTTGAATATTATTATTCTTATCATTTATATTGATTTATCTTGAGAACTTTTATATAGTTTTTAATTACTTGTAATTTAAGTACTTTGTATTCGACATCTTTACAAAGTTAAAATTAAAGTTAAACTTAGGAAAATTATATACACATGTGTATACTTTAGTCTTTTATACATGCAAACATGCAAATATTAAATACCAAAATATTTTAATTTTAGCTTTTTTTAATATACATTTTAACTATAAGTATTTGATTCATCCAAAACTTTTAAACTTCAAATAATAATTGTCTCAAAATTAAAGGAACATTGAATGTAAGATGCATAAAATAAAAAATATAGTCACAAAATAATGGATTAACAAATTTAAAAACTATTAATTATATGAAAAAATATAGGTATGTATTTAATATTTTAATATCTTGGGATAATATATAAATCTAATAGATCAATAACCAAGAATTTCAATAGACGATTCAAGAATGACTTAGTGAAATGCTTAAGGATATATCTATTTATAAAATATATCTAATAGACGAAAAATTAACTTAGTAAATTCACATCGCAAAAAACGCAGATGAAAATACCATGCTTTTTAATAAGGATTAAAACTAAGCTCAACCCTGCAAATGAAATGTTCTTTACAACTATGATAATATCGCTACTAACTTGTATATTCATTATTATAGTGCACAGTATTGGCTGCCGCTTCCCAAACAAAAATCAAAAAATTCCTGAGAACCCTGGCTTCAAACTACTCCTTTGGTTCATGTGAGAAAAATAACTGCACAGTAAAACCTAAATAAAACAAAAGGAGTGCTCCAAATACATCTAAATCTAGTCCAAAACTACTCCTACTACCAAGACATATTTCTATAAGAGAAGATCAACAGGATTACTAAGAATTAAGATAACTTTTTATGTTAATTTGTATTTATTGGAAACGTATAATAATTGGTATGCTGAAATGGTGAATATTGTTAATAATAAATAATTTTTTTTTATTATTATTTAATATTATGTTAGCAGTGTTAAGTTTATACCAGAATGATGTTTTTTGTGTTATTATGGCTCTTATATATACCTACATAAAATATAATATAAATATTTGCTTTCTAATAATTTGTTGAAATAAATCGATTGATATAATACAAATTTTAATATAAAATGTTATCCAATTGAAAAAATCTAGTAAGAGTTTTATGTGACATAAAATTGGAATGAATGAAACTTGTCAGCACTTATTTCAATTTCCTTGATAGTTATGCGTTATAGTGTTATACGAGTATATATAGACCATTGCCAGAGTTTGGGTTTTATGATTATTATATGTTTTTTTTATTATGTCGGACAAATAATCAAAGCTTCCATCGGCGTGATTTGTATATCGTACAATCATGAACATATATATTTGATTTGAAGAAGCAATATTAGATACAATTCATACGAATTTGTGAAAACACTATATATAATATATTATACGTGTAATTAAATTCTTAGTTTTTATATACATAAATATATATATTATAATGATACATAATAGTAACATATATAATGTTCTTTAATATTATCTTTAAATATTAGTTTATCTTTAATTAATTCATTAACATTGGTTGTATTAAATTAAACGCGTGAAATTAAAATAATATTAAAAGTGTTATAATAACTATTACTATTTTTTTAGTTATATAAGTTGTTTGTGTTGAAGAATAATTATACATTTTAAAGAGAATATAGTCGATTTTATGTCAAGTATTTCATTTCATATTGAACATATTTATGTTCTTTGCGTGAATTCACGAATAAGGTTTATTCAAGAGTACTCGATAAGAGTTACTCCAGGGTAATATTTTAAAAATAAAAATTAAATTTCCATATATTTGATTAAAAAAAATTTAATGTTGAAATTAAGTTGAAAATAATCAAGTTATCAATTGTATCACATAAATTTATATTAGTATCCAATTTATATTTTAAATACATTTTTCTGTAAATCGTTTTCATAAATATTTCTTGAATATAAAATACAAGGGATATAATAGAAAAATTCTAAAAACAATTTTTGGCCAAGTTATTTGCCATTTAATGTTTATTTTAACAAAAATAAATTATATATTTATCTATTGTCAATCGGGTATATTATAAATTGAATTATTATTAGTAAGATAATAATAATAATAATAATAATAATAAATAATAAGTACAATTATTTCTATTTTACTTGAATTTCAATTATTATTTAATATTAAATAAAAATAAATGTATTACATTGAAGTATTCAAAATCATCTTACAGTATAATATTTTACACGTTGGAAATTAAATAAAATTGTGGGTTTTATAAGTTATATTTTTTATTACAGGTAAATTAAAATGCACTATTAATTAAAAATAACGATTAATGAAAATTTTAAATTAAAAATAAAATTTTTTTGTTATATCTAAATTAAAAAATACATTATTTTGTATTAAAAAAAAATTACTTATTACTCTAATTATTTTAAATGGGTATTCTGTATATATTTTTATTATTTATCAGTATCAAATGAAACAATACATATTTATAATGTATGCATTTTAGTAAAATTAATATTGATTGATTATAATGAATTAAGACATCTAAATCTACAAAATGCACTATATGATTGTTATTGTTATTATTTCCTATTCCTAAGGTTTATTTATAATGTGAAGTCAAGTAAACTATATTGAACATATAAATATAACATAAAGAAGTACAAAATAACTATGTACACCAGACACGAGTATTTTATTAAAGTGTATTGAATTACATAATTAAATATAAATTTTATAAAAATATGTTCAAATAAAAAAAAATTCAAATATTTTATTTATGGATTTTTAAACTTAGATTATAATATACATATAATTTTAAATACGAAAAAAGTTTTATATGAAACTTTTATCACTAAATTTTTATTACTGTTCATTAGTTTTCTTTCTGCTTTCTATCAAACTAAGTAGTCAACCGTCGAGAGAGATTTACCTGGTATGTTCATTATTTTATATTTTCAAGAGTTAGGTAACTTTATTTATTTATTATACATGATATATGTTGTGACACACAACTCGAATTAATATCACGTTAATGTTGATTGAAACAGAAAAGTTATATTCGTAACTAACATATTCTCTTCAACTCATAAATAAAATGATCAAAACATTCAAAACTTTGAGTATCAATTTTTAAGTATAGTTATATCTTTATAGTTTGCTAAATAGGTATGAAACCAGTAAGATTTTACTATTTGAAGAGCTATAGGAATTAAAAAATATTGTTCTTCTATAGAAAAATGTATGTCACTTCTATTTATGTATCTATTAAACTAACAAGCAATCATTGTAAAATAAAAAACAACAAAATAAAACAATAATTTATTATATGCTTATAATATAATGCATATATAGCATTATACTATATTAGATGGTATAATATTATAAAATAGTAGATAAGTATACGGTGTACGATAAAATTTTTTTTTTAATTTAAATACACCTTTCTATGGATTATAAACTGAACGTACCAATTAATTTTTACAATTATCTTTAAAATTTAGGTGTTTAATAATTGATTATAGACTTTATTTTTGTTAATTCCATATAAATATTGTATATACATTTTAATTTAATTTGTATAACATTTACATTTAAAATTTTATGATTTTTAGATTTATTTTAAGTTTTTCAAAACTTTTTGTAATTTATGTGATTATCTGTGACTATCTAAAAAACCATAATTTTCTAGCTTACATGGGACTATTGAGAATAAACTATATTCTATATTTACGTAATAATAATAGCCAGGGCTCGGGACTTAAAGCATTTGCTTATTTTTATGGATTGACTTAAAATGTAGTAGAGTGCTATGGAAGTGTATGTCATGTTGAATCACGTTCAATTATGAAATTTGAAAGTATTTGTTTTTGCTTTTTTGACCAGTTTTCTACTTTTTATGGGTTTTTCAGAAAATACCTCGGAAAATCTATAAACAGTAAAGCAAAATGTCTCGAAAGTGAAGTTTGATTTTTTTTATAATATAAAGATTTATTTATTTTTTTGATATTTTAGTTAGAAACCTTTCCATAATTTTGTTTCAATATTTTTTTGTAGTTTTTAATTATATTATTTTTAGTACAGTTACAAATTATGTCTAGTACCTAATTTTTTCATGTAAAAAGAAAGTTTTTTTTTTTTTTTTGATTAAATATTTTTGCTAATATTTAAGTTTTTTAAATGTTTATTTGAGTGTTTATAATGATGTTTTCAAGCGCTTATTATTAAGATTACACAAGTTTACCTTAAAAAAATTTCACGAAATGTGTGTACTGTATAATAATTTAACATCATATATTTTCATTATAATAACACTAGACCTTAATGATATATTATAAATGTATTTCCAATATATATATCATGAAAATAATTATTATACTAATCACTTGGAATATATTTTCGATGTTTTTTCTAAATTTATTTAAACATAATTACAGATACTTATCAAAAGTATGTGAATTTAGCAGCTACTTAAAAATACTTTATGAATAGTAATATTATTAAGTATTCCTTCAATATATAATTAGCAATTTTATGAGTATCTTAAAAATAGTGTCAAATTAAATACAATGCACATTTAAGTGATACCTATTAGAAAATAATTTTCATTAGTACTAAAATAAAATATTTTAGAATACTGAATATATACAGTATTCAAATGCACATGTTTGCTCACTATAATAGATGAGTAGTAATAGTACCTATACCTAAACGTAGTTTGTGTCGTTCACGCGCTTAATTAAATTCGTTTTACTATAATATGAACGGACTATTTTTGTGCCAATAAGCAATCGCATACAATAAATATATTATTATTTTGTGCTGTGAACGGATTAAATTCGACACCCACCTTTGGTGTTGTGGACCATCGTGAAAACGAGCATTGACCAAAAGTACGTGGACGATACTGCTGTCATGACGGTGGCGGCGACGACACTGCGCGGTGACTACGGCCGCACGCGGTCTGTCCGTGGGCACCTCTGGTTCGTGAGCTCGGAAAACTGTGGCGTGCATCGGCGGTGGCGGTGGCGGTACTATCAACGGCCGGTGACGTTGTCGGCGTTGTCCGTCACCGTATTATGATATCCAGTCAAACGTCTGGCGCGTTGACAGTTACCGCGGTCGTCACGTGTGGTTCAAAATTACAGTAAACAGGGTATGCCGCGGGAAACGCATGGTTTTTAAATAATAATAACTCATACATAATCAACTTTATATTTTACCAACACAACAAATAAAAAAGAATTACCTATCGTGTTCGAAAAATTATGTCGTGAAGTTGTCGGCCGTTTTCTGAAATGCGTATTTGTACGGCTTTCCAAACCTGTAAACTCCGTTATCCAGCATTTACTGCGGAACAGTGGTGTAGTCATAAATATTTTTTTGAGTATACACCTAAATTGAGAAATATATAATACGTAGAAGGCTCTGCCCCTAGTCTAAGCTAATAGAAAGGTTTAACTTACTACAAATTATTATTTATTTAATTAACAATTTTAGAAGTTTATATTGTACATTTTCAACCTGATTAATATAAAAAACCAAGACAAAAATAAAAAATAAATAAAATTATTGTTTGAAATAAAACACTTTGGCGTGGAAAACATTCATTTAACTATTTAAGTTAAATATGTCTCAACATGTATTAAATGGTATATACAAATGTAAAATATGCTTTTAAAACAAAAATAACTCAAAATATGCATTTATATGTGCAAAATAAAATTTCAAAACTATACAGCTTTGCGTGAAAGCATGAAGCGTACTCTGCTTTTTATATGACTGTGCAAAATAAATATGCAAATGCTTCAATAGTCTTCAGTCCTAATGATTACCTTTGCTCAAACGACCAATTTTATTGGCGGAATTAGTTTTTTAATTGATTTTTCCTATTTATGTATTGATGCAATAAATTCGGTCCACCATCCATAGTGTATGGAAATAATAATTATTGAAAGCAGGATAATATACCTATGTCATTACATTACATTTATACCTATTTTGGCTGCGTACGAGTTGATTCCCGGGTAGGTACCTATTTACCTACACCGAGAGGAATACGATTCCGCTCGTTATATTTTTTTGAACACGATTTCGCACGTTCTATTATTTATTAAAATACAATAGGAATAAGGTACAACGTTTTAAAATTTAATTACGTTTAGAGTCGTCATAATAAAAATTTAATTTAATACAATTTCTTTTTATAGAGTCGTCATTACAAAAATTTAATTTAATACAATTTCTTCCCTTGGTACATAAAGCCAATAGAAATTAAATATTTTAACATATTATTATGTATTTGTAGTACGCTCCCGACACAAAGCAAAGAGCTTGTCGCTCCGCCACGCTGTGGCAAAACGGTGCGGACGGCGCGGGTGTCTCATCCAGGCGAAGCTAACCCACGATCTCGCCAAAACTATTTCTGACTTCCGGACCTTTGGCCGGCTCCAAGATCACGCAGAGGTCTTCCGCGAGTTTGCCATCGTCTGACGGCCCGTTTTCGTCGACTACGGCAGGCGTTCCTAGTGTGCAGGAGGTATCGATGACGTTCTGCAGCAGCGCGACATCAAGCGGCGCGTCTCCACCAGCCGGTGGTCCACACACCGACAACAACACATGTTCGACGACATAGCAAATCAATAAATCAGTGGACTTGTCGGCGGATTCGTCAGCGAACACGTCGGCGGACTTGTTGGCGGACACGTCGGTGGACTCATCGGCGGACTTGTCGGCTTCAATCAAGGTGTTTTCGATTTCTGTGATCCGGTCTAGGATGTCAGCGTTGATATCGATGAATTGAGAAGCCATTTTTTTTTATGAGGAAATGCGCAGGTGTACACGTCTTAAGATTTAGATTGACAAAATGACAAATACACATGTTAAGAATATCGTCGCTTACCGTCGTGGCCGATGATTTCGAAAATCGCCCGGACGACGAGCACAGCGTGTTTATTACAAGCCAGCAAATACCTGTATGTTCATCAATTCTAATCGCGGTCGACATTAGGATTTTGCGGGCCCGTTTATTTTTCCGAACACTATTATTTTTATCGATATATTATATTATCTAGTAATATATCATGATAATTGATTATAGTAATTTTGGTATATGATATTATTTTTAATACAGATCTCGAAATAGTCGAGAAAATACAATATAAATAATGGTATACTTATTTTTGTTTTTAGTATATTATATGTTAATGTGAATTATAAGTTTAATCTTTTACAGTACTGTGAAATGTTATCAAACTGTGTGCTATTATAATATTACAAGTACATCCTATACCATATTAGGCTAATAATAAATCTGTAATAATTTAAATTTTCGCTCCAAACATATTACCTATATATAGGTCCGTTTTTCATTCATGATATTTATTTACACGTGTAGATTGGTAATAATATAATATGCTACCCGTTCTTCTAATTATTAATATATTTTTTAACGATTAATTATTTAAATTCGAACGCAGTGAAAACATATTAAAACAATTGAACATTACATTCATTTAACTTATACATTATATAATACAAGTATCGGTTATTTTTCAATCATTTTGAATATCAGACAAAACTTCAGAGATCTCATATTTTTTCAAGGCGACTCCTGGTTGTAGTCCGTACAAAGTATAAATAATGTGTTTTCAATGGTTATTCAAATTAAATAAACATTTCGATTGTATCTTATGTATTTTAATGTAAATATAATATAGCACATTCACGCGAACTAACAATGTATTTATGTATATTTGACACTTTATAATTCTTTTTTATGTATGTCTATAATCAATTCGACTATGTATGTATTTAATTATCTACGTTGCACTTGTAATGTATTTTAGTCATTTTTCTATGTATAATATATTATACCATGATATATATATATCATGTTACAGCGTGTGATAGACTTTTGAATTTCAAACGACGGTAAAAGACAATTTTGCTAAGGTAATTTTAATATTTAAAATAATGGTATAACCTTCAAAATGTTTTACTTAAATACAAAAAAGTTAAATGTCTTTAAATAGCACATACAGCTCCAAATGTAAGTTTTAAATTGAGTTTTGAAAATGATAATACAAATATTCCGCGAAAATTTACAGTCTCTACTCTCTACCGTTATTAATTTATGAATTAAAACATAAATAACATGAGGTTTTCTCTACCGTGCGCAAAAACATTGAATCATGTATGTATATTGTATATTATATCATTATATGTTATTAAAATTATGATTAAATATAATAGTAATTATATAGTGCGGAATGTGGCTAACTTCATGGATTTCAATAACTCCCTTCGAATATTGTAAGGTGCGTGTATTGTTAACGTACACGATTGATTATAGATCTTCCCATAATAAGTCTCACATCGAAAGTATAGGGGAGTGGAGTCTACGGTGAAAATCAGTTTTGAAATAATGCTTCACGGGAAACGTTTGGTGTGCTATTTTCCACGCCACGATAGAGATTAATTTGTATTAACAACATAACACAACGGTACAAATCGCTAACTACTTTGAAATCGGTACCTATACTGTAGGTAGTAATAAACAATATAAAAATCGAGTAATAGTCAATTGAAAACCATGATTTTTTTGTGGCGGACAATGTATAATAATATTACAATATTATACCGAATTTTTCAATTAAAATAATTCAAATTATAATTTACAAACAATTTACACAAGTGCATGTTAAACTATTGAGATTGTTTGTTATCGAATAAATTTTAGACTTCACCAAGTTCGATAAGAGTTCTATTATCCAAGTTTCGATCAAGTAAATTCCAATTGAAATTAAAAGGTATACGTTGTCTATAGGTACACGATCTAAATTTATATTAGAATTAATGACTTACAATCTGTGTTATTATAGTATCAACGTAATAATTTATCAACTGCATTAAAAACACAAATATTTAAAATAATATTTTAGTATGGAATTATTTATTATTATTATTATTAATAATAATATATAAATATAATAAACAAAAAGAACTTGACGATTTAAAAATGTCATATACTTTTGTCTTCTTAATGCTATAAGTTCCTTATTCGAATTTGGACGATCAGGATATTTTTAAATTTTGGGGTTATATTTTTTACAGTAATATACAATAATAATTGTTGTTCATAAACGAAAATTGAATATTGATTTTAATGAAAATATTTTATATTCGTAAAATAATTTGTTATTAGGAATATCGTGAGGGTAAATTTTAAAACATGTATACTATATAGGTATCATATAAAAGTCCATTTGTTTAAAAAATAAATTAATATTGATCCTTAGTCCTTAGCGACTACCGTTGACATAAATTATTTAATATTTATTTATAAGTTTGCCATTAAGTGCCATTATACCTATTAGATTAAGCAATTATTTTTTTAACTCCTAAAATCTATTTACATTGGTGGTAGAATAGGAATGATTACTAAATTAATAACAACAAGACATGTATACATTAGTTAAAGAGAACATCCAGCAACAGCAGATTTAGTATGGTGATAACTAGGGCTTGGAAGTTGATGACCTTAAAAACATTAAATAATGACCTAAAAAAATATGCAAATATGACAAATGACAAAAAAAAAGCCTTAAAAGATGACCTAATAAAATTACAAATATTTGTTTTAAATTAACAAAAATATAAATTTTTTAAATTGTACTCTATTTTACTTTAAAATTCTATAAACATTTATCAAAGCTTACAAATTATTCAAAATATGACATAAAAATCACAAAAAAATGTTATTAAAAATTAAATAAAAAATTGTCGGCATTTCGAATATATTACAAAAAAATAATAAAATATAGGTATAATAATATAAAAATGATGACTTTTATTGGTGAGATAAAATCGGATAGGTTAGTACGTGGTAATTTCAAAGTTCTAAGTAAATTATCAGCATAAATGGCATAATGATAAGAAGTAAACTAATGTGAAATCAGTAAAAATGACTAAAAATGTAGGAAAATGACCAAAAAATGACTTAAAAAGTAATAAACACCAAACAATGCAAAATAAAAATTAGTTGTTCAGATTCACTTGATAATGAAACACATTTGTGGCCAGGAGAGCATCGTCTAAAAATTTCCAAAAAAAAAATGCAAAATGCATCAATTTCCGAGTCCTAGTGATAACTAAATTGTGGTATTTTTTATTATTAAATGTATAAATGATGTATATATTATATTCATAACTCATAATAATAAAAAATTTATTTTTAATGATTAATTATGTCATATGGACAATTTTATAAGCTAAAGCTTACTGTAGCTTTTTCAATTCTAAAAAACATTCCGGGACTCAAAAAATCAATTATCAAAAAAATTTTTTTCCTAAAAACCTTCTTCTGACAATTACAAACAATTAAAAAAAATTTTGAACCAAATCGGTTCAACCGTTCTCAATTGATGAATTGTTATACATTTTTGGCTGAAAATATAGATCAATAAATGTGTAATTTATTTCTATAATTAGTATATTCAAAAATTTTAACATCACAATTATATAGGTTACATTTTATAATAAGTATAAAATACTACAACTATGGAATAATGAATCAATAAATCAAAAAAACAATAGGTACGGTTAGAAAATTTAGAAAAGCTATATAGCTGACCTTAGTATACTAGCCGTGTAGGAAGATAAGAACATGTAACGTGCTCGATAATCTTTATGAAAAAAGCTTTAA
Organism: Rhopalosiphum padi; assembly: GCF_020882245.1. Taxonomy (NCBI): domain Eukaryota; kingdom Metazoa; phylum Arthropoda; class Insecta; order Hemiptera; family Aphididae; genus Rhopalosiphum; species Rhopalosiphum padi. The sequence continues at coordinate 5,201,695 of NC_083598.1, read as the reverse complement.
CTACCTATGCAGAAATTAAAGTTGTAAGAAATGAGTGTAATAGCCGTAATAACAAAAAGGTATTTTTGCTTTAATTTAAGTGTTACGTTTAATTTTTTTTTTTTAATTATGATGATTCGTTACTCTAATACAAATAATCGTAATAGATTGGCTAGGTTGTATTTGGTTATTCTTATTATTATGTATTATATAAAAAAAACCTACTTTCCATTAGTAACCTAATATATCATGCGTATTGCGTTGTTACTATGAGAAAAACACTGTAGGTATAGGTACGTCATATTATCAAAACTTTCAATACGAAGTCGTTGTAATTATAAATATAATATATTATATTATAATATAACAGTGTGCTTGTATATGCGTGAAAATGATTGAGAAAACTCAGTATGCCCAAGAAGCGAAAAGGACGCCCCTCGTCAATATTATGAAAAAGCAAATAAAATAAACGTCTACGGGGCACGAGAATCGGAGTAAGAGTATATATACATATAGTGAAAACAATATTACAGTATAGGCGTGTAGTATTATATAATGTGCATAACGACGGCGGCCGTCGTCTTTGCGTGAAATAATTGTATGCAAACACTGCTGCAGTAGTTGGTATAATATAGTCTGAGGTATTATACCAATATATGTATAAGAAAAAACCATTATAGCATTAAAATACCTAGGTATCTATATAACTCTCGTGGTCGACCCATTTATGAGTTGTAGAATAACAGTAATAAAGAAAAAAATCGAAACGAAAAGAAGTAAATTATAAATAATGAGCTGCGATAATATGCGTGTAACCATATAGTTGCAATATATATATATGTGTGTGTGTGTGTGTTTGTGTTTGTGAGTGTTAATACAACTAAACAGTGGTGGCTATAGAACGACTTGAGTCGTCATCAATAAGGCAGCTGCCAGAGACTGATATACACAAGTACTTGGTATACACATAATAATATACGAGTATACGAAATGTTGTACCTATACTTGTATGGCATTGAGCACTTCAAATGCGATCGCACGTGGAATGAAAAATAATCCTTTGCTCGTACACTCTTATTATAAGCGAGTGGAGGTATATTATCAACGAGCGAGGAGATTCGTCAGATACGTCTTATTACAACGCATTTCATATTTTCATTGTCAATTGAACACGCTCATCGCTCTATACGATTCGGTGGCGTGAGTTGGGCTAATTTTTAGCAGTCACAAAATTCACTCGAAGCGCTCAGGATCCACCGTGTGGGATTGCCATAAGACACACTTATGTGTAACGACCTGTTCGATAATAGTTATTCGTATTACTGTGAACTATATATACTAGTTTAATATTAACGGGGTTGAAGAAACATATTATATTATTATCTATATTTTTGATAATACTTACTCCTAACGTGGGTTCGACCAGGCAAACGCGATGTTGGCAAATGATGGCGGCGTCCAGAGATGGAGCATAGTACGGCGGAATTTCTTACCGAGGATGTCACCGGCCGCCATGCAGTTGTCTGGTGGCCGAGTGGCAACCGTCGCGAAATCGTCGTGCGTACTTATCGACGAGTACACCAGCCACAGCACGGTACACGGAATGCGATACATATCCAAAGCCGGTCTGCTGGAGAAGTGAGTTATTTTTTGTTTTAATACAATGATAAATTAATATTTTACAGTCAAATTTGTCTAGTCTTAGAGCAAATTGTCCACTACATTGTCTATAGCATAATATATAATATGGAAGCTTTCACATTTTTTAGAAAATTTTCAGCTTTAGATTATGAAAATAAACACAAGTCACAGGGTCGGCCTGGCCAGGGCCGGAGGCCCGGGATTCCTGCCTGGGTCCTTGCCGTTCCTGAGCCCTTGTACTGTGTTACCCAAAAATACAGTATACAATTATTGGACCTCAGAAAATAATTCTTGCCTGGGCCCTCGGGTTACCCAGGTCGACCCTGATAAGTTATGTATAAATTGGTGTTGATAAAATATCCTTTAAGTCAATATCCAGTGGTGGAGTCCTAAAAGTATATTTTAAAAACGAGGTGACATATTTAACCTCCCTATTATATATTCGTAAGCAAATTTATTAATTTTTTAATAAAATTTATTCAAAGTCGAATGACGTTTCTAATAACCTTATATACTAGCTCTGATAACTATGGTTTAAATTTATAATTTTTTTCAAATTAATAGTTAATACTAGGTATCTAGTATACTACAACAGTCACTTATTGAAAAATAAAATCATTTTTAATGGGTTTACTTATAATATTGAAATATTTTTTTGAAATAATACAATTTTATAAAGAGTCAAAAAGTTATGAGTTAACAATTTGAATGATCGTATAGTCTTAATATACATCAAATTATTATTTTTTATTTTTTTTTTTATTTTATCAAATTAAAAATTTACTATAATATACAGTTAAATAAATAATTACCATACATATAAATTATGATGTTATAACAGTTATTTGTGTGCATCATAATTTGTATCATTATTACACACTGTTATGCGGTAAAATAATATTGTGTCTATATACAATTTTTCCATACTGTTTATTTTTAAAAACGTATTTACTTTTTAAATCACCATTACGTGCGCTCTTCAAGCTTGATATTAGCTGGAAGTAGAGATTGGAGTTATGTACACAATATATAATATAATATAATATAATATGATTTGCGAAACGTTTATGCACGCTAAAAATATTATGTGATTTATGTTACATGTTACTGTAAATATACATATATAATAATAAAAATAATAATTAATATAAACGGTCACCACGTGTAAAAATATGATGTTAAAATGCGAATAATGAAAAACACGACAATACAGTAAATGAAATGAAATTCTATATACCTTCATGAATGCGTTTGACAGGGACGTATTCTATAGTAATTTGTTAAGAGGACAAAAATTATTTTATCTTAATTTTGTCTTCACAAACGAAAATAGTTTACTTCACAATCAACAGATAGATTATAACCTGCATGTTTTATGTAGCTAAAATTTTGCAAATGAATTTAATAAAGATAAACTTATTTAATATTTTTTAAGTACCTATTTAAAATAATGTTTTGTTAATTTAATAAGTAAACTTTCTCAAATAACAAGTAATTGTAAAGGGTATCTATTATATCATTAAAAGTATACAGATCTCAGGTATCTATTAGGATTTACAAATCTTTATAATAATACCTATGTTAACTATAGATAATATTATTATAATAATATACAATGATGACTGTTTTTTTCAATGAGGGAAGGGTTTGAAAAACTCCTTATTGGTTACGTCTCTTATTTATGATTACATATATATTTATTTATACATAAGTTAATGATCTAACTCAATTTTTTTTCCTTCGCCCTTTATCCTTCCATTATTTTTTCCCATAGAGAAAATTTCCCTGCAGGAATGTCCTTCTATGTCTATGACGAGTACGATGTATAGCATACATTTTCCTATACCTATTATACTTAGAGTAAAAATATTTATACAATTTACAAATTTTTTTCTTTTAGTTGTACCTTATGTCAGGGAGTCAAAATGGTTTTGAACCCGGGAAAAATTTACACGGTTTCGTACCCGAAATTCGTAACTCGGAAAAAATCTTATCCATTTTTTTTACCCGAAATCCGTTACCCGTAAAAATATTTATCTGATTTTTAACACAAAACTCTCAACTCGTTAAAAAGGGCGGTGGTCGTTTGGGCGAAGATAATAATTTTGACCAAAAAATAAGAGTCCATTTGGGCGACTATCATTTATACCGTTTGGGGCGAATGGAATTATTTTTACCTATGCGAGGTAAAAACCTGGTGACAGATACAGATGATATTATTCCTAATCATTATTAATTACACTATTATAGACAATTTAAATAATTAATTGTTGAATGTACATTATGAGAATTTTCAAAGAAAACCAATAGATTACTTTAAAATGTACTAATTATATTATAGGTAATTTTATTTATAATTTTTTGATTGTAGCATATCCCTGAGATATATAAAGGTGGAACTGTGGAAGGGGATATATACAAACCATTTTGGGGAGGGGGCTATGATTTATTTTAAGAAGCTTAGCCCCCCGAACCCCCTCAAATTGTACTTACGATCTGTAGATTCCTACCTATACCTATATAATAATATTATATTTTTTTTAATAGGACTTATTATTAATTATTTATATTTTTTATGATTTTGTTTAATTAATTGTTGGGTGTATATTATACCTAAGCATTTTCATACCACCCAAACGTTATACAATGGTGCACCAGGACTACTTAAAAAATATGGTAACATTTGCTATGGAAGTTTGTCAAATAGTCTTGTTACACCTTATTTATATATTCGCCCAAACGGTATTTTTAATTGAATAAACCCTCACCCAAACAGTATATATTTATTCACCCAAACAGACCATATTTTGGGTCTACGCCCGATAAAAATGTTCACAGGTTTCAAATCCGAAACCCAGTATCTTAAAAAAGATTTTACTCGGTTTTGAAATTTGAAAGATATTTATTACACGACCAAGAATAAATAAGTGAAATACAATTATTAATGCGAGTAATGTGACATTAACTACTAATGACTAATAAGTAATTTTTATCAACTATCAATTTATTGTATCTATAAAATATAATTAAATGTATTACCTTTAGGCTTTATGCATCAGACTTTAAGGGTTATTTCAAGATCTATAAGTATTATTGAACTTATTTTGCTGCAATTTGAGCCGAAATCGTGAAAAAAATTAAAATATTGTCTGTTATCAATAATTTTAATTTTGATCCCGTTATATCAAAAACTGGCTAACTAAAAAATATCAACCGGAAACATTTTACCGATTTTTGTACCCGAAATCCAAAACCCGCAAAAAATTTACCCGGTGTTAAACCTAAAACGTGAACCCCGCAAAAAAATTTATCTGGTGTGGAACCCGAAACCCGTAACCCGAAATATCTTAACCCGTTTTGACTCCCTGCCTTATATTGTACACTAAACTATTGGTTCGTCTAGTATGATTTAAAAATAGCTATTAGGTATACATTTTATTATTTTGCATATATAGGTATTTATCAATTACTAACTGTTAACTTATAAATACAATTTTTAAATATTTTTTCGAACATTTTATATTATATTTTAGGGATTTGTATGTAAATTTTATACATTGTGGGGAATTTTAGACCTTAGAACATTTAAAAAATGTGCTATTAGAATTCTGATTTACCACGAACAGGTGTTCGTTATTCGTGCTGCACAAGCGTGTTGTGTACTTGCTCTTACAGGCATTTACCTAAACCGTAGATAATATCTATTGGCTATTACTAGTGTTTGAACATTTTATGAAATTTACAATTTTGAAATATTTTAGTATTTTAATAAATTTTGTTTTCCTTTTTTAAATAAGTTTTATTTTTACGAACATTTATCATTCCATTTATAAATATATAAATTATCAAAAGCCTATAAGGAATTGTATACGATTAAAGCTTTAAATCTATGGGATATATTATTATTAGCTAGTAAATCATTATTATCAATAATTGTATTAAAAAAAAATTCAATACAACACGTTTTTGTCAAATATTTCACCCTATACTATATGTTTATGGAAAAATATTTCAGAATTCAAACACTAGCAATTACCTATAGATAGGTATGATTATTAATGTCACAGCGAATGTGCAAGCAATATAAAACATGAAGCACTTAGTTTCTATTAATAATTCACCAACAATTTGAATAAACAATGAAAATCACAATTTATAACGCATTTTATAACGTCACATTAAATTTTTTGAACATATTTGCAATTTGTGTTCTTTTTTCAGTTATTTAAGCCATAAAAAGTACAATAACCTTCTGAATTATTATAATATAGTAATTATGTTTTTAAATTTATGCACCTAATATAAATTTTACCTACAAAGTCCGGAATTGTACATTTCGCAATTTGTACAGTGATTATTGTACGCATCGCAAATTGTATAATGTAACTTGTACAATCTAGTTACTTTGTACAGCAACATTGTACAATTCGCAATGTGTACAAAAATCACTGTACAAATTGCGAAATGTACTATTCCGGACTTTGTATGTAACATATATATATGTTAGAATCGTTAGATAGGCTGATAAAAAACAGTTCGTCGTCCTGATAAGTTATTACAACTAAATAACTTATGTATATATACTTTTTATATTATTATTATTATGGTATTTTATATAAGTACACCTTACAGGCTACAATTATAATTAAATAGATAGCTATTTAAATATATATATTTTTCAGTAATTTTAAATTGAAGTTCATCAATCAAAAGCTAATAATATAACGAGTCGCATGTAATATACTCAATATTATAATATATTATACCTATTTGTTTATGCTGTATGAATAAACATATTTTGATTAACAAGATTAATTTAATGGACCAATGTCATAATAATATATAGCCATATAGGTCACTTTATATTTGATGTCTGAGTCGTTCAAGCAGTGACTATTGACTGCTGAATATTTAAGTACCCTTCTGTTCCACTCTTACAACGTATTATATGACCGTATACCCAGCATTAATATTTTAATAACAATTAATAAGTGCATTCAACAAATTGAATTATTTGAATAATCTAGTCTAGAACATACTAGCTGTATAGTACATAATGCAGGTAAGTATAGTTGCTATACGGAGAACACTCTTATCGTTTTTTTAATATAATATCAATACTATAATGTCCAACTACGATTGTCACAAAATAAATGTTATGTTTTCAAGAGTTTGAAATTAAAATTAATATAATAATACCTACACTCTTAGATATTGATTTGCATAATTTATAGGTACAATTATGATATTATATACTTGTTAAGTGTTTTTTATACATAGATAAATGTAACGATTTTAAAAACCACAAAAGAAGTGTACCCACGTTATTAAGAAAAAAATAAACACATAATATAGTAATTATTTATGATCTGTAAAAAATCACCTTTACCCTCAAAATATAAAAATAATATATAAAAATGTCTATTTAACGTTTACGCGGCTAGGTTAGCTAGGTATTACTTTGATAATTATTATGCCACCATCGCTAGACTTAGATGGCTATGTTAAACGATTTTATACATATATATTGTTTATATTGTATATACAATAATAAGGCATAATATGTGTGCTTTCTTACATATAGTGCGTTCACTTTCGGCGGTGCAGATTTAATTATTTTATGGCGGCAAAGAGGGATCGTCCGCAGATTTAAGATAATTTTGTACGGCAGAATAAATACTATTAAATATTAGATATTACATACGTTATGGTAATAAATATGAGTTATAGGTTAGTATAATTATATCATACTCTGTAAACTATTACGTTATTTTTTTTAAATTTGGGGTGGGTACAAATCCCTAACACATTTATACGCTACCGATATAACATCAGTCTTAATATTCTAAACATCGTCTTCCATAATGCATTATACAATAAATTTAAATTCCATTCGGTTTTACAGCGATGTATTTTTTAAAATTTATTATTCTAAAAATTCCACACATTATTAAAATATGAGAATATGTTTGCTATTTGGATTGCGTTTATAGAATGCCTAATGTGATAAACGTGCTCATAGACGGAGCAAGCTATATAAAACATTAGAATACATAATACCGTCATTTCATTTAGAGTATAAGAAAATAACTCTAAAAGAGTGCGAAAAGACTTGTGGTTACTGAAATAGAGTAATAATGTGATAATATGTTTAGTAAATAATTATTACCACTTAACATTTTAACTCAATTACATCATTAATAAGAAAAATAAATATTAATTTAGAATTTAGAAGTGACAGAGTGATAGAATATGTTTACATTCATTGCAAAAGGTTTTTTTATTATTCTTACATCTTTACTTACTAAATTGTATTGTAAATATATTTTAATTAATTTAATAAATGTCATATTGTTTTATGTTTATTGTTACCTATACTCAATAATGTATGGTTGAACGATTAACAAATATTTTCAAAAATGTTAAACACGCAAATACGAGACCGTGATGTATAAAAATATAAACATTATTTGTACAATTATTATTAAGTTAATATCTAAAGTATAGTAGTATAACTTAAATATAGAATAGTAAAATCCTTTTTGAAACTAAATTTGAGCATATAATTTCCGTTTGATGAATGTTACGTGGGCAAGTAGACAGGTAGGTACTTATTTAATGGTTGTTTATAATATTCAAGTCAGAAGTATTTCTATCATAACACATAATAATATAGATATAAAGGGAAAACTTTTTAAGAATATTACATATGTCTTATATGTACTTCTTTAGACATAAATTTGTTCGTTCTTAATGATGTACAGTTGGACCATATTTTAATTCTAGTCTTTAACAGCGGTGGTGATAAAATATGTAGGTAGGTACGCCAAAAATTACTCTTTTACTATATCACAATATAAGTAGGTAATTAAAAATTTTATTGTGGTACCTATGTTACATAATTTTAATGTACCTAAATATATTATTTAGATCGCAGTATTAATTTTAAAAGTTATACCTAGTGCTAGTTTAATACTTAAACAGTTAAAATAGTTTCTACTTTCTATAACGCTGTACCTATTAGTATATGACATAACAAATGGGTAACTGCAGTAAAGGACAAAGGTCGAAGAGTATAATAGTTAAGTATAATACTTTTGTATCTATAACCTATTGTGAGTAAAATGTATTAAATATTTTATATATAATTAAATAATAGACTACTTTGATTTCAATCTAACGACATTTTAGTTTTCTTAGTTATTTTTATTATTATTACAATTACAATACACAATTAAAACTATCGTAAAATGATAATTTTTTTCATCTAATACTGACATACTGTTATTATAATTTGTAAAAATGTCTAAAGAAACCACGACATTATATCACTTAGTTATTCAATGCAATTTTATTAGATTTATATAACTAATTACTAATTGTACTTATTGTACAAAAAGCAAATTATTATATTAAAATAAATTACTTGTCATATAAATACAAATTAAATATTGCAGTAAGTGTTAAACACTAAAAAGATAATAACCATTTGAAAGTAATTATTATACAAGAGGCGTGATGTGGGGTCTGATCCCTCCATGGCCTATTTTTAGGGCATTATTAATATCTAAAAAGATTTTTTTCGTTCATAGACAATAGATTAGTTTTTTTCTAAGATCTACCCCTTGCCCTAAACAAAAGTTATGACGTATATCTATACGCCATTGGTAACCATTCTATATTGTATTAATATTAAATATAATACCAGTGACGTATTTAAAACTTATCATAACACATCCTATCTAACAAAGTAATAACTAATAATAAAATTAATTTATCATACTATAATAAACGAAAAAGATTATTTTGAAATAGAAAATTAAATCAATTATTAATATGGTTGTTATACGGAAAACATACAAATTGTACTAGTTTTCAATGAGCAAATCTTTCTCGCTTAATATTATTTTATGAAGTTTTTTTCCAGATTTTTTTGGATTACAATGTTAACCATTTGTGGACTGTCAGCATGTTATATTGGTAACGAGTTATGGCTCAAGTTCCGTTCCATGCCTACACAACTGGCAGTTAAAGATACCCATGTGCCTTTGTACGAGTTTCCATTTCCTTCGATTACCATTTGTCCAGCGATCAAGGTCAAAAAGACAAAAGCTCTTGAATACTTTTCAAAGTAATCAAATTATCAACTATGCGATATACTTACATCAATAAAAGCTTCTTTTTCACAAAGGCTTTTAACTTCGAAAAACCATCCGTTTGAAAAATAGTTATAATATTGTTGTAATAGATATCCATTATTTCGTAGGTTCATCAGTATCGACAACGATACAATAAAAACTGAACTAGTGTATGTAATGAGCGCTTTATCGACGATGCAACAGCCAACTTATTTTCGAATGGCAGAATATGTATCGAAGTCCAAACATTTGTTGCCCTTGTTCAGAGATATAAATTTGACCGATTTTATGTTAACCACACTGCCAACATGTGATGAACTATTTGGTCGGTGCAAATGGCATGGTGAAATTATATCATGTTGCGACGACGTGTTTTCACTTCAGAGGACCGAGGAAGGATTTTGTTATTCGTTCAATTCTCTGACTTCTGAAGCAGGAAAACATTGGTAAGAGTGATAAGCCAATGAATATAACTTTAATTACATGATTTAACAATGGTTCTGTTAAGATTTAAAACCCTCTGAAGTATAAAACATGACATATAATATATATATACTATAATAAATAAACACACAAAACATAATATAATATTACCAATAAACATTTACAGTCCTCTTTCTGAAGTGTTGGAAAACGAAGGTATCGTAGAAGAAGATGACTATATGTATCCCGGATGTCAACTGAAGAGAAACACCGCCGTAGGTACAGTCACGGGTTTAGAAGTGTTTCTGTATAAAACAAATATGTCTGAATCGTTGGGCTTGGGACAGCGTGACAAAGACGGTGCTAGGGTACGAACGATGAAATATACAAAATCGATTAAGACGATACCTACAACAGTTCGTACCTAATCTTATAATTATAAACATGTACAGGTTATAATTCACACATCGTATCAGTTTCCAAACGCGGGAGACGGTATATGGTTAAAATCCGAAGAGGGTCGACGACTAAACATAATGATTTCGCCAGTGATAACCGTCACCAGCAGTCGAGTAAAAGATCTAAGCGTGGCGGCGAGGGGCTGCGTGTTTCCGGATGAAAGAGAGTTATACATCTACCATGTGTATACGCAGAGTTCGTGTCTGATCCAGTGCCGTATGGAATTTATCTTGTTCACGTGCGGTTGTCACATGTATTTTTTTATAAAACCCGGTAAGTGTAGTATACTAGTATAGATATATGCTAAGGCTAGGCTAAGCTTCTTTCGCAGACGCAGTGTATTATAAATTATAATGTCTGGCACTACTAAATTTGTCAGAACCTTAATGTTTAAGATTAGCAGTGGTAGGTTATGTCTTTGTTATCAAAGACTGTTTGCTACTTACCTTAAGCTAATTTTCCTGAGAGAGTAAGATTAACGAGGTTATTTTTATTATTAAATATTGCATATGGAATTGGGCGTTCTATGAAAATACAAACAAGAAAACCTTTAGCTGTAACTTTGAAAGTTTGAAACATATTATTATAACTTATCTACTAATTTACTATTATCTAATGCATGTTTTTACTTGGTTGTCGACCGGTTATATGCATATAAGTGTAGACATAATATAGTAATAGTTATGATATTAAATGTTATGATTTTAATTAAATTAATATTATTATTATTATAGTTAAAGGTAACTCAGAACGTATATTTATTTTATATAGATGATGGGAAACCAATGTGTGGTATACCAGATCTACCTTGCATAAACCATAATACTCGTGAGTAAAAATGAATTATCTAAATCACTAAATTATAACAATATATTATGATGTGTGAACATTCTTGTATCCAGTGCTTGAATTGTGGAGAGATGCAGGATTATGCCTCTTTTATTTTAAAAATATTTTAACAGTCCCCCTTTTATATAGTTATATTCTATGTAAAAGCATTTAAATCTTCACATCTTTTTTTATACTTAAATATCCCCCCACCTTTTTACGTTTTCCAATTCAAGCATTGGTAAAGACTATCGATTAAGTAATGACATACATATACCATATACGGCTATACAATACAGCGATAATATCTAGTTTATAATTACCTATATTATAAATTTACCATAATATAATACGGAGAACATTATATAGGTTATTGGTGTTGAATTCTATTATACAATATCATATTATGCAGGTGTAAATTATGCATTTATTCAAATTCTGATGATTGGAAGTTTTAAGTACCTATACGAAATTTCATAGGTATACTTAAGTCCATATTTGGATATTTTTTTTTTATGTAATTTAAGAATTAATTGTGATAGAATCTTTAATTTGTTAAGCAAGTGATTTGTTTTTAAATTGTGTGTATCAAGTTAGTTTAAATACATTATGTGTACCAAGTAAAGTTATACTATTACCGTGACATATATAATTCACATTATTTGTTTTTAATTTATAATTACATATATATTACTCGTTTGTTCTGCAGGTCACATTAGAATGCTAACACCACCCAAAGGCACGCCTGGTTTCGAGTCTCGACTCATACGCGATTCCCTGGATTGTTCACAGTGCTTACCTACTTGTTACGAGACAACGCATGAAATCGAGATGGAGTCGTCTCCGGATCAAAGAACGTCTACTTGGAAGTTGTTCAGCTATTTAGATGTGGCGTATGGAAACTTGGGTTCCAAAAAATATCAAAGGGACATAACTTTTGCTTGGACCGATCTTTTGGGTGGGTAACGGGTATATAGGAAATTGATGGATATACCTATACATACTAACTATTAACAAACGAACAGTAGGTTAGTGCTTGAATTATAAAAAAAATTAAAAGGGGAATGCAAGTGTAAAAATATTATACTTACCAGTAAATTTAAATTGTCATATCGATTAAGATGTGTAAAAGAGTTACGCTAAATAATTAAAAAAAAATAATTTAGGTATTCCGCCCCCTCAATTCAAGCATTGAACTTATTTAATACACTGTATAATCAAGTTTCCAATTATTTTAGTTAAATTATTTATTTACATTGCAGTGGCACTGGGCGGTGTTGCAAATTTATTTTTGGGGTTCAGCATATTGAGTGTAGCCGAATTCGTTTATTGGACGCTGAAAATATGTGTTAACAAATTCATTACACTGTACAAATAGTATAAAGGTACCTTATAAGTTATATGTATTGTATAAGCGCGGATCATTATAATAAACGTATACAAACAGTATTTATGAATTGTGTGACGGTCAGTGTTTATCTTTCAATATACATTCTACCCTTAATTATATTATATAAGTTCAGCGTACGCATATCGAGCAAGCACTATAACTGGTAGAGACCTACCAAAATCCTATCAGTAGTGTTTTGGATCCAGCGTGAACATGAACCCTAAACCGGAACCAATGTTTTGGAAAAAAGAATTCGCTTGGTCGTATTCGACTGTCGAAAGACTAGCGATATCTAAGAGTAAGCAGCTGGGCAATATTTTCAGAGAATATGCTCGTTATTGTACTGTACACGGCGTCCAATATATATTTAAAGATAATTCCAGTTTGATCGAACGGTTTGATATTTTAATTAGTTTTAACGGTAATACGCACACATATTTACACTATAATACTCACACGTCGATGACGACGTGGACATTTCAGGTGCGCTTGGTTAGTCATCGTGTTAACAAGTTTTGTTTGCGCTAGTATGCTGGTCCACACTATGTGGCTAAAATTCAACTCCTCACCGACGGTTACAGCTGTCAAGGACACGCACTTGGCGTTATACTCACTCCCGTTTCCTGCTGTTAACGTTTGTCCTATGGACAAGATAAAACGTTCGGTGGCCTATAAGTACGTAGCCGATAGAATAAATGTTTCGTATCAAGAGTCCGAATTGGACAACTTCCTCAACGTGTTGACGCTATTTCAGCACCCGCTTTACAGTAGAATGTTATATTACTTAAATAATGAAAAAAGCGGTTTTCTGCCCAAATTAACCACCATAAATATTACAGATTTCATGTTACATGTAAGTAATTACACGTACTTGTTATACAGTAGCTTATACCTACTTAAAAGATCAAGTAGGTATAGGTTATAACTTTATAAGTACTTACGGAATATTTAAAATTGTAATATTGGTACTATATACAAAATATATTTAATACTGTGCGTTTGGATTTTTTTTATTATACTGTATCAGGTATTGCCGACATGTAACGAAGTTTTCAACGCTTGTTATTGGATAGGACACTCCTACAATTGTTGTGATTTGTTCAGCTTACAGAGATCAGAAGAAGGTTTTTGTTATTCGTTTAACTCGCTGACTTCCGTAAAAAAATCACAATGGTAATACATACACTCGTTGAACAATATTTAAAACCTAAATAAATAAAATATATTAATTAGTTAGAAATTACGCAACTTGAATTTTCAGTCCTATGTTTAGCACTCTAGACACTGATACGGATATGACTCAAACAAATTCTACGACTTGGGAATGTGTACTGAGACGGAACACAGCGGCCGGTTCTACTTCGGGATTACAAATATTTTTCAAGCAATTCAATAAATCGGAACGTTTGATAAACGCTTCTATAATTACTGGGCAACCAGCGGTCAGGGTGTGTGAAAAAAATTAAATTATACTATTTATACAAATGGTGGTTGAATGTAATATTACTTTTAAGTTTTAAGATGTCCGTGGAATGAATATTGTCTTGTATATGATTGAACAAAATATAATTCGACTTATTTTTTCATAGGTTCAAGTATTTTATGTGAACGAGTATCCAGAATCCGGCATGGGCAGCATTGTTACCGCAAAGAAAGGGACTAAACTAAGTATAATGGTAAAACCGTTTGTTACTATCAGCACGGATAGGATCAAACACTTACCCTTGACGGAGCGGTTTTGTTATTTTCCTGATGAACAACATTTGAGTGTATCAAAATCATATACTCAAAAGTCATGTCTTATAGAATGCCGTTTAAATTATTTACACAGAAAGTGTGGTTGTCGTCCGTACTACTTCAACATGCTCGGTAAATAGAAATTAAAAAAATTAAAATAGTTTTATCTATTTCTAATGATAGATTGCCTATTAATATTTTTAAATCAACCCAATTAAAATAATTATTGACCTATAACGTTTGACATATGTTTGATATACCTATTATATAACTTATAGCCTAAGTTGGATAAACGTATTTTAAATAAGTAGGTACTTCATTTCTAATTTTATATATTTAAAAAATATTAAATTATGTAAAAGAAAATCTCAATAGTATATACTTTTTATGTTAAATTCAACGAGGATACCTGCTGACTTTTATACACTCAAATTAAATTAATAAATAAACTAAAAAGTAATCTTGCCCTAAATAAATTATGGTACAAAAATTAACCATGGATGAGTAAGTATTTATGTACCTATTTATATTTAAATATCTATTTTAAATAGATTTTGAAATTATTTTTAATAAGTAACTAGGTACTTTTTTTAATACAAGTATACAAGGTATTTACATATTAGCTAAATACAGTGGCGTAGCCAGGGGGGGTGTTGACCCCCCCCCCATCAACCGTATTTTTATCAAAAATAAAATGTTTATAATATAGGAATACAATAATATATTCGTGGTGAAATGTATTCTGTTATGCCATATTCACGTTATCGACTGCACTGGTGATAATAATCATTATCATTCAATTATTTTATTATTTTAACACGGTTGTCGGTTGTAGATTTATTTTATTTTATTACTAAAAAAAAACCCCCCTAAAAAAAATCTTGGCTACGCCACTGGCTAAATAATATTATGTAGGTAAGAACTTGCAAACTACCAAAAGATTATTGGTAACTAGCTAGAACCAATGATTGTATTATATTATATGCCGTACATTGTAGGTAAATACTATAAATCGGCAAAGAATGCTACTCTGAAAATTTGAAGATTCATGAAGGTTTTAATAATATGGATTCTGTAAATTACATAAATATATACGATTCTGCATGAATTTTTACGAAACGAGGTATATGATGTTATTAAATTTGTTCGCTCTCGTTAAAATAAATTATAAATTATAATATTTAATTAAGTGTATTATAATTTAAAATTTAAAAGTATTAAAATAACCCATATTAATAATATCTAAATAATAATTTAAAAATAGAAAAATACTTTAATTTATGCATTATCATTGTTATGACTTATGAAATAATACAGTAAGTTGCTAATTGAAATCTAATGTTTTTTTGAACTTTTGACAATTTATAATGCTGCCACCACATACCTACGAAAAAACATGATGTCATAGTATCAAACTTCTGAAAATCACTACAATCTATTATAATCATTTTCAAATATCATTATGAGGAAATAAACCTTAAGCTCATTCAAAATATAAAATACCTACCATGAGTCCAACAATATATAAATTGTAAACTAAATTCACGATTTTTCGAAAGTCTTATTTTTAAAACGGCAGTGGTCAGTATTAAATATAGGTATGCTACAATAATACATCTGCATTTAAAACTCCGAGGAGTTTAATATCTAGGACCTAGATTCTAGGTACTCGTGTAAAAATTAAATTGGTAAATCGTATTGCAGCATTTTAAACTTGACGAGTTTCTTATTAATTATTATATTTTTGTAAATAATATTTTAGGTGATGTACATTGTACACAGTATACATAAATTTTAAGTTAAAAATTTAAAAAATATATAATATTTAATTGGTAGGTACTTACGTATTGTAAATTTTTAGATAACCGTATACCGATATGTAACTCGACACAGCTGTTATGCATCGCACAGCACAATAGTGAGTTACGGTTTTACAGTCCACCGATAGGCAACACAAGAGGTTTCCAAGTGACAGAGATGAAGTCGCCTCTCAATTGTTCTCAGTGCTTGCCCACGTGCCACGAAAGCGTGTTCGACCTAGACGTGGATTATTCGTTGGATTCACTGCCACTGACGAGGCACAGTTACGGATCAGTGGACATTTTCTATAGGAATGAGGGAGCGGTGAAGTATGAGAGGGACGTGACGTTCGGCTGGATCGACTTGTTGGGTATTACTTCATTAGTTAAAATTAAAAATTAAAAAAGTGTACATGCGTGTACAAGGGGACGAAATAAAACTTTTTTTTTGAGTTATTCGACTGATAGAATAGAGGACCTACCTGCTATAGGTTTGTCATGGAATACAAAAAAAACATATATTTTTTTAAATTAAAAATAATTACTTAATTTATTAGGTATTATTTACTATTTTATTTTGAATTTAAATTTATAAAAAGGAAAAAAATATTTATTTTTATTTATTAACTTGTAAGTAATTACTATTTTACAATTGTATTCCTTCGATACTTTCCATCGACCAGTTTTCTAATTTTACGAACAAAATAGATATTATCAGCTTACGATTACTTAAATAACTAGTTTAAGTTTCCGATTGAGAGTAAGTAAGATATCGCGTTAAAAATGCAACTATAAAGTGGTTCCTGACTAAATTGTTCCTGGAGTTTTGGATCATCATAAATCAATAAATTGAGATTTTTTCTCAAGAATTTCTTTTACAATTTTTATTTATCATATATAAAATTACCATTAAGTTTCCAGTGTTTCCATTAAAAATCACAGGTAGTTTTTCTTCTCTGCTGAGTAGCGCTATACCTTCAGTATTATAATAAGCGAGTAAAAATCTGTAGATATATTATTATTATAGTTACCATTTTTTTTTTTTATTGAAAATCATTATATGTTTTTTTTAAATTTTTTTATTGAGATATATTGATTAATAGTTTTATACTTTTTTTTATGATAATTTAGTGTCATTTGGAGGCATTGCAGGTCTGTTTTTGGGATTTAGTTTGTTGACAATCATTGAGTTCGTGTACTGGGGAATTAAGTTCCTCATATATCAATACAATAAGCCTTCGTCGAGCAATAAAATAACACCTAAATATTAATAATTGCACATTTATTAAGTTATAAAAATATATATATTATAATTATTTAATGACAACTCACATACTGTAAAATTTTAATATCAAACATTGGTATAACAATAACATAATATTTATAGATTAGAAATTAAATTTAAACATAATATAACTTATACTTTATGTTTAAACAAAATATTATTTTGTGAAGTAGAACTCACTAATTAGTTATTTTGAATTAGAAAATAGCTCATTGTGTTTTAAAAATTATTTAAAATACAACATATAACATTATATATCTAGCAGTCTATTTAGTTAATATTGGTTTCATAAAAATGTACTGTATCAAAAATATGTTTTTCTAAGCAAAGTCAATATAATATTCTATACTTAAATGTGTATATAAAGTCAACAATTTATGACCAGTACACCAAGCAGCAAAAATAATCATTTTTCAATATACTTATATAAACTATAAAAATATAATTTCTGTTATATAATGAAAAAAAAAATTATTATAAGATATAAACATATGAATATTATATATGTATACACATCATATAGTATAGTAATAATTTGATTACAAGTATATTGAATAAATCACAGGTACCTCCTAATAGATAAACATTATAACTTATAAGTAATGAGTATTGACAATAAAAAATATAAACTTAACATAAATGTAGATTACACATTTTAATGGCATAAGTTGTTATATAATAAAATAAAAATACCTATTAAGTTCAATTTTGTGTATGAAATATTTTTAACTTTCATTAATACTTACGTCAATTGTTCGGTACAACAGAGTATCTTTCAACAAGCAATAAGTTGCAGTCATCACAAACACGAACAGGTTTAGCAGATGATGGCAACATCATTGTGTTGTCTGAACACAATGCGCAAAATATTCCACCACAGTTTCTACAGTGATGCTATTTTTTAAACATAAAAATCATACATATAAATTATAATAACTATTAACCATTTACAGAAAAAAATTAAATGTTAATCCCCAATAAGTATTGTCTTACTTTTCTTCTTGTTAAACTAAATTCTTTTTCACATTTTTTGCAATTGGCCACTTCATTGTCGCGTTCCCAGTGAGCTTGTGCTAATGTACTGTTAGCGGCTTCTTCCAGTTCATTGGACTTTAATATCTCCTTTTTTAATTGATCGGCCAACTCTTCAAGCGCTCGTTCTTGGCCTCGATACTTCTCTGTTAATCTATGATGTTCCTCTTGTAAATTAACATATTCCTAAGCATTTAAAAATTAATTTGAATTAAACAAAATTGTAGATGATTAAAAAATCAAGACAATAATTTACATTTGACATTGCTTTAAGTTGAACAATTTCTTCGTCAAGACGAGTTGATTGATTTATTGCCTTGGATAATTGTTCTTCAAGAGCAAACTTAGATTGTTGTTCTCTAACCAAATCTTCTTTTAATTTTATGATAGTTGTTGTCTGCCCAGCAATTTGATCATGGTATCTAAGTACCGAATCAGATATTTTTTTCTTCTCCTCTTCATTTTTTTTAGATCTACGATTAGTGAGGAAATAAATGGTAAGGAAATACATTGTATGCAAATAAAAATAGATAAATAAAAAAACGTTGCGAGCATTATTTTAAATGTGAATAAAAAAAGTGAAAATTATAAAATAAACCTATCATTCTGTCATTTTGACCTCATACTGTTATAAACAAAATGTCAAAATATGTTTTTGAGAGGTATTTTAGTAAAACTGACAAATTTATTATTTGTAACAATAATAGGCCCGTGTCAATAGGACAATTTTATAATTAATCAAACTAAATGGTTAACATTATAACACAATTAATTGCATCAGTCAAATGGTAAATTAATTTGATTTTATAATGAAAGCCAAATAAGACAATATAGAAAAAGGAAATTAACTTGAGCCAATAGAAAAGATAAAGTTATTTACTAAATAAACGTGGTAGGAAAGAAATATTACGTTTTCCTTCAATCAGTAATGCTAGATCAAATCAGTAATAGTCACAGACTTTAAAATGAAAGCAGCAAAATGCAAAAATCAATGTTCCTAACTTAACCATTTCAAAAATTAATACCACTCAAACTAATCAAATTTTACTAATTAAAGCATGAGAAAAATTGGCAATGGGATGGCTTTAAAATTTTGTATCGTTACCAGATTTTAAAACAGGGAATATAGGACCTAAATTCAAAAATGATTTATTTAGAAAAACATTTTTAGAACGTAATAGTAAATTATATCGATGGTAATATTATAAACTTTGCAACAACCATTCTTTGTTACAGTTTTTAATATCAATTTTGACAGAAAATACTTTCCAAAAACATATTTTGTTAATAAAAAAAATAATAAAAAAGCAAAAAATATAAAACTACAAAAAAAACATTTAATAAAATAATAAAAATAAAAAATAGTTTTTGTTTTTTTTTAGGACAATATTTTTGGGATATTATTGAACATTTCATACGTAATAAATAAGTAGTTTATTAAATATAAGTCACTTTATACTATATTTTATTTAAATATCATAAAATAATAATAATGATATAAAGAAAAACAAAAACTTAAAATACTAATACAAAGTTTGGTTTACATTAGTCATTGTATAGGAATATAAGAGTATATAGAATTATAGAATAATGTTTAAATGTTTATATTTCATAATTAATTAAATGACAATTATACACTAAAATAAAATAATTATAAATATAAATGTTGATAACGTAAAAGATAAATAGTATAGAATTGTTAATCTATTCACTAACAGTCTGTGGCTCGCATCATTTTTTTATTTATCAAATCCTACATAAACAAATGTATGCACCCAAATACAATTTTATTACAAGACATAATTATTAGAGACATTTTGAATAGTATACTTTTTGCATAAATTTTATAATCAAAATGCCATAAAAATATTATGTAAACCAATTCAAACCAATAGATATTGCATTTAGATGCATTGAATTTCCAAATATAAAAGAATATGAATAAATAAATAAATACATACACCTCTTCAGTTTTTTTCAAAGCCTCTGTTAATGTTACATTTTTTGATTCCAATTTAGAAACAAACTCTGACTTGTGCTTAAGCGAACTCTCACTCTCCTGCAATTAAACCTTGAAACTAATTTATCAAGATAAAGAAATATGAAGAAGATTAACCTAATTTTTATTATTTACTCTAAATTTGGCATTTTAACTATAAGAATATATTTTTATCAAATTTAAACATTATTTGATTGTTCGGGATCAGTTAATGGCTCAGGACTTGGTGCATTTTCTTTCAGAACTGGAGTATATGATTGTCGGTGAAGTGATCTGTCTGGTCGAGAAGCCAACCTAGTGTCTGAATTGGAATTTCTCATGCCAGCATTGTTTCTCAATCGTAATTGTTGTGCGTCGTGGAACTGTAAATTGCTCAGCAAGCAACCAATCTGTTCAGTTTTTTTTTGTAACCGGCTCACCATTTCAGCTTTTTTGGTCAAGTCTTCTTCACATTCCTGATCATTTCCCGACCCAATATTGTAGATCACATTTTATAACATTTTAAATAACCAATCATCAACCATAATTAAACACCAATATTTAATAAAAAAAGTTAACAATACAAATTACTATATAGTTATGGGTCTCACCTGTAATTTTTTATACATTTCCAAGTTAATCATTTTGATGTCATCTAATTGTTTTCTTAATGAAACAATATTTTCCTGTTTTTCTCGACTTTCTTTTTCTAAAAGTTTCATAGCAACCTCCATTTCAGCTTTAAGGCTCATCTATTAACATAAAACAATAGGCTTCTCAATTTTTGTTCATTTCATAAGCAACAATATATACTTGTAAATGAAGTTCTTTTTCAGCTTCAATTCTTTGTTTCTTTTCATTTTCTGCAAATTGCTTAAGTGTATCCATGTCTCCAGTAGGAATATCAATAATTAAAGGTTCAGCCTGTAATATTTATAATATAGATGCTATCATAATTACAATAAAGTATCTTTTCAGAAATACTAGACCAGAATAAATTAATCTTATCTTATTCTTATTATTTAAAGTTTAAAATTATATATCTACATTTCTAGAATCATTTTGCTTGGTCAATTGATTTTTAATTAATTGGTTTTCTTCTTTCAACGTTGCATAACTGTTATTGGCCATATCAAGTTCTTCTTTAATTAAAGTATTTGATGTTGTAAGTGTTTCTACTTTGGACTCTAAATTTGCCACAGTTGCCCTAAAAACCATTAAAATGGTTATCGCACAAAATTAAATTGTACATAAAACATACTTAAGGTGGCAATTAAGTTCTTCTATATAATTTTTTTGATCAAGCACTACATTCATATTTTCTGACTCGAGACCTAATGGACTATCAGGACAACTGACAGTGCCTTGTATATGATGATTAGGATGGTGGCTTGAGCGCAGATATAATGAGAAATCAATTACACCTTGTTGTGAATCTAAATCTTCTTCCTAGTAAAATATTATAAAATTGTATAAAATGACAACAATCGACTTAATTTATTAATATCTTGCCTTAATACACAAATTGCAGTCAATAACATTAAGGCCGACCATAAGGCCAACGATAACAATAGCTTCGTCACTCATCATTAAAGCATCAGGTTCAAAATAATCTACTAATTCTTCATCACGATAGTCCACTAAAATTTTTAAATAATCAGCCAATTTTTTTTGCATTAAGGCCACTCTTAACCAAGCTCTTGCTCTACCCATTTGAGTTCTGAAAAAATAGCAATTTAAAAAAGTTCTTATATTAATATAATTTGCATTTACTTGACAGTAGGTAAATCTCGAATACTATTTGTTAATTCTTGTGCATCCGGTGTTAACTTTTCAACAGTTTGCAATATATCCCATAATTCTTTTTTGGGGCCCAAAAGCCCTTTCTTAGGGCGTAACCCATGTCTTAGGACATGTTCCAAGACAATAAAAAAATGTTGTAAAGGTGCATGATCTGAATCAAGCATACGTCCATTTTTCAGTGAATTTTCAATTAGTTCTTTAACAATCAGCTTGGATATGTTTACCAGGTTACGTCTCTCGATCAACACAGGGTCACGATCTAAATTCAACAATTATAATTGTATTATTCTAGCATAAAATGGTACTTAAAAAAATTATCATGATTTTTAAGTAATTGAATACCTAATAAGAATGGTAAGTCTGGAGAAGTAAGACATTGTGATGGAAAAATATCAGATAATGGATCATCAGTTATTTCACGTAAACATAACCATTCGCCCTCAACTGACACTCGGAAATTACATAAGTACAAATCTTGAGAGCTTGGGTCCAAGTTTTGCATCCATTTATTTAACATCATTGTTCTTATATTTAAATAAAATAAAACAAATCTTAGATAAAAGATAAGTAAGGGTCGTGTGTACCAGCATTGTGTTTAAAATCAAAATCAAATTTAATAAAATAATTATACTATATTAATAAAATAACATGCAAACACAATTTTAGGAACTATAATCCTAATGCAAAATAACACAACAACAAATTAAATAACAAAATCAAAATGTAAGAAGTATGCATTGTAAATAACATTGTTATGTAATATTTATTTGTCCAATGTAAACATTAAATAACACATTCAATTTTATAATAAATATCTAATAAATAATAGTTAATAAAGTAACATTAGAGAAGATAATAATTAGCATAAATAACAATAACCTATGATCTAAAGTACAATTTTGCATAAAGTTAAAATGTAATTGAACATAATGAATACAATAGGTAAGTTATTTAATAATTATAATATTGGACTGATAATATTATGCTTAAGTTAACGCAGTGACATCACGCATTTCTAGGGGGGAGTGGAGGAGGCATTCGTTGTCTTGGTGGTAGAGGTGGTAAAGGAACATTTGAAGGTGGTGGATAGTTCGGCATTCCATCTGAGTTTGGACTTTGATCGGATCTTGCAGGTAATGGAGGTCTCATTGGAGCAGATCTTAACTTGTCTGTCCATAAGGGCACAACATTGTTTGTGATAGTTTCGATCTCATTTTTTATAGCAAATGCCCAATTATTATTTTTAGCAGTTAAAATTAAAGTATAGTTGTAGATTGATATTTGTTTTATTTTTAAAGCATTAGCTGCAAAACGACCATTTTCATAAGTGATTTCAGCACGATCTGTGAAATATCTTGCATTTAAAATTTTACCAAAAGAACCAAGACCTTGAAGCATTATATTTTTAAATGATTCATCATCTAAAGGAAAGTCAGTGTTTTCAATATGTACTAAAATAACACCATCAATTGGTCCATATTCATTCCATAATATATTCAATTCTCTTTCCCTTTGAGTTTGATCAACACACAGTATTTCAATTTCATAAGAAGCCGTTACAGGCCTATGATCACTCTCTTTGATTTCAGCTCGTCCATAGAATACTTGCTTACCATTCGGCCAATCATTATTCTCATTACAATACCAAAGTACACGATCAGTCCAAGCTGGTGTACGACATTTATCACTAGAGTCATATTCATCTGATAGTATGTCATATTTGTAAGTTGGAGGAAATGTTATAGGAGCTTCAAAGAAATTTTCAAATACTTTTTTATCTCTACATTGTGCTAAAAGTTGATCATATTTCAAAACTTCTTCCAAGTCACCATCTAGTACATGATTAATCAAATCTAAGCGATCCATATCCACTCGATAATTAAAATCTCCACACCAATATACATAATCATTTGATTGAATTGGAATTTTCAATTTTCTTGCTATTTCATTGAAGTCTGCATTACGATCAGCAACTTGTGATTGTCCAGCAGCAAAGTGGGAGCATATAAAACAAAGATTTGTAGCATCTAAAGTAAATCTCACCATAACAGCTCCTTTATTACCAGTTGTACCTCCCATTCCTGTCTTAACAAAGTCTGTAGTTACATCTTTAATATAAGGTAATAGTTCTGGTTTAACAAATATAAACAAACAAACACCAACTAGTTGTGTACTAGTAAGTAGGACATAATCCCTTTTAGAAGACAAAATACTTTTAAGGCTTTTACTCCAAGAGTCTGCATTGTTTGAACTAGCAGCCATAATATTACTAGCATTTAAATCAACAATTTCTTCAAATCCAATTGCATAAATATCAGGAAGATTATTGTTATCATTTAGGAAGAACTTTTTTGATGGATCAAATAAAGATACTTTATAGGGATCTAAGAGCCATTTGGATAATGATTCCAAGTTACTAGAATCAAAATTTAAAAAATGTTTACCTCCATTTACATTGTATGTAGCAATAGAAATTCTTAAATTACTCTTGCAAGTATAGGATTTATATTTTTTACACATTTCTTCTGCCAAATCTGGATGGCATTGCCAAGTATTATATGGAAGTAATGCTTTAGCTTTTGCTAACAACTCATTGTTAAAGGCATTACCTGATAACAATATATCAAATCCTTCTTGTTTACTAGAATCTAACAGATTATTTTGAATAGTTCTTGCTGCAGATCTAGCTCCATCTAATAATTTTGATCCACCTTGAATTGCACCAGTACCAGCATATATTCTACTTATCTCATTACCATTATTCACCCAAAGCTGTTGAAATACTTCTTCAAATCTTGATATTATTTGATCAGTTTCATTTTGACAAAGAAATTCTAGTTGTTTGGCCAATACTTCCAAAGCAAAAAATTTTTGAATACAGTTTGTACGATCAAGACAATCGGTACAGTTTATTCTCATAGTACCTGTTTGATGTTTTACAACCGAGTTACCTTTTGCATAAAACAAACCAAATGAATCTAAATATGGATTCACTGAGTTTTTCAATTTTTGTAGACTTTTATCCCCATTACTTTTAAACTCTTGATGATAATCAAATGCCACAAATGGTATGAAAGAAAATGCTGAAGTAGAATGTTTTTGCTCAAATGCATAGCTCAAGGCAGATTCATTTTCTTTACTGTTTGAATTTGCTCCACCTAATAAATTAATGAAAATTATGTTACCATAACAATCTGTTAGTGATTTGACATGTTTCTCATAAACATCTGCTGAAGATTCTATGCTTCTTGACAATTTTACTTTATGTGCTCCAACATTCATTCCTGGTTGTTCCCAAAATAGTGGTACACTACCTCTTATTTGCACAAATGAAGTAACCTCATCATCCAAGTAGATTACTTGTTCAGTTTCAACAAAATTTGCAACATAACCGTCATCATTACAACCACGAACATTAAATCTGGTTCCAGCTCTTCTACAACTCAATCTTGATATTATAGCAATTCTGGCTTGTTTATGCCTTGCATAGACAGTTTTTATCTCAATACTGCCACAAACAATTTTCATTAACCATTGAGAGGTATTAATTCCAAAATGAATAAAATATACATGTAAATTGCGATTCCAAAAGAAACGATTATCAGGAACACAGTTATTCCATTGTCTCTGGGCACACAGGGTCAAATCAAAACGAACATCTTGTGACATGTACCTTGAAAAATAAAAACTACCGCTGTTTAAGAGCTTCCGTACTTCAGATGCATAGTCATCGCTCTGTTGTTTACGCAATGAAACAAACGTGGTTTGCGTGACTTTGAATATTTCCGCATCAGATATCTTGCCAACTGATTGGCAGCCAGTTACCAACACCAGGAATAATGCTACTTTATTGTCAATGTTTACATTCAATACGCCAAGACATCCATAGGCGTCTACAATTTTCACACACTGTCGTTTGAACGTGTCAAATTCACTGACTGTGGCCGTGCACAAAGTATTGTTTTCAAACAACAATACTTCAGCTTGCATACGATTTTCTAGAACAACGCAATGACTGTTGGACGGCTTTTCGTAGGCTCTGTAAATTTTGCCGATGATTGATGGAGTCTGTTTGGCGGACATTGTTCAGTGCCTCCTCCCCCGACTTAAATGGTTTACTCAAACATACATGGGTGGTAAGTAGGTACCTCGATTTCGGACTAAAAACAAAAAAAAAATATATATAAAAAAAACAAAAACAAAAACAACAAACAAGCGACGATACAATGCAATATTATTATGGTGGTCGTATAACAATATGGAAAATAATAAAGCGGTGTCACGGATTATTGATCACTATACAATTATTATGGACAAGCATTAAAAACGGAAATAAAAAAAAACAATATTATAAAGCCACCACAATAGCTGGTTCACATATATCGAAATATTGACTTGACGAACTTACGACAAGATTTCACTTGAGAATTGGTTTATTAAGACGGTGTACGAGGTATACCGTGTACGACGAGAACGCCTCTCGAAACGTACACGACACCGTCCCACTAGGTGTTGGTGGAAAGTATTGATTTCTTGCTCGGCCGCTGGGGGGCTGCCTGCTTGTCAGCCTTAGTGTTCGATGCTCGCGCTAAATACATTCCGCGGCGAACATACGAATACACACGATAGCATGGACATTTGTAGATAGTGACGATAGTGTCTTGTGGTAGTAGTTGTTGTTATGAGCGTAATCGATTTCGTGTACCCTCGCTTTCTCGACAAAATCGGTTTTCGTACCAGTTACGAGTGTGAAACTGTGGACTACGAGTAAAATATCTGGCGATTGCGGTAAAAAAGAAAAATTATAAAAAATGCTGTTAAGCTAAAAACCGCGGGTAATTAATAACGTTAAAGTACTACTATAACACAATATCACACTTGTTTAATTCAATATTCATAATATTTACTATTCATAAAATCGTAAATAATAACTATCGATATTAACAATCCTATATTTTAACATCGGCAATTATGTAATATACGATTGTAAATGGAACAATCGATCAGAAAAAAATAAAAAACACAATCGATCTTTTACGATTTCGCTTAGCGCTCATGGACAGTGGCGGCGGCGGTGGTAAACAAAATTACGCAGACAGCTGAGGAACTGACTGAAATATTGAATTGGCCATTCTTTATTCTATGATTGTGAAATTATATTTTGTGTATTGCACTTGCACTGATGTGTCGCTTTGGTTCGCGCGCGTGTGTATGTGTGGCGCACTTGGATTCGGCGTAATAACATGATGTTTATTTTAAATTTGAATCGCACTATTTACCGCACTGTTCGTTAACAGAACGCGCATTCGCTCACTTGTCACTTCATCAACTTAAAATTATAAATCAAATTTATAAATATTAAAGTACTATGTATAGGATACATAAATTACCTACATGTAGCAGGATTCGGGTGGTTCGGCAAGTGCGGGTTTTACGAGTCACCAAGGTACGGGGAGACGAATTGAAATTTAAAAATTGTTTAGTTCCATATTCCTATATCTAAAATTGATATAATAAATCTAATAATACAATAATATTTCATAAAATCAGGAATCTGATTTTTAAATTTCAGATCTTAAATAATAAAATATTATGCTAATTGGCCATTGCTCATAAAAAGCAAAAGTATATCGTTTTGACATTGTTTAACATGCAATAGTTGAATCATAAAATGTCACTAAATAAAAATAAAACTGTAGACAGCACTAAAGACTATAGTTACGATACTGTAAACGGATTTATCGGTAAAAACTAATTGATAGTATAAATAATGATAATTGAATAACCAAAATAATCGTAAATTCGTAAATTCGCAAATTTATTATTTTTTCTATTGATATTTATAGGCAATTCAAATAAAAATGATTTACCTACGACTGCAATTTTCCAGTCATTAAATTGTCACTTACAAAATTTGATTCAAAGTTTAACTCGAAACAGTCGCCAGGGACGAGAAAAATAGTGCCATGGCCTTACTTGAAAATTTCTGGTCTTACCACTAACCTATGTCCAGGGGCGTAATTAAGGCAGAGGCACATGGGGCCCGTGCCTCCCCATTCACCGTATTTTATATTTATTTTTATTATATGAGAAAATTTACAGCTGTATGCCCCATATACGCAAATTTGAACTTTTTCTTCGTGCCCCCTCCACTTAAGACATTTCTAAATACGCCCCTGGGCCTAACCTTAGACATTATAATATACTCATTTTTAATTTTTTTTGGCCCTACCTAGAAAAAAATGCTGGCACCACCACTGACTCGAAAACACATAACGACATAACATATATAAATCTTGTGTTAAGTTCTCAAGCCTAAACCAGCGGTTCCCGACCTATGGGTTGCGGAACTGGGCCATGGACCATATAATATTAACATTACCAGCGTCGGGTTACCATACAGGCAAAATAATCAGGTGATTGAAGCGGCAAATTTGGCGCACTTAAAAAATAAAAAATAAAATATATTTATAATATTATATTTTAATTTGCGACGGCAGTAAATTTTCTGCTTGTGGGCGGCAAATAGCTTAAATCCGCCACTGGTCATT
Source organism: Rhopalosiphum padi (assembly GCF_020882245.1). Classification (NCBI taxonomy): domain Eukaryota; kingdom Metazoa; phylum Arthropoda; class Insecta; order Hemiptera; family Aphididae; genus Rhopalosiphum; species Rhopalosiphum padi. The sequence continues at coordinate 5,172,652 of NC_083598.1, read as the reverse complement.
ACTAACGTATACATTTAATATTAAAATAATATTATTATATATACCTAATAATATTTCTAGTTATAATAATATTTAATCAATAATAACTACAATAATGTACTATACAGTTATTTTAAAAAATAAATATAGGAAGAAACTGAATGTCGAGAGTGATTTAAGAGGACACCATACATGTTGCGTTGTCTCTGTCTTACTAACATACTGTTACATACATAATAACAAATTCGCATTTGCGTTCAGCAAAACACATTTTCTGATGTCAGCTTTAATATTAGAGTAAATTTACCTTTTATTAAATTTAAAGTTGAGAATATTCTCTAGAAAAATTTATATGCTTTTATTGATATAATCATTTTAATGTTGTGATATTTTACATAGCTATATAACCCACTATAAAATGATTATATCAATAAAAGTATTATGCAATTTTCTAGATAATATTCTTACCTTTAAGTTTGATAATAGGTAAATTTATTCTAATATTAAAGCTAACATAACAAAATGTGTTCTGCTAAATGCAAATTAACTATGATATACATTAGTAAGAGTAGTAAGACAGAGAAAACACATGCGGGTATGGCGTCTTCTTAAGGCTAGACTATCCAGTTTTAAATTTTTTAATCCAAAATTCCAGAAATTGACTGTCGTGTTGGACAAACAATATCAAAAATCACATTAAATTGTTTACCTTTTAATTGTTTAACTTATGATGAAGTTGAATAAAGTTTTTTTTCTTAATAAATAAATGTTTTTTAAATTCTATTTCTAATAACTGATGTATAGAACGTATATAATATGTACAAACGATAAAGGTGTGCAGTGTGCTATAAGTTATTAGTGGGTCTCAAAGATTTTTTTTTTTAAAATTACACAACTAAAAAGGTTAGGAACCGCTAGCCTAAATTAAATTATTAACTACCTATAACATAATTTGTAAATTTCAGTGATTTTGATGAGTTTCATAAAAATTTGAATGCTTAACGAAAACGATCATAAAGAAAAATGGTGATGGACAAAATGTAATTTAAATATTAACAACTCAGTACACACGAGAAACCTTGTATACAATTTCCAAGCTTTTTAATTTAAAAACAAATTTTAATATCCATAAATTGAAAAAAAACCGAATAAGTTGAAGATTTCAAATGTCTATAAATATAGTACAAAAGTCAAAAAAGAGACAAATATTAATTGTTTCATGCCTTGAAAATTATAACATTAATATTTGGTAAACAAGTGACGTAGGTACATGTGGAAAGTTATTTTTTATGAATTATGAATTGTAAAAAAATTAGAAAATAGATTTTTTCGTAAACCGGATTGCGTTAAAATTCCAGTTATTCGAGATAAAGTCACGTTTACTCGATTATTTTTAAATTTTACTTTTGACACTAAAAGTACTAACTCGGTCCAATTTTCTATTAGAAACCATATTTTTGAATTGAAAAGTTGAGTTTTTATATGGCTCTTAAAAGTAAGTTCTGACAGAAAAAAACACATCTTATAGTAAAACTACTACAGTTCTCCGATTCTCTACTCAGTACTCGGAACCCGACCGCCCGATTGTGTCATATCTTGATAATAGTGGATACATTACGCGATAAAATTGATAATGGTTATTAATGGTTATAGGCGTAACATGTATTTTTTGTTAATGGACTTGACAGTTTTATCTTCATTAGGGGTTTTAAATGTTTTAATATTAAACATGTATACAGTTATACTTATATAAATTTAATATGACTATATGAGTAATAACTACCAAAAGGCTATTGTAGAGTATTTATATATATTGTAAATTAAGAGGAAGTCAGTGTTATATTTGTGTTTTTTTCTCATATCCATACAAAACAAATAAAACGCATTCAAGTAAAATAGTTTTTGTTTATAATTTTTGAGTTAATCTTATAGTAAAATCACCCATGAAAAACATTCTTAAAGGACAATATTTTTGAGAGTTCAACAGATCAGTTTTGTATTTTTTAATACTTGCAGACTTCATGTTTGGCTTTCAAAATGAAAAAAAATATTTGTAAATTTAAAAGGATAATAAATTATTTTTAGACAAGATGTTAAGAATAAAAAAAATCAATGTCATCTTCAAAATTATATTTCTTAATCATTTTTGTTATAGTTGATTTTTTTCAAAGATACCTATGAGATAACTAAAAAACATAAAAAGTGATTTTTTTATGAACTTATATTGTTTATATTTTGTGAAGGAAAGAGAGAGAACAAATAATGCGCTAACAGTAAACTATCTTTCAACAGTACCAACTGCCATTAGATATTACAACAATTATTGGTAGCTCAAGTGAAAAAAAAAATGATGAAATTTTAAGTATCATACTTAATAATACTTGAAGCTTTTCTGTAAATGACAGTTGTTAACACTCGAGGTATGTCAAAAATAATGATTCCAGTTATTTTGTTATAGTTTAAAAAATATTATTCATAGGGCCATAATACTTTTCTTCATTATGTATACTATTATTTACTATACATACTAATCCAATTTTCAAATATTTAAATTAATTTAAAACTATTTATACTGATTGTTTTGCAAAAATCAGTTCAACCTACTGTATTACTAATAGTAATATAAATAATAAATATATCTATAATAAAATATCCAAGGAAATATATTTTAAGTTAATAGAACTCTGCTGAGAATAGTTTTTCATTGTATACAATATACTTTATAATTGAACTAAAATTTATTACACTAAATAATAAATACAGTGAGTAATTTAAGTGGCATACTCAATACAACAACTTTTCCTTCTTTTAAAAAAAAAATAATAAAATTAGTAAAATTAAAATATTTTATTTTTTAACTAACATGTATTCATGTCGCTAGATACCTATATTAATTACAAGTAATCTATTGAGGATAAATCCATCGGTAATATGATTAAAAATATATTGGAATATAAGTAATTTTATAAAATAGTTAGATTTACTGTTTAAAGTATTTTAAAAATATTATTTATATTTAATTTTTTACACATTGTTACGCCTACATCCCTTGAGATTAAACATGTATCTGCTGTCAGTATAACACAATAATCAAGTATTATAGATTAAAATAATATAGGTGCATATATACAGAGTGATTTTTTTTCAAATTTTACATATTTTTTCAAACATATTTCTAATATTTTAAAGGCATTGCCTTTGGTTATTTTTAACATTATGATTGTTGGTATAAAACAAAAATCAATTTTTGACTTTTAACTATCAATTTAGTTATATTTATAAATCCAAGCTGAAGCAAAAATACTTTTTTAACAATGTATAATGTATATGTATAAATATTGAGGTACTGAGTATTAATAAAATAGTTTATCATTAGACATTAGAATTTAGAATGTTTAGATGACCTTGCCATTAAATCATTTACATTTTAAATGGCTATAGATTTAAAAAAAACTATGGCTTTTATATTTGACATTTTCATACAAATATTCTGTTTAAGATTGTTTAGTTAAAAATATAGGTTATTCTTTAAAAATAAAATGTTATTAATGTAATAATAAAAATTAGGGCCAAGATTTATATACTCTAAAAACCTTAAAAATATGCATTTATGCCCTTATTTTGTAGAAATATATCATTAAAAATAAAAAATCTTTAATTTTATTATTTTTAATATCTTTACATAACGTTTTAAACAGAACAAAACTGAGCAATTTGTAGAAAAAATACCTTTATATTTGGCAACAAATTGGTTAAGCTTATTCAACATTGTTGCACTAATTTTTGGCATTTTTTAAATATAAATAAATAAAATATAATGAAAAAATTATGCACATTTGGATAAAGTAACAAACATGAAGAAGCTTGACTAAAATATAGTTCACAGAAACTTACTCAATAATAGATTACTATAGATAACTAGTCCCGGCAGAATTTCTATAATAGGTATAGTGTATACTAAAATAATATGTCATTATAATATCAAATAAGATAAGGTTTCCTTCGTCAATTGTATTGACTATAAATATGTTATTTATAATCAAAATATTTTATATTATGCATTTAAAAGCCTTAAAATACAGAAATATGCTGCATGTCATGTTGATAAATAGCAAAATATGCAAAAATATGCAAAAATATGCAAAATAAAACTTTGTATTTTAGATTTATTGACTATAATTCTGTTTGAAGACTGTTTGAAAAAAAATATACAAATGCATATAAATCTGGGTCCTAATAATAACTAATAAACATAAGCTAAAAAAATAAAATGAATAGAAAATATTAGAAAAACATATACTTAAATATGGTACATTTTATAGACTAAATGTCAGGAAAAAGTTATTACTTCTGGAAATAATGATTGTACACTATTATATTAATAAATTAGGTATCTACTTCTTCTATTTATAGTAAATATTGATGTATTGGGTCATTATTATTATTAAATATTATAAATATATAATACACATATTAAAAAAAAGCTATGTAAATTAGTATAATATACAATACCAGAATTTAATATTATGATAATAAATTGTATACAATATTAGATAGTAGATACCCATGATCAATTTGTTTTTATATAAATACTTCTTAGACTAAGGAAAAAATAAAAAATAGGTGGTATTATAAAGTATTAAGGATTTCATTATTATATACAATTACTATTGATTGCCTACAATTAACATTGATACATTTTATAATAAAGTAAATTCAATAGATTTTTATAGTCATAGGTGCTACTAGGGGGGGGGGCTTGGGTGGGGTTAGCGCACCCAGTTTTTATGTTGGTGTTAATAATCAATACTAGTGGTGTCGGGGCAAAACCCCTACAGGTCACTAATATCAATTTAGCCTACCCAGAAATAAGAGTTTGTTGCGCCTATGTACATAGTGTTGAGGGAAAATTAATTAGTTGAATATTGGTGTTTTATTTAACGATAATAAGCAAAAATGTGTATGCAATTATTTAAAATTATTTCATAAATCTCGATTATGACAAACAGAATAACAAATCACAACAATTCTTCTGATTTTTCAGTTTTTATTATGTTATAAATATGCCAATATTACTTGGTTGTGTTTTCACCTATTAAAATATGTGTTATGTATTTACTATAATATTTATTTATTTTAACTATTAATGTTTAAATTGATGAGGACTAAATCTTATGAACGTTTATTGACATAGGTATTGTATAGTAGGACTGTAAAACTAAATATTTCAAAATACTAAAAAATATACATAAATTTAAATTTGAATACTTGAAGCATTAATTTTCCTCACTTACCTAAGTAGGTATAATAATTATAATTGTATTTTATATAATATGGTCTGTAAAAAAAGAAGCATTGCCTAGGTTATAAATTTAATATATTTTATTTTTACTATAAAAATCAAATCAGGCAATTTTTATATGACATGTATTATGTATTGTGATTTTAAATTATTATATTTTTAACAATTATAGCCTTATAGGTATAATATAGGTTAGTATTAGACAAGTATTAGATTTACATATCTAAGCAGGGACCATTCTATTATGTCTTATAGATAATGAGATAATTAAAAAAAATGGTAAGCATATTTTATAAAGTTAGCCGGTTATTAATTCTTTAATAATTTTGTTTTTGAATATATTTTGGAAACCAGACAATTTATTTGAAATCTTTGTTATTAATTAGATACTATTCCAATATTGTTTTAACTAAACTTTTGGGGTGTTAGGGGTTAAATTCATATTTCTATTTGTTTAACAAGTTAGCTCATTAAATTAATTTCTTTATTATATAATTGGAGGAATGAAGAATTAAATGTACGGCCAAAGTATTGTTGAGAGACGAATGGTTTTGGAACAAAGAAATAATGGAAGATAAAGAATGATTAAATTTATAATATACATTACATTAAAATTGAATAAACAACTTACGTTTAGGAAATTTTCGTTCTGGTCTAGATTTCCTGGAAGATGAAAAAAATATAGGCCATCTGTCAATGGACGTTAACGATGGAGATCGAGAAGAACTTTTGATGCCACTGTCAAACGAATCCGAACTTTCAATAACGGCAGATAGACCTTCGGCACTGGGATTATTCATGACTGTGTTATTCGAATTACTTTTTTTTTTTTTATATTAATTAATAATTTCACCGAAAACTGAAGAGGTGAAACACAATGCTAGTTTAACACCGTAGTAAGTTTTAATTTTTTTCGTCGTCACTACCAAAGAACCAAATTAGAAACTTCTAATAATTAATAAATTTCATTCAAACATTTAACTTATAAGTGATAACAATAGTTTTTAGATTAATTGATAAGATTATTTTTTTCATCGCAGTGGTTGTAGCACAGGTTGTAGATAGTATACGATATCAACCATGGTTCTCATAGAATGTTAAGTAATGATATTTTGGCATGATTGTTCTGTGATTTTGGGAATTAAGGGTGGTGCCACAGATATTTAAACATATCATTCTGTCGTGGTACCCATAGAGAGTATAATACTCGGGCGGAGTGTGAAAATTAAAAATATTATCACTTATTCTCTTATCTCTTATCATTATTCAAATATTTATTTAAAATCATAGACATATAATATTATATGTCTATGTTTAAAATGTTGAACTGACAATTTCTTGTAATATTGTGTAATATTGATTTTAACACTATACAATTAATTATTGTTATTATTAAATTATTTTATCATGGATTTTAATTTAATATATTCTGATAAATACACAGTTTAAATTAAATGTTTAATATATTTTATACGCATAGTATACGTTTATAGTATTTAATATCTCAAAAAGAAAATAATAATAATGGTTGATTTGAAAATTGCAATACTGGGACTATTTGCTCAGTTGATATTACTACTCTCAATTTTTGATATTTATTTCAAATCACCAATTATCAGTGGTATACCAGACAAGCATGTGGATTATGAACCACCGGCTGATCGACTAGTACTATTTGTGGGAGATGGATTACGCGCAGACACATTTTACAACTATGCCAATGGAAATAGCCAATATTTCAAGTACCAATAACAAATATATACTTACAAATAATATATTAATATTATTAAAAAATTGAATACATTGTTTTAATTTCTTTGATATTATTATTATATTATACTTTTCAGGAATTTATTGAAAACCAGTGCAACGTACGGTGTATGCCATACTCGAGTGCCAACTGAGTCGCGTCCTGGTCATATAGCTCTTATAGCCGGATTTTATGAAGACCCATCAGCTATTTTCAAAGTATTATGAGATTGTTTAATATGTTTTTAAGAGTTCTTATATTTATTACAATATTCACAACTACATCATTTGTATTGATATTTTTTCTAAAATGATGTATATAATATATATAATAAAAAAGATAAAAGTAATTGGTGATTGTTATTTAATAAATGTTATGTTTATTTATAATAATAAGATACTGACATTTGAAAGGATTATTTACAAAGTTAATATTTCATGTTATCAATTTAAAAATTATTAATGATCTCATGTTTTGATTTATAGTAATTTATTATGCTATAACATAAAATATTTATTTAGTATTCATCTAGTATTAGTATTACTAATTAAGTAGTAGTAAAAAATCTTTTATCCTTATTAGTTTTACAAATTTACAGAATTCCTTTTTATTAAAAATATTTCATGTTAATATGTATATTTTTAGGGATGGAAAGACAATGTTGTTGAATTTGATTCAGTATTTAATAAAAGTGATACAACCATTTCTTGGGGTAGTCCTGATATTGTTTCTATGTTCAAGAAAGGTAATCATAATTATATTTTTTCATCATTGTTAATAAGTAATAACTTATTATTTGTATGATTTCTTGTAGGAGCTATTGCGGGCAACGTACATACTTATACCTATGATCCTGAACTACAAGATTTTAGTGGCAAGAATGGATCTAGTATAATTTTGTCAGAATGGGTATTTGATAAAGTTAAATTGTTCTTTGATGAGTCAAAAAATGATGAAATAATTCGAAGTAGATTGATGAAAAAAAAATTAGTGTTATTTTTACATCTTTTGGGTACAGACGTTTCCGGACATATTGACAAACCAAATTCAAAGTAAATTCATAAAATCTATTTTTTTTTGTTTATATTCCTTTAAGATTAAAAATGATGTTATATTTAGAGAATATTTAGAAAATTTAATTTATATTGAAAAAGTTGTTAAAGAAATAGAACAGTTACTAGAATCTTACTATAATGATAATCGTACAGCATATATTTTTACATCTGACCACGGTATGACAGATTGGGGTAAGAATTTTGAACATCGTTATGTCTTAGAACTATTTAATCTAATAACTTAAATTGTATTCATAGGTTCACATGGAGATGGTTCAGTTAGCGAGACTGAAGTACCTATAGTTACCTGGGGTGCTGGGTTATCATATGCCAAAAATAATTCAACTTCTTTGCCAGTGAATATTAATCAGGCTGATGTTGCACCACTTATGGCTACTTTAATCGGTGTACCTATACCTGTACATTCAGTAGTATGTATTCATTTGAATATGTAAATCATATTTTTGCCATAATCATAATTTTTTTTAGGGTATTTTGCCTCTAAATTTATTTAACACTGATGCTAAAGCTCGAGCCAAATATCTTCTAGCCAATGCGTTACAAATAAATGCTGCTTTTTCAACAGCACGTGTAAAAATTGAACAGCAACTGTTTAAATTATTTTATTCACCTTATGAACCACTCAGTATTAATGTTCAGGATAAATACCTTCAAGATATTACAAAATTGATTGAGCTTTCAAAAACTGACGAATGTGTAATAATTGTTTTCAATTATTTTAAAATTGATTATAACTATTAATTATTAATTGTATTAAAGATTAATAATTGTTTTATAGGTAAAGCTATGCTATGAGTGGATTAATTTAGGTTTACACGGAATTAATTACTACAATACATATTATAAATTACCACTTCTTTTTTGTGTAACATTTGTTGGCCTTGGTTGGATTACTTTACTTATACTTGAAACCAATTCTATTAAAAAGCGTCGAAAAATTAATAGATTCCATAAATTATTAATCAATGGAATATTTTTAACAGTTGCTGTATGTTCTTCATTTTTAATTAGTGGTAAATATTCTCTTCAATATGTGTTAATATATTTGAACTAACCAATTTCAAGAAATTAAATAATTTTAAAATTATCGATTCTATTACAGCTCAATCTCTTCCAATGCAATTTTATGTGTACACTTTTATGCCATTAATACTCTGGTGTATGTGTATTACTAGAATTTTTCAGATATTTAATTTATCTCATATGACGCAAAAGATACTACAAATTAAAGGATCAGAATTGTTTGAAATATTATTCTATTTAATTGGCATTGAACTACTGGTAAATTAAAAGTAGTGAAAGTAGAAAAACTTACAACTAACAATGTTTTTATTTTTAATCATAGGTGTGGACATTTTTTGAACGTCGCATACTAACTTTAGCCTTAGCTATACTGTGCTTTTGGATGACTTTCTATTCAATAGAAAAAGGATTTTTACCTATTCAAATAGCCATAATATTTTGTTCTTCTGCATTATTTGCTTCTTTCCCTGCAGTAATTATTATTGATGGTCATGCAAATATAATTTATGTGTAATTATTTAGAATTTATATATCCTTAGAATAATATTTAATATAAAATGTATACATTAGTGTAATAGGTGCAGTTATTTGGCTATTGGCAGGATTAATACACTACAAAAACCAAAGCGGAGTACGTAAAATGACTACATTTTTACAAGTATTATTGATAGCTATAGCAATTGCAAATGTTGTGATTGTGTCAAGTAGTATAGAAAACAAACAAGGGTTATCTTCAGTAAACAAAGTAGTTTCTTGGACAGTATCAAGTAATAAACTATTATGTTATAAATTATTATTTCTGAAAATTATTTTTTATAATGTTGAAATTTTTTTTAGTTTTATCAATGTTTTTAATCAGAAAAACCTCAAATCTATTATCAAATAAAACAACAGTACTTTTATCAATTGGTATTCCTTATATTCAACTATCATTAAACTTAGAAGTATTATTCATGCTTGTTCTCGTAATAACATTAGCATGTTGGCGAAAAATTGTGATAAAATCTACAGACTCTAGTCAAGCCCTTTGGACCCAATGGCGACATGCATTCTGCTTCGTAAGTAAAACTTATATTAGTATTCATCAATACAGTTTTAACTAATCTAACAATTTTTGTAGTTGTTATTTAGTTTTGGATCTTTTTTTGGCACTGGAAATATTGCATCTATTAATTCATTTGATCCTTCAATTGGAAGGTGTTTCGTCTCAGTATTCTCTCCATTTATTATTATGGGGTTGGTCCTATTCAAAATACTTGCCCCTATTTTATTGACATGTTGTACATTCTACCTCACAAGTATTAAATTAAAGGTTGGGTTTTTTATTTGTATTAAAGATAAATGATCAAGTATTTAAGTGTTTAAGATAAATGTTTTGGTTTTAGATACCTCCAATCAATGTGTTTGCTTTAATGTTAGCCATGTCCAACATAATGGGTCTTCATTTTTTATTTTTAATAAAAAATACTGGCAGTTGGCTGGACATTGGGATGTCAATTTCTCATTATGTTATTGTTCAATCACTTGCATTATTTTTATCGCTTATGTACGGACTGGCAGGATTATTGATCGGTGCTGAAGAAAATGACCCTGAACATAGTTCTAAACAGTTATTGCCAACTACTAACAAAAAATCAACGTGAAGAATGAAATTGGGAATGTATTATATTACTAAAATATTATTTATAAAAAAAAAAAACAATTTGATTACTTATGTATAAATTATATAGTAATCACTATTATTATATGATCTCATTACATTATTATGATTGATATTCATCATAAACTTGAATATAAAGGATACACAACAAGTAATTGTATCAGTAATTATAAATCAAAATGTAGTCATGATTAGATAAATATAGCCAGTGGCACTAATGTATACCTACATACATATAAATGACTAACTAATTGAACTTATTTAAATAATTTATTTTATATGAACATCATATTTGAAAAGTCAAGTCCTAGTCTTAAAAATAATAATTTATTGATAACTTACATTCCTTGTGTATCCTGTATATTTTACTTGTTAGTTATATCAACATAAAATATGTTTTATTTTATTTTTACAATACAAATATAGAATAATTTTTGTCACAAGATATTTTTACATTATATTTTATAATACCATATAACTATAAATAAATTAATTATTAATGTGAATACACTGTACGCTATATGTTGAGCTGTGTTACAGTGTCCCAATTCAATATGTCGACACGCTGATGACACAAATTTGTTTTCAGATAATGTGTCAGCGATTTTTCTTATAAAATAAGCTTCTTCCATCCCACACTTGATTTTACTTGTAGTATATACACAATTTAGAAAACCATGTTTTGCGCTGTAACAAGATAAACATTTAAACAATCAAAAATTGATAATTCATCAAAAAAATAAATAATAAAATATCGGAAGTTAAAATTAAAAAACACAATCATAGTAACTTATGAATCGTGATCATAAAAATTAATATGTATTATTAATTATGTATATTAAAGATGATTTAGAAATAATATGTATGTAAAATATACTAGAGATTAGACAATATTTTAACATCGTCCCCCTTTTCTCTTCTAATAATTTTTTATATACTTATTGTTTATTTACAAAATAGTTAAATAAAAATGTTCACAGTTGTATGCTAGATATGTGTGGTAACAAAAACTTAACATTTAGAATCCCTAAGTTTGTTTTTATATGACCTAAAAGATGTCTTTGTTATAATAATTTGTATTTGAATAAGAATATAAGAACAAATTATCAAAGCTATAAATCATTGTAATGAGAATTTTTTTTAAAAAATTGTTCAATATTCTCATATTAAATACATTTTGTAATTATTCAAATTAATCATACTTACAAAAATTATTATTACCTACCAACCAAGTTTTTAGATATTCAAAGTATCATTTTATAGCATAATAGGATTCACAGAAAAAAAGAACTAAAACATAAACATCAAAGCTAAAAGTATGATTAAATTGAACTTGACGCTTTTTTATACTTATTTCAAGGAATAATAATAAAAAAAACTACTTTGATCAACACGAGATTTATTTTTGTCGAGGACTTTAAGACTAATACAGATAATACATATAGTTCAAAAACACTTTTCATTTTTTGTAACGTATAAAATGAACAGCAAGATGGACCCAAAAATAAAAATGCTGTTTCGTATTTTAAGTGACAAATCATATAAAACTAATTACCCCATCAGGCCAATGATTTTTGTAGTCAATACCTATGATCTGTAAAATTAATCTATTTTCGTGGTCTAAAATACTATTCAGAATTTATCTCGGACAAAGTGATAGCGAAATACAGCATCTCACTATCTCAGTGTAGCGCTATTAGCTTGAATAGCCTAGGTGGTTATATTCTAGAGGACGTTGCGCGTCGCTATTGTTATAAAACTACTTTTGTATAGGCCGTTTGCGCATTTCTATTGTTATAAAAAGCCTAGGCCGTTTGCCTATCGTTATTGTTAAAAAATAACCTTTGTTATATGTTACATATATTGTACTTATAGGCGGTTTATGCACCGTGAATACTCCGGTTCTAGAACCTTGATCATAGACTTTTGAAAAAACGCGGTATAGCCCTATATTGAATGGTATAACTAGTTTTATCCCTAAAGTCGTTAAAATTGACGGTCATGACATAGAAAAATATATATATATATATAATATACGAAAAGTGCCATATAATATGTATAGTAATATAATGTGACAATATTGAATATACTCTTAAAACAGCTTCCTATCACAACTAAATACCTTTATTGCCTATACGCCGCGCCGTCTAACGTACTCATAGTTTGAAAAGAATTCCGATATGATAGACGCGATATCGGTGTATCAAGCATGGGGATGCTAAAATTTGATTTGTACATTGCTGATCGGATTAGTGGAGTATTTTTTACTATGAATTCAAAATTGATGCTGAATTATGAAGTATGTCGAATAGCGTAGCTCTTGCTTGGTTATCGATTGTCTAAAAATATTATAGCGTTGAAGGTCGTATTATAATGTTCATAATTTTAAATTGTTCATAAACAGACAACAAATTTAATTTATTTTAATTATTCCCAAATAAAATTTTTAGAATTAATATTTTTCAGTTTTTTTTTTTGTTAGTTCATTGCTCCGTTAAACGGTTTTATAACTTGTTTCATGAATTTTCTTTACTCATAGTTTACATATATATTACTATAATTAGGGTTTTAAATTTGAAATATTTCACTTGAAATTTTTCAATTGAAAATTTCACTCTTTGAAATATTCCAATAAAATATTGAAAAATATTTTTTCTTCTTTTAAACGTGTTTGTTCAGTTTAGTTGATTAGAAATAATATATTGATTATACACAGAAAATATTGATAGTAAATATGCAAAAATATGCACAATGCACTACAAATTTTTGATATTTTTTTCGTAGTGTCTGGGAAAAGATTTTTAGAGCTCACTAATCAAATAGTAAAAAAAAAAAAAAAAACGTAAATACAACAATTTCCGAGCCCTAGAATTTATCACTTCACACTAAACTTGTATTCATAACTGGATCCTTATATTGGTTATTATTATTATTATACATATTTTCTTTATTTCACACAATAAACCAACTTTTAAAAATGTTCACTTGTAAGTTGACGTGATTATAAAATTTAAGATATAATAATTTATATTTTATTTTTCATTGAAATGTAATATTTCAAGAAAATAAATTTCATGAAATTTTAAAACCCTAACTATAATTGTCAAAAAGCGCTATCTTCAATGTTTTCACACTGTATTTGTCCTGTAATTTATTTTTAATTTTATTAATTCTACCTATATACCTAATATAACTTTATAAGTATCAACAATGATACAAAATGTGTCTGTTGCACTTATTGCACTGTTTGGCATTTTCATATACTTATACCTAATGTTATGTTTATTTTAATTGTTTTCGGTGATGTAATAATATTACGACGACGTGTACACGGTAATTGTACAAACATCAGATAACAACTAAACGGTTCAAGAGTTTTAACAAATGGCCGAAGACAAAATGGAACCTTTTTACTCATCATAATATTATGTATTTTATTTGGTAACAACATTATGCAGGTATAGAACTACCTACTTTTAGAATGTTAAGTGCAATAACTATACGCAAAACATCACTATTATAGTATTACATAATAATATAAAGGTAGGCATAATAGGTATACCGGGGAATGTATATTATTTGTAGATTTTTATTCGCATTCATAAAAGAATAAATAAAATGCTTTTGAAATATTAAAACGGATGTCAAGTGTATGTTTTGGAAATGTTTTTTCGTAATAAAAACGCACCTGCAAGAGTACTGTGAAATTTTGACGTCTGTTATTTTCTTATAGTACAATATTATATACGTTACGAGATGTGTATGTATCTTAGAAACAAATAATATAACTATTACCGACATTGCTAACGCGTGTCGTTTACTATATTGTACATTTTTTTCCTACTCGGAAGTTAGAAGTGTATATTTTAATATTCGCTATATGAACTACAATTATTATTATTGTATTTTTATATATAGGTACCTACGACTTTATTATTATATGTTAGCTGACGTTTGATGGCCGGAACCTACAAAAATATTGGATTGAGAACATACCTTCCGTATTGGTTCTCACATGTCGATATAATATTATTATTATTATGTCTGTGATTATACCGGTTGACTATAAATGGAACTTGTCTAGTTTAATGTACATTTAGTGATATATATTCTGCTTTAATAATTTATATTAAATACATACGTTAACTGCATTATTTATTATGTAGGTATCGAATTAGGTGTTTGCAATTACCCGCACAAACCTACGAAATTCATTTTCTGAATACTTCAAGGTTGAGTAAGTTTCGCAAGATTTTATATATATTTTAATAAGATTGAATAGATTTTTAAAAGACAAAACTATTTGCATTATTTAACAAAGAAAAGAGTTAGTTTTAAAAGTTAAATTGATTTTTATTCGGGATAAAAAGTAAACCGGGAAACTCATTTTTTTTTTGTATTTTTAAACAAAAAAACTTTTTCAGAACTGGTAGTATAATAAGATTTAGTTTAATTAAAAATTAATTGAGTAAGATTCCCAATTTTATTTTTAAAAATATATGAGAGCGTATTTAATGTTATAAACTTTCAAATAAACAAAAGTGTAAACAGGGACAATACTGCAACACTTAAGTACCTATAGTTAGTAATAGTTTTAGAATATTATATTATTCGGACTTGTCTAGAAACATGTATTTATTTTATAAAATATTTCATTACAATTTATAACAATAATAAAACAAGAAAAATAAAACTGGACAGAATTCTGTGGAGTTCAGTCTCAAAAAATAGTCTACGAATACTTCGACACTTGTTAGTTGTATTTGTGTTATACAAATCAAAATCAATAGCATATATTATGACTTGTAAAGAACGGTTTTGAGCGGAGATCGGTTAAAATTGCGCTTGCTGACATTTATTTAAATTATTTCGACGGTTGTCAATGGAGGTTTTTTTTACACTTCGAGACTATCGAGGACATTGAAACACGATCTCTCCAAAGTTTCATTTTATCTTTATTTGATTTGCGATCCTGAGGTGCGTTCTATATGTGAAGGTTTTAGTGCACTCCTGCTACCTAATAGTGTTTGTAGAAAAAGACAGAGAAAAATATCCTCATGAAACCAATAAATTTACTTTCAAATGCGAAATCGTTTCAAATTTCGGTTGTACACGTCGAATTAAGTTCATAAATTAAATAGAATCGTTTCATATAATAAGCGTATGCATGGTTTATTATACATTGATCGATTTCGCTTTTTATTTACCTCTACACGTTTTTAAATAATAATATATTCTCAAGTAAGCGGTTGATCCTGTGGCTAACGTTTTCTGACCGAACGGATTTCTTTTATTCGGTTTTTTTTTTTTATCTTATTTATAATATATATTTCCTGTTTAAAGGTACGTACCTATTATGCGAGTTTATTCTCCTGCGATTTTTAGTGAAGACAATTTAGTTATAGTATTGAACGGTCAAATCTACCTGTACATATTCCACTCCTATCTCCCACCTTCCTCGCACTACATTTTACTATTTATCTCCCTAGAGAGAGAAAGACAGTGAGAGAGAAATGATACGAAAGAGTCGACGCGTGCGTATAATATATGCAATAATGGAACACACACGAAGAATCCATCTTATCTTGGTCGGATAATAATAATATGGTTAGTTTGAAACACGGTATATTATATATATAATATAATATACCGTGGTTTGGAGTAAGGTTATAGATATTATAGATATATATCTATCGGTGATTCAAGACACGTATTATTTAAAAAAAACTATTAACGTTTGTTTTTAAATATATTTTTTACATAAACTTAGATGGTTAAAAAATATTTAATTTTACCATTACGTATATCGCTATCTATTTTTAAAAATAATTTACTTTTTTTAGGTTGGATATGTATTTTAATTTTATTTTTCCAAAACAAAATATATTTTTTTAGAGTAGTTTTACTCTTATTCTTATTCTTATAATACTTTTAATCGAATTTCGGATGAGTAAATATTTAAAGTTTAGATGCGTGAGCTGAAATAGTATAGGGGTACCCCGTAAAATATTAGTTTGCTACTTCATTCATCTAAATTTCAAGTTTCCATAACTAATAAACTTCTGGCCAATAATTTGATCCTTATAAATCGAAAGACTCCAAATAATATTTTGTTCGGGAATATTAAATAAACAATGCACGTTATCATTAAAAAGTAGTAAGATATTTATAAAAACTATAACGATGAAAAATAGTAAAAGTATAATTTTTTTCCAAAAATGTTGTTTTGTAACTACTACTACTCGTACTTAAAGTTATTAAAAAGAAATATTTTCATAAACTTTGAGTTTCTGAAATAATAATACGTATTAGTATCTTATGTAGTTATGTTAGATGGATCGACCCGTATACATCACTATACCTAACTTATAACTTTATCCCTATGTGGCTATGTGTGTATGTGTGGTTAATTGTGTACGTTTTTATTTGTCCACCGCACCCAATCGTAATGTGGGATTGTGAATATACAACGAATTACGCACAATATTATAATTTTCGAGTTTAGGACAGAAACACGTTTTCGAGGAAATGTGAATTATCTGCATATGTGCACTGTGCACACTCCCGTTCCCGTTTACCGAACGATCAACGATTGTTATATTTGCATGATAATACCGGAGGGTTAGTCGTCACTCATCGCATATTAACGTCCACTGTTGGATATCAAAAGCGTAAATTATCTGTAGTTGTGAAACTCTTCGTCACTATTATAATTACCATCGCGAATGCCGATGAACGAGTATGACGAATACATATTATAATAAAAATAAATGATTAAATGGGAATATTTCATTAAATTATCATGTTGCGTGTCCAAATTTACTGGCTTCAATACGATTTTGAGTTTCCAGGCTTATATTTTTCTTGATCGATGTTATTTCTCACTACCTATTGTAAGAATTATGGTTCCTTTTTTCCTCGAACATCACTCTTAGATAATAAAATGTATCCACCTCAATGGACTTTTGTGATTCTAAACGTGATAAATTTAAGTTTTTATGTTATATAATCGTTGTTATGAAATAATACTAATAATAATATACTTATAAAAATGTATTTCAATTTTATGTAACGATTATTAGTATTTTTCAAATATTCTGTATTTAAGTTTAGTACATGCTTAATATCTTGTAAAGTCAATCTTAACTATCCAACAGATACGTTATAGTAAACAATACAGCAGTTTAGTACTTATATGCGTATTTTTATACCTATAGTACAATACATTTTATTGTCTTATTATTCATCTTTTAATTAATTAAAAAAAAATAAAAAATATAAAAAAAAACCATCCAAAAATGGCGACCTCCCACTAATACAGCACGTCTAGTAGACATTGTCACCACTAGAGCTAGAATCGGCCATAAACGGCTTACCCATTCTTATCTATTCAACCTATACAAGAAGAACAGCCAATCTGCCATCAATGCAATGAAATTCTGTCAATCGAGCATATCACACTTCACTTCACTGCCCTATGTATAACGAAGAACGAAAAATTTTAAGTCACCCCACTAACACGGAGGAAGCATTAGGGGAAGCCAACATTGACGCCATTTTTAATTTTTATAGATCTATTAATCTTATAAACCTATTGTAACCCAATATCCCAAATGTAAATACTTATGTATAATATATACTTTTAAAATATAAAAACCTTATGTACTTTATGATCTTATTTAATCTTATCTATTATATCTGTATAATTCTAAGTTAATGTAACACTGTATAGCAGTGCCGCATTTAGACATTTTGTGCCCAGGTGCAAAAAAAAATTGGCGCCCCTTTAAGGGGCCTACCAACGAGAAATAGATCTTCACTAACCTTTAAGATGTTGAGCAAAAAAAGAATGAGTACTTTTTTTAAAAATATTGTTGAATAATTGCAGATCCCTCTCCTTCTGCAGATACATTGGATTCATTTGAATGTATGTAACTTAAACTCTTCTTATTATCAGGGGCGCCAATTCAGTTTTAATATAGGGCTGCCAAATTATTGAGCAGTCCAAATTTGTCTACCACATCAGAAGACAGTACATCAGAAGACAGTAAAAATATTGAAATTTATTACTGTCTTAAAAGATGCCCTATCTTTTAGGGCGCACGACATTCTTTATACATTTTAGCCTATTTGTAGAAGTCTCACAACCAGCCTACACACTCTTACTTAAAATCTTGATTATACTGTCATTGTGTATAAATATAATTCATACATTTAATTTAAAAACCTCAATTTATAATGAGTAATAATGATTATCATTCATTCAAATCAAATTTTTGATTATACAAATAAAGCTGTAAACAATAAATTATAAAAAAAAAAAATCAATAGTAAATTAAATAGTAGTCACATAAGTATCACTCATAATAGTACCTACTACCAGTACTAACCACTGTAGTGTAGACTGTGGCTAGAAAAGCTAGAAACGCTGAGTTTGTTGACAAATAAGTAATAAATAATAATTGTATTTTTGTAAGAAAAACACGCCACGCGCGATAACAAAATATGCTGTATTATTATAAATAACCCATGTCTATTGACATAATCACAACAAATTTGGGATATTAATAACTCTCGATTGCTGATAGCTATATTGCTATAAATACATTAGTTGTTTAAACTTCAAACACCATAATACACTAACAATTAACATTATAAATATTATGTATTATATAATACTGTTATTAAAATAATTTCAATTGTAAGTTTTAATTTTTACAAATGAACAAATTTCTGACCAAAAAATTTTGGCGCCCCCAATATACCGGCGCCCGGGGCAGTTGTAGCCAGTGCCCCCCCCCCTAAATGTGGCCCTGCTGTATAGGCTAATGACCATAGATGTCGAAGCCTTTATTCTTAATAATAATAAAAAAAAATATATGTCTTATTGTCTTATTTTTCATTTTTTAATTAATACCTATGTTCAGAATTTAATTCATTATATAATATGTATTACAAATTTATTTTTAAATTAAAAACTTTGAACTTAAATTAAAAATAATTATTAGAATGTTTGGAAGGTTAATATTGTTACGTCATGATTTGTCTGCTTTTGTAATTACTGTCAATATTAAATAAATCATATATTCAAAGGGTTTCGGGCCGTTAACTTAATAAATAAATAAATAAATAATTTAGGTTGGATATACGTCACACGAAATGAGGTAGGTATAGGTAATACATATTGCGTGCTACACGGCATAGTAATAATAATGACCGCGCAAAAACTACAAATGAGACGAATTAATAAACCGTGAATGCCGTTCGTTTGTAGATTATATACAAGTCGTTACGGACTGTGCAGTACGATTATGGAAGCATTTGTATGAAATAATAACATTATCTTCGTAGTGGGTCGCGTAATATATAGGTAGTGTTCAAAATTCCATTCGAATATTAATTATTCGGTTTCTTGCGATTGATCTAAATGCGTAGGTAGTAGGTACCTATGACCTATTCACGATTTTCGATATATTTTTAAGTTACTATAAGTAAAACAATACAAAAGTTTTCGATTGATGAGCTGTGCCCCGTGAAACTGATTAAATAGCACATAAATCTCTTGTCAAGTATTTTTAGCGCAATAATGCGCTTGTTTGTAGATGCTCTTTATGGAGTATAAGAAAGAATGTATAGGAAAGTCATTGATCTACGGAATTTTCAATTTTCCATCAGTTAAACGGATTCGAAATAATGCATGTAAATGTTTCGATTTTTAAAGTCTGAAAAATGAAATAAAATTTATCACGTTTATAGTGTTTGTTTAAGAATTTATTACATGCCATTCAATAATATCTGCATTTTTTCAAGTTTATTTATTTTAAATACATTATACATTTTTTTCGCAATAATTATTATGTACGATTTAAAACAAAAATAAATATTTTTACTTCAAACACGTAATAAATAATTGAAAATTGTACATATTTTTTTGTTGTTGAGTTTTATTTAGATAGGTATAATAGTAAGTTGCCAAGTTGGTGTAGGAATATTACTGTTTACGTCAAAATTACCAACAGTCAGTATCGATGACGTTGCCGAAATTGTAAAAACAAAATAAATAAATAAACAAAAATGGTTCGATAGTTATTAATATTTTATGTGATCAGATTTCATGTATCTTTATTAGATTAAAAAATAAAATATATTTCTTTAATATGCCCTGCCATTCCAGATAACCAACTTAGTAGCTTATTAAGTTAAAATGGAAAAAAAAAAAACATTTTTTTTCTATCAAAATGTCTTATTTGTTGAAAAATTATAACGTATACAAAAAAAGAGAATAATGTTTGTCAATCATAAATATTCCAGTGATTATTAAATTCGTCGAGTTGATTTACATACTAAAAATTCAGGTCTGAAGTATTATTTATTTATTATTGAATTATCGGGTTGCACTTTTGGAAAATTATGTAAATGTTATGTTTTACATTTTTAAAAGTAAATATACTCATCAAAATTATTGTAAATTATTATAAGCGGTGTAAACAGATTCTGTAGGAAGGGTCGGTTCCAACACATCTGTATTTTATTTATTAACGGAAAACGCGTTATAATGATGATATTGCAGTTATGTACTTATTTTATTAAAAACATATTTTATTAAACAAATATGATTTGAATCATTATCTAATTTTTTTAGTTATATTATTTATGTTTTACATTGATGAGACATACCTACGTTTAATTTTTCTTTTTCTTCGAAGTGCATATAGTAATAATGTAGTAAATGCGGCCGTTCGTTGATTCGAATAAAGTATATTATTTTGGTGGATAATTCTTTTAAAATGTTTAAGTATATCTTCGACCATTTATGATCTGGAGGTGTTTTGTAAACCTTAAGTAGATAATCCGATTAATGTACCTATGTAAATATTTATAAACGTCATGCAAATGGTTATCTCAATTTAACGTGAGTACCGAGTTTAATAGTAATATATAATGTACTAGCTGTATTACCCGACCTCACCGGGTTAAAATTAATCTATCTTTCTGTTCATATTTGTGTCATCAAAACTCTATGTCCAGTATAAGGAAAATAAATCACAAGAGTAATTATTATAATTGTGTACAAAATTATTTCGTTTTTAGATTTGTTTTTTTTTTTTTTATACATCTGTAAACATTTTAAAGGTACGTTATATTTCTATTGATAATTATAATAGTAATATAACCGGTAACCAATGACAACCATTATTTAAATATAGAAATTAATATTCAATTGTCATAAATTAAAACGAAATTCATGACGTGTGAGCCACTATATTATAGAAGCGTATTGGGTTTGAAAAAATAAGCTATGTACACCCTTCAAGTCTCAAGGAATCTATTGATATAACTTTTATTTAAAGCAATCTAGTAGTTTTTCAGTCTTTAGAGGACAAACAAAAAACATTTATTATTATATTAATATCATGTTGGTATTAATTATATTAATATCATGTTGGTATTATACTTATTATATAAGTGAATTATTTATATATATATTATATATTAATATATTATATAAATATATACTATTAAAAAATAACCAATTGAAAGACACAATTATTTTGGACGAAAAAATCTGTTTTGTTTATTAGTAGAGCTGAAATCGAAAATATATTATAAATATCTTTTAAACATAAACGTACCTTCTTGCAAGCATCTTTTTCTTTTAAAACCACAATAGAAAATATATTGTATTGATTCAAACATTTAAAACACAAACAAATAAAATATTTGTATTGGCTGAAAATATATACACGTACAAAAAAAAAAGTATATATTATTGTCAAAGTTATTGTCATTTTATGAGATTTCAATTACAGATGACCTTTATTCTATTATATAATATAGTAGATCATACTATAAATATGTTTATAACATAGTATGAAATCAAAGTAGAGATTGTCGAAGAAACTACGTGGAGTGGACGAGTATTTTTGTTTATTGACTTTTTCTAATATTCTTCATATTTCGGATTTAGTCGATTCGGTAGATAACAATAAGATTCGAAAATAGTTTGAGTTTTTATTTATTTATTAATTATTTGATTGTAAACACGTTATTGGACAAATGGAATGGTTCAATTATTTCCCACGATGTTTATTGATTAGAAATTGGTCAAAAATGGTCTATTGGAGTTGTTATTTTTGAAATTTGGCTGTAGTTGTTGGAAAAAAACTGTTAACAATATACTACCATATAAAAAAAATAAATAAAATATATGAAGATATTATCTAATAAAATTATCATATAATTGTTTATGAATATAATACTCCAGTTTTTAATTACCACAAGGTTCTTAAAAAAAAAAATGGAATACCGACAATTTTGAATATTGTTTTAAGTTATAGAGACAATTCAGAAAATTTACCTATGCATGTTTAATATTAAAATTTTAAACCCTAGAAGTAAAAATTACAATTTATATAAATTAATTGAAAAAAAAAAACAATAAAATAATTAAATTTCTCATTTAATCAAAAACATTTTACAATTGATTCAACAAAATGTATTTACGTTTATAATTGCAAATTTAAATTTTCTCAGGTTATAATTGTGTTTAATTATGAACAAATTAACTAAAATTAAATTCGTTAAATCGAGTATAATATATTTATAATTTTTTATTTCTTTCACAATCTCACAACACTGCATATTAGCTTTGAGATAGATTGCAATATTGTTTATTTAAAGAAAAGTTGTATGTAACAATTGTTCACAAACCTTGGCAGTTGGCAAGATAATTTGTCAATGTGTATATATGAGTAATTATAAGTAACAATCGTACTAATATTTAAACAAACTTTTACGCTCAATAAAATATATTTATTTACAAATTTTCATTTTAGCAAGCTATTATCTTAATCTTATCGGGTTAACGAACGAATTTAAAACAAAAATTCTGTATGAATATTGAATAACAGAATAAATTTAAAAAATAAAATGATTTAAATAATCAAAGTGTAAAATAATATGTTATACAGCCTTGAGTGGATCTTTAAGTTTTCAATACTTTTAATTGAATATAAAAGATCGTTGAAGATTTTAATTATCGCGTGCAAAAAATAATTACTAAATGTTACTGAAATTTACAAAAGTGTTAATATAGTTTTATTATACGTGATCTTTTTTCGTAAAACTATTGAAATTTCACTGTTGATTGTTTAATTCTTTTAACAACTTAAAAAATATATTATCCCGTTATAATGTAATTTAATTTAACTTAAGGTACGAAAAATTCGAAAAATATTTTTTTCTAATGGAGTACTTACTTATTTTTTATACGGTGAGTGGATAAGTAATATTACATTATTATAAGTTACATTACTTTTATTTAAATAAAATATTAAAGCAAAAAAATATGAAAAAGAAAAGAATTTTTTGGCATACAAAGCTTAATTTTAAGCACTTGTTTTCGCTCTAATAACCCCATGAACATAATGGCCCTCGATAAACCTTAAAACGCCTTGTTGAATAAGCTACTTTCAAATTAGTTTCCTGTTACAAAATGTATTAGAAATGTCTATTGAAATTGGATTTTTCGTCCAAATAACATTATATCAACGGTTTTTCATAAAGAGAAGTAAAATTTAAAATCTATGACGATACTAACATAATTGAGTATTGATGGAATTCGTCTGATTAATAACCATAATATATTATATGGTATTCTAATAGACGTTAAAAAACCATCGTGACAGGGATGAAGAGGAAAACTGTGATAACTGCAGTAAGTTACGATTGAATATAAAATATTTTTAGTGATGTTGCCACGTATATTATTTTGTAAACGTGATTCCGTTCCCGGAAAGGCAGATTGGAGGATATTTTAGATTTACAGAGGCGCCGAAGAGCGGAACGAGTGCCAACCACTCCAAACACTTACTTACACGAAATGCATTTTTGTTATCCCTGTTACCCACCCCTTTTACCTCTCCGGCACTTAGGATTTCATGGAAAATCAGATGAATATATTTGATTCACCGAGGAGCGAAACAGTGGCACCGAGCACAGAATATTCCAGCAGAAATAAGTAACTATACTATTTATTCGAAATATATTCTTGTTCCAAAAAATATTGGTAAGATTATAGAATTTCGATTAATGATTTCGCTCAGCCGTGTCCTGATGTTTTTTTTTTATGCTCGATCGACTTGTGATAAATATATTATATTAATTAAATAATTAAATCATTGTAATGTGCAATGTGACACGATTGATGCTATTTTTATAAGAAGTATATTGTACAAAAATTACTTTTTTGAAAATTATTTTTCCGTTTATTGTTATTATTTATTTATTCATAGGGGTGTATTGTATACAGTCAACGTATAATTGGATTATTTATTAGTAGAGATCTACCGCCCAGGGCTTTCGAACTTTAAATTATAATAACTGCTACAATGAGCGTTGCAAGAGAACGTATGACTGAACGGAAATAATTATATTGTAACAAAAAATAAGGATCGGTTGTATTTCAATTTAAATACTTACTATAATTAGATACTATTTTATTAGAATTATTGACCTTTCGATGACAATTAAAAGCTTTGGAATGAACATTATATCCTCTGGTAATTTTATCGATTTATTTTTGTTTAATATTTTATTTTATAAACTTATATTATTATACAGTTCTGTAAGAACTAATATCTAATATGTATATTTTAATATTATAATACATGCGTATTCAAAATAATTTATTCCTTAAAATGTTTAAAATATTCTTTTATAGTGAAATAATCATTTCGCTTGAAAGTTAGTCTAAAACTTTTTTTAATGAAACTCTTTATGGTCTTCATTGGATTTTTATTGAAGCTATAGCATGATAAAATCTTAATGTATTTTTTAATTTGAATTTCTTTTGAAGAGCAATAATGCTAGATTTGACTTTACAAGTGTTCTGATATTTTAGTTTTTGATTACCTATCCGTTTGTTGGACTTTAAAAGAGAGTTAATAATTTTATATGTTTATAAGGTAAGTATACTCGAGTTCTTAAAATATAATTTTTTACCATGACAAATTTTAATTGCATTTAGAATTAACTGGTGTCTGGTCTGAACTATTGTAAAAATATAAAAACAAATTTTTTCTTTTCCATAAAATATAAAATAGTTTTTGATGTTTTTTAAGCATTATGTTGTATAAGAAAATTGTCAGAATTACAAAAAAAGTAAAATAATTACTTTTAGTATGATAAATTGTTATCTTGAAATACATTTGCGCCTACGTAGGTAATAATGAAATGTCAAATGTATTTACTTGAGAAACTACTAACAAATTTAAATAATACAATTAACAGTCTTGATACGAAAATACAATTAGTTAATAATCGATGAACCATCAAATTATTTATGTTTTTGAATTTTTAAATGTGTACCTTCTATTTACTACCTACATAGAACTGTTGTGTTATTATAGTAACACTATTATGCATTCGTATATTCCCGTAAGCATGATAAATTTGTGAATATAAAAGCATATTTAATTTTTGTTCAACAATTATTAGTTCAATAATTGTGATGGTTGTTTTCGTTATAAAATAAAACGTAATTTTCATCCATAACCAATATCCAATAAAAAATACCATTTATACCCACCATTATTTCCATTATTTTTATAGTAAAACAATTTAAATAACCCTTATTGTTGTCATTTTTGGCAGCAATATATTGCAATATGAAAATATGACGTATGTGTACAATAATTTAAGGTTAATATAAACAATAGAATAACATTCACTATTTTCATCTAAAATATACTTAACTAATATATATATATATATATATATATGTGTGTATTCGTCTATGGTACGTATGACATATAATAACCCAATCGAACTTGAACAAGTTATATTGATACACACCTATATAATATACACCGTATAAATATTTTATATTTTTAATTTATTTTTATGAACGGAGGAAAATAAACACGGTTTTAGTTGATTTTATAATGATATATATATATTACAGCCGATTGGTGTAGTTTTAGTGGCGCGTAGTGTAAGTGGAATTCTAATTTGATTTACCTATACGTCATATCGAATGACGACGGAAACTAGAATTGTAATATTATATAATACGGTCTTGTGCATAAATATTGCGACGGTCGTGTGAGTAGGTCGCCTACATTAAAAACGTAGCAGTTTATTGATAGACGTTGAAAACGGGGCGTATATAGAGGAAGCAACAGCAGTCACACGACGTTTAATCCCACACAGTATGCAGCCACCGGTGGAGTGTGGGTATGAGAATAAATCGTAAAATAATATGGTCGGTATATGGTATGATAATATACGCGCACATTATATAATATAAGCACCCCTTTGCGGCGCGGTAATGATTTAGTTGAGATACCGTTTCGTACGCGATTTTATATACGAATAAATTGTGATTTTACCGTCAAAATATTTACATAAATGCGCGCGTGAAGTTATTATTTTATACACACGGTGAATACAGATATATCGGGCTTTACGGTTGGGTCGATTTGACCCGATCGTCTGCAGAACTTGAAAAACAACAGACCATTTTTGAATACATTTTGAATCGCCGTACGATAATAATGACGAGTACACTTATTGCCTATAATAATAAAAATAACAAGAATAATCATTTTTAATGGTTCCACTTTTATTGAATGATAATCGTCCACAATATAATATTTGAACTTATCTACAAAATAATATATATATATATATTAAAACGGCAAGTACCACGTTTATCGTTTTGAAAAATTATTTTATTTCACATGTTTTTAAAAACAAACAATTTAAATTAATATTCTTTTAATTACTCGTGATAACTGACCATTCGTCGGTAATTTATTTATCTATATTTATGATTTGTACCTTGTTTTAAAATGAGATAAAACAACCGTCATCGAATACTATTCTATCTATTGCAATTCACGGTTGTAGTAGGTACCTACTAATTTTTTGTATACAAAAATAAGGACTAAGTACTTATGCCAAAACCACTATTAATATAGAACGGTATAAGTTATACCATTATTATACATTACATATCTGCACGTACTTAAGCCCAACAATGTATTTTTAATACGTTTTTATCGTCTGTAAACAAAAGACGCAGATTAAAGACACGCCGTGCAATAACGCAATATTATTCTGGTCCTGAAACGCGTATTTACAAAATAAGAAAAACATTTAATATCCGTTTATTTTATTTCAGCGATTTGTAAATAATAAATAATAATGTATCGTCTGCTTGGCCATGAAACATAATGACGGTACCGGACGCCAAAGCTCGGTTCCATGATATTTACCGGAGACGTTCTGGGTAGTGTCCTTGTACAAGACAATTTTATTTTCTAACCAATTCGGTTCAATATATAAAGGTTCCATAAATGTAGATAATAAAAAAAATTGTATTTATTCAATAAGTTTATATTTCAGTTCGTTAAAATAAAAACTAGTGTGTCCCTATACCATTAGGTATTCACAATTCTATGCAATTAATGGCGTACAATACTCGTAAGCATTTATATACATATTATAATGATGGAGAGCGAGAGAGACGGTGCGAGAAGGATATTGATCAACTGATTGATATTATGAAAATATCGAGTTTTTATATGTTATTTAAATCGATTATTTCACAGCTATATTACATATGATATAAGATTAGTCGAATATGATATTAAGTGCTTTTCATTTTTACGGCATAATGTATAAAAAATAAAAATCACACAAACGGAAGCCAATAATATTATGTAATATATAGTGTGCAAAATACGTATTAAATGTATTCTATTGTCATAATTAAATAAAAGTTGTTTTGTGAACGAGTGTTTTATGCGATATACCTGCACGTGTTTAAAGTAGGTATATACAATAACATGCGTGTTTGGAATTATTATAGATTTAGCATTATGGGATATTCAAAAAAATAGAAATACGCGGTGGCCGGTGAGCGGTGACGCTCGAGTGCTTGAATTCTGTTACCACTTTGCCGGACATATAATAAGAAAATATAAAACTTCCGATGCGGCAAAACGTTGAAAATTTAAACACTATTTCCTCAGATATTGAATTTTGACTTAAATTTCGTTCAAAATATTTAAAGTTTTAAAAATGTTTTCTATAAATCGTTGACAATTTCATTTTCCCGTGTTTTTTTGTGTCCAGGACGACGTTATTTAAGTTTACTTATATCAATGATGCGTGTCAGCATATCCTTACAATACTATACGGGGGCGAATAAAAGATATCTATATAGTGCATCTATATACATTACACGCAAATCATTTAAACACTCTCGCAGAGATATCGATTGATGATTGCCGTTAAAATAAACACTCAGTATATATTATGCGTGCGTATTATCATAGATGGGTAATCCGGACGATCAATCTTGTTCCGCCCCGGTACAAATACGCCACACACATCCATGGCCCATGCATCCATAATAATATGTCATTCATGTCATATATATATATAATGTATAATATAGTGTCACGTGGTATAATACGGTTGCGTTCATATTATTATCGAACGACGAGACAACAATATATTAGATTATTTCTCGCAATTATTAATATAATAATATATAGACTGTTGTTGCTATAGTCGCGTCGAGTATTCACGATGAGCGGTGCAGCGTTTAGTGTGTAGGGGTGATAAGGATGCGACTATAACACGTGCTGGGTGTACATATATATACCATATATAGTATGTATAAGCTATACATATACATACCTATGTATAAATATATGTATATAATAATCTGTAAAGCTCGCGGTCCACGACCGGAAGGGCGTGGAAGATTAGTCGTTGTTACGCGACATCTGCTACTTCCGTCGTATAATAACAATGTTACCACGCGATGACAATTTAATATATTATAATAAGCATATATAGTGTTATTAAATGGTATTTATGTGACATAAATATTATAGTACTGGTTTATACCTGGGTGCTTAATATAGTCATTTTATATGATATTATATGATTGCCATCACAGGTCAGGAGACTTCTATGGAGGAGAGCGGGTTTGAGGAACCCACGATACAATTTTTATACCCTTCGGAAATCGTTGTCGAACATTCGTACATTTTCAACGATCGAATTAAAATATCCTAGTGGTTGTTTGTTTGTAGTCAAATCTAATTTATTATATTAGTTGTGTTTAATTTTTTAAAACAAATAAAACATTAAATTGGCAGTTCCAAATTGGATATTCAATATCCAGTAAATGAATTTCAATTTTTTTTCATATACAATTTAAATTGATCGACTAACCTACAAGATTTTCTGTACGAAAAAAATTGTCTTTTAATAATACCTATAGACATAAAGTTGTGATTTTATTTTTCAATTATCGTATTACATTAAGTAAACCAAATATTTATTTATACGTTTAAATTGTAATATGTTAGCTTATTCTGCACAGCGTTGCTCGTAACAAATAAAATTATTGTGGATTTACTCCTTCATAAACTACATTTAATATAATATTATTCACAGATTATCAACACATTCATTTGAGTTATTTTTTCCAAATATAAAATACAGGTCTAAATTTATATCTAACTATAATAGCTATTTTTTAATTTTCTGTTACTAATAGTAACTCATCTATATCAACAAAAAAGAGCCAAAAAATCTCTGCTTTATAAAATTATAAACTTTAGTTTCGAAATTATTAACGTATTCAATTTTAGAACAATGGGTGCAATAGCCCTGGCTGTAGATCCGTTACACAGACAAACACAAACGAATCGACTTTTATTAATATATATATTATAGTCATATATGATGTAATTGTTACGTGCAACAGTCAGTACGACTCTCGAGTAAATTACGACACCACTCTCCGTCAACCTTTGCGCGACTAGCATAAATTCGCATGCCATGCAGTTGAGCGGCTGCACACACAAAAAAGGGGGGGAACATTTCAAATGTACGAAATAGTCTGGAAAAGACCCGCTTAAAAACCATGACTGCCATCGCTGTTATTTATTATCTTTTATAAACATAACAGTCACCACATTTTGGTTTATAGCGTCACATTAGTTTTCATTATTGATATAATTTCTGCGAACGTATACATTATGCGCAATACACGGTAGTTCATATAGAATATACAAGTTTAAAATATATATGAAAAATATGAACTGCCTCAAATATTTCGCGGAGAATTTTTTTACATCTATCGTTTAGTGAATTTTAGTCATCGACCTTACTTATATTAATGGCATACATCGTTTTCCTCATAAAATGCGAAGAATCAAAAAATGTCCTTTCGAAAATAAAAAAATATGTGATTCACATATCATTTTTAGTTAGGTAATGAAGGGTTGGTTGAATATTAGTTAACTTGTAATTATAAAATCAACAAAACTTTAAATATTTTAATCAATTAAAAAAAAAAAAAAAATATGACTAAGAAATAAAAATGATCCTCTGATCCTCGTTACAGTCGGCATGTTGATAAAATATTACACTTAGAAAATTATTAAAACATGTACTAATCAAAACTATAGCTCATAAATTTTGTTTTTATAATATTATTCAATATGATGTCGCAACGATAACCACACTCGTTTAAAACACTGACTGATATGCTAGAGAAACTTATCAAATTAATCATTTTTCTATATCTATTAGCTCTTCGAGTGCTGTTGACCGAGGTAGAAGAACTAGAGACTTGTCTGGTTCATATGACAACTATAATAGATCGCACTACTACCAATTTATACGGAGTTTATTTGAAATTAGGTATTTCTTTATAGAACATCCCGTATTTCTTTTATTTGTAATAACTAAGTTCAGTGGTTCATTAGTTAATTAACTGTGTACTATAAAATACAATTTAAACGGTTTAAATG
The DNA here is from genome assembly GCF_020882245.1 of Rhopalosiphum padi. NCBI lineage: Eukaryota > Metazoa > Arthropoda > Insecta > Hemiptera > Aphididae > Rhopalosiphum > Rhopalosiphum padi. The sequence continues at coordinate 5,141,019 of NC_083598.1, read as the reverse complement.
GGCCAATTTTGCTTTCTTTAGATAATATACGAATTCAATTAATGCTCCGCAGCTATAAATACATTTTTTTGTACTCAGCAGGATCTATCTAAATATTATGGCTCTCAAATGGGTCGATGATTTATAATTTTCAAAAATCTAAAACAATATCAGAAAATAACAAATGTGTTGACATATTATATGGCATGCGATGGGCAGGCATAGTGCACAACAAGTATATTATAATATAGGTAGTGTTAGAAGTGTGGCTTACCAACACAGATTTAGCACTTTAGCATCCTCCGACTGGTTGCCGTTCATCTCTTCGCGTACCAATGACATGAATTTCGCGGAGCACGAGTCCCAGTCCGAGTTTATCACTTGGTAACAATCTGTATATTTCAGAAAGTCTGCAACATGATAACATTGTTAAAAGAAACTTCATAAAATATGATATAAAAATCGAAATATTTGAAAATATAGCTTTTAAGTGTAGTCAAGGTTCTAAAAAAAGTGTTTGAATTTATTTATTTTAAAGGGTTAACATTGGAGTGAATATGTTTGGTGTATCCCTATGTATTATATGTACCTATATTATATAATTTATTTACATTTATTTATTTATTTGTATATTATGTATAATATTATGTATTTTTCTTGATATCGTTCTCTATATCAGAAGTTATAACAAGTACTACAAATTATGATAAATATGAGGCTCGTGTAAAGTACATAATATATTTAAAATTAAAAAAATAATAATTTAATGGTTCCTTGAATTTCTCGACATATTTATTGATGGTCCATACGATAAACATGACATGTTATACATCCTTCATATAATACGTGTTTTCTCACAAAATTATATATTTTAAGCTTGTGGCATTGTCTATTATAAATATTATCTTTTCCATATTTTAAATGGTGTCACAAAATTGGTTTTGAGCTAATAATAATCGTTTGACTGCTGTGTATCGTATAAAAACGAGAATATTGTCCAATTTTAAAAAAATAACTATAAAAAATCGCGTCTTTCGATTTCATTCAACGACTAGTGTTTGCTTCCTAAGTAAGTTTGCTGACTGTTAAAACCTAAAACTCGAGAATATACAAAAAGGAAGAAAAAAAACTCCCACCAATACAAATGAACGGTTTTACCAACGAACCTGGTATTTATATTTTCAACGGTACGGTCGGTTTGTATATTTTTTGTTCCGAATAAGTTCACTATCGTTCGTATCTATGTATAAACAAACAAATGTATACAATAGCTTCAAAACGGGTGGGTATGGGAGATCGTTAGATTTTTTTTTCATTTTGATTTTCCTCTCCGTATGCGAAAAAGTCGAAGTGTTTTGGTTGTTGTCTTATACGTAAACGTTATTTATATGGAAATAGATTTCGGGCGGGTACCTATATAATAATCTACATATAATGTACCTATATACGCATATAGTTTATTATTATGTATTGACGTACCGTTATATCCAGAACGTGCTCTGCAGCTATCTAAACACGTATAACGGTGCAGTTCAACGACCCTCATAATGGGTAATAATAATATTGAATGTATATTATTTATTATATTTATACATTAATTTATAATTAATTCTTTGATCGTATTGTTTGCTATAGCGTATAATGTAATTTATTAGAAATTATATAAAATGAGTAAATTGGCTATATTTCCTAGTCTTAAAATATATCCACATCAATGGCTTAAAAAAATCAGATAAATAACCTTGAACCGGTACTTATTAAATATAATTCACGTTCAAGAATTTGATTTCAAAAAACTGATATCCCGTTTTTAAGTAAACTTCATAATAGATTCAAATACGTATTCAGAAATATTGTCTAATTATTAAGGTAGATAATTGGCGAGAGATAAATCTATTTTAGTAGAAAACACGGTGGGGGTCGAATCCATTTAACTAATACAACTCTTATCGGAAGCAAAGCTTATTGATCAAATACACCGTAGTACAATCCATCGACATTGTACTATTTAATTTTAATATTATTTATTGTTATTTTTTTTTTGTTTGAATAAATATTAAATATTATAATTTCTGTACATTTATTATATTTTTGGAAAGTATTAATTATTTAAGTTTATATGTTGAACACTATAATATAATGTTACGTAAAATGGGTCATAGATGCATTTATAGCTTGTAATAATAATATTGCACTTAAAACAGAAACATTTTACCATAATATATTATTTGAATTTTATTATTCTAGGAGGTAAACTAATTATAAAACAAATCATTTTAATAGCATTGTGCATTGTACCTAGTTATTTTTAATCAAATATCCCATTTTACACATACTCCAACCTCTTTTGAGCTTATATACTATATAATGCATTTCATTAATATAAATTTCAATATAATTGTGATGTTCTCTACACCTAAATATACTATTACAAAAATTCTACGAATACTTAACTAATCTCAATTGAAAACAAATTTATTATTGGCGGTGATTATACCGCCAAACACCAGTCATGGAAATACCATACGAGTACTCCATTACATAGCGTTATTTTGAATATTTTTTTAGCAGCAAAATATTCGAGTGTTTACCCCACTTGAATCAATACATTGATCAACTTCTGCTCATAAAACTTAAATTTTTATCGAATAGTTTATATTGATTAGGTACTAAGTACTGTAAATTTTCATGGTATATAAATTCCAATCACTCCTCAGTTCTATAAATCGTTAACTTTTTTCTTTATTCTATAAAGATTCTTCTAATATCTTTTATTATTCCAGAAACTGTAATAAATTCCTCGACCTTTTGTTAAATGAAAAAATTTAATTAAATACTAAATAAGTGTGTAATATTTTTATCTATGACCAATTTACCCATTTAAATGCATCAGTGACCGACAATACCTATGACAAAGCATAACTATCAATTTATGCCAAAATAATTCATAAATGGCTAATTCAAAACGTGCTCTATAATTATCTTGTTCCTATTATAAACATTATTATAGTAAGCTATTAGTTATTACTATTTTGAGTAAATTTTAATATCCAATTGATTAAAAATCATCTTAAATAATATGTTTTTAACTAGGCATAAAAATTATTTCAGCTTTCAATGTATAATATTATGTATTTTTTGTTTCCAACAAAGTCCTAAACGATTATAAATGTAAGCCCGGCTGTTACACTATGGAAATATATAAGTTATGCTGTACCACAAGTTAAAATTATTAATTGCCCTCAAAGCTTTTTCTCGAGTGACGGTTTTCCGTATAAGCAGATTATATCATAGACTCTCAACTCCCATTATACTGAAAACATGAGTATATTCCATTTTAATTTATCCTCGCTTAAGCCTATTTCATAATTTATAATTTTTTAATCAATATAAGTTAATCTCGCTATCGAAAAAATAGCGGGACCAGAGAGTCCAGAGATATTTAATGTCAATAATGTTAATAATGAGTGACATTTTAAAAATTTTATATTTTAAATTAATTCATACACAAAATAATAATAAAATATAACAAAAATAATAAAAATAACCAAAAATAATTTCATTACCGTTATAAAAATATACACTCTTCTGTGATCAAAATGTTTCAGGTCCAAAAAATTAAATTTCTATGCGTGATCTTTGAGATAAATTATGTGTAGGTATTTCAGATGACTACCTAATTTTAATCTTAAATTTAAAATTTTAATATTTTTAATATTTATCAAAATTTCAGGCCTTTAATTTTTATAAAAAGTTAAAAAATAATTCAAAAGTTTTTTTTTAGAACCCAAGTTATGTTATAAGATGAGATGGATTTCAGGTTCACTGCAGTATTACCATTAATTTTGTACACATTTTTTTTTAGAAAATTCCAAGAATTAACTCATCGCTTGTGTCAAATTTACAATTTATAGGTAGGCTGTACGAAACTTCCGTGACACTATAACCTGAAAAAAATGTTTAGCGCGAAGTAAAAAAGTTTATGTATAAGACACGTCGTTGTAAAACCAATATATACTAAGGACGTCATACTGTTTATTATTTCTATTTTCGTACAATAGTGAAAATTTGACGCAGACCGATGGTTGTGAAGTGATTTCAGACCTAGGTACATCTATTATAAAAATGAAAAAAAGTAATATTAGTTATCAAGGACATCTTTTAACAATTTTTTTTTACTATTTTTATTACTTTATCGAATAATATGACGCTTAATAGAAATTTTATATCAGCTTACGTATTGCAAATTGTCATCATTTTTTTCATAAATGAATATTTTAAAAATTGCTTACGCTAAAAATGTTGTTTTTTATTAATTAACTTTATAGGTGTTTCAGTTATAGAACTATAGAACTTCTTCAAATAACAATATATTTATATAATAGATTTGTGTGAACATGTTTTTACTATATATTTATTTTTTATTTGTGCAAAAAACATATCCATCTATATGTTTATGACAAATCTTGGCATGCCGTCCTTTTAAAACAAGAATAAAAAAATTATTTGGTTATAAATTATATTATGTACTTATTGTAATAAATTATATTGTTTTGTCATAACAGTTTGTAAAGTATAATATTCAAAACAAGAGAGATGTTAATATTAAGGCTCAATGGGATTGCATATTCTATAATACTTTTATGTATTTAAGGATTTGAAAATACTATGATATAATAACAATAATGTGATTATTCATTGGAATTTTGTACTAAAACATTGAAAAATAAAAAAAGTATAAACTAAATAAATAGTTACACACTTACACATTTTTTACTTACGTCATTTAAGAGGGTATAAAGTTATTGGATATTTCTAACAATCTCATTGGTGGTAAGTTATAAAACATACACTTTTTATAATAAATTAGAATAATATTTTTCTAATGTCTTTATTCCATAGTAATATTTACCGGTCATTCATTTACATTAGCTGTAACAAATTTTTTTTTAACTGAGGTGTAATTAAGGTATGAGAAAAATACGTGTATCTATCTAATAATGCGACTCAATTACATTTTTGATTATTTCTTAACGGCAGAAATAATAATTCGATAAACATAGTTGATCCACAGAACCGTAAATAATAATTGTTGGGTGTGATTATATAGCATTATAGTTTATAATAAAAATAAATATATACCAGTGTAATTTTAATAAAAATAAATAATGAGAAAAGTTTAAACTTAGTAATTATTTATGTTGTTATTTAACATTTTCGTAAGTACCTACATACTATTATACTTTTACTACTTATTATTATTGTTACCATTTATTATAACAGACAATATAGTATGTAATTTACATTAATTTATTGTTTATATTTGCATGGTCGCAGACTATATAGTTATCATGGAAATTATCAAATAGATAAAATATTTCAGTAATTAATAATAATACTATACTCGACCAGTATTTATTTACAAAACGTTGATCGGAGTTAACAGTGTATAATCGACCGGTATTGTGAACCGGTCATAAATCCACACGATTTGTCTGACAATTATGTCAGCCTGTTTATCAATAGAGAAAACACAACAGGCATAATATATTATGATTTAATTATACCGTATAAGTTTTATTCGTTTGCTATATAATATATATATGTTACAGTAAAGGATGTTAAATTTATATTAACGTTATTAACTAGCAATTAACGTTATTAGATATTATTGAATATTTTACAAGGTTTATAACGTTAATTAGTAATTACTAAGGATTTACGTTAATTTCAAACAATATTAGTTAATCATGTTATTTGTATTTAAACTGTTATATTATTATTATTTATTTTCACATGATAATGAACTATGACATTTAGAATTGCATAATTTCCCAACCACTCGACAGGTGTATTTATTGGTTGTATTCAATACGAATATTGTACTCATCAATGGTTAGAAAGAAGTTATTATCACTACGTTTTTTTTTAATTATATCAGATATAATGTTGTTAAATTTGTTTTCCATTTCAAGTTCATCCATATTGAATTGTATTAATAAAGAAAATTAACACAATGTTTTACGAATATTTTAATATACAAAAATAATATGACGATATAATGGCAATGTCTATCCGATGCGTACCGTGAAAAACTGACAAAAATATTATCTATAATAGTTATTATATTTACAATTAAGTCCTACACTAGTAAGCCCCACTAAGCTTATTTATGCTTTATTTATATATTACAGAATATCTAAGTCCGAAGTTCTATCTACTGCGGCTGTAATACTGTCTAGTAGGTATCTAATACCATTAAGATAACATTATATAACAACATTTTCCATCGTATGTAGAAATTATCAATAATCAAACCCAAAAAATAATAAACCACGATAATTACTAGTTTGTTAGGTAATTATTGTTATTTACTAGAAAATAACGTTATTTTAATGTTTAACATCATTTACTGTAACATATATATATATGTATATATACTTATTAAATCAATTATAAACATTCATTCGTACAAAAAAAAAAAAAATAATTCGAATTCAAGTCAGCTTTCTTAATAATATACATTGTAGAAGTACCTATTGACCATTTAGTAACAATATAGTGTTTACTATTATCTATTTTTAAACTAATCAATAAACGTTTTTATTTAAAATTTTGACATTTGTAGACCATGTGATTTAAACAATATTGTCATATTATGTGTTTGATGTATATGCTATTGTAGTTATAAGTATATTTATTTATTATAAGTTTTATTATTTTGTAACTTTTAAGATACTTTGATGCTACTTTAAAATCATATACTAAGTGATAAATCAAGTATGCTCATTGAGAACCTCTATTACCTATTCTTAATATTATTGAGCGGATACAAAAGTTTGCTTTTATTTTCTCAGGAAACTATTTAAGTCATAGAAAATCTCAAGAATTTAAAAACTTTGTTTCTTGAGGTAAGTTTATTTAAAAATTCCAAAAATTAGATCTTGAATACATTTATTGTTAAATGATAAGAAGTTGGCGAGAATGTTTGGTGAATCGTTCTGTATAATATAATATTATCATTTATCACTATCTACCTGCAACCGTCGATATAACGCACTCAATTATATATATATATATATTATTTGCTTAATAATTAATATGGGTACAAACTACAAAACTTAAACCATTTTATACTCGCAAACCACTTGACTTGCTAAGGCTAGGAAGGGTAGTCATATGCAGAATATAATAAACTATATCTACACCTACCTAATATTGAAGATTGAACCTCGAGTTGTTGTTTTAACGTTTTCAATAATTTTTCATCGTAATCGATAGAAATTGCGGTTAGGTCAACGGTTTAATAAAAACAAAAAAGCATACCTACCTATAGTATAACAAATAAACAGCGATAACAATATGATCATTAGTTAGTCAGACTTTTAAAACTGTAGATTATCTTTGGTAAGTATTAAAAAACACGTCTAAAAATGAAATAAATACATTTTTAGATTTCTAAGTTAATTAATGTAAAAAGAAAAAAAATGTCTGACTCCGTGGTTTTATTTCGACTTTGTTCCGTTTTTTTTTTGTTTCAAATTCAAAAGAGTCTGTTAAATAATAAACCATTCATGGTTTACTATGTAGCCATCATTACATTTTATAAATTATACATGACTAGTGGTTATCATAATATATAATATATGTACGTACAATATATATACATATATACATACATACATACATATATCTATATATATATGTAATACGTATAATGTATATATCGACTGTACTCAGAGTATTAATTATTTGTTACCATAAAAAGTATATTGAGCATTTTTAATCCACTTTTACCATATACTTTATCAAAATAAGGTTGATGTTATAATATAATTTTAAATTAATATTAGGTAGGTATGGCGGTAATATTTTATAAGTTATTACTTATTATAGTCTATAATACACAAGTTTGTGTAAGTAAAAATAAATATATTTTAAGCGTACTATGTTATTATTTTTTGAATGTAATTATTTATTACAATTAATTATAAATATACATAAAATATTGTGATATATATTTGTATGTTGTATCTAATTAAAAAGTCAAAATGTCACGATATACTTAATACTTTAACATCATTTATACGTGAATTTTATACAGATAACTGATAAGTGATCATAATTTAATATTAAATTAGTATTCTTCTAAATATTTTCAATCATAAACATTTCTAATTTTTTAATGACTAAACAAAACATACTATTACTGAAAAATTGAATGTAAAATATGTTGGACATCAAACTTTTATTATTCTTAGTACTACTTTATTTTGGTGAAATATTGTACAACTATATAGCATATTACTATACTTTCATATAGTTATTTTAATGTAATAATAACAATCAGACCATCGTTGGGTCTATCTACGACTCGACATTCTTTTTTTATAAAATATTATTTTGATTTGATTTGATTTTCAGCTATAACAATCATTACGTCTATATTCTATATACATCGTGATATATTTTATTGACCATGTAATATCTGTATTAAGTTTTCATCAGCAAATTCAATCAGATTTTGGCTATAAGCAATAATCTTTAAAAAAAAAAATATGACTAAAATACTTTGAAAAACCCTAACTAAACTATAATAATAATAATAATATATATTAAGATCCAAAAAATGTGATGATCTTATTCGCGGTTCACTACAATTCATAACATATATATTATATAATATATATGTTTCACATTTCATTCTATTGGAATTCCAGACTTTTAGGTGGAGTGTGGAATAACTATGTAGTATATACTTTATACAATGATAACCGTCATTTTTTCGTTTTTAAATATATTTATTTTATTTTATTCGTTATCGCGAGAAGATCAATATGACAACATTTTATATTTAATAAAAATAATTATAATATTAATTTTGTTTTTTAATGATATTGTATTCAGATATCATATATTATTTAAAAATGGTTAAAAATAATTCTGTATATTCTATTGATTTTTTTATATTTAGGTTTGCAAATTTGTAATTAATAATCTTTATTATAAAACAAATTTAAAGATTAGAACACAAAATTAAATAAAACATTTTAAATTGATTAAAACTACCGAAAATTTGACTTAAGTTTTGATCATATTATGTTTGGCTATTCAACGGCTTAAGTTGAATTTGCTGTTTGTGCTAAATATAAACAGTTTCTTTTATTTTGATAAATAATCAAATAATTATTTAATGTTAATGTTAATGTTAATATTATATTAACTCATATTAGAAACAAAATGTATACACCATAAAACAAGCTTATTTTAGTATTCCTGTATACCAGTACTTCTCAAACTGGCGGCCGTGAAATATATAATATATACCTAAACCTAATCCTGATAGACCATAAAATACTTAATGATTTTGATTAAGGGGCTTTGACAGTTTCGCATTAAATTTAGGGGAGGGGGACCATGACAAAAAAGTTTGAGAAGCACTGCAATGTATACAATATAGTGTTATATACTTCTATGAGTATATGGTATTAAAATTGAAAATCATCTATTTTTAAAACGTATTTCATTATCAGTATAGATTATTCCTCGCAGCACACGTTTATTTTGTTGTCAATTAAATTTTATTAGTTTTATTATTCAATTTATGAACTTGTTTTATAATAATATATAATATACTACGATTAAATTTACGTTGATGATAGTTACAATTTTTTTTTTTTTATTTATAATTTCTGTTATGTCAGAAAAACACGGTGACCTGATTTAAAATTTAAGCTCTCATAAACTTTTACTACAGATTTAGGTTTATAGTAATATGTTGTTTGATATACAATACGAATGTAATAAGCATTTAAAAATAATTAAAATAAAATATTTTTTATTTTCAATTTAAAAATTTACTAAGCATTGAAAACCATATTGCGGACTTTCAATTTTTTTTTGTCGATGAGTTTAGGTCAGCACGATCTGATTATTAAATTGATTACGAAAAATATTGCACAATTTTTAATTATAATTATACACGCTGCAGTATTCAGTCCAAAAAGTTTTCTAATTATTTTTAATATTTTCGCTAAAAATAACGTTTATTCAATTTGTTGTTAACCGCTTACCACGTCTTTGGCGCTGATTTAACTTTGTAAATATTTTTGGACAAACATCTGCTTGTATTCTCACAGTTTTTCCCTCAAATTTCGAAAATTATAAATTACGTAGTTTCTTGTACTTACCATGTGTAATAATTTAGTTCCAACAAAAAGTATAAATTCTAAACGGGTATGGTTCATGAGAAACTTTTTTATCCGTATTCTGTATTAACTAATGTATTATTTTATAGAAATTAAATACACATAAAAACATTTTAAACGTTTCCATGATCCGAGTTTAATACACAGAAAAGCATTATTATGTATACACTATACATATAATAATACATAGGTACTTCGGATTTAAATCTTACAGACCACTCACTTGATAGAGTTTGATTTTGTACTCGATCGTGATCAAGTGGGAGTAAAATAAACAGAGATGTTGTTAAATCTCAAATAAATATTTTAAATTAAAACTAAAAATACTATTTTGAACTGTACCTACTATATTTTATTGATGGTGGTTCTGTAATATAAATACGTAATACAACTCATCAAATAAATAACTATATTTAAAAATTGTAATACACTAAAAATAAAATAATAATTAAAATATTATAGCTTCAAAACAATAACAAAGTTAACTAAATTTTCTTTGTTTCAAAGTTTGCTTGGACAACAAAATACTGATTTACACCTATGTGTTTATCATAATAATTTATTCATTGGAATATATTATGTTATGTACGTGAAATGAAGGATTCAATTAAAAAACAACTCTGTACCCGAGAACATTATTAAAACGTTGAACTACAACAGTGGTTCCCAAACTTTTTTGTCTCATAGAACATGGCTGAATATTTAATATAAATTTATTTATAATTGAATAGTTTGTTTTTATTCATTAATTATAATATTAACTAAATAATAATGTAATTATTTATTTGATTTTTAATTATGAAACATACAATTTTAATTTAAAAACATTGTTACATAAAATAAATATAATTACCAAAAAATTAATACTTTTATAGAAGCCGTAAATCTGATGCTATTATATACTAATTTTTCAATATTTGGTTTCAAATTAGTCAGGTTTAACCTTAATATTTTCTACTCTAGTATTAAGTTTAAAAAACGATTTAGATATTTTTTAAGAACAATTTAAAGTTTTCGTACAAACGGAGACGGTCTTTGAAGTATTATAAACAATTACTTTTATATAACTCATTTAATAACATACTTTTGAAACCTTGATTACAAGTTCATAAGATATAAAGTTTTAAGTATTAACTTCTAAAATTATTACGCTAACACTATATTTATCAAACGAAAATACATTTTAGAAAGAGCGTTTAAACATGTTATTAGTTAAAAAAAAAAATAAATATATTTTATAGGGATTTCAGATATTTCTAAAAAAAAAAATAAGTATTTTTATATTTTAGAAAACTGTAACGAAACTATAAGAATCCTAGACCATGTAATATTTCTCATAGTTCTATCATCTGTGTGAATGGAGGAATTTATTGATTTTATAATGATCATATAAGTTTTTTCAGTTTTCACTAAAATTGATTTTTCGTGGGTATAGGGAAACTTTAAAAGTTTCGTAATTATGGTTTCTTAATAGATTTAAAATTTGACAAAGTTTGTAGTTACTTCAGAAATGAGTATTTTTGAAATTACCATTAGTTTTCAAAAACAATTTGATATTATACGAATGACTCGGGTTAGATTATCAGTGGTAATATGTAATTTGATGTCTTAAGTTTTAATAAGATTCGTAAAGATGGATACATTTCATTCTAAAACAATTATTGTATATTATTGAGAGAATGTTACTTGTTAACTTTTAACAAGTATTTAAATTTTTTATAATCATAATGTATCATATTACATTAAAATAAAATAAATATACTTGTATATCTAGTAAATTTAACTCTTGAATAGATTTATTTTTCCACATAAAAGCTAGTATATTTTGTTTTAGTTTAAAATACTTAATTAAATAATAATGACTTGAATTCAGTAAGAGGCATTTTTCCAATTAATCATAATTAAATTAAGTACACTTAATTTTGTTTACCTCTTTGAAATGTTTCATCATCGCATAAAAATTTGAATGTATATTTGGCTCCAATTACGTTGTCGTTGACCATATTCTTTTCATCTAATGATAGACATAAATTTGAAAAATCATCGAAGCACTTCATTCCCATTTTGAACCCTCTATTTAAACAAAATAATTATTATATTAATACACAGCATTTTAATATAACTAAAACATTATTATATTTAATAAGAAATCAATATATTTTAACAAAAAATGTTTATCAATAGGTACTAATAATATAAATAATATCATTGTTAAAAATGTGAATAAATAGTTTTTTTTTTATTTCTGAACTTTAGGTATAAACTGTCAATATTTTTTTTACAATTATTATTGATATTAAACAAATGTATTTATATAAATATCTATACAGTAGGCTTGTGTTGTGACTACAAGGATATCGTGAATTCAAATGGAAATATGGAAATGTATGGTTGTTATAATTTGTCATTTAGTTGAAAACTATAATACCTACTCGTTCTAACGTTGTAAATATTTATAACACTACAAAGTTAAAAAAATTGTTTTTACTAATTTAAAAATAGATATGGAGCGGATTTGAATTCGAAACATTTTGTTGTATATTATTGTCATTTATATTTTTAAGATTATTCCTATTTTTAAACAAAATTTATCAAACAAAATATTATTGTAGTTAAATAAACATACATATAATAATATATTAGGGGGTCTATTTAAATATAAACGCGAATTATTTTGACAATTTTTAATTTTTTAATTTTTTTTTATTTTAAAAGATCTCGGTCTTGGCTGCAAGTAATAGTACAAGGATACCTACCGGAAATTTTGGTCTACTACTCTGCCTATTAAAAGATGAATTGCTTATAAATTGCAAATAATTTTAATAATTCAGATTCACGAATTCATACAAAAATTATACACAAGGTAATATTGATACTTCCTCGTAGAGCCATAACCCATTTCTACTCGTATATAATAAAAGAGCATTTGAACAAAATCGGCCAACCTTTAAATATAATACGAATGCTTATCATAACGATTTCAATATTGTTTAAGTAATAATTACTCGTTTGAAATAAGATTAAAATGCTCCAAAAAAGTAAAAAATAAAATAAAAAATATATATTTTTAAAATCTTGTACTATAGTGACATTAAATTATGTAAAAAGTTAAAACATTTTGAAATAGTGAATGAACCTTTAAATATATTACTATGTGTATACGAACACCCATCAAGTGTATATTATTTATTTTAATTATGTCTTTTGTTTTATGACAATATATTATATTTACAGTCTATACATCTATAATTGAATTTTACTTTACAAGCATTTGATATACGCATCGTAACAGTAATAACGACAGATTAAAACAATTCACTGGATTGTCTCTAAGCACTGAAATAATATTTATGCAACTAAAATACAAATATTTCAAACTATTTATGGATATTTTTATATGAAAACAAAACTTAATTAATATATTTTAAATTATTCCTATTATAATGAACTTGAAACGGTTAGGGACAATATTTTAAGGGATCACAGTGCAATATGAGTTAAGCACTAAGCATATTATGAATTATGGTTTTCCAACAGTGCAATAATATAATATGAATTTAATCATTAATTCATAAATCAAGCAAAACAACGGGACTTAAATGTATAATAACTATTTATGAAACTGATTATTTATTATTATTTTTCATTACTTGCAAACGATATCCACATCAGCCTTCGATTTCGGAATACCGACTTGACCAGTGCGTTCCAAAAGGCGAGACACGTTCATCAGACAAACGTCTAAACTGTTTTTACACAGCATTTGCGTGCTACTGATATCTCCACCTGAAAAATAAATTAAAATTGTTTGTAGACTAAAATTATATCCGACGAACGTTTAAAATCTACCTCAGTGGGAAACACATAGTGGCGCGTGTTAAGTTTAAAATCTTTTGCATGTTTCACAGTTAATGTTTAGACAGTTAAATCCCTTGATACAACACAGAATATATTCAGTTCACGATGAAGAAAACGTCGTTCGTTTCATTTATTCGCGAAAACGCCGTGTACAAAGGTTGGAGGAATAAAAGTTTCGTGGAATAAACATACAACCCACATATCCACACACGAAACACGGGTTATTTCATTTGAATATTATTGTGTTGTGTCACATGTTATTTGGATAACGAAAAAACGTCATATTTTCGAGTACGAGCAGTCTATACGCGTTAAATGAAGTACCTACCTAACGGTCGTGTCACAAAAACGTGTAATTTTAATCAACATCGAATATCTTTTGTTTTTAATAACAAGCCGGAAATCTACAATGGGCATTGCAGGATGATACAGCCGTTTCGGTGATACACATTAAAATACAATTTATTATACAGACTGCTTCTATGTATAATATATTATATTACCATATATTTTTATTTAATCGATAACGCTAAACATACAAAACCGTTTTCATAATATTGTACTCTGCACGATGTAAATAAAATGTGAACCTGATAGGTAATCATTAAAATAAGAAACAGCAACTACTAAGGTATCAAAAACATAACCTTTGATGGCGTTAAGTCGTTTGTATTTACTAAATAGTAATTTTTAAAAATATAACAATACAAACACAAGTGGTAGACGCGTAAGGTGTTGATTTTTATTATTTATAGTCGACCTTAAATCATGTATGTTCAACTAGAACATTTTTATAAATACAATTTTCATGGTTTGTGTTTGTGGTAAAAACTTTCACATTTTAAGAAGTAAGACAGTATACCATCGACCTCTATATTATATTCGTAAAATTTGTTATACGGTTTCTTAATATTAATTATTTATTTTATTTGTTTATAATTTAATAACTATACCTATAACTAAATTTAAATTGTTTAATCACTGGTGTAAATATTATTTATAAAATTGAAATAATTTCCATCAAGAAATGTATACAACAACATGATTTTATAATGTCTATCATATATTTTCCTGTGAATATAGGTACTGATGCTAAGGAGTTGTAAAAAAAGTTTCAAGTTGTGCTTTTATAAAGATGGGTTATCGAGGCTGTATAATGGCATTTTGAATAAGCGAGATTTATTTTTTTCATAAAGTTTTTGCAAGTGTAACAAAGAAAAACTTAAAACAATAATTGCTTAAATATCAGTAAATCTTTAGAATTGTTAACATTGTTTTCAAATTTAATGCTTATAACAATATAGGTGTATTACTATGTTACAATAAGGTGAGATAATCGAGACCATTTATCAAAATTAAATTTCTATATAGTATATACATCTATTTTGTGTAGAATGTGTTTAATTTGTGCTACTTGGGTCAACATTAATTAATAATAAATAAATACATTTTAATTATTGACGTGCCTACGGATAAATAGAGTGCTTGTTACATTTTTTATGAAACAACTACCAAACGATTTTTAAATTTGATTGCAATAAATTAATATTTCATAAAAGTTTTACAATTGAGTATTATGAAAATTAATTGATCCCTGATTTGTTAATTATGTTATTTAATTCAACGATTGTTTGTTGTAAAAAAAAAATATATAACACTATTAAATGACGGTAAATTCAGCAATGAATACTGTACTTGTATAATGAAATAAATTTCGTTATAGGAATCTATTAATCATGCTATTATAATAATATATTTATGCGACTGTACACAATCGACGAAATATTATCATGTATTCATTTAGACGGTATTATAATTTATTATTTAGAGAACAAGAAATTGGTTATTTCTCTTAGAGTATTAAGTAGATAAAATAATAATATATTATTTAAGATCGTACACCATAAAAATATATTAATATAAGTAACATTTGTACTTTCTATTAGTTATAGGTTTATCATAGATATTGTCATCCAATTGTTCAGCTTATTATTCAACTATATTATTCGGATCAATTCAATATTATTTAAAAAAAAATTGTTTTGAATATATTCATATAAAATGTTTCGCATATTGTTAGGTGTTAAAAAACGTGTCCAATTTGAAAATTGTCCACTTTTATTGGCATTTACTTAAGTATAATATTGTATTTGCTATAATAATGGAAATATAAAAACATTTGAAATTTAAACATGAAAATATAGTTCTCTTAATAATTATATTGTACCAAATAGCTTAATATACATAAACATATTTTTTTTTTATGACATTTCATGTGAATATAAAAACTCTAAAGGGTTGTTGATGAAAAAAATGATAAATGTATAGGTGAATTTATTATATTAAATAACTTTATAATATGTTGTTTTGTCATTTTTATGTCCCAAAGAGCTTAATGGATGTCAAAATATCACCATAATATATTTTTTTTTATTATTAAAACATAATATTATTTGTGTATAATACTCAGCTGCATAGGAGTGATAATGCAATTAATGGAGAATGAAACGAGACGGGTTAATTCCGAACACAATTAACATTATTGGTAAACAGATTAGACTTAGCCATTAATTCGGATCAAATGTGTACATTATATATATTATGTTTCCATATAATTATTGCAGGTGCGCGCATATTAAGACGTTATAATTCATTTGACGAAACATGCGGAAAATTGTTATGCGATACCATTCGCATACAATTCTATTGATGACATAATAATGCAATTAAAAATAAGGGACACGGGGACAATTGCAATCAAATCAGATCATTAAAACGTCCTCTTAAGATCTACATTTCACTTAAACGATTATCGAACGAGATACTTACGCCAATTATAATGTAAATTATAATTGTTCGTAAAGAAGCGTCACGTGGTCGTCGAGACCTTGAAAATGCTCATAAATATACATTTAACGACAAATTAAAAACTACGATCATTGGTAATATTATGTAGGTGAAAGCGGAGCAAGTTGATTAATTTGGTTTTAAAAACGTGTTAAAATCTTGAATATTGATGTTTAGACGTAAATAATATACCAGTAGAAATTATTATCCAAGAACAAGTCATATTTTACTCGTCTTTTCATATTTGTTTGTTTGTTTATTTTGTTATAATTAAAATGTAAAGGCAGTAAACATCGAGACATTCGACAATTCTTCAAAACACGAAGTTAAAAAAAATCGAATTGTTTTATTTTAATATTACGTATTAAAATGAATTAGTTCTAAATGCGTATTTAAGATTCAAGAAATATTATTCAATGGAAATTATCAATATCAAATATATCAATATAATTGTAATCCAATATTGTCCCATTGCAATGTAATCTTACTTCCGGCGAAGGAACAAGACAACGAAATTGTAAAACTCACATACAATGATTTAGAAAACATAGAATACTGAATAGGTATCATAAAAAACCAATAAATTACCATTTACTTTTAGTATACTGAAGTTTGTGTGTATAAAAAAATCAAAATAGATCTATCGACTAGCAAGTTGTAAGGATAATTATTAACTTATTCCTATTATGTCGTTCGTACTACTCAAATACAGAGAAAAATTATATAAATAGTTAAATATATTTGAATCGTCTACTAAGACTATTATTATTATAATACCACGATACAGTATTATTTTGAATCACTTATTTTTATCGCAGACAACATCACGTCATCGGCATACCTTAACGCAAATAATAATACTTGACGGGAATTTCAAATATAGAAAGCCATTACTGTTTAAACTTTACACTATACATATAATACGTGCATTAAAATCAGAAACAGTCCTTAAACTCTTCTCCCCGAGGACTTGAGATACGAAACTATCATATTCAGTTATGACATAATCTCCATACTAATAATTATTTATTCTAACTAATCCAACTCTTTGCATCTCATCGGTATTCTGTTGTTTTATTTATTTCGAACCTATATATTTAATGCAATGGTATAGTATCTTATTTCTTATAGTATGTGAATTTCAATGCTATACATAACTAATAAATAAAAATAAGTATCGATTGCTTTATTCACTCGGACTTGATGAATTATGAAATTTAGATAAGTCACATAGGAAATTTTTCGGTTGTCGACAAAATATAATATTTGAGTTTTAAAAAATCATATAGGTAATTTAATATTTAAATGTGTTTGTACAAGAAAATATTTGATATATTATACACTAAAACATACGGCTCAATGAATACACTTAATAATACCTTCTTTATATTAAATTTGAAAGTAACGAGTTGGAAAAAGTTTATTCAATCATAGAATCAAACATTTTTTATTCATAAAAATGTAAAATCATTAATAATTTAGGCGTTCGTTTTCAGAACGCTGATATAACTATTTGGAATACAATATTATTGGTCGATGCTAACGCAAATAATATCATCCTTCAAAATATTCACGAATTATTTGTTTGTGATGGTAACAATTCTAAATGCTTAGTCATTTATCATTGGTCATAGTATTGGTAGCTAGTTTGACCCATAAATATCAAAATTCAATATATTCTATCACTTTTTGAAGTCTATATAATATCTGAATCATAATGTAAGACTTTCTAAATTATTGATATTTAATAATATGATTTTACTTATTCCTATTTTCAAATTTAGACCCTATCTAGTAAGTCATGATTGATTATATCGTAGAAAATGTATTATAATATTATTATCTCATATTTTCCGATGAATATTTCATAAGTTTATATTTGACATGGGTTTTGCGACTTTTTGTAGGAATATTAGTAGTTATTTTGTTTGATTATGTAGCTTGGTAACTTTAATAAAGATGAAATCATAATAGTGATTATGAATATTATAGTATAACTTCATTAAAATTTTAACGTGTATTCAACTTGTTACTATCATGTTGATGTGATCAAGCTACAATATAGTCTTAAGATTCATTATACTAAACCAAAAAAATATTTTATTTTTAAAATACATTGTTTATTATTACTTTTGTTAATAGCTATTGAAATATAGCTTTTTTAAAAAAAATTACTTTAAGCGTAACAATTGTACTCCGTTAATTTTTATATTTTCAGGGATCTGTCTTAGACTTAGGGGCGTTTAGGTCAAGAATACTAATAATAATACCAAAAACTGAAAAAGAAAATATCTATTTACGTTGACCGTACGCGTTATTTTTATTTTGTTATCTCAGAAAACACGTTAAGCATATTATATATTATTTAAGCTTGTAATTTCATACTAAATAAATGTTTCTTTTCATATTTACAGTACAAATTTATCAAGAAAAAGAACTTAATTTGAAGAATTCTTCAATAAATTACAAATGCGAGTTTTGAAACGTAGTTATGAGAAAAACAAAGATGACGAGATGTGGAATCTTATAAACTATTTCGTAAAATTCGTAAAATTATTCTTTCTTCTTATTTCTATAAATAAATAATTTTGTTTTAAAAAAATATATAATTGCAAGCATATTTCATACGATTGACGCACAATTTCATCTTAAATTCTTTTAATATACGTCATAACTCAGCTTCGAAATGGTATATTAAACGAATTTTTTTTACAGCCACTTAAATAATTAAGTTGTATTAAGCTAATTAAAAACATTGATACTCCAAAATTAAATAAAATGTAAAAAAAATGTTGAAATTCTATTATGTTTGATACAATTTCGACTGAATCTTTGAAAATACATTTTTAAAATAGTAATAACATAAAAACTGTTTTAAACGGATTATTAGTACATTTTATATGAGCTGTGATTACCTACCAAAATTACAGTATATTTTAAACTTTATTAATGAACCCATTAGATGTAAAATAACAATACGTGTTTTGTGTGACTAATGATTTTTTATACGCAAAAAAACACAATTAATTTTAATTAGTTATTAAAAACAAACAAACAACATAATAATATTATGTTGTTTTTTTTATTCTTGTTTTTTGTGAAATTGGATTAATTTAAATTTAAAGTCGTATTTAAAATCTACGAATTCGAATCAACGAATAGACACTCATTTAAAACATCTCGTCTACGTAACATAATACGTCTTGATCACCTGAATTTATTGCAAAATAATTATTTACAGATTGTGTAATACATAAAAACAAAAAATACAAATTATTATATCTTAAAATGTTTCTTACATTGCATGCAATCCGACGATAATAATATTTGATTGACGAGAAACATAACATAAAACATCTGTAATAGATATGATACATAATATGGATATTATATTTTCTATTATTTAATTAGTAGTTTATTGATTTTTAACAAAAACTATTATAGTGTATTATAACATAATAAAACGGGTTCAAACGTAAACTGTCAAGTAAATATTGGGAAATTATAGTAATTATACAGATTATAGGATATTGAACAAATTTCACTATTTGTCACAGCTAACTCGAGTTTGTACAGACACCATCCGAACTCATATTATTTAATTCGATTTGTCAGGCACAAACGACGCGCTTCACGATTTTCAAGTATAAAAATATATGATATTAAAATGTATACATTATAAACTATTACTCGTTAGGGTTATATTGTATTAATTTAACGTAAAACATTATAATATTTAGCAATTTATAGATTGTATTATGAATGGTAATATTTATAATAAATATAGGTAATGTAATAAAAAGTTAAGGGACATATTTTTAAATACTCAGATATTTTGCATCATATCAACAGTAAATAATTTTTTAAAAATTTAAATGTATTTTATTAAAAATTTGAACAAGTAGTTTCTGATTTATTAAAATGTTTATATTAAGAATAATAGTCTTTAATAATAGTCTCACAAATATTTATAAATTTTTTTTAATATTTAATCTAGTGTTTACTATACTCAGACAATTTAAAAAAAATATAAAATATTATTATATTTGTGTTAACTATGACAATTATTATCATAAAATTGTATCATACATATATCTCATAATCTAATATCATGAACTGCCCACATAGCAAAATAACATTTTCAAAATATTTTCAAAATATTTAAAAACAAAATTAAAATATTTTATTTTGTTCACCACAATATTTTAAAATATTGTGAAAACATTTAGACAACATTTTTTGGCAGGAGAAAAAACGTTTTCACAATATTGTAGCAAAATGTTTTCAAAATGTTTGATTTTATATATTTTCAAAATATATGGGACATAATATTTTTAAAATAATCAAATTCACACATTTTCAAAATAATTACCATCAAATATTACTAAAATATTTTATAAAAATATTTTAAAAAATGTTTGTAACCAAATATTTCTTATATAATTAATTAAATATCGGATAAGTCGGATCGCAGACAATGTAAGCGTATAGGTGAAATTGTATCTATTATATTGATAATACAATATTTTTTTACACAAATAGAAACTTTATATTATACATGATTGTAAATTTAAACGTGTATTTATTGTATTATAATTTATACACAATAATGAATTGAAATAATTTTAAAATAAAACATATTTCGTGAAAAAAAAATCGAAAAAAACCTGGGCGGCCGTGTAATCTAATGCGCCGCCGTCAGACCCGCCGGAGCGGGGTTCGAACCTGCCTACCTAGTCATGAGAACCTACGCCTACCACCTATCGCCTACAGTATTGTCTACATTGTGATACAAATCTTAAGCATTTAACCCATTTCGGAACGGCTAACAATTTCGCCTTAAACATAATTTTTATTTATGCATAACAATACCTCAAATCGCACACAATTTATTATTAAGTGTGTTTTGAACGCATTCATCTTCAATAACCATTTATATTATTATAATTATATATTATTATTATTCGTACCACATGTGATATATTTTTAAACTGTTAATAGACAAATATACTTTAATTCCGATTTTTGCGTTACAAATTGTTAAAAATTAGGTACTATTATTATCTAAAAAGGTTTGAGGTCGACATTTTGAATTCGGGGTGCCAGGCTGACGGACCTATCAAAAACGGATATTTATTGATCTAATAAGTGACATATAATTAATTTATAGTCATTAACATGATGTTTACTGGGTAGATAATCATTTTTTAAGTTCAGGTGGAAATTATTAAATTCAGTAAACGAAGATTTATAAAAAACAACTGTTCGTTTTAAACTGTAATAGTATTTATATTTGTATATTAATTATTTTATATATATTGATAAATATATTATTATATGTGTTTGTAACAAAATAGATAAGTACAATTATGTTCTAAAGTTTTGGAAACTCGCACAAACATGACTCCGTTTATCATAAATTCATAATTGTTAATAATATAATAATATTATATATTTAAAATAATACGTGACTGGCTAATTGACTGACCAGTGACTGATTATCTACGCTTATAATAACTCAAAACACTGAATGAACCATCTAAAATTTGGCATACATCAACCTTATTAATTATTATTATGATATAGGAATTCGCCGAGAAAGGATTTTAAAAAATTCAATTACTCTATAAAAGAGTAAAAGAGGGAAAACAAATTTTTGGCAAGGGCATCGCCACGTCGTTATAGGCATATCTAGTATTATATTATATTAATATATTATATAATGTATTTATGTATGTCTAATATATCTATTGTTTATAAAAGTATAAATACGATAAGCGGACAAAAAAATCCCCCATATTTGTGTGAGTTTTAAAGTATATGGTGATTGAATATTTTGAAGATATTTTATGAAAAATTATGTTATAATATTTGATACAAATCGTTTTGAAAAGGTTTTAATAATATTTTATTTCAAATATATAGTGATCAAATATTTTAAAGATATTTTAAGAAACATTAAAATATAATATTTGATACACAATATATACAAAATGTTTTAGTTACATTTTATTTCAAATATATGGTGGCAGAATATTTTGAAGATATTTTATGAAAAATTATATTATAATATTTGATACAAATCGTTTTGAAAAGGTTTTAATAATATTTTATTTCAAATATATAGTGATCAAATATTTTAAAGATATTTTTAGAAAAATTAAAATATAATATTTGATACACAATATGTACAAAATGTTTTAGTTATATTTTATTTCAAATATATGGTGATTAAATATTTTGAAAATATTTTATGAAAAATTATATTATAATATTTGATACAAATCGTTTTGAAAAAGTTATAATAATATTTTATTTCAAATATATAGTGATCAAATATTTTAAAGATATTTTAAGAAAAATTAAAATATAATATTTGATACACAATATGTACAAAAGGTTTTAATAATATTTCATTTCAAATATTTGGTCACCAAATATTTTGAAGCTAATTCAACAATATTTTCATTAAAATATTTGTCAGGAAACCTTCTAATAATATTTTGAAAATATTAATATTTTCAATTTGCTATGTGGGTGTAGATGTGAGAATAAATTAGATAAAAAGTTAATGTTAAGTTTAAAAGTAAAACTTTAGATTAACTTAACTAAATTTTCTAATAATTTTATTAACCTAAATATTTTAATTGACAGTTGAAATAACTTAGCTTTTCTCGATTGATTTAAAAATAATCAATCTAGTTAAATATTTTTTGACATTTTTAGTATACTAAACAATACTATAATAATACAAATATTTCTGTTATTTTTCTTGAAAAATAATTTTTTATATAGACATATTGTATTAGATTAGATAGGCATAAAGCTATACAATACATACAATAACATTATTATTATTATATGTTTTAATCTCTAAATGACCTGTATGATTAAATATAATAAATAATTCAATATTAAAAAAATGAATCATGCAAAAAAAATATGTATATTTAAAGGTCTTAATGTTTTTATTTTATATATTTTATTATCATATTTATAGTAGGTACTTATGTGAATTGCAATTAGACATTTTTTTTAATGAAATTATAAATTTTATTTTTTTAAATATTATATTTTTTTAAATTGATATTTGTTTTAAAAAAAAATTAATAATTGTTAAATTATTGATTGAGATATATTATATAGTCCAAATATTTAATAACCATGGAAAGCAAAATAGGTATATACAAATTATACACTGTAAATTACTATTAAAGTTTAATACAATTGCTATTTATAATTTATAAAATAAGAAAGAATGTGGCTACTCTATATGTGATCCAAATAATAATTAAAACAGTACCTAAATTAATTTTTATTTAATTGACTTTAGTTAATATTTTTTTCCATATTAACTTTTCGCTTAACGAGTTAAATTTATGATTTGTTAACTATTACCTTCTGACCCATCGATTTTATGTTCTATCGACTTAATTATTTTCTTTAACTTACCCACCTCTGATGAATTATTATTTTTATTATCTTTCGTAAGTAACGTACATAATATTTAATAACTCAAAAACTGGTTGTTCAAATTTATATTTAGACGCATTAAAATATCCAAACAAAAGATTCCTGCTAAACATTTTACAGTAAAAAATGGTGATTTTCCTTTAAGAAAACCAAAAGTTTGTATAATCTAAGAATATTTTAACGATTTAAAATCTAACTATATAATTTAAAATATAAATTTGAATAAAAAAAAAAATAATAATAAAAAAAATAGATTGAGCGTCCGTTGTGATCATTCTGTCTAACAATTAAACGATTTAATTTTTACATTATATTAGGTAACTATTTAAATTCTACATGCCAATTGCCTGGTAAAACTAAAAATGAAATCTGATCTTTGAGTAAAAATCGTTGAAGATTACTGCGTTAAATCTATTATTCTATATATTATTATAGTGTTATCATAATAATATAATTTACTACCACGTAAAACCATCATACGTGCCTCTTAGCGTTTGGGGATGTTTTATTTTTTTTAAATTTATTATTTGTCAAAAACCATCGTGATGAAAACGCTTCAACTAAATAAATAATAATATAATAGGTACTGCATGTATGCACACGTCACGATGACGGTAAACGTTTGGAAGTAATGATGGAGTTTTCGTCGAGGTACACGTAGCGTGTTATTCGCCGTTATTTTGTTGGTAATATACGCGACTACGTGCTTCGGCTCGCGTAAGTTTCTCTCTGCCAAATTGGCAAGAAAATTAAACTCTGTTTCATACGGTGAACAAAACCATAATGTATAGTAAGTTGTCATGCGCGCACCGCCAGCGAATGATACATCGGTCGCGAAATTTATAATATTATAATTTATAGAATATATTTTGTGTGTTAAAACAACGGAAAGTGCAGTTGGATGATTTGTGAGCATTTTATTAATTTTTTTTTATTTTTCCGTCGATCTTTTACGTTTTTTTTTTTAAACATTATTACCACAATATTCCACTGTATACATATTACAGCTATTTGTGACCATGGCTGAATGTATTAAAAGTACGATGTCATAATATTAAATAATATAATATTTTATTTACAGTGTCGAATCTAAGATTAGACAACTTAATGCAAACGAACTAACGTTTGACATTTTCATTTTTAAATATTTCAATATACAGAGGAATATTTTACAAAAACGTGAAATATATAATTTTTTTTTTTAACACAAATATTGATAATAATGCATTAAGTGCAGTCAACGTATTTATGGTTCTTGTTTTCTAATGATATTGCAAAACAATGATGTTTTTCCCAAATATTGACTTATTGTCAACATTGTTATAATAATGATACTATATTAATTAATATAAGTGTACCTATTATTTTTAGCTTTTTGTACGCTCATGTTGACAATATTCTAGACTATCATTCGATAAAAACAGATACAATCACCTTTCCAACGCCATAATAATTAAAATTCGAAATCATAAACCTGAGAATTTTAAACACAAATACGAGTCCTTAAGTTATCAAGTCCTTATTACAAACCACCAAAAATATTCTAAAAATAAAAGACTAAAGATTATTAATAAATTTTAAAAAATCAGACGGTTCACTTGTCTTTTCAGGTGTTGACAAAGCTATTAATTTTTGAAGACACCTATCTGAAATATTTCACATCATCAAGAAGAGACACCTAAATGAAATTACAAATTTCTTAAGTAAATATATTGATGCCCTGGACGAAACCAAGTTTTGACGACCTTAATTCACCCCCCAACCTAGTTTGAGTAGTAATAAAATTAAGTTTTTTAGTAAGTTTAAATAAAATTAGTATTTATGTATTTTTGTGTTATAACTTTTAACTTTATAACCTGATCAAACGATGTTGTAATAAATTTATTAACATATAAAATTGCCGCATTGCGTAAAAATAAAATAAAATAAAAATAATAGTAATTTCAAATTTGATACTCATAACTATAATTAATATTAAAACTAGTTCATTATACAAATATGAGACAATTGTAGATGCATACGACATTAGAATATTTAAAATTTTGTAGATTATTAATACGTATTAAAAGATAAATTAAACAAAAATAATTTTCAGTTTGGCACCTCTTCCGTGTTAGCGCCCTGTGCAGTCACCTAGATCACCCATAGCTTTCGCCGGCCCTGGTCACTCTATATAAATAAATAATCCTAGTATGATAAACACTACAAATGATATTACTTCTATTACATATATTTGTAAAATCATATATCGTTTTTAAGGATTTTTATCCTTTGTATAAATTAAAATTATTTTAATAACTAAAAAACTAATCATTCGAATTTAAAAAAAATGATCATTAGGTATAAAATTCCTTAAAAATTCCAAAAATCAGAATTTGAATAAATTCATTACGTAATGAAAAAATGAGGTTGAGTATATTTAGTGAAACACCTTTTACGCATAAGGTAATATAGAAAAATTGTATTGTATTTCTGTCAAGTTATACGTACTCGTATGTTGTCACGATGATTCATGTGTGGTGACCTATGACCCGGTCGGGGTCATTAAATGTTGACATAGTCAAATCCTGCAGACACGATTTGTGCATACACATCGAATACGCAATAATATGTTATCCCGTGTAATACTGTTCGAACAGGTTAAGCCCGCGGCCGAATTCTGACATAGTTTCATAGAATGTGAGGTGCACGCAAAACAGTGAACGTATATTGCCGAAATATTTCAAAAAGAGTTTCACACTCGACATGCGACAGAATCAGTCACACGAATCCAAGCACACGTTCGGACTGACAGACAGTTTTTATAAATTGCGTACTTATATTTCCAGGGTCATTGAACACATTTTCCTTTCCCCCCAAAAAGGGCTAAAAAGAATGGGAAAAAAATACGATACAAAAAGTAACACCACTTTTTTTGTTTGCCGGTCGTACGTCAGAAAACACTATATATATGCGCGACCGTGCATAATGGCATACGTTTACATGTTCACGCTTTGTATGCGATTATGTAATAAACGACACGTGGACGCGTGTGATTTCGACCGTAATATATTTATCAGGAATAGGACATCAAGTGTCCTGGGTCGACGGCGCAAAAAACATTTTTATCTCACATCACGATAACATAATCTGATGTGAGTGTTTTTGTTCGATATATTTTGAAAAAATATCATAACCTTTGTATAGTCATTGTAAATTAATGACGCATTATATTTTCATTGGTTTTCTGATATTTTGAGAGGCTAAACCTTTAAAACAATCTTCAAACGAATTTACCCCTTGACTGACATGTGACAGCTGTTGGGTATTTTTGAAAACGAAATGAAAAATTGGAAATGGACTTTCTTAAATTAAATGATTTTTTTATTTTGTTTAATAGAGTTTATATTTCATCCAACGAAAGTGGCGTTTTTAATCTAATAATTATAATTTAAAATTCAAAACAGAATATATGGGTTTATAGGTACTGACTTTATAAAGTATTCATTACGAACACTACTACATCTATAATAGGCAACTTTAGCAGTCGCTTTCGTCGTTACACTGATTGAAATTTTCGAATTCCCCGTTGTTTGTAATTAAACGGTTTTAATCACACGGGTATGTTAGCATAAATTATAATTTATAATAATTTATTATTATATTACCGTCGGCACAAAACCACATCGGTACCGGTGTAACAGGCGATATTTATCCTCGGTAAATGTATCCTAGGTTATAGTTACTGAGGAAAATATATACTAGGATATTTTTACACTCCGAGTGAACATATACTAGGATGTATTTAACCTTTCGGTAGAAATGTCATTTTAGTGAGGTATAAATATACTGGGATATTTTACTCCCCGGTTGAATATATGCTAGGATATATTTAACCCCCCGGTAAAAATGCCATTTTAAGAGGGTATAAATATACTAGAATATTTTTACCATCTGGGTAAATATATACAAGGGTATATTTACCCCCTCATCCCTGCCCACGGAAAAAAGTGATTTCATGAACATAAGAATGTAATTTTCTTCAATAAATTAACTCTTTGTATCACGGATGAAAATTATATACCTACATGTATAAATTCTCTCTACCGTTAAAAATTCAGTTAAATGAGATGTGTATGTGCAGCGTCGTCGCCATAGGTTTTGTGTGGCCCTACTCATGTTTTTGTGTACTCGACAATTTTTATTTTTTTTTTTGAGTAATTGAAACACATTATAGTCATTTATCTCTTGTAACTATAACATAGGATAATATATTTACCGGGGGAGTTAAAAACTATTGAGGATTATAGAATCCTAAGATACAGGCTTCCTACGCGGCTATGTACCGAAATTGCCTACATATCGCGCCGGCAGACGGATATAATATGGCAAAAGATATTTTAGGTATAAATTATGAGTGACAATAAAATAATTCTCATTGGTATTATAATATATTGAGTACCTTATATTAAATATTGTATTTATAATTTTATATTTTTTCGGTGGATTATTCCAACAGAATAGGAAATAAGTAATCAAATCGCCATCTTAAATTATTTTAATTTACTATTCGTTTAACGTCAAAATGGCGCTCTTCTATAAATATTAATAATAATTTAACAATTGTTTGAATTTGTACAGCGAAAAAATGAATTAAATACGATTTGTATTGAATGTGAATTGTGAAAATTTATTTTTAATGTCGCGTTTTTTTTTTTTTTCTAGCATTTTTAGTTTAACGTTTAGATAATTTTTTTGAATGATAAAAAGCCTTTTCATGGATGATCGTTTGAATACATTTATTTTTATGTTTTGGATTAGCCAATGCCATCGGTCATACGATATATTATATTATAATATTCAACAAGAGTATTATACGACGACCCAGTACCAATGGTTTCATTAAAAAAATGAACGTGACTGACGCACATGGATTACGACATCATGAGTTTTTTTTCGGTATCGCTATTTATACGAATACAACACGTATGGACGGCGTTTCGATAAAAGGTATAAACGCGTGCCTTTGCATAAGTACAGAATTCTATCGCCAGACCCAGGCAATAAGCGTCGTTAAAATGCATTAGAAACACGATCCAGTCACGACCGAAATGCATAAACGAACACAATAGGTGCAATATATATAATATTTCGTTGGATATAGATTAGAATATTATTTAAATTTGAACGGGAAAATATTAAAACGTCCATAATTACTGTTATACATGTAAACGTGTCATCGTGATATTTGAAAGATAAAAACTGCAAGTGTTCGTTATTCGTCGTTGTTGTCGTCGTCATTTTTATCGTTTAAAAATGAGACATCTTTAAAATGATCACTTGTGTAGTAAATATGCAGTATACACATATTATTGTGTCTATTAAAAATATTTGGCACGCATATTTGAATAATCAAACCACGAACGACAGCTTCAACGTACGTCGAACAGTTTATGATTGACACTAGACTCTAATAATCTTATAATATTATTAATAATAATAATAATAATAATAATAATAAATAAAAGATAGCAGTCTATCAACAAGATATATAATACATAAGTTATATATTTTGTTTTACGATATCTGAAATTATTTCTGCATTTCTACTTAGCATCTTGATTAAATATAACTAATATTTTTTTATATTAAAAAATCTGATTTTCAATCAACAGTCAATATATATTGCAGTCGAACAAAAAATAAAAATTACAGAAACTAATCATCATTTTATATATAAATATAAGATAAAATGCACCGAAACCATAGAAAATACAATGAAAAGTAATGGATGGTATGCCACGTTATACTCGTATAACGATTTTCCGTTGAAATCAGGGTGAAACCATTTCATAGTGAAATATTTTTAATAGCATAATTGTTTAGAATTATACCAATATAATATTAAGTATTATTTATTTATTTATTTATTTATAATTAATATATTATTAGAGATACGTTATACCCTTTTATATATTTGTTTTTGTTCTTTACGTTTTTGTTTCAGTAGACAGAAAAAATAATTCTCAAGTATTAATTGTGCGTGAATTCACGCAGAACAGCTAAAATAAATAGCAAAAATAAAGGGAAAAAAAATTTTTCTTTAATTACTGATTGGTGAGTTTAAAATGCTCTCTAAAATATTTGCTTTACACAAGGCGTTCAAAATTATTCAATATTTATTAAAGGGTCAGAAACTTAAATTTAATTTTACCAAATAATTGGTATCAACATATTATAATTTTATGGATTTTTGTATTGTCTATAAACATAAAACAATTTATGTTATCTATATCTAAAAAAATAATTCAAATATTTTTATTTTAGATATTTTATACGTCATATTTATGAAACTCTAATACTGGTCTATAATAATATGTATATATTATAAAAAAAATTACGCATAATATTTTATCACCATTTATTCAGAATTTTGTAAATTTATTAAAAAATAATAAGTTTTAATTTTTGAATAGTTGCCCATTAGTATCAACGCTTTTTTTGTGTGAAACTCAAATTTATCCAAAAACTATCTAAATACCATCTAGTCATAATTAGTCATTTTACTTAATGGATTCAACAAACGAACAAATGATGTGATATTTTGTTTTAGAAAAATGTATGATTCATTTTTATTTTAAACTAAACAAATATAATGTAACACGTGTTTCATGTTTTATTTATATCTGTTACAGTAAAACAAAGTTTATGGTGAATATGTTTCATTTATTTATAGGTAACTTTTAAAATATATATATATTTATTTAAATAAAAGTAAATTAAAAATGAACCCTTTTGAGTTTCAATTTAAGTGTAAATGATCAGGTACAAGTATTCGGCATATTGTTTTTTGATGTTTTCAGTTATGTACAGTTATAATTCTTTCGTTTGTGTTAAATGTGTACATTATTATGTTGTATTGTTTATTTAAAATAATTTGAAGTATGGAAATCCTAGTATATAGCTTTAATGTAAAATGTGAACAACATTCAATGCTCCAGTTCAGATAGAACAACCTTACACATCCATGATTATCTACTGTTCCAGAATAAAATGGAAATATCCGTTAAATGTTTTACTTGAACAGTACTTAAATAATTTACATAAAATGATATCAACCATAAATTAAGTAAACTATAGTTAAACAATTGTTGAGATGAAAGTGTTCAAATAATACTCATAATACGTTATTCTTTTAAAATAAACTTACTTTACATTATTATAAGTTTGCTCATTTTTAAGTTTGTGCTTTATAAAAATATAATAATAACAAATTATAGTAAAAAATGTAAAATTGTATTTTTGTTTCTAATTTTATGCATGCGTTACGAATTCGATAGGGGAGGAGAATTTTAATAAATAATTTTTACAAATAAAAAATATGAAATAAATAGATAGGTATAAGTTGTAAGCTATTTATTTGTTTAAGTATCTATAGTACCTCAAGAGTGTTATCCAGATGATTTTGAATAAAATAACGTTAGCATTTCGTTTAAATAATTCATCATTATTTTACGTTTATAATAGAGTTTAAAATTTTAATGATTGGAATTTAACATACAATTACTTAGAATAATACGGAATAAAAATAAAATACCTTATGCTGTAGTTTCAAATAACTAATAAAACACTCTACAGTAATCGAAAATCAATTTCAAAATTGTTTTCCAAGTAGTAATGTTTAATATTATAATAATAAATCAAGAAATAATGAATAATTAAAAATATAACAATAATAATTAATAATAAATAAATCATTTTTCGGTTTTTGACATACTAATTTTGTATAAAACTCGATTAGCGATTTTAAAACGAAACTCGATGGTGATTGTTAATTAAATTATATGTGCGTAAGTGTGTATATATATATATATATATAAATATATATATATATATAAATATATATATATATATATATATATATATATATATATATATGAGTAAATAATAATGAGTGCTTATATTGTGTAAATTAATTGAATTTTATTTTAATTAAGAACACTTTAAAAATGTTTTTCAAAATAGTTATTTATTACTATCACATATTTATTTTCATTTAATTGTATTTAACTCCGACAATTATACGTATACTTATTATAACTGTACGTATAATATACAGATAACAAATTTTAGTAAGAAATAAAGAGTTTTTAACAGTCAATTTGTAATAATGTAATTAAATCCATTCAAAGAAATGACAAAATGATTAAAAAGCCGTTGATAAAGTTTACGAGTAAGTTATTTATGAACTACAGAATTTTTTTACCATCGTATTTTTTTACTTCAAAAACAACCGTCATAAAAACCAGGTTATTTTATTTTATTTGTTCGTTGTTAGGATTATATCCAAGTATTTACTCAAGACGATAGATTAAGTATATTCTTATAACTCTCTCATTTGTACCAATTTTTTTCCGTATTTGAATTTACTTTCACCATATTATTATGCCAAAATTGACGGCTGTAAGTATTATACAGACGGGCAAATAATCATGCAGCTAAAAATTGTTGTGAATGCGCATAACTTAAAATATATTTACATGTTTAAACCTCATGTGTAATAACTAATGAGATACAATATTATTTGTTCAAAAAAGGAATAATTACAAATTATGTATTTGAAAATGTTTATGATATATATTTAATTTTTCCTACTCGTTGATTGATAACGTATAACCAAATTATGTTGTTGTAAATTTTAATCGAATAATTCGAACAATACTTCGTTTTTTTATTATAGTTATGTACCTACTGAGCCTTTGAGTTAATAAAACGGTCATTAGATAAAATGTGTATTGTATTAAACAGCGGCGTAATTTAGTCATGTCTGTTGAGTTGGGTGGAGTGTGGGTATGATTTTTTTTATATATTTTACGTATTTCATA
This sequence comes from Rhopalosiphum padi, assembly GCF_020882245.1. Lineage (NCBI taxonomy): Eukaryota > Metazoa > Arthropoda > Insecta > Hemiptera > Aphididae > Rhopalosiphum > Rhopalosiphum padi. The sequence goes on along the minus strand of NC_083598.1, from coordinate 5,107,790 downwards.
AATTTTTTTTTTAGCTGATATAGTAAAGAAACAAAATATATACATAGTAGGTTTTTCTACGACATGATAAAAATATAACATCACTTTTGACGTAATTTACGAGTAAGTAAATATAAAATATACCCGGCCCGTAATTTACACAAAAAAAAAATTAAATTATGGGACGCAGCGAATTACGTTCCATCAATACGACCATTGTGATGTATATAATATGAGTATACATATTGTACAAATGTGTGCACAGAAAGAAATTAATAATTACTTACATAATATTTTATTCACATATACTGGTACATGATTATTTATTGATATATTTAATATTATACGAAGTTTCTGATGAACGTCGCCGCTTGCGATGATATAATATTCCACCACTCGGTTGTTTATTTTTGTACCAAATACAGTATTATAATAGTATGTTAACAATATTATACTGTACCAAGCAAAATTATTGATTTGAAGTAGTATTATCTATTTGATATGTAAAGTTAGCGTAGGTTATTCGGTTTTCTTTTGTATTATTTTAATAAAACGGTCGTCGTCATAATTTGGGCGTAGACGACGGAAACATATTTTAGGGGAACTAAAAAAAAATATATATATATTATCACACAACTACGTGACTATGTGAGTATTATACTTCGACATAAATATGAAGAATAAAGACCATGATTGCCGATATAATATTATGTGTTAATAAAAACATGTCAATATAATAATATCAAGCGTCGCGTTTATAGAATTAAGTTTGCTTAGGTATTTTAATAATCCCGTTTTTAAATTATTGTACAAACAAAAACGGTTTCTGTGGTTTATCGGTTATTATTATTATTTTTTTAATGCCTTAAGAATATACGGTAGGTACAAACTTATTTAAAATATTGTCTTATTTTTTGTATTTTAATTTTTTTTAATAACTTATTTGAACATTTTATAATTAAAAAAAAAATACATCCGATAAAAGCACGTACACATTTTTATAAGATATCTAACGGATCCGTGTACCGTTACTCAAATATTATACAGAGTCATAATAAGCATGGAATGCTGTTGATGTTATGCATTACTCATGAAACAGATGGAAGAAACGCCTTCTTATAATATTATTTAATTTTTATTATATTATACTATAGGCTAGCCATAAAATGTAATTTAAAGTTGTAATCATGATTGACAGTATACCAATATAAAAATTTTAATTTTAATTAATTTAAATTATATTAATAATCGTGTAATATTTAATCAAGATGCAGGCTAATTAAAAATATTTTAAAAATAAAGGTGTACAACCCCCCAACTTGACTCCCTCCAAATGACGCCCATGGACTTTTTTCTATGTTTACACAATAAGTAGCAGAAAAACTCTTTGATAAAACAATTATGATAAATTTGTATAATACAATTTTCAAAATATTGTAACTATTTTTGAATTTTGAGAAATTATTGATTAGTTTTAAATTTAATAAAAGATCCCTTATAAATTTTTCTTGTAACTGAATAAAAATATTAAAAATACTTATTCACAATTTTTTTTATATATGCATTTGAAGTTAGAATTTTGATAAAATTCGTCAAGATCGCAAAAGAATATTAACTATTTTGTAGTATTAAGTTCATAAAACCTTTGTTTTTATATTTAAGTTTTGAAAATGTAATACAAGAAAATTTAATAAAAATTTAAAGACTAATATAATATATATGTATATATATAATAGATATTTAAGTTCAAATTGGTACGAAATTAGAAAATGACTTATTCAAAGATAAATAACGATGTTAAATATTTTTTTATGATTAAAAAAATATATTCATGTGATCTTAAAACTCTTACGTATTTTATATTACTATGAATTTTAGTATAATATGCAATTTGTAAAACTTAACGATAAGACCTCTGACTTTAAGCTTAATGCCGGTGTACTTCAAGGCTCAACAATTGGTCTCATACTACTACACATCTACGTCCATGAAATCTGGTATCCATCATTCCTAGTAACATAAACGAATTTAGTCCTTTTCACAGATTACATGACAATTTCACCAAATCACACAACATCAAAGCGATAACCACAAACCTGCAAGTCCATCTTAATACATTATTTTACTGGTGTAAAAAATGACGGATCCAAATAGACATGTAAATAATGCACAGGAGATATTTCAGTTTTTGTCGTTACCGTCCTTCTACACAATTAATATTGAATATCAAAAATATACAAGGGAAACCGTGTTTATATCCTATTGTTGATAAAAAAATCTATAGTACAAAAAAAATACTTTCTACTGATATATAAACAAATCTTATGTCCTCTAGTATACAACTAATTTACGCTTTTATTTTAACCTCAATAACATTCAAATCTTCCAAAACAACCTGTTACAAATTATAATAGATGGTCCTTAGTTTATAAGGAACATAAACCTACATAAAGACCTTAAAATTCAAAAATCCAAGGTAACATTAAAACTCTATCCAAAAAATTATCCCATAGCTAACTAATTGACTCATTTAGCTCATTAAATTACAATATTTTTTGTAGATTAAAGCGTGGCCGTCCGCATGACCTTCGTAATTAACTACACATAATATGTTTATCTAGTATATCTGTAAAACTTATAAACCTATATTATTTATTCTTATTATTTTATTATTACATCGTTGTAACTTCTTATTAAATCACTAATCGGTGTATGTTACATTAATGTTTTCTGCTGTAGATAGCTAATACCCATTATTATCTAACTTTCATTAATATCATTTTCAAATAGTTAAAAATGCGCAATTGTAAATATCCGTAGTTGTAGATAGTTTCGGATAGAAATAACAAATTACTTTTAATACCAATAACAAAAAAATGATACAACGACATTTCTGGTTTCTTTTAAGATGTTATTACCCCTTTGCTAGCTTAAAATAAGTCGATTTTGTGATATTTTAGTATGAAGCATCATCATGTTCGTCTTCTAGCTGAATCTTGACAAAAAAGTCTAATCACTGGATAGTTTTCCTACTCACTGTTTCCAGGTTATAGAATTGCTTTGTTAACCCATTTGCTATTTGCTTATTGTAAATATATTTTTTAATTTACAGATTGTAAATGTTATTATGAATATATATATAAAAATAAGATGTTATTATCTATTTATACAATAAATCAATTTGTACTATTATAATAATATGGTATTTATAGAAAGAGATGTTGTTAAATCTTGTGTTATAACTTATAATATTAGTTGATATAATATATTTTATGTGTCATTATAATAATGGAACTAAAAAATCGAATAAAGATAAAAAACCAATTATTTTTTATAGGTACCTTTATAGTTTAAATTTGGATGAAATTACATATTTTAACGATAAATTACGATTTTAATTACTTTATTTTAATTCGGAAGCGTTGGTTAATGAAGACTTTAACTTTTACGAAAATTATGAAATTTGCTATACACAATGATTTTTTTTCAAAATATGTAGATTATTTCAAGCTAGTAAGTTAAAATTTATATATACCATAAACTTATTTATGCTGTTTTATGGTAAAGTGGTTTTACACTAAAGTTAATAACAATTTTATAATATAGTTTAAATAAATTACATTATAATAATTAAATATTAATAATATAACAAATGCAATGTTTTTGGTAGTTTAAATCAACCTTTTATAAACTAATAGTAAAATAAATCGCATTAATAAAAATATCGAAAAATAAATCATGAAATATATTTAGAGGTATAGGCTAACAGTTTTTTCACCGAATCGTGTTTTGTACAAAATGATAAAATATTTTATTTATTTAACACGTCTATTATACCAGTAACTCATTAACACGTAAAGCTCAGCAGAGTGGTACCCGTTTGACCACATATTTTATTGCATTTACAGAATTTTTTTTTCGTAAGACTGTTATTTACAGCTTACAGAATAATTTATAATGGCACTAAACTGAAATAAAAATTAAGAAGGATACAGATATTATATTATTTTTATCATCTTGCAACTGAATTGAAATGTTTTAACTTTCATAGTTAAAATGTTTGAATTTTAAATAACTTCCGAATGAAAGTAAATAGCGCACTTTAGTTACTCTAATTTCCAGAAAGTATATAAGTACCAGGGAATATATATATTAATGTATGATATAGTGCTTATAGTGAATCATCATGCATGCGTAATTTATGAGTCTGACATAAAAATATAAAATATAACAGATCTTATTTCCCATTATTTCCTTTGATTATGAATTTATTCAAATTCTAATTTTTTAAATGTTTAAGAATATTTAAAGAAAATTTATTATATTTTATAACACACGTTTTAAGATAACAATAGCATATAACGAATATTGTATTCTATAATGACAAAGTAAAGAAACCTTAAAAATATACAATGCATTTTTTTTTTTAATTATGATTACAGAATGTATTATGTACAATATTTTTTTCTTTATTTTCAACAAAAGTATACTAACAATAAGTACATTTGATAGCTTGACTAATATAACAACAACGTGAAATTAAGCGAGGAGGAGGAGATAACAGTGTGAAAACCCTCCGACTCCTAGTGAAATAAGTAACTAAAATAACAAGAGTATGATTTGATAAGATTTCGTAAGAATTTCGGACATTATGTTATATGTACTTTGGAATTGAGGCGAGAAAAAAATCAAGTATGTCAGTTTGACGATTTTTGTGAGTAGACCAGTAGGTTGAACCAATTGGAGATATGAAAGTAAAGCCTAGTTTTTGAAAATTATCAAGGAACATTCTCTATCTAGAGTTTGTTAATTTGCTACTCCACTATGTGTTTTACTTAGAGTTGTATTCGGCAGCGGTTATAAACATATACCCCCTGGTGACTGTGAGAAGTTTTCAATTTAGTGGTCCGTTATTGCCGGTAGAGGAGGACAATAATAAACTGAGGACAACATAGTTGGAGTACGGTTTAATACGATTTGGATATTGGTTGCTTGCATTGTATTGACAGTAGTTGGACACTACGAAGTGGATAATGTTGGATATTTGTTGACATTAAAATAGCGGATTCCCTGTCTTAGCAATTTGTGCTTTGAACGAGATCACAGCGTTTGTGAGATTCTCCGATAGATATTTTGTTACACATTTTTATATGAAAATATCGTTGTTATTTTCCAAAGAGATCAACAATATTTAATAATGGTAGTGTTTGTTTTGAGGTCTTATGTAAAACATTTACTTACAGTACGAACTGTGTAAGAAATTTAAATATTGGTCTATATTCGTCAACATTTGTTATGGTTTAAAATTGAATTTAGAACTAGGTAGTTATTTAATTCATTAGGCAATTTATTGAACATATTATTATAACTTTTTTTCTTAGTTATAAGTAAAAATAAAGATGATTTATAATAAAATAAATTATCACAATATTATATTATGCATTGTATTAAATCCGTATAAAATAATTATACAGTCCATAAATTATTCGTTTAACACTGATCTAATAGTGTAGGTACTAGGTACTCGTGATAATAATATACATAAATAATTTATTTGATGACAAAATCAGAATAATGTAATTTTGCATAAGTAGGTTTAGGTACCATATTATATTATTCAGAATACAAATAAGATGTAAACGCTATAGATAGAAGATGCCGTTTTACTGAGTAAGTATATGAACCTCTTAAAAGTTTATTATTGAAAAAAGAAGTATTATTATTCTTGTAAACATTTCAAAATCTTTTGAATATAATAATTCTACTTTTACATAGACTATAGTGAAATACATCTGATCTATTATATACGTTATACTTATATTGAATTCATAATACGTGATTATATTAGTTTGTGAATCAAGTTATAACTATGTTGTAAAATAATATAGCCTTCAGTTAAATTGAAAATTTATAATTTTTAAACATAGTAAGTAATAAAAAATATAATAACTTTTGTATACATTTAAAAAATCGTATAATACTATTATGGTAGCTTATTTCTATTTTTTTTTTACACATTTCATAATATATTACAAATATTATATTTAGTAAAAAACTTGATTCAATATAATTTATAATCTAACACGAACGTCCCTGAAAATATTGTATATACTATTTATGTACTATACGTAAGCTGTACTTTGGCCTGCAAACGTAATTAGGTTTTCTTCTTAAATAGGTAGAACGAAATGTAAACATTGTGAACTCTGTAATTTCCGTACATTATTAAAAAACTTCACTAACGTCATACTATGTTTATTAGCACTTGAACGTTTTGATTCAAACCATAGGTACATTTTATACATGTATCATTATAATGCATAGTTTATATAATATGACACAAAATTAAAGGCTGTAAGATGAACGTATTTATAAATTATGATTATCGTTTTTTCTGGTGAACAATATATAAAGGTACTTATACTATTATAGAGTTATTTCCTAACTTTGTGATTGGATTATGTAGACTTACGCTAACAATAACGATTATTTAACTTCTTAACATTATAAATTGTTTATAATAGTTTTATCATGACTATTTTAATAATTTAGTATTTTAGTTCATTTGTTATCGATTTTCGCGGTATAGTTATTAGATTTAGGGCAAAGATGGCGAATAAGAATGGCACATAGTTATAAAACTAATCTGCACAAAGAACTGACAATATTAGTTCAACAAATTGTGTACATTTTTTTTATTAGATTTTTAAAACTGAAAAAAAAAATTTTTACATATTATACTAATCAAAAAAAAAATATTTGGTAAACTAGATAATATGCGATATTATATTTTTTTTTTTACCTAATCGTTCCATATAAATATACTTTTGTATTAAGTATACCTAGTTAACTTTAGTTACGACACTCAAGTCAAAATAAGTAATAAATAAGTAATTGAAAAATTTACTTTCCCTAACATAGAGGTTAGAAGCATAACGAATTTTCTCCATGTACTTTAAAGCTTCAACAGTAAGCTCATTGTAATTTTAAAGCTTTAAATTATTTATACAATTATGATCATATTTTACTCTAAATCCCGTCTTAAATTACGATAGCGTTACCGATTTACGTGGTTAAAATAAATTTTTTTTTATGTTTTATTGAAATAAAGTATAAAACAAATAAATCAAATTAAGTATCAATCAATTAATTTTCAATAAGGTGGAAAAAATATTAAAATTCCAATTTATAACCCTTGTTCATATTTAAATTGAAAACAAAATTCGCTTTATAGGAAATCAAAAAAAAAATATTGAATCTTAAAGTATTTCTGAGAATATTGCACAATAAAAAAATAATAAGATAATAATACCTACATTGTATGTAATTTTGTGTATTTTCAGAAATTCGTACATTTAAGTTATACAGCGGTATGTTGTTTGAACATTGAATTTTAAGTTATTATATTATGAGTTGATAAAAAAAAGTAGAGGGCATCATTAAAAAAAAAAATTATTTTTATTATCAACGAATGTTTTTGAAGGAAAGTATTGAACGAAGTTCATCGATTAATTGAAAAAAAAATAATTTAAAAATTACAAACATACGCAGTACCAGCATAAATAAAAGCATACATTTATTGTAGTATTGAATAAGTGCAGTTCAGTGTGTTACAGTATATTATAAAAAAAAAAGTACACTAAATCATAAATCTACCTTTCTATTAAGCACATAATCTGTTAATTACTCTGGTTATAACCAAAACGTAAATTATAAAAATACAAATTTAATTTTAATATGTTTTGATAAATTTCATGAAACCAATATTTTACTCATAAAAAAAAGTAATACCTATTCAAAAAAAGAAATTACGTACTTTAATACTTATATTTTTATTGCTCATTATATGTACCTGCTAGTATTTGTAAAAATATAACATAACAATATAACATTTCCTTGAAAAACAACTAGTTAAATAATATTTTAATAGTACATACCTACTAATTTTATTATTTACATATTCAAAATAGTGGAAAACGTAAAATACAAAAGATTTTTTTATTTTATTTAAATATATCTAAAATTATTTGTAAATTTTATGTAATTAAAATTAAATTTACAAAAAATTTAAATTACATGATCAAGCATATTATAGTTTCTCATTAGTTGATGTTGACCAACTAAAATGTATTTAAAAATATCTTGGGTTCCTATTTGAATTTCTAAAGTTAACCCACAAAACACCCCTTACAAATTTTAGATGTTTTCTATACTACTTTTTTGTATTGTACATTTTTCTCTATTTTTTAGATTAATTTTATAATAAAATGGCTGTAACATACATTTTTGAATCACCTTGTATATTATGGTTTTATATTTTAGAACAAATTATAAAATACAATTACAATATTTATTATTTGTATACAAAAAATATTGTATTTGTTTCTTAAATATTAAAATCAAATTTGTCTACGTAATAAATTATAATAATGATAATTAATAACAATAACAATGTACGTAAAAATAAATGATACCGTTTTTATTTTTTTTTTTTTTTTTAATTAGTCAGAAATTAATTTACGTTTACGGTTATCATTATTTTAACCATAATATTTTATATCATAATATTTCAAACTTAAAATCGAACTAACATGCAGTATTTATGATGTTAAGATTCTTACATACATTTTTTATTTATTTAATGCAATTATAACAAAAATTACTGTATGTCAATTATTATTAGTCGGATAGAAATGAAATGAAATAAGAAAAAGATTATAATAATAATAACCGTAACAAACAGATTACATGAAAGCTCATGCAGTTATTTTTTTAAATCGATCTGATGAATAAAATTAATGATAGTTTTCAGTATGATGACATTCTTCAAAAAAGAGCATTTATGTAGAACAAGTTGAGATCAATAGAGAAAACAGGTAATTTAAACGTGTATTTTTTGTGTGTGTGAAAAATGACACTTTTTGAGTGGATGGAGAATGTCACACGTGGTCACACCACTACAGTTAGGCAAGGTACAGTATTGACTATTATTTAGCCCCAATTTGCATGAACTATACGGCAACAAGTTATGTCCGGTGCGTAATCTGGAGTATTTCACTATGACGGAGCCACTAATCTCGACTAATCAAAAGACTGAAACCACGGCTGTACGTTTTAGGATATTGTTTTATATCCAGATGCGTAGAGTTTTGAAAGGTATTCCCATCCACTATCCACAGTGTCTAGTTGAATTGACGGTGTAAAGGGATTACACCGAAATAAGGTTGGTTCGGATCCGAGGGAAAGGGGTTGTCGGCGTAGCCATCCAACGAGTCACCGGGCTCATTACCAGAGGATATACCTTTATATTTGTGAGCCCATAGAAGGGAGTTATTTCTAAAAGTAATCGACTGCACGTATAAAAAAACGATATGTACAAATGGTTATAATTTTTTATTTAAACATATAATAGTGTAAAATTATATCTCATCACGATTTTATTGTACTTTTTAATTTTATAATAACAAAATTCAGGACAATATTATATACCTATCTGAAGACTGAAATAATATTTTATTGAATTCGCATGACTGATTTACATTATAATAGTACTGGTATCGTATATTTCTATGAATAAAAAATTATTACGTTTTTGCGTTATTTTTTTTTTTATAAATTTGAATTCTTTTATTTGAATTTCACAACAGATCTTCAGTACGTTCAAAAAAGAGTTTGGTATTTTCTATGAATAAATTCATAGAAGTAATTTATTATGTATCTATATTAAATTGTTTAATAATATAATGTACTTGGTGTGTCCAAATATATCGTTTATGATAATTTCTTAAAATCAATAACCATTTAAATATTTAAATGATTACGATGGGATTAGTGAAATACATGATTTGTGATAGTTCTAAAAATTTCAAAAATTTATGTTTTTCATATTTATCCGATTAGGTTTTATTTCCTGTATGCTGTTACTCAATACCAATTATTTTTATGTTTAGTTTGGTTTAATTTAACTTTAATTTAGGTGGGTAAACCAACTCGAACACCTCGTTCAAATTATGGACTAAAACCATTTATCTATCAATGTATGAAATATAATGTCATAGTCGGATGCATTTAATCAATTCAAGTCAAAACCTTAACTAAAATGAATTCTGTCAAATGCAAGAAGTGACTATATAGTCCAAAATATCTGATGTATACGTAAAATGAAAAGGAAAGGTAAAAAATCGGTATTCATCAATTGAGTCGACTTTTTTTTTAGACTATCTACCTGAATTGTATTCATGTTTTACGAAGGTCAATTTTTTTAGAAATTAAATAGGAATACATAAATTTTGCCAAGAAAATTACACGAGAAAAACATAAATTGAAAATATTAATGTTTCATATATTATTATATTAGAAAATATGAGATATAATATTTTTTGATGTTTTATTTGAATTATCATAAATTTAGTTATTATTAGGGCCCGGATTCCAATGCAAAATGCATCATTTTTTGATTAATCCTAGACAATGCTTTCCAAGTTTATAATTTGATTCATGTAACAGAGACTTCAAAGGTGAAATTTTTATTTTGCATTTTTTTGCTTTTTTTTGCATATTTCAATATTTTTTCATTTTTAGAACATATTTTAGCTTTTTTCGGTCATTTTTTCGTTTTTAATGCATATTTGTATAATATACAAGTATAATATATAGACATTTGTCACCAGATGACATTTGTCATTTTAAATATGCTCCTATAACATCAGTGGACGTCGAACGAAGTTTTTCAACATATAAAAATATTCTTTCGGACAACAGAAGATCGTTGGTGTTTGAAAATATTAAACAATATATTATTGTTCAATGCAATGCTGAACATTTTATAGGTAAAATAGCTTAACGTAGAATTTAACATAATCTTAAGTGTATATTTTGGTATGTTTAGAATGAATAATATTTCCCCTAAAACAGCCAAAACATGCGTGTCAACATCATATCAGTCAATATTTCAAATTTTCAGTTTTTTTTTAATAAAATAATTATTATGTCATTTATAAATTACAATTTGTATAAAAAAATATATATGGCATTTTTAAGGTCATTTTTGTGGTAAATTGTATTTTTTAAGTGCATTTTTAAGGTCATTTTTGTGGTAAAATGCATTTTTTAAGGGCATTTTTGGCCATTTTTTAGAGCATATCTGTATGGTTTTAAGTGCATTTAAATCCGGGCCCTAGTTATTATAAACAATGTCAACAAAATAGGTATATTTTAAAATTTACCCAATAGAAAATATGTTTATGTTAAAAACTAGTCTTATTAAATTGTCTCACTCAAAGTAAATAATTAAGGTTATTTTTATTCATTGCAACTATATAAATAAAAAAAAAAGTTGAATGATAAAAACCAATTATAAATATTTTTGGTGCAATAAATTGATATACAACCTTTTTAAATCCTATAGTTATAGTGTGTACATTCTTTTAATAATTATTTTCATTATTTTCATATTTAGCTATCTTATTTCAGAAGTAGGTATTATGAATAGCAAAAAGGATAGTACATTAAAAAAACAAATTATTGTTTATTTATGTCTTAAACTCTAAAAACAGATATTTAAAAACAACGAAAATATTATTTTAATTTGTGAGTATAAGTTTAACACATTTTAAATTTCTTCAAAAAAAAAAAAAATTATTCGTAAATAATACAATTTCAATAAACTATAACTTTGCCAATTTTGTAATTAGAAAAAACTTTTTATGCAAAAATGTTGTTATACAACAAATGTTTTACAACAGTAATGGAAATTTTACGAAATATTATTAGTTATTATTATTACGCAAGTAAAGTAACTTGCTAAATATGAAGAAAAAAAATTATTTATTTATATTATATTATGTATTATGTATTAAAAGTTATAACTAGCAAAAAAAAAACGGTTAGTGAATACATTTATTATATAATTATAACTAACTAATAAGTTTTCCTTATCTATTGTAAAATGTTTTGAGCGTAATTGGTTTATCGACCCTAAAATGTATAGAGCTCAATTGGTATACAAACAATTTAAGCACTATTGATAAACTATCATTTTAACTCCATATTCGATCGTCAAACCTGTATCTTGAAAGGTTTATTCGATTATTTTATCTCAAATAAGTACCTATAGCTGTGGACCGAGGACGCACTCGGGCAATTCAATATAATTTGTCGATAATACTGCGGACGCACTCGGGCTATAAAAAAGGTAAAAATTAAAAACGGGACGCATTCGAGATATCTCCATATATTTTTTTACTTGCAATTTCTTGAACAATTGACATATTTTAATATACATGAAACGATTCGATTAAAGCAATAATAAAAATAACAACTAAAAATTATAAATAAAAAAAAAACAATCATTTTTTATCGAGCCCATTGAAATTGTTCGTCAAAATTGATTATGTAAGAGTATTATAGTATATTAACTGTATATTCATATAATATTGCATCCGATAAATCTCAAAAAAATCCAGAAATTAATTGAAAAATTCAACTAAATTAATTTAAGTACAAGACATATTTTCATTTCAATACAATGATAATACGTACTCATTTTACGCGGTAATTCGAAAGATATAATAAATTTATCTATAATAAATAATTACAGATGGTAATCAAAATAGTTTTTTTTTAATTAATTAAAAATGATCCCGGAAATTATTTCGATGCCATTGATTTAAACATATATCATATTATAAATAATTATATTAATGTTATTTTTTTCAATTTAGTTACTATAAAAAACGGGATTATCGACTTGCATTGAAAGCTTTTTAATTTTAAAAAGTGGACGCACTAACAATCGTCATAAAATATAATTTGATGACTGTTTGACACTACTAAAGAAGATATTCATTACATTATTTTTACTCTGGAATCATTCCATAAGGAGGATGACACACCCGTGTGTGTTGTTTCCGTCTTACTAACGTATACAACATGGAGAATTTTTGTTCAGCAGTTTCAATTTTGTGTGTGGTAAGCTTTAATATAATTATTATTGTGATATATTTTTTTAAAGATTTTTCAATTTTTAAACGCGTGATAATAATTTTTAAACAATGATATTTTTCATTTACTTACTCATCATTTAAAAAAAATTTATAAATCGTAAAAAATCCACAAGAAAATACAGCTAATCTATCTTACTGCACAGAATTGGTATTTTTAAACATAAATTTACTGTATAGTACGTTCACAAGACAGAGACAGCGCTTGTGAGTTTGGCATGTTCTCAAACCACAACGACATTGTCTACAACATCATTCATTTAAAATGTTAACAATATTATAAAGTTTTATTTCGTTGTTTAAAGTGCATAGCTTGGCATTGTGGGAAACACAAGATAGCATGCAATATTATTATGAATATTTTACGAGTAGGTAGGTAGTTGCTTTTTTATTTGTTTAGCATTTGGATAGTATGAAACAACCTATACTAATAAAAAATGGATGCGAATAAAATGTTTAGTCAAATATCATGATTCATGAACACATTTGAAGTAAATTAAATTATTATTTTAGGTTTAACCGTAAACGATAAATACGTTTTAAAATTTATTGTTTGTAAATATTATAGTGGAAATAAATTCATTCATAAACTGTAAAAATAAAAACAGGATGCAATTTTATCGAACTCAAAAACAATATATAATATTATACAAACTGTTACGAAAAATGGTGAAAACCACGTAAGAACCAACATGATCCGCTTTATTTTTGTCACATGAAAGTTGTAAGACCATAATATGGTATATTAAATATGGTAATATGGTATAATATATTATATTATGTACTATGTTTCTATGTATATTATTTTTTTGATAATTGTTAATATTTTTTGGTAATAATTCTTTAGACAACATTAAATTTAATTCAATAATAAATGAGAACCTCAGAATTCAAAGAAACGCACTTTTATAATATGGATAATCCAATCGAATGTACATCATCAATATGACCAAATAGAAGCTATGTAATTACAGTATTAGAGTAATTTATTTTTGACGTATTTAAACATAATTTAAAACTTAACGACACAATATGAAAGACATACTGTTCTAACAATAATAAAATCAGAAGCATTCGATATTTTATAAAATTATATACGACTATACAAGCATAATAACAAGTCGCAGTACTGCATGAAAAAAAAAATTTTGTCGATTTCTCATTTTCTGTTCTTAGTTGTACTTTCTTATTTTTTCTAATAAAAATGGCTTTTAATGCTTATATATGATTAGAAGAAGGAAATGAGGTTTAGAAAAAAAACACGAAATTATCCATCTACGAAAAAAAATTGAACCAATGTGCCATAAATGAATTGTTTATACTGACAATAACCTTATTCATTTACGAAACCTCGCACTTTACAATTGTTTTTTTTTTTTGTAGTTCTTTCAATTTGTCTTCATTTCTTGTCATCATAAGTTAATTGACAATCTTTTGATAAATTAAATGCAGCTCTCAATTGAGTAAATTATTTTCACTGGACTTTCAATAAACTTAATTTTGTATTTGTTATTTTTGTGGCTTATAAAATCCACATACACTAAGAATTTTAGATTCCGAGTGGAACGATGAATATATTGATTTTACAATGATGAGTTTTTTTTTTTGTATCTATACATGCTAATAGTTATCGATATAATGCTTCGATTTTAACTTTGAGGGTGGTTTTGGATAAAAAATTCTAGTTTCATGATTTAGGTTATATATTAAAAATGTCTATATTAAAAATTCTCAGTATTTTTTTTTTTATTATTATAAAAAATGGGAATTTTTACGTTCAACCAGGTTTTGACTAAAATATCAAAAATGTATAGTCATAATGTTTTATAAAAATTTAAATTTAGATTTTTGAGGAAATTCGTGAAACTGTCGAAAAATACTACCAAAAAAAAATTATATCGACCTCTTGTAATACTAAAAAATAAAATAAATAGCTTTAATAGCTATTTATAAAAAAATCTTATAACGAAATATACTTAGTGATATAATAAGCTGACCAATTGTTTCTGTTCAGAATCGTTAAACAATGATAACATTATTGAATTTAAATTAAACACACCCATGATAATAGCCCACTCGACACCTAATGTTCTGCAGAGTGCTACACACTTTTACTTTTTACCGGTACATGTTCAATAAAACAGTTTAATCTTACAAATCAATTTAAATGTTAATTAAATTTAACATATAGTGTACATTTTTTTTAAATGAAATTTATCATAATTTACTCCGATCAACGCAAAAAATCGTAAATTCATAACCAAATAATTATAATACATTTTTAATATACAATTTATTTAATTGATACAATTAATGTAATCAATGGTGTAAAAAATTATTAGTGGTAGTTGAGAAAAATATAATTTAGTAATTCACCTATACTTAGAGTTATAAAATGTGTATAATTATTATATTTAATTTAATCTATTGGGCAGTTAAAAGTTCACTTTTTCTAACATACTAATAAATATTTTTAAATGTAAAAATGAAATAACTTCATGATAATATTATTGACTGTCGCCTCAACTTCAGGTGATTGCTATTTGTTAATTTGTAAATTTATAGCATACTCAAATATCATAGTATATGATTAACGTTTATTTGTGTTCCTGCTAACCATTAAAGTAACGGGCTTTTATTCTTCAATAATATATTGACATATATTATGCTCTTACATTCAAAGCATCTCGATAAAAAATTAAAAGTATTCATTTATTCAAAATGAAATTCAATCTAAATTTATTTTTTCATATTATGTTATTTTCAATTATTTGTATTGTACTTGCTAAACCATGAAAATATTAGATAAAACGAAGTAAGTTATTATTTAATTTGATTATTATTTTTCGGTAACTGCGGACAATTTAAGAAGGAAGTAAAAATATTATATCTAATTTCCAGAAAAGAAATGTATGTATTTATTTCAACTAAAAGTCTACAATAAAATTGAAACACGTTCAATGCATTAAATACATTTAGCAAAAACGTAATAATGTGTAGTTATTATAATATGATACACATTACATAATATGTATATTATACGAATATTATTTAATATTTTTTAATAAATGTATTTTTTTCGTTCAGTGAAGTAATTTATATATTATTTTTAATAACTGAAACAAACTATCATATTAAAAAAAAAATATTGATAATATTGATATTATGGGTATTAAAAATTATCAATTCATTATTATGTCTATTTTATTTGTTTATTAAGTAACTTAATTAATTTTAACAATATGTTCGCGATAAGTTATAACAACAAAATAATATGGTACATGATTACATAGTGGAGAAGGTATCCATTAATAGCACCATAAATTGTCTGTTATCGTTGTTAGTTTTGGTTTTAGTTTAGATAGTCTCTTGACAAGTTTCTTTGAGTATCCTATTTGGTTTATCCATTAACGGTTTTAGAGGACAATGCTGAAATCGGTGAATTTCTGTAAGTGGTAAATTGTACATGGAATCATTTGTAGTGAAGTTGGGAAAGTTTTGTGACGACGTTACTTGTAAATATTTATTTGAGAATCATTAACTATACAACTCAAATTTGATTGCATTTAATTTATTTTATTTTTTCAATAATTAATACCTATACAGCTAATGAAATAGATCAATTTACTATACAAATTACTAAAAGATTGATATTGTATTCACAACTTGACATTTATGTACCTACATAATGCTAAACGAAATACTAAATAATATTCATACCTATATTATATTATAAATATTGAACGTGAAATACTTATTTTAAGACAATCATAATTCATCTGTGCTTAATGTTTATAATATGTATAACAATTTAAAAATGTTCTAAATAGATATATTCCTATAAAATAAAGCTTGGAATTACAGAAGATTTTTGAACTTTTTAATAAGTGTACCTATGAACGAATTTGGTTGATAAAATTAATTCAAATTATTTATATTGTTTTTGTAGATTTTATATAATAGTAAATGCATGTAACTTAAAATGAATTTATTATTATTAATATTTTAATAAAGATATGTAAAGGTACACAAACTATTAACCGTTAACAAGAAAACTAGTGTGTTAGAAAATAAGTGATAAATTTTTAAAATATTTATGTTGGAAACTTATAATTTTTGTCACGTAATTTACTGTTGTTTTAATTAAACCCATTTCGTAACTTTAACCAAAATTAATTTTAATATAAATTCCTAATCAAAAACTTAAACAGTGTTATACATTTATAATACAACTTTATTTGTGTTTTATCATTTAATCTTTTGTCGACAGCTAATATATTATATTAAATAACAAATTATTATTGAAATGCGTCTTTTAACTATATAAAATTAAAATTAATAGAATTTTTAAGTAAATTATCAGAACTACCTAATGTAATTGATCTTTAAACTATAACCTATTATATTTATTGTATATAATGTACTTAAAAATATGAGTTTAGTAATTTGGTCGATCTTTCGTAAATAGACATTATACTGTCTCTTTAAATGTATATATTGTATAAGATTTATTATAGCTGTTTATTTATTGTTTATTTAGTGTAAAATAGTTAAAATAAATATAAAAATAAGAATACAAAATAGTTCGATACAAATCTAAATCAAAGAAATTACACTCAATTAAATTGTGAAGGGGCGCCTTTTCTAAGGTTAACTAACAAAACAGGATTTACTTATTTATTTATGCCAAGCAGTTTTAAGTTATTAAACTATAAAGCAATCTCGAAAGAGTAAAACATATAAAAATATCATAGTAAATATAAAGAATTTAAATAAGTTTCTCAAAATCAAAAGACTATAAATATATTTTATTGAAATTAAATTTACTTTAGTTTATTTTTATGACATGGTTCATACTAATTTTATGATGAAAATTGAATTAAAATAATTCGAATAAAAATAGGCTGCAGAAGCATGTATACTATATACATATTATTATGGT
This sequence comes from Rhopalosiphum padi, assembly GCF_020882245.1. Taxonomy (NCBI): domain Eukaryota; kingdom Metazoa; phylum Arthropoda; class Insecta; order Hemiptera; family Aphididae; genus Rhopalosiphum; species Rhopalosiphum padi. The sequence continues at coordinate 5,089,868 of NC_083598.1, read as the reverse complement.
AATATTAATGTTGCTGACATATTTGTGAATAGAATAAATAGATAAAATACTTTATTACTCATAGGAAATTATTATCAATGTTTGTTTTAAAAACTAAACCACTTTTATAGTTTTGTGTTTTTTTTATCTTAAATAAAATTATTACAATTCTATCAATTATTATATAACATTTTAATACATTTAAATTTAAAAAAAGTTATTTTATTTTTTTATTTTTTTTTTAATACGAGTAATATTATTTAATCAGCTTGTATTTATTATTTATATTACAATTAAGAAGTTTGAAAGTTACATTCAAAACAAAATTATAAATCATTTATCCAATGTAGAAAAAATTTGTTTGGTTAAAAACTAATTTAACAGGTAATTTTCAAACAAAAAAAGGTAGGAAAGTGTGTACAACTTTGATGTGCATAAGATGTCGAGTAAGTCGCGGATTGTTCAATTTTAATTCAACGATGTATCATTGTATGCGAAAAACGATTCTGATAGAGTTGGTCTATCAAAGCGTAAGCCTAAATTACTTAGTATATTTCATAGTACGACTATTTTTAAATAGCTATTAAAGTTATTTACTTTTAATTTAGTATTTATAGTAGATAGATAACATTTTTCCGATATTATTGAATGTTTAATATTATTAGTATTTAATTATTATAATAATATTAACTTCCAATTAACGACATTTTCTGTTTAGTGAATTATTTTTGAGAACCATAACCTTTGTTGTTAGTTATGCATAAATGTATCTCTGTATTATAAAGAATTTGATGTTTCCAGGGTCCAGGCAAGAATTATTTTCTGGAGCCCAATAATAATTTTATACTGCCTGGGCCCAGGAACTATAATACGGCAAGGGCCCAGGCAGGAATCCCGGCCCTCCGGCCCTGGATGTTTCTATACGACGAAAAAACTATTTGATAACAAACCCGTTTTTGTAAACGAAACTCACTAATTATTTCTCAATCATATGTTAAATAGATAAATATGATAAATATGTAATAAGATAATAAGATTTATAACATGATATTACGTTTTTGATGTTTATTATTTTAATATTTTTTAATATAATATATAATATTAAATACCTATGCAATTCTATTTAACCAATTCCTCTATATTACGAATTCTTTTTGTTCCCCATTATGCGATATCGTTACATGGAAGTTTCACTGCACCATATTATACTAACTTATATAAATCAAAAATATAAAATTCGAAAAAAATAATATAATATACGCAAAAGTTTTAAGTCCCCACGAATAATGTTATTAAATTAAAACAAAATATTTAACATTGTTATTCATCGTTAAAAAAAAATATTTTTTTCAAATTTAAACTTCTTAAAATGTCCATAAAAAATAAGTGTTCTTTTAGATTTTTAAACGTCATTATTAAATACTTATGGGGAATATTATATTACATTTTCAAACTAAGATGAAAAAATAAAGATATTGTAAATTATTTACTACAGAATACTTATTGTTTGTAATTATCGTTCATACATTTTGTATAAATCTAAACTTCAAATGCATACAAAAAAAGTCGTGCCAATAAATTCTTAATGGTGTTATACAGATATAAAAATAGTATAAAGAACTTAAGTCGGATATTGTATTAAATTTTGAAGAATTTTAACTCATCGAATATGTTTTAATTAAAATGTATAAAAAATAAAAATAAAAAATAAATTTAATAAAACATTTAAAAAAGGGCTAAAATTTTTTGAAAATTATACATTGTATAGAAAATAATAATTTAAACATTTTGTGAAAATGGTAATATCTACGGTTAATTGTTTTTGAATTACAACAAAAAAGGATAATCGTTTAAGAAGAAATAGTTATTATACTAAGTAATATCCGTTGTCATAAATATTTAAAGTTCAAACGCTTATAAAAATATTATTTTTTTTAAAGGTAGGTTTCAAAACATTTAAAGAACCTTATGTTAATTTTTAAAATGTTAGGTATAAATAGACATTTTTAGTAAATTTCTTACTGTAAAATAATTTATAAATTTCAAGATTTCGACGAAGTTTGTCAATATTCAACATTGAAAAATGTATAAAATAATATTATAACTGTATATTTTTGAATTGGGAAATAAGTAATTTATCATAACCCTGTGTTTGATTTTCAAATAATTTTACCCATGCATACATTTTTTTATCAAAATTTATATATAAAAAAAAAAAGAAATACAAATAACCGAAAATTTTAATTTTCTATAAATGATTCAAAAAAAGTCAAAATATTTTGAAAATTATACCATTTTTAAAAAATGATAATTTAAACACTTGGACACTTGATCTAAATTTTTTAATTTCTGTGGTAATTTTTTTTTAGAATTAGAACAAACTAAAGAAATAAATTTAGTCTAATACCGGTTTAAAGTGAAAATTCCCACTTTTCCTTAATTCTTTGATTGTTTTTCCACTGTTTTTATAAAAAAAATATCTACTGGATATTTTTAATTTTGACCTGCTTAAAGTATAAGCTAAATCCAATTTTTATCCAAAGCCACTCTTAAACTTCAATATTATTGAAGCATTTTATCAAAAACAAAAACAAATCATCGTAAAATCAATACATTTATAGCTCTGTTCAGAATTTAAAATACCGAAAATCATATTATTAATATGCAGAATTATCTAGAAGTACTATACAAGGACCGCTTTGTATAAACATAACATTGTGATGTATTCCGTTAATAGCTTGTATAATATACACTGAAAATTTATCAAGACTCGCATGTTTTTCAATTTATAAATTAATTAATATACTACATTAATATTACAATATTTATAGTAATGAGTTTTATTAGTTTCAGAATTGTTATTCGTCTCTAAGCGTATTATAAATCAAAAACTAATATTATGTTATCAATTAGTATATACGTATGTAGTAGTCATATAGTCGAATCAAGCATTTTACTAAATGCCTAGGCAAATAGTCAAATAATTTAATTTTTATGAAATTTTACTACGGCATGTACATATCTATGAAACATACTTTCTGAAAAATTACACAAAAATTTGCTTATTAATTTATACCAAATTTTATGCATGTATATATGTTAATAATTTAGTATCTAATAACAAGTTTTATGATTTTTAAGTTAATGCACTTAGGTCTTTATGTTTATGTGTAGCATTACATTAAATCAAGCTTTTAGTTTTATGATATATAATTGAAAAAAACTCAGTTTGTAAATAGGTAATTATAATATCTAAATTATAATTTCTCTTACTACATTTTAACTTATTTTATTATTATTATTCAGGAATAATTATTATAATAATATCAAAAATGTTTATTTTTTTGGTTTGATAATCATCACAGATTAGCCTGCGAATTTTCTAAAATATATATTTTATTTTGTTACTAATTTTTATATAATAAAAAATTTAAAAAAATTTACTTCTTAACATGAAAATTCCTCTATACATTTTAAATAACAGCCTATTGTAATGGGACTTTAGTAGCTTTATTAAACAATACATTTTTAATTAAAATTAGCGAACTTTACCTATTCTATGTTTATTAGACTATAATTTAATATTATAATACATAATAGTACATTATGTATATTTAAATTAAATTAAATGTTTGAACAAAACGTCTGTCTGAGCTTTTACAACATTCATAGTTTAATGTTTTTTTTTTAATCGCTGCTTTTGACACACGTTTTTTGTGAACGTCGTTTTATATTTATTTATAATTCATTTTTACAAAAGTAAAATTTAATCTAACTTGTAGAAGTAAAACGTATTGTACCTATTGTTGCGCACCAAACGAATTTGTAAAAAAAATAGTCTAAAGTATTTTACGTCTATTCTGACATCCCTTCAGAATCGTAGTTGACGTATTTCGGTGGTACGCGGTATGTCGGTATCATATAAATCATTTATCATATAACATATTATCATAAAAATATTTTGTAATAGTAGACATTAATTTACTTATCGTTGCAATACTTACAGCAATACGCGATTAACGCACAGACGAAAATCAACGAGTACCCAATGATCATAGTTGAGTGAAAAATAAAATTGACAAAAAACAATAATACAGACGAATATTGAATATTTCGGGCTCCTATGCGAGTATAAAATTTTATACTTTAACGTCTAAAAATGTACTTGCGTGCACGCACGCGTTAACACTCGCGTGGCTCTATGTAATAATTACGATGATAATATTATAGTTACAGTGATGGTTAAAATAATAACAATTATAATAATAGTAATAATGGCGATGATGATAATGTTAATTATTGTTTGTTGTTATATTAAATTATGTGTTCGGCGGCCGTTGGTCATGCGGACAACACTCTCGAATGGGATGCCAATGACTGTTGTGAGCGCAGTCGATTTTCAAAATGCTCCGTCGCCGGTAGGCGCACAATATCTCCTCCGTGCAACGTATATTATTATAGTTCGGGATAGCGCCACGCTACGCGTCTCCGGGCCGAGAGTAGGTAGTGTTCGTGAAAAATGTATATTATTATTATATAATGTGCGCGTAATAACATTATATTACATGGGTATTTGTTTTATAATATAATATTATATCGCCTTATAAAATAATGATGAATTAATGGTTTTCAATATAATGACACGATCAATCTATATTATCATATTAATGTATTGAAACGCTATTTTTTTATGTTTGGGCTTGTAAACTAATAGATTAAATTCGAAGCATATAACATTATTATCATATTGTGGAAAATAACACTCAAAAAAGATTTCAGAAAAAATACTGACCTCTATTCTACATTATCATTAATTTAATGATATTTTTAAAATTAGCACTAGATATTACGCGCAATAGAACTTTTAATAAACTTTTATCTCTTCAATATTTCAATGCCTTATTGCCACCATATTAAAAGTTACTATTTTCAGAAATCAGAATATTGGTAAATGGTTGAATTTAAAAAAAAAAAATACTTATAATTTTAATACCTATTTAATTAAATATCGATAAAATGAGATATTTATATTTTGTAAAATTAAGTAAAATGTCTAGATCAAAATGCCGGAAAATACATTTCCGAAAAGACCTCCGAAAAAGTTTTCGGAAAATTAAAAAACAGAATTTTATTTATGCTTAAAATAATCGTAGTATTAAAAAACCACAATTAAAAAAAAAATGTGAGAAACCTGTCATTGTCATTATAATTTTGTTACGGCATCGGGCATACGTATCATCGCATTAACTATTAAAGTATAAACAATTAAATACATTTATTAATACGAATATTTCAATATTTATTTTGTTCTAAAAAGTAAAAATAACGTTACTGTCGTTACCTATCAAAGATTTAAATAGGACTGTGGAAGAGTGTATTTCCCAGAAATTAAATTACTCGTATTCTTAAATGTCATAATAATTGAATTGTTATGTTTATATAATTAATACTTGTAAGTTGTAGATAAATATAAATAGTATACGATTGACAATACTAGGAAAATATGAAAATACATAACAAAATATTATATGTAGCAAACGATAAAATACGATAACATTAATTATTAATAATTATAATAACTTATTTATAAATAAAATACGAGGCCCCAAGCTCATCCACTATACAGATTTTAAGTTGAGTTCCTCGTAAATTTAGCGGGCATTGCCCGATTAACCGCGCCTAATCGGTCCCGCAACGACATCGGTCGTCTGCGTGTTGACGTCTTTCTCCAGTGCAATGTGGTGGTTTTTTCGCTACATACATACTTGTTATTATAATTTAGTATCTGAATGATTAATATCCAATAATAAAATGTACAAATATCTTATACCTGTAGCAATGAATAATAGATTTACGAATAATACGAAATAATATTATTATAGAGGTTTTTTTATTATTTTCGTTTAATTAAAAGTAAAATAGTAACATTAATAGCTATATATAACTGTATATTATAAGAATTATGTTTAGATATAATATAAATATAGATATAATTAGCTATAATTATGAACAATAGCCGCGGCGACGTCGTCGCTAACGATTATTTCCTAGGAAAAATAACCATAATTTTGCTAAAATAAACGAAAATTAAATCCGAATACACCGTTTAAAAGAAGACATTTCACTGAATAACCACGTATAAAAACTGAAGAATTGCTCTGATAACCAAGTAAATTATAAGCCCTTAAAGATACCTATACAAATTGTCGACTACCCATCGACAGAGGCACTCAACGTGTTTTAACTATCACTATTTATTTTCTTACTAATTACATAACTTTTTCATTTATTTAGCAAACAATTTTTTAAACCATTGTTTATATGAAGTTTTGTAAAAACTGGTTCTTTTTTAGAAAACCATTATTTTTTTGAGAATTTTAATCCCTAAAAGTTTAAATGATAGTGTTTTCAAAATTCCCATACATAATCTACGTTTATATTAATGTAAACTTCATAAATACAACAAACAGTCATCAATTCCATTGTACAAACAGGATTCTATATTTTGCTATTAATTATCATACCAAAATTTTACAATGTAAAATTAATCACAATTTTCTATTGATAAACCTTTTAATTATAAAAAATATTCGGTATATTTTATATAGATTCAGGTGGGAAAAAATAGTTTAGATTACTGAAATAAAAAAAAATAACAATAATAAATAATATGTAGTGCATATTTTTACATATTTTAAAAACGTTTAAATAATCATGTGAACTTTTTATTTGTTTACATTTTAATACCTATATATTTTGTAAAAAAAAAAACTGCACTTTACACTGCAAATATATTATAATACTTTATGCACACAAATCGTAATTATTTTAGCGCTAATGGTCTGAGCCCTTGATCATGACATGTAACAATAATATTGTAGTATTGAACATTTTCGTTTACCACACGACACGTTGACAAGGATAAAATAATCCGCATGAAAAAAATAATATAATATTAGCAAATTTGATAAAATGTCTAATAATATTGTGATGTAAATTGTGAAGTCTACTGAAATAACTCGATTTTTATAGAAATAATCTGTATAATGGAAAAAAAATCTCGTCTACTTTAGTTAATATTACTATGATTCAGCGTTTCCGTTTAATAATTATACTGCTGTATGCTTTATAAGTAAATTAAAATTTACTTTGGTAGAATTATTTAGTTCAATATTGATAATGGACAGTGGCGTAGCCAAGTGTGGCTAAAGGGGCTATAGCCCCCCCCATTAGTTGTATTTTTATATTGTTTTGAAATATTTAAATTTTAATATGGAAATTGTCTTACAAATTTTAACTATTTAAAATAGTAAATACGTTAACGGCAAATCAACGTTAATATGCTATCAGTATTTTTGTTTTGTTATTGTTTTTGATTTTCAATAACTCAAATTAAAAGTATTTAGTCCCTAACAATAATGTTTACGGTATAATTGCAGTTTTTCAATTATTGGGTTGGATTTCAACTTGATTGGTATAAAATGTATTTAGCCATCGTGTCATCATTATTACAGCTAATTAATGTCATTGGTTCCGTTAACATCTGTCAAAAGGCATGGGAACTCGTGAATAAAAAATAATGTTTTTCACCATTTAATTACTACAAGTTTGCAACTCATGTCTTATCTATACTCTATACATCATGAAGGACTTAAATTTGATTGATAGCTGAATATAATAATAATAATAATATCAACAATACGTCAATACATTTAATTATAGATATTATCAAATCCTAACTCCTAAACGGTTGTTGGTTCGTGAAAATAACTCACCTGTTTTGTATGTTTTAGTTTTTGGACAAAATGTTTGCTATTAATTTAAATAGTTAATTAAAACGATTAACACTTTACATTTAAATATGAGATGGCAGGAAGGAAAAACATGATACTAAATACATACCTAACTAAACCCGGTCGTAGTTTTGTATCCTTAATATACCTATTAATTATTTACTTGTGTTGTTTAAACGTCACAGTAAAATATACACACATAACAACAACCTAAAATCCTCGAATCTCGATTACAGACAAAGAAAATACTACAAAATTATACAACGTACACATGAATTATATAGTGATTAGGACATAGACCTGCAATATATAACACGCCGAGATAATGTTGTAAGAAGAAGCTAAATCGGTTAATGAGAGAAAACTAATTGATCAGAAGATGGAGAAGATCGATTACACAGGCAGCAATCTGCACTTATTTCAGGAACACGAAAAGTTTTAAGGAACTAAGATTAATAACGTCGACCACAAATGGATGCTTAAACACCTAGTGTAACCGACGTGAACTTAGCCATACTTAGATAACAAAATTGTATTATAATATGGATAGGTACTTATTTTATGCTATAAATAACGTAAAACTAAAAGTAAAAAAATATATAAAATATGTTTTTTATAGGTATTTATATGTATGTACTGCGGTTTTCTAACGTAATTTAATAATATTATAATATAATCACTAAAAATATGTTTCTCTTAAGCCAAAATAACGGATTCTTTTAATGTATCTACAAAAATGTTATCTTATTTTATTTCAATTGTCTAAATATCTATTTTAAATGATAATTATATATGTTTTTTTTTTTTTTATTGATCTAAAAATATATACATCGACAACTAGGCCATTAGTACAAAAAATTGTTGGTTATATTGTTAGTATTTTAGTATTTACATGATTACATTAAATTAAATTGTACAATTCTGTTTTTTTTAAGAATAAAATTAAGTTTTTAACGTCCTGTGGGTTTGGTCCAAGTGCTTGACAAATTTGTTCGGAGATGAGGTATTGATTTCGATACTGGTTATATTTTTGGCATTCTGTAATGATGTGATTGACCGTTAGAAGTACATTGCATGAGTCACATAGGGAGGATCGTCTTTGCTCATCAAGTAGCTGTGTGTAAGGTGTGTGTGGCCAATTCGGAGGAGGTTTATTGTAGTTTCTTCTTTTCTATTGAGTTCAGGATTTTTCCATGGGTTTATATTGTTTTTTATTTTATTAAGTTTGGTGCTGAGTTTTCGCCAGTGAGAGAGCCATTTGTTGTTTAAGTTTAATTTCGTTCTTAGCATCTGCGAATGTGATGGAATTTATGGTTGCAGTTGATGTAGAGGTAATTGCATTATGGGCTTCTTGGTTAGCCATTTCGTTTCCTGGAATTAATTTTTTGTTGCTAAAATTTTATAAATAATCGACCTGTGGACAATATGAGTCAACTTGAGTAAATGACAAAAATATTATCTCGATATAATAAGAGGTTGGTAACTGAGTATACAAATTTACAATAAAATAAACTATAATAATTAATATTATAGTGGTTACTGGTTAGGGGCATGGTATAGCGTAGTGTTTGGCTGCAGTTGCTAAATAGTGCTACGGTCAAGTACCATGTTGGCTTTGCTAGTTGATGGGTGACCACTCGAGTTTTTAGTGACGAAGTCATGTCCTACATACGGAAAAACCGTATACCAAAAACATACATTACTATACCCTACAATAAACATAAAATAACCCTACACTTAATGGCCAAAGTTGTTGAAGTTTAACTAGGAAAAAAAAATTCTACTTGTTAATTTTTTTTAATGTTATTATTGTAATTTAGTCGTCAAATCTCGTTCACTGTGAACGCATCAATGCAGATACTGACGAATAAGTAGATAACCGTATACATATACACTAATTCTTGTGCAAGATACAAACACTATTTTCGGCTAGGTACCTACAATGGTACAAATTGCATAACTTTACATTGATTCAAATTACAGACTCTGTATTGAATAGATATTGTAATGGACGTGTTACATTTGAATTCACAATGATGTATTATTATATATAATGAAAAACGGTACTAGACGAAGATGGTCTAACCTACCACCTATGTCCGAATTTTTTTTAGTTTTACTCGGTTGTCCTGTAAAATACTGATACTAGTGATTCTTTTCGATTTTGTCTACCTAAATCAATCATATCCAATTCGCTATAATAAGAAATCTCCACTGAGGTTAGTGATCAGATTATTTTTTTTTACTAGAATAAATACTAAAACATTCTTTAAAAAAAGTCAATTTTAATATTATTAACAATACTAAAAACAAAACAATAATTAGGTACGCTGTTTTATTATCATTATTATACTAGTTTTTACACATTAAAATATTATTATACAAATATATTATTGATAAAATGATAAATGATAAGTACCTCTATTATTTTAGAAATATCATAATATTATATTATCTAAGTTAACGAGAAGATGAAATTCTTTAATCATCATAACGTATTCTTCGAACCTTATTATATTGGTACATTAATTTCTATTTTTCAATAATAGCATACAAAATAATCATTATACTCAAAGTGCGTATTATAGTTTTTTTGGCAATTCATTTTTGGAAACATTATCTTGTATTTAATGATTATTTTTAAACCAATTATAACTAAAATAAATTACAGTTGTTGTATTTATTTATTTTTCAACGACATTATTAACATTATAAATATAACCATATAATACCACTTTAGTATTTTATCATAGTAATTGTGATCATACATGTGTATGTGTGTGTAGATTTTTTTCAGCAATAGTATACTATTACATATATTATATATTATGTAAGAAAATTTCAATCGAATAGCATCAGTTATTCCTTTCAGATTACTGTATTACTATTGAGAATAAATAATTTTAATTATATTAATTTACTACGAAAATAATAAAGGTCATATCCGATTTTCGAGAGTATAGCTTAGTATTACAATATAGTCCATATTATTATGTATAATAAAAACTATAAATGTATTATGGTATATCAGTGGCGCGCCCAAAGGGCTATTATAAATTATTTGAATATGTATTATGTAAACCCCGTTATGATTGTTATTGTTGCTTTTTTTCGTATCTTTTTAATCAACGAATGCATAAACATACTTATTTATTTAAATAACGTGCGTATAATATCACGTATAAAGAGTAAATTCGATTTTTTTGTTTTTTAAATATTTCGATACGCGTGAAAGACGCTGTTGCTGGTTTGACAGAGTGTCTTGTTACTTTTTTCTCTGATACATACTTGTTTCAAAGAATACTACAAAATATTAATTTTGTCCAATAAATAAATTGAAAATCAAACACTGAGGAATTTCAGAGATGTTGGATTTCTTTTTTTTAACTCTTCAGTGATTTTGTAAACACAGTTTGAAGAGTATACTGCAAAAAAAGTACCAATAATATCGACATTTACAGAACATTCGTTTATATTGCTAATAATAAAATGAGTTTTAGTTATTTGTGTGAATTTCGGAAAATAATAAGTCGATATCGATTATAGTATTAATTATTTTAATAAAAATATAATAATAGTTAAATATTAATAATATATTTTACTTTCATGAGGTTTTAAGTGAGAGTATGACAATGTATGACACCTTGTGTGCAATGCTCTAGTTATAAAGATTCATAGACAGGTCCACGTAATACATTTTCGCGTCAGACATTTTTCTGTCACCGTTTACCTGTCTAATATTTCCCCGTCCAGTGATTTTCCGGGTTTGACATTTCCCCGTCAAAAAAAAAAATGATACAACAAATAATGATCGTATAAAACAATTTATTTTAATTACACACTGTATAAGTTTATATAACTTAGAATTATTGCATTCTGTGTATGGACAAATTAACTTTTATCTATATTTTTCTTATAGGTTTTATCAAATAGTTGTATCTATAAAGATAATAAACGTTATCCTAGAACCCGTATCATGAGAAAAACTGACAAATAATAAGAAAATTTAAAAATATTAGCGTCCCCCACCAGTGTTATTGGTTTAATGGTGGTATATTCAAATCATCTACACAACTCACTTTACTCGGCTGTTTACAATACTTGCAATAAAATATACGACACAGTATTACTGTTAGTTTTTGCATTTGTTCCAAATAAAACACGTGATACTAAGATAAAAGATACTAAGATTGCCAAGAACTTCTAAATTTGGAAAAAAACTTATGACCAACAAGTATTATGGTTGATTTTGAACAAGCGTTGTTGGGCGCATTTGCAGACGTTTTCAAAGACGTTCAAATAAGAGGCTGCTTTTTTCATTTTAGGAAATGTATATGGAGAAAAATACAATGTATCCCTGGTGTACGAGAAAAATATATTTCAAATGCTGACTTTGCAATAAATATAAAACAGTTAATGGCTTTAGAATTTATACCAATACCCGACGTCGAAGAAAAATTTGATAAGTTAATGTCCCTTAGTTTTATTTTTTGTAGAAAATGAAGAACTATTATTGTTTCCACTGATAGACTACTTTGAGGATACTTGGATCTGCTAATAATTTACAAATATAACTTATAAGGTATTCATTTTTTATAATTATTAAACAACATTTTATTATGCGAAATTGTATTGTATATAGTGTGATGGACGGGGAAATGTCGCACAGAAAAATGTATTGTATGGGGAAATGGTGATGAGGAAGTGACCCGATACCGTTATAAAACTCGGACATTTTTTATATGGAACAAGCGTATCGTAATCATTAATGTAATCAGTTAATAAATACTTAAACATATTTTTAAAATAATGATGTTATATAGTATTACATTATGTAATGGCTCTAGATATTCTACTAACTAAGACTCTTTCGGGTCATACACAATTCAAGAAAACAATAACGTGTAAGTACGAACAATCAAATACAAAACTAACAATATTCATCTCCATCTATTTATAATTTTAAACCAATTTGTTTCTGATTTAAATTATATGTTTAACCCGCTGATTTCTCTTCTATCAAAAGACACACTCTAAATATAATTTATGACAAAGCCATTATAAATGCATCTCCTTAGTAATTATCCATAAATATAATATTAATAACCCACAATTACAATTTACAATTTGTTTATACATCATGTAATTCTGTATTCATTTATAGTATAATATTATGGACAAAAAGTTTCAATTTCAAGAAAAATTTATTTTTCTTGAGAGCAGTAATATTTTAATTAAATATACTTCGACTGATTAAGTAAATATAATGGTTTTATACTAACTGCTCAAATTCTATTTAATTTTATTTATTAGGTGAATAATTTATTGTAACCATTACTTATTAAATAGTAATGTAATTCTTGAGACATTATCGTCTTTGATGAAATCAACAAAATCTGCCAGAATTTATTGCTGATATTCAAAATAATAATAATTTAAAACTGTTAAAGATATGGAAATTAGAACTGAGATAAGTATTAAAAACAATTAGGTTAGAAAAATTAATTCTATGAACATGAAAGTTTGTTTAAAATTAATGTATTTAAATAAATAACGAATAACGAATGACTTGATTGAGTGACATACGTAATTGATAGTTAATTAATGGTTTTGACAGACATCGGTAAATTAAATTATAGCTATAGAAAAGAACCACGCGTCGTTATCATTTTAAATTATTTTCTCTTAAAGGATCAGCAAGCTCCTTAATATTATAAAGACACCCTTAATCACAACAGTCACGGTTCTGTTATAGGCATTAAGACACTATAATTCTTAAAATAAAGTATGTACAATATAATATAAATCTATAAATTACCTATCTAAAATAATTTGGCATTAAAAACCCGAGTTTTCAATATTCAACGGAAAATGTTAAACATTTTTTTAACGAAGCGCATTACGAAAAATTAATTTCTCTAAATACGAGTTTATTATTGAAAACGGTTTGATTTGTTTAAAATATTATTTTTAAATAGTGTTAAATTTGTCTATTGCGCGTGCACTTTAATCTAATGCAATCCTCTTACCAAGAGACAATTTCAATGTTACGGAAATTTAAATTATAATTTATTTGTTTTACTGTTAAATGACTGCCGCTCAAAGCAATTAATATTTAAAAGTTGTACTAAATATAACACGCGATTCGTATAATAGCTGTACCTAATCTGCACGCGCTGTTTTTACTAAATATTATAGTTACCTACAATGTGCAATAATAATTTCTAATGAATAACGACAAACTTAAAAAAAATATCACGTATTACGTATAGTAATAAATATTAACCGTCGTCGACTTGTAAACACTATAAAACCTGTCGTTATTATCTATCTGAATTCCACTTAGATTTTTCGCAATAAATATTAGTCGATCGTTTTAATCGTGCGCTCTAAATTGCATACTTAGAATATTAAATAAAAGTATATTCTAAAATAGTATTGTACGAGCTCATCAAATATGATTTATATAACAATGCAATTTAATTAAAACTTTCTATCATTATTTATGATATTATTATTTAATAATCATAAAATATTTTGGTATTGTATATTGCATATATTTTATGATAGTAATTAATAATGTATAAGTACATTAAAATATAACGAATCTTCGCAACGTTATTGTTTTAATAATATATATTATATAATTTAGTTTTTTTCATTACTATTTTACGGGATATATATTATTATGAATATTAACTACCATAGCGAGTATTCGTATAATCATCAAATCCGGAGTCGAGAATGGTGTGTTAAAGAGAATCCGCCGTGCCCGTGTGTGTTGATATTGACTCTATGTTACTAACTCGCTGACTATAGAAAATTATACGTTAAGAAAATCAAAAATTGTACACTATAGTCCAATTTGTTTTCTTCTCCAAAAACTCGATAATAACCATGTACATTTGATATAATAATAAACTGTAATAGGAATCTGATACGTATATTTTATGTGTAATACAGACTTGACTCATACGAGTAAGACGTTCTATAAAAACGAAAATGATCAATACTGTAATAATTGTAATAATAATAATTAATTAATTTGAATGAAACAAACAGAAACTCAATTTTTAATTACAGATAATATACTTAAATTAAATCTAACGGGTTGATAAACAAAATAGAGAAATATACATAGTATATAAAAATGAAAACATCACTAGGTAATTAATTTTGCAATAATTATATATTTGGTGATAACAGAAAATATTATAGTATGGATTATAAAAAACAAAATATAATAATATATCAGAACTTAAATCGATACTTAGTTATAAATTAAATTAACTTATAACTTATGGGTATGACTTATCATATTTAACGAATCAGAAAATACACCGAATATAGAATAATTATTACTCAGTGATAAATATTTAAATAGAGATGAGTTTTTTGCGAAATAAGTATTACAATATAGGATATATATATATATTATAAGTTGTAAGTGAGATAATAGACCTGTAATAATGAAGAGGAACTTTAAATTGGATATGATATATTTAATCACGGAGAAATAATGTGACCATTGGATACGATTATATAGGAATGATATATCCGCCGCTTCACGACGGGTTACACAGTTGTGAAAGTCTAGTTGTGTATGAATTAGACCATATAATTATGGAATTCTAAAGGGAAATTTAGTGTAAAAGCTACGGATTTTAGATAGCGACGCTACATTAGTGCATACCGGTAACGAGGTATAGTCGCAATATTCAATAATCGATTATAATGGTCGTTTCGATGCCACTGAGTAATAAAATATAATAAGTTGTATTATGTTTTGTTGTTCGGTCAGAAATCATCGTTGGGACCCCAAGCCATAATCGTGTTCAACGGCGCCAGATCTTGCGTGCTCCAGGGCCGCAACATGTTGTTGCCACTGATGCAATAACACTGTTGCTCCTTGTTATCTCTATGGTCCTCCCGTTTGTCTGGCTGTGCCGATTGGCCTCTTTTCACGGCGAAATTCTGCGTGGGCGTAACGCTGGAAACCATCGTTGGATCAAAATAAAATATTGGACGGATCACATTAAAATAATATCTCACTAAATTATATTATGATAACAGGCGTTTTCACGCGAAATGACTGTATTTTTTCGATGTAAGACTAAAGGGTAATAAATCAAATTCATGAATTTCATCATCTCTATATGTCGTCTACGCGTTAAGCATTTATCCAAGAAAATACCGACTTTTATTATTTAAATTCTTATTGACGACTTGACGTATATTTGTAGTATATTAATAGAACCTTAATTAGGTATAATTAGGGCAGTAAATGGTATTAAGGTAATCGTTGAGAGATTTTAATTAATTAAAATAATTAATAAATTCATCGACTAAGATTATAGTATTAACTAAACAATTAAGTGTATTTAAAGTGAATTTAAAATGTTATATTTAATTCAATGAATTGATCATAAATTACCAATTTATATATACTTCAAAATAATTTATTATTCTACTTATTACAGAGTTAATCAAAATCTCTTTCATAATTTTCGTCACTTCTATGTAATTTAAAGATACGATTTTTTTTTTTTAATGATTAAACTAATACATTCAGGGACTAAAATACCAAGAAAAACAAAAAAAAGTTTAAATAATTTATACTCTTGATATTATTTTGCAATCTATTTATTTTTATTTTGAATGATGGACCAAACATGGTATGGGAAAATTTAAGATTAATATTTTAAGTTTAAAAAAAATCAGAATAATTTTTTGAATATTGTAACGTTATTTGTATACTTTTATTTTAAAAGAAAATAATAGCAGATACACAATGTAGGTACTATCTTTTTACATCAAACAGTTAAATAAAGTACAGTTAAAAAAAATATTTAAATTTATGTTTCATGAATTATACATAATTTATGTTAAAAGTTAAAATTCCCTAAATTATAATATAATATTCGATTTGATTAAGAAATTCAACCCTAATATTATTTGGTAGGTAAAAACATTTTTTTTATAAACAGTTATCAAACGATTATGACCAATATGAACATTATAATATGATGTTTCGAAATGATCTTTTTTTTTTATATTATATTATTAAATACTTACCGATTAATTTTTGCAGTTTTTGGTCTTATTATCTGCCGCTCATTTTTTTCAATAATACCAATACCTCCTGTTTGAGTTGAAATACTTCTTGTGATTACAATTGCTTTGTTGTATTTATCTACCGGCATGTCCTGACTCTCAAAACCATACATGCTTAAATTTTTAGATTGCTTGTTTAGGAGTTTTCTATTTGTAATCGGGTTACCAGGAGTTGCAGTTATAGTGTTATCATTGTTGACTATAGCATTTTAAAAATAAATCTTTAAGACGTTCTTAAAAAAATATTACAATTAAAATACTTACTATTATTTTGTTGCTCTAAATTAATCGGTATTGGTTTTATAGAATCTTGGTTCTGAATAAATATTTTTCAAATAAATACATTTGAATTTAAAAATGATTTAAAATTGCCCTTTTTTAAATTTACTTAAAACTTACTGCAATTTTTGCTGCTGCATTCGCCACTATTTCGACTTGGCTTTTGTCAATATTTTTATCACTTTCTGACATTATTACTAATTGTCTTAAGGGGTCATGTAATTCTGAAATAATGACTTATAATAATCAAAATTCTTATCCAATAAATATTTTAACATTAATTTATAAGTATACGTATCAAAGAAGGTAGGTACCATCAATCGTTTCATCTTTTGTTAGAGTCATGTCTAAATCATGAGCTACAGCGATCGCGTCTAGTGCTGCTCCTAGCGCACCAGAAAGCCGAATTTGGTCATCTTTTGCTTCGGAATAGGACTTGCTTTTATTTTTTGTTCTAATAATTACAAAATTGATAAGAAATTTTTTTATTTTATAAAAATGAATAACTAATATAATTACATTGATACACTTTTAGCGACTGGAGAAGACGCTGATAGAGAAGATCGTTTCCAAATCATATCTCTTAAATTTTGGCCAGTGCCTTCTAATCTACGAAGCTCTTGAATGACTAACTTTCCACTTTTCTTAAGTATAAAACATTTTAAAATTTGTATTAATAACAACAACAAAAAAACTAAATTTTCAATTTTTATAACATTTGTATTTTACCATTGGAAAATATAAACACCAAATAGAAATAAGAAAAAAAATCATATACCAAAAAAATACCAAAATATCAGATACCCACGTACCTATCTACTTCATTCAAAATATACAATTTAGAACATAATAATATTATTATCATAATCGAAAAATGTATTAGGTATCTAATAACGATAGACCATAAGATTTTTTATTACATATAACATTATAATTTATATTGTTAGTGTCTATACTTACATAATAAGCATTCAAATACACTATAGTGAAAATTAATTAAGTATACAAAACAATATTACGAATTAAGCCGTTTTAAAATAAATGTATAGATGTTTATGATTATACCTATATTATAGATTATTGACAATTTTGAATATTATTAAATATATATAAAATATTAATATTGGTAAAAATAATATATTATCTTTTTTATAACTTTGACACTTATGTCATATATTTGGTAAAATTTTGGTCGTATATTTTAACATACTATCGTATTATTAATACAAAATTATTAATAATGTCATATATTTTATATTAAAAAAAAACCTACCTTCCAATTGATGACAGCACCTTTTCGCTGTTTCGCTCTAGTTTGACTTTTACATTTTATTACCATGAATCCTCTTTGTTCCGGATTTAGATCGTCGCCGGGAGCCAACTGAATACTATATTCTTCGAGATAATTCCTGGCCGCTTTTTGCGGTACAGCTCTCTCAAGAGTAACTACAATCTTGGCCCACTGAAATAGGTACATCAAATTCGTTATTGTATTTGTACAATGAGAGGATATAGGTTTATAATTTTATGAGTAGAATAATATAATGCGATCCAACGATATTATGTTTCACCTGTTTCATCCATTCCTTTTCGCTCTGTTCGATGACATGCGCATATGTGTTGCCCATCATAGCTATTAACATGTTGAGCAATAAAATGGGCACCAACACCATGAAAACTGTGAACACAGTCTTGCTAAGCGCGGGATACACAGTGTAACTCAAATCCGCGTACTATACATAAACCGTAACTTATTATAAATTATCGTTGCGTGTTGCGTCAAAGGGAATCGGCCCAACTCACATTGTAATCGCCCATAGTAATTTGAAATAAGGCCATCCATGTAGAAGGATAAGATTTATATAATGACGTACTGACGTCTGGCGATCCTTTATAGAGGAAAAAAAATGACTGCGTAAAACCAGACAAAATTACTGAGTAAATGACGAAAAAAGTTAACATGTCTCCTGTGATCATCAAGTATACCATAGTTACGAAAGGACCAGTCAGGCGTATGGCACTAAGGCGAAGCATTCAATGTATTACTTGTTATAAAATCTTATTTTTTATGTTATATACATTATAGTTGACTACATTATTTATGGTTATTATTATTATTATATTATAATACCCGGCAAAAAACATTAACAAAAACCATGATCCGGGAACTGCGAATACTAATATGGCTTCCTCCGTCTGTTTGTCACCCATCATCCTCGGTGGTATACAAGCCAATATCAATAAATTTGAAATCAGAAATATTAATTTGGCCGGTTCTTTAAACTATAACCAAATGCGCTAGTAATGTTTATCAGTAAATTCAAAACGTTTTCCTTTGACATTTACCGTTTGTTTCAAAAATCCTACAAGACCTTGATTGAGTATTTCTCCACCTTGTTGAACGATTAAATATGACAGCACTCCGACTACCGTTCCGCCTTCAAAACAATACCTTGCCACATCTTGCCAATCTTCCGCTTCTCCTAACAGTGGTTTATCTTGATCCACCGGTCTTAGATATATAGAAATACTCAACATGATTAGATGGATGGATAATATAACTAAACGTTTCATAAATTGTTTCTTTGACCAAAAATTAAAAACAATATAATTTAACCATTTACACTTGTAAATAATAAAAGTAATACCAATAACATAGGAACTTACTCGAGCAAAAGTTTTCCACTTTTCTTCTAATAGTTTTTGGATTATGCCTCCATCAAGCATATCTAAATGTTCTTCTTTGGTACCGTCCAAAATTATAAACAATACTGAATTCCAATCTAGGTTGTTGTAATATTTATTAAAAATTATATTTTATTCAATAACTTAACTGAGTTCTAAATAAATTAACAAACTTGTTCTTCCATCTGGAAGTAATGTGTCTAATGCGCTTAAAGGATATGCCGAACAAGTAATATTACTATATCTCCAAAATTCTCGAGCACTTAGTTCTAACATTTCGCGGAAAACACTTGTTCTTGCTAATTTGCACGATAGTGTTAAAGGTGTTAGTCCTGCCATGTTCATGATACCATTACTTGCTGGTACTTTAGGGTGTTTCAAAGCATAACCGAACATACTCTAGACAAATAAATTAATTATGAATTTATATATTCAACTTATTTATAGATAAATATTCATCAAAATACAAAGAAGTATATTATGCACTTTTGTTGTGTTTTCGTTTTTATTTTGTACAACTTGAACGTTTTATTCTTAGCTAAAAATTTGTTTCAATAGTATAGGCAACTTATTTTTATTATTATTATAAAATTTCATCATTCTATGTAAATTTATTGTACTTTCGAGTTTCGTGTAATTTTAAATTAATTTCTTTATTTGATGAATATTTGTATTTTATTTTTATTGGTTATACATATATTTTAATAACCATTAACCATACATTTTTAAATTTAGCTAATAATTAAATATAACCGTGAATTGATTTCAAAAATTAACATTAATTAGGAAACATTTAGCCTATTTATTACTTTTCAATTGTTATGAAGGCGGTTTTAGGTCATATTTACATTTTTTAAATTCATTACCTAATGGTTTTTCTTCTGAATTTTACTCATTAGTATAATAATATCAATAAACTATACAAATTAAACAAAGTGGATACTATAATAAAAAAATATTATTGTAATTTTATGAACAAACATCGGGTATCTAACTCATATAATAAAATTTACTAACAAAATCGTATACATAAGAATCCTAGATAATCTCTATGATAATATTGTGTATGAAAATCTATTATTCATCACTCTGTTGTATAGTAGTTTTTAATTTTTTGATTATACCTCATCATTATAATACACAAGTCACAGTTGTTTTAGGTATGTGTTGAATTTGAATAAAATTATAAATTATTGCATACAAGAAACGATTCTGAACTCTATGAAAAACCTATTTTTGTAAATACAGTTATTTTAAAACTATTTATAATACTATTTTAGTAATACAATAGGTTTATTTTTTCAATGAACATCGTTGTAATGATATATTAATAAATAATCGGTCTCGATTGTGTCATCGAATTTTATAAAAAAAAAATTGTCTGAAACAATTACTTAGTTGTGTTAAAGTCTACATTGTTTACATTTATCGTCCATTTTTTTCGGGAGTTTAGCCAATTCAGATAATAGGTACCTACAGTTATGTTTCACATATAGTTATTAAAATACAAATTAAAAAATATATAAAAGATACATTGTAGATGTAAATGTGTTTTATTAGTAAAATATCGTTAAAGTTTTAATCAAAAAGAAAAAAACATAATATATGATGACTATACCTTAAGAATATTATCATTACAACATTTTTATATTGTACCTAATTGGACGTGAATCGATTTGCAGCTAAATAATGTTTAATTACTTACTAGTTTATCACAAACGACCACCATGTGGAGAATCATATTTCCAAAAGAATCTTGAGCGTCGGGGTTTGCTCCAGCATCAATCAACAGATTATATACGGTTTGATTACCGCAACAAGCGGCCCACGCTAACGGCAGCTCACCGAGATACGCTAGGCCCTCGTAATCCGTGTGTTTGTTATTGATTTCTTTATTCTGTTGATCACGTGGTAAGAAAAAACTGCCTAAAGTATTGTGTTATAGTCAATAGGTATGTATTATGCCTAATATATTACAGACGTTTAAGTCAGATATTAGTATAGACGGTTGTACATTTATAATATGAACTATACCTATAGCTCTTTGACAAATATTCGCTCCGGCATCAACCAAATCTTGGATTAAATCGTTGTTGTTATAAGCAATTGACAAATGTAGCGCACTAGCACCTATATACAGTTATAAAAATGAAGACACAATCGAATTGAATTGTTAAAAAATAAAAATGTCGAGAATATATGAAACTCTTGAACAACTTAACTTATTACGTCCATATGGTACGGTTAATTTTATGTCTTTAGTAAAATAATATGCTAACACTGTCGGGAAAAATTGATGGACGATATAATGTGCGAGTAGCTCTATATATGTCCAGTTTCAACAATGTCTAATGCTGCAAGACGTACCGAGATATTCTTCGCCTTCCACTACATCTTGACTTAACATCGGGTAGTGTTTGAGAAGTAGTCGGGATAGCCGAGTGTGTATCACTGTATCGCATATGATTAATACGTGCAATAGACTTTCGCCTAATGATCCTCTGTACTGCATTTGCCAGCACGCCACATGGTCCACCCATCTTGTCAATGGATCATGCGGACCAGGCCTTTCCTCGACGTTCACGGCCACCTAAATAGGGAAATGACGAATTTTTACACTAAGCATATTATACTTGTAAATATAAAGCTATCCGGTAGATGTAAATTCCACGACTCCAAAATAGAGAATATACGAAAAAACAGTGACAACATAAAACACCTATCTACGCATAAAATAGCTACAACATATATAGTATTATAGTAATAATGTATGTCCAAAACGGCTAAAATGACTATTATTGCATATTATTATAGAAATATTCCTAATCAAAAGTTCTGAATGATAAAAATTATTTTAAAATACATAAAAAAAATTATTGTAAAAAATTATTATAATATTTATTTTAATTGGCTACTCTAGTCCAATCGGATATAAAAGAAAAAAACATTCAGGTACCTACAGCATTATTTTTTGCATATTATTTGTTGATGCCTTCCGCATGTAAATAATTGTACTGTGATGTAATGGTTAGTAATGGTATTAGTATATACGTACTATATATAGCAGCTAATATGTACATATTAGACAATATGCTTACGTGTTTACGATTTTGAAATTTCCATCTCAAATAATCATTTCGATTTATCACTTGACCTTTACCATTATTATACATAAGACCAGGTAATTTTTCAACAATAAATCGTTCCGCTTCGTCCTGGCCACCATTATTATACACGTTGATCAATTCTCCTCCCTTTTTATAATCCGCTAACCTTAAAATGTAATAATATTTACTTTTAATATTTTAACAATACAAAATTTAAATATAAATAATTTGATTTTCATACTTATACAACAAACAGTCGTCTTCGTTAGACGCTTGAGAGATCACTCTATCCAGGACAGATCCTGAAGCTGTTTTCGAGAATGAGAAATCTGTGCAACTCGCACAAGAGTTTCCCATTTTTGTTTTATTTTTTTAATATCCTTGTCGTTAAATTGTATTTATTTTACGAAAATTGTATCAAATAATTACACAATAATTTAAGAAACGGGAATACTATAAGCCATCGATCAAATGCATTTCGTTTCCCCGGTAACTGTAGCTTTAATGTCAATATAACTAACTAAACAGTTTTGAATTTCTGCTATGGTAAAAATATCTTATCGTTTTTTAAAAAACTAATTAGATTTTTAATTAATTTTATCTCACTATAATCATATTTTAAAATATACTGAATAAACATAAAATGCACTAGCTTTTGTGTATTAGATGATAAAATCACTATGCGTGTCCACTGTTTTAGTTATATAAAAATTAATTTATTTCTAAAAAAATATTTATATTCATACATTGATACTAAATTTTTTATATGACATTTATAAATTGAATAATATTATTATTAATAAAAACCAGTAACCAGAAATAATATTATTATCACTTTTGATTAAAAATAATAATATTATATTCAAATTTATCGCATTGAAAGATTTTCACAAAAGCTTTTTATTATTTGAAAAAATATTCAGAAACCTTATAAAATTGTAACTGTTAATATATTTTCCATTGTTTATTGGTATTAAGTCGTATACTTGTATATCTTAATTATTCAGGATCTTAACTGAATTGATTTAAATAATCATATTAATTTAATAATCGTTTTTTACAATAGTATTATTATAATGATATCTAATAAGCCAATACTTTGTTTACGGATTTGTAAAAAGAATTTGAAAAAGTTAGTTATC
The DNA here is from genome assembly GCF_020882245.1 of Rhopalosiphum padi. Taxonomy (NCBI): domain Eukaryota; kingdom Metazoa; phylum Arthropoda; class Insecta; order Hemiptera; family Aphididae; genus Rhopalosiphum; species Rhopalosiphum padi. Next base: position 5,065,769 of record NC_083598.1, on the reverse strand, counting down.
ATAATATTATTATTTTATACAAATTTAATTTTTTTGAATTTAGTAGCTAACTGGATCACCTTGTACCTGATAAACCATCATCAGACTGTTAAACTTTCTTACATACATATTATATTTTATCAAATTAATTTAGATTATGTTTTTACGTATCTTAATATTCGAATATCGAACCTATAGGCCACTGTCTTTTTTTTATCTCCCTTGATTATTTGTTCTAGATATTTGATATTTCCATTAAATTACTTTTATATTGATTATATTAAAATGTATTGTACATTTGTATTGTTATATTGAATTCAGATTTAGAAATATTTTTTATAATTTAGACAGATTTCTGTCTAGAACGAAAATAAATACCTACCATATCCATTAATTACTATGTCAAGTTATTTTATTTAGCCGTAATTAAAACATTATCCTCCATAATTTTAATTTGGATAACATTTAACTAAATAAAGTAAAAGTATTAAAAGATTTAGGTATTCACTGTTAACCTGATCTATTTTTTAAGCTTAATCATAAATTACAGATAAACTAATAGTTCGAGGGGATCAGATTTGTTAATAAAAACACAAAAAGTTTCAATGATATTAGAGATTTTTTAAATTATTTTGCACTCTACTATACTGTTAAATTATCATTAGAATTTGGAACTCCAATTTCATACCAAAATCTTTTTACTTACAATAATGAATTAGAGAATGTTTAATATACTTTTTTTAAAGAGACCGGCTTATTTTACAAATACACTTATGTCTGATAAATTCTAAAGAGGTGTATTCAGGAATTTATTATTTTAGATTAATATCAGCTTAGATAGCAATATGCTACTGATATTATTTTTTATATATTTACAATTTTTTGTTAAAATGTATAATAATACAAATTTTCCATATTATTCACTCCAATGGGTGTATATAGTTCCTTCTTTCTATTCTGATATTCTTTGATTAAAGATAGAAAAAAATAAATACGATAATTTTATCAGACTTAGGAGTTAGGACTGCCAATAGAAAATTATGACAATCGGTAGGTTAAAAATATTGATTTTTTGTCGTTGTTATGCAATTAGAAATAAGTAAAATGAAAATGTGTATATTTAAATTATAGCTAGGAGTATAATATAATAATAAAATAAATAATAATAAAAAGTTAGAAATATAAAATTTAAAAAAAGAAACTGGTAAAAACTTGAATGGAAAACCTAACATTTTTTTTTGTATTCTTGACTCAAACCAACCGTTTGAATTGTTCTCTGTTAACTTTGACCTAAATAAAATCTACATCCTTTAATTTGATCCATGATTAATAATGATGAGTGAATTGCTTTTTCAAAATCGAAAAATATTATTTTAGATGAAAATTTGATGTATTTTTAGAAATTCAGATTTGAGATGTGTAAATGCTTTAGTATAAGTGTATCTATATTTTTACTAGGAAGTAAAAAAAATACCATTGGTATATACATAACTATTATAATTCAAGTCATGGATTTTAAAAAATAGTGTAAACAATTTCGAGCAACTTTTAAATTCCATCCACAAATTTTGAATCAACTTTATTTAGAAATTTTAAAAACAGGACACAATTCATGTAGTCGTTTAGATAAAGTCGGACGCAATTCGTGTAGTCGTTTAGATAAAGCCGGACGAAATAAGTTCGTGTAACCACTTATCATTTTTTTTTATTTCGGGACTCAATTATTCGTGTGTACCCATTTTTACCCCTGTGCTCTTAAATTAGCTAATAAGGTTTCGACCTCTTTGGATTTCTTATGAAATAAGATAGAAAATTAAATCTAGTTAGATTGAAAATTGGATCTTGTTTGTACTTTTGAGAGGTTTAAATTAAAATAGTTTTTACCCGTATTTTTTAAAATAATTGGTAAAAATAAAAAAAAATAAGATTTTTAATTTAAAAAAATAAAAAAAATAAAAATATTTTAAATTTTTTTGAGTTATTTTTAGGGACAAGAAATTTTAGATTTTTTCCCTATAAACAGTACAAACATCACATTTTGATCAATCTTCACTGAATCAAAAAACTTGAAAATTTAATACAAAGTTATTGACATACCTACGTTTATATTTAAAAAATATCGAAAATATAATATTATGGCCTCAATATTTTGTTACGAGTGATTAAAGTTAGAATATTGTCGAAATGTATTAAAATCATGAAAATTTAAAAATTATACATTTATACTGTAGCCAGAAATTCATTAAAAAATTCTCCTTAATTTATCTAAAATTTGAAATTTTGATATAAAATTTCTCATAAGTTTTTATGAACGTTAATGTTCAAAATATGTTATACTCGTAAGTCGTAATAATGATAATATTCATCTATAAAACAACTATTTCATCTCAATTGGTTTTTGATATACATTTTAAGTTATCGCCTATAAGAAATGACCAGGACTCAAACACATTTTAAAAGTGCAAAAAAACGATTTTTTAACAAGCCCATATTCGCAAATAAATCTTGTTATAATAAAAGTAATGTTTATTTTATTAAAATTATAGTTTGAGCATTTTAAGTAATAATAATAACATAATATACCTATAATTAGTACTTTAAAATTAAACTTAATTTTTTTTTACGAACAATATAAAATAGTTCTTAAAATGCAACAAGAATTTTATTAGAATGCAAAAAGCTAATAAAAGAAATAATTTAACGAATGTAAAATTTCAGGTTAATTTTTGTCATATTCAATTTTAAGTCCTAATTTTTAAATTTGCAGTAAAAAGCTTGTCCGAGATAAAACCAGCAGCATTTAATTTACGTGGGATAACGTATCATGTCCCATACTCCCATGATGAACAGATAATTTAAAATTCAAAATTATTATTTGAGGTTTTAATCCTTTATTAGGTAGGTACATAACTAATGTATTTTTTATTGAAAGTTACACTTTTTTTCATGGAAAAATACCAGTTTTTTTTATGACAGTAACACACAATGGGTAGTCTACTTTAACATAAATTGATTCATGTAAAACATGACTTGTATAAAATTCTTCGTAATGAGTGAGATAAACATAAAATATAACATCACAAAGTATAGCTGTTATTGACTAAACTATAAATTACTGTTTGTCGCGAAAATTAAAATTATCAACTCTTCATCTACATAAAAAAAATTTTAATTAATAATTTCGGCGCGTCTGCAGAAATTATTTCCCGACGATTTTACTTGTTGATAAACGCTTGTTGTTTATGAATGATGATTGACACCATATAAATATTATATATGGCTATGGCATCCGATGAATTATACACACTATAGAAATTACTTGGCAACGCAATTTTTGAGTGTTATAAATAAATAATTTGGCGTGAAAAGCTATCCTCGTTTGTCACCGCGACCATGATGTGAAATCATCTACTTACTAATTAAAATTGTTTTATAAACAACATTCAAAAAACTAGTAAATTGTTTTAAATCAAGTATGCGTTTATGGAATGCTGGCTGCTGCCTGCTGCTATAACATTATAGATATAACAATAGCGGCGTGTTATTCCACATCAATAATATAACTATATTCGTAAACTCCAATTATTTAGTTGATTTTATCCATGTGTTACCTGTGTTCTACGAATTCCTCAAATCTTTGTATTACCTACATTTTCTATAATATAATACATAGGTATTATTTTAAAATTTAACTAAATAAGCTAAAATATACCTAATATACTTGCGACAAACCTAATAGGTACCCAATTTAGATTATCGTGAATAGTGATAATTAATTTAATTGCTAATTAATTAAAATATTGCCAGTAGGTATACCTATTTAATATTTATTACATTATTATATTATAAATATATTATTTTAGGTATGTTTATAAATAATTATCTATCATAGTTCATTAAATTACCAAGCAGCACATAATATCCGTAAAATCAATCATTCCGATTAGAATCCAAAATTAAAAATAATATTCTTCAGTCAATAAAATGAAATACTCGTATTCGAAATTATTGTATTAAATTCATTAAACATATTCGAATTTAATAAACAAAATATCGTTTATTTTCATAATTGAATTTGTATAATCAAAATATTTCGATTGTTTTATCTTTTATCTATCACCTATACTCTATGCTATCACCCATTCGACCATAGGTGATAACGCGTACTGCCGGAATATTGCGCATCGTAATATTATCATCATAAAATTCAAATCAAACCGCTGAAAATCACCATCATTATATTATATTTTTCAGGTATAATTTGGGGGTGTAATTGTCATTCTCAATTGTCAATTTGTCATCGTCAAAGTCGTGTTTATCTGTAGTAAGTGGGTAAGTAAAATATTATTATTATGGTACTGTTGCCGGCGATTTTGACCACCTGAAATGTCAAAGGTATATTATTACCTATATTAATTTACATTTTTATAATAGCGTTTGATGCTTTACATCGTCAAATGGACAGACTTGCGGGCACAATGTCTTCTGAAAAGGCGCAATTCCAGAAAGCATTCAGCACATTAAAACCGGCTTGTGATGCTTTCATAACGGAACCCAATGATGTCAACACCAAACTCTTAAATACTGCACTAGCAATGGTTCCAGAATATACTCTAACACAACTACAGCCGTATGTACTAATCCCGCTGGAAATTCATTTAAAAGCCAACAAGTGTGTATGATTGTGTTATGTTATCTGTTTCAATACTATGATCACGCAAAAGTTTGTTTTTTTTTAGATCAAATTGTACTCAAAACGTGTTGACCGTGTTAACTACTTTGTTGAAAAAAACAACTATTAGTTTATGGCCTACATTTATGCGAATATATAAAATGTTGGTAGAAAAATTGTCTCATGAAAAAAATCCAGATATAGGTTTGTATGAACTTTTGCTTTTTAAATATAATAAATTTATTTGTTGATTGTTAATAGTGAATAATTATATTACAGCGGTGAATTTGAGTGAAGATATTAAATTATCAATCATGATCGCTCTTAACTTATTAGTTCTAAAAGCTGATATTGCTGTATTGAATCAAATGTATAATGAAGTTGATTGCAAACATGTTGGATATTTGATATATATTTGCACAATAATTATAAAAAAAGAAAAAATGAATATTCTAAGGTATTTTCTACTATACATAAATGAAATAGTTGTCTAGACTACTGAATGCATTCATATGATTGTTTAAAAAATTGGGTTGGGTAATCTGGTCCAGTATAATATAATTTACAGGATGATTCAAAATTTATTTTACGGTCATTTATATCCTGTAAATTATTTAATAATAAATTATTCAAAGTAGAGAATAATGTTTAATAAAAATTTTTTTTTATTTAAAAATATCTAAAATGATAAGTATTTTTATATATTTTTTATAATATTTTGGGTAGAGGGGGTTGGGATTCAACTTAAGAAATTCAAATGGGAATCTATACTTTTTAATTTTAATGTGAAGAATTATTTTTCTGTATTTCTATATATATAAATCTAAATCCGAATTAGTAGTTTATGAGTTTAATTTGAGGTCAGATTTATATTCTCTGAAAAATTCTTTTTTTGGTCACTTAAAATAAGCAACATATTCTCTTAATAATCTATAAAAAAAAAAATTATTAAAACGAATTAGGTTTACAATAACAATTAATAGCCTACATTTCCATTAATCAATATTATCAAAATTTTGATGTACGTACAAAGATGCATAAAAAAAAATTTATATTTTTTTATTCTCAATTATTCTTTAATCCTTAAAATATGCTTTTTATGCAAAATAAATTATTTTTGTGAATTATATACCCATGAATTTTTAATACATAGTATGTAAAATCATAAAAATCTTACCTCTAGTTATAACTTTATAAGTATTTAAAATTAAGATGAGCAGAGAGTAAAATGATATGAAAATAGGCTGCAAAATATTGGTCTATTCCTCCACTCACCTAAATTTTAAATACTTATAATTCATAAACTACTTGTCCTAATTTCAATTTTTATTTATCAAAAATTCTATAAAAACTTCACAATTTACATTTGCAAACAAGTATAGGTTCCCATTTTAATTTCTTAAGTTATCCTCCAAAAATTAACTTGAAATATAAAAATTACTTATCATTTTAAATATTACATTTCTAAATAAACTATAACATACTAAAATGTTTTCTATAATATGAATATTTTATTGTGTGTGCAATAAAATAGCTATAACATAAATGTTGAATCGGATTGTTTAATTTGCATGCTATCTTTCAACAAATATTTATCTATTTATAAATATAATTTATATTTTTTTCAATACTATTAAAAATTAAAATCAATAATAGTTTTTATACTTTAATACCTATTTTATATAGGTACTACAATTCAATTAATTAAAGCCTTAATTTTGCTTTAAAATGTCATTTGTTTTAAATTTTTAACAGATTTTAATTAAACCTTTTGTGAATTTTTTAATTAGTAGGACACTAATTATTTTTAATTTTATAGAGTGGAAGCCTTAAAATGCATTGAAATGTTATCATCGATTTGGGAGAAAAACATTGATTTTAATATTCGTCTTAAAATTATTCTAAGGTTAATTAAATTCGTACCAGGTGTTTTATCCGTTTGTAGTATCATAGTTAATGCTACAGATATCCAGCATCATTCTGTAACAGTGGTAAGATAATGACTATAAGTTTTCTCTTGATGATTTGTATATATTGTAAATATTTTCAAGGCTGCTTTAAATGTGTGGTGCACAATTACTTCTCTAATAATTTGTGATGAACATGTGATTGAAGATTGCAATCCATATTTAGAAAAAACAATTTGTAATGATAAAAACAATGACAAAAAAAAATTAAATGATTGGATTCAAGAAAACTGTACAAATTTCAATCTAGTGGCCACACATATGAATAAAACAAGGGAGCACCAACACTGGAGAGTTAGACTTCAATTAGTTAGTTCTTGTGATGTGTTGTTGAGTAAATGTACAAGGTAAGCGAGTATAAAATATAACCTAAATATTTAACAGTTGACATTTTAGTGAACTATTATTTTTATAAATTTTGATACAATGTTTTTATTTCTTATACTGCTGATTACATTAAAATAGTGCAACTTAAGATTTAAAGTTATACAGTAAAACCTCGATAAGATGGAACTTTGGTAAAACAGAAACCCTGGTAATACGGAAAATTTCTTTGGTACTTTTTTTTTAAATTTCATTTTTTTGAACCCTGTCAAAACGGAAACCCTGTTAACATGAAAAAATGGTATGGTCCCAAGCGATTCCATCTTATCGAGGTTTTACTGTACCTAAACATTTTTTTTTGAATATTTAACACTAAATAATATCAAAAACCATTAGTTTTTCCTAGTCTAAGATGCTTATGGTTTGTAAATTAGTTATTTTCAAAGATACTTTTATTAATTAATATCATATTGTATTATTATTTATTTTATGTATTTTATTAGTTCAATGAAATCTTCAATCACAAGTTTAATTGAGACATTAATTGTTTTGTCCGATGATGAACAACCAGAAGTTGAAAAACTAGCTAATGAGTCTGTTGATAAATTACATAAAATATTTGATGGACAAAATAAGAAATCTCTTTTAGAATTATTAGAGGAAAGTTTCTATATTTTATTATCTAGAATGCCAAGGTTTATTAGAACATCAAGTAAGATACTAAAACATAAACTATAAACATTGTTTTATAGTTTACTATTGTTTTTTTTTTTTTAGGTTATATTAAACAAAAAACTGAATTATCTTTATTGTCCGGGTACATAAAACTTTTTGGGAAGGCTCATTTTTCACGAGTACTCAATTCATATGCTCATTTAGATCGTTTAACAACAGTTTTAATTCAAATATTAGAACTAGAATGTAAAACAATAACCTTATTGGAAGAGTCATCAATTAGAGGTAATTCAAATATGTTATTTAGTTTTAACCATTTATTGTTGATGAAAGTATTTATAGTTTTTAAATATAATTTCAATATATATTGAATAAACATGTCATATTGGAATTTAAAATGATGTTTAATTTGCATAATGATGGCTATTTTCTAACTGCTATTTACCACAACTTGTTATGTTTAGTCATTGTAAAATGTATTTATAATCAATGGTTTAATACAACTCTGGGTGGATATGTAATATTCCCTATTAAAATGTATTAATTTATAACTCATAATGATTGATGGCAGTGATAATTATTTTATCCCATATAACAGTAATTGTTTAAATGCAACTACTGTTAATAATGAATCATGTGAATATTTGTTTTATTTTAATTGCCTATTATGATTTTTAGCAAGATTTAATTGATAGTTGTGTTTTTTATTTTTTTATTTATTTAGATCTAAATTGCATACAAACATTTACTGCTGAAATGTCTATAAATGTACCTTGGAAACAACTAATACATTTTAACGATACTTCAGCATTATATAAGATTGAATGTATTTGTAAATTAATTGGGTCATATGGAGACTGTAATTTTATTGGTCGATATTTAATGGATTTATTTGAATCAAAAACAATGTATCGAAGAGAGATAACACTTATAATGAATATGGTTTTGTCTGAAAGTAGGTATCTATCCTAAATGACATGTTTTATTATTTTATTTTAACCTTGATTATTATTTATTTGGTTTAGACAGTGGAGAATACCATTACAATTTAGTGAGGGATGTAATAGATTTATACTTAGAATGTGATGTTTGGTATTTGCCTACTAGTATTGAAAATAATTCCACAACAACTATAGCTGATGCACAAAAAAATGTAGTACAAATTTGTCTCATGACTGAGGGACTATCTAAATTAGTTTCATCACTCCCTATAACTCAACAACATTTGTGCTTAATTCACTGTTTATATCCAATACTAGAGCGCGTTGGCTCTGAACATGGCCCTATTTCATTAGCTGGTAATATTTTAATACATCATAAATTAAGTAAATTATTTATTTAGGTAATACTCCATACTTAAGGTCAAGCAGCAATAACATTACTTACACACTCTGGTGGATATAGTGATCCAATTGATCTTGTTGTAAAAAATTCTGATTATTTATCTCATCACTTCACTAACAAATTATGGTCACTCAGTAAATACCCAGAAGTATTAAATGCCTTAAAAGTGGTAATGAATCTAAACAGCAGTGATGATTTACTTCAATCTTTTCACACAATGGTTACTGAAGTAAGTTGGAAAAATATATGCATTAATAAATATTTATTAAATTTCATAATTTACAGGTTCTTGTTCAAAGTTGTGATGTTCATCGTACAGAAAATATTCATTCTTTTATGAAAGTGTTTTATATATTTGTGATGTGTGTGAGAAAACAAGAACACAAATGTACACCAGTAACTGATCAAGTAGAAAAATCAGAATCTTCAAGTAACTGTGTAATTGAAAATATTTTGCAATATCACAAAATGATGACTTTGGATTTAGAAAATAATTTGGAAGATGAATATTGGGAAAACAAATTCAATAGTGACATACAATGGTATAATATATTCTATTGTTCTTTAATAACTTTTAAAATTGACTTAAAGAATTTCCATTTCAGTGAAAACAATAAAAGCAATGAAAACATAGATGAAGACGACGAAGAAAACAAAATACCATTACCACCATACATACAAATGGTCCTCTCTATAATGAAACGTGTATTGCATTATTTGCCATCAAAACATAATTCTCTCCCATTACAAGTATTTTATTCATATTAAATTAACAAATATATTTGAGATAATACATATTTTTCTTGTAGATCCTTAATGAAGGTTTAAATGTAATATCAAGCTATGAGAATCAGTTATTGCCAATGGTACATAAAATATGGTCACCACTGTGTACTAAATTCAATAACAATACTAGTGATATAGTATTTCGCGAAGCATACAATGTGTTAACTACAATGGCATCGACATCCAAAGATTTTATTCGTTCCCGTTCACTCAAGTAGGTTTTAAAAATAATAAATATTAAATAAATGCTAATATATGGTATTTTGTTTATCTAGACAAGTTTTGCCAACCATTATAGAGCGCTTGGCATCTAGTGCGAAGACAAGTAAAGGTGTTTTAAAAGGAAGTGTTTACTTTACAAGTCATAAATATAAAATGCAATATACCATATTAAATGGCTTAGCAGATTTTGTCTTAAATTTGAATTTTTTAGAGAAAGATATGTATGATGTGTCCAATTCGGTTGCACATTATTTAGAAAAAGACCAGCCAGTCGAATTGCAGGTATTTAATATAAATATTATTTTTAATATGTAATAACAAAATATTGAAAATATTATGTATTTAAACAGAACAAGTCTAAAGAATTCTATAGAAAACTGTATGAAAAACATTCAGATTTTGTATGGATATATTTACAATCATTGTATGTTGACGAATATGAGTATAAATCTGATAATGTACGACTTCCTACAATTAAGGTAATTATTATTGTATTTATTTGCATTTTATATAATCAAAAATAACATTCTTTATTAATATAATAATCTATAATTTTCAGGTTTATAGTTCATCAATATTTAACAAATCTAACATTTCAAAAAATGTGTCAGAACTACTTGAACCTTTAAACGTTGTGTAAACCACTATGTTTTTATTTACTGTTTTAGTAGATATATTTTTCTTTTTCTTTAATATTGACCTGTGATAAATATGTTCCATTTTTACTTTATAAAAAGCATTATAAAAAAATAAATAGTAAATAAAGCATTGATATACATATTAAAATATAAATACTTATACTTTATATATAACTGTAATATTGGAGTATCAATTATAAATGCTATTTTTTATTATGTTTTTCTAATTTTTTTTTTTACTTTTGGATAAGCTTAAAAATTTACTATTCATTAGTCATCACTATTAGAGTTAGGATGTTTATGGACTAAAAAACATTTAAATATGCATGACAATTTGAAAAATATGCATTAAAAAATAAAGAAAAGTGAAAAAAAATGCAATAAATTTAGAGACAAATTTAATTATTAATAGAATATAAACAAATCGGGTCTAATTTTATGTCTTTGTTATATTAATTAGTCTATTACATTTTTTTAATTTTCTTATTTATTATAAAAAATTTAATCAAATATAAAAAAAATTGCATTGAATAATTATTGTTTATTTTAAATATTTTGTTGTAAATCTTTGTCTATTTGGTGCTAATACGTTTTAGAATTTATTAACAGAAAAATCCCTAACACAAAACTCACAGTATAGTTACTCTGCACTGCATCGGCCATAAACTAGATGGCAGGTTAATGTAATTGCTCGTAGTTTTAAGATAAGTTTTGATTATGACAATTGACAAGGGTTATCAAAAATTATAGTAGGTACCTTTACCATGCATAACCATATTGAATTCTCAACAATAAATAAGTGATAATTTGTAAAAAACAAATAATCACACATATCAGATTTAGTTAAAAAAAAACATAAAATTATGGTATTTTTCAGCATTTTGCTTCGAAAACAGTTAAATATGCACTTAAAAACAGAAAAAATACAAATTATGCACTTATAAAAAAAAAAAAAATGGTAAAATATGCAATTATATGCAAAATAAAATTTTGATATTTTGAATATAGATAATATCATGAAACACATTTCTTTATAAGAATGGAACCTCCTATCGGACAACCTAAAAAAATATGCAAAATCATAAGCATCCTAACCCTAATCATATCATTCCTATTATCCCTAACTCAACACTGTTTAAAAATGTTTGTTTTGTTTTAAATTATTATTTCTTGAATTTCCTTAATTCCTTTGTAATACATTTTATTTGTATTTCAGGGATGGTATACCAATGTTTTCAATATAATATAAATGAGATATTACATTGGTAATGATACTCCAATAAAAATTATCCAATTCAAAATTTTAGTTCCTAATTAAATTATGCTATTTATTGATTTATGTCAACATACATTTTTTTTAATGCAATATAAAAATAACAATTTTAAATGTCTATAAATAGTATAAAATATTATAAAAAATGATAACATATCTAGAAAATGTTAATACAAATATTTAGTGAAAATTTCAAGTTTTTGCAATTATTCAATTTTGATCAAATTGATTTTCATGGTTACATCTTGGTGCTCCTGAAATTGCTTTAAAAGTATAATTTTTATGTAAACTTATGTGTTTTTTAAATTTTGAATTCAAAATACACCATATTTTAATCTTTTAATTATTTTTAATCATATTCACAGACAGAGTTCATAACAATAGTTTTCATGTTATACCGTATTAATAATATATTTGTTCTATAGCCTATTTAGAAAACAACATAATAAGTGTAAAAAAATTAATTTAATTTTAAGTATCAACATAAATTATAAAATTATTATTCCAGTTTATAAAACAAGTAATAACATATTTAAATATATATATATTTTTTTAATTTGGTTAACAATAATTTTATTATTTAAATAAGTTTAACAGTACCAGTACAATGACCACAACATAATTGAATATTAGACTCTAATGCTTGTGATGCTTCCATTATGGCATTACATGTTGCATCTACATTATTCATTTTTTCTCTGGGCATTTTCTGTGCCAATATCTAAAATAAAAAATATAATTTGATATTAAGAAAATATAAAATATATAAAATTATATTACTATGATAAAAGATATAAGCTTGATAAGCTATATAGTTTTTTTTTAACAAATCAAAGTATATTTTATGTAGAGAAAAATATTTTTGCTTGAATGTGAATAAAGCCAACCATAAAAAATGATGACATAGGACATAAATTTAAATATTTCAATTATTTTGAAATAAATTCAATTAAAAAAAAAAAAAAACATAATTTATGAATTCCAAGGACAACTTTTAACAATGTAGCTTAATTGTTTAAGACAACAGCTTTTAGAAAAAAAACAACTGAGTAATCCATAGTATGATAATATTCTTATTATAGTAAGTAAATCATATTGAATACAAATAGAATATAATTAAAATGTATTTTCTAAACAAGCGTTGAACAGTATTCGTCAGTACTTAATATATAAATATTAATTATGTATACTTAACTTTTAATTATCATTGAACACAATTTACATATTTAGTACCTTATATTCAGAATATAATAATAAACATTATTAGTTAAATAGTATATACTGAATAATAAATATTTTTAGCATCATATTTTTTTGCTTTACTATGTAAGGCATAATTAGATACTGTTTAAAATATGTCTAAAATGATTTACTTGTGTATATCCAAAATTGTTTTTACTAAGGAGGTTTGATACACACTTTTTTGTTTGATATAGTACATACCTATATTTTGTCCATTATACCGATAAAGTTATAACTTATACAATAAAAAATATGTTATGCAGTTTAATTTTAATGGAAATTAATCAGCTCACTTTACCATTTGTTGATCAATATGATTTTAAAATGTAAAAATTAAAAAACACTAAATGATTAAGTGATTTATAAGGCTTGGAAGTTGATGACCTTAAAAACAATAAAAAATGACATAAAAAAATTACAATTATTTTTTTAAAATTAATAAAAATAAATTTTTTCAAAAATTGTACTCTATTTTACTATAAAATTCTATATACATTTATTAAAGCTTACAAATTACTCAAAATATGACAAAAAAATGTCCTTAAAAATTAAATTAAAAAAATTTAAATTAAACGAGCATTAACCAACATTTTAATTTTTGGAATTTCGAAATTATTACGAAAAAATAATAAAATATAGGTACAATAATAATCACTACAACTCGACAACGTCGACTGTAATCAGTGAGATAAAATTGGATAGTTACTAATTTTATATTTTTATTCCGTGGTAATTTCAAAATTTTAAGTAAGTTATCGGCATAATAGTAATCGATAAGAAACAATAAGAAGTGAACTAATGTGAAATCAGTAAAAATGACTAAAAAGAATTTAAAAGTAATATACATAAAAAAATGCAAAATAAAAATTAGTTCATTAAATTTACATACTAATGAAACACATTTGTGGCTAGGAGAGCATTGTCTAAAAAGTTCCAAAAAAAATGCAAAATGCATCAACTTCCGAGCCCTAGTGATTAGGTAATCCTTAACTCTTAAACATATTTTTCTTAAAAAGAGCACTAGCTATTGATATTATATTGGTTGGTAATTCAATTTTTCTTAAAATAAAATTATCAAAATATTATTTCATAACACAAAATATTCTAACTATATTTCTTCATTTTCATAATGTCATGAAATTTGTCAAATTGCTTGATACTTAATTTTAATTTTTAAAACTTAATAAATGATTAACTTTTTTCAAACTTTTATTTATTCAGATAGTTTTATCATAAGATACATTTATGTTTATATGAAAAGTTAAATTAAAAAGTCATACTTGTTGAGCTTGAGATTCAGCTTGTGTCTGGTGGATAGCAGAATGTACTTGGAGTTCTTGAATCTGTGTGGTTAATAAATGTTTTCTTAGTAACAAAGATATCCTGTTTATATCTTCAGCTATTGTTGTACTATCTAGTAGTTTTTGTTTAGTTGATACTTCAAGCTTGTAGTAATTTTGTAATACTTTCAAATTCCTATATTAAAATAATTATATTATATTATATTATATCTTTCATATGTTTCATGATTAACATACTCATGAGCTGATTTTAGTAGATGTCTATTTTTTCGATTTTCGTCCAATATTGTTTGTAATGAAGCTTCTAAATTATCTACTCGGTCACACAGAAATGTCTTCCACTTGGATAAATCTTCTATTATTAAACTTTAAAAATATTATTTACATTAGGTATATAAGTATTTAGCTAGAAAAAAAAGTGATATTTTATAACATTACCTGCCAGCTAAAAATTTACTACGTAACACATCTCGTTCTCCAGCTACTGTTTCTAATTGATCTTGTCGACCAGCTAATGCTCCAGTAAAATTGAGCAATTTGTGTGCCAATAATACCTTATCCTCGGTCAACATTTGTATTTTGGCTTCTATATCTTCACCAATAGATGCAACAAGCATATTTTTAAGTTCATTATTAACTTGTGCCTGCGAGCCCATTTGGAGATCCATATTAGCTATTTGTCTATTAAGTTTATCAATCTCTTCTTCTAGATTCTAAAATACAATTTTAAGATGCATGAAATATAAGTATCAATTAATAGCTGAAAATATGTATATTATACTCAATAAGTTAATGTAATATTAAATAATATTCATCTCTTCACCTGTTTTTCTTGAGTCAGCATAGTTATCATATCTTCTTTCTCTTCAGTTACATTTGATACTTTACTACAATTAGAAGTAGTGGACAGTCTTCTTTTAAATATGGCTACTGAAGATTTACCCAACTCTGGCACTATTGAACGCACTGCTGCCTTGTATGGCTCATAGGGAACAAATTTTGGTTCTTTGTCAGGCGACTTTTTAATATTTTGATATTTTTTTGGACCTGGTGTCATTTCATGCATAGTTTTACAAGGATGAAATTGTTTGTCATTAGCTAATACTTTATTGCCATTTAATATCTGATTTGTTTTAACTACTTCATTTGCATTGTTTTGTTTTATATCAAAGTTGTTAGATTGTACTTGCGCAGTTGATGAATTATTTGAATTTTCCATTTTTAATGTTACAAACTTTGTATGATTTATTTCAAATAGTTAATTAGACAAACCGTTCAGTCGTTGAATATAATTGTATTCTCAAACACCTAGTTAGTTACTTTTGAAGTTCATGAGTGTTTGATAAATCAGTAATTATTGTCACAGCCATTATTTTTAATTTGAAATAATTAATTTCCTTAATATTACCGACTAAAATAATGAACAGTATATTTAAATTATTTAAAATATAATTTTTTTCATAGCAATTAACAGTATATTACACGTATTCACTAATAAACTATAATAATATTAATATAAGGAATTTAGATGAGTATGTAGTTATGATAACAGCATATTGATAAGTATTATCATCTACGTAATCGTGGTAAAAACCATAGACGTATTATTTAAATATATCTTAGTCCGTGGTAAGAACAGATGATATTACAACAGAATTTATCAACGGTCGTTGCTAATAATAGGTAACGAAACAAATCCACCTGGTGATTGATATTGATACTTATTAATAATTATTGTTCATAATATTAATTTATTAATTAATAATTTTTGTTCATTTATTCGTAATATGTACCTGTTACAAACTCAAAATATCATAGATGTTATGTAAGTATCTAAAATACAAATGTATATTATTTAAACTCAAAACATAACATATAAATTAATGTAAGTTAACATTTCAATATTTACCTAATAGATAAATGATTTTTGTACCTATATAATGTAAAATGTAAAAATATATGATTTTAATTTGTATTCACCAAACACCGAATAATAGATATCGACAATAATATAGTTACTAGGACTTATATATCGGTAGGTCTCGTAATTACAACCAGAATTAGGACATAATGCTAATAAAAAGCAATATTATCTACTAATATCTACATAATATTATACTAACATACTTGAGTGTATTCTAAACATACCTACATGCACACACTTGACATTTCCGAATCCATTCAATACAATTGTGTTTCTTCTTTTAGTTAAAAATTGTATGAGCCACATATTATAATTTCGTGTTTTTTTTACAATATTACTAGTTCAAATGTTGTGTTTGATGAACAAATTGTATATTTTAAAATAAAGTACTTAATAGTTTTCTGAATTTAACTCTTGATTAAGCTAACATTTTGTAACCTAATGGTTTTGTATACCGTACATAGAGATTATTACCACTCGCTACATTATTGTGATAGGTAGCAAATAAATCATAGACATATTAATATATCTATGAAATAAATATATTTTTACAATTTATATAAGATATTCATTTGAGGAGTTTTATTATATTTAAAGAAAACAGTAAGTACTTAGTTTTTATTAAATATTTAGAAAATATAGACAAATATTGAACATCGAAAAAACTTATTTAAATTTGTATGAGAAAGTGTAGTAAGGGGTATTTTTCGACATGCATACATAAGTTGTTTATTATTTACTCTTCTTATCTTAACTCCAAATAAGCACACGTGGTATGAATATTAAACTCTTAGTTGATTGAATATTTGATTATTTTAACATAAAAATGTTAACATCAAATTTTTTCAATAAATAAAATTATAAAAAGGGTTAACATTAAAAACAAATCAAAAATAATTTTTGTATAATAAATTGATAGATAAAAATATAATTTTATTTTATTTTTTACAAAAATGTAGTAGTAAAATTTATTATGAAATATGTGTAGATGAAATCAATGGTGAATTGAAACAACTGAATAAATTAATAATTGTATAAATCCCTATATTATTATTGTTAAAATTAGAAACGTGTTAAACGGTTTTTACGTATGAGTGTATGACTGTAGGTACGAGGTACAATATCAGATATTATATTATATTATTAGATAGTATGTATCTGATACATACTACTATAAAATCCTTCGAATGTTCATATTTATACTTCCTCTACGTATGAAGTTGTCTGTACATTTCATTCCAAATTCTATAATAATAATACTCGTATAGGTTTTGATAATATTATTTAATATTATTAACTGTTTTGAGTAGCAAAATGAATTACTTATATCCTTTAAAGGCATCCCAACAACTTCTACAATTACGGATATATTAAATACATATAATATAGACTTGTATAATTTACTTTTATTACTCATTATTAACCACGTGTATATATTGTATTTAGTATTAAATTGATTATCATTAATTTAGTTAATTATTATTTATTAATACATTTGATTTTCTTTTATATTTATCCAACAACTAGAATTAATGCATGATGATGTATATTTTACAAATAAAATATAAGATATATATATTAAGCATAATTCAATCTCATTATGGTGCGGGGGGCGTGACATCATAAAATAGTATGAAAGGGGTTTGTACATCAGAATGTGGAGAACCCTTACTAGGCTTGCTATTTTATAGTTACATCATCGCTGTTCTTATAACTTACTCTTTGTTTCATATTTTCCGACGTCAATTTTTGAATTTGAAATACACATTTTTAAATGTATTTCATATTATATTTGCTTTAAAGAATCGACTATATCAAACATAATATGATGATTGATTTTTACGAATATAAAATATAATATGTATGTACTCAATTTGAATTTAAAAAATATGATATTTCTATTGAAAACTTGTCAAATTAATTTTCGAGTAAAGACTAGAAAATTTAAACGTTAAATGTTATTGCTGATTAAAAGAAAATCCATTTATTCAAAAACAATAAAGTTTGTGCAACCTTACTGTTTTACTCTGTGAATACTGTGAATAAATGTGAAAATTAGAAGTAGAGGCTGATGAATATAATAAAAGGTAACAAAACCACCACGAAGTAATACTCTAAATATTATACCCAACGATTGATATGAACTGTATAACTATGATAATAACATGTAAAAATTGATTTCTGGCACGCGAGAGAACGATGTGAATCCTTCTTTATGTGCATAGGTATAAACCGAATAAACTTTATAGATTTTACTAATTTCAATAATACTATATAATTGTGAATATAATTATTATATTATTTTGAGTACTTTTTCGTCAATGCGACCAAATGTTAGAGCACCAGGAAATTGTGTATCTAAATAGCCTATCTAATGCGCCGTATAATAATAATTTTTAGTTACATAACTTATTTTTGTTATTGAAAAAATAATTATTTGAACAGTAATTAAAAATATATAATTAAAAATATATAATTAAAAATTGTGAATGACCATTTGCACTATAAATGCTGACAAACATAAGCATAAATTTAGTATAGTTGATCACTTGCAATGAAACATAAGCAGGTGTTAGCGTTGCTATGAATGAAAATAATATTTATTCGGTACATAAATATGTGAACTAGTATAATATTTAATAAGTTATATTTAATGGGGACGTAGGTTTTCATTACATTATTTTACTATAGATTACTATTATTTATTGTTTTCAAAATATCTTCGAGTAGTTAGAATATATTATTCTCATAAAGGGGCTATATTAATTATGTTACTTAGGCTTATGTGGCACTTGTAGGATGATTTAATATTTATTAATATTGTTACAGTTTATTTTTCTTTCAGGGATAAATAACAAATGTAATAATATAATTTCTTACATGTGCACAGGGATTAAGTATAATGGATTTCTTTCTTAAGGGATACAATTTCATAGATCGAATGAGTCCAAAACAAAGAATTACTTCTTTTGTAGTTATTGACTTTAAAATTATAACAAAACTAAAAAAATATGAATCAGATATCTCTTAAAAATTAGAGGTGGTCAACATAGCTAAGATTAAGGATAAGTTATTGTAATTATCTATGAACGTATTTGACTGTTGAAGACAGACTGCCTGAGGTATCATAACTATGTCCTACTTTTATTATTGACCTTTTGTACTTATTAAATTTAAAATTATTGTTGTTTATTTAAAAGGTGCATAGGTAGAAAATATTGTGTTCTATTACAGTAAATATTGTCATATTGATTATAATTTATATGTATATTATATACTTATCAATAGGGTTTTAAATTTGAAATATTTCAAAATTGATAATTTTACTCTTTTTGAAATATTTCAATGCAATATTGAAAAATACGTATTCTTCTTTTAAACGTGTTCGGTTATAATTGATTAGAAAAAATATACTGATTATACACAGAAAATATTGATAGTAAATATGCAAAAATATGCACTATACATTTTTGATATTTTTTTTTCGTAGTGTCTGGGAAAAGATTTTTATCTCACTAATCAAATAGTTCAAAAACAAAAACGTAAATACAACAACTTCCGAGCCCTAGAATTTATCACTTCACACTTGTATTTTTAATTGGATCTTTATTGGTTCCTTCTTCTTATTATTATTATTATACATATTTTCTTTATTTTACACAATAAACCAACTTTTAAAAATGTTCACTGACAAGTTGACGTAACTTAAATATATAATAATTTATATTTTATTTTACATTGAAATGAAATATTTATGAAAATAAATTTCATGAAATTTTAAAACCCTACTTATCAATGAGAATTATAATTTGTACATAGTTTTATACAATTATGTATTGGATTTAATAATGACACATAATAATTGGGTTATGATGATAATTAATTATGAAGTTTTTAGTTGTATAATAATTTAAATATCATTACAAACTTTCAGATAATAGTTTTAAATAACTTAGAGTAGTATCTATCACATTCATTAAGTTTAATATTATTATAATTATTAATTATGCATTATTAACAAAAATAGTTATATATAATATATTATGGGCAAAGTAGCAAAGACGAGCAATGCACAGTGCCCGATTATTAAGGGTAAATTTGTAAATAGTTAACATTGTCCGGGCATAGTCTACTGTGCCCAATTATAATATATGTAATATAATAATAATAACAGTATAATTATAATTATACACATATTATGTGGAAACTGCAGGTTAAATATTGAATATATTAAAAATTAAATAAAAAATCTTACAGGGTATACTTAAATAATCATAAAAAACCTGAAATAGACGTTTCAAATATAAGTTTTTAAAATTTCAATACATATTCATAATAGCCAATAAATATAAGCCACGACAAATACTTAAATGTACTTTTTTTTATTAATATTTGTATATACAAATAATACATAGATTTTATAACAACACGATGCCATTAAAAAATCGTTATATGGTGTAACTCGGTAATTCTACAGCTTATTTAGTAACTCAGTTAAACGATATCGATAAATTTCCTATTATAGTTCAATGATCAACCTATATACTAATTCGTTTAAATAATCATTGTCTATCTGCTATCTAACCGGATTCTTACGCTCTAGCACAGTTTTATCTCAAAGTAAAGATAAAATAATTTAATACAAATCATCAATTATTGGGTATAGTATTTCTGATTTATTAAATGTTAGAAGTCGAAGTATTATATTATGTTATGAATATATATCAATTCACAGATAATATTCAAACATTTAAATTTTACAAAAATATATTATTGTCGTGATAAACAATACGATAACGGAAACAATTCCAGATAGCAATTATAAAATATTTATATTGTAGACGTATGAATAGATACACGGCCGCCCCATATATCTTCATGATTTCGGTAATAATTTTTGTTGACGTTTTTATTATACTCTGTAGTTTGACGGTATTAAATAATTTTAATCTTATCGTAAGTTATAAAAACATATACATTGGAAAGGGGCGGTTGTGAACTCAGCGTGAGGAAAAAAAATCTACAAAAGGTTTACTGTCAATTCGTCCCGTATTGTTTACTATTTTCTTCTATTTAATAACAGTTCACAATAGATAATCGTGATTCCTGAACAATATGAAAAGTGGCAATAGTACATTTTGGAATATCAACCCCTATGGCCGTATTTTTTCAGCAATAAATTGTGGACGATTTTCAAGGTTGAAAACCGAGAACAGTATTTACTCCAGAACTACTTGATAGTTGTATATAATTTCTTCTTTGTCTGTAAGAATCATTTTTATACATTATAATTTAATACATCGTAGATACTTCTAAAAAATCATTCAATATAAAATATAAGCTATAAATAATAATTACATACTTGTTTATCTATATGAAAATAGATTTTTATTTTTTAATATCACGTTATTCGATTGAGTTTGTTGACACAATTGTAATGTAAAATAAATATACTAAACTAGGAAATTTTCTATTCCAAACTGAATAGCATGTTTTAATCATCAATAAATTATATTTTATACATAAAATATCTTGTGTAAAAAAGTTTAATTCAATCCAAAATAAAATAGAAAATACAAGCAGATAAATTAAAATAAAAAACGGTGCTCATTATCCGTTAATTGATGGACATCGTATAATAAGATAATATTATAATGATACAGATAATATTTAAATATTTAAATATTATGGAAATATATTGTCATGATAAAAAATACGATAACGTAAACAAGTTTTGTAGAACGATAATAATAGATACACAGCCGCCGCATGTATCATCGTAATTATTTCGGTACACATGACATCAAAAAATTAGGTTAGACAACAGACTTAGATAAGTTATTGGAAAATGATAAGTGCTACATCGTGGAATATTTTCTCTTTATTAACAAAAAACAATTAATTGATCTATTATTATTATTAAAAAAAATATTTTGTTTCTCGTAAAACTGTTATTCCATAACTTAACATTATGAAAATAATCTCCCACACATCATGGGGTGGCGATTCTTCGACATTTCTAAAAATTCACATAGCACTAATTAGATCCAAATCCGAATATGGTTCAATAATCTTCAGAACAGCCAATCCAAAACATCTAAAAATGATTGACGTACCACTAAACACAGGCATACGATTAGCAATAGGAGGCTTTAAATCTAGCCCAATAGTGAGTTTAAGAAATATTGCGAACGAACCTTCCCCCTACATAAGAAGGACACTCAACAATATACTATATGCAGCTCGAACAATAAAAAACAAAAATAACCCAACAAATAAATATATAGATAACATCATAATTAAATAAGCTGAAAAATTACGAATAAATATAAGAGAGATAGTAACAAAAAATCCTAAAACTACCCCCTCACGGTCAATGCAAATTAACACTAATACAGAAATATCTGAATACAAAAAAAAATACTAATATATATAAAAATCTGTTCCACGACATACTACAAAAATATCAAGATAGAAAATACATCTTCACTGAAGCTTCCAAAACGACTGATAGCGTCGGGATATCAATAGTAGTAGAAAATATAGCTGTAACATATAAACTATCAACCGAATGTTCTATCTATACAGCCGAAGTATTGGTAATTTACAAAGCGGTGTTATGTATACTTCAAAACACAAAAACAACACACAACAACTATCTGATAATCAGTGACTCACTCAGTAGCATCACAGGAATCCAAAACACAACTCACCCATCAGACATATCCAAACTAATCCACGATAAAACCATTGAAGCACGAGATATGGGCATAGACATATTATGCTATGTATGGGTACCCAGACACTGCGGCATACCAGGAAACAAAAAAGCAGATCCCGAAGCGTCAAACGCAGCCACTTCCAACCACACACTAATTTTCAACACATGCACATATGAAGACAAAAATAAAAACAAATCATCCAAATTCTAAAAAACAACATCCAGCCATGGCATAACTCAGGATTTAAGAGGAAAGATGAAACTATAATAAATAGACTACGAATAGGGCATACATACATCCCATATGTAAAACATGTGCAGTGGACTACACAGTCAAGCATATAGTCACTGAATGCCAAGTATACGAAAACCTGAGAACAAAGCACCAAATTTCACTAAAAATTGGGGTAGCACTAGGACCAGACCCATGATCATTTATCAACATCTTACGATTTCTAAAAGAAGCATAACTATATAATTTAATTTAAGCTACAAATACCTAAATGTAAACATTGTATCTAACATGTCACCTAATCACTTTTTGTCAATTAATTTTAGTTAAGTTAAACTAATGGCCCTTTCAGCCGATGTTTCAAGAGATCAATAAAAAAAAAAAAAAAAAACATGGATTTTGAGGGTAAATTAATATTATAATTTCACCGTGCACTAAGAGGATTTTTAAAAATTCTTATTTTAAAGGGTTGAAATTGGTAAAAATAAATGTTTACGTGTAATTTAAAATTTGTATATCTTTATTCATATAATAATAACAATAATAGTCTACCGATAACAGAAAATACAGTATTGCACGGCGGCCCGTGTGTTCCTAGATATCTTGCAACCTGACCTTTTTTTTGTGCGTGTATTTTATCGGCGTGTAGATATGAATTTGTTCTGAGGCTTAACACGCCGACTAATTCAATTATAATATCTCTGTATTGTGTTTTATTAAAGGCTATGTAATTAATTAATCGATTATACGAATAATTGATTTTTTTAACGAATGATATATAATCGGTTATTCGATTGAAAAAATGCAATTGTAGGCGGGAAATTTATATAAAATTGATATGTCAGAGATATTATCGTTCATAAACACACCTAATCTGAAAACCAAAAATAGTTTTTATCCTTAAACAAAATGTCAGAATTGTTACCATTATAGTCAATTAAACTTAACAGGGGTGCATTTAGTACGGACAACGAAGTGCGCGGGGACAGCTAGTATAATAAAAAACATTAATTTCTCGGTACAGTATTTCTGATTTAATAATTGTTAGAAAATAAAGTATTATATGTTATGACTATATTTCAATCCAAAATAAAATAGAAAATAAAAGCAGTTAAATTAAAAAAAAAAAACGGTGCTCAATATCTGTTAACCAATGGACATGGCATAATATAATATTATGATAATACAGATAATATTCGAGTATTAAAATATTATGAAAATATATTATTGTCATGATAAATAATACGATGACCAAAACAAGTTTTAAACAAGTAGAACGGTAATAAAATATGCGCGGCCGCCGCACGTGTCATCGTAACTTCGGTAGGTATAATGTCAGAAATTTAGGTTAGACAACAGACTATTATGTCCCAATAAAATAAAATAATTATTATCCACATTTTTATTATTCTCTGTAGTTTGACAGTGTTAAACAGTTTTAATCTTATTAAACCTTTAGTTATAAAAATATATAGTTACATTGGAAATTTCGATAGGGTATATTTCATAATTATTATTTTTTAATGATTGAAAAATTTCAATTTTTCCGTTTATAAATATAAAATTATTGATATAATTTACTAAAAATAAAAAAATGATACGTCACGGAAAATTATCTCTTCATAAAAACAAAAAAATGGTTGACCTATCATTAATATAAAAATAATGATTTTGTTTCGCTTAAAACTGTTTTTCCGTTTAAAAATTGAAAATCGATTAATTACTAAGCCTATAGTAGCGAAATTAATACAGATTTTGTATGTATATTAACATTGATTTTATAATATAAATTGTATAATATATTTTATAAAATCAATGATATTATGTCAGTTCAAATCAGCAAAATGATAAAATTCCAAGTGTATTAATCTACATAACACACACATTTAAATCATATTATACTCGTATAATATAATTTATTACATTATTACTATTGAGAAATACCTAATATATTTAAAGACATTTTGGCATTAAATATGACGTATGAGTTATATTTTTCTGAATTGTTAACACATTTTACTTTATTTATTCAATTTAATAACAGTTTAGAATAGAAAATCGTGTTTTCCGAACAATATGAAAAGTAGCAATAGTATATTTTGGAATGTCACCACTTATCTTGTCTACAACTTGGACATATGTCAACTCTTGCGAGATCACATTAAAAGTGACTAGAAGAACAAGATTTACTTCTATATTATACTTGATATTTATAAATAATATCTTCCTAGTCTGTAATAATTAATTTATATATTATAGATTAATACATCGTAGGTACTTCTAAAAGGCAATTCATCATAAAATATGATAATGCTATAAATAATAATTACATAATTATTTATCTATATGAATATCAATTATTATTTTCAAAATTTAGGTCTTTCGCTTGAGTTGGTTGATACAATTTTACTAACGAAATAAATATACTAAACTAACAATTGGTAATATTTAAACAGATGATGTTGAGGATTAGTCATCAATCTGAAATACAGATGACTATACCTACCTATTAATTCTTCTGAATAAAAAAAAATTATCGTACCTTTTATGATATTAAACTAAATAACATGATATTTAAAATAGTTTTAATTAAATTGTTAAAAAGAAATAAAACGGAAAACTCAAAAATGTCCACATTGTTTTTCAACGATACATACATTTTTTTTTTAAATTTTTTTTAAGATTGAAAGAGTATAATATGCGCTTGAAATTAACATAATATATTTATACCTGTGTATATTATATTAATATACATATCATATTATACTCGTATAATATAATTTATTACATTATTACTATTGAGAAATACCTAATATATTTAAAGACATTTTGGCATTAAATATGACGTATGAGTTATATTTTTCTGAATTGTTAACACATTTTACTTTATTTATTCAATTTAATAACAGTTTAGAATAGAAAATCGTGTTTCCCGAACAATATGAAAAGTAGCAATAGTACATTTTGGAATGTCACCACTTATCTTGTCTACAACTTGGACATTTGTCAACTCTCGCAAGATCACTTTAAAAGTGACTAGAAGAACAGGATTTACTTCTATATTTATCTATATTATTCTCTGTAGTTTGACAGTATTAAACAGTTTTAATCTTATTAAACCTTTAGTTATAAAAATATATAGTTACATTGGAAATTTCGATAGGGTATATTTCATAATTATTATTTTTTAATGGTTGAAAAATTTCAATTTTTCCGTTTATAAATATAAAATTATTGATATAATTTACTAAAAATAAAAAAATGATACGTCACGGAAAATTATCTCTTCATAAAAACAAAAAAATGGTTGACCTATCATTAATATAAAAATAATGATTTTGTTTCGCTTAAAACTTTAAAATTTTAAAGATTTTTTGGGAAACTAAATTTTTTCTATCGGCATAAAAACTTAATGAAATCAAAAATGTCAATCGTCTATAAATATCTTAAAAAATATATTGAAAATGTAATCGTAAATAGACAACGCTAATATAAATATTTAGTGAAAATTTAAAAGATAATATGGTTCGTTTTTGAATTTCAGCAAAATTAAAATTCGATATTATCTAAATCTGATTATGCCCATGTTTCCCGTTTTTCCGTTACTTTTTTTAGGGGTTTTCCTGGCGTATTTGGAAACTACTAGACAATTTTTAGTTTTTTCCCCCCAAAGTTCCACATAGATTCACTTTAAATCAATACATTCAACACTCCATTAAGAATCTAAAACTATGGTGGCAGTGTACGGTGGTACCGTACAATAGGTGTCGAGTGGGTCACTGACCACTGTAATGTTTGTGTTTAATTTCAATTCAATAATATGATAATACCCCCTTTTGCATTTCGAAAATGTAATTGCATAAAATAAAAATTTATAATATTATTATAGTTACAAAACATGTTTTAAATCTCTATGAGTTATTATAAATAATAATTAGCATCATTATTTTAATTTAAAAATTATAAAAAGAGGATATTTTAAATTTTAAAAATATAGGTACCTATAAAATATAAACAGATCAAAAATTAAAACACTAAAAATATTATAATATTTTTATTCATTTTTAATAAATGAATATGTTTATATTTATATAATATATATTATGTATTATGAAAAGTTAAAGTGCTTATATTATTTTAATCAAATGAAAATTTAAAAATATATGTTTCTTCGAAAAATAATGTGGACATTTTTGAGTTTTCCGTATTTTTCCATTTTTTAACATTTAATAAAAACTATTTATAATATCATAAAGGGAACGATATTTTTATTTCAGAATAACTAATTAAGTATGTATATTTGTTTAAATAATCATTGGCTATCTGCTATCTAACCGGATTCTTACGCTCTAGCACAGTTATATCTCAAAGTAAAGATAAAATAATTTAATACAAATCATCAATTATTGTGTATAGTATTTCTGATTTGTTAATTCTAAGAAGTTGAAGTATTATATTATGTTATGAATTTATTTCAATTCACAGATAATATTCAAACATTTAAATATTATGAAAATTTATTATTGTCGTGACAAACAATACGATAATAATAGATACCCGTCCGCCGCATGTATCATCGTAACTTCGGTACGTATGACGTCATAATATTAGGTTAGATCACTTAGACTTTTATGTCTCAATAAAATAAAATAATTATTACAATTATTGTCCACGTTTTTATTATTCTCTGTAGTTTGACAGTGTAAAACAATTTTAATCTTATTGAACATTTTGTTATAAAACATATAGGTACATATTTTGAATAACCAATAGGATGATGCATATTTCAAAATGATTGTTATTTAAAGATTGTAAAATTATTACCTTCGCCCAAACGACCCCCGCCCTATTTTATAGATTTTTAGGGCATATAATTGTTGGTCTTATTA
Source organism: Rhopalosiphum padi (assembly GCF_020882245.1). Taxonomy (NCBI): domain Eukaryota; kingdom Metazoa; phylum Arthropoda; class Insecta; order Hemiptera; family Aphididae; genus Rhopalosiphum; species Rhopalosiphum padi. The sequence continues at coordinate 5,037,580 of NC_083598.1, read as the reverse complement.
ATAATAGATACCCGCATGACGTCATAATATTAGGTTAGACCACTTAGACTTTTATGTCTCAATAAAATAAAATAATTATTACAATTATTGTTTACGTTTTTATTTTTCTCTGTAGTTTGACACTGTAAAACAATTTTAATCTTATTGAACCTAATAAATGAATATGTATATATTTATATAATATATATACAGGAATATATGTATTATGAAAGGTTCAATTACCTATGTTCTTTCAATCTTAAACGAAATTTAAAAAAAAATATATGTATCGTTGAAAAATAATGTGGACATTCTTGAGTTTTCCGTATTATTACTTTTTAACAATTTAATTAACACTATTTTAATTATCATGTTATTTAGTTTAATATCATAAAAGGAACGATATTTTTTTTATTTCAGAAAAATTAATAGGTAGTTATAGTCATCTGTATTTCAGAAAGATGACTAATCGTCAACATCATCTGCTTAAATATTACCAATTGTTAGTTTAGTATATTTATTTCGATATTAAAATTATATCAACCAACTCAAGTGAAAGACCTAAGTTTTGAAAATAATAATTGATATTCATATAGATAAATAAGTATGTAATTATTATTTATAGCATTATTGCAATATTGCTACATTTTATATTGTTCGGAAAATACAATTTTCTTTCTGAATTGTTATTAAATTGAATAAATAAAGTAAAATATGTTAACAATTCAGAAAAATATAACTCATACGTCATATTTAATGCCAAAATGTCTTTAAATATATTAGGTATTTCTCAATAGTAATAATTAGAGCCAACACTTGTATGCATTTGCGTATTTTTATTGGTTGATCAAAAAAATAGCTAGTGTATACTAAAATTTGTTTCATAACCTAAAGATGCTGTACACGAAATTTTATTTTGTATATTATTGCATATTATAGCATTTTTGCATTTTTAGGGCATATTTTAGTATTTAGTATATTTTTGCAGCATATTTAAGATCTTAAAAACTTGTTAAAGACTCAATTAAACTAATAGAAACTGCGTGAAGTAAAACATGTGAAATTAGTGGTACAAATGGCACTGATATTAACAAAAAATATGAAGATGTTTTAAAAAAAAAAATAGTTTTCATATTCTTACGAAAATTTCTAAAGTATTATCCGGTGATGTACCCACGTTAGAGAGTATCCTAGAAGATTTGACATGAAACAATTTATTGTATTATAAATAGGTACCTATTTATTACATCCGTCGATGTAGAACGTTCTTTTTCATGCTACAAAAATTTGTCGACGCTCAATGCTGTTTGAAAACTTATCCAATAATCATTAATTGTTCAATGCAATAAGATCAAGTAAAAATTAAAATGTTTATCAATTAATTAATGTTTTTGTTTAACTTATTATTTATTAATTTTATTATTACTTTAATTTTTTAATTTTTAATATTTTTTAATACCATACATTTTTATAAATCATTGGAAATAATTGTATTATAGTATAATACATAAAAAATAATCATTTAATCATTTTTACAATAACATTTTTTTTTAGAGAATATTTTGGTAATTTTTAGGGTATAACTGCATACATATTTTATGGGCGTAGACCGTTTGGGTGAATCGACCTAAAATATAGTCCGTTTGGGCAAATAACTATATACCGTTTGGACGAGGGTTTTGTCAACTAAAACTACCGTTTGGGCGAATAGATATATACCGTTTGGGCGAGAATTATTCAATTAAAAATACCGTTTGAGTGGTATGAAAATGCTTATAATATACACTCAACAATTAATTAAACAAAATCATATAAAATATGAATAATTAATAATAATAAGTCAAAAATCATATAAAATATAAATAATTGGTCAAAAATCATATAAAGTATAAGGAATCTACAGCCAAAAATCATATAACACATAAATATTTAATAATAAGTCAACAATTATAAATAAAATTACATATAATATAATTATAGTACAGTTTAAATAAATTTATTAGCCTGATATTTTAAACCTAAACATTTTATGTATTCTAATTAGCTAATGTTCCCTCTTTCATATTTATTCCATGTTTCTTGCACAAACTCTTTTTTTTATATAGTTTCTTTTTGTTGAGTACTTCACATAGCACACTACAGTGTTATTATGTACAACTTGGATAGCGTGTCTGAATCGTAATCTTATTTTCGATAATATTAATCACTATCGATTAGTAATATTACAATAATATCATCAGTACCTATTTGTCACCCGGTTTTTACCTCGCACGCAGGTAAAAATAAATTCACTCGCCCAAACGGTACAAATGATAGTCGCCCAAACGGACTATTATTTTTTTTGGTAAAAATTATTACCTTCGCCCAAACGACCCCCGCTCTATTTTATAGATTTTTAGGGCATATAATTGTTGGCCTTATTAATAATAGATACCCGCATGACGTGTCATCGTAACTTAGTTACGCATGACGTCATAATATTAGGTTAGACCACTTAGACTTTTATGTCTCAATAAAATAAAATAATTATTACAATTATTGTCCACGTTTTTATTTTTCTCTGTAGTTTGACACTGTTAAGCAATTTTAATCTTATTGAACCTAATAAATGAATATGTATATATTTATATAATTTATATACAGGAATATATGTATTATGAAAGGTTCAATTACCTATGTTCTTTCAATCTTAAACGAAATTTAAAAAAAAATATATGTATCGTTGAAAAATAATGTGGACATTCTTGAGTTTTCCGTATTATTACTTTTTAACAATTTAATTAACACTATTTTAATTATCATGTTATTTAGTTTAATATCATAAAAGGAACAATATTTTTTTATTTCAGAAAAATTAATAGGTAGTTATAGTCATCTGTATTTCAGAATGATGACTAATCGTCAACATAATCTGTTTAAATATTACCAATTGTTAGTTTAGTATATTTATTTCGATATTACAATGTATGTATAAACTCATTGAAAAGACGTAATATTAGAAAATAATAATAAATTTTCATGTAAATAAATAAGTATGTAATTATTATTTATATCAGGGATAGGCAACTGAAAGTTATAAGAGGGACAATTTTTAGAAAATTATAATTTAGCGGGCCAGGGTATAGAGATAAAAAAAAGGTCATTCAAAAATGCATTTTAATTTAGCATAGACGTAGGTTAGGTTAGAGTAGCATAGATTATAGACAATTGACTTTGAAATTGTATGATGTAATTTTAAAATGAAGTGCCACAATGCGAAAAAGTTATAGGATACCATTCTTATTCCTTTTAAATATAAAATAATAAAACTAGATGCATGCAATATCTCCTTATTAATAGTGTATTTGATTAGTCTTGCCAAATCAATATTATTTTGTTTGCACGTTTGTTAAAACAACGTATACTCGTAGATAAAACGTGACTAATAGGTTAAGTTTATCACAATATATTGCCTTAAAAATAAGAAGACAAATAATAAATATTTTTTGTTGTCGTTGTATATTTGTTGTTACGTATTATTTATTTATTATTGTAGAGTGAGGTAGGAAGGAATCAATTATAAAAGTAGCTTGAGAGTATTATTATTTTCATTTCATAATTTAACGTTAACATAATATTTTCATTCTCCGTGCATATAAAATAATTAAAATGATTAATTTTAAACAGTATTTTATAACTATTACAATCTCAGTTATCCCATTTTTGATTACTCCTGCAACTGCATATACAGAATATCAAAATTATTTTAAAGGTGTGATCATATTTATTGTTTATTAATTATTATTGTATTTATATTCAATACATAACTTAAACCTTTTCTTATATTGTATGTTTTTTACAGATTTGAACTTATCAAATGCGTATCCTGAATATAACATAGATGATGCTGGTATGGTAAAATGTATTTATTTACAATAATTATTTTTTTATTATTTTTATTGTATTGATATTCATTTATAATGGTTTGTAGATTATTCTATAAATTATCTAGAAACTAAAAACAATTATTGATATTTTACTATTTAATAGAAAGAAACATAACTTACACCGTTTTTTTACTTTCAATTTTTACCCAATATTAATTTCCTATATTATATAAGTATCGAAAATGTTAAGCGTGAAAATTTAAAAAAAAATTGTAATGTTCATGATACCTAAAAAAATATTAAATTTTATGTATATAATATTATTATATACTTACTATGTAAACATAGCTGTAATATTTAAATAAATTATTACTAAATGAAAATATGAAAATTATAATGTCATAAGTTATACTGTATTACTATATATTATTTTTTTCAGCCAATCTTAAATGTAATATTTTAAACTTATTATAAGTAAATAAATAAGAACTCGGCATAGTTTTAATTTTATGTACTAAAAGGATGATATTTTATATTGTATATTCTTAGTGTCTTTGATAATTAGATGACGATTGAAATCATTGAAAATTACCCGTATTAATTAAATTAATTGAGCGAAATAATTAAGGGAAAAAGGAATTAATGTTATTAAAAATCGATTTTGGTATATCTAAATAACTATTAATAACTGATTAATCATATAGATACCTAGAATATTCAACAAAAGTTGAATAAAAAAAATTTCTAAGTAATGAATTTATCAATAGGAAACAAGTCAGTACGTAGTTACCGATAAAACGAGATTAGTTTATTTAATATTTTTAAATTATAAAATTTATCAATTTTTTAGGCTAAAGGTTTTTATAATAATTTAATATATATTATTTTAAAATTTAACAGATTTTCTAACAGATATTGCTGGATTTTTAAGTAAGCATTTATATATTATTAAGTAGTTATTGCATTGTTCTTTGAAGAAAATTTGATATATAGTTCTAACAATAATAACATAAAATAAGCATTAATGCCTACAATAATTAATATTTTGTATGACGACAAGTTATAATACCTCTATAGTTATCTATTATCTATATTATCTATAATATATTTTTAAAATATATTGAAATAAAACATTATTTTATAAAACCTTGCAAAACATACTGCTAACCTAACCTAACCTAACAACCCATACGAAATTAGACACACTAATGCAACAAATGTAAAATACCAATAAATAATGTTTTATTGATTACTATTGTTCAAATAGTTACAGTATTTTATTCATTGATACTTCATAGAAGTACAAATAATCTTCCGCAAGATAGTTATCGATAGATAAATAAATAAATAAATATAATATTCAAGAACATTTGTCAATAGTTCATATCTACTTGTACTTGTACTAAATAATTTAAATTGACATATACTTTATATTAAATTTATATAATATATTTACAGATAATTCGCAAGATGGGGCCGTGAAATATGTATGTAAGTATTTGAAATTAACTAACGTAACGCCTCACGTAAGAAAACTATAGCTACCGTATTATATCAAAATACTCTGCAAAATTCAAACTTACCGTCCGGAGCCCAAGCCCAACTGGACCTCCACTAAATACGCAGGTTGTTATATTCTTTAAGTTTTAAACTTCTCTAAAATCAGAGCAACTATACATTTCATACAACTCTTAGATTTAATACTAAGAAAAAACTTTTAATTCTTTTAAACAATTTTTAATTGAAACATTCAAATGTTTTACAATTCTTAATCAATATATACAATCGATTAATCTAAACATCGTACACATTAATATGATTGTTTCATACCTAGGAGATTTATATTAAATTCACTAAATAAAACCCACACATGAAAGGTATGATGAAACAATTATTTGGGAAGTTTGAAAATCAAACATGTTAAGACCAATGTAAAAAGCATAGTGCTATTTGAATAAACTATAAAACTAATACAGAAGAATTTGGAATTTGGGAGTCCGCCAACAAGAAACTAGTCAACAAGAATATCTTATGTTATGGTGAGATCACTATGACCCGCATAGTATAGTCACCGCATATAGTTACGACACCCTTTCATACTATGCTCATAGTGCTATTACAAATAGTATGTCAGGCGGGTTGTTAACGACAAGACGGTTAGAAATATGAAAAGAACTTGAACATAGGTCATAAGAACACTCATATTTCATTATGTCTTATAAATATAATTTCAAGCAGTGGCGTAACCTAACTCGTTAGCGCCCTTGGCAAACCTAGGAAAATGCGCCTTTTTAGCGATTAAAAAATTGACGAAAATACGGAATGATATTTTTTAACACACACAAGCACGCACCGTTCCTTCTAGTAAAAAACGAATTTAACGATAAACAAGATAAACAAAATCATACACATTTCAAAATGTATAGCCGTATAGGTAATAAAGAAATGTCGTTTTGAAAGTAGAACAAAAATAAGTACCAATTTTAAAGCATAAATTTGCGCCACTTCATAATTTGGGCCCCTGGCGTAGGCACAGTTCGCCATACCCTTGCTACGCCACTGATTTCAAGTTGCATCGTAACATTACAGTTATCACAAAAAAAAAAACAGATTTATGTTGATGATATATTGTATATTTTGTTTTTTAAATAATTATTTACCTATTCCTTTTTTTTTTAGCTAATATTAGTATGTATTTTATATGATTTATTTTTTAATAAATTTTAAAATTAAGTTTTTTCAGTAATATAATAAAGTCGATTACCCATTTTTAGGTTATATAAACCGAATAAAAAAAAAATAATATTGTAAAAATTTAAAGTTTACAATTTTATTATCTAAACTACTAACTACTTATTAAAAATTAATAATCATCAACTGCGACAAATAATTAACTAATAATCACTTACTCTTTTAAGATTTCAACACATTTTTTGAATTAAATTAGAATATTATTTTGTGTATTTTTTTATCATTACTAAAGGGATGTTCTAAACCATAAACTATCTTTAATTACTATCAGATCGTATAACATACTATAGGATTTAACAATTTAAAATTGATGACATTATTAAAATGTTATTATATTAATTTTTTTATGAGAACTGTTCAAGACCAAATGTTTGATTTTGACACACTTAATAATGTAATACTATTTATTATCCTATAACGTTGATTTATATTTACTATTGTCAAAGATTGTTAACCGTATAATAATAAAAGATTATTTGATTTTAAAGATAATTTTGTCAGTAAGTATTTGTTTTTTAGATATATTGTATAATTCACATGTTTATAATTAGTTTATATTTATTAAAATTTTAGTTGTATTTAATTAAACCCACTCAATATTATAGCTTTATATAATGAATATGTTTGAAAGTCGTGATTCCTGATTTATGTGATCATAGGACATAGATATTCATTTAAAACTCTAATCCCCCGAACTCGAAACGTCGACTTAGTTCAAGAACAAATTAAAGAAAATCAATTATATAAATGACAAATGTGTAGAATTATTCAATTAATTGATAACTTAATAATTTTATTTTTATAGGTAGTCCAGGTAAATATTTATTTTAGAGATTAATATTTTGATTTATTGAACTAAAAAATAATTATTGGTATTGATTGTTGCTAGTTTGATATCACACTGGTACTCGGTAACGCGATAAAACATAATGGAAGTGACAGCAGTCAAAATGCAATTGATCACTGATAAATATTTCAGTTGACCTTAAAAATTATTGGCAGCGGAGGCTTGGCGTATAGCCTTCTTTAATCTGTATTGGATCATGTTCCATGATCATCAAAAGTCGTCGCTGACTATATTATGTAGTCAACAATGTAGCCGGAAAAATGAAACAAATCGGCCAGCTGTTTGACTGTCGCTTCTGTTATGTTCTATTTGGTCTCACGAATCGAAATTGAAGTTAAAAATACAATTATTGACATTATATTTCATTACGTGATGGTAGTCAATCTTGAGAATATCTTATAAGGAAAATTGGAACTTAAGAGTCCTTAACGTAGTTAAAAATTAAAATATATAGTTTTATATTCCATCTCAAATCTAGATATTGTATTGTTTTTAAGTATAATAATCATTTCTCACCTATCTTTATCTTTCCGATATTGTTTGGTGTATTATAGTTTATAGTTATTATCAGCATTTATAATTAAATAGTATAATGTGCAAGTGACTGAGTAGCGACGAATTCCAGCAAGGGTTTTAAGAGTAAGTTGATCCGTTAACCCGTTTGTTTGTGAAAAAAACAGATGGTTGATTGCTTCTGGTGAATAAATGTCATCCTTACTCTCATATTGTACCATCATCAATTTTTTTAAATAAATTTTCATGATCATTACCACTAACACCGTAATTTTATTCAATTTTTCTACGAGATAATTTTTTTTTGTACGTATCCAAATTTTAATATCTGTCAATTATGGGATCATTGAAGTAAATCCAATAACTCTCATTATTTTCAGTAGTTAGAACCAAAATAAGCTACTATAGAATTTGTTATTCATATAGTAAATATTAAATTTTAGAGACCTGTAATCATAGTGTGTCGCTGTCTTTGTGTCTATGTGATAATGTTGTCCTGCAGAATTAGGAATATGTACATTGGAAGTTGTTTTTCATGTTGTGTCTCACCGATCTTCTATCACGATGTCATGATAATTTTTCATGCCAATTAAAACAATCGACACACATTTTAATAGGTAGTAAAAATTTCATTGTGGAAACTGTGTATGCACTTTATCAAATCGCCATTCTTCATCAATGACATATACCGTAGATTTACCTTTCGTAAAACCAAACTATTAGTTTGAAAGTTATTCTCAATAATTCTCCATTGGTTATAGCAAAAAGTAAATCAAATTTCGGTGGGATAGCAAATTCATCTTACTAACAGTGTATAGGATCAATACTTGCACGAAACGTCGTAATGTCGATATATAATTTTTTGAATTGAAACTAGAAATTGCTTTAGATTCACATTATAAAGGACGTTCTAAATAATTAGATTTTTAAATGTTTCTTCTATTAATCGTTCTTAAAAGATTTTATTTTATTTATTTTTTTTTTTTTTTGATACCCTCATTCCTATATTAACAATTATTAATAGCTATATAGTAAAATAAAATATGGTAAATTTTTTTAGAGAAATATGGTAAGTTAAATTTCAGTAACATCTTATACAAGGTTTTTCCTAATTATCCTAATTAGTTATATTAACTACGAACATGAATGATTACTTATACCTATATTATGTTTTTATTTTATTTAGAAGAATTGATAGGTACGTAATTTGTTAGTTTTTATTTTTATTGCGCGTTATACAATTTTATTTTATATTTTTTTGTGATACGTTTCTTACAGTAATTTTTTTATTATCATAATATAAAATATTAATCACATTTTATCAAAAAGTTTAAATCAGTTTTATATAATCTATTAATTGTCCATTTTCTAGGTACACTGAGTATGTATATTTTTGTTTTGTTTTATTTTATTTTTATTAAAATGTATTTTTTTATTTATTCTGTTCGAATTTCTTGAATTATAAAAAAAGCTCCGAAAAATGTCATTTCAATTTTGTTATTGGAATATAAAAAAAATTGAATAAAATGCATAGTTAAACCCGTAAACCTTGAAATACGCGAAAAAAATCAACAGTATTTTTTAATAATACTCTTATTTACATTTAATATTAAAGACAATATTGTCAATATGCAAACAACAGAATGATGGTCATTATTGTAAATTTTGTATTAATAATATTATATAATATTATAATTATTGTATTAATACTACGATATTATATACATATTGTTTATAGATTCTATTGGTAAATAATTTTTATGTTTTTTTATTTACTGCTTTTTTAATATTTGTTTCTGCTGGTGTATATTGTAGCGTTGCTTGGAAAAGTAGGACGTGTTAATAAAAAGTCATACGCAGAAAAGCTTTAAAAATGAATAAAATTTAGTTTATTTAATACACAATACGATTAATTAATGGAATAAATTTGGTAACTACAGATGAACCTGTCTAGATGTCTCTTTATTCTAAAATCTAAACTAATCTGTCCACCATGACCAAAAAAAAAGGGAATCATTGACTAATTCCACCATGAGTGGAGCTATATTATGTAAATATTAAAAATTAACTTATAAAATGTTGTCCACAGACTCAACATGTACGTAATATTTCTTTATTTATTTTGTATTATATTATGGTATTTTAGGTGAAACTTAGCCAAAATATATATAAATAGTAATAATCGTATGTATAATAATTGAACATTGATAATGTAAATCACCACATGAACCGTTAAACGTAGTGCAGAACATTATTTGTACATAAAATGAAACAAATTTATACGCCATGGGTTACGAAACACAGATGACGAATTGCGACGATATTATTGAATGAAGTATATTTTTATATGGTGATACTGTAACAATACTATGATGATTTATGTTATGTGTTTCATTAAATATACAAGCACACAAATTTTTAATCATGACTGTTTGAAGAAGACAGTCTTTAGCCTGTAAAAATGAAAAGGAATGCGTGTGCCCGAACGAGTTCTCATACTCTAGATTTTTGTCACAGGTAGCAAAATCAATGTGCGAAATCGAGATGATCTTTTTTTGTTTACCCGAGTTGTAATCCAATCAATCTTTGATCTAAATAAAAGTGATTGGTTCTAAAGTACAATGTAAAACATTTAAGCTCTATTTACATATAAAAATTAATAATGGATTACCAAAAAGTAATAGCTTATATTTATCGAGAAAACAATTAAATATTAATTTGATAGTGCACATGTGCAATTCCAATATTATTAGTTTATTAAAATACATACTATTATGATTATTCATAATACATTATAAGTTATTGTTTATTTCTTTTATTATTTTATCATCAACAATTAAAATATATATATTATATATTTATTTTTTTTAGATACAATAAGTATGTAATTATTATATTTTTTAAATTTATGTTTAATACAACTATTATTTGATTGTGATACAAATATAACGGTTTGGTTCTAAACTACAGTAAACAATTCTATCGTTAAAATAGATCGAAACTACTAAAAAGTAATACCTTACTATCGTTGTGTAAATAAATGAAAAGTAACTTTATTTCCGCACGTAACAAAGTTCTAATTAAACAGAAAAAAAAAATTAATAACCAGTGGTTACACTGTAGAAATTTTTGATTTCTAACTAACATAATTTTATATTATATAAGAAGGTATTATAATTTGAAGTTTAATTAATTCTCCTAAAGAATTACTGAAAATCTTAACATTCCAATAATTCATAAATCATAGTACAATAATTATTATTAATTATAACTAATTTGTATCGTTTATAATATTACATTTTTCTAGATGTGATTTCAGGTACGTACATATCATTTGTATTTTAATTTTATTTGTATGAAATTTCAAATTCACATGAAATGTATGTGCTATAAATCAAAAACTTGTTAACATCGTTTTTTTTTCATCCGTTTTTAACGTATTATTTATTAAACAGAAAAACAAATTATTAATTTTTAAATTTACCTGTTTGGTAGTCTTAGAATCATCATCATTATCGTCGAATTGTGCTTTTGTGACTCTAAAGTGTTCTGTTTGTCTTAAAAATTTTTTTATAAACCAATAAACTTCGTATATATATTATATTATTGTAATTTATTCATACGTTTTTGATTTTATGCTGTAGCTGATTGACATTTTTGAAACTTCAGCTTTTATGTGCCCTTCATTACCTTCTCAGCAATTAATAATGTTTCTTTTGTGTGAATAAGTCATCTGCAAAAACATATGACAATTTCAATGTTTATAATTTAGTATTAAAATTATGAAAATAAAATTCATAAATTATTTTGATAAAGTCAAATAAATCTTAAACACGTAGGTAGTTTGCTATCGGAAGAATTGGTTTTGAGTTATTTGCTTTAATATCACAGATAATTAATCAATTATTAAACTTAAAGGTAGTATTTTTATCTTTTATCTCTCGTAGGTTTATTGCAATATTAACATTTTTAAGTAAGTTATAATATTTTAAATATGAAAATAAATAAATTCCGATAATTTGTATAAAAAATTATTTTCAAAACCCCGAGGAAAGATGTTCTTACCTTTAAGTTTGATAATAGGTAAATTCACTATAATATTAAAGCCAACAACACAAAGTAAATATATGAAAATAATTTCTACGTAGGCTATAGAGTATTCTTTTATGGTTTAAATAGATTTTTAAATATTTATTTTGTTTATATAACATATAGTTTTTACATATTTCATAATTAATTAAATAATTATTGTCCACAGACTTTAAAGCACGTACGTAATATTATTTCTTTATTTTTTTTTAATTGAAGTAATTCGCGTAAAACATGGCTACAATTTTATATTTTAAATTGTTTACATAACAGTAAATATGTTTCTATAGTTACATATCTTTGGTATATAATATAGAATCTTGCTGGTAAAATTTATGGTAAAAAATAGCAATTAACATCCATACATTTTGCAAACTCGTAACAACGTAAAAAGTACGATTATTCGTTATTAAATGACAACAAAATGAGATTTTCAATTTGGTTAAAAACTGGTTTAATGTAAAAATCTTTGTCTTTTCATAGTGTTTTTTTCATTGCCTACGAGGAATTTTGGAAATTAATCACTCGTCACCGATGTGTACTGTACTGACATGATTCAATTTTTTACTAGAAACTAGTCCCAAACTTGTAAATTATTAGTATAAGCACCTATAATAGTATTAATACTAACCATAGATTTTAACAATGTCACAAATATTTTAACATATCTATCTATTTAAAAGTAAATAAATGTTCAAATATTTTTTTCTTCCCAATATATAGGTGTTGAAAGTAATGTTCATCAAATTATTATATTTTTAATTTTAAATAATTTTGTAAAATTTTTCTGAAAAATAATAAAATTAATAATACGGAAGTTATGGTATTTAAATTTATATTTAGATACTTTTAAAAAATATTCAGAATCCTTACAAAATACTTTAGAAAATTGAATTAAGAATACCATAAAAATACTTGACAGGTGACACGGTACGCAACGGTCGCCAGTACAATGTACAAGCACCGCAGCGACCGGTTTGCGCCTTACATACTTACTACATTCACCTACCTTTCATTGCATTCATTAATAAAAAATATAATTATTTTTTTTAGGTCAGCCAACTTTTGGTATGCATTATTGTATTAGTTTTTTTTTAATTTTATTAGTATGACCTTTTGTTTTTTAGACAATATTTTACATAATTTACAAAGACAAACTACAATTAATGTCAAAAAATTGTAAATAATTATTATAGTGTCAGAAGTAGATTTTTAAAACTCATTATTTAAAAAAAAATTAAATTAGATATTTCCAAGTTGTTAAATTTTGTAATCTGAATTTGTACAAATGTTTTTTATTCATTTGTTTGGTTATTTCCCGGGGAATCCAAATAATAGATTACATTTTTATTTTAGTATCTATTCGGCATTGTTTCAAAATTTCCAAAAATTGAAAATATTTAATATACTTGGATAGTGGATTTAATTTCGAATGGAAACTTTCACATGCATCGTTGTCAAATACATACTTGAACTACAAGTAGTCCATATTTCAGGAGGAAAATCAGAATCATCATTAATATAAGTGTCTATTAAATAGTCACAAAATATTTGTATTTTAGGCGTTGAAGGTTGTATAAAGAAATTAAATTTATAGCAGCACCGAATTACCACGCCGAGTACAGGTGATCGTGTAAATCGTTCAATCGCGTATAATCGATAGTTATATTTATGTCAAAATACGTATGGGACGCGATGAGGATATTTATTCAGTTTTATTAACCACTTAAATAGTATTTCCTACGTATTATTTACGGGCTGCAATCGGGATAAGTGTAAAAAGATTACTTTAGACCGTAATCGAATGACGCCAGAATTACCAACCAAAGGGTTGAATCAGCACGTTCTTGATGCTCAGTGATGCAACATCAGGCCTCAAATGCCACATCCCAAAATAAATTCACAATGTTTTGCATACCATACTAAAATAATAGATTTGAAATAATCCAGTAATATGTAGGGGTTCCTTAAACTTAAACATAAAACCTTAAACATAAGTGCTGTTCGATAAAAGAATCACTCAATATATATGTATAGTATATTACAATATGACGTATTGTTCACAGGTGAAAGTCGTAAGTGTTATTTTTTTATTTTGTATATAATAATAAAGTTTTATTTGAAATATGGCCTAAAACTTATTGTTTTTTGTCAGGAAAATTTTAAACAATATGTGTTTGTTATTACATTTTTAGGACTAGTAAAAATAGTTTTACTGTAACATTATCAACTATACAATACATCAGACCGTATCATCAAATTAATTTTTTTATTAACCAGTTCTGACAACCGATGGAAGTAGGAAAATGACTGATTGATGTCTAATACCGTACATCTCCCATTAACGATTAGTACGATAGGGTGGATCCCAAAATATACAATGTTTATTTTAAAAAGTATCCATTTTTCAAAATTAAAATTTACAGTTCATTCAAAACCTATGAGATACTAAATTCAAAAAAATGAACTTCTACTGGCTATTTTTAATTCACGATAATTAATAAAACACCTTAGTTTATTGTATTTTTTTTATGATACAAAATCACACACAATTATAATAACTTTTTATTTGCAGATAAAGCTAAAGGTAATAATTATATGATTCAAATTAATATTTAATTTGTTCACCGAATTATGCTTTATAAATAACGCTTTTATTTTATTGTAATATCAATAGAACATTTTGGTTCCAAAACAATAGTGTTAAAACCAATAGGTTTTATCCACGTGTAAAATAAATTAGAGATTACCAAAATGTAATTTCATATTCAATTAATGGTGTAAAAATGTATTTCTAATTGTTAATAACTCAATATTATAAAAAAGGAATTATAGTTTGAAGTTTAAGTACTTCTACAGTGGAATTACTGAAGATTTAGAAACTGATAAATCATAAACTATGTTAATATCTTTGCTTTTTATAAAATAATATTAACCAAATTATTTATCTTGTATTATGGCAATTATTAAAATTATTATTTTTTCTTTATATTATCACAGTGATTAGAGGTACGTAAAGAGTTTTATGTTATACAATTAAAATTAAGATTTTAGCTTTGATTTTAAGCTTAAAGATAAGGCATTTTATACAAATTTCTAAGTCAATATAGTTGATAACATTTATTATAATCGCAACATCGTTACATCTGTAAAGTGAATACTTTTCAAGTATTTTAAGTTTAGTTGACGTTCAAAAGATTCTTTGCGAACCAGAACTATCATTTCTGTCTATAATATGTTAGTCAAAAGGCTTTGGGATGATATGAACGCCGTATTTATATTTTTAATACAAATGGTTTGCAGTTATAAGTTGTTCCATACTCTGCAGTTTATCGATAACGGAGTTTAACGTTTGCACATCATTAACCCTAGACCACACGATTCGTGGTTAAAAAGACTGGGTTTTTAAAGTATTATTCATTGCTTTAAAAATACAAAATATTAATCTAACCCAACCTAGGAACCTTCTATTTAAGTGATGAACTAAAATTAGATGCAACTCCCAAATGTATACAATTTGATATGTGTACTAAAGAAGGGTTCAAAGTCCATTATCTATTGAAAAAATATTCTAAAAGATTGTGTGGGTGACATACTGTGATATAACCTTGTATGTAATCTCTCATACTTTTTACATTATTTATTAATGTAACAAATTTTTATTTTATTAACATTTGTTTATTGATCCTACCCATTGTCATTGAGGTGGCATAATATTCAACAAAACGGGCATTCCACTTCGTATTCGAAAGAATGAATCACTGGATAGAATAATAATGAAATGTAAAGAAAACAAGAACTCTGTATCGTAGGTAGGTTAGATTAGTTTTGGTTAATCTACATAATGATGAATATTTTATATTAACACAATGATAGATCATTAATATTCTAATAATATTGTGAGATAGTATCATAGAGTTTAATACTATTTATTAATTAGCATGTTTATCATTTTATCCCAGATTATTACAGTGAGTGCATTATTTCTAAATAAATATATTTTTTAATTTGACGTATTGAACTTTTTTAACTCGATTTATGAATTTTGTGTCTCAAAACATTTTTAATTATAGCCATTGTGTTCACTTACTTTCTGATAACTTTATGTATAAGATCTTTCAATAATAAATAAGATATGACTATAATCATCATTACACCGGTAGATATATTCACATTAAAAATCAATTTGACTGTGCACAAGTAGCAATTACGGTTCATAAACGCATTTATTTATAAGTAAACATAATACGGTGAAAAACATAGTTTATATTTGGTTTTTGATACCAATTATTAAAAGATTTCTATACGGTAATTAACATTATACATACTGGGTTCATTGAAATTGCAAACAAATTTGATTTACAAATCTCCTGTTGTATTTTTAACCATTATTATTGGTTCATTTGACTATTGATTTAAAATTTGTTAATAAAAGACACTTTTAAACGCGTGTGTTTTTTTTTTTTTTTTATTTGATTTGATTGTAGGATCAAATACATATTATACCACATTGAAATAAAAACTTAAAATTTTTATTTTTTAGTAGACATAGTAAAGAGTAAGTATGTTATTAATTTAATTGCATGTAAATTATATTTATAACTATTATGGTACGTTTACTATTAAATATTTTTATTTACTTTTATTAACAATTTTTGTGGGATATTGAATTATATTTTGACTTATAAAAACAAATAAATTGAAAAATCCCTATAGCAATAAATAATTCAATAAAAGTTAAAATATATATTATAATATAATACTATGCGTAGGGATTGTTAACACACTTATTTAATGAAAATTTCAAGTACTTACACTTCTTACAACCAAAAGCAAAATTAATTGTATCAAATATTCGATAAGTATAAAAATGTTTGTGGTACTCCGATTATTATGTTATTTAGATAAATATTGGTAATTACTAATTTTATACTTTGAATCCACAAAAAAACACCTTTATCAAATTTTATACGAGAATCCATTCTCTAAGTTGAAAATTAAAGTAGTTAAAGTACACTAAATGGGTAAATATTTGAAATTTGTTTCATTGAGATTACCAGACTTTAAATAATTGATAATAAGTAAATCAATACATACAAGGCGTGAAATGTGGTAATTTTGATATATTTCGTAAACAATCGAACTTTAAATGCTTTAAAAAAAAAAATTGTGTCTAACGGTTTTTGATTTTTTTTTTTTACTTCGATAAGTATGCGATAATAAACCTTGTATTAAATTTTAAAGATTTTTTGTAGAGCCAATTTTTTTTTATTGGCATTTAAAGAAAAAAAATTTAAAAAAATTAGAAATTTTCAATGATTTATAAGTAGTTGAAAAAATTTCTAAATATTTTGAAAATTTAATCATAAGTTCATAACATTAATATAAATATTTTTTGAAAATTACAAGTATTTACAATGATTCGTTTTTGAGTTAAAGCAAAATCAAAGAATCGATATTGTCAAAAACTGGTTATGTGTAACAATTCCCGTATTTTCGTTTTTTTTTTATGGTTTTTCCTGACACATTTGAAAAATATTGGATCCACTAAAGTACCAACTAGATGAATTTCCCTTTTCAAATCGGGGTTGAAGTCAAAAATCAAAGCATTATAACTACTCCAAAACGTGATGAAAGACACACACATAAAAAAAAAAAACACACATCATTGTAGAATCAATCATTCATCACTCCCATTCATCACTCCGTTCAGAATCTAAAATTAGTTATGAACTCTGTTTTTTCTATATAAATATATTTTTATCTCATTTTAATCTAGACAATAATATTTTATTATTATTATCTACAGCCATGTTAACTAGTTTAATAAATTAAAAGGTCTATCATTATACCATCTCTTAATTTCCTTGATATTTTTTAAGTTTAAATTATTTCCACACTACTTTTATAAAATAATTATAACGTTAAATTCTAGATAAATATAACAATTTACTTTTTTTTACAGCTATAGCAAACAATTACAAAAATGTTATTTCTGGTATGTATTATTGTGTACCTACCAATATTTACTATGAATTCTTAAATACAACATATGTTATGTATATTATAATTTTGATAATTTTAATTTAATGATGTAAAATACTGATTTTGTTGTGAATAAAATCATTTTTATTAACTAGGTACATTTCCACTCAAGTTTAATAATAAACTAGTTTAAAGATAATCTGTTGGTAAAAATTTAACATTTTGCAGAATTTTTGAAGGGAAATAATGGACCTGTGGACCAATACTGTATAGCTATGGCCGGTGTTCGAAACAATATTCGTATAAATTATTTTAAAAATAATTTTAAATACTCTGAACCAAAAGGAATATTTGCTAAGCCAGGTCGCAAACGAAGTAGAACTTCCTTATCAGGGGAGAGTTCTTCCAAGAGGGAAAATTAAAGTCTGTTTGGATACAGTGATTTAAAAAAATATTATGTTATTTTATAATATGTTAAATTTAAATCACTACAGTATTAGTTTTCAGGTTATCGGGCATCGATAACAATAAATTATTATAAATTTCTCATACAATTTACTTATAATATTTTTGTTTTTATATTCAATCATTTTTTCTTATACTTAATATTATTACTTCGTAAGTTGATTTATAATACATTTTTAAAACTACGAAAATATCAAAGTTATATAGTTGTATATTATATAATATATAGTTATTTTCAATAATTTATTTGTATTGTGTACCACTCACAAAAAATAAAAATTCGTCTAAACTCTAATTTGAGGAGGGGGAATACGATTTTAGTAAATTAACAAGAGGAGCGTACAATGAAAAAGGTTGGAAACCATTGTACTAGTCAACAAATCTTGTTTAAAAAAGAAAAATGTTTTATTTCATAAAATAGTCAAGGTTAGAAATATTTTTAAAGTTAATAGTTTTAGATATGTCTTAGTGCCTTTATCTATATAATTCTGTATAATGACTATTGCATGTTTACAATCAAGCAACACATACATGTAATAATCAAATACATTAATTAATTAGGTAACATTTATTGTAAAAAAAATACAATAGATAATAATATATGTATAATATGTACATTTATATTTATGTTATAATTTTATCAATAAATGGAATAAAAAAGCAAAACAAAAAAAAAAGGGGAAACTATTTATTTTATACAAAACCATTTTAAATATAACAATTTATAAATATGTATAAATCAACCTATGAATATGTTATTGTTTTACATTTATAACCAAAATGTATACTATTTAATAAATAAAATTCTATAATGACCCAAATACCCTGTACTGAACATCAAATCATAGTATTATGATAATATGTTTCTAAAAAGGTTTAAATAAATATGATACATATCTATTTTATAGTGTGAACTTAGGCACAACTAAGTGCACATGGAAGACTGCCACAATTCATCAACAGCTTCCACATATGACATATATATCTCGATTGGTAATGACAGTGGTATAAATACTCCTCCTATTAATATAATATATATTTCTTAGGTATAGATAAATAAATGTTCGACCGTTTGTTCTACAAGATGTTATAAAGAGGGTAAAATGTCTTTCTTACTGTTATCAAGACCCCTCCAACTATAATGCAGGTACTATTATGTATTAAACGGGCCGGGAGTATACAGATAATATGTAATATGATAATATGATAATAAATTAATAAATAATAGTCTTACATGATATAATATACGTGACCCGGTCACCAAAATACTTCGCACACTCTACACACCGACCGATCTATGTGTATTATGCGTATATTTGTAAATAACAATCAACAGGAAGTGGACATGTTCGCCGAGCAAAACCTGTGAGTGTTAGTAAGTGGGTGGTGTGTGTTATTTCTGTGTGTGTCCTTAACTATTAAAACAGATAGGTAACTAAATAAATGATAACTCCATAGTTAATAAAAAGTATTTAGTATAATAAAATAATAATAACGTACGGCCCTTTTTGGCCCAAAGAGTAAAATATAACAATTAAGTTTGCCGGTTTGGCACAACCGATGATGATGTTAATAATAAATTAAGTAGCTAAATATCAAAAATATAAAGTATAAAAAAAAATGGATGCTATACTGCTTAGATTTGAATTAATATCAATAATAAAATATTATAAAACAGTACGACCCCTTTGGCCAAACAAGGAAAATTAAAAAAATTAAAATAATAAAATAAAACTAATAGTTTGGCGGTGCACAGCTAGACAGCTGCAACCCATGTCTATATAAATAATCGCACACACGCAAAACACTAAAATAAATATTACAATAAGTTAGGCGATTTGCGCCTATAGAAAAAAAAATAGTGAAATTTGGCGATTTCCACCTATAACATAGAATATAATAAAACGGCGATTTGTGCACGTATAGTAATTAAAAAAAAAAAAATAGAAATGAGCCAATTAGTGCACACAATATATAACAACAACAGTCGTGGCGATGCGCGCCTTGAAATAGTAAGACAGAGGGGGAGATTCACGCCTTACAAAAATATCATAAAAACAAAAACACTAGCAATAATCAATACTTATAATATACCAACACGAAATAATAAAAATTAATATGGAAATTGATTATATGAAACATAATGTTGGATGATCAAAATAAGATATCATAAATTCGATCCTGTGAAAATTGTCGTCCAAATTTGAATGATAGGTGTTTACCGTAAAACTCTTTAATAAGCTGGAATTTTTTAACTAAAAAAACCGTGTTTTTTGGTAAAAATAAGTTGAATATGTCATCTGTTTGACATGTTCTACATTCAATAACAGCGGTATTAACGAGCTGCACGTGATGAAGACAATACCGTAAAAAGTCATATCATGCATAGTTAATAAATACCCAAACAATTGTTGGTATAGAACTAATAATTTAATTTAATTCAATTTTATGCTTCGTATTCATATAATACTGTATTTTACATAATTATGGAAAAGGTAACTAATATTATATTTTATTTTTAAGTAAGTATGAATATATCTAAATATAAAACTAAAATTGTGTTTAGTTATTCGTTAAGCTATTTTATACCTTCAAAAATATGATTTATAAATACTTTAAATATATAAACCTGTCTTATTATTTCCTCTAAATATTTCTAAAACGAATTTACTGAGTATGTCAAAATTATACACCAAACAAATCTATTAATTCAGGTTCTAACTAAACAGCTTGGCCACTTTCATTTTCAAAAAAAATCTATCACAATTTAAAAATATGAATGTTCAAGTTAATATTATAATATTAGATTCTCTCTATTAGATCCGACTAAATTCGGTGACATCGAATGCAATTGAAACAGGAAAACGTGCTTGACATACAATTTGCAACAAGTTTTGGAATTTATTTTTAACAACCGCATTAATCAAACTTAGATCGGGGTGCTGCGTTTACATTGGCATTCCTATTTTATTGTATTATGTCCAAACGAATACAATATTTTTAAAAATGTTTTGATACCACACATTTTTAACAGAAATTAATTTCGTTTGGATTGCTAAGTTCATGTTGCATCTCTCAAATTTTTAGTATAGTCTACAAACTAGTACCTACTATATTTTTAAAGAAAACAAACAATTAAAAAATATATCAACAATTTTTTTAAAGGCGTATAATAATTTTGTTAATGTTACTGCTTCTAGTGTTATTCATAACGAATAATTCAACAACGGTAATGCAAAAGTGTTACCGTCCGAACGATACACTCACAAATTTTCAAGATGAATGTCCGAGTTTTATGCCAGATCTTAGAGAAGCCTTTCCGAATCACTTATCGGTGTATAATCTAACGTATTACAATATAATATGGTATAATAATATTTTATAATATATATTAAATATTTTATATAAAAAAAAATCTTTTATTCCACTTAATTACATTTTATATTTTCCTACCCACCTTTGCAGACTTAGAGCTGTCAGTATACTATAAAATTTATATAATTGTTTTAATTTTAAAATTAGATATTATACAATTGTATTCTATTAATTATTGGATTATGGTTGTAGTGTAATATCGTCTATATTGTTATCTACAACATCATATTATGCACTAATTTATTATATATCTATTTTGCTATCGCTAATATTATATATCAACGGTTCGAAACCTGTGAATGGCGCTCACTAGGGAGGCGTGAATTTTTTTTTAAAAAAACATTAAAACGTTATTTTTGATTATTTATATTTAATCAATACATTATTAAGTTAACTGCCATTAGTTTATTATTATTTATTAATACGTTATTTTCCATTGATTTTCTTTAATCTTAATCCAACAACCAACATTAAAGGCATGATTTATATTTTACAAATTAAATATTAAATATATAAATATATATATATTAAGCATAATTAAATCTCATTATGGAACGGGGGGCGTACATCATAAAATAGTATGAAAGGGGTATGTACCTCAAAATGTTGAGAAGCTTTGCTAAGCTTGCTATAAATATATGCTAATTTATTCCATAATATATTATTCTACTAATTTCCCTATTTTATAATTACATCATCGCTGTTCTTATAAATTTCTCTTCGTCTAATAGTTCCCAACGTCAATTTTTGAATTTGAAATACACATTTATAAATTGATATCATATTATATTTGCTTTAAAGAATCGACTATATCAAACATATGATGATTGATTTTTAAGAATATAAAATATAATATATATGTATTCAATTTGAATTAAAAAATATGATATTCCTATTGAAAACTTGTCAATTTAATTTTCGAGTAAAGACCAGAAAATTTAAACGTTAAATGTTATTGCTGATTAAAAGAAATTCCATTACTCTAAATTTTGAAGTATTTCAATACTCTAAATATTATACCCAACGATTGATATGAACTGTATAACTATGATAATTACATGTAAAAATTGATTTCTGGCACGCGAGAGAACGATGTGAATTCTTCTTTATGTGCATAGGTATAAACCGAATGAACTTTATAGATTTTACTAATTTAAATTATACTATATAATTGTGAATATTATAATTATATTATTTTGAGTACTTGTTCGATAATGCGACCAAATGTTAGAGCACGAGGAAATTGTGTATCTAAATAGCCTATCTAATGCGCCGTATAATAATAATTTTTAGTTATATAACTTATTATTGTTGAAAAAATAATTATTTGAACAGAAATTAAAAAATTATAATTTTTGATATTTTTTTTCATAGTGTCTGGAAAAAGATTTTTATCTCACTAATCAAATAGTCCAAAAATAAAAACATAAATACAACAACTTCCGAACCCTAGAATTTCTCACTTCACACTTGTATTTTTTTTTTTTTTATTATAAAGAAATAAGGCCTCAATTACATAGGTCATTGGCCGCAAATTAGTTTACACTCTAATTAATACATTATAAGTAAATAATAAAATAACAAAATAAAGTGACAAAGTGAGTTAATAGAGAGGAGGGAAATATAGAAAAAATAAAAATATAAATAAATATGATTTTGGTTAAATGGTTTTGTATAAATTGGTGTCTCTTATAAAACTAAGTGTATTGTAGATGTTGAGTGGTTCATTATTGAGACATTCTGAGATGGTGCTTGGCATGTTGAATTTAGTTCTTTCATCATTAAATTGGCGACATTCTAATAGGAGGTGTTTGATGGAGATTTCGGATCCGCAGGTGATGCATAGTTCTGGGTCAGTTTTGTCCATGAGATGTTTGTGGGTGTATTATTATTAATTGGATCTTTATTGGTTATTATTATACATTTATTCTTTATTTTACACAATAAACCAACTTTTAAAAATCTTCACTTACAAGTTATATATTAAGAAATTAATATTAAATTAAAATTATATATATAAAAATATAATAATTTATATTTTATTTTTCATTAAAAAGAAATATTTCATGAAATTTTAAAACCCTAATTATCAATGAGAATTATAATTTGTACATAGTTTTATACAATTATGTATTGGATTTAATATTGACACATAATAATTGGGTTATGATGATAATTAATTATGAAGTTTTTAGTTGTATAATAATTTAAATATCATTACAAACTTTCAGATAATAGTTTTAAATAACTTAGAGTAGTATCTATCACATTCATTAAGTTTAATATTATTATAATTATTAATTATGCATTATTAACAAAAATAGTTATATATAATATATTATGGGCAAAGTAGCAAAGACGAGCAATGCACAGTGCCCGATTATTAAGGGTAAATTTGTAAATAGTTAACATTGTCCGGGCATAGTCTACTGTGCCCAATTATAATATATGTAATATAATAATAATAACAGTATAATTATAATTATACACATATTATGTGGAAACTGCAGGTTAAATATTGAATATATTAAAAATTAAATAAAAAATCTTACAGGGTATACTTAAATAATCATAAAAAACCTGAAATAGACGTTTCAAATATAAGTTTTTAAAATTTCAATACATATTTATAATAGCCAATAAATATAAGCCACGACAAATACTTAAATGTACTTTTTTTTGTTAATATTTGTATATACAAATAATACATAGATTTTATAACAACACGATGCCATTAAAAAATCGTTATATGGTGTAACTCGGTAATTCTACAGCTTATATAGTAACTCAGTTAAACGATATCGATAAATTTCCTATTATAGTTCAATGATCAACCTATATACTAATTCGTTTAAATAATCATTGTCTATCTGCTATCTAACCGGATTCTTACGCTCTAGCACAGTTTTATCTCAAAGTAAAGATAAAATAATTTAATACAAATCATCAATTATTGGGTATAGTATTTCTGATTTATTAAATGTTAGAAGTCGAAGTATTATATTATGTTATGAATATATATCAATTCACAGATAATATTCAAACATTTAAATTTTACAAAAATATATTGTTGTCGTGATTAACAATAGGATAACGGAAACAATTCCAGATAGCAATTATAAAATATTTATATTGTAGACGTATAAATAGATACACGGCCGCCGCATATATCTTCATAATTTCGGTAATAATTTTTGTTGAAATTTTTATTATACTCTGTAGTTTGACGGTATTAAATAATTTAAATTTTATCGTAAGTTATAAAAACATATACATTGGAAAGGGGCGGTTGTGAACTCAGCGTGAGGAAAAAAAATCTACAAAAGGTTTACTGTCAATTCGTCCCGTATTGTTTACTATTTTCTTCTATTTAATAACAGTTCACAATAGATAATCGTGATTCCTGAACAATATGAAAAGTGGCAATAGTACATTTTGGAATATCAACCCCTATGGCCGTATTTTTTCAGCAATAAATTGTGGACGATTTTCAAGGTTGAAAACCGAGAACAGTATTTACTCCAGAACTACTTGATAGTTCTATATAATTTCTTCTTTGTCTGTAAGAATCATTTTTATACATTATAATTTAATACATCGTAGATACTTCTAAAAAATCATTCAATATAAAATATAAGCTATAAATAATAATTACATACTTGTTTATCTATATGAAAATAGATTTTTATTTTTTAATATCACGTTATTCGATTGAGTTTGTTGACACAATTGTAATGTAAAATAAATATACTAAACTAGGAAATTTTCTGAAATACAAACTGAATAGCATGTTTTAATCATCAATAAATTATATTTTATACATAAAATATCTTGTGTAAAAAAGTTTATTTCAATCCAAAATAAAATAGAAAATACAAGCAGATAAATTAAAAAAAAAAACGGTGCTCAATATCCGTTAATTGATGGACATCGTATAATAAGATAATATTATAATGATACAGATAATATTTAAATATTTAAATATTATGGAAATATATTGTCATGATAAAAAATACGATAACGAAAACAAGTTTTGTAGAACGATAATAATAGATACACAGCCGCCGCATGTATCATCGTAATTATTTCGGTACACATGACATCAAAAAATTAGGTTAGACAACAGACTTAGATAAGTTATTGGAAAATGATAAGTGCTACATCGTGGAATATTTTCTCTTTATTAACAAAAAACAATTAATTGATCTATTATTATTATTAAAAAAAATATTTTGTTTCTCGTAAAACTGTTATTCCATAACTTAACATTATGAAAATAATCTCCCACACATCATGGGGTGGCGATTCTTCGACATTTCTAAAAATTCACATAGCACTAATTAGATCCAAATCCGAATATGGTTCAATAATCTTCAGAACAGCCAATCCAAAACATCTAAAAATGATTGACGTACCACTAAACACAGGCATACGATTAGCAATAGGAGGCTTTAAATCTAGCCCAATAGTGAGTTTAAGAAATATTGCGAACGAACCTTCCCCCTACATAAGAAGGACACTCAACAATATACTATATGCAGCTCGAACAATAAAAAACAAAAATAACCCAACAAATAAATATATAGTTAACATCATAATTAAATAAGCTGAAAAATTACGAATAAATATAAGAGAGATAGTAACAAAAAATCCTAAAACTACCCCCTCACGGTCAATGCAAATTAACACTAATACAGAAATATCTGAATACAAAAAAAAAATACTAATATATATAAAAATCTGTTCCACGACATACTACAAAAATATCAAGATAGAAAATACATCTTCACTGAAGCTTCCAAAACAACTGATAGCGTCGGGATATCAATAGTAGTAGAAAATATAGCTGTAACATATAAACTATCAACCGAATGTTCAATCTATACAGCCGAAGTATTGGTAATTTACAAAGCGGTGTTATGTATACTTCAAAACACAAAAACAACACACAACAACTATCTGATAATCAGTGACTCACTCAGTAGCATCACAGGAATCCAAAACACAACTCACCCATCAGACATATCCAAACTAATCCACGATAAAACCATTGAAACACGAGATATGGGCATAGACATATTATGCTATGTATGGGTACCCAGACACTGCGGCATACAAGGAAACAAAAAAGCAGATCTCGAAGCGTCAAACGCAGCCACTTCCAACCACACACTAATTTTCAACACATGCACATATGAAGACAAAAATAAAAACAAATCATCCAAATTCTAAAAAACAACATCCAGCCATGGCATAACTCAGGATTTAAGAGGAAAGATGAAACTATAATAAATAGACTACGAATAGGGCATACATACATCCCATATGTAAAACATGTGCAGTGGACTACACAGTCAAGCATATAGTCACTGAATGCCAAGTATACGAAAACCTGAGAACAAAGCACCAAATTTCACTAAAAATTGGGGTAGCACTAGGACCAGACCCATGATCATTTATCAACATCTTACGATTTCTAAAAGAAGCATAACTATATAATTTAATTTAAGCTACAAATACCTAAATGTAAACATTGTATCTAACATGTCACCTAATCACTTTTTGTCAATTAATTTTAGTTAAGTTAAACTAATGGCCCTTTCAGCCGATGTTTCAAGAGATCAATAAAAAAAAAAAAAACATGGATTTTGAGGGTAAATTAATATTATAATTTCACCGTGCACTAAGAGGATTTTTAAAAATTCTTATTTTAAAGGGTTGAAATTGGTAAAAATTAAATGTTTACGTGTAATTTAAAATTTGTATATCTTTATTCATATAATAATAACAATAATAGTCTACCGATAACAGAAAATACAGTATTGCACGGCGGCCCGTGTGTTCCTAGCTATCTTGCAACCTGACCTTTTTTTTGTGCGTGTATTTTATCGGCGTGTAGATATGAATTTGTTCTGAGGCTTAACACGCCGACTAATTCAATTATAATATCTCTGTATTGTGTTTTATTAAAGGCTATGTAATTAATTAATCGATTATACGAATAATTGATTTTTTTAACGAATGATATATAATCGGTTATTCGATTGAAAAAATGCAATTGTAGGCGGGAAATTTATATAAAATTGATATGTCAGAGATATTATCGTTCATAAACACACCTAATCTGAAAACCAAAAATAGTTTTTATCCTTAAACAAAATGTCAGAATTGTTACCATTATAGTCAATTAAACTTAACAGGGGTGCATTTAGTACGGACAACGAAGTGCGCGGGGACAGCTAGTATAATAAAAAACATTAATTTCTCGGTACAGTATTTCTGATTTAATAATTGTTAGAAAATAAAGTATTATATGTTATGACTATATTTCAATCCAAAATAAAATAGAAAATAAAAGCAGTTAAATTAAAAAAAAAAAACGGTGCTCAATATCTGTTAACCAATGGACATGGCATAATATAATATTATGATAATACAGATAATATTCGAGTATTAAAATATTATGAAAATATATTATTGTCATGATAAATAATACGATGACCAAAACAAGTTTTAAACAAGTAGAACGGTAATAAAATATGCGCGGCCGCCGCACGTGTCATCGTAACTTCGGTAGGTATAATGTCAGAAATTTAGGTTAGACAACAGACTATTATGTCCCAATAAAATAAAATAATTATTATCCACATTTTTATTATTCTCTGTAGTTTGACAGTGTTAAACAGTTTTAATCTTATTAAACCTTTAGTTATAAAAATATATAGTTACATTGGAAATTTCGATAGGGTATATTTCATAATTATTATTTTTTAATGATTGAAAAATTTCAATTTTTCCGTTTATAAATATAAAATTATTGATATAATTTACTAAAAATAAAAAAATGATACGTCACGGAAAATTATCTCTTCATAAAAACAAAAAAATGGTTGACCTATCATTAATATAAAAATAATGATTTTGTTTCGCTTAAAACTGTTTTTCCGTTTAAAAATTGAAAATCGATTAATTACTAAGCCTATAGTAGCGAAATTAATACAGATTTTGTATGTATATTAACATTGATTTTATAATATAAATTGTATAATATATTTTATAAAATCAATGATATTATGTCAGTTCAAATCAGCAAAATGATAAAATTCCAAGTGTATTAATATACATAACACACACATTTAAATCATATTATACTCGTATAATATAATTTATTACATTATTACTATTGAGAAATACCTAATATATTTAAAGACATTTTGGCATTAAATATGACGTATGAGTTATATTTTTCTGAATTGTTAACACATTTTACTTTATTTATTCAATTTAATAACAGTTTAGAATAGAAAATCGTGTTTTCCGAACAATATGAAAAGTAGCAATAGTACATTTTGGAATGTCACCACTTATCTTGTCTACAACTTGGACATTTGTCAACTCTTGCGAGATCACTTTAAAAGTGACTAGAAGAACAAGATTTACTTCTATATTATACTTGATATTTATAAATAATATCTTCCTAGTCTGTAATAATTAATTTATATATTATAGATTAATACATCGTAGGTACTTCTAAAAGGCAATTCATCATAAAATATGATAATGCTATAAATAATAATTACATAATTATTTATCTATATGAATATCAATTATTATTTTCAAAATTTAGGTCTTTCGCTTGAGTTGGTTGATACAATTTTACTAACGAAATAAATATACTAAACTAACAATTGGTAATATTTAAACAGATGATGTTGAGGATTAGTCATCAATCTGAAATACAGACGACTATACCTACCTATTAATTCTTCTGAATAAAAAAAAATTATCGTTCCTTTTATGATATTAAACTAAATAACATGATATTTAAAATAGTTTTAATTAAATTGTTAAAAAGAAATAAAACGGAAAACTCAAAAATGTCCACATTGTTTTTCAACGATACATACATTTTTTTTTTAAATTTCTTTTAAGATTGAAAGAGTATAATATGCGCTTGAAATTAACATAATATATTTATACCTGTGTATATTATATTAATATATATATTATATTATAATTGAATAAAAAAATATTTTATGCAATTACATTTTTGAAATCCAAAAGGTGGTATTATCGATTTGTTGATTAAAGAACATCGATTCAGAAATTATTTAAAATACATTTCAAATATAAATTCTCACCAGCAAAATGATAAAATTCCAAGTGTATTAATATACATAACACACACATTTAAATCATATTATACTCGTATAATATAATTTATTACATTATTACTATTGAGAAATACCTAATATATTTAAAGACATTTTGGCATTAAATATGACGTATGAGTTATATTTTTCTGAATTGTTAACATATTTTACTTTATTTATTCAATTTAATAACAGTTTAGAATAGAAAATCGTGTTTCCCGAACAATATGAAAAGTAGCAATAGTACATTTTGGAATGTCACCACTTATCTTGTCTACAACTTGGACATTTGTCAACTCTCGCAAGATCACTTTAAAAGTGACTAGAAGAACAGGATTTACTTCTATATTTATCTATATTATTCTCTGTAGTTTGACAGTGTTAAACAATTTTAATCTTATTAAACCTTTAGTTATAAAAATATATAGTTACATTGGAAATTTCGATAGGGTATATTTCATAATTATTATTTTTTAATGGTTGAAAAATTTCAATTTTTCCGTTTATAAATATAAAATTATTGATATAATTTACTAAAAATAAAAAAATGATACGTCACGGAAAATTATCTCTTCATAAAAACAAAAAAATGGTTGACCTATCATTAATATAAAAATAATGATTTTGTTTCGCTTAAAACTGTTTTTCCGTTTAAAAATTGAAAATCGATTAATTACTAAGCCTATAGTAGCGAAATTAATACAGATTTTGTATGTATATTAACATTGATTTTATAATATAAATTGTATAATATATTTTATAAAATCAATGATATTATGTCAGTTCAAATCAGCAAAATGATAAAATTCCAAGTGTATTAATATACATAACACACACATTTAAATCATATTATACTCGTATAATATAATTTATTACATTATTACTATTGAGAAATACCTAATATATTTAAAGACATTTTGGCATTAAATATGACGTATGAGTTATATTTTTCTGAATTGTTAACACATTTTACTTTATTTATTCAATTTAATAACAGTTTAGAATAGAAAATCGTGTTTTCCGAACAATATGAAAAGTAGCAATAGTACATTTTGGAATGTCACCACTTATCTTGTCTACAACTTGGACATTTGTCAACTCTTGCGAGATCACTTTAAAAGTGACTAGAAGAACAAGATTTACTTCTATATTATACTTGATATTTATAAATAATATCTTCCTAGTCTGTAATAATTAATTTATATATTATAGATTAATACATCGTAGGTACTTCTAAAAGGCAATTCATCATAAAATATGATAATGCTATAAATAATAATTACATAATTATTTATCTATATGAATATCAATTATTATTTTCAAAATTTAGGTCTTTCGCTTGAGTTGGTTGATACAATTTTACTAACGAAATAAATATACTAAACTAACAATTGGTAATATTTAAACAGATGATGTTGAGGATTAGTCATCAATCTGAAATACAGACGACTATACCTACCTATTAATTCTTCTGAATAAAAAAAAATTATCGTTCCTTTTATGATATTAAACTAAATAACATGATATTTAAAATAGTTTTAATTAAATTGTTAAAAAGAAATAAAACGGAAAACTCAAAAATGTCCACATTGTTTTTCAACGATACATACATTTTTTTTTTAAATTTCTTTTAAGATTGAAAGAGTATAATATGCGCTTGAAATTAACATAATATATTTATACCTGTGTATATTATATTAATATATATATTATATTATAATTGAATAAAAAAATATTTTATGCAATTACATTTTTGAAATCCAAAAGGTGGTATTATCGATTTGTTGATTAAAGAACATCGATTCAGAAATTATTTAAAATACATTTCAAATATAAATTCTCACCAGCAAAATGATAAAATTCCAAGTGTATTAATATACATAACACACACATTTAAATCATATTATACTCGTATAATATAATTTATTACATTATTACTATTGAGAAATACCTAATATATTTAAAGACATTTTGGCATTAAATATGACGTATGAGTTATATTTTTCTGAATTGTTAACATATTTTACTTTATTTATTCAATTTAATAACAGTTTAGAATAGAAAATCGTGTTTCCCGAACAATATGAATAGTAGCAATAGTACATTTTGGAATGTCACCACTTATCTTGTCTACAACTTGGACATTTGTCAACTCTCGCAAGATCACTTTAAAAGTGACTAGAAGAACAGGATTTACTTCTATATTTATCTATATTATTCTCTGTAGTTTGACAGTGTTAAACAATTTTAATCTTATTAAACCTTTAGTTATAAAAATATATAGTTACATTGGAAATTTCGATAGGGTATATTTCATAATTATTATTTTTTAATGGTTGAAAAATTTCAATTTTTCCGTTTATAAATATAAAATTATTGATATAATTTACTAAAAATAAAAAAATGATACGTCACTGAAAATTATCTCTTCATAAAAACAAAAAAATGGTTGACCTATCATAAATATAAAAATAATGATTTTGTTTCGCTTAAAACTTTAAAATTTTAAAGATTTTTTGGGAAACTAAATTTTTTCTATCGGCATTTCAAAAAAAAAAAAAAAAACTTAATGAAATCAAAAATTTCAATCGTCTATAAATATCTTAAAAAATATATTGAAAATGTAATCGTAAATAGACAACGCTAATATAAATATTTAGTGAAAATTTAAAAGATAATATGGTTCGTTTTTGAATTTCAGCAAAATTAAAATTCGATATTATCTAAATCTGATTATGCCCATGTTTCCCGTTTTTCCGTTACTTTTTTTAGGGGTTTTCCTGGCGTATTTGGAAACTACTAGACAATTTTTAGTTTTTTCCCCCCAAAGTTCCACATAGATTCACTTTAAATCAATACATTCATCACTCCATTAAGAATCCAAAACTATGGTGGCAGTAAATACTACTCTACCGTACAATAGGTGTCGAGTGGGTCACTGACCACTGTAATGTTTGTGTTTAATTTCAATTCAATAATATGATAATACCCCCTTTTGCATTTCGAAAATGTAATTGCATAAAATAAAAATTTATAATATTATTATAGTTACAAAACATGTTTTAAATCTCTATGAGTTATTATAAATAATAATTAGCATCATTATTTTAATTTAAAAATTATAAAAAGAGGATATTTTAAATTTTAAAAATATAGGTACCTATAAAATATAAACAGATCAAAAATTAAAACACTAAAAATATTATAATATTTTTATTCATTTTTAATAAATGAATATGTATATATTTATATAATATATATTATGTATTATGAAAAGTTAAAGTGCTTATATTATTTTAATCAAATGAAAATTTAAAAATATATGTTTCTTCGAAAAATAATGTGGACATTTTTGAGTTTTCCGTATTTTTCCATTTTTTAACATTTAATAAAAACTATTTATAATATCATAAAGGGAACGATATTTTTATTTCAGAATAACTAATTAAGTATGTATATTTGTTTAAATAATCATTGGCTATCTGCTATCTAACCGGATTCTTACGCTCTAGCACAGTTATATCTCAAAGTAAAGATAAAATAATTTAATACAAATCATCAATTATTGGGTATAGTATTTCTGATTTGTTAATTCTAAGAAGTTGAAGTATTATATTATGTTATGAATATATTTCAATTCACAGATAATATTCAAACATTTAAATATTATGAAAATTTATTATTGTCGTGACAAACAATACGATAATAATAGATACCCGTCCGCCGCATGTATCATCGTAACTTCGGTACGTATGACGTCATAATATTAGTTTAGACCACTTAGACTTTTATGTCTCAAAAAAATAAAATAATTATTACAATTATTGTCCACGTTTTTATTATTCTCTGTAGTTTGACAATGTTAAACAATTTAATCTCATTGAGCATTTTGTTATAAAACATATAGGTACATATATTGAATAACCAATAGGATGATGCATATTTTAAAATGATAATTATTTAAAGATTGTAAAATTTTCAATTTTTTTGTTTATAGATATCAAATTATTGATATAATTTATTAAAAATAGAAATTGCTACGTCACAGATTTTGTTTCACTTAAATCTGTTTTTACGTACAAAAATTAAAACACCAATAAATTACTAAGCCTAATATAGAAATAAATTTAAATTTTATATATATATATATATATTTACATTGATTTTATATTATACATTATAAAGTCAATGATATCAGGTTAGCTCAAATCAGCAAAATGATAAAATTACAAGTGTAATATAATAAGACACACACAATTAAATCATTGTATAATATAATTTATTACATTATTACTATTGAGAAATACCTAATATATTTAAAGACATTTTGGCATTAAATATGACGTATGAGTTATATTTTTCTGAATTGTTAACACATTTTACTTTATTTATTCAATTTAATAACAGTTTAGAATAGAAAATCGTGTTTTCCGAACAATATGAAAAGTAGCAATAGTACATTTTGGAATGTCACCACTTATCTTGTCTACAACTTGGACATTTGTCAACTCTTGCGAGATCACTTTAAAAGTGACTAGAAGAACAAGATTTACTTCTATATTATACTTGATATTTATAAATAATATCTTCCTATAGATTAATACATCGTAGGTACTTCTAAAAGGCAATTCATCATAAAATATGATAATGCTATAAATAATAATTACATAATTATTTATCTATATGAATATCAATTATTATTTTCAAAATTTAGGTCTTTCGCTTGAGTTGGTTGATACAATTTTACTAACGAAATAAATATACTAAACTAACAATTGGTAATATTTAAACAGATGATGTTGAGGATTAGTCATCAATCTGAAATACAGATGACTATACCTACCTATTAATTCTTCTGAATAAAAAAAAATTATCGTTCCTTTTATGATATTAAACTAAATAACATGATATTTAAAATAGTTTTAATTAAATTGTTAAAAAGAAATAAAACGGAAAACTCAAAAATGTCCACATTGTTTTTCAACGATACATACATTTTTTTTTTAAATTTCTTTTAAGATTGAAAGAGTATAACATGCGCTTGAAATTAACATAATATATTTATACCTGTGTATATTATATTAATATACATATTATACTATAATTGAATAAAAAAATATTTTATGCAATTACATTTTTGAAATCCAAAAGGTGGTATTATCGATTTGTTGATTAAAGAACATCGATTCAGAAATTATTTAAAATACATTTCAAATAAATAAATTTTCACCATAAATACTTTTCAAACATTTTTTTTTCTACTTTTCTACTAGTTAGCTTTCCAAATTAATGTTGTAATAACTAAATTAAAATTGTCATGTTACATTCAACTAGGTATGATTAGAAATTTTTATATCACTTAATTAATTGTATACTAAAAAATGAAAATAAATAAAACTTGTTATATTATAGACATTTTTTAATATTAGGTAGGTATTAGGGTTGTTAATGAAATATAAATAAGAGGATAAAAAAATCAACTAAAAAAATATCATTCCCAAATAATGTTGTTGCATTTAAGTATATTTATATTTTTTAATATTCGCATTCACCAATGAACGAGACATCAGGAATATAATGCAATATATTCATAAAGTTAAATTGAAAAATACTATAATAATTTCAAATACAAATAAGTCCTAGATAGTATTTTAAATACTTTTCAAATACTTATATTAAAGAGTAGAAATACTATTAAAGTATTTAAATACATGTACTCAAACAATTTTACTCAAATAATTTACAAGACTGTACATCCATTACAGTGATAAGTTACACACACGACAACAATTGTACCTAATGGAAAATAGAAAACGCTATGTCACGGCTAATTTTATCGTTATTAAAACAAAAAAAATGGTTGATCTATCATTATTATTAAATCTCACGTATAACTGTTATTCCATACAAAAATAAAAATATCGATTAATTACTAAACCTAATAACGAAATAAATACAGATTTTGTATGTATATATTAACATTGATTTTATAATATATATTATGAAATCAATGATATTGGGTTAGCTTAAATCAGCAAAATGATAAAAATACAAGTGTATTATACATGACACACACACATTTTAATCATTATATTGTATAATTTAGTGAAAAATATATTTAATGAAAAACAAAAATAAAATGATTATTATAAAATATTTTATTATATTTTACCTAGACTATATTATAACACACATATTAAGGGAAAATATATGATTAATCATAACAATTGTATTATATATATAATTAGTAATATATTTACGTGATAATTTACGTTCAAAATCAAATTAATTGTTATTTAATGTACAATTTTTCGATATAAAAATTTTTCCATTCATATTAGTATAAGATCAATAGTAGTTCTTTTAAAAAAGTTATTAATAATTTAGGTAATAAAAAATAAAAGTTTTATTTTGCAATAAAAGAGTTGAACTAAATTGAATGATAAAATGTACAGATTAAAAAATCCGCTAATATATAATATAGAATAAAGTAAATAAAATAAACTTGAATAATATCTGAATTATCATAATATTTTATAAAGCGATGTCCATTAGTTAACTAATATTGAGCACCGTTTTTTTTCTAACTGCTTTTATTTTCTATTTTATTTTGGATTGAAATATATTCATAATATATAATACTTCATTTTCTATTATTTATTAAATCAGATATATTTTACTGAAAATTAATGATTTATATTAGATATATTTCGTTTTCTGTACTAAATGCACCCCTGTTAAGTTGGTTGACTATAATACTAACAATGCTGACATTTAGCTTAAGTATAAAAACTATTTTTGGTTTTCTGATTTGGTGAATTTATAAATGATAATATCTCTGACATAACAATTTTACATAACTTTTTCTCGCCTAGAATTGCATTTTTTCAATGCGAAAGACCTAAATTTTTAAAATAATAATTGATATTCATATAGATAAATAAGTATGTAATTATTATTTATAGAATAATCATATTTTATGATGAATTGCCTTTTAGAAGTACCTACGTTGTATTAATCTACAATATATAAAAATAATTATTACAGACTAGGAAGATATTATTTATAAATATCAAGTATAATATAGAAGTAAATCTTGTTCTTCTAGTCACTTTTAAAGTGATCTCGCAAGAGTTGACAAATGTCCAAGTTGTAGACAAGATAAGTGGTGACATTCCAAAATGTACTATTGCTACTTTTCATATTGTTCGGAAAACACGATTTTCTATTCTAAACTGTTATTAAATTGAATAAATAAAGTAAAATATGTTAACAATTCAGAAAAATATAACTCATACGTCATATTTAATGCCAAAATGTCTTTAAATATATTAGGTATTTCTCAATAGCAATAATGTAATAAATTATATTATACGAGTATAATGATTTAAAGGTGTGTGTTATGTAATAAGCTTCGCATAAAATTTTAAAGATTTTTTGGGAAACTAAATTTTTTCTATCGGCATTTAAAAAAAAAAAAAAAAACTTAATGAAATCAAAAATTTCAATTGTCTATAAATATCTTAAAAAATATATTGAAAATGTAATCGTAAATAGACAACGCTAATATAAATATTTAGTGAAAATTTAAAAGATAATATGGTTCGTTTTTGAATTTCAGCAAAATTAAAATTCGATATTATCTAAATCTGATTATGCCCATGTATACCCGTTTTTCCGTTACTTTTTTTAGGGGTTTTCCTGGCGTATTTGGAAACTACTAGACAATTTTTAGTTTTTTCCCCCCAAAGTTCCACATAGATTCACTTTAAATCAATACATTCATCACTCCATTAAGAATCCAAAACTATGGTGGCAGTAAATACTACTCTACCGTACAATAGGTGTCGAGTGGGTCACTGACCACTGTAATGTTTGTGTTTAATTTCAATTCAATAATATGATAATACCCCCTTTTGCATTTCGAAAATTTAATTGCATAAAATAAAAATGTATAATATTATTATAGTTACAAAACATGTTTTAAATCTCTATGAGTTATTATAAATAATAATTAGCATCATTATTTTAATTTAAAAATTATAAAAGTTGATATTTATAATTTTAAAAATATATGTACCTATAAAATATAAACAGATCAAAAATTAAAACACTAAAAATATTAT
Organism: Rhopalosiphum padi; assembly: GCF_020882245.1. Classification (NCBI taxonomy): domain Eukaryota; kingdom Metazoa; phylum Arthropoda; class Insecta; order Hemiptera; family Aphididae; genus Rhopalosiphum; species Rhopalosiphum padi. The sequence goes on along the minus strand of NC_083598.1, from coordinate 4,999,431 downwards.
AATATTTTTATTCATTTTTAATAAATGAATATGTATATATTTATATAATATATATTATGCACTATGAAAAGTTAAAGTGCTAATATTATTTTAATCTTAAATGAAAATTTAAAAATATATGTTTCTTCGAAAAATAATGTGGACATTTTTGAGTTTTCCGTTTTTTTCCATTTTTTAACATTTAATAAAAACTATTTATAATATCATAAAGGGAACGATATTTTTATTTCAGAATAACTAATTAAGTATGTATATTTGTTTAAATAATCATTGGCTATCTGCTATCTAACCGGATTCTTACGCTCTAGCACAGTTATATCTCAAAGTAAAGATAAAATAATTTAATACAAATCATCAATTATTGGGTATAGTATTTCTGATTTGTTAATTCTAAGAAGTTGAAGTATTATATTATGTTATGAATATATTTCAATTCACAGATAATATTCAAACATTTAAATATTATGAAAATTTATTATTGTCGTGACAAACAATACGATAATAATAGATACCCGTCCGCCGCATGTATCATCGTAACTTCGGTACGTATGACGTCATAATATTAGGTTAGACCACTTAGACTTTTATGTCTCAAAAAAATAAAATAATTATTACAATTATTGTCCACGTTTTTATTATTCTCTGTAGTTTGACAATGTTAAACAATTTAATCTCATTGAGCATTTTGTTTTTAAAGTGCTAATATTATTTTAATCTTAAATGAAAATTTAAAAATATATGTTTCTTCGAAAAATAATGTGGACATTTTTGAGTTTTCCGTTTTTTTTCCATTTTTTAACATTTAATAAACTATTAATAAAAACTATTTATAATATCATAAAGCGAACGATATTTTTTTTCAGAATAACTAATTAAGTATGTATATTGTCATCTTTATTTCAGAAAGATGAATAATCATCATCGTTATTTGTTTAAATATTACCAATGACAGTTTAGTATATTTATTTCGATATTACAATAATTGTATCAATAAACTCATACAGAAAACGTAATTTTAGAAAATAATAACCGATTTTTATTTAGATAAATAAGTATGTAATTATTATTTATAGCATAAATTTTATGTTGAATGTCTTATTAGAAGTACCTACAATGTATTGAACTATGTATAATACATAAAAATAATTATTAAAAACTCCATAAGAAGTTATATTATATAACTATCAAGTATAGTACTGATGTAAATCCTGTTAAGTTAACATTTAATTTTTAGGTTGTACTGAAGTGATTTCGGGGGAGTTGGCAATTGTCCAAAGTTGTAGACAAGATAAGGTTATTGACACAAATAGGGGGTTATGATTTAGCCTCTCCCCCCCCCTAAAAAAAAAATATGCTTATCTTTTATTGATTTTAAATAATACACAATACACGTAAAATGATATTTTGTCAATTAGAAAAAAAGGAATAAATATTTTCAAAATATGGTTACGGTCAACCAAGCACGTGTACTGGGGGGGGGGTTCAATCCTCCCTCCTTCCCCGAAATTATATTTTGTGTACGTGCCACCAGTCAACTATGATACAAGAACGGTTTTTCAAATTAACCTCCCATTCATATTGAGAGAGGCATATCAAACACTTTTGACAGAGAAGATATTTTAAACAATATTGCAAGTGCTTACGATACAGTGGCATAAGTATAAAAATTATGCCACAATTCGAAAAAAGTTAAAGGACCCCATTCTTATTCTTTTTAAATATAAAATAATAAAACTAGATGCATGGAATATCCTTAATAGTGTATTTGATTATTCTTTTTTTATAATTTTTTAATTATACATATAGATTTATAATTTATTAAAAAATAACAGTTACATATTATTAACAGTAAACATTTAACTTTATGAGCTTTTAAGTCCACAAAGCTATCAATAAGTTGCGAAACATTCATGTGTTCTACTCCACCAGCTTCTAAATTCAACTCGAATGAAAATAATATATAATACATTTTTTTTTTAAATTTGTTGGAATATAATATTATATAATCTGTAATAGTTGTAATCACATTAATATGATAAACATTCTGCAGTAAAATACGATGTGATATTGGTAGTACAAATAAAATATAATCTTATGGTATAAATTATCCAATACGTCTTCAGTTTAGTGTTCGGCCACCACAATATTTTAACTTAAATACAATTATCACACAATAACCTTGTTGCACAACCTTCTGTTCGATAGTATACGTTGTACATATTGTAGATTGTGTTATATTCAAAGAGCGTTCAAAAACCGTATACACGCGATTTAAACGAATAACTATATGAACTGTCAGGAAATATTTTACAAAACTAAATCAAACTTCATACAAACATTGATTTTAATAACAATTTGAGTAAATCATATTTATATCATTAGCTACACTTGTATCCTATAAATGATAATCTTGTACACTACTGTGATAAAGTAACATTAGTAATCGGGGTCAAAAGTAAAAAATGTCCAGTATTTTTCAAATGCGTGAAGAAAACACATTAAACATTAACGGAAAAATGGGAATTGTTACGCATAACCAGTTTTCGACAAAATCGATTTCGTTATTTTGCTGTAACTCAAAACGAATCATTGCAAAATTTTCGATATTTCCAAGTTTTTGTTTTAAATGCAGATAAAAAACATTTGGCATTCCAAAAAATCTTTAAAATTTAATACATGGTTTATTATAAGTTTTATTTTGATTAAGCATTGTGTTTCAAAATCGAAAATGTGTATATAAAATAAACTATTTATAAATAATACTAATATGCATTACTATTTAAACATTTATATCTGTTTTCTTAACCTAGTTTTGAATACTGTTTTACTAAATAAATATTAGTTTGTTTGCACGTTTGTTAAAACAACGTATACTCGTAGATAAAACGTGACTAATAGGTTAAATATATCATAATGTATCGACTTAAACATAAGAAGACAAATAATGAATATTTTTTGTTGTCGTAGTATATTTGTTGTTACGTATTATTTGATTGTTTTTAATTATTTAATGTCGTAGAGTGAGGTAGGAAGCTATACAAAATATAATAGCTATAAAAGTAGCTAAAGAGTATTATTATCGTCATTTCATAATTTTACATTCACATAATTTTCATTCTCCGTGCATATAAAATAATTAAAATGATTAATTTTAAACAGTATTTTATAACTATTACAATCTCAGTTATCCCATTTTTGATTACTCCTGCAACTGCATATACAGAATATCAAAATTATTTTAAAGGTGTGATCATATTTATTGTTTATTAATTATTATTGTATTTATATTCAATACATAACTTAAACCATTTCTTACATTTTATGTTTTTTATAGATTTGAAATCAACAAATTCATATGATCTATTTATCGTAGATGATGCTGGTATGGTTAAATGTATTTATTTTCAATTATTATTTTTTTATTATCGTTTTTATATTGATAATTATTTATAAAGGTTTGTAAAATTTTCTATATAATCATCTAGAATCTAAAAAAAATTATTGATATTTTACTATTTAATAGAGAGAAACATAACTTACATCGTTTTTTACTTTTAAGTTTTACACAATATTGCATAAAAATCCAAGCCTAGTCATCTGTAGTATAACTATAATAATACAAATTTAATATATATTTTATAAAAACTTTTCCTATGAATTTAAAAATATATATATAATATATATATTATATTATTTAAAAATCATTGCCAACTTAATTTGAAAACGACTAAAATGGCTTTGGTCGAAACGGAATATGAGCGAAACGGGTGCCGCTCATATTTATTACCTATATTTTTAAAGTATCGAAAATATAACGCGTGAAGATTTTTAGTAATTTATTACTAATCGAAAATATGAAAATAATAATGTCATGAGTTATACTATAATAAATATAATACTAATAATTGTTTTTTCAGCCGATCTAAAATGTAATGTTTTTTACTTATTATTAGTCAATAAATAGAAACTCAGCATAATTTTAATATTAAGTATTAAATGGTTGATATTTTATATTGAATATTCATAGCGTCTTTGATAGTTCGATGACGTTTGAAATAATTGAAAATACCCTGTATTAATAAAGTTAATTATTCAAAAAATATATATGAAAATGGAATTTCTGTTTGAAATAGTTAGGTTAGTTAAACATATAATAAACTATTGATAGTATTTTATTTAAAGTTGTTAAAGTAATTATTAAGACATAATAAGTATATAGTTGATAATTTCATATTTGATACCTCGTATAGATGCAACGTTTTGATAGCCCCATAACAGATTCTAAAAAAAAAATCACTAAATATTGAATCAATCAATAGTAAGCAAGTTACTTCGCAGTTACCGTTGAAAAGCGATTAGTTTATTTGATATTTTTGAATCGTAAAATTTATCAATTGTTTAGGCTATTAATACCAATAATAATTTAATAATTATTATTTAAAAATTTAACAGATTTTCTAATAGATATTGCTGGATTTTCGAGTAAGCATTTATATACTATTAAGTAGTTATTGCATTGTTCTTTGAAGAAAATTTGATATAGTTATAACAATAATAATATAATATAAGCATTGACACCTACAATAATTAATGTTTTGTATAACGACAAATTATATTACCTCTATAGTAGTCTAATATCTATAACGTCTATTTTAAATTAATTGAAATAAAACATTATTTTATAAGACCTCACACCTTAACAATAACTCATACGAAATTCGACACACTAATGCAACAAAGGTAAAATACCAATAAATAATGTTTTATTGATTACTATTGTTCAAACAGTTACAGTATTTTATTCTTTGATACTTCATAGAAGTAAAAATAATCTTCCGCAAGATAATTATCGATTATTAAAAATATTCAAGAACTTTTGTCAATAGTTCATATCTACTTGTACTTGTACTAAATAATTTAAATTGACATATGCTTTATATTAAATTTATATAATAAATTTACAGATAATTTGCAAGATGGTGCCGTGGAATGTGTAAGTAAGTATTTGAAATTAACTAACGTAACGCCTCACGTAAGAAAACTATAGCTACCGTATTATATCAAAATACTCTGCAAAATTCAAATTTACCGTCCGGAGCCCAAGCCCAACTGGACCTCCACTAAATACGCAGGTTGTTATATTCTTTAAGTTTTAAACTTCTCTAAAATCAGAGCAATTACACATTTCATACAACTCTTAGATTCAATACTAAGAAAAAACTTTTAATTCTTTTAAACAATTTTTAATTGAAACAATGTTTTACAATTCTTAATCAATATATACAATCGATTTGGTTTTGGAAAATTTCGTTTTGTTAGCCATACCCTTGCTACGCCACTGATTTCAAGTTGCATCGTAACATTACAGTTATCACAAAAAAAAAAACAGATTTATGTTGATGATATATTGTATATTTTGTTTTTTAAATAATTATTTACCTATTCCTTTTTTTTTTAGCTAATATTAGTATGTATTTTATATGATTTATTTTTTAATAAATTTTAAAATTAAGTTTTTTCAGTAATATAATAAAGTCGATTACCCATTTTTAGGTTATATAAACCGAATAAAAAAAAAATAATATTGTAAAAATTTAAAGTTTACAATTTTATTATCTAAACTACTAACTACTTATTAAAAATTAATAATCATCAACTGCGACAAATAATTAACTAATAATCACTTACTCTTTTAAGATTTCAACACATTTTTTGAATTAAATTAGAATATTATTTTGTGTATTTTTTTATCATTACTAAAGGGATGTTCTAAACCATAAACTATCTTTAATTACTATCAGATCGTATAACATACTATAGGATTTAACAATTTAAAATTGATGACATTATTAAAATGTTATTATATTAATTTTTTTATGAGAACTGTTCAAGACCAAATGTTTGATTTTGACACACTTAATAATGTTATACTATTTATTATCCTATAACGTTGATTTATATTTACTATTGTCAAAGATTGTTAACCGTATAATAATAAAAGATTATTTGATTTTAAAGATAATTTTGTCAGTAAGTATTTGTTTTTTAGATATATTGTATAATTCACATGTTTATAATTAGTTTATATTTATTAAAATTTTAGTTGTATTTAATTAAACCCACTCAATATTATAGCTTTATATAATGAATATATTTGAAAGTCGTGATTCCTGATTTATGTGATCATAGGACATAGATATTCATTTAAAACTCTAATCCCCCGAACTCGAAACGTCGACTTAGTTCAAGAACAAATTAAAGAAAATCAATTATATAAATGACAAATGTGTAGAATTATTCAATTAATTGATAACTTAATAATTTTATTTTTATAGGTAGTCCAGGTAAATATTTATTTTAGAGATTAATATTTTGATTTATTGAACTAAAAAATAATTATTGGTATTGATTGTTGCTAGTTTGATATCACACTGGTACTCGGTAACGCGATAAAACATAATGGAAGTGACAGCAGTCAAAATGCAATTGATCACTGATAAATATTTCAGTTGACCTTAAAAATTATTGGCAGCGGAGGCTTGGCGTATAGCCTTCTTTAATCTGTATTGGATCATGTTCCATGATCATCAAAAGTCGTCGCTGACTATATTATGTAGTCAACAATGTAGCCGGAAAAATGAAACAAATCGGCCAGCTGTTTGACTGTCGCTTCTGTTATGTTCTATTTGGTCTCACGAATCGAAATTGAAGTTAAAAATACAATTATTGACATTATATTTCATTACGTGATGGTAGTCAATCTTGAGAATATCTTATAAGGAAAATTGGAAATTAAGAGTCCTTAACGTAGTTAAAAATTAAAATATATAGTTTTATATTCCATCTCAAATCTAGATATTGTATTGTTTTTAAGTATAATAATCACTTCTCACCTATCTTTATCTTTCCGATATTGTTTGGTGTATTATAGTTTATAGTTATTATCAGCATTTATAATTAAATAGTATAATGTGCAAGTGACTGAGTAGCGACGAATTCCAGCAAGGGTTTTAAGAGTAAGTTGATCCGTTAACCCGTTTGTTTGTGAAAAAAACAGATGGTTGATTGCTTCTGGTGAATAAATGTCATCCTTACTCTCATATTGTACCATCATAAATTTTTTTAAATTAATTTTCATGATCATTACCACCAACACCGTAATTTTATTCAATTTTTCTACGAGATAATTTTTTTTTGTACGTATCCAAATTTTAATATCTGTCAATTATGGGATCATTGAAGTAAATCCAATAACTCTCATTATTTTCAGTAGTTAGAACCAAAATAAGCTACTATAGAATTTGTTATTCATATAGTAAATATTAAATTTTAGATACCTGTAATCATAGTGTGTCGCTGTCTTTGTGTCTATGTGATAATGTTGTCCTGCAGAATTAGGAATATGTACATTGGAAGTTGTTTTTCATGTTGTGTCTCACCGATATTCTACCACGATGTCATGATAAAGACATTTTTCATGCCAATTAAAACAATCGACACACATTTTAATAGGTAGTAAAAATTTCATTGTGGAAACTGTGTATGCACTTTATCAAATCGCCATTCTTCATCAATGACATATACCGTAGATTTACCTTTCGTAAAACCAAACTATTAGTTTGAAAGTTATTCTCAATAATTCTCCATTGGTTATAGCAAAAAGTAAATCAAATTTCGGTGGGATAGCAAATTCATCTTACTAACAGTGTATAGGATCAATACTTGCACGAAACGTCGTAATGTCGATATATAATTTTTTGAATTGAAACTAGAAATTGCTTTAGATTCACATTATAAAGGACGTTCTAAATAATTAGATTTTTAAATGTTTCTTCTATTAATCGTTCTTAAAAGATTTTATTTTATTTATTTTTTTTTTTTTTTGATACCCTCATTCCTATATTAACAATTATTAATAGCTATATAGTAAAATAAAATATGGTAAATTTTTTTAGAGAAATATGGTAAGTTAAATTTCAGTAACATCTTATACAAGGTTTTTCCTAATTATCCTAATTAGTTATATTAACTACGAACATGAATGATTACTTATACCTATATTATGTTTTTATTTTATTTAGAAGAATTGATAGGTACGTAATTTGTTAGTTTTTATTTTTATTGCGCGTTATACAATTTTATTTTATATTTTTTTGTGATACGTTTCTTACAGTAATTTTTTTATTATCATAATATAAAATATTAATCCCATTTTATCAAAAAGTTTAAATCAGTTTTATATAATCTATTAATTGTCCATTTTCTAGGTACACTGAGTATGTATATTTTTGTTTTGTTTTATTTTATTTTTATTAAAATGTATTTTTTTATTTATTCTGTTCGAATTTCTTGAATTATAAAAAAAGCTCCGAAAAATGTCATTTCAATTTTGTTATTGGAATATAAAAAAAATTGAATAAAATGCATAGTTAAACCCGTAAACCTTGAAATACGCGAAAAAAATCAACAGTATTTTTTAAAAATACTCTTATTTACATTTAATATTAAAGACAATATTGTCAATATGCAAACAACAGAATGATGGTCATTATTGTAAATTTTGTATTAATAATATTATATAATATTATAATTATTGTATTAATACTATGATATTATATACATACTGTTTATAGGACGAATTGGTAAATAATTTTCATGTTTTTTTATTTACTGCTTTTAATATTTGTTTCTCCTGGTGTATATTGTAGAGTTGTTTGGATATGTAGAACGTATTTATAAGAAGTCATATGCAGACAAGCTTTAAAAATTAATTAAGGATTGTTTATATAATAAACGAAATGATGAATTCATGAAATAAACTTAGTATCTACAGATAAAACTATCATAGATTTTACTCAAAATAAATGAGAATATTTCTAGATGTCTCTATATTATTCTACACTCTTGACCAATCTGACCACCATGAAAACAAAGGAGAGAATCATTGACTCAGCTAATTGTACCACAAGCGGGCTATTTAATGTACATATTATTAAAAATTAACTAAACAATTATTGTCCACAGATTTTACAAGTACGTATTATACATCTTTATTTATTTTGTTAAAATTATGGTATATTGTGTGATACGTAGCCTAAAACATATATAAATAGTAATATGTATAATAATTAAACAATGATAATAGAAATCACCACAAGAACCAATAAGTTATTGTTTATTTCTTTTATTACTTTATCACCAACACTATGATTTTTTTTTTTGTAGAAAATATAAGTATGTAATTATTATTATGGTTTTTAAATTTACATTTAATACAGATATTATTTGATTGTGATACAAATAGAGCAGTTTGGAACTAAACTACAGTGCACAATTCTATATGTTATAATACATTGAATTACCAAAAATAATATTTTATTATCGTTGTGTAAATAAATGAATAGTAATTTTACTTTTACGTAATATGGTTCTAACTAAACGGAGAAAAAATGTAATAACCAAGTGGTTATACTGTAGAACTTTTTGATTTCTAACCGACATAAATTTTTACTGTAAAAGAAGATATTATGATTTGAAGTTAATGTAATTCTTCTAAAGAAGTAATGAATATTTTAACATCCCAATAATTCATAAATCTTAGTACAATTATTATTATTATTAATATCTAATTAGTAACATTTATAATTACATTTTTCTAGATGTGATTTCGAGTGCGTATAATATATAATTTGTATTTTAATTTTATTTGTATGAAATTTCAAATTCAAGTCAATGAAATGTATGTGCTATAAATCAATAGCTTATTAAAATCGATTTTAATTTTTAAATCCGTTTTTAACGTATTATTTGTTAAAAGGAAAACCAAATTATTAATTTTTAAATTTATATGTTTGGTAGTCTTAGAACCACCATCATTATCGTCGAATTGTGGTTCTGGGACTCTTAAGTGTTCTTTTCTCTTATATAAACCAATAAACGTCGTATATATTCTTATAAATTATTCATACGATTTTGCTTTTATGATATACCTGATTTAAATTATTGAAATTTTAGCTTTTGTGTGCCCTTTATCACCATCGACCTTCCCCATTAATAATGTTCCTTTTTGTGTGAATGTTTATAATTTATTATAAGGATTAAGAAAATAATATTAAATTACGAAATTATTTTAATAAAGATTAATAAGTCTTATTACAACCATTATTATCTCATTAATAGTACCTAACCTGTACGAGTCCTTTATATTATTCAAACGTACATTGTAGATAATTTGCTACAAGAAGAACTGGTTTTGAGTTATTAGCTTTAATATTGCTGATAATTATCAATTATTAAACTTAAAGGTAGTATTTATATATTTTATTTTTAAGTTTGATAAAAGGTAAATTCACCATAATATTAAAGCCAACAACACAAAGTAAATATATGAAAATAATTTCTACGTAGGCTATAGAGTATTTTTTTTTGTGGTTCAAATAGATATATGTAAATATAAATTTTCTTTAAATAACATACAATTTTTACATATTTCAAATTAATTAAATAATTATTGTCCACAGAATTTGAAGCAAGTACGTATTATTTCTTTATTTTGTTTATAATTAAAGTATTTCGCGTATAACATGGCCACAATTTTATATTTAAAAATTTTTTTCATAACGGCAAAAATGCTTCTATGGTTACATAACATAACATAGAATCTTAGTTGTAAAAATTGTGGTAAAAATAAGCAAATAACATCCATAAATGGTAATGCTTTCGCAAATCATAACAGCGTAAAAAGTACGATAATTCGTTATTAATTGACAACAAAATGAGATAATCAATTTGGTTTAAATCTGGTTTAATCTAAAAATCCTTCATTTTTCATATTTTTTTTTCATAGAAATAGTATCTATATAGTATTACTATTTACCATAGATTTTAACAATATCACAAATATTATAACATATCTGTCTATTTAAATGTAAATAAATGTTCAAATTTTTTTTTTCTCAATTTATAGTGGTTGAAGGTAATTATATTTTTAATTTTAAATAATTTTGTAAAATTTTTCTGAAAAATAATTAATAATACGGAAGTTATGGTATTTAAATTTTTATTTAGATACTTTTAAAAAATATTCAGAATACTTACAGAATACTTTAGAAAATTGAATTAAGAATACCATAAAAATACTTGACAGGTGACACGGTACGCAACGGTTGCCAGTACAATGTACAAGCACTGCAGCGACCGGTTTGCGCCTTACCAACTTATTGCATTCATTATTAAAAATTAAAATTATTTTTTTTTAGGTTACATATTTTTCGGTACGCACAATAATATTAATTTTTTTAATTTTATGAGTATGAAATTTCGTTGCATGTCAAATGTCTGTGAAATAAAATTAATATTACGGATTTTATGGTTTTAAATACTAGTAATTAAAATTAGTTTAAAATACTTGTTTAGAATACTTATAAATACTTTAGTAAATTGTATTGAAAATACCAAAAATGACTTAAACAAGTATTTAATTAAAAGTATTCAAATACTTAACTGGACAACAGTCATTAGTTACATTTATAATTATTTTATTTTTAGATGACCCAAAACAAAGTACGCAGAATATTATTAGTATTCTTTAATTTTATTATATACAATTTCGCTTTTTAAAACATTTTTTTTTTAATTTCCAGTGAAATAAAAGCATTTATTTAAAAAAAATTATATTTTTATCATAAAACCATACATTTTAATTTTATATTATGAAGAAAAATATTTTTTAAAGTATTGCAATACATACAATATTGAGATTCGTAATTCGTGAAAGTAGTTTATAATTTATATCATATCTCTCATTTTTCCTAGAAATTAAATTAAAAATTAAATACTATGCAATTAAAATGAATAAATCTTTATAGTTTGCATGTGTAAAATTAAACCTAAAATACACAAAAAAAATTAAATCGTTGCATCTAAATAAGAACTGTGAATTAAATCATGTTTTTCCTATCTATTTCCAAAACAAACATTATATATTTTATTTATTTATTTATTTAGTAAAATTTCAACGCCACACAGACATAAGTAACAGAGAATGTAGAAAAAGATAAACTTAAATAATATTAAATATATTAATGTATTAATACCGACTCAGAAAAAAATTTTGCTACAAAATATAAAATTATAAATATATGACAGTAAATTTTTAAAGATGTTGTTTTAATTTAACTGGAAATTATATAAAAACAAATATTCTACAAAATCATTAATAGATTTTAAAACAATTAGTGTTGATTAATAAAAGAATCACTCATTATAATATAGACATAATATAGTATATAACAATATGTATGAATTGGAAAATTAATTGAAATATGAATGTTCACAGATAAAATGCGTAAGTGTTATTTCTTTTATTTTTATATAATAACAATATTGGTCACTTCTGACAAACGATAGAAATAGGTATCTATCTCAAAAAAAATAATCACAACAAATCAAATAAAATCAACCCTACAATACATCAGACCGTATCATCAAATAGGTTTTTTTATTAATCAGTTCTGACAACCGATAGAAATAGTTCTATACCCCATATAAAAAAATAAAATAAAATAAAATGTCGTCTGACCGATTGTCGGCAAATACCGTACATCTTCTATTAACGATTAGTATGATAGGGCGGATCCCAAAATATACAATGTTTATTTTAAAAAGTATCCATTTTTCGAAATTAAAATTTACAGTTCATTCAAAACCTATAAGATACTAAATTCAAAAAAATGAACTTCTGCTGGCTATTTTGAATCCACGATAATTAATAAAACACCTTAGTTTATTGTATTTTTTTTATGATACAAAACCACACACAATTATAATAACTTTTTATTTGCAGGTAAAGCTGAGGGTAATAATTATATGATTCAAATTAATATTTAATTAGTTCACCAAATTATGCTTTATAAATAACGCTTTTATTTTATTGTAATATCAATAGAAAATTTTGGTTCCAAAACAATAGTGTTAAAACCAATAGGTTTTATCCACGTGTAAAATAAATTAGAGATTACCAAAATGTAATTTCATATTCAATTAATGGTGTAAAAATGTATTTCTAATTGTTAATAACTCAATATTATAAAAAAGGAATTATAGTTTGAAGTTTAAGTACTTCTACAGTGGAATTACTGAAGATTTAGAAACTGATAAATCATAAACTATGTTAATATCTTTGCTTTTTATATAATAATATTAACCAAATTATTTATCTTGTATTATGGCAATTATTAAAATTATTATTTTTTCTTTATATTATCACAGTGATTAGAGGTACGTAAAGAGTTTTATGTTATACAATTAAAATTAAGATTTTAGCTTTGATTTTAAGCTTAAAGATAAGGCATTTTATACAAATTTCTAAGTCAATATAGTTGATAACATTTATTATAATCGCAACATCGTTACATCTGTAAAGTGAATACTTTTCAAGTATTTTAAGTTTAGTTGACGTTCAAAAGATTCTTCATTTCTGTCTAAATGTTGATCAAAATGCTTTGAGACGATATGAAAACCGTATTTATATGTTTAATACCCCAAATCCAAAAATTAATAGTAAAAAAAAGAAGGGTTCGCTCGTTGTGGCAAAGATCCAACCTGCCTTCTGACAAACGACTATTAAATAATTTATCAAATTTAATCATAAAACTCATTATAAAACACAAATCCAACTTTTTCCAAGAAAAATTTCAATCACTAAATTCTAATGACGGTTCTCTATGGAGAACTACCAAAAATATTCTCAAAATCAAAGAACAAGCTACACCGCTCAATGTTCCGAATGGAGAGGCTAGCGATCTCTGACAAAGGTAAAGCTGAACTTTTTGGAACCCATCTCTCAAATATATTTACGCCACATTCTAATGTTAATCCTGAATCTACAGACCTCGACAATATTGCTAGATTTCTTGATAGTCCTTTACCAATGTCTCTCACAGCAAAACACACGACCCCAAGCGAAATCAAACACTTAATTAGCAAACTAAAGCCAAGAAAGTCACCTGGATATGACTTAATTACAAATAAAATATTACAACACTTACCCAATAAAACTCTATTACTTCTCACATTTATTTATAATTCCATGTTAAGACTCTCTCATTTCCCTCAAATCTGGAAATTTTCTATAGTAATACTTATACATAAACCTGGTAAACCCAAACATCTACCGTCATCCTATAGACCTATAATTCTACTACCAGTTTTAGCTAAACTGTTCGAGAAAATTATCATCAAAAGAATTAGACCACTCATTCATTCAAACAATATAATACCCCACACACAATTTGGCTTCAGGACATCTCACTCGACAATACATAAAATACACAGAATTACTGATAAAATTCAAACTTCATTCGAAAATAAAGAATACTGCCTAGGAGTTTTTCTAAATGTGGCCCAAGCCTTTGATAGGGTTTGGCACGATGGCCTCCTATACAAGTTAAAATTATTCCTCCCAGCTCCCTACTATCTAATAATCCAATCCTACCTCTATGATCGTATATTTGCAGTTCAGCAGGGCGACTCAATATCCTCATACTTTTCAATCTCTGCCGGTGTTCCACAAGGAAGTGACATATCACCCAATTTATTTAACATATATACATCAGATATTCCAAAAACAGCAAACACAACCATAGCAACTTATGCAGATGATACAGCTATACTCTCCTCCAGTTCAGACCCTATTTTATCTTCAAACTATCACCAAAATCACCTAAATTTAGTAAGCACCTGGGCAACCAAGTGGAAAATTCTAATAAGTCCCGATAAATCTTCCCAAGTGCCATTTACACTGCGTAAACACAACCTCCCCTCGCTCCAACTTCAGAAATCGAGATTCCTTCATCGAATCAGGTAAAATACTTGGGAATTTTACTAGACAAAGGATTGACATAGGGACCTCATCTAAAGTCCAAACGTAAAATCCTTAACTACCGCTTTCATCTACTCAGGCCGATTCTGAAATCCAAACTATCAATACACACAAAGTCCACATTGTACAAATCTCTACTCAGACCCATCTGGGCGTACGGTATGCAAATCTGGAAATGTGCCAAACCTTCCCAAATCCGCACTATACAAGCTTCCCAGTCCATCACTCTCCGGCTAATAGCCTCGGCCCCATGGTACGTAACAAATGAAACTCTACACAATGATTTAAGAATTCAAACAGTTGACCAACTTGCTAAATTATACTATAACAGATTTCACTCCAAACTGCAACAACATCCCAATCCTTTAGTCACCCACCTAGCATCACGTACTCTTCCTGACAACCCACCACGCTGACTTAAAAGAAATTGGTGCCGTGAGCTATTAAATAAATGAACAAAAAAAAATAAATTACTGGAGGGTACCATCGCTGGATGATTTCCCTCATCATGTGCCTCATGTGTATTTATTATGTATATAGTGTTTTATCAGTTATCAATTTTACTTATTGTGTCATGTAATACAGATTGTAAATTTTCAAATAAAAAAAAAAAAAAAGAATATGTTTAATACGAATGGTTCGCAATTATAAGTTGTCCCATACTCTGCAGTTTATCGATAGCGGAGTTTAACGTTCGCACATCATTATTTTTAATCATTAATATTATGCCACCTCATATTCAAAAAAAATATTCACTGGAGAGCATAATAAAAACACGTCCGTATGTAGGTTAGATTAGTTTAGGTTAATCTACATAATGATAAATATTTTATATTAACACAATGATAGATCATTAATATTCTAATAATATTGTGAGATTGTATTATAGAGTTTAATACTATTTATTAATTAGCATGTTTATCATTTTATTCCAGAGTATTTCAGTGAGTGCATTATTTCTACATAAATATATTTTTTTAATTTGACGTATTGAACATTTTTAACTCGATTTATGAAATTTGTGTCTCAAAACATTTTTAATTATAGCCATTCTTTTAAATGTTCACTTACTTGCTGATAACTATATGTATCAGATCTTTCAATAATAAATAGGATATGACTATAATCATCATTATACCGGTAGATATATTCACATTAAAAATCAAGTTGACTGTGCACAAGTAGCAATTATGGTTCATAAACATTTATTTATAAGTAAATATTTGCGGTGACAAACATAGTTTATATTTGGTTTTTGATACCAATTATTAAAAGATTTCTATACAGTAGCTAACATTGTATATACTGGATTCATTGAAATTGCAAACAAATTTGATTTACGAATCTTTTGTTGTATTTTTGACCGATATTATTGGTTCATTTTACGAGTACGATGTATAATTATGAAAAATCAAAATAGTACTTTGAATTTTTAAAGTCTACGTTTGTTTGATAAAGGATATTATATCCACATGGATTCTTATAAAACCGAACCATAATTTTAGAACAATTATCAATATTTCAAGCACATATTATTACTTTTGATTTAAAATTGAATTATAATAGACAATTTTAAACTCGTGTGATTATATTTTTTTTCTATTCTTGATTAGACTGTAAAATCAGATACAGATTATATTATATTAAAATTACAACTTAAAAATTTTATCTTTTAGTTAAAATTATAATACGTAAGTATGTTATTAATTTATTTGAAATTTAATTGCATGTAAATTATATTTATAACTATTATGGTGTGTTTACTATTAAATATTTTTATTTACTTTTATTAACAATGTTTGTGAGATATTGAATTATATTTTATCTTATGATAACATCTTTACCGTAATTTATTGAAATATGTTATGATGTTTTATTTTTCACATATTCCATTAAAAAAATCAACTTTACGCTCGATTATACTAAACTACAATCAGAAAAATCCGTTGTTATCATGATGACACGGAACGTCGGTGGCCGGACTGGCGTTGTGTCGTTGATGTGGTGACTGTGAACTCTGATAGCACGGGTTTGATTTAAGGGAATAAAACAAAAACAAAACGACGGAAATACGCACCATTGCGTATGACAATATAACTTTATTTTCGTTCTTGTGAAAAAAATTACAAAAAAAAACTAAGAGTCGCGCACGTGAGTGCAATTACTCGTACGCCGGGGCGTGGGCAACTTTAGTATTTCGTCTAAGTGAAAACAAAAAAGCGCAAAAGAATGAGTGTGTGTACTACGTGGAAAGGTATGATCGGCCGTTCGGTACCCTTTTCCGGAACCGTACCAGCGCTCCTATACCTTTGTCGGCCGGGGCGCTGGCGTCGCCTTACCGTGAATTGGTGGTTGGTAACAAATATGAGTTAAGTTAGGTTACCTAACCTAAACAATGAAAAATAAATATGAGTAAAAAAAAAGTAATTAGTAATTGTCTATATTTTTTTACATAAATATGTTGTTATCTCATTTTGATCTTGACAATAATGTGTTATTATCATCTACAGCTCTGTTAACTAGTATAATAAATTAAAAGGTCTATCATTATCCCATCTATCAATTTCTTTGATATTTGTTAGTTATAAATTATTTCCACACTACTTTTATAAAATATTTATAACGTTAAATTCTATATAAATATAACAATTTAGTTTTTTTTTTACAGTTATTGCAAACAATTACCGAAATGTTATTTCTAGTATGTATTATTGTGTACCTATCAATATTTACTATAGATACTTAAATACAACCTATGTTATATAAATATTATACATTTTTTAATTTGAATTTATTGAGATAAAATCCTGATTTTGTTGTGAATAAAATCATTTTTTTTAACTAGGTACATTTTTACTCAAGTTTAATAATAAACTTGTTAAAAGATAATCTGTTTGTAAACATTCAACCAATCTAATACCGATTAATTTTGTAGCACTTGAGAACAAAAACATTGGACCTGTGGACGATTACTGTATTACTCAAACCAGAGTAAGATCTGATATTCATTTAAATATGTTTACAAATATATTCCAATATGCTAAAACAGTAAGGATACCTGTTGAAGAACCGGGTCGCAAACGAGGTGCTACTTCCGAATTAGGGGAGAGTTCATCAAAGAGGAGATAATTATGTTATTTTATAATGTGTAAAATTGAAATCACTATATTAGTTTTCAGGTTATCTGACATTGATAACAATTAAATAGTTTAATTTTCTCATTAAATTTATTTATATTATTTATATTTCATATTAATATTTTTGTTATTATATTAAATAATTTTTTCTCATACTTGAGATTATTACTTTGTAAATTGATTTATAATATATTTTTAAAATTATGAAAATAATATAAGTAAAGATTAGTATATTGTATAATTATTTTGTATGATTTATTAGTATTTTGTAGAGATGTTTCGGGTAGATAATTTGTTATAAACCGAGTACCGTGTACTAGCCGAGTAAAATTTTTAATACTAACCGGGTACCGAGTACTGGCCGAGTAAAATTTTTAATACTAACCGAGTACCGAGTACTGACGAGTAAACATTTTTTTTAAACACATAGTATTGAATATTGAGTATTTAATAAATAATAGTTAATAATTATTAATTAAGCAATTATAATATACTAATTAGCCAAACATAGAGAGAAACACTATTGAGTATTGAGTATTAACATAAAATATCAAAAATAAAACAAATAAAATTATAATAAGTATTATAAGGTACCCCGTCAGTAATTAATAATATTATTATAATACAATAAAAAATATTTTTAGCCAGGTAAAAATGTAGGACGAAGGTATTACGCCGGTACCGAGTAAATGCCGGGTAAACATTCAGTATTACGCCGGGTACCGGGTAAGAGCCGAGTCTTAAATATGATATCGAGTACTCGGCAATCGAGTAAAAGCCGGGTACTCGCGGAACATCTCTAGTATTTTGTAACGCTCACAAAAAAAAAAAATTTCGACTAAACTCTAACTTAAGGAGGAAAGAACAAATTTATTATTTAAAACCAAAATGTATACTGTTTTAATAAATAAAGTACTATAATGACCCACTTATCCTGTACTGAAAATCAAATCATATTATTATGATAATATGTTTCTGAAAAGTTTTAAATACATATGATACATATTTTATGATATAATTAAGCAACTTATGCTTTTGAGTGCACACGGAAGACTGCTGTTAATATAATATATGTTTATTAGGTATAGATAATCAAATAAATAAATGTTTAACCGTTTGTTCTACAAGATATTATAAACAGGGAAAAATGTCTTTCTTACTGTTATCAAGACCCATCCAACTCTAATGCAGGTATTATACATTGAACGGGCCAGGAGCATTTACTAATATGTAATATGATAATAACTTTATATGTTATAATATATCTGGTCACCAAAATAATTCACACGCTCTACATACAGCTAAATCTATGTGATGCGTGCGTATAATATGTGTGAATAGAACTCAACAGAAAGTGGACATGTTCGCCGAGCAAAACCTGTGAGTGCTAGTTTGTGGGTGGTGTGTATTTTGTGTGTGCGTACTTAACTATTAAAACAGATAGGAAACTAAATAAATGGTACCTCAGTAGTTAATAAAAGATATTTTTTTTCTCAGCTTACCGGTCCATTAAGGACCATTGCTGCCTTCAACAAGTCTCTCCATTCCTCTCTATTGTACGTATATTCATAACTCATATTCTGGTCTATGGCTTTCACATCCTTAGCAACTACATCAATCCACTGGGTCCTTGGTCTTCCTATGGGTCTTTTTTTGTCCAATTTTTCCAAAAGTACTTTTTTTATTAGTTGAACATCCGCTCTCCAAGTTTGTCCAAACCATTTTAGTCTTTTATTCCTGATAAAGGCTAGAATGTTTGGTCTTCTAAATAACTTTGTCTCACTCGCGTACGTCACTATTAGTCGCAAATAGCTATGTAACAAGCGTACCTTTGATGTCCATGATAGTAATTTTTATTTTAGGAGCGTAATTATACTATAGTAACACCTGTTCCCACTCGTGATTCTTTCATTTATCTCTTGATGCATATTATTCTTGTTATTGACGTTTACTCCCAAATACTTGAAGTTGGTCCACTGCTTCGAATTTCCAAGCCGCATTTTTTGAACTAAAAAAAACATGATTGCATCTCTCAAATTTGTTGTATAGTCTACAAACTAGTACTAAGTTTTTAAAGAAAAAAATAATAAAAAAATAGATCAACAACTTTTCTAAAGGCATATAATTTTGTTAGTGTTACTGCTTTTAGTGTTATTCATAACGAATAATTCAACAACGGTAATGCAAAAGTGTTGAAGTTACCGTCGAACGATACACTCACATATTTTCAAGATGAATGTCCGAATTTTATGCCAGATCTTAGAGAGCCTGTACGAATCACTTACCGGTGTATAATCTATAGTCCATTCAAAATAAGAAACGTAGACGGTGGCCGACTACTGTGTATGGGCGTGGCCTCACTACGCATATCGAGCTTTGACACCGTCGCCAGCGAGAGCTTCGCCTCATTCTATTGTTGACCAGTGATGCGAACAAATAACTTAAAATGCATTGTTTCCTATTTTGTCGCGGGACCGGTACGTCGACAACGGTCGTATGTCAGCGGCCGTCGTCGGTAAAATAGACGCACAGTGGGAGAAACATCTGTCCGCCGCCGTCAAAAACTGGTCGCCGCTGTCTACGTTTCTTATTTTGAACGAACTATAACTTATTACAATATAATATGGTATAATAATATTTTATATAAAACAAAATTCTGTTATTCCACTTAATTACATTTTATTTTTTCTTACCCACCTTTGCAGAAAGAGCTGTCAGTATATTATAGAAGTATAATTGTTTTAATTTTAAAATTAGGTATTATACAATTGTATTCTATTAAATGGATTATGGTTGTAGTATAATATCGTCTATATTGTTATCTACAACATCATATTACGATATTACGCGATAATTTATTAAATATCTATTTTGCTATCGACAATACTATATATCAACGGATCTCAATTCTCAACCTGTGGAGGCTCGCCAGCTCTCTAGGGAGGTGTGAAATTTTTTTTAAAAAAAACATTAAAATCTTATTTTTGATTATTTATATTTCATCAATACAAATATAAGTTTTTAAAATGTCAATACATAATCATATATATAAGCCAAGACAAATAGTTTAATGTACTATTTTTATTAATATTTGGATATACACATAATACATAGATTTTATAACAACACGATAAAATCGTTATAATATGATGGAACTCAGTAGTTCTATACTTTATTTAGTATCTCAGTTAAAATACATTGATAAATTTCCTATTATAGATCAATGATCAACCTATATATTAATTCGTTTAAATAATCATCGGCTATCTGCTATCTAACCGGATTTTAAGGCTTTATATGTTATGAATATATTTCAATTTACTGATAATATTCAAACATTTAATTTTTAAATATTATGAAAATATATTATTGTCGTGATAAACAATACGATATACGAAAACAAGTTTTGTAGAACGATAATAATAGATACACTGCCGCCGCCGTAATTTCGGTACTCATGACGTCTGAAAATTAGGTTAGATTTTTATGTCCCAATTCAATAAAACAACTTTTGTTGAAATTTTAATTATGCTCTGTAGTTTGATTGTATTAAATAATTTTAATCTTGTCGAACCTTAAGTTATAAAAACATATTTATTGCAAAGAAGCGATTGTGAACGCAGCCCGAGGAAAATATATTATAACGATCTATATTCATATAATAATAACAATAACAGTCTGCCAAAACAGTACGGCGGCCCGTGTGTTTCCAACTACCTTGAAACCTGACCTTATTTTTGTGCCTGTATTTTGTTATTATTATTATGTTTTATTAAAGGTTATGTGATTAATTAATCGATTATTCGAATAATTGATTATTTTTAACGAATGATATATAATCGGCTAATCGATTGAAAAATGCAATTCTAGGCGGGAAAGTTATGTGAAATTGTTATGTCAGAGATATTGTCATTTATAAATTCACCAAATCAGAAAACCAAAAATAGTTTTTATACTTAAGCTGAATGTCAGCATTGTTAGCATTATAGTCAACCAAACTTAACAGGGGTGCATTTAGTACGGGAAACGAAGTATATCAGCTAATATAAATCATTAATTTTCAGTAAAATATATCTGATTTAATAAATAATAGAAAATGAAGAATTATATGTTATGAATATAACAATTCAATATTATCATTAATTCTTCTATACATATTTTATCCTATACACCCATATATATATATATATATTATAAGGTGTTGTTGTCCGTTTCACGTACGGGTTTTGCACTTTGCCCAGATGCGGTAACTATAGTTATATTTATTGTTGATAAAATTGTTTATGATGACACAACTAATAATTACGCACCTTAATTATCCCGATATTAATATCAGTTCCAATTAATTATCATTTAACAATAGATTTGCCGTGCACGTATGTGCGTATTATATAATATCAAATACAATATGTAATGACTAATGGGTATATTATCGGAAAATAAATGTAATTATACACATATTATGTGGAAACTGCAGGTTAAATATTGAATATATTAAAAATTAAATAAAAAATCTTACAGGGTATACTTAAATAATCATAAAAAACCTGAAATAGACGTTTCAAATATAAGTTTTTAAAATTTCAATACATATTCATAATAGCCAATAAATATAAGCCACGACAAATACTTAAATGTACTTTTTTTTATTAATATTTGTATATACAAATAATACATAGATTTTATAACAACACGATGCCATTAAAAAATCGTTATATGGTGTAACTCGGTAATTCTACAGCTTATTTAGTAACTCAGTTAAACGATATCGATAAATTTCCTATTATAGTTCAATGATCAACCTATATACTAATTCGTTTAAATAATCATTGTCTATCTGCTATCTAACCGGATTCTTACGCTCTAGCACAGTTTTATCTCAAAGTAAAGATAAAATAATTTAATACAAATCATCAATTATTGGGTATAGTATTTCTGATTTATAAAATGTTAGAAGTCGAAGTATTCTATTATGTTATGAATATATATCAATTCACAGATAATATTCAAACATTTAAATTTTACAAAAATATATTATTGTCGTGATAAACAATAGGATAACGGAAACAATTCCAGATAGCAATTATAAAATATTTATATTGTAGACGTATGAATAGATACACGGCCGCCGCATATATCTTCATGATTTCGGTAATAATTTTTGTTGACGTTTTTATTATACTCTGTAGTTTGACGGTATTAAATAATTTTAATCTTATCGTAAGTTATAAAAACATATACATTGGAAAGGGGCGGTTGTGAACTCAGCGTGAGGAAAAAAAATCTACAAAAGGTTTACTGTCAATTCGTCCCGTATTGTTTACTATTTTCTTCTATTTAATAACAGTTCACAATAGATAATCGTGATTCCTGAACAATATGAAAAGTGGCAATAGTACATTTTGGAATATCAACCCCTATGGCCGTATTTTGTCAGCAATAAATTGTGGACGATTTTCAAGGTTGAAAACCGAGAACAGTATTTACTCCAGAACTACTTGATAGTTCTATATAATTTCTTCTTTGTCTGTAAGAATCATTTTTACACATTATAATTTAATACATCGTAGATACTTCTAAAAAATCATTCAATATAAAATATAAGCTATAAATAATAATTACATACTTGTTTATCTATATGAAAATAGATTTTTATTTTTTAATATCACGTTATTCGATTGAGTTTGTTGACACAATTGTAATGTAAAATAAATATACTAAACTAGGAAATTTTCTATTCCAAACTGAATAGCATGTTTTAATCATCAATAAATTATATTTTATGTATAAAATCGTATAATAAGATAATATTATAATGATACAGATAATATTTAAATATTTAAATATTATGGAAATATATTGTCATGATAAAAAATACGATAACGAAAACAATTTTTGTAGAACGATAATAATAGATACACAGCCGCCGCATGTATCATTGTAATTATTTCGGTACACATGACATCAAAAAATTAGGTTAGACAACAGACTTAGATAAGTTATTGGAAAATGATAAGTGCTACATCGTGGAATATTTTCTCTTTATTAACAAAAAACAATTAATTGATCTATTATTATTATTAAAAAAAATATTTTGTTTTTCGTAAAACTGTTATTCCATAACTTAACATTATGAAAATAATCTCCCACACATCATGGGGTGGCGATTCTTCGACATTTCTAAAAATTCACAGAGCACTAATTAGATCCAAATCCGAATATGGTTCAATAATCTTCAGAACAGCCAATCCAAAACATCTAAAAATGATTGACGTACCACTAAACACAGGCATACGATTAGCAATAGGAGGCTTTAAATCTAGTCCAATAGTGAGTTTAAGAAATATTGCGAACGAACCTCCCCCCTACATAAGAAGGACACTCAACAATATACTATATGCAGCTCGAACAATAAAAAACAAAAATAACCCAACAAATAAATATATAGATAACGTCATAATTAAATAAGCTGAAAAATTACGAATAAATATAAGAGAGATAGTAACAAGAAATCCTAAAACTACCCCCTCACGGTATTTTTCCATTTTTTAACATTTAATAAACTATTAATAAAAACTATTTATAATATCATAAAGCAAGCGATATTTTTTTTTCAGAATAACTAATTAAGTATGTATATTTGTTTAAATAATCATTGGCTATCTGCTATCTAACCGGATTCTTACGCTCTAGCACAATTATATCTCAAAGTAAAGATAAAATAATTTAATACAAATCATCAATTATTGGGTATAGTATTTCTGATTTGTTAATTCTAAGAAGTTGAAGTATTATATTATGTTATGAATATATTTCAATTCACAGATAATATTCAAACATTTAAATATTATGAAAATTTATTATTGTCGTGACAAACAATACGATAATAATAGATACCCGTCCGCCGCATGTATCATCGTAACTTCGGTACGTATGACGTCATAATATTAGGTTAGACCACTTAGACTTTTATGTCTCAAAAAAATAAAATAATTATTACAATTATTGTCCACGTTTTTATTATTCTCTGTAGTTTGACAATGTTAAACAATTTAATCTCATTGAGCATTTTGTTATAAAACATATAGGTACATATATTGAATAACCAATAGGATGATGCATATTTTAAAATGATAATTATTTAAAGATTGTAAAATTTTCAATTTTTTTGTTTATAGATATCAAATTATTGATATAATTTATTAAAAATAGAAATTGCTACGTCACAGATTTTGTTTCACTTAAATCTGTTTTTACGTACAAAAATTAAAACACCAATAAATTACTAAGCCTAATATAGAAATAAATTTAAATTTTATATATATATATATATATATTTACATTGATTTTATATTATACATTATAAAGTCAATGATATCAGGTTAGCTCAAATCAGCAAAATGATAAAATTACAAGTGTAATATAATAAGACACACACAATTAAATCATTGTATAATATAATTTATTACATTATTACTATTGAGAAATACCTAATATATTTAAAGACATTTTGGCATTAAATATGACGTATGAGTTATATTTTTCTGAATTGTTAACACATTTTACTTTATTTATTCAATTTAATAACAGTTTAGAATAGAAAATCGTGTTTTCCGAACAATATGAAAAGTAGCAATAGTACATTTTGGAATGTCACCACTTATCTTGTCTACAACTTGGACATTTGTCAACTCTTGCGAGATCACTTTAAAAGTGACTAGAAGAACAAGATTTACTTCTATATTATACTTGATATTTATAAATAATATCTTCCTAGTCTGTAATAATTAATTTATATATTATAGATTAATACATCGTAGGTACTTCTAAAAGGCAATTCATCATAAAATATGATAATGCTATAAATAATAATTACATAATTATTTATCTATATGAATATCAATTATTATTTTCAAAATTTAGGTCTTTCGCTTGAGTTGGTTGATACAATTTTACTAACGAAATAAATATACTAAACTAACAATTGGTAATATTTAAACAGATGATGTTGAGGATTAGTCATCAATCTGAAATACAGACGACTATACCTACCTATTAATTCTTCTGAATAAAAAAAAATTATCGTTCCTTTTATGATATTAAACTAAATAACATGATATTTAAAATAGTTTTAATTAAATTGTTAAAAAGAAATAAAACGGAAAACTCAAAAATGTCCACATTGTTTTTCAACGATACATACATTTTTTTTTTAAATTTCTTTTAAGATTGAAAGAGTATAACACGCGCTTGAAATTAACATAATATATTTATACCTGTGTATATTATATTAATATACATATTATATTATAATTGAATAAAAAAATATTTTATGCAATTACATTTTTGAAATCCAAAAGGTGGTATTATCGATTTGTTGATTAAAGAACATCGATTCAGAAATTATTTAAAATACATTTCAAATAAATAAATTTTCACCATAAATACTTTTCAAACATTTTTTTTTCTACTTTTCTACTAGTTAGCTTTCCAAATTAATGTTGTAATAACTAAATTAAAATTGTCATGTTACATTCAACTAGGTATGATTAGAAATTTTTATATCACTTAATTAATTGTATACTAAAAAATGAAAATAAATAAAACTTGTTATATTATAGACATTTTTTAATATTAGGTAGGTATTAGGGTTGTTAATGAAATATAAATAAGAGGATAAAAAAATCAACTAAAAAAATATCATTCCCAAATAATGTTGTTGCATTTAAGTATATTTATATTTTTTAATATTCGCATTCACCAATGAACGAGACATCAGGAATATAATGCAATATATTCATAAAGTTAAATTGAAAAATACTATAATAATTTCAAATACAAATAAGTCCTAGATAGTATTTTAAATACTTTTCAAATACTTATATTAAAGAGTAGAAATACTATTAAAGTATTTAAATACATGTACTCAAACAATTTTACTCAAATAATTTACAAGACTGTACATCCATTACAGTGATAAGTTACACACACGACAACAATTGTACCTAATGGAAAATAGAAAACGCTACGTCACGGCTAATTTTATCGTTATTAAAACAAAAAAAATGGTTGATCTATCATTATTATTAAATCTCACGTATAACTGTTATTCCATACAAAAATAAAAATATCGATTAATTACTAAACCTAATAACGAAATAAATACAGATTTTGTATGTATATATTAACATTGATTTTATAATATATATTATGAAATCAATGATATTGGGTTAGCTTAAATCAGCAAAATGATAAAAATACAAGTGTATTATACATGACACACACATTTTAATCATTATATTGTATAATTTAGTGAAAAATATATTTAATGAAAAACAAAAATAAAATGATTATTATAAAATATTTTATTGTATTTTACCTAGACTATATTATAACACACATATTAAGGGAAAATATATGATTAATCATAACAATTGTATTATATATATAATTAGTAATATAGTTACGTGATAATTTACGTTCAAAATCAAATTAATTGTTATTTAATGAACAATTTTTCGATATACTTATTTTTCCATTCATATTAGTATAAGATCAATAGTAGTTCTTTTAAAAAAAATATTAATAATTTAGGTAATAAAAAATAAAAGTTTTATTTTGCAATAAAAGAGTTGAACTAAATTGAATGATAAAATGTACAGATTAAAAAATCCGCTAATATATAATATAGAATAAAAACAAAATTTAATTTCAGATTATAAAGTGAAGTAATGAAAAAAAAAAAAAAAGCGATAATTTCTTTTTATTCCGTGTGTATTACCATTTAAAAATATTTAAAATTATTAGACACGATTATTTTATCTTGCGTATTTTAACGTTTCAAGCTTTTTAAGTTATAAAAAAAAAAATTTAAATGTATTTAATATGTAATAAGTTAAGTATATTTTTTTGCTACAAGTAATTGATTTTTCTCAACTACTAGTGAGAATTTCAATATTTACGACTTATACTTTTTGAATAACATCATAATATGATATTATATTAAATCGTTGTAGGATATATTGTTGTTTTACAGGATTTCGTAAAAAATTAAATTTCATACGCTCATAAAAGAATTTATATATATATATATATATATATATAATAACCTAATATTATGACGTCATGCGTACCGAAGTTACGATGATACATGCAACAGCCGCGTATCTATTATTATCGTTTTACAAAACTTGTTTTCGTTATCATATTATTTATCATGACAATAATATATTTTCATAATATTTTAATACTTGAATAATATCTGAATTATCATAATATTTTATAAAGCGATGTCCATTAGTTAACTAATATTGAGCACCGTTTTTTTTCTAACTGCTTTTATTTTCTATTTTATTTTGGATTGAAATATATTCATAATATATAATACTTCATTTTCTATTATTTATTAAATCAGATATATTTTACTGAAAATTAATAATTTATATTAGATATATTTCGTTTTCTGTACTAAATGCACCCCTGTTAAGTTGGTTGACTATAATGCTAACAATGCTGACATTTAGCTTAAGTATAAAAACTATTTTTGGTTTTCTGATTTGGTGAATTTATAAATGATAATATCTCTGACATAACAATTTTACATAACTTTTTCTCGCCTAGAATTGCATTTTTTCAATGCGAAAGACCTAAATTTTTAAAATAATAATTGATATTCATATAGATAAATAAGTATGTAATTATTATTTATAGAATAATCATATTTTATGATGAATTGCCTTTTAGAAGTACCTACGTTGTATTAATCTACAATATATAAAAATAATTATTACAGACTAGGAAGATATTATTTATAAATATCAAGTATAATATAGAAGTAAATCTTGTTCTTCTAGTCACTTTTAAAGTGATCTCGCAAGAGTTGACAAATGTCCAAGTTGTAGACAAGATAAGTGGTGACATTCCAAAATGTACTATTGCTACTTTTCATATTGTTCGGAAAACACGATTTTCTATTCTAAACTGTTATTAAATTGAATAAATAAAGTAAAATATGTTAACAGTTCAGAAAAATATAACTCATACGTCATATTTAATGCCAAAATGTCTTTAAATATATTAGGTATTTCACAATAGTAATAATGTAATAAATTATATTATACGAGTATAATGATTTAAATGTGTGTGATATGTAATAAGCTTTGCATAAAATTTTAAAGATTTTTTGGGAAACTAAATTTTTTCTATCGGCATTTCAAAAAAAAAAAAAAAAACTTAATGAAATCAAAAATTTCAATCGTCTATAAATATCTTAAAAAATATATTGAAAATGTAATCGTAAATAGACAACGCTAATATAAATATTTAGTGAAAATTTAAAAGATAATATGGTTCGTTTTTGAATTTCAGCAAAATTAAAATTCGATATTATCTAAATCTGATTATGCCCATGTTTCCCGTTTTTCCGTTACTTTTTTTAGGGGTTTTCCTGGCGTATTTGGAAACTACTAGACAATTTTTAGTTTTTTCCCCCCAAAGTTCCACATAGATTCACTTTAAATCAATACATTCATCACTCCATTAAGAATCTAAAACTATGGTGGCAGTAAATACTACTCTACCGTACAATAGGTGTCGAGTGGGTCACTGACCACTGTAATGTTTGTGTTTAATTTCAATTCAATAATATGATAATACCCCCTTTTGCATTTCGAAAATGTAATTGCATAAAATAAAAATTTATAATATTATTATAGTTACAAAACATGTTTTAAATCTCTATGAGTTATTATAAATAATAATTAGCATCATTATTTTAATTTAAAAATTATAAAAAGAGGATATTTTAAATTTTAAAAATATAGGTACCTATAAAATATAAACAGATCAAAAATTAAAACACTAAAAATATTATAATATTTTTATTCATTTTTAATAAATGAATATGTATATATTTATATAATATATATTATGCATTATGAAAAGTTAAAGTGCTAATATTATTTTAATCTTAAATGAAAATTTAAAAATATATGTTTCTTCGAAAAATAATGTGGACATTTTTTAGTTTTCCGTATTTTTCCATTTTTTAACATTTAATAAACTATTAATAAAAACTATTTATAATATCATAAAGGGAACGATATTTTTTTTTCAGAATAACTAATTAAGTATGTATATTGTCATCTTTATTTCAGAAAGATGAATAATCATCATCGTTATTTGTCTAAATATTACCAATGACAGTTTAGTATATTTATTTCGATATTACAAATAATTGTATCAATAAACTCATACAGAAAACGTAATTTTAGAAAATAATAACCGATTTTTATTTATATAAATAAGTATGTAATTATTATTTATAGCATAAATTTCATATTGAATGTCTTATTAGAAGTACCTACAATGTATTGAACTATGTATAATATGTAAAAATAATTATTAAAAAATCTATAAGAAGTTATAATGTAAATAGATGTAATACACAATACACGTAAAATGATATTTTGTCAATTAGAAAAAAAGGAATAAATATTTTCAAAATATGGTTACGGTCAACGAAGCACGTGTACAGGGGGTGGTTCAATCCTCCCTCCTTCCGCGAAAATTATATTTTGTGTACGTGCCATCGGTCAACTATGATACAAGAACGGTTTTTCAAATTAACCTCCCATTCATATTGAGAGAGGCATATCAAACACTTTTGACAGAGAAGATATTTTAAACAATATTGCAAGTGCTTACGATACAGTGGCATAAGTATAAAAATTATGCCACAATTCGAAAAAAGTTAAAGGACCCCATTCTTATTCTTTTTAAATATAAAATAATAAAACTAGATGCATGGAATATCCTTAATAGTGTATTTGATTATTCTTTTTTTATAATTTTTTAATTATACATATAGATTTATAATTTATTAAAAAATAACAGTTACATATTATTAACAGTAAACATTTAACTTTATGAGCTTTTAAGTCCACAAAGCTATCAATAAGTTGCGAAACATTCATGTGTTCTACTCCACCAGCTTCTAAATTCAACTCGAATGAAAATAATATATAATACATTTTTTTTTTAAATTTGTTGGAATATAATATTATATAATCTGTAATAGTTGTAATCACATTAATATGATAAACATTCTGCAGTAAAATACGATGTGATATTGGTAGTACAAATAAAATATAATCTTATGGTATAAATTATCCAATACGTCTTCAGTTTAGTGTTCGGCCACCACAATATTTTAACTTAAATACAATTATCACACAATAACCTTGTTGCACAACCTTCTGTTCGATAGTATACGTTGTACATATTGTAGATTGTGTTATATTCAAAGAGCGTTCAAAAACCGTATACACGCGATTTAAACGAATAACTATATGAACTGTCAGGAAATATTTTACAAAACTAAATCAAACTTCATACAAACATTGATTTTAATAACAATTTGAGTAAATCATATTTATATCATTAGCTACACTTGTATCCTATAAATGATAATCTTGTACACTACTGTGATAAAGTAACATTAGTAATCGGGGTCAAAAGTAAAAAATGTCCAGTATTTTTCAAATGCGTGAAGAAAACACATTAAACATTAACGGAAAAATGGGAATTGTTACGCATAACCAGTTTTCGACAAAATCGATTTCGTTATTTTGCTGTAACTCAAAACGAATCATTGCAAAATTTTCGATATTTCCAAGTTTTTGTTTTAAATGCAGATAAAAAACATTTGGCATTCCAAAAAATCTTTAAAATTTAATACATGGTTTATTATAAGTTTTATTTTGATTAAGCATTGTGTTTCAAAATCGAAAATGTGTATATAAAATAAACTATTTATAAATAATACTAATATGCATTACTATTTAAACATTTATATCTGTTTTCTTAACCTAGTTTTGAATACTGTTTTACTAAATAAATATTAGTTTGTTTGCACGTTTGTTAAAACAACGTATACTCGTAGATAAAACGTGACTAATAGGTTAAATATATCATAATGTATCGACTTAAACATAAGAAGACAAATAATGAATATTTTTTGTTGTCGTAGTATATTTGTTGTTACGTATTATTTGATTGTTTTTAATTATTTAATGTCGTAGAGTGAGGTAGGAAGCTATACAAAATATAATAGCTATAAAAGTAGCTAAAGAGTATTATTATCGTCATTTCATAATTTTACATTCACATAATTTTCATTCTCCGTGCATATAAAATAATTAAAATGATTAATTTTAAACAGTATTTTATAACTATTACAATCTCAGTTATCCCATTTTTGATTACTCCTGCAACTGCATATACAGAATATCAAAATTATTTTAAAGGTGTGATCATATTTATTGTTTATTAATTATTATTGTATTTATATTCAATACATAACTTAAACCATTTCTTACATTTTATGTTTTTTATAGATTTGAAATCAACAAAACTATATGATGAATTTATCGTAGATGATGCTGGTATGGTTAAATGTATTTATTTTCAATTATTATTTTTTTATTATCGTTTTTATATTGATAATTATTTATAAAGGTTAGAATCTAAAAAAAATTATTGATATTTTACTATTTAATAGAGAGAAACATAACTTACATCGTTTTTTACTTTTACACAATTTTTTTTACACAATATTGCATAAAAATCCAAGCCTAGTCATCTGTAGTATAACTATTATAATACAAATTTAATATATATTTTATAAAAACTTTTCCTATGAATTTAAAAATATATATATAATATATATATTATATTATTTAAAAATCATTGCCAACTTAATTTGAAAACGACTAAAATGGCTTTGGTCGAAACGGAATATGAGCGAAACGGGTGCCGCTCATATTTATTACCTATATTTTTAAAGTATCGAAAATATAACGCGTGAAGATTTTTAGTAATTTATTACTAATCGAAAATATGAAAATAATAATGTCATGAGTTATACTATAATAAATATAATACTAATAATTGTTTTTTCAGCCGATCTAAAATGTAATGTTTTTTACTTATTATTAGTCAATAAATAGAAACTCAGCATAATTTTAATATTAAGTATTAAATGGTTGATATTTTATATTGAATATTCATAGCGTCTTTGATAGTTCGATGACGTTTGAAATAATTGAAAATACCCTGTATTAATAAAGTTAATTATTCAAAAAATATATATGAAAATGGAATTTCTGTTTGAAATAGTTAGGTTAGTTAAACATATAATAAACTATTGATAGTATTTTATTTAAAGTTGTTAAAGTAATTATTAAGACATAATAAGTATATAGTTGATAATTTCATATTTGATACCTCGTATAGATGCAACGTTTTGATAGCCCCATAACAGATTCTAAAAAAAAAATCACTAAATATTGAATCAATCAATAGTAAGCAAGTTACTTCGCAGTTACCGTTGAAAAGCGATTAGTTTATTTGATATTTTTGAATCGTAAAATTTATCAATTGTTTAGGCTATTAATACCAATAATAATTTAATAATTATTATTTAAAAATTTAACAGATTTTCTAATAGATATTGCTGGATTTTCGAGTAAGCATTTATATACTATTAAGTAGTTATTGCATTGTTCTTTGAAGAAAATTTGATATAGTTATAACAATAATAATATAATATAAGCATTGACACCTACAATAATTAATGTTTTGTATAACGACAAATTATATTACCTCTATAGTAGTCTAATATCTATAACGTCTATTTTAAATTAATTGAAATAAAACATTATTTTATAAGACCTCACACCTTAACAATAACTCATACGAAATTCGACACACTAATGCAACAAAGGTAAAATACCAATAAATAATGTTTTATTGATTACTATTGTTCAAACAGTTACAGTATTTTATTCTTTGATACTTCATAGAAGTAAAAATAATCTTCCGCAAGATAATTATCGATTATTAAAAATATTCAAGAACTTTTGTCAATAGTTCATATCTACTTGTACTTGTACTAAATAATTTAAATTGACATATGCTTTATATTAAATTTATATAATAAATTTACAGATAATTTGCAAGATGGTGCCGTGGAATGTGTAAGTAAGTATTTGAAATTAACTAACGTAACGCCTCACGTAAGAAAACTATAGCTACCGTATTATATCAAAATACTCTGCAAAATTCAAATTTACCGTCCGGAGCCCAAGCCCAACTGGACCTCCACTAAATACGCAGGTTGTTATATTCTTTAAGTTTTAAACTTCTCTAAAATCAGAGCAATTACACATTTCATACAACTCTTAGATTCAATACTAAGAAAAAACTTTTAATTCTTTTAAACAATTTTTAATTGAAACATTCAAATGTTTTACAATTCTTAATCAATATATACAATCGATTAATCTAAACATCGTACACATTAATAATATTGTTGCATACCTAGGATATTAAATTCACTAAATAAAACCCACACATGAAAGGTATGATGAAACAATTATTTGGGAAGTTTGAAAATCAAACATGTTAAGACCATTGTAAAAAGCATAGTGCTATTTGAATAAACTATAAAACTAATACAGAAGAATATGGAATTCGGAAGTCCGCCAACAAGAAACAAGTCAACAAGAATATGACCCGCATAGTATAGTCACCGCATTGTTCGACACCCTTTCATACTATGCTCATAGTGCTATCACAAATAGTATGTCAGGCGGGTTGTTAACGACACGACGGTTAGAAATATGAAAAGAACTTGAACTTAGGTCATAAGAACACTCATATTTAATTTTGACTTATAAATATAATTTCAAGTTGCATCGTAACATTACAGTTATCACAAAAAAAAACAGATTTATGTTGATGATATATTGTATATTTTGTTTTTTAAATAATTATTTACCTATTCCTTTTTTTTTTAGCTAACATTAGTATGTATTTTATATGATTTATTTTTTAATAAATTTTAAAATTAAGTTTTTTCAGTAATATAATAAAGTCGATTACCCATTTTTAGGTTATATAAACCGAATAAAAAAAAAATAATATTGTAAAAATTTAAAGTTTACAATTTTATTATCTAAACTACTAACTACTTATTAAAAATTAATAATCATCAACTGCGACAAATAATTAACTAATAATCACTTACTCTTTTAAGATTTCAACACATTTTTTGAATTAAATTAGAATATTATTTTGTGTATTTTTTTATCATTACTAAAGGGATGTTCTAAACCATAAACTATCTTTAATTACTATCAGATCGTATAACATACTATAGGATTTAACAATTTAAAATTGATGACATTATTAAAATGTTATTATATTAATTTTTTTATGAGAACTGTTCAAGACCAAATGTTTGATTTTGACACACTTAATAATGTTATACTATTTATTATCCTATAACGTTGATTTATATTTACTATTGTCAAAAATTGTTAACCGTATAATAATAAAAGATTATTTGATTTTAAAGATAATTTTGTCAGTAAGTATTTGTTTTTTAGATATATTGTATAATTCACATGTTTATAATTAGTTTATATTTATTAAAATTTTAGTTGTATTTAATTAAACCCACTCAATATTATAGCTTTATATAATGAATATGTTTGAAAGTCGTGATTCCTGATTTATGTGATCATAGGACATAGATATTCATTTAAAACTCTAATCCCCCGAACTCGCAAATAATGATTACTACAGTTGAGTAGTATAACACATTTAAAACTGTAGGTGAAAGCGATAGTTAAATAACTTACAGCCATTGTAAAAATATAAACTAGATAGCAAAACAAAATATCGAAACGTCGACTTAGTTCAAGAACAAATTAAAGAAAATCAATTATATAAATGACAAATGTGTAGAATTATTCAATTAATTGATAACTTAATAATTTTATTTTTATAGGTAGTCCAGGTAAATATTTATTTTAGAGATTAATATTTTGATTTATTGAACTAAAAAATAATTATTGGTATTGATTGTTGCTAGTTTGATATCACACTGGTACTCGGTAACGCGATAAAACATAATGGAAGTGACAGCAGTCAAAATGCAATTGATCACTGATAAATATTTCAGTTGACCTTAAAAATTATTGGCAGCGGAGGCTTGGCGTATAGCCTTCTTTAATCTGTATTGGATCATGTTCCATGATCATCAAAAGTCGTCGCTGACTATATTATGTAGTCAACAATGTAGCCGGAAAAATGAAACAAATCGGCCAGCTGTTTGACTGTCGCTTCTGTTATGTTCTATTTGGTCTCACGAATCGAAATTGAAGTTAAAAATACAATTATTGACATTATATTTCATTACGTGATGGTAGTCAATCTTGAGAATATCTTATAAGGAAAATTGGAAATTAAGAGTCCTTAACGTAGTTAAAAATTAAAATATATAGTTTTATATTCCATCTCAAATCTAGATATTGTATTGTTTTTAAGTATAATAATCACTTCTCACCTATCTTTATCTTTCCGATATTGTTTGGTGTATTATAGTTTATAGTTATTATCAGCATTTATAATTAAATAGTATAATGTGCAAGTGACTGAGTAGCGACGAATTCCAGCAAGGGTTTTAAGAGTAAGTTGATCCGTTAACCCGTTTGTTTGTGAAAAAAACAGATGGTTGATTGCTTCTGGTGAATAAATGTCATCCTTACTCTCATATTGTACCATCATCAATTTTTTTAAATAAATTTTCATGATCATTACCACTAACACCGTAATTTTATTCAATTTTTCTACGAGATAATTTTTTTTTGTACGTATCCAAATTTTAATATCTGTCAATTATGGGATCATTGAAGTAAATCCAATAACTCTCATTATTTTCAGTAGTTAGAACCAAAATAAGCTACTATAGAATTTGTTATTCATATAGTAAATATTAAATTTTAGATACCTGTAATCATAGTGTGTCGCTGTCTTTGTGTCTATGTGATAATGTTGTCCTGCAGACTTAGGAATATGTACATTGGAAGTTGTTTTTCATGTTGTGTCTCACCGATCTTCTATCACGATGTCATGATAATTTTTCATGCCAATTAAAACAATCGACACACATTTTAATAGGTAGTAAAAATTTCATTGTGGAAACTGTGTATGCACTTTATCAAATCGCCATTCTCCATCAATGACATATACCGTAGATTTACCTTTCGTAAAACCAAACTATTAGTTTGAAAGTTATTCTCAATAATTCTCCATTGGTTATAGCAAAAAGTAAATCAAATTTCGGTGGGATAGCAAATTCATCTTACTAACAGTGTATAGGATCAATACTTGCACGAAACGTCGTAATGTCGATACATAATTTTTTGAATTGAAACTAGAAATTGCTTTAGATTCACATTATAAAGGACGTTCTAAATAATTAGATTTTTAAATGTCTCTTCTATTAATCGTTCTTAAAAGATTTTATTTTATTTATTTATTTTTTTTTTTTGATACCCTCATTCCTATATTAACAATTATTAATAGCTATATAGTAAAATAAAATATGGTAAATTTTTTTAGAGGAATATGGTAAGTTAAATTTCAGTAACATCTTATACAAGGTTTTTCCTAATTATCCTAATTAGTTATATTAACTACGAACATGAATGATTACTTATACCTATATTATGTTTTTATTTTATTTAGAAAAATTGATAGGTACGTAATTTGTTAGTTTTTATTTTTATTGCGCGTTATACAATTTTATTTTATATTTTTTTGTGATACGTTTCTTACAGTAATTTTTTTATTATCATAATATAAAATATTAATCCCATTTTATCAAAAAGTTTAAATCAGTTTTATATAATTTATTAATTGTCCATTTTCTAGATACACTGAGTATGTATATTTTTGTTTTGTTTTATTTTATTTTTATTAAAATGTATTTTTTTATTTATTCTGTTCGAATTTCTTGAATTATAAAAAAAGCTCCGAAAAATGTCATTTCAATTTTGTTATTGGAATATAAAAAAAATTGAATAAAATGCATAGTTAAACCCGTAAACCTTGAAATACGCGAAAAAAATCAACAGTATTTTTTAAAAATACTCTTATTTACATTTAATATTAAAGACAATATTGTCAATATGCAAACAACAGTGTTCAGCTGTGATAGCCAGTTTAAATATACATGGTTGTATCCCAACTATTTCACTGGTAATTAATAAATAAAGGTAATGTAAAATATATAGAATAAAACAAATAATATTTTACTAGTGGACTGTATAAATTTTATTGCCTATAAGTAGGAAATCTAATGTACACGAGAACACCTTAAGTACTATGTTAGTCCTACCAAATGATAATAATACAAATAATAAATAATAATTGATCAACAAATCACAAACATGAGTGTGATAATAATAATATTATAAACGTAAGCACACGATGTTTATATCAACAACCGCTACAATACGATATAAAATGATAATATAATACAAAATGATTATACGGAGTGATACGTCTGACCTGGTCGCTGATCGGCTTCCCCATACGACATGTCGACGAATACGATATCCTCCAATCAAGTGTACATACGGTGGTTCATGATTTACTTCGTGGTATATGATTCACTTCATAAGGAACCAAAAACAATATAATAGTTGACCAAGCGTATGTTACGTAATGCGCGTATAACAACTACCAGTTAGTTAACGCGAATAATCAAATCGGGTGCGCAAGTGCGCAACAGCCAGCAACGACGACAACACAAACACGTGCGCAACAGCCAGCAACGACGACAACACAAACACGTGATCGATCGCTTAACGAATACGATGTCCGGAGAAAAACTCACGGATGAATGACAGCGAAGATAATAATTATTAGCATGTCATATCGTGCGCACTCGGGAGTACACGTATTTACGGCCGTATACCAAACACAACAATACGTAACAAACGAAAAATGCACGATTTAAAATTGCGTTACATTAGCGTGGCGTGAAAAAGCTCGGTAACAACACACGTACGCGTACTGGTTTCACGATAAAAACGGTTCGTGAGCGAACGCGACGATGGCCCGCCGACAACGTCGGCGCATGCGTAACCGGCACCAGTTCAAAACTTGAATTTGAAATGACTAGCGCCCTCTAGTTGGACTTGGTCCGAACATCCTCCCCCGCTTTGAAAGGATGCTTTCAAAGGAGACATTTCTCGGTCAGACCATATCACTGTGCGTTTACATGTTATAACAAGATATATACTAAAATTCCCAAAAAAAAAAAAAAAAAATTACAGAAATAGTACCTAATGAACGAACAAAAAAAAATATATGTACATTTTGGGAAATGACAAAATATGGAACAAGGAAGGAGAGTTAGTTAAGCGTTGTCAGTAGGTAGTTTGACCAACTTTACGACCGGGCGTTTCAGTATCCCTTCTGCTGTCTTGATGGTGGCTACACGAACCACTTGGTCAGCACCAGGATGGACGTCGATGACTCGACCCAGTTGCCACATCAACGGAGGTCGAGAAGGTGAATTTATGACGACGACATCTCCGACACCGAGACTGGGATTTTGATGGAACCATTTTTGTCTACTTTGCAGCGTATGGAGATATTCCCGACTCCATCGTTTCCAGAAGGACTGAAGGGCTTGTCTCACTAATTGCCACCGCTTGAGGTGATTCTGAGGGATATCGCTGATATCATGTTCGGGAATCGCCAGTATAGGTTGTCCGATCAGGAAATGTCCTGGCGTTAGCACAGATAAATCGTTCGGATCGGTTGACATGGCGACTAATGGCCGAGAATTGAGTACACCTTCAATACGTGTGATTAGCGTCATTAACTCTTCCAAAGTATATACCTGATTACCTACTACCTTTTTTAGATGTAACTTGGTACTCTTAATAGCAGCTTCCCAAATACCGCCAAAGTGCGGAGCTGCAGGCGGGTTGAACCTCCATTGACATGGAACTCGGGCATGAAGTGCTTCCTTCGTTGCTGCGTCGTGGAATAATGTCTTGAGTTGTTTCGCTGCGCCAACGTAATTAGTTCCACAGTCGGAATAAATCTGCACCGGAATCCCTCGTCGAGCTACAAATCGATCGAAAGACGCTAGGAATGCCTCTGTTGTCAAGTCTGTGACAACCTCCAAGTGCACAGCCTTGGTAGATAGGCATACGAATAACCCAAGATATGCCTTGTGCGTCCTTGAGTTACGGCGTTGACTCTCCTTAATGGTGAACGGACCTCCATAATCCATTCCCACGTTGGCAAATGGTCGGCATTGTTGGACCCTTGTTGATGGTAAATCTGCCATAAATGGTTGGGGAGCTGCGGCCTTGTATCTAATACACACTGTACACTTGAATATTATTTGACGAATCGCAGCGCGAATCGAAACGATCCAGAAACGGCGCTGAATTAACGAAGCTACCAAACGCGTCCCACCATGTAAAGTATTATGATGGTAATGATGGACAATAAGCTGAGCAAGGTGAGACGATTTCGACAACAAAATAGGGTGTTTGGCGTCGGTGTTCAAGTCCGAATGCTGCAAACGACCGCCTACTCTAATAATACCATGAGCATCGACGAAGGGTGCAAGCTGAGCGAGGGAGCTCGGGGTGACGATAGAATTTGACGTTACTAGTTGGTGGTACAAATCTGAGTAATATAACCTTTGTGTATACATTGTTACCTTCATCAATACTCTCTCATACTCTTGCCAAGTGATTGGCCCACTCACAACCGTACGTTGTCGAGCCTTGTCAGCGAACCGCAGGCAGTATGCTAACACCCGTTGCATTTTGCGCAGCACGGAAAAACGTTGGATCAAGCTAGAATCAACCTGTCGGGTTAAAAATACATTTTTTGATGGGCGTTTATATTCCGGGAGCTCTTCAGGATTTATACTTGATGTAGTTACAACTGGCCACTGACATTCCGGGTAATGAAGGAATATCGGTCCATGTAAAAATGATGAGCATGCTACCAAAGCATCTGGCAGCAACCCTCGTGATGCCGGGTCAGCTGGATTGTCTGAAGTACCAACGTGTGCCCATTCGCACTGGGGTACGAGGTCTCGTATTTTAGATACACGGTTAGTGACGAATATTTTGAATAGCCTCTGTTCGGCCGTGAGCCAAGATAAAACAATGGTTGAATCTGTCCATGCCCGGACACGCGTAATCTTGACTTTGTCCCGTAAGGTTTTCAAACGTAGAGACAGTAAACGCGACAACAGGAGCGCGGCACAAAGCTCCAACCGAGGTATGGTTAACGATATATCCACTGATGATGACTTCAGTGGTGCAACCTTTGTTTTACACGCTAAAAAATACACTCTGACATTACTATCCTGATCTACCACTCGCAAATATACTGTTGCTGCGTATCGAACCTGAGACGCGTCAGAGAATCCTAGTTATTGTATGTCTTGACTATTAACTACTGCAATGTGTCGTGGCAGCGACAAGCATGCTAAGTCAGGAAGTTTATCGATGAAACCTTGCCACATCGACGTCAGACCTGAAGACAGTGGTGTATCCCACTCTAATTTATCCATCCATAATGTCTGCATTAAACACTTCGCCCAGAAAACCATCGGACCCAACGCGCCGATTGGATCATAAAAACGAGCAACAGTTGATAATACTGACCGTTTTGTAGGAGTGACATGATCTATCGTCGAATGATAGCCGAATGTGTCAAGTACAGGGTCCCAATGAACTCCTAAAACCTTGACTGCCTGTTCCTTGGTTGGCTCTATCCACGGTGTCACAGCACGGTCTTCAATTTCGATGGTGTTCAAGATCTCGGGACAATTGCTAGCCCATTTTTTCAGGCTAAATCCACCTCGATTTAGCAAGCCGATGATTTGGATTTTTGATTCTAAAATGTCCTCCACAGTGTCAGCGCCAACAAAAATATCATCTACATATGTATCAGCTAACAGGACATCCTTGACGAGTGGAAAATCAGGTCCATCCTCCAGGTTGAGCTGTTGAAGGCATCGAATCGCTAAAAACGGAGCCGAACTTACGCCGTATGTGACCGTACACAACTCATATTCCTGCACTTTGTCACTAGGCGAATTGCGCCATAGTATGTGCTGATAAACTTTATCTTGTTCATGTAGACATATTTGCCGATACATTTTAGTTATGTCGGCAGTAAAAACAAATTTGTGTAGACGACTGCGCAACAAGACATCACCGATTTCAGTCTGAAGTTTTGGTCCAGTCACCAAACAGTCATTTAATGAGACTCCTGATGAAGACGTAGCCGAGGCGTCGAACACCACACGAATCTTCAGTTCTTCATTACAACGTTTAACTACTGGGTGGTGTGGTATGAAATATTTGCCTGGCTCAGTCGCTAACTTCATATGTCCTAACGCTCTATAATCGTTCATGAAGGCCCGGTAGGCCGTATACAATGCTGAATCCTTCTCAAGGCGACGTTCTAAATTATACAGTCGGTTAAGAGCTGAAGTTCTGGATGACCCTAAAACGACCGACTTCTCATCTTGACATCCGATGTCGGTGGAACATACTATCGTTCGAAATGGTAAACCAACATAAAATCGACCGATGGCGTCTCGTTTCGTGGTTCTAACAAACCAATCTTCACATTGCTTGTCTTGTGTAGTTGGCATTGTAGACTCTGTGGGCTCCTCTACTGTCCAAAAACGCTGCATCAACTCTTCAATCGGAGGGGTTGTACTAATTGACAGGGAAGTAAGAGGAGTATGTGTGTTATTCTGCAACGCGCCAATTATGACCCAACCTAACTGTGTATTCATCGCTGATGGTAGGCCCTCGGTATGTATAATGTCAGCTCTAGATTGAATGACGGACGGATATAAGTCTCCTCCAATCAACATATCTACTGGCGCCGGGTGATCAAATCGGGGGTCGGCAAAGACAAGATGCCGATAGCGATTTCGTATCTCAGCTGGCAAAACCCTGTCAGGCATTGATGACATAATTCGAGGTAAAACAATGACATTTGTTACTTTAAATTCGGGAACGTCGGATTGAACAGAAAAAAAATTAAAATTAGTTTGACCTTTAACAGTATTGACCGGTTGTTGGGAAAGTCCGATGACCTCAACAGGACACTTCCTACGGGTCAAACCTAACCGGTTGACACAATCCACTGTCATTGCAGACACCT
The DNA here is from genome assembly GCF_020882245.1 of Rhopalosiphum padi. Classification (NCBI taxonomy): domain Eukaryota; kingdom Metazoa; phylum Arthropoda; class Insecta; order Hemiptera; family Aphididae; genus Rhopalosiphum; species Rhopalosiphum padi. The sequence goes on along the minus strand of NC_083598.1, from coordinate 4,956,333 downwards.
GCGACCCACTGTCTAATACTGCCCTGACTTCTTGTAGAACTCCTGTATTGTCCCGAACCCTGACTACAACAGTACCCAACAAAACAGTGGTTTCAGTATGTGTAACTCCCGAAAACTGTGTTGCATTGCAACTTGTGGTGGCTCGTTCAGAGTTGTCATTTGTCTTATCGGTGCTCGATTTTGTAGTATCATCTGCCAAATGTAGTAATGTACTATGCTTACTTGAACACGTACGACACGTAAAAGACGTAGGACACGCATTGCTCATATGCCCTCTGTTCAAACAAATAAAACATAATTGATTTTTATTGACAAAATCGCGACGACTGGTAATTGTTAGTTTTCGGAATCCAAAACACTTGTAAATTGCATGTGGGTGTCCACAAAACAAACACTTTTTTGACTTGGTGGGGGCAACCGCGGCTAACGATGTCTTCTCGGACCTCTTGCCCTGGATCTTCTTAGTAGTTGTCTTCCCTACGGTCTTTTCATTATTTTCCACACAATTAATGCTCAAACTGCTGCCAACGTTTTCCAAAACGTTACATCGTTGTGATGCGAACTCTAATAATGAGTTCAAATCAGGTATTTCATTTTTCGCAACAGTAGCCTCAAATAATCGTCGTGTCATGGGATCAATAACGCGTGAACCGATATAGAATAATATAAAACCAGCCAAGTCTCCAACTCCAAGAGCTTGTATAGCAGATACATTTTCCCGAAAGGTGTTGACGAACAATGAAAGTGATGCAGGGGATTCTTTTGTTAACGGCGCGAATGTAAATAATTTTTCAATGTGCGCAGTGACCAATAAGCGTTTATTGTCATATCGATTTTTAAGCGCGTTCCAAGCAATAGAATAATTGTCAGCTGTAAGTGGCACTGCTTTTACTATTGTTAACGCTGGACCTAATAAGTAAAACAATAAGTAATGGAAACGCTCAATATCTTCGTAATGTTTGTTGTCATGCACCAAAGATGTAAACATATCACGGAAAGAACACCATTCAATAATATTACCATCAAACTTAGGAATCCGATTCTTGGTAAAATCAGTGATTGCACAGAAGACTGACTCCTATCATTGCGCGGAGTGGGCATCGAAGTATTCTGTTTTAATTTTGCTACAATGACATTGATCTGGTCACACATCGATTGCATCGTTTCGGTGACGTTCTCATCCACTTCCACGAATTGGTCAACTTCATCGGTCTCCGCGAGTGTTGAAAGAATATGTTTTTGTTCATTATTGAAATCAGTGACAAGTTGACCTAATGACATAACTCGCGCTTCTAATGTGGGACGATTTTCAGAATTGATTATTGCATCCTTAGCAATACTTAATATTTTCTTAATTGATCGTAACGCGACGTCTCTTGCGGCACGCGCGCGCGTTAGCTCGGTCTTTTTTTGTTCATTGTGGATTTGTTGCTGATTTTTTCTCGTCATCGTATAAATGATGTAGTACCTATACACCTAACAACGCAAAACTAACAACCCAGAAAAGAAACACAAAGATACTACTAGGATAAAGCAATAATAATAATATATAGCAAATAATGCAATAATTAATACATATAATACATTAATTGATAGCTATCCGGCTCTCGAAGGACCAAATGTTCAGCTGTGATAGCCAGTTTAAATATACATGGTTGTATCCCAACTATTTCACTGGTAATTAATAAATAAAGGTAATGTAAAATATATAGAATAAAACAAATAATATTTTACTAGTGGACTGTATAAATTTTATTGCCTATAAGTAGGAAATCTAATGTACACGAGAACACCTTAAGTACTATGTTAGTCCTACCAAATGATAATAATACAAATAATAAATAATAATTGATCAACAAATCACAAACATGAGTGTGATAATAATAATATTATAAACGTAAGCACACGATGTTTATATCAACAACCGCTACAATACGATATAAAATGATAATATAATACAAAATGATTATACGGAGTGATACGTCTGACCTGGTCGCTGATCGGCTTCCCCATACGACATGTCGACGAATACGATATCCTCCAATCAAGTGTACATACGGTGGTTCATGATTTACTTCGTGGTATATGATTCACTTCATAAGGAACCAAAAACAATATAATAGTTGACCAAGCGTATGTTACGTAATGCGCGTATAACAACTACCAGTTAGTTAACGCGAATAATCAAATCGGGTGCGCAAGTGCGCAACAGCCAGCAACGACGACAACACAAACACGTGCGCAACAGCCAGCAACGACGACAACACAAACACGTGATCGATCGCTTAACGAATACGATGTCCGGAGAAAAACTCACGGATGAATGACAGCGAAGATAATAATTATTAGCATGTCATATCGTGCGCACTCGGGAGTACACGTATTTACGGCCGTATACCAAACACAACAATACGTAACAAACGAAAAATGCACGATTTAAAATTGCGTTACATTAGCGTGGCGTGAAAAAGCTCGGTAACAACACACGTACGCGTACTGGTTTCACGATAAAAACGGTTCGTGAGCGAACGCGACGATGGCCCGCCGACAACGTCGGCGCATGCGTAACCGGCACCAGTTCAAAACTTGAATTTGAAATGACTAGCGCCCTCTAGTTGGACTTGGTCCGAACAAACAGAATGATGGTCATTATTGTAAATTTTGTATTAATAATATTATATAATATTATAATTATTGTATTAATACTATGATATTATATACATACTGTTTATAGGACGAATTGGTAAATAATTTTCATGTTTTTTTATTTACTGCTTTTAATATTTGTTTCTCCTGGTGTATATTGTAGAGTTGTTTGGATATGTAGAACGTATTTATAAGAAGTCATATGCAGACAAGCTTTAAAAATTAATTAAGGATTGTTTATATAATAAACGAAATGATGAATTCATGAAATAAACTTAGTATCTACAGATAAAACTATCATAGATTTTACGCAAAATAAATGAGAATATTTCTAGATGTCTCTATATTATTCTACACTCTTGACCAATCTGACCACCATGAAAACAAAGGAGAGAATCATTGACTCAGTTAATTGTACCACAAGCGGGCTATTTAATGTACATATTATTAAAAATTAACTAAACAATTATTGTCCACAGATTTTACAAGTACGTATTATACATCTTTATTTATTTTGTTAAAATTATGGTATATTGTGTGATACGTAGCCTAAAACATATATAAATAGTAATATGTATAATAATTAAACAATGATAATAGAAATCACCACAAGAACCAATAAGTTATTGTTTATTTCTTTTATTACTTTATCACCAACACTATGATTTTTTTTTTTGTAGAAAATATAAGTATGTAATTATTATTATGGTTTTTAAATTTACATTTAATACAGATATTATTTGATTGTGATACAAATAGAGCAGTTTGGAACTAAACTACAGTGCACAATTCTATATGTTATAATACATTGAATTACCAAAAATAATATTTTATTATCGTTGTGTAAATAAATGAATAGTAATTTTACTTTTACGTAATATGGTTCTAACTAAACGGAGAAAAAATGTAATAACCAAGTGGTTATACTGTAGAACTTTTTGATTTCTAACCGACATAAATTTTTACTGTAAAAGAAGATATTATGATTTGAAGTTAATGTAATTCTTCTAAAGAAGTAATGAATATTTTAACATCCCAATAATTCATAAATCTTAGTACAATTATTATTATTATTAATATCTAATTAGTAACATTTATAATTACATTTTTCTAGATGTGATTTCGAGTGCGTATAATATATAATTTGTATTTTAATTTTATTTGTATGAAATTTCAAATTCAAGTCAATGAAATGTATGTGCTATAAATCAATAGCTTATTAAAATCGATTTTAATTTTTAAATCCGTTTTTAACGTATTATTTGTTAAAAGGAAAACCAAATTATTAATTTTTAAATTTATATGTTTGGTAGTCTTAGAACCACCATCATTATCGTCGAATTGTGGTTCTGGGACTCTTAAGTGTTCTTTTCTCTTATATAAACCAATAAACGTCGTATATATTCTTATAAATTATTCATACGATTTTGCTTTTATGATATACCTGATTTAAATTATTGAAATTTTAGCTTTTGTGTGCCCTTTATCACCATCGACCTTCCCCATTAATAATGTTCCTTTTTGTGTGAATGTTTATAATTTATTATAAGGATTAAGAAAATAATATTAAATTACGAAATTATTTTAATAAAGATTAATAAGTCTTATTACAACCATTATTATCTCATTAATAGTACCTAACCTGTACGAGTCCTTTATATTATTCAAACGTACATTGTAGATAATTTGCTACAAGAAGAACTGGTTTTGAGTTATTAGCTTTAATATTGCTGATAATTATCAATTATTAAACTTAAAGGTAGTATTTATATATTTTATTTTTAAGTTTGATAAAAGGTAAATTCACCATAATATTAAAGCCAACAACACAAAGTAAATATATGAAAATAATTTCTACGTAGGCTATAGAGTATTTTTTTTTGTGGTTCAAATAGATATATGTAAATATAAATTTTCTTTAAATAACATACAATTTTTACATATTTCAAATTAATTAAATAATTATTGTCCACAGAATTTGAAGCAAGTACGTATTATTTCTTTATTTTGTTTATAATTAAAGTATTTCGCGTATAACATGGCCACAATTTTATATTTAAAAATTTTTTTCATAACGGCAAAAATGCTTCTATGGTTACATAACATAACATAGAATCTTAGTTGTAAGAATTGTGGTAAAAATAAGCAAATAACATCCATAAATGGTAATGCTTTCGCAAATCATAACAACTTAAAAAGTACGATAATTCGTTATTAAATGACAACAAAATTAGATAACCAATTTGGTTTAAATCTGGTTTAATGTAAGAATCCTTCATTTTTCATATTTTTTTTTCATAGAAATAGTATCTATAGTATTACTATTTACCATAGATTTTAACAATATCACAAATATTATAACATATCTGTCTATTTAAATGTAAATAAATGTTCAAATTTTTTTTTTCTCAATTTATAGTGGTTGAAGGTAATTATATTTTTAATTTTAAATAATTTTGTAAAATTTTTCTGAAAAATAATTAATAATACGGAAGTTATGGTATTTAAATTTTTATTTAGATACTTTTAAAAAATATTCAGAATACTTACAGAATACTTTAGAAAATTGAATTAAGAATACCATAAAAATACTTGACAGGTGACACGGTACGCAACGGTTGCCAGTACAATGTACAAGCACTGCAGCGACCGGTTTGCGCCTTACCAACTTATTGCATTCATTATTAAAAATTAAAATTATTTTTTTTTAGGTTACATATTTTTCGGTACGCACAATAATATTAATTTTTTTAATTTTATGAGTATGAAATTTCGTTGCATGTCAAATGTCTGTGAAATAAAATTAATATTACGGATTTTATGGTTTTAAATACTAGTAATTAAAATTAGTTTAAAATACTTGTTTAGAATACTTATAAATACTTTAGTAAATTGTATTGAAAATACCAAAAATGACTTAAACAAGTATTTAATTAAAAGTATTCAAATACTTAACTGGACAACAGTCATTAGTTACATTTATAATTATTTTATTTTTAGATGACCCAAATCAAAGTACGCATAATATTATTAGTATTATTTAATTTTATTATATACAATTTCGCTTTTTAAAACATTTTTTTTTTAATTTCCAGTGAAATAAAAGCATTTATTTAAAAAAAATTATATTTTTATCATAAAACCATACATTTTAATTTTATATTATGAAGAAAAATATTTTTTAAAGTATTGCAATACATACAATATTGAGATTCGTAATTCGTGAAAGTAGTTTATAATTTATATCATATCTCTCATTTTTCCTAGAAATTAAATTAAAAATTAAATACTATGCAATTAAAATGAATAAATCTTTATAGTTTGCATGTGTAAAATTAAACCTAAAATACACAAAAAAAATTAAATCGTTGCATCTAAATAAGAACTGTGAATTAAATCATGTTTTTCCTATCTATTTCCAAAACAAACATTATATATTTTATTTATTTATTTATTTAGTAAAATTTCAACGCCACACAGACATAAGTAACAGAGAATGTAGAAAAAGATAAACTTAAATAATATTAAATATATTAATGTATTAATACCGACTCAGAAAAAAATTTTGCTACAAAATATAAAATTATAAATATATGACAGTAAATTTTTAAAGATGTTGTTTTAATTTAACTGGAAATTATATAAAAACAAATATTCTACAAAATCATTAATAGATTTTAAAACAATTAGTGTTGATTAATAAAAGAATCACTCATTATAATATAGACATAATATAGTATATAACAATATGTACGAATTGGAAAATTAATTGAAATATGAATGTTCACAGATAAAGTGCGTAAGTGTTATTTCTTTTATTTTTATATAATAACAATATTGGTCACTTCTGACAAACGATAGAAATAGGTATCTATCTCAAAAAAAATAATCATAACAAATCAAATAAAATCAACCCTACAATACATCAGACTGTATCATCAAATAGGTTTTTTTATTAATCAGTTCTGACAACCGATAGAAATAGTTCTATACCCCATATAAAAAAATAAAATAAAATAAAATGTCGTCTGACCGATTGTCGGCAAATACCGTACATCTTCTATTAACGATTAGTATGATAGGGCGGATCCCAAAATATACAATGTTTATTTTAAAAAGTATCCATTTTTCGAAATTAAAATTTACAGTTCATTCAAAACCTATAAGATACTAAATTCAAAAAAATGAACTTCTGCTGGCTATTTTGAATCCACGATAATTAATAAAACACCTTAGTTTATTGTATTTTTTTTATGATACAAAATCACACACAATTATAATAACTTTTTATTTGCAGGTAAAGCTGAGGGTAATAATTATATGATTCAAATTAATATTTAATTAGTTCACCAAATTATGCTTTATAAATAACGCTTTTATTTTATTGTAATATCAATAGAAAATTTTGGTTCCAAAACGATAGTGTTAAAACCAATAGGTTTTATCCACGTGTAAAATAAATTAGAGATTACCAAAATGTAATTTCATATTCAATTAATGGTGTAAAAATGTATTTCTAATTGTTAATAACTCAATATTATAAAAAAGGAATTATAGTTTGAAGTTTAAGTACTTCTACAGTGGAATTACTGAAGATTTAGAAACTGATAAATCATAAACTATGTTAATATCTTTGCTTTTTATATAATAATATTAACCAAATTATTTATCTTGTATTATGGCAATTATTAAAATTATTATTTTTTCTTTATATTATCACAGTGATTAGAGGTACGTAAAGAGTTTTATGTTATACAATTAAAATTAAGATTTTAGCTTTGATTTTAAGCTTAAAGATAAGGCATTTTATACAAATTTCTAAGTCAATATAGTTGATAACATTTATTATAATCGCAACATCGTTACATCTGTAAAGTGAATACTTTTCAAGTATTTTAAGTTTAGTTGACGTTCAAAAGATTCTTCATTTCTGTCTAAATGTTGATCAAAATGCTTTGAGACGATATGAACACCGTATTTATATGTTTAATACGAATGGTTCGCAATTATAAGTTGTCCCATACTCTGTAGTTTATCGATAGCGGAGTTTAACGTTCGCACATCATTATTTTTAATCATTAATATTATGCCACCTCATATTCAAAAAAAATATTCACTGGAGAGCATAATAAAGACACGTCCGTATGTAGGTTAGATTAGTTTAGGTTAATCTACATAATGATAAATATTTTATATTAACACAATGATAGATCATTAATATTCTAATAATAATATTGTGAGATTGTATCATAGAGTTTAATACTATTTATTAATCAGCAAGTTTATCATTTTATTCCAGAGTATTTCAGTGAGTGCATTATTTCTACATAAATATATTTTTTTAATTTGACGTATTGAATTTTTTTAACTCGATTTATGAAATTTGTGTCTAAAAACTTTTTTATATATAGCCATTCTTTTAAATGTCCACTTACTTGCTGATAACTATATGTATCAGATCTTTCAATAATAAATAGGATATGACTATAATCATCATTATACCGGTAGATATATTCACATTAAAAATCAAGTTTACTGTGCACAAGTAGCAATTACGGTTCATAAACATTTATTTATATGTAAACATTTGCGGTGAAAAACATAGTTTATATTTGGTTTTTGATACCAATTATTAAAAGATTTCTATACGGTAATTAACATTATATATATTATATACTGGGTTCATTGGAATTGCAAACAAATTTGATTTACAAATCTCCTGTTGTATTTTTAACCATTATTATTGGTTCATTTTACTATTGATTTAAAATTTGTTAATAACAGACACTTTTAAACGCGTGTGTTTTTTTTTTTTTTTTTATTTGATTTGATTGTAGGATCAAATACATATTATACCAAATTAAAATAAAAACTTAAAATTTTTATTTTTTAGTAGAAATAGTAAAGAGTAAGTATGTTATTAATTTAATTGCATGTAAATTATATTTATAACTATTATGGTGTGTTTACTATTAAATATTTTTATTTACTTTTATTAACAATGTTTGTGAGATATTGAATTATATTTTATCTTATGATAACATCTTTACCGTAATTTATTGAAATATGTTATGATGTTTTATTTTTCACATATTCCATTAAAAAAATCAACTTTACGCTCGATTATACTAAACTACAATCAGAAAAATCCGTTGTTATCATGATGACACGGAACGTCGGTGGCCGGACTGGCGTTGTGTCGTTGATGTGGTGACTGTGAACTCTGATAGCACGGGTTTGATTTAAGGGAATAAAACAAAAACAAAACGACGGAAATACGCACCATTGCGTATGACAATATAACTTTATTTTCGTTCTTGTGAAAAAAAATTACAAAAAAAAACTAAGAGTCGCGCACGTGAGTGCAATTACTCGTACGCCGGGGCGTGGGCAACTTTAGTATTTCGTCTAAGTGAAAACAAAAAAGCGCAAAAGAATGAGTGTGTGTACTACGTGGAAAGGTATGATCGGCCGTTCGGTACCCTTTTCCGGAACCGTACCAGCGCTCCTATACCTTTGTCGGCCGGGGCGCTGGCGTCGCCTTACCGTGAGTTGGTGGTTGGTAACAAATATGAGTTAAGTTAGGTTACCTAACCTAAACAATGAAAAATAAATATGAGTAAAAAAAAAGTAATTAGTAATTGTCTATATTTTTTTACATAAATATGTTGTTATCTCATTTTGATCTTGACAATAATGTGTTATTATCATCTACAGCTCTGTTAACTAGTATAATAAATTAAAAGGTCTATCATTATCCCATCTATCAATTTCTTTGATATTTGTTAGTTATAAATTATTTCCACACTACTTTTATAAAATATTTATAACGTTAAATTCTATATAAATATAACAATTTAGTTTTTTTTTTTTACAGGTATTGCAATCAATTACCGAAATATTATTTCTTGTATGTATTATTGTGTACCTATCAATATTTACTATAGATACTTAAATACAACCTATGTTATATAAATATTATACATTTTTTAATTTGAATTTATTGAGATAAAATCCTGATTTTGTTGTGAATAAAATCATTTTTTTTAACTAGGTACATTTTTACTCAAGTTTAATAATAAACTTGTTAAAAGATAATCTGTTTGTAAACATTTAACCAATCTAATACCGATTAATTTTGTAGTATTTATAAAAAGTGGTCGACCTGTGGATGAATACTGTATTACTCAGAGCAGAGTAAGATCTAATATTCATAGGAATATGTTTAGAAATGTATTCAACATGGCTAAACCACCAGGGATGTTTGATGAAAAACCGCGTCGCAAACGAGGTGCTACTTCCCAATTAAGGGAGAATTCATCAAGGAGGAGATAATTATGTTAATTTACAATGTGTAAAATTGAAATCACTATATTAGTTTTCAGGTTATCTGGCATCGATAACAATTAAATAGTTTAATTTTCTCATTAAATTTATTTATATTATTTATATTTCATATTAATATTTTTGTTATTATATTAAATAATTTTATCTCATACTTGAGATTATTACTTTGTAAATTGATTTATAATATACTAGCTGACCCGGTAAACGTTGTTTTGCCAAAAAGTTTTTTTATATATTAATTGGACCCGGCGAACTTAACGCCTTCTGATAAACTTTAGAGTGATAATAAAACATATAGTTCAAGAATTTATTTATTGATTTTTTTGAATTGAAACAGAAATTAGTTGAGTGCATTATGATAAACAATGTTTTTCGTTTTGTTTTCTGGCGCAAAAACAAACAACGAAGACGGTTTCCCAACACGCGAACTGGCAACGTACAGCTGACCGTGCGAAAAACATGAAAATTCCAAATTGATCCCACAGACTTCCAACGATTGGCCTTGCGATTTATTGATTGTCATCGCAAAAGCCAAATGCGCTGCAATTGTCCACCATCCCGACGTTTGAGAACAATATCGCGTGATACCACATTCTCACCAACAATCACCACTGCGACTTCATTGATAGGGGGAGCATTGAATTGTCTTGCATGGCTTCCAGAGGGTTTTTTGTCTGCTTTGATAATAATTTTGTGGCCGTCAGAATGCATTGCATTATATGCGGTTTTGAACAATCTGACCAATTCATTATGCTCATGCAGAAGATTTTGCAATTGTCCGATCATATCACGTTGGGGTTTCATCGATTCCGCCAGACCTTTTTATACTTGGGTATAAGGTTTATCGATTCCGCCAGGGAAAAAATAATCTTCCCAAACATTTTATATTTTTAGCTATATTATAAATATTATATGAAAATATGAAATACCTGTTTAAAAATGTTATCGCTAATTGATGATAATCTAACTTGTATACTCGTAATGATGCGAAAAACGACTAATAGTCTAGTCAAGTTAGTCTCAATTTATCATCGTGTCATTATACTTTGCAATAATAAATTTCGAAATCGTAGCTGGTGAACGAGAAAATGACTTAGTTATTTATCAAAATGAACATTTTTTTAAAACAAACTTTGTGAAATATTTATGTGCGTATAAGTGGAAATGTGTTAATAAAAAGTGTAACGCAAAAATATACATTAACGAATCCTTAACGGACATTTTAAAATATGATATTGACCATAAAAATCATGAAAAACAGCCAATAAATGTATTGAAAAAAAAAACTATTTTCAATCCAACTCAAAAGAAAACTTACTGATGTAACAGAAAGTCCTTCGAAAATTATAAATCGTGAATTACTAAAAAATCCTCAAATTGAAAATATCATGGAAAATATTAATTCACATTGCATTAGTTTGGCATCATCATACTATAATAAATATCATTGTATAACTTCAAACTATATTTGACTAAATTAATTTAATTAATTATTGAATTATTTTGTAGATACCTATATTATTATTATTATTGTAACATTTTATTTATTTAACTGTATTGTATTATTTGATAATGATTATTAATTTATTTTTAATATTTATATGAATTATTGAATTATTTTTTAGATATTATTATTATTATAACAGAAACAGATTGACAGCAGCAGTTGCCAGGTCGAGGTAAAAATTGGTAGGTGGCGGAATCGATAGGTTGTTTTTAGACTACCTGAACTGGCGGAATCGATACTGGCGGAATCGATGCTACATTGGCGGAATCGATAGATCCCCATCACGTTTAGTCGCAGAAAAAATTACACAACGCTGATCTAGTTCAACTGCCGAATTACCAACGAAATAGATCTGAAGGAACTTATGATCTTCGTCTAGTGGTGGTAACAATGCGCCCATTCGATGGTGAATTTGTCCTTGAATCTGAATATTAAGATGGTGATTTGTAAAAAAAAGTTATTGTTATTATTATAATTAAAATGATACGCCATTACCTTATAACTCGGATTGTAGCCTGGTTGATCAACAACTTCGGCTTCAAATGACGTCATTTGAAAAAATCCGTTACATTTTTGCGTATTCGCCAGGAAATGTTTTGATTGTATTGTATTTCCATAGAGAAACGAATACAATGGCTCTGGTGGTTGAGCCAAAATGGGCAATTTCACCTTGCCACCAGCGCAGCATAAGCCGGGGGTTTCCGATCGAAACTTCAATGCATTGCAATGCTGACATACGATAGACAATGTACCGATATCAACACAGCAAAGATCTTTATAGGCGATTGCGGAATCGTATTCGAAAGCAGCGCGATTCAAGGTTAGGTTACCATTTGAACTTCTTCTTCTTCTATTACCATGTTGTCGAATTTGAGGTGGTGTTGGTGCAGCGCGAACCTGTGTAATATGAGCACGTCTCAATTAATTTGCTTTTGCACGTTCCTCTTGCGTTTGATTATGACGGACATTCTCACAAATTATTGCATTACGTGTACGTCGTCCAATGTTTGATCTTCTAATAGGAGGCATTAGTCAAGCAAAATATACTCTCCAAAAAATAACAAAATCGTTTTTGACCTTAACCCATGCGGTCAGCACTGCTGATTGAATTATAAGAGGGTAAAAGGGTTCTAAAAAGGTATAATTAAAATTTTATAATGTTAAAATGTTTACTATTTTTAATTTGGTTATTTACTATGACAACAAAAAATTTAAACAGATTAATTAAACATTCATGTTATACATAGGCGGAAATGGGGGGGGGGTAGCTTGAGGGGACTTAGTTCCCCCAAATATCGTAATATGCCTGTTGCGGGTGTTTAGAGTTTTTCCAAATTTTTTTTTCGTAAAAACCTCCTGGAAATTACGAACAATTTAAAAAAAATTTGAGCCAAATTGGCCCAGCCGTTCTCAATTGATGAATTGTTATACATATTTGGCTCCATTTTTATATATATAGATTTTTAAAATTATGAAAATAATATAAGTAAATATTAGTATATTGTATAATTATTTTGTATTATTTATTAGTATTTTGTAGAGATGTTTCGGGTAGATAATTTGTTATAAACCGAGTACCGTGTACTAGCCGAGTAAAATTTTTAATACTAACCGAGTACCGAGTACTGACGAGTAAACATTTTTTTTAAACACATAGTATTGAATATTGAGTATTTAATAAATAATAGTTAATAATTATTAATTAAGCAATTATAATATACTAATTAGCCAAACATAGAGAGAAACACTATTGAGTATTGAGTATTAACATAAAATATCAAAAATAAAACAAATAAAATTATAATAAGTATTATAAGGTACCCCGTCAGTAATTAATAATATTATTATAATACAATAAAAAATATTTTTAGCCAGGTAAAAATGTAGGACGAAGGTATTACGCCGGTACCGAGTAAATGCCGGGTAAACATTCAGTATTACGCCGGGTACCGGGTAAGAGCCGAGTCTTAAATATGATATCGAGTACTCGGCAATCGAGTAAAAGCCGGGTACTCGCGGAACATCTCTAGTATTTTGTAACGCTCACAAAAAAAAAAAATTTCGACTAAACTCTAACTTAAGGAGGAAAGAACAAATTTATTATTTAAAACCAAAATGTATACTGTTTTAATAAATAAAGTACTATAATGACCCACTTATCCTGTACTGAAAATCAAATCATATTATTATGATAATATGTTTCTGAAAAGTTTTAAATACATATGATACATATTTTATGATATAATTAAGCAACTTATGCTTTTGAGTGCACACGGAAGACTGCTGTTAATATAATATATGTTTATTAGGTATAGATAATCAAATAAATAAATGTTTAACCGTTTGTTCTACAAGATATTATAAACAGGGAAAAATGTCTTTCTTACTGTTATCAAGACCCATCCAACTCTAATGCAGGTATTATACATTGAACGGGCCAGGAGCATTTACTAATATGTAATATGATAATAACTTTATATGTTATAATATATCTGGTCACCAAAATAATTCACACGCTCTACATACAGCTAAATCTATGTGATGCGTGCGTATAATATGTGTGAATAGAACTCAACAGAAAGTGGACATGTTCGCCGAGCAAAACCTGTGAGTGCTAGTTTGTGGGTGGTGTGTATTTTGTGTGTGCGTACTTAACTATTAAAACAGATAGGAAACTAAATAAATGGTACCTCAGTAGTTAATAAAAGATATTTTTTTTCTCAGCTTACCGGTCCATTAAGGACCATTGCTGCCTTCAACAAGTCTCTCCATTCCTCTCTATTGTACGTCAACTCATAACTCATATTCTGGTCTATGGCAGAATTAGGATTATGTACAGTGGAAGTTGTTTTTCATGTTGATTTGTTGTGTTTCACCGATCTTCCACCACAGTGCCATGTTAAAGGCATTAATTTGTCGTGTCAATTAAAACAATCGACACACATTTGTATAGGTAGTAAAAGTTTCACGGTGAAACTGCATATTGCTATTTTTTTCAAAACACCTAACTATTAGTTTGATAGTTACTCTCAATAACATATTTAATATCTCATATTATTTTAAAGACATATTATATTATACGGCAGGCTTAATTGGTTATAGCAAAAAAATTCGAATATTTCTTTGCGATTGCGAAAATAGACACGAAAAGTAGTTTATGTCGATATGTAGCTTGTTGAATTGAAACAAGAAACTGCTTTTAATTCACAATAAAAAGCACTTTTTAAATATATCTTCTTTTAATCGTTTTAAAAATATTTGATATTTTTTGTTGATATCTCAATTCCTATATTATAGTAAAATAAAATATGAAATTATGTTATTAACAAAATAATATTTTAACTAATTTTAATAGCGAATTACAGTAAGTTTAAATTCAATAACATTCTATATAAGGTTTATCCTAATTACATTTATTAACTATGAAAATTAATTACTTATACCATTGGTTATAAATACTAATCAATGCTTATACCTGTATTATGTTTTTTTTTTTATTTAGATGAACTGAAAAGTACGTACATTTTTGGTATTAATTTTTATTTTGTGTTACACAGTTGTGAGTGTTAACTCGATTCAAATTTGTTTCCTGTCGAGAGTCATGTGTCCACCTCAAACATGTTTTTTTACGGTAGCCAACGACGGACCGAGGCCCAAAGGCCGGAGTGCCGTGGATTTTTCTTTATTATTGCATAAGAGAATAAGTGTTTTAGGGACATTTGGATAGTAATATATGACGTGTAGTCAGTAATAAAGTAAAAAACACCAATTTGGGGGAAACGAAATATTTAAATATTTATTTGCATATTTTTGCTTAAAAGCGTAAGTTCGTGCCAAGAAAGGCACCTGGCACAAAACTCGGTGAGAATAGACAGCAATAATAATAATAATAATAATAATAAATAATACCTTTTTAATAATAATAATTAATAATGATAAAACTTAAAAGTACCGGCCACGGTGATATATTTGTATATGCACTTAATAAAATGATGGTGTTATCCAGAAGCAATACCAATACCAGCGAAGTGTGAGAGGATGTGTCGGCCGGCCCTCGGTGCACCGGCAAAAAATGGCTTTTACT
This sequence comes from Rhopalosiphum padi, assembly GCF_020882245.1. Classification (NCBI taxonomy): domain Eukaryota; kingdom Metazoa; phylum Arthropoda; class Insecta; order Hemiptera; family Aphididae; genus Rhopalosiphum; species Rhopalosiphum padi. Next base: position 4,940,749 of record NC_083598.1, on the reverse strand, counting down.
CACGGTGGATCATCTTGCTAAGGCGCGAGAAAATGGAGTGCCGTGACTTTGCGTTGTCGGCCGATTCCATGATATGTGGTTGGCACGAACAGACGACAGACGACAGAGGAGGTCACATACGCGCAGATGATTAATTATAATAATAATATTATTGGTATTAAGTGGCCGATAGGGAGTTAATTGGGGAGTTAATTTGTGATCATCTGTGCGAGAAGACCTTTACACATAACCCGTGGATACTACTATACTAGTAGAGGTGCGTGGGTGCGGTCATTGATCGGCGGAGACTTAAAGTTCATGTGATAAGTCGCCTTATCGCACGTCGCGTTCGCAATATACCTGTAATTAGGCCTTCTATGTATAACGAGTGCATGTGTGTTTGTGTGTGTGTGTGATTTGCGTTGAACGTCACACAGTTTTATTTTATATTTTTATGTGATATGTTTCTCATAGTATATGTTTCATTAGTATTAAAATTGTTATCACCATAATATCATAAAATAACAGAAATAGAATACAACACGAAGGAAAAATAATCAAATATTCTGTACTAGTGTCATTATAATTTTACTTTTATCGTTCTAAGATTAAAACATTAATCTTAATATAAAAAATCGTTTAAATATGTTTTATATAATCTATTAATTGTCCGATTTCCAGTGGCACTGAGTATGTATATTTTTATTTTGTTTTATTTTATTATATTGTATAATTCTATTCTGTTCAATGTTATAAGATTGTTTTGTTACATTAATTATTTCGTTCATTAATTAGTTAATTTTTACATGATTAATCATTGGAGTTCAGAAATATTAGAGAACACATTATTCAAGAAATACTTATAAGTTCTTGAATTATTAAAAAAGATCTAAAAAATGTAATTTAAATTTTTTTATTGGAATATAAAAAAAAATTGAATAAAATGCATAGATACACCCGTAAGCTTGGAATACGCGAAAAAAATCAACAGTATGACAGAACACAACAGAATGATGGTCATTATTGTAAATTTTGCATTAATAATATTATATAATATTATAATTATTGTATTAATACTACGATATTATATACATACTGTTTATAGGACGAATTGGTAAATAATTTTCATGTTTTTTTATTTACTGCTTTTAATATTTGTTTCTCCTGGTGTATATTGTAGAGTTGTTTGAATATGTAGAACGTATTTATAAGAAGTCATATGCAGACAAGCTTTAAAAATTAATTAAGGATTGTTTATAAAATACACGAAATGATGAATTTATGAAATAAACTTAGTATCTACAGATAATACTATCATAGATTTTACGCAAAATAAATGAGAATATTTCTAGATTTCTCTATATTCTAGACTCTTGAATAATTTGTCCATCATGAAAACAAAAGAGAGAATCATTGACTCGGCTAATTCTACCACGAGCGGGGCTATTTAATGTACATCTTAAAAATTAACTTAAAAATTATTGTCCACAGATTCGTCGAGTATGTATTATTTATTTATTTATTTTGTATAAAATTATGGTATTTTGCGTGAAACATTGCTTAAAATATTTATACATAGTTATGAGTATATTAATTGAACATAGATAATAGAAATCACTACAAGGACCATAACACGTAGTGAAGAAAACTTTTTGAATATAAAATGAAACAAATTAACACGCTATGGGTTCGCTATGAATCACAAATGACGAATTATGACAATACTTCATATTATTGAATGTAGTATATAATTATGTGGTGATACTGCGCCAATACTATGATGATTTATGTTTTTTGATACTTTGTTAAACACACACGCACTCAAATTTTTAATCATGACTGTTTAAAGAAGACAATCCTTAGCCTGTAAAAATGAAAAGGGGAGTATGTGCTCGAACGAGTTCCAATAGATCACCATCATTATCGTCGAATTGTGGTTCTGGGACTCTTAAGTGTTCTTGTTGTCTTATATAAACCAATAACCGTCGTACATATTAATATAAATTATTCAATCAATTTTGCATTTATGCTGTAGCTGATTGAAATTTTTTAAAGTTCAGCTTTTGTGTGCCCTTCATAACCTTCTCAATTAGTAATGTTTCTTTTTGTGTGAGTCTGACATCACCAAAAACATAATATGACATATTTAATCTTAATGTTTTTAATATTTAGTATTGAAATTACGAAAATAATATTAAATTAAGAAATATAATAAATAAATCTTAACCCTTAACTACACGCGCTGGTGTACTTTGTACACCAATATTTTTGTTTATCTTGTTCTATTTTAGGTTTTATTTGTTTTCAGTTATTCTCCTAATCTAACCTTTTCTTATCTAATATGTAATAGTTATTAATCCATTTCAGTCGTCATTTGATGTTTGTAGCCGCACAAACAAGCTCCGTATAAAATATTTTTGTATCGGTGAACGAAATACACCACGCGAGTAAGATATTTTTGCTTTTATCAATTATAATATAGTAATAACAAAATTTTTTTTTATTAATTTTTTTTTATAATTAAATTTTAAACAATATTAAGTAGTATTTTGTTCTTTTATTAGTAAATAAAGTCAAATATATATGCAATACGACATTGATTTCTGCGTAAAACAAATTGGTGTATAAAATAAACCGCGCGTGCAATTATTGAAAAATAAAATGGCGCGTGTAGCTAAGGGTTAAAAACGTAGTTAATTTGCTATCAGAGGAATTGTTTTTAAGTTGATAGCTTTAATATTAAAGATAATTGTTCAATTATTATACTTAAAGGTAGTATTTTTATTTTTTAAATCTATATTGCAATATTAAAATTTTTAAGTAAGTTATAATATTTTAAATATGAAAATAAATAAATTCCGATAATTTGTATAAAAAAGTTTATATTAAGTTTATAAGTTTGATAAAAGGTAAATTTACCGTAATATTAAAGCCAACAACACAAAATAAATTCTAAACAGACATAAAGTATTTTTTGTTTGTTGTTTAAATATATATATATATATATAAATATATATTTTCATTAAATAACATACAATTTTTACATATTTCAAATTAATTAAATAATTATTGTCCACAAATTTTGAAAGACGTACCTACGTATTATTTTTTTATTTTTTATAATTAAAGTATTTCGCGTATAACAGGACTACAATTTTATATTTATAATTTTTTTCATAACAGTAAAAATGCTTCTATGGTTACATAACATAACATAGAATCTTAGTTGTAAAAATTTTGGTAAAAATAAGCAAATAACATCCATAAATGGTAATGCTTTCGCAAATCATAACAACGTAAAAAGTACGATAATTCGTTATTAAATGACAACAAAATGAGATAATCAATTTGGTTTAAATCTGGTTTAATGTAAAAATCCTTCATTTTTCATATTTTTTTTTCGTAGATTAAGTATCTATTGTATTACTACTTACTATAGATTTTAACAATGTCACAAATACTATAACATGTCTGTATATTTAAAGGTAAATAAATGTTGTTATGTTTTTGAGATAAATATTTGTAATTTTATACTTCGAATCCACAAAAACCACCTGTATTCAATTTTATACAAGAATCCAGTCTCCAAGTTGAAAATTAAAATATTTAAAGTAAACTAAAAGGTTAAAAATTTAAAATTAAATTCTTTAAAATGACCAAACTTTAAATATTTGATAATGAGTAAATCAATACATACAAGACGTGAAATGTGGTTACTAGCGTACTAACTATATCATTTTTGAAAATTGGTAAAATTGCTAGTGAGTGCAAGTACTTAAATACATTCATAAACAAGATTTTTTTTAAAGGTTTGAGTTGATTTCATAATATGATTTAATTAATTGTATTAATTGTTGTATGCACGTCTAAAACTAAGTAGGAGTGTAATAATAAAGACTAAAAATTCAATGAAATATATTAATTTGAATAGTGGTATTGGTATACATGTTAAAATGTGTTATGATGTTATATTTTTCACATATTCCATGAAAAAAAAATTTTTAAAAATTTAATGCGCGATTATACTAAATGATAATAAGAAAAATCCATTGTTATCATAAGTATCATAACTTTATAAACCTTTACATTAAAATACAAATAATAGTAAAAAAAAAAATAGTTATTAACTCTGTTTTTTCTATAAAAATATATTGTTATGTCATTTTAATTTAGTCAATATTTTGTTATTGTTATCTACAGCCCTGTTAACTAGTTTAATAAATCAAAAGGTCTATGATTATCCCGTCTATCAATTTCCTTGATATTTGAGAGTTATAATATATTCCCACATAATTTTCATAAAATAATTATAACTTTAAATCCTTGATAATAATAATAATAATAATGTAGTTTTTTTTACAGGTATAGCAAGCCATTACCATACTAATTGTAAAAGTAATAATTATTGTGTACCTACTACCTACAAATCTTTACTATGAATACCTAAATACAACCTATATAATATAATATGTATATCATTATTTTGTTAATTTGAATTTGACGAGGTAAAATTCTGATTTTGTTGTTAATAATTTAATTTTTATTAACTAGGTACATTTCAACTCATATTTAATAATAAACCAGTTTAAAGAAGATCTGTTGATAAACATTCATCCAACCTAATACCGATTATTTTTGCAGATTTTGGAAACAGGAAATATGGACCTGTGGACGAATACTGTATTGCTATGACCAGTGATGAATTCAATAATCCAAATACTCCTATAGAATATTTTAAATAATATTTAATGACGTCATACCAAAAAATATATTTTCTAATGCTGAGGATTCCCAATCGGGGAAATTCCTTCCCAAAGAAGAAATTTAAGTCTACTTGGGCCCACGGGGGGATATAGTGATGATGGGATTACGAAAATATTTATATTATTTTTAAATGTTTAAAATGGAAATTACTATATTAGTTTCCCGGTTATCGGGCATCGATAAAAATTATACATTATTAATTTTTCATTATAATTACTTATATTATTTATATTTTTTATTAATATTTTTGTGATTATATTCAATCATCTTCTCTTATACTTGATATTATTACTTCGTAAGTCGATTTATAATAAATTCTTAAAATTATGAAAATAATAAAAGAAAAGTTAATAGTTGTATATTGTACCGCTCAAAAAAAAAAAATAATCACCTAAATACTAATTTAAGGATGAGGAATGAGATTTTGGTAAATTTAGAAGGGGAACGTACAATGAAAAAGGTTGAGAACCATTGTGCTAAAAAACAAAACCTTACTTAAAATATAATATTTTATTTAGGTAATAAAATATTCAAGGATACAGATATTTTTTTAAGTTAATAATTTTTGTATATGTTATAGTACCTTTATCTATATTATTCTGTAGATTGACTATTGTATGCGTTTACAATCAAGCAGATGTTAAATGTAATAATCAAATACAATAAATAATAATAAATGTATATGTACATTTAGATTTATGTTAAAATTTTATGAATAAATGGAATAGATAAGGAAAAAAATGGGGGAAACTATTTATTTTATACAAAAACATTTTTAATCTAACAATTTATAAATATTTATAACTCAACCTATGAATATGTTATTGTTTTACATTAAAAACCAAAATGTATACTATTTAATAAATAAAATAATATAATAACCCAAATACACTGTACTGAACATCAAATCATAATATTATAATATGTTTCTAAAAAGTTTAGATATTAAATATGATACATATATACTTTATGATGTGAACTTAGACTTTTAAGTGCACATGGATGACTGCCACAATTCATCAACAGCTTCAACATATGCCATATCTCGAATGGGGTTATTATGTATTAAACGGGCCGGAAGCATACAGATAATATTATGTAATATGATAATAAATAATAGTCTTATATATATTATTATATGATATAATATACGTGACCCAGTCACCAAAATACTTCGCACGCTCTATACATAGACCGATCAATGTGTATTATGCGTATATTTGTAAATGGCACTCAACTGGAAATGGACAGGTTCGTTGAGCAAAACCTGTGTGTGTTAGTTTTTGGGTGATATGTGTTATTTGTGGGTGTGTACTTATATCTATTAAAACATAATATAGGTAACTAAATAAATGATAACTCAATAGTTAATAAAAAGAATTTAGTATAATAAAATAATAATAACGTACGGCCCTTTTTGGCCCAACAAGTAAAATATAATATTTAAGTTTGCCGGTTTGGCACAACCGATGATGATGTTAATAATAAATTATGTAGCTAAATATCAAAAATATAAAGTATAAAAAAAAAAATGGATACTACTGCTTAGATTTGACTTAATATTAATAATAAAATATCATAAAACAGTATGACACCTTTGGTCAAACAAGAAAAATTAAAAAAATTAAAATAATAAAATAAAACTCATAGTTTGTATGCGCACGGCCGTCCAGCTGCAACCCATGCCTATATAAATAACACAAACACTTAAACACTAAAATAAATATTACAAAAAGTTAGGCGATTTGCGCCTATAGAAAAAAAAAAATAGTGAAATTTGGAGATTAGCGCCTATAACATAAAATATATTAAAACGGCGATTTGTGGACGTATAATTATTAAAAAAAAAAAAAAGAAATGAGCCAATTAGTGCACACAATATATAACAACAACATTTGTCGCGCATCGCGCCTTGAAATAGTAAGGCAGATGAGGAGATTCACGCCTTGCAAAAATATAAAAAAAGGGGTGATTCACGCATTGCCCAAATATCATAAAAACAAAAACACTAGCAATAATCAATACTTATGAGTTATAATAAAACGAAATCATAATTTAACGATAAAAATAAAAAATAATATGGAAATTGATTATATGAAACATAATGTTGGATGATCAAAATAAGATATCATAAATCATGATTTTTTTGATTCTGTGAAAATTGTCGTCCAAATTTGAATGATAGGTATTAACCGTAAAACTCTTTAATAAGCCGCATTATTTGAACTAAAAAAACCGTGTTTTTTGATAAAAATAAGTTAAATTAGGTTTAACATGTTTAAATAACAGCAGTATTTATGAGCTGCACGTGATGAAGACAATACCGTAAAAAGTCATATCACGCATAGTTAATAAATACCCAAACAATTGTTGGTATAGAACTAATAATTTGATTTAATTCAATTTTATGCTTCGTATTTGTATAATACTGTATTTTACATAATTGTGGAAAAGGTAACTAATATTATATTTTATTTTTAAGTAAGTATAAAAATACCTAAATATACATATAAGTAAAATTATATTTAGTTATACGTCAAGTTATTTTATACCTTTTAAAATATGATTTATAAAAACTATAAAAATATAAACCTGTCTTATTATTTAATAATAATATAATAAAAATATTTCTAAAACGAATTTACTGAGTATGTCAAAATTATACACCAAACAAATCTATTAACTCAGGTTCTAACTAAACACCTGGCCACTTTCATTTTCAAAAAAAATCTATCACAATTTAAAAATATGAATGTACAAGTTAATATTATAATTAGATTCTTATGACTAAATTCGATGTCATCGAATGCAATTTAAACAGGCAAACGTGCTGTACAAACAATTTGCAACAAGTTTTGGAATTTATTTTTAACAACCACATTAAGTAAACTTAGATAGAGGTGCTGCGTTTAAGTTGGCATTCCTATTTTATTTTATTATGTCCAAATGAATACAATATTTTTAAAAACGATTTGATACTACAAATTTTTAACAGAAATAAATTTCGTTCGGAGTGCTAAGTTCATGTTACTTCTCTCGAACTTGTATAGTCTCAAAACTAGTACCAATTTTTTAAAGAAAAAATTTATCAACAATTTTTCTAAAGGCGTATAATAATTTTGTTAATGTTGTTGTTTCTAGTGTTATTCGTAACGAATGATTCGACAACAGTAACGAAAAAGTGTTGAAGTTAACGTTCGAACGATACATTCACATATTTCCAAGATGAATGTCCGAATTAATTAATGCCATAATTTAGAAAGATCTGTCCAAATCACATACCAATGTATAATTTATGTTATTACAATTTATGTTATAATATATTATAATATTATATATATATAACATTTTATTTAAACAGAGTTCTTCTACCCATCTTTGCAGACTTAGAACTGTCAGTATACAATAAATGTTTAATTGTTTTAATTTAAAAACTAGTTATTATACAATTGTATTCCATTTTATATTTTTGGATTAGGTTTGTAGTATAATACCGTCTATATTGTTATCTTCAACATTATATTATGCACTAATTGATTGTATATCTATTTTTCTATCGATAATACTATATACCAATGGTCCTCAACCTGGAGAGGGCGCTCTTTAAGGATAATTCGATATCATTATATGTTGCGAGGGGCATGACGTCATAAAATAGTATGAAAGAGGTATGTACCTCAAAATGTTGAGAACCCTTGCTAGGCTTGCTATATATGCTAATTTTTTCCATAGTATATTATTCTACTAATTTTCCTATTTTATAATTACATCACCGCTGTTCTTATAAATTACTTTTTGTCTAATCTTTTCCGACGTCAATTTTTTAATTTGAAATACACATTTTTAAATTTATATCACATTATAGGTACTTGCTTTAAAGCATCGAATATCATTACAATTATGTCGAAAAACTTCTTCGAAAGACGTAATAATAATAATAATAATAATAATAATTAATTTTCATATAGATTAAACAAGTATGTAATTATTATTTATAGCATGTATTTTATATTCAATGTCTTTACAGAAGTACCTACGATGTATTAAATTATAATGTATAAAAGTAATTATTACAGACTAAGAAGCACTTATATATAAGTATATAAAATACTTTAGAAAATTATTCTGCTTTGGAATATGAAATTAAAACTCTATGTTGCCATACAAAAAAGTAAAAATCTTAAAAAAATATAAGGATAAATATATTTTAAATATAATCTTTTAATAAAAACGTTATTTTTTTTAACAACTTGAAACTATGTAAAAAAATATTTTCAAAAGCATGAATATCTTTTGAAATAACGAGTATTTTACGATAAAAGAATGACTCTGAATAGACCTATATATAAGTGCTTCTTAGTCTGTAATAGGTAATTATTTTAATACGTTATAATTTAATACATCGTAGGTACTTCTGTAAAGACATTCAATATGAAATACATGCTATAAATCATAATTACATACTTGTTTATCTATTAGAGAATCAATTATTTTTTTCTAATATTACGTCTTTCGAAAGAATTTGTCGCACAATTGTGATATCAAAATAAATATTCTAAACTGCCGTTGGTAATACTTTAAACAGATGATGGTGATAATTAGTCATTTTTCTGAAATATAAATTACTATACCTATTTATTAATTTTTCCGAAATAAAAAAAAATATCGTTCTTTTCATGGAGTTAAACTTAATAACATAATATGAATAGTTTTAATTAAATTGTTAAAAAAAATGGTGGGCAAGTGGGTATCGCTCTGCTGTATAGCAGGTCACTTTAATGGATGTTTTAAATTTGAATGCAATTTTGTTTAGTATCTTATTGATCCTAATTGTATGAACTACTTTTTCTTCTCTCTAAGCCATTAAATACATTACTGTTTTTTCTCAAAATTATATTTTTAACAGTTCTATAGCTCAAGGAGATTTTTAATTCCTGTACCTCTAATGTACTAATTAGATACAATTCTTTATTCAAAAATACTTTCAAAAAATAAAATCGAAAAATGTTATCGTGTACACATAAACTATACACACACAAAAAAAAAATTAACACAAACAGTTTTGTAAAATTAATACTTTAATTGTTCTACTCAGAATTTAAAATTTGCCCAGATAACTGTTAATTTGTGGTATAATAAGAGTTAAGTTGATCGCTGTATTAAATTAGTTACATTTTAATTTAATATATATTTAATTATTTACGAAGAACAATTTTGATCGGAGACTGTCTAATAGTCTTATACTATTATGTATATGTATATATAATTTTGATATAATTGATATACAATTAGCTACTAAATGAAATAATATAAATACATTTTTGGGTAACACACAATGTATGTGTTGTGTATAGACGGCAATATTCTAATATCTTTCGTCTGTTATTTATTTAACCATAGACGTAATAAATACTAATATGTTAATTTAATTTAAAATTATTATTTTGATTAAACAATTTTATTTCAAAACCGAAAATGTGTGTAATCTACTATTTATAGATAGTGCTTCTATGCATTACTATTTGTACATTTAAATCTGTTTTCTTAACCTAGTTTTGAATATTATTTTTTTTAAACGTATGTTAAAAGAACGTATACTCTTAAATAAAACGTGTCTAGATTTTATTGGCTTAGAATATCATAATTGTATTGCCTAAAATAGAAGAAGATAAAAAATGAATATTGGTTGATGTCATTATTGTTTATTTGTTATGACGTGTTATTTGTTAATTGTTTATTCTATATCACCGAAGACTGAAAAAAAGCAAAGCTGTATTATTTTGTCATTTCATAATTTAACGTCCACATAATTTTCGTTCTTCCTACACAACAAATATCTAAAATGAATATTTTTAAGTATTATTTTATAACTATTATAATCTTAATTCTGCCAACTTTGATTACTTCCGATTCTGTATTTAAAGTTTATGATACACATTTTGAGGGTATAGTAGTCATAATTATTTTTTTTTTAATTTTTTTTATTATTTTATTGATACTCAATACATAACCTAAACCATTTTTACAATTTATTTCTTTTCAGTTATTAAATCAAAATTTATGTACAGACAAAATGACACTGGTAGGGTAATATGTATTTATGCATAAACATCTTTTTTTTAAAATTGTTATTGTATTGATAAAATATAACTTAGAGAATAATAACTTACATCAATTTTTAATTATAATTTTTACATTTATATATATATATAGATATCAAAAAATCTAAGCCTGGAGAAATTTTAAAAATTGTATTGTTTACGATAGAAGAAATAACTGTGGCTTGTTGTATATAAATAATAGTTAATACTAATTGAGAATATGAAAATAATAATGTCATAATTTATACTTTATTACTATAATTTATTTTTTTCAGCTGATCTTAAATGTAATATTTTAAAATATTAGTAAATAAATGGGATTTTAGTGTAATTTTAATAGAAAGTATTAAACATATATTAAATCGTTTATTCTTCGAATATGGCTGATATTACTGACCACTATCCTAAATGATAAAAATAAAATCCAAAAATTGAAAATTCCCAATATTTATTAAATTTATTGGAGTAAAAATTAAGAAAAAATTGATTACATGTTTTGCATAATCGATTTTGGTAAATATGAATAAATACGAATTACTGAACAATCATAATATAGATACTTAAATTATTCTACAAATGTTTAAATTGTCTATACATTTATATAAAATATTTTGCAGCCATTTATAGATATTTAACATTTTTGATGTTAAAGTCAAAAAAAAAAATATTCACAGATAAATACCTTAAAAAATATAATAGATTCCTAATAAGCTGTAATCGGCTAAAAATATCTGATAATTGTATTATGATTTGTATAAGATTAGGTAGTTAGGTTAGTATTACAGTAAAACTTCCATATAATGAACTTCCATTTTACGAAGTTTTCTGTTTAACCAAATATTTTTATGATGATCTTTGACCTTAATCTTAAATATTTAATATTAGACTAGTTAATTTAATACTTTTGATTAGTAAAATTAATCGATTTTTTAAGCTAATAAAATCAAGCTTTTTATAAATATTTAATATGAGTTTTATTGAAATTTAACAGTTATTCTAAAGGATATTTGTGGATTTACTAGTAAGTGTTTTTATATTATGAGATAGTACAAGTATTGTACTTATATACTTCTTTGAAGAATATTTGGAATTGTAACTATCATAACAAATAACTATTGTCTTTAATTTTTTAAACCTCCAATGATTAATGTTCCGTATGACGACAAGTTATACTATCTCTATAGTAGCTATTTTAAGAACGACTAATTACCAAATATTGAAATAAAACTTTAATATATAAAAACGAAAAAATCCATACGAAATTCGACACACAAATGTAACAAAGGTAAAAAACAAAGAATAATTTATTGATTGCTATTCTTCAAAAAGTTTTAAAACAGTTACACCATTTTATCCCTAGAGACTTTATATAATTATAAATTATGTCCCATACGATAAAATTAATAATTATAAATAAAAAATTCAAGTACCTTTGTCAATAGTTCATATCTACTTTTACTAAGCATATAAGTTACTGGTCTAAAATAATATTTTAGAATGGTTACGTTAAACAATTTAAATAATTGGCTAATGCTTTATATTACATGAATATTATACATTTACAGATGATCCGGAAAAAGAAGATGAGGTGGATTTTCAAAGTAATTACAAATAATTATTTGAAAATAACTAAATACAATATTTAATATTATTTGTGTAGGATCTATACATACATTTCTTTAGTTAATGTATGACACCAAATTAATTGCCATATTCTTTAAGTTTAAATATCTATAAAAATAGAACAACCATAAATTTCAGCAAACTCTTAAATTTAATACTTAGAAACGACTTTTAAACTATTGATTTTAAATTTAAATATTTAAATGTGTTACAATATTAATTCGATTAATCTAAACATTTTCTACACTTTAATATGACTGTTGCATACCAGCTTACCTAGTAAATTTATATTACATTCATTAAATAAAACCCACACACGAAACATATGGCAACAGCATTATTTGTGCAGTTAAAAACACAAACATACTATAGTCAATATAAAAAGCATAGTGCTCATTGTATATTCTATTTAAATAAAATTATATAACTGAAACCACACGACTCTAAGAGGAAAAGTCGAACTCAGGAGTCAGGCTACAAGAATCAATTTCACCAGAACACCAAATGGAAAACGTTATGATGAGATCATTACAATTCACTTAATATATTTACTCAATAATATATCCATGACTTCTATATCCACAATTTCAACACTTACTGAGATCACAATAAACTATATAAAAAGAAACGATCACAAAGGTTATGTCAGATGGATATGAAAATGGGTTGCAAACGACAAGACGGTTATATAAATATAGAAAACACCTGGACTTCTCATAAGATCACACATTATTCATTTTGACTAAAATTAACATATTGGTAATTGGACCGTAACATCACAGTAATCACAAAAACAGATACATTTTAATAATATAATTTATTTATATTTGAATATGTCTTTTTTTTTTTTTAATAATTATTTATCTATATTTTTTAGCTAATTTAAGTACGTATTTTCAGGGATTTTTTTTCATCAAATTTAAAATTAAGTTTCATTAATTAGAAAATAAAGTAGAATATAGCTCTATATACAAGCTATAGAATGTTTCTTGATTTTTTTCGTAGTTTAAATAGATATGTGAATATCTATTTTTTAAGTATAATAATACAATTTATACATGATTCAAAATTAATTAAATAATTATTGTTTTTTAGATTCTAAAAATGTTCTAACAAATGTTTATATTATTATTATAATTTGTAAGATAAAATGAACAACAATTTAAAACACTTTTGATCTATTTATAATAGAAATAGCAAATTTCCAAATGTTCTTAGGTTTTTTTTTTATAAATTTCGATAAAAAGTTATTCAATGGATCAACATTTTTGAAAATATATTAGAAGATCACACATAAGTGGATGTTGTATCTGTATAAAAATATTAAAAATACTTGAGTCGTGTTCAGGTTGGCATAATACATCAAAAAAGTATAGTTTGAGAACTGTTGGGGACCACATTTTTGATTTTGACTCACTTAATAATCTTATAGTTTTTTAACCTATAACTAAATTAATTTTCACTATTGTAAATAATTGTTAACCATATAATACTCGAATATTTCATTTTATAGAAGAATTTATCAGTAAGTATTTGTTTTTCAGATACTTGTATTCAGTTGTATAATCGAAATATTATCTAATATGTTTATATTTATTAAATTTTTAGTTGTGCTTAATTAAACCCATTCAATAATTGTAGTTTTATATAATGTGTATTTTTAATTCATGGTTCGTGATTTCTGTGAACATATGATATTGATATTCTATTAAAACTCTAATCCTGCGTAGACGCAAATAATGATTACTACAATTGAGTAGTATAACACATTTAAAACTACAGGAGACAGCGACAATAAAAAAATTGAAAATCATTGTTAAATTATAAGGTAGATAGTAAAACAAAATATCAGAACAACGATTTAATTCAAGAACAAAATAAAATCAATTATAAAAAATGTCAAATGTATTTGAATTATTCAATTAATTGAAAATTTAATATATTTGTTTTTATAGGTGATCTTAGTAAATATCTATTTAAGAGATAAATATTTTGATTTAATGAAGTAAAAATAATTATTAGTATTGAATGTTGCTTTTTATTTCACACAATAGAACATTGGAAGTGATATATCGGTCTGTAATTAGACCGTCGCTTCTATTATGTTCTAAATGTTATCACGAATTTAAATTAAATTTAAATTAACATTATCATCATTTTATTTTATTACATGGATGTGAAGAAAGTCTTGATGACATATCGAACAGAAATTTGGAGCTTAAGAGCTCCTTAACGTAGCTAAAATATAGTTATATATTCCATCTCAAATTTCGGTTAGGTTAATCAATCACTATATCTCTGATTTAATTTGGTTTATTATAATTTATAATTATTATCAGCCTTAATTTATGACTTTATGAGCAATGTTATGTGCAAGCCATTGAGTAGTGACGAATTCCCGCAAGAGTTTTAATATATGATATTCCATTGATATAGTTGTTACTTGTTCCGCTAACCCATTTGTTAGTGTTAAAAACGAATGGTTGATTGTTTCTGTTGAATAAACGTCACCAGATGTGGCCTGGAAGTAGTGCTTCAATAACTTTATGTATCTTTCGTGTCCGTTATTCTCGAGATAAGCCATCTCATATAATGTCATATTTTATACGGTAGCCTCCATTAGTCATAATAAAATATTTCGAATTTTGGGGGGATAGCAATTTCTATACTAAAGTGTACATTATTAATACTTGCGTGAAACGTAATTAATGTCGATAATATGTAGTTTTTTGAATTGAAAAAAAAATCTACAATATAAAGGTCGTTCTAAATGATTAGAGTTTTTAACTTCTCTTCTATTAATCGTTTTTAAAAGATTTGATTTGATTTGATTTTTTTTTTCGATATCTCAATCACGATATTTAACAATTAATGTCTAGTAAAATGATATAAGGTAAATTATATTCACAATATGTTATTTACTAAATAATATTTTAAATAATTTTAATAGACAATTTCGGTAAGTTGAATTTCAAGAACATTCTTATATATAAGGATTATCGAGATTAATTATACTAACTATGACAATGAATAATTACTTACACCTATATTATTATGTTTTTATTTTATTTTATTTAGGTGACCTGAAAAGTACGTAATTTACT
Organism: Rhopalosiphum padi; assembly: GCF_020882245.1. Lineage (NCBI taxonomy): Eukaryota > Metazoa > Arthropoda > Insecta > Hemiptera > Aphididae > Rhopalosiphum > Rhopalosiphum padi. The sequence goes on along the minus strand of NC_083598.1, from coordinate 4,925,178 downwards.
AGATTTATTTTTATTGTTTGTTACATAATTTTATTATATTTTTTCTGACAGTTTATTTTTTTATTATTTTTTTTATTGTTATCACTTTATCAGTATTATATCATAGTATAACGGAATTAGAATACTAAAAGGATATAAAATCGAATATTCTGTATATGTGTCATTATAATTTTATATTTATGTTTTTAAGATTAAAATATTAATCCTACTATACAAATTGTTAAAATAAGTTTTATATAATTTATTTATTATCCATTTTCCAGCGGCATTGAGTATGTACATTTTTGTTTTGTTTTATTTTATTATAATGTATTATTCTATGCTGTTGATTGCATGTTGTGAGTTTAAACTACTGGAAGCAGATAATCATTGGGACTTGACACTTGCTGATGCAGCGTTGACATCCACACCGAATAATATTCGTCAACTATTTGCAATAATTTTGACAACATGTTTTCCAACACAATCATCGACTTTGTGGGAAAAATATAAGAATTATATGACTGAATAAATACTGCATCGAATTAGACGAACAAATCAATGTCCAAATTTAGATTTCACACCAGAGATGTATAATGAAGCATTAGTGTTGATCGAAGATTTATGTATTTTAATTTCAAATTTGCCACTTAGTCATTATGGAATGTCATCACCTGATCGCCCGGCTACCGACTTAGTTAACACTGATTTGCAACGAGAAAAACAGTACAATGACGTCGATTTAGCTACAATTATTGTGAATAATGAGCCATTACTGACAGCCGAACAAAAAAATATTTATAATCGGATAATGCTGACCGTTGATGCTGACCATGGTGAGTTTTTTTTTCTTAGACGCACCAGGTGGAACAGGTAAGACATTCTTAATATTATTAATTCTTGCAAAGACACGTTCCCAACAGAAAATTGCTTTGGCAATTGCATCGTCGGGCATTGCTGCAACTTTGTTAGATGGTGGACGAACAGCACATTCAGCATTGAAGTTACCATTAGACATTCATAACAAACCAAACGCAATGTGTAACATTAAAAAAAAAAAGCGGAATGGCTACAGTGTTGCAAAAGAGTACAATAATAATTTGGGATGAGTGTACTATGACTCATAAACATTCACTTGAAGCATTTCATAGAACTATGCAAGATTTAAAAGGCAACAATAAACTTTTCGGTGGTACTGTTTTACTACTGTCCGGTGATTTCCGGCAGACTTTACCAGTTATTCCTCACTCTACTTTTGCCGATGAGAACAACGCATGCTTAAAACACATGAATAAAATGTAAATTCAGAAAATATATATGTTGGTTTGTGCTTAATTTCAACATTTAGATACTTTACCTATTACTTTTAAATTTTCTCATACATAATAACACTAATACATGGCCTACGAAAATGCCAAAAAACCAACTAATACGCGGGCAACGCCGTGTCGGGACAGCTAGTATATTATAATTATATTAATACTACGATATTTTATATATTTTGTTTATAGGAGTAATTGGTAAATAATTTTCGTGTTTTTTTATTTCCTGCTTTTATAATATTTGTTTCTCTTGATGTATATTTTACCGTTGTTTGGATAAGTTGGACATATTTATAAAAATTCATATGCATAAAAGCTTTTAAATGAATAAAATATTGTTTATTTAATACGAAAAACGATAAATTAATGAAATAAACTTAATATCAACTATTTAGAGCTAAAACTATTATAGATTTTATGCAAAATAAATCTGTCTAGATGTCTCTATTATCTATAACCTAACATAATCCCTAATCTGTGCATCATGGAAACAAAATTGGGAATCAATGACTCAGCTAATTCCACCACGAATGGGGCATTTTATGTAGATATTAAAAATTAACTAAAAAATTATTGTCCACAGATACACAAAGTACGTATTATATTTATTTATTTGTTTTGTATACAATAATGGTATTTCGTGTGAAAATTAGCCTAACATATATATTTAAAGTTATATGTGTAATAATTGATGAATGATAAGATAAATCATCAGAGCTACCATTAAACATAGTGCAGAAAATGATCTAGACATAAAATCAAACAAATTAATACGCCATGGGTTACGAAATACAGATGACGATTTACGACGATACATAATATACATCATATTACATTTAAATGTGGTATATTTTTATAAGGCGATACTGCAACGATACCATAAAGATAGTTAATACTTCATTAAAGCACAGGCGTACACAGGTATTCGTCACAAGTAGCCAAAATATATGTGCGAAATTGAGATAATATTTTTAAGTGCAGACGAGTTGTAGCCCAATCAATCATCTGATATAAATAAATAGTGATGCACATCGGTATATTTTCAGTTATCGATATCGGTTAATTGTTATCAATATCATATCCCGATAACGAAAAACAAAAGATATCGATATCGTTTTTATTTTTTTTTGGAGTATATATTTCTTACATTAAAATAAGTTTTCATATTATATTATTATTTATTATAAACAAAAATTAAAATTACATGTACAGGTTATCGTATTGCTTATCGTTAGTGTTAATCATCAATTGAATCATCGATTTACTGTCAAAACTTATTTTAATAGAAAATAGAAATTTAAAATTCAAACGATAACAATTTGTCATATCGATATCGTTGCGCCTCGCTAAAAATAAATGTGAATGGTAATAAAGTAAAATGCTAAAACAAATGGACTCTATCTATAGGTTGAAATAAGTTGAAATTACTAAAAAGTAATATCTTATAGGTATTTATCGAGAAAATAATTTAATATTAATTTGATATAGTGCAAATGTGCACTATAAAATTTTTATTTTTTTCTAATACTACTTTATCAACAACAAATTAAATATATATTTATTTTTTTTTTTGTAGATGGTTTAGGTATGTAATTATTATATTTTTTATTTTTTAAATTTATACTTAATACAGCTATTATTTGATTAAGATAGAAATATAAAGATTTGGTTCTAAACCACAGTGAACAATTCTATATGGTAAGGTAAAATAGATCAGTGATTACCAAACAGTGATATCTTATTATCGTTTTGTAAATAATTTAATGGTAATTTGATAATACAAAATTAATAATAGTTGTACTACTAAATTTTACTTCCACATAAAAAAATTCTAACCAAACGAAAAAGCAATATAACCAAATGGTTATAATGTAGAACTGATTGTTTTCTAACTGAAATTACTTTTTATTGTATAAGAAGTTTATGTAATTCTACTAGGGAATTACTGAATATTTTGAAATTCTGATGAATCATAAATATTAATACATTTCAATAGTTCTTAATTATTATTAATAATAACAAATTTGTAATGATTATATGTACATATTTTTAGATGTGATATCTGGTACGTAGATATAATTAGTATTTAAATTTAATTTGTATGAAATTTCAAATTCGCATTAATAAAATGTATATGCTATAAGACAAAAACTTGTTTAAATTGATTTTTTTTAAATAATGTTTTTACGTGTATTTATCATATAATATATCAATCAATATAATTATCATCAGTATCGTGGAATTGTGCTTCTGGGACTCTAAGGCGTTCTTGCTGTCTTCAAAATTTTAACATAAACCGATAAACGTCGTATATATTGTATATTATTCATGTTTTATTGATTATATGCTGTAGATTATTGTAATTTTGGAAATTTCGGCTTTTATGCGTCTTTCGTCACAATTGCCCTTCATCATCTACTCGATTAGAAATCTTTCTTTCTGTGCGAGTAAGTGGTTAGTTACCAAAAACATACGACATATTCAAAGTTTATAATTTAATATTGAAATTACGAAAATATTATTGAATTAAGAAATTATTTTAATAAAGTTTAATAAGACTTACATCCATTATTATCTCATTAGAAGTACACCTGTGTGAGCCATTTCTGTTTTCAAACATACAATGTAGCTAATTTGCTATCGAATGAGCTGGCTTTGAGTTATCAGCTTTAATATTAAAGAGAATTTACCAATTTTTAAACTTAAAGGTAGTATCTTTACTTTTTATCTATCGTATGTTTATTGCAATATTAAATTTTTAAGTAAGTTATAATATTTTGAATATGAAAATAAATAAATTCTGATAATTCATTAAAAATGATTTCCAAATAACCGACTAATAATTCAACTAAATAATTCACTATTATATTATAGCCAACAATACAAAGTAATAAATGATAATCATTGTATGAAAGCTATAGAATGTTTCTTGATTTTTTTCGTAGTTTAAATAGATATGTGAATATCTATTTTTTAAGTTTAATCTATAAAATACAATGATTCAAAATTAATTAAATAATTATTGTTCACAGAACATGAAAAATGTACGTACTACCTCTTTCTTTAATTTTATATAATTAAGGTATTTTGCGTGAGGCATTGCTAGAATTTAAAATTTTAGATTTTTGTAGGAACGGAATATGCTTTATGGTTATATATTTTTGGTTCAATGTAGAATTTAATAGCTAAAAATTAACAATATAACAGCCGAAAATGGGAATATGTACGTTACACGCAAAAACATGAAAAAAGACCGTTTTTTTATTAAATAATTTCTGCTCAAATTTAAGTTTTTAAATGCTTATTTGAGAGCTTATAATGATATTTTTAAGCGCTTATTTTAATAATTTTAAGTGCTATAAGTCCCGAGCCTTGGTAATAATATATTGCCGTCACTCAGTTTGAAGTTACAAAAGCTCTACTATGAAATTCGGATAAATCAATAACCTTCATAAGCTTCAATAGTTACTATTAATTACTCAATACCAGTCTTGTAAAAATACTTTTGAAAAAGTATTAAGATCCTAATACTATATTAATGAATAAAAAAAAAAGTATTAATAATATTTTTAGAATACTATTATACAAATATATTTTACTAATACTTACAAAGTATTTAAATACAAATACAAGTATTTAATTTAAAGTTTAAACTTTATGATATATAAGATGTATATTGTATATCAGTACAGTATAGGTACTTATTACAATACTACTTACCATAGATTTTAAAAATTTCATATATACCTAATGTAATATACTTGTCTTTTGAAAAGTCTTTCTTCTAATTGTACTTTGATTTAATTTACATATAGATATTGAAAGTAATGTTGATAAAATTATTATATTTTTATTATTATTAAAAGAAATCCAATACATAATTATTAAAAAAATATGATGTGGAATATTTTTAATTGTAAATATTTTTATCAAATTGTTGTGAATAATAATTAATATTACGGAATTTATAATATTTATTAAATGCAAGTATTTAAAAACTTTAAAGAAGTACAATCATTAGTAACAATCATAATTATTTTTTTTTTTTAGGGAACCCAATCTTTGGTACGCATAATATTATTAGTATTTTTAAATTTTATTTGTTTGACATTTCGTTTTTAATACATTTCTTTTACATAATTTACAGTAAAATAAAAACAATTTTTCAAAAAAAAATTATATTTTTATTATGACATTATTTTTATTACGTATTACTTTTTTGAACGACACTATACATTCTTAATTTTTCAATTTGAAGCAAATTATTTTTTGAAGTATTATATATTTATCTATATACTCCTGAAAAATATTGCTTCAAACTATAAAATTAAAAATGTATAAATAACCCTAATGATATATATATCGTATATCAGTATTATAGGTTTCTATTATATTACTACTTACCATACATTTAAAAAAATTCACATATTATAATTATACTAAAACATCATTATCTTTTTAAAGTTAATAATTTTTCACTTATTTAATTTTAATATAGATATTGCAAATAACGTTAATAAAATTAGTAAATTTCAATTATTCTTATAAAAATTCTAATATTAAATTCTTAGAAAATATGATGTGGAAATATTTTGTGAAAAAAAAAATAATATTACAAAATTTATAGTATTTAAACTTTTTAAAGATACTTTCAAAAAGTATTCAGAATACTTAAAAAAAATTATAAGAAAATTGTGTTATGAACACCAAAAAATATTTAACAAATATTCAAAATTTAATTACTTAATAAGGGCTGCAAACATTATTAACAATTATAATTATTATTTTTTTTTAGTTCGTGGAACTTTTAGTACGTATAATATTATTAGTATTTTTTAATTTTATTTTTATAAAATTTCGTTTTTAAAACATTTTGTTTACAAAATATCCTATGAAATTAAAACAAATTAATTTAAAAAAATTATATTTTTCATCATAACATTATTTTTTATGTTTTTACTTTTTTGATTGACAACATACATTTTAAATTTTACATTCTGAAGTAAAATTTTTTTCTGAATTAGTACCTTACATAAAGATTGTAATTTAGAAGTGTAGTTTATAATGTTAAGTTATGTATTAGACTGTATGTGTAATTTTTTTTTTGTATGTAATAATGGTTTTTTGAGTATTTTTTGGGCAGTCCCCAAATTGTATATTATATAGTAGGTATATTAGCCGTAAATTTTCATACGTAGTCTTCGTGAATCGCGAGCTAGCAAAGTGGGGGGAAATCCGGACTCACCACTGCGAAGCGGTTAAACAGTAATCTTTTGAGGGGTGTCGCCGATTTCCGCCAAAAATAACCTTTCCATTTTTCGCTAAATTAAAAAAAACGTTATTATTTTTTCCTCCAGTTTTAAATTACAGGATTTTAAAGTTTGGTAACCCCTTAAAGTAAATACTTTATAATATTATTTTTAATTAAGTCATTACACAGTATAACAATTTACTTAACAATACTATAGGTATGATTTTATCGTCACATTTATTTATCTTACTGTAAATAGTATTTTATATTATATATAGTGTGTTTTTATCCTGCACGTCTTTATCTACGTTGAAAATATAATATTATGTAGGTATAATTTGATAGGCGATAGCGTACTGCAATTTGTTCGATTGTCGGTAGTATTGAATATTGACAACCGATCAGTAGTGTGTGATGTGCGTTAACCAAGACAAGCTACAGCCATGTCCGCGAAAATAATAAGTAATAAACGTGTCAATATACAAATTATAATTAATAATTTTAAATTTCACAAAGCATACGAAGGAGTAAATAAAGTACGTTAGAGGTGTATTAATAAATCATGTAAGGCAGCATGTAAATCAAATTTTGATGATGAAATATTGAACACGGAAAATGAACACAATCATGAAGCTGTAAATGGAAATACAATAAATCGGCATATTGTTAATACTTCATACAAAAGAAAAGCACTAGAAGATGTAAGTACACGATCAAAACAAATAATTTTACAAGAATTAATACAAAATGAGTGTGCTAAAGAAATAACTGTAAATTATATTAATAGAATAAGAAAAAATATGTACGCAAAACCCGCTGCAAATCCAAAATCCATTGCAGAAATACACCAAGTTTTAAATGTTATGAATATTGAAACAAAACAAAAAGAAAATTTCTTATTATTAAATAATGAAAATGAAAATATAATTATTTTTTCATGTTACACAAATTTAAATTTTTGTCATCGATAAATACTATTTTTATGGATGGAACATTTGATTATTGTACTCGCTTTTTGATGCAAATGTTTACCATTCATGGATTCCAAAACGGCCACTATGTTCCACTAGTATTTTGTTTTTTACCAAATAAACTAACATCTTCCTATATTTTTGCTCTTCGATCTATTTGTCAAAAATGCAAAGATATTAATTTGATTATTTCTCCGACAAATGTGACCATTGATTACGAAAAAGATATTATAAATGCAGTTAATGAAGTTTGGTCGAAAAGTAACATAGGTAGTTAGTTGTATATTTCATTTGACTAATTCATGGTGGAGAAAAATACATTCTCTTGGTTAATCAAACGAATATAAAGATACAAATTCCGAAATCGGCAAATGGTTAAGACACACATCTGGTCTTTTGTTTCTTAATGAGCAGGAAGTATCAGATAGTTTTTATTAAGATTTTATGAGTGATCGTCCTGATAATGACTAATTATCTAAATACTCCGACTACTTGGTAGATAATTACATAGGAGACGATTGTAACTACCCTCCATCACTATGGGCTGCATTAACAGCAAGTTTAACTAGGACAACGAACGCGTGTGAATCATTTCACTCTGAATTCAAAGACAATTTTTATAAATGAACACCACATATAATACCATGTGTTTGTTACTTTAAAAAGTATGAATGAATGTAAAAAATCAAGTAAAAATATGGTTGATAATCGGAAACGAAATGAAGAATTAATTTCAAAATACCAAAACGATGAAATAAATAAATTAGTGTTCGTAAAACTGATATCAAACCATTATGCTAAATTACAAATGACAAAATTGTTTTCAAAATAAAGCAAATAGATTAAAAAAAAATGTTTTATATTTATTATTTATTATAATAAGTAATTTGTGTTTATCAACTGTAAATACGTATTTGTAAATCAATTATTCTTTGTAAATATTACTTTTTTTTTATTTTTATTTATTTCTTTGTATTTAGTATATAAAAAAAAAAAATGTTGGCTAATAACCTTAGCAGTTGAAGCCTGTAAAACTTAAAAAAAAAAAAAATAGGTGCAAATTTTATACAAAAGATTTTATTATAATAAGTAATTATTTTTGAGTAAAAATTACAAATAATATAGGTACAAGTTTTTTTTACAAACAATGTAATTTTTTTATTAAAATTAGTAATTATTGTTGAGTAATACTAATTTTTTACAAATTATAATAATACAGTAAAATACATGTTTTATATTTATTAACTATTATTTATAAGGGGTTACCAAACTTTAAAAAATCCTGTAATTTAAAACTGGCGGAAAAAAGAATGACGTTTTTTCTAATTTGGAGGAAAATAGAAAGGTTATTTTTGACGGATACCGGTAACACCCCTTTTGAGACAGGATATCGTCATTTGGTTAAATTTTTTAATTATAAAATCAACTGATTGATTCTAGCTTATTTTAAAAACGTTTCCACTATTTAAAAATTAAACTTATAGTGCAATCAAAACCTATAAATTACTAAATTTTTTAAAATAAACTATTAATGGCTTTTTTTGAAATTACGATAATTAATAAAAAACCTTAAAATGAATTGTTTTTTTTTATATATAATATTACTTTACCAATGGAAATTATAACAACTTATTTGTTGCAGTTAATCATAAAAGTAAGAAGTATAATTTTTAAATTTATATTTAATTATTTAATCAAATGATATTTTCTAAATACAGGTATTATTTTACTGGGATTTAATTGGATTTTAAAAATACAGTGTTAAAAACAATATGTTCTATCTACATAGTATACAAAATTAGAGATTACCAAAAAGTAATTTCATATTAAATTAATTGTGTAAAAATATAACACAAATTAGATAGTTCAATATTATAAAATATTGTAATACCCAAATTGTAATATCAAAAAAATGTCTAATTGAAAATAAATAATTTGACAACCCAGCAGTCCACGACATTATTTTATTTGCTCTAAAAGAAGATACTTAAGTTTGAAGTTTAATTAGTTCTCCGATGGAATAACTAAACATTTATACACTGATAATTCGTAAATGATGTTAATAACGATAGACCTTAATAATTTATTATATAGTAATATTATACCATAATAATTATATATAAGTAAGGTAATTATGAATATTTAATGATAGTAAATACTATTTTTTTTTCATTATTATTATTACAGGGATAAAAAGTAAGCAAAGAGTTTTATTTTTCTAACCGCTAGAAGAATAGATTAATTTAGGTTTATCTAGGTACATATTGCTAAATGTATATTAAGCCAATGTTGGGTAATCGATATTCTAATTTTGTTTTGATATAGTCAGTTCAGTACTAACGTGCTGATAGTTATATCAGTGGTGCCCTAAAAAATTATATTTGGCGACTATAAACATAGGCAGACATCAGCCAGGTTAGGTTTTAATAAGGATTTAAGACTTCTTTGTCCACCCTTTAAATTACTACTTTTTCCCGCACTGGGGCGCTTTCCCTGATTTCCTCACCCCCTTTGCGTGGATCTGAATATACTATCATAAAGTGTAATATTATATATAAATTAGTATATTTATCATTTTATTCCAGAATATTTCAGTAAGTACATTATATATACAATATACATATATATTATTTTAATTTTATATGTAGAACTTTTTTAACTCAATTTATGTAACCCAGTAACCCGTGTATCGTGACTTTTATAATGATCGACATTCTCTTAAATTTGTACTTACTTTCTGAGAACCATATGTATAAAACCGTTCAATAAGACATTGGTTACTACTATAATTATAATTTACCTGGTTGATATATTCACATTAAAAAACAAGTTGACTTTACACAAGTAGTAATTACAGTTCATTGACCATTCTTAATAAGTATAAATTTGCGGTGCAGTACATAGTTTATATTTGTTTCTTGAAACCAATCGTTAAGAGATTTCAACGCGGGTACTTAACATGGTATAGACTGGGTTCATTGGAAATGCAAACATTCAAAAATCAAAATGTGTAGACAGTGGAATTTTGAAGCCTACGTTAGTTTAAGAAAAGACATTAAATTAACATTTTTTGTCACGGGAATCTTATAAAAAATGAACCACAATTTTAAAATTTGTTATCAATATTTCATTTATTTCAAGCATATATTATTTCTTTTTGATTTAATATTGGTTTAAAGCGTTTTTCCTATACTTTTTCACCGTTTTACCTATTTTATTTTTTAGTAAAATATAGTATTAAGTAAGTATGTTATTAATTTAATTGCATGTAAATTATATTTATAACTATTTTGGTGCATTTTCTACTAAATATTTTTTATATTATTTTTTAATAAAAAAATGTTGTGGGATATTGAATTAAATTTTCAATTTTTTGACTTATGAATACATTAATATTTACATTGATTTTTTTTAAAATAATTTTAGTGTTTTATTTCTATGATATACATAGACAAAATATATGTATGGATTTGTTGAATGCACGTCTTAAATTAAGTAGGAGTTTAATAAAATAGGTACTAATAAGTAAAGACTAAAAATTAAATTTGAATATATACTTATTTTGAATAGATATATTACCATATTGGTATAAATATTTAAATGTGTGATGTTTCATTTTTCACATATTCTAATGAAGAAACAAAAAATCATATTTTTTTGCACGATTATACTACTACTAAATGACAATCTAGAAAATAAGTTATCTTAAGTATCATAGCTTTATAAGCCTATACAATACAAATATAAGCAAGAGTAAACAAAATAGTAATGAATTATGTTTTATCTATATAAATATAATGTTATTTCCATTTAATATATCTAGAATTCTAGACAATATATTTTATTACAATTAACCACAGCCCTGTTAACTAGTTTAATGAATGTATATAGGTCTATATTATTTATCCCTTCTAATATTTTTTTTGATATATTTATAGTTATAATATATTCCCACACTTCTTTTATAAAATAAGTATATAACATTAAATTCTAAATAAATATCACATTGTGGTTTATTTGTGCAGAGATAGCAGAAGATTACCGAAGTAAATTTAGATGTATGTATTATTGTGTACCATTATTAAACTAAAAAATACTAAAATATTATCTATGGTAATATTAATATATATTATAAACATGTTATTTGTAGCAAAGTAATAATTGAATGCTGTTATAATTTGTGTTAATATTAACCAAGTATTAGGTAATTTATAAAAAACGTCATTTTCGAAAGTCGATGTATTTTTTTTGTTTTATGGTTGAAGACACTGTTAATTAAATTTCTGTTGTTTATTGCTTTTAAAGTTATTGCTTATTATATTATTTATAATTTTTTTACCTGTGACTTTAGTACGAATTTAATATTTGATCAATACATTGCGTACCTAACCCAACCTTAACTGGTGAATCAGGCGAATCATACTAAACTAAGACCATTCGTTAATTTGAATTTATTGATGATATCAATGATGTTGTTGTGAATAAAACATCTTTAGTGACTTTTAGGCGGATATGTCAATAAACAAAAATGTTGGCTTTTTTGGAAATGAGAACCTAAGGGCAAAAAACAAATGCATCTACATTCTACATCGAGTATCATTTTAGTGTGTTTTTTTTGGGTAGGCGGGGTGATTGGCCCGACCTTTTTTGAAAAAGAAACATGGATATCTAGGCAGAAAAGGGAATGGAGATCGGTATTGGGGTTTACGTTTAAACCTTATATATTAACAATTTGTATCATTTATAATGTATTTCTTATACAAATTAAAACTTCGTTCTTTATGAAACAGCATTCATATACAAATTATTTGGATCAGTGATTACGGGTTTTATGATAATCTGTTGGTAAACAATAAACAATTCTAACACCGATTAATTTTACAGCATATTTAAATAGTGCTCATGGAGTAATGGACGGATACAGTATTGAAAAAACCAGTTATGAATATAATCGCGGTAAAAACTATTTTATAAATATTTTCAATTTGGCTAAGAACTAAGACGCCAATAGAGAATAAGAAATATTTTATTTATCAAAATAGTCAAGCTTGTAGATAACTTTTTTTTTTAATTAATAATTTAAATTTAATATGTTATAGTACCTTTATATAATATACTATCCTGTATAATGACTATAAATATTGCGTGTTTACAGTTAAACAAAAGTTATAAAGATATAAATTTATAAAAAAATACAATGGATAATAAAACATGTTATAATATATACATTTAGATTAATGTTATAATTCTATCAATAAATGGAATAAAAAAGCAAAAAACAGAAATGGGGGAAAACATTTTTTTTACACAAAATCATTTTTTTCAAAATAAATGTTGGTTTTTTTGTAATAAAAAAAAAATAAATATTATGGTAATATGTACCAGATAAACCGTGAAACTGGTCACCAAAATGCCTAACTCACACACCATTTTCTTTATCGGCTACCGACCAATGGATATGCTGCAATATGTAAATGTGTAATGCATAGTAATATAATATTATATACTTAGCTCAATTAGTAGTGGACGGGATCGCCTAGTAAATACTGATAAGCTACGTAAATATGTGATGTGCAAAATTGTGTTTAAGTGTAGTAGTATGTATGTTATGTATGTTAAAGCGTGAAAGACGGTTCGGGATATTCAAGACATTCTGAGACAGGTTATAAAACCATTCACAGTCTTTTATATCAATATTTTAGAGTCAGGTAGTATCACCGTTTACAATTACCTTATGTTTACATATTTTTGAAATTTTTTTATCAAGTTTAAATATATTATAAAGATATTAGTACACTTAAACATCAATTTTTCATTCCTACATTGATGTATGAATCGACCTAAGTCGGGACATTACAAATAGTTAAAATTCAATATTATATTGATTTTTTTAATAACTTTAACTGATCTGTATATATATATATATATATATATATATATACGATAATAATAAGTTATAACTATAATGTATAATTTTTGGTATTATTTTACTGTCACCATTAACTTTAGTAGCATTTAACCAATAAAATACATATAAAGAATTTATAATTTGTATTTGCTATTTGCTCTTTTATTTGTAGTCCTATATGTAGAAAAATTTTGTTAACAACAAGAAAACAATTAGAATTTCGTTCAAGTTTTTTAACCAAATAATAATGTTGATCAAAAAGTAAATATTTAATTATTTAGATACTTACTAGTTACTAAGGAAATTGATTACCTAAACATGACACAATTTAAAAATAAATAGCCCATAAAATAATGGTCATAAACAATTAATATTTAAAATAGGTTATCATAATTTTTAAATGGTTTAAGTTAAAGGTTCTAAATACACGTCAATTTGATCGTAAACAATTTACCGCAAGACAATTTACTGCAAATTATTGATCGCATTTGCAATTTTACCGCATAGCAATTGATCGGAAAATAACATTTTCAGTAATAATTTTTAATTTGAATATATATTTAATTAACTCTGGTTACATGTATGGTTAAAAATATATTTTTTCGTCTTAGATTTAAAATGTTTAAAAAATGTTGTTCGGTATATAAAAATTAAACAAATTAAACTTACAATTTAAAATTATAATATGCAATATTTTTTTATATAAATAGATAATATTTATACATTTAATGAATAGAAAAAAAAATAATAATAAATCATCAAGGTTGGTATATAATTATGAAAAAACCCTAAATATTAAACTTGCAATTGAAAATTGTATACAATGCCACGAAGATAATCTTCAATATTTGTGTTAGTGTTTATAATTGGTACAATTTTTTTTTTTATTTTAGCTGCTCGATTTCGGTAAATTTTTTTTGAGGGCTGATTGCTCCCTTACATATCATTTGATTTTTTAATCTGTTAATGCTCTCTTCTTTTTTTGCATCTATAAATTGCCAAATTGAAGGATGCATACCATTTATAAGTGATGTAAAACAATTTTGGCACCCTTCTATAGCATTATTTGTGGTAGCTAAATCTTGGATTACTCTCGGAAAAAAGTTCAATAATATTGTACTTGCATACTTTTGCGGCTGTCTTTTTCCTCTCCCTATCTAATTTTCCTACCCATGTATTATCGAAGTTATCCAACAGCAACGCCAGTAGATCTTCATTATCTGTGTAATAGCTTGTAGCTAGTAGGTAATGCATTATATATTTTATTACATCTACTTCTGGAATTAAAGCTAACGCTGGTAGCATTCGAATTCGTAATGAAAACTCCGGATAATTACGATTAGTTGTTTGTGGACCCAATTTTTGGACATGATGCCAAATGCATTGCGACGTATAAAAGAAACAACCTTTTACCTCGGTATCACAAAACTCCGTTTCGATTGCATCTAAAGCTGCTCTTTCATAATCTATCGTAATACTTTTTGGATTTATATTGGACTTCAGTGATTTTAAAATTTCAAACATGTGATGGTAAGTTTTTTATTTTTTATCTACCAGTAATACGTAAACACTAGGAATAACGCACTCCGTGTATAGTTTATAACTGAGCAAAAATGGGGGGGGTGCCACTGAAAATGTTCCATCACAAAACCAATTATCACATTTACTCATAAAATCTAAATTATGTTAAGTTGTAAATATTAAAATACGTGATTCAGTAGGACCGCTATCGAATTTAAAAATACTTCGCCATTGGAGTTATATCTATATTTATCTAGTATAGATCAATATAAGATTCTGATCGAAGTGATGAGGAATGTATTGATTTTACAATGATGTATGTTGTTTTTGTGTCTATCATTACGTTTTGGAGTAGAAATAATGCTTTGATTTATGACTTCAGCCGCTCTTTGAAAAGGAAAATTCATCTAGTTGGTACTTTGGGAGGTCATAAGTAAAAAATGTCCATTGTGTGTAAATTAAATGCGTCAGGATAAACACTAAAAAAAGTATCGAAAAAACGGGAATTTTTACGCATAATCTGTTTTTGACAAAATCGATTTTTTTTATTTTGCTGCAACTCAAAAACCAATCATTGTAAATACTTGAAATTTTCAACAAATGTCTATATTAGTGTTACCTATTTACGATTAAATTAAAAAAAACCAAATACAAGTTTATCCATAAATTTTCCTTCAAGTAACTGTAAAAAAAAATTCCAGTGTCAATATAGAAAATATTTTTATGAGCGTATGAAATGATGATATATTACAATTTAAATAAAGGTAATAGTATAATATATCCTGCTAATTATCCTAGACTGACAAATCATCTCCGTTCAGAATCGTTTTTTGTGTACAATGATACGTGTCATTGCATTCAAATTTAACACATCCATTATAGTGACCTACGCTCCATCTTACTATACAGCAGAGCGATATCCACTTGCCCACCTTTTTTATGATGACATTTTTTTATTATATTTACTAAATAATTTTGTCAATGTAACGATGTAAAATATAGGTATGTACTCGTATAACATTAAATTATTAATAACAATTAGATAACCAATTTATTTATTTTTTCAATTTTGAAAGGTTAAGGCTTTTTGGAAGCCGAGTTGGTCGTTTTAGCTTGGGAGAAGCCTGCACTACGAATTGCCTAAGCAGAATTTACTATCGTTATACATAAGGAGAGGAGCTCCAAAATAATACATTTTTAACTACTTATAATATATTATATGTGATGAACACTATATATCTACTTACAAAGACCGGTTAGTTGTCATTTTTATTTCAATATAGAATAAAAATATTATTATATTCTATTTTTATTATTAATTTAAAAAGCAATTCTAAAAGTTGAATATTTTTATATACCTATATATAATATTTCAGTTTTCATTTTCCTTTATTTTAAATAGTAAAAACAATGCTATTTTTTTCCGAATATTAAATATTCCAATTTTATATTGGCATAATATGAACTGTCCATTATTTGGTTTATTTTTGTTCAAAAAATTTAAAAATATAAAAATTAATATTTAATTTATTAAACTAATATCAAAATCAATTTATATATTTATTGTGTTTTTATGTTTTTATATTATATATAGTTACCTATACTTAAGTAAAATAATAACTTAAAAAATTCTTAAGCAATTAATCAATAATTATTTTATTATCTATTTATAGTTAATTACTACAGTAATAACTTTAGTTGTAGCCATGTGTATGTAGGCAAAATGGAGTATAGGAAAATGGAGTATAATATAGTATAGTATAATATCTATAATAGGTATTATTATCATCAATTATTTTAACTTAATATAGTAAATTTAAAAACTTGCTGAAAAAAACATTTGCTTGCTAAAAAAACAAACACTAATAAAAATAGTTGACATGACATAAATTATTGTTTGGTAATCAAGCGTTTATTAATCATATTTTAGACATGGTTTTAATACAGAATACAGATATCCCATGTTGATTAGATGTATATTAGACATGGATATTATACATATATTCAAAGTTTAATTAACGTAGAAAAAAGTTTATAAATGTATAAAAATAATAAAATAAATACATAATACACGTTTAGAAATCCATGTACAATAAACGTATTTAATGTTCACAAGTAAACCACTTATAAATACGACATATATGGTTTATTTTGAATACTCCAATGCTTAATAAACTAGGTTTTGCACACTGGGAAGCACAAATAATCAGCAGTTCACAATATATATTACTACCAAAGAGCTCGTGTTAGTTTTATTAGAGCTTCAAATGCATACCCTTGTCTTTATTTTTTACATACATACCACGCAAACATACTCGTACATTTAAACACAATTTTTCACAACACATATTACGTAGCTTATCAGTATTTGTCCCGTGATCCCGACCACTGCAGCTGATCGAGCTATTAACAATACTTCTCACACACATACATATATACGCAGGTAAGGAAAGGAATGGTCAGTCGACAAGTTATGAGGAGTGTGAACTATTGTGGCGACCCGTTTCATGGCCCATTATTGTCCGTATCTGGCACATATTACCACAGTATTTATTTATATTATTAATTTAGTTAGAAAATTACGGGTACTACACGATTGCGTACGTTAAAAAATTAAATTTAATATTTACCCCAAAAGTCAAACTATTACGTATGATTTGCTCTGCAACATTACCACGTTTAAGTATCGATAAAAATTAAATTTTTAAAAAATTGCTTAATTCAAAATATTTAAAAATAATAAAAGGTTAAAATAATGAATTGTAAAAGTGTATTCAATTTAAAATTGTAAACCTTGACTAATTTTTGACAAATTTAATATGTTATCATATTTTTATGAATTTTGTATTTATATTATATTCTTTTATATGAATTAAATCAGAATTTTCCATTTTTTTAATTGGACCTTTAAATACTGATTGCGTTTTAGTATACATGTATCCAAAAGAATGGGACTTATTATGATATTGAGTGTTATAAGTTCGATAAAAAACTTTCGGATTCGTTTAAAAATTGTATTCTATTAATTCAAATTAAACAGTGTTTCAAAGTTGCAGATAAAAATCGATTGCGTATGTCGATAAAGACTGTACACAATCGTGTTTCACCGTAAATTGCAACAAAAATCTAAAATTTATTTTGACAAAAAAAATAGTTTACCCCATTACTGTTTTTGATTTTGTATTTAATTTAATGATAGAATTTAATATAAATCTAAATATACATATATATATATATATATATATATATACGACGAAACGGGAACTTATCGAACGGTGTATCAACCAATGCAACGCGAGAATGATTCTGGCTATTACAACATTGACCGATTCACAAACCGTCCGATAAATTGTGTGCTGGGAGGCCGCTTTCCTATTCGCGTAAGTCTGTCCGGGTAGGTTAGGTTACATACATATTTCCAGAAAGATGAGAGCTATGAATTTGAGCGTTATAAGTTCGATAAAAACTTTTGGATTAATTTTAAATTGTACATTCTATTAGTTCAAATCAAACAGTGCTTCAAAGTTGCAGATAAAAATCGTACGCAATCGTGTTTCACCTTAGTTTACAAAAAAAATCAAAAATGTATTTTGACAAAATTAGTTTTGTGTAAAAATAATAGTTTCCACCGTTTCTTTTTGTGATTTTTTTATACCCCATTTAATAATAGAATTATAACATAAATCTAAATTTACATATACATATTTTATTATCTATTGCAATTTTTCACAAAAATGTTTCTTAATTATTGTATTATATTCTGACATTTAACTTTTACATAATTGTAAACATAAAATATTTATATTTATAATACAGAATAATATATATGTAAGTACTAAAACATAAATTAAAATTAATAATTTAAAAATAAAACAACTGTAAACTTTACTATTGTATTAAATAAAACATTTTTTTTTAAAGGTTTTGTTGATACCCATAACAGTCATTTTCAGACTAACTAGGTCAATCGATTCAATAAGCTCTAAGGAAAATACCATTAAAATAGATTTTACAAGTATTATTTAAATAATTAGTTACAATAGCGTATCCGACCAATGGTCCTTTATTGAAATCGTCATACACTGCAATATAAATAGGTATTAGATTAGGTTTTTGTTGACCGACAGCACAAATCATCTTAAAACTCGTTTATTTACAAGTAATATGAAAACAAGGTGTTACCACAAACCCTTAAGAAAACACTGATCCAAATTATTTTTGTATATAAAAGCTGTTTCATAAAGAACGCAGTTTTTAATTTTATAAGAAATACATTATAAATTATACATATTGCATCACTACGAGAAGGTTTAAGCGTAAAACACAATAACGATCTCGTCAATCTCCATTAACATTTTCTGTATATAAATGTTCATTTTCAAAAAAAGATTAGGCCAATCACCCCCCTACCTAAAAACCACATCAAACGGTTACTTGCTGTAGATGTATTTTTTACAGCATCGTCAGTACGTTACCTCGAAAAAATATAATTAACAAAATATGCTCTTTGTTTAGTATTAACCACTGGTTTAACGGTTTAAGTTCAAAATCCACAATGTATTGTCGTATTGACAAATAATGGCCAATAAATTCCTTTAGTAGGGGGACACAAGAATTTTTACTAGTGTCTAGCAAAATAACTTTAAAAACAATAGATGATTAAAATTTAAGAACAGTTTCGCTAATCCAACAACAAACAATTTCCTAGAATTTTAAAAACTGAGGTCTTTTTGAAACACCCTGTACCTAATTATTACTGAGTTAATATTAACACATATTATAACAGAACTCAGTTATTATTTTGCAACAATGACATGATTGTAATATATATTACATAGGTTAATATTTTAGTATTTATAATTATTAATAATGGTACACAATAATACATACGGATACAAGATATTTTGTAACTGAGTGCAATCTCTGTAAAAATAGACTACATTATGAAATTTTTCTAGATCTTAATGTTATAATTATTTTATTTAAGTACTGTGGATACAAAATAAACTATAAATAATATCATAAAAATTGATAGATCGGATAGTTGTATAAACCTATTAACTTGTTAAAATAGGTTATAGCAGGTCTATATGGAGAATAGTTACAAAATATCATCTAGATAAAAATGAGATAACAAGATATTTGTATATAAAAATATAGATAATTACTACTTTATAATACTTATTTGTATTTTTATCGTATGGGTTAATGAGCTATTTATTGACATTAGAATTTGTATTTTTATTTATTTTAATAAATGTCGATAAAAAAGTTAAAATAAGTTAAAATGCTTGAATATGAAATTCAAATTCCCATTAAAATTGTTATGGAATGTATACAAAAATATTTAGTAAAAAACGCACCACAGTAGTTAAAAATACATTTTACACACACTTAAATTAAGAACATACGTACCATTCATTACTTTTTCTGAAAGATAAAATAGATAAATTATTATTTTAATGTGGTATAGGTAAACTGTAACTGATCATTCTGATCCAACTGTATAATCAAGTATAGAAACAAAATTACAAACACGCTTTTAAAATTGTCAGTTATAAACCAATTTTAAATCAAAAGAAATAATACATGATTGAAATATTGATAATTGTTGCCGCCGAAGTATAAAATTAACTAAAATATTATAATATACTATCGGTCTCAGAGGAACATCTAATCGACACACACACATACACACCCACAAACCAGAAGCACTCACGCGCACCAGCCGTTATTTTTAAATTTATTTTTGTTTTAATTATGATTGTGTCTTTTGTGAATTATATAATATAATCTATTATATTTTGTCAATTCTTATAACTGTGCTATTTGTTATAAGATTATGAATTATTGAAATGTATTATTGGTTGATCATAACTCATAAGGATCTTTCTTGCAATTATTATTTTACATATTATTATTATTATTAATGGTTGTGCCAAAAGGGCCGTAACTTATTTATTAACTTATTATCACACACTCACACCACCCACACACTAGCACTCAAAGGTTTTGCTCGCCAACCACTTCCTGTTGAGTGCTATACACGAATTTACACAAGACACACCAGTCGGTCGGTGTGTTATGTGATAGCGCACGAAGTTAGCTAGGTAACCGAGTGTACGGACTATTAATTGTCATCCGTTCCCTGCCCATACAATAATAGTTTTCAAATTGTGGTCAAATTTTATAAGAATCTATGACATCAGTGACGATGTTATAAAAATAGATAATAAATAAAATATATATTAAATATGCATACAAAAGGAAGTTTAAAATAAGATAATATGATAGTTATCGTAAAATAAACCCAGACCATACCATGTTAAGTACTGTGTAGAAATATTCTCAATGGTAGGTTTAATGGCTTCAAAAACCAAATATTAACTTTATTGTGCACTACAAATTTATACTTGTAAATAATTAGTCTATTAACTTTAATTACTTATTTAGTAGAATCAACTTGTTTGTTAATATGTATATATCTACACTCTACAGGGTAAATGATATTTATAGTCATGTCCATTGTTTTATACAAACGGTTCTCAGTAAATAAGTAGAAATTTAAAAGAATGGTGATCAATATACAAGTTATGAAACACAAATTTCATACTAGAGTTTCATACATCAAACTAAAACTATATATAAATATATATTATGCACTTACTGTAATAACCTATATTAAAATGATAAACGTAATAATTAATAAATATGTAGTATTATACTCTATGATAGTATCTCACAATATTATTAGAATATCGATGTCCTAACATTCTGTTTATATAAATTAAGGCGTTTAGCAATATTTAGACTAACCTAAACTAATCTGATCGACCTACGGTAGTGATTTTTTTCTTCTCTTTACATTTCCTTATTGTCCAATCCAGTGATTCATTTCTTGTAATATGACGTAGCATACCTGTCTTTTCAAATATTATGCCACCTTATATTTGAAGGAATGAGTCACTGGATAGGACAATAAAAAATATAAATAGAACAAAGAGTCACTACTGTACCAAATATTACAAAGAGTCACTTCATATAGACAATTTACTTGAACTCTTCTATTAGCTAATGACAACAATTTGAAATAAATGAGAACTGGAGAAATCAAGTTACATATTGTTTATTGTATATTTTAGGTTTTCTCCTACACATGCATATTGATATTGTAAAGCTTTATTCGTTTTAATTGCATATTTTATAACTTTTAATTTTTATTTATAGGATGAGAAGATAGTAGGTATACAACTTGTAAACTACTCGTCCGAATTACGATCACTTTAAACAATATTATGCTTCAGAATATCAAATTAAGAATGTATATTATCATTAAGAGGACGTCGCACCCGCATGTAGAGTCTCCGTCGTACACACATAAGGACATAGTGAATTTTCGTTCACCAGTTTCAATAATGTGCTTTTTGTTTTGATATTATAGTGAATTGACCTATTATTAAACTTTTAGGTAAGAACATTATCTGTGTTCTCTCGTTGGTTTTTTACGATATTTTAATTTTTAAGTGAGTTATGAGTATGAAATTATTAAATATTTGAAAATGATCATAATTCATTTGAAAATTAAAATATCGTAAAAAGACAACGAGAGAATATTATTCTATAGTATAACATTGTATTCGTATTCAAATACTTTCAAGTATTAGTAAAATACATTTTTATTATAGTATTTTAAAAGTATTTTTAACACTTTATTTCGAACATTGGTGTAAAATGTAAATATAAACTACTAATGAATTATTTATTGTAACTATTGAGGTTTCTGAAGATTTATAATATATCTGAAGTTCATAGGAGGGCTACTTTAATTTTAAACTCAGTGACTATAATAGTCTATAATATATTATTTTAATAATATTATTTTCAATAGTTCAATAGTATTTTCTATACACGATATAATTTCAAAATAAATAAAATCATTTTTAGCTATTTTTATTTTTTAATAAAATAAAATGTTATATTTTTATTTAAGTTCCCTTTTAAATTATTCATACTGTTATTAAATAACAAACGTCAGCATAAATCTAAAATAATTTTTTTTTGATTATAATAACCTATTGGCTTTAATATTGTATTTTAGAACCTATTAGTATTATTTAGATCAAATAATTGCATGTTTTATAAAAACAAAATCAGGTTTCCATAACTATGGTGTTTCATTTAATATATTCCAATTTTCAGTTGTTGATTTGTTAATTTTGACCTCAATTTTTACCAGCTAAATTCTACGTTATACAAAAAATATCTAACCATACAATCATAATATTTAACATTCCGAAAATAATCTAAAATTATAGCCATGTTTCACACGAAATACCTTAATTATATTAAAAACAAAGAAATAGTACGTACTATCTTCATCTGTGAACAATAATTATTTAATTAATTTTGAAACATGTATAAATTGTATGTTATACCTAGAAAATGAATATTTACATATCTATTTAAGCCACGAAAAAAAATAATAAGAAATAGTCTATAGCCGGAATAGAATAATGATCATATTATTTACTTTGTGTGGTTGGCTATAATATTATAATGGTGAATTTACCTATTATCAAACTTAGAAGTAAGAACAAATACATCAGTCGTCGATTTTTCAAAAACAATTTTTTAAGCGATGAGTTCTCGGAATGTATTTTCTTAAATATTATAATTTATTAGTTAGGTACTTAAATGTTATAATATTGCAATAAAACAACGAGAGATACTACTGTTAAATTTAATCATTGATCAATTATCTCTAATATTAAAGCTAACAATTCAAAATCAGTTATTCTGATAGCAAAACAGCTATGTTGTAGTTGTAGGGTATGATACTAAGTACAAAATAAATTGTAATTGATATAACACTTATTAAACCTAAATTAATATAATTTCTTAATTTAATATTATTTTTATAGTTTCAATAGTAAATTATAAACATTAAATATGTCGTATGTTTTTGGCGATGATCCATCGACTCGCATACAAAAAGAAACAATACTAATTGAGAAGGTGATGAAGGTCGATGGTGACAAAGGGCGCAAATAAGACGAACTTTCAAAAATTACAGTTAGCTTCAACGTACAAGCAAAAACGTAAGAATAATATTTTATACAATATTATAAACGACGTTTATTAATTTATATAAATATTGTGAAGACAACAACAATACCGTAAAGTGCCAGAAGTACAATTCGATAGTTCATAATTAATAACGGTCTAACGGAAGGAAAGCATTATTTTGCCACTTTACCAGAAGCAATAATATAACACATGATAAAAACGATATCGCAATCACAATAATTATGATAATTATAAGGCTATATATATAATAAAATTATTATTTAGTTCTGCGTTTAACAAATTATAAGTTAAAACCGGATTTTCAAAAAAAAAAATCAATTTAAACAAATTTTCGATTTAGAGCACATACATTTTTTTAATGCGAATATGAAATTTCGTACAAATAAAATAAAAATACTAATAATATCTACGTACCCTTTATCACATCTAAAAAAATGGAATTTTAATCATTACTAATTATTTAATAACTATTGAAATTTTTTAAAATTTATAAATTATCAGAATTTTAAAATATTTAGAAATTAGAGTTACATAAGCTTTAAACTATAATATCTTTTTATACAGTAAAAAATAATGTCGGTTATAAATCAAATAGTTCTTTGGTAGTGAAATAATTTTTTTTTTTTTGATTAGTTAGAAGTTCTTTAATTGCGTGGAAGTAAAATTTAGTAGTAAAATAATTAATAATTTTGTAATTTATCAAATTAACATTAAATAATTTATGCAACAAAAATGTACTTCTTTTTGGTAATCTCTAATTAATTTTACCATGTAGATAAAATCTATAGAATTTTTCAATGTAAATTAAAACCAAACCATTCTATTTGTGTCAAAATTAAATCGGAGGCGTATAAATATTAATTTAAAAATAATAATAATTATATACTTAATCCATCTACAAAAAAAATAAAATATGTATATCATGATTGTTAGTGATAATGTAATACAAGAAATAAACAATAACTTATAATATAATTATTGTGAATTATAATGATTTTAAAGTAGGTTTGATTGAACAGTAAGTTTTAATTTCTAAAAAATGTATACATTTATAATAAACTGAATGAACGAGCTGTTTTTACAAATTTAGGTATTATCTCTAATGATAATTAATTATATTTAATAGCACATTCAAAATTAAAAATCAATGACATTTTCAACTATTTATCGTGTAAAAAAACTAAAACATTATTGTTAAATAAATACATTCATAGATTCGCTCAGAAACTAAAATTTAATACCTCAAGATTCCATAATATGTATTTTAATAAACTAATAACAGGAATTGCACATTTGCACTATCACATTAATATTATATTATTTACTTGATAAATATAAGTTATTACTTTTTAAAACCAATAACTTTGATTTAGATCAGATTATTTACTGTGCTACAAGTCGTGTACCCTAAGAAAAAATCAACTCGATTGCACACATATATTTTGGCTACCTGTGACAAAAATCCATAATATATTAGAACGTTTGTACACACATCTCCCTTCGTACTTTCACAGGCCAAGAGCTGTCTTCTTCAATTAGGATAGATTGAAAATGTATGAGCGTGTGTGTTTTTTGAAGTATCGTTACATAAATTGTCGTAATATCGTTACAGTATCGCCTTATAAAAATATATTATATTTAATAAGTATAATAAGACATATCTTCGTAATTCGTCATCTGTATCTCGTAAATCATGGCAATTTACTTAGATTGATTTTATTTACAAATTATTTTCTGCACTACGTTTAACGGTATTTCTGGTGACTTCTCTTGTCATTTTTAAATTATTATACTTTTCTTGACTGTGTGTTGGTTACTTTTACAATTATGTTTAATTTATTCACAAGAACACTCGCAACATTTTTTTATTAGTAATTACATCTATAAAACTTGAATGTTCAATTTTTAAAATAAGATATTCACTAAATTTATAATCGTAGATATTGGAACATCGATTTATTGTAGATAGAAGAATTTTTTTTGTTTCCAAAAAAAAAATTAAATATTATACATAATTCTTAAAAGTTCACCTCTCAAAATCTAAAAT
Organism: Rhopalosiphum padi; assembly: GCF_020882245.1. NCBI lineage: Eukaryota > Metazoa > Arthropoda > Insecta > Hemiptera > Aphididae > Rhopalosiphum > Rhopalosiphum padi. The sequence continues at coordinate 4,899,092 of NC_083598.1, read as the reverse complement.
TTTATTCTACATTTGAACGTTTCACACAAAATACCATAATTATATGCAAAATAAATAAAATTAATAATACATACTTGATGAATCTGTGAACAATTATTCTTTAGTTTATATTTATATTTTCACATATTATATTATATATTATACAGAAAATAGTCACACTCGCACTGGAATCGGCTAAATTAATGATTCCCTCTTTTGTGGTCACAGTGGACAGATAAGTTTATATTATAGAATATATAGAAACATCTAGAAAGAATTTATCATTTATTTTGCATAAAATAAATGAGTTTGAGATATACTAAGTATAAATAAATAAGTTAGCATTTTGCGTGTTAAATGAACAACTCTTTTACTATTTTGAAAAACTTTTCTGTATAAATAGGCCAGGAAAAGAAGAACAAAAAGGAAGGAAAGAAATCTGAACTAACATTTTTTTTTTTAAAGTTTTGATAAAATATACCCTATAACGGTTAAACATACTAAAAGACCCCATTGGTCAAACTGGAGATTTTTTGATAAGCTCGTAAAAGTTAAAAAAAAAAATATTAGCTTTACTACGGCTTCTTATAAATACGTCCTAACTATCCAAATATACATCAGATGAAATATAAAATATAAAAAAGTGGGCAAGTGGGTATCGCTCTGCTGTATAGTAGAGATGGAGAGTAGGTGACTGGTCGTGTGGATGTGTTAAATTTGAATGCAATGACGGGTATCGTTGTATACGAAAAACGATTCTGAACGGAGATGATTTGTAAGTCAATAATAATTAGTTAGATATATTATATTATTATTACTTATATTTAAGTTGTAATATATCGTTATTTTACGCGATTTTGTAAAAAATTAAATTTCATACGCTCATAAAATGTTTTCTTTATTGACGCTGGAATTATTTTTTACAATTACTTAAATTAAAACTTATGGACAACCTTGTATTGGATTTTTGAACCTTAAGTATAATACACAAAAATTTTATGAATTTTTAACTTCAAAATTCCTAGCAAATTTTCGCGATTTTAATATATTTCGTAAATATTTGAACTTTAAATGCTTATAAACACAAATTGTGACTAACGATTTTTGATTTTTTTTGACTACGATAATTAAAACTTATAATAAACCTTGTATTAAATTTTAAAGATTTTTTGGATAGCCAAATTTTTTTTATCGGCATTTTAAGAAAAAAAACTTAGAAAAGTCGAAAATTTAAATTGTCTATAAGTAGCTTAAAAAAGGTCAAAATATTTTTAAAATTTCATCGTAAATAGATAACCATAATATAAACATTTGGTGAAAATTTCAAGTATTTACAATGATTCATTTTTGAGTTACAACAAAATCAAAAATTCAATTTTGTCAAAAAGTGGTTATGCGTAAAAATTCCCGTTTTTCCGTAATTTTTTCAGGGTTTTTCCCGACGCTTTTGAAAATTATTAGAAATTTACCCAATGCCCAAATACCAACTAGATGAATTTTCCTTTTCAAAGAGAGGCTGAAGTCAAAAATCGAAGCATTATTACTACTCCAAAAAAATATAAAAAATATTAAATAAAAAAAAAAAAAACACACATCATTGTAAAATTAATACATTCATCACTCCGTTCAGAATCAATAAATAATTACATAAATAATTATGATAAATATTTACCAATTCTTCCTATAAAAAACATGTGTATAATATCGTAGTATTAATACAATTATAATATTATACAATATTATTAATATTAAACTTATAATGGTGTATAAGTGTGTTAATCGCGAAGATCTAAATTCTGATGATTCCATATAATAAATATTATGTTTTTATTATATGCATTTAATAGTGCTATTAAAAAAAAAAACTTTCCTTTTTATCTTAACATTTGCTGGTGTATATATGCATTTTATTATTTTTTTTTTGGAATATATTCCAACAAAAAAATTTAAATATAATTTTTACAGAATTTTTAAATAATACAAGAACTTATCCGTTTTGAATAATATGTTGTTTAGTATCACTGAGCTTCAAAGTCTAATTATGTTAAAATTAACATTGTAGCTAATGGACGAAATAATTAATGTTACAAAACATACTTAAAACCTCGAACAGAACAGAATAATGCACTGTATTAATGTAATAAAATATAATAAAATAAAAATGTACATACTAATTGTCGCTGTAAAAAGGACAATAATAATGAATTTATAGATATTTATATAAAACTGATTTAAACACATTAAAAATAAGTAGGATTAAATATATCTTGATCTTAAAAAAAAATAAAAGTACACAAGCGCAGCATAATTGATTTTTTTTTTCTTGTAGTTTTCTATTTTTGTTATTTAATAATAAAATGATTATAACAATAATAATTATAATAAGAAGAAAAATATATACTGTCAGAAACGTATCAAATAAAAATATAAAATAAAATTATGTAACACGCAATAAAAATAAAAACTAACAAATTACGTACTTTTCATCATATCTAAATAAAATTAAAACATAATATAGGTATAAGTAATAAATTATTCATTTTCATACTTAATATAATTAATTACGATAAACATTATGTATAAGAATGTTCTTGAAATTTAACTTACCGAAATTCTCTATTCAAATTAGATAAAATATTATTTATTAAATAAAATAATGTCAATATAATTTACCATATTACATTTTACTAGACATTAATTAATAAATATAGTAATTGAGATATCAAATAAAATAAAAAATCAATTCTTTTAAAAATGATTAATAGAAGAAAAATTTAAAAATCGAATTATTTAGAACGTCCTGTACGTGTTTTGAATCTAAAGCACTCTCATAAACTACTTATCGTGCTAGTATTGATCCTATACACTATGAGAGTAGAAATTGCTATCCCAACTATGACAATAAAGGCTACCATATGAGAGGTTAGGTTAATGAAGTTCGATAGAGAATAACACAGGTTTAATGAACTAATAAACGATAAATCAATCATTACATCGTTTAACATTACAAATCTGATCTCCACGACAAATTATCCTAACCTAAATGGAGGTCAGGACACTTAATTTTTTTTTTAACTTAAATAAATCAAAATATATAACTCTTAAAAAAGTATTTACCTGGAACACCTATAAAAACAAATATATTACGTTTCTAATTAATAGTATAATTATAGTACACATATCCTTTATTATAAGTGATTTTCTATTGTTTTTACTAGTTCGATGTTCCAACATTCTGTATTGCGATCTAGCTTTTAATTCTACAATGGTTGTCAAGTATTTAACTATTATTATGTATTGCAGTTTTATATTTTGAATTTCTACTCAATCATAGAAATGATTATTTGAGTCTATTCCTGTTTTTATGGAATATCTATATCATATGATCACATAAATTACGATCCACGTCTTATAAACATATATATTCTATTAAAAACTATAATAATTAGTGGGTTGAATTACAAATTAAAATGCAATAAATATAAACTAATTAAACATGTCGATTTTACAATGTATCAGAAATAACGAATACTTACTGACAAAATTATCTATAAAATTAAATATTCGATCATTTTATGGTTAAAAATTCTTGACAATAGTGAAAATAAATCAACGTTATAGTTCATACAAGTATAAAATGATTAAACAGAACTTAAACCAAACTTTTTTGACATATTATGTTGAACCGAACATGAACCAAGTATTTTTAATATTTGTATACATAATATATAAGAACCACTTATATAGTTATTTGGGATCATGTAAAATATTTTGAAAAATGTTGATCCATTGAATATTTTTTTATTGATATTTATAAAAAGAAAACCTTAAAATAATTAAAAATATGGAAAACCTTAATATAGGTCAAAAATAGTTTAAAATGTTTGTTAATTTTATCATTTAATAAAAATAATAGTATATCAATTTGGAGAACATTTCAAGTATCAAAAAGTATTAGATTTTTATTTTATATATTATCTCGAGAAACGTATAAAGCAGGAGTGCCACATCTTATTTCTTTTCTGAAAAAAATCCAAACTTCGACAAAATGCGATAGAGAGTCGCGATCTACTTGTTGACGATATTTGGTATGAAGAACCTAGTATTTAATTTTAAAATCTTTGGTATAAACAGACATTTTTTATGTATTTTAAACTACAAAGTAACTTGTATTTTTCCAGATTTTCACAAATTAAGTAAAATTTTTCAATTTTAATGATTAAAAAAATTATTGTGACAAAGCGTTATTTAAATTTTTTGAATTGAGAAATTAATTATTTATTAGGAATCTTGTATTTAATTATCAAGCATTTTTACCCATTCATAAATTTATATTTACATTTGTAAAAATAAAAACAAAATAAGTCGGCCATTTTAAGTTCTTATTAATTACTCAAACAGAGTGAAAATATCTTTAAAATTATACTATAAGTATAAAATTATAACGTATATACTTAGTTAAAATTTAAAGATTCTATATAGTTATTAGTTTTTAAATTAAAACAAAATAAAGAAATAAAATTAATCAAAATCTGGTTTAGCTTAAGAATTCCTGTTATTCTCGATTATAAGAAAAATTACTAATCATGTTGTACTCTATAAAGTACAAACTAAATCAAATTTTCTATACAAAACTCACTCTGTTTTTGATAGAACAATAATTCGTTTAACTACATACCGTGTATACATACACAATTGTAAAATACCAATAATGCAATGAGCATACCTACGCATTTAAAAATAATAAACAATCATAAAATACCGATGTGTTTTGCGTCAACAAAATAGATAGTAGAAAAAATAAAAACTGGAAGCATTTCTTACTCAATATATTATATGTGATAGAGCTAGTTTGGTGTTTAAATTAAATATATAATTTAAACTTTTTGAAACGATTTATTATTTTACCTAACCCTGATATTGGTAATCAACTATACATTTTTACTACCTATATCATTTTTTTTTTGTCAATTTTTATAACCTAAAAATGGGTCATCTATTTTATTATTAAAAAATAAAACTTATTTTTGAAAAAATTATAGAAAGTACGTACGTATATTACCTAAAAAATATAGATAAATAATTATTAAAAAAATAAACATATAAAACATAATTAAATAAATATGTTGTGTGCCATCCTCACAAATATGGGACATATGTTGTTTATTGTTTACTTCTGAACCTAACACCTACGAGGTATATATCCACTATATAAAATATTAAAAACTATATTTAGTTATTTTCAAATAATTACTTTGGTATTCTACGTTTTCTGCTCCACGGGTAGTAGTATCTGTAAATTTATTGTATTCCAGTAAAACATCAGTCAATTTAATTCATTTAACGTAGCTCATAATATATAAATGCTTACCCGAAAATTTACAAATATCTTTTAGAATAACTGTTAAATTTCAATAGAATTCATATTAAATCATTATATAAAACTTGGTTTTATTGGCCTAAAAGACTTGATTAATTTTACGATTCAAAATAAATTACAAATAAACTAATCTCGTTTTAACGATAATTACGAAATGCCTAGTTTATTATTTTAATTCATTGAATATTTAGTGATTTTTTTTACAATCTGTTATGGGTTAACTGTTACATCTAAAAGAGGTTTCAAGTATAAAAAAACTGTATACCTAGTATTTTTTTAATAATTAATTTAACAACTTTAAATAAAATACAATCAATAATTTGTTTTAGGTTTGAATATATATATACTAAGCAAACCTCATAAAAACCATAATACAATTTTTTATCATATAATATAGAAAAAAGAATCAAAGATAATAAATATCTATAAATAGCTTCAAAATATTTTATGAAAATGTATGAAAATACGTTTAAATACTTTTGTTAAATGTTCTAAGTATCTCTATAGTTATAGGGGCGTCACCGTTTTCGGCCAAAATGTACCCTTCCCTTTTCGGCCAGTGTCACTTTTCGGCCAATACTTACATTTATTATTTCGGCCACTGTCACTTTTCGGCCAAAACTTACCGTTTACTTTTCGGCCACTGTTCCTTTTCGGCCAACACAATTTTCTTTTAACAACATATGAGTTATGATTATATCCAAAAATGTGATTTTTTTTAAAAATTATTACCTACCTAATACTTTATGAAAACATAATAAAATAAAATAATATAAAATAACAAAATGTTACAATAAAATGTTATAATATAATACATTATTCGAATAAAAATTAATAAAGTATTAATTATAATTCTTTATTAATTGATATAACTATTAACTATATAGGTATTAACCTAAAATCAACGAAATGAAGCTTACATTGAAGACTATAAAAATAATAAAATATGTCGTTACAAAATTGTCAAACAAATATCATAAAATTATAAAAAATAAAACTTCTGAATGCATATTTTATTATTATTATATTTGTATTCGACTAATGTATTATATTATAACATTTTATTGTAACATTTTGTTATTTTATTATTTTTTCATAAAGTATTAGGTAGGTAATAATTTTTTTTTTTTAAAAATCATAGTTTTGGATACAAACATAACTCATAAGTTGTTAAAACTGTGCTGGCCGAAAAATGACACTGGCCGAAAAGGGAAGGGTACATTTTGGCCGAATAGGGGGCCGCCCGTTATTCAGGTATTCGTAGTGTACCAAAATCAATTTTGTCATAAACAGGAATTCCATTTTTCCTTATTTTTTCTCCCCATTAATTTAATAAATATTAGGAATTTGCAATTTTTTGATTTTTTCTATCATTTAGGATATTAGTTAGTGATTTAAACCATAATCTAAGAATACACAATATAATATATTAACCATTTAATACTTAATATTAAAATTATGGTATATTCCAATTTATTTATTAATAAATAATTATAAGATAAAAACATTACATATAAGATCGGCTGAAAAAAAATAATATATTATAATATATTATAACTTATTACATTATTATTTTATATTTTTGATTAGTAATAATCTATTTATATATAACAGCTATGTTCACAGAGTATATTATAAAAATGTTATATACAACAGACTTAATATTTTTTCTATCATAAACAATATAATTTTTTTTTTTAAATTTAGTTTTAACATTTTGGTTAAGTACCTATATAATGCCATTAATATTGTATAAAAATTAAAAGTAAGAAACGATGTAAGTTATGCTTCTCTCTAGTAAATAGTAAAATATTAATAATTGGTTTTAGTTTCTAGATAATATATAGCAACATCTATAAACCAATATATAATATGAATACCAATACAATATCAATTTAATAAACAAATAATTATCATACATAAATAAATTTTATCATACCTGCATCAATTTGGCTAAATCCATTTGGTGCTACTTCAAGACTAATATCTAAAAAAACAGAAAATGTAAGAAATGTTAAAAGTCGTGTATGATAAGCAATAATAATTAATATTAGATATAAAATAATAAAAAACAATAAATATGACCATACCATTAAGTATATTTTTATATTCATCAAACGCAATTGCTGGGGTAGTTAAAATTATAAGAACTGTGATTGTAATACTTGCAAAATATTGTTTAAAAATATTCATTTTAGTAATTTGATGTGTACGAACTACGAAGAATAAAAATTATGTGAATGTTAAATAATGAAATAATAATAATAATACTTCTCAATTTCTTTTATAATAAATTGATTCCTTACTCACCCACCGTACAATAGTAAAGAATAAACAATTTACAGATAATACGTAATAGCAAATATAGTATGACATCAACAATTATTCATTATTTGTCATCGTCTATTATTAGCAATATAATATGAATCATAAAATATATATAATTATAATATCATAATTTATGATACACATGAGAAATTAGTCAAGATTTATTTAAGAATATATTAAGTCATTATAACTTGTAACATACGTGATACGTGTAAACAACACAATATTCAAAATTAGGTTAAGAAAACAGATATAAATGTATAAATATTAATGCATATAAGTATTGTATAATATATATATATATATATATATATTATATAACTGTTTCATTTTTTATGTATACACATTGTCGATTTCAAAGCACAATGTTTAATCTCATAAAAAAAAAGTGTTAAATATGTAATAATTATAAATAAATAAATATATTTGTATTTATTACGTCTGTGAGTAATCAAAGAGTACGGTCAACATCTAACAGGTGAACTATACTAGAATAGTGTCGTATATGACATTTTATACGTCGTCGGTACAGTCACGACGTTAATGGGAATCCAAGGAGGGCTTGAGCCTAAAAAAAGTCAAGTCGAGTATCAAATAGGACAAAAAAGCTACAGCATTAAAAAAAATCTATTCAGCGTCTGATGCACTACAGTTATATAAAAATAAAATACTAATATGTACCTACATTTTATTATATAAATCTAAATTATAATTGATATAAATCTAAATTTTATCATCTGCAAATTATAATTAATTTGTATTGATTATTATAGAATATAATTACAAATTATGTTAGGTTAGGTTATGTATATTTCAGAGTCAAGATCAATCTCTTGTGCTAACTCTGTCAATTACCAACTTTTTTAACGAATCCCTTATAACTTCTGTGTTATGAATTCTAACATGTTTGGATCTTCTTATATTTTATTAGGATAAAATATATTAAATTAATATTGAATTATATGTACACTAATTTTAATTGATCTAGAAGCAATATAGTAATATAATAATAAGTAATACAATATATAAGAATCAGAAATATAATATCACAAATTTGTAACAACGTGTTCACCTTTTTTTTATAGTATAATATTATAATATAATAATTTTTGAATTATTGTTTAACTTTTATTTTTTATGATAAGATTTTTGTATTATATTTACCAAACAATTTTATCAATGTAACGATGTAAAAATAGGTTTGTCTAACTTTAAACTATTAATAACAAATTGAAAACCAATTTATTCTTGAAAAAAAAAATAGTTAGAGAGCCTATTAAATTGCGCCAGTTTTTGTCGTTTTTGGACATTTTTGAATTTTTTTTTACGAAATATTAATTTATACCTTTTTTCAAAAATGTCACATGTTACAATGTGTTAATGTGTAATGTGGATTTGTTACGATATTATAAAAACGAAAACAAATTATTTATTATGTTTATTATTATTATACTACTATTTTTTATGTATTTTAATAAATCTTACTATATGTACTATTCATTTAGTACATTTTAGATATAGGTTATTATTTAAAAATCAAGTTTATAGTGGTTTCACTATAAATGGGTAAAAACATAAAAATATCATACAAGCTAAGAAAAGCAAAAAACAAAATATTTTGATGTTATTTTTGGAAATATTTTGACAAGATTTGTAATTCATATAATTCATACTTATTAAAATTGTCAATTTAAATAGAGAAATACCTAATATATTTAAAGATATTTTTATACCTAAGGTATATTTTTCTGAATTATATTAACATATTTTACTATTTTTCTTCAATTGTATAAAAGTTCACAATAGAAAATCGTGTTTCCTGAACAATAGGAAAAGTAGCAATAGTACATTTTGCAATTTCACATTTTCACCCCATCGTATCTTGTCTATAACTTTAGACGTTTGTCAACTTTTCCAAGATCACTTTAGAAGTGAATCCCAAGAATAGGATTTACTTCCATAGGTCCTATACTTGATAGTTATAAATAATTTCTTCCGAGTGTGTAATAATTATTTTTATACATTATAATTTAAAAAATCGTAGGTACTTCTAAAAAGACATTCAACATAAAATATATGCTATAAATAATAATTACATACTTATTTATCTATATGAAAATCAATAATTATTTTCTAAAATTATGTCTTTCGCAAGAGTTTATTGATACAATTATTGTTATATCAAAATAAATATACTAAACTACCATTGGTAATATTTATACAGATGACGATGAGGATTAATCATCTTTCTGAAATAAAAATGACTATATACCTACCTATTAATTGTTCTGAAATAAAAAAAATATCGTTCTTTTTATGATATTAAACTAAATAATAACATGATATTATAGTTAATGGTTTTAATTAAATTTTTGAAATAAAATATTACGGAACACTCAAACATTTCTACATTATTTTTTGACGAAACATATATTATTTTTTTAAATTTTCGTTTAAGATTGAAAGAATAACAAAAGCAATTGAACTTTTCATAGTACATATTATATAACTGTATATATATATTTAATATAAATATACAGGTATATATTTATATTTTATTTTACCTATTTTATATTTTAAATTAACAAGTTAGTTAGATATTTCAATATGTATGTATGTTTTTTTACTATAAATTTACATGCTGAAAATAACTTTTAGCGAGTGCCAGTGACAGCCTCTTCTAAAATCTAGATTCTAGACTATATAATATACATATTACAAGAAAAGATATGATTAATCATAAAAATTATATTATACTCGTATAATTATTGAAAAAAAAATACGGTAAACTGGATACTACTCTGCTGTACAATATGTAGGTGTAAAGTGGGTCACTGAACACTGTAAATGATGTGTTCAATTTTAATTCAATAAATCGATAATAACACATTTTGTATTTAAAAAAATTGTTGCATTTTAATTCAATTATAATATATGATTCTGCCTATATATATAGAGTTATAACTTATATGTAACATTATGCGTTATGAAAAGTTCAAGTACCTAAGTTTTTTGAATCTTAAATAAAAATTTAAAATAAAATATCACTGGCACCCTCATCTCAGAATTTAGGAACCAAAATAAGAGTCTTTTTTGTGCTACGTTTGTGTTGGTATGTACCCGACTTTGAACGTTTGTGCCGCAAACTCCGATTTTTAATAAATTTTTTGGAAGTTTTGGAAATTTTGGAGCTAATTTTATGATATCATATTAAAGTTGGAAACATTTTATTTGTTTTTTTCTGTTTGGTTGTTGGAATCACTTCATATAAATTTAAGTCCACATAGCTTCAGTAATAACACGAATTTAGAATAAAAATAATCTTAAAATTAATAATAAACTTAATTTCTAGTTTTATAACATATTATGAACAAAGTGCGTTTTGAATATCAATAATGTACTAAACTTTACACCTGGTAAAAATCTTCATTTCAGAACGACAATAAGGATTAATCATCTTTCTGAAATAAAAGTGATTATACCTATCTATTAATTTTTCTGAAATAAAAAAAATACTGTGCCTTTTATGATATTAAACTAAATAAAATTATATTATTATAGTTTTAATTAAATTGTTAATATAAAATATTACGGAAAACTCAATCATTTCCACATTATTTTTTGACGAAATATATATTTTTTTAAATTTTCGTTTAAGATTGAAAGAATAACATATGCACATGAGCTTTTAATATTGCATATATTATACGTGTATATATATTTAATATATATTATAGATACATATTAATATATTATATTATAAATTAATAAAAATTTTATAATTTTTAATGTTTTACTTTTTGATCTGTTTATATTTCTTTATACTTCTTCAGCTGACCTTTTAATTGCATTTCCCATTTTTTCCCAGTAGTGATTTATATCCATATTATGATCTAAGCCATCTAGGTATTCCTTAATTTTTTCTTTTGTAATTTTTGGCGTGGTTTATTTTCAATATTTCTTTGTTAATTTTCTTTGTACATTTCATTATTTTTGATCTTTCTACCGATATTCTAAATTTGACTTTGGCTCTTACCAGGAAGTGATCCGAGACTGCACTACTGCCCCTCATGCTTCTTACGTCATTTATGCTTGATCTAATTCGGTAGTCTACCATTACGTGATCTATTTGGTTTCTCACCTTCCCACATGGAGATATCCAAGTCTGTTTGTGGATATTTTTATGCGGGAACATTGTACTACTTATTCTCATGTTTCTAGCAGTTGCAAAAGTTATTAGCTTATTCCCATTATCATTTGTATCGTTATGTAAACTATCTTTTCCTATTGTTGGTGTATACGTTTCTTCCTTCCCTATTTTTGCATTAAAATCACCTAAGATAATTTTTGGCTTTCCGGTTGGTAATGCATCGTAAATCCTATCCAGTTCTTCGTAAAAAGCATTTTTTATTTCTTCACTTTTTTCCTCAGTGGGAGCGTAGCAGTTAATTAGTATTATGTTAAACCATTTACCTTTAAGCTCAACATAGCATATTCTATCATTTATCGGTTCAAATCTCACAACATTTGGCAGGATACTGTTCTTAATTACAAAACCCACTCCTCTTACATGGTTTTCTCCTCCGCTATAGAAGATTATCATCTCCTGTGTCTTTAAACTACCAGCTCCATCCCATCTTACTTCTTGAACAGCGGTAATGTCCAATTTGTATCGCTCAAGACACGATACAATTGTCGTCATAACTCCAGGCCTATACATCGAGCGCACATTTCAGGTTCCAAATAGTATATCCGTAAACTCTATTGTCCGAGGCATTGTTTGTTGTTGTTTCGAAATCACTGGTGTTTTATGTGTGGGGTGATCAACCCCACGACAACCCCCATTAATGGAGGGCCAAACTTAACTAGGGTCCGCAGGTTCGTTAGGCCCGTTCCTCTAAAATAGAGTACCCTTGCGGGGTATTATTTAATTAACAATTTATTTATACGTTTTCTTTTTTAGCCAATAAATTATTATCTTATCCTTTCTCTATTTCATATATTGTGGAGAGAAAATAACACAGGAATTCTAAAAACATAATGATTAAACACCAATTATATAATTGATTACCAACAATATTCTGTAAAAATTGTTTGATAAAAATCCATTTCCAAAATAAAGATGATTACACCTACATATGAATTTTTCTGGAATAAAAAAAATATCGTTCCTTTTATGATATTAAACTAAATAATATGATATTATAATTGTTAAAATAAAATATTACAGAAAACTTTTTTTACATTTCTACATTATTTTTTGACCAAACATATATTATTTTTTAAATTTTCGTTTAAGATTGAAAGAATAATAAAAGCAATTGAACTTTTCATAGTGCATATTATATAACTGTATATATATATTTCAATATATATACAGGTATATATTTATATTTTATTTTACGTATTTTATATTTTGAATTATTAAGTTAGCTAGCCGGGGGGGGGGGGCAATTGGAAATTTAAAAAAAAATTATGCAGATATTTAGCACGTAATTCACACGAATTCGTAAGCCTAGTATAGAAATTCGCAGCACACTCCTTCCACTCAAAAATAATAATAAATATTGCATTTTTATTATTTTAGGTTATTTATTTCAGAAAGATTATTTTTATTTTTAAGAATTATAGACTATAAATTTAGGCTTTTTATTAAACTTGGAATTTTTTATTTAACTTTTTTCTAGATTTATCTAGTTTTTTTTATTCTAATTCAATACAAATCTATGTATGATAAATTATTCTTAGTTAAATAAATAAAAAAAACGATTCTATATTTAATAAAACATTATAACTGAAATAAAAAAAGACCATGAATTGAAAATCTCATTTAGTTAAAACAAGTCCAAGTTGAGGACAAAAATCTATACTTTAATTGTTAAAATGTAATTTGAATAAAAATATTCAAAAGAAAAAAATGTTAGTAGCTATTTTCTAAAGAGGTTTGAAGTTCCTTTGTTAAAGTGGGGGGGGGTTTGGCACAACTTTTAATTTTTTGGTTTCACGGTGAATGTTTGGACTTGCAAATTCAAAAAACTGTCTTGCAAGTACTTGCAAATAACTTGTAAAATAATGGCAAAGATTAAAAAAAAAATGCAGTACTTAGGTAGGCCAACGTCATAATTACAATGATAAATTGAATTTTTTTTTCAAAAACAATGCATATATAAATAATTGATCAAACATAGATTTTTATCTAATTAGAATAAAATAAAATTTAAAAAACTGAATAAATCTAGAAAAACGTGAATAAAAAATTCCAAATTTAATAAAAATCCTAAATAAATAAGTATATTATAATTTATAAAATTATTCTTTATTCAATAAAAAAATAGGAAATTCTAATTTCCATAAAATATATTCTAAATTTAAAAAATTTGAAAAATGTTAATTTTGTCTATGAGAGGGCTGGTGAGACGTGTTGCTGCATCCCCATGGCTTTTTTTATTTTTGAGGAGAAGGAGTGTCGTGTGAATTTCAAAACTAGAACTTGGAATTTGTACGAATTACGTGCTAAATCTCGGGAGAGTTGACAATCGTACAACGTTGTAGACATTGTAGAAAATATAAGGGCAGTGGTGCAACTAGGGGGGGGAGTAGTCTAGTTTAGATTTTTACATATTATTTTTTAATTTTAATTTTATAAGGAATAACTAGGTTCTACTTTTTCAGTAGGTTCTTTAGGGTTTTTAGACTATTTATCTACAAAGTCACAACACTAAAACAATCAACAATATTAGTCATTTGAACTCGTATACATAGAGTAATAATTACTCTATGCACTATCACGGATGAAGAACAAGTTTTGGAGTAAACTTTATGATATTTGATTAAAGTTAGAAATATTAGATAGAACGTCTTGACAAATTTTCATCAATTTTAATAGTGCATATTGACGCAATTGCGATGGTTTAAATTGATGTATCAGTTAGAAATAGTACATTTGGGCATAGTCTGATAGTTTTCAGCGATTTTCCGCCATGTTTTCCATATGCTTTGATTTACGGCTCATTTTTTCATTTTTTGGCAATAATGCATTTTAGAATGTCACTCCTCGATTACGAATTATAGTGAATTTGCATCGGCTAGTTCTCTACGTTGTTCGTCATTCGCCAATCATTAATCGTTGTCAATATTTAGCCCATATCGATATCGCTATTTACTAAATGACATACATATTATTTTTCTTATTATATAGGTTATTGGTATTTGAAATTAATTTTTTCATCAACAACTTTGAATTTCCGAATTCAAAATCAAATAGTCTATAATAATTGTTACTTATTTTAAATTATGTTTAAAAAAAAGTTAAAAATGTCATTAGGTAACTATAGGTATAAAAGTCATCTCTGGATCGATAGTCAATAACGAGTTTATTACTAGTTAAAATAATATGTAGCTATTGTCTATTACTCATGTTATTGGTCTTCAGAGACAAGAAGTAGGTATTGTAAAAATTGAAATCCGCACAACTTTGGAAATTTTAAAAGATTAAAGAAAAATAATAAATTGAACATTAAAATTCATCAAAAAAGCCCTATTATTTAGTTAACTTTAAATATGGGTTATTCGTGCTATTTAAAAATCAAAAGTTGATAGGTGGTTTCACTATTAAATAAATGGATAAAAAAATTAATATTGCATACAGTTTAAGAAAAGCATGAAAGAAAATATTTTGATATTCTTTTTAGAAATACATTGACAAGATATTAAATTGGTATAAGTCATATCTAATTAATAAAATTATCAATTCAAATAGTGAAATAACTAATATAATATTTAAAGACATTTTGGTATTAAATATGTATTGTGTATATTTTTCTGCATTATTAACAAAATTTATAGTTATTGATTGTTATAAATAAGTTCTTCCGAATCTATAATATTTAAGTTTATATATTATAGTTTAATACATAGTAAGTGCTTCTAAAAAGACATTCAACATAAAATATAATATGCTATAAATAATAATTACATACTTGTTTATCTATATGAAAATCAATTATAAATTTATAAAATTACGTCTTTCGCATGAGTTTGTTGATACAATTGTAATATCGAAATAAATATACTAAACTGCCATTGGTAATATTTAAACAGATGACGATGAGGATTAATCATCTTTCTGAAATAAAGATGACTATACCTACCTATTAATTTTTCTGAAATGATAAAATATCGTTCCTTTTACGATACTAATCTAAATCACATGATATTATAATTAATGGTTTTAATAAAATAAATAAAATAAAATATTACGGAAAACTCAAACATTCCAACATTGTTTTTGGACGAAACATATATTTTTTATATATGATATATATTATAAAATAATCAATGATATTAGTTAACAAAAATCAGAATAATGATAAGATGGAAAATGTAATACACATTTTAATCATTAGGTATATTATATAATTTAGTGAAAACTAAAGTATACTTTATCTATGGCATTATGGGACAAATGCAAACTGGTCCCGCGATTACCTTCTATATATAAAGGAAAGTGTACTTTACCAATAATCAACGCAGAACCGAACTTATTTGTGTTATCGACTTGAAATTTCGAGGATAGATTTTTATAATAATTTCATCGGTCACTAAGAAAGGATTTATCAAAATTTTGATTTTAAAGGGTTGAAATCGGTAAAAATAATTTTTTACATGGAATTTGTATATCTATATTAATCGTCTGTCTTGGTCTGCGGCCGTCCGGTTAAAGTTGGGCTGTAGACATTTTTTATTCTTAAACCCGGCAACGACGGGTAATTCAGCTATTATATTATATGTAATTTTATTTATAACTTTTTGACTGTAGATTACTCTCTATTTACCTATATAATAATATTATTAATATCTTTACCAATATTTTTTATTTAATAGGACTTTTTATTAATTATTTATATTTAAATATTTTATATGATTTATTGATTTTGTTTAATTAATTTTTGAGTGTAAACATTAATAAACATAATAAAGAGGTAATATAATTGAGCTATTCGGTGTCTTACGCCTCAGAACAATTCATATCTACACGCTGATAAAATACACACACGAAAAAATGTCCGCTTGCAAGCACGAAACCATAAAGTAAGACCCTCGGGCCGCTGCGCCGTCTGTACCGTATTCCCGTTATCGGCCGACTGCTATTGTTCTTATTATATTATGAATATAATATATAGATATACAAATTACATGTACAAATTCGATTTTAACGTTTTTAACCCTTTAAAATCAACATTTTGAAAAATCCTTTCTTTGGGCTCGGTGAAATTATAATATTAATCTATCCTCAAAATTTCAGTTCGATAACTTAAATAGGTTCGGCTCTACATTGGTTATTATAAAGTACACTTTTCTTTATATATAAAGATTTTTAGTGAAAAATAAGCCTTGAGCCTCTAGCTGTACATTATACATAGGTATATCACATTTTATGTATAAAGATTACCCGGAACACGTTGGAAAATTATTTAAAATATTATATTTATTCAATTTAATTGTTTGAATATTTTTTTTAAAAATGTCATCGATTGAAAACATTTTTGTCAATGGAATGTTTACACCTCAAATAGTTGTACCAATTATCGGTGATGGTGCCTGCCTTTTCCGTTCAATATCATTTCATTTGTTTAACACTCAAGAAAGATGTCAGGAGATCCGAAAAACAATTGTTTCGTATGTGTCTGATAATTGGAATAACTTTATTACTATGTCATACAATTCAAATGGTTACAACTTTTCCACTGCTGAGGCTTATGTTCATGAAATGGTCAATTCTACTGTGTACGGTGGTTATTGCGAATTGGTTGCAGCTAGAAATATTTTCCCATTTTTATTTCAAATTTATTATAATAATAATCTTTATGCTAAATTTGGTGTAGATACATTCCCAGTAAAAAGATTGCGTCTAACTGGAAATATTAATAGTGGTCATTTTGATGTTTATTTATCTATTCCTAATATTCATAATGTTGCAGTAAATTTAATTACTACTTCAGAGGGCGAATTATCTATTTTTAATAATGTTAGTGTCACAGAAAATAGTAAGAAAAATAAAAATAAAATTAATAAAAAAAAGTAAGGAGCGTCGCCGTGCTAGATATACAGATAAAACTCGAATCAACCAAGTCAAGAAAGCTATAACAAAGTACAAAGCAATCAAACACCAAGAAACTTTAGGATTTCTGACTAAAATTAATTTACGCAAATGGAAAATTGAGAAATTATCTGGTCTAGCATATAATCCCACAATTGATAACATTGGTACTATGAACCAAAAATGTAATTTTTGTAACGCTCTCAAGTGGAAAGGCGAAACTCCTGGTATGTGCTGTAATATAGGTAAAACACAACTCGATACCTTACAGCCGCCCCCAGAACCATTACGCAGTTTACTTGAGGGAGATCATCCTGATCATGATCACTTCATTAATCGTACTAGGAAATATAATAGTTGTTTTCAAATGACTTCGTTTGGTGCTAAACAGATTGTTGAAGAAGGTTTTATGCCAACATTTAAAGTGCAAGGCCAAGTCTACCATTTGTACGGCAGTTTGATTCCAAATACTCAGGAAAACCCACAATTTTTACAAATATATTTTGTTGGCGAAGATGAAAAAGAAGTTCAACTTAGATGCTCTCTTTATCCAGAAGTAAAACAAGCATTAGTCATACAGCTAAAAAATATGCTGCATACTGAAAATAAGTATATTTGAGAGTTAAAAACCAAAATAGATAATGCAAGTCAAAATAATACTAATTTACAGGTGGTTATTCCCGCTGATAGAAATATAATAAAATTATATACCTATTAAAATAATTATTATTTTTTTATTATATACTTATTAAAATTAATCGTCTGTCTTGGTTTGCGGCCGTCCGGTTAAAGCTGGGCTGTAGACATTTTTTATACTTAAACCCGGCAACGACGGGTAATTCAGCTAGTATATTATAAAATAATCAATGATAGTTAGCATGATTAGTTAACAAAAATCAGAAAAATGATAAGATGGCAAATGTAATACATGGCATACACATTTTAATCATTAGATGTATTATATAATTTAGTGAAAACTAAAGTATACTTTATCTATGGCATTATGTACGGCGACGATGCGGTGACAATACAAAAAATAATTCACACTTCTTTAACATTTAAATGTTTGTTAGGTGTACTCAGAGAAAAATTATAATATCTGTTCTCATACTTCAAACGGCAATCTCAAAACTAATATTTGTTAAATTATTAATTTAAGATTTGTATAGTTTAAATAAATAATAATCATAATCATATCTAAAACAAAAGTCGATACTTATACAGTATACAATTTACACTACGATTAAAGTTCAATAAAATTATTTTTTATATAATTTAGGAAATTAAATAAATGTAGTCACTTAACTCTAGATAATTATTTTAATTAACCTCATTCACCTTTGTGTCCAGATAACTTAATTGTAGTACATAGTGCTCCCATAATTATTTTTGTACTTACTTACCTAGGGATTGAGTATAATTTATACTTATTATATACAATGAATTAAGAATTGGAATATTAATTTAAAAAAAAAAATGTTATTTATTATTATAATGATTGATTAAGTATTTAACGTTATTTTCTGTTCTAATTAATATCAAAAATAAATATTAGGTACAGCGACATAGATACATTGTTATGTTTGAATAGTTATAACATTTTATCTTATATATTTTCGAACCTGTTGTATTGTTTTCACTGTAGATGAAAAAAATGTCATTGGTTTACTTGGAATTGAGCCTTTCGATGGTTAAAGTTTAAAAGTAAAATGCGACTATTCGAGAACCTTTAAGATTAATAGTTGTAGAAAACGGTCACTTTGTACAATCTAGTAAAAATGTTCATTTCAGAACGTGTATACTTTATACTATTATATATTGTTAATATTTGTTAATCATTTTCCTCTTCAGTGGAATCAATTACTAATATATCATCAATATCCATATTTACGTATATTTTTAATACCACCAAAATATTTATAAATAAATTGTTGAATTTTCTCAGTAATAGACGACAATCCAAACGGTAACCTAAAGTACTTGTAATTTCCAAATGCTGTACTGATGCAACAATAACTTTGGGACGACTAATCTAATTCACATTAATAAACATCCTCACGAAGATAAAATAAAGAAAATTATTTCGTGTTTAATAAGTTTCCTTTAATTTTCTAATAAATAATTTTAACCATGTACCTAATCTCAGTTATTTTGACTTCTAAATAGATCCTAATTTGTATGTCGAATTTCTCTGATAATTTTGACACGAGACTGTGTAATTGTCTATAAGTTAAACATATTATGCATATTTTATGTTGATGTATAGCTATTAAATTAAGTAATTTAAATACATTTTTGGATAAAACACAACGTATTAAATATATGGATATTTTTAATACCACCAAAATATTTATAAATAACTTATGTTATTTAACATAATATAGTTATGTTTGTTGAAATTTCTGAGGTCGTCCTGGATGACAGTCCAAACGGTAACCTCAAGTAATTTTAACTTCCAAATGCTGTACTGCATCAACGATTACTTTGGGACGTCTAATCTAATGCATATTATTATATTAATAAACCTTATCACGAAGATAAAATGAAGAAAATTATTTCTTATTTAATAAGTTTACTTTAATTTCCATTTTCCTCCATTGTCGGAGTTTGATACATTACTCTTACTGTCTTACTGTATAATTGCTCAATTATCTTAAATCTAAATAGACCCTAACTTGTATGTCGAGTTTCTCAACTATGAATTATGGGGCTTTGCCATTCACTTGACTCAATACATTATTTTATTACTTTTAATTTATTCATTTTATCTAATGCCTCTTTTAACTTAGTAACTATTTTGTAAAGAATCTTTTTGGTATGTCTGCTGTGATAATGACATGTTACTTTAATTGTAGGAATTAACTCTTTCTTATCTCCTTAACTCATTATTAATACATAACTGTTTTTTCTTTTTTAACACAAACATATTATTATATTAATATTAAAATTAATACTGTATTTGCGCTGTTCAGAATTTAAAATTTGGGCAAATAACTGTTAATCTGTGGCGTATAGGAGTTATGTTTATTGCTGTATTAAATGAGTTACATTTTAATTTAATTATATTTAATTATTTATGAAGAACAATTTTGACGAGAGACAAATAGTCTTAAAAATTATGTATATGTATATTTAATGAAATAATTTAAATACATTTTTGGGTAACACACAACGTATAAAATTTAATAGACGGCAATAATATTGTAATATCGTTCGTCTGTCAAATGTTGACCAACATTCAGGTCAGTCGGTCCGTCCTATTCGTTTACCATAGACGTAATAAATATAACGTATATTTATTTAATTTATAATAACTACGAGTATATTTTATTTAACACTTTTTTTTTACTTTGAATAAACAGTTGTTTCAAAATCGAAAATATGTGTATGAAATAAAATAGAAATCTACTATTTATAGATTGTGCTCATATGCATTACAATTTGTATATTTATATCTGTTTTCTTAACCTAGTTTTGAATATTATTTTATTTACACATTTGTTAAAAGAACGTATACTCTTAAATAAAACGTGACTAAATTCTATTGGTTTACAATATCATAATGTATTGCCTAAAACAGAAGAAAACAAATAATGATTACTTTTTGATGTCATTATTCATTTGTTGTTGCGTTTTATGTGTTAATTGTTTATTCTATATCACTGTAGACTAGATAGGAAAGAATCAGTTATAAAAAAAGCAGAGTAGTATAATTGTCATTTTATAATTTAACGTTCACATAATTTTCATTCTTTGTACATATAAAATAATTAAAATGAATATATTTAAGTGTTATTTTATAACTATTACAATCTTGGTTCTCCCAATTTTGATTACTTCCGATGATCCTACTACAAAATATGAAAAATATTTTGATGGTATAGTCATGATTATTGTTTTTTAATTATTTTTTTTCTAATTTTATTTATTATTGCATTGATATTCAATATTTTACTTAAACCATTTTCTTACAATTTATTTCTTTTCAGGTATTGAATCAAATATTCAATATAACAAAAATTATGCTGGTATGGTAAAATGTATTTATGTATAAATATTGTTTTATTTTTTAAATTGTTATTTTATCGGTATTCATAAATAATGGTTTGTAGATTTTGTTACAAAGTATCTAGAAATTAAAACCAATTATTGATATTTTACTGAAGACTTTTTTAAAGAATTGTATTGTTCATAATAGAAGAAAATATATTAAATATGTTGTGTATAATATTTTTATATACACTGTAAACTCTGTATATACTCTTGAATATAAATACATTATTACTATTCGAAAATATGAATTTAATAATGTCATAAGTTATACTATATAACTATTTATTATTTTTTTCAGCCAAACTTAAATGTAATATTTTTAACTTATTATTAGTAAATTAATGCACCTTAGGTGTAATTTTAATATTAAGTATTAAAAGGTTATTGATATATTAAATTATGTATTCTTCGATTATAGTTGATATTACTAACTATTATCCTAAATGATAAAAAAATATCCAAAAATTGAAAATTCCCAATATTTATTTAATAATTGGAGATAAACATAAGGAAAAATGAAATTCATGTTTTTGCATAGTCCATTTTGGAACATCTAAATAAATACGACTAACTGAATAATCATATAGAATATAGATACTTAGAGTATTCAACAATTGTTTATAATAGTATTTTCTATACAATTGTATAAAATATTTTGAAGCCATTTATAGATATTTAACATTTCTGATTCTTTTTTTTTTATAAATGTCAAAAATAATATTCACAGATAAAAACATTAGACTATATAATAGATTTCTAATAAGCTATAAAAAATATCTGATAATTGTATTATGATTCGTGTATGGTTAGGTAGTTATAGGTTAGTATATATAATCAAACATATAACAAATTATTGATTGTATTTTATTTAAAGTTGTAAAAGTAATTATTAAAATATACTAAGTAAATAGTTTATCTATTTTATATTTAAAAGCTCTTTTAGATTTAACAGTTAGATAGACCCATAACAGATTGTAAACAAAATCACTAATTATTCAATGAATTAATAATAAGCTAGGCACTTCGTAATTATCGTTAAAACGAGACTAGTTTATTTAATATTTTTGAAACGCTAAATTAATCGATTTTTTTAGGCTAATAAAATCAAGCTTTTTATAAATTTTTAATATGAGTTTTATTGAAATTTAACAGATATTCTAATGGATATTTGTGGATTTCTTGGTAAGCATTTATATATTATGAGGTAGTAATTGTATTGTACTTATATCCTTCTTTGAAGAATACTTGACATATGCATTGACTTTATTTTTGTAAACCTGCAATAATTAAAGTTTTGTATGACGACAAGTTATACTATCTTTATAGTAATCATAATAAGAACGTCTATTTACAAAATATTGAAATAAAACTTTATTATACATCATATAAAAACTCGCACCGAAACAACCCATACGAAATTCGACACACAAATGTAACAAAGGTAAAAAACAAACAAATAGGAGTAATGTTTTATTAATTGCTACTCTTCATATAGTTTGAAAACAATTACAATATTTTATCTCTAGACACTTTATATAATTAAAAATTATGTTCCGTAGGTACTCGTACAATAGTTTTCTAAAATTAAAAATTGTAAATATACAATTCAAGTATATTGACAATGGTTTATACCTACTTTTACTAAGTTTATAAGTTGCTGATCAATGCTCTAAAATAATATTTGAGAACGGTTAAGTCAAACAAATTTAACAAATTGACTAATGCTTTATATTTCATTAATATAATTCATTTATAGGTGATGACTATGACAACTATTTGAAATTTGATGGTAATTATTGAAAAATATTCTACTCTTACTCAGATTACAATACTATACATAAAAGAGTCTATCACAAAGAGTAAGTCAGACGATTTTCAAAATGGGTTGCAAACGACAGACGGTTAGAAATATAGATAACACTTGGACTTAGATCATAAGATCACTCATCATTCATGTTGACTTAAATTGACATATTGAGAGTTGGACCGTAACATCACAGTAATCACAAAAAATAGATAAATTTTAATAATATATATTTATTTATGTTTTTTTATGTTTATTTTTTTTAAATAATTATTTATCTCAATTTTTTAGATAAAATAAGTACGTATTTTTGTGATTTATTTTAATCAAGTTTAAAATTAAGTTTTATTAATTAGATAATAAAATAGATTACACATTTTTAGGTTATATAAATCGGATAAAAAGAATGATTTAATAAAAATTTAAAGTTTACTGCTGTCAATATCAATTTTACTATCTAAACTACTAATCATCTATTAACTCATTAAATGTGACCAATAATGAACCACTTTTCATTCAACTGTTTTAGATTTCAACACATATTTTCAATTAATTTTTTACTAAATTCATGAAAATCTGGAAACATACAAAATATTTTGTTGTTAGAAATACATACTCATTTTCTGTTTATACCTAAGATTTTAAAATTCAATATAACGTTTTGTATACATTTCTAACGATATATTGAATAAAATATTTACCAGAAAGCCAAATTAATTTTTTAAGAGTATTTGAATTTCAAATGTCTACACCATTATTTGATATTCACCATCACAATAAATACTTCGTTCCAAAATAGTTTGTTGTTTTAGGGTATCTCAAAAAAAAAAAAATAGTTTTAGATTCTAAAAATGTTTTACAAATGTTTATATTATTATTATATTTTGTAGTGATGCACAACGACGTCGTATTTCGATATTTTTTATCGATATCGGACTAATTTTACGATATCAATATTGTAACGATAATTGAAAACGTCGTGGTTTTTAGTATCATTAACTTTTTATTTTTTGTTATATTTACATTATTTTTTTTTATACAATACCATTAAAGGTTTACAATGTTTACACAAAGGATGCGAATAATAATAATAATATGTATAAGACCTGAGTTGTCGTTGTTGTTTGTTTTTTTTCGGTGACTCGTACTACAACTGCACGCACAATAAATCGGTATATAATATTAACGGTCGACTATTCACAGCGGCGTACGGTAAGCAATAGAAATCAGCTCGTATCGATAAAGATTTTAATATGTTCTGTCGCCCATATCAATGATACCCGTATTGCAATCAGTTATTAGACAAAATTGCCAGGTATATTAAGATGAACAACAGATATATAAACTATACCGTCACTTATATTATAATAATGGCCGTATTGCAACTTAATTAACAGGTTGCCGGACACCACAATCGAGTGAAAGTATAGGGAATAGGATTGTTCCGTATTGCAACGTATGGGTTCCTGCGTTGCCGGAAACATAATGTAATAGAAAGTGAGGATGTATCGGATGGATATACTAGAACGCGTTTCGGTATGGCAGGCCGATGTGATTATTGTGAGACTAATTGTTTTTTAAAGTATGTATGAAATGGATTATTGATTTAATTATGTAAATATGAAGGTAAAATATATAAAATTGTATTAGTCGGAAAGAGTGTGGAAATAAGGTAGCGCGATAGCGCTATCTATTGTCCGGGTAAAATATTAAATGACGTATTACTGTGAATATAATGGTTATAGAGTGCGGCAGTGCTGTAACGTGTACCGTTACAAT
Source organism: Rhopalosiphum padi (assembly GCF_020882245.1). Lineage (NCBI taxonomy): Eukaryota > Metazoa > Arthropoda > Insecta > Hemiptera > Aphididae > Rhopalosiphum > Rhopalosiphum padi. Next base: position 4,873,670 of record NC_083598.1, on the reverse strand, counting down.
ATGACAAATTGATATCGTTGCAATTTGAAATTTCTATTTTCTATTTATATAAGTTTTGACAGAGAATCGACGATGAATTCAATTGACGACGATTAACACTAACGATAAGTAATACGTATATAGCTGTGACTGAACTTAATACTAAATATTAAATAATATACCTTTAATTTTAATTTAATTTTCAATTTTTGTTTATAATAAATAATAATATAATATGGAAACTTATTTTAATGTAAGAAATACACCAAACAAAAAAAAAACCATATCAATAATAATTCAATATATCGACAAACGATATTGATATCCATTAACCGATATCGATAACTGAAAATATATCGTTGTGCATCACTAATATTTTGTAAAATAAAATTAACAACAATTTTTAACACTTTTTGGGCCATTTATAATAGGAAAAGCAAATTTCCGAATGTTCTTAGGTTGTTTTTTTTTTTAAAAAGTTTATCAATGGATGAACATTTTTGAAAATATATTAGAAGATCGCACATAAGTGGTTCTTATATCTATATAAAATTATTAAAAATACTTGGTTTATGTTCAGTTTGGCATAATACATCTAAAAAGTTCTGTTTGAGAACTGTTCGAGACCACATTTTTATTTTGACTCGCTTAAAAATCTTATACTTTTTTAACCTATAACTAAATTTATTTTCACTATTGTAAATAATTGTTAACCATAAAATACTCGAATATTTCATTTTATAGAAGAATTTATCGGTAAGTATTTGTTTTTCAGATACTTGTATAATCGAAATATTATCTAATATGTTTATATTTATTAAATTTTTAGTTGTACTTAATTAAACCCATTCAATAATTGTAGTTTAATATAATGAGTAGTATGTTTGTCATGGTTCGTGATTTTTGTGATCATACGATATAAATATTCTATTAAAACTGTAATCTCGCGTAGACGCAAATAATGATAACTACAGTTTAGTAGTGTAACACATTTAAAACTACAGGAGACAGCAATAGTAAAATAACTGACAACCATAGTAAAATTATAAGCTAGATCGCAAAATAGAATATCGGAACATCGACTTAATTCAAAAACAAAAGAAAATCACTTATAAAAAATGATAAATGTACTAGAATTATTCAATTAATTGGAAACTTAATATATCTGTTTTTATAGAGAACGAAAGTAAATATTTATTTATGATATTTTATTTTGATTTATTGAAGTTAAAAAAAAAAAGTGGGCAAGTGGGTATCGCTCTGCAGTATAGTAGAGATGGAGTGTAGGTCACTGGAAGGTCGTGTGGATGTGTTCAATTTGAATGCAACGGCTGATATCATTGTATACGAAAAACGATTCTGAACGGAGATGATTTGTCATTAAATGGTAATTAGCAGGATATATCATATTATTACCTATATTTAAATTGTAATATATCGTTATTTTACGCGATTTCGTAAAAAATTAAATTTCTTAAGCTCATAAAATTTTTGTTATTGACATTAGAATTTTTTTTTACAATCACTTAAAGGAAAACTTATGGATAACCTTGTATTGGATTTTTGAATTTCAGGTATAAATCACAAAATTTTATGAATTTTCAACTTCAAAATTCTTTGCAAATTTTAGCGATTTTGATATAGGTATTTCGTAAATATTTGAACTTTAAATGCTTATAAACAAAAATTGTGACTAAAGATTTTTGATTTTTTTTTACTTTGATAAGTTCAACTTATAATAAACCTTGTATTAAATTTTAAAGAATTTTTGGATAGCCAAATTTATTTTATCGGCATTTTATGAAAAAAAACTTAAAAAAGTCAAAAATTTCAATTGTCTTTAAGTAGCTTAAAAAAATTCTAAATATTTTGAAAATGTAATAGTAAATAGATAACATAACGCTAATATAAACATTTGGTGAAAATTTCAAGTATTTACAAAGATTCGTTTTTGAGTTACAGCAAAATCACAAAATCGATTTTGTCAAAAAGTGATTTTGCGTAAAAATTCCCGTTTTTCCGTATTTTTTTCAGGGTTTTTCCCTACGCTTTTGAAAATTATTGGACATTTTTTACTTTTGACCCCCCAATGTATCAACTAGATGAATATTTCTTTTCAAAGAAGGGCTGATGTCAAAAATCGAAGCATTATTAATACTCCAAAAAATGATGACAGACACAAGAATAAAAAATAAATGAAAAAAAAAACACACATCATTGTAAAATCAATACATTCATCACTCCGTTCAGAATCGAATATAAGTATTCAATGTTGCTGGTTTTACACTGGAACTTGGTCACACCATAGAACATAATGGAAGTGATAGCTGTCAAAATCCCATTGTTCACTGATAAATATTTCAATTGAACTTGACACTTTTCCGGATACTCGGCTTATCGGCAGCGGAGGCTTGGCGTGTTGTTGTAACCGTATCGTCATTTAAAATCTTTATCAGAACATGTTCTATGATCATGGCAAGTTGTCGCTGCCTACATTATACTGAGCCTCCTACAAAATGTAAAAAAATCGATCAGCAATTTAACTGTCATTTCTATTTATTTATTTTTTTTTTTTGATGTATTATAATTTATAGTTTTTATCAGCCTTTATACGTATGAACAATCTAATATGTGACCCACTGACTTCGTCGGGCGACGAATTCTCGTAAGAGTTTAAATATGTGATATTCTGTCGATATAGTTGTTTCGCTAACTCGTTTGTTCGTGTTAAGAACAGATGGTTGATTGCTTCTGTTGAATAAATTTTACCAAATAGGTTTGTTGCTTGGAAGCAGTGCTTCATTAACTTTTTGTATCGTTCGTGCCCGTTATTCCCGAGATAAGTCATCGCATATCATGTTATATTCTGTATGGAAGGCTTCATTGGTTATAGCAAAAAACTTCGAATTTTCGTGGGATAGCAATTTCTGGTGTAACAGTGTACAGGATCAACACCTACATGAAACGTAGTAATATCGATATGTAGTTTTTTGAATTGAAACAAGAAATTGCTTTAGATTTACAATAAAAAGGATGTTCTAAATAATTAGATTTTTTAAATTTCTTCTATTAATTGTTTTTAAAAAATTTGATTTGATTTTTTTTTTATGATATCTCAATTACTATATTTAACAATTAATAATATCTAGTAAAATTAAATATGGTAAATTATATTGACATTATGTTATTTAATAAATAATATTTTATCTAATTTTAATAGGAGATTGCGGTAAGTTAAATTTCAAGAGCATTCTTGTACATAAGTTTTATCGTAATTAATTATATTAACAATGAAAATGAATAATTATTTATACCTATTTTATATTTTTATTTCATTTAGAATTTATAAAAAGTACGTAATTTATTAGTTTTTATTTTTATTGTGTATTAAACAATTTTATTTTATATTTGTATGTAATAGTGATACATTTCTGACACTATAATTTTCATTATTATAATGATTTTCATCATAATAAACTATATCATTATACCAACGTCTGTGAAGTTGGCCTCCCCACTTTGCCCAATCCGCTCCAAACCTATATGCCAATATTTTGCATAAAGGAAAAAAAATCAAATATTTTATACCAGTGTTATTATAATTGTGCATTTACTTATTTAAGACTAAAATATTTATCCCACTATATCAACTCTATTTAACCAGTTTTATATAATCTATTAACTGTCCTTTTTTAGGCATGCTGAGTATGTACATTTTTGTTTCATAATAATTTTATTAAAATATATTATTTTATTTTGTTTGAGATTTTAAAATTGTTTTGTTACATTAATTATTTCGTCCGTAAGCTATAATGTTAGTTTTTAATTAATGGAGTTCAGAAATATTAGAGAACATATTAATCAATAAATATCTATAAATTCTTGTCTTATTTAAAAAACTCCAAAAATGTCATTTAAATTTTTCTATTTTAACATAAAATTAAAAATTGAATAAAATGCATAGATAGACCCGTAAAACTTGAAATTCATGAAATACAATGAACAGTATTTTTTAATAATACTCTTAAATGCAGATAAAAATAAAGATAATATTATAAATAAAAAACAGAATGTAGGTCTTCATGATAAACATTATTGTAACTTTAATATTTATAATAATATATAATATTATAATTGTATTGATACTACGATATTATTTACATATTTTTTATAGAAAGTATTGGTAAATATTTATCATGTTTATTTATATACTAATTTTATAACTTTTGTTTCTCCTGATGTGTATTTGGATAGTATATTAATTGGACGTATTAATAAGAAGTCATACGCAGAAAAGTTTTTAAAAATTAATAAAATATTGTTTATATATAAATGTATAATACGCAAAATGATAAACTAATAAAATTAACTTAGTATCTACAGATAAAACTATCATAGATATTATGCGAAATAAATGAGAATCTGGCTAGATGTCTCTATATTCTAGAATCTTGACTAATCTGTTCACCATGAAAACAAAAGATGGAAACATTGACTCAACTCATTCCACCAGGACTGGGGCTATTGTATGTACACATTAAAAATTAACTAAAAAATTATTTTCCACAGCTTCGTCGAGTACGTATTATTTCTTTATTTGTTTTATATATAATGATGGTATTTTATGTGAAACGTAGCCTAATATATATATAAATAGTAATGAATATAATAATTGAAAAATGATAATATAAATCACTAGAAGAACCGTTAAACGTATAGAAGAAAAATTATTTGTACATATTGATTTTTAATTTCTAAGGTGATTTTAAATCAAGTTTATTATCATTCGTGATAATGTATTTTTAAAAACAACTCGTTGATCCCAGTTTAATATAAATGTACCTATGCATTATTTAGAAATAAAAACTGTCTGTTCAATCAAATCTACGTTGAAATTAAGATAATTCATAATACACTATAAGTTAATGTTTATTTCTTATATGAATTTATCATCGATAGTTAATATATATATATATATATATTTTTTTTTTTTGTAGATGAAATAGGTATGTAATTATTATATTTTTTAAATTTGTAATTAACACAGCTATTATTTGATTGTGATATAAATATAACAGTTTGGTTTTAAACAACAGTGAACAATTCTATATGGTAAAATATATTAGAGATTACCAAAAAGTAATATATTGTTATCGTTGTGTAAACAATTTAACCAAATTTTACTTCAACGTATTAAATTCTAACTAAACGAAAAAGCAATTTAACAACCCAACGGTTATACTGTAAAACTGTTTGATTTCTAACTGACATTATTTTTTATTGTATAAGAAGTTTTTGTAATTCTCCTAAAAAATTACTGAATATTTTGAAATTCTGACAATTTATAAATATTAGTACTTTTCAAGAGTTATTAATTATTATTAATAATAACAAATTTGTAACGATTATAATTATATTTTTCTAGATGTGATTCGGGGTACGTAGATATCATTAGTATTTTAATTTTATTTGTTCGAAATTTCAAATTCACGTTAATTATATGTACGTGCTATAAATTAAAAACTTGTTAAAATCAATTTTTTTATAAATCCGTTTTTAACGTACAATTTTTTAAACGGAAAACCAAATTATTAATTTTTAAATTGAACTGTTTGCTAGCCTTATAATAAATTATCACCAATCGACGAAATTGTGCTTTTAGGACTCTAAGGCGTTCTTGTTGTCTTCAAAATTTTAATATAAACCAATAAACGTCAAATATATTGTATATTATTCATGCGTTATTGATTCTATGCTGTAGATGATTGTAATTTTGGAAAGTTTGGCTTTAATGCATTCTTTGTCAATATCGACCTTCATCGCCTTCTCAATTAGTGTTGTTTTTTTTTTGTGTGAGTTTATGTATCGTTGCCAAAAACATACGAAATATTCAATATTTATAATTTAGTATTAAAATTACGAAAATAATATTAAATTAAAAAATTATTTTAATAGAGTTTTATCAGTCTTACATCTATTATTATTAAATTAGTAGTATCAAACCTGCATGAGTCATTTGTATCTTACAAAGTACCAACGTAACTAATGTGCTATCAGAAAAACTGATTTTGAGTTATTAGATTATTTATTATAAGAAAGAATTGATCAATTATTATACTTAAAGGTAGTATCTCCATCGTTTGTCTCTCGTTAGGTTTATTGCAGAATTAACATTTTTAAGAGAGTACTTTAATATTTTGAATATGAAAATAAATAAATTCCAATAACTCACTTGATAAATTGGTTTTAAAAAACCAACGAAAGAGGTTCTTACTTTTAAGTTTTATAATTGGTAAATTCGCCTTAATATTAAAGCCAACAACACAAAGTAATTATAATATGAAAATCATTTCTACGCAGCCTATAGACTATTTATTGATTTTTTTCGTATTTTAAATAGATATGTAAATATATATTTTTCATGTATAACATATAATTTTACATATTTCAAAATTAATTAAATGATTATTTTTCACAGACTATGAATGTGGTACGTATTATTTCTTTAATTTGTATGTAATTAAGGTATATCACGTGAAATAGGGTCACAATATTAGTTTTAAATTTACTCTATAACGGTAAATATGCTTCTTTGGTTACGTAGAATCTTGTTGGTAAAAATTGTAGTCAAAATTAACTAATAAGAGCCAAAAATATGGGAATATCTTGAGTGCGTCCCGAAATTACCTTTTTTTTAATGTTCTAAGTGCGCCCAAAATAAGGTAACACCTAAAAATAGTCCCTAAAAAAAGATAATATTTAGCCTAAGTGTGTTTCAGTTCATTTAGAGTTACCCAGGATGCACCACGAGGAGGTAAATTCAATTTTCCCACAATTTCAGTGATTCCCAATCATAGGTGTAAAAATTAAGTACCTATAAATTATTATAGTTGTAGATTTTATATATTCCATCGCCAAACCTGTATCTTGAAAGATTTAGGTATTTGATTATTTCATCCTAAATAATTACCTATAGCTGTGGACTGCTGACACACTCGGGTTATTCAATATAATTTTTCGATAAGACTGCGGACGAAATCGGGCTATAAAAAAGGTAAAAATTAAAAAGCAACGCACTCGGCATATCCCCAAAAATAGTAATGTTTACGCAACTCGTAAAATCGTAATAATTACGATTATTGGTTATTAAATTACAACAATATGAGAAAATCTTTTTTTTCATTTCCTAAGAGAACTATTGGAGATTTGGAGATTAATCGCTCTTCACATATGTAAAATGTACCGACTTGATTCAATTTTATACTAGAAACTACTCATAAACTTGTAAATTGAAGCATAATTCACATTATTTAAAATCGGTTTTAAACACACAAAATAATATAAATAAATACATAAAAAAAACAATATACACTATTGTAATATCAATACATTCAACGATGCGATTAAAATCTATACATTATCAAAATCAAAACAACATATTTAATTAAAGTATCTCTTCTATGATAATATATAACTTATTGGTATCATATAATTTTAATTAGTTTTTGGATGAAATAAATAAATAAAAATAATTATGAAATTATATATTCAATAAACCTCCATAAACGATAAACTTTAATAGTTACTATTAATAACTTATTAGCAGTCTTTTAGAAAATACTTTGAAAAGAATTAATATGTACTTCACTAATGTAATGTAAAATATACCGACTTGATTCAATTTTCTACTAGAAACTAGTCACAAACTTGTAAATTTAAGCATTCTGTATTTTATAAAAATCAATTTCAAAGACACAAAATAATATGAATTAATAATTAAAAAGCAGACATTGTTGTAATGTCAATCATTAATCGATGCGATTAGAGTCTAAACATTAGCAAAATAATATATTGCCGTCATTTAGTTTGAAGTGACAGTAGCTCTCCTATGAAATTCAGATATATCATAAATCTTCATAATCTTCAATTATTACTATAAATAACTCGTTGGCAGTATTGTAAAAAATACTTTTGAAAAAGCTATGAAGATACTATTACTAGTGTTTGAACAAAAAGTATTAAAAACACTTTTAAAACACTATTGTACAAATGTATTTTACTAATACTTACAAAGTATTTGATTACAATTACAATTATCTGTCTTAAAGTTTATACTTTATGATACATAATATGTATATCGTACATCAGTAAAGGTACTTATTATATTACTACTTACCACAACTTTTAAAAATTTCACATATACTAGAATATGTTTGTCTTTTAAGAGGTTAATAATTGTACATTTATTTCATTTAGATATGGATAGAAGTAATGTTGATAAAATTATTATATTTTCATTATTATTTAAAAAAAAATCCTTTATAGAATTCTTATAAAATAGGATGTGGAATATTTTTAATTTTAAACATTTTTATCAAATTTTCATGAAAAATAATTAATATTATGAAATTTATGGTGTATAAAAACAATAGTATTTAAATTTTGTTTAAGACACTTTTAAAATGTATTCAAAATACTTAAAACATATTTAAGAAAGTTGTATTAAAAATACCATAAAAGTACTTCAACCAGTATTTAAATACAAATGTTCAAATACTTTACACTATTAACAGGACTACAGTCATTAGTAACAATTATAATTTTTTTTTTTTTTTAGTAAGCCGAAATTTTTGTAAGCACAATTTAAATAGTATTTTTTTAATTTTAATCGTTTGAAATTTCGTTTTAAAAACATTTCTTTCACATAAAGTGGGCAAGTGGGTATCGCTCTGCTGTATAGTAGTGATGGAGAGTAGGTCACTATAATGGATGTGTTAAATTTTAATGCAACGGTTGATATCATTGTATACGAAAAACGATTCTGAACGGAGATGATTTGTCATTAAATGGTAATTAGCAGGATATATCATATTATTACCTATATTTAAATTGTAATACATCGTTATTTTATGCGATTTCGTAAAAAATTAAATTTCTTAAGCTCATAAAATTTTTCTTTATTTACGTTAGAATTTTTTTTTACAATCACTTAAAGGAAAACTTATGGATAACCTTGTATTGGATTTTTGAATTTTAGGTATAAATCACAAAATTTTATGAATTTTAAACTTCAAAATTCTTTGCAAATTTTAGCGATTTTGATATAGGTATTTCGTAAATATTTGAACTTTAAATGCTTATAAACAAAAATTGTGACTAAAGATTTTTGATTTTTTTTTTACTTTGATAAGTTCAACTTATAATAAACCTTGTATTAAATTTTAAAGAATTTTTGGATAGCCAAATTTATTTTATCGGCATTTTATGAAAAAAAACTTAAAAAAGTCAAAAATTTCAATTGTCTTTAAGTAGCTTAAAAAAATTCTAAATATTTTGAAAATGTAATAGTAAATAGATAACATAACGCTAATATAAACATTTGGTGAAAATTTCAAGTATTTACAAAGATTCGTTTTTGAGTTACAGCAAAATCACAAAATCGATTTTGTCAAAAAAAAACACACATCATTGTTAAATCAATACATTCATCACTCTGTTCAGAATCTAAAAAAAAATTATATATTTTATCATGACATTATTTTTTTTATGTTTTTACTTTTTGAATGACAACATGCATTATAATTTTACATTCTGAAGCAAATTTTTTTTAAGTATTATATACATATAATTAGTAATAATTCAGAAAAGTAGTTTATAAGTCTGATAATATTTCACATATTTCCAAGAAAATAAATTAAAAATGTATATATTATGCAATTAAAACGAATAAATCTATAAATATGCATGGGAATAAGAAAACATAAAATATCCAATAACAATTTTAAAATTTTAAATCCTTGTTCTAGAAAAGAAATATATATTACATCTTGTTTCTCCCATTATTTCCCAAAAAATCTATATTTTATTTATATAATATTATAACTCCAACGCCACAGGTCCGTCAGCCCAGCACCCCGAATTTAAAATTTCGACCTCAAACCGTTTTAGATAATTATTACTTAATTTGTAACGCAAAAATTGGAATTTGAACCCAAAAATTACCCCGGAAATCGGCGTTTTCAAATTTTGGAGTACTGGGCTGACTTCGTTTACCTGAAAACGGACGACTCGTTTGCGCACAACATAATCATAGTAACAAACATACTGATACTAACATCAATACGTGGAAAACTTTACAATATATATATATATATATATATATATATTCAAGTTACTGGTAATATAATAAATTTAAGCAATTTTTATGTCGACTTTGTAAAATCTGCGCATAATGCAGTATTGAAAATTTTCCCTAACTGCAAAATCACGTGTTGTAACTTTCATTTAGGCCAAATTAGTTTAGACATATTCAACAACATAAATTATTATCGAGCGAGTTATAAGCGAGTTTATAATATCCATGCGGTCTAAAAATACTTTATCTGTTCAGAAAGTATATATCGATATAAAACTAAACACTTTATATAATATATATCCATATATATAGATTATTATATTCAAATATATTAGCATTAAGTTTCATTAAGTTGCATTAAGTTAATGTATAAATATCTACTCCCAAAAAAAATGTTATCCCAAAAATGTATAAATAACACAAAATATATGTATATCGTATATCAGTATAGGTTAAATATTTCAGTATTAGGTATATTACAACTTACCATAGATTTTAAAAATGTCACTTATACTATAACATAATTAACTTTTTAGAGATAATAGTTGTACACTTATTTCATTTAGGTACATATAGATATTGAAATTAATGTTGATAAAATTATTATATTTTTATTATTCCAAAAAAAATCCCAGTACAGAAGTCTTAGAAAATAAGATAAATATTTTGACTATAAACATTTTTATTAAATTTTTATGAAAAAAAATTAATATTACGAAATTTATAGTATTTAAATACAACTATTTGAATTTTATTAAAGGTACTTTTAAAACGTATTCAGAATAATTAAAAAAAACTTAAGAAAAATGTTTTAAGAACACCAAAAAATGCTTCAACAAGTACTTAAATACTTCTATTTAAAGGGCTATAAGAGCTATATAATATATTATATATAAAGGGCGCAGTCATTAGTAACAATTATAATTTTTTTTTTTTTAGATGAAAATCGTTATGGTACGCACAATATTATTAGTATTTTTTAATTTTATTTATATGAAATTTCGTTTTTTAAAAAATATCCTGTGATATAAAAATAATTTTTTTTTTTTATAATTACATTTTTCATCATGACATTATTTTTTTAATGATTTTTACCCTTTAAAATAACAACATACGTTTTGAATTTTGATTTGGGCAAATTTCGCCGAATCCCATTTTGCAGAAAACCCATCCTGCCGAAATCCATATCGCCAAAGCATACAAAGATATTTATTTTGTTAAAATATTAAATTTATTTGTTAATTGAAATAAAATTGTGAAATCATAAAAAATAAATGAAATAATTTATGCATTTAACTATATAATTGTTCGAGCCAGATATCGCCAGAGCGCGCCAGCTAATTGGCGATTAATTAAATTTGATCCGGTTGCTGGTGCGCCTGCGCTGTTCAGCTGTGTGTGTGTCGCCGCGTCGTCTCTCGCGGCAGTTTTTTTTTTTTCTCTCGTACGAGTCTTCTATATATTGTCGTCACGACCCCGACACCGGTCGTCGCCTTTTTTTTGTATACATCTTGTGCCATCGGTGGCATAATGTTTGTTATTTCTGTGCGTGGCCATTCGAGGCGGTTTGTGTGACGCGAGTGACTGTGAAAGGTTCTCAATTCCGTGGAAACGGTATTCGGGTAACTCCGACGTAGCGGAATTGAGACCACATTTTTGTGCATATGGCTGCACACACATATATCTATATATATATTCTACACCGACTCGGGTGGTGTGTGGCATTTTTATATTATGTTTTATGGTGCACCGGGCACCATCGTCAATGGTACTTCGTTTAATTTTAATATCATCTTCGTGATCATAAATCGCGCGCGGGTGCGAAGTGTGTTGGACGTTCTACACGTGGTTTGCGGGTCCTGGCAGTTAACAACATTCCATCCAATTTTGAGGCTATGGTGCGGTTGGCGGCACGGTCACGGTAACGTGTTATCACCTGTGATACGCGATATTTTTTATATCTTTGTGTTATCAATTTTGTTGTTGTTATAGTCAACATTACTATCATTTTTCATTATTATTATTATGTAGTACGTGTATTATCATTAATTGGTTCAATTTTTAGTATTATTATAACAACATTTGATTTATATAGTAGGTGGGCGCCTACTCCCCAATATTATAATATTTGTAATCACATTATTATTATTAGTTTCATAGGTGATGTATTGTTATATCATTAATACAGTCCACTATTATTATTTTATGACAACAATCTAGTTTTTTTTTCTTTATTGTATTTATTATAATTACCTATTGGCTTGTTGCATATATATATATTTATAAAGAAATACGGTATAGACAATACATTTTGGTCCATTCGGGTCCGGATAGGATTAGATATATTTTATATTGCTAAAATACTGATATTGTTATTATTATTATTGTAATTGTCATTCCCTACGTTGTATTCTTCTTGCTTTATTATGGGTCGTCCAAAGCGTAAATCGCAAACTACCTCGGTGACACCGGAATCGAATTTATTGTTACGCTCACGTGCTTCGCGTGACATGACGCTTCTAAAAATTCGCATGTTAGATACATTGGCAAAAGAGGCGCGAACAGATGTCGAAAAGCAACCATCGTTTATGGCGCGTTATTTATCACTGGATAAATACGCCGATCAGTTCGAAGCGCAGCAGCAAGAAGTGTTGAACATTATGTTGGATTTGGGTCAACAGGACGAATTTAATGACATAGATTTGTTAATAACAATGGAGGTGGAGGAATTATGTGGGCATATTCGAATGATCGCTGAATTAGTACGGTTAGCAGCGAGTACTACTGATCGAATGCCGCTTCAAAACGGTAGTGGTTTTGCCGGAACCACTATGTCATTACCCAAGATTGAGTTACCTAAATTTGACGGTGACGTAATTCAATGGTGTTATTTTCGCGACATGTTCCGATCGTTAGTACATGAAAATAAATCAATATCAAATATCGAGCGGTATCATTATTTGATATCTTGTTTGTCTGGTCCGGCGTTAACTGTAGTAAAATCGGTTCCGTTGACTTCGGATAACTACGACATAGCTTGGAAGGCATTACACGATTGTTACGAAAATCCGCGTTTGTTGGCAACCGCGCATTTAGATAAATTATTTTCGTTCAGTCCGCTTAAGACGGAATCGGCTATGTCTTTATCTGCGTTTTTAAATACATTCCGTGAAAATGTCGCAGCAATAACGGCGCTCGGTATACAAGATATTTCAGGGTTTTTGTTATTTTATATGGGAGCACGAGTGTTGGATGCTGAAACTAGACGGTTATATGAAGCCAGTATATCACAGACAGCCATACCGAATTTGGACGGTTTATTAAATTTTGTATCTGAGCGATGTAAGATATTAGATAATATTAACATTTGCACTGATAAACCAGAAAGGTTGGATAAGATTTCAAAAAAGGTTAAAAATGTGAAGTCTGGTAAGTCCTCATTCGCAACGTTAGCTTCGCCGAAGTCGTTGAAATGTTTATGTTGTCAGCACGATCATATGCTTTATCGTTGCTTTGTTTTTAAAAGAAAACCAGTATTAGATCGCAGAAAGTTTGTCACCGATAAGTCTTTGTGTTTTATTTGTCTGGCTTCCGGACACACGGCGAATAAATGTACAACCACATACACGTGTAAGAAATGTGAAGGTCGACACAATACCATGCTACACTTACCCTCGGAGTCGGCTGATGCTAGTGAAAAATCGGGTAATGCTATCGTCAACACCGAAAAAACCAGCCAAAAATCGACAGGCAGTTCGGCAAGCTTTTCTGGCAACCTATCTGCTGACACTACTGTGGTGTTGGGTACCGCTGTTATTCGCGTGCAAGATGACGCTGGACTGTTACATCCTATTCGAGTTTTACTGGACAACGGATCGCAAGTGTCGGCGATGACATTAAGTTGTGCAACTAAATTAGGACTGAAACGCCACAAGAACCGCAATGATGTTTATGCGCTTTCGCAACAACTAATCACTCGATTAAAGGGCGTCACTCAATGCGATTTCATCCCGTCGTTGTCGGAGTATCCACGATTCAATGTTACCAACGTGGTCGTCATTTCGCAGATTACTAGTTTAATGCCTAGTCAACCATTACCTAATGCTGTGAGACGTCGTTATGGACATCTACAGCTGGCGGATCCAAATTTTGATTGTCCCGGTCCTATTGACATGTTAATTGGTTGTGATGTATATCCGACGCTATTATTCTCGAAGGCTGAAATCATCAATAGTCCTGGACTTCCGTCGGCAATGCATACACATCTCGGTTGGGTTATTAATGGTCCTTTACAAGATGTCACACCATCGTCCTCAACATTATTAACAATTACTTCAACGCCACCTGTGGAAGAGATGCTACAACAGTTTTGGACAGTAGAATAACCGGGATCTCCAGCTATCAAGACAACCGAAGACGAGCTATGTGAGAATTGGTTTCAAAAAACTGTGTCTCGGGACTTGACGGGCAGGTTCGTTGTCGCTCTTCCTTTCAGAACACGAATCAATCTCCCAGCAGAAGTCGAAGTACCGGATACAGGATCGGTGAAACTCGGATCTTCTAGAACAATGGCATTAAATCGTTTGTATAACCTTGAGCGCCGTTTAATGAAGGATCCCGAACTATATTCAGCTTATAAACAGTTCATGAACGAGTACCTTTCACTTGGCCATATGCAACCTGCAAGTATTCCCGGGAAGTACTTCATTCCGCATCACGCCGTCGCCAAACGCAATAATGACAAATTGAAGATACGCGTCGTCTTTGACGCATCGGCAAAAACTTCAACGGGTTATTTCTTAAATGATTGTTTGGTGACGGGTCCCAAATTACAACTCGATATCAGTGATGTATTGTTGCGAAGTCGTTTTCATAAATATTTATTTGTCGCTGACATAGAAAAGATGTACCGACAGATCAACATATGCGAAGAAGATCGAGTATACCAACATATTTTGTGGCGGGACACACCGAATGAAGAAGTTCGAGAATTTCAATTGTGCACCATAACCTACGGCGTGAATGCAGCACCATTTTTGGCAATAAGGTGTCTTCATCAGTTAAATCAGGATGACGGGTCATTGTTCCCGTTGGCTAACAATATTTTGACTACATCTACCTACGTCGACGATATTATTGCTGGCACAGACACGGTGGAAGAAATTGTTCAATTAAAGGAACAAGTGGTATCTCTTCTACGTCGGGGCAATTTCAGTTTAAAAAAGTGGGCCAGCAACTGTCCATCTGTATTATTGAGTATTCAAGAAGAAGACCGTGCACAAGATTCATGCTTTGATACAAAAGATGATCAGTCGGTCAAGATTTTGGGTCTCCATTGGAACACGAAGTCGGATATTTTTGGATATCATACCAGTGTGAAAGAAGGCGACACTACAAAACGGTCCATTCTGTCCACGATAGCACGCTTATATGACCCTATTGGTGCAATCGGTCCGACAATATTTTGGGCAAAGTGCATCATACAAGAATTATGGATTCAAAAGTTGCATTGGGATGCTTCACCACCTACACAATTAGTTGACAAGTGGAAAACGTTTACTTCCGAATTTAATACGTTATCTCAGGTGATGCTAACTCGGCATATTGATATACGGTTATCGAAACATGTGGAGCTTATAGGTTTTGCGGATGCTTCTCAAAGGGGATACGCGGCAACCGTCTATTTACGAGTAGTTGACCAGAGCAATGTTGTCAAGGTACATTTTATTGCATGCAAAACTAAGGTTGCGCCATTAAAGCTCTCAAATATTGACACTTCGTTAACAATCCCGCGCTTAGAGTTATGCGCCGCTTTACTGCTGGCACGTCTTATTTCACACCAGTATACTATTTTACAAAATTTTGCCAGAATTGACCGTATCCGTGCATGGACTGATTCTACGATCGTTTTAAGCTGGCTTCACGCTGATCAAAAACAGTTTAAAATATTTGTCACTAATAGAGTTGCAAAAATTAAGGCTCTGACTCCAACTTGTGAATGGGCACACGTCAGATCCAAGGATAATCCAGCGGATCCTGCTTCGAGAGGACTACTTCCCTCCGAGTTGATTTCGAATTCATTACATTTCCGGGGTCCTGAATTTTTATTTCAACCTGATGATCATTGGCCCGTGTCTACAGTGTCTGAATTGACGTTACCACCGATAGAGCAATTACCTGAGACTAGGTGTATAACAAATGTTTTACATTTGCATGAAGACCAAAACGGTGAGTCAATTATTCAAAGATTTTCATCACTATCAAGATTACAGAGAGTATTAGCTTACTGCTTCAGATTCATTGACAATTCGCGGCGGCGACAAGTCAATTGTGGTCCAGTAACTTGGCGAGAATGCGAACGTGCTTTATTGTCGGCGGTCAAGTGTTCTCAAAAAATCTATTTTTCTGAACTTTATCACAAACTGGTGAATTCAAAATCAATAGTCACACCAACCGTCCTCGCACATTTGGCTCCGTTTTTGGACGAGGGACAAGTCATTCGAGTTGTTGGTCGATTGAAATATCATCTTTAAATACAGATGCAAAACACCCGATACTCTTGCCCAAATCGTCTCATCTTAGTCAGTTAATTATCCAACATTATCATTTTAGTACATTACACGGTGGAACTCGCCTATTATTGTCATTGATTCAACGCCGTTTCTGGATTGTCTCCGGTCGCGCAGCAATCCGACAGGTAATATTTAAGTGTATCACCTGTGTCCGACACAAGGCTATGTGTCCCCAGCCCGTCATGGCTGACCTACCATCTTTCCGGGTCAAGCCACATCGTCCATTTAGTAATGTTGGAATGGATTATGGTGGAACCTTCGTAGTGAAAGAGAGTAAGCGTCGAAACGCCAAGAGTTATAAGGCATATCTTGCTTTGTTCGTATGCTTATCAACAAAGGCGGTCCATTTGGAAGCAGTTACAGATCTGTCCACGGAGGCCTTCTTAGCAGCTCTAGATCGCTTCGTGGCCAGACGAGGAATTCCATCGACCATACGATCAGACTGTGGCACTAACTATGTCGGTGCAGCTCGGATACTTAACAATTTATTTAAGGATGCCACGACACAAGACGTTTTACACGCCCGTATCCCCTGTCAATGGATATTTAATCCACCCGCGGCCCCTCATTTTGGGGGAATATGGGAAGCAGCGATAAAAGGCGCGAAGTTGCATATGAAGAAGGTAATTGGATCTCAGATTTACACACTGGAAGAATTTATGACATTAATCACCAAGGTTGAAGGGGTGTTAAACTCGCGACCATTAGTAGCTGCGTCCAGTGATCCAAACGATTTGTGCGCGTTGACTCCTGGTCATTTTTTAATTGGTCAACCGATCATGGAAGTTCCTGACAGTGACGTTACCGACGTACCCCAAAATTGTCTTCGCAGATGGCAATTGGTCAAACAGGCTACTCAATCATTTTGGACTCGATGGAGTCGCGAATACCTTCATACATTACAAAGCCGACAAAAATGGTATTCCCAATGCGCCAATTTAAACGTGGGAGACATGGTGATTATAAATTCTCCCGCTCGCCCTCCTCTAGCCTGGCAATTGGGTCGCGTGATGGAAGTCCATCCTGGACCGGACAAGGTAGTGCGAATAGTCACAGTTAAAACGGCAGAGGGACTCTTAAAGAGGCCAGTAGTAAAGGTTGTCAAGTTACCTACCTCAGAAGATGCAACCGATCCTAACTGAAGATTTCTTCATTCCCTTTTTCTTGTTATATATATATATAAACTTACCCCCTTTTTATTAATATGTCGTTTGTATATTTTGATTTATTTTTTTTTTTTTTTGAATTAGGTCTTAGTACTTTAAATTTGTTTGTATTATATATTATTCGATGATTGTAAAACATACGCTCAGACAGAGAATATTTTTTTTTGAAAGACGTCCTTTCAAAAGGCGGGAGGATGTTCGAGCCAGATATCGCCAGAGCGCGCCAGCTAATTGGCGATTAATTAAATTTGATCCGGTTGCTGGTGCGCCTGCGCTGTTCTGCTGTGTGTGTGTCGCCGCGTCGTCTCTCGCGGCAGTTTTTTTTTTCTCTCGTACGAGTCTTCTATATATTGTCGTCACGACCCCGACACCGGTCGTCGCCTTTTTTTTGTATACATCTTGTGCCATCGGTGGCATAATGTTTGTTATTTCTGTGCGTGGCCATTCGAGGCGGTTTGTGTGACGCGAGTGACTGTGAAAGGTTCTCAATTCCGTGGAAACGGTATTCGGGTAACTCCGACGTAGCGGAATTGAGACCACATTTTTGTGCATATGGCTGCACACACATATATCTATATATATATTCTACACCGACTCGGGTGGTGTGTGGCATTTTTATATTATGTTTTATGGTGCACCGGGCACCATCGTCAATGGTACTTCGTTTAATTTTAATATCATCTTCGTGATCATAAATCGCGCGCGGGTGCGAAGTGTGTTGGACGTTCTACACGTGGTTTGCGGGTCCTGGCAGTTAACAACATTCCATCCAATTTTGAGGCTATGGTGCGGTTGGCGGCACGGTCACGGTAACGTGTTATCACCTGTGATACGCGATATTTTTTATATCTTTGTGTTATCAATTTTGTTGTTGTTATAGTCAACATTACTATCATTTTTCATTATTATTATTATGTAGTACGTGTATTATCATTAATTGGTTCAATTTTTAGTATTATTATAACAACATTTGATTTATATAGTAGGTGGGCGCCTACTCCCCAATATTATAATATTTGTAATCACATTATTATTATTAGTTTCATAGGTGATGTATTGTTATATCATTAATACAGTCCACTATTATTATTTTATGACAACAATCTAGTTTTTTTTTCTTTATTGTATTTATTATAATTACCTATTGGCTTGTTGCATATATATATATTTATAAAGAAATACGGTATAGACAATACAATAATATAAGACATAATGTTAGTAAAAAAAATTAATTGAATTATATTTTTCCCATTTTCCAGCCTATAAGTTGCCTGGTACGTAAAAAAGTTGAAGTTGAATCTTTCATTTGAGTGTTTAGCCTTTGGTCATCAACCGGTGTAAATCGGAGCGATTGTAAATCGATACCCGACAATACAATCCACCTAGGCGGATTGTCCTACCTCCTAAAGTCGTTAGGCGGACACTGTTTTGTTTGCAAAATATATAAGTCGAATTTCGTTTTAGAATGTTAAATACATTATCAGTAACAACGGTGTAAATCAATTTTAATACGCAACTAATCCTACCAGGTAGGTTGCGTCGGTTAGATTAGGTTAGTTTGTGGACATTGTGATGCGCATAGGTGAAATTGTATAGGTATTGATAAACAATATTACCAAAAATCGTGACACTCGAGTATTATTAAAAACAATTTGTAACTTAATCTATTAATTTACAGAAATAAAAACTTTATAGACGGAAGTAAATTTAAACGTCTATTTATCGTATCATAATTATACAATAATGATTCTAAATAATTTTGCAATAAAATTCGAACCTGCCTGCCTAATCATGAAGACCTACGCCTAAAACTTATCGACTACAGTTTGAGTTGTGTACCAAAGTCGAATCTCGAGAATTTAAGCCATTTCGGAGCCGCTAAGAATTCCGTGTTAAACGTCGTTTTACACAGACGAATCGTAGAATTCGCAAGTAACGAAAAAACAAATAATCTTTTTTTGTGTGTTTTAACAAATTTCGTCTACAACGATAATTGTTTGTAATAAGAATTTCACGTATTACACGTATGCACACACGAATACACGGTATAATAAACGTTTAAGACATCATTAGGAATAGCATTCATTACCACAAGCAAACGTACACGTGTCGTAATAACAGTTTACCGTACGGATACACTTAGATTTTTTTTCTCCGATCGGATAAAACGTAAAACTATAAAACGATTTAAATAAATCCAACGGCAAAACGATTCGTGTTTAGCTTAATACTTTTCTAATAGAAGGCAATTTGTAAGAGTTCAGGGAATATGATAAGCATTGCTAATTTAACGATTATTAAATTTAAAATTTTGAAGTCCTGTTGCGCATCATCTTTTTATACATTTACTTAACATGTGGACATGGGTCCTATCACATAAATATAAATATTGTGCGTAAAAAACACAAACATTTACGGAACAGTACACACGTTATAACATATACTTATAACATTCAGCTATTTGATGACTAAACATGTTTGATAAGTACAATTGTGTCATAAAAACAAATTGTTGTGTCCAAAACTATCTTAAAAATATTTTAAATGTCTTGTGTGAAACTGTGTGTAATAAATAAAACACCAATTTAGAGTCGATCTACATAGTATAGAAATTAGAGATTCCAAAAAGTGATTTCATATTAAATGAATTTATTGTGTAAAAAAAAAATATTCGTTTCATGGTTCAATATTATAAATGTTGTAACACCAAATTGTAATATCGTAAAATGCCTTATTAAATGAAAAAAAGAATTTAACAACCAAGTGGTCCATGGCATTATTTTATTTACTCTAAAATAAGGTATTATAGTTTGAAGTTTCATTAGTTCTCCAATAGAATAACTGACCATTTAGAAACTATGATAATTCGTAAATTATGTAAATAACGACAGGCCTTAATTATTATATTGTAATATTAACCAAATAATTTATCCAGTAATATAGGGTAATTATGAATATTTTATGCTAGTATATACTGTTTTTATTATTATTATTATTATTATTATGATTACAGGGCCTTCCAGAAGTAAGCAGTGTTTTATTTTCTAATAGACAGTTAAAATTAATTTTGTAGCTTTTATTTTAAGCTTACGGATGCGGCTTTTTACAAAAATGTCTTAGTCAACATAACTAGTAACATTTATAATCGTAATATCGATACATCTCTAGAAAGATAACCCTTCGTGTATTTTTAGTCTCTTTGATGTTCAAAAGATTCTATGTGAACCAGAACTATTATTTTTCTTTCTATCATGTTGATCGAAAAGATTAGGGAAGATTTCTATCTTCGATCACATTGAGCAGGTTTTTCTATTATTGTCGTATTTATCTTAATACTTTTCTAATAGAAGGCAATTTGTAAGAGTTCAGGGAATATGATTCTGTATTGCTGACGTCCCTTAATGTGTTCTAAAAGGAGGACACTTCTCTCTCGTGCTTATTACATTGTTTATTATTGCATAAAATATATCATAAGTGAAATTATATTTCCTTGAACTGCGGATGACTTGAAACTCTCCACGAGAGTCATTTTTCTTAACAACTATTAATGGTTGAATGATGATCTTAACGTAATTGTGAAATGGACTACGGGATTATCACTCCTCATTATCGAAAAAATTTGGCTTTGTTTCATTCTATAGTATAAGTTCTCGTTTTCTGATTATCTTTGATTACAATATCAATATTTTAAGGTTAAACGGGCAAGAGAGACGTTTCGAGGGTTCGAAATATCATTTGGTAAATCTAAGTATCTTATACGTTCTCCGAGTTTTTGGACAGTTTTGCGTCCAATAACATTTGACGAATGTGGCAATAGGCTACATAAGAAGCAAAAATCTAATTCTGGTGAAAATAATATATATTATCTATATCTTAGAAAATAAGATGTGAAATATTTTAACTATAAAAATTTTTATCAAAGTTATGTGAAAACTTAATGTCAGGAAATTTATAGTATTCAAATACAAGCATTTAAATTTTGTTAAAGATACTTTTAAAATGTATTCAGAATAATTTTAAAAAAACTTAAGAATATTGTTTTAAAAACAGCTTAAAATGCTTCAACAAGTATTTAAATAGTTATATAATATATTATATACAAAGAGCTACAGTTATTAGTAACAATTATAATTATTTTTTTTCAGATGAATACCGATATGAGAGTACGCACAATATTATTTATTATTCTTTAATTTTAATTATATGAAATTTCCTTTTTTTAAACATTTTCTTACATAATATCCTGTGATATAAAAACAATTAATAATAATATAATAATAATAATTATAATAGTTTATTGTCAAAATAATATTGTACATAATAAAGATAACAATAAATAAAAATAAAACAATTTATGACGCCACCCCAAAAGTATAGCTTGTGGTGGGTGCAGCAAGTTCAATGCAATACTAACATATTTAAATTTATTATTTATTTATTTTTTAATGTTTTTTACTTTTTTGAATGACAACATATGTTTTGAATATTGATTTGGGCCAGTTTCGCCGAATCCCATCTCGTAGAAAACCCATTCACCGAAGCATACAAAGAAATTTATTTCGTTAAAATATTAATTTTATTTGTTTATTCAAATAAAGTCAAATAAAATTGTGAAATAATAAAAATTTAATGAAATAATTTATGTATTTAACTATATAATTTAAGACATAATGTTAGTAAAAAAAAATGAATCAATAATTATATAATATTTAATACTCTACTATTATACTCAGGGCTATATTTAAACACTGTATATTTTTATTTTTTTTTTTTGAAATACCTACAAAAAAATTTTTAAAATTTATTACAAGGTTTATTATAAGTTGTTCTTTTCGTAGTAATAAAAAAAAATAAAAAATCGTTAGTCACAATTTTCGTTTATAACTTTATAAGCATTTAAAGTTCATATGTTTACAAAATATGTAAAAGTCACAAAAATTTACAAGGAATTTTGAATTTAAAAAAAAGGTTTTAGACTGTATGTGTTATTTTTTTTATTTTGTATATAATAATGGCATTTTGCGTGAAATATGGCCTAAAATGTTTGGTTTTGAGAGGAGAATTTTAAAGAACATGTGCTTTATATTTCATTTTTTAGGACTACTAAAAATAATTCTATTAAATAATTCTATTCCAACATTCTAAACTCTACAATATATCAGACTGAATTATCAATTTTTTTTTATTGTTCAGCTCTGGTGACCTATAGAATGCAGGTCTATCAGTTGTCCAATACCACGCATCTCCCATATTGATTAGTATTTATTGCGCAGTTCCCAAATTGTATATAATATAATATGAATATTAGCCATAAATGTTCATACGTAGTCTTCGTAAATCGTCGACTAGCAAGGTGCGGAAAATTTCGCCTCGCTACTGTGGAGCAGTCAGACGGTCATCTTTTGAGAGAAGATATAGTCATTAGGGTTAATTTTTTAATTGTAAAATCAACTGAATAATCCCAGCTTATTTTAAAACGTTTCCATTATTTAAAAATTAAACCTTTAAATTACTAAATTTTTAAAATAAACTTCTACTGGCTATATTGAAATCACGATAATTAATAAAACACCTAAATTATTGTATTTTCTTATATTACTTTATCATTGGCAATATTATAACAACTGTTTTTTTTGCAGATGATCACATTAGTAAGAAATATATTTTTTAAATTAATATTTTATTAGATAATCAAATGACATTTTGTAAATTTAGGTATCATTTTATTGTGATTTAATTAGATTTCTAAAATGCATTCGTTATTTTAAAAAAGTTTCCATTATTTAAAAACTAAAAATTGCAGTTCAATCAAAACCTATAAATTACTAAATGGTTAAAGTAAACTCCTACTGGCTATGTTTATATCACGTTAGTAAATAAAACAACAATTTAGGTTCAATCTACATAGTATAAAAATAAAATTAGAGATTCTGAAAAATTATTTTCTTATTAAATGTATTGTGTAAAAAAAAAAAATACTCATTTAATGGTTCAATATTATAAATGTTGTAACACCAAATTTTAATATCAAAAAATGCCTTACTATAATTGGAAAAAAAAAATTTAACAACCAAGTGGTCCATGACATTATTTTATTTATTCTAAAATAAGGTATTATAGTTTGAAGTTTAATTAGTTCTCCAATAGAATAACTGACCATTTAGAAACTATGATAATTCGTAAATTATGTAAATAACGACAGACCTTAATTATTATATTGTAATATTAACCAAATCATTTATCCTGTAGTATAGGGTAATTATGAATATTTTATGCTAGTATATACTGTTTTTATTATTATTATTATTATTATTACAGGGATCAGAAGTAAGCAGTGTTTTATTTTTCTAATAGACGGTTAAAATTAATTTTGTAGCTTTTATTTTAAGCTTATGGATGCGGCTTTTTATAAAAATGTCTTAGTCAACATAACTAGTAACATTTATAATCGTAATATCGATACATCTCTAGAAAGATTACTTTTCATGAATTTTAATTTTTTTTTATGTTCAGAAGATTCTATGTGAACCAGATCTATTATTTTTCTTTCTATTATGTTGGTCGAAAAGATTAGGGAAGATAGAAATACCGTATGTGTATATGATTCGTGGTTATAGGTTATTAATAATTACATACTCAAAAGTTTATCGGTAACAGAGTTTAACGTTTGCTCATCGTTAAAGTAACGATAGTAAATATTTCGGAGGTCAAATAAGCATTGCTAATTTAACGATTATTAAATTTAAAATTTTGAAGTCCTGTTGCGCATCATCTTTTTATACATTTACTTAACACATGGACATGGGTCCTATCACATAAATATAAATATTGTGCGTAAAAAACACAAACATTTACGGAACAGTACACACGTTATAACATATACTTATAACATTCAGCTATTTGATGACTAAACATGTTTGATAAGTACAATTGTGTCATAAAAACAAATTGTTGTGTCCAAAACTATCTTAAAAATATTTTAAATGTCTTGTGTGAAACTGTGTGTAATAAATAAAACACCAATTTAGAGTCGATCTACATAGTATAGAAATTAGAGATTCCAAAAAGTGATTTCATATTACATGAATTTATTGTGTAAAAAAAAATATTCATTTCATGGTTCAATATTATAAATGTTGTAACACCAAATTGTAATATCGTAAAATGCCTTATTAAATGAAAAAAAGAATTTAACAACCAAGTGGTCCATGGCATTATTTTATTTACTCTAAAATAAGGTATTATAGTTTGAAGTTTCATTAGTTCTCCAATAGAATAACTGACCATTTAGAAACTATGATAATTCGTAAATTATGTAAATAACGACAGGCCTTAATTATTATATTGTAATATTAACCAAATCATTTATCCAGTAATATAGGGTAATTATGAATATTTTATGCTAGTATATACTGTTTTTATTATTATTATTGTTATTATGATTACAGTGGTCAATGGTAAGCAGTGTTTCTAATAGACAGTTAAAATTAATTTTGTAGCTTTTATTTTAAGCTTATGGATGCGGCTTTTTACAAAAATGTCTTAGTCAACATAACTAGTAACATTTATAATCGTAATATCGATACATCTCTAGAATGATAACTCTTCGTGTATTTTTAGTCTCTTTGATGTTCAGAAGATTCTATGTGAACCAGAACTATTATTTTTCTTTCTATCATGTTGATCGAAAAGATTAGGGAAGATTTCTATCTTCGATCACATTGAGCAGGTTTTTCTATTATTGTCGTATTTATCTTAATACTTTTCTAATAGAAGGCCATTTGTAAGAGTTCAGGGAATATGATTCTGTATTGCTGACGTCCCTTAATGTGTTCTAAAAGGAGGACACTTCTCTCTCGTGCTTATTACATTGTTTATTATTGCATAAAATATATCATAAGTGAAATTATATTTCCTTAAACTGCGGATGACTTGAAACTCTCCACGAGAGTCATTTTTCTTAACAACTATTAATGGTTAAATGATGATCTTAACGTAATTGTGAAATGGACTACGGGATTATCACTCTTCATTATCGAAAAAATTTGGCTTTGTTTCATTCTATAGTATAAGTTCTCGTTTTCTGATTATCTTTGATTACAATATCAATATTTTAAGATTAAACGGGCAAGAGACACGTTTCGAGGGTTCTAAGTCAATTTTTATGGTCGAGCATTAAAAGTACGAAACTCGGAAACTTTGTACGGTCGGGTAAAAAGGTTTATTGCAGAACCCGGACACATTGTACGATTATATACATAAAGTATATACAGATCTATGTATAATATACAATTTTATTCAAAATTTTATTAAGTTTAAACACTATTTGGTAAATCAAAGTATCTTATACTTTCTCTGAGTATTTTGACAGTTTTGCGGGGAATACAATGTGACGAATGTGGCGATAGGCTACATAAAAAGCAAAAATCTAATTCTGGTGAAAATAATAAGCTATTTACTTTATGTAACCAGCACCAAAACAGAAATAATTTTGAATTTAAATAAAGTCAAATAAAATTGTGAAATCATAAAAAATAAATGAAATAATTTAAGCATTTAATCATATATAATAAGACATAATGTTAGTAAAAAAATTAATAAATCATTTTATAATATATAAAACTATACAGTTATACTCAGGGCTGTATTTAAATACCGTATTTTTTAGTTTTTTTTTTTTTTTTGAAATACCGATAAAAAAAATGTAAGCATTAAAAATCTTTAAAATTTAATACAAGGTTTATTATAAGTTGTTCTTTTCATAGTAAAAAAAAAATAAATCAAAAATCGTTATTCACAATTTTTGTTTATAAGCATTTAAAGTTCTTTTTATAATCATTTTGAGAGTTGAATTTTAAAGAATATGTGTTTTATATTTCATTTTTTATATGTTTTATGTGCACCAAAACAGAAATAATTTTGAATTTTTAAATTCTATATAATTTTTTTATTTATATTGTACACATTTTTAATTGATTTAAATTGATTATTTTGACTAATAGTAATATACTATATGTTATAACTTATTTAATAAATTTACTTTATTTATAATTAATTCTTACGTTTTAATAATTTACATTATATACACTTAAAACTTTAGTATAATAAAAATATGTATATTAATATATACTTTATGTATATAATAGTACAAAGTGTCCGCGTTCTACAATATAAAATTTTACCTGTCCGTGCAAACTATCCGCGTTATGCAGTTTAAACAATGGACCGTACAAAGTGACCGCTTACTCGTTTAGAGACCTAGGTATTGTTGTTTTTAAACATAACTAATATTATAACCATGGCTAGAATTATCTTGTTATAAAGTACTAAAAATTCTTCGATATATTAAACGAGTTAATGCTCTTTATAAATATATATATTGCTAAATTTATATTAAAACAATGTTAGCTCATCAATATTCTAATAATATTGTGATATATATCGTGCTAACGTGCTGATAGTTAAATCAGTGGTGCCCTAAGGTAATTATATTTAACTCCTCTGAACATATGTGGACATCAGAGTGGAGGGGATTTAAATGCTTTTTTCCACCTTTTAAAATATTGTACTTTTTTCGCCCTGAGGAACTTTCCCCGATTTTCCCACTCCTTTTAACGGCTGTGGATATACTGTCATAAAGTATAATATTATTTATAACTGGTATGTTTATCATTTTATTCCAGATTTTTACAGTAAGTGCATATAACATATATATTTTTTTTAATTTGATGTATGGAACTTTTTTTCTTGATTTATGAAATTTGTGTCTCATGACTTTTATAATGATCAACATTATTCTTCTTTTAAATTTGTACTTATTACTGAGAACCATATGTACAAAATCGTTCAATAAGACATTGGGTACTACAATTATAATTTACCCGGTTTATATATTCACTTTCAAAAACAGGTTGAATCTGCACCAATATAAATTACTGATCACAGACCATTATTTATAAGTATAAATTTGTGGCGCAAGACATAGTTTATATTTGGTTTTTGAAACTAATCGTTGAGAGATTCCTCCACAGTACTTTACATGGTATGAACTGGGTTCATTGAAATTGCAAACATACTTCATTTACGATTCCTGTGATATTTTTAACCATTATCACTGGTTCATTTTACGATTACAGCGTATAAATATGAAAAATCAAATTGCATAGTGGAATTTCGAAGCCTATGCTAGTTTAAGAAAATACATTATATCATGGACTCTTATAAATATTAACCACAATTTAAAAAACATTATCAATATTTCATTATTTCTAGCATATATTATTTCTTTTGATTAATTGGTTTATAACCGACAATGATAGAGGGATGTGTGTATATTTTTTTTTACTACACTTGATTATACGGTAGAATCAGATACAGATTATATCACAATAAAATAATAACTTCACAATTTTATTTTTAGAAAACATTATACGTGGTAAGTATGTTATTTATTTAATTACATATAAAATATATTTATAATTATTCACTAAATATTTTTATATACTTTTAATAACAATTTTTGTGAGATATTCCATTACATTTTCAATTATTTTGAGTTATGAATACATTATATCGATAATTATTTAAATAAATTGAAAAATGTTGATGTAAATAATGAACTCAAAAACAGTAAAAATGTTTAGAAAATTATACCATGTGTAGGAATTGTAAGTAAAATTATTTAATGAAAATTTCAAGTAGCTACTAGCTACACTTACACCCAAAAGCAAAATAAATTTCTTACAATATTGGTATGGTGTAAAAATTTTGTTTTTCTTAAATATTTTTTGTTTTTTCTTTTATTATGTTATTTTGTTAACTATAAGTAATTTTTAATATTTACTTCTCGAAAAAAACTACTTAGGTCCTAGATCTAATTTTCTACCAGAAACCACCCTCAACATTGAAATTCAAAGTATTTGACGTACACTAAAAGATTATAAATTTAATAAATTTAAAACTTAATTCACTGCGACCAGCAGGTATTAGATATTCAATAAAAAGTACATCAATGAATTTATGAAACAAAGTAGTAATTAACCATATTTTTTCTAGATTAATATATTATTATCTCATGTTTATCTAGACAATATTTTGATACTATTATCCACAGCCCAGTTAACTATAGTTTAATAAATTAATAGGTCTATGTATCTCATCTATCAATTTTCTTGATATTTTTTAGTTGTAATATTTCCACACTACTGTTAAAAAATAGTTTTTACAATAAATTCTAGATAAATATCACAATGTAGTTTATTTATACAGTGATAGCAAAGGATTACCTAAGTAAGAGAAGAGGTATGTATAATTGTGTATCAATTTTTATTATAAATACTTAAATATTACCTATGAAATATGTATTAATTATTTATAGGATCATATTATTTGTTGCAAAATATTAACTGAGTGCTATTATCATTTCTGTTTATATACAGAAATTCAATGAACAGTGTAATTTCTGTTATTTATTGTTTTTAAAGTTATTATATTATTGATTATTTTTGTATCCGCGACTATTATAGTAATTGATCAATACATTGCGTATTTTTAACATAAGAATCATACCAAGAGCATTCGTTAATTATTTGAATTTAACGAGGTAAAGTGCTGATGTTGTGAATAAAATCATCTTTAGTGACTACTGACTAGGCAATAATCTCAGGTGGATACATCAATAAACAAAAATGTTGGATACTTTAAAAATGAGAGCACTAGGGCAATCAAGGAAGAACATTTGCATCTACATCGAGTAACCGTTTAGTGTGGTTTTTGGGTAGGCAGTATGATAGTCCCGACCTTTATGAAAATGAACATGGTTAGGCAGAAAAAAATAATGGAGATCGTTATTGTGTTTTCCGGTTAAACATTAACCCGTAGTGAAGCAATTTGTATCATGTATAATGAATTTCTTATAAAAATAAAAACTTCGTTATGAAACAACATTTATATTATACAAATAATTTGGATCATCGATGACGAGTTTTATGATAATCTGTCTGTAAACAATCAACACATCTAATACCGATTAATTTTTTAGGAAATACGCCAAATTCTATTGAACATATGGACAAATACTGTATTTCAGTAACCTGTGATGAACATAATACGCGTAAAAAATATTTTACTAATATTTTCAAATCAGCTGTGAATGAAAATAAAAAGGAATACGAATACTACGGATGTTAAAACCTTCTTTAAAAAAATATTTTATTAATTAAAATAGTCAAGGGTACACATATTTTTTTTTAAATTAATAATTTAAATTTATGTTATAGCACCTTTATCTATATTATTGTGTAAAATTACTATAAATAATTCATGTTTAAAATCAAGCA
The DNA here is from genome assembly GCF_020882245.1 of Rhopalosiphum padi. Taxonomy (NCBI): domain Eukaryota; kingdom Metazoa; phylum Arthropoda; class Insecta; order Hemiptera; family Aphididae; genus Rhopalosiphum; species Rhopalosiphum padi. Next base: position 4,843,480 of record NC_083598.1, on the reverse strand, counting down.
AAAGTTATAAATGACAATCAAAAATATTAATTTACTTAGAAACATTTTTTGCAAAACAATACAATAGATAATACAATATTTATATGTAAATTTAGATTTCTGTTATAATTCAATCAATAAATGGAATAGAAAAGCAAAAACAGAAATGGAGTAAACTATTTTTTTTAACACAAAATAAATTTGGTTTTTTGTTGTAATTTATAACTAAATTAATAATAAAAATAAAATATATTTTGGTAATATATGTGCCAGATATCGACAATAATAGACAGTGAAACTGGTCACACAAATGCCTTACGCACATCATTTCCTTTACCACCCACCGACTGACTGATATGCTGCATATTATGTAAATGTGCGGTGTTTAGTAATATGTATAATATTATATAACGTACTTAGCTCAAACAGTAATGGACGGGATCACTTAATAAATACTGATGAGTAGGGCAGTGAAGTTATTGCATTAAAAAACACACTAAATTGATTGCATTATTGCATTAAAATATATTAAAAATTGCACTTATAAATTTAAAAATTGCATTGAAAAAATTTAAAAAAATTTAATTATAATCAATAAAATTAAATATATTAATACATAATAATAATAAAAATTAAATATGAATATTGCTTACATTATTGCATTGCACTACAAATGATTTTTTTAAGTTTTCAAAATCGAATGATCGTCTGTTATCGCACAACAAATTTTTGTATCGGGAGAAACTTCTTTCTACGTCAGTAGTTGTTATTGGCGCGTACTTGAAATAGATTAAATCGTTGTTGGTCAAGTCTTCTGGCAAGCCCTCCATTGACTGTATTTCTCCACTTAGAATTTTCGATATACGAAAAATTATTTGATATCCTTCATTTTTTTGTAAAATAGTTTTGAATTTCTGGTTTATTAATATTCCATTTTGTCCCGTAATTTTTTCTATTTTAGTTTCAACGTTTTTAACTATAGAAAAAGCTTCGATTAATGGAACATGTTGGGTTTCGAGTTTAGTGATTTCTGCTGGTATGAAACCATAATTGGAATGAATGAATGCCAAGTTGGTTTCCATAGAACTATCCGACAAAAGATGTTGAGCTTGTTCAATAGAAATAGCATCATTTGAATTTAATAATTGTATTACTTTTTTTACTTCTACAAAATGTTCACAATAGTAGGACGCGGCATTTATCCATGTCCCCCATCGGGTTATAATGGGCTGAGGAGGTAAATTAATACCTGGAGCTTCTTCTTTAAACAATAAAATACGGTTAGGAGCCTTTAAAAATATTTGTTTTACTTTGGCGATAAGCTTATCAATTTTAGGAAAATTACTTCTTATGGTTTCAGCGACTCTATGTATACCGTGAGCCAGGCAAGTTATGTGCACTATTTTAGAATATAAAACTTTAATTGTAGAAGCTGCTTTGACCATATAAGGGGCCGCGTCAGATAAAAATAACAAAACGTCATCGTGACGTATTCCATTGGGCCATAATATAAACATGGACTTGTCAAAAAGTTTGGCTATTGTAGAATGGTTAGCTTTTTCAAGAATTTCCGTAGTGAGTAAAAATATCTTACCAGGTTGATCAAATTCCAAGGTTCCGATTACAACGTTAGCTATGAAACGTCCACTTGTATCTGTTGTTTCATCTATAGATACCCATATTTTTTTACCAGTTACATAATTTCTGATAATTTTCATAGTATCATCGTAGCAATCATTTACATATGTTTTGCGTAAAGTAGTAACTGTTGGAATTTCTTTTCCAGTGTATTTTCCCAAAAATGACCGGAAATGTATGTTACTAATTTTATGTAACGGAATATTACTTGACATCAATGCTTTACACAGATCAAACGAAAAATTTGACTTTTTTGTATTTGTTACTAATTGTTGAACTTGTGACTTTGTATTGTTTTTCTTATTTACTGCCCTAGAATGTTTATCTGTTTTTAGATGTTGTGTCACAATATATCGTCTATCGGCACATACTTGCACTTCACACATTTTACAAAAGAGAATACTGCCATCAGAAGAAAATATAGCGTCACCAAATTCTGATACGTAATTTTTTAAAATGGCTGATTTAATCGGTTTGACTTTTGGCATTTTAACGGACGAAATAGACGCGACAAAGTATAACGAACGACTACAGTACGCGCCACAAAAACGTGCGGATGATTTTTGACGATAATAAAATAAATAGACGATAATATATGTTATTGAGGGACAAGTTTTTATCTTAACGACCAAAATGCGATAATCGCTCTATAGAAATAATAAGTAGGTATTACAACAAATATAGAAATTTGTTCACTGCTACGTTTAGTTACTTTTATTTTATATATTAAGTTATATAATCTTAAATGTAAACGAAAATTATCAAAAATAGTTAAAATTGCAGTAAAATTAAAAAAAATCACCAAAATTGCATTTATTGCAATATAATTTTTTTTGGTTTAAATTAAGAGTTTAATGAAACATATTTTAAGCTCACTCAGCAATAAATATAACCATTTAAAAAAAACATGCAAATGCAACAACTTCACTGCCCTACTGATGAGCTACGTTTTGTGCAACATTGTGTTAAGATGTAGTAGTATGTATTCATGTTATGTATGCAAAAACTAAAAGAAAAGGGTAAGTACACTAAGTACTTAAAACTCTAAGAAAAATAAGACCAGCATTTGGTAGTATTATTATGTGGCTATATAATTACAAATAACTTTCAATAATAAATCAACGTAACCTAACGTAAGTGTTTATACATTAGTGGCTAATGAGTTCATGTATTATTTGGCTTTTAGTAGAAAAAAAATTATAAAAATGTGCCAAATTCAATGCACCTTGCAATAAATTTGGCACAAGAATGCAGGTAAACCTGAGCAAATGCCGTAATTAGGAGTGGATTTCCATTTTATTTACTTGAAACAATATTAGAATAAATAAACGATTTGACTTTAAAGTAAAATATGTTTTTTAAGTACATAGATATACAGAAGCTTAGGGTAAATAAGGTAATTAAGGTAACAATAAGATCGATTATTATATAAATAATAATGAGTTTAATGACACAATATGAATAAATTATAATAAAGCGTGTTATGAGACGTAATATAAAACTTCTGCCGAGTATTACATAGGTCAAATAAGCTACATTATTATAAAAATGTCGATTCAGCGTCTGTTACACACAGTTATATTAAAATAGAACAGTAATATGTAAATTTAAGAGGTGTTCCCATAAGGTATACTACATAATATACGCCGTATACTCTCAAGATTTTTTTTTCAATATTATGGGTATACGCAGTTACCCATAATACATGCGTATTTGATGATATAGTATACTTTCAAAAAAATTCATGGGAACACCACTGGTACATTTTGTTATATGATTGCTATAAATCTAAATGTTATTCATCATCTACAAGTTAAAATTAATTTGTACTGATTATTATAGAATATTATTACAAATTATGTAAGAACATGTTTCAAGGTGAAGATCAATCTCCTGTTCTAAACCTGTCAATTACCAACTTTTTTAACAATTCCCTTATAACTTCTGTGTTATGAATTTTAACTTGTTTGGATCGTCTTATTTATTATCTATTACGATAAAATGTATTAAATGAATATTGAATTCTATGTACACTAATTTTAATTGACTAACATTCAAATTATTTACTATAATTGTTAAAATTAAATATTATATTGATTTTTTTAAGGATTTTAACTGATCTGTATAATACATAATAATAATTAATTATAACTACCTCTGTAGGACCTAATTAGTATACACTTTAAGGTATCATTTTTGGTATTATATTACTTTCACCATTAATATGGTGTAACATTTAACCAATAAAGTACACCAAAAATACTTATAACTTATAACTCAAAAATCACAACATTACTAGCTATTTTATTTATAGTCCTATATGTAGAATTGTGTTTTTAACAACTAGAAAACAATTAAAAATCCGTTCAAAATATGTTTTTAGTGTTTTTACCTAATAAAAATGTTGGTCAAAAAGTAAATATTGTATTATTTAGATACTTACTGGTTTCTAGCAAAATTAAATACCTAAACATGACACAATTTAAAAATAAATAGACCGTAGAATAATGGTCATAAACATAAATCAATATTTAAAATCGGTTATCACAATTTTTAAACTGTTTAGTTTAAAGGTTCTAAGTACATATAACTATAATATATTTTTTCCTTTTCTGTAACAAAAACATAAAACATTTAATTTTAGTTACTCTTTCTACCATAATTCTAAGATAAATATTTATTGGCACTTATAAAAAACATATAAAAAATTGAATTTTAAATTATAAAATCATAATGAGAAGTTCCCAAATGTTGAGGCTTATTTAGCCTCAACAAGGAAGCATGATAACTTTCAATATAGTTATTATTTATTTTTTTGGTTATGTACTGAGTTATTTTCATGGCTCATCCTCAGAAACCAATTTTTCCAAACATTATCAATTAAAAATTAATTCAGTTGCACAATTAAATCAGGGAATTAGTTAACATATTGTACAACTTCATTAGAACCATTTTCCATTGACGATAAATTATCAATTTGTGTGACAATTAAGTATGGAAAATGGTTCAGTCAAATAAGTAAAAAGTTAGGAACTAATTCCACTAAAGCTGAATTTTTGAATATAAATAGTTTATGCCTAACTTTAAAACATACTAGTTCTGGAACTTACCCCTTGTGCGTAGCCCACCACCCATCTTCAAAGGGTGGCGTACCTCTTTCACTGTTTTAGCTTATAAACTATAATTTATCAGTTTTTCAATTTTTCATATGAATGCTATAGTGAGCCGGTCTCAGTAGAGATAGACTAAGCAATATTTAACGACGAAGTCCTCTTTGTCGTAGGTCTGCTTCGCTGGCGATAAGTTTTTTAGTAAATAGACAATACGTAATAAAGTTTAACAAATTATATTTATTTACTGAGACATGAAAAGTTAGCCCGATAAGTTGTTAAATGTAGAACAACTCCACCGGTATATGAATAAATATAGTTATAATATATCTAATCTAAAAATTAAATTATGGCCCTTTTTATACAAAATGTATGGACGCATTCCCATGCGCATGTCATGGAAAACAAAAAAATATCCCGAAGTTTATATTTTGTGTTTACTATATATTATGAAATTGACAACCTAATAATATAGTAATTAAGTAATAAAATATATATTATATAAAAATAAACAAAACTTTCTCCTTATCAGATCAAGGTAAAAATATAAATTTACCATAGAATAAATTTATTTTTAATATATATATATATATATACGTATATGTTGCGGAAAGTATTATATTTAAAAACAAGTTAAATTTTTTTTTTTATTATTATTCAGTTTTAGCGAAATCCTTCAGTCATACGCTAAAACAACCTAAGACACTAACGAGCAGATAATTTTACATTATATCACTGTCAATTATTTCATCAATTTTAATTATCATAAGTCATAATGTTGTTTATATCGGTGGTGACGATATAATTCAACAAGTTGTTGACAATTACGATACATGAGAGTCAGAAATATAATATTACAAATTTATAACAACACGTTCACCTTTTTTTTATAATATAATATAATAATAATAATTTTGAATTATTGTTCAACTTTTATTTTTTATGATGAGAATTTTTGTATTATACAAAATAATTTTATCAATGTAACGATACAAAATATAGGTTTGTCTAACTTTAAATTATCAATAACAATTTAATAACCAATTTATTTTTGAAAAAAAAAATAGATAGAGAGCCAATTGAATTGCGTCAGTTTTTGGAAGTGGAGTTTGTCGTTTTGTTCTAAGCTTCTTATTATAGTGACTATAATATGGTCCTTCTAGAGCAGCGTTTCTCAAAGTGTGAGTCGCGGCCCATTGGTGGGTCGTCAGTCAATTTTTAGTAGGTCGCGAACAATTTTTGGAATTATGATGTCAATGCTGTTATTAATCATAACAGAAAACAAGCACACATTTCGCATACACCTCATTATTAAAAGTACATTTATAAAAATAAATTGATTATAATTTATAAACCTATAAAATACTAAATAGTAAATACATATTACAAATGTATACATATTTATATAAAACAAATTTTGTTTTTTATAACTACTTTTTGAAAAATGAAACCACATGGTCGTGAAAGATTTTTCGGGGTAAATTCGGGCCGCGGTACTAAAAAGATTGAGAACCAATGTTCTAGAGCTAACATTATGCGTTAAGAGGACGCTATACCCGCATGTGTTGTCTCTGTCTTATACACGTGTAACATAGTTAAAAACTGTTTTGCGCGGGACAACTTTACTCCCTCGATATTTATATCAAAATTACCAAAATTTTAAATCGCATTGAGAAGAACTTTATCTGTGTTGTAACATTTTAATTTTTTTTTGATAGTGGTAACCCCTAATTTTTAATAATTAAATGAAAAACATCTAAAGTTCTCAAACAGATAACTTTAATTGCATTCATGTTATCAAAAATATTAAAACGCTACGTCACAGGTAAAGTTCTTCTCAATGGGATTTATAATTTTGGTAATTTTGATATAAATATCGAGGGAGTAAAGTTGTCCCGTGCAAAACAGTTTTTAACTATGTGAAACGTGTATAAGACAGAGACAACACATGCGGGTATAGCAACCTCTTAATAACAATAAACAATATAACGATATAATGAGAATTATGTATTTATTTGTATTGATAAAAAGACTTTATCTGTACTAGTTTAATAAAAAATAATTTATATATTATATTATAGTATGTAAATTGTAAATATAAAATACCTAATGTGTTATCTGTTCAGAGTTCAGCAACCACCACATTTTAACTTAAACACAACCGTCACACAATAACCCTGTTGCACATCCCTCTGTTCCGTAGTATACATTGTACAAACTACAAATCGTATATGTATATTCGAAGATCGTTCAAAAAACGTTTACAAGCGTATTATTATATGAACGTCCAGGAAATATTATACAAAAGTAAAACAAACTCGCTTTGTACAATAGGATTGCCACTATAAAACCATTTCATGGTGTAACTCAGTAGCTATACAGATTATTAAGTAACTCGGTGTAAGATATTGAAAAATATCCTATAATAGGTAAATGATCAACTTATATTATATTAAGTTGTTTAAATAATAATCAACTTTCTATCTGGATTTTTAGTCTCTAACACAGTAATACCTCTAAAGTAAAGATAAAACAAAATAATACAACATAAATTATTCGGTATAGTATTACTGATTTGATAAATATTAGAAAACTACGTATTATAATATTATGTTATTGAATTATATTTAATACATTTTGGACTTTGGTAAAATATTCCTATTTTAGTATTATTACAGTTTATTTTATCATATCAATTATAATTTATACATATTTATAAGTATTAAAATTTATACATAGTTTTATACGATAATTATTATGGGATTTAAGAATGACACTTTAAATTGTGCTACGATGGTAATTAATTATGAACTTTTTTGGTGGCGTAATATTATAAATATTATTATAAATTTAAAGGTAAGTTTTAAAGGTTTTAGAAAAATATCTATCACAATTATTGAGTTTAATAATATTATTATAATGTTTATTTATAACTATACATTATTATTAAAAATATTTATATATTATATATTTCAATTCAGATTGCGTGAACCTGCATGCTGCGTTCATAGACTAAAGTAACTTTATTGAACACGATATAGTGACGTATACAAAGTTTATTAAATGTTTAAATTCAAAATTGTAATAATATTTATATATAGTACACTATCACCTGAATAACCCTGCCCTTATAAGGGTAGCATATTGAAGATCACAGTAGTAGTAGCAGAGTACGAGTTTACACATTTGAAATATTATGATTTATTTATAATTGTTGACAAAACGATGAATGAATAGACAACTAAGACTTGTTGGTACCTATATCAAGTTTGTTAAGAACAGCGAAATAAAAATTTAAGTTAATGTTACACAAACTATACAACGGTTTTTTTAGGCGCACTGACGAGACGGGAACTTATCGAACGGCGTATCAACCAATGCAACGCCGGAATTATTACTCTGACTAGTGTACCACATGGCAGCTGGTGAACCGATCGATGCAACGCCAGAATGATTCTGGCTATATTACAACATTGACCGATTCACAAACCGTCCGATAAATTGTGTGCTGGGAGACCGCTTTCCTATTCTCGTAAGTCTGTCCGGGTGGGTCTTATTACGATGTCGGAAAGACGGGGAATGACGAATGATGGTGGTGGTGGTTTCGCCAGGCTTTTTATAACTGGTTCATCAACGATTACACTGGGCCGATCTGTTACCAACTTTACGCGTCCGGTTCCGTGATCTGTGACAGAATGCACGAAATCCCAAAAATCAATCGCCAATGACCGCACAATTTTAATAATAGGATAAATAAAACAATAACAGGTTGATACTAATAGTAGGTGTATTAAACTGACGTCGTTGCTTTACTATTGCTGTTACATTTAAATTTAAATACGATTGATATATTTTAATAACTATATACAGTTCACTGTATGAGTCTTACATATAAAATGGAAATCGTGTTTCACCTTAAAATATTACAACAAAAATCTAAATGTACATATTATATATATATATATATATATATTTTATTAACTATTGCAATTTTTCACAAAAATGTTTCCTAATTATTGTATTATATTCTGACATTTAACTTTTGCATAATTGTAAACATAAAATATTTATATTCATAATACAGAATAATATAGATATAGGTATACTAAAACATAGATTAAAATTCTAAGGTAATTTGTCTGACTTAGCATCCTCGAAAATCTTACGAAAATAGATTTGACGAGTGTTATCTTTATCAGCACTTTTAGTCATAGCGTATCCGTCCAATGGTTTTGTTTTATGGTCTGCAAAATAAATAGGTATTAGATTTGTTGTTTCTTGACCGACAGAACAAATTATCTTAAAACTCGTTTATTTACAATTATTATGAAAATAAGGTGTTACCACAAACCCTGAAGAGAACACTGATCCAAATTATTTGTATAGAAAAGCTGTTTCATAAAGAACACAGTTTTTAATTTTATAAGAAATACATAATAATGATCTCCATTCACTTGTTCTGCCTAGTGCCTATCCTTGTTCATTTTCAAAAAAAAAATTGGGCCAATCGGTGCCAACCATACTACTTGCGTCCGAGATTATTATTAGTAGGTGAGTTGCGACCCATCAAAAAAGGTTCAAAAAGGGTCATAGCTTATTTGTGTCCAACAGTATCTTTTTACACAACCAGTTGCGTCCCAGTTTTTAATAGCATAAATTAAATTTTACAGACTATTATAAATCAGAATATTATATTGATTACATTTACATATGATTCTATTTATATAGTAACTTATATATTCCACTAATATAGGTACATTTGATTATATCGCATTACATTATCACATCACGTTTAAATAGATAAAATGATGTAAATAAACATATTAAAAAAATTAAACATAATTAAAAATATAGAAATAATAATATAGGTAGGTATATAATTAATTTTTATTAATAAAATCGTCAAAATTAACTGCAAAATAAAAAGAGTTAACTAAAAAATGTAGTACGAAAAGCTTTAAAAAACTTTTGCAATTTTTATTTGTGCACTTCCACCGTTGTACTTGTATTTTTAAGTAATTTATGGTAACTGAACTTATAGTTATGAATTATAAAAAATTCTTTTGTCGCGCACAATTTGGAGCTAAACATTTTTTCCATTTTTAATCGAACACTTAACGAACACTGTATAACATGTACTGAGAAAAGTATAGCACCGTGTAAAATACTTTGTGTTATACTATACTGATCAATCGTTATTTATAATATATATATCAAATCAAATAATATCGGGTGTTGGTTTTTCAAAGCATTCAGTGTTATAAATATGGCTAGGAAATTGTTTGGTGACAACCGGACATCGCCATGGTGTGTATTCAATTTTATCACACTTACACTATCACGCTATAATAGTATCTCTTGTATAAACTGTGCAAATGCTGAAAATATTATTATGTTATTTATCTTGGACGCAACTCGGTTACGACTATTATAGCAGGTAGGAAGAATAATATAGCCGAGTTGCGTCCACAAAACGAGACGCAAGTTACCTGTTGAATTTACTACCTAAAAAATATACCTTTTTTTGGGACGCAAGTAGTATGCAGCCGGGCCAATCACCCATCACTTACCTACAAACTACACCATACAGATATTCATTGTCAGTGGCCCCCTTCCTCCACCGAAAATTTTATAATTTATGAATTTATTTATTATGAGAAAACTAAAATTTATGGTACTTGTAATTAATTGTATTTTACTTAGGTATAACAAATTGTCTATTATAATAAAATAAACAGCGTACATTGTAATATATCTTTTTTTTTTAAAAAAAAAACCTAAAAATTTAGGTCTAAGTAGGCCAATGTTCACTGTAGATGCATTTGATTTTTTTACAGCACCGTCAGGACCACGGTCTTGTGTACAGGTCGGACAACTTGGTACTAATCACGAAAAAGTACATGTACAGTGAAAACCCTTTATAACAAATCTGAAGGGACCAAGAGATTTCTTTCGTTAAAGAGAGTTTTCATTTTGTAATAGAGAGGGTTTAAAAAAAAAACAAAATTTTTGTTAGAAATTACGTCGATAATAAAATGAATATATTCGATATCGATAATAATAATGGTATTATTATGATATTAAAAGTAGATAATGAAATAATGTAATAGTTCTTGGAAATTTTGACATTTTTGCCGATTATTTTTATAATATTTAACAGGTAAATTGTGTTATGAAACTACAATATTGTTTCGTTATTGAGAGTGGCTATATGTTATAGACTATTTTATTTTCGAATTGACTAATGGGTTATAAAGCAAACCAACCATTAATATCTAATGTTTACGTTATATTATAGAGTTTTTCGTTGTAAAGAGTTTCGTTATAAAGAGTTTTCACTGTATTTTGTCATGGTACTATCGACATGCATACTGTTGGATCGCTTATTGATGAACGGAATAATCAAAGTGATCTGTAACGCCATCTATTGTCATAGTTCTCAACAATATCATAATTTAATAATTGTAACTAAATACAGAAAAAAAAGTATACTAATTTCGACCAAAACGCTTTACATCTATCTATCTATATCTATCTATGTTATTATATAAAATTGTAAGGGTTTTTTCTACGACCGCTCTAACCGAGAAAACTACTGAACCGATTTGGCTGAAATTTTTTACTGTTATACCCGACACTCTGCTGAAGGTTTTAGTACCACTTTTGTCAATAAAAAAAAAGTATAAAGTTCATAAAAAATGAAAAACAATTGTACCTATATTATATACATATATCAGTTAGTTAGCAGTAGCCGTCGTAGCAGGTTGTCTTCCGTGCTCTGATTACCGTAACATATATACTTCGTAACCGTTTAACATGCCTTCAAATAGGAGTCGCGGGTCTCCCCAAACCCGCAATCTACAACACGCCCCAAGAAAGAGAACAAATGAAGCTCCACTTACTCCACCCTTTCAAAGCAAAAACAAATTTACTCCGCTTCAAAACATCGACGACGAACCTGATCAAGACGGCGTTTCCACAAACGACAACGCACAAGATGCCCAGGTTAGTCCCAAAATACCACCAATTTACGTCTACAATATCTCAAATTACGAAACATTTCACACTTCTTTATCTAATCAAACTTTTGACGAATTCTCGGTCACACATACAAAAAATTCATTAAAATTAAACCTAGGCTCAAGCGAAGATTACAAAAAGTTTCAACGAATCTGAAATTCAATATCATACCTACCAATTCCAAACTGAAAAACAATTATCAGTAGTCATCAGGAATCTCCCAATTCCGATAACGGAGGAAATGATTTTCAACGAGCTGAAAGAACTTAAATTCGAAGTAGACTCCGTAACACGTCTCCAAAACCGTTATAAAAATCCTATTCTAATTGTCACCGTTCTCCTCAAAAAATCATCACCGAACATTTACTCTTTAAATAGATTGTTACACTGTGTAGTTTCCGTAGAACCAAGAAAACCATCAACTGGCATCCCTCAGTGTACAAACTGCCAAAGATTCTCGCACACTAATAAATAACGCCCAGGTGCGTTAAATGCGCGGGCGACCATCACTATACTCAATGTCAAAAAATTCTAGAAACTCCTGCTAAATGCGTCAATTGCAACGGTGACCATCCAGCTAGTTACAGAGGCTGTACATTTTATAAAGATATATTAAAAAACAAAAATAAAACAGTCGCTAATCCTCGCTATAACAATAATTATAGTAACGCAATATCTAAACCGGCTAATCAGCACGTACATACTAACAAAGATAACACTAATAATCATTTTACGTATGCCTCTGCATGCAAAAATAACTCCAACAGTAATTCAACAAACAACGCAGATAGCGATAACGGCTTCATGAAAACGCTCCTACCACTTATAAACACTTTCATCACTCAACTCATGCAGAAAATAATCGAAAACCTGCCTATCATCATAAACCAAAACACTCATGGTTCCCCATAACGCAATTTTACTAAATTGGAACGTCAACGGTATCAAATCTCAAAGGAACTCTTTAATGGCATTTCTTAATCATCATAATATTGACATAGCTTGCATAACCGAAACACATTTGTCTCACACGGACAAAATTAAATTCCCCGGCTACAAAATGTACCGCGCGGATCGTAACGCACCTGCACGCTCTATGGGCGGCGTAGCAATACTGATACGCAACAAAATTAAACACCAACATTTCCCAATTCCTGTTCTTCAGAGCTTAGAAGCCACTGCAGTGCTAATTAATTTTAATAATCGATCTATTCTAATCGTCAGCGCTTATCAACCACAAAGCCGCACAATGCACATCGCCGATTACGACAAATTAATGAGCCTACACAATAAAATTATAATGGACGGTGATTTAAACTCGAAACATACTAATTGGGGTTGCGCGTCACGAATCTAAACGGTATTAAACTACAAAAATACATATCTACCTCTGCATGTGTAGTATCTGCACCAAGCACACCAACTTATTTTCCTTCGGATATGAATAGACTTGCTGACATACTAGACATTCTAGTAACCAAATCAATTCAATTCAACGTCGCACAAGAATCCCTCTCTGAACTCGATTCGGATCATAATCCAGTAATAATACATTTAAATTCTTCATTGCAATTTTACCGCTCAAATGTCTCACTTTTCAAAGGTAAACCAAATTGGTGCACTTACTCAGACTATATAAATAGTAATTTAATTATTCCAAAAAATATAACTATTGTCTTAGCAGCAGACAAAATTGCCGAACACTTCACCGAAGTCGTTACTAATGCTGCACGGGCGTGCTCGGCCACTTCACCCCAAAATCCAATTCAAAAAAATCACGGTGCACTACCACTGTTCATATTGACCTTAATCCAACAAAAACACATCGCCAGACGCGCTTGGCAAAACCAGAGAAACCTAGCAGCCAAAACAACGTTAAACAACCTTACTAAACAAGTGCAAACCGCCCTGCAACAATTCCGCGTAAATTCATATAGCAAGTTCTTGTCAAATATTCATCAAAATAACTCTAGCCTATGGAAAGTCACAAAAAATCTTTTAAACCAAGAGACAAATTGCATTCCTTCTCTTCGCACTCCAACTCGTCTCATAATTTTTGACGCGGATAAATGCAAATTTTTTTCGGAAAACCTTTCGAATACTTTCTCCCTGAATCAACACGCACACAACTCTAATGATCTTAGGGTTGTAGATGTTCTGAGATCACCAAACTTCTCGGTACAAAATTCAATCAATTTTGCAACTCCGGGTGAAATTAAAACAATAATCAAAAGGCTACCTAATAAAAAATCTCCTGGCCACGACAACATCACGAATCTTATGTACAAAAAACTTCCTAATAAGGCAATTATGTTCATGACTTCTCTATTTAACTCGCTCCTTCGCCTTGGTCACTTCCCGGATAACTGGAAAAAAGCAATCATAATACTCATAAAAAAACCTAGGAAAGACAAATCAGACCCCGACAGTTACAGACCAATTAGTCTGCTAACTTCGTTATCTGAGATTTTCGAAAAAGTCATCCTCTCGAGACTGCAAAATTATCTAAACTGTACAGACACAATTCCAAAATTCCAATTTGGTTTCAAAGCACATCATTCTACTACACAGCAACTCATGCGCATAACTGAACATATAAGCAGGCTGTCTTCCACAAATTAAAAAAAATAATCTTTTGTTAGAATTGTAAATAAAATTTCAGATGGTGTATCACACTTTACAACACACTCTTTCAGTGGCATTAAATAGCATTTGTATATAAAGCTAAAGACTTTAAAATTATTGACTTTTGTCTATAATATATTTATATTACATACCTAAATACAAAACAATAAACCACAGTGCACAGCTTATATCATAAAAAACTAAAAAAGTATTTAGTCTATACTAATAGTCTATTTATTATATATAGATACATGGTCTGTGTATAAATAAAATACTATAAATAACTTGTTTAAAAAAAAATAACATTATGTAAAAATAATCATCCGGTAGATGACGTTCTAAGTCTTATTGACTTCCAATGTTCATCATTAAGCAAACCACAATCATTTGTTAGTTACCCGACCTGTATTATAATATAAGACCGTGGGTCAGGACGTTACGTCATTAAATACAATTAACAAATATTCTTCGTGTAGTATGATCCACTGGTTTAACGGTTTAAGTAAAAAATACACAATGTATTGACCATACTGACCAATAAATTACTTTGGAGGGGGGGCACAAAAATTATAACTAGTATAATAAGTTTAAAAACAATATATCACTGAAATTTAAGAAAAGCTTCGCCAATCTAACAACAAAATTACCCAGAATTTTAAAAACTGCTTTCTTTATGAAACACCCTGTATCTAATTATTACTGAGTTAATATTACCACATATTATAACAGAACTCAGTTATTATTTTGCAACAATGACATGATTGTAATATATACATATTACATATCTACGTATGTAATATTTTAGTATTTATAATTAATAATGGTACACAATACATACAGTGACGAATTGTTTTGTAATCGATTGCAATCTCTGTAACAATAAACTACATTGTGATATTTATCTAGAACTTAATGTTATAATTATTTTATACAAGTAGTGTGGAAATATATTATAACTATATAAAATCATAAAAATTGATAGATTGGATAATTGTATAAACCTATTAACTTGTTGCAATAGTTTATAGCAAATCTATAGTTGTAGAATAGTTACAAAAATATCATCTAAATAAAAATGTGATAACAAGATATAAATATATAAAAAATATGGTACCGCAAAAAAATAACCCCATATAAGATTTTGTAAGACTTTAAATAATAATAATTGTATAATATTTAAAACTAAAATGTATATAAAATATTTTAATTTTTAAGTGAAATATGAGCATTTTCAAATATTTAATATTTTTCATAGTCATAACTTACCTAAAAATTAAAATATCGTAAAAAACCAACGATAAAACACAGATTATGTTCTTACCTAAAAGTTTGATTATAGGTCAATTCACTCTAATATCAAAACTTAAAGCACAATAGCTAATTGAGGGTTATATTTATATTTATATTGTTAAAATATCGACTTCCTAATCTGCCTATGTTACTTAGTAAATTAGTTTGAAATATCAATGATATATAAATAAATAAATAATATAATAATCTTAAACAAATAGTCAATTTTTTCAATTACGGTCAATAATATTTAGATAAAAAAAAACGTAAATAATATTAATAATATTAAATGTCAAATAAAATGCATAAAAAAAATCATATATTAATACCTATAACCAATATATCCTATTAATACCTATTTTATAGTCGTTTTCTCAAATTGAAATAAATTTTTTTTTTAAATGTGTCCACTTGAATTTGATTGGTATTTAACCGTTCACATAATGTTTTTAACCTTTTTTGAATGGTTTTCGATTTTGAGTATTTGGTTTTAGACTTTCCTATATTTTTAGCTTTAATATTAGAGTAAATTTACCTTTTATCAAATTTAAAGGTAAGAATATTATCTAGACAATGACATATGCTTTTAATGATATTATTATTTTAAAGTGAGTTACAGCTATGTAAAATATAACAACTTTAAAATGTTCTTAACTCACTTTAAAATGACAGTATCAATAAAATCATATGTCATTGTCTAGATAATATTCTTACCTTTAAATTTAATAATAGGTGAATTTACACTAATATTGAAGCTTACATCACAAAACGTATTCTCCTGAACGAAAATTTGTTATGATGTACGTTAATAAGTTAAAAAACTAGACGCCAATGATGCTGTTAGCATCAAATAGGCCAAAAAATATATTTCCAAAGCTGGTATTGAAACATATTTGGCCTACATAAAGTCAAATTTTATAATTTTAACAGTTTCCATTACCAAGTTGCAAGAACAAGGACTACCATTAGCTAAAGCTATAAATGCATTTGAAAATGTTGAAAAAGTATTTGAAACTCTTCAAGGACCAATTGGGAAAGCTGTTTTTAATAAACTCAATAACGTCTTACGTCACCCACAAAAATGTCGGTCTTAAAAATTTAAAAAAAATTTAAAATATATTATCTGGTATAACTATAAACACAGAACTTGAACCTGAAGACTTCTCAACAGATGATCTAGTGTACTTTATGTTTGCACCAATTACGTCAGTGGACAATGAGCGATCGTTTTCAATGTACAAGACTCTACTCAGGAACAATCGAAGATCATTTCACTTTGAAAACTTGTACAAACATCTAATTATTCAATATAACTTTCAAGGTAAATATATGTTTAAAAATATTTAATATATATATATCATTATTAATTATAATTTATAATTTATTTTTATAACAGAACAATCGCAGAATAAATGAGTACCACAAGTCGTTTACCACAATAATTCCGATGTTATTATTATTCAATTTTTTTTTTATAATAAAAGCTATTGATAATTTTTTTTATACAAATGTTTTTTTCGCATATTTTAGTATTTTTAGTGCATATTTAAACGCTTATATAAATATTTTTAAAAGCATATTATTGCGATTATAACAACCTTTTTTTAGAGTTATAAGTTATGAGCCCTGTTAATAACTAATAAGACAGAGACAACACATGCGGGTATGGCGTCCTCTTAAGATATGGTATATCTAAGGACGTCGCACCCGCAATATACCTAGTGTGCTTTAAGTTTTGATATTAGAGTGAATTAGCCTAAAATCAAACTTTTAGATAAGAACATACGTAATCTGTGTTTTATCGTTGTTTTTTACGATATTTTAATTTTTAGGTGAGTTATGAGTATGAAAAATTTAAAAATTTAAATATTTTATATACATTTTAATTTTGAATATTATACAATTATTATTATTTAAAATCTTACAAAATCTCATATGGGGTTATTTTTTCTGTGGTTATTTTTTTCGGGGACTAAATTTTCGGGGTTATTTATTAGGCAAATCAAAAAATATAAATAATTACTATTTTATAACATTTATTTGTATTTTTATCGTATGGGTTATTGAGTTATTTATTGACATTAAAATTTTTATTTTTATTTATTTTAATTAATGTCGATAAAAAATGTTTCCATAAGTTAAAGTACTTGAAAATGTAATTCAAAATCTCACAATTTTTTTTATTAAAAGTATATAAAAATATTTAGTAAGAACACTAAAAACCGCACCTCAGTAGTTATAAATATATTTTACACACACTTAAATTATTAAGAAAATACGTACGCTCCATTATATCCTCTAAAAAAAATAAAATTGATTAATTGTTATTTAAATGTGATATAATCTGTATCTGATTATTCTTTTCCAACCGTATAGTCAAGTACAGAAAAAAAAATGTACACACACGCATTATAATATTATAATATAATATCGGTCACGGAGGAACAGCCAATCGACACACACTTAATTTAAAAGAATGGTGATCGTTATAAAAGTTATGAGCCACAAATTTCATATATAGAGTTTCATACATCAAACTAAAACTAAATATAAATATATATATATATATTATGCACTTACTGGTATACTCTGGAATAAAATGATAAACATACTAATTAATAAACAGGATTATACTCTATATGATACTATCTCACAATATTATTAGAATGTCGATTGCCTAACATTCTGTTTATTTAATTTTAGCAATATGTAGACTAACCTAAACTAATCTAATCTACCTACGGTAGTGAGTTTTTGTTCTCTTTAAATTTCCTTATTGTTCAATCCAGTGAATCGTTTCTTGGAATATGACGTGGCATACCTGTCTTTCCAAAGAGTATGCTACCTTATATTCGAAGGAATGAGTCACTGGATAGGACAAAAAGGAAATATAAAAAAAATAAAAAGTCACTACTGTACCAAATATTACAAGAAGTCAGATAATATATTATATACGATTTGTTTGAACTCTTCTATTAGCTAATGAGAACAATTTGAAATAAATGAGAACTGAAGAAGTCGTGTTGCTTGTTATTTATTTTTTATATATGTATACCCAGCAAAAAATAAAAAAATGCTGTATGAGCTTCAAAAGATGGCTTTGATTAATTTTATGAGGATCACACTAACTAATCCATATCCTAACACAAAGCGTAATATAATACAATAAAGAGATTTAATCGACGTAACAAATTTATATTGAGCACAAAAGGGTTTAATAAATCCGAGAATTGTTATTACTTTATAACTTTATAACTTTTAAAAAAACAACACCTAGGTCTTCAAACGTGTTTCCTCCTCGTTTAAGCTTAAATATAATATAGATATTGTAATCAAAGATAATCGGGAAACGACAACTTATTATATAGAATGAAATAAAGCCACATTTTCTGATATTGAGTGATAATTAAGTAGTCAAAGTTCATTTTATGATTGCGTTAAGATCTTCATTCAACCATTAATAGCCGTTAATAGAAATTACTCTCATAAAAAGTTTCAAGTCATCCACAATTAAAGAAAATATAATTTCCCCTATAATATATTTTATGCAATAATAAACAATGTAAAAATCATGAGAAAGAAGTTTAAAAAGTAAAGTGTTAAAGTCAAAGCTGTAAACTTAATTTAATTGTTTATTTATTAGAATATAAAACTCTACGTACTTCTGATGCCTGTAGGAATATAATATATATATAAAAAAATAATTTTATAATAATAAAAAAATCTTAATTACCCTACTACAGAATCATCTATATGTGTTTAACATTATTATATATTATTGTTATTAATATAGCTTATAAATTATCAAAATTTTCAAAAATTTGAGTAATTCCGTAGAAAAACTACTTAATCTACATACTATAATACATTCTTTTAGAGTAGATAAAAAATGTCATGAACCACTTGGATGTTAAATTATTTTTTTCAATAAGTTAGAAATTGTTTCAAATTGTAAAAATGCGTATTAAATCATTATAAAATAACTTTATTGACAAATCATATTTTGGTTAACTAATTAGATATTAATTTGAAAAAATATAATAATTACAGTTTTCTTTATCTGCAAAAAAAAAGTTATTGTTACGAATAGGACTGTATACGAAAGGAGAACAATAATCTTTCATTCGAGCTAAGAGTTTATTTTACACGAATAATAATTAATATTAAAAAAAGACTTATTGACCGATTACGAGATAATGACATGTTTCGGACGACAACGACTAGCAGACTGGACTCGGCGATGGGTCTAGTCTTGGTTGGGGGGCGAGCGCGCTCGCCTTATCTTATATCACGACGAACGTCGATCGCGATCGACCAGTTATTATAAATGTGAATAATAAAGAAATATAAAAAAATACTAAATTAATGTGTTTTATTTATTATTGTGATCTCAAATAGTTAGTAAGAACTAAGAGTACATTTTATAAGTTTAGCAACTTATTGGTTTTAATTAAACCACATGTTTTAATTTATAAATAATGGATACAGTTTTAAAATAAACTGAGATTAAGTTGTTTTTATAAATATTTTAACTTGAATGACTATAATCTACTCTATTTCAAAAGAAAATCATCACTTTTTACGCATACCGTCAGACCGCTCAGAGTTAAACAATAAAAAAACAAATTTGATGATTCGGTCTGATTGTAGATTTGAGAACGTTGGGATAGAATTAATTTTAAATTTCTTAAAAATGAAATAAAAAAGAAATATTTATTAAAATTCTTCTCTCAAAAACAAAAATTATAGGCCATATTTCACGCAATATACCATTAGTATATTATATAAAATAAAAAAAAATACGTACGCTCTTCACCTGTGGACAATCATTTTATAATTAATTTTAAAACATGTACATATTATCGTAATATACTATATTATACTAAGTGAATATTTTATCGAAGAACATTCATTATTTCAGAGTCTTTAAGGATTAAGCAGAAATTATTTTATTTTACATAATTTCCAATTTAATAATAATATCTCTAAAAATTATAATTTTTAAGATTTTATTTTTTGAATAACGTCATAAATTTTAAATTTTATATTCCAGAGCAAATTTATTTTAGGATTATTAATACATTAATATATATTTGTTCGGGAAAAAGATAGAAGAAACGGTATTCAATACATATTTCTTTTTTAAAACCAGGATTTCAAATTTCAAATTGTTTATTATATATTTTAGGTTTTCTACTGCATATTATGCGTATTGTAAAGTCTTATTCGTTTAATTGCATATTTTATAACTTTTTATTTTAATTTATATGATGAGAAAATAGTAGGTATACAACTTGTAAACTACTCGTCCAGATTACAAGTTTTATGTGTCAAATCACTTCAAACAATATTATGCTTCAGAATGTAAAATTAAGAATGTATGTTATTATTAAAAAAGTAAAATACATAAAAAAAATGTATTTCTGAAAAAATAATTTTTTATTAAAATTATATTATTTTAATTCACTGGAAATTTTGTAAAAAACTTATTTAAAATACGAAATATCATGCAAACAATATTTAAATATACTAAATATATTTACGTACTACCAAATATGAGGTCTAAAAATAATAATTATAATTGTTACTATAATGAGCAGTCATGTAAAGTAATTGAATACTTGTTAATGTATTTAAATACAATTTTTATATAGTGTTTTTTTAGTATTCTGAATACTTAATAAAAGTATTTTAAACAACATTTAAATACCATAAATTCTGTGTTATTAATTATTTTTTAAAAATATTCCAGATCCTATTTTATAAATTATAAGTGTTCTGTGATGGATTTTTTTTTAAGAATAATAAAAACTTAATAATTTTATCAACATTACTTTTAAAAACTATAAGTAAAAAAAAAATATTTGAACAATTATTTACCTTTAAATAGACAGATATATTATAATATTTGTGACATTGTTGAAATCAATGGTAAATAGTAATATTATAAGTATCAATACTGATATATGATAAATATATATTATATATATATTAATATAAATATATGTGTGTGTGTACATAATATTATAATGTATACGATTTATAATATATCTAAAGTTCCTAGGACAGGCTACTTTAACTTTGAACTCAGTGACTACATCAATATGTTATTTTGATAATTTTTAAATTCTAATCGCATCGATGATGTATTGATAATTGATATTGATATTACAACAATGTGTGCTTTTTTAATTATTTATTTATATTATTTTGTGAGTTTAAAATCAAATTTCTATAGTGTATAAAATTCATCAATTTATAAGTTTGTGATTAGTCTCTAGCAGATAATTCAATAAAATCAGTATATTATTAGGGATGTAAAGAGTGATTAGAGTAATAGGGATTTCCAATAGTTTTACTAAAACTGTAGTGATTGACAAAATAGATTTTCTTATTTTTTTGTAATTTAATAATGAATAATCCTACTTTTTACACTTTACCAAATTTTTATATAATAGTATTTTATATACATGATATAATTTCAAAATAAGTAAAATCATTTTAAGCTATTTTTAATCAAATTTAATTTTATATTTTTATTTAAGTGATATTTTTTATGAATACTTATGTCAATAAATAAATATTCTATCAGTCAAAAATTTTCAATTTATATAAGTTCCCTTTTAAATTATTCATACTGTTATTAAATAACAAAAGTGATCATAAATTTCAAATATTTTTTTATGATTTTAATAACCTTTTGGTTTTACTATTGTAGTTTAAAACCTAATAGTACTATTTAGATCAAATAATTTCATGTATTATTAAAACAAAATCAACTTTGCCGTGAACTATGGTGTTTCGTTTAAAATGTTTTGGCTGTTGTTTTGTTAATTTTGACCACAATTTTTTCCTGCTAAATTCTACGTTATACCAAAAATATATAATCATAGAAGCAATATATTTATCATTCCAAAAAAATTTTAAATCTAGAATTGTAGCCTCTAAGTTCCTTAATTATATACAAAATAAAGAAATAGTACGTACTATATACACGATCTGTGGACAATAAATATCTAATTAATTAATTAATTAATTTTGAAACATGTATAAATTATATTTTATACCTAGAAAATAGATAATCTATTTAAGCCACGAAATAAAAACCAAGAAATAGTCTATAACCTGCATTGAATAATGATCATATATTATTTACTTTATGTGGTTGGCTATAATATTATGTTGAATTTACCTATCATCAAACTTGGAGGTAAGAACAAGTACATACTTAGCCCATTTTTCAAACATGATTTTTTTAAGCGATGAATTATCGGAATTTATTTTTTTTAATATTTTAAATACTATAACTCAATAAAAAATTTTATTATTGCAATAAAACAATAAGAAATAAAGATACTAAAATTAAGTTTAATCATTAGTCAATTCTCCAATCTCTCTAATATTAAAGCTAAAAACTCAAAATCTGTTCTTCTGATAGCAAATTATCTATGTTGTTCATTTGTAAAACAGAAATGATTCGTGCAAGTTTGATACTAAGTAAAAAAAAAATAATAATGGATCCAAGACTTATTAAACTAAATTAATATAATTTCTTAATTTAATATTATTTTTATAGTTTCAATAGTAAATTATAAACATTAAATATGTCGTATGTTTTTGGCGATGATCCATCGACTCGCATACAAAAAGAAACAATACTAATTGAGAAGGTGATGAAGGTCGATGGTGACGAAGGGCGCAAATAAGACGAACTTTCAAAAATTACAGTTAGCTTCAACGTACAAGCAAAAACGTAAGAATAATATTTTATACAATATTATAAACGACGTTTATTAATTTATATAAATATTGTGAAGACAACAACAATACCGTAAAGTGCCAGAAGTACAATTCGATAGTTCATAATTAATAACGGTCTAACGGAAGGAAAGCATTATTTTGCCACTTTACCAGAAGCAATAATATAACACATGATAAAAACGATATCGCAATCACAATAATTATGATAATTATAACTTATAAGGCTATATATATAATAAAACTATTATTTAGTTCTGCGTTTAACAAATTATACGTTAAAACCGGATTTTCAAAAAAAAAATCAATTTAAACAAATTTTCGATTTAGAGCACATACATTTTTTTAATGCGAATATGAAATTTCGTACAAATAAAATAAAAATACTAATAATATCTACGTACCCTTTATCACATCTAAAAAAATGGAATTTTAATCATTACTAAGTATTTAATAACTATTGAAATTTTTTAAAATTTATAAATTATCAGAATTTTAAAATATTTAGAAATTAGAGTTACATAAGCTTTAAACTATAATTTCTTTTTATACAGTAAAAAATAATGTCGGTTATAAATCAAATAGTTCTTTGGTAGTGAAATAATTTTTTTTTGGATTAGTTAGAAGTTCTTTAATTGCGTGGAAGTAAAATTTAGTAGTAAAATAATTAATAATTTTGTAATTTATCAAATTAACATTAAATAATTTATGCAACAAAAATGTACTTCTTTTTGATAATCACTAATTAATTTTACCGTGTAGATAAAATCTATAGAATTTTTCAATGTAAATTAAAACCAAACCATTCTATTTGTGTTAAAATTAAATCGGAGGCGTATAAATATTAATTTAAAAATAATAATAATTATATACTTAATCCATCTACAAAAAAAATAAAATATGTATATCATGATTGTTAGTGATAATGTAATACAAGAAATAAACAATAACTTATAATATAATTATTGTGAATTATAATGATTTTAAAGTAGGTTTGATTGAACAGTAAGTTTTAATTTCTAAATAATGTATACATTTATAATAAATTGAATGAACGAGCTGTTTTTACAAATTTAGGTATTATCTCTAATGATAATTAATTATATCTAATAGCACATTCAAAATTAAAAATCAATGACATTTTTCAACTATTTATCGTGTAAAAAACTAAAACATTATTGTTAAATAAATACATTCATATATTCGCTCAGAAACTAAAATTTAATACCTCAAGATTCCATAATATGTATTTTAATAAACTAATAACAGGAATTGCACATTTGCACTATCACATTAATATTATATTATTTACTTGATAAATATAAGTTATTACTTTTTAAAACCAATAACTTTGATTTAGATCAGATTATTTACTGTGCTACAAGTCGTGTACCCTAAGAAAAATCAACTCGATTGCACACATATATTTTGGCTACCTGTGACAAAAATCCATAATATATTAGAACGTTTGTACACACATTTCCCTTCGTACTTTCACAGGCCAAGAGCTGTCTTCTTCAATTAGGATAGATTGAAAATGTATGAGCGTGTGTGTTTTTTGAAGTATCGTTACATAAATTGTCGTAATATCGTTACAGTATCGCCTTATAAAAATATATTATATTTAATAAGTATAATAAGACATATCTTCGTAATTCGTCATCTGTATCTCGTAAATCATGGCAATTTACTTAGATTGATTTTATTTACAAATCATTTTCTGCACTACGTTTAACGGTATTTCTGGAGATTTCTCATGTCATTGTTCAATTATTATACTTTTCTTGAATGAGTGTTGGTTACTTTTACAATTATGTTTAATTTATTCACAAGAACACTCGCAACATTTTTTTATTAGTAATTACATCTATAAAACTTGAATGTTCAATTTTTAAAATAAGATATTCACTAAATTTATAATCGTAGATATTGGAACATCGATTTATTGTAGATAGAAGAATTTTTTTTGTTTCCCAAAAAAAAATTAAATATTATACATAATTCTTAAAAGTTCACCTCTCAAAATCTAAAATTTTATTTTACGTTTGAACGTTTCACACAAAATACCATAATTATATGCAAAATAAATAAAATTAATAATACATACTTGATGAATCTGTGAACAATTATTCTTTAGTTTATATTTATATTTTCACATATTATATTATATATTATACAGAAAATAGTCACACTCGCACTTGAATGGGCTTAGCTAATGATTCCCACTTTTATGGTCACAGTGGACAGACAAGTTTATATTATAGAATATATAGACATCTAGAAAGAATTTCTCGTTTATTTTATGCAATTTTAGCTATACTAAGTATAAATAAATAAGTTAGCATTTGTTAAATTAATAACTCCTTTATTCATTTTAAAAAAATTTCTGTATATAACGAGGAAAAGAAAAAAAATTATCTCAACTAAGATTTTTTTTTTAAGTTTTGATAAAATATGCTATATAACGGTTAAACATACTAAAAGTCCCCATAGATCGAACTGGAGTTTTTTTTATAAGTTCGTAAAAGTTAAAAATATGAGCATTACTATAGCTCCTTATAAATACGTCCTAACTATCCAAATATAAAGAAGAAATATAAATTATTATAATAGTATATAAATAAACATAGAAAATATTTACCAATTCTCACTATAAAAAATATGTGTATAATATTGTAGTATTAATACCATTATAATATTAATATTAAATTTTTAATGGTGTATAAATATGTTCATCGTAAAGACCTAAATTCTGATGTATCCATATTAATAATATTGTGTTTTTTATTATGTGCATTTAAAAAAGTTATGTAAGTAGTTAATGGACGAAATAATTAATGTTACAAACAATCTTAAAACCTCAAAAATAACAGAACAATACATTGTAATAAAATATAACAAAACAAAAATGTACATACTAAGTGCGGCTGGAAAAAGGACAATTATGAAATAATATATTTATATTAACTGATTTAAACACTTTAAAAAATTACGATTAATATTTTAATTTTAAAAACATAAAAGTAAAATTATAATGACACATGTACAGAATATTTGATTTTTTCCATTTAGTAATCTATTTCTGCTATAATATTATAATACTATAATGGTGATAACAATTATAATAATAAAAAATATACTGTCAGAAACAATAAAATAAAATAATATAAAAAACAATAAAAATAAAAACTAACAAGTTACGTACTTTTCAGATTATCTAAATACAATTAAAACATAACATAGGTATAGGTAATTACATTATTCATTGTCACAGTTAATATAATTAATTACGATAAATCTTATGTATAAGAATGTTTTTGAAATTTAACTTACTGTAATTTGCTATTAAAATTAGATAAAATATTATTTATTAAATAACATAATGTCAATATAATTTACCATATTTTATTTTACTAGACATTAATTGTTAAAATATTTAATAATTGAAATATCAAAATCAAACAATTTTAAGAACAATTAATAAAAGAGAAATTTAAAAATCTAATTATTTAGAACGTCCTTTATAATATTTTAAATCTAAAGCACTCTCTTTTTTCAATTCGAACAACTACATATGGACATTACTACGTTTCGTGCAAGTATTGATCATGTACACATTTTACACTATTAGAGTAGAAATTGTCATCTTACAAAAATTCGAAACATTTTACTATGACGATGGAGGCTACCATATACAATAAGACATTATACGTGAGACGTAATAATATATATATTCGATACCCGAATTAGCGGTCACGAACGATATATTAAGTTATTGAATTGCTACTTCCAAGTAACGTACCTAGAGAATAACACAGGTTTATTAAACCAATATACGAGAAATCAATCATTACATCGTTTAATATTACAAATATGATCTTCACGACAAATTATCTTAACCCAAATGGAGTTCAGGACGCAGTTTTAAAGGAAATCGCGCTGAAAGACCAAAGGATGTAGCTGATGTATTCGCCCGTTGCCTGTTAGATGGCTCCTTTCCGGTTTAATTGACAAAATTGATTCTAATTAGGTAACAAGGTAAACCACTGGAAAAACAGTCGCCTTATAGATTTTTTTTCTGTACACTTAATTTTTTTTTTAACTTTAATAAATCATAATATAAAACTCTTAAAAAGGTATTTACTTGGATTCTCTATAAAAAAAAAAAATATAATAAGTTTCTCATTAATATTATAATTCTAGAACACCTATCCTTTTTTATAAGTTATTTTCTTCTATTTTTAAACTAATTCGATTTTCCAACATTCTGTTTTGCGATCTAGCTATTATAGCTTATAATTTCACAACAGTCGTCAGTTATTTAACTATTATTATCTTCTGCAGTTTTAAATGTTGTATACCTACTTAACTATAGAAATAATTATTTGAGTTTACACGGGATTACAGTTTTAATGGAATATGTACATCATATATTCACAAAAATCACCACCCACGACTTACAAACACATTAATTCTATAAAACTATAATAATGAGTAGGTTGAATTGCAACTTAAGTCTTAAAATGCAATAAATATTAACTAATTAAACATTTCGATTACACAATGTATCTACAAAAACGAATACTTACTGATAAAATTATCTATAAAATAAAATAGACGATGGTTATTATAATATATGTTTAACAATAATTCTTAACATTATAGTGAAAATAAATCATCGATATAGTTTATACAAGTGTATAATGATTAAAAGTTGGTCTCAAACAGAACTTAAACCGACATTTTTTGACATAATATTATGTTGAACCGAATACGAACCAAGTATTTTTAATGTTTGTATACAGACATAAGAACCACGTAGGTATATAGTTATTTTGGATCTTGTAAAATATTTTGAAAAATTTTGATCCATCGAAAATTTTTTTTATTGAAATTTATAAAAAAATAAAACCTTAAAATAATTGAAAATATGGAATATAGCTCAAAAATAGTTTAAAATGTTTCTTAATTTTATCATTTAATAAAAATAATAGTATATAAATTTGGAGAACATTTCAAGTATCAAAAAGTATTTATTTATGAAATACACTAAAAAATCAAAATTTTCGGAAAGAAGTATTTATTAAAGGGCGTTAATAGTATCCAATAATGTTTTAAAAATATGAAATTCAAATACCCTTAAACATTAATTTGGCTATCTGGTAGATTTTTTATTTTATACAGCATCTCGAGAAACGTATAAAGCTAGAGTGCTACGTCTTATTTTTTTCTGAAAAAAAAAACCAAAATTCGATAGGGAGTCGCGATCAACCTGTTGACGACCCCTGGTATAAAGAAACTAGTATTTAATTTTAAATCTTTGGTATAAACAGACATTTTTTATGTATTGTTAATACTTTTTAATAAACACTTGTGTATAATCAAATTTTTGCTAAATAAATATTATTATTATTTTAAACTACAAAATAACTTGTATTTTTCCAGATTTTCACGAATTTTGTAAAAATTCTAAATTTTAATGATAAAAAAAAAATATTGTGACTAAACGTTATTTAAATATTTATTAGGAATCTTGTATTTAATTTTCAAGCATTTTTACCCATCCATACATTTTTATTTACATTTATAAAAATAAAATCAAAATAAATCGGAAATTTTAAACATCTATTAATTACTCAAACAGAGTGAAAATATTTTGAAAATTATATCATAAGTATAAAACTATAATGTAAATACTTAGTTAAAATTTAATGTTTCTATATCGTTATTAGTTTTTAAATTAAAACAAAATAAAGAAATAAATTTAATCAAAATCTGGTTTAGCTTAAGAATTCCTGTTATTCTCGATTATAAGAAAAATTACTAATCATTTTGTACTCTAAAGTACAAATTAAATCCAATTTTCTATACAAAATCGACACCGTTTTTGATAAAACAAGAATTCTTTTAACTGCATACCTTGTATACATACAAAATTGTAAAATGCCAATAATGCAATTAGTACCTACGCATTTAAAAATTGTAAACAAACATAAAATACTGATGTGTTTTTTGTCAACAAAATAGACAATAGAAAAAATAAAAACTGGGAGCATTTCTTGCTCAAGATATTATGTGTGATAGAGCTATTTTGGTGTTTGGATTAAATAGAAAAATTTAAAACTTTTTGATACGATTTATTATTATACCTAACCCTGATATTAACGGCAGTAAACTATACATTTTTACTACCTGTATCTTTTTTTTTAGTCGATTTTTATAACCTAAAAATGGGTTATCTATTTTATTATTAAATAAATGAAACTTATTTTTGAAAAAAATCACAGAAAGTACGTACTTATATTATCTAAAAAATATAGATAAATAATTATTTAAAAAAATAAACATATAAAACATAATTAAATAAATATTATTAAAATATATCTGTTTTATTGTTATTACTGTGATGTTACTATCCAACTATCGAAATGTCATTTTAAATCTAAATGAATGATGAGTAATCATACGATCTAAGTCCAAATGTTTTCTATAATTCTAACCGACTTATCGTTGCCAACCCATTTTGAAAACCATCTGACATACTCTTTATGATAGACTCCTTTCATATATTATTGGGATCTCAGTAAGAGTGGAAATCGTGGATATATGCGATGACAGTCATCGGATGACTATACTAGTAATCTCACCTTAAAATTCGGTACTTTGATCAACATTTTTCCTTTTGACGGACACCTGGGTGTGTGAAATACTACATCTGATAAGCACTATCCTTTTCAAATTAGCCTTCGCATATTTATGATTCTAACTGCCCAAATAATTGTGTCACCATACCTTTCGCGTGTGAGTTTTATTTAGTTAAATTTATATAAATCTACTGGGTATACAATAGTCATATTAAAGTGAACAATGTTTGGATTATTCGAAATAATTGTAAAACATTTAAATATTTAATTTAAAAACACTAGGTTAAAAGTTGTTTTTTAGTATTACATTTAAGAGGTTTTTGAAATGTATAGTTGCTCAATTTTTAGAAAAGTTTAAAACTTAAAGAATACGGCGACTTATTTGGTTTTATACAATAATTAGAGAAATGTAGGTTGTCACGGTCGTTATCGCGATAGAGCGCGACTCACGACTGGTCAAGTCCGCAGTCTTGCTCAAACAGTGGTCGCCCGACGTTAGCGTTTACATAATTATTTAATGTAATTGTATATACAATATAATATTGTCTAATTAATAAAGTACCATCCTCACAAATATGCGACGTGTGTTGTTTATTGTTTACTTCCGAACCTAACACCTACTAGGTATATCCACCATAGACAATATTAAAAACTGTATTTAGTTATTTTCAAATGATTACCTTTGTAACGCACTCCGTCTGCTCCATTAGGGTTATCTATAAATTTATTATATTAGGGTAAAACAAAGCATCAGTATATTTAAATTGTTTAACGTAACTGTTCTCTTATATTAAATTTAAACCAACTACCTATAAACCTAGTAGGTACACGTAGGTTTGAACTATTGACACAAGCACTAGAATTCTATTTTTGAAATTTTTAATAATAATAAAATACCGTACAGAACATAATTTGTCCATATATAAAAGTGTGTAAGAATAAAATACAGTAGCTGTTAGAAGAGTAGCAATCAATAAAACATTATTTACTGATGTAATTCGGTACGTATAATTTCGATTAATTCCGTTCTGTTTGGTGCTCAAAAATCCAAATTCAAGTGTCCGCCAATGATTATACGCAAGTAATGGTTTTAAGTTTAACATGTCGGGTGCAATGTGAAAATGGGCTAGCCATTTGTTATAGACCAATCTCATACACTTGATCATCAGGAGAAAAGGCGCACAGCTTACTGGAGAGGATAACAATTAACAATGCGGTACAATTATAATGATGTGCAATATTTCTGTAGGTACTAAATACAGAAAATTATTATGATACATATACAGTATACAGTATACACATGACACATCGTCGTATACCTACAGGTGGTTAATGATGTCATGATCCGCGTCGAACAAGTTTATAGTATAGTTAATCTATGGTACTAGGTACATATTATAATATTATTGTGATACATAACACATCGTCATACAAGTGGGACATGACGTCCCGGTAATACTCCGTGTGTAAGTGTGTCACACAGATTTATAGAATTACCATATCCATAAGACATATAAATGTCAAAATGGACATAGTACATACTTATCTCAATAACTTCGTGCTATTTCTCATCTAAGGGGTCATTCTTTAGATCATTAAATTCAATGCTTATAACTATGTCAAATATTCTTTAAAGAATGATATAAGTAAAATACAATTACTACCTACATAATATACTCGTATAAATACTTACTCTGAAATCCACAAATATTTGTTAGAAAATCTGTTAAATGTTAAAATAATTCATATTTAATTATAATTATATAAAACTATATTTGATTAGCCTAAAAAATTGATTAATTTAATGATTCAAAATAATTAAACAAACTAATCTCGTTTTAACGATAATTACGAAGTGCCTAGCTTATTATTAATTCATTGAATATTTAGTGATTGTTTTTACAATCTATTATGGGTAAACTGTTACATCTAAAAGAGGTTTCAAGTATATAATAAACAAACTGTATACGTAGTATATTTTAATTATTAATTTACCAACTTTAAATTAAATACAATCAATAATTTGTTATATGTTTAATTATAATATATATTAACCAAACTTCATACAAATTATAATACAATTATCAGATATTTATAACTGATTACAGCTTATTAGGAATCGATTAAATTTTTTAAGAATTTTTTCTGTGTATATTTTTTTTCAACATTTTTAGAAAAAAAAGAAGTAAAAATGTTAAATGTCTATAAATAGTTTCAAAATAATTTTATTAAAATGTATAAAAAATACTATTATAAACATATTTTGTTGAATATTCTAAATATATAAATGGTTATTCAGGTATTCGTATAGTTATTTATATGTACCAATATCGATTTTGTAATAAACAGGAATTTAATTTTTTCCTTATTTTTTTCCCAATTAATTTAAGAAATATTAGGAATTTTCAATTTTTGGATTTATTTTATCATTTAGGACAATGGTTAGTAATGTCAACCATCATCTAAGAATACGCAATTTAATTTATCAACCTTTATATCAACTCATTTATTTACTAATAATAAATTAAAAATATTACATTTAAGATCCGCTGAAAAAGATAATATATAGTAATATGACATTATTATTTACATATTTTCGATTAGGCAGTAATAACTTATTTACATACAACATCTATTTTCACAAAGTATATAAAAATGTTATATCTTATATACAACAGATTTAATATTTTTTCTATCATAAACAATATAATTTTTTAAAACATTTAGTTTTAACACTTTGGTTAAGTACCTATTTAATACTATTAATATTGTGTATAAATTAAAAGTAAGAAACGACTTAAGTTATGCTTCTCTCTAGTAAATAGTAAAATATTAATAGTTGGTTTTAGTTTCTAGATAATTTATAGCAACATCTACAAACCAATAAATTATATGAATATCAATACGATAACAATTTAATAAAAAATACGGTCATACAGAAATAAATTTTATCATACCAGCATCATCTTTGTTATATGTATATGGTACTTTAATATCTAAAACTACAGAAAATATAAGAGAATGGTGAAAGTTATGTATGATTATCAATACAACAGTCAATACAATGAATATTAGAAAAAAATAATTAAAAACAATAAATATGAGCATACAGTCAAAATAATTCTTATATTCATTAAATGCAGTTGCTGGAATAGTTACAACTAAAAGAACTGTGATTGTAATAGCTCTAAAAAATTGCTTAAAAATATTCATTTTAGTTATTTAATTTAATGTGTACGAAGAATAAAAATGATATGAATATTAAATAATGAAATGAAGATAATAATACTTCTCAATTTCTCTTATAATTCATTAATCGTCCCTAACCCACCAACAATAGTAGAGAATAAACAATTAAAAAATAATATGTAACAACAAATATAGTATGAAATCAAAAATTATTCATTATTATTTATTTGTCATCATCTATTTTAAGCAATATATAATATGAATCATTAAATATATATAATTATCATATCATAATTTATGATATACTTAACCTATTAGTCACGTTTTATCTAAGTATATATCAAGTTATTATAACACATGTGTAAACAAAACAATATTCAAAATTAGGTTAAGAAAATAGATATAAATGTATAAATATTAATGCATATAAGTATTATCTATGTATAGTATATTACTATTTTATTTTATATACATACATTGTCGATTTCGAAACACAATGTTTAATCGCATAAAAAAAGGTGTTGAATATGTAATAATTATAAATAAATAAATATATTTTTATTTATTACGTCAATGAGCCTAAATGAATTCCAAATCAACCAATACATCATTACCACCAGCACAAGGACGACGGTGTTATCGAGACACAGCATTGCGGATTAAAGAAATCGTTGAAGACTATGGGAATCGCCACCTCCGATTATTTGCAGGGAATTGCTCATAATTTTCAATTCCATTCTTGCTAAATGGCCAAGTTTTAGGGCATAAAAAGGCTCTTTTCAGAGCCAAAAAATATTTATTATTAAAAAAAACTAGGCAACAACGAGTTAGGTATTTTATTTTTAATTATTTAATAACATAATTAATTTTCCATAATTTTCAGTTTCATATTAGTTAATTTTTATTCTTATATTAGTCCCATAGAAATACATTCGTTTTATAAAAAAACATACCATCGGCGTATTTACTATCAGCGTGGATACTCTTCGGCGAAATGCCGTCAGCGTAGATACCGTCGGCGTTGATACTGTCAGCGTAAAGACATGATACCCACGGGAATATCCGAAATACACCATGCAAATAAGCATGTAAATTTAAATTTAATATTAAAAAATTAATTCCGAACATTTTCATATTCACTCACCTTTTAAACTTTCTCTGGACAAATAATTTAAGACCAAAATTAGCTCAATCGGTCCAGCCGTTCTCGAGCGAGACTAACAAACAGCAATAGATTTTTATATACATAAATAGATAATATAAAGTACCTTAGGGTGATCCTTATTTTTTTCAGATTTTTTTCAGATCACCCCCCCTAAAAAGATTCGATTACAGAAAAAAACCATACAAAAAAAGTTTCATGCAATAACTATGTACAATAATTATGTAGTACCTATAAAATATAAACAGATCAAAAACTAAAACAGTAAAAAAATTATAATATTTTTATTCATTTATAATATAAGTGTATATACATTATACATTAGGGTAGTCCTTATTTATAGAGGTAAGAAAAAAATATTTATTATCTTAATGTAGAACTCCTCACATTTTTGATAGTGATAAGAAAATAATTTTTGTTAATTTTGGTCGTGACTACTCACTCCCTTCCCGTACTCCTGGGGGGTTAAAAATAGCCAACAAGCGTAGTTTTGTTATTTTTTCGACCTAACTAAATAAATATAATATTTAGTGAAAAAATGTATAGAGCTTAAATTGTAGAACGTAAAAGTTTCAATAAAAAATGTAAGTATATTATTTTCAATGAAAAATAATAAAGAACGACATTTTTAATTTGTTTGATAAAATTAATAATTTTTAGTTATTCAAATATATTTGTTGGACAAATAGAGTTATAAAATAATGTTTGAATAACAATTATATAAAACTATATTTCCTAACAAATTTTTTTTACATAAAATGTTCATACATTGCATTCAAATTTAACACATCCATTATACTATTATAGTGACCTACTTTACACCTCTACATTAAATCAGAGCGATACCCAGTTACCCACATTATATTGTAAAATCGAAATAAATATACTAAACTGCCATTGGTAATATTTAAACAGATGACGATGAGGATTAATCATCTTTCTGAAATAAAGATGACTACTTATTATTTTTTTTTAAATAAAAAAATTATCGTTCTTTTTATGATATTTAACTAAATAACAGGATATTATAATTAATGGTTTTAATTGAATTGTTAAAACAAAATTTTAGGCAAAACATTTCTACATTATTTTAGGACGAAACATATTATATATTTTTTTAAATTTTCGTTTAAGATTGAAGGAATAACATAGGGACTTGAACTTTTCATAGTACATATTTTATACCTGAATAGTGAATATATATTTAATATATATACAGGTATATATTTATGTTTTATTTTACCTATTTTATATTTTGAATTAAAAAGTTAGTTAGATATTTAAATATTTGTGTATATTTTTTCACTATAAATGTACATGCTTAAAATTAAATTTCAGCGGGTGCCAGTGACAGCCCCTTCTAGAATCTAGATTCTAGACTATATAATATACATATTATAGGAAAATATATGATTAATCATAAAAATTATATTATACTCGTATAATTAGTGATATAGTGGCCTAATAGTTTACATTCAAAATCAAATTAATTACTACTTTAAAAATAATTGTTCAATATACATATTACATTCATATTAGTAGATTAACAATAATTATTATATGAACAAAAGTAAATATGTATATTATTTAAAAAAAAAAATTATGACGATAGTGAGTACTAGGTACTCTGTTGTACTATAGGTAGGTGTCACTCACCGCTGTAATGGGTGTGTTCAATTTTAATTCAATAAATCGATAATACCACCTTTTGTATTTCAAAAATATTTTGCATTTTCATTCAATTATAATACATGTTTCTACCTACACACATATATATATATATATATAGGGTTATATGTAATATTATGTATTATGAAAAGTTCAAGCACCTAAGTTTTTTGAATCTTAAATGAAAATCTAAAAATATATATCCCTGGCACCCCCATCTAAGAATTTCGGAACCAAAACAAGAGCCTTTTTTAATTGTAGTACACGGGGCCTCTTAAAAATATATTTTTCTACATATACTTACCTTATTTGAGAATTTTTAGGATTAATAGTTTTGGAAAACTTCACTTTGTACATTCTGATAAAAATGTTCATTTCAGAACGTGTATAGGTTCTCACTATACTATGTACTATTATATTATATTGTTAATATATGTTAATCACGTTCCTCTTCTATGGAAACAACTACTAATATATCATCAAAATCCATATTTAATATAACAAGTTAGTAAAGCATAACGTAACTAGAGTAAGAACTAAGAAAACAATAATATTTCAATTAGTATAATTATGCATAGTCAATAAGATAACTAGGTTAATACATTAAAACTAAAATATAATGTAATTAATATATAAGAAGGATACAGTCCAATAAGGGGGTCAGAGGTGGTGATCGTGTCACTCGTTTGCCACTGAACACCACAAGTTAAATAAGGTATTGTTAAATATTTCATGTATTCATTTATTATGTATTTTGTGCAATCAGAGAATGCGACAGTAATTATACAGAATAATATAGATATATTAAGTACTAAAACATAAATTTAAAAAAAACTGTATTTTTGATTATTTTATTAAATAAAAATATATTTAAAGAAGGTCTTGTTGACGACCATAACAGTCATCGTCAGACAAGTTAGTCTTAGTGAATGTGAAAAGATTATGAAAAAATGATTTTATTTAAAAAAAAACAATTTCTTCCTCCCATTTCTGTTTTTGCTTTTATATTCCATTTAATGACAAAATTATAACATAAATTTAAATGTACACAAAATATTTTTTTATTTATTTAATCAATTACATAGGTTAGGTTAGGTTAGTAATTATTTTCGCCATTGTACTTAGAGTCTCGGAAAATTTTTCCATAAAAATTAAACCGAATAGAATAAAGATTCTGATTCTTTTCCACACAGTAATCGTTCAAAAATTTTGTACGGACACCATTAGTAACTGTAAAATTAATGGGTATTAGATTGGTTGATTGTTTACCAACGTAATATTATCTTAAAACTAATTTATTTACAATTAATATGAAATGATGTGTTACCAAAAACCCTGAGGACAATACTGATCCTAATAATAAATTATGTGTACAGCATAACGCAATTTTATAGAGAACGCAGTTTTTAATTTTATAAGAAACACATTATACATTTATAAATGATACATATTGTTTCACTACGAATTAAGGTTTAAGTTTGAAACACGATAACGATCACTATTCATTTTTTATCCATTTTCAAAAAAGATTGCATTAATCACTACACCTACCCAAAAGCCACACCAAACGGTTACTCGTTGTAGATGCATTTGATTTTTTTTTCAAAATCGTCAGGACGTTACCTCGCTAAAATCCACTAACGAATACACTACGTTTATTATAATCCCACTGGTTTAAGTTCAAAATACAAAATATATTGAACAATTCCTATGGTTGGGAACACGAAATAAAAACTTAAAAAAAAACAATACATAAAATAAATTATTAGAACAGTGACACCAACCTAACAAGAAAAAAATTACCCAGAATTTCAAAAACTGCGTTCTTTATGAAACACCCTGCCCTGTACTTAACTAACATAAACACAAATAATAAAATAACACAGTTATTATTTTGCAACAAAAAACATGATTATAATATATAATATTACGTAGGTAATATTTTAGTATTTATAACTAAAATTGGTACGCATTAATACATACCTCCAAAATTATTTCGGTAATCTATTACCATAACTGTAAAAATAAACTAAATTGTGATAGTATTCTAGAATATAACGTTATAATTATTTATATAAATAGTGTAGAAATATTATGTTACAGCTAAAAAATATCAAGAAAATTGATAGATGGGATAATTGCAAAAATCTATTTTTCTGATTGTCGTTTAGTATTTTAGTATTTTCATGGGATACGTGAAAAATAAAACATAATACAGTAAATTCCCGTTATAACGATTACTAATACAACGAAAAATCCCGCTATAACGAATGTCATAGAAGTCCCTTGCCAAAAATCAGGGCTTACAAAGAGCTTTTTCGATTTTTCGTTACAACGAAATTTCCGTTATAACGAAAAAAGTTCGGTCCCCTGGAGTTCGTTATAACCGGATTTTACTGTAATACAATATTTAACATTTATACCAATAGGTACCACTATTAATTCTGATGTACTTTTTATCAAATATTTAAATTCTGCTGGTCTCAAAAAATTTAATTTTTAATTTTTTAATCTTTTAGTGTACTTTTAATAATACTTTGATTTTCTACTTTGAGGGTGGTTACTTGTAGAAAATTGGATCTAGGAGGGTTAAGGTGAAAAATTACCAATAGTTATCACAATAACATAATAACCAGAAAAACACAAAATATTTAAGAAAAACCAAAACTATTACGCTATACCAATATTTGACAAAATCGATTTTGCTTTTTGGTGAAAGCGTAGTTACTTGAAATTTGCATTAAATAATTTTATGAATAATTCCTACACACGTTATAATTTTCTAAATATTTTAACTCTTATTGAGTTATTTATTGATATTAAAAATTTTCTATTTATTTCAATAAATGTCGATAAAGATGTTTTCATAAGTCAAAATGTAATTCAATATACCACAACATTTTTTATTAAAAATATTTAGTAGAAAACCTCAATAATTATGAATATATTTTACACACAATTAAATTAAGAATATATACGTACGCTTAATTATATCCTCTAAAAAATAAAATTGATAAATTGTTATTTTAATGTGATATAATTTATATCAGATCCTACCGTATCAAGTATAAAATAAAAATATATGTATACACACACGCGTTTAAAATTGTCTGTTGTAAATCAATTTTAGATCAAAAGAAAATTATTTAACGCCACGACTCTGATAATGTCCCTTCTCAAACTAGCGTATGCTTCAAAAATCCAAGAAACAATTTTGATTTTTCACAGTTATACATCGTACTCGTAAAATTAACCAAATTCCATAGAAGAACAGTAAATTAAATATGTCTGCAATATCAATGATCCCGAACCATACCATTTTAAGTACCGTGTAGAAATCTGTCAATGGTTGGTTTCTTGAACCAAATATAAACTATGTTCTGCACTGCAAATTTATACTTATAAATAAGCCGTTTATGAACCTTAATTGCTACTTGTGTAGAGTGAACCTGTTTTCAATATGAAAAAATCCACCGGGTATATGATAATAATTATAGTCGTACCAAATATCTTATTGAAAAGTTTTATACAGATTATGGTTCTCATTAACCCTTTCCCTGCTGAATTATTTTTTCCAAGTTCACACCACTGTGTTGGAATTAAATTTTATTTAAAAAATGTTTTTTCGTCTTGTATTAAATATTTTTATAGCTCAAATAATAACTATCAATAAAAAAAAAGAAATGTTCTAGTAATTTTTTTAGCAGATATTAGTTAATTAAGTTAGTGATTGGTTCCCAAATAGTCGATAATGAACTATTATTTTGCTTATAACTTTTTTAATATTTATCATATATTTTTTTTTATTGTCTCTTTGGATTCATCTATTATCACATTATCGATAAAAGCTTTTGTTGATTTTTAAAATGATAGGATACGCGTATTTGCACACCAAAGTTTTTTACATTTGACGCATATGTGAGTCCATATAGCAGTGAAAATTTAAAAGAATGTTGATCATTATAAAAGTTATGAGACACAAATTTCATACATTGAGTAAAAACGTTCCATACATCAAATAAAAAAATATATATACTTACTTATAAAATCTAGAATAATATGATAAACATACTAATTAATAAATAATGTTATACCTTATGATACTATCTCACAATATTATAGGCATCTCAAACACCTAGTATTTCCATTATATACTTTTCATTATACTACTTGATCCATATCCTTACACAATAACCTAACCTAACCTAGGTCTTTAAACTTGTGTCTTTCTCGTTTAAGCTTAAATATATCGATATTGTAATCAAAGATAAACGGAAAATAATTGACATTTATACTTCAATAATTGATAAGAATTCATATCTACATTTTACAATAAAAGTTATAAAGTAATTTTACGTGTAGTACAAGCCACTTATGGGCCGTGGGCTGCTGTTGCCCATTCCTGAGCTATAGAATTAAATACAGCCAAATTATTGGATATTAAATGATAATTTCGTAGTCGAAATCCATTTCACAATTGCGTTAAGATCATTATTGAACTATTAATAATTATCAATTAGAATGACTTTCATGAAAACTCTCATTATCCGTTTTTAAAGGAAATATAATTTCCGTTACAACCATTAATAAATTATTTAAAAACATTAAGAGTGGGCGTTGCCTCCTCGTGGAACACCCGAAGGGACGTCAGGAACACAAAATGTTATTCCATGAACTCTTTACAAATTGCTTTCTATTAGATTAGTATTGATCAAATCACGTTATTAATAGCTCTCTCAAACCTACGCGTTTTAAGACGTTTAGTAAAACTTAATGATTCACCCTATCAAAGGTTATTATTTAAAATGACAACCTATGTTTTGAGTAAATACCTAAATCCTATAGAAACTCGTCGATTTTACAACTATGTTTCAAGAAAACCGATCATATAGTATTTTTCAATCCAAAAACATATTTTAAAATCTACTCGAATGGATTCACTGTTAAAAATAAATTAAATAAACAACATAGTTTTGCATAAGGTATTAAAATATTATAAGATAGTTATGGAAACAATAAGCTGTTTTTATAACCGAATTGTAGTTATCAAACATGTTTAGACGTCAAATAGCTGAACGTTAAATAAGTATAAAACTAAAACGAATATACTGTTACGTCCAACAAATGTCCATATATTCAATAAATAATATATAAAAATATGATGCGCAGCAGGCCTGAAAACTTTCATTAAACTAGCAATACGCATCTTTGCTAAGCTTTTTGATAAACATAACAGAGGAAGAAATAACGGTTCTGGTTAGGTTAGATTAAATTAGGTTATAATGCTACATCCATAAGTTTAATATCAAAGATCATAATTTTATTTGTTTATTAGAAATAAAACTCTTTACGTACTTTTGATTACTGTCATAATTTTTTAAAAAAAATAATAATTTTATTATTATAAAATATTCATAATTAACGTTCTACAGAATAATTTATGTGTTTAATATTATTATATCAAAACCGACCTCTATCGTTATTAATATAATTTATGAACTATCAGAATTTTAAAATGTACTGAATTTTTGATGAAAATCTACTTAAACTTCAAACTATACGCCTTGTTTTAGAGTAAATAAAAAAATTTCATGAATCACTTGGTTGTTAACTTATTTTTTTCAATAATTAGTTTGAAATGTTTTGGTCTTACGTTTTGGTATTACAATAATTATAACATTAAACCATCAAATTATTATTACATTTGTACATAATTAATATAATATAAAATTATTGTTTGGCCATCTCTAATTAATTTTATAATATAGATAGAACTTATTGGATTTAACACTAGTTTAGTACCAAAAAATTCTATTTATATCTTAATAAAATAATAGATGTATTTATAAAGTATCATTTGAATAACTAATTAAATATTAATTTAAAAAAATGTAATTATTACTTTCTTTTTTACCTGCAACAAAAATTTATTCTCATGTTGTAAGTGATGAAGTATTATTAAAAATAAAATAAATTAATGTGTTTTATTGATTATTGCAATATCAAAATGGTCAATAGGAGTTAATTTTAAAATTTTAGCGACCAATTGGTTTTGATTGAACTATAAGTTTTGAATAACGGATGCGCTTTTTAAAATAAACTGGGATCAACCAGAGGTTTTTACAAATATATTAACACGAATGACTATACCCTGTCTTAAAATGATACATGACTGAGGACGGTTCTTATCAAGGTGACCTTTTTAATAATACGTTTACGGATGATTACAGTTTAACGATAGACCACCGAAAATGACACGACTGCGCGGACGTATGTCACCAAATTCATAAATAATACTTCGATGATGTTGGAATTCTGAGTGTGTTAAATGTAGTATATTACAAGTAAAAACGTACGTTTCAGCCCCCCATAAATCAATTTTTGCAAATTTGTTTTTACCAATATTCAGTACGTACGTCATATTCGTTTGTGGAAACCAATTTTCCAAGGTCAACCGAATTCAAAAAATTCTAAGCATGGTCAAACAAATACAAACAAATGACGTACTAAATATTGTCAATAAAAGTATCCACCGGACATTAATAGTTAATTTCATAACACTCAGCCACCAATTCATGTATAGTTATATCGATTTTAAAAAAACGCAAGCCGACACGGAGATAATAATTTCATCAAAAAACAAAGGCCTAGAAAAATTAATGACAAAAAATGATTTAGATAGAATTGAATTAACTATTCAGAGCTATAATTATTATAAAAATCACTAACGTATTACAATATTTAAAAACAATTAGTTGTGATTATAGAGAAAAAAATGTAATTTTAAAAACGGTGGGCAAATGGGTATCGCTCTGCTGTGTAGTAGAGATGAAGAATAGGTTACTATAATGGATGTGGTCAGCCTGCATGGACAATAATCAGACGACCGACTGATTATTCTTTTTTGAGACAGGGTATAGAGCTACTTTTATTGGCTGTCAGCGACGAACAATAAAAAACAAATTTGATGATTCAGTCTGATGTATTGTACAGTTGAGATAAAATTATTTTTACTATTCCTAAAAATGAAATAAAAACACATATTCTTTAAAATTTTCGTCTCAAAATCAAAAATTTTAAGCCATATTTCACCCAATATTATACAATATTATTATATATAAAATAAAAAAAATAACACATACGTTCAGGATCTGTGAACAATTATTTTTTAATTAATTTTTAAATATGTATGCATATTGTAATATACTATATTATATTAAGTGATTTTTTTATCGAACAACATTTGTTTATTTTAAAATCTATTAACTATTTTATAGAAAATATTTTTTTTTTTTTTACATTATTTCCAGTTAAATTAAAATAATAACTCTAAAATGTATAATTTTTTTTTCTTTTTTGAATGACGTTATACATTTTTAATTATATATTCTGCAGCAATTTTTTTTTATAGTATTTCTATACATCAAAATCGAAATTCAAGCTAGTATTCAGTAAGGGGAGTGGAGAGGTATGGGGTTCCCCTCCAAGATAATGGCTTACTACTCTTCAAACTTTAACTTTAAATACATCAAGACTCGGAAATTAATGCATTTGCATATTTGTTTGGGCAACAGATAGGGGAAACCGGATTTAATACATATTTCTTTTTTTTAAATAAAAATTTTAAATTTAAAAATGTTTATTGCATATTTTAGGTTTTAGTCTACACATGCATGTTATTATAAAGATTTTTTTGTTTTAATTGCATATTTTATAACTTTTTAAATTATGGGAAAAATGAAAAATGTCATAAATATTTTTATGAAGTACTACCTTCTCTTCCAAATTACGATTTTAATGTATCGTAATAATACTTTGAAAAATATTTTGCATCCGAATGTAAAATTAAAATGCTGTCATCAAAAATATAAAAGTATAGTAAAATATGCTATATTTTTTTTTAATATGTTATTTTATTTCGCTGGAAATTATGTAAAAAAGAAGTTTTAAAAAACGAAATTTCATAGAAATTAAATTAAAAAATACTAGTAATATATTTTACGTACTAGTAAATGAGCTTTCTAAAAAGAAGCAATTATATTAGTCACTATAATGAGTTGTCCTCTGTAATGTATATGAATACAAGTAATTTTTTGAATACATTTAAATTATAAGGTCATAATACCATATTAAAAGGTCTGTTTTATTAATTATTTGTCACAAATAAGAAAATAATCTTTAAAATTTAAAAACTCTTTTTTAAGAATAATGAAAATATAATAATTGTATCAACATTACCTAGAATTTCTATATGTAAATGAAAAAAGTAAACAATTATTTACCTCTATCAATACAAACATTTTCTAGTTACTAGAATCTAGTATATTATGTGAAATTGTTAGTAGTAATATAATAAGTATTTAAACTAATATACGATAAACTTATATATCA
The DNA here is from genome assembly GCF_020882245.1 of Rhopalosiphum padi. Taxonomy (NCBI): domain Eukaryota; kingdom Metazoa; phylum Arthropoda; class Insecta; order Hemiptera; family Aphididae; genus Rhopalosiphum; species Rhopalosiphum padi. The sequence continues at coordinate 4,799,006 of NC_083598.1, read as the reverse complement.
TAAAATATAATATTTCAAATAAATACATGTATTTGTATTCAAATACTTTGTAAGTAATAAGTATTACTAAATTACAATTTTATAATAGTATTTAAAAAATATTTTTAATACTTTTTTATTCAAATATTAGTATTAGTATCTTAATATTTTTTACAAAATATTTTTTACAAGACTGCTAATGAGTTATTAATAGTAACTATTGAAGTTGATCATTCGTGGAGGTTTTTAGACTATGTGAATTTCATAGGAGAGTTACTTTAATTAAATATGCTATTTTTATTTTGATAATGTTTAGATTTTAATCGCATTGTTGAATGTATTGATAGTACAACAGTCTGTTTTTTGTATTTATTTATATTATTTTGTGTGTTTAAAATCGATTTTATATAATGTGAAAAATGCTTCAATTTACAAGTTTGTGAGTAGTTTCTAGTAGAAAATTGAATCAAGTCGATACATTTTACATTGGTGAAGAGCGAGTAATTTCCAAATTTTCAATAGTTCTCTTAGGATATGAAAAATAATATGAAATTACAAAGATTTTTACAGTAAATCAGTTTTAAACCAAATATATTTTATCATTTTGTTGTAATTTAATAACAAATAGGGGTAATCGTACTTTTTACGATTTTACGAGTTGCATAAACTTTATTATTTTCGGCTCATATTTGTTAATTTTGACCACATTTTTTTCCAGCAAAATTCTTCTATGTTATACCAAAAATATGTTATCATAGAAGCATATTTACCGTTACGAAATAAATTTAAAACCTAAAATTGTAGCCATGATTTCGCATTAAATACCTTACAAATTAAAAAAATAATACGTACCTTTTTCATAATCTGTGGACATGCAATAATTATTTAATTAATTTTTAAATATGTAAAAATTATATGTTGTACATGAAAAATAGATATTTACATATTTATTTAATACAAGAAAAAAAATCAAGAAATAGTCTATAGCCTACGCAGAAATGATTTTCATATAATTTTAGACTTTAATATTATGGTGAGTTTACCAATTACCAAACTTAAACGTAAGAATATCTTTCGTCGGTTTTTTGAAAATAATATTTTAATCGAATTATCGGAATTTATTTATTTTTATATTCAAAAATTCAAAATATTACAACTTAATTAAAAATTTTAATATTGCAATAAACCTACCAGAAATAAAACTATAAAGGGTAATGGTACGACCTTTAAGTTTGATTAATTCTCTATAATATTAAAGCTAATAATTTAAAACCAGTTCTTCTAATAGCAAATTAGCTACGTTGTACTTTTGTAAGACAGAAATGAATCTCGCGCATAGGTTTGATACCACCAATGAAATAATAATGAAGGGAAAATTTGTAAAACTGTATTAAAATAATTTCTTAGTTTAATATTATAATTTCCGTAATTTCAATACTAAATTATAAACATTGGAAAAATCGTGGTCGTATGTTTTTGGCGATGACCGGCTCAAATAACCTAACCACATTAATTTAAAAGGTGATTAAGGTCGATGGTGACGAAGTGTGCACAAAAGCCAAACTTAAATTTTAAACATTATTTAAACAAGCTTTTGGTTTATAGCATATACATTTTGTAAATGCCAATTTGAAAATTTCATACAAATAAAATTAAAATACTAATAATATCTACGTACCACGTATCACATCTAAAATAATGGAATTATAATAGTTACTAATTAATTATTAATAATAATAATTAATATTGAAATGCATTAAAGTTTATGAATTTACAGAATATTAAAATATTCAGTAATTCCTTAGGAGAATTACATAAACTTCACACTATATTATATCTTCCTATTCAGTGAAGAATAATATCAGTTAGAAATCAAATATTTCTACAGTTTGGTTCTAAACATTTGGTAGTTAAATTATTATTTTTTTATTCAGTTAAAACTTTTTTAATTTCGTAATAGTAAAATTTGGTAGTAAAATAATTAATAATTTTATATTATTAAGTTACCATTAAATTATTTACACAACGACAATAAGATAGGTATTACTTTTTGGTAATCTCTGGATTATTTTACCATATAAAATTGTTCACTGTAGTTTAGAACCTAACCAACCAAATAATAGCTATATTAAATATAAATTTAAAAAGTATAATTATTACATACATATTTCATCTACAAAAAAAAAATATATATATTTTAATTGTTGATGATAAAGTCATATAAGAAATAAACATTAAATTATAATGTATTATAAATTATCATAGTTTCAAAGTAGTCTTGATATTTGATTGAACAGTCAGTTTTAATTTCTAAATAATGGATACATTTATAATAAATTGGGATCAACGAGTTGTTTATACAATTACATTATCAAGTATCAACGAATGATAATGAACTTGATCCTAAAGCACCTTAAATATTAAAAATAAAAGAATTTGATTTACTTTTTATTGAGCAAAAAAAAAAACCACCCACTTCATTGTAAAATCAATAAATTTATCGATTCGCTCAGAAACTAAAATTTAATACCTACAAGAGTCCATAATATGTATTTTAGTAAACTAATAATAGGAATTGCACATTTACACTATCAAATTAATATTACATTATTTACTCGATAAATATAAGATATTACTTTTTAGTAATTCCTTATTTATTTTACCGTATAAATAGAGCCTATTTTTTTTACATTGAACTTTAGAACCGATCACTTTTATTTAGATTAGAAGATTATTGATTTGGTATAACTCGTCTGCACAAAAAAAGATCATATCGCTTTCATGCATATATTTTGGCTACCTGTGACGAAAATCCATAATATTAGAACTCGTTCGGGCATACATTTTCCTTCTCATTTTCACAGGCTAATGACTGTCTTCTTCAAACAGTCATAATTAAAAATGTGTGTGCATGTGTGCTTAAATGATGTATTATTACATAAATTGTAAGAGTATCGTTATAAAAATATACTACATTCAAATTTAATAAGACACATCGTCGTAATTCATCATATATACGGCGTATTAATTAGATTTTTTAATTTTTTTTTATTTATTTTTTTTTATTTTTATTTACAAATCATTTTCTGCACTACGTTTAACGGTATTTCTGGAGATTTCTCATGTCATTGTTCAATTATTATACTTTTCTAGAATGAGTGTTGGTTAATTTTACAATTGTGTTTAATTTATTCACAAGATAACTCGCAAAATTTTTTTATTAGTAATTACATCTAAAATTTGAATGTTCAATTTTTAAAATAAGATATTCACTAAATTTATAGTTTTAGATATTAGAACATCGTTTTATTGCAGATAGAAGATTTTTTTTTGTTTTGGAAAAAAAAAATTTATATTTTACATAATTCAAAAAAGTTCAGCTCTCAAAATGTAGGCCACGTTTGAACGTTTATCACAAAATACCATAATTATATGCAAAATAAATAAAATTAATAATACATACCTAATGCATCTGTGAACAATTATTCTTTAGTTAATATTTTTTATATGTTCATATTTTATTTTAATATTTTATACTATATATATTATATATTATTCATAAAATAGCTTCACTCAAGCCGGAATCATCTGAGTCAATGATTCACACTTTTTTTTGTTATAGTTGACAGACTAGTCTAGATTCTAGAATATAGAGACATCTATCCAGTTTCTCATTTATTTTTTTTAAAATCTATGAAAGTTTCAACTATAAATACTAAGTTAATTTCAGTAATTTATCGTTTTGCGTATTAAATAAACAATATATTCTTAGTTTAAAAAGCTTTTATTATGCGTATGACTTCTTACTAATACGTCCTAACTATCCTAATACACATATGGAGAAACAAAAATTATAAATAAATATGTAAAATATTTACCAATTATTTCTATAAAAATAAAATGTATAATTGATTTCGTATTAATAAAATTATAATATTATTAATTTTAAATTTATAATGTTGTATAAATGTGTTCATCGTGAAAACCTATCTAAACTTTGATGTTTCCATATAAATAATATTGTCTTTATTATTATGAGCATTTAAGAATATTATTATAAAATACTATCCTATTTATTTCGAGTATCTCAAGTTTTACGGGTATATTCTATATACCTTTTAATCAGGTTATACTTTTATTAAATTACATTTCAATAAAATAAATTTTTGAGTAATAAATTCTCTAATATTATGTATGAATTAACATTGTAGCTAATGGAATAAAAATTAATGTTAGAAAACAAACTTAAAACCTATTCGGAAAATGATCTATTTTAATAAAACAATACAAAACAAAAATGTACATACTTAGTGACCCTGGAAAAAAGACAATAATTTAATATATAAAACTGATTTAAATACTTTAAAATAGTGAAATTTGTATTTAAATCTTAAAAATATAAAAGTAAAATTATTATAATGACACAAGCACAGTAAAATTGTTTTATTTCTTCATGTAGTATTCTATTTTTGTTATATTATGATTTAATAGTGGTAAAAATTATAATTCTAATAAAAAATGTATTAATAAAAAATATTAAATGAAATTTTGTAACACAAAATAAAAATAAGTATCAAAAAATTACGTACTTAACACGTTATCTAAATAAAATAAAATCATAATATAGGTATTATCATTGATTAGTATTTATAACCAATGGTATAAGTAATAAATTTTCATAGTTAATATAATTAATTAGGATAAACTTTATTTAAGAAAGTTATTGAAATTTAACTTACCGTAAATCGCTATTAAAATTAGTTAAAACATTATTTTGTTAGTAACATAATGTCAATATAATTTTCCATAATTTATTTATAAATTTAAAATTTAAATTATTTATTTTTAGCTGGAAGGTGATGATGGTACAATATGAGAGTGAAGGTGACATTTATTCACCAGAAGCAATCAACCACCCATTTTTGACACAAACAAATGAGTTAGTGGAACAACGACGGAATATTACACATTAAAGCTCTTATGGGAATTCGTCGGGGGCTACTCGGGGGCTCGCACATAAGATTGTTTGTATATAAAGGATGATAATAACTATAAATTATAATACACCGAAAAAAATCAGATATATAAAGATAGGTGAGATCTGATTAATATATTCAACAATAATTAAACAATATCTAAATTTGAGATGGAATATAAAACTATATTTTAACTACGTTAGGGAGCTCTTAAGTTCCAAATTTCTGTACAGGATATTCAGCTCCATGAAGTTGGCTGCCTAAAGTGAAAATGTTTTCTTCAAATTTTTTCAATAATTTGTAAATTATTTGTAAGTCAATTTAAGCAAAAATTGGAAATTTGAAAGTTTAGCCGTTTTCAATTATCCACAAAAGCTTAAATCACAACTAACTTCCGCGAAAATGAGTAAATTTGTAAACACAAATTTAAAATTTGTAATTTGTCCCCTCCCGTGCCAAATTGTCATGTTGTAAGTATTTTTTTTTTATTTGCAAAAAAACTGTATACCATTATCTAGAGGATAATTTGCGTAATTTTGCGGATTAATTTTCAATTTTTGTGAACAACTAGTTTTTTTGCAAAAAAAAAAAAATACTTACATTTATAAGTGTAAATCACTTCAATTATGTTTGATAGTGTTACCGAGTGCCAGTGTAACATTAAACCAGCAACATTCAATACTTATAATTATTTTTTAATTTCAATAAATAAATATATTAAACTCTTAAATAGGTATTTACTTCCGTCCTCTATAAAAACAAATATATTAAGTTTCCAATTAATTGAATCATTCTAGTACATTTTTCATTTTTTATGAGTGATTTTCTTTTGTTTTTTGAACTAAGTCAATGTTCCGATATTGTATTTTGCGATCTAGCTTATAATTTTACAAAGGTTGACAGTTATTTCACTGTCGATATCTCCTGCAGTTTTAAATGTTCTATATCTACTCAATTGTAGAAATCATTATTTGCGTCTACGCGAGATTACAGTTTTAATAGGATATCTACAATGGATTCCGCCTAATGTGGGTAAAGGATAATATGGGCATACGCTTTATATGGTCAAAATAGTCTGGGAATCTATTTTTGAATTTTACATTAGCATTATTATCATATTAATACACTAAAACATTATGTTTTAGTTCAACTATTAGTCCAAGAGCAAAAAACCGTATTTTTGAACGGTGGCACACTAAAACTTTTTTATTCGCGCACTAAACTTATTAGAGAATATCTATGAGATTGTGTTTATCGAAATTAATAAAAAGCATGACAGCCATTTAATCTTTAAAACCCTTTTCTGCATACCTATTGTACCAAAAATGGCACAAATTAGTTTTTTGTAGTTTCTGTTATAGAAAATAAAGTTACAACGTTACTGCATATACGGCCAAATTCAACACAAAAAGGCGAACAATTTTGATATAAAGTACATTTACCTAGCGGTAAAATTGTGAATTTCAGATGAAAAATAAACGACTGAAAATATTATTGTTGTGCAAAGTAAAAAACTACCCACTTATACAGGTGTACTACACCTAACTATCTTACAATAATAACAATTTGATACTAATGATACTACCGATCTGAGGTAAAAAAAAATACTATCTTGTAGTATTTTTTGTCCGGAATATTTTAAAAATAAGTATAGTCTTTTTAAGTATAATACTTATTGAAATATATCATCAACTCAACTAATTTTGTGCCCAAATTAACCCTTAATCAACTTTTAGGGGTAGTTACACTTGAATATTTTCTTTAATATTTTTCCCATCATCCTAGTCTTTTTTACAATAAGTACATTTTTATCGGGAAAAAAAAAATTCACGCAGAAAGGGATTTTGTTGACTTTTTTTGATATTATAATTTTTTTTTTTTAACCAATTTCAGTTTTTATGGGCAACTACTTAATGTGGACAAACGGGACTGGTCCCAACGTACCCACATTAAGTGGAATCCACTGTATATTAAATGATCTCAAAAATCATGAACCATATGACTTAAACATATTAAATAAAATTAAAAATTGAATAAATATAAACTAATTATATATGCAGATTATACAATGTATCTAAAAATAAAATACTTACCAAGAGTTCTATCTATAAAATAAAATAGTTGTGTATTATTCTACAGTTAACAATTCTTGACAACAGTGAAAATAAATCAAAATTGTAGGTTATAAAAGTATAAAATTATTAAAAGTGGATTAAAATCGAAAATATGGTCTCAAACAGAACTTTTAGGACATGATAAAAAAAAATACACAAAATATATATTATAATTTAATTAGAAATGTGTTGAAATCTAAAACAGTTTTATGATTACTGATTCATTATTTTCCACAGTTTATGAGTTAAGATAGTAAAACTTATATTATCAGCAGTAAACTTTGAATTTTTACAATATAATTTTTTTTTTTTTTTGGTCGATTTATACAAACTAAAAATGGATTATCTTCTTTATTATTTAATTAATAAAACTTGTTTTAAAAAAAAATAACAGAAAATACGTACCCACATTATCTGAAAATATAGATAAATAATTATTTACAATAATAAATAGATTGAAACATTTTGTTTTTATATTATTGGAAAAATAAACATATAAAAACATAAATAAATGTATATAATGAAAATATGTAAACAAAAAAATCAAAAATGCCAAGATTATGGCAATACTAAAAAATACTGCAACTATTATTCTAAATTTGTTAAATGTGGTAACGAACATTAGTGAAAACTGTAAAAAACCTCAAAATCAACCACCAACGTGCGCTCTCTTCAATGGTTAACACACGGTCAACTTCATACAAAAAGAAATCCAGCTATCAAATTTACACAATAAAAAAGCATATCCATCACTCAACAATCAAACAATGCCTCAAATCAATAAATCAACATCTATTATTAACAGTTAAAATCCGAGTTGAAGTAATATAAACCATTCAAATAACCCATATGCTCCAAATATCCCACGCATTAATCAACCCTTCACTAACGCCAATAATGACATATCACAAAAGTTAGTTTTCTTTCGAAGACGACTTAAAATCTCGACCCATTTATCTCCCTTCTAACAACTGTTATTAACAAGTTAATTCTTAAAAATGATTTATACAACTAACCTATCTCAACCAATTTACATACTCATATGGAATGCAAATGGCGTAATCAAATATAAAAATGAACTAAAAATAGCACTACATGAAAAAAATATAAGTATCGCACTATTAATCGAAACACACCTATGTAACAACCAAACATTCTCTATCACTGGCTATACTAAACACGTAAATAACCATCTTGATGGAACAGCGCACGCAGTTATACTAATAAAAACAAATATATTCTTCACATTGTCCTTCTACAAAACCAATCTTATTGCCTTCAATCAACAAATATTTCAATAAAAATAAATTATATTTCTATGACAATAGCTTCAGTTTATTCACAACCCAATAAAATATTAACCACGACGACACTGCGAAGTCTCGTACGACAAAACACCGGAGGTGACGAAATGCCACGACTAAACGATATAAAAGCCTGAGTTCATTAGTATTAAAAAAAGAAAACGAGCACAATAACGAAAACGTAAACGCACGACAATGACGACGTCTCATACGACAGTCACGAAAGAATAGTATATCTTTTGTCGTGCGTATTTGGATACACGTGGATGTTGTACAAGCAAGAGGGGAGGGGCGGCGGTTGAGCTTGAAAAGCTTTTCGCGTACAAATTTAGTTGGGTTTGGTCTCGAAATATCGTGATAAACGACAATCATATTATATCTTGAACACTAACTTATTAAGTACATATCTAGAAAAAAATGTTCAACCTCATTCTGATGTAAATGATATGGAACATTCCTTTAATATAGAAAGTATTAAAAATCAACCTCTACCTATGTCCTTCCCAGCTAAGTCCACTTCACCTTGTGAAATGGTATTTAGTATCAATAAATTACCCCCCCTCCTCCCAAAAAAAAAAGCTCCAGGACATGACATGTTAACTAATCGTATCTTAAAAACCCTTCCAAAAAAGCAATAATATTCTAAACTCACATATACAATGCTTCTCTGAGACTTGCGTACTTCCCCACAGTCTGGAAAAAATCTACTAAAATCTCAACTCTAAAACCAAACAAACCCACTATTTCATTCACATCCCATGGTCCTATTAGTTTACTAAAAACTCTCAAGTATTCTAGAAAAAATCTCAGTAAGAATGGAAGTCGTGGATATAATATGCGGTGACTGTACTATGCGGGTTAATATAATTTCAAAATAATATTTGGTATTTTGGTCAACATGTTTCCTGTTGGCGGACACCTGAGTTCGACTTTTCCACGTAGAGACTGAAGGTTTTAGTTATATAGTTTTATTAAAATAATATAATATATAATAAGCACTATGCTTTTCACATTGGCCTTAGTATATTTTTGTTACTAACTACCCAAAAATTGTGTTACCATACCTTTTGTGTGTGGGTTTTAAATAGTTAATTTATTATAAATATACTAGGTGTGCAACGGCCATATTAAAAAGTACAATGTTTAGATTAATCGAATTATTTGTAAATCATTTAAATGCTTTTATTTAAAATCAATAGTTTAAAAATTGTTTCTTAGTATTACATCTAAAAACTTTCTGAAATGTATAGTTGCTCTATTTTTAGAAAAGTTTTAAAATTAAAGAATTCAATAACTAATTTGGTGTTATACTTATATATTAACTAAAGAAATGTAGATATTGATCCACCATAGATAATATTAAAAATTATATTTAGTTATTTTCAAATAATTACCATTATAATTCACTTCGTTTTCATTTACAGTATCTGTAAGTTTATTATAGGTATTAGTGTAAAACAAAGCATTAGTAAATTTAACTTGTTTAACGTAACTGTTCCCTAATATTATTTTAGACCAGTAACCTATAAGCTTGGTACATATAGATATGAACTATTGACAGAAGTACTGACATTTTATATTTACAATTTTTCATAATATTAAATTACCGTACGGAACACAATTTGTACTTGTATAAATTATCAGGGTAAAAATACAGTTTGAAGAATAACAATCAATATAACATTACTTATTGGTTTTTACGTTCGAACATTAGTGTATCGATTTTCGTATGGATTGTTTGATGTTTTAATGAAATGTTTCATAAGACAATGTTATATTTCAATATTTTGTAACTAAACATTCTTAAGATGATTACTATAGGATATAACTAGTTGCCATACAAAACATTAAAATTATTATTGTAGGTTTTAAAATTAGAAAATTAAAAAGTATTTATGATTATGCTCTTGTAAAAAAAAAACAAATTTTAGTCAAAAGAGCTTGCTACGCGCATGTTAAGTAAGTACCTATCTAAAATGAATACATAAATAAAAAGACACACACTTAAATAATATGCATCTTTACAAGTGATATTTTATTTTTATTCGGTAAAATATAATTATAAAAGGGAAGCCTAATATTAAGTACTTATGTATTATATTTAATAAAAAATGTGCGATAAAATACATATAACATAACAAAAGAACCTATTTTTTGCGCGGAGACTCGAAACTGGTCTCTTACCAAGAACTAGACTGAAATCGATGGTAGGTCATTAATAAAAAGAAGTGAACCATACTATAGGAAAAGGGACTGGCACGAGACACATAAATGTTCCCATTTGTATTGATCGCAATTAAGCGGATTGTCCATTCAGGACCTGGATGAATCGTTTTGATCTGTTTTATAGACCACAAAAAAGGGAGGGAGTGTTGATTCGAGTCCTCAAAACACCTTGTGGAAAACATCGCACGGTGAGGCTACATTTATAATCTCCGATAAAATTGACCATTCTCTCTTATAGCTCCTCAATAATGTAACCGTTCATTCAGCTAGCTCATCTTTATCTCATTAACTTCGAGCTATTTCTCTTCTAGGAGGTCATCCCTACATCAAAACTAACCAAACATTAAACTAAAAAAGTTTTTTCATTAAGACCATTAAAGCCTTAGCCCGGTGGCCGGGTTGTGAAGAAACCATTAGCGCCACATTGTAGATAGTTTACAATTTGTAAAATTGTAAAAATTGTAAAAAACTGTATTTTTACTTTGTAGTTGTTTGTAATTATTGCAATAAACGATGGAGGCCGGAGAGAAAGTAATGCCAAAAGCAGTCCTTCCTCCAGTCCTGGTATCACGAAAAAAAAAAAGAAAGAACAAAAAGACCATTAAAGTCAATGGTTATAAGTTATAAAAATGTCAAATATTCTTTAAAGAATGATATAAGTACAATAAAATTACTACCCCATATTTTATAATTGCTTACCCGTAATTCCAGCAATATCTTTTAGAATATCTGTTAAATTTTAAAATAATTCATATTCAATTATTATATAAAACTTGGTTATTAGATCAATAATATTAAATGGACTCATCTCGTTAAATTATTTTATATAGGAAGTGTTTAGCTATTATTGGTTCAATGAATATTTAGTGATTGTTTTTATAATCTGTTATGGGTCTATCGAACTATTTGAACTGTTACATCTATATGAGGTTTCAAACATAAAATAACCAAACTATATATACCTAATATATTTTAATAATTACTTTAATAACTTTAAATTAAATCAGTCAATAAATTGTTGTATGTTACACACACACACACACACACACTATTCAACATATTCTATTGACTATAAAAATTTATGAATATGATAAATTTATTTAAAAATAAAAATCAACGTCAATAAACAACAGATCCAAGATTAATAATTTTGTAAATTTATCATTTATTAGGATAAAGATCAGTAATCTCAACCTTCGTCTAAGAATATACGATATTATAATATAACAACCGTTTAATACTACTTAATATTAAAACTATACCATACCCCCTTTATTTACTAATAATAAATTAAAAATATTACATTTACAAACGGCTGAAAAAAAAATAATATATAGTAATAAAGCATTTATCATGACATAATTATTTTTTCATAAGATCTATAATAGACTCTACAATTTCATTGATTATGTTAAATAATATATACATTTTTGCATATTGTGTACATTTAAAAAATTTAAAGCCAGGTAAAATTTTAATGAGTCAAAAACATTTTGTATGTTATTCACGATTAATTTTGTAACAACTTATTTGTTACATATTATTTTATATACAACAGCTACATTTGCTGAGTTTATAAAAATGTAATATATAACAGATTTAATATTTCTCCTATCATAAACAATATAATTTTAAAAAAAAAACAATCAAAAAATATTAAAATATCAATAATTGGTTTTAGTATCTAGATCTAATTTATAGCAAAATCTACAAACCGTTATATATGAATATCAATAAAATAAGAGTTTAAAAAAAGAATGATATACACAAAAAATTTTTACCAGCATCGCGTTTGTCAAAGTCTTCATTAAAACCTGAAAAATAGAAAATTCAATAAATGGTATTAGTTAAGTATGAATATCAATACAATAATAATTTTAAATTAGAAAACAAATTTATTAAAAAACAATAAATACCTATACCCTGAAACTCATCAAGATATTTTTGAAAATATAGCGGATCTGCAGTTATAATAAAAATTTGACTAACTATAATTGTAATAGTTATAAAATAATGTTTAAAAATATTCATTTTAGTTATTTGATATGTACGATGTACGAAGAATAAAAATTATGTGAATGTTAAATAATGAAATGATAATAACAATACTTCTCAATTTCTTTTATAATTGATTCATCGTCCCTAACTCACACTACAATAGTAAAGAATAAACAATTAACAAATAATATGTAACTATACAAATATACTATGACATCAGAAGTTATTCATTATTTGTCATCATCTATTTAAAGCAATATATAATATGAATCATAAAATATATATAATTATTATATCATAATCTATGATATACTTTACCTATTAGTCACGATTTATATAAGTTATTATAATAACAGACTTTAAACTAAGCAATATTCAAAATTAGGCTAAGAAAAAAGATATTAACGAATAAATAGTAATACATTTAAGTACTATCTATAAATAGAATATTACAAATTTTCGATTTTTAAATAAAAAGTTTCGTCACAATAAAAAAAAAGTTTTAAATATGTAATAATTATAAATAAATAAATATATTTTTATTTATTACGTCTATTTGTAAACAGAATAATAGGAAAAACGAAGGTTAAACGACAACATCAAAGGAAAATATAGGTCTAAGAAATCCATTCAACCTATCAAAAATACACCAGCTCCTTAACATAATATCAATGAACGCATTATAAGTTATGAAAGTGATAACGATATTTAAAAATAATAATTTTGTTCCATAAAATAACATATGGCATTATGACGTTGTGTTACACTTTTCAAAGGTTGGGAGCCAAAAAGTTATATTTGAATAATTTTAAAACATAATACTTATATAAAATACAAATACATATATTATAGGATGATTCATATTTATTTTTATACTATGATATATCAACTATCAAGTGATTATTCTATTGCAAACTACTCATTATTTCAAAAAGTATTCATGTTTTTGAAAATATATTTTTACGTAGTTTCTAGTTGTTAACCGTTCTAATTTCACATATTCTAAAGCAGAATATTATTTCATTATTATAATTTTTTTTTTTATTAAATAAGTAAAATCCATAAGCATAACATTAATGGCCATTGGGAAAACAGTATATTAGTAAAATTAGTAGAATACCATGATTGTTATACACACTATGTTCTATACATTTTATGATTTTCAGTAATTTTATCTTGGTAGGTTGGTACTTTGGTAATTAAAACATGTACTTTTAAAAAACAATAGTTGGCATTGTATTTTAAGTTCCCAATTAATAGTAATTCTTCTTTTATTTGGAATAAATAGAAAAAAACTACTATAAATGAAAAAAATATAGAACTATCTAAAGAAGAAATTTATTTTTTTACGAAATCGAGTAAAATTATGACATAATTTTCACACCAGACATCTGTGAGCGGGTTATTATCAATTTCATCGAGCGAGTTAACACATGCCGACTCAGTGGAGGTGGTTATATGCCAGATATTGTTTTCCACCATTAAATCGGAGATGTTACTGAATGTAAATGTATAAAAATAAATACATTTTGATTGATAAATAACTGTGTTATTAATTTTTTTAAAGTTGCGCACTTTATGGAATTATATAGACTTATATTATGCATTACTATTTATACATTTATATCTGTTTACTTAACCAGTTCAGGTGGTAAACAGTAAAATTATACTACCGTTTATTATATTATTATTTATTATGCTTTATATATTTATTATTATTAATACCTTAATGTATTATTATAACTATTCTGAGATTTCAAAGCACGTAGCACTAACTTGAAACAATAGGTAGTAAAAATAAATTCCGGATATAATATATAATATTCGATACTTTTTAATTATGAGAAATAAACAATTTATGAAGACCTTGTATTAAAATTTTAAGCTTACCCAGCGAATAAATAATTGAGAATTTAATGTAATTCATTTTTATTTTTATTCAAAGTAAAATTTCCGATGTAATTGAACCTGTAGTTGTGATACCCTTTTTCTTAGGTGCTGATAATCAACCACCGTGTTCGTCAAGGGAAACAATTAGCTAAACTTTAAATTTTTACGTATTATTTATTATTTAAGTAGATTATATGCATAAGCGCAATTAAGGGGGACTTTGATGGAGCTTAACTTCAGAAGCATTAAAATATATATATGTGTCTAGTCTACTGTCTATATATTTGATTATAATTTTATAATTATTAATATTTTCTAAAAAGCAATTAGATTTTAATTTGTATTGATGAATGTTAATGTTTAAATACATTGACTGCACAGTTATATGCAAAATTAATTTGTTTTTTTTTTAAAAGAAGTTTAATTTGTATATTGTATTTAGTTTTTAAGGAATTTATAGTTAGTATCTAACAAAATTTTCATATGTGATACTATTACTCAAAAAATTATTATAACCCAATGACATAAGTTCAAGTGGACCATATGACATTTATTATTATTCTAAAAAATTCGAAATAGGCTGTCTACCTAATATTTAAATAATATAATTATATTATTAATTACACTTATTATTATAATAATTATTTTACTAAAACTGTTGATATATATATATATTATATATTTTATAAGCATTAAATATAATATATACTACTATTATACCTATTTCTTAACTGGTATACCGGGGTCCAAGAATAACCCAGTAAAATTATTTTTTGCTGTTGACAAATAATAACGCTAAAACTTGTATACTAATTGGCTTATATTATTTTATTTTAAACTATAAAAAATACATTATCGTCAATATAACGGAAATTGCTGTTAATTCAATACCATTTTACCGTTGTTAAATTAAAAAATAATACGAAATATTGATAATATTCCATTAACATTAAGATGTTTTCTTTAAAACTAATACTATTTTAGGAAACTTGAATTATGATATCCAATAACATTGATTATAGGAAAATTAGGATTGATTGTAATGTATTTAATGTAATAAGCTATTGATTTCAAACCATTTTATTAACAATTTATTAATTAAGTACTATTTTTCATTATTTCACCATTATAATTATGAGTAAAAATTAAGATATCTTTCATCGTTTCCAAGTTAGTTGTAAATAAAATAAAATATCTTTTTTCTTTATTTTAAAGAAATCTGAATAATGAAATCAATGGATTTACTAAAATTTGATTGGATATTTTTATTCTTAAATTAAAGAAAATATCTTTGAATTGTTTATGTTATCTTTGAAATGATGAAATTTGCCATATATTAAAGAAAACAATATTTATATAATATTTTTAGTAAATCAATCGATTGAAATCATAGAAATTAAAACTGTATTTTCTCTGAGTGTGTAATTAATAAATTAAATAAATTGTAATGAATTCCTTACAGTTGCTTTTAACAATGATAATGAAATTACATCTTTACAAAAAAATAATAGAATTAAAGTTAGAGAAAAATGTGAAAATGGCCATTATATAATGATCATTAAGGCATCGCGATAGCGATGTCAGAATCGAAGTTTCCGGAAGGAAAAGGGTTTAAGAGTTAACACTTGGATAATTTATCATTTATATATACTACCAGTATACACAATTATCGATTTCATATACTCCTGAGCTCGGAAAATATCTTCAGTAACTTTTTGTAAACGTGAGCTAAAAATGGGACAACATGCTGTGGTCAATAAAATTTGAGTAATTATCTACGTGAAATATGTGTATAGAAGTTAGAAAATAATCAAAATAAAGAAATTATTGGTTCCGGCCTTTTTGTCGAAATAGACGAGTTTATTTGTGCGTAGAAAAAATGATGCTGAACGTATTCTGCCACAGCAATGGATTTTCAGTGGAATATATCGGGAAACCAAAGGGTGTTATATTAATTTATTACAATATAAGTGTACCTTGCAGATCGAACGGAGAAAACCTGTTCACCTATAAATAATAAAAAAAATATAAAAGACCAAGCTCAATAATTTAAAATGTTGTCAGATTGTTGAAAAGCTTACAATTATTTGCAGCGAGCAGAATTCCAACATAATATTGTTAACCATACCTAAAATTTTGTAGATCCGAACTCAGAGACTCAGACCTAAAACATGGAGAAGTCGTAGGGCTCTGCTAAATGGGGAAATAAAAAATGTCATGAAACTAAAAAAAAATTTCTGGAATCGTATTTGTCAGAATTTATGCGGAGAGCACGTCTCAGGGATCCTATTATGCATTTTAAACATTTAAACTATCTTAAATTACATTTTATTATTAATAATATATATAATTTATTTATTTATTATATTTTTTATTTTATGTATGGAGGGGGGGGGGGCGATAACAAACAAGAAGCTACCTACCAAAAATATTAAGTTTACCTTAGTATATATATCTTATATCTGTGTTTAAATCGTATTTAAGTAGTGGCTAAGGTGTATTTTCAATACAATCATATTTCAGTGTAATTATAATATAAAAAGATATACATCTTTTTTTTTCTAGATAAAAAATTATTTATACAAGCGCATCACACTATATTCACACTGTACAGTGTAATCCAATGATAATATGTTCAAACCTAACCTACTGCGTATTAATAGTTGTAAATTAAACTACAATATTAAATCAACATTAAGTAATATACATAGGCAGTTCAATAGTTGTTATTAGACCATTAGAACATTTTCCTGAAGTCCTACCAGTATTGTTCTCCGTAAAAAATTAAATATAATTTAATTATTTTTATTCAATTGTAACACATTTAATACAGCGATAAACTCAACACCTATTGGCTATTATTATACCACAGCCCACGGAGTAGTGCTTATTTGCCCTACTTTAAGATTCCGTATAGCGCAATAAACGTACCGATTTTAAAATGATGTTTGTGTTTATTTTAATTGGTGAGGTGTACACAGCAGTCGGTCGATAAAATGCTCCGATTTTAAACGTTGAGAATACTCATTACCTAATGGTAATAAAGTATCGAATTTACACAGGGACACGACACACATGTAGAAAACGTGTGTACCTAAGTGTTCTAAGTATACTAGAGTGTTGTGTGTTTAGTGTTGTCACTGTTGTATGTGAAAACTAAAATAATCATTTAATATTCAACTTAATATTGTTTATTGAATTATTACACCCAAAAAATCGATCGGTTATATTTTTTTTTTAAGAAAAAGAATATAAAAAGTAAATAATAATTGAATAGATACCTGTGACTCACACAGCCTGTGAGTAAATTGTGCAATCGGCGATCATACATATTTTGGCGTTTTGTTTAAGAAATAAAAAAAGCATAGAAAACTAATAAGAAAAGTCAAAACTCAAAAGTAGCATTTTACTAATATACTGTGTCTGCATAGTCGCATAGAAACTGACGCCATAGACCATAGTCACCCGTCGACCATCGTCGTGTCATCCCCTTATCTATGTTTATTTTACTTACGATGCACCCGTCGATGTTCAACGACGGTGGATAATGTAATATGATTTATGAATAAATACAGTACGATCAGGGGCGTATTTAGGCACAGGCCCTATAGGCCCGGGTCTAGAGCGGCAACATTTGGAGGGCGGCAAATTTTAACGATATTTTTTTACAAAATTACAATAAGTATTTTTCATTTGATGAAATCAAACTTATAACTAATTTTTTGTTCGCACAAAATTAAACATCTATCTACATGTACCTACTATATTTATACAAATTTGCCGAGGAAAAAAGTAGAAGAAAAAATTTAAAGTTTTAATATTTGTAATTTAATGTTCATTAATAATGTATATTTTTTAATATAATAAATTGAGTACGATATTAAAAATTAAATATAAATTTGATATTATAAATAATTAAATATGAAAATATTAAGTTTATAAAAATTATTTTTATATTCAGGACCTAGTACAATCCAAGTAATCCAACACTATAGAAATCATTTTTAAAATTTAATTTAATAACTAGGTTTCGGGACTTCTTGCATTTGCATGTTTTTTGTAGAATGAGTCATAGATTATTCTAGGTGAGTTATAAATTTGTTTTATGAAATGGCAAAACTATTAACTAAATACTAAATTTAAATTTGCATATTTGTACATATTTTTAAGTTTTAACTTTTTAACTTTGTATGTACGTACAATTGTCGGGAATAATTATTATATTATTTATATATAATTTATTTTTTTAAATAAATTAAGGTCGTATAATCTGTCGTATCTGACTCGTAAGTCTGTTTACGATAGTTTCTTTGTCGCTTAAGAATAAACCTTTTCATCGACAATATCAACATTTGTATAGTTGTAGTAAAACATAATCAAATCTAGATTCTAAATTGTACGACGAAATGAAAAGCAGTACGTGTTCGTTTGTTAACCATGGTTATGTACCAACTTAATTTTTAAATTTTTAAATTTATAATATGCTTTATGCGTTTTCAAAACAAAATAAAATAATATTAGCAGCCTATTTTTAAGTATATTTTGATAATGTCAAGTACAAGTCCCGAACCATAGTGTGAATAAATAAATAAAAATGTACAATTTTTAATTTTTTGAATTTATTTTTGGAATTGTAACTAATATATTTATTTCATAATTAATTTTTTTTCATATTTCAATTTTATAAATATGTATGACAAATAAAATAATATACTATATAGTAAACTTTATGGTCTTTAGTGTTGGTCGTAGATTTTTATTGTAACTTGAACATCTAACGAGTTATAAACAAAATTAGTGAAAAAGGTGCGTGACCCTATTAAGAAGGGTGGAGGGGCTAATACAAGGGGCAGGTGTCTGGACATTTAGTATGTTTATAAGTAAGGTACTTATAACCTAAATGTGTACTAAAATTCATCTTTCTACGATATTTTTTAAAGAATATTGTAATGTATTTCTGATTCTTCTATTTTGTAATAGTCAACAAATTGTTTAATTATATCGTCACCAACGAATACATATACAAATTTAATAATATATTAATTTGTAAATAACGATTAAATTTAATTGTTGTGTAATAGATTTAAAAGAAAGTCCTAAAAAAATTTAAAAAAATTATAATAAGTAATTGATTCTAAAAATAAAGTATAAAAATAATACAAAACTCTAAGTAAATTACTTAAATACTATAGATACCTATTATAATATGGCTATAAAAACGAATTATTTTATATTAAAAAATTTGAAAAATACCTAAATTATACATTTTATTTACTAAAGTTAGTAAAGGATTCCTGTACTATATTAATTTGTACCAAATACTACAACATCAATCTTTTTCTTCTTCTTGGGTATTACCGGCCACTAGGACCATCCCATCGAACAACCAGTGGCGTAATTTCAATTTTTTTTTTTCAATGCGCATGGCGTATAGAGCGCAAACCACTATAAATTATTCAGGCCAATCAGTTTATAAAGTGTGCCAGATTACTACAATATTGGATTTTAAATACGCAAATGTATATCCTGCGCGGTCCAAATGACGCCACTGCGAACAACCAATCCTCCAGGTCTCTCTGTCCGCTGCTTTTGTTCTCCAATCTGCAGGGCCACACGTCTCTTTTTACTATATTATCTTTCCATCTTAAACGGAAACGCCCAAGAGGCCTCTTTCCTATTGGGTTCTCTGCCAATACCACGTGCGGTAGTCGGGTCTGACTACGCTACGCGTGACCAGCCCACTTTAGCCTCCGACTTTGGATTATATCCAATATGTTTGGCTTCTGAAAGAGATCATCTAGTTCTTTGTTTCTACAACATCAACACCTACATCATGAATAAGCAAGTGAAATAAAATATGTGTAGACATAAACAATATTTATGAGACTCACTCCCCCGTGATACGTGCAAGTTTATGTGTAAAGGCATGCTACTCATACTAGAATATAAACAAATTTTCAAAAAGCTTGAAAATATTCAATAATTTAATACATCAAATAAAATATAAAAACCAATTGAATAATACCTATATAACAGAAACATTTATTTGTGAAAAACATTTTACTACTACTATTTTCATAGACATACTAATAATATAATATTAATCATATACTTTTATTTTAACTTATTGCATGCAGTTGCAGTTATATAAGTTCGAACATAAACTATACAGAGTGCTTCAAACGACACTTATTATTATAATTAACATAATTTTAAGTCAATAAAAATCCACCCTTTATTATATTTTGAACAATAATGAAGTATAATATACGTTAATATAGTTAAATGGTAAATGTATATTTAATACTTTTAGAACAGAATATGTTATTAGACGTATTCTTTGTAATAATAATTACGCTGTACAGTAATAATGAACTGTGCGACAGAAACGAATATTATATGTATTTCAACACTATACATATTATATAGTTGTCAATAGCATGCAGCAGCCAGCAATAGATGTTTATAGTTTTTGTATATTTGTTCTAAATGTGTAAAAACAGCATATTTAATTTGAATATAACAGTCAAACTTAAAATAATACTACTATTTTATATATTAAAATAATAATATACAATTTCTTTATTTACTTACATATTTTTAACATTAAATAATAGGAGGGAGTCAATGGAAGGGCAATATCAAATGTTAGAGGAGTGTACTTGCCTACCCTGGCCCCCGTGTAGCGCCGCCCCTGACTATACTATCAATTATTAAATCGGTTTAGATTCATATCCGAAGTTTCCAATTAAGGCAATGTCAAATTATATAATATATACGTAGATATTTTGCACAATTTTGGTATTATTGGACGTGTTTCGTATTTAGTGTAGTATTGACAAAAATATCTCTTTTGCATTGTTGATTTTTGTAATTTTTTGTATAGGGTTTATAACATTTGGTATTTTATGCTGATTTTAGTGATTTTACAATTTGAGTTGATATAGATATCAAAGCATTACTAGTTATTATTAATAATATTAATAATATTATTAATATTATTTTATTATTAATATTATTATTATAGTTCATGTTTATATAATGTTTGTTCGTAACAAATTATCATTATGATGATGTATGATTGGTTTACCTAGTAAATCTATGCATTTTTATTTTTGCAATTTTATGAAAGAAATTTTATTGTGAAACGATATTGGTTGAATCCATTATTCTATAAATTGGGTATATTCCCACTATCATGACTTTTAAAATATAAAATTTGTTACATACCTAATCAAAACATATTCATTTCTTTACATTTATTTTATTTATTTGAATATTTCATGCAATTATGTTCCGTAAACTTATTTATTCATAAGATAATTGTAAATTTATTGTATGAAAACATATTGAATTATAATAACGTGTTATGTGCGTTGAAATGGGATGAATTTTAAATTAAGTAAAATAAATTATCATGTTTATTAAGACTTTTTTTTTAATTCTGGTGTGTATATGCATTAATCATTTGTAAATAATTTTAATATTTTATTTAATAGTTTAGTTACAGAAAATTTAACTATTAAAAATTAAGAATTTCTTTAAAAAGCTTTAAGATTTAGGCGTAACTGCCCTTTCACTAAAGCTTTTTCAAGACGTCCTTACAAGCGACACAACTTACAACAGCATTTTCATGATGGTTAAATGAGCCATCTTTTAAAGTACGTGTAAATTGAATATTGACTAATTATCAATAAACTAAGCTAGTCGAACCTACGGGATATATTTCAGTGAACGGTTTTCTTTGTTAATAAGTCAATGCTTTTATTCGATTATTTCGATACTCTAGTCTCGATAAATATAATTTTTTGTCATCGTATTTTTCATCCTCGAAAATCGCTTCTTCTATAATTCATATAACTATGATCCATAATGATACGATACTAAATAATAATATTTTAACAATAATCAAACGAAAATACTATGATTATTTTTTATAACGTCATTGTAATCGGCGTTTTATTATATTGTTATAAACTAATCACCATGGATAAATGTTTACTATAACAATTATTATTAAAATAAACAGACTTGATTTTGTGCTACCTTCATTCAGAGTTTTTGTAAAGGTTGTATTTATTATTCTATATTGTATACACATCAGTTATATACTAAAAAAATATGGATTCATCAACGAAACTTCGCGCTTTTACTGGTACGTTAAAATATATTTAAGAAATACAATCCTGCGCCCGCATATGCAGATATTTTTGTAAATCGCGTTATAATAAGTATACGTTTTCAGTATTATCAGTGGCGATGGCTATAGGTGTCATAATTCGACAAATGGAGTGGTCGTCTCTGATCCCGATTTCCGGTGGTGGCCTTTGGTGTTCGCTTTCGCCCATCGTGTTCGTAGCTGGTGCCGTGATTGGCGCATTGCTTTCGGGGCCTGTCTGGAGGCGTTTGGACAGCCGACTGGGCATGGCATTTTTCGATGCCGTCTTGGTCGGCGGTCTATGCATCGTTACTCTACCAGTAACACTCACGGAGTTGATGGTTGCTGGTAGATTATTGCTCGGAATCGGTTCAGGCGCAATGTCCGCTATTGTACCCGCATACGTTGGCGAGATTTCGCACCCAAAGTTCCGAGGTATTTTTTTTTTTAACAATTAACGCACATTCGTTTTTCATTAGTACTTAAAAAATTGTAACCATAAGTTCATAAAATAAAATATATAGTATATAATATAAACACTAATAAATAATATATGGTAACATATTATAATATGCTACCACATAATATTATGACGAGTAGTCTAGCCTGGTGAAAAAAAATCTTTTAGTATTGCAATAAAAATAAATCAGGTGCAGTTGAATAACAGTTTTTTCTATCGTTGTGATTTCAATTTTCATTTTAATTATCACCAAAGGCCCATTTTTTTTAAACTTTATATGAATTATAGTTTAATTATTAAATTCCAGTTGACAAAAAAAATTTTCCCAATTATTTAGTTTAAACAATAAGGGAACATTTCAGGAAGGAAATAGTGGCAATAGTGCAAATATCGCGACCAAAAAAATTCGTAACTATTTTATATTAATTTGAAGCTGATACAAAAAAACGATTACTAATTTACTTTCTCTGTTTCCATGGAAAAAATTATTATTTTAATTCGGTCTAATATTATAGATAATTTTATTATTTAGAAATATTAAACGATTCCTACCCTGGATGCGAGACAGTTTAACAGTTACAATGATCTATATGATTTATTTATGTTTTGACTTCTAAATATTTTATTATTTTTCACCCCGTGCTTAAATCATGAAAAATGTGATTATTTTTTTCATGTGCCACGGCGATAGTAAAATAGCGCCTTTAGAGAGGGAAAAATCGTGTCTATCTCTGTATATATCTGCACCAGATAAATCGTATTCAATTAGTATCCCTTTTCTTATGGACGGTTAGTGTCGTTAGTGATATATGAAATCTACAAGTTAGGTCGTGTTCACAGCTACGTCATCTGTCGCGTCGTGTCGTGTTCAAAAGTTGAGCTCGGCCAACTTACGGTAAATAATGGTTAGTGACTGATACCACGATTACAATGGTCAATCTGCAGATTACGAAATAATAAGAAACACGACTCGACAAAATGACGTAGCCGTGAACTCTATATTTTCAGTATACCACAGATAAAATAAATATCTAATAGGTAACCTTTTACGATATGTGACGGTAAAGTCATGAACCTCAGTATTTCAAAAACAATGATGCCCAGCTATAGTCGTGTGTACCTATTACTGCTTATAATGCATTTTTGCTTTTCTTTTGCGGAAAACATCGATCGACTGTCGTTTGAGATTTCTATCACTTACAAACAATATTTTTTTTTTTTTCGTAGGCAAAATGGGTATGCTGTTCCCCGCGATCGTGGCAATGGGCGTCGTGATATCCGACGTGTTTGGCCCATTTGAACAGTATGATAATCGCCGACCTTTCAGCATACCGTTCAACGTGTATTGCTGCTTGTTCGTTGTGTTACACGCGATCGGATTGTGTTTCGTACCTAAACCGCCGTACTCAACACCGAACAATTTTTTCGAACCAAACCATAGCAACGACGAATGTCTGAGTACTATAAATTTGTTGGACGAACCCTACAGGATGGACGTATTGCACCCAATGGTACTTATATTATATTTACATAATATATGATAATATAAACAGAAGAAAGAGAGATAATTACATGCGATTTCGTGTAAGAGAGATTTATAATTATAATACAAAATACGTATGGTTGTGTGTGTGTGTTTTTTTAAATAGTTTAATTCCGATTACCGGAACATATATCGACGAAGCTCATGGCAGATATTGGAAGCATTTAGTCACCGTGCGGATCGCAAAGCACTGCTGATCGCCGTTGGATGTATGTTTTTCCACCAAATGTCTGGAATGAATGTAATAATATCGTACATGTTTTCTGTAATGAAAATGGCTGATATTGATGTCGACCCTAAAACGATATACATCACATTAGGACTCGTTCAAGTTAGTTACAAATTTGTATTTTACGTCAGAATTTGATTCTTACATTTCAGCTCACGCCTGAAACATAGGTATCAGGTATAATATACTTAAACATTAAATCGAATAATATATTTTAGGTCATTACGATGCATGTCGCAATAATTATCATAGACAGCAAAGGTCGTCGTATGTTATTAATATATTCGGCAGTGATTATGTGTCTATGTTTGGTTGGTTTGGCGTTCTGCATCATTATTAAAATGCAACTAAATGCTACTACGTTCAGTGATATATCGATGGTTCTCGTTATGTTTTTCATTGTGGCGTATTCTTTAGGATTTGGACCTGTCCCTTGGGTTATATTGGGAGAAATATTTTCGACCAAAGTACGTATATAAATTACCTCAATATAATACCTATTATATTATTATTATTTATATAATGAATACTTCTACACGCGTAAAGCGAATAATATCTCATAACATATAATATATATTATCTTCTCAAAATATATAAATTAATATTTTCAATAATAATATCTAAGAGAACCAATTATATACACAACTATAATTTATAGTAAAATATATGAATATTATGGTTATTTTTTAGGTAAAGTCGTACGGAATAAGCTTTACATCAGCTATAAACTGGCTACTAGTCTTAGCAAATGCTTACTTTCCATACGAAATGAACCAGTTTTTCGACATCGAATATTTATTTTTGTTTCACTTTGTGTTATGCGTTTCTGGTGCATTATTTGTGTGGTGGTTTGTACCAGAAACAAAAAAATTCAGCTTAATAGATGTCCAGAGGCAATTAGACATCGATAATGAACATATATATTACATACCAGTATAATAATATAATATGTCAACTCCGTGTGGCGTTGCCTCACCTGCATGTGACGATATGTCACAAGAAAAATGGCTATTTCTTTGTATTGTGATATTGTTGACCTTTATTATTTGTTTTTCATTATATGCTTTATTTATTCATACCTATATTACTTAACCATTGGATTGTGTCATCCGACCTACTTATTATGGTAAATCAATTTTTTTAGTAACAAATAAATAACTATTTTATTACTTACTTAGGTAATAAAAGTATTTATTAAGCTCTTTTTTTAATTTGACATATTTTACCTGTATTCAATTGTATAGCCAGTTTTAGGAACTTCCAATTATTAATAATTTATAATCAATAAGGCTGTGATTTAATCAACTCACATGACTTTTTGTGAAGTACCTACCTATATTATATTTCTTCATTGAAGCAATGTTTAGTCAACATTCATTAAACCGTGACTTTAACAGATTGATATTATTAATTAATCTCTTTATGCATCGCTGCAGACCTGCAGTCACCTATTGAAATTAGGAATTAGGATTGAAGGGAAATTCCTTTTGTAGTTTTGTGTATGTTTTTTTTATCCAAATTTTAAATCTGAGTGAGTCCCAGGTATATTAATAAAACTAACTAAATAACTGCTAAATATACCGACAATAAATTAATTTAAGATTTTAAGCATATCATTATTAATGCTGATATTCTTTAAAATAATATATGTTTTTGTCTAATAATATTTTTCATATTTTAAACAACGAGTTTAGCTAATCATATAATTTTATTATTTAAATTTTTAATTAACCGATTATTTTGCCAATTTGTGCCAAACGTGACAGTAAAATGTTTGTTTTCTATATTTTGTAATTGTATTACGTAGGTAATAGTCATATAGATATATAAATATTTTAACAATTGGTTAGTTTGTCAATCAAACGATGTATGCTCTAATACTCAGGCATAGATAACGCTACTTTCCTATTTTGCCTAATACCATAAAATATGTACATAAACAGCTTTATGGTATTAAAAAAAAAATTATTAATTTTAAGGATAAACAATTTTATTTGGAAAATCAAGAAAAATAGGTGGGTAACCAGTAGCGTGTCCAGCACAAAATAATTGGGTAGGCTCGTTTTGTTCTATAGTGTGTAGAAGCGTATTTACAGTTTTGGCGTCGTGGATGCAAAAATATATTGGCGTCCTATTTTCCCTTAAAAAAAAACTTAATCCTACAAATTTAACTTCTAGCGCGGCGCCCCTTTAAGAGGCTTATGTACAATTTGGTGGCCAAGGCGATTGCCTACCTTGCCCCTCCCTAAAAATGTCTCTGAGTATGTGTGTGTTTATAACTTTTAGGGAAGATTGGTCATATCACATGGGACATGGTTATAATAATAATATTCAATAATAAATATGAACAATACAATTTTTATTTGTTATGACAAAAACCAAACAGTCAAATAAAAATTGGGCAGACCCGGGTCTAGTCGGCCTACCCTGTAAGGCTGTAAACACGCCACTGTGGGTAACACCTTCTTGTACAGTAGGTATCGAGGAGAGGATTTCTATAATGAATGTAGATATTCGATTTGAATAAATTCAATAATATATCATTGTACATGGAAAACGAATTTGAGCGGAGGAGCCTATATCACTATTCACTAAGTATGTTTCATGTTATATTCTTTTATATTGCTAGCAGGTAAATTTATTTTTTTTACTAAATAATACAGTATAGATTGAATAATTTTTACCGAAAACATTGCATTTGAAAATATTATTGCAATATGTATAATAAATTAATAAAATATAATATTATAGTAAAAATTCCCCCCCCCCCCCACGAATAATGTTGAATTATAACAAAATTAATGTTGTTATTCATAATTTAAATATTCCAGTATGATCTTTTTATGAGGAACTTTGAATTCAATTGTTAATAGCCTTATTATAGGTATAGGTACCTACTGCCTAGTATAAGGCTATACAACTTCATAAATTGCTCGTTAACTTTTGTCATAGGTTGTTTTAACGTATGATTGATATAGTTTTTGCTCAAACAGAATAATAAAAAAAAATGTCTTATGTTTTTTTTTTAAATATAATACTGCAACATATATGAATATTAAAACAATGACATAGCCAGGATTTTTTCGGGGATGGATGATAAATTTTTGTAAAGTACAATTTAAGATATTGATTCTATGGAAAATTGTATAATCTTTAATTTTGGTTATAGGTATTGATATTGTTACTTGAATAGCTGACGAGTTATAAGCAAAACTAGTGGAAGAGGTACGCCACCCTTTTAAGAGGGGTGGGGGCTACGCACAATGGTTGGGTGTCAGGACTTTTAGTATGTTTATAATTGAGATACATAAATTATTTATATACCAAAATTCTACTATCGGGAATTTAGTTCTGAACTTTATGCTAAACTAATTGACTGGACTATTAATAATAGTGACTATATGTCCAATAATAGTATTCATTAATAAAAATATTCTTTTCACTGCAGAATTAGATCCAGACAGTGAAAATGTAAATTCTACAACTTTTATGAACATAGTATGTTCTAGTGTCACAGACCACATTTAGCTGTTAAAATATAATGACAAACCCAAAAGCTGTAGCTATATTTAATCAAATTCGTTTTCATATAATCTCAGCCTTGAGCAGTTTCCAATTTCAGTTGGGGTATACAAACAAATTGAAATTAGCAGAAGTCATAGATAATAAGATAGGTAATATATTGGTTTGGATGGTTTAAAATACGTAAAATATATTTACACAGTTTGGTCGAAATAAGTGTAAACCTCAACACTGACATTTAAATGTACCTACCAGCAATGCAATTTTGAATTTTAAAACGCACACTACACAGAGTTAAAGGTAATATCAATCATTTTTGTTATTTTTACGAATAAGACTAACTTGTATTTTAAACATAATAAAATAATAAAAATAAACTAAAACAAATCTTTATCATTGAAGATATAATAAATAATATCATATTTTAATGCAAATACTTATTTTTAACATACATTTTATGTAAATTTAATAATACAAAAGTAGAAAAAACAATAGTATATAGGATATATTAAATAGAAAACATTTCAATATTTATTTATATATTATATATATATAAAAAAATACCTACTTATTAATTAATTAAACACAATTAAATAATTGGTATACACATACATAAAATACTGATCAAGTTTTATCTAAAATTTAATACTCATATTTCGGTCTTATTGAGCTGTAATTAATACTAAATAAATTAATATACACAGAATTTAAAGATATTTAAGTAACATATACATATTATAATTTTTTAAACTTGACCAGTTCAATTTTCTTATAATAATTGTTAATAAATAATTAAGATCATATTGTATAATTTTACATACTCAAAAAAGTTTTTCTTAGGTATAGTAATTCCTATTTCAAAAATTAAATGCATGGTATTGCTTAGTGAAATTCATCAAAATAAAACTACAGAATGACGTTGTGACTTAAATAAACTATAGCTAATTAATAATGTATATATTATAGCTACGGTCCAAAAAATAAATGCTATAAAATAATAGTTATTATGTATTATTAATTTAATACTGTACAAATAATTAATGTTATTTATTATATTAAATTAAGAAAAAAAAAGCAAAAAATGGCAGTAGTACAGCTGGATTACCTGTAAATACTAGGTACAAAATTAAAATTAATTACAACTCAAATAAACATAAGACTAAACTGTTTTAAAACTATAATAACTAACAATAAGGAAATAAACTAAAAATACTACAGCATGAAATAAAATTTGTCAGTATTTAACACAAGTTCCAAAAAAAAAAAAAGTATAAATAAATAAGAAATGAAATCATCAAGTTAAATTCATTTGAAGGGTGTTAATGGAATTATTTCATTACTAATTTGCTATATAAATCATTCATTTATCAACTGAGATTAATTTTCAATTAAATATGAGAATATACCCTAATTAGTACAGAAAAAATATATACCACAACATAGGACATACTTAGTAAAAACAACACTGTTAGTAATAAATCAATATTGAATATTTATATAAATTATTACTATTTAGAACTAGACTAGCTAATGAAAAAAAATGTACACTAAATATTTTAATACTTCAACTTTGAAAAAATACCAGTCTAATTATTGCAACATATTATGATGTATATATACATTTGAGTATCAGTTTCATTAACTTAGTTACAAGGATTTTTATTCTAAACACAAGTCTCATCATTTTCGTCGCTATCCGATTTGTTAGTTCTGGCAAGTGTATAGCCAGATGCTTTATGAGATTTTCTCATGTCTTTTTTTCTTTTGTTGGCATCTGTCCATCTCTCTTTTTTTGGCGTTATTGTTTCATACGTGTGATTCAATGGATTCGCACTTGAACAATCAGACACTATCACATGTGGACTATTGCAAGTTTCTTTTTCGCTTATGTTCCGTCCACAATCGGTGACACTGTCTGAAATACCTTCACAACTAGCACCACTCATTTGGCTGGTTACAAATTCTTCAGTTGAGTAATCTCTTGGTTGCATATATTTATGTTGATATTGTGTATGGCCATCTACTTCAACATACTCATGATCAGTAATGGCACTATCTGAGAACACACCATTTTGTTTTAGTTCTAGCCGTAGATTATTGGTTTTACCATTTTGACAGTAGTAAGCACCATTGTCAGTTAGTTCTGGCGAAGTCAGTGGTGGACGTCTAGGTAAATTATTTTGTTTTCTCCTTTGTTTTTTGAAAAACCGTTTCGCTACAGTTATTTGATGTGGATTGTAATAATCAATTTGATGTTCTGCATTTAATTGATGTCTCATCATTACAAGTTGTAATTGAGGTGATCTAAAGGATTGCAGTGATACCACTTCACTATTAGACTTTGGTCTCACAGATTGAAAACTATCAGTCCTAATAGATGGAGCACGGACTGAATCTACTACTTTTTTTCTTCCCCATCGATGTTCTTTGAGTTCTACAAATGCGTTCTGGACATCATTTCGTACAAATATGTAAAACCACATTATCAAAAAGTTTTGAAATATATTAAAACAAGCAAACCATACACCCAACCATAGTTGTATTGTTGGACTATGCATGACTGTTACATTAAAATAAGTCATTGCAACAGTCAACAAATATCCCAATAGAGTTCCGTTAAAAAATCGTAGTTGGACAACAGGAGACTGTTCGGGGTCTTCTACTTTGCTTGATGGAGTAGTGAGACTGCGACAACTATTATGTTCAACCATGCTATTTGTCTGATCTAATAGTTCCAAGTCAGTGGCTTGGGTACCTTCTGAAAGTTGTACGTTGGAGTCGAGATCATTGGCAACACAGGAAATAATTAAACTGAGGAAGAAGATACCAATAATAACCACTAAAGCTACACTAAGAATAAAACCAAAAGCAGGACCCGGTTTTAAGAAACAATAATCTCCTTCGTGACCTCCATAACCAGGCAAATTGACAGCACTTGACATTCCACACAATAACATTGGAATGCCCCAGCCAACCATATATATACCCAGTAATGGCTTTTTGACTACAACATCTTCATGTGGAATATTCATACCACCACCATCGTCAGATGGTGTGCCAGCTGGAAGGAATGGCTTATGAACTCGTTTACATAAAACTCTACAAAAAAAATTGGAAGGATAATTATTAAAAACATACATCTATTTAACTTTCATTAGGTGTTATAAATTGAATAGTCATAGACACCTTTTTATATTAATATACAATATATTGTAACTTTATTAAATATAATAAATTAACAACTTACTTAATAGTCACTGTCATCCAAAACAATGGAGCTAAACTAAAAAATTGAATCAGCAATCCTATTATTTGGCAAGTTCTTGGATTTTCAGTCCGATGAATACCATTACTAATTTCATTAAAATAAAAAATATATATTATAGGCATTTCAAACATTTACTTTTTATTCATGTTTTACTAACCAATAGATTAAATAAAACATAGCCATTGCAAACCATGTATTGGGAAGAGAGTGCTTCAATTTTTTAGCCATTTGTATGTTGCTATTGAGTATTATATAGAGAGTGACGGAAAATAAAAGAAATGTACTTCCCGCAAAAGTGCCAATGTAAATTGATGTATGTGCAAATAACTTTGCTTTTTTTTTAACAGTACTGAAACATTAAATTAGGTAAATTAATTAGATTTTTAAGATTTAAAATAATGAATACCATTATCATACATATTTGTTGTCGAAGGAAAAATATTATGCACCAGTGTTGGACTCATGGTCAATGCAAAATAACCAAATCTGTTACATGTATACTCCAACATGCCACCAGTAATGCGTGCTAGCTGACAACTGGTGTTTGGATTTATATCCCACAATCCTGATAAAGGATTCCACCATGATGGGCTAGGTCTCATTGTTAAATAATGATCATAATTTTCAGGTTGACGTAATGTTAAGATTAGTGGTTCTGGTACAACATCCATTTCAACACCAACTAACTTTGTTACTAAAATGCAAGACTTTATTTCTGTAGGCAGTAAAGTAACATTGTCTTCAGCTGTTATCATTGGCTCGGGAAACATTTTTCCATCTTCATACACTATGAATACTAATTTTATTTCATTACTAACCAAATCTGTTTTCGAGTCACTCATGAATAATGAATGTGGTACTTTTATCGAAGCTTCAATAATCTAAGCAAATTTAAATAAGATAATAATTAATTTATATATTTATTTATTTATTATTGCATTAAATAAGATATACAAGACTAATATATCTTGGATTAATGATTTGTTTGAAAAATGTATAATATTAATTTACTTTGTTTTGATAAATACTATCATTGTTATAAACATGACACATCAATGAATTCATTGTAGTAGGGGAATCTTGGTCTCGACCCCATATACATATTAATCCATTGAAATTTTCTTTTGAAATAATAAATTGTTCCATTGCTATAGCTGATGTCTAAAATCAATATATACATATATTCTAATTTAAATTAACAATTGTTACAATATTTGAAAATCATTAATTATTTTTATTTTTACCCATCGAGAATTTAATGGTGAAGCAAATTCTAAAGAAGTTTCTAAAGCATTCACAAGTCTGGAAGTAGATTTATCATTTTTTTGAGCAGCTAATAGTAATTCTCTAGGTAGTTCAGCCATCAAACTTATTAAATCTACTACAATTGGTGCTAGCTGATAAATATAAATTCATGTTAGATTTAATAAAACAAATTTGATAAATATATAAAATTTAAATACCGATTTTTCATTGCGTATTACATCCAAATAGTCATCTACTATGTCTGCAATAAAACTAATATCAAGATTATCTTTAATTTCATTAAAATGATCTCTTGTATAATTAAATAATTGCCTAGCCGTTTCTGAGCTATCTTTATGAGTAACATTTGTCTAAAAAAAAATAAAAACAGCAATGAAATTAATAATTTTTAATATTATTAATATTAAATTATTCTCATACTTTTGATTGTGTGTAAAAAATACGAGTGGTTGGACTTGTATAAGGACAGTCTAAAGTATCTGGTACTTCCCATACACCATTTAAATTACAATGTCTACTGACTGTGCCTCTAGCCAAAGGTTCAACTTCTTCATTTGCTTGACATTGTTTAACAGTTATTACGTCCGAGACGGTACGGGTCCAATAATATGTTCCTTTATTGTCTTTACTCTCTAAAATTATTAAAACAATTTTTCTCTAAATTATACTAATACATAAAAGTGTAAGATAATAACAAATTAATTAATGGTAAATCACCTTCAACCCCACAGAATTTAGTTTTATTTGAAATAACAGTCAGTGAAATTGATTGAATTCGAGTTCCACTAGATGAGTTCAATTTACATTCATATTTTCCAGTATGATTTGTATTAAGTTTTGCTATTGACAAATTACTGTAAAAGAATGCCAATCAAAATTTTATAGAATACCATTTATACCTACATATTTTTCATAATAATAAGCTTATATAATTTGACTTATAAAATCAAATAGTAAAATGCATTATAATTTATGATAAGTAGCAAATATTAGCACTAAGCACTAACCTTTGAATTAAACCAGTGTTTTCAAAATCTCCGTCAGTAACAATTATTGAAGCATTAGTATTTAATGCATTTATATTCCAAGCCAAAATAATACCTTCTAGAGCATCTGTACCAACAGCACGACATAATAGCTCTATTGAATCGCCTTCAAAAAGAACCTTTATAAAAAGGGTAATTTTAAAATAAGTATATGAAATTATATAAGCAATGTTTTAAACACCATTAAAAAGTAAATAAATTCGAAATTACAAGATTTGAGTTAGGTAAAATTTCGATAGCTGGAGGTGTATTTGATTTTGGGCGCACACAGTTCAACATATCAAGACGTAGATTTTTAATAGGTGTGTCTTTCAAGGAAGTTGGTTCATGGCATTCAGATTTTGGTCCTAATTTTACTTTTTTTTTGACCCACTCAAGAAAACCAGAAATTTCACAATCGCAAACTAATGGGTTATCTGATATATCTCTATAAGTAAACAAAGTATGTAAACCAATGTTAAACATTATTCAATAAGAGTAATATATAAATAATACTTACAATCTAGTGAGATGAATCAAAAATGTAAATGTATTGCCTGGTATTTGAGCAATCATATTTTTGTTTATTTTTCTGTAAAATAAATAATACTAATCAGTTAGTTACATATTGTCAAGTTATATGACAGCAACAAAAAAAGTGGAATGTTAAATATTGTAATTAATTAATAATAATTTCTTACAATTGTTCTAATGAGTAGAGCCCTTCAAACATGCCTTGAGATATATTTCTGAGTTTGTTGTCAGTCAATGTCCTATGATTTAATACATTTAATATATCATTAGTAATGTCATTATTCATTACAAAACATCAAGTTAAACAACTCACAGTATTTTAAGATTTGGTGTACCACGAAATGCTCCATCTTGAATAATAGAGATTAGGTTTTTGGTCAGATCTCTGTAACATACATAGATTATAATATTGTACAGTGAAGAATTATATTCAAAAGTAGTCTTACAGCTTTTGTAAAGTTTGAATAGGTATGGCGTTTGTGGGCAGAGCAGCGATCACGTTGCTGGACAGATCCCTAAGAGTAAAGACACACAATATTATTATATGTTTAAGTAAAAGAATACTGATCAAGTGCCCACATTGGTTCATTTAACTTACAAGAATGTGACTCCAGTAAAGTTTGACAGCTGAACCAGTGGTATCTCACTGAGATACATGACAGGCTTATCAAGCCCGCCGCATTTAACTTTGCTGAACTTGTCGCCGACCCGTCTCTTCGGACAGACGCACCGTTCCGGACACGCCGCGACATCCACAGGCGTCACTGTCACTGTATCAGTAGTCTTCTGGGCTGTTACTGCAACGACCAACAGCAACAACCACAGTGCCCACAGCCATGAACCGCGGTACATGACGACAATCCTCCTGACACGACCACCGACCTCGGTCTGCCGTCTACACGGAAACGGTTCGCGAGACCACCTCCTCTTCGTCCTCGTCGGACGCCTTCATCGCGACAAAACTATAATATATCGGTACGAAATCGACAACTAATGAACCGGCCCAGAAAATATGGCGAAGGTTCGCGCTACTCGTCTTCGCTATTCGTCGCGGAAAACGTTACGGTCAACTTCACGCATTTTCGGTTTGTTTACAATTTTTTTTGTTTTCGTTCTTCGTTAACTCATTAACTGTATCAATATTATTATTTATATATTTTCCTTCTTCCCTCTCCAAACAGACGAACACATAACCTCAAAACGTGCCGACCGACCGACCCTTTGTTATCTTTTCTACGGATTCCGATAATCCGTCGTCCGATTGTCGAGGGTTGTCAAGTGTCGTCGTCGTCAACCAGACAGAGACGTCCAGACGGCAGACGCGGCTGTGACGAGTGACGATCGTTGCCCGCGACTATAACAATAATAATTATATTCGCGATAGCGATATAAGCATTGTTATCCGCGGTTCAAGGTCATACCGCAGAATCTTATTGTGTATTGTTGTTATTCGATAATCGTATTTCTCGTACTATCGTGTTGTTGTCGTATCGTTCTGTGATAGTAGTAGTAGTGGTTTTTTACACTTTTTTTTATCATCGCTCCCGATAACGTTATTATTATTTTGTCATTATCATAACAAAACGAGATAAATTCAATATTTATTATTACGATTTAGTATTTACCCATATTTATATTATATTGTGCGCAAAACAACGTCCGTCAGAAGTCTGTTTTTTTTTTTTTGTGATTCTGTCGTTTCTTCTTAATAATTAACGGTTACATCGTACACCGTTTTCTACACTTGGACACGCCTCTATTCCATAAACGACTCACTGTTGTCACGACGAGTGATGTTTTGAAGTCCTGCGAGTCACTACAGTCCGAGATGTCCAATACCAATGTCAACGTCAGTTTTGCTTGCCAGCGGTGTTTCACACCAATCCGGTTGGACAGTTCGTTCAACAACATCAGTGAACACACCATTGCTGAATTGTCATGTAAGTATTTTCAGATCAAAATCTGATCCCATTACGAGCTTTACAACATAGTGGATGCGATGCAATGGTTGTTGTTGTTGTTATTTGCAGTGCCGATCGTCACATGTCCAGAAGTTGATCTCGAGTCTCAGGCCAAACACATTGATCATATGATACCTGGTTTCCACTTGAACGATTCTACTAGTGGAAATAATGGCTTCACATTGTTGGGTGAAGGGGAGACACCAACTCTTAGTCATCAAATGAAGGTTAGTCAAGTACTGTAGCTAGATTATACATTTTAATGATTATATCAGAGGTATTCGTGGCTCTTAGTAGATATTAATACGAACCTCGTGTCAGTAAGTTAATATTCCGTCCTCCACGATCATGCATTATTCAAGTTTTCGCTATTCACCTACATGTGCAAAAAAATGTTATCAAAAGTGAATAACTCTTAATGTAAGAATCAGTCCACTTTTCAGAGGTATCTTGAAAGTGGTTTGAAGATTGCCCATAACTCTGATCAAACCAGATATTAATTGATTACTTTCACAAAAAAAGCAATTTAAAAATTTCCCTTAAGTTTTTTTGGTTATTTTATATAATATAATCATAATATCATTAATTTGTGTAGGTGGCAGCCAACCTTTTCGATATTGTTTCTGGAAATTCAAAGATAAACCATCCGCTGTGCGATGAGTGTACCGATATGTTGATGGACATGATGGAAGAGGAGCTTCAACAAGCCGAAGCAGACTATACAGATTACAGCAACTATTTGAAAGAGTTAGTACTATCACTACTATCTTTTTGTTGTTTAGACCAATGGTTTTATAATGGTTTGGGCTTAACTATGTTTATTGCTTAGACTTTCCACTGAAGAACCTGAAGATATGGATGCACTTAACAAAGAGTTGGAAGATGTGAGTATCAAAAATATACTTTTTATTATTTGATTTACAGTAAAAATTCATTTTTAACGTGTGGGGGAAAAAGTTCAAAAAAAGAGAATAAAATAAGTACTAAACTTGTTACTATGATTTAAGATACTTATTTTTAAATGTGCCAATAAATAATAAATTATCATAATATTGTTGTAATTAATACTCTTCTGTATAATTAATTTAAAAATATAAATATGATTATAGTTGTTAAAAGAAGAGAAAAAGTTGATGAGCGAACTAGCAAACTTGCAAGAAACTGAAAATGCATTAGATAGTGATATAAAGGAAGCAGAAAAAGAAAAAGAAAGATTAATTAAAGAAGAAGAGCGGTATTGGAAAGAATACAGTAAACACCGAAGGGATTGTATTCTTATAGAAGATAAACAAAAAAGGTTGGTTTTTTTTATGTTTTTATTATAATTTGCATTTTGAAAATTGATGGATAATTTGGCACTTTTTTATTATTTGATACTTAAAAGTAGATTGTTTATTTTTTTTATAAATTTATATAAATTTACAATATTTGTTATAGTGTGGAATGTCAAATAATTTATACCACCTCACAATTGGCCAAACTAAGAAAAACAAATGTATTTAACGCAACCTTTCACATATGGCATCATGGTCATTTTGGGACCATTAATAAATTACGATTGGGTAGATTGCCATCAGCTCCAGTTGATTGGGCTGAAATAAATGCTGCCTGGGGTCAAGTCACATTGCTATTAGTTTCATTAGCTAGATATATGAATTTAAAATTTGAAAAATATCGTCTTGTGCCTTATGGAAATCATTCTTATGTTGAAGTAAGTTATTTTAAATAGTTTGCTAATATTAATATACATCAACTGAAATTGACATTATGTTAAAAATACCATATATTGCAATTACTTAAGTCATTAAATCAATATTTTTTGTCAATATTCCTGATATGTTTTCAAATTAAATTTCAGAACAAGCTACAAAATATATTAATTGTTATTAATATAAGATTTAAGAAATAATAAGATTTACTTTCATTCATTTCCATAATTTGAAAAAAATTACAATCCACTTATAATTTTAGTTATTGATAGTTGACATTATTAGCATAGATTATATGAAATTAATTATATCTATTCTGTAGAATTAATATTTAACATAGTTAAATCAAACTTATAAGAGATAAATGTCATATATTAAAATAATTAATACCATTTAAAACAGTAGAATGACATATTATTGAATTTAATATTGGTTGAACAATTTATATTTGTAGTTACATTATATTTATATTAATATCTAATTTCTTATAAATTATTTGGTTATTAATTTAATTTATGCTAGAAGTATAAAAATGATTTGGTTGTTTATAGCTTTTTAATAATTTATAAAATTAATTTCAAATAAAAGGCACAGATTCAGTGTGCCACCTTCATAGATGATTGACCTTCAATTATCTTTACTAGTTTAATATACAATTTACCTAATACTATGACCAAATTCAGTACCTAAAATACTGAATTCCTATGGACAATACTGAAAAAGCAATATGTATAATGTATTAAGAGTATATTGTGTTTACTATATTACTAAGAGAAAAAAGAAAAAGAAAAGTTATGATAATCTCTTCACCCAAACATGCAAATTATATTATTACACAATTTCTTAACAGATATAAAGGATGTTTTTACTTAATAAATTAAACAAATTTTAATTTGACAACTTAGGGTACTAAGAATAAAAAGCAGTTGAAGTGTAATTTAGATAAATTTGTATTTTCTATCTTTTAACATTTAATATTTTTTTTATATATATATTAAAAGATATGTAAAGTTTTCATTGATAATAATTCAGGTGAACCACTTATCGAACTGGTGCTTAATTATAGTATATTAATTATTAATTAATTGTAATGCTATAGGTTTTAGGTGAAAAAAAGACATTGCCGTTGTATGGTCAAGGTGGCATACGTTTTGTCTGGAACACAAAATTTGATTTGGCTATGGTGGCATTTTTAGACTGCCTCCAACAATTTAAAGAAGAAGTCGAGAAAGGTAATTCTGGATTCCATTTACCATATCGAATGGAAAAAGGAAAAATAGAAGATTCAGCAACTGGAAATACATACAACATCCGGTAACTATTTTAACTCACTTTTATTAATATTATCAATTATTATTGAGCACTAATGTTTATAATACATTTTGTTTTTACAGAATACAATTGAATTCTGAAGAAGGATGGACCAAAGCTCTAAAGTTTATGCTTACCAATTTAAAATGGGGTTTAGGGTGGGTATCTGCTAAAATAAACCATGAAATGTAAATAAAAGAAAACTGATAATGAATTTGAAAAAGAAAAATAATATAATTTGTATTTTATAGTTTTTATATAAATGTATAACTTATTAAATATTAAATTAACAATGTAATTTATTTAAATTTAATTATTCAAAACAATTTTGTTAGTCAAAAACCACATTAAGCCAAAAAGAAAACTAGATGATCCGTTTAAAACTTCTGATTGTGTGATTATATCTCTGATTTGTGGTATAGTATATTCTACGACTTCAATGTCTTCTCCTTCGTGCGCAAGACCACCTCCTTCAGAAATTTTCATTTGATCAGTGACTTCCGTGTAAAAAAATGTCATGATGGAACCAGCTGTACTTAAGGCAGCTCTAAAAACCAAAACAAACATAATTTTTTCAATTCTTATTGTTTTTAGTATTATTATAATATTATAACATAAAATATTAATTGATTACATTAATTAAAACAAGTTTCCTTAATGAAGTGTTTTAAAAAACAATGTAATGGGTGATTAATGATTGTTAGTATTTGTTTTAAGTAAAACTATTAAGTCTAAAAAAAGAGTATTAAAATGAATGTCAATTTTTTTTTTTTTGAAGTTTGTATGAACAACATTAAAATTAAATATGTAAAGCTTATTGTGCAATATATGTATATTATATATTTTTAAATTATATACATTTATTTTGATAATAATATTGATTAATTTAAAGAAACTGTCAAGTAGTTGAATATTTATTGAAAGATTATTAAAGCTTTATTAAATAGCCTATTTAAAGCTTCATTTGACATGAATATATTTCATTTAAAATATAGAAATTACATTTACATCCCAATTAATGAAAATAAAGATGTATTTATGTCAACATATTTACTTACAAATATTACTTTTATTATACTTGATCTATTTGTAAAAGAAAAATTTATAATATTTGATGTAGTATAAACATTATCTATTTATGTACTATTAATTTACTATAAAAAATAATTTTTGAAATAGAAAAAATTGTAATTACATTACCTACAACTGATGATTTTTTGCATATCTGACACTTTGACTTCATAACCACATTCTTCTCGGACTTCATCAACAGCTATTTCTTCAAGAGTTTTGTTTTTGTCTACTATACCAGCACAAAATTCTACAGTCAAACCCATGCTAGGTGGATATTTTACAGTGTCAATGTATCCATCTTTTGGTCTATCAGATTCTGGTATACTTTTATAATATACACCTACAAGTAATAACACACGATCAACAACATAATACAATATACCAATGAGTGTTCAATTTCTACCAGGTCTAAATTGTTTAACGCACACCAATGTATTTCTGGTCCTGTTGTAAATGATCACAAACACTCTACAGATAAAACAAAAAAACCAGCTAGGTAAAAAAGTTTATCATTATAATAATAATTTTAGAGATGTTAATTAATATTGTTATACTATTTATTTTACTTTGGGTACTAAAAGAAAAAAGCATCACGCTATTGAAAAACAGATCTATAAATTATATTTCTTTTTCATTCATCTAATAAATAGTATATAATACATTTATCTAATTCAATTGAAGATTAATTGATCATGATCAATGTCTTTTTAATTGCATTGAAAAGAAGTTATGAAAATTATAAATCATATTATTAATAATACTACTGATTTAGTTACAGTTATAAGTTATGTCCTAGTAACATACTATCTCTATTTATGCCTCTAATAGCTTAATCATCCTAAATAATAACAATAGAGCTCAGAAAATTTATAGTAATATATCAATAATAAAAATTTATAAATTTAATGTTGTATATTTATTTAAATTATTATACTAGATTAGGCAATAAGTGAGGGTGATAAAACAAAAGAACTATAATAATAGTTATAAAATGAAGAACATTAAAATGTGATTGTAAGACATATTAATCCCAATTTTACTAACTTTCAAATATTTGTATTTTTTGTTTTTTTTATAATACTTTATACTTATAATACTTAAACGAGTCTTTTAACTAAAAGATAGTTTTAAACACAAAACAAATGTTAATAAAATAAAGAGCAAAATGATTAGCTAGATGGCATGATGTAAGATATTAGAACTTATTATTTATTATTATAAATAATTGCTATAATTAAAACATATTTTCAAATAGATATTTTTTAATTTTTTTTTTTTCTAACTTATTAAAACTATCACATTGAAAAATAGTTTTATCTTCTAATGTTGAAAATAAAAATTAAAAATGTAGTTAAATAAATTCATGATATTTTACTACCTACATTTGTTTAAAGTTGAAATCAGTCAATTTGTATACTACGTTTTTGCTAAATCTGATTAATATAAATTGTTATGGTTCATATGGAAATATGTTTTTATGTTTAACCCATTTATTATGAATGCTACAAATATATGTTACCTACTATTTTATAATAATTTATAGTGAAAATAAATGAAAACTAATAATTAATAACTATAAGTTGTAATTAATTAACTTAAGTTTGAAAACAAACAAACATATTGGAACACTCTCTATGCAATGCAGTGCATATACAATGTATAATATCATACTGTACAATAATAAACAAAATACAATTATTATTAGTGCTTAATAAAAATTGTTTACTACGCAATTGTACGTAAATTTATTAATGCACTGTAATCAAATCATTTGTTATAGGTACCACTATTGCATTTATAGTAAGGTTAATACAACCATAAAATAATGCATTATTAGTTTTAATAATATAATACATATTTACCCATTGTGACTATCAATTAAGTCCCATTTAATTTCATTTCCTCCCTAAACAGAAAAATACAAGAAGGAATTTTTATTTCGCAACTATACTTGTATGAAATAATTAAATAAAATCAAGATATCTATATTATGTACTTGTTTAAATATCAACGAGAACGGCCTGATGAATGCCGATTCTGTGGTTTTAACAACCCTGACTTCGGTTATGGGCTTCATGGTTATTTCAAACAGGATTCAAAATATCTGTGCATGTGAAAAACAAAAATTACAATATTGTTAAACCGCAGTGAGCAGACACGACGGAATTATATGCAAGACATACATACATCTGTAAGTACCCACGTAACGATAAATGATTCAGGTGTGTCGGACGGACGTCGCGATCTCGCAAAAAGTACTCAACCCAACTAATCGCGCCAAACGGGTGAGAAAATGAAACGTAACTAACGAAAAACCGTGTAATTCAACGATCGATCCCAAGCTGCCGCGTATCAATCGTCATCGCCGACCGTATTAAATAACAAAATATGTTATTATAATAATAGCCAATAGGTACAGCGTATTGTGTGTCCATGTCAACCGTTATCATAGTGCACACCGACGATGATAAAACATACATAAGTGCTCGAGTTTTTTAGTAGATGATATTATTATCACGGAGTAAAATATTATTATTCAACGTTTTCACCACAAAGTG
This sequence comes from Rhopalosiphum padi, assembly GCF_020882245.1. NCBI lineage: Eukaryota > Metazoa > Arthropoda > Insecta > Hemiptera > Aphididae > Rhopalosiphum > Rhopalosiphum padi. Next base: position 4,755,901 of record NC_083598.1, on the reverse strand, counting down.
CAAATGCCGCAACACGCAGGTCGCGATGGCGGGTCATACAACTCTACTACTACTACGAACTACTGCCACGACATTATAAACGACATTTTTCTATCGAATATCATGCTATTTAAATAATCGTACGAGACGTATAATATAGTTCGAAATAGTCGGACATCACCTCGTCGACGTGTGTGATGATTTCAATATTGATTTGTAACGAGCAATAATAATCGTTACGAGAACGTCGAACCGTACAAATAGAATATTATGATAATAATAATAACTTTGTGTAGAATTTCGGAGTAGGTATTAATAAATCGTGGTAGACGACCGGGGCCTGATTTAATAAAATTAGGGCCAAGTGCACAATTTTTTTTGGGTCCTCAAGTCTAATAAATGTTCTAGAAAAAACTACATAGAGAGGGGGGAGGGGGGAAATGTTGATAATAAAAAGCGTTAAATACCAAAATACCTATCTCAAAACTCATAAAATATTTGTACATTATTTCATGTACTATAAATACAATTTAGTAACTTGGCATAGTATATTAAGGACAATGAAAATACAATACTAATTAAATAACATAACAAAATTATACTATGCTAAAATATTAAAATAACGTATGGATTTTATTATATGAATTTAAATTAAAATAATTAATTTTCAGTCTTCCATAGAATTATAAAAATAGAAAATTACTTATTAATTTAATAATTTATTTTATATAATTAAAATGAAATAAAAAATGACCAATTTCTATAATTTCTATTTTCATAACATTTTATCATAAAAAAGTTTAAATTAGTCATTAGGTATCAAATATTTCCCACGTTCAAACAATTTTTTATTGTTATTATTTTAATATTTTGTGATGGTAACTGATTAGCACTGGGGTGTGGAATGACAAAAATAACCAAAATTCAACTGACAATTTAATGATAAGAACATATTAAAGTCTGAACATTGACAGTTGGTATTACATTTTAGAAAATACATTTTTGTGGAATTAATTAAAAAAAAAAAAACAATTTTCTATTTCTACTACTTACAGAGCCCAGAAATTGGGGGCCAAGTGCAAGTGCTCCATCTGCACTTGCATAAATAAGGGCATGTAGACGACCGCAGCTGTAGAGGTAGTTGTAAGTATTTAATATGATCGTATTATTAATTATTTATCACTAGGGCTCAGATTTTTATGTATTTATGAAACCAATATATGTAGTTACGTTAGCAAAATATGTACATAAATATGTGCTGAAAAAATCAAAACATGTATTTAACTAATATGAATTATTTATTAATATTTAATTTTATAAAATATCCATGAGTTTCTAATGAAACAAATTATATTTTAAATAGTAAAATTATTTAAAAAAAAGTGTTACAAATTATAAAATATAAATAAAAAAAGCTAAACAAATTTTAACTATCTTGATTACAATTTATGATAACAGCCATTTTTAAATTTTTAAATTCAAAAGATCTTCGATTTGGTCGGAAAATTGCCTTATACCGACCAAATGATCTTTCGACTTCCACTGATGTTATTGGATAGTATTGCATTTTGACAATGTCTGAAGGAGTGAGTTATATCTACCGTAGATTAAGTTCAATAATTGGTATTATTTTGTTACTATTTAACATTTTGTACTTTTGGAAATATGGGAAATTGTCTGTATTGAAAAATACAATCGTATATAATTAATAATTATTAATAAAATCGTAAATGAACAAATCGTCAAAATATGTAGGAAAAAATGGAATTATTGAGAAATATGTAAAAACATGTACTTATGACAAAATATGTAAAAATATGTAAAATAAAATATAGTTAATTTCATTGGAAATCCCTTGAAACGAATTTATCACTCACCTAAATTAATTTATCAAGTCACAGTAAAAAATATGTATTTACATATAAATCCAAGCCTTATTTATCACATACATATTTCAGAGGGGCACCACACATCGATTAAGATAACAGGATGTTACGTCATCGCGGACCGTCAGACCACTCACAACTACTCAGACACTCTCGTACGCGTCTTCACCGTCCAGTCATTCACCCGCTAATCGTCACTCTCAGCAGTGGTTCGGGTGACAGTCTCTGTCGAATCGTGTTTTGTCCCTCATCCGATCTACGATTTCCTGTGCCCAATAAAAACAATTAAATAACAACGCACCCGTCCACGACTGAACGTCATTGATCATCATATGATCATCTCGAGCGTCAACAATCTGTGGAAATCGTGTGGCAGAATACGACGCTTATCAACCGCAGTTCCGATTCGTATGGCAGATTTGAAAGTTGCACGTAAGTCGCCCTCCGTCTGTTGTAGTTGATATCGTATTTTCGTCTGTCTGCCGGACGAATCGTTGACAGTTGCTATTAGTATCTACGTAATTTTAAGTTTTCGTTTTATTAATTTTACCGCTGCATGTTGGTTTTTTTTTTTTGTAATCTTCCACTAACTTACTCGCCCAACCGTTTCACACAACTCCGTGCGTGACCCCGACGCACCTAACACCCGTTAGTAGTGTGCACAACGGTCACCATGTTTGCCAAATCAATATCGTCGTTTTTCTTTGCTAGGACATTAAACACAACCGTGCCTAAGATGACGTCCACATGCATTGACGCACTGTCCGCGGAAGGCCGCCGAGACTTTTACAACTCGTTCGACACCGTGCTCACCGACTGCGACGGTGTACTGTGGCTGCTGAACAACACGATACAGGGCGCCACAGAAGTCATGAATGGCTTCAAGGCGAACGACAAGAAGGTGTTTTTCGTCACCAACAACAGCACTAAGTCGCACACACAGTTCTTGGAGAAGTTTCATGCACTCGGATTCAAAGCTCAAGCCAACGAAGTGGTCAGTACTAGTTTCTTGGCCGCGAAATACTTGAAAGCGAATCTCGACCCATCCAAGCAAGTGTATGTAGTTGGGTCCCCGGCTATCGCATGTGAACTAGATGCATTGAATATTAGACACTTTGGTGTTGGTGAGGATTATCTAAAAACTTCTGTACCCACGTTTGTTGAAAACATAAAGCTTGAACCTGATGTTGGTGCTGTGTTAGTTGGATTCGACGAACATCTTAGTTATCCAAAACTATTTAGAGCTGCATCCTACTTGAAGGATCAAAGCGTCTTGTTTGTGGCAACTAACACTGATGAGAGTTTTCCAGTAGCTGGTACAGGTTTAGTTATGCCCGGTACCGGCAGCTTGGTGTGTGCTGTCAAAACTTGTGCCGGACGAGAACCATTTGTTGTTGGAAAACCGTCAAGCTACATATGTAATGTCCTAACAGAAACCAATAAAATTGACCCTTCAAGGACATTAATGATTGGTGACCGTTGCAACACTGATATATTGTTGGGTAAACGCTGTGGGTTTAAAACACTGTTGGTGTTAACTGGTGTGAATAGCCTGAAAGATGTGGAAGAATGGAGCAAATCTGATGATCCTAAATTACTAGAGTTAGTACCCGATTATTATGCTCAGAGTATCGATAGTTTGAGAGCGACATTTCCAGTGCCATTGTAATGATTAAATGACAATTATTACTATTTATTTTAATATATTAAAATATTAAACTAATGCATTGTACCTAGAACAATTTTATTTTATTATGTATCACAATTTTTAGAACATTTTTAGGGATGGATATTTAAATGTTTTTCACATTATGTTCAACTTAGTTGTATTTTAGTTGAAAGTTATTGTTCAAAATTGATTTATTATTTAAATTATAGCAAAATATTATGGCATGTATATGTGCCCTTCAGAATACAGTATATAATATATTTGGAAAACTTTATTATTTTCAAATAAAATTTATATTGTATTTTAAATAGTATAATTCTTGTGTGATCTGAGAATATGTTACCTATGCTGTGTACTTTTTTTATGTCAATTAAATTTCAGATTTTTCATTAATGAACCAATGTTGTAATAAACAGTATTTATTGTCTATCTACCAACATCCGTTTAGTAATCAATGCTTTCATAATATTATTTCATACTATTTTATTATCGTTTGACTGACTAACCAATATTTCTAAAGTGTAAAATAATCATAAGCCTAGCTAATTGTTGATTTTTTTCCGAATAGGTTTTTAAAGAAAATTATAAATTACTTAAAACATTGCAACGTTATACAATAGGTATTAAGTTAAAATATGTTATAAACTTTTAACTATATTAATTTTTATCTTTTAATACATTAATACTTGTTACCTATACTTGAATATTTTTTTATACATAATTAGTATATAATATTTAATAATTGAGTATGAAATTTAAAAATTAGTATGATCGAATTGTTTAAAATTTTCTAGCTAAATTATAGAAAAATATTTTTCAATTTTAAAGCATACATATACCTATAAATTGCATCATATTATTTACTGGTACATTGCTACACAAGTGTTAATATATTTTTAAGGTAATATTGCTTATAAATTTGTAGAAATTGATCAACCTGTTAAGGGGACATAATATCATTTATCTTAGGTACCTACTTAAATTATTAGGTATTAGTATAATGGTTTTAAATTATTATTGAAACTAATAATATGATGCTATAATATTATTGTTTGTTTGATATAATAATTATTGCAAGTTATAATATTATGTGGATGTGGATTAGATAATTTGTCTTAGTGAGATAACCTTTCTTACTAAGTTCAATTTAGAATTATTAAGATAGCAATTTTGAGACTTGATAATAATATTTTAACACCATTACAACATTTGATAACAATGTTTTCAAAGTTTATAGCTATTAGCTAGGACTTGAAAGTTAAAAGACCTTACTATATTACAATGGTATGTAAGTTTAGAAATTGAAAATTGAAAATTGAATATGCATATTGCATATTTTACATATTTTTCCAAATTTATTAATTTGATGACAATTTTGTGCAATGTGCATAATCTAAATTTTATAATAATAATATTATCTACCTAGTTATCGATTTTACTTATTGTAAATCTATTAAATTTAAAAATATATTAATGCCAATCAGTCTTCCACCATATTTATTGAGTATTAACTTTTTAATTTATCTGCTTCCGTCCCTTACTTATAATTAACTATATAATTATTGAAAAATAATGGTAGTTATTGTATTTTATTTATTTATTTAGCCTTAGCATCGATGAACAGTGCCATTGATTACTATGTTTAAGTATTGCGGATGCAATACCTTATTTAAGTGGGTGGTATCGTGGTGGAAAATGGTAGTTCGTAGAATATACATGTATATACTGGATGTACAAGTTATAAATATTAGCGATTAGGATACCCATAAGGATGTACTTACAATATTACAGTTTGTCCCCTTTTTAATAACAAATTCATTGTTTACCGATACTTTCTATATCAAATTTTATGTTTATGCAATACCTACCATTTGAAACTGACATCGATAACCATTAACTTTTTTTATTACATATTATACTTAAATAGTTAAATGTATATTTTAGTTTATGATAAATTTATCTTGTTTAGAGTTGTCAGGGAAGATAATTATCTGTTGTGTGTTGTCTGAGTTGAGGACTTCCAGGTTAGGTACTAGAAATTTCTGTTTCAATGGTCTTGTTTGTAAGAGAGTACCTATTTAAACATGTATTTTCTACCTTAGCTTTTGCTTCAGAGCAGCATCTTTCACAAATTCATAATATAGTATTATACTCATACATGGAATAAGTATAGGTAGCAGGCAGGTATTTATATGTTATTTTAATAGTTCCTTGAAAAGTAACACCAGATATTATTAATTATTGTTCCAGGGTGGTTTTGATCCTTAGTCAATAATCAGCTTTGATTGTTGTTTGTGTATTGTATAATATAAGTGTTAATGGTTTAACATATTAAATAAGTTATATTTTCATTTATTTAAATATACCTAAGTGAATAGCCTAGCCTATTAACATCAGCAAATGTAATTGATAATTAACACTCAATATTATCAGCCATCAGGTGTGTACTACACTGTGAAGTCCCTGTGCTGTTGTGTTTGAAATTTTTAAGAGGAATATGGAAAAAAATTTGAAGTTTTAAAAATTACTTGAAAATGTACTGTAAAATCAAAATATTTAGCTTTAATAATTACAACAATAGATTGGTAAATTCTTATAACACAAGTAAATTGTAAATTAAATACATAATTGTATTATTTAATAAAATTAAGACTTAAAGGTTTAGGTATAAGAATCTATATTTTAGATTCTGAGCGATAAATGTATTGGTTTTATAATGTAATATTTTTAATTTATTAACTTTATATGTGCAATATTGTGTATGGACAATGGACTTCTTTTGACACAGTAAAAATGTTTCAACTATGATCAAGGTCGTATCTAAAGGTGTTCACCCTCTCCCCAAAATTGTCTCGCGTTAGGCAAACTTAGAAATAATTTTATCATTATTTTATACACTACTTACTAAGATTTGTATAAACCACCCCCTCTAAACATTTTTCTGGGTTCGGCCTTGACTATTGATGGTGATTTTTGGTATCAAATTGAATCTAATTGGTACTGTTATGTAATATTGATAGGTACGTATTACACATATGAAATAATAATAATTATATAATTATGTAAGTACCTATAAGATTTATTTTTAGCAAAAATAAGTTCCAACTATCAATTACCATAATATTATGAATAGAAAACTTAATTGCTATACCTAATATTAAAATAATAAAATATTCTTAGAAATATTGGCTGACGGTTAGCTAAATTGTTATTCATCTGCAAAAATGTATTATTGAATTAAAATTTAACACACCCATTACTACACTGAAATGTATTATTATATAGGTAGGGTGACTTAGTTTTGTTTTTTTATGTATTTTAATAAATATTTTAAAACACTATAATTTTTAATGTAGAAACATAATTCAAAAGTTAAAACTTCCATTCTTCTTTTACTATATATATCATAATTTATTACTTTCTTAACCATAATTAATTACTTAACTGATAGTTATTTTAGTTAATTAAACTTTTGGAAGTAAGAAACTAGTCAATAATTTATTACAATACAACCAAAACTCTTCGAGATTACAAAAAAAAAGATTAGAATGACAGTGCACTGTCACTGTTAGCGACTGATCACCTTACTCAATACCTATATCAGACGTCAGTACAAATGATATATTGATGTAGGTATTATTTTGTTTAAAGGTCAATTGTACATTAACTTTTATCGTACCATTAGATTTGAGAATCAACATAAATACCTAATTATTAAATATGTAAGTAAAGATCTTACCTAAGTTTTGACGAAATTACTATTGGGCTCTGGGCGACACCGAACAATGAATCTATAAGGTCGCTCAGGTGTAGAATTTTTCTCTTATTACAAACCTAGCATTATTAGGTATTGATATTATTAAAATTGTTATTTATTATTATTAATATTACAGAGTTGAGGGTCTCGTACAGAGACAAAGACGATGTCTTGCTTGAAGACAGTTTGGAATCGAAAAATCCGCATCAGCTGTTTTCTATATGGTTCAAGAAAGCTTCGGAACGCGACGACGTGAGACAGCCCAACGCTGCTTGTCTGGCTACGGCTACCAAGTAATACAAAATGATTTACTAACTACGTGTAATCCAAATTATCCCAGGAAAAATGAACTAACATAAAATACAGATGGGCTTTTATGAATGTATCTCGGTTTTAGTGTAGGTACCTCGGTTCACGGTAAAATCAGTGTTGGTGTAGGACGTAGGTACCTTTTTTGTAAACTAATTCGACCGAGATGGGCTATTTGCCCGTGCCAGATTGAATAAATCAATCGATATATTTTTGAAAGTGGTCCAAGCTGTACTCTAATCTTTCCTAGTATCTCTAAGAACAATTTTAAAATTTGTTAAAATAAGTCGACTAGTTTTTGAATCTAGACTGAAAATAACAGTAACCAATGGCAACTGCAGTCCTATATATTATATAAATAAAAGATTATTCGATTTTCGTGAGCCTAAATAAATTAATTTAAGTGTGAGCCACTTTTTAACAACCTATAGGTAAGTGTTAAAAAAAGAAACTATAAGCCTATAATACTCACCGATTCTCAAAGAATATGTGTGTAAAACGCGCTGCTAATTGGTTCAGTATGTTTCTAAGTCTATAATCTTTATCCCTATAGATATAGATAATATATAAATATTACATTTTTCATTTAATGTATTCAATCAGTTAGGTAGCCTTGATTTATACACACCAACAACGATACCTATTTTTATCTGATAGGTAGATAATATAGGAAACTACATTCAATATATTATTTACTATGGCCTATGGGCATTAAACAAATATATACAATTAGGTATTTGTTTTAATTATACAATATTATTCATTAGTCATTACTCATTACAAATTTGGTACTGTTTACATGACATAGCGTGTATTTTTTATGACGTTCCGTAGGTCTGGTATTCCGTCGGCTAGATTTGTTTTACTTAAATCTTTCGATGAATCGGGTTTCACGTTTTATACAAACTCGGAGAGCCGCAAAGGCCGAGAAATTGTGAGTACCTTATCAACATATTATACATATTTTTATATTATTACCTATATAATGATTACCTCGCGTGAGCCAAGTATGTCAACATTTTCTATTGAAATTGAATTGTATTCCTGCAGAACCTCAAATCAAGTATTATCTATTAATAGGTACTAAAAAATGTTTGCTACTTTTAAAACTTAATTATATTTTTCAATGTATGAAAATCCTAACTATATGACATACCTAATTTAATTATTTAATTATACCGTAATCGATACACCAATGTCATAATGTCATCAGAAATAGATCGCATTATTGTCAGAAATTTGATATAATTATAATATGATAGCGACAATAGCATAGTGAATTTTACGTAAACTCCGTGTATTATTATCATTGTAATAGTTTGGATTTTCGATCACTTTTTATGTGCACTATAAATGCATTGAAATTTTTAAATTTCTAGGAAGAAAATCCGATTGCGGCCATGACGATATATTGGGACCCGTTGGATCGTTCGGTAAGATTAGATTTAGAACTTATTGGCGTACAATTTTATTGCCGAAGTTTAGCTGCTATTGAATGTTTACGGTTAGCACTATTATAATATACGCTTATTAGTTATTGCTTATATGTACCTCAAAAATGTGATTATGTATTTATGTGCATTAAAACATTTAAATAAGCGACATTTTTTTAAAACGAATACATTTTAACATATACAAATAAAAAAACAATATATCACGTTATGGCTTAAGATTTATACCCAATTATAGTGAAAAATTATACACAAATAATAGCAAATAGCACATATTATACAATTATAATTTTGCATTTTTATTAACATATTTTTAATGTACGTATAGGTACGAATCGAAGGGGCAGTGGAGAAAATTAGTGAATCTGAGTCCACAGAGTATTTCGATACAAGACCAAAAAGCAGCCAGATTGGTGCTCACGTGAGTAGGCAGAGCACAGTAATAGCCGGTAGAGCATCGCTGTCCGAACTAAATAAAAAGCTCGAAGTCGAGTACGCCGAAAAACCAGTACCCAGACCGTCTTATTGGTGAGAATATGCGTTGCCTTATGTTCGTGTATAATGTATATAGAGTTTAACAATATTCGTACTTGGGAATACCAAATAGACACTTAATTTAATTTAAATTTTACTGCAATTCTTTCTGGCGTAAATAAGTAAATATCTTATATCATTAATTTACCAGTGAGAAATATTTATATCATTTTATCGGAAATCACGACATCCAGAACCCCCTCAAAATTTCTTCTTTTTGCTTTATATTAGTATACACTTAATTACTAGTGAGTAGTGGGGGAGCGAGTGCGGTCAATAATTTTCGTAGTAGAAGGGAGAAACTATAACCACCCGCTACTAAATCCTTCCTTGCAATAGTTCTACCCGGTTCTACCTTAATGATACATGAACCGGCATTAGATAACTATAAAAAATTAATACCGTGAAATGAGTCTATTAATTTTCGATTTAGTCAGCTTAACGCCCGGAATTTGTATTTTTATTCAACAGGAATGGCTATAAAATAATTCCTAAGACAATGGAGTTTTGGCAAGGGCAGAGTGACAGACTGCATGATCGCATCGTCTTTGAACGGGCTGAGCACGCAGCCCAGAAGCAAATCGCCAGTCACGTCGGCGAAAACGGTTGGGTGTTTTATCGTCTCTCGCCGTAACGTTGTATTACATACACCATCTTACCTATCGACATATATATTCTAAAACAATAGTAAACTGTGTTTTTATTTTGTGTGATAATAAAAATTAAATTTAAAAAATCAAATTGTAAAATACAAACTACAAATTTATGTAGTTTTTTTTAAGGCTTATTATCAGCTGAGTTTAATTATCGGCTTTATAAATATGTCGTATTTAAGGCTGTTTGGACATCGCCTTTATTATAATATTCAATAAAACACTTTACCCGAGTGCTCACCCCCGTGGTAGTCCTCGCGCATCATATTTATAAATCCAACGTTCATAATACAAAAAAAAAATGCGGGTATAAGGTGGATTCATTTTTCAACGACTTAAATAAGAGACTAGTGGCAAAGCGTTGGATAGTCGTACTGTAGTGATCCTGATAGGAGGATGAATACATTTTTTAGCCAGGATCGTTAATAATCGACATTGGAATTTAACGTGTTACGTGGGTAATCTACAAGATTGGCACTACGAATGATGCGGTGTATCAGCTACGTAACCGAAACGAGACCTCGCGAGAATCCACGGCGTTGGGTCTTGTCATGCTAGTCACATGTGATCTGTGTGCACAATAATGAGGAGTGGCCTCGGTGTTTAGACACGTTTATTCTATGTACTTATTCAATAATTGATATTAATTCGTTATGTTTGTGTTTTTTAAGTGTATTTTTATGAAACACTTGGCAGTTTAAAGTTAGTATGCGGTAATAAGATTAATATTTATTCTCGACTGCAGATTAATTTGAAATATACGTATGAATTACGAAGATTCTAGAATAGTCTATATAAATTATAAATACAAGGAGGAAAAAGTAGACATTTCAAGAAATTTTCGAGACATTATACAAGCGGGACTATGAACTAGGTACGACTTAGGTATTTAAATTTCATCAAAAACGTGAAATCGTATATGAATTTTACAATATTATTATTCACGAACCAAAAAAACAGTGCAGTCATATTGGTTGACTATCAACAACGTCGAACGGTTGTAATTTTTACGATTGAAATATATTCAAAATAATAGTATCATATAGGTACTATAATATTAAATGTAGTACCGCCATTGATATTAAATTAGGAAAAAATGTCATGTACTGCTTTATAACTTGCCACTTGGTCATAAAATCAAATGTTATAAACTTATAATACACATAGTTAATTAATCTGATATTGATAGATCAGGGCTAAGATTTAAAAAATAATTTAAAAAATTGTAAAATATGCATTTTAATTTTTATATTATATAATTGAGATTAAAAATTATTTATTTATTTTTCGCACGCATGACGCATACCTATTTATTAATTATTATTTTAGTAATAAAATGCATTATTCATTTTCAATAGTGGAAATACGTGTGTTACATCACATGCTATTACAATTATTACAATTATCTTGTTTTATACTTAAATACGAGAAATAATTGTTCTTATTTATAAATTAATGTTTTTTTATGGTTTTAAACAATTTAATTTTTTAATTTTTTAATTTTTTTTAAATTTACAGGAGACTTGAAATAATATAAATAGTTTTTAAGGTCTGTTAAAATTATTATCATATAAAAGTTTAGATTTGATTTTTTGTTTTTAAAGGATTAACACCGAAATTCAACACTTCCTCTCCTTATTAGAAGGTTTTATACCCATTCAAATAATGGACACCGTAGAGCCGTATTAGCTTATATGAATTAAAAACACTGCGCCTAGGGCTAGTAAGAGAACTTCGTAAAGTAGTAATAAAGTATAAGTGGTATTTTTTTAAACAAATGTACTATAGTTTATATTGATGCGGTTACGACTGTAGGTGATCTGTTGCTCCGCGGTGTGCCGGTCACGATTTGTTGACGGGTGACTTAGTGGATAATACCTAATGCCGACACAAGAATCACACACCTGGTTTAGAGATTAGAGTAAAGTACAACGTTATTTATTATGTCACAAAAAAAAAACAAAAGTGTACTACTAGCAGTAGTTCAACAATGAAACTTTGCACTGGCGGCCTTTCCGTACCTACCTCTCGTTTGAAATAGCCTTTCCCGTGCCATTTTAAGACCGGTGTGTGGACCCTGCAACCGGGGTGAAGCACGACTTTTCGTGGCTGCATACGAATTGTGTCACTGGTATTTTTGGGGGTGTACTAGTTGCGTCCCGAATTTTTTGTTTTGTACATACCAATTGCGCGTCTTGTACATTTTTAAAATTTTTTTTTATATTTCAGGGACGAAATTATAGTATTATACCTTTTTATACGACACGCAATTCGCAGCGCTTGTCGTACTCCATCCCCGGTAGCCCCTCTAGCGACAAGCCTGGAGGCATACTAGCATTCTAGGTCTATCTGGGCACCGACTATAATTTTAGCTATGTGATTTGTCGTTTTTATTGGTTTTTCCTCACTTAATAATCTAAAGTGTTATCTATATACAGTATATGTTCTAAAATTCCCGTATCGCCCATAATATCTCCGTAAAGAAAATCGTTATATTTAAATGCGTTTTTTACAGTAAGTAATGAGTATGAAAATTTCGATTGAATGGCATAAAATTCAATATATTTTTTTTAAATTCAAAAATTATCAAAAAAAATGTTTATGCAATATCTTATTTTTAACATTCATTAAATACACAATCTGTAATTATTATTTTACAATAAGCGTATGTGATGGAGGTAACATGGCTTGAGTTCAGGTGATAAGGAGCCACCCATTGGAGGTACTTAATAAAGATAACTAGGAGTTTATTTTTATGCGTTAGTATATAAGAGAGAATTAGATTAAAAAGGATGGTGGTATACAATCATTTTAATTTAGCAGGTCCCGAAACCAGGTACGTTTAAGTTGCCTTCTGGGGTCACTAGGAATTGCATTGGTGGATAGTTCGGAAATCAAGGGGTTGTGATGGTTGTGAAATTTAGAGTTTTTTTATGTTGATATGTTGTGATGTAAGTATAGATAACGCAGTAGGCGAAAGCGGGGCAAGTCTTTTGATATAGGTAAGAGTTACCAAAGTTAGCCGGCGTTCTAATAATTAAGTTTTTTAAATTTGTAAGATAGCCATTTTTTTGATACAATTTTTAACAATTAAAAAAAAATATTAAAATTGAATAAAAATTGACCAAGTTATAAAGTCAGTAATGTTTTTAGTTTAAGAAAAATTATTTTAACAAAATTATTGTTCTTTTTTTCAAAAACATTACTGACTCTATAACTTAATCAATTTGTATTCAATTTTATATTACATAATAGCTAAAGGTCATTAACTGCTATAACTAGTATCAACCTATTATATACTTACTACTTTCATCAAATTGTATAAAGTATATTTTTTATTATTATAATATACATATTATATAATTACTTCTATTATAGGTATCTGGTATAAAACAATTATAAAATATATTATATTATTTAGATAACAAATTAGTTTTATAAAGCTTGGCAAAACCAAACGACTAATCACCCGTAAGCTAAAATTATTACCGTTGCCCAGACTGATCCCCGAATGCTAATATACGGCCAACCAGGCGTCCTCGGAAAGCTTTCCCGAGGCTATGTCCTGGTGTGGCTCCTCCTGTGTGGCTTCGGTAGACGGTGCCAGCTCCTCCAACGTTGTGCCCTTGTCACTGGTTGGTCTACCTCCATCGCTACCAGTGGTGTCGGTTGAGGAGAAAGTTTGCTGCCGGCCTCAAAGTCCAAAATCGGCGTAGGAAACTTGGCTAGGCTGATGTTGGCTTGCCGCAAGCTTCCTAGCATATTTTTTCTGAAACTTTCTGTACCGTTTCTCATCAGCTGTGCCTCCGTCCTCGTCCTTCCCACCGGTTTTAAAGGGTGCCCCTGACTTACTGGGGACCGGTGCCGGCTCCCTAGGCGTCACAGGGCCTAAGTCCACTCACCTTTTTGGCCTTTTTGAGCAATGGCCGCTGGATGTCGGCCGCACGGTCTGCCCAGTCCCTGTAGTAGATGGCCGCTCACACCGGGTCCTGCAACAGGTGGTGCTTCGACATCCTAACGACCTGGGCGTCTATAGGTGGTGCGTCGGGTTCTCCGGACACCAACTCAACCTGGGAGATTAAGTCCTTCACCTTTTGCCATTTCTTGGCCTGATTTTTGCTGTATCTGTGAGGGTTGATGAATACCTACAGTAATTTTTTTATTTACGTGGGTGCGCGTTTTAGGCATGAAACATGTATTTTCCGTGATGGTTGCTGGTCGGCGAGGACGACACCTTTACCGACGTGCATCAATAGTTTTGTAAAAATAACGCCCATCTGGAAATTTGTATGCTAATTTCTTGTTTACTTAAAGTGATTCAAAAACTATCGCAATCTGCAGTCATGACTTTGAATGTTATACCGGCTAAATAAATATAGAAACGTTTAATAGCGTATATATTACGGCAAGGTATTCCAATTCAAAACTATGAAATTTGGATTTGCTTGGGAACGTGCGTTGACTACAATAAACTACTGGTTTTAATATGTTATTTTTCTGTTTCTGGAATAATATTGCGCCGAACCCTGACGAGTTTGCGTGGGATGAATAAATAGCTAATGCCGATGACTGAGTCAGCGTCGTACACATTTTAACAAATATTGTTAAATTCTTAACAAATTAACATATTATTTAAAAACGTTTTGTTCATCATCTCCGAGATCGTATAAAGTGTACACCTTACAGTGTATCATTCGGTTCATTCTCATGTTCTTCATTGTTAGTGTTATTTCTGTTGTTGTTATAATTCACGTTACCACCGGACCGTGTAACAGCTCCGGCATTCACATTCATTTTTTTTTTTTTATATACTGGTTATATTCCTAGCTGTGTTAGATGTCACACGGGAATGCACAGTAAAACTAATATTGGTCGGTCTGCCCTCGGTTCTCTCACTGGACAGAGTATAATTCAATCCTAATTCTGAAAACTGATGTGAGAGTGGTCATAATATTCATCATTCGATCGTCAGAATGTTTATTTAAAAAAAGACAATAGTATTTGAATGAAATGCGTCCATATTTTATAATATACTGCGCGCACCAAACTTGGCGGGCGGAGACAGTTAGACTAACCGCTATTACAATCGTAAAATAATAAAACGGTCTCCGTCGTCTTGATCGGCCCGAATCGTAAACAAAATATAATAATAATAGCCAATAGGTTGTTATTGTCAACAAAGTTTAAATTATAGTGATTTAAAATTTTATTTTGATGTCACGATAATGTAATGTAATAATTAAAATTGCTATGCTTATACTCTGATACTCTATAGTAGGCGTCATCAACTGGTGGACCACGAACATTTTTTTATGACCTTTATCCGTGGAGAAGATTTTAAAATTCTTATAGTATAAATAAATAAAAACTATAAGCGTGTCATATAAAATTTATAATACAACAAAACATTATGTAATAAAGAATAATCTGTATTGAACAAATGCATAAATAAATTAATAAATACAAATATCATCGTGCGCTAGACATACATTATTTAATATTTTTTTTTTTGTCTAAAAGTATCAATCTTTCGCCAATCGTATACAGACTGTTTTAGTAATCAGAAACATATTCTGAAAACATTGTTTAATTCGTCATGAAGTTTACTTGAAAACAACTTTCTCAAACGTTTAAATGAATTTTTTAGTTCAATATAACTATCATTTAAAAATTCTTAAAATTCAAAATTTTAAATTAAAATTTAAAGGGTTCAAGCGATCAATTTCAAAAAAGTTGAAAAATCATTTTCAAGTTAACTTCATGAAGAATTCAAATATGTTTCCAGAATATGTTTCCGATTACTATAATAGTCTGTACGATTGGCAAAACATAGGTATATTTTGGTAAAAATCACAGCTGCGTGTGGAATCCCCTTAAATTAAATTATCACTAGCAAAACAAAATCGACTAACCACTCTATAAAAGATTTTGGATTTGGTTTTTGGCCTAATATACTTTCTGCATTGGAAATCTAGACACCAATTTGACTACAGATTAAGTGAAATAAGAATATGTCGTTATTTTTAACCTAACAAGTCACCTATGTTTAGTAAACTATAAAAGTCCTTGAAACTACATGGATATTATTGCCTAACAGTTGCAGATTGCAATAAAAACGTGATAAACCTATTTTTTTATGTAGACATCTATTTCAACTGTATAGAATAATTTTAACACAAATTTCATGTGAGTCGAGTCAAAAGATCTTTGAATAAGTATTATCGTGTCAGGTTTAACTTAACTTATAAAAACGCCGATATGATTTTCTCTACTGAAATGCTCAACATAAGAGTAAATTAAACTATTATCAAACTTATATAAGTTATAACTATAAGGATATTATCTTTATTTGTTCGTTGTTAAATTTTATAGTCTTGTAAAAAATAATTGTTAAAAGTATTTGAATGTATTATATACAGTTAGGTACTTTTAAATATTTTCAAATTATATGTATACATTTTAAATACCTACCTACTTTATGTTTAAATCAATTGAGCCGAATTTCTTTTAGCTTTTTCATGTTTTTTATTAATTGTATAGATCATTATCCACTGTATCGTTAGGTTTAGATAATTTTCGGTTGAATATAACTTTTTTACTAGATTTCATTTTTTAAGCTAGTTTTGAATGTTTTAAGTATTATGAGTAAAAATGTTCAAATTGTTTAAAAATTAAAATATTTTAAAAATCCAATGTACAAACAAAAAAATTTTAATGTCCTTATTATTACCTTTAAATTAAATGATAAATCAATTAATTATTTTACTAACGTAAACAAGTACCTATATAGGTAATAACTCGAAATGTATTTTGCTGAATGCAAATTTGCCATCGTTATGTAGGTTTGTTTTCAATGCGGAGATTGTGGGAGTGTGATGGCCAGTTGCCACGGTGGGTAATGCCGTAATGGTACTTATTTAATAGGCAGTTTTGGAAAGTATTTTAAATACGGTCTTGGATGTATTTGTGTTTGAAAATCAAATAGTTTTGTTCAAATAATTTATCGGCTTTGTTTCAATAAATAATCAATATTAATTATAATATTTTTTCTAGTCAGAACTCAAAAGTCAAATCATTGAAATGTTGTTATTTCATTTTATTTTGGCCTCCCAAGATAAAAGCGAAATATTATTGATTATTTTCGTTGAAGCCTATATTAGTACCTATATTGTGACGTGAATTATTGGAAACTATAAATGAATGTTTACGGGATACTGGTTTGTGTAGGTACATTACAATGTATGTGAATATATATATATTATATATTATTCCAAGGCAGAAATTTAAAAATGAATTGGTAATTTAATTAAAAAAAACATAGCAGCAGACGACATTCTTCGAATTATTTATTTACAGAATACAGATAGATAATATTCATTTTAAATTATGGCATAAAATATGAAATATCATTTTATTAAGTATATACATGAAATACCAACAATAATGTATAATACCTATACTCTATAGCTTGTAAGTTGTAGGATAGCTGTACAGTCTACAGCAGGTGCCAGGTACCTAGGCTAGAAATTAGTCGTTTAGTACCAATAGTACCAGTAGCTATCTGGTGTATATGAGTATACGTTTAATGTATTAAGATAAGTATTTGCGTTCGTTCTTAAATACTTTTTGAAAATGTACTTTAAATACTTTTTAATGTGATGTATTTGTATCTCTATATTTACATACAAATGAAAAGCATCTTTTTACAAGATTGTTAATAGCTGGTATTCAATATGTGCCGATAACGATGATAATAATATTATATAAATTGGCCCCCACACGATCATGTTCAATGGGGCCATTTATCTTCTTGAAGAATAAAAAAAAAGGAAAATAAAATATTTATAATATGTATACATAAACATATATTATCGCTAGATTTCCGTATTATTTCTTCAATACGTTCCTATTGTAGTTATTAGTTAATTTATTGGATAGTGTATTGTGCAAACGGTAATTGCAATGTATACGAACACACTCGCATACACGATCCACGTAATAATGTAGTTGTATTACTGATTTTTATAATAGTTTACCTATATTATATCGAGTATATTGCACTATATGATATGCACTATAAATTGCACACCAATGGGAATTTCCCTATTCGGCCGATGTAATGAATTGACGAGCTTATAGTAAGTTAAGAGATATATTTCCCAGTTTGTACAATAAGTGCAATGAATCGAAAACAAAATCACTCAAGTCCTACTCGTGTAATCTATTGAATCGACGAGGTGTATACTCGTTAATCATTATATAGTGTGCATTATTTTTGTATTGTTATGTAAACTGTAGGAGATGTGTATATTATAGATTATACTCAGTGAACTATTTCTATATATTATTGTACATTTAAAAGTCGACATTGTATGCAAATAAGCGCTTACTATAGCACTAATTAATAAAATCATATCGACAAAGTTAATCTACATATTATATTATTATTATTAATAAAATATTTTTTTTTATTGCATACGTTTCGCCGAGTGCACGGCTCAAGTATAGGTACGTCGAGCACTTAAGTTTTAGGCGTAAAATATTGAAGGTTTTTTTTTTGATTACCTATTTACTTTAAATTGTTAATCAGTTTTTTTTTATTATCTCTCTGTTAAATGATTATAGTTTATGAATATTAGACGCTTTGATCTGAATAATGTATATATAGTATATAAGTTCAGTTATATCGTTTATATACTATATATATATATCATACACTATATATTATTATACACGTGGTATATTCATTAATTCGATTCATGTACTGAGTATATAGTAAATTATAAAATATATAATAACAACGTTCGCTAAATTTAGTTAAACCAAAAAGTCATAATAAAGTTAAAGTTGTGTACCATATATTATACAAAAATCGTCCTCTATATTTTAGGTTATGTTACTGCTTTATTTATACCTACTTTTTATTAGATAACGATGAAATGTATATACTTTTTAGTTTATACATATCATGTAGTATGTACCGACTACAAAGTATACACAAGAGTGTTTAACGAGAATGTTATTAACTTAAAACAAACGTATTCCTGCTGCATACCTACAAATTTAAAATAGTAAGATATTTACGATGGATCGTAACGATATATGAGAAAGAAAGAAATATAGTATCGTAAAAATTCGCAAACACTCCAAGTAAATAGCAAGTGCCATGGGTATTTGGGATTCATCGATTTCACCAAACCATTTTTAATTAATGGCAAAGGTTGTTGTAATCGATGTGATTTCGCCAATATCCATTTTATTACGAAGGGCCGCAGTCAATTATTAACCTATTGATACCGCCAATTTTAATTTTTAAGTTTTGGTTAATTGAGATTGAGCAACTATTTTATCATGTCTACAAAATGGCCAATTAGTAACTAGGAAATATATGAACTTCCCGAATAAAAATAATAAATCGTAATTTTAAAACTTGAAAGTGTATCGTTGTAAAACGACCTAACGTAGGCAACTACCAATTTTAATATTAGAAATGTATTATATAAGTCCATAATAATATATTAATATTATTATAAATTACTCACATAAAATTATTATTGGATCCACGCCACTTAGATTCTTATTGATATTTTAATTTTGGTGTATGTTATGAAAAATAAAAATAAAAATATTATAAAAACTCTGATTGGGTGCTTTACCAAAATATAACTTAAGTAAGGAGGAAACATCAGTGAACTTTTTTTTGTTAATTTACTTTCTATTTTAATCATTTTTTAAAAAAAATTATAAATATTAAATATTGTTTTATTTAATTTATATATATATGAATATATTTCTGGCATTTTATGATTATGTAGTTTATTAGGTTTATTTTTTTTTATTTTTTTTTCGTCTATGCTTATAGATCATATAATAATTAGGACGGACATATTAAGGCTCTTAAGGGAACCGGTCTTGCAACTGACCTGTTATTTGGAATGAGTTTAACTTTTAATTAATTTTATAGGTATGCCTACATCGTACACATATAAAATCCTATCGTTTATATGCATTTTTGCTGCATTGACATCACGCGGATTTCTTGTAATAGTTTGGTTTTTACGATATTATTATTCATCGAATAGATTTCCATTTAATAAATAAAATAAATTTAAGTTTTGTTTTACGATTTTATATCGAACACCGAATAATATAACGTTATTAATATGCAGTTATATAAAAACAATTGGCATAAGAATAGGAGGTTATCCTAGTTAAAATAACATAGGTACGAATGCACTTATACATCAGGATTTTCGTTTTCAAGGACAGGTATCGTCGTTCGTCGTTGACGGTGTCGATGGGCGATGGCCAATCACGATCATACTTTGAACGTGCTGGTGCCGTCAGCTGAAATCGGTCTTATTGCCAGTCGAACGATGGATCGCGGAACGTGAATAGTGACGTTGAGTGTGGTCCGAATATCGGAAAACATTTCGTGTATAGACCATACCGACGTTGCATTCCTTCGGTATTCTTAAAGAACTATAGTATTTACCATATTCTGACAATTGCGAGATTGTATACATTTATCAAGATACGTTTTATTATTATATATAATCCGTTCGTAGGTCAGTTGTTAGCACGGATTATTTTTGGAATCGTTTTGGAAAGAACTGAAAATGACCGGCTCCTGGACTGTAAGTATTTGAAGTGGTTGGTTTTTTACTCGATCATCGTTTAATGTCCTATTTAGGTAAAACGTCCTATCGTAATAAGGTCATAAATCATAATAAATAGTTAATATATATTATAAATTTTAATAAATTAGGTGATTTAATAATTGTTCTTTAAAAAATAAAAAAATAAAATGTGCATAAATAACTTAAATAATTCCATACCGTCAGCGATGAACGACGATAACTACTCTTCTCGAAAACGAAAATCCTGATATAAGTGCATTCATATGTTATTTTATCTAAGATACACCTCTTAATGTTGTGTAAACGTGCTGTGGCTGTCTATTAACAATTAACTATTAACCACTTTTACTTTTTAGTATAGGTATGCAAATCTATATTTAAATTATTTTCTAATAAATACTGTAAATAAAATTAAATAGAAATCGTAAGTTCGAACGAAAAGCATATCACGATTCTGATTTTATACAGAAAGCCGATATTTATATGATATATACCGATATCCAAGTATTAAAGTTTTGACAAAAGAGTTTGGCAAAAGTACAATGTAATATTTATGTAAGTAAAACAATAAAAAATAGCAAGAGTCGAAAAGAAAAAAAATAGTAACAATAGTGGATATAGTAAAAATTCCATAACATTTTTGGATCATTTAGTATCACAAAAAAGTAAATTTTCAAAATTTTTGTTAACTGTTTACTTAGATTGCGTTTTGATTAATTTTATCACAAAAAAATTTAAGAACTGAATTTTATTATAATATGGATAATCGTTCACACTCACCTCAAGTTCTTATAGTCATAATCAGAGTCCCACTGCAGATGTTACGTAACATCTAACCTTCAGTTATATTATAATTAGTTCTAAGGCCTTTCCCTGTATATTACCTACTTGTAGGTATTTATTATTATATTAAAACCTTTTATATTTGTATTCTATAATTTAATTATTATGTAGATATATCGTATCAACGTTTCCTTAATAAATAAGTAAATAGATAAATTAGGCGATATTATGTTGTGATAGGTTTTCATGCGTAAAGTTTGCATGATATTATGATAATGAAAAAAATATGTATGGAATTTATAAACAAATTAAACCACAAAGAATTTAATAGAACTGAAATGTATAAATATTTTTTATGTAATCTTATAAAAGATAAATAATGTTATTTTTATTTAGCAAAACGTGAAATGTAATAATTAATATTGTTAATATTTTTTTTCCCGTAGAAAACCGTTTACCAAAAACTCAGTCGGAAAAAAACCTATGTGGAAGAAATCGGCGTCGAAAAAGACAAATTTAAACGAGTGTTAAACGTCGTGGATTTGACCGCATTGGGCACCGGTTCCACGTTAGGATGCGGAGTTTATGTGTTGGCCGGAACAGTAGCAAAGTCGGTTGCTGGCCCGGCTGTTGTATTGTCTTTCATATTGGCTGCTACCGTATCTTCGTTTTCAGGTAGGTACTCGAATTTATTATACAATCGATGACTGTAGAAATTCACTTTTGTTTATGTGTTTTCATTCATAGTGTTGTGAATGATGAGAATTTTTGATCTATATTTCAGTCCCGTTTAGCGTCAAACAAAAACGTTTTTTCGTCCTATAAGTAAAGTTGTACGTTATCTACCTTCTACCCAACCCCAATCTTAGAAAAAATGTACCACTGACAACACTATTGGGATGAAAAAGTTTATAAGAAATTAAGAATTTATTTTATGGACACTTAACTAAGCTACATTACAATGTGTTATCTTTTTGTCAATAATTTGAAAATATTTTATCGTTTTTATAATATTGGTAAAATCATCAAAAGCATAAATTCAACAATCGACGACTTTAAACTATAAACAAAACAAAACTGAAAATAATATTAAAACAATTCAGTGTTTATTATAAAAGATAACAGTAATATGTATTCTTATTAGTCAGTATGTATATTTGAAAAATTTAAACGATAATGTTTATGAGTTTGGGATAGCAATACTGTTGTCCTATATAACTTCTTCAAAATTCGTCCACTCGAACAGTGTTAGGTAGGTACCCCTTCGTCCACGTAAATACATTAATGTTTCAAACCATAAATGATGCTGAACAACTCATTGTATACCACCCGCGACATGACGATCCTCGTCAACTCATTGTACATTATTTCCTATCTATACTTTTATGTACGAAAACAATGAATACATCACACAGTTATAGGTACCTAATATAAACGATTTGAAGATGCGTCGGATATTAAGTTCTATGTTTAACCATTGATTATAAATACAATGTATTTATAATCAATGGTTTAATTATGGTGTATTCCACTATTGTGCTTACGACGTGTTTAACGTGTGAAGCCACCGTGCGAGGCCAACTACGTGAATTGTATCAGTTTGATTTAATCTCCTTTTGATTTCTAGGTGTCTGTTATGCTGAATTTGCTAGCCGGGTGCCCAAAGCGGGATCCGCATATATTTACAGTTACGTGGCGGTAGGAGAATTTATTGCGTTCGTCATTGGTTGGAATTTACTACTGGAACACACAATCGGTTGGTTACGATTTATTTATTTTTAAATAATAAATACGACAGTTATTGGTTATTACGAACGATTATTTATTCTAGCTCGTAGTATGACTACTTTTCAGAGCAATGATTTTTGAACTTTTTTTTAGGTACCGCTGCTGTTGCCAAAGCAATGAGTAACTATTTGGATTCTTTACTCGGAGATCCTCAGAAAACGTTTATGAAAAAACATTTTTCAATACACATGGATTTTTTGGGAGAATATCCGGACGTTGCATCATTTCTGTTTATTATGTCTATCGCTTGTAAGTTCATATTTTAATCATCCAAATAACACAAGCTAAAATATTATTGTAAAAAAAAAGTATATTTTTAACACTTTGAAGTAAAATACAATAAAACTGAGCATTTCATCGTGTCATGCTATCATCTTTTGAGAATGAGTAGGTTTTCAACATACGAACCAGACGTGAACATAATATCTATTGTACCTATACTGTAAAAGGTCGATAGAAAACAATATTTAACAATATTATTTTTGAATTAGAAGGTTAAGTGTGTTCAAATTAATATAAATGTTCTTCTTATTTTACTTGATAGTTTATAGTAAATAACTGATAATTTAATTAATATATTTTCAATTATCCACTTTATCATATTATACATTAGTGTGTGTATCACGAAGCGAGCATTACTATAATTAATATAAAAATAATGTTAAGAATTTAAAATTTTAAAGCTGTTGCTGTACATGGACTATTTTCGTAAGTTGAATGGTTTTAAATATATATTTTTTTATACGACTGACAGGATTAACGTGACACGATGGAAGTAAATTATATATAATATATTTTTTTTTAATATAGGTGAAGTTGAAAATAATATTACTTATTGTTTGATTACATTTCTTGTTAATTTACAGTGGTCGTGGCCTGGGGTGTTCGTAAATCGTCAACTCTGAATAACCTATTTACTACATTAAATTTACTGACTGTATGTACGGTTATCGTTAGTGGATTTTATTTTGGTATGTATTTAATATGTTTAAGTTTTAAGTATTATAATTATTATGAAGAAAATATGGTTATTCTGACATGAAATGCATTTAAATATTTAAAACGTTTAGGTGATTTATCAATATTACACTATTTCATTAATCCCACCGGTAAAATGTATAATACAAACAATGTAAAAAAATATATATGTATATACAAATATATAGGTATACATACATGATTAAACAAACTTGAGTCAGTATATCTTGTTAATAATATTTAATATTAAACCAAGAACCAATTTCAAACATAAAAAAAAAAAAATAATAGTTAAAATATGCTAAATAACAATAATAGTTATACTAATAGGTAACATTAGGAGTCAATGGACTACAGTAATAATTTTGACGTGGGTTTATTATAGATTTAAACAATTATAATTTTCATTTATATTTTTTTATAACAATATACGTAAATCAGTCATCTTCTTACATTATGTTTACATTAATCATAATAATCGTTAAAACGTTTAAATACATTTTATTATTAAACCAAAATATATCATCAATAATATTTCTTTTGCGACCCTATTCTGGTAATAATCATGTGTGCCGCAATACAGTTATGTAACATATTACATTATTACTATTGTGAAACATGTCATAATAGCTCTGTATAATATTGAATACATTTTCCCAGGTCGTCGGTAAAGTAATATAAATATATTTACGTCAAACGTTTAATTTATTTTATACTACACTCGATAAAACTGAATAATATAATATTATCTTGTAAATATTAACTCAAAATCCTTTCACATTCCCCATCTTTGTTTTTATCTGTAATTTATATAAAATACTAGGCCTTATCAGAGATAGACCATTTTTAAAAATATAACCACTTGATACTGAAATTATTTTGGAGTATATGTAATTAATGGGCTAACATTACACTCTCATTGGAATCATATTTTGATCATAAGTATTGAATTATATAAAGCATATTGAAAAAATTATCTAAATACTAATGCCATATTAGCTTACTATATTTATCATTTATTAGAAATGAATATTTTTTTCCGGGTTCGTGTGTGTTCCGTGTCTATTACTCGTGTACTTAGACTTAATTATAGTGTTCAGATAACAAATAATAATTAATTACAATTTCATATTAATATGTTTAGTTTATGTTTTAGGTAGTTATTATATAATAAGCAAACAAAACATTAACGTTAGATATAATATATGTATATTATTACATTTTCATACTATACTGAAAAATTAAAAAAAAATATTTTAATAAAGAAAGACTTACGGTTACAACCAGAAGAATAATAGTATTATAGTGATGTCAATTAAAATAACTACTATAGTAGGTACCTCTTTTCTTCAATACCTATTAATTTTTTTTTTTTATGATTTTCTGTATTCACAAATAATTTAAAAACGCAATAGCGTTCTATTTTACTTTTACAGTCTTAGGTATTTACCTCATTTAATTATTTATCTCACCTCACCCTGTACGTCAAACTCTGACCAGTTGATTTGGTTTTAGCGAATTTATCAAATTGGTTCATCGACAAAAATGATATCCCGCCCGGAGTAAACGGTGGAAATGGCGGATTCTTGCCGTTTGGCTGGACTGGTATGGTCGCTGGAGCTGCGAGGTGTTTCTATGGGTTTATCGGTTTCGATTCGATCGCTTCAACTGGTAAGTATCAATTCTTCACGTAAAAAATGAGAATTTCCTCACATTATGTATATTAATATTATAATTTAACAATCATTATTCATTAATAATAATAATTCAATCTCTGCCATAAACAAAATATGTCATTATAGGTGCGCGTTTAATATAATACCTATTTAATTATGATTACTAGTGTGAAATGCATTACATGAAATTTGTATCTTGAAATATTTGAACGAATTACCAATGATTGAATATTATTTTATTTTTATATTTTCACCGTAACACGAAATTAATATTTATAATTATCAGGTGATCAGCAATAGGTACATTTGAATAAAATACGATCGTTTTAATTCATTTGATATATTTTTCATGTGAAAGTATCTAATCTACAATATGTAAAATTATTTGATAAATTAAACATTTTTAATAATAAAGAAATGTTACGTGGTATGATTGTATAACTGATGAATGGGTTAATTTATATTTCTTAATTCTTACATAATTAATACTTATACGAGTGTCGAGTATGAAATCATAGTGTTCTTATTCGATATTATATAAGTTAATAGGTATAATATTTGTAGAGTTTTATAAAAACTTAAGAAAAAAATACAATATCTTCGATAAAAATTGCGTAAATACTAAATACTTACTGTAATTTTATAATTTTAAATAGATTCCGTATTACATGATTTAGGATTGATTCGACCAAACATAAGTAAGGATGATGACTAAAATAATTTTGAAATATTAGTAAATTTTAATTTTAATTAAAAATTAAAATTAGATACTCTTTTTGAAACCTATCATAATATGATAATATACGCGGGCGTTTATAACACGTCTTTATTGTATAACGAGATCATCACTGACGATATTATTGTTTAGGCGAAGAAACAAAAAACCCCAAGAAGACCATCCCGTTGGCGATCGTCTTGACGCTGTTCAACGTCACGGTCGCGTACTCGAGCGTAGCGTCGGTGTTGACGCTGATGTGGCCGTATTACGATCAAGTATACTCTCATAATATCTATAATTATATTTTAAGGGTTTGGACCGCTTCGATCCGCGACGATATTAAGTGGTGATCACGTTGTTTCAGGACCCGAACGCACCCTTGCCGGTTATATACGAAAACCTGGGAATGCCCGTACTGAAATACTTGGTCACCGGAGGTGCGGTATTCGCACTTTTCACCACGTGAGCGGTTATAATTTTAAATTTAAATGACGGCGAACACGCGTCATATTTAATAATATAATAACACAATTTTGAGTCGCCATCGTCTTTATTTCATTCGTTTTGAAGCTTGATAGGATGTCTGTTCCCGATACCGCGTATCCTGTACGCCATGTCCAGCGACGGGCTGCTGTTCGGTTTCTTGTCGAAGATCAACGAGAAGACCAAGACGCCGTTCATAGCCGCCATCATCTGTGGCGTCTGTGCAGGTACCTATATGATCGATCGCCCGACGCGAGCAGTCCGTTTATTTTGCTAATAATAATATTATACTTGTGCTGTAATAATATTATTACTTTATTTTCATTTTATCGTAGTCGTTTTTTCGCAGGGCTGTTGTCGACCGTATTCAATCTCGAGCAGCTCGTCGACATGGCGTCCATCGGAACGCTTCAATCGTACATGATCGTTTGCGTCTGCGTTCTGATCCTAAGGTGTTTATTATTATATTTTATCGACATAACATGACAGCATTTGCAATATTAGACTTGGGTATCAGACATTTTTGATTTAATATAGGTACAACAGTGCCGTAGTCGGGATTTTTTTTCGGGGGAGGGGGGCTTAATTTTTTATGTCAATAAATTAAGTTTGCACTGTATTTCTAACAGTATAATTCATGTAATTATGCATATTATCAAATCAAGATCGAGTAAGTGTGATAAAAGCGGCGTTGCTTAATCTCCACAAACGGTAATTAAATTAATAAGACTATGGTCGTATCTGACATTTGGGGGGGGGGGGGGCTTGAGCCTGGAAGCCCCCCCTTGGCTATGGCGTTGATATACAGCAAAATTAATTGTTATCAGACGTTTCGGTTCGATTCAAATATTTTAACTGTAATATGAAACGTGTTATTTTCAGATATAGAAATACTAATTTGTACAGCCGAGATTCAGATGATCCTGAAGTGTATACGATTGCCATGTGGTTAAATGTTTCGAATTCAAATATTACCAACAAGGATACCCAATACGTATCGAGAGTATTGATAACCATTTTCTGTACGTTGTTATTAAATAATTAAACATCCCAATTAACTATAATTTAATAATTGTATCATGCGCACGTATATAGCTTGAAGTTTTAAAACGTTTATTCGTTTCAATATACCATATATTTTTTTTAAATATTATTATAATATTAACAACTTTTTCTATATTTCTAGTTTTATGCATGATGACAACGACAAACCATACTGTATACTTTATATTATTAACTCGTATAATAATCACAATCGATTGAAATTTGTTACAGCCATCACTGCGTGCATATTTTGCATTTGCGTAGTAAATTGGGATTCTCATCAAGGCACTGTTCGATTAATACTGAGCTTCATGATTGGTTTGACGGCCATTATATTATTGGTTGTTACGTTGATGTTGAACAGACTTCCACAAGCAATTGAAAGTTTACCGTTTAAGGTGAGAATATTCCTTATTTCCGTATTCCAATCATTTTGACGCACGAGAATAAAAATGAAATACATACAATTTTCAATTATTAGCACTAAATTATAAATCGTAGCGTTCTATACTGCAGCGACCGCATAGAGTGGTCACCGCTCAACAACCCCTTTTCTTCTTCTCTTATTTCTTATATACATAACTGTTGTTGGCCTACTAATATTCCCTAAAACTGATTGTTAAATTTGATTACGTATTAGATAATTGTTTTCTAAATTTAGTTTTACATGTATCTAATGCAGTCATTCTCAAAGTGGGCGATAGCGCCTCCCTGTAGGTGTTGATAGTCTTCAGAGGGGCGGTATATGACCCAAAGACTACTGTTTTTTAAGATACAATACAGATGGTAAGCTTAAAACATTTTGGGGACTGAACAATTTTTGATTCTCGAAGTGGACGATGGGTGAAATAAGTCTGAGAACCTATGATCTAATGTATAATACAACGGTATAGTTTTTAATATAATAATTATATGGTTCGACCACATTATTACTGACTTACCTTGAAATATCTAAAATAATGTTATACGATAATAATTATGTAACACAATTATTGTCAATTACCTATACACTGTATAATTCTGTATACCATATACATATAACTATATACTATTAGGTATTTAAATACAAATTTAGAGATAATTAATTTAATATAATTGTCTTACATTGATAATTAAAATTGTTTTTGATGTTTTCAGGTGCCTTTTGTTCCTTTTGTACCGTGTTTGAGTATAGTTCTCAACTTGTATCTGATGATGGAACTAAATTTCAAAACGTGGATTAGATTTGGCATATGGCTAGTAATAGGTATGTTTTAACTTTTCAGACAAAACAGATATTATGAAATACTCAAACAATAATAAAGTTATATATTGTAATCATATTATGCAACTATGAAAATAAATATTTTTTCTTTTATGTTACAGGTTTGTTGATATATGCGTTCTACGGTCTGCAACACAGTATAGAAGGCGTCAAAGACCAGACGACTAAAATCGAAGATGGCAAAAATGAACAAAAAATCTCCAACTAATTTATTCCCATTATAAATGTAAAATCATGCATTTACGTTTATTGATTTGTATTATTATTTATATAATCATGACTATTAATAGCGTTTAAATCAGACGCAATTTACTGTAATAAAATATTACGAGTACCTACCTAATTTTTTTTTTTTTTATTGCTGTTTGAGTTTTTTTTTATTTTTATTATTATTATTATTATTATTTTTTTTTGTAACACTAAAATTAAACATAAGTCAAAAAAACCCCCGACTCTTACTTAATTTATGGTTTATATTATTTTATATCTAATATCATCATATTATAACATTATATAACGTTTTAATAAGGTTTTAATTCTCGGAAATTCTAAGTTTATAATATATCAACAGCTATGTAATAACCTTAATAGATATATTTTCAAGAGCAAATCATAGCAGATTAGACAGCTTTCTTACGATATAGAGTTCTGTCAATGGATGGTCTATCCAACCAAGTCGTCTATTCTTAATCATCAACCAATTTATTGCTATTGTAAAAAAACTGCTTAGCTTACAGACTACAATATACTAATGAAATTAACAGTTAACATTTTTTTTCTTCATATTTTGGGTGTTGTTAATTGTATATTTGTGTTGATACTATAAATATGTTGTTAAAACCTACACCTTTATAATTAACTAAAAAAAAAATCGGTTGTGTTAAGTATGCGATCAACGTTGTTTTTTTGAATATAGTATTATTTTCGCTATCAATATATTTTTAATTTTTAAATGTATATAAATAAGTATATTTGTTTATGATTATGAGTAAAAAAATACGTGCTATTACACAATTATTTCAATTATAAAAATATTTTATATAATAGAAATTATTAACTCGTCATCTTCCGCGGGGAAAATATAATAAATATTTTAAAAACATGCATTAGTCAAAAACATGGTCTGTTGATACACAGTAGAATCTAACGGATAAACGATAGTAGCGCATACTATTTTCACACGAATAATGAAATAAAAACAAATTACCGCAAGTCAATTAAGTTTATTAACGTTCAGAATTTTTTTATAAATTTAAAATTACTAGAAAATTGAATTAGCTCTAAAAGTTTAAATACCTAACAATAATGACTGTGTAACATTCAATAAGTTTTAAACAAAGTAACTATTTTTAACTATTTTTTTTTCCTTTTATATAAATGTATATTACAATTTCTTATAAGTTATTATCATGAGCAGATTGCAGTATATTTTAGGTAATTTATATATCTATGCCCATTAAAATATTAAATTAATAAAAAAGTGGGCCAGCTAGTGGGTATCACTTTGCTGTATATATTAGGTGCCGACTGAGTCACTGTAATGAATGTGTATTAATTGCTTTTGTATTGAATAATATTTTGCGTGTACCCAGTAGTACAGGTCAGTGAATGAAGTTTGAAATAATTTCAACACAGTTTGACGAATATTCTAAGTATTTATTCAATTCAAAATACTCTAAGTCCAAACGTCAATAAGAACAACGATTTATAGTGATGTAGTAAGAGAGTTGCTACAAGATCTGCGATACCGCATCTGACAATATCTTGTCAATTTGAGGTTCAGCTCTCTAAAAAGAGAACGTCTATTATTATATATTTACTTAAACTATCATTTATGGTCTGCGGATATCTTCCCACGTATGACGTAAAGCTAATATTACATATTATATCGATGGCACGTGTATACATGTGTCGAATGTCCCGTCGTGGTTGAGATTGTAGTACAAAAATACAAAATTCCATTTAATTTTAAGTGCCTTGTATAATAATTTTAAAACATAATTTAATATAGTTGTTATATGATGATGTGCCTCAGGCGCGGATCTAGCCTACATAAACGGAAGGGGCGAATTACAAATATCTATACATATTTAGTATATTTACCTACTGTTAAATACGAGTATATAATATGTATAATATATATATGAAATAGTACTTAATACAATGATTTCTTATTAATTATAATGAATACTTTTTTTCATTAGCTGAATTGAATGTCTTTATTGAATTATTTACAACTTAAAATTACCCTTTTATTATCAAATATCTTTTTTAACATTTCACAATAAAATATTATATACAAATTTCGATATCAAAACATGTAGTAGTTACAAATCATATAACAAAGTCTAATCTTTTGTTTACATAGGATAACACAAAATATTAAATTTAAGTAACACATTTTGATACAGCCAACGGGGGGGGGGGGCTATCGCCATCACTGAATCCGCGCCCGATGTGTCTATTTTTAAGTTGAAGTTATCTATCTAGGCCCACGGTCCATTTCAAGTCATTTATAATAGAAATAATAAATTGATATGTACCTATATAAAATATAGATAGTCAGATATAGAATTTGTATTTTTTTTCCATTTCGGATAATGATTGACCCGATGAATTTAATTTAAAACTGCCATACGCAGAAATCGTTTTTATTGATTAGATCTAATTCAATGGTATTCCATAAGACATAATCAAATTCTATGATGGAACGTAAACGAACTGAGGTAAAAAATAAAATGTGTTGACACTCCGTATACATAATTCCACATGTTCGTTTGATAAAATTTAAGTTTCTGTATGCTGTAGTAGTTTACACATAGGCATATAGTACACATAGCCTTTATATAGTTATCAAAAATATATTATATATTATTAAAGATTATTTTAAGTTAACGTATCTAATGCTGAAAAGTAAAGTCATCAATATAAATATATTTTTTAATATTAATGATTAATATTGTGAAAAATGAATTATTAAAAAAAAATCTAAGATAGACAGAAACGAACAAAAATGCGTGCTGCAGTATCTATTATATTAAAATTTAAAACAAGTGCAGATGAGCAAATACATGTTTGGTAATCGATTAATTAACCTATTAATACAATATTATTATCTAATTTATTTAGTGCGTTCATTCATAAAAACGTTTATATATTTTCTATCCGTAAGAAACTAAGAACCTAGAACGATTGCAACGATTACATAATAATTTCTAAAGATATTTCAAGATCACCCGTATGTCTCGCATATTGACGAGATAAAGAACTCATTGTTACTTTGGTTTAAAGTTTAAATGGTATATTTTTTGTTAGCTACTTCAGAGTGATATTGAAAAATTCGTAAAATTACGTAATTGTTGTACTATTGGCTTAAAGAAAAATTATTGGAAATATTTATAATGTTTTCGATTTGGTATGTTATATCGAACGAAGTTACAGTAATCGACAAAAAAAATATGAGATATATTTATTTTTTATAATAATTATTTAGTGAGATGAAATATTATAATATAATATTATATTAATATCATGATGTACGTTATTTTTCGTAAGTAATTTATTGTTTTTGTTGATTGTGTTATTTTAGATTGTGAGTGGTGCTTTAAATGTATTGGTGTTACAATGATGTATTTTTTATAAAAGAATACACCTTTTTCTAGTAGCAAAATGTTCCGATCATAAACTTTGAGAACAATTTCTGGTAACAAATTGGATTTTGTTTGTGTTTTATTAAGAGGTCAAAAATAGAAATTTCCTAGTACCTTACAAAATAATCAAGAAAAAAAAGTATAATGTTATGAACAGTTTTAAACAAAATTAGTTTAAAAATGTATTCTTATTTTTTTCATAGTAATTCATATACAAAAAACCGTAATAACTTAAGCTCTCAAATGTATTTCTAAGCATTTAATTTTAAAGATATGATGAAATTTTCAAAATATTTTGATCTTTTTATAAACATTTGTAATCCATGACTTTTTTTTTAGTTGTTTTAGACTTATATTTGAAAATATTATGTTTCTCTGTAAAAAAATTTAAATATGTATTATGTGATTTTTCACAAATTGTTCTCAAATTTCAATTAAAAAACGTCGAAAATACGTAAAGTCTTAATTTTATTTATTTCAAATTTTGTCAAAATAGCGTTAATTCATAAATATATTTTTTTAACAAATATATTACAGCGACCTATTTAAAAACGAGATACACTTGACTTTGTGTCTAATATACAATGGAACGGTTATCTACGTGTATGTTTGTTTCGTTATTTATTTGTAATCTTATTTATATATAGTCGTATTCTGGTACCTTAATTGTAGATTTTTTTTCTGATTTACTGATATTTATTAACGAATAGTGCATAATATAATAATCTTACATTCCAATACAAATTTATATAATATAATATATATTATTGCGAAAGCAAATAACAATATAATAGTTATGACGATGTGTATTATTGTATAGAGTCACGAGATTAACAAGTCAAGTACGTTTTAATGCCTAAGTGGCTAAATAAGCGAGTTTATAATTTTTTTTTTTTTTGTATTTTTAGGCGTGTTTGTTAAATATTGTTCAACTTTATCTATATTTATTAAGGAAAAATTATGTGTTTAATCATGTCGCAATTTATTTTTTATAAAATTATACTTAATGCAAAATAGAGCCATTTCAGATTCTGAGTAAATCTGCAATAGGTGACCCTGTTATATGGACGACATTTTCGGGGGGAGGGGTGCAGAAATCATTGTACTTAAGACTTAAGTATCCCTAACTTTAGATTGAGAATTGAATAAAGTTTGCGTTTATTGGGCATAACAGTTAACTAATAACATATCTCACTTATAATATATAGTGACTATAGATTTATTGGTGGTGTTTGGTATATGGAAATAGTCGTATTATAACATTATATTATTCTTTTTATAAAAAGGAAATTATAATACATTCGAATATAAATATATTATTGAAAAATGATTACCTACCTAATAAATAAAAGTTTAAAAATCCGGTCGACTAGTTAATTTACAGAAATGAGTAATCGATTTCGTTTTGTTTTTTTCATATTGTTGAGGCCAACAAATAACAATACCACTAAGCAGTTGAAGATTATTCTCTATTAAAGCTCACTAATCATAATGGTATCAGCACATTAATTCCTATATTTTTCGATCTTGAGCGTATATAATTGAACTCTATTGCTGTCAGTTGAACGACGAATTATGTAAATGTGAAGTACTGTTGTGTAAATTACTGATAAGTTGTTTTTTAAATTGTATCATTGATTGACGTTAGTATTATTTAAGGTAGGTATTTTCAGGGGATAGTTTTGCAACCGACTTCGACCGATTGCCGGATATATGCCTAAATGCCTAGTATCGCACAATATTCGAAATTAATGTTATAACGAGTTCACTTTGGACGGATTCCATTTTGCGCATAATTCAACATGAGAAACTCGTGGTCTGTAAGTTGTGTATTTGTTTAACATCATATATGTAACCGTGTAAAAATATAGTATTATACACGTTTTTAATAATTTACTAACAAGAAATATACTAACTGCGTTTGGTAAAAAATAATTATAATATTATAAAAAAAAAAAAAAAATTATTTGTGTAAAGAGTTATTATAGTTATTAACTAATTAGAGAATCAGGTTAGGTTATGTTACTTACTATTTTTAAAATTTTTCGACTGAACAAAAATACAAATTTAAAATAAATACATATTAATATTTATACCTTCTATATCATAAAAAATAAGTTATTTATTAATTTATACAAGTATAATGGACAATTTTTGTGTTGTTATCTATATTCATAAAATAATGAAAAAACTGTATGTGGTACTAGTGTACAAATATATGCAAAATGCATAAAATATAAGTTAATAATTAAAGTATGAAAAATAATAGTTTTAGTTCTGCGACATGAAAAAAAAATTCAATTCCGTGTACTTTTCCCCAGTGATTCCCAGGTTAGGATAGGTTATTTCTTTCTAATAGGTTGTCCGCGAATAATTCGCGGTGGATTTGTATCAGAGAAGTAGTCAATGATCGTGCTTAAGCGAAGGACTAAACCGAGAGTACTCGTTCACGACACAGGCGATTATAGATTAAACATTTTTTCTTAGTTTAATGTTAAATAAAATTGAAACATATACTTGCTCAGAAAGTGAGACATTTCTTTAAATATAGAGTGTCTCAAAAAGAACGCAGGATAGATCAAATTTATTTATATAAAAATACCAAAAAAAAAAACATAATTCTCTTCAGAAGAGGTTGAGGTTTAAACATGAAAAAATAATATTGTGCATAATATAACCTCCCCCCCTTACATGCCCTACACACGATCACTTCGTTCATGAATACTTCATCACCCAATCAAATATTACCCCATTAAGTTATTAGAGAACATGTCCAAACACCAAACCTGCCCATTTCGATCTTGCGATTTAACACCGTGTGATTTTTCTATGAGGATACACTAAGTCACAAGTTTACCAGAAAAAAACCGCGCAATTTGTTGGATCTTAAAGATCAATGATCACATGATCGAGTGATTTCATGAACCGAGTCGTGTTAGGGCTAGTAGCGAGCCGTATGCCCAATATTTTTTTTCATCTTTAAATCTAAACCTCATCTGAAGAGAATGATGTTTTTTTTTGATATTTTTATATAAATAAATTTGATCTATAGCAGTTTTAAATCTACCGTTCTTTTTGATACACTCTTTACTAACGAAAACATTTTTAATGCTAATATTGGGAACCATTGCTTTACGTTATTGTTAAAGCCATTATAGGACAACGGGAAAAAAATATGTTTGTTCACTATAATATAATATAATGATTATAATGTGATATAGGATCCTAAAAATATTTAATCAGATTCGATTAATATTTATTCTTCACGTTATTACGACCAAAAAAAATCGTTTTAAAATAATTGTATGTTGACATTTTTTTAATCGATTAATTTTCTTCATCAAGTGTGTTGTTTACTATTCGATACAGAACCACAAGCTGTATCAATCGCTGTGCAGAAAGAAAACGTTCACTGATGAAGTCGAACCAGGAAAAGAAAAGTTGAAACGAGTGTTGAATATCTTTGACTTGACCGCTCTGGGCATTGGTGCCACGTTGGGATGTGGCGTATACGTGTTGGCCGGGACGGTAGCCAAATCTATCGCTGGACCAGCGGTAGTATTATCTTTCATTGTAGCGGCGATCGTCTCATCGTTTTCAGGTACCTTTTGGCTATCGTACTGCACTGTTCGAGTCAACGTATCCGTACCAATCAATATTATACATTTATACCAATGACGATTTTCTATACCACAATAATATAATATAAAATATGTTAAAAGTGTCCGTTCTCTTTTCTGGCTATTGTAGCAATAATTTGGTTTAGAATGTTCAAAGTCTCGATATTGTTCGCTGTTTAAGTAATCATCCTACAGCTATATGCTATAAAATTGTGTTTAATTGATTTATTTTAACAATTTTAACAAATTATTATTTAAGTAATTAATCAAGTTGGTTAATTTTATTCAAAATAAAATATCACTGTACCACAGAGTACAAAGCAAATTTTATTAGTAAAATGTATTTTTTTTTTACATGCTGGTTTTGATAATAATTCACTGAAAATCGATTTATTTTGTTTTTTAGGAGTTTGTTACGCCGAATTCGCTGGCCGTGTACCCAAAGCTGGATCCGCATATATTTATAGTTATGTGACTGTTGGAGAATTTATTGCGTTTTTTATTGGTTGGACTTTGTACATCGAACACACTATTGGTGAGTTGTCGAATAAAAAATAATCAATTCGAATGACATTTAAAATGAATAATTTTACAATGTATAAAATATGTATAGTTTTCTAAGTAAATTGCTACTTTAATATTTTTTTGTTTTATAGGTACAGCTTCTGTCGCCAAAGCAATGACTAATTATTTAGATGCGTTACTTGGAGATCCTCAAAAAAGATATTTTAAAAAACATCTTCCAATGCATGTGGATTTTTTGGGCGAATATCCAGATTTCGCATCATTTTTTTTCGTCATATTTATTGCGTGTAATGATTTTATTAATATTTTCAAGTGATTGTTGTTTTCATGAAACTTAATGTTAATATTTGTTATTTCGTTCATTTGTGCAATAAGACAATAAGTTAAATACTTAAACAGTAATACATATTTGAATATTTCTTAAAACGGGTTATTCAAATAGATTATAATATTAAAGAATAATAAATTAATAAATTAATAAACAAAAATCTAATCTCATGGTAGTTTCATAGTAGGTAAGAAATTATTATGTACTGATTATAATAATAATATCTATGCATGTATATAATTTTTCAGTAATTGTGGCTTGGGGTGTCAAGAAATCTTCGACCCTCAATAAAGTGTTTACCGCGTTGAACTTATTGACTTTGGCTACAGTAGTCGCTAGTGGTTTTTTTTTGGGTAAGTAATTTCTTTTCAACATTTATCACCTATAGTTGTGACAGTAAAACAAGTGAGTACTTTACTGATTTCAGGTAAACTATCCAATTGGAATATTCCAAAAAGTGAAATTCCACCTGGAGTGGATGGCGGCAACGGAGGATTTTCACCATTCGGTTGGAAGGGAATAATCGCAGGCGCTGCTAGATGTTTTTACGGGTTTATTGGATTCGATTCTATCGCAACTACAGGTATGACTTTATTATTATTATTTTTTTTAAACAATAATTTCAGAACCATCAACAAGTATGGATTTGTAGCCACCTGTACGATAAATACATATTATATATACAAATTATTCACACGCACACTCTCTCTTTTTTACACACACACACTCATATAAAATATGTTTACATAACTGCAATATTAATACATTGACGCGTGTTTATTACAGTTATTTTTTAATACATATTAACTGTTATAAATTGTATATTTTTAGGCGAAGAGACCAAAGATCCAAAAAGAACCATTCCTTTAGCGATCGTATTATCGTTGTTCTTCGTCACGTTGGCATACTCTAGCGTAGCGTCGGTGTTAACTTTGATGTGGCCTTATTATGATCAGGTATAGTAATATTAAAACATTGATATTATGGTCTAAGTCTATCGAGGTCGGCGACCCGCAGGCCGCGGTCCGCAAGTCGTATTTGCCGCTTATAGACGAATTCATAAGATTTATATAAAAATAAGCAATACAATCCATAACGAGATCGTTATTAGACTTAGTGTCTTTGGGGATGTGAAATCGGTGTTTTTTTGTCAAATCATTTTTTTTACTTTTATGCAGAAATGCAGAACATTGAGCAATGATGTACAATATAAATTGTACAGTGTAATCGTTGTAAAGTTTTTAAAACTGCAGTAGGTATATCATGTCCGTTTAACTAAAAAATAAATCATAATAATTAATAAATAATCACCACTTGTGTGCTTAAAAAAAGTTATATTTTTTTGTAACCTCTGATCGAATTTATATGCGTTTTTAGCCTTTATTCGAAAAAAAGGTTTCCGACCCTCGGTTCTCCGCGAGGTCACTAGGATGTAATAATTAGTCATCATTATTGTCTTAGGACCCGGACGCACCTCTGCCGGTCATTTATGCGAACATGGGAATGCCAATCATCAAATACATGGTTACCTGCGGTGCAGTGTTCGCTCTGATGACAACGTAATAATATTAATCGTTGTATTTTTTTTTTTTTTTTTTGTAACATCATGATTATTGTTTTTCTTGCCAATTTTTTTCTAACACTACGTTATTGTTATGATTTTATCGCACTCGAAGCTTGTTGGGTTGTTTGTTTCCTATACCGCGAATCTTATACGCCATGTCCAGCGACGGTCTTTTGTTCAAGTGTTTGTCAAGGGTCAACGAAAAAACCAAAACTCCTGTTTTAGCGACAATGATTTGCGGAGTCGGCACCGGTAAGAAGGGTTAAACGCACAATAGTTCTGCGATGTTATAATGACCTTTGAATATTTATCGTCAAAACGGTTTTTCCAGGCTTGTTGTCGTCCATGTTCAATCTCGAACAACTCGTCGAGATGACGTCTATCGGCACGCTCATGTCGTATCTGATGGTCTGCGTGTGCATATTGATACTCAGGTGTGTACAATATGGGCGGTAGCGTTACTGGTTTGCGCACACGTGCCAAAAAGACAACTTGTTTGGGCATAAAACTGCCACTCGTTTGGGAACAGTTGAGCCCTAACCATACACATGGTTTGCGCACATTTACCTTTTAGACTTTTCCCGTTGTTTTAAGAGTTTCCCATTATTTGTATGTATTTAATTTGGTCTATTTCGCCAGATGTATATTTTGACCATAAGTTTATGCGATGTTCAACTGGTTCTATTGACTCCTTACTGTTTGTAAGGAATTTAATAACATTTCCGTACTCTTTATCGACGATTATCAGTGCCCATCTGTCACCGAGATGAAATATAATTATTTTCGTGCGCGCAAACGAGTTCCGATTTTTCGGGTAAAGATTATAGATTGTGCGCAAATAAGTTGCTGCCTACAATATACTAACGCGTACAATATTTATTGAAGTGTTGAGGTAGAATTAGATTATTCCTTGATCGATATTCCAGACCGGTATACTGTGAGTATTTATTCAGACGAATACCGACGTAGTCGTAGACGGGCGTTTATTATTGTTTACATACAAAAAATATAATATGTTTATGGATTCGTATATCACAGTTTATTTATATAATTTACAAACGTTTATGATTTTTAGTTTGTCTTATTTTACTCGCTTTGTTTGTCGTCAAGGTATAAAAACAACAATACGGACGGTCAGGACTTGGACAACTCCGAAGTTCATATACTTTACAAGTGGTGGAATGCATCGAACACAGGACTGATCAACTCGGATTCTCAATACGTGTCGAGAGTTCTGATACTTGTTTACAGTACGTTATTATTGCCAGTGATATTTTATCTTTTGAACATTTTATAATATTCTGTTTTTATTATGTCCTATTGTCACAGCGTTTGCCGCGTTTGTGTTTTGCATTTGTATGACGAACGTTGATGGTTGCGAAGGCCCTTTGCATTTATTGCTGACTATCGTAATCGGAATTTCGATCGCATTCTTATTGATTTCCTTGTTAATGTTATGTAGACTACCACAAGCTGTCGAAAGTCTATCATTTAGAGTAAGAAAGAGTATAATATATTTATTGTATATAACTAGTTTTTATGGGATTGTTGCATTTAATATTTAGAAGACTTATCTACGTATACTCCGATAGTTATAAGTATTTAAAATGTAGATGAGCGGAGTAGCGTGGACCAACATTTTAAGAAAGTACCTGTAGTATCACTTAATTTTACTAATTAAAACTTTAAATATTTCTAACTTTTAATCTACTCATCCAAAATTCAATTTTTATGTATCTAAGTACTCGAAAAATATTCTAGTTCGAAAAAAAATATATAAATAACATATTAATATTTTAATTGATAATTATTTATAATATTTTTATCATGTTTTGTAAATTTTTTTTTTTTTTAGGTACCATTCGTTCCTTTAGTGCCATGTTTGAGTATACTTCTTAATTTATATCTAATGATGGAGCTGAATGTCAAGACTTGGATGAGATTTGGTGTTGGTATTATAGTAGGTATGTATTGATGTGTCTAAACGGATTATATTTCTATTTATTTGACACAATATACTGATAGCATACAACGACTAACAAAATGTAGCTGCATATTTATATATTTCCACCTAAGTGCATACAAATAATTGTGCGTTGTTAGTACTTGTTAATTTCGGAAAATGCACAAGCCATCAATGTTATATTGACGTATTGGGTTCAGTTGATGATCCCATTGGTTAAGTACTGCTAAAAAGAACTTATTTAATTTTATATAATATTAATATTTTAATTATTATATGTGCATACTCGTAAGATACACAACAATTTCTTTTATTTAAATGCATGCAAATATAACAATATTGTTTACAAAGAAATATTGATTTTCCGGGGCCCGGGCTAGTTAGTTATAAATTTATTTATTTTAAATTCGCTAGATCACAATATACATTTTATAGTTTATTTAAATTTTAATACTGGAAAAGCCCGATTTCACGATAACGTTGTAAGTAAGCATACATTTATTACATTAGGTTGTTCTAATTCTTTTTAGTTTAATTGATTTATTATCTATAAAAATGGCACAATACTACAATAGTTTTATTAACTGCACAAACAAATAAAAAATGATCATCATTTGATTAATAACTAACAATATGATATATTTATTAAATAATTATAATATACCTATGCTAAAAGGAGTACAAAATTATTGGTTTAAAACAATTGAAAAATATATTGATAATTTAATAATCAGTTGAGCAGATTTATGAATTTATACACTTTTCTGGTAGAAATATTTTTATCATAAAAACAAATTATTAAAAAATAATAATAATATGCAAAAAATTAAAATCAGCCAATGGCCTTAGAGACTCAGATGACTACCAGTATTTCTAATATAAATAACAATAACTAAGAAAAATATAGTTTAATAATTATTTATTAAAACATTTAAAACCATAAAAATATGATGATATTGATGTGAATTTATTTATTTTATAGGATTATTGATATATGCTTTTTATGGAGTTCACAATAGT
This sequence comes from Rhopalosiphum padi, assembly GCF_020882245.1. NCBI lineage: Eukaryota > Metazoa > Arthropoda > Insecta > Hemiptera > Aphididae > Rhopalosiphum > Rhopalosiphum padi. The sequence continues at coordinate 4,713,619 of NC_083598.1, read as the reverse complement.
TTGGAAGGATATAAACAACGAGTAATTAATGATAAAGAACACAAACAAGAAATGAAAATCCCTAACTGATTTTTTGCATAATAAAATAAATGTAATAAAATATTTGCATTTATAATAGCTTATAATTTTATATTGTTATAATTATATAGGACCATTTGCAGTATTACACCTGAAAATTGCAATTTTGTATTTTTATGAATTAATATAATAAATTACAACCTAATGTTGTGCTGTGTTGTACTATTGTAATGACTATTAATATTTTCGCCACAGCTCGTTTGAAATAATATTTATTCCAATATTTTAAATTACCAAATTTTTAAATTCATGCAGTCCTGCACAATGTATTCCATCTAATATTATGAATTATCTACAATAACTTTCTCATCGTTATTTTTTATAATTTCTGTGTATTATTATTATTCCTTTCTAATCGTTTTACCCGAAACGGATCCTTTCTTTCAATATAATTCTGAAACGATATTATATAATAATATTTTTGGACATAAACCATTTTATACGAATATATTTAAACCATTAGTTTTTTAGTGTATCAATCTTCGTTAAAATATAAGACATTTACATTGTATTGGGTCACGTTATACCCATTCAAGAAGCCGACGATAATATAAACACACATTTTACACGCCATACAAATATAATAAATCTATTTTGTTGTGTTTTTCACAGACAAAATATCTGACGTAATACGAATATTCATTGTCACGAACTTCGCTGCAGAGCCAACCTAGCCAAATTTTCATATTTTATCCCGATTGAAACTCTTTTCAAAGTAAATAATTAAAAAATCGTATACACAACACACTTTATAGATTTTTACATCAACGAGGGAGAGGAGATACGTGGAATATTTCTTAGAAAACATAATCTCGTTCTATACTTTGTATAGTAATTAATTTGTGAGCAGTAATAATATATGTTTCTAGGGCAGACGCGGGGGACCTTTTTGATTCACCTACTTACATGACAAAGTTTATAATTTAAGGTTTTATAAAATGTTACGTTCCATTTATTTTCATATATCTATAAAAACAATTTTATGAGACAGTGTAATGGTGAAATTTGCTAAAAAAAAATTGTACAATTTAGTGAGAATTAAATTTTTAAGTTGTATATTCAGTTGTGCATATTTTTTAGACTATATTTTAATTTTCATAATATTAACACCTTTTTAATTGCATCTGAAACCTAACTTGAAGTTTTTTGTCTTTGTTTATGATTGGATAATTTTTAATGTTAGGTGTGTATTTTATTTGTTTTAATGAAACACAAGCAGGGACTTTACTTTATCCGTAAATGTATTCATTAGTTTTGATTTGATTGCGTCCACGTAAAAAATAAACTTTAAAAATACAAAATATATATGAAAATAACTTTCTGGTTTTTAAAATTGTATGACTAATAGGTAACTATATTATTGTTATAAATAATAAAAATTATTTTTTACTTATATATTTTATTAAATTGACGATTTAACAATAAAATTAAAAAATATATATTTTCCTTGCAGTTTAAATGTGGCTGCGTCTTAGTATAGATTTTCCATCTCTAGGGCAATCAAATCCTAATTATTATATTAATAGTATACCAATGGCGTATTTGTCCTGATTTAGTGTGTATGTGGAGCGTGAGGGTTATGTAAGCTTATTTAATACAAATTACATTAATTATCGAGTGATTTTTTTTTCTTTTTAAATCAAAATCTAAGGATCATGTTATCATTGCTTTCTCTCCCGTATTACTTTTGTTTCAGTATACGACTTGTAATAAATTATTGAGTCCACTATAATTATTAATTAAATTATAATTTATAAAATTTATAACATCTAAAAAAATTATAAATGTAAAAAGACAATAACCCATCACCGCCTCAAATACGCCATTGATTTATCCAGGTACTTATTTAAACAAACAATAATCACTTATAGCTAAACTATCAATTTGCGTTATTAAATGTTTACTATTTTATGGTAGATAAGACTTCTTTTTTTTTTTAAAAGAGAACCTCCCTTATATACTATAATTGAATTAAAAAAATTAGGGTGAGCATATTTATTGAATCATCCTGTACATCATTGTTACATAGTTACACCATGACACCGTGTATAAGTGGTACTTAATTACATCATTTTAAACAAAATGTTTCATACCTACTTATAACGAACACCTAAACTCGTCCTTGATAAAAAAAAATAAATACATCACCCATCTTGCATTGTTAAATTATTATAAAATATTGTATTTAATGTTTTAATAATGGAATCAACAGTACAATATTATGTATATAATAATAATAGATAAACTTGCGGATGGTATATTATCTGTCTGAACGAAGAAATACAATACCATGGCTTAATACATTAGTAATGCATAATCTATAATCAACAATTACCAATTTTTAAGAAATCAAAGAGAAAAATAATGAATATTAATAAGTCGACTAATTGAATAAAGATATCAAAAGCTCGAATTAGAATTGTATTGCATTATGCAACTTTCAGTGTTTAGTATATTACTTAACTAGTAACTATAACGGTCATTTTTTTTTTCAAATTATTTCCAATAATTGTCAGTGCTGAGTGAGAGCATAAATAATTCCAACTCTATGTTTACATATTTCATTAGTGTAGTAAAATCTTTATTTTTTAATAGCAGATAGTAGGTACTTCAATATTTTCATATTATTAATAATATTAATAAAATACATTTTTATTCTATTAGATATACTGATTACTCAATATTAAATAAAAACAATAAATTGTATGCAGTTGTAATATTATGAGCAAGTGTGTATTCCTTAAAATCTAAATTCTCCTCAATAGATTATATTATAAACATAATTTTTATAGATTTACTGAAAAAATTTTGATGATATGAAAACTTGAGCAGTGAATAAAGCCAGCGAAAAATTATTATAATATTAATAGTAATAAGTCAATATACACGTGCATTAATTATTTCTAGGTTTTCACATTTCAGAACCAAAACATCGTTGGTTTAATTTATTTTATTAACAGTTAATTTATTTCTTTGGTGGCTTTTTAGAAATGATAGAGTCCGCAAATTATGATCTATGATTCTTTTTGATATTATCCTGTGATTATGGCAATAGATGGCCAAAAATCTCATAAAAGCCAAAGATTATTATTTTTATTGTAAAATATGTTTAGTTTTAAATTATCTTAATTTTAAAATCGATATTAAACTCAAAATCTACTCGTTATAAACGAATGAAATGCGAATAAAAACAAAAAAAAAAGTATTAATTTCACTGGCTTATATCTAACTTATTCACTCTTTTGTGTCTTGATTGTAATTAATAATGAATGAATTTTTATTAATACAATATAATATACTTGAATATAAAGTATATTATAATTTATAATTTATAATAATACTTACACGCGATGTACTTATTGGTCGGAAACGGTAGTATTGAAACACCAGAAGTTTTCATTTAATTTTTATTCTTTTTTCCTCATAATATGATTTTTATATTTTTAATTTTGTATTAGCAACTATAATTTACTAGATTTAACTGAAAACAGAAATAACTTTGACAATATTTCTATAATACATTTTATCGGAATCGTAGTTAACGTATCTAATGAAAAACATGTGTATTGGTGTGATGTAATTTATTATTAAATTGATCCATTCATATACACCAATAAATACAAATATTTCGTAAGCATATTGTAATAGAACAATCGTATTTTATAATTAACATATTAACATCTCAAGTGCATTAATAAATACGTTATTAATGCACTAATATATTTCCAATAAATTCACTGGTTTCGTATTTATTTTACCAGCTACACGCATTTGTAATTTTTATTTATTATTATAACATACTCATAATATTACAAATTACAAAATTGTGTTTTACATTAATTTTATTTACTAAATATTTATCGTATAATTACTAAATTATATAAAGTTTATATATAAATTAGTTATGTATTTTATATCTTCATACTATAGTTAAAATTATATCTATATGAAACTTACCAGTAAATTATTTAATTTCTGTGATATATATATATATATCACAAAGGACTTTAAGGAAAATATTGTTCGACCTATTTTTAATATTATTGTTAAAATTCTTTACATAAAATAAAATATTCTAAACTCATCTTGTCAGCATCAACAATGAATAATGACACATTTTTTATAGGTACTTTAGACATTTTTTTTGAAATCAGCTGGAAAATAATTTTGAATAGCATCGCAAACAGATAGTAATTTTTAAGTATAAGGCGAATAATTTTAATTTTGGACTAGAATATCGATGAGATAAGCTCACTCGAATCATTTTGTAAACAATCGTCTATGGTGTGATATGTTATTTCTATTACTCGTGTTTTTTGAAGATTCGTATTTTTAACTTAAATTATGTAACTATAAATTAATTGACATTATAATTTATTACAAGCTAAATAGTAGTAGATTTAACCCACAGCTACATAGGTTTCGGTTATCATACAGCAGATGTTGTGATATTAAATAAATATTATATAAATGCGATACATTTTTTTTTTAAAACTGGTCGGACTTAATCGCGGAAATAAGTCACTTTCGTTTGTTTATTTTTAATATTTTCGAAGAGAATAAATTAAATAATTATTACCTAAGATTATTCCCGTCCGACCCACTTGCCTCATAGATATCAGATCAGCGTAATATTATACTATAAACTCGGTAGGAAATACATTTAAGACATATTTTATATGAGTAATTGAAAGCCGAACAGAGGATTACACAAATCTGAAGTGCCGGTGTCCAAGTTGACGATTATCGATTTATTTTACAACCGCCGCTAAAAAAAATGATATCATACAATACATCATTGTAACCGTTTATTAACGACACACGTAGTTTTTATGTCAACGAGGATCGTGAACGTGTACAATTTCTGGACTTGTAGATCCAGAGTGACAGCAGTATATTATATAATTAATATTTTATATAAACATGATTCACTCGTGGTCGGTAAGTATTCGTTTTTTGACAATATAATATAAAATTATATTTATAATACCGTTTTTAATATTTAAAAAAACGTGATCCTGAAAGTTGGGTGATGAAATCTTTTATTTTACCGTTTAAAAAATATTATAATATTATATTATTTAATAATAATATATAGAGCGTTAGTCAAATATAAATAGAAGCATAGTAATAATAATATTATATAACGATATTATATTCCTAAAGGAGAATTTCCAGGTTTTAGTTGGCAACTCTTGTCGTTTGGATGAGTAGCTTTTCTTAAATATTCTGTTAATCGAGAAAAGGATTGACCAAACATGAATTTTTAAGGGTATTTTGGATTGTAAAATTTAAGTTTAGAGGTGTAATAAGTAAAGGAGTGCCAATAGAACCAGATTAGATGGAGTTTTCGAAAAAAGAATATACTACGAGGAGAGTAACAACGGCGAACTAAGGATGAGGAGATATTTTAAAAATGAACATTATTAATTATTATTACCTACCTATGCACCCATAATAATTATTAATTATTGTTGTTAATTTAAATATTCAATAAAAATTTCCTCGTATCCGCCTTAATATTTTTCTATTTTTTAGGGTAAATTATGCATTAAATCTTTAAATACATTTCTTATTGGACTTATTATCGATAACGGAATATGATAGGTGCACTATAATTATTGGTTCACCGTGTTTTTTTTTTTAGGGAAAAACGCTTTTTGAAACATTGAGTAGGAAAAAAACATTTGCGGTAGAAACCAAACTGGAAAAAGACAAGCTGAAACGGGTGTTGACCATTTTCGATTTGACTGCTTTGGGCATTGGCGCTACGTTAGGGAGTGGCGTCTATGTGTTGGCCGGGACAGTGGCCAAATCTATTGCTGGACCAGCGGTGGTATTGTCTTTCATCGTAGCGGCGATCGTCTCATCGTTTGCCGGTACCGTACTTAAGTCAATATATCTGTCGATGATCTAATTGCGTGTCGTTATCGGTTTTTATAAATATAATAATTGTATATTTTAAAAGGTTTATCTGCGTAATATTTGTTTTCTCTTTAAGACTCATACACGACCTAGATAAAACGTATTAACGTAATATCGTTATTTGTAATTTTGAGTAGTTTACAACCAGTCCAACTTGTGTCTCAAAAGTCATTTGCCGTGCGTATCGCAATCACATTGTCTTTTTGTTGCTATGAAATTGTGTCGTTAATATTATTGATCTCTATTGAATTAAACCACCTAATATAAAAATAATAAAGAATTCCATTTTCAAGAGCTTTGACATGTCGATTGTATTGTTTATTATTATTTAAACTATATTTTTATTTTATTTTGTAAATTTAAAAAATGGATCTTAAATTATTTTGTGACAATATCTAGACAAATTGATAAAATAATATGTGATTCTATTAAAATATTATTCTCTTTAATTTTTATAATACCTGATTTTACTCTAATTTAACTCAAACACATGAAAATAAAATTATTTTGCGTGAATGCGTTTTGTCTATAATATTGTACATGTCACGTGAGCCAAAGAGCGAAAACAAACAGTACGCTGACATCTTAACAATTAATTCATTCGTCACGCCATATGATATACATCGTTATGTCAACTTAACGATTTTAAGCGTTTAGTATTTTTCAGTTTTTGTGGCCAATGTATATAATATTATGTCTTATCGCATAATTCCGTTTTATCGTAAGTAAACGGCGAACGATTGATTTTGTATTATTTACTTTTAGGAGTTTGTTACGCCGAATTCGCCGGTCGTGTACCCAAAGCTGGATCTGCGTATATTTACAGTTATGTGGCTGTTGGAGAATTTATCGCTTTTATTATTGGTTGGAACATGTTTATTGAACACACTATAGGTACGTCGAAACGACATTTTAAATGACATAATATTTTGGCCACATTAAAATAAAAATTATTTAATATCATTCAACAAACTATACATATATTATCTACGACTTCTATTTGACAATAACTCGCTTTGATTATCATTTTTAGGTACAGCATCCGCTGCCAAGGCCATGACGAATTACTTAGATTCTCTACTCGGTGATCCTCAAAAGAGGTACATGATAACACATTTTCCAATGCATATGCAGTTTATGGGCGAATATCCAGACGTCGCGTCGTTTTTATTCCTCATGTTTATTGCATGTAACTATCAATTGACTACCTTATAGTATATTATATTATATTGATCATTTACGGCTGTAATAAATTAAATGATAATTACACCGTTTGTGGCCTACTTATTTCATAAGAACTTAATTTTATGGTGTAATATTTAGTATATTCGAGTAATCTAGATATAAATAATCTACCTGACCTATGGGGAATTTTTTTCTTTAAGATTAATTTAAACCTTAAGATTAGTCATTTGAAGTTATTTATTATTAGATAAATCAGATGACGCAAAAAAATAACGTATACCTATTTTACCCACAGTAATATGTCATGACGAAATGCTATGAAAATATTAATAATGATTTCACTGACAATCATACAAAGTTAATACATGGGTAATAAAATAAAATAATAATGCGGTTTGATATCGATTTTCAGTGGTTATGGCTTGGGGAGTTCGGAAGTCTTCAACTCTCAATACAGTGTTCACTACATTTAACTTACTGACCGTCGGCACAGTCATCGTGAGTGGACTTTTTTTTGGTATGTATACGTCCGTGTAACACATACAATATAATATATATAATATTATAACGACTGATACCTAAGTATGAAAGCAATTAATAATAACCGATTTCAGTTAAATTTTCAAATTGGAATATTTCAAAAAGCGAAATTCCCCCAGGAGTGGACGGTGGCAATGGCGGATTTGCACCATTTGGTTGGGGTGGAATAATTGCAGGAGCGGCAAGATGCTTTTATGGATTCATTGGATTCGAATCTATTTCTACAACTGGTCCGTAATAATTAATTTGTTTCAACAAAAAATATATTATTTTTAAACCCGTTAAAATGTATCAATAATAATATCGTTGGATACATTATTTAGGCGAAGAAACAAAAAATCCGAAAAAAAACGATTCCGCTGGCAATCGTTTTGACACTGGTGTTTGTCACGTCAGCGTACTCTGTAGTGGCGTCAGTGTTGACCCTTATGTGGCCGTATTACGATCAGGTACGGTTAAAATCCACAAATTGGGTATATATCATGCACCGCATTTGTTTATAATATGTGTAATACTGAAGTATGTCGTCAAAACCGTTTTAGGACCCTAACGCGCCGTTTCCAGTCATCTACGAGAACTTAGGTTTGCCCGTGATCAAGTATATGGTTACTTGTGGCGCAGTATTTGCACTTTTCACCTCGTAATGTCATTAAATCGTCTAGTATTTTATTCGATAATACGTAATTTTATAATAATCGTTTTCTTATGTATAGTTTATTGGGATGTTTGTTTCCAATACCGCGAATCCTGTACGCCATGTCCTGCGACGGTCTGTTGTTCGAATTCTTGTCGACGGTTAACGAAAAGACCAAGACGCCAGTCATAGCCACAATGATATGTGGAATCGGTGCCGGTAAAATATTTCAATGCGTATAAACACTTTCACAAATTTAGCTGATAAACTATTTATATATATATATTTTTTTTTTAGGCATTTTGTCGTCCATATTCAATCTCGAACAGCTCGTCGACATGACGTCGATTGGCACCCTCATATCGTATTTGATCGTTTGTATCTGTTTACTGGTCCTTAGGTGTGTACGACAATAATAATAATAATATTTCTTAAATGACTTATATATTATTATATACATAATAATATTTTTCACAATAGTTGTGTCACTAATGAGTGAACATCAAAAAGTGATTCTGGAGCTAAAATGCTTCTTATGAAAAATAAAGGAAACAACATTTTTGAAATATACATCCACGATTAACATAGTTATAATTATAACTATTATAATATATACATTTATTTTATTTAATACATTTTTAATTGAGTATAAACATGTATAAATATGTATTATACAATATAAACTGGTTTTAGCTATGATTATAGTATAGACTTACGCATATTTAAATTTTAAATCACGATAATTTTTGGCGCGGTTTTCAGAAAAAATACACCGAAATTATTATTTTGGTTTTATGCGTTTTAAATTTAAAATTATCATCTGACATCTGGTATACAACAGATTTTCATAATATGAACTTATCTTAATTTTATTTCACGTATAATAGCTATTGATCAAACTCATATTATTTAAAACATTGTGATATAAAGATATGTATATTTTATTTAACAAAGAGTGCAATTATTAATTTCTAATATTTCTATATTATTTTAGTGTGAAATCGTTCTTAGATTAATAATATGTCGAATAAAAAATATACTGCTTGACATGCTTGTAATTGAATATGATTTCATCTTTATTAGAAATATGTAACGGATAATATGATATTTAAACTTTTTACATGGGCTAAATGTTTTATGTAATACAGGTACAGAGACAATAACACGGCAATTCAGGACATAGACAGTAGTTCTGGTGACAATAAAATGTACAAATGGTACAGTTTATTCAACTCAAAAGTAACGAACACGAATACTCAATACATATCGAGAGTATTGATACTTGTTTACAGTATGTTTGAATACATTTCAATAGTAATTTATTTGTATTTATATGTCGTACTTATTACAATTTAATATACCTTATACATATTTTTTTATTGTAATTGTTTAATTTGAGAAAACTGTATTTTATTATAATATTGTTTTTATATTGTTTTATAATATTATAAATATATAGTTTCTTTATATTAGAACTTACTATTTTAATATGTTGTAGCTTTCAGTGCGTGTGTGTTTTGCATTTGCATGGTGAATATTGACTGTTACGAAGGAGCGTTCCAATTGCCGTTAATAATTGTAATCGGGGTTTCGATCACGGTATCATTACTTTCTATGCTAATGTTGCACAGACTTCCACAAGCAATAGAAAACTTAGCGTTTAGGGTAAGAAAACTTATTATTATTAGTTAGTTTCTAACAGTTGTATTTGGTCGAGTGTTTATCTTAACTGTCATAATGTCAATAATATTATTGACGTCTATGCGAAACAACACCTCTACAGTCTACGGTTCTACCCACATTATTTTATATAGGTACATTTATATTTAGTTATATTTTATTTTAAACGATTAATCGTTATTGACATGTATTAAAATCTCATTTATACTTAGGTGCCACTTGTTCCTTTAATACCGTGTGTGAGTATAACTCTCAACTTATACCTTATGATGGAACTCAGTATCAAGACGTGGATACGATTTGGTGTGGGGCTTGTATTAGGTTTGTATTGCGTACAAATAACTTACGGTTTTATACGGACCTTTTGTGTTGTTTTATTGATCATAATATGATTTTATGACAAACCATAAATATATAATTATTGTGCTGATCGAAAACGATTATTACATTTTCGTTTATTGGGTCAATAATCGGTTTGTCAGTCACCAAATAGTATCTAAATTTTTTTTTTTCAAAAATCTGTAGTATACAGCATACAATTTATAAATTTCGAAACACGATATAAATACAGATTATAAAAAAGGCGATTTGAAAGGCTTTAAACTGTTTTATTACTAAACACACCTACCAAAATAAAATTCTAGTCAACAAATATCGTGTTATGTACAGTTTTTTTTCCATTTAAGTTAAAATTAATTTTGTATGTTGTTTACATAATATGCACAATTATCATCGTGTTTGATCGTAAAACAAACACAATAAATCACTAAAGTTTAGTTTTAAACTGTATTATATATATTTTTAGAACATTCCTATTTTTTTTTTTAGGCGTAATCATATATGTGTTTTATGGTGTTCATCACAGTTTAGAAGGCAGAAAACAACGAGCAAGAAAAAATGAAGAAAACAAAAACACGCCGAGAATCTCTTCCTAATAATTTATTTATATATTATGATCAAGTTTTATATACTTTTTTTTTACATTTGTATATTCTAATGATTAATGACTATATTGTGCATTTTAATAGTAACTGTAGCTAAAAGTTTAATGCTGTGCTAAGTTTATGTATTTAAGTATGTAATTATCATTATATAAGGGTTATATTTTAAAATATGTATTTAAATTTTTTATCGAAAATATTTATTATTTATAAATATAAAGCTAAATAACTGTATTTTTTTCATAAAGAAACAAAAATAGATTATACGCTGCAGTTAATGATAATAATATAGTAGTATAAGTTTGAACACCTAAATAAAACGTTCTAAATGTTTATAAAAATGAGGAATGCAATAGTTATTTTAAAAATATGGTAATTATATATAAATAGTAGTGATGGGTCGAACTGTTCGAATCTCGAACCGAACCGAACCGAACCCTTGATGTTCGGTTCGATTCGAAATTCGAACTCGGCACGAAAAAAATTCGAACCGAACTATCAAACATCTTTGACTGTTCGAAAATCGAACTTGAAAATATTTGTCGAACCTGACTTACTGACCACAATAGTTCAGAGACCAAATATTTGTACAATTCTTCAAAATTTATTTAAAAAAAATAAAAATTGATAATCATTTTTTAGAAATAATTAGACTATTGGCGATAGAAAGTTATAAACTGTAACAGGCACCTTATGTATCATTTATAATAATAATGATAAAAAATATTGAGTTCGAGTTCGAGTTCGACTTAAAATGATTCTAGGTTCGTTTCGGTTCGGTTCGGTAGAAAATATGAAGGTTCGGTTCGGTTCGAGTTCGAAAAAATAATTTAAAGTTCGGTTCAAGTTCGGTTCGATTTAAAAAATCAGAGTTCGACCCATCACTAATAAATAGTTAAACAGTAATGGGAAATATGAATAAGTGTCCTCTACCACGTAGTTGATTGATAAATTGTCTTCTAGGACTAAATAAGCTGTACAAAATTTGATACTACGATACATACTCGTTTATTAGCGTCGTTAAATTTTCTAGTCTTGTTCTTAAGAAATTTAAAAAATTAATATTTACATATTAATATATAATAATATTTATTTAAAACTGAAGATCCATTTGTTTAAAAATTATAAAAGTTGTAAAAATAGTTATAACAATTCCTTATCAGAAGTCACAAGTCAGGCGATTTAAAAAAAACTGAAGACGCGCTAGCATAAGTACTTAATAAAATAACTATACACACCCACAGGTATAGATAATAAAAATAAAATAATCGGTGTATTTATGAATCTTAGCAAGGATTTTGATAACGTTTTTTTATAAAAAGCTATTTAGTATTTTATTCTCAATATGAATAGTTGACATTTTGACAAACCATTTTAATTATTTAAACCTTATTTCCACGAACAAAAAACAAATCGAAATCAATAACTACTATAGCGAAAAAAAATAACCACCCAAGGAGTTTTACGAGGAACAGTTTTATCTACAAAACGTATTATACAATATACAGTACATATATCTCAGCACTAGGTAAAATAAAATTGAACGAACACCTAAAATCAGGGCCTTAGACTATAAATGTTATAATATACGTATATTCACACACCTACACGTACCTATTAATTAGAATATACATTTTAGTTTTGAATTACCCGTAAAATTATTATAATTTTTTACATTTTATTAATATACAGTCCAGGGGTGTCCACTAACATTAATTTTTGGAGCCGCAAATTTATGAACCTAATTCTAAGCGAGCCACATTGTTAAGAGATGTTTATAAATAATTAAAATAGTTAATAATTGTACTCTTAGCTTGACGTCAAGAGCCGCATGTGGCTCGCGAGCATCGTTGTAACCAATCCATATAAATACTATGTATTATATAGGACTATAAATTTTAAAATTAATTTACAAGGGGGTGGGGGAGGGGGGGGGGGGGGGTAAAAAGTGTCCAGCGGCATTGGTATACGCCAATAAAATCATATGCTAATGAACAGCACAGAAAGTCACAGGTAAAAACTGGGATACCACCTTTTTTAACACAGTTAATGATTTAAAAGACATTAATAACTGGTTCCTAAAACAATAACTTAAAATGGACTTCGGTTAAACTAACGTTATTACATTCACACGCGAAAAACGAAGACGTCAAACCTCAATAACTTGAAAATCCAAAAGAATAAATGCATAAATAACAATTGTTCTTGTACCGAAATGATCCATAAGACTTACACAAAGTCGAACCCGAATTAACAAAGTTCTAGTTGCTCAAAAATATATAATAAATATACTACTAAACAAGCCTAAAACTTTTCCATCGGAGGCAATATTTAAACAATATATTTTAATGTACTGAATATCATATAGCTATACAATAAAAGTGCAATATACTATTTTTATTTCAGATCCGATTTGCATCAGTGTGTCCAGATGCATAAAATATGTAAATGCATAATATAAACATAATATTAATATTATGTTTATTTCGTATTCCAATAGATAGCATGTCGGGAAAAAAGTGTGAAACACGTTCGCCTGTATCCTATGGTTACTCGACGGCACTTGTAAACTCTGAAACAACACAATAATTAATATATATTATTAGGTTAAATTTTAACATTCAAGTTTAATTGAACGATATTTATAGATATATATATATATATATATATTGTGTATTATGTGATTTAGATGCATACATAATTCGTACAATATAATACCACGTGTTAATTAGTGCTCATTATTGAGCCACAGCCCGCGAGCAATGTTGTTCTAAAATTAGCTAACTCTATTCAACGTAAGTATTCATAGTATTCGTAATATCAAAAAAAAAAAAAAAAACATTGGATAGAACCATTATTGCTAGCGTATTTCGTCAAAATATTATAATGCATTTTTTAGCAAACCATTGGCGTTAACAGTTCAAGTTATTTAATAGCATTTTTAATCGTCAAATAAATTTATTTTTTTTTTTACTTTTTTCATATTATGTTATAATATTATTGCTATTATAAAAATATATCAGTATACTATTATGTAGTTATAAAAATAAAACCAGTTCAATGCCAACAATGTACGACAATTATTTAGATATTAATATGTATTATACGATATTAATATATTGTTATTACAACGTTATGTATTATTCAAGAGCATGCGTCACCTAATACTTTCCTTGTAACAGATACATTTTAAACAAACAAGACGGATTATAATAATAAAATAATACTAAATAATTTTTTTTTTAAATCGATTTAAGAAGCAAAAGTCTGTTTCATAATATAATGTTATGGTTTTAATCAAAATATTATAATAAAATAATTTATCTATTAATTTATTTGTTTGTTTTTCACGGTTTTAGCTCAGTTTATTCAAATTTAAATCGGTTTTATTGAATTAAATTTTTTCTCAAAAAAATGTAAACGTTGGAATATTATTATTATTATTATTAGATTGTGAGTTTTGACGTCCGTCCAACGTCATTGTATCACCATTATTGTTATCATTATTTTCGTTAATTTTCGATATTTTCGCAGTAATTAGGTATGTCATTAACAAAATCAGCGAAAAGTTCAGTCACCAAAAAACGGGCGCTCTGCAAACGTTCTAATGTTTTTGCCATGTTCGACCAGGTACAGATACAAGATTTCCAGAGAGCTTTCAACTTGATCGACCAAAACAACGATGGATTTATCGATAAAAAAGATTTGAACGACATGCTGGTCTCTCTTGGTGCGCGTATAATTTCTGTATTACAATCATATCGAACACAGACACACTATGTACTCGTAAAACTGTTTTATGAATGTTAATTATTAATAGTTTTACTATTAATGTTCTCTTTAGGTAAAAATCCCAATGACGATCATGTGTTGGGTATGATAAATGATGCTTCCGGTCCGATTAATTTTCCCATTTTTCTGACGTTGTTTAGCGAAAGACTCCGTAGTACGGATCCGGAAGATGTCATCAAAAATGCTTTTAGCTGTTTTGATGAAAACGGCGAAGGCAGTGTTGATATTGATCGGCTACGTGAGCTATTGGTTACGATGGGAGACAGATTTACAGACGAAGACGTATGTAATAATATGTATTTCATAGAATTATTTCCGCCTTGATTACTGTAGTAAAAAATCGAACCATTTGTTTTATTTTTAAGTATCGTGTTATGATAAACGCAACGGTTTAAGTTACACAGTGATGAGTACCTGAAATCTACAAATATCTAAAAATGTCCAACGCTATATGATGTTTTTATTTTATAAACATATTATTGCACATCGACGATTTATTATTTTTATTCTATTATTTCACAAAAAAAGGAAATTTAAATATATTTTTTCAGGTCGACGAGATACTTCGTGAAGCTCCCATTTCAGAAGGGAAGTTAAATTATATTGAATTCATACGTATTCTGAAGCACGGGACAAAAGACATCGATGATATTATATAAATTATTTTACTTTGTTTACTCTTATTTATTTAGAATAATATAATATTATGTTTTTAATAATTTATCATTATAACGTATAAATTCAGAGGAAGTGAAGATAATAGTGATTCAAGTATTTGACCAACCGTTTCAACGAATAAATATAAACGTCTCGGACGGCGTAATGAATAGGCAATTGAGGTACAAAGTTGTGCCGTAGAGATAATTTAAAATAATACAATAGGTATCGACATAATACCTATTATAGTATATTTTATTGTATAATATTTTGCATTTAAATACATTTATTTTTCGTTTAATACAAAATTATTTTCAATACATCGCAGGAAAAGTGAATGTTCAGCTTGGTTATGAAATCACTCGCAGTTAATTTATATTTTTAAGTTTCAATCAAGTCAAAAAATAAAGTGAAATATCGATGTGATTACACTATTTAAATATTGTAATGTACTACTAGCGATTTACTATGTGCATTTATTTAACACATACCATTACAAGTTACATATTAATTGTTTTCTTTAATACCAATGCATTAATATAGAAAGTAGAAACGCAATCCAAACGAATGAAGTATAAATGCGTTATTGAAATAAAGCGACAGGACACTATTATTCTCAACTACTCTGCGTCAAATACAACTATTTAGAATTCATCACGATTCAAGCGCGATTGTCTATAATGTATAACTAAATGAATAGCAGAATTCATTATGGGTGTTCAGCTCAGAGTTTGTTACTCAGCTGTCAAGGTCGACTACAAAAAAAAAAAAAAAAAAAACTGTGCGTAGTTTTTCCGTTTAAAGTTATCAGTTATTATCGCATGATTAATGGTAGGTAGATAGGTACAACTGCTGCAGATATTATAATATGTCGAAGTGTAATAATAATATTATCGTCGACCGTGCATTACAGTATAACAATTATTGTTGTTGTTGTGTATATTAGACGGGTCGGACAATATTATATTAATACATTTTACATTTTTGCGTGTACGGGACTACAAGCCGACGATGGAAATTCCGCTCGATGTGTTCTCGCGGCTGTTTAACTGCACCTCGGCACTTTGTACGCATTATTTGTGTACATAATTTATTCTCGTATCACCGCCTCGGGCATCTATCAACCTCGCCAATATAATGCGATGCCTTACGCCGAGACTGACAGCTATTATACTTATTCACGTCAAACGAAAATCAAACGACGTTCAGAGGTGCACAGTCATTCGCAGAGTACCCGTATGAATAGGCGTGTTTAATAGCGACGATAATGATAACCTAAATATTATTGCGTGATGATTTTTATTATTTATTTACTGACCATTTTGCTGCCTCGGCAACATCGGTCATTGGCACGGATTTATCGTCGAAGTATTTGCAAGTGTACAATAATAATATCGTAATATGGTTTTCTGTCGGTTATCGGGAGGACGCTACATACACGCCCGTAATACTCGTATTGTTGTCTCAGTCTTACAAACGCGTTGCCCATCATATAATAGCGAATCGACGATCGGTAAAACTCATTTGTAGTTTTTTTTTTTTTTGTGGTTGCAATATTTGTGTGAATTAATATTGACCTGTCATCAAATTTAAAGGTTATAAAAAATAATAAAATAATATTATAATATGATGCGCAGTTTCGTCATTAGCTGTGGTTTTTGTATTTTAATTTTGAAGCAACTTATGAGTGTGTAAAACATTCCCAGTAAAAATGTATGTTCTCTACTAACTAAAAATTAAAATATAAAAACATATAACGACGAGAGACTTTTATGGTGGGTGGCTTTGTACTCAAATCACGAGTACAAACTATCAAAACCATAATATTATATGAATGTTTTTACGAACCCATGTTTCCTATTCCTATGTCGTGCGTTCGTAAGCCAGATACAAAAAAATATTTATTTATTTATTTCAGCCAATAATTAATTACAATTATATGATAACAATAAGTAAATATAGTTGATGAAGTATCCGATTATGACATTTTGAATTTTTTTTTTTTTTTTTTTTTAATATGCATCAATACAGACAGAGTTTGATGAACTTGAGAATAAAAAATAAAAATTAAATGATTAATTAATCCAACTGGCTTTAGGCATAGGTATACTTAGTAGAAATTGATTTTTGTCGCGTCTATATATTATTTCGAACGAAGAATTTATGTTTATGTTATATTCACGAATTTTGAAGGTCAGCCGACGAACAATGAATATTGTCAAGCAAAACATTACGTGGAACACGACGGAAATTGTACAAAACAAAATAATACAAATATTTAAATTAATTTACTAGGTCGTATTAATTATTTTCGATGATGTGGTGGTAAAACTTAACAATTTAAATGTGTTAGATTCACATTTTATATGAAAACCTTGAATCCCGTGATATTCGTAAAATATTGATAAAATAATAAAATATTGTGTTATAATATTAATTGAGGATTTTAAATGACATGAGATTGGAATGTAAAACGCATCAGTGCATATTATTTTTTTCTAGAGATTTTGTGTTGTCTAATTATTTTTTTTCATTAGTAATTTCTTATATTAGTATATTATTTATGCATATTTTATTTTAAATTTAAAATTAATAGAATTAATTGGGAACAATAATCACAACCACAATAACATTAAAACATATTTAGATAATACATAATATTATATTCGTAAAACTCGAATTTTTTTTAAATATTTAAGTAAATTTTAACACGGTTTAACCTTCAAAGATGCACACGAATTATATATTTTCGGTTCGGACACTATAACAATGATTGTGATGTAAGTACGCAGTAATTTATGTTACTTTAACAATATATTGGAACGTATCACATCGTAAATACTTTATTCCGCGATTATTACATATTATATACTCAGAATTATTACAGAAACGTCTTAGCAATACCAATTTCGATAATTATATTACCGAAAACGGCCAAAACTATGGAAATAGTCATCTAGGAATAATGTTTTTATTTTCGTTCGTTTAGACATGTCTTATCATATACACAACAACAATATGATTATTCTTACACGCCAAATCTAGTAGCGCGTGTGAATAGTGATTAGTCTACTTATGATTCACCCAAATCGGCGAAACTGACTAATTGTGCTTAATATCTTTTATTTACTGCAAACACACAATTTTTATTTTCATGTATAATATCCTTGACAGTGAGAAATAAAGAAAAATATGAATAATTTAAAAAAACAATTAACTAAATAGATATATATACATATAGTATATATTATACATACCATATTAAATAATATATTATATTATATATATATGTATATACAATGATAACTATGCACATCCTTAAAATTTATAATTATAGTAGCAAGAAAGTCCTATGACTTTTTTTTCGGATTATTTGTAAACTTACCTTAACGTTTTAATTTCCCATCATGATTAGTTCTAAGTTAACTGAAAAATATTTATGAATAGTTACTAGGTATCCAATAGTTCACAAATAAATCGGTTGATTGAACGTTATATGTATCTTATATATTGTAAGCATAGATAATCAATTCGGGAAAATTAATAAAAACAATGGTCCGAAAAAATATGTATATTGAAAATAATATTATAATCCAACTCCCTATATCTATATAGTTATAGTCCGAGAAATTAGACCATTTTTTTTCATCAAATTTTAACGGTTTACCGAGTGCCAAGATAAACTGGAAGGTTAGGACGGTTAGGTAACCACATATAATATTTCAAAATGTGGATATTCACTACTTTATAATATTTTTAATTTCTGAGCAGAGCTATAAATTTATTAATTTTATACAATAACGTGTCAGTTTGTTTTTTATGTGTCTGTACCCGGAGGCACTTTATCCAGAAAAAATATACTTGGATAAATAAAAACATAGTTTCTGATTTTTAGTAAAAAATTACATCTAATTGGTACTTGGGGGGGGGGTCGAATAAAAACTGGAATTTTATAGGTAGGTACGCGAAACAGTTTTTGACAAATTAGAAATTAGTAATTTAAAAACAAATAATTGTAGATACTTATGCTTATTTGACATTTGCTATACATGATAACATTGATAAACGTATTTAATTTTTTTTTTTTAATCTTTTCGAGTTATGTAAAGACAATTCACTTTTTCATTTTTTTAATATATTCAATAAATATCGATAAAAAAAAAATTTGATTGGTTACAAACATGTGTAAAATAACGATTTTATTATTTTGTTCATTTTTTGCGATTTAAAAATATTTTTTGTAGGGATTTAAAACTTTTATATGTATATTGTTATATAATTTATTATACACAATGGCAAAATTTCATTTTCAATCCATTTAGATTAAATTCATGCTATTACTTATTTTTAATTCCATGGTCAAAAGCAATTTTTTTGGGAAGAATTAATTCAACATATCATATAACTAATAGTTAAATAAATTACTACTTATAGGAAAAATATAAAAAAAATATAAATATATCATAAAAATGACTGGGTGATTAGAGTGATATGGTCTGTCATTGTGTACAACGGTTTATCATCAAATTAAAATTTAATACACATAATCCAGCACAGTTACTTACGTTTAACCTTTTCTTTCTTTCTCTCCTTATATATTTCTTAGATTTTATTTTTAAGAATAATCAATTTAATATTAAACGGAAAAAAATATCGTTTACAATATATTATTTTGGTTATTTTCTACTTTACAAATAGTTTATATTACATCTGGTTTGAGTTGAGATACATTTTGCCAACTGATTAAATAAATTATATATTATAATATACTAACAAATTATGTCAACGCGTTTGTAATGTAATAACAATATGTGCTACGGAAACGCTACACTAATTAACTGTACGAGGAATGCATAGTAGAATAACCTACGGATCTGAAGAGAACAATTTTTAACGCTTATAATTTGCGCACTGTTCTCAATATGAATGCATACGTTTTAAGCTTTTATTGTGTTATTCGTACACTAATTTATCTTTACAATAATTAAAGTTTCAACTTATTTCAGACAGTTATTGACACAAATTATAAATGAATGTATTAAATTTGGTTGTTAACGTATTATTGTAATAATATATACTATACAAAGCAAATACCTACATCACATATTATAGAATGTCGACGTAGAGCTGTTTAAGATTGTTTTTAAATTGTGACGGCCTAATAATACAATTTATGAAAAAAAAAAATCATTAATATTATTATTGCCTAATAAAGTTATACATACTTATTATTTATATTTTTTAATCAGTTACGTATTATATGTTATTGTCTCAGTAATACTAAAATATTTAATTGCAAAACACGTATATAGTCAAAACATTTAAAATAAAAAAAAAATTCTTAATATTTATACTGATAGTTTCAAATAGATTATTCAAGGAAATCTACAGTTTATAATACTGCACATTTTATTGCACGATAATTAATGATAATAATCCATTAAGAGAAAAAAATATTCAGAACAATTTAGTGAAAGCGTCTATGGGTATTATAGTTACATAGTTTTACATTACTTTGGTAATATAATATTATATTTTAATAATGTTCAGATATTATATACATAATATATATACACGTTAAAATAAGCTCGTAATATAATTTAATACAATTTAACACTGTCAATCAATATAGGTATAGTGGTGGTAAAACGTGTGAAATAATAAATCTATCAAATTTAGATCATTTATGCAGCTACGATTATACATTTACATATATTATTATGCGTGTGAATTAAAATAGTATGGATTTTTGGAAACTTTAAAATTAATGATTATGTTCTTAAATCATATGTAAATTAGATGAATATTGAACAATGTAAGTTACACTTGTAACAAGGTATTTTACATAATCTCTGCATGTACTCATTCAATGCTGCAAACGTGCAGTTTGAAATATTCGTATTCGTAACAATAATATTTGTTTATATTACAGTAAATTATTATATGTTTATATAGTCTTTTAAATGTTATTGGTATTACAACCATTGAAGAACCAGATATTAATAAAACTAGTATTACAAATTGCGTTGTACCATAAAATTGTCAAATCAAATGATTGCTCTTGTAGATATTCACTTTCAATATACATATAAGTACTTATTTTTTCACGAATATTGTTATAAGGTTAATCATTTAAAATCATCTACACGTGCAACAGAATTTGTTTAAAAATTAAATTATTAAATTTATAATTTAATTATCGCACCTACCATAAATTCACTCAAACATACGTATGTAAACAGGATAATAACGGATTTTAACGTTACAAAAATAGAGCGTGGCGTATTAATAAATGGAATGTAATTGAATACTCATTATAAAACTATTAAACGATTGTTAGAGGTAAAATCGTAATTGGAATACAATTTTTTTTTCTTTTAACTTGAATATTTTGTTTTAATTTTAATATTTATAAATTTATAATCCATAAAAATAGTACGAAAACAATATTTATGTTTGGTTAAAAAATATAGTATAATTGTATATTATATACGAGTACTTGTAGTTCATGGTTTTCTTATAGTAAATAATGTTCAAGGTTGTGTACTAAATGAGCCACGAGGTAAACTACAAATTAGTATATTATATGTACATTGTACATGCACAAAATTAAATTTAAATTTAAAAATTTGATTTAATTTACAAATGTTTAAAATAATAATAAAATGTTTTCATTAACCGTTACAAGTAAAAGAAATTTTTTTTTGAATGTGAAAAAAATGTATTAAGTATTATTATATTATATACATACATCATCTATACCACTATGAATTTATTTCATTATATAATTATAATATATTCATTATTTTAAATGTTAAGTAATTGAACTTTTAACCATATGTTTATTATCATTTCAATATATAGTATGTAAGTGAATAATATATTCTATACTTTCACATCTAATAGCATCGACTTAAATTAATCATTTTATTTGCACATTGTGATGGCGAGCGTACGCGTTGTCAATCTGCAAAAATAAAATATACTGTTATTGCTGACCGCGCTAAAAAGTGTCGAACTCGATCGTTTTGAAAAAAAAAATAGATGAAAATAAGGAAACAATTTTTGGCCGTACTCAGACCAATTTAAGATTTCCAATTAAGTAAGAAAAATATTTGAGCCACTCAGTCAAAATTAGTTTACTGTGTACATATTATACACAGTCAAATAATTACAACAATGATCGCATTCGGTCTTTCAGTCGGAACAATCGGTAACTGATTATATTATTAGTAGGTACGTAGTGTAAGCGGTTTCGTCGGTGATGTTCGAGCGGAATCCTTGGAGCGCACGTCGTCCAGACGCGTAAATACTAAGAGGACGTTATACCCACGTATTATATCATTTTGTGATGTTAGCTTTGATATTAGAGAAAATTTACCTATTATCAAATTTAAAGGTAAGAATATTATATAGAAAATGTCATATGTTTCTATTGATATTAATTTCTTTTTAAAGTGAGTTATGAATATTTTAAAGTTGTAATATTTTACATGGCTATAATACAAACTCACTTTAAAATTTTAATAATATTAATAAAAGCATATCGATATGACGTTTTCTAGATAATATTTTTACCTTTAAATTTGATATAATAGGTACATTTACTGTAATATTAAAGGTAACAATATCACCAAACGTGTTTTGCTGAACGTAAATTTGCTACGATCTACATTAGTAAGACAGAGAGACAACACGCATGCGGCTCCTCATCTGCGTCCTCTTAAGTCCGCCACGGAAAAAAACGGAGTCGCCGCGTCTAAACAACAATAATTAACTGTGCACGAAATACGCACGCACGGCATGCTGCAGTATCCACCTGTCGTGTTGCGCACATAATATTATATTATTATTGTACTCGACCGTGCGATAATGATACACGCAAAAGTCGTTAAGCGCAAAGTACATTAATAAAAATATTATCGACAGTGGTGGCGGCGGCGGCGGTAATTTTCACGTGGATCGCGACGGCCGGTCGGTGCGGCGCGCGCACACACACACACACACACACACAGGTATTACATGGGCATTACGTTCGATTAATCATCGTCGAGCTATAAAACGTCTGAAGAGGTCAAAGCTGTTCGGGCGCGTCGCGGCGATCTCAAAACCGGTAGCGGGACAAGGGTGGAGCGACGCGACGATAATATTAGCGGGCTGCGGGCAGGTAACAGTATAGGTAGGTGTAGATATTCAACTGCGACGTATAATGTGTATAAAAAAACCACTGGCGATCGAGAAGTGAAAAAGTCTCGAAAATGACGCGTAGAAATTATCGACAATGATGCGAACATAATATAATATTATCGTTAATATCGTTATAACAACAATGGGAGACAAGTCGTCGAGGTATACGTCGTGTACGATATTATTATTATTATTATTATGTGCCGAAGAGAGAGTGGGCGAGCGAGAGAACGAATGCGATGGATGTATATATATCCACCTTCGGCGCACACGTATATATATATGTGTCTGTCGGCCTTTTGACGATCGACACTATACGGGATGTGGTGGTGGGACGACGGTTGCCCACAATAAAATAACTTGCACAGAGTCGTTGTGTGCGCGTCCGTATAATATAACATAATGTAGAGCCGTATAGGTCAGCCGCGTAGAAACGTCGACAATACTATTATACCGTATGGCGGTATATAGCAGACGTCAGCTATAATAATAATAATAATATATAAATCGAGATCGTGTCTGGCGATTTTTCGGCCGAGAGTCGTGCAGCGGCGCATTGCGCGTGGGCATATACGTATTATGTATATTAGGTATGTTTGATTATCGTCAACGGTGGCTACCGCGGTTGTGGTATATAACAATGGGTGAGGGTGGTATTATTATTATTTTATTGGCAGGTCGCTGCACCGGGATTACTTGGGCAGAGTTAATGCCTAACAATAGCAGCAACGTGTATACTATACACAGTCAACGGTGATTCACCGAGCGTGCCCATACCAATTATATTATGTTTGTTTGTTTGTTTGCTTATTCACCCGCGGGGTAAAAAAATAAAAAAACAGCAAATCACACGATTTATTACATCGAATGTACACACAAATATCTGACATTTTCAAGTTAAAGATATATCTTACTAAATTCCAACTTGTGCGTATTCTACCCGTTTAAATATAACTTGTGGTTTTTTTTTAACTTAAATTGTTTTATTACCCAATCATTTAAATAATTATTTACAACAGGTGCAAGTGCTCCTAAAAGGATTTCGGGTAGATTGTGGGTGGCTGAAGAGGCTTTCCAATTACGCCAATTTATATGCATAAAAAAATGTACCTACGTCACGAAATCGAGAAAACACACGTGATACACTACGCGAGCTACACGTGGTGAATTGAACGCTCGAAACTATGGATTATATTAGAGTATAATTATTTTCAGCACGCTAACGCCGTTATATAATTTAATAGCACAGTAAAATTTTTTTTCGAAAATAAGATTTCACGTTAGTCGAACTAAAACAAAGTAATAATTGTTATATATCTACTCTTAATACTAAATTTATAATACATATTTTTATTACCATGTAAACGTAGAAAATCAACATAGACCGCCAAATAAACTGTTCAAAGAGTATAGTGATATTACTCTATTTAATAAATCTTTGTATGGCGTTTTTCTTAGAAAATACTAGTGGGACAAAATAAATTTAGAGTGTATCACAATGATTTGAGTGATCTGATAAATTCAAATGTAAATTGTCATGTCTCCAGAGGTACAACTCTTTATGGTAATGTTAAGCCTCTAGCATCCTTATAATCGAAAAATTATCAAGTTAATATCGTTGTAGACATAAGGAAAATAATTTTAATAATTGTAGCAACTATACGTATAGCTAGAATGTTGTTATACCTAAAACTTGTTTTATACTACTACAATTATAATAGGTACGTGTACAATTAAAAAGGATTTTTTTTGAGTTTATTGTTTAGCTTATTCTAATATATTATACCGTAACCACATTACTCATGCAAATTATAGATGAGTGCGAAGTATACTATAAGTTATAAAAACATTATTAAACTCATTATATTATGATCAAACGAAAATTGTAAAATAGTTAAGTAGTTAATAACTACTTCTTGTTATTTATATTTTTTTTTACAGATGTTCCTCGTTCTAATCACAATTCACAAGTAATGTACAATATAACCTTCAAATTAAGTGTTGTAAAAAATAGTATTTTCATGTATGTTTAACGTAGGTATCTATTTGGTTATTTTAACTTATAAGTAAAACGAACAATAATTGATGTAAAGATATTGCATTTATAAAGGAAAAAATTTCCATGAAAGATAATATCATTGTTAAATAGCAATTTTTTTAATTCACACATTAAAGTTTTAAATATATGATGGCATTAATTTTACGAATTCTGAATTGTCTATATGTCTTCAGAAAATTGTAAAAAAACGAAGAAAAATAGTATAAAGTTTTATTTTTCAAAAATAAATAAATAGAAATGATAGTAGTTATAATTGATTGTTATAGATAATTAATTTTATCTAGGAAGTCCTCGGGAACGTAAATACTTAAATATTCACTAACCGACTAACTCGATTAAACTTAATAACTGATCAGTATATTATTAAGTTTACTTTGTGGCCCATCGTTTTGTACATTTGGAACAGTACTTAGAATAGTGTTGAGAAAAATAAACGAATTTATATAGTTGGCAATTTAGAACATTTTGTAAAACTCTCTAGAATTGAATATAGAAAAGATACCAAAACAACCGAGAGTTATAATATTGAGAGAGTTTCAGTGTACAGAACTATAGCCCTGCACAGCACAATAAAGACGTGTTTACTGCGAGCCAACTATGTATACAAACCCAATGCCATTCACTTTAAGAAACCCAATAGCTCGAAATCCGACCTATTTATAGAAAATTGTTAATGGTGATCCAAGTCAAAAGGTACTCATATTATGCTATTTATTAAAGTGAGTACGTATACCATTAGGTCATTGTACTTGGGAGGCACAAGTACACAACATACCATTTAAGTATTTCGAACGTTGAGTTCATTTAACCACACACATATATACAAATGGATCATTAATATAACACTATATCGGCTATATCTTTATCGTGCGACAATTCATTTTTTACACATACCCACTAAGTGATTATAAATTGAAATAAATAAAAGTGCGCCAAAATACAATTTCTTTTAGATTCATTACATCAAACAAAATACGTACACAATAAGTATTAAAAACTATAATGATCTAATTAGGCACTTAAAAACATATTTACGTTGGATAAATGAAAAGTCAATACCTACCTTTTTGTACAAATGACATAGACATTTTTGTGTAGGGTACGTAAATGAAAATCGAAAATAAATTATATAAACAATATATAGTACACAATATTCGTTAAATATCCGATTTGACGCAATATTATTGAATAGGTATTATAACAAACAGTATGAATAATTTTTGTTCATTTCATTGTTGTTGGTCTTTCAATTGTAAGTACTAACGAAAACAGCCAATCAAAACGCAGTAATTACACATCAACATAATTCTATTTGATTACGTACGCGCTAACAGAACCGCCTTCTTTTAAGCCTGATATTATATATAAGGATTTTGGGTTCATTCAGAAATTTAATCGGGAGAAATGCATTTTGACGATAGTAAATGAATAATGAAACAAGCCCAAGCGTTTTAAATGTTTTGTCGGACAGCAATAGTTAGAGTATTATGAATACTAAATGTATCCATAATATTTAAAACAATACGGTTTGGTATTAATTTATTCGTATCCTATAATCAAAAATTAAATAGTTTTTATCTATATAATTTTAAATAACTAAATAAAAGAAAATTACTTATATTTTTATAATTTAGGTTAGTTATTAAGTTATTGTTACATAAACAATCATCGAACATTTAATATGAAACAATAGTGGTAACTGCTAATGGATCGTTGAAAACGATTTAGCAGCTCATGATAAAACAATTAAATTTTAGTGAATCAAAAATAATCAATCATTATATAAGATGCTTACACAATCTGTCTTAAGTAAACATAACAACTAAAAACCGATTATAAAATAAATTAAGAGTAACCTAACCTGTAGATTTTCAAAATAAAACAAATAGCCATTTCGCACATAAGTAAAAACTTTATATTATTATAATTTTTCTAATAAGCTAAATTAAAAAATAATAGGTATAGGTTCATTATATTATGACTTATTCTAGACTAGACTATTAAATTTTGCTTTAAGTAATGAGATAGCTGGTTAGATCTAATATCTGCAGAGAAACGTCGTATGGATGAATTTAATTATAACAACATAAATCAATAAAAAATTATTTGAATTTATTATTTCACCATGATTCGTAATATTTATATTAGCATACAATTGATATTAAAATACCATTAATTTTGTTTATCTAAATAAAATGACTTTCGAAAAGATTATAGCTAAGAAGGAAAAACACGAACTCTAATCGGAGATTGTAATATATTTGGTAAGATTAAAATATTATGTCTATAAATTTCAATTGTGATACCTAGTATCCTATGATACGTACAAATACCATGATACAAATACTGTGGAAATTAGATTGCAAATTAATCTTATTGCGCTTTAACAATATCACATTATCTGACAAAAACTCGAAAAAATGAATATAACATAACTATCGTTTTAGTTATTAAAATTCAAACGATATTTTACATTCAACTGTAGATTAGAAAAAGTGCAGCAAGGCAGCTACCAAATATAAATGATTAAAGAATACAATTCAATGAAAACAATAAAATAAAAATATTATGTGTTTCACCTGATCCAAAAATCTCCTTTTATTTTTAAAATAATATTCTAGCATTACAAGTAGTAAGATTGTAAATATGACAACATTAATCCAATAATGATCAGTTTTTAACTTTTAAAACTAAAGGTCATTTAAATTTAATGGGAAAATGTGAAAATTGGTTAGAAATGGAACATTTTCATGTTCAACTAATATTTATTTAATAATCTTACTGTATCCAATAAGCGGAGTGAGTTGTTCAAGTGTTGGACCAACTGCACATATTCTGCTTACAATTAATAACAAAATAAGGTACTAATAAGCGTATATTTCGTAATTAATTATTAATTACATTTATTATATGGATTTACTAAAAACGCTGTACGATATTACTTGCAATATTATCATCAATATAATTTTATCAGTGATGATTTGACATGGATCCTTATTAGTTAGATTAGGTTAGGCATATTATTCTATGTGGCCATGTACATATAATATACCTTTTTCAACTAAAAATTCCTGTTCCCGTTTTATAGTTTTTCATGGTCGGTTTTCAACAAACACGTAAAATATTAATTCTTATTTCCGACATAAAATATTTCTGTGAAAAGATGTTTCCGTTATATATTGTTTGAGAATTATGTAAATATATGTATAAACAGAACAATCATAAATGTAAATACAAATAAGAAAATGTCCTAATTTAATTACAAAAATGTAATATACAATTACACATCACAATCAACAAATATACTATTAAAATGGTTAAATTATAATGTTTAAGGTGATATACTCTGTACCGTATAATTACATTTAACTTTTACAAGTGTTACAAACTAATAAAACGTTTAAAATAATAAAAAGAAAAAAAAACAAATTAGTTTGACAATAAATGAATAATTTAATACAAAATAATATTATAATAAAAACTCATAATATAACAACACGTACGGTCGAGCGATCTTTTTTTGACATCTAATTCTTCCTGTTATTATAATGTATTACCCACGTAAACTATTGTCACCAACGAAGGTGTTAATATTATTAAATCATATTAAAGAGCAATAAACATCTACAATATCGTCCATAGCATTCGTGTACAGTATATGGAATAAAAACCGTAAATAGATTAACGGGTGAATCGGTTTTATTACAAACACGAAAAATTACGTATTCGACGGTGTATAATTACACTAGTACATATGACACGTAGAAAAGCGTAATTTGGCATACTGTATATTAAGCATCTTATTTATAAGCTGTTGTAGCATATTCTGCAGAGATTTTGGATACGTTAAATTCGTATCAGCATCAAATATGTAAGCGCAAAACCTAAAGTGAAAATTGTCACTTTCTGTTCCAAAAATCTTTTTCGGTTCCGTATATCCTTCTCAATAATCGTAATATTATGGAACCGAATCGCCCTACTGTTAAAGTATTATTTTTATAGTTCTTAGTTGATTTTAAGTCTACGACTAATTCTTTACTCATTCTTCTGATCACAGTCGTTTTTAACTGTCAATTGATAAAAATGATTAATGAATCAAATACCTCCAAATCTCTCTTTTTATATTATGGAACACTAATTTTATTACCTAACTCTCATTCGCAACCATTTCACACAATTTTTAAAATAAAATAAAAAGACAGCGGTGGTGTTGTGACCGGCTTAGTTAAATTGAAAAAAAAAGTAAAAGTGTTTAAATAAAGTATAACTACTATAATTTCTATCTTTTAACGAAGTATATCCACTGAAAGTTTTCTTCAATCCGTTATTCTGTTATTCCTGTTTATATATTATTGTATCAAATTATTACTTAAGTTTATTTTTTATATTGTAACAGATTGTTTAATAAAGATTTATTTTTAAAAATATATCATTATATAATAAGTAGTACGACTAGTACGGTGACAATATGATCGGATGGTTCACAAACAGAATAATAAGATTTTATTATATTATATTAAAAATAGTTATTATATTGTAAATAATTAAAATTTGTATTGTAGTATGAATATAAATTCATAATAGTATATACAGATATATGATTCTAAATATTATGATTCATTCTAACTTAAATAATTACATTTTTTAAGTAATAATAGTAAAATATCCTACGCATTGAATTATTAATTATCGTACATTTTTCATAAAAATGTTAAATTTTTATACTCCATATTTCTATATAATGTTATTTATAACGTAGTAGAACTTCATTTGCGATTAAATTGAGTCCGATCCATATTTAAATATGAAAAATAAATTAATACGATTTAAATCAATCGCTGATTAATTGATCTGGCAGATTTCTAATATCTATAATAATATGAACTTATATTATTTTATATAATATGTTTTACACAAATAATGAAATTCTATGAATATAAATATACCTACTAGGTACCTCACAGAATTCAACAACAATAATAATAATATTATTATTATTATAAATTATAATAGTATAACAATACCGTAGTGTTATTAAAAACCGTAATTTTTCAAAGTATGAATTTAACATTATTTTTTTGTAAAATTATTTTGTTTGTTATTATAATTTTTTTTTTTTCTAATCTATCAAATCAGACACGCCATATCCACGAACACTCGTCTATACTGTACACACATGTGTATCGCATTATCGAATATAAGTTTTTAGGTGTGTAAAAACATAAAAAACGGAAGTTTCCGAGGCCACAGGCGACGGCGGCAATTGAACAATACGAAAATTACCGAACGTTCTTCGCCGAATCGCGCGGCCGCCGCCGATACCTTCTTCCATAACTATTACCTACACCACGGTTGTTATTGTTGTAATTATTGTAGTATTATTTTCCCTCTTTTGCCGGTGCACCTACCGCTTAAAGAGTACTGTCCAGTCGAAGAGCGAACGCAGACACTGCTCGAATTTCGCCGGCAACACACCGCGAGTACGCGCGCGCTGCATCAAATATTTTTTTATTCGTACCACAACTGCAGTTCGCGTATAATAACGATTATAATATTGAAATATCGAACAGTCCGCATGTGATATCGTCGTAGTATTATTAATATTATTTTAAAGCGTTGCTGCTGCTGCTGCTGCTGCTGCTGCTGCTACTGCTGTCGACGTTTTTAAATTTATTTGTGTGCTTTCGTATTAATACAACGTAGGCACCTCCGCGATCGACACGTTTAAAATTGCGTATCGCGGTGTGACCGATACTGTGTGTAAATAGTTTTTCGGTTTTTTCCCTATTTCAATACATAGATGCCGTCTAATATACGTATCCAATAATACTTCAATCAGCTTTACCCGATTTTTTTGTGTCTTGGCCGTCACCAGATACGACGATCACAATCACACAAATAGTATACTGATATCATTAAAATTACGATGGACGATCCGTGGTACAAATCGGTAAGTCATACGTTTTTCGTGACGAAATTCATCCGAAAATAATCGATTTAAATTTTTGACAAGCGACACTAATATAATGACCAGAGTTTTAAATTTCAAGACAAATAATCTTGAAAGCTAAAAACATAATATATTACGTACTCTGTAAGTACTAAACACAAAAAAAAAATATTCACAAACAATACGCGTATTTGCTAAATTTGTTATTTAAATTACTTTGAAATTCTTAAATAATTCATGTTAACGAAACTTCAAGTTCATGGAATATTTTTGCCAATGAAAGAATAAAGAAAACTGCTCAAATTTCTGAACAATTTACTTTTACGAACTCAATAAAAATTACATTTTTATCATAATAAGATTCTTATTATAACGAAAATTATAAATAAATAAACAACTTTAATAATTATTATAATATGGCCATTAAGGGTTGGATATAAGTCACTTTATTAATAATTAGTTGTTTTTAATTTTTTTTAGTGAAAAATATAATTTTTGTGATCAAAATGCAAAGTCAACCATAATAGTTTGCTAATGAAAATACATTTTTTTTCAATTTTTGTTGTTTAAATTATTTTAAATTATATGTATTTACGTGTATCATACTTTTTCCAAAATTCTTCAAATTGAATCTTTTTTATTCTATGAAGTTTTTATTCATTTATTTAACTATATTCATTTATTGTTTAAATTTTTATATAAATTGTGCAATAAAAAACTTCAAATTAAAAAAAAAATGGAATTAATAAATGTATTAAGTCATTCAGTTATTATTATGGTTAAAAGTGTTAATGCATAATAAAAATTGGTTAATTAAATGGTTCACTAAAATGTAATGGTCCAATAAATTATGTTTAAGGGATAATTAAGCTCACTTTTGATTCATTAAATGATTAGATATTAATTAAGCACCTTGGTACATAAACATAACATGTTATACATTGTATATTTTATACTTTTACTACGTATACAATATTTTTTAAACTTACTCAACAAATTAATAAAAAAAACATTTTAATATTTAATTATATTTTAAATATTATTAAGAAAGCAATAAATTACATAATATAATACACAAAAAGATTTATATTTGTAAGTACTAAAAACGTTACTAGGTCCTTTACAAGTTTAAACATTTAACATTATTACTTTATTTAACTTATTAAACTACTAGTACTTATATTTAATTCATTAGCATTTTGTGTAAATAAATATTTTATTATTGACATCCAACATATGCATATAATATATTTTATACAATTCTAAATTTATTATAGGTTATAATTGAAAAAAAAAATGAATACCTATAATTTTTTTTAAACACGTTCACGGTCGCGTGTCACATAATATGTGTGACTCGGTCAATATAATGTTTAAACGGAATTCATTTACTCCGGTTTATTTTAACAAATTTTATTTTATTGTGGTTTATTTATACGTTTGATTTGTATAGCAGGTTTAAATTTTGGCCGATAGATAGAGTTATTAATCTTATTTTTTATTTGTTACGATATTTTTAATATTTTGCTTTGGTTTATCTAAAGACCTACCAAATTTACCCTTCGGCCGTGAACGTTAAACGATCTTATTAGTATGATAATACATGTACATTATATTTTATAATATATATTAAATAATAAAGTATTTAATAAATATATTTTAAACATTATATTATTTGGTAACAAAACAAAAACATTTTATTGGATGATTATTTTTAAAAATTCTTGGAGTTTTAATTTATTTTTAATTGTTATGTTATACGTTAATAATTTGTTTGGCTGCGTGGAATGATTTAACTAGTCACATTACCCTACTGATATTATGTTCGGGGTTATACAGTGTTCACACATAGCAAGAAATCTATTTTAAATATTATCTTAATTGCGTAGTTGGTCATAAACAAGCATGATAAAAATTTCAAAAAATATCTATTGAACTTAAATGTAACGTGCTACACGATTAAAATATCTTTTTCTCATTGTACTAAATACTAATGCATTTGCACTTGTTAAATATCATATCACGTTGAGGGTTTCGTAATGTAAAATTGACAATTTATTTATCAAATGATGTTTTTACTCTTTCTGTTTCTTAAACGATTAGAATATTATTAAATCTAAAATATCCAAACGATAAGCTAATAGCAAAATATAAATATTACAAAATAAACCGTTGGGAAACGTTTGGATAACAATTGTACCAGAATATAGTCAATAATATTTATTTTTGAGATAGAAGTTTTAAAAACTCGCATTGCCATTTTAGAAAAAGTAAAAGTCGACGGGACCACATAAAAAACAAATTACAATTCAATAATGTCCGCAGCAGCAGTGCTGTCGTTTCTTTTACAAAATAATAATGAATAGGACTGTTGTGGGTACTACGCGGGACACGGCGCGAGAACAATACCTGTAGCGCACGCGACAAAATCATATTTATATTATATCATATTACTTTGTTTGCGCCTATCGGAAATTGATAATGACGTGTAATTACACAACATAATTTAGGCCGCGCAACGATTACGTTGTAATAATCTGTAAATCGTTTAAATGATAATTATAATAATAATAATAATATAATCGCCAACGTCGATCTCAGTTCGCTTTCAAAGAGTGCAACAAATCATTATGCACGATAATATTATTGTGTTGTATTATTGTTTAGTCGCATTTCTTATGGGCAGGTAATACGAGAACTCTGCAACACTGTTTACTACGCTCATAACCGATGATCGGACACGATTCACTCGTAATGATATAATAATTAAGTGCATAGTGTTAAGAAAAAAGGACCAGCCACGTAATAACATACGCAAATGCACATTATATTATTATATTAAACAAACGCGCATGTCACTTTTCGTAAATCACAAGTAATAAACTTTAATATTACAGACCGATGGTTCTTATATAATATTATAGTGATTGTAGGTACAATAAAATATATAGTATTATTTATAATATTATATTATTATAACGCTGCGGGATGTGATTTTTATTTGAGAGCTTTTCTGTTGTTGTGCCCAGTGGCGTGAATTGGCCTTAATTCGCGATGATACGGAGGAACGATGTTTACATAACTTTCTTTCTGTTTTTTTTTTTTTTTTTTTATACAATCATCAATTATCAGATCCCCAAAGAACAATACACGCTTTTGTTGAAATTTGAAATAATACACGATCATACAAAGAGAGCATTTTTAAATCTGTCATCCTTATTCATATATATTTTATACTTCGTCTGTATTGTGATAAAGATATATAATTCTCATACCGATTTAATTTATAAAAGTAATGCAATAATGTGATTAATAACCATAAATGATAACGAAATCATAAATCCATAAATGATGGACGAGTAAAAAAAGTAGATTTTATCAATGAATTACATATTAATAAGATCTTTTGTTATTAACTGATTAATTATTGTCCGGCGATTGTAAACTGCGCCCAAGATACAGGTAAACACAAAATCACCCATGTAAACTGCGCCCGAGTTTTTATCAAGTGTAAAAAGGTGACATGTAAACTGCGCCCGGGTAAAATTACAGGTAAAATATTTAATTCGTCACAAATTTATAATATGAATAATAAAAAATGAAATATAATTTAAAAAATTAAAATAATTATAAATATTACAAACAATAACATATGGTGGATACATATTTATCAATTGAAATTTAATTACTATTATATTTATTGATTAATTTTTCTAAATTTTCACGTTTTTTTTTGGTTTTTTGGACCGTACATCGCCACTTAACCTCACCCAAACTTAGAGGCCGATTAATTTTACGAAATTTAAAATTAGAAATAATTTTTAAGCATTTTTCGCGCTGCGACATGAATTGTTCAGCCATCGTGACTTTACTGATTAAAATGAATACGATAGGTACAGTAACTAGCAGAACTATACCGGAAGTAGTGATAACCATCAGTTGTCAGTTTTAGTGTTACTGCAATATAGATATTCGATAACGTGTTGGTATTTCTTGACGAAAATAAAATTTCTATAATATACTTGTAAAAGTACACAATCGTCAAACATAAAGCCTTAATAAGTCAAAATTTAATAAGTTTATAAGTCGGGCGCAGTTTACACTATACCTTTTTAACATAGATAAAAATTC
The DNA here is from genome assembly GCF_020882245.1 of Rhopalosiphum padi. Taxonomy (NCBI): domain Eukaryota; kingdom Metazoa; phylum Arthropoda; class Insecta; order Hemiptera; family Aphididae; genus Rhopalosiphum; species Rhopalosiphum padi. Next base: position 4,677,860 of record NC_083598.1, on the reverse strand, counting down.
GGGCGCAGTTTACACTATACCTTTTTAACGTAGATAAAATTTCGGGCGCAGTTTACAAAAAAAAAGATCATTTGGGCGCAGTTTACGTATGCCCTTATTGTCGATACACTATTTTGAGTCGAACGCAGTTGATAGTAACGAATGGTATAAATCACTTCAACATATTTTTAGCTCGATTTCAGTGATAATATTATTATGTTAACTATAAAATTGTCATCATTTATTAAAAGTATAATAAGTAAATTATTATGCTATAATATTATGTACGTGTTATGAACACAATCTATTGTCGTATTTTTATATATGTTTTGGCAGTGCTGAACGATCATACATTTTACACAACCTGCAGATACATTATAATGAGAAAAAAGCATGTGCTACTTGTTTAACTCAACCAAATTTACCCCTTTAAACCTGAGCTGTGTTTTATTTCTTGTAGGCAATAACGTTTGATAATAAAATATTATACCAAATCGAAGTATAATTTATCGGCGACAACAAATCCATATTAATATTTATTTATTACTATAATTTTAATTGATATTATTATTATTTTTAGTGTGATTATGAAATTGCGCTTTTATATCGCACGTGAAACATAAATATAACTATGATTATTATTGCGTGTTATGCATTTGGTCGTTTTTATAACCCTGATAATATTACAGAAATACTATCATATATAGTTCTTATAGATTTTAACAAATTTTATTATGAACAGTGATGATGGATAATGAAATTTGAACAATAAAACCATAAACCTGAAAATATTGTACAATTTAAGATAATTTATTGTATATATAATATGATTAAACAGTGTAAAATTATATTAAGTACACTTTAATAGGCTTATCGTTAGTCAAACTTGTTTTTTTTTAACGATTTTTATTGCACTATTAGTCTAATAATAAAAATCCAAAATGCAGTATGTACATTTATTACAATTTTAATATTATAATGAAAATAATTGTTTCTAACCTTCGTTACTAAAAAGTTATGACTTATAAACCATCTTGTTCAGAATCGTTTTATTTTTACCGTAAACAATGATTTATGATTAAATTCAAATTTAACTTATCCTTCCTTTTAACATTCATTGAATGACTCCTTGATTTGTATATTCCACAAAAACCCTTTATATTACCCTAACCGAACCTAACCTAATACTATTATGACATTATTTAAATTATCTTCAACTACCCTAAATACTATTACCACAACGCGTTCATCTAAATTCTCCAACATTTCATTCAACGTCCAAACTATATTCAAACTATACTCTTGTATCAACAAGAAAAGAATATTATATTTTTCATTTTACCTTTTTTTTTTAATCATATACAAGCTATATCATTTTATTTTTTATCTTATAATAAATAATTTTTAATTTTTAAATAATTACTTTTAACTCAATATTTTAATTGTCAAACATAGATTAAATTTAAAAAAACACATTAAATACAGTCCCTATTCAATGATTATATTGCAAAGTGGATAACTACTTGAAGTTTTTTTATAGATGCAATTTAAATTTAAAAAAAAAACAGTAGAATTTAAGGAAACCAAATCGAGTGAATAATACTTAATATTTAGTTTATGATATATAATATATTGTATATTATACGAAATCTGTAGTTTATGGTCCACCTAATTTTACATACCTATATCTTTTAGGAATTTCAAATTAGTTATAAAATTACTTAATTTATCATTCTAATTCACTAAACTTAAATACATATTACTTAAAAATTATTATCGTTCAAAATTGTATATGTCAGGTTGTAAAATACATACATTTAAGCAAAATACTTCTATCACGTGTTACAATTATTGCTAAATATCGTAAATTACCACACACTATAATAATAATAACACCAATACTAAATAACTCTATAAATGTATTACTCTATAATGTTAGATAAGCTTTAGGGATAAATAGACATTGGAATTATAACAGTAAAACACTAAAAATCATTCAAGAAGCTATGCTACTATTAATATACAATTTGTGATTACCCAAAAATAATAAAATAGAATTATAATTTTCTCTTTGTATTATTGTCATTTCAGTATAACTTTCGTGTATCATTTATCATTTATTTCATGTATATACGTTGGTGTAAAAACCGAGATGAAATATGAAAAAATAAAATAACACTACATCAATGCGCTTTAGCACACTTAAAAAAATGACGATACATTTTCCCATTTAAGTATCAATAATTTGTATATTTAACACACGTATTATTATAATATTCGTATAACTACTAAGTATTATAATAATACCAGCTGTCTCAAAAATTGTAAATATTATTTTTTTTTTATAAAATATACTCGATGAGTAGTAGGTATTTAATGTCATATATCAGTAAATATAAATAATACATGATTTATGTTTTACACTAAACATTTTAAAAATGTCATAACTTTTAAATATCATGTACCTATTGTACATTTAGATGAAATAATTGCTTATTATACAAATTAAAGTCGTTGACGTTTAGTGGCTTTCAGTTATTTTTGATAACAATAATAATATTCGTTTTTATACTGTAAACAGGTTTACGGACATAATGATGTTATGTTTTCTTTAGAATTTCGTTACTTTTACGCCTATCAACGATGCGTATATAATCGCATTTATATCAGTTATTACTTACTATGTACCATGTATTTATACTTAACTTCTAAATTCCATCATTACTACCATTCCGGTACTTAATTATTGTTATGTCCTCGGTGCGTCTACCATTTTGTGTTTTTTTTTCACTGTTATTATTATTATTATGGGTAATTCAAATTGAGCAAAAAAATTTAATATTCCTTGCTGTACAATTATACGTTATTATCATACTATAGTATATTTAATATTATATGAATTACTTTTTAAAATAATATCTAATTGTATACAATAGTCATATATTAATTATAATGCACTATAATCGCGATGTATACTCTTTAGGTTGGTTGGTACAACGCGAATAAGTATAACCCATAGCTTGTTATAATTTGTAGTAAGTTCTAGCCATTCTAACCTAACCTAACCATGATTAACATTCAAAATACAAAATACCATTCTAATATTTAAGTATAAATAATTATAATAATATTTTCTATAATAGTCTCAAACTAAAAACTAATAACAATAAATAAATAAACTAAGAACCAGAATTGTTTGTCATTAAAAAATTACCAATTTTATTTAAAGTAAATTTGAATATATTATTACAATAATAAATACGAAAAATATAAGAACCAGTGCTAAACTTTAAAACATGTCACCCCCTCTCAACACCCCCATTTTGTAGTCCATTATATTTTAATTGTTATTATGTGATGATGTTGAAGAATGTGTATTGTCATGTTTTAATCTTGTTTTTTTCAAAATCAAATCACCTGATAACATATTGTATTTATATAATATATATATAAGATATCATTATAACAGATCTGATACCGTTTTGATATTATGTGTTAACAGACAGATTCGTTGACATGGGCGTTGACGAGGAAAAAGACCGATTCGGATGAACCGGGTAAAGAAAAACTCAACCGGGTGTTGACTTTCTTCGACTTGACCGCGTTGGGCACCGGCTCCACATTAGGATGTGGTGTGTACGTGTTAGCTGGTGCAGTGGCTAAATCAATCGCCGGTCCAGCCGTAGTCCTGTCTTTCGCCATAGCCGCTGTGGTATCTGCGTTTTCCGGTAAGGACATATCCAATTTCTGTAGAATTACATCTGTAAAACCGGTGATGGAGAGTCAAATATTATCATAGGGCATCGGATAATTTAAATCTTAGCCTAGTATAATTTTAGAGAAGAGAATGCGATTCTTCCAGGATGATAAATTACTTCCGGCCTTAAAAACACCCTATATTATACCGGGAGGGGGTACCTTCTGTATACATGGTGAATCAATAAATATGCTCATCGCCATATTTTTGTTTAATAACGAATTTATTAAAATTATGATTATGATTTTTAAAATTTCAAATATAATTAAAAACTAGGTATATTTTCAAATCCTTTAAATTTTTTGAATTACCTACTTATGTAATGTCATGTTTTAAATAAAAAATTTCAAAAATCAGGTTTCGAGTAACTGCAATATTATTGAAGAAAAAATATGGGCGATGATGCTCTGTGATTTATACTGTTTAGTATGTTCCGAGGTATATTGCTTGTTACACTTCTACTACCTATATAATAGGCGGGTGCCTATTATTTGATGATCACGGGTTGAATAATATGTATATGAATACTAAAATGTATATTCTTCAACATATTTTAACTTAGAACAAATATTATACAGATTAAATAGAATGTCAACGTTTCATAGTGTGTAAATTCTGTACTTATTTTCTTTTTTCGTATTGGAATAAAAATAGATGTATAAGCTATTCATATTATTTATATAGGTAATTGCAAAGAAGTTGAATATTTTGTAAAAATTAAATTAATTAATTTTAATTTTGTTTGAAGTATAATTATTTTTTTATTTTAGCGGGCTATTTAGCTATTATTAGAATACGATAATTCAGCTATATAAACTAGATACATTTATTTTTTTCGAAATTAAACTAATATCTTGCTATTAATGTGAAAATGTAATTATTGTAATTATTTTGTAATATAAATTAATATCTAATAATAATAATTGTTAAAATTACTTAAGATGTTAAGTTTCAGCGAGTTAAACAAATTTTAAAAAAAAATGATAAGGACAAAAATATAGTTTTTTTTTTCATTTTAAATTTATCTCTGTGTACTTTATGATTGCGTGCATTAATTGTTTTATGATAAGAAAAATAAAAATAAATAGCTGATAATATAGTATTATATTGACATGAACATTTCCAGGATTATGTTACGCCGAGTTTGCCGGTAGAGTACCCAAAGCTGGATCTGCATATATCTACAGTTACGTGGCGGTTGGCGAGTTCACTGCGTTCGTTATCGGCTGGAATCTACTTATTGAGCATCTCATTGGTAAATATATTTATCGTCAATAAAGCAAAATGTCTTAGACTCTCTCCGATATCTTATACCCCAACACAGAAAATAAAATAATTACGATTAACGATGGCAACAAGGACGCCACATCCGCAGGTTCGGTTAGGTTTTGCGTTGATTCTGTCTTATAAGCATACAACACACGCACATTTTACGTGTACATATATAATAATCTATTTTACTCTTTTATTTTTAAACTAAGAGTAAATTGATATTTTTAAAATTTAAAGCATTATCATCCTGCGGAAAATTTCTGAGCCTTATATTAATATTTTAATGGTTAAAATGTATGTGTGTAATTATCACAAAGTAAATTATAAGCATTTTAAAACTAAAATATTAATAAAAACCTCCGAGTACCCCAGATAATAACTATACCTTTAAGTTTTATAATAGACCAATTCACTTTAATTTCAAAATCAATAGAGTAAAATAGAGTATTGTGAACGTAACATTTGCTATGTCGTACGTTAATAATAAGACAGGAAAAAACAATACGAGCGTGTTATGGCCATATTATTATGTACTTTTAAGAGGATGCCATTGCTCTGTTTGTTTTCTTTCTATAGCTCACAAGGTCACGTACAATTTAGAGAAAATTCACTCATGTAAAATCATTTTTTGTTTTTGTTTTTTAGCAGGTAATCTTAACATAATATCACCTAATCGTCCTAATCAGCCATTACAATAATAGTTATAGAGAATAAAATGTTTAATGAAATTACATATAATAGGTATTTGTGAAAATATTACTTCAAAATAATTTAATACTCATTTAAATTTGCAAAGAGTATTTTTAAAGTTAAACGATAATCAATTACATAACCGTTGTGTCAAACCCTCAAAAATATTATGTGTTATAGATTTGTAAAACTGGTAATTATATTCTAAAAATATAAAAAATCATAAAAAAACGAGTTTACACAAGTGCGTTTTATCTATGTTGCACGTGGGTCTGAGAGAAAAAAACAAACATTTCGTAGACTTTACATTTAATAACTATAATAATATTGTCAATATTATTGTCACACGCTTGGCACGGGGTAACAATTATGCAACTCATACGACACCCGAGCGTGCACCGCTTGTCACTTAGTAAAAAATATTACTGACTGTACTGCTGATTTTGTGGTCGACAACAATATTTATTTTCAACAATGTTACGTTCCTCGTTTATAATAATATTATTCTTACTCTCGGGAAATGTTTGAAATTTTGTGATTTTCAGTCGTTTTAAAACTAGCACAATACTATCATATCGGTTTTCTACCACGCCACCCTTTTTATTATTAATTCAATTTTATTGGTTATTCGCAGGTACCGCGTCTGTAGCCAAGGCCATGAGCAATTACTGCGATTCTCTGTTGGGTAGTCCACAAAGAAGGTACATGACCGAACATTTTCCCATACACATCGGTTTTTTGGCCGATTATCCCGACATTGCGTCATTTGTCGTGATCGTCGTCATCGCACGTAAGTGTTAATATTTGCATAATAATAATATGTACGTATTAGTAAATGTTTATATAATTACAACGATATTGTATATATGTATACGCACCGATCAGTGTGGGGAAGTGTTTAAAATTAATATTAAAAAAAAAAAAAAAAAAAAAAATGATTATGCCAAAAATGTATTTTTAAGTGCGCAAAAAACAGGTACCCAATAATATTGAGTTACCAGAAAGTCGGTATAATTATGTTGCGGAATCCATTTCGGTGACGAAAGATATGGTAAAATAAAGACGTGTTGCTAACCACCTACCCTCCGTACACGGTTAATTATATATTTCCAGTCGAGATCGTGCGGTCGCAGTAACTAGAAAGGACATTATATGTAGTCTACGGAAAGAAAATGTAATTGACGTGACAGTGTTTTGATTATAGTTTAATAATTATTAATTGTACGGTGTTTGGATCGGTAATAGGCCGTAAAATCGTGGGAGGATTACGTCGTCTTTACCGCGATCGTCTTTATATTATACAGTGATAGTTTGTATCAGCTAATCCGCTGTATCTCTATAGATCATATCATTATACACATTATCGTGAAGTAGAACCACGTGATAACGAATGATATAATATTGATGAACCGTCGTTATTTCTATCGGGGGGGTAGTTGTACAACGAATAAAGTCATTTAAAGAGCATCGATTTATTCTGCGACAACGAGACGTTGCATAGATGCATTTTAATTTAACGGTTACATTGGAACAAGGACGCAGCAATATTATTAATTTGTTCGTCAACTGAAGTGCGCCTAGATGATTATTGTGCATATAATAATTAATAAAGCAATTACACGGTCTTTAATTGAATGTTATGAATGCAATATAACGAGTTAAATGCCCGAATGTAATCTGTTCACATCCAATGACAGTTAATAATAATAATTGTCTGATATATCGACGTTTAATTGGGATATACTACTCTGATGATATTTACACAGTTAAAAATGTAAAATTATTTTGTAAGTACTGCGTTTTCATCGTAATGATAGATTACTCGAAATAGTTTGAACAATTTATTAGAATTATATGTCTTAGTGTGTACAGATATAACGATAAATAAGACATAACGAAAATAAATTATTTGATTATCGATAAGCGAGAAGCAGCTAAAAATTGTTTTAATAGTAGAGCTTATCAATAATATATCATTAAAAATCCAAGATAACGAATAATATTGTTCTTATAAAACTTTTTAAAAATATTTAAACGAAAATTATAGCTTTTTAGCTATTACATTTAAATAATACAATTTTTCTCAAAGTATACAGTGTAAATATAACATGTTAAACATAATGACATATTAAATACTTACAATATATTATATTATAAAAACATTCAAAGTACTTACTATTTATTTATGATTACCACCTATAAACGATATATTATTATTTTATAAGTACTGATAATTATGTTGAACATAAATAATCTATGCGTAATTTAGTTTTCTATTAATAGTAGATACTTAACTAAAAAGTATAATAACTTTTACCAATGAGATACTTATTAATGTATGTTATATTACACTATTACAAGTCAATAATATACTAATCATTATTGTACAGTAACTTTTATTTATTTTTACAATATTACATACAACGTTATTTGAATAGTTATAAAATCGTATTGAATACATTTTTATTTTAATAACCGATTGTCGTATTGGCATTAATAGTAACATTATAGATCAAAATACGATTTCAAAATGTGTACAAGCGTTTTCATAATGAAAATCGATACATTTTTTTAATAACTAATTACGTACATTAATGTAATTGTTTATTATAAATTTGTATTTTTTTTCTAGAATATCTTATTTATTTGATTTTTTATACATTATTTACATAGTACTGGTAGCTTGGGGCGTTCGTGAATCGTCATTTACCAACAACATATTTACCGCACTGAATTTGATAACCGTTTGCACCGTGATCGTGACCGGATTTTATAAAGGTGAGTGTTCACAACTTTCACAAACAATAAGGTTTCAAAGTTCTAACCCGAACTTAGAACGCTTATATTTTATAATAACAATAACAAAAACGACGAAACGCATAATTTCAGCCAACTATTCAAACTGGTCCATTCCGAAAAGCGAAATTCCGCCGGAAGCAAAGGGCGGCGAAGGCGGTTTCTTACCATTCGGATGGGTCGGCGTAGCAGCCGGAGCCGCGAAATGTTTCTACGGATTCATCGGTTTCGATTCGATTGCCACGACTGGTGAGTGTCATCTTTTATTCCATCACAACTAAATAATGTCTAATATGTTTTATTTTGTTTTCACCGAAAGGCGAAGAAACGAAAAATCCCAAAAGAGATATACCGTTGGCAATTGTCGCGTCTCTGTTTCTCAGCACGATCGCTTATTGTGGAGTGGCCACTGTTTTAACACTCATGTGGCCTTACTATTCGCAGGTACGCTTTCGACACATTTATATTTTAGTGATTTTTAATTTTGAAATATATACCGCCCACAAACAGTACACACGTACATTTGGCCAGCCTCCCACCATAGACTTTTCGTAATTATTTTCGTTTCAAATATTACGTATGTAATTAATTTTTATTTGGTTGTCTTTACTCAACATTTTGTTTGACATCTTTTGAAATTTGACCAAAAAATTTACTTTTTAATTTCAAAAACTACCGAGTAAATCAATTGTAAGGTGAATAAATTTAAATTAATTACGTACTAAATATTCGTAAAAAAAAAAAAGATGATGTGAGAAACGTATACACACAGTATACACGTGGTTTTGATACAAATGTACCATTTCAGGATCCAGATGCACCACTTCCAGCACTCTATGAAAATTTGGGAATGCCGGTGATAAAGATTATAGTCTCGGGCGGCGCGATATTTGCCTTGTGCACGAGGTACTTGCCTACACGATGCATAATATACATTATATTATAATATAACGTTGTCGTTATCAGCTTATTATTTTTTTTTTTATTATTATTATTTTGTATATTCTTTATGTCATAATATTTTACAGTCTTTTGGGTGCAATATTTCCACTGCCTCGCATCTTGTACGCGATGGCCAGCGACGGTTTACTTTTCAAGTTCTTGTCGAACATAAACTCCAGGACCAAAACTCCTCTGATATCGACGGTCATCTGCGGAGTTTTCGCCGGTAATATTCCCGAGTCGCGAACACTCGTCGTCGTCGATTGACCTGCCAATAATCGTATTTTCATATTATTACCTATACGATACTTATAATATATTATTTTGTTGTCAACAGGAACTTTGGCCACCGTGTTCAATCTCGAGCAGCTCATCGATATGGCGTCCATCGGCACACTCCAGGCCTATACGATCGTGTGCATATGCGTGTTAATACTGCGGTTAGTCGGAATACTGCGGGTAGTGTTTTAAGAGCGAAACGAATTAACGCATTATCGAATTGTTGTTTAACAGGTACACCGACAACAGTCCGTCCATCCAAGACAACATATCCAAGTCGAAAGGGATTACGGTTTACACGTGGTTGAATTTGTCGAACGCTAAAGTGCCAAACTCCGACACTCAATACGTTTCAAGGGCGTTGATATTAATATTTAGTATGTATAATATTATATCCGTATAATAATATTGTTATATCTTATTAGAATAAGTCAATCTATCTTTTACCGTATCTACCAGCTTGTCTATGTGCATTATCATCGGTATACAATACTATGAATTGCATATTAACCGATTATTTGTAAATAATAAATAATGAATAGACCATCGACCTAATTACCATCCGTCTCTGAATGATTAAAGCAAGTGCTTTTTTTCTAAAAAATATAATTTTATATAACAATTATAATATTATTTTATATTTCAATATAATTTTTATAGCTATTAATGTGGCTTATTCATTATTTTTATCTACCGGCGCTTTTATGGGAGAGGAGGACACCTTGGCATTTTAATAATTTTTTGTTTTTCAAAAAAAAAATAATTGTCTTTAAATGAGTATTTTAATAATGCAAAATATTAACGGGTCTTCAGTAGTTGGTTTTTAAACGTTTTGACAACAAATGTCAAATATTACAATAATAACTTATGGTTAAATGTCCAATTTTTATATTCTGAGATAATGAACATGAGACGTTTATGTATGTACTATAATTTTTTTTTATTATTCTTCAAGAAGATAATGGGCCTCACTGAACATGTTCGTATAAATAACTAATATTATTATTTAAAACTATTAAAGGTACTATATTTTTATAACACCTAAAGACTAAATTAATGGCATGATCATGCAAGGGTAAAAATAAAATATTTGGGTTAACTATATTGGTATGTCAAAAATATGTGTATAAAAATTATGTCATCGACGCGTAAACCCTAAAAAATAAATAGGAAGTCAGATTTTGTGAAATATATACAGACGACATTGTCATCTGTGTAATTTCAGGGACCTTTAAGATCTTAATATATTAGAATAATAATATAATAAATAATTGTTATAAAGATTATACTACATAATGTTTACACATTGTGTAGTGTACTAAAAAATAATAAACATTAATTGTTTTGTTATAATTTTTAACGAATTACATTTTGAACTTTTAAATAATAACTCATTGAATTTAAACACCAATAAATATTTAGTAAATAGAGATAATTAAAATAATACATTTGTCAGTCAGTCCGCATTTTTTATGTAACGACCGTTGTGTTTAGATCTAGAAAAGATAAAAATAGCATCAGCTTATAATATCAAGTGACGATTATTGATAATTATTAGGTGCATGTATTACTTATTATTTTTATTTTTATTTGCCCGTTAACTTTCAGAATGAATATTTTCTAAATTATATTCTTCTGCTGCTTACATGTATATAATTATATTTTTAAATAACCTGTATAATAATACGTCTAATTTTTTACACTATTTTCGGTGCACCATGCTACGGGCCACTATTTCTATATATGAATGTGTATTATTCCGTGAACATGTTAATACTACAACTTAAATAAATTTCAAACTAATACAAAAATAATTTTTAAAATATTATCATACTAAATGGTATGTAGAAATAGATGAATTATGTGATTGCCAAAAAGATTATTTTCTATGAATTATAATTATGTACAATATATAATAACATAATATAAGTAGACAAGTAGTATATAACTACATACTATCTTTAATAATAATAATCATATATTGTACATTATAACAATCTGTGTAGTAAATTATACTCATATATCAATACACACGAAGCATTATAATCTTGAAAAAAATAATGTATCCTTAAGTGTAAGGTCAAGTTACGCATATTAAATTTATTATCATTTAATTCTAATCGAGTTTCATAAATTTTAATAATTTGTCTGTGACCAATAGTTTATTTTTTTCGATATCAAATCTAAACGATGTTGGTTTTACAATTATATGTGTTTTATTTGTATTTATTATTATTATTTTTTAATGTTGTCTTATTTAAAAGCAGTAAAAACTAAAAATACTTCAATATATGACTATGTAGATCAGCGGTTCCCAAACTTTTACGACCACGAAACTCTTGAGAAATAATTTGTGGGAATCCCTTTTTGTTTAAATAATTTAATATAATAATTTTTAATAATATAAATAATCCAAATATAATATAAAATAATTTTTCTCAATAATCATATACATCTGGCGGAACCCTTAGGTTCCGCGGAACTCGCTTTGGGAAACGCTGATGTATATGGTTTTAGGTAACAAATTAGATCAATATAATATACATATAAATATTATATATATATATATATATATATATATATATATATATATATATATATATACATAAAGAATTTACTATCTAATTGAAAAATGACATTATTAATAACTTAAATACAATTTGAGAAGTCCTTAAAGTGTTAAAATACATTTGTTACATTTTCCGATGTGGCCATAACTATAGAGATTCTTCCTCCACGTATACCAAGCTATTGTATATAATATTATTTCTTTATGCTTATGCTATATACTATTTATATACTACGTATGTACAGATTTTATGATTATCTAAACTAAAAATAAAAAATATTTTCAACATCACAAATATTTTAACTATATAGTATCATGATTCTATAAATTAATAATTAATTATTATCAAATATCAAGTATTGTTTTAGAAAGAAATTAGATTTAAAAAATGTAACTATTTACAAAATGTTATAAAACATAATAATTGAATAATTTAGTGTTAATGAACAGGATATTTTTTTATTATGTAACCAAAATTATGACAAGTTAAAAATAGTCCTTACCGATTTCGTATAGGTCTCGTAAAATGTGAGCATAATATTATAGTATACAGCGTTACGTGGTTGGGTATGCACTACAGCTGTGCCCCTTAGTACTGCTTGTCTGACGATACCGACCGTTGCAATTGCATCATCTCATTCATACACCATCGATCGACCAAAAGGGGGTGATGCAATTTTGCCACCAATGTATACATTTTTTCTAACAAAACTGCTTTCATTTTCAGTTTTAAATTTTTTTAAATAAAATATATTATATATAATTATCAAATCGTTAATGATCATATTATTATTTGTAATTTACATATATGTTATCAACACAATAATTATGATACTATAGTCCATGATAAATTATTAGTTATATTGTTGTCGTTATTAATCAACCACGGTTGATATTGATACTAAAAGGATCATAAAAGGATGGTAACAATTATGAAAAACCTTTAGGTATTTTGGGAAAAAATAAAATTACTCTAGTGATATGATAATTATTCAAAATACTATGTTAGATTATGGTCAAAGCTGTAAAAAAGATAATAATATAATATAGCTGTAATGTTAACATTCATATATCTATATACCACACGAAATCATAAATCATTAAACAATATGTATAGTATGTAAACATTCATACTATTTAGTCTCACGAGCAAAAAAATAAATAAAATCATATTAAAGAGGAATGCTTAACAGCAATAATAGTATTAAATAAATTTGGTTGTAATTTGGTGGGCTCACAATAATATTTCGTTAAATAAAAAAAATGTCATTTAATGGAAGTCTCACTGTAAATTATATTGGGACAATGTAGATAACAAACTTGTACTACTACAATATATGTATAGGAATTAATACAATGAGTATGTTAAGTGGTCTAAAATACATTATATGGTACTGCCGATTGCCGTACTACTATATAATTGCCCAGTTGAGCTCCGAAAATGTAAATTATAATGGCTTTTTGTTTTACAATTGATATTTTATATTTATTTATAATTCTTAGTGTATGTCAAATAATATGTACTAAGAATATTTTTCTTTTGAATTAAGTTGTATCGTTTTTAATTTTTAATGTTGCCCTTCCATTTTAATTGAATTTAACCACTGCACGTCTACGTGACATCGTACTAACAATTAATAACTCGCATAATATAGTACGAAAGAATGTATACGATTGTAATGATTTAATTGCACAATATCTTAAATTAAAAATAATATATAATAGCTACAATATCATAAAAGTTGAAACTGATTTACCGATAATTAAATATTATTTAGTAATGATATTATTTCGATAAGTCGTTAACCTATATAGGTACTAAAAAATAATTTTTAGATGAAATAGTCTTGAAATGTTGATAATATAGGTATATATACATGTATTTTAAATACATACAGAAAAAGTTAACGGTATTTTTATATTATTAACGATAGGTAGAATAATAATTTTTGTAAAAATACTTAAGTCAGTGTGCACTAAATTGGCAGGAAATATCGTACTGCTTTAAAGTAGATAGGTACGATAATACGGTACTCGCTATAAATATAATCGTAAGTCACGGCGTCGCGTGGTATTCAATCAACAATTACAAACTATAGTAATTATATATTAAATATAATATACGTTTGTAATAATTTTTTTTAAAAACAATATTCAAATGTTACTTTGATATGAAATAATAATAATATTATTAAAAGTAATATTAGCTAGTTAGCATATTAATTAAGTAATAATAGTATTCTATAACAGTATAATAATATAATATTATGTATCAGTAATTTTGAAATATTTTTAAAACAGTTTATTCACTTCGACGGAAAATATGGTTACTCTAAATTTATATTTAAAAACTGTATTATAGGTGTATGTACGTTTGTGTTTGGAATAAGCTTATCGAACATGGAATCACATCATGGAAATACGAAAAACGTCCTCATGATTATAAATGTAATATCACTTATGGTTTTGTTGGTTACGTTGTTTATGTTGGGCAGACTTCCGACAGCTCAAGAAGATTTATCCTTTAAGGTATGAGTATGTTTGCTAAAGAAAATACAAAAATTGTAGGTGGGTTTTCAAATTTAGTTTTGAAGAACACTGTTTTCTAGAACATCGTGCTTTTAACACATATACAAATTATAATCGATCGAAAATGTTTGAAATGAGAAGAAATAAAAATAATCTAATTTATTTTTTTTAGGTGCCTTTGGTTCCCATCATACCGTGCTTGAGCATTGTTTTAAATGTTTATCTGATGATGGAATTAGAGTACAAGACTTGGATAAGGTTCATCGTATGGCTTATATGTGGTTAGTTTAGATACTTATTTGTTATTATTTATACATTACTATATATTATGTTTAACCAAATATGGCGTGAACACACAATTTTTTAATTACCAGAAAATAACGAACTGGTGACTATAGTTTTAGATTATGATTTTTTTTTTTGTATTTTGTATCTTCTTAAGTCCATAATCGAATTAGTTGCTATGGACCTCACTGACAATTTATTTACAAAAGTGACAGCCATAATTAAAATTGTTTAATAATTTCATATAAATGTATCGTGTAAACATTATACATATAGTAATGTAGGATCATAGACCGTCCCCCATTCAGAATAGTTTTTCGTATGCAATTAACTCATATTCAACAAATCCATTACAGTAATTTATTTAATGACAAAAGCAGAGCAACTTCACGTTTTTTTTTTTAATTTTCAATTAACAATTCTATACACGATTATTTCATATATATATTTCATATATATACATTGAGTTATTATTATTTTCAAAAATGCGTATCGTTATTGTTTAGTAACTAAACATTTGCTATAATTTTATAATATAAATTATTATACACGAATACTATAGCATTAAATACACGTGTTTATAACATGCGAACACTTCATTGATGTCACATATTAAATCTCAAGTAGAAAATTATAAAAACATATATTATATAGCATTTATTATAGTAAATTATATAATTGGCAAAAACGGATAACCTTAGTAGGTATTTATTTCGTAATTTTAGATACTTCTTACTATCGATATAATGATTATAATTGATATATAATTTTTCAAAAGTACTTATTAAATTCTTCTTTATTTTAAATATTTACTTAACATTTTACATTCTTTTATTGTTTACAGGATTATTGATATATCTGTTCTACGGAATTGGTCACAGTTTGGAAGGCAATAAGCAAAAAATTCAGCTAAACACAATTCAAATCAAACCGAAGCTATCTAGTTAATTATATGGATATTTATTAAATTACCAATACGGTGGAATCATATTCAAATATATCGTGTGATTCCTCGTCTATTTCGAAAAATATATGTATACTTTTATTAGTTGATTATATTATTTGGTACTTATCTTAGTTTTAGGATATTTAATACTTTTTGCTTTATTTTATGTATTTTATTTAATGTTATATAGAGCTATTGTAGTCTATAACATCCGAACTATATACATAAGTACCACTATTATAATATTATTATTATTATTATTATTTATACTATCTTGTGTTAATATTCAGTTTTGAGCATAAATCTTAAGTTAATATATTTTTAGATATATTATGATATTTGAATTATTTGTTTGTTTAAAATTCTTAAATGTCAAAATGGAGTGAAAATAAACTGAATACAATTTTAAAAGTATACACGGAAGTACTTCATATTTTTCGATAATACTTAACACAATAATATTAAATATATTTGACTAGGTATTTTATAATTCATAAATTCATAATATTATATTAATAATATATTATTATGAATGTGATTTTTCAACTGTGATCGTTAATGTAAAAGGTAATATTATTTATCTTCAACTTAACTTAAAATTAAATATTTAAAAATATAAATTTTAATATATATTAATTATAAAAAAAATCATATTCCCATATCTTTATAGGATATTATAATATAATATTAATTACCGATTCATAATCCTAAGTGAAGTAAATAGAAATAATGGAACATACATATAAAATACGTATACATACACATGTATAATTAACATTCAAAACCTTATTAATGTGTAATGTGTATGCTTATTATGACTACCTATAAATGATATAATTTGCTTTATTTACAATTGTATAATATTGAATCTGAAGGTATTATTATATTAAAATGATTTCGTGATAGGTAATTGACTATTAAACTATGTTTACGGAGATCGAATTTATCTTATATTAATATTATAACGAACAACTAATGTAATATTATTATGATATGATTAACTTGTATTGTTTTACGTATTATTTTTTGTACATTTTATTATTATACATTTTACCTGTTAAAAATATATAATATAATATACAAATTATACATCTTGTCTGTTGTCTGTGATTTTATTAAATGTATTGTTGGAGTTTATAGCTCAGTGATATATATGTATATATATATATATATATATTGGATTTATAATAATAAGGTGTGCCTTTATTACAATAGTTTTTGGTAAACAGTAAAAACTTTTAGAATGCTTTGCCTATGTATCTGTATCTACTCGTATATATTATCATTGATTTTATTTTATCAAAATGATATTATAGTTATTATGATATATTATATTATGAAACACTGTATTATTATATTCAATATAGGTATAAGGCATTTTTTTTTTTAATTTTTATGAAATTAGCCTGTTAGCATGATTTGTATTATAATAATAATGTAATACACAATAATATAATGTTGTTTTTTTTTGTAATTAAAAAGGTTTAATGATAACGTTTTATTCTCAGTAATTAAAATCCGTAAAAAAATAAATAATAATTGTTTTATGACATGATCCAACCTATTGAAAAAAATAACATGACAATTTTGTGTTTTGTACTCAAAACATTAAAATATTATGGTCAATGGTAATTATTCAAAATATGAGATTATTCAATATTCGATAAATTCGTTTATTACATTTTATTATTTTAATAATAATAAAAAAAAAATTCGTCCGTGCGGCGCAAATACTATTTTAACATAATATATATATATATTTAAGATGGTTGTAGATATTTTGATTTTCTGACTCTAACCGATTTGGGCAACGCTAAATAATTTTACTGATTTTTATTTTGTTATTTTACCCATTATTATTTCACATTTAATGTAGTAATAGGCACTTCATAATAAACAACGATACATTATATTTTTGATTTAACTTAAGATTTAAGGTATCCAATATAACCTATAGGAACTTGAATTGCAAAATAATGACAAAACCTCAATATAATAATATATTATTACGATTCATAGATTTTCCTCGAAGTGGAAAATATCGAGTCTCTTTTTAGTGATAATTTCGGCATAGTACGACAAGAAGCGGTCACGCAATTCGGCAGCAAAAAAGTCGGCGAATAACCCCCCCACGATCACTAGGAGCGCTAGACTGACTACCGAGAGGGATAATAAAATCACGAGCGCCGCGTGTTTGTGGCTCAATATTGTTCGTAAACGGACGCACGCGCGGTCCTCCGGCGCAATCGACGACGACGACGGCGGCGGCGGCGATAAACGGTCAACGGGACGTTATCAGAAAAGAAAACTCCTTAAAAGAACAGTGGTAGTAAAATAATAGTTGTAACAGTTCATTTATTTATATATTATTTATATGAGATATACAGGCTTGCGCGCCCAACAGTAAAATAATACAGTGATTTCGGTTTTGAGTAAACGCGTAATATAAGAAAATAAAAATAATAACAATTTAAACCACGTGGTGTTCACGCCGGGCGAATCGAAATAACTGCAACGCCCTATACGATAAAACGCTGCAAGACCTTTGCGCCGGCCGGTCTCCCGACCTAGTCAAGAGTTCGTATATTATTATCGTAAAAACGGTATTTGTCCGATCGTGATCTTCGCGCGCCGGATCGACAGCGACATCATGATCAAGTTGGTATGTATCTAAATATTATTAGTGTGAATAACCGTGAGATACTTTAGTGATTCGACGGTATCGTCGCAAAATCGTATATTTTATATTGACATAATATTTTGAAAATAATAATACGCCGTTGTCTGTACAAATAAATTATTGTAGATTTAAGAGTCAGCTGCATTTATTCTAACAGCTACCGTTGTATCCAAACCGGACAATAATAGGTGTAATGTATTATAGTATAACGGGTAACACGTTCTTTCGACTTATATACATATATACTAGCAGACTATTATAATATAAATTTTTAAAACAACCGAGCAAGTCACTCTATAATAGTACATTATTTGAGCGTAGCTCGTCATTTGAATTCAATGATGACTGCGTGAACACGCTCTAATTATAACGAAATTTTATAATTTGTATTTAATATTAATAATTTATTTATCTAACATAATAAAATAACCTACCTGTTACACTAATTATTGCCAAAAATAATGCACATATTATACAAAAATATTAATATTATAGGTATACAGTATAAATAATAAAATAACTTAAATTTACTAAAATTATTTTAAAATCTTCATTCTGTATTTTAGAATTCGAATAAATTATTTTTTTTACTTATCAATATAAGATTTTTTTCGGATTTATTAATAAGTTATTAACATGATTTATTTTTAGATTTAAAATTTAATCTTTACATATTTACGATCGTATTTTTGATTTCTAATTTTTATATTATATATGCCTTAAATGTAGGATCATTGTTTACACTTTCGTTATGCGTTTTTTCGAGTGGTTGTAAAACGGTACGAGAAAAAAATAATAATTTTAAGTAGTTATTACCTGCCGGTAAACAATATTATGAATCTGTAGGCTATTATTAAATTGTATATTTATATACATATATATTTTTAATTTTCATATGAAAATTTAATATAAAAACTCTTATTATTTTTTTTTTATTAATGATATAGGTTTTTTCGATCACAACATAATTTTGAATAATATCATTAAATAAATATATCAAATTTTATATTACTTTTGAATATTTTTAAGGTTTTTAACATTTTTTTTCGATGCATTAAATTAATTTAGAAATCGATTTCATTCCCTAATTGTATTAATACGTGTTGAAATGTTTTAAGTGGATGCTATTATTGTTTTTAAATTATAAAAAAATACCATAAATCGTTTATGTAATGAAAAAAAATATTTTATTTTTAACATTAAATATTGTCAATACTTGAACTGCAAACGCTTAAAATAAGTAAATAATTTCAAATTTCTATGAATATTAAATAGCTCAAATTATCAAAATATTAGCTAAAAATTAGTCTAGTATTAATCATTCTATAGTAATTGAAAGAATTGAAAGGTCTTGTATGTATACCAAAGTTATATTATAAATGTATTATAGCTTGTAAAATTGGAAATAAACAAAATTATTACATGACATATAATAAAATTGGGTGTTTTGAATGCGTGATTTCAAAAGGTCTAGAAAAGAATTAAATAAACTGAAAAAGTATTACTTCCGTATGATAAATTATTATTTAGTTGAATCCGTAATGATAAGCTTAATTAAAAATTATATTTTTAAATAATTTATTTTAAATATAATTACAATTTAGAAAAAAAATTGATAAAAATGTATATTTACAACATATTAAAACAACTGAAACAAGTATCGGCATGTTTTAAATATAATAGTTTCTTTTTTCAATCAGTAGAAAACGGCGCTATCAAAATTGAAATAATATTAAGTGAATTGCTCGTTTAAATGTCAATATCTGTATTTCGATTTAAATTTGCTACGATTTTTTCCCGTAAACGATTTTATGTGATTGCGAATGACAATAATAATATCGAGATGGATGTTTTTTTTTGTCCAGCGAGAAACTCTATACCAGGTGTTGTCCAGGCGGAAAAAGGAGGATGAAATACTTGTCGACCAACCAAACAAGAAGAAATTGGCCAGGGTCCTCAATCTAATGGACCTGACGGCACTTGGCGTTGGGTCTACGTTGGGCGTGGGTGTTTACGTGCTAGCCGGAAATGTCGCCAGAATAGAAGCCGGGCCAGCCGTTGTGCTGTCGTTCGTTTTGGCTGCCTTTGCATCAGCTTTCGCAGGTTAGACAATGAAAAAATAAAAACAATTCATGTAAACAACATACATTTCCAAGTTTATTTTTGTTGAAACGAATTAAATTGTATACCTTATAACTGTTATACAATCTAAATATAATTTATGTAATTTTGAGTTGATTTTCTAATAAATTATCAATAAACACTTGAGAAATATTTTCCGCGGAACCAGCTGTCGGAACTGGAAAATAAAAATAAATATATTTCATCTTTCGTAATCAAAGGTCAACATTTATATGTTTGAGCTATCCTACGGGAGATGAACTCCTGGATAAAAATAGCTTATTCATCTAGATTTAACGAAAACCTTAAACATTTTAAATATAATTACCTTAGGACTTACCATTCGAAAGTGCCTGTTATTAGATTTTTAATCGTCCCTTTGGGAAATATTATTGACACTATTATGAGCAGCGAGCACTCCAGAAATTCCATACTAGAAATAACATACCAATATTATTATTAAACGACTCAACAGCTTAATAACGTATGTATTATAAATATTATTTACAGGCCTGTGTTACGCCGAATTCGCAGCGCGAGTGCCAAGAGCCGGGTCGGCCTACGTTTACAGTTACGTCGGAGTTGGCGAATTCGTCGCGTTCGTGATCGGGTGGAATCTGATACTCGAATACGTCATCGGTGAGTGATATTAACGTTTAGGTCTTCTATCGAGCTTATACGGTATAATTGTTTTATCGTAAACTAAGTAATACATAATATATTGATGTGTGAGATTGCGGGAAAATACGATATCTTAGGCTTATTACCGGAATGCACTGCGGGTGTACTCCGGCGGCTTAACGATACGCACTTACGCGGCACAGCGAGGCAGGTTAAATACAACAAATTCATACAGTAGACAAGAATGGTTTTCAGCCTTATCGGTTTCGACTGTTTCAAGACCTATTTTCGTTATTGTTTATGTTTTGTGAACCGTGAGTATTCTTTTTTTTTTTGTAAAAAGCCGATCATTAATATTGATTTATACTCGTAATATCTGTAGTCTGTACAAATAAACCAATTTTTAATTGATGTAGTAAGTATAATTAATATATTTATTTTATTTGCTTCATTCGAGATTCAACTGAATGAAATACATTTTACTACATTTCTTCTTTTAAATAATTTAAAGTATATCACTATCACAAACCGTTTCTAAAGCTCGCGAGACCCAAAATTGGTCTGCGCCTGCACACCGAATGTAGAACACCACGGCAAACTGCAGTATTGGTTTTAAAAGTTTATAAAAAAAAGTATTTTATTATATTTGTATCTTAAATATTATTAGTACGTCTAGAAATTAAAAAAAATTAAGATCACATTATGAAAAGTTTAGGTTTAGTTCGAAAATGTCAGTGCCCGCTAAAAATATGAGTTAAAGTTTTAATATTAATTTGATGTTACTGCACGTTACACAGGTACTGCAAGCGTCGCCAAAGCTTTCAGCAATTACATCGATGCGCTGCTGGACTATCCCGTGAAAACCACGATGACCTATCTCTTCCCCATGAACGTCAGCTTTTTGGCCGACTACCCAGACGTTTTGTCGTTCAGTCTCGTGATACTATTATCGAGTTAGTACAGTGTTGTTTTAAACGCGGAACACGACAGCCGCGCTGTGTATTTGCGTTGAATTGTTATTTAATTGATATTTCATTTACAGTTATACTGTCGTGGGGAGTCCGAGAATCTACGATGATCAACAACGTGTTTACAGTCGTTAATTTATTGACTGTGGTCACGGTTGTCGCAACCGGATTGTTTAAAGGTAACAAAATATATTGTATTTTTATGTTAAACGCACGTGATGATAATATTAATAATAATATACTGTACATTAATATAATGTTTTTTTTTTTTTTTATCGTTATGGTAGTTAATTTGCACAATTGGAGTATACCGAAACAAGACATCCCGAAGAGCGCGAAGGGCGGCGAAGGTGGTTTCATGCCTTTCGGATGGGCCGGAGTGACCGCGGGGGCGGCAAAATGTTTTTACGGGTTCATCGGTTTCGACAGTGTAGCTACTACAGGTGAACGTCAAATATTATAATAAATAAATAATAATAATAATGATGATGTTTATTTATTGAGCAATAAAAAACTATATACAATCAACAGGAATAGATTAGTATGTATTAATATTATTGCATTGTATCGTCTACCACTACGGATAAAATCCTTGTTTTGATAGACGAGAGTCTTTAAATAATAACAATAATATTATATTATATAATAATAATAATGTGATTACCTAATTATAAATAATATAACATAATATATAGTAATTAGAGTATTATTGGCAAATCTTTATCGAATAGGATTTTCTGTGACAAATAATTATAACTTTTGTGTTGTTTTTTTTTTTTAGGTTATTTTGGAAAAATATTGATTAGTATTCCGTTAAAAGAATGTGTTTCTTTTTTATTTTTATTATTTAATTGGCCCTATAAGATGGTTTCTTTAATAGTTTTTCATATCTTTTTCTAGTATTTTTTATTTTTATCACCTTATAAATGTTGCTATATTTAAGATACTATTCAAATAATTACTATATTTTAAAGTAAATCTTAATTAAATCTAATCATTATATTGTTTAAGTATCGATGACATGATATATTTTATTCTTTAAGCAATAATGTCTATTTATAATATTAAATAATTATTTTCTGTTCACAGGAGAAGAAGCAAAAAACCCAAAACGTGACATCCCATTGGCCATCATATTGTCGTTGACCATCATAACTTTTGCATATTGCTGTATCAGTTCAGTTTTAACTCTAATGTGGCCGTATTATGATCAGGTAATGATCAATATTTCAAAACCAAACTCACCTTTTGTTTATAGTATACCTTTGCGGTTTAACTTTTTTTTTGTACACCTAAATATCAATATAAAAATGTACTTACCTATAAGAGGTAGTAATATTGTAAATATTAAAGTTCTTTAGCTATTTTTCATGTCAATATTATTGCATTTCATACGGTAAATTAGGTAGTTACAAGCAGAGATGGGCAGTATTTCAATTAAATGTATTTGAAATGCATGTAAGTGTATTTTGTATTTTTTTCCTGATTGTACCGTACAAGCTAATTAGTAGAAATTAACAATGAATATTAGTTTTCCTAATATTTTAAAAATTATTAGGTGTTTAAATATAATATAATAATCCTATATTCCATATTATTATAATATTATACAATTAATTTCTTAATTTTTACTTATTTTAAACCTGAAAAATATTTTGTCTTTTATTAAAATACTTTAGTCCATATTGACTTCGATTTTGATTCCACGACCTGAGCTTTCATTATGATTGTGTTTCAAAAATGATATAGTATAGCATCGTTGCTTTTTTTTTATTACGTGTATTTTCCTATACGAATATAATAAAAAAGTTATTAAATTTAATTTAAAAACAATGTTGTTAGACCGCATACTTAAGGACAGCGCTTCATATATTGTTCTTGTCGCTTTAAAATATTCTTCTGATTTGTAACAAAATTACTAACGGATCTCTAATATTTTACTTCGAACTATAAATATTTTCACTTATCACACGTTATAGGACATCGACGCGCCGTTCCCGTACGTCTACGATCATCTTGGTTGGACGACGTTGAAATTGATTGTTTCATCCGGCGCTATATTTGCTATGTTTGCCAGGTAAGAACACGTTCGTCAAGAATCTCAGAGTGATGACTTAATCGCGAATACTACGAAATTTACAGTCTCTTAGCAAGTATGTTCTCGATGCCGAGGATTCTGATGACCATGGCAGAAGACGGTCTCATGTTCAGCATGTTCTCGATCATTCACCCGAAGTTTAAGACACCTCTGTTGGCCACTCTGTTGTCCGGTTTATTCGCTGGTAAGCACAATAATATTATATTTATACGATCGGCACGTGAAATATTAACCCTGTTGTGCAATCGATAAACCACCTCTTCAGGTATTGTGACGGCGCTCTTGAACCTCGATCAGCTGATGAACATGATGTCGATCGGCACGTTATTGGCGTACACGATAGTGTGCATCTGTGTGCTGGTGTTACGGTACAAAAACGATTCGGACGTCGACGAGTCTGCGGACAAGCAGGGAAACGACGAACCGGAGTCCAGCGGATTTGTAAACGCGGTTGGAAAGTACTTTAATCTGTCCAACGTCAAAAACGCCAACAAAGACACTCAGTTCGTGGCCACGACCATTATCATATTGTACAGTACGTTTTGAAATGGCATAGTCCGTCGAAAGCCGATAAACAATATTTTTTTATAATAAAATATTATTTAACACGTCGTTTGTACTCTGACAGTTTGCACGTCGGCGCTGTTTAGCTTCATAACTGTACAACAACAGTGTGTCACGACCGTCCATCAGTGGTGCAACGAAAGCGACGGCAACAGTACGACTTTTCAACCGGATTGCGTAAAAAACACCAGCAACGACAAACCTTTTGAACAAGAGTGTGTTGAACACAGCATCGCTAAGTACACTAGCATCGCTTTAGCAATCGGGTTGTTGATTTTGTTGCTGTTACTGACTAGACAGCCCCAATCGAATAAAAAACTTTCTTTCAAGGTACAAATCGTTATTGAACTGTTAGTTGTCATTATAAATTGTATGTAACTAAATACTGACACGGTTAAACAATGGTATATTAATAAACAATGCCATACGTCATTAATAAAAAAAAAAATTAAAATTAATGGACAAAAAGCCAAAAAAAATGTCTATATATAGCCCTAGAATAGCAAAAATGATAGTATACAAATAAATGTTAAAAGTTTCAAGTATTTATGGTCATTAATTTTAAATTACAACCAAATCATATATTTTTTTTTTATCAAAAACTTGTGTTTCGTAAATATTTTCTATTTTTTTACTTCCGGTTAGGTATTTTGAAAAGTACTGCGTTTTCAAAAAAATTTTTTTTTTTTTTTGCAAAAAGTTATAACACAGACAGGATAAATATTACTATTAAACCAAAACATTCATTAGTCCACTCTGAAATAACACAGAAAATGTACACATTTTCGTAAATGTATAGTAAATACAATCAATGTAATATACATATATATTATAATAATATAATAATTACAATATATGTAAATTTATTTATATAATACATCGTAAGCATTTATTTCATAAAAAAGCAAAATTTTTTTAATATGTTCCGTTTTCGCAGGTCCCGCTGGTTCCGCTCATACCATGCATTAGCATCTTGATGAACGTTTATTTGATGATGAAACTCGACGTGATCACCTGGATTCGTTTTATTATTTGGTTACTGATCGGACTATGCGTGTATGGACTATACGGCATGAAAAACAGTGCTGAAGGCTTGAAACAGAGAGGGGAGACGAAAAAAAGTCAGTTGAGTTCTGCCGAGCCGGTACATAATCAGAATTCTGCCATGAATTTATAAACACGCGTTACGGCACACGCATTGTGGTGATAAGGTATATAGACTAAAATCTATTTTAAACCCAAATTCAAACCAACCGTTATGTGAAAAAAACGTATCTTTTCTGACGCACTGCACAGGGTAATATTGTCGTTCATAAAATATTTACTTATACCTACCAGTATTACGTTTTGTAACTACGTCTTACAAATAAATATTTTATATATACGTGTATGTTGAACGGCTATATAATATTATAATCCGATATTCTTGCTTTCGTGTTTATGACTACCTATCGTCCCATTGCAACCCTTCTATCCTATTTCTATACGTCTTCTGGACTTGGCTGCGCTCCAGTAAATTTAGCAACCCCTCAATCATATTCTAGTAAAAGTGTAACGCGGCTTCGAGTCTGGAACCACTACTTACAATATATTTATCCTCTCTGACATTTTTCAATCTTCCTGACCTGTATTCCTAGGCGAATTTGGTGTTAACGGATTTTTCCGATGTGACCGAGTGGATCGTGTTTAACTGGTAAATCTCGATCTCTTGAAAATATATCACCCTCTTGTATTGGTTACATTTTTTTCTTATTTATCGTCACCATTATATTTCTATTTTTGATGCTCTTTCGCACAGTTTTTTGTTCTACCCCAGTGTTTCTAAAAGAAAAATTTCATCACATTCACTATTTACGTTTTTTGTAAATTCTACCCCTTCTACTCTTCTACATTTCAATCGCCTCATTTATGATGAAAAACATATTTACGTGTGTTGATTCTACATAATATTATGACTGTATGTTTCAATACAATCCAACATTATATGATATGTAGACATGTAGTATTCTAACAAATATTTGTTCAACTTATGTCTTATTATATTACTAATAGGCGCAAACATTAATAATTAATAATAATAATAATAATATAAATATGAAATACCTTTAGAAATATTGGCAAAACTGTATCCCTGCTGAAAATCGTTTTTTGTAAAATCATGTTGATAAAATCATTGAATTTTAATTTAACGCGCCAGTTACAATAATATACTCAAAAACGATATCAGAAGTGCGAATTCCCATGTTTTTATTTTATCATAATATTTTGTATATACTTTTACAAATAAAATATTAACGTAATTTTTTGTATATTTTATACGTTTCAACCGTTTTCGAATAACTTTTTAAAAATCATAAACGAAAATAATATTTCACTAGTAAAATAATTCGTTTCCAGAGTTTTTTTTAAAAGTTATCATTATTTAGAATTTGTTGTAATTTCTTATTGATATGAATGTATTATATAAAAATATTTATTTTTGTATCTAGAATACGCATTTGTTACCAGCACAATATAATGTAATTATTAAGTATAGTATTTTTATTTTTTATGTAAAAATATATTATTATTTCTTTCCTATAGCTAACAAAGACATAACAGAAATAGTTAAATCATATGAATTGGCAAAAACTATTTTATTCTTTATACATATTTATTATATTATTATAATATTATTTATTAGGTATATAATATTTGTTTGTGCAAGGCGATCCATGTGATTCCAAAGTGACAACACTTGAATATATCACATTTTATTATATTTATAATTAATAATATTTTATTAAAGTTGTTAACTAAAAAGTTAAAATTATCTATTTTATGACATTATAATAATATGTAAATATCATTGTAACATATTTGTGTATACATACGAATAAAATTAAAAATACATTTTGTGTCTTCAAACTTAAAAAAAAAAATGTTAATACCATCATTTACCGTAAAAACGTTAAATGACTTTCTGGTTAAAAAAAAAATTGTATACATTTATATAGATATTTTGTTATGCAACGTTCAGCGGCCTAGTGCCAAAAGCTGGTTTTTCGGGAGTTAAATACCAAATCGGTGAGTTTACCGCGTTCATATTCGTTGAAATCTACTTATCTAATATCTCATCTGTTTTTTTGATCGTAACTTTAGTGTAATATTGATATCTTATAATTACGTATATCGACAGAAAATAAAATAATAATAATAATAATGATTATAATGGTAATTAGACCAAAAATAACTAAAATTATTATTGATTATCATTGCGAGTTTCTCACGGGGAGATAGGTATGTAACTCATACGACATACAAGAATGTAGGGCTCATAAACAAATTTACCTCGTTAATCCCAATCCGATTGATAGAATATAACAACACTGTAATATTGACTAATTGTATAAACTTAGCTTAACAGAGTAAAATTAGTCAATACAATTTATATAATATGTAATTCATTTCATTGTGCGTAATTTGTATTTATCTATTGTAAAACAAAACAACGAAAAAAATCAAAAAACTGGACAGCCCGAAGAAGAAACACAGAACGTTCAAATGCTTTCCAGTAAGTAAATACACATTGACTCATTGCTCGATTATTTTGACTTTGCATCATTATCGTCGCGATCGAAAATAAGTGTTTTCGCACCTATTATACATAGCACACGGGTACGTATCGGTATAAAAAAAAATTACAACGGTATTGCAACTATTTGTACGTCCGTCATGTGCAAAATAAAAACGATTACACAACAAATAATGAAATTAAAGAGAAAAAAAAACCCGATATTGTAATAAGTATTGAAAATAATAATTACGGGTTACCGAGATATGTAATAAAATATATTTTATGTGGCGAAATCCGCGCCGGTGATGTTCTCCTGATCTCTTATAACTAGGCTATTATTATAGTGTTGTGTAACTGCAGTAGGTATACGTATATAAAGGCGATCGTAAATTGCATATTTGAGTGGACTTAGCGGGGGCGTCATACAACAGGTACAGTTCGAATACCGAAACCACCGCGCGTATAATCTGCAGTTAGACTCGTAGTAACTAATAAAGTTTTGTTCGTCTACGGTTATGAACACTGCTGTGTTATGTTTGGCAATAAGACGACCGTTTGAACGGTTGGTGGGGACGCAATATACACAATATAATATATTTATCAATTTTTTCGTCTGCTGAAGTGCGTCTGCATGATAATCTTGTGTGTAACAACTACTATAAAAGCAATTAAACTGTATTTAATTGAACGGCGTGTATGTAATATGACGAGTTAAATTTCCGAATGTAAACTTATCGCACTGTTCGCACTCGATGGCGGTTAATAATTATTGTCCAATATCGACATGCGGTCGGAAGACAACGCTGTCAATATTATTGAAACAATTAAACGTTAAAAGATTTTGTGGGTTCTACACTGACGAAATAACCAATTTTAAAGTTTATCCGAAAAGACTGGAAAACTGTATGCAAATAATAATATTATGTATGCAAAATACAGGACGTGTAACAGTAAATAAGCTATAACGTCATAATGAAAATTAAGTTTTAGACTATACCGAGAAAAAAATTGGTTTATCGTCAACTTTAATATCGATATCATACAACGATTTAGATACAATAAATATACTTTTATAATTACATATAGATATTATTTTAAACACAAACTTCTAATGTACGGTAATATTTGTATTCAAAACAAAATACATGTCAAGGGTACAAAGTTATAAAGCTGCTGTCCTGTTCTACGACCAAACACAGCCCCCGTAAATATAAAGATACATTTGTGACACATAACAATTTATGTAATACCTACATAATACTATGTTTTTGACACTTCTTCATATTTTATAACAGTTGATAATATTGAAAAGTTCTTTTTTATTTACGTAGCTATTTTTTTTTTATTTTTTTATTTTTATTTAAAAAAGACATTTTACTCAAAAAATGTATAGTGTACAAATAAAAATAATACAATATATAAATCAGAATATCTAATACATTCGATATCGATAAAAACATTCAAATTATTATTTATCTATAAATATCTAAATGATATATCTTCATCCCAAGTGTACAAAATAGTTGTGTATAACACATACACATAATCTATAGCTAATTTAGTTTGCTATAAATAATAACCACTTAATGAAAATTATAGTAATTTTTACTGATAAGATAAACTTAACTAATTGTTTTCAATACATAATGTAATAATAGGTACATATGTTATAATAGCCGTTAATAATATATCAATTACCGTAAACTAATTTTTACCTATTTATTGCAATATTATTCAAAGTTATTTTACTATATATAAAACCTTAGTGAATAAGTTGTCAATTTAGCAATCAATTTAAATTACATTCTAGATCAAATGGTTATCAAAAACATTACACAAGAAAATATTTCCTTACATATTTTAATAATGCATTATTTTGTTGAATTGATAATCAACTATTAATTATCAGTTCTTTTTAAACAAACAAAATGTGTTTTTTAACAATACTGATTGGATTTGTTTTACATTGTTTTTTATTGTATTAGTGGTTTACAGTGAACATGATTCCGTCTTCTTCCACCAACATTTTAAACGATTTTACAATAGAAAGTGTTATAGTAAATAATATTTGGACTAAAACATAGAAAATATTTTTATAACAAAAACAACGAAGATGATCAAATGAGTAACTACAGAAAATTTTTTAAACTAATTTATTTTTTATTTTTTCATATAGTCATAAGAGTGACATCATAAGTCTCTGAAATACAATAGTTATACGCGAAGTATGAACTTTCAATGAAAAGGAGTATAATAATTCACTCATGTCATTATCCCCTGTGGTCTCTGGAAAATTTATTTTTTCAACATCAACTACATGGTTAGCTTAAAATTTCTTAAAGAGTGCTCTTCGATTATTTAAATATATGTGTTGATATTTATATTCGATTTACATTAAATTAAATTTTACTATTAATTTTTGTTAACCTGGAAAATTTTAATCATTACAAAACTGATAAGCGATATTCAAAACTTAAGGTACACCAATCATAGGCCGTCGATCTTAGACAGCATATAAAAATCGAAAGTGATCAGGATATTTTGCATATTGTTGAACTATTATTTGTTGAATACAAAAGTGGCGAACGCCGACACTCGATATGTTTCAAGCGCGTTCATGATTATGTTTTAATGTTTGGAATGAATATTATATTATATCTTATCATATTATTATTAATTATTATGTATAAACTTCTACCTTTTCCTATAGTTGCCTGTCAAATTTAATAATATAATATACATATTATATTATAACAGTACTTATTTCGATATTGTCAATATATAATCTTAAACGTTGATATATAAGTAATTTATGTGGACCGAAGTCGATAAAATTATAGGGATAATATTTATAACAATGATAAAAACAAATAGAAGGTAATCGTTGAAGACCGTGACAATGGTAGGTAACGAAATCCTGTAGAAAATTAAACGTGCGTGTCTCACATACGTATTCAATAGTGACGACGTTATTTGGAAAAGTCGAAATTCGCGTATTTGAAATCCAATATTATTGTGATTTAGAGCGCTTCTTAAATTGGCCACCAGCCAGAAAATTTGATAAATTTTAAAGCGAATCCGTGGTCTGCATATTTTATGAAAAAAAAAAATGAAATAACTCAAGTGATAGATACAAGAGCAGTCACAGGATAAGGATCCACAGTAAACCTTTTCCTCGCAAATCGTTTTATTATAAAAATATTAGTCACGTAATTTATTCGTATTTTCTCGTTTTCGTGTAATTTATTTTCATTCTGATATTCAGTTTCCTTAGAATATTGACTGTATGCGTTTCTCCGAAAGAAAATTAAAACGTTGTGTCATGGGGTATATCCAATTATCCAATTAGTCACTACTGGATATATTATTGTACTTGAATACTTGTCCAAATACTCACGTATTACTTGAGCGTAATTTAATAGCGTATGTTTCGAAGGTAAACTTTTTGTTGGGATTTTAAATTTGCTAAACGTTGAATTTTTAATTTTTAAACATAATTATATTATTAAATATCGTGTTTTGTGTACGCAATGTATATTATTCGAAAAAGAAAAACATACCAAAATATCGTGTAACTCGTTTATTAGGTTGAGTTATCGAAATATTATTTTTGGACAAAATTTCGTTTCTTCCGTCTCAATAACTATTGATGCACTTTGAATGATTACGCATGATGCAACATCCGAAATTGACACTAATTCATAGTCATAAGAGTGACATCAAAAGTGTCTGGAATACAATATTTATAAGCGAAGTATGAACCTTCAATGAAAAGGAGTATAATAATTCACTCATGTCGTTATCCCATGTGGAAAATTTATTTTTCATTTTTTCAACGTCGACTCTTAATGGTTAGCTTAAAATTTTCTTAAAGTATGTTTTTCGATTATTTAAATATATATCATTTTACTATTCATTTTTGTTAACCTGGAAAATGTTAATCATTACAAAGCTGATAAGCGATATTCAAAACTTAAAGTACACCAATCATATGCAGTCGATCTTAGACAGCATATAAAAATCGAAAGTGATCAGGATATTTTGCATATTGTTGAATTATTATTTGTTAAATACAAAAGTGGCGAACGCCGACACTCGATATGTTTCAAGGGCGTTCATAATTATATTTTAATGTTTAAAATGAATATTATGTTATATCTTATCATATTATGTATATACTTCTACCTTTTCCTATAGTTGCCTGTCAAATGTAATAATATAATATACATATTATTATATTATAACAGTACCTATTTCGATATTGTCAATCTAATATTAAACGCTGATATATAAGTAATTTATGTGCACCGAAGTCGATAAATTTATAAGGATATTAATTTATTAAGATCATATATTATTATATTAATATAATATGCTATTCAAATAAAAGGTCCAAAGTGTTGAAAACGAATTAAAAAATGATATAGGCATCAGTTTCACTTTTATCAATTATATGTTAATAATTTTAAGTATAGTTTAGTTATTCAAGCAAATTGCATGACATCTGCTTTCGCTTTTACGGTGGTCAGATGTTGCTTTTGTCCCTTAGAACAATTTTAAATGCGGTTAGATGGAATATGTATATTATATTTAAGTTATAAATTTTAATATAATTAAATAAAAATATATCCATTTGTGTTTAAAATAATTTTAGCAAGTATGGAATTCGTCATAATATAACTTTTGTAACGTTGCTTATGCCAGACAGACTTCCGAAAGCTTATCAAGTTCTAAGTTTGATAAAAAAGATTTAATTATTGCACGTTGGTTTTATAATTTAGTCTAAAGAATTTAAATTTTTTAAAATTGAAAATTTAATCAATAAAAGTTTACATTTTATTTATTTTAATATATATTTCGTTACTTTTTGTGTATGAACATTATACTAAATTATAACCTAACGATGAACCTCAAGTACAAGACTTGGATAAGGTTCATCGGATGGCTCATATGCGGTTAGTATCTTTAACTTTACATATTTTTAAACCAAATACGTCGTAAACACTTGTGCGCGAACTCGTGGACATATAATACCTACCGAATGGGTTTTTCAAAGAGTAAATTGCACGTCAACTATCAGCTTATGCATATCATGACGAGTGTGGCTAATATTTTTTTATTTCATGTACGTAGTTAAGTAGTATATTTTTTCGCAGTGATTACACACCATAATTCGCATAGAGTTATTATTATTTTCAAAAATGTGTTCCGTTTTTTTTCTGTATTGAAATAAATCTACTCGGCATGTTTAATTAATAATTTACGTTATTATAGTGATCAAAACACGTGTTCATGACATGTAAACACTTGTCGATGTGCATGTCTCATGTGCTATGTTAAGTAGAACATTATAAAACTAGGTATGACTGCAACTCGTTAAACAATGGGAATTAATGCATTTATGTGATTGGCAGAAACGAATAACCAAAGTGTTCAATTCTTAATTTCAGATATTGGAGTTAATATTATAATGATTGCAATAGAAATATTTTGAATTTTAAAACTTCCTAGGTATTAAATTTATATATCTATATGTTTATTATAGTTATAAACGTTGGACTAAAATGTACATTCTCTTAACTTTTTGATTCCTTTTTAGTTGTTTTATTAATTTATGGTTTTAATATTTATACGATTATAAATAGAAATATTTTGTTACATGGCATCGGTCACAATAAGGAAAGCAATTAGTATAAAAAATCAGAAAGTTACAATTCAAATTAAATAGAAACCTTTTCACTACCTATCCTGTTGTTTGAATGTTAAATATTTAAAATTATGCATAAGTTGGAATCATATTCAAACATTTTGTTGGTTTCTTTGTCTATTTCAAGTTATATCTATACTTTCGTTAGTTAATTAGTTATAACTTGGATAAAAGTGTTATTTATTTATAAATAATTTATTCGACTGTTGTTACATATTGTATCTTACATTTTTCAACGGTGTTCGTCTATGTAAAATGGTAAAATTATTTGTTTTCATTGTAATTTTTATAAATTAAAACAAATTATAATTTAGTATATTTGGAATATTTCAGTATACTAATTAAAAATAAAAGATGTCTTAATATTATCACAATATTATGATTATATAATTTCTCGGATTTTTCTTTTTGTACAATTAATATATTATTATATTAATTCCTATAAAAAATATTAAATCTTAAAATAATACAACAATTATTTATTTCGTCTGTGATTTTGTTAAATGTATAATATAATAATAGATTTTAGAAAACAATGAGATATCATAGCTTTACAAAGATAACTTTTAATTTTCTTGTAAACACTTCAGTTGGAGTAAAAACTAAAAACAAAAAAACTCCAAACTAGAAACGTCCAAAAAATGTTAAGCTTATAAATATTATTTAAGAGTTATGGCACAATATACCACTACAGTATTAATTGTACCTACTCAATTTACATAAATTAAAATATTTTTATTAAGTTCCCGTGTGTGTAAGATAGATGTCTAATTAATAATTATTTTATTTTTAATTTATATTTTTTAAATTTTCCAGACATTTAGATAAACAATTTTTTCAAGTAATATTTGTTCATTCTTAATTTTTAAAATTATTTAAATATAGCACATAGTAATTCAGTCATTGCTAATTTAATAATAATGTAGACAATTCGGGTTGGCGTAAATATAATATTTCATGTGGTAATACATAATCATATGTTTTTGTTTTTTTGTAATTAAAATTATAAATATATCAATAATGAATTCACAGTAAAAGTCCAATCCATGTACAATAAACATGGTTTGTATACGACGTGACCCAATTCTCAACAATTTAACATCACATTAAAAAGTCGGGGTTCGCGCAAAAAATTTATAAAAACATTTGTACTATAAAATATAATAATAATAACGCGTGCTTCCATAATTCGATACGTATTAACGGTCAGTTTCTTATTTTTTATAATATAAACAAATAATAATAGGAAAAAATTAAAAAAAAAAACGTTTCTCTGCACGCCAGCACTAAAATAATAATAATAATAATAATAATAATAATATCTGCATTCATAGTAGAACGGACGTGAACGCAATGCACGTGCGGCGCAACAATTTCGGTGAGTCCTTTGCTCACCTGGAGCGCTATAATAGACAGACGGCTAGCTAGGCGGGATAATAAAAACGACGAGTTCGCGTGCACGCGGCTCATAATTATTCGTTTACGGACGCGCGCGCGGTCTACCCGCGGTTAACGACGACGATCACGGACGTCATTACAGGAAAAATAAATCCCAAAACCCCTAAACGAATAATCATAATCAAATAATAATTATTATTTAAACCACGGGCTGTCCAACATCCGAATCTAAAACTATACAACAAACACGGCGATATAACGATACATCGCGCGCCGACGTCTGCTGTGATCGATCGTCGATTGTCGAACACCGCAAAAAATTTAACTAATATAAATTCGTTTTGGAATCAAAAAAAAAAAATAAATAAAAAAATAGCCGTCCGTCGAGTGCCGCAAGACCCCGCCGATTACATTAGCGCCACTGGTTCTCGCGAATCGACCGGCAGGAAGTCGTCTCGCCGTCTTCAGTCCGTCGTCATAACATCTGACCGTGAAAACGGTAAATCCGACCAATTGTGATCTACGCGCCGGATCGACGACGACGACGTCATGGACGGCTCTTGGTGGAACTCGGTATGTATATACAATTAGATATTGATATGATATGATAAACGTAAATTTTATTACAACCGAATATCAAGAAACACGATTTCGGAGTCGCGTGCACAGTAAAACGTCCAAGTACCGAACACTCTCGGCTGTGTTGATATCTTGTCCGATATTATTCAGAGGGTTAAGTTAATAAAAAAAAAGTCCACGATTCTCCTTGAAGAAAATCCTTGAGAAAAGTCACCGATAAGAAATTAATCAGGGAACTAAGGATGTACCGTAAATCGTATGACTTCGCCGCATGGTAGAGATTTTGTTTGAAAAAAATTGAATACAAAATAGATAATTCGCTCACTTTTAACCGCAAACTAATAGGAATTAAATCCCCCCACCCTTATAAATTGTATATATAATATATTTATTTATATAATAAATAGTATATAAGTTGTAAAATCCATGAATTAAAATATAAATAATATTGTTATCAAACGGTATCTCTAATATTATGTGAATTATAATCTACGTATATTATGTGCTAAAATTATAATTTTTTCTGAAAAAAAGTTTAGCCGGGGGGAACTATTTCAGATTTCTGGATCCATGCCTGATCACTACTTTGATATTATATTCTTAACTTATACACTATACATTACAATATAATCTTATAAAAAGTATATAAACAGCCTTTTTTCTTTTTTAATATTAATAATATATTGAACGAATTATTAAACTGTTGACGTATTATTTACTCGTGAGTGAGTTGTGTGTAAATATGCCATGTATTTCTCTCTCTTTATATATATATATATGTATGCATGTGTGTGTGTGTGTGTGTGTGTGTGTGTGTGTGTGTGTGTGTGTGTGTGTGTGTATTTTATATAATACATCAAGTATTAAAGATTAACTGTATTTTTTTTCGACTACATACATTACCGATAAGAGTCAAGTACGAATTTTCAATAAAATTACAAGTATCGCCAACGTTAATGTTAAGTAAACAATATTTTAAATATTTAAAAACGTTGTTTGCAATATTATAATATAGATCACCGTAAAAATCGATAAATCCGATTACTCTATTGGTCATTTAATTTTTTTAATTAATTTATAAAATGTTTAATTTTATATATATATATATCAGTCTACATTTTTTTGTAACGTATTAATTATTTTTTCTTTTGATTGTGTTTGTTTTATTTTATACTTTGTGTTCATAGTAAAAATAACGACGGCTTAAATCAATTATTTTTTTTTTATGCAAACAAACTTATATATGTTCGTGCTAGAATGTATACTAAAGTATTATTTTAAAAAGTTTATATAATAATTGACAGATCAATTATTTTTATAAAGTATTTCATACCTTGTTTTTATGTATAATAGGACTATTTTTGAAAAATAAAAAATAAAATTATCTTATTATTTCAGACGTTTTGTATTAGGAGTAGAATATGATGACATAGACGTATTATAAGATTAAGTTTGTAATCAAGGAAAACGTAAAAGCTTTTGAGTTTTCAAGTTTAGAAATTTGTTTTTACGCTAATCGTGATTGGTATTAAACAAAACATTTTCGTACGACTTGATCGAGTTGTTATTTCATACGTCACATAGTATAATAATTGTAAGCGTCGATTCGTGTATTACAAAAAAAAAAAAATTACTACATTTCTTATATTTTATATCGTACAAGTCAAGATGTAGGATTATGTACAGATTAGATATAGATACATTTGTGAGCATAAGTTGCTTATTACAGTGTGCTTAATATTATTGTTACTGGTCAGAAACACATACGAAACACGATAAACAAATTATACACCGTCGTATTATAGTAGTACTCAGTTTAATGAACCATTGATTCTGACATACAGGAGTGTTGTTTGCAATATATTTTAATCTTCAATGGTTAAATAAATATGAATTACTTAGCATTAAAGTCATAATATGGCGAATGCGTAACAAAATTATTTACAATATAAATATAATATAATATTGTATAATATTTAGATAATGATTCGACAAAAAACACTTATATTTTCCGATAAAACTGTTATGTAAAAAACACCAGTAGTATTTTCAATATTTAATAAATGATTATTTGACAGAAATTAAGGATAATATTTATTTTCCAATTCATTCGAATTGTTAAATACATTATTTTGCTTTTTAATCGCTACATATGTCTGTATATTATGTATATTGTAATATAATATATACCAGAATAGTATAGATAATAATTATTTTAATACCCCTTAAGCTTCATAAGCATTATTTGAAGAGGATGCTCGGCCAAGTTGTGTTCTTTAGTGGTCCAGAGTAAATTACTATGCATACGTAATAATCATATATATGTGATGAAGTTTTTTTTTTTTAAATAATTGCGATTTCGTGAATATTGCGCGTAAAATTAAAAACGTTTTTAACGAGATAATTCTCTATAATATACATTTTCGTACGGAATATTTGTAGACATATTTTGTTACACAATATTTTGTACATATCGTATCAGATAGAAATAATATGTTTGATTAAAATATATTATAAAAATCTACTGAAATATGTTTTGGCGATACATTCTCGACAGATTAACGGATTCAGGTATGTTCAGTTTTAGCGAAAACATGGTTATTTGTTCGTAAACAAAAAATACGTTTCTAATTTATCGAAAAATAACATTTATCATTTCAAAGTAAATTGTGAAACAATTCACTTAAATTTCACTACTCGTGCACAATTTCAAAATTATTTTGTTGCCAAAAACGGGTAACTATATTATTGAAACGTCAGTGATAGTATTCGCGAATGTTTCGTTTTGATTGTCTATATGATATGTACAAGAGATCAAAGCCGTATTTTTTTTTACGTCAAATATTCACAGCATAAAGTGAAACACGTTCACTAATTTATTTTAATTAACATATTTTTTCAAGCGAATAAGCGTCTCCTATAGCACACATAGTAACATAAGGACAAATTATTCGATCAATCGTTAGAATTTACGTTGTCGTCATCTGTATGGGTTTTATCCAAAACAAAATTATACAGAGTTTAATAGTATTTTTTTATACCCGTGAAAGTATGTATAATATTATATTTAAAGCTGGATAATTTTTGCACAATAAATCTTGTAAGTGTATATGATTAGCGTTTTCATCGAATACACATTTACACTCCGAAGCTATATAATACGACGCGTCGGACAGTAAACACGTATAACCTACTTATACCTACCCCAACCCACGTCCATATATCGTTACATGTAATGTTTGCGTCTGAAATTATAATCTACAGTAGAGCAAGTAGGTTGTATCCAAATAGAACTAATTCAGAATTAGTCAAAGTTAATTTTCGATGGCCATCGATATAAATACATTCGACAAACAGAATAATATATTAATTAATTATTATTTTCAATAATATATACTGCAATAATAATTGTACAAAAATCACTCAAAATCATCAGGATAAGTTAACTACGATTAAATAAATTGTTATAATTCTGTGTAGATAGACACAAGTTATCACTTACCACTTATTTGCTATCCGATACCTATTTAGGGAGAGAGGAGTTTTACAATGATGGTATT
The DNA here is from genome assembly GCF_020882245.1 of Rhopalosiphum padi. Taxonomy (NCBI): domain Eukaryota; kingdom Metazoa; phylum Arthropoda; class Insecta; order Hemiptera; family Aphididae; genus Rhopalosiphum; species Rhopalosiphum padi. The sequence goes on along the minus strand of NC_083598.1, from coordinate 4,637,964 downwards.
AGGTGTTTTAACAAAAACCACTTAACAGAAAAAATTCCCAAGCCTCGTATAATTGTCGGATATTGCTAATTAACTTTTTTTTTTTTATATGAAAGAAAAATAACATTATTCAGTAATATTTGTATAAACAGCTTAAACTTGTCTTTTTAGAATACACGCGGTTTTGTTCTAAAGTAAAATATTAAATAACTGAGATCAATGAGGGTTATAAAATATTTCTCTCTATTTTAAAGTAAAATGCGATTTGGTCGATTCAACGGCACATGGTCATTATTACAGTTGAGTGTATTTTTTATTTAAAAATAACAATAACACCAAGCGTTTTAACTAAAACTTAAATATTTATATATTTAATATATTATTATAATGACTTTTGAAATGAATAATAATATTAACCGCGATTAAATTTTCATTAAGTACAACACGATTTTCGACGTTTGATACACAATCGATGTCGATAATTGATATTATATTATGGTAGTCGGATGCATGCAGCTGTCTATATAGTTACTGGATCAATTAGACGCTTGTTTAATTTATATTTTCTCGGAGACAAATCTGCGCAGAGAAACCAAACATCAAACAGAACTTGGCCGTCATCTTCTTTTAATACAGCAATCGAATAAGTAGATATGATATTAAGTTATTATTATGTGTTCATTATATTCGTTTACTTTTACATAATATTATACTATTCTTTAAGGTAAAACTATTTGAATGGCCGTGAATAAAAACGGAATTTTATTCGTTTTCTTGGCATTAAACGTTACTATTTATAACGCGTAAAGTCTGCAAGGACGGGCGAAATCACCTTGAGCAGTACCTACGCTACTCTGCTACAGCAAGACTAGTAATTATGTAGATACTTATACTGTAGGTTAATTGATCAGTAAACAGACGAAGTTTGTTGAATTAATAAACGGACGGACGGACGATCGAAATCAGACGATACTACGAATTCAGAAACCTGTCCGATGCTATACTATTCACCTCTAAGAGGACGCCACACCCTCGTGTGTTGTCTCCGTCTTACGAACGTATACCATGGCAAATTTTCGTTCAGTAGGACCAAATTTGTGTGTTCAGCTTAAATATTAGAGTAAAATGACCTATTATCAAACTTAAAGGTGAAAATATAATCTATGTTCCCTCGTTCGTTTTTTACGATATTTTAATTTTTAAGCAAGTTGTGAGTATGTAAAATATTTTTATTTAAAAACGTTCATCATTGAATAACACTACAGCGACGTACTTTAAAATTATGCTTTTGGCGGGGAAGGGGTAAGCTGATAATTGTTTATAATATGTTTAATATAATATTGGAGAGAATCAACTTGAGAATGCTCAATAAGATCTTGTAAATCTTAATGAAATCTTTTGGGAGGGACGGGGCTGCAGACCTCATATAACTGTGTTCATATTAATATTTACATCACACATTTAGCTTTTACAAAACAATTAAAAACAATAATTTGATGTAACCATTTGATAAGACGTGTAAAATAATATATTAAAATAACAATTCATTTTAATATTTTAATCAAAACTGCTAAGAAACATTTAATTTTCAGAACATATAGTGTTTAAAAGCTGAAATAATATAAAATATTGTGTCGCTAATCGCTATAATTTTTTTTTTTTTGAGCAGTATAGCCACTATATAGATATTATACGTACTATAATTCACCGTAACAAACAATAACACACGACTATGATAAACACAAAATATAAAAACACAGCATCTGCGAATCACAATACGTGAATATATCTATTAAGGGCAATGATTATCTGGCGACTCGACGTTATTCGTTTAGGGGAAAAAAATCGAATCTCTAACGCGTAATAGAATAATATCATAGTATGTGGGATTTCAGTAAAACACTCCAGTCGACTATTATACTATATCAGACGTCGGGTGTTTGTTTTATATATATATATATATTTTTTTTTTAGTGCGTATCGTTTTGTATGTCATTATTAATGAAATTACGACCTGCGACGGCAGCTATTGTGTATAGTATACATTTTAATGACTGAGTAGTATTATAATAATATAGTATAATACGAGCGTTATTCGCGTCACTTTTCACAAAAAAAAAAAAAAAAAAACTGTGATTTGGCGATAATGGAAAAAAACCAAAGCGATTACATTGACCATAATAATATAAAATCACGATGTGCACGACACAATAATATTCAGTCATTTGAAAAACCTCGCCCTAGGCCGACGAGTAAACCTCAATAAATTATAATATTTTTATTATATAATTTTACGGGTAACCCAAGTGGCCAAGTATGATTCTGGACGTTGGAAACCGGTATTACGACAAACGATTGCAATAATTTTTTTTTTTTTAACGGTACGGTGATAAATATGAACGATATCATATAATATTATTATATTCACGTAGTAATAGTGTATCTATACACGTTCAGTTATAACAAATAGTAGGTATTCGTTGAAGACCGTGACAATGGTAGGTAACGAAAACCTATAGAAAATTAAACGCGTGCGTCTTACATACGTCTCACATAGTGGCGTTATTTGGAAAGGTCAAAATTCACGTATTTAAAATCCAATATTATTGTGATTTAGAGCGTTTCTTAAATTGGCCACCAGACAGAAAATTTGATAAATTTAAAAGCGAATCCGCGGTTTGCATATTTTTATGGAGATAATTAAAAAAAAAAAAAAAACGAAATGACTCAAGTGATAGATACGAGAGCAGTCACGGAATAAGGATCCACAATAAACCTTTTCCTCGTCAATCGTTTTATCATAAAAATATTAGTCACGTAATTTATTCGTATTTTCTCGTTTTCGCGTAATTTATTTTCATTCTGATATTCAGTTCCCTTAGAATATTGACTGTATGCGTTTCTCCGAAAGAAAATTAAAACGTTGTGTCATGGGGTGTATCCAATTATCCAATTAGTCACTACTGGATATATTATTGTACTTGAATACTTGTCCAAATACTCACGTATTACTTGAGCGTAATTTAATAGCGTATGTTTCGAAGGTAAACTTTTTGTTGGGATTTTAAATTTACTAAACGTTGAATTTTTAATTTTTAAACATAATAATATTTTTAAATATGTATCGTGTTTTGTGTACGCAATGTACATTATTCGAAAAAGAAAAACATACCAAAATATCGTGTAACTCGTTTATTAGGTTGAGTTATGGAAATTATTTTTGGACAAAATTTCGTTTCTTCCGTCTCAATAACTATTGATGCACTTTGAACGATTACGCATGATGCGACAGCCGAAATTGACACTAATTCCTCTTAAACTTTAGCGTATTGCCGTATTTGCGTATTTATTCAATTTTCGCCATAGTCAATCTTATACCTATCTCGTCAAAATGTTCTACTGTAATATTGCATAACAATATCATATCGATCGTCGCCGTCAATCTTATATAACAATATACTGGTTATTCAAAACAATATGTTCACTGTTCAGATTTTATGTCACCAGTATAAATATGTTTTAAACTTAATAATAATAATATGTTAGTATTCTAAGTGATACTCGAAGCAAATAAAATAGATTGCCAAGATATTTTTCATAAACTACGATTTTTTTTAGACTAAACATAGTTTTCATTCACTTTTTAAAATATAATATTATGTGGGAGAAAAAATAACCAGCATAATCTCATATCTGCCAACGGTTTACTGATTGTATTATACGTACTTATTTAGAGAATAAACTGGGACGCTGAGCTAATGAAAACATCGTGTGTTATTTCTTCTTTATAAAATGCCATTATCGTTATTTATTAATATAGTCATTATTATAGCGTTACAGATTTTCTCACTGCCGTCAAAGTATATAGGTAGTAATAATAACAGATAAAATAAATTGTTTTCCTAATTTTTGTACATTTCGAAATCGAAACATTCCAGTTCCTCCATTCTCCTGTTTTCGCCGATGCATAAACCATACAACGATGATGGCGATAGTATACGCAATAATAATACAACCTCATCGTTATCATTCGAGATTTAAATATAACCACTAAAGACGTACCGCCGTCAGTGACTTTACTTTACAAAATATCATATAATATTTATATGCGCGAATGGTCTTGAAAGTTCGTATACTATCGTATATTGCCACAGCCGGTTCTTGTATAAATATAAATATATGTATACCAACTGCGGCGCTTGTGTGATTGCCAAAAACAGTATGTCGTTGTCGTATGAGCATTGTCGAACGCGTGATCTGATTATTTCCTGTTTCTCGTACTAAATAGTAAATAGCTTATCGTGACAGATATCAGATATGATACAAAACACCAAAGAGTCAAAACGAGTTAGAGAGGTCGCGTTGTAAAACCGATTAACCCGTAAACAATTTTCCGTTTTTTGCACAAAACCCGTAAACCGTAAAAAATTTTAAACCAAAATTTGAAGAAACTAGGAATAAAGATATTTGTTACACGACCAAATATAAATATGTGAAATAAAAGGACTAACGAGAAATTAACTAATGGCTAATAAGCAATTTTTATCAAATGTGTTTATATAAATTATAATTAAATTCATTATCTTTAGCCTTTAGCCGTTAGACTCCCTGCGAAAAACGCTACAAAGTTCGCGTATATATCGTCGAAGTTATAGTTACCAATGTTTTACCATATAATATGGTACATTATATTATGTGATTATGTTGACTGTTATAATTGTTGTTCACGCACCAAAACACGTAGGTCAGCCGCCAGTGTTTGATAGAACGACAACGAATGATTGATGCGCGTTTACGTCGCTGCAGTTTGACCGTTAATTTTCTCTCGGTTACCTATTTGGTAGAATGGTAGCAACAGATTGAATATAATCTTAAAATGCTGACCACAATTTATTTATTTCCATTTCATAACAAAACAGATAAGTGTATCAGCATTTTTTTCGATAAGTACCGTATAGATCGTATAGTGGTATGCTTCTTTTCATTGGTAGAATATAATATGATAATATTAAATATATACACATTATACAATATACCTAGTAGAAGCCGTTAGTACGTGATTGGTTAATATGAACAAAATCTTAAGTCTTCACTAAATTTCCAAATACATTAATTATTTGTAAATATAACTATTTAATATGACATTTTGTAGTATAATAAAATTAATCAATACGTATTTATTAATAAGAGTTGATATCTGTCAATGTGACTATTAACAAGAATATTTTTAACTTTACTTGTATAATAATTATTCTATTCGTGGTATGATGAAAAACATGTTATATCAAGTTAAAAATAAAATAGAAAATTAATATATTTTATGTATAAAAAAATAAAAAACCATAGAATTATTAATTTTTTAACGAAATGTAAAATGTATTTGTGTATTATTTTCAATTTAATTTATAATGAATATTTTTAAATAATTTAACTCTTTTACACACACACACATGTGTACATATTATGCATATGTTTTTTTACAATCTATCGGTCAATGCGATTTTTATTATATATTTAATATAAATAATAAAATATTATATTTGGGCAATAAATTTAATGCACGGCCAATTCAATGAGGTTAATTACTATTACACTAAGAAGACTGAAATACATCAATCAGACCAAAATTCGTATTGTTGCTAATATTCTAAGGTATTTATTTTACCATGATCATATAGTCGCAACATTAACGCTTAAATATATAACAGAATGTTGTTACATAAAAAAAAGCCATAACACAAAATTAAGGTTTGTTCAACTTTTCAAACGATTATGTAGGTGAAAAATCTAGTTCCATTCTAGTTATTTGTAACAACTACCTGCATAATAATAATTATAATATGAATAATTATTGTCTAAAAATATACTTGTACGGTTTTCTTTTATTCGGTGCAATTATTAAATACTTAACAGTTAATAGTTATAGACTTATAGCCATTATAAGTTATAATACATATTATACTGTCGACACTCTTAAAAAAAAAAACAGGTATTTTAAATCTAATAATAAAATGTAATACATTAAAAAAGAAAAATTATTATACGATGTTAGTCATTAATTTACTATAAGTTATGTTTAAAAATATAAACCAAATTATTATATAATTACAGTTTATTAGAAGCAAAAATTTGTTTTCTTATTTTTTAAATATAATTAATTACAGAATAATTAATAAACGAATGCAATTATTATTTAGCTTAACATTTTTTTATGACTTAATAGACAACAGTTAGTAATATGTAAGTAATAAAAATTATTATAAGGTAATTTGTTATTAACGTATGTACGTATGTATTATGGGTTCGATCGTTAATACTTTTGACAGCGGTATTGTATTTTATTTTGACCTAGATATTCATAATTCAACGTTATCATATAATATGTAAGATTGTTAATAGAAATAAATGTTGTATTAAAAAAAAAAAACAAGTAAATTTCTATATTTGAGTATAAAAATATTGTGTAGATTATCATAATTCAATCGCATTTTTAAAAAATAATATAGCCTTGTGCATGTACAAAATTTTATATGAAAAATACCGGATGAAAGCCAATTCTAATCGAGTTAGTATTAATTTTAAATTTTAAAATAATAGTCAATAGTTGTACATGATAATGTATTCGTATTTTTATCGCTTCATCTGTTATTTGTATTTCTATCAACGTAAATAAATAAACATTACCACAGCAAGTCCGCTATGCGGCAGGTCATCGCCTGACCTCAAAAGAATGATTAGCAATTAAAAACGATAAACTTTACGATTTTATTTTATGTATAGGCACAAGTGAAAAAAGGCAGTGCTTAAATACCAGCCAACAACATATTGTACAGGAAATCACCATTACGCTTAGTGTTAAGACGATAACAGAAAAAACAACCCTAAACCACAATCGGTTAAATATAACGGCAGGTAAATAATGCGAAACGCGTTTTCCATACAGTTTCCGTCGCCGGCGGTTAAAATCGCGGTTGTCTTCGCCTACTCATAGCTCGCCCGCTAACCACTGTTGGTGATTAATCTCGAATATTGATGTTTTTATCTGTACACAATATACACGTTTTTTTTTTACGAGATAACACGTTTGTGTAGACGTGTAGTATATTATTATTATTATTATTATTATTATTATTGTTATCACCGATAATTAAATACGCCCGTTATCGTTCGCGCGTCGCAATTGCGCAGGTACCTATTTGTTATGAAATCAAATAATTGCCCCTTCACCACCTATCTATTCACGCCACCCACTTACTCATATTGTACACAATAATGTTATAAATTGTGGCGGACACAACTATGAGAGTATGTCGCATTGTATAATCGACTAATTAGGTTTAATACTTCTTTAAACGAACAACAAGCAACTCGACATAATTACGTACGTATATCATAAACAAGACCGGTTTAATCCACATTGAAGTATTTGATTGGCTTTTGTGAAAAATGTAAACATTTTAGCTCATGTTATTGTTTAATAGTTGTAGCACAGCTTACAATAATATTACCATCGCCTTACTAGTTTTCTCTAGCCAAGAATTGTCGGACGTGAGCAGGGACTGCAGCCAGTGCACTGACTTTTTCCTCCGCGGCATAACGGCAACAGGTGATCGGGCGGAAGTTTTTTAGAATCCATAATGACGACGTATACTGCTCAATATAAAAACATATTATTATGTGTTTAGGACATTCAGTGTAAACGTGATAATCGAACAGGTAGTAGTGTTAGCATATTATAATATCGAGTCTATATCGCTATATCCGCTCAGGACCAGAAAAGTTTCGGGCCAGGGTCAATCACTCGGGCGCCAAATGATAATAATATATTATAATAACATGAACTTTTTGGAATGCGATAGCGCATGCTTGCCAAACGTGTAACTCTAGTCATCATGACTTAGATAAAAATAATGTTTTGAGATTCAATTTGTCGGCTAACTGTATTTTATTGTGCGCCGTGGTAATATATAATAATATAGTAATAATTATTATTGTTATAATATAATAATATGTAGCCTGGTTTATATTATTATTAAATATTATGCGCAAAATTATTTGATCATTGTTAAGAATTCACGTAACGTTGTTATATCTACCTGAATAACATACAGCCATACAGGTATCATGATAAACGAGTGTATAACAGTACGGTAAAGTGTAAAGATCACCAGACTATATTTGCTGATATATTTATATGAAATGAAACCGCATTAATCGAAAATATTAAAAATCGCACCGTTTAATTTCAACATATTATAATTCCAGTGTCCGATTGTTTTTTGTAGGATAATTTAAGCCAACTTTTTCAGATTTAATAAAATCCATAAAACAACAATATCGATTACAAAATCTCATTATTTATTAATCATCATCACATATTATATATTTTTCTACGAGTAGGAAAGATAAACCAAGAGTAAATAATAAATTAATTATTTTATATGTAAACATTCAATTTCGAATTTAAGTTTTTGGTATAGTCTGAGCAAAATTTAATGACTTGATATGTTTATTCTATGACGTGTGTGAAAAGTTAGACGTCTCTTCCCGACTATATGTCCAAACACACCGGGTAATATAGTAGAAACTCAATTTGTAGGTTGATTTTTTGAATTAGTAAATTCATCGATTCGAATAAGATATGGCCAAAGTAAATGATGTGGGACTACTTCACGTTTGCACATCCACTTTGATCCAAATGTACCAGACAATAAACTTAAAATTATTTACAACTTACAATTTATGATATAGCGTTAGGATTCTGTGATTGCGTTGATTGCAATAAATCTTAAATAATTGTAGTTATATTTGTTCAAGTTGTTGTTGGTCAGCTGAAAGTTAAAATTTTGTCATTATCATAGCGATTCGTGGAATCAGTTCATTGTTAATATGAACACAATGTTATTCAAATATTGTGTATAATATATTGTACATTGACTATCAGACTGGATTTTGTATTATACGTGCGCGTTATTGATCATCTAAGAAATATCAATGATCTCTTTAAAAATATTTAAAAATATATTTCCGCGAATACTGCACATTCGGTATAATAAACACGACATCGTAATTGATTATCGCAGAAATATAAATTATATATGATATATATATAATATTATAATATATAGAACTTTTTAATACGAATTTTATAACGTTACGATATTTTATTTAATCGTTTTTAATTTACACAATCAATGTGTTTGTAATGTTTATATAACACGATAGATAACCACATTCAGTTATAATAAAGATTATAATAATATTATGCAGTCCAAAATTATAATGTACATATTATACAATAGTCAATAACAATGACTCGAATGATTTGATCGAGTTGCTTTATTTGCATTTAGCGTATTGGATTTAGCAGTTGATATATTTTTGAAAATAGCTCAACGACTAGGTAATTAAACTTTTATGATATATTTTCAGCAATCTCTGCAATTTTAATTTAAAACCGGTTGAGCATAAAATATTAACTGAATTCTATTTTTGCAACCAATGGCAACCCTATATTATAATAAGCAAAAAAATTAAATTTTTGTGTGCTAAAACGAAATTCACGTATAAGTCACCCTATAAAAAGAGAGTCGAATAACGAAGTTATTACACACTCTAATTTGGTACCAATTTGCTTAATAGTTAACGTACATTATTTTATATGTATAATATTATCGTTTATAATTACGAGTAAAATGATCAAATCAATAGGATCATTTGCAATTTAACGTATCTACAGTTATTATCACCATAGATAAATTTCGTACATGTACATTGTACTGGTACAGCGACTTGACACTGTAAGAAACATTGTTTAATGTCCCTAAATTGCGGCATTGGTGAATGTAGTTGTGCCAGTCAACAACGGTAGAGAGATATATTGTTTTAGAAAACAGTTCATTGTACTAGTTGTAATCATATTATACGTAACACATAATTAATTTCTGTAAATTCGTTCGTCTTTATAGTTTGAATAATAGTTTGTAATATTTTTTCATCTTATCGCGTATGCAGTGCATCACCAAACACCGTTTTTTTCAATTTTTTTTTATAAATTTCATATTCAGGTACTCTAACTGTTTCTAATGCATCGCATTGTTTTTGTACGTATATTTTTTGACGGAACACTGCAGTACCGGCAAAATAGTTCGATTTGTTTTACGACGATAATCTTCGCCCGGTCCATATATTATATCATATTATTATAATAATATAGTCTTCTGCTGTTTGCGCATGGTCGGTGTTGTTTATATTTTTGACATATTATACATTATATTGACTAGACGTGATAAATTGTTTGTCGCAAATCGCAATACCATTATAGGTACGGCTTGTAATAGTAGGAGCTCAAGGTCTCGAAAAATGACAACACACGCATATTATTGTATCGTTCAAGTTATCGACACATTAAATTTGAGTATTTTTTTTTTTTTTTTTGTTTCTCGTTGTATGCACAATATTGCAGTACATCACCATTATTTAGGATGTCTTCGTGCATCCAATGATGACCGTCGATCTCGCGTCAACAACATTCTCAAATTGTTTGTTGTTACCTATTTGTACATAATATTTGAATGTATAAATCGATGTTATTCACTGTATTATTACGAGATTATAACATATTGTCTAAAAGTAAAAGCTGATGTTGAAAAATAAACAATTAGAATTTGAATAAGAACCACTAAGTATTAGATCAGGTGAACTGAGACGTTGGAAGTTGGAACTCGACGAACAACTTTTACGAATTTACGATTGAGATTATTACAATAATGCATTCCATCAGTGGTAAAATAGATGAATAGCAGTTAAATAATAAATTTTCGTTTATAATATTTGTATGGAATTGTTTGAACGATAGATATTACTTACATAATGTTATAATGAGCTTTATTTTAATTGAGTGTCAAAAAACTATATCGTCTAGTTATTCAAATTTCGATGTGAAATAATAATTTTTATATCGCTTCAACTTTTAACGACGTCGTTCAGTATTTGCATGGCTGTCGATAAAATAATTTATAATATAATGTAGTGTGTGCACTTATAAATATGTTTACCTACACCAAACTCGTGTATATCAAGATCTCATACTTGTATTAGTCGATCGTATGAAATAAATAGGTTGAATTCGTCAAGACTCAAGGACATCTCTATATTCAGTACATATTCTAATGGCCTTCAACCAGAGACAACAAAACTTGGATACGAGTTACCTACATACAGCGAGCAGCGTATGTATATAAGCTTAGGAATTTTCAAAGGGAGCTAAGGAATTTTATTTCACAATAACACGTTAAGACGAAAAATTCATTGCGATCCATTAATCTATTATAAATATGTAGATTATCTCAACGCGGTTTAACGTGGGCAGATCAATGTCCGTAACGAGTGTGGAGGTGAAGTAAACCGTACATACGCGCAAATATTGTTTAATAACCTAAATGCATATAATAGATACGCACGTGTGTCTGATATAATTGTTCTGATTTGCAATTATATGATGTGAGATTATATACGTTTTGCTGAAAATTGCATCGATGTCCATGTACCGTCAGTAATCTACCAAGTAAATACGAATATAATATAGCCACACAATATTATTGATAAAATATCGACCTAACCCATTTAACGCGACAAATATTATGTTTTGAAATAAAAAAAAAAATAAAAAAATAAAATTTTCGGAATTGGATTCACATCGATCGCGAAAATAGCAAAACTGAAATATCTTATAATATCAACAAAATAATTACGTATTCCGCGTGTAATCTCGTTTTATTATTACGTGTACCCATTACGATTAACATTATAATATATTCATACAACTAATAAAATTACAGTGTCAAAATATCGTTACAATATCAGTTGTAGGTACTTATAATACCTATACCCGTATAAACGCGATAAACGTAATTATTATAATTATTACACTATACGCGTATACGGTACGACGTTACGTTAAGCCATCACGACGCGCATTGCGTTGATTGGTCTTAACAACACAACATTAAATTGCGAAAATCCAACACGCATACACCGGTCACCGCGGTGATGGTTATCGCGTTGGGGCCGACCGAAAAAGCTGTCTTCGTTTCGAGTGCAAAACTACGTCTTACCAATACCAAGTGCTTACCGACTGCCTGTGTTGTACAACTGCGCAGTAAAAAATGTTCCAAAAAAGAAAAATAATAATAATAATAATAATAAATAAATTGGTATGTGTGACTGAAAGCATAAAATAATTATACGTTTATGGTTAGAGAATTTTTTTCACTATGTATAAATTTCTTGGTATTCGCTAATCAGCCTGCTGCTACGCACCACAAAACCGGTCATGTGTGTATCTATGTACGTATGTAATTTTATTTGCTCATCTATACATCCACAGGACGTACTGTACACTGTTCCGATCCGACCAGACATTTGTACATATTTTACGGATTATGACGCGCAGTAGAGTATATATTATAGATAATTAGGTACGTATCATACGCGTCTGTGTTGTTTTTCGAGCAATCGCGTGTAGGATAAAACCGTAGAAAACGTAATCTTTTACTCGTCCAGTTTAACAAATACGTCGGCTCGGCATGAAAAAGTTTTATCATTTTTGACTTTTTTTTTTTCAAGATTCAAAAACCTACACATTTTTTTTTATATATATATATATTAGCTAAATATCGTCCGATACAGTTCGTTATACAATTCACTAATTAAAACCATAATTGAAACTAAGTAACATAATTTAAAAAAGATAACTTGAAAATAAACTTCTAACATTTCTACAGATAGAATTATTTTACCCATCTAACAATAAATATTAGGTACATATATTTAAATGATTTCACAGCTTTTTTTTTTTTTTCTTAAGAATTAGAACAATCTCGTTCTCTATACTAAGAAACTGATATAATTCCCGACTCCAATCCAAGATCAATAGACGCGCAGTTATTGAACTTTATGTTTATGGTTATATTTTAATTCATTTTTAACAATTTATAAGTCGGAACTTTTTTTTTCCAAAGTTAACGAATTTATATTGTTATTTACATTAATCATTTGAACAAATAACATTACGTGCTTATTTCACTTCAAAGAGTCTTCGACGATAATTCGTTACGCAATTGTTTGAATCGTATTTTGTCGGTAAATAATAATATAATGTTATGGATTTTCGATTGACGATTTCACGTATATGTGACAACACAAGCGCTTATCAAACTGTCATTCCTGTTGTTCGCGTTGTTTTGATATCCTAATCGTTTGAATATTAATTATTATGCATTTAAAATAGGTTATCGATGACAACAATATAATTAGCTGTAGATAGCTTAAACGTGTACTTATCCATATAGCTGATATCGTGATAATGATAATGTTATTCATGAAATAACAGTTCTCGCTTCGAGACAATAATTCGCGTATTTTTCGTATACTTTCACGATTTCACACAATGATATGATATTATTTACAAACTATTCATACGGTTTTATTATTCTGTAGTATGTGCGTTTTATCATAATAACAAAAGACAAAAAGCTTATTATTGCGCGTCAAAATAATTGCGTCGTCGTAAATAGTATAGGTATAGGTATTTATTTATGTTTAGTGAAAAGAAAATTAGACGGTGCCGTAGATATACTTATTGTAAATATCGTTAGGCAATCGCTTAAAAAATTGCTGTCCTTTAAGCGAGGTGTAGGTACCTGCGCATATGCATAACATCATGTTATAAGACTGAAGAAGTAAATCTATAAAATGTACCACCTATTATAACATTATAGGTTTCTAAAATTTATTATTTTAAACATGTTGAGATAACTATAACGATACCTATTTGTACAAGTGATATAGGTTCTTTGATGATCTTATACCGCGTGGTATACCGTAGAAATGTAATTATATATCTTGTAATTTAGGTAAATACTGATATTATGTTATTATTATTATTATTATTATCATCATCACCAACGATGTCGATAAATCTTTATTACAGTTACACGTGGTTATTATAATATATAGGTACCTACTGCGCGGTTAGCAGAGTAATCCATGTATTCTTACAAAATAGTATATCAATATACCTATATAGTGTTTAGAGTAAACCGCATACCAAAAGACAACGCGCAAAAAAAAATAAACCATTTTTTGACCTACTTTGCGTTTCTCAGTTTTGCGGATAAGAACGATCGTAATGTCTTGACGTAATAATATTGTATCGTTGTGTTGGTGAATACTACATCGGCTGATCGATCGATCGATATAATACGAAATAAAAAACCGGAACATCGCGGTCGTATTACGATATAGCCGTGCACAGAAAACACGTGTATGATATTAGCTGCGCGTACGGTTTTACTACTCGACAAAAAAATAAAGTAAATAAATAAACTAAACACCAACAAGCACAATAATAATAATAATAATGATAATAATAATAATTTACATCATGTCCTGCACATTTAGCGTGTATATATAATATTATTATTAACCATCGGCCGAGTTCAGTCGTTCTATACAATTAAAGCGTCAGAAATCGTATAGGCGCCACCCCGCCGACCTTTAATTCATTTATATACTCACATGTAACTTTTTTTTTAAATGACTTGGCGTAACGCGACAATTAATAATCAATTCGTCTGGCTCCAGACGGCGGCGGCGACGGACGTATCTGCCGGATTCGTCGTGAGATCGAAATGTAAAACGTGGCCGAAATATAATACACACAAATACACAAAACGTAATATTATTGTAAATTATTATACGTAAACGCTAACGTGTGCACACGATCGGGAACGCAAAGTTCAAGGATTCATAATATTATTATTATAAAGCAGCGTAGTTGAAGCGATCATAATATATTATACTAAATCAAAAATCATAGCATTTTTAAGGAAATGCCCTAAGGGTTTATTCCTACTTCTCGGATACGAGCAAAGTTTTAAGATCATCAAAATATATATTTTATACTAAAATTCTAAATATAATTATCTAAATCATTATTACACGGTTTTTGATCGACCGGACAGCACGTGATCGCCGCTTCCGGTTTCGTTGTTTATTTTTGTTCGTATACATATCGTATTAATTATAATAATTCATCGTTGCTCAACCGTATAACAGCAAAGCCGCCCGTACCGAGATCGACACAGTTCGGACGTTTTTTGGCTGACGTTCTCGCGTGTCATTATCATTGCATCAGCCGTCGCCGCCGGTCGTCTGAGTGCACTACGTCTGCGGCGGTGCGGCCATAAATAAAAATAGACGAAGACCAGACGAATGTTTAACTCGATACCTATGATGACGGTCTCGGTCCTATTGTAGCGAGTCATTTTTGGAGATTCGTCAATATCACGTAGCCTATAGCCATTCGGTATACTAATAATATCATCAATAGCACTTCCATATTGTGTCGTAAGAAATTTATAATAATATATTATGACTATTTATACACGGACAACGATTCAGGAACAATTTTAAAACATTATAATGATCATATAAGTGTTGTGGTTTTCGCAGTATTTTGATACACAGTGTAACATATTTCTGAAAACACTAAAAATACCAAAAATGGCAATCATATAGTGTATTTGATTTTGTAAAGATAAAATTAAGTTGTGATCGTCACGAAACTCGTACAAGGAAATATTTGCGTCATGTATTTATTTTTATTTTATTTTATTTATGGTCATATGTTTTATAACACTATAATGTAGTCGTTTAAATGACGCGTGCTTGGTTAAATTTTTTTCCTGTAAATTTTCCGAAATAATTACGCAAATATTACTATTGATGAACAAATATTTTTTATGTATATTTTTCAGAATCGCTCAGGAAAATATTAAAAATCCTATGTACAATAGTATACATTTACAAACTGAAATTTTCTATGTACCTATATTAATATTAAAATATAAATCATTGAAACATATAAGTAACGTATATAAACATAGGTTTTTATTCAACAAAACGGCTGTTTATTAATTGTAATTCTTAAATACCTTACACAATTTAGGTTATATAATTATAATTTATAATATTATATTTTATTTAGATAAACTGATTATCTCATAAAGATATACTTTTAAACGCTAATCATTTATTACTTATATAGATAAGCATATACATTTTGCATTGATACACATACCATATTTCATAAATGCGTGGTGTATTTATGCAAATATTTTCAAAATGTATACTATATTTACGACACTATAACAAGTCCACCATTGTTGTGGTTAAACTCGACAGTGATATTTCACGCTTATATTATGGAATACAATATTATACAACGAATAGTGTAACTATTACTTGTACAATATTATTATTGCAACGTTTTTGTTTTAGGAATCTTTATTTATTGGCCCACAAACGATATTATATCATATGGTGTACTTTGTACGGCATAAATATTTAATAAGGAAAAATCTATGTTTACAGTGTATAGATCGGAGTTTAATTAATTGATCATGTGTAGTAATAATGTAATCTCAGCTTTTGACTTTTTTATCAAGTTTAAAATATATAAACAAATCAACATGTTTTAAATGTACAGAATTAGTAAAAATAGCTTAAAAATACATATATTACAATATATATATATAATACCCTAATATATATATGTTGTCTATATACGTTTAATATGATTAGTTATATTGGTAAATACAAGTTTTTTAAACACTTTAATCGTAAAGGATATTATTATATTTTTATGGATTTTAATTTTAATTTGTTTTTTTTCAAAATACATTTTTTTTTAGGTTGTAAATAAGTATGACATTTAGTTTTTAAAATGTTCGAATAACAGAAAATTATCATATAATTCATATAACTGGTAACCAGGGTTGGGCAAGTTATTTTATTTATTGTAACTGGTTACAAGTTATATTTAAAGTTAAAAGCTACATTGATAAATAAAATATGTTTGTAATTATTCAATTATTATAATACAATTAACACATTTTAAAAGTTTAATGTATTAACCATAAGGCAACCTACCTATATAATAAATCACAATATAAAACATATTAATAAAACATTGTTTAAAACATTTTTCAATTGTCTAATGTAACAGTCATAAAATTAGTCACAATACGTTGTCAATGTTAACATAATATGATACAACCGTACCTACGTATCGTTACCAATATAATAATAATTTAAATACATTTAACTTGAAAAAAGAAAAGGTTAATGGCTATGGATCAAAATAAACATTGTGCATATTATTATATTTTTTAATGTTATATTATTTTGCATAGACTATTAAATCAAAACACGTGTTACTGGAAAGTAAAATATACTAGAAACCTTAGAAAATATATTTGTTACACATATAAGCTAATGTATATATATTATCGTATTTTATACTCGAAGCCACATTTTGTAGTACCTATGCATTTTTACACGCACGTGCACAAACATACCTAATGTATATACCTACATTTAGTGATATATTATGGCCGCCTGTTCTCAAAGTTATCCAAAAGAGTCGTCACAACAGTAAAACGTTTAAATCATGGAATGTAGAACTGATGTTGTACTGACTTCAGTTCGGTTTATTAAATTACATTGAACACTAAACAAGTACCGCTATTTTTATCGTTAACGACACTAATAGTCTGTGAATAATATTCACATGCAGATTGATAAAATGTATTACAATATTATCCGTATAATAAATTTAGCTAGTTTTAAATTTTAATCTGATGGATATAATATTACTATCTATTACTGAATAATTAAATAGAGAAAATGTATTATTAATAATAATTAATGTAACATCTTGTGCTAAACACGTGAACTCTTCTCTTGCATAATCGTGCACTTATGAGTGATTAAAGTTTCGATAGAACAAACCCTTGTTAAACCATTACTAATTAGTAGTAGTACATTATACAGTATTAAACATATTGTTTTATGCGCGCGGATGTGTACACATTAAGTGGCAAATATTAGCAGTTATAATACGAAACGGTGTAGAACCATTAAGTCTTGAAACTCGGGTATATTTTAACCTAAATAATGAAATATATGTCTTATTTTAAATCGAAACCAAACACATTATATTATATTATACTATATTGATTAGGATGAACATTTTTGTGAACTTCGTATGGTTGATATACAGGTTTCTAGATACACTATGCGATATTGAGACAGCACAATATTATTTGAATACGCTTTTTTTTAATTAGTACGTCGTCCTTATAGTTGCGTTTTAACAGGTACAATTTGTTTTTAACTGAACAGTCTCATACATCGTGTTATCTTGTATATGGAAATAATTACTATAATAAAATCTTGATTACAAAATATAACGGCTATAATAAAGTGCGTTATTAAAATTTTAAATTTATTATTGCAACGTTTGCATTTTAATTTTAAACGTAATTAATCCGTGTTGCGATCATTATAATAGTATTTTAATTATTTACAGAACTACGTGTATTATAATCTACATATATCTATATATTATAAAGTATTAAAGTTGCAAATTATTTAAATCGTTTTAGCTAAATTCCTATTGAATAATATTAGGCCGTTTAACCGTATTATTATAGTAGAACATTGTAGTATTATGTATGTATTCCTATTCACAATCAAAGCTCATCGATAATGAATTGTGATATTTACTACAATATACACAACATTGTAATTATTTGTATAATTACAATATGTAATTGTTTAACCTATAAATGGTTGTTTATTTTTTAGATAACTCCATTCAGTGAGTATATATTGTACATTATATATTTATATTTTAAAATAGGTTTATATTATATTACTTTAACGGTGAAACCGATGCTAGTGCACTTTTTTTATAATAAAACGACTTATCATTTATTATTTAAAAACGATTAACAAACTTTGTGTGCAATTTTTGAAATATATTTTACTAAAATACATTTTGAAATTTTTTTTTTGTATAAATATAATAAAATATATCAAATTTCAAATTGTTTATTTAGTTATTTATGGATGTTAAATCATTACATATATTATGTATATTATATATAATAATAAAAATATGTATAGTATGAATAAAATGTAATAATACTGTAAAATTAATTTAATTTAATTTAATTTGTTTCGTATTTAAATAATGATAATACTTTATATATTATTATAATATGGTGAATGCCAATGAATTTAATATTTGCATTAGTTTTATTGTTATTTTTTCTTGGAAATAATAAATACTCAATATACAGCAATCCAAAATATTCCAAAAAAAAAAGAATAAAATGAAATGACTTAAATTTTCTGTTGTATTAATTCTGTGAATATATCGAGAAATTCACAGTAAAATGTCTCAAGAAAATGCTTATTTAAAAAATAGTTTATTTAAAATTAAATTTTCAGCGATTTAATAGGTACTTATTATGTGTTTCAATTTTAACGACAACCCTATTCCGTATTCGTAACAATTTTAGTAATTTATAAAAACTTGATAACATTTTATATAAAGGATAATGTCTGGTACTTTTATAACAGTATTTTTGGATGACTTGTGACAAAATGATTACATTATATGCTATAAAACAAAAATTAAAATTAGGAATTTCAATAGTTCAATACATAATCTTAAATACATTTTAAATTGAATTTTAAAAATTGAAAGAAGTAATACATATTTTAATGTCATTTTTTTCGAATTAACTTATTTTAAATAATTATTACCTATATCATTATACTTCATTGAAGTTGCCTGTGATTGAAAATAGTTAATTATAGGTAGATATAACACACATATGAACACAATTCACTCTTGCTATAGAGTTAAAAAAAATAGTTATATTTAAAAAAAAAAATTAAATATTTAAAATGTTACCGTTTTTTTATTAGGAAGACTCATAAATAATGGAAGTTCTTGCTACAAGTGTTTTAATGAAAATCCTCATACTATATTATTTATTATTATTTATTTATAATATTTTTTACTTTCGATGTAATGAGTCATTATGTTTATAATATACGTGTTTGTTTCTTGTTTCGATCAGATAATAAAAACTTTTTAATTTTTAAATTTATTACACTTGTATATTATTACCTGTTGAATATTGGTATAAACCGAGTTCGACAAAACTCGACGAGTCATATTGACGTGTTGTGAATTAATCTGTTAATTATATTGTGAAATGACAAACAAAAATAATAATTCTATTGTACAATAGGTGATTGATTTTTAATATTTTTTTTTGCAGCGAGAAAAACTGATACAGGTGATGTCTAGACGTAAAAGTGACGACGACGTACTGATTGACCAACCGGGCAAAGAAAAATTAGCCAGGGTCCTCAACCTAGTAGACCTGACGGCACTTGGCGTAGGGTCAACATTGGGTGTGGGTGTGTACGTGCTCGCCGGAGCCGTAGCTAAAACGGACGCGGGTCCGGCGGTCGTGCTATCGTTCATTTTGGCCGCCTTTGCGTCAGCTTTTGCAGGTGAGAAAATAAAAATGATAAATACTGATAAAAAATAAAAATTTATCAAATAATCGAGGACTTTATATTCGAATAAGGCATACTGGTTGGATTCTAAAACACTTATCCATACAATAAAAACAAATTTAATCGTACTTATTTGGAACATATCCGTGATATTATAGTGAAATATACTCAACTTCACCAACGTTATACCTTATAAAAAATTATATACATCGAAATTACGATACACGTCACAATAGAATAGTATAAGCAAACAAATCAGATTTTATAATAAAATCGAAGTGAAAAATTGAAAAAAATGTTGAAAATCAATCAACGATTTTTCTCCGGTCTTAAATGATTTTTCAATAGGTACTTGAAATCGTATATAATAATAATATAATACCGTCGTATCGAAAACAACTGTATTATATCGCGGGACGTCTGAGCACCCTAGCCAGTCTAAACCGGAAATAACGCCAATATTATTATTAACTACTCAACAGCTTAATACTATATTATTATGTAATCATCTTATTATGTCCGCAGGTCTGTGTTACGCTGAATTCGCAGCGCGAGTGCCAAAAGCCGGGTCGGCTTACGTTTACAGTTACGTCGGCGTTGGCGAATTCGTCGCGTTCGTGATCGGATGGAATCTGATACTCGAATACGTCATCGGTAAGTGAAGTTTTTAGGCCCATCGAGCTTATATACAGGGTAAAATGCAGTTGATCGGGAACTGATAACAATATTTCATAAATTCCTAGGCATATTATTAAAAATAATTTTAACCTTAAACGTTCCCAGAGCAGTTATTAGGTAGTAGTGAAAAACATCATCATAGACAAATGTCTTCTTAAACGTTTAGCATAATAATAATTTGAAACACGAATGATGAATGTATATTACCTGAAATGTCGCCAGTACAACTAATACAATAACCATCCTGTACATCGTTATACGCAATTGCCAACTATTACCTACTTACCTACTATATGTTGTTGGACGCTAACTGAAACGAGAGTATAAAGCCTTAGAAATTGTATCCGCGTCACACGCTAATCTAACATATAGGGTGATTCTTTTATCATAAAACACTCGTTATTTCAAAAAGTATTCATGTTTTTGAAAACACTTTTTTATATAGTTTAGAGTTGTTAAAAAAACAACGTTTTTATTAAAAAAATTATATTTTCAAATATTTTTTATCCTTATATTTTTTTAAGTTTTTTACTTTTTTGAATGACAACATTAGTTTTAATTTCATATTCCAAAGCAGAATAATTTTCTGAGTATTTTGATACATGAAAATCAAATTGAGAGCGAGTAGTTTATGAGTTATAAGTAATTAAAGTTTAGATGTGATAAGTTTACATATTTGTAATTTATTATTATTAATAATGACAATAACTACTGTAATAAATATAACAATATTATATTCATATACATTTTTTTTTATCCGCTATAATGATTTGATTTATACAATCGTTGAAAATATTCTACCAGAAACGTTGAGCAATACGCATAACAATAAAAAAGTATGCTTAAATAATTATGATAAAAAACTTAAATCAATTATAATAACAAACTCGTATAATTATAATACACACCAATATACGTTTAAAAAGTCTATAAACATTTTATGATACGTAATTTCTAAATTAGAATGTCTTAGAATTTACAAATCTAACAAAATCGCATTACAGCGCGCACAATGTGAACGTTAAGGTTAGAATATCGAAGAAATCTATTGAAATGTGTTAGAAATCTAAAGTTTAGCGATTAATCAATTCGTTTTGTTACAGGTACTGCAAGTGTGGCCAAAGGTCTGAGTAACTACATTGACGCTCTGCTAGAGTATCCCATGAAAAGAACAATGACCGAACTCTTCCCTATGAATGTCAGTTTTTTGTCCGAGTTTCCAGACTTTTTGTCGTTTAGCGTTGTGTTACTGTTATCGAGTGAGTCGAAGAACGTTCCGTATTATAACATTTATTATTATTAGGTCCGTTAACACATCGTTTAACCGATATTTAACATTACAGTCTTACTGTCGTGGGGAGTTCGCGAATCTACAATGATCAACAACGTATTTACAGTCGTCAATTTATTGACAGTGGCCACCGTCGTTATCACCGGATTATTCAAAGGTATTATAATGTATTCTAATTGAATGTAAATCATGCAACCCGCCAGTGCCATCGGATAATATTTTAGATACACCTACGCGTCAATGCTGTATAATAATACGTGTCGATATAATATTTTGTTGTCGTCCGTTATAGTTAATCTGTACAACTGGAATATACCGAAACAAGACATCCCGAAGAACGTGAAAGGCGGCGAAGGCGGTTTCATGCCTTTCGGGTGGGCCGGAGTGACTGCGGGGGCTGCCAAATGTTTTTACGGGTTCATCGGTTTCGACACGGTAGCCACAACGGGTGAGCGTCTCCGACGGGAACACATCATGATCAATAATCTATTATTTATTCTCTGAGCTATAACAACGATTAAAATATATTGTCCGTGTACAGGAGAAGAGGCGAAAAAACCGAAACGTGACATCCCGTTGGCCATCATACTGTCGTTGTCCATTATAACGTTTGCGTACTGCTGTATCAGTTCGGTGTTGACTCTGATGTGGCCGTACTATAAACAGGTATGTCTATCGATTTTCGGAAAACAACATTTTCCCTTCGTTTGTGGTATGCGGTTTAACCAAAATTATTTTTGCTTAGTCTTTAAGAACAATATTATTACGACATAATCGCATGAGATTTCATGAAAGAAATGTCAAATGCACATATCGTTTTAATATTATGTAATGGTTATATTCATATATATATAAGTTTAATGTTTTTGCGTTATAAACCGTAAATTATGTACCTATATACTTACAATAAATCGTCGTTATTTATAATGGTATTACCATTAATTTTTAATTAATTGGATATTATTGGTAGTGGATATATTCATTTATTTACATTATTAAATGCCCATTTTCTTAATTTTATTTTTATTTTCAAGCTTGACTACATATATATATATTTAACAATTTTATCCTCTTATGAGAAGTTACGTTAAAACGTAAAATTAAAAAATAATGTTATAGAGCTTACCCAGGTTAAGGTAACAGTACATAATATGTTTATCAATGTTTTAGTTTTTAACGATTTAACGAACAAATAGTTCGCATATTATAATTTCGAACTATCTATAACTTGACACTCGGCACATTATAGGACGCTGACGCACCGTTCCCATACGTCTACGATCATCTCGGCTGGACGACAATAAAATGGATTGTTTCTTCCGGCGCTATTTTCGCTCTATTCACCAGGTAGGCATATGCGTTTGTCAAGGATATTTTTTTTTAATACCGAAAAAGCAATCAAATAAACGAATTTTCACAGTCTCATTGGTACCATGTTCCCGTTGCCGAGGATTCTATACGCTATGTCCTGCGACGGTCTCCTGTTCAGCATGTTCTCCGACATTCACCCAAAATATCAGACACCTCTATTGGCCACTCTGCTGTCGGGTTTGCTCGCGGGTAATTATAAAATTATTGCCATTTAATAAAATATAATATAATCGGCGTGTTCGACACTGATCCAATGCAATAAATTCATCGCTGTCCGCAGGAATTATGTCGGCGATTTTCAATCTGGAACAGCTGATCGATATGATGTCGATCGGCACGCTATTGGCGTACTCGATCGTGTGCATTTGCGTGTTAGTGTTGAGGTACAGGAACGACTCGGACGTGGAGTTCGTAATCAAAGGTAACGACGAGTCGGAGACCAGCAGTTTCACGGAGACGATCGTCAAGACTGTGGTAAAGTACTTTAACCTGTCCAACATCAAGTACGCCAACGAAGAAACCGAGAGTGTGGCCACGATCATCACGATGTTGTTCAGTACGTGTTCAGACGGAATAGCCCGCCAAACGGTCTGTCGTTTTATAACATTTTATTAATACGTCGTTTTTTTTTTACTTTACAGTCTGTACGTCAGCGCTGTTTTGCTTCATCACCGTCCAACAAGAGGGTGTAGCAAGCAACAGCGACGTCGCGGCCTACACGAGCGCTATTTTAGCCATTGTGCTTTTGTTTTTATTGCTATTACTTGCCAGACAACCCCAGTCGACCAAAGAACTTTCGTTTAAGGTGAGAATTATTATCGGTCTCTATTCACATAATAATAATAATAATAATAATAATAACGCGATTTAGCCATTGAAAGTGATCTATGTTTTTATAAAAATATCTCATTCTTTAACTGGTTTCTGCATAGACAATGTAAACCATTTAAATTTTATGGTGAATTCAGGAGTATGCCTTTAGTTTTTTTTTAAATATTTAATTTTAAATTGGTCAATTCGAAATCTAAAAGTTCAAATGCACGTAGTATTTAGCCACAACTTATGATGCGTACATATAATTTGCTACTTTGAGAGTAAACTAAAATATAATTTTAAATGTTTACTGATCCTTCTGATATTCGATTAAAAAGCTATGCATTCAGTTTTCAAAATTTATGCATGGGCATTGATATAAGTACTTAATCTAAAAAAAATAAAATATAAAATGTAGGAATATGAAAGAAAAATAATTTAAAAGAAGCCTTACGATATTTATAGTAAACTTGTAGTGTTTCTCGGCCATTATTATGCATACCTACGTATAAACGTATTTTCGTGTACTCAAAAATTTGAAAAAGTCTGTTGTCCCATTGTCACAGGTCCCGCTGGTCCCGCTGATACCGTGCATGAGCATCCTGTTGAACGTTTACTTGATGATGAAACTCGACATACACACTTGGATCCGTTTCGGAATTTGGCTGATGATCGGACTGTTCATATACGTGTTGTACGGTATGAAGCACAGTGTCGAGGGACGGAAGCAGATGGAAGAGCCGAAAAAGAGACCGTCGAGCGCGGCGGCGGTACATCCGATATCCACCATCAAGTTATAGAACACGCGTTAAGTGTACAATGGCGATGAGATATCGATCAGAACATTAACATTCCGTTTCAAACACAAAAATAAAAACCGACTGTCGTGCGGACGATGTCACTTTTCAAAACGCACCGCGCAGGGCGACTATCGTTCGTAAAAATATTTACACATACCAGTATTATGATAAAATATACGTCTTATAAACAAACGATATATTATACAATAATAATATATTGAACGAAGGGCTATATAACATGTATATTATAACTTACTATACAAAACTAGGTCGTCCTATACAAAATTATTATATTATGATATTGTTAACAGGACCTATATAATACGTATAATAATTAATGTCCTTAAATATTTTTTTTATGTTGTGATATTTATTTATAGAATAATATTTATGCTAGTTTTTTCGTATATATATATATATAATTTATAGTACAGCAAATTAAAATAACGAAGTTTTACACTTAAATGTTTATTGAGTAAATTCAAAAATCTTTGTGTTTCTATTTATATAATTATATAGCATATTATAAAAAAAAAAAAAAACATTAAACAATAAATTGAATGTACAAGAACAATTTTTTTTTTAATTATCATCAGCAATATTATTTTATTATTGCTATTTAATAAGTATATTATGTTAAAATATTTATTTTTATAGTACTTAGCAAGCGTTTATTACAAACACAATATTAATACGCTTAATTAGTATAGTATTTATGTTTATTTATGTATATATATATATTCGTGTATATTTTATGAATGATTTGTAAAAAAATAAAATATATTATAAATGTAATTTATATATTACTCGCAATATTAACGTTTATTGGAGTTTCTAGACAAAAAATAATTTTACCTTAGAGACCTACTCCCCCCATCTATGTTTTGATATCGAAAGACTTTTTTAACGCCGTTATCATTACATTATAATATAAATAACACCGTCGAGTAACACAGTTAAATATTTTATAATTCAAAACTATATAGTCATCAATACATTTATAATTTCTTGTGCGTGTATTTAGAACATTGAATATTTATAAATTACAATTATAAGAACGTCCGTTCAATACTACTTATAACAAATGCGATTCCTTTACAAAAAATAATATAATACTAAAAGCGCACTTACTTAGGTGCTTAAGCCTTAAAGTATAACTCATAATAATAAATTAATCTGTATGATATGATTTGACGTAATAATATAATCAAATACATTGTGATACATATCGAAAACAAAAGTTCAAACACAAATAGGTAAGTAAAAACGTTTAAAAAAATATATTAATTCAATTACGTGAATAAGAATAATTTGATGATATAAATTGTAATAAACGTGTACTTATTCGTGCATGTTTGAGTACTCGAACTTCAAATATGAATTGTACGCGTTGTTAAATTTGACTACGTATGGATGTTCTTTCATTTGTACCGATGTGGCCAATGTTGTCGTGAGTAATAAGAGAAACTGCAACGACAAAATTACATAAATTCGTTAGACCTTTTGTGCGTAAATTATTAACTTAAGAAATAATGTATACAGTTAGAAAAATATAATAATGAATTCCATTGAAAATAATGAGTCTTGTTTTCAACTACTTTATCAATAGACAATTGTATTTATATATTATACTATTTTCCGATTAGATTTTATTAACGTTTGTATTTTAAAGATATTAAACTTGTTTCAATTTTCACATAGTTTTCGAGATAATTTCGAAAAAATAAATTTAAAACATCATAAACCAATTAAATAACTGGTAATTTATTCAAATGTTGTCTTGTTTTAAAACCTCTATATACTTATAAATTAATAGGTACTTACTGATATTACAAATCTTAAATCTATAGGAAAAAATCCATAAGCTGTAATCTGATCCCATTCAAAAGTTGATAATTGATTCATAAACATTTTAATCTAGTTGAAGTAAATATAAATATATTATATATTAAAAACAAAGAATTCATGTAGGTAATATTAAAAATGTATTATTGTTGTAAGCATAATATTTCCAATGTTATAATCTGGACAACAATTATAATTACTTGTAACTTAGTATCAAATGGTAGTTTTGAAATATGTATTAATCTTAGAAACGACACTATTTCCATTTTCTGAAAATAAAAAAGAAAGGTAAATTACTTTATTCGATAACTTGAAATGTTATTCCAGATACCTATAGATATTAAATGAATATTTTAAGAGTAAATATATTAAACATGAACAAATCATCATGGAATTATATACAGGAGGTTATAACATTATGGTAAACGTTAAGAAATGTTCATTTATAATGTAATTATTTTTATTGACATGTTCTTATAATAACAATAACATTTTCTAAATGCAAAAATATAATTTATTCAATTAAAAAAAAAATCTAATTATAATTGTGATAAATTTAGTGCAATATAGTTGATTAATAAAATATAAAATATTTTAGATTTTCACATACTATTTCATATTACCGTACTTAGTGTTTTTTCAGGGCTTACAATCTTAAAGTCAGTTAGTGTGTTTAAATAATGTCGAGGATCGCGATAAATGAAAAAATATATTGAGGTAATCTTATGAAGGATAAACGAATTTGTATTATTAATTGTATAGGTACAAACATACTACATGTACATGTTATTTAATATAGACTCTGTACATCTGACAGGTAGATTAAGTGTGTTTCGTTGTATTCAGTGGCGGCTATCCTATAGTAGTACAGTAGAAGTTGTACTACACCTTTAATTCGAGGTGGGTGGGGTGGGTTGTCTATGCAATTTTTCGTACACGATTAATACAAAATAATACTTAAGAATATTTTAATAGTATAATACTGATTTGATAGAAACTATTTTTTTTTTTAATATGTTGAATAAACTATATTCAGTAGATGTGTAGATAGTATAATATGTTATATGAATGATTATTATTGAGGGTGAGTGATTACTTCTTATATTTCACTACGCCTATATTTTTAAGGATAGACGCCACTGGTTGTATTTATTTGGGTATCATGTTATATGTATATATATAATGCGTTAAAAAATCCGATAAAGAATTGTTCAATTAAACCGTTTAATCGTTAAAGGAATTACATTTATCATAACTATCATGAAAACAACTTCCTTTGGGTATGGATTACATTACCTTTTTGTTTATCCGAGATACAGTATTTAGTAAAATCAAAACGAAGATGACGTTTTGTGAGCAAAACAAAACCACCAGTAACACGTTCAAACTTTTAAAGTTATCATTCGTATTTGACGATGAATGTCTGGACACGTGTAACAAATAGTAAAAATTCCGCAAGACATCCAAAAAGTTGAACACTAAGTAAAACAACATCACCAAGCCGTAGCCAAGACTAAAGGTACGCAACAACTCGCACAGTTCGGCGTGTAATAACCGTATATTTTCTATCAACTGAGTGATTTCGGATTGTGTCGGTGTGTCGGCAGCGGTAACAAGACCGTCGGGTAACCGCTTACAGAGACTATTCAACATGTCGAATCTAGATCCCAAATTGTGGAAATAGAAGTACGCCGTGGCGAAAATCACGAACTCCGTTACGCACGGCATCTCGAAAAAATATTTAACGACGATGCTGAAGTCAAATCTTGCCGGCGGCCATAGCCACATTGAAAATATTTGAAGACTGATGTAAGACACGAGCAACTTGGCTAAAAATGTATTCCAACTGTATTTCGCTGTCGAACAAGTGAGTTCCCCCAAAATCGTCAGTGGAAGTCCGTTGACCATTCTGTCGAACTCGATGATGCCGTTGATCAATCTAAAACAGTGTACAATACTGTAATGAGGTAAACATAGATAGAAGAAATGTACTAAAATTTAATAACCGTACAATGTACATGTTTCTTTGTAAAAGTTTCTTTCGTTGGAGATGAACGACTTATATTGAAATTAACCGTTATCTGCGCGAGAAGACTCGACCGTTATTAAATTTTATTCATATGATATATAAATATTATTTAAACTGCTATATAACTATATGATAATATATTAGTATATCGTTGAAATATTCTACACAATTTCAGTGATGAAAATAAAATGTTTTTATGTTGTATTATATTATAATATTATGTTTCACAATCGGTACGTTTAAACTATTATTCGTTTTGTAAACGATGATGTGTTGAGTAGGTCATATTATTATGATTTTTTCTTGTGTAAATAGTCTATCCACGATTTGCTTATGAAAATCAAACATGAATTTTGAATAATGATTTCCGAATAGGTGACGTGTTGTTAAATAATAATAACTATTATACTGCTAATCAAAATAATGTACTAAAAATATCCGCAAATCTAATGTATGGGTGATACGAGATGAAAACTTTCACTGAACCCTCCAAATTATTATGTTTTAATATACCACTCCATAGTTGGCTACATAGTTTACTGCTTTAGTTAGCAGATTTGATTCACTTAAACTTACTCACACACGCACATTTCCAACATACTATTAATTTAAAACACGATCGTATCAATTGATTTATTATTTATTATGATATATCGTAATTATTGGTAAGTTTTAAATAGTTAATTTCATATATTTATCTTTTAATACTATTATATTACTATTTTTTTCGTTTTATAAAAAAATTAAACAGTATAATTTAACAACTTACCAATAGAATAATAGATAGATAGGTAGCAATAATTAATAGATAGGGACGTCTTATTTGTAACATATAATAATAATAAATAATGTTTAATAATACTTGATGATCCAAATTTCGGAAAACCTCGCCATGACAATTGTAGACCAAAATTTGAGCAACACCAGGTCTCGGAATAAAAACGTATTATTTACGTGGAAAATGTACGTAAAGCATATCAATACGATCGTTCGCGTTAGTTCTAGGCAGTTACAAACCATAAAACTCGATGTTTTAGTCAATAATCCGGATTCAAATGTATACTTAATGCTTATGATTCCAAACGTTTTCGATAACACTAAAACTGACCTTAAGGCCACTATAAAAGATGTTGTCATGTTCACAGTACGATGAAGTTTTTCGTTGTAATGTTTGTTATGTGAACTTGTGTGTGGGGATCTATGGTTTCTTGGACAAGGAAACTAATATCCGGCGGGGTGGTAAAAAAATAACTCGCAGTTAAATGACAGAATAATTGTCACTTGTTTGACATAGTTATTTGATTTGCACTTATCACAATGTCTATTAAATCCAAATGTATAGAACACGCTGTGCATAATTCATTACCAATTCAATTAGATTATTAAAAATGTGTTATGTTTATGTTTTATATTTTGTTTATTATTATTATACAAAACTAGGTGGTTCTATACAAAATCATTAAATAATATTGTTAACAAGACTTATAATACGTATAATAATTAATGTCCTAATTTTTTTTTTTTGTGTTGTGATCTCCATTTATAGAATAATATATTTATATTAGTTTTTTCGTATACATATAGGTAATAATTATATATATATGTTACCGAAAATGTTGACAATTTAGGAAATGACGACAATTCCTAGTAAATGTTGACAATTCCTAAAAGCGGAAGGAAATGATATCACCGCCTAGGAATTGTCATCATTTCCGTAGTTTATTAGGCAATGTTATCATTAGGGCCCGAAATTTGATGATCTAAAAATATATATAAAAAAATGCATAAAATGACATTTATTAATTTATCTTTTTTATAAAATGATATTAAAAATGTATATTTTACTGTAAAAATTAATAAATATTGTTTCGATACAAATGTGTGTTGGAACTACAGTACGTCTGAATATTCCAGATGTAGATCGTGCTCGTGGATCACCAAGAAATGTATTAGCGGTTGTAACAGAAGTTAAGGACGATTTATACAAGCTATTTAAGAAGTACACTAGTATTCTTATTAACGTTTTAATCATCTTCGTAAACAAACTCATGCGTTATAAAAATTTATTATTATTTTTTTTAAATTGTAGGCACTGAAAGTGGATTTCTAAAACATATGTACACAAGATCAGAAATAAATCCTTGTAAAGCAAATTTATTGGATCTAAGTACTGTTTTAAAATCGGCAGGTCAAACAGAAAAACCATTATCACTTCGGGAGGCAGCTACTGTAAATAGTATTTCAGGGGCACAAGGATATACCCGATGTCAATGTAAGACAAAATGCAAGACGAACAGGTGTGCTTGCAGATCGGCATCTAGAATTTGTAATTCTAAATGCCATGGAAGTTTGCCATGTGAAAATAAAAATGAGTAACTACGTTGCAAATCATAAAAAAATTTTAAAAAGTTTAAATTACATAAATTAAAATGTTAAAAAAATTCTTGTTTATTTATTGATTATTTATTAAGGTGATACTAGATTAATTAATAATTATGTTTGATAAAAGTAATATTTAAATAAGTCAGATTAAATTTAAAAAATCTGGCATCTTTGCCTACTATCGTTAGGAAATGATAACATATACTAGGCGATGATATCATTTCCTTCCGATTTTAGGAATTGTCAACATTTACTAGGAATTGTCATCATTTCCTAAATGTCAACATTTCCGGTAACATATATATAAATAGAAATAGACATTAAAAAATCTTCATGGTTCTATTTATATAATTATATAGTTTATAAAAAACATAAAACAATACATTTTACATGAACAATTTTATTTAAATTATCATCAATAATATTATTTTATTATTGCTATTTTAATATTATGTATATTATGTTAAAATTTTAGTACTAAGCAAGCGTTAATTACAAACCCAATATAATACGTCTAATAAGAATAGTATTTTTGTTTATTTATATGTATATAATATTATATTCGTGAATATTTTATGAATGATTTGTAAAAAATAAAATATATTATAATGTAATTTATAATATAATATTACTCGTAATATCAACGTTTATTGAGGTTTTTAGAAAAAAATAAGTTTACCTAGAGACCTATCTCCACATCTATATTTTGATATTGGAAAACTTATTAAATGCCATTTTCCTTTAATTATACGTAATATAATTATATAAATAACATCGTTGGGCGTTGTTTAACACATTTAAATACTTATCAATTAAGACGTATAATCATCAATACATTTATATTTTCTTGCGAGTTATTTTAAACATTGAATATTTATAAATTATAATAATAAGAATATCCATTTAATACAACTTATAACTAAGGCTGGGCATTAACGAATTAAAAGTTAAAATTAAGTTAATACGTTAAGTTAATTTTAATGAAGTTAATCTCGTTACTTTTTTTTGAAATTAACTTTTAACTTAATATGTTACTTTTTTTTTGAGATTAATGTGTTAACGTCGAGTTTATTCAAAAGTATTTAAAATAAGTTAATTTTCGTCTGAAGAATAATGCAAGAATAATTCAAAACCTTAAAATTTATTTTAGAAAATTAGGTTTTTTGATAGCTAATTGGTACATAGATTTATCATTTTTAATTTTCCTGGTAATTTTCTTGAGCGTAAAGAAAAACTATCTAATAAACAAGATTATGTGTCTGGAATTTTTTATTTTTGAAAAATAGAAAATTTTAACTTTAAACTAAATTAATATCAAGTTAATTTTTAACTTAATGAGTTAACGAAAAAAATATGAGTAACTTTTAACATGATTTAACTTGATTCTTTTTAAAATAACTAAACTTAAGGAGTAAAAAAAAATCGTTAACTTGCCCAGCCTTGCTTATGACAAATGCGATTTCTTTACAAAAAATAACATAATACTAAAACACACTTACGTAGGTGCTAAAGCCTTAAAGTATTACTCATAATAATAAATTAATCTGTATGATATGATATCACGTAATATAATCCAAATAATCCAATACCCATTGAAAACAAAATTTCAAACAAATGTACGTATAAACGTTTAAAAAAATATAATATTTAAAATATCTGAGTAAGAATAATAATATAATGCTATAAACAGTAATAAATTAATATATAATATACGTGATTAAGTGAGAAGTTATATACTTATTCATGCAAGTTTAAGTACTCGAACTTTAAATATGAATGATACGCGTTGTTAAATTTAATCACGTATGGATGTTCTTTCATTTGTACCGATGTGGCCAATGTTGTCGTAAGTAATAAGAGAAACTGCAACAATAAAATTACATAAATTCTTTAGACCTATTTTACGTAAATTGTTAACTTAAAACACGTCTAGAATTTATCCGTCACATACAATAACGTATATTTTTCGACTATTCTATCAATAGACGAAAATAATATTTGTATATTATACTGTTTTCCGATTAGATTTTGTAAACGTTTTTTATTTTAAAGATTTTAAACTTTTTTTGATTAAAATTGTTTCCAAAATAGACAAAATAATTTCCGATAATATGTCGAAAATATACGTTTAAAACATCGTAAACCAATGAAAAACTAATGTTTATTCAACGTATGTCCTATTTTAAAACATCTATATTCATTTTCTTTATTTATTAAAAATTCTAATTCATGATTTATATACAATAAACGTATTTTTACTAGAAATAATTATATATCTACTGAGGCGGAACCTCATATACTAATACATTAGTTATAAGTACTTACTGATAGTACAAATCTCAAATCCATTTGAAAAAATCCATAAACTGTAATTTGATCCCATTCAAAAGTTGGTAATTGATTCATAAACATTTTAATCTAAGTAGTTGAGTAAATATAAATATATTATATATTAAAAACAAAGAATTCATGTAGGTAATATTAAAAATGTATTATTGTTGTAAGTATATTATTTCCAATGTTATAATCTGGACCAAAAATTATAATTACTTGTAACTTAGTATCAAGTGGTAGTTTTGAAATATGTATTAATCTTAGAAACGAAACTATTTCCATTTTCTGAAATTAAAAATCATAGGAACATATTATTATATATATTTTATTATTATTGCATTACCTTTGTATTTATCCAAGATACAGTGATTAGTAAAATCAAAACGAAGATGACGTGTTGTGAGCAAAACACAACGACCATTAAGATGTTTAAAGCGCTAAAGTTAACACTATTTTTGGACGATGAATATCTGGACATGTGTAACAAATAGTAAATATTCCGCAAAAGATCCAAAAAATTGAACACAAAGTAGAACAACATCACCACGCCGTAGCCCAGACTAAAGGTACGCAACAAATCGCACAGTTCGGCGTGTAATAACCGTATACTTTCTATCAACTGAGTGATTTCGGATTGTGTCGGTGTGTCGGCAGCGGTAACAAGTCCGTCGGGCAATCGCTTACAGAGACTATTCAACATGTCGAATCAAAATCCCAAATTGTGGAAATAGAAGTACGCCGTGGCGAAAATCACGAACTCCGTTACGCACGGTATTTCGAAAAAATATTTAACGACGATGCTGAAGTCAAATCTTGCCGGCGGCCACGTCAACAATGAACATATTTGAAGACTGATGTAAGACATGAGCACCGCGGCCAAAAATTTTTTCCAATTGTATTTTGTCATCGAACATGTTAGTTCTCCTAATACGGTCAGTGGAAGTCCGTTGACTTTTCCATCAAATTCGATTATGCCGTTGATCATCCTAAAACATTTTATACGATTGTAATGACGTAACAATAGAAATAAGAAAAGTACTAAAATTTAAAAAGATTAAAAGTAGGTCACGGCTTTGGTAATGGGTCTGAGGATTCTTTCCAATTTTTTTTGTGCGGGAAATTAAACCACTTATGAGATACTAATATAAAATTTATGTAAATACCTTCTTCCTTGTATATATTATAATTTATAACAAATAATAAAAATAGAAGCGTGACAAGGCAAAATAAATAATATTTAATTTTATTCTTTTAGAATGAATTTTAAGTACATTTTTATAAAATTTTATCCATTCGTATATAAAATATAATAATAATTAATTACTAAAATATAAAATAAAATATAAAAATACACTAAAAATGTTAAAAAAAAATGTAATATAAAAGTTACATTTTTTAATTCCTTGATGTGTGAAATTCATTTTGTGTTTGACGTGCAATATTTTCAGAAAAAAATGCAATTTGTATTCAAAATTCAAATCTGTTCCTTACTTATAACTTAGAATAATAAATAAATAATTTGTAATAATACTCGTACTTGATGATCCATATTTCGGAAAACCTCGCCATGACAATTATAGACCAAAATTTGAGCAACACAAGGTCTCGGAAAATAAACTTATTATTTAAATGGAAAATGTACGTAAACCATATCAATACGATCATTCGCGTTACTTCAAGGCAGTTATAAGCCATAATATTCGATGTTTTTATCAGTAATCCGCTTTCAAATGTATATGTTATGCTTATGATTCCAAAAATTTTTGATAACACTAAAAATGGCCTAAAAGCCACTATAAAAGATGATGTCATGTTTATAGTACGATGAAGATTTTCGTTATAATGTTTGTTATGCGAACTTGTGTTTGGGGTCCTATGGTTGCTTAGTCATGGAACCTAATATCCGTCGGAATGGTAAAATAATAACTCGAAGTTAAATGACAGAATAATTGTCACTTGGTTGACATTGTTGTTTGATTTGCGACTTCCACAATACCTATTAACTGCAAAATGCATAAGACACGCAAAGCTTATTCATTACCAATTCTACTAGTTTATTAAAAATGTTCATATTTTATTTGGTTGAATCGATCGAAATCATAATATTGAATAGTAGTTTATGCATTAAAATTTTAATTATTAATCTCTATATACCGCCCCTATTCACTCGTCGACGCCCAGACCGAACCGCTGGGTGTAGAGACTTGACATTTTGTACAGAGGTTCCTTGAGGAATAGAGGGGCGCACTAAGAAAGGATTTTTCAAAATTTTGATTTTAATGGGTTGAAATCGGTAAAAATAAATTTTCATATGTAATTTGTATATCTATAATAAATGTGATACTCACATAATAATAACAATAACAGTTGGCCGATAACGGGAAATACGGTACGGCACGGCAGTCCACGGGTTTCCTGCAACCCAACCATTTTTTTGTGTGTATATTTTATCTGCGTGTAAATATGAATTTTGTTCTGAGGCGTAAGACACCGATTAGCTCAATATTATATTACCTATTTATTATGTTTAAAGGCTGTGTGGTTATTTAATCGATTATTCGAATAATATACAATATGTTATATATTTTAACGAATGATATATAATAGGTTAATCGATTGAAAATATGCAACTCTAAACGGGACAGTTATGTAAAATTGATATGTCAGAGATATCTTCTATACGCCAAATCAGAAAACCAAAAATAGTTTTTAATCCTTACGCTAAATGTTAGCATTATAGGCGACCAAACTTAACACGGATGCATTTTGTACGGGCGACAAATAGTCTGTTAATTAATTTTATTATATTTTATTATCATAATATTTTGTCTATAAAAAAAAAAAAAAAATCTTTTGTCATTAGGCGAGGATCGAACCGTAACATTAAATTAACTGTTGATTAAAATCGACTAATTTGACATAAAACGGGTTTAATAACCATTATTTGTCTAAAACATATAGATAATAAAATGAAAAAAGAGATATCTCGGTTCTCGCTTCACTAGATCAGCAAATGCGTTTCACTACTGCAGTTAGCTAAAGCCGCATTTACTTTTCTAGAGTGAATCTGTTACACTCTCATCTCTTATATCGACGACGCCATCACTGACGTACAAGTGGTTCAGCTATTTTTATAGGTATTTAAACACAATTTTTTCGTTCTCGTGGTGACGAATTAAATAAACGTTTTATGTAAAACATATATACATATATTATATTATATATATATATATATATATACAACAGAGGCTAATAAATTATTAATTTATTGTCGTTACCAAATCTTATAAAAACGCATTCAAATATACTTTATGTTTTAATTGGTGAAATTCTTTATTTTTAAAATGCTTTTTGTAATTGTGATGAAACAGATACAGATATTATGTTATAATAATAGTATAAAGATAGTTTCTCTGTAATATAATTAGTAAAAGAAAAGAAAAAAATATAGGCAAGTGGATACCGCTCTGTTGTATAATATTTAGTGTCAAGCGTGTCACTAATATATGGGTGTGTTAAATTTGAATTCAATGATATATCGTTCTATAATCTATATTGGATAGTGTTAATTTACACATAAATGATATCTTTGAATTACATTAAAATGTCTAAAATCATTATTTTTCGTTTAAATATCTGATTTTGTCAATATTTCAACTCAAAATGTGTAAAAACAAAATCATGTACATTATTTATGAGCAATTTTTGTTCAAATTTACCTAAATTATATAAATTAGAAATTTCTATACACAATGAAAATATCAAAATATTAACTAATTTAATAATAATTATCACAAGGATTTGGAACTTAGTAGTATTTTGTTGCGTAATGAATATAGTTTATGTCGGGGGTCACCAATTAATATTGTTGAAGGGCCACATTAAGGATCTGAAAATGTTTCGAGGGCCATACAATTTCTAAGTACATATTTAGATTGTTTAAAAACCAATAATATTTAACAAAAAAAATAATTTACAATAATAACACATAATATAATGTTGTTGTAACTCTTATTGTCTGCGGGCCGGATAAAATGTGTTCGAGGACCGTATGCGGTTATAACTAGAAGTAATTAGTTAATATACCTTACAGTCAACACTAAATATTATAATTTTGAATACACGTAGAAAATTTTTTTATTTAGGCATTCACAAGTTATTTAATAACAATTTTTGAATTTTTAGTTTTTTTTATCTAAATGTTAAAAAAATCTGTATTTGTCGAACAATTTGAAAAAATAATAATGTAAGATTTTTTATAATATAATGTATTTTTGTAGATAGTTAAAGGCTATAAAATATAGGTTTCCCAAAAATAAAAACGTCATAGTATAATTTACTGTTATGTTTATAGATAAATTGATCGCAACTCACTTAGAGATAAAAATGGTGGTCATATTCAATTTTGAAATAAGTGTTTATAAGTGTACGATAGTAAATATATTTTTTTCTTGACTCTTTTCCATTACTGTAGATACTATACTTTGATTACTTATTTCTGGCAACATCACTATTATTTTCATAAATTATATAGTGGTAATCGTAAATATATTAACTACCTAACAGTTAGTTTCTGTGTTAATTATTCAATAAGTTATTATTAATAATTATATTATATTATTATTTATAAGTATATTAATTCTATTTAAACGATGCACGAAAATTTCGTTATATTTTAATGGATTATAGAGCACTAGCAATACATGTTGCTGTTATAAAATGTAGTAAAACTGTTTATGTATATGATATACCTTTGGTGTGTATAGTTGCGAATGGTACTTTTCATATATTGATATTTTGAGGTTTCAGACATAAGTTAACTTAGATCTAAAATTAAATTGCTTTTATTTATTTACAATAATAATTAACGCTCTCAAGGGATAAAAGTACAATTAGTTACTTAACATGTAAATACAATTTTGTATAGCAAATATGATTAATTACATATATATATTATATTAATTTGGTAATAAAATTGAAATTATTTAAGTTTGTTACTAGTCTAGACTAAGGAACGTATAGCTTATATCAGACTATTATTTATGTAATTCTTAGGACCAAAGAGAACACGAAAGCTAAATTAATTTATGGAATCAAATGCAAGGATTCTAAAACTAATACTTTATAATAAGCTGTATTTGTGAAAAACAAATAAATCCAAACATTTTTCATTTATTAGAATGATTACATTTTTTACCGTGAACTATAGGGAACAATATAATAGTAACTAAACCATTTTTTTTTTTTACAACAAAGAAAACAAACGTTAAAAAGTATGTATTGGACATTTTAATCATTAGTAATAGAGTTTGATTTAATGTTACAAACTAGTAACAGTTACTGTAACTGTGTTTACCTTAATAATTAAAAAAAATAACACATTTATAGTATATTGAAAAATTCAATGAAGTATTATAGACGTATCGACTGCATTTTTATTGAAATTTATATTTTAAACTTTGAGTGTATTATTTAATCATATTATTTATCTTCGGGTAATTATTAGTTGAGTAACCCTGCTACTATATAAATTGTCATTACCACATCGGCTCTACTTGTATTTTACAATTTGTGTATACATCTTTTGAATTCTACACAAGATTGCCTCTATATTGCCTACCCAATCCGCCGGCCTAACATTTACGTTTTGATGAAATACAATCGAATTGAAAGGCAATATAACGTTTGACTTACAACATACTGTCCTCAATCATTGTGCAGAATAAATTCTGGCATCTTAAATTTTTATATGGTAGTACATTTTTATAATATACATCAGTCATTTTAATTTTAATTTCGAATTATAATAATTGCTAGCACCACCACACGTCATATTACACGATCATTACTATGAAATATCATGTTTATATCTATAGTCCACTTCCATTCTAAACATGAATATATCGGTCAGGTATTCAAGTAAGTAGATAATATATCATTATTAATGACATGAAAATAATAAATATGTAAAACATTCAACATTCAACACTGATTAAATTACTCATTTTAAATTTAAGATACAATTTAATAAAGAATTGTTGTAATTTGTAATATTGTTTTGAGTATTGTTAAAATATTTTAGATAATGATACAAAAAAATATATTTCTTTTTAAAAGAAAAAATCTATAAAGATATAGAAACTACTTTATGTATTTTTAGTATTTACCTTTAAAATGAAATAGCATAA
Source organism: Rhopalosiphum padi (assembly GCF_020882245.1). NCBI lineage: Eukaryota > Metazoa > Arthropoda > Insecta > Hemiptera > Aphididae > Rhopalosiphum > Rhopalosiphum padi. The sequence continues at coordinate 4,597,806 of NC_083598.1, read as the reverse complement.
TTTATAAAAAGTCAGTTTGTGAAAATAATTTATATCTAAACTTAGAAAACAAATAAAACAAGTGTATGATGTATACACGGTATTGTGTGTCTAAATCAAAATGCATGTACATATACATAATTATTAACTGAAAATATAATTTTCATAAAACAAAATAATTATTTACTCATAAAAATATTTTAAAATATAGGCATAGATGTTTCTAATAATCGAAAAAATACGATAGACTTATATTTAAGATTCTGAACGGAATAATGAATGTATTGATTTTACAATTATGTGTGTGTTTTTTTTTTTATTTTTGTGTCTGTCATCACGTTTTGGAGTATTAATAATGCTTTAATTTCTGACTTCACACCCTCTTTGAAAAGGAAATTGAATCTAGTTGGTACTTTGGTGGTTTAAAATTTCCAGTTGTTTTCAAAAGCGTCAGGATAAACTCTGAAAAAGTAACGGAAAAACGGAATTTTTATGCATCACCACTTTCAACATAATCGATTTTTTGATTTTGCTGTAACTCAAAAACAAATCATTGTAAGTACTTGAAATTTTCACAAAATGTTTATATTGGCGTTATCTATTAACGATTAAATTTTAAAATTAGTTAGAATTTTTTTTTAAACTATTTATAGACCATTGAAATTAAAAAAAAAATCAAAAATCGTTAGTCACAATTTTTGTTTATAAGCATTAAAAGTTCAAATGTTAACAAAATATGTCAAAATCGCGAAAATGTGCAAGGAATTATTTTGTAGTTGAAAATTCATAAAATTTTTTTTAATTTATATCTAAGGTTGAAAAATCCAACACAAGGTTCTCCATAATTTTTTCTTCAAATAACTGTAAAAAGAAACTTCAGCGTTAATATAGAAAAAATGTTATGAGCGTAATTTATTTTTTTACGAAATCACTTAAAATTACGATATATTAAAATTTAAATATAGGTAATAATATAATATATCCTACTAATTATTCTATACTGACAAATCATCTCCGTTCAGAATCGTTTTTCTTATACAATGATACCTGTCATTGCATTCAAATTTAACACATCCATTATAGTGACCTACTTTCCAATCTCCATCTCTACAATACATCAGAGTGATACTCACTTGCCCACCTATTTTTTAAGTTGGAATTCAATATAAATTACACGACATGTATATAAATAGTGAATAATCTGTTGAATACTTATGTAAGTATAAACGTACACTTGTATTTATACATATATTTTATATGAATTTTATAATTACGTAATGTTTACTTTTCAATACATTTAATGACAATGTTACTGGAATATATATATACAATATACATGCTAGGTGAATAAAAAAAAACTTGGTGGTAAAAAATATTATACTAAATTAACATACCTAGAATTAAGTATTTGTTAGTAATTAAAATTGTATTTTGTACTTCAAATAATTAAATGTAAAATTTTAAAATTATAATCATGGACAAATTATATTTAGTTATCTTAATAAATAATTAAATAAATATAAATATATTATAAATTTAATAAATATCAAGTTTACTAAGAATTGTTCTCTGTATTATGTAATGGATTATTAAATACGTATAAAATATGTATTTTCAAATAATTAGTACATATTTATTTGACAACTTTAAATCAAATTTTGACATATTATTCTTGTGAAAAACTTTACCATATACTTACCAGCAGGTAATGAATAATGATTTGATAAAAAACAATCTTTATTTACAAATTCTAAATTTTAGAATTCCATCCACTCCCACAAATACTTTTCAAAATAAAATAAATGTATTTAAAAACATTCTAAAAACACAGCTAATTAAAATTAAATAAAATGCAACTTACAGACACATGTTAGTCGCTATAACTTGCCAGTCAGCCAAAATTGACCAAAGAACTTTTGCTTTAGGTGCAAATTATTATTGATCTCTTTCATATAGTAATAATAACATATTATATTTTATTTTTTACAAAAATAAATTATTATTTATTTAACTATTTTCTATCTAAACGATGGCCAGTAAAAATCAACCATTAAAATTTGATAGTGAATACGAAATATTTTAAATATTTATTGGTTGTAAATAGATCAATGTGAAATCTGAAACTTCAAATGCACGTAGTAGATGACCACGACTTATGAGGGGAACATACAATTTACTACGTTTAAAGTGAACAATATTATAATTTTTAATTTTTAATAATGCTTCTATTATTCGATTAAAAAAAAAAAAAAAAAAAAAAAAAAAAAAAAACGATTTATTCAATAATCATGCATGGACATCGATAACTTACCGATTATCGATATCGATTATTATGCAGATACGTACAATTGGAAAAAGTCTGTTGTCCCGTGGTCTAAGCCCACAGGTCACACTAGTTCCGCTGATACCGTGCATGAGCATCCTGTTGAACGTTTACTTGATGATGAAACTCGACATACACACTTGGATCCATTTCGGAATTTGGCTGATGATAGGATTGTTTATATACGTATTGTACGGTATGAAGCACAGTGTCGAAGGAAGGAAGCGGATGGAAGAGCCGAAAAAGAGACCGTCGAGCGCGACGGCGGTACATCCGATTTCCACCATCAAGTTATAGAACACGCGTTAAGTGTATAATGGCGATGAGAACTTAACATTCCGTTTCAAACACAAAAATAAAAACTGACTGTCGTGCGATCGATGTTACTTTTCAAAAGACACATACACGACTTTCGGTTGAAAAATATTTACACAGCGGTAACGAGTGTTACCGTTAAATATTTTATAATTCAAATGTATAGTCATCATTAAATTTATAATTTCTTGAGTGTTCCTTAGAACGTTGAATATATTTTATAAATTACCATAATAAGAATGTCCATTTAATATTATTTATAACAAATGCTATTTATTTACAAAAAAATTATATAATACTAAAAACACACTTACGTAGGTGCTTAAGCCTTAAAGTATAACTCACAATAATAAATTAATCTGTATGATATGACATGACGTAATATAATCCAATACGTTAAGATACCTGTCGAAAGCAAAATTTCAAACACAAGTACGTATAATCAAATATATACGTGTAAACAAATATAATAATTAAAATATCCGGGTAAGAATAATTTGATGCTGTAAACAGTATAAACATTAAACTGTAATAAATTAAATAATATACGTGATTAAGTGAGACGTTATATACTTATTCGTGCAAATTTGAGTACTCGAACTTTAAATATGAATGGTACGCGTTGTTAAATTTAATCAAATATGGATGTTCTTTCATTTGTAGCGATGTGGCCAAAGTTGTCGTGAGTAATAAGAGGAACTGCAATAACAAAATTATATAAATTGTATAGACCTTTCTTACGTAAATTGTTAACTTAAAACATAATATTATGTATTATTTGTGCCTGATTTGATCCGTTACATAATATTGTATACATACAGTTATAAAATAATAATAAATTACATTTAGAATAATGTGTCTTGTTTTTGACTAGTTTACCAATCGATGAACACTGTAATAAAACAGAATGTCCAGGGAGGATTTACACATTACAATATATCCTGAAATAATGAAGATATTCATAATTCTGGGCTTAGATTTGCAGGGACAAAATCTACAAATATTTCATGTTAAAATTTATTTTTATGTTTAGGTAAAAAAAATTAAAGTTCACATTTTTTACTTAATGATTTTCAAAAAATTGAAGATGGCGATGTTTTAGGGTTCATTTTTCTGAAAATATTGACGTTTCAACATTTGAATTTCATTAATCTCCTGATTTTAAATGTTTTTTCTAGTTTCAAACTGAAACCGTTCGCCAGCCGAACTAGCGCGCGGGCCACATGTTCGACACAATGATAGTACTAACGTATTAAATAATTCACAGTTTTTTACAAAACTAAAAGAAAATATTAAAAATCGGGAGATTAATGAAATTAAAATGTTAAAAAGTCAATATTTTCAGAAAAACGAACTCTACAAAATGGCTATCTTTAATTTTAGAAAATAATGAGATAAAAAAATATATTTTTTAACTTTTTTACCAAAACTAAAATGAATAAATAATAAAACATTTGTAGTTCTTGTCCCTGTGTATCTTATTAAAAACCCAGAGTTATTATATCTCAATTATTTCAAGATAATTTACAATGGCTAAATCTTCACGAGACACTCTGTATCACACTATTTTCCGATTAGATTTTGTTAGCATTTGTATTTTAAAGATATTATACTTGTTTGGATTTTCAAATAGTTTCTGAGGGTGTTTTAAAAAAATTAATTTAAAACATCATTAACCAATGATATAACTGGTACTTATTCAAATACAGTGGTCGCCGCTTAATGTAATCACTTTGGTAAGGGACATAATTGATGATATAATCCGATTAATAACACTAAACGAAAGTTGAAAAAAAAAAATAAAAAAAAAATAAATATGTAATGTTGTATCAAATTTAATACACACATAGTTATTAACAAAAATTATTATTTATAAATAATTATAATTTATTGCTATTTAAATTTTAAAGTTTGTGGGTAGATATACAAAATTTAAAATTGTTAAAAAAATGTAGTAATGTTTATTTTTTTCGTATCGTTAAATGATTATTAATAAAATGTTCATATTTATAATGTAATTCAAAATTTGACAAGTGATGTTGCATTTCTCTTTGTAATACTCGTAGGGGCTCTCTCATTCCAAATGAACGTGTATGTTTTTCAGTAGGTATACGTTTGTGGCTAAAGCTCAATTTCTTCAAGTTTATATGTCTCTAATATAGCATGTAAAATAACTTCTTCGGTAAAATTTGATGTGAAGGAGTGAAGGTATATTTTCATTTTGAACCATTTTGAACCAATTTTTAAAATCTAAGTCTATTTCTTCATATTCTTCTTCTTCCTCCTACTCGATATTTTCTGCAAAACCTCCATGTTTAAAACAATCTCTCGTGCATAATGTTGACTTTATGACCTCAAACTGATAACATTATGAGGCGTATTGATTATAATAACCGACATAATTTACGCATATACGTGTACATCCGACCCGTACTTATAGTTTTAGATAACAATAAACGATTGATAACATTAACCGTGATTACAATAAGCGGCGACCACTGTAATACTCTATTTTAAAACCACTATATTTGTTTATTTATTAGAAGATCTAGTTCAAGAAGTATATACATAAACATATCTTTCAATAAGATTATTACTACATATGTTACTCTACATTAAGGCAGAACCTCAAATGCTAATACAAAATTTATAGGCACTTACTGATAATAAAAATCGCAAATCCATAGGAAAAATACCATAAGCTGTAATTTGATCACTTTCATAAGCTGATAATTGATTCATGAACATTTTGATCTAGAAGAAATATTTATAAATAAGTTACATTTAAAACAAAGAGTTCATGTGGGTAATTTTAAAACAATTATTATTAAGGTGAGTATATTATTTTCATTGTTATCAACTGGACAACAATTATAATTACTTGCAACTTAGTAACAAGTGGTAGTTTTGAAATATGTATTAATCTTATAAATGAAACTATTTCCATTTTCTGAAAATAAAAAAAAAGACAGGAAAATATTATTATATTTTTGATTTTATTATATTACCTTTTTATTTATCCAAGATACAATCATTAGTAAAATCATAACGAAGATGACGTTTTGTAAACAAATCACAACGGTCAATAAGATGTTTAAAGTGCTAAAGTAAACACTATTTTTGGACGATAAATATCTGGACATGTGTAACAAATAGTATAAATACCGCAAGAGATCCAAACAATTGGACACAAAGTAAAACAACAACACCACGCCGTAGCCCGAACTAAACGTACGCAACAATTCACACAGTTCGGCGTGTAACAACCGTATATTTTCTATGAACTTGGCGATTTCGGATTGTGTCGGTGTGTCGGCATTGGTTACGAGTCCGTCGGGTAACCGCTTACAGAGACTATTCAACGTGTCGAATCTAGATCCCAAATTGTGGAGATAAAAGTACGACGTGGCAAAGATCACGAACTCCATGATGCACGGCATCTCAAAAAAATATTTAACGACGGTGCTGAGGTCATATTTTGCCGGCGGCCACAGCCACAATGAACATATTTGGATGCTGATGTACAACATGAAAATCGCGGCCAAAAATGTATTCCAATTGTATTTCGTCGTCGGACAAGTTAGTTCTCCCATTACCGTCAGTGGAAGTCCATCGACTTTTCTATCGAATTCGATTATTCCGTTGATCATTCTAAGACAGTTAATAAAATTCTAATAACGTAACAGTAGAAAGAAAATAAATACTAAAATATAAAAAGGTTAAAAGTAGGTCTCAGCCTTGGTAATGGGCCCGGGTCTGGGAATCATTTCCAACTTTTCCTGTGCTGGAGAATAAAACCACCTACCAAGTATTAATATCAAATTTACGTAAATACCTTCTTCCTGATGTTTGGAAGGCTGTTGGGTCGTGTATTCGAGAATATGATCAAGTACGCCGTGTATAGAATTTATAAATAAATTATAATAATAAAATAAATTATATTAAACCTAATCATGCACCTTACCTGATTCGCAGCTATAGTATTAAGTTATTAAATAATATAGTTAAGTGCACTTGCTAAACACGTGAATCCAAATAAACGCGACATTATTTTAAAGAGGTGAAGTTGTCACTCGCAATATCCGGTGTTGAGAGGTGTAGTTTATGTGACTGGTGCTCGTGCACTGGTGAAATAGACGACATGTCCATGGCGACGACCAGAGAGTGGCTGACGACTTCATAAAATACCTCTGCGTTTCCAAGGAACTAACTTTATCTTTGGCGGCAAAGACCCTAATTCGTCCATTTTCTCTGATGGCACACGCGAAAAACACACGTTTTGTGCTCCGTTGTCAATGTGAATCATTCCTTTCATCACTGATAAAAGATTTTTTATTCAAATTGACCATACAACGCATATTATAACATGCATACGAAAACTCGACCTATTTAATCTGGTATATAATTATGATATGTTAGCCTATCATAAAAATAGTACACTCAATTTCGTGATATAACAATTTTATAATGTATCACACTGTACGTTTAAAATATTATTCGTTTTGTAAACGATGGTGTGATGAGTAAGTCATACGGTATATTATGATTTTCAAATAGGTGATTTAAATAAGTTTAACACGACGTATTGTTAAATCATGATTATTATATTTCCGTTCAAAATAAAGTACTAAGAATATCAGCAAATTATTTGCATGGGTGATACGAAATGAAAATTTACACTAAATCCTCCAAAATATTAAAATGTATTACCACTCAAGTTACTGAAAAATGCTCTGCATAGCTGCATAGTTCACTATTTTAGTTAAAAGAACTCGCACCACTCCAAAATACTTTAAAACACGTTCGTATATAAGATTGTACCTACCAATTGATTTCATATTTATTATAATATATCATAATTATTGGTCATTTTTAAATGATTAATTTTATATATTTTTAATTTTTATACGTACGGTTTAATACTATTAAATTACTATGATTTTTGTTTTATAAAAATTTAAACAGTACAATTTAACTTACCCATAGAATAATAGGTATGTATATAGCAATAATTAATAGCTATGAACGTCTTATTTGTAACATATCATAATAATAATAATAATAATAATAATAAATAATGTATGATAATACTTGATGATACAAAGTTCGTTAACTCTCGCCATGACAACTGAAGACCAAAAATTGAGCAACACCAAGTCTCGGAGTAAAAACGTATTATTTAAGTGGAAAATGTACGTAAACCATATCAATACGATCATTCGCGTTATTTCTAGGCAGTTGTAAACCATAATACTCGATGTTTTGATCAGTAATCCGGATTCAAATGTATACGTTATGCTTATGATTCCAAACGTTTTCGATAACACTAAAATTGACCTTAAGCCCACTATAAAAGATGTTGTCATGTTCACAGTACGATGACGTTTTTCGTTCTAATGTTTGTGATGCGAACATGTGTTAAGGTACCATAACGGTTGCTCGGGCATGGAAAATAATATCCATCGGTATGGTAAAACAATAACTCAAAGTTAAATGACAGAATAATTGTTACTTGTTTGACATATTATTATTTGATTTGTGGTTTCCACGATTCCTGTTAATTAAAAAATATGCATAAAACACGCTTAGCAGAATTCGTTACCAATTCAACTAGAATACTAGATTATTAAAAAAATGCATATTTTATTTGGCCGAATCGTTCAAAATCATAATTTTGAATAGTCAAGTTGTTTATGCGTGAACATTTGAATTATTAATTCTATATAGCGATAAGTTTTCGTTGATTATTAAAAATTTAAATTCATTAAAGATCCATTTATATTTTGTCGATTTATTAAATTAATCAAGCCGATTTTTGATAGATTAGTCTAACTTCAGATGTTTCTTTTTTAGCATTTATTTGAATATAATATACAATCTGTATTGAAGTTTATAATAATCATATGGGCGTAATGTAGTAATAACATGAAAAAACATGAATATAAAAGTCACTCAACACTCAACAATAATACTCAGAACCTTCAGATGTTTAATTTATTTATCTCCACTCAAATCGTCTTTCGTAATATAACTCGATTTTAGTTATAATCAGCATATTATTAATTTAAAAACATAATATATCCAAATACAAAATAAATAGTATAAATTTCGATCACACCTGAAATACGTAAGCAATACTCGACCTTTGTAATTGTATAACCACTGTATACGTATGGTACATAAAATAATCACTTACAACAATTTTGAAACATTCTACAATACATTTTTTATCATAATAAAATAATTATTTTTTACTTTTATAGATTATTTGCCTCCATCAACGCTGTATAATATTCAATATACTTCTTTGAATTCTTAAAACGATTGTCCCTAAATTGTTGCTTACACAACACGTCGTACTAACGTTAACTTCATAATGCGTGACGATAATCGGCACCTATTACGTTTGACTTAAAACTCCAACATTGTTAAAAATATATTCCAAAAACATAAGTGTTATGACTGATAAACTCCAACTTTACGTTTTTTTACTTTAAAAACAGAAATCTCACTAAGCCTGCCGTTTACAACTGAATATTATAATACATAATAAATATAAAAATACACTTAAACTAATTAAACGAATCAAATATTTTATAAAATATGTACATTAATGCCTTATTCGTATTTTTTAACGTATTACTCAGACTTAATTTTGTCGGGCTAGTCGCTGTGGCTATTTTAGATGTAAAGGGAGCTATCACACGACACCACCCTATTATCCCTCCACCCCCAAAAAAAAAAAAATAACGCTACTGTTCAATACTACAGAAGTATACAGCACGCTGTGAATAATTTATTACTTAATCACCTGTATTATTAATGATGTTTGTATTTTATTTTAGTAATTTGAACAAAAATTAAATCAAATTAAATAGTCTTAGAAATAAACGAATTAGCTTTTTTACCGTGAACAATAGGGAACAATATAATAATGAAATAGTAACTAAACCATTTTTTTTTTTTTTACAACAAAGAAAACAAACGTCAAAAAGTATGTATTGGGCATTTTAATCATTAGTAATATAGAGTTTGATTTAATGTTTGTTACAAACTAGTAATAGTTACTGTAATTGTGTTAATAGTTAACAAAAATAATACATTTATAGTATATTGAAAAATGCAATGAAGTATTATAGATGCATCGACTGCATATATCTTATTGTAATTTATATTTTTAACTTTGGGTATATATTATTTATCTTCGGGTAATTATTAGTTGAGTAATCCTGCAACTACATCGGCTCTACTTGTATTTTACAATAAAATATGTGTGTATACATCTTATGAATTCTACACAAGATTGCCTCTATATTGCCTATCCAATCCGCCGTTCTAACATGTTTACGTTTTGATGAAATGCAATAATATAACGTTTGACATACAACATACTGTCCTCAAACATTGTGCAGAATAAATTCTGGTATCTTAAATTTTTATGTGGTAGTAAATTTTTATGATATACATCAGTCATTTTAATTTTAATTTCGAATTATAATAATTGATAGTACCATCCGTCATATTAATATTATAATCATTACTGTATCATACCCGCCACCCAACTATGGTTAAAACACCAATACCATAGGACTGTCTAATGTCTTGACATGTCGTTTAAAATGTTGATGAATAATTTAATATTCTCATTTATATATTATATTAAGTTCATAATTGCATATTATTCTAATTAAAAATATGGTCGGGGGGGGGAGCGGTAGAGTATACTCGGGTATACTCTGCAAATGGCAAAACGAAGTGCATCGTAAAACTATCGAAATTTTATGCGATTCAAAACATTATTATCTTATTCTAATAAATAAAGTTACTTATAATACTAATACTAAAACTTATTTATTTTACCATTTTCGTTTTTTTCTTTTTAATAATATATTTTTTTTACAAATGAATACATATTATGAATTTAATTGAAGATTTTAATAATAAGATAAAATTTAATCGTTCAATTAAACACATAACTATTCGTGTATTATCAATATATTTTGTTAAATAAATACGTATATCAACCATGTTCAAAGTTAAAACCAAACCTGTTTTTCTCGCAAAATTTTTTATTTACATTTTAATATTACATAATTAATGTCCACATTTTTTTAATTCGCCAACATTCGTACATTTATTTAGGTTATGAGTGTTATCATTTACTGATGATTGTCAGCATTTGCAGTAGCATTACAACAGTGGCCGTCAAATATTATATTATCATTAAAATAGATGAGGCTGATTTTTAACGTGCATAAAATATAATATTTAACTATTTAAGGATTATAGATCAATTGATAAACATAAATTTAAAATTGTATATTATGCCAGTTTATCTAATACTTCACTCTGTGTAATATTATTATTGTTACTACAACCCATTGACACTACACAGCTTATGTATTTTAAAGGTTTATATTAACATTTTATATGATTCATAAAATTTAACTATACAAGCAATGAAAAAATCCTAAAAATCTATTTAATTGTAAATTTAATATTTACCAATTTTATTTATTTAAATATTTTATTTTAGCCTGAAACACATTCTATAAATAACTTTGATATCAAAAATGCAAATCGAATAGATTGTTTGTTATATTTTTTAGATCATATATTATATAATATAAAAAAAAAAAAAGTAATAATATATAATACTATATTACTATTTAGATACCTACTATACGTGATATCGAAATAAAGGTCATGGGTGATATATCCGGTGAATATATTATTTTAATTAATCGTTATGATTTTCAAGTTTAATGTTAACTATTTTACATATACGATAGTGTACTGTACTATAGGTATATGTAATATATTGATATGTGAAATTACTATTCATCATTTTTTCACAGATAAAGGTCGTGCCGTTTTTATTGGAATAACGGTTCAAAGCCGAAGTGTAAAAAAAAATGATTTACATTAATTTACTAATAACAAAAATAATAATTATTATTATCACGATATTATTATAATACTATTTAAGATCAGAGAGTGGAGTACTATCTACATTTTGATATTTTTTACGTAGCAACTTCCAACATTTGTTCGCTAGAGTGCGCTATGCAATTGCGAGTTGTGGCTATGTATAATAATAATATTATAGTCGTTGTACAACGCGTATTTACATCGTAAGTAATAATATTATATTTTTTTTATAATGGACATACAATTACCGCGCAATATAATTAAATTGTTAGTGTGAATCAAAATCAAAAAATCAAATCATAATAACACGTTACACCGAGTTCGGTCGGCGGAGAAAAAAAATGCACTCCAACACAAACGATTACGCCCTCGCGGCTCGAGTTACATAATATTGTTATTATTGTTGAGCATTAAACGTGCGAAAATAAAATTGGGTTTTGAATGAATACTTATTATTATTATTATTATTGTCACCAGAGATAATATAATTACTATATTGCTCGAGACGGCGCGTAACAGTATTACACTTACACGTAGGTGTGTATACCTATTAAACGATGCGTGTGTTGAACATTACCTATTTAATTTTGTCATTTTATTATATTAGTATTATATTGCGTGACGTCTGTGTTAATTTGAAACCGTTTACCCCAGTGCAACACAGTTTTTCACATAATTGGTTTTGAAACGGACTAAAACTTAGAACGCAATACTATATAATATAGTTTTTAAGTCTTATTTATCGTTTTTTGTACTTTATAATACGAGTGTTTTTTTATTATATTTAAATCGCCGTCGATTATGATTTTTAATACGGGAAAAACGACTTGGTTAACAACGCCTATTATTATTCATTTATTAAACTACCAGTTATTGCATAATATATACATATATATATATATATGTATATGTGAGTGGTAAAAACTAAAATCTCACATAAATTGATTTTTAACCGTTTGAAACATACCTATCACACACATATGGACTACTAAGGTATATTGATAATTTACCAGGCTACCGCTACCATAATATTATAAGATCGTAGAGTGGTGTAGATAAAATGCAACAATATTTTTTAGATACCTAACAGTTTTACTATTTAGCAATATAACTTATTAGTAATTAATAAATAGTTACAAAGTGTTGTGCGTCGTCAGAATGTCGTTAAAATAAATGATCAATAAAAATAATTTCAGTCTCATACCTATTTCTCTGTGTATATGTTATGATTGCTGTATGATGCTTGTATGTTAAATATACTATTTTACATAATATTTTATTTAATAATCGACTCAACAACAATAATAACAATAATAATTTTAAATTTCTTCTTTGTTGTTGTTTATACTTTATTACAAGTAAAAAAAAATTCACAGTCGGTGTAAATAGTCTGATTAATAAATACATACGGTAAGTATCACCGTATATATTTAGTTCTACATTTTGGAACGTTATGATAAGACGAAACGGATATGGTACTTTGAACTATAAGAATAACAGATTTACATTTGTTATCTCTGTAAATCGTACATAATATTGTAGTAGTGAGTAAGGTTAATCAATAAATGATGTACCTACGTTTACTTATTACACACATCCACACACACACACACACACACACACACACACAAATGTATGTATACGATGGAATGGATTTCATGTGCGTCGATAGTAATACAATATAAAGTAATGTATTATTACAGCTCAAAAGTCTGTCAAAGTGTCGGATAATTGCTGAAAAAAACGCTTTTTAGTATTTACACAAACACCCGCGTGGGAACCATCCGTTATCGGCGGCGGGGAATTTATTATTATTTTTTTTATTATTATTACCTATTATTATTGTTATTGCTTCGAAAACTATCCTACTGCTTTTAATAATGAAATAAACGGTTTTTTCTTCGTCTTCTTCTACAATCGTCTAATTGTCCTTTTTTTTCTTAATGAACGGAGTTTTTTTTTACCTTATTCATATGAATACGTTAGTGATTTCCTCGAAATTCGACCCGCACAGAATTGTATTGTTGTTGGATTATAAAGATTTCGAAACCGATAATGTTATTTTTTATTTTGAAAACGGAATTTCTGTGTCAGCCACTCGAAAATCGAAATCGTATGCAGCCAAGTTTGTTTGGTGCTAGCTGCATGTCGTACTCTGTAAAATGTTTTTACTTTTTTAACCAAATTTTGCCGATATTCTACGTTAAACACAAACCAAAAAGACGCAATTATTTATAAATGCGATAGATTATTATTTTAGTAATATATATTTTTTTTGTCTCTCAAACTCATTTATCTTTAGAGATTTCTACTCCAGCCATACTCACTAACACCCACCGCATAAAGCTGACAGTCGCTTTTAGATGTTTAACAAATAGAAAGTTAATCGAAGGTGAACGAAATAATAATATCATGATATTTATTTCAAATGTTCCTATATCGATCTCTATTACCAAAACATTGTTTTTATTATACGATACTTTATTAAAATATTTTTCAAACCCAATAACAATATTGTTTGTATTTTACTCGAATGTGTAATGTGTGGGCGACGGTTACAATTATTTTACAACTTTTTTTTTAGTTTATAGTATTTTGACAAGCCAATATAAATAATAGATTATATGTATGGTATATAATATATTTTAAGATGAATGGATTTATCTATCACGGGAGGATAAATCAATACCACCCCCGCACACACATCTTGATTCTCGACGGTACAATTATAAGTATTATAACCGATATGCGTGTATAACCGCTTCTACCTACGCGTATCGATAACAGTTTGCAGCAGGTATGGATTATAGATATAAATGTATATTATAATAGGACACCAATTGAAAATAGATTTTGTATTTTCACAGAATATTAATATGTATATTGCACAGATAAATAAAATGTCCCATTGCCAAGGACAGGTTAGATTAGGTTTGATGGGCTATTGTTTCAACTTTTAAGTGGCCAATCGCAGTAGTACACTGTCATCAAAAGCGACGAGATTATTATTTGGTTTGATATAATAAAATGAAATAATACAAAGACGACTGTAAAACAATTTTAGCAAATTCACACATCGCCCGAAAAAAATTTCGATCAATTTCGATATATTTATTTACCAGAATAGAACGTTCTGTGTATTTTTGTGTTGCGTAAGGCAATAGTCGATGACGTGATAATTAAAGCCTGAAATCTTGTCGCAGAATATTCTGTTATATATATATATATGGTAGATAAGCTGATACTATAGGTCAGGGGTGGCCAACCAGTCGATCGCGATCGACCGGTCGATCACGAGATGAATTTGAGTCGATCGCGACACCTTTTCCCATTTTCATAAAATTTTGAATTTTTTTCAGAAAACAATTAAAATATTATTTTTTTTTTGTAAAATTGTATATTTTTGTATATCCCAGGAATATAAAAATCATATTTAGAAAAAAGCAATAAATAAAACGAGATTATACACAGATATCGAATAAAAGAACTGTAACACACATTGACAACCTTTTTTTTTTTTTGGTCGATCGCGACAACTTAGAAAATCTCGGAGGTCGATCGCAAGTCTATTAAAGTTGAACACCCCTGCTATAGGTTATACAAGGCAAGCGCGAGGAGACGAATGATGGCTATAAGAATGGTTTTTGATAACCCGAGTTTATTTAGTTTTTGATACAGACGAATTATGTTATACTATGACCATCAGTATACAATAATTATGATATATACAATATATAACATTCAACTAACACAGTAAACGTCTAAGACCAAATAACTTAGGTAATATTTATATATTTGTGTATTGAACGTGTAGACAATCACGTAAATATGTTCGTGACATTTCAAAATTTTAGTTGTTTTGAAATTAAAGTGGTAAGATATAATAATTTTAAAAATTAAACCAAAAACGTGTAAAAACTTGCGCAGGAAATTAATATGTCTACACAGGTTTTATACCGTCTCTTAAATGACTGACAGCACTATTATATGGTATTTTTAATCTAAAGACAATCATCTGTTTAAGACATTTGAATTTTAGCGTTGATTTATACTGTTTTTTTTTTCAATATTTTAATTCTTAAGCGAGGTATGCCATTTTTAATTTGTGATATTATACAATATACACACTTATGATTAAAAATAAAGCCGACGCTTGAAATATTGTTTTCTGACCTTTAAATCTGATAACAAATCAATTCACTCCATTATCGAAGCTTACTAGGTACACTAAATTGGTGCTGTCGAACACAAATTGTCTATGTTGTACGTTCTAAGACGAAGACGACGCATGTGTGGGGTGTGGCGAGATAATATACATGTACACAATACACACACACACACATATATATATATATTATATGATTATATGAAATTAATAAACGTACCTGACACCTAAAACTTACAAAAAAAAATAAAAAAAATATCGATTTGGTTTTGAGCGCTGTTAACCAACACCTGACTAGTGCAATGCTCGTCATAATCCTTACAACAGAACGATATATTTTTAGGTACCGCGTATTACTACGGCCGGTTTCGACTCGTTGTCGATCACTTTTCCGAGAAACGGTAACGTTCGTATCTTTCACGGGACGTTTATTGCACGTCTCAAAAGTTATTGCTAATTGCACAAGTGAAATTAGTTTTCTCGTTTTTAAACGCTTGTCCCGCGACTAATTTCCATTCAGGCGAATCCTCTACACACATAATATTGTTTCGTACATGACTCGACCGGCCACCACGTTACGGTCGATTATATAATATTGTTTTTTAATCAATGAAACATTTTATATTTTATTATTAAGCCATATACTTAGCAGCCTATCGTCGTGTTATTATACATATTATCGCGATAATAATACATCGTACATATTATTCTATTATATTATTAATATTATACGCATTATCTGCACCGCAAACCGGACGGCCGTATGTGATCATGATCTTTCGGTTGCACAACGAAACCGTTTAGGAAAAACGCGGAGATATTTTTTTTTTTAGTGAATTCGACAATATACGTACCTATCCGCTGTAGGTATCTAAATATCGATACGTTTATACCTATGTGCACGGCCACATGGATACATCGTGACCACGGTTGTCTATTCCATTAGATAACCACGGTCGTGACGTAAGGTTAGAGCCTAATCCTGTTATTAACGTCCGATGAAATACAAAACGTAAAGTGTTCACTCCTGCAGTAATGGCGTTATTTCGGTGTCGTTATTATTACCCCCAACGATACGCCGGCGGATAGTGCAAAACAGCGACCAACCTATATACCTGATGTATTATAATCGCACGATAAATAATTGTCGACGGCGAGAATAAGACGTTTTATGACGTACGGTGAGGCATATATATCTGTGAAGTCGTATTTAACTGCCACTGGTGCGAATATAATATAACGTCGTTTCTGTAGGCCGCGCAGGTGCATACTTAATATTATACGAATAGGAAATGTAATAGATAAAATTATTATTTCCGAACCCCGCGAACGCTATAAACACGTCATAAATTAAAATTATATAATAATAATGTATATATATATATATATATATGTTAATGTGCGTATTGTGCAGGATACAGATATACATATACTACGCGCAGTGCTCGTCGGGCATCGGCAGCTATTTAATAATATTATCGTGAGGCGTAATAAACGTCGCCGGTGCTCAGCAAAACCGTCAAATCCTTTTGACTGTACACGTGACACGTGTCGAAATATTATATAGATCATATTATTATTATTATTATATTTTCCGTAGAGATTACTCGCGCGCCACCGAAACCGTTCGCGTATAACAATGGGTAAACGATTTTAGGGGAAAACCGATAAATACAATCGACTGAGGTTTTTATTTACGTAACCGGCAAACGACGATCCAATAATAATCGGTATTAGTCCGGAGGTTTTTTAACTGGTCGTCCGTGCAACCCCAGGGGGCTCGCCGAGTGCAGGTTTTGGATTTTTACAAATAGCTATAACCTATAAAGCATTTGTTTTTTGAATAATTTAATCGGTCCACACAATGACTCGGTTCACATCGTCGTAACTCGAATTCAACTACTTAATTCTCTTTTGTTTCTTTTGTTACTTCGACTTCTCTGTATTAAGTATCCGAGTTCAATTAATACCTACGTATTTTATGCCTTCGTCGTGGACTTGCCCTAACACAGCAATATTAACGATAATAATATTTAATAATATTGATTTAAGATCAAAATAAATAGTGTACAAAGATTTGCAATTTTAGTTATTTATAATCCCATTAAATGAACTTGCATTGGCATCCGCAATCTGTACCTATACTGGGTTATGTAATTTTTTGGTTCCAACCATCAGTATATACATATATTAGTGAGTTCGAGTTTATAAGTTTTTTTATTTTATCTTTTTTTGGGGCGGGTATAGGGAGATGGGATCCGTGACTATATACTTAGTATCTTTAAAAAAAGATTACTAAACATTTTGGGAACAAGCCGGTTGCCGCGGGCGCTTAAACTGAACTAGCGACCCCCAAGCACCCCCCCTAATTGCGCCAATACATGTAATGCAATATAATATACACATCGTGTGTATATCTATGTACATACACGATATATTTTATGTACCTAGCTATATACCTGGCTATATATTGCCGATGAGAGACGACTATATTATAATGTATACGCTGTCGAGTGCCGACGATGAGTGACGAAACCCCCGAATATGCCAAACAAAAAACTTGTTTTACACATATATAAAGGTCTCTGGTATATAATGTATATATATATATATATGCATAACTCTATTGTCTAACGACGTGTGCGAGTATTTTCATATATCTATTTATACTTTTATATATATATATATATATATATCGTGTGTTTATGTGCGTGTATATGCAAAATACAGAAGAAAAAACCGCCTTCGGTGGGGAAAAACTATGCATATACCTACGTCGCTTACGCAACAATATTGTTGCCGTATAAATACATTTGACAACGCGTTTTTAATGCCCCAAGTTCCCATAGCTTTATCTTAAAACCACCGCCGATGTGTGTCTATAATATTATATACTATATATTATATATAGGTATGTATATACGAGCATGCACGTGTGTCTATTTTATAATACCGGTCAGCGGTGAGGGGACCAAAAAAAATTTACCATCGAGCGGAACGCGAACGCTCGCCGCAATATGTTCACTTGGGGTACGCCTAGTACCAAAGTGCTTATATGTATGATTGTATGATTTATTTATTTGATATATTATAATATACGTAAATATTTCGAATACAGGTACAATCTGAATCACCGAGCACCCCCTCCCACTATTTCATCCATTGATTATATTATTTTTTATGTTATGCAAATTCTGATTTTTGAAATTTTCAAGCATAGTCAACTTAAACGTAACGTTATCAAACTTTAAAGGTTATAGTTATTTCAATAGTTTTTCAAAATTATTTAACTATACTTACACTTTTTTAAACGTTCTCGAATAATATACCTATTTGAAACGTATTAATGCATTACACCCATTTTGTGATTCATGCAGTATAACTACCGTAGCTCCCATACATTTTAAATTTATTATAATATAATACAGTCTATATTACGTACACTGTACAAATAAAGTTTAATAACTCGGAAACAAGTCATTCGGACATTCAAGTTTCGAAAGACAATTTACAGTGAGAAAGAGAAGTCTTCATTTGAAAGAAAAATATATTTAATTTTGCATTACTTCAATGTCATAAAAAGATAAAAGTATTTGAAAATACGGTATTTATAAATATAATATTATAATAATTACATACAATTTCAAAAACGAGAATATTAATAAGCGCATAATTAAAGAAATATTGCAAATGGTTAGTTATTTAACACGTTATCAAAACAGTTATAAATACCAATTAGTTTCACAAGTATGTTATAAAGTGTCACTTTTTCATTACTGCTATTTCATTAATGTCTCTATACATAAACATTTTTAATATACATATTTTGTCGAAATCATCAATTTAATTTTATAGCAGTATTAACATTTTTTATACTTATTTTAATTCCAACCCTTTTATTTTTGTTAACACATATATCAATTACATAATCAAATACATTGTTGATTTAAAAAATAACGTTATTTTTCAACATTAAATTTAACTTAACAAAATAACTATTACATTCTGGTTTAGCAGTTTCAAATACAAGAATTGTAATATAAATAAAATATAAAAATATTTAATTATTATTTTTATTTATGGTACTCTTCAAAATATTTTCCTGCGCATAAAGAGATAGCACAAATTTTACATCGAAGTCATGTTTATGTTTTGCGCTTGATGTCCACAGACTGTAGTAATGTAGACATTTTTTGTAATATATTTTGCTTTTGCAACCCGGTAGAATGGGTTTAATTTCTTGAAAATAAGACCTCCCTGGTAAATATTCAGGTTTTTTCTTCCTTTTTGATTTTAATATGCTATGGAAATTTCGTAATTTGTAACCTTTGAAAGCTGAGAGATTAAAATATCTTAAATGAAAATGTCTCAGAAATGCTTGGATGTTTCCAGCTCTAATTTTTTTTAACATATTTAAATATATTAAGTTTCCCGTACAGCAATATAATATGCACTGTTATAACTAACCATCTATAAACTTCAATAATAATTCTCTCATTACATTTTACGATTTGAATATGTTTTGACTTTTGTTGCTCATATTTAGTTGGTTGATTTGACAATTTGTGAAGGATATTATATAGTGATAGTAGTGACGTCAGGTTTATAGTTCTATTTTGATATATAAATTTTGTTTTTTATATATTCCATACGTCATCACCTTTTTTCAATTTATTTTTAGTTACCTCTTCAGGATTTCCTTTTCTAATGCTTATCAGAGTTATCATAGAATGTGTTTTAATTTTTAAAATAATAATTCTAAAATTTTAGTACTAGTATAGTTATTATTTATGTATAAACGGTCTTTGTATAAATAGTTAAGTCTAAGAAATAGGCCATCTTACCGTTCGTTCGCCCAACGTTGTGGTGGCGACTTGTTCATGCGCTTATGGGTGCACTCTCATGATTCTTTTACACTATTTAATACTTACTGCTTCGGCAGTATATATACTAAAATTACAACAATAGAATCACACAAACTAATGATTACATGTACTTATTAGTTACAACGCACACATTTACAAGACCCACACGCAAGCACATAGAAAATTGCCTATACTAGACTCTAAAAAAGTGAACATTTGCAATCTCCTCAACAAGACGCATACTCATGCATGTGTTATCTGTCTTACAAACGTAAGACATAAAATTTGAGTTCAGCAGAACCAATAAAATATTATATTGTTAGCTTAAATATGATAGTGAATTGACCAATTTTTAAACATAATTGCAAGAACAGCCTCTGTTATTTTTTGATATTATAAGCAAATTTAAATATCGCATACAAAACCGATACTTGGCACATAAAATGTTTTTACATTTACCTAAGTATGATAGTAGTTCTTTACACTTTAACCTAATCATAGGCTTATCTATAAACCTAATAACATAAAATTGGTTCTATAGAACTTAAATTCAACGCGTTTTACGTTGAATATTCTTAATATAGGTACACTATATATGCCATATAATGTGTGTGTGTACGTTTTATTTTATTTTTTTCTGTTCAAAAGTGTCGTCTACAAACTACCGGGTTTTTCACACACGGTAATTAATGGGTGATAACAGCGAACGCTAATCTTTTCTTGAATGGCAGCAATAGCCCACTGACTTAAGTAGAATTTTTTTTTTTTGAAATACCATTTCCGTTAATTTTTACTCGTGAAATAAGTTTGTGCGTATAACGTGGAGTGTGTCCAAGTGCGAGCAGTTTTTATGATTTTAGTTGTAAAAGTAGATATTAGAGTTGGTCTCAATAGTGATGAAAAAATACCACATTAATAAATTTAAAGAATTAGTTTAACTAAACACGTCGTCCGTCGTAATAATGATCATTTATTGTGGGAAACTATTTAAAATAATGTCTATAAAATATAACATACGTATAATAATATTATAATCCATACCAAACTCAATAGTTTATAATAATCTTCCAACCGAAATGAAATTTTACTAAAATTTGTTTGAGTAATAAATTATAAGGTAGTATGGCGTGTGCAATTTATTTGTGCTTATTTTAACATTCACGGGTTTTCACAAAATCGGATTGATATTGTTGACGATAATCTATTATGCATGTAACCTACCTATAGGTACCCATACTTATGTATATTATTTATTATAATATTATAAAAATCGCTCTAGAAAAATAAACATCATTATATAATCTATTATAATATATATATAAATATATATATCTCCATAAATATACGATATAATATGCATATTATGTTTGTATAGGTAATGAATATTGTATATTCATAAGATAGGCAAATTTCAATTAATTGTGCGAAAACGTTTACCTGCGGCTTTGCGCCTGTATAGAAAGATATTATGTGAATTTGATTAATAATAATTATTAATAGTGTTATGATATCGCCTTAAATTAATTTTAATTGAACAGCGAAAAGTCAAAACAAAATAAATAAAACGTAATGATGCACGTCATTGGATTCAGAGTACAGATTATATTGAGTTTTCAGAGTTATTTTTACGCGAGAATAACTCGATTAGAGACCTACATAGATTAAAATATTATCATAATAATAATATAAAAAACTAAACCAAGATTAACAAGCCCGCGGACCGCACTATACACTGTCTACTATAAGACCTTTTACATAAATTAATATTCAATTAGAATTTCTGCAAAAGTGAATTAGTTGCACAATACGCCTAATACTCACGCTTATTAGTTATTACCTATATATATATATATATATATATATATCTTATTTACATGTTGCATACAATATTTTAAGGTAATAGAAGTATAATGAATTTACCGTAAACGCCTCATGATGGACTCGTGATTATTTTTCCAATATAATTGCGTATCAGTATAACTAACACTTAGGCGTAGACACCTGTAAACATTGCATTTCCCAGGTTATTATTATTTTTTTAATTAATCAATATAAAACGTCAAAGCATATTGTGCTTTGTGGAATAAAACAATTAAATATTTATTATCTCATTCGAATGTGTACATGTTTTAATTTAAGCCGTTCACAAACAATCAACAAACGTAGTACACGAATACTTATATAATATAAATTATTTTAAACATTTCGCTAATAATTAACATAATTTATTGCGAAAAGATTAATATTGTAATTTCGTACGAACTGTTGAATGCTATGTGCACGTAATTTAGCCAATATTTTAAGTGAAAAAAAAATGGAAACGCCGCGAGCTCAGTCGACAGTCGTACGGTTAGGTTAGTGACCTAAGAATGCAAATCGATATTTTTCAATTAACTGTGTATATACCTATAAAGCCTTTCAAACAGAATTAATCACAGTCGAAATTTGGCAATTACGTATAATATAATATTATTATTGTGAATATGTAATAGACATACATAGTCATCATTTTATAAAATATCTTACGTATGAGAGAACACTATTTTTTATGCCGTATACAGGCCGTATCACTATGATCTGACAGAATAAAAAGATACTTCAGATTTCAGATGTTCGTGATAAATTTTGTAGATTTATGAACGTATAGGATTTTAACATACTTCACATACAATAGTAATAATTTTAGTTTACATTATAAATTATGCGCTTAATATTATTGTATCGTTTTAATATTCCAAAAATATCTTATTTCTGTAAAGAGATATAATCGGAGGTCAGGAAAGTTTTAAACACTTTTTTAAGTATATATATATTTATACTATCGTCTACCCCAACCTTTAACTAACACATTCTAATACCTTTTGGTAAATAAGTTGCAGAGTTAGAGTTGGGGGAAGACAATAAGGGGACAGCTGACCGCACCTCAGAAGCTAAAGCATTCAATTTGAATTAAAATTATTTTTTTCAATAAACATAACTATTTATAATCGAAATGTAATTGAATCTCATTAAACTATTTTATTAAAAAAAATTTAGTTTGATAAAATAAATATATATGCAGAGTAGGCATAGGTACTAAGTTCAATTTATTTTATCATCTCACTATTCCAATAATGTATTCAATATATAATATTAGTATTCTTTTATAATATTTAATAAAATAATATTATTTTCATTTTATCCTATTAAATATTTATATATCATGTATACTATTATATCGCGCATAGGTGTTGAGAAAATTAATATATGTAATGCGTACTTTTACGTTTAAAAGAAAAGAAAAGAAAATATAATTATTGTTATTAATATATTTATATTGTTTTATTTTAAAAACCTATTTTTAATATTATGTATAATATAATGAATAAATAAAATGTGTTAAAACTAAAATTTAAATTTGTTGTAAAAAATTAAAACTTTACATATGAGTACTTATATTAAAGTAACAATAAGTAATGCTCATTTAGAAATAGAACTATAGAAGTATTAATGAATACAAGTAGTGGGTAAGGATGCCTTCCCGACATCAGTTGCCGCAACGATATCAAATTACGATTTTTAATAAATAATTAATAAGAATTATTTATATTTACACGCATGGGAAACAGTATAATTAATATAACTGATATAACAGTACTATTTTTCATTTTGTGCCATTTTAAGCTTCCGTTATTTCGTGTCACCTGAATGTTGCGTCCGACAAATTTTAATGGGTTTTTTTTTTAATGACATTAGTGTTACACGTTATAATTTATAAATAATAAAATAAAAATAATTTGTCAATAATAATCAATAAAGGTAATAAACTATAGTCTAACGTTATAGATAATGTTTTACGTGTATTTTTCAATCGAACTATAATATGGTCGATGTACCTAAAAAACTATTTATTTTTTGAAACTCACTACTAGGTAAGTACTTATTACATTAGACGTATTTTTATCATAATATTATTTTTATTAAAAATAATCAGTTTAAAATTTCAACAGTACATTATTATTATCATCAAAAGTACAACAAAACATCGTCACGTACGTGATATATTCTAACAACTATACACGTTTAATATTATCATTATTATATTATTAAAATTTAAAATATACTGATTGCATCCGAGAGCTAAAGAAATCGACCACACGCGCGAGTCGAAACGGCGGCGTTCTATTATTCTATTATATTTTGACTGTCGATATTGGGCAATAAACTTACACGCCATAGGTCTGGATCGGTCGGTCGTGTCGAAATCCGCGAGGAAGAAATAAAACAACGCGATAATAGTAAACAAATGATTGTAATAATAATAATAATAATAAACGAGAAATACGACGTACGACGGACATAAATATTATAATAGTGGCCAATATAGTAATAATAATATTCTCATTCCGCGGTACAGTCTTCATAACTAGTTTTGGACGAGATTAGTTTTTCCCCCCTTGGCCATCCGTCCGACACGTTCACACGAATCACAAATGTTGTGTAGTATTTATAATAGTAATAATAATAATAATAATATATTATGTAGTCGTCATCGTGTTACTGCCGCCGCCACTTGGCGAATTTCGTATACCGATGTGGACGAAACGAAGACTTTTTTTTTTGTCTTCGCGTAGCTTACGTTTTCACGTCATTTTCGTATTTTTGCAAAAACACTGTTTTTGTAGCTTGATAAATATTATCGTATAATTGAGTAAAAAAATGTATATAATTCTTATAATTTTTTATAATTGCGAAAACAAATCGATGAATATAATTTTTAATATTAAATAAATCATAAAATTTAAACGGGAAATAGGTTTAAACTCAAAAATAATTTTCTTAATAATCGACTATTTATCAAATGCCCGATGTACAATTGTATGTATACTGTCACAGCTTATGAATAAAATAAACCAATACCTATATCATTATAGAAAAATCTTTTTTCCAAAAAAAAAAAAATACAAAAACTGCAGTCTCAAATCGTTAGTGTTAGCTAAAATGAATGGATCGATATATCTGTCTATTATTGTTGTGTATAAAAGATATTTTGCTGCGTAATACATATTATTATATTTGATACTATACACGCAGATAATGCCATAAGCCGTAAGTAGTGCGCCTAACAGACATTTTCAATATACGATGATATTGTAGCGCGTGACACCCGTGGCGAGCTCTCCTCTAGAAGTGACAAAAATGTTTTGGACCATAATCGTGTTATACAACGTAATAATAGACTAAGGGCAAGGTCGGCGAGAACATTAACCTTATACCAAGACCTCGCTTACAGTAACGGTATTACGTATAGTCTTCCCAAAGGCCACCGTAGCTGCTGACGATAGGGATAGTATAATATACTAAATTATATTATGTATTATAAAGGACGCCGATGGACGGTAAACACTACGCGTGTTACATAATAATATTATAATGTTATTATTAATATGTCGAATTAATAACGTTTGACAGCGTAGTATATGTGTGTAAATCGTTATTACGTCTTATTTTCTTTCCGCGTAGATATAAAATATTAAAATGGCTCGGACATCTGATGGCTGATGGGCACCGGGTCATATTATATTATTATTACTATTATGTAATCACGAAAAATAACACGTCGTTTTACGATTTCATAAAAGTCGAATGGAAAAAAAAAAAAAAATTAAAACGTTTGAACACATTCATTCCGTTCATAAAACGTACGGCGGTGGTGTTTACTGCAACGTGTATATTAAATATTGTTATTACCCATTATTATTGTAAAACCAATTGAGGTGCTTACATTAAAAACGTTCGTATAATAACACCTACCGCTGCAGCTCACGGGGGAATGAATGGACCCGGTGACTTATTCATCGTCGTCCGTCCGGTATATATAAGGCCATTCATCTCATAAATGATAATTACGATATTATTACGAGTTAGCAATGACAGAGAACAACGAAACCTGTTAAAACGTTTATAACATATTGTGATGTATATAATTATTATGATGATTTATGAATAATAAATTAGCGACTTGATACGACGGACCGTGATGAGACCTCTTTATACCTGTCCGGCCCGTCGCGATGTCATATTGTATTATTCTAATATATCGCCGTATATCGTATACCGACGATTTTTGCGGAAAAATAGAAAACCGTTGACGTGATGCGAATAAGAACGAAACGAACAGATTGGCACGATATGAGAGGTGATTTACCGAGCATCCAGAGATAGGCGAGAGCGAGATACTCGGATACTCTGCAGGTACTTGAAAATATTATATCTTACAAGACACTGTAGAATATTATATTATACGATACTATAATACATATTATTAGTATGAAACTTCTAGATCCAAACTGCGAGGTATTAGATTTTAGATAGGTACTGTACAGAATAAAATTGTTTTAAATGATTATAAATTTAGTAAGCGAAAAATTGTTACAACACCTTAATTTATTCAACTCAGTATAGCTATTATAGTAAGTTATGTACCTAACTATACTTATAAATTATAAAACATACCTGGTATAACGATACAAGTTTTGAAAATATTTATATTTTTGACAGAAATCCAGATCATTGAAACAATCATGCCGGTACACCAAAACGGATTACACGTACATCGATATTTGCGTTTAATGATAATTTACTGTCACCGTTCAACATTAATATACCTAATATTATCGTGACAGATTTTCAGAATCCCTTTATCCTGATCGAATCATTTGACCCAGATTCCACGTCTATTAAAAATACACTTAAAGACGCAAAAATAAATACAAAATATGTATCTAAAAAATAAATATTCAGTACACGACAGTGCGTGTGAGGTGTTGACCGTCCATGCGTACTGCACGATTTTAATGTATTCTAATCTGATTCTGCGACTAATGCGAAGCAGATATCGCATACACTATACAAGATCGTCGACTAAGTGCGATAAACATGTACTTTGCTTGGTTCAATATTATTATATTACGAACTAAACATTTTTTTATGTGCGTGGTTATCTGTGATTTTTTGGAAATGGCGTTAAATGTTCAATACTCTTATAAGTATTTTGTTTACGAAAAACGGGCCACGAACGAATAGGCTTCAATACAAAAATAGGCGACACAACTCAAAAAATACAATATTCGAGTCAATTTCAAAGTGTTGAGAATTCTGAATTTCGATAATAACGATTAGTGCGAATAATTTTCATTTTTTTTTATATATATATATTACTTTTATTCATAGTATTCAAAGGAATATAAATATAAGAGTCAGGAGGTACCTTTATTATGTTTTCCGAAACGTCTTTCTCTCACTGCTTGTAATGAAATCGGTTTCTTCACTAGAATATAGTGACATTTCAGAGGTGTTAAATTAAAGAATATAAATACGAAATGTTCACGTTTTATGTCGAAACACCGCAATGACTGATCGTGATTTCCCAGAACTTTTAAGCCACGGGCGGTGGAGCGCTTATATGATGCAGACTTTAAGCGTTTCGCAATCGCGCGTGCACAATATCAACAATAATAATAATAATAATACTATTGTAATAAAGTGTGCGTCATAACTATATGTATGGCATATATATATATAACACGTAGTCGGGGTAGCCTACCCCCGATACACGGTGCTCCCCCTCCCCACCGGACCGGTGTGTTTTAGCATACTTCGGTGGAATGGGGGCAACCTTGGTTTTGGGGGTGAGCGAGTGAGAGGACCATTTCATACGTATACCTACATGTTATATATATATATATATATATATATATATATTTATGTTATAGTGAAGTTTCTGTAGACGGTTGGCTTCGCACAAAGAAAACCCCCAGCCAAAGATTCGTGGCGGTGTGTGGAAAGGAGGGTGATCACGTGAAAGCAGGGGGATCGAGGGGCGGCGGCGGCGACGACGGCGAGGGACCGAAAAGGAGGAGGAGGGTTCTTCGAAATCTGGGCCGACAATACAACACGATGTTATATGTATATATAAAAACCGTACAATACCGTACCCCATAGGTATATAATATATACAGCGGGGTTCTCGTGCGCGGCGGCGGCGGCGGCCCTCTCACCTGGCCCGCACCACTCTTATTATATTATATATTCGCCAAGACCATCTGCTTTTTCTGTAAATTTTTTTTTTCTACTTATTCATTTCACTCTGCTGCAGCGGCGACGGTCTTGTGCCCGGTGTCTTGGCAATTTCTCTTTTACGACGACGGTGGCGACGGCAGAGGGTCGCGCGTACTATACCCATATACGTACGTAGTATAATATACGACAGCTACGTCGCACTACGCGTATTAGGTATTATATAACCTGCGTGCAATATGCATCTGCCTAATATTGTTGTTATATATTATTATTATTATTATTATTATTATTACGTTTGATACGAGGCAAAGATTTAAGACGGGCGCGAGCCACAGAACCGTAAAAACGTCAAATAAATCCGCGACTCGTACGGCCGAGCACGAGCACGCCACTGTTGAAGTCCCTCGTAAACCGCGTCCCCCGTCGCGATTGTCTTGACGACGGAAATCTTGTGTCGCGCCTCCCGACGACGGATCCCGCGACGACGGCGACTACTACTTTACGCATTATATATTATTATAATACACACGTGTATATACATAATGATAATATATAATATACGAGGCGACACCCCTTAAAAGCCTATTAAAAAACGATGTGTGGCGGTGCGGTTTATGTGCTGTATATATATATGTATTACTGTTGTTACACATAATATTATATTTTATAAATAAAAATATATACGCCACCGTGTTTATGTGTATTATTACGTTATTGTATTTTTTTTTTCGCGTTTATCGTTTAACGACGAAAAGAGTATCTCTGACGCCGCCGACGCCTTTCTAGAAAACCCACCCTCGGCGGCCGTGTCACCCTTGTCGAACAAAAGTCGCTCGTCGCACGTACCACTAAACCGCCGAAAACATAATATTATTATGTTATATGGATTTCACGACGTGAAATTTACTCAATTTAACTGCATAATATACATAATATATACCAATGTAAACGCAATGAGAAATACTTACTGCAGAAATGTTGATATAAGACTGTAAGTAAACAATAACTACAATATTAATACTAACGAAGTTTATAAAGTGATAATACGAAATGTCTACATTATAGCTATACACTAAAACGAAAACTAATTTTTTGAACCAAAAGATATTTTTGATGGAATCTTTATTTTATAGCTACCTTTCTTTTTGTTTTGCTAAAACTATACGAAATGACTAATATACACGATTTTAACAACATTTTGAAGACTTAAGCGCGAAAGTGAAAATCTTGCGTATAAAACGATCATGTATATTAATATTTATATAAAATGCACAATTCAATTATTTTTAGTGTTAAAAATTACCGCCAAATCAATATTATTCAACAAACCTATTTTGAATCTTTAAAATAATTGTTTAATTTTTTTCTCAAAACCGTTGTAACTCGTAGACAGCAATCACGACGACTGCAGTTATTCAATCAAGTGTTTAAATATATTGTATTTTAACTGAAAAGTTCGATTACAACCTCAGTGCCTATATTAACCTCACTACTAATTATTGCAATAAAATAAAAAATAATTCAATATCCCGGTAAAATATAATAGTTTCTATCGCATACATTTATTTGATTCGTTTCGACTGTTTCAAGATAGTTTGACAAGTTCATAATAACACAAGGTACCTATCGATATAATATTATCATGTTTTATTTCCACAACCTCGAGTGACTAGCCACTAGCGTGAAATTCTATTAGGAATATTGATTTCTGGAGTACATGCAAAAGTGTAAACACGTGAAATCATCAAATTGTGTTCGAGCCAATATCGTGCGTTTTATTTTCAGGACAACAGCAGCTATCAATCGAATAATTCAAACGGCAGTAAAAAAAGAGTAAACATTTAAATTGTGCAGCGAAAACCATAAACACACAATAAAATAAATTATAATTTAGGCCCATTATATTGTACTACGTAATGTCAACAATATTATATATGTACGCATAATACAATATTGAAGACACGTTAGTTTACTTTATTATTGAGACTATAAAACTCTATTTCGTTGGCTTGCTTTGTATTTTTGTATTGACGATTCCGAAAAATCCTTTGGAAACTTGTCAAAACGCCAACGCTATGTCTCAATCATAAATCGAGATGCTAATGAATGTTGCGCAACATTGGTATGTATGCGTCTATTCTACCTCATTAGATAGGTACCTGATATGAACTTTATAAACATAATATCATCATCACATATAGTTTCCGACTATAAACCTATGAGTATAACAAGGTTTGTAAATTATAATGTGTATATGTTTAATGTATACTTAATATATACCAGTCGATAGACGAAAACACAAACATGCATATTATATCAAAGTAATAGTTTTGTTTTGCATGTACAAATCTCATAAATTGTTAACGTTTTTATCATTTATTTAAATTAATTTGTGAAGTTTTTATAGTAAATAAGTTTTATTTAATTTAAAAAAAAAAAAAACATTAGTATGCACATTATAAATTATTTACTAAGTGGGTACCTATAACGTACCAGAAATATTTACTATTTAAAATAATTTTAGAATGTAGTTTTTTTTTATAACAAATCGAGGACGAAATGACTATTAATGAATTCACTTTGTATTTTTTGGGACATACTTTATGTTCTTTTTATGTTAGTGTATGATAATATATAATTATGTATTAAATATATTTTCGAATTTTCGTTAACATGATATTTTTGTTTAACTGCTAAATAATAACGTTACTGATCGATTTATAGTTAAACCATTCCATCGCTTTGATCTATAATTAATTTTAATAGATCACTATTTACATCGGAATTTTTATTGATATGAAATCGTCGCCAATCCAGTTTCAAGTACACACTTATACTAGTAAACCATTTTATAATACAATGTATTTTATCATACTAAAATAGCTAAATTGATACGTTTCTCTTTCACAAACAAAACTTCGAGTATAATTTCAATTTATAATACCTTATATTGTATTATATATCTTTCAGCTTCCGGTAATACAAAATAACCCAACCCTTTTAGTCGTCTCGGGAACACAACTGATATTATGTTCCTATAGGGTCGTACAACTTGGTTTTATCACTCTTCTTGTACAGCCATTGGCTTTTGAAGAGATTCATTTCTTGTTTAAATTTTTGAAAATATTATTAAATTTTAATGCCTTTTTGTTTTAATGAATAAATTATTATTATTACTTTATACTTTTATAGCAACGGTTTTCAAACTGTGGTACGCGGAGGGCCGTTTTTGGATAATAAATCCATTTAATTGTTGAATTTATATCTCATTTTAATGCCTTATTATTTAAAAGAAATGTATTTAACTGTACAATTTGGATTTTGGATCGTTTTATTTTTAAGCATTAGTGGTACGCGACTGATTGATAATATACCTAAGTGGTACGCAAAAAAAAATTGAGAACCGCTGCTTTATAGGTTTGATAATAATATCTACACATAGGGTATAATGATATTAAATATTTATTTTAATACACATTCGTGTAGATATAAAGTTATGAATTTTCGAAAACACTAAGTTTGGGGAAATCGCTTGTAAGACTTTGTACAAATATATTTAAATGGATAATAATTTATTAACAAATCGTTGAATGCTTATACAACATAATAATATTGAGGTGTTTTCAACAAATTTGCGCGTATTTCAAGGACTCTAATAAATTCTCCTAAGTTGACGGAAACAATATTACGGAGGGTTGCATATCATTCATTTGCTACAATTAATTCACCGCGCGAGTTAAGCGTTTAAGAACTTGATACTATGTTAGCTCAACTTAATTCGAGACATACTCGTACACGTCATGCAAGCAAACAAATTTAAATATTTAGGATTGACTTTGATATATCACCGGAGAATGATATTATTATAAAGCTATGTTGTGTTATCCGATATCATCGTGAGTAAATAATTACGTACAGTCAAGAACAATGAAAATTACATAGGCATATGAACCCGCATAATTTTTGTTAACAATGTTTAAATGTTTATTTGCCATTGTTCTATTCCGCTATCACAAGACCATGTGATTATTATAATATAATAATATTGTTATTACGAATGGAAATCGTAAACTTCCACCGCGACTTTATGTTACATTTGATAAAATAAAATTATATTACATAATACAGCATATTATGTTACTGTTTAGATTTTAAAAATATAGAAAGTAGATAGATAATATAAAAATAGCATTATCAAATTATTGAGTTTATATGAATTCCTGTTAACTGTTGTATGGTTTAGTAAACGATTAATTATTTCGAAATAATTGTGTTTTGAAGATACGAATCAACTGATAGAATTTGACATTCTTTAAGGTTTTTATCAGTACAAAACAACATTTGAAATGAGAAACACATTCACACGAAATTAAAAAAAAAAAGTTAGAAGTATGACATCATATACATAACTAATGACGTAAACATATATTTTTATATTACGCGAATATTACGTTAACCAATTGCTATAATAACACTATTATTATCTTTTTAAGAATTTTAAATAATTTGTTATTTAAATTAGTAATGAATTTTAGTAATTATTATTGTTTAATATTTATGGATGTTTGTACAATTATATTACCAATACTTTTTTTCACGGGAAAAACTAACCTTTACAGATCTGAGAAATTTCCTATCTCTCTTCCGCATTAACTGTTCCGGATCGATGTATCTTTTAATTCGAAAACGTCATAATGGCTAGTTTTCAAGTCTCGTTTTAATCTTTTTTTTTTTGATTAAAATGTCGATAAAATTGTTATTAATCTTTAAGAGTTTAAGACACATTGTTTACTGCGTAAGGCTTAACATTTATTACAAAATAATGTTTATTAAAATTCAAAAACAAAGAATATAATTTAATATTATATTATAATATGAAGTACAACGATGATTAAATGGTACACGATTTGTATACATGAAATATACGAATAACCAATGAATTAATTTCTAATACAGCGAAGTGGCGTTGTATTATATATATACCATTGTGAGTAAAATTTAGGGTTTATCGCTTACATCTCTCAAACACTTCGTGTTCACACGAGTTTCGAGGATTTGATTTTAAATTATTATTTTTCTTTTGATTTTTTTCACGCGGCAGTGTGTTACACGTTATATTGGTATTGTAATGTTTTTACTTTACTCATGCAGTACTACATGGCAATATATTATTATAATAAGACGTATTTATTTATGTTTTTTAAAGAATACTTTAGGTATTGAATAAATAGTATAATAGTTGCATGCCATAGATATCGAATATATCCGTCTAATATTTTTACCCTGTATATTTGGTACATATTATATCAGCTATAATAAGTACTGTTTTTGAAAACTTTTTCGTTACACGCGCGTTAGCGCAGTATTGCAGCTGAATAGGGAGATAAATGGATATATGTTCTAAATCAACAGTCTAGAAAAGGGAGACACCAGGTGCAAGTTTCTTTTTGAAAATCAGACGTTCTTTCGTGTAGGGACGAGGGGAGCTTAGGCGCTCCCAAAAATCGATTTGCAAGAGGTGAATAATGTACACCGCGAACTAAAAACCGAGGCACGGTATTTCACAAATCCAGTTCGCGTAAATATCTATTGTGCGAGGTTTAAAATAATAATAATAATAATAACAAGATTTTAATGTTAATACGCATAACACACAACATAAAATGTACTCCGCGGTTTAATCGTTAACAATGTCTCGTGTTTTGATATATTTATACTCGAATCGCGTTGTAAAAAATAAACACTGTTTTCGCGGGGTTTTATATTTTCCGTGCTATTTGCATATAATTATAGATAATAATAATATACGAATGTAATAATTACATTTCAAGCCAATCCCAGAATTTTCGGCATACCTACGCGACTAAATATCATAAAAACAATATTTGTCTATAATAATATAATAATTCATAACAAACACTGTGGCAGTGACGCAAGTACTTTTTATACAATGTTTGGCTAATAAAATGTTTACACTTTCATAATTGTTAAAATAATATCAAATTTTTAGTATTGATCATTTATATTATCACGTAATAGTCATGAAAAATAAGTAACGAAATGCAAACAACTAACATTTGGTTTTAAAACACTAAATATAGGTAATAGTTTTTTCAGACACCTCCAAAACATACCACTTACCATATACAAGGCTGTTCAAGCGATAAATTTGATTATTTTTGGTTTAAAAGAGCACTTTTTTTTAATTTTTTTGGCCACATTCGAACAGTATGCTGAATACAAATTATGCATACCGATCAAATGACCAAAAACAATAAAAAATAATAAAAAATTGCTTATCGTCAAATTTATCAAATTTAGGTATACCAACAACGTACAAAATCGATCTAGTTTTGTTAAATTCAGTTCTTCATACGAAGATTTTAAAACGTAATGCATACTGGAATAAAAACCATTTGACTGGTTAATTCTTTATGGTTTAAAAATTATAACACTACGCCAAACCCCGGGATCAAAAGATATATGACCATTTGTACTTTGTAGCTATAAGCATTACGGCTCAATATTAATTTTTTGATCCCAAAATAAACATAAATAAACCTTAATTTACGATCAAAAATGTACTTTCAAGTATTCGGAGTGTTATGAATTTATGATAAATTTGATTTAAAAAGTGACTTTAAGTTTCATACACTATTTTAACTTTTATGAGACTAAAAATCATTAAAAAAAACTAACCTAACCTAAGGAGTGGTCGTGAAAAACAGCAGACAAGCCACAGGCCGCGATGAAGATAAAATATTTTTAAAAAAGAAAAACTGCTAAATTATAGCACAATCAAACAAGATCGAAATCCCGACCTATTACACGGGAAAACTGAGATATTACCGTATAGGCTTGTAAGTTGTGAAATATCGTTAATATAGTTTTTTTACAAAGCCGACGGTGTACTATTTGTCGCAATACCGGTTTCACGGAAATTTGGCTGTTCAGCATCTCTTAATTCGAAACACACTCGTCCGTTGTAGATATCATATAATTTGTCTCTATCCGTTTTTGGTGCGAAAACTCGCGTTGTTAACAATAATAACGTTGTCAGATTAACAGACGCACTGCAGGCTATATACTACAGAACACAATGTTTATACGACGACAACAGCGGAATAGCTGGTTTAACACGAATTCGATTTTAACGTTTTGACGAGTCTCCCCTTAGTACGCATTACAATATTATACGCGTAGGCATAGCATACACTCATTTATTATAAAAATATATCATTAATGCGCTAAGGTATATATTATATTATTATGTACCTTATTTCACACCGAAGTGCACAGGAAATGCGATGTGTTTTATGTATAGCTTTTTATACGGTATTATATATCTTGGTATCTATCTATCTATATATATATATATATACGGTTATATACTATTTAAGTATATACGGTCGTTACAAATTATATTATATACGCGGTAGCAGCGACAGCGGTGTCGTACTTGAAAAATTGTATATATATATATACATGAATAGGTGATATATAATATATATAATAAGTGGTTCCCGTCGAAACCTTAATTATAAAAACGACGACTATAAATATTTATAAACAAACCAAATAATGAAATAAATTGCTACATAATATGACGACGAGTCCGCGCCGGTTCGTTTATCCATAAATAATGATACGGAACACGTTCAACAATAATATATACTCCCCGGTCCGTGTATATGTGCTATATATATATTATATATATATATATGAAGCATAATATGCAGTGCGACTGTCTTTATGCAACTATTATTGTATTTCGAAATACAAAATATAAAAACGTCACCTGCCCCGTCCCCGTTATGTGCGCGTTTGTATATTATAGTGTTCCGAAAAAAATATTACCGAAAATAAAATGGTGAGCACACTGTAACTGTCGAAATTGCACGAGCGAATGAAAGTTTAACGAGACAACGAATATTGTTATAGCCGTGTTATGGTACAACAATGGTATAATACGCGTATTACGATAACATTCCATCGGGGGACATCATTTTCGCAACGTCTCTCGCCAAAAAAAAAAAAAATAAGCGATGAGGCCAAAAATGATATTCGTGACACTATATGAAACATTACACCGCGATCGGAGTATTATGTAAATATATGCGAACGAACCGACTTGTCGTCAGCCGATTGTTCTTACGTTTAATCGACGTTTGGAGAAGACCGAATCCTTCGAGCGGAAAAATATACTTAAATAATTTAATAATTGAAAAAAAAAACGTGATGTATTCGCACGACAACAGCGATTTTCCACTCAGCAAGCAGTGCTTTTATATCGCGAAGAAAAATAATTATAATGGACAAGTAAATTTGTATGTCTGTTAGAAAAAAAAAAAATCGTTTGTAGCCTATTGTAGATACATCAATTCGCAACCATCGTTTTCTAAATGTTAGTCTATTCCAATATAATCGTGTATTTTTGGAAATATAACACTACATTTTTATCAAATAACACGCAGCACATACAGTTCACCGTACTTTGGGTACGTACACGTTTTAATAGTATTTACTTAACATGGAAAGCATGAGTAATGCGTATATACACACATATATAAATAGTGTCCGGACTTGTTATTTACTGATCTGTAGTACCTAAAAAATTAACACGAGTAAAGTATACAAATCATTATTAAGGCCCATCTGAGCTTATTGTATGCAAATCTGAAGCTGCGCCAAACCGTCTCAAACTCGCATCATTCAAATTTTTCAAAATATTTCTCTCCGTGTCATAGCCCCAGTCCCGCGGTATGAAATAAACAAAGTACCTATTACAAAATGACTTAAAAGTTGATACAGTCAATCAATTGGCTGCTAAAAATACTACACAACGTTTTACTCAAAACTTTTACACGGCCCAAGTCCTCTCGTTTTCCACTTATCCTCACACACGCTCTTCGACAACCTCTCTAGTCGTTTCAAAAGATGCCGATGCTGTGATTTATTAAGTTGAATTAAATAAAATCGTGTTCTGTAGGGCTCTATCAATGGACACCCTTATCAGATTAATCGAAATCATATATATATATTATATGTTCATGTCTTTAGATTTATTTATTACGTTATGTAACAAGTACTAATAACACATATAGATTGTAAGTTTTCTGATCAATAAAAAAAACAGGAGTATATTATATTATACTATCATCTAAATAGTGATGAGCTCTACCATAAAATTTGATGTTTGTAGAATTTAACGTGGTTATTATTATCACAACTTATCATTTTACAAATGTTAGAAAATTATTAATATTTACAAATCGATTTGGTACATTGGTAGTCCATGGCAAATTTTATTGTATTTGTATATATTATATTGGCGAGCGGACAGTGGTCATTATATTAATATTTCACTGTGATTCGTGGACAATTTGGTTGAGCATATTATGAGTTGTGTTAACTTGATTACTCATAATAATATGAATTTAAATATCGTGACTGCGATAGCAAAGCAGAGTGCCGAGTTCGACAATTTTATTTTTAATCTGTTACGGGTTGCGATTTGGGCCACCTTATAGATTCACTGCGGATGAACAGTGTTCAACGTGTCTTTAGGGATAATCTACTTATCAGAGTAACGCTCTACTGGGTCGTAATTTATCATTGCGCTTCCAACGAAAAATGATCGTATACCTTAATAGTCAATAAAAATATTTATGGACATCGTACCATTTGTTATATAACAAATGGTACGATGTCGATAAATTATTAATTATATATATTAGGCACATAAACAATATAATCTTTGATTGATAAATATTTCGTTCATCGACGTTTTGTCCGTATGTGGTCTCGACACGTTTGTCGTCGTCTTCGTCGATATAATAATATGTATCTCGTAAATTCGGTGCGGTCAGTGTCGTAAATTGACGTATTTCTCTTCGAAAAAACCGACAGTATGATTAAATGCGCACGGCTGCGGTTCATATTATTATCATTCAATTATAATCTAATCAAACGTTCGTGTACTTAAAAGAACATAAAACATAAAAAAATTATTAACATTAAACATTTTCGAATCGAAATCACAGGTTCGTTTCACACAGATAAAGAAATGATATATTATAATAATATATAATTATGTACGTCCATTTAGACGCGAACCGTATAATTTAAAAACCAGATTGGATTTAAACATAAATGCTGTATATTATGGCCAGTGTACATCGTATGCCATATGCCTGAGTATATTGCTATCTGTTCGTTCAAATAATAATTCATTAAATACGAGTATCCAGTAGAATCCAAACATACCATATTATTATTATGTTTATTGAGTTGTTTCTTCCGATGTTAAACAAAAGTTTAATTCTCATTGATGGGGAAAACTCAAAAAATATGATGTTACGCCGCTGATATATTATAAAACCAAACATGGCATATCGAATTCGGTCTGTGCTAAATGTGCAAATTGCTCACCTACAATTAATACACATATGAGTATGTTACGTTTTACGCTCCAATAAAACTCGGTGGATGTATCTAAATGGTTAGGTTAGGTTGGTGAGTAGATTTTATTGAAAAATTTCATAACTAATTCTGACAGGGAAGATAGATCGAAATTAGGAAAAAATCAATTTACTACTTTTTCTTACAAGTTAAACTAAAGAGCGGCTTTTAAAAAAAAGTGATTTATAGTTTATAAATAGCCTTTAAAAAGACTCAAGAAAAATTGTATTACAATGAAAGATCTTTTGATCAAAACTATTCCAACACCAACATTGGTAATACTATATATACTATATAGTATGTAATAACTAATAAATTATTATAATATATTATTAATCC
Organism: Rhopalosiphum padi; assembly: GCF_020882245.1. NCBI lineage: Eukaryota > Metazoa > Arthropoda > Insecta > Hemiptera > Aphididae > Rhopalosiphum > Rhopalosiphum padi. Next base: position 4,558,367 of record NC_083598.1, on the reverse strand, counting down.
ATGTAATACATGTTTAATTTATTTTATTTTTTTGAGTAAAAAAATTAATTTTTTCTTCTAAAAACTATTTTTAATTTTTATATAAACTTAATAATAATATACTTATTGAATTATTTATTTGATAATTCTCTATTATTGTTTTTATTAATACATCTAAAGGACTCATATAGGTACAAGAATGATTTTTTAATCATAATTTAGTCTTTAAATCTACTTATTTGTGTTAACTTAATATTTTAGGAAAAATCTACTATTTAGTCCAAGATTGTGTATTAAATTAAAATTGTGTTTTAACTAAAAACATAAGTGATACTAGTGTAAAAAATAATTAAATAGTTTTTTTTAGTCGTCTATCTGTTTAAATATTTTTCAGTCCTAACTTATGGGTTAATTAATAATATTATCCATACAAATATACGGAGGGCTATATGAATCAGGAAAATATGCAGAAGGAAAAAAATCTGGGGTCGCGGTATTTTCATGGAACGGTATATCAAAGAAATTATATAGTAGAGGAATGGTATTTACCGCGCGTATTACCTCGATTAAGGTGAGTTACTGATTGTATTTTGTTCTGATTAAAAAAATGTTTAAATACTTCTATTTAAAAATAAATGTTTCGTAATTTATCTAAATTTATTTTATTTATTTCGGAAAATTAAAATATTTAGTCCTGACTTTGACGAGTGTTTTACAACAAAATAACAATTACCTAATTGTTTGAGTATTAGATAAAAAATATTTTAACTATAATATTAACGGTTTCCTTGAGACAAGTGCGTTGATTGATTCCTCCACAAGCCATCTGTTGACCTACGACGAACGTGTTTTTTAAACCATCCGCCATAGGAAAATCACACACGATATATACGATAATTCCAATTTTGGATGACTTAAATCATCCGTAAGACCGGATATGGATGACAGCTAATAGTCGGCTACGGTATACCTATGTCACTATTGACATTAAAAGCAGGAAGTTTTGAAGTTGCGCGAGGGGGTTTTAATCGAATAAAATAATAAACGTGGATGCTGCATTGAAATTGATCTTTTTTGTTAACTCCAACCGAATTGTGTTTACGATGTTCATTGCGATAATTAATTAAAAGTTTAAGTTAAAATTCCGCGGTTTTGTAAGTTGTTATTTGGCTTATACAGTGCACACGTTCACTTGCCTTACAATACTTAATAACAATAACAACAACGGATTTCCCGTCTGTCGCGCCGGAAAAGTATTAAGTCTACGCTAGAAACGTATAGTATTAAATTTCGAAAACGCGGGTGTTCATCGTTGTAAACATTTGTTTTCAAGGACAAAAGATGCACACGACGTTATAATCGTCATTGTATTAATCGAATTATTTAGTATATAATAATACGTAGTAATAATAATATTGTCAACAAAGTCCGAAATCAGACATTAATGTATCTACCACGCGTTAAGCACGGTATTTGATAAAAAAAAAATCTAAGTTTATCCTGCCGCCAAGGACGCGACGTTTTTGGTCCGCTGGCATAGTACCTACATATACTTATGATAAATATACGTCTACGCGTTTTCCGCTAAAAAGTGTAGGTAATAATTTGTTGCATGTTTAGTTTTTTTAGTATTATTATAATTATTATTATTATTGCTGTTATATTTACGCGCGACAGGTTTTGACAAATACGAAAAAAAAAACCATTGTTACGAATATTTTTGTTCTTACAATATTACAATGTTATGTGTGTGTACATTTGAATACGGACAGTTAATGGCACGCGTCTTCATAAACGAAAATTCGTGGGTTGAATCGGTTGAGGTTGCTCACGTTTTGTTTAATATAATATGTAAAGGTATATACGTATAATGGATATATGTCAGGATAATGGAAATGTAATTTTATTTCGTTGTTTCGTGGCACATTACACTGCGTTTATTATTCCAAATCGAAGTTAATAACATGAGAATCGGATTGTCAAATAAGTTCGACACCAGTCACCAACGGAATCTATTTTATAATCGACCGTTTATTCAAATATTTAGAAATATATACCTAATATTTGGGATATTTTATCAGACAGACCCGAGTCTAAATAATATCCCGAATCTAATTATTTATAATTTATTATTATTATAAATACCTCAAGTTTTATTATGTTTATAAAATGCTGATATAAACGTTTGGTGAACACTTCAATTACTGAAGGTTATTTGTTTTCGAGTTATACCAGAAAACCAAATGTTGTCGAAAACGAATACATTTTCTCTAATTTTTGTTTGTTTTTGTTGTTTATTTTGTGAAATACTGGGAATTTTTATAAACTTAATCCAATTTTCTATCTGAAATCACGTTCAAAGTTGAAGTTCGATGTATTTTCTCATCTACTTATCGTGTATGTAGACACAAAAATGAAAAATACACATCATCATTGTAAAATCAATAAATTCATCGCTCCGCTTAAATAGATGGAAATATAACTTCTTTTTTAATAAATCAAATTTATTATATCAACATTAATAAATATTATAATGTTACAAATATAGGTATGGATATTATATTTAATATATTCTATTAGATAATAAAAGAAAAAAAATATCTATTGTTTATAAATTATTTGACTGGTCTATGTAGTCTTCTAAGAAAATATTTTGAAGTAGGCGTTTTTTAGTGTAGGTTTTTATGTTTTTTCGCTGATTTTGAAATATAGAAATATCCTACTCGACGGTGACACTTTTTAATTCGTATAATATAAGTCTAATAAATTTGAATGATAAATCGCGACGTAGTCAGTTGTGCTAAGTTGCAGACACTGATAATGCCATAATTGTATTCGAGTTGTGTTAATAATATATATTATACAAACGTATTTCAAAATCATATTTATTTATATTTGAATATTTTTCTAATTAATTCATACCTACCTTTCGTTATTACTTATTACGGACGAAAATAATAATAAAAACTACGCAATAAACGTAACGTACTACCATAAATAAACTGTGAACGAAGTATGGTTTGTCTAATAGTTTAGACACGCAACCTTAACCACCACGCGTAAAGTGATTTGAAAATGTGGTGTACCGTTCTACCACATTTTCAAATCACTTTCCACGTTCGTTTAAAAAGGTCTGTGTAAGTCTTTTCGAAAGAGAAATCCCCACGGACCCGCGTAATATAATATGACATATATATATAAATACACGAAGTGTAGTTCATCGAGTGACGAATCGTCCCAAACATGATTCACCTCTCGTAAATAGATTGCGAGTACGTTTTTGGTGTAATCTTTTTATTTTTATTTTTGAGTGTTACCCATCGAAATTGCTCTGATCTGTAACAAAATTCAATCTCGTCTGACTATTCTGTAATCATAAATAATAATATATATAGCAGTAGACATTATATAATATTAATATGTGAATACAATTTCGAAACTAATTAATTATAAATACGTATTAAGTTTTCATTCCTGTTAAAACACGAGTAATTATAATATTTTAATTAATTGTTACTTAGAATCGATTGTAAATAAATAAACGTTATGTGTACTGCAGATTGTAGTAAATTAAAGTTAACCGTTTAATAGTAATATAGAAGCCTGTGACGTTAGATTGGAAAATTTGAATTGTGAACGCTAATATCGTTGTTCTAACACTTAAAACTTTGTAAAATTTATATTTACACTTTTAAATTTATAAATTAAATCGTAATAAACGTGTTTAATATCGACTGGCGGCTACTATATAAGTCCCAAACCGTTTAAAAACACAAATGTAAATTTGATTATTTTGATTATGGTTTATGGTTATGGATTGTCGTTATTAATTTATAAAACATTATTTCTGAACACAGCGCAAAAATTAAACATTACGTTAACTATCAATTTTTCAATCTTTCACATACAGTACGTACAGGTTTGTAATATTACAATATTTTTTAAAAGAAATTATAATCTTGGCATGTTTAATTTATTATATTATATTTCGTACGATCGCCGTAACTATTGTCACACGAGATAAAAAAAACCGTACAACGGGACTGGAAATCGTACAATAATAATATTATCTTGATAATAAAACCATTATAATTCAAGGGTAGTTGCTTGCGCTACACAATGATATTTCTCGTATTTTAAATTAATTGTTTATGGACATAAATTTTTGGTGAGAACGAGAATAAAAATAAAAACCGTTCGAGCCCAAATAACGTATTATAATAATGTTCCGAGTGTGCAGCGTCGTCTGAAATCTGAACATTTAACATCGGTGGTGTCCACAATATTATTATTATTATTACACTCAACCCTTATAGATAAAGAAAAAAAAATACGATATTAAATTATATAAAAAATAATAATAATAAAAAATGTACAGCTCTTGAATAATATTAAAGAAAGGAACACAACGCACACAACAGCAGATGTTAGATTACGACTTGAAACGAAAGGAGCACCTGTCTACGTATAATATTGTAACGCAGCAGTCGCACACACACACACACACACACACACACACACACATATAGATTGACCTCGGCCCGTTCGTGCGTACGGTTACGACTCTCGGAAGCCGCGACAATGATACTTTCGGACATCGCGTGTGTACATACGACTATTATATTATGTACGAGTATAATGTATAATATATATTTATATAGTGCGTACGAAGGGACGTGTACACTCGCTTTTATTGGAAAATAAAAACCAATAAATTATAGGGAGTTTTCAATTATTATCGACGAGGACAGACAAAAGCGCACTGCGACCCCGAGAGTTGTATTATTATTATTATTATTAGTGAGTTATTATTTTATAGCAGTAGCAGCGGCGTTAACGCTATTGTGTGACGCGTGATAATTATCCACTTCAAAGGACGACGACGACCGTGTGTATATTATGACATTTCGGCCCCGTAAATAGTATTATAACGTACGATAATGTAATCATCTGGCGACTATTTTTAGCGTCATCGCAGGCGACGAGGATCCCTCCGAGCGGTCGACAAAATAGAAATAATCATATACGAAAACGGCGGCCGTCAAAGTCTCGAGGAGCGATGCCCGTTGCCGGCGGGACGCGCGGCAGATTCGAAATTAAAAATAAGCATAATAACATTACTATTATTATGTATACGCTGCACACAAACGACAGAGGACGTGAAGGATTACGTGAAGAAAATATACACGATATTTAACTACATTATATGCACGTGTTACGGTGTGTTACACATTAATTGTGATTATAATATTTAAACGGCTAGACGATATGAAATATGTTAGTACGATATATTATAGTAAACGGTGTATTATAATGACGTGTTGTTATTGACTAAAACATATAAACTTAAATAAATTAAGGAATCTTTTTATTTCCGTTTGAAACTGATATGAACCTATGTATGATGTATGGTAAAAATAATATTAAAATTAATGTATAAGGTTATTAAAAGATAACAAATCGAAAAATACGTAATTTATAATGATACATACAAAAATCATACTTTTTTTTTGACGTGAACAATACGGCGGACTAAAGATGTACAATTATTATACACATTTATATAATATAACATCCATAGCGATAATTTTTACTTATCTCAAAACATTTTTTTTTTTATGTGTTCTTTAATTATTTTTACTTTCCAATTTATTGTCAAAATTCCTCGACAAAATCTGCTTAATGATGATGGTTGTTTCTTTTAATTTTTTCGAAATATTTTTTTTCTTTATAAAACCATTAAAGTTTTTAATTTATTCGGAAAAAATGTGACGTTTATACACGGAGAGAGCGGGCGTTAAAATAATTATCACGGGGGAGCGAAAATATTGAATGCTGAATATTATAATTTATATTATCTCCGTATAGCGACACCTAAAATATTATAATCGTCACGCGCTGTACCTATATAACCTAACCTGACCTATGGTATACGGCACGGAGTCTCGGACGATCGACAATAAGTACATATAAATACCAAAGCCGTTTATTGTTCCTGCACGGTTATCATTTGAATAAAACAAACGCGTGTAACAATACCGCAGTCTTATAATTTAAAGGGGTTGGGTTCGAAAATATTTTTTGATACACGTCGTTCGGAATATTAATTTACAACGCGTGTCGTACGAGCCGCGTACGTAGTTGTGTATTATTGTAGGTGCATAAAATAAACGTTAATTTGAGAGAGTGTTGTAAGTTATTACATATTTCTGATGTGAGTTCACATAGTGGTACCTATATAGGTAGGTATTATGTAATAATTTATAATTCACGGTTAAAAACTAAAAAGCCGTAATCGTAAACGTAGCCGGTAACCAAATTACGGTTAGTCAAATATCTTCAGTACACTATATACCACTCGAAAGAATGTACTATTACCATCTCCCTCTTACCGTGATACTATAATATTATATTATGTACAAGGATGAGTTCCTTGTTAATATACCGGACCGATGCGATGAAATTAATTCGATTTTTCGATTTCGAAACAATCGACCCACTGTAGTTGGAAATCGATAAAATCAAATAAATATATTTTAAGTTTTAGGTCGTAATAATATGTAAAAACTAAAAACCACTATAAATTCACGGTAATGATAATTACGTACAGCCCCGAGTTGGGTACCAAACCCGAATTAAAAGCAGTAAAACTCGAATTCGACAATAATTTCGAATGTCCGTGTGAATGAAATTTCTCAAAGCGAATGTATTTACTATAATATATTATAGGTAATGTCTTATACACTTGAGTTTAGAAAAACATAATATCATGTACCTACTATGTGGTTTGTCATAATATACTTTTGTTATTTTACGTATATATGTGACCGAGGCGATATCATACAGATCCGGTTTTAACGGATTATTAAACATATTATAACGTCATATTGTTTATCTTAATGGTCGGGTTTTAAGTGTACAAATAAAAAAATGCTGATTACGAAATTTTCAAGTTGAAAAAGAAAAATCAGATAAATACATATTGCATTATTTGAATCGTTTAGCATACTATTTTTGTATTAGCAATGGCCTTCAATTTATACGTACCAGTTGGTTTATACCTACATTATTTTCAGCTTTGGGATCCCTAAAAATTGAAATAAATTGCGTTTTTAAGATATTAATTTTTAACATTACATATATAGGTCAAAAATAAAATTACACAGATATAACGAAAAAAATATAGCTGTAGATTTGATAAATTTAATTTTCAGATATCATGACGCGTGACCATTTTGTTATACATGGTTTTTTATGATCAGTGATATATTATAGATCATTTCGGATAATAATTGTTAACGTATTATATATATTATATTAATATAATCTGATATATCATTAAAAGCCATTCATGAATGGCTAAAATGTAAAATAGATATTTTTCGGTTAATGGCTTAATGCCTTGCCTGTATTATGGTTTTACGATATCAAAGAAATGAAACACTCCGATCTCGTTACAAACGAGTTTTGAAAGAATAAATTCCAGAGTTGTTCGGTAGTTAATTCCGTGTTAAAACATTTAACGGAAACCCGATACCTGTCAAAAACTCTTAACGTCAACATACGCATATTAGTTCATTTGTATGTAATAAACTTTGGACATGAAATATTTTCAAAAAATACCTTCATATTAAGACCATTACTGTATTTTATAAATATTATAATGTTAATTTTAAATATATGTAGGTAAGTATATATATAAAAATATATATTGTTTTTTCAATGAAAATGATCATCAGTTACCCTAATTGATAAATAAAAGTACCTACATAATTTAAATCACGATCAACGTTTCAATATGAGATCGATATTTAGACAACCATTAATGCAGAAAATAAATTTATAATTTTCACGCCAAATCAACTCAACAAGTCAATTTACGATATTTCATAAGTATTATGGCACATGTACGTACAGTGGCTCACTATCTAAACTCAGTGGTTCCCAACCCAGGGATAATTACCCCCGTGGGGGTAAAAACACGATTTTTGAGAGGTAAAGGTTAAACCGTTAAACTATTTATTTTAATTTTAAGTACTTATTATCTATTTAGTCATGTGTACTATGACTATAAATGTAATTGTAATAACTCTTGTTTTCTTGGTCTGAAAAATTAAAATAAGTTATAACTATAATCATAATATATAATATTTTGTTTCCGTTATTTTTTTACTCGACTTTTTTTTGGGAGGGAGGGATATTTTGTTAATATCTAACCTGACTTATGGGTAATAGTCTCAAAAAGGTTGGGATTCTAAACTGTCAGCTCACCTTTTTTTTTGTTGGTAATGTAGTTACAGACCCGATCGAATATTAGTGTTATACTCAATAAAAATAATTACTGTTAATTCAACTTTTTAAAAGTTTACATAAATCGGTGGTCATCTCTAATAATTAGATATACATCAAAATAATACAAACATAAAAATAACGATTAATATTGTACATTATATTTATTACTTTTTTTAATGCGATTTCGGATAAACCGAAATATTGTTATTATTCCAAACGATTCTTATAGATTTTATTGATTTTAACTATAGATAGAGTTCTACAGGGTATTAAACAACGCAGTATATTATTTAAACCAGAATAAAATCGTAAAAAGTGCAGTAAGTGCATAAATGCATAATAGTTCCTAAACTTAATAATTTAAGAAGTATCAACATCAAAATATAAGACTGTCGAAAATAAAAATCTATATTTTTAATGATTTTATTAGTTGACAAAAACGTATTAGTCGAAAATCAAAAAAAAAAATAGTTCATTAAATCTATGTAAAAAGTTTTAGTTGACCAAAATTGCTCTGGAATAAGTTACATTAAGTTAAAAATAATGTATTTTCGCACAATTTTACAGTACCTAATAATGCTAATGAGAAGGAAATTTGTGGACAGAATCAAACACTCATTGGCACACACCCTGTACAATGTGATGATGTATGCTCATTATAGCACGTAGGCTGCATATTTTAATGTAATCGACAGTCGTATTGTGGTAAACGCCCGTCAACAATAGCTGATGACGGAGACCTATTATAACGATATATTCTGCCCGCTTAACCAAGTTTGTGTTTCAGCAACATCATAGTCGCGTACTACATAATATTGATTTATTAATTATCATTCGGATTATACGGTTATTAAAACCACAGTGTTTAAACACGTTGGTGGAAATCGGGCTTAGTTCCTTATTAGTTTAAGATTTGAAAATAATTTTAATATTTCAGATTTACGAATTTTGTATTTTTGTCCGTAGAAAATAGTGATAATCAGATAGATTTATGTATAAAATATAATAAGGATGAATATTTAAGTTCATATTTTCCACAAACAGTTTTTGTTTTAATACTACCCACGAAAATAAATCAAAATAAGTATTGAAATCCATCATTTAATCGCCATGATTACTTGCGTGGGAGTTGTAATTAGACTACCCGTCGGAGTGTTTAAACTTCTCGATATTCATCCAATTGAAAAACGGTTATATTTAAATATAAACGACTTGGGTATTTATATTGAATATTTAACGTATAATTGGGTACAAAATGACTTGAAAATGTTCGCAATTTGAAATACCTATTCGCCAAATACAAAACAAATTAAAAGATTTTGTATATATTGTTGTGTATTATGCAATGTTAATAATCGTAATTTGAACAAAGTGAGAAGATTTTTCTATCGTGATTGGATATTTTAAGTTGCTGAATGATTTCACTTAATTTCCATTAATGCCCGTAATATGTACCTATTGTAATATATTAATATTATAGTATGCAAATCCCATATGGCTTTGGGTATTACGAGTGTAAATACCGTACACAATGCACCAACTGCGATGTAAAACTGTTATATTTTTTTCCCGTAATTGGGCCAAAGTTTGTACACACGCATGCCATCGCGGTTACATACATAATAATATTACTGTGTACATAAAATAATATGTATCTTTTACTCGCGACGATTTTACGTTCGCTTCGCTCTCTCCGCGGTGTACCCATTTTGTGGGTTATAATATCGTCGCTATAAAATTTACATATTTTTTTTTTTTCTATGAATATGCATAAATGTACAATACCAATAATACGAGCGTACCTCACATGACACGTTTGTTAAGTGTATTATATTTTTTTTTAATGGTTTTCCGACAGTGGCGACTGTGTACGACGACTCGCGGACGGCGACGAAACACGTGCAGCGCGACGGGCAATAATATTAGAGACAGCAACAGCTGCTGTTTAATAATAATATATGTATAGTCTCTGCTGATATTCAGCTTCTATCCAATGCAGTGGCGTGTTCACCACTGAGATATCGGCACAGTGACACCTTTTTACCATATAATTATATGTTATGTACGACTCGCGGCGTACTTAACTGTATACACGTATATATTATTATATATTATAGACACAGTGGCGCAGCCAGGAGGGGTTCACGGACATACCACTTCATATCGGACAGCGCTTAATAATTTATCAAGTATATTGTTTATAAAGAATATAATATTAACTAAATAATCATGGTTTTATGATTTTTATTAAGACAAATCACTTCTTATACCTATATATGTATTATATATGAATATTTTATTCTAGACACATACATTTTATATAATTACTTCTATGAAAAATTTATATTTATAATATTTAACAAGATTATAAATACATTTTTGTTTTTAGTTTCATTAAGTAGTTTTATACATTGTCATCGTTTCAACCACTGTGAATATGTTTTTATTTAATATTTTAAACTATATATATTATACACAATATGCTATGGTGCATTATAGCGTTGTAATAATTATAAAATTATAAATTGCAAAGCATTAGCCGAATATCGTTATAATACACTTGTGCATCGGCCAATAGAATTAAAAATTAAAAATTAAAAATTCTCGATTTCCAAGACTTACTTTATGTGTACTACTTATATAGGTTATTTTTCTATATTTTCGAATCATATGTACGATAAAAAGAAAATCAATTCGTACAAACCTCTTGATTTCATCGGAGTTAATTAACCGGCCTCGATTAAGGAAAACAAGTCCACGGGAATCAATTTTTATGCAGCCGTATTGCTAATACTGTAAAAGAAAAAAAAATAGTTAAAACGAGGGAGGAGTTCAAATACCCTGCAAATTACAACTTTTCACCATGCTATCTGCAGAGATGAAAATTATACACATATTATCTTTATATTATATAATATTATCTTTATGGTGTAAATTTTAAACTCCGCCTCCTCAACTCGACAAAACACGCGGGTCCCATGCCGATAAACGTTGATAACGCGTACGATATCGTTTTTTGTAAATAACATAATATTGTGATTATATGCCGACCCGGCCGGACGACGTCATCGTGTACAACAGTCCCACGTACGAGCGGTCGACCAACGATGACGCGGCCGCAAGCCGATTTGATCCGAATTACAGGGACTTTTAAAACCGGACATTATATCACATGTGTGTGATAATAATATTATATCGTAGTTACCACGCTGCGGGGCGCGTCCGGGGCGATTCAATTATTATTATTTACCATACCGGCGGCGGCAGAGGGTCTTTGAAATAAACTATATAAATATAATAACCCGGGTCGGACGGCGGAAGTGGGTTTTCTCGTTAAAATTTCTCTTGTGCGCGAATTTCATTACACACACACACACACACACACATAATAAAACATAAGTATATATCATAAAATTTATTATTATTGTGTTATAAACGCGCCTCGTGAATTCGTTTAGACCGCAGCTGATTCTGCCATCACGTCAATTAGCTGCCATGATTCATATCGACTCCCCCGATTCCTCGAAACATCCCGAATTTTCACCAATTATATAAAAATCCTTCGTCGGCTCGTTTATACCGCCGCCGCCGCCGCCGGGACACACGCGCCGATCGCGATGCCGATCATAAATTTTGTCGATATAGCGTTTCCCGACCATCGCGCACGCCCATTATTATTATAATATACATGATAAATATCTCTCTAAACTGCGCAATAACGACACCGATGGACCTTTTGGTTTTCAGCAATTCATAATAATATATACTTGACATTACGATTGCGACAGAGCCACGCACTGTTAGGTTAGGTTATTTTCCCTTGTTTCGGATGTCACTGCAAATAAATGTTTCTCGTGACTTAGTTGAAAATTGCCTTTTCTCCGATACAAAATTAAATCGCAATTCCGTATTTTAATAGCACTCATATTCATTATAATATAAAAATACACTAAGTACAATTGTATCATTTGTATTATATTAAGACAGTGCGTCTTTAAATACACATATATGTCTAACTACGCAGTTGTATCAGTAATTACATACACGTACGTTTTAGTCTCATTTTTACAATAATTTTAAAAGGATATCGTTCGTATATATAATATATTTATCTAATGATAATATTATTATTTATTAGGCTCTTAGCAGTAAATATTGATAGTTCATGAATCTGGAAAAAAAAGGCAATTAAGAAAAGCAAAGAGAAAAAAATATATACTGTATAGGTATGAATAAATAAAAAAGCAGTATATATATATATGTATATAGCTAATAAAAACTAGATAATTATTATGTTTGTTTATTGTGCGTTTTCGAATCTTAGATGAGCTAAGGTTCAAATTCTATTCAAAGAAAACAAAAATATTGTTTCAATTTAAATATTTAAGTAAATAATTGTACTGCTTTTTTTCCATAATACGCCTTTCTTTCATTTCCTGTTTTTCCTATTACCTAATATGTAATAAAACTATACGATATCATTAACGTATTTATATGTGTCTAACTACGCAGTGCCAGTAGTACTTACTCGCGTATGTTTCAGTTTCTTTTTACGATAGTTTTAAAGACGTCGTTCGTATAATACAATTATTTCATAATAATAATTGGGCGCAAAGCAGTAAGTTGGACGGTTCATATATAGTGAAGGTATATTTTTAATTTGTATACGCACGCGTCGACGTTTTTTTAATGTTTTTGATGATTCCTTCCGCTTCCTTTTATTTATCTCATAGGTAATTGAATGTTAACGATTCTAAAGTAGACGAAATTCAACTACGTTATTCCTCCATTATTATAGTACATTATAATAAATGTCTGTAACATGATTGGCATTTAGCAGTCGCACTGCTGCAGTAGATATTATTATTATATTATTATTATGCGTCATGCCATACATTGACAATGGAAGAATATTGTCAAAGGCGGCACACGCATTAACCTGTCTCCGAGTACCTATCACAACATAATAATATGTATATACGAATGAATAATATAAATAATAATATCGTCAGTTCGTCACCCTATACCATTATATAAATAATTATAGTATAAGTGGTTTTTACAATAGTCTGAATTAGCTAAAGAGCAGTGTTTAACGTAAATTTAAAAAATACGTTCATAATAATATCATTATAGCCATACAGGTGGAGTATGAGATTATAGGAAATGCACGTGAAATGGAGACCGTGATCTTTAAAACTATTATTTTGCTGAACGCCAAAATATTGTGTACGGTTCATCTGGACCGCCGTGAATAAAAGGAGATAAGATATAAAACATAGTTTGTGTCATGTCAGTAAACAGGAAGATGAATCGTATATTTCCGTAGTGGTGTGCGTATATACTGATAATAATGTGGTTATATGAAAAAAAAAATTCAGTACTGATGACGAATCACCGGATATTATCGACCTTGGAAAACAGTAAAATACTGATAGCCAAAAGTCTTCAAAAAAAAAAATAAAAAATAAAAAAACGATTCTGTATCAAACAATCAACGGTTCGACGCTCAAAACGATATCATTTCGTCGCTGCATACCTATAAATATAATATATATATATATATATAAATTTGTGTGTGCTCGTATACTATCACGAGTATAATAAGCGAATACGACTATTGTATTGCGTCATTAAACTATAATTTAATGTATTATACACGTTAATATTATAAAATCCGCAAAAAAGTCAACGCACGTGTGTGGTATAGATCGCGATTCGTGCGTTGTTGTTTTTCCGACGACCAGAAATAACTCGATCTGGAATTATATGGTAAAGATCAAGGGTGACGTTGCAGTAATACGTGTGTTGTACACAATATTATAGTTATCGATTTGTCCGTCACAATAATAATAATATTATGAAGACGCATTTATTCGTTTGGGCTTAACAGAGGACAACCAGTCGGAGTACGCAATAATAACTGCGGCAACGTATACAATATATATAATATTTAGGTATTGTCGATTCTGCAGTTGTGCAGTATATACACGTCGATTATCGTCCCGGCGACGTCTGTCCACGACTCACTATTTATCGTATGATTATCTACTTACGTATGTGATTAATAATTTCTTACGGATTTTTCAAATCGACGATGTGTAATACGCGAGGAGACGATCCAAAATGAATTCTTATGGATGGAAATGCGGGTACTTAATCGATTTTTGGCCATCGTATTTTGTTTAAACGTATTAGTTTCATTGTTGATGCCAATATCAAATTGTTTAATGTCTAATAGTTGATTGGTTTGAAAAAATGGAGCAAAACGTACAATATCAAACATTTTTATGAAACATACTTTTTCTCAAGTAGGCTATTGTGCACTGTAATACTCCATAGAAAAGATAGGGATAATGAAATTCGATTAAAATATACATAAGTAACTGTTTAAAGCAAACATACAAACAATATAAAAATTGTGTGGATTCGGTGTATTAATTATATATTGTATATTATATGTATGTATATTTGTATCTTACTTTGTTAATATTAATAACGAACTGAGTCAAAATTACGGTCAAAGTTCGTGATTAACAATAGACTAACAAAAGTAAATTTTGCATTTCACTGTGATTTTGATGTGTAAAAATCTTAGTTTTATAATATCTTTGAATAATTTACTTTTTTTTTTTTTAATATTTTCACTTATCAATATTAACGTATTATGTCAAAAATTACTATTAAATGTAAATAATTACGTTTTAGATTATCATCCCACATATTTGCCTACCCACTTGCAGCGTTGAGATACGATTTAATAATGTTTGTCATTCTAATGACATAAACAAATCTCTTGGTGGTCCATAATGTTATGGTAATAATATTGTAAACGATGATGACGTAAATAATATAATCAAAATCGACATTTCGAAGGCACAATATTTCTATAGGCATATATATACGCGCATATTATAATCAATGCATATAATATATTATTATGTTACCGTAAATTACGTGATATTGGATTTTGATGTCTTTCGCAGGCCATTATCGTTATTTGCCAACAAATATTAGGATTATCGTGATTTTCAGACGAATCTCGTTCAAAACCGTGTAAAATGCAAAATGTCAATAATAATCAGATACTTACTGGATATTTATTAATTATGATTTAGCTGTATGTTTACACGACTGAACGAGACAGGTTCAGACAAACCCAATAAATAATATAGATCAAAAATAGACAAACAAAAATGGTGATGACGGAGAAGGTATTTATATAGCTGACAGCTAGCGCATTAAATTCAAATTAGATAATGTTCCGGTATATTGGAAATTGTTTGAGCACTGCCCAACTTTGTTGGATTTAATTTTCGTTGATAGAATTTTTTTCTTATGAAACTATTTAAATTTTTGGTGTTGAAAAAATCTCGAGTACAAATTTTGAACACTATTTATTGGACATTATACTGGGTTGGTCTATATAATATTTATTAGTAGATTTTTTTTTTTTTACATACTTGTACTTCACTTTCACACGATACAACGTAATTTTGAAATATATCGATTAAGGAGTGAGAAAACTTCACGACGGACGTCGTAAGTACCAAGTTCATATTTTATACAACGATAACCTGTGCGTATAATGACCGGTGAATAACGTTATTTTTCGTTAAACGTCATATTTTACCGTCACACGCATACCTATTATGTACAAACAATAATAATACATTACGCTGCAGTCCCGAGTTGCAGCTGCATAATATCTATGTAATAGCAAAACACAAATTCGGCGGGTTAACGATAAAGTGCGCGTTGTTTATATACTAATTATTGTCGAGTCGCGGGTACCGCGGCGGATATATAGGTCACATGCGCATAAAAACACAATGATATATATTTATGGGTGCTAAAGGTGTATTACGTGAATATTATAAAATATCGACCGCGAAAACGCCGCCGCGGTCGATTTGCTTGAATACGGTATAGTTCTCGGTAAAATACGCGATAAATAACGCCGGTAGTAATAAAAAAAAAAAAAAAAATGCACACCGGCATTGGAAACGTCCGTAGAGAATCCGTTTCGTTTGTCCAAACGATAATAATGTTTTGACTCCGGCTGTGGGTTCCGAGAAACTGCGCGCGTACGTACGCCACCGATCGTGTTCAGCGCACGTACCCATACGGAGAGTTTTAATATATTATTATTGTTTTACGATCACGTCGCCTAAAAAATAAAAAATAAAATTAAAAAAAATCATCCGTTTTCCGGGTGAGTCGCGCCTATAATATTTAAAACCTATTATAATATCGCGTACTACATATAGCGTGTGACTTGGCCGCGGAATCGCGTTTATAATATTATTATTATAATTCATGGCGTACTACGATTGCAGCGTGTGCGGGGTCGTCTAAGAAAAAAAAAAAAAAAAAACCGCAAAAAGTCGTAAAATGTAGTGTAACTAATTTATTATTTATTATATTATTGCGTCGTAAACCCGCGGTATCGTTATTATTACTTTAACCACCACCTCCCCTATCCCGTTCGCGTGTAAAAAACAATCACATTTCGTTAAAACACGCGATATGTTAATGGTACTATACATGTGTGTGTTTTTTTTCTTCTTTCGTCTGTCTGCCGGATGCCACCGACACCTGTTGCTGCCGGCTCGGTGTGCGCGGTAAACGGCGCACGCACATAATATTATACAGAGCACAATAACAATAATAATAATGATGACGATGACGATGATGACGACGATGACGATGATGATGATGATGACGGTGATGACTATGATGATATATAATGAGACCTGCAAACGAAGCGCCGCCTCCGACATCTGTAGCGACAACTGAGTCTGTCCGAAGAACACAACACAATAATGACTGGGGAAAAAAAAAAAAAAAACAAAAAACGCTGAAACCGGCAAAAGGATTATCACTAAGATGCACACACTGCACTCGCCGATGAGCGCCTCCATATGGCTTACGTAAGCACTGTGCACGAAGGCGGCAAAAAAATAATAATGATAATAATAATAATAATAACAATAATAAGGAAGGCGACAACGTAATCGCCTTTTCTGGATCGCAAGTCGCAGCGACCGCAATAAAATGCACGTATTATACCGCGAGAGGGGTAGTAACCACTGGTTCCGTTGCAACAGTTGGTCGCGGACCGAAATTCGTGTATTTATATTCGGACAGGTGGATCGCCACCGCTGTTTGTTTTGAATTTTTTTTCCTTGTCATATTAAGCTCACTATGGGGTTTTTTTTTTATCTATCTACAATCTATATAGTTGCTCACGATGATCAGGTTCATTGACCTCCGGTGTGGAGTTCAATTAAATTTATGACCAAAAGTTAGGTCTTGAAAGTTCTCGAAGATTTTATATCATAACAATAATATAGCAACTGGAGTCACTAAAAATGTGTATGTAGACAAAATAATAATATATAATACGAATAACATCAAAGTCAAAAATAGCAGAACAAACACAAATATAAAATATTCAATTAATCCTCCTCGAATACGATTCGATGTTTATTTTATTTGAGATTCTCACGGAATGTTTATAAAATTATGATTCGATGTTCTACAATCGTGTACCAAATTAAAATTTACATCCGTCGATGGTTTTAATTATAAATTATGTTTTTGAATAGCTATCGTAAACCTATATCATTCGTATAATAAATAGGTACATTCTCGTACATTAAAACGTGTAATACATTTATTATAATATTATAATAGGTATATGGTCATTATATTCTGGCGGAAAAAAAATATTTATTAATTCGTTTAAAATATTCCAAACAAATTTAATTAGAGTAAAATAAGTACTAATTAAATATTAAAATAGAAAGTGATATCAGATCTATGTATTATAATATATATAAAAAAAAAGGTTATTGGTTTTTTTATCGTATTATCATGGTGTATGTTCTAAATGTTTTATGGAAATATACTGTATTGGAATGAAAACAATTATTATTGATAACTGATAAGTATTCATTAGTCTGCATGCATACTACTATAATACATTATACTCATTATTTTCATTGAACCAATAAATTAATTTTAATTAAAAATTAAAAAACATATTTGGAAAAATATGATAGGATTTGCATTTGTTCATATACTTTAATAGTTTAATGAGTACATGAATGTGTATGTTAAAAACAAAAAAACAATTCATTATTATTAATAGCATATTTTAATGAACGTCAAACAAGTTAATGATGTTCACAGAATACATTACTTACACGCGACTTTGGGTGATTCATTATAAAACATAAAATGTAATGTTAAACCTTCTTATTTACTTTCTTTTTTCTTATTTACCTATGAACAAATAATTGAATAGCTTGATATTTTCTATTTTGATGACTTTTATACTATGAAATAATTATTGATTAAATATCCATAAAGTAGGTGTCGAGCATACCTCGTCGCTATAGCTTGTAATGGATGAATTAATTTCAATTCAACGAAAAATAATTGTAGATATACGACGAAACACTATTCTGAGTGGAAGTGGTGTAACTTTTTTAGTTATCCCATGGTTATCAAACTATTATATTAAGATTTTCTCGTTTAACTAAATCCAATTTTCTACCAGGAATTTCAATTGAAGTTAATGGTGGGTAAATTTTTCTATTAGAAAAAGTGTCATCAGTTACAAAAAAATATATATATATATTGGTATATCATACATAAATATATAACAAATATCTCTGTAAGACCATTGCATTTATACCACTCAAAATATAAAATCAGTTAAATTATTTATGAAAAATTATACATAATTATACTAATCATAACATGTCATTAATGTACGTAATATAAGATGAAAAATAAAAACAATAATTTTTCAAAAAATTGTTTAAAAAAATGATTGCTCAATTCTAACGTAAAAATAATTAATTAACAATTTAACATTAAATATAAAAGTAACGTTTTTAATCGAAATAATATATTATCATCATATAATATGGCTGTTATAAAGAGATTTTAATAGACCTAACCTAACAGACACATTTGGTTCTAATTACACGCTCCCACGTCATTAATATCGATAATTTATTAAATTATGCATGCTATTAGTGAACGGATTTTAATGGACCGGACCCTCGGAATTTGACCTCAGCTCGAAAATCATAAACTATGAAAATAATATAATACAGAATCACTAACATATCTTGTTTGGACACTTATCACATGTGAAAGGCTGAAAGGTTATTCGTTCCCGCAGCGTATAAAATAATAATAAAATACAACTATGTGATAAAATAACATATACGTGTATGGGCCATGTAACGAACGGTCACTGGCTAAATCCGCCGCACATAACTTATAGATATATTTTATAAAAGTCACAACATGTCATCGTTCGAGCGAACATTTTAAACGTATATTTAACGACTGATATAATAATAATAATTGTATACCTTATATATAACGTTACATTATGATGAATAGGACCGATCAGATTTTAGAATATCGCGCGTAGAAATTTTGAAATTTTGAACTGATATAATAAAACGTTACATTGATGTTATTAATTATATTAAATGTTATCGGAAAGTTCTTCGTACGACGAAGCTAAGACGGATCTGTAAATAATTGTGTAATTATGACTCTTGTAAAATAACACTATGAAAACGCTGCACTAGAATTTGTAGATGTCAACATTTTGAACACGTAATGATGTGACATAATGATATAAATATTAAATTTGCTATCATTCCAACGGGTGTCCGTGTGCTGTGGAAATGTTGTCTCTGTTAAATATAATATAGGTATAATTATCCGAAGATAATAGTGCATTATACCTGGTACCTACCTGGTACGTAATATGTATACATTACATAATAAACATAAAAAATAATATATTTCTAGATTTCTTAAAAATAATTCACCTAAAATCCTGATCCTATTTGCACCCATATTATGTACATCGTTGGGCATTTTGGAAAGTTATTTTCTAAAAAATGTCTATACCGTTAACTGTCTCATTAAAACTATTTCTTTTTTTAATTTTCCCACAATTATACTTTTTGATAATCTCTGCATCATTTTTGGAGACTTTTATCTAAAACATCATTATATTTCTTTAATTGTATAATATTAACATAGATACCTATTCAATTATATCCAGAAATAAGCGAGGTTTGTGTTTCATCAACGAATTTTTTCCGTTATTTACCGAAGTAACATAATAACTAATAATTGACTGATAAACTAATCATGGTATACAGATGTATCAGCAACCATTTTGACTTTTAGAAAAGGAAAAAAATATTGTTTTTTGGCTTTTCAACGATTTATTTCGTTACAAAATCCGCGCCCTAATTATTAGTACCATGTAAAATTCCAGCGTGAGAATTATACATACAATTAGCCATTAGGTATTTTCTTAGATATTAGCTTACGATTAAACGAGTTTTAAAAATAAAATATACATCGTACCCGCTTAGATAACGCGACTCCTGTCAGCTTAACGTCCATGATTAGAGATTAGACTGTGACGCAAGTGGAATGAAATCGGTAAATGCCGCTAAGCTACGCAGGGTTTTAAAATTTCACGAAATACTTTATTTCAATGAAAATATATAATATAATATATATATATATATAAGTATACAGGTAGATATAATATACATATATAAATATTATATCTAAATGTTACAAGTAACTTGTAAGTGAACATTTTTAAAAGTTGGTTTATTATTGTATGAAACAAAGAAAATATAATGTAAAAATTATTTTACAAATCTATACAACACAAAATTTAAACATAGCCCTTTTAACTCTCAAGTTTCAAACTCATAAGCCAACTCAACATAATATTATAATTCATATTTTAAAAATCATTCTAAAAAATGTTTAATATTTTTTATTTACTACTTATTAATAATTTAGGTACTTAATATTGTAAATTTGTTCACAATTATTTAAAACTATATTACATTTAACAATTATAATTTATACATTATAGTAGGTAGTACAGTGTTATAACTTTATAGTACTATATACCATATTATTTTAAACAATTTGTGACAATTAACAGACCTAATTTGTATCCATTAAAATTGTATAGTTATTCGTACACTGATAAGTTATTCATTATCAATATTGTTTGTATGGAATAAATATATTATTTCTAATCATCGAACATATTAATAAAAAAGAAAAAATTATTTTTCAAAATTTCACGAATAGTGAAATTTTCAATTGTAAAATATATTAAATTCAGAAACCTAGGCCTAGCACGATTATACTGGTATCCCCAATGATAGGTCAGGGGTACCGCTTTAAGAGTGGCAGTATGTATTTTGGCATCGTTGTTTTTTCTGTGTCTTATAATAAATTGGTTTATTACCATAAAATTTACAAATATGCCAAATGGCCGATACATAATATGTATTAATCAAGTAGTGTATATTAATTATTGATTATTGGTGTATGTTATTTGTATGCATGGCAATAATGCTAATTCCAACTTCCAACTTTACAATATTTTTAATTCATTAAATATAAAATATTATATAACCCTTCAACCTCATACTATGTGCTATATATGCATATATTATATAAAAATACATGTTTTTGCTTTATATCGAAGAAAAAGTGGCGTGCTTAAATTTAAGCACCCCTATTAAATAACTGAAATGGCGCCACTGGGATTGATACTCCTCGTCACGCGGCTGTGTTTTTTTCGCTCGCCATCATCACGTCATGGACTCTCCCTTAGCTTGAATCATCGGCTATTATTCCGTCTATTAATTTGTCGCTTTTTGTATATAATTAAGTTAGATTCGTCGTAGATTATTCCCCAGTGGCGTAAGTGGCGAATTAACAGTTAGACACTGTCGCCGGACGTGCGTGGGCCACTGATCGACGATACGATTCGTTTAGACTTTAGGTAGAGAAGGCGGAGCCGGTCGTCATCGAGTCCGATTTCATGTCGTCATCTTCGTCTACGTCGGCGGTCATATTATTATATAAACAATTATTTATTTTTTACGAGCACCGCCTTTTTTTCACACAACCTACTGTCGGATAATAAACAACGTATCGTTACAACAAACCATATTATAGACCATCAAACCCGGTCGTATTTTTTTTTTATTTCAGGCAGCAACACTAAAATTAATAAAGTGCGATCGTAATATTATGTATCTATGTATTATTTGTACGTTTTATTTACCTATTACACGTGATTTGACAAATTATGGCCATATTCTAAATGTTATTAAAATTACGGTGTCACCACACACAACACACAGCGCCTCAACCATATTATAAAAAAATGCGTGTACAAAAGATTATAACATCAATATCTCGCGTGATATTCATTTAAATTTTATGGCAGGCTTGTTACCCCTTGTATGATTGGATATCCAGTTGGAGCTGTTAATTGAGATTTAGCCTGAGTGGAGTTAAATAAAAAGATAAGTCTGTTTTTTTATAAGGATTATCTGGTTTCCTGAGATAAAGTTCTGTCAAAGTATGTTTCCATGAAAATACCAGGATTATTCACTAAATCTTTTCATAATTTAATCCAGACTAACATACAAAAATAAACGGAAAATTGCAGATACCTACCTACGTCGTTTTTGTGAAAATTTTGACGTAACGGATCTGGATCCTATAACGTTAGTGCGTGTGGTTTGCATTTAAAAACGCCGAGCCGTCGTCATCAAACTATAGTGTGAACGCTAAATGCTTAGGGCAAAATTATATTTCATTACCAACTTGACCACTACGACTTCGATAACAAATGCAAGTAAACGAACACGTTACACACACACTACATAATAATATAATATAATACAAATTTAATAATAATTATACGAATAAATACTTTTTTTGCGTTGTGCTGCAACACTTACGTTGTGTATTTAAGTAATAACACAAATGTATAGAAGTAGTAATGTTTTTAATCAACGTACATTGCATAACGCATTGGTTATTTTATCAATAAAATAATATAATTTAATTTGATAATATTAAATGAAATCAAGTAACCAAACATTATACGCGTAATGTTACTATAATACATTTTTTAGCCAAATAGCACAACAATTATTAAGGTTGTACAAAAATACATTAATGTGCAACGTTAATGCTAACGTATTATTATTATGTATTGTTGAAATTTAAAAAAATTCAATAACTCTTTTAGTTATTGACAAATAAATATAAATTACCCGTCAAAGTTAATTTAAAATTAAACCATGTATACCATATACCATAAAATCTACTACGAATATAACACATAATTTGTAGATCCCAACCCTATAGATCACATTGTGAGACATTATAATAAAAATATCTAATAAATTCTAAAAATGGTTTTGATTTTAATATGATCGTTTCGAATCTCTTCGAATACTGTAAACTTTTGAGTTATTCCCGGTTTTTCGAGAGTATAAAAAGAGAGTCAGTGGCACTTGTTGGGATTTGTAGCACCTGTCCAATCAAATCGTATCGGGTGGTGAAGATAGCAGATGACAATGTGGTATGCGTTAAAATATATTCCTTAGAAATATAGCAATAATAATAATAATATCATTATTACTATAATTATACATTAAGCTACCGTCAGTGGGTTTTCTCTTAATTTCGTAGTATTATTTTATTACGTTCGTTTATTTTTGTTTTTCACTTATCAACATCGAATAATTATTCGCCACCGACGAAGTAAGAATTGTTTTGAAAACATGGTCCTTATAGATTATAACTATACCATTATTCAAACCGGAAAAACGAAATAACCTTAATACGGAAATAAATCTACAGCACCGGTTTATGACGATCATTTTTGACGTGTTTAAATTAGAATATTATGATATGGTTGGCCCACAGCATTGTTAAATAACGTTATTATTTGCATTCCGTAATTTTATTTTAGTTTAATTATTATTATTATTATTATTATTATTATTATTATGTTTTCGTTTTATTTTTATTACGGCTTATAAAGAAAACTAAAGTGTCTTATTATAATAATATTAAATGGAATTAAAAATAGTAGCGTATTAATTATACTAGACAAATTAATAATGACGGTTTTTTCAAATATAGGTATTAACGAACCGTAAAAGGGTAACTAATTGAAGAGAAACAAAAGACGAAATAAATGTTTCCCTGTCCTTAAACCGATTAAACGCAAGCTGAATTTAATTAACGAGCAGCTAAAACTGCTGAAACGCAGTTAACCCGTATAACGATTTGGTAATTTTTTTTTTATTGAAGCTCTTTCAATTTGTTCTTTTTTTCGTCATATTTATTTACAGAACAGATAATTGCAACATAATGTTACATATTAAACGCATATAATATTATTTCCAGGTGCAGTAATATATTATTACAAGTTACAGCGTCATCGCCTCTCTTCCACGTACTCGTTCCGTTTTTACAGGCGTCTATTCTTGTTTAATAATGTATAGGTTTCTATGCAGAACGTTTCAAAATTCGGAGTTTTTCGAGTGGTAGGGTCCGGAGAGCATTTCGGAGAAACGCAAAAAAGTTACTAAACTGGTTTGTTCTTCCACCGCGAAAATAAATATATTATGAAGCCGTGAAAAGTTTTTGCAACTATATGAATTAATGATGATAATAATAATTGCAATAAAATGTATTTAAATATGGAAGCATACATAATATATAAATGGGATATTATACACAAGGGAAAAGGGAAAGAATTTCACGATAAATCAACTAAAGGCTGTTAGGTGTACGACTTATGATAGGTAAATTAAACATTTGGAGTTTCAAATATTTCACATACCTTCCCTTTTTAGGGGGACACATTTTTTCCTCTAGTTATTGTTGTTTTAGAATACCTACTTATCGCTTATCACTTTAAGACCACCATGTTCATGAACAGCAAACGTACATGTATTTATATATTTCGATAATATATAGCTCTGTTAGCAATGACTACTAATTGTTTACAACTTATTTAACATAGCAATGTTATTGTAAAGTTTGCGATTAATTTTTAATTCAATTATTATCAGTGATAAAATCATGACTTATAACTTTTATCAAATACATATAAAATAAAACAAGCCATAAATAGTTACTATACACAAGTGGCATTGCCAAAAACAAAAAAAAAATAATATAATGAAACTAATAAAAAAATGTATTAAAATAATTTTTAAATACATGACAAAATATAATTTTGTTGCACTGTAGGAAAATATACAAGTATTTCTTATCTAAGACCTAAGTCCGTGCTTATCATTAAGCTATTCGATATGTTTACGAATCGTATTATTTGTTATGTATTGCTAATGACTTAAAGATGAAACGCAAATTACAAATAATGTATTATAGTTGTAGGTATACAGCACACAAAAAATAAAAATCATTTTTTTTTGATAGGTGTGGGAGGACACGTGCCCTTAGGTCCCTTACTACTTGGTTACGGCAGTGACAGTCATTATAGCGACGTGACCGCGTATATTATCGATAATGTCGATTTGTTTTGTACGAGTGTGGTGGTATAGGTAAGGTATATTATTTCGAAAACGCGTATCTCGAACCCTCTAAAACATAACATTAAATGACGTATGGAATGACTTATATGCGTGTTCCTGCATGTATTGTCGATATAATATAGACGAGGCTATGGCGTAGTGAAGGAAACGCACCCTATAATAGTAGTCGTAGTTATATATATATATGAAACTATAATATAATATCGAGGCAAACTATTTCCGCGGCGTTCTCGACTTATAAGTCGGTTTGTAAGAGAAAGGCGTGTGGTCAGCACACGCCTCATATTATTATTATTATTATTATTATTATATCATTCAACGAAACGATGTCGTGCTATCGCGTCGTACAAATATTATACCTATACATCATTAATATATTATAATATATATTGTAGTAGGTATATATACTAATTAGACGATGCGACGTCTATTCAATCAAACCGGAAACGACATTAGAATAATATGCGCGTTTAGTAAAAGGTTAGGAGTTTTGATAACGTGTTTTTTTTTTTTTGACAAGAACTATTCGTTAAAGTGGTTTTCTTTTATTTTCATTTTTGGTAAATACTATTACAATATTTTTGTATGACTCTCGTGCAGTAGTCCTCGTACTTCATTATGATGTAGTTACCCATATATACATTAGTATATTATTAGACAAACATTAGTTGGTCTACGTGTGCGAACGCAGTCCGGAGACAGAATGTCTTGTAGTGTATAGTTATATCGTGTGAAGCGTATTTGGGCGACTCAGTGGTGTATACAAGGGGGGTGTTTTGGGGTTATGACACCCCCCTTGAGTCGCATCATATATTACTTTATTATTACATATATATTGCAATATTATACAATATACATTATTATAATATTATTACATATTCAAAACACTAACAATAAAAATTGACCATAATATATCGACATAATGTATTGATATTAATTAATTAAAATTAAAGTTATAGTTTTCGCGTATTATATATAATATTTATTGTTTAAATTAACAACCCCCTTAAGAAAATCCTAGATACGCCACTGATGGGCGCATATAGTAGACCTATTCGAATTAATAAGGGCTAATAATCTAAATGTGCTATGACTTAATTATAAATTATTATACAATATTATATTTATCAACACTCTTTCTTTATAATATGTACAAAGTGGATACAGCTACGATGAGTACCTACATCGACTTTATTTAACGACTGCGCGACACCGACCGAACAAAACTCGAAACATTAAACTCCGAATCATCTGTTTCTTGCCATATATACATATACCTAACTTTAGACATTAAACAGCTTCCGAGTAGATTTAAAAATAAATTTCACCGACGCAACAACACAGCAGTGTAATAGTATAGCTATGGTATAGCGTAGCGATCTCCGAAGATTTTCCAAAGCGCGCCTATTTTATATAATAATATTATGTTGATAGTTTAGAAAACAACAAAATTTCTTGCGAAAAGTTTAGAACGACTAGAGTTGTTTGTAACAAATTACTGAAAAACGAGTTTATCGTCTATTACAGCATCACTGTAGTTAATTGGTAATTCTTATAACTATAAACATTAATGCCTAGGAATTATATAAATTGTCTAAACTATCGTAGGAAATGTCATGTTATATAGTAATAGCTATATGAAAGTTTCTGTGCAATTTTTAAAAAATTATTATAATCTTCGAAGAGAAAGAGTTTATGGTATCGACTGAACACGCCTATAATAATACGTTTACACTTGTTGTAAAATTCGTTATTACTTTTTAGATTTGCACGTGTTCACTTTTGAACTTCGATCAGCTTTAAAATAGGCCTTACCACCTAACAAAATAAGATAACTCTTTCGGAAGCGAAAGTCTTAATATTATCATCAGACCATAGGGGATTAAAAAATTTAACTTTAAAATGAAATATAAGATTAATAAATGTGCGTGTCGTCTTATAGTAATAGAAAACGTAATTCAAAATGACTTAATATTTTGTCGTGTGAGAATAGGACCGCAATTAATTTAGTTGTACAAAAAAAAAAAAAATGATTACCACTTTCTGTAGTTTTGTTTGTAAAAAATATCAGCCATTTGATCATAATTCCTTATTAATATTGATACTTTTGAAAATCATGCATATATTACAATTATTTTCTACACTTGACTTGGTATTGTCAAATATGTTTTGGAAATGATGTAAATTTCTACAAAAAATAGATTATTTCGTTATTGCTTAATGCTTAGTCATTCTAGACAACGCCTAATTATTATTATTGATAGGTACTAACATATTATATTTTTGTAGCCAAGAAGTAATGGTCGACGATATCAAAAATAAATTATTTATTCAAAAACTGATTGAATCTTGCAGACTTGAAGTTTTACGAATTGAACATTTTGTCTCTAAACTTTGATTTTAAAGAGAATTTTATTCGAGCTAATGTAGTATATTAAATTAATTTAGTAAACTCTATAAAAAATGAATACATAACTGACTGACATCAGATCAAATGAATTGAAAATTCGAATCGTTCAACCTAAGTGAATTATAGCGATACGACAATAAATCTATTTAAAATTTTTTAGTTGGCTTTTACTTTTCCGTTACATTATAGTGCCTACCTAAACTAAAATAAATTATAATAAATTATAATAAATAAGTAAAAATCATACAACGAGAAGATTAATCTTCGTAAACTCAATGTATTTACTTGCAATATAACGTATTTTTTCAAGAAAATATGCCGTTGCAGATTCGAACCGCTCAAACGACCAAACGACGTTTAGTCGAATATATTACTACCTACCTATAATATTAATCCTTTGGTATAGTTCCAGTGTTTCGTATAGGTCGACTTCTACGATGATTTATATTATATCGCTATAATACATACGACGATAAAACATATTATATTTATATAATACCTATACACTATATAATAGTAACACGCAAGCTTATACATTTTTTATATAATATATACACTATACGCGAGTCTATATTATATAATACACACTATAGACGGTATATTGCCCATAATAATATTATGTACAGGGCGATTATATTTTTATCGAGCGTTTCGGTGGGATATCTCAGAAAATACAAGACGTTTTAGAAGAAAAAAAAACTAGTTTTTAAGTCACCGACCAAATAATGTCGATAATCATAATATTATAACACAGAGATATTGTTATGTACAATAAAGAGCGTACGACGTTGAACGTCTGAAAAAAATTATCTTAACAACGTCGTTAAATGCCGTGTTTTACCTAAAAGATATTGCCCGGTCCGTGATAAAATAATAACCCTGTATATCATATGTTTATGTCCCGGTAATATATATAAACTATATAGTCGGTAGTCACGTTCGCCGGTCTGGGGGTTCGTACGTGGGATGACGTGCATAGGTAAATGCATCACTGCACATATATATGCAAGTAGGTACGCCGTATACAGTATACACACACACACACACACACACATATATATATATATATTATAGGTGACTAGGCGAGTGTGCGTTTTTCTCAGCTACGTTTCGGATGTGATTAGAATATAACGCCCGAGAGCAAAACCAACTAAAAACCAGTACGACTTCAAAATCGAATTTTTATACGTAAGACAATTAAATAGTCTCGATTTTTACACCGACTCGGTATTTCCGCAAAAATTAACATAAAACACGACTATACATACAACAACTGAAGTACCTACATAAATCTTTAAAAAATCTTCTCGTCTTAATATTGTGTTTTAAGTTTCAAAAGTAATATTTAAACATTATGTTAATAACTATATATTATAAGATATAACAAATAATATGATATTATTTCTATTGTTCTTACACACAATTTGTTCGGTTTTTTTTTTACCAACTGCATTGTATTTAAATTCATTTTTAACAGAATCCCAAAAAGCGGAACACTTTTAACGTTCTTTTGTCTGTATACCGAATACCAACTACAGGTTAATTCTGACATTTTTTCTCGTCTAAAATAATAATATATAGTATATTTTTTTTTTAACTATTCGACAAGTATAGGCGAATAAGTCGAGATACGTAACTATTCGTGTTATATTATAGGTGCACAAGCGCGCCGCAAACAAACACGTATTTAAACGACAAAAATTGTAAGAATATAAAATATTATAGCTTAAAACCGTATTGAACTCGAATACGAGTGGCGAAGCGGCGACGTATGATTCCGAGTTACGATATAGATAATTTTAATAATTTTATCCTGCGAGGTGGAGTCGGTGACAGTATCTATAGGGCTCATTCAACAAGCTGATTATCACCATTTTATTTTTATTAATAATAAATTTATTCAAATTATGAATTTCGGAATTTTTAAATATACTAAAAAAAGATCATATTTTTAAGTTTTTGATATTTTTTTGGATTTAAGGAATGTTGTGTGGTAATTCAAACTTCTGTTTGTCAAGTAAGAACAACCCTTTTTTACTGTTAATTATTTAGTAGATTTTTTGAAAGTTTTGATGTAACTAGTTTAAAATTCAAACGATGACTAGTATCTTATTTATTTAAATGGGTCTACTCAGGAAAATAATATAGTCCTTAAAAAAAGTTTTAAAAAGTATAAAGTATATGTTATATTGGAACAAGTATTTATTATACTTGAGTCATTTTTACGAATTATAATTACTGTTTGATTAATATTTAATATTAATTAAGCCATAAACCCCATATCTTTCAAACCCATGATCATGGGTCTATTTATTTTTAATATACACAGTTAAACAATAACACGAAAAAAATGCACTTGAATTTTGATTTTGTTAGATACTTCAACATTTTCAAAAAAATAGGTTAAAAAATTTAAATTAAGTTTTTTGAAACTAATCTACAGAGTATAAGGGGGTTATAACTTGAATAATACAAGTTTGTATATTCCCAGGACATTCCTTAAATAATAAAAATAAATCTCAAGCATTTGAAAACATGGTATATTTTAAAATTTCAAAAATCCCATTTTTAATAACTATGTCGTCGAAGAAATTATCGTGATGAGCGTGCTCGATGAATCGTCCTTGATATTATAAAAAATTATAATATTTAGTAGGTACGTATACTTACCCAAAAACGGTTTTCGGCACAAATCTCGATTAAAATATTGTGTAACGTAGCGCTTTTTTATATTATTAAAATAGGAAAACAAAATGTTTAATAATTGCGCTACTATTCGCGCGTCAGTGGTATCGCGCGAGTTAAATAGTTAAATTCTATTGTTTTTCACACGCGGCGTAGGGGAAAATATCTCAAAGAACTCGTAAATAACCGCCGCCGTGCGCGAGTATAATATTTTTGTATAACATAATATATTATATAGGTAGGTAAATAATCTTGTATTACTATTATTTATATACACTATTATAATATACGAGACGCGAAAAAAAGCCGGTGGCGTATTGTTCGTATACAATATTATTATTCTTTTATTTGCCCGACTACGGGGATCCGGTTTACGCGCCTATAGAAAATCGAATATAATATTAATGTCGTGGGTGGCTCCAGTGGCTGTGAAATCGGCGAGGCAGTACGCGAGGGTCCCGCGGGGGTATACAGCACGGCGCATTATAATACATTATATATATATATTATTATACGCGTATTGTTGTTGTGTTATATGTGATTATAATATGTATTATTATTTTTTTGTACGCGTCGGCGGAAGCGTGGTGGTGCGTCGTAAAAAGATCGATTACGCTTCCGTTCTAATCGCAGATGAGGCGCTATATAATAACTATTATATCGTTACACTCGTATGGTTGTGACGCGGCAAAGTCGGCCGACGGCGGTCCGATCCGCGTATATTAATAGCAGTGAGTGTATAATGTCAGATCGCACTTATTTCTGTCGAACTGCACTTGGGACGGAAAAAGGTAACGTCGTATAAGTTCGAATTGCACTCGTCTCGGCCGTTTGCATATAAAACCTATTTGCCGACGAATAACAGCCGACCGTCGCCGCAACAACGATATTTTGTACCTACTTAATTAACTTTTAAAATTTATCGCTTTTACTGTATTATAATACTTAGTATTACAATATTACATGTATTATCGCTACAATTTCAACACGCCAACAACACAAACTATAAAGATATGTATTTACGTATATAATTATTTCTAAATTAGTTATATGTCGTGTAATAACGTATTGTTTCGATATAATAGATTACAATACTGTTATAGGATAATACAATATCCGTAGAAATAATAAAATATATCAAAAATAATGACGTCGGATCACCTCCTAAGGTAATGGTCGTCGTGCACGAGGTGAGAGTTCCTGTAGTGTTTTTGATAATACGTTATTAATCAATAATATAATACGAAACGGTTCGACGCGTACGTGAAAACGATTTCCAAGTGTCAACTAAAACAAATACAGTTTTATGTCACACAACGGAATTCTCGGATCGAGTGCAATTCGAACATTTCGTAGATATCTCCTCGACTATAGGTTCGGTAATCCAAACAGCGGAGTGTTTCGTTCAGACTGCACTCGGATTCCTGGGGACGGATTAAGCAGAGATGCGCCTAAAATCAACGATATCGTACTATCTGTGCCCGGTTACCGGATCCCGATATTCCTTATTTGTTTTCTAACTCGTAGGTATGTGCGTGCACATGCATATAGTACACCGACGCCCATCCATCACAGTCTTACATAACGATGTATAATAATACGACACACCTGCAGTTTACGTTACCTATAATTATACTATCTATAAAAATAATATATATGATAGTATTCGGTGCTCCGGGCAATAATACCCTAACGTTTGTGACGCCTAACCGAGTACGTACCGCGCGTATCGCGATCGAACGTTCGATACCACACTATAGCGGCCACAATGACGTATAACAATAGTATAATAATAGTACTGTACATAATAATATTATATATGCGCTTGCGTCATCGAGGAAGCTGCTGCGAGTGCTGACCCCGCCAATGCAGTTACCGTGGCAGGCTAGTTATGTAGTTATATAACAGAATTATTATAACGAATGCGATCAGAATATCGACAGTCGAAACGATTGATGTGAAGCCGAAAATTGTTTGCCCATAAAACATGGTCAGGAGGTTAGGTAATATGGCGCGCGGTATACGACCTTATTGCCGCGCGGCTAATAACAGGCCTGCAGCGGACGACTCGCTAATATTTTCCGTGATCGGTCCGAGGTTGTCTGCGCGTAAAAATGCAAAAGACAATAATATAACGTTGTAGGTATCTATCTACGCGCGTGAACCGTTTTTTTTTTTTTTTATTCTAGATTTTGGTCCCCACCGCCCGCGCGGCCATATTATCGCCCGTCTTGGCCGCTATCGCCGTCGCGAGAGTTATACACTCTACTCGCGCTAGTTATATGAATTTTTATTTTGTACTCGATTTCTTCCTCCCCCCCCCCCCGCAACACTCCTTCGCCATCCGTTTGGTGCGCTCGCGAATATCCTTTACGCTACTGCAGCATCCGAGTGTGGTAGCAGATGACGTATAATATAATATAATATACGCACACGGGTTGACCATTTTCGGAGGACCGCATTCCGCAGACGACTACGTCGACGACAACGACGGCACTACGATGACGGGCAGAGAGGGAACGCGACCGGAGACACACGGCACAAAGAAGAACTGCTTCGCCGTAGGAAAAAAAAAGCGACAAAAAAAAAAAATTGTATAAATTCAACCTTCGCCGTCTATTCGCTTCACCCTCGCCCACCACCCGCGCGTCTTGTACGAGCGCGAACATGCGCTCGCGGATTTAACGAAGAATCCAAAATATGTCGACCTCCGATGACCATCGCCGGAGAACTATATCTTATTAGTTATAATTATAACGCACATTATATATCCTGCGGCCAGTTAATGTACGCCGTGTAGGTATCGGCCATAATAATATGTGTGTTGACGGCAGTTTGCTTTTCGGCTAACGACGAGGGTTCAATTTCCGACGGACAGAAAAAATTTCCTCTTCCTTCGTATATAATGAATCGATATTCTTCCGGGACGCAGTTGAACGCCACAAGAATCCAAAAACCTTATTTTATATTATTATATGATATCATTATTATAGCGTATTATGCTTGTATATAATATACTGATATTATGATATTTTAAATTTTATGTTTTTCTCTTCCCATATACACACATAATAAGTATTACTAAATCACTTTATCAGTGTTGTGTAAGGTAATCAACTATCAGTACCAATAATTAAAGTTTATAAGGATTATATTATCATCATCTATAGTTTAAAATTCATAAATTGTATAGATATAGTTCGTCGAATTTTTCCATAATATACGTTCTATAATATGGGTCAATATAATTGTAATAATGATTTAAAATTAAAAAAATAGTGTAATCAATAAAAAGAAAACTAAACAAAATTACTCATTTTGTATTGAGTATTGGGGGTTTAGTTTCAGTTTTCATTGTCAGTATTTTTCATGTACAAATTTTTATCAATTTTTAATAATAAGTCACATTATACCTATTGCTTGCTTTATTGTGTATAGTGTCGATGAATTTAAATTCAACACTTATGACTTTAATCATCGCCAGTTAGTCGTAGAATTGTATTCATCCAATGCCATAGATATATGATATCATAATGACAATTAATATCTCGCTCATAAGAATTGGCAAAATAATTATTGCGCTTTCATTTAAAGTGTTTATAGACTTTATTACGTATTATTAGCGCTCGTTCGATAAACGGATTGTTTAGGCATTAGCAATAATGTTGCGTATCTATTAGAAAAATAAAACCGATGAACAGTTTACCCAGCTATAAGGTTATTTCATGATCATCTTAAAGTGAAATTTTTTCGTCGTTAAATAATAAACCACGACCGATGGCAGTCTGTTGTCTACGGTGAGTCTGTGATGAATTCGTGTGTAAAAACGAGCACCACACAATCCTGTAAAAATATGTAGTATGGGTACGCAAGTATTTCGATAGTTTAAGATTCCTTAAATCGTTAACACTGAACTCGGAACCGCGTAAGTATAGTACCTATATAATATATAACATTAATAACGTTACGTCAATAGCAGAACCCGAAATAGCCATAAATACATTACCTACGCTGTACAGATGTCGATTAGTGCACAATTATTATAGGTATATATACAGAGGTACACGTGCTATATATTATTGTTATATACGTTGTGTGCGAGGTATCAGCGTCGAACGGAAAGTTTCTGGTAACGCGTTTTAGCTGTACCGTACGGCCTTCGAAGTTTGCACTTACACAACATATTGTACCGAGCTAAGTTAAGTTCAGTCGCTATATTATACTCGTACACTGCGGTATAGCGTCAATGTTTCTCAAACTTTGTGCCGCGGCGTCACGCTATACACTATTGTTCGCCTGCATTTTTTGTTGTTGTATTTTTGGCTTGGTGGTCCTAAGAGAAACACAAAAAAAATTTAATACATTTTTAGTGTAAAATCAACAATATTATCCATAAAAAATTCTTTTTTATGATTTCAATGTTTAACTTATCGACAGAGCCTAATTTTCTGACTTCACCAAATGTAGTCTATATGGCGTGAGTGATGCAACTAGCTATATTATAATATAACTGTGTGCAGTGCTTCTAATAATATTATACGTCGACTATAGTTCATCG
Organism: Rhopalosiphum padi; assembly: GCF_020882245.1. Classification (NCBI taxonomy): domain Eukaryota; kingdom Metazoa; phylum Arthropoda; class Insecta; order Hemiptera; family Aphididae; genus Rhopalosiphum; species Rhopalosiphum padi. The sequence goes on along the minus strand of NC_083598.1, from coordinate 4,522,981 downwards.
TTTCAGCTTTTCAATATATAAATTGTTGTGTTCAGTTTTGGTTCATAAGACTACAGAATACGGTTTCTGGCCTTAGTCTCAGTGAATGCCGTGATAGCATTCAAAGGTAGTAAATGGTTTTTTAAATACGCAAACAAGATAAGCAACGTAAGTGTTTGCTTTTTGTCACTTAACGTTGTTTATCTTATTTACGCTTTAAAAACCACTTTGTACAGGTATTCACTACAACTAAAACCTTTTATAGTCATCGTAGAATTTTCAACTGAAATTTATACTAAAATGTTTAAATATTATATTATGATTACAGTGTATTAATCTACCAAACTGATATAAAATATTAAGTATTTTACATTTTGAGTAAAGCAATACATGTATTGATTTTACAATGATGTTTGTTTTTTATTTATGTGTACACGTTCAGTAGTCAATAAAAAGCTTCGATTTTCAATATTACGGATAGTTTTGTATAAAAAAGTGCATCTAGTTTGTACTAATAAAAGGTCAAAATTAATAATTCTCGTACTCTTTTTTATAGTCAGGAAAAACAAACAAAAATTAGGAAACGAACATTTTTACGCTAACCAGTTTTTGACTATATTGATTTCTTTGTTTTTTTATACGAGTAATTCAAAAACGAATAACTGCAGAACCTTGAAAATTTCATCGAATGATTAAATTATCATTTTCATTATATGATAACATTTTTAAAATATATTAATTCTTTTTGAGCTATTTATAGGCATGGCAGATTTTTAATTTATTTTGATTGTTTTTCTATAAAATATATCGGTAGAGAATTATTTGGCAGGACGAAATTCTTAGAAATTTAATACCTACAGGCTCACATGAGTTATTTTTATAATTTTATTAAAATATTAAAAATGCCTATGCACAGTTTTTTTTACATTGTAAGTTATAATTGGGGGGGGGGGGGGTGACGAGCTAAAATTACTTATAGGTAATGGTAATTTTAGAGCAGAAATAAATACCTAGGGTTATCCGATTAGGTTCCTATTTTAATATCGTTTAAAAGATTCCGGTTCTAGGTTCTAAACTGTGCATTACAAATCAAGACCACATAATATAAAACTGTTTTATTACTAATATATCAATCTATAGGACCCGATAACTCCCAATCAATACAAAATATATTATAATACAGCTGGTAATCCGCTTTAAATATTTTTTACTTGATAATTTAATACTGTTCTTAAGCTTTGTGAGCGATCGCCAACCGGTTACTACAAATTTTCGCAATCAATGTTTTGGAAAATACACTTGCATTAATTCAGCGCCATTGGAAATCCACGATGAATTCAATTTATAATTATTATATTCGTTTATAACAAACCTATTTTTTAGTTTTAACTGCATAATATTATGTATTTCAACAGTTTATAATATTTTAAAATATAATACAAAAATCAATTTTTCTAAATGATAAGACTTGCATTTATTCTATTTTTAACACGATATAAAAATATTTGACATTGTGTGAACATTTTTTAAGAAATGATTTATGCAAAATTATATTTTACGCTTTCTTCACCACTTTAATCAATTTAGCAAAAAATAATTTGAAATCATATTTTTTAACTGTTTTTTTCAACTTTTAAGATTTTTTTTACGTCTGTTATTTTAAATATACACATTATTTACGTGTATTGGTTTTTTAAATATTTTTACTTTCATCAATGTGACAGAATAATTTTCATTTTACAATATTGTTCCATTACAAGTGGTAAGAAATATGAATTTATAATAAAAAAAAAATGAAAACTTTTTTTGGTTATATGCAGTTTGTCTTTTCATCGAACACACCGCGACAGGTCAAATCAATACCATAAAAAGAACTTCATCGTTCCCGTAGTTGACGTAAAACGCGTTTCCGAGTACATTATATTATTATTATTATTATATTTAGATGATTACTATAAATATATAATCAGATTCTCAGAATAAAACAATAAAAACCTAACCAACACAATAAGTTGTGAGAAATAATAATTAAACGGCACGTCTTTCGAATGCATTATTAGCTGCATAGCAATTTAAATATTAAAAAATAAAGAATTTTTCATTCCGATATTAATAAATATTTTTTCTATTTAATAAAACCGCATTATGGTTCGTCTGAAGACGCCTGTTTATGGAATTTTTCGACTTAAAATACACGCGAGTATTTTCGGTCGATTTAGAACGCGTTTGAGCGGAAGACATCGTTTACAAACCGCCTATTACATATTATATTATTATACCTATACAGTATATGTATACACATAATAGTACGAGCTTTGACGAAAGAGGATCGTTCGCACTATACACCTATTTCCATATATTCCTAAGTGCAATATTCCGGAAAAGGCGATGAATAATCGTCCGTCAAACATTCAAGAATAATATATATACCGTTGCACGTACGTGATTGATTAAAAACTACGCCATGACATATTATTATAGATGTGCAATACCTATGTGTAATATTGTGTTCGAAGTAAATGTGCTGTTCAAAATAATACGCCGAAATTCAATCTGGTTACTCGTGTTTAAAAGTTTAACGTCGTGTACAACGAATATTATAGGTATATAAGCAGTGGCGTTGCCGGGTAAAAACTGGGGAGAAGGGGAAATAATTTATTCACCAAAATGAAAACCATAAAACCATAACCATAACCTAATTGTTTGTCTTGTGTATACAAGACTCGTTTTTTAAAACGATAGAAATATCGTTGAATAATATTATTCTGTATGAGTATTCTCGATTTTTTCTCGACATTTAGCGGAGTTTGTGTATAATATGCATTCTGGTGACAGGGTCGGTATTTCGAAATAAGAATACGCGTATTGAGTATTCGACGAAACACGATACGAAATATTTTAACGCTTTTACTACAAACTCTGAACACTTTCGTACATCGTTTTATGTACGGAACATTATTATATTTTTATACTGTACAAACTTTCAAGGTCCGCAAATAAAGTTAAAATTAAAACGTATCCAACCCATCAACCCTTGAAATGGAATTTGACTTATTTACGAAAAATTCTTGAGATTCCGTAATATGATTCGTAATTACTGCGTTTGGAATGATACTGATAACTTGAAGATTGTCCGATGAATAATTAAAATAGAAAACGATTACTCGGAAAAATAATTTAATCGATAAATTGCATAAATTATATTATTTACAGTCGTAGCATACTTTTTTTTTTTATCCCGTATAGTTTTCTTATCAAAAGGAATGTGAATTAAAATCAGTTACATTACTTATATAACATCTCGATTCCAACTCGGTTATAGATTAAAACAAAAGTAACAAACACACACACACACACACACACACACACACACACACACAATATTATGTCCTACGTCGATGTGATACTGTAACTTTTTTTTTAAGTGAATTTATTTTTGTTATCTAATAATAGCGATGGGAAAAAGCGAGTTGTCCGGGAAAAAACATACTCAAGACAATTGCAAAAAAATCCTCCATAGAGCTAATAAACGCTCAAAAGGTTTTCTTATTTTTTTTTTTTTTTTTGCAATCGTAATCATAATGAAGGGAAACTTGACGCCGTTTTAAGTATTCTTAATCCTCTTATGTTCAGTCGACATCCGATTCTGAGTGGCGCGCTGGACATTGATAAATTGTTTCTCTCCCCTTATATTAAATAATATATTCTCAGTCTAATATCATCCGTTTCAGACGGTCCCCTATCTTTCATTACTCAAAATCTTGTAGTAGGCCTCACGGCCATATTATTTCGTCTGTCCATTATTTCATTAATTTCCAAACACATTAAATCGACGAAAAAAGTCGTAACTCCATTTTTACAACTATTCACACTCCAGTGTATCGTTTTAAAGTTTTCGAAGTTGATTTCTTATTCTGCATTTTGATTTTTTTTTTTTTGTTGTTAACTGCATATTAAAAATGAATAATTCAATGAGAAAGTAAGCAATTTATAAGATTAACAACAATGGGTAAATTTGGCGTGAAATTACAATAAAAACCGAATAACATGATGGAAAGCAGTGACAGTAACTTCAATTAGATTTTATTTCTGTGTATATATTTTTAATTGTTTTATTTTGAGTGACCAGGAGAGTTATTCCACCGGCGAAAAAACAGAAAAAAAGATTAAAATATATTATAATATGGATTTGTTGGTATATTATTGAACGAGTGCAAACGTACGGAGCAAATAGTAATGTTAACTTTTAAGGTCTTCGTGAAAGTGCCGTTGTTAATGTACTACGGACAAATGATTGATAAACGTACTTTTTTTATTAGATAGATCGAAGCAAATTAAGATTTTTAGACATAAGTCAGTCTCGAATAGTACCGCTAAAAAATATGTTTGAACGGATATTTTAACTTTTACGAATTCGAAAACGCAGAAAGATAATACAAATATATTGTATAGTTATTGTCATACGAAATCACGATTGGGTCGTAGCGCCGCAACTACGTCCATTCTCGCCCGCAAATCGTAGTCGACTTATAGATTGTGCGTCAAAATTCGATGACATATATTATATTATAATATAATATACCGACGACATAGAACACTATAATAATAATGACGGTAAACGATAATGAATGAATGAAAATTGGACTTGATCTTGCGCAACACGACGATCACACGCGGACCGCGGTGTTTTATTATGATATTATGTTACGGGTCCCGTCGTAGGATTTCGACACGTAAAAAATATAAAACACACATACGATAATCTGGCGGTGGTCATCGTCGTATGCGTATACATATATATATATATAGTGTGGGATACGCGTCTAAGCGGCTTATTCGATAATTATTTCTCGCGGATCGAAAAATAAAAATACGTACCTCTGCGTATATATACATATATATATGTATATATGATATAAATATTATCGGTGCCCACCTCCGACGCGCCGACCTCGGGGTGATGGTAGCGAATTGCCACCGGTGATGATTAACAATATAATAATGGTAATAATTCCTCCGTAAAATAATTTCGACACGTCTATGCGCTTACATTATTATGTACTATTATATTATATATATATATATATATTATTATACGTCTGTGTTGCGCACGCGGGACCGGTTCTTTCCGGTTGCCACACACACACGCACACACACACACACTGGTCGCGCACTGCGCGGCAGTTTAACTCTTTCGTGTTTCGTTTGGGTTTTTTAAACAATTTTTTTTTTTTTTTCGTTTGCCAATAATTCGCACCGGCTTAAAGAGGGCCGCGCCGGAGAAAAGGTCACCCGGCGACGTCTCCCACCCCTCCGCTAGCTCGAGCCCCTCTCGTCCACTCGCCCTCCCGCCGTCTCACACACACACACAACCCGCCCCTTCGCGCGCAACAACAGCCAGCAGCAGTAGCGGAGTAGAGTGTCTGGCCGTCTAGACAGATCGATATTATTTCGTATATACATATGCGCGCACTCGGCCTCGGGGAGAGTATATATATATAGTGGCGGTTCCATCCCTGTGTGTATATATATATAGTTTTTTTTTGTTATCGCGAGCAAGTCTGCAAAGGGGTGCGCCGCAGCGGGGCTGTATACGCGTATATTACGCCGTACTATGCGTAAACCGTCTAACGCAGAGCGTGTTTTCGACGGCCCGTGTGTTTCGAAAGCGATAGACGATCAATCTGTGTGGTGTAGACCGCGCGATTTTTTTTAAAAGAAAATTTCGATCGCCTAATAATTTCCCGAGGCGCAATCGTCGAGACCTGCAGCCTACCTATATAGCTATGGCGGTACATTCAATTTATAAATTTTAATAGCTTCGCGGCTGGATTACTACGCCGCAGTAGGTACCTACTCACATATTATTATTACAATCGGCTTCTCGTATATAACAATATAATATCGCTATAGTATAATGCAAATTTCTGACCGGAAAACGTATTCGATGAAGACTTGTTGTCGTCGATTCTATGTGTTCTTATTAAAATCGTATTAACTGTTTTTGCCTCTATTACATTGCAGACATCCTTATGACGAGTGCTATAAGAACAAAAAAAAAAAAATAGCAATCAGCTTAATGCGAGTTGACTTCAATGGGAAAAAAGTAATTGAGTTGCTAAAATTATTAATAAAATCCATCTTTCGTTCTAACGTATCAAATATCAGGTTTGTATAGGATGTATAATTAATAAAATATTATGTTTAAATAATAATATTATCAATATAGGTAAGAAGCTAATTAACTGTAAAGCAGTAAAGCAATAACGTTTTCATATTTTAAAATCTAAATGTAATCGATCATCATTCGTAATTTGGAATTTTTTTTCGAAGGTCCCGAGTTTGAGATCTTGGAAATTATATAAATCAATAATAATATATAAGATTTTACATAGTATTATTATAATGCAATAGTTGTTCTTTTTCTGTAATAAAGTAAATGTACAAAAGTCTATATAAAACAAACAATAATATTTTTTGACTCAATACGGAAGTAATTACTTTACGATAGATATAAATTTATAAAACAATTTCGTCTATAAAATATGAACACGGACGTCGTTTTGTAAAAATCAAGTTATCGTAAACGTAAACGATATTATATATTATATAAATATAATAATATATATTACATATATATACATAAATATTATATTATGATATATCAATACTAAAATTAAATCAAAAATCATATTATTATAATACAAACCCCCGAAGGCCAATTATCTACAAGAGGGATACTTATTAGAAAACCTGATTTTCGTGTAAACTTTTGTGTTGCCCCGAAACCATAATTTTATGTAAATTTATCAATGTAAACATTGATTTGTTATATAATAATAATAATAATAATAATAATAATAATAATAATTCACGGTAGCTCAATTATAGTGTACGTTTTCGGTGCGTTTCTGATACAGAGTTGTGGTAACTATACCTGCCTAGTACCTTATAATTTAATAACAAATTAATATAATATTATATCGTAGTTATAAAACGTTCTGAAAAACAAAGCGTGCCGCACGTGCTCCAAAATGGTTTCATGTCGAAACAATAATAATAATAATATAATAACAACAACAATAACTATAATAATATGTCTGGTCAAAAAAAAATATCTTCAGTTTTTATTCGAAAAGTGGTACCAATCAATCTAAACTGTCTATACATACTGTGTGGTCGTGTGGCCGTGTGAGTATATTATATAAATAAAACTTTTGGAGTACTTTTCTAAAATAAAAACCATAAAAAAATACCGTATACCATAATGTGTAAAATGATTTGATAATTTTTTCCGATCACCGTATGATTTATTTTGAAAAATTTTTATCGGACATGATGAATAAGTAATTTATTGATTTTAAAAGCTTCTGCGAATGATGACAAGGATGAAGAAGATTTAACCCGCCTGCACCTCGGATTCACAGACGGTTTCCAGTATATACCCGATTCCAAATTGTACAATTAATTCCCCGTCCACTAGCATATTTACAGGGTAATTCATCAAGCATGCTCACTCCCATTTTTCTACCTTTGATAAATAATTCATTCCAATTCTGATTTTTGATATTTTTAAATATATTTATGGATCAAATTTTCAAATAACTAGATTTATATATAATTTAAGAAGTTCCAATGGTGTTCCAGACTTTTTTTTCAAATGAAAATTAACCTTTTCACTATGAATAGTGATGTATTTAAAACTAAACTTCGAATCACTATAATTTGCTTATCGTCATCAGCCCTTCCCCTTCCACCCGGGTTATCTCGAATCGATTATCATTTACGTACATATTAAAATTATGCTTGATACATAAACTTAAGTGACTTAAAACTGCTGGTTATAATTTTGATTTAGGTACAATAACTTTTTTAAATAATTGTATGATTAATAATTATTAAGAAAAATGTATTTTAAATATACTTAAATTTTCAACATTTTAATAAATCTATTTATAAGGGGGGAAATAAAAATGGGGGGAGGAGCATGCTAGGCGAATCACCCTGAATTATATGCTTACATATAATTGTTAGTCTTTGGCGTAAAAATACGTATTTAAAGTGATTTTTTTTCATCGATTTACAAATAAGTGTTTGATTTATAATCGCGAAAGGCACGATTAATTATTTTTAAACGGTGTACATCACTGGTCAATTATATATAAACGTCGTTCAATAAATAACTTTAAAACCAATTCATTATTATTATATTTTTTTTAAATTCAATGCGCATCAAGTTCGTCGACTAATGAAACCGTTGATTATTGTTACTCGAGACTATCTCAATATCGTTTTTGATACGCAGTAGACAAATTTCAAGCGAGGTCCTTCCCCCGCGTTCCCGCATTTATTGGTCACTCTAAAAAGTATATCAACGGATTTCCGGCTGTGGTCGGCGAACTGTAATAGTTATCGAAAAACGAAAATCACTCGACTGTATACGACGGTTCGCGCACTATTTTACAGAGTATAAAAATATAAAACGCACAATAATAGGTATACCTACCTAAGCCCGCGTACACATGTTATATAACACACGTTAACCATAATATACCAAATCCCTTCAAGTGCCACATAATATATGAGGCGTGCGGCGTGCTCGCGTTGAGCGTCGTGAACTACAACCGTGGTGAAGTGGGAACTGTACAAGTAATAACTCGTATTCAGCTCCACTAGGAAATTTTAGTCCGTTCGATTAATATTTTCAAATGATATTTTTATAAAATGCGTAAATTTTTTGGATTCTGAACAGAGCAATATATGGATGTATTGATTTTATAATACCTATAATATAATGTCTGCGTGTGTGTGTGTTTTTTTTTGCGTCTGTCATCACTTTTTGACTCGGTAAAAATACTTCAATTTTTACCTCCGAGAGTCGTTTTAAATTGGATCCAATTGGTGCTTTTTGAGGGTCAAAAGTTTTTCTTGATAATCTGAAAAAAACATGAAATTTTAAGCAAAACCAGAATTTGAAAAAATCGATTGGGTTTATTTTGTAAAACGACAAACTGTAGATTCTTGAAATATTGTCACCAAATACAGTATATTATTTAATATAATACTTTTTTATACATACAATATATTTTTCATAAAATTTTGGCATATTAAAAATGCATATGTTTGAAAATAAAATTGTTTTTTTTTCCCGTGAAAATCACGAGAAGTTGCAACTGCATGTAGTAGTAAAAAGTCTTCAATTTTTATAGCTATAATATTTGAACATTTAATACAATAGTGTTGAATATAAATCTTAATAAATATTTTACACTATAACTAAATTCTTAAATTAATCATAGTTACTTTTATAGACTTTTAATGTTAACATTTTGATGAAATTACATATTTAAACGATGAATAACGATGTTGATTATTTTGTTATAATTTAAAAAAACATTATTCCTGAAAACTTAAAACTTTTACATATATAATAAATTTTACTATACACAATGAAATTTTAAAATTATGTAGATTAATGTTAATCTATTACTTATTTATAACATGAACTTTTTGACACTGTTTTACAGCCTTTACGGTAAGGTGGTATTCAGTTAAAAGTTAAAAACTAATAACAATAATAAAATATTAATAATATGGTGAATGTAATTTTTTTTTGCAAAAATTAATTCAACCCACCGTAATATCAATAGTAAAAATGTAAAATAAACTACTTTGATAGTGATACCAAAAAACATAATTTCACGAAGGCACTTATCAGACACGATCTGTCAGCCTGCATTATCCGCTCAGAATTTTTGTTTATATACAATTATAATAATATATCATTAATTTAAAATTTAACACGTCAATTACAGTGACCAACTGGCCACTCGACACCTGTACAGCAGATCGGTACCCATTTTGCCCGCATTTTTTATATTAATTTATTCTGTATATTTTTTTGTTTCGTGTTACATCCAATATACAGACACATAATATTGTTTATAGAATTTACAAAATTGTATTAAATATTTTCAGTATAATATAATAATCCAATACACGTAGAAGCGTTTATAAACAATTCAAAATTAAATTTAGCACTGTAAAAGTAAACAAACCGGATTAAATACATTACAGTTAATTAATTAGATAATTTAAGTAATATCTATATTCTCACCGTATGGCAATCAAAACGTAATAAGTACCAGTGTTATGTATCTACACACATTATATCATATATTATTATATTATCGATCAGCCTCATACAATTCGAATCTGATTTGTAAATTATTAAAAGGGTGGTCGTGCGGCGATCGTCGATTGTACGAAGATCGTCACGATGTCGTTTACAAAAAGCAGACATGATTTCTACAGAGTTTACAATTATCGTTAATAAAATGCAAATTTAATCGTTCGATTTGTGCTACAATATAATATTGTGTATTGCCCGGATAGTGAGAAGGGCAAACGCACGACCGGACCGCGATTAATATACGTAATATTATTTTATGACTTACTTAGGTATATCGTACGCTTGGTAATTATATTGATATTGATATTTATATTTCGGATTGTTTTTCACTTGTATAAGCGACCATCATATTATAATTTGGTGGTCGTGCATAATACACAGTACGATTCACCAAGCATATACTCACCGCAGTGTTTTCATTTAGATAATGAATAATAATTTATTCAAATTCTACTTTTTTAAATTTCTAAATATACTTAAAAAAGACCATCGTATATTTAATTTTTGAGATTTTTTGTACAACAAAGTATACTTACTGTTTTTTTTTTTTTTTTTTAATAAGACCCCTGTTTTGCGTAACTAAGGACAATCGTCATACAGTTCATTGGTTTATATGTAAATATATATAAAACCCAACGTAAAATTGTCCACTGGGTTTGTTCAAATTGTAATATTTTTGTCATATTGTACGTCGTATTTTACGATACGTGTGTGCGTAATATAGTTTGTACGAGACAAACCGCGGTAAAACATGCAACGTGTGTAACCGACGACGGTTGGTCTTTCGATTATTGCTTTGGTATATATTCTTGTTGAAACAATCGGGTTTCAAATCAACTGTTCTACTTATAGTTTTTCATTTTAACATCATATTATTTTAACGCTGTATTAGAATAATATTGTAGTTTATCACGTATACATAAAAGTTTAGCGCGCTAATCGTGTACAATGCAACGACAGCTGTCGACTATCGTTATTTTGTCGGTAGTTCCGTTTTCTAATCGAATATAGAAAATAACAGCGAATCATAACTGTATAACAACGAGAGTGCTGGCTTTTTGACGCGACGATTATTATTATGGTAAATTCGGTTTTATTGAGTAATTCCACCGCCACGAAAGTTGTTGACGATGAACTCAGCTTCTGTCATTGGAAAAACGCAAACATAACCGTAGTTCGTTCGTCTTTAATAATATAATATATCGTGTATGTATGCGATATAAATACAGTTACAGTAAGTATAATGCAATGAACACGCATACTGTTGTTTCATATAAAAAACATACTACACACATACACACACACACACACACACTTTTTTATCATAAATATTGTTTCATACAATGTTGTAAATCGTCAGTTATAAAACTGCAATAAGAATGTTATATGGTCTTGAATACATACCTCAATACTTGTATTATGTAGTGGCTACTTTGTACGTATATACTTCGTACAGCTGTCGGTCATAACTCATATCGAGAGAGATTCCCATCATGTCCTATTCTCGATCTCAACGAATACATAAAATTTCACAATAGATAGATTATAACAAACAGATACGTTGAAGATTTTTCTTCTTTTTTTTTTTTACCAAACGACAATATCCGACTACCGTGGTGATGCACCGCTATAAATATTATGCAGGATTATTAGCCAACATAGAGTTGTGTTAATTACACGTATAAAAAACTTAAATCGTCATAGTGAATTCTAGCGAGCTTAAATTTTTTTATAAAAACTACGAGAGCATAATATTATCATAATAAATAAATGACCGGTAACGTCGCAACCCACACGCAGCTCTGACGTGTAACCGATATGATATACCCATATCGAAACTATATTTTCACCCGCTGTTATATTATTGGATTCGCGGTGCTGTGCGAGTTTGTGATCGTGTTTTTTTTTTTTTTTTTTTTTTAAATTCAAAGTATTTTCTGCTATCAGGACAAGAGGTACGTCGCGCATCCGCAGTGCCGCCCGCCGCGGCGCTTGATATAAATAATTGTACATTCCAGCCGAAGTGGAATTCGCACGTAAAATAACGATAATATACATTGTGTATACGTAAAATGAAAACCGATTCGCCCGCGTGCGAATCTACAACACGCACGCGCACATATTATATACAATATGTTATTTACACGAGTCGCCAGGAATCCACTGCTGTAGCCACTATATTATAGACGCTAATTTATTCACAAACGGTTTTTTTTTTTGTCGCGATTTTTTTCTCCTGTTGACTCTTGACATCAAACGACCGAGTTTATTGCGCTAGACCGCCGACGCGACGCAGCTCTCGATAAATATCTACCGAAAACCCCGCGATAACGTCCACGGAGGTGCGTCATAATATTATACGTAAGCAGTAGTAGGTATACGAAAGCAATACAAATAACGGCTGTGTAATCGTGTCGTGATGAGCCGAATGCGGTGTATTTTTTTTAAAACGACGAACAGGGGGAGTATTTAAAAATGCTTAATGGTGAGCGAGGGCAGAAACTGACGACATTTAAACGTGAGTTATATAGAAACTACAGTCATGATGACACGTCGTCGTCGGGGTTAAGCTCGGAAAAACAATAATTACAATTCCTACAACGACGTTCACAAAAAAACAGAATACACCATCGTTGATTAATATTAATCGTTTAATTATACAGCGCGTAATATTATTTATACAAATACGGCAAACGGTCGCGCAGAAGGCACGGGCCTATTTCTCCCTTAAATACGCCCTCCGGCCACGGAAACCCACATGTATAATCGACAATTATTGTACACATTTGTACCGCGATCGTTGTATGGTACTTATGATATTATATTATATTCGCCGCGAACTAGCAGTGTCGTGCATAGATTGAATACCAATTTTACTATAGCACGACGATATTGGTGTTAGACATATTATATAGACATTCTGGTTCCGGGGCATTTTCGGTCGAAACATTTGCGGTCGGCTCCTTTTCCGTGCCGTTTCCGGTAAGTTTATTTCTATTTAACTAAATATCAAATTATATAATATTACATAGTATATACTAAAGCGATTCTGTACACTATACAGTATGGAATATATTTAAACTTCCATTCACACTTTCCCAGGCTTAGGACTGGCAGACATTTTTACTAATTATTATTATTATTATTATTACATTACATTACTTATTCTAACTTTTGAATATTGGCTACGATGTTCAAGTATTTTTTCAAATGTTTGAAACATTTAAAATTCTATTACCTCTTGCTTTTAATATTTCTGTGCATTTTTCTTTTTTTTTTTTTCATTCAAACATAACCAGGCTGTTATGTATTATGCATTATTGGTTCGATACTTTCTATATTACTAACCACCGTGCACTGCTAAAGCATTGCCTTTAGTAATTTCCAACACTTCGAAAAAATCATTCATTTTAAAATAATGCAACGAACTCTAAAAATGTGTATACTATATACTGCAGAAGATAATGTTTTCTGAAAGTAAATGTTATCGATGGATTTCGATGATACTTATAAGTTATAACTATGTAATTGACATAACACAATTTTGATTTAATACTTCCATATGTATTAAATTTTTTTTTCTTCTTATATTAAACTTCATCTATAACGATACCCATACACAACCAATTAGAAACAAATCGGTATATCCAATAAACAATACGCTTTAAAGCTCTCAAGTATATGGCAACACATTTTTATAACAAATATATTCTATACTGTATAGAATTAATTAATTATCTATATACCTTCAATTTGATATTCAGATAGATAGAAATAAACTGACCACAAACGGCACGAAAAAGGTACCGACCGCAAATGTCCCGGCGGCATCAGTGCCGATACCAGACATTCTTATGTAAGAATATCCTTTGGACTGTTTTTGATCAAAAAGTATAGTCAATTATTTAAATAATGTTTTAAATTTTAAAACAGAAATCCACTAGGTAAATCAATCTGATAGTCGGTAGTCTTTATTTACTGTTATTTATTTATTAAAAAATAAGATTTTATTACCGATAGAATCACATATATCGATATATATATATATGTATTTTAAACGTGTATAAGTATTTTTTTAAACAATAAATTATTTATATAAACTATAGCTTTAATACAGAACATAAATCGAATAAAATATTGCAAAAGAAAATTAAATACAACTTTACATTTTAATAACATAAAATGGTAAATATAAATTTGATGAATTGAATAATTAATTTTCAGACTTTGTTTTACAGTAAAAAAAAAGTTAAACATTTTTTAATTTAGACTATTTGTTATCCGACTCTTTGTCCCGCGTTCTTTATCCGAGATTACATCTGGACTAGCACTGATTTTTTTCTACTTTTTAAAAATACATATAAATGTGCAATATAATGAAATTATGTCTTTAAAAATATATAAATGAAATAAAATTATATTATAAGTTTATTATTCTTATTAAAAATGTATCTGTCTCCAGAAGCCCATTACTTCTAAAAATTAATTTATTTCAACGTTGAGGGACATATTATATATACATATAAAAATAGCTTTTTTTTAATAAACTGAAATATAATAATTATTTACCAAGTATTATATAATACAACAATAACAATGATGTTAATAATTGTATTGTATACCTACTTTTTATTTATTATTATTCGGAATTTGTGTGTATATATAATTTCCAATTAAAAAAAAATTATAATCATATCAAAAATATAAATTTGTTTCGTTAATATATTATATACTTTTTAGTTTTTGACTGTAGACTATTTCCCAACATCGCGTATTGAACGACTATTTATATTTTTCCAACTCAATTCTATCGCTCACCTTCTTGGTGCTTTATAATTTTTAATTTCTCGATAATTATTATTACAATAATATAATACACCGTACGTCGACGATCGACAGACGACAGTGCATATTATTACATATTTACATAATATACAGACAGACTAATAATACAAATTAAAAAAAAACGCATATTATGAATAAAAAATATAAATATAACAAAATAAATATATATTGTAATCGAGATTATAGTACAAAATTAATCTAATTTATATTATTTAATACTCATGTCGCTGTGATGACATAATAAATTATCATTTTATTTCGTCATGGTCATTGTATTGCGTTGTGGTCTTTTTGTAATACAATTCGGGATTCGCCATTTTGGTCATCGTTCTGGACATCATCCTAGTTAACGGTAAGATTATGATTAGATTCGTTTAAGTTTATACGTTGTAGTATAATACTGGTATAAACTATAATACCTAATTCAGGTTCTGAGCGAAACTAGGCATGTATTGATGCTCAGTGGCGTAAATACCGGGTGGGCAAGGTGGGCAACCGCCACGGGCCCACAACTCACGATAGGGGCCCTAGTCTAAGCAATAATATGTAATAATCTATATTTTATATTAAATTCCAAATTTCACAAGAGAATAAAAATATAAAAATAATATTATTTTGATATACATTTTTTTTTTCAAGTGTATATACTGTACAACTATCGTGCATATTTAAATATCAGATTTCTATATAAACATTTTTTCTTTCAATAAAAAGGTTCTTTCATTTAATTAAATACGTTTGTTATTACTAATTTTAATAGTTAGCAAATAGTTGTGTAAAAACCAAAATAACTTTTATTTAGTTTAATATTATTGTAACATAAGTAGGTATAATACGATTTATGAGTATGAACTAGCTTGACGTTTTTAACTCTGTTAGTTAACATTATATTATTATGTGTGTCAATAAGTATGTAGTATTTTTGTCATTTGAATTCCAATTATTAAAAAAACAATTGTAGGGAAGGGTATTTCAGTCTTGATCCTATGTTTGGGCGTAATTTTAATATTTTCCCCGGAAGTAAAAAATCTAAGTTCCGCCTCTGAATACATATGAATGTACGGTATACTATACATATTATAAATAAACGTACACTCAGCCTTTGCATGATGACAATAACAAGAGTAGGATGGATAAATTATATAAACATAATACGTATATATATATATAATACAATATAAAACATATCTATAAGTATATTATTCTTTTTTTTGTATAAAACGCATTCATTAATATATGATATATTCTATTTCTTGAGTTGTGTACAACATTATATAATAATAAAGTGGCGAAGGAAAAAATTATCATATTTTTTGTAAACACGCATACAACTTTTATAGGACGATGTAACGTACACAATTTAAACTAATTGATGGGAAAACAAACGAAATTAGTCAATATAATATGTACCGCAATGCGAGTTAGTTCCTCTTGAAGGCCGGTTGTGCTGGCAGCTTCCGGGTTCCAAGTCTGCTTATGGAGCTTCGCTAGCCGATATTGTTGGCGAACAAGCGCCATAGCCTTTTTCTTACTCTTCAGGAAGTTCCTCGCTAGCCGCACCTCCCTCCTCTTCTCCTCCGGCGGTGTCCTTACCCCTGACCACACGTCAGGTAAGTCCAGCCAGCCGTCCTCGTCACGGTGTTCACGGACTTCTAATGGCCCGGCGGTGAAAGGTCCAGCGGCGAAGAAAAGGTCGCGGCGAAATATGATACTATATTATTTGTAGATAATATATCCTTTCAATTATTTTATGTACGAGAAAACAATGCCAAGTACAATTCCAATTCCAACGCATAAAAAATACACGATGTTTGCTGAATCACTCAGAATCTGGAAATGCTTGAAAGGTGAAAACTAACTGAATAACCTGAAATGAACTTTTAAATAAACAATAATAAAAGACATTTGTTTTTTTTATACATAGACACCTACCAATATATCATAGAGATTAATTTACTAATCTCAGTAGATAATTTAAATTTATATATTTAAACAGGGTGGGCAAGTGGGTATTGCTCTGCTGTATAGTAGAGATGGTGAGTAGGTCACTATTAGGTATAATGGATATGTTAAATTTGAATACAACGACAGGTACCATTGTATACGAAAAACGAACTTGGACGGAGATGATTTGTCTGTCTAGAATAATTAATAATTATATTATATTATATTATTACCTATAAATTGTAACATATAGTTATTTCACGCCATTACATAAAAAATTAAATTTCATACGCTCATAAATTGTTTTCTATATTGATGCTTCAATTTCTTTTTACTGTTATTTGAAGAAAACGTTATGGAGAACCTTGTATTAGGTATTTATAACTTTGTATTTTTAACCTTAGGTATAAATCACAAAAATGTTATGAATTTTCAACTTCAAAATTCCTTGCAAATTTTTTCGATGTTGACATATTTCGTAAACATTTGAACTTTATTAAATGCTTATAAATCAAAATTGTGACTAACAATTATTGTTTTTTTTTTTACTAGGATAAGTATAACTTATAATAAACCTTAAAAAAACCTTAGAAATATCATAAATTTCAATTTTTTAACAGTTTAATGACTTAAATAAGTCAAAATATTTTGAAAATTTAATCGTAAACAGATAACGCTAATATGAACATTTTTTGAAAATTTTAAGTATTTACAATGATTCGTTTTTGAATTACAGCAAAATAAAAAAACTACTGATCATTTTTTACTTTTTATCTAACTATACAACATTATTCGTTTATGAATACGTTTTCAGATGTTTAAAATGAGTTTGTGCCTGTATATATAATTACTTTGTAAGCACTAATTACAAATTTGAAATATAATTAAATGGATAAGTATTTTATTATTAAAACGCTAAAACGAAATAAAAAAAAAAATTATGCAATTGTAAATCTGAATTAAACCGTCGCGTGCTCGCGATTGGCAATTTATTTAGTGCTCGTAATAAGTGATAACAAATCCTCGAAAGAAGATGACGTTGGTCAACGACGCGTGTCGCCGAACCACTGACATACACCTAGTCTTCCAGTCGATCGCGTAACCGTGTTGCAAGTGCCATATTTTTAATTTTACATTCCGAGCTAATTCGTTTTACACCGGTGTATTTTATTATGATATTGTTCCGCGGGCCGACGACGCGCGGAACAGCCCGTCACCACAGCCCGACCCGAGACATGTTCGATTCGCCCCGCGGCGCAGTGTGTAGGTCAGGCGTTTAATGCACTGCCGATGATATGAGATGATGCGTGTGCACGACGACGATTTTCGCCGTACAATAATATTATATTATGTTATGAGGTACATATTATTATACGTACGCGGTCGGTCTGTGACATACAACGCACAAGACGTATATCGTTGGAATCTCGGTTCGCGGACGGTCGGTCGGCAATCGATACGTACACCGTCGTGGACGCGGTGACGGCGGCGTCGGTGACTCAGAAAACCTGTATGTCCATCGAGAGTAAAATTCTGGGAACCTTTCCTGTTTCCAAGGTAAAGTCTTTCGCTCCTATAATAGGTACGTGCATATAATATATATATATAGACACCGTGTAGGTTATGTATTTTATCGTTATTACTTATTATTATTTTTTTCAACGCGAAACGATTTGCAATATTATTTACCGATTTTTACGCGTACGAACAGTACTCTCCAGTAGTGCGATATCTATACTGCCCCGTAGACCCGCCTGCTCTGCAGCAATCGTCTACTATAATTTAGTTTTTTACCCGCCGAAAGTCGGTCGTACTAAATAATATTAAACTATAATATTGTTTATATTATAAGCTGTCACAATGCGGCCAGTCAACCTTCGACAGTTCTAATAATTTCGTTCGGCTGCTCGTAAATTAACGGCCAAACATTACACCTCGAAACCGTGTATTGGCAAATTATTTTATTCGTAGGCACGTGATATTATATTATGCTATTATGAAGCAATATATATATATTATGGCGATGCTGTAACGTCACGCGGCGTGCGACGAAAAGTATTTAGAATGTCGACCGTTTTTGTACTTTATTAATAATGATATGTAACGATGGCGGCAATAATGATATAATATTTCAATAAATATATTGGTTGCAATATTATACTATACCACACGAAAACGAGTTATCGGTTAATTATTAACTACAATTTATTATTATACAGTTACATGGTGATTTCAATCATTCGTTTTCTATTTCTCCAACACGTTATCACACATCTTCATCTTCTAGTTCTTATCACATTTTAATGCGATAACGTGTAAAACTGCTTATTCTTATGTAATTTAATTAAAGTTGAATAAATTAAAACATTTTGAGCTTATTTTAAGCTTATTCATTTTTAATAATACCTACCCATAAATTATAAAATATTATAATTATGATTTATATAAGTATATATAATTCTCGATAACCAGGACTAATCACTTTTGTTTTTGAATTCTGATAAATAAGTTTTTAAATACTAGGTATAATACATTTCTTTAGGGTTCCAAATAAAAGTTTTTTATTTTCCAGAAAACCTTAATGCTTAAAACACAAACTTTAGTCCGCATTACCATTAACGATCATTAACTGTTAACTTTAAACTTGAAGGATTTGACAAGCTTATTATAATGGAGCAACGATATTTCGAAACAACAAAAAATAAGTAAAACGACACGTTAAAACTGTAATCATTATTAGTAAGTTATTATTACCCTCTTAAGCGAACTCCGACAGAGTCATTTACTCGTTTATCTTGCACAACAAAATAAACACTATACCCGACAACGTTTTACAAGCCATTGTGTAATCTCAACGGTTTCATTATTTATCTTTGAAACAATTAAAAACTTCTCAGTGATACGTCAATTAAAATAAATATATAAAAAGAATTAGTTTAATAGGTAATTTACTTTTTTTTTAAATTTGAGTATTGATTTTATATTTTTGATTTTTATATATACTTATTCAATTATTTTTAAACTTTATAATATTATTATCTTAATAATTAAGGAATTTCGTATAGAGACATAAACTCGTGTTTTTTAAACTATAATCCTACATATTGTATATCAATAATGTGTCAATTATTATGATTATATCAACGCGTAACTTTCTTAGACGTACATTGTGCGTCATTGATACCAATACTAACTACAAACTATTATACTATCTGAACAATATACACAAATACCTCTCTATCAGTAGAATTTGTACTTATACTTTAATAATATTCAAAAATACTATCACATAATACTACAACAGTAGTATTTTAGCACTGAAAAAAAAGAAAAACGTTTTTGACTGCACTTGTTAATATTATTAATTACTTTGGGTACTCGTTTTTCAAGATAAATATACGTATGATTTAATTATTTAGTCAAGTACTCAAATCTTAGCAAATATAAAACCGTTTCGGCAAATAGTATATAATGAATAATGAAATCCATCTCCTATCGCGGAAAATTGTCATCAATCAAATCGAAAACAATCAAAAAATCGGTAAACACTACGTAACGATGTGCATGTGTAGCTGCAGCGTGTAGGCGCATGCCGCCGTCGTATATCACAACGTGATAATTATAATTATTCGGCCAAATTATATTATAATATACGCGTATTTTTAAATAATAGTACCTACGCCTTACGGTGTTATAATAGGGCTTATTAAAATGTATAATGTTCGGCTCCACTGAGCGAGAATGGGAAACAACGAACATAAAACCCATCGCGATAAAATATATCCAAACACCGCGCCGCCCGTTTTTTTTTTTTTTTCTATATACGTTATAGTCCGTGCCGTTTCTCCGAGGAGATAATAGTTTTCTGTTCACACACGATATACGACGGTGAATGTAATACATAAGTGATTTTTTAAGTATATCCGATAGGGCTTGTATATATGTATATATATATATGTACGGATACGGTATCTTGTGTACACGGCCGCGCCCGTATTTATTTAATAATTTATTCCCTCGCGGAGAAAACGCAAAGATATAGAGGTAAAGAGAGACAGACAGACACAGACACAGGCTGAGACTTATTATATCTCGATAAAAGTTACACGACTATGGTGTGCTGTACACGTAAGACGCGCGTCACCATACAATATGTACCGAACCGCGCGTTTTCGACGAGTCTGCAAACGAACAATATTTTCGAACGGAAAACGAATATATAATTTCGGCCGAGTGCAGTAGTTATCAACAAAAAAAAGTCGACTCTCTTGCGAATTCCACCAGATAAATGGTCGTCGTATACGATAATTTTGCACTTTCGGGATTCGCCTTTTTTTACTGCTCGCCTGCAGTTGCGATGATATTGTATTATTGCGAATTTAATTTCACACCTCACACGATTGTTTAACCCCGACATCTACTGTTTTACTGGTATACGACGAATATAAAAAATTATCGGTATTTACACACGTTTTTGTCATTAAAAAAAAAAGTAAAGAGTTCAACTAATATTAATCACTTACCAAACCCCCATAACGCACAGCGCCTCTCCTGTCATCAGCTATAACAAAACGGTCGAAACAACAGGATATTGGCGTTTTGAAGAACGTCTTTTTGACAAACAGACCTCTGGTGCAAAACTTAATCTTGAGCTATTTTTACAAGAGGACACCCTATTTTTGTCGAGCCAATTTTAACGAATATCTGCTGTTTTAGTGAAAATTCAACTCGTCGTCACTGCAAGTCCGCGTATCGGTGACCAGAGCTTATGTGATATGATTATTATCGTCCTGCACGCGTATGTTATAGTCACGTAATATTATTGTGTGTAGTACCTGCGCTGTACGTGCCTATATATATATTTCATTTTGCGGTCCGAACCAATGTTATCGGCACCAATTACAACATAAACTTCCGGCCCCACCGCACAGGATCTCGTCGTCGTCGTAATTAGCCGCAGTGGGTATACATATACTCGCGGAGCAATGCATGCGTATAAAAACAAAATAGTAATAATAACAACAACACTCGGGTTACATATTATATTATTAAGAAACTATCCGCGCGCATTGTTATTCACCCGGCCGTTTATAATGACGAACGACGTCCCTCGCTCGAATGTGCATACGATATAATAATATAGTTGCTGCACATCGTACAATATTTATTGTTATTTATAAGGTGATTGTTTTGTCATTAAACGACCATTTTATCGGTGTATGGTGTATTTGATTTTAAAATATTTGTTTTTATTTTAAATAAAAATAAACAAAATTTTTCAAAAGAAAACCCGTAATATTTATTTTATATTGTTAGTTTATTACTTTTATTTTGCAAACGAAAACATCGTCATTCGATTTTATTTTCCAAAAGATAATATTTTTCTGAGTATTTCGATATGAATTTTGGAACAGTAGTTATTTAGTAATGAACATTATAGTATATTTAGACAACTGGTGAAACAATTCACCAGCAATTTGCGGTCTATTCCACTCGCCGCTCGACTAAAATTCAACTTTAAAATTTTAATTCTTTGTCATTTAATATTGTTTAGTAATGGTTTCAAAAAAAAAAAATAAAAATTATTTTCAAAACACATACATTTATCGAGAAAATTACAAAAAAGAAACTGCAGTTATTGGTAAAGAAAAACTGATGGTAAAAAAAAATCACACTGTATAAAATTATTGTTAAGCCCGAAATATTATCGGTACAACAATGACGATCCACCGCCATTGAAATTACGATAGGACTAGTAGTGAATTCACACCACACATACTAGTAGGTTATTGTGTGTGTGTGTATGTGTGTGTGCATGTAGTTGAGATTCATAAAATATAATAATATCAGTCAAGGCCACCGTAACCGTTGAGGTGTTTAGGAGTCATAATTATAAAAAAAAAACCTTTTTAAGTACCTATACATACGAATTATAATTTGCTTATATTATACCTATAATACTATTAAAACGTCGTATCGTATTATTGCGGCCATATTATAGCATATTTCAAGAGTAATAATAATTGTACTATAGCGTTTTAAACGTTTTATTCTATCCCTCGGTGTGCACATATATATATATATAGATATTAGGTATCGGTGCTGTGTTAAGATTGATGGGAGGGGGCAGGGTAGTGGTTGCCCCAGGCCAACATTTTTGGCGTTGCCAAAATGTTTTCAAGGCAATATAATAGCATAATTCGTCTTACAAAACTATAAGAAAACAGGATTTCTAATAAAAAGTTTTAAACTACAATAATTATATTTTATGGGCTATAAAGCAAATAAATTCTTAAAAGTGCTGCTCGATTGTAATATCGCTTAATATTTTTTAAATTTAATTTACGATAAGTAGGTGGTAAAGGTGCGACGAGCATAATATTTGTTAATGCGGCACTGGCGCACTGCTGCAGGACATACGAGTACAAAGCGCTGACGATTAATTCTAGGATACAATATTTTCAGATATCGATACAAATAATAATAATTATAAGTATTAAAAAATCATTTTGGAGTCACGCATAACTGTTAACGGCTGACGTTGTGAGGACAAATACAACAGACATAAATGCAAAAATTACCTATATTATGACTATTTAATATATTATAATATTATAATTAATAATTACCATATTATTAAGGAACGCCTCGGATCATTATTATGTATTATCTGCAAGCCGACGTAGGTAGACATTATTTCAATGGACCACTGCTGCAACAGAAGTTCCGCAAAAATCAAAAGCAATTTACATATATATAGTATATATGTATAGTGTATATTATATACATGAGCACAGTCAGAACGGCCAGGGATGGGCAAGATACTTGAAAAAAAAAATCTTAAGACGATACACCGATTTTTTCTTTTAGATGTGAAATACATTCGACATTTACTTAAACATACAAACCTGGGTAAATGTTATTAAATAATGTTTAAACCAACGTACGGACATGGATCTATTATTTATTATATTTTTGAAAAATACATTGTTTTAAATATCATAAATTATCATTAACTAGTATATTCTCTATATAAAAATATACTATACAATGTGTGGATAAGATATTCATTGTATTCAATTAAGATCAAAAGACATACTAAAGTTACCAAAATGGTTACATGCAATTAAGGTTATATATGGTATCCTCGACACTGATAATATTAGTATTACAATAACTATATATATTAAAAAAAAAAAATAATGATATTGAAATTTATTTAATTATATTGAAATCGTTGTCTTTATCTTAGTCCGCGTTAATCACAAACCGTATCCATGACCGCATATTATAACCATTATGGTTGGGTAAGACGACTATTATAGGGAACTCTTCGATCACAGTATTTCAAGTATATTGGATATAGAGATGTGTCCTATCCGTGTATATATATATTATCTGTATGACACGATTTCACATCACATCACGGATTAACAATAATATATATATATATATATGTATATTATTATATCTTAGTCCGTGACTCACATATAATAATATGCATATCACATGTAAGTATATTGTATCATATATTATTATTATATTATATATTGGTGTCTACCGACTCTATAGACTATATCGTCCAGTCCGACGACACTGCGCCGTCGCGTTTATACGATTCTTCGATCGGTATATTATTACAGAGACAATATAATACGGTTAACGAAGAAAAAACACTTCAAAGCGATACGCCGCGTTAATTCGATTAATCGTATAATATATTATTATAATGGTTTGGGCCGCGAGAAATCGGATACCTTTCTACGCGTCTTAAATATCATCATGTATACCTAAGTATAATAATAATAATAATAATAATATGTATGGTTAATACGCGCGCGGATTGTTCCCCGTCTGTGAGCGCAAGTGAATTTCATTATTTTCCCGCACTATATAATAATAATAATAATACTATAACACTGCGCGTATAATATAGAGTTTTATCATAAACAAACTGTGTGGTTTTATCGCGGACTACAAAGCTTTAATTATTTTAAAACAACGCGTTTAAATAATTTGTTTCGGTTCTTTTTAATTTAATATTACAATATTACCGAAAAAAAAAACCCACTGGGATTATAGAGTACCTCAAAGTGCTTAATATGTAGGTATGTTTATTACGAGTGCGTGTTCGTTAAATAATTGAAAACCTTATGATTATTGCCACTATAACATCACTGTGTGTTTTTTACCCACGTAATAAATATGGCGCGTTATGTGTGTGTGTGTGTGTGTGTGTGTGTGTGTATGTATAATAATTTAAAACGCTAATGTTTCAGAATAATCTACTGCGAAGATTTACGATGCACAAAAAGCGAATTCCTATCAGTGTATTATAATAGTATAAATGAAATAGTATAACGGCGACGCGGGGCGGGTCGGTCTCCGGGTCCAAGGTTGTATGATATAATATTCATTATTGTATATTATACGTTTCTAATTTAAGTCCAATGATATAATATTATACCCATATCACTGTAACGACGGAGAAAAGTTTCGTCCGCGAGTTTTTTACGGTCACAATACTTATAATATGTACACCTCACACCCCGCATCCGAACAACTATAGGAAGTCACTTATTGCCGCCGAACCGGCAACGATGGCTCTACGCGGATTATTATAATATAATAATATATCGGAAATTTAAAAATTATATTATCTCATAGGTATATATTGTTCTCGTACAAAACCATATCGACGGACTGTTATACGACTGGTGTTATATAGGTACGCTATAGATATTATAATAAATAATACCTAGTGGTGTGCACGATCATCGCTACTATACGATGAGTTAAAAAACACAACCTATCCATTAAATATTTTTGTTTTAATTACGTATCCTACTTAAACGTCATTATTAAAATAAAATTTAAAGCGTTCGATGCAACCACACGCACATAATGTTTTAATTCTAGTATTATAATATTATCGTACACGCAATACACAAGTCACATAGTATTATCAATGACATTCAGACGGGTCACCAAGTTTCGTACTATATTATATACTGCAACTATATTAATATGTACTCTCGAAAAGGGTGGGTTTAAATTACCGGTATCACAGAGGTATAATAAGCTTTTATGAACTAGGTATAATAATTATTAAAGTAGCGAGTGCACTAAAACGGTTTACTGATATATTAAATCATATATATTTTAACCACTAAAACACTAAGATCTATGCTGTTATAAAATATATTAATATTTAATAAAAAACTATTTTATGAGCATAATTGCTTTATGACGGGAACAAGATCACTTTTAAGATCACAATTTTTGACTGGTATAATATTTTTATTAACTGCATGTGCTCTTAAAATGTCATTGTTTTACATTAAATACAATATGTGTAGAGAACACGTAAATAAAATATAATAGAATGCACATTTTTTAATAACACTATTTTACTTTAATGATTTTTTTACAAATATAAGATGATTGATACAAAGTAAATTTTTCGAATAATAATAATCACGAATAAGAATAAGAATTTGAGGCTCAAATTGTTATTTATAAAAACCATTAATCAATGTATTATAAGTACCTACTATAATATTGGAAAGAAATTGTGAATCCTCTGGTAGTGAAAATAGGTTTAAATGAAAGGATAAGTGATCTTTTTGTTGAAAGAAAACTGTTTGAATGTCAGTATAACTGCGGTGTTATAATAACTACATATAATAATAATAATAATATATCGACTATATTTTTATTTTATTTATATCACAGCGCGCTGGACGTTATGCCGGAACAATTATAATACTACAACGACAAGGCGTTTTGTTATTTTTTGTCCATCACGTCTATTCACGAAAAGTTTATTTCAATCTGTTCACGTGTAATACTCGAATAGTCGAATGTATCGATTCAAGATAGAACGCACAATAGAGCACTTCTATTCGGCGGATGACCTTAAAGAGAGGCCTAACAGAAAAATGGGTAGCTATAATAGTATAATAGCGTTGTGTATCGCTCGTATAATAGTCACTGTATAATAACCAAATATTTATAGTACAATATCGTATTATTATTACTCGCACAGCCTACAGACATGCACACACTTTAGCCGCAGCCATCAATGTGTACTGATTGTGCGTTCAAACAGAGTTTACGTTTATATAATTAATTATTTGATAAATTAAACGTCGATATACCTACCGTTCTGCTATATATTGTAAAATTATTGAAATACCGACGGCCGTGCGAATTTTATCATTATAACCTTGCAGTGATAGTAGTTGATTCCTCTCTTGAGCTGTACCCGCACATCGGCATGGGTATCATAACGTTATTATTATTATTATTGGGTTTTTGTGCATATACAGCATACTTCAAAATCCGACATCGCGCGTTGTACCCTATACGTTATTGCACGTCGGTATAAGTCGAATATTCCAAGTGCGAGCCGATGAGTTTATTATAATATTATAATGATATCGCAGTTTATTCTACCGCTGGAATACCGTGTTTGAAGACACTCGACCGCACGCGTCCGTCGCACTTGGGTATGTCTTACACGGATAACAACTCTTTAAGATATGTAGTGTGTTCGGGGAGACTATACCTATATAATATTATAGTAGCTATATAGAGTGAGCGCGGAACTCTTTTGTGAAGACGTATTTGTGTTTATAATATTATTATAATATATGGTTTATAAAATAGCCTATATATAGCTAACATTTTCAGAAATCGATTTTTACTGCATTTTACATCGAGGATTATCTACATCGGATTGTTTTATAAGTACACGGTTTTCCGATTTTATATTTGTTTAAATTTAATATCAATACCTATATCGGGCTATAAATTGATTTTTTGATTTGTCAAACGTGTTCTCGTATTAATGTAGATATGCGACGTCTATATAACTAAGAATAAGTAGTAGAGAAAGAGTAAGAAGTAGTAGTCGCGAATAAGTATTTAAAATATATTGTCTGTCTATCTGTATTGCTGTCAACCCGAAAATTATATGGTATTTTATACGTGTAGAATCAAAGGCTATAATATATATATATTTATTATATAATATTTTATAAAAAAACATTAATACGTTTCAGACAATTTAGAATAATATACCGATATCGATAGACGATAAGCATAACATTATAATATATAAAAATATTTTAATTCTCAGTCGTTTCGTTGCATATGACATTTTAACATTAGTTTAATACGCTCTGCGGTGGTGATTTTTTGTATTAATACATTTTATTTTTTAGCATTGAATTACAATATTTATATAATATTTTCAAATTTACCGAAAACTTAGCACAGTGCCACGATGGGATGAAGTGTTTTATCGTTGGTTTGTAATGTTTGTATTATACCTACTTCGTTGATTTAAAATAAACGATGATAATTTGGTAAACCCGAATGAATTCGCATCAAAATCGGATAGGATTTCAAAATATGTTTTTTAAATTATTGTAAGAACATGAAATATATAATTTTTATCCTTTTTTATTATCGTTTTGAATTTTAATTTATTGATCGATTGCGGAGTATCCACCCTATTAATCAAATATAGTAGTACATAATACTACGTGCGTGTAATTTTCAAAAACATCAAAACATAATTGTAATGCTTTATTAATTATACGGCTGCATCGTCCGAAAATTATGTGAATTTCAATCAAAAATTCGACAAAAATGTTTGAGTAGAATACAATATTAAATGTAATTAATAATTTAACGGCAAGAGTTTTTGAGCGGGAATAATATGACGAACAAATGTAAACAATACGGTATAAAACGGTTATTGAACACTGAGGACCGTAGCTTTCACGAAGATATTGATGCATCTATAACATTATAATAATAATAATAATATTATGTACAGAGTTTTTCATTGTTATTCGGTTTGCTAAACAATAATATTCAACTCACTGCAGGCAACGGAATTCTTACGGTTTTCTTTGAAAAAAAAAAAAAAACGAAAAAATTTGTTTTATCGCTTTAATTGTACATATTATACATAACACATGATTGGTTTTAGAGTATAAACAAATCGTTTCTAGTTAAAATATTCAGAAGAATACTATACCAATCGATTATACTCAGGAATAATAATATAATTACTAATTGTTCACACTGCCACCGCGCACATACAAACAAATTCCATTCAAACAACACCACAGTTCTCGCGGAAACCAAAGAATATACTTAAATACTTTGCATATATATACGTACAATCGTTAAACATTTTTTAAGAATACTACTGTAGTCATGTATTCTAAACGATCATAATTATCGTTAATTGTTGAATATTAGTTTGGAATATCTATTTCACGATGGCCTCTAAATGTATGTGAAAAATAAAATAAAAAAATGTTAATACCGATAAACGTTTACATTGTACAGTCATCGGTTCGATACTCCAGCCTATTTGTTAATTATTTTAAATTCAAAATACATTTGAATCCTATTTCGATACTTCCGTTAAAGTACAGACTTCTATAACTATGCCAACGTATAATATCACTCTATAGCAGAAAACTTACAGCAGAAATCTCCAAACCATATACGCTGCAGAACTTCCTCTTGTATACATGCAGGAGCGGGTTCAACACTTAAATCTAATCTAATGTCTGCGCTCGGCGTTTTAAACGAAATGATCACTATCTATCAAAACGCAGTAACAAATGTTCTACAATAATAGTAGGTAGTATTTTAATACAGTGCAAAAAATTTTAAATCGAATACTAATATTAATACTGCACCGGAATGAGGTTATTCGCACGAAAAAGCAGTTTCTGCCAACAAGAAATGCTTAATATTTTGTTCGTAAGCAATATACTAATAGGTATATACCGTGACAACGTGATATTATAAAATAATAAATCACAATGGACAGATATGATATTATGTATAATAATTGTGGTGTCAACACTCATCAACATCTACCTACGCGAACGATCGAACGATAACTGTGTGTTTCAGTAAAACTGTTCATCCAAAAGTTGATTATTATTTTATTTATATCGTCTAATTTTGTCTAGACACGTAAAAAAAAAATTAACCTGACTGACCGTCGCTCAAGCGAATAACCGTAATAAATGCACAATATTATGAAAACAGTATGTATATGTATTATATTGTGCTAGTAAATGACAAAAAAACCGGCGGAGTATTGCGTATAATTTTATTATTATGAACTATTGCGCGGGAAAATATTACCACGTGAGCGTCGGCGAGTGCAAACGACCTGCAGGAAGGAGGGAGGGAGCGAGAACGTTCCCGCCAAAATTTCGCAGTCGGCGTCGCGACCTACCATTCGTTTATTTAAATCGTCAGCGGTCATGGCGTCGCACGATATTGTATGGGTATAATATGGTTAATATGTTATACCTTTATATACAGAATGATTCACAAAGCATACTGCCCTCTTGTTTCATTAATAATACAGTTATTCGAAATCTGCTAACTGGAATTTTTAAATATACTTAAAGGCCGTATTTTAAAATTCACGATAATTCGTCTATAAAGAGTAACATATGGAGATTCAAACTTCTATTTTTCAAATGAGAAACCTCCTTTTTTTTCTACAGTAAACCGTTTAGCTAGTAATTTTCTAAAACTTTTGAAGTATCAAAATAAAAATTCGAACAAATAGTTATTGATTTATTTAATTATTCGTAGTGTGTATATTAAGGATAATTAGTCCAGAATAATTTGGAAGATAAAGAGGTTTTGGTGAGTTTAAAATGTTAGTTATTAATATTATAATTTTTATAATGGTCAAATAAGTATAATAAACAATAAATCCAATATTATATATTTTATTTATAACTCCATATTAAACAATAAGGTAAGATATTTTTTTTTAGACATTTTCAGTTCAAATTTAGTATATTTTAACGAAGAATAACGATGTTTGTTATTTTGTTATAATTCAAAAACATTATTTGTACTTAAACTTATGAATTTCTATTACCTATTTAAACCATGAACCTATTCATATTATACATTAAAGCGCGGTATTAAATCATAAGTTAATAATAAACCAATATTATAATATAGTACAACGTATATATATATATATATATATGTTATACTATTATAATAATTCAATATTAATATTATTATAATACATAATGTAATATTTTAGGCAGCAATTAAATCAACCTACCACAATATACTAATAGTAAAGCAAATTATATACTTCAATAATATTGCCAAAACACATAATATCATGAAATGTGCTTATAACGGAAACAATCTGTCAGCCTCAGCCTACAGTCTCTACTCAGAATATTGCTTTTAATATAATGTAATATAAATCATTTACTATCATTGAATTCAAATTTAACACATCCATTAAGACTACTGCAGTAACCCACACGAAACCCGCACCATTGTACAGCAAAGCGGTACCCTCTTGTTTTAATACTGCAGGTTAGTATGAAATATGAAATTACTTTGAATAGAACCATTATAAATCTTAA
Source organism: Rhopalosiphum padi (assembly GCF_020882245.1). Classification (NCBI taxonomy): domain Eukaryota; kingdom Metazoa; phylum Arthropoda; class Insecta; order Hemiptera; family Aphididae; genus Rhopalosiphum; species Rhopalosiphum padi. Next base: position 4,491,568 of record NC_083598.1, on the reverse strand, counting down.
TACAAACAATCGCAAATACGAATATCGTACGTGCCGGTAGGTAACTAACGGAAAGACGGACGGACGGACGGCACAATGGGTTGTATGGTGTGCTAAACTTATGTGAGAAACCTAAAATATGATTATTGTGCGGTAATCTCAGATACTATTAAACCAATTGGCACTACACTTTGCTCAAATATTCCTTGAAATTCGAGGAGTGTTTATAGATTTGTTTTTCGAATCATATGTATTATTATATTTTATATAAATTACTATAGGACTACGACTCACTCAAAAATTTAGTTTTTATTCACGATAATTGAATACTTTTGTTTGTATAACATTTGATTTATATATTGGTAACAATAAAAAGGGACTTTTTAATCTATATAATATAATATACGTATTTAAATGAAAATGTGTTTGAATTTTATATAATCAAAAACTATATTATATTACCGACTTTTACGAATATTTCAGATATTATTTTTTAGAGATAGACGAATTTCTTCTCTCGGTCGAATTAGTTCAAAAAGCGAGGTGTATCGATGCCGATTTTACCGCAAACTTAGGCAAACTACGCCAAAACCGAAATACACCTAATGCGCATCAGTTTATATTTAATCTTTCTTTGTATGATGGTGATACGGCCGGCTTGTACAGCTATAATAGCTATGTGAATATTATTGTGATCGTGTATTTCTGACGTAGGAACTGGCTACCTCAAATCGGCTGAAATATTTTTTTTTTAAATTGACCCTTTTTTAGGACGAAGCGTATTTTATTATTAAATATTATTAAATACTGCTTAATATGTTGCATATGATATGATACAATTATGCGACACTGCGATGTGATATATTATTATTATTACTATCATCATCTGCATTATTTGGTATAAAATATTTTTCTAGTGTATAATAAAATATGAAAAAAAATAACGTTCAAGGTCACCGGCCGCTGTTCAGCCGTCGCCGTCGTTGCGAGTTCAAGGCGGAACTCGCGAAATGTGTGTCGTCACCGCCGCCGCCACCGACCTCGACCGGACACCGTTTGGTCGGTATATATTAAAATATCGTGATTTGTAATACGTAGTAATTATACAGTATTGTTGTGACGGTCTAGACACTACAAACGGGTGTTGGGGGGGAGGGTTGAACTCAGTGGGGCCGGAAATCAAAAACGCAGGTCCACGACATATTTCGTCGTTTCAATGTTACAAACAGTTTACACCTATCGACTCCCCTGTTCGAAAGACTTTCATCAAATATTATATTATGTAAATCATCAATTGATTTTAATAAATATGTAGGTGGATGTACGTCACCGTTAATGATATTATTATTATTATTATACGATCAAAGTACGAACAATACGTCGAACGCGTCTAGTCGATAACAATAATTGCAATAAAAATGTATGTATAATTTAGAATTTAAATGAATATCATTTTGATATACTATTTAAAAATTATTAAATTGTTATCATATCAACCATCCACGGATTTTATTATCGATATTTTTCCTTTAATAATATTAATTAATTTAATTTAATTTCTAGTTTTTAGATTTTTTGACTATACACGAAGACTTATTATGTGTATTTTTTAATGACTTAGATTTTGAATATCATTTTATTGTCCCGAGGCGACACAAACTTTTGTTATGCAAATGAGAACTATCTATATATTTTTTAAATTATTAACATATAAGATATGAACTAAAATGACCATGTTAATAAGCTCTATGACCTTAATGTACTAAGGATTATTGACAATACTCGCGGATAATACATATGATGGTAATTTTAAGAGTATAAAGTATTATGATTTATATTTGATATAATATTATTATTATTATTATATATTATTTATTACTTTTTAGTGTACTACTTATCCTTATTTATACATAATAATATAATGTTTTATAACTCGTGTAAGAAATTTAGCCAAACTCGTGTATCTGTACGTGTCATCAACAACGAGGCCTACGTGTAATATTTCGTGTATTTCGAGTATGAATTACATTGTTCGTCGAGGCCGTTTATAGAAGTGTGTCCCGTCGTATATTATACATATGTGTACTGTATTATATACATGTGTAAACCACGGACGTGATCGTCTGACCTGTATAACTAAAAAACGGATGTTTACCCGTTCGTTCTTCTTTCTGGGCACTGACGACGGAATTACGTCTTGTACATACGAAATTTTTGTAATTTTGCTGCTGTATACAAAACATAATATATATATACCTAAATAAGTATACAATTCGGATAAATTTTAGGATAAGGTTCATATTATGTTTTTTTAACAATTAAAACATGTTACCATGACCCGGCACGTAATACATCCAAAATAAACATGAAGTATATATAGTATATACTCACAATTAATGAAAAACAAATTTAACAGTACATATTTTTTAATAGTTTAAAGTATAATAATATAAGTATGTGATTGTATATGTATAGATTAGGTAAGGTTAGGTACCTAATACTTAGCCATGTAAAGTATTTGTGTAAAATTATTTAAATTGATACTTTTATAGTTTGAACAGTACTTTTTATATTAAATATTCATAAAACATTTTAAATATTGTCCTGGACATATTGTTTGTATTTGAAAATCAAATACTTATACATAAATATTTTTCAAAATTCTAAAGAATTATTTGCCAATTTTTTTATTTATTTTTATTAGGTAGATCAGTGTTCTAAACTATAACCATGTTTAAATGTGATATTATAGTTTTAAATTAGTAATTAGTAATAATTCCAAAATAAATTTATTCACCTACAATCTTATACATTTATAACGTGTACTTTTTAATAGGTAGGTAAAATTAAAATTGTACATAACAGCCATCTTAAAAGTATTGAAATACATTCAAATTACTCGTATTTGTTCTTAAACACATTTCGTTAAAGGTATTTTAAATGCATTTTAAATAATTACTGAATGAAAGTATTTGTATTTGTATTAAAATACAATTTTGAACGTTAACTGAATCAAATACCAAATATAATATTTTATTTGTGTTAGGCAACAATAATTTTACCATTTTAATAGGTTTAAGCTATAAAATATTTTAAACAATAATTCTACAACCGGAAAACCGATTAGGATGGCTCTCTAATCTTCCATTTATCTAATATATAATTGCAAAGCATTCGCATACCCGGAGGGTCTGCGTGCCTATCGTGAATACAATAATGTTATAACTTATAACATACAAATATAGTATATATAAAAATATTTATAATACTCGTTTCATGAGTGTAGACAGATGGGCGACCAGAGCAACGAATTTAAAACGATAAAATACATAAGAGACTTCGAAATGAAAGAAAATGTTGTCGTTTTGTCTATGTTGCCGCAACGTATTGTTGAGAGGGTTGTTACGTCACATCGCGGCGAGGCCATCGCGAACAGTACTCTCTCTGTCTCTCATCCGTGGCCTATGCAATATAAAGTTTAACAGTTCTTATACTAGCTATATAATAATACACATTATATTTTTTTCTCTCGATTGGATATATTATTATACGAGGGTTTGCTGCTACAAATTACGAGGGACATTAGTAAACTTACTGTGTTTAAAACGATAAATAAATATGATTTAAATTGGTTACATTTTATTGACCTTGTTTTTTTTTTTTACTAATTATGGAATAAATTAAAAAATAAAACAATGAAAATTAATTTATTAAAGTTATAAATATGACACAATAATAACATTAAAAACTAAAAATAAAATGATTTATTTGTACGTCTACAAGATGATATTTTTAATAATATGACAAACAGAAAGTACGTGAAGCTGACCCACCCACTTTGGCGTAGCGACTCATTATCTTCACCAATATTAAGCAAGTTAATAAATACAAGGATTTGCGAGTTAATTTCTGAACTTGAAAAATAAAGTAGGTATAGTCAAGAGGGGAAAAAAGGTAAATAATTAAAATTGTTGTCTTTAAAACATGCAATTATTATATTATGTGATTTTATAAAAAAAAATTCGTACACTCTACTTTGAAATTTTATAATAATAATCAGTTTTTTTGAAGCACTTGTTAGGACAATAGAGTGTACACATTTTAAATTTTTTACACAAATATTATTTTATGATGTTTTTATTGTTTTGAAGAATCAACCTGGTTGTAAGTAGTAACTATAGGTATGTGGTTGTTATCGGTTTGTGGTTGTGACCAGGTATGCAATTCTAACAAGATATGTAATTAATACCAGGTATGTAGTTGATACTATGCATGTGGTGGTAACTAGGTAGTATTAATATAACCTTCAGACAATATTGTAAATATATTACAATTTCATAGTATGATTTACTAATTTTTAGTTAACATTTTGTTAAAATTAAAGCATATTGCGCCATAAATTAAGATTGATTTTCTAAAAAAAAAAAAAAAACATTTGAAAAATTTAAATTTTTATTATTTTGACGACATATTATAGACATTGATTTGTTGAGAAGAAGAGTGACCCACAAATTCAAGTATTTAATCTGTTTTTTTTGTTACCTATCTTAAAATTTTAGGACAACAACATATATGACGTATAAACTGCACAAAAACAGTAAAAACTATGCAATACTAGCCTCGAGGTCTCCCTTTAAATATTGAACTGTACACGTTAAATGATTTGAAAATCCAAAATTCCACTGTCTAAACGGGTACATTCCAAATCTGCGGTCGTTAATCGTGTAGATATAATTTTATTATACCGTTTGACGTGGATTCATAGATCAAACCGTAGCTCACAGACTACTGACTGACTATTCGAATAATTTATTTACTCCCCCTTGCAGTTTAGGCAGTACCTATAGTACCTTTTATTACGTAATAAAATAATAATAATAATAATTATAATAATTTACTTATTTTCTAGCCACTACCGTACGCCCGTCCAGCGAGATGTTTCGCCGATAAAAAGCGTATGTGTTATAGATGGTGAGTTTATAATAAAATAATATAAATTAAAGAGTTGTAGCACGATGGTTGCTGGACCGTTCAATTAGTTGTGGTTTACTGTCCAAAGATCTTTGATCGTTACTCGCGTACGTAGGACACATAAAATATATTATAAAGATGTAATTCAATGTTGTTAACTGTCTTAAGTACTATACTGTTTAAAACAATGTACCTAATATAATATACATAATACCTAATCAGACAACTAATAACACGAACGCGTTTTATTTCATGAGCAAAGAGTTAAATAAAATATTTTACGTCTGCGTTGTGTCGGTAAGGAAAACCGCGATAACCATCAGAGTTAAGCCCGCCGTTTAGCTCGTAGAATACTGCAATATTTTGGAAGGATTCTTTAAAATAAAATGATATCTATAATTATCTGATAAAATTAACACGTCTCGTTATTAAATAGGTTTATTATAACTACATTCATTTTATAAACATATTTTAAACACAATATTAAGTATTAAAATATATAATAATATATTATTATTATTATTATAATTAATTTAATTAAATATTATGATGTTTAAACACAAATTGTTGACTTACTGTTTATGTAGTACTGTTTCTGAATTCATGTTTGTTTGAAAACACATATTTGAAATTACTACTGCATCTAATTGCAAATATGCAACATTGCAGACTTTATTTAAATTGTTAAAGACATTCCGATTCAGATACATTTTGTGTACACACGATAATGTTAAATGATAAGTTAAACTTTTATTGAAGTCACGATTTTTATGTATGTAATAGGTATACTATATAAATAAATAAATATTAATTAATTAATTTAATTAAACATGTTAAATATTTCACTTTTTATTTCGATTAATACATTTGAATTAAATTTAAAATGTTATGAATTTACCTTGCATTATTAAATTATATGCTCTACAGTCTACAGATATTGTATAGGTATAGAATGTCCGCGGACCATAATATTATGAACTATTTAAATGTTTGGTGGTAGGTGGTGGTGGATGGCTGTGGCGTGTGTAAACCATAAAGAAACTTATTTACCCTAAACTATTGTCTAACTAGGCACCTAAAGGAATTCTTAACATGTTTGCGTACTCGGTTAACGAGTTATGAAAATTCAAAATGGTTTAAGATAAAACGGGGTATTCCACTGTAGTAAATAGCGATGCATAAGAATATTATGTGTACACTGTACCTACATAGATATTATATAGTATGTATACATTAGAAAATCCTATCACAACTGATATTAAGGATACGCCGTTGAGCCTCCACAAGATCATATTGTTATTATTTATTATACTAACAAAAAATTACGAGTACTATTACAATTGTTTAATAATATAAAACTGATAGAAAACCAATATATTATAAATTCGTTCACTTTTACTGGGCTGAATTAAATTTGAAATGTCTATATAAAGTAATATATATAATATAAGACTCTCACAGCGTATAAAAATTAATAATAAACAGAAACGAAATTTTATTAATGAACGACTGGTATAATGTATTTACATACGTAAGTAACATTACTTCTTAAGTTCACAACAAATATAAATTAATTATAAATTAGTGAAATCTTTATGAAATAATATGTTATAATATATTATAATATGTTTATTATATTCTTGATAACTCGCGGTCTTAAAGGATTTCGTAAGTTATATTATATTGTAGCAAATAAACCTTTGTGTGAGATTGTGGCGTTCGAGTACGAGTATAATATATGTATATATAATATATATTATATACATATTATACAAATAATACATATATTTCCTAAGGACAAAAACTCGTACACACACGATGAACAAATAAGAGATTGCTTCACACACACATATTTTGTATTATAGACTAAACAGATACCGACCAACAAAACGCACTTCTCCTGACGCAGCTCGTACAAAAAAAAAAAAGATAGAAAAAAATAATGGTCAGATAAGTTTTGGAATTTAAGGTGACTTAGTCAAATACAGTATATTAGATAAGGAGAGTAGAAAAAATGTAACGCTTTCGCTCAGTATTTGATCTTCATACACACACACACACACACACACATACATATATATACGACACCATAAACTCAGTATTATATGTACATCATATTTAATATTGTGTACGACAATGCAGAAAAAACTGATCGAAAGGATTTATCTGCAGCGATTCTATACAACATTATAAATGCGGAGTCTCCTAAAATGTTAACTAATTAATGTTAAAACTTAAAATGCTTTTTAATTGTATCATTCAAATAGCCATACCTACATTTTTTGCGTCAAAGCATGATTTATTTTACAATGCCGCGTTTGTAAGGTATCTTTTACGATTCTTAAGATACGCTTAGTAGTTCGTCGTTCTGAAATATGATAAAATGCTTTCAAATTGATCGACAAAATGACTTTATAAGACGGCTGTGAAAAATAACTACTTGCGTTCTAACGTTGTCGGCATTTATAATTGACTTTATAGTTTATATACAAATACATAAATGCAAATTATAATCGTTGGTTTATGGTTCATCATGATATTACCGTTTGGAGCGCTACACATCAGTTTTTGCTAAAGGAATAGTAGTTTTATGTGTCACCGTCTCAGAAGTCAATGGCTGACCAATATATTATATCTGAAACAATGGTATCTATTGTTATTGTTTTGTATATAATATATGCTAAGTAAAGAAACATCAATATATACTTACTATATTGATTTATTCTTCTAAAATTTAAAATTTATCTGTTTTTAAAATTAAATTTAAAATTATACTTCAATTATAAAAATATTTATATTTAAACCTTAGAAAAAAAAAAAGAAGAAACGAAAATGTTCTTCTTTTTTTTTGATCACTAAATAATATTCAAGACATTTTAAAGTTCGAGCCGTCTCATGAGATATCCATAAAACATATTTTGCGTTTTTCGACCTTGATTTTATCAAGGTGACGATAATAACGACGACGTGTTCGGTTCAGGGCACTGACTAGATCGCAAATTACATCTGCAAGCATTTTTCAGACACGAAAAACACACAAAACAATAATAATAACGGTCCACTTTGCGTTGACCTAGTGCAGTCCAATAATAATAATAATGTGTGCAGTGCATGACTGAGGCCGCCATACGTTTAAACCATAATTAATAGTTATACCAAAGTAATTCTCCGCTGAAGTGATGATAACCTCCGATGCGGTTTTCTTAACGGTCTCGAAAAATATGATAAGTTATTATCGACTATGATAAAAAAAAAAATTCGTGTTTCAATATTTGTATCATAGGTGCTTGTCGACTAAACACAAACGCGTAGAGTGGCAAAAGTGTAAAACGATTAACGATACAATTAATATAGAGTAAAGAAAATCAGTTTAACGACTAAAAAATGTATTAATATTATTTTTATATCTTTTTACTTAGTCGTACAGAATCATGATCGCATAATGCATCATGTTCATAGTGACGAAAAGTTGTTCCAATCGCAAAGTACAATACATTATATTATATTAATCTATTATTGTATTATAATATAATATAATTTTGGATGTGAATTTAAAACTCGATACGATGCGTTAAAGATCTCCAACATTGTAACAAAAAAAAATATTAAAATCTCTAAAAATTAACTTTAAATTAACAATTTAGTCTAAATTTGAACTTAAAAAGCTTAAAAAAATTATGCTTAGAATATTTTTTGATATTTTGGTTTCAGTATAAAATAATCACGAGAATCATATTAATATATTTTGAAGCCTTAACTATAAAAAACACATTTTATAAACTTTCAACTGCAAAAAATTTTTCAAATCCAAGTGATTTTCATAGATTTTACCCAAATTTTTCGTATTAATTATTATACCCACATGCATTTCAAACATTAAAATGTTCTTTTATGGATATAATAAAAACGTATGTGGGATCTTGTATATGTATTTTTACAAAATTTTCAAGTCAAAAAGATTCAAAATAGTTGAAATACTTTTAAAATTATATTGTATGTTGGAAATTTTAACATAAACATTTCGTGAACTTTTCTAGTATTTCGAATATTTGTTTTTAAGTTAAACCAAAAAAAAAATTGTTATTCCCTCGTATTTTGAAAAGTACTTTAGATTTTTATTCTTCAACTCAATACTTTACTAGGTCCAATTTGTTATCAGAAAACACCTTCAAAGTTGAAAATCGAAGCATTTTTTTTTAAACTATTTATAGTTTATACGCAAAAAATAACACACACACACAGACACACACACATATCATTCATGGCTCCGTTCACAATCTAAAATTATAAGCCTATTATGCTTTACACATAATTGAAACGTTATACTAAGAAAGCTGTCGATAGTCGATGAACCGATGAGTTTATTGGAAGAATAATATACGACTGTCTATGATATAATAAATTAATTTAAGCCGTACTCGTTTGACCGACCTTCACCACATCAAAATGACAAGATCATAATGTAGAATATCCCTTCTCCTTGATGTATTATATATAGATATATGTTATTCATCAAAAAACGCGGAAAACATATTATTATTATTCTAAACTGGTGTAAATGTCTCTTTTTTTCACTCCCCGTATACGTATAATATGTACATATAGGTATACCTATAGACGCACATAACGATTTCCGGAATGTCGTTACGCCCATTTGTTGTTATCCTGAAGTTACACTGTCGTCGTACAAAGGACGGTTATTTTAATGGGGAAAGGAGTCTACTTATGTATACAATATATATATATATATATATATATATATGGGTAAACCGTATATGCATATCGCCCCGGCCGCTATTTATTACTATGCTCGGTTCGCCAGAAGATATAAGGGTAACGATCACTGCTGCATCATCCCCCCTCCTCTCCCCGAAACATGGGTCACCTGCAGTGTATATCCTGGGGAGTATCCTGTTGGCGGATTTGACAGTTTTACATCGAAATTACATTTTAATATGCCTATGTCTTACACGGGTATACCGTGCACACTCTGTACACCGTGTATATTTCGGTCTACATGCACAAAATACGGATAAATCATAAGTTGACGAGCAAGCAAATACTTTGGCAAAGCAGGAAATCTAAAATGAAAACGATTGTTTCAAAACGCCAATGTAAGGACTCCATGTGTTTTGTCTTTATTATATAAACGTATACAACATTGCAAACTTCTGATAAGCAGAATCTATTTCGTGTTGTTAGTTTTGATATTTCAGTAAATTGACGTATTATCAAACTCAGAGGTAAGAATGTTATTTTAGTTCTTTGGTAAGTTTTAATTTAAATTTTGATATTTTAAATCTAAAGCAAGTTATGACCGATTATTATAATATCGAAAAAAAACCAACAAAAGAATGGGTGCTCTTTTTTTTTAACTCTGATAATAACAAGTCAACTTACGAGACAAAATACACAAATTTTCAATGTCATTTATTTGTAAGACAGAGACAGCTCATGCGGACAACTCTTAAACAGTTTCAATGTGATAACCATGATCAGTGAAAAACTACACGATTTTAGCCGAGTGAAGTATCATCAAAAGTTTTAGATAATCTATCGTCGCAATCGTTACAATTAACGTAACAAAATACATAATATATACTTACATATGCATTAAGCATTAGTAACTAATGATTCGTTAGGGTTGGGGAAGTAACTTTTTTTGTTAACTAAATTACATTACGAAATACCGTTTGAAGTTGTAATTAAATTATTATTAAGTTACTTTTTTAATTTGATTTAATTATTTCTAAGTTAAAAAATGGCATCAATACAAGTTACTTCTTATTTTCAAAAATAACACTGAAACTAATGATGTTTTCAACACATTATCTAAAAAATTACAATCAACCATATGAAATTATATAAAAAATGTATTTAAAAACCAAAGAAGACAATAAAATGTTTAAATACATAAATTAATTTTTAAATTAGGTATAAATAAAAATTAATTTTCCAAATTACTAATTTAAAATCAAATGGTACCGTGAGAAAATCATACTTATATGGTACATTTACATAGAATATTATCAATTGATTCTTAAAATATATTTTTTAAAAAAGTAAAGTAATGAGTCTTTTGGTAATTTTATTGCAATTAATAAAATTATTTAAATTTACTTACAATCAAAAAATGTTAATGAACGTTAAATTACTTATTATTAATCTTGTTACAGTCGCTTGCGAATAAAGTTAAACATTAGGTGGACCCCAACACTATAATAAATATTTTTGTAATGAAATATATTTTGGATTTGTCCAATGTGGTCAAAATATTACTCGATTGACTATCAACTAAATTCAAAAATATCGTTTTTTGAACAACAATTTGTGTAGATAACGATTACTGACGTTATAACGGTTTTTGATTTAAAGGCAAATAGAATTATATTACAATAATAATTCATAGGTAATATAACAACAACAATAAGACGACGACGATGATGATGAGTGATGGAGCGGTGGTATCGTCGGTCGTATATTATAATATAACGGGATCGAGTACTGCGGCGCAGTTGTGCGTATAAACCAAAAGTAATTGGTATACCTATAAAATGTATAATAACGGCCCGGTATAGATATTATTGTTGTCACGATTATAATATTGTTTGTATAGATACTCGAGTGGGGCGTGTGGGGTCGCGGCAGTCAGTGGCTTCCGATGGGTGTGCGGACAATAAAAAGGGGCGAGAAAACGATAATTAATTTTCTCGAGTTTTTTCGTTCTTTCTGCGCTGCTAATGGTTTTTGCGCATTCCTCGGTACAGTCGTTGCCGCGTAGCGCGTGTATACGCGTAATGCGCATATTATGCCATTATAATATATATATATATGCGCACTGTACAGCTATTGTAAGGGGTGCGGGCTCTCGTAAGACGTCCTAAATTGTGGTTAATGCAGACGGAAAATTCGGGTTAAATGTGTGTATACAGATCGCGTATCGGTGGAGCGGGGACGGGTAGGTGTGGCGCCCCCATTGAACACGCCGGCAAAAAAAAAGATATATACAGAGAGAGATAGAGAGAGAGAGACCGATCGTCGTCGCACCGAGACCGCGAAAAAAAACAGTTCTCTCGCGAGGTTGTTAAAATTTGGACGAGCGCCAGCCGTCCGCAGACACCCAGGTCCGTTTCGCTCACAGTGTGAGAACAATAATAATAACAATACGGGAAGGGGTTCGAGTGCGGTTTTCGGAGCCGCGCAATAGCTACTACCCCCCCTGGGCCCTCGGAGCTCACTCGCGATTCGTGTACCGCACGTGATAAATTTTAATTCACCCTCGCGCCGCGATCCATTGTCTCGCGGTCTAATTACCATAACGCGGGCAACGGAATAGGTATAATAATATCATACATTATAATCTTAATACATAGACGCGCTGGCGGAAAAACTCCGTTAATGGCATGATGTGGCCTATAGGTATAAGATCCTAAAAGTTCACGACGTAATATTATATCATTATACGCGCTCGGTAAAAACTGTGTAATAATACATATTTTAATATTATATTTTATCTTTAAATTTTCCACGACCATAATGTAATAGTGATTAAGTTATGCGATTCACGAATAAAAAGTCTAAAACAATAAGATGAGATTTTTTTTTTGGATTTTAAATAATTGTGTTGTAAAAGTTTGTTAATTTGAAACGTGTTATTTTACTTGGTTTCAGTGCTTTATCAAAACTCTCTACCATATTAATCCTTGTCGATCACGCCCATAAGTTCGTGTATTCGGTTACTATGTTTTTTATCGTTAAACATCGCAGACTTCACTAGGAACTCATTGCATTTAAGTACCCATATGGTGATCTCGTTTGTCCTGTACTTGCATTTCACAAGCGGTTTAAATATTTAATACTGATTCTAGCGTTTCATTTTTTTCTTTTCAAAGAGTTTTCAATCCACCCGTTTTCAGTTATTTTAAACGTGTTTAGTTTGGTATTTTTTTGGTTTCACATATTTAACTATTTGCTGTTAGTAATTTAATTTATAAGTTTTTTTATGTCATCATAAGTTGGTTCTAATATCTACTTATAATACCTTTTTTGTATTATTTTCATGTTTTTAGGGGAATTTTTGACCTATTGACCAGGTGTATTGTTTCTTTTGACGTACATAATATTTCCTGTATGTTATCGACTTTAAAAAATTAATATATAATAACTTACCAATCTGAATCCGTAGAGTGTTCATCATCCCACAATTCGTCAAAAGTTTTCGATTTGTCCGCCACACGAGTTAGTTGATAGATTATTTTCATATTATATGCATATTATTATACTTTTTTGCATACTGACGTTGACGCTTTAAAGCGACTATGCTAGTATTTTTTTTTTATATGTAATTTATTTCTGCTTAGTCGCTTAGACATATGTATAGATTTATAACAAACAAAAGCCAGTTTATAAGTCCATATCGTACTACATTTCTTGTATGACGATTACGTCTAATTAATTAAACATATAACTATGATGATAATATTATTGCTTGCTATACTTTAGAAACTTTTTCAATTTCGTCACTAGGCCTCGGTAACAGTCATTTTATTATATTGTTTTTTAGTTAAGACGTGAGATGATAAACATTTTTTTGTAATTTACCTTTAAAAAAATAATGTAAAATTTCAACAAAATTTGTTATTTTCTAAACAACTATTGTCGACTTCAGCTGCTTTAGAATATGTTTCAACGTTCTATTAAAATGGAAACATTTTTCTACAGAGGCTAATCATCGGCTTCGACGTTTCTTGTTACTGCAACGGTCACTGAAGCTGACAATTATATATATAGTCACACGTAGTCCTTATCAGCTATCCGCTTTTCTTGTCTGTGTCTAATATTATTCTCGAGTGCAGTGGTCAGTGACGGTATAAGTATAAATTTAAAGTAAATTAATGTTCTCCAAACCTAACCAAATCAAAATGCTTTTATCGATTAACTAACATTTTATTCTATGTCTCAAATTATATTCTCCATCATAAATATCTCTTCATTCTAACAGTATCAAATGTTGCTAAAGATATGTATAAAACTCTACCAATCTACATTCCAATGTCCACAACTATCGTATCTCCAATATTCCCGATGACCCCAAAACATATGAATTTGGTGTCGTGGCTTACATTGACTAACCTTTCCCATTTTATGGCATTAAGTTCCATCACTTGATACCTCTTTCTCTCAAGTCTTTGGTTTTTTTCTTTTAATGTAATTAATTTATTAAATGTATTTAATCTTATTTTATATTAACCGTATAAACATAATTTGTGGGAATTTAAAAAAAAAATTATAATTATACAGAAAAAAAATGAATATTCAAATTTATAATATAATCCATATAATGACTATAAACAAAACAAATATAAAAGACACCCTAATGATAAATAATACGATTTAATTAACATAACACAACATAGCAGTAATATAATAAAAATAATTTTAATATCTAATTAAAAATAATAAAATTCGTAGATAAATGTAAAACACGGACTCCCAAACTTTAAATGAAAAAAAAAATAACTAAAAAAATGCCCCATATTTATTTATATTTACACCAAGATAAAAGAACCGCTCTGTATACAAACATAGTCGTTTTTGTTTTTTGTGTATAATGTATATATACCTATTAATTTATGGTTTCCAACAAGCCTTGAGAAACTATTTAATGCCTATAATAGTAATACATTATCTCCGCTTACGATGACTGTCGACTTGGTCAAATTTCTCCGGGTTCCCGAAATGTGTATACAATAATAATAATATACACTGTCGTCTGTTCGGAAGAAACTTAAATTAGTTACATAATAATATAAATATATTATCATTAGCGTCGGGTTAAAAATCTAAAGACAATGGTTAGGTACCGAACGCCGCTGCACAGTCGAAACGACGCTACGACGTCGCGCTAACGTATCTATCATCGCAGGGAGGTATTTTTCGGTATGCGGTGTCTCGAATTTGAATTGTCAGCATCTAATAAGTATAATAATAATGCGCATAATATTAAATTATCATAAATATTTGTTTTAAACCTCGTCACGTGCTCCAATTTTCATGCACAGGCTATTATAATATTATAATATAAAAAATATGTATATTTTATGACGTACCTATTACAAAACAATATAATATTACGTTTAACGCCGCCATATTATGAACAACGGTTTTTGTTTTTTAGACACATAAATGGAATTTTCTTCTACGTGTTCAATCGTAAGAAATGATATTATTTCTCTTTAAAAAAAAAAAAAAATCAAGTTAATTTAAAACAAAATGTTCGTAATTATTATTTTATTTTTTATTTATGGGTAGCTTAAATTACAATTTTCGGTTAACTTTCTGTTAAGATTAGCTTTCTGCTAATCGCGTATCGTTATCATATATTTGAACATCAAATTTTTATAGAAATTTTTAATAAATATTTTTTAAAAAAATAGGCATGACTACTGATTACAATCTTGCCACGCAAATATTCTCCCGTAAAATGGAAATGAACATAGAACAATTGTCGGTTAATTGCAATTTTTGCTTCTAATTTCCAACGTCGAAAAGTTTTTGTCAGTGTTGATTTAACACCATGGAATTTTATGTATTTCTAGAAATGAATTTCCAATTCAAAAATTTCAGGATCTCATTTGTGATTAAATTTGAAAAATATGCATTTCTACGTACAACTCGAGACGGGGTCATTGATAAATATATATCATTATAATAATATAGTAGGTATATTATATTAATACGTATATAACGTTATGTTATGACGAAGTTAGTTTTAAAATATTTTGGGGTTATCAATCAAAACTGATCTTTAGTTACTAAAATTACAAAGTCATGTAACATAATTTTTAATTAGTTTCATTCCTAGCATATACATTTAAGCTATTCAAAATTTACAGATTATTTTTTTATTACAGTCAATTATTCAAAATATCGTTAATATAATGATGTATTTGGGTTTTGCTGCGGTTTTCTAAGCTACATTTTGAAAGTTAATACACGGGTTTTTAAAAATAATTAACTAAGAATTAATACTAATAATAAGGTAACACCAATTACCGAATAATGGATATTATTGTGAAAAATTAATAATATAAATACATAATACTGACAACAAACTGTTTTTGATCATAATGTTCGATTATTGATCTTTTTTTTTTTGGACAAACCTCAATAACATTATAATATTTACGGGTACGTCACCCTGCAACTTCTATATCACATGCTATTTTTATTCATTCCATCATTAAATCAAAATTTAGCATTATGTCTTACAAATGATAAAAATAAAATAATTAACATTTTTTGTATTTATTTGTATGACTGTTACTTACCTACATGTCAATCGGCTAAAGTTTACATGAGATTATACTAATTCCTCAAAGGAAGTTGCGTTGAGTCAGCAAAAATATATAACGAGAAGCAACCTATGCTTTTCAACAATTTGGACGCTCTATTTTAACTTGGACGTCTTGATTTGACTTACCCGGATTCATTCCATTCGCCATTGTTCAACAATTTGATCGAATTATGTTTATTTAGACTTGATGGACGAAATATCAAAATCCTAAGCGTTCGAATAGATTTCTATCACAGCTGCAGGGATTTCATGGTTTCGAAAAATACATTAATTACATTCATTTGGAAAATTTAAAACGTTCGAAGTGCATTTCATCAATAGGTTTCTTGTTTATACATATGGTGTTACCAAAAGCGTTAGGTTAAGTTTCAAATGGTTTGAAAAGTCGATTGCTGTGACATAAAACTTTATTCTTGTTTAAAAAAATGTATTTTGCCAAATGTAAACACATGCAACCCGTACCTAAATTATTTAATGGATATTAAAAAAAAAAAATATGTAAGTAACCGTTTAAAAATTCAAATGATTAATTTTTTAGTTATAAAATAAATGTAATATTGAATCTAGTATTTATTATACTTGGACTATTTTTAGAAACTATAAATGTTGATAGATTAGTATTAATTACTAAAATTTTCAAATCATCACATTTTCCAAGCTCAACATTTTTCACAAAATTAAATAACTCGAAAAATATTTGTTTAAATTTTGATTCCGATTATCAATTAAAAAAAAAAAATTATTCCTTAAATTATTTACAAGATTTTATTTTGAATATTAGAAGTTTGTATCTCTTCACATAACACTCTTTATAAGTAGGTAGTATAGACAATTTTAAAAATGTGTGTATACTTGTAATAGCATCTTGTATGCTGACATATTTTAATATATTAAATGAAAAAAAAAAAAATGTGTAAATAATATGATTTTCAAGTGTATTTAAAATTCGAAAATCAGTTTTTGAATAACTGCGTTGTTGAAGAAAATGGGATGAATCACCCTTTATGTGTAATTATATATGTACATATATATATATATATTTAAACTATTTTATAAATCGTGCTGCTAATCACCAGGTGTGTGTTTCGTTTTCATTAAATTCGTTTTTGCACGATATGAATTACGTGGTATTCTATAAAAGAAATACACGTAATACACCAAATACATGACACATAAATAAATAAATAAACAGCGTCTGTCCTGTGCCTTTTTTATATGTGCTATTATATTGGTATGACCTTTACATCGTTGCGGGCGTGTACCTATATTTATAGAATTTTATAATCGTCTCGACAATTTATATAGACCAGACCATGAAATTTTATTATCCATTCAAACTACGTAAGTATAATAATTTTATTACGAACTTTGTACCGCATTTTGCACGCCATAATATTATAATACTGATAAAAACAATAATGATCGAAAAACCATAATGGTACCGAAATAATTAAATAATATGCTTAAATCAATAATAAAAACGACAATTACTTATTATTATAAACATAAATAACGAATGTTTTATGTCGGTAAAGATAGTCAATATAATTATTATAAATGGATATATATATAATAATAATATTATACCCAACTTCGGTAACAATCTATACGTTCATGCAAAACATCCAAATAACATTTAATAGTCCTTAAAGACAAACAAATAATTCCAGGAATAAGCTTACTAAAAATATATAATTGGAATTATTGTTATTTTCTTTTTATTAGGAAATATACAATGTTTGTATTTATTAGAATATAATATGTATAATATTAATATATAATTATATATAATATAGAATGATATATTATACGCATTTTAATAATAATAATCGAATTTGATTATAGTTTTACGTATAGTTTATCAATGAGTTTTGTCAACAATTCAAGAGGTGAATTCCTAGTTGTTTCTGGAATATTTACGATTAAACAGGCGAATTTATTTATATTAATTTGGGCGTTTGTAAGTTCCTACACGCGACATGGCTGGCAAGACCACAATTAGAGATGAATAATAAGTTCCTATACGAGTATATAAATTCTGAATATTATTATTAGGTCCTACGCTGCTTTAAAATTTAAAATATTCCTACACAAAAATAATTGTGTATAAATTAACTAAATTTTAGACAAATGTTATAACCTGACTTAGGACCTACTACACTACGAATAAGATTATATAGGTGTGGTGAAAAACCGTTTTGAGTTTTGTGAGCTTAATATTGTTATCGCTGCAGATGTTAAAATATATTTTAAGATAACAATAATATTAAATCGATCAAAACAGATTATATGCGATCATGTAGACGTAATGTCCTATTTTTAAAAACCGCGTAGGAACTCGCACACATACATAATATAATAATTATATTTTAAACGGTTTTACCTACAATGAGCCGCGTAGAATTTTTTAGGAACCATTTCCTAAATATTGTTCATAATGCGCCGAATAATATGCAATGGCATAGGTGTATAATGTACGTCTGCAATTGAATATTAAAAACGGCGTGAAACATAAAACGTAAAAAATAAAAATTGGCGCACATTTTCTTGTACAAGCACATAACGATGGCGTGGCGTGGCGTTCACGGCCCCGTATTAAATGATTTACTCGTCATATTATTTTTATTATTTATATTGTGTTTATAGGTACTCAAACGCCCACTAAAGTTCCTATATATAGATAAATAAAATGATTCTACATTTGTTAGTGTGAGCATCCGGTAATCTTGAAAACCACTGAACCAATTGACTCCAACATCGATTTGCACACATATTCCTTGAGACTCGGCGAGTATTAATAGCTTCTTTTTCCAACCCATAAAAGTAGCTATAGAGTGATTCACACAGGTATTTCTTTTTGGCTCGTAAAAATCGAATATTTTTTTGTTGATTTATAGGGATATGTAGTAAACCGACAAAGCCACTTAACTATTACTATTATATTAATATTAAAATATTATTGCAATGATTTTACTAGTTGCTACGAGTCGTCGTAATAACCATGTTGTTTACGAATAAGTGATATTTGGTTTTCTACGAGAACACATAAATAAGTAGCAAAATAGTGATTGTACTATTAATCATACTAATAAGGATTAGTATTAGTTCTTCTTTTCGGCTTCTCCTATCCACCACCTTTACTCTTTATCGTGCATCCGTCCAGCGGAGACTTAGTATATATACAGGTATCTACACGCTGTGCGATTAGTATTAGTCTTATATCCCAAATCACCGGACTTAGCTTAGTCGTTGGGCCGCGCCCTAACATCGCCGCTTGTACTCTGAGTCCAAATCCAAAGTTTTAAATTAACAGATTTTTTCAGTTATTTCAATCTGTCCACAAATTTACTAAGTAAATTATAATTAAACATTTATATTTTTATCTTATTACAATAAACTATTATTACTAACTCAACTTCTGTTGTTCAATGTATTCAACCAACCCCGAACTCCATCGACTCAACGTACGACTGACGAGCGTTCACAGAGAAATATATATATAACAAGTGCAGTGCGAGTACCTGAGGTCACAACAGATGTCATTGGTTATCTAAATAAATTGAAGTAGGTAATAGTACAACTCGTATTTAACAAATTTTAAGATTAAACTATATAAGCATCAAATACAATGATTTTTAAACTTTATGGTACAGATTAAATAATATTAGGTATAGGCATTTATAAACGAACCGATTGAAAAAAGTGGATTAAGACTTTAAATTTATTGTAAGTTGGTGGATGATAATAATTTTTCCCTTTTTAATTTTATATGACGCATTCGGTTCGTATATGTTTGATTGAGAGTTTTATGGTACATGTGTACACAGATATAAAAATCGTATTCATGGTAAATCGCGATTTATGTCTTTATTTGGATGTCGTAGGGCACGATGGTAATAGTTATGGTTCGTTTCACCTATCACGGAACCTGAGCATTTTAATATACTTTAATTTAAATGAACATCGACTACTTTACCAACGTAAAATATGTTAATATGATGATACCTAATTGTCTTCGACGGCTAATATACGATGATTTTAAAAATTATTTAATATAGGTATCGAATTTGGACTCCCAACCAATCTATAATGATTGGTTTGAGAGATATAATATTTTATTATATATTTCATAATATTATACGATTGAAATAGCCAATAACTATATATTATAATTTATATTATGTTGTAAATTAATAATTTTTTTACCTTTAAAATTGTTCACCGTACGACACAACACTATAATAGTAGTACGGTCTATACACACTTCTTCTGATTAGGACGCAATTCTCTACAGTTATCATACGACGCATTTTCATAATCCAAGCACAAAATAACATAGCAGGCATGAGACAAAAATATGTAGATGACATTTACTAAATAATATATGCGTCTATGATGACTGATGGTATGAAGCGCATTTCCATTTTCCGGTCGTCCGGTCCGTGCACAATTCGAACGAAATGCGCGTATCTACAGATGTGAATCTTACCTTTATGCGTTATACTTAATAGGCTCTTTTAAGGCGTTGTGCACAGTTTTGAAACGAATATTCCGGAAGAACTCGCTCGAGGAATCAATGAATGTAAATATAAATTTCGCCAACAAATACGTTGTTACGCTAAAAATTATAATATAGTAAAATCACACATTAAAAAATATAATTATGTGTAAAACACGTACAACAGCTTATAAAAATGTTTGTTGGGTGAATATTTAGGCACTTCATATGCCCATATTATAATATGTCGACATTACAATATTATTATTTTGCAGTCATCCAATTTGGAAACCAGCCAAATATAAATTTACTTATGCGGCGTATTGTATAATATGTTTTTCAAGTTCAAAGCCGTCTCAGTCACATGGAACATAATATTTATTATTTTTATATAGATGAGGTATCTGAATTGAATGGAATAACTTTAAATAAAGTACGTATTTAATTTATTTAATTTATAGCACGAATTTTTATGTAATTACATATGTTTTTCTTTTCCATGTTTTTGAATTTTTTTTAATATAATCTTCACGATTCATACTAATAAACAATTATTTTAAAAAAAAAATGTTATTTTATTTAATCTTGTTTATTTGATCGTAATTACTTAAAGAAAATTACATATCTATTGAATATATCAATGAAAATTATGAAAACAGTATAATGAGTATTCGAACAGACCGATAATACACAATCTATCACAATTCTCACAAAATATAAAAATTATAATAATTAGAAGATGAAGCTTTTCTAAATTAATTGGAAGAAAAAATTAACATTATTTCTGGTCCAAAACTTTAAAAAAGCAACTTTAAAACGCGATAAAATAATATACCTAACCTAACCGAGAGACCATAAGAAAAAGCTAATAGTACATGGGCTAAATAAATGATTTTAATAGTGCTAAAATCTACCATTGTTTTGAGCCAACAGAACTTATAAAATAATTTTTTTTTAAATGTTAGTCTATATGGTCAATATATTATATATCAAAATGTTAACGCAATAAACTCTTTTCTAAGGCATACACGTACAAGAATAATTTAGATATTTACAATTAAAAGAGTGTACACAATGAAAAGTTAGAACTTATATTATGATATTATATGAAGCTTTCGTAATATTAAAAACAATATGCTTAGATTTGGCTAAATTTAACTTCAAGTTATTATTATCACACCATTTTTTTATTGACGTTAAACAAAAATTAGTTTCCTTATATGAATCATCATAGTTTAGGCTTTTAAATAATCGTAGAATAACAGTATCATCAGCATAATATAGTAACGTTAAGGTTTAAATTTAAAAGTCCGTTGATGTAAATAATAAATAAAACCAAGCAAAGTTATGTACCTTTTGGGTATACAAAAACATTTAACAAAAAAAAAGATTTTGTCTAATGATGATTAGTGGGTTTGCATTATATTTGGTTATATTATGTAAGTGTTTGATTCACATACGCGGCTGATTTATTAATAATTATATTCATCCGTAGATATTAATATTATATTATGTGAAAAACACATAGATATGACTGATATGACTAATAATAGTTATTCTTCGGTCGAGTTAAAAAAAAAAAAAAAACAATAACAAACAAACGAATAAATGAGACTATTTATACAAGCACAAAAGGTAAACGTAATATTCGTCGCGAAATACACACAAAATAGTTTTAAAAAAATATCTAAAACGTAACTTTACAGCAGTACCTATAATATAGTAATAATATAAGATACAAAAAATATGCACGCGCTTCCTTCTAGTTTATTAAGCCGATATAAAAGGTAAAACCAATTATTCGTCGCAATACGATTCGTGAAAACATCAAAGGTCACACTTCGAAAATATTTTATAAAACATAATTTTACATTTATTTTATTTATTTATACATTATTATTACCTATTATGCTGTGTCGAGACGTTCGGAATTGTGTATAGTTTTGTCATTATTATATTTTTTAACGATGATATACAATGTTATTATTATCGACGAATAGTGGTTGTAAATGAATAAGAAAAAAATTCCGACTTAATCGCGGTCGTTTTGCATTCGTTATTTAACATTTTACATATTTTTTTTTCCCTCGGACGACGACTAATGCGCAATAAACGACGGTTACTGCGCAGGTGGCGACGGCGGTTCGACAAAAGCGAATTATTCGGGTCGTATAAAATATAACGCTCGTTCGAATATAGTTATACGTACCTCTATACTTATATAGGTGTCGCGCCTCCCATATACTTATCATTATACATCATTGTATTTACATAATACAAATTTGAAAGCGACGGACGACGATTTTATTCGTGTCTTGCTGCAAAAGACTTTATGGACCGAAAATTCGTCGAATCGAAAGTCCCACACCTAACCATGTGTACCTACACACATACTACAGCATTCTTATAGATATAGAATGTACTGTGGTATTATATTATGCGTATTAATACGGTACACGGGTACTTTATTACATCGATTAGATTCCGTTTGTTTAAAAATAAACAATAATCAAGTGTTTCCGCACAGATGAAAAGCGAGCGAAACGTTTTGAAAATGACGATTGTTGTACTACTGTTGTAGTAAGTAGAGATAGGTATATTATACAATAGATATATATATATTGTAATCGAGAACGTTACAAAGAATAAGAGAAACAAATTTATATATTATTACCTCTTGTTCACGATTTTTCTTTGTTGTCGTCGTCGGTATAGACAACGTATTATATATAGGTAACGAAAACATAATATTATGTAAATATTTTATGTTCCATAACAGCAATGGTCGGTGCATATCAATGCCCCTGCGACCGTTTCGTAAATTGCTCACCAAACGCTTCACAAAAAAAAATTTGATTACCTTTTTTATGGATTTTTTTCCTATAGATTTTCACCAAAACCGATGACCTATTATAATAGTCTACTATTATACATATTCGAGTTTGTCTATCTTATTTTTTTTTTCGTTTTATTTATCTGACCCAAAGCTGTAACGTTCTATTTTAACAATTTATATGTATACCTATATATGGTTCGTTTGCGCATTCATAATGTCTTTGTGACTTTACAATTTTGTAGATTTCATTACTTATACCGAATAATTTTCCATTTTGTATTCAAAGATATACAAAGAAGAATATTATAGGGTGAATTATAAAAAAATGTTTAAAAAATATACATTATTAGGGCTGCAAAACTATATTAATATACTTACACTCTATGACCCATAAGTACCTAAGTTGCAACCGATCACTGTATTTTTCAAGTCCGTTGCCTGTGAATGTGTACCCTGAAAAATGACGTATCTCGATTTCAGCTCATCATGTATTACATAGACGACGTTTATAGTCCGTAACAATACAATAGATAAACTCACTCTAGGCGTAGACATCTGATTTACGTAAATGCATAGTGCAATAGGTGCATGTGCAATTGCAGGTCTTAACAAATTTAGGGGACTCGTGCTTAATATATTATAATATTTCCTTATATAACTATTAACTGCGAACATATAAAATACAATTTTTTTAAATATTAAAATTTATATTGGCTATTTAACGTATTAATATATTTTTTTTTAATCAGCTATATTAATGTTCAAAATCTATGTTATTCAATCGTCAATATAGTTGTGACAATATTAATGTTAAAAAAACAGTATTGTACAATGTACATATTATATTATTGAGCGAAGAGAAAATAAATTGCGTACCAAGACAGGTAACGTAACTTTTTGAACAAATTGCGTCGCAATTTATGTTACTTTTTATCTAAAGTTAATTTTCATAAATGATATTTAAATTAATGTTACCAAATAAAATTTACAAATTTACATTTAACTAATAATTAATATATTTTTAAAATTAAATATATTATAATGATAATAGTATAATACTACGTAATATTATAGAATTATAGTAGTTATATACATATATATATATAATACATACAATATAAATACATATGATATTTAATTTAATATTTAAAAAAAAATGTAATCGTTAGTAAATGAAATATCTAATATATTTATGATAATAATATTATATATTATGATTTATAATTTATATACATGATATATACTTACAAAACCTTTAATTGTTATTTCATTATTATTTATTTTACTTATTTTACTTTCCATAAATAATATTCTTTAGCCTATTAGGTTCCTTGGTACGTGGACTTTTTCTAGATTACTTCTGTATACAATTTGGGTAAGGGTAATAAAAAAAAACCGTTAAATTTTGAATGAAAAGATTCATAATCATTGATGGCTCTTTGTGTGTTTGAACTTTTTTCTGACCATAAATTTAGAGGAAATATCGAATCTTCGCAGATATATGTGTACACTAAATAATCATTCAATACACAATTTTATATTACATAGATGTTTTGCCTATGTACTATATTTACTTATCGATAGGGAAGTCCGTTTAGTCAATAATAGTTTTATTGAACATTCACACTACTGAAAAATAGTTTACTTTAATATTATGAAATATTTAATTTTATATTATTAACTTAATGTTTTAGTACTAAATATTAAAAAAAAAAAAAGTAATTATATATTCATAGTTTAGAAACCACTAAAAAAATATGTATAATTCAACTATAGGGACATAATTTGTGTTATTTTTAATATAAGATACAAATCGTGTGCACCAATTGATACACACGATTTATTTGTAAATAATTACATTTTTTACCTTTAGGAAAATGTATTAGAGGGGGTAGTTTTGATATATATAGGCGCCCTAAAATTCGGGTGTACACATGTATACATCAAGTTGGGTTACACACATGGCCGCAATTTTTTCAAATCGGACCCGTTGACCATATTCGTAAAAGGAAAAAGAAACAATTGTGTTGAATAGAAATGAAAACATTAGAATCCCGTCTATATTCGACAATATTATATATTATACATCGTTGTAGTGCTCACCTAGTTTGGATGGTAATGTTGTGTTATATATATTCGATGCGATAACCATAATATCGAAGACTACCACAACTTCTACTCCGTGATGTGTGTCCCGATATCGATGACCGAGGGTCACTGCGGCAGCCGATCGACAGACCCGTTTCGACATACTGATATATTATTATGTTTAATAATATGCAGGTGTCCTATATAAATATATAATATTATTAATAATTATACGAATTAAAAACACGTTTTAAATATTAATACGATGTAACCATTTTGATGTAAATAATCAATAATACAGTCCAGCTTGCCGATCAATAATCGGTTTTGTTGTCGCTTTGTAAACTCGTGGGTCGTCTTTGTCGCTTCTGTCCGCGGTCTCATAAATCGCGGTTTCAATATTATATTACGCGATGCGCAAGAGCAATGACGTCCTATGATGGACGAATAAACAATTAAATCCGATATCCTATCAATTATGGAAAAACGTCGACTGGTTGTACGATGGCACAAGCAGACCACATTTTCGGGGATGTTTTCGGGAAATTATTTTTTATAAATATAATACAACCCTGCAGTATAGAAGAAAGTGAAGAAATATATATAAAAATGTATATAACACGGTTTGCAAGCCTATGTCACGTTGGCCGAATTTTAATTATACACAAAAATATTTTTATTCATAGTTTAACCTTGAGTGAAAATAAAAATACTATTTATAAAGTAACCGTGTTCCTATTTTAAAATATATATTTTGTACTTTATAAAAAAACAATAGCTCATGTCATAATATTATACACTCAACATACAGATGTGAATATTTAATTTCCACGACGAATACGATCAGATCAAAACGAGACAGACGAAGCTACTGATCTGTGCTTCATTAAAACTTTCAAAATGCACGCCTGATATTTAAAAATTATTCAATTTAAAACAGTTATAAAATCATATTAAAAATATAATGAAATATATGGAGAAGTTTTCACCACTCCCATACTGTAGACAGTATGCGTGCATAGTTCGTACAGTATTGATTTATGGGGCTTAAGTGTCATGGGGGTAGGGTCCAAAGCCCCCATATTTTTGACACTGATGAGTGATGTTATTCAACCGAAGCAACTTGCGTGCAGGACTTTCGAGCTCTTCCAACACCAGGGGTCTACAAACCACATCCCACAAGCAACGTTTATCCGGCCCTCTGAAGAACGATGAACAATCTAAAAATATTTATAATATCTCTAATCTTTATCATAAGCACTCCTCTTTATTATATTATGTAAGATATTATAATCCGCGCCATTATTTTAATATTAATTTTACAATTCAAAATTATACGGGGGCTATATAAGAGCTATTTATTTTTCATCGTGATATGGCCTTTGAATAAAAAGTTTGGAGACCCCTGTCCTAGACTGACCATTTCTCGCGTCTTTTGGCATAGCATTATAGTTTATTATACAATCATGATATTAAGGTAAGCCGAGATAATGAGTATTTCATTATTTTTTTTTTTTTTTTTTATATCTATCGGGACGTCTCAGTTCGTTGTATATCTTCCGCATACGCATTAGTGTATTACCTACCTACTGTTATGGGTTTATGACCTACACCAGGCTACGATTATTACGATGTATTATTTTAGAATACATTTGACACGGAATTCGTACACGTTTCGTAGTAATAGGTCGTATCAATTTATACGTACAATATTAAATAATTAAGTCGTTGATACACAAAAAATATAACATCGCCGATCGACGGTGTTAACTTTTAGGGCGTAGGACTAACTCGGCAGCCTTAAGTCGAGGTGCACATGGGGAATGATTTTTATACACAATTCCTAAATTGATCCGGTTTCCGGCAATCGATGGCCCGTATGTACCTATAATATAATATGTATATAATATTATTATCTCCTAAGGCTTCAAAGATGATGGTTATCGGTCTACTTTTAGATTAGATAAAGGTTATAAGTAAAACAAAAAAGTCATTATTTACGATTTTTTACTTAATTTTACAATCGCTATGAAAAATAAATATATTGCTTCCGTGTATTCGGCAAATACGTACGTGTAAGCTAGTTGGGGGGGGGGAGGAGTGACAGGGTTAGAAATTATTTTTCGCGCTTCGGTGTATTTTGAGAAATTGTTCACAAAGTGAATTAATTTTAAGGTTTTCCTCGCGTATATTGCATATTAAAGCCGGCGGTGATGAAGGAGTGGCTTTAATGCGCCTAGCCTGTCCTATGCTGATTCCGGGGATTATCATTTCTTCTTTTTAATACAAGAATAATATATTATGTTATATTAAATAAATGTTGTACACTATACGCGTCATCGAGCATATTATGTAATATAGGCCTAATAGGTATGTATATATATGCGTACAAATATTAAACCGCCCGTGTATATATTATGAGCCTTATTTGCCCGGCGTGTGGCAGACGAAACGACAAACGATTACGTACAACGACAACGACAACAACGCGTATAATATATTATTATTATTATTATTATTATTATTTTACGCGTAAGCACCTATATTGTGTTCGGGTAACAGGTACGGTGCGTGAGGAATCCAATTCGTGTGCGTACACACACACACACACACACGCACCCGTGACACAAATATATATACATATTA
The DNA here is from genome assembly GCF_020882245.1 of Rhopalosiphum padi. NCBI lineage: Eukaryota > Metazoa > Arthropoda > Insecta > Hemiptera > Aphididae > Rhopalosiphum > Rhopalosiphum padi. The sequence continues at coordinate 4,463,194 of NC_083598.1, read as the reverse complement.
TACATATATTACAATAAAAAAAAAAAAAAAAAAATAGATAATAATAATGAATAATAAATAAATAAAAAAATATACGTATGTGTGCGTGCCTGAGTTTGTGTGTGTGTGTGTATGTGTGTGCGTGTGTGTGTGTGCGTGTGTGTATGTGCGCGCGAGCGTATGTGTGCGCAAGTGCGTGTAAAGTGAAGGTCTCTTAGATTTCGGCCGACCGTGAACCTCTAACGCAGCCGCCTCTCGATTTGTCCTTATGGCTGAGCTGTGCGTGCGCAATCGTGTGCGTAGCGCGCCGGCTTTCATTGTCAAGTTCGCCGGGGGAAAATCGTATAATAATATGAAGAAAAAAAACGGCAAAGCCCGCTCGCGCGCGAATCGGTGTGCCGTCGATGAACACCGCCGTGCAGCGGTGTAAGTAAACTTACGATAATATAACTTTTTGTACAGACGCTGCTCGACGACACGAAAAAGCACCATCGACATTTTTTCCGGTTATCGGCGCAGTCGCAGCGATCGGCAGTCTCGGCCCCTTCGCCGCACAGTGAATACAATATATTATTATGATACGATATTATACGAAGCTTATATACTTACATATAAGTCGTCGGCACGTCCTAGAATATTTACAGTTGCGATGTTGAAGAATTTACTGTTTTCTAGGCAAAAGTTACTTTGATTCGAGCCCGGAGGTACAGATAGGGTGAACATTGGGACAATATTATATTATGTAACAGGTTGCCTTAAAAGATAACCGCCTGCGTATACGTGTGAAATCGCAAAATAGCTAGTAAAAAAAAAAAAAAAAAAAAACTAAATAAATTACACACAGACCCCAGTGGCGCAACTTCAAAGGCTTACTTGACTCGCGGTAATGTCACACGGACATAAAAAAAAAACACATCTGAAAGTCTGGTGATATTTAGATTTCAATATGCTGTGGATTGACATGAACACTGTAATATTATTGACGTTGATTATTGTGCAGTAGAAACATCAGTATATCACAATCGTTACGAGTATAGGGTGAAATGAAAGTATTGTAAATGTGTAAATAATGGCTGAAATAAAAATTACCGTTGTATTCAATTTTTTTTGGTATTATTTTATTTACATAATAATTTACTTACGATTTCCTTCCTTTCTCCGCTGCACCTTATAAAACGATTGGTGTACCGCCAACTTTTTACAATTTCACGTAGACGCATAATCGCATAAATTGGACAATATTATATTTTGTTGTCACGAATTTTAACTTTTTCAAATTTCTGAAAGCTTCAAGTATTATCCAAATAATCGTAATTTTAGATTTAAAAATAACAATAAATACTTATAATACCCCTAACATACTTATACAGAATCCAATAAAAAAAAAGAGGCTTCTTGGGAAGGACTAGACGATGTCGAGTACAAGTGAAACATATGTATAGTATTTATTATACCGTTATATTTCATGTCATTAGAAAATGGATAAAAAAAAGTACTCCTATAACGAATCACTTGTAATATGATCGCACACGTACACGGTTTTAATATACACTTTTTTCTCAACAATCCTCATAATATTCGCGGTCATAATGTCATATTGTATTATGTTTGACAATACATACACTATATACAGGGTGATTCACCAATCATAAAATTTCCTATTTTTCCTTTAACTTAATATCGGAACAAGTACTGATTTTTAAATTTTTAACTATATTGATAAACATACATATTTTTTACTCAATTTAAAAATATTCTATAACAATACAAACTTTTTTTTTTTAATGCAAACCACCCATTATTAAGTACTCTAAGATTGTAAACATAGAATTTTGTTTAAAAAATGTTGATTTAGATACTACCTAAATCAAAATTCAAATGTATTGTTTCTGAGTTGTTAAATGTAAGTACAATAAATAACATTTTCATAGTAAATTTAAAAAATCTAGGGATTTTATAAAATTATGATGTCTATAATAGTTTGAAAATTAAAGTAATTACTACATTTAAATATACGTAATAAATTTAGAAGAATTGACCTTTTTGTAATCGTGTACTTACCCAGGTATAACATTTTACTATGAAAAAAAATAATTTTTATTCGAAATGAGGGTATATATTTTTATTTGACGCTCGTCGCTCGCCTATTACTTCGTAGTTCGTACACAAAATCTTAACTGGAAATGTGATCTATTAAAATACCTAAGAATCCCAAAAATCATAATTTGAATAAAAATCTATATTAGAAAAAAAAATATAGGGTTGAGCATGTTTGGCGAATCACTCCGTGTAATGTTGTATTTTACGATGACAGACATTGACCTCCAAGACTTGATGGTTGTAAGAAAATAGGTCACCGAAGTTAAAATCAAATAAACAAAATCACGTAAAACATTCGTAGTACGTGTACGGGCTATGGACTATGCGTGTAATTGTATACTTAGGCTACTTATATTATATTAAATAAATTTTAGGGCAAAAGTGTAGGCAACTACTGCAAGTATACTGTATGATTATGGTTTTTGTTCGCTCTATGTATTCTTATCGACTTTTAATAATATTAATAAAATATGCACATTACACGTAATATATATTATTGTATTATACTTATATATTATTTTGCTCTTCGCAAGAATGAATTTATCTCTTTTTAGGTTGATAACAATTATATAGCGTAATATTGAAATGACGACCTTTATTTCTGGAGCCTAAATCTATACTTACACGAATACACGATATTGTTGTGTTCAAATGTTCAATAATTCATAATTCTGGTCAAGCTTCAATATAATTTCCGCCATGACTTAAAAAACATAGGTAAATCGGATTTTGTATTTCAAAACTATTTATTAATGGAATACTAACTATCATATTATGCGGTAAATCGAAATTCAATATGATTTAAAAGTTTAAAACATTATATTACGATACTTATGAAGTTATTAAAAAAAAAATTATTATTTAAAGTTATTATACAGACACACAGGGACATAGTGGTGTGGATATAATTTATTTATTAACTATCAATAAACCAAATTATTTGTAAAAAATAAAAAAAATAAAAAAAATAATTAAAAACGTACCTAACTATCTTCTAATAACCATTTTACTAGCTGAAGTCATGTCGGAGAAAATATTAAAAAAAGAAAAATACTTGATAGGAAAACGAGCAACAGCAAAAACCAAAAACGGTAAATCCTTCAATATAGCATACAATTATAGTAAGTTATTGCCGAGGAAAACATTAAATCGCATCTTTGTGAACACTCTGTACATGCGTATAATAGGTATATGGTACTGTATACACATAATATTAATATATTATACGAAATAATAATATGTAGGTTATTATTACCTACGCGGCGATATATACATCATTGTAGTTATGCAACCCAAGAAAAAACGAATGTTAAGAAAACGTATTGTACGCACATTACACGCGCCGTATATATACAATATACATATATGGATACAACGTAATGCATGTATAATACGATATTAAGTGTAATTAATTCATCGAGCACAATTACCGAATATCTTTTAAAAGTTCAAAGAAGTCAAACTCGCTCATCGCGTAGTTTTATCAATGAGATTTCGACACGTCGTAATTATTATTCCGCGCACCTATTCCTATAACCATATCATATATACAGGATGATTCGCCAAGCATGCTCACCCCATTTTTATTCTTCAATAATTCAGTAATACAAAATCTGATTTTTTCAACTTTTTTCAACATAAGAATGAGTATCGAGGCCATATTTTAAAATTTTCGAGTTTTTTATAAATACTATACTTAAAGTACTGTAGAGAAACAAACTTCTGTTTTCCAAATAACGATCTCCCTTTTCTACTTAGTAAGTTATTTAGTGGATATGTTTTTTAAGTATTTTGACGTATTAAAATCAAAATTCAAACAAGTGGTTTTTAAATTATTTAGCATTAAGGATTTATGTAGGCCCATAGTAATGAAATTGAAAGATATGTGGACGGTGTTATTTTGAAAGTGTACATTAGTAACAGCTATATATTAATATATCATTATTCATAATCTATAAAAATGGAATAAGTATAACAATAATATTATATCAAATATTACGTATATTCTATTATATTCTATCGACTATTATCCTTCCATATAAACATTTTTATTAGGTACTTAAACATTTTCAAAAAAATTATACACTGAATTACTTATATTAAAATATGGTTCTCATTTGAAAAATAAAAGCTTATATCGTCACCGAACATTTCTTAAATATTACAAAAAAAATCTCAAGAATATGAAAATATAAATATTTAATAATAATCTTAAGGTATATATTATTTAAAATTCCAAAAATACGAATTTAAATAAATTCATTGTTAAAGAAAGAAAAATGGATGTGAGTACACTTAGTGAATCAACCTGTATATAATATATATTTATAGTTATACGTTTTACGCGTGCAGCGTATATTATATTATATATGTATAATATGCGTGTGTAAGTACTTACCAACGTTACAGATAGCCCGTGTTTGACCCCCGACCCTAGTTGTGTAAAAATGATACCTGTGTACATGTTACGATGGTTTTTTTTTTTTTTTCTGTTTAACTTCTCGTCAGATAAACGTATACTACACACGAATTATTATTTTAAGTACAATAATATAATATACCTAATGTACGCACCACGGCGAGTCGCTGCGTGCAGGCGGTACCTATGATATCCATTATATTCAATTAGACGTTTGTGTTCTATATAATATTATCCTTCTTCTACTGTGTATATAATAATAATTGAATAACGCTCGTGCAACAGGCCTTGACTCCGTGCGAGTCTATATAATACTATTATATACCTATTACCTACGTGGATATACATTAATGTACCGGTTGTAATGCTGTACATAATATGCATTATACACAATACAAGTAGTACCTAAATAGTATATTATAAATTATACACACGCCACGGACGTGGTCCTATTCGTAAGCGCGAGCATAATATTAAGTAAGCGATACAAGCGCATTATTTTGTATTTATCGCGTTTTCGAAATCTTTACTTTTTACAACACGTTGTTATGAATGCTGAGCGACGGGAGACCGCGTCACACGAAATGCGGTCAATCGCGCCCCTTGATGAATACTGCAACCAACGAGGTAAGTTACCTCGGGTGACTAGACTTGAATCTAGAAATCTAAAATGAAAACGGAGGGGGGGGGTCGTTAAATAAATATATTATTAATGTGTTATTTAGAAAGACGACATTTTGGATAGTATTAGATAATATTCTTAAAATTACGACAAATTTTAAATTTGACAATTAATAATAATAATAATTTCTTTATTTACGAAAATAAATTCTAATTACATAAAATAAAAATATATAATGACTGTATATATATATTGTATATTCAACATAATACATAACATTATTCCAAATAAGGGTAAATCCACGTCTATAGGTTAGTGAGCAAGCAACGTTACCATTAAGTTGTGCAGTAACCCTAAATCATATAAAAAATCTACTTGTCTTAACGTCGAAGTGTCCAAACACTCCAGTTAAATGTTCCTATTATATTTATGCGAAAATACTATATGATATTTGTGTATTATTATATTTGATTTAAAAAAATATAAAACTTACTATAGTAGAATATCTAACGTAAGTAAAAACAATCAGAATTTTTACTGGTCTTTAAATTTGTCAAGGAAAAAACAATGATTACCGTTCATGCAATAAAATATTGTTTGACTATCAACAATCATATCATAATATATTTTAGTATAGAACTTGAACTTTAATCTTTTTAAAATATACCGAATATGTGTGCAGTTATATGCACTTGAAAAATCACGACCATGCGCTTAAAAATCAAATAAATAATCAATACATTTATGTTCATAATAATATTATTGTTATATAACAGTGTTATCGAACTGTTATTACTATTAAAAAACTATTTTTCATAGAATATGTAAAATAAAAACGTACATTTGGTAATTATAATATTGTGTCAAGGTCGGCTATTTATTAAGAAGCATAAACTTAAACAATATCTAGTTACGGGGTGAAGTATCCGTATAAAAAAAATAAGACAACATAATTTAGATTGCATTAAACGCTGATCTCGGAATAAACTAAAAATACCTAACGATTTATAATTTATAGTGTATCGAATTCTTAGGAATTTAGAATACCTGTATACATCACTTTCTTATTATTTTCTAAAAAATAATTTCTAAAATGCGATGAAATTGTTCGTTCCTTTATTAGTATGTCACAAAACCTAGTAATAAATCTAATAAAAATAAAGATTCGCATTTTCACAACATAATTTAAAAAAAATTTTTTATGTAATATACGTTTAAGAACATCATGTTTTACATTTTTGTCTACGATTATCAGCAGTATTCGTTCTCAAAATCTCTGTTTTTCGAATGAGAACAAACCCCCTTTTTTTATATTATAAATTATTTAAAGGTTAATTGTCTTTAAACATTTTTATGTAAATATCTAATTCAAAACTATAACGATTTTTTTTACGGTTAATAAAGTGTTTATATTAAGATCAATAGTTCTTAAAAAAGGTTTTATAAAGATAAAAAATAAATGTAATATCGAATTTAGTATTTATTATATTATTAGACTATTATTAAAAATAATACATTTTGATAAATTACTAAAAGTTTCAATTAACCATCGTCATTGGCAGCTTTCAAATCGATGGATTTTTAAAAAATTTTCATTCGAATTTTGATACGTCAACGTTTTTAGAAAAATTATGCACTAAAAAATGTACTGTTAAGAAGAAAGATTGTGGTACTCATTTGAAAATAGAAGCTTTTTTTTTATCTTCTGAAATAATACAATAAATCTAAGAATTAGAAAATATTGTCTTTAAGTATAATATTTAAAAATTGTAAAAATTATATTTCGAATACCTGCGTAAATTCATTATTGAAAGAAAAACGAAGGGTGAGCATGGTCGACGAACAACCTGAATAACCCCGTACACTGCAGATAGTGTTTTTTTATCGTCGTGAGTTATAACTAGTCTGTTGACATTAATTTCATTCCAAGCTTCGCTCATTATATTCATAGTAACACAACGACGCGGTGTGTGATGTGCGCGCGTGTATTAGTGACACTTTTCCCGCCACTGCTGTCACTCCTACACCGAACGATACTATTCTGTCCTGTCGCAGTCCGTGTAGAGTCACTAGAAAAATATCAAACCAAACGCATTCTTGATGAGCGAACAAGCACACGTATGTCGTCGACCCCAACCCCATACCACCACCGCCCACACCACCGACCATCGAGGAAGTCCTGCGCAGCCGGAGTATGTCTGACACGCGTGTCAGATACGCATTGCACTCACACACACATACACACACACACACACACACATATATATATATATATATTTGACTATTATACGAAATCGTTGCAGCCACACGACATATTTAATATTTATATACGTGCAAAACTAACACAGGACGATAAATGCTATATACTTCCATTTATATATTATATGGTGTGATGGTAAATGATCTGTTTGATCCAAATGAGATAACCACTCATACCCGTATCCAATAACGTTACCCTTTCTATACGTGTATCAATACTTAAGTTCTGTAATATTACGAGTATTAGTATGTGAAAAATGTGTGCTTAATAATAATGAAAAATTGCATAATATATTATGATTGTCACCACTATAATTTAATATAATGGCATTTCCAGTATATTCAAATGTTTTGTGTTATTCCATGTATACAGACAATGTGAATAATTTTAACGATAAAACGTTTCGATTCTCACAAAAAGAAAATTATTTTTGAAGAAAAACCTGATTATCATTAAACGTTTGTGGTATTGCACAAAATTATTGTGTTGCGATTGCTTATACAATTTTACAAAACAAAGTTCAAGATACAACACCATATTATAAAGTTAAAACTTCAAAATGCACACTTCTTGCGTTTCCGGCGTGTTTCAATTCAAAAACCTCGTGACTTTTTCAATAATTATCGACTATCGAGTTGTAAGATAATATATTTTGAGCGATCTGTGCGCGGTACCGCGTTTCCACTTTTCCCGCTCCGATACGAAACTTGATCTACGAATAATATCAACAACCTAATTTAAATGTATGAAATACAATTATTTTCGGTGGAAAAGTGTTGTAGGTACTGCGCCTATCGTAAAAGTGGGGACGTAGCGTATACGATATTATTATACGTATATAGCTGCGGCACACAGATAGGCGGCTCGCATATTTTCGTTTATTTTCGGCCGCGCGTGCGTTCGGAGCACCGCGAAACCCCGACAGTCGGCCGCAGGACCGTTTCGAGAGTGTAAACCGACAATATTTTCGACAAACAAATCGCACGACCGTCGAAGGCGGGTTAGACGACGCCCGCCGTCGCCGGTAGTTGCCATGTCGGTGTCGCGGTCCGCGGCAGCAGAGCGTGGCACGCCGTTCACGGTGGATCGCACGCCCGTCGACTTTTTGACAACCATACAACAAACACGTCCAATCCATTATATTATCATCGTCGTCGTACTCGTCGTATCGTTATCGTCACCGTTGTCCAGGGGCACATATGGCGCGCGCGCGCGTGCTAACCAAACGCTGCATTATAATAATAATATAATATAATATATGTTATTCCAGAAGGACGGCGGCGGAAACCTGTCGGAGTTCGTGTGTTGATGTAATATTTTATATTGTAATATAATATAATACGGTGTACAATTTGTGTGTGTATTTACACATTTTACGCGCAAACGCGTAATAGGTATATATACGTATATGTGCGTCAGTCATATTATTGCATTGTTCCGATACATATTTGGCCTATAGACGACGACACCGCATCTGTGCACATATAATACGTCGTCAACTTTGAACTCGTGTGTCTGGTGTCTCGTCGCGTCTTACATTGTACTACCGAACGACGATAATTGTTTGCTATATACGTATATTATGATTATTATATTACGTGGTAGTTATATTATATAGGTATATATATAGATAGGCGTATGTGCGCCGTGTCAAACGGCAATAATTTATTGTGACAATAGCGCTGAATAAAAACAAATGAGTATAATAAAATGTTATATACTTGTATTATATTAACAATATATTATTATAATTTACGAGACATGGTGCGACTCTATGTCATAGAATAACATAATGTAAGACGGGTTCGACGGACAACAGTATTGAACCATATAATTGCATATTATGTTGTGCATAATTGTACGTTTTATGCACTTACAGACTTGACAAGTACTTGAGTAAATTCATTCAAATACTTTTTAAGTACTCAAAATCATAATTTTTTATTTTTTTTTATTCTAGTTGCAAGAAATGTACCTAATACAATTTATTTTTAGATGATATCACTAGAAATAAGTATTTTAAATACATTATAAATCAAATACTTTCTCTTTTTATTCAATTTGTTTTCAATTTTATTGTCTAAAACTAATATAAATATAGAGAATCTATGAATTTATAAAAGTCGTATATAATGATTTTTTTATATGACTTTTATTCGGTTAACGATTCAAATATCTTTATAATAAGCAAACAGATGAGTAATGTGTAGAATGCCAAATGCTCTGTAAAATTAAATTATGCCATGAAAAATGAATTCTGTTTAGTTATTTATAAGGTAAACGTTTTGTTTTGTAAAACATTTGGAAAAATTTATAAATATTTTTTTATTTTTACATTTTTGAGTATTCTTTTATATTATTATTATTATTATTATTTGTAATTAAAATAAGTATCTGTATGTGTATTTAAATACTTTTAAAAAGTATCTATTATAATACCATCGTGAAGCAATAAACAATAAATAATGCCCAACTCAAAAAAATATTAAATATTAAAAATTAGGATATAATATTATATTTGATCGATATTGTTCTTGACCTACTCGTTAGTATAGGTAGATACTCGAGTGGCGAGTATAATATTATGTGGTATGTCTGTCACATCTCTACAATGACGAGTTGAACGAGTCAATTCATTTCAAGCTCGTACGTGATAAAAAAAAAAAAAAACTTGAAAACAAAATTATAATACCAGGAAGCTAACACCATTAATATCATTAAAATGGATTTGCAATTTTGCAAAATATCAATAACTGCGCAGCACCTATTGTCCACGAGTGTGTTTGCTCCGTGCAGCCGATTTACATATAATAATATTGCATTAAAATATCGCATACAACGTTAAATTCCTAGACCATTGCAGTAATAATATGTGCCATTGTTGTCAACTATGTGGAAAGGTGCTTGGAGTTCTCTAGCACCCCTAAAAATCAAATCCGTCTTTTTTAATTTTGACATGAATATACAATTTTAATAAGAATTGTATTTTTTTATTGTTCGAATTCATTAATTTTGAAATATTTTATTTTAGATTAACTTTAGAACACTAGAATGGTTTGAAATCGTTTGATAATAACAATAATTACCAAACGTTAAATTATTAATGAAATTATGCTTAATCTGCATATAAAACGAGACTTTCCCTAACATATATCAATTATTTCAAACCACTTTCGTAATTCTAGTTTAATTTTGGGACACATAAGCACACTTTTTTATAAGCACGCGGTGAATCAAAAATTGATTAAGAGCGAGTTATTACATCAATACTTCTGATTTATATTTTTAAAATATTCAATGAGGCATTAGAAACAACTTAAAATTGGTTAGTTTTAGATTAGTTTAATACAAAAAGATGGAAAATTATTTGGAAATTAATACGTGTTGGAACCTGCACGATGTGTTTGTTTTTACATTTTCTTGTTATTTAACATGATATTGTACTATTATAGTATTATGTATTAATATTAGGAAATATATATCAAAAAAGTAAATACCTTTATAAAAATAAATGTAATAGTTACTTAATTTCATATATAATTAAAACATTTTTTTTAAAGCAGCCCGGGAAAGGGTTTATTGAATGCACGGATATTAGTCGGAACTTTATCACCCACTAAAATTTAAGTCTAGTTGTGCCTATGATGTGTGCATCTAACACACGCTTGATACACAACAGTTTGTCGACTTGTCGTATAGGTACGTACACCCGGTGAATACGTAATACGCTCGAACGGCAACCTTTCATATAGATCATAATACGATATTGGTTTAATTTAGTATACCGTACAACCAGTTGTCTTTGAGAAAACTTTAGTCGAGAACAAAATTATGCTTAAAACGTTTCCCCACTTTCCAACTGTCACCTGCGACATTCTCCGTCCGTGGTTTAATATTAAATTATAATTTTTCCGTTTCCCGGTTCAACCGAATACTGTACGTAATAATAATCAGGTACATGGATCACAATGACAACGCAATAAGAATTATTCACTTATACACTCGAGAGCACGAGAGGTGATATATACCGGAGATATATTGGGTACTTATAATGTATATAATTAAATTGTTTTTTGAATCAACGGTTAATTTGGACGTTTAATAAAATAATAAAAATTGATTTAGACATTGTTCGAGTCACACACCAAATAGCGCGCAATCCAACTTGTTGTGTTTCATTTCAATAAATAATGCAGTCCATACAAATTGTACACAAAATTAATCCCACGCAAAATATTTCTGAGCCATCTATGGATTTTGCTTTAATAGATCAATAATTTATTTATCGAACGAAATTATTATAAAGATAACCTAACGAAAACCTTATTTGTATTTATTTCGATGTATCAAATTTTTATATTATAATATTATCCCGAAACAAATAATAATACGCCCGTGTATTCTATGAAAATCCGACAAAAAATAATTCACGTTCATCAGAATAAAGAAGATACGCGCATATATTTTAATCAAATGGGGTATCCTTGGTCAAACGGGTCTTTAAAACGAACTTTCGACTATCGAAATACGAACAAATATCGAGAGCAAATCGACTAAAGAATACGCACACGGCGATTGCCGCCTAAAATATATTATGTAATGCGACATTATCGATATAATATATTATCAAGGGCGCCCGGAGGGGAGGGGCAAGACGGGGTATTTGCTCCCCCCTCCCTGGAATTTAAATAGAACGTTGTAAATTTTAACTTTTATTTTGATTTATAAACATTTCATCGATATTTTTACTTTAGTGTGTGAGGTTGGTATTTGATTACATATAATTCTAACACATTTTGTAGTTTATAAGGAATACACTTATTTTAATGTATTTTTTGGTTTTTGATTTCATTATGCTCCTCCCTGATGAATTTCTTGCGGGCGCCCATGCATATTATTGTTATATAATTAATATATATTGTATTGAATTCGAACAGTATTTTCCGGTGTTTAACGTAACGTATTTTGTCACGATATCATAATATCTAATAAAAATATAATATAAGCGTTGTGGGTATAGGCACTTGCCTACTTATACACATTCGTTTGTGTGCCGTGAATATCATTACGCGCGCATAGACGAAACCGCGAGCCGAACCGACCTAAGTTCACGACATTTCCGAATTACGAACACACACATACGAGGCGCGGAAAGGGGTGGTTGTCGGAGGGGTATCCGCGCACGAGAGACAGTGTGTGTGTGTGTGTGTGTGTGTGTGTTTCAGCGGTACATAAAGAAACCGCAATCTTATTTAGAAAACAATGGCCGAAAAAAAAAACCGGCCTCCACCGATGAAACAAGGTTAACCTCGTTTCGTAATATATGATTTCGTACCTGTAACGCGACGATAATATACGCACGCGCATATATACTGTATGTATATATATATATACACACGACGTTACAACGCAGGACGCATAGTCGTATCCTTGGAAATATTTAATATATTGGACCCATTGTGATTTGTTTAGTTATCGCCGCGCCGGTGTGAGATTGATATTTTATTATTCTCGCTCTTTCTCCGGTCGTTCTTTCTTTCGCGCATGTCTTTTTCCTTTCGGTTTTCTCGTCTTTCGAAACAACGGACCGCCGGAGACCGACCGACAGACCGTTTTTTTTTTTTTTTTTTGTTTTCTCGCCAATAATAATAATAATGATAATAGTAATACCGTTACGTTCAATATTGTGACGGCGGCATGGTCACCGTAGGTAATAATATATTATGTATAGGTGTAGTACCTGTACCTATACCGCGTGTCGTGAATAATATCACAATAATAATAATATTTATATGACTCGGTGTCCTGCAAATAATAGATATTAAAAAACACAGCCCCCCGACGATATCAATTATTATTAGATGATGAATTTAAATAAAATCGATTTTTTTTCTGACTGTTCGTCGCTCTCTTAGGTTTGTTTTACACATCAGAATATTTAAAACGAAACGTCCGCCTTACCGTTATGTCATAATGTTATAATGGTATACAATATATTAAACAAAGGTAATCTCAGTATTATCCTATAATAATTAAAAATAATTGGCGATAGACCATATAGACAATATCGAAAAATTGATTGACACGTTTAATTGATGACCGAGAGGGTTATCTCTTGCGCTATATGTATATAAGTATTTGTATAGTACATTACAACGACGGTTTTTTAAATCTATACGTCCTGCAGTAATTTGTAATCGTTAACGGCGGCGGCGCTGAAGAAAATAAAAGACGTAACAGCCTACAACAGTACTATATTATTATGTACAAAGTCATTGTGTTATAAGTTATTATTGCATCGAAAAAACCGTTTTCCTGATTACAAAAAAATACAATAACGTACGTTAAAAAAAAACTATGTGTCAATAGCGAGGACAAACATACATCAAACATGCTTGTACCTTACACGTTATAATTCACTGCCGGTTAGGTGTGCCTATAACCAACACTGCAATGAGTTTTATACTGCACCCATCTACACGTGACGTTAAATATTTTATTGATATAAATAATAAATTAATGTTTTTTCGACTATATGGTATACCTACACCGCAAATGATCATCACGAGCAGAATAAGGACGTATTATCGCGTTTAATTTATTTATTTTAAAAAAAAAACAACGATCTGCCTAACTTACCAGCAGTAGAAATTACAATATAAACTGAACAGTATACATATGAGTATTATTGATAATTATTTTCAAATAATTCGTATTGCTTATTATTATTTGAAAAAAAAAATGTATGAGATAAAAATTATTAATCTATTATAATTCTTATAACGTTAAAAATAAAAATAAAAATTGATGATTATTATTATAATATAAATTTAAATATCTTTGTTGATTTTTGATTTTTTTTAATTCAAATTTTAACGTATGTCATGTCTTTAAATATGAATTACATCAAGTTCAAACATTTTTTCGCAGGTAAATTTAGCGCAAAAGGCTGTATCCAAAACGAATTAATTTTTTTGACGCAAATGAATAATTCCTCATAAAAAATGTAAGCGGCTGATACGAAGTGGGTAGGTAAAGCTATTAGGTATTAATTTTTAACAAGCCTTAATAATATTGATGCAACAATATTATAACTGACCTATCTTCGGTATAACAGTTGTGTAGCCGCAGCGGCGTGTGCATGCGAAGATTTATAATATGATAAATGTTGCCGAACACGCCTCTCTCGTCGCAATCGCCGATCTGCACACAAAATATATCTATATACGCATAACGAAAAGTGGCTAATTATGTGAGCATAAAAAAAATACGTTTCAAAACCACGCCGTTTGGTTTTCGACCACCTACGCGTTCCTAAACGTATATTATAACCGTATCAATTATGTTTCGGGTACTATTCAAAAACCGAGTATTTTTTCCTCGTGTTTAGTTTGTTTTTATAGGTAGGTACTTATGTTATAATCACACCGTATTCACAAAATATATTATTGTGTCATAATGAAATATTATGCGTAGTACATCATAATATTATATATACATATATTATATACTCGTATTGTACTCGCCTTGCAAATTGGTAGTTATCCACTTATACAGTACATTAAAATCATACTCCACCGGATTTCTCTCGCAATTCTATAGTGTACTGATGAGTGATGAGCGATGGTGATCCGTTATACAGATAACAGAACCGTTTAAATCGAAAATTTACACTAAAATCACGACGGCGATATAAATGCGACGTACACGGTAAGTCAAATAATGCTCTTAGAACCGATTTCGTTATGTTGTATACTATTGTCGTTTCTAAATTTAATCAAAAAAATGTATTATAATAACTTTTCTCGGACAACGACGATCACATAATATGTTAATGATTACAACTCGGTACGACCTACTGAAAATAAAAATACACTCCCTAGACTTCTCCTCCCCTTATTTAGGATACAAAAATACAGCCCCTTACTTAAAACTAACCTCTCTTGAGGTTTTCGGAGCCACCTATATAAGAGGCAAAAGTTCAGATAATTTATAGTTACGTAGCGTAAAATCATAGGGCAATCAATAAGCCTTACACAATAAAATAAATATCATTTCAATGACCAACAATTATTACTTGTAATAAAAACAATCTCTGCTCGTAGAATAGTAACTTTTTAATAATTTACTTATATTCGTATGAAAAATAAAAATATTATTCTGGTCGAATTCAACTGCGGTTTTTGAAACAATGGTAAACAAACATATTTTGAGAAACTCAAAAATGTGTGATATGAAGAAGTTAATTACAGCTTCTAAAAACAAAATTTTTAAATTCGGAGTTTAATTTCATCTGCATAAAACAGAAAGTAGTATTCGGCTTTCAAACAAAATAAAATTTAATAAATTCACACCATATCACGAGAGTTTTTCCTTTGAGTCAAGTGTTTGTACAAAAACGTGTAGGCACCCATACTCTTAATATTACTTATATATTTATAAATCCATTCATATTATTAATGTATTATGTTAAAAGTAAAATTTAAAAATTAACATTTCAAACATATAAATTATACAGATAATATTTGGTAGAAATAACGTGTGGTGTTAATTAATATAATTTGTATTGCATGAGTATAATATGAGTATACAAAATCTTTATACCTTCCCGAAATTCTAAAGCAATTGAATTTTTAATGTAGACGAATAAAAAAAATAAGAAGCAAAAATTATAGAATATAAAGTTCGTCAAAATTAATGTTATAACTAAAAGTAAAAACCGTAATAACGCATCTCTATAACTAACTGCACGTGTGAACTAAAAAACTATACACAACCTACTACGTTTAAAAACGTGATGTTTGTGTAAAATAAAAATCCTCCTTGCATAATACTATATTGATTGTGTTATAACTTATAACTTACAAATAAATTACCTACCTACGTATGCAATATTATATGTTTAAGCCCGCTTACGATCATATTTTTAATAGGTAATTTTTTTTTATTGTTGTTCGTCAACGGTTTGTCCTTCAGGTATAGTGGTAGTATTCCATGGTGAGTATTGTGTTCGTAAGTACATCGATGCATAAAATGTTATTGCAATCGTTATTCCCGCGACGACGTAGTACCTAATTATAATATTATAGCGTTCGCAGGAAAATAAAAATAATTTGTACACATTTACGGTTTGATGCGTTGACTTCGTTATTATTATTTAGCGAATAAAAATGTGATAAAATCATAATTATTACGCACGGTTTAAATTGGTATATAAAATACGATGTATCTGACCGATAGATATTGGCGAGCGATAAACAATTACATTATTTTTTTAATTCTAATTTCATTATAATAATTATTATTTTATTATGCGCGTCGCAAAATACAAGTGTAGGTACCAACAACGTTGCGCGCTAATAACACGACCAGTGTTATATTTATAAAGACCGTATATTATTTTTTAATACATCATTATCGAGATCTTTCTATGCACAAAACTACTTGACCGTCTTGACCCATAATAAAATAATGAATGAAATTTATGAAATTTATTCAGTTCACGTGATTTACGTCGATTATTAACTTCGATATTATGATGCACTGCGCAAATCCGTAAATGGTGTGATTTTTAATTCTAAGAATTTCGACCGTTATTTTAAAGAGTATATAATATTATATAGAACAGAGCCCTAATTGAGTGACTATACATCAAAACGATTTTATTAGATTTCAAAGGCCACGGTTGGTCGTCTCTATGATAGTTAATATTTTATAATTTTATAATTTTTATTAAATTAATAAAATCAAAGAAATACAAATTACAAATATATATAATATCAAATTTCTACGCGATTTACCTACCTAAGAGCATTTCTTATGCTGAACATAGGAATTTAACTACGATAAACTATTTTATCATTACAAAATATATTTATTATTAATTTTAATAAATTGGTTTATTAAAACATAACATATTTAGCATAATTTATAGGAATAAGTACAATTAATTTATACTTATACAAAATTTAAATTAAAACGTACGATAATTAATAACATATTAATTTATACTAGTATGTATATAGGTATACAGACGGGCAATGGAAATATAAATGTTTAAAAAAATTGTATTATATTATACAAAAACGTATGTAATATTCAGTAATGACTAGTTTTTTACAATGTTTATTGCATAATATTTTGGTTTTTTGGATTATATATTTTTTTAAACCTAAATTTACGGATTTTGCAATATTTTAGACCAATATTATCCGCAAACCTTTGACCATAGAGTCATCTGCACTATCAGTTTTCTATATTTTGTTTAACCCACATAATTCCATAGAGTACCAATTTTATTAAAACCTATTCAATCTATTATAAAACCTTAAAAATTAAAATATTATAGTCTTTTGAAGTATATTCTTACAATACGTGTTTGTTAATACAGCATATCCTAATTGTATTTAGTTAAAGTTAAAACATTTTCATCGAGACATGTTATCTTCATTAATAGTAAAGGCCATAAAGGCAGTTTTATTCACGTTTAATAATATTCATTTAATTTCAGTTTTTGTAAACGTTCAGGCTAAGTTTTGTTTACGACATGAATGGTTAAAATTCCGAATAGTCACAACCGTCGTTGTTAAGAGATTATAAATTTATAACGAAATCGAAGAACAATAATTTATCGTGTTTTACGAAATCGTGGGACTGAATGTGTGTACGCGTTTTAATGTGGTCGAAACGACTAAAATAGTAAAAACGGTGAGATTAGTTTGTGCATCAGAAACACACTATCCGGCTAGAATCTGCGGATCGAATTTATCAAGAATTCCAACACGCGCGTACGGGCTAGACAGCCGCGGGGAACGCATTTCGCAGTGGATAATGGGCACACGGAATTCGGTTCACTCGATAGAAATGCTCAGTGTACTTATATAAAAATATAGAAGATCATATTAACGCGTAGGGCGTATAATAATAAGCCGCAAATAAAAAGTATTCGAAATCGGAAGCTAAATAAAATGGATATAGACCAATTATTATTGCGTCCAACACCAAATTTTAATTTAGAATAAGTATACCAATTGTTTTCCTTATTTTTACGGCTAAATAAACCGATAATTATGTGTGCATTCAAATTTTTTTTACTTTTAGGTATGAAAATGTTTTTGTTCAATCTATTTCAATCGACATTGAATTATACACAAACGATCTGTATACTAAAATGTTTGAAATTAAAAACGTTATTTATTGATAAATTGATTACTGATTAAAAAGTTATATTATATTTTAAAACAGTATCGAGAATTGTATAAAACTTTATTATTGTTATTACGCACACAATCATGAATTTGAGTGTTAAACAAAAACAAGTTTTCTTCATCGGGATGATTAATATCTGACCGATTGTTTCGTTGCTTATATATAATATTAATGTACATGGGAAACACGTTGATGATAGCCGATTCTTGTATTCGGTTAGTAGTGTAGTATTTACTTTGAATTGTGTTACAATATGAATCATTTTAAACAATCTCTTGGTGAAAAAGGTAAACTTTGGTTACTTCTGAATGACGTGTAATTACGTGGATAAAATCAAAAATACTTGACGAAAAATAATAATTGATTAAGTATGAAAAATTATACCTCTAACTAAATAATACATTTTCAATATTCTATTTATTTAAGTTATCTAATTTAAGTTAACAATGGTTGCTATTTAGCCAGTTGATCTAATTAAAAAAAAAGCTCAATCGGGCTTTTACCTAAAATGTTTTGAGCGCAATTGGTAAATTTCCAATAAAATAATTGGGCATATAAAAAAAGGAAATATAAAATGACCTTTGTATATTTAAATTTATTGCAATCGGTCATTTAATAGTCGTTTTTCACTTAAATTTAAAATATGTAAAAGTAATATTTATTATATCCAGTACAGTTTAAGTGACTTTACATAAATAAAATAAGAATGAACAATAATGAAAATTTATTGTAAATATAATAAAAATAAATGATAATCGTTCATAGGTATTATATAAATATTTTATAGTGTTACTCCAAATTATTCCAATCAGTAGTGTGAAATGCAACGAACCGATTAGATCAATAAATATTTTATTCGTACTTATACAATAATAACAATAATGAAAACTATTGATTTCGTCAATAAGTATTACTAAAATTCATACTTATGTATGTTCCAGTTTAATGACATTTCATAGAAATACCTAAATATTGTTATAGAGAATTGTATGCAAAACAAATATTAATATTTTAAAAATGCAAGAATACAATTTTTTTCAACAATTATTTTTATATACATATAGTTTATGTATAAAGTACTATAATAAATGATAAATCAATATTAATTTTATTTTATTAGATAAAAAGTATATTTTTCATGCTTGAAAGTAAAACTAAAATGTGAAGGTGATTAGTTTACTTACCGTAATGATATTGGTGCACTGATCCTGAAATACAAATTTTATATTAAGAGAAATTGATCCATACCCAATAACAACAATAACCAAATACCTACCCAGTAGTCCTACACAGCTGTATAGTTGTGTTCACGCGACGCTGATGTATTTATTATTATTAATTTTAATAAAATCAAAAAAATTCATTAAAGATTATATAATAATTAATAACAAAATATTTTAATTCTTACATAATAACAAAAAAACAAAAACAAATTACAATCAAGCATAAATCGATGCTTAATTATGTCATCGACACTAATAATAATTATTACAAAAATTGTTTACCTACTTGTGCGTAAGTAATTCACACCACATAAACAACGTTTTTGCAGAATTATAACATTTCTAACTTTGGAACTAAGATAGAATATCGCGAACAATGACAGATAGTGTTTTGATTATAGTAACGCGTGACGCAATGCAAACAATATCTTAAATATCATAATTCTAAAACAATTTAGATATAAATTCATTTTAAACCATAATAAATAATAATAGATGTAAAATCTAAAAAAATTGTTTTGCTATAGTATACAATGTATAATATACATATAAAACTGATTACTTTTTGTATATCATTATAAGTAATACATTTGTCGATATTTTGATTTTGTAACTAGTAATTGCACACGGGTAGGATATACCACATATTTATTAAATTCAATAAATTGTAATTTAAAAGTAAGTTATTTAACATTATTAATATCGTTAAAAGTCATCATAGACCAAAGATCTACAACCAAAAAACTTTCTATGATAAAAAAGAAGAGTGCAAAATAATCCAATTAAGTGTACCGTCTGCCTTTACCGTCGTGTAAGAAGTGAATAAGTAATTAATATTTATTACCAATTAGTATTAAAATTGCTTATTTTTACATTACATTGCTAATTAGTAATTACATTACATTACTAATTATTATTGTACCTCTATTCCCTATGGGTAATTTATGAAATTTGAACAATTCTATGATAGAATGCTCAATACCAGCTAAATCATATTAAACCTAATGTATCTAGTATAATATGATTTATGTCGGAGTTTTATCAATGAAAATTCGCGAGCTTATACTGAAAAAGTCACAAACAATTATGTCACGATCGTCATCGCAAGATCTAGGATACCACACGCGTAATCGAAAAATCACGTACTAAAAAAATTATTTAAAGCCTTTAAACGACAAAGTTGACTTAATAATAATGATCCCGTCACTGTTTAGTCTATTTTCGTAGATAACAGCATTTTAGAATATTAAATAACTGTTGACAACAATTGAAATTTTTAGCAGTACACTCGCTTCTGTAAATAAAATTGTAAAGATATTATTGTCAGTACCATTCAATCGTTACATCATAAATATTATCAGCTGTCGGACTCACATCATCATCAACCTTAACGTAATCAATAGGTATGCTCAGTCGATCTCTATATACAGCCCTCAGACTTGCGTGTGGGCACGAAACGATCGTGTTTATGATTAGTGATCACTAATAGACTATAATATGTACATAATGTTTATGTATTATATAGTTTGTAAGTGTATACTATATTATATATATCGTATATATTATTATGTACTGCATGTATTATATTATGTATAAGTACTGCATCAAATCGCATATTACCTATGTTTATAATACGAACGTCTAATTCGTCACAACGCCTCAATTATTTTAAATAGTAAAATTATTTTCGATCGTTTAGATCGCTGACCAATTCCGATAGAAATAATCGTATAATATTATACAGAGTGATTCACCAAGCATGTTCACTGTTTTTTTTTTAAATTTTAATAATGCATTTATTCAAATTCTAGGTAACTATATACTAAAATGCCATATTTTTGATTTTTTATACTATTAAAGGGTGTTGTGTGGTGATACTTCTGTTTTTAAAATGAAAACTCTTTTATCGTAAATATTTTTTTGGAAATTTTTATGTATCTATAAATTTAATACGAATGAGTAGTTTCATCCGAGCTATTAAACATTACGTACTAAAAATAAAAATCCATGATAATGAGATTAAAGATAATATATTATAGGCATTAGTTATAATATGACAATATTGTAATAATTAATATGTATATAATATTAACATTTTATAATTTATAAGAAATGTCTGACTCTTATCCTTGATATAAACGTTTTATTGACTCAGAAACTGTACGTTCAAATGTTGATTTATGAACGGAAAAAAAATTATCAGCTCAACAATTTACTTACAAGAAAAGAGATTCTTATTGATTGAAAAAGTATTTAAAAAGATGACCTTTAATAATACTTGAAAATACTTGAAAATATCAAAACAAGAATTAATATATTATTTAAGGGAAAAAATATAGTGAGCATGCTTGATGAATTACCCTGTATATAATATATACAACGTACGTATACAAGAATATAAAAACAAAAGGCGGTGACTAGCTGTGGTCATTGGGTCGCGTGATGTCTAGAGCGTCTAGACACGGTACTATGTGAGGGCATGATTCTTGTCTTCGTAGAACATAACGATTTTGACTTACTTAATACGAGTATGTGCATACTTAATAAGTTGTATTAAAATAATAATATATTTAAGGCCCGTCGCGGCGACTTGACAGAATATAATAGGCAGGTACAGGCAATACAGAGCGCGTATAGCGTGCAGACGCCGCCGTCTGAACATTTCAACTAAAAACGATTCTAAGGTTGTTTATGATCAACCCGTCCTATATCAGTTTTTGAGCGTATATTTCGAGTAGTATGGAAAAAAAATACTAAAACTCACACCGCGCAAGGATTTTTCGCAACCGGTACGATCACATATGGCACGTGATTTTTTTTTCTGTTAATAAACAATAATGTTGAAAAAAAATTATACATTATTAAGTACACTAATAACTACACTGCAGTTACCATTTATAAAATGTTGATAGCTTGCAACTTGCTTTTCAGACATTTTTTTTACTAAAAAAAAAAATTGCTCATTCAATACTCTCAATATTCACGTCCATGTATAGGTACAGCTATGAACGTTTATTTTTCACAATGATTATAATTAAATCAAAACAGAGACGGAGGAAGCAATGAAGTGTTAACATTCGTGCTAAAAGTTCATGTTTCGTTAAAACTAACGAATTACACAAATAATAATAAAAAATTTGATTCAATGATAAACAGGAACAAAAATTACATAACAAGTATAATATAGGTAATGATGAAATGGAGATAATATAAAAGTGTTCTAATACTTTATACTTGTACATTGATTTTAAAAAAATCTTTCCTTCCCCTTTCCAGTCATCCAAATAAAAATATTTATAGAAATAAATACATATTGTACTGCGGCACGTGAATTATTTTTCAAATTTTGATTACAATACTCTTTTACAATTGGCCCGAAAAAAGTTCGCCGAAGATGATAATTTTATATATAATACAACTACAAATTGCTGTACAGCATTGTCCGTGAAAAATTAAATACCCATAGATTTAGCCCATCTTCATATCAAATATAAACATAAACTACTCACGTTTTAAAAACAGCCATATTTGTTTTAATATATGTTTCCCGTGTGCCAATAAATCCTTGCAGAGGCCCCTCTCTATAATGCAAAATTTAAAAAATTTGCTTCGAGGTGTATATCCTTGGTTATAGGATCACCTATAAATATATACCAAATTTATGAATCCTAAGTGTTATATTATACTTTGGATCGCTTACACACAAATATTATCTTTTATTTATATATGTAGAATATATAGATAACCTGTAATATTAAATGCTCAATGGTAAATGAAACCAAAATGGGCAATCCACATATAGCAAATATAGTAATAAGTAATTTTTTTTCTTTACGTTTAAGAAATTTAAAACAGAAATAAACGAATACATGATTTTGATTTTAGTATTATTAATAGCGGCGAAGCCACCCTTAAATAACTGGTTCAATTTATTATCTAAACCTTCGTTAAATCGTGTCATTCGGTCGGGTATTTTTTGATTCTATAATAAGCTTCAGCCATTCCTCTATATTTTGTTTTGTATATAGGTTTAATAGCTGTTATCTGTGGTTTCTATTTTAGTACTCTCACGACTTCCGGAATCCTTAATGATATGTGTGCGAAGTTCGGTGCCAATTGGTAAAAAAAAATGTAGATTTATATATGCGTAATTTATTAGATGTCGACCAACTAATAATAATATCTGTATTAATAGTAATAATTATTATAATCTATATCTATCTTTTGTTTCAGTTGAAATATTCTGAAATCTTTTTTGACAAAATCAGTCGAGCAAATTTTTATCATACGAACTTCGACCATACACTTCGTCTCCTCTAATATAATATAATATGTTACTCAATTTTATATTCATATATAGAATAGCTTTGTTTACCTAAATAATAAAATATTATAAAGATAATATAGAAAATTATAACAAAATCATAACTTTTTAATCTGTAATCAATGTCAATCTTATATTGGTATAAACAAAAGTACTCAATTTTCTTGAACCGAAACCAAATGCAACTATGAGTTGATTGAAAACCAAAACCACAAACCGTCCCCTAGTTCGAAAAAATCAACTACTCTAATTTTTTTTTATAACGATCTAGTAGTTTTTGCGTCTATATAAGAAGACGAAAAAAAATATTCATTTTTATCTAATATAGGAAATATTAATATTATAATATAGGTAAATATTAAGATGATAAAAAATGATACAAATAACAATTATTATAATATCATCACAATTGCATTTCTATTATTAAGATCTGAACTAACGCTAAGTTTAAACGGATAATAGTATATATTATATCTTTATAACATTTCAAAGTCGGGAAGGTAAATTTCGTGGACATATATAATATTGCGTGACGTGTTAATCGAAACGATATATAGTAAATATAATATCAGTAGTCAGGGAACCTTTCTTTGCCTGCGTGTCAAATAAAAATATTGTTTGTATTTAATTTTCTCCGTGTCAAATAATTTGATGACTTAATTTTTTTTTTTTTTATTGTTAAACCTGAAAAATTCCTACGAATGATTTTTTTTGGATAGTTGTACGTTCATCATCTCTTTAAGAAGTGATAGCGAGTGAACACAAAAATATCAAACAGGCATAACATTTAAAATAAAAACGCATAGGTACATATTATTATTGTAATATTATTGATAGGTGAAACATTTCAAACTTTATACTCTATACCATCGGTTTTTTGTCCATTCCGGCACGATAATATTGTCGCACAACACACACACATCGCTGTGGCTTGTTGTGTGTAAATATTGGGGCACTTGCACATAATAATTTGTACACCATATTTTACAGCCATTGTGTGATTTATATTGTATAAATTTGAATTATAAATTGTTTTATACAGCGCGTGCGACTGGCCAAGTGTTAGTGAAGTAAATATTATATTATTCATGTAATCGACGTTGTATAGGTATGCATTGTACAAATCTAAAAAGCAAAAATATGCACTTAAGTATGGTAAGTATTATTTTTTTTTTTTTATTCTAGAATTTAAAATTATAACTAATTTATATTTCGAGTTAAATTAAAATTCAGATATATATTTAAAATTGTTTGAAATATTAATATAATTATTTACTCTTCTATACATTTTCTAGTTAAAAAAACTACCAATTTATATATTCAATACGATTTTGGTCATGAATACGGCCATCAACACACATACATCAAATATCGAATCTTAAAGTCTTAACTATCATATCAAACGCAAATCTTGAAAAAAGCATAGAATAATATTAATAATAATAATATATATATATATTAAAGCACATTTAAAATTACGAAATACGAGGGCTAATAATAATTGTCCACTATCTTTATAATTAAGGAATATGCCCATAACATTAAAGATGTCAAATATTTCATTCGAAAAGTCGTTTAAAACGGAAAAAAATAAACAATAATTATTATAACAGCCCTACAACGCGTACACTCACGTACAGCTTTCTCAGTATGAATAATATATTAATTTAATCATATTGCAATACTGCAAGCGTATAATAATTATTTAGTACCGCTGTCTGCGTATTACAGCGGTATTTATGTCATATTTTAGAGGGCGTGATACGAAGAAAAACGGCTGTTAGAGATATAATATAAATTATAATATGGTAAAAATCGGGATATGTACTATAATAATATATTAGTATATACAAAAAATCGAAAATCGACGTCATTGCGTTTATATTGCTGCAGAACTCGATTCAATTTATGATTTTTTAATAGAGCGAACGTTCAAATGAATATATTTTTAGTTTTCGTGTTTTTACACCTCCATCTCTGATTACTATACAACAATATCACCAAATACAGGCGCATACAGGCGTGAAAACGACGCATTGCCGTGACATACTTTGAGGCGCAGTATCGCAAGGACGCTATGTACGACGATAACCGATAATGAGATGGTCCCTTCGCTGGCCGCGAGTACGTCCTCGACGTTACGTCCGGTGCGTCCTTGGTATGGCGCGGCGCCAAAACGTGATAACGGCACCCGGTGATGGTAGGAAATTTTCGGTATCAGGCCCTCCCACACCGGCTGATAATGAGTAAGATATAATATCATGTGTATCATTATTATTATTATTAAACCACCGGATAGAATTTATACGATGACCGGTGGAAGGGTTGAAAAGTGGACAATTTTAGCGAACGTATCATATTATGTATTGTGGCGCCGACGGCGGTTCAGGTCAACGAACCGTTTTGGGCAGATAAACACGACCGACCGATAAGCGCGAGCATCGAGAGGGTCTCCCCGCTACGCGTATTGAGCGGGCGGGTTTGAGTGTGGTTTGAAGTGCGTACAACGCGTTTGGCGTAGATAACAGAGACGTAGGTACACACACACACACACAAACACGAGAGCATATTATAATACATGTATAAAATGTATTGACACGCACACAACACCCGAGTAATGTAATACGCGATGAAAACTAATAAACGAGAGAGAAAGAGAAAAAAAATGATAGTGAGATGAACAGAGACGGATTGACAGAGAGGTATAGTCGCCGTGAAGGGGAAAGCTACACTCGACGAGTGTCGTCGACGCCACCGCCTTCGGTTTGGAATGCAATCGCCGCGACCGTAATCCGAGTTTAAAAACTAATAAAACTAATGAACAGACGTTTGCTCGCACGCGTCTCGATCTCCAGAGTTGAACTATTTCACACCACAGAGCATCCCTTGCAATTGGAGGGGGGGGGAATCGTGAGGGCATGTACCTATATATTGTACAATATAGTTAATCAAATGTATATGCACTGCTGCATTGACACGAAAAGCATTTCAATTTCAACGCGAAAACCGCCCAGACGTCACTCGACAATGGCGCAATCGTGTTTTACTGCAACCTGTCAAAATTGTTTTAATATTCCTGAGTGCGTGCGCGCGTACGTTCAGCGCAAAATATTTGTGTTTCGCGGAACGACGACGATTTCTAGTAATAATAATGGGACGACGATTTATAAAGTTATTGTGAGTCTTACTCCGGAACGATAGTGCGTATTATAATAAGTATTAAGTAATAACGTGACGAGTAACTCTTATAATTTTAAGGAAACTCTTCATAGCTATGCGTTACTTGTATCAGCGGTGTATCTGACTTATTTAAACATAATAAATTCAGTGTACGGTCGTATAATCCCCCAAATATACTTTATAGAATATACCTATCTGTGTGTGTGTGTGTGTGTGTGTGTGTGTTAAACGTGCAACACTACAGCAATTCGCCCGTTTGACTGCAGGACTCATTTTTAGTTTTGTCCGTTCAGAGATTAAAATTTAATAAAATCAATAAATTCAACACTAGTGATGATAATATCACAGATCGGTTAACTCTCAACATTTCGATTGAAGTATTGAACGACGTGAACAAATCCACGACCGAGTGAGATATTATTATAATAGACTAGACAATAGTAATAGTAATTATTATGATTAGGTTTCGATCTTTTTAAAAAATCGAATTATGTATCTAATCCACTATAAACCAGCACTGAACTAGATGTTCGACGATAGACATAATATATAAAATAATAACAACACCCTTAATGCAGATTGATTCGGCTGTAGATTACACAGACAGATATTGCTCGAATCGCGTTAATACGTCGTCGTAGGATAGCGAATAATGATGCATGTTGAGCGAAAAGAGATTCCGACAAGTGAACAGCGTTCCAGCGACATCGACTACGACGATCGATTTTTAATAAATGCTTTATTTAGGAAAAAAAGGTGAGCATACTAGGTAAATCATCCTGTATGCAGTGTATAGATAATATAGGGTATACATAATATAAAATACGCACTAAATCATACTACATCTTATAAAGAAACTGCGGCGACACTATACAAGTAAGTGACCAATTACGACAGTTAATATAATACTCAAAATAGCTTGTGTATTTATATGTATACTACTGTTAATTACTCGTGTCTAACGTGCTGAATATCAATTGCCAGTCTTCTTATTTTTTTTTTTAACGCCGTAAACCGAATTGCCAAAGAATACGATAAAAAAAAACCTCACTGTCTTTGAACACTGACGTCTGAAGGACGTGTAACCGGCTAAAGCGTAAAAGGATAAACAACTTTTTGGATTGCCAAAACCGTTCTCCCGTTCAAACGGCATTTCACGCTGATATTAAGTGTATAATATATGTATATACTTAATGTATACATACGACCGCTGCAGGACTCGAATCGTTGTTGACCATTTTATTTGCGGTCCACTTTCACGTGAATAAAATTTCCCCCTAAAAGGGACCTCGTCTCTATACTCAACATACCGCCGATGACAACAAAAACCTCCTTAGCAAAATATCCTAGTAGTAAGAGAATCAAACATATTTAAATTGATTACAGGAAAAAAAATCTGATAATCGATTATATAATGTACATAAATATTTTTTATAGTTTATAATGCGCTTTATGAACCATTGATAATCTGCCATGATAATAAAGCAATATTGCCGACGCCGCATCCGAATATTTTCGTAACTTTTTTGGAATTGAAAGGTAAACGAACAACAATCACTCTAAAATGGTTTGTCTGCGACGCGATGCTCGTTGCGAATAACGATGGACTTGCCCGAGAGCATTTCATTGTTATTTTAACTCACGCACCAACGATGACCTAATAATTTTCAAACAACATAACATTATAATCACTTCGACGGTGGCGATAAATTTGTACGAGCCACATGATTTGCAAAAGCCGACATACGTAAACGGCGAAAACATAAGTCATGACCTGTAACTACCCTACGGCCTTCACGCTATAATGCCTACAATATACCTACACTATTGTTGGTACCTACCTTTAGTGGCAACAACACGTTTGACATTTAGGAACTTAAGTCTATTAAATATATATGTAGTATCTTACGTATATAGGTACTTTTTATTAAAATTATTATTAAGTTTATGAGTTTAAAATGTAATAAAATAATTATAGTGGACTGCGAAAAATGTTTGGAGATGTTCTAGACAATATTGAAAATAATTTCGTTATTTCCATGTATATATAAATTATTATAAATATTATTTTTATTGTTATACTAGCTGTATAACCACTATAACCTAACTTCGCCCGGGAAAAAATGAACAAAAATATAAAATACGGTGCTTTTATAGGCGTAGTTAATCTCTCCATTTTTAATGTTTAAACAGGCAATTCGACGCGATATACTTAGTTTTGTGAACTAATTCGAATAAAATGAGCAATCCACCTATGTCAAATTAGAGAATATAGCACGGCATATTTTTTATCATAGCTCAAGCTATACTCTAGCAATTTTGATATCTTTAAATTTAGTTTAAAAAATTGTTTGTTAAAATCGACAGTATTTATCAAGTTTATAAGCTACAAATTACAATTATAGGTACATTATTGCTTTTCTTATAGTATATAAAAATGTCTTCTATTTCTGTAAATCAATATGAATTCTAAAAATAAATAAAAAAATATTTAATTTTCGTGATCCAAAACAAAATTATTGTGTGTATTACCAACCTATAAAAATTTAAAAATAAATATATAAGCACTCCCCGAGCCTCGAGGAATATGTGTAAAAAATTTAGTATCAATTAGGTAAGTGGTTCCGGAAATTAGCGAGTACTAACAAAAAAACAAATAATTACTTTTTAAATATATAAAAAGAAGAAGATTATTTAGATTATTATTTTATTGATTATTTAACAAATTTGACGTAACAAATTTTTTCTCGTGTTTGAATTATCATAAATATTATAAGTACCTATAGTATAATATATGTCATAAATGGCTTAAATACTTCTTAATAAAAGATATATAAGTACTTATTTAATTTGAATACCCAAACGTGGTATATTTTTAGTGATATTGAATACCCGATATTGTCGCATAGATTTTTAAAACTGATCAAGTAAAATTGGCTTATTGTGCTACGCTGCCTGTGGTTTGGGTGCAAATGCATATTTTAAGGGATCCCCCCGTTGATATATGAACTACACTGAAATATTCAGCTTTAAAGTACTTTCATGTAATCATCATAGCTCATACGCTAACGGGTGGTGAGTTAAATGGTGATTTCGGATATAATTATAAATTATAATATTATCCGTCTTTAATATATTGTTATTGTTCGAAAGTATTATAAAAATTACTACGAGTAGTACGAGTATATACACAAATTGATCATAACATAAATATACTAAGTACACAAATATTAGAAGAGAAACGATTTTATACAAAATGGATCTGAAAAAAAGTTTTATTATTTTATTGAGATACAAATCGCATAATAGTCGGATACGATATGACTGATGTTTTTAATTATATTATTATGTAACGCGTACATAGACTATTGACATCGTGTTGTAAAAATATTATAAATAAATTCATTTTTTGGATTAGAAATGCAATTGCCGATATTATCTACGATTTATTACTTGCTTTTTCCGCCCCAAAACCATGGGCCTGATCTGGATCGATGTTTATAGCATGTGTAGTGTGGAAATTACATAACGCAGTACGACAGTAATATTTTCATATCAAATATACACGGTTGAAGGTAATATACCGCCGACCACTTAAATGATTGCATAATAAAATACACCAATGAACAATACCGAAATCAAAAAGATTGACAGAACCTATCCAGAACTGTCCATAATACCTAAAATGAGAAGGCGCCAAGTATTGCGTAAAAAAACATCAAGCACACGACTAAGCGATTCAAACCGTGCGTGTTCGTCGACGAAAAAGCCGCACTTAACGATTCGGCGATACAGTGGTTATAAAACGCGTACATGTTATGTATTATTAAATTACATTTGTATTGGCTTAAGCGGACAGAGAACAAAAGTAAACACACAAACAACGGATTATGGCCTACATATCGACGGCGCTCGAGATAGATAAACGTTCGAAAACGCGGAAAATAACATAATATTGTAATGTACATCAAACAAAGAATTAAAAACGAAAATCTTTTAATCCTGATTATCGTCTCATTTCAACTGAAAACGGTCGGCCGCGGTTTCAAGATTTCGTACCTATAATCTATATATATATGCATTAACGTACACTACGTTTCTCGCCGTACCTGTCGATACGTTAACGTAAGATACACGGCATTATTAGTGTATATGAGCTGCAGCTGATTATTAAAACTGATGTAGAATATGTGATATTATTGAATAGTCAAGGCTGTGAATAAATACACTAAAATACAGGAAATTTTCGCACAAAAAAAAAATATACGAAAATTGCTTATTGCTTTTGACTTATTTCTACAATAAACGTACCTTATCGAGAAATATCGTTTGCTACGTTTATAACGATGTTTAAAAGACTAGGAAAAATAGGTCATGATAACTTACTAATAGTGATAAAAATAGAAATTTTAAAAAAATCATTACAAAACACTCGAAACCGTATACTTACATTATATTATTATATTTAAATCACAAAATCATTTTAACTATGTATACGAGTATACGGTATACTTACTATTATAAATACGATGTATTATTACGTATTAAAAAAATGTATAGCATTTTCGTTTACCTTCTACAAAGTTTGTTTTTGATTTTACATTATTATAGTCATTAATTTAACACTGGTTGTTTAATATTTTTCCTTATCTTGAGATTTATTATTGTCATAAACCGTCGATAATATGGACCATTTATTGCGTGGTTATTATAGATAACTATTAACTATACCCTTATACCTATGCTATATTTGTCTAAACTCGCCAAAAATAAACATCATTACACTCGTATTATAGTCACTAAGCGAACCAATAAAAATCAATAAAAATTAGCATATAAAATGTATGAGTTTGACTAGAACCTTTAGTTTTAGGTCGTTAACTCGGTATATCACTACACCAGCGTCAATATAATAAACGATTTCTACTATATGCATTATATTTCGTGATAAACCTTAAACACATTTTGCTGAGTTTTCAAACGTTTACGGTGTGTTATTTTGAATTTATTAAGATATCAGTAGCTTATTAGTTATTATTTTTCATGGTCAGTCAAAAATCGCGTCATATGCCGACGAACTGGATTTTGATCGCCTCTCTACCATTAATTTTCGACCCAATCGTCATCACCCTTAACTTAGCTCATATAAACGAGCTCAGCACTCCGACCGCGTTTAGCTTAAAAACGAAACCATTACTTGAGTGGCATTTTATAAACGTGATGATATTATTATATATATATATTTCTTATCCCTGGGCCACACGATCAAACGAAAAGACGGCGGTGCGTATTTTTTTCCGCATTCCCCCTCCGCCTTTCAACGGAAACATTACGCCGGAATCAAATTACTGAAACTCTGCAAACTCGACAGACCCTCCCTCCCCCATAACAGTGGCCAAAACGAATCGTTTCCGAACCCGATATTATACACAATATATTATTATGTATCATATTATATACCACGAACGACGGTATAATAACAATGAGTGTAATTTTTGTTTCATTTAACAGCATGAAAGAGTAATGTATATTTTTACACGATTGTAATAAATACTAAATAATACGCGTCACGATCACTTTGAAAAAAAAAAAATAAAAAATACACCAAATCGAATGCCAACGAAATGGGGGGAGGATCCCAATCACCGCCAAGGACTTAAAATAGGTACCTATATGACATAGTGTCGAA
Source organism: Rhopalosiphum padi (assembly GCF_020882245.1). Lineage (NCBI taxonomy): Eukaryota > Metazoa > Arthropoda > Insecta > Hemiptera > Aphididae > Rhopalosiphum > Rhopalosiphum padi. The sequence goes on along the minus strand of NC_083598.1, from coordinate 4,430,190 downwards.
TTCGCGATCACCCGATGACGTGTCAATAGAAACAGTAGGTCAAGCGCGGTTACGTAGCTCAAAAAAATAGGGTGAGCGTTCTCGGTGAATCACCCTGTATAGACACAATACAAACTAACGATGTCAATTCAAACACGGTTCAATGATAATGAAAAAATAGCATAATATTATATTGGTACCCCAATTCCCCCCCTTCTCGAACGATAATGACACAGAACACCATATTATTTGCCGAATAAACAAAATCTACGAGCACAAAATCCGGGTCAACGAACCTGCTATTATGTTTCGTTTATTTTTCATAAAGTTCAGCGATTATACTAACAAGTAACAAATTTAGATAGGTAGCTAATATGACTTATGAAATGTTCAGTTTATTTTATTTGATTTACGAAAAATAAATATGTGTCTTTACAAGATTGATTTTAAATAATTGTATACACATACGAAATGATTATTTGTTTAAAAATGAAACTAAAAGGACTCTTATTAAAAATTGATTTTTAAATGCCTACACTCAAAATCTACATTTATGTAGTTTTAAAAATATAATTAATTTTAGCGTATATTAGAAATAGTCTATTAACCAACCGTTTTAGTATTAGATTTAATATTGAAAATCTTACCTTTTCCGCGTCAACGATGTTGATTGATCGCTTCGCGCATGGCTTATATAGGTGCCCGACGATGATCATATTTCCTCAACAATCCACTACGATTAAAATGTTCTTCTATTCAAATTTTGTGGTAAATTTTAATACGGAACAGTGAATGATAGATGAGGCTGAACGTAGAAGACTGAAATCGATCCTATTACAGGAATTTTGGTCCTGAAATGAGTATAGGTTCTGTAGTAATTGTCGCATTTTAATGTTCGTTAATAAGGTCAAAATCAAAAGCACTGTATTTCAAACTTTTTATTTGTTTAATGTTTGAACAAACCAGAGACACATATTAATTATTTTAAATTTTTCACTGTTTTATGTATTAATTGTATTGTTACTAAATACTAAATTATTTTTTTCAAATTATTTACTGTCTTAAATCATTAATCCCATCAAAAACGAGAATATTATTGTGGGAATAATTTAGACTTCAGTGCACCGTGCACGCTATCACCATACAACCCCTCACCAGAAAATCTAAGAAATGTTTTCGCGAAAATTATATACTCAATTCCTCAATCATTAGTCCCTTTTTGTATTTTCTGCTCTACCCATTTACTGCAAAAATTGAATAACGAACATGAACAGGTATGATCGACATGTAAACATAATTTAGTATACATTTTAATTCATTAAATAATAACCAATATATCTACCTAATATTATGTAATTATACGCTTGTTGACTCCGACACTCAATTGATTGATCGATAATTTTCTCAACTTATCGATCGATTTTTAGTGTAGTAGTGTATAGCTGCAGCCAGTGCTGGATTAACAAATATACCACTTGAGGGCATATTTTAATTTCCACCCTTCATATAACCCTTGTACTTATCATAAAAAATAAATTATATTAAAAATAATACCGTTAACATTTTTATGATATTTGTTAAAATAAAAAAAATGTAGGATATTGGATAAAATACAATTTACTGCACATGTCAAATAATGCTGATTCGTCCTTTATACAAAATAAACAATTAAAAAAAAAAAATGTTTGAAATAAAATTGTAGTTTCGAGTATTATAAATTAGGTTTTTTACAACTAGTTTTAAAAAGCTTAGTAAAAATATGATTTATAATAATTTATGACTTTATATTTTTCATTATTGTTTAAATAATACAATATATTTAATTATTTTTTTATTATTTACGAGTCGTAATTATTTATAAAATTGTGTTTTTTTTTTTTTAATTATAAATGTATTATTGTTTTACGCGATTTTTTTTATCTTTTTGTGGAAACTTTTAATATCGATGTTTTATTTTATAGAAGTAATTAGTTCGTTTTTTCTCCTCGGCTCTTTTACGAAACTCAACACCACTTTATACGCTTTCACTCGTGTTGATTGAAAAAGAAACGCTATAAGAAAACATTAAGCCCAATGGCCATGTAATTTTTAGTCAATCGGACTTGATGATATTACGACTACGAAACAATAATGTAATAAATACAATTGTTTGGTTGTGTACAAATAAATAATTTGAAATCATTAATATAGAATGTAATAATACAATGATTATAATACCAGTTACACAGGGAATTACAACCGACACGATTATGTGTCAGTGTGTATAATACTGCTGTAAACATATTGTATACAATTTATACTCGAAAATAATACGAACGAAAATAAAAGTGAATCGGTCAGACTGGTCAGAGTGCTATCATATGTTCTTATTATACGCCGAACACTCACTGACGTATATTAACTCTGCAATATAATATTGTATTATATTACTGTTATTATTTGTTATACACATTTTTACTATTTAATAATTCTTCCTGAAAATTATAATACATTAGAAAACTTCAAAACTTTTGGTTTTTTCCGTCAAAAAATTTTGTCACTAAAAAATTGCTGCATAGGGTCACTTCCCCTCATTGACATCCCCTTAATCAAAATAATTATTCAAACCTTGATTGCATATATATTATATAGACCGAGTACTGCAACAGCAATAAGTAGGTACTTGTTTTAATAAATAAAATTAATGATGATGACAATCAATCGTTAAATATATCATATTAATATTTTACATGCGTGTGCGTGCCGACAAGTGTGTACCCATAATACATGAATACAAAATATGACACACGTTTTGTTCTACACATTGTGAACCAAATATAATCAAAAACAATGATGTGCCTACTGCCTACCTACGCGAACGGATTACGTAGGTTGATTTACCAAACTTATTGACATGAAACGTCCGACGAAAGTGGTTAATTATTTACGTGTCGGACTATTGAAGTATCCATATAGAAACATATCATCATAACCCTCATTCCACGGATTGGTCTCAGTTGCTTGGAATGTATATTAAAAAATTACTATAATAATATAATAGATTATATTGTATGCTGAAGTCTGATTAATGATGGGAAAAAACATTATGATTAACCGATATTATTTCAAAATAATACATCTACGATTTCAAATTAAAAAAAATAAAGATACATGAATTGATTTATATTAAACAATAAAAATAATTATTATTGATTTTTTATGATTTTTATTGATTATTATTATTATTAATTTTAAAAAAACATACCACTTCACTACGAAAACCAACTTGTTAAAATGATTCATGATTAAAATATATTGTCACCTGCAATAGACTTGCAGAATCAATAATCACGACTAGATAGTCGTCTTTTTCTGGATATCAATTTTATTTTAAATCTCATGGCTCAATTGACAATAATTAACATATTTTGAATATACTTGATTTGGCGGTCCCTTCCTTCAACTTTAGAAATCGTCTAATATTTATCTTTCAACGCATAAAACACTTAACGACTACTTTACATGTATACATCTATTGATAGGTTGTTGACTTCATGAAGTAAAACCCACAATTTTAATTTTTTTTATTTGTCTTGTGCTGAAGTTCATGATGAAATTGTATTTTATTAAGTCTTTACACTTTTAAGTTTAAACCATCGTGGCTCTGTATGTATACATATTTAATCGGAAAAATTGTTATTACAATTATAATGTTTTAACTATATATTTTATGTATAGTGAATATTATAATAAACATTAAATTATAATGATTCAATTTTAATGTATAAACGAAGTTATTACAAACTCGAAAGAGTTTACATATGCACTTTAGATAGTACTGAATTAGACCCAGGAGAATTTACATAATATACCATTTAGATAGAACTAAAGTAGACCCGAGAGGGTTTGCCATCGGTAGAGTTTACAATCGCCCGTTTTGAGTGTACCTCGTCATTGAGTAATATTGTTATAGGTGTATTAAATTAGAGTTTAGTGATTATAAAGTAAAAACGATTACGAACGGAAATAGTGTATTAGCCTCTATTTTTAAGGATATTTTATGTTACTTATAATTTATTTACTCTTCTATTATAACTATAATATGATATAATAAACTATTTTTTAAAAAAAATGGCATATAATTGTATATATAAATTTTCATAATTTTTAAATTGCTTTAAGATTGTATAATTTTAAATATCTATAAATAACTCAAAAAGACCAAAAATATTTCAAAAATTATATCAAGTTTAGAAAATGCTTGTGTATAAATATTTCAACTAAGTATATGGTTATTGGTTTTTGAATTACAAAAAAATAACAAAATATGTAGATTATATTGAATACTGTGATATAAAATATGAATATTCCCGTTTTTTCGTTTTCTAATTTATTTTGAAAACGATTTAGTCATTTTTACTCTAACTTTCCTCCATTCCCAAAGTGTAAACTATACTCCAAACTTTTACCTGTAAGTCGATTAAAACATTTTTATTGCTACACAAGTAAAAGAAAGATAGAAAAACAAATTTAAATAGAAAACACATATCATTGTAAAACCAATGCGTTCATTGTTTCACTCAATCTACAATATAATGATTATATTATGAATACCTCCTCTACGTCTACATAGTAATTTTCCAAAAACAATGACGCGTCAAAAAAACGTTCTTATCGTCCTCTCCTGTTGTACCTATTGTCGAACTATTCTATTACGCGATTTAAACGTTTGGTACATAATATATTGTTATTGCATCGCACACGCGCATTTACATTAGTGTTCAAGAGAAGAATGTGTGAAAAATCGAATTTAAAATAACGTATTATAGTAGTCGCTAATCACTATAAGCGGCATTGTGTATTTTTCCGCACTGGTGAACGATTTTACTACGTTTTCGGGTGTATAGAGAAAATAGAACGCGTGTTCGTGGGGCACGCGAGGCAACACGTATTACCCCACCGTATAATGACGTAAGTGATATTATTATGTATACTTACGTATAAAATATGTATACGGTTGATGCGCGTGGAAAATTCTAACGAACTTATTAGTCTTTATTTTAACGTCACAGAATAAAAACGATTAGGCTTGAAAATATAATTTTGACTGCAGGAATCAGATTTGCAGTTTCAATTTGCCCTGAAAACTAATTCGGCCGACGCATCAACTGATAAAGAGATAAATATTCTGTTTTACTGTCGAGTACAATACACACGGAAGTCGATAAAAATTTCGAAATTTACGATTGATTCAATCACACCGGTTGACATGGACGAGCGGTATTCGTTCACCTGCACGCGATGAATCGAATTTGCGGCAGGCTGTTTGGCGGGGAGGGTGCACTAGTAATTATTTAGCATTGTTATATCATCATTAAGTCGTCGTTGTCGTATACTAGTATCGTCGATCATAATATTAAACTCTTGTATTGGGCTTATAAGGAACTAATAGCTTTAAAAAGCGCACAAACTCTAAAGCTGCAGATATGCACTAATAACTGAAAAATACGCATTAAAAAAATATCAAATATGCACTTAAACAAATAAATAAAAATAACTATTGACTGAATGATTCAAATTTGTATTTTATTCTTATTTGTATTAGATATTGATTTTTCTCCTATTGTATAGTAAATATGTACAATCATATCACATTCGGTATTCCATATCTGCTATGTCGTATACAATGGTTAAATAAAAACAAAATCATAAGTCAATAAAATATGGAGATTTTTATGTTTGACGAATGAGAAGTGCAATACGTATCGCGTGGAAAGCGCATTATTTTATAGAAATGAACCTCATAAAATAGGTAAAATATATGCATCTTGATTTTTAAATTACATTTTATTTCGCAAAATATTTAAAATAAAATAAACCACTGAAATGATATAATTATAATTTATGATACATAAATATGTATTTTTAATAATTAAAATCCTTAAAATTTTCACAATTGTACTACAAAATATAACTTTGAATTTTTATTGGACCCGGGTATTTATTGAATAATTCAAAAATACACGCAATTGCTAGTAGTCCTAATGCCCAAGCCCATATACAGAGAGTTTAGGGGTCAACCCCTTCTACCCAAAATTTTTAAAATAGAAACAAAAACTAACAACAGACTTTATGCATATAATTGTACAACTACAGTTCATGTATTAAAAATATTTTAAGCCCCCCCCCCCCGCGAAAATGTATCCCAAATACGTACTTACTCATGTATAGTGATAATAATAATAGTTTAAAGTGATATGATTAGAAATTAGAATAAGATATTTTGTGAAAAAAATAACCGCTGTAGTTGGATTTATTTGACGCATTGCCAAATAAGTGGGCGGCAGCAGCGGCGGCTGTGATTATTCAGCTGCGGTGGACGAGTCGAATACGAACAGACCGCGCTAATAGATAATACTAATAATATTATTATATACACGCAAAATAATTCCTCAGAGTAAAACGACGTATAAACGTATGATAATAACAATAAATTAATAATAATACTCATGTTACAAGATCGCGGAAAGACGACCAAAATATTATACTATTATACTTTATAAATAGGATACCACACGCATGTTTGTCAGCCGTTATTTGTGCACACATGACAATAATATTATACTACCTATTACATATTTTATTCACACTACGTTTCCCCTTCACAGTTTAGTTGTTTTAGAAATCGTATTAACACTATACATATTATTATCAAACAAAATTCGATAACGTTATACCCACGCTCTGTGTTCGGTATTTTAGAGATGTCAATTTTAAATTTATTATACCCTGTACATAGTGTAGCTACTCCAAATCCCTTTAAAATTAGAATATCGAAAAACCTATAACAATAAAAGAATGTGAAAAATAGTATATGTCTTTTCAATTAGTGTGTGTAAGGTAGAGATACAACGAGTCAACGAGTGTATCGTCTTCATGATGTCACTATTATTAGTTATGATCAAAAATGGCAATGAACTAGGTATAGTTAACACTTAAAAAGTTTTTTTTTATTAAATCTTTTAGTTAATTTTTTAATTAAGTAAATTACTTAATAGCATCTATTAGCCTTTTCTAGTTAGCTTGAAAAAAAAATGTATTTAATAATACATCAGGTTAAAATAATGTCTATAAATATCTAAAATTATAATTAAAACTAATTAATAAGTTACCTATTTTTAAATCAAACTGTACATAAACAATGATTACGAATACAGATAAACAAATAACAATTATTCAAGCGTTTAATTGCTCTAAACTATAACGGCAACTAGTGTACAATATAAAAAGAAATAGTCGTATAAAATGATTTTTTTATTATTATATGTGTTACCCAGGTGGTTTTAAAAAAAATGATTATTTTTAATCGAGTTAAGTTTACAAGAATGTTAGATTCTGCTTAGCTTTAACTTTGGAAGTTAAGTAGGTAGATGCACATATTGTTTGTTAATTATTAACTTAATAACTAATGTGCTTAATGCTTATGCTATGGACTTAATTTAACTAATATTTATAGGCACAAACAGGGTGAGGCTCTGGGGGCTTAGTTCCCCAAGAATTGCAATAGCCCCTCCAAAAACTAATAAAATAACTACATAATACATTGGAAATCTAGTATAGAATTGAACTACACCCTCCCCCCCACCAAATTCAAACACTATTTGCGTTTATGCTAATATTAATTCATTTCATTCAATTTCCGATAGTTTCATATTATATTATTATGTATTAACATATAGTTAAATAATTATATAATTCTATGGTTTTAATAAAAAACAATAAAAAAAAGAGATATTAAGAGTAACAGAACCGATGCGATATTGTACAAACACTCTTGTTTCAGGAAAAACTTTCCCGCCTTTTAATATTTTTTTTTTTATCTAAAAGATCTTCATAGATATATTGGATTGTTTTCGATTCTAAAAACTGTATTTTCAGAGGTTATAAGAAACGTCAATGTATCACATATTTAAAAAAAAATTTTTGTCATTATTTAAAGTTAATTCAAAAATCAAAAACATTAAAAATGATATTTGAATATAACTTTTCTTTGAAATAAAAATAATAATAATCAATATCTGGCTATTCTACGAGTTATGATTGTTTTTCGTTTTAAATCATTTTTTGATCATTTAAATGGTTTGATTTTTTCCGTACGGTCATTGTTTGCCCACCGCACTAACTAAAAACTATACCCATAACTAGAAATCGCCAATATTTTTGACATTAAATAAATATCCGACTCCGGCAACCATAACAGAATTTTGCGGTTGCTGTACAAAATTATAATAACTAGACATAACATAAAACAATTATAATTAACCGTATTCGATATCAACGTTTGCTCTTGTACAATACTATTACAGTATTATGGTTCATTACTGAACATATTTTATTAATTATGGGAATTGTTGGTATATAGTAGTGTCGTCAGAATCGAGGAAGAAGGATAGCGTAGAGAGACGGAGTTCTATTCTTCTCTACAAAAAATAATTATGCGTACCCTTCTAATAATATCTTAATCAATAAGACATTTAATTATTCAGGCACGCACGTGTTTTTACACTTCTGCATCTCCTTACTAATTTTTTTCCAATTAAAATACTGAGTATGATGATAGTGCCAAACGTCTTTCGGAAAATCGAAACGTAACAGTTTAATATCAATTCATAATGGGAAATCATTTACAGTAAATGAAAACAATAAGCCTAGCCGAAACGGGGAACATCTCTTGTGTGTGTGTGTGTGTAAGTGTGTGTGTGTGTGTGTGTGTGTGTGTGTGTGTGTGTGCGTATGTGTGTTTGTGTGTGTGTTAAATGTAGGCGTTCGTATAAATACCCCGACCGCCAACGATCCGATTGAAAACAATCGTAATATTAATAATAATATTATCATAATAATAATATTATCATAATAATATACATTATACATTATAAGTGTATGAATGTGTTCGTGAGGACGAACGCGGGGAGGGTCGTGAGAACGGGCACAGGAAACGACACCGAACGGGTATCGGTCGCAAAAATGTAATTGTTTGACATCCTTATATTTTTGTTCCCCCTTCTTCACTTCCTCCTTTCGATTTCACACATCCTCTCACCCGTTGTTGCCCGAGGAATGTAAATTTAACGATAAATACATTTATAAATATATAATATACATTATATCTGTATGCAGCGAGTGTGTGTGCAGTGTGCGTGTGTAAAATCGCATACACTTATATTATGATGGACCCAGACACTATTATTTTTTACATCCGTCGACCGTGAATTAATGCCGAAAACAAATTGAAAACAATTTTGTATGATATGTACATTTCACGAATTGTATGTAAAGGACCAAGATAAAATATGTGCACACAGGGTGGTATCTTACCCATACATATATAATATATTAAAGTATATTTAAGTATACTCGTTTTGCCTGAACTTGAAAACGTACACAACTACTATTACTGTGTGTACCTACATCCAGTGCTACAAAATAACTGCAATTAAATTATTTTTTTGTATTTTGAGTTAGAGTAAAGTTATAAGAATTATAGTTTAAATTTGTGACTCGATATGGTAAGTAGACACATTATAATAATAAATAATTTTAATGATATTAAAAAAACCTATCGACTGGGACAACTGTCTAAATCAATATACAGAATGAGACACTCTGTTTCATGTTGTGTAACGATTTCAGCTACGACGATCGTATACGATACAAAATAATTATTAATAATAATAGAATACGTACATTACTTAGATTACGAGAAAAAATTCTGTTTTGAATATTTCGTTTTGCCAACGCCGAGACATGATTACATGTATAGATATAGGCACTTGGTCGTTAATCATTACTAAAATGTTTATTTATTTAATTGGTGTGCGTTTTCCCATGAGCAAATAAGTAAAAGACGCGGGATAAAATGTATAATATTGTTATTAAAACGTTGTTACAAACGCAGGAATGTCCGAAGGAAAAAAATAATCTGACGTTATGTATGGCGGCTATCTCGGATCCCGCAAGTACGACGATTAAACACTTTTTTAGACACGACTTTTGTATGCGTTTTGGTACGTCATAAATCCAATGTCGAACGACGTGGTAGTGTCTTACGTGCGTTACGTATACAAATATATTTTATTACAACGAAATGGTGATTTATTTACCGATCGAAATTTCAGCACATGTGAACGGCGGAACGGCGAAAAATCCGAAAAATGTCCGTTTGCGTCTCCTATTGTATAATATTATAAGTTATATACAACTGTTTCGACGTATTCTTCATACACGTTTCACATGGAATCAATGCACACATGTTAAACTCGTGAAAACAACACTGAATCATCGCATACTGTAGTTGGATTTTAGACGATAAATAATTTACACAAATATATGACGGTAGATTATAACAAAATCAAAGCTAAATCAAATGTTATATTTATATTTATTTTTTATTTTAACTAGTTAAAGTTTTCATTTTAATAATTGATATCTTTTTCTAGTTAATTTAAAAAATAATACGTTTAGTCAAAAAATTATGTTTATACATACCTACAACTGTATAGTTAAAACTTAAAAGTAAGTAGTTGCATATTTCTCGTTTAATTATGACTATAGTATAGACTATAGAGTCTACACTATAGACAGTATAATGTATATTGTATAATATAGTGACTTAAATTAAAATAAGCAAATGTTATATTCCTTACACATTTCTTGATTTAATAATTTAGTTACGCTGTAATGCGTTATTTCCTAAACCTCTATAGTCTATACAGTTGTAAAATAGTTCATATAAGACAAGTGTTATAAGAATGAAAATTAGTATGCATAGTAAACAAAATATTAATTTATTATAAATAAATATTATTTAAAAATGCATTATTTAATATTTATTATGTACAATTTAAAAGTCCTATATTATTCACACTATGTGCGACCTAAGTGGTAATTTTAAAATGTTATCAACTTTACATTTCTAGATTTAAATATATTGTTGCATATTTTTTTGTTTTTACAGGGTTGTCTCCTATTGCTACTGGTTATAGAAAATAAAATAGTTAATATAATTGGATATAGTTTTCTACCAGTTATTTTATATTTGGTCAAAACGACCAAAATAGTTGTGTTAATTAAATGTGTACAGATCAAATTTAATGGAGTTTAAGAAGTGATAAATCCACTGCAATGCCTTACACGATTAGCTGGTATAGGTACCTAATCAATAATATAGTTTTATCAAATATCCGCCAGTATCGAGATAAATTATTATTACGATACATTTTCGATTTTGTGAGACGTTTCAGCTGCGAGTCGCAGCCTGCAATCTACCGTTATCGTGTTTGTTACACGACTTAGTGCGATACGCTGGATTAAACCTGATAATAGCTGAATACGCGTTATTTGGTGATGGATAAACTAAATGGGTGGGCTGCGCACACTGGTGAACCGTTCGACCCTTGTGATGTAGTGTCCGTTTTCTTAGAACACATTATTATTTTTATTATTATTATTATTATTGTTATTATTATTACAGTGACCTTTTTCGGTCCTCGGAATTGTAAGAAAAACATTTGGTGTACACTTCCTGCGGCAGAGAAACGCGCAAAACTACTGCAGTGTGAATTATACAATATATACTATACCATTATAATATTGTACGGATAAACAATAAATATTTCGCAGATTTCTCGCTGAATCCAATACAATGATCCACAATATTATGGAAAAGCGTACATTTTCGAACACAGACTAATAGACTTGAGGTCAAATCCGGTTCAATGATTTATGCATCTAACTACGTATATAATACAACGTGCATCATTATTCATTTTTATTATTATTGTTATTATTTATAACTCAAATCTACACGTTAATAATCTTACCGTTAAAAAACGAAAACTAGGGAGTCGATAATAATTATGTCATTAATGTTACTAATAATATATACAGAGTGAACCAATGTGTTTTGCAGTTTTCACATTGTCATTAACTGAAATAGCCCAACACACTGTATAGTGTACAAGTATAATCTATATATATATATTATATATGATGCATTGATGCGTATAATGGGTTCCTATAAAATATTATGATTAAATCAATAAATTATTATTCGATGTAGGTATATAGGCCTACTACACCGGTGTAGATAAAAAAAAATGGTTAACGTTTTTTTTTTTTTTTTTTTTAATAATAAGTGGATAACTTTTGGTTTTTGTGAACCTATATAATATATTAATATTATTATTGTATACGATTTACACGCTTAATGAATCGGCGGCACCTGTTGTACCGAACGTGGAATTTCAAATGTAAATAGCTCTCAACGAGAACCGCCGACGTACATTACAATGTGTATGTAAATCGTTTTTTACTGCCTAATTGGAGGTTTATGGCCACAACTTACTGATCTTTATGTTATGCACCATTTAAAAATGAATATATCGTACGTACGGACTGTTATAATTTATAACTCTGTAGCGGTGTAATGTGTTGTATGTATTTTAAATATATTATTTTAAACCGCTTCTATACAGAAGTGTTTGTTCGGCGTTTATTCCGCGTTCCACGATGGTGAAACAACAATCCAACTCGAAAATGTACATAGGCATCGTTAAAAACGTGTTCCTGTTACAATGTTAATCTTCGGTGAACGATATTGTGTTTGTCTGCGGTTTACCGGCTGCAATACACATATTAATAATAGTTAATAGTCAATAATATTATTTATTCATCAAACTACTAAGTCATAGTAATAAGGTAGTTATTGGAAAAGATATAAAAATACCCAGTATAAAAATAAAGGAAATTATGCGATGGTGCCGTAGATTTTAATTAAACATTGTGCATGACTATGTGTTTCTTTTCATATTATTGTTAGTTTAGTTAAATATTAAAGATAAAGAAAATGTCAAAAAGTTAAACCATCATTTTTCTCTTGCTTGCGTATCTATCATAAAAATGAGGGACATTTTTTATGACCATAATTGAGATGAATTGGCATTTTTGGTTATTTTTTAAAACATTTTTTTGATAGTTTTTTAGGAAATTTAAATTCGGCCCTTAATTATTATTAAGCGAGTATAAATTGATTAACTTTTATTCTGGAGGTTTTTATTTTGTAAAAATATTTTTCACCTGGATTTTTTCCCTCATTTCCCTAAAAGCAGTAATAATTTGTGAAAAAATAAAAATATGAAACATTCGATTTTCTAGAATAAAGTAATTTAAATTTGGTCATTGAAAAATGTTAATCGTGAAATATTTAACGATTTTTTTATTTCAATTTACTTCACAGATTCAGTGTATTATTGGTAAAGTTTGAGACTTTGAGAGCGTAGGTATTAGGTACATATAATAATATAAATTAAGAAATCTTGTTTGGCGTATGCGTTAATGGAAATCAAACATGGCTTATTCAGGACAGTCTATAAAGTGTATATACGGAATTTATATTATATTTACCAACGTAAAGTTAAGCGACTTTCCAAAGTTTCAATATCGAGTAGTTAGTAAGGCAGTGTATATCAAAATAGTTAGAGGATTGAAATGTTCGTTAATTTTTTCAATAGTGTTCATTTGACCGTTTATTAATAAAATGTTGTAAAGAACTCAACTATAGGTATGTACGCCACGGCAGACGAGAGGATTCGTTTTCGGAATAAATAAGGACCTCCGGCTCCTCTCTTCGTACAACAATGATAAATTAAAAACGAATTCGAAATAGAATCCTGTTGAAACCTGTTCATATAATGTTATATACGCGATTTGTTTGTTTTTTTCCGCTGTCGAAACTCAACACAAAGGACACGAAAAGAGGGTCGGGGTGTGACGCCGCAGAGGTGGTTGGTTGGAACAGGAAAACCGGAGGGTGGTGGGAGTAGATTTACGGATTTCTGTGACGGTCCATTCACACGCTATAATATAATACTCCTATAATATTATATTGTGTTTATATATTATACATAATATACGTGTACCTGTGCTTAAACGAAAAAATATTTCGGGCCCGTAAAAATCATTATTACCTGCATACTATGGGGTATATGAGGTACCTGCAGCAGATACGTTTATTGAATTACCACCTACACCGCCGCCTCTGAAAGGTGTACTCCTGTAACGTATATGGTAGATAATATTGTTATATAATTCCGCGTAAACGAAAAGGTCCATCGGCCAAAGGGCGCGGATTGCGGAGCGAGCACATAATATATTGCACTTAACATTATTATTATCTGCAGTATTGTGTTGCACCTGCGTCCGCGAAAAATCGTCGTCCACGGCCGATGACCGTTTTGCAACCCCGTTTGGTGTGTGTAAGTGTGTGTGTGTGTGTAAGTGTAAGTACAACCCATCCGATATTCAGTCAGTACTCCTATAGGCTACAGGTAGTCGGGTGAACAATCCGCGTAAAGGTGTTTTGCACGGAATTCACGCACTGTATATTATATATATACATATATACATAAAATTACACGTATTTTCATTGAAAATTGGCGCAATAGGTATACCTATGTGCCTTTTAGATGTATTAATTTCGGAACACACCCGCGAGTATAGGTAGGTAAAATATTATAATATAAAAATAATTTAACAATACTCGTTATTATTATCATCATCGTCGTGGTATTATTATTATTATTATTATTATTATTATCTACCTTCTGTGGCCTGCTGAAACTGCTGGAACCGTGGGATTTTCATAAATTTACCACATCGCGTATACGTCACACGCTGCACTTATTACGACACATTACACACACGCACGCACATCTGTTGCACGTATTCGTCAGATGCAAACACACCCATACAGCGCGTAATATATCACCAAGACTTTAAAATTATTATATTTATTTAACTCGAATAGTGCCACTACTTTCTTTCGGTTAAAAAATACCATAGCTATTATTTATGTCTACGTCGTGTTAAAAGTCCATGTTGTTAATTCCCAATGCACATACCTTATTATACGTCTGATAATACGAATAACATATATTTAAATGTTCTATATTGGTGAAACCAAATGGGGATTAGTAAAACTAAAAACTAATAGGTATTTTCAATTTTGAATTATAATTTTTATAACTGTTGACATAATATTTCATATTTTATAATATCGATTGCTTATTTACATATACACGATGACGAACAACAATAATTACCACTAACTTGACAAAAAACATATTAAGTATAACATATTATCAACATTTTTTAATAGCTACCTACCTATTGTCGGCATCGATTTTTTTAGGAACATTGTAACTAAGTAACTGCCTAGAGGTCGATAAAAGGGTAGGTACACTAGAACAACGTGGCGTATTAGAGAGGGATGTCTGAGTGTTGGAGGTTTCATGAATCATGAATATTACATTAATTATAGGTACCTATATGTATAAGATTTTTTTATTATCGTCACTTATCCAAGCCATAAAAGATGAAAGGAAAACTATTATTTTGTCTTCTGTGGTGAATAGTTTATCTTGTGATTACAATTCAAAACTGATAGACTGATATAAAGCAGCTTAGTCCATTAGTAGCATTAGGTCTATAGATAATAGGTATAACAGGATATACATAAACATTTACAATTAACAACCCCCTTAAAAAAAAAAAAACACTAGCGATTTAGTGACACGATTTCCCCCGGTTTTACCTTACTTTTGATGTCAGTCCTAAGCTTGTAAAATTGTAAAAAATACCAACAATTATTTTTCACGGGGAGCAATCATTTTACACCGAACGATATGCACTATGAAACACAAATGAAGCCTATGATTTTCCCAACCTTTTAGGTCAAATCGCATTTATTAACTACGGATTACGATTTGTAACAGTGATATACTGATATCCAATAAATAGATTATGCAATTATAAAAGTTTAAATAAAAACGCAAAAATTGTACTTTTCTCTCCCAGAAGAATTCTAAAAAAAAATTTGTACATTTGTAAATATTATATAGGCACAAACATCGTAGCTTAACTATAGTTCCAAACATTTAATATATTATATATGTTGATAATAATTACATTGTATCAATCGATTTATATATACATACCATTACTCAAAAAAATATTAATTGGATCAATGCGGTATCGGAGTTAACATTTGTGTTCGCCTTTGACGGCCGTTCCGATAATGGCCTCGGATTAAAACGAATTCCGGCGCGATCATTACACGTTTCGTCATTTAATTTGCATTTAAAATACATTTTTTTTCCTCGTAGACTTGGGTTACACGGCCTTGACATTAGTCAAAGAGGTTTCAAAATTCCGTTGTATAATCGCTTGTCCCAATATCATTCTATTTCGTATCAAAATTGACTACTAATTTTCTATTGTTCACGAAATCCTAGACGGTGCGGGATTAAATTAAATCGAAATGTCCGCGCTCGCACTCGACACATATATTAAACGTCTCGATTTCGAAACGATTAAAAGACGGAGACTACCTAATAATATTATATTATAATATGTTCAGGTTACATAAAGCGTATACTATGACGTGTATGATAAAAAAAAAAAAAAAAACTAAGAAATTAAAATACAGTAAGTATACCTATAAAATAGTTCACGCGAAGATTTTTATCGATTTTGCATAGGTACCTGTACAGAATAATATTGACGGAAAATTACGGTAAATAATGTGTAACACTGAGAGTTTTATACATTTACCGTCACATATCGAGACATTAAATGTACCTATATTACAATAATTGGTGGGGAATCGTATTTTTATTTCATGGTTACCGTATCCAGTTGTACGACTCACGATTCTGCACAATATACTTATTTGCCTATAGTCTATACGATTCGGCAAATTTTCGTTGTGCAAAATGTTTTTTTTTTACCTGAATGCAACACGATTTTGCATAAATATTGCTTTGGCGCTGCCATCTATAGTAAAATACAATTATATTATTGTGCGTTTTTAAATTTGATAGCATTTAATAAAATGAAAACAAATTAGTTAAAATAATAACATAAATTATTAATAGATTAATAATTAAGTAGATATAAATAAAATTATGATGATTGATTTTAATTTTTCCCTTAATATCATCAATGACTATTAATACATTTTAAACAATAGTGAATAATAGTATACTATTAATTATTATAATATATTATACTATATTTTACTATTATGTTATTAAACAAAAAAAATAACTATGATTATATTATGTTAAAATAAATAGTTATCTAATGTAATACAATAAAGTAAACAAACAAAATAAACTATAAACAATTTACCATGATAGTTAATTACAATTTTAGATCCTAATCGGAGAGATGAATCTATTTTCCCTTGATATTGAGGATAAACCTGTGATAACAATTGAACAATTATATTATTTAGATTAAATTTATTACATTATTTTTTATCATTTATATGTCTAAAACTGTTTTTAGAATAAAATTTCCAAACAACGTCGCAAAGTCATTTGTGTGTAATTGTATAAGTAAAAGGTATGCACAGAAATGGCATTACCTGTACAACTTAATAATATGTATTTGCAACAACCGGGAATATTGTCTATTTTTTTATCTATTTATTATAGTACACAATATACTAATAGCGTACAGTGTACACCTATATAGCATATAATGCTCCGTGATCGATAATGATATATTTTTCCAAATAAGGTTTCATGTAAGTGGCAAAATCATAGTATTATTAATAGCGCTAATTTCACATGTTATATATATTATACGCGTAGGTGCGTCATGTGTGCGCTTTATCTCAAAACATCTGCTACTGCGTATAATATACACTACACAGTGAATTATAAATGTAAATGTATTATTATATGTATAATATATATATATATACATATATATGAATTATAACACTATTATATCACGTCCTTTGGCAACTGTTGAACTTCACTAAAAGTACTCTTGTCCATGGATTTGGTGGGAGGTGTAAGTAGAGGAGAAACGCTTTCTAGACGGAAATAAATTGTGTGAAGTTTCGGACGCCTGTTTGCGTATATTTTCGTATAATAGTATACGTATATATGCATACATATAAGTATAATGTTCAAGGAGGTGATTCTTTTAAATGTAAACACTCTTTTTTCAAAAACTACCAACGTTTTAGGAAATATATTTTTACATAGTTTAAAATCATTATAAAACAAAAATTTTGAAAAAAATTTTATTTCTTAATATTTTTCACGTTTTTTTCCATTCTGAACAGCATATAATTTTAATTTCATGTTCCGAACCAAAATATTTTTCTGTGAATTTAAATTGATGATAATCAATCGAATTATGAACGAATATTTAATTAGTAACAAGTATTTATAGTTAATAGATATGTGCAATGGAGTGGCACATATGAGAGTGACCCGCAAAAAGTTGGTCCACTACTATACTACACTCGTCTATACTTAAGATGCCAATAACGGCAATAACTATACTCGTATTCACAGGTATCTGTATATTTATAATAAAACATTATTGTAACTTATTTACCGCAATAATAGGTATGTAACATTTTCTAAACAAAAATGTTGTTGAATTATTTAAATAATTATACAAAAAAAACAAAAAAAAATTTAAATAAACAGCGTCTAACGATAACATAATGTAATATTAGCATAACACACTATACACGATCGGTGGTGCATTTATATTAGTCAAGCTCAAGATTGACATCATTTTGAAGCCTATTTTTACTTTTTTCCTACTTACTAAATCTAAAAAATAACTGTTAATACTATTCACGATTTTATTTATAACTATTGAATTTTAATTAAAAAAATTATGACAAAAGTAGCAAATTAATCATAATAATTAGATAATAAACAATATGATATGTCATCCATAACACTTGTTAGCAGAAATATCACAGTATAGTAAGACTGGAAACTTAAAACTGGAATTGGTAAAATATAAGGCCAAACACTTTGTTTTGGATGATCTTTATGCTTTAGAAATTTGTAATCCTGTCGTAATTTTTTCAGACTTACATACCATAAAAAAGTATAGAATAGAAAATACGGTGCCCATATTATACGTATTGTAGTAACTCCGAACTGACTAATACAGCAACATTCTACCAAAGAGCAAAACCAAAATGATGGACTATTATTCAGAGTTTAAACACCCATTAGTGAAATTAAAAAAAAAAAATTAATATTTAACCATCACTTGGTTTTCCTAGGAGCTATAGATAGGTATGTAAAGTATCGTAGTCGTGTTTTATAGACAATCGTCAATATTATTTTATAATGTATTCTACATATATAATATAATAAAAGAAAATATATTTTAGCAAATAAGTATACTAGACCAGTGATACGACGACACTATATTTTTATAATTTTATTATTCAACATCAACGCACGCACACAGGTACAGTGGATTCTCGCTATTGTCGCAAAATTCGACGGAATAGTGTCGTACACGGACGGACGTAGCGATTATAGTACAGACAAGTAAATTAAAATTGTGTTATGTTTGTTATAAATAAATAATAAAAGTGTTTTTGATCAAAAAACAAAACAAAACGTTTAAATTGTAATGTAATAGTTTTTGTCTTTTAAACTGAACACGGCGCCGGAATATACAAACTCCCGAGTCGCTCTATGTTATAGAAGAAACAACATAAGTCAAACAAACGTATGCAGTATTGTACGTCTATAAAGTTAACAGCAATGACCCAATTAATTTAGAAAGATTCGTTATAGATTATAGACAGCTTAAATCGTACGACGAGGGTAGAACTATAGAGCAGTTCTAGTGCGTGTCAGTCGATATAAATGGTATTACAACTACAGGCGTCGCAGTTTTCCGCCAAAATTGACCTTTCTCCGTTTACTGCTAGTATAGAAATAATTATGTTTCAATTTTCCGCCTTCGCAAATTTCAGTTTTTAGATTTACCATTACGTACATGATATTTTCATAATCTGTACCTCTTCTCCATTAATAGAAACGAATTAAAAGATTACGCCGTTAGTAATACGCTATACGCATTACCTATATGTAATTATAAAGATAAAGGTTTGTTATGATTTTATTAATTATAATTATATTTTATTATTTTATCAAGCTTAAACTTGTATACATTAATACAAGCATGTTCTATAATGTGAATAAAATTAAAATTAATCGTTAATTTCATATATGAAAAATAATGTATTACGCATATTACACAATATAATAGCCATACATAGGTATAATATAATATATATGTATTGTAATAATTATTAAAATAAAAAATGTTGTAAACTACTCTATATTTCTGTAATTTGTAAGTATTTGTATTCGTTTTAATATTCTTGATTAATAACCGATTACTCGACATTAATTATTTTAATTAAATTGAAAGATATTAATTATAATTAATTATCAATTATCAATATAAATATTGTAGTAAACTAACACCATCATCGCTTTACCATACACTAGTATATTTTTCTATGATTTAGCACCTACGTGTTGTTGCTGAACTTAGATTTCATCATACATAAAATGTATATTGTATATGCAATTATTATCCTCGGTTCTTATATAAATACAGTAATATATATTATTATTTATTACCTAGATAATATTTGAAAGCATAGAACGTTTCCGAAACCGCGCATCAATTCCAAGAAATCACCCGAAGCGGGTAACATCACATATCGTAACATTTCAATAGTTGTGCCATAAATTATGTAGGAACCGAAGGATTTCCTACACATTTTCGGCTTCTTTTGATCCACCACCTAAAGTCTTCACCTTGCATCCGTCCAGCCGAGACTAATCTCCCAGTTTACCGGACTTAGTCGAGTCGTTGGGCCGCGCCCTAACATCGATGTTTGTTATTTAACTCCAGATCCCAGTATTAAAGTCACTTATTTCTTGGGCTGAGTTATTTTACTCTGTCCCCAAATTTTATAAGTATTTAAATATACAAGTATTATATTTTGTATTAATAAATAATCAAATATTACTTAACAACTGCTGTTCACTCTGTCTACCTTCAACCAACTTCCTCAATCCCAAACGTGACACCGACAAGCGTTCTATGAGATTTTTATTAAGCGTAGTGCGAGTACCTGAGGTCACTACAATATTACAAATCAACATACGTTTTTTAAAAGGGATTGTCAAAATTTAAAAACTGAAATTGTTTGCGACGGAAATATGGAAATATATTACACATAGTTGTATTGCGAGTAATTTGCGACTGGGGGACCTTCCAGTTAAAGGAAATGTCGATTTTAGGTGCAGAAAAGAAGAACGCCCATGTACGACGTGTTGACACCAATGTGTTGTGTAAATGACTTGCAATATTTGTATTACAGTTTTGTGTATTTTTCGTCTGCTTGGAGACACAATAAACTCCTCGTATTATGGACGACGGACACTCTTCTAAGTAATAAACCGCGAGCGGGGAAGTTAGCAATAACTCAAAATATTAACCAATAAATCTATAATACTTATATACGTGCAATGATCGATCGGAAGATGAAATACAGTATAATTATTCGTGGTCGATTAATGACCAAAATGTTTGGACTACAATCGTAGCGGCCCCGTGCTCTGCGGTAGCTTTGACGGCTTGCCAATTCCGGTCGAACCCGCCCAATCCGTACACGACTAGCTGCGATGCAGCGATGGTGAAACGGAAGACGGCAGCAGAAGACGCTGCAGGAAGTCGTTCCGCGACCATCATAATACGGCCCACCCGAGGTATCTGCAGTCTACTTCCGGACAACTCATGTATTACAGGCGACTTTTTTGCCTTTTTTATTATTATTATCGCCATCAATATACATTTCGTTTTTACGAGTAAACGGACTAGAAGCCAATAAAAACGACTATATAATGTGTACGCACTGCAGCAGACTCGCATTCTACGCATTATTGTCTTACCTATTATAGGGCGTCATCGAGGCTATAAATTATAACATTATGTACATTGTACACGCATATAAGACAGACGAAACGATACGAAAAATACAATCCGTACTAACCGACTTCTGTGTTACAAATATTATATCAAATAATTGTAATATTGTTCATATAAATATCACTGAATGGATATAAAAAGTGTGTAAACGGTATGTGAAAATCTGATCACGTGATTCCTCGAATGTATTTTATTTGTATACCATATACCAATATACACGAATCTGCCACTTTTGTAAGAAAATACATCATTGATTACAATAGTATTAAACATAAAATATCATTTGGAAAGTCATAAAGTATAGTAAGTTTACTGCCCTGTAGGTTGTGGGCAGAACAATATGCCAGCATAGTGTATCTCTCTTTACTACAAAATAATAAAAACATCAGTCACAATTAATGGGTAAATATGGACAGTAGAATAATTACTATAATTTAAAATCTTATTTCATTACAATAACTAATATTATTTTTCAATATGAAAATTAAATTATTTACTATTCTGTAGTATTGTATTAGTATACTATTTATTTAATAAATAACATCAGAAGAACATTCATGTCTGTAGTAACAATTATGCCACGTGCCCTGGATAACAGTTACCTAATTGTTTGATGTTCAAAGCCATGCTCTTATGATTTGGCCAAAACACATGATTACTTAGGATTGGTATCACACGAAATACTCAATATCTTTTGATATTATTTACTCACTTATATCTAGAGTATTGATCTTATATTATATAATACTCAGCAGTCAGCGTTGGTTCATAAAATTACCGAATACATGAATATCATACTTAAGTCATCCATGGCAAGACCAATGGGTTTGGTCGGGCAGTAAACTTGATAGACTCCTACGTTACACAACTACATAATACATAACATTTTGTGGCTTACTTTTTATGAACAAATATCGACAAGCCCTAATAACATATTATATTTAAATATTTTCAAAATAATTTAGTTATAGGTTCAGATCTCTAAGTCCCTTATAACCTTTGCTTCAGTAGCAATATGTCATATATCTATCCAAAGTATCTATGTGTAACAGTACCCCACTCATACATGGCATAATATATATATATAATATTTTGTATGGAGAGGAGGGTATATCGTTCTCTGCATAATATATAATCATAATATATAGGTACCTATCTCTCTCACGCAGGTTAGCGGATTTTGGGGCGCGCAATACTCGCTCGTATACATGGTATGATCGGGTGACGTGTGTGGGCGGCGGAACGAACAAAAGCCTAACGACTACATATTATATTACTATATGAATATATACCTGTGCATGCGGCAGTGTTAAGCGCCGCGTACCTTTTCTCCTATTCAACGGGAGAATAAAAGGAAACAGTTTCTACGATTGTGCAAAGCAGATGAATAGACCTATGGCGTGTTATTGTTACGCCGATATAACGCATGTACCTGCAACACACACCAACATGCTGCACGGCGCCCGCGAGATTATAAGAATATATATATATGCCATTTCGAACGCTACGTATAAATAATCAAATAATATGATCATGTCGTGTAGTGTATCACAAGTATGATTATAGACAGCGTGGCGCATTTAATGCACAATACCAGGGGTGGAGGGGTGTCTAACTGTTATATAGAGTTTTGGCGCCAACTTTTTAGCGCCAAAACAAATGTCAGTCAAATCAAGTATGATATAACGTCAGAAATCTTCATTAGAAAAATCAACTAATCACAAATATAAATTCTATATAGATACTAATATATAACTATAATAATATAGAACAGTATATACGAGTTGCATGTCCCAAAAATACTACGAAAAGGTCTTATCTAAATTAATACATATATTTATCATTTTTAAAATAGTTTTTCTATCATACCTTTAATATTATTATCATTTCCTGTTTTAAAATAGCGAATACTACAAACTAATAAAAGCTATGTGACTTTTCATTCAAAGTTCAACGACATGCTCTACAGTGCACATCCAATTTCATCGATGTTTTGAAAAATATACAATGAAACATAGTAAAGTACAACTTTACTAAGAATTACTTACGTAATTAATCACAGGCCAAATATAATGTACAAAGAAACATTCACAAGAAAAACTATGGCGTAATTTTAAGAAAACAAAATTTTTTTCATATTCGAATTTAAAAAAAAAAATTCAATTAAGTTTTAGTTAGTATCATAGATCATAGTACGTATACCACAATATGACATAAAAAAATATATATAACACATAATTTTATAATTTATATATTTAATCAGTGTGTACCCATAAAAAACCTGGGCTGCAGCTTAGCATGCACCACAACAAATCTCGGGCCACAGTTCAGAAGAAATTTTTTTGCAGAACATAACTAGTAGTCACCCGGTATAACTTTGATTAGTTAAATTGTATTAAACATTTCATTAACAGTTCGTTATTGAATTCATAACTCATTAAAATATAATGTTAAACATTTTTCTACGTAAAAATATTAGAATATTATTAGTTATTACACAAATTCTACTCTTATGTATTTATATAATATGTATTATAATACATGAATGACGACATTTCTAACAGACACGGGGCGCCATTAATATACAATTAAGACCGATTAAGTAGGTACGCCTAATTGTTCACAATTTTGTAATTAAAACTAATTACCTACAAAACAAACATTTATGAGTAGGTAGTTATTGCTAAACCAAATAGGTAGGTACTTGCCGAAAATGATAGCGTGATTATGTGGGCGTGTGGCCCATGTGTAATATTATGTGCATGTGCTGTGCCTTCGAACATCAAAAGAAAATTGATAAGTTTAAAATATGTATAAATTATACTTATTACGTAATTGGCCCTCGTTTTTTTTAACGCAGAAACCTTTAAACATAAATAAATGAATTAATGGTTATTAAAATAAATATTAATATTGTTGACTACTCTCCTCTCTGGATAATGCACCTACTTTTATATCATTATGATATTAAATTATAGTTTTATCAAAATCGTTATTCCATACAATACAATAATCGACTTTCGTGAGTTTTTCATAAATTATTTTTTTTTACGATACGAAAAAAACACCTAATATTCCGTACTGGCGACGTATAATCTTAAAAATAATAATTAATATGATTATGTATATATTATATTTTCATGGAACGTGTGATTCACACGATTGGAGGAGGGTGTTACTGCTATAACAGCAGGTATCGGAAACGCAATGAATATTTATATTACATTTTATTTGAATACATGCGTAACGCATATTATATAATATTATAATGTACGTCTATTCAAATCCGTCGATCCTTCAGCAGGATGTCTGCAGTCCCGCGTATCCTTTACACACACGTTTACCTATATAACTCTCGTTAGTATAAACCCGATATAATGCGCACCCGGCCTACAGTATGAGCATACAGTTTACATGCGTGCGCTGCAGACACCCGACCGAATAAAACTTGTGCACACTCGTGAAACCCTTTGCGCGATTGAGGCGTGTTCCGTTCCGTGTGAAAAGAAGAGAGACACATTTTTATTTTTGACAAGTGTGCGACGCCCATTTAGTTTGTATAGTTGCGATACCGAGTGATTTCCCAACTTGATATTCCAACGAAATGGAAGTTGGAATAAATGTCTGTACGGAGTGGATTCACTCAACATAAGACACTCATAATTTCAAAAAATCCTAACTTTTTTTTTAAATATTTCTTTTACATAATTTTAGGTCCACACTAAACAACATTTTTTTAATTTTCTTACTCTTTTGAATGATGATATACATTTTTAGTTTGATATTCCGTCAGAATATTATTCGGAGTATTTCATTCTATAAAAATAAAATGCCGAATATGTAGTTTATTAGTTATAAATTATAACGTACGTATAAGTATTTATAAAGTTTAGAAAAATGTAGTAAAGTAGATCAACATTTTGTGAGGTATTCTTGTACCACTTCATTCCGCTCATAAAAATGTTAAATACTTACAACAGTTACAACTCAAAAACTATTCATCTATAATTTGATTTTTTTGTTTCAACGTACTCTAAAAAATATTTTTCTTTGAAATGATAAATTTAAAATACAACTGTCATATTAAAGTAAACACTTAAAAAAATAATAGCGATATAAAATATTAAAAATATTTTTTTTTTAGAAAATTAGTTTTCAAAATGATATTATAATAATCGTCTTAAATATATTATCAGTGAATATATATATTATATACATAGTACTTACCTAAATTGTATATGAAGAATCTAAATATATTAAACGCACGGATATATTCAATTAAAAATTAATTTTAAATACACGACGTACATACCAATATATTATATATATAGAATTTAAATTTTAAATTAATAAAATAAAAATATATTTTTTTAAATATTAAAGTAGATTTTAAGGATTTTTTATTAGATACTATATAAAATAGAAAACCGAGAAAAATTTAGAGCCACGAAGCTATTGGTAATATACTATAATGATGGTTACTGGTTAGAATTTGTCTGTATAATAATTCGAATACGTATTATAGTAATAATTTTAAACTATTTAAAATATTGTATGTTATTATTGTTATTTTATTGTAAGGAAATCGTAAATTTGGCTGTTATTAAAATCATTTTCAGACCCTCCTCTTGGTGATATAAAAAACCACTTATACATAATTTTCCACTAAAACGATGTTTTGATGTTTATAGTTTCTTTCAATATTTTGATACTATTAGCAGTCGACTGTCAAATAAAATACAAGCGCTTTTGGTTCTTTGAAATGAATATTTTTAAGCTGGACGTCTTGATGGGGCTTACCAAACTTTAGTTAACTATTATCATATATTAGGTACGTTATTCAACGGATACAAGGACCATATAGAATACATTTTTTTTTTTATATAAATTTATATTATTTCGATTTAGACAAAAATATTATCATGTTAATATAATCCAAAATTCAGGCGATTTTAATGATCCGTAAACTCTTTTGGTCTACTTCAGTATATTACCTGATACAGGGTGATTATTTTATCATTAAACACTTATTATTTGTTTTCTATATAACATTTTAATTTTGTTCACCCTTATATTTAATAATGAAATCATTATCAACTTTTGATTTTCAAATGGCAACCTATATTTAAAATGTCATAAAATAGTAAGGCTATTTTTTATGTATTATAACGTTAAAATTATTATTTTTCATTTAGTTATTAAGTTAATGAGTTATAGCTGCTAGACATTTGGTGGTTTGAGGTTTTTAGGTGTTCGTCCTACAATGTTATTACAGCTGTGAGGTGTTGATAACTACAGGTACAAAGTTCATCACTGGTTAGATAGTCGATAACGAGTTTGTTATATATGATTATATGAAACAAAAAGTATTATTAAAACCAAAACCACCCAACTTTGAACAGCTAATCTAACAAGCTAAAAATAGCTAAAAAAAAATTAACGAAAAATAATATTTTGAACGTTAAAATTAATATAAAAAAATAGCTTTATCAATTTGGTACACTTTAAATATAAGTTGCCATTTGAAAATCAAAAGCCGATATTTTCACTATTAAATAAATGGGTGAAAAAAATCAAAATTTCATACAATTGGAAAAAACTATAAAAAAAATATTTTGAAAAAATAAAAATGAAAAAAAGTCAATACTCGACGAAATAATGAGAGTTAAATGATAAAAGTATCACCCTATATGCAAACTCTACTGAGTCGGTAATAACTTGGTAATCTGTACATTATAATATTATTTCATTATAATTTCGTGTTTAAAATAATATGAACATACAAATTTAAAAAAAGTCAATTACATATAATATTATATAGGTAGTAAATAATAATATAAATCAATTTTTTAGCTGTGAGCTATATTAATTGAGATACATACTTATAAAGTTTATATAGATTTTAGGTATAAAGTATAACTATAGGTCAAGTATATAAACTTCACTGTTCCAGTTGACTACAACTTGAACTTTTAATTTTGTGGTGTGGTACATTTTGATTATACATATAGTATACTTAGTACAATAGGTACTTCATATAAACATAATTTCAACCCGGGAGATTTACTATAGTGAGAGCTTACTAGTTTTAAAAATCGAAAAGTTTAACACTGCCCCCAAAATGGAACATAAAATATTATGTATAAGTTTGCAACTAAAAACGGTTGTAAGCAGCGTGTTTTAATAACCACTAAACAATGACAAATATACAAAATACATAAAATGCTTGAAGGTGACCCAATGTGGTATTATAATTTAATAATAGTAAAGTCCTTATTTGTTGTTGGAAAAGACGTACAGATTATATTTGCATGTCGACTAGTTATGATAATATAATATTCATAATTCTTTCAGATCATAATTTATAAGATATAATAAATCAAATTTCAGAAAATCAAATAGCAAATCAACTGGTCAAACTACGGTAAATCAAAAACAACAATTGGCAAGATTTAAATTTAAAATTAACGAAAAAAATTATAATAAAATATATACTTAGAGTTGCACATACTAAGATAATACATGTTTTACTAATGTCGAATATTGCTCAAAACCGCATACGAAACCTGCGGAGAAACACTAACGGTTAAACATTTACTAACGGAATGTCGCAAGTACAAAGGGGAGCTCGAAGAATGCAAAATACCCAACCTTGAGAATAAACAAAATATTTTCATTATTCCAAAGTATAACTAAATTATACAATATACTTAAAAAAAAATACCAGTTTAAGTAAAATCGTACACAACTAGTGGCCTATGCAGTCAAAATTTATTTTAGATCGAAAAAAAAAACAAAAAAAAAATGTATACGTACACATATTATGATCTATGTATCTTCTTTTTATGTATTATAAAAGTTATTTTGAATTTTGTTAATATATTAGCTAATACCCATATTCACTATCAAATTAACACCAAAATTTGCACACATATTCCTTGACAATTGACGAGGGACACCGATTTTCTCGTGAACTACGAGATACACAAATATACATAGTGCCGTATATTATATTTGTTCATTTCTTCTGGGCGAAGTCGGGTTATACAGTTAGTAATATATATATATATAAAACTTGTATCGTTATAAAGAGACATGCTTGATATTATATTTGTATACAGATCGCGTTGATCATAATTATTTATAGGCAGCAGTACGCCGGAGCAGCCACAGTCCATATGCATTTTCGCTGAGATATTTAGTCTGAACACGCCGCAAATGGGAAATTACGAATTTCCGAACTGTCACCGTTGTCGTCATCGTTGCTGTCGTTAATTTCACTTTGCTCTGAACACGTTTCCCGAAACGTATAGGCTTATTTATAATCACAGTCGGTTCGCGCGCGGAAACGCCTACGCACGGCCGAGCGTCTCTCCGTAGGGGACTTATAATAATACTATAAAATTAAATACACACACACACACACGTGTGTGTTTGCGTCTGACGTACGCTCTGTATACATCACTCATTCGTGTGTATACATAGGGCCGCGCGCGAACTTCGGTTGTACATGCGTCGCGGAAAGAAACATTTTGGTAATTTAATTAATTACATGCCTGCACAACACGACAACCAAAGGGGTTCTCCGGGTGGTATGATGGACCCCAATTACGGCCAAGACTGAAAACGAATTATTTACAGTGTTCGGAATGGGATTTTTACGAGAGAGGTAGGGTAGGCCGACGAGAAACCAACCGATAGAATTTCGATGGGCAGGAGCAGGGTGTGGAAGGGGAAAAATTAGAGGGAACAGAACTGATTGAAGCGGCCGCGAGCGATAAAAACACCTGTATAACATATATATCTTATACGTACATACACGAAGACATCGTCATATTATTATATACTATGTATACATTCCTTGACTTACCCGTCGTTATCATGTTGTATGCTATGGATAGACGATATTTTATTTCTGGTGCAGTGACTTCGAACGCTGCAGTAATGTGTAATATATAACAATTAGACATATAGGTTTGTTGTTTTGTGAACGCACCGTCGATAATCTAAAATATATATTTAATATGTATATTACACTATACGGGTGTTTTGTGAATGATCGAACGGATATTTCAATCAATTATGTGTCAGATTGTGATATCAATTTTTTTTTTCATCGATTTTAAGCGACGGTATATAATGTAATATTAATAATATTATACATTGTTGTATTATTGTACTAATGCCTATATATTATGTATTCGATGTTTGAAAATCAAAATCATAAGCGTTCTTCGCGTGTTGATGCTTATTGATGCATGCATGGTAGAATTCCTGAATGAAAATTTCTTTTGAATATTATTTAGTGATGCTACACGATTTCTCTCATATGTACAATGTCGTCAGCATCAATACAGCTATCGTGATAGTTTGCTCTTCTCTAATGAATTTATTTCAATACACCTCAATAGTCACCACAATAGTGTTACGTTTTTTTGAAATTTCGATTTTGACAATAGTTAAGTTGAATCCATCTTCCTAAAAAAAAATAAAAAAATTAATCTTGACAAACACGAGTACAAAAATTATAATGAATAAACTACACGAAATAAAATCAATAAAATCAAAAACTATAACCAGTAGTAATACATTAATACGTTATAATATAGTAGTTTATGTATAAAAAAAAATTAAGACCATTCCTATAAAATTGCACTAAATCTTTGCCTATAATCAATATGTGTTGACACATACATATAATATCTATAATAATCTTGTATCACGTATTATTATATTGTATCTATTATAAAAATTATCACCGAGAGTAAATTAAATATTGTTGCAACTATAGAATTTCCGTCTAATTAGATGCTAACAACATTTTTTTTTCTACGAATGGTAATTCAAACATAAAAAATATGGTCTAAATTTGAAACGTTAAAGTGAGACTATGACGATTTTACACATTGAATCAATTAACAGAAAGACAAAATCACTCGAACAGATGTACGGTGTATTTTCTCTGTCGGTGAGATTTTAACCATGTTTTGATAAGGGGCGATGACGTTCGTAATATAATATATGGATGATTATTATTATGTTCTTCCTTCTTTTTCATCAACACGAATACGCCTTATACAGAGCGCAGTCCTTCGACGGTTTATATCAGATCCTACCCTGTGCATACCTACATAATATCCCATTTTAACCGTTTGATACATTTCATACACAGGGTTATTCACCAAGCACGCTCACACTTCTTTTTTAATAATTGGTTTATTCAAATACCATGATGTTATATATTATTTAATAAATAGGTATTTTGTTACAAACTTCTATTTTTCCAATAAAAACTATATTTTTTTAAATCTAAATTTATTGTTAAGCATATGATTTATTTATTTGTAAATTTGCAGGATGTTTGCTATTCTAATAATAAAGTATCAAATTATTAAATTATTAATATATTTAAACTAAGAATAGCAGTCCCTAATAGTTTTATAAAAATATAAAATAGCTGGTGTAATATTGAACCTAGTATTTATTATAATTGCATCAATTTTATAATAAATTATAAAAACATTGATAAATTAAAATGGTTTACTTAAATTTTCAAATTACTACAACCCCTATATTATATATAAACCTATCATCTTAAGTAAGTAAACAAAGCTTATAAATCTCAAAAACATTGAAATATTGATTTATATATTTATTCTAAAATGTAATCGGCTTAAAAAATGTTAGGGAAAAGTAAGATTCTTAAATAATATAATGTTTTAAAAAGGACTTATTATATATACTTAAACATTTAACAAATCAGAATTTGATTTAATAAATCGTCAATAAAAAAAGAAGGCGACGGTTACTTGAATCACCCTGTAGAATATACTTTATGTTTTTTGGCGCCAGCTGAAACAAAAAATTAAATTGAAACTAAATGAAATGTACATTCCATGTATAATATTCGTATAAAAATCGTAACGACTGTTTTTTTTTATATAGTTGTTTTATGTTTACATCAATGTTCATTTTTAAATAACTCGATTGTAACTTTTGCCGTTATTTTTTTACAGTGTCGTGTTTATCATGTACAATGTAGTTTAGCTATACATGTATTGATTCGTCGGAAGGTATATTGTCGTGGAAAACCTAAAATATTTACCTACTAATTGTTGTCGAAATACTAACAGTTTGGTCGTATTTTAGTTATTTAACAGGACCCATTATATAACTTTTGAAAATTAAAAATAAATAAATGAGTATTAACAATCTGTTATTTAATTGTTGTACGTAACTAAATGTTATAAAATTATATAATAACAACAATAACATGAAATGGCATAAAGAGAATAGCCCTCTCGGGTGAGAACCACAGAGTGGTGTAACTTGTGTGTATATTTTTAAGGTGAGAGGAAATAATCATAAATATTTTTTACCTAATATGTCTTGGACTATAGTGTAGGAGATAATGTCTTCTGGATAACCTCTCCTGGTTAAATAATTTACCAATCATAAATTTATATACATGTAAACATAATATATTCTAGATGCAATAATTAAAGATTTGTAGAATTGAAAAATTAAAAATTATAAAAATATATAAAATTAGTTGTTATATCTATGAAATGATACTTATAACTACTATAACTTTAAAAGTATTTATGCAATATAAATTAATATTTAAAATAATAATTACATAAACACACACATAAATATAATATTTAAGCTAAGTATAATGCTAAAAAAAAGTGGTTGTATTATTGTAATATACAATAGACTTGAAATGGAAATAAAGGTGAAAAACGACATATTTGCCTCACCTCTCCAAATTACGCATATAAACAGGACTGTGAATTAATTTACTGTTGAATATAATGGTCCTACTTACTCTGAACGCTTATATACAATCTAAAATCCCCAAAATATGGGAAAAAAATACAATTTAAAGTATAAACACTAAACAGGTTAAATTTTTTTTTTCATATTATTTTGGAATATTAATGAATAATAAATAATAAAATATTTTAAAATATTTTTAATAAACCTTGAGTATAATAATATTGTTATATAAATTACTGTATTATAAAAAAAATCAACTTTATTAAGCTGCGGAACATCATTTTTTTGTCAATATTTTTGGTTAAGATGTTGCTAAAATATGAAAAAAACATGTACATTAGAATTTCGTATAATATGTGTACGTGCTAATTTATGGCCATTGACATTGGGATATTGGGTTACTATATTGAAATATTTAACGCACAGCACACGAGACAAGGCGATAAAAAGTCGAGTGAATGATCGAATATTCGAATCACGTGAAATTTAAATCGTGAAACACGAATTTATCCAGAAAAATTAGATATTCCCAAGTCTTGTGGATAATCCGTTTTATTGTTATAGCTGCCAATAATAAGATCCAGCATCGGAGAACATAATATTCTAACGAGAGGTTTTGTACGCGTTCATAGTTTTTGAAGTTAAAGTGAAAATACAACAGCCACTAACGTAACTGTGGGGCATCATACACACGAGTAGGTTGCAGCAAAAGTAAATACTACTGGATGCTCACCGAACTTGTCGTTCTGTGATGATGTAGAACCATAAAATTAAATAGGCAAGTACCCGAGAGAGTTGATGGTACGCGGTTAGATAGAGCGAATTCAAGAGAGTATTATGTAGCCCAAAGCTGACCCGATATTGGCAGAAAAACAATATCATTATCCGCGCATGAGGTACCTACCTATAAGTAAACATGTATTATAATAACATACCTAGGTAGTCCGGTAGTCGTATTTATATTGAGATAGCAACGGAGATAGCTGGATGTAGACACGCACTGCACCTGGCGGAAACAACGAGTCCGAAACCGCTAGGTCCGGCGAGATTTTCTGAAAACGAACCGTCGCAGACTGGTCAGCAGCAGCGGACGTTCCGTTGATCGTGGATCGTCGATATGCGCACGTAATAAATCATAATAGTATACGCCACACATCTCCGCATAACAGTCGAATAAATGGGGTCAGTTCACCAGCTGCGCGGGTTTAATATTATACATACCTACTAATGATAATGTACGGTAGTGATAGGTATCGGCGCGCTGGTCTCAGACTCACGAATCGCGTCACCGCCGCCGCCGTCATGACGACACAAGTCCGATTACGAACAGCGGGACAGGTGCAGCTGTATATAATATTATATGTGTATGCCGCTTACGGACGCGGCAGAAGCATTATCATTATAATAATCACGAGAGCTCGCGCGCGCGTGCACAGAGTGCGTTTTTTTTCATCATTATTTAACTCCCTGTTTTTATTACTATATTATTGGCTAGGCACGAGCTGGCTGCAGTATTTGTGTGTATGTGTGTGTGTGTGTGTGTGTGTGTGTGTGTGTAATGTATGATGGTCATCTTGTACACGCGTGCCCGGGCGAGGGAGAAACGAGCGTGCTCGCGAGATAGCTGCTGCTGATGTAGGTATATACGTGTAACAGCGACTCGAGAGAGCAACTACTATATATACGATAATAATAAAATATAATATCGTCGGGTGTGGGGAGGGCGACTGGATGAGCGGGGTGTGCGATGGGTCGGGAGGTAGGTTGCGCTCCGAGAGCAGGTGTAAACGAGCAAAGCGCCAGGTGGCCCCGACCACCTTGCGCACCAAGTCTTCATTGTGAATTTCTTTTAGTTTTTTTTTCACTTCTTCTTTTTCTTCTTCTTCGTCTTCTTCTGCTGCTGCTGCTGCTTTGAGATTTACAAAAAAATATCGTTGAACCAACCTACCCATGTTATAATGGGAGACTCTGGGCGGCTTATGCGCGCGCGTAAGACGAAACGGGTACACGACGCGTATAGGTGTATTATTATTATTATTATTATATACATACGTAATGGCATGTACGCGATACGCCCCGCCGATGTAAAAAATAGACGTACGAGAAAAAAAATTGAAAACGAAATCGACAGTATAAACTATAAGGTATTGTTAAATTTTTGGCGTGACAAAAATTACGAGGACAAACGTCCCATTAAAATCGTTTACCCGCCCTGATAAATCGTAAATACACTACTACCGTACCGTACCTATATGGATATAATTTATATTTTATACACATTCATATACAATATATACGGTGAATATTATGTGTATTCTGCACATATATAATATGCACCATATTCCTCATAAACAGGAACTTTAAAACTGTATTATGTGTACGGATATTTCACATCAAAAAAAGTACATAAAATATACGTTTAAAATTATAGTGAATCCAAGTACGAAATTTTAGTTTTGTATATTTATAGAATTCTAACAATTTTTTTTTTCGCATTTATCCTTGTTATTCGTGGAATTTAATATTACTATAATGAGTAAAATTGTACATTCTAAATGACTGATTAAAAATACCTTTACACTTTTAAACTGTTTTTTTTTTTAAATTTATGATCTAAAAAAATCATTTTAACTATATTCATTAGAAAGCACCTTTCAGGTAAAATAAATAATTATTTTCTATTAATTTCTATTCAAATAATTACATCTCTTTTTTTATTTAAAACATTATGAAATGTAAAAATATGTATATATATATAATATAATATATATTATATTTCTTGTGAAAATTTTAATACCTAACTAATTAAAAAATCAAGTAACTACTTGTTTGTTATAAAAAAAAAAATGCTGTGCATATTTCTATGTTTTTAGTGTTTATTGTTTATAAATTTATAATATATTATAATTTATTATTATTATAAGCACACAATTATACACTTTTTTTTTTAGTGTTACAAGTCCTGGAAGGTCCAACCCTTCTTATAATTAATAATGAACAATCGCGGCTCGTCGCTGGACCGGACCGAAAAATATTTCGGAATTTTTTGTAACTGGCTTTAATTACGAACTGAAAAGCGGTGAAACCCGATTCGACTTCGTATTTAGCCGTCGCCGTGCCGATAAAACCGAATAAATTTCAAAAAGGTTAAACTCACGTCGGTTTTTATGTAAAAATAAAATATAAATCAACGTTTTTCGTTCGTACCTATAATAATATATATGTTCACCGCGTTAGACGTACAGATGAAACGATAAACTATACATACACGACATATACTCGTGGGTATTATATACGTATATATGAACTACCGTGGTAGATTTTATATACACTCGACTACCTATTTATATTGTATTTAATTCGTTTAAGGACATTTCAAAAAAAATAAAAGTCAAAGTACCTATTCGGTCGGATAAACACGGGAAAACCATTACGTAATACTTAATTCAAACGTTATGAAGTGCCCTCTGGTAGGTACGCTGTAGTATGTTTAATAACATACGAAGTTGAATTAAAATTGGTCATGATAAACTAAACGTTCTATAGGTAATATACAAATAGGTATCATAATATCGAAGTACATGTTTGTATACATCGTTTGGCGTTAAAATTCGATTCAGACTGTATATATGTGTATACCGCTATATCAATATATATGTTTAATCGACGGAAAATAAAATAAAATCTGCATAAATACAATTTTAAAACTTTTTATACCAAAATAATCCATTTAACGTTAAACGTTAATTCTTTCTGATTCTTTTTGAAAATATTATTTTTACATAATTTTAAGTCGTTAAAAACCAATATTTTTCAAAAAAAATATGTGATTACTAATATTATTATTTTTATTTTTTAACGATATTAACATTTTTAATTCCTTATCTCTAAACAGAATATTTTTTGGAGTACTTATCGATAGATAAAAATTGAATTTTGGGCGAGTAGTTTATGAGTTATAACTTATATAAGTATTCAAAGATTAGTTGGGTTGACTGATGGAGCAGGAATATCTCGCAAAATGTTTGTTCACTACTCCGCTCGTCTAAACTTTAAATACTTATAGTTAATAAACTCCTTTTATTTTTATGAATCGAAATACTTTGAATAGTATTCTGCTTCAGAATATTAAATTAAAACTGTATTTTGTCTTACAAAAGAGTGAAGAACTTTAAGAAAAAATCTTAACAATAGAAAATAGTATATAAAATAGTTATACCCTTGTACAAGTATTGAATAATTATTAATCATTGTATTGTTTATATCGACTAAACGTAAGCTAAAATGCTATATTATAAATACTAATATAAAGGTACGTGCGGCCCACCATAATGAAGCGTATACGATTTAAAACGGGTTTAATAATTCCTTAGGTTTTTGTACAATATTTTTAGGACGTAAACCCGGTATTGAAATACCTGTACATAAACTCTTTAACCAGTTTGACGTGTAAACTGTACAACGTATAGATCGTATAATGTATATAATATATACTGTATAGTGTATACCGCCAAACATTAAAAGTACGTATTTCGTGTAACAAATAAAATTACTAAGAAAACAAAAGGTTCGTCAAGCCATCACTCCCATTTTCAGATTTTCGATTGGGTTCTGCTAATTTTTTTTTTATCAAGTCATTACCCAATTAGCGACACAAATAATCATTTATAATTATAAGGGTTTTGAAATTTTTTAAATACTAAAAAAAAAAAAATCTGATTAAAAATATAATCACGCTAAACTCAATCGACTCATCGTTGGAACGAATATATCAGTCACCGGTTGCGTGTTTATACAAAATTGATAATTATTGTCGTGTCGTGTTGATAATAATTTATAAATTATAGTGAGTATAACGTTTTTTTTTTTTTTAAATAACATTGTTAAAATATCATGTCATGTCACGTCGTCATCCTCTCATCGGCTGAACGCCGAATACGATTTATACCGAATACAATATAAGTTGTAGGTAGGTAACTATATGATAATAGGCGCGTACTCTGAATGATTTGTTTGGGAAATCATTTTTAAATGTCACTCTTTCGACTATACCACGACAGCAAAATATCATGAACAAGACGAAACATGGCGCGCGCCCACCTACGTAGTATAACATAAATCATAATAATAATATGTGTAACCTAAACTACCTTAATATAATAGCAATGATACTGGTTCGAGTTGAATAGTTGAACGCAAAAGATGTTATCACACGCAATAGCAATAATATAATAATAATTTGATATTTGATTATATTATATTCGTCGTACGGGTAGTGTATGAACGATATTTGGAGGACCAGTTTGGGCAGCATTTTGAACACACCAGTTGGATTGTGTGCCAAAAAAATAAACATAGTTTAAAGCGTCTGAATTGCCGGTGCAATACGATTGCATATATTTTACTTGTTTACCTGTAAAAAAATCACAATTCAAAAAAAAATATTTGATATAGTTGGCTTATTGGCTTGAATAATTTGAATTATTATAGTTTAATAATTAATAAGAAAAGTATCTATATACAATTACTACGCCAGTAGATAAACGAGTACTGTATTGTGGCTACGAGTCTATAAATATTTTTATGTTCACGAATTACCTATGTTTATATTATTTGCGAAATTTTAAAAATAAAATTATTTTGAATATTATATTACTACCAGATTACAATTGTATAATTTCAAAGTCTTTTAAAAACATAGATTTTATTAAACAATAAAACTGTGATAATATAAATTATAATATGCGTGTATTACAGTTTTTTTGTTTCGTTGGCTTGAAACTCTTGATTAACTGCATTTGATTGACTAAATTGATAAAACTCAAAGAAATGTTATAAAAATAACTGTTTTTATGTCAAATATGTCTGGTCTATCCATTTATAATATTGAGAATCGTGTTAGAAAATTCTCTTTAAGTATAAGGCACAATAATATCAATTTTTTATTTGTATATGCACCTGCTATAAAATTAAACCTAGTTCCACTCGATGTATTTAGATTATTCGCGTAATAACAATGCGATAATTAATATAAAATAAACGATGTGGGGTCGAGTAGAGGTAATTTTAAAGCGATTCCCACCCGTTGAAAATAGGGCCAAGGGTTCTAGGATAAGGAATAAAAAAAAAAAAAAGGACATTACGTATTGAAACGTAATAGTGTAATATAAACCTCCGTCATACCACCGTTTTCAGCGTTAGGTGTGGACGCGTTGGCTTTTGCAACTCTGGTCACTTTTATAAGTTTATAGAGGTCTAGTATAAACATGTTACACTGATCGGTATTGCACTCGATAAAATACAAGACTAAGTGGGCGGTAGGATGTAGCCGAATAAAGGGGTAGAGCACGAATGGAGGGATTATACGATATAATATGAGAAGCGATTATCGTCTATTCTCATATATTTAAACTATATTAAATTGTTACAATAATTATGATTATTGTTCGTTATACTCGTTTAGGCGTCTTCTATTTGTGTATCATTATAATATGACAGCCAGAACGCTGTCACTCTCAACGATGTGCTCTTGCTGTGCAAGGAACGCCCTTCGTTTTCACGCGTCGCTGGGCTTTTGTTGTCATTATATTATATAATCAAAGGTGTACACACACGCATAATATGACACATATAAATATTATACATAACAACACAACAACTACTATTCGCGATGTGTCGTCGTTGGACTAGTGACGCAGAAACTCGAAGGGTTTTCGAATATTTTAGGTGTACATATTTAGCCCATATTATTATGTAAATAAATTATAAATCGGTAGGAGTGCGATTATGTACTCTGTATATCAAATGGTCGTGATAATTCGGACTTGTGAAGTATTTATTATTAGAGAGAGAGATGGACAGAAGAGTCGTGGATATTAATAATAGATCGATCGATCGCTCGTTCGCTCCTAAATCGCTAAAATTATATTACAAGTATATATAACAATATATTGTAAGTATATTATATATTCAAAACGTTAGGTGCGTCATTTATAAATGTGAATCCCCGCGGCAGACGACTTCCGCGAAATTTGCTTCAACTATTTTAATCTTCACCGCCGTCACCACCCGTCAAGTCATTAATAAATAGAATAGGGTTATAGAATGATATATGTACTTACGTATATACAAATTACAAGTAAGAATCACTTACGATCAGGTTTTCACTTTCGCCACTGCAGGAATCAGTTTCTTTCTAATATCATAATATACTGTACGGCTGTATTGTAACAATGAATCTTTTCGATCTACGATTAACAGACATTTGAACATTTCAAATCATAATCAATTAGACTAATTCAAGAATTTCGCAATAGTAATAATAATGATATTGTAATAATTAAATGCGCTGTCACTCAGTGGCGTAGCCAGGGGGGAGGTGTTGACCCCCCCCTTCGGCCGTATTTTTATCAAAAATATAATGTTTATAATATAGGAATACAATCATTTATTCGTGGTAAAATGAATTCTGTTATGCCGTATTCACGTTATCGACTGCACTGGTGATAATAATCATTATCATTCAATTATTTTATTATTTCAACACGGTTGTAGATTTATTTTATTTTTTTACTAAAAAAAATCCTGGCTACGCCATTACTGTCACTTATATGTATAATATTGTATAAAAACCGTTTTATTATTATTGTTATAACATAAAAGAACCTGTATAATAGAAATTATAAATTAGGATACCATGATGTATAACAAAAGTATTTATCATGATTAAGAAAGTCACACGTTGATAAAACCATCAAAGGTTAATTAATTCCAGTAATACGTTTAAGCCTGTGAAAAGCTTGAAGTCTCCAAATTAAGTGCTTGTCTAGAATTTTATCAAGGTACTTAGTTAAGTACAGAGATTGTTTGATTATGCATTGATTTTAACGAGTATATATTTTATCAAAAAAACGTTTGTAGTATGTTAGTAAAAATGCATAATTTTAGCTGTTTTTTGGCCTATTTAGTATATTATATAAACCTAATTCTAACCTTATTTTTAGCATATAAACACACTATTGTATGATAATGCAATACTGAAAAGTAGCACCTACAACTTATCTATGATTCCTTACACAATAGGTATGTCCTATTATCTCTACAATCACTACAATCACCATCTAAATCCAAATCTGAATGTTCATAATCATTCACTCAAAAACATGTCATTTATTTCCAAACAAACTTAAATATAACATATATATATATATATATATATAACTTATATTGTAGAACTTTATTCTCACCGTCGTTCTTTATTTTTACTTATTTTTATCTGTAACTAAAAAAAAATATTATCTTTTAATTGTTTACATAATTGTAAATTTGTAAAAATACAATTTTTTTGAAACAATTAATTTAGTAAATAGGTATAATAAAAAAAACTTACCGATACTTAATAAAATCACAATATTTATTATTTTTTTTATTTTAACAATATAATATTAATTATTACTATAACCTTTAATGTTATTGTTATATAATACATTATTATGTGAAACATGTAGAAAATATATTATTATTGTGTGAAGTATAATACCGTATTCTAAAATATATACTAGAATGATAAATTAAACAAAAATGTTAATTCTTATTAATTGTAACTCTTGTTACATATTTCTGATTTTAAATCTTTGTGATATTCTAAGCAACATCTGTAGAATGCAGGCTTTACAATTTATGGTTTAATACAAGGGGCGGGGTGGCCCATCTGGTTATCTACGAAGGATTTCTGATGGCGCGTTACATCTTTAACTATTTTATATAGCCTTATGCTCGTTTTCTCTTGTTTGAGATATATGTCGAGCAAACCACGAAATATATGTATAATAGGCATTTGGTACAAAAAAATTGTTTAGTTGACATGTGTCAAAATACTTAAATACCGTACATAAACTGTCACCACATTTTTTTACAAAAATTAAATGATTATAATATGTCGAGTTGAATGCAGATTAAAACGTACACGACCTGCCTAGTCTCTTAAATTCTTGAATGGGTTCACTGGGGTTAGCAAAAAAACTCATTGAATGTTTAATTTGACCATCGAAAAAATAAATTTACAAAAACTATTATATCCGTATAAAAGACAAGATTTTTAAATTGTAACAATAAGGCTTTAATTATCCACCTACT
Source organism: Rhopalosiphum padi (assembly GCF_020882245.1). NCBI lineage: Eukaryota > Metazoa > Arthropoda > Insecta > Hemiptera > Aphididae > Rhopalosiphum > Rhopalosiphum padi. Next base: position 4,388,409 of record NC_083598.1, on the reverse strand, counting down.
TGCGCTTCGGAAAGACAATAAAACGTCAAGTATTTATAGGTATTGGATATCGTATAACACGTAGCGTTATAAATTATAATTAAAATTAAAAATCTCTTATATTTACTTCAACTATGTTTTATTTTTGATATTTATTACGTATATAATATTATCCTTTAAAAAATATTATTAAAGTGAATAACGTTAAATAATTCTATAATATTAATTAAATAAACGAATTGGTGTCGAAATTTATTTATAAAACTCTATATTAAGTAATAAATTCTTTGAAAGGACAAATCCTACATAAGTCTTTGAAGTAATTAAAATTATACGAGTTTATTCAAAATCAAATGATGTTATAAGTCAACCTTTCCTTCCCTTATGTATCTCAAAATATGAAAGAAAATTATTTGTTATAAATAATACATAATATTATCTTAACAATAAATGTAAATAATTTCGATTATAACTTTACGGAACTCGATTTTATGTGGGAGTCCGGCGCCTTAATTTACATACTACCACATCACAGACATCACATCACAAACAGAAATGACACACGCACTGCACAGCAATTCATAATAATATTTTATTATAATAGATTATCGTTCGATTTAAATTTCATGTATACATATTATATTATATCATAGGTGTAGCCATAGGTGTATATAACCTGCAGCAGTTATACATTGTCGTAACAATATACCTACATTGTTTCTTAGTTTTGTCCTCGCGATATACGCTAAAATATGCAAATACATAACATATTATCAATAATATGTACACGTATTATGTGTATCGTAAATTTATAGATGCGTGTGTGTGTGTACATAAATTTGTCGTCAATAACGCGACAACGTGCGGTATACAATACACATAAAGCGGCGGACGAGTTATGCGCGTCGACTGGTTTTTTTTTCTTTACTTTTGTTTTGTTCGTCAATAACTACAACAGAAAAAAAAAAAACGAAATAAAATTTAAAAACATCGGGAAAGAGTAATCATATAATATATATGTATAATATAGACGAAACGACACAATAATAATATAGTATTATTCTTCGACTGTCGTAATCACGTATTGGTCGGCGTGCGTTCTTCTCTCCGTCCGAACACTTAACCGGGGCGAGTGGTAGGGGTTGACTGGGCCACGGAGGTAGTAGGTACACGCGAATTGGAATATCAAACGAAGTCGACCGAATAAACAGCAGCAGGAAATGTCTATAAATTGATATGCTCTACGCGAAACACGAATTTAACGTGCGCCGTTTCAACGAAATAGCAGCATAATATTAATATATAATAATCATAACTCTACGCATATATGAGTAGGAGGTATACGCAAGTGTAGTACGTACACATATTTTAAATGTTCGGTGCGGTTAATTATTGTTGTAGTCGCGTCACATATATTAATAATTAAAATATTGTAATTTATAATATTCTATATAAGTACCTATAACATATTATTATAAATTATAAATAATTATAACTTATCATTTTTTAAAACTGTTTGCTAATAGCTATATGCGTGGCAGACCATTCTGGCAGTAAAGCAGAATTTTCGTTTTTTGCTACTACGTGTAGTAAAAGACCAAAAATACGTTTGGAAGATGTCATAAAAAAGGTGCGAGGTGGTTAATCAAACGAGCCTTACAGCATAATCGTCAATACACTATACATTTTTTGGGGGGATAATGAGAGTATCATATAAAAACCTTCCCCTCCACCCACCCAGAAAAATTTCTTAAATTTTGAAATATAACAATTGTATTTGATATTTATTATTTAGGTCTTGACAAAAATAATTTATTTTTAATAGTTCTAAGTTCTACCTTATAATATGCTAAAAATGTTATGGTTCAACACAATTTTTGATTGTTAATGTATACAAGATAATAAAATATTCTATGATAGCGTGATAGCGTTAATTATTTTTTCCTGTGCAAATTACTACTGTAAATTTTTCTATTCACCACAAATTTTGAGTTGTATAAAATATAATTATTACGACATATATCTGACAACACTGATAAATGATCTATATACAGTGTTTTTGTTTTATTCATTATCAGACTGAATTGAAAATGACCAAATTTTTCACTGTGCGACTGACTCGTATATTATACGCGAATGGTGCATTTACGTCATATACGTGGTGATGTCTCACCATATTTATAGTTACCCACAAATACTAACGTTGATCAATTACGCGAAGTCATAAGTTGTGGGCTAACTTATCAATCGATTTTTGATGTCCATCGGCGTTAATCGCATTTCGCTCTATGCGAATACATCATATACGCATCAGCATTGACATAAGCGTAGTCATTCAGAGCGGAAGTATCTTAGGGGCTATAGTTGGAATAAATTTGAAATCATTATCCCCAGCGGACCAAACATTTTAATGCTGTAAAGATTTTTAAAAACTATTTTAAATCTCGGTCATCATGTTTATTGTTCACGCTACCGCTCATGTGTAATACAAATAGTAATATGCGGAATTGCGGAATATTATCCGAAATCGAATTTCAGAAACATAATAACAATCTGGGAAAACAATTATGATGGTGACGGGGATAAAAACCAGTCGGCGAGACACTGTATAATATTGTTTATCTCTATACAACTGCAACTACAGTCGCCGTAATATTCGCGTATGCATTACTATTATAATGATGAATTTATACGTGTCATGTCACTATATTGCAATTCTCCATATTATGGGTAAACCGCGAACGAACGAGAATAACGAGACGGTTCGAGTAAGGGCGAATGAAAGGATTGGGTTAAGTTAGGTTAATATTAGGAAGAGCTGTGGGGTAGACGAAAAAAATTAATAATTAAATAGTGTGCGCGCCAGCCGTCTGTATAACAGTATATGATAATAACAACGAACGGCCAACTATAACTACAATATACGAGTATAGTGAACTATAATGTAATAATATATGTATAAACATGTGTTAGAGATATACTTTCCCAGACGTGTCTTGAATACGGTTGTTTCGCAATAGGTTCGTTCGCGGTTCGGTCTGTCGCGTCGGTGCTACAAGGTCGGGTGGCAGAGACGCGGCGGAAATCGGAAGACGAAATTCCGAACCGCTCTTGACGCCGCTGCCGTCTTCACACTTTATCATTATATGGTATTATATTGTTACGTCGTGTAGATGATATAAATATTTACAATTGTTCGCATGATGCGATCAACAACAACCAAGTGGGATACACATTTGATTATCAAGACAGCATTTACAACAATTACGAAATATTTTATACGTAAGTGCACACACCTAACTGTTTTTATTACATATTATTTGAAGTAAGAATCATGGATTTACATATAATTTTAATTCAATATCTCTATATCTTTAATTATAATCTTATATATGCTATTTTTTATGAAAAGCTTTGTTTTGGAGACATCGTCATATTTAATGTTTTCAATTGATTGTAAAATTGTATTTATAATACAAATTCCTGAAATTAAAATAAGCTATTATTATTTTTCAAATATTTTTTTTTATAAGGCTTATCTCTTTCCTCTTTCTTATTTAGTCTTTGTATACAATTTTAATATTTAACAGCCATAAAAACGCATACCTAATATTTATTAGCTTTCACCTTTCAGCACTACCTTTTAAACAGTATAGGAATATAATATAATATAATATGCTCGTAGAAAATTGTACAATGTTTACTAAGCTTATTTCACATAATTTTGCGTATTTTTAAATTGAATACGTATTTCGTTGTTTTTGGTGCACAGTCCCGATTATTATTATTTTCTGTTATTTATATTATATTATGTGCAAATAAAATATTAGTCATAACTCATAATATTATAGAATGCTGGCAAAAAAATAGTTTAACAAATTTCCGGCTGTTTTATATCAAAATAATTATACTATTTAGTTTACGATTCAGCGTGGGTTTTTATTTAATATAATATAATATTATAATATACGTAGTATTTTAAATGGATATGATATCCGCTTTTTTTTGTATACGAAATTGAATGGTTTCAAATTTACTATTATTTTTATAGCTGTGAAATGCTCTTATCACCGTGTGAATTTTAATTCAATTTTAGTTGAACGAAAAATCTACAATGAACTTATCAAATTCACAAGCTTGACTCAATACTCGTATAAATCGATATCATTTATATACTTGCCGAACGGTATTGACTTATTTATATAATGATAGTACTATTTTTTTTTTGTTTTACAGAAGAAATGTCAACAATTATCAAATTGTTTCCCTACATGCAACTCGTAGAATGAAAATCGGATAGGTGGAAAGCCGTTAAAAAAATTTCAACAAAGAATGGCTTAAATTTTAAACCACGACGAGTTTAGATCAAAATTCGAGTATTGTCGTTTCTATCACATAATATTGTGTTCATAACCTACCGCTAATCCTCATCACCAAGGCTGCCCAACAATAATGGCGTAGTATTCGTATCTTCTGCCGTTTTTCGTAATCGAATTTCGGTTAAATAATATAAATAAAAATATACATAAACGGAAATTAATTCATCGATTACCAAATCGTTTAGTAACCCGGAAATAATATTGTGAATGAGTTAAACATCCTATAATACGATAACAGTATTCAATTTGACAATGAAAACCGATTGCGTCTGGTGAATATTTTTTTTATATATATATTTAGGCAAGGACACGTGAAAAGGAACAATATTTACAATATTTATATTATTTTATTCCTATTTTTTCTTTATACACAATTTATACCATGTGAATTCTATAACTTCTAAGCCTTACCAGCTACCACTATCCACTTAAAATATTCTGTAGAGTATTTTTTTGTCTTTTGGAACTTTTCTAGCGTATATAAGTTCTCAGCGATCATGTTATCGCATGTTTCATCGAATATCGATTGTGAAATGCTAACATTACCGTATATTATATCAGTATTATGGTGTTGCACGGGTCCACGACGCACGACGTGTACACTACTGAGCTTTCAATAAATTATAATTTAGCCATTTGGGTAGGAAATATGTCAATAATATATAAATATGTAAAAAAAATTTAAAATACTTGAAATACGAATAAATATTGTTAAAGTTAATAGCTTATCAAGGAATAACAACTAATGAGACTTGATTTTCTCGTAAAAATTATTGTTATTATTAGTCATCAAATATATTATTATTAAATCTTGTTGTAATTTAATGTATAATATAAGTGGACCTCCTTTATGATAGTTATATTTTCAAAATCCAAATAGCGTTATAACCAAAAATAAATAAATAAATAATACGAATGTTGAAAATGAAATTTTAATATTGTTGTGCAATAATCTAAACAAATAATAAAATTATCAATCTTACATAATGTATTAATTATTAATCTGTGGGAAACTAACCTAATTAAAAAATATACAATTTATACAAGATTATTATTTGATTATAAACTATAAACCTTATCTCCGGACTTTTAGGCATTATTATTAAAAATTATAAACAAATAGTGACATAGTATTACAATTTTTGATATCCTTTATTAAAATGTACATATTTTTAGATTTTAAAAATAATTTGAAAATTCTGCGTCTTCTCTAAGTCAAACATTAAATTATTCATAGTAAGATAATCTCCCCGTTTATATATATTTAAATTTGTTTTGCTTCTTTTGTCGTAAATAATTTGAAACGTGTTTTATCATGTAATTTAAAAAAAAAATTAGAAAAAAATGTGAAAATCTTCCGATTTCTATGCTAAACAAAAAGTTATAATATGAAAACAACACGCGGGAATCCTAAAACTATTCTTAACCTTACTTATAAAAGTAAAGGCATAATATATTGAAGCGAGTTTAGTCGAGAAATGACTGTGTTGAAAGATTTAAAATAAGGTGCTGTATACAACAGTGGACCGTTGCCAAAATCCAAAAGTCCTTCTCATTCAGTTGGCCTGAAAAAAAATAAAAGTCAAGAAATGGGATATACACATATGCTATAAGTCAAATGTCTCGCTGGAATCGCTTATATAGCAACTCTAAAAAATTATATTTTCTTCTCGCGGCGAACGGTTGACACGCGCTCACATACAAGTACATAAAACTTCAGTATCAAATCTGAATAATAACCGTTAATTTTTTCTCTTTTATAGTATCTATATGTTTATTATTTGAACAAGTCAAACAATAAAAAACAAGTGAAAATTTAAAATATCTTTCTTTCCAAATTTCCAAATAAAAAAAAAAATGTTTTCTTTTAGTAATTGTATTTGGGTAAAACTAAATAAAAGTTATTTTACTAAAAAACCAATAATGCTCAATAAGGAATTATTCAATTATCGGTCATTGGTAAATGCTCATCGATATTATTTATTCAATTTAATAAATACCGGTAAAATGGTACCGAACGTCCATATATATTTATATTTAAGACATCTACAATGTAGTAGTTGCATTAAAATTATATAATTATTATATTGTCATCGTATTATATATTAAATAATATTAGATATAGGACTCTTTTATTCAAATTAAAAGCGAGTTTATTAAAATAACGACAACAACGTGGGATTTAATCAGAATAAACAACGGTTCTCGACGTCAGATAAATTAAATTACACCCGACGCAATTATCGTAATGGGCCGTACTGGGTTCCTACAGCGAATAACGCGACGCAACAGTCGAGTGGAGGACGTTTGTAACAGTCTTAAACGGATTACAGTTTTGGCGGAGATCACTATTACGCTGCTGCTGCTGCTGCTTAGATACTGAGTGTATGAAAAAATGTAATTTAAAAAAATAAAATTAATGGCGGGAACGAACGAATTACGCAATACATATTATACAATATACATTATATTAAAGTATATTATATCCTTGTCGATGTGCAGCACACATCGATATATTTTGTTTGCGTAGTTGTTATATAATAGTGTCATAAATTGGGTAGAAAAAAATGCACTAAAAACTGTAAATTTTACGTAAAAAAAAATAGCGATAACGTAATTTTAAAAATTCTAAAAGTTTGAAAATTATTGTCAAATAATTAATTTTTAATAAATAAATGGTTAAAAAATTATTTAAAACAAATACTTTTTATTGCACATTAAATTTGTTGTTTTACGTTTTTATTATATTTATAGCACCTACAGTGTTCTATATCACAAGAGATATTATAGTATATCGCAATCAAAAGTTATATAATTTTAAAAACGCAATATCGATTTATTGAAAAAAGCTATGCCTAATTATATTGATAACAGTGAAATTTAAAATCAACTGCTTGTTTTTTGGAAGCTAGTTATTATTAGTATCACATTTTTTTTTTTAATATTTGATAATTTCTTCGATACGAAGTGACAAAATAAAATTTAAATGCATTAATAACTCACAGCTTATTAGGTACTGCTATTATAAATCTTCGTATACGAGATAATATTATGACGTACATGATAAGCTGTAATTATTAATAACAAAAGCGAGTTTCCACTATATACGTGTACGTGTAGGACGTAGGTATATGCATGAAAATACTTTTCTGTGATTGTTTGGTGTACAATGTACATGGTAAGCTTTTGGTATAACAGAAAGTTTATACGTTCTTACCACACGTATAACCACGATACCACGATACCACTATTTCCGACAAAACAATCTAATTTGGGTGAGAGCAGCAATCACAAATTTAAAAATATGACCGTGCTTACCAGGGTATTTTTCAAGAAGTGCGTGTATGTGCGTGTAAAATGAACGTGCACGTACACACGAACGGTCCAGTGGAAACCCACATTAAAACATTTTCATTTTACTATCCACTGTTTTCGTTATTTTAAATGTTGAGTCCGTCAAGATTTTAATTTTTTCGGGACGAAAAACTTCATTGACGTTATAAAAATACTGTGTAAGCACTAAATAATTTTTAGCTGAAAAAGTAGAGTATTGTTATTATATTATACAAACAAAATAAACTATTTTTAAATTAATGTATAAAAATGTTGTGTAAACGTTGTATAATTTAACCGACAATTAAATTAATTTTCTCTTATTAACGCATTTCAAACTAACTTAGTAAAAAAATTACTTGCCCAGTTTTGCTCCGAAGTTTATATTTACAAAAATGTAGAGGAAAAGATCGTATTTACTACTTTACATATTATACTTGTTTATTTACGTTACAACGAACTTAAATCTAAAGTGGATGTAATAAAATCTTGCAGTTTACACTGTTTAAAATTATTTGTATTTAAAATTGACTCAATCAAAAAATATAATCAGTTTTAAACATCTTTGCATACTACTGTGAACATCCATTAAATCGAAAACCCGTACCTTAACGATTTAGACATTAAATACAACACGTTTTTGTAATCATGTTTTGCATTAGTTAAGTGGTGTTAATTAAAAAAAAAATGTACAATAAGTCTAATATAATATGGTTTAATCTTTATTTTATACAATTAAGAATAGTGAATTTGAAAATTTGTAGTGGTACCTACAAATAATACAAATTAATACGTATGAATAAAAATAATACATATTACAATATTATAATTTAGGGCAATTGCACACTTACTGCAGTGACGTTTTATCGAAAAAAAAACTCGGCTACAAGCTCCATTAAATTCCATTTATAATAAATAATACCTATTTTACGCGGTCAGACATTGAACGAATGCAGATACTCGTATATGCTGCTTACGATGGTATTCATTGTAATCCCATCGAAATCGGATTTCAATAATACCACACTGCCACCGCAACGTCAACTTATTGTAATCCGACGGACAGACAAATCTATCGAAGATCGATACCTAATATGTGCACCGAAGAATTCAGAACGTAAATAATATTACATACGCGACCTATGTTGACAATATTTTCTTCGACATCTAAAACCTTTAGTCATATTTACTATATATAAATACAATGCGTATTTTGTATACAATAATAATATGCATAATGATTTTAAAATTACTCTTTTACAGTGAAATATTTTTTCGCTAATTATCGATCGAAATATTATAGTTAAGATCTATTATTGGATCTAATAGAACACTTATAATTATCTTATGACACTAGTATTTGAATATTTGATACACACATAGGTACGTCTGAATGTGATTATCTAATATCTATATTCTATATGTATTCATGTACCAATAGTTTATTGTTAAATTAGTTTTTCAAACGGCTAATCTCAGTAAATACTTATAACATCAATACAATTCTTGAGACTCGGAGGGTGTTATAACTTTTTATCTTATAACAGGTTTTTATACGTAGGGTAACTCACGAATGCATTTAGTTTTGACTTACAAAAATCAAATATATTTTTGTTTATATTATATAGGGCCGCTATTAGTTACAGAAACAAAATTGGTATAGACTATAGCCAGCCCTCCATATATGTTGCTGTATGGGATTATTTTCAAATAAAAGAAAATAATATTTAATTTACTGTTTTTAAACATATAAAAGGCAACGTCCTTATATGTTTAAGCTTATAGACTCGAAAATGTGTCTAAAAATTTTGATGAATGTTTCAAGGATATCAAGAAAGTTTAGAGAGTAGTTTGAACTATGTCCAAAAATATACCATGTACTATTTCCAATCAGCCACAGGCGGATTGTCCGTCTTGATTGAATTAGCCCACAAATAGCGAGGTATACCGATGTCGATTCACCCGTGAACTGAGTACACTAAAGCCGAGATAGACCGTTAACGCGCCACAGCTAGTGTTTGTTTATGTTTTTCCGGCTAAAGTCGGGTTAAACAGCTAGTATTATATAAACATTGCTATTGAGCTATGGCGCTAAACAAATCGTAAGTAAATAGTATAACGTACCTGCAGACACGATAAACATGACATTAAGTAGGTATATAATTATGTAAGTTATATAATCTGCCCACACATTCATTTATATAGAATATAAGCGTATTATAACGATAAATGTTATGCTATATACTTCAACCTAATCTGTCAATGATCATCGATGGATCGCAATGAATTCGATATTGTTAGATTCGAATCGAGAATCTGCGTTGATCATTCATTTCTGGAGACCAGCAAGGCCGTGTTTAGGGAGGATACGTGCCCAGAGACGATTAAACATTGTACCTATATATAATTCTAATTTATACGAATATTATCGGTAGTCTGCATTAATTAATACTAAAATAAAGATATGTAATTTATATACTACCGCAAGTATAGTCAAAAACAGTGTAAACAATTTGCACCAAAATGGATAGCTATAAATATTAGATTATTTCGTTTATTGGTACACCATTGACACGTTTACGGTGGAAGAGACTCGAATGACAAAAATATTTTTTTTTGTATTTATAACTTATTGGCAAAGTTATACAGGTACAATAGGTACATCATCACATTATTTTAAAATTCGTGTATACTGTATGTTTATAGACAAAACTACATTCATATTATCGCCTAATATATATTGTTTCATTTTTTTTTTATATTTAGAGAACTACAAAAATATTTATAAAATATATATTTTTTTACAATAACACTTAATCTGTTAATGGGAGGTAATAGTTAAGTACTGCATCGTCACACGACGACGAAAACATTATATTGGTGGAAACGCCTTGTGACGACGACGACGACAACGTCCGTTTAGGTCGTTTGCGAGTACGTGACCGCCGGAGACGACGGCGTCGGGATCTCACGGAAATCGCATACGCAAAAAGAACGACTGCATGCAATCACCATAAATCAGAGATTCGACTGGTGACGGATATGATGGGCCCCAGACGGGACGTCGTCGTTGCTGGAAGACATTCCAACACCTCTCCCTCCTAACTACACACTTACACACCAAACAGTATCCACACAGCACATACGACGAAAACGACGATAATAATAATAACAAAAATAATTTGTGAATAATATAATTTAACGGAAACGATTACCTCTGAGTCTTTTGCGTCAATTCTGATGCATCCAATAAAATAATGTTAATATTTATAATGAGTAATGACCACGTTACGACATTACGTACTAAATAATATTATAAGTAATATGTATTATAGTTTCCAAAGTGCCTTCACTAGAATGTTTCTTCATTCAAAAAAAGCCTCTTAATACCTACAACACACAGCTGATTTTAAAAATATTTTATACGAGTAGATTGTGTAATAAAATATGAATATTAAAAAAAATATATGTATACGTATTCGCTATGCTAAACATTAAACATAATATTGGTAGAATTCGTCATTATTCCTTATCCCGGGTTTACGCCTATTTATATTATCATATACTTCAATCCAATCCTTCATCTTCTTTGTTCTATATATTTGGCCATCGTACATCATAAATATGTCACTATTTTTTTTTTTTTAATGTCATTTATTCTATGAAAATTTACAATCCATACAATTAATGGACAAATGGTACAATAAGTAAATGTGATGAAATGAATATAATGAGACGATGAGAAAAAGACAATGAATAGGAGTTTCACATATGTCACTATTTATGCAAGTATGCTTACACTATACTACGGTAGCACATAAACAACCTAACCTACAGGAATTGAGCACTAATAATTTGTGTGAAAAAATTTCAAATAGTTAAAATTAAACGGTAGGTAAGGTAGGGCCAAAGTTCGAATTTCCCGGCAAACGGGTAAAGCTGGAATTATAAAAACCTTTCAGCAATTCACAAAAATTGAGCACTAATTAATAATCTTCCAGGAATTCAGTATGATATAGCCATTTCAAAATCTAATTTGTGCACATGGTTATAAAAAATGGAATACATAGTATCCAGTATACAGTTTTCTTGATTGATAATATTATTATTTAATTTAATTTTTCGGCTACATTGATTATTTTAATAAATTTGTTATTAGTTATTACAATAATACAATTATATAAATTATGATTCATAATGCTAAATAATTATAATTTATCATAATTACATAAATTATAGCCATAGATTTAACACGCATTGAAAACTGTTAAATATGTATAAACTACGTAACTTAGGCAATTATATTCACTATAAATTGACAAAATATGTAAAATATATTTATAATATAACAGCAAATTTAATATCAAAACCCAAAAGTATTGAAATACAAGAATAATAAAAATACAATGTGTATAAGCTATTCATTTGGCCAAAATATCTGTTAATATTATTGAATAAATTTATTCTATTTATTATAATATATTATGCAAAATCCAACTTGTAATTTTTAATATTATACACTATATTGCGATCCAGTAGTAAAATTTAAAATACATTTTGGACCAAAACTCAATGCCCTAGCAAAATTAACAACCTTGCAAATGTATTTATTCACTGCAGCCTTGCTGGTTACGATTTATAACTAAAATAACAACATACTATCATATTATTATACATGCATTGCCAACAAGACACCACGTGTTTAAAATAAATACAATAAAATCACGTAAAGAGTGAATACACTAAAATATTTCTAAAAATGCAATCTCTCAACTTCTATATGATTACGTCGATTATGACGCATTGTTGTCCTGATTCCTCACAATTTTCTATCGTATATGACACAGAGAGATCACTAATTAATTTTTACGAGGGTTCGTTTTGAAACTTAACAAACTTCCTGAAGTCTAAATATTTTTAATATCTTTTATTTATATTAAATAATTGTTATTAATATTCATTAAATATATATTAATTTGGTATATACCAAATTGTCCAAATTACAATCGCAAAAAAAGCTATTTTCTAACACCGCATTATCTAAATATATCACGCACCACACCTTTAAAATTCTTAGATATTGTTATTTTAATAATAATTACTTGTATAGAAAAATACGTAATACGACCTGAAATAACTGAAAATATTTTTATTCATCATAATATTATAAAAATATAAAATATAACGTAAAAACGACATAATATATTTTATAATTACGTGACCATTAAGGTTCGTAAAAAATGTGTCCGCCATCCGGATGCGGCTACAGTCCACCATTTAATTGACCCCTGGTATATATTGTAGCTATAGCCTAGATATCCGAAACAGTAATATACGTATAAATTCTATCTGAGAATTGAAAATTCCAATTTTGAAATGCAATTAAAAACGTTGTTTATCGCGATGGCGTTAAAAATATAGGTTGTGACAATGTGATCAGTTAGATAACTGGATTAGGTTAGGTTAAATTAATCGAAAGTATAAACTTATAGATATATTATACAAAGTAATGTCTGTTGTTATGACGCAGTAAAAATATAAGGATGATAACAAAAATTGTACTAAGCGTAAAGCATTATAACTATAATAATAAATATTAATAATATACACATACATTTATAATAAAAAATGAAATTTTTAATTTTTTAACGGGTTTTTAATTCTATTAATATATAATAAAATTGACATGACTTTGATTGGTGTTGTTAAAATATAATATTAGACGATAAAACAAGTTGATTTATTTTTTTATTAAAGTGTTGTTTACATAGATGCAGTGAACTGTCACGATTATTGTTGATTTAATGAAATATTTTTTAAAAGACAATAAATTAATATCTAATGAGAATCGTCTCCTCGTGGGGTCCTTTGGCATTTGGATAATACTCTAATGGACAAATGATACTCAAAATATTATTGATAAGTTAATATCTAATTGAATATGAAAATACCTTTTTTTTATTTAAACGATTAATGCGACGATTGGCGGGCAACACGAGCGCGATGCTAATATAATACTTGAAAGTCGTAACAGAAATAATGTTATTTTAGGTATAATCATGATGTGGTGAACCGCGCGACGACGACGACGCGTGCCGCCATGAACCGTTAAATGGGAGAATCGTCAGTGGCGTGGACGGACGGGTCCGTTCGGCGGGAAAATAAAAATCCCTCTTGTTTTCCGCCGCGCACATCACAATGACCCGATAATTAGACCATTTGCATAACACATATTATTATATATTATACGTCGCACGGGTCATTTCATTTTTGGGGCTCATTGTTTCCCGACGAATTAACCGCGTTCGTTCGTCCGTTTGTTACCCGCCGTTTCAAAATTCTATGCGATCCATTTACGCTCGCCTAGTAGTTTGAAAATGTCGTATCGTACATTATTTACGTAATTACGTTTCACAATAATATTAATATTGTGTTAAAAACGCAACCTGTAGTCTTCAACGAGGTTGACGGCCCATCGTATACTTTTATGTACTGCTTTCAACCCCTAACCCCACAATATTTTTCTTAAATAACAAATTTATTCAAATCCTGGTTTTTGGTATGTCTGGATTTTTTAATATACATACAAAATATATTAACAAATTACTTGAGATGTATCCCGTAACGATAAAAACCTCATTTTTTCAAATGAAAACCACCTTTTTCACTATAAATATGTATAGTGGACTTTGAGGATAATATTCCTTAAAAAGATTTTACACAAATATAAAATATATCCTAATATTAGATCTAATATACTTGGAACATTTTTATAGGTAATACATTTTGATGGGTCAATATTAATTACTAAATTTTTCAAATCATAATAGCCCCCTTATTTATCATGAACCTATTGGCTATTACCCTTAATAGGTACCTACACAAAGTTAAATAATTCAAAAACAACTCTTTCGGATTTTGATTTTGATGGGCCAAAATTTAAAAAAAAATTATCGGTTTAAGTTTAGAACCTAAAAAAATTTACAGTAGAAAAGAGTAGTTCTCATTAGAAAAAGAGAAGTTTGGACACCTACACTTTAAAAAAAAAGGATAAGCATGGGGAATCAGTCTGCATGATACACGGTCGCTCGAAAAACGACGTACTACTCTATACGATAGGTAATAATAGTAATATATAATTGTATAGACACAATACAAACATAATATTATAATTATAATAATACATAAATTATTATAATATTACCCGGTGAACCCGTCAATTGTTTGTCTATTCATCAGACCGCCGACGACATGTTCTCTGAAACTATATTATAATATTATTGCGACGTATAATAAACATATGATATAAGTCACGTTGACTATGCCGTACAACGATGACGGTAGTTAATAACACTGCGAGACGGTTCACTCTCGTGTGACGATGGCTAACGTTCATTACCTAAATACTAAATAGTAAATGCTTAATGATATATATAATAATATGACGTATATGTATATTACGATGTTATGTCATTGGCGCGGATGGTATCATATCGTCATTTCGACCCAGTCTCGATTTCATTGGTTTTTTCCGCTGTTAAATGTTCCAAAAATGCTCCATTTACGCATATATTAATAAAATACACTAAATGCGTTTATTTTTTTATTATTTGCTTGTTTTTACACCGAAAACTGTATACTTAGTTCATTAATTGTTTTAAATTCAGATAGGTAGGTACGTTTTAATAAATATTATTTGTTATATTAATACACCTACCTACCTACCTACCTATTTTTATATTATCTACTCTCTATATTATATATATATAATAATTTTACAATATAGATATATCTATTATCTACATAAAAAATAAAGTGTTTAAAAATAATACTGGCTTTAATAATATACTGTTGGTCATAAACTCATAAACAATATACCAATATACCATCATGAAGCGGGATTAAAACCTAAAATCAATGAACTATAAAATATATATATATATATAAATATAATATAATATACATATTAATATTATTATTGTTTATTTATTTAGGCTTTGTACTACAATATTGATTTTGACACTTAGGTGAAATGGCAATGAAAATATATTATGTACCATTAATAATAGTATTAATCATCAAATAGACACTAAATCGTCTAATTTACATTAAAAAAACAAATAATGCTTCATTCGTATGTTTAAAGTTATATACAAATTTAAAATAAATTTAATAGGACAAACAAAAACAGCCATAAATACGAAAAAGCCGTTCAATTACGATATACTACTACACGATACATGTTTTAATGTCCAATATAAATATTATTATTCTATATGAATGCAGTGGAAAATATTCCAATATTGTCGTGTCTTACACCATATACTTATTATTTATTATATATTTTTATATATAAAAGCTAAATTATTATGCGTTTATTAGTAATCTGTAATCTCGGAAACCACAAAAACTATCGAAGCCATATTCACATATTATTAGGTTTGGTCGGAATTCCCATTAGTTTTTGTATTATCACCTATGTCTGATTATTTAGTAAATTTTAGTTTATTGATAAATTCTTTTAGATCACGAAAATCGAGTATTTTTTTGTTTATGTATTCGACCAATTTTTACGAAAATTTAAGAAATTGTTCTAAGATATACCAGAAAAGTTTAGAATAGTTTTAACCAAGTTCATAAAGCAATTTGTCCGTGATCTGAGCCATTGAGATACACTAAAACCAAAATACACCGATAAAACGTCATATTTTATATTTGTTCAAATTGTGTTCATTTTCAATAATAAGCAGAAAAATGCCAAGCACAAACTGTATAGTACACTATAGGTTATAAATTTATGATATTTAGCCATCTATAAATATTATGAGTACACTAATGTGATACCAAGTAAATAAAATCCACTACCGGCCTATCCCGATCTTTAAATTTGATGACAATTTTCAACCTACTGAAAAAATATTACTAACTCGTCAACGAGATACAACTATTGAATTGACAGTATACGGTGTAATATTCTGATGGTAAAGAAAAATATAAAAGTTACATAACAAAAACCAATAATATACATTTGTTGTGCAACCCTGGGCACATGGATTTTAAAGCATAAAACAGGAAACACGATTGGAAATTAAAAAAAAAACCTATTCGATTATCAGTATAATATGCGTATGATATTATTATTCAACAGTATGAATAAAATAATATTATATACATATCGTCACATCTAAATCGCCCATATACGACAAACCTATATAGGTACACGAGTACGAGTTATCATTGATAGTCATAAAATTTAAGTTAACATATTTACGTTCTTATACCGCCCGGTGACCATTAACACTTATCAGCGATACAGAAAACAAACTTTAATGTGTACGATGACCGACTTCAAAACAAAACATAAACAATGCATATATTAGATTCTGAACGGAGTTATATAGTATATCAATGATAAGATTTTTTAGTGTTTGTCATCACATTTTTGGAGCAGAAAAATGTCCTTTTACATTGGAAGTGGTTATTCGTATAACATTTAATCCAATAAATTGATACTATACCAACCAAATCCTCCTTTAGCTATTGGCATACAAGATATACAACTACGTATGTACGATATACTTACGGTTTCAAACGTTCAGTCTATCACTATAAACAGTTGAAATATAACATATGTACTAAGCTTTCAAATTACTCGGTAAACTATAAAACAACCGGGTGTGCGAACAATGGCGTACATATCTAATAAAATATATTATTTATACATACAGTTATAATATAGTAATATGTACGGAAAATATCTTTTGGTGTATTCTCAATCCTATTTTATAATATTTTATTACACAATGCAAAAAACATTCCGCGCTTAAAAAGTTTGGAAATGGATACCATACGTATATAATTTTTCAAAATATATGCGAATTGGGAACATCGTAATATTATATAAAAGAAATCCTGATCGACTGATTCATAACAACGTACAGCTTAAATTAAAATAGCTCGAGACTTCAAATTTTTATGGTACATTCGTATCACCAAGTATAGCGAGGTGCACTAAGGAGGACCAAAATATAAATGCATTGAAATTCGCATTTTAAAGAGATGTTCACACAGGGATTTGTTAACTCACAAAAACGAATATGATTTTAGATATGCGTTTTATATCTGGTTAAAACTGTCCGAATAGCTGTGTAGTATATAACGAAGTTTAAAAGTATAGCCACAGGCAACGCCGTGTGCGGGATCAACTATAGTACCTACTTTATATTTTAGGTATATAAGTTGTGGTAACTGCAAAAGCGTTATTTTACCTTAAAATATTTTCAGTCTTGAACAAATAATTTAAAAAAGTCGTTCCCGCCTGTAAATATTATAATATCACTGTGTACGTGAAGTCGTGAACTGGACCCAAGCCAACAGCAGCGATTGCCTAATAACTATTGGCGCCAGGTGAGGGACAAAATAGGTAAGGTAGTATACATAATAATATACTCACGCGTACGACGACGTGACAAGTTTCCTCTCGGACTGCTCGCATTTATTTCCTGATGGGTGACCGGACGGCGGACACGTTGAGCTGAAGACACCGCTGGACGAAGCCTTATAACTCATATTATAACCACACGCCATACAATCGGTTTCAGTTGTTTGCTCAGCCGTGAACTCCACTCCACATCTGTAATAACAATGTATTAATATAATATCATAATTTTGACGAGTATTATTTATATACTCATGATTTTGTAAAGTTTAATTTGTATAAAATATGTCATGAATTGTATAAGATATAGGTATATAACTCAAATTTAAATAGGTACAATCGTTGATAGACCGTTAAGATGTTTGTGCATCATATTATATTGTATTATTATATTATTTACTAACAGGATGCAACCAAAAAGAGGAGACGGCACTTTTTTCCTAAATCCAACTAGTGTACTTACTACTTGCGTAGTGTAGTATTATATTATATTGTTGATCACTAATATTATTTTAATTTAGTAATCATCCTCGTCGTAATTTTTATTTTATGACGAAAAATAATTTTCAAAAACGTATAATTATATTATTTATATCATGTTGTGTAGTGTATGATGTGCCCAACCGTACCTAACTTAACCTTGTAAGTTTGTTACCATATACGTGTAATATTGACGATAAAAAATAATCACCTAAATGTGTTTAAACCCTTTTATTATTATATAAGTAGTACGATAAAACAAAATTTTGGAAAATAAAACATTACCCATTATTCAGGTAATAACCGGATTTCTAGTTACGTCCAGGATCCGATGAGGTATTTATTGTACGGTGGTCGGAATTTATGTTCCTTTACAATTAATATACCTACTATAGACATATAATAGTAGCAATAACTATACGTCTATACATAATAATATGTATATAATGTATATTTTTATACTCAAAAACTTTCCAAACAAACGTTTTGCATATACAAAAAAAACTGTACGAATTAAATAAAAAAATACTACATCAATAAATTATATTATATCATGTTTCTGCTAAAAACAAAAAAACACATACTTATAAAAACGAGAAATATATCTTGTGGAATTTAATGGGGCGCTTCGAGATGATAATGAAACATGACTTATCTGTCACGCGCATTTATTTTAAGACGATATTATACTTCCCGAAAAATGTCGAATCGTTAATGCCACCGAGTATAAAAAACGGCGTAAACTTGTGAAAACAAAGTGCGGATGAGGGTTGATAAAAAAATAAAAACAAAATAAAAATGTAGCAGAATACGAACGTCGCAGTTCGAATGATCTGCATGACACTTATTACTTATCGTTATCAGTTATAAAAAATCTACTAATATCGATAAACAATGTGTATAATTTTCAATTGGTATAAAACAAAAATATTATATAACTAATTATATATATAAATATATATAACCATATAGTTTGAGAATTGTCTTAATAAAAGCAATTATTTCGATCCGAACAATCTGCCAGGTTAGGTTCCATATCAGGACAAAATTGTGAACACTATACTTTGTTAACTGAGACTTCTTTATGTATTAATTGATTCACTAATTAATTTAGGAAACATATTCATTTTATTGATTCCCATTAAATGTATTGTAGTTAATTCTTGAATTTCTGTCTATTAGCGTTGTAGAGGAAACACCGCGTGAAGGTTAGTTATACAATAATATGTCTCCCAATATTAATTAAATTTGGTTCAATCGCTATATTATAGCTGTATTTATATTACATCCTATTATTATTTAAAATAAAATCTAACTTTTTTAATCATAGTCATAATTTGATTTTTTTTATGACGTATACTAATTAGGAGAATATTGAGGGGAGTTAAAAATTTGAAACATATCGTTTCAAAAATTGGTATTTTACAATAAGGTTTTGGATATATTAAAAGATCATTTCCCTCGTAAATACTTATTTCTTAATTTTCTATCACAAAAAGGGATTCATCTTACTTCCAACTCTAAATTTCCCCGGGAATAAATTAACCGGTTTCGATTTTTTTTAGGAAACAGTTACCTGGGAATCAACCCGTACCCAGCCGTTATACAAATTAAAAAAATAATATTAAAATTAGATTTATTAGTTACATTAAATATCTATGAACAACATAACAATGTAATAATGAATGCTACATAATAATATACGTTTATATATTTTTTTTTTTTATAAATTTTAGGAAGAAGCGAGATGGATGAATTTATACATTTCTACTATATATTGCCGTATCAGAATATCGTAATTTAACAATAATATTGGATGTGCAGTTGATGTTTAAAATCATTTCAAAATAAATAAGTATACGTATACATCTTAAAAATGTTTTTTAACTATGCGAGTAATCCAGAAAAAAGTAGCCATTAACACACATTGTAGACCCTCAGTGAGATTATACAACGCGATACACGCGTGTATAGTGTATACCTATAATAAAATACCTAAATAAAATACGAGATTTATTAAAAATTTTAAATA
This sequence comes from Rhopalosiphum padi, assembly GCF_020882245.1. NCBI lineage: Eukaryota > Metazoa > Arthropoda > Insecta > Hemiptera > Aphididae > Rhopalosiphum > Rhopalosiphum padi. The sequence goes on along the minus strand of NC_083598.1, from coordinate 4,367,768 downwards.
TCTGTTTAAAAAAAATAGTTATAATAACGGAAAAAAATACCACGACCCATGGACCAACCAATAAGCGGTTTAGGTATAACGTGTATATGGGTAATTGGAGCGCGCTGACTGGAGGGTCTTCGTCGTGGTCGGTCGTAAATTTCATCTTAGAGATTAAAAACGTACGATACGTAAAAAACATAAACATTTTTTTAACTTGTAGGTGCATCTATGTATATGTATATAAATTATTTGGTGTTTCAAAAAAGGATCTTTGGGCGACTGGTCACCTTTTTATAAAAACAATAGTGGTTTCCGGAAAACGGATAATATAATAGTCCCCACCGTCTCGTATATGATATTGATATGTGGAGTTGTAATAATACGGCTTCGATCGATGAAACTAAATCAATAACAACCGATTTTTGCGTATGAACCAATCTAATATTATATTATTATTATCATCAACATCACCATAGTTTCGTTAAAACAAGCGTTTATCATGTTAAATAATGTAAACGCAATTCACCCGAACGACCATTAATATTTCAAAACCATAATTAGGTATATGCGTTGAAAAAATGTTTTACATATGATACGAATATTATGAAGTGAAAAAAATGGTAAAACGATAAAAAAATAATAATGATGAAACATGTCTAATATAATAATAATTAATAAAAAAAATTTTTTAATCCATTCAACCGTATTTTTTTAACTAGTGAGGTTGTATAATCAATTTAAATAGTTAATTAAATAATTACATCAAATTCGAGCAAAAACTGTTATATATGTTTTTTGTTTTTTGCTTTTAATTTGGTATAAAAATATAAGAATATAAAAAAAAGTAGAAATAAATAGTATAATTTAATGAATTGTATTTTAAAATTTTAATATTTTAATAACGAAATATAATGAAATACTTAGAGCTCAAGGTTAAATAAAATATTCAAAAAGCCACAACACGATAGTTATTTCTTGAATCCTTTTAACCGACGCATTGTGATTCGTGATGACCATAGGAAATCAAATTTCGCTTATGAAATCAACTCGATTTTAAACGCAAACATTTCGGATTTATACGATTCATATATATTCAGTATGAACATAAAAATGCACATAATTCAAGCGTCCAAGTCTTAGGTATACCATTTATACCTTAAAATGATACGAAATTGCACTTGAATCGGCGTCTGTCACTTTTGTCAGTTGTTGACGCATTTCCGCTGCATAAAACCTGTAAGTGTATTTTATGAGGGTGAACACGTAGGGGAAGGTTAGTGGTTATTATTGCTGCGTGGATGATTGTGTATGTGCTAATATGTATAAATATCTACTCGTGAAACTCCTTTACTGACGACAAGAGGACTCAGAAGTGGTTTTAATTAATTTCGTTTTCCGTTCGAATCGCATTTACTTTTATTACGGTTCCGGTCGACTTGCAACGGTCCCGTTGTCATACCACCTCGAAAAGCTTCTCTATCCGAAACTACCACTATAATATTATTACACATTACAGTACTATACTATTATAAGTATACAACTGATAGCTAGTAAAGCTAGTTGTAGGTACTTTGACTAAATTAAAGTAATAATACTACTATATTATTGCAACGGGAATGCCCACCCATTTTCCCGGTAATGAACATTTATTGGACTTTATAATATATTATATTATGTAAAATCACTACAAATATATTTTTCGAGGCACCGAACGACTGTAAACATCGGTGCTCGCACATCACTCGAGGAACGCTAAGAAACAAAAGTCTGCGCCAACCCACGGATACACTTTACACATACGTAAAAATTTTTCGGTAGGAAAAGTTAGTGAATTGGACAATAAGTAATAAAAAATTGGAAACCGTCTGCATTACTCATTGCTGTGTTACATATTAAACATAAGATATGCAAATATCAAATACGTAATATTATTTCAAGATATATTTTTGATTCTGAGCGTGGCGATGAATGTATTACAAGTATTATACAATGATACGTGTCTGTGTTTTTTTTTATGTGTTTGACATTACCTTATTTAGAAGTGAAAACTATAAATTTTCATCTTTGAGAGAAGAAAATTACATTTGGTACTTTGAAAATGTAAAACAAAAATGCCAAGTGCTTTTAAAATAATCATAAAAAACTAAAAAAAATAAACTGTGTCTTATAGTTGTACCTACTTATATAGATAACATAATGGTTTGTCTCGACACCGGAAACGGCCTATATACGGCCCAATTAAAAATACTATATATATATATGTAATTTGTATAGTAAATACAATATACATCTATCGACGTTTAAAAGCCGCATGCGTATCGTCACACACAGGAAATTCGTTTTTATTTTCCTCGTATTCTTCTTCTTTGTCGCCACCACTTGGTCGGATGTTCATAATGCCTACCTATTTTCCTTCTCTACTACTCCCTTACCATCACGCAAAAGACGCACCCAAAAACGATTTAAAGTATATTTAAAATATTTGTAAAGAAAGTACTTCAAAAATATGTTAAGTAGTTATTCTAATTATATTAATTCCATTACTATAGAAGAAAGACCGTTTTAAGTAATGTAGTATTTTAATTGTTTATGTGTTACCTATATTTGAAATTTTAAAAGAGAACATCGTTGAATTAATTTAATAATAATTTAACACGCATGAGACCCGTACTTCTATTTATTTATTTTTAAAATCAGGGATCCCTACAATCGGATGTAATAAAAGGTCGTAAAAAACGGTATAAATATAATAATATATGCACAGTATAATAATCCTCGAAAACAAAACTAATAGTATCTATAATGTGTGATATAACCAATTCAACAACGTATCGCTAGCACAGTTTTAACACTTAAAATTCCAAACCGTTTGTAAGTTCTTACCTATGCATTCGTACATAATACTATAAAGTCTCACGATACCATTGATAACAATAATTACCTAAGATCTCCGCTGTTCGTAATAAATGATTTTCTTGTTTGTTTTATAATTTATAATAAATTATAGAATTAACGACCTCTGCGAAGAATCAAAACAAAAATAAAAATCGAAACGAACATCTTAATAGTCGTAATCATATACGAATTAAAAACCTTACCTTTTTTAAGAACTCGATCGTAATATTTTACTACATTTAAAACATATAGATACGACTCGTTGTATAGGTACTCAAGAGAAAGTAAAAGAAAATAAGATAAATAATTTATACCTACGATTTTTTTTTTAACACATAATTATATTTGGGCCGTATTATTATTCGTATCAGGTATTTTATCAATATAAAAACGTTATACTCGAGTACGTTATTGTTTATTTTATATAATTAAGCGATTAATGAAATATTAATGTTTATTTTCACGTAGATTTTCTATACGTTTTCTATGATGTAAAAATGTTTCGCCCCATTTTATCTACTTATTTAAACGTTTTTTTAAATGTACCTACCAATAATAATTATAAATATCTTAACTATGCCTACTGCCTGGTATTAAAATTAATAGTATATTTGAATGAGCTTAAAAAAAATATTCTATCGGATTAAGATTTTCAAATATTAGTATATGAATATAAGTACCCACCTATATTATTTTTGAAATTTTTATTTCACAAATTCGTATTTATTAGATAAATTTTATTTAATAAATTATAAAACATATTATTATTATAATATTAGGTACCTACTGGATAAGAACTATGGTGTGTGGAATTTAATATAACTATAGTAGGTATAATTAATTTAATTAATTTAATTTTAATTATTTTTTAATAACGAGAATAAATAACTGTTTTCAATAATATTTATTTTAATCAGTTAAAAGTTTGAGTTCAATAATTTCATGGAGTTCAATTTTTTTCGAATCTAAGAGAGTATAACAGCCCCTTCTTTTATTTTCCTATTCGAGTGCTGGATGTAAAATAATACTTACAATTCAATTGATACTGATTTAAATAATCTAAGCAACTCGATCAATGTAAAACACATAAATAAAAACTATTTTAAAATTTAAAACTCATTTTTGATTGCAACAATTTATGTTACAGTAAACACTGTACACATTTACTTTTGTGTGTTTACTGTTTACACTATTGCTGTTTACATTATTTTTACGGCGAAAACGAAACTTGACGCGAATCACTAGTTGAAGTATTTTGGAAAATGTTTTTTTTTATGTTAACCCTCCATCGTTTTCGTTATAACATAGATAATCTAGACACGTTTAGAATATAAAATCTAAGCATTCGATGGAAAAAGTTTTAACATGACGGCGTCGAACACTCGGTACCCGAGGGGTAAAATAAAAATTGATTCCTTATACTCCGCAACTTCACAATTGAAGGACACTAACGGAGTATCGGTTTTTTTTTTTGAGATAGTACATAAGTAAAGTACAGTTTCCGGTTATGTGCACATACGCGCACCAGGACTGCTGCCCACTGGAATCATCGAAAATATTATTAAAAACTAACTACATAATATAACTGTACTGTCGAAATAATGCACTGTACAACTGTAAAATGTCAATTTTATTTTCGTCCTATTTAATCTAATCTTGATAAAGTTATCCATACGTATGTTATTTGTTTCGTATACAATTCTCTAGTTATAGCCAAAATTATATTGCAATAGAGACAAAAAAATATAGATTAGATATAAACAGAAAGTCTAAACATTTTTGTCTTTACCCATAAACTGAATCATCTATTCAATAATACCATATTAGGTTTGAAAACTAATTCGATTTTTGTAAACAAGTTTGACACATAAAACTATAGAGGACTGTTTCCAACTCGTTTAAACTAGGTACATGAAAAAAAATCTGAGTCTTATACGGGAAAAAAAGCTAATACTATTATTATCGGAATTTACTATTATTTAGCTGTCACAAAATTACAATACTAAATAAAATAATGTTTACTTATTTTACGCAAAGTTTAGTTTAGGTGGGAATATTGGTTTGTATAACAGGAATAGATTGCGTTATTATTTGTCAAGGAAAATGATAACTGAAAAATGTCTACAGTAATTGCTAAAGTAAAGACAATGAAATTAAAAAATAAATAGGAAAATATAATAGGAAGTATAAAAAACGCTTTTTGTTCTTAAATAAGTATTGTGTATAGGTGTTCTTGATTTCCACGTTAATTAGTTCATCAATCAATTATAATTCAATTCATCAAAGGGTTAATAATAATATTTTCTTTTAATATCTCATCTATAGTTATACCTATATAAAATATTAAAACTTTAAAATACTCATAACTCACTTCAAAATAAGAATATCAGTAAAAGGCTACGTGATGGTCAGTAAATGATATTCTTACCTTTAAGTTTGATAATAAATAAATTAACTCTATAATATTGAAGTTAACGGCAATAAAAAATGAATTTGCTGAAGGTACGGAGACAATCACATGCGGGTACGATGTCCTCTTAAGAATGACATCAATCATAAATTCATAATCAATATTACCTATACATATCTACACCTCCCATGTATTTCCTGAATGAAATTACACAAAATGTGTATGTTAAAGCCGCGGTTCTTATCGACCATATAGAGGAAATATTAATTATTAATTATTATGTTACATTTTTTAAAGTATACGCGTTACAGACTACAGTGTCGCATTGCATTCATTTCCGCGTCAGTTGCGCGTTAAAGAAATTTAAAAGAGTGCACATTTTGTATAATATGAACGTAAAATCAAATCACGGTGTAAACGTATTTAGAATATTATACAATAACCACGGTCCACGGTATCTTCGGCAACGGGCAGATGGACGATCATGCGATATCGTGTATTCGCGAGTCTCCGCCGAAAGAGACATTTCATACTTCGAACGAAGGGGCCGCGGACTGCAGGTGGTACGGCGGTGACGGTGGGTGGAGGGCTATAGGGTAATATAGTATATATATATACAGGGCTTAAAACTCGAAGATATTTTTAAATCGTTCTAACCCGGTAGTTAGTAGGTACCCATCAATACACATATATACGTCACTCTCGATGTAGACACCCTGTATACGTACAACAATAATATATATATATATATATATATTGTCATATAATACGAGTACACGCGTTTCCCTTCGCCCCTCCCGTGCAACAATAGCGTAATTGTGTCGGCGAGCCGCTGCCAAGTATCCGTATATATATATATATATATACGTATATATACACATACATAATACATACATATATATAGCCACATGCATGCACATAGGTACGTTTTCGACCTCATCGGGACTTGGCCCACAACGCAACATCGTTTTTATACGTACGCAGTCCTCTCGGTGCAGCGGTAGTGCACACAATGATACATAATTTATTATATTATTATATTGCGCGGCGTCCCATTCAGGGATCGGGACCGCTGTTTTTTCTTCACGCTTTCCTTAGAATTTTGTCTGTGCGACGGCGGAGGCCCGAATCTCTTTTGACGGTTTTCGTTTCTTCCCTCCACATAATAACAATTATATATACACTATACACGACATTTTTTTCCGCAATACGTCATTGTATACAGCGTCATATTATGCTGAATGCGCTTTGCTGCAGCGACCAGGACGGGTCAGAGATTACGCGCGCACAATGCGTACTACGTGCACGCATATTTTAGATCCCGATTCACATATAAACATGACACACACACACACATAATACACATATATGCCATATATATACAACATATAATATGAGGGTACACGCAGGCGCGTGCACATCGAATCTATATTATAATATTACATATATATAATATATACATTGCGGGCACACGCCGAAATCGCCTGCGGGACGCTTGAATTTATAATATACCTGCCTACGTCTAACTATAAAAGAAACTGGTCCAAATGATCTCTATTATTGTAATAATCAGGGATAAAATGTGTGAATTTATACATTTTAAAAAGGCAAAATTGTAAAATATGCAAAAATATGAACTTGAAAAATATTATATAGAAAAAATATATAAAAAAAAACTGTGTTATTAACAATAATGACTATTTATCTAATACTGTAACGTATAGGGTAGTGGCCACGGAAAAAATACAAAAATAAACAGGATTATTATCTTTATATTAACTAAAATAAAAAATAAAATATTATATATACTATATACAATACAAAATTCATTACATTTTTACTCTAAATACTAAATGCACTATATATTAATAAATATTTTAATTTAACTTTATTTTTATACCAAAAATCTATTTTTTTTTCCAAATGTTAATGAGTAAACATTTGATTTTTAAAAATATGACAACTCAAGCTATATTTTTGATACTGAAAACTTGGTTTCACAAAAGTATATTGACACAAAATTAGATAAACGTCATAATAATAAGTAGGTATGTGCGTTTTCGTTTTCCGTCTAACGATCATGTTGCAATATTTCGTTTACCTATCGCGGCGACCACTGTCACCGGATCCGAAAAATAAACTTATTTACGCGATATGTCGCCCTCGGCATTTTCACGTTTTCTTAATCATTTAGTAAAAAAATAAAAACACATTATAAGACGCGATATCAATGCGTGTTTTACCTTATTTTAAAAAGGAAATAATAACATGTTATTCGGCAAATCTAATCAGCGGACACGTCGAATACGTGAAAATTTCAAATAGGTACAATCCACATGTTATTCTTTTTAGATTAAATACTGTCGAAATAAATATTATTTTCATATTATTATTATCGGAACAATATTATAACGTTTAAAATCCAACTCATGTAACGAAACGGATCGGCTGTGTTACGAGTTTACGACTATCAAATTCAAAACTTTAACTCGGGACATACGAACCGGTACAATATAACAAACATAATATAGTACTTATAGGTCTAAGAATAAAAAAAAATAGCTGGAGCTACGTACAAAATAATATCAGTCATTTATATCAATCGAACGCCTACTCATAGTTATACGGAAAAAGTGATGAACCATAAACATAATATTACAAAATATTGTATATATTTATAACAATATGGAACAATATAATATTATATTGACACTAATTGCTGTGCAGTTGGCGCAATAAATGACAATGGTTTTAAAAGACAGTTAGGTGTCGTGTTTCGTTCCAAATTTAGGTACATATGTGCCCAGGTGACAATGTGGCAAATATTAAACTGAATTTGATAGTTTCTCTTATGCATCACTATCGTAATACAAGAACTATTGTTTAATGTTTTTACTTTTTATAATAATAGTCTTTTCTTGCAAACAAAGTACATCGAAAGCAAGTTCATACCACCACCACTAAATAGACAGCACTTTTTTATAAATTAACTTATACATATGATAAAGCTATCTTTGATACCTATAGTATCAACTCCCATTGACTGATTCATTTTATCCACTCTCGGGACGAAAGAAAAAAAAGCACATTGTCCATGCAAGCACGGTAAAAATAATAGTGTTGGACCGTTGGAAACTGTCATTGTACATTCACGATGTTTCTGTTGACTATGATTGTTATTGTTTTCATCCATAACAGCTGATGGAAAAAAATAGCGATTTCATCCGGTCACCGCGATTCAATAGAAACGTAATTTATAGATCATTCATGATTAGGATTACTTGGACAGTACAATGTATACAGAATTTATTATTAAATATTTAAATAGTATGTATTATATTTCTCAGTGGTACAATCCTACTCGATAAGAATTCTACATAGGTATATACTATCGTCCAAGTGATAATTTAACTATATGATAAGCATTTCAAACTCATTGCATTTCCAAGGTTTTTATAGCTTATTGGATACTTGTTTGATAACAGTTAGGCAAGTTGTACATAATTTAGTTTCATTTGAATAGTGAATAATATGAGTAGTAAAGAACGAAACTTCAAAAGTTTTTTCTGATTTCACGATTTTTAATGAATATATTTTTTGTTTATTTTTTTTAAGCACATAATTATTGTATCATTCATTGTGTTTAAAATAAAGAAAAATTAATTTTATGTTTTTATATTTTACAAAACAAAAACTTAACATCATAAATATCTAGGTTATAATATGTATTATTTTGGATTATTATAAGTATAACATAATAGTTATTCGACGTTGAGTCTTTCCTCGAAGAAACAGTAATCATGAGATAATCGTTCAAAATGTGAATAATATTACTATAGTTACAAAGATAGTCGCGTACACATGTTATTACTTATCATACATTATAGTCTAATTTGGTCTAATTTGTATATATGTGTCTAAACAAGTACAAATGATTTAATGATTTAAAAATACGCGTATGCCATGCACCACCCGACAATTTGGCGATAGGCTGATAGTAAAATAATAATTAATAAGTATATAATAATAATATAATATTGTGTTTTGGTGCTTTCTTTCTACACATCTAACCTAACGAGGGTAAGCCAGGAATCCTTTATCTATAATTTTTATGCGTTTTACTACGTATAACATACGACAACCTATTTATGTAATATACCGTTTATTTATGGCTACGTTACATATTTTTGAATTTTTCCATACATTATCCAGGTGAAGTAAATTATAATTTGGTTTTAATTAATACATTTTTGTACCGATTGCTCAATATTTGTTATAACGACTAAAATAAATAAATAATAATAATAATAAACCTATATATATATTTGAGACGATGTGATTCAGCGAAAAATAAGTTTTGAAAGCTAAATTTTGTTTTACGCAATTCAGCTCATCGATTTTGACGAGTCGTGTCGAAAATTCGATCAAAAAAAAAAGCCAACATTTACATTAGGTCACCTTTCTTATCAGGAAAAAAAATGATATTAGGAATTCGTCGTTTTTTTTTTTTGTCTTCAACGACTATCTCGGATCATTGAACTTGTGCTGAATATAATGTAGCACATTAGGTAATCCACTGTCGCGAGGTTAGATCATGTTAGGTAGGTTATTCCCCCGCGAACATGGTTGCCGAACGGATTAATATAATGATGAATGTTAATACTTAATAATAATAAAATGAATGATAATAGTTACAATAAAATCGTTGTTGCCTGTTGCTGTTCTTACAACCGCACAAGTATAACACTCGTATAACTGTTACATATCGGTAATCATTAATATTATTAAATGTATAGTTGAACGGGATAATCCAATTATTATTATACGAAAAAACTCGCACTCCATTACCATTACTACGCGCGATCGTAATTATTATTTCTGTCCTATATCTGTATTTTTTTTTAATATTATACATATTATTATAATAATATTGTACATTTTACGATAAAGACATTTTAATGGACGACGTAACAATATATTCCTTAATTGGACGTTGTAGAATAATGTGTTCAATTATTATTTACACCGTTCAACGTTCGTTTTTAAAATAATGAGTACATTATATAAATATATTTTATTATGTTTTATTCGTCAATGAACCTACGTATTCTCGCGTGAGCCGATTTAATTTTAAGCTATATAGTGTGATAATATAAAGTGATAACCTATCGTATATGAAAACATTATAATATTACCACATCGTTATGAAATCACATTCACAAATTATTATTATTATAACACATTCATGCATTATAAAATAAACATATATATATATATACACGTTTATGAACGTAAAATTCCGGACGATAACCAACTCTAAATTAGTTACCTACTATCTAGCTATTGTATGCGGAGACGAGCGAGCGTATCAGTACCGTGCGTTATGATGGTGTGATCGAAATTGGATGATGTCTGTCCCGATAAACTGTGATTATAATATTACAATTATCAATCGACAGCCGCGGAGAAACAGGTATTTGCCACAGTTGACAGTTGACACATGATATTAAAACACTATCTAGGGCACTACGAAAATATTTCCAAATATTATTATGACATTGATTATCACGTGAAGCTATTGAATTAATAACATATTATATTATAAATACATGGTGATAGTGATTCACCAAACATGCTCAACTCCATTATTTCATTTAATAATGAATTTATTAAAATTCTGATTTTTGGAATTTTTACTCTATACTTACAAATTTTTGATATTTTTTTTTACTACTTAAGGAATACAAACTTATTTTTTTCTAATGAAAACCCCCTTTTTTACAGCAATTTATTTAGTTGATAATTTTTTTAAACCAGTGAGTAAGTTTTCAGATATAGGTAAAGATGTTTATACTATAAAGATAAATATAGGATAAAAGTTCTTAAAATTGATTTAAAAAAATATAAAAAATATATAATATTAAATATACTTGGACTATTTAAAAAAAATTATAAATGTTGATAAATTAATATAAATCACTAAAATTCTATCATAACCTCATATCTTCCAAACTCATTATCTTGGACTTACACAAGATTAAACAACTTAAATAACAAAACTATTCGTTTGAATTTCGATTTTAATACGTTAAAAAATAATATAATAATTAATAGTAAAAAGGGGAGGGGTTCTAATTTGAGAATTATAAATTAATCAAACCTAACAAGAAATCTCTACACAATACTTAAATACAGTACCTACAAAAAAAATCTTAATAAAAATATGTTTAAAATTCCAAAAATCAGATTTAAATAATCGCATTGATGAACCACTCCGTATAGAAAACTTTTTTTTATTGTTTTCGACGTTATTCTACATCGTATAACGTTTATAATCGGTGTACGTAGCTAAAAAAATGGTAATTGTATATTGTGCGTTTACAAAACTACAAAACAAAACAATAAAATATGGGCAAAAAAAATTATTTTTTCTGTTGTTGATAATCGGATATTGACTCGTTGAATGGAAAAAGTCGAATGGACGTTTTTATATTATATCGTGTTCTCAAACGATTAACTAGATATAGATTACTATACAGTATATATACACAAATCTTGTTCATTCCACGTCGTTCATTCATCACTCTTGTTTTTATATTGTATATTATAAAAAATCTTGAATAATTATTATGTCAGGATAGATACATATTGTATTATATTATAAACGTTTCTAACTGGAATACCAAGGTGCTGCCATAGTCATTTGCAATTCCTAACCTAACTTAACTTAGGTTATCTTGGTCTGGTTTTTTAAAAAAAAGTAATAATACTGCTTATTATAATATTCGTTCGATTGCATTTCTTTTTTCGTTCAGGAGGGATGTTCCTAATCTGGATTTAACCAAGGCTTGAATTCTATAGCGTTATACAGAAATAAGTAGTAAAGTTGGCTCAGTAATTGTTTTTTGTATCATGAATTCCAAGTACAAAGTTTGACGTTACATATAAAATATTATTAAGCCTTTTAAATTGTAGTGCTATTTTTTAGTATTCGTTATTCTATCTTTGCTAATAAATTTACATTCGTTGTATAAAAATATTGATTATTTTATGTTGTTCATAAATCGTAGGTTAATTCGGGAGATTAAAAAGAAAGGAAAAAAATAAATAGATAACGAAATTGCCCTATGATTTTTGTATTGAATAGTATAAATTGGTTTGATAGTTAATTCATTTCAAGATATCAATTAATTCTTTTTTTTTTATAATTATTTCATTATAAAATGTAATGCAACCATCCAATAAGAAATACATAATAAAAGTTTCTATAACGCCGAATTTTATCGTCAAAAGAAGTATAATATTCTAAATTTAATAATAATAATGATCGTATCAACTCGGAATTTTCGATATCTGACGATAACGCTACAGCAACGTTAATCGTGTGACGAGTGGCAAACTATAATGCATGTTCCGATTTACAGCGACTATTTTAAACGCGGACAAACTTTGTAACGCGAGTGCAACGTTAAGCAGGTATACCGGCCGCCAGCGGAGTCTTCGGTATTATATGAATATACTCATTCAGACGAGGATACGCATTTACAGTGTACATATTGTGTCAATTTAATGGACGCCCCTTATAATAATAATTAATAATACAATAATACGATCGCGGTGAAAACCGGTTTACAAAACGTTTACAAATTTACTATTTTGATTTTGAAATTCGAGTATACCATCATTCGTTGGTGAAACGTAATAGCCAAAAAGTTGAGAACACAATATTATACCCGTTATAATAATATTACACCGTTACCGTTCATCAAATGATGAGATCAATATAGAAAACTGTATGGATACATAAAAAAAAATATTAAAAATAGATACAAAAATCTAAAGGTTACCAATTATTGTTTTTTAATTATTTATAGAATAATAATTAATTGCATTGTGTTAAAATGCGTTTAGTAGTGCCGAATCCAGAAATTTAGCACGCTCACCAAGTGAGCTTTCCTGACTTCTTTATAAATTATTGTCTATAACGAAGAAGTTTCTTCACTTTACGTTTTTATATTATTATATTACCAAAACAGTTCTTATGTCAGCATTTTCTCCATTAAATAATGTGTTGCTATTATTGCTATTGGACTTTTTTCATAATTTCATAGTAAGATATTTAATATACCCCCAAACCTGAAAATGTTTCCTATAGATACGGACTATGAGCGCAGCATTTAAGGGTAATTATTTATATATACATATAATATTAATAACAATAAAGTTACAATAATACTATAATAGTAAGTAACAATATCCATGGCGCGAACCCAATTTATTACTGCAGCACCATTGATTATAAGCACCGCATATATAAAACTATATAGCTATACCAACACCAACTATATACTTAAATGATATACGTGCCTATCTACAATGTGTCCCGCACCGAGGGGTTTCGCGTTTGAAAACGTCATTTCGTATAATAATAATAATACGATATCTAACATACGCCGAACATCCACTTCACCTCGGCTCTGCTGCCGTCGCCAATAGGTACAATGTAACCGTATATCATGAAAAATATTATAAGCTTGACGACGTCAAACACTTGTAAAAGAGATAAATAATAATATAATATAATAATTGTCGTCGAGAGAAAGTATACCATATAGCGCGGTAGGCCTTGAAAGTTGGAAGACGTCGTCATCGTCGTTTTGGAATCTATTATTTCCAAAATTGAATTCCTAAGCGGCGTGTATATCGTATAATACGTGTATGTACGTCGTATAAAATTAATATCGAATCGATTTCATACGGTGTGGACCCTATACAGTATACACGAAACTAAAACACTTGCGCCAGAATTTTACTGTAGGATGGACCACAGAATTTCCACGAACCACGAGTTTTCGTATAATTTAACATAAGAAAACCTGGGTTTTAAATCGAAAGAATATCTTCCAATTTCATCAATTTAATTCCGCTTGTCGATATTAGTTTTTCTAATTTAAATTTAAAATAATATATTGATTTAATAGTTTTATGATTTTTATATTTTTCATAATACACACTATTTGTTTAATCTTTTCCTAATTTGTTTTTTTCAATTTAATATATCGCTTTAATTTTTCTGCAGTTTTAATTTTGATTTCTACCAATTAGCCGTATATTGTGCAGGATTGTCTTTTGCACGTTCCGTAAACATGTCATTCCGCGTGGATGTAAAACGTTCCTTATAAGAAAAGGGCATTGCCTATCAATAAACCATATTATTGACCTGTTGGATGTTGGCGGATTCAATTTAAAATTACATTTTTTTCAAATTTGAAATCATTTTTTTTTTTTATAATATAAAACAATTATTATTTTAATATAATTAATCAATATTTGTTTTTATAATTTCAATATAAATTTTGTATTTTATTTTAACAATTTTTATCGATATTTAACATCAATTATAACATTTAATTCAAGCTCCGAAGAAAGCGTGATGGCACACTCGTCTTATTCTGTGTATAATTTCGAAACACTCAACTTTTATATTCTATAATATTCGTATAACGTTAAATAATGTGGATGCCGTGGGTACATCCCATGTGTAAAATCACTGTATAATATGTACTTGAACTATATGTAATATGTATATATATTATATTATATTTACATACTCCCAAGTATACAACGTGTATTTTAATATAAAATATTATGAAACTATGCGATCGCGCGCCCGGGAGGTCTTGTCGATGGTCGGGTCGTCGAACGGGCTTTGACGAAACCCGAGGCGGCCGCCGCCGCCCGCGGAGAAAGAAACCACTTCGACCCGAAATCAAAAAAAAAAAAAAAATAATAATAATACATAGAAAAAATAATAACAACCGTTCGGACGTCAAAAAGTGTCGTCAAATCCGCAGGCATATTAATAATTATTATATTTTATTATCGTTACCTACCTTCAAGTATAATTATATAAAACAGCCAATACGGATATAAGATTATATTATCGTATAGAGTATGCCGACGTTTAAATTCATTTTTTCGTTATAGACAGTGATGTTATAGGAAAGGTGAAAGCAACAACAAGACATCTCTATTTAAAATATTTTTTTAGGATAAGTTAAAAGCTTTCTGGATATGTCTTATTGTCGCTTAAAAAAATAAGCCAGAAATTTGTTTATTTCAGTGTCGAAGCATATATTTGATTGTTGCAGAAACTGACGATATTTTTTATATTTTTGTATAGGTAATGATAATTATTAAGAAATGAGATTTTGGAAACTTTGTTTTTTTTTCACTCCTCTTAAATTGTACGGATAGCAAGGCGGAAAAAGAATTATTTTGCCTCCCCTATATATATTATATATTTATCGTAGAAATCTTAAAATATTCTAAATATTAAGAAAATATGTAATACATTTAACATACATTTATAATATGAAAACATTTTTTCCTCAAATTATTGCATGTAAATAAATTTAATACAAAAATAACCTAATAATTTTATTTCATTATCATCATATTATTTTTTTCAAGCAAGTTAGAGCACCATTTTTTAATAAACTCCCACTGTAAAAATCCTAAATATTATTTAATAATAGAGGTAGTGGATATCTTTAATTTGTTTCTAAGCCATAAAATAAGTTTTAAGACTTCATTAAAATCAAACAATTAGGTTATGGTTTCCATTTTTGTGAATAAATTATTTTGATCTCTCCTCCTCTAGTTGCAGTTTACCCAGTAATTCCATCGGGTAGAAGTATCTCCTAAATTGGTTATACGTATTTATAAAATAATAATAATATTATTATAAACTGAGCAATGTACTTATTTACAGAGCTTGCGCCTGATATTCCATATCGCGGAGCACTGGCGCGTTCAATTACATAAATATAGGTATGATATTATAGAGTATAGGTTACTAATTTACGTTATAGTTACGCATTGAAACAATTTGTTTTATATTCAGAACTGTTACAAAATAACATACTGTAGCGGTTTTTGCCTACAATTTCGGGTTATAAAAACTAGCAAACAGTATATTATATTATACGAGTATAAAGACGAGATGTATACGACCATAGGAAATATAGCGTCATTTGAGGGAGTCATACCGTGTTATAATCGTACTTTAGCCTCCCCATTCTCTGCATGCATATAATAATATGTGTCATAGACCCGCATAAAGTTTACAATACGGTAGTTAACATATATTAATCATGTAAAACAAATAATAATGTGTCAATTGGCGATCGTGTGCGTTTGAATTATGTTTGTGCATAATGAACATAAAGTATAAACATATGAAAGATAAAATAATAATATATAACTGCTGTGGTCTGGTTCGAGTAGATGGCCCAATAAATAAAAATATTAAATTGACATTTTAATTATCTAACACACGGCGAGTAGTAGGTAGATAGAAGACTAGAAAGACAGCACTCGATTGTTTCTTTCCCCCCAAAAACAAAAAAAAAAACGTTTTAACACCGCACTCGTCATTCGACTATAATATACCATGACGTCATTACACACTCGAATGATTTTGTTTAGTTTTTCAATCATTTATTTATTTTTCTGTTGGAATAACGCGCGCCACTGATGTTCAACCACCGTCGTACGATAAGCCACTGCCACCAGCAGCATTAACGTCCCTTCTATGTATTTTGTATTATGCAACGACTGAACACTGAGAGGTCGTTGAGCGCGCGTGTGTTCAAATAATTAATTTCTGAACGTCGAAAAATTCAACACCGCCATGTCGTGAATGCGATATTGTAAAATGCGTGACCAGAGGTCGTGCAAGTACACTTGTGTATCTCAAGTCTCTCGCAAAACAATTAGGCTTCTCATTTGCGGGTATATGTACATCAGTGGCGTAGGAATGAAACTTGATGGCCCTAGAAAGTGGGGGAGGCACCCTTAAACACTGCAGAAATTTAATTATTAAATAGTGATGCTAAAAGCTAATCAAAAATATAATATATAATAATGATAATAATATTTTTTTTTATTAAATCTAAATTACAAAATAGAACAATAGATGTATTTAAAACAAAAAAAAAATGTATATTAAAAATAAAATTTTTTCAGTTTTTTTAATGTCACAATAAAAGACTGTGCTTCCTAACTTGGGTGTACCTAGAGGAAGGAGCTCGCGGACTAAATACAAAAGTAATGTGCATGAATAAAAGTAGATAGTATTCGTATCTGCATAAATTTGCGATTACCGACGTATGGTGTAATAAAACATGCGCAATGGTACAATGGCAAAGATGGGTTTGAAAAGTTTAAAATTCGAAAACGTATACTTGAGCGAAGGTAAACCATTACATTATTATCATTAATATCCGATATCTATACGATAAGTCCGAATTATACAATATAAATATAGGTTTTCCCGATTGTCCGGTCTCCGCATAACACGCACACCGCACGCGTATCAACGATAAGTACGATTTATAGTGCATGTGATGTGCACCTATATATAATATATATGTATTCTTGTTTAATGTAAGCCGTAGGGGAGGAAGTCACGTGTCGGCAGGTGCTCGCCAGTGCCTCGCGTATCTCTACTTACGAAAACATATTATTCTATAAATATATATTATTATGCATACAAACGATACGTGGACGTACATAAATACTATAAAATAACGTGCCTATAATTTGCTCCTCGGACTTTCGGCGAATCGAATCGCGCAATAATAATATATTTTAATACCTACGTACATATAACTGCATCTGCAGATATACGGAGACGTGCAGCTGGACGTATGTATCGTCGTAAATCGCAGTTGACCGTCGCACGCGCGGCTTGTGCCACTATAATATATTATTATTATTATGTACAACCTCCGCAGGCGGCGATCGTGCGCTGGAGAGACGGCTGGATAGAGTGTGAAATATATTACAACGGCGGTGGTGGCGAGACCTTTTATACGAATTTTTTTGATGGTCATAAAAAAAAGAGGCAAATACAAACGCATTTAATGCTCGAACGTGTATATAATATAATATACGTGACGGCGCATCGGGTGCCCGATGTAATATTATATTACCGTTTAACAGTTGTAGGTACTCTATATAACACATGTATACATATACGGGCAATGATTAATAATAGTAATAATAATAATAATAATAATTCGACAGTGAAATTCGTTTTTCAACTCCTTCCTACTCACTGATGTCGCCGTGCGACAATAATACGCTGTGATAGGCTGTATAATATTATATTATATCGTGCAATATAGTTATACATCTAGAAAATCACCCTTGTCTATATACAAGTAACATTATGCGTGAGTCCCCGAGTGGTTGGATACGTAAGACTGTAGAGTGTAGATCAACGAGTTTGAGATAATAAATTATAATAACTAATAACAATGTATTACATTTTACATTTAAATTTAACTAGTAGTGAACTAGTGAGTGTCATTAATTGATAATTATTGCTCACATCAAAGTAAATATTTTATTTTTATTATTAATTCGTATGTGAAATAAAATTAATATATATTTATATATGTACATATTCTACACTAATCACATAAAATAATTGTGTCTTTAGGCCTTAGGGTATAGATTGTTTATTTAAAATAAAGAAATAAAAAACATTTAACTTAAAGTAAAAAATATTGAAGTGTTCTACTAGGTACTTTAGCCATGGCTCTTGATAATATTAAAAAATCGATTATTTGAAATAATGAGTTATATCATGCTTCTAAGTTCTAGCCGATAAGGCGGATAACAATCTGAATTTAGTATCTACTATCAAAAAAAAGTTATAACTTATTATTATATTATTATTTAAGTTTTTGGAAATACTTTTTTTTACATAGTTTGAAGTCATTACGAAATCATTTAACAAAATTAAAAAAAAATTAATAATAATTTTATTCTTCTATTGTTATCAATCTTAAGTTTTTTTATAAATACCATACATTTAAAATACATAAATAAATATAAATATATAAAAATGAACATTCAAAATATGTTATGTACATGGATAAATTTAATTTGTAATTTATTGTATTTAATAATACATATATAATTATTATATATCTTTTTATTTTTGGACTTTTTACCTTATTGA
This sequence comes from Rhopalosiphum padi, assembly GCF_020882245.1. Classification (NCBI taxonomy): domain Eukaryota; kingdom Metazoa; phylum Arthropoda; class Insecta; order Hemiptera; family Aphididae; genus Rhopalosiphum; species Rhopalosiphum padi. The sequence continues at coordinate 4,348,446 of NC_083598.1, read as the reverse complement.
CTCATTCAGTTAATAGACTCAAATACTAGACAGCCCCAAAGTGAGTCTAATAAGCGCCGATTATACTGTATTTTATAATAATATGAATTTTTTTTTTATTGAAACAAAATGTAATATATTTACAATCTGTAAGTATTTACATGGTATACAATAAGCCAATTTTATGAGATTTGATTGGCAGGAGGGAGAAGTCACCCAATGGTGGCACCCCGTGTAATAATATAAAGTTATAATTTATATAGCTACTAACCGTCTACCATAATAATATTGTGGTAATATTATTACCACCTCTGCTGTGAATCCAATTACCTATCGAATTCACAGGATCTATGACTTGTATATAAATATTATTATTACTGCACAGCCTGCAGCTCTTATCCATCAAGATATTTAAGGATTGATTCCTGATACTCGGTAGTATTCGAGTATAGATTAGCAAATTCATATGATCTTATTATTAGTATAATTATATAAGTATACGACATAATATGTACACGAACGCCTCCCGAGTGGGACGAGCCAACACTGGCAATAATGATATAATATATATTATGTACATATATACACTCTTAGATCGGAACCCTTGATCGAACGGCAATGACATTTACGTTATTATTAACATTATCATCATTATCGTTATATCGCTGGATAAACTGCACTCGTATGCACACTGCGCAACACTCTTCGTGTACACACCCGTGTATAATATACGACAGTTATTGAATAATGAAAAAAAAAGATCGACAAGGAAATCCACACTCAACAATGCGTCGTGATGTTATAAATAAAATATGTTATTAAGGGGGTGCTTCGTAGCGTGACGGTTATTGGCAATATTTTAGGGCTCGAGTACGGCCTTTATATTTATAATATATAATATATAAATCGATCGTGGTTATTGAAATACACGCACATCTCGCTCTGCCGTTTTGCCCTTACGTACCGCCGTCATCGTCATCGTTGGCATTTTACAAAGGCACCATAATAATAATTGTAAATAATGAAATAATAATTCGTATTACCACAAGCCGAAAATTATATAATTATATTACATTGTTGTTCATTAGGTACACTATATTGCCGATCGCAAATGTATAATAATATTTGTTTTGGATAATAAATCAAAATGATTATTATATTCTAATAAAATACGAACTACCCATCTCTAAAGAAGTAAAGACACATTTTTATTGTTACTTATATTTCTTTTTTATCAACGCTATAGAAACAAAAGTATAAATATTGATAAATGTAAAATATTAAATAATGCATATTTATCGTTTTTATCAAAATAAAATATGATTATCAATTGGATGATGTACAACTATTGTCTCGCGTAACTATTATCAGGTTTCGTCGTAGTCCTATCTATAGACTTTTAGCCACTGAGTACTGACTCTTAACAAAAACAATGCTTGGTTTTGAATTTCAACTTTTCACCTTGTTTAGTGAAATTGTTCTGAACCTTATTACTTAATAAAGTTGAATATGGTATGATAATTTGGTCTTCGTATATACTAAAAGAGATATAAAACGAAAATATCGTATCCAAAACAGATTTCTGTGTTTCATCAGATTTGCACTTAGGATTGAACACCTTTCAACCAATAATCATAACTATAAACCAATATCTCATCAACTAGGTAGGCTTACCACCACATAGACAAAAACGATTGAAGATTAGGTTATTGTTAAAACTAGGGTAAATTCAATAACTCTTGACCTAGAATTTTTAAAAGGATACATTTTATAAATAGGTAATGCATGTACCATATACTTTTATAATATACATGTAAAAGCCGTTAAACGTATGCATATTCAAAAATAAATTACTATACTGTTGAGTAAAAAATAGTTTAATCGTGATACACATCACTCCTGCAACGGTGTAATAGGTCATAAACGCAGGTATACTGTATTACAAATTTACAATTAATATTTTGTCAATTTGATCGATGTAATTACATATTATAATTAAATTCTGTGAATATATAAAAAAAAAATTATAATTGTATACGTACAGTACACAAAATAGTGAATTAAGTTAAAATTTCGATAATCTTCAAGTAACTAACTATAAATATGTAATCAATAATCATATTATGAAAAATGCGTATAGTTTTTTGGTTTGTGGTTTAAAAATCTGAATTTGTAATTCATCGACATGCTAACCAGTGGCAAATTATTCGGACATGCGCCACATTCTAAAGAATAAATACATAAGTAGTAGAAATACAAAAATTATTTTATCCACAATAATATATTACGTATAAAAATATCATAATGTATGACAAAAAAATGTTATTAAATTGTGTTATACTTTATATCTATATTTATTATAATCTTATGAGCATGCCTATACTTCGGAGTAGACTTCGGTACATTCACCACCGATGCTTACATTTTATAGAATTTTAAGTTTTGAAAACAATCATAATGGGAGCGAAGCGAAAAATGTTTTGGTAAAATGACGTATATGGCGTATAGTATATACCTACCAATTTGTTCACTAACACACTGCTGATTAAACTTCGGTGAATTCAACACAAAATGGTAAAATACATTTTATTAAGCCTCGTAATATTTACACGATGGGTCCTTCTCGTCATCGGTCATCAAGCAAGCAACACCAGCAGCGGTTATATTATGCATTATTAAATGCATCCGCAATGCGTTTTATAAAACAATATCGCCGGCTGTAGAGTACTTCCTGCAACTGCCAAAACTTTTAAACCACACTGCGGTATCGGTATGGCTCATATGTATTATGTAATATTAGATTATACATATTATAAATAATAATATATGTTTCGAAATTCGTTTGATGTCAGTGTCAATTATTGTCCCATGCGACGTATCGTCGGTGATGTCTAGTCGCCATTTATAAATAATAAATAAATAAATGATAAAAATTAAATAGTCATAATAAACGGAAGGCAGATATAGGAGAATACGTATTTAAGACACACAAATTATTCATAAGGAAACGTCTGCGGGCATTCTAGGCGAACCGTGACTGATTATTCATGCAAACAATTTCGTATAGCAGTAGAAATTAGTGGTTATGTACAATGTTATTCGTTAAGTATGCTCACCTTTTTTTTCTCCAATAATGCACTTATTCAAAATCTGATTGATGGTTCTTTAAATAATATACTTATATTCTACACTTAGGCACTATGCATTACATAAGGAATTTCCTGCAGTGGAGATACAAACTTTTATTTTTCAAACGATAATTTTTCTCAACATTTTGATTTACAGTCAAAATCAAAATTTGAACGAGTAATTATTAAGTTATTTAACTTTTTGTTCTAAGGATAATAGGTCTATGATAAGGGGTTCAGAAGATATGGTGACTATTATGATGATTTAAGATTGTTTATAATTAAAATTAATCCATCGATATTCATAATTTATTTCAAATTTGTAATAAGGTCCGTGTAGGTGTTACGAGTATAATAAATACGACATCCAAAAGTGCATAATGATTTTTATTTGTGTAAAAATAATTTTAATGACTATTATTCCTAGCACAAAAAACATTTTAATAACTAAGAAATTACTCGTTCGAATTTAGAATTAAGCACTTGAACATTTTGAAAAAAAATATCTAATAAATCATTTTTAATGAAAAAAAAAGATTCTCATTAGAAAATCAGATATTTTTAGAGACATGGGATAATCCTTATAAGTAGTACAACAATTCTCAAAAATTGGGAAATATGGCTTCTAAGTATTTTTAAAAATTCCAAAATGCATTATTAAAGGTAAAGTGGGGTCGAACGTGCTTGGTTAATCACCCTGTGATAATATATATTATTTGAATTGAAATTAAGCAATAAACAAATCAATTTATCTTAGACCTACAATTGCGTTGTTATTTATGAGGTGGTATTTAGCCATTTGGTGTGAAGTATAAAAAAACCAAAATTTGTAAGTTCGTTGATTAATTACGATCAAACTGTTTCAAAGGACCAACACTAATCGCTATTATCTATTATGGTTGAGTTGAAATCAAAGATGTATACGTAAACATTTGTGAAACACAGCTATTCTCTGGTATCTATATTTACCTCACACAAAAGTTGAAATAATTTCGAACGACCATTACCCTGTAACTCGGTCGACGAAACGTTTAAAAGCGATGTTGGCAACACAGGTCTCAACAAAACTCGTTTAAGTCTCCCCCAATTCAATTTCTAATACCTTCGGATTTGCGAGTATTTGACATTATTTTTTTTTTCGATAATATTATGCGGGGTTTGAGTTCTCCCGGATAAATATTATGTAGGCCATTCGGGCCTACGGGCAGTCTCGACAGACGCGCCCGCGAAACGCACGCCTAGCCGTTATTCCCACCGAATGTACGTCACACCGCGGGCACTCAGTTAAGCATGCACACACGACACGGACTGCGGCGGTCCACGTATGATGTATATTGTATGTTTTATGTATACATCATCATTGTCATTGTGATTTTTAACACACGCACGTACGCGCGCGCCTCGAGATGCGGGTCATACGATATTATTAATAAATAAAAAAATAATAAGGCTCATGAGGGTAGTGGGCACGCGTCTCGTCAGTGCCGCAGTGGCAATCGCTCATTTTCTACTCGACTTAGTACACATCACGGCACAGTATTATTAACACTATATTTTGTATACATATATTTTATCATAATATATTATTGTACTTTTATATAATATGTGCGAGCATCTTGTTCACGATCGATGCAATCGCTGCCCCCATGACATAATATCCATTCAGCGGCGATGGTTCATCGATCGGACCACATTATTATTCTTGTATTATTCAACATATAATTATAGTTTATAATATTATATTATTTTATATGCGCACGGGTGATATAAATCGGGGCCGTTTGAGAACTCTTATCCGCGATAAATCTCTCGGTTGGAGAGTAAGAGAAACTAACTAACCCTCCTCGGCCCACCACGATGATCTATATGCCGGTCTGTCGAGGGTGAAGGTTTACTAAACTAGTACCAATCATATATTATAACAACATAATGAGTCTTCTGAAAATCACGGACCGCATACTCAGAATCTGAAACGTTAATATGACACAAAATATATGGCGCCTATTATATTATATTTTGTCGATAGGACGTCGGAAGGTCGGACCGGAAACATGACGGTCGTAACGGATGTGTATATTCAACTATGATATTATATGAACGACAGTAGGTAATATAATATATAATATTATATAAATATATATATATATCCAAAAGGCGAAAACCATAAATTGACGCGTTTCTTCATCTGTTGCCTTTGGCGGCACTCTTTTTTCGTCTTTCATTTCTTTACATGACTAACTCGCCACCACAATGAATAAGTCGAACCGTTCCATTTCAAAATGATATTGTGTTATTCGAACGTACACGTGTAATCGTGGACGACGGTGAGATGACTTATATATTAGTTAAACGTAAATGGTGTATCCTATTGGTGCAAAATATGCGTAAATAATTATTGATACATATGACCAATGGCCATATAATACAGCACACAGCAAAAATAAAACCAATCGTATGTATTATAGTTTTACCAATCTATATGTTATAAAAAGATCCAGGAAACATAAATAAAATTATTTATTCAAATTGTCAATAAATTAATCAGTAGCAGCAGAGACGCGCATGTTTTAAAAACGCAGATAAAAGATAAGATAGGTTTTTAAATAATACGGGGCTGCGGGACCGATAATAATTACTATGAACATAATATAGTATTATATTATAATAAAGTCTTATCGAAAATACCTCCGATACAGCTACAGTCGATCGTCTTAAAGTGGTTTCTATCACAGGGGTTGGACTTTGGGATCTATGGGGCGGTATTAACACACTATGACTTGAAGATTGTGGCGTCAGGTTTATAATACGTGGACCACGATATGATAATTTTCGTAGTTATAATTCACTAATTTTAACTGTGAGTGAATAACACAATATGACTGCAAGAGCAGATAAAATGTGACAAGAAGTAATTCCAACCTTAGATACTATTTTAAAGATAACTTTCTCTAATATTAGTTAATTTATTAAAAAAATAAAATATTTTAATCTTCAACTGTTGTACAGACCATTTACGATATTATAAACAGTATTAGACACGTATTTATTTAACTACGATACTTATATAGTTATATGTATTATATAAATATAATATTATGCATAGTTAATTATTTTTTAAAGCTACATAATATGAATCTAATTTATATTAATTATATAACTTTTATATATAGGTGCATTATTTTGTGTCTAGCTCCTCCCCTTTTTTATTCCTAGATTCACTAGGCGGACCATAGCAAAAAACAGTAAAACACTACCACAGAAAAAGTTATTGAAAACTAAGTTCTTTATTCCCAGAGCCATAACCTCACCAACACACTCGTTTTATTAAAATGCTACCTATGTATGAAGTAGTGTTTCTCAATTATTAAAAAAAAATACCATAATAAATTATTATTGTTCGTATGAAAATGTTAAAAAGGACGTGATGTGGATCCTAAAAGCCACGGGGTGTAGAGAATCCGTCTTAAAACTTACCAGCCACGCGACTTGACCCGGCGGGTGTATAAAAATGTATTTCGAAATACAATTACACACAATATTTAATAATCTTTCTTTCAAAAGAATCTCAGCAAGTCACGGTGCAGACTGTTGATAATTTCTAGATCCTCACTAATTGTAGCAGGAAAATATTAACCATTAGACTCAGTGTCTATACGAGAAGAAAAGGGTATACTACTTAAGACGATAGGTGTATCTGGTCCAATCTTGGTGATTACGAAAAAAAAAATCATTAATAAACAGAAATATTATAACAAAAACCACGGAACTCATTCTATATATTTATACTTATATTATTCTAAGGGTCAAGTGGTGTACCTATCATTAATGAAAAGATCATTGTCTACTATTTTGAGCAGATTAAACAATCAGTCTATAAAAAAAAAAATGTCTACGAAAATGTATTATAATATTAATTATTCATTTTTCTAATAGTACGGTTGGATGATGTAATTTTTGCCAAATCTAATCGCATAGGTACGATTTAATGTTGTTATATTATTTAAGATAATATTGATAGCTATTATTTACTTATATATGTTAGTACTGACATACCGTTTAACGGCATTCGGATTCGTTGCATAAATATTATATAAGTGTATCTAAACGTTTTAACCATTTCGTTGAGTGAAATAAATAGTAATAAACGCAGTACTTAACGAAAAGTTCCCTAAAAACAATATTTTTTAAATTAAAATTGATGTATATATATATATTAGTAGGTTTTAATAATTTTTATAATAATTAGTAGAGAGAGAAGTATGTTGTACTTTATAAGTAGTATATAATGTATTGAACTTTATTCTACGAATTACTTAATCCAACCCCGTTGCAACACCCGGCAGCATTTTACGTTTTATCAAAATCTCCGAATTAAAATATTGTTTGGACACGAAGTGTTTTGCTGATTCTGAACGGTTCCTCGTAATACACATCCGGTCCGGCGCTGAAAGTGTATCTCGGGTGTCCGTCTACGTGACGCATTTATACTGCACACGCAAACAGAGAATCGCATACAAGTTTATAATATTACGTGCAAGTGGGTTAATTAAACGAGCATGATGCGAACGAGATATATTATTGTACGGAAATCTCGACGAGGAAAGAGTAATAGGGTCGCACAATTGTCGCCGCCGCCGCCGCTGATTGCACGTCATCGTTGTGAACGGGACTACAAGGTATACATACCGTGCAGCGTAGCGAGGACCCAGGGTATACACCTGGTCGTGGTACCGGCGGCTACGATGGTCGAGAGGGGCCCGTGGGAAAATGACAACCACCACCGGAGCTTTGTGTTATTATTATTTCGCGTTAACAAAAGAAGCGAACGCGTATACATAATATTATAAGCAGCGACGTGCATATACGTTGTATAATATTATACATCCGACCGATATAGAGCGAGAATTATAAACACTGCACCGGTGCGGTAGCCACAGCGTATAGACGTTGTCGGGGCGGCGTACGTATTATATTATTATTATCGTCATGCGGGCGTTGCAGTTCAGTTGCCTACCCCTCTCGCGCGCACAAACTCGATCGGCCGCCCCCTAACTACTTTTTAACAATTTTTTATCCAACGTCACGAGCTGTTTTACATATTATTCGGTCTGTTCATTTTTGTAACGATAATATTGTAATAACTGCACACCACGGTCCACGACCGAGCCGTAGCTATAGAGCCGAACTATTCGGGTTGGCAGCACTGGGGACGGCAATGCCGTGGACCAGAAAGAGAGAGCAGGTAAGAACAGAATTCTTGGCCCGGGATGGACGGACGTAAGTACATCATACACGCTGCGGCGCACAAAGCAAAGGTCCAAAAGAAACACCTCCGGGCCACGGCGGCGTCGAGAATGGTCTTTTATTATTTATTTTTTTACTCTCCTCCGGCCGATCGGAATCTTTAGAAAACTATTTTCGACCCAAACTATTTTTATAAATATCTTTCCTACACCCATTTATCGTCTCCTGCCAATAAAAGCCGACCGCCCTACCACCGCTACACGGACAAAGTCGTCGCCGAGCGCCACAATATTATTGTCGTATACAATACTACTTGTTACTTGTTAAGGGTACAACGACGACGCCAAGAAGTAACGGTCGAAATATCGGAGTCTGCGGGTGTATTTCATCCCGCCTCTTATTGTTCATTACGCCCGAGATTTACGCCGCGGCGTTCGTTTTGTTCACAGAAAACAGTTTATCCCCACCCGCCTACCACCCACCATACAGGGTTTTGACCGAAAACCTTGATGGATATTGTTATTATTTTGATAATAAAACAGTCGCACAACATGATATATTTGTAATGGTATAATATGGGTACTATATATATTATGATACACGCCGTGGTCATATATTATACATGTATATGATATTGGTGTGGTACTCACTCGGTCGAATAAAGCTGACTACTTGTAATACAATATACCTATTGGCTATAATGTGTATGTATATGTGTGGATGCGTATGTGTAGGGTTGTGTTCAATACAATTTTTTTGTTTTTAAAAATATTTATTCGATGTTCGGTCCTTTTTAAATTTTTAATACATACACTGCACATAATATCAAAAATGTATTGGGAATTATATTATTGTTAACTGTGTAAAAACAATATACGATATAACGTCGTGTTGTTGCTGAAATTCGAAATACGCTTAATACACACTACATAAAATATTTACTCGCATGCCACCAAACGACAATTGATGAACATAAATTACGATAAAAAATAAAACAAAACTAATTATTTTATCTAACCAATTAAAAGACGGTCCAAAATCGTTTTGGTTTTGTGTAGTCGTAAAATAATACATGTATAAAAATGGTAAGTACAAATAAATCGTTCGTGACAATCGTTGATGATCATATTTATTATTCCATTATAAGTGGAAGCCTATGTAGCCGGCCCCAGTAAAACAAATATAATATTGCAATATTAACAAATAACAAAACAATAACACGATTCGATGTTAAAACCATAATCTTAATATAACCCACATTTGCTATTTACACATGCTGGTGAATCTTTGAATAAAATACGATCCTCGAGATTAAAAAAAATTGAAATCTAGTGTTGGATAACTGAATGCAATTATATAATATTTCATGTTGTAGGTGTGTGTATAATGTATCATGTATGTATATTAACATTGAATGTAATATTTATCTATTATGTATCTACTTGTGTGTTACAGATAATATGATAATAATATGTACTGGATTGAATAGTTGTATGTTGTATCAAGTGTATACTGTTTGAGAAAATTAACCCAAAATGTAGTATTTTAACCGAACAGTCACATACCGTTTGGGTGAATAAGAATGAATAGTAAGTTATATCGGATTTAATCTATATACTGTAAAATATTAAACAATATTCAATTTAAAATAAAATAAAACCACAAACAATATAAATAATAAATAATGAACTTTAACATAGAAATTAAATTGGTATAGTAATATTGGAATATATAAATGTACAGTTTAAAATTAATAAAATAATTTCACTCACTCAAACAAACAATTAATTTTTTGGTCAAAATTATGACACTCCCTCAAATGACAATTGTATCGGCTGTTAGAATTTGGATAATACCCGATGAAAGTACGACAAAATAATATCAGTGCTTATATTATAATATAATATAAATCTCTTTATTAACATCATTATTCTTTTTATATTATTTATTTCTTATTTTTTTCATATACAATTATCAACAAGTATTCCTAAAATTGTAATGATCATTAAAAATAATATCATCTTCAATTTTTAAATTTGTATGCTGTTAAATTTTTAAATTTTTTCGGAATTTATTCAATTTTGGAGAATCTTTTTGCTTAACCGAACTGTGTGAGCGTGTGACGTGCTTTGCTGTCGAGATACGATAAATCACAGATTTTTTCCTATAGAGTTTAGTGTCCAAAGTAATTGTATATATGGTTAAGATATGATTATACTAGACGTGCAGAGAGACCAACTCGACGATCGTCGTGTGAGACGTTTGACAAAAGTTTAATATAAGCACACCGTATGGTTTGTCAGCCGAACGAAATATCTCTTTGAAAATAAATTGATATCCATTTGCGATAAATCATTAAATAATAATAATAATAATAAAAGCCAAATTATTGAAAAATGTTTATTTCTTTTTATTATATATGGTTGAAAATAGTACTATATGTTACTTTTTTTTATAAATAATCTAATTTTGAATACTTAAATTAAATTTCATTGAAATAACCTATGGTAAAATATTTTCTTACTCCTAAAATTCTATTATTATAATTATGTACTGCAAAATAAATGTCTGGTAAAATTGTACCTAAATGCATTTCCTTAAACACGATTCTTTTGGCATAAACACTCACATTTATTATTATATTTACAGGTAGAAATCGGAAATAATTAAAAACTGAGTTTGATGGTTACAAAAATCTGAGTATAGAAACAATTAAATGTAGAACGGTTATAAATGTACACCAACGTTATAATTTTAACTCTTGTACAAGAATCCTTATAACCAATGTAACCTGCAGTTAGTATTCATAGAAAAAAAAGGATTTCGCACACTTGTGTGTTATTTTCACTAGAAGCGCCATGGCATAATACCAACCAGAAATGTTATGGTACACTCACATACACAGACACATAAAAAAGAATCACACAATCATATACAATGGTGTTTAATAAATCTCACAAGCGGCATATTATACCCCCCGCCCAGTTTGACACGAATCTCATTATTGTCGACGACGGCGTTCTACTGATCTTTTATTCACCTCCTCCCCTGTTAATTCTGTCAAGGTTTCCTCCGACGATCTGAAAAATCCGATCGTTTTAATAATTTCAAAATTTTTTCTACTCCATAACAATATTTATAACACATAATATTATAATATATATACGAATATAATTGATTTATATTTTTTGAAGCAAAGATGGTGGTGGCGATAAACTATATAAACTGGTATGATTTGTTGTGCGTGTGTGCACAAGTATTATAAATGTAGGTAGGTACGAACGAGACTACGAGACGACGTATCCATGTATACACATATATTATTATTATCATTATAATATGGAAACAGTGTATGTATATAGAGGTAAACGACGAGCGACGTATTAAAAATGTTTCGGTAATAATATATATTATATAATATATTAATATGGGACTATATCATATAATGGGTATTATAAACACTATATAATCGGCGCGCGGCTCGTTTGACGGATATGTTATTATTATATATTCAAAAAAACATCGCTGATAGTTTTCGTGTTCGACATCGTAATACGTCGGTAGATATTATGTTTATAATTTTGTTAACGGATTTCTACCTAATATTTACCGTCTGTATAATACAATGCTCATAGTATATATTAGGAATTAACGTTTCAGAAACCAAAAAACAAAGATAAAAAATGTTCTTCCATTCCTCTTGTGTCACAATAGGTCAATACGCTTTAATGTCAACACGGGACAAGTGGTTATATCACTCGCGCGATAGACAAACATACAGCGGTGGTAGATAGATATCGTTTCGTACTCGAAATATTCAAAGACATTATTTATTAGTTTATTACGGAACGAAAACGAACATACATCGTACATATAGAGCTATAGGTAGCAGTTAGACAGCGGATAATAAAATAATCGATAGGACGATATCGGTTTTTGACGAATTTCGAATTTCGAAGACCTTTACGTCCTTTATACCACGCACGAACGGCTATGCGAGTTTTTAAAGTCCAAAATTTTTCAGACATATTATGTATAAACTATAAATATATTATACTCGTATTCTAAGCTGGTGTACTTACTCCCCCCCCCCCCCAAAAAAAAAAAATAACTTTATTATATTATATTAAAAATATGATTTATTTGATATATTTTTTTAAATTACTGTTAATAATTTTTTTTAACTGCGTGGTGAATTGATAACAAAAAAAAGTATTTTATATTAATTTAAAATTTAGGTAAAAAAATAATTGTGCAATGAACCAATAAATAAAAGAATAGGGGTAAAACAGTGCAATTTAATAATATATTAATATGTATATCTGTTGGTGGGACCTATTTTGGAAACATACTCACACATATATAAATTCTCCTAGGCACCCGGACGTCAAGTCTGCCGAAACTAGGAGTCGCCCGTGGTTCGATGCTTTGCGGGGTAGCTGACGACACCATTATATTATACACTATTATACAGAAAGTTGATTGTCGCACCCTGCCGAACGTAATACGACGTGTACATAAAATACTATTATATTATTGTTGTTGTGTAAATAACTTATCTGATTATGAAACAAAACCATTGCAGAGACCCAAACTTCCCGTACTGCGTTCGGGGGTTGAGATTAGAGGGTTGAGTATCCCGGTGCAGTCTCCGGTGTTGATTTTCCGACTTGTCGCCAAGCTGTCTGAACGAAAGACAGCGAATGAACGATAATATATATTATTATGATTATAATGTAAATTTACATCAAAATATATTGATTATAATATTTCATACGCGTATAGACGTGGAGTATGCGTTATCAATGTAAAAGTTAAAATATGCCATTATAATACTACTGCTTAAACTAACACTTTCTAAACGTCCACAACTGCACCGTTCTACATCATCACTGTCATCTAAGTACAATTTTCGTGATGACAATAACTAGTAACTAAAATTAGTAGTTAGATAGTCAATTAAATTCCATTAAATAAACTTGCATGTATAATGTACTTAAATACAAAAATATTATAAAAATAGAAAGCGTCATTATTGCCATGAATCCCTATTTGCAAAGACATACGGTGTCAAAGGTTATTGTACTTGTATAGGTTCTCGTTTTAACAACGAAAATTCTGATCATCCGTTTTATCACAACTGCATTTTTTTTTAATCTACTCATTTTCGTCTTAAGTTCCAGACAAAAACACTCGTTTCTAGCCATTCAAAAACGATTATATTTTTGATAATTTTTAATCCATACATATAAATAATATTCAAATCTTAATTTTGCATAATGTTACAATTTATTTATTTATTTATTTATTTTATATTCACTGGCAAATGCCCCTTTTACAAGATTTTAATAACTATTGTAATATTTTTGAAAAGGAAATATTATCTTCTTACAATTAATACTATTATAATAGTTTTATTATTTCCAAAGCCTTAAAACTAAATATGTTGCAAAGAAGTACAAAAAAAAATCTAATTTGAATCTTATTGGCCAAAACAAAAGATCTTGAAAAAATGTATTATTTCTGCTGCATAGATAATATAATAGGGAATTACAAAGTTCCTTGTTTTTTACATAGTATATGGAAACCAATTGTGGATAATAACTCAGGACAGTCGGCGAGGTTGTTCAAAATATGGTAAACTAACGTAATATGTGCTAATTTATGTATTGTACTTGATGAGTCTAGGCTCAAGAAATCTTTGATAACATTAACAGTATCTCTAGTAGTGATATATCATATCATATATATATATATATATATATGATATATCAATCTTTGATGCTTCTGTGGCACAGATTAATTATTTTCAATCATTACCAAACTTTACAAAACTCATTTTTATCACTATTCAAATTAATTTAGGGGGTGTAATCAGATATTTAAATATAAGGACCACCCTAATATATATATATATATATATTATAAATACATAAACAATTCTTTTTAAAAATGTATATTATCAAGATCATCTATGTATATTTTAAGTAATTACAAGACCTGATAAGTGAACCAAATTTGAGTTAAAATCTTACTAATGGCATTCAAAGTGATTTTTAAACAAATAGCGATTTAAACTCTTTCGTATTTCTATTGATAAAACCTAGCATTTTATATTCTATAATTTAATTAAAACGATAAATCATTTTCAAAATAGACACTCAAGTCTTTTATAGAATTTTCTCTACCGAAAGAATAGTTATTAATTTAAAACTGAAATATTATTGAATTTTTACTATGTGTAAAAGAAATTACTAGGCATTTATTAATATTTAGAGGTAGAAGATCTTAATCACTCCGTTGGAAAAACATATTAAAACCGGATTGTATATTATTTGCATCATTAATAGATTTATCGTAAAAGTATGATTTTACGTCATCTGCAAACAACAAAAATACTAAATATTTATAATATATATATATATATATATATAATATTTATCAAGGATTATTTATAAAAATAGAGAATAGTAATGATCCTAGATAAGAGCCCTATGGAGCATTCGAGGTCATTGAAATATTATCAAAATAGTGAAACATTCACAGATTTTTGCTGATTATATTGGATAAGAGTTAAGCCAATTTAAAAATGTTCCTCCGAATCCGAAAGCTTTTAATTTATGATATAATAACGTCTATTATATATACTTTGTCGAGCGTTTTTTAAAAATTAGTAATACTGATTCAGTATAAATTATGGTATCTACTACACTTTTAGTATAATTGATAATTTAGAAACAGGTCTGTAGTTCCTAATATTACTTTTATCACCAGATTTAAAGGTAGGTGTAACATATAGATTTTTCCAAAAATTTAGAAACATCCCAATAGAGAGAGATGGATAGAATAAATAATAAAGATGTATGTTAAGTACGGAGAGATACAATTTCAAAAATGCAGGTGGTAAATATTTAGTCTCACCCTATTACTTCTTTTAGCGAGCCAAGTGTTTCTAGAATTTCTATTTTAGAAATAGCACACGAATTTGAATTAAGATCAAGATAATGTTTAATGTTTTAAAATGTAGGGTTACCTTTCCAATTAGTTATACAGATACGATTGTTGGTCGTGTTTAATGAATACACAATAATAAACGTTGTTTTATACTTCTGCGGACAACTCGAGCCCGTTTCGTTTTTTATTGTTGTATTATTATTATATATGTGTGTTAATTACAGATGTGAAATACTAATAGTAATAGCAGTGATAGTTAAACGCACTACATGTCTATTATTAAAGTTATTACAACGACTTAGGAGGTAAACGATGTTTGTGGTAAAGGTACAACTATTAATATTGAACAGTAAACATAATTTTAAGTCATGAAATGAGTTTATTAATACCTTACATTTTTTTCTTGTCCAAGACATCAGTTGTTCATTAGTTCATAACAATTATAAATTTATAATACTCAGGTATCGTGTAAAGTGACGACCGGCGAATCAACAAAATATTTGATATACTATTTAACCATTAAAAATTAATTTTGACTATCATACCTATATATATTTTATATATATTTAAATAATATATAGGTAATATCGATATTTCACAAGTGTGCACAGATCTACAGTGAACTACACAACCTAGAAAAACCACACTGTATTTAAATACTTATCACACGTACCACATAATACTTCGGACTTAACTATAAATTATTATGATCGATATCATTCTAATACTAGGTTTGGCTCAAATCTACATATAATATAATAAACCGAGAGTTGGCTGTTTCCAATTATTATTCTTTTTTTATTAAATTATTGTTGTACACAATAATTTTCAGTAAACTGAAAAATGTTTAGGTTATGTTAGATTTGTATTTTGTTGTTTTATCAATTATATTGTACGGTAAACACATAGAAACCAAAATATTAACCATAATAATGGTTAATATATTATATTATTATGCCTTGCGTGGGGAGTTTAATATAATTATAGCTTAAAATTAAAATTAAAATACTAAAAACTCAACATCAGTATGTAATATAAGTTCACTTATCTGTTCATAGCTATACTTGGAATAGTCACAAAAATGTCGTACTTTTTCAAAGCAGTACATATATTGTGTAAAGTCGTGAATCATTAATATCTATATATATATGTGTGTGTGTGTGTGTGTGTAAATTATAACATTTATCAGTATAATATGGTAGATCTATGGACTTTGATAATTCATGGACAGACTAAAAAAGCGATTGTTAATAAGACAAGTTAGATGTACAACAACATTTTTAGTTTTTTTTTAACGGACCGCCATCGATGCGACGACAATATTATTTGGTTAAGTATATATGAAGGACAATGGTGATAAAACCGGTAACATTGAAATTATGCCAAAGCGAATCATTCTAGGACATATTGTTTCCAGTCTAATAAATACCCAAATTATTAACCGGTTTTGTGCGCCCGATAATATAATTAGACAATATATTATTATAACCATTATTGGATGAAGTAACATTGCAGAGTCCAATATAATATTTATGGAAAAAAAATACACATAACAAATTGAATAATACCTACCTATTGTGTTGACGCGGAAATAAAAAAAAACGTAACTTCATATTATTTGGTACATGCTATAAAACCAGTGCTCAAGTTTGTTTCATCTGTCCCGCCATTACACATACATACATATTCATAATACATATACAGGGAAATTGACCAGGCAAGCTTCTCCCGTGTTTTACTTTAAATAATAAATTTATTTAAATAATTTTTTTGGGGGGATTTTTAAGTATACTTTAAAACATGGTTTTAAATACTTACATAGTTTATGCCACTTAAAGAAATAGTTACTGAATAATCCCGTGGCGATACCTACAAACTTATTTTTTGAAATGGCTAATGAGAACACCCTCTTATTACTTACTATACATTTTAAGCAAATTTTTAATGTTGATGTGTATAAGTAATAATTTTAAAGAGTGTTTTCTGAATAATTAAAATGTATGTATTAAAGATAATCATCCATGATAATAGGTTTAAAGATAGAAAACCATTATACATAGTTTGAAAATAATAATAACTAATAACTAATATAAATACCAATAGCTATAATAGCATATTAATATATTTTGTAAAATAAAATAATACATTATTGTATTTTAAAGGATTAAAAGAGGTGACTTCTTAGTAAATCAACCTATATATTATTTATATATAAGAAGCCAGTTACGAAAAAATGACTACATACATATATACAAGTAAGGATACCCAACGCAATATAGTACAATAAATTCATGCTAAGACTATACTTTTTTGAATTTTGCAAGAGAAGGAAGTAGTAAAAAGATGTAAAAAATTAAAAACTTAATTAACATTTTCGTTCGTGCAAAAATCAAATTATTTATGCGTGGTTTATAAAAATTAATGATTATAATTCAATATATGACCTAGAAAAATGGTATCCATGTTTATATATAAAAAACGCCACCGTGTAACTTCCTATAGTAGTTTTCGAACTATACTTATAGGGAAACATAATTTCATCGAATATACTTTTTGTGTTTTGATTACAGTTGCATAATATTTAGAATTTTTGAATAATTTAATATCTAATGTATTTCTGTCAATAAAAAGTAATTCTATTTCTTAAAATGTTCTATTCTATTTTTGTATCTAATAGATAATATATTGATAGGTTACAATAACGAACTATATAATCAAACAATTAACTAACTACAAAAAATTTTAGAGTAAAAGGTACTACGTCCTACAGAAATCACAGAAAGTTATTCACTCGAGGCTGGACAATAAAATTGACAAAATGATCGAATGAAACACCACAGTTTAATAAAAAAGGATGAGAGTTTATTATAATATTACCAATATGAATTATGATATTATACTAGTATATTATATAATAATATGATAATAAGACGTGTAAAGAATTCGACGCTTATAAAAAATTAATAATCAACTAATTCGAGTGGAAACCTGTAATATTAATTACTGATTATTTTTTGATTATTTTTAATCAACGGGCAATGGACTGAGAAGAAAATAACTTAAATGATTTACTCTCACATATCGCTCGTAAATAAGTAGATATACTAATATACCTTTATATACATCATGCGTATTGGTTGATGGCCAACTTGTCTGTCCGGCGAATGGTCACAATCACTTTGTTGGACGACTTAAATGATATGATATTATGTTTATTATTTGCTTTATAGGTTATTAATCAGCTTTATTGAGCAAGTTTCAGAAATTGTAGGTACAATTTAATATTCCTACGCTTCGTCTAGTGGACTAGTTTCTCAGCGTCTAATAAGTAATATTATAATATATAGTTTTTACTACAGTAGACGCCACTTATAAGACTCACTTTGGGACCAGCACAAAGTGAGTCTTATAACCGAATGAATCTTTTAGGCAAAGTAGAAAAAAAAAATTAATTACGTATTTATAAATTTTATTTTACTACATATTTTGCTTTAATTTTAATACTTTAACACATATTACATACTTATTATTGAATAAATGTAATAATCCTGATAAAAAAAACTAAAATTATAATAGGTAAATACTACATATAAAAATATTATAAGAATTATAAAGGATGTATGTATAATGTATTTATTATAATTTATTTTGAAAAAAAATTGTAATTTTAGTTTGTTTTTTATTTTGTTCTAATATTCCGAAAATACGAGTATAATAACGATAATCGTTACGATAAATGTGAACTTTTATCTGCGATAAAAATTATTATAAGTTATAAGGTACCAACAGAAACTATAGAAATAATCAACACGAATATTATTTAATTTTTCAATACCGATTTATTTCTAAATTATAGCCAAAAAAGTTTATTTTCTACTATTTATATTACGAAATTTGAGTCTTATAACCGAACTGTTAAGTCTTATAACCGATTTTTTTTAATGTATTTTGATACGTCCGGACCGTTCCAGTCGTTCCAGACGATTTTGAGTCTAATAAGCGATGACTCTGAACCTTATATTCGCGAGTCTTATAAGCAATATAAGCGGTGTCTACTGTATTAACTATTATAGATACAGAAATCCAGAGGTCGACAAAATATTTTGGAATTTCATAGTATTATATAGTTCTAATTCTGAGTATATTAATTATAACAAGTTAAACATAAATGTTATTACTTATTATTTTATATACTTCATAACTCGATCACGTAAATGTTCTGATGATTTCATATAAAAAAAATGCTTTTAATATTTTAACTTTTAAGTCACGACTCTTAAATTTCTATATAGTTGTACCGCGAGCAAGCTGAAATATAAAATATTATGATTATTACGCGCAATTTATTTAACCAACTTATTATAATAAGCTTAATGCTAAAAATATATAGGTAGATAATTATTGTAGTTTTCTAAAATCTATAATACTGAATTCATGGCAACAAGTGTTATTTTTTTAACAGCGTCTACATAATATTAAATATTAAGTTAATTTGATACGTCCTACCACTTACGTGAATTAATAAATAATAATGTATACCATATTTTACAATAATATAATGACTTATAATGCACAAAAAAGTGTAAACATACATTATGTTACATATAATATATATATATATATATATATACTATATAGATATGCGTATTAAAGAAATTGAATAAACTCATCCACTAATCAGAATTACTATAAAAACAAATCCATGAACACAGACGTAAAATTGCATCATAGTAATCTAAATATTACAACACATTGTGATTCGTACTTCGTAGGTACCTATAGTCTATACTATAGTAAGTATAGGACGTTAAACAATTGTGATTTTTATAAGAAATGGGAGGTAAACGGTGTGTACCTATAACCTTTTCACAATTTTATCAAATAAACGATCGTCTTATATGATTACGTAAATTATTATAGAGTCGGCGCTGAGTATTAATATAGAATAATCGCTTAACATTTTTTTTTCATTAACCACAGTATTGAAAAAAGCTTGCATAAAATTAAACATTTTATTATTAAAAATTAAAAATCGCCTAATGATTGCAGATTGTGTATTTCTTGCGAGTTTAATATTATAATAGCATATTAAGCGGTTCCACCGTCTGGTATTGGCCAGGAGTCACCACAATGTATAATATATATGAACAATGAACATATATTGTAATATAAGTAATCATGATTCATGACATGGTATGTATAATATGTATTTTAATTGAAAACAAAATACCATAAATAATAATAGCGAGGAGATTTAATGATCTCCGTAACACATTTTTTTAATTTTGTTTCATTCATATATTTTTACATTCCAGCTAGTGTAAACCCTTTTCCACGATGATTTTGCTTTCTTTTAGCAAAGACAAATGAAAAAAAAAATAAGTCTCGGTCTGCGATACTTGAATAATTTATAGTCCACGTGTTCAACGTTGTTAATTTGACACAGTAATACAACACATATTATTAAACTAATAATTAATATCACGCGAGTCGGATTCGAATTTTCAAACGTATAAAATCACATGCGGCCAAACCTTTTCTGCTGTTACCAGATTTTTAGTCAGGGACTGTGGGAGGGGGCACGTGCCCGAGTTATTAAATGTATTGTTATAAACTTGTAACTAAAATACAAAGTTATAATTTTAATGGGAAAATCGTATTAGGTGCGAGAAAAACATTACTTAAAAATCTACCAAGTTCTTGTTTTTATGAACTGTTAATTGTACTAAGAAAAAGTCTTCAATTATTATATGATTGTACTGTACTTACCTAATCAATTTGTGAAATAAGTAATTAAAAGTTTTATAAAAATGTCAAAGAATTTTTATAGAATCTCTCCTCCATACCTCCCTCCATTATGGATGAAATAAGTATAACATTTTATTTATGTGCGAGGGTAAATTGTATGCTTGGGGATGCAAAAATTCTAAATATGACAATGGCTATGTTAAATCGAATACATTACAATTATAGATAATTCAATAATTATGCGAGTTTCCAACTTCAGCACTGTAGCAAAAATATTATTATTAACACGGTGAAATATGAACCATGAATAATCGTTCTCGCGTAAAAATGTATGCATATATTATATTAGTATTTCATAAACAGGGTAAATAAGTATATTATAAGCCCCTTTTTTAAATGAAATTGCCATTTAACAATCAGACCGATCAGTCGCTGTTACTGTTTAATAATATTAAACATTTATACATGAACTCATTCGATGGATCGTTACGATTGTGAATTGTGATAATTTAAAAATATATTTTATACGTCTACCTACGAAATGAAAACAATCGTATTATATATACGTACGTATACCTATAACTATATAAATACGCGTAACGTACCTACGTACGCGATGGTATGTACGTTTTTAATTGGCAGTATGAAAAAAAATGTGTATATAAATATATATATCATGAATAAAAAGGTCGACAAATGTTAAATTTTACCGTTATCGAGTTACCCGTAATAAATCGTTTTCCCGGCACAAGCCGTCGACAATCATCGTCGATATACGGATCGAGGGCAGGTTGACGCGACGAGAATATAGTTATAATTATTATATATTATAGTAATTGGCTTCCCATTAATAATATTACAGTTCTAAATGATGATTAAATTTACTATAAATGAGAAAATACCTATAACGCGGGGTAGTAGTTATAACTTTATACTTTATAGGTACTAGAACTAGACACTAGTATATTATACCTATACAATAAGGTGTCCGTACAATAACCCATTTAATTCTTTTAAGTGTGATTTTGAAAATTATTACTCTATCGGATGATAACCATTTTAACCTTGTTGGTATTTTTCACGTCAACTAGAACTATATTAGAACATTATTATTATTTAAAAAACTGTTAACGATTTTGAAAATTTTTTATTTTTTAACTTTAAAGGATTGAAGAGCAACATTTTTCTAAAATAAATTTTACTATATTTTATCGTTAACATTTCTAAACTTTTTAAATTAAGTACAATATGCATTTTTAATTTCATATTCAAAGCAAATTTTTTTTTTAGTATTTCCATATGAGAATTAAAGTTTTGACCAATAATTTATGAGTTATATTTATATATAACTGATATAACTAATAACTATAAACTATTTAAAGTATTTAAAGTTTCGATTGTAGGAAATAGTGGTATAGGGGTACTCCACAAAATGTTGGCCCACTTGATTCAACAGAAACTCATCCAAACTTAAAATTTAACTAATTAACTACTTATAAAAAATTAGATATTTGTAGATCTAAATATTCCGGAATCATATTTTGCTTCGGAATGTGAAATTAAAATTAAATGTTGTCAAGAGTACCTAAACCATCTTAACAGGCGCAGACTCTAATGTCTCAACGATGTTTTAAATTAGTTCATTGTATACTTTATTTACTACCTATTATAAAAATAAAAATATAAAGATGTAATTGTAGAACATCTTTGTACAATTTGTTAGGTTTTATAATTTACCTAGTAATCTAACTATAGATAATCAGTACAGTCTATTTGATACATAAACGTTAAAAATTGTAAATTGCTACTCTTAAATGTAGTAGATTTTAGTCTAGAAATCTTATTAAAAATGAAAATAAAAATTTAAAAATAATAAATTACTTAAAAAGATAACGATTAAAAATAGTAAAATTTGTTAATAATTTATTACATTTTTTACAAAACTGTTGTTTTTTAATGACTTAAAATTATGTAAAAAAAAGTATTTCCAAAGACATGTTTTATGGATCTCTTATATAAAATGGATCACTCTGTATATATTTATAATTGTATAAATGTATTAAACAAGTGTAGGAAAGAAAACACTATATTCTATAATATAGGTACGGACTTAAATTAATAATATGTGCACGTCGATGATAAACGAAACCAGATCATT
The DNA here is from genome assembly GCF_020882245.1 of Rhopalosiphum padi. NCBI lineage: Eukaryota > Metazoa > Arthropoda > Insecta > Hemiptera > Aphididae > Rhopalosiphum > Rhopalosiphum padi. The sequence goes on along the minus strand of NC_083598.1, from coordinate 4,325,235 downwards.
TCGTGAATTTAATAATCGTAATAAATAACAATATTATTATAATAAATATATATATATATACATATACGATATACATACATATATTATGTATAATATATATATAAAACCGGTTCGATACTTCCATAGTTGTGGTCGTTTACCAACTACGATAGGACGAGGTGTTTATCTATGCATAACTATTTTAATTACTTTATCTACCGCGAGCGCGTGTGTATGCGCGTGTGCGCGTGCGCGACCAAAATTAAAAAATTAAACACCACTGGGTACATACCTATTACCTACGACCTACGTACATTGACTACAACAATTATTACAATATATTATAATATATTAATATACACATGAATAATGCCGACCAACTACCTACTACAACTACACGCACTGCCTTACTATTTTATTTTACTCCTAGGTAGGTATAATACAACTATTGACTACCATTTTACTAGTCTACGGCTATAATTACGCGAACAAGAAAACAATAAACGCTCAGCGCTAAAGAGAATTAATACTTTTCGTCCGGACGATTACACCGATTAAACGCGTTATTTACACACATCGATGCGTTTAATCGGCTCTTTGGCAGTACTTGTAGTTTGTAAATATATTATTATACTCGTCGTAAATGCGATGCGAAAATAATACCTACACATATACAATAATAAGACTATTTGTAGCAATAAAATATACATAATAAAACATTGATTATATATTAAATATAGCTATAATACTCCAAGCTCAGCCTGTTTTTGAAGAATTAAGTTCTAAACAGAATCGTGATTTATGTTAAAATAACACAATATGAAAATAATCATTTTAATATAATCTAATAATATTTCTACCTATTTTATAAATAAAAACCAAACCTAATATTACCTTATAAACCTATTACCCAAGTAATTATAATAAGGTCTATAGACACTCTTTATTTGCAAAATCTAAATTATATGCATAATTAAAAATCATTAAGTGTTTAGTATTATTTACCTAAATTAATATTAAATCTGTTACCTACATAAAGTTAATACATTATAGTGTACATTGTAATCCAAAAGTGGTGTTACTATTTTATATAATATTTATGTCTTGTAATTATAATTTACAGTAGGTATCAAATTTGTATGTATATTATGTATATTTGTATTATATTAAAAAAGCACATTTGTATAAAATAATTTATCAAAATTGGGTACATTTATTTCATGAAATATGAGAATTTTACTGTTAAGTACAAATGTATCTAGAAAAAATTTCATTAAGCTATTATACTAAACTGAAGTTGTATGTGAAGTATGCATTTGAAACAAGAAGAATATAATTTAAAATGAACATCCAAACCGTGGTAGTAGTCGTGGTATACGCTTTCGATATTAAACCATATTCGATACTATACAATATCCACTTAACCAATATTAAAACACACATCTTATGTTTAAAAATAATTAAATAATTCGTATTTTATGAATACTCACAATTGCACATTTTCGTAGCTACTATACAATTAAATAGGGGATGTTTAATAAAGTACACGCCAGAACCGAATGGCCTATGCAGTACTCTACTGGGTAAAGTCTACCCTATAAAAGTTTTTTAATTATTGATTAAAACAAATTGACGAATTTGGTAGTAAAAATGATTTGGTTACAATTCGATAAAAAAAAAAACGCATTTCAAGTAACACAATCTGTTTGATGTATATGGGCCACAAGTTTCTATCGAATATCTGACCGTCACGTGACGGCAATAATAAAAATATACAATGGCGCAATACAATTATATAAATATTACACAGTCATGATTATTATATTTTAAATTATTTCTGCACACATTTCCTCTACCGACGTCTGTTCCATCAACAAAATGATACACAATATAGTATTGTTCTTGTTTTTCGTAACTTTTAATTACAACTATACTCTAAGAATACCTTTTATAATTTTAATCATTTAAAATGTAATCAAAATAGTATTAGCGTTGCTAATACTAGTGTAAATATAAGTCAATATTTAGTAATTATTCATTATAGTATCTACATAGATTAAATCTGAACATAAATAAACTATACAATTAAAACGCTTTTCGTTCGTGCGGGTTGAAGCAAAGGCAAAGTCATGAATCATAATTAAATATAGTTGATTGTCGAGAAATTAAATTTTTACTTGTTCTAAACTTATACAGTTTTATGAAAATATTAAACTCGTAATTGGACAACGCAATGGTATGGTTTCATTTAAACCAAATTTAATAAAAGTTAATCTTTCTATTTTTACAACGAGATAATTTAATATTGAATATATTTTTTTCAGGTCTTGGCTATAAACTAATATGTTTTAAAATTTCAAATATTCGAATTATTTACTTTTAAAATCTTTGTAAATCCACTATAAATATTGGTGGGTTAACTAAACAATATGTTATCTGAACGTTTTAACTCTTTTAAGTTGATACATTATATGTTATATTCAATTGTTTTATATGTATAATTAATGTTCAACATAAATTCCCTAATAAATATATTTTAATTATTCATTCTTATCTATACAAATACTAGAGAAAATGCATGTTTTCAAGGTGGAAATTAATTGTTTACTATTTCAATACACTTGAGCAGCAATAATTATTATGTAATTACTATTTCCTTGATAATATCCCATTTTAAGGTGCACACAATTTAATTAATTATTTTATAAGATTAATTATAACGATGAAATTAAATGCAAAAGTGGCCAGCGTTAATGTTATATTCCAGTTTTTTCTCTTATAATGGTAATTTTATGTAAACGTGTTTAATTTAGATGCGTTTTTTCTATTTCATTCATTTTCCCCTTAGCCAAATTAGTTAATTGAATTATATTAACAGTTCTACATTATAGCGTAAAAAAAATTATTTTAATTTTTTTTTTTTTATAAAAGTACATCAAACGTGCAACAGAAAATATTTTACAAGTGCTTGAAAATGTATAGTGACATAGTGTACAAGCCTAAGCTATTTAAAAATCAAAAAAAAAGTTTAAAAAGACATTTTTAGGGAACAGGTACCCAATAATACTGACTCCTTTAGAAAACAAATATCTGAATATACTTATTCTGTATATAATATCATAGTACCTATTATAATAAATTGTATTATATTATTTCACCCGGCAATAGACGAACAGCATGTCGCATGTGACCATTTTATTTTGTTCGCGTGAGGATATTATTTTTTCTTTTACATCTTTCATTGGACTAGTGCGCGTCGGAAATTGACAGAATCCCAGGCATGCGGGTCCCCGCAAATGCGTCGTAGTGTGGCGACATAATATACTATTTTTGAGTCAGTCCGTTTTACATCGAAACCCCCTACAATGTAACGAACCGAGTAATTTTTCATTTCTGAACACGATAAACATTTATTTTTTTTTTATATATATAATAATATCATCGCTCAACGAATATAAAAATAATTTATCTCGTTTGTTGGCCATATGCACGTGTAGACGCTGCCATCGACGCCGCCGGAGATACCTATATCTGCGCCAAACCGGCGCGCGGGAAAAATATTTGCTCGTCGCGACTCGCGAATGAATGAATGATGATCGTATTCACAATTATTTACATAATAATAATAATAATAATATAGTTGTTGTTAGACCTTGAGAATACACCGATGAGCTGATCTCGGTAATACGGTTTCGTTTTATACTACGTAAAAAATACTAATAAAAGCACGTTATAAATCACACTAACACACACATTTATGCAGAAACGAAATTAAAATTCTTAGTGGAAGCATTTTCGGGATTTAATATTTCTACGTCTTCGTTACATAATATTTGGACTATATCGGTTTCCGTCAAAAATGACCTTACAGTTTTCCACAGCTATCCTTTATTATCAACCAAATTAAAAAAACAACATTCCTTTACCCACTACATCTTAATAATTACAGTGTAATACTACTAATACTACAGTAGGATACTAGTAACACTATAATAACACTACAATAACTATCAAATAATATAACTACATAAAATAATATTGTATACATTTTTTTTTAATGTGCACACGTTGACAAGTATTATGATAATACATACAATACAATTTTATTATAGTATTTATTTAATTATAATTAATAAATTATAATAAGTTACCTGGTTGTTTTTCTGATAAAATTATGAGGTGGATCGTCTAGTAATTTATATATATATTAAATTATTTCTTTAATACTAATAACAGTAATAACAATATAATAATCAAATAATTTAAGAAAACAAAATACGTATAACTATAAAATGTATATTTTTATCTGAGTATTTCTATCGTATATTATTATAATTTATAAACTAAAACAATATAAACCTATACATTTTATCAAACATAATGGTATTTTTATAAATCAAGTGTGAATTATTTGAATGACTGTAAGCTGTAAGAAAATTAATACTAAATAGAGTAAATTACCTACTCGTAAATCAAGAAATTATTTTAATTTATTTTGTTTAAGTACAGCAACAAATTTTGGAAATTATTTTTAGATGGTATTTTATTACACAGAAAATAACTTGATACAATATTATTAATAATTTTACAGTTAAATTAAACATTTACAGAAATAGATGATTCTCAAAACATAAAACCTTTAATTTATAAGTGGCGGAAAAATAAATGTCATTTTATCTAATTTGGCGGGAAATGTAATTGTTGGAAAACTAGAAGGTCATTTTATGAAGAAACCGACGCCCCAATATTCAAGTTAAACGTTTATTCGGACAAATGTTACTACAACAATATATATATAATATATATATTAATATTACAGGCTATCCACTAATTAACTATTCGATTTTACGTCTATATCTCGTGGCTTTCTCAAAACGTCGAATAAAGTCGATTCACGCACAATTATTGACTATTATATTTATACTGTTGTAATGATATTTTATACGAATATAATTGAACTTAGAGATAAATATAAGGGACGTACAAGGCTGAAATTACTAACAGATTATCACTGGCACTTTGGACAATCTAAATAAAACTTTATTTAGCCAATGCTTATCTCCGGATACTTTGTACCTTCTGTATACTCATTATAATTCTATATATATAAAGTTGTATTGATTGTATTTATATTTTATAATATATATATATACTATAAGGACACTTCTTTTCTGTGGTTAGCATTCATAAAAATAATTAAAAATGTTTCCACTACATAATTTTATGAAACCGTCGAAGCGCTACTATCGAAATTCTGAAAAAATTTTATCCGAAAATTACTTAGTATAGGGCTGGTAGGTGAGCTGGTTAAGACTTAAGAGAACAGATATAGAACATGGTCCCCCAAAACAGATAATTCGATAAAGCACATAACTATATACTTATATAAATATATACTATAAACTTATTCTTAACATATATTGTGTTAAGAAAAATACAAATTTAAAACTTAATACGTAATAGCGTTACTGGAAAATAAGATAAGTATAAATTATAAACTTTGGTGAGTTGTCCGGCAAGTATTTTGTAATGCATAAAAAGTATAGGTACTAGGTAGTACTGAATGCTGATCATCACTCATCAGGCCGCTGTTTTAAACTGTAAAGTTAAAACGGGAATACACGGTGACCCACTCTATATAATACCAGTATGTATATATTGTACGTATAACCTACATATCGTCCGGGAATACTGCAGTAGATTGATATCCAAACGTTTATATTTTATAGACGATAAACAAAACCGTCGAAACAGCAGAATCAAATTGCTCGACTATGCCGGTGGGATATCGGGACTTTTCCTGGTGGGCCACGCGGCTAATAGTGGGCAGCGGGCTATTATTTATTTAATTAATAAACAATAATTAGAGGCATTATGGCTTTATGGCTATAGGAAAAAATACATTGAATAATATTGTTGTTAAAGACATTATTTTATTTGTTAATAATAAAATTGATTTGTTAAATAAAATACTGTGTAAATTTTTTTTAATTTAAGGGGATTGGAAACGATGATTTTCTGTTTTCGTCTAACACACGCGCGTAACATAGGATTACAGACGTACTTATTCTATTTCCAACCTACCAATATAATGATGCGATAAGAATTCAGAAAACGGAATTGATTTTGTCGTCAAGTCTACGTGAGATCGATTTTCCTACATTTTTGATATTATCCCTAAAAGCGTTAAATTAAAAAAAAGTACATTAACTTTTGGAGAAGTTAAAATCAAAAATATCAGAGAATTTGTTTAATAGTCTGCCACTGAACATGTAATATATTATATAAATAATTATATCATAAAGATATGCCTAATTAGTAATAATTACCTACCTATTATTTTAGTGTAAATGTTCTATATTTATATATTATTGATAATAAATCAACGTGGTTTTTGTAGGAGTGTAATATATGTTTAAATTATCGCAGCGGGCTTTTATAGAGACTAAGTTCTATTATTATGAATAATAAATACCTAATAAAATATATAGTGTCTTCGTTACGCATGCGTTTCCGGGAACCGTGCTATTGCCAACTTATGCGTTCTATCTCAGACAGAGATGTCTCAAGGGCGTCTCTATGTGTGTTGCACGTGCGTGCGTGCGTGCATGTATGTGTGTGTATGTGCAAAACAATGCACATTCCTCCGAGAAGTCCGGTTTTGACTTATCAAAACGGATGGCCGGAGGAGGATGGACCGCCGGGAGAGAGACAATACGTATCGTATATAATATATATATATTATATATACATATGTGTGTATTTGTGTACTAAAATCGTTTGCTGCACGTTTACACATCATATGTATTATACTCCGGTCTATCTCTTCCGCACTCTTGCTCCCACCCACGCACCCCCGTCAGGACCATCACCCAAAGCTACTATAGCCCTACAACAACAATAATAATGATATCGCGTGCCTGCGTATATACGATTAATAATGATTGTTACGCAGATCGTAAAACTTCGAAGGGTCTCCGTTTTCATGGTGGATATTGTTACTATAGCTGATCCTGCATAGTGTTGCCCGTAACAGATTAAATAATGTCCGTGGACATACTCTGTTGACCGTCTTAAACTCTATTGAATGCGAGCTGTACCTACTTTGTTTTGATCAAATATAACAATACAGGTCTAAAATCATATCCAATCGTAATAACTGTTTTATTTTCTGTAACCGATGGCCACCCTATGCATGAATAATAATATATTTGTTTTCGCGAGCCAAAAAGTCACGTGTGAGCCACTTCATTTAATGCGAGTTTCACAAAATTCCTTCTAAGTATGTGTCTGTATATATATATTATATATAGTAATTAATAAATTTCATCAAAATGAATTCGAGTGTACTTTGATTATGAATCAGTTAGACTTCTTCTTAAATATATACTATAGGTAAAAAGATATAAATGACTATACGGCGCGAGCGTGTAAGTTTATGATCGCGATTTTTCCGTCGACGCCGGTACTCAACATACATCTCATCGAGAGAAGCGAGTCAATACCGTTACGCTACATATACACCACACACGCATCGTTGTCGTAAGAAAAAAAATAATGACCATGTGTGGTCGAGACTATGGAACAATTTTCGTTCATTGTTTAGCGAAACGTTTTTGTCGGCGGTGCGCATTCCTCGGCGACCGCCGCCGAGGCTATACATTATGCGCAGTGCCCACGTATATATATATAATAATATGTGAGATTTACGTATATTATATTGTTATTTTACGACACAAAGTTATATCCAATAATTTTCATTATTTTGGTATTGTATACCTATATCTACTGCAGGCGTATAGTAATATTAAACGATGAGAAAGCGCACGATTGTGAAAAACTGCACATGTACCTAATTTCATTAATATGCATAGTACCTACATAGTTTATTATTATTAAAAGTAATTTGCCCATTGTTCTTCAGTGATTTGAAGTGAGAAAAAAAGTAACCAAGCAACAGTCGAGAAATCCGTCAACCAAAATCTCTCAAAACGAATTTATCTGATTCGGATTTTTATTGAAATATTTATCTATGATATTTTGTTCTATTATATTATATAATCTATGACGCCTTATTCAGGCCCATGGATGTACCTTCAAAAATTAATTACTATCGTTGTTTCGCGTATATTATATATATATACCCAAAAGAGTGCGACACGGCCCTGGATGTCAGTGCGCGTGCGCGCGTGTATGTATACGCATTATTTATGAATCGTCGCAGTTAACAAGTCGATTTTGTAAGACAAGTATCCCGAAAAATGAAAACCGGTCGATAATAGCTACGACCGGTTTTACGACGATCGGATGAGTTAAAATTTGACGGGAAAGAAAATTCCCACTTAATTTTTTCGCCTATAATGGGGTAATTGAACGCATAAAACTACTATAGATACGAGGTCGCGAAACCGTCGACGGCGCATAGTGTTCAAATACGCGAGCACGTTCAACGTCCGTGACGCGAGGACTACGCTGTATATATTATACATAATACCTCCACTGTCCTAATGGTCTCTAGGACGCGCGAGCTGTGGCGCTGTGCGTGAGTGTGTGTGTGAACGACGAAAATTAATTCAATTATTTTATAATAAGCGATTTCTATTCAAAACGACGTTTAAATGCTAAGCGTTGTGTGTATACAGTATCGTACGTTTATGTGTGTGAGTACATAACCCGGTATACGTTCAATAATGATAAGTATCTGGTATAGTCATAATGTTGAACTGGGGAGATCGTATAATATGTAATATTATACTATTATAGGTATACGGGGTTTTGAAATAACTTTCGATATACGTGACGAGCTCGTCACATTATATTACTGACTATTGTGCCCTCGAAGACGACGTCCGATCCGTGGAAACGTTTGTTTTCTAACTTTATAACATTGGTAGGTACTTGCGTAAATACGCATCATTTTTTAAATTTTAATTCATAATACATTTTAATCGGTCACGCGACTGAGCACAGCGAAAAAAATTACACGTTTTTCTTCCACCGTATGCGCGCAAAACGAACGAATCGGTCATAAATCAGTGTCCCTAGTGTGTTTTCGCGCCAGAAAGAATTATTACTGTTTGTATTATTATATTATTATTTTTTTTATTAAAATTTAATGTTTTTATAAAATGTTAATAAAACACACGTATTATACCGCTGCATACACGATCCACTCAAAATATTTCATAGATATATTTTATTCAAATGCAGGCACAAATTAAATTTCCAGTGCTTAATAGGATTTTGTATAAACCTAGTTAAAACTCGGACTATTGTACGATAATTAATTGCAATTTGTGTACCTACCCTAAATATTTTATGAGATTAAAAAAAACCATATAAAATATTGTGTATACGTACACGCTTGGTGTGTGAATTGAATTTCTGCAAAGAATAAAATGCACAAACTCATATAATATAATATATTAACCATTTTACACATTTAGATCAAATAGACAAACATACAATTCATAAAAATATTAGTATGGATAAAATCGAATTAAAAAATATTTATGATTGGGTACATAATAGTCCAAGTCATTGGGGCCAACTAGTGATTTAAATTCCATGTAAAATCATGTAATAGAGTTGTCCTACGCTATATGTATAATAATATATAAGAGACAAAATATTTTGGTTGTGAATAGAAAACGATCAAACCGATCGAAGTGTGTTTGGCCTTCAGCTTTGATCAAACGACGTATCTGATAGAAAATAATTATGTATTTACTTCAGTATTAACATAAATACGGGATTTTGCAAAAGGAACAAGTTTTTTCGGTACTTTATATAGAAAGTCAAGTTTTTTCATTAGAATCAATCAAATATGGGGACAGTATAAATGAGCATTTTCCAAATATCTGCCCCATATCAATACATTGATTTGCAGACTAGAACTCTATATACGGTGCATCTAATTAACCAGCAGTCCTAATAAAGTCTTTATATGAACAGACTCGGTACAAAGTCACCATATATAGGTATATATTTTTACATTAAAATAATTGAAATTAAATTGAACCGTTTAAATCTACTGCAGAAGGAGGTGCCCGGAAGTGCTACGATTTATCGACATCGCGATATCCGACATCGTGACGCCGATCTATAAGTACATGATTCGCGATCAATTGTCGATTCGCGTCACGCTCTATACATGCCGTGCGTTAATTGTATACGATTTAAACGTTCTCGCGATTCGTATTGGCATGCACGTCCATGTCTATGTAATAATATATACAATGTACGAACCGGAGCACAGTTATTAATGTATCTATACTTCACTATTATAATACTATGTATTTCGTGGGTTTCAAATCCGGTGGTGGTTCTTGGAAACTATATAGATATTTTAGATATTAAGTTAAGTACTGGTAAAAGTATATGATTCATATATTAAAAACGTATAGTATTCTTGCACAGCTACACGTAGTATCATGTTTTATATACAAACAAATTTTAAAAGGAGTTTCAAATCTATATTATACGTAATGTGGTATAACATTGAAATTCAGGGATATAATGCTTGTGACTTAAGTCTTATTGCAGCCCTTCAACATTCGGTTACTATAATAAATATATGCATATAGAGAATATATCAATATTTTAAATGTTAAACATAAACAAGAACAACGTATACAATAATACGTCTTGTTTAGTGTGTTTAATGTGTAACAATGGGAACGAGACGTTTCCCCTTCAACCATCACCCCCAACTCGCACCACCATTCTCGCGTGGGTAGTGATGTATAGAGTTTTGAAAAACTTGAGAGAAAAAAATCTAAAGCCGGTGCGGCTTAACGCGCAGCAGACACCGAAGCGCGAACAATAAAATTAAAAAAAAAAAAAATGTCACACATCTCATCTGGCTGGCTCCAAGGCCCTGCAGAGAGTTGTTCGCCGTGTGCGTATTATTTATATAATATAATAATATATTTCTACATGGTCCTATTAATACTCGTTTTGAATGTTAAAACAATTTTTTTGATAGTCGGTGATGTATGAAAAAACAACCAACGACGATTATAATGATTTCTTTTTTGGCACTACACGCCGGATTTGTATATATACATACACGAACACACACATACACACATATATGTGTGTATATATAAATATAGTACGTGGAACAAAAGCGAAAATATTTTTTCGGGAATAAATTAGAACCGGCCGCCGTCGCCGCCGCCCGTTTCATTCATTCATTGTTATTTGCACGCAGCATTTCCACGAGCCGCGTCTCTGTGATAACCGCTGTTGAATGAATAAGTAGACGTGAATAATACGATGAAATATGATAGCCCCGAAGTCCTTTGAACACACACACATACACACGCTTACATGCACGCACACGACTCATTTCGGTCATTCAACATTCCGTTCGGTCAGATGGTTGAGAAATCGCCCGCCGCCGTTTATTATTATTCCTCGGATCGCTTACGGGTTTTCTTGTCTTTTTTCTGTATAGTTTTGTTTTATTACTTACACACGTAAGAATATATTATATGTATATAGATATTACGTGGGCGTGTATTAATTGTCGTGGTAGTATAGGTATATAGTCGCGCCGGTGGTAGCTGGTATGTCATTATAACTATATGGCATACGGCGATTGTCCATTTCGCCGGATCGTAAAACAACGGATAATACAATTTACTGCGTGTATTTAGTATTATTAGCCATCTCCTGCATAATATTCGATATGCGACAACGGTCAGCATACGCGTGACCTAAATCCCAAAGCCAAATGTGCAAAAAAAATATCTAATAACAATATTCGACAGTGGTCATCACCGATCAGTGGCCGATTTTGATATCCGTTCAAAGAGAACATTCCAGACGTGCCTTAACAGCGGCGGATATCTTGGACGTCATCATATAAAGGTATAAGTGTACGTAAATAGACTTTTGAGTTTCGACTGAGAGTTTTGGCTCGTTGGACCAAGCTCGTGTACTGTTTTCCTTACACACCTAAGACAGTAAGACCAAACAATCTACAAATCGAATTTGAGGCTATACATATATAGATAACTTAACCTATGGTGAGATGATCAAAAAAAACGAATTTGTTTATCTTTATCCTGCGCGTATTGGACCAGTGGACTAGTCCATTGAGTACACACTCTAAATTTATCTCCACGGTTCAGACTAGCCTGGTCCAAAATTTTCAGATTTAGACAACATCCATGCCTGTTCGATGGGATCACAGCCCACAGGTATAGACGTAGATAGCCCACACACCTCAATTTTGAACCGCAGTTTAGCCCAGTGGTCCAAATCCGATAGTGTACACGCACTTAATGGTAAGCTATTTGTAATAGAGTAGTAGTAAGGTCGCAAAAATAAGCGATAGATTAATTAAAAAATAATAAGCTATCAAACAAAAAAGCTATTTCTAAATTCCATATTACATTATATTAATTACAATTAATGTCCAATTTCCAAGATATAAAAAAGTGTTACATAACACATTTTGAATAATATTTAAAGTTATTTAAACCATAAAAACACGTTCAATTATATGATTATTAATTAGTATATTACTCTAATATCAGAATCTAAAAACCCGTTTTTGTAAATAAATTAAAAATATGAAAGTGTCTGAATATTGAATAAAAATGTAAGGGCTCAAAAAATAAAATACCTATACATGTATATATTATATAGGTATATTTGACGGTTGTATTGAAATAGGAAGACTCAAATTAACCTAAGATCAGTGCTTCTATTGGGAGGGATGACGACATAGGGAGATGGAGCTTCTCTACTATTACATTCGTATTATATTTTGAGAGCATTTTACTAATCATTTTTAATAAAATATATTTTTTTAACAACAATTTTCATATAAATAATATTATATTTGAATTAGTTGAATTTATTATACAACTTATTTGTTATGACATTGCATAACAGTTATAGAGTATCTGCAATTTAATCGTAAATCGTAATTTAAAAATAATATAAAAACTATTAATCAATTTTATATTGTGCATTAAATACAATTATTTTTAATGCGAATAAACAAAAGTAATATTATCCCAAGATATTAATTTAATCGCATAGAACTCATAAATATTTGTTACATACTAAAATTGCATGCTTATGTATTGTAATTTTGTTTAAATATTAATAGTTGTCGGTGTTGTTGGATTGATAGTTATTGGGAAGATTTACACCTTGAAAGTTAGGTTGAGTTAATCATTTCGATAAACACTAATTTTTTCAATTTGGAAAAATAATTCTTTATTTTTCCAACTTGAGCACTGCTGTTCATAAAGTTAAAATATACTTAATAAATACAGATTTAAAAATAATAGAAAGATAGATCTGAGATCGACAAGTCACCCTCCTATATTTTAGTCTTATATTATGTATTTTTCGGTTTATTCGCATGTACATTTTCTTTTCCCGAAGACTTCGTAACCTTATGTAAATCACCTTTTGACGATTTTGACCTTTGCAGCCCGAATAAAACTACAGTACGTAGTATACACGCATATACTCTGCTATTATAAATTCATAAACTTTCTGCCTTTTGTATTGTCACCTTCACGACTTCACTTCTATGCATTCTTAAGTCATTTACTTGTTGCACTATTAGATTTTTTTACTGTTACATTCGCGGTGTAAATCAATAGATCGAGATTATTTTATTAATTAATGATTACGTGATCATTTTTACATATGCATAAATACCTATTTATGCTTTAATATGCACCCTTTTTTCCGATAAACATTCGTGATGATATACACGAATAGACGTCGAACGATTAAAAATTAACGACGAAATAATTGGTAAGCAACCGGCAACATTGTGTACACTGTACTTTGTAACTGCAAGGTTCTAATAATTATTATTCAACTCTGTGTATGTGTATTATCGTCATCACTGCGAGTTGTGAGCATTGATTTACCGAGAATTAATGCAATCAAAAAATTATTGTCTGAATTTATTCCAATCAAGTGCGTTGGATAAATTACCATCAAAAGTTAACGTAGTGCCTAATTAAAATATTCTTTAAACGATTAAATACAATTAAACTAAGAAAAAAATTCAATATGAAATAAATAAATGATAGCTTACGATTGAAATATGTATTTGATTTAAAAATAACTGGTTTATACATTGTAATAGGTAATAGTAATCTTGTATACTATTAACATATTGTCGTTTTCATTGGCAATGTTATTTATAAAAGTTTGATGGTCAAATTATATCTACATTGTATCTACATTAAACAGTAAACTGCGTTGTAACGAAACTTATAGAAACTAACACAGTTTAATAATTATTACGTCTCTTAAATTATAAATTATTTTAATAATATTGAACTTTACCTCAGAAATATATGAATTTAAAAAAAATATTATGTATAAGTATAAATTTAGATCAAAAAACAGTTATTAATTTAGATTCTGCGCATAGCTATGAATTTATTATAACATTGAGCATTTACGATGATACGTGTTTTTTTTAGTTTAGACAATTTAATCTTTAAGTTTGAGGGTGGTTTATACTTGCTGATAACAAAATGGATCTAGTTTATGCTTAGAAAGATACAAAATTATTGAAAAAAAATCCCAAAACAATTTAAGGGAAAATGGTAATTTTTATGAAAAAACAGTTTTTGACAAAATAGATATTTTTTTAATTGAAATACAAATAACTTAAGACTTGAATTTTTTTTATAATATATTCTTAAGCATGAAATAATTTTGTATTATATGTAGGTATTTTAAATATTTTAATAACATTTTTATTTAATAGCAAAATGTAAATTACACTATGTATACCTAAAGCTTGAATTGTAAAACAAGATTTTTCATAAGTCAATGAAAAAAATAGTATAATATCATATAATTTTATAATTGTTTATATGAACGGTTAAAATTCAAATTTTGACAAAATTGAATCTTTAAATGAATATAATAACGATTTTTGTAAAAGAAAATAATTAAACTATATACCTAGTTATCGATCATTAGAAATAAAATTTATCTTTTAATGAATAATCTCTACTCTTTATAAGTAATTATAATTTATAGGCATTTATTTATACATGTTGGTTGTATGAGTCATATCTCACATTTCAGATTTAATTTTTTTTTTAATCTAATAAAATATATACAATAGAACCTTATGTTTTTTATTGGAAAGTTTTAAATGTTTTGAATATTGAAAATAATTTTGAATACAATTTGTTAATTAGTCTGTTAAACAAATACAATTATTATTATAATTTAAAAGTTATCGAATAGACAAGCACAGGTCAAGAGTTATTACATATAGACATATAGTATATACAAAGGCCAAACGAGAAGTGAGTTTAATAGTTTATTCTATATTTTTTTGTTAACTAGCAACAACTTTGTGTCTACCACCTTAGCTACGCAATTACCTACCTAAACTCGTATATTGTAGTTTAGTATATTTTATATAATTGTTTAGTTTCCAAGACGATGTTGTTTGTTCACGTTGCAGCCGCAGCGTAGTAGCGTTCTGTTTCCGTCAGGCCGTTTAAAACCGCAAGTGTTTTGATATTGAACTTGAAATGGTAGCCAAGAAACAAAAAATGTACGGTAAAAATATAAAAATACACGAAGAATGATTGGTGAAATGCCACGATTTTCTGAGATGACTAGTCACGTGTAAGATAATAATTCGTTTGGTCCTAAAATACCGTGCACTTATTACCTTCGTGTAATCATATTATTCGACGGCTTTGGTGGTAGTAGGGTTAGCGAATTGTAGCTTAGGGTTTGTTTGAATAACAGTAATATCATTACTACGAGATCACGTACATATATATGTATAGCTAGGTAGTATATAAACTATATATAGGAGAGAGATGTACCTACTGCACAAGTTAACTACTACTCACTATAGTATAGTAATAGTGTTTTATACAATAATATTATATGCATGTATAATGTATATAAAGGATAGACGATAGCAGAATATATAGAAGGCGTTTGCACCCCGAGATTTAGATTGATGTGTACGTATATTATTATACTCCCCTCAAGATCGCGAGACCAAGGATCGCATAATATTATCACGCTGTACATTATATAGTGTAGTGACTACATGATGTACGTTATTTATATATCTATATATATATATATATGTGTGTGTGTGTGTATATACATTATATCATTATTATTATCATTATTAATATTCATGCGACCTATGCGTACTACACGCGTCTAGCCGCAACAGACGCGTCGGCATCTGTTTACGGACAATCCGAGTAAATAACCCTTTACTATACAACTGGGCCGACTGGCAGCCATGCATTGAAATATAATATAATCTACTAGTATACTGTATGTCTCAATGTCTAGATACTATTACTACTAATATTATAGTATTATGTTGCTGTTACAAAAATATTATAATTTATACAATATCTACATCGACACTCGTTTAGTGGTGATACTTTCCTCATATTATCTAGGAATAATTAAATAACATAATACGAGTACATTATACTATATTATTTTATATTGCATTGCCCGTACGTAAATTAAATAATGCCGTTGATTTAACCCGTCTTAAACTCCATTAAATGTAAGTTACACAGCTTTTTAATGCAGTTATTTGGATGGTTTGACCAAATATAAAATACAGGCCGAAAATTATACTAAGCGTAATAACTATTAATTTAACTAATGGCAACCTTAAAAAACAAAAAGATGTCTGTTTTCTATAACACGTAAATCTCACTACGTAAACTTCTTTAAAATGTGAATTCGGAAACTGCTTTTTAGCGAAGATGTATCTAACTTTCATAGTTTTGGGCGTACATTGATCATAGATCAGTTAGTCAGGACTTTTTTTATGTATTAATATTATACAGATAAACGACAAATTTAATTGTTTATTACGAGTAGGTAGATAATTCCGACTGTTGGTGATAGCAAAAACACCGAGCACCAAACGTTACAGAATAACAACGGTCGATTCCCGACTAAAATAATATTAAAAATAGATATACCGAGTTGTATAATAATTCACCTTAAACAAGATAATTTACTTTGTCCAACGACTACTGGGCCTATTTGTGGCCTACTCATATCCCAGTTTTTAAATATAAGTATTACTTTATATTACGTTTGAACAACGACGAGGGGCAAACATTATACGCAGACCATTATAATAATAATATATAATGCTACATAGCATTTGTTAATCTTTCAAATTTAGAGGCGACACACAACTAAGTATACATCCAAGATTCAACCAACAACATTCATGATGACCGATTGATTTATACTTATAGTGCATCTATGTCTAGTGAATTATGTGACGCGCGGGACACCTATTAGAGAAAAGATGATGCAAAGGGTGATATGGAAATTTTATTTTCTTCATTAAGAATATTGGGACGAGTAAATTCTTGAAATCTTGATGTAGAAATACAATAGAAAAAGATAGATTAGAATATTAAATGGACTGTATAATATAAACTCAGTTTTCATGAAGAGAAAGTTCAACACGACTTCGTGTTTAATGTAATTTACAATTCTTATTTTAAAATATTATTATTATATTATGTATGAAAAATTCATTTTTTTTATCTCGATAACTAAATTTTATATTTATTTTATTTTAAATAAAGCAATAATTGTGTCATTTAAATTTTATTTTGCTTATCAATTAATTAATCATCCCTCTAGGTTTTGAAAGATGCGTGACCTTGAATGATGTAGTTAAGATTTGCTTTCGACTACTAAAATTTCACGAAGAAAAAAAATTATATTTTTTTTATTACTCGTTGTTGATCCGTATAATTTCCTGATTATATTATCAAATAATAAAATATAATATAGTAGTATAAGTACAAGTATGTGCATAGTGGTATTTGTTACCACACGCGTGTTTTGCCCGTTTACATTGCACACTACATTGTATTAATATATAAATGGTTTATTGTATTAATATTATTTTTATCATTGTTATAGAGTTTGCTTTATACAGAAACAGTTTCCTTGCGGTGAGTAGAAAAATGTCATTAAGATTCCTGACCCGTTGAATCTTTGGTTGACACTGTTGAATAAGACGATATTATATATTACTATTTATTAACACGAAACGTAAATTAGGTGAGACCTTAGGGTGGTTGGCTGGCTAGGAAGGGGAATAAGATATTATTTATGTAATATACAACGTGTGTACAAAAAATAATATTTGATACTTAAATCTTATATAATATATAGGTAGTTATTCTAAAAACGTTGGACAGTGCGTTATTAAAATATTATATATACCAACATTATACTTTTGGATTTTACGTATCTATATAATGTATATTCCATAACATATATAATATCAATATGTAAATATTTAATAACAAGTTGTAGCCGGAAACTATTTTTTTTTATGATATTTAAAACGATATTAATTCTTACAAGAAATATGAAAATACTCTTTAAATGACTTATGTGCATCAGTACATCTTACATTGTCCCCCAGTAGGAAATCCTTATCCAACTAGCAACAAAAAATCAATGGTAACGGTGATGAGGCTCACAAATAGCAGTGTCCATTAATACCCTCGTGCCCTAGAATCTCATCACATGACTGTGTCACAACATTACACTATAACAATGTACACACGTGAATAGAAATGCAAAAACGATTTAATTAAATATCAAAGGACGACTGTTTTCTCAAGACTAATCGATCCTCGAACAAAACATTTTTATTGACAATCATGGAAAAAAAAATTTAAATGTTTATAAATAATTTTAAAACAGTTAACATAATTATGACAATTATACTCTGTATAAAAAAATGCTAATATTTTATATTATATTTTTACGAGCTGACCCCTTTTTTACATAGGTAGTTAATAAATAAGCTAATATAAACATTTGGTGTAAATTAATTGTATTATTGATTAATATTGATTATTCGTTTTTAAACTACAACAAAATAAGAAAATCAATTTTATCAAAAACTGGTTTCAGTTTTTCCCTAATTTGTTTCGGTTTTTCCCAATCATTAAGAATAAAAGTACTAAAAAAATACATTGTAAATCCAATGCATTCATTGCTCCGTTAAGGATCTGCTAATATTAACAACTGTTATGAATCTAATTTACCTAATAAGACGTACATGACATAGAAACAATTTCGTACGATTCTGATGTCCACCATTTGTGAATAATCAATTATTACTGTACAGGACTGTCGTCTGTAAGCTAATTTAAATTCACATAGAACTTATATTAGTAAGAGTTCTATGTTATAAATTATAGTCAATGTTTATATCAAAAGTTTTGTATCAACCAAGAATATTATCGATCCATATTTTTATATTCCTAGAATTTCTCTGTGTGGTAGTTTAATTTCCGAGAAAACTCAATGTAGGTTCAGCAACCGTTGCGAAGTGTTTTATTTTGTGCTCACGGCGTTCAGACAATAAATACGTACATACGAATACGACAAGATATTATTTTAAGCCTTAAGAGGACGTCGTACTCCTATGTTTTATCTCCGTTTTATACTAACGTACAATATAGCGAATTTGTATTCAGCTAAATTCATGTTATGCTGTCATTAAAGTCAATTTACCTAATATAAAACTTAAAGTAAGAATATTTTCGAATTTTCTAAGGCATCACATAGGGTTTTATTGATATTTTAATTTTAAACTAAGTTATAGATAATAATATGTAAAATATTAAAACTTTAAAATGTAAATATCAATAAACGCTTTCACGATTACCTAGATAATATTCATACCTTTAAGTTTAAGTAAATGTACTCTAATATTAAAGCAAACAGCATAAAATGGATTCTGCTGAACGGAAATTTTCAATGATGTATACGATGTAAGACAGAAACAGTACATGGTACATTCGGCTATGCTATGTGCGTACGGGTCACGGGTGTACGGGTGCGACGCGATGTCTTCCTAACTTTATGGAGAAAATAATATTATTGATTGTCACTTAAAAAAATCATGGTCTTCTGTTCCATCAATAATATTTAAGAACAATAGCATACTCAAAATATTTTAAAACCTACATCACCAAATTATTAAATAGTACTTAAATGTGAAAATTTTGTACTACTCGTACAAGTTCAGTGTATCTAAATTTTGTCGGGCAGTCTAGAATTCGAATTACGTACAATATATACATATACCTATTAGTATAAATATTTGTGAAGTGGTAGACAATATCAGTAGAATTGGTATTGGGAAGGCTTATACATGTATATTAAATTTAGATTTTATTGTGGGGGGGATAGAATTATTAAAATGCTTATAACAATAAAACACGATAACAAATAGCTTTTGATCGGTGGTCGTTAAAAATAAAAAAATGACTTGAAAAAATTATATTTCGAACTACTTATAATATCATTAAAATAATGAGTGCAAATGAAAATACTCGTTGATTTGACAAAATATTTATTATTCATATTATTCAGCGATCAATAAACTATAGGTACTTGAATATGTATTTTGAACCCGATTTTGTGTGTTCCACTAAAATATGGTTTTCAATTTCAATGGGTTTTGGATATTTATTAGTAAAATACTAAAAATGAATGTTATTAATATTGTGCGTAAATAAAAACAACAAATACATAATAATATAAATAATACAGCTTGTAATTTAGAGGGTGATTCGCCAAGTATGCTCACTCTAATTTTTTCATTAATAATAAATTTATTCAAATTCTGATTTTAGGAATTTTTAAACGTACTTCAGTCATATTTTAAATTTCTTAAAATGTGTTATACTAATTATCTCCTATTTTTCAAATGAAACTCTTTTCTTTTATTATTAATTAAAATGTTTATACCTACTAAAGTAAATAGTCTAAAATGGTTTTATAAAATCATATGTAATATTGGATCTAGAATTTATTATACTTGGTTCATTTTAACAAATTACAAATGATAGTCAATTAACAACATTTCTAAAATTTTCAATTATAAGTACTATAACCCTTATATCCTCCAAACCCATTGCTATGAACCTAAAATGATCTTTAGTACACACAGTTAAAAAACTATTCGTTTGAAATTTTTGAATATTCATTTTGACACATCACCATTTTTGAAAACATTATATCCATTAAATAATTTATGCTATTTATATAATAGACAAGAGGAGTTCTTATCAAAAAAATAGAGGTTTTTATCTTAATAGGACAAAATCATTGTTTTTTTACAAAAAAATCTAAAAATTTTGAAATATGGTCTTTAAGTATATTTAAAATTCAAAAAATCAAATTTTGAATAACTGAATTATAGAAATGTAAAAAGGGGTTGAGGATGCTTGGTGAATCACTCTGTACATCAAGTATAATATTATTGTTTATTATTTTAATATCGGCGTGGTTCCCTCCTTACTGGCCGTTGCCGAAGAAGAATAATAATTATAATAATAATGTTATACGGAGGCGGTGGTTCTCATATCGTCGCGTCAGCCCGTGACGATTAATTAACTCTTTTGGCCTCGTCGCCGCCGCCACCGTTTCCATTCACAATTTATAATATTTTATTATTATTATTTTACACGTGTTAGTCAGTATTCAGTAGATACATAATATATTATTATACCATGCTCACATCTCGTCGATCATACACGTAGCCGTCTTTCTCGTCATGTCTATATGTATAATATATTATTAATATTATATTTTATTTTATTTCTTTCCTCCTTCTCTTTACCGTCCTTATTCTTCACATAACGGCCGGTTTGATAGGACCTGGTGACTTTCTTTTAACATTCTACACAATATTATAATGAACTATTATACACGCATCATTGTGGCTCTACGCGCTTCCGAGATAAAACTTTAAAATTTAAATCAAGGTATCATTAAATAAAAAATATTTAGAACCTTATAATATTCTCACCAGTTATTGTAGTATTATCATGAAATATTCGTGAAACACAATTAATGTTATGTATACAAAATATATGACATGATGCATATTAATATAATCAAAATTGGTAAACTCGTTTTACAATAAATTGTATGTAAAAATTAAAAAGTATTTGATTTTGTATTTAAATAAATATCTATTTGTAATTTTTTAAATACTTTTTCCAGTTAATTTTATTGAAATACATCTTATCTTCAACACTTTATATTATAGTATTTGTATCTCTGTATAATTACAAAGTATCATTATACAAGATTGGTACACCGACAATATTCTTTTATCTTAAAATTGTATAATACATTTGTTACATTAGCAAGACAAATTATTGTGTAAGACGAATAAGATATCGGTACAGCTGTATGGGTGTGTAATGTGTATGTAATATCATAATATACGTTCGTATATTTAAAGAAAGAAGACCTAAAACCTTATTAGTTTTAAATAAATAACATTTAATATACTCATTTATGATAATTATTAACTTTAAAAAATATAATTTTATCTTATTCATTTTGACGGTTCGGTTTAATCATTATTGTAATTTGTTGGAAGTACGGCAAGTCGGTTCCATTACACATCTATGCAGTGCGGTGCGCGCAAGTACGTAATAGACTGACAACTGATCTTTACTAATAATATTATATCACAGAGTAGTATGTGCCATCTCGATTTCAACTCTTCAGGCGGCGCGGATCTCTCCGATTGTATATTATAATATCAACATGCGCTGTCACCATTGTATTGCATGTTATATCGAACGTTATTGGTATGCGTACGAGACTAAATATTACGAAACACGAAACTTGTTTGGCTCCGGTCTCCGTCCGTCCGTCTGGGTCGGACGAACGCGACCGTGCAGTCTACCCTGTTTCCAGACGGGACCGCTATAATGCTATAAGGCTATTATTATTATTATTATTATTAATTTATTATACGGTCATCTTGTCCGACGTTTACGACATCATAGGTATACATGGTATATATATATGTATATCACACACTCGTATTATACATATTATTATGTATACTTCTATTATCCAGTGGTCAAAGTGGCTCAAATAATAAGTGATAGTGGTGGTGGAGGAATATTAGAATCTCGTAAACGACGTAAACACATCTTACTAATGACCCATATATAAATTTATGGTTAGTATACAGATTTTTTTTTCGGTGCTATAAAGGTACTATAGTAAGAGACATATACACCGTCACTTTTGGGGCATTTTTAGTGCCATGACCTACATAATATTATTTCAGTATAAGTATCAGTATTGATTTCAAAAAGATCATTCATATCCCTATAATATGTGGATAAGCACTATCTACGCGAAGTCGTTGATGTGAAACAAAAATACAAATGCACATTTTAACTTCAATACACTTCAACACTTCTTCATAATTCTTTAATAGCTAGTATAGTCATAGTGTATACGCTGTGTATTATAGTTGGTGAAATTGGATCTACAAATCCGTTATAAGTAACTTTTTACGTGTATTATGTACACTATATAGTCTACAATATGGTTTATAAATTATATTTACGAACTAAACATATGAAAATCATTGATTAAATAAAGTTTAGAATAAATAACTAATTATTGCAATTGGTCGTGAACATTTATATTATATCGATACCAAACTATAAAGATAAGTGATAAGTAAATCCTGATTTTATTTAGTGTAGTATTATTAACTCCAGTTTTCGTGAAAACTAAATACACATTTATAATATTTAAAATTAAAAATGTTTCAAAAAGGAATGCAATTTGATAGTACGAGAAATGTTAACTAAAAAAAGATAGTGAAACGACATCTCCATCTTCTTTCGACCATTGTTTCATAGCCGTTTCAAGAGTTGAGACGATTCGATATTCCTCGAAATCGAAATAATAACATAATAATATAGAATACCGCCTTACCGCGATACCCGTCGATTATCGCGTTGAACTCTTTGAAATTATTATTCGCGTTTTTGTTGTAATGTGTATAATATTATATTATATTTGAAGTCACACAGCTTCTTCGGCCAGGTAAACAGAATAAGACTCGACTAGCAATCAAATTGTATACGCATAATGTACATGCGATATGACGTTTATTAAATTCGATGGAAATCCTTTTAATGAAATATCAAACATTTATAACTAACTTAGAATACGAATGAATTGTTTATACTTTATAATCGTTCTTCGTATTATATTATAACAATATGAGCGCATATTTTTCATTTCAACGAAAAGCGTCTTCTAACACATTTCCAGCGTCGAACTGCTTCAGCTAGGAAATTAAATGTGCAGTATAGATAATAATATTCAAATCTCATCGGCGTGCATAAAATAATATTATAATGTTATTTTTAGATCGTGCAACGTTGATTTCAAAATACATGATAAAGTTGTGCGAGTCGATCTTTGTATGATATACATCGAACGTCATCGGTTTGATCGAATGGTCGGTCTGGAGAATATTATTATAATATAATATGTTATTATTGTATACATTTGCAGCCGTTTCCTGTCCCTTAACGCCAAAGGGCATTCTTGTGTTCTTGTGTTTCGTGTACAAGAGTCATATAGGAAGGAAACCACGAGAGTACATTGTATTAAATACACAATTTTTTTTGTAGTATTTATACTTAAATCTTATATATCTTTATGTATTATTATTATTGTTATTATTATTATATTATGTGATTATCGTAACCTATATTATGTACACGACTAAAGTTGTGTACACATAAAATTCCAATTGCATTCGAATAGGAATAACTCACCACTCACGGCTCGTTTAGTGGCGATAATTTGATCCCTAAACGGTTAAATCCTTTGAAAATTACAACTCACTGACATTTTCGTACAACTAGCACAGACGACAAATTTAAATCTATAATCGAATATTAAACGCAAGGAAATATTTCCCATTGTATATGTCAACGCGGTCTTCCTCGCACACATTTCTTACACAACGCTTATACTTTAAAAAAAGTAATATAACATAGATACTATCATGTATCAATTTAAATTTTTTATTATAAATGTCCTTTAAATTAAAATGATTACAACGATATACAAATATACAATAGCCGTTTTTATGTTATACTGTTATAATACCGATTAACAAAAATACTTAATCCAAATATAACCACAACGCTACAACAATGTTAGTTCTGTAAACTGTTGAAAAATTTAATTTTAAAAATTCGTCCATATTGACCATGATAACCTAACCATTTTAACCATAGTCTGTCGTAATTTTGCACATATGTATTTAGACAATTTACCAACGAATTTGACGATGAATATACCAATACCTCAATACCTATGAGTTTGACGTATTTTTTGTGTAAGCTACATCATAATATAAGTGTGGGTGATTCTGTATAATGATCAACTCGTGTGAAAATAAATTTACGAATGTATCTATTATAGAATACAGGGATCGATATTTCACAAACTATTTTAATTTCGAACGTGAGAACTGTGACCCATCACGGTGAAGTGTAATAATATTATTTTCGTTTAGTATTTTATATATATTTTATTCGTATTATAATATTATTAGAGGCAAATTACAGCGTGCGATTGCGAATAATGTACCTATATTATAATATTATGTGCATATAGCTTGTGAGCAGGAAAGGCGTCGTATTGTGTTCTTTTTTTTTTTTTTGATCTCGTGAGATTTCTCTCCAAAACGTTGGAAAAACTTATACACGCGCAATTCAATATATACATAATATTATCACTATTATCTATGTACACGTTTCAAAAAAAAAAAAATATGTATGTCCTGGAGTCACATCACACATACACACTAAAATCGACGTTCTTTGTGTTTAACCGTTAATCAATGAACTACTATTATTAAAATACATCGTGTGTGTACACACCGCGCATGTTATATAATATATAATATAATAGTATGCATACACGACGCGTGTTGAATAATCCCGTAGCTTGATATTATTATTATAATAATACGTCTACGCGCCGCAGTTGTCGTTTTCTCCGTTGTCTATATTCACCATCTCGTCACGGCCAACACAAAATGGGTTTTGCTTTTGCAAAAAATTAAATTAGGTATGTCTCCTAAACTCAAAGTTGTCTACAAAGTATAGAGATGGTGCTTCTTTACATATAATATGATTAATATGTATTGCACTTACCTATTACCTCCTAATATTATAATATATTATCACTAATATGACACAAACCCAAACACTTTTCTAGTAGCATAAAGATTTAAAATGTAATGGTCTCATTTTTTTATTTTTGGTTTAGAAAAAAAAATGTATCAACCGATAATTTGTTAAACCAAGTATAGTATTTTGAGAGATATGGGTAACTTAGCAGTTTGATAAACCCGTTCACCAGAGTTTTATTCAGAGGAAAGATCTTCAAATTGTAACAGTTATCAATCGAAAAATAATATTCCCTTAGGTACTAAAAATTATACGGTATGTACAGTAATTGTACACGCGTGGAAGCAGTTATTATTTTTTGAATGAAACTCATTTAACCAATTGTAAAAATTGTTTTGGCAAAGATTATATACAAGTGAATCATATCATGTGTCTAATTTTAATCAAATAAATATTTAGAATTTAAAATAGGTATATTAGCCAGCAAAATCAAAGAATAATTTTTTTATTTAGATGATTTCTGCACGCTATTTATTTTTTACTCTTTTTGATCCCTTCGTAACATAATAAATTTAAGTTCAACAAAACTAATCTTGTGTTGTAAGCTTTAGTATTAGATTAGTGAATTGAGCATTTTCAAAATCAGTACTCAAATTTAAAAATGCATCTTTTTTATTGTTGTATATTCAAATTGTATGCGATATTAAATTAGTAAAATGTGTAAAACGTTACAATTTAAAAATGCTCATATCTTGATTTATAGTTGAAACATTGTAAAAAAGCCAACTTAACCTAACTTTAAATTTGATAATAAGCCTATTCGCTTTAAATGCTTTAATATTAAAGCTAACCAAACTACCAAACAGTGTTAATACTGCCAAATTGCATATTTTCCACGTGAACTTGAGTGGAAGAGAGTTAACAAATGATGCGCTGCATATGTTCAAAAATTGAATAAATTGTTCATATAATAAATTGCAGTATAAACTACATGTTTTTTTTTTAATAGTACGTTTATTATTTTTCAACATTCACTAATAATATTATTTATTATTAAACAATAAACTTATTTTGTATATTTATTATATTGATATTCGACTTGTTTGTATTTTGTTATTTCCCACAAGCCCGAATAAATTGTTTACATTTTATTTTTACATTCCTTTACTAAAAGGTTCACTCACATTGCAAGTCTACGGCAATCGATCTGTCATGCCTGCAGCCCCGCCGTTAGGCCTAATACTACGTGGGCACGTTATTTAATTATGTACCACAGAGGTAGAGGTTATTGATAGAGGTAGAGGTAGAAGTAGAGGTATAGACCCAAAACTAATAAGATCATAACGACATTGGGTAGACAGTTTCGATAGGTGTGCGTATATTTGTTTTTATACTCGTTTAAACGTGTGTGCGCGTGTATGCATTACGGTACGAGGGGGACCACAAAAAAAATGGTTTGGTGAATAATAATAATAATATCACTGGCGCAGCAAGGCTCGTCCGGTTTTCGAGCGGCTCCTTTGTAATCGTCGTAGTCGTTGTCTTCGTTTTGCGGTCGAGATCTTTGAAAATGGAATCGCATGCTAAACAACAATAATAATAGGTACTACTATCGCCACTAATAATAATGATAGAAACCAATCGTTTATGTGCGAAGTCTAATAAAATAATAATAATAAATCTTGTGATGTTTTCGTGGTTCAATATAATATAAGACGGTCGTAGTGACTGAACGAGGGAGAGGCGCGTGTGCAACGAAGAGCGAGAGCAATAAAAGGAGGCTTTTCATATTATATATATTGTATAGGTATATTGTCTACCGAGTGCGGCCGCATCTGACAGGTAATAATCGTATAATACGGCATTTTAATGGAGTTAGGGATGGCTTTTTCGGCAATTCACTTACATATAATATATAATATACTATATGCAGAATGATTCACCAAGTATGCTCACCCCATTTTTTTTCTTTTAATAATGAATTTATTCAAATTCTGATTCTTGGAATTTTTAAATATGCTTAAAGAATATATTTTTAAATTCTTGAGATTTTTTACACTACTTAAGAAATGTATTTTGGTGATATACACTTCTGTTTTTCAAATGGAAACCTTTTTTTACTGTAAATTATTTAGCAGATAATTTGTTTGAAAATTTTGAACTGCTTAATTTAAAATTCGAACCTGTATTTTTTCCGTTATCAAAATGTTTATACTAAGAATAATAGTCCTTAAAAATAGTTTTACAAAAATATAGGTACATTTTATAATATTGGGTATAGAATTTTTTTTACGTAATTTTGAATCATTTTTAAAGTTATAAATGTTTATAAATTAAAATTAAAAACTAAAATATTTAAATCATCATAGCCCATACTTCTTCCAAACCATTTATCATATAAACCTATATTATAAAGTTAAAAAAATTCATAAACTATTCAATTGAATTTTGATTTCTTAACGCCAAAATGTCCAGAAAAATTATCCACTAAATATTTTGTATTATAAAATTCTAAAAATAAATTTTTGAATAACTGAATTGTCGAAAAAAAGAATGAAGATAAGCAGGCTAGGCGAATCAATCCGTATAATATAAATTCATCTTATACATAGTAATAAGTGAAATACCTGGTGTACGCGTGCGTGTGATTTACTGTGTTTGAAGGAGAGCTGACAAGGTTCGGGGGTGCAACCGCAGTCACCGCCACCAGTAATCAAACGTATCTGTATAATAATATAATAATATTATACGTAAAATAATAATATTATATTTATGTGTGTGTGTATTTGTTACTTTTTGTGGTTTCCTTTGATTGCGTGACCAAAATGAGCGCTCGTATAATATATACCTACACGACAAATAGCACGCGCTGTATTTACGATCCGCTTTAAAAATTCGTCGTCGTAAATTATATTTTATTATAATATACACTATTCCAGGAAAACCACCCGCGAGTCTATATCTTCGCACTTAACCACAGACGTACAATAGGTCAATAGATAGATACGTAATTTTTTGCCTGAAATCCTTCTTAAACTCGACTCACCGGTCGTTATGTATAACGTCGTTATTTGTTTTAACCGCCGAATTGTATTATACTCACACGAGTCGTCGACGGCAAAACTTGTAAAATTGTACGCCCACACATCTAACCGGCGCACCGGTTTCTAGATTTCATTATTATATAAATTTTATTTATTTTAAGTATTAAATAAATATACATAATTTTATGGTTTTAGTTAACGTTTTATTTAAGCAGGGCCTGTACGACGCCGCAGACCGTTTGTGTATAGATAAAAAACGTTTTATTTTTTTCGTTCTAACCTAACCTTATTAGGTAAACGTCAATAATATTCGAAACTGCTTTTTCCACGGGCCACGATAAAAACTAGACTTTTTAATCATAAAATAGAAATATCCAGTCTTCCGAATAACTGTGACCTGCGATATACGCGGTATTTACCTATAGGAAGTGCCCGCAAGCTATTCTTGCATATTCAATTCGACTCGATATGATAAAATCGATGCATTTGCAGCATCAGCTGTGTACATGTATTCATGCATATATGATGGCAATTGAAACAAAGAAAATAACGGGAACATAAAAATTCTACTTAATAAATAAAACGCGTTGAAACATTCAAACAACAATAATAACAAATATATGTATTATAATTTATAAGATCGGGCCGACACGACGTGCACGCAAATCGTTTAACATTTTATACATGTACGTCATGCCGTATATCTAATTCAAGAAAAAAATCCAAGAAATCGGAATTATCCATTCTTTTATCAAGTTACTTATATAGGGTGTGCCTAGTAGAAGGTTTTTTTCCAACGTTAAGCTATTGTTTTTTTATTCACAAAAAAAAAAAATGAAAACATAAAAAACCACGGAAAAAAAAATAAAAACCAATTATTTTATATTTTGTTATTTTATTTTTATATGTCATGTTCTATTAGAAATTAGTCGACATTTTCTGATTACAAATTTATATCAATATAATCCAATTGACCAGGGAAAAATAATAAGTGAATAAATTAAATACAGGAACAGGACATATAATTCAAAACAATTGTATACAAATATAAAAAAAAATATATAAAATTACATTTTAATAAATTTTTTGTTGAACCCTATATAGTTTATATTAAAATGTAGGGTAGGATGGTGAAATAAAATTGTTATCAAATATATATTTCAATTTGGCATTGTCAACATATTATATAAAAACAAAAAATAGTTTTAAATATTTTTTATTATTTAAATGCAACTTTAGATAAATACAATTTTAATTATAATTTTTATAGATATGAATTTATAATTCAAATTTAAAACTAATATCTAATTAAATATATAAATTTAATTGTTTGGCCTATTGTTTATTTTATGTTTGAGTTTTATGTCCGTTTCTTTAAAAGCATTAAAATTAGTAATAACAATATAATATACTAAACAACAGCGGTAGATATACGTATACTAAATATTATACGCCTATAATTCTGCGTCGCGACCAAATAATTATTTAAATAAGTACAAATAATAATTACTTGCGCACCTATACATGTTGTCCTAAAAATGTTCCTTAGTTTTTTTAATTTTTGATGAGTATATATATATATTTATATATATACGATAATAATTATATAATACACTGTACCTCTTCAATCGCATGTTATAGGGATGCCATAGAACCCTAGGCACCACGTGTTCGCAACCCCTTCTGTTCATGATGTACACCGTTTTCTATATAATTTTTTGTTCTCACACTTAAGCATATAACTCTTATGGGAATGATAATATAACATACGCAGTGTCCAGGATAACTACCGTGAGAAATCATTTTTTTTTCCTAAAGTAACAGGTTGATTAATCATAAATTGTTTATTGGTATCAAATCAGAATTAGCTCAAGTGCTTCTCTACGTCTTTGTTTATATTTCAATTCAATTTTAATTGATTACGCGATGACCACACAAAAGAAGTGAAATTATTCGTCATATCGTTCTAAATCATATGATAGTTGTAACAACGTTGAAAATATTATATTATATAATGAGTATAGGCGAGTACCTTATTGTATTATATTATATACGATTATATCAAATAGGAGGTAGTAATATCACAGAATATTATATTATATTATTATTATATTTTTATTCTGTGGTAATATAGTATACACAATACGCTATGTACGCATTAATTGTATTTTGTTCCGTAAAACTCCAAAGATGTGATTTAGAGAAAAAACTACTACTCCTTCTATAACCGTTGTTTTTTTTTTAAATTAAAAACACGAATACGTGCCACAGCATGTTACTGTACGCTCATTCAAAGGAAACGCGTCACAGTTGAATATAGTGTAATGAATTAATTAATAATAAGTCCGACATAATATACGTGGTCTTAATATAAACGTTGAATTTACACAGCATATTATAATATTATTATTTATCTATATATTATACGGTGTTAATGTTCAATTTTTTTATACCTAACAAATTATTTTTACATTAACACATCTCTTAATAATAGTATTTATTGGATTTTATAAAACATAATAATTAATAAGTATTTGAGTGAAAAAATAAAAATAATGATATTCCGAAAATATAATATAATGTGGTTATGCATATTTTATAAGTTATTGGGTAAACGTAAAAAAAATTGATTATTAATTAAATTTAAATTATAGTTTTATGGTTACATGGGTTGTCTTTAAAATTAAATCTGACTATTTTCGTGTGATGTGCCTGAATATGATGTACTCGTAGTATATAGGAATATTTTATTGTATTGTAATATGTGGTGGACGTCATAGCACTCATAACGAATAAAACAATATCTATCGAACCAGCTAGGTCCAATGTATTTTAATATAAATTTATAGAGAGATATTATAGGTACCTATACCATTACACGAACTGTGGCGAAAGCCGTTAAAATACGTTAAATCACTATTTTAATTAACTGGTTAGTAAATTATTAAAAGTTTAACCTATTTTATCAGGTGCAAAATTATACGTTTATAATGCGATTAGAGGTAAATTGTTTTTTAAAGTTGTTCATTATTTGTTAATGGTTTAAACTCAAAAATATTATCGAATGATTCGATTCGATAAAAATACAACCATATAATTGTTATTATACGGTATAAAGCTGTTGGACTTAAATAATTATAATAATACATAATAATATATTAATATGCAGTATACTCAAACGTTACAATAGTTCCAATAGTAACTAGATTATTTATTTGTGTTGTAAAGTGTTGTAAAGACATAATATTTAATCACCTTTAATTGAACTTACGAATACGCGCGTGTCCAAGATGCAATTAATTTGAATAAGCGTGACTCTTTATAATACATAATTGTTGCAATCACGAGTAAAAAAAAATACGTCTGATGACATACACAATAATTATATTAGCTAGTGTCAATGACTATGCTGTATGCACACAATGGTAAACACGGCAGATAGTATTAATTATCCATTAGGAATATCTATTTTTTATAAATTTCATTGCAAGCTGACCCCCGAGAAGTCATAATATTATGTTAAATGCATGTTTAAAATGTTTCATTAAATCCGCTATTCGAAATAACATTCGCAAACGTTCTGCTATAAATTCAAACGTTACAACAAACGAATTCGATTTAAAAACAATTTTACAATCGTTAAAATGCTTACGTCATAATAAGTATATAATATATAATATATATATATATAAGTATATACTACTATTCGGGCTCATCATGAGTCATAATATCTAACAGTTGTTATTATTTTTAATGATGATAAAACATATTTTGTAATTGTTGACGTCCCGGAAAACGTGCAGGCTCCGGAATTCAGGTACACTGACTTTTGAATTTCGACTGTACACATAACAATATGTACCTACATAATTTAGTCTAGTCCGCCAACGTAAGGAGTTACACGATGGACTTTACATAGACGATATTTTTGCAGCAGACTGTTTCTTTGGTTCTAGTACGTCTTTGCCAAGCCTTGGCTGCTAAGGGATAGATTAATACAATATCTTGATTGGGAGGGGATGGGTATAGAGTACACCATTCTTAGCCTCGATATAAATGCACCTTTATAGGAACAAATAATAATAATAATAATATATAGATTTCACGCGATCAATATACGCCAGACAACGCGATTTCGCATGTCTCGACCGCATTAATTATCATCTTTATACTCGACACATCCACACATCATACACACTCAGTTCACCTTAATTATCGCAGCTATTTTCAACGTTTATATTATATTACATTACGTATAATATATTCCTATATCCTGTATACTCGTATTACATGGTTGTTGGAGGTCAGCTATAGGTGTTGTCTACGATCAAAACACTGCTCCGCAGATTTAATTAATCGGATATACAACAAACACGAATATACAAAATAACAAACAATTATTTCATTTTTGATCATTATTCGGCTCTTTACGCCTAGTAATTTATATAATATAGTTATAAATTATAATAAACGTGTTTTTAAATTTAGATAATTCAAACATTCATATTATTATATTATATTACCGGTATACTTCACGAATTTGCGCAAATTCATCTCGTGCCACAGAAGATTGTAAATACATACGCATAATGCCTATCGACTATAATTTGGAAGCATCCAGCACAAATTAATATACTGTAACACATAAACCTGTATAATAATTATTATTATAATTGTCACATTATTCAGCCATCTATAACGGTCCACAAATTTTCTTCTTTGTATGGACTATATTATTAATATGTTATAGTATATTAAACGTACGTTCGAAACGGAAAATTTAAAATTGCTGTTATGAGGCAGTGGTATTATATCAAATTTTTATAAGTGTCATGTAGAAAATAAATACGGATGAACACGCGTCAATACGACAGCTTACTCGAAAAATCGAGTAGGACCTAAACCTATCGATATGAAATGTAGTCTCTAAAAACTTTCAAAAACACATTCCATCAGGATGTAAAAAGTAAAAAATTTAAAATCTCAGACGTATTCTTATATCAACGAATTCAAACAATTTTATTCTGTACAAATTATTAAGTAGCCGCGTGTTTTTATTCACTTGCAAATGTTTGCTATTTATATTTCTTCTTTCGACAACCAACAAAAGTGTACCAAATATTATAACAAAAATATAAAAACATATCAATTAAAAAATAATTATTTCTCACTAAAGAGTAAAATGTATTTTAAAAAATCCGTCAAGTAAATAATTGCTTTAGCGTACGCCATTATATAGGTGTAGAGTGCAACTTGTCATTCAGTAGGTCACTGAAAAATAGACGTTAAATTTCAATAAAATGATAAATCATTGTAAACAATGAAAAAATAATTTGTATTTATTTTACCATTTATTTGATGATTTAAAAATTACTAAACATTTTAATTTTTCCCTCTAAAAGTACCAATTTAAACCAATTTGTAATTTTTTTTACCAGAAATCTCCCTCGAAGTTGATAATCGGAGCATTTTTTCTACTGTAAAAAGTGTTTTCAAACACAAAAAATAAAATAAAAATAACACTTCATTATAAAATAGCTCTGCTCAAAATCTAAAACTACCTATTTAAAGAAAATTATCGAATGTATACATATTGCAGTTATATATATCTGCATTATGTAGTATTTCAGGGTGGTAATGTTTATTCTTTTCATTTCCGACTTCACGACTGAAGCTGTACCGAAATTGTGAAAAATAACATTTGTTGTAAATGTGTCATGTGTGTACAATCTGTATTTTTCAGATTGTTGTCGGTTTTTTGTGTGTGTACCACGACTGTATTGCTGTGCTACAAGGTCTTATATGACTTCCTTCCTATTAATCGCATTATTTGACCGGCTAAATAGTGACCGATGTGAAATCATCGTATGAGGTCGACAGAATAATAATAAAATGTCGACCTTTTTTTGTGTCGAACGCCGGATGGAAATTTATCGGTTTATTGTGTGAAAAAACCATGTTTGTCCTAGCGGGAGTCTGAGGGTAAAATAT
Source organism: Rhopalosiphum padi (assembly GCF_020882245.1). Lineage (NCBI taxonomy): Eukaryota > Metazoa > Arthropoda > Insecta > Hemiptera > Aphididae > Rhopalosiphum > Rhopalosiphum padi. Next base: position 4,290,170 of record NC_083598.1, on the reverse strand, counting down.
AAGAATAAAGAAAAAGGGAAAAAAAGAGAGACATGGTGAGATAGAGAAAGAGAAGGGTGGTGAGAGAGAGAGCGTGTGTGTGTGTGCGTGAGAGAGAAGAACAAAACGGACGATCAACCCTCGTTAGTATATTTTCTTCAAAGAACAACCGTAACGAATGCATTTGGTACGGAACCGAACATGAAATAAGAATATTACATTATACTATTTAAGAGGAACAGCTCGATCGGGTTACAGTTAAGACGTATAGGAGAAAAAAGTCACCAACAACTCGTTCAAATGGACTATTACTTTTTATTGTGTTAAGTTTACGAGAATAAAACTAAAAGGAGAACGTCAGAAAGTATATTCGGTCGGTCATAATTTTGTTTTTAAACGCGCGAGGTCCATTTCAGACGTTGTAAAATCCAGTCGGACCAGATTTGGGTACATTTTATTATATTACATATACACTCGGTCGGCGCATAATATAATACAATACGAAATATGTATATAATATGAAAATAGAAACGAAAACTATCTTAGACATATTCATATATGTTGTATATTAAATAATACATTTTCAATTTTGATGATTTTTTTCGAAAATAATTAGGCTAAACAACGCTAATATCTACAGAAAAGGGCTGTAGTGATGCATAAACTTATAACTTATTCTTATTAGTTACTATATGTACATTAATACTTTTATCAGTTAATCGCGACAAAAAAGAAAAATGTAAAGTACGTCATACATTGTAGAAATCGGTATAAGAATTAAAAAATCCAATTGATTAACCTTGTCGGAGACCTTTTTTGTCAGACACAATCTTCCGACGGCGAGGGGTCCTTACTCCATTGTCGTGGGGTCTACGGTCTATACACATGTGCAAATCCAACGTGTACGCAAGTATATTATATAAATATGACTTGGGAGGGAATTTGCATAACACTATATAATATAATGTCGACAACAAAAGTTTTCGCACGCGCACGCGAACATATAAAATATATATGTCACAACTGAACCGCGGTACTGGTATATGCAAGTTACGAGTATATATATTACCTATTTATTATATAATACATATATGCATGTATATTGTATACTTATTAATTATACTACCACCAAATTATACTATGGGCTATAGCTATATGTCTACACAGTACACAGTTGGTCTTATGTTAATCGTTGACTGCCACCGCCACCGCCGCATCAGCAGCCGTAGTCGAGGTCGAAAATACCACCAGCCGAAAAGCCAAAGGTGAAAACTCCCTCCGGCGGATATCGCGCGCGCGTATGTGTGTGTGTAATATAGTGACGTGTGTGTACTGTATTTCCATTGTTCTGCGGCGTGCAGGTCCCGGAGTCAACTATTATAATATATATATATTATTATTATTATATATATGAGCTGCTCGTCTTCCGATCCGGTTATGTTATATTATTATGACGACAAGAGAGAGAGAGACGGTGACGGAGACGGAAACGTTGCCAAATATTCGCTTTTTATCAACAGCGCACGCTTTCTAATCGGTCTTCTTTTTTTCTTTCAAACTCGAACCCAAACCCGTAGTGCCCCGTTCATATTGCGTCCCTCGACTATATAGCATATAGTATAATATATATTATATATATAAATATGTACGTCTGAAAAACCACATACACGCACACACACCCGAATATTGTTGACGCGTTAGTGTGTGAGCATATTATACATGTGTAAGTATGCGTATGTGATGACGGTCCGGAGAAAGTGGATATAATATAGTGTCGTTGTCTGCCGCGCGTTTATATGTACTCGGCCGAGTGCGCGGGTGGCGCGGTGCCAATATAATAGACGTTATATTTCTCGTCCATTTCGGAACCCGTAAAATTCGTATATATATACGGCCCACGACTCGCATCACTAGTATATACATAAATATATTTACACGCGTAGTCTCCCCTACGACGACGACCTATCTATGCAACAGTATATATATATATATCGATGCTGCTGAGCGTCCTTTTTCCGACTTATTATTATTACACGCGACGATTTTGCGAAAACTATAATATAGGAGAATTTTTAGCCCAAAATCACTCGTCTCAGAGACCGTCTGGGTCGCTATCCAACATGATATGTGTTAAGGGTATAATGTGGAATAGGGAATAAGCATGTGCGAATCACGAATACAAACAAATTATTTTTTATGCAATTTGTTGTATTCGTTATTTTTCATTACTAATAATTATATATAATATTGATGGGAAAAACAAAAAAAAAAATTACAATAACAATTTTATATTATTGTAAGTAGTTTAGAACAATGAAAATAATGATAATAATCATAAACACGATATTAATAAATGCTTGAAGCAATTATACCTGACGCAGCTTTGCAAAACTAGTAAACGCAACTACGCAAGTGTAAAAAGGAAAAACCAACTTTGCTAATCTAAGTGCCATTTTAAGAAACCCAATATAAATAAATATAAGTAAATAATAATAAAATTATAATTAATAATATACTAACTAATTTTTTTTCTGTTTCTCCACCAGTGTTAAAAATTATTAATATCAATAAATTGAATACAAAATGTTGTGCAAAAACACTTCGTAACATGTATATTATAATTATTATAACATATTATTAGGTATAAATGCGAACACTCTTTGAACACGTTACAAAATATGACTTACACCGAAATCTCCGCATGATAATAATATTATACAAAAAGGAGACAATAATTATTATAAAAAATTGTTTTTCGTTTATTGGAAAAATGGCAACGTTATATATATATATATATATATATATATATGCTACTATACTAGGAATAGTATACCTATACACACACCAAAAAGCATTTTTTGTCTTCGTACATTATATCGAGGATAAAAAGGTCATTTTTATATAATATATATATTATACATAGTAAGTATTATACATTATTATTATAACGCTTTGTTTTTCGTTTCTCGATAAAATATTATGTACTACGCATGACGTATATTTATATCATAAACCGATATAGGCAGTAGACTTAATTATGTGTAATAAAAAATAATATTTAGCCTCGTCGGTTGTAACGAAAAGAAATACTTATTTTTTAACGATGTTTTGTTATGGAGTACACGACTGTATTAAACAAACCGTCAAAAACCTCATCGACGGCGCAACTAATTGAAAACGATCGAGAATGTGTACGCATTTCATTTTTCTAGTTAGTTAAAATCATTTCTAAGAATTAATTCTAAACGAAACAACGTTATAATCTCTGTAACTAAATATTCAATCCTAATTAACATAAAATAAAAACATTTTTATTATAATATGGATCATTTATTTATAAAAACCATATACCTATCTAATTTTATAATTATATAGCGACGAGTTTATCAATTAATTTCATGTTAGATGGATCTTAGCGTTTTGCGTAGTACTTAGACACTTTTTATTTATCTATACCAGTAATTATTATCAACTATTATTTTGACTTAACTTAAATCTGATTAACATTTTCGGTTGTGCGTGATTTTTTTTGCATGAAATATTCATCTATGATTTCATTCAAATGTATAATTATTACTATATAGATCGTATACTATGAAGTTTATATAAACCTATACGTATGAGACGAAATAGGTCTCTATCCGTTTTTTATGTATAATTCCAGGTGGTTATCACGTCTATAAACATTTCAGCGTGCAGGTGCAACAAACTTGAATAGAACAAGATCCTAACCTCTCAAACCATATAGAACTTGTATTAGTACACTGGAAAAATACGGAAACGTTTTAAAAGATTTTTTATTATTGCTTGCAGGCAAATATAATAGTATTATTTAGGCGCAATTGCGTTCTAAAGATCACGACGTTCATTATCAATCCTTTCCGATATTATGTTATATATAAATATGTTTACGATTGCAGCACGACATGCAGTTTAAGAAAGGTAGGGGAGACCCGGATTCCCTACCTATTACGACGAACAACAATAATAAAAACAGTTGAGAGATCAGTTACAGACACAATGATTGAAGGTGGAACGGACATATGAGTGTAAATAATGTAAACATAAAAAGAGGGCGAGGGTTGCAAACGATAAATGTATCAAAATGAAGGCTGAAAAAGACATATCTACAGATATTGATGAAAAGATTCAATTGAGAGAAATAATTTAGAACAGTCCATACCATTTAAGGTATACTTATTGGTGTGCCGGAGAAAATTGACCAAACTTTTATATATTATATGAAGTAACATTATAAAAAAGCACCGTATAATCGAAAATATTTTTTTTACTGTTTTCGTGGTATCTTGACGGAAAAAAATAATTTTCCGCAAATGTACAAACAATCTGTGACAAGGGACAATAAAATAATTGTTATATCGTATAGAATCAAAATATAACCTATACCTACAGAAAAATTCTAAATAACTTTAATTGGAGGACATTAATTTTACGCTTAAAAAATAATATCATTAGTTTTTGGCATCTAATAATTATTATAGTAATTTGGTGTATTAATTATTATAAATAAAATATTTTTAAACAGTTAAATTGATTTATTGAAACATTATTGTATAACACGAATACAATATGCAGTATAACAGTATACGCGTACCCAATATCTACTGCTTAGGTCTTAGATCAATACATGGACCACATATAGGCGAAAATGGACTCAACATTTGTGAGGGAAACGGTGGACTAGATTAGTTTTATGAAATCGAGAAATGTCTTGCTTATAATATATTTACAGATTATATATATATTATATAATTAATTTATCCACGGGATCTACGTACATATTATGTATATTAATACAATAATATCAGCTATACCTATATTTTAATCGAATAAGCGTATCGAGAGGCGATTTACACCTTCATATATTATAATAAGTAAACCAATAGTAGGTATAAGGAAGTATTCGATACGGAGACGTACGTAGCTGTTTATGTATAATGTTTTAGGTAATTCAAATAACAATGCGATCAAATTTGATTTATAACTTTTCCACAACAACATATAAAGTCAGTCTACGTAAGCTTAAAAGTTCAGAGTTGCGTGTAATCGGCTTTGTATACTCCACAACTTTGGCCGGCCTTTATTGATTTGTAGTAGCTTTTAACCGAGTAGAGAGGTTGATGGACTCCTCTAAAAGTGACTACTGCACATATAAAATAATTGCACGCAATTAAAAAGTTGTATAGAGTTTAACTATGCTTAAGTGGATAATTTGGCGTGAACTTCGCAGGTTACAAACAGACATAGTATGTGCACATACGACGAGTGATTATCGCGCGATCGTTAAGCCAAAATATTGGTGTTAATCGTTACTAAATCTAATTATCCGTAATTCTGTGGCTTTTGACGTGCATGCAAATCGCCGCGTATGATGTTTTTTCGAATTTTCAAATGAAACACGATACAACGTTGCGGTGCAATAAAATGACATATTACATAATATATAACCGAATTTGTGAGTTAACAGCCGATTTTTGCACTCCGACGAACAAACATAACGTATATTATTATAGTAACGGGCTAGAAAGAAAATTTCGGATTAGGCTTAAGCGGTAATCACTGCAGCAGTATGGTTTAGTGATATTTCCGTCGAAATGTCTTGTCAACCCTTTCCCAATATTTTTGTATACATAAATGGTAATATGATATACACTATGACTGTACAGTCAAGGTTTAAACAGGTTTACGTGTGACAATTATATATTTATATTTATCTTATAAACATATACAATAAGTAAACACATTTTACTTATGGAATTTTTACGTACCCTAGCTAATACATACTGCATAATACGCACACAAAATGTGTTTCCCAAGGCCCAAGAGACACCATGGTAGAAATTATATAATATTATAAGACATTGGACTGCATGTGCTATTCCACGCGAGATCGATAAACACAATATTATTATTATTCCTCGAGAAAACCGTCAGTGTACAAAGGATCGGTAAACGTGTTATGGTGGCTGTATAACATGTACACATACATCAAAGGTCTGTTTTCCGTCAACACGAGTATTGCAAGTATACCTATGGGTTATATTATATTATACATACAGTATATATACTAATATATACCTACTCGATTTTAACTTTGTTATCGACCTTTTGATGAAATACAAAAATTGCTCGATATATTTTTCCTTAGAATTTGTACGGGAGCAACACTACCCCCTGATACGATAACATATCGGTGGTATACATTATATATTAATTTTTCATTGACTTCAGAACGACTGCAGTTAAAATTAGATAAATTGAGCCCGAAGACATTGATTAATATAGGTATAATACTACTATAATAAGACTTCGTTTTTTGACTTTTTGTTGATTATCATTACTTTTTGTACACTCAATTGAACAATATATTTTAAAAAAGTTTTTTTTTTTTTTGTTACAGTAATAAAATATGGGTTCTTTTTGACATTAACTGTAAATAGCACTAGCAAGTTTTTAATGGTTTGTTAGAAATTCAAAAAAAAATACAGTGTTTAATAAAAATTATTTAATTAAGTACTTTTCTTGTTCTGACAATTTCCGTGAAATAATAAATTCAATTTATTTAATATATAAAAAAAATATTTTCCTATGGCTGCTCAGTGCAATTTGGATAGGTATATAGTATATGCATAATACTTTCTAATGAAAATAAAATTAAGTGTTTTTAAGTAAATTAATGTTTTCACAATTAAAATGTTTTCTCGGAGAACCCTTAAGACATAATGTCTCATGAAATAATAGAAAAACGTACGTTTATTTTAAATATCGAACAATGAACAAATATATAATACAATATATTATACTCATACCGACCGTAACCGATACGTAATATACGGACCTAATAACCTGACGATTTTAGTTTAAAAGTTTTGTATTTCGAATTGCAAATATATTATATAGGTAACGAAAAATAAAGGTATGCGTCGATCGCATACACGCGATGTATACAACAGCATTCAAAAACCAAAACGAAATAACAAAAAGGAGATATCTAAAACAAAAATGTGCTTTGTATTACATAAAATACGTCTCACACGGCATGTTAATGGGACATCGGTGCGTATATTGTGGTATGTGTATACAACTCAAACATACGTGTATACTGTGGGTATACACATCACGTCTCGGAAACGAAATTATATTACATATTATTATTATTATATTTTATTGGTATGGACCGGAAATGACGATCGATACGCGCGTCCCTCGATCGCGGTCCTGCATGCAGCCGTATATATTATTATATATATAGATAATGTGTGCCCTCTTCGAAGACCATAAAACATCGTCGCAAGGGGATGACACTCAGCAAGGGGCGTCGGAGGCGATAAAATCGTTTATCGGCTAAGGAGAAACGGCAAAAGACGGACGACACGCGTATATTATATGTATACATACATATTATATAAGTACAATACGCATATTATGTTTATAGGTACTTACACTCATATATATATATATGGGGATGAACATGGAATAAGAACGAGATAGGGACCCGCCGATACACATAGATGGTCCCGATACAATTATCGAGCACGGATACGCGTATTGTATATTGCCGCCGTGGTCACAAAGCGCGAAAAACCAGCGGGTAACCGCTTTCATTAGCCACCGAGAAGCGATCGGTCGGCGGGCGAGGGACCCCCGTAGGAACGCGCGTCGAGTATATTATATATTATAGTAGGTAGAAGATATATAATATACATCCTTGAAGATGATGTGTACCACATAACATTTAATATATTATATTATGTATATATAATATATATGGTGTATGGTGGAACGGACAACGGCTATAATAATCAGTGTCCAGTGGTGTATTATTGCGCGAGAAGGGGGGGCGAGAGGATGCATCGTATCCTCATTTCTCTAGTTTCTGTTTTAGCGTAAATACTCTCAAAATGAACAATTTTACAACGGTATCTATAACTATTAGAACTTTCAGTGACAAAAATAAAATATTAAATAACTATTTTTAATTTTTAACTTTTCTCAGATGGTACCTATACTTAGTAGATGTAATATATCAGATGATAAGTTTTAACATTGTCATTTTACATACATTAAAAAAGCGTATATACCCACAATGCCCCAAATATTTTTAGCAATACATAATTGATAATAATTTATAATTATAAGGACAAATACACATTTCTTCAACTTCGTTAAGTTTTTAAAACGAGACCTATTTTAGTTCTATCCGCAGTTTAACCGATTATAATTAGTGCACGCAGGTGTTAGATATCTAGTTATAAGTTAAAACTTATAAATTTTTAATTTATGTACTAATGTTTGGCGCTGGACCCATTTTCCAACATTTTAGGCATATTATATAAATACCTATGTCCAAAGGTTCTCTAGATCGCTTTTAAAACCAATAAAAATTTTAAATTTTCGTCTTTAAGGGTATACGTAGTTTTTGGTAACTAATTGAATCTAAATAGTATTTCCTATATTTTATTAATGTACCTATTTGAAGTTTAAACTATGACAAAATTAATTGAAATCACAAAAATTCGCAACATTTTGGAGTATAGAAAATTTGGTACAAGATATTATATGTTGTTTTTAATGGAATTAAAAAAAAAGTTTAACGTAAAGCTACATTCATTTTTATGAGCGTTTAAAGTTCAAATTTTTTCCTAAATGAATATTCAAACTTATCTTTATATGATATTTGATATTCTATTGTAATATAAAATAATAATAATCGTAAAAAACTAAAAATATTCACTATTATTTCAAATTTAGTTTAATTGTAAGCTATTTATAATGCGAACGTTTATTAACACTATTTTATATAATACGAAATTACGACGACAAAATTATGGAATTTTACTAAGTTTATATTTACAATATTATATTAAAATAATTAATAATGTAATATATGCAATGTTTTAGTCAAAAATAGATTTAACCCACCTACCATATCAATAATAGAAAATTAATTAATAATAGTAATATTAATTGATTATAATATATCCTTCCCCTTGGAAATAAAAGCTGACAACATGTCTTTGCTCAAAATCGTTTTTCGTATGCAATGAACTATATAACATTGAACTCAAATTAAGCACTTGAATACAGTGACTTACTGAGCTATCAATAAGTACACTCGAATCAAACTATATAGTAGATTTAGTAGAGCTTCTTTTTCGGGTTCTCCTTATTAAAGTAAATTGTAATTGGTATATAGAATACTGTGTATAATATGTACCAATATACAGAGAGATTTACCAAGCAATCTTACACGTTTGGAAGATATAACTATCTGAAAATTCTATTAATTGGTATTAATCCATCAATTTTTATAATTTATAAAAATAGTCTAAATATAATAAATATTAGATCTACTGTTAAATTTGTTTTATTTTTTTATAAAATCATTTTTAAAAACTATTATTACTACACACATTTTGAAAAGAAACTACTCAATCAAATTTTGAATTAAGTAAGTAAAGTAAGTAAATCAACATTTAAAAAAAATATAACTACTAAAAGGGGGATTCTAATTTGAAAAACAGAAATTTGTATAGCCACAGAACATTCATTAAGTGGCTTAAGTAGTACTTATACATTATCTCAAGAATATAAAAATGATGGTCTTTAAATTATGTTTAAAAATCTTAAAATCAGATTTTGAATTTTTGAATAACTATATTATTGAAGAAAAAAGCATGTTTGAAGAATTACTTTATAATATATAGTAAAAGTAGATACCTTAATGTTAGTGAAACATATAATACATATATTTATCATGGATGAATAATATTCAATCTTTCAACTGGCATTGTAGAGAGTTCAACTATATAATTATAGTTAGTTACCCGGTTATTATTTTGCTCTATTCGAGTAAATATTAAAATGACGCCACTGATCGAATCGCACTTTGGTTAATAGCATCTAAGTATCTACTACACTACATTCGGGACTACTGTAAGCGCAGGTGATATTCGATTAAACGATATTCAGTCGATAATACTCCGAACATATTATAAAAATAATTACGCGAATAATATTTGCATAAAATAAACTCCTAATGTTATTATACGAAAACGTTTAAAAAGTTTAATTAATTATTCGACACTAAACTGATATAAACAATTATGTTTTTTTATGCCTCGCCGATATTCTAATTGTCATAATTATATTAAATAAACAACAATTAATATGAAACTAAGTCTAAAAATACATAAAATACAATTTTCAAATTTCTATTAGACACAGGTGATTTTTTTTACAATAACTTTTTTATTGATAATAATTATAAATGTTTCTACGCATAACGGGATACTTTTTAATTAAATGAAACCGTAATGTTTATTTTTTATCCCAAGACAATTTTTAATCACGAAGTGGATATATAATTGTGATATTGAGGCCCATTATCTTCTTGAAGAATAAATAAAAATAAAAATAAAATAATAAAAATAATAATACAGTTCATGACGATATAGACTACACGTAATACGACAACAGCATCAGAATAGAGGTGTGAGTATGGATGTATGCATTTTGACATGTTTAAAAAACCAAAAAAACAAAAGTCATTTATAAAGGTAAATTTTTAATGCTTCCCCATCCCACACACACACACACACATCACTCTAAACTATATCATATACGTGCAATAGACATAATATTATATCGTAACACAAGATATAATATTATACATGCCGCAGCAGGTATGAACACGCGTACGTCGGTGTGAGTATATACACACTATACATATACATAATACATCATATTATAATATGGGTAGATATATAATAAACCTACATACACAATGTCAATTATATCCCAAGAGTACAATGGTTGCTTTTGACCGTGAAAAGTATTTTTTGGGACACAATGTACACGGCACCTATGTATAATAATACGCACGGCGCGGTGGCGCCTCCTCGAGCATTTCGGGTTTTTATTTTTAGTGAAAGTATCTCGCATGTAAGACGCGTGTGAGTGTGTAATATTAACACATATATTTTATATTTTTATAATATACATTAAGATATTATAATGAAAAGCCGATTATTTTTATAAGAAAACCGTGAAGGCATTCTACGGAAATTCCATTGAAAAACTATTCGGTGAGTGAGCGCAAATATTGTCCATAATACCTATCTACGTATTATTATATATTATACCACACTTCATTACGTATTATTGTTGTACATATGCAATATAATATAATATTATGAGTTCGTGAAGTTCATTCGTTGTCATTGATTTCTTCATATTTCGTACTCAATAAAATACGAAATCGTACATTCGTTCGTATTATCATCTTATCATGTTTTCAAAAAGCATACGTTTTTCTCGTCTCCAAATGTTCTCCTATACATAACTTGCATACTAACATATATATTATGTAGTATGTCCGTATCTATTATATACATTTTCCTGTAGTAAAATAATTCTTATTCACGAAAATACGGTTCTTCGAATTATATTATGGGTCCATCACAATAATATCCTTCGCAGAGTACCTACTCAACAGTTGACTCTACATCCGATTGCTTTGTATTTCGTATAGTATATTACTATTATTATTGTTTACACGCGTATTGTATCGTCAGCTTACGATTTGAATTGGTCGGGTCGCTTAACGGTGCAGTACATGAGAGCGGTGCTGGGTCTTTAAGCCCCTGTACGTGACGCTCAATAAATAAAATCTAAAACACAGAACCTGCAGACGGCGACGAGTCAAAACGGCAAGAAAATTATATCACACATATGTACCGACGATATTGTTGTGCCGGCGACAGCGGTGACAACAGGGTCGACGACAAAATAATAATATATATACCGAAATCGTTTAGAAAGTGGCGTATACTTATATTGAGTTATAAACATCTATAATATACGCACACTACACGTTGTAAAAATAACGGACCATTTTATTTTATTATCATCTCATCTCATTATTGTTTGTGATATATTTTTTTTTTTATTTTAGACCCAAATTTTTGGATTTGGTCACTATAGTTTACAATATATCGATATAGTGTTAAAAATTAGGTGTATATATACCAATACACTGAATTGTCATAGCGCAGAGCTACAAACCATGAAATGTGTTGAGATCACCGGCACGTACGTGATGCTTTATATTAGTATTTTGTATCCACGACTCCACGTAGGTCCACACTAGACTAGTGACTACTAGAGAATAGAGACTATAAGTTTGTTATGGAGTAGGGGAGACTTCAAACACACTTCTCTCCGACCAAATTAGTGTTTTCTAATTGCGGATAAAGTAATGTAAACCAACAAACCAAATAGTGGATATTCAATATTGGTTTGTAATCTAAAATCATTACAGGAATAAGACTATAATACGTATACAGACATACAGTATACTAGTATACACCAATATTACTTAATATCATAGTACCTATAATTTAACGACGTTGTACACAAGTACACAACTTTAATGCCTTCAAAATGTTAGATCCAATTTCAGTGGTGGACACTTATTTTCTGTAAGAGTCGTCTAAATTGTTTACGATGTACCCACCTATTAATTAAAAATACCTTTTAGTGTGTGCCAATGTCAAGTTGTGACTATTTGAAAAAAAATGAGGTTATATCCGAGTTAATGTTTAGGACTTTTGTAACTAAGGATAGCTATTAAAGCTTTTTAATTTCAATATTTTTACATAGCCTAGACTCGTACGTTTATCTGCTATCCTTGTAACGTAAAAAATCAAAATAGTAAACACTTTTCGGTCTTAAAAGTAACTTTTACCAACCACTTAATTTAACCCCTTACTTCACCCATCAAAGTACACATATTTTATATTATTATTATATTTTTGTATTATGCATCTTATTTTTTCCGCGCTAAAAAATACATTTTTATTTTATTTAGAACGTTGTTTTAATACGATTGAGATTTCAGATTTAGTCAACTAGAAGCAGCACCCCAGCAGGTTCCAATATTTTACCGAGTCTGGCGGGTCTTCTATAGCATTTAATCATAGGTATATAATATTATATATGTTAACTTCTTTAATGAATTTTACATGTCCGAAATCTTTTTTACAATACAGTATTTATTAGTGTTTATATAGTATTGCGTCCATGATCCATGTTAACTCAACACCTGTCAATACTGCCCACATGTGTTAGTTGCAATACCTATTTTAATTTTTTTTTTAATTGAGACGCAATCTCAACGGAATATTTAGTTTCATTAAATAATAATATTCGCACACGCTGTACATACATTATTATTAAACACTTTTAGCGCAATACATGTTGAAATTATGGATTGGTCGTAAATTACGGTACACGGAAAACATGTAATTTCTTTTACACGTAAAGTTGTCGTGTTGACCGTAGCGGACGTCGAAAAGACTCGTTTGCTGTTTGGCATTCCCGATTCATAAATAATGTGTGCGGCAAAACGCGACTATAATAAATTTTGTCAATTCTTTGCTTGACATTTAAATTTTGAAACGTAATACCTATGTTATTATTAGTATTTAATTCTAGGGCATGAAAAAAAGTATTTTCCTTTTATACATTGTTTTGACTGCATCACTCCTGTCGGATTTTAAGTAGATTATTTAGGTATGCATAGTAATTTGATAATTTTCAAATAAATGAGTCTGCAGTTACAATAGGTAATCGTCCAAATACTTAATTTTTAATTATATTCGTTATAATTTATTATTTACTTAATTTATATTTCATTTGGGAGTTCAGCCACACAGTTTTGTTTTACAAATAGAGAATTGAAACGGTTTAATTCTGTGAAAGATATGTCATTTAAATTTATTTCCTAATTAAATAAATAATTTAAGCTATTTAATGTAAATATTAATTATGAACATAAAAATATGTAATATATGTATAAATATTATGAAAAAGAAAATAATTTTATAATAATTGTATACACCAGAATAATAAAAAAACAAAATATTTGAAGACTTTCTAATCAACCTCCAAATTATGTAATACTAATGGACTGGACTAATTCCAACTAGTTTTCCTAAATAAGTAAATCTGAACCCAACACTCATATTTTATAAAAGATATCGGGACTCAACTCATGCGGGGTTTTGAAATTTGATAACTCCAAATCGAGGTAATCCTTCATATTATTTTATTTAAAAAAAATATTATAAATTATCCTAATATAGTTAACACCCCCAAATCATAGAGGTTATAGAATATAGAGTATTATATATATTTTGTATATTTATACAATATCGTTGATTATAATTTATTTTTAAAAATATTTTAATCATCCATAAAAACGTAAAATAACAATTATTATATTATTACTCCAACGGCCTTATAATAAAATACATTAGAATTAAAATAAATAGATAATTATATGTAATTAATTAAACAAATTGTAAACCCAATGGCCCATGTAGCTGAGAGTCTTTTACTAATAAATAAAAATAAATAATAATAATATTAATAAATTATAGTATTATAATATGTAGGTACCTAGTGTAAATACATACCGGTTTATAATAATAATTATTATCATTAGTATTAGTACGGCTACGTGCTAGTCGTAGACATTTTAAACTATTATAGTTTTAAACTAATCAATCATTACTTAAATATTTGATTTCATATGGCTTATATGGTTTAAACACGCTTATTGAATATATTTTCATAAACCCATGAGAAAAATCGACAAGTCAACCGAACCTATGTTTCATACTTATTACTTGTGTCTGCCGAATACCGGTAATTACCAACCTACTGTGTAAACACATAAATATAAAATATGTATCATTTCTTTTGGACACTAAAAAATAAAAATATTTATGGATCTATATCGATAAAATGCGTTAAATAATAGATACTATTGATACTAATATACTATACTAGTCTACACAACACGTTAACAACTATAATAAACGTGCATTTTTAATACATTCTTTGGTATTCGATGGTCGATTAATGTTTTTACTTAAATTTATTTATATATATATATGTATTAGTGAATAGAGCAACGTAATAAAACTACAGTTTTGATTTCACCATTATTAAACGGATCGGTAACCGATACAAGTTACAACCATAATCACACGGTATGCACTATATTTATATATAAATTAAAATGCTCGATGGTTGATATCTATAATATATTGAAATAATTCACGACTTTACACTCACGACACTATATTTTATTCTATTATACAATTTATTTTTATAGTTGTCGACTAAACCAACAAAAATTATTGAGAACACGATGGTTATAATTTATAAGATATCATCAGTAAAGCCCCTCACGGGGCCTGCGTATAAAAAAAATGCCAAACTACCAGACGAACGGCATTAAAACCGTCTTATTATTATATCGACGGTGGCGTATCGTTAAAACTTTAAACAAAAGAAGTTAAACAATAAACGCCCTTTGACGGGGCGTTGTTTCCTGTCGTAATACACCCCAGCTCTTTAGCACAGCGGTAATGTATATAGGCATATATATATATATAGGTAGGTACATCGGAGTCGAATTACTTCAGAACAAAAATGAAATTTAAAAAGATAACTAAACAAATGGCCTGAAAAAGTTTCAAGGTAAAATATGTATACAAGCTGTACTTTGAGTGATTTAACAAACTGCGTTTGATGTTTCTCACTCGAAAATCAACTGGTCAATTTTACTATGCGTCCAACTACGTAGCTTGTCCCTACATTGAGCATTGACTGTGTGCATTTATTGACTCAAAATGATCGTCAACTGCAGCCGCCGAAAAAGAAATCGAATTATTTGAATTTACAATTTTAGTAGTCATAAGCAATACGTATTCATATTCATATAAGTCTGTCACATATTTGTGAAATATAGACTAACTAAACCAACATACCTAGCTGTTATAGATAACCTAGAGACTTATTTAATATTTTACCATTTTTTTAAATTTCTATTTGGTATACACGTCAAATGATGTGATGACAGACTGACAAATGTTATGCCTTTGGAACTTTGAAAGGACATCACATAAAATTATAGTTTGTATGATGATGACATTGGATGTAGAATACAGTTAGTTGAAAGTATGTTATCAAAAGATAGTTGATCAAAAACAATTCATCAACATTTTTTATCAAAGCACTTTTTTGTAAAAATATTTTATGAACTTAATTTAAATTAAGTCATAAGATTTTATTTATTGAACTAAAATTAAATTAAATTATATTAAAGTATTATGTATAAGAATATATTATATTATATTAATATTAATATTATTACAATATATATTTTCAAAAATAATTATTTTAGTAATTAAAATTACTTTTAATAAATATTATGGACGACAATAATTCTGATATTAAAATATACATTTTAAATTGACATGATAATAATATAATTGTTTTTGTAACTTATAGGCTATTAGTTAGTATAATTACCAAGTTGTTCAAAAGACCAAAAAAAAGTTTAATTGTTTTCTGTAATCATACACTTACGAATATTAAGTAATCTATTAAAAAAAATACAAATTGCTATCAATTTATATCATTTATTTATGAGGCAACAAAATATATTTATAATGAACTCCATAACAATAAAAAATTGTAGCAGTCTTTTTAGATTAATCGAAAGCTTTTGACTCAATTTACCATAATAATTTGCTTGGCATTTTACCAGATATGGAGATCAAAAATGAAAGTCTAGATTGGTTATAAGTTACTTAAAAAATAGAAAATAGATGGTTTCCATAAACGGCATAAAGTATAATATATTCTTAGTATTAAAAAAATATTAACATACTGAGTACCCCGAGATAGTGTAGTACCTACTGTAGTTCTAGGACCAGTGTTGTTCATAATCTATATTAATGAAATTTCAAATTTGTATATAATTTGTATATAGACAGTAAAATCGTTACGCACGTAATTGGTAAATGCCTACTTTTCTCAAATGAAACCGGGATAAGTGTTCAAAGTAAATAAACTGTTGTGGTAAATAAAGTTTTCAATGAATTAAAAAAATTGAAATCAACTCTAAATGTATGTAATAAATCTAATGCGCCGTTTAATGATATTTTTATTTAATAATTATACAGTCTTGTTATGACAACGGATATCATTTCAAATTATTGTAATTGCCAAAAATAAAAATAGTTGCTATAGAGTAAAATACTTAGGTATTATTGATTACAATATCATATTAGTGATATGGTTATGCGTTTAAAATTTTAAAGTTAATTATTTTTAAAATGTACCAGTTAATAAAATCTTACAGAAATTATGTATACAGTATACATTATATTGTATAAATCAATTTTCAAATATGGATTCATAGCATACGGAGAATGTGCAGAATAACGTTTTTTCCCCACGCGCGTATGCGTTCACCGCTGAAAAGACATCCCGGTAAAATTATGCACCGTATGATATTACAATTTACAATTACAATATTGTTGTACATGCATCTACCTTGGCGGCTGAAATCGAGTTGTGCAGGACTGGGGTGAAAAATAAAGTCATGTCGCCTGCGGATACAATTACGGATAATATTGTTTACCGTAGGTATTACCTGTACACGTTGCGTACGTATATGTTAAATGTTATTTTATTATTACGAAAAAAAAATCGAAAACCAACACTTTATACTCGGATGTCTGTCTATACATCAATCTCGCAGACGACGCACCATCAAAATTTATTTGAACATCGTTTGTCCGCCCATAATATAATATTATGACGTTGTATATTATATTATATAACGTTAAACACTTAATCGTTTGTAAAATGGACTTTTGTGTACTCACGAATCTTATTCCCTGCATGCGTTTTGTATAGGGTATACATTATGTTATTATTGCTATTATACGGAAAATTCAACACAATATTATATATAGGTATTAAACACCTATGACGAGTATTTCTACGGTCGCTCCGTTATTATATTATTTTGTCGGTGCGTGGAAAAACACACAATATCTACATTGCAGCGGTGTGTGCAGTTTACTTGCACAGCACACATTATCATTGTCGCCGTTATTATTATTATTTGTATTGTATATGCACACGTTCAGGTTCCGCTGCCGCAGAGAAATGGAAAATATCGTCGACAATTTGACATTCGTTTGACCCACTGCAGCAGCAACATATAATATATCAATCTCACCAAATATCGTCATAAAAGTGTATTTTATAAAAAAAATATTATTATCATTCCTAAATTCCTTACAGAGAGGATTGACTGGCAGTTCACCGGTTGTACTCACTACTCAGTCAGCTTCGGACAGGTATGAACCCCGTCATACACACCACTATATTATAATGGACACGTCGACATTTTACCTGATAAACGGCAACAGACAATAAAATAATACTCATTGTATAGACGGTTTACAGTACTGCAGCAGTAGTATAGTCTGTATATTATGGAACCTTCGAGTAAGCAAAAACATAATAAACCATAAAATTTCACTCCGCAGCAAAATTCAAAATAATATAGTCATGACAAGTCGCATACATTTTATAGATAAAGCCGTTTTTAACATATTGTTAGCAACATTATTATTAATACATGTATAACCTGTGAGTATTCACTAATTTACAGAAAATTGTACGATTCTGCCCTTTATTACTCAATTACCTATCGCAAAAATAAAATAATAGTGTGTTGATAAAAAAACTGAAATAGCTTGTGCTCAAAAAATGTATTAAATGCCTTTACATGCAGTAATATTTTTTATTTTTTATTTTTCTCTAATTTGTATGATTCTTATATTTAATATTTTAATAATTTTATTTTAAATGTAAGTACATTTCATACATTGTCATTAAACGCGTATTATGATTCTTGGTTTAAAATTTTAAATGCAAAAATCAGAATTCAAAATTATTTATTATATTACTAGAGAAAACGCTATATATTCCAAACATATTATAGAATATTCTATGTATAGCTTACGATGAAATTAATATGTATAGTTTGTGTATAAGAATAAATCTAATAATCAAAATGAAACATGCAAATGCAACAAAGTTCGAGACCTATTTATAGACATTATTATAATTGAGTCTGTAGTTTATGAATAATTTTGTAAAACATAGGAATTAGTAAAGTTTAGATTAAGACAACCTAACCTACTTACTTGCTATTCGAAAAATGTTGGCTCTAAGAAATTTTCCAACTCTGGGAAATTGCCCCCCTTACAACCCCAACTTATTGATAACCGCGATGTATAAATTATTAAATTATATTTAATATTTTTGTCGCGACTCGCTACGCGTGTTACGGCCCGAATTGCATTCGTAAAAATTATTCTTGCATTAAGCACGTAATTATTATTAATATATAATAATATCGTATATTCAATTTGGAGATAATATTAATTGTTTATTATTCAAAATATTGATAGTGGCTGTGAACCACATATAACATTTACTATGAAATATTGTCATTGCGTGCGTGTAAAAAATCTGATTTTATGGTCTGAATTCACACCATATCGGTCATTTAAAATAATTGAAATTGTTGATAATAAACGCGAATACGATAAGTATACATATACTATACAAGTATAACGCGTATATTATATAGCTCGCTATACGTTAACAATGGGTCCGAATGATATATATATTTGCCAAAAATACTTCGATTCTGGTTCAATTCCTTGAATTCGACAGAAAATGTATTATGCTTCTATATATAGTGGTTATTTTGGTCAAATTTGGAGCCATCGAGATTTGCCAATTGAGTATAGAGACGACCTACTATTATTCACACAGCACGTCCGAGTCTGTCTCGTCGAAGGGACCGTCTTAAATAATAATACATTAATACATATATATACATAATACAAGTTTACTGGTAATTTCAAGAAAAAATACAAAGAAGATCCCATACTTGTCGGTATAATAATATAGGTTATTCCTTAGATACTACCCAGTGCTGTTACTACTATTGAAGGCTACATCCGGCTTCGTACAAACGTCAAAATGTAAATGAAATAATAAAAATAGTTTCGAGTTTTAAACGCAGCAGTTGACTTTTTTTTCGGTTAGACTTCGATTTGATGTGTTTGAAATTGTTTTCCTTTTTTTTTTTTTAGTTAACGTAAATAATTTTTCTCAAGATATATCGTAGGAATTTAATTTATTGTCAGTGAAGATAAATAGACGCCTGCAGATGGTATTTGGATTTTTATTTTACCCAAAATGCTAACAGAACGCCCAGACATTTATTCAGCACATTGTGATAGCAGTTGCCTGCCATGGGAGGTTCAGTAAATATGAGACATAATAAAAAGATCGTAGTTGAAAGGAACATGTACAATAGTGCTAATCCGACACATCGATCCGTCTTCGGGACCTTTTTTTAAACTTATGAACATTCTAGTGAAATAATATTGTTTTCGTCCGTATAATTCTAACCTCCGGGATTAGGTTCCGAATTTCTGATGACCAGTATGATTTTGTTAAATCTGCAGTTGTATAGGTTTGTAGGCCGTCTGAGAAAAACATCTTATTCGAAATATATATAACATACGTCATTGCAAACATAATAATATAAATGTTCGGACAACAACAACGATTAAATATTCCGCCAAATGAATATTTGGCGGTGGGCTAGTTGTGAGTTAAGATTATTAACTGGCTTGAGGTACCGACAACCGAGGAAAGGGAAACACTCGAAGAAGAGACTTAGTACTATCTAATCAAGCAGATTATTATATTATTCACTCAACCACTGTCGTTGTTGGAATTTGCGAACGCCGAGCATGAACAAAAATTTATTGGATCTGTCTTCCCCGGACGAATTAAAATGGTTTAATAATATTATATTTATAGAGAACGAATAACGGTTTGTACACTGTTGCCGCGGAGTGCAAAAGTATTATATTACGCAATAGCCCAAAAATTCCGAAAGTACAAATAGACACTTATCTCAATTATAGCAATTACAACGACGGTGATATATTGTGAACTCGCGATTAATGATATCCGTCATATTAAACCTGTCGGTACAAAGTAATATCATAATATCCTTTTATATAGGTATAAGCGGAATAAAACAGCTATTATTATTATTATTAATGTATAATATTGTGATGGTGGGAAAAGTGGAAAATGTTTCCAAAAATAATGACAAGCTTTCAAACATACGAACTCGTAAAATATTATTATCAACTACAACGACGAAGACAAATACGATAAAACGTATGATAATACGTATAATCCGTGTCCTATAGTCTTATACACAATAATATGACTTGTGTATATCGTGTTTATTTTTTTACGATCAAAATGCGCGACGCGGTAACGACGACGACCGCGACGACGATACGGCGCGCACGTCGTAATACGTTTTTATGAATTGTTTTTTCTCCTCAACCGCGACCGCAAAAAGAACGGTTTTTTTAACCCATGACTTGCATTGCGACCCTAATGAAAAAATAAAAAATAAAGCCCCGAATTTTCACCCTTCGTTTTTATTCCGTTCGCGTAATGAATTAGCGTTTTTTTCAATTACTCTCTGTCTGTTTTTCTGTGTATGTACTCGCGCTCTCTTTCGCTCTGTCCTTCTCGTTTCCACCCCGAGAACCCAGTAAATAATAGAAATTTCTCTAACAATAATTTTACCCCGAGTAATGTATAATGTACTCTAGGGTAGGTATATGCTGCGGGGGATAAAATATACGAAAAAAAATAGTCACAAAACTCGAGGGCCGTTGAAATTTCGAGGGACCAATGCCGGACGACGATATTGTATAATATAGGTTATGAAGAGGAGAAAGATGAGGTGATGAAATTTCGAGAAAAACAATCGTTTGGCTTTTTCTCGCAAGAGCCCCACATTATCACATTAGTCCTAACCCCAAGGCCAACGCCGAACAAGTGCCAACATATATAACACGGTATACGTATAATATTAGTGTTGCGCTTTGTACGATATGTTGTTACTATGGTATACCCGTATACGAAGTATAACACAATATTATGTAATTATATGAACGAAAGCCAACGCCAACGCCGCCGCGACCGGTCATGGACCGTTATCCGGCAGGGTCCTTTTACGCAATGAAAAAACATAATATAATATTATATTAAATTATGTATACCGTATTATTACATGTACACGCTTGCACACTGCAGTCTGCAGGGACCACCCATATTCTCGGAGAGATATTCGTCAAAAGTGGACTGGGAATCGGGTTCGGCGTGTCGCATGTGTAACGCACTCGGTCGGCGGTGTAACAATAAATTGTCGCAGCAGTGGCGTGAGACTGCACGGATATTATATGGAACATCATGATGTATATTATAGTATTATACAATGTATAATATTGTACAATGTATTATTATTATTATTCGTAACACTATATTATGCAGGTAAATATTATTGAATAAATATATTAATATTATATATTATTATTGTCAATCCATCGTAACAGCTAGAAATCGACCTATTGGCATTATATCGCGGATAATCAGTGCTCGTTCAAACCCCCTTCTCTCCCCCCGCCATAGCCATGACACCACATCTTTAATTTTTCAGTTCATTTTTTTATTCATAATTATGATAATATATAAGACTCAGATTTCAGGATTTTAATACAAAATGCATTATTTTTTGGGTGCTTTATAGGACAATGCCAAATATTTTAACAAATATTTTAAAGGTGAAACTTTTATTTTGTAACTTTCACATTTTTCAAGTTATTTTATTAATTTGTTATACATACATTAATACGTATGAGTTTTTAGTGTCAATTAGGAAATTTAAAATGTTATATCAAATATATTGTTTTCATAATATTTGCTCTAATAGTTATTACTTTATAGTTTATTAGGTATTTTTCATTAGTACCTAATGTCAATCGTTCTATTTATGAATGCGATAAAGTCTTTATCTATCTCCAGTGGTTATCGGATGTGGTGTCCGTGTCTTACCGGGACTCAATAATTAACAACTAATTGGCCAGTTGGTGATAAATAGTATACTGTTTATTTATTGAGCGTACTCAAGTAAAGTATTTTGTTTTTGTATTATTGTTAGTTTCGTTAAGATAAAGAAATATTAAAAATTCTGAAAGTTAAATATTGTTGTATCCCCATCGCTTGAGTATGATATATTATACATATATAAACAAAATTGTTGACATTTATTTTTTAAGGCATTATTTTGTTGAAAGCCATTTTTTGAATATTTCTGATAGTTTTTAGGGTAATTAAATACGGCACCTAATAATACACTGTGTAGTTTTATATAACTTGGGCGACCATTAGAGTGTCGAGTGTCGACATAAAGTGCCCAATATGGCTCTACGTCTTTTGGTATAGAACACAGGTTACCAATATTATCAAACGAGTAGCTTATAATATGATTAAGACTGGTATCAGCCGATAAACTCAGTAGTCACGACGACGACGGCGATACAATTGTTGCTAATAATAATACTCTGTTTTGTAATCGCAATTACATGGCCCGTGGTCGAGATCGTTATAATACGTTATACGTGTACTGTATAGGTACAACATTGCTGAAAGCATATCACACGAACTATATTATATTGTTTACATGACTGCATCACAAAAATTTTTAAAATTTTTCGAATATTTTCGCCAGAGTGCTTTAACGGTGATTCACATTGTCGTCCACTATCGATCGAAATTTCGTTTCTCTGTATCACATAATATCTCGCCGTCTACTGACATACGTGATCATATATTTACGGTGATTTACAAACGGCGTATATCGCGTGGCATATTTCGGCTTCTAAACACGCGAAACGATTTGTATAGGTACACAAATGCACTGTTTACAAAGCAATTTATAACAATAATATTGACATTCGTCAAAGGCGTCTAATAATAAATAATAATATTACGTTTATAAATGTATAATATAATTTATTATTGTATTGAGCGCGTTTCACCAAGAATATATGCAAGTGTGCCGGCTGTGGTACACAGAAAAAATCAGCGCATGCAGGATTTATTATTATTAGATCGGAATCTGCGGTGGCAGATATCCCGCGGGATAGTGCCCCTCTCCAGTGCAATCCTTGTTGTGTGTGGGGACGTGAAAAACCGCAAAAGGACATATTCGTTTCGCTCCTACCCTATATGCAGGAACAACTGTCCCAGTGGATCATACTTTCTAGAATTATTCGGGACTCATCGCGCACATTTCGTATACGCTGCAGACCGTGATGGGCATTGCATTATATAAGTATAGGTAATATTATTATTTATTATCTTAGTCGGCCTGGTCTGAATTTCACCGCATCGTATGATGACTTTAGGATGTGAACGCGCAGTCGAAAAATATACACCCCCATCCCACCGCACCGTTAATCGGTTATTAATTATTATACTTTATTATCTACCTGCAGATATCAATTTATCGCTGCAGTTGTATTAGAAAAGCCAAAAGGTACTATCAAATATGACAAATTTTAAATTGTAGTGACGCCTGCAAACCATTACTGGTTTTAAACGACAGACGATGATAGTATTGCCTGTTTATCTCGACGGCCTTGGAAATGAATTAATTTATTGAATTATATATTTATATATTTATATTATAATAATATACGTCAGAAAAATAATTTAGATATTGATACAGTTCGAACATTAAAAATAAGCCGATGATTTTTATTAATAAATTTAAACTTTATAAATAAGGTAGGTACCAATACAATTATCAACAGTAAATCTTATATTGAGTTATATTATTTAAGTTATGCATCCATTAAAGATATTGTTAGTTAATAGTGCTTCCATAGACCATAGTATATTTAATGTCAACTTCATAATATTATATATGAGATTATAACTTTATTTATATCTATGTAATCATTATAATATTAAATTGTTATATCTATTTTATTTATTAAACGTCAAATTTAATACTTTTTACTATTTTTTCTTTACATATGCATAGCATATTTATTTTTTATTAGTACTTCATTATTATAGACAAAAGGTTATCCTCTGTGATGAGATGGGTCATTAAACACTATATTAATATTCAATATATTTATTATAGCTAGGTCCTAGGTACTATATTATTATTGTAATTATATTGTTGACTAGTACATTTTATTATTATTATATGTCCGGACTTGTATATTATGTCAATTTTACAAAATAAAAAAAAACAATATTTGATAAAAATAAATTTCAAATCGTATACAAAAAAAGTATCGAAATATTTTTTTTTATTAGACTGTATTTTGTATTTTATTATTACTATTATTTTATAAAATTGATTTTATTAGTGTACTATGTGAAATTCCTGTACCTTTATGAAGTACATCTATTATATGTATCTAACATTATCTATCTTAAGTTCATAAGGCATTTTATGTAAGCATCCAACTATTGAAAATAAATGGAAATTAATTAAGAAAATTAAAATGGAAATTTCTGCGGACGAAGCATAGTTGGATTTAAATGTTGTAGACCTATAGCCTTTAAGTCAGGGGTTTCAAATGTACGGCTAGCCAAGGTTTTCGAATCGGCCAGCCAAGATAATTAATATTTTGAAAACAATAAATTATTTTCATTGTTTTTAATTTATTAATTTATTACTAAAGAATTTTAAAAAAAATTGGCCTACGATAGTAAAGTGTATCTCAGATTTGACCTGCCGTAAAAAAGGTTGGAAACCCCTGTTGTAAGAGAAACTTGAAAATTTAAAACAAACTCGATCCAAAAAAAGAACAATATTTTTATGTTTGAAAAATTAATAAAAATATAAGTGATAAAAATCGATTTTAGATCATTTTTCAACACCTGATAGACATAATATTTAAGAGGACGCCATTCCGCATGTGTGGTTTCTGTCTTACTAACGTACATCATAACAAATTTTCGTTCAGTAGAATACATTTTGTGATGTTAGTTTTAATATTAGAGTAAATTTACCTATTATCAAATTTAAAGTTAAGAATATTATCTAGAAAATTACATATTATGCTTTTATTGATATTCTCATTATAAAGTGAATTATAGCTATGTAAAATATTACAACTTTATAAATTACTTTAAAATGATAATAATATCAATAAAAGCATATGTCATTTTTTAGTTAATATTTTTACCTTTAAATTTGATAATAGGTAAATTTACTCTAATATTCAACATCACAAAATTTGTTCTGCTGAACGCAAATTTGTTATGATGCACGTTAGTAAGTGAGACAACACAGCGGGTATGGCGGCCTTTTAAGAAAAAATGTATAAATCTTAATTTTGATAAGCTGTTGACTGTATATTATAAGATATCGTATTATATCATATATGTACTATAGTTTATACTACTGTATAAAGTATATTATTACATTTTATTTACAATATGCGTTATAAATATATGAATGATTTTTATTTTATAAGCTATTTACTGTATTCTATTATTAATTTAGTGGTGGACTAGCCAAGGAGGCGAGGGGGCAATCGTCTCTCGGGTCCTCGATCATGCCATATTATAATAAAAATTATATATCGTAGTAAAATACCATTAATTTAATTGTAAATTTATAAGAATACTAATTGAGTGTACAAGAATTGTGCAATAATGTTGCCATGGATTTTTAAACTCGAAAATTTTTATAAATTGAATATTATGAGCACTGCACAGAATGAACTATTAACGTTAAGCGACGCGCTTGTAATGTACGTTTTATAAATTAATATAATTTCATATTTTTATGAGACGCGTTTGTGTCATTCAATACGTAATACTGAACTTATGACGTACATACAATTTAATAGGTATTTACACTTCACAGAAACTTATGTTCTCAAATTATTCACTAAATGTCTAAACTATAGTTGCACTAATGTATCTAAGAGATGTTTTATGATGAATATCATATTTGTGTGTTTTCACATATAGGTATCTATATAAAGGTACGTTTTCCCTGTAGCGTTCTGACGCAACGTGCAGCGCCTAAACGCAGAAAAAACGAGACTACTAGACGTACGCCCGTTTTCTTTGCATGCGTATCGACGTCATCATTTTTGATTTTTTGATCAAATTGCGTCTACTTAAGTTCTATCATAGTGCTTGCAACCGTAATCTAGTATATACGTAGGTTTCTTTATTTGTTTTTCAAATATCTTTATCATAATGTAACGACAATTAATTTTGAACAATAACAATATAATTTGCAAGATACTCAGAGAAGAAAAAGAAGAATTTGAAGATGAACTACTTTTAAGTATGATTCCCAAACAGAGAAATGCTAAAATATATCGTGCATATAAACTTGAAATATTTTTAAATTAATAAAATAACGATTGATTGGGTCTTGTATTAAATTTACAAATTTTTTTGACATTTTATGTGATGTTGAAGTTTGAAACAACGAGCAACAATAGAGCATGACCGAAATAGACGTAAACGAGACCTTACGTGTTTTATCACTTAATATCTTTATAATTATTTTGTTTAAGGCACAGATACCATATATGTATTGAATAAAATGCTATATATCTGTGGTTTAAGGTGACAATAAGTTTTAGGATAAACCGTCATTTATACGAAATAATATGTGGTATAAACAAAAAGCCATGGACACATACTGCTAATACTTATTAGGTATACTCGTATCACAGCAAATTTATAATATATCCTGTATATTTCTAAATATTTAAGTATCAAATCTAATCTATCAATACAATTTGCTTATAATTAAATTATCATTTAGAGATGATATAGTATATTATGTATTAATATATTATATCAAAATGAAAAATAAAAGCGCCACCATAATTTTAAATTTCTCTTGATTTTATATCATGTATAATGGAATATAAGATTAAAGGTATATCTTTTATTTATTAAAAATGTCTATAATTCAAGTGCAATAAAATCATAAATATTGATTTTATTATTTTTACAAATAGATTTAAAATTGATTTAGTTATCTATATTTTTAATTGAATTATTAGATTAAATTAATTTTTTTTTTAATATGGGATTATGTATGTGTGTGGTGTGATCTTTGGGGGAAGGCTTGGTCCTTTGGATCCGGTTCTGCATACGATTTGCTTTCAGACAATTCGTGCCGCAATCGCTGTGTAGACTGTAACCTAGTTTCTTTTTTATTCTGCCGACTTTTGTCGTCTATACTACTACGGAACTATTAGTGTGGCCATCGGTATATTTGTATAATAATAAAATATAATAAGGAAATTTGTATTATAATGCCCCGATAGACAGACGGAAACACGATTCCACCGGTATTTCGATAAATTATGTTTACGCAACGTAAACCTGATCGGTGTTTCGTAAATTTCATTCGCACAAGTTATTTCATAGTCGATTCTTTCCGTTTTTACAATAAACGCGCCGCCGCCGACAGACGCTTTCCATTCATACAGGTATACTCATAAGTCAATAAGTTATAATGTATACTACGACGACAACGCTACACGCAAATCACATATTATCTTATTGTTATTATTATTATTGTTATAACGACATATACACACATACACAATGCTAAATATGTAAAATATGTAAATATTAATAAAAACAAACAGTGACGAAATCGAATAATTTCAAGGCTACAATTTAGCACCTTTATTATAGACATAGGTAGTATAGTATCGTCCAGTGTCGCGCGTGGGAATACATTCGTTTTTCCCAGAAAACCGCTGACAGTGGTACGACTCAAATTTCAATTTTCAACTCGATGTAATCAAAAACACTATGACAATTCCGAGATATTTTGTGGCATAAAATTTTTAAATTTTTGTCATAGACGTATTCTTCTATCAAAACCTAGTCTTTCTCATATAGTTAACAACATACACAACACTCCAATATCCTGTCGTAACGCGATCA
This sequence comes from Rhopalosiphum padi, assembly GCF_020882245.1. Classification (NCBI taxonomy): domain Eukaryota; kingdom Metazoa; phylum Arthropoda; class Insecta; order Hemiptera; family Aphididae; genus Rhopalosiphum; species Rhopalosiphum padi. The sequence goes on along the minus strand of NC_083598.1, from coordinate 4,261,376 downwards.
ATTTGTCTATATAATATTCCAAGTGTACAATTTCACGAATACAATACTTTCGGCGCATCGCGCATCGTCAACAAAAAATTATTCGGACATCACTTCAATTTAGTTATCAATTTTAACTATCTGATACTATAGTTGTTCGGCCACACAGCGTGGTATCAATTAATAAATAATGATACAAAAATAATAACATTTAGGTTTTTTAAAGTTTTCTTGCGAAATATTATGTAAAACTTGTCTCGTTGTGTCAAGTGATTATGTTGTTTTGGTGGTGAGGGAAGGGGATGAGAGGATTACATCTTGGATTCCCATTAAACACGCAGCTGCAACGGTTTAGTATACGCGGTAGGTACTCAACAATATTACCTATCTACCTATATTATAAATATTATGTATTTTATACGAGTATACGACCCATCGCGCCATCGATGCATTGTGTGTAATGGAGGGAGTTGGGTGAGAAGTTCCTAAACAATATAAAATTTCTATTTTTTCAGTCCAAGAAAAAATCGGTCGAAAAGATGACTTAAACATATAGTAGCCAGCACTAGCCGACCGGCGAGAGACATGTTCTGATAAGCATCATCTGATCTCCGGACAAAACTTTGTCGGCTCTTTGCTCGTCGGCAAAGATCGGCGGCGATAGATAAGAACACACACACGGCATACTGTCCGACTGGTCTGCCCCCGAACTATGTATATTGTATTATTGTATATACCTATATATACCTATGTATATTATATACACTAACGAGTCTACCCGAATTCTTCGAAATATACGTATATGATGATATGCTTAAATATAATAAATTATACGGGTGAGAGGTACCATACTCGCCAGTCGCCACCGAACACCAAAATCTTATCATTATTATTATTATTATCATCATATATATCCACTCTATGATATTATAATTGTTATATACTACCTACCTCTATACATATAATACATTATAATGTGGTTTTATTAAGTGATGTGCTGGACGAAAGACACAAACGTCGAGTGACCGTCACACATCGCTTAGGGTTTAGGCGTCAAGCCATTATCGCGAACAATGCAACTATATTATATTATTAATTATTATGCACTCTCGTCCGGTTATCGTCTCGTCACACGTCGCGGGGTTTTATTGATTCTGCCGTTTTAATATAAATTCCGCTGGAAATTTGTATAATATTATGTTGATTTCACCACACATTGTATATTTTGATTCCGTTGGTTTATTATAATTTATAATACAAATATAATATATATATATATATATATATATATATATATAAATAATCAATGGCGAATTTAGAATACATGCGCCCCGGGATGAAATAATTTTGTTACCAACCCCTCCCCTCCTACTTATTTAAAAAGATTATGCACTCAATAAAACTATCGCTGTGGGCATTCGCTTTTTCTCCCCCCTAAAAGCGCCACTGAATATAATACATAAATAAAATAATAAAACTCAAATACCTAATATATTTTTGTATTGAAGTGATCGACAAACATTGCGTTCACAATGAAAAAACTCAAATAAGTCAAATATATCTGGTATGGTTAAAAAAAACAATATAATATACAATATAAGATTTGATATAAAATTAAATTATATTTCTATCATTTAAAATTTAAAATAATAATTTGATGCTATTTTAATATACGTAAGTGAATTGATCAATATTTTTATTTTAAATAATCATCGACAACTTTTGTTATATATTTTATTTTTTATTTATATACTTTTTTTTGATTGTAGTAACTTAATGTGTGTTTATTTATTATTATTATTATTGTTATTATATATGAATAATATACACATACAAAATACAATAATATAGTTTGTACTCGTATTTTTAAATTTAATATTTGTGAAAACAAAAATATATTAGAATGTATTTTAATAAATTGTATGATAATATGAGAACATTGGAAAATGTAAGTATATCTATAAAAGTTGTACCTTTATTTCCAATAGTACCAATATATACCTACGTTTAATTAATAATTTTTGATAAAACATATACGTATTTATATAATATATTATATACAGATTGCAATTTGAATCCAACACGATATCTCTGCTGGAATAAATTTATAAATATATAACATATGTGTTAGTTACAGTATTCAACATTATTTTGTTATGACTTTACTACAAATATTAGTCTAAGTACCTATTTAATAATATAATAATAATAATGATCCAGTGGAGTCAATATTATTCATTCATCAACATTTGGCGGAGTTGATAGTCGGCACAATCGATAAATTTCTTGTAGGTAAAAATATAATTTTGGTTGAATCAATACACACCACTTGTTTAACGAGTCTCGTTACGAATAAACGTTTTCCCAAAAATTCGTACCACCAGACTCAGTTCTGTGACCCATCTATGTATATACTGTACCTACCTTATATATTATATTTATAAAAATGAAGTCTGCGCGTGTGTAGAATTTTATTATAATTTTTTCCCCCGGCTCGGAGCCCCCGCGGACTACGCAAATCGATTCCGTTCGCGGAAATTTCGTACGTGCTTTGAAATCCCCTCCGTTCGTTGCTTAATATAACAAAATAATGCGCCTTTCTCTCACTGTCACCCCCGTGGCCTCCGTCGGATTCCTCACTTTTATCTTTATTATAGACTTTTATTTTATTAGTCTTTATACTCATAAAACGTATCCTCAATAGTATTATGTAAATACTCAATATTGCTGTAGTAGACAAGGGTATGAGACTCAAATTAAATATTCGTCGTCAACGCGCACATCCCCGACAAAAACGATTCACGGTGCATACTTATATTACACGGAATTAAATATGTATATTAACATTATGACGTGACACCGACAAAAATTATGTGCAATAATTTGTATCGTTACGTAATGAAATATAATGTATACCTACTATAACTACCTATAGAATTAAAAATGTTGTACTGCTGTATTTTGAAAAATATGGATAAAAAAGTTATGGCTTTGGAAAATAAGTCTTAAAAACAACCCCCCTCCCTTTCCAAATGGAAAAAAAATATGTACGATGAACAATACAAAATTCAGATTGTAGCTATACTTGTTTATTATATAATAAAGAATATTAGTAGGCCATGTAATATCGGCAAAGAATACTATTAAATTATTTTTAGTACTTAATTGTCTTATTTTATTATTTTATTTAACTAAAATAAAATGTTTTTACATTAATCTATATTATAATGATAATATTAGACTTTTATGAGTTTTATGCTGCAATATTGTAACAATACTTATATTATACAATATCATAAAGTATACTTAGCTTCTTTTATTAAGAACACTAAAGTAATTTTTCGGTGATTTTTTCCTAGATTCATACACTTACAGGCTCCCAGGGTGCGTCATGTTCAAATGTAAAATAGTCAGATCTTTCCTACACACACTGGAATATATATATTATATACCTACACGGCTATACTGCTTATCAAATGTACTATATGATATATATTTATATATAAACTGTATTCCTTTATAGAGGTTAAGACTAGGGGCGGCACATCGAAAGCACGCTTACTCTATGTGCTTACCCATATACTACCCTAATAGCATGAATTGTGGAAAAAAAATCCCCAATAAAATTCAATTCTATCATGTAGCAATGTTTAAATAATAAAAAAAATTTTTAGATGTTTAATAATTCAATGGTATTTTAAAAATACATATAATGAAATCATAAACAATAAATAGGTAAATTAACCAACAACACAATATACATTGTTGATGAGCGCGACTGGCAATAATAATATGATAAACGCGTAAAATTGAATTACTTAAATTATAATAATAATAACATAACACATTTTAAAACAGTTAAAACTATGTGTACCATAGGTATAACTGTGCATTTCAACTCAATATTTTATTTTTTTATTACAATAATAAATTGATAATTATTGCTTACTGCTTAGTTTTGATATTTTTTGTTATACTTATTTTTATTTTACTAATAAAATAAAATATATAGATATAATAATGCTATTAATAAACAGTTTTGAAAAATGATTAATTTTTGTCTCAGGTGAAAGAAATTTTTTCTTGGAACTGTTTTATGGATAATTTTGTTCCAAATACGGCCACGTTAGACCTTATGGCTTGTATACGCTGTTGTAATTGATTGTTATTATTGTTATGATTGAATGTGTCGATGTTTGTACATTATTTAAGAGTTAGTAACGACGAATCGTGGTGGAAATAACAATAATAATGAAAAACTAAAAATTCGCATTTGTACGGATTAATTGAAATCGACGTCAAGAATTCAATTAAAATTGAAAATAATATAAAATAGTTTATTTTTTGATCACAGTAACAATTGGTTTTCATTATTATTTTTAAACGATTTATGATGTTTCAACTAAAGTTGATGTTTTCATGAACGGTTATGTTACCTATATTAATTTATTATATTGTAATAACACTGTTAATAGTGGTATTGGACTAACTAGTCTAACTAGTACCTATAATCTATATACACCGGTATGTAAAAACCAAACACAAATAATAAGTTTTAACACTTTTAACCAAATTAAAATATAAATATTCTTGTTTTTAGTTCAATAAAATAAAATCAATAGGTATCATATTTACTGCAGTATTGCAATTCTGCAGCGATAACGTTACCAATATGTAGATGCTTGGTATAAAATAGCTAACAAACAAACGGACTTAGCGGAGATCGAAGTTTCTATAATGCAGGGTAGGCAGGTATTAATTTAGATATAAGATCAACTATTAATTAATAGATTATTACTGGATCCACTCAAAGGTCTACAAATATATTGCTATAGTATAAAATTTATTTCTGAGTTTTAGCGTAATGATTATATATAGTTATAATTACGAGATTACCTAAGTTTAAAATAAGCCGTTGGGCAAAGCCTCTCCATTATCATGGACGTCACTAAAGTTCAGTAGTTACAAGGGTCCTATAAAATCAAAGTTGAAAATAAAACCACGAAGTAAAGTCGTCTGTAATATATACGTTACAGAATAAATTAAGAATAATATATATATATTATATATACTACTTGTTTATATGCAAATATAAATAAAAAGTCATCAATAATCTTTATTATATAATTCTCTTTTATATTCATAAGAGCCCAATCTGTTTTGGGTCATAGCCGACCTGATATAATACATATTTTGATCCCCATACATTTACTCGTATATCGTACATCCATAGTATTAGTATATTATATACATATCACATATGTAATTATTAATTATTTTTCAGCTATGCATCTCTAGTTACGTTATATATATATACATAGTTACAAAATATAATACATATCCGTAACTCACACGGTGATGAATTGATAAACAATCAAAATAAAAAATAATATTATTACCTTCCTACTCGTATATGAAACAACATTTCGAATAGCGTATTCTGTCTCTAGATGAAACCGTGCGTGCGTCGAGAATGACGATTTAATTGTGATAGTTAGGAAAATGAGTGGGTACCTACATATTATTACAACGTGCCACAGCGGCTGTGACGGTCGGTGGGGTAATCTCTGTGGACACCCCTCAAGTACATAAAATGTACACAACTATATTATAGCGTTAAAAGGGTTATGACGTTGGTGGTGGTGGTGATGTTGTTGTTGTTGTTGTTGTTGTTGTTGTTTCCGTCGTCGTCATTCACGGAGAAATCGATGTGACCTTGAAAAATAAATTCGATTCGCGGCGGGTGGAATCCACTCGGGTATGTAGTAATCGGTCAGATGCCTCCGTACTATATAATATTATTTTAATATAATATATACGGTTGTCCCTCTCGTTCGTTAGCGCGATAACAGCAATACAGTATATTATTATATTCTATTTTCGCGCGTTTATAATCATTATTTCACCCGTCTTGTCAACGTTGTCTCTGCAAAAATCATAATGTAAATATAGGAGCGTCCCCGGTGTTGGCGCCAAAACGTGTCGGATAAAAACCAATTCGATGCAGCAGACAGACGCCATCGTCCAAGTGAGTGACAACTGACGATACAATAACAATACGTGATATATATAATATTATATTAGTTTACCGGTGGTCTGATACTCTGATTATGGTTGCAGGGTTGTGAATGGGAACTCAGTAGGACACCGCCATAGAACCACACCATACATCACAACAGTATACGAAACACATGAGATGGTAGAATTATTGGACTCGAGACCGAAAGTCTGGCTCGGGGTGGTCCCATCAATATGATATTATATTATTATCATTGCTGGTTATAGATAAATTCGAAGGTGTAAGTATAAATACTTATTTTTTTTAATACGAGATCAAAAAAAAAATGTCATTATTATATTAAATTCATTTTTAAAAATACTCTTCCAATATATTAACTAATTATAAAAACCCAAAATAGCTTGAACAAATTCAAGTGTTCAATAACAAATTAAAACTTTCATATCATACATGATATAGATTTACCATTAAAAAAGGTGCAAATTGAACTATTTTATATTTTCTTTATATGATATTATTTTATCTGAGTGAGATCTGCATGATTAGATACTATATAGCATATACCTACCATTTTAGTTTCAAAAATGTGAATTAGAAAAAGTTTGACGCTTTATACTGTTTCATCATGGTTGTGATCGCAATACCCATTTTCCATGGCAACTATATATAAAAAACCGAAAAACTAATAATATAATAGAATAACTATAACTAAAAAACTCGGTTTTATTCCGAATTCCGATTAACTAAATTATAAATTATCTATAACTTATTTTCTAAATTCATATTTAAGTATACTACTGTTTTTATTATTTTTTTTTTTTTTGCTCTGTTCTGCGTACAGTAAAGATTGAGGAGTTTACTTAAAAGGATAATAAAAATAAATTAAATAATATAACATAATTTAGAAAAAAAGGTACCGACGGTGTGTCTTATGCAGTAAAACACTCAATTTGACCGTAAATGAAAGTCATATCAGTATTCAGTAGTACATCATGTACATTTTATATGCACATGTGAAAATCTGCAGGAATAGTGAAGACAGTGTATATACGCTCCAATATATCACTGGACGTTTTATGAGATAAATCGTGTGCTTATATGTATACACGACAATGGGGATTTTATGGGTTTTCTTTTTGTTCTCCATATTTTGATTTGTGAACACTACCATGATGTTAAACATTATTATTATATATACATCGCAGATAATATTTAAGAACTGTCGGCGCAAATCTCGAGTGCCGTTTACGTGTATTGTAATATACATATGTATACGTTGTACGAAGAGGAGGGGGCAAAACGTGAAGAGAGAGAATTTAGCGTGAAAAGTTGAAAATTTATTCTCGTCGTAGGTGCATATGAAAAATGCGCGGAATGGACGGCAATAATAATAAAAAAAACCGACCCGAAAGTTACAAAGTTATTTAAGATAAGTTCAGTTCAAAAATTAAAATACAAATGTCAATTAAATTTGTTATGGTATCAATAATTTTTATTATATTATTTTATATTTACTATTTGGTACATCGTCATAATAAAGACGCCAATAGTTCAATAGTACCCCTATAAACCTAATTATACCTACGAAATTAAAGAGATACAATTTAAGATAGGAAATTAATATTTAAAACAATTTTAAATATTCAAATTTTTTTTTATGTGAAAATAATCATTAGTATAAATCACGATAGATTTTTTGAATATATTATTGACATTTAAAAAATATTTTAATTATATATTATTTAAAGGGACAAAAATACCTCTGTAACTTGTAAATATTTAATATGAAATTAAATAAATAATTCATATGATAGGTGGTAAAAGACTAGCGGATATTTTTTGATTTTAAAAATAAATCTTAACGGCTATCTTAGACTTTCCGAATCTCACAATTATTGTTACCGCGTTCACATAAAATACTATTATCACAGTAATTATCGTTGGCAATGTAAACAAAGTGGTTTTTGGTTGTCTCTTAGAATTTTCCATATCGATTCAAAAATTGCGTTATATCATATAATTTATATGAAAACGAGTACAAGAACAAGATAAGCTTTTTTAAGTCTAAGTCCAAGGTCGTGGTCCGACAATAAATTTGCCAAACTTATCGAAAAATGAAAGAAAAACTATTCATATCAGACTTTATTATTATACAGAATTTTACGTTTGCTCAAATCATTTTTTGTGCCTACATATTATTGTGTTTCTATTTTATACCAATTACCAATACCTACGTTATTATAATGTATAACGTACACGAATATTGAAATAAACCATAACAATATATTTTACATAGTTGCATATTTACTATCGGCCAGTAGATTTGAACTTGAGCACGATTTGATATTTTAGAAAAAACAATTTTCAGGTACCAACACGTATAATAATTTATTGTACGATGCCCGACGCCGTAATAATAATAATAATAATCGGTTTTCGATCAACAGCAAAACCCGCATATAATAATAATATTTTTCATGGCGTCTTGTACCTATTATCTGGGATTTGATAACGTTTAATTTCCAAGTTTATTTTGAGTTCGCATCCACTTCCGGCGATACATGACTCGGTGTCTAGACGGCACTCCGTCGTTGTTCCAGGAACGAATAGATACCATTACGATGGTTTCCTGCCGTTGATCAATTCCGTTGAATTACGAATATGACGAATTAATATTATCATTCACAATAGTCTAGTTTGTAACGATACCGAAATACCGTAAAATATTAACACAATAATAGTACAACTCTAATTGATACCAGACGAAATAATACAATAATAATATCCGGATCGAGTGGTTATATAACTATATCATGAACTAAAGCTGAGATTTCAATGCTCGTATTAGTCGTATTATACCTACCATTAAATTATTTATATTATACATTTTTAAACGCCGTTATATTATGTATTTTTGAATCGGATTAAGTAGTTTTTAAAAGTTTTTTAATCTTCATTTTTTAGACTATATTAGGGTTTTCAGGGCAACTAACATGAAAACTTCGGTTAAAAAAAATTGAATTATTAAATTTTTACTATTGTTAGATTCTATTAACAGCATGATAGCTTTCCTCTTTATACCATTTATATTAATTGTTAATATTTTATCATTAAATTTTCTGATTGTTAATTTTTATGCTATATAAGCATATTGTTAATTTTCTTTAAAGAACACAGATTTTTGTAGAACTAGGGTTTACTACGTTGAAGACTTGTGCATTTCTAATTTCTAAACATTTTAAAATAATAAAAAAAAAATCATTCCATTATTTTTCGGTTTAAAACTTATCTAAAATAAAAAAAAATTTTCTAAGTGTCTTATTTTGAATTTTCAGGAAATAAAATCATTTTTTAATAATAATTATATATTTTTATTACAATAATATCGTACTAATAATGTATTGTTTGCGCCGGTTGAGCTGCGCCGCAATTTATTTGCATGGACGCATATGGCGTCATGGGCGGAACACAATTACGCGCCACGGTCCAGATTTTATTTTAATCGATATTTTTCTGGCAATAAAAATCGCTTTACGAATTTTATCGTCGCGCTCAAACTTCAAGATAATATATACACGCGTTCATAGAAAAGCGGTTTGTTGATGCTCCACCCACTCGCGTGACAAATCGACTGCCAGTTATAATTTTTATTTTAATAAGTCCCCCACTATATAAGCCAACTTAATTAAATAATTATAACTATTCAACAAGGGTATAATTTTTAGTTTCATCGAATCGTTTGTCAACTCTTTGTTCCCCTATCCGTGAAAGTTGCCTACAATGTTTTTTTTATAAAATTATACCTAACTTTATAAAGTGTACAAAAATAATTTTTGCCAAAAATCTTATTAAATTCGGTACGTTTGCCTAGGACATTGAAGCGCTACAGTTATGTAATCAATTGTACTGGAGTAAGTATAAACAATTTCTTAAAACTATTGTTTCAGGTTTATTTAAACGGAAACATAAATTATTTCCCCAAAAAATAAACCAGCAAAGCTTTACATAGTATATGTACAATAAACTCTTTTGGACCATCCTTAATACGTTATCGAAAAATATAATTTATTCGAGTAGTTATTCAGAAGTTATCGACAAAAAAAAAATAATACACGAATAAGGAAAACCTAAACTCCTATGTGCCAAAATAGACAATATCACTCGGTCCACCACCACCACAACACACCAACACGTATACCACATTACCACCGCGTTAATTAATACAAAAATATTGAAAACATGGGACCGGCGAGCGGCAGAAACGTTCCCGCCGAAAATCCGACAACATATCCCGCGTGCGCGACCACCAACGTGCGCGCGTATGCAGCGCCGCCGCCGTCGCGGTGCGTAATCTCACCGGGAGAGTCGCGGCGTCACAGGCGGCAGACGGATCGCCACACTCGCGGCGGTGTTGGTGGTGGTGGAGGCAGCGGCGGTGCTCCACCGGCCGAAGGGAGGGCAGGGCAGGCGCGCGGTCGAGACGCAAAACGTTGCCGGCGCTCGCGCGCACGCACCGGGAGCGTGGCGCGCGGCGCACTTATCCTCGTGGCGGTGGTGGGAGTGATGCGGCGGCGGCATTGTCAACAGACGGACCGGACGAGCGGTGGCGGTACGGGGGGGCACGCCGGCCGGCGTTTTCAGGCGGCGGCGGTTGGGGGGCATCGTCGCGGCCGTGCGAGTGCGCGCGCCCGCCCGTTTCCGAGCGTGTGTGTGTGCGTGTGACTGTACCGCCGACACCTCGCCCCGGCCCCATGTCAGTCCTTTTACGGAGACCGTTTCGTACGCACTTCCATTGCCCGCGCGCAATACACGCACCGCTCGTGTGTGCAAGCCCACCACTACCACCACAACCGCGGTAGTTGTTGTTGTAGTAGTAGTAGTAGTGACGACGACCGCCGTCGCGTACAGTACTACAGTCTCATCCGCACCGGCGCCGGTAGTGAACGTGGTGCGCGTGTCTGTTTCCGTAATATCGTTGAATGTAAAATTTCGTTGACATTTTTATAATTTTTTTTTTTTTTTTCGTATTCCGATTTCGATCTATACGCGAGATCGCGAGTGTTTCTTACGATAAATTAAATATCATATCGTCTGTGGCTCGAGTTTTTTTTTTCAATTTTCGCCGGGACGTCCGAGTCGATTATAAAATAGACAACCCGTCGTCATCGCGTTTGATATTTTGATTTTCTCGTAGCCGTCGGGAAACGAGGTACCGTGGGAATTTCCCGGTTTTTCCACCGACGGGACAAGGATTGTTACGTTTTAATATAATTTTTTTTTTTGAACATCTCATCGTGTGTGCGTGCGCGTTGGCGACACGCCGAGTGACCGTCGAAAACGACCGGTGGGATTACGCGGACTAAAATTACGTTGCCGGGTAAGTGGTACAATATTTCTTAATAGTTAAATAGACACAGTAAACGGACGGTGAACGGCGTCAATCGACGGGCCCGCCAATTTACATTGGCGGTCTCGTTTCCCGCCAGCCGGCGGCGGTTGGCGCGACCAACGTGGCGCGCGCGTTGGGCGTATGCCGGCCGGCGTCGGCGACGCGCCGGCGCGCCGGTCGCCCTTCACTTTCGCGCGCGCCCGTTATCGAACCTTTTTTCCCCACACCGTTCCCGCCCGACGGGCCGGCCGCCGACGCGCCCGGGAAATCGTCACGGTGGTATAGCCGACCACTGGAATTTCTATCGTATGCCCATGTCTCCCGTCGACAATGATCACGGTCTTCCCCGACGAACGCCGCGTCCCCAGTAGTAGTAGTAGTAGTATTCCCTGTTTTCTATATTTTTTTTTTTTCGAGTTCGTCTTCATCCGGCCCCCCCACACACGTTCGTACCGAATGACTTTACTGATGTCCACCTCTGTTGTATTGTCGTCACAGGTGCCGCCGAAATGGTGAACCCGAGCACGGAATCCATACTGAACCAGATGACCAACCTGGCCATGGACATCGCCCTGGACTATGTGTTGCCCGCTTCGCCGATGAGCGACGTGTGCAAGAGCGACTTGTTCGAGTTCGAACGGGACGTGGTGGTCGCGGCCGTCAGCGGCGGAGCGACTGCCGACGGTCTGCTGAGCAGCCTAGTGGCCGGCACCGCGGGTACGGCTGGAGGCTGCTGCGGTCGTCCGCCCACAGACTTGTGCAAGAAGAACAGTTATATGGGCGCAGCGGGATGCGACTCGTGCGACGCGTGCCTGGCCAGAAACGCCGCGGCCACCGCAGCCGCTGACCTCTACTCGCCGAGCACCTGTACCACCACCACTACCACTTCCGCCGTTGGCTTAACGGCGTCACCGCCGTCGTCGAGCGCCTCGTCCACGACGTCGTCCGCGTCGTCCACACCGTCGCAACAGCAGACCGCCGAGACGACGATGGACATCAGTTGGTGTCAGTTCGACGGTTGCGAATTCGACACGGCCGACAACAGTTACCTGGACATTTGCGATTGGATATTCTACGCCGACCGGTACGCGCTCACCGACGAGAACCGCGAAAAAGTGCAGAAAGCGTTCCAGATGGTGCCACCCGGCGAAGTGACCGGTTACGTGGCCGAACCCCCCAAGCACGCGAAGAGAACCAACAACCCGACCGGTGCAACGACGTTGCCGGTCGGCGACGACCCGTCTGTGGCCGCGGTGGCAGCCGCCGCCGCCGCTGCAGCGATCGTTGGCGGCGTGACCGTCAAGTCGGAACCGGACGACGACTACTTGTGGACCAGCGATAACCACTTGCTACCGATCATCCTCAAGGCGGAACCCAACGCCGACATACTGCAGATCACCGAACTGGACCACAGTTACCTGCAGACGCCCACCAGCCACGGCGGCTGCGGCTCGACCAGTTCGTCGACGGCCGTGTCGCCCGCCAAACACCATCCCAACCACTTGGTGGACATGCTGGGACTCGTCACACCGCCGCCGTCCCGTTCGCAGTCTTCCGGTGAGTACACGCCATTCATATTTATATCAATATTTCAATATTATGTAGTAAAAATATCGGGTTTTGCGGCGCGAAGGATTTTTTTCTAGTTATTCTCCGCCGAGACGTCGTCGTTGCGCAACATGCGTGCCGGCGCTGGCGGTTCGTGATGTTGCGGCGACGATTGCGCGCGCATCACCGGTCGTCGTGGTGCGTAGGGGGGAAACGCGCGGGAAACGGTGGCCTAGTTCAAGGCCCGTCTCCGCGCTCGGCCCCGCTCAGTGGTTTCATTTAATTTCGTTTTTATTCCCCTCCTCGACGCGTCCGCCCGTCCACCGCGAGTTCCGACGACGACGAAGAGATTACTTTACGCCGATGATATGGTGGTGCTCCGTCATAGTCGTCCGCTCGTTTTTATCAGTCGTAAATCCCCGCACTGGTCGTGCCGCGTTTAATAATAATAATTATATAATCGTTCGATTCATCCGCAATCGACGAATGTCCCGATAGAGGTGTATTTCGGTCCCGGGCCTGCCCCAATCCGTTTCCGGACGTCCGCCCACAGAAAAAGAGATATTCGTCGTCGCGTTGTTATCGTTTAATATTATTGTCTTATCGTAATATTATTGCCCGGTCGTCGTCGTCGGCAGTTATTTTCCCTCTCAAAATAACCAGCGACGTTAATAACGTTTTTATTATTTTTTTTACGCCGTCCTTCCCTCCACCACCGTTCGTCTTCGGCGGTCGTGGCGCACCGTTCAAACGCCGCTCGGTCTTTTTCGTGTCTTCGTTTCAGCCGTGGTCGTTGTTGTTGTTGTTGACGATATCTGATCCGTTCTTCTCGGGTCGTCCGGGGGGTGGTGTAAACGACGAATGTAGTGGTTTTTTTTTCACTCCATATCGTGTGGTATATTCTGTGAATCGACTTTGTCGTTGTCGTCGGTCGTATTATTATTATTTATAAAAAATGCGCGCGTGTAAACGATGATAAAAAAAAAAATGGCAATAATAAACACAAAATGATTCTATTTTTGGATAAAAAAAAACTCTCGCAGTATCTTCTATCGGATAAAAAATTCCAACCACATCTCTTGCAGCTCATTATTTATTATTTTTTTTTTTCAATAACCGTTAGATTTCTCCGTATTCACTCTCCCGCGCCGCTGCCCGGGCCATCGCGTTGGTATGCGCGCGAATAATAATAACGTTTCACTTTAGACAAAATAATTCGTTTCCCGAAATAAGTACTACATTACACTAACATTACTTCACGTATTTTTCGATTGCTAAATATATCCACCTAATAGGGTATTCAAAGTGCAGGTTTATGATTTTACAAATCTTAAATAAGTACATTATAGTTAATTTCTTATTTTTAATTAAATATTTGTTCAATTAAAATTAATGACTGCGTGTTAATACCACTATCCTTCATAAATTTAGAATATAAATACTGATAGTCGCTAAATAACTTATATTTCCAATATTACATTTTGTATATTAAATTCAATAATAACGAGTCCTATTTTTGATTCATTGATTGTATTACATAAGAACCGAGGTATTTTAAATAGATCAAAGTATACATATTATATCTTATATTTCTAACGATTCTTAACTTATCTTTTAGACAAGATCTATTTCGATAAAAATGTTTTGAGTTAACGATAGAACAATAACTAAAATACGTTTCTTCGATCAGATCCCGCGCATACGAAGAATTGGTTTCTTGAAAACACTTATAATAATACGTAATTGTCGTTCCGGTAACGGCAGCAGTAGTTATTTTACAAAAAAGTAAGAGTGTTCTAGTTAGTGACGGCGTTCTCCCCCTCCTACGCACGGAGTAAAGTGATAAATGATAATATTTCGACGACCACGGCAATATTAAATTCTACGTTTATTAATAGTGACGAAATCGTAGTGTTTTTCCTGGTCAGACGATAATAATATTAATATCCCTCCGCCCCCGTGCGAGAAAACGGTGGGAAAAAAATAATAAATAAATAAACCTATAATAGATGAATGTTGTCATTACCGGCGGGCGGCGATGGCGTACTCACGCGCGCGTATCGATAACGTGTCTAAAAATACTATTACTACAAAACGGCGTCGGTGGTCGCGACTGAAGAGGGGGTTGTTATGATGTGGAAGGGTATGTCCGTGAGAGGAGGTGGAAAGTATTTCGGTTTTACGGGCGATCGATATACGGGCGGCGGCGGTCGTGGACTTGCCCTTGAACCCTAACCGGGGCCCCTCGCGGCGTGGCGAGTCGCGACGTGTCGCGTGCGCGCGCATCGCGGCGGCACCGGCGTTGCTGTTTTTCCCGGCAAGAGATTTTCCGCGCGCGCGAAAAACGCCGCCGCTGTGTAAACGCACCGACGACGTCGTCCTACACGCCATTGAGGGCAGCCGCGCACGTTGGCGGGAATTGTCGGCGGCGGCGGTCTTCGTTTACGCACACACGACGCACACACAAGCGCGCGACCCTGACGTCACGGCCGCCGCCCGATCGATCGGCGCGCTCTCGGCGACGGTGTCGTCGACCCGCCCTTGAACGTCGCTGCGCTTTTTCCCGCGCCTTCTTACTCCGGCGGAGGGCACCGTGAATTTGTAAATATTTTAAACTGTTTACCACCGCGACACGTTTCCCCATCTTCTGCACCACAACACCGATCCGTTATTGCTACACCACTCGTATCGTCATTGACACCCATGTGCTAAAATCCGTATTTTTTTAAAAATTCCGCATATAGAAACAAATTTGTGTGGTATATAAATAAAATTTTATTTTGAAAAAAATTGGGAGCTCACAGGAGGTTTTTTTTATTTATTATTTTTCGTATTTTCCAAAGGAATGCTAAAACCTTAAATTTGTAAATTCGACACATAAAATTTGGCAATATTGTTGTTGTTGTTTTTACGTACCTATACCAAGTTGAAATAATTATTATTAAATATCCCGTTGTACTTTCTGTGTTATTAACGTGTGCGTTGGTTATTTTTGTTTCCGGTTTCTTTCACAGAAGAAGAAGAGATCGACGTTGTCAACGACAGCTGGGACACCCCGGACACGCCACGCAAGGGCGCCACCATGGCGGACATAATGAAACGCGGCATCGTCAAGAAGCGCGAACCGCTGACCAAGTGGAAGAACACGGTCAAACGGAAGCACAAGACCGCCGGGCAGTCGGCCACCGCGGCCGCCGTGGCCGCAGCGTACCCGATGCCCCCACCTCCGCCCAAGAAGATGTGTGGTGGACTATCGCTATTGGACCGATACAAAAAGGACACTAACTGGAAGGGCGCCGTCATCAAGGACGAACCCGTTATCAAGGACGAACCATTGGACGAAGACGACGCCGGTTCGTCGGCCGACGACGACCGCAGCGACGACGAGTACGACAACCGACAGCGACACCGACGAAAACAGCGTCAACAACAACAGAAACAGCAAAACGCGCTGGCGATGACCATCAAGCCAGAACCGTTGGACGAGGACGAAGACCGCAGAGTCGACGACGAAGACGAAGACGACGATTACGACATGGACGCGGACTTCGAGTCGCTAATGAAGAACGAACCGGACGACATATTCGACGACGATTACGACGACTACGACGACGACCACGACATGGATTGGGACAAAGTGTTGCGCGGCACGTCCACGTCGAGCGGCGGCCGCGGCGGCAAGTCTTCCGGCGGCTCGTCGTCGTGCAGCTCGTCGTCCACGACCACGGGCGGCGGCCGCAAAAAGAAGAAGAAGAAGAAAAAGAAAACGTCGGCGTCGTCCGGCTCGGCAAAATCGTCGGCCAAGCTGCACCACCAACAGCAGCAGTCCGGCGGCGGCGCCGGCAAGAAGATCAAGTACGAGAACGTCAACGGCGGTTACAGCTACAAGACCAAGCTAATGGATCCCGTCAAGCGGGCGCTGCACAACGACCTGGAGAAGTCGCGGCGCGTGGAGACCAGCATGCTGTTCATGAACCTCAGCATGCAGGTGTCGTTCCTGGACGACAACCGCAAGATACCGTCCAAGCTGAGCATACTGCGCGGCGCCAAGCGGGAGTGCGACCTCATGATGCTCGACGAGCGGCGTCTGCTGTCCGAGAAGCACGTCATGCAGCAGAAACAGCGCATGCTCCGCGATCGGCTGTTCGAGCTCCGGCGCGAGCACTACCACCGGCGGTACGGCAAACCGAAACAAACGTCGTCGTCGTCGTCGTCATCCCATAATTCACACAACCAACAACATCAACAGCAATAGTCTCGTCGCGGTGAGAACCAATCTTGTAATGATATTATTATTATTTTTATAACATTATTTCTCATCCCCCGCACACGACCACTCGCGCACACATACACACGCGCTCGCGTGACGTACCTACTCGTTCGTCCTGGGCGTCGTTTTATTTAATTATTAATATTATTACATTTTTTTTTTTTTTCTTAATTTTAATTTCGAAGAACAGTTGCTCAAATATATTTAAACATATATTAATTTATTATTATTTTTATCAATAATTATTATCGATACGTATTGTATATGTATGTAGAGGTAGTTAAGTAGTTAGACGTGTGTATGTGTGTACGTGTGTACTGGTGTTACAATATTATGTTTATGTACATATAATTTGGATATGTTATACGCGTATTATTATTTTATTATGATAATTCGTCCAAGGCGAGCGAGAGTGTCCGTGTTTGTTATTGAGGTTTTTTTATTTATTATTTTTCTTATTTTTCCGAAATCCACTGAAGTACATTTTTTCCGTTTCAAATCATGGAAAACAGCAAATATACTGTTTTATTTTTTTACAATCGGTAAACAGCCGACTTATATAGTCGGGAGCAGGTCTTATAATAAACTATTGTTTATATATACATAAAAAAAAATGCGTCTAAAATATTTAATATTTCGTAATATATTTGACACTTTTTTTTTAAATTTAAGTTTTCTACTATCGCCCTTTCCCTTGCTCCCGTGGCACTATGTAGTTATAGATATTCTTGTAAATACGAATAATCAACATTTTAATTTACTATATATATATATAAATATATAAATTTTATTATAATAATCGTGTAACACTTAGGATATTTGGTTTTTTTTTTCAAACGTATAAGCCTACTGAATATATTTTAAAATATTTTATTATTTAAAATCGTGAAATACAAGTAAACAACGTTTAAACGATATGACATGTTCCTATTGTACAGTTTTTTTTTTAAATATATATATATAAATGTCTAATGAAAACTTTTAGTTGTATAATATTTTTAACGTTATCCATAAACGTAGACGATAAAATACATAATTTTAAGTATGAGTTTATTGTTAAGTCTACGAGGATATTATTACATGATGCTTCCCCTCCCCACACGTTTTTTTAATGCACAGTACAAAATAGATTAAGTAAGATCTTAAAATGTTATAGTTGGTAGTATTGATAATTATTTTTTTTCTGATGTAGGTATACTATACTTGTTAGTTTTTTTTTTGTTACGTTTTACCTGATTTCGTTGCATTTCCAAGTTGTGTTTGCGCATTTTTCCTTTATTATTATTATTATTATTATTATTTTTATTTTTATTATTATTATTTCATTTTTAAACATTTCTTTTTTTGTTCACTAGACGGCACCTAATTTAAATGCACTTGTAAAAATTAAATAAAATGTACGTAAAACAATATTATTATTATTATTATTATTATTATTATTATTATTATTATTACTATGATTATTATTATTATTATTATTTTTATTATTATTACAATTATTATTATATTATAAAAGAAAGTAATTTATAAAAGCGCTTATTTGTACATACAGATTAATTAAACAAGGAATCCCCGTAAACAAATAAATAAAAATGGTAAAAAGCTTTCATATTTTTAGATATAAATATTAAATACTATGTATGTCTTAAGTATACATACATACGTATTGAAATAATTGTTAATGCAATTATTTATAATTAATTATACCAGTGGAAGTAACAGGAGTGTTCATTAATATTAGGTTTTTGTTAAAGAAAAAAAATATTAAGTAAATAAGTCATAGACATTTTTAAACAAATTTTCTCCTACGATACAATATTGTGATAAGTGCTGTTTTTTATAAATCGTTAAGACTTTGTTTTAGTTATTAGGCCACGAAAAAGAATATGTTTGTTTTTTCTCCAAAACAACACGTTTCTGCCGTAAAATAAACGTCCCTAAATTTTTTAAAAAACTTTCGTTTTTGGATTTTTTTTTTTAACTCTAGTCTCGAGTGCCATCCTCGTTCATGATATATATAAACCCTTCCCTCTTTTCATATATTACACGCGCGAAAGAGAGATATATTTTTTAAACGCTAACTCTTTATTGGTCGCACATATATTAATTATAATATATACGATGATATATATAAAATATAAATACATATATGTGTGTATATTATAACTACGGAGGAAAAAGTAAAATTTAGTGAGACTAATTTTGTATTAGATATTATTATTTTTAATAATTAAGGCTGAACGTGATTGTTAACCAAGTGCTGCAAACATTTTATTGGAAAATTAATGATATATATTAAAAAAATAAAAAAATAAAAAAAATACATTTTCATCTTAATTCTAAGCCATAAATTTACCTTATTTATATTTATCGAAACCTAAGTTATACACATATATAATATATATTTTTTATGTACAGTCTGTGGCATTAGCCTAGAAAGTTGTTAGACTTGCTTTTATCTGTTATGATTTAAGTTTGTTTTTTTTTTTACTCGTAATCGAGTGTCGACTTCATTTATGATTAATTTATTTATAACGTCGAGTTAATTAAGAAAAACCCATATGTACCTCTTTATCGTTTTTACACAACAAATACAAAAAAATTAGTGCATAATTACCTAATTTTTTTTAAATTATGTAATATTTTAAAGAAACGATATTAATTGATATTTTAGAGTCTATGTTTTGTATTTTATTCATACTTATATTAGATAAAAAAAAAAGCAAAAATGAAAAAAAATCTTGGCAAAATTGTTTTGTTATATTGGAAAAAAATTGTAATTTGGAATGGAAAAAAAATTGGCGTGTAGAAAAAAAAATATTTTTGTTTTTATTTTATTTTAATATCATTATCATAATCTTATTCACTTTTCCTGTTTCCTTTTTTTCACACCCATATAAATGGTAAGTCGGGTAGTTACTTTTCCGCTACATCAACCGAATGGAAAGTGAATACGTTTTGTTATCTATGTATAAACGAACATTGTAATATACAAACCAGCTGCAGCTCAGAATCGACTCTGTAGTCGTTCTTGAAGAGGTAAGTATAATTGCGTAGGTACAGTGATTTCTAGTACCTATAATAATTAATAACAACTGTACGTCACACAGACAATAGACCTAAAAAGAAATTGCTGAGGTCTGGAGGTCAAAATTGTACTCACCGAAAATATTCTACTTCATATTATTTTTGTTTTATTTAAAAATATCATAAGTCTTAATTAGAGGTAAAAGTGTTTAATAAAACAGGTAACCGTTCTGTTGTATAATAAAATGGCCAGTGTAATTCATCATTGAGTTTATGTAATTTTATGAATGTATTATTTTAGTTATATTATCAATTATCAAATGATATAGTAAAAAATGATATTTAACGAAAATGTTCTGACTATTTTTTGGTGACCATAGTTACAAATAAATTATTTTTTAGTAATATTGACATTTTAACAACTGTACTTAAGTATTTTTCCCCTCGATAAAATGTATTGAAAAATTTCTACTTATGGCCCATCTAAACACAAAAATAAAAAACACCATTTTAAAATCGACTCATTCACACCTAATATTATGTATAGAGGACAAACGTTTAGGTCTTGTTTGTGTTTCGAAAACGAACATAATATGTCATCAACACCCCTAATTGGGCAAAAATAAATTAAAATATGTCAAAAAAAATAAGTGTACAACTCGTGAATAGACAAATACCTTCAACCTGCGACGGCTGACCGCGGTATACAGGTGGTACCTACCTATCTTACCTAGTACCTACTCGTTAGAAGAGTTAAAAAAAAGCACTACCATATGTCGATCGCACGATACTTACACGTACCTAAACATACGTACATGTAGATATTATACCTATGTACGGCGGCGGTACGACCGGATTTCGTGGAACGCGCCCGGCGACCAGGTTCAAGGTTGTGTCGCGTGGTAGCGGTAGTCGACGTTTGTGCTGGAGTGGTGGAGGTACGCATCGCGTACAGTCGGTTGCCGTCGCTCACGCACGGCGGTGAAAGAATTCCGAACCGGCCGCGGCGGCACTCCGCTGGGCTAGCGCCAAACGCGTAAAGTTGAAATACGACACCGACCGAAAGTCGCTACACTACTCATTTTTCCAGCGCGCACGCGTACTTCGCACCGGTTCGCATTGCGACCACCTCTCTTCCGACACGGACGTTCGTTCGTTTCCCCACTTCCGGGCTTGGCAATTTATTTATTTTCACTACAGCCGAGTTTATTTTCGGACGAAGTAAAGTACTGCATTGTTATGGCAGGGTCCACTGCCACTGCTCATTTATCGTCAATAAAAAAAATATTCCCGACAGACAGTAACACCTTGTGTGATAAATATAATGAAAGTATAAAGTATATAATATTATAAGTAGGAATTGGATTTAAATACTCTAAAAGCTTTACAAATATATCCAGAAGTAATTTTTATACGCAATAATTCCCATAAAAAGTGGCCGACATTTTATTTTTAGGCGCTCAATCAATAGGAAAACGATTAAATTTTCAACATTTTTAACACTACTTTATCTTAGCTTAACTTCCAAGAGTACAATTACTAAAACAATACTATTAAATAAAAACAAAACACTAAACTTAAAACGCACAATAAATAATAATAAACAAATAAAGTCAAGATATTTTTCTAATTGTATAACCAATTACTATAATTATATGGTGGAGGTATAGATAAAAACGTTATCATATAGAACGATTGATTTTTTGTGCGGATATACAACCAAGGAACGTACGCAGAAAAAAGTTTTTTTTTTTTGGGGGGGGGGAGGTGTTTTTGAAAACTAATTATTGAAGAGTAGAACTTTTTTAATAAATAAACAAAAAAATTTTTTTTTAATACAAACATTGATATAATAAATTAACATTAAAATTGAATAAGTAAATAACCATACAAAAACCCAAATATTTTGGGGGGTGTTTGAATACCCAAAACACCTCCCTGTATACGTGCCTGCTTTAAACTATTATGCAAATATTATAAAAACAATAATATTTCTAGATCTAATAATTTGAAATTTACGTTAGAAGCTTGAAGAGTGTTTTAATAGGTATGTACTAAAAATAATTAAAATCACAATGCTAAATATAGAAGGACATCGAATAAGTTTGATTTTTGAAGTATTTGTTAAAGTATGTGTATTGTGTATACTTGGATGCATTTTCCTATAGAGCCCCCAAAAAGTAATGCATTATATTATATTATAATAATGCATTTTACATGAAAGTTCGGGCACTAAATCTATAATATATATTATATAAGAACCGGTGTGAATATATAAAACATTGTAATATATTATTCTATGTTTTATATTGTTTTATTTTATAGAAGACATCTTTTTACTCGTTTGTGCGGTATAGTAACAATATTATCCAGGTAATAATGACGACATATACGTATACGACTTGCAGTGTTTGTAACTGCACGATTGAAAACGATAAAGTTTCCGAGAAATGAACGACCGTTTACGACTTTTGTCTAGGATCAGCGGATATATAATACAATTATGAAACTTTTTTCATATATAATGTGTCTCGGTGACAGTTGTTCGTCGCCACCACTCATATTAGCAAACGGGTAACTGCTAGTAGCTAGTCACAATCATTTGAAAACACTTACGAAAAGTTTATTTAAAAAATTATATATTATTATACGTTAGATATCTAGTATATAATTTTTGTATGGAATTTCCCACATTGATGTAAGATAGGGATGAGCAACTCAATGTTACTAAAGGGCCAATTTATAAAACTATAAAATATATTAAACCATAGAGTATAGAAAGCAAAAAAGGACAAAAAAATTTAAAATTTACTTTTTGTATTTATTTATATTATATGTTTTAATGTTAAGAAAACATAATAAAATAAAATACAGATAAACGCTAATATTATATAAAGTAATTTGAAAATGTAACATGGGCCAGATAATGAAAGGTACGCGGGTCGCCATTTGCCTATCCCTGATATTAGAGAATAGAAAGACTATAGAATAGATACTACAATTTTTGAATGAAAATCACTTATTTTTATTATACATTTTTATGCAAATCAGTTAAGTGATTTTAACAAAACTTCAATGAAAAGGGTTAATTTAGTACTACCTATTGAATAATAAAATTGTTTTTTCACCTTCTTATCGAAAACATTCCAAAGTCTGCAGAGAACTAACTTTTTATTTTTGTCATATTTTTATACTTATACAATTTATATTGACAATATGATATTAGTCCATAATTTCTATAAATAATAAATTTGTATTTACATATTTATATATTAAAAGGAATTAAATGTACCTCAAGGGAGTAGAGATTGGTATCGTACCATCGTCTCCCTCAAAACTGTCACTGATGATTTTCTTCACTAAAATGATGGATCGAATTTGAACGAATGGTTTCCTTTTTACCTAATGTATCACGGATGATATAGGGTTAAAAAATGTAAAGGCTTTGATAATTTGAAAATTGTATTAATTTAAAAGTGGTTTTTTTTATAAACTTATAATACTTTGCACCTTAACTTATAACTTTATAAGTTATAAATTTATAATCTATTATATTAATTAAAATATAATGTTTAATTAGGTACTTAGAATTTAGAAAATATTATATAAAATTTTCTTTTGAATTTCGATTTAGATCAACATTTTGTGCATAATCAGAAGTAATTGCTCAACAGTTTATTTGAAAAAAATAAGTATGTTTTGTCACTGTAAATGTTAAATTTAATAATGTCAGTACTTGAAAATATGGTATTTAATTAAACTTAAAAATTTTAAAAATAGGAATTTGAATAAATGCATTATGAAACGGTCAATAGTGGATAATTTTAATGAATTACCTTGTATAAATTTTTATTTTAAACCCATATTTGTAAATTTCAGAATATAAAGTAAAGCTTTCAGGTTTTAGAATATATAAAAATGTAGGTACCTAGGCAATTCATTTAATATTAGTGGATTGTAATTTGTAAGATTTTAATCGTGTACTGACTACAAATAACCGACCTTTGACTCGTTTTAATTCATCAAAAGTCTGGCACGTCTTAGGTGCTCAAGGACAACGGAATTCCATAGAGCGGAGATCTTGGTGAATATCGATTGGGTGGTGTAATAACTTTGACATATGTACGTACCTATGTATATCTATACAAAGGAAACCTAACTAAAATCTAATAATTAAAGTAAATGTATATAAGTTTATACCTGTAATAGGCAACTTTTGTTATAGGTAGTACACACAAATTATAGCTATACACTAGCTAAGCAATATATACATGGTGATTTAAAATTTAAAAGGGTTCAATGTGATGGTAACCTTTCCAAAAAAATAAAAGCGCGCGTTTGACCCGAAATATTATGAGCGTTAGTCGTTGGTTGTCTGTATATTGCAGGTAGGCAAAAAATACAGTGAAAGTGTTTGTACGTGAATATTCATTTGGCGGCAGCAGCCCATAAAGATTATAGACAACTATATATATACTATTTTATACTGGTTCGTAACTATTATTTATATATACATAATGTATAAATGTATATAGTAATAATAATAATAAAAGAGAGACAAGCCTATACTCGTATAGCTTGTTTGTGCCGCCACTGATTGGTTGTACCACCAAAAACCGCTGCCGCGAGCGTTATTTTACCTATATTTTTATTATATGTATATATACATTTTTATATAGACACTCAGCGGTGGTGAGCGGAGGACGTTGTGAAATCGCCCTCAGTGTGTGTGTGTGTGTGTGTGTGTATAACTGATTTTTGATTTTTTTTTTCTGAAAGTAGTCGCGTGTAAATATGCGGCGGCGCGCGCTCCGGTCAACTAGTTTTATTGTATATAATATATAGGATGTTTCAATAAACATGTTCAACCCCCTTTATTTCTTCAATAATGCAGTTATTTAAAATCTGATGTTTGGAATTTTTAAATAACCTAAAGTAAAGATTATATTTTCAAATTTTTGTGTTACTTTTAAGCCATAGGCTTATTATTTACCATAGGCGGAGATTTTATTTTATTTTAGAGGGGCTATACTTGGCAATATTGTTGCAAAGTAAGTATCTATTTAATACTTTGAAAAATGTTCAATAATTTTGAGGAGCTAAGCCCCCCCCTAAACACCCCCCCCCCCCCCAAATAACCACCTATGAGAATTATAAACTTTTATTTTTCAAATGACAACCCTCATTTTCTACTACACATTTTTCAGTGGATTTTTTTTTGATAATATTGTATCAAAATCGAAATTTTAACGTTATTTAACTTTTCGTTCTAGGCATAATACTATTATCCTATCAAACCCATTATCATAATAGGTTTGAAATTCTTAGTAAATAGTAATTGATCTTAATCTTTCAATGTTATATATATTTTATATTTTTAAGAACCATCATACCTAGTATAAATATTTCGAAAACTGTTAAACCACTCAATTAAATTTTGAATTAGGTTCTTCAAAAATTTCAGAAAAAATATATGTTTAGTAATTTACAGCAAAAGGGGGACAGGTATTCTTTTGAAAAGCAAAAGTGTACATCGCCACTGAAGTATAGGACTCTCCTTAGGTAAAACAAAACTTCTTAAGAATTTAGAAATATAATCTTTAAGTACAATATTTAAAAATGATAAAAATCAGAATTTGAATAAATGTATTATATAAAAGGAATAAATAAGGGTGTTTGCATGCTTAATGAATCATCCTGTACATATATACGTAACAATTTTTTTTTGATTATTTTGAATCGCATTTCACGGCAAAAATGCATTAATTTTAATTTCAACTCTAGTATACTAAAGGAATCTATTATTTTATAATAACTTTATTGTAATTTATAATTTAATATTGCATTTTATTATTCCTTCACCTCATTCGTCAAAATAGTACCAGCATTTGATTTTCAAACGGCAACCTATCCATTTGAATTTTAAGTGCTAAACTCTTTAAGAGGATGTCAGCGTAATATTTGTTATCTCTTTCTAACCAACGTACAACATAGCAAATTTTACGTTTACAATAATGACTATAACCATATTAATTTCTCAAATTATAGTGAAATAACCTCACATAAAATTTATCTTATCATATCATTTATACATTATCTAGGGCATCTCAAAAGCGTTTTATTATATTTTTATTTTAAAGCGAGTTATGAGTATTTTAAGATTGTAAATTATTTATCTTATTTATAAATGAATTTAATTTTGGAATTTTTACTATAGCAGTTTCATCTTTTTCAATGATTTTTAGTGCAATTTTGTTTTTTTATTTTAAGTTTAAACATATAATATTAGGATCATTGTTGGGTATATCATCGGATTTCGCAGAATTAAATATAATATATTATATATATTAAACAACAATCAAATGTGATAAATGGTGTAATTTTTTTAGTTGTACAAGTTATCGTGGGATGTACTTTTTAAATGTATTACATACCAAAGGAAAAAAATCAAAGGGCCAGTTGGCATTGCCAACTTGGCAATCGATACACATATGTTTATTATTTATAGGTGTAGCTGTATAGGTATATGTCTTTAAACTTTATTGTTAGGTAATGTGTTTTTTTATTAAGATTTTACAAAAATTAGAAATAAAAACACATAACCTTTTTGTTAGCCACCGCTGCCGCTGCATCGTAGCGTGTAAAACGGCGGCGTATTATTCACGTAGGAGGTAAATAGGAGGCAGTAGTGGCCAATTAGTACACGAATAATAATATGAAAACAGCGGCGCTGCCGAACCGTATCAATCGTATCATTAAAATATTAAATAAGCCCCTCTGTTGTGCGGGGGCGTGCTGCATGTGTTTATATAGTATATATAAATGTAATACGCCCGTGCGTGGCGCACAATTGGTGGGCATAATATTATAATGTTATCTTCTTAAATTTATTTAATACTGATCTAATAATATAATGTATATTTTACACAACATTTTCTGGTTCAGAGAAGTATTGTAAATAATAAATAATAATCAATGATATCGCTATCACAATTTTGTCTCTTTATGAACCCTAACTATTTCGTCGTAATTTCAAAGTTAACCGATTTTGACTTGTATTATGTAAATTAACTATCATTATATCTATATACATAATGCATGCTAATCAATATATACTTCTTTAGAAGGTCTTTCAATATCAACAATATGCACCGGGTCCATATTATCCCTCTTTCTACAAAGATAAAAAATACATCTAAAAAGCCGATGTGTCAGTGTTTGCGAGTGCTTGTACCGGATACGTAAAAGCTACAACTTAACACTCGATTTTCGGTTTGTCCGTTATTTTTCTTTCAATTTTTTTTTACATAACACTGTGCACGTTATACCTATTACTGGCTATACCTATATAATATAGCCATATAGGTGTATACGTGTATTGTGTACAACCCTGCACTTAGCAATATATCTATGTAATAACGAATATATGTATTCACTTATTTCTTTTGTGACGTTATTTGCCTTCGGTATACCGACTATATATAATATAGTGAAATTATTTCTAAATAGTAAATGATACGTCCATTGTGTATGTATACCAATCGAATGGGTTGCAAGTAAAAATAGCGTAGAAGTTGTCGAGTGCGGTTTTAATGTGAGCCCTGTTTAGACTGATTTTCCAAACGCCATAATTGTAATTTGATGATATTTAGTTTAACGTTTAAAATATTATAGAATTTAAATATATTATATACTGCACGCTGCATCGGTGTTTCGGCCGTGTGGCACCCGCAACCAGTCCAGCCAGGGATTTTTTAATTGTTGTGTGGTACGAATTTGTATAATAACTTAAAAATAAATCCGTTTTGTAAGCATTCAAGCAACTCTCCCTCTCTTTTCCCCTGGGGAAAATACACAGTTGGACTTGTTGAATATGTGAAGATTTGAATATCCGTCGCCCGCTGCGTTTCTCCCTCGAGTGGTGCACTACAATGTGGTGAATTTATCTAACACCGGACCACAATAAAAATCACTCAACAATCAGCAGTGAACAAGTCTGTAGATTTTGATACTCATATGCCTATATGCCCTATATATAAATTTTACTTATACGGGCCATTTAATATTTGCGACGCTGCTCATATTATATGCACATGTATTGTGTTGTGATAACTCTCGATTTCGTTTATTTTGCTGTATTTGGTTTCCCAACACCCAAAGTGCCAAGTGTTAGTGGGAACTCAAGAGCGGGGAGGGTTGTTCGGTTTTTTTTCTTTTCAACTACCACTATACACCATTATGCAGTAGGTACTTTTCCAGACCTTTTTAATCGGCGTTGGGCACAATGGCAGTCGTCAAGGGTCGTTTGAATTATTTAAACGTTATTGACTTAACCCATAAACAACAATTAAACAAGTGGGTCGTTGCAGGGAGTATAATGATGATGACAATATATTCAGCAGCCGCGTTTGCTTTCAAAACACATATGACTGAGCGCAAACTATGAAAGGGGCGACAGTTAGCTTGGCATTTTTAAAACCTAGGTTTCGACATAGAGCTGCGGAATATGTGTATAGACTTAAAATAACAATGAAAAAATAGTAGATACCTATAAAATACATAAGTCAAAAATCAAAAGATCGACGCCGATGATAAGTCAATCAAGATTCTCATACCAAGTGAATTAATTAATTGATTTACTAAGTGTATTACTATAATATTATTTAAAAAAAAATAAGATTTAATATTAGTCGATGATATAGCACACGCGTGTTATATAATAACTAAAACTGTCAAAAACTGTTATAGTCGAATATAAATTAAATGTATTATAAAATTGTGTTCGACTGACAAATCACAGCATTCAACGAAAGTTCAATAATAAAGTGGAAAACTATTGAAACAATGTGCTTATTTTATATGTATAATGTATATATATATTATATTAAATTTGGTTTCGTGCAACCTGTGGATAATAATGTGATGACGCACGACTACGAGTTTGACTTTGAGTGTTTGTGCTTGTGTTTTGAAACAATTCCAATTTACGCGATCGATTTCGATTAACGACTGCCGCCGCCGGGTAAAAACGAGTTAATAATATAATAATATAGGCATTATTTAATCGAACGCAGCGTGGCGCGGACACTTGTAGAGTAGGTCTTCCGACTTTAATAATAATAATATTATCACAATCGTTAACATTCGAATTCATATAATATAATATTCGGGATGGTGGGAACACGAATCATGTTATATATCGATCAATACAATATGCATACTGTGAGCTGCAGATCAACGTCATACCACAGAAAATCGATCACATGCAGCGTTACTTATAATCGTTGGCCGGATTATATTTATTTTTTTAAGAAGTTAATGGGCTCCACAGAACAAGTTCCTTTGTAATGATGTGTTACAGTGAGAATGCTTTTTACGTTTGGAAAAAGTCGCGCTGTAGGCTGTTGCGTATCTAATATACTACTATGTAGGTACATGCACGTGTGTATGGATTTGTTTACATTTTTTCGGTACTTATCTGCCTTTTACAAGTTTTACAGTGTTTGAATGAAAACTGAAAAGTATATCTGTGCATCGCGGACATATCACATTTTTCGTGTGTGCAAAACATTAAAATGACGACTAGTATTACACATTATTATTGTTATTATTATATCATATGATATTTATACATTATACAATGTATGCATGTATATTATAATATCACTATCACAAGTGACGATGATATGAACAACTTATGATATAGGGCTTTAGTTATCAGCGAATATTAATAATGATTATGATGGTGATGATGATGACGCCGTTTCGTCCGAGTCAAGGATGTTTGAATAACATACTCTCACACACATAAAGCATTTAATCTAATTTATTATGCTTCCGTGTACGACGAAATACATCGCACTTGCCACGTTTTTCTTTTTATCGATCAGTGGCCAGACATTTAGAGACATTGCAGACATTTTTATTACCGTTCTTCGCGTCTTATCTCCTTTTCGTCACGTGATTTAGTGATTAAATGCTGATTTGCTTATAACAATGTTACTTATTATTATTGTAAATCAAAATATTGTACTTGTAACTACGCGGAAAATCGTATGCTACTTATTATAATAGACTAGTAGAGGATACCGGGTATAGTCATGGTACACATACGAATACCTATAACTAAATATTGTAGTAATAAGTGATAACGGCGACATCTTTTATTATTACTATTATTATTATTATTATTCTTTTGTTATTAGTATTAACCGACGCTCCGTCGCGTACGCGTCGTCTCCGCGTCACAACGCCGTTCTCGGAACATTTATATTTTACGTTTTGTTATATATTATATATTATTTGTTATTTAATTATATTAATAAAGTGTATGTATGCATCATAATTATACTGTAGTTGTATAGAACGCCCTACAGATTCAGAAGTGGATTCGTTTTTATTTTTATAATATTATTACGCGTGATCGACGACCGTAAATTGTATTAACAATTAGGCAACTGTATATTGTTCGTAGTTCATTATCATATATTCATATGTATAAATTAGTGCAAGATGAATAGTGCGAATTCGGATTCCAACGTGGATTCTACGCGGTTTTTGCGAAACGGGAAAGTTCTTCCGTCAAATAATGCAAATCATGATGGTGAGGCAAGCGGTGAAAATGTACCTAACCTACAAATATCAAACGATGACCGATCGCACAATTCGGGTAGCGATGCGACAGTTGGTAACAGTGACGATGATTTACGCACTGTGTTATCAGAATTAATGCTGCAAAATAAATTGCTGTTAGAACGCTTATCACAGGAACAAAACAAGCATTCAAGATTATCAACAAATAATAGTATCAACTCAGCTATGCCTGTTAACACGGAAAATCGTAATGGATATTTCGTTATGCCAGATTTTAACAACTCGCTGACCGAGTTTTCGGGACGTGAAGCAGGCCAAGAAGCTCGGCTGTGGATTAATTCGGTCGAAAGTGTTGCCAGGCTACATGGATGGCCAGAAAGTTTTAAAATGGAAATTGTTCGGACTAAATTAGTTGGCCCCTCGCGTAATTGGTATATTGGCCGTACGTTTACGTCCTGGAGTAGCTTTGTCGACCAGTTTGAAAATACGTTTATCGGACATACACTTGACACCGTCGATCGAGTCCGTATTATGTCTAACCGTGTGCAAGTGAAAAATGAATGCGTATTTGAATATTTTCACCACAAGTCTAGACTTTGTCGCGAAATTGGATTGTCGTTCCGTGAAGAAAAACGTCAGATCGTCGAGGGTCTGTACTCCCGTGATCTCTGTAATTATTTATTGGCACGAGACCACTTGAGTGAAAACGAACTTTTATCTGATTTACGTACATTCGATTCCGTAAATGTTGCCCGAAATATTCGTTTTCGAGCGGGAGAGTATCCTACCTCGAATTACGGCGGTAACCAAAGTAATAACAAAGCAGCTCAGCATCCGACAACGAATCATCGGCCGGCAACAGGAGATTCGACCAAGGCTCAACCACCGGCAAAATCATCGAACACCCGTAAGCAGAAAGACCTGTCTCAAGTCACGTGTTTTAATTGTAAAACAATTGGACACTTCGCGAATGTGTGCCCAACCCGTACCTGTCAAAAATGTCGCAGCTTGGGTCACTCGGAACGAAATTGCCCCGACTTCCGGAAAAGCCAGCAGAACGACGGAATTGGTGAGAATGTATCACTTTTAGAAAAGTCACCTCAATGTATTGTACCCCCTTATATGATAAGTATTACTATTAAGTACCCAAATGGTGTTTCGTCCGACGTAATTGCACTCGTCGATACAGGCAGCCCCGTTAGTCTTTTAAAATCTACCGTAGTTCCTTATGTATCTGGAGTTGTACCTCCTAGATCTGATTTGGTTGGTATTAATCAATCTAGACTTAGTGTAGTTGACCAATTCTCCGCTGACATTTTTCATACTGATCTCGACATTCCTATTAATATAAATTTTCATGTGGTGCCCAACGATACTATTAAGAGTGACTGTTTGTTAGGGCGCAACTTTTTATCTCACCCTCGCATAATTTTGAGTGTTGAGAATGGAACATTTTTAATCAATTTTAAGAAAAAAAGTGACAACATTTCTTTTGAAGAAATTTTATCTATCAATTTTAAAAGTGAAGATAATAGTAATTTAGATATTGATTTAAATATAGAAAAAACATTACCAATAAATATTAAAATGAAGGTTAAGCAAATTTACATAGATTCATATTTAACTGGTAGTATTGTTGATAGTAATGATAATAATGTACACCCAGAAATGGTTATTCAATTAAAAAGTGATAAACAATTTTATTTCAGACCGCGGCGTCTATCCTTTTATGAGAAAGAGTGCCTTCAAAAATTATTAGACAATATGTTGAATAAAAAAATTATTAGGCCTAGTAAATCCGAATATAGCAGCCCTATAGTTTTAGTAAAAAAGAAAAATGGTGACTATAGATTATGTGTCGATTATCGCGAGCTTAATAAGTTTATTGTGAAGGACAGGTTTCCCCTTCCATTGATAGATGATAACATAGATTTATTAAGGGGTAAAAAATATTTTACTTGTCTGGATCTGAAGGATGGATTTCATCATGTTAATATTGCTAAAGATTCAATAAAATATACTTCATTTATAACACCTTTAGGTCAATTTGAATTCTTAAAAATGCCTTTTGGGTTAGCCACGGGTCCCTCGTGTTTTAGTCGTTTTATTCAAGACATTTTTAGTGAGTTTATTCGGAAAAAAGAAATAATTGTGTATTTTGATGACATAATGATCGCCACTGAGACTATTGAAGAGCATTTAGATCTGCTTGATAGGATTTTGTGTGTTATGAGAAACAGGCGACTTGAGATACGTTTGGATAAGAGTGAGTTTCTCAAATACCAGGTAGTCTATCTTGGATATAGTGTAAGTCGACTTGGAATCCAACCAAATCCTAAAAACATTTGTGTCGTTCAAAATTACCCAGTTCCAAAAAATCATAGGGAACTTCAAAGTTTTATAGGCTTAGCATCTTATTTTCGACGCTTTGTCCCAAATTTTGCAATCATTGCTAAACCTCTTTATAGCTTACTTAAAAAGGGAATTATTTTTGAGTTTGGGGAAGAGCAATTAAAATCATTCGAGTCTATTAAAGAAAAGTTGGGAGCACAGCCTCTATTAGCTATTTATGACCCAAAAGCGAGCACAGAACTTCACTGCGACGCTAGCAGTCATGGGTATGGTGCTATTTTGCTTCAAAAGCAAGCTGACGACAATTTTCACCCCATATTTTACTATAGTCATAGAACTACAGAAACTGAGTCACGTTATCATAGCTATGAGCTGGAAATGCTAGCTATTATTAATGCTATTAAGCGCTTTCATGTATATTTATTAGGTATACATTTTAAAATAGTTACTGATTGTAATAGCGTAACGTTAACACTACAACGAAAAGACATAAACCCGCGTATAGCTAGGTGGGCCATGTTTCTTCAAAATTATTCTTATGATATTGAACACCGGCCAGGATCGCGTATGCAACATGTTGATGCACTAAGTCGTTGTAAACAGGTAATGGTGTTAGAGGCTTGTACCTTTAATCAAACTCTTGCCATTAAACAGGGAACTGACCCGGATATTAAAACCATTTTTGAGTATCTTGAAAAATCAGAACACCCGTTATTTGAACTTCGTAATGGACTTGTATATCGTAAGAGTAATGATCGGTTATTATTCTATGTTCCGGCAGATATGTGTGAACAAGTTATTCGTTCTTGTCACGATGAAATGTGCCACGTAGGAGAAAACAAAACTATTGAATTGATCAAACAGATATACTGGTTCCCGAAATTAACAGAACGCGTTAAAAAATATATAAATAGTTGCTTAAAATGTATCATATTTTCCCCGAAAGAGGGTAAGGGTGAAGGGTTGTTGAACTTAATTGATAAGGGGAATAAGCCGTTTCAAACTATACATATTGATCATTTCGGCCCTATTAATCAAACCAAAGGTCGATTTAAACATATTTTAGTAATTGTCGATGCGTTCAGTAAGTTCTTAACTTTATATCCTGTTCGCACAGTAGCAGCAAAAGAAACTTGTTCTAAACTGTCGCAATATTTTAAATGTTATAGCAAACCTTTTAAAATTATATCTGATCGTGGATCTTGTTTTCGCTCAGAGGTATTTCAGGAATTTTGTCAAACTAATGATATAAAACATATAAAAACTGCAGTAGGTTCACCGTCGTCAAACGGGCAGGTCGAGAGATATAACAGAGGACTGGCAATAATGTTGTCTAAGTTAATGTCTGAGCATAACAATAATTGGAATGATTATTTATATAAAATTCAATTTGCTGTTAATAACACGGTTAATCGGTCGATACAAAATACACCTAGCAAACTCTTATTCGGTATTAACCAAGTAGGTGAACAAAATGATTATGTTAGATTATATCTGCAAGCTGTTAATGAAACTGATGATGTTGATGATAGCTCCCGAGATTTTACAAAGTCTAGGGCTGATGCTCAGGGAAATATTCGAATAAGTCAGCTCCATAACAAGGCTTACCACGATTTAACAAAACAAATAGCTACTAAGTATGCAGTAGGTGATTATATAATGGTCAGAAATGTTGATACCACACCCGGTACTTGTAAAAAACTTTTACCTAAATTTAAAGGCCCTTATAAAGTAGAAAAAATACTCCCTCACGACAGATATGTCATATCTGATATCGAAGGGCACCAGGTAACCCGCATTCCTTTAAATACTGTTTTTGCAGCAAAGGACATTAAACATTGGGTTAAAATCGATTAGCTATTTTTATTCATACTTTTGTAATATAATAAAAATATTATTTTATTTTAATATTCCTTTTTATTATATATTTTATATAATTCATATTTATTATACTTGGTTATTAAGGTAACAATAACCTATATTAATTATATTTTTTTTTTTTTTAAATAATTATGTTGTTATATTAATTATGTTTGTATAATTAAATATTTTATTTTATTTCCTAATTTATATAATAAAAAAAAAAAAAAATGTACAGATCGAGGACGATCTAGATGTCAGATATGGCCGAAGCTGTAGTAATAAGTGATAACGGCGACATCTTTTATTATTACTATTATTATTATTATTATTCTTTTGTTATTAGTATTAACCGACGCTCCGTCGCGTACGCGTCGTCTCCGCGTCACAACGCCGTTCTCGGAACATTTATATTTTACGTTTTGTTATATATTATATATTATTTGTTATTTAATTATATTAATAAAGTGTATGTATGCATCATAATTATACTGTAGTTGTATAGAACGCCCTACAATATTTATTATAAATAGTACGCGTGTTGATTTTTCGTTTGCTAGTGTGAAAGGCGAGAATAAAATAAGAAAAAAAGACATCGTATAATCCAGAGTATAATACTATAATCGCATCAACACGTGGGAAGTATTAATTGTTTCTGGAGTATATTTTTATATATATATTTTTTTTTTGTGTTTTTTGTTGTAAACATATTTTTGACAGAATCAGTTTAATTTCGTAAACAGCAATAATTAAAAACCCATACTCCCTCACCGTTGGCAAGACACTAACCTCCGTTTCAGAGTGGATAAAAAAATACACGCACGAACATTTACGTTGTCATCGCAATAATAATGACGATGAAAAGCTAATAATATCGTCATGTCGTCTTTTTCGTTTTATTGGCAATAAATTATGATGAAAACAAATTCATAATATCTATTATTAAAATGTTCCATCGCTAACAAAAGTTTTCGTTTTGTACATAATGACGTATCAGACGAGTTGATTTTTTTTTTTGTAATTAAGAACAAACAAAATCTAAAAGTTTTCCGTGATATAAACTGACTGTTGTTTACAAACAGTTATATTTTTTTAATTTATTTACCGTTAACGATGGATGATAACAGTGCATGTAAAATGTATTAACGTGAAAACCGTTATTGACAAACAACGGATCGCAGCGGCGATGAACAGGGAAGGACTTTCTGGTTGATTGATTTTCCATCTCTCGAAAACCGTCGCAGACGAAAAATAAACACAAACAAAAGCGATGAAAACTATCTTGTACACAGAGACCTCGTTCTATTCTTCGTTGAACTTTTTGTTCTATACCCATGTTTATATACAATATTTATTAGGTACGTCTATAGCATTTTATCGTCTAGAATAGGGTTCAATCAAACGAATTATATTGTTACAGTAAAACCTATATGTTTTAATATTTAATGACACTTAATCATGGTATATACCCACACACGCACAGTAAAGTTAAATAACAGAAATAAAAAGTAATATTATTGCCGTATAAAATATAAGCATGCTAACAGGGTTGTCAGGGTAGGCCGTTGAATACTCTACAAACTTTAGGGATAACACAGTTACGTATACACGGGTATAATGGATATATATATAATATAGGCGGATTGTATTGTAACATTAATTAATAATAAAATTGTTTTACACTTATACATAATATAGTTATATTATACTATCCATTTACATTTGATTTGGAAATAATTTCCACTACACTATCTCAGGTACTAACTTATAAATTAAAATATATTTTATTTATATATATTATATAGACTTAGGCACGGCTGGAGTGGGAGTATGAATAGTGATTATTTGTTACTTTTAGTATTATAATTTATAATCATTCATAATTATTAGTATATTAGTGTAAATAATATTAAAGATTACTTTTTTATGGTAAATATTGCAATGATTGAATTATATAGTAATCATCTTATACGTTCATGATAGTTAGTTAGAAATTTAGAATAGTTAATGGATTTGATTGAATTGAGAATAATAATTAAAACAATATTACTAGTAGGTAATTTACTACTACGGTTCCTCTTATCCTCCTTAATATTTGTTAGAACGGAACTTAAGTTAAATACTTATTTTATATATGACTATTGACTGCCCTGTTGATAATATCTGTGCATACTGTCTTATTCCATGTAATATACATTTTTAAAATGCATGAAACGCGCAGTAAACGACAAACCATGTATTCTATTTTAGATGGTTAATATAAAGTATTATAAAGAATCATTCACTGTTAATAACCATTTATTTGAATAATATCTTTTAAATGTGTATTTGGAAAATAGTTCAATAGTTGATATATTAGTGAGTTATTATAATTTATAATACTTATTTATATTAATTCAACTGAAAATAAAGATTCTTTTTGTAAATCAGAGCTCCGAGATTTATTTGAATATTTTAAAATTTGAATAATTAATTTTCATTAACCTATTTAAATTTTAATACGTAGAACATATCTGTTTGAATTTCAAACGTTTCATACACATATAATGATAGATTTATGCCATCCTAAAATTTAATCAAATCTCCTTCTATGGTTGCAGATATGAAACTTTAATTGACGTAGCTATACACGATTTACAGAATAATTCGAAAAACTTGTACAAAAAGAAAATAATTGTCGTATTATGAGAAATGATTTTTTCCTCGATTATATTATATATATACGTATTTTCTTAAACATATTATATAACATACATAATTGCCTGATTTATTAAATATTTGTATCATATACCTATATTTATTTATTTTATTTTTTAAACGGCAATCGACAATTTCAGGTTTACATAGTTTAACTTTAAGTTTACAAGTAATAGATAATATTCAGTAACTTCGAATAATATAGGAAAGACTGCTTGATATGAGTTAAATAGTAATGTACTACCATTTTATAAAAAACTTATTATAACTGTCAACTGACACATTTATTTACATATTAAAATAAAAATTAACACTATTTAAATTACGAAGTATTCTATTTAAGTGTTGGTATACTTGGAAGAGGGAATGATTTCCGGAGAAAAAGAAAGGGATACAAAAATTTACGTTGGAGAGTATATTATACGATATAACTATCCTTTATCAACATGGTTTCTGTCGTTTCACCAATAATGAATACGAGCATTGGACTAATACCATTTTTTATGGGGGAGATATTACTAAAATTCAAGCTAATTCCCTCGTTATATATTAATTGTACATTGTGTCATTGTTTATTATATTATGATTATACTACTATACACGAATTTATATAAATTATAATATTAATATTTTATTGTTTATATTACATTGAATAATGTTATTAATTTTATACTAATAAAATATACTATATAGTATAATACTATTTTTATTTTTATCATATATCTCTAAAGGTTTTGAAAAAAAAACAAGCCTGTAGGAAGGAGGCATAACGATGTGTGTGTGTATAATACGTATAATACACGTAAAATATAATATTATATATATATAGCCATATAGGTATAATGTTATTAGAATATACATATTATGGAGCATTGGGGCACAGTACCAGCAAATTTATATATTATAATGTTTTGCAGAGAGGTCTTTAAATCTGTTCATGAAACGATGAAACGATGAAACATTTTGAATAATACGAATAAAGCCATAATATGAATAAGTATGTATGTTAAGCTGTACCACGAAAAGAAAATGTCTCAGTAAAAGGTGGGAGTAGTGGTTTCTTGACGTGTCAATGCTTATACACTTACATTCCCTTTTTTTACTATATACATTATATACAATATACATAATTCGTAATATTCATAGTAAGCGAAATGCCACTGAAAATAATTACAATAGAGAAATCACAATTTTATTCTATTTAGGCTCGTTCACCCTTCGAATGTTTCTTGGACTTTTGGGTGCGAGCCGAGAATTCAACGTCCTTGGGTGGAGATTTTGTGGTGATAATATTGACGAAGTCTAAGAAAACAAGCAACGTGTGTAAAACGTAAAAAAAATAGCAATAACAATGAGTTTTGTTTATTTTAAAATTACTGATGAATGACTAGAAGTTTTTTGTATTTTTTTTCGCATCGTTTGTGTCAGTGACCTACCTAGCCTTCTATTCTAGAGTACTCCATCCCCACGCAACAGTTTTATTTTTAATATTACGTGAATTTTTTTTTATATTATTTTTTTGTTAGGGGGGAGGGGTTGACCTGCTATTTGACCTGTGGATCAACAGTATAATAATAATGCGATTTAACTATTTAAGTAATGGGTCAAAAATCAATAGAAAATAGCGCGAAATCTGTAATGACGTGCATACTGTTTAAGTATATTCGAATCTGTGTAACACGTATACCTTAAATATAAAATGTTACCCACCGAGTGTGCCCATCACCACCGCGCTGTCACTGGGTGACCGTGTTACTTTAACTGTTTTGCGGTGATGGCCGATACGCTGATTATTATCACGTGACCCGGTTACCTTCTACACGTTCTATAATATTATTTATGATACATGTCTAACTAGATAAGTCGAAGGGGACAACTTTGTATGCATTTTTTTCTATCTATATAAGTTTTATATTTTCTTCTGCCGTATATAGGTAAATATTCAATATTATAAAGTTGACAATCAATTTAATTTAATATATAGTAATATCTATAACACATATCAATTTATCTTAAGAATATTTGATATTTAAGGATTTAATTCTATCATATTTATCATAATTTTTAAAAATGTTTAATTTAATTTACTAATTTATTACGTGTGTTATTGTGGTTACTGTATTTATGTTATTATTTGTCACATTTTTCAAATGGAGTTTCAAACACGTTTATTATAATAAAATAAAATAAATATTTGGTATTTCAATACATTTTTAATAAGATTCAAGATAACAATGAATACATCTTTATCCTTACTAAATTCTCACGTCGCTTCCTAATCAAGTATAGAGTCATGACTCGTAATGTTGTTGGTTACAGTAGGTATATGTCGAATTATGAAATGACGATAATATACAATAAAACTTTATACTTAATATATTATAATTATATACAATGTACTAAGATTAGTTAGACACTACATACCGTTACTATGGTGACCATAAATCACTATAAATTGTAATAATGCTTCATAATTATATAATTATATATTATTTCACTTATAGAAAGACTGAAGAGACTTAGACATATATTTTACAATGAATACTTGTTTCTCTAGGACCTAGGTTATGTTACAGACTACAGTGTCTACAATTTTGTCTTTCCTGACTTAAGAATTATCGATCCTGATACTTAATACATAAATAATAAAATCAGAATGAAAAAATATAGTCATTCAACAGTGCATTACGGCATTTATTTTACCAACAAGGTGGCAATGTACAACTCGAAACTTACACACCATATTTAGGCACACTAATAATACACATCTATAAATGCAATAAATTCTAAATAACTATCGTAAATAAACGCACGAGTTTGTAATCTATATCCCTAAAAGGAACCTAAAGTACTTATTTTTGACTGTGTGCATCTTACTAAATATGACTTATTCATCTTACCTTAACGTGATTTGCTGGGTGCGTAATAGACGACGTGTTTCGCCGGACCGGTTGTGGTAATGAAATATGTACAACTGCAGCAGTACAAGACATGTCTTCGGAATTTGATCGCACTGTGTCACAAAAATAAAACGCACTCGCGGATCGCAACGTCAAAACAGTTAATCGAGATTTGGACGGTGAGATGAATTTGAACAAAATGATTAACGGCGATCGTTTCGCGTTGGCTAATCATTAGAAAAGATCATGGTTACCCGTTAGCAAGCCCCGCGGTTGCGGGTAGATACATGACTGTAATATGGATAGCAACCGTTTGACGGCTAACTTTTCCGCGGTAGTTCCAATCTCAAAACTTCGATTGAAGAAAACTGCAAATGACCTGCAGACCAACTTTCAGAGAATTTCATTGTTATACTACCCATTGGGAGTAAATATTTACTGAAAGTCGTGTGGTTTCTGAACGTTACTACGCGCTGCACTGACGCACTAGTGCCGCGGTTGGCCGTCGATTTTGCAGTCGGAAAATTTACACTCGTCACCATAAAAGTCGTGTTTTTGTATTAGTATAGTGGTTGAATCGAGTTTACAAAATGACGGAAAAGTTTGCGGTCGGCGATGTGAAAAACGATTTGTTTGAGGTAAAGTCACACTACACTTCACTTGCGTTTATAAATATTATAATAACACGCACAAAAACAGCCGCGACGAGCGTTTTCTCAAAACTACTGTAGATCGTCAGAAAACATGGCGGTGATATAAGACGTATATACATATATAATAGATTTATAGGTTTACAAAATGGATTGCGGTCGTGTCGGCTAAATATTTACCGTGGTCGATTGCGAGTCTAGAACTTCACCGGATTTTGACAGAGGACCGCGAGCTTACTGAATTTTATTTGCGCGTTTGAAACGTATATTATCAGACATCACGACTCGGCGGGTCGTGCATAATCACAGTGTTGAACTGTATTTAAAGTACTTTCAATCGGATTTTACGAGTTATAAAAACTTTATAAACGTAATATATCACATAATTATTATTATTCCGTTCCGTCTTCGTATATCTATATAAAGCTAATGTTTTTATAAACACTGTTTAGTTTCAAATGACGTTTGACTGTTTTGAAATAGATTTTTATTCAATCGCGTCGTTTTTTGTCGACACCACATTATATATTGATTAATTATTATCGCGTTTAATTTTATTATATTATAGGTATAAATATCGAGACGTATAATCGCGAATGGCAGAAGGTCGACAATCAAGTCACTGTAATGTATTATTTTTATTGTGCACCTATTAGTAAAATACGTTCGAAATTCGTTTATTATATTAAACATTAAATTATTTTGTATTCAAAAATTTAAAAAATTTTCCATTTAATTACCTAAAATAATATTATTACTAGGTTCTTCACAAGTATTTTTTACTAAAATAAAAAATAAAATTAGGGTAGTTTCTTTATTTGATTATTAATAATTCAAATCAAATTATGTTAACATTTGAACAATAAAAAGCGATGTCTTGTCAAATGATTTTAGTTATTTATTGTAATTTTATTCAAACAATATTAAACAAAAATGTATACTGTCAGGCGTCGGCCATTACTTCTATAACAGTTTATGTTATAACAACGCAATTTTTGACTGATTTCTAGTTGTTTGCACAATTATCATACCACAAACGGTTTGAAGTTATTCAAGCCGTATTCTACGGTACACCATTAGATATTGAATTATATTCGATTTTTGATATAAAGATGATGATAAAAAAAAGAAATTAGTTAAAATTACTGAATTAAAAAATTATTAACCCTAATTTATCATAGAATTTACAACATTGAATATTAAAATAAACATAATATTATCATTTATTATTTATTTTATTTACATTTAAATACCTATTACGTACATCATGTTTGGAAGTAAAATATAGTAAGTTGAATGTTTAGCTTAATTATGATATTGGGTGAAAATGTCAAACCCAAACATGTACGACTATATATCTGCTAGGGAATTATATAGTTCAGTCCCAGATTTAAAATTATATTTAAAGCTCTATTCTCTCCGATAATAAGCCTAATTGAATCTATTTTTTTTTTAGCAATTGATACTTATAATCATTTTTTGACGTAATATGTATTAACAACCCTTAGTTTATAAAATTAGAAGAAAAATATTTTTTTTACTCAATTAGGTTATTTTTCGGACTAAATTAAGTATAAAATAATTGGTCCACGGGGTTCAACTGAAATCCACTTATCGCCAATGTGTATTTGTATTAAATATTATAATATTGATGCAGCGAACAATAAAATATCGTATACTTCTTTTAGTCATCGACAATCATATTCTGATATTCATTATTTTCTTCTAATACGTCTAAAATTTTTTTTCTTATTCTTCTTTATACTCACATGTGTTGTGACGGACACGGTGTTAGTAATCCGACAGGTACCGTGTTTTGTTCTATACCAATACGATTCGTGGTAAACCAGTATGAACCAGAAATTCCCGTCTATAAATAGAAAATCTACTGAGAAATATTGTCATAAATATGTTTCGAATTGTTTTTTACAAGTTACAGCTAAAAACTAAATTCCTGGGCAATAATTTATTAATGTATAAATGCATGTAATATATTTTATAAAATTGATGGTTCATAATTAAATTGTAAAATAATTAATTATAACAAACTTTTATTTTTATGCACATTTTATATCGTTAATTAATCGAGTCGCTCAATAATTCTCAAGGTAGGTACTAGTTACCCACCATCCGACCATCGAGTCCCGAGCCATATCTTTATTTAACTATACATGTTATAATATTATAATATTATAGGGAAACTATGGGCCACTCGCATTTCATCGAAAGGCTATTCACGCTATTCACGCCATTCACGGCATGCACGAAAATACGACGGCTGACTATTGTAGGCACACTATCGATAGCCGTGCAACAACTATCGTGGTCGATAGTATATTATATTTTACGCGTTGAACATCATTCGCTTTAAAGGTCGCGCGTGTCATGCGTTATTACTTATTACTATTATAATATTATGTGCCAAGCA
The DNA here is from genome assembly GCF_020882245.1 of Rhopalosiphum padi. Lineage (NCBI taxonomy): Eukaryota > Metazoa > Arthropoda > Insecta > Hemiptera > Aphididae > Rhopalosiphum > Rhopalosiphum padi. The sequence goes on along the minus strand of NC_083598.1, from coordinate 4,217,664 downwards.
TATTATTATGTTATTACAAGGTACCGCCTTTGGCTCACTCTGTATACATATATTATTATGTATACGAAAACATAGTACGCGCACGGCCTAGTACGCTATGAAGTGTGCCCAAAAGTTTTCATTTATTACAGCGATGTTCGCGGTCTCGCTCTTTATCTGTCTATCCGTCTTCGGCTCTTCGCGTAATATACAAAACATTATTTTATGCTTCGCGCACCTGTCCTTTCCAGGGTGTAGGCCGGACGGACTGGGCTATAATATTATTATAATGTCAAAGTGCTGACACCGACGGGACTGTCCGTGTGTCCGTGCTTCTGGTCTCGGGGGAACGTATATAACACATTATATACGAACATATAGGGCTATAATACACGCTCTAGTCATTTTATACAATATTTATTACACAATAAAATGTATATATCATGCACATAATATATATATATAGTATATACAGGGTGATTCGCCAAGAATGCTCAACCCCATTTTTCCTTTAATATCGAATTCGTTCAAATTCTGATTTTTTGGATTTTAAAATATACTCAAAATACCATGTTTTTCAATTCTTGAGATTTTATTAGGTGCTGCTTAAGAAATATCCTGCGGTGATACGCACTTCTGTTTTTTAAATGAGAATCCTTCTTCTGTTTTCACTGTAAAGTGTAAATAATAAAGTGGTTAACTTTTTTGAAAATGATATTTACCTAATTCAAAATTCTAACAAATAGTTATCTATAATTATTAAATTATTTAAATGTTTATACTTATATTATAATTCTTATAAATGGTTTTATAAAATTATATATAAAATAGATGTAATATTGAATCTAGTACTTTCTATATTAGGTATCTAGATCATTTAAAAAATATATAATTGTTGATAAATTAATATTTTTTACTAACATTTTCAAAACACCATGGCTTCTTAAATCTTCTAAACCCATTATTATGGTTAGACATGGTTATCCTAGTAAACAATTTTATTATTGATATGACAAAATTTTCAGAAATAATATCCACTAAATAATTTACAGTAGTAAAAAGGGTTGTCATTTGAAAAACAGAAGTCTGTAATCTGTATCTCTCCAAAAGGCCAAAACACTGCTTAGGTAGTATAAAAAAATCTCAACAATTAAAAATAATTATATATTATAATAAAGTATATATTTAAAAATTCTATAAATCAGATTTTACATAATTGTATTGTCAAAGTAAAAATGGGGGTAAACATACTTGATGAATCACTCTGTATATATGTGTGTGTGTGCGTATAGGCAGGATTTTATTACTTTTTCCTCGTATAGTGTACAATGTTACTTAGAGGCGGCGTTATACGATGTAAGCGTATAATGTACGACGATAGTCTGCCGGTCGCGTGCCAAAACGCCTTCTTCGTCTTTTCCTCCCTCACCTCCTCTCATATATCGTTATTATTATTATTAGGTTTTTTTTATTATTATTACTCGTGTGAATTTTTTTCTTGTCCGCCGCCGTCGCTTGGCCAAAAAAATATAAAATATGTACTTAAAAAACTAAATAGAGTCTAACAAAGCGGATGCTTCTACTGCTCCTCCTACTCGCTCAAGCATTATATTATAATCTTATAAATTACTAACCGCATGGCGCTATACATAGTCGTCGTGCGATCGGGCAGCAGTACCGCACGTTAAATTGAACGCTGGCGTTGGCGGGAACGGACATAAGAACTAAAATAAGTAGAGGAAACGCTGCAAATCTCCGTGGCATATATTAATGAATAATATTATAATACACCTATACACGCGGATGGTGCCTCAATTTTCGGAGCGTCGAATTACAAGTTTTATTTTTTTGTCATAAGCATATTTATACAGTATACACTAAAAGTGTGCATCTATTTACTATTACAAACGCGTGACGCATAATGACAAATTCTTTGTACCGACTTGATAATGTTTGAAATATTTTGGGGGTTTAATTCTCGTTATAATTACCTTATTATTAAAGTAGGTTTACTCCAAAAAAAAAACACGTCGATTTCTACCAAAAACAGTCGTGTTTAACTCGGCTCTTTTAAGCTCATCAGTCATCACTCATCATACATTGGTCGGGTCTAACACATCAGAAGTTCAGACATCATGATGAGTTATCCATTACCAAGCGAATAATTCAAATAAATTAATAGGTTAATATTATGTACCTAAGTAGTTAACTCATATTATATTTTTTACTACGTATACTGGTCGAAATTTATGTAGGAAAAATGTATTAATTTAAAAAAGAAATGAAAATTGCTATTATCATTGTTTACAATAATGCCAACATAGGTATAATATGACCAGTCGATATTATTCCAAGTTAAATAATAATTATAAATCAATGGATGCATAACACGAATTAAAAACCGAGTGAAATATTAATTTTGGCGGAAACGATGCATGCCATTATTATTTATTAGCCGCTAGTGAGTCACTGTGGGAACAGAAAATCAGTCGTGATTTTTATGCCCGCTGCAGTATAATATTTATTATATTGTATTCAATAATCGTAACGTGTATAAAATGTAATGTACGAATGACCCGAGTCAATGTCAAGGCCGACTGCACCGGACACATAATATTATAGCTCTATATGACTATATAGTATTATTATGTACAAGTTATACCTATACTGAGTGCTCCATTTAACATTGTTGACACTTATTATTTCAAAAATTATTAAAATTTTTGAATATATTTTGGTTTCATAAAATTTTAAGTTATTAAAAACAACATTTTTCAAAATAATTTTTTTTATTAATTGGTACGTATTAGGGGATCAAAAGTAAAAAATGTGTAGTACATTTTTATTAATCTGGAAAACCAAGAAGGAAAAACGAGAACTTTTATGCTAAACCAGTTTTTGGCAAACTTGATTTCTTTATTTTGTTATAATTCAAAAACGAATAACCGTAAACTTGAAATTTTCACTAAGTATTTATATAATTGTTTTCTGTGGGTAAGTATATGGTAAAAATTTGAAATATTATAACTCTTTTTAAGTTATTTATAGACAAGTGAAATTTTCTATTTTTTATAAATTAAATTCAAGGTTTGTAATAAGTTGTCTATTTACCAATAAAAAATATATCAAAAATATACATTATTTTGTAGTTGGAAATTTATAAATTCATAATACATTTTTAGTTTATACCTAGGGTTGGAAAATTTAATATAAGATTCTTTATACGTTTTACATCTTATATATTAAAAAAACATTTCCACTGGACAGTTAAATTAATTTTTCAATTCATTTAATTATTTACGGCAATGAATAGCACATAACCACGTAATAAATTTTTTTCCTCAAATGATTTTTGTTATTTGTTGTAATTCAAAAAAAAAACCTATACAAACTTGAGATTTTCATCAAATCGCTTATATTATAATTTATAATACATGATATCATATTCAAAAAACTCTTTTCATTTTCGATCTTTTTTGTTTTTTTTTCTATAAATGTCGAAACAAATTTAAAGTTTAAATAATTGGAGTGGTGCTATAATATAGATTACAGAACCACAGTAATATCCTGCAAAATGTTAGTTTGTGTACACTACTCCGCTCATCGAAATTTTTAATACTTCTAACTAATAAACCAATTAAACTACCTGTCCGAAATTTGATATCCATAAATTGGAATACTCCGAATACAATTTTGCTCCAGAATATAAAATTAAAAACATACTATATCATTCAAAAGAGGAAAAACTTAAAATGTATAATTTTTCCTTAAAAATGTTATTTTTTAATGACTTAAAGTAGTTATTTAAAATATATATTTTCAATAACGTTAGTGTTTTTTGAAATAATGAGTCTTACGTTAAATGAATCACTCCGTATTATAGTAGGTAACGCCTAATCCGACGAAACCCGTAATATCATCGTGTGACGCATTTTTACCGCCCGTATTTATTGTTGTTGTTGTTGTTTTTATTATTTTATTCTCACCGGAGAATCGAACATCGATCGTTTAATTTGTACGCATATAACACGATAGGTATACCGTATACAGTGTAATTTATTATATAAAGCTTTTGACGAAGGGTAAACGGCAGCGGAAGTACAGGCGTGTTGACATTGTGGCTGGTAGGAGTATGGGTGGGGTTACCTTAAGTATCTCGAGGGTTCACATTTAACATTTCACACTTGATATAAAAAGAATAAAAAACGAGTATAAACCAAAAATTAAAAATATTTTACGACGAGGTTTGTGTTGGGGCAAACTTATCGAATTTATCGCCATTCAGAATAATATATATAATGTATTTATGTAGATTATAGAGTGTCACTTATTTTTTAATATTTATTTTTTCAATCTTACCCCCTAAATTGGTTTCAATATGTATACAAATTAAGTGTACAAAATTGTATGTCGATAGGTTAACTTTAACACGCGCCCCGCTGTCATTAAACTTAAAAAACGTGTTTTTCTTGCATTGACCGCGGGTTTATTTTAATGTTTGATTAATATCTTGTTACTCATTGTCATCGTTTTGTTTTAACTTGATATTTTCTAAAATAATTTATTATGAAGCATAAAAATTCATAATTTTATAAATTACGAAACATTTACTATATTATTGTACATGACTACATGAGTAATTTTTAGAAATTATAAATTAGCCTCCTATAATAGCTTCAATATATAATAAATAACCATTAATTAAATACGTTAAATTTTATATTTTATAGTATGCAAACTAAATTATAATGGTTTTAAAACTATACTTTTCCAACTGAGTTGGGTAAATTATTTAAGGTGATAATCTTTTACAGCTTAAAGTATGTATTGTTTTTGATCTTCATTTTTTGTTAAGACTATATGATTATACCTTAAACATTTCACACGCGGTAATAAAAATAAAAAGACGAGTATTAGATAAAACATAAAAAAACTTTACGATGAGGTTTGCACCGCCCCAATCGCATCGAATTTATCGCCATTCGGCATAGCATGATATACCATGTATTCATGTACACTATACAGATGGTATCTTCATCACTGTACCACAACTACTAAAGTTACCATAATACCTACCCTTATTGTCGAACTAATAATAATAATTTACCAATACAATTAATTAACTCGGAACAGGTACATAAAAAACGTCACGTAGGTACCCGGGCAGTGGGAGCGGGGATATTTGGGTAGATGGACGAAAACAATAAAAAGGATTGCCCAATGCAACATGCGTTTTCTTTGTATATATATATATATATATTGTATATATACACATGGTGTGACAATTATTATATGAACTTAAAAATCTCGGCGCACTTCCTTATTTAAGTTAAAATCAATAATTTAAATTACATATTATAATATAATTTATATGCGATTTGTATCAACGATCGTATGATAAAATCAGAGTTGAATAAGATTTGAAATACTTTGGATTTTAAAAATTATTTTTACATTTATTTTTAATTTGATTTTTGAGTAGTCCGTTTTTAACAAATGATATAAAATACATGTGATTATGTTACCAGCAACTGGTTATCAGAGGATATCATGTTTAATACGTATGCATTGATACTATAAACATTGCTTTAAATATAATACCATATCAATGTGTTCATGGCACGAAATCAATATATTATGCTATAAATACACAGAGCACGCATTTCACACCCCCTATTTAAAATTTATAATTATATGTGTACATTTTTATTTTATTTTATTAATTTATAGTATATACTATATGCTATACGAATAGCCATTATTCTAGTTATATTCTAAATATATTGTGTACAACATTATTTTATAATTCATAAAATTATTACATTAAAAACATTTAAATAACTTTATTAAATGGTACAAATGTAGGTACAATAATTAATTTAAAGAAATATAAATATAGATAATAAAATAATTTATCGATTAAATGTACTATAATATATATATATATATATATGTCTTGATAATCAATTTTTAGAAGAAACATTTGAATTTGAACATCAATTTTTTAAGGATTTTCCCAGCTCTGTATATTATTATGTATATATATAAGTGACGCGTATCATATTACGTATATATTTCTTTCGGGAACTCGTAAATTTACAATTCGTTTTCGTCGCTGTTTATCGCGATGTACCGATGTTATAATATGCATTTCTGCGTACAATTCTCATGGGTTCATATCTCGATATACGAACTCTGCATAATATGAACAGCGCATGCGTTAAGACAACGAATCCCGTGTTCGAATATGAAAATTATTAGTTTTTTCCATATTTTTTTTCTCTATAACCGTAGCTGTTGTCTCATGTTTTGAAATATTAGTAACGATTTGGAACGCTGAAAAATGTTCTCGTATATACTTTTTGGGGGAATAAAAAAAACAACAGCGAAAGGGTCATTACCGCCCCATCTGCGACCAACATGGTCGATGAGTCGTATACTCGTATATATATACATAAAGAGGGCGAAGCGTAGAGTCGCGCTTATTACTGTATACGGCGGTGGTGTGCTGTAGTAGCCCTGTAGGCGAAGAAGACTGCGCGTCATATGTAGTTAGGTCTCTTACACAATATTTGAAGAAGATCGTTTATACACTGCACCTAAATAAAAATACTCATAATATTCTACTTAGGTTTTAATAGAACATGTTCTTTACATCCGATGGTGAAGGTTGTTTGATAAGATTAAAAAACTTACTTTTAGCATATATTGGTTAAAACTCAATGCATTATCATTATGTGATATCCTGACGGCTGTTTTCTTCCGGGAAATGGCTTTAGAGTTTGAACGATTATGTTAAACTAACAGTAAAAAACTTTTCTTTTTTTTTTTTGATAACTTATTAAAACTTTTTCTGGAGACATCATCGGAGTATGAATACAAAAGCAATTCCTTAACTATACGTGCAAAAATAATATAAAGGTTGATTTATTTTACAATAAAAACAATAATAGTTGGCATGTTATGCATACGATATTATTTAAATAAAAATTATTGAACTGAATATACTCGAAAAATAATCAATAAACTTCGTCGTTTTATAACTTTTGAACGCGAATATACCAATATAGGTAATTCAATTATTTAACATCGCCAAATATGTTTGTACTTCGCAAACTATTTTTTGCTGCAGGGTCGTCGTACAAAAATTATTGTATAAACCATAAAGGTCGAAAATAATATAGGGATTCGAAAATCATCTCATTAAAAGTTTCAAGTTACAAAAAAAATGTTTGAACCGTCCAAATGTCTACATTTTTGCAGGTCGACGAATACATTGGTTGGTGGTCCATAGTTAACTATACAAAGCCATCAATACATCAATGAATGAAAATCAATATTGTTGCCGTTTCTTCAGAAAGCCCGGGAACCCATCTGGATACGTTGTTCGACTAGTATGCATAATGGCTTGTCAAAGTAACCCGCGATCTTTATAGTAAAATGTGTGTAATATACTACACAACTTTTAAATTTGGGCACTCCCTCTTGTCCTATAATGAACCTAATTGTACTTTAAAAAAGTACGAAATACTAAAATTTAAAAGTATATAAAAGTATTTTAAAGATACTGGATCCTGTAAGAATTTGTTTTCATTAAATTTAAAAAATATTTCTATAGCCTATAGGTAACTACTAAACATTTTTTACTCAAATTCTCATCTCAGAGAGCTTTCATAAATAAGTATTGAAAAGTTTATTTCCTATTTAACACCTACTTGAAACACATTTTAAAATTATTTTTAACCACAATTACTATACATTTTTCAATTGTCATATTATTTATATTGCGTTGCTTAAAAAAATTTCCTTTATCGATATCAGACTTCGTGGTGGACGGACGTCCATTATACTTTCAGAAAATTATAATACATTGGTATTGGTCTAAAAGAATACTGTTGAAATACTTACATTATACGAATTCCTTTTAAAACCCATGTATAATTATTAATTATATAATAATTATAATATATTATATATGGACATATTATGGTAATAATCCAACAATTCCAAAGGATACGTATATTATATAGTATTTAGAAAAATTACCAACGCTCTAATAATACAAGTCAAACTACGAGCTTCGTAACGACCTCTCTCACAACTATTCGGGAAGAAGCTGTACTTATGATTTTTATTTAGGCGGTCTCGCTGTTTCACAATAGACTATATACAGGTAAAAAAACCATCGAAATCATCTCGTTAGCGACCTATTCACCTGTATACCATCGTAATATACGATGTAGTCAGTCCCAGTCACCGTCGGTTGTAGCGTATTATAATTGGTGTCATGACCAATATTATTCCAAATTCAAATACTTACATAGTTATTATACATAACCGATGACTTCTTCATCTGTAGACATGATGATTGGTGTCGGCTAAAAAATTAATTCTGTTCTTATACACTGTACCCTTGTTTTGTAAACGCCAACCAACAAAACAAGCCATTTCTCAAATAAATTATTATTTATTTTTATCATATCAAATTTCGAGACTTGTACGATTGAAGTTATAATCAATTTCTCATAATATTGACAGAGTTTATAACAAAATAAATAAATCTACATGTCATAATATATTACCTATATGTATTTATAATTTATATATTTTATCAATTTTCGTATACTGATTATATATATTTTGTTTTATGTCTAATGAATATGAAAAAAAGAAACTGGAACGCTCCTAAATAACTTTAATTTTTACTAGTATATTGTTCTAACTGCTCACTCAAACGTGTGCAGGAATAGATTAAACCATGTTAACTTAAAAATATTTTAAAGCGACAATAATTTATTTAATTACATATCAATATATTATCTAATGTACAACAGCCAGAAAACTGTCATCTGTCATATCGTTGTCAACACAATTTGTATTTTTAATTTAAGGTTTTTATTTATCTGTATATTTGAACTTTATGTAGAAATGTCTAGTTGGTTGTCAGTGTTGCGCTTAATATTGTATTATATAATATTGTCATATTATTATTACAATCGTTGTAGTTTAATATATACACTATACAGGGTGATTCTCTAAGTATACAATCTTAATTTTTCCTTTAACAATATTAATTTATTCATATTATAATTTTTGAAAATGTTTAGTATATAATATTTATATCAGTTTACTAAATATCACCAAAGATCATACTTTCAATTACTTCGATATTTTATACCATAACAGATGGTTCAGACTGTTCAGAATCAATACAAACTGCTTTTTACAGTGGTGTTGATTTGGATATTTCATAATTGTCGCAAGTTATAAGGAATAAAACAAATAAACATTTATGCTTCATAATTTAAAATAATTCATACATTATATTTATTTTATTTTTTTATAGTAATATTTTTAGCTTACCTCCTAACCAATATGTAAAAAAAAAATAAAGGTCTGGGAGTATAGGTTATCACCTCCCCGCTCCCAGTTACACCACTGAGTGACTATAATAGTTCAAAAACAGCAATAATGGGTTATTTAAGCTAATTTGAATAACATTTTGTAAATCTCCAATAAACCTTTTGAAATAACTGTATTTAGTATATGCTATTTAAACAACGCAATATAATACTTGTTAAACTCAATATTTTAAAGAACTGTAAGATCGTAGATGTCTTATTTTTTACGGCATTCACATAATAATATTGTAATACAAATATACAATAAACAAACAAATCATAATTCAAGCACGTGTGTTACTAGATAATAATTTGTATTGATATAATTTATATTCTAACATCAATATATTTCTTATTGTTTTCGAGAATAACCACTAAATGTCTTGATACATTTTTAAAACTAAATTTATACCCCCCTCGTCAACTTAATCCGCCCTCCCCAAATTATCTGTATGCCATCATCCACGATATTATATGTGAATTATGTTATATTATTTATTTTTCAAATTTATGATATTTATATGTTTTGTTTATAAAAATAATTTACATCAGCTAAAACGGCTAATACGAAATAAAAGAGCCTATGCGGATATTATATAAGGCTTAATCTGGTCCCGTAACAGCTTTTCCGGGTAATTGCCCACAACATAATTCAGAACTTTAACGGCCGGAGAGGAAAAAAATTGTTTTACCAAGTTTGACAACGTAATATTCCTTTCAAACGTTCTCATATATAAAGCAGTTTTATTTTTGGACCGTCTCGGTTTAGACGAGTTAGACTTTATCGTTTTCAGCGCGCATAAAAAAAAGTGTAAAAAGAACATATATTATTATTATTTATTATATATTATTTTGGATGCGTGGTGAATTAATATATTCAGCTCCGTAACAAGTTCGTCCGCCGCTATATGGATGCTGTAGGGGTCACCGGAACGTGCGTGCGTGTATACAACTTTAGCGCACCAGACCGAAACAGACGGTATATATCATACGACGAGAAGAACTATCACGGTATTGGCAACCGGCGTGTAAGTATTAATTATATACACGGCGCGCCGGTCGAAATTAAGGGCGGCACGTCAAAATATGCGGAACAAGCTGTATACTAGATATAGCGCAACACAAATCCCTTTGATGTGGTCGAAATAAAATGTATGCAGACGAATAATAATTGTTGTACATATTATACTTACGCTCCGCGTCCAGTGTATATACGTATAGACACGTGACTCGCGGCTTCTCGAGACGTAAACACAACATTGTAATTGTTATTGTCTGATGACTGAAGGAACAATAATAATGATGATGCGGAGATGATAATAACACTTACCTATAGAATATAGGTTATATAATCGGTACACGAGATTGTATTCAAGAGATGGCAAGACATTTGGGTAAAATTAGTTTAAGAAATTCAGAATACCTCAGTATTCAGCGTCCCATAAAAATGTACTGCCTGTAATCAAAATTTGAGTTCAAAACGTCGTGTTTTATTATGATGGTTTTACCGGAAAAAACTTTTATCATTTAGGCCTTTTGGGATTCGATTACGTTACAATTTTACTCTGACAATAACATAAATTATTTAAATAGTATTAAAATGAATGCTTTAATAATGTCTTTAAAAATTAATCGTACAAATCATCATTTTTTCTTTCTGTTGCGTACATTGCAGTAAATTCTTTATGATAATACAACATTTTCCTAATGAAATGATGAAAAATATCAAATAATAACGTTTTACTTTTTAAGACAGTACTTCTTTAATTTTACGTAAGTATTTGTCGCACCTCCGTTGCTGCAGGACACGTACCTCCCCCGACCTCGGGCGTAATATTATGGCCACACGTGCCTTCTCACAGTGTACACCGCTTCGTCCGCTCCTATATACCACGATATAAATAAAACGTTTATAGTCTGCGCGCCTTAGGAATGGCAGGATAATACTATCTTTGCAACATACGATATAATAGTGAAATAATATATCGCTACGATATATAATAATATACGTCACAATATAACGTATATTATATTATTATGTATGCCTTCGCGCATGCACACGGCTGTAGATATAGTATAATATACGTCATAATATCGATGCGATTTTATGTCGTACGTATACATTATATTATTTAACGCATACGGACATAAACTCCGCGAATTTTTATTATAATATTCCACTATAAAAAAAAATGTATAAACGGTTTTTTTTTCTCGTTCTGCTCGTTCTTGTTCTTGCCGCTCTTCGCGCGGAGACAGACGCGCGTTTATTTAGTACTCGCAGATGAAAGTGCAATAACCGGCGGCGGCTATGTCAATGACGGCCAAAATAGCGCCTGGGTTAACCGGTATAAGCTGTGGCAGGCGGCCGTTCAACTTGGCTCGCACGCTGCACGTGTATAAGCCGACGGCGGCGTCGCAATCGTTTTCGGTGCTGCCGAGGTGTCACCGCCGCCTCCACCTCCGCGTTCTAATTGAGAACCCTACACGTGCCAGTAACGAAAAAAGCTCACCGCCACCGACGAAGGATTCTCTTAACGTTCAAATTTTTATTTTATTTTTTATCGTATGGGTCAGTCTACGGCGCGCCGACTGCGTTTAAAATAGTATATGTAATATTAAAAGTATACCTAAATATAACGCCGATTATATTAACTCATAGGTAAAACGTTAAAAATATCGAAATTATAAGATACGTTATCTCGTCTCCGCGAGTATTCTTAAAACCTTTTTACGCGTATTATCGTTTATGCATGTTGAACATGCATACACGAAGCTGGGAACAGATCCGTTTTCCCTGGGAAGGCTTCTCGTCATGGATAAAACCAGCTGGACTGAAGCAGACATACATAAAATACTAACTATAAGAAGCGAGCGTTATTAATTCAAATCAATAAGAGAATATAAGAAATATATATTAAACTATAAAGTTCACGAATCGAATATACCACAATGGAAAATATTGTGATGTTGACACGTTTGATTGTCGTAATAGAAGGATCGATCGTGTATTTATATATAGCTATGATGTAAGTAGCTGAAGTAGAACAATCGAAAAATGCATTTTAATAGTATTATATTTCGCGATTAACAAGCATGCGACAGTAAAACTATAAAGTGGCCAGCCGAGGATCGAGATTGTAAATAAAGAATAAAGCATGAAAAATCAAACAGAAGTGTTTTGGTTTTCTCGAGTATATTATATATACCTACAGCTTATAGGTGTAGTGTGACCTTATCGTTGCCGGTCGGGAAAACTGAAAATCTGTTTGTCGTTTTCGTTTTCGGTCAAACCACTTGTTTTCAATGCGTGCGCATATATTATGCAGATTATGCATATTAGTATATTACCTCTGTATGTAATATATTATATAGATTCAGTCAATCGTGTTTTTATTACTATATTATTTACGTGCACACGCATAACCATCGCGAGTCGTGACGATAGTTTCACGTGCGGTAAACGGTGTGATAATAATAATAATAATCGTTACCATTTTAAACGATTATTCATCGGAAACGGTTTCACGCGGATTTTCGTGCAGCTTTTAAATGTACACATGGTAAATAGGTACTATAAAAAGTTTTAAAAACATAGGTTAGGTCGGTTAACTTACTTATATATATTATTATATCTATTCTAAAAATGTATTCGGTAAATAACTATCGGCACGATAAATTAATAACACATTTATTATTATTATTAATAAACGTATGTAACGTACCTGATGTAATGTATAATATATATTGCAATGAAATTATTTTTTTTTTTGTTCAAATGAGTTATATACTCGTATTTTGCATGTTCGCTATTCCTGTATTATGTAATAAACGATATAAGTATATTGTATATATAATATATATAATATTATTTGTGTATTTTAGTTTCCGCGGTTCGGTCAATGCCCAATAAACTTACGTCATACAATAAACTTGTTTTATAAGTTTCGTTTATTTCGAGAAAAATATTAATACAACGACCATGTCGAAAATCGCATGTGTAAAATAATGACGCTATGCGCTAATTTACGAAATATTTCATTTTCACTGAGAGCGCGGAAATGCCGGATTAACAATTTGTAATATAATATTATGATGTACCGATGTACGTAATGCGCATCGTTTAACATTTTCTTCAACCGCCGTACGTTATTAATTATTATTAATATTTCATTAATAATTGGTCGGATTTGATAATAATTATTGTAAACAGCGTTCAAACGACTACTGCAGTTATTGCAATATTTATTTATATTTTTATTATTTCTCGGTGTTTTTTATGTTATAATAATTAAAATAACAACAACAACAGTCTCAAATAGCATTATATAGGTACTAAGGTACCTACATTATATTATTAAGCATTAAAGTCACTTGTCGACGACGATGACGTGTGTTGTAATTTATTCCGATTGCGTCTCGAAACTATTTACGATCAAGATACCAACGAATTTTAAATTACACTCTGAGAATAATATTATTATATCATTATCATAGTTTGTACACCCATATAAATATATAATACGATACTACGATACTACGATACGCATAAAATCGAAATCGTATTGGTATTGCTCGAGCGAATAGAAGAAATTACGATAAAAAAAATAAAAAAACTGGATAAGACACTAAAAAACGATGAATTAAAAGCGAGCGCGTGCCGACTTCCGATGAATTCATAGACCATAGTAAGTATACCCTCTAATAAATAGGTAAATATATATTATTATTACATTGTTTAATAGTGCAGCGCAGTGTGTTTCTGAATACTGTCTTATTATATTACATCCAATCGACTTGTTAGGTGTGACTTTGCTATAGTGCAGCTTTTTCGATCGATAAAAATTAAAAATCATCCTAGAGGTAGATGGATATAATATCGTTTAAACAAACGCGCTTCGTATATATAGGTATACTTGGTATAGGTAATACGATGCAGTCGGCCGCCGCGCAGCTATGATATAATAAATGTAATAAAATATTATTATTATATATTATAAGGGTCGTATAATAGTATATCCGTTCGGTGCACATAAATTATTATTGCATCGGTTTTTTGGGGGGCGGGGGAGGAGGTCTTATACGTTTTTAGTCAAAACCTGTTTATCGATCAAGTTAATGGCAATTACCGGTGAAAAAAAAAATAAAAAAATAAATACCTATGCATACACATACACACTCCCCGCAGTGTACGTAAACGCGTATGCTCGTCGCTATATTATGTGTATATACCTCAGAAAATTCTTTTCCACCGACATACCGGTTTTCGGGACACCCATACTCGATATATACTCATACTACCTCCTATATACATACCTATACACGTAGTAATATTATGTATATGCTCGGTGGTACATATTATATTATATACCGATGCTGCCGAGAATGTCGTACTTAACTATATGTATATATATATATATATATATATATATATATATAATATATATATATACACAGAGAGAGATACAGGGTGATTCACCAAGTATGCTCACCCTTTTTTTCTTCGATAATGTAGCTATTAAAAATCTGATTTTAGAAATTCTTAAATATCCTATACTTATAAACCATAATTTCAAATTATTGAGATTTTTTTGTATTACTTACGGAGTGTACTGTTGAATTTTTTCATTTATTTTTAAAATGAGAACTCCCTTTTTAACTATAAATTATCTGGCAAATAATATCAAAATCATAATTCAAACGAAATTTTTTTGATCTAAAATATTCAACTTTGTGAATTAAGGTCTATAATAATAGATTTTTGGTTTCATAATATGAAGGTTATAGCGTTTGAAAATTATAGTAATTAATATTAATCTATTAACAATTATAAATCCAATATTACGTAAATACATGTATTTTATATTTTTATAAACTATTTTTTTTTTTATCTATTGTACAAATATTTTAATAATAACTGAAAAATTACTTACTTAAATTCTAATTTAAATAAATCAATATTTTTAAAAATATTATCCACGAAATAATTTACAGGGAAAAAACTCCATTTTTAAGTTTATATCACCCAGGATACATTCTTTAAGTAGTATACTACAAATTTCAAGAACTTGAATGAATAATAAATAATTAAATAAAAAATGGTGTTGAACATACTCACAAGGCGGCGAGGCTTGCGTATATATATTATATACGTTATAAATGCATTTTAATCTATCACAAATATATCGTATAAATCCGACGTACAAATAATCAACTATAAATTGATAAAAAGCATATGTCACATGTTAAAAAGAAATCAATATTAGATGTAATACGAAACTATAAAAGTATTTGCAATATTTGAATTGGGAAAAAATTACAAAGGCGATGCAAAAGTGTAAAAATATATAGATGTGAGTACCTGAATGTCCTAAATATTGAAGTGTCTTATTGATAATCATATAATTAGATGAGCTATGCGAATTCCTCTTTTTGAAAAGGAGAGATATTCCATCTCCCTGCACTCCCCTCAATTCAATATATAGGACCCAGTGGACCCATCATGGAAAGAAGACGACACATCATATAACGGAGGTAGTGAAAGACTATAACTACAATATTATAATATATTGTGTATAATGTGTCCTGACTTAAGCCCTGCCAAAACGTGGAAAACTTGGGTGGGTGTAAACTTTCTCCGATCCATCGAAAAAAGTGACGAGTTTTGAAATGTAACGTTTGAACAAGTGTTTTTTTTTTTGTGTACCTATACAATATAATATAATGTATGTGAATTGCTTGGTGTGTGTGTGTGTGTGTGTGTATAGTGTATATAAATAAAAGTGACTTTAAACATGTGCAAACGTTGAATCGGACACGCGCGTTTATGCCACTCCGCATTTTTTTCTACGCATATAATTTAAGTTAATTTTTCGAACGTATCGTTTTTAGAAAAAAAAATCAAGAGCTGGTACGAAACGAGTTTTTGTTTCCCGCAATATACACAATATATATTATTATTGTAATCGGCGCCAACTGGTTATCCAAAAAAGGAATAATATTATTTCACCCGCATATATAGGTAGGTATGGGTACGAGAATGTGGCAAGTGTACCTACACGGATAATTTACAATATACATAAATAATAGGTACAAACATATAGTACAGGTATATTATGCGCGCGTAAATCGAATTTTGTTGGTAACGCGATGTCGTCGTCGTGGTCGTCGAAAAACCAGAAGATAAAATAATAATATATTGATTTTATAAATTTTATTAAATTAATTATTTAACGTCGCTTCGGTTCAGTATGGCGTTTCGTCGTATACTCGTATATTTGCGTATCACCTTATTAATTGGTATATAATTATATTAAAACATATAACAAAATACTATTAAAAGCATCTACAAAGTGCTATTTTTAATCATGTGTTATAATTTAATGTATAATAACTGCGTCGGTGGATTAGTTTTAAAAGGCTTTTTTAAATGGTGCTATGACGGGAGCTAGGTATATTTAGCTAAGAGTCTATTACAGATGAAACTAGTCCTTTTAGTTAGGAATAAGGGATTGAGTCCTGCAAACATTTTTTGTAGCAAAATAGTGTTTATGAGGACAGATTCTCAAGTACAGATTAAGTATTTTAAACTATAATATAAGTCAAAACAAGTATTTTTTAAATTGTTTAATAAAATTAAGTACTTACAATAATATTATTATGTGTGCACATCTTAACGTTTACCATACAAATATTTAAGTAGTCTTCATTAAGTTCTAGAGTAAACTTTAACCCCTACCCCCCTTAAATTACATCTTTATCTAAGACACCTTGACGTAAATCCGCAGAGATACCGACAGATTATGAATATAATACACGGCAATGTGTGATCAACGCAATATCGATACACAATTTGTTACGGTATGCGAAACTATATATATATAACAGCTAGTGCGTATGGACCAGTTGTCCTAAAACAAAATTTGTATTTTACGGTCAGTATATTAATTGTGGTCTTTATATTTTACAGTCATTAAACCGATTGCGTGAATTTATTTTGCCTTTTGATTTTACCTTCAGCTAAGTTGCTGAGTATAAAAAATATATTGTTGTCAAATCTAATTTCATCAACATTGTACTATCATATACATAATACATGAACCATGAACCATGCACATTACTAAACTGATAATTGAAAACTTATTAAATTGATAATTAATTAATTAGTGATTGGTTAAAAATTTTTTTTGTTTTCAAAAAAATGTATACTGGTATTTAAAATTTTAAATGTCAATTTTCTACAACAGGTACTTTTTATGAAACGTCATTAAAACCAACACACAAAAGTATGAATTTGAGTGATGCCTATAAACAAACGAAATCATTTCTTAATTTTCGCAAGTTATTTATCGGCCTAACCCGCGGTTCGGTTGCAGTTGCATACGTCTATATAACATACCAATTATCGGTAAATGAAAATATCAGTTTAAACGCAATCGGTAAACTCTCATAACATTAACAGCAACGTAAGTGG
This sequence comes from Rhopalosiphum padi, assembly GCF_020882245.1. Classification (NCBI taxonomy): domain Eukaryota; kingdom Metazoa; phylum Arthropoda; class Insecta; order Hemiptera; family Aphididae; genus Rhopalosiphum; species Rhopalosiphum padi. The sequence continues at coordinate 4,199,811 of NC_083598.1, read as the reverse complement.
GTGGCGCCATTCGTACAATATATTTTGTATCCCCGCGTGCCGATTTGTTGTGGTCTCGGGTCAGAGTTTAAGACGTGTGTTGCGCGATGTGTATTATAATAGATCTCTTCTTTACAGGTACTGTATATTATATAGTTAGTCGTTAGTGATTGTAATTGAGCGGTGCGCGTCACATTCTCCGTGATTATGATCGCTCAAACGCGTCCTGAAAACCACCACGACGACTCCGTCGTCGCCGACAAATTGGAAACGTATAATATGCCTACCAGCTAATAATATATGAATGGGAAGAAGAAAAAAATCAGTGACTCCTATATCGACTCCCGTTTGGTTACCACAATAGCATTAATAACGGTTATTATAAATATTGTTCAAACCGGACAACCATATATGTATACATGAACGGGATAATCACGTCGTCGGCGACGGCGATGGTATAGTGAATGGTGATGGCGGTAAAGCGCGCGTTGTTATTTAATATTTCTGTAATATCGTCTGTGCCGCCGCCGGGTCATCACGGACGGGATCGATTCCGAGTGCGGTGCATACAATAATATTATAATGTTGGGACTCAAACGTCCATCGATACTCGCGTACCAAATTATATTAATATTATTATTATTACCATTAATATAGGAATACAATACTATCGATTTGCGCGCACGTGGTGTTGGCCGTGTGGACCGCCGCACACAACCAGAGCCGTTCATCGATCGACGATATATGTTATATTATACAGGTACGTATTAATTTCTACCTGGTACAGAGGCTGTGCATTGCGCGCCTCCTAATATCATCATTACACCGTGTTACGGCGATAATACATAATATTAAGCCCACGACCGGAATAACACGTTTTCCGATGCGCCAGCGTGTATTATTATTATTATTATTATATAATAGTAGGTATATATAATAATATGTAATATGGGCCAATGCAAATACGTGTATATATTATGTTACGAGCAATGTGGAACATCAGGGCAATTTGGTCTTGTCGGTCAATTTGAATCGCGAATACAAACAAATTATTTTTTGTGAAGTATTTTGCAGTATTATATTGTCATTTATTAGCTTATTACAAATAACTACATAATATCGTTGGAAAATTAATATTACTAATTAAAATTGAAAACGAAAACGTGGGAAAGCAGACAGACTTTCATTCAACTATAAAGTACTATATGATTGTATAAATAATGTACTAATAAATGTATATAATTATACAGTTCTAAATAATCTTAATGTAATAAATATATTTTTATTTTTATTTTTTTCCCATAAATATTCTGTAATTGTTATTTAATAATACTTTTAATACAAAATATTAAACAAAAATTACTTTTTTTTATATTCGATTCAAACTACCCAGACAAAACCAAATTGTCCGTAACATACGTATATAGTATTATAATAAGCGTCGGATTATCGAGAGGATTCCAGTTGTCTCGTCACTACGGGATCGTTTTACGCATTCTGGGGGTGAAATGTGTCAGGTATAATAATATATTCGTGTGTAAGAACTGAAGTGTGTTATTTCCGCTTCGGCGGTCGCGTGATCGACACCGATAAAAAAACAAAACAAAACGAATTTTGCATACACGTGCCGGAAAATCAGGAAACCGCAATAAGCGATAATTGTCGACACTTGCAAGCGGGTAGGTTATCAGTTATCACTTATCATATATAGCACATCGATTCAACAGCGTGAAACACATTATTTACAATCGCGATTAGAACACCCGACGATCGCCCACATATAAACTTATACCACTGATGTCTGATATTCCTCGGGGGGTGAATACCGGCATCTAAATAAAATAATAGAAGGCAGAAACCTCGATCTGCGGGTGTCAACGGTCGATGAACAACGCTCAAAAGTCGTAAACATCGAACAACCACTATATGACGCCGATTGCGCATAATAATAATATATAATAATGAATCCAACGAAAAAAAGTTCCTTGGTAAATAATTATCGAGTGAAAATGAAACTATATGCGTATGCTTTAATATTATATATTTATATGTTATGTAAGTATAGCTCCAACTGCAATCTGCATTCTAAACATTGTGTAAATTACATAATTTTTTTTTCTGATAAGAAGTCGGTTTCCCGGGTTTTTTTCTAAATACATTAGTACTTACGATATTATATAATATGTCGAAGTTTTGGCGCACAACGAACAAAAACGTACATCGAATACAGTAATACGCCTAATATGATATTATACTTGACTTCCATTTTGTCTTATATCCTCGCACCTACGTTTTTAGTGTAGTGTAAAATCATTTCAGCGATTATCTAATAAATACAACGAGTGCCGCGTATACGTTCTCATTAAAGTTTAGCGCAACATTATATAATAATGTGTATAGATTCCAGTGAGTGATGAGTGATGAAATTAATGCAACGAGTATTGGTATATAATTAATAAAAAAATTAATTGAAACACAATATTATTAAAAAGATACAGTCAGCAGCAGTAAAAATTTAATCACAAAAATTCACATTAAAAACAGCAGTAGTGATGGTAAATTATATATATTTTGATGATAATAATTAATAAGGACGCGATGTTAATCGCGAAGATATAAAAAAAACACTCTCACACACGCGCACAAACAGACACACACAATATGTCTATCCCATTTTACGATCGACCTCGGATACGCGCAAGTGAAATCATATTGTCGATCGTCATAATTATTATTATATAGTGACCACTATTATTATTAAATTATTGTTGTCGCATTCAAAAACAACATTGCGTAATTGGCGACTGCACCGGAACTATAAAATATATCACGTCTATGAAAATATTCAACGTTTCCGGTAATCGCGATTTAATAATAATAATAATTTCGTATACATGCACGATATCGTAATATGTTTAATTGCACGTCGGTAACGTCCGTGCATTCAACCGAGCGCCGCCGTCTGCAGTCTGCTGCACGAAGTGCATTTAACAAGTGCATAATAATGTACATGATATTATTATATGGTTAATAGGCGTGGCAATATTGAATTTAATTTCAAGGTCCACAATATTATTGCGCGGCCGCGGTGTTGTCGACCCCAATAAAATCGCACCTATATGGAACTATGAAAGAAACAAGCTGTAGTGAGTGTGAATGGCCCTCTGGATACGTGTATGCGCACGTGTGTGTGTGTGTAGTATAATATTTTACGTCCGGTATTTCCCGTACGGTGATGCGTGTACAAGTGTACAACAGATCAATCATATTATTATTATTATTATTATCTCGTACAATAGTCGTCGTGAGCGCGTCCCGCCGTCGATATAGTCCGTACGCGTTTATTGATTTTTATTATTAATGATTTCGATTATATTATTATTATTATTATTATTATTGTAACACGCGTATACGCGTTCTATATTATAGTATTTCCTTCCGTTACACGCTCCGTATTTTTGTTCGCCCAGCAATATCGTATACACCGTTTCACCATTCACTTCTGCCGATTTAAGGGTTATTTCTAAAATATACAATAATTGCATTTTTACCATGTTATGCGTCTGTAAAAATGTAAACAGTTTAAACCACACTTACTTCAAATATGTATATCAATCGAATAACCACTAAAATCAGTGAAAGCCCTAAAATTTTTCATCGGAATCGTTTAAACTCGATTTGGCTACGTTGCTCCAACCGACATACTTGGCAAACGGTCACGATACGATTTGGAATCCATTACAATTTAAATACAATTTCATACTTCATATATATAATATATATACGATATATAATTTTAAATCATTTATTTTTTTTTAACGGGATTACCGTCTTAGATTTAATTATTTTATACATTCCAATGATATTATTGTAGGTATTAAAATAATTGTCGACATATAGAGATATATTTGAAAGTTATTTTGGGTTACGGGGTTTAGCAGTGCCACAACAACTTACGACATCAAGTCCCTTAACAGCATATTTTTAGACACAAACCGCAGCTGGTTGACCTGTCGTTTTTCCCAAAATCATTGTTATGTCAAAGTATGCATAGGCCCCTAAAATTGTTGACCGATTTCACACCTGCCTAGCCCCGAAATTTATCAAGCGGAGTACTCTGCACGTACAACCCACTCGTTAATCATATATTTATATATTGCAGTGTTTTCAGTATCCTAATTATATTGGACTCATACACTAAAAAAATGTCCATAAAAGGCGCTTACAATAAATAATAATATACGTAACGGTGTACAGATATTTGTATAGGAATTCGGTGAGTTGATCAATGCAGTACCTAATATAAGCATAGGCGCAAATAGTGTTTGAAATTTAGGGGGGCTGTATCTCAGTTCTGTATTGGATTTAGAATGAATTATGTAATTAAATCATTATTTTTTTTATTTTTTTTGTGGGGGGGTATAGCAATCCTAAGGGGGCTAAGCCCGCAAGCCCCACCATAATTGCGCCTATGATATAGGTAATAGTTGTTCAACGCAAATATAATGTAATGATATTAAATTCGAGCAATTTTCTGATCTTTGTAAATCGTCCTAATGTAGCTATTGTCTTATTGATTTAAGCACAGTAATGTAGACAATTTTAAAAGGAAGCTTTAAAATTAAAATTAAAAAAAAAACCTAAACAAGATTCACTAGATATAGTAGATAATATTATTGTTACTTTTAAATTTTATTATAGGTCAATTCACTCTAATATTAAATAAAAACAGTACTAAATGGATTAGTCAGCACGTACAATTTGTTAATATGTTGTGCGTTTGTAAGACGGAGACAACGCGCGCGTGTGTACCGTGTACGGTGTACTCCTCTTAATGGACGAGAATTCAATAATAAAATAATTTCGCGCTTCCGAGAGATATCATTACATAATATTATTATTATTACATAGTTTGATGATGACCCGGCGGCGGCCATCAGTCATCATTGTCGTTAGCCGAGCGCGTCGAAACGATTTTGAAATCTCAAAATCAACATCGTCGTATAAACATAATATAAACAAACGCGCGGGTACACCCGGTGGTCGCACTATATACATATATATATATTATATACGTGTAACGTGTGCTATGTATACGAGGAATGTTCATTCATAAAATAAAAATAATACGAAGTATATACAAATCGTAAACCGCGAAACGTCGACAATGCGCGCACTGCGTACAAACGTATTATTATAATATATTTCGTGATGGGTCTCGTCGTGTTTCCCCCCCCCCTTCAATCTACCACCAATAACGTTTTTTCTAATTAATATATTTCAAATACGATTTAGGATTGCTATACAATTATTATAATTGATATTTGATGGTATTTTGTGGTTTATTTCAACTCAAAATGTGTTGTTTTCGTGTTGCTTGCAGGAAATAAACGAACGGTCAAATAATATAATATGCTATAATATTATAATCTCACGGTGTAAATATTAATTTTAAAGTCGAATTACTGACTTCGGACAGTGCATAATATCAAATCGATGTATAAAGTTGAAACCGAATATCCCGCACGAGCACTATAATATACCCATTATATTTTCCTATTTTATACCTATATCGTGATAAGGAAGAGCCGTAATATAGAGCAGAGTCAGTGCCTAATTTATCCCGCTAAAAGCAGCGGTAGACTTAACCTGCCTACTTTTTTATTGACAATTTTTTTTAATCGGTTCATAAATAGTTAAAAATGAGGGCTTCTCTGTGTGTACAAACAGTTAATAGGTTCAATCCAGTATTCCAGCCAAAGAGACGATGATAGCGTCTGTACAGAAACGCAGCAAAATACCTTATATAGAGGAGCCGGTAAGTAGCGATGATATTCAAAAGTTTCGTTTAATGTGCATATATTATTATAATATTATATGTATGTCAACGAGTATCATACAATTTCGCTATAACGTACATTTTTTTCGATTATTTTTTTTTCGTCAAACGGAAACATCCGCCGCCTTGTAAATATATTTATAACGCGTGGTCATTATTAATTTCGTTTCAATATATAAAATTCGTACACATCGTACATAATAATATGATATTGTGATGATGATTTCCCGACGAGGATAATTTAATACATTATATGTTCACGTTTTGTCGTCCGATAAGACTTATCAACGCGTCCAATGCCGAAATCTGTCTGTGTAACGTACGCACACAATATTATGCATTGTACGTTATTAATTATTATACATTTACATATTGTAATGTATAAACTATTACACTATATACAGGGTGATACACCAAACATGATGTCATTTTTTTCAAATTTTGATTTTTAGTATTATTAAATATAATATAATATACTTAAAGAACAAGTTTTCAAATTATCGAGACTTTTGTATACTTTATTCTTAAGGAGTGGTATGCATTGTTAATACAAATATTTGTTTTTCAAAAGATAAACTCTTTTTTACTATAAACTGTATAATAGATTATATATTTTTTTAAATATTAATAAACCTAATTCAAAATTTGAAAGAGTAGTTATTTTTTAAATGATTTTTTTAAGGATAATACGTATATGGTTCTTAAAAATGATTTTTTTTAAATATTTTATTATACTTGGAGATTTCTTTTAAAGTATAAAATATGTTGGATAGATTAATGGTAATAACTAAAATTTTCAAATCACCATAGTTCCCGTAATTTTCTTCCAAATTCAAGCCTATTATATTTGAATAAATTAAAAATGTCCAAAAATCAAAATTTAAAAAATTGCATTATTGCAGAAAAAAATAGGATGAAAATGCTTTGTAAATCACCTTGAACATAACAATACTGCAGTTATAGTATCGCATATAATACAATTATTGCAGGGCGAGTGATACGAACTGAGTATTTTGTTTTTTTTCTTCAAATAATATACATTATTTTTTTAATAGGATGCACATCGCCGGACATCAATGTCAGTATGCACGCAATATAATGGATTCCGGTAAATATTACGATATTATTATTATTATTACTGCTGAGCCCTGAGTGAACCGACAACCGACAGTGCGATACAAATCAATGAGCGCGCGCGCGTCCTCGTACTCATATTACGATAATAATTTATAATAAAATATTGTTTTATTGATATTTTTTAGACGACACTATTGACGAAACGAAAATCGTGTGTAAGAATCACGGATGGAAAATTTCAGAGATTATCGACAGGCTAACAAAAATGTTTGTCCATAAGGTGTATTCTTATTGTAGCTCGGGGGGTCGTAATCCAATCACATAATAATAGACATTCTGTAGTGTGAAAATATTATGAATCGTTTTGAAACAATTTTTTTTTTATTTCGGACCATTTCAAATCAAAGAAAATATATATTACAATAAAAACGTCCGAGTAGCCCAAAATAAGGAGGCGATGGGTTCGCCGTGCATAATTAAAAATACCAACAATTTCACTTACAGATCAGTAAAAAGCTTCGATTTTGAACACAGTTATATATTATTATATAGAACACTTTTGATCGATTTAAAGTGCTAGTCCTCCGCAGAATTCGTGTCGAAAATGTACACAGAAACTTCTATATTATAGAGTCTAAAATGTATATAGGCACTTTATACCTTACTCCGCTTCCAGTGATAGGACGGAATGGCGGCTATGGATGATGATATCCGAATTCAACTGCGGTTACAATTTTTCGAGACAAATAGCTAGTGACTGTCGTTGGTTTAACATAGAGGTTATTGGCCAGACGATTCGCAGGTGACCGTCAACATGTAATATAGAACATAATGGTACTTGATGCGGTATTACAGTAGTTATACCTAGCTATACGCGTTAACCAATATACGTAGGAAGTAGATAGATAGGCAATGGTAATATAATACCATTGTGTGGTTGGTATGTAGTTATGATACATGACCTATCCTGGTATATCAAGTGATTCATTTAACGTAAGATACTCATTATTCGCTTTATTTACTGAATATATTTTTTTACATTATTTAATGATAACGTTCATTTTTAATGCCTCATTCCAAACCAGAATGATTTTTGAAGTACTTCTATAGTTCTATCTATGAAAATTAAATTTTTTAGAGTATTGTATTAGTAGTAATTTTGGAGTTAAAGCGTTAGTATTTAAGGTATACCTAAATGAGCGGAATGGAGTTATAAGTGGTTACTCCGAAAAATTCTTATCCACTATACTCATTTTAACTTAAAATACTTAATATTACTAATTAACTACTTGTAGAAATTTGATTTTTGTAGATAGAAATACTCCAAATAATTAAGAATAATAATTCTGCTACGGAACATAAAATTTAAAAAGCCATAAACTTAAAAAAAATGATAGTGATAAAAAATGGTAAAAAACAAATTTTCTTTCCAAAAACGTTGTTTTATATTGACTATAAATCATGTAAAAAAAAATTTCATAACCTTTTCTATAATTTTGTGTAATAATGAATGTCTTATGTTAAATAGATCACTCCGTATATTCATTTGACAACGTCCTTATATAATATCTTTTATCCATCATAGCTCCGAATCGTCAAATATTTAGTAGAATAATAATTTATCGTTTATCATTTTAATTGCAACAAACTATAATATATAACAGAACGTACTTTAAAAAAATACGCCCCTCGGCGGTCGATTGTGTTCGGCTTTTTACGTTTGTTTATGTTCGGCCCGAAAATAAAGTAGGCATTATATATACACCTACATCAAATCATTTATATATATTTCGATTAAATCTCAATCTCTACAATATTGATCGAACGGACTGATAGTTATAACTTATAATATATATGGAAGGTTGGTACCTCTATCGCATATATGTATATAGGTAACGTATATATATATCATATATATATTATATTATTATATATATTTTGTATTCTTTCTGTTTCCGCCGCACGAATCACTGATTCCGGTTATTGCTAATTGGTTTATACTTTAAAAACACAACAAAAATCTACCTCTGTAGTTCAGGCTTAATGTTTTGTATTTATTTTTTTACGTAAATTCTAATACATAATTATATAATATGCATAATTGTTTATTTTATTTCCCTCGCAATGTTCAGGAAATCAACGGTTTTAAGAATGTCTAGAGAAATATTTTATAATTAATTCAAGACTCATAAAACAAATTTGACGAATCATATCCATTATAATATAAATATATCACATCGATACACCAATATACGCACACAGAAAAAAAAATATCAAAGAATTTGGCACATTAATCAATTAATAGAAGGTCGAATTTATATACTGTAAAAACATTGAACCGCGATGATGTCATTGACTCACTGGTAGAATGTAAATATAAGTTCAAGAGTTGATTATTGCGTACAATTTTTTCTTTATTCTTTTTAATAATCACGTATATCTGCAGGTATCTATATTATTTAGACACATCAAAATAAATGTCGTATGATGCATACATGATAGTATGCACTTATTACGCAGTTGTGCATGCATTCCGATTATATTTATTCTTCTTATAAGCTCTTCACAAACTTCACAACAGTACACAACCACTACTATGTTTTGGGTATTTTGATACTGCACCATCGTAACTAAGTAACACTATAATATAGCACTCAGCAGTAACGACACTAATACAGTGTGATTCACTGCTGCAAACATACTCACCCCATTTTTCAATTACGCAGTTATTTAAAATCTGATTTTTGGAATTTTAAAATATATATCTACACATCTACATATTTTTAAAATGTTGACAAATTTGTACTACTAAAGGAATGTCTTGTGTAAATATGAACTTCTATTTTTTAGACGAGCAACCTTTTTAGTAGATGTTTTTGAACATTTCCCACGTATCAAAATCAAATCATAGTGAATTAAGGGTATTAAGTTTGGATGATATAATGGCTATATTATGGTGATTTTAAAATGTAAGTAATAATTAATATTAATCTATCAACGTTTATAATTTGTAGAAAATATAGACCAAATATAACAAATACTACACCCTGGCACCCTGCAATATTACATCTGTTCAATATTTTTGTAGAATCATTTTTATGGGCTATTATCTTCAGTAGTATAAAACTATAAACAAATAACTGAGAAACCGCTCGTTAAAATTTTGAATTAGATATATCAAAATTTTCAAAGTAATTTACAGTAAAAGAGCGAATGTTTATTTTAAAAATATAAGTTTACCACATGACACTCTTTAAGTAGTACGAAAAACTCTATAATTTAAAAATATGGTTTTGAAGTATGTACATTTACAAATTTCAAAAATCAGAATTTGAATAAATTCATTTTTTAATGAAAAAAATAAGAGTAATCATACACGGAGAATCACTCTGTATATAATAAAATTGAATTTAAAAACTTTAACACAAGCGAAAAACGTTTACGAAATGGTTCTTATACATACTTGGTATCTAATAAAATATACTTAATAGTATTATTATAGTATAATATAATCCGAATACCTATACATAATATAATATATGTATGTACACTACTATGTACTATGTATAAAGTCGTTTGGCCGCTGATCGTTGCAGATCTGTTATAGACCAGTTTATCCGGAATCTCGTATTTACCGTACTCGCACAATACATCGCGGTAACGGTAATTATTTGAAAATGCCTATTGTTACGCTATCGACTGTATGAACAATTTTTTTTCGAAATACATTCGCATACTCGACATTGCTGCAGTACATCGTTTTTGGTATAATTTCGCGTCGTCTATATGCATACAATATGTACGCTTCACAATGGAAACTTGGATCACTGAATTCCTAAGCTGACAAAAAAATACAAAAAAATTCGCTTATTCGGCTCTATTGTTTTCCGGTCTCGCAATGTATTTATTTTTGTTTAAACCCGATTCGATGAGCATCGCCAATGAATTTTTCCACTGTTGAATTTTTTTTTTTTTTCGTTTTCAATCTGTATTAGAACATTAGATCTGATAGTTACGTGAAGCCTGCAACTTTCGTTGAAACGAAGTTTTCTGGAACTTGATAGTTCAATTTTACGTTAGTAAAGTGGTACATATATCATTTGAAAAAAAAAATACGTGTTCGTCACTATAGATTAGGTAAATTTAAAATTATTCTTACCGGAGACTCGAGAGACTATGGTTTTATCTTTTTTGACGACGGCGTCGTGATAGCGCCATCTGTTCGACAGGTTACTATACATTGTTTGTGTTCTTAACAGGTTTTTAAACTCAATGGCTTACTCCGATACATTCGTAAGCTGTTTTGAGAGTAAGTGTGTATGTATAAAAAATTACTTGATATCAACAATGGTGATGTAGTCATTCTAATACAATTAATAATATAATAACACATGTATATATGAAATAATATTTCATGGCCAATGACGAGTGAGTACTATTTGTATACCCAAAATTCATGACCATACGGTGAAGAAATAGGCCATTCAGCTAAGTGAAACAGATGTGCTTCATTTGTGTACTTACAATAACTGTTGTAAACAGGTGTAGCTGGTTTCGAAAATATTATAATTGTACGTTTAATGTTAAAAATAATGACATGATCCGTTTTTAGTTGGCGTGAATCCAAAGAATGAAAAAAAGAAAAATTAAGAGTAACGACAATAATGATAAGATATGAAATGCTACCGTGGTTCGAATCCAATGAGGCGATTACAAAATAAATGACAAATGCCACAAGAAAAATAGTTATTAAATTATAACGTTGTACAAAAATGTCATCAACGTACAAAAGTTATTAGTAAACGTAAACCGTATCGACAAGACAGCGGTAACCGAGCGTGTGGTAATAACTACTATACCTACTTATCTTTTTCGACTAAAATATTGGTTATTATTTTATTAATTATTTTATACCACGAAAGAAATTTTCAATTGAAAAATTAAAAACTTTTATCTAATCATAATATTACGATTTGCTGGAGTGGTGGACTTTTAGACTGTATTCTTATATCTTATGAACATCAAAACCGGAATCAAAACATTCAACACTACGTTAAAGCTAATGTTATTGAATACATCAACTTGCACAACACTTTATGTTATTCTATCATCGTCTATGATCACAAATCTATACTCTATAATATTGAAGTACCTGCAAGCCTTTTTGTTTTTGTTATTTTAAGTATTTTTAAACAGTTTAAATTAAGTTGTGTGTAAAATAAAACCAACTTTAAGAAGTTGAATGTTATACTTTTCACTTTTTCAGTATTTATAAATTTATAATGAAAAGAACACCGTACAGTGAAAAGTTTTTGGAAAGAAGGAAACTTGAATTAAGTTAATAATTGTTTTTCATCAAATTCATAAGAACTAATAAAACGCAGAAAAATTATAAATATTAAAACAATTTCCATTTCTTGAAAATATTTTTACGATAATCTAAGAAGAGAAAAAACATTCTTATAAAACGAAATATTTTGTTCAGTTAATAGGTAATTATAAATTTAAATAAAAAATAATAATATAAACGCCCATCACAGTAACTTTGTCTGATGTCCGCGAAGTAATCTCCCTCTTCCCTTCAACTGTCCAACCAATTTGAAAAACGTGTTAATATATAAAAAGTTATTTACAAATATTAACAGGCTGGTTTTAAGATTTCATAATATTTTTTATTTTTTTGTCAATTTTCCTCGTTTTTGTACACCAGAAATGGTTTAGGTATACCTTATAATTTTTAAAATATTTTTATGACAAGTTTATTAGGGAATTCTATGAGCAGTATGAACCATTTCATTAATTCGTAAAATATTGGCTAATTTTTCGAATAAAAAAGAATTTCGTGTAAAAGCCGATTTACGTCAATAATATCACATAAAAATAAGTTATAACTTAATTTGTTTTTTTTTAGTATCTATTTACTCATAGATGAAACTAAGGTGTGCTAAGCTCCCTAAATATATTATATTTAATAATAAATCACAAAAAATATTTTCTTCGACGAGGAACACAATTGGCTTAAAACGAGTGTGCGCTGCAACTCCGCAAGACTTTCTCAAATTTGACAAATGTTTTGATTTGTTCTACCATTTAAGCAGTGTCCTGTGACGATATCAACTTATTTTTCAAATGTGAATCAACCTTTATTACTATAAATTATTAAACTGATTTTGTAATTATAAATATAAATAATTGAAAATATGCGTGGGTAAATGTATGCCATGGCATGAATGCCATACCACAAAATATGACGGGAAGATACTGATTATAATAAATAAACCAATATTATTGAACACGCACGAATAGTGTAATACATTTTTGATAGAGATACATCGTATAGGTATATCATTAGAACTTCAAATTTAATTATTAATTTTTTTGTCTTATTTTTAAATTGTATTTGTAATTAATACATAAAACTATTTGTATAAATCATAAAAATTATAGAAAATAGAATATTCACATTAAAATAAGTATGTAATGTTTTTAAAGTGATGGATGAAAGGCGGCCTTTGGGGCTTATAATATAAAGCGTGTGCTCAATTCCCCGTATGGTAATTTGGCTCTGCGACGGATTAATACTGTCTAGCGATTGGGTGTATGTGCTGCAGTGAAGATATACCCCATGGTTTAATGGTGGGTACATGTTAACCTAAAGTTGAATAATTATATTGCGAAACCGTGCGGACGCGTAGTGCACCACCGTGATTCGTAAACACGCAACGTTTCCCGGAAAATTGTATCATAACATAATATTATAATAAAATATGCCGGCGAAACCTAAAATCGAAAATTTTTTCAATAGCCCGGAAACACATTTTATTTGCGCATCACTGGTTCCTCATTAGTGCAAAAATAAAGTTGATTTTGCACCCGTTGCGCTTTAAGTTTCGGCATAACATTTATACGCTTATTCAGTTCTCAGGCATAGTGTAGTATTTGTATACTTCAAAAACAACAGTGTCGCGCGAGTTCAGTTGACATTATTAATAATATTAACTCTCTTTTAATTATGTGGCGGATGATTCATAAAAACGTACGGCGTCCTAACGATATAATTTACAATATTCGATTATGCGCGACAAATCGACGATTCATAGACCATAGACGTGATGGTCGTACTCGAAATGTACGCATGGTCGTTATCGTGCTATCATTATTTTATCATGTTATCCTTTTACAATAATATATACGTATTATATATTTACATGTATATGGATATTGGATATATATAAATGTATTGTATTTGATACTATCGGCACGTCAGACGTACTATTCGTCATTGCACGGAATGATGGCGAGTGCCCACTCTTTTAATTTCCTAATGTCATCGGATAATACATTATTATTTCATATTATATATTATTATTATTGTTATCGAAATGACGTCGAGTTTGAAGTCGTGAATTTGTTTTTCTCTCATAGTCGATCGATGCTCAGCGCTATACCTACTATTTAGGTGCATATCAATCATCAAATGACTTGATATAAAAAAATTCTCTTTGGCGTTAAAACTATACATATTATAACAACATAATAGGTAACCTACACTAGGTAATGTTAGATAACCTACCTACACTTATGAAATTAAAATATGTTCGCGGTTAATCTAAATATTGTATTTTGTAATAATAATAATAATAATGTTACGTAATATATTAATCTACGTTTACTATATTATGATATACGTGTATTATTACTATTACTATTTAAGAATGCAAATACGACAATATCATATTATAAATGTAAAACGGTACTAAATTTAGTTGAAAAGATAAGCGGCAACGATGAATTTGAGATGGTGGCGGAGATAGAATTAGGGTCCCGACTGAGCAATTTGACCAGTGATTCCGGAAGTTTAGAATTTTTCATTTCCTGGATACGTCTATGTGCGGCATTCGATGGAAATACGTGCTACTATTATTACTACCTTGTAGTGCATATTATAACTATATAAGTTTATTGTATTTAAAACGATTATATCATTAACAATCGTATATTCTGCAAAACAATAAAATACAGTGTTATATCCGAGTGCTCTGGTTATCTATAATCTGACTCACTTTGCAAACATCATAATAGTATATTATTATAATGCTATACGGGTATACGGGTGTTTCGTAGTTTATTTCGTATTATTATTTTCGTATTTATTTTTCGTTTTATTTGTGGTTCCCTCTTGCGATGAGTAACGTTAATGTCGTGTACTCGAGCGATGATTTGAACAAAACGTCCAACACGATGACCTCGAGCACCAACTTACAAACTACAGTAAAATAATATCTAATACGGTAAAATAAAAATTACCCAACTAATTTGAGGTCTCGACAAAGCCGATACAAGTCGCCGATAGGAAATCGAGAGCGAATGCAAAACAAAACTTAAAACGGTTAAAGCCAAATGCAACGAATAATATGACGGAGAATTCAGAACGGCAAAACATAAGAAACCACCCGCTCCCCCATGTATCGAATAAGATTCTCTTCAAAATCATTAGCATATAACCATATTATATGAGTGTAGACTTCTAAACTCGGCAATGCGGTTGCAATGGGAGCCTTCCAGACACTTGGAAACCAGCCATAATCGCAATATACACAAAAACAGGAAAACCTAATAAGCAATAATTCAGTAACGAATTGCAGACCTATTAAGTCTTCTTTCGGGTTTTTTGAGATTCTACGAACGATTTTCGTTCTCCGGAATACCAGCAGAAAACGGCGCAGTACCATTATTAATAGTTTCGCAGAACAGAACGTGGAAAATTCTACGTATATAACGTATATTTTTTAGTTTACGAAAATAAAATTTTTTTTATTTTGGTATATAGTCAGTGGACGTTCATATAACATATTATAATATCGTGGAGACCGTTCAGAAAACAACCGTTCTCGTCGTCGTTTTTATATATAATATATCTATACGGAATGTTATATTATATTATGCGGACGGCGCTTTGGAAATTTATATTCACGGCATGTCATGCGAGAACGAAAAACCGATAAGTGCGAACGACGTTCGTGCGCCAAAGTCACATCGATCGATGGCGGTGACGGCGACGGCGGTGACGGCGCGGTCAGTAAGGATAATAATATCCTCGGCTACAAGGCGCCACGGACTAAAACGGTCGGCTGCAAGGCAATACACGCACGTACTCCACATGCATATACAAAGATAGGTATATAAGTTTGCGTTTAATATAGTATGACATAATATTGTATATTGTACATACTATTTCGAGCAGTGGTGTGTCGAAGGGGATAATCGAGAGGCTGCAGTCACCTCTGAGATTTTTAAAGGTTACGGGTGAGTACCTATAGACGGTGGCCAATGGGCATAATTGTTTAGTAACAACTATAGTATTTTGGTATTAACTATACGATAAGTACCTAGTCAAAAATATGTCGATCAATGATTTAATTGGGTTTTGGGTGGAATATTAAATTGTAGCTCAGAAGTATTTAAAGTTGCGCGATTCGAGAGACGAAACGCAATACACAAAGTACGAAGTTTGCGAATCGAAAGAATCGCCGGAAACGATACGGGTACTTTTGCACTTTTGATGTGAACACGCAAATCGAGGTGGAAATTTGAAGACAAAAACGTTAAATCATAAGTTAGGTACAACATACCGCACAAAATGTTTAACGCTGCGAGTAACTGCAAAAATGAATATCTATACTTCGACGATGATATGCCGAAATATAAGATCAAATAAAAATGTTCAAAAAAATGAAAAAAAGTGATTTACAAAACGTTAAAAACTCTTATCCATTTTAAAGGCGTATTCACACCGATACAATTGCAGACGAAAACGTACATAGATAATATTATAATTAGTGCCCGGATTTCAATGTATATAGTGTTTTTGATACTCTATTATATAGGATAATGCATTTCGAGTACATAATTAATTTAATGTAACAAATACCTCAAAGGTGACACTTTTATTTTGTATTTTTTGCATTATTCGATGTTTTTTTCATTTTTTAACATTTGATTTTCAGTTTATTTTTATATATTTGCATATGTTAATAAATTGTACGAGTTTATAGTGTAAATTAGATAATTAAAAATATTGTTTTCATAATATTTTCTTTAATAGTTTATAAATGTTTTGCGTCTATACCAAATGTCATTCGTTCCATATCACTATATATTATATGAATGGAATAACGTTTTTATCTATTACTAACGATTATAAAATGTTAATTCGTATTACTCAAACAAATAACAACATTAACATTTGTAATTACCAATTGGTTAATTGGAGATACATCGCGAACGCATTTATTTCTAGTATATATACTGTTAATTTATTCAGAGTTTGTTGATTTGTTTTCGTATTATTGTTATAGTTTAGATAAGGGTAAAAAAGTTTTAAAAATACTGAAAGTTAAAACGTCTTTTCCTATCGCTTGCGTAACTTCGTGTGTATAAGAAAAAATTTTGTAATTTTTCGAGAAAATTATTGCATTATTTAGTTTTTAGAACATTTAAATCCGGCCCTAAATGTATAATATAATACCTACGCATTATTATTACTCAACCGCACGCAAGTCGCATATTTCGGTTTCGGTATCGTGTTGCTCATGACGTATAGTATGGGACCTGGCAAGGATGCGAGTGCCGTTCGCCAGCGGCTATAGGTGCAAAAAAATGTTGCCGCGACGGTCTTTAATATATAGTCACAAAGTCTGCGACGTTTAAAAATAAAACCGTAAACGCTTACCGTGGTACGTAATGAAAAACTGGGGCGACTACGACGACATTTATTTACTATATAGGTAGATACCGAAAGACTCTCGAACACGTACGACGCACTCGCGCGCGCTGCCTACCCGTGATTCACACAGATCAGTCAAGAGTGCGAACCGGCGGTTGAAAATCACTGATTTAGAGTAGGTAAATAAAAAAATGAACAATATCCAAATATCTCAAAAAAAAAAAAAAATGATACACACACGTATATACAATATACATACTTACATGGTTATTATTATTTAAAACAAAATCAGTAGTCGAATGAGAAACATTTCCCACGATGGATAAGATTAATTTACTATAATATTGTAATAATGTGTAAAAATGAAAAATGTACATTCTAATAAAATACACTTTGATAATATTTATGATAAAAATTATCAAAATCTAGCCTCATAAAAGTGTCTTATATTTAGAGGTTTTTCTATAGATAAGTAGTGAAAATGCTCGCGTTCCCGAAAAAATGTTTGCTATTTGGAGGTATCCACTATTTAGACTTTAGAGGGAGGTTAGGAGAAATTTACTTAAAAATAATTAACAAAGAAATTTGTCCTTCATACTTCATCATTAAATTTTCCTATATGTTTACCTATACATGTAATTTCATGAACTGCTACAACTATAATATGTAATGTACAATATGAAAAAATATTATGATGAAATTCAAAGAAATAAAAAATTGAAAATTGCAAAATCACTTGTGCGAGTGTGACCCAGTGGTAATTTAAGCAATTAACTTATTTTTAATTGAGACAAGTTAATAATTTTCTTCATATTAACTTTATTTTTAATTGCTGAACTTTTAGAATTAAGTATTAGGCATATTGTTTGTATATATACTATCAATTTATAACGTTATTGACTTTCGCGTAAATTAATTAACTTAAGCTAGTTTTTTTTTTATTAATTTGGCCAACTTTAAGTATAATCCCTTACTTATTTAATATTCAGTGAAACAGGTGTGTGTAATTATACATTATTATATTGCACATCACGAATGATGAACCTAATTCATTCACTTGTTCTATACAGAAGAAAGAATATTATCAAACTCGATATGTTCACATGATAATAAAGGAACTTGAGTACTTCAGTATACAAGACATACTTATAGGCGTGCCACGGGGGCAGCAGAGGCAGCATATGCTGCCCCTGGACTTTCTTTGGGGCTACCGGGGCTGGCAAATATTAAATAATGGGGCTCGGTAAAATTATATTTCTACAAATGATTTTTTTTTTTTTTTTTGGAAAAGTATAGATAAATATTTTATGATTATAGAATTTACCAATATAAAACTCATAGACCTGTCTACTATAAAAAGGAATAGTCATGATTTTTAATCGTAAATATTTATCATATTATAAATAATAAATATTAACTATAGGCTTGTGGAAAAGTACGCCTTTAGTAGTTTAGTACCTTACTGACTACTGTACAACTTTTTATCCAAAAAACAAATAACCAATACAATTTTAATTTTGATACCTAAACCCAATACTCAATAGTAAAAAAAGTAAAACTATGGGCCGATTTTAATGGTGAATTTTAAGAATGGACATGGGCCGAATTAAAAACCGGAGGCTGCGCGCGCCTATGTGACACATAGTATGACCAGGACTGCATATTTAGGGTAAGTGCATGACTTAAAAAGATTAGTTTATGTATATATATATATATATTTAAGCAGTCAAAAATTAAATTAAAATATTGTTATAATAAAGTACATATACTAAGAGATATGAATTATTTTCACATAATTTACTGATCGGGTAAATGTTTCGTATCGTCAACTTTGTAATTTATTGAATGATTATTTTAAAAAGGTATTTGATATCAACCATATTTAATTGTTATTAAAATAATATAGTATCTTAGACTTTTTTTTTCGCAATCTCTGCTTCGGATGAACAAAAATTAGATAATCGATACTCGGGAGTGACATATAAATAGTTTTCCATGCATAAATTCTGAATATTACCCCGAGTAAAATAATGGTTAAATTTGATTATTAGTATGGCGACAACACACTGCAATGGCTGAAAATTATGTATCCGTTGTGTATAACTTATAACTCGTACAGGCGTTCAGCCGAAAACGCTACGCCGTAAATGTGTAATATATGTTAGCTAGCTTCTTTCAGAAACGCAGAAATTCAATTATCTAAACGTGACCATACATATATTTCGTTTCGTTGAAAGTGATAATAAATCGACAAATTAAATTAAATTACGGCTGTGTTCGCCGCCAGCTGTAAAATAATACTCAGAAATCCACTGTAGAATGTATACACAAAGTTTATATGCGTTTCAAAATCAATTTCCATAGCTTTTTTATACTTATACGCCCGAATAAAATATCCAATAGCGCTTTAATAGTCGACAAATGTTTGTATACCGTATGTCTACGTCCGGTCGAAACGGTATAATATAATAATACGATAATCTTTTAACTTAAAAATCAATATTGTTTTCTTGGAACGGAAACTGCGTTTCCGCGGTCTTTAATCTCTTTAAATCTAAAAACATGTCGTTTTGTAAAACGAAAACGGTATTAATTTTGTCCCGGTTTGAATTCAATGCGATGAAATGAAAATATTTCCACTATTCTCAAACTGATATAAATGTGCGTGTGTTATGTGATCTAATTTCAAAAACTATTGCCAACTACGTTGAACTATAATAAATGCTAAGTCTAATTTTTTTTTTTTATTACATTTTAGACTATGAATAATTGGTCAATACTGTAATTTGAACAATTTCCAACTAACGGAAGCTGCTAAATAAGCATATATTATAGTACGTGTCTAAAATACGTACGCGTATTTCCTATTAACCGTATTTTTAGATTAAAATCAAATTCAGCACAATTTATTATAATAAATAGTGTAGAAATACTTGATATGGAAAATAGTTTTCGTTTTAAGCTTTAAAAAATCGCACAATTAGCATTTTTTTTTTTCGTTTATAATAAATCTTCGATCAGCTATAATACTACACAGGAATGCTAAATTAAACAACTACAAGCGCGTCAAAAGCTTTGAGTGCATTGAACTGCATTCGTTTTTATTCGAGTGGATTAGATTTCATGTGAAATTATAATAATAATGTATTCGTATCCTAATCGTGACAGTGGACAAAATACGACAATGACAGTGATCGGCTAAGAAGTTATTATTATACACAAACCAGTTTTTGATAAAATTGATTTTGTTTTTTGGTGTAATTTATCGTAAATACTTCAAATTTGCATATAGATTCTATAAATGAACATAATTTTCAAATTATTTTTTAGGCATTTTCTATTTCTATTCGTTTTAGTATTCTTTCTATAAACGTTGATAACATTTTTTCGCTTTTTTAAAATGCTTGACAATTTAACACAACATCTCACGTAAGTTGTTCTTATAAATTATAAATACGTAAAAAAATATTTAAAACACATAAATGGATTTTTTTTTAGCATTTGAAGTTCAAATTTTGACAAAATTTCAAACTGTTTTGTAGTTGAAAATGTATAAAATTTGCAATTTTTATAGCTACTGCTTGGAAAATAAATACAAAGTTTCTTATAAGTGGTTTATACTGAAATCAAAAGATCCAAATATATATATGAGCATAATTTTTTTTTCGTAGACATTTTAAGCTCAAATTTCGACGATATCAAATAACATACCATACAATATACTTAATACTATAGGCCGATAGTCCATCTTCGCTCAGAATCGTTTTTCATGTATAATGTTATACCATTGAACTCAGATTTAACGCATATATTACTGTGATCCACTCGACACCTACCGCACAACAAACCTGTATCAACTTTCTCACGTCTGCATTTGTATAGAATATATTTGTAATGACTATTTTTAAAACGGTGTCAAGTGAGGGTGGCAAAATTGTTTTTCTATTTTTACTTGTAAATTAGATTACGGTTTTTTTATTTGTAAATTTACTACGAGTTACAAGAAAACATGACGCAATACTTAGTTTGATTTACAATGAGCGATGTTCCAAAATCGGGTCGAAATGGACGGAATGGGTAGACGGTATAATTATCAGAGTAGTTTGACAGGAACAAACCGTAATCTTCTACGTTTTATTATTCTGTGTATACCAATTAATTGTAAATTACCACTTAGACTTTGATTGATAAACTAATATTAATTGCCATAGGTAAACAAAAATACTACGTTTTATTCGAAATTGTTTGGAACTAATTCAATATTAATTATCCCATTAAAGTTGATATTTCAAGAACGAAAAATATTTACATTTTAGATAAATACATTTAAAACATTTTGAATTTAAATCAGTAATGTTTGTTACAATATTTACCGAATGAGTTCAGATACGTTAATGACTATTAGGACAGTTTAGTCGATACATGTGGGTGTGATTATTTGGCAAATATATATTGTTAAACGGTTCAGTGAAATTATAGGTTATAGATAAGATAACATTGAATAGGGCCGTCGTTATTATGCGCAAAGGTTTGATACGGTCGTGAGATATCAACAAAAATGTCAAGAAAGCATAAAATGTATTTTGAGTTAGTTCTGCGTTGTGTATAAAATGTGTCATCATTAAAATACTCTATTATAGAGATGCGGGTTTTTTATACGAGTAATTACTGTAGCGTAGACGATATTTTAGGGTATAACTCAATATTAATACACGAACGATACGATTGAGATTTATCATTTAAAAACGAACATTAATAATAATTAATAATAACGAAATTTCGTAATCGATATCGGGCGAAAAGATACGTATTAATGTCATGAACAATTTCAAAACCGATTCAACCCGTCGCTAAAGTAGTATAAAATATTTTATACATGTAATAGTCATGTATATTATATTTGTAGTTGTGGTTTGTGTTTTTCTTTGGGCTTTTTTACATTTTAAAATTGTGCTTGTTATTTGTGGCTATATCCACGAGAGGTAAAATATCAGTTTTGTCGGTGGTGTTGACGGTCGGTGTACGTATATAATATGTATAGTGTATACGGTAGGTAATGGATACATATAAAGTGATTCATCAACCTTGTTCACCACCATTTTTTTTTTTTGAATAATGAATTTATTTATATTCTGGTTTTTGGAACATTTAAGTATGTACTTACTTAAGCATTAAATGCACCTTTTTAAGTACTTAGATTACACCGTTGGAGGAGTGTCCTGTGGTGATACCAAATTCGTTTTTCGAATGAGAATCATTTTTTAACATGTTGTCATGTTGATGTATCTAAATAATTAAATCGAAATTCCGACAAGCATCTTTTGAATTATATAACTCTGTGTATACTTATATGAGTTATGATAATAACTATAATAAATCCATAATAATAGGTTTGTAAGATATAGGGGTTTTATTTTAATTTCTAATTAATATTACCTACATATTATTATATTATTATATAATCTTTTAATATTTTATAATTTGTAAAAATTGTCTAATTATAACAATTATTACATACAATATAAATTATTTTTAAATTTTAATAAAACCATTGTTAAGGGATCTAGGAATCTATAAATACAATTTTAAATTTCCAACTCAGAAACAACCCATCGAATTTTGATAAAATATATTAACATTTTCATATAAAAATCATCTGCTTGACAATATTATTGATAAAAAAGTCTGGTTTTCATTTGATTAAGAGAAATTTGTATTAAGTATAAGAAATCTGAGTATTTTAAAATAGGGTCGTTAATTAGGTATAGTTAAAAATTTCAAAAATCAAAATATTTGAATAAATTCATTAATCAATACAAATTTGAGTGTGAACACGCTTGATAAACCACTCTGTATACATACACACATACATACACATACATATTATATACATATGTATGCCCGTAATACAAATCGAACCCGGATCAATTTCGGTGTACTCGTCGTCGGAACATTTGCACAGCGACTGACAGGTTTGGTATTCGGGACCGTCTGGTGAAATACGTGACAGAATTTCTCGTTTCGTTCGTATTTCGATTTTCTACTTACACGGTACATAGTATAGACTAGGTAGTCAACACTATATATATTATTGTTGTTTATTTATTTATTTTTTCTTTCCCCGAATGACAATAAGGACACACGTCCGCGCAAAGTTAAACCCGTGGTCCCGGTCACTGCCGGTTACACTTCGACGAAATAATATAATATTTGATGAATGTCACCCCAAACGTGTACCTAGGCACGCATCATCACTGCAGGACAGAAAATACTATCAATAAATTCCAATCGACAAGACGCGTAATCGCACTCTACGATAAACAAAATGCTATATAATCGGTAAATACACGGAGGATAACATAATATATTATAGGCATTCTAACGGCGAGTCTAAAATAATATCTGTTCTACTATAATTACATTATATTTTGTACCCGCAATTTAAATTTAAATTAAATATGAATATTATTAAAATGGATTTTTTCAACGATCCCTTTTAAAAACGTGTCTATATTAATTTTGCCAAATCCTATATCAAAATGTATGTCCTATACAAGTTATAATACTCGTACCTATTCAAGCAGTGTTTTTTTTTTTCATTAATTGTTGATAATAACAGTTTTGGCAGTTTTACTAAACGCCACTCAAAAATTACAGACAGATTTCCACAAATGATATGTGAGAATATAAACACATCTACTAATACGCACTAACGCACTACGATGCGGAGTATAATATTAAGTGTATTTATTTTTTTCCCTTTCGTAGATAATATGTTTGGCGCAGATAAATTTCCTGGCCAAAATTTTGTTCAGATATTTTTTTTCGTGATTCAAACTGTGATATGAGTGTCCGGGTGGTATATTAATCTAGGCGTACTACCCGAGGTATTTTGTTCAACATTTAGTCGTGTTCCCGCGTCACCTGAAAAAATACGTGACAACATTTGCGGTGGGAGAATTAACGGCTACAAAATGAACAATCTGGCTGGTAACCGTTAACAGCACATGGGACACTGACCGTGTCCGTGTGACATATTATAATAATTAAATAACAAGTGACAAGTCATACACACAAACCGGCAATATATGACGAACCACCAGCCGTCGTATATGAGTGAACATAACCGTACCCATGCGACAAGTTATTCTCCAATAGAACAGAAATTAAACAACGAGCAAAAATAGTTAGTATCAGTGATTGTCTGTAAGTCATGACATTGATCACAGTTACCTATATATTTTAATAATTAACATAATAAAATATATTATTTAATAAATAATATAATGAACATTTATAATACTGTCAAATAAGCAGCAAAACGGATGTGCGACGCAGTACAATAATATTATTATAAAAACAAAAACAACTGTAAGAAGTATACGTAGGTATCTACATTGGTTTATAATTTTAAAAAAAACATCATCATATTTTACACTTACATTTGCCAAATGTACAAATATGGAAGAAAACACGACGTGTTTCCCAGTTGCAAAATCGAGGATTTTTAACCTGTATAGATTTTGTACCAGTACTAAAATAAAATAATCATTTTATTATACTGGAAATGGAAATATTTTAATTTCGTTATTAGAATGTCGTGCAGATTATCGTTTTTTCGTAATTATGCATGTACGCACATTGACGAAAGATTTAACCTTATATCGTCCAATGTATAGGAACTAGGAGGTACCACACACAATTAAAATGCTCGGAAAATTATTTTCACATATTTAGTCCTCTTTGACGTGGTTGAGTTGGTGATTTGATGGTGGAGGGGGGATAAATGGTAGGAAATACGGTTCACTAATTATTAAGGACAAAAAATGCTATCCATTTTGATGTTTAGTATTTTATAATTACAATTAAAATTATAATCAACCTAAGGTAACCTAGTTTGGTACAATATATATATTACATATGTGAATTGACTCAACGTGTCATGTCTAGAACAATTTTTTTCTTATTCGTTATGTTCTCGGCGCTAATATTTTTCAATTCCTCCACAATTTAGTATGGTGCTGTATCCCTATAATATCCATATAGTGCCCGCGCAAATACTACAGCTACAGCATCAGTTGATGCTGATCTACGCATATAATATATCACTGTTGTAAGAAACGTACCTACTCGTTTAGAGCTGTGCGAGATGTCAAGACTTAAGCTCCTACAAAATACTAACTGCTGGTACACGGCAACACAATAATATTATTTTCGCGAACGCGTCGGACCTTCGTTATTGTTGTCACCCCGGCAGACAGGTATAATCCAATTACGCACCGTTTGTCGTGCAGACGATATTTCACACGCGCACGCACACGGACACGAGAAATCAAAACACACTCTATACACATACAGCAACGCTGGTTTCCGCGCTACGTTTGTAATTCGTGTGTACTGTGTATTATTATTATTGTTACAACATACAGAGCGATTCACTAAGCGTGTTCACACCGTTTTTTTCCTTTCAATAACTAATTTATTCAAATAATGATTTTTGAATAGTTTGTACAACTTAAGTGGTGTCCCGTGACGATACAAAGTTTTGTTTTTTTTTTTTTTTAAATAAGAACCATCACATACTTTTACTAAAAAAGTCATAGATATTGGTTTTTTAAAACGCAGATACGTACCTAATTCATAATTCAAACGAATAGTTTTTAGATCCTAAAAATTCCGCCACGAAAATAAAATATTATATAATATTATGTATGTAACAATATTTATTATATACTTAGACGTTAGACCATTTTTATCATTATATATTTCAAACCCCTTATCGTGGGCCTATTATCCTCCGTGCACAAAGTTAACTCAAACATTACTCGTTCGAATTTTGAGCACACATTAAATGATTTCCAAAATAATTTTTAAAAATGTAGATATGGAGATCCTTTTTAAATAGAAAGACAGAAGTTTTTATCTCCGCAGGTCACTCCTCCGGTAGTACAAAAAATTTCAAGAATTCGAAAATATTTGTCTTTGAATATATGTACTTAAAAATTCCAAAAGTAAGTTTTTGATCAACTGCATTGTTGAAGTAAAAATGGGGTGAGCAATAAGCACGCTTATTACTGTATGCGTCTCGTATAATTGTATATACGGTGCTGCGGGAGTTTCACAGATTTCACAGCCCTCTAGTCGCAACGCCGCGACGACGGTGACCGATGCTGCAGCCTCGCCGAACATTTTAACAACAATATATATGTATATGTATGTATGTATGTATGTGTACACATAATAGAATGATGATGATGAATTCGCGGCATTTGTGCGTGCACCCTGCAAACTGCAGTGGGTACATATATACTCTCTATAGTATTGTGAGTCTATATATTATACGGTATTTTTCCATTGAACGACTGCAGCGCGAGCGGTATAATAATAATAATAATAATAATAATAATAATAACGATGCGATGGAAAAAAATCGAATCGAAATAAAAACCGATATTTCGATTATAATCCGGTACGCGCGGGTATAGGTAGAAAATCTTTTGGCACCGGGGCGTTGTCGGTTTCGGGCTCGGGCGGGGGGGTTAGCGGGCACCTATATATAATATATTATATTTTATATATATATATATATGTATATATGTACCTGCATACACACATCCATCCGGCCACCTCCTTTGTGTGCTGTAGCGCTCGCACCGAGAGTACAATGAGACTATATACATATATATATAAATGCCTTCTTCGTCGAATGTCGTGAAGAAGGGTGCGCGAGGGGGAGAAAAAAAACGGTCGTCTACCTACCTGCCCGCGGCAGTAGTGGCGGCGGCGGCGGCGTCTGCGGCAGCCGGCCCGGCAAAATTCGAGAGAAAATACATCACATATATTTTAATAACCACCGCGGTATGAATGCGGTATACAAGAGTACCGCGTTATTGGTTACCTCGGGCCGTTTGCCGACGTTTTGTACAATATAATATTTTTATTACAATATATTTTACGGAAAACGCGCGAACGAGTTCCCGCTCAATTTTCTCCGACTCCGACCTGTAATTGTCCAAATCAGTAGTTTGGCCGGAGGGGTATAGATTCGTACCTTTTCCGTTCAATATATTATTACATCCCCTAGATAATTTTTCTCTAGAAAAGCCATCTTCCCCTAACTGGCTAATGGCTCCCAAAAACTAATTGCACCCAGCACACCGGAGAACAACTCTCGTTCTCGAGTAGACAATTGACAATTTAGGGAAAATCATAAATCAATGTACACTGTGGAATTATAAGATATTGTACATTATATAATATTATATCGTTTTAAAATTTAGAGTCCGGAATCGGTAACGAATAAAATTATTAATTTTCATTTTAATATTGATAAATAGCTATGAATATGCTTTAAATCCTCGTTTTAGCAGTATTTTTTCCATATTTTCGAATTGAAAAATCATTTGAAATTATGATTATACTTTTATTAATTTATTATTATTTATTATATATTGTTATAATTTTATCAATATAGGTTTAATTATATATTGTATTTATTTATATTATTCAATGGTTTAATTTTTGGACGATAAATAATAAGGAAACAAGAGAATCGTGAAAACTTATAGTCAAGGAAATAACTCTTGTTTTCTCGTGTAAAACGTGCAATTATATCAACTAATCGTTTTCTTTTGCTGTTTAAGTTTTGATCTTTCATATGACACATTTTTTTTGAAAATAATTGATTTCCTTTTTCAATATCACGTGAGTCAGTGGCGCAACTAGGATTTTTTTTAAAGAGAGGGAGGGGTGTCCAAAAATATAAAAATATTTTAAAGTAGCAAGCAAATTTAATTATTATTTTATTGTTTGATCAATGTAAAATTTAATGATAATTAAATGCGAAAAATAAAGGTATGTATACTGCTAAACATTTTTATTATTTTTGAAAGATACGACACGATTCAAAAGGGGGTCCGGACCCGAGGACCCCCCAGGTTGTACCATTGGCGTGAACAGATGTATAAGTGTATAACGGAGTTATTGTTATTAGATTTTCGGTATAATATTTTAATCAAATAAATTGTATAGTCAATAAACATAGAACTGTGTGAACGATATTAAGTTTACAGTCGTTAAAAAATAAAAATATATAGATAATACAATAAATTATGATATTCGCACATGGTGTAAATACTATTGTTGTGGGCGAGACGATGATAAAACAAATAACAATAATTATAATTATATAAGTATATAACCCATTTTAAATTTTTAACAGTATCACCTATATTATTATAATAATATGTGAGAAAATAGTTTTTTTTCCGCTGCGCCGGAGTCACAGTTCAAAAAAATTCAGTCATAAAAGTAAAAACAGAAACCGAAAGCGAAACGGTCGGGCATAAAGTTTTTCCGTAATCGAGGTGTCTATATATATATATACACAACATAACATGTTTATAACATTATACGTACATAGCTCTCTTTTTCTTTCTCTCTCTCTCTCTATCCGTCTCATCGCCGCCGCCATCGTACCGGAAAACTCTGAGGTTAACTTGAACATATACATCAGAAACTTTTCCGAACCGTCGACGAGTTTTTGCGGCGCAAACGATATAATTGAGACTTTTGGACGCAAAAAATTTAGTCCGGTTGAAGAATTATAACCAGGGTTTTGTACAGTTTTACGATGTGCCCCCGTTTTACGATTTATTATTATGCAAACGTTTCATTTTTTCCGTCGCGGTCGTGAGTCGGTGCAGGCATCCACACGTTTTTCGTATACAGAGTGATTCACCGAGCATGCAAATATCAACCTTTTCATATAACCACACATTTATTATTAAAATTGTGATTTTTAGACTTAAATAACTTTTTTTTTTATACTTAAAACCCGTGTTTCGAGAAACTTAGACTTTTTACGGTATTTAAGAACTGAGGAGTGTCATTACAAACTTTTTTCAAGTGTGTTCTGTTTAATATAGTGTATACAATAACTCAGAAACTACTCGTTCAAATTTCGATACATCAAAGTTTTTTTTTTTTAAAAAGTCTTTCGTTAACCAATTCGTAGTAAAAAAGAAGGTATTCTCATTTGTAGAAAAAAAATGTTTGCGTCATCTTTATATTACTATAGACCTTTTAAAAATGTCCTAAAACAACAAAGAAACGCATTCGACGTTACGGTGGTATTCGTGTATACTTAAAAATTCCTAAAATCAAAGACGAAACAAATGCACGATTAAATGAAAAAATAAAAAAAAACGATCGTCGTCGAATCGTCCTGTATAAAATATTATGATATAATAATATATCGTGCATAAAAAAATATTATACATATTATTATGTATATAATATAATATGTATAATTATATTCAATTTACGAGCCATCGTTAATATTAGCGTAAAGAGTATGATATTGTGAAAAAAAAAAACTAAAACAGTAGTCACTAGTCGTTTAATAAATAATAATAATAATAATAATAATCTGGTCGTGTGAAGAAACATTTCGTGAGAACTGTGCGAAATCGAAATGGCAAACGCGAGCCGTTCCGAGAACCGGCGGATAAGCCACCTCAGATAACGCATGTTTATTTAAAGACGCGTATGCTTATTGTTATTATTATATATGTATATTATATTATATACGAGCGTTATTGTAATAAAAATATCTTTGTATTGTGCTCGAGGCGTCGAGATCGGCAATCGGTGACAAATCAGACGTATAGGTATACGTAAATTTAATACCTAATTGTCATCACCACAACGGGGAACAACCAAAATATATTATGTATTTATTTATTATTTCTATTATCACGATGGATATCAACAACCATGATGTTGATGTTCTTTTCGAAAAATGACGACAAAAAAAGTAAAACTGTGTTGTTGTTTTTTTTTTTTTTTAATTTTTTAAATTGTTTGTGAAGTAGCGATTGCAACCCAATGCACGTATTATTAATATTATTTATATTCAACGATGTGTACAGTTAAAAGTATAACATTTTTTCCATCGATACAGAGTTATATAGTATATTTTTTTTACCCCGCGAAGGTAAAGTAATATCTCCCCTCTTTAGAGTTATCCTATAGAATATATAGACGTCTATACAATGTTAATTGTGTGATTTAAATTAAATTATCTTATTACTATTCTATTCGTGCAGCTGTTATTGGTAGGAGCGGTGATAATTGATGAACATAAGATGATCGGTTGAAGTCTACGCTCATTATTTCAGTAAGTTTAAAAATATTTTTTTTTTCGTAATTTGATTTTACATAAGACAACATTACTCCACTAATCCGCTAATCTAAACTTTAAATACTTATAGATAATTAATTACTCGTTCTAAATGGGATTTTTATGTATCTCGAAATAAGTAGGTATAGGTACTTCAAATATTCTACTTCGAAATATTAAATAAAATTGTTGCCATTTAAAAAAGTAAAAACTTAAAAACGATAGCGACAAAAAATTGTTGAAAATGTTATTTTGCAATGATATAAAATATTATATGTAAGAATAATAATTTTGAAATGATGAGCGCAAACACTTAGTTAATCACCTAGTACATCGCGATTTTAAATCTGATCTCGTCATCGTTTAAAATAGTTTTAATTACTACCTACTAGCTATTGATATCGATTTTCATGGATTAAAAACCTGGACGGATGGGCGTTTATCTCTAACGGAATACACGGAAGCGTTAAGTACTTTAAATACTTCATAATTATAATGATATTAAATAATATTTTGTACGCTGCAGCTGAAAAAATTTATTGAAAACCATAATTTTTGCTAAAAATAATTATAAAATAATTTATTGTATAAATACGTATTGTTTGCAATTGAAGTGTTCTCATGCGTGCGGATGGATGTTTTTCTCGACATTCGAGTCGTAAATTTTGTGTATAAATTGCAGTTTTTTCGGTTCTTATGTCCATTTCAAAAGTATCACGCTGTTACGTACTGTAACCCAATACGAATAAATCATGTTTATTGATCAATGACTCGAACAATTGAAAATTTATCGTATTGTATGCCTATGCTGCGATAATAAATACGATATAGTACAAAATGTGTCGGGGAAGAATATCAAAAACGACGTACACGTTTACCGCGATCATATTATTATAAAGGTTTCCATTCGTGATACAGCAAGCGCACATGACGTCCAATAGCGTTTAATTTAAGATTGTGCTCGGCCAACTCGAATCATTCTTACGATGTACCTACATAATATTGTTATGATGAAAATAATTCATTTTATTTAAAGTGTACCTATCCCCCACACGAGCGCAGCTGCCGCAAAAACCGCGGCGCTCGTGATCTTATATATCCTGCTATATATTGCCCTCTACGGTGCAATCGTTGCACAACGTGTCGGGTTTTGTACGGTTTTCGTCTAAAGCCACCTACCGCAATCCTGTCGTAATTATTGTATTTTTAAGAGTATTACACGAACACTGAATGAATAAGGTTAAATATACGCAAAACGGGGGAAAAAAAAAGAACGATATACCTCGAGCGCGTATACCTCTTTACGATGTTATTATAATATATTGAATCAAAGCATCGGACGTAGGTACGTTTCGAGCAGAGTTTACTCATAACTCATAAGGCAAAAAGTTAAGGCATTATGGAAATATACTACAAACCTCACCACGAGGAATCCTCTTGAGAGGGCCAAGAGTAACGGATGTATACATCGTATCACACAACAATATTATTATGTTTGCAGGTATTTATATTTTTTCGGGAAACCAAAGTAAACATGACTTAGCATTTACTATATAAATATTTATGGAATGTACAAAGTACTGAGTTTTACTTTTATTTGCCTTTTAAACAGCAACTATTAGTAATAATATAAACATTTAACTACTAAATT
Organism: Rhopalosiphum padi; assembly: GCF_020882245.1. Taxonomy (NCBI): domain Eukaryota; kingdom Metazoa; phylum Arthropoda; class Insecta; order Hemiptera; family Aphididae; genus Rhopalosiphum; species Rhopalosiphum padi. The sequence goes on along the minus strand of NC_083598.1, from coordinate 4,167,356 downwards.
TTTCTATTTTAATTTAATAATAATATGTAGGTATGTGTCACATTTTGACTTTGTTCGTCCGAATGTTACAGCTGTTATACATTGCGATTGACTTCAATATAAGGAATACACAACACTTTTGTTGTATTCGCTTGTTCAATAATCATTTAAAAATTAGGTCCGAAAACAAATATAAACAATGATACTCAATTTATCGATACAACATGTAAACTGTAAATAAATAATATATTGAACACAGAGTTTGAACCTTTAACAGATATCGATTAAAATATAATAATACATTTTATCAAAACACGTTACATTACGATCAACCTATAAGGGGGTCTGTCTATCCAGAGTCGAGGGTGACTTGGGAGTACAAAAAATATTTATTTGGGGACAGAGACGTAATTTTTTGTATTTGGTAAAGTTAAACACGATTATGTAGGTACGTTGTTAGCTATATTTCTATAGGTATAATGTTTTGCAGTACAAAACGGGTAAAAATCATTAAATGGTTAGAGGACTGTACATGGTTGACGTGTAGAACAATTTTATTAAAAATGTCAAAATCCTGAACGTCGAGTAATTGTGATGCTCCGCAAAAAGAAAATATTTATTTTTTGGAAATCTTGTTTTATTCAAAAATAATATTCATATATTATACTGATGAATAATGTTACTTAATTTCCACGAATAAAATTTTAATACATTTTTCACCTATTTTCGCCATAATGATGATTTCAAAAGAGTTAACGACTTTTCATAACTTATACGATTTGGGTTACGAGTTATTACTGTTATTACTATAATTGGATGCCTATAATAGTTGTCTTAAGTACTATTATTATATTTTATTATGATTATTATGGCGTAGGTATAGATGTTTATTCAATTTTAACTACTTTAAGATGATTTATATACTTATATCAACTTTATTTTTCCGAATCTCATATAATATAAGTATAGGTACATGTTTATGTGTACCTACGAGAAAATATTATTTGGAAGGGGTGTATATAGGCATATAGCGGAAGATTACAGATCTGTCATGAGTTAGTAAATATCGTAACTACGATAATGTCATTTAGAAGAGACTTACTTTCCCAAAGGCCAAATAAAAGACCGCAGACTGCTTAGACCTGAGTTTAAAGTTTAATGTTTTGCTGCCGGTACAGTTGTCATCTTAATATCATAATATTTCTGCGTGTACTCTACATATAATATTGAAGTTACACATTAAAGGCGTACTTATATGGGGTGTGCAAGATATATCCATAATTTATATTCAATTTGAAAATACTCTTTTTCTTCTTACAAATTAAAAATATAATTTTCAAAACACGACCCTTGGAAGACATAAATGAATATTAAAAATGTTGTAGATACGTTTAAAAAGATTTTTCTTATAAAAAATTACTAACAAATTTTATGATTTAATGTCAATACTATAGTTGCTATTTTATTTCAAATTTTTTTTTAAATAAATTGTTTTTGAATTTTGTTTCACAAATGTAGTTTCGGTCCATGCCAATTAAGTTTCTTTAGGTACGTGTGTTTGTGTTAAGTATTTTAAATGTTGTCTGTATAGGTATGAACGGAGTAGTATACAAAGTGTCGTAGTGAAGGTCGAAGGGATAATCTAAAGGCAGCTACCTTGAGTTTTTAGGGGTGATGTGTGGGTGGGTAATGGCCAATGAATAATAATATAGTATTAACTAGTATTTTAGTATTCACTACAATAAGTAGTTAACAATATGGTGGTAAATGCTTTTATTAGGTTGAGGGTGATAAGTGGGATTTTGGAATATTAGACTACAGCTTTTGAAAAATGTCAAGTTAATCACGCTACTAAGTATACATATTATAGTTGTATTGATATATATTTTATTTTATATCACTAAACTTTATGCATTAGATAACTCGCGTCTATATACGACAAAATAATATATCATACACGTGATAAAAATAAACACTTGGGCGCGTTTCATTTAAAACTTACGCCACGACAACGATTTGTACAGGAGAAAAAACGTCTGGAAAATAAAGCCGAGTGGCGTACTCAAATATTATAACGACATTACATCAGTGTAATTATAGACTATAGTGGCTATAATTTAAACAAGTAAGGAAAGTTCACTCTGCGAGCGTACTAAATTATTTCTGGTTTTTAAACGTATTTTAATAGAAATATTTTGGTATCTATTTTAGTAGTAGTTAACTTAATAAATTATGTTTGTAAACATAAATTATTCTTGGTTGCTATGCTACAACACTCATAAAAGTAGGTAAAATTATTAATCAGTAGTACATACTTATATGTATTTGCATCTAAGTTCTTAATTATATAAATTTTATTCTCCTGGAGTCTTTTTTAGAAGAAAAAAACTTCAAAATTGTATATGTATGTAGGTAATTGCCTTTATTTAAGTTGTTTTCTTATAGACGTATTCTGACTATATCCATAGTACGAACTTTAACAAACATCAAACTCAAACAATAACTATACTAAATAGTAAACACTTAACTACAACATCTCACTTTCAAGTTTCAACACCGTATGTGTTCGTAGTGCATGTAATGCTAAAATCAAAAATCCGATATCGATGGTTGAGATTTGATAATATTCCTTAACATTAGGATTTTATAAAGCTGCCTAAAAGTAATTATATAATAAATTATTATTATTACAATTAATATTTATAAATATAATTTGTACAAGATTTAAATATTGTAAATTATCGTAAAATATAATGCAATTAAGTTAAATAATATAACAACAAACACATTGTATGAATTATTATATATATAAAAAAGACCAAGAAGGTGTTTTAATTTAGAAAACCGCCCCCTTTCTTACGCATTGTACGTAGATCTGTTTAGACTGATTTTCCAATTACATTTTCATATTTTATAATATTTTTGTGGTTTGAAGTGTTTTTCTTTTATATTTTAATATTTTAAAATTTTGACTGCATTTTATAATATTGTGTTTTTAGTTTTCTTCTGACCATCACAACATATATATTTTTGCTAAAGGTCGTCATCATAAACAAAACAATTGAGTATCTGAATATAATTCATAATGCATACAAATTGAATATTCACAAATCGACTTGGAAAATTACTGTAGCCAATTAAGTAGATCACTATATAATTGTTACCGGCAGTGTGTGTATAACTCGGTCATTAAAAATAATTCCTAAGCATTTTATACAATTATTGGTATATTCACATTACATATCCTCAGACGTTATTATATAATTATATATAATGCCTATCCGAAGTTAGGTAGTATAATATTTCATCGCTTAAATTTGAAATATCGACAAATATAAAAAAAATTCATGAGGAATATGATACGACACCCAAATTTCTCGGGGTAATAATTACGCTACTGATAGGTATGTACCTATATGAAGATCCTCGGCTTACATCAATAATTTTCCAGGTAAATATTTGATGTCGAAGAAACATTATTTTCCTTTAGTGGTCCGAAGTGTTATAATAACATTATAATTTTAAAAAAGAAAAACTTTTTTTTTACCAAATTATGTTTTTGACCGATGACAACCTTATAAGTACTATAAATTATATTAGGTATATTTTATTATTTTATTTCGTTATCTACGGTGTAGCGGAACACCCGACTCGAAGACGTAGTGACGCATAAAAATCAAATACAGCACGAAAATCGACTCAGAAAATATTATTACTGACTGCAGTCGGTTAAACGAATCATTCCGTAATATACTCACATCGTATAGTGCAGCTAAGTACCGCTATATATAATAATTATTACTATTTATACGTTATACATAATATTATATAATATTATATACTGCTGACGGTTGACGACCGACGACGACGACGACGATGACGACGACGCAGCAGTAGTACTCGCAGTACGTTATTATTTATTTATTCGATATAAATACGCGGGGCAAGTCGATGGCGGTGTGAACTTGGGACCGCGCGTCGTCGGTGTCGTTGGCCTTTGCGGCTCGGCGTCTCCGCACGGCGCGGTCGCGACGAACCGTTCCGGAGAAAAAGCGCGCGCGCGCGCGGATATAAATATAGAGGGCAGCGGATCTATAAAAAGAAGAAACGAATTCCAGGCGCGTCGGACGAAATGGCGGGATCGAAAACTCTTTGGATCCCGTCCAATATTTTGACCGTACGGTTGCCAATCGCGCCGCGCTTAAGTCCGACGGGCGCGCGACAGTTATAATATAGTGTTTAATATTAAAATTACGATGACAATAATAATATTGTACGACACCTACCCGTGGGCCCCGACTTGTGCTCAAACAGTAAAACAACTCTTTCCCTCCCCGTCGCGATACCACCAAATATCCCGACGGGGTATATCACTTCCGAAATAATAGAGAGTAGGTACGACTTGCATACGTAAGAGTAAAATCGCCTTTAAGATTAATTTGCAGCGGCGCCATACTCGGTGAAAAAATCCATACACAATTTTTTTAAATTTTTTTACAAATATTATTATATTTTTCGATCGCGGGTAAAATGTATAACAAAACATATAGGTATAACTGCATAGTATAGGTATATATTATATAGTATATATATAAAGCAGGTGTCAAGTATAATTCGTTATTGATTATAATTTATAAGTCACTGCGTAATGAATGTGTTCAATTTGCATTCAACGATAAATCTTGTATACAATGAAAAATTATTCTGAGGTCCTATAAAGAATATTAGGTTTTTGATATCCAATTATGACTGTCCAACTTTTTGGTAACCGTGGTAACCAAACAATTTGAATAATAATTCTAATTTATTAAAATTCTATTTTTGTTTTGAGTTTATCTCGATTATTTAAAAAAAATGTCTACTTTTAACCCACCAAAGAAAAAACTTGATTCAATTTAAAGTAATGAACACCTTGTGTATATTATATTATTGATCTATATACCTAATAGTTATACATTTATAATATAACATGTTTAATTTTTTTATCAATCAAACATTCCATATTTACAAAAATAAACAAAAGAATTCAAAAGTTCAAATAGATATGCAAAAACTATGCTAAAAACTCAAAATCAAGACTGTACCCTATGAAACTGTTCAAGTCGTAGAAAAATGCTCAAACAACTTAACGAAAGTTGAATTAATTGAATTGAGTTCATTTAAAAAGAATAAGAATGCGATTGTCTTAACATAAATATATGTGACTTATAAAATAATTATTTAAACCTTTGTTTACCGCGAGTTCGCTTACATTTTTTTTACCAACCGTTTTATTTTAAATTTTAAATGCACTGCACCTTAGGTACGCATATTGCATATGCATACATATCAGCATATGTGTTCAATCATATGACGTGTGTATAAATATATTATATTATCGGATGTGATTACCGCGAATATAACACTACAATACTCATACATAATTGAACATCGATAGTTCTAAGGGGATAAAATAAATATTTGACTTGAGTAATTTTCGATTGATACAATGTCGAGTGTACCTATATTATGGGGATTTTTAAGAAACAGGAAAATATTCTTAAGTAATTGAGATTATGTATCAAGTTATCGCGAGTTTCAACTTATCAAAACTCAAATGTACGTATATATATATTAAAACGATTGTCGAGTGTGTTTAAACGAAAATAAAACTATATAGTCATCGCTCCAACCGTGGAAGTACCTATATTACATCATCATGTGCGGGTTAAGGGGGAGGGGGCAAGCTCTTTCTAGAAAGTATTTTTATAATGCATGCATTAAAAAGGAATTTCATATAATTAATTAAAAATGTTCATGTCACAAAAAATTACTAAATCATAGTAAATTTATATTTGGGACCGCCAAGTGCGTCTGGTGTTTCGCGGCCCAATATGGATCTTTAACCCTGACTTGATTATCATATTATATATTATTATTATTATTATTATTTATTAATTCGTAAATGGCGTTTAGTCGTTTAATATGGTTTTGCATATATTATATAGGCACCTCCGTTGATCAATACATATTATAAAATATATAAGTAATTTATACCCATATCCGCCGGTTGACGAGCGCGGTAAACGGAAATTATTACAATATTATTCGTTTCTTCCGACATTGCATCGTCGCCAACGATGTATGCATCAGGTACCTATATATATATATATTGTGCTGTACCTACTGCCGTTTATACTTACGACACAATTATATATTCGTGCAACGTGAACAAATAAGGGCACGTACCTATAATATTATATTATATGTGATCAGTGATGCATGTATTTAGGTGTATATATTATATGTTTGTCGGATAATAAACGTTTCCATATATATATATATATAGGTATATACCGGAGTCAATACATAAAATTGTAATAACGTGACGTTAATTAATACAAACGGCACACGGACATAATATTTATAAATGCATTTATTTTTTTCAAACATAAGTACATATACGTATATGCGCGTATCTAACATTTGCCACTAAAAAAATAAAAATGAGACGTATATTATATTAACCTACGTGGTGAATAGTATGATATTATAGTTAGATAGGTACGCGCGTATAATAGTACATTAATTATATTTTTAGCGCAGTGTACCTACATATCAATGAATTTTAGTAGGTAGGGAAAAAAATATATAGATGGATAGAGATAACGACTTAAAGAGTATATATACATGCGTGTGAGTGTGTGTGTGTGTGTGTGTGAGAGAGAGAGAGCGCCGACATAGAGAAGTCGCGGAGAGAAAAAACACGATTGCATGTGACTTAAGTCCGCAAAAATTCCATGTAAGTATACTATAATATTATTTATTAACGTTTTATATATATTACTACTGTTGCATTTAACGATCGTTTGTCGCAAACTCGTTGTATTTTTTTTTTTTTATTATAAAACTTTATTTATTACTGATACAAAATAAAGTATTTTACCACCTTCGAAATCGATTTTTCCTTTTGGTTTTAAACCTTTGGTTATGTCTACTTATCCAATCTGGACGTATATGCAATATGCATAGCATCCAAATATAAATATCTATACAAATAGATAGATCAGTGTAAACAAATTCAATACGTTCATATACTAGCTAATAGTTATAAAAAAGTTGAATAAATAATTTATTTAACAAATTATATTTTAATCACTGTTGTGATTCGTTGTATAATAAGGTTATTACCACTTATCCGTCTAAAATACTCATTGTAATTAATAAAGTTCAAAATATTTTTAATATATCAAGTGATGCGAAGGGTCAAATAATATTATAAGTAGTTTTTAGTTCAATGTACATAATTAATTATTAGGTAAATTACAATTTTTAATTATTAATATCAATATGTTATGTAACTTGAAATATTATAGCAGGTGATAAATTATTTTACTAAATGATTTCATAAATCATATATTTCAATTTTTAATTGCATATAGTAATATTATTAGAAATTACATATTATTCTATATATATATTATAATTTATTACACCGAAGTTAAAATGTTTTAAATGAAAACAAGTATTATATAAGCAGTGTAACTATAATAATTATGTAGTCTATATAATATATATGCAACAGGCAATAGTGACAAAAGCTTCAAATGAATAATTATAATATATTATGGAGAAAAATAATTAAGTACCGATTTTACACAACTCTATTGATTATATTATATTTGTATGAAAATAAATACTCATATAATATCAATATGTTAATGCGTATATAGATCGAAAAATGTGTAAGTATTATATACATTTTAATACTTGAAAAATATATAAAACATATAAATACTTCAATTTTACGTAGGTATGACGTGGGATATAATATTATATTTTTATAAACGTTTAAATATATTAACTATAAATTTAAATGTTTATGATTAGTTATTATGGATAGTATTTTTTTTTTATTTACATTTCAGTGGTGAATAATGGTGGTCCTTTTTATTCATATATTATTGTTATTACGAAGTAGCTCAGTAAATTGAATCGTGAAAAAGCATAAGCTACACATTTTTCAGCTTATGATTTAGACTTATTTTCTGTTCAATATTTTGAAAGTATACAGTCAGATCGTCGAATTTCGCGATATTACGTTATGACTTCGTTTTGTTAGCCGAAAAAAAAATAAAAATAATAATGAGTTATACAACATACTTATACAGTATACACAAATGCTAAAACGTCACTGCAGTAGGTAGTTATCATATCATTAATATTTTAAATATACTATACGTCTATACCTACCTACTTCAAACGAAAAATTGTGTTCAATGGGACAAATCACAAACGCTTATCACTTTTATCTATGAATGCTTTGATACTCGTGTCGAGTATTTAATTTTATTATAAACAATTTAATCATCAATGGAATAATAATAATAATAATAATATACACACGACGGAGTTGAATTGGCGACGTTGTAATTATAACAGTTAGATCTCATTGGTTCGTGTCGATGTGTGTTATACGGTTATCGGTTTGCTAATTCGGACAAGTTAAAATAGCACGTCAAAATAATACACATACATAATCTATAATAATATATGTGTTTATATACGTATATATATATATATATATATATATATATTTTTTTTTTTATGTTGTGAGAGGCGAAAACGGGAGACGTAAAAAAAAATCGATAACATATCCGACCACGTGATTGCTGTTACAGTCAATGAAAATGGCACATGTGTGTGTGTGTGTGTGTGTATGTGTGTGTGTGTGTATACGATTTAGTTTTGCATATATTACAATATTATTACATAACGGTTATAATAGTTCTAGGAAAACGAAGTATCATCGGCCAAATTAGGAGGCGCCCATGTGCTCAGGCGGTGTAGTACATGGCGTATGTGTGTGTGTCTGTGTGTGTGTGTGTGTATGTGTGTGTGTATTATCATCTACGATAAAATAGAAACGTAATAAAATAAACAGATCCCAGACAGTCGCCGCCGCCGCCGCCACAAACTCAAGTACAGAACAAATTTGCCGAAAATCGATTTGTGCGATGTGTGTGTGTATATATATGTGTAATATCCCACTGTTCCGAGTGAGGGGGGGGGGAGCGGATTGGATTTTACGAGCTCCGAAAGAGACGATAAAAATTTTCGAAAAAAAAAAACAATAAAATAATAATAATAATAAGTAGAAATAATAAACTCGTTTGTCACGCCTCTACGGCCATTATTACACTACATGTCGTATATACACGCGCGGAATCCATATAGAACACCAATACACATAATATACAATTATACTGTATATATATATATATATAAATATATGTATATAATATATTATAAATATATATGTGTACACACGTTTTCCGGTTCTTTTAAACATGTTTTATGCACTTCGTCGCCGCCGCCGACACACACACACACACACACACGAATGCCACTTAATATGGTAGTGTCGTTGTTTTTGCCAAGAACAATGCGAAATACACGAGACGAGACGCGGGGGTGGGGAAATCGGTTTTTTATTGCGCTGAAGTCCTCTATTCATGTGAGTGTGTGTCGTGTGTGATATTTTTCAATTTGACTATACGGCTGAAACAGTACACAAATAATAATAATAATTTCCATATTGCATTATTATTGTACAGTAAATATTATGCACTGTTGCAGTGGCGGCGACCATGATGTACCAGTCGCTATATAGTATAAATTATAATATTTCTACCATCGTCGCTCGAGTCACGTCCCCTTTCGCGCGCGCCCAAACACACGCGCCTCATCCGTCGTCGTCGATTGGTATCACCACGTCAATTGTGTTCGCGCGACGGTTTTTCTCTTGTCAACTATTCAAATACGACAATAATTGTTCGTAAAAAATAATAATTTGAAAACTATGCTGCGCATAAAATGCACTTTCTTTTTTTTTTTAGGTTCCCTTATCGGTCGCAGGTCAATTACCCAGCGTAGGTACCTAGCCCTAGCGTGAAAAGAACAATACAACGAGTTCGCAAAACTGAACTAAATGCTCATATTATGTAAATCCTTTAAATTTTATTTTGGATATTCCTGAGAAATTTTCAAAGAAGGCAGTTGGTGACGATTTTCTTCTTTTTGATATTTTTGATATCGAATACAATAAGAATATTGTTGTTTTCGACAAAAAAGAGTTTAGAGTTGAATGAATTTATGAATAATATTGCCCTAATTGGTTTTGTGATGAACTTTTGCTGGTTTACCATTTTTCGTTCAAACAATTATCATTCATTCACGCTGTATATATTATTAAAATGTTATTCCTTCTTCTTACGTCCTTGTACCCGACAAAAATACTTAATTACATTTTGCTTCATTTTTTTTTTATGTATTATTTTATTTATCAATTGTATGTATGGTTAAAATTATTTATAAAAAACTAATCTATTGACATTTGAAATTATTATTAACTATTTGTAAACTTATTTTTAATTAATAATGTATAGAACTTGTGAACAATTTATGCGCGCACAAAACAATATTTTCGTACTTGAATAATATCATCGCGGACTATTTTCGGCGAATAATAATTTACGCTTATTCACGGCGATTTATCAATAACAATTGTTTTACGGTATGCGCGATAAAGAAAAAATAAATACGCGTGGAAATTATTTAAATCTGTCGGAGATTGCACTGACGCCCTCTCCGACCCATGATTCGTGGGGTTGCTGTTATCGGTTTTCTGGTTTCTATCGTGAATCAAAAATCAAATGCCATACGCTAAGCCCATCACATTTGCCCAGGTGTGTTGTCTCCGTTTTACAAATTTGCATCATATTAAATTTACGTTCTCATTTAGCATTATTAGTTTTAATATTAGATTAGATTTACCTATTATTGAACAATATTATAATATTTTTGTGTTTGGTAGAAATTTTTTTCAATATTTTAATTTTGTGTGATTTATGACTTTATGAGCATTTTTAAATTGTAGAGTTATGTTGTACACTTAATAACTTACTATAAAATTAAAATATCGAAAAAAACACAAAAATATGAAAACAGCACATATAAGTGAAAGGTTCTATCTAACAGTATAATCAGTAATGTATTTAGACTGAGGTCTAAAATTTTTTTTAATTTTGAGAAAAAGTACGTCAAAAATAAATTAAAGAAATTTAAAACCTAAAAATAACAAATAGTACTGCGGTGATATTTATTCAAAACAATACAAGTCAGCAGAAATACAAAAAAAAAAAAATATGACCAATATATTTTTCTGCAGATACTAGATATTATACCGTTAAGGATGTCATATTGATCAAAGTATCAAACCAAAACAATGAAAAGAATTTGCAGAAATGTTATTAATTAAACATCCTCCTCTGGCTCCACTTGCATTGGCCTACCCTGTTTGAATTAATATGCACTTATTTTATTTTATTCTTGACATTACTCATAACTCATTACATTAGCAGTAGCAAAACGATTATTCTCGAAATTTAAAATGATAATAAATTATTTGCAAAGTATTATGGCAGAAGAACATCTAAACGGTTTATTAATATTATTATTTCCCACATTATTTCCTTTAAAAATAAGCGGGCACGACAATTCAATCTAGAGGAAATCAAGTCAACGACAAGTTCGCTCAACCGAAGACTATAAGGTCTATACGACTAAGTTTATTATTCAAATAAATTTACAAGTAGTAAGAGTAGTAAGACTATTAGATTCTTTTTAACATCATAACATCGCCATTCGCCACTACCTACTATAGGGTCGCCGCGAGTTTTACAACACGCCACTGAGTATATTATATGCATATGTATATAACCCACGAGCATTGACTTTCATCTTAAAACTCTTGGTGGCATAGATGTTTGCCAGACAATCTGTAGTATACGTAAAACATGTAGGTATATATATATATGTATAATATATGTAAACATAAATTTGTGTATATTATATATTCACTGAATTCGTCACGGCTGCGGCTGTAGTTTACCACCCGCAAAAATATCAACTCGCGCCTTCACGCCTCCCCACCACCAATATATCGGCGTTTACTAAACGGCCCACTATATGTTAACCGCGTGTTATAAAAACGTGGTAAGTATTTTTCTGCACCTCGTTACACGCACGTTCAGTCTGTATCGGCCGGAAGCCGATTGTTACAATTTAACATATTTTAATATATGTACCTATATAGGTATTATTACCTATGCAAATCTCCGTTTGTCGCTGAGAAATTTGAGATGCCCCGCTTGAGAGATTGGCCATATGTCACTACTTACCTATATAACACAGAATATAATACCAACCGATAATACAATATATAATACGGTACCCAATATCCAAATATAATATGTATACCACGCGGAAGTGGGTCTTTCCGGTACTGCGGTCAACGTGAATCGGTTGGTAGGTGGAGGACACCAATTTTTGTATAATATTATATGCCCTCGCGGGAAAATTGTGATTTTTGCGACGCTGCCGTAATGCATCAACTACAGACGTACTAACATAATATGACTCGTTAGGTCTGTCAATATTGCAAATTTGGTTATCGTTTATCAGCTATATTATTGCAGGTTAATGGTTATATTATAATATATACCAAAGATAAATGTTCCGAATATAATACGGACTGGTACCCTTTAATCAAGAATAGACATATCTCAGTATACTGATATTCTCAAGTACAAAAAATACAGAACACCAGCGCAATTGGGTACATCAAACATATTGCCAGCCATAGGATAACAACAACAAATTGGCTCGGCTGAACCCAAACTTACCATTGTGTAAGACGGGGACAACGCACAAATTATATTATGCTAGTTGTGCGGTGGCATCCTCTTAAGTTTATGTAACAACGACCAAACAACTGTTGTCAGCACATTTTTTCAAAACATTCACGTTGCAAGTAGATGAATCGTTATAATCTTGACGTCGCACTTGTTGGCTTTCAATTTGTTCGATTTGTTATACAATACAAACAGTAATACAGACTGCAGACAGTGTATATTGTGCGATATAATAATATATTAACCTACATGAATAATATTATTTGTACTATATTGCCCATAGGTATATATATTATACTGTGTGGCATTTTACCTGTATTTCCTATATAATATATTATACAAACGCAATAGCCCAATAGAAATATTTGAAATTCTGTGTTACTCGTAAATATGTTTTGTCGGTTTTTTTCGGATTGAGTGACAGCACTTGAAATTATAGATTGTGTGTTATTGTTGATCCGTTTAATTTATACACACAAAACGGCTTCAGAACAATAAAGGAATAACAAACGTCAATTGTAGCTTATGCAAATAGATCGTTTATTCCAAACTAAATAACAAGCACAGAAAATAATTCATGTTTCATTAGTTTTTTTTTTAAATAATATAAGCTGTAACAGTTGTTTTTTTGGAAATTTATTGCCCAAATAATTGTGTAACATGCAATTGTAATTTATGTCATTTAGAATAGTTAATTGTTAATTACCATTTCACTTGACAATTCCGTCTACACTATAGTGGAAATCAGGAAGTTCACATCCGTTTACTTTTACCGAACATAACATAATAAATCAATGTGTGTACTGAAGAAAATGTTCTCAAATGACGTTTTGATTTTATTAAAATACAAAAAAAAAATGATAATAATAAAGTATAAAGATAACGTCAAAACTCAAAAGTTAATTTCGAATTTTCTTTTGGAGATAGAGGCTTACGCGCGGTTATAACAAATAATAATATAAAAATAGTTTTTGGATAGCAAGAGTTTTTTTTAAAAAACTTTTTATTAGATTTGTATAGAAAATTGAATTTTTTTTAACAATGTTTGTAGATTGTAGTGACCTATAATTGTTATAAAATTAAGTATAAAATACGTAATATCATATTCGTTCAAAACGAAATTGTCTAATTTTATAATATTGTAAGTTATGATTGATATATATTATATTGTTTGCATGCCTATAATATGACTGTATGATATATCTAAAGTGTTTATTAATTATTCCTATGATATAATTATTTTTTTTATTCACGAATGAGTACTGCGTTAACATAAAATTGACGAATGATGACAATAAAAATATGAGTATTATTTTTGAAATTTCTACTCTATAGCACATCTTGTATGCATAACTATATCTAACTATCTAAGTATAGAAGATCTGGAGTGCAGCCACTGGGCGACTTCTCCACGCATGCTTCCTGACTCCTTCCCTCATATCACATTTACTTATTGTACGTATCGTATTTATTTTATAAAGATTGTAAACTATAATTAACAATTAAATCATTTAAATTTAAAATTATCATATTTTAAATTTAAAAAAAAATCGAATCACAAAAATATATGATTACAAATTTACAAAATAAGGTTTGTGGCCAATGATGATATAGTAATAAAACAAACACTGCACCCAAAATCCACATATTATTATAATCATACCATGTGGATTTAAGTATTACTGATCGCTCGTAATCACTAATTACACAAGGTAAACCGTGCCTTAAAGCGGTCACAAAAATTGCTAAATACTGTGTACCTACATTAGGAATATTGATTTTGCTATTTTAACAACGACTTATTCATTGACTATAAATTATAATATACTTATATACGCATTATGTACATTCCAAAATTGCCAATAGAACATTTCCTGCGGAGTTTTGAATTATATAAACGTAAGATCATTTTTAACTATTAAGCCAAAGTCGTGTATTCTAAATTAATATGCAAATATCACGGATATGCACTGATATCGTATATCCAAAACTTGTTGGGCTTAACTTACATTTTATTATTTTAAAATATCCTATGTATGTAAAAATGTAAAATGTAAAATGTAGAATGCTGAATGAAATAGTTTTATTACAATACATAAACATGTATCTATATAATATAAATAAATATATAATACAAATTAATAACTAAAATAATAATGTATATTATTGGGTTAATATTTAATATATTATTTAATTTAATTAATTAATTAATTATTCTATTATAGCAAGTATTTCACGCAAACACTAATACAAATATCTAAATTATGAAATTATGAAAACATAAGCTATAAAATATATAAACTGTAAGTTCCACAAAAATTGTACATTTTTAATACTTTTGTAAAATTATTTTTACCTGAAAAACATGGACCAAAGTCCAAAATTATAAATTCGGAATTGAATGATTTCAAAAATAATTAAACATCTATAGCAGATGTTTATATGTATAACTATGAATTATTATGAAAAATAAAAAAATATTATATACCTACTTATCGTTAAATAATAACCTCTTTCCATGCATGAAAAGCGGTTTTGACAAAATGTCCTTAAGACTGATTATTTATTCCACCATCTTTAGCAAAAGTTGTATAATATTTATAATAGGCCCCATTTTCTCTTCTGACTTCTGAGTAAGCTAACCAATTAAATTCTAATAACCATTTATATTAAACTTGCAGTTTACGTTTTTCATTTTTTTTTTATTTAATAAAAAAGTATAATTATAGATGGTGGTATCCATAAACTTGTGAATACCTACGAAAAATAGCTTATTTAGAATAAAATTACATAATAAATACTATTAATTAGATATTGATAAATAGATAAATAATCCTAATTAATATAATAAATCGTTAAAAAAAAGGGAGGGTTCTAATTTAAGAATATTCTCATACCAATATGTTGTAGCAAAAAAATAATAATAAAGTTTTTAAATTTATTTTCAGGTTCCAGTAAATTATTATAATATTTCATTAATTGTATGTAAGGGAAATTTGTACATTATTATGTTATTATACTTATTATAATCATATCTTGACGTAAATAACCCCGTGATAGCGGTAAATATGTTTTTTTTAGATACTTTACAATATATTGTATTGTTATCAATCAACTTAACTTAAATGAAAAGTTAAAAATCACAGAAAAAATCATAAACATGAATTTGTGTTTTAATATTAAATGATGAGAAATAATCAATAGAAAAAAATACGTTGAGGAATTTTACATCTCCCACCCGCAAGCACAGCTCAGTATAAATGTACCTATATGTAAGAACGGAAAACGAAACGAGTCCTCTGCTATAGCCGAAATAAACAAAAATGTCAATTTTTATTAATACAATTAAGACTAAAAATAAACTATATATATATAAAAATAAAAGAATTTTGTATAATTTGCAATTTTAATACTGTATTGAAATACTTCCCACGGATAAAAAAAAAATTAATAATATGTTGTTTCTATAAGAAATTTTTCATTTCCGCCAAGTATAACATTGAAAAAATATACGTAGGTATATATCCGACAAAACGAAGACACACGCAAGTAATGCATTGACCTATATATAAGCGGGAACTGTAGGTAGAAAGTAAATAACATTCAGGTTCGCTGTATAGTATAGTTATTGTCCATAGATATAAGTATAATATTATATATGAAGAATGATGACATGACTGTCGAGCTTTTACAGGAAAATATTACGATTATCGTATAACCACTAATAAAAAAAGGAAGTATAATCTCATACAGTGAATATAGTCATCAGGGTCATTAAAAAAGGATAATTTTAAAAAGAAAAATCGATAACTTGTATCATATCATTTATAATTATATCATTATCATATTATAATATTCTATATTATTACAAATAATTTCTTAATTTGATAGGTTGAATTTATTTTTGCCAATAACATGGTGCATAATTTATAATTATAACTTATAATAGTCTTTATCGATGTACCACGTGTAAGACAAGTGAATACAATATTGTGGTTCATTTATAGCTTAAAATTCGTCTTAACCTATTCAAAAATATTATAGTGAATACATAATAATAATCTGCGTAATGCGGTGAAACGTATTATATTGTCTCTAAAATTAATATCTGTAGAATAATCATAACAAAATGACTAAAATGTTTTAAGTATTTTTTTTTTTTTATATAATACCTATCCTATTTTGTCAATATTTTCAACTCAAACGCTTGTAAAATATTAATTGTGAAAATATTTTTGATATTTTTAAATTACTGCATGAAAAACTTTTGAGAAACCATATATTCAATTTATACTAACTTTTTGATTAATAAATAAAAGTATTATCTACACAAGTAAAAAAAGTCTAAAATGGCAAATTTTTACAAATGGTTCAAAAATTCAAAAAATTTAAAACCTAAAAAGGTATAATATCGAGTGAATATCGTCCAGAAAAGAGAGATCAACTCGTTGATATAGTTATTAATTTATTATATCGCTTTTATTCTTTATAATTGTTTAATTTATAATAACGCACCTACTACTAATATTTACTTGGTAGTACCTATGTAAGCATTATAAGCTACTAATTTTGGATTCCTCACGGGACGAAGATACCACAATTTTATTGGACTATTTGGACTCACAAAAATAACTGTATACAGTGTATACAGTAAATTAGTGTTAACACATACACACACGCACTAGCAGATACGGAGTCATTTTTGTTTTACGATGTCGAATTATCGATGTATATATTGTTATTATATACCTAGTTGTTACAATCAATTATTAAAGTATAAATGCCTACCGTGAAAACAATAACTAAACCAAACTTCCAACCCCATACATCGCCAGTACACTGTATAATATAATAGTCGAAGTGAGATGCGCGAGACGCGTATGTCATCGAGTGTGTGAAGTGTTCACTATAATAATACACATTATTTATGGATAGGTTTATTACGTTCTTTCCGTACAGCCGTCAAGAAGAACTGAATGCACGCACGAAGCGCGGAAACATATTTTTTATAATGTTATAACTACGTAACTATATACACTGAAAACAATAGCTCAGATAAGGTAATGTAATCATAATAATAAACAATATTATGATAGCTAGTGTCGTATGAAATAGGCGTTGTAGCCAATGTTGACTCCATGATTCGGTCGTTGTAAAATTATTATTATTAGTTCTTGACTTGGTCGTGACCATAGACGTACGCAAGAGTCTTGTTTCAGGTGTGGTTTTTATTTCTTTTAACCACCCGCCCTCATAAAACTCCCCTCTAAAAAAAAAAAAAATAAATAAAATAGACATAAGTACATAATATGGGTAAGTAGAAATAAAATTGATTGTTTAATCCGATAGTACTGCAATTAGTACAAATATTATGTGAATTAATATTACAATTATATTTTAAAGCATTAATCTCCGTTCTTCTTCGCTATTTATTTTTTTCCTGCTTTACAAAAAAATGAATATTCTCTTTTTACCTAGATACCTCCTACTCTATGGCCGTGACTTCATAAAGAGTATCAAAACTAATTTATCGGTAATTTATAGGTATTTTAACATATTATTTTATATACCACTAATTATTTTTCAAGTGGACGGTGAACGCTATTTATTTTAGTCAATTAACTGACGACCTCCCCCCCCCTTAGATTTATGAAACGATTTCAATAATACCGTTTAATTTTAATAAATATATTTAATATTAAAGTTGTGCCTGATAAAATCGTTAAATTCTTAAAATGAACAAAAAGTTCGTAAAATCGATTATTGTCACCTCGGCGTGCGAGGACGAACGGATTGCAGCAGCCGGGAAGTACGTTGAGCACAAGCTGTCGAAAGTAAACATTATCAATGTACCAATATCGGATTCCAATAGCAATAGTAATAGTAATAATAGATACATAGTAAAAGACAATATTATAGTGTTGCGCTGAATTAATCGTGTGCCACTGCGGCTGATTTATCTTTGATACCTATATATATTGTTTCGGTCCGCCGTCGAGGGCATACAAATAATATGTGTATAATGAGGCAATATTTGTTTAAAATTTTCATTATAATATACGAGTGAGCGCCGTATATGTATACTTAGGTGTTCCGATGAAATTCATTCGTAAATTTTCTACTACGCGCTGCAGTCGGACGATATATACACCGCGACGAACCTTGGTGTCAAGTGTGTGAGTTGTGTGTACGACTGTTTGCCGTCGAGTGTATTTGTTTAAGGGAAACGAGAGTTCCTATACACTATAGTACCCGATTACAATATTATAATAATTTTTAATTGTTATAATACATTGTTGTAAATCCTCACAATTATAGTCACCAGAGTTACAAATTCGAGTTCAGACTTCTTCAGATATATTGTTTTAATATTATAATACCCGAACGGTTTCGTAACATTTACTTATTATACTTGTGGCGATGATGACATCGATGAGAACCTTAACACCGTTCTCGAAATATTATTATAATAAACTGTAGTGCCTATACATAATGTTATTCGATAAGACGATCGTCGGTTATCAATAATTTATTATTACATAGACTGCAGGTGTTTAAAATAATAGTATAAAAAGTATAAAATAACATTCGACTTATAATAATTATAATGTCTAACATTTTCATATTATTTTGACGAACATATCTTCTGGAAACACATTGGATGCAGACATACAGTACATACTATGTACGCCCAGAGACTTAAATGTAATTAACTATATAGATGAAACCGAACGTTCCGGAACTTATTAAAATACGAGTGTTTTGCATAATAACATAATATAGTTTTATTATAGGTACACATCGCAGAATAATTTATATATTATATACTTACTATAGCTGTGGTAGTGCGTGTTACCCGACTCGCGACTGGCCCGGGTTAGAATTTATTAATTAGTACTTATTTTTATCATTTATAGACTTCCATTTATAACTTCAGATGAAATACATAATACAAACACAATAACAATGATTGATTTTCTACTTAATAGTTCTGGACATATTTTAATGTAGGTACAACCAAAAAATCTACAGATGTAAATCCTACAATATCCTTAAGACTGGTATTCGTTTTTATATACTTATATTAAACATAATATGTCCATAATTTATTTAGAAAGCAAATCATTAAACTCAATAAAGCAATCAAATTGTTATTTTGTTCATTAGTCTTAAGATGTTTTTTTTTTTTTAATATATTTGTTAAAAAAATGTTTATGCTATATACCATATTTACTAATAACTATATAATAATATAATCTATAATCAATTACAATTATTTAAATAAACAAAAACCTTCGATTTTCGTGAGCCAAAAATAAATTCATATAATATGATCATACATTCATACCTCATATCAACCTCTAGGGATTGAAAAAAATAAGTTATAAACACTCCGGGTCTCAAGGAATCTATTTATATTACTTATATTGAAAACGGTCCAGTAGTTTTTGAGTTTATAAAGGACAAAGAAATATTCATTTTTCTATACGTAGAATATTAAATTATAATATTGTAGTAACACAATTTTCTAGGGTTTCTTCTTTCCAACTCAATAGATGCTTCTGAACTTCTGAACATATATACATTTTAGAGTTCCTTCTTATACGCTAACTGTATATTTCCGTATTGGTGTTTAATTTTAAAAATAAATAAACAGCATATATTTTATGAAAATAAGTATAATATAGTAGTGTTTTAAGTCGCGTTGAATTAATTTCGTTATCGCGTCTTCCAATAGCAATAAGGGCTGTGAGACGGAGGACAATATTCCCGTGGCGATGAAATATCACATACACAAAGTTTTGGCCATTTGCATATGTATAAGTATAAATATTATACGCATGTATGCAAATTCGCAAGTAGTTCCCCAAAAATGTCTAACTAAATATAAAGCGTAATAAACATATATAACACGACGGTGCACTGATATTTTCGTTTTATAATCGGGTTCAAACTCGACTTGTACATAAAAGCAAAACTAATTTAGTGTATATTACAATATTAGCAGTACGTGTTAACGATCTTAATCCAAAATCCTTACGTGTATGCACGTTGCATTGTGTAGTGTCTCACCGTACTGTCAGTAACATTTTTTTTTAATTATCATTATTATCAATATTTAAGAGGACGCCACACTCGCCGTATGTATCTTCTCCATCTTACAGACGAACAACATAGTAAAAACCGTTTCGCGCAGGCTAGAACTATTAGGGTTGTAGTCCAAATTAAACCACCCAATTTTCATAATACAAAAAGGAAGACATTGGTTGTGCAGGCATCGTTTTTAATTTTTTGATATCACTAATACGGGAAAGTTTTAATTTTTTAAAAATCCATTATTTTTGTGTTTTTCAAATTTGAATAACTTTGTAATTCTGATATCAAAAAAAAAAAATAAATAAAACGATGTTGCAATCTCCTCTTTCTAGTGTCAACATTCGGGTGCTTAATTTTGGACTATAGCCCGAGTCATTGTCCGCGTGAAACGGTTTTTACCATATTATACGTTTATAAGACAGAGACAACGCATACCGGTAAACTATATCCTCTTAAACAAAAAATACAAATGTAGTCACGTTTCACAATTTTAGATACTTCTAGATTCAAGAAAACAAAAAATTATAAATACTCGTTACTTAAATTATGGTTAGCCAATTTATTAGGACTATATAATGTGTATCTAAATATTTTATAAGCTCAATTATTAATTTAAATTAGAAGGTACACATTCATTCGCGACTTTGTGATTCATGTTTTGTTTATACAAGTTGTATAGTTTAGGTAACGGAGCTGTAGGTGGGTATTTATAATATTATGGTATGCGAGCGCAAAAGTTTCACCACTTTGTAGTTTGTACGGTGAGACATTTGTATAGGTGTATAGTGTATACCCTTAAAGCGCATCTATGATAATCTGTTTTGTCAACGATAAGATTCAATATTTCAATGTAGTATAAAACTGACTATAAGTCATATATTGACTATTAGTATATATATACTAATAGTCAATAAGCTATCGTTTGACACAAAAAGCAAAAATAGTTATAAGTTTATA
The DNA here is from genome assembly GCF_020882245.1 of Rhopalosiphum padi. Taxonomy (NCBI): domain Eukaryota; kingdom Metazoa; phylum Arthropoda; class Insecta; order Hemiptera; family Aphididae; genus Rhopalosiphum; species Rhopalosiphum padi. The sequence continues at coordinate 4,145,589 of NC_083598.1, read as the reverse complement.
ACTAATTAAAATCTACAGACAGCAGACAGCAGTTATCTGTAATGGGCGTTATTCGTTATCGGCAGCACTGCGCGCGCTCTCAATATTTGTGTATAATATAAATTCGTAGATGTAAAATGCTAGAACACAGTTAGAAAAAAAACGCTGACACTACATTCGATTACAACAATAATATTATCTAAGCTAGGAAAAATCACATCGGTTGTTAATCAGGCTTTCGAATAGCATTTTCACAATATTATAATTATTATTATAATGATATAATTATATTATATTTTAAATATTATTATAATATATAGTGTTTCCTATACATAATAATCATATTACTGATTATAGATGTTGTTCTATGATAATAAAACTGTTTGAAAAAAAAATTACATTAGCTGGCATAATGATTGACGCTTACGATTCCATACTAATTATGTATGAGTTTTCTGGGAAAACGTTGAAACGATAAATCCACAGGTTTTACAATCCATAAATGTTATAGACACATTTTTCGAAAATGCATTACTTTTACTTAACCAAGAACCTCACTCTTGGAACACGGTATAGACTATAGACGATAGTCTAATTTGTTGAATATTATATTGAACGAGTATACCTGTAATCCTCCAAATATAGTTTATGCTTCCCACAATTCTCATGCTACAATCACGAGCTAAATATTAAATTTAATGACTATATTTTTGTTATTTAGAATTTTTTAAACGTTTGGCTATAAAATTATTAAGTACCTATACTATTCCTATAGTCCTTATAGTAAAAATATGTATTGTATTTTATAGATTAAAAATAAACTGAATATCGTATATACAATATATTTTTATACGGCTAATGACTATGATAATAATAATATATAATAAATATAATCGTCACGTTCTTGAGGTAAACAAATTTAATTATTAACGATTAACAACAATAATAAAAACTGAGAAAATAAGTAACCACTCTGCTGTACAGTTGGAGATGAGTATTCAAAAAAAAAGCACACATCATTGTAAAATCAATACATCGCTCCGCTCAGAATCTAAACAAAAGTCTATAAATTATAATGTAATATTATTATTGACATGGTATGTGCTATATGGTATAATAATAATTGTTGTATATTTAATTAAATAAATTCTATTGTCCTTGTGGTTATATTGATATGAGCTCTATTATTATACGAATTATTATGTAAAACCATAATAAAGATACCAATGATATTTTGATAAACGAGTATACATAAATAACTTCACCAAACTGAAATAACCCAACGGCCTACACAAACTTTATTACTAGATTATTACTATTTATTTTCGGCTTTCGTGAAGGTTTTATAGATAAATTAATTTTTATACCTTAACCCAGAGCATGTGTACGATATTTTTAAATACCTATTAACGCAGATTAAAAGTGAAAATTCAACATATTATACTTATGTAGAATAATATATTTATTTTCTACGAAAATACTGTCTATACGAAAAGGTGCAATATTATATTGTAATTAACTGAATTTATTCAGAGAGATTTAATAAATGATAATCAAATTGTAATGGACTAATATTGCGAATATTGATAAATATTGTATTCACTTGATATTTGATCCATAAATATTTCTGGTTAATCGTCGATAATAATTTAATAAAAATAATAAAATATGTTATGCGAATTTTTACGTTCCATTTTGTCGTATTGAGTACAATTATTACTACTGAATAATGTACCTACGTCATGTATGTCGACTGAATAAATTTGTTTACTATATTTCCGCCATTTGACGTCTCGAGCCATGATATTAACCGAGTTCTTTAGTCGAGCCGCGAGTCATCCTAGCTCAGAAACGATTTAGGAATGGATTTTTCAAAATTCCAATCCGACGTTTTAAGTCAATGGGAAACAATCAAAAACTCGAGTCAACGACGAACATATCAAATAAGCGTTATCTAAATATGTATTGCTTTGTGGATCAGCATTCGTATCGTGCCATCGTGGTAAGTATTAGGAAAAAGATGATTGTATTTCAAGAAATGATATCATTGCGCTTCAGCGTATTTGGTTTGTGTTTATACTACTACTATTATTATTATTATTATAATTGTTACTACCGTATAAACGCTTATTATTACTTTATTAGTTATTATTATCTCGAAAAATGATTATACACTTGAAACAAATTTGAACGATTTTAACCAGCAGCGACAGGTTTTGTTTACCGCGTACTTATAACTCCGGTAATGACAATTATTATTAATTAATAATGACTAATGAGTAATGACTAATGAGTATTATAAATTATAATACGTGGAATTGTCGTTAACCAATTACGATTAAACAACATCTGACAATGTTGTGATGAACAAAAATTGTGGAAACTATCCACATTTTCATAATGATCGAGCAATGCATAAATTACGTAAGATACTTATCGAGTGATAATTTTGTTCCGAACGATTGATACGGCCGCGTAAGTATCTATTTAGAATAAATACGAGCGTCGATTGATCTCACTGCCGAAGCTCGAGTATAGATTTTCTATCAATTATTAAGTCTTTATTAGTTTTGAAACTGTGCGAACATAAACCAAAATAGGTAGTAAGATAGTTTGAAATCTACTTTTATTGGGCTGAAACGGTTTGCAATGTGTTCTATATTTTTGTAATGACGACTGACGTACCTAACCGAAAATATTCCAATAATATGTTCAGTCAGTAATCAGTAATCACTAATCACTAATCAGTATAATATTATAATGTATACAACTGTACGTGCAGTGGTAATTCACTATACGCCTCTTACTGGGCGACGAGTGATATGTGATGAGTGATGAATAAATGGCGTACAGATTGTATAAGTACATGCGATTATAATGTACAATATAAGCCATGTGCTCAAGTAAGTAGTAATATCGATAAATAAAAATTATAAATGTATATTATTATTATTATTATTATCGATAAAAAAATCACATATTGATAATAAATAAAAATTCTCTAAAAAATTCAAATTACAATATTGTATAGTGGGTACCGACCAAAAACCGTTACGAGCAGTAAAGTGAACCACTAAATCGTCATTTGAAATATGTATTAAAGCAGCAAACTTCGATATCAAATAATTATCGAGTAATATTTTCGTTATGCAAATTACAATTAAAGAAATTATACATAAATACGTTGATATTATTATATTCGGAAACGTGCTTTATCGTTACCCCGCAGGTCTCTTGTTTTTATTATATTATCACTGCGATGTGCAGTTACCTCATTAATCATTATAATAATTGTGGTATTATTCGTATTTACTTTAATTATTAAACGTATGAATATATTAACTAATTTGAAATATTGACATAAGGATAGGTTAAATATTTCGTTTGTATTCCCGAAAAATAGTACAAAAGTGTATTCCGGCTATTCCGTTTATTTTTAGATATCTAAAAGAAAAGTAATTACTTATATTGTATTTATAATAATATATTGATTTCCGGAAATATTTCCAAATTTAATTGTTTCTTTAGGTTATATTAATCGATTGTAATATTGTATAATGTTTCTTTATGGCATTTAACTATTCTTATAGTACAACTGTTGTGATGGTCCAAAATATGTTATTTGGCTTATCGTTAATTGTAATTTGTCAATACGAGTATGAGTTAAAACACTTAAAACTATAATATTCAATAGTTTTTTAAAAAAGGCTTTAAATATTGAAGAGGCAATTGTTATTCTGATATATTGTTTTCCAATTATTTTCGAGAACACTACATTTTTAAAACGTACCAATATGATTAAATAAAAATAATTCAACCACGTATTATTGCTCAAAAGTCACCTATAGTTTTGTAAATGTATTTTTTCACGTTTTGTTTGATATTTACATTTTTTTGAGCACACCGACATTACTAGGGACGCCAAGCTGTACCGTAGCGGAATCCTTACCTAAATTTTATTTCTCGCCACCTATGCTCCACCTGTTACTCAGTAACAGTGGCGTTATTTGTGGGGGGCGGCAGGGTGGGCATTTGCCCCCTCCCCCCAATGTCATTAGCGGTCCGCTGTCGGGTGGGGTATGTGCTAGTTTTGGTATGTTTTGTTTTATTTTTTGTAAATACCTTTATACTAATATTTGGCGTAGATAGGACATAAATTGAGGCGAAATTCCACTCAAAATAAGTCATCATATAGTATAGCTAATAGCATTGATTATATAATATAATCAATATATACTCAATATATCCCCTTCTCAAAAACTGAAATGACGCTACTTTTCGTCTGCTCAGTAGTCTAGTTTAAATTGTAATTTTATAAATTTAAACGTATTGTTATCATTATTTTATACATTTATTTTAGTTAGTAATTTATATTTTATATTATTTATGTTATACTTGTATAATTACATTATAAATTATAAATTACATTATAAATTATAATACATGTCCAAACATTCCTATAGTCCCATACTTAAGTGATATTACTGATACGACTTTGAATAAGCACATCAGTCGATTTTGTATTTTTCTTCCTTACATAAATAGGTGGGTTCTACGTGTCACAAAATTCGAAAGTAGATATTATTTGTGAATTATATAAAATAATGTTTACTAATATTTCAAACTTTAGTACATTCACGGCGTGGTCGTATGCATATTTCCACCAAACTAAAAAAATTAATTTTAATTTATAGATCTTTTAGGTAGGTAATTGTAATAACTTTTTAAGTTTTCTATTTTAAACAAGCTTAATATGATATGTGTTATTAGTGTTAACGTTAACTTAACGCACTACGTATTACAATTATATATAAATTGTTTAATTATAAATGCAATTTATTAATATCATTAAAATCAATTACATCATATCATATCAGTATTTTCGTCATGCCGTTGCAATTATTGTTTTTTTATCTTCAAAATTATTTTTTGTAAAATTACAAATACGTACTAGTAGATTATTAATAGTATTTTCGTTATTTTACTGGGTATATGTAAATCGCGCCAGGAATCGTAGTTAAAAAAATAATTGGGATTCAAAAAGGTTAAACTTACATTGATTGCACTAAACGATATTGATACATCGTTTGTGCCAGCACCGCATTACCATACACGTTTGTTCTATACACGATAAAATTATAAAAGTACAAACATATTGTACTAAAATTAATAGTATTTAAAAACAATAAATATAAAAAATAAACGTTGAAGATAATATTACAAGATACAAAAATGACAATATCAATATAATATGTTCATTAAAATCCAATTTGTGAAGTCACTATAGTCAGTAAATTAATAAGACACAAGATGAAACCATGAACGTATTCATCTCAAGGTATTATTTTATCATTTAATTTTTTTCGACACTAAATAGTTTGTTATTATTTATCATAGAATATAGATGTAACGAATGAAAGAAATAAATTAAATTACGTTTCAACAATTTAGTAAGACGACTAAGACCACAACATAACATTGACAATATATCTGTATTACCGTTTTAACAAATACATTATAAAATGATCTATTAAAAAAAATTGATACAAGTATATAAACATTATATATAAACACATAAACCATAACATGTAATACAACTATACAAGTACATAATATGTACTAAACCTATATATATATATTTGAAAAAACTTTAATTTTAATGAACTCGCAAACTTAACAAACCCTACCACAAACATTATATGCTTATATAGGGGTTTGAATCTTTCTATTGTATTTTTTTTTATTAAATCACATACATCTACATTAATTGTTTTGAAAAATAATAAAAATTATTAAGACTATTATTATTATCATTACAGATACCTATACAATTATAAGATTATTTTTATACGGTTTAAATATTATTGAATGTCAATTAATGCGCATGTACTTGTACATCAACAAGTCCTAATCTCGATTTTTTAGATTTAATTGTGAGTATTATAAATGTTTGGTCCCTGCGTGTAATCGTTAAGCTGTTTGTCGCTTATAAACAGTATAATAGTACCCACTATAACAACAAATGTTTTTCCAAAAAAATACGCGCGAGACACATTTAATACAATAGTTGGCATTTTTTTGGTAAATTAAGTAAAACTTCACTACCTTATATTATTTTTCAAAAACTACAATAGTCACGTTCTAATTATATACAAAATAAACCTTCGACGAGGTGATCGAAGTCGATTACAGGAATCGTTAAGGCCTCGAGGGAGTATTTTTTTTTGTTTGTATTAATATTGAAAAACAAATGTAAGTAAAAAATGTTTTTTAAACATAAAATATATTTATGGTCATACGGGATGTAAAACATAAAAAAAAAAAATTAAATCTATTCAGTATTCATTCAAACAACACAAATTATCTTTGATTGATGACCATATGAAAAATCATTGCCGATGAAATACGAAAACGTGTTTTGAATATACATTTCAAAAGTAATCAAAAGGGGTTAGTATACCTATTGGCTATTTGTAAGTTGAAATAATTTTTTTCAACTTGTTTTTGTACTGTTTATTTTGATTTTCATCTGTCGTTAGTTTATTATCAAAGTTCAATTTAAATAGATTTATTTAATTTTTTTGCTATTGTTCTCTAACCATTCTTATAATTATTACAGTATTATATTATTTTCACAAACGTCAGACTACAGATTTCTTTTAATTTGCTCGTATAATAAATTTAAATTATACTTAAGCATAAAAGTACAAAAAATAGAAAATTAAACGAGCTATAAGTTATTCCTAATCGAACCGGTTTTCGACAAACTATATTGTATAGAGACTATAGAGTCAACTTTCGGCAACGAAAATGTTATATTGTCGGGAGACCTATTGCCAGACACATTTTTTTAAATTCCCGTGGATCCATACAAAACACAGTAGTTACTGTAGTTATATACAATATTATAACCGGTTGTAATGAATACGTTATTTTTTCATCAGCGAGTTTTATTAAAACTAGTAAATGTTAGATATTTTGAAAAAAAGATCTGTGGCTTACACGAGATATTTAAATTTAAATAATTGTATCTACCATAGTTTACAAGTAAAATAAAAATATATTAACTATTAACAAAAAACAAATATAATTTAATTTAAGCAGCCAAATAAAATATTATGTTCTCAAACAAAGGACACATTGTTACATTCGCCATTCACAATAAACCTTAACCAAATCAAAAAATTATCGTTTGACATTAAAAAATGTACAATCATTAAATGTACATTATTTAAGTTATTAAAAACCACACAAATATTATACATATATTATATTTTTTGATATACCTAAAAATTAAAATATAATGTCTTATAAGTTATATTATTGATACGCATGATAATATCGAGAATAGACCAGTATAGTTATTATTTATTAATAAGTCGTATATTGTACATCACGTACACAATTGCTTTTAAAAATGTTTCTGATGATCTTTTTCCTTTTTTGATATCCTTAATCTATTATGCACGATTTTTTTGTTTTGATATAACTTAGTTGTTTACGCCGTAAACCTCCTTTTTTAAATAATATAAAATAATAATTTTTAATAATATAAATAATCCAAATATAATATAGGTAAAATAGTTTTTTCAATAATCACATACATCTGGCGGAACCCTGTTAAGTGCACTTTGGAAAATGCTGGTTTACAGGATATTTTCTATTTTTTTGAAAAGTTTAACAGGTTCTTAATTACCTTGACTTATTTTGGCATCGTCTTCTGTAGCAAGATTAGCAACTGCTAATTTAATCTTTTAGAGATTCCAGATAGATTAGTGGTTTGGTGCAATAAGCTTAAATTAATTGGGTCCATCTAATTGATTGGTTTGATTACCAATGTTGAAAAAATTGAAATTTAAAAAAGTTTTTATTATAAGTATTAGGTAGCAAATTTTGGTTAAGATGATATATTGTTTATATTCAAATAATACAACTAGACTATAAAAAAAAATAGTGGGTTAAAATTATAATTGCTTCATGATTAAAAACTTAATCACTCTTCACAATTAATTTTACTTAGCTATACTATACTCAGGCACGTATACAAAAAACAATTCGGGGGGAGGGGTTAACCCCTGAAACCCCCCCTGTATATCAAAAATATTGATCTAAGTTATTTATTAGATCATTTTTTTATTAACTATAGAAACATTAGGACATAAAAAGAAAAAAAATAACAAACAGACATCATTCTAAAATCATTTTAAACTATGCTTATTAGTATCTAAAATATTTAAATAAACCATTATTAAATTTAAAATATTATTAAAGAAAACTACCTTTAGGTGTATATTATTATGTATATATATATAAATTTTCAATTTCAATACTTGGATTGGTTCAATGACTTCGATGGACTTCCACTCGACCCTATATTCATTACCGCTACTTTCAGTTCTTAGTAAGTGGTTCTTCCTATGTCTTCTATGATCTGTTTAATAAACGGAGTTCTTGCTACAGATTTATCTGTACCCTGCTCTTCCCTCTATCTTTCCATTCATAATTGTTGTTATTCATTCATTGTTTTTTATTAAATGTCCCTTCAATATATATCCTTAGTGTTTTTTTCGTTCGTTTTCATCCTTAAGTACTTCTTCGTATACGTATATTATATAGGCATGGCTATATACACCTGTATATTCTCGACTTGGTTCTGCGTATGTGGGCTAAGTCACGTTGTCTGCTTGGTAGTATTGCCCTCTGCACAATGTAGACAGGCTTGCGTCATAATTAAACATAGTAATAATAAAAACATACCTAAGTATACGCCGCCTGTACGATATTACGTTCAAGTTGAGATCATACCACTGTATTTAGAAATGTATAAATATATGGCATATATTAATTAAAGTAACGATAACTTTCATGCTTTACCTATTTCTATACCAACATTATATTTCAATATTCAGTGTATAATAAAAAAATAGGTATAATATACTGCATAACTTGTACTTATACTGTTTTAATATCTATTTATATATTCTATATATTTGTTATACATATTGTGTTGGTGTAATAAAATAATGATAAACACTTGTCATAGGTGTACACCTGTATTAATGATTTACTAAGTCATAAATTATGTGTTAGGCTGTTGAATATATCGATAATCGATGTATTAAAAAACCGGAGAAGTCGGTCTGTTGTATAGTATGTTTAAAGTGTACTTTGTACCTCATAATTGAGTAGGTTGGGTGCGTTAAATTTTAATTCAATGATAAATCATTGTATACGAAAAACGATTCTGAGCGGAGATGGTTTTTCAGCTTCTATTTCAGAAGATATTTAATTACGCATTTGTATTACTATTACTATTTATTTATTTATTAGAATAATATATAAAGTTTAACTCTTAGATCACAATACCAGCATATGATCCAGGGCCATATTTACCATTAGGCAGGATAGGCAACTGCCTATGGCCTCCGTTATTAGAGGGCCTCGGATTTTTATGAACCTTTTTTTTTTATAGTACTACTTTCATCATATAAAATAAATATAAGAAACATATAATATTTCAAAAAAATAAAATAATTAATTCTTATCAGCGTAAAATGTAAATGAAAATAATAGGTACAAGAAATCTGTAGCCTGTAGAGATAAAAAAATGTATAACATTATAATTATGTTTGTGAAAATATATAAGTAAATACTAAATTGTAATAAATTATTATTTTGTTTTATACAACTCATCTCATTTGTGGAGAGGGGCTATGGATATATATGCTACTGTTGACAATAAGGGGCAACATTTTTATTTTGTCTAAGGCCACAAAATACCTAAATCAGGCCCTGATTTGATTTAAACTTTACTTATATTTGTCAAAAACATCGTTTATATTATATAAGAATATTCTATTATATTGATATATAATATAATTTTTATTATTAATTTAAACTTTAAAGTCAATCAAAGTCAGTACTATACGTAAAATTATAGAACATTTAGGCTCATGGTACATTTATTTTATTTTTTATTTGTATAAATACATTTTAAAAATTAATCGTGTAAAAAAAATTAAAAAATAATAACATATATATGTATTATCTAACGACGAAAAGTCTCTACGATTAATATTTTAAAATATATTTATTATATTTATTACGTATATTTAAATCTTAATGAGCAATGAACAATAGTTTCAATCATTGGAGAAAAATCGTTATTATTCATTAATATCCAATTTCATAAAAATTATAACTTAGTATAACTAAGTCTATGAAGACAATTTTGATTGAATATATGTTATTTTTTAATTGCTTTAAGAATAACTTATGTAAACAACTTTTTATTAAATTTTCAGTATGTTTTACTTAAAAACTTAACTACAATACAATTTTATCATAGTATATAATCGTAAAAAATCTAGTGAAATTCTAAAATTTAAATTATCTATAATTTGTACAAAAAAGGCGAAGTATTTTTAATATATCTATAAATTATATATAATCATACCTAGAAAATGTAATAAACTATAAATATACGCTGTAAAAATGTTCAAGTCAAAGCAGTTATTCATTTTTGAGTTGCTACTAAAAACAAAACCGATTTTGACAAAAAATTAGTTTTGGCCTTTGGGTAAATATTGATGATTTACGTGATATTTTTTTTTTTTAGTACTTACTATAAATTAAATCCAACTATCAGAAATTATCTTTAAAGTTGATGATTAAGTATATTTATTTCTCAAAAAGTTGACGATAGACAACCAAAAAAAAAAAAAGATTGGAATTGTAAAAATCTCAATTATTTTCTTTAACACTACACTGTTTACAGTAAATCAGATACCTATACTGTAATTTTAATAAAAATACGTAGTTTTCATTTAATAAAATTTGCAGTATTCTTTATATTTTAACTCAAAAATATTAAGATAATTACAGTCTGCAAAGTTATTTTTTACATCAAAATGATGTTAAGCATATTAGCATAATATAAAAAAAGTAATAACTATATATTTATATATATATATATATAAATATACAATTTTAATATTATAGTTTTATTATCTGTACAATACATTTTTGCATCAATGAATCATGGTTCATGTGATTACTATTATAATAGTAACATTTATATTTTATAATTTAATGATGGACTGAACATTGAACACGGAAAAGTTTCTTCGAAAACAATGCGTAGTGGTGTTGTATAATTATTTATGATTTTACTCACACTAATATAAAACTAGCTGTAAAGCATTGAAATTTATTTTTTAAGAGAAAACAGTTAACTTGTGGTGCTATTATAAATTAAATATTATTATATGTATTTATGTTTGTTTTTTCTTACAATCATTTTGCAGTGTTTTTCGATTTTATTTTCGTACAATAATTATATTAGTATATTACATATACAATTTATTATTAATATTATTATTATTTATAATAAAGTTGTATAGGGCAAATAAAAGCGAAAAAACTGTGTATTACAAAGCGCTATCCTTTAACAGTTTCTTACATTAAATAAAAAAATTAAAATGTAATTTTCATTCAACAGTCAACATAGTTACGAAAAATTGCATAAAAAAATTGAAATTTATCGAATATTTACAAGTTATCAATTGAAATTGGACATACTATTTTATATACATATTTAGAATTTATATTAAATATTATATGTTTCACATATAGAGCGTCGTATACTTGTTGATATTTTTTACTACAACAGTATACAACATAATGACATTGTGTTATTATGGTTTTTTTTAATATTATATAAATCCTTAGTCTATAGTCAATGTAAAAACCTCCGTAGATATATTTGATGTGCGTATATTTATAAATTATATTGAGTGTTAATTTAATTTTGATAAGACGTGCGTAATTGTCTAAAATCCGTATTTACGTGAATCCGTTGGCGGCCAACAGCTGTAGCCCATGATGACGTTATTATAACAATAAATGTATGTGATCTGTACGACTATACCGCCGAAATGTGTACGTACTTTTAAGCCCACATGATGATTAATAATAATTATTGTCGAATATTGTCCAATAATGTATTTACTAATTATGGGAATCAGCCTACGTCTTGGGCCTTGGTGCGTATTTATTATGTAAGTACTTGCATCGATTAGAAATTATTATTATCTCTAAAAATAATTTAAATAGTGTTCATACATGTATACATGATATTCATAGTAACCTTCGTATTTTTTGCTCATGATAACAATTTTATTGCGCGTCAAAAGTGGTACGTGCGAATACAATTTTAAAAATGTACAGTCCCGTGGGCTTAGGAATTGAAACCCACTCATTGTCCCGCCCGCCAAACTTTTCCTCAAACAATCTGAACCTATATGATATACTATATAGTGGAGTATAGCTCCTGAATGTGTTAACAATCGGTGCACAATATTTTGTTGATACCAAACATGTGATTCGTGGTTTAGTGGCGACAGAAAACAAGAAATCACGTGTTTGTCCCTTTGGTGGGCTTTTCGTCCGTCCGTTCGTTGCTTGACAATCGTGACATAATACTAAACACTATATTTCGTCAAGGTCATACTTTATACTTTGGTTGCCAAAACTATACAATAATATATACATATTATAACAATGTCACAGACATTTATGTCATATATCTAACGTTTAGGTGTATACAAGTTATGCACGTGTAGGCAGAATCCGAACAATGGCCTGCGCTAAAAGCTTCACGTTTTCGTATAGGTACCTATAGTAATTATATTTTTATTTTTACATACCAACTATTAATTTTAAACGACAATCTACATAATAATAAATTGTGCGATGGTGTGGATTAGAAAGAATAATATAAATCTAATACTTCTAAGTTCTAAATCTAAAACAATTTTCCAAATGGCATGGGTTCTAAAAATACTCGTTTTAAACCGCAACGCAAATCGTAACAGTATTATCTACAAGTTATCATATTATATTCATATATACTTCTATAGTTTTATATACTATCATGAAACATGATAATATTAAATAGTTTCGTTGTTATTGTAGGAGTTATTTATATCATTAAAATACAGTACTTACCATAAAATTAAATATATATTTCAAGGATTTTTTATTTATACACAATTTTGAAAAATGTTTATAAATATATATTATTATTGTTATTATCATTTTTAAATATTTTAATGTTTTTTATTTATATGATTATTGATTAATATACGCTTAAATCTTGTATAAACAATTCATGCTTACACAATTACATAAGACAACGATATAATTATCAAATTCTCATTGGAAAATACGTCGATGTTATTCAATAATATACTGATATAATAAATTTAATTTTTGATGCTTTAAAGCAAAAATAATTGTATTAATGAGTTATTAGTCTCACATTAATATTATTATAATAAGTACGTATTTAAAACGAGGCGATGAAATGTACAGTATTTACAATCAAGAACTTTATACGGAGTTGAGAAGACTCAAAACTTTTCTATTTTCTATTTTTAATTACGATTATTGACATTATTTCTATGTATATATCATTATAATTTACTAAATAAATTATTGTATTTATGATAATCTATAAAAATTTTATTTTAAGCATGTTCTACTATTTTTAAAAGCCACACATTGTGTATACCACTTAGTATTTCACAATATAAAAATAGAATTAATCTTAATACATTCAACTGGGGTAACCATACGTTACATCGTATATAAAGCTTATCCAACACATAAACACGTCTTGTATCCAGGGACCAGGATCACAGTTTACAAGGATATAGTAATATTTAATAATATTATTATAGTATAATTATTATTTGTTTATGTTTAAGTACTACTACAATAATTATTGCATAGCATATATTACATATTATGTAAATGTTGTGTTATTATTTTATTATTTTTATTAAATAATTTTACAAAATAATATTTGTATTTTAAGTGAATTGAAAGAGAGGTGACTTTTTGTATTGCTTATAAGTTATTACACGTACTTACTAGCTACTACACATTATTTTTTTACAAATCTATCTCGAAATAAATGGTAAAATATAATTTTTGTCATTAATCTCGAGATTTATAAAAAAATAATAAATTGTAATTAAAAATCAATGCTGCTACATGGTTATAAATTATAGCCCATGCCCCATTAAACGTATTTTAATAAAAACTTGATTTCAAAATAATCAATGAAGTGGTTGGGATGTAAATCGTATGAATGCAGTCGTGTAACTATTTTGAATTTATGGCGGAATAATATTATGTAATAGTATATAATATTATACACATAAATACTTAATCATATATTATAATAGTAATTAATAGTACTAACCTTTAATAGTCTTATTCTCGTAATAATATAATATCAGAACGTGGAAAATAAAGTCTACAATATTTAATGTAAAACTTACACATTTTATTTTTAAATTTGTATAGGTAGGTTATAATTACCTAAGATATTGAAACGTAATAATAATAATAATAAAAATATTATTATTAATTATTTATACTTCAAGTATAATAATTTAATACATTAATTGAATCGTCACGAATTTTATGATTTCTGATACCGATTTTGGCGACAATTTTTTAGACGCTAGCGTGCGAATTCCAAGGAGATCCGACTCGACCGTGGTTCACGATATAGGTGTAACTCTAGAAGGAAATTCTATAGCGGTAAACGTTATGCAGTAGACAGTGCAGTACGAACGCCAAAGTTTGAAACTTTGAAAAGATTTAGATTCGTAAGCACTTGTTTTGGTGTGGTACGTTGTTCAATCGTGTGTAAGCATAGATTTTATACTATGGTATAAAACACCTATGGGTGTAAGACATAAAAAATTAATCGTGATAAGTCGTAATAGTTACTCCAATATAATATTATATTTTGTCATAGTAACATACGATAATAATTGATATTGTAAGTAATTATTTTGTTAATAATATTAAAAAAATCATTAAATATTTAAATATGAACAATGAATAGCGATAGCGATAGTGGCAAAAGTATAAACAAAGTCAACCACGGTTCTGGTTACTAATCTAAACGCTGGATTATGGCGTTTGCAATCATGTTTGTGGACGTTTACAGCTTCGTTTAGCAAACAGATAGTCCCAACACAGAATATTCTGTGGTCCCAATTTCTCCGTTATCAAACGTTTACAACGTTTACCGCCGTAGAATTTTCTTCTAAGTAAAATCAAGCCGGCAATCGTGATATATTCCGTTATTCTTTTGGTTTTTGGTAAATATTATCTTTAACTGTCGTCCAATATCGACCATATTATCCTCTTTTGATTTTTAAACTGTTTTTGCGTCTCTTCCATTGTCTGCGAATGCAGATTATTATTACTATTTTGTATTGGTATTTTAAAGTAGTGTGTAGAGTAATAAAACGAACCTTGTATAGTAAACTGTACACTTGTACATATAACAATGTAACTTGTAGAGAGCTTTATCACTTCCGGTCCAACGAAATGAGTCAACTGTTTCCCAGGGATTATGTATTTATGTCGTGTTGGTGATTTAAGAATTAAAGATGCACATGTTTATGGTATTTTCAGGATTCGTAAAAGGTTATAAATTGTATAGGCTTGAATTCCATTAGAATATTAAACTAATTAATAATTTTTACTTTTATATTAAATTGAATGTTTTAGTTGTATTTTAAAGTTAATATGTCATATATTCTAAATCATAAATTATATATAATAGTTACTCTCTATCTGTTATCTAGCTAAAAATGTAAACAATATTTAGTAAAATTGATAAGATGTTATATTTTGTCAATTTGTATCTATATTGATTAAACAAATTAAGGACCAGATGATCCTAGAAAGTTTATACCGTCACTGAGTATAGACAGTTGTATACAATTTTTAGTTGTAGAAAATTATTTAGATTTTATTGTAGTTATATTTAAAAGGTTTTTAAAATATAGGTAAATCTTAGAAGTGGTGTATATGTAATAATATTGTTTTACGACGATTTTAACTGAAACAGTAAACCATGTGAGAGTTATGAATGTTATGACTCTGTGTGCTGTCGTCGCTTTGTACTATTCATGTTTTAGACACTTTAATAAACATTGATATTAAGCATGTGGATAATGCATTCCTAACTTCACTGAACATACGCTTTTTGGCCAACATTATGGAGATAGTAACGATGGTCTCAGTGTTCTCACTCAAACAGCAATAAAGAAATAAGCAATTAAACGAGAGCGAAAAGAGATGTAATGATGAAATTACAGTTAACAAATATAATAATGGAATTAGACATCAGTTGTGTTAATTAACAGATTTTTATACATTGCCGCATCCGTTAGTTTAATAGCAATGGAAATAAACCACGTATTATAATAATAATATATTAACGTATTGTTGTCGATAATATTAAAATATTGGAAGATTGATTAGGTCGTAGTATCGTTTATTGGATGTGATAATGTGATATATTGTAATATGCAAAATGATATATATAATCGAAATAATGACTTGAATTAAGTAATTATATTTATTTAAAAAATGAAATATCTATAATCCAGATAATGTGTGTAAGGTACGTAAATACGTTTAAGTGAACAAAAAATAAATAAAATAAAATCATTGGCAAGTACACATTTTCAGTAATACATTTGTAACACAAAAAACACTTTGTAATGTAATTTGTATTGAGTTCGTACGAATATATTATTATGCGTTTTTATAATATACTATACTGCAGTCTATATGACTATATAGTTATCACTTCACAATACGGGGGAGCTGTCCGTGTGAATTATATCGGAGGAGAATATCCACCTTGACGGCCACCGACAATTGTTAATTTAAATTCTACAAAAGTATTTGTGTGTAAATAATTTCTGTGTGCACGTCATGACCATTTGGGACCGTATATTTATGTTGTACTGACGGCTACGGGTCTTGGGCGGTGCATGTATACCTACGGTAAATATTTATAGGCATATAATGTCCGAGACTTAAATAATAACAACGATAATAATATTATGAGCTCCGTCGACCCTTACCTCAATGAGAGGGAAAGAGAGTGTGAGCGGGAGAGAATGTGGTTTGTACCGATAGCATACAGTGTACGAACATTACCCTTAATTTAAAAATCTTAGACCGCAAATGATTTGAATAAAACATAAAGCGGCAGGACGTACATGGATCGTAGTACGGACTGCGGATTGCGCGGGAACAACCGGCGGCGTTTGTAAATTCGGGCGGCGCATTGTGGGGGATCGCGTGAGTGCGTGATCGGTCGGCGGTGGCGCAGGCTGCCAACCTAACGTCCAGCGAGGCCGACCCGAGTGCATCGCATCGGACCTCATCGCCGCCGAGTCAGACGTCCGTGATAACGACGCGATAACGACATCGCACGTGTTTGAGGTTATGTTATGTTTTGGAAAAAGATTTTCGCGAATCCGAAAGGTAATAATTTCATCCCGTTTACCGCCACCGCGGCCCAAAATTCGGGATTCGCGTCGTCATCGTCGTCGTGCCGTACTCGTTTCTCGTTTCGTCTCGGCTGCCAGGAAATGGATTTGAAGAGCCTAAAGGACCGACCGCTGTTTGCCGTCGTGGGGTGTACGGGCACGGGGAAAACGAAACTCGGTGTGAGACTAGCTCAGGAGCTGGGCGGCGAAGTCGTATCAGCCGATTCAATTCAAGTGAGTACCTAGTTGTGTTTTTCCCGTTCGTTTTAAATTGGGTCGATAAGACAAAATTTCATTTTGTCCCATGCTTTGGTGTGTAGTTGAGCACTCACTTACAAATCCATGATTCCAAAGTATTTTTTTATGTTTCTGTTCGACGAATAGTTCGTGAAAAGTAAGTCCCCATCAAATTCGATAACGCACAGTATTAAGTGTGTGGGTGTGTATACTGTGACATTGGAAAACGACTGTGCATTGGGTATCAAATTCTTTACGAATGTTTTCGGAAGTGACTGAGATAATATTTGTATTAATATTATTATTGTTATTGTTATTGATAATCGTGATAACGTTAAATGCGATATGTTGAAAAAATATGTGCTGTACACGGATAACGTAATTCGTTTGTTTTTCGTAGTTACATATTTTAATAATTCGTCTACGGAACGGTCATTGTGATGATAAGAGGGTATTGTGAATGAAATTGTTCAACCAACTCACGGAAATAAAATATATTACGTTTTTTAAGAAATTGAATTTCGTTACTTCTGTGTTAGAACCAAATAAATTTAAAAACTTATTATTTGTGATAACTAAATGGAATATATGATCTTGATTTAAAAATAAAACTACCTAAGAAGTAAGAATACATTTGACAAAATCACTTTCTACATATTTATATTCAGTTAGAAGTTGATAATTTAATAATGAACACAATTTATTATGTAAGTAGTATAGAAATTAAAAAAACCTTTTTCAGATTGTTAAGTCAGTAATGAGATTAATACTAGAAAATCAAAAATAGTAAACAATTTAAAAATAAATACTTTTGTATTTTAGTTTTTAAAAATGTTAAATTTAGTTTTGTTAAATGTATGGCCAAATTATGCTATATCAAGGTTCAGTGAGATAAACCTAGTGCTCAAAATTAGATATTTTTGTAATAGTTTCATTTTTTTGTTTTGAATTTTTTAATTACGTACATTCGTCCAATGACTTGCTGTTCGATTAATAATAATATATTTTTTAGATGCTTGGTAGTAACATCTTTGTATTTCATTTGTCTCAAGTAGAATATGGTTTGTCGTGATTCCTCAATTAAAAAATAATATTAATTAAACATTGTTGATAAGTATAGAATGTAGTAGGTATACATTTGATAAAATAAAATAATTTAGTCAGCTTTTTATTTCTTAGGTTTTTGGTAATAATTTATAGTAATAACTAAATAGAAGTTGATTAACCATAAACTTCATAGTTAATACCTATAGGTTTAAGCGCATAGTTTATATTGTAACAACGTGAATTGGGCTTAAGCCCTGGCCAAGCCTGACCTAGTGGCTAATAATTATTTAATTTAGAAACCGAATATTATTATTATATTGTGATGAACATTTTTTTCTCTAAAATAATGGTTTGAAGTTTATTAAAGTACCACAACAAATTGTGTATAGTGTAATTTATTAAAACGAATTTTTATTGAATAATGCATTGGTAATTCGTATTATATGATATCAATTTTTTCAAGTTTTTGGTTTGTTTTAGAGTTATTATTTGGTATTAACTTGAGTTATTATACTGTTTTAAATTGTATACAACGTTTCAATGATTATTAGTGCTTTACATAATATATTAAGAACTTAATCAGACTACTAATTTACTGATTAGTAATTACAATTATTTATTAAACTTTTATGTTTGTCCTTGAATTATAAATTCTTCTTTTTTCATCTCGAAAATATATCAATACACTATTCATCTACTGTTCATAACAAGTTTTTTTTAAATGGTGGTATCTATTGTTTTTTTATTAATGTTTTTATAAATACCGAAGTATGGAATTTGTTCCAAAATTTATCGAATTGCAGTACCTAATTATTTATTGATGAATAATGTTTGAAAAAAATACTTTAAATAAAATTCAAAATGTTTAAACTTATAAATATCTAGTTATATAACATAATAAAATACAGTGAAACATCCATCTAACGAAGTCGCACAGGGAACAAAAAAAATTTGTAATTTAGAGGAATTTATTAAATATAATTACAAATTTTTCTTTTTACATAATTACATGTTTCATATTGTATATTGTATTAAAAAATTATAAAATAAACATCAAATACATATCATATTATAAATTTAATCTTATTATTTTATTACATATTTATTATATTTACCTATTTAATTTATTATTGAGAAATAATTAGCGAGACGTTTATTTATTATTTTTATAAATTGTACTTTTTTCGTAAAATGTTTCGATTTCGTTTACAAAAACGGGTTTGTTATCGAATAATTTATTCGTTACATAGAAACGTCAGATTCTTTATACAGAGATAAATTTACGCATGATTAACAATGAAGGTCATGGTTTTTCAAAAATAATTCGTTAAATGGAAGTTTTACTGTATTTTTATAAATAGGTAGGTAGGTGTTACATCAGTTTAAAATATTATTGGTTTTAGATTCTATAAGCGGTCTGTACTCTGTGATGTGTATATGACATAGTGAAAAAATTGCTTAGATTTTTATCTTTGAAGGTGGTTTCTGATAAAAAAAATTGGATCTAGTTTGTAATTAAAAATTTCCTGTAATTTTCTATCGGGGAAATATAACAAGAACTTAAGAAAAAAATGGTAATTTTTACGGAAAACCAAATTTTAATTAAATGTTTATGTTTACGTTTCTTACACATATTATAATTTTTAAAAATATTTATATTATTTAGAGCTATTCATAGACATTTTCAATTTTCAATTTTTTTTCTATAAATTACGATAAAAAATTATTTGCAGGGTTGAAATATTTTAAATTTAATACAAAATCCCTTTAAGTTATTCTTATATCTCTACACAATTATTTAAAAGATAGGTATAATTATTTTGATGCAATTGGAGTTCAAATGTTTACAAATTTCATCAGAACCACGAAAAATTACTAGTACAAGTATTTTAAGTATTTCTAGAAAATAGATATTACCTAAATTTCAAATTTTTATAGCTAAAGTTTGAAAATTTAATATCATATTCCTCATAAGTAGTTCATATTGGACCTAAAAAAATAAATAAATATTAAACATAGTTATTTATAACGATGTAAATTATTTTGTTATTATTCAAATACATAATTCGAGGGGATTTAAAACGTTTACATATATTATGAAGAATATTACCTATATCTATTCAACTACATTTCCAAAATATGTAGATTCATATTAAGATATTACCTTTGTCCTATTTATTCTATGAACTTATATTCATACTGTTTTACCGTAAAGTATTATTAACTCGATACTTAATAACAATAGTATATACTATATACTATATAATTTGGTATAAATACGTACCTATATATTATTATTTATTATCATAGTAATAATTAAATTCTAATAATATAATAAATGCCGTGTTTCTGTAAAAATTAAATGAACCAACCGTAATACTAAAAGTAAAATAAATTAAGTATATCAAAGAACATATATTTTGATCATATTTAATTTTAAATATGCTTAGTACCGTGCCATCTATATATGATATATCTGCTTAGAATCGTTTTTCGAAGATATACAATGATAAATCATTGAATTCAATTTGAACACACCCATTACAATGGCTCACTCGACACTTAATGTACAGCAGAGGTATCAACTTATCTACCTTTTTATTATGATATTAATAATATTGTTTATAATAAATAATTGATATAGCTGTAAAATTTATATTATGATAGAGAGCAATATATTGTTTTTAGTTACTTTTGGGTCGCGGGTTTTAACTAAATTGTGTAGAGTCGAACACCAAGAAGGGAAATCAGTAGTTAATATAATATAATATCCATGTGCGCAATATTTGTTTTTTATGATTGTGGTGACCATATAACAAAAATACAAATAACATGCAGTACCGTACACACACACACACACACACACAGTTACACATCACATGTTAGGCAGTTAAACGTGTACATTATATTTTATTCATAATTAGCCGTTTGTAAATGTCTGCTTGCATTATATATATATGTGCAGAGCCCACACGTTTGTAGAGGCAAAAATAGAACACTAAACATTATCATAAAATCTTTGAAAGAGAAAAATTTTGATTTCGAGCTGTATAGGAAATAAATAAGACAATATCACAAATTTATTTCTATTGAAAAATAGTTCTTTTTGACAAACGACGATTCTTGTTTTTTGAATTTGATAAAATGAAGACATCTAGGTCCTTTTTATATAGTATGATTATTTTAACGTAAAGTACTCAATTATTTAACATATATTTGAAAACAATGTACTTATATATTATACTATTTTGTATCGTAAACAATTTTAAAATTTTTCTTATTTTTAAATAACAACTTTAGTTTCATACTTTGAAGCAGAATATTTTTATGTATCTCTGTTACTCCACCCAGCTCGTCTAAACTTTAAATAATTTAATGTTTTAAACATAATAAGTACCTACTCGAATTTTTTTGTCAATCGCAATACACAGAAAATATTTCGCTTCGGGTCATATTTTTTTTTCTTCATTAGTTAATACATAATATGTTTTTATCTAAAATGTTAAGGAAGTTAAAAAATGAAAATCATAAAAAGGCTAAAATATATATTTTTTTAAAAACGTTTGACATGAATTATGAAAAAAATATTTTCAAAAACAATGTTTTACGGTACTAGATTTATCCTGTATAATTTTTCTTTTTATAGATCTTCTAATGACATTATTAGTATTGTACATATTAAAATCAACTATTGGTGTTAAATATGTGTTCCCTGTTGTATAATTCAGTTTTACTAGATGTCAAAGTATATTTATGACCTTGCCGCGTTTTGAATGAAATTGCATAATATGAATGACGTAAAACGAGAAATTCTTGTTTCTTTTATCCTATATCCAAGTACCCTAGGGAATCAAAGATAATATGCTGGTATACGATTCAACACCTATTCAACAGAATATAAGTATATTATATTGGACGTGTATATACATCAATTTACATATCTGTCTTTTGAATATATCAATTTTTTGTTAATCACAATCATTTTATATACTATATCGCATGAAGTAGAATATTGTTTCTTCTTCATATATTATATAACAGTATGTATAGGAAATTACTTTGAATCTTTCAGTTTCATTTTTTTTTGTGAACGATTAATTTTGAAGTAAATCTTACCTAACCAGGGTAGTGCACCTTTTTGAAACAATTTTACTACGTATTTTATATTAGCCAGCTTAAGTTTTATAACATAATCCTGTTTCTTATTTTCAAGGATATGGTAAAGGGTTCATATTTATTTTATTCTTGTAATCTATTATTATGCGTAAGTGATTTAAACTACATGATAACAATGACTTCATATTTTTATGAGTTCCATTTATTTTAATATTTATCTCAATAAATGTTCTGTTGTATATTTTATTTTTATGTATTAATTTTTAATTACATTTTATGTCATAGCATTTGGATGTTTTTTAATTATTTCAATAATATTATTAATATAAAAAATAAATGCAATTTTATAATTGTTTTTTTGTATGCCTAAATAGACAATAGTGTGTATGTGACCTAAATATGCAAATTAGTTTTTTTTTATTACTAAATTCTGTTTTTTTTTTTTTTATAACCAAATATTGACGTACGGTGTGATTCATAACTAATAATTTAAATATATTCTTTGTTTGAATTGTTTTAAGTACATTTTGTGTATCCAAAAAATAATTTTTATGAATAGAAATACAAAACAGATTACGTAGGTATTACTTATTTAACGAATATAACTAATAACTACAAACTAAATTAAAAATAATGCAACTTTATGTCGTATTTTATTTAAACACTTAAAAATATTAATCAATATTAATGTATATTATGTATTATTATAAATTTATAAATTATAATACATGCCATTATTATTTTAAAACGTATAAATATTAATGTCAAATACAAATTAAAATATGAGTACAAGGAAGGGATTATATATGACTTAGAAATAGCTAAATTGTTATTTAGTTTTTACAATTATAAATAAATAAAAACATATGAGAATTTAAATTAAAATATAATAATTTTTAATTTACTTATTGAAGACTAGTTAGAAGCGATGTTTCTACTAAAGCACTACCTACCTATAATAAATTATTGTGTCATTAATTAGATACTTATTTCTCCGTTCTATTCATAATAAGAAATTATTTATTTATAAAATATGTTGACTTGCTAAATTTTACTAAGTAGTACTTGCGTAATTGTGTAAGTGTTTACATAAACGTAAATAAATAAATAAAAATATTTTATAATTATTTTGCAGTTTTTGAGTTATTAAAACTAATATATTTTTATTTTATAGATCTTCAAAGTAAATATTTACTATTGTTGAATCAATTTTATTGGCGCCGTTTTAAATATAATATAGTCATATTATTTACATATATTTTAAATATTTTATTTGCAAAATCCAATTATTTTTATTTATTGGCGATATAGAATCGCGTTCCCCTCGAAAAATCTGTGTTCCTATTCTTCCACGAAATTTACCACGCTCCATATGATCCCTCGTGATTTATTTGTTGAAGAAATAATAGCCTATAGTCCTTATGCGACAGAAAAAAAAATAACTACAAACCCAAGAAATATCGCCTGCCGGTTTTCGGCGTTTCTATTGAGTGCTGTGGCTGAATACTGGGAAACCGGTTTTTTCGCCTGTTGTTATAACGAGGGCTCCATTTCTTTATTATATACAATATTTTTTCAAGATAAGCCCCGAGCACACAGCATTGTTGGATACTGCTATACGTATTAATGGTATTTTCAGAACTTTTTCTCTTTCATTTTGTGTTTTTGCTTTTTTTTAATCATCTGTAAGGTCCTATCTATGTTTTGTTAACATTGTGTCCTGCGTAAACAAAATACATAGAAAAATCTTTCATGATACTTGTTTGATCGCCATACTTAATGGGAATTTGAATTGGTCTTTTTATTAAGAAGTAAAAACAAATATGCAATATTATAATATTATTTACAATTTAATATAGTTTTAAATATGGCAACATTTTTTTTATGAAATCGAAGTATACTATGTTTATATATATATATTCATAATATCGTATTGTATAGTATTATTATACTATCACAATATTATATATTTTATTTATGCAATTTTAAATGAATTAATTGACATTTAATTCAAAAATATTTTAATAAACTTTTAGAATTTGTTATTGATTGAGGTTATTATTGATCATAAAAAATATTACATATCAATTACAATGACTTATTTGTTTTACTTTTAATTTGTGCCTATTTTGTATGATGAATATAACGTTAAAATTCTTCAGAGGAGATAATACGTTGTTAATTGCTTGTAGTTGTCATAAATATTAGAATCTAAATTAATTGGAGGTAACTATTGGTTTATCTTATTATATAATTAGTATTATGTAATTATTCAAACTATTTCTGTTAGCGACAGATTAAGAGACGTCAGGGGCAACATCGTTTTTTCAAATAATAGATTATTGGCACTAAAAATAGTTGACGCCGTTCTTAATATATGAAAATTATAACTTTGGGGGCAGTTGCCTCCTTTGCCCCCCACCCCATTAGACACGGCTCTGATTTCTATTAATCGACATACCTATTAATATATTATAATATTGTTATTTACTAGGTGTATCAAGAATGATTAATATATTTAATAATTTAAAAAACTAAAAATTATCAAATCTTTATAATATAACCTAGAAAATAAATAGATTAAAACAGTCAAAATATTTTGAAAACTAAATTATGTAGGCATATAAAATGATAAGTATTTAAAGTCTCTCCAATTATCTTTTTTCTTTTCGAATCACAAACACAAGCATTTTGAGCCACTTTAACTCGCTGTATTTCATTAATCATAATTCATAATTACTTAGAAAAGTATTGGAAATGATCTATTTTTGACCTCAAATAGTACAAACTACAGATTGCTGGAAAAACATACGATGTTTCTAGATAAAATTTCCCTTTCTAAAACGTGATGATAGACAACAAAGGTTATAAAATTAACATATTTTGTGCTTTGTTCAGAATCTAAAATTTAGTGAAATAAATATATATTATTATGTATTTTACACAAATTACAAAAACTAGCTGTACTCGCGCACTTCGTTGCCCGTACAAAATGCATCCATGTTAAGTTTGATTGCCTAATGCAAGGTGTATTTAAATACACCTTGGCCTAATGCTAAAATTTAGTGTGAGGATTAAATATTTGTTTTGTTTTCTGATTTTGTGTATAGATGATATTTCCGACATCAACTTTACATATATGTCCCGCCCAGTGTTGCATTTTTTCAATCGATTAACCGATTATGTATCATTCGTTAAAAATATAATCTGTTATTCAAATAATCAATTAAATAGTCGCGCAGTCCTAAACATAATGAAGAGGTAATATAATATTGAGGTCATTAATCGGAATAAAAACTATCATATCTCATGAAGTTATGACGAAGACAAAATTACACACATTGATCATAATTTCATCAAAATCGGTTGAGTAGTTTCGGAACTCATTGAGAACATCGTACCTGGAAGGAATCATATCTGGTTCATTTATTTTTATGATTCTATGAAGTAAATCATAAAATACCTGTAGTTTACAGCTTTGATAAGATTTTTATACATCTATCAAAGTTTTGATCTTTTTCAATCTTTCTTTTGAGACTTAATAGACTATTTCTCAATTTTATATGGT
The DNA here is from genome assembly GCF_020882245.1 of Rhopalosiphum padi. Taxonomy (NCBI): domain Eukaryota; kingdom Metazoa; phylum Arthropoda; class Insecta; order Hemiptera; family Aphididae; genus Rhopalosiphum; species Rhopalosiphum padi. The sequence continues at coordinate 4,119,264 of NC_083598.1, read as the reverse complement.
TGATCTCGGAAATTTAACGTTGTATAATTTATAGTGACTTATAAATGACTAACATATTAATGTATGTTTTTTTTTAATCTCTTTTCTCGTTAGTTTTGTTTTTATCATTATTTATTTAGTTAATTATATTTTACGTATGGTTGCTTCATATAAATGTTAAATTGTTAATCGATTAATACTGGTTGAATTTATTCAATACTGGAAATAAAAATAAATATGTATTTATATATAAAAGAATAAAAAAGTTTCTACTTACTACCTACTTAGTATTAACAAAATTTATTTTTAAAATTTTCCAATTGATTGTTTATTACTATGCTGTTAAAAGTACGTGAGATACTATACAACTATAATCACCACATAAATTACTTCCAGTGTTGACATTTTTTTTATTTGAAAAATCATATTAATTTGTTTATATTTATTTTGAAAGGGTAGTGTATCCTTTGGTTATTTACATTTACGTTATTAATTTGTATTTTGTTTAAACTATATTTCTATTTTAACTTATTCAAACGCAGCGCAAGTATGTACATAATTGTATATTATTAACAATTTCTTGTGCGAGTTAGGTATTACAAATTGAGTTCGGAAAAAGACAACCCCAAGTATGTGTTATTGTTTTTTTTTTACCGTATTTACCTCGAATAATTTTTAAAATTATTCATACGTGTGGCGTTTTAAATATAAAAATTGTAATTTAATTTATAAATAAATAAGTACGAAAAACAAAAAACATTTTAATTGTACCTGTTAGTCAGCCTCATAGGTAATCTTAACCAAAATTAATGTTATTATTTTGGATACTCCACTTGTTCTGGTGAATTGCTACTTCCGAATAGCATATGTGTACTTGACCTGTAACATGCGTTTTTTGTTGCCAATCCAAGTGTTTTTTTTTCTATTATCTAAGTCTGGGCGATTAGAGTATGGCGCCAGTAAAAAAAAAAAAAAAATAGAATCGTGTCCTTCAAAAATGGATGTACGCACTTCGTATGTATTTGAATATAATTCGCTGTCTAGCAATAACGGTAAATTGAAAATTAGTGAATAAAAATAAAACTATATTGGTATACATTATTTATCTATATACTATACCTTTACTCGTATGTGTATATATGCGTAAATATTTATTACCTACGCTGTGCACATTTTTCCTAATAATATGTGAACCATGGAAGTTTGAACTTAAGTCACGTTTAAAACCTGTCTGAAAGTGAAATGTCTATCTATATATTGTATATTATTATCAAAATACGTATCGTTCATCGTTTTTGTGATTCTCTCATACATCGTATATGGACCTTGGCCTTATGCGTATACAGACGCTTCTCTCCCACTATCACTTAGTTAGTGCTTGTCTTTTTTTCTGTTCAATTTTTCACCCTTTTATTGTGTATACATATTTTATATTTGTGTATATATAGGTCTAGTAAACACCAAGGCCAACAGCGTTGCGTATTTACGACCGTTTATAAAAAAAGAAAAGAATCATTGCTATTAAGCCACCGACCTATAACTCCCCTCTTTCACTGACACGCCGTATCGTATTTATGGATATTTTAACATAATGTCCAGATTTTAGACTATTTTAGTAAAGAATTGTATACCTACCAAAAATTTGAATTTTTCTACTCATTCAATAGCGTTTGTTGGCACCAAAAATATTTTGTTCTACTCCCTGTTTCTTAAATAATAGGCTACTACATTTTATTATAAAATGTTATTATGTAGGTATTTAAATAAGGTTACACGATTTGTTGATTTTATTTTTCTCCAATAATACAACTTTTATATTATTTGCTTACCTATTTAAAATATTATCTTTTGAATAATAACAAAATTAAAATTTGTTTTTCATGTATTTGAAATTGATTGAATTTTTAAGAAACTCATTTTAAAGTTCTGTAATATTTTTATTGAGTTGGAGTTTTGTACTGTATTAAATTAGGAATTAATATAAAAACGATTTGTTTCAATTCTTAAGTCAGCGTTATGAAAAAATATGAAATCGTATTACATATTTTCTATTGAACCATTGATTAACAATTTGTTTTTTGGTATTTAAAAAATATATTTATATATATATATAAAGATAGCCATTACTCATTTATACTTTACTGATTAATAACATGTATAAATAATGTTCATATGCATTTTTAATTTTAAGTAAATTAAATGAGTTAACAATAAATGTAATTAATATTTGCAGCTATAAATGAATTTTATTATGCAAATTTTAATTATAATGAGGTAATGACTAATGAGCAATAATATTAATATTGAATAATAATTATATTTATCAATTACTCGTATTAAGTTTAGTTTTAGGTATTTGTATGTTATGCACTCCGACCTTGAAATGATATCCCCAACTGTGATTATATACTCTTAAACTACATTGGTTTACTTTAGTCTTCTATTACAATATATGCTTGGCTGTTGTTAATACGTAATTACAGAACAATATGTTTAATACCTACCGCATATTTCATTACTATAATTTGAAATAAAAACAATACAATAATTTGATTTATGTGAAAATTTAAATGTGGATTCGTTTTATTTACCTTGTAATTTATATAGATAACTGGAAAGACTTTTTGTCAATACATGTTACATAGAAAGTAGATACTTTATAGTGATAGGTACAAGTGATTGAAATATCTGTTTCATTAATTTTAATATTCTTGATTTATAATAAATTGTATATCAAGTATAAAACATTTACAATAATGTATTCAAAAGTATCTTTTTAAACAATATTTAAATGGTTACTGGTAAAATATTTTATTTGAAAATGGTAAAATGTATAGTACAACAAATGATACAGTAAAATAATATGGCTATAAATAATAGATATGAACATATAAATTATAGTGCGTAAAATTTAATATCTTGGAAGCTTTAATATTGTACATCAGCACTTGTAGTTCGTATTAAAAATGTTTGCCACATTCAGTAATCATATAACAAAAGATTTTGAACTTGAACTTTAATGGCAAACGATAACATATATTTGAATTATATTATAAACTCTTTATTTTAAAGTTTTTCAAACATTTAATATATAGTATAATAAAATATTGCACAAGTTACTATGATTGTGTATAATTTATTAATTGTATTCCCAATGTACACACATATGATAATATTTGTTATAACAAATTGTCTAATTAACCATTATACCAAATCCAATAAAAATTATGATGATTATTATTTTTAACCAAATGTAAATATTTAAATATTACTTGTATATGATATTATATAATATGATATTTATATTATTTTACTATAATAAACTTAAATATTCCTTTTAAAAACTGTGAAAATCGTGTTATAATACGAGATTAACTAATATTTTATTTATTTATAATATATCCTTAAAACTTGTTGTTCTATCGATCTGTTTTTGGTATAAGATTATGTTTAGTTTAAATTATTTTACGCTTGTGTCAGGAGTAAAACAGTGGATGTATGTAAAATGTTTAACTCATAAACATTGTACTGTTAAGCTTACTAAGATGTTAAGATGGCAGATTTTTTTCAAATATATTTAGTTAACTTGTTGTTGTTTCGTATTTTTACAGTTTGAAAAGGCGTATATGAATTTTTCTTTTTTAAAAATATATACAGATATAGAAAGTTATACATTTTATTAAAATAGCATACTTCAATATTTAAAGTAGTTGACAATTTAAAAATTAAGGTTTTTATTTTACTTAAATATTAAATTATAAATTGTAAATATGGTTAACTATAATGTTATTTTTAATTTTTAAACTTTTATTGGCCTAAAATTTAACAATTTTATATCAGTAATACATATTATTATAACGTAGTTTGTAAAAAATCTAATGCTATACGAAGATAAGAAATCTCGATGTTACGTTCTTTGAATTTTAAGTCATGAGTAATTTCTTACGTATTACGGTATTTATAAATACCTATTATTTACTTTGAAAGTTTTCATAATTTTGAGTATACATTTATTTAGGTATTTACTAGCTACTTAGTCGATACTGAAAATCTTCGTACATAATATTAAGGATATGTATACATTTTTTTTTAGTACAGGGTGACACCTATTTTTTAAATTTATATTAATATAAATTTAATGTAGGTACCTTCGTGTGTGCAAAGGTGGGAAAGTTAATGGAAATAATTAACTCAAGTTAAGTTAAGTTAAGAGGATACAAGATCGATAAGTTAAAAGTTAACAGTTAACAAATTATAAATTTAACTCGATAAGTTAATATGGAGAAAAATATTAACTCAGTTTAGAAAAAGTTAATCTATTTTATTTAATTAGTATGTAAATCACATAAAGAGTGAATGTGTCTTTCTAGTTTCTAATTTATAAATTATAAAAAACAATTTTATTGAACTTTTATTAATGTACTCTGTATTTACTCATATAATATACCCTTTTACTTTTACTTTACTAATATTTATTAATTTAAATATATACAAAATTTTGTTGTAAAGAAAAAGAACAGACATTTTTGTGTTATATAGTATTGTATTATTTTTTTTTATACTAATATAGTAATATTTACGTATAAACGAAAAATTTCAAAGTTTTAACTTGATTGATTTTTTTAAAATCAACTGAGAAAAGCTAAGTTATTTCAATTGTAAATTAAACTAATTAAGTTCATGAGTTGATTAGAAAATAAACTAACTAGTTAAGTTAAAAAGCTAAAAAAATAATTTTTTAACTTAACTTTAACTTTTTAACTAGTTAATGCTCACTTTTGAGTGTGTGTACACACTGAAATACCGTACTTTCGTCTTTCTTGCGTGTATTTATTAATGTGAACTGCTAATAAATTGTTTCAGTTTTGTTCAAGTCAATAATAACTACGTACCTAATATGTGCATTTATTAAATGGTTCTTAAAACGTTTAAGAATATGTCATTGAGAACCATTTTATTATTCAAGAATCACCAGTTATACCCTTCAATAAGACATTATTAAACTTCTTTTGTTAGCCGGAAGTTGGTCCAATTTTACTTCTGAGAGGCTACACATTTAAACAACTGTAATGCTGATTTATATTATGTTATTGTTTTCTGTTTAAAACCAGTTAATATTGTACGAATCGCGTATACAGTCAGTGACCGATATTAGCCTTGTACAGTATAGCGTAAATGGTTACACTCGAATATACCTGTATACGCGGGGCTGTTGTATGTAAATTGGAATTTTTTTCTCCCATTCGTCAACACAACGTCGTACGTTAAACTTCGCGAACTGTTAAATTTTCTCTCAAATCACGTTCAAACGCGATTGTAGTTTGTACCCAAATATGTTGTGTACTTCATGGGTTCTCGTTTTCGTTTTAACAATAAATTCTGTGTGTTTTCACACACTTGACATCACCGACACGCATGTGTTACATTCCAAACCAAATTTAGTCGAATGTTATTTAGGAACCCCGCGGACTACTTTTCACCCGCAAGTACAGACTACCGACAATTCATTACTACTGCTATAAACGGTGACACGGTGTGGCGCTTAATCTAAATTGCAGTTACAGCCACGGACCAGCCAGTAAAAATACCTCGAATCATCGTAATGCATTATTTTCTTTTATCACTGAATGATTAAAAAAAAAAAATACCAACGAAGTGAGTGTGTGTATGTGTGAAGGCGACTGTTGTCTATACTATACTCTGTTAATATTTTCCAACATATATATTATACCTAGGTATCTATTGAACGTATACCTATATTTAATGTGTTTTTCATATCTTAATTTTTACATGACCTACATAAATGGATAGTATTTGTTTATTTAGGTTTAAAAATTATTATTATTTTTTATTGAGAGTTTTCATTTATAGTTTTCAAATACTAAATTCTTTTAAAATTAGTGTAAAGAAAAGTTAATTTAACTTTTGTTTATTGCAGAGTAAATTTATTCATTTATTTATTAGTTTTAGAATGGGGAGTCAGAATATTGTAAAATTGTCCATAAGTATAATAAAAATCTCTAATTTTAGGGCAGACATAATAAAAACAACTGTGACTGGTAGTTATAAAAATCGTATAAATTGAACAATTTTAAAATAGATTGATTTTTGGTTTTTACTAAAGTTAAATAAAGAAAATACCTAATTTTCAAAGATTTTTATTTTTACTAACCATGTGGGATATGACAAAAATCCGAGTAGTAATTAATTCAAATGCCATGTATGATCATAAAATGAGAGTTGAGACCAGCTGTGCAGTGATGTGTTGCTACTATACTCTGTTATATCTAATACCGGAGTAAGGATCAATGTGGTACTAATTATATGAAACCGAGATCGTTTGCCAGTGGTTGTTTCGTTTAAGTAAGACTCCTCCGTTAATAATGTACAAAAAAAAATGTCATTAAAATATATGTACCGTCTCGCAAAGAGGGGGAACACCGACTTGGAAATAATTTCCATAGTGCGGCGGTGCAGGTGAATAACCTCGAGGAACTAATATATATATATATATATATATTGCTTATAATATACTACTTAACCATGTACAAATATTATAATATATAGGCGCTTGTATAATATTAAAACTTATTTGCAACGCTATCAATTATATTATTGTTATTAGTAATTGTTTAAAAATATATTTTCTCCCGTTTATTAGTTTTGAAAAAAAAATAAAGGGTTAATATTTCTCGATGTATACGGTTGAACCGTTATCACACGTTCGTCGCAGAAAATTGTACTCGCGTCCGATTTCCCTCCCGGCTCCTACCTCTTGTTACGAAATCGGCGGCGGCTACAACGGTTGTTTGTAATGCACAGGCCAGCCGTTGGCCATGATCTTTCGAACGAGCGCGCACGTCACTGTATATTAGTAATTTGCATACGTTCGCGATGTGGGGGATAAGTTTTTAGTTGGAGAAAAAAAATGATAATCGTAATAAATAAAAAATTCTACATTTTTTCTCGCGTAAAAATCGAGATATATTATTTCAATGGCCGTAGCTGAAAAAAAATTCGTTTACCCCGCAAACCGCATGTAAATTACGCGAGCGGTTTTTTTCTTTCCTCTCCACATCTTCTCTAAACATTTAAATACTATCCAGACGGGCCTTGAGACGTTTTCAGGCGGCGATGACGTAGCTTGACATAGTTACAATATTATGTGGTATTCCTCTGTGCCACGCGTACATTTTACGGGGGTGTTAAATTTATTGCGAATTCGTGTATTACACGCACACACACATACACACACTATCGTGCACGTTTGGCCTTGAATATCGTGTAGGAAAATATAATGCCACTAGCATCAGTCTGGTCCGATGTATTTTTACGAATTAAACGCCGCACCACGTTTTAAAATCGCAGTTTTTTTCCTTTTATTTATATACACGCAATTGGTTCGAGTTGTATATAAAAATAGACTAGTTATGATAATATTAAGTGCATAAACTACGTGACCCGCTGGTTTGAAAATTGCAAATCTCGCGTGTACGTCCGAACACATCGCATTGTGTAAAAAACGGGTTTATAGTGAATTTTTGTCTGGCGAAAGTTTTTGATTACAATTTAATTTTGTTGCAGCCGTGGCTAGTTTGTTGTATTTAATAAACGGTTTGGCTAGAATTGTTTATTTGATTGATTCTGATATTTTTATTAAAACTATATTTACTTATCTTTATACATTTGTGTATCTCAAAATAATATAAAACTCTTAATAGTTTGGTACTTATTTCTTATGTTAGTTTATATAAATGATTGGATGTAACTTGTTATAGAACATATTTTACATAAAAATATTATATTATTAATTCATAATTGAGTTATTATTATTTTAGTCTATTTGCTATTGTATTAATGGGTCTGTAATCTGTATATATCACATTATTGTATTAGTTATATAATTTTATAATAGGTATATTCCATTTTAGGATTATAAATAATACCTGTGAGCAGGACGTTTGATCGCATACTATCGTAAATTGATTAGGGTTGAAAACAATTGAATATTAAATTCATTCAGTTGACTAGCTGGCACTTCAGAATTCTGTTGGGATGTGTGTCTTATTCAGTATTCAACATTTAGAATTGAATTATTACTGAATAATCAATACTATAGCCGGGTATTATAAAAATTATATGCATATTTATTATTGAATAAGTCACCAATTTTTATTGAAGCAAAAACTTGTTTATAACCTATAAATGAAATTACGTTTCATAATTGTATCTTTTCTTTGTTCTTGATTTTGTAAACTAGTTTTGGGGATACAGTCTGCTTTTAAAAATCTATTCTTTCGGTATAAGTTATAAATCCGTGAAGAAGAATAACAATTCTAATAAAACTGAGAAAAATATTATATACTTTTAAAATATACTAAAACAAAAAAAAGTTTTAAAATGAGCGGTAATATGTAAGAAAATGGTGCTATATTATTATGGCTTATACAAATCAGTGTTCAATATATTATTCTATGGGTATAAATATTTTAAATTATGATAAATAGATCTTAAGGCAAAACGCCGACCTGGGTCACGTCGTTGACGATTATGGTTTAAGCCTCCTCCACATATTATATATATTTTGTAAAAATATTAATTTTGCGCCATAAAAATGATAATAAAAAAAATACTAGGTAAAAAAATCTTGTGGGTCTTAACAAGTTCGCGACACTGTGTACGATCGTAAAAAAACAATTTTACGACTTTCATGCATATATAAAACGTTCGGAAACAATCGAGTTTTGTCTCTGCTGCCTTTTTCTCCTAATTGCTTACTATAGTGTAAACGTTTTCATTCACACGCTGTGTGGTTTTCATTGAAATTCGATTTCTGTTTTTATGTTACATGTATTAGAGTCTCAATAAACAATGTTTATTGATTATATTTACAAGTGTCGGTTTAAATTTAAACGGACGTTTATAAACGGTATTTATAATGACTGATTGATTTTCAAATGCATCTAATTATTTTTCCTCTTATAGTGGTGATATGTCGTATTTACAATTTTTAAAAATTCAAAATTTAAAGTTCAATCAATCAAAAAGTAAAAATATCGAATTTTTTTTTAGCTATTGCGTTATTGTTATGTATTAATTTGAAATAAATTACTGATTATAATTAATTAGATTAGAACAATCTTATTTTAAATAAAAATACAAATGTTAAATTATATTTGTTTGAATAAATTAAAAATTAAGTATGGAAAAATGATAAATTCAAAACAGGTTTTAAAATCGAAATTCAAATTACCTATAGTTATTGTAAAGAACTGGATGGTTAATTTATATATGTAGATACAATTTTAAGATTTATAAAAAAGTATAATCGTTTTAATATTCACTATGAAATGCATACTGAGTGTTAAATATGTATATATTATGGAATATATAATTTCAACGGAGTCTCATCTTTATATTATATTATTTTAGTTAAAGGATTTTTTCAACCGTACAATATAAGTGATTATAAGATAATGATATCGGTAATGTATTTATTTAATTTATATTTTAACAAATAATCTCAAATATTTTATTGTATCATGACTAAAGACAATATTAACAATTATTTTTGAATGAACTTTTCTTTAGTATGAGTGAATGTAGACAATATGTATACATTCTGAGTGTAATTCAAAATACTTCAACACACCGTTGCGATTGTAAATTAATATAGTTATTGTATGAAGTTTAATTTAATTGAAGTTAAGTTAATTACATTTTAAATTTTATAATATAATAATAGTACCTATCTATTAATTTTAACGATGTTACTAATTTTAATTTAATTTAAAAAAAATGTACTTCTGATTTTCAAGGAAATCGTGTCATTTATTTTATTTTAGGAACTTGGAACAAAAGTTTTTTTTTTAAATATTTATTTTAAAAATTTTAAATTAAATATAAAGTATCTAAGTCTTAGGCCATTCGTTGATAAATAAAATGTGTTATTCATTTTTTCCTTAAATTCTTGCATTTATTGAGATATAAAAATTAAACAAATATAAAATATTTTATAAAAATATAATATGATTTTTATTGTTTAGTCTATAAAAATTATATCTATGTATCGTAGTTAGGTATGTGTATTTTGAGTATTGCTAAATTGTTTTTTCTGTTTATGATTTTGTATACATTATTGTTATACATTGAGAAATACATTAAAGTCGTAATAAAGATTTTGAGTCAACGAATACATCATGACTTTTTGGCACGGCCACGGCCCCTATCAAGAGCGGCGCCGGTTTACTATGTGAATCAATGGACCTCTTCCGGTCTAATCGCTTGTGTAATGTGTCAAACTCACTCATGAATTCGTGAATATGTATGAGAACTATTTGGTATCTCTAATTCATTTTTGTAATAAACAATTATTTTTATTTATTTTATCTTATCTTATCGCAACCACTATTAGAATTTAACTGTCCGGTGGGTCCAAATGTACTAAGGGAAAGATGAATTACAATAAATCAAGACGACATTTTTATTTCTTATTCTTTTTAATTTTCGGAGAGAGACGATCGTATTTGCCGATAGCATTTTTCGTCACATATGTTTTTTGAAACGTGCATGGATTGATGACTTTACCCTGTAACCGGTTTCATCCCGTCACCACTACCCTGTCTTACCCATCTAATTATTATGCAGTACAAATAACATTTTATTATTATTAACGTCGTAATTAAGTGCTGTTGGTTTGCAAACAAAACGTCGGGGACCTATCTTTAAACATAAAATAGGCTATTGATGAGGCGTTTTCGTCGGTGGACTGCTGTTGATCATTAAAATTGTTGAGTCTTGCATAGTCACACACTTTTATGTGTCCCATTCATGATAGATTTATTGGCGGGAACTCTGTGTCTAGAGAGTATATGTGTAATGTATATATATATATATATATGTATAATATGAGAAAATGGCTTAAATCCAATACAATATGTGTGACCAAAGAATTTATTTAGGCGTTTCCTACTCAAGAAGTAATTTTGGATCGAGATAACAGACAAATTGTTTAACGCGTTTCAGATTTTAAATTGTAATAAATATACATAGCTATACATTACATACTTTTAAGTGGTGAGTTATCAGAAATTCGATAACTTAATCATTTAATATAATGTATTCTAACTTATCAATTCCAAATGTACTTCAAGAATAAATTAAACATTATGCAAATCTATGAACTAATAAAATTATAATTAAGTGTTAAGTTCAGAGTGATACATTTTTTATACGTAGATAATTAATGACAAAATCAAAATAGAAAAATGTATAATGATGTATTAAAATAAAGTATAAAGATTTTAATAATGTATATAAAATTCAGATTATTTTGTTTAGATTTATTTATTGATAAGACCATTAATTTATTATATAAAATTATCAAACGTGTAATAAAATATTAAAATTGAAAAACTTTTTGTTATTAATTATTTGTTATAAAAAAAAATGTTTCGCTGTACATTTTTTATTTTTATTTTGTAATTATTATTTACAAGTTATTATTATTATTTAATACATAATGAATGCTTATCCCCTGAATTTTAAATTAAACTATTGCTTTCAATTGCATAATGTTTAGATTTTGACGGTGACAACTCTTTTAATTAATAGATGTTATACATTTATTTAATGTATTATGTACTCGTATAATATAATATAATGAAAAATAATTAAAAAACTTGATTTAATGAATATGGTTGTATAATATGATAGCTAGGGTTGGCAGAATTTAAACCACTACGAATTTAGTAACACGTAGAAGCACAAATACAAAGGAAAAACGTATAGAAAATTATATGGAATTGTATAAACTTAAGACGTCCCTTGTATCTGCGCTGAGTTAAAATCACTACTGGGTATTGGATTTGGGTTTTCGTTTATATGAAACTTCATTCATAATTCTTTGGAGGCGATATTGAAGACCTATGTCTCATTGACAATAAGCGAACACCTGGGCAATGCCGCCATCATCTGTGAGCAATTATGTGAAAGGAATTACCTAAGGTCTTTTTAATAAAATGTATAGGAAACTCATTGTAATTATGTCTACTGAAAAAAAATCATATATCGCTTGATTAAACGCTTTAAGGTCATAAATCTGGACAATTTATGCTTAATCTTTTCTCCGTTATTGAAATAAGGTTCAATTTGACTAATAACTGTTATTAGATAGACCAAGTGCCGCAATTGTTAAATTGTATAGTATAGGTACCTATAGTATGTCTACTTAAACCAAGTTTATCATCGTATTGTTATTTACGTGTTCTTAAAAGCAAAGTAAATTTTATTTTATATTACGGAACCAGTTATGAATGGATCTTGATTACATGCATATTATTTAGCCCAGATTCCTCAACGAATAATAGTCGATTAGATATGTAGTATTTTCTCTGCATTCTTTACTGTCGGTTGTCGCAAAAATAGTTTGTTATATACTGTTAGAATATCAAATTTTACACGTGTGCACTTAGTTCATGACTATTATTAGTTACTTTAGGCACAATCGATTATATATTGAAAACATGTCTACGTAAATACCTATATGGCACCTTTTTTTACTTAAAATTTTGATGGTGCTAAGTTCATATATACAAATCATCTAAATAGAAGATTATAATAATAAGTTATTATCTTTATTAAAGTAATTCTCTTGTCTTCAGTTAGTAAATTTATTAACAGTATCTTAAGTTTTTAGTTAATTTGTTAAAAATGTTAAATATTTAAAAGTGGTTGTAGTCTATAAACTGTTCTTGTATCATGTTAACTGTTAATTTTTATTCGTTGTATTATAGAAATTAATACACTAGTGTAAATACATAATTAATCTATTAATTAACAAAATATTTAAGCGTGCTAAAGATCTATATAATATATAGCTTTATATTAAAAAACAGTTTTGAATTAAACATATTGTATAATTAAACCATATATTAAGAGTGTTACATATACGAAATAAAAATTAATTATAATTTTAATTATTATTGTTGTAAAATAGTGACTATTGCACTTTTTAGAAAATCGAAAAAAATACAAAAAGTAACTAAGACATAATACTAAGTTAGTAACTAAGTTCAGTAAGTTCGACGCTATTTTGGATCTATTTTGGTGATCGCACGCCATTGAAATTTATATGATAGTGGTACCTTCGATTCGTGCCTAAAATATGAGATCTGTGAGACAATCCTAGGTGTGCGGTGTCGTGATTTACTGACTTCTGATGATCACCATTATCACGGTACGTTTACGATCTAAGCGTACCCGAACTTCACGCTAATAAGAGTCGACTTAATACCTAAGAACGCAACTGCTCTTAGTAAGATAGTTTTTGATGCCGACATTCTTGTTAATTTTTGACTTTTGTTGATCTCTCGTTCTTAATCGTCTCGGAAAATGTTTCATTATGTGTGTGATTTTTCTATTTAAATATAATCTATACTTTGCTTTATAAATGAACATAAAATATAAATAAACTCTAAGGTATATTTACATCGGCTATAACATACAAATAATTAACTCAACGTTCATAATTTTTATTACTTGCTTTATCTTGCTTTACATTATCTCACCCTTTCCCTCCATAAAATAAATTGTGAATTTCGTTTTTCATCGTATATTTTAATTGTACACTTTGTATAATATTTTAAAATATTTGGGTTTTGGACACACAATCATAGATACGTATAAATATAACAAGTTTAATATGTAGCTTATAATATATTTTTGATTTAACGTCTACAAAAACTTTAAATCTCATAGTTATCTTCTTTAATTATTATGATTGATTTGAACTATATTAACACTTTATCGAAAAGTAATTGAATTGGTCACGGCAGTGTCGTATATACAGCAATTTACAATAATATATGTCTGTTAGCCGTGTACTTTTTAGCTAGACAATTAATTCAAATTGAGAAAAAAAAGAAATTCATTGAACCACGTTTATCAATATATTAAATATTTATCTTGATTTTGTGCATAATTAATTATTGATATATATGTTCAATTTTAGCGTAGAAAAGTTCTTTTGGTGGTCCGTCTGCCCGATCAATAAATGATTTCGTAGCATACGTACAGTATTTATGTATTTGTATATACTTCTTTATCGTCTTTTTTATATTTCGATTTATGTTTCTATTTTTCGATAAAATGATTTAACCATAAATTAATTCAATAATACTTTTAAAAAACGATTAAGTTTTGAAAATAAAATTATATCATTATTTTTTTCAAAAATCTGATTTTCCGTAATTTTTGGGGGTACCATGAAGATTAACTAAATATGATGGTTCATGTTTTATTTAAATGCATCCAATATGATAATCATAAAAAACTGAAAAATAATATAGGTATAAATGTATTATATTAGTTAAATTTGAAACCTGTGTTTGTTTAAAATATTATACATATATGTTTAAAGATATACATTGTCATTTCATTTTGATTAATTTTTTTTATTTTACTGTGAAAAAACATCTCGCAGTTATTATATTGTCTGTTATATTTTTCTGAGATAGTAAAAAAAAAAAAAAAAAACATTGGTAATGAAAATCAGAAACTAAATAGGTGGTATGTTTGCTTAAAAACAAATACCAAAAATTAGATAAGTACATATTTGTTTTCCAAGTACTGTAATGTAGAACTCATAATAAAAATAGGGTTTTGTTCGGTACACTAAATTTACCGGATGGGGTTTTTTTTTCGAAAATTGTTAAGTGCTCTCCCATAGTGTTACCGCAGATTTTTTTCTTCCATTACACGAAGGGAAGGAGGTGTGTGTATTAAGTCTTGTTTGAACTTTAGTGGGCAACTCCTTATAACACTTACAGTTAAACATCGATGTGTGTGGTATGAATTGTTGGTAGTGGTATGAATTGTTGGTAGTGGCATGGGGGGGTAGTGGGTTCTTCGACCGCTCTTGCGCTTATGAGAAGCGGTGGCTTTCGGCACTGCATATATGCACATTCGGTTGATAAATGAGTCCGGTTAATGACCTTGGTCAATTGCCTGCGATAGATATGTTTCAAGGACTTGACGTTTGGTAACCCCTGCGAGCGGGTAGTGGTCATTCCAATTAAAAAAAAAATAATAAAAACGGAATAATACCTAATAAAATAAATAATATAAACTGGGCCGCGACCGGTCGTCGCGCAGTGGTGGGATTGCGGAGTTCCGCGGCCGCGCGGGGGCGAAGCATTCGCCTTATGCAAAAATTGAATGGGAATCTCCTCCGCTCCCGCGAGACCCCCTCCCCTACCCGCGGATCGACGACGGGCGTCGTCGTGCCGGCGGACCGGTTGTGTACCGGCCAGCCGCGCGGCGTGACCTGTCGCCCGGCGACATTGCCAAAAAGCCGCCGCCGCTTGATTGTACGGCGGGCGGTCGGTCGGTCGGTCGGTCGTCGGGAGACTCGCCGCATTCCTGAGCGCCGATCCAGTTATCGCAGCAACGGCAGCCACAGTCTCTTCCACCGCCGCCGCCGCCGCCGCCACCACCACCACGTCCTCGTCCATCGGACCGAGTTCGATACTTGGCGGATGGGTCGGGGGAAGTGCAGGGGAATTCGTTTATTCCGCAATATGCCGCCGTTCTTCTTTGCGCGCGCGCGCTTTGAACCGCTTACGACGATCCCGGACAATGGAAGTCACGGGAAAGTCATACCTATAGAATAATAATACGTCATACGTATATTATAGATATTATATTATTATACGACGACGATAATTTACCATCCTGCCCGGGTGTTTATACAATTATTGTATTATTTTAACCTATAACCGCGTATTTTTCGTATATCACGTACGTATATTATATAGGTAATATCAATATGATGGTATGCAATAATATATCGGCCGGGGGCTCTAACGTATATATTATCATATTGCGTGCAGATGTTCGACTTTGCTGTTGCTGGTGCTGCTGCTGCAGCAGGATTCCGTCCGAATCGAAGAATATATTATTGTATGTGCATATATATATATATATATACCGTATGACTTTCGGATACGACTGCGGATTTCGGGAAGCCCGCCGTCCATTGTCCCCAACTACAGTTTTTGATTTTTGTCTAACCCTCACCAATCATCTGCCCACCTACCAACACGCCAACAGTTGGGGCGTTACGTTTTTTCTTTCGTGAATTTCATAATAATATGTTAATAATTTTATGACGCCCCTTTAGCTACGTACTTATGACATCACACACAATCGTATACCTTCGTATTTAGATCGATCGATCGATTTGTCTTATATATATTATGTACCTACACAATCCCAGACTATACTATTATATTTCAGTATTATATTATCTACATTCGAATAGTTTGTATACATTTATTTTAGCTGCTGTGCCGTTTCTTTAAAATTGTATTTATAGTTTACAAACGTTCCATTCGTTTCGTAACTATTATAATTTCTATATAATTTTCATTACGAAAATAATGATAATGATTAGCATAATATTATACTATTGATAATTTATATAAAAATAAGTAAATTGGACATGTAAATTTATTATATGTTTCTTTAATATTGCCGAATTGTATTATTCTGTTCCGTTGTAAAGATAGAAATTACTGCGAATCTAAAATGAAATATGAATAGCATAATTAAATGAAAGTTTGAAAATACAATTTTTCTGCTTTGAATATAAAGTAACGATGTATTCAAATACTTAAGTTAGATTTTTCTGAGAACCTCTTAACCTCAAGTATGTACCATTACTGGCATAATATCTGCAGATGGTATTGAGTTCAATAACACCATATTTTTTGATACCTCAATGACGTGTACAATTTTTTTAAAACGTATTACGTATACAATTTTATGATTTTTAAGTAAAAACTATAGGTAGAAGCAAACGTGATTAAAATATTAACATAAAAACGACATTACATTATTTCCTTTTTATTTTGTTTATTATATTTTTCAAGGTTTAAAATTCGGGCTTAAATTTTAAGCTGAGTGAGTTTATTCTTACAGTGATGTTTTTTATTTTATAGACAAATTCCTAAAGTTATATTATGTATTATTATTTCAAATAATAATAAAACATTGTCTTGTGTCAAGGTGAGCTGTATTTGAGTGCATTTAACGCATTATTCGCGCGTATACTATAATCTATACATTTTAATTTTTGGATTTTCTTTTTAGTTTTCTAATTAAGACATCAGTGCAAAAAAAGCGATGTCTATAATAAATTTACTTTTTGTACTTTAGAGTAGTATTACTTTTTTAATCGTTGCTGATAAATTGTAATTGATAGTTACCATATACTATATAATAGTACTGTACTACTGTTAATTAGCTTTGAATATTTGATAACTTATAAAGAACGGACACGCGATCAGACTTTTATTCAACATAGATACGTAGCATAAGCATAAAGGCATATTTTAAATTTATCGAATTGTACACAGTTAGCCATCAGGTATAATATTTCTGTTTGAACTTTGAAGGATAACGGGATCAGAAAACAACGGAATAAATTGATATTGAAAAATACCTTATGTTGATTTTTCAAACGTTATCTATTTGTTATCGCACTCGTGTGAATTATTAATATTGTTCCATCGTACATTCTATGGCTCGTGACCGTGTGGTGTGAATCGTGTTGAGGAAATTTTAGCTGAATAAGTCGTTCAAATAAGTATATAGTTTGCAAATAAACACTTTAACAATATGATCTAATCGCGTAATATTGTTCGATTAGTCGTTGTATGTAGGAGATAACAATATTTCACATATAATATATCTTTTCTGTAATACGTTGCCTAGATGAACAAAAAAAATGAAATTTATTTCTTCTCATGTAGTTTTTAACCCGACTTGATTGACTCTGAATGGTTGATATTTATTTATTTCTCACTTGAGGTTGAGGTTTTTTTTGTTCAATCTATATTTATGCGTCTTTTGCGCCGTGTGTGCGGTGGTCGGCATATTATACACTGTGAACTTGACTATGTTATTTTTTATTTATTAGTTAGTTGGTTGACGTATATGTTTAAAATTCACTTATAGCTATAACTTCGAACTGTTTAACTGTCCATTATAATTTAATTATATTTATGAATACAAAATGTACGTTCTGTGTACGTTATATACCCAGTTGTATTAAAAAAGTATCATCAATCACTGTACAGTATATGTATATTAAAATTAGTAAATAAAATCGTAATTATTAGTTTTATAAATTAGTATAGATAATTATAAATAATATATAGGCTTATAGTACATCTGTAATACTATGTTTGCCGTTTTCAGTTTAAATTCCCGTAGTAGATTTTGTTACAGTAGTTAAAAAAACATTTACCTTTTATTAGTCCAACGAAAAATGTCTTTGCTGCATACTACCCAGAGGCCAATTTATCAAGGGGTGTCGTTATTTAAACGAATGGTCATTATATCGCGTAGTTCTATTGTTTTATTTAATACTTCTAATGAAAAAGAACAATAGAAAAACTGATAAAAATCGATCGTTATTGTATCGGTACTTTCTGTATTTGGTTTCTTTTCTCTGTAGTAATTTATTATGCGATTATACGTATTTAAAGTTTGTTGTAATTATGTATGTATATAGATCAATTTACCATTATTATTTTGATCGTGTATTTTTTTTAGTCACTTCATATAAACAGATGAATGGAATGAGATATGTTCAAATAGGTAAACTATAACGATAGAGAAGTATGAATTAGTATTTTATATAGGGTTCGTATACGAAATCTATGACGTCAAGTACTTTTTTATATTTTACTATACATGCGTTTTTGGCGAAAGTAAAACTCATTTTATTTACTCGTTGTTTGAAATTATAATTATATAAAAAAAAAAAACAACGTGAACAATTCGAATATTTATTATATACCAATCGTAGTTTTTTATTTATTTCGTATGGCAATCGTAGTGCTTTGCATCAGTGTGGCGTAGCTAGGATTTTATATGGGAGGGGGGGCATACCCAATAAAAAAAAACACTAGTGCTCTGCATGTATGCTATATTATCTGTAGAAATCGTAAATTTTACATTTATGTATTAAGTATATACGAATTACTTTTGGACATCGCCGCTCTGAACTTAATAACTTTATAATAGATTTACGTACTTTTCGTATAAACGAATATGGTCCATTTTATTGTGTATTAATACAACGATTTTATTTGTTTTTTCTTTTTCTAACAGTCGTATCTAAATAATCATGTCCCTCGATAATATTTTTTGATAATGATGATAACGTTTGGCTTTCAAACTTATAATTTGATTAAAAATGCCCAATAATACGTTCCCACTAGTAAATCTGTTGAAATTGATTCACGCTTCGCCAACAAATTTTATAGAATTTACTTTCGTGAGGAAATTGATTGTGCTCTCTTTTGTATGATATAAATTGCATTGTGGGTATCGCACTATCGCGTACCGTTATTTGTCTCTAATTAAACGATATTTTGTAAGCTTTAAATTGTATAGGTATATTATACAATTTTAAATATTTACGTACCTAGGTATTATCTATTATCGATATACCGTAATTTGATACCCGATTAATATCAGATAATTTATTAGGTATCCTATGGTAAAGCCCTAAGGTGGTATATTTATATATATATATTATGTATATAAGGTGTAACAAGACTATTTGACAAACTTCCATTACAAATGTTACTATATTTGTTAAATTGTCCTGTTACACCTATATATCCACCTTGGGTAAAGCCTACACGACGAATATTTTATAAACATTAGTATTGTAGAATGATAACTGCAGTTATCATGATAATGTATCTTGTGATACGGCCATACGTTCCCTAACAAGTATAAAGATATTCATAAAAATAGTTTAGTACTGGCCCAGTTACCGAGCACACCTGTAAAGTTTTAGTAGCCCAGTTACCGTATTCCTTTTTGAAAAGAGGTTAATTGTGATTCTTGAACGCTTATTTAATATATTTTCCGTTTTATTATATAGCTTTGCCTATCAATCTGAAGAGTATACATCAGTATAAAATATTGTATATTTGTATCATTCAATATACCATTTCATATTTTACTGTTCAATTCTCATGTACATAGGAGATGTCCTTTCGTCCGTCGTTTTACAGGGAATTTGTTCGATTAAAATGATTTTTTTTTTTGCCAAATGAATACGATAACTCTAATAATAAATAATACGCAGAGCTGTGTTGCATTCTCATTATGTCTTGTGACCTACGAAGTATCTACAAGTCGTAGGTCATGACCTATCTTTACGTATTATATAATAAGATTTATATAGATATGTACCCTATGTAACGATAACATTTTTTTGTGTATAAGAAAAAAAATTCAAAACAAAACAAATTATCGACACATGTATAGTTATCGATAAACATATTTGTGTCATGCGGCTACGGTGGTGTTACACGAGTGTGGTCGTCTACACATAAACACTGTATACTGTGTACAGTAAGTATATATATGAATATAATATTATAATATACATACATACACACACACATATATATATATATATATATATACAAGCATGTACACACACAACGCGTCTAAGTACGTATTATACATAGGTATGTACGTGTGTGCATGCATGTGAACGTGTTACGCCGGCCGAATGCAGTCGCCGAGCACTAGACTAGAAATAATACGCATACGAGAAGTATTATTTAACTTGGCACGCACGCATCGTGACTAATGTATAACGTATATATTATATGTAATATATATATATGTATATATATTAGGACCGTGTAACACCGCCGCCACGCCGTCGAGGTATGGTATAATATACGCGTATGCAGGGTCGTTTAATTTTGATGATATACAGTGTGTGTGTGTGTATGGGGTGGGGGATAGGGTAGCATTAAAAAATAAAATAAAAAATGGGCACAATTTGTATGACCCATTTGCGCAGAGTTTTGATATTTACGAGAGCGTAAAATAAAAACTTAAACTTCTAAACAGCAGCAAGTTATTATTTATAAACCTATCATTATTTTCGTGGTAATTATATTTTATTTTGGTATGTTATGGTAGTATGATTTAATAAACGTTTGTGCAGTGATGTCATCGTTTGTGTTTGTAATCGAGTTAAGTTGAGTAATTTTATACCAGCAATCAGTTTTTAATTGGATTATCATCGGTAAAATTATTTATTGTTTCGTACAAAAATAACTGTTATTTTAATTATAATTATAGAGACGTCTGATAATTAAAAGTCGAGCAATTCGTTGAGTTTGAAAGTTTTATTAAAAAAAAAAAATTATGGACATAAAGTATAACTTATTAGTTGTTATTATATTGCACTTCAGTTATAACTATAAATGTTTCCTGGACAATTCAATTGATTTCTAAAACACACTCATATACACGCGTTTTTTTATTTTCAAATGCACCTGCATATCAATATTTTTTTTCTGTCAATATAACATCGATTCCGCCAGTACAGACTCCGCTAGCGCAGAAGTCTAAATACAGCTTATCGATTACCAACATTTATCTGTGGTTATCTTATTTTCTTTTTAGCTTATACATTTAAATTTGACTTAGTTATGTAATTCATATTTTTGGAAATAATAACTCGAGTATAGGTACTTGAATAATAATAAATGTATTATAAATACAATTTACATACCTATAAAACGAATGATATACATATATTAACAATACATGTACAAAATTATACAACAGTTACGGATTATTTAAATATAAAAATAAAAATGTAATAATAACATTAATAATCATATTTTAATATATACCAGGGTATTTATAAAAAAAACTTTTATTATGTATACTGTATATATTATATACAATATACATAACCTAATCGTGTATACAATGCTAAATAATATTATTTCAAGTCGTATCATAATACTAAATTATAATTTTATGAGCGAAAATATAGTTTTTATTTGGTAAGATTAATTTTTCTCTTGTTTGATTAGGTGGCGGAATCGATAGGTTGTTTTTAGACTGTCGTTGTTTTGGTGGAATCGATTAATCTTTTACTAAGTATAAAAAGGTCTGTCGTAATCGATGAAACCCCCGTTAGCGGTTTTTAAGTTAATTAATATTATATTAAGTACAATATATTGTTAATATTATTATTATTATTATAAATTATAATACATATATATATATAGTATATACATTTATACAATACAAGATATTTTATTAATAAAACGTATATTTATTTATAGTATAATATAGTATAATAATTCTTTCTTATATAAAAGAGATAGGAATTTTGGGCAACGTTTCATTAGCGTTTGATGTTATAAGACCGGATACACACGTATGTATATTTGTTGGACTCTCATAAAAACATACGTGTTTTATTTTACCGCCGCCAACACCACCACGTTAGTGTACGTAGACCTTTGTATACTCACATCAGGTACGTACATAAAAAAAATTCGGGGGGGGGGGTTTACAAAACTTAGCAATACAAATTGTGCCGCAACATAATAAAACAATTTTTTCCTTGTTACTCAAAATTATTTCGGAAAAGGGGAATCAACGCCCCCTTGTATACGTTCGTGACTCACATAGTATTATATCGATAGTTTTAATTAAGACTTTCTTCTTTAGACGTACTTCGCTGTTTATAATATTATGTTAAATTTATATTTTATATTTTGTTTTTTATTTTCGTTCAAATCGTTAAATTACCTGTAATATTATAATCCATATTTTTGCGGGGTCCCAGAAATCATTCTAAATTGATCTGGACTCGGGAGTTATAATAGATAACACGTTCTGTAGATTGTAGAAGACTTTGAAATTAGGCCTAGTTATTATGTATTATATGCTGTTAAATACTATTGTGAATATATTTACATACCAAATGCCTTTTGAATTATTTTATGTAAACAACTGTTAACGTTATTACTTATTGTGTTAAATGCTAATAGGATTTTTTCCAATTTCCACTTTCCAGAATAACAATAAATTTTACACAGTTCTTTAGTAACGTTTTTACATCGATAATCGATTGGCATTTTCATGTCGATTTTTGTATTTCAAAAGAAAAAAAAAACGAAAATCATAATATAGTTTTTATCGGATTTTTTTTGGCAATATCGTCTATTATAATTTCCGTGATTAACTTGCCGTTTAACAAATACCATACGCAATCTTATTTATGTTTCGTTTGGACGTGAACTTAATATCATCGTATCGATATACAGTCACTACCACCACAGACAATTCTTACTCATTAAGTTTACGTGGCTATACTGGTGCAGGAACTCCTTCAAGGCGGAGATGTAAGTGAAAAAGTAGTGGTTTTTGCTCGTAAACCGTATAGTCATTATCATTCGTAATATATTGTATATTATTATTTTCGTAATTTACTGGTACCTTGTGTGTATATATATGTATATACACACACATGTAAGAATGTTGTGGGTCGTTAGCCTCGTCGTACGTATATAATGTGCTGGCTAACGAGATTTTTTGAGATATTTTGAGATGGCGGTGTGGGAGCTATCGTGCTCGTTCGTGGAACTGCAGAAAAAAATCTTAAAACAAAAAAAAATATGTACTGGCTGGTGAAATGGATTGTTATCCACCGTCGATGGGCCACCATTGGCACTCATCATTACGCTTGACGGCGGCGACCTTAACCCTCGTCGCCGTGTCTGGCGACGGATCCAGTCATCTTCGTCGCCTTAAGAAGAAATCGTACGATGCCGCCTAACGTACAAGGCCCGTGCTACGACCGCTATTTTTTTTTCCGTTTTCGTGTTTTATTTATTTTGTTTAGTTTTTCAATTTTTTTTCTTTTACTGCAACTGCAAATTATAACTATTAAAAAACCGAGATGATCATTGATCACGTACCTGCAACACGTACTTATATTACTATACTATATAACCCCCATCCTCCCACATATTGACCTTTATCCGCCACTCGCCACGTCGAGATACCGACCTAGACTAAGATAAAACGTATTGACGAAAACCCCCACCTATTCGCCATCAACTACCGCTCGTATCCCTCTCCTTTCCCGTTCATTTCTCACAGTTCCTTATGTGTTCCGTATTCGTTTGTAAAATAATATAGTGTAACCGAGGATAAAATTACATTGTTATTATTATAATTTTTTCTTATCATTAATTATCATTTTTGTCATTACCATCATTATCCAGAAATGCGCTTGACACGTTGATTGGGCTGCCGGGCTGACATGCTGTTACATAAACTGTTTATGTTAAAATACTATTACTATTATTATTATTTTTATTATGCTGCACGTTTTGTTTGTATGTTATAATAATGTTGTATGTGTTGTTTACGATCTTGTTACACGGCTATTGTTTCGCGAGTAATAATTGTACTCGACTTTCAGCAAGTCGATGACATTTAAATAGAGTGGTACAACTGTATTAAAACATCGATAATACCGTACTTGATAGACAAAACTGGCTTAAAGATGGAAATTAGTTTTCGCGTATATTCAAAAGCCATACCCTGCTCTCTATTACATTTGTTGTAATATCAAGGACTATAAATAATGCGTAGTTTTGTAGATTGTATGAGGATTGTCGTCGAATAAAGATGTTTGGAATACGATATTAATATTTGGGTTGCTTAAAGCTTAAATTATATAAAATAAAAATTTGCAGCGTTTTATTTATACAGGTGGCTGAGTGTTAGTTACGCATGATAACGGCTTAACTGTTTAATAACAACAATGCGTATGTATATTTATCGTTCCAAATACCATTATATACATATACCAATTGGCGAGCTTCACATTCCATCGTGATAACGTGATCCGCGATTTCCGAAAAACAATTTGACAATGTGATTGACGTGAGTTTTGTGGTTAGTAAGTGACGTATCAGCACAATGTTATAGAGTAAATTCTATAGCGGTAAATGTTGGAAACGTTGGATAAAAGAGAAATTCGGACCGTCTATTTGTTAAACAACGAAGTAAACGTTTGAAAACATTGCAAACGCCACGATCCAGCGTTTTATCTGTTTAGTTCAAATAATCCAATACGGTGTTAGAGTTTGTTCATACCTGGTTATTTCTATTATGATCGTTATCATGATTATTGATTACTATACGGCCTTATCACGGAGTATAATTATTAATGAATTTAACACAGTTAATTTACATACCGCACTAAGCGCTTACGAATTTTAACCTTATAAACGTTTCAAACGTTGGCGTTCGTATTGAAAAACGTTTTCCGCTAGAGAATTTGCTCATAGTAATAGGTCGTAGTAGGTATATTCTACATACTTGTATTTAGTAGAATTCATCCTTACTCAAAGCTAATGTTAAATCAGTTACCACTTTTATTACTGTTTAGTCTATCAATACAAACACTGACACATTTGAATCACTTAAATACAAATCAATATAAATTTTTAAATTATTTTTCTAGAAATCACGGTTTACGTTATCATATTGTGTTGTGTGCAATGTGTCGTATATAGTCAAATGAATTCTATACACAAGCGACTCGACGTAAGAAACTATTTCGCTTGGATTCACTATAACGATAGTTATGATCTTTATTTTCTGCGTGGATTTCGCCGCTGATAACAATATACAAACGTGTATCGCTCCGTTTGATATTCGTATTTCACACCGTGCCTGTTTTTATCAAACATTCCGCCAACGACGAAAGTTTGATATAATTACTCCGCGCTATCTTACTGAAAAACGGCGTAACGGTCAGACGCGTTCGTCGAGAACGTATATACGCTGCCCGCAAGTTTATAACGACACATTATTGTTGGTGGCGTTTATGCGAGGTTTCCTCGTTATCATGACTAATTGAGGATAAAACATTTTATCTGTAATTTACACTATAATATGTTAATTTGTTGTATATTATACTAGTCCACGAGTTGTTGTAAACAAATTAGATAATTAAAGTACTTATTTGATGCGTAAGTTGAATAAATTATAACATAATATTTCGAAATTTCTCGCGTTTTGTTACACATTGACACTGTAATACTATATATATATATTTTAATAATAATATGGTACGTTTATGTGTACATAGTGTATAATATAGTGTATAGCACGGCGCCAACTCGTAACGCTAATTTTGTATCTTTAGTAAATAAGTAGTGGTTGTAGTAATAATATTATAACGTACGCGTCCGAGTATGTAAACTGCAAAAATAACGTAATATCTCATTTTTATCTTAACCGAGACGACGGACGTGTACCTAATTTAAATTCCAAAAAACATTCTGTAAAGTATTCATAGAATTTTGGTCTTATTCTTGATATAGATAGATATGTATTATATCTTTATGCAACCTCGGAATCGACAACTCTTGAACAACACAAAAGTTTAACAAATTAATTCCGTATGATCGCCGTCGAAATAAGAACATACAAACGTGTATAGTCGTAAAAATTTCAGTGGTTTATTACGGCGTCTTAGTACCTATAATATCACCATGATAATAATATAACAGTTGTGTACGACGTTTAGGCCGTCATCGTAAACGACGTAAATTGCAAAATATGTGTTGGGCTTTATTGTTATTGACGTTTTATTCAAGAGACGACCGTCGTGAGTCTAGTATTTAATATAATGCTATTATATAATATCAT
Source organism: Rhopalosiphum padi (assembly GCF_020882245.1). Classification (NCBI taxonomy): domain Eukaryota; kingdom Metazoa; phylum Arthropoda; class Insecta; order Hemiptera; family Aphididae; genus Rhopalosiphum; species Rhopalosiphum padi. Next base: position 4,092,702 of record NC_083598.1, on the reverse strand, counting down.
ACATGTGCAATAATAATATTTTTTTTTACATAGGTACCGAATGTAAGAATATATAGTAATAATATGTATATTGTAGCTATTACTATGTGCGCGACCATTAATATTAAATTCGACTTTGAAACGACGATATATATGTATATATATTATATATTATATGGACGGCCAGCGTAAAACCATCATCCACATAAATTCCTCTCTCGGCAGCAGGCAATCTAATTGGCCGGTTTAAGTCGTTTAGATCACAGATATGATTCACTCGGAGAATTTTAAACTAGAACGCTCCGAGACTGATATAAACAATATTATTCCACATGGCAGCAAACCTATAACGTTTATAAACCTTATTATATGTTATATTATTATGTTCTGATTAATATTTTCTATATCGCGCATTCGCGCGTGCCTGCGTTATAGTGGACTATTATTTTTTCTGCGTCTGGGGAAAAAAAAACGTTGAAAAATCAATACACGATGGTTAAATTTATTAATATTGTGTTACACTGATGTCAGTAATGTCTTATTAAACATCTTAAACCTATAACTGTTGAATAATTGAAATATGGCTAGTGATACATATTTATATATAGTTAAAATAAAATCATTGTTGAGCTATTTATTTTCCTAACCAATCTTTTGTTTAATACGTATTATTAATAATTATATATATACATATACGTATTTAATAAATGTTTCGTTTGATACAGCTGTTTTGTCTTTCACAATTGGCTGATAATCAATACTTATAATATTAAATATAGTGAAAACCGTTGACCGACTGTATTGAGAAAATATTTAATTATAAGCAATCAACTATAGTGACTATACCTATAGAAATTATTATCATACTATTAAATAATAATAATAATAATAGTGATGATGAAAAAAATAAAATAATTAAAAAACGTTTTTGCGAATTTACTTTAATAGTATTTAATATCGATCGTTATTTATATAGTATTTACAGTGTTTCATAACTTCGTTTCTTCTACGTCAGACCGTATCGCCAACGTTTGTATAATATAATAATATTATCTGTTATAAATATTATATACTAAATACCATTTTAGACGGTTTGTACATAAACGTGGGAAACTATTTTGAAATAAGTAAAATATTTAGCATGTTCTTGAGTGGGCGTCAGCGGGAAAATTGTGTTCCTATACAAAACAGAATACAAATCGTTTATATACTTGCAGATGCGATGAAATTCGACTTAATTATTCCATGAAAACACTATAATACACACACATATATGCGTTTGCCATTAGGATATTATATTATATTTAATTTTAAATGCATATTATTAAACCATATTTTCGTTTAATATACCATTTTTATGTATATATTATCATCATAGATTGCCGTTCTGTATCAATTAAAATTTGGCTGCTTACTTTATTCTGAAGTATTACCGTGTTATCAGAATATAAATTAATATATAAATATTATAAATGGAAATGCTTCGAAGAGTTCAATGGTATATATAGCGAAAATCTCCACGGATAATCTAACTGTTCGGTTAACCACGCCTCGGACATACGTCACGCGTATATAGTATGTATGACAGAGTCGATACTATCATACTTTATTGATATATACGCCCGTTGCAGGTCAGGTTTATATATTTTTAGTAAACTAATGTAACGTATAGTCTTGTGAGTGCACCACGTGCGATAAAGTCCAACAAAATTATTCGACCGAAAACCTGCACGTGTATATACATATATAGTATAAATGCGAACAAGCTCTGCTCTAGTGTTGTGTGGGAGGATGTGACAATATTGAGCGTTGGATAATATATGTATAGTGTATACTTACAGTACATATTTTCCCCTGCAGCGGTCAACCCAAAAGGTTGGTTTTATACTTCTATGGCTGAATCTTCTGTATGCTTTTCATTATTGCTGTCGTTATATTGGCCAGATTTTTCCATAGTGTTCGCTTGTTGAGATGAATTTTTTTTTTGACAAACGTTGTTCCGGAACATCCTTTGCTATCTCTATTGTCGCTATCAATTTTTTCTCAAGAAATTCGTATAGAGTCGATAGCCTTCGGTGTCTGGACGTCTGGTGAAGTACACTGCAGTGGTTAGGTATTTACCTAACTATATTAACTTTGTTTGTCTTTTCCACGTCCGATTAACTTTCCAGCCCTCCTCGCACTCTACCCTTTATTTACGAATAGTTTCATTGACGTTCATGATCCCGTATGCGAAAGTATAACAATATTTTTCATTTCATAAATACATATTGTCATGCTGTCTGCTCGCACAATCATCGATTGTATACCACTAATGTTTTGTGAGGGATTATAAAATACACCAGGACTAAATAGTAAATACAGACGTAGTTTACTTGTTTTAAAATACGTAAAAATAAATGAATGTTTATTGTACAGGGTTGTTAAATTTTGTAAAATTTTAATAATAAAAATGTGGCTAGGGTCGAAATAAATACATGCCGAAGACCAACCGAATGTGTATATAAACAAAAATAATAATGGGTAAAAAAACCATTTCGTGACGACGGCGGTGCGTGGGCTGTTTAAAATTTTCGTCACCTAACCTACCCCACAGACGGGCCGACAGAGATAGACTGCAGAGAGACGAGGTTTATGTATTATGTGTTTTGCAGCTATGTACTAGTTATATTATATTATGTACATATAATGTACCGCGCGCGTAACTCAACCGACAACCGACTGTATATAGGTAGCGCGCAACAAGTCTGCCGCCGGCGGCCAGACACACCACCACGCCGCAAAAGGTAGACAAACATACTTACACACGCACACTCATACAACGCAGACGGATCAATATATGGCATTATGCGCCGGTAGACTACCACCCCTCAGGTCTCGCCGACGATTTTTCCCGCCGCTGCGTCGTGTGATATTGCTGCATTGCTACAACCCGACTATATTAGAAAATTTATCATCCACCTCTTTTTAAGTTATACTAGGAACCTATGTATAATATATAAAATATAATATAATGCATGCTTCTTAATTTCTGATATCGGGCTAAGTCGACATTGACCGGGCGAGTTCGATCGCACCCGATTTCAGATGCTTTTCATCTGTTGTTAATTATTATATACTTCTAAAATCAATAAAATGTCCGAAATGACGCACAACAACTGCGTGTAGTTCAGTTAATCACTATAATTGCAATGATTAACGCATGATGCATGATATAAGTTGAGACAACATTAAATAAAAATTGTTTACAATAAAATGTTAATATCATTTATTTAAAATAATTTAAGTTAAATAGTTAATGTTTTTCAATTAAGTATTTGTTACACGATTTTCAATGTTTTAGGGCTTAGTACCGTCTAATTAATGATTTAAAAAATATATTACATTACATTATATTTTCTGTATTATTTATGATGACTTCTGGATAAATCATGACATCGAGAGTTCCGTATAATTTCAGCTGATTGCATTTTTGTTTTGATTCACAATTAGATTTAGCCATAGTTTATGTAGGGGTTGCATGGTTGTAATTTTCCGTAGCGACGTGTATATATATGTATTAGACACAATAATTTCGTATGTATTATTTTATATAAATATATTATATTATCATGAAATTTAAAACATTAATTTAAATACTATGTTAATTACGGGTGGATAATCTTGAATAAGGTATGGCTCCCAGCTAGCTGGCTTATTTTATCTGTTATATCGTGTAAAAACCTATGCATAATAAACAAAATTATAACCGGCGTTATTTAATTTTTCTGCAGGTCTACAAAGGTCTTGACGTGGCCACCAATAAGGCTACCAGTGAAGAGATGGACGGAGTCCCGCACCACATGATGGGTACCGTGGATTGGCGTGACGAGTGTAACGTACACCAGTACAGAAATGAAGCTCTAAAAATTGTATCCTTTTCTCGTTATTATTATTATGTGAACATTATATTATGTTGTAATTGTCGCGTAACATGCAGTTAAAATAACGATGAAAAAAGGTTCTTTGCGCTTCGTGGCCCTTCGTATAGCCAATATATTATAGCTGATTAACGACCTCTTGTTCGTGTTTAAACAGCAGGTTTCTAATGAAGTCCTTTTGTCATGCATACTCGAGTGTCACGCTTCGTGCTGTTTGTTAGTGTGTTGTATGTATTTTTTAATACTTTTTCTATATCATATGCGTTTGTGTGATATATGCGCCAACAGCGTTATTATTATTATAATACCGTATATATTATACTCCTCGAAGAAAGTGCTTTTTTTCCGATAGGGACTCCCCTATAAATAATGCGTCGGCATTCGAGTGCTGAGAAAAGAAGAAGGGGTGGGGTGTGTGAAGTGAAATGTGTAACAGAAAAATATAGCTTCGGACAGTAAAATAATAACAGGAAGTGCGGTACTGGTGCAGTGCAGTGATGGTAAAGTTGTATTTCCTGAGGCAATACGAGTCTTAGGGAGAGAGAGAAAGCAAATAAAATATGGAAAAAGCTGTTGCGAGTATTAAATTGAACCTGTGTATGGCGGATTTGTTGAGGAAGACTGAATTGACGTTCAAACTTTTTAAGGATTGTTTGATTATTATAATTATTTATATTATCATACACCGGCATAAGTGTTACTGTATACATGCTTCGTGTACTTGTCACATTCAGTCCGCCGTAGTTTGTTAAATTATTATTATTTATTATATTCAATGAACTATTCACAGTGGCGGCTTGTAGTAGTTTAGCACAGGAGTGCGATGAAAAAATTAAAGAACTAATAGTTAATACATCATACAAAAAATTAAAATGATAAAATAATAATACAAAATTAAACACGTCGTTGCCGTCCGATTTGAGCGACAGAATTCGCCGCACATCATAAGCTTCAATATAGTCGCCGCAATGATATATTATTACTCGTATAATTTTATAAAGAAAACCGGTATTTTTATGTGCGATTCATAATGTCGCACAAGCTGCGGCGTTGCATAGGCATATATATAGCTATTCGTACACCCGTATTTATAACATCACGAGTTCGTAACGATATTATAATTACAAATATATTTAATTGTTAATTTGTTAATGTAGTTTATACTATATAGTTTATACTAAAATATGTACTTATTTATTTTTTAAATATATTTGTACTATAAATTGTTCATTTCTGTAGGGAGTGCGACCGCACCATCACACATATGCACGAGCCGTCACTGCCTATTCAAGACTTGGTTAAAGTTAAGTCGCGTATTGATTTTTATTTAATGTTCTAGTTTTTTTTTGTATGGATGTAATTAAAATATATGTTATGCTTGGAACACCATAATGTAGAATACTCATAATATATATCATATAAAATGTATAAATAAAATAATTACAAATAACCGGTAGATACAGTATCTTTATAATGTAAGGAGTAAGGACTATATCATATAATTTAACAGTATTGTTAAATAATGTTTGTTATACTTGTCTTATACAATTCATATTTGGTATTTTTATAAATTGTTTATAATTTATATATATATTTATATATTTTTAATTATATATTTACACATATTAGACCGTATACCTAATATAATAATTTATATTATTGTCCACGTGATTAATATATGTATTACCGACATTACCGTATAGATTTTAAAATTATTTCACTTCATCATCATAACATAATATTATTACCAAATACAGCCAATATAAGTAGTGAGTAAAATTTAGTTGTTCGTATTGTTTGTTATAAATTTTGTTTGTTTAGATAACACGACTTAAAGTCTTAAAAGTGGATTCCATTAATATTTGGTGAAGGGTAAAAATAGGCTGTGGTGAGATTATGTGATCGACTTGGGTTGACAATTTTAATGCATTGTTTTAATCTCGGTCGACGGAAAATGCCCAATGAAATAATTGTGAGGGGAAGAGTATTGACAATGTAATCTGATCAATGATGTTCATGTCAGCTTATAAATCGCATTCAATTGAACATTTACAAAATAATATTTTTTAATCTCGTGTATTGTATATTCGTATAACATATGTTGTTCGAAAATTAAAATACTACAGTAGGAGTTTAAAATAATAAATCGATGACAAATGCAACGTTAAAATAATGATTTTAATGTTGGCAATAAGGAAAAAAAATAAACAGTGATAGTAGTTTTTCTTTTGGCGTCTACATGTCGGCTATATACGAAAATGATTATAACAATATGAAACAATATATACGTAATCTTCAAAACTGTAAGAGGGAATCGAAAAAACTAATTAATAAAACTAACATTTACTGCGATAAGAAACGATGACGATATTAAAATGAAAGTGAATTATAAAAAGAGTGAGAGACTTTTTCGAGATTAAGTGCTCTTGGAACCGAGTAAATCCATACAAATTGTGTTTAATATTCTCGATGAGTTTTTCTATTCACTTATCGTACATTATGGTATTACATCGTGTGTACGTATTTTTTTATTTTTTATACGATTTACATATTATATCATACATACTATAAAATTCGCGTCAAAAGGTGTTATATATACAGAGAATGACCCATGCTGCAAGCGTTTTTCCGGTGTGGTCATTTTGTTTCCGGTCACCATCATTGTGATGCTTATATTATAGCTGGCGATGTGTTCGTATCTTTACCCTTTATATTATACATATGTCATTAAACGAACCATATGTGCTTATGTTATATAGATAGAAACTTTGTAGCACGGTTTGAGAGGGGTATTCAAAATGTTATACTTGCGAGTTTCATAAAATTATAGATCGGCATTTAATTCAGAATTTTCATTGAATTATCGATCCCCGTGCGTAAAGTTTTCACTCAATTCTTCATTGAGACTTTTCAACTCGCTACAATATTATAATATACACTGTGTACATGCCTTATTATCGCGTGTAAAAACATGCATTTTTCAGTTTCGATTACAGTACGTTTTGTCTTGTATATTAATATTACAGTGAGCAATCGCAATGACTTGACATACCCTAACTTGTAATCTGTTACGTGCGTTTACACTACCCTCGTATTAAAATAAATAATTAATTTGTTTGCACTTATGATTACGTGTACGTACACGCTTGATTAATTTCAATTATGCTTTTACGGCCCGCTGATTATATATATATATTATTAATTTGTTATTAACCAAGCAATATAAATTACAATCTTTTGTATAAATAAATTTTTTTAGCGTTCGAGGTTAAGTAAAAAAACTTAACTTATTGTAATTTTGGCATGTATTTTATAGATACGATCGCGACTTATGCTTATATCAGTTGTGTACTGTTGTAGTTGTGCCTATCAATATTCACCTATACCTTCATTTCAAAAAATTCACAAAATTCCTCTTTAAGTAATAAATGAGGAAGCCGTCATTATATATTTTCTGCAAGATCATGAAATAAATTAATTTGATGTAAAAATTAAATACATTGTAAATTACTTTTATAAAACATAATATTTATATACAGTAAATTCCCGTAACAACGAATACCAATACAACGAAAAATCCCGCTATAACGAAAGTCATAGAAGTCCCCTGTCGAAAAGCAGGGCTTATAAAGAGCTTATTCGAATTTTCGTTATAACGAAAATAAAATTCGGTCCCCTGGAGTTCGTTGTAACGGGATTTTACTGTATTACTCTATATACTTATTAAAGCATCCAAGTATAAATATATTTTTTAAATTATTATTTGTTAATGATTATCGTACATTATACTGTGCTCCTTGACTTTCCGATATTATCAGATAAAAGACATATTCTCTAGGGGAAAAGTTCCGGTGGTGGTCGGCGGCACATCGTACTACATTGAATCAATCATCTACGACAACCTGGTACAGGGATCCGCCGACGGGGAACCTGAACCGGATGTGGCGGACGACGAAGACGAGCAGGACGACGACGAGCAAGACGATGACGGTGACGTCTTGTCCGTGGGCGCTTTTCGCGAGTACGCCGGGTTTCGGAACGTTAACGACGTTCCGATGGTTGCGACTGTGGCCGGGGCCAGCCGTTTGTACGCAGACGCGTTGGCCGAGGCTGTCAGGTTCGCGCAAACCATGACGGCCATCGGCCGGCTACCATTCCGGCGGTACAGGAACACGTTCGTCGGTGTAGACGACGTGGACGACATGCGGGTGGCGGAACCATGGCCACCGACGGTGGCCGAATGTGAGACGGCCGCGTTGTACGCGCACGGCGTCCGCGTGCTCGACGCTGTGGCCAGAGCAGTCGGTCAGACCGATGGTGTACCGGATGTCCGGTACGAAGTGACGGCCACGGACGTGACGGTTGGCCACCGCGAGCGGTATGGGTTCGCTGACGTCCAGTCCAGGCTGGACAATATCAGCCTAACGCTGGTGAAAACAGTGGCCTTGGAAGTGGACGGGAATGTTCAGGCTGCTTTGTGCCGGGCGCACGCCGAGCTGCAGATGCGAACGCAACGGTTGGCGCTGGCTCTGTTGGTCGACCAAGAACGGACTGCCGTGGATCTGCTGACGCCGACTGCCCTCAAGGCGCACGCCGCGTACTTCGACCCGGTGGCGGCCAGCGCGCTCCATCCGCACAATACTCGCAAGGTTTTTAGGTACGTACCGTTTCCTTGGTATTAAACTCGGGTATATGTGGTATCGTGTGTTCACTGCAGCTACGCCGTCTCTGTCGTGTCGCGTGGCTTTTATCGTATTCTGATCGGCCGTGGTCATTCATTATAATCATTATGACCATAACTACGATCTGCCGGAAGTTAGTTAGAGATCATTTTTTGGACACTACATTACAGACATAGCTGTGAACCCGGCTTAAGTCAACACAATACTGATATCTGTGTTATTCAAACGTTTCTTTCGTTATCGTTCTGAAGCTTCCGTGCGAGTGAGAACCATATTACGGTCTCTCTTTCTCCGTCGTGTTGGCCTAAAAGTGTGTGTTTAGTGAAGATAGATGAATACCGTATTCATACAGGTAATATGTTTAATGTATAAATGACCGTAACTCATTTGATGACTTTGTCGTATTCATAATAGGTTTACATATTATAATAAATATTTTCTGAGTGGAAAATCATATTTGCGCGTAAACGTGTTTTATGTAATAATTTTATTGTATGTCGAGAATACCATAACGATAATATATTATTGTGTAATAAGTGTGATAAATACGGAATCAGTTTAATATTATAAGTAAATCACTTGAATTAAATTTACACAACTAATATCATGTCGATATATTCGTTGTCAATAATAAAATCGTGATAATCTAGTACCTATTAACAAAACAGTGTGGTTTGAATTTTAAATCAATATTTTTTTTATTTATTACCTATTATTAATAACGCATTGGTATATTTTGTTTTTGTATTTTTTATATCACACAAGACGTCATACGTTTTTTTATTGAGTCGATCTCTGTATTTTCATTGGATTTTCGATTGATAAAGATAAATAATTAATGATTATTGAAATAAAAATAAATAGAATGAAATCAATCATGTTAAGCATAATACGTATAATAACATGCAAAAACTGGTGGAACAAAAAAAATTGCAAGTAGTATCATAACTTTTTTTAGTGAGACTAAAAGGCAAAATTTATTTACGCATTTATACCTAAACTAATGAATAAAAGTCCAAATAATAGTTTCATACATTTTTTTTTATATCTGTGGGCTAACATTCAATTTCTCTTAATTTTTTTTAAATGTGTGCAAATTGTAGGGCGCAAAACTGTCTAGTACGTGTGTAAATACGGCACCATGGTTTTGTATTGCCTATCAAATCATCAATATTTTTTTGATATTTGTGTATTATATCAAACATTGAAGAAGTTAATATAGGTACGTTGTATATAATCATCTTGTCTTCAATCCTCCGAATATCGGGTTTTTAGTTGACGATAATTTTTTTAGAAATTATTTTTTTCTGCCGTCGCGTAATCCAGCTTGCTATATAGTATTTACAGATAAATAGCTATTGTGGCCTCTTTTTCAGCATAATTTTTGTACAATATTCTTACATACCTGATATTAGAGTGCTTATAATATTATTGAGATGTTTCTTTTAGACGTAAATAACTATTTACAGCGCATATCGACCATGAGTATTTTAATATTTTATTACAACAAATCAATAGATGACGACCAACATGAAATTTGCGAAAAATCGTTTTATAATCTGCATAAACCGATTATTATGTGTATTTAATATAAAGTATAACATTAAACATTGAGTTATTCTGTACTGCATACGCGTAATATCGTGCTATTTCCAATAGAAATCTACATTGGGCCAAGTACCTTGTTTGGCGTTTTTATTTGTTTTTGTTGGGAGGAGACCTTTATGGTTATATTTTATAATAGATTGTAGACTATAGTTGTATTTTTAAACATTATAGGTGCATTTTACATTTAACAATTATTATACTTTGGTTCTGTTCTCATTTAGTCATTTTAATTATTTTTAAAGAATAACATTGAAGTTGAAATATATATAATATAATATATAATAATACTAGCGTTGAAATAATAACAAATTTTACTTTATACGTTTGTATAATTAAGTAAACTTTTTATGCGAAAAATTAACTACCCGTGTCCCGCGTAGTTGTTTATATTATATCCCAAGCGTTTATACGTTTGCATTAAATGCATCAGGCTGTTAATCATTTAGTCTGAAATGCGTTTATTTTCTGTAATATAATAAATAATAATATTATATTATACTTGTGTGTGTGTGTGTGTGTGTGTGTATACGAGCCAGTATATATATTCAATGTTATTTAATATTTATTTCCCTCTCACCCTATCTGTTAGCGAACAACACTTTTTAAATTAACAACATAAGATTTTTAACAGCACCAAACACATCATACCCCGGGGAAATGTTGAGTTTCTATCTACATGCGTGTTTGTGTGAATTACTGCTAGAGTACGCTGCTCGTTTTTTATTTATTTATTTGTTTTATTTTCTTATAAAAAAAGAGAGAAAAGCCTGACCCGTAAGACGAATATATGGTAGGGACGTTTCTTACAGCACACCAGGAATAAGGGGTTGATTGAAGAGACTTGGATTTTAAATTTTCTACATAGATATGCGTACCTATATGGAAATTCGAAAATGGTTTGCGCGTAAAACGTTGTATCCGAAACAGCGCACCGAATCCTTATACCGTCTATAAAAAATCCGCAATATCAATAGATTTACGAAACAGTTTTTATCTTAAATAAAAAGACAAAAATTATGATTCACGATAAACTATGTTGAAACAAACAATGAGGTTATCGTGTTCTGTTTTACATCAGGTATCGAGCGTACTTCATCATTGTTTGGGAACCTAATCTAACCGGGTCCCTGTAATAAATATTTTAAATTTAAATCAAATGATTATCAGTTATAATCGTATAAGGATAACGATTCTGAGTGAAGGTAGTCGAACTTTTTACTATGTTATCCATGGTTATCAAACATTTGTTTTCACAATAATACTAAAATGTTAACAAAATGTTCGAATTTTTTTTTGCGATTTCCGATTATTTCGACAAGTTATACTGATAATTTTACTTTTGACCCCCAAAGTACTAGTTTCAATTTGATACCAGAACCTACTTCAAAGCTTAAAATTGAAACACTTTTTTAATTAAAAGTGTCTTCAAATAAAAAATAAAAACCACACGGTATTATAAAATCAATAAATTCTTTGCTCTGCTCAGAATTTAAAATGACTATAATGAGGTTCTTTTTTAAGCCAAATCGAGTTTGTGTTTACTCTTTAAACAGTATGAATAAATTTAAGTATCCAAAAATATAGTATTAAGTTAAACTATAAATTCCTTAAATAGGAATTGAAATAAATGTTATGCAATGGAGGATTAAGCAATGCTAAGTGAATTACTCTGCGTATAAAATGTGTGTGCATTTATTGCAGAATTAAACGTTTTATGTAATGTAATGTTTATAAAGTGTAGTGTCTGTTACTCTGTTAGTATTTAAGTCATAAAATCATGTACCACAATAATACCACTCTCGTGTGTGTTATTCGTGGTATTGCGATGCTCGGTACTGGAGAGTACATCAAGGCAAGTATTTATAAATGTGATCGGTGTAGGCAATCTTAAAAACATTTCTTTATTATTTTAAGTGTTTGAAAATACTCTTATTTCCAAGATATCCTGTGCCTGTACTATTATTGTTTGTGGCGCTCGCTGTTGCGTGATTATACGAAATTTTATTGAAGAATCGATCAAAACATACTCAGTATACCTAGATAAAACAAATATCGGTATAAAATGATTTTAGAGCAATAGTTACGCATTACACGAATTGTCGGTAAGTAATAATATTATTTGGGTCATAACTCATAAATTTTTAGTATTTACTTTTCTAACATTAAATATATATTTAACATTAAAGTATTTCATTTTTTTCTATTAAATTAAAAATTTATTATTTCACAAAAATTATAATATGTGATGCCCTAGATAAATGTATTGTTTTTAATTTCAATAATGACAGTTTTATGCCAGATCGTACTTATTATTTCGAAATTAAAACGATATTCTGACATTAGGTTATTAGGTTATGATGTAGGTACCAAAACTGCGATGATATTCTCTTAAAAGAGAAAGATAATATAATAATATATTATTTAAAAATAATTGTGTAACCAAATGACAATTACACTGGAGTTGTTATGTCTGAGTTAAAATATTTATAGGGCTATATTTTAGTGAACAATTATAATATATTATTTTCTAAATCACGACGCGTATATAATACATATATATAGTACGGTCGTGAAAATTAAATAAATGATTTTGATCACTGCCGTTGATCTATTTTCTGTGTGTCTGTACGGTGCCGATATAGTATTCTGGATTTCGGATATAATCTCTTCCTAATTCTAATTATTACACCTACCTTTACGACAAATGTATAGTTTTATTTGTTACGCGTTTTTTGTTGTCATCGCCGTCCTTCCGCATAATATATACATCATTCATATACTCGTATAGTTAAAATGTCCCTAATGCAACTTGTATCTTTTAAACAGAGAGGTACCTGCTGCAATTATGATTTATTGCTTTCTGAAAAAGTATATAATTAATAACCTATTTGTAATTATAAAGTTATGAAATATTATTTTAGTCGTGAATTACAAAATAAAGGAACAATGAGCGCATAATATACCTACGAAAAAAAATGTTTTATGTTTACACGTATAACCTTTCATAAAAATCACCTGTTTACACACTACACAATTTTCCCATCAGAATATTTATCTTTATTATATGTATATATAGTGTATATATATATATATATATATATATTATGCATTTTTTTATGCACTCACTATTTGTTTTATATTTTGTCAGTCAACAATCGAAACCTGTTTTTACTCGTATTATTATTATATTCTACTGGAAATCATTTTATACTAGGTAGGAGACATTTAATATTTAATTTACCACTTTTACGACTAATTGATTACGATTGGTCGGAAACAAATAAGTAAAATAGTCGTAAAAATAAATCGTTGCATTTATTTGGTAAACAATTGGACATTCCATGATAGTATATAAAAAGATAGTTCCTATTTATTTATTTTTCATAATAATATACGTATACATGGATACATTGTATGTGTCTGTCTAGTGTCTATATTATAATAACGTGTTGGAGAATTTATTATACTTGTTTTAAAGTTTACAACGAGCAATACTTACTCGTGTGTTAGTATAGAGTTTGGGTGGGATCAAAATATTATAATGCTTACTTTCGGTGTTTGATGGCAAACAACCGCGAAGCAAACATCATAGATAACGACGTTTTGTTCACCTCTACCATAATAATATTGTAATAATATTATAATATGTCTCGGTTCAGCGTCTTTGACGCGAGTCAAAACGCTTATAGGTATTTAGATACTATAGGTACTGGGTGTTTCTTTTATCGAACAACATTCATTATTTCAAATCTATTAATGTTTTTGAAAACACTTATTTTTCAACTACATTTTATTAAATAAATCATTTTTTTTAAGTTTTTATTTTTTTTTGAATGACAACGTACATTTCTAATTCCATATTTCAAAGCAAAATATTTTTCAGAGTATTTTGATACATACAAATCGGAATTATTGAGATGAGTAGTTTTTGAGTTACAAGCATTTAAAGTTTAGATTAGCGGAGTAGAAGACCAATATTTTACGAGGTATACTCGTATCACTCCACTCCGCTCACTTAAACTTTAAATACTTATAAGTTATAAGTTATAAACTACTCATCCACATTTCGATTTTTATGTATAGAAATACCCGAAAAATATTTTTCTTCAGAAAATGTAATTAAAAATGTATGTTGTCATTCAAAAAAGTAAAAATCTTAAAAATATATATATATATTTAAATGTTTTATTTTCGATTGGAAATTATTTAAGTAAAAAAATATTTTCAAAAATATTAATAGTTTTTGAAATAATTTTGTTGGATAAAATAATCGCCCTGTATTGTATCACTAGTTTTACTGGATTTTTGGATTTGAATTTCCATCGTATGTAGAAAGCCATTTCTTTCTATCTTTATACAACTCTTTTTGGTATGATATCTTAATACCTATACTGTTTATCTGTCAAGTGGAAGTATTATATCTAATTGGGTTGAGTTATTTTTTAAAATGTATTTTAACAATAACCGGCCGTTATCTAAATTTCGTGAAGTCGTGCGCTGTATCGCGTCATTCAACCGCGAACGACTGACACTTCATACTCGTAATTTATATTATTAAAATATTATCGTCGAACCACCTTATGACCTCTAATATTTGAGTATGACAGCTGTAGGCTGAGTTTTCAATATCTCCACTTTAGAATATGTAACTTCAACTCTGATAAGTGATAACAATTTTTAAAAAACTGTATCATTTTTAATTTATTATGGAATAAAAAGTAATGCAGATAGGTATAATATTTATATACATAGTTTTTATAAAGAATCACGTTATCGCTAGGATAAACAAACGCGTTGTAGTTGTAGTAGGATTCTTCTAAAACGGAATTGTTGGCATTTATGGTTTCTAAATTGATATTATAAAAATATTATTTAAAAGTTTATCTGTTGCCTATGCGGTTGCTTCTGTATCGATACATTTACGTGTTAATAATAACTATCAATATTACTAACCATAACATTATTATGATTATTTTTATTTGGTTATAGTCATTACTTTACGAATACATAGTATATACATATATATAATATTATAGCATACATTGGAATAAAAATCATAAGACATTATTTAAATTTATTTGCGAACAGGAAATATTTTTACATTTTAACAAATCCATATTTTGGAGATGGAAAAACAATCCCGAATATTTTGTTTTTTGGGTATTTCATTGGGTGTTTTTTATAACAGAGGCACACATTATATTATATTATTTTTGCATTTTATCTTTTATACCGTATGCATATCTAATAGCTTTTTATACCACGCAGGACTATACAGATCTATTTGGTGCAAGGCAAACAAAAGAGCAAGCTGTTTGAGGAACAGAGAACCCGAGTGAGCGGATCCGATGTACCAGTGGTTGCTCTGCGGTTCAAAGAAGTACACATGATGTGGCTAACATGTGACGCGGTAAGTTTAAATACTAATGTTGTAATCGAATAATATGCTATCATGATATACCTATAATATTATTGTAAATACTGGCATTGTGGGAACGATATTTTTTTTTGAACAAAAATATGCCAAATTAATTTGCTCCTACTAAAGTATGAAACAAGTCTTATCGCGTTGCTCCCTAACTCGAAATAATTTGCGTATAATCATAGGTAGGTAATCAGAATTATATTTTTAATTTGCGCATTTTTAGTTGATTCCAAGCATTCTGGCTAAATAGTATATTTTATTTAGTATCATTAAAATAATTTATGTTTATTCTTATCATATTGATAAATAATAATATTATCCTATAGTCTATAGATAATACGCCTTATTGTAACAAATTATAATATGTTCATTGTTCATTATAAGTGGTATATAACTTATGTGCTTTAATACCTAGTCAAATAACGTAGGTGTCTGTAGTTCGGTTAAGCAACTTATACTAAAATTGCGATTTACGCTGTAATCGTTTTTATATTTTATATTTTGAATGTTAATTTTAAACGACGTGATCTAATTGATACAATTTATTCATTCACGTGGTGGTTCTCATAATGATTTTTGGAGTTTTATAACATAACAAAATTGTTTTGATGTGTACGCTGTTATTATAGCATAATTTAAACGTGTGAGTGATATAATTGTTTAGAATATGCACATTCCAATCACACCTTAGGGTTACTACGCAAATATAAATTGATTTATCGTAATTTAATTTTTTTAAACACTGTTGTTACAGGAAAACTTGGCACGGTTTGAATAGAATAAAATATAAATCAAATGTTTTGTTGAGTAAATAAGTTTATTAGGTATTTAATTTTTTAGTTTTGTTATACATTATTATTACAACGATTATTTTCTATCACAAGTACGAAATAATTATACAATATTTCAGTCTTAGACTAATTGTGATGAAGTAGATATGAAGTTTACAAGGTATATTGTAAATTATATATTATATTATATAATATACAATGCATATATTTTATAGTATAGAATATAAATCGTTTATAATAATAATCCGGCAAAAATAGGTCATAAATCATAATAAATAGCACATATTATATACATTATACATACAGTATTTTGTAGTGACCTTCGATTGTAGGTCATTAAACCCGGGATATGTCCCTATACTCACTAGTGTAATTATATAATCGATTTCTATAATATTATGTACTGCATTTTTGGATTCCGATTAGTGTTGTGTTTTCACTGGGAATATAGATTTTTGAACAAAAAAAAAGCTCTATTTTAGATATATGACTGCAAACATAGTATTATGAGGTAACATTATACAGCTGCTAGTTGGTCTAGAGAATTCGTATTAGTGGTTTTCGCGGTCTGGAAAGGTCACCGTACGCTACAAAAATTTAATCGGATACATCGTTCTGGAAGTGAAGGATATTGTTCGTTCGATATATTCGTACCGACGATGTTACCGTTGTACTAAGTGTAGTTGTGCTAAGTATTATTAATATCAGTGACTTGAACGGGAAATAACTTTATATCATGTGACTTTCAACTCATTATATCATCGGACGAGGTGTAGGTTTTTGTACCTATTGTTTTGTTAATAATAATATCAGAATGTACGCCGACGGCCATGTCTTGAACTTTAAACGGCGTGCACGCTGTATAATATTAACAACTTAATATGATAACCCGGTAGAACACATAATATTGTATTATATTAATATTTACGTGTATATTTTACGGTATCCGGAGTCAGCCCGTATCTTTGACTCGGTGCGGTATTTATGTATCGGCATACGATATGGGTACGACTATGTTATTATAAAATATAAAATATTATACACAATGTGCGCGTTTTTCGGGTTGGGTCATCTCCTAGTTTCCGTTTGTCCTTGTGGAATGTATGTGACGCGTACGAGACGTCGAGAATTTCAGTCGAGATGCATAGAAGATAATAAAAATCATAATGTTATTCAAATTACATTATTATTTGTCTCGCATTCATATTAATGTAATGCTCAAAGTTCGAGGTCTGTAATATTGCCGGATAACTATAATACTCGTAAAAAAAAAAAATGCCTTCGTTGTTTGCAGTCGGCAAAAAATAACAATTTTTACTCGAAAACGTTGATCGTATATCGCGGCACAGCTATTATAGTACGCTTGTATATTGTGGGTGTGATGTGCAGATTTTTTATGTCACTTATCTGCACCTACCTGTACCATAGAGATTAGAGATACTCTATAGTCTCTATGACTTGTCTTATGCGCATCACGGGAAAACCGCGAGGAAAACTACAGTAGAAACTCACGTAACGTTTACGTCCTAATAATATTTTCTTACCGAAAGCAAAACATCTGGAAGTAAATGTTATTTGGTTTATACTCGTATGACTGAAAACCCCACGTTTTCTCCGTCCGTGCATCTAACCTCGCGCCCGTTCCCCGCCAATTGTGTGACGCTGTGTTTTCATTTTAGTTTTATTATTGTTGTTGTTATTATTATTATTATTATTATTATTATATTTTCCTTATAATATTGTTATGTTCTCTTTCCTTCTTTGTTTCCATATCTGCGCAACGAATTTTCGTCAACAAAGGAACGGAAACGCTATGGTGGCGATGGCGGTCTGTGCCATAACGGTCGGTCGGTGGGGCGGGTGACTTGGTAGATATTATGATGACCGGCCTTGACGCTGGCCGAAATATATGAAATCGCCGAACCGACGCCCTTGTGAGTGTGCTAGTATGTGTGTGTAAGTGTGTGTAAGTTCGCGTAAGTGAGTGTGTGTGAGTAATATGCGAGTTTGTGCGAGCTTGCGAGTGCGCGCGCGAAACGACTATAAGAGAACGGATCAAGGACACGACATTGGTTTTTGGCTAGGTCCTATAAAACACTTCCCCACTCCCTCCCCGTGACCGATTTTTTTTCGTTTATCCGCGTTATCATGTTTGCACACTAGACTACTATACGGTAGAGGGAGGGGATTGATTTTATTATTTACAATTTTTTCCACCCCGGCCGAAAAACAAAAATTATTGTGTTTTTTTTTTCATTCATTTACTTCTATTACGTGTACTACTACCCACTCGGTCACTGCCATCGTTGGAACATACAGCAGACAACGTTCGGTTTCCCTTTCATTCATCACTTTCATTTTAGATTTTTATACTTCGGCGGCCGTATAACAGCTGCGCGTCTTCTTCTCTCTCCATCTCGTCATAATCTCGCTCTCCGCCACCTTCACCTGTATGCTGTATATACCGCTCATTTGGATTTTCATTATAATATTATCATTATTATTTTCATTTGTATTATTATCATTGATTAGTGTAACACTTGTATGCTTGATAACCACACGAATTAATTTTTTTTTCAAATTCCTACCAAAATAAAAAAAAATCGTTTAGTAAATTGTTACTTTATTACGATGATATTACAATGTTCAATCATTGTACCTATAAGTTATCGACCATAAGTTTTTTTTTTTACTTTTGTGATTGCCAGCATTATCATTGATTGCAAATTATTAATTTTTACATATTTATACTTATAGTCTTTAAAACATGTTCTGCTTTTATTACTTTTACAGACCGCATTTCTTTAGTCTGTACAATATAAATATTATATGATATGTGTATTGTGTATTATATAGAGTTATGCGTAAGACACGTTTATATAAATAGACTGGAAATGGAATTAATTTATGTTTAAATCATGGTTTAGTTAAAACTAATTTATTGTTATTTTCCGTGATAGTCGTATCAATATTTTAATTAAACTCGTTCATATACATAGGTTATCTATATTAACATTTCCCCGTAATAATTAACAATGGCTGATTTCTTTCTTGACACTTGAATGTATTCCAATCGTGTTTATACAGTATATTTTTTATACGTAGTTCGATTTTCTGTTTCATAATAATATTAATATGTAAGTATGTATTATTACGTGTCATAGTTAATTCCACACGTAGATAGTGTACAGAAATAATTATTATATTGCATTTATAATTTATAATAACAAATAAATAATTTAAATAAATATTTTTGTTTCCTTTCAACGCGAGAAGTACTAAAAACTACATAGTATGTTTTTTCACCATCATCTGACGCCTTCACTGTCTGTCAGTCGGCCACCGCGTATATTAACGATTTCGTATACTTCATTCATAAAACAGTACGATGTACACTAGCATTTAAAAATGACGAGCTAAACTATAACAATGAGCTCAGTAGGATGTAGACGGTTTTAATTGGCATAATGGCGTGTTGCAATAATGTCTATACATATTATTATGATATATAGTAGCCGGAAATAACAACGAAATTATTACAAGTGTAACGTTGTTCCTGTGTAGCAATTAAAATAGAAATAAAAGAAAGAGTTCAAGTTAAACTGTCTGTTATTATTAAATTATTACCGTAGTTTTACGTAAGCGTAATAATTAATTTTTCGTTATCTATACGTCTAATAGTGTGTTAGGACCTATAAAGTATATCATGTTATATTTATAGTATACTAGATTATAACTTATATTTATATGATAAATTGTTTTCGAATATATATATAATGTGCACCTTTTGAAATGAATTATGATATTAATTATTGTACCTACTCGAGAATTCGTTCATTAAACGAGCTTATCATCCTGGACCTAAATAATATTACGGGCTATAATACTATTATAAAATTTATATTATATTGCAATACAAGTATTACGCAACGATAATATAAGTATACATATACATTTAAAACCGTGGACCATACATGAACTATTATTACTTTCGGCTGTACATTATTATAAATTATAATATTATAATTATATTGAACCGACGATTCGCGTCATGTGAGGAATATTTGGCGATTTTTTTTTTGTTCAACACCAAACCGGTTTTACGACGATTCCATTAAATACCTGTGGATTGGAATTTTTTTCACCCGTCACATGCGACCGGTGCATATATTATTATCAGTGATCGTAGTCTACCGCAGTACTCTATTGATCAGCATGCCCGTAACTCGAGACCATATTTTTCGGTAGTATATTGTATGTTATACCCCCCACCTTTTATTTACTATAATTTAACAATATAATACGATATTTGCTTCTACCAACAAATCTACTCTATACTTTTTTATTTATTCATCGTAAATTCATTAATATACATATAATCTCATATAATCTTGTGTGGTGGCTTTACGCGTATATACAAATTTGCTGGATAAACTCGCGTCGTGGCTTTTAACTTGAGAATGCACATTCGGGTTTAATTTGTTTTTTCTTTCAAACTGGTGGTGGTGGTTTGTTCACTTAAACGTATATTATATGTGTACGCACACGTTATTATTTATAAATTTCCTATAAATATAAATTCATTATGACTAACAATAAAATTGACATTGCTATATTTGCGTGTATCAGTGTATGTACGTTGTTGACGTTTTAATAATAATAACACTGCAGAATATACGGTATATTGTGTGACGTAGGTATAGAAAAGAAATTTTTTTAAATTATCACATATTATGTAAATTGTTTTGTAACACGCCGCGGACTGCGAAGTGTTGTGATAGTTTTTTTTTTTTTTAGTATGGCCGCTTCTTGCCTGCACTAACAACTAACAACTCGCGCTCGTGTATTCTATGTATTATAATATACATGTCATTATAAATATTATAATTAGATTATAAACTGACGGCCGCGGGGTCTACATACTTCATATACCAACACACTGACATAATTCAACAGACTGGTTATAGGGGATTGGTGATATCTTGCCAAAGAATAGCGCCTAGGCAAACTCCATCATATAATAGGTATAAGCGGCTGTTATTGTACTATGTGCCTCATTCAAATGAGGAAAAAAATGCATTTTCCTAGGAGCCGCGATGGCAGTGAAGTACGTCTATCATCTTCAAAGTATCTGCGTGCTGTGTATTAAAAACTTAATATTATCGTATATTATGCTATTTTTGTACCTATATTATAACTTAGGTCTAAAATTGACATATTATTACCCTTCAACCTTGATAATATAAACTTAAAATATACAACTACGTGTAAAGTAGAATTTCGTTTATTCAGTATAGTGTACCGGTAGTATTGTAAAATATATATACATAATTTGGTCATTCTTATATCCTTTTACAGTTTCAAAATTCATTAAATTCACTCAGTCATACTTATGACCTATTTACAGTATATACAATACGGGAAAGATGAATAACTTCGAACAACCGTCTCGCATTCAGAAAGATGAATGATTCAAAACTTAAAAATAAATGTACATTTATTTTTCATTTTTTTAATCCGTTCTACATTCAAACCGTATAAATGTAAATATAGTTAATTAAAATTATTGTGGCTATTTCTATTACAAAAGATATATAGTAATATAAAAATGTTATGCTTATTATTGTTCACTAGCGTAAGCAATGAGAATTGTATTTTTAATATTATATTGTAATATTTAATTTAAAAACCAAATGATTATCGTTTTTATATTTTAGTGGTATGACAATATTTTACCGCCCTCGTCCGACCTATACTTTCTGACAATTGCAATTAACCGCATATACATTCACATGTATCCTAGGGGTTGTATTAAACTTCAAAATTTTAATTAAACACGAAAATAAATGTTTAAACTTTCGAATTTCATGGTTTAACTTTATTACATGTCTTAAAGATTCCCCTACTACAGCATAAATTTATTTGGATGAGGCTTTAAAATAATTCAAATGTTTCAGGTCAGTACAGCGTGTTTCATATATGTAACGTACTTTTAGGTATCGCGTGGGACTCGTATAATTTGCAGGAGTAGACAAATATTAAGAATACTTTCTGTATTTATATTACTTTATTAATATGGTATAAATTATACTATTAGGTAATTAATTAACTAATTAATAATAATATTTTTATTGCTACAGGTAATTTTATGTTGTTTATTTATACATTCAGGCTAGATATTAATTGAAATGGGGCAAAAAATATACCATTGCTCTCCACACGTTGTGGTTATGTATTAGTTGTATATTAAAAACTTTAATTTAAATACAAAATATGCCACAATATATTAATAACAAAAAAAAATATTCTTTAAATTAAAAGTTATAGCTATCTATTTGTATTATATACAGTACATATAGGTACCTATTTATAAACAAATACATAAATTAACAATTTGTATTTTAGTTATCAGTAATTATTTTAATTATTATTAAATGGAAATTTCCTGACAAGTGATGTCACTTGGATAATTTTTTATTCAAATTTTTTCTGTTAGTGTTTTATTAATTTAACTCCTATTTATTTTTATTTATAATTATATTTTTTCAATATACCTATTTGCTATGATAAAATATTATGCGAAACTTATTTTTTCTTGCTATGAGTGGGAAGGGGATTTTGTGTGATGGAGATACGTCTTATTTTGTACACAAAAAATCGTTATTGTCCGTACTTCGTGTGTATATATATATATATATATATAAACATTATATTATTATATATTGTAATAAGTAATAATATTATTATATTCATTAATTTTCTCGTCTGTTTTCGTCGAGCAGCTAACAAATATGCATGTCACTGTGTGTTAAAAGAATAAATATTTTAATCCTTTGGATGTATATTATTTTTAGTGTAAATATAAATATACGTTTATAGGTATTATCTCGTGTTTAACTTGTGTAAGTTGTCGTAGATTTCCATCGGCGCATCAACGTTTGTTTTTCGTACGTACACCATTTTGCTTTTGTTCGCCATTATTACAGCAGTTGGTTGAGTATGTGCTGCATGCACGTTATTCGTGTTTTTTTTTATCCTGAGATCGTCTTTTTTGGTTAAAAAAACAAGGAACGTTGTACGTTATAGGTGCTGTGTGCGAAAACTGTGTTTTTTTTGTTGTTGTTTCTTATCGGGTAAATGCGCATTAGACAGACAAACGAAAGACAGGGAAGGGTAAAAGAGCGAGGGAAATAAATTTATAGGCGCCTCGTCCTTAAATTTACATCCTCCTCACTATATATATTATATATTATTATGTGTACACACTTAAATGTATTATATTCGGGGGGTATAAACACATATAATATATTGTATACAAACTAGTTAAATTTATTTTTTCATTTCGCGCTCGTTCAGGTTTTTTTTTTTAAAGAGACTATATCGAATGCGTCTTATTCGGTCGCAGGGCAATTCACTCGTGTAATCAGTGAAACAAACGTAAATATAACGACGATTTCGATTTCAAAAGAATAACTTACAGCGTGTGCGTTATAGGGTGGGCTTGCAAAAATGTACATTTGAACGTATGAATAAATATACGCGGCGAAGAAACGCAAACTGCTGCAGTATTTAATAATATAACAGTGTACAGTGCAAATAATTTATTACCTACATATGTATTATTATACAAAATGTCGAACTACTACAACGTGTGTGTAACTGTGTAAGGTCCTATCGTTAAGTGATATTGCGCATAATATGATGTATACATCACGCGCGTACTTATACGTACTGTCGTTATTATTGCAATTCGATACTTGGGACACGGTGTAATATATAGTATTATATTGTGCATGATTACAGCGTGTATACAGCTTACGCGGCAGTGGTGGTCAAAGTTTTTTTTCTAATAGTGTCGTGGTATTTTTGTGATGCACAGCATGCGGTTGTATAATAATATATAATAATAATACTTATTGGAGAGTTGGAACGCGGGCCGAACGAAAAATTCGCGATTCTATAAATTACCTGTTACCCTATATGTATGTATTCAAATAAGGAAAGTAATGTCTACACGGTTCCCTCTTATGCATTGGTTCAAAATCGGAATACTTTGATAAAAAAAATACCTATAAAATATATTTATATCTATTGTTTATTTATTTATTCGCGGCGATGTATAAATATACATTATTATTTTTGTATGTGAACAGACGGAAATACATAAAAATTTGGTTGTTTTCAAACGAAAACGAAAACCCACCCAATTGGCAACCACTGGTTGGCGTAGTGTACTCGCGGCTCGCTGCAGTAACGATTGGTTGTAGAGGAAGTAGGGGTGGTATGCGGATTCAGCGAATGCCCGATAATATTGTATTCTTATATCATATCATATATATATATATTAACAAAACAGCCTCTCTCTCTCTCTCTCTCTCTCTCTCTCTTTATATTGCGTATAAAGTACATAATATTATACGCTGCGAACGTTCGTACGTACTATATGTACTATACGTACGTATTATGTCCATGAGAATGATGTATGTATTACTAGGTGAGTGCACTGTTCATCCTTTCCTGCGACGTCTTTGTAATAAGACCGACGATATTATACGTTTAATTGTTTAAATGCAAGTTGAATCGTTTCAGTAGAACGATTCTTTTTTAGAGGTATTCGATGTACCGACACACTCTTGTTATCATTTTATACTGTGGGGCGTAAACCTACGTATCTTATCGTCAATAATTTTATTTGCGAGTAATTATAAATTCCGATATCGTGACGGTTTTGGTTGAAACTTTTTGAAAGTGCGAACTGGACTTTTTCGCGGCGAATTCCGATGAATTGCTTAAATCGTTTATTCGACTTGGTATATTATATTCATCGTCGGTGGACTGCAACCACGATATTTCCCGTCGATTTTTTTATTCTTATGAAAACGTATCAATAAATATGTGCTATGTTCTCAACACTGGTTTTACGGTTACTCTGTAATATACTTAGTTTAATTGCGTCGCGCAGTTGCACATCGTCGTCTTTTGAATGGTTGTTAATAATAATAATAAAGCTACATTTTTAATTTTATTATTAAAAAGGTCCTCTGCAGTTAAAATAATAATAATAATACTAATGATAATAAACATTCGACGACTACTACTATATTCATGCTTGTAAACGTGCGCGCCGCCTTCGGGGATTTCAGTGGGCGCCGTGCGCTACCGTCCGTCAAGGTCCCCCGGGAGCGGTTCGGGTGGAAAAGGGTGGTGTCCCGCGCCGTAAAGGAAGCTGTCGACACGAGTGTAAAAATATATATATATATATTATAATAGCGGGCACGGGCTAGACAGAATTATATTTAAAAAATAATTTTTTTCGTTTAATAATAAAACATACAAAACGTCGTCGGGTGAGCAACCGGGCAGCAGCAGACGACGACGACGACGACAATTGGAATGTGCGTACGGTGAGGAGGGGGGGTTCGAGGTAGTAGAAATAGTAAAGTCCACGTGCTGACCCGGGGCGCCCACGCGTTTGGCGGTTGTCCCGCGACGAGAACTGATGGTTGTCGAGAGGGTCATGGGAGGGGGAGTTGCTTCTTAATAAGTGGCGTCCCTCCCTTCCCACCGGTGTTCGTCCTCTCATACAGACTTATTATTTAGGTATATCTACTACTACACGTCGCGCACGCACCCGGAAATAGTTTCACTGTATAATATAAGTTTATATCCATTATAGATAATATAAACTTAGTATAATATGTAATTTCATTTTTTTTTTCACAGCCATTCTGATTTTGAACGAGTATATACCTACTAATATTTTCTCTCATGGTGTACCTATAGTTAAAATAAAAAAAAATACTGTAGTCGTGTTACCAGTTAAGGGTCCTTCAAATAGAAATTGGTTTTATATGTAAATATTTTTAAGGAATTGTATTTATATGATTATAGATTTTTTGTGTTGTTATAATTGCAGTTATAATAAATTATATTATCAAGAACACAAAATTTAAATGCTTACATTTGTCTTCAGTAATAATTAAACGTTAAATAGAATTTATTTTCCTTCTTATCAAGAAAAAAGAAGATTATTCATATTATAGAATATATTCCAATTAAAAAAAAATAGGTTTAGTTGATTACTATTTATTACCCTATGGCCTCTGAATATCGACCGTTATGATTTAATAGATTTTATAAGCCTTATACATTTTTATATACTATGTTTTTTTTTAAATTTAACATCTATCAATTTATGTATACTTTCTTTTAAATCAATGTATTCGATCCATTGAAAAATAATTAACTGCACTTTAAAGGTTTGAAGTTTTCTCAACTATATTTCAATAGTATAATAATACATTTTAATTAACAAATCAATGACATTTTACATTTATACGATTTAACGTCATATTCTGATATTACATTTTACCAAGTGTAATTACAATTAATATATTTGTATGCATTTGAAAATTGTGTGTGGTAAAATAATTTTGAGCAAATTTATTTAAAGATTCAATATACAATAAAGTTTAACTTATGTAAAACGTTGCTGAAAACCTCCATAATTCTGTTCGAGACACATTAAACCTTATCTGCACAGGAAGGACATAAAAAATAAAATAAAATAAAATAAAAGAGGGATGTACATTTTATTATAATTAATGTAAATACAAGTTTGTTTACGACCTCATTCGTACTAATGTGTTCGTGCCTATTTTTTAGATATATTTATTATATCAAAAACTAGTCAATCTACATCCTCTATTAGAGAACCTCTAAAATATACTATTATGTAGTTATGTACCCTGATGTATTGTTATTATGTAACGTTTTATATAGTGTGTATATTTATATATTCTATTATATTCTATTATATATTTTCATAATATTTTATTTTACTTACAGATTCTAATCTGTTGCAACGTTTTTCGAGCATATAACTTTAATTGTATATTATAATATTAATTATTAGCATTTAAATTGTATTTGATTTAATGAAAATAATAAAAAATATAGAAAAAAACCATTCAAGTAGTTTTAGGAGGTAAATATAATATTAATTGTATATATTTTTTTTCAACAAAACCATATACTTTTATCTTTATCACCTCGACATTAAAAATTTTCGTTTATTTACATTTTACACGGCTGCAGGATGAGAATACAAATAACCATTCGTGCAGTGGTAATTTTTTCGCTTAGCTGCGTGGTTATTGAAAATGAACAGTCCGCGGATGTTTATTATTCATCTTTATCGAAAGGTTTACCAGCGGACAAACGTATACCTGTAAATTGTAACAGTGCAAATTATACTGAATACGGATGCATGATTTTATTGTACGCTTGTTAAACGTCTACCTCACGGGTCCTGGGAAAATATATTGCTATTTTAGTATTTTACTGATAATGCTGTCGTGTAACATTAGGATTTTTATATGTATACATAAATGTAATGTATAAGTGAAGATATCTTGAAAACGTTAATTATGATAATATACTACATACTAACTGTATTGTATGCACATGTCGTGTGTGAGACGTAAATTCGATTAATTATTAGCGTTTATCCGTATGGTGTACAATGTATACATGCGTGATATACACGATTAACGACGGTTTGAATACCTACACAATATTGTGCGTGAAAACAATTAATCGACTTTTTCTTATGCTATAATTAAACACAGAGAGAGAAATTAATTAGTTAAAAGTAAGAGTTGATAATTTTCCTACACATCATCAGTGTATAACACGTAATTTATATAGGTAATAATTATTTACGATTTTGTATCTCAGATTGTACCCGTGCGCGCTAATCAGCTCCAGTCGGTAAAGATGACCATATTATGTATGTAGAACTTGCATACTATTTTATTTATTTTACGCAAATTTCATTTGTACGAATGTAGTGGTACCTCGGCTTTTATCTAGAACAAAACATTGATTTACCGTTTTTTTTAATTTTACAAATTTTTTTTTCGTTATTCGGATTTTTCTTTTCAGTCAAAAAATATGTATATATTATTTATCTATTTGTTTTGGTTAATACTTGTCAACAGTATTCAGTTTTTCTTATTTGTCACCTAATTTTTAGGTATACTTTATTGTCTAATAAAAAAATATGTTACCTCTTTTTTTCGTACGTCAGGTCGCGGGTCGCCAGGAACAATATAAGAAATGAAAAATCCAAAAAATATTTAGAAAAGTTTATTATTATTACAAAATAGATATACACTATATTGTATTTGATAATATATTTTTTATTATAATAATTTAGAATAAAGTCTTATTGTATAAGTCTTATTTTAATCATAATTGTTGCCTTATTATTTGATCGATTTTTTGTGATCTAATTATGGTCAAAACGTAATTATTTTATTATATACTTAGGTACTTATGTAATATAAATTAATTATTTACGTTTATTTTCGATGACGTCGATACACTATGTATACTTTTAGACGAGCCGTTTATCGCGAATTACGTATACGTATGAGCAGCATCAATGATAAAATAATAACCTAATTATAATTTAAAACACAGTGATAGCAGAGTCCAAAATCTCTGTTTCCGTTTTAGTTATTACTTATTAAGGTTTTAATTTATTTAATATTGGTCTTTCATACATGTTTATTAATATGCGCTTAGGGTTTGTACGATTAATTAAGTCGCGGTATTAAACTTCCACGCTTCATTTTTCTTTTAGTTTTTGACGGATTTTACAAAATATCTTTAACAGCCAACAACACTTATTAACAAGATTTTTTAATTTATTATTAAATATTCCATGTTTAAAGTTTTTTTTTTTATTATTGATTTCCAGCGCATGTTACATGTAGCATTGTAGATTGTAAAATGTATCGAAGGAATATATTCCTAACCTATCGGAATGCGATTTACGTTTAAAACATAGTTTAAAACTTAAATAAATGATTTCTATTATACAAAAATATTAAGTATTTTTTAATCCTGAAGATTCAAACGAGAAAATATAATATAATGTAATGTCACTTATTGTATACTTTTTTCAATTTAAGATAATTTACGTACTGAATTCGGATTACGCTGTACAGTCGAAGTATCGACTTTTTATTCTCTTCGCGTCTCTCTCTCTCTCTATTTATATATATTATTGAATTCTACAAAAGTATTTGTTGTCAATTATTTTATATTTTATATTGGCTCATGCTGATATTATACATTAATATATTTGGTAATACATTAGCGCATATATAATATATTAAACTATCGACTGATCGTATTCACTGAATAGCTACTTAAAAATAAAGACCTACCTAATTGTTTATATTGGTTGACGTGATTACGCATGCTTGTTCAATTTTATGGAGTTTTGATAAAAAAAAATTAATTATTATAACTCAAATGTATGTTTTAAACGTTAATAACAGCACTGGTGTAAAAAAAGATATAAATTTACACCTATATTACACGTATATTAATTGGGCAGGTACATTAATATGGGCATGTCGTATAATTTACTGTATAATATTATGATTCGCTTCTGCTGCAGATTCTAAACTGCTCGGATTACTATAAATCGCAGGATTTTTATTCGTAAAATATACGCGCTCTCTGCAACGGTTTATGTACAATCTGAATAATATCGTGTTTTACCGGAATGACTTAGTATACAAAATGATTTATTATATAAAAAAAAAATAATGCGAGATGCTTGTTTCATATAGGCGTATTTTTTCATTTTTTTTTTTTTTTTTTTACATATTTTATGTCATTGAAAATAACTAATTTAATCTAGCCGGGAGAATGGTACAAAAGAATTTAAAAATTTTGTCTCGATATATATTATGTGTACACGTCATATACATTTAAATTCAGTTGCCTAAACATATTATAATATGTACAGGTATACCACAGTTTATGATATAGACACTCTGCTTTTTGGTGTCAAAACATATGTCACAAACTTGTACATTCTTGGCGCTCAAAACTTTATTCGGTATTATCAATTATACGGGTGGCCATAAAAAATAAATGACGATGAGCGGCTTTCGAATTACTGTATACACTCATTCGCGTGCGCACGACAGCGACAGAGATCACACACACACACACAATAATAATAAAGTAAAATGTCGAATTATAGGGCTGTTTTGAATTATTGTCGCGGGAAACACATTTTATATTGCATTACATATGTCATCACATCACGATAGACCCGTTAACCCCGTTCGGCAGTCGCTAAACTCGAAGCGAGCAAAATATATTATAGCAAACTTTGTGTGCGGCCGGCGACTCGACGACACGGTTCCGTTACGGCTCAATTATCGAATCGGCATTCCGGATCGATGAAAATCCATACTACATATATATATATATATACTTAAAGCGAAGCATGCGCGCGGTGTAAAGTTATTCGAAAAATACCGTAAGTATACCGCGTACCTGTGTGTACGGTATTTTTATGTACACATGCATGTGTATATAATATCATCGCGTATATATCCTTCCCCTACACAACTTTCAAACCTGTTCCCAGCGGTGTTTTATCAACCGGTTTACCGAGCGTACCCCGTCGAACAAGACACACATACACGCTTAGGTACACGTTATACATGACGTATACACCGTGGTCTCGTTCGTGAAGGTTTTTGGTGTATGTTTTTCGATTTTGGGGTTTCAAAGTATCGAACGATAAGTTTCCTCAATATATAGATATATTATTTTTTTTATAGCATATATACGTTCCTCGTATAGTCATTTTGTTTCGATTAATGGTCGATTCTCGTGATCTGATCATAATTATTTGTCGTTATTTATACCTTTATGTTATAATATATTGATGACGACGAATGAACATTTTGAGTGTATTTACTGAGAAAATATATTATATATAGTCACGCCGGAATCCCATGCTATATAATTTTGCACTCATTGACTCGAATTTGAATGTTCACGGGACGAAGAACTATTATTTACTCGATATTTGGAATTTAAGCATTGTCGTCTAAGAAAAAAATATAGTTTGTCTTTTGTAAAAAAACTTGTTGAGAAATCACCATTGAAAAATTTGAAAATAGTGTACACGAAAAGAAGAAATCTTCCAATATGCATACAATAAGAAAAACCGAAAACAAGTTTCGGAGATATCAAACCCAGCCCGTGATAAAATGATCACCCATTATACATAATATAGTATATATTATATTAGTACCTATAATACTATATTATGTGAATAACCCGTCCTTGAGCCTGATTATAATCTCGAACGAGTGGTTATAATAATTAATAATACTTGTAATAAAATTGTCATCTCTAAAAACGTGAAAATTAATACACTTTGGTCGTAAAATCGTATTCCGGTGCATCGCAGGGGGGAATTGCGTCCCGTCCGTCATAATATTATAATAAACTGCAGATTAGTAAACCTTAACTTGTATTGCCACCCATTAAAATAATTTAATTTTTACATCAATAAGTTTTTCATAAAAAAAAATGTTATAAACCACAAAAACTATGTATAGAAATAACAATTATTAAGCATTGAAATATCATTATTTTTTTTAATGAACTGGAGTAAATATTACATATGTATATTTGATGCTACAAAATTAAGCGTAATGTCTATACTTTATTATTAAACTGTTATAAATTGTGAACTATTCATGCTTCAATTTTTAACTTTTTGAAAGTTAAATCGGTATTCATAATGGAAAGTTCAAAATTATCGTTGAGCATTTTTTCAGTTAATATTCAAAAACTACTTTGTTAATAATATAGTAACACAAAATAAATGGATAAACAATTTTTTCTCTTTCGAAAACAAAAGTTGACGGTGGAACAAACGCAGTATCATAGTCCAAAGTTCATTCTGATAGTTTAATTCATGTATATATGTCGCAGCCACTTGAAGGAATTGTGCATTTCGTAAAAAGTTATCTATAGTTCATGAAATCGAAACCATTTTTTTTATTTAATGAATTTTCTTTTTTTGAATGCATACTAAAATTTGTGTATCTGCTTGTACCGAGAAAACGGAGATTCGTCCTCGGTTATAATTTAAACGTTAAAATATGTTCTACTGTATTGCGGTTGCGGTTACGCCTTTCCGCCGACGCCACGGTCGTTTTTATCATAATCCTCGTCGTTATCGGTGTCGGTGTATTTGTAGCCATATATAATGTTATAACTGTGTACACACACACACACACAGGTAATGTGCGACATACCGAAATTTTCGAATTCGATTAAAAATGTTGACCTTCAGGATGGGAAAAGAAGACGAGTCGGCTAGGTTGGTCGGTCGTTGCTGCTAATTCGTGGTTGCCAAATCGCGGCGATGACCCGCGCGATGAAAAAGAAATGTCCATATAATATATAACGCAATGTATTTGGTACGCCGTGTGCCAAATGACAAGATTCCCGAATATCTAAATGGTTTTTAATTAGACGCGTTGCCCAAGAACGAGTTTTTTTTAGAGTGTTATAAACCGAGTTATAAACATTCAATAAACGCCCAACCATTCCTTTCTTTCGCGCGTTTTTAACGCACAAAATGTCACATTGTCGTTTATCGCTGCAGTCGTACGTTTACCGTTTTCAATAATTTTATACTTCGCTCATTTTAGAAAAATATTCCTAATGATAAAATATAATATCATAGACAATATCGTTTTTCATATGATTCTAAATTTTAAATATTGTTCGAAATTGGGGACCGTACAATTATTTGTCCCTCGGCTGATTTTAGCTTGTCTGCCAATAAATGATTTATTTTATGATTACTTTTGTGACTGATGATAAAATGAATGTTGAGACATTTTTAAATCTAGGTGCATCTATTTTTTACGGCAGTGGAGTTTTCTTTATGATTAAGTTATAAACTGTGTCTCGTTACATACTGCATAAACTTTATTCCTACTATAGTGTGGTTTAAGTTCAATGTAAATTTTGATTATTCATTGTTGTGGCTATATTTTATCGGCATCTTAAGAAATCAATTGCCCAATATTAATATTTATATAATTTATTTTTTTATGTCTGGAATCTAGTAAAAATGATTGTTATTGGTTTGTAGTGAAAATCTATTCTTATAGATAACTATTTTGTCACTTTTTATTGATTAGATAAGTTATTGGTGTATTTGTCAGATGAATATTTATTTGTCAAAAATAATAAGTTATAAGTACCACATTTTTAGAAATTTTAATGCCGAGTAACTAAATTATTATTTTTGTTGTTTTATTTAGCTTAATTTGTAAATGTAGATATTTTTAATTGTCTGTGCCGGCAGCGCTTAATGCGGTTAGAAAGATTTCCAGGGATAATATCCAAGTCAAGATATTTAACAAGTGTAATAATTTTAAATGGAACTGAGGTGAATTTTTTCGTAAGATAAGGAAGCGTATTAGGCAATTAAGTTAATGTGAAGGTCGGAATAAAGTGTACGATTTAAAAAGTTAACAAAATATACTTTCGTTATAATTATTCCGATACGTTTTTGTTACATTGAGATTATATTGTGACGTGATCTCTTCGATGTTAGTTCGTTTTTTGTTCTATGTCATATAGTACATTGGTTTCAAATAGTCTGTAGAATGTTGTACTGTAAATGATATACGTATAATAATGTATTATATTAGGTACTCTATAAGACCAACTTCTAACTACGACAAAGTAGTAGACGTATAGAGTTCTAAGAAGATGAGTGCAGTACATATGACGTCATTTTTTATGTATTTGTAATATTTATAAATATATATAATATTATCGCCGAAGGGTTTATTTCAAAGTTTTAAGTCGTGAAGTATAGTATATATTATACTAAAATATCTATTGACTATTATATTATGCATTTAGGATTTGCTGACCTTTATTTAATATCTTTTTTGACATCGGAGCTACGAGGGCTTTCCAAGTGCGTACCTGTACGCGTATGTGTTCTAACCTAACGAATATATATCTAAGTTACGTGTCGGTAAGCGGGTAAGGGTTATCGCGACGAGTCGTCATCATTATGATGTATTAAACATTCGTAGCCGTTCTACACGTCTGCTCCAAATGTTTAATAATATGATATAATATTAATATAAATAGTATATTTTTTAGCCACTTGGTCTTGATAGTAACGTAATGTAAGTATTTAATTTCTTATTCTAACGATGTTACTTTTTGATTACTGCTATACGGATGGTAATTTTTCATAACAATAACTTATTCATTCGGGTTAAAACTCATATGATTTTTTGATTTTAAAACAAATTATGTGGTTAAATATAGTAGGAGCCAATATTTCAAAATCAATAACTCAAAATGTTGCGTTATTAAAATTAGACGATTCTTGCAAACCATTTTAAATACAATAGTATTATAAATAAACTATGAGTAAAAATAATTATATACATTGGTATAATATTTTGGAAATATAACTATAGACTTAACTTTGTTCGTGTTACTTCACTACCTACACTTTTATTTTATATTCAGATACCCAAATACGTTACCGTTTAAAATATAACTAACTCATCGGTACTGCAACATCATACCTATAATAGTATGTACCGTTGTTCTATATGGTACATAGATAAAACTATAATATATTATACTTGTCAGACGAAAACACTGCGGTCTGCAAAACTGCTCGGTAATCGGTATACCGTTCCCGGTATGAGTGTACTGTGTGGTATTATACATTGTGTGTATAATATAATTAATATCAGATGTGGTTTCGAATTTCAGACATCTTTCGACTACTTAAGCGTCTAAATAATGAACGCTCAGAGAGTGGGAAGTTAAGAACACTGCTTCATCGCCACCGAAATCGCCTCCTAAGTTCTAGTCTATATCAGTCGAATTTGTTTATGATTTTATTAGAATAAAATATGATATTATTTCAATTTTTTATGATGGGTAGGACGGTCTGGAGAGTTTTTTCATAGGTTGGTCGATTATATGGTTTGCGCGCTATCTAGTCCGATCGAAGGTTATAGGTCGCATTGATAGTATGTATGTATGTATGTATGTATGTATGTATGTATGTATGTATGTATGTATGTATGTATGTATGTGATAATGATCGTGATCATTTTTGGCCGGTGCACTACGCACGCGTACATTCTATGTAATACCTATATGTACCTATACTACAACAAAAAATTGTTGTATGTAGGTAATATACATAGCAATATAGGCGTACTAATATTATAATATGATAATCTGCATTATATGGGTGCGTGCAGGCACAAATCTACTATTAGGTTGGTGTCTACACAGTATTTAAAGGTCCTCTCCGTACGAGACTGGCGAGACTTGACGATATAGTTGATATTCATTCAAAAGTGTACATTGAGTATACAATATTTTACCGTATCATACATGTCATTACACTAACGTGTTAATAAAACCTTGATCACGCAGACATACATCACAATTATTCGTTTAAATGAAATGTTCATGTTTAGCGATTTAATTGATTAAGTACTTTTGTAATACTATACTTATATGAGTTCTAAGCAATATTCTAGAAGCAATTGAAACACTTATATAGGTTTAATTTTTATTTTCTATTGTTTTTTACGAGATAATTTGTAAAAAGTTCTATATGTGTTTATTACATATCATACACTTTAATATACAGTATAGAAACCGTTCATAATAACATTCACGTGACTTTTTAAAATTGTATCTAATAACTGCAGATTGTCATTATAACAAAAAAGATAAAATAAAATTTAAAAACTCGATTATTTTTTTGTATTATAATTTATAAGTAACGTGCATTGTATGTTTATCACTAAATTATGACTTTTATATATAGGTATCTATATTATATAGATAAAAAAATGAAAGTTGTATTATTATTTATTTAAAATTAAATTTATATTGTAAATTAAATTGTTATATTAGTTTTCTTTTGTACAAAAATCATATTTATTTATACATATTTTTCTAGTTAAACCAATCATAAAATCCGTATAGTTATTATACATACGTCATAATAATCGATACAAATTAGTACATTTAATAAAATAATTTTTTCACCTTCAATCTAAAGTTATTATTATTTTCTTTTATTTTATAAATATACACCAAACTGCTTTTTACAAAAGAATACACAAAAATAACAATGTAAGTTTGTCATTACAGCAGCTGTCATTAAAAACGATTTTTACTGTATTACTGTATATATTTAGTTTATTAAATTACTGGTCTTACAGAAAATTGCATTTTAATCTAGGTACAGACTATATAAAGGACTCGAGTTCCTATGCTTAACTTGCGGGGTCTTACTTCAAAATATCAGGAGTTTGTGAGTTGCCACATAAACGTACTTAGTAGTGTGAGTACCCCTCGTGTGTGACACAGATTTGTTTACCATACATTTGATCCCTCTCATTTTATCTTTAAATATCTTTAATAGTTGAGATTTCTTCGTATTATATAACAAAAAGTGTCCTACGGTGAAACAATATTCTATTTTTTGAATGAGAATAATTTTTGCACTGTAATTTATTTTTTTAAAACATATTGATACATATAATTCAAATTTGAGCTAAAGTTCTTTGTTATTAAAATATTCATACTATGGATAGTAATCTATTTAAAGATAGTGTTACAAAAATATAAAATATATGTACTTGGATCAATTTTACAAATTAAAAATGTTGATAGATATTAATAATTAATTAATAAAATTTTTAAATCACTATAGTCCCCATATATCTTCCAAACCTATTATCATTAGTATGTAGTTAAATAACTCAAAATTTATTTTTTCAACTTTTGATTTTAAAAAGTACGTACAAATTTTCAGAAAATCTATTTGCTAAATTATTTGTTGTAGCAAAGGGTGTTTTAATTGGAAAATATTAAAAAAAAAGTGGTCGAGCATGCTAAGTAAATTGCTTTGTACGCGTATTTAAAAAGCACCAGTTTCTATAGTATTCAAAATTAATTTCGTCCGCTGACCGAGCTATAGAAATATTGGACAGGGTAAACGTACTCGTATATTTTCTGGTGATAAGTACTTGTATTTTACAGTGTTAGGACATCATAATGTATGCTTCGCGGTGGTAGTGGAGGCGGCTTCCTAGTTGGTGAACACATTTTGGCATCGGTCGTCTATTTTGTTAACAGTCGCGTAGGCTCAAATATAATATAACGAACTGGGGAGAGGACATCGGTGAAAGAGTAAAAATAACACTGTCGTGTATAAGTTATAATATCCAAGCTTTGTGCGCGGGAAATTAATGACATCTCGAGAAAATTTGGAAAAATATATTTATATATGAGTATAATATATTATAATTTTTTTTTTTTTTTGAAAATCGTCTATTTATAAGTTTTATAAAATGGTCTATATTTTACTGTTGCCAGTGATTTTGAAGAAGACGCTTTCTGATTTCTTAGCGTTTGCCTTCCGTTCTATACAGGGTAATTTTTTTAATGTAAGGCACACATTATCACACTATTTCTAAAACTATTTAAGATTTTGAAAGTATTTATCAATTTATAAAATCTTGATCTAGTTGTTATAACTAATTTACTACTAGTTCAAAATTTGAAATTCTTTTTAATTAATTATATAGTTATATATTATTATGATTTATGAGCATATTATTTTACCTATATATAATATGATTGTTTTATGTTGTGATATTGATAACTTTGTTGTACTTATCTGATTCACGACAAAAGACATTTTTTTTTCTAAAACCTGCTGACGATGGTCATATCCTCTGTTGTATAATATGTATAAGGATTTCATAATAATTATTAACGCATACTATTTATTTACCTATATATATATGTACCTAAGTGTAAATTGGCGTATTTGCGTTAGAGGTATGGTTATTTATTATTGTATATAGGTTATTAATGTGTAATGTACGTGTAATGTACAGACGATTGTAATGAAGTATGATTAACGAATTTGCGTGCACCGCCGGACGTATCGGCAGACGTGTCGTATAAACGCTGCATTTTATTATTAAATATTCATCGTCGTTTGAAAGCTGAACACTATAGTCACTAGTGTCGCTGCGGTAATATATAGATGTGGGTACATCTGTGAATAATTATCGGACCGCTACGGACCCGATTCGGAAATAAATAATAATAAACCGTATATTATATCGTTTAATAACCCACATTCACGCGTGTATAATATAGTGATATGTACGCGGGAAAAAAAATATTATTTACATCGAAACGTATTCATCGTGGAAATATGTATTGTGTGTGTGTTTAAGGAACCGATGGTTTTTTGCATTTATAATTTTTTTTCTTACTGTCCGAATGCGTAGTCTGTTTATTAATTTGCTTTGAAACCAAAATGTGTTTCATATATCACGCATGAAATTAAACCGATGATGTTAACACCGCTATTTGTGTGTAATTGTGCTTAATTTATTTTTGCTTTTAAAATGAATTATTTATCATCGTGTGATGTGCATACGACGATGGGTGTAGTACTCGATAGATTTTCAACTGTTTTTTCAAGTCATCGCAATTTTGTTCGGTTAGTTATAGATATGACTGCTACTGTGTGATCAATATATTTCAACGGTTATTACTTGCGTGGGAATGGCGTTATAAACAAAAGGTTGCGCATTTTGGATTAATGAAGTTATCAAGTAATATATTAGTTACAAATACAGTAGATTTAAAACTGCAGAAAGTTAGAGTTATGTTTGTAAAGTTATAGAAATTCGTTGAAGAGGCAAAAAAAAAAATTGATTTTAAAGTGTGATGTGGGGGTTGAAATAAGTGATAAACGTTTTGGTTGGAGAAAAAAAGAAGTTGAAACAAATACGAAGTTTGTCGTACTAAAATGCATAGTTTAGTGAACTATAAAAGGGTATAATATGTGTAGTAAAGTTCGTGTGCTTGTATGCGTATATGGAGATCGAGTCTAGGTCGAGTTATGCTATTTTTCATATATATGATTGAGAAAAAACGCGACTCACAGAAATATTCACTTTTTAATATACATTTTAATTTGTTGATCGCTGCGTTGAGAGGTTTGTTTATAGATCTTTATATATATAATTTAGAGTTATAGAATCTTTAAGGATTTTTTTAATAATATGTTATATCACGAATATATAGTACATCAACGTATGTCCTCCTCGTTCTCGACATGTTATACGTTTTGAAATATCTATTGCCCCCCTTAGGACGACGGGAGGGGGACTATTATAATATATACATTATGCACCATATAGATAAAAATAACTCTCCCGTCTGTAGACGGTACTCGCGGTTGACTAACAGACGTATGGACGATAAATAAAGTGCTCGGAAGTTAATTATGCGTTGGTCCTGGTGTTATATATTTTATAAAATATATATTATGTACGATTAATAAATAAATCTGTTGGTGATGTTCCGCCAACCCATTGCAGAGTTTATTTAACGGCGAACTGACATCGACTTCGGTGTTTCGATACTCTGCGTAGTTAATACAAACTTTTTATTTATCTCTTCCCCTTTCCTCGGAGTATGGTTCAGGCATGTATAAACCACGGCGGTTCAGTGCGTGTTTTGTCATTTAGACGCGCTTTCTAGAGTTTGTCAAGGGCCAGCGCCAAAAAACCACGATGTATCATTGTCATTTGTCGTGGATGACCCGACGTACATACTATTTCCGCATTCGGTTTCACCTCTTGATAACAATTCAAAATTTGTTCTTTTTTCGTAAGCGTTATATACACGCGCTCCAATACAACATTTATTGAAATATGTTTACCCTTATTAGTGTATGATGCGCTTTGTGTGCGCGAATCGTCTTGATGGAAAAGAACCGCGACGTGGGATATTTTTTTGTTTTTTACAAAATAATAATAATAATAATAATAATAATCGGCAACGATGAGGTATTTCGTCGTCATCAAAATAAACACTTGTCATCTCCTCCTGCCCAATCTCTCACCTTTCGTCATCATACACAGTGCATACACACACCTTAACTACCAGCGGTCGCAGTTGTTTCTCGTATAATGCTTTATAATATTATGAACGCCGCTCACCGCATATATATGTATATACAACACACGGCGACCGATCGACGACGGCGTTAATTGTTTGAGATTATATTTATCGTTATCAAAAGCGCCATCTCTCTTGACATTGACATCATCGTCGTTCTTAGTAATTTTTTTTCTGCGATGCACTCATGTATATACAATTTTATGTCGAGTGTGTATAAAACGCGCGAGTTTACATATTATAATACAGATATAACTTTACGTATAATATTACTATATAGTTTACTATTAGTAATAAGTTTTTACAACTATTCAGCCAATTATTTCCACGAATGATTTATATATGCAAAAAAACTCAATAACATCAAAAGTATACACAAAGTAAATATCATATAATGATCGTGTTTAACACATAGCATGATGTACACCATATGTAGCTTCTGAATCATCTTTAAACGAGTTCTATCTACGTGTGCAGTATGTACACACATACATACACACATACACATTTACACATAAATATAATATTGTAATATAGTTATTGTTATGCATGTTTGCATGAGTTATAGACGTAAAATCAATATAGCTCTTTGACCTTCAATAAATAATTTAAAATGTAGATGAGCGCGGCAAACCGGAAACGAAGTTGTTTATTCATATCTTTTCGTTTTTCTCAACAACGTAACGCGTTAGTGTATAATGATATGTGTGTGTGCGTATTTCATTTTATATATCGTTAAGAACGATGGTAAAGTATTTCTTGTCCGCGACAATTTTTCCCCACACAATATTAGAAACGCCGTGTGTTGTGTATTCGTTTCGGCTCCGATTCTGAAACCCAACACGAAATGCATTCGTTTCAGTCTCTGGAACTCTCTTGACGGTTTCCCCTCGCGTATAGTGTATTGACGTGTATATAATACTTTATAACGTATGCAATATTATTGTGATATTTTATATTTCCAAATGCGTCGTCCGATTTTACTTGTATATTATACAGCGTCTCGGCAAACCGTCATTACTCTAATGGCTTTCACACGAGACGACAATCCGAAGGGGATGGATGGATGACGATCTGCAAACACATATTATTATAATATAGTATACAAGGTGATCCGTTCAAGTGTCTACACTCATTGATTCGGAAAGTTTTTAATTTTTTTTCTACATTTTTGTAGTAAAACAAACTTTTTGAAAACAAATTACAATTTTTAATCGTTATAAATTTATATTCATTTTATATTTACTTTTTAGAATGATAAAAATACATTTTTAATTTAATTTTCTTAAGTAGAACAAATTTTAGAGTATTTTGATACGTTAAAATTAAATTTGATTAGTTAGAGTTTAGATGAACTTAAAATTAACTACTTGTTTGAAATTAAATTTTTACAAAATCAAAGTATTCCAAAAAAAAATATTTTCCAAAATAATTATCAAATATTGTCTTTTAATAATGTAAAAATAAAATTGTTTTAACGATTAAAAATATATATATTTTTTTGAAATAATTAGTGTAGATTCTTAAATAGATCACATTGTATAGTATGTACTATGTACGTTGATCGCGTATATATAACAGTTGTAAGCAATAAAACATAGTACCTGTCCAATTTCTTGTTTATAATAGCGATGTGCAGCGTATATCTCGGCTGTGTCCGATGACAAAAATATTATGTTTGCCTGTTACTCGTAACAAATGATGTCTCGTTCGATGGATGGAAATCCTTAACGCGATGGATCTCGGTCCTTAAAACCGTGTGCGAATTACCGATATATAGATAGTGTACGACTAGTATGTGACTAACGACGTGGTTGTAAATACAGCTGTTATACACACATTTTATATTATAGATAATCTGTACAGGCAGAGCAATGAACATGGATGGGGGCCCTACCATGGGTTTCGAATTTTTTCTGCCCGTGAAAATGAATATATATATATTATATACATTTTATAGATAATATATACATATACAGTATACACCGTGCGTCCATGCCTTTACGTTTAATTAAGTATAATTTTATTTTTTTATTTATATTTTGGCTATTATAATGGTGTTATAAATTATGATTTAAATAAAATGATCGTAGTCCATGTACACAATTTGGATCATTGGCGCCATTTGAAAGGCGAGCGTGTAGGCGTAGGTATAGTATAACTAATAAGAATGACTTTTCCCTACATTTTTAGCCCAAAATGAAATTCAAAGTTTTTTATTAAATTCTTGGCTTGTAGTTTTAACATTTTACTCACCCGTATGCAATCATCTTATGTATTTTTTTGGTACTTATAATTATTAAATTTCGTCACTTATTTATAATGTTTTTTTACAATATATTACACATTATTCACAAACCCAGGCATTTAATAATTTCATATGTTGACGCAAAACATTATAGAGTGGCTTCTAATTTGGAAAAATTGTCGGCATATTATAATATACTGGTAGAAGTGGTTTTTCTGTCCTCTGCAGGTCGTATACAATATATACAAGTTGTTAGCCTTTGTTTGCCGATTCCGTAGACGACACTCACTCACGATGTATGCATGCGTCCACTCACCGTATAAATCTGTCGGTTTTTCGTTTCCTCTCGGTCACCGTCGCGGGTAATCCCACGCTCCTCCCTTCCATTCGTCATACCTTTCTATATACTTAATACGCCGACGTCCATATGGCACACATCGCGCGACCGCGGTATTTTCTCGTATAGTATTAACTCCGTT
Source organism: Rhopalosiphum padi (assembly GCF_020882245.1). Classification (NCBI taxonomy): domain Eukaryota; kingdom Metazoa; phylum Arthropoda; class Insecta; order Hemiptera; family Aphididae; genus Rhopalosiphum; species Rhopalosiphum padi. The sequence goes on along the minus strand of NC_083598.1, from coordinate 4,049,660 downwards.
TTCGTAATAACAATATACGTGTACTATATATAGGACGTACCTATACCTAACAAACACACACACACACACGATAATTCCTTACATGGTTAGGTCCTATTAAGTATATGCTGCTACAACGCGGCCTACGCAGCAACAGTAATCGCCGTTTTTCGATTTACGTTTACAACTCATTCATGATTGTTACTCCTAGTCCCTCATGATCTATCACCTCCCCTCTGGCACACCGTATCCCTATATTTATCTCCCCTCTCATATTTTCCGACGGTACCTTATGATACTCAGTGTAGGAGTGCTTCAAATTCTGTACATCTTTTGTCCGCATATTTGTTCCACTGCGGCTAATCTATTCATCTATGCTTTCGTTTGTACACACATTTACATACACACACACATGTTATTAAATACTATACGTTACCAATATAATATTATTACATTATAGTAACATATAAGTATGCGTCATAAGTGAATGTTATGGGTAATGTTGTGGCAAATGTCTTAAATAATATTATATTATTGTATTATGACGTGGTTTTTCAACGATCAATCGCGGTTAAAAGGAAGGGGTTAATACAGTAATGTGACGGAGCACTGAGTAGCGTGGGTCGGTCCACATCATCGCTGACCGGATACGCGCTTTTATCCCATCTCGCCCGTGTCGCGTTGTTGTATACCTATACATTACACGTCATTTAGGATAACCTGACGGATGTGTGTGCAAGTTTATAACGACCAGTGGGATAATTTTTATTATTATTATTAATTCCGAGTTCAAACGCTTTGCTAGAGCGTCGCTGTGCTTCTTCCGACTGGAATAACCGTTGTATAACAAACACGTTCGTTGTATGTTAGTGTATCATAGTTATACTTACTTAGAAATAATGTTTAACTTTGTCTCTTTTAGCACATAAGTCTATAAGTTTAATAAATATTCATGTGTCAAATGAGTGATACTCTTAAGATTCATGAATAATACCTATAATTTAAATTCTTAAACATAATTGACAAAATAACTTAAATACAATTTTTATAACTTTAAAAGTTGTCTTTGAATAAAATTCTTCTTGTCATTACAAGTATGCTTATAATGCCTTGTATGTATGTATAGTATATAATATATATAGTTAAAATTGGAGATGTATAAACATAATTTATTATTTTTCTACTTACTAGGTTTATTAAAAGAGGATATAAATAACATACAACATATAATGGAAATTGAAATCTTTAAAAATTAATTTACATGTATTTTAAATTGTATTACCATTAATCATTATAAATATGACCTGAAAAATTTTAAAACCAAGAAATATATCCTTAAAACTAAAAAAAATTATGTAATAATATTCAAAATGAAGTGGTATAAAATGTCTTATTATTTCGTAGTGTTTATTGAAGCTAATTGCTAGTTTACTTAGCGATAAATCTAACGGCTCACCATAAACGTGTAAATGTAACAATTTCCATGTCGTAGTTCATAACTTTATGAATTGTTTCATTTTTTATATAATGTCAATTGAAGTGTAAATCTGTGTATTATAGTATACCTAACCTATGACATCTAACATAACTTATGGATCTCTTGGTCATTCGTTTTATTTTTATCAGTCGCGTGTAGGGCTGGCTGGCCCTCCCCCGCAGTATGTATATAAGAACGGAGCGCACTTTAGATTGTCCCGGGTGACAGGTGATATTCGCGGAGGCGACTTCCTGTGCGATGGACTAAGGGAGGGAGAGGTGGATCGCGAGCGTTTGGTATTATTATATTATACTTACCTACTTATATATGATAATAAAAATAAATAGGAGAGCGACGGCGGCGGCCCCCACGCGACCGGAAACCCGTAAGCGGTGGCGGCGGCGCCGTTGCTGTTGCACTTTCGATATAATATGTATATATTATTCCTATTATATTATTATTATCGTCTCATCGCGTTCCAGCGTTTGTGTAGCTTGCTGTAGCCTCCTCCGCGGTGGCCACAACGGTTATTAACCTGTTGGAAAATCGTCGTCTGTATAATATAAATATATTATTGCGTGTTTAATTCCATGCGTAACAACAACAGTAATAATAATAATAATAATAATAATAATAATAACAACAACAACAATAACAACAACATAGTCGATAACGTATATACGTAGAAGACATTGTATTCCGGCGCGTGCGATCAATCGTCCTACTTGTGTGTTCCTAAAGGTAGATAGGCCAACGGATTGCCACAGCATCAATATTATATAATAATATTATTCATAGTAAAAGTATGTGATAGAGGTTTACAATTACAATTACAATTAAACGGTTAGGTATCTATTTTGATAAGATGAAGCGAAGCTTGTGTTGTTGTGACAGAAAAATCAATACATAAAAGTGATTACCAATTTATTTCATTTTTAAAGTTTGTAAAACAATAGAATTGTTACAACATTAAACGTAGTAATTTATCATAGAAACTATTATAAATCTAAGATTAAACTATATTTTTGACATTATATTGATTATCTACAGTTTATTTTTATATGGTAAATAATTTAAATACTCGTTGATCCTAAGTATTCAACAAAAGATTTTAAAGCATACTTAACAGGAATATACTAAACTCTATTGTATCTTGTATTTAAAACAAATGTTTTACTATTACCTCTGATTTAATTTTGATAAAACGTTTTAAAATAAAATTAATAGGAGCCTTTCTTGTATAGGTGTTTCACTGGCAATACTGTACCTAAATCCTTATTATCTTGTCTTGTTTATCTTTGTAAAGTTTATTTATTCAGGCAGATTCAAACTATTTAACTATATATTATTTAATCCATTTAAAACGTATTTAGAATATTATCAATCCATTTTTATTATTTAAAAAAAAACCCTAGCATATTTTAATCTTCCTCTTAGAACTATGCATGAAGTTGTCATGCTTCAATGTCTATGTATAATAATTAATAATTTTCATTGTATATAAAACTTTGTTTTTTTGGCTGTAGATTTTTTTCTCATTTCAAAATGCTAAGTAACCCTTGTGTTATAAGGGGATGTTGAAGCCCCTAAAGCTATTTTCGAACGAAATGAGCAGGGGACAGAGCCCCCTATAGATATATATGTATATATAATCTTCGTCTGGTGGTACAGTTTTTTATTTCCATTTGCTTTTAATGAAAAATGTGTTGTATATGCCGTTAAATGTGTCGTTGCTTATTCCTACTCCGCTTGTTTAAATTTTTGAAAAAAAATACTATTCGTCGTTTCCGATCAAAACTCGTTAAATAGTCTTCGCACAGGTGTCTACTATTCAATATTTTTTACGATGTTATAATAACATTATTATTATTATATATAATGGCTAATAGTGCTAGTACTATTTACTATTGTTAATAACTACCACCACGTGCTGCAGTTATAATATTATTTACTTTTGAAATCAAAAAAACCCGTCTAATTATTTTAATGAATGGCGATTTCGAATTGTACAAACTACGAGTTTAATACTATGTACTTATAATTTATTATTCAATCGTTTTGATTCGATAAAAAAACATTAAACCGGTGGCAATTTCTATGTAACTATTATAATATTAACTTTTTATACGCTTTATAACATTGTTATATTAAATCGTACTACTATATATTATATTACCGATATTTTAAAGGAGTCGAATAAAAACACAAATTTATTGGTAGCCAATAAACGGCTAATTAAATTATATTGTTATTAATTATATTTGGATAGATGGATCCTAATAATTTTTTTCATATTAATTTTATCGTTTAGAGATCTAGCCTGCAGAGAAGACGAACGTGGTTTTCCTCTATTATAATCCGGAAGGTTGATTATTTTTTTTTTATATTGCGACGCTCACACTTACCTTTATGGTACTCGAAGACCGATTTAATGCCGTACAACTATTGACAATAATAATGTTTTATGATTATTATTTCCAAATCATTATTTTAGTACCTACAATATATAACGTATTTTATCAATTTATCATTCGTCTGTCTGGCGGTTAAATTAATTTGTCAGCAACAATCTGCGCGTGAACCATACAAACCTTTAAAATAAATCAATTTTAACGTACATTTTTATACGGGTCGTCGATATTTTGACTTAATTATGTTACAAATTGTAATCTCGCGCCAAGCTATACAAGCCTTTTAAAATAAAACAAAAATAATACTTAACTACGTCATAATATCAAACATTTATGGTGGTGTATCGTATAGTTATATTTATTAATGTAATTTTCAGGCCTATTTTCAGTACGCTCGTTCATAATATAGTTTCAGACATTTATTTATTTTTTGATTGCATGTACCTACTTCGCCATCGATATAAATTTGTAGTATTGAAATGATAGATTATGCTAAAATAATCGATTTCTTAATAAAATAGTTTATGTTTGTTTTTTATCTACAGGTATATATCGCAAAGTAGTGTTATTTTTGACCTTTGAGAATCTGAGTACCGTACATAGTATAGTAAATTAATATATAATACCTATATTATTTTTTTCTATCCACAAGTGCACTGGATCGATAAAAACCATTTATCTATAAATTATCGAAAAAAAAAATAATTAATAACCCAATTATTTTATCTATAGAATATAGTATACTAAGTTCATGTGATTACAACTATGTTATATTTATTGAAAGGACTTTTATGAATAAATCTTCAATAATAATATCATTATAATTGTGTTTTTTTGCATATTAGTGGGATTAGGCTATGTAAAAAACGATTATAAATGTTAAAATAGTTATAAATTAGTTTCACTTCACTTTAATAAACCAATATAGGTATATCATACAACTAGGTAACTCAATTTTCTGTATAAAGTAGGGTTTGATTACCTTGTCATTGAGAATAGGTCACTGTAATGGATGTGTTAAATTTGAATTCAGTGAAAAACACAATTAAACGGTTAAGGGCAAGCAAACACGTGGATTGGCATTTATTCCTCCGAGCATAGTGTATAGTACTATATAGTATATTATATATATATATATATATATATATATTTCGTATAACTGTATAGTATTGTCTTAATTCTGTAGATTAAATTTATTTTTGCTAAAAGTTTTAGCCTAAAACATATTATATACATACATAATACATACATACATATATATATATATATATATATATATATATATATATGTATATATTTATATTTATTACGTTATAAGTTAAGCTTAATGAGCCTTAATATGTGTGAATTTAGGTTCGTGATCAAAGTTTAACAATAGTAAAACATTTTAAAAATAGAATTGTGTAGGAAACGATTGTATACGATTAATATTTTTGAATCAAAACAAAATCAATTTTGTCAAAAACTAGTGTTCTATAAATATTCTCATTTTCCGTTGTTTTTTATTGTTTTATTTCCAATTATTTAATAAAGTACTGGAAATTGCCTACTTTAGATACCACTTCCAATAATCCCTCCCACATCACAACATGTACGAACCAGATCTAAATTACAACTAAAAACTATAAGAAGAAAACTTTCTGCTTCAAAACGTGATTACAAACTTTACTGTAAAACCAATATATTTCTTTTGTTCAGAGTAAAAAAAAAAAATCAAAAAAAACCAATCTTACACAATGAGGAATAACGATCGAAATAATGTTATTTGATTTGTGTTTTTAGACGCCATAACAAAGCTGAATTACGAACAAGTTTCAGAGTACCTTGTTTATTGTTGCCTGTTCCCGATCGATCAACTGATCAACAATAATCTACGTACCTACAGTGTTCAAAAGATGTGAACTTAAAGTAATAGTATAGATTATAATACAATTCTATTTATAAATATATATATATCAATAGTTATTGAAGTATAAATATTTCAAAAGTAACGTAGTATTTTTAAGATTTAATCGTAACCTCGGTCCTCGAATGGTAGGTATATGAAAGTTTTTCTGAAAAAATATTTTATTTAATCGCACATATATGAATAAATATTAATGATAGACGGATAAATTATAAAAAATAAACATTCAGGTCTATTCTTCATTATTATTTAACATTCTGTTTATATAATTAGTTATGTTCAATTAATAACGTCGGTTTTAAAACTTTTTTTTTGTCTTGTCTGTCTTTTTTAGTGTTTGAGTTTTGAAGTTGTCTTAAGGGCCAAAGTTATTTCTCTTTAGACTATGTTTGTATATGTACTGTATAGTTTGTACTATGCCGGTCGACCGCTAGTAATAAATATTTAATTCAGCATTTTTTTTTTTGTCTTGTTTAATCTCGTTTTTAACGCAGTTGTTTGTCCAAAAGTTTTGCCGTTTTCTCTCGCGGACTTTAAACAAGGTATATTTATAATTGCGTTTGTTAATGACAGAATCTCCCGAACAACATATAACTTCTGCAGCACGTTGATATTGCAGCGAAAACGTAAAACAGATGATATCTGGACAAACGAAATATAATGTCGCGAGTTATTGGTAGTAGTTGTTCGAGGAACACCTGGTCGCCCAAATTTTGACCATTATATATATTTATAATCAAATAATGCCAAAGTCTAATGCCTGGATGGCAAGGAAACTATACTTGATGCATTTTTTTGTACAAATTAACATTTTTTCACAATATTAAATACATGTTGTTATTTAAAACTAAATAATTAAATTAAGATTGTTATTGTTTACATAGCTACACATTAACAATATTTACAAAGTTCTAAACGTTATTACCTATTACACTACTTAAAATTTAAAATGTACTTACGTATTTCTCATTGGTATTAGCATTTAAATAATATTTACTTTAAAAAAATTGTCCGTGGTAAAACATTTTGTTTTTGTTATTAATATTTTGAAAATATAATACCTAAATTTCAAGGAATAACTTAACCGTCGGTGACCTTTGCATCAAATCTTTTTTACATAAGCTCAACTATAGGTTATGTTCTTTGCATGTAAAATTTTCACTTCTAAGTTATGATTATACATTATAGTCTTTAGAATACAAGTTAATGAGTGACATTTTTATTGGTAAAATTTTAGTAACAAGTCGTAGTAATATTTTCTTTTGATACAATAAGAAGCAGGACTAATAGTCATAGTTAAACTGATAAGTGGCTTTTAGTTATTTAGCAGTGAGGATAAAAGTTGCAATAGTGAAGATACAGACGGTTTACTGTGTATTTTACCGTTTGAAAAAGTGGTTTCAAAATTAATTATACGCAAAATATTATTGGGCATTTGTAATTAGATGAAGGATTTTTTACTGAAATAATTTGCAGAATTCCACATATTTGGTTCCATAAAAATTAAGAAAGATCATGCAAATATTTTAGTTTGGTTTGTCACTTCCAAGTTACTGCAATAATTATCGAATTTGCAAAATAACTGCGTTCACAACAGAACAAGTGAAATTGCTTACTATACGTTTCACCACAATCATCATTGTCTAAGTTTTTTTCTAGTTTTCTCAATTTTCAAAGGATACTCGTATTTTCAATTTTATTGAACTACGTGTATGTTTCCCATCTTGTTGTAGTGTTCAAATGTTTGTTTGAAAATTTGTTTTATATTATTGATAACTATTATTGTTAGGTTATCAATATTTTTAATTTATCAATTTAGACATGTATTATGTTATAAATTACACAATTATATCGCGTTATCGGGGGTCGGACGTATTAGAGCATATAACTGTAAACAATCTAAATAGCTTACAAAATACACTTTTTTTTTACCGTTGAATTGTTTTATTAGGTATAAGTTTTAACTATACTGACTGAAACAATTGGTCATAATATTTAATAGGACTTGCGATTAACATACGTTTCTGTACAGTTTGTTCGCATAAATATAATATAAATTTGATTGTGACCTACCCAATATATTAAATTATAATAAATACGGTTACGACGTCTGTATAAAATTAATGATATAAATATGGCGTGAAACCTCATCCGCCTCCCTCGTCGTTTATATAATATACGTTTGATGACTTTCGCGCGACCATCTTTGGGGACGACCGAAGAGGTGACGACGACGACGACTAGTCGCTGCGAGCAGCACACACACACACATAATATATACGCATAAAATATTATTTCTCGCGTTGTGTACCTATAGTTGTTCCTCGTAAACGGCGAACGACGACGACGACGACCACCACCACCACTACCGCCCGCCGCCTGAAAAGACTGCAATAAATTCTTTCTCGGTTTATACCCTAAACCGAGTTAACGGTCGACGCTCGCTGATATCGTGTCTGTGCTGCCTTTTTCCCGGTATTATATTATGATTATTATAGACGTCGGCGTCGTGGGCGTCGGCCGTCCGACTGTTTGTGTGTGCGTGCGTGCGTGCGTGCGAGTGACTCATCGGCGGGCCCCGTCTGTCCATATCGAGCGGAGAACGCCGCCGCCGCCGCCGCCACGCATACTTTCACCACCGCCGCGACAGAACATTGTCGCCGAGGTACGTTTTATTACAATAATCGGACGACTGTATCGCACTCGGCTCGACCAACTTCGCGTTAAACGATGTGGTTCTTCGCGTTTGTCGCCGGCCACAGTTCCGCGAAACTCGAAATCCCTCACGCCGAATAGTCGAGCCCCTGCGAACCGTACGTTTTATGATCAGACGCCAGAATCCCGCTCTTGTATACCGTGCGCACCTACCGTGGTATATATATTACGCGTTATTGTTACACGCGCGAGAAGGGACAAACGGGTTTTTCGAAGAACTTTAAAAACAAAATAATGTATATTTATATTACTTGGCACTGTATATCCTGCTCCTCCCCAAAGTCTCGAGGAGTAATAACAGTATAATCGGGCGTTTTATGTGCCGCACACATAAACGCGTATGTTTCGGCTGCTCTGTCGACACGACCGCGACGTCGCCGTAGTGTGTGCAGCAATCCGTTATATGGTTATCGCCAAGCATATTCGATTCTTTATTTTTCCTTAAATAATTTGCAGTTTTTCAAAATCTGGTTTTAGGAATTTTCAAATATACTCGAAGGTCATGTCATAAAATTATTGAGAAATGTTGCACTATACTTGAGGAGACACACATTTCTTTTTTTTTCAAATACCAATCGTTTTTCAATGAAAACTATTTGGTGGATATATCAATGTTTAAGTAATAGACTACTATTTCGTGTGAAAATTTGCACATAATATGTCGATTGATCGTCACAAATAATATGTTTTATTTTTTATTTACAAATGTCGCACACGATTATTGTTATTACTTCATATTTATGTCACACCATATAGCCAGAGTATGGATGCGGGCCTTAGGTGTACGATCCCCGAGCTACATTCTATGCAAGTATTATTGTCGTTTTATTTTTATTGTGTTGTCATTGGAGCGATTTGTTATTTATTTCAAAAATAATTTTTTTTTGTTTTAGAAAAAACGTTTATTGAATTTTGTTGACAAACCGCTTAGTTTATTATTGTTACTTTTTTAATTTAATTACATTTTAGGATAATGATAAGAATACTGTGATAATCCTTGTAAAAAGTTTCTAGTAGTCACCTTTACATAATTAAGTTATTTAAATTTGTGTCTTATATGTAACAAGCTAATAAGGAGTTCTTTGTTGTATTATATGTGTTTTAGATGTCTGATTGGATTGCGTTTTAAAATAGCTTATTATAATTCAATTCTAATATGAATTCTATTGTTTTCATCTTAACGTCGTGTATGTATATATCATAAATATATTATAATAATAAATAGTCGTCAAAAATATAAAATTATTTTTCCTTATAAAATTAATGGCTTTGCTTTACAGTAGTACCTATACAATTATTCTTCATAATTTAGGTGTAAGTGTGTTATTGTCTTCTGACTTAACATTCAACGATCATATTGATACAAAATATTTTAACTATTGTTAGGCCATACGTATTATTGGGTTTATAAATCGTAATTTTTCTGATCTATGGTTTAAAAGTGTTGTATTGCTCTTTTGTTAGGTCAATTTTAGAATATTAATTTGTTGTTTTGAATCCTAAACAAAATAATTTAGTAGATAAAGTTGATAAAAAATCAGCTTCATTTTACCATCACTTTTAAGTTAGATAAGACTGATGTGGGCTTGGAAGTTATAGCTTGAGAAATTCGATTAAAATCATTAACTTTTAAGCGATAATTTAATAATTTAGCATTTATATTTTTTATTGTAATAGTCTATTAATATGTCCCAAGTTCAAAAAAAATACACATAATTTCAAAATAACAGATGTTAATTCAAGAAACAATACTTTTTTTTTTATTATTGCTCAAGTAATTTAATTTCTAATAGTCCGGAAAATTGTCTTGTATATCATTGCAATAATTTATCAAATTTTAATTTTTGTTTTGACTCACTAGCCAAATTAAAAAGTATTTTAAAAAATATTTCTTAGATAATAATTTTTTTTTGTGTATGTAGCAGTAGTCTTAAGTATATATAACTTTTAGATTTTGTCTGTACTTAAATCCCTTTGGGGTGTTCAATTTAATAAATAAATAATAATAATAATAATATTGAGCGTGCGGAAAAGCAATAAAATTCTATGGAATTGTTGAAGTGATGAAATTTCAGCATGCGTACAACTCATTAAAATATTCTGTATGCACGCGTATACCATGTATAATATATGTATATTATATGCGAGAAGATTTTCGCACGATTCTGTTTATAATCATATTTTAAGAATTAAGATTAATTATATTATTATTTCTTCGGCAGCACATATTTCGACGTCTGGGAACGTATAATGGTGTTTTTAAAAGTTGAAAATAAATCGTTTCATATATTTAATATCTTATATTTCGAAATTGTCTAGTAATATAATTTACTGTAGTATATATATATTATTTATAGACAATTGAGAAACGGAAGATGATTTTTTATCTCGTGTTTTTTATTTTTATTTATACGCTATAATCTATCGTACGATAAACTGTGTATCATTGCCTTGGACTATTGAATTATAAAAACATCTTTTGGAATGTCTCTTTAAGTCCTCAGAGCAGAAAAATTGTAAACAATTTTTGCTAATAATAATTTCCGTTTTCTACGAGGTCGATTTTTGAGAGCGAGTTTTAAACATAAATATGTACTGATTTACGGAAAACAATTGTTGAAATTTTCTTATCGTAATCAAATATCTGACCTCACTTTCAGTGCACTGCTATAATTTAATTCGATCGGAAATCATTATTATATTACATAGATTGAATGATTAGTTGTTGACGTGTTTACTGTATACATCTATCGTTTTAGGTCAAAAAGTCGATTGTGAGCGCCTTGTTATTTGTGTTTGTTGTGTAAAAAAACAAATTCTTAATCTTATACAAAACAATCTACTAGTAATCTGGATGATTGAAACTCAAGGCAAAAGTAAAAGTTATAATAACATGCAACAAGGGAGTCAATTCGACAATGATTCGATACAAAGTTCGTAAAAAAAAAAAATTGTCCTAAACTGAAAGTCAGTGCGAGTTGTACGCAAACCTTTTCCTAACACAAATAATTTACCCATATAATAATTTATTTGATCGAATACTGTGAACCAAGCATTTTATTGCATATAAATAGGTACCAATAAGAAATGTATTCGATATTTTAACAGTTTTTGACACAACATTTAAATAATATTTTCAATTTTAAAGTATAAATGTTTTTGTATACTATTTCAAAAGAATTTACTGGAGATCATCTCCTGTTTCTGTATACTAATATACTAATATTACCTATTATTGTAAAACTATGAAATATTTATATATAATTTAAAAACATGTTCACTTAGATTGGTCTATCTACTTATCTACGGTAATCAATTTTTTACAGAAGTCGTGGAAAATAGTATTATGATATATACATTTTTAAGCATAATTTCTGGAATAGTTTTACTTGAAATTATTGACATTTTTTGAAAATAAAAGTAAATTATTTTTTAACTTTTTTTAAATTGGATATTTTAGTAAAAGATGATGTATTCTTAATACTCCTATTGATAAAGTGCTAGTATAATGTATTATAGTTTTAAATGTTAATAGTAGATAATTGTATTTATAAATCGTACTGATTCAATTTATTAATTCCTTTGTTGATGTAGATAGAAAGACAGGTGCGCTATAACTCTTTTGACGTATTTAACATAATATTATTTATTCATATGCCTATTATAACAATATTATTATTTGTTCAAACAGAGAATCAACTAGTTGATTAACTTATAAACTGGTAAACGTTATTTATTGATTGGTTTTTAATTTTTTAAATATTATTCTGTTTTGAACGTTATTAACTAATATATTAACAACTATTTGGAATGAACCCTAAGACGTCTAAAATAGAACTCGTTGATGTGTAATACTCGATGACTTTTGATCGGGATCGTGCAATATAATCCTGTTGATTAATAAAATGCTTGATATTGTCGTATTTTTAAATATTTTTTCCGAGAGTACTATTATTTCCACGGATAATTTGTATAAAGTTAATAGTTAATGTAGGAAATACGATCATTTTAAAACAGGAAATTTGTTTTCTGCTTAATTAAAAGAGATAGCAATATTCATCTAAGAATACAACTTGAATAATAACTAATAATACAATTATTTTTGTTAAATTATTAAATTGCGTAAATTTTTACTCATTAATATAATACTTAAAATTAAAAATCATATATAATAATGAATAATTCATTTATTTTATAATAATTAAAACATTATTATTTTTTTTATAATATTTTATAATAATGATCGTTTAATTAGATATATTACTCGTGTAACAAAACGATCTCTGTTCATTATTATTATTTTTTAATATGTTCTATTTCATAAACTTTTAAGTAATAATAATCAATTGTAAAGAAACTATTTACATTTAAATTGTTATTAATTTTACTTTATTTGACATCTAAATTATTATTAACTTTAAGTAATAAAATAATACTCGTTTTTCTAATTTTTGTAACACTTTGATTTTAATAATATCCATTTAGACATTTTGAATAGGTCTCCGTACTACAATGATTTTTTTTTTCTTATACTTTTCCCGTAATGCACTGCGTAATAATATTGTAATATCACATGTACGAGTATGTACGAATTCTCTAACCGTCATCCGTTTCAACTGTATGACGATGTCATTTTGGAACGGTTTTCGTGACGTTGCAATTATAATTATTAATTAAGGATATTATAATAATAGTATAATATGTTCTCTGTGTGTATACAAATAATAATAATAATAATAATAATAATACAAAACATGTGACGCAATGTACGGGATTTGCGGTCAAAATCGAAAAAACCTATAGAGTTGACCAAAGTATTTCAGTTTTATCGGAATATTGAGTTGTGTAATGCAAATTCGTCGCATCGCTAAGTTGGTTCTGCAGGGTTAAAGTTTTAATAAAATCACGCGATGTTTCACCTTAGTACTGCACCGTGGTCGTGGTGATATTAGGAGTGTAGGCCTGGGTCACGATTTCTGTCGTGGTTGTTTCGTGACCGGACCGTGCGACAAGTAGGTTTTTATTTTCCTGCATTTTTTTTTTTTAAAGCTACGGCGCCGACGTGGACGAACGTTTCTAACCAAAAAGCCCGTATATAGAGGTTCACGCATACTCGAAACCATATAAAAATGCGTAGGACGACGGTATATAATATGTCTTGCGGTTTTGTCAGTTCTTTTTCTTCGGCACGAAATGTAAACGGGACACCATTTATATCCTGCGGCCTTACACAGCTATGACAACACGCTGGCTCTACACACGTATTCACTTCTCCGTTCGTTTTTAAATTGTTTTTTCAATTTGGTGAATTTAGGAATTCATTCATTTTCCAATGACGTTTGTTCTTTAAAGCAGTTTTACATTATTATTATTGTGCAATTTTTGGCGGTTGGTTCCGCGTAGCGTCCTCATAACAGCGTGTACGATTCATCTTTAAATGTTTTCCTTATTTCTTATTTCCCATGTCGACCGTATAGCTTTTAAAGTAATGATAATATTAAGTACCTAGTACCTATGAATCGTCCAAGTGAGGAGTGACCAACTGAGGCAGATGTTTTCTGCCGACGATACATCGTTACATAATATACGTATACCATAATATTGTTGTCGGCTATTTGTTGTATATACTTTATTGGTTTCCTCATGGTCCATCTGAAACCACAATCTCATTAGGAGAAAAGTTGCGGACTCAAAAGAGGGTAAATATACTTAATTTGTTTTATCAAAAAACAATTTTTTTAAGGGATTACCGTTTCCGCACTATGTACAGCGCAAAAACTGTAAGTGTTATATCCCTCTCCCCATTCGAGTTGTTTGTAGTATTTGTTTTGGCGAAAGACATTTGGTTTATAGCTAATCTTGGTTTTTAATATCGTGTATTCGTGTGCAATCACCCTTACGTCGTCGTCGTGGTAATAATATGACGAGCTTGGGATGGTCTATAGCACTTGCAGTTTAGGACTTGAAAAATATACCTTCCGCAAACGTTAATATTGATAATTTGAAAGTTTAAATGTGCGTAACTTAATGTGGTAAGTATATACATTACAAAACGAGCTGTGCCACTTTGAAGTCTGTTTCGGTCGGTTACAACGTTAATTGTCATGTATATTGTATGTATAGTCTAATGGCCGACTGGGTCGACAACCGTAATTAAAATTGAGAAATGTTTACGTTAATTCTACAACAAAGATTGGTTTAATAAATGTATTAATGGAATACATTTAAAAAAATATATTTATGTGCTACATGCATCAGGCTATATTGTAAAGTATTTCTACTAACACTCAACCAAAACAATAAGCTAAAAAATTAAAAATAACTCCAATACATGTTAAAAATTTTAGTCGGGTGTTGGAATTTAATATGCAAACATTGAGGCTATAGATGAATATACTAATACGTCGATATTTGTCCAATGCCTGCAGACGTTTGGTTTACGTATAGGTTTTGTAGAAAAGAAAAAATCACATTTAGGAAATTTTTAAGCTTTATTTAAAGCTATAATAAAGTATATAGATTATAGATAAAGTTTGGGGGGATAAATAAGTTAAAAAAAATAATTGGTTATCTATCGTTTCGTTTATCAATACAACGGGTGGATGTTTTCCTATATATGTATATTATTGTTATAGTCGAATTTCGCATTGTAACGCACATTTTGCACAACAGTTTGACGTTGATAGATTATAAAAAATGATAAGGATTATCCTTGATAATATATATATATTAATTTCGATAATATCCGACAAATTCGACGACCCGACAATACTATATAATACAGCTTTCCGGTCCTATATATGTAGGATTACCGAGACTCTACTTTATACTCACGTATATAACATAATATAGAGTGTAATTGTGGTGAAAGCACGCCGTCCGTTTTTCTGAAATATATATATGTACCTATATATAAACGCCACGATACATATTTATAATAAACAGACGGCTAGCGGATTAACCGTGAAAGTATGTGCTCTAAATGAATAATTCAAACACGCCGGGCTTTATAGTTGCCGGGGCAGTTAATCATTTACGGTGGTGATGTGTGTGTGTAAAGAAAATATAATAACTGGTTCAATGACTCTTCGCCGGTTGGCGATAGTAATAATTGTGCGAAAAGACGGACAAATCTCGTGTGTCTACTTACCTGCTATATTATTTTCGAAATGTCGTATTTTTTCTTCCTATAAGATATTTTGATCGGAAACGTGTTTTATGTACCTATGTATCATTCTTATTCGTCGTTTTTATGTTTTATTGTATTTTTTTTTTCCAGGACGTTTTAAACAGGCGGCTCGAAAAACGTACGGACGAGATGGTGGAACGGGGATTGATCGACGAGCTTTGTCAGTTCAAAAACGAACTTTCCAAAATTACCGGAACAGACAAGTAAGTCGTCTCGTTACGTTTATATTAAACCTATTGGTACCATATATATCATACACCATTATCGTATAGTATACGGTATACAGTAAAGACGAATATTCCGAACTTCCAATCATTCGTATGAACTTTTTTCGTGTGATTTTCATTGAACGAGATCGAAATCGTATACCGTTGGATAAAATTATTATCTACTCGTGTAAATTTTATAATATATTATTATGTATTTATATTCTATATACTTTGGACGATAGTTCATAAAAAATGTTTCATACAAATATAAATGTAAAATGTTATCAAATTTCTATTTTCATACTTTGATTATAAATTATATAAATTGTCAACACATTAATATCAATTACTATAATTTGCATATCACCACATCCTCAATATGATTTAAACATTGTGGACTTATTGTTATCCTCAGTACACAAAGTTAAATAACTCAACAACTATTCGTTTTTCGACATGAATCGATTTATATTATGAAATATTTTAGTACGTTCTGCTGATAGTGTTTTATAGTATGCCGCATCTTGTCATTATACTTTGTATAACTATATCTACTAATATATTATAACGAAACGAGTCGTTGGGACTATAATATTCGAAACAAACTGAACGCGTTCGACAAACGATTTATTACTTCCGGACACACATATTTCTATAGGATCGATTGTATAAATTATAATTATTATTAAACGTTCAGTTTATGGCCATTATTATATTATATGTACAGTACAACGTGACTACCGTCAATGTATGGATGAGCACTGGGGGGGGGGGGCTGGTGTACTTAGTTATAACTATGTGAGTTTTATAAGTGTAGGTACATCTGTGAGGTTACATTAGGCCGGTTTGCATATCTGAGGAAGTCCGAAATGTAATCGTAGACGAAAAAACAACGATATATATATATATATATATATATACATATATTATTATATTATTATATACTTACATTGCGGTATAAATACCCTTTGCTGCAGTATTTGTCGAGGTATGCGTATCAAAACCGTTTGAGGGCATACATTATACAAAGCGTTTATACACATTAAATAAATGCGATTTATAGGGTATACACTACACATAATACCGCACGCCGTACGACTCACGACGTTATTATATTGTATATATAGAGAGAGCTTTGCTGTGTTCATAGCATATATCTATATACACCCATATATACGTATTATATTGTTTTATACATTCGTATTCCGCTCGTGGCGCATAACCGGTTCGAGCGAATTTTTTCATTGTAAAATATGTTCTCGACGCATTATCAACGTGTACCTAATGAGTGTTAACACGATCGGGCAAGTCTTTTTCTTTTTTTATTGATTATCAAATTATTTTACTATTGTATTATTCTTTTTTTTTAAATCCATGATATAATATAATATTTTGTATAAACTTGAGGTTATTAATTGGTTTTTGTGTGTAATGCATTTTAGCTTCAATTTGGATTTTACAAAGGGCGTGTTGCAGTGCATCGGTCTGAAACAGTTCCAGCAGTACCTGGAGCTACCGGTCGACAACCGTGATACCGAGGTTGGCCGTAAATGTTTGGAGGATGCGCTCGTCGCTATGAAGTACATGACTAAAAAGTACGCCAGACGGCAGATACGGTGGATCAACAACCGTTTCCTCAAGCCCAATGACAAACAGGTGACGATCTAAATGTCTTTATAACAGCGCTCCTCATAAAAGCCACTCCTATATAGGACTTATAGGTGTTCAGTGACGAAGACATGAACTTGTATATTTTCTAATATTAATAATATTATGTTACACCCATTACCTACAACATTACCTAGTTAATTTTTTTCAGTTATATTATTACGTAATGCGTATTAATAAATATATTTATTATCTCGTAAAAGATCAAAACGTAAAAGTAACTAAATATTTTTAAATACAATCAAGTCACAATAACTCGAAGTTGAATAAAGATAAAAAAATTGCTTCGTCCAATTATTCAAGAAAACTTAAAATAACTTGAATTTATCAAAATTAAGTCAAAATTTCGAGTTGTATAAGTTAATACATTTTAAAAGTGTTATTATTTACTTGTATGTAAATTACGCAAAAAAAATATATTATACCTAATGAGATTATAAAAAAAATGTGTGATAAAAAAAATATATAAAGACGGTTATAAAGTGATATAATTTGAAAAACATTTGATCGTAACTTATTAGTTATTAATAATTAACGTTTCAGCTATTAATTAATTAAATCTTATTGCCCATCGTTTTGAATATAGAAGTTTATCCACGACTTTGACAGATTCAATAAATTGCCAAACATTTCTTAATGATTACATTGTTTGGTTCGCCCTTATAGTGGTATTTGAAGTTTTTTTTGGAATTCAAAGTTTTCATAACTTTCGAAATTATTACTAGTTGATGTATTATTTATAGCTGTATAATATATGTTAATTAGTATACATTTGTACTTGAACTTGCTAATTATGTGTTGTATTTAATTATAGACGTTTAGTCTCGCCCCCACGCCTGACCCAAAATTTATTGATGTGTATTATATATGTAAATGTGAATGTGATATATCTATTATATATCGACCACTACTAAATAAATAGGAAAGTTAGCTGTAAATAACACTGAGCATAACATTTTCCTTAAATTTGGAATTAACGCTATACCTAACTTAAAATAACATCATAATTACAAATACATTATTCTGCTGATTTCGATTTATCAGAGGAAAATATGCGCAGTAATAGCGATCATTTAACTTTGTATTACCACAATATTAATGATAACCTTTTTCTTTGCACACTACAGGCCGTCTCGGTGTACCGACTAGACTGCACCGACCTCAAGGAGTGGCAGCGACTAAGCGACCAGGCGGTGGACTTGGCGCAGGTTGTGTTGGGCAGGAAACCTCGCGGTCAACACACGCTGGAGCCGATTGACATCAGTGACCAGAAAATCGTTTTGCCCGTGTACGGCGACTATTATTGCGAAGACTGTTCCAGACCGTTTTCCAGTGAGTGTTGGACGTCACGTGCGTTAGTCATGTGTGTGTCTACGACAGCAGAGAGAGAAAGAAAGAGAGAGAGAGAGAGAGAGAGAGAGAGAGAGAGCGCGCGCGCCAAAGCCAAAGCCAATCTGAAAAATATTTCATGTTTTGTCGATAACGGTGTGATTAATAGTTATAACGATGCGCTTATTATACATGAAATAATTATTCTCCGCGTTTATATGGGGTGTATCACCTACAAACGTTAGTACTTATCGATAACTTTTTTCCAATCAATAAGTATGATTTTGGATAGCTATTACGCCGTAACTCTGTATTAACGGGCCGTTATTATAGTGTTTGCAGTTAACTTAAACTAAAAATAAATATATTTGTTTTTATTTTTTTTTCAACCTTAGAATCGTTTTAAATTATGAATTATTAATTGTACCTGAGTATTTGAGTATAGTTTGATAAGTTTAAGAGTTTAAACAGAAAGTGGCGAACAGAGGAGTGTAATAGACAGATAAAATAAGTCGATACAACATGTTGTGTATAGAACTATAACCTATATAACGTAGAAGTATTAAATGCGATATTTATAATTTTAGAACATGATCTCGACTATAAATAAACTAAATTATATAGTTTAATATGTATGGATAGGTGTATGAATAAATTAAACGAGTTTGTCAAACTCTAGTTGAAATTAGTAAAACCGTCTTATCGTAAATACCTATTGCTTGTAAAGTCGTACCTATTTATACTGTAAAAATTGTATAATCAAATAGTTTATATATGTATAAAGAAAATGCGTGTTTAGTAAGCAGTAAGAAATTGTATTCGATTGTGAGTTGAACAAAGGGTGGGTGGGTGGGGGTGTTGCTAGTTTGATTTTAAACATTTTTTTGTTTGTTTTTTAAAGTTCACTAGTTTACATTGCAGATTCTGCTCAAATATTATGTAATAATAAAATATTAGTTACACTTGATATCATGTAGAAATGTTGTAATCGTCTCTTTCAATAAATTGTATTATGAATGTAGCATTAACCCATAATATATAACCTAATTTAGATGTTGAAAAAAATAATTATTAATTATTAACCTATGGTATACTTGAAAATGATTGTAATATTTTTGTTTTCTTTATGATTAATTTGTTTTATTTTGTTGTAGATGACATACAGTACAATATCCATATGGGTTCAAAGAAACATGTTAAAGTGATGATGAAACGTAAACGAAAACTTCAGGACACAAATTTACACAACGACAGCGACAAAGAGAAAAAATTGTACGCTCATAGTAAAACATAGGTTAATTAAATTAAATTGTTACCCGTTAGTTATAATGTTATGATGTTATAAACAATATTTTAATGTATAAATTTTTAATACTGTGAAATAATTAAAATGACTGAAAAAGTGTATGACTTGGGTTCGATAAAGCTCTAGACTATGTAAGCACAGGGTTGATGTTGAAATATTTGTCTTATTATGTTAATGTATAAGATCAAGACTGATTATAGATTTTAGTTAAATAAACAAGCTGTTTTGTAATGTTTTGTAATATTTTACCTAGTATTTAATGTCGTTATAACTGTTATCATTATTTTACTAATAGATAAATTATTAATATCAGAGATTGTAGACATTATTAATTGTTTTAATGTTCCGAAATCTTATTTAAGTATGTATAAAATCTGGGAATGTAAAATAATATTGTAAGCGACAAACCGTTCTCATATTGTTCCATTTCCTAATAATTGAGTACAACATGTATACATTTCATTGGGTATTTAATAACGACGCAAACTGATTTAGACTATAGTATTACAATAGCCATATCGATAAAAATTCACACTAAATTTCATTCACAAAAGCTTTTAATTTTTATCATTTAAAAATTATTCATTTAAAGATAGAAAATACATCATGATTTAGAATTGATTGCTAAACATCATAACTGTGTTTGTTAAAATAATTGAAAAATGTAAATATCTTCTTAATTATTGTGCACAACTATAGTTTATAATAGTATATTTAGTTTTTATTAGACATTTTATACTAATATTACTCAAAATGGTATTTAAATTGACAAGGTTAATGTTAAATTGATCTTACCAATTTCTCAAAATAATATGTATGTTGAACCATTACACTATAGTTAATTTTGTATTGTATTTTTAAAGGTATAAGACACATGCCAATGTACAAAATCATCATTTTTTTTTTTTTTTTATTACTAATTGATACTGTAATTGGTGTAACATTCTGCATGTGTCGTTTCTCATTTATCACTGATTATTTACAATTTATTTAACACTATTGTATTGTATACCCACCTGTTATCTTACATTTAGAACAATATTTTTAGTTCATGACATATTGTAAAAAGCACTACTAACTGTAGAGAAATTGGTTTTTATTGATTTCCTGTAACGTCTCAAAACTGAGTTATGGTATACCTACCGTAAATCATTCATGCTTTATATTCCAAATATTAATGTTACAATACAATATACACCCAAATCACCGACCATGTTCAATCTAAGTAGGTTATTTAAGTCTTAATAGGACCACAGTTCAAAGTGACAATGATATTTTTGGATATTTACATTATTTTAATTAATATATTATGACAATCGATCTAAGTTGATTAATATCATAATGATAGTTTATTTGAATAATTAAAATGTATACTATGTTTGCATTCTGAATATAGTAGAATATGCAAGTATTCTCCAAAATTCGTTAACTATAAAAATGCCGATTTAGTGATCAATTTTGATGATGCTCTATTGCACGATTTTGCTCTTTTTCTCGGCTTTTGAGACACCGGGATGGATTTATAAAATATTAAAATATTTGAGCCTCCTCTAAAGTATTTTTATTTCCCTTAAATGATATAATAATGGGAGGTTTAAAATTACGTAGATTCTTTTTCTTTGATTTCATTCTTTGTTCGTTTTATTTATTGGTCGTTTTTAATGCGTACGATTATGATGTAAGCACTGAGAAAAAACTTATCATAGTCAAAAGTTAAAATTCGAACATAATTTCATTCATCGACCGAAATATACCGCCACTTAATTTTTTTTTTCACTCAATGGCCAGATAAAAGCAATTATAGTTTTTATTTTTTATTTTTTCATTCATTGACTATTTTATTTTTTTGAACATGAGATTATATAATTTTACAATTTTTGAAAAACCAATAAAATATAATATTATGTCTGTACCAAACGCTCTCATATAAAGCGCGTCCATACACAAAACTGACTACACGTGTAATCCCGAATTCGATCATGTACTCGTGCCTCGAATCTCTGTTTAGCTTAGTAGGTATTCAAAACAAACATAGAATCCAACATACATTAAATGTATTAAACAAAACTGTATTTTAGCTATTTAAT
The DNA here is from genome assembly GCF_020882245.1 of Rhopalosiphum padi. Taxonomy (NCBI): domain Eukaryota; kingdom Metazoa; phylum Arthropoda; class Insecta; order Hemiptera; family Aphididae; genus Rhopalosiphum; species Rhopalosiphum padi. The sequence continues at coordinate 4,027,384 of NC_083598.1, read as the reverse complement.
AACTGTACAAAATCATTTTGACTACTGCTTATAATGAACATAATAATATGATGTTAAACTATTCGTAATTAATGGACAATTTAAACACGTTTCCATTCGTGACTTAAGATATTATAACGACGGTTTTATTATTATAAATAAAGTTTATACATTTTTTTTTTTTTTTACCCATAATGTGGTCTCCTTATCGGTGCTGCCCATCAATGGCACGACAACACGACATAACCGAAATTTGTATAATACAGACGGTACCGCCAAGCGACTATCTCTAGTTGGAAATAATGTTTAAAAAAAAAATCAGTATATCGATGAATATCATCGAGTCCGTGTGTCTGAATCCGGACCCGCTCACCGTTTCGTCCTGAACCAGCGGGATCCATCACGATGACGGTGATAAGCGAACCGCTGACCCGACTATAGGAAATCAAACATTATTTTTTTTATTAATGTTTTGTTATCGCGGCACAATTATTGGTTGTTGAGTTTTTTATTTTCTATGAATGTTTTATCGTGTTGCATTATCGATACACGCGTGATCAAACACAATCAAACTGCTCGACAAGTTAATTTTTTTATCGTTGCGTAATACCTACGTTTTTCCGTTATGGTCTCATTTACGTCATACCGCGACGTCCGCACATTGATAATCGGCCGACATTGCAATAACTATATTTTCGGTCGCATTTATCGATAACGACGACTAAAAATGGTTTCGAAAACATCGCGGTAAATCAAAACGTATTTATTGGTCGTGTGTCACGGCGATATCCGTCATGCGAAATACGAATTGGGTATATAATAATTAATAATAAACACTTCGGTGTTGGTGTTTAGATAAAAATATTGGCGGCATTTACAGTTCATGAGTTTTATACACAGGATCCGCCCGCCGGACGCCGAGAGGAAGACGTCTCGCCCGCCTATGTGTGTGAAATGAATAATATAGCAAAGTTGTCGGTTAAAAAGTTCGATAAATGTTGTTTTTGTAAACGGACCGGTTTTTAAGGAGTTCCGCAGTATAGGTAATTGTATGCCAAGTACGCGGAGTCCGCTGTGTATCGTATAAGGGTGTACGCGTCAGTGCCGTATTTAGTATTGCGTCGCATAGCACCATGGATTTTCGAATTTCATAAAGTGATAAATTATTAAGAATATTAAATAATGGTCGAGAAAAAAAATTGTTAATACACACTACAGTTTATTCTAGATCTAGACTGTTGTACACTCGCAGTTATTTGTATAAAAAATGTTTTTGATTTTTAATTTTTTTTTCTAGTTAAATAATAAAAAATATAAGATATAATATATGTATAATGTATATCTATTTAATATATTATTATATTTATTGTAACATGGTCACTGATATCCGCGGCATGAAATTCAGACATTTTTTTTTCATGTCTAGAGCCATTACTACACAATACGATGGATCGTTATATAGTTGCAAGTCTATCACTTACGATTGAGCAATATCGCAGTCTTAAAAATTGTAGACAGCAAACGTTCTTGTCATTGAACTTTCTGAAAAAAATATTGTTTTGATTTTTGGAGTTCTTTGTGATTTATTGTTCAAGACAATACTTAAAACCTTTGCTCGGACTTAGTGGATTAGTCTAGAATTCTTACACGATATAATTATACATTCAAGGGGCACACAAATGAAATATTTCTACAAAATAAATATAGAATATTATTAGAAGTTACAGAAAATTGTATTTGTGAAACACGGCGCTCTGTATATGCAATAATGATACATAAAGTCAATGATCTAGACACCGTCTTCTACAGTCTACTGTTCTGAATTCGAAATATTGAAAAATATTTATTTTTCTTTTAGATGTGTTCGGTTATAGATGATAAGAAATAATTTATTTAAACCTAATGAATAACTTATCAGTTATAAGCCAAGATTTACGAATTACTATGATAATATGTTAATGGCTATAAATAAAGTTTGTCAACTGTAGAACTGCTTACAATATGGCATATTGTAAATAAATATTTATTTTAAAATAAATAAATATTGCTATATTAGTTTTAGTTGTGTTAAATTATCGGTTATAAGCTAGGGCTCGAACCTTAATACTCTTAAAAAGTACTAAATATCCATACACGTTTTGCTTAAAAAAGTACAGAATATGCTTAAAAAAATATACACTTCTATTTTTTTTTTACACAAAATTGTTATTTGTACAAATATTTTATTAAACTATACATTATATAGTAAAATCCAAAGTTACTATTAAGTAATAAATCCTAATTTTTAATTTTTAATCAAAATATTAAATTACAGCTCTGCTGTTGGGTTGGTATTGAAAATAGATACTAGATGTATTTGAAATCAATGATATTAATTATCACTGTATACGAAAACGATTCTGAACGGAGACGGTTCTCTTAGATTATATTAATAAATGAATTTTATGTTATGTTTTTTGATATTGCTGTTATGTAAAGTAATTTATTTTTTATATTTACCATGAGATAATTTAATTTTTGCTGAAAATATTTATAATATTTAATAATAATTATTGATAATAATTATTGTGTGTATAAAATATGCCAATAAACGTAAAACGTGTATGTTGCCAACGAGTAAGGTTTTTGAACATTTGAACTTAAACAAGATAATGCATATCGGTATTTGGAATTTAAGTATGTAATTTTAGTAGTATGAAAAAGCTGATTTACCGTCACCCACCAATCATTCAAATTCTATATTATCCCGCCCATCCTAAATTTTAATATTTATTTATTATTTTTATTTTTCAAAATAGCCTTTGACTAATGTCATGTTAAAATGTTCTTATTGCTAACATTAATTGTGAAAATATATACTTTATCACAGTGGTTCTTAACCTTTGTGTAGTGGCGATCTAAGATATTTACTCAATTCTTCATGCGACCTTTTTATAAATAATGTTGAAGATTTTATTATTTCAGGAATTGGAATTTTGTGAGAAAAAAAACTCGAAAGACTACAAACTAGATCATCTTGTTCATTGTAGGTAACTGTTGTAAAAATGAATATCATGTTGTTTTAAATTTCCACTATAGGGGTTGATGGGTCCTATAGCCTTAAGGTCATAAACTCATAACAAATCTCGTCATAAAATATGCAAGTTATATTTATATGCATTAGGTTAACTTAATATTAAACACAATATCTCACGGTTTTCTAAAATCCACCAGGTTTTTATACTATACTTATAAAAATAACATCACTCGATGAAGTTTACCAAGGTTAAGAAAAACTAGGCCCCATTTTATTTTACTTTTTACTGTGTAAAAAGTAATTTTGTCAATTAATTTAAATATTTTGTTCACATAGTAGTCTTTAATTCAGTTAACATTATATTATAGTTAATGTTTTAATCAATCGTTTTTAAATAGATGTTGTCATTTTTTTTTTTTTTAAAGAAAATAAATATAAAAAATATGTATATTAAATGTGCATTCTTTATGAATTACTATGTCCCTTATAGATAACTGATAAGTTATAATGATTAATATTTCTTAAAAGTAAATTCACATAACTATGATTGATAAAATGTACATTACTAATATTATTAATTTATATATACTTGATATTTAACACTTAAATGATTCGGTTATTCTGAATCGTGTGAAAATGTAAGTTTGCCACTTAAAAAGAAAGTAGGTAACCACTCTGATGTTCAGTAGGTGTTCAGTAGGTGTTTCTAATATTATAATGTTGATATTTATATATTTAAATTAATACAATTGCAAAATATAATGACATCTTATTCTTGTTTTTGCATGATACATTGTACCACTGACTACTGAGTATTATACTTTCAAAGTTTTATACCACCTTTGCTACGTGCTATCGCATATTCTCCTTATGTAGTGCCTACCTTATCTGTAGTTAATAATTAAAATCTCCATTGAACCCATTACTTGCAATTATAATTCGCAGTCTTGTTATGTTTAATTATATTATTATATATTAACTAAAAATTATCTTTAGATTTACGACAAAGACTTGAGGAATACAGTGTTGCAAGCTTAACTTTTGGACACTCTTATTTGTATTATTTATTGGAAGTAGCGCGTGTCAAAGATCCAAATACAAATAATACGTTGACAAAAAAATTAGGTAATGACACGGGACACCGGTGGCGGGTCGACTGGCCGCGTGTCGGTAGTGTGGTGATGGGTAATGTCGGTATGCACAGGCAGGATAAAAAAAAGTAACACGCAGCACGCACAATGCTTGGTCGCAAGTTAACTTTATTTTCGTCTTTGTGAAAAAAAATAATATAAAAAAAAAAAATAAGAGTCGCGCACGTAGGTGCGAGTACGCGAACGCCGGTGGCGTGACCAGTTTTATTATTTCGTATTAGTGAAAATAAAAACAATATAAGTCGCGCATGGTTGTGCGGCAATGACAAAAAATAGTAAACAGTATAACAAAAACACGTGGACCAAAGTGAGATCGGTTTCACAGCGGCGGTATGAGAAAAACAAAGGTGGTGGACGTGGTGTTGTTCACAATACGCGGAAAGGTTGAAGACTGACAACCGACCGTTCGGTACCGGTTTCCGGTACGGTTCCAGCGCTCCCATGCCGTTCTCGGCCGGGGCGCTGGCGTCGCCTTACCGTGGGCTGGTGGTTGTTAAGAGCTGGCGCGGAGGGAATAGGACATTTGAATTCAAATGCCGTTTTCCCGGGTCCGCGTCAGTAATAACATATATTTTCTTGCAGAATGCTGAATAATTGCAAATAATAAAACAACGAATCATTTTAGCGTAAAAATATTACAAGGTAGTTGACATTTTTTGCAGTTATTGTTTACATTTTACTGTTATCTCGTAGCTGATACTGTTTAGTATTATTGCGCTAGTAATAAGTAGTTACTGTGTTAGCACATTACATCTGCCACGGCCACATCGGTTATTGTATAATTTTATGAGTACTTTACACTATATCGTATGCTGTTGGCAAGCGACAATATGTTATGATTGGCGAAAAAGAAGAAGATATGACTAATACATAAGTAATTTACAATCGAATGCCTTTAAACAATAGTGTACTACCAAATAATGTAGAACTTGTAATATATAATAATTTATGTTTTTGAGCAATACAAACATGATGGTAATCACACAGTTCTTTTATTAATACATAACAATTTAATCAATAAAAATATAAAATCATAATACAAATAAAAATATATTTTATTCTGTGAAGACTGTCCATCATTAGCTGTTTGTACTGTTGATAATATAATATTATCTAGCCTGAAGCATATTTCACGTCACAGTCGATGGTTATTGATGTATAAATATTATACACGTAGATGGCAAGACAACTGCTCGAGTGCAGCCTCGATGAGCTGTGTAAGATCACAGAGTTCCATCGAACAGCACCTTCATTGAGCAAATCCAATTTTATAAAATACCTAATATTATTTCAGGTTCAGGTCGATGAGCGTCCGCATTTCAGTGGTCAAAGATGACAGGATAATAAATTTTTCTTCTATAATCCGTAATTGCATAGCACGCTCAGCTTTCCGTCTCTCTAGTTTAGTATTTAAGTCGCGTAGCTTACGGTTCTCGTCTTGAGATTCACGCAGCTCTCCACAGAGCTTACGGTTCACTGTCCGCATTATTCGCAGTCTCTCCATCAGCCAACGATTTTCCTCTTCCGAAGTGTACAGCCTCGTGATAAGCCAACGGTTTTCCTTCTCCGCGTCTCGGTCCGCCGGCAACATTTTCTGCGCTGCCGCTGCTGCTGCCTCCGCCGCCGCCGACCTTTGTTTCTCGATGTCTGCCTCCAAGATTTTTATCTCTTGTTTTGCTCTCTCATTACACATCAACAATGATTCGCCGTTAGACTCACGAGTCATTGTTGTCGTTCCAAGAGTGTTTGTCTTTTCACTACCAGATCTAAAAAGTTTTTTGTAAGCGCCCGAAAACATCGTGCAATCACTATTGAGCTATAGTGGCTTCTAGTTGAATTAGTGTGAATTGACCGAATATTTTGTGAAAAAAAAAATTGAACACACAAACAAAAGCGTTTCCAACGTCTGTATGTATATATTATATGCCATAGATAATAAAGACTTCTCTTTATTATCTATGTTATATGCATGTTGATTTTATTTTTATTTAAAACCATTAATATTATATTATTGAATAAACAACATCGAATATTGGAATATAAATATATTATATGTCAGTGTATTGATTTAAAATACTATAAAAAATTGTCACGATTTAATGAATATAGAATATATGATTTTAATTTGTTTGGTTTTTTGTGCATAATATTATAATTCTATGCATTATAATAATAAATTAGAATAAATAATGATAACTATCAAACATAATTATTATCACAGTTATTGTTTTTAGAATTAATTTGCTATTAGACAAAAAGTTTAAATTAATATTGGTGTGTCAAAATATCAAAATATTGAATACAATAATTATATATTATTTAAATAAACATATTGTAACAATTATTATAACCGTAGTACGATTGTTGTGATAGCGGCCGCGACAGACCGTTATTATTAGATTCTTAAGATAAAATAATTTTTTATTACAGAGGAGAGTAGCGGCGAGCAAAATTCAGCCCCCCCCACCTTAAAAATTGTATATCTCAGAAAAGAATTAAGCACAAACGACAGTGTTCGGACTTCGTCAACCCGTGCTCGCGTTGCCCAGTCCCACAGCCCCAGGTTGGTAACACTATAGAAGAGCCGCTCCTCTTCACCCCGGTCGCCCGTACGCAGTTCGCAACAGTCGCGATGTTTTCGACGGCGCGTATGTTGGGCGGATATCTGTTAGTATATCGTTTTCCTGTCCGTTGCCGTTCGCAACAGTAAGTTCTTTTACTACACCATCTTGTTTTTTTTGTGTATAAGGCACCGTTCTGTGCAGAGATGTTGTTTTGATTTGAAGCTCGTTCATATGATATTTAGCTTTCGGTCCCGTCGACCATTAGCATCAAACAAGAGCTCCAGCAGTTCGCCGTTCATTGTCATTTTGCAGCTCGCATCAATCAATTAATGTGGTAATTATTCACACCGTCCAGTTCGGATCCAAAACCTCGTGGTTTTCATCTCAAACCGTTCCAGTCAGCTCAAGACGCAGCTCAGCATTCCCCTTGTATTATCGTTTATGTATTGAGCAGTTGTCTCGCATCCACCTCGGCTATTGCCATGTTTAATATTATTATTATAAATTGATACATATAGCTCGTTGTATTACGTATATTATACTTCTATATATGATGTATATGTTATAATTTGTCATAATTATATTTGTTTTGTTGTATATTCCGTTATGGGACAGAATGTATTTTATTAATATATTATTTTACGTCTATTAGTCTGAGACTGATCATCTCAGATAATATAACGTTTCGTTTGATATTAATTATAATAAAGATATATTATATTTTATTGTTATAACTTATAATTCACTTGTACATATATTTATATTAGCTCGTTGTATCTAGTCCAGGGTGTGCGAGTTCTAGGTGCTAACCGCAGAGTCAGGATCTCCTGGTGCGAACAGACGGGATTCAAAACACAAATCTGCACAAACAAATTACAAACGAATGGCACATTTTGGAGTTAAAAGCCTATTGCGGGTGGACTAAGAATTTCTTCAACTCCCTCCTTCCCACTTTGAAAGTTGCATATCTAGGGAAGGGATTGAGCACACAAGACGGGATTAAAAGCACAAACCTGCATAAATAAAGCACAAACGAAATGAGTTAATTTTATTTCGAAATTCCAAATGGCCCCTTTAGAGCTAAATATATTCATTTTGTTTTCAAAAATGGGTCAAAATACATTGTATATACAATCATACGAACTAAACATTTTTGGACAATACGTAAAATTGCTCCAAGTCGTGGACTTTAAATAATTGTTTGCGTCAATTGAAAATAGTTTGTGAGGTATTTATGAGCTGTTGATATAGGTAGCTGTTGTAGGTACATCCAAATATGCTGTACTGAAGGCTTCTTTATGTGTGGCGTCTTAGTTCCTCTTCTCCTTAGCCTCATGTTCATAAATTGGCAACGCCTTCTGTGTTGCGTAGGTATTTCGAAAATGTTATGAACCAGCACCGAAGTAATAGTCTGCAGTGCAACGTACCATTACAGTCGAGTCTTACTATATTATTATATATGTAGATAGCTTAAACAACATATTAGATTACATGTTTTTCGTGAATCGTGATACATTAATTTGCTAGACCTTGAGTGTTCGAGTACTAGCGCTTAATGTAAAATATATTTTACCAGTTCCGTGATAAGTGATCATATTGTATGATCATCATAATATAGTCATTGAAAAGACCCAATAATGTGTGCTCGGTGTTTTTAGATCATATTGTGTCTTACATATTGTTATCTAAGTTTTAAATTAATTAAATTGTTAGTGTTTATTATATATTACTATACCTTAAAGGTAAACTGGCGCTTCTAATAAAATATAAATTGTATGTGTTCTAAAATTCGTGATTTCATTGCACTATCAGCATCAATTACGTATTAGTATCATATGTGTTCATAATATACTATAATATAATATTTTACTACAGTTTTATGGTTATTAATTTACGGTAAATATTGTTTAGTGGCGTTCATACTAATGTACTAAAATGGTTTATTAACGTTTTAAAATATATTTACTGTGATTTCAGCTCTCTATTAGCCATGAAGGAGACTTATTCCTGGTTGACATATTCATGTTTAATTTTTGGTAAGTTTTATCAATTTTAAAAGCATAATAATAATAAGAAAGAAAATCGTGTCATTTAGATATTATGTTAATATAATATGATATTGAATATATATTATATAATATATATAAAAGCTAGAGTAAAATTACCTTCCTATTTACCTGTTTTCTCATTGTATAACGATGAATTATGAACACAAAATCTAAATGTACCAGTATTGTTTCGAAATTAATAATTCGTAATATAATATTATATTGAGCTGTCGTTTACACCGATCACTTCATCGTACATACGCAATTTAAACTATATAAACATTCTATCGACAGCCTTGTGCACCATACAGTAACCACATTGAACATTCACGTTATAAAGAACCACGTTTTGACTCTTTTTATATTGTATTTTTGATTTCTAAATGCATAATTTTAATCTGTCGTATTATGCATTTTATATAAACGAATATACGAGGGATTAAAATGTAATTTCGATAAAAGTATTTTGAAAACTGATTAATTAAAATAAAATATTCTATTAAAATACTGTTTTCAATTAATTGCTAAATATTAGCAACTTAAAGATAATAGTTTCTACTTTAAGTAAATATATTAAATTTTGGTTTATATATATATTATTTTTATTGAGCATAATTGTTTATTTATTTAATAAAAAAACGTATACGTTAATGGTTCAAAAGTAATAGTATTCAGCATTCAGTGCCGTCTATTGGCTAAGGGGCGTGTATAAGGTGGAAGCTTGCACTATAAATGATTTTAATAGTAATCCGATGGTCAGTGGTTGTTGGTAAGAAAACTGTGCTATTTCATATTTTTATATTTACGTGAAAAATATAATTAAATGATGTAGAACTTAAGTAGGTACTGGGATAGCACAATAATGTGACAATTTAAAAATTAATTCTTATTTATAGTTTTTAAGTTGTAACATTCATGCTTGGATAGTGGATACGTATTCTGTACTACGTGTCTACGTATTCATTATTCTATATATCAACTATCGAAATAAAAATACTATAAATTAAACATCCATTCTTAGATTAGCTTTAATAAATACTTACTGAAGAAAACTTCATTACTATTTAATATTTTATTCTTATCAGTTTCTTTATAAGTATCAACACTATGAACTAGTTGAATTACTCATTGTTATCGGGTTCTAGTATCTATAAAAAATGTATAAAAATATGCAAAGGAGTGCAACACCTTTTGGGTGTAGCTCAATATGAAAGAAAAGTCTTTTAAAGTGTTGTTAACGATTTGTTAATTACCAATAAAATGCACACTTAAATACAGAAAATTAAATATCAAATCAAAGAAATTATTATTTGAGTATCGGCGCAGTTTAGTTGAAATTTCCAACATATTTTACGTCCGATACTCCGATACATAATATGACGAAAACATTTGCAATAATAACGTTAAACGTGTCTGTCAACTGCATTTGTATTACGTATAAATACACAAAATGTTTATTTTGTAGAAATAAAATTTTAAATTCTACAAAATTAAATTTTAAAAGAAAAAATGCAGATTTTTTTATATGTAATAATACATATCCAATAAGCATTGTATAAGCATTTAATGTATAAGAATTTAATATTTCAGGAACTGGAATTTTGTGTGACAGAAAACTCGAAAGACGACAAGCTGGATCATCTTGCTCACTGTAGGTGTAACTGTAGTTGTACAAACTGATATCATTTTAATTTAAAAAAAAGGCTAGTTGATGTCCTTATAGCTCTAATGTCATAACAAGTGTCTCAAACAATACATGACCTATGTTTATGCATTAGATAAACATAAACTAATAAACTATACAGTAACTATATCAATACATTAACTATATTAATACAATAACTCGTTACTTTAAAAATTAAACCTGGGTTTTAAACTATACTTATATAAAAAAAAAAACAGTGGATAAAGTCTCTTTAAGAATAAGAATAACTAAGCCCCATTTTATTTTACTCTTATTATTTTATAAAAAAAATATTTTGTTGATTGAATTAATTTATTAACTAAGTAGTCTCTAATTCAAATAACATTATATTATATTATTTAATTAATTTTAAAACGAATTTTGTCATCTTTAAAGAAAAAAAATATAAAGATATAATAAATGTAATCATAATATGTACAATGCACTTTCTATATTAATTAGAACAATAATTATAATGATCATTATTTGTTAAAACTGAATTTAGATAATAATTAAAAAATGTAATATATATATATTCTTATATTATTCATTAAAGAATGGTTTTGTTGTTAAGTATATTAATATCATGTAATTTATCTTGCAATGGAGTCATTGCAAGATGGAGACATATCTAAGAGCTACTACAATATCAATTATTGATATGTAAATTCCAATTTTCTGTAATATTTAATTGGCTTGAAAAAAAAAATAGAATTGTTAATGCATTATGTTTTTCTGTACGCAATTTTTTATTTAATAATACATTGTATTTTATAATTGTAGACTTAAATAATAATAAACATTTATTTGTTGCACATTTTAATGAAATTACAGAACCACCGAGGATTCGTTTAGTTGTTCAAATGGTCAATGTATCGTATGGTCGAACGTTTGTGATGGTCGGAAGGATTGCTCAGATGGTTCAGACGAAAATAAAGAGTTATGTGCTCGATACGAGTACAGAATGAATACAACAGGTACCTACACAATAATATTATTATAACCATTAATATTATTATTATATAATAACGATGTAGGTACATTCCATGAGATTTTATTTTATACTTTATGAACATGTGAGTTTATAATTATTATTTGTATACCTATTTTGTTTTAATATTTCATCATCTAAAGCATTCTTAACTATTACTACATCATTTAAATATTTTTACATTTTTTTGTATTTTAAAATTAAGATTTTAGATGAACAGTATCTTTTGGTGATATTCAATTGCGTATGTTTCCCCTTTTAGTATAAATGCATACTTTGAATGATTGCATATGTATTCTCTACATTATAAATTGCACTATAAAAATACAAAAAATGTATAAAACAAAGATTGCAATATCAATTGAATCCAGTCTTTAGTTATAAACAATAATAATAATAATAATAAAATTTTAAATAATTCTAATAATTATAAGTATTGAAAACAATCAATATTATACTCAATTAAAATAAATAAATATATTTACGTATATATTTCTAAAGATGAGGGGCGAATTGATTAGATCCCAGTGTTTGCAAGCCATCTTTGGTGCCTTTGAGTGGCAAGTGAAAATCGATTCACTGGAGATTCGGCAGAGTAAGTTAAGAGTGGCGTTTGAGTGTCTAGAAATCGGTCACATATAGGGAGAAGTTCTATTAAAAGTTCTTACCGGTGTTATATCATATGTAGAACATTAGGCTAAAATGATTGCCGTCATTGAGAGACTAGAAGTCAGTATTATACTATTATCACCCGGAGTAATAATATACCTTGACACGTCGCCTACCCGGAAGGATAGGATAGGTTACGTTAGGTACATTGTTAACCCTTCAAAATTATGTTTTATTTTATACTTTTTTATATATTTAATTTACTTATTAAATATTATCATCTAAAATATAATCATATATTTTAATAGAATGTGGTAGAGAATATATCACTGACAATAAATCAGTATCGAACATCAACGGTGAGAAAACACTTGTTGGAACAGTACCTTGGAATGCTGCAATATATCAAAAACATACTTCCAAATATGACTTGACATGTGGAGGATCCATAATATCTCCAAATTTAGTGATTTCTGGTAAAAATTATACAATTTATTTAAAAGGGAATTAATAATAATTAAATTAAATTTTTAGCGGCTCATTGTTATTGGTACAAAGGGATAAGGTCTAAGATATCAATAGACGATGATTCATATAAAGTCGCTGTTGGAAAATATGATAGAAATTTCACAGTAATTGACAATGACTTCACTCAAATAATGAAGGTATAAGGTATTAATTTTAAAATAGTTGTGAAATATTAATTAAAATAATTTTATAGGTGGAATTTATTTACGTACATGAAGAATATGTCGGAGGATTTATTCAGCAGTTTTATGATGTAGCTGTTATTAAGTTATTGAACAGAATTACTTTTAGTAATATTGTGACACCTGTTTGTATAGATTGGAGTGGTAAATACGATGTACCGAACGGAACTCAAGGAAAGGTATTTACAAAGTATTATTTAAATGTTTAAATTTTAATATAAAACAATAAGTTACTTAATCATTCACCAATGATTGAATTTGAACGATGAATTTGTATTGAACAAAAACATTGACCAGGCAGATTTTATTTAACTAATTACACTCAGTACCAACACTAGCAAAAAGAGATTAGTATTATACATTTATCACGATTAATGTAATTTATAAAATTTAATTATATTTAATAGGTTGTTGGTTGGGGAATTACGAAAGAACGAAAAAAAAGTCCTGTCTTGTTAGAAGAATCTGTGCAATACATCGACCAAAGATCTTGTCGAAAAATTAATAACGATGTTAAAAAGTTGGTGACTGATGATAAGTTTTGTACCAGTTCTGCATTGGGTAATAAACAATTTTAATTACCAATTTATGCAATGATATTTATTTATTTTTTCTAATAAACTTATACCCTGAATTTATTAAATACTTTATATTTAAGATAATGAACTTTAAAACATATAGTTATTCTAAATCGCGTGCTATGTGTAGCTTACCGCTCTGATATAACGTAGGTTTTAAAATAACCTCGTCATTGTGGAGTTAGCCACTGTTTCAAATGATATAAATGTGAATTCAGTCAATAATCATTCCGTTAAAAAAAATGATTTTGATTGAAGGCGGTCTTTCTGCCTACTTTATCAAATATATTTCATGGTCTATTTATATTGTGGTTAAAGGTATTTATTTTATTATTAGTAATAGTCATTATTTATGGTAGATAATACTTAGAATTAAAAATATTCATACACCTGAAATATGTTACGTTTTTTAAAATAGTGATCACATTATATATTACTATCTCAAACTAGGAATTACATAATTATTTTTGTTTTTATTTTGTATATTGATATTAAATATAAACTTATTGGTAATATTAATAAATAAATTATTTATTGTATAATATAATATATAAATAATCAGCAGTTTACCAATTGTGCTTAAAATTACTTTTTTATATACAAATTGCGCTCAACACATTTTACAATACCAAAATAAAACTCATTAGTTAGTTATAATTATATAATAAATGAATACACTATACAATTTTTTTTTACAATTTTTAATACATAATATAATTTAAATCATTAAATAATTTTTTTCTTCACATTTAACAGGTTAATTTACTTAGGTATATTATTTAATTAGGTATTCTCAATAAAAACATTTTTCATCTTTTAGTCAGATGTTATATTTAAGTATATGTATATATTTACTTTACAAAGTAATATAACAATAATATTATAATATTTGATACATATTTAAATTCACACAATTACTTATTGTAAAAAATGTTTTAATTATAATAAAAGTCATATAAAAAATACAAATTACAACAAAATTGACAAAAAATATCGTACTTTAAACTTTAAATGTCATATTAAAAATATTAAAAATATAAATCATAATTAAAACTAAATATAATATGCTAATATTAATTTATAAATCTCATTACCAATATTATAAATTATATACAATCAGATAAAAATAGTATAATTCCAAAAAGTATTATACTAAAAACTAAATATAAAAATTTCAATTAACTCATAAGGGTATGGGTATACCTATTGTTTAGATCTACATAGAATTTTGTTTTCAAGGTATCTAACATTAAGTTTCAGATTGTTTTTTTTTTGTTTTGATATGCTTTGATCTATACGTTTATTGTTAATTGTTTATCGTTTTTAATGTAGAACTTGTACATTATCTGAAATGAATAATGTAAAACAACATTTCATGAATTAACCCCAATATTAGTCCATAGCCGTATGCTTAATTTGTAACTTATGTAAAAATTATCATCACTTTCAGGAGAGGGAGCAGTTACTGAAGGTTTTAGCGGTGCAGGATTAAGCTTTATAATACACTACAACTCTTATTATTTAACCGGAATAACATGTTTCAAGAAATCATCAGTCCTAGGTTTTACAGATATTCGGTATCATATTGATTGGATTCGAAACATATATATTAAATATTTGAACAATGTTCGTATATCAAATTAAACCTACGTATACATTTTATTATTATGTTTATGGATACATTTGATTCTAAACTAACATATTTTTTGAAGAACTTAAATTATTTCATTACATTTTTAACATTAAAGGTTTTTACAGGACATACCATTTTGTGTTTTACCAGTCGTTGATGGAGTTATATATTCTTACGAAAACTCAAATGAAATTTTAGCTCACGGGGCAATAATTGATCAGTATCGTACCGTAATTGAGAACTGTGATGTTGGATATCATAATGCTTATCCCAATGGTTTTAGGGTTTGCCGAGGAAATGGAAAATGGATCTCAACTTCTGAGAAATTGTGTGTTAGTAAGTTATATAGTGTAATTTTTATGCTGTAATAATTATTTATTTAAATATTTTAATTCCAATTTTTGGTTATGTTTGATAATAATTTCTTGTGTTTTTAGAAATGTGTCCACCTTTATTATCAGACAGTTTAGATATTAAATGTACTCTTAATGGTAAGTCTGTTAATTGTTCAAATCCATCAATACCCAATACGATAGCCTTACCATCATGTAAACCAACATACATTGCACCAATTGGACTAGAAGAGACTCCGTTTGAATTAATTTGTCAGTCTAATGGAACGTGGAACAATCGACTTTATAAATGCAAACCATGTAATTGCATTTTTATCACATAACATAAGTATCTACATTCTATATATTATATTTAATACGATATACGTGATTTGAGGGGTGAAATTGCAAAGTGTACTGTTATTGCCAAAAAAATGAAAACATTTAGAAAAAATGGCGGAGAATCGTTTAAAACTATCGGGTTATGCCTAAGTGCAGGTACTATTTTCTATTTTTATATCGATTAAAAATTTCACGATTACGTAAATATGCACTACTGTCATTAATGAAAATTTAAAACATTCTACTATACAACAAATTTTCCAAAGTATACTATTTCCCGTGGTATTTTAAACATCAGGCTATAGAAATATCTCAAAATGAACTATTCCTATGATTATTTTCAAAACGTACTAAATTCAAAATTCTTTATTACGTACTATTGCCCACGTTAAAATTATAGTTTAGTAAATAAGTTATATTTAAAACGCACTATGTCGTTCTAAAAGCACAAATTACGTTAATTTATATACTAAATATACAAATTTAAATAAATTTATTACTGTATCTGTGTGTGTGTGTGTGTGGATTTATATGTATGTAAAGTGATAACAAAAACCCCCCAAAAAAACGTTTTTAACTTATAATACATTAGTCGTATATAGGCAAAATTAAATTAGAATTATTAAATATTATACAATCGCATGTATATCTATTATATTTAAAAATCTCAATATTTAAAATTAAAATATAAGTAATAATTTAATTGTCTTAAAAATATAAATTGTAATACAAGTATAGTTCAGGTTTTAAAAATTCATATACCATGTTATACCATATTACTGTACTATATTATACTATACATTACTATATTTTAGATATAACACAACACTTATTGCTTAAAATTTAAAACCATTGGTTTACAAACTTTTTTTGGCGGAAAAAGGCTATGACGGAAACGAGTAACTCCCTATAACGGTATACTGTTCGATATAGACTAACGGCTGGAGTATTATATATCATTAAATAAATTATTTAGGTACGATACCCAACGATATTGGACACATAAATGTACCGTATACAACTTATTATAAATAAATAGTTATCGCCAATATCAATTAGTGACGAATTGACGCGAAACCAGATGCAGAATGCGTCAAAATGTCATACGGCATCCATTTGTCGCGCGACGAATTGACTCGCGATCAAATTACCGTGACGAAATGACGGAATATTATTTTATTTACTAAGCTATAACAAACTGTATCCGAATTTAATAGTTTGCTTTATAAATTTTAAAATGTAAGATGATAAACCATAGTAAGGGTAGATACTTTTGTTTAGAAAATATATATGATGTACGTTTTTAAACGTTCAACATATGTTTTTTCAAAAAGAAGTTTAATTTATCAGTTATTACCTAATCAAGTATAAAATATTGAAATATATAATTTAGATTGCGGTAAAGTATATACTAACAGCCATTTATTAATTGCCAATGGTACGAAAGCTCATTTTGGAACAGCGCCTTGGAATGTTGGAATATATCGATTAAATAAAGGCACTTCCAATTATGACTTGATATGTGGAGGATCAATAATTTCTCCAAGTTTAGTGGTTTCTGGTAAAAACTATACAATAAATTTAAAAAGGAATTAATAATAAATAAATTACATTTTTAGCGGCTCATTGTTTTTGGTACAAAGGGATATTGTCTAATAAGATATCAATAAACGATGACTCATATAAAGTCGCTGTTGGAAAATATGACAGAAATTTCACAGTAATCGACAATGACTTTACTAGAATAATGAATGTATGTACCTACTTATTTAAAAATTATAAAATTATAATACTTGTAAAAATAATACAAATTAAAACAATTTTATAGGTGGAAATTATTTACCTAAATGACAATTATTTTGGGGCTAATGGTTACCATGCTCATGATATAGCTATTGTCAGTTTATCGAACAAAGTTTCTTTTAGTAATGTCATTGCACCTATTTGTATCGATTGGAGTAGTCAATACAATGTGAAAAATGGTGTTGAGGGAAAGGTAAGTATTATGTTCTATATAAATATATAAATTAAAGTTTTAGTAAATCAGTGGAGTTTTTAAAAATTGGTGAGATGTATGTTAAATTGTCCATTTCATTCGTTTCTTCAAAACCAAGCCCTGAGAAATTAACAATTTTTAATAAACTAATTATCTATTAATTATACTTAAAACTTTACAAATTGTTTATCTTTATTGTAATTTAATAAATAATGATAGATAGTGCTCATTTTTTACACATAATATCATTAATATCCCGTGTGTGCAGATATATAGGTCAATTTTTTTTCAACGAGATTGCTTGTGTTGGTGTACTCACTAGATTTAATTAAATTTTAAAATTGAAATTAAATTTTAATTATTTTATATTCATATCAACATTGACCATTGTAAATTTGAATAAAAATCAAATAACGTAAAAAATCTACTAAGTCTAATATATTATTTATAAAAATGTTGAAATAATACATTATAAAACTAAAAAAAAACTAATTTTATAATCGAATTTTAAACCTTATTTGTATTACTATAATTTAACATAACTTTCATCCTTATAAATTAACTAATTAAACTCAGTACCAATTCTTAGAAAAAAGAGATAAATATTATAGTTTTTATTATAATTGTATATTATAAATTAGTTCTATAATTTTACAGATTGTTGGATGGGGAAGAACAGAAATAGGTACATTAAGTTCTATTTTATTAGAAACCTCTTTGCCGTACATCGACCATTATACTTGTCGAGATATGTATAGACATGGATTTCAATTATTTGTGACTCTTGATAAGTTTTGTGCCGGTTCTGCATTGGGTAATAAAATATTAAATTATCAATACCATGAACTAAATCTTTTTTTCGATAGAAAAATTACCGTATAGGTTAGGTTGTATTAAAATTGAACACTTTTTGCTTTAAGTGTATACATTTTTTAAGCATGCAGATTAGCTTAAAATGTATTTGATCTAAATATTCATAAATGACAATTAATATAAAGATATTTTTATTTATTTACTTAGTAATCTAAAATAAGGTGATAACTACCTTAAGTTATAATAATAATTTCCTAAATTAACAGTTAAAGCTTGAAAAATTACCTCATAAAATATAGATAATGTGTATTATATATGTATCTTTTTTCTTGAAACTTACTATGGATGATTTGAGTATGCCCATTACTTTAATAAAATTATTAAAACAGGATAAATTTTAAATTTTAAATTCTACGACGATAACGTTGATTATAAATTAAATTAACATTTCATAATTTAAATTATTGTTTTCTTTCATCACTATTTGAAGAATACTTAATGCAATTCAGTTACATAAGTGTTTGCTTATGATATATTTAACTTAAATATTTAGAAAATCAGATTTGTTTGCCTTCTCTTAAATATTAATATTATTTTTTTTTAGCATTATGAACCATAACGGCTTATTTTGTGGTAGATATAAGTGGTAAATCACAAAACCATATAATTGTTTAATTTTCCATCATCATTTTTGAATAATGTAAATCTTAATTGTATAAAATGGCATTTGAATGTTTAATTTATGTCTTATGTAAAAAATATAATTAGTTCCAGGACAAGACATGGGCGAGGGTGATAGTGGTTCAGGCTTAATATTTTTACACTCTCAGTCATATTTTTTAACCGGTATATTGAGTCTTAAGCAACAATTCTCAAATAACTCAATCGCAGTTTTTACTGACGTTAAGAACCACGTTCAATGGATTCATGAAAAGTACAAAAAACATCAATAATTATAATAGTATTATGGTAATTATATAAAAATAATTAATTTAATTATAATTGAAATCATTATTAGTATTAATTGTTTTTATTTTTCTCTAAATATTTTCAAACATTCCTAACATTGTTTTTTAAAATTAAATTGAATAATTATGCATTACAATTTATAGGTAGTATTAAGTATTATATAAATTTAATTTACATATTCGTATGAATAAATCTAACATTTTACAATTAAATGTTTTGAAGTTAATCTTATACTATTCTATTATCTTATCCCAGCCTAGTAGGTCGCTGATCTAACAATAAGCTAGTTAATTTGAAGCTGATGAACACATTTTTTTAAACCAAATTTTGAATTTTTATTAAGATTCTAAATAATAGATTGAAAAATATTTCCATACTTGTCATCCATCATATTTGTCATTGATAAAATAGAGAAACATAATTTTATTTTTACTAATAGTGGTTATCCAATATTCAAAGACATATCAAAGGATGAGTTCATTATAATATGAAATATATTTATAGTAAATAAAGACGTGAAACTCGTTAAATTTATTATTTAAAAAAAATAGTATCGTTATATTATATTATTATGTTGATAATAATAAAGTATTGTCCTTATTTTAATGTATAAAAATAAATTATTTTAGTATCCTATTTATGAATATATTATACACGTTTTGTCGTCCGTTTATTCCGATTGATCCTCCCTCTTTCTTCGTGCACTTTCATAAATATTCACTTTCCCATTATTTTTCTTTCCTGATTTTTCTGTTTCTTAAACTACAATTATTTACCTAAAATAATTGTAAAAAGTTTTAAGAGTATTAGATTATTAATTGTGTTTGAGTATTTGATTGTAGTTTGATATTTTTAATGTTGAACGGATAGAGGCGAATAGAGCATACCTACTAAATAGATAAAATTAAGTCGAGAAAATGTGCAGATCTACAACATATTTAGGTTTAAGTATTAATTATGGTATTTATAGTCTTATAACATAATCTCGGCCATAAATACATTCAATTATATAGTTTAATATGTACGAATAAATTGAACAAGTTTGTAAAACTCTAATTAAAATTAGTAATTCCGTCTTACCATAGAAGCCTATTACTTTTAATGTTGTACCTACTTTCACTGTAAATTTGTAGAATTAAATATTATATGAAAAATATAATATATTGTGCCTAATCTGTAATGATATTTCAATACTTTTATTATTCTTCACATAAGATTTCACAATAATTGTAACAGGTCTGTGACTTATATTCGATATTTAAAACGATTAATAATACACAAACGCACAACCAAAATCGAAAACTTAATATATGATATTAAAAGACAAAATACACCTAAAGAATATTATGAGTAAAAATACAATTTTTAATCAGAGTTGTACCATGATACTCACTCGATATATTCGTAGCACGAAGCGATTTCAGAAACGACACTGTCTTGATGATCATTATTTTAAATTTTTAGTAGATATGTACGTATAATATGCACAGTGTAAGTAAATAATATATATATAAAGTAAAACATTATTTTAATTATTTTCAGTAAAATAATCATCCGAGTATTAATACATTTATATGGATCTTTTCTAGTTTATTAATTAAATTTGATTGACTAGGATTCCATAATACCGTACCAAATTCAAATAATAATCATACTAGTGAACAATAAAAAAATATATAAAGATTCATCTTTTATCAAAATGTTTTAATTTAATTTTTAAAATGTATTACTCCTTAGCTATCAAGTAATTAATAGATAATAGAAAATAAAAATCGTAACCTAACCATTAATTTACAGAAATCTGAGCTTTTCGTTTGTTTTTTATGTATTTTTTTTGAGGGGGGGGCGATTGCTTTGCTCTTCTTATCTCCTGCACTTTCACCAATTTCATAATATTTTTTCTTTATTTTTATCTTTTTAACATATAATTTTTCACGTACAATAAACGTAAAGTGTATTAAATTATAAATTGTTTCTGAGTATTCGGATATAGTTTGGTAAGTTAAATAGTTTAAGTAGGTAGAAACGAACAAATTGTGTGTATATTTACGACTTATATAATATTTTCAAGTATTAGCTATGATAATTATGGTCTTAGAATATGATCTCGACTATGAATAAATTAAATTATATATAGTCTAATAAAAATGTACACACGCCAGACTTAACTCATTTGCTCCAGTTTTAGTAAATTTGTTTTTATGAATTACTTGCGGTTAAATGGTAATAATATATTATTATGATTGCATGGCGTTATGGTTAGGCAATTCAGGTACATCGTTGTTTCGTTTCTTTGATATCATGCGTTGACAAAATATGGTGGATGGTAGTAGTCATGAAAACTACGATTGTCAATATTGTACTCCTCAGTTATGATATTGCAGTATTTTTAATATCGAACGTATTCTTCTTAAAATTATTTCCAATTATTGTAACAGGGCTTATTTATATTCGATATTTAATATTAAATATGTGAACGCACAACCAAAAAACACCATTTAATATACATTGAAAGACAATAAACACAATTAAAGAATATTATGAATAAAAAAACAATTTATAACCAGAGTTTTACTATGACGTAACTCGATATATACAATTGAATGGTGTCACAAACGACACTGTCATTACAACCATTATTTTAAATTGTTATCAGTTATGTACGTGTAATGTACACAGTGTGAGTATATCTAAATCAAAATATTATTTGAATTCTTTTTAGTAAAATAATCATATTGTTCTCGCCACTTGAATTATAACTTAATTTTCTTTAGTAATATAGTATACTTTAAAAAGAATTTATGTCATTTTTTATTACATTGGGCCGAAGGCCAATAAAATACGTTGCAAATGCATATGACTCGGAGCACAGTCGGCCGGCACTCTGACTGCCAATTGTTGTAAAAAACGCTGTAAGGCAGGCAATTATGAAAATATGTAAAAAATATGCAAGAATTTTTTATTTATTTAAAATTTACAATAAAGCTTATAATAATTAATTACTTAAATACAAAATAAAAATAAATTTAGGGAATTTTCTGAACTTAATTTATTTTTAAAATTGTATTTATTATTAAAATGAATAATCATATGCATTTCAAGTTTTTCTTCTGTGAAGCTGTGTCGTTTATTGATTAATATATTTTTAAAGGCTGAGAACAAACGTTCGACGTCAACCGAAGTTATATTGGGGTATATTTGAAGTTTACGTCGTAATCGATTATTTATCTTATAACTAAATATATATATATAAACTATTATTTAGTGACTATGAAATTTAGTTTTAATTTTCTACTTGGCAAAATATTATTTTATACATTTTTTAAAATGTTTGCTTCAATATGCAATCAATTTTAAATTGTGCCAAAATATGCAAAAATATGCAATTACCTTTAAATATGCAGAAATATGCAAAACAAATTTCATCATTAGCTTCAAATTATGATGATTCGTGGAAATAACTGACAAAAATCCAAAAATATTAAAAAGAAAAAAAATATGCAATTGCACTATCTTATCTTATCTATCTCAGTGTCCCAAAGCCTTGGGTAAACTGGGCATTACGTACGCGCACGCACATCGATAAAGATAGCAGTGGGCGCGGCTACATGGGCAGTGCCACCAATCACAGACCACTATGGGGGTTCCTGCGCAACATAGCGACGCCGCAGTAGGCGCCTTTGAATACGAGTGCAGATTACAAAAGCGTCAGTCTACTCACAGCTCGGCTAGAGCCAAGTTTTATAGATTATACAGGTTGCCTCATAGTCCCCTAAATATTTCCATCACCTCGCACCATTCCTTGTCTACTGACGTCATCCGAAGTATACAATTTACGGCGGCGTATTAAAAATGCATGTGAACGTATGTATTTTTATTTTTTTATGCTATTATTTTCTATTATACTTAATTGATTTACTGCTTATTATTATTAAACATCGATGTATTATTGTTGAATAATGTATTTAATTCAACAATAATACGCTATATGTGTAAATTTATTCATTATTATTCGTTATTTTTTTGGACAGGTTTTAATTACACCCATTTAATAATATATATTTAACTATTTTTTTTTAAATTTGACAATTCGTATCTAGACATCCAGTTATAGTTATATAAAATTATAAGCAGCTACTCCTGTACTTAAATTTTTTTGTTGATCCAAAATTGTAATTCAACTATTTGAACTGAACTAAAAAGTTTGATTATTATAGTTATATTACTTAATTAAGTAAAAATGTATATATGTATAATGTGTGTAATTATTTTTTTGTTGATATTTAAAGTGGTCCAAGTGGTCCGGACCCCCCTCCCCCACCCGAATTTTTAAAATTAGAAATATTTTAGTAGTGAATATAGTTTATTGGCTAAAAATGTTCAGCATTTATATTTAAAAAAAAATGTTGGACCCGTTGTTTTAATAATTAAAATAGGATAATTTAAAACAATTATACCTAAAAATATTTAAAAAATTAAATTATGCGAAGAAAATACCAAAATACGTGTCTTTTTTATTTTTAATAAAAAAATATTACATATTTTAAATCTCCCTAATATTATTAGTAGACTATATTTAATAAACTATATCATCTGATATTTTTTTACTAATAAATTGACTAATCTTATACATAAAAAAGCCTATGGAAACATTCAAGACAAATTATACAAAAGTTATAGTTGTGGCTTAACTCAACAACACTAGATGAATATTTAACAGCTATTGCTCACACAATAAAACTATTTTAATTTTTTTTTTTAACTTTTTTAAAATTTATTATTTGCATTACATTTGTAATGAATTTTACGCAACATTGAAAATGTTATTCAATATACAAAAATAAATTCATGTCTTTTTTACAGTTTTTGTTTAACGTTTTTGATTATTACGCTTTTGATCAAGGTTTTTAAAAACGTTATTTTTCTATATTTTTTCCAAATGTTCAATTTTTATTTTATTTTTCTAACAAAAGTTTTATTACAAACTAGTCCAAACATTATTTAAAAATATTCATAATCTATTAATTATTCAATTAGGTTTTTTCCACATTTCTTGTTATTAACTCAATAACAAAATACAATATATTAAGTGTAAAATAAATTAAATTTTAGCTCTTAAAAGCCAAAGAGTTCTTTGATAGTATTATTACCATCGAATTAAATTAATAACAATCCTTTGCTTACTGATTGAGAAATATATTTTGAAAGAACTTTATGATTCTTATACTTAATCACATAAGTATCGACACAGGTATTGTTTGTAATGTATACTCACAAACACTAAAACATTGTGTTCGATGTTAAACCACCCAAAACAAACGGATAAATTATTGAACACACTCGATGACACTAAAAAATAACTCATATAATTAATTGTCAAACTTTACTTTTACAAAAAATGTATATATAATATATAGTTGCTATATCACATATCCTTATAATGAGTTGCTTGTACATAATCTGTTATTAATAATGTAAATCTTCATTATATTATGAAATACCTAAGAACATTCGAATGTTGAATAAATGTATGTCTTATGTAAAAAATATCATTAGTTTCAGGACAAGACATGGGCGAAGGAGATCGTGGTTCAGGCTTAACCTTTTTACACTTTGAGTCTTATTATTTAACCGGTGTATTGAGTCTTAAGGAAAACTTCTCAAATAACTCAATTGCAGTTTTTACACGCATTAAGTTCAATGGATTCGTGAGCTGCATAACAAACATAACTAATTCTAATAATATTATGGTAATGAAATACGAATAGTTTATTCTAATTTTAATTGAAATCATTATTTGTATTAATTGTTTTTAAATTTCCGTAAACATTTTTATATACTTCTAAAATTGTTCTTTCAAATTCAATTTAATAATTATAAACTTCAATTAATATTATGCAGTGTCTTATAAATATATATAAATTTAATTTACACATTTTTCATGTATTATAATTATGTTTTGAGTTTTTTGTTTCAAAATTAGTCTTATACTATTCTATTATTTAAATATTGAACTTGTAGTGTACTACTTTGCCGTCAAACTGGATAATTTATTTTTCAATTTATTAAAGCTTCAATTGTCTGGTAAATATTTTTTTATGCATATCGTATTGTACAATAACTGTAATTTTTAAAATATACAATTTAATCTAATGAACACATTTTTTTTGACCAAATTTTTGTTTTTATGATCGTTATCAAAATATTGAAAAACGTATACATATTTGCGACTCATTGGGAAATTGTCAGTAAATATTTATGTATACACTTTTGTACAAATTTGATACCGATAAAAGGAGATATAAAATAGGGAAAACGAATAGGTATATAATTGTATTATATTAATGAATAGTGGTTATTAAATGTTTTAAGATAAGTTGGATTACGTGTTACTAATGAGTAATGGCTACCAACGCTTTGATATTAGCACTGTCTAGCCCTAGCCTATATACCAGCTACCAGAGGTCATGCAGATTGTCGATAATTTTGAATAGAAGTTGATTTTAGAAGAATTATAGCCTATGTTTAGCACAATCCAAGTATATACAATCTCATGCAAACATTTTTATTTGAATAGGCTAACCCAAATACGTAAGCAATGATTCTATAAATGAGTAAAATATGAATTAAATAAAAAAAATGTATTTTATTTATTTATAATTTACAATAAATAAAAATATTTTTATAAAAGCGTTAATACAATACATTAATATTAGAGTATAAAATAATAAATAAAATACATGTTAGATTATCAATTTTTTAATTTATATATAGAATATTAAAGTGGACCCGCTTTCGTTGTGTATTTGATAGTAAAGTAAACATGTATAATATCGAGTTTTCTAATAACAAGTTAAGAATATTTTTTTTCCAAACTGTTGTATTAATACTTTAGAAAACGTCAATACTTCTCGTCTCTCGATATAAATAATTATTGAATTGGTATTTGATAAATACACTATGTAAGATATTAAGCTGACAGAGTTGTGTAATTTTCCTCACCACCTTTATTGTTAGACGACATACAATTATATCATCCATGTTATTTATGAGGTATTACACGAGGCGCGTTTTTTTTATTGTGGTGTCCCCAGTAGGCCTAATCCACATCGTAAGCGAGAAAGAGCGAACGCCGACCGACTATAAAAGTTGATATAGATAGTCAGATTAGTAACTGCACTTTCTCGCATAACAAATGCATCTTATACACCAATATAAGCAATACACAATATATAAGTACTTAATATAAACAAATAAATATCGAATTATACATTTAATCAGAAGGTGTTAATTGATTTAAATTTATAGTTTTAGTTTTGTCGTAGCACGGCATTCGCCCATTTCCAGTTTACTATAGTGTTGAATTTAAATACGTGTCTTAGATTCCAAAGAAATAAGTTAGGCTGCAGGTGCTGGAGGATTATTGGTCACACCGTATTATCAGTTCAGGGAGTCAAAACGGGTAAAGTTTTTTGGGGGTACTTATCGGGTTTTGTATTAAAAACCGGGTAAAATGTATGGGTAATGGGTATTGTGTTTGAAATCGGGTGCAATTGTTTGTGGATTTTGTGTCTGAAATCGGGTATAATTGTTTGTGGGCAGGGGAGTGAGGTACAAAAGTGGGATAAATTGTTTTAGGGTTATGGGTTTTGCGTTCAAAACCGGGTAATAAATATGGTGGTTTAAGGGTTTTGTATTCAAAACCGGGTGCAATAATTGTTTGTGGGTTTCGTTTCCGAAACCGGATACAATTGTCTGCGGGTTACAAGTATGGGATACAAAAGGGATAAAATTGTTTTAGGGTTATGAGTTTTGCATTCAAAACCGGGTAAAATTGTTTGTGAGTTTCTTGTGTGAAACTGGGTAAAATTGTTGAGTAGTGTGTGTAAGGTGCTGTGTAAGTGGGTTTCAGGTGTGGGAGGAATAGGGAAATATTTTTTGCGGGTTATCCATTTTTACTCCCTGAATTAATAATGTGATGGAACTGAAATATAGGAATTATAAATTATACATATTGATATAATAATAATAGTTGTTAAAATGTAAAAATGTTCGATTATAAATTAGCGTAATAAAAAATTAATTACGTAAAATAAAATATGATATCCTTTATCCGGTTACTATTATTTAAATTCAACACTTTTCTAGTTCTAAAACTATGCTTAATATATAAATATATGTTATCTAATAATAACTATAGTAATAAATAATAATATATAAATCAATAATAAATATAACTGTCTACGATATAATAATATTATATTATAAATATTTAAATTAGAAAGAGATCTGAACTATTAAAATTAGATTACTCTAGAGTTTTCTTATAGTATATAATAGTACAACAATTAAGATAAATAAATATTACTCACAGTCACAAAATTATGTATAAATATTTTATGGAGCGCAGACTGTTCAGGTGATCCTCGTGATGCTATTTATCACTATAAATAATATTTAAAAAAAACTCACGCACAACATAATAAAGTATAAACATATTATAATAATTATTTTACAAATACAATGGTTAATAATAATAATAATTGGGTACACCGTATACGGCGTACACCTTATAAAAATACAATCAATTCCGTGGCGTTTCGCACACAATAATATGAATGCGTTAAAATAATAATACAAATATATTAAAACTAAAACTATAAACCAATAATAAAATATAATTTAGTTCACTAATTCAAAAACCTAGAAATAAATATGTATACGATTTGCATTGTTCTACAAATTTCAACACAATACTGTTAAACTGTTTATAAAATATTGAAAACACGGAATATGTGTATGTGTATAGTGTGTGTTGCCGGCCGGCGATAGTCGACGTGTTGGATGATTAAGTGTTGAGCGGTGACGCGTAAGGGGACAACAATTAAATAAAATAAAAATAACATTATAGGTAAGCTGTACAAATAATATACATATACGGAATAATATGTGCCGCGGACAATTTTCATTCCGGTCTATTAAATCGCCGAAATCCTCTATCCGTATAAAACAGCTATACAATAAATACTAGAAATAATTTAATAAGTCTATACACCTGTAATACTTAAACATAATATTATATTTACAAAATCTATAAAATTATCTTACTTGGACTAGGTACCTAGTTTAACTTAGCTGTGCCGACCAAGACTCGTGGCGGGATTGGACAAATTCGGCCCGACGAGTTTTAATATCAATAGCCTGCGATAACCATGTACACGCTAGGATCTGTGCAAGTCTAACGTATTTTAGTCGCCATTTCTTCAACTTTTAACTCTTTACACGTTTTCGGTCATCGAGCTCCCCGTGACTTGAACTTGCCCAAAATTCTCGCGGCCCATCGAGTTTTACTCGGTAACTTGCCGAGATAATATGGCCCTGTTAAGACTTGCATAAAAGTAATTACTTACCATCACGTGGACTCGCAATCATTTTTCTATAGTGTACGTTAACCGTTATGTGACATTGGCGGAAGTACATAACACACATTTCCGGGTCTGTGTGTTCTGAAGGATAGCAACCGTTGTTAATTTAAAATTACATTCATCCATGTTGTGTGCGCGTCTATGAAGCTAAAACGGCGTAATGGTTTATATTTAAAATAAAAAGAACAAAATAATCATTATAATTGAACAAAAAGAAACGTGAGAACTTTTGGATATTATGAATAAGAACGCGGTAATCGAAGAAACAAAAATATTATTTATGAAAATAAAAACTGGTGCGTACTAGTTAAATGTTTCTGAACGACTAACAGTTTATAGGCATAGAGTTTATTAGTTTCTCATAAACTTATTAAAAGCAAATTATTAACAAACATTATTTTGGCCAACATTTTATTATATTACTATTTATTATAATATGAAATAAAAATAAATATTTTACGTTTTATATTATGTTTGCAGCCAGCACACGGATAATAATAAATAATGCTAACTATTAAAGTACTAATAACTAGCCTTAGGACCAATGGTGCACGACAAATACAAATACGTGAAACCTAAAATTGTAGATTAATTTTGTTTGTGTATCAAATGTATTCCAATTGTTGTTTTATTATTTAAATACCAACGTAAAAAAATTTGAAATTATTTTCATACTCGAATACTTCACTGAATGTTTACTACCTATACTTATAATGTCAACATTAAAAAACGCTAAACTTTAAATTTGTTCAATTTAATTATTTCATAGTATATTGTGCTTTATAGTAGGTAGTTCTAGTTATAAAATCCGTAAATAATAAAATATCATCAGCGTTTATATGTTTTCATACGTAAAGGACAAACATTTGTTGAATATTTGTAAATTTAAGCATAAATGAATAATTGATTATAATTTCTATTTATTACGAGTTATATCATTATTTGGTTCTATTAACTTCAACAATTGCTTTACGTGTTGGTTATAGGCCATAGTTAAACCACCACATTATATGTTTCAATCGAAGTTTAGTGGTATACTATTTTAAATTTACCAATTTAAATTTTCTTTTAAGTTTTCTTGGATTACAAATTACAATTCCATTTTTAGAATGTGAGTGGGAACGATAAATGTATTGATTTTATTATGATGTTTGTGTGTGTGTGTGTGTGTGTGTACAATGAGTTGTCGATAAAATAATTAGATGTTTAAAAATGTTGATGGTTTTGGAGAGATCAAACTTATAGATTCTCAGTACTTAAATTTATAATTGGAAAAAACTGACAAAAATATTTTAGAAAAAATGTAAATTATCATAGTAAGTATAATAAGTATTATACACATATAATCATTCATAATATTTTCTTATAAACGTTTTAATGACCTAAGTTAGAATTTTATCAAAATCGGAAAAATATCAAACTAATTTATATTTAGAAATCCATAAAAATTTTCTTTTTATATCTAAGTTTTGAAAATTAAATACAAAATTCTTCATAAGTAATTCATAATGAAACTATAAAATCTAAAAAATGTACGACAATTATTTTTTATAGACATTTTAAGTTCAATTCGGATGATTTTATTTATTAAAAGATAAAATAATAACGATGTTATTATTAAATCACATTATTCGTGGAAACATAAAACTGTTAAGTATTTATTATTATGAATTTTACTATACGCAATAACATTTTTGATTTGTTTTAAAATATCTATTTATGGGCACCAAGAATTTATTTTTACTGTTTTACGGTATTTAAAGAAAGATGTTATTAATTTTTTGTGTTACATAAGTTGATTGAATATGGTATAATTGTATAAATATATTATGTTATTACAATAATAAAAGTTGTATATAATTTTACTGTACAATTTTGGAATTAAATATTATAAAAAAAGTGTGTTAAGTATTAGTATATTCTTTTTATGAATTGCTTACGTTTAAATGTTAATATTTTATGATCACACGGCGTAATGTTTAGGCAATTCCTGTACATGAAGCTTCCATTTCTTTGATATTATCATAACGTAATAATCGTAATATGGTATGAAGACAAATATGGTAGTATATATTGAAACTAACCTGTTATGATATTGCAATATTTTTAATATTCTTCACAGAAAATAATCCCAATAGTTGTAAGAGGCCTATGACTTTAAAACGATTAATAATACACAAACGCCCAAAAAAATCGAAAATTTAATAATATAATATTATAATATTAAAAGACAAAAAAAATCTCATAATAAATTCACATTTTCCGGGTAATTTTTGGTAAGTCATATCAGTTTTAAAATCATAATAACAATAATAAAGTAAATCATTGTTTTAAAGACATTTTGTCAATATATGATATAAAATCGAGAATACAATTACCCGTTCACAATGTTGAATTCTGAGTACAAAAACTAAATATACAGGTACCAGTATTTGTATCAAAATCAATAGTCTGTAATTTAATTACATAATAACATATTTACAATTTAATTTCAAGTATAGACAGTAATATACACTGATTATTTTGACGTACGTGAATAAACGAAACACATAAAATGTAAACTGTAAGCATCTAATCGTCAGTCTGGTGCTCATGCAGTTACCATATAGACTGATCACGCTATAAATAACCACGTTTTACTCTTCGTATCATTTGCTCAACCTTATTATGAATTTATTTTATATAATCGTATATTACGACAAATAAAAAAATTTAATTTCGATAACAATATTTTTAAAACTGTTTAATTAAAAGAAAAATGTATTGAAAGATAGAATATTTTCTTTTAATTAAACAGTTTTAAAAATATTGTTATCGAAATTAAATTTTAATTTGTCGTAATATACGTTGAAATGGTTTTGTGGTACTAAAATAAATTAGAAAATATAAATTTAAAGTTAACGCTTTATTTATAATATAAACTAATTCAATGTTGTAGATTTTAGATACCTACTAGAATAAATATTGTGACAATAATAATTAATACTTATTTATGGTTACAAGTTGGAAAATACGTTAGGTGTACTATGTAATCATTATTGTGATTCAGCTATCGGAATAAAAATACTAAAAATAAAAAAATCATCCTTATATTTGAATTAACAAATATTAATTGAAAACATTTTAATACTATTTAATATTTTACTGTTTTCGATTACCTTATTGTAACTGGTTCATACATTAACTGAATAAACCGTAGTTGACGGGCATTAGTATAAGCAATGTAAAATAACTACTTTTAGATTTAAATCAATTGCAAAAAAACGAAAAGCCTTTTTTAGTGTAACATAACAAATATGTAAAAGGGTCTAACCTGATCAGCGACAGGAAAGGACAACTGGAAACGCATCAAGCTGGATCACCGTCGAGCCATATCGCACCATCATAATATAGCAGGGGTCGCCAACTTTTTCAAAAAAATGAGCTACATTCGAGATTTTAAGTCTTTGGTGATTGACATCCGGGAGGACAATTAAGGCCTTGCTTTCGGAAGAAGCTTGTTTGATGAGCAAAAAAAAAAAAGGTCTAAACTTCTAAGAATATTCCGCATTGTTCAACTTTTTATTACGCGATTGACAGATAATGGTAAAATTAAATTCTATAACGATCGACTTGTTGGCGACCCCTGCCATTATAGTAGTATACTATAATATACGTATTGTTACAATAATGTTAAAGTTCTAACGCGGTCAATAATTACACCCGGCGTGTAATAACATAATAATCGAACCGCGAATAAGAATACCGAACTGGATATCGACGACATTATTATGATTTTAATTATTAGTACACACCGTGTGTGTACTGTGTGAAAATAATTACGAACAGCGAATGATATTAATGTACATCGCGCACAATACGAATAATAATAATAATAATAATGGAATGGAGTCGGCACGACAACAACGACGGCGACACATCGATGCCACGGATGGTCGGCCCTGCGCGTCGTCATAATATTGCTCAGGCGGTCGGTGGAAGCGCCATCAGTCCATCAAGTCATCGATGTCACCGTCACATTCCAATCAATTGATAACGAATTCCGATCACGTCAAATAGTATCAAACAATATTAGACATAATAATATAACGATTACACAATAAACAATATTATGTTTATTTCAAATTAAAATTATAAGTTAAACATTCTTCAGCCATCAGAGAGAAGAACTCAAACAACATGGTAAAAAGATTAATGTCAAAAATATTCAAAGACAATTTACTAAAAAAATTATTCATATAGCGGTAAAAAAGGCAATCCCCCATTCTCTTGATTAGCGATTTTTTCAGTAATATTTGGTAACCTTAAGTTCTTGTGCAAACTTATTTTTTTATTTTTTTTTTAATACTACATAGGTAGTAATTATTTATAATAATAATAATAAAGATACAAAATAACGTCTACTTTTAATACTTTAACACACTACTTGAATATAATTTTAAGGCGATTTCCAATATGATTTATTGGAATTTTTTTAGTAACATAGTTGTACAAAATCTGATATTTGGAATATTTAAATATAATTAAAGAACATATAAAATTCGATCATAAAATGTTTATACTATTTAAGGATGACTGTCCTGTGGCGATACAAATTTCTGTCTTTATATGAGAACTTCCCTTTTCTATTGTAAATTATTTAGAGGATAATTTGTCTAAGATTATTAATGATTTAGAACCAAAATTTGAAAGGGTAATTTTTGTATGAGTTAACTTTGTGTAACATACAGTACACAAAGTATTATCCTCGAATAATAGATCAATGATTTAGATGATAAAATGGAGATATCTATGATGATTTAAAAATTGTATTGATAAATATTAATCTACCAACATTAATAATTTTTAAAAGTAATACAATTCAGTGAAAAATACTAGATTCTAAATCACATTTATTTTATATTTTTGTAGATACATTTTAATGACTTATTTTTAGTTAAACTTATTTTAAGGACTTACTTTTAGTTACAAGATTTTATCTTATAGAAATTGCTAGTTTGAATTTTTAATTAGGTATATCAACATTTAAAAAAAAAACTATTTACTAAATAATTAAGGGTATAAAAGTTTTAAATTATTTTGATAGGATTTTGTATCATCACAGGATGCTCCTTATGTATTATCAAAAAATTCAAGAAATTAAAAATATTTTGTTTTAGCATGTGATAAAAATGTATATTCTTTGCATAAAATAAATTTGTTTTAAATAATTAAATACGGAATAAAATCATCCACATTATGCGTATAATAATAAATGATCAAAATCAGTATTTATTAAAAAAGTCAATATCTTTTTTTTTAGCTAGAATGAATTATACAAACAATTTATAAATTTTCTCTCTCACTAAAATATTAATTATCAGATAGGTACTACATATCTTCGTCGTTTGTCATTTAGTCAATCACGAAAATTTATATAGTTAAGTAGTATTAGTTGCGTGATATTGTAAAGTACCTCCTTTTCGTCGCTCTATGTAAAAGACCTAATATTATTATTTAAATAATTATAATTGATATGTTATGATATTAATGTTACGCCACTAAGCTTCATATTTTATATCATCAATAATAATATTAGAATGATATTAATAATACTATGATATAACTTTACTCTGTACCATTTATAATAATAAATATTATTATTAGTTACAAAATAAACAGCAACACATTACAATCGCACAACAAGTACGAAGGGTCAATGGTATAAATAAGACCAAAAGTCTCATCACGGTGTCCTCCAGTAGTAGCCGTACTAATAGCAGCTTCAGAGCTATTAATTTTATTTCGTTAAAGGTAAAACAGTGTGATGGTTGTATGTGCAGTCGAGTACTCGATGAGTCTAGAAATTTGAATATGTTGGGCTGAAGTTATCCTCATGTGTGCGGCGTCTTCGTTCCCATGATTTGAGGTCATACATTTACCACGGCTTTGGTGTTGTGTACTCAGCGATGTTGTTGCGACTGGTGCTGTTAGTCATATCACGTACTCTGCGCAACGCGCATTCCAGTTACTATACTTATATGCAGGTAGGTCGAAGCCGGTTTAAACAACTTATTCAAATTAATGTTATTTAATAACAAATAATGTAAATTACCTTGAATATTCGTGTACTAGCGTTTATCATAAAATATATTTTCGATTTCGAGATTCGTAATTTCATTGCACTATTAGCATTAACTACGTATTAGCATCATAATATAGCAATTTCTAAGACAAAATTGTATGTGTTCAGTGTTGTTGTAACGTTGTGTTAGTTTTAACGACTCTAACATATTATAATCTTATAAAACTAATTAATTCTTTCCAGGTATTATCAGTGTTTATTATTTTATGTTCGTTAATTTACGTTAAAATTTGGCTTAGTGTTAAATGTTTTTAATTTGATATAACGAATGTATATAAATTGTTTGTTGACATTAAACATGTTGTTATCTTTATTTTAGTTCAGAATTGGCTATGAAGGTGATGTTTTTCTGGTTGATATATTCATGGCTAATTTTTGGTAAGTACTATTAATATTAACAATATAATAACAATAAAAAAAATATCGTGTTATGATATTATTTAATATTAAAATGTAAAAACTAGAATAAATTCTAATGTTTAATAAGTATCTGTGATTTCTGATAACAAAAATTACTTGATAAGTATTGTTTCATAAACAGTTATCTCTCATGTAATTATGTACTGAGCTGTCGTTTACGCCGACTTCTTTGATGAACACGAATAAATCAAACACACACATTTTAAAGTATAAGCATTTTATCGAATCCGTGGGTTTCAATATATTGACCGCATCGAGCGATTACCTTTATTAAGAGCCTCTTTCAATTCTCTACCAAATATAAAATGAAGGAAATAATAAAGAGAAACAATATAACTCAAATATTATAAGTGGTATAATAGTGACGATCCAGGCCCACTTCTTATAAATCACAAAAAGATCAGAAAATAAATATTCAAAATATCAACATTCAACACAAAAAGATCACAAAATAAGTTTAACATAAAAAGATAAGAAAACTATTTCCAATTAATCTATCATAATTCAATCACAAAATTTTTAAATGTGCAAAAAGATTAGATAGGTAAGAAAAAATTCGAGTTATAGTTTCAACTACCTAGTTTCAACTACCCTAAACAATATTATTTATACATAATTTTGCCTTAGGATTTTAAAAGTTATACAATTTTTAAAACATTACTTATACACAATTGTACACAGGTTTTTTTAAAAGTTAATAACTTTAATATATATTCAAATAATATTGTATGTAATTTTTTATTTTATGAAAATGCATATAATGCGAAATTGCACAAAGAAAATAATGTATGTGGAAAGTAGCTTGGAAGGAAAATAAATCTCACAAACTCTTATTGACTAATAAAGACATTAGTCCACAAAACACTATTATTAACGGAAGTGAAAAAACCACTAATATAGTAATATGCGATACACAATATTATTTCTAGAATTCAAAACAACAAATAATGCCGAATATTTTTATGTTTACCTAATAATATTAATACAATAAACATTTAATTTGATATAATTTATTATTTCAGGAACGGGAATTTGGTGTGACCATAAACTTGAAAGACGACAAGCTAGTACAAAATGCTCAGAGTAAGTAGGTTACTGTTGTACAAATCAACACAATTTTTTTTCTAAATTTTGAAAAGAAGAGAAGTTGGGTTTCTATAGGTCTAAGATCCACCAAATTCATCCATTAGGTATACTTTATATTAAACACATGACTTTATACATTTTATCGAGGTTATTTTTATACTGAACTTATAGTCTTTTAGAGACTAAAAAGAACTAAAACCCTTTATATTCTCTTTTTTATTGTGTAAAAAAAAATGATGCTTATTAAATCATCAACAAGTTTGTTTACCAAGTATTTTTAAAGAAAAGAAATATACAAATGTATAATAATTGCACATATTATTTTTTTTACATTGGACCCACTTAACTATCTAATATAGTTGTTATGTAAATTGCAGATACTATTATTATTCGATCTTTTAAAAAAAAAAATCATTTTTTGTGTATGTAATATACTGTTCCATATGCAAACTTCAACTAAATAATCAACTTTTATTTGTAATTATAGACCTTAATAACATTAAATAAATTACAGGACTTCCAAAAATACTTTTAGTTGTTCCGATGGACAGTGTATTGTAAGATCGTCAGTTTGTGATGGGCGGAAAGATTGCTCAGATGGCTCAGATGAAAACAAAGAAATGTGTAATCGATACGAGTACGGAACGAGTAAAATAGGTACATAGAAATATTTTTATACCATTGGATATTATATTATAGTATTAAGATGTATTCCGTAATATTATATTTTATATTTTTAGTTTTAATTTTTAATCTTCTTAACTATTACTAAATTTAAATAATTTTTTTATACTATAAAAATTAAGATTTAGAATGAACAATATAGTCCGGGGAGTTACAATTGCATAAGTTTGTCTCTTTTAGTAGTACGAATGCATATCGTGTTAGAATCATTGTGAATGATTTTTCTACATTGCCCTAAAAACAATACTATTACATACAAAAACAAGTAAAAAACTAAAAAGTGTGAGTTTCTATTAATCGTATTATCCAATAAGGATTATGTTATAAAAGTAACGACAATAATATTGTTTAAAATAAATGTAGGACTAAGGTAATAGAACCGATAGCAAATTTAAAAAAAGTAAATAGTTGTTTAAAAAAAATATATAAATACATATTTATATATAATTGTATAATATAACAAAAACAGCACAAACAATAAATTAAAGCATTGGTAATGATAACCAGTCTCCTTAGAGTTGGACACTGGGAATAATAGTAACGATAAAGTTTATGAAACTTTATCAAAAGTAAACATTCATTTCATAAAATAAATTATTTTACAAATTGATATGACTGCGAACAACGAAAACATTGCATTATTTTTCGGTTAGCAGAACATACACAATCAAAATAGTGAAAAAGGTTTATACGATATTGTTAAGGGTTAGGTTAGGCTCATTTCTTCAACGATCAAATATCAATAACACCGAACCACCCCACTATGATCAACCATAGAAAAGCAAAATCATTCTTCGATTATTAATTATCATTTATCATATGTGAATTGGTAACATTTCGAAATTATTTATAATTGTTTATTTTTTTATTAATTCTAAAATGTTTGTTCAATTCCATCGGTTTTTACAATTTTGATTTTATTTATTATATTTAATTTAAAACGGAAGTTTGTAAATAGCATTAAACACAAAAGTAATTTATATTTTTACAGTTTAAACCAATTAAATATAGTTTTGTTTATGTTTATTAAAATGTTATCTGGTCTATAATTAGATTATTTAATTATTTAATATACTCTTACTGTTTTTTTTTTTTTTAATTCATCAATATTAATACTACAGCAATACATTTCAGTAGGTGAATATATAAGCTCTATCGCATCCACGTGGACAAAAGTGCCTCCATTGGCAAATACCTTGCCAATATAATTGAACGCGGAATAATCGACATCATGTAACCAATGAAATATAATTTAATATAAGTGCTTGATTTGTATGTATTACACTAATTAAGGACTAGTTCATATATTTGCTATCTATCTGAACCACAGCCAAGTAACTGTAACTATATTACAGTGTCGTGCCGCACATCTGGTTGCACGCCCGACCGTACTGACCCTTTTTGTCAGTGGCCATTCTAACGATGTCCTATCATCGAATAGTATACAGACGGTAGCATGGGTCTGGACTCACGGCTAGTTCAAGGGGTATCAGTGGTAAGTTAGAAGTGGCCAACTAGGCGATCGAGGCCGTATATGACGTACAGTCAGTCGCCTGTCGATTCATCCAACAGGTTTCGTTTATTACTTTCACGCACTTTGACTATTTTCATTGACCTTTTCAATTATAATTATAAGTTTTCCTCGACATATTATTTCTGAAAATCATTTGTATCGCATCAAAAGACGTAGGCAAACCGAAATCAATATTTAAAACCACGATTGGTTAGGTTAGGCTAATTTATCTATATTTTATATACATATATAGTATATACTTTATAATTATAGACAAGTACAGTTGTTCCTATGTAGGTACGTATATAGTATATACGTGTATACACAAGTCTTGTAAAGTATTTGAGTACATGTATTTAAATAAAAATATACAAATATAGTATACAATTATGTATACAAATATTTTTAAAAATTCAAACAAATCATTTAACCTTCACATAATATTTTTTTGTTTTTTTTTGAAAATAATTATACTATTTAATTTTTATTGATGTCTCGTTCATTTGTGAATGTGATGATTACAAAATACAAATATACTTAAATTCAACAACATTGGTTGGGAATTATTTTGTTTTAATTGCTCTGTATATTCTTTTAATTACACTTTATTAACCGCTGTTCAATTACTAATTAGGTGCTTATTACCTAATATTAAGAAATTGCCAAAATATTATAACAAGTTTTATTTATTTTACTATACAATTAAGTAAGTGGTACAAAATGTTAAATAATACTTAGTTGAATGTAACATGACAATTGTAAATTAGTTATTACAACATTAAATTGACAAACTAACTAGTAAGACCTAATTATACGCTGTGTATATTATATCGAAAAATATGTTTATCGCGTAATATGAATTTTGTCCGGACTACTGGCATTTTAACGCCATGACTACAACTCATATATACTTACCTACATTTGGCGTGACCTATTATATCAATTATTATATCTAATCATCTCAAAAATCGTTGTGACCGCAACTATTATGTAGCAAAAATTAATATATTAATAAGGTTAGATTAGGTATAATCTTTTTATGTAAATTTTTAATAATAATATAATGTTTCAACTTATAAATATATTATACATTTATTAATTATTATCGTCTAAAATATAATCAAATATTTTATTAGAATGCGGTAAAGTATATAACACTAGCAATTCAGTATCGACCATCAATAATGATATGAAAAGACTTATTGGAAGAGCACCATGGAATGTTGGAATATATGTGAAAAGTACATATAATGCCAGTTATGTTTTTGTATGTGGAGGATCAATAATTGGTCCAAAACAAATCGTATCTGGTAAAATCTTTGCGCAATGTATTTCCTAAAAAATTAAAATTAATTCAATAACATTTTTAGTTGCCCAATGTCTTTGGGATTCAGACTATATGGCTGCCAAAATATCAATAAAAAATATGTTCAAAGTTGCTATTGGAAAAAACCTGAAAAGTTACTGTACAGAATTCGAAACAGTTGACAATGAATTTACTCAAATAATGGACGTAAGTTATTAATTTTATATTAGTTTGATAAATTATTAAAACTTTTTTACAGGTTGAAAGTGTTCATGCACATGAAAATTTCCATGATGAAAATAAACAAGCGACGTATGATATAGCTGTTGTTGAGTTATCAAAAAGAATTACTTTTAGTGATTATGTGACACCTGTTTGTATTGATTGGAGTGGTAAATACAATGTAAAAAATGGAACTAAAGGACAAGTTGGTTTAAAGTATTATTAATAAATATTGAAATTGTGGTGTAATTCAAATTAGTTGTATAAGCTATAGTTATTAGCCCTTGTACATGTCTATGTTAAGCTAAATTCAATGATTTATAATATTAAAAACTTTATCCAGTCGTACTTTCTTTAACTAATAAATTACACCCAGTGCCAACACGTATAAATAATAGTAGTTAATATTATACTTTATCG
Source organism: Rhopalosiphum padi (assembly GCF_020882245.1). Classification (NCBI taxonomy): domain Eukaryota; kingdom Metazoa; phylum Arthropoda; class Insecta; order Hemiptera; family Aphididae; genus Rhopalosiphum; species Rhopalosiphum padi. The sequence continues at coordinate 3,986,769 of NC_083598.1, read as the reverse complement.
TTATTAATGCAAATTTTATATACTTCAACAGATTCTTACTTGGAAGTATGGGGAAGAATCCCTTTTATCAGAAACATCTTTATCATACATTGACCATAATTCTTGTAAAAATACATACAATTCTGTATTGCGTGATGATCAGTTTTGTGGCAGTTCTGAATTGGGTAAAAAAATATTTAATCGTCAATAGTTACTATGAAATCTATATTTTTTTAAATTATTAACTTAATTAACTATTTAATTAACTTACTTAATTTTAATTTACATTAAATATATAAAACTAAATACTTTTAAATAATTCGGTTAATTCAAAATCAACCTATATTTAAACTGTAATTAATTAATAGGGCTATATTTTTATGTATTTTAACGTTCAGATATATTGTTAATTTTGTTAATTTGTCAAGCAATGATTATACAAAGAAAATACTATAAAAGTTTAGTAAGTGAGGTACTATATTTTGTTAAATAGATTTTTCAGTCTATAAAAAATTTAAAAATATATCCAATATATATATATATGTGTGTGTGTGTGTGTGTTTATTTTATATAATACTTTTTAATCATTAAAAATTAAAAAGGATTACTAATTTTAGTATATTGGTGAAATTATCTACACAAAAATAGTCATATCTTATATGTTAATAGAAATTTTTTAAAGAGAGAGGGGCAAAAATATGTTACCCCAGCAGCATAAGATAGTTAGAATAAATCACTGTTCATTGCCAATTGGTTCATTCAGTAACGGGTACCATTACTTTCAACAAAACTCTGTAGGCATATGTATCTTATAAAAGATTAATTTTTGTTTCAGGACAATTCGTTGGATTGTTTTATTTCGGTTCAGGACTAACCTTAGCACACTCTAATAATTCTCATTTTTTAACTGGAGCAGCAATTTACGAAAATGAAATAAAAAATAGAACAATTGTAGATTTTACAGATATTAAATACTACATTCATTGGATTCGTAAGCTGTATGTTAAACATTTAAATCATGTACGTATATCAGGTTTCTACGAATACATATTAACTTTATTATTATGTATTTATGTTACATATTATATTATATTATATTATATTATATTATATTATTATATTATTATATTATACTAATACAATGCTATCTGTTTATGGATTATAACAACTCAACATCTTTTTTAAAGAATTTAAATTATTTTATTACATTTTTAACATAATTGGTTTTTGTAGGATATACCATTTTGTATTTTACCAGATGTCGACGGAGTTATATATTCTTATGAAGGTTCAGATACAATTTTAGCTCGTGGTACATTAATTAATCAATATCGTACTGTTATTGAGAACTGCGATGTTGGATATTATAAGGCTTACCCCAGAGGTTTTAGAGTTTGTCAGGGAAATGGAAAATGGACCATGACTTCCGAGAAATTGTGTTTTAGTAAGTAATCTATTGTAATTTATATGCTATAATTATTACTTATTTAAATAATTTAAGTCCGTCTGTTTGGTTATGTTTGATAATCGTTTTTAATGTTTTTTTAGAAATGTGTCCACCTCTTTTATCCGATAGTTTAGATATTAAATGTACTCTTAATGGTAAGTTTACTAATTGTTCAAATCCATCAACTCCCGAAACAATAGCTGTACCATCATGTAAGCCAACCCATACATTACCAAATGGACAAGAAGAGACTCCAATTGAATTGATTTGTCAGTCTGATGGAATATGGGATAATCAGCTTTATAAATGCAATCCAAGTAATTTTGATTTTATAATTTTATACGAATTCATTTTATAAATTTTAAATTTAAATATGGACAAATAACCGTACTATTCAATAAACGTATTAATTATTTTTATTTATAAAATATTCAAATATTAATTTAGATTGTGGCAGAGTATATAATAATGGGAAAATATTGATCGCCAATGGTAAGAAAGCTAATGTTGGAACAGCACCTTGGAACGTTGGAATATATCGATTAAATAAAGCGAATTCAAATTATGACTTGATATGTGGGGGATCAATAATTACTGCAAATTTAGTCGTTACTGGTAAAAAAACTATAATATTGTGTATTTACAAAGGAATGAATATTAATTAAATATATTTTTTAGCGGCTCATTGTTTTTGGTACAAAGGGATATTGTCTAAAAAAATATCAATAAACGATGATTCATATAAAGTTGCCGTTGGAAAATATGATAGAAATTTCACAGTTGTTGACAATGACTTTACACGAATAATGAATGTAAGTGTAATTAATTTTAAAGTAGACATTTATAACAGTATTAAAATATAAATTTAACTAATTTTATAGGTAGACATTATTTATTTACATGATCTTTTCACTGGAAATCAAGATTACTATGCTTATGATATAGCTGTAATGTTGTTATCGAATATGGTTTCTTTTAGTAATGTTGTTGCACCTATTTGCATCGATTGGAGTGGTAAATACAATGTGTCAAATGGTTTAGAAGGAAAGGTAAATTTAGTGTTCTTTAATGCTAGATTATAATAATTATAATAATAATTTTAAAAGTGTTATGTTATGAATAAATCAATAAATGAGTTTATACTCAGAAAAGTTACAAATTTTGAAAAGTGAATAGTAACCAAATTATCGGATTTTGTGCTTCACAACTTATTTTTCTTTCCTGTAATTTAAAAATAATTATATAAATTCTAATCACCTTCTTGAATGAATTTAGTTTATATTATTCTTCTCAGTAGCGACCATTGTCAACTTGTATGTAAAGCAAAGACCATTAAATACTTTGCTTTATGATTTTTAATGTTGATAATTTGCAAGAAAAACTTTGAAAAATAATCTCTAAATAGAAATCTTAAACCGTATTTTATTTTCAAATAAAATAGGTTATTAAAATTTTAAGTATTCACTCCTACAAAACCAAGATTAATATAACTAATTATAAAATAATATAACAATAATAATAATAATAATAATATTATAAAATTGTGTTTTTAAAATCTTTTTTATACTTTTACAGATTGTTGGCTGGGGAAATACGGAAAAAGGTACATTAAGTCCCGTTTTATTAGAGACTTCTTTACCATACCTTGACCATGATTCTTGTCGAAATATGTATACCAATGGATTTCATATATTTGTTACTCTTGATAAGTTTTGTGCTGGATCTACGTTGGGTAATAAAATATTTAATCATCACTATAATTAAATCATTATATTTTTGTTCTGCACATTTACCTTACACGTTTAGTTGATTAATAATTTTATTTTTAAGATGCATTCACGTTTTTAATATACATTTTTAAAGTATATTTATTGTAAATAATTACTTTTTTGCATTAAATATAATGTTATTTCTACTTTTAGATTTAACAACCATTAATTTGGTGTAAATTACTTTAAAGTGTTACAATATTTTCAAAATTAACTTTTGAAGAATGTATGGATTTGGATTTTTTATGTCTTTTAGTAACAAGGAGAAACTAAAAAAAACTCATATAATTCTTTAGCATACTTCATTTTTAAAAAAGTCTTAAAAATAAATAACTAATAAGGTTGAGGAGAAAGAGGAGGTTTGGGGACTTGGTTAAATGGGACATTCATTAAATATTATTGCTGATCTTAATATTGAATTTGAATTCTAAATATTGTATACAATTGAGTTATGGTTAAATATTATTGAGTTATCAGCTAAATATTTTGTTTACACAATTTGCATTGAATGGTTATGTTGTACAATATATTATTATTTAATCATATTTCAAATAATTTCTACAATATTTTAGAAGGTATATGTGCTACATCACATATTCTTATAATGTGGTGCTTATAAAAAAATTTTTAGTTCCAGGACAAGACATGGGCGAGGGAGATAGCGGTTCAGGCCTAACATTTTTACACTCAAAGTCTTATTATTTAACCGGTGTACTGAGTCTTAAGCAACCATCTTCAAATAACTCAATCGCGCTTTTTACAGATTTTAAACACCATATTCAATGGATTCGTCGACTGTATCAAAAACATAGCTAAGTCCAATAAGATTATGGTAATTGCATAGAAGTAATTTCTTTTAATTATATTAAATAATGATTTTGTATTGTATTGCTTTGTCTACGAACATAATATTTTTTTTTCAATTTATTAAGGCACCATTTTTATGGCAATTTCTATTTTTACATATATCATTATACAATAAACTTAATTTTTGAATTATATATTTAAAGTATAAAATTTAAACTGTTGAACACATATTTTTTTACAAAATGTTGATTTATATTAGGATTGTTATTAAAATATTCGAAAGAAACATATACACGTTTGTGAACCATTGTCTGTAAATATTTATGTTTATATATTTGTACAATTTTTATATTAAAAAAATAAGGATACAGGAAAACATAATGATTATATTTCAACAATGGTTATTAAATGTAAAAGACTAGTCGGTTATATTTATTATCTATATAAATAGTATATGTTTTATGAAAATTGACGGGTCAATAATTACCTATTCTGATGATACGTGTTTTTTATTTTCAGATAAAAAATGGGAAATAGTGCATACGAAAGCAATAAATGAAATAAATTGTTTAATACAAAAACTCAATTATAAGAAAATAACAATAAACTACAATAAAACTTTCTTTATGACGTTCTAAATTTATAATTTCCCAAATACTACATTCCAAGAATTAAAAGTTTGTAACTATGATAAAAGAGACAATCCAAGGTACTCCACAATAAACAGATTTACTAAAATAAAATATTTGGGTTTGATGTTTGACCACGATATGAGGTGGCATATGTATGTATTAAACATCACAACTCGATTTAGGACAATTACGTTTAAATTATAAAATTTAAATAAATTAATTCGTAATGACACTATGAGAATTGTACATATGTCACCATACCAGTCTAAATGCCAATATGGAATAATTGTATGGGGTGGTACAACAGATAGTATACTTAATCCACTAAACATCCAATAAAATAAAGCAGTTCGCACCTGCTTTAACAAAAAAAATAAATCCGGATCCACAAAAGAGAATTATATAGAACTTAATGTTTTACCGATAAGTCTTCTCTACAAAAAATTTGCTATATGTTTTACATTAAAAAAATGTTCCCCACTGGGTGGGTGATATGCTTAATAAGCGTGAAAATATAGCATATGATATAAAAATCGATTATGCAAAAAAAAATATAGCCCAAAAATTCGTTAACTATCCAGGACCAAAAATATTCAACTCTTTAAACTTAAATGTAAAAAAATACTTACGAACTAATACTAAAATTAATATAAATAGATATATAAGTCAATTATTATTATATGAGCTTTGAAATTCTTGTAAACTTTATATAATATATGTTTTTATGTACAGTATAGTATATTATGTTCTGTGTATTCAAATTTGAATAATGCTGTTCTTATATCTTATATTTCTTTTTTTTCCCTTTGTTCTTATTGTTAAATCTGTTTTTTCTTAGTATATATTCAGATAAATAATATTACCTAACAGTAAAATATTAAAATTCACCAAAAATAACTCTCTACCTCCAACATAAGCTTTGCTTATTGGAGGTAGATAAACCATAGAAATTGTATGTTTGTTTGATTATAAATTGTAATAAATGGTTATTTTTAATAAAAAAAAAAAGTCAGACAATGTCTTCAAGATAATAAAAAAATATAGCTAAAATTTTGAACGACGTATTTTCTTGCTTTATTTTTTAAAATTTCTAAAAAAATCGTACTGTTGTAATACAATTATATTTTCAATCTAACGAAATATTATTTATATCTGAATGTATAATAATAAATTATTATAATATATACGTTTAAGAACGAAATTGCATCATACTGTTTATGGATATGCACTCATTGTGTTTAGATTATTCGTCAAGTTTTTTACACGAACACGTACAGTCTTCAATCACTATGGTACTTTAATGCACTGCAGAAATCTAACTGATCGTCAGTTTTTTATAATTCCTTGGCCAGTAGTACTCATGCTTGTTTCCCCACTTGCACTTTCCATAGTATTCTCTCCCGATATTTTTTTTCTGCGAATTAACATGACATTCTATAGGTGTAATTATTGACGATAAAATAATATCATAAATAATTAAATACTAATGTTGGACAATTACGTGGAATTAATTTGTTTAAGTAATATAATATTCTTGTTAAAATATTATGATCATTCATGATATTCATAATAATTACGTAACTTTTTCATAGAAGGTTTTGATAGATAAAATTAATTAACACATTAAAAATATGGAAAAAACATAAGTCAGTTAAAAAATTAATCTTATTATCTTAAATCTTGTTTTTAACTTAAAACGTTGTCACATAAATATTATATCAAGAAAATGTTTTTAACAATGTACAATGTACATACAATTTCATTAATTATATTACTTCTATTTAATTATTAGGATACAATTTAATTTTATTCTATGATATAATATTATATCGACTTATAGAACTCAATATTAAATAACATATTTCCATTCCATAAGTAAGAATATAAATATATTATATAATAATAAAATTAAGTACATAATATTATAAATAAAAAAAATCTAAGAATAAAACAAAAATGTACTCGCTTATAGTAAAATTCATAATATATGTAAAAGTTAAAATGTTCTCAAATAATATATTTGTTATTGTTTTATGATAATATAATTAACAGCTTTAGTCATCATTGGAAAAATACGGAATTGGGTAGACATTTTTACTTCTACAAATTTCTTTTAAAAAAAATAACTATTTAAAGATTTTTTAAATATTTTGTTCTCCAGTATGATTTACTTTACTATTTTTATTCACAATTTGGATAATTTATGAAAATCTGTTCCCTTGTAATCAACATGTGTTCAAATAATATAATATACCACATTAAATTAACGTCAACTAGAACATTTATATAAATTATGTTGTAATGAATAGTAATTATACTATTGGAAGTAAAATGATGAAGATAGAAAAAGAGTAGAAGATGAATGTATTTATCCACAAATAGAAAAGAATTACAAAAATATTTAAAACATTTATAAATAAAATAAAAATCGATTGATATAAATTTCGATTTACTTTCGGTGTGTTATGGAAACTTTGAAACTTTCGTCCTTTGATATCGAGAAGATATCCGTGTTTTTAAGCTTAAATATAAAAAGGTTACCAACTTTTGCTCATTATTACTATTTATTTTATGAATGTTGAATTCTGATTTATAAGTCACAATATTAGAGTAAAAATATGGAATTAAGTAACTTGAAAATCTTTTTTTTTCAAAGTTAGGTGGATTATTTTAATTTACTAGTTACCCACTAATCTGAATAACCAAAATGCACGTATTATAAAAAGGTACACATTCTGAAAAAAATTAAAAATATATTAGCTATAGTTGTAATTGGAACTAGATACATTTTTAAATGCTAGTTTATCCATTCACTCAAATACTTATAATGAATAACCAAACATCTAAATCGGTTGTCCTATGGCGGATTTAAATAATTTATTATATAAGTGGTAGCAGTAATGCATGCCTACTAATTTTCCGTCGCTCTAAGTGGAATGCTTCAAATGATTTTTTGAAAACAATAATTTGTTTATTTTATTAATCAAGTTAGTTCTTTGTGTACAATCGTGTGAGTCATGCAGATGCTGTTTACTCAATGGTTATCATACATCTGAATATGCTGAATAATAAGCTATGCTGAGGGCTTCAATATGTGTTGTTTTTTCCTCTTCTCTTAGAACCGAGGTTTACAAATTGACCACGCCCCCGTTGTTGTGTACTTGGGAAATTATTGTTGTCGACTTGTTCCACCATAGTCTATGTGACAAGCATTACAGGTTACTATTATATATATATATATATATATATATATATATATATATATATGTAGATAGGTCATAGCCGGTTTAAGCAACTTGTTATAATTGATGTTATACGTGATAAAATATTTAGCCAGACCTCCTGTGTTCAAATACTAATGCTTATTATTAAACATATTTTCGAGTTCTGAGACTCGTCATTTCATTAAAGTAATTTTAAAAAACCCTAAATAATGTGTTCAGTGTTGTTGTAACTTTGAATTTGTATTAACTACTCTTTATTCTTTCTTCTTAAAATATTAATTAATAATATTCAGGTATTTGAAATGATTATTAAATATTATATTATATTTTATCTATACTTAAATGTTTGTTAATTTACGGTAAAATATTGTTAAGTGTTTAGTGACGTTCATTTGATAAAACTTATGTACACTATAATTGCTTGTTAATAATAAAAAAATATATATTTTTTTTTAGATATTAGCTCTGCATTAACTATGAAGGTGACATTTTCCTGGTTGATATATTCATGTTTAATTTTCGGTAAGTTATGACTATACTAACAATATAATAATACTAAAAAAGAATATGGTACTATTATGATATTATGTTAATATATAATATTAAATATAAAATCCTTAAGTGCAAAACTTTACCTACGTATGATGAAAAATTTTGAATTTAAAAACTAAATGTACCAATGTTGTTTCGAAAATTGCAATTTTACATATAATTTAATATACAGAGCTGCTGTTTTTTGTTTGCACTGATAAGTTCAAAAAATTCTTCAATTAGAATTAATAAATACTTACTGAAAAAACTCAAGTTTTTATTGATATTTTACTCTTTTCAAATTATCTTATGAATTAATTATTTAAATTGTATTCTATATTGTGTATCGTTGCACTGAAATGAGTATTTATGATGATGCAATATTGTATTTAGACAATAATGTAAATAGAAAGTAGCTTGTAACATAAGTGAATCACCAATTTATTTTTTCCAAAATGTTTTTAGTACTACATACTATTATTAACTTAAGTCCCACTTATAAAAGAGCTACATACCTTCTCACTACCTGGAAATCCACAACGTAGAATTAAAAGGAAATGGTGTCGTGACCATTTAAATTAATTATCCCGCAATTACCCTAAATATAACGCCAAGTAAGTAAGTGCCACTAATGGGTGGCTTCTTCCTCAAGCAATCCGTGTTTTTTTTTTATTACTATTATCTTATACGCTTATTGTGCAAAATGTATAGATTGTGTATGTGCATTTGTAAAATAAAAAAAAAAAAAAAAGCTTAAGTTACAAAACCACACTACTCGTAATACACACGAATACACGATATAAAATATTGTTTAGTAGAATACAAAACGAAAAATGTTGATTATTTTGTTGTATATTAATAATAATTCAATAAACATTATTTATGCATTTAATATTCAAGAATTTATTATTTCAGGAACTGGAATTTTGTGTGACCATAAACTTGAAAGACGACAAGCTGGACCATCTTGCTCACTGTAAGCAACTATTGTACAAATCAACTACATCCTATTCTAAATTACGAAAATATGGGTAGTTGGGTTCCTAAACCTCTATAGACATAACAAGTCACGTGGTATAATTAGGTACAATCATGACTTATAAATTTCATCTAGGTTTTTTAATACTTAACTTATAGTCTTTTCAAGATTAAGAAGAACAAAGCCCCATTATACTTTAATTTTTATTGTGTAAAAAGTTAAGTTGTTTTTTAAATCAGTAATAAGTAGTCTGGATTTGGCTAACATATAATATTTCAATAAATCTCATTTTTAACAATTTTTTTTTCCATTTTTAAAGAAAATAAATATACAAATTTACAATAAATTTACTTAATATTTACATTTCATTTGTCATACTTAGCAAATATTGTTGAAATGTAAATTAAAGCTTCTATTAATGTTCGATTATATTTAAAAAAAAATGAACTGTTTATGTAATATGGTGCCCCGTAAGCAAACTTTAACTGTGTAATAAATTATAATTTATGTTTGTAGTCCTAAACAATATTATATACATTTTAGAACCACCAAGGATATTTTTAGTTGTTCCGATGGAAACTGTATTATATGGTCGTCAGTTTGTGACGGTCGGGAAGATTGCTCAGATGGTTCAGATGAACACAAAGAACTGTGTAATCGATATGAGTATGATATGAACAAAACGATAGGTATATAAATATATTTTCATGACAATTAATATTATATTACAATTAAGATGTATTCCATAAAAATGTATTTTATATTTAAATTTATAATCTGTAAATTTATTTTAAATTTTTAATCTTCTAAACTATTACAATATTTCAATATTTTTGTTCGTACTATAAAAAATAAGATTTAGAATGAACAGCTTAGTCTGGGGATTTACAATTTCGTAAATCTGTCTCTTTTAGTAGCACATATACATATGTTAGAACCATTGCGCATTATTTCTCTACATCGCCTTTAAAAAAAAAATACGATCACGTATACAGATGAAGATACAGTTTCCTTATACTATATAGTGTTCTGTATAATTAACAATACGAGTAGTAATATTTTAAAATAAACGTTTAAAAAAATATATGCATACTTGTTTATATATAACTTTAATATTGAATAACCGAAGCGTAGAACTGATTCCACATCTAAGTTTAAAATATCGTTTGATTTGAAGCAGTCAACGTACGTACTACCAAAATGCGCGGTAGTAGGGTAAATGTCGGTGATTCCACCTTCCGTTTTCGCATACAGCGCAGTCAGTCTCCGCGACCACCTGAAAATTTGGCCTGGTGTCAGCCGTATTTCCGGCATGTTACAGTGTCGTATCACAAATCTAATCAAACGTCAGACCGAAATTCTCCTTTTTGTCAGTAGCCACGTAGTGAACGGCGTAATATCAGCCTATCGATGATAATATACAAAAACTAAGCGTGGTTCGGAGGAAAACTCAGGACCTGAGTCAAGGCAAGGCATGGAATTTAAGTCCGTAATCAAACTTATATAATATGTGGGTTGGCTTAGTGAACGTGTGTGGTTCTCGCTGTAGAATACTGCTGATACCGTATTCGGTGGACTCTTGGCTAGTTCAAGAGGTTTCTGTAGTAAGTCACTAGCAATCATTGGACAGTCGAACGTCGGTCGATCTTTCCAATGAGTTTCGGTCGTAACTTATACGCTCGTTGACTAGCTTTAAAAGACGGTGCATAGTTTCAATCCAACAGTCTGTAGTTCCTAAACTCGAGAAAAATCATATATATGTATATATATTATATATTTAAATACTTTTATTGTTGGTAAATGGTAAAAAATTAATATTATAAAATAAAAATATAAATATAAATTATAAGATAGATTAGTTATAATCGTTTGATGTATATTTTTAAATCTTCAAAATTATGTTTTATCGTATAGATATTTAATTTAATTGATAAATTATTATCATCTAAAATGTAATACGTGATTATATATTAGAATGCGGAAGATTAAATATCAATGGAAACCAGGATAAGAACGCACTTAAGGGGATAACACCTTGGAATGTTGGTATATATAAGAAAAATTTTAATACTTCCAATCATGATTTTATATGCGGAGGAACAATTATTGGTCCAAAATTCATCCTTACCGGTAATATCGTTGAAAAAATTATTTAAAAAGAAAATAATATTAATTTAAATATATTTTCAGTTGCTAAATGTCTTTATGTATCAAGTAATGTTAATGTTAAAAGAATAGAAGTATATCACTCCTCATACAGAGTTTCGATTGGAAAATATGTTAAAAATCTCACACAAGCTGATAATAAATTTATTCAAATAATTGATGTAAGTTATTGATTTTATGATCGTTGTCAAATATTGTTAAAACAATTTTATAGGTGAATATTATTTATTTAAACGACGATTTTCATATATCTGATGATTTAATTTCCAATGATATTGCTGTTATTGTGTTATCGGACAGAATTACTTTTAGTAATGTTGTGACACCTGTTTGTATTGATTGGTATGAAAAATACAATGTATTGAATGGAGCTCAAGGCAAGGTTAGTTTAAAGTATTATTTATTATTATAAATTAAAATTAGTTTTTTATACAATCACTATTGGCCATTGTTAATTTCTATGCAAAGCTAAATTCGATGATTACTAATATTTAAAACTTTAGTTTAAAATTTTAGCTTTGTTTGTCAAATTGTATTTAATTAATTACACTGAATACCAACACTTACGAAAAATGATTTAATATTATATTTTATCATAGTTAATGCAAATGTTATATACTTTAATAGATTGTTCCTTATTGGACACTAAAGAGAACTTCGGGGATTAGCTTATCAGATTCATCTTTAACATTTATCGACAATGATTCTTGTCGAAACACATACGGATTAAAATATATGACTGATGATAAATTTTGTGGCAGTTCTGCAATGGGTAACAAAAATGTTATTGTCAATAATTACAATGAAATCTACATTTTTTTAAATAAACTTACCCTAAGTTTATTATACGATAAATATTTAATAACAATTCGTTAATTGTAAATTGTGTGCTATAATTTAATTTAAATTTAAGAAAATATTTAGTTATCGCTCCGATTTACAGTATGTGTGAACTTTGTCATTGTGGGAATTGGCCCTGTAACATATTATCTTGTGTGTATGAATTTAATGATAAATCATTTCATACAAAAAACAATTTTGATAGAAACGGTCCGTCGCGTCTGCAAAATATATTTCATATTGCTATTAAAATTATATCTTTTATTTATGAGTAATAGCCAATAAGTATGGTAGCTAATATCAGGAATAACAAGGACACACGGCTGAATTATTTGGTGTTTTTTTTTAAATCGTGATCACGCTGTACTTGGCCACCAAAATCTTGGATATAACTTATTCTGCGTTGATAATAGGTCTTAATATGTGGTATAGTTAAATAAATTCCTTATATATTTTACAATATAATCAAGTTTTCTATGTTATCTCAATTATGTGACCTCATGTACTATATATATATATTACAGTATGTAAACATACATTTCTATATATTATTTAAATATCATCATAGTTATTCAAATAAAATTATCCTTATAAGATTATTCATAAATATTATAATTTCAATGAACATATTTTAAATATTTCTTAGCATAATGTTATATTTTTTATCAAGTAATACAACAATTATATAATCTGAATATATATTTTGTTTAATGTATGTGTTTTTTATAGTATAAAATAATATTATTAAATGCTTATAAAGGATTATTAACTTTAGTTTATCTACAAACTGTCCATACCAAAAAAGTTATAATTTAGATTTTAAAAATAACATTATTTTTGAGGGAGAAGCAAATGTATGTTCCCTTAGGAAATACAATTGTTAAAATACAGCTCTCTTCATTGGTCTATTTTGTTATTAGTGCCATTACTAACAACAAAAGTTTGCAGGTATTTGATTAATGTTCAGCTTATGAACACGATATTATATTTTGTTTCAGAGAAAAGAAAAGATTTGATGTATTTCGGCACAGGCCTCACTTTTGTACACTCTAATAACACTCATTTTTTAACCGGAGTAGCGACAAACAATGATAAAGCCAATAATAATACAATCGTATATTTGACAGATATTAAGTACCACGTTAATTGGATACGTAAAATGTATACCAAATATTTAGACCATGTTCGTATATCAGGTTCTACTTACTTATACAATTTAACTATATTATATTGTAATATTTTGGTTTATTTTTGATTCAAAAATAAAATATTTTTTAATGAATAAAACATAATTGGTTTTTGTAGGATATACCATTTTGTATTTTACCAGATGTCGACGGAGTTATATATTCTTATGAAGGTTCGGATAAAATTTTAGCTCCTGGAACATTAATTAATAAGTATCGTACCGTTATTGAGAACTGCGATGTTGGCTATCATAAAGCTTACCCAAGTAGTTTTAGAGTTTGTCAGGGAAACGGTAAATGGACCTTGACTTCCGATAAATTGTGTTTTAGTAAGTAATGTACTGTCATTTTCATGTTATAAATATCACTTATTTAAATAATTTAAGTCCGTATGTTTGGTTATATTTGAATATAATTTTTCATAATTTTAGAAAGATGTCCGCCCCTATTATCAGAGAGTTTAGATATTAAATGTACTCTAAACGGTAACTTTGCTAATTGTTCAAATCCATCGACTCCCGAAACAATAGCTTTACCATCATGTAAACCAACTCATACATTACCAAATGGACAAGAAGAGACTCAAATTGAATTAATTTGTCAGTCTAATGGAATGTGGAATAAACAACTATATAAATGCAATTCAAGTAACTACACGTACCTAATTTATATACATATATTTTATACTAAGCTATAACTATAAACTGTAAATTTCATTTTTCATTTTATATATCTTAATATTTAAGATGAACAAAAACTCGTAAGAGAATGTATATTTTATTAGGCTAGCCATGTGATACAAATGTATTAACATAATATGCTTTATCAAAATATGTATAATTTACTTATTTATTATTGTAATCTATAAAATATTCAAATATATTATTTTAGATTGTGGAAGAGTATATACTAATGGCAAAATATCGATGGCCAATGGTAAAAAAGCTGTCGCTGGAACAGCACCTTGGAATGTTGGAATATATCAATTAAATAAAGATACTTCCAAATATGACTTGATATGTGGAGGATCAATAATTGCTCCAAATTTAGTAGTTTCGGGTAAAGACTAGAGAATTTAAAAAAGGAATACATTTTAATTCAATACAATTTTTAGCTGCTCATTGTTTTTGGTACCAAGATATATTATCTAATAAAATATCAATAAACGACGGTTCATATAAAGTTGCTGTTGGAAAATATGATAGAAATTTCACAGTAGTTGACAATGAATTTACTCGAATAATAAATGTATATTTTTAATTTTAAAGTTTTATCTTATGATATCCGTATAACATTAAATAACAATTTTTATAGATTGAAACTATTTACTTAAATGAACATTTTTCTGGAGCTCATGGTTATTTTGCTAATGATATAGCTGTTATTGTGTTATCGAATAGAGTTGCTTTTAGTAATGTTGTTGCGCCTATTTGTATCGATTGGAGTGGTAAATACAATATATTGAATGGAGTTGAAGGAAAGGTAAATTTTTTGTTTGATAATTATATAAAAAACATACAATTTTTGCAAATATTTACAAATTGTGAATGTAGCCAGTTATCTTTGGTAAAGTTTCCCCCTCCATTAATTTCTTCACAATTTAGTTGTGAGGACTCTTTAATATTTTAAAAATGAATTATAATCAATTATTTAGAAATTGCGCTCAAAAATTTGCTGTTTCTGCCTTGTAATTTTAACGAATTTAATTGGCGCTCACTTCACGCATATAATATATCTTTTTTGCCGGTTTTTAAATTAAATTGTTGTCGTCTTGAGTACTTGTATAGAAATACTATAAATAATTATTTAAATTCCGAAATTGTATTTGATTTGTATTGAATTTATAGTATTCTTTTCAATATTGACCAATAAATAATCTTTTTAATCGAATTGCTAAGCTACTAAGCCTTATTATAATTGCAAATATGAACGAATATTAAAATTTCAAACATTCGCGATTCGCACATCACACATACAAAAGAAGCTTAATATAATATATCATAAAATTATAGAACAATAATAAATTATAATATAGTTGTATATTTCAAATCCATTTTATACTTTTTCAGATTGTTGGCTGGGGAAAGACAGAAATGGGTACAGCAAGTTCATTTTTATTAGAAACTTATTTACCATACCTCGACCAATATTCTTGTCGAGATACTTATACGAATGGATTTGATATATTTGTAACTCTTGATAAGTTTTGTGCTGGATCCACGTTGGGTAAAAAAAATATTGAATTATCAGTATTATGAAATAATTGTGCTTTTTTTTTCAACGGCAAACTCTACTTATAGGTGCACTTGTATTTAACACTAAATGTTAAATGTGTATACGTATTTTAAATAAAAAGACTTTTAAAAGTTATTTAGTCAAAATAATTACAT
Source organism: Rhopalosiphum padi (assembly GCF_020882245.1). Classification (NCBI taxonomy): domain Eukaryota; kingdom Metazoa; phylum Arthropoda; class Insecta; order Hemiptera; family Aphididae; genus Rhopalosiphum; species Rhopalosiphum padi. Next base: position 3,970,818 of record NC_083598.1, on the reverse strand, counting down.
TTATGAATTATTATAAAGATATTAATTCTCTTAATTTATTAAGTAACCTCACTTTTTTTAACAATATACATGATTCAATAGGTATTTATCATGGGCAATTCGAATTTTTACATTTCTTTACTAAATTATTAAAGTGGTATAATTCTATGCCAGTTACGTTGGCTACATATTATTTTAATATTTCTACAAATTCTTTAATTTTGTATTTTTGTATTTGTAATTTCTGTTATAAGTGAACTTATTGAAATTCAATTTTTTACATTTATTGAATATTATCTATTTAGCTTTAATATTTTGCAAATCATTAATGCTTAACAAATCATATTATTTATGGGATTGTATTTTGTTACGTCTATACTCTAAATATTTTAAAGCTGATAATCCATGTATCATAAAATTAATACATAAGTTCTCATAAAAATATTTATTCAGAAGTATTGTAGTTTATACGACTAGTTTTTTACACCAAATTTCTATAATTAGCTCAAAAGACCTAAATACATAATGAAAATATAATATAATATATTATAAAATAATTTGACTTACAAACATTTTTATACTTATGTGTGAATAATTTTTATTGTATAACTAAGATAGTTATTTTTAATTTAGAATAAGTAGTGAATGAAGGGAACAACGCTACATTGATGTAGTCTCAACTTTATTATTCATCGTAAAACAAACTTTGTTAAATGGAATACTTGTACGATATTCAATAACACTAAATTATTGTGTTTAAGGTGAAATCACCAAACCAAACGGATAAAATAATATTGTATTTTCACTAAAACAAAGAAACTAAAAATAACTCATATAACAGTATACCAAAAAAAAACTAAAAAATTAATATCTGCCATAATGCTCTATCCATAATATCATACATAATAAAATCATCTCAGACCGTTGTTTTTTAGAATACGGTATTCGCTACAACTGTGTGTCGTATAATTTGTAAAATTTCTTGTTCATTTTTTTGGGAAGTTGATTAATTGAGTGATTCATTAAAGATTATTATTGACTTTAATATATAATTAAAATTCAAAATTTAGTATAAAAAAAGAGTCATGGATGAATTTCATTGAGTTATCAGCTAACAGTTATGTTTTTTATTATTTGCATTAAGTGGTTATGTTATATAATGTAGTATTATTTTACTATCATGTTTCAAATCATCTCTACCATATTTTGGAAGGTATATAATATGCTATATCACATACTCTTATAATGTGCTGCTTTTACATAATTATTGTCAGTTATAAAAAATGTAAATCTGGATTACATAAACTACTCAATAACATTAAAATGCTTAATTTATGTCTTATAATTAATAAAATATTTTTAGTTTCAGAGCAATACTTGGATGAAGGAGATAGCGGTTCAGGCTTATCATTTTTACACTCAAAGTCTTATTATTTAACCGGTGTATTGAGTCTTATAGAATCATCCTCCAATAACTCAATTGCACTCTTTACGGATATTAAGCACCATATTCTATGGATTCGTCGACTGTATAATAGACTTAGCTAAATACAATAAGAGTTGGAAGTCACATACAGATAATTCCTTAAATTATATATGTATAATCAATAATTACCTTGTAGCAAAATGCTCTGCCGACAATCATAATACATTTTTTTTTTAATATATCAATGCAATATTTTTGTGTCAAATTCTATTTTTATATAATATCTCATTATATAATAACTTTAATTTTGTAATCATACATTTAAATTATAAAACTGAAACTGAGAAACATAAATTTTTTTACAAAATTTTGGTTTATATTAAGATTGTTATTAAAATAAACGTAAAAACGTATACATATTTGTGAGATTTCTTGTAAATATGTATGTTTATACATTTGTGTAAATTTGATAGTTATAAAATGAGGATACAAGAAAATACAATGATTATATTTATTAACAATGGTTATTAAATGTTTATTGAAAAGTCGTATAACGTGTTCAAAAAAATAAAAAATACATCTCTTAACGACGTATGTTCATGCTTTATTTTTTATAATTTCTAAGAAAAACTTATCGTATTACAATTATTCATATCTGATTGTACAATAATTAATTATTATAATATATACCGATCGAGAACGAAATTGCATCAGACTATTTATGAATATGCACTGATTTCGTTTAGATTATTCAAATGTTCTATATGAACGCGTACGTCTTTGATCACCGGAACCGGATAATATGATAATATGTATATATTTTAGCAACATCTTCCCTGAAATCTAAAGTACAATAGTACAAACGATTGACAAGTTCTTATCTAAACCAAATTAATATTTTATCGAAGATATTGAGTAAATGGGTAAAATATTGAATAATATTTTTATTTGTATTTTTTTTTACTAATTAATAACTTCATGCTTGTGTATGTGAGTGATCGTGATTTTCAACAGCGTATAAACCAAAACATTAGATTTTTAAATATTGAAATAACTAATAAGTAATATTTAAAATTATCAGTTAAATATTTTGTAGCGACTGGATCAATCCAATATCATTTAAAAGATCAAATAGTAATTGATGAAACAAATAACGCAATATATGAGATGGCTAATTATCAGTTTCCTTTAAATAATGTAGTAGATCTAAATACATTTGAAGGTAATATAAGTGGGAACCAACAGTTCAGAACTCATTGGTAATATATCAATAATAGAAATATAACACTTATATAATAAACAATATGTTTATTCCAAATTAAAATTATAAGTTAATAAAGTATTATCCTTGAATAATAGATCCGTGATTTGGAAGTTTTAATGAAGAATCTTAAAATATATTGAAAATTTGGTTTTTTTTCAGAAAAAGGTAATAATTTTTATTTTATTCTGATTTTCACAGAACATATCAGTTTTACCAGAAATTGTGTAAGAACATTATTTATAGACAATATTTAAATATACAATTTAGATTTCATACAATTTTATGCCTAATGCAATATATTTTGAATTCAATTGGAAGAATCCTAAAACTACCCTGTTTATCAATATTCAACCCGCTTGCGGCACCTGAAGGCGGTTATAAATCATCACCAAATTTAACCCGCATAACTTTCGTATGGTAATAAAAAAATTGGGAGGGTGAGAAATCAAAAATATTTAACTTTCCTTAACCATATTACTATATAAGGGCCACCCTAATGAAGATATCTATGTTGATTAAAAAATTGTATCGACAAATATTGATCTATTAACATTAATAATTTTTGAAAGTGATACAATACTGTGAAAAATACTAGATGTTTTATCACATTTATTTTATATTTTTGTAAACCCATTTAAAGGACTTATTTTTAGTTAAAATATTTTGCCTTCTAGAAATGTATTGCTTGTATTATTACCTCCGTCTGTCACCGCCGGTTAGCGAAATAGCACGACCACCCGCATTTCCTCTTACTGTACGTTGTCGCGTTAGAACTGGCGTGCACCAAAATATTATATAAGTTTTAATCGGCGTTTATTTTAATATACAGTAGAACCTCATTAATCACGACTATATGGGGCTCTAGGTTGTCCGAATTATTGAAAGTCCGGATTAAACAAAATAACCAAAAATCTTAAATTATAAATTAAAAAAAAAATATATTGGATATTAATTTATTATTCAAACTAAATATAAATACATATGTATGTCTTACAATATTTAACCTAAAAATACATGATACATAATACATATAGGATATTTTTAGAATTCGTTTTCTCGTTTATTTTAATCTATGACATAAACTAGCGTAATTTACGTATTATAAATGGCTGTCCGGATTAAGCGAAGTCCGGACTAATGAGGTCCGAATTAATGAGGTTCTACTGTATTACATATTCTTATTATTGGTAATATCGAAATGACATATATAATTATAGTTTATTTGTTCTACCAAAAGGTGTCGAGTACCCAACGACTCTGAAAATTTGACGAATATGCTGAGAAGTTGAAGTTATCATTATACGAGGTCATAAATTTACCACGGCTTTGATGTTGTGAATTCAGTGAAGTTTTTGTCGATTAGTGCTGTTAGTCGTAGTCTGTTCAACGTGTATTCTAGTTGACAAGTTGAGTCTTACTATATTTTATATGTAGATAGTATGAAGCCGGTTTGTAAAACTTATTCGATTGTATGTTATTCGTGATACAAGACCTTGAATATTTCAGTACTAACGCTTATTATAAAATATGTTTTTGAGTTCCGAGATTCGTCGTAATTTCATTACACTATCAGCATCAACTACGTATTAACATCATAATATTATAGCAATTTAAAAGACCCAATAGTATGTGTTCAGTGTTGTTGTAACGTTGTATTCGTTTTAACGGCTCTTACATACTTGTTATCTTATAAAATTAATTAATTCTCTCCAGGTATTATCAGTGTTTATTATAATATTTTGTTCGTTAATTTACGACGAAATTTGGATAAGTGTTAAATGTATTTAATTTGTTATAACTAATATACATAAATTGATTGTTGACATTAAACATGTAGTTATCTTAATTTTAGTTCTGGATTGACTATGACGGTGATACATTTCTGGTTGATATATTCATGTCTAATTTTTGGTAAGTGATATCAATATTAACAATATTATAATAACAATAAAAAATAATATCGGGTTATAATGATATTCTATAATGTTAAACTTTAAAAGCTATAATAAAATTACATATCTATAATAAGTGTCTATGAGTTCTGATTACAAAAAGTACTTGTATAAGTATAGATTCATAAATAGTAATATATTTCGTGTAATTATACTGAGCTGTCGTTAACACCGATAATTTCGATGAACACGAATACACGAAACACACACATTTTACTGTATAAGCATTTTACCGATTTCGTCGTTTTCAATAAAGTGATCGCGTCGAGTCATCAACTCTAAAGAATCCCTTTTAATACGTTTATATAATTATATGTGTACATAATAATTAGGTATACGTGCGACTTTAAACAGTGGTGTTGGTGTATCGTCTTTTATATAACGAAAACCACATTAACTTTTTAAATAATCACAGTGAGTTAAACCGTTCAGGTTACGCGTGTATTAAATCAGAATTATCAAACTAAATTTATTTTTGTTTACCGAGTGTAAACTACAAAAACAATTTATGAATTTACCTCACTCACTTAAATGTTTATTACCAGACACTACATAATATTATATCTCCGTTGTTTGTCCATTAGTCGATCATAAGAACTTATATGACTAGTAATAGTTACATGATATTATAGCGTTCTTTTTTTTTCGTCGATCTAAATCAGCAGTATACAATTAAGTTTGTTTATTCAATTAATTTATCAAGTTAGTTTTGTCTAGTGTATAAACGTATGAGGCGTGTAGGTGCAGAGTACTCGATGACTAATATATTTTAATGTGCTTTGCCAAGTTACCTATGTGTGGCGTCTTCGTCCTTCTTATCGTAGACCTGGAGTAATAAATTTTCGACATCTTTTCTCTTATGTCAACTAACTACTTAGGGAAGTTCTTTTATTAGTCATGAATATACGAAACGCACACCATAACATATTATGCATTTAATGCGCATGTAGTATTATGTATAAAAACAGATTTGCGGGACGATACAATAAATAAATACATAATAAATGTTTTAATGCTTTTTAAAAACATTTTATTGAGTGCATTGTTCTTTTTATAATAAATAATAATACCAACATCAAGATTGTAGAACATAATAATTTGTATAACAGTCATAAGTAAAATTAGAAAAAAATATAGGTTCACCAATAAAATATAAATGTATTATTAAAAAAGAAACTAGAATTTTTAGTAAATATATATTATTTATTTAACACAACTGTTTATTTTTATTTTATAAACGTATAAGGCGTATAACTAATCGAAAAATAAATGCATTCAGTGTCGTCTATTGGCCTAGGGGGCGTATGCAAGGTAGTTATTTGCCACTAAATATGATTTTAATAGAAATCTTATATTGAGTGATCGTTGGTAGGGAACTTGTGACTATTTTCCATTTTTCTATTTACAAAGGAAATATATTTCGATTATGTAGGTCCTACGTAAGTGCTGATATACTTTTGTCACAAAAATTATTATTATTTATTTATAGGTTTAAAGGTGCATTATTAATGGTTGTATACGTAAGATGTATTATGCACTCAAATCGACTTTCAAAATAAAAATTCTAAAAAAAAAAAGTAATCACATTTAAATTTTAATTAATAAATACTTACCAAAGAAACTTCAATACTATATTTTAATATTGTACTATTTTCAGTTACCTTTTTTGTATATATGAATTAATTATTCAAATAGTAATGTATATTTTAGTGTTGTATGGAATTTTTTTTTTTTATGATAATGCATAATATAATGCGATATTTTACAAAGTAAACAATATATGTGAAAAGTATTATATAATATTAATTCTGATTATTTTTATGTGTGATAATATTAATCCAATAAACATTATTATTGCATTTACTTTTCAAACATTTAATTTATTATAATTTATTATTTCAGGAACTGGAATTTTGTGTGACCATAAACTTGAAAGACGACAAGCTGGTGCCAGATGCTCAAAGTAAGTTATTTATTGTTGTATAAATTAACAGCCATTTTTTCTAAATTTCGAAAAGATGGATAGTTGGGTTCCTATAGCTCTAAGGTCCATAACAAGCCTCGTCGTACAATTTACATCCACTACATACATGCATTAGGTATACTTAATATTAAATGTAATCGTGTGTTTCTTATCTTTTAGTGATTATAAAGAACTAATATCCATTATATTTTATTTTTATTGTGTAAAAAATAATGTTGCTTATTAAATCATCAACATTTTGTTCACCAAGTATTTTCAAAGACACAAGAAATATACAAATGTACAATAATTGCACATATTATTTATGTTACATTAAACCCACTTAACTATTTAATATTGTTGTTGTGTAAATTGCAGCATCTATTATTATTCGATAATTATTCGTTGTTAGTGTCGCTATGAGCATTTCGCTCACACAATTGCCATTTTAAGAACCACTGGTTCAAATATTATTAGATTTTGACAATATTATATATATGTTTCATTTAGTTATTTACTAAAATGATTACGGAAAAATATTAAAAGCTATAAATAAACTGACAAGGTTATCGAAGCCCAATTTTGCCATATACGGATTAATACCGTGTAGTTAGTACTCGCGCCTCACAGATCGCCTTATCGTATAATTTATAATTATACTGTTTTTATTTTCGGTTTATTTTTTTGTTATTTTATTAAAAAAACATTATTTGTTTATGTAATATGCTGTTCCATATGCAAACTTAAGCTATATAATAAATTGTAATTTGTAATTATAGACCTAAATAATATTAATAAATTACAGGACTTCAAAAAATACTTTTAGTTGTTCCGATGGACAGTGTATTGTAAGATCGTCAGTTTGTGATGGGCGGAAAGATTGCTCAGATGGTTCAGATGAAAGCAAAGAAATGTGTAATCGATACGAGTACGGAACGAGCAAAATAGGTATATACAAATATTTTTATGACAATTAATATTATATTATAATATTAAAATGTATTCCGTAATATTCTATTTTATATTTAATTTTTAATTTTCTTAACTATTACTAAATTTCAATAATTTTGTTTATACTATAAAAATTAAGATTTAGAATGAACAATATAGTCCAGGGAGTTACAATTGCGTAAGTTTGTCTCTTTTAGTAGCACGAATGCATATGTTAGAACAGCGGTTCCCAACCTGTGGGGCGTATACACATCGCTGGGGAGGCGCAAGCAGTCATCACAAAGTAAAATTTTTATTTATCAAATGTAAAGTAAACAAAAAGATTATAATTTTTTCAATTTATATGTGGGGGGGGAGGCGCGAGATTTTTGAAAATCTACAAAGGAGGCGTAGAATAAATAAAGTTGGGAACCACTGTGTTAGAATCATTTCGTTTATTAAAGATATTATTTAATATTTTGTATTGATAACATAGTAAATTAAGTAAAAATGTAAAAAGTGTGTGTTTCTATTAATTGTATTACCTATTCAATCAGGAATATCAGAGATTATAAAAATATCTTTTAGGAGACTTAAATTCTGTGTATATTATATCCAAAAATATGTTTATCGCATAATATGAATTCTGTTATGACTACGGGCATTTTAACGAAATGGCCGCAACTCAGATATATTTACCTACAATTGGCGTGACCTATTATAATATTATCAAGTATTATATTTAATTATCTCAAAAATCGTACAACTAGTATGCAGCAAAAATTAATAAATTAATAAGGTTAGATTAGGTATAATCTTTTTATGTAAATTTTTATGCAATAGGTGAGTTGATTCCCGAGACCTTTCTCATGTATTAGTTGATTCCCGGGTCATTAATGGGTACGTACGAGTTGATTCCCAGGTCATTATATATTTTATTCACTAATCAGTAAAATATTCGGGAGTAACCAAATTGGTTCCCGTTTGAAAAAGGTATTTTATTAAGTTGAGCCGAATTGGTTCCCGTTTGCGTACAGGTAATTTTTAATTTAATACAAATTGTTGCGAATCGTTCCATTCAAAGCTGAATAAAGAATTTACAAGTGCCCATCCTAATATATTTTATTTTATGGAAACTTTAAATAGCATTCAAACATTAAATTACATAAAATTTCGAAGTAATAATACTAGAAAACTAACTAGCAAACAACAAAAAACCAACAAGTACTTGGAAAATTGTATGACTGATTATATTAATAAGACTATAGTTGACTTCCAAATCAACGATTTAAAATTGTATATATTCTATCTTTTTTTTTATAACACACATTAACGCACATTTTTAACCAAGCCTACTTTTAAGTTGACAGTCCTAAGCTATTAAAATTGAGAAGGAAAATGTGCGTAATTAAACGGGAACCAATTCGGCTTAACTTAATAAAATACCTTTTTCAAACGGGAACCAATTCGGGATGTGGGGTTGGAGCTCGGGAACCAATTCGGTACCAGCCAAATATTCAGGCCATTAGCATATTAACCTAATCTCAAAATCTATAAATATTTGAACAGGTGCGAGTGTCATACCGTGCAAACTACAGTGATCAACGAAATATTTGAACGCTATAGCTCGTAAAAGATCTTTTGTTTGTCGGGTAGCAAGAAAAATACAAATGGTATAATATACGTCATCTTTAAATCCGTGAATGGTAAAAAGTTGAGTAAAGTACTTAGGGCAGACATTAAAAGTTCCATCCATATAAATGTCTGTGACGTCACATAAAACGTTCAAATTACGTTCAGTAGAAAAACCTATAATGGAACTCCCGCTATTATTAGCAAATATAAACTGTTCATTGTCATTATAGTTGTGTAGTTCATAGATTCTAAAATTGCATGTGTCTCCATGGCGCTTTTTGGCAGTGAAGGATGAATAGTAGAACGATCTCGATGTATATTATGCCGTACTAGAGATAAGTCATTATTAGTTAAAGTACTTTTATATCTCCGTGTTTCAACTCTCTGCGAATTAATATTGAAGGCTTCGCAAAAACATCTTCAACAGCTTTCCTTTTTTAAGGAATTGCTCAGCGCTTGCCGCTCACTAATATTTTCGTTAATTTTGTCATGCTTATGATCTGTGTTGCTTTCTATAATCTTATTGTTATCGATTTTTAAATAACACCTACTACGGTTTAGACTTTTCACTCAATATAAATTCCATATTTATTCAAAAATGTACACTTCGAAAAAAACACAACGACACAATTTATGTTGAACTAATAATGGTTGCAACAATACTGGAACACTCCAAATATTCTAGATTATGTTCAACTATAAAAACTGCTATCTAACTATCTAAAATCAATTATCATGATAAATGACATATATGTTATATATATATATACGTAGGTAATAATAATGACGATAATCTTTGATAAAGCGTTCGACCAACACGCATTCGCGTGCGACGTGTAATGATTTTTTTTTTTTTTTTTTGTAAATTCGCGCGTGGTCTCGGTGGACATATGAGCGAGATGTGTGTGACGGTCGAACTATTTATACGGTCGTAAACTCTTTACTCGTGCAATCTATTGATAATCGATGTACAACAATAGGGAATCAACTCGTACGCAGCCCATTTTTAAACCTTCAACATATCTTGAATTTGGTAATATTTTAACTTGTAAAATTGTATACATTTATTAATTATTATCATCTGAAATATAACGAAATATAATATTAGAATGCGGTCGAGTATATAACACTAGCAATTCAGTATCGACCACCAATGATATGAAAAAACTTATTGGAAGAGCACCATGGACTGTTGGAATATATAAGAAAGAAATAAGGAGTTCCTATTATATTTATGTGTGTGCAGGATCAATTATTGGTCCAAAACAAATCGTATCTGGTAAAATCTTTACACATTGTATTTACTAAGAAATTAAAATTAATTCAATAATATTTTTAGTTGCTTCATGTATTCGGGAATCATCCTATTTGCCTGCCAAAATATCAATAAAAGACATGTTCAAAGTTGCTATTGGAAAAAACCTGAAAAGTTTCCATACAAAATTCGAAACAGTTGACAATGAATTTACTCAAATAATGGATGTAAGTTATTAATTGTATATTAAAGTTTGAAATATTGTTAAAAAAATTTTACAGGTTGAAAGTGTATACGCGCATGAAAATGTACATGATGAAAATAAACAATTGGAATATAATATAGCTGTAGTTGTGTTATCAAAAAGAATTACTTTTAGTGATTATGTGAAACCTGTTTGTATTGATTGGAGTGGTAAATACAAAGTAAAAAATGGAACTAAAGGACAAGTTGGTTTAAAGTATTATTAATTAAATATTGAAATTGTGATGTAATTCAAATTAGTTGTATAAGCTATCGTAATTAGCCCTTGTAAATTTCTATGTTAAGCTAAATTCCATGATTTATAATATTAAAAATTGTATCAAGTCGTACTTTCTTTAACTAATAAATTACACCCAGTGCCAACACGTATAAATAATAGTAGTTAATATTATACTTTATCGTTATTAATGCAAATTTTATATACTTCAACAGATTCTTACTTGGAAGTATGGGGAAGAATCCTCTTTATCAGAAACATCTTTATCATATTTCGACAGTAAATCTTGTCAAAATAAATATAAATCAAAAAAAATGGTATATCCTATGACTAATGATACGTTTTGTGGCATGTCTGAAATAGGTATTTAATATTTAATTGTCAATAGTTGCCTTGAAATCTTTATTTTTTTTAATTAACTTACCCTAAGTTTATTATAAATTAAATATTTAAGACTAAATATTTTTAAAATGGTTATCACACTGTATATGACCATCACAAGTTAGGAAATAACTTATCACATTTTTAATTGTTCGTTAATCAATGAGGATAATAAAATAACAAATAGTTATTCATAGGTGGTATTATTAAATAATTTATGTATATTTCTTAGAATATAATAATAAATCAAGTTTTACTACGCTATTTAAATTAGAAAATAGATCCTCATGAACTATATATTAATACTCTATAGAATCTATAGTATAGATCTTGATTAAAATGTATACAAATATAATTTGCACATCTATTAAAAATTAATATCGATGAAAAAATACAATAATTCACGTTATTGTGTCAGACATTAGTTATACTTATATTTTATTATACAAATACTTCCAGGATCCTCTCAATAGACACCATAATGAATCAATGAGAATTAAAAAAATACTCTATTTATAGTAAGACCAATAAGTAACAGTATCTTAAAATTTTACTCAATTAATCCGGAGAAAACATATATACAGTTGCTCAAAAAGCCAAGCGGGAGTAGGAGCTTCGGTAAATTGGAATTATACAAAACTTATATATATATATATATATATATATATAAATTAGACCTTTCCTTTTCTCATAATACAACACAATATTAATTCCATACAATTCGTCAACGTGCTAAAGAATTATGCAATGCGTATACGAAAAACATACTATATGTAGTGAGGTAGTCTAGCTAGGGCATACAAAGAGTAAACAAGTGCAACAAATTTTTAAGAAATTATCACTCTGTTTTCATATCTTCAATGTGGGTAAAAGTTAAAAATATATCCAAATTAATATTGTTGATAAAATTAAGACCAAAAATATGCAATAATAATAATAAAAAAAACAATACTAAATTATATAATTTTTCAGTATGCGTTTATTATGTAGGATAACATTTTTTTCATTAAAAGATTATATAAAGAATTATAAATTTAAATTTATTAGCAAAATTGTCTACACCAAAATAGTTAAATATTAGATTTTAGTACATTCTTTGGGGGGGAAAGAAGGGCAAAAAACAGTTTCCTTGGGGCATAATATTCTTAAGACAAAGCTCTGTTTATTGGTTAATTGTGTAATGAATGGGTACCATTACTTACAATAACAGTCTGTAAATATATATTTAATATGATATTATAAAAAAAAATATTTTTGTTTCAGGACAAATCGTTAATTTATATTATTACGGCTCAGGACTAACCTTTGTACACTCTAACAATTCTCATTTTTTAACTGGAGCAGGACTTTACATTGAAGACACAGAAATTGAAAATAGAACAGTCGTACATTTTACAGATATTAAATACTATACTGATTGGATTCGAAACATATATATTAAAAATTTAGACCATGTTCGTATATCAGGTTCTAGCTACTTATACATTTTGGCTATATTATTGTTATATTTATTTCTAGTTTAGATTCGAAAATAAAATATTTTGTAATGAATAAAAATCATTTCATACCAATTATTAACGTTTAAAATTTTTATAGGATATACCTTTTTGCATTTTACCAGACGTTGAAGGAGTTATATATTCTGATGAAGGTTCAAATGAAATGTTAGCTCATGGTACATTAATTAATCAGTATCGTACCGTAATTGAGAACTGCGATGTTGGATATTATAAAGCTTACCCCAGAGGTTTAAGAGTATGTCAGGGAAATGGAAAATGGTCCTCGACTTTCGATAAATTGTGTATTAGTAAGTTTTGTATTGTCATTTATGTGCTATAATTATTATTTATTTGAAAAATTGAATTCCGTGTATTTGGTTATATTTGATAATAATTTTTCATGTTTTTAGAAATGTGTCCGCCTCTTTTATCCGATAGTTTAGATATTAAATGTACTCTTGATGGTAAGTTTACTAATTGCTCAAATCCGTCGACTCCCGAAACAATAGCTGTACCATCATGTAAACCAACCCATACATTACCAAATGGACAAGAAGAGACTCCAATTGAATTGATTTGTCAGTCTGATGGAATGTGGAATAATCAACTATACAAATGCAATCCACGTAATTTTGTTTTTATCACGAGACAAATGTATTTAATTAATATATTATATTTTACTAAGCTATATCGATAAACGAATTCTATTGTTTATTTTCTAAATTTTATATATTACGTACTACAAACAATCGTATTACTAATTTAGATATAAGATTAGTTAAATTATGTATATTATTTAACTTTTAACATCATTATATATTATAAATATATTTAACAAACTTATTAATTATTATAATTTATAAAATATTCAAATATTAATTTAGATTGTGGCAGAGTATATAATAATGGAAAAATATTGATAGCCAATGGTAAGAAAGCTAATGTTGGAACAGCACCTTGGAACGTTGGAATATATCGATTAAATAAAGCGAATTCAAATTATGACTTGATATGTGGGGGATCAATAATTTCTGCAAATTTAGTCGTTACTGGTAAAAAAAACTATAATATTGTGTATTTACACAAGAATGAATATTAATTAAATATATTTTTTTAGCGGCTCATTGTTTTTGGTACAAAGGGATATTGTCTAAAAAAATATCAATAAACGATGATTCATATAAAGTTGCCGTTGGAAAATATGATAGAAATTTCACAGTAGTTGACAATGACTTTACAAGAATAATGAATGTAAATAGAATTAATCTTAAAGTAGACATTTTATAACAGTATTTATATATAAATTTAACTAATTTTATAGGTAGACATTATTTATTTACATGATCTTTTCACTGGAAATCAAGATTACTATGCTTATGATATAGCTGTAATGTTGTTATCGAACATAGTTTCTTTTAGTAATGTTGTTGCACCTATTTGCATCGATTGGAGTGGTAAATACAATGTGTCAAATGGTGTAGAAGGAAAGGTAAATTTAGTGTTCTTTAATGCTAGATTATAATATACGATATTTGAAAATTTATGAAAAATATAATATAATTAGTGTTAAGATATTTTATGAATAAATTAATAAATGAATTAATCCTCAGAACTTTACAAATTTTGAAAAATGAATAATAATTAATAACCAATTATTTGTATATTGAGGGCTTAACAATATATTTTTACTTCCTTGTAATTTAAAAATAATTATATAAATTTAAATAAGAAATAAACTTATTAAATTTAATTGAATTTATATTATTCCTTCCAGTATTACCCATTGTCAATTTGTTTGTATAGCAAAAACCGTTAAATACTTTTCTTTATGATTTATAAATGTTGATAATTTCCAAGAAAAAAATTGAAAAATAATCTCTACATCGAATTCTTAAACCACTTTAAACCTTATTTTATTTGCATATCAAATCTGATATTTTTAAGTATTCACACCTACAAAACAAATATTAGTATAGTTAATTATAGAATAATATAATAACTATAAAAATAATATAATAAAATTGTGTTTTTAAAATCTTTTAAATACTTTTACAGATTGTTGGCTGGGGAAATACAGAAAAAGGTACATTAAGTCCAGTTTTATTAGAGACTTCTTTACCATACCTTGACCATGATTCTTGTCGAAATATGTATACCAATGGATTTCATATATTTGTAACTCTTGATAAGTTTTGTGCTGGATCTGCGTCGGGTAATAAAATATTTAATCATCACTACAATTAAATCATTTTATTTTTGTTTTGCACAACTTACTTTATATGATTAATTGTATTAAACATTGCAATTTTAAGGTGTATTCACATTTTAAATATTAAATTATTTAAGTATAGTTTTTTCTGAGTAAATTAACTATTACTAACACGTAGAAACTACAAAATAACTCATATAATTCATTGCCATTCTTTACAAAATATTCTTAACAATAAATCATTAATAACGTTGATGAGGGTAATAAGGTTTGGAGAGTTGGTAAAATGAGTGATTGATTAAAGATTATTGCTGACCTTAATTAAATAATTTGAATTCTAAATAAAATATCCATTATGAGATATGGTTGAATTTCATTAAGTTATCAGCCAAACTTTTTTTTTTCACAATTGGCATTGAATGGTTATGTTGTACAATATATTATTATTTAACAATTATGTTTCAAATCATCTCTACCATATTTTAGATGGTATATGTGCTACATCACATATTCTTATAATGTGGTGCTTGTACATCGTTAGTTATAAACAATATAAATCTGCTCAATAACATTCAAATGCTTAATTTATGTATTATATATAAAATATGTTTAGTTCCAGGACAAGACATGGGCGAGGGAGATAGCGGTTCAGGCTTAACATTTTTACACTCAAAGTCTTATTATTTAACCGGTGTACTGAGTCTTAAGCAAAAATCTTCAAATAACTCAATCGCGCTTTTTACAGATTTTAAGCACCATATTCAATGGATTCGTCGACTGAATCAAAAACATAGCTAAGTCCAATAAGATTATGGTAATAACATACAAGTAATTTCTTTTAATTATATTAAATAATGATTTTGTAGTGTTGTACTGATTTACCGACGAACATCAATTTTATGGCAAATACAGTTTTTACATATCTCATTATACAATTACTTTAATTTTTTAATTATTCATTTAGACTATAAGATTAAAACTGATGAACACGCATTTTTTTTTACAAAATTTTGGATTATATTAAGATTGTTATCAAAATAAACAGTAAAACATAGTTTTAAATAAATTTGTTATTGATAAAATAAGATGATAAGAAAACATAATTATTATATTTATTAACAGTTGTCACAAAATATTTAAAAACAATATTTTTTGCTGGATAATGTGTTTAAGATAATATAAAAAAATATCTACAGTAATTAACGATGACGTATGTGCTTCTTTATTTGTTATGTTTTTAAAAAAATCGTATCGTAATACAATAATATATTCAAGCTAACTTAATGCTATTTATATCTGAGGTCGTTTATTATAATATATACGTTCGAAAACGAAATTACATAAGATTGTTTATGAAAATGCACTCATTTTGTTTAGTTTATTCGTCAAGTTTTCTACACAATCACGTTCAGTCTTCGGTCACCAGATATTTTTTATTGTATTTTAATCTACAGACAACTTGTCATCAGTTCTTATTATTTTTCCTTGGGCGGTAGCACTCCTGTCCCATAGCTTTTTCCACGTGAATTTTCCATAATTTTCCGGTCCCGATATTTTTTAAGTTTTTCTATTTATTAACTTACAAGTTACAATTCCATAGGCACAATAATCGACAGAAGAATAATGATAAATTAATGAATACGTATGATATATCCATTATTATTGATACTCATGATTAAAAGTAACTTATTAAGTTAAAAATTAATTTGAAAACCTAACCTAACCAAACCTAACCGAGTTAACGTTTTACATTAATTTTTAATTTTAATTCGTCAATTCCCAGCCTCAGTTCTTTTATTAATACACAATTCCAAACAATAAGCTAGCATAGTGAATAATAAAAATATATTTGTTTCTGTGAAGACTATCCATTGGCTATTCCTATTTGAACTGCAAATAATATAGCATCTAGCCCGAAGCACACGTGGCTGTTTCACGCCACATTCGATTATTATTGATGTATAATATTGTAATTCACGTGGATCGCAAGACAACTGCAGTTCGAGTGCAGCTTCGATAAGTTGTATGTGATCACAGAGTTTTATCAAACAACAAGACTATCATCGTAAAAATTCACTTTTATAAAATACCTAGTGTTATTATAGGTCAACGAATGCCTAGTTTGGTAAGTTTAAAAGTTCAAATAGTCGGAGACGAACAGAGGAATGTGCAATATATGTATAAAACAAAGTCAAGACAACACCTGGTGTGTGTAGCTCTATAACCTATTTATGTTTAATTATGAAAATGCTATTATGAAGTAATCGTCTCAATATTTAATATATACAGCATAAATAATTTAAATTTGGTTTTTTCTGAGCTAATTTGTATTCAATAAATTAATTATAATGTAAATAATGAGAACTATCAAACACAATCAATATCACAGTTATTATTTTTATATTAATATAATATAGTTGATGAATCACTGTTGGATTTGCACGTCTTCATTGTCGTCCCAAATGTAATAGTCTTTTCACTACCAGACCAAAAATGTATTTTATAAACGCCCACACATATCGTTCAATCACGTGATTACTATTATTGATTTAGTGTAAATCAGCAGAATAATTCTCGTCGTACAAAAACTGAATAGGAAACGCAATCTACATATACAACACATAATTTGGAATTATTACTTATATTTATAGCCAACATTACTGTTATAGTTACAGATATAATATACATATTGAATTGTATATAATTCTTGAAAACAATTAAGTTATGTTTATATTTAATTTGTTTATTATGCATATTATACGTGTGTATTATATTATTATAATAGAAGATAAAAAAAAATATGGGTTTTTACTTTTTAGGGCTATAATACAGTGGGCTTGTACGACGTTTAAAAATTTTAAAAACATTTAACAATGAAATTATACTGTTTATCACATATCACGTTCACCAAAAAAAGTTATACCATAATGCTAATAAAATAATTAAAATTATAAAATCGTGGTTCATCAATAGTTATTTAGAGCTAAAATTAAATAAAAATAAACATATAATCTTTAGTATTCATTATATATAAATCGTGATATACAATGGCAATTAAGCTTCTAAAATATTTCTCGTCAATAATATTTCGACTAATTATTGTTTTCTAAATAATATCAAAAGAGTTTATTCTACCAAATATCTAGGAATATATATTGGTTAACCTAACCTAACGTACGAATAGATTAAAAAATAAACTTAATTCGTAAATTAAATTATTTTATGTTTTTAAAGACCTGCGATATATTCTCGACAAACAACAACTTAGAATAATTATATGTATTTCCTTAGTTCAATCAATAATTGCATTTGGTATTGAAATATTGGATGGTGCCTATAAAATCCACTTGAACAAACTTAAATCGAATATGAATAAAATTATTAAATTCATCTTAAAAGTTTCTATTCTGATAAGTACTAAATGTATTTATCATAAATAAATGGCTTGGACTTTGATAAGCTATTTTCTAAAATGTACTTTACTAATAAGTTTTAAACATAAAATGTACTTATTACCATCTTGTAACTTTAATTTATTATAATACAAGATTTAAATTGTATATGAATGCGATGTTCCAAATTGTAAAAAGAAATTTAGTGAAAACATTTTCTTAAATCGTGCAATTTCATTATTTAGACAAATGGAAATAAATATTAGTCAGTTCCATATTTTATTATTATAAGCATTTTAAATAAACTATAATATTAAAGAAGATTAATTTATAATAATCTTATTGAAGTATATATAAATATATAACGTATATATGTATACTATGTAGGTATAATATAACATATTAACTAAGCATTTGTAGAAAATTATTTTATGAACTCACACCTTCAACAACAGAAAGGTGTACACACAATTATAACTAATGTTATGTAACTAAAATATTGTATAATATGTTTGTTTGTAATATATAAATTCTATTCTAGTACTGAAATTAAATACTTTATATGTGAATTTAAAAATTTCATTATCTTGCAATTTGCATATGGCGGTAAATTGATACTTTAGACCACATTTTATTTGGGCTTATAATATGATATCACTGTGATGTTTCGTCCTTTTTAGAAGATTATCACGCACCCGCCACGGCCGGCAGTGGAACACTTCCGTGGTGACTTGAGAGCCGTACTGCATGATATATAGACACGCCGGTATAACTCGTAGATTTTTTACAAGTTATAATAACTTAGAAAAATAAAATAATCAATAATTTGGTGGGTAATTACTAATTAATAGGTTCATTATGTTAAATATCATTGTTATTTTCAAAATTATCACCTAAACTAGCATTAAAAATCATTAATCAATCAACGTTCCAAACAACTGAAGAATAAGAAAAAATTATTTTATTTGAATATCATTTTCATCATCTAAGAATTCAATACAAAGATCAGAATGGCAAAACAATAATTTTGTCTTGAAAATGAAATTATTAAATCATTACAATAAAGTTATTTTATTCTAACAAAATATACACTATAAAAACACAAGAAATATTTATCATGATATTATGTTAAAAACAGTGACAACATTTAATATAAAAAGAAACTCGTATTCTAGGGTTATAAAGTGGTAACTAACTTTTTCTCCTTTTTAATTATTATTTTATGAATATTGAATATTAATATGATTTATAAGTTACAAAAATTAAAGTAACATGATTGAATCAAGTAACTCAAAGACCTTTTTTTCCAAAATTATGTTAATTATTTTTCATGTACCAGGTACAAGGTAAATTTAAAATGAATAACTAAAGTACATGTATTATAAAGATAGGTACAAATTCTAAAAAAAAAAAAACATTAGCTGCAGTAAAAATTGGAACGATACAAATTATTTAAAACTTGTTCACTTACTCACTCAATATTTTTTTATCAGATACCAAATACCTAAGTCATTTATCCTTTTGCGGATAATAAAAATGTATCAAGGTGGTAGTAAATAGTAATAAAGCATGCCTATACTTTCCGTCGCTCTGATTTGTATACTTTAAATGATTTTTTAAGACAATAATTTGTTTATTTCATTAGTTAATCGGTAAAAATACCCAAAGAGGAAATACCCGTGGAAAAATACGCCATAAAAAAATACCCCAGAGAATTGGATAGTTAATTAATATAATATATCACACTATAGTTGTCTCTTATGAACGGATAGTTAATAATATTATGTACAAAATGGTTCTCAGAAATAGATGATTATTACTTATGTAAAATTAAATAACTACATAATAATGGTTGAAAAATTCAACCTTAAATATGTTATATTAATTATTATTTATAATTATACAAATTGTATTATTGAGTCTTACACAAATAAATGAATAGTATACAACCATTAAAAAAATAATAATTTAGGAAATCATAATTTACGATAGCACACGCGACGATTTACATGATATCGGTGTTTTTATTATCTATTTCAAAATATTTTTTAGGCATCTATGACTTGGAACCAGTCATTGATGTTATTACCACTAGCAAAAAAGTAATTTGCAGTAATCTAAACAATTTACTGTATACACAGTAAAAACATATAACTAAACTATATTAATAAATTATGTTTAACTTTAAATTAATGGTAGTAAAATATTACTTGAGTAGCTAAAATGTCATATAACAGTAAAAATTATGAACTTTTTTATGAATAAAGTGGTGTAAATCAGTTAATCAGTAGGTTGACTAATTAATATTTTGCTATTGTTAACTTCAAGGCGCTAATATCGAAAAATAGATTTCCTTTATTACTAGTAATAATATCCTACCTGCAGGTTAGCTGTCACAATGTCACAAAATAACTAACATGACGTTTTCGTTCACTGCAACTGCGTCGAGTAATGTAAGTTATTATATTTATGCTCAAGTATTGTGATTTGTGAATGTTAAATATTAAATACAATACCACCGTTTTTTTTTCGGTTATTATTTCCTCGGGTATTTTTCTACGGGTTTTTCTGCCTCGGGTTTTTCCTCGATTCATTTGATTACAAATCGTACAAGTCGGTTTTACGTGTAAAAAAGTGTGAGGCGTGTAGTAGATGCCGTGTACTCGGCGGTTCTGATACATCTGCATATTTTTAATAAATATATGCTGTACTGAGGGCTTCAATTATACGTGTGGCATTTTGTTTCCTCTTCTCTCAATACCGAGATTTATAAATTGGCCATGCCCCCACCGTCGCGTACTTGGGAAGTTGTTGTTGTCGACTTGTGCCGTCAGAGTCTGTGTATTACAGTGCATTACAGTAGAGGCTTACTATTATATATGTAGATAGGTCAAATCCGGTTTAAACACAACTCGTTATATTTCGTGTTATTCGTGATAAAAACGTATTTAGCAAGACCTCGAGTGTTCAAATACTAATGCTTATTATTACAATATATTTTCGAGTTCTGAGATTCGTAATTTCATTGTACTATATTCATCATCATCGTCGAATTACGTATTAGTATCATATAGCAATTTGAAATATCCAATACTCTGTGTTCAATGTTATCGTGAATTTGTATTTATACTAACGACTCTTACATATTAAGTTAAAAATGAATTAATTATATTCAGATATTGGCAGCAGTGATTTTTAAATATTATATTATATTTTACTATAATTAAATGTTTGTTAATGTACGGTAAACTATTGTTTAGTGTTTTGCGACGTCCATTTGATATAACTTATGTATGCTAAAATTGCTTTTTAATAATACAAAATATATTTACCTTGATATTAGCTCTGAATTAACTATGAAGGTGATGTTTTCCTGGTCGATATATATGTGTTTCATTTTTGGTAAGTTATGTCCATATTAATAATATTATAATAATACTAAAAAATAATATCGTGTTATAATGATATTACGTCTATAATATTAAATATGTAAAATCTAGAATACCAAAACTTATCTTTGATGAAAAGTTATGAGTTCAAAATCTAAATGTACAAGTATTGTTTGGAAACTAATAATTTGTGACATAATTATTCTGAGCTGTTGTTTGCACTGATTTATTCGATACACACAAATAATCGAAACACACATAACTTAAAAAATAATCATCTTATCGAAACCGTGATGTTCTATAGAGTTATACAGTGTCCGGTTCGGAAAAATACTTCTAAAGAATTCCTTTTATACTTCTAAAGAATGCCTTTTGACTCTTCAAATCCCTAATATAATGTAGCTCATGTTGTAGAACATAATTTATCAATAACAATACGAGAAATTAAAAACAATGTAGGTTTATCAAATACAAAATAAAAATAATGATAATAGAGAGAAAAAATGGAATTTAAATATTATATTATATATTTTTAGTTAATATCTTAAATTAAGGTTTACATATTATAATTTGTTAATAAAATAAAACTGATTACTTATTTATAACATAACTTTTATGTCAATGGCTTATAATTTATTTATAGTATTGAGTGGCGTCTATTGGCTAGAGGGCGTGTGTAAGGTGGTAATTTGCCCCTATATAATATTATAATTTTCATAGTATTCCGATGGTGATTAGTGATTAAACGTTAATAAAAAACCCATGAATATTTTCTATTTTTCTATTTTTTGAAAGAATTATAATTAAATTATGTAATAATTAGATAGGTATACCGTGGTGATAATGTGACAATAGTAATTAACACATATTTATGATTTATAAGTTGGGATTTCTCTGCTTGGATACGTAATATATTGTATTATGAATTACCATTATATGTCAATTTTCGAAATTGAAATCCTTACATTTTTAGAGTTGAATTAATAATTATTACTGACTGGAGATAATTCAATTCTATGAAATGTTTTAATTGTTTCTGTTACCTTTTGAGTATGAATTAATTATTAAAATAGTTTTGTATACTCGTATTTTTAATGTTGTACTTTGGTTGTATAATATTGTATTTAGAAAATAATAAAAGTGGAAAAATCCAATTTTTTTTTTTTAATGTTATAGACCATTCTTAATTTTAGCCCACTACACACTATTAATAACTTAAGTAACAAAACCACACTTGTGTAGTTGTGTTACGCACGAAAACACGTTGCTTAGTATTTTTTTTTTTTTATATATAAAACAACGAATGATGATTAAATTTAAATGTTCGAGAATTTATTATTTCAGGAACTGGAATTTTGTGTCAGTATAAAAAGCAAGATGGATCTACTTGTTACGAGTAAGTAACTGTTGTACAAATTTACACTATATTATTCTAAATAACGAAAAAAGGGTAATTTGGGGTCCTTTACCCCTAAGGCCGTAACAAATCTCGTTATACAATACCTAAACAAGCTACATTCATCCATTAGGTAAACATATTATTAAATACATTATCGCATGACTTTCTAAATTCCACCTGGATTTTCCTATAGTCTGTTCAAAATTAGGAAGAACTAAACCCTATTTTATTTTATTTCTTATTGTATAAAAATAATATTATTTATTAAATCATCAAAATATTGTTCGCTAAGAAGTCTCTAATTATTCAGTTAATATATAATAATTCAAACATGGTTTTTTAATATTTTTTTTTGTTTTTAAAGAAAAAAATATACAAATGTATAATAAATGTACATTTTATTTACGTTACGTTGGACATACTTAATTAACTTCTATGGTTGATAAGCAAATTGCAGGTTCTATTAATATTCGATTATCTTAAAAAAATTATCTGTTTATGTAATAATATGCTGTTTCGTAAACAAATGATTACTTTATATTAAATTGATTATTTTAATTGTAGACCTAAAAAATATTAAATAATTATTTGTGGCCTATTTTTTTTTTTTAAATTACAGTAAGCAAAGCTATAGTTTTAAATGTCCCAAATCCGACGATAGAGAATGTCTCTTATGGTCGCAACTTTGTGACGGTCGGGATGATTGCTCAGATGGTTCAGACGAAAACAAAGAGTTGTGTAATCGTTACGAGTACGGAATTAATAATAAAAATGGTATACAAAAATATTTTTATGAGAATTAATATAATATTATAGTAAATTTATATTCCATGTGATTTTATATTTTTCAAACATATAGGTATATACTATTTAATCTGTTTATTTTATTTGGCTATAAAATCTTCTTAATTATTATTTTTGTTTTTATTGTAAAGATTAAGACTTAAGACGTACAACACAGTCTGTTGATATAAGAGTGGATATGTTTTTCCCTTTTATTACACGAAGTTATACGTTTGAATAATTGTGTATGATTTATTTTGATAATTCGTAATTGTTTGACGAACAATTTTAATCATTTAACGTTTTGTACCGTAATTTGTATGTTATGATAACTACTTATTGTATACATATTTTTAATCCAGTTGTCTGGATATGTTTGATTCTCACTTCCTTATGACTGTTTGGATGTATCTGCCTCTATAGTCAGATTGTTTAGATATTAAATTCAGTCTAAATGTTAAGTTCGCTAATTTTTCAATAAAACAGCCATACCATCAATTATTAAACTGTGTACCGCCATTTGCTCGCGGTAATCTCAGCTTACATTAATTGGGCGTGGTAATTATAGCGCATGGCAATTAAGTGCATAAGACATCTTGACGTGAGTGAAATTTTCGAGTACGAAATTTTAGCTTGCGACGATTCAGCGCAACAAAATATTGATTTAGAAGAATTTTCGTTAATAAATAGACAATTAAAATTATCTGATATGGGTAACTAGTATGAAATAATTTAGTGCAATATCAATTTTGGTCTTTCAACATACTCCTGTAGAACTGTAATAATATTATAGCATATAAAACATAGTTTTTAACATGTCTTTACATTATTATAACACGCCAGAGAAGAAAACGATTATTATTATTCAACAAGTCTAGTCATAGTCAGAATAGACAAATTAGAAATAAAATAATTTGGAGTTGCGGTGGAAATGAAAATTTCCCAGGGCTGATACATTCATCATATATAATCATATAGTAAGTACACGATGATTAATAAAATAATTTTTCAGCCTATTTAGCAAACCACGTAGCTCCAAGACACCAAATTTATTGAGCAATAATAATATTTATAACATTATTTTAATTCGGTATTTTATTATATTTATTACGATTAATTAATTTAGTTTATTTTATTAAATATACTGCACTGACTTATTTCCAGCTGAAATGTCGTGCGCTAAAGTTACTGCGCTAAATTGTCACCGATCCCAACAAATAATTGATAGTGTAGGAATATTTAATTAAATAAATCACATGATATACATTTTTAAACCTTCGACATGTGTTTAATCGTAATTATCTTATTATTCATTATTATTTATAAAATATTCATGTATCATTTTAGTTTGTGGTAAGTTATATAGTAGTAATCATACATTGCTGGCTAATGGTAAGAAAGCACACGTTGGAACAGTACCTTGGACTGTTGGAATATATCGATTAAATGGAAATACTTCCAGATATGACTTGATATGTGGAGGATCATTGATTGCTCCAAATTTAGTAGTTTCTGGTAAAAACTGTACAATGTATTTAAGAATGAGTAAATATTTATTAAATATAATTTTTATAGTGGCTCATTGTTTTTGGTACAAAGGGATATTATCTAAACAAATATCAATAAAAGATAATTCATATAAAGTGGCCATTGGAAAATATGATAAAAATTTTACAGTAATTGAAAATGAAAACACTATAAAAATGGATGTGAGTTATTAATTTAAAAATTAAATTTTATAATCTTTGTGAAATAATAATAATTAAAAAAATTTTACAGGTGAATATGATTTACATAAATGAAGCTTATGAAGGATCTAAATATAAATATGCTTATGACATAGCTGTTATTGTACTATCGAACGGAGTTTATTTTAATAATGTTGTTTCACCTATTTGTATCGATTGGCATAATCAATACCACGAACCTAATGGAAATAACGGAAAGGTAAATGTTGTGTTATATTATAACCTATAATATAATTACATATTATGAAATAAATTATTTGTAATTTTGTTGAATTTGTAAAAACTAGCTAGAGATATTTAAAGATATTAAGTTTATTTTCTTCACATTTATTGTAATTTAATCAAAGTTGGATTGCGCTAATTTTAAACATGTAATACCTTATTTTGCAGGTTTGTAAGTCAAAATTGTGCCAACATGATTTCATGTGTTCTCATACTTATAACAATTAACACATTCTAAAATTAGGATTTGATTATAGTTAATTTAAATTTCTACCAATATTTACCATTGTTAATTTGTATGTAAAACAAATACCATTAGATACAAATACTCTACTATATTATTTATAAATGTTGATATTTTGCTTTTGCATTACAAAACTAAAAAAAAAATATTTCGAATTGTTAAGCTATACAATTTTATTTTGGTTTCATTTATGATCGGACACAAAAATTAAAAAAATTTAATCATTCACACTTGATTTAACTACCTAATTAAACTTAGTAGAACAACTTAAAAAAGAGATAAATAGATCAATATTATGCCCTATTTAAAACGAAAATATATTATAAATCTGTTTTATACTTTTACAGATATTTGAATGGAAAAATATAGAAAATGGTAAACCAAATTCCGTTTTATTAGAAACTTCTTTACCATTCATTGACCGTCCAGCTTGTCGAAAAATATATACAGATGGATTTGATATATTTGTGACTGATGATAAGTTTTGTGCTGGTTCTAAGTTAGGTAAAAAAAAAATGATTTTTTTTTCAACAGCAAACTCACCTTATTTATTATAAACTGTATGTTTAATTTGAAGGTATATATCATTTAAATTTGAAAATAAATTAAAATTAATGTATCTAATCTCAATAATCAGTGGAGCCCACTACACATAATTATTGTAATTTTCTGTATTAAATTAATAATAACAATATTTTACAACTAATATAAAGATATATTTACTCGTCTGTTTAATGACCTATTATAATAAGACAATAAATTACCTTATTGAAATACTTTCCTAAATTAATAGCGCAGTTTTTTAAATTATCTCATACTACATGTATATAATATGTACCTAATATTTTTTTTAGCAGCGTAGGTATAATTTTAAAATTATTCGATAAGAAATTAGTTTTATAGGGTAATACTAAATAAGTTATTTAAGTCTTTCAATTTCTTGAACTCAGCTGAAATCGATGTCAGTAACCTTTATTACATATTATAATATTACCAGTTCATAATTTAAATTCCTTTAATTTTCACTATTTGAAGTGTATTTAATGCAATTTACACTAGTTGCATAATATAATCTATTTAACTTCAATATTTATATGTTATTATGTTTAGTTTTAGAACTATCAGAACTATTAGAGCCAGCAATGTCTATTGCATAAGGAATTTTTTATGTTTTGAGTTTAGCCAGTATTTGACTGAGTATTTTAAATACACAAATACTAAATAAGTTCTTATCAAAATATGTACTTAAAAAGTTAAAAGTATTATAGTTTAATCGATTAGCTAATTAATCCGAATTTTCTGTTATTTACTTGAATAAATTAAATATAGAATAAATTAATAAAAAAATTAAACTTACTCACAAATAATCAAAGAATATCTGCTGGTGATCTCTACCCACACCATAAATAATAAATTAATACAATTACCTCAGACCATAATTTGAGCACACGGTAGTATCCGCTGTTTCATTTAATTTACTTTATTACACGTAATAAAATCTATAATGTCTTCTTTTCGTACACTTCATAATATATAGAATTAAAATCTAATCATAAAATATGATTGATAATATATATTTTAAATTCACAACAAACTATCCGATAGGAGTTAGTTATCGTTGAATCGTATCGAGTTATTAGCTAACAGTTTCACAATGTTGCATTGAATGGTTACGTTATACAATATATTATTATCATACTAAAATGCTTCAAAACATCTCTACCATCAAAGTTTATTGAATCAATTAAAAAATAAAATTCGAATGTATAATTTATGTCTTACGTACAAAAAATGTTTTTAGTGTATGGCGAAGACTTGGACGAAACAGATAGCGGTTTAGGCTTAATGTATTCACATTCACAGTCTTATTATTTAACCGGTGTATTGAGTCTTAAGCAATTATCCACAAATAACTCAATAGCACTTTTTACAGACATTAAGTATCATTTGAAATGGATTCGTGCGCTGAATAACAAACACAGGGACTATGTTCGTATATTCGTTTATAATATATGCGTATAGAATTTAATGTTATAATTGTTATTTTGATGGCTACTTCCGCATCAAAATAAACATACTTTTTGATATGAAAGGTTTTTTATAGGATACAACATTTTGCGTTTTACCAGCTGTTGAAGGAGTTTTATATTCGTATGTAGGTTCTAATGAAATTTTAGCTCATGGAACAATAATTAAACAGGATATTACCGTACATGAGAACTGTGATGTTGGATACCATAAGGCTTACCCCAATGGTTTTAGAGTTTGCCAGGGAAACGGAAAATGGATCTCGATTTCCGAGAAACTGTGTCTTAGTAAGTTGTATAGTGTAATTTATTGGCTGTAGTGGTTATTTATTTAAATCACTTATGTTTGGTTACAATTGATTGTAATTTGTTATGCTTTTTAGAAATGTGTCCGCCTCTTTTATCAGAGAGTTTAGATATCAAATGTTCTCTTAATGGTAAGTTTACTAATTGTTCAAATCCATCGATAACCGATACGATTGCCATACCATCATGTAAACCAACGTATATTACACCAATTGGACTAGAAGATACACCGTTTGAATTAATTTGTCAGTCTAATGGAATGTGGAGTAATAAACTTTATAAATGCAAACCATGTAATTTCAATATTTTTTAAGAATCATACGTATCTATTATATATATATATATATTAATAATCTATAACTGTATCTGAATGCTATTGTTTACTTTAAACGTTTTAAAATTTAAGATAAAATTATATACACTGATTTTTTTTTATCTTCACCATATATTTTAACAAAACAAAGGTTAATTGATTTATTAATATTATAATGATGTATAAAATATTAAAATATTATTTTAGATTGTGGTAAAATATATACTGATGGAAAAATATTGATCGCCAATGGTACAAAAGCACTTTTCGGATCAGCACCTTGGAATGTTGGCATATATCGATTGAATAAAGATACTTCCAACTACGACTTGATATGCGGGGGATCAATAATTGCTCCAAATTTAGTAGTTTCTGGTAAAAACTGTACAATGTAGTTAAAAAGGAATGAATATTAATTTTATTGATTTTTTAGCGGCCCATTGTTTTTGGTACAAGGGTATATCGTCTAAGAAAATATCAATAAACGACGGTTCATACAAAGTTGCCGTTGGAAAATATGATAGAGATATCACAATAATTGATAATGACTTTACACGAATAATGGATGTAAGTGTTATTAATCTAAAAGTCGACATTTATATTAGCATTAAAATATAAATCAAAACAATTTTATAGGTGGACATTATTTACTTACATGAACGTTTTACTGGAACACATACTTACTTTGCATATGATATAGCTGTTATGGTATTATCGAACTTAGTCTCTTTTAGTAATGTTGTTGCACCTATTTGTATCGATTGGAAAAGTAGATACGATTTGCTGAATGGAGTTGAAGGAAAGGTATATTTTGTGTTTTATAGTTATATTATAATAAAATACGATTTTTGTAAATCGGTGGGATCTGTAAAAAGTGGTGATATATTAAAGTGGTATCCTACATTAATTTCTTCACGACAAAGACCTGAGAATTTTACAGATTTTGAAAAAAAAAATAATTCAGGTGTTGCGCCATACAATTGTTTTTTTTTTTTTTAATTGTAATAATTTAAATACAGGTGGTTGGCGCTTACTTTATACACATAATATATTAATTGTTGTGCGTTTTTGTAAGTCCGAATTTTTATCGTTGTGATTGCTACTGGTACACAAAATAATGCTTACAAAAATGAATTACATTTAAAATTGTGATTTTATCATAGGTAATTTAACATTGAGAACATATATGTAATTGAGAGATACTCTACTATATTATTTATAATTTTTGAAATTTGGCAAGACATATCTAAAAAAAAGTAATTGTTTAATCGATTTGTTAATCCACTAAGTCTCATAATATATTAATTTATTATGAAATTGGATACAAAAAATAAAAAAATGTTATCATTAACATTTTATTTAACTAATATAATCGAATACTTATAATCAGCACATAAATATTAATATTTATTGGTTCCGCCGGCCGGCACGCACACACACTCACATTAACTGTCACATTTTTTTAGTTTTGTCTAATTTTTATTATTTTGTAGTTTTGAATTATTATATCAGATGTATTAACCAACGATTAACGACCGCCGATGGTTCACTGGTGAAAGGAGCTTTTTATTAATAATTATTGTGATAATTTTATATCGTGTGACGAATTTAGTATTATTTTTCGTTTTACGGGTGAAAATCGCCAATTGATTTATTATTATTTTATAAATGCGCAAATCAAATCGCTGTTTTGTTAATTCCGTTGTTTTTTTATGTGATATTTTTGTGTGTACACTAATAGCCATATTATCTTTAAATTGTATTTTGTGTGCACGCTAATTGGCACATTTGTTATATTTTAATATTTATATCACACTAAAAACACTTCGTTATAACTCCGTGAAAAAAAAGCTCCTTTCGTGACATGGTAATGATTAAACCTTTAAAAGACGTGATATAATGGGAAACCTAAGTAAAATACCATTTTGTAATATTAAAAACACCTTATGACGACAAATAATAAGACCGATTTTGAAGTTACACACTTCGTAAACATATTATTTATTAATTATTAAATTATTTACGATTTTACTATGGCGGTTACTATTTGAATTTATTTAATCATACTCACTTGTCCTGTCAAGTAGGTAAGCAACATGTTGACTACATTTTTAACTTTACAAAATATGATCTTATTATATCATCATAGGACATATTGATTTGTAATATTACAAAATGGCATTTTACATAATTTCCATATCACATGACGTTTTTTTAAAGGTTTTATTATTACCTACTAAATGTAATGTCATAATACAGGAATTTTCGATTTTTTTTACACGGAATTATAACGAAGTGTTTTTTGTGAGATATCAGCAATTTTTTGTTTATGAAAATAGTCACGATTTTATTTGATTTTGTTAAATCTGATGATTAATTTTGATCATTTTTGAGAAATTAGTATGTATAGTATTAATACCTAACTCCGCGTCACTGTCACGTGCTGTCGCGCCTGATTACCACGTTTATATTTTAAGGCATGAATCGCCGCATAATGTTTGTGTTGTGTTTTGTAACTCGGTGTTCATTAGTGTGCGATTATTAATATAGGTAGTAGCTGGACATCCGTGCACCGACTATATCGTGAGTCCCTAGATCAAATGTACACACGCACAAATATGCACACATTTACACATCACCCACACACTAGCACTGGCAGGATTTTCTCCTCGGCGACCCTGTCCACTTCCCCTTGAGTGCCATAATATACACATATACACACATCTTAGACAGGTCGGTCGTGTAGCACAACGTGCGTTTTAAATTACAGCGGTAACCGAGCGCACAAGCCGTTCTCGGCCCAAATACTTATTGCAATTGTATATTATTATAATTCCGTTTTATGTTTTTACAGATTGTTGGCTGGGGAAAAACGGAAAATGGTAAATTAAGTTCCGTTTTATTAGAGACTTCTTTGCCGTATATCGACCATAACTCTTGTCGAGATATGTATACAAATGGATTTCAAATATTTCTGACCGTTGATAAGTTTTGTGCTGGTTCTGCATTAGGTAATGAAATATTAAATTACCGATGTGTATTAATACAGTCTTAACCTTATTACACACTATAAAACAAACTTTTTTTAATGTATAATCCATATTGTATACATGTATATACTTATTACTTATGCGATACACACTCACACCAAAATAATATTGTGTCATAGGTTAAAGCACCCAATACACAGACACATAATTTAACTTTTATTGACACGACGACACTAAGAAATAACTTGTAATAAATTGTCAAACTTAATTTTTACAAAATATCTAAAAATGATGCTTTGTCTATTTCATACGTAAATAAAATTATCTTAGACCATGGATTTCGAACATACGCTAGCCACTACTATGCCGTATAACTTGTTTATCTTATTGCAGATTTTTTTTTTGAAGTGTCGACTAATTGAGTGATTTATTAAAGATAATTTCTAATCACGACAATATAGAATTAAAATACAAAATTCAGCATCCAATAATAGTTATCGTTGACATTTATTGAGTTAACAACTAACAGTTATTTTTTTTACAATTTGCATTGAATTCGTCACCAGAGATGTATTTGTGTGCAAAATATATGCATAATTTCACTAAATTTTATATTATACAATTGATGTTCAATTTATTTATCTCTACTATATTGTGGAAAGTATGGGAGCTTTATCACAAATCCGTATAATGTGATATTTGAACATAATTTGTTATTAATAATGTAAATCAGCATTGTTTAAAATACTTAATAATATTCGAATTCTTAATTTTCGTCTTATGTATACAATTTCTTTAGTTGCATAATATGAATATAAAAATATCTATCAGTGATATCCATATTATACCAATTAATACGTAATAAAATTATCCAGACTATTGATTTTTAGAATACGGCATTCGCTACTGTGTTGTATAACTTGTATAATTTATTGTACGTTTTTTTGGGGGAGTTGGTTAACTGATCGATTCATTAAATAATTGTTGGTGACCTTAATAAATAATTAAAATTAAAAATAAAATCTCCAATAAGAATTATGATTGAATTTTATTGAGTTATCAGCTAAAAGTAATTCTATCACGACGATTTATATTGAATGGTTATATTGTAATAAAACGCATTATTAATTTACAATCATGTTTCTAAACATCTCAACCACATTGTGAACGTATACGTGCTACATCACGTCATACTCTTATAATGTGTTGCTTGTAAATCGTTTTTTATAAATAAAGTAAATTGTTATTAAATCAACTACTCGATAACATGCAAATGCTTAATTTATGTCTAATATATAAAATATGTTTAGTTTCAGGACAAGGCTTGGGCGAAGGGGATAGCGGTTCAGGCTTAGCATATTTACACTCAATGTCTTATTATTTAACCGGTGTATTGAGTCTTAAGGAACCAAACTCGAATAACTCAATCGCAGTTTTTACAGATGTTAAATACCATGTTCAATGGATTCGTGAATTACATAACAGACATAACGAAGTATAGTAATATCGTGGTAATGACATACAAATGATTTATCCTAATTATAATTGAAATCAATATTTGTATTATTTGTTTTTACTTATAATGAAATAAAATACATATAGGTTATATGGTAAACATGATATAGGTTTAATTTAAATATTTCGTTTTTGTAAGTTTTACATCCTACAATTAAATATTTTGATATTATTATTATCGTACTGTATTATTTAATTGATGACTTTGTACTGTACTACTCTGCCAACAAGTTATATAATTTATTGGTTTTTAAATGTATTAATGTCTACTATATGTCTATATTGCGTGGAAAATATATTGTTTACATGTTGCATACACGTTTGAATAAACAACGGATTAAGTGAAGATACTTCAATTATGTGTGGTGTATGGTGTATTTCAAGGGACAGTTATATCGCCCACATTGTTTAATATGCCTTTTACATAGCAATTAATTACTTGAATACATATGGAAAAATAGTTTGTTATGCAGATGATACAGTACTTTTTGTTGAAGGCCAGATAACAAAATCGCCAGTCTTGGGATGAATTATTTACTATTGTACTTTCTCACTTGAGTAAAATCCAAAAGTGGCTATGTAAAAATAAGTTTTTTCTTAACTAAGAAAAAACATATTTAGCACCACCTTATATAATTAATTCATTAATTCGAATCAATCAAATAAAACAAGTCTATGTATACACCAGAACGAGTGTTAAAAGCAAAATCAAAATGTATGTACATGCCAAACCTTTGTAAGAATATTAAAATAAACACTGTAAATATTTAGGTATAGAAATTTTTTATAATTTTAAATGGAATGACCACATACAATTTGTAACAAATATATTAAAATAAAATAATGTATGCATTTAAAAATAAATTTATAGGATTGTCGTATTATTTACTTATATTAGTTAATTTATTTTAGTAATTATTGATAAATTTAATTTTATAAATACATATTATAGACAATTTTTACACAATACTATATTAGAGTATTATATTATATAAACAATGAAAAAATTGTACTTATTATATTTTATACTGATATTTTAATTATGTGAAAATGTTTATTGCAAATTATAATTTTTTAATTTTATATTTAGTTATTATTAAATTTAAATTTTAAATTGCTTTATCATGAACCCCAACACAAAAATGTTTATCGGGGCCAAATATCTCCTTGAAGAATAAATAAAAATATTTTTTTTAAACACATATGGATTTTTATTAAAATTGAATTGTGTAGTATAGGTTGTGTTAGGCCGATACTTACAGTTTGTGCATTACGATATGTATGTAAGTATGCAAGCAGCAGTGCTGATGCATAACGATTTATTGAACTTTGTTAAGTGATAAATTAATAATAATATTGAATAATGGTCAAGTAAAGTGTTAATATCATGTTTAATGAAAAACACTTTTTTTTTAAATTTATTTTAGGATAAATTCTCATTGAATAATGATTTTTATTATTTGATTCCTAATATTGTGTCCAATTAATTTACTTAATTTATATTTATAATTTATATTAAATACTTTGTCAAAAAAAAATTTACCAGCATACATCAGCGTCAACTCATTATCCCTAGTGTTGGTAAAATTTTACTAAAGAATATTGCCAATTATTGCATTTAAATAGTAATTTTATAGTGACACGGCGTTATGGATATGCAATTTAGGTACATCATAGTTCTGTTTCGGCGATATCCTAAAACCGTATTTAATATGCTACGATGACGAATATAATGGTCGTATTCAATTTAAAGTCATGTACACGACGTGTGTGAATTGATATTGTTCGAACGCGGATCTACTAACGCGCATTATCGCGACTTATTAATTTCCCCCCGGATCATGCAACGGGTGGCGAATCTTCTCCGGCCGGTTTTACCCCCTCCCTCTTCGAAGTTCGCCATCGTACCGTTTGCCGTGAGTGCTAATTTTTATATAAGCTGTGCCGCCAGCGGCCAGCCTTTTTATTATTATGACACTTTTTTCCTGGCGTTCGAGCCCGACGCATCGCTGCGTCCGCTCGCCGCCTCGCACCGTGTTGTGTGGCGAAACCGCGTGTGCGGTAAATGCGTTTGCATACATATTTTAAGCCGTCGTGGCATTTTGCGAACTTATACGCGTTCTTTTCCAGCGGTCGACCGCAACGGTCGATATACCTTTTTGCCGGTCGTGGCATCGCGTATCGTCACCGCAGTTGTGCCTTTTTCGCGTCTTGTTCGGCTACGTGGTCGACTAGCTTTTTATTTTTTGTGCGTTGTTGCCATAAAATCACGCATAGTTGCGTTGCTGTGCTGGTATTCATACACCAAAATTAATTATTATATTACATTCGTGTGCTGTCCGAGAAAACAGCGTGTTTAAACGAGCTCTTCTGTGTGTTGTCGCCACAGAATCTCACGCGGTGTTTTTCGTCACCTGGTGTGACGCGTGCATCTCAATATCATCACCATTGTTCCAGCGTTCCGGACCACAAGGCAGAGCTCGAGCGGTGTCGGTATCGTTAACCTATTTTTTGTATTTTCATTAATTGTACTGTTTGATTTATTGTAATCGTCATATGCACAAATTATTTATTTTATTATTATTTCATGGGCGCCCACCTTTATTAGGACTGTTAAGCCGTTTGCATTGATTATTATTATTATTTTCTATTTATTTAATATACATTTTTGATGGTGTTATATGCACCCGTATATTGAAGTGCTATTATAATATATATATATACCGGGTAACATTTTCCCGTTTCCAACACCTCGCGAGTCGTGTCCGATAACCGCGAATTTCCAAAAGTAGGATCGGACGCGGCGCCAACTGATATAGATAACAACATTGCCATATTTTGTTATCGAAACTATTCAACACAGAGGAAATTAAATAGAAATTAAAACACCCAAGTCTAAAAATTCTTGACTACAGATTTAATGGAATATTACTTATATAAACAATAATTTATGTAATTTTTTCTTAATTTTTAAAGAAATTATAAATATATATTTGACAACTCATTTAAAAGAAATATTCACCTATTCTCTGTTAAATCTATTTATATATAGAGTATCTTAATATAGAGATGGATTTTCGACACTCGTCTATCTAAATTAATAAAATACTTATAAACTACATTATTAAACATCTAATTAGTAACGGAGTGGAGTGGTGCGAGCTTACCCCGAAAAATGTTTGTCCAAGACTCTGCTTGTCTAAACTTTAAATACGTTTAACTCAAAAACTACTCGTCCTAAATTCGTTTATTTATGTATCAAAATACTCAGACATTTATTCTGCTTTGGAATATGAAATTAAAACTCTATGTTGTAATTCAAAAATAGTAAAAAACTTAAAAAAATATTTAAAAATATAATTTTTTAATAAAACCGTAATATTTTTAATAACTTGAAACTATGTAAAGAAATGTTTTCAAAAACATGAATACTTTTTGAAATAATAGTAGTGTTTTATGATAAATGAATCACCTTGTATACGACCCTAATCTCTGGGCTCCCCCCAGCCCCCAGGTAGGTTAGCCTTTATTATTATGGTAGACGTCTCTGCAGTGGCACCTGGTGTGATCGAATCAATCACCGCACTGTGCTGGCAATCGGTTTAGTGTAAGTATATTATGTATATACAGTCGTGCAGCGTCGGTTGGCAGACCGGAATATTATAATGTACGCGAGAAACTCCGGAAGTACGGGAAGGGAGCATGAAAGGACATCGCTGAAGTGCTGTTGGAGGCTGTGGAGAGCTCTCGATTCACTCTTATATTATGTAATTACTGCTGTTCGTTATTTAACTGCTGTAGCCCGGCGGTTCCCCGTACACGACTTCATCGAGTCGGACGCTAACTGATATCTTTTAAACATTTAAAACCCGCGGGTCGTGCGCCAAAACTACAGTATTATAGTTGTATAGAAGTTGTCTCTTATGAACGGATAGTTAATAATATTATATACGAATTGTCTCTCAGAAATAGATAATTATTAATTATGTAAAATTACATAATAATGATTAAAAAAAAATCAATTTTAGGTACATCATATTAATTATAATTATTGATAATATCATACAAATATTATTATTTAGTATCACACAAATAATGCACAACCATTAAAAATAATATTATCAGAAATAACATACGATAGCACACGCGACGATTTACAGTGTAATTTATCAGTGGTTCTTAACGGGGGCGGTACCACCCCCTCGGGGGCATTTCGGTCTCTCTGGGGGGCTATAGTTTTGAAGGGGGCATTGAGGGGACGGTGAGCTTTTTCAAACGAAACAAAGAAATCGGTTGGACATTTGCAACAAAGGCGATCTATGTTTAGCTTTGACCAATATCGAATCAGACATCGCCACATTAGCACCTACTCATCAGGCTCAGGGCAATCATTGATAGGTATAATTTTTATACTTTATGATTTTTTTTCCACAATTAAGTAAATCTTATTGTATAGTAAAATAAAATTGTTTTGTTAAGTGGTGTAAAAAAAGAGTCTATCTAAAAATAAGAGTTTTTACTTTAATTAATAATGTTATAATATGCTGATGAATAAATTAATAAATATATATATAAGAAGAAAATTTGATTTTGCATAAGAGGGGAGGGGGTTAGTAGTTACTAGTTAGTTATTACGATAAAGGGGGCGCTGAACTAAAAAAGGTTAAGAACCGCTGATTTACACGATATCGACGTTTTTACCATACATATTTCAAAATATTTTTCTGATATCTATTTTCCAAGTCGTTGATATTATTACCGCCAGAAAAAAAGTAATTTACAGTGATCTGAACAATTTACTGTTGAAAGACATTATTCGTGCGCATGACCGGATTATAGACGTATCAAACCGGTCGAAAGGTCGTAATTATGGTAATAATAGTACAAAAACAACAGTGATAGAGAAACGAAAAGAAAAATGTATTTTTTTTTTACACAGTTTAAACAAACAGTAGTCAATGACAATTATTAACAAAATTATTATCATTATATACATATTATAAGAATGAATACAATTATATATTATTATGTGTAACTATAACGGTTTGCGTTTCGGACATTGCCGTTCCACATTATCTATCATAGACATCAAATTTTTTGATTAGTTGTCGTACAAAACCAGGACTAAGTCCGGATTTTTTAATTTCAGGTGAACGTTTGCAATTCTCGCTGCTCCACAATCTACCCGTGTAATCTGTTCTCATCGCCTTTTTATCGAGATGACATTCGACGTTTTTCTCAATGGCTTTATCGCAGTTACCGTAATTGGGCGCAAAATTAGGTAATGAAGACACATTGCATTTAGCGACTCTAACTTCTTTTGTAAGTTTTTCTTTTACAATGCGTTTGAACTGCGAACCCGTTATTTCCGGGACGAATATTTTCTGTTAAATATATAATATTAATAATTATTATATCGTTAAGTCCTATATAATGAAACATTGTTTCATTGTTATTATTTGTTTCCTCACATTTTGAATACCGTCAACTTCTGTTTTGACTGATTTTTTAAGACAATAATAATTATGACGTTTTGAAAATTTAGGGATTTCATATGAACCATCAGCAATATCACTAACGTTCCACTGAACACCGACATCACGTTTTAATGTAATTACAGCTGTAGGAGATGATATATTGATATATAAATTATCATTTACTGACATGTAACCATAATCCAATCCGTCTGACAACTGCAACATAACACAGTTTTTTGGTTAGTATTGAGTAGACACTAGACACATATATTTTTATTTCATTCGGTTTCGAATTACCTTGTTGCCGTTTATTGAATAGCCACGATAAACATTATTGACAAATCCCGTTGACGACTTTTCATTTTTTGCACGCCGACTATTGCCCTGAACTAAAAACGACTCATTACAATTAATACAAACGTGTTATTGTCTATGATAAAAATGTCTATACTATAGATGTCTGATGCTTTGTAATTTAGACATACTCCTGCGGATCGACATTGATCTGTGGCAGACATCTCAGGGTTACTTTTTGATGACCTATAAATCCATTCTTTAATCCCCTTACCTCTGATATAGTTCAGGTAGTTTTTGAGTTCATCTAAAAAAAAATTATACCATTATATCGATAAATACAATAAAATATTACACACGACGTTAGTGTGAACCATTTTTCATTTAAAAAAATAAATAAACATTACTGGCATATAAGATTTGCAACAATAGTGATTAATATCAGGTCGACAAAGTTGTTTATGTCATAGAGAGTATGAACATTTGAACTAGTTTATAAAAAATCAAAAGTCATACAAGTAACGTATTATCCTTACGTAACAACATATATATGCATACGGCCATGATGCAGATAACAAGTGTCTTTAGCTGTACAATGATGAACCGTAGAACCGTAAAACCGTAGAACAAATCTAGGAAAACACATTAATGTTTTAATGGACAATGTGTATTATAATCAATTATTATTATTTGGTGTTATTTTGTTAAATATCTCCAAACGTAAAATACCCAATTACAAAAAAAAAAAATCATAAATAAATAAAAATCAAGATTATAGGCATATTCCTTATTTTTCTATATCATTTAAAGGACACATCAAAACAAAACATTCAAATGAAAAAAAAAACCAATCATACATTTTTCTAACACCGATAATATAATATGTTTAACTGTTATCGATATAAAAATGTTAAATTGTACAATCAGAATTTTTTTTTAACGTTCGGTGAAAATAAATTTTAAAAATAATGTTAATTTACTTACTCTAAATCGTACTTCCAGTAATGTGCACAAGAAGATTAATAATATAATATTTTAACCATACGAGTATTTTACTTTTGAATACAAAATATAAAATATTATGGATTTATAAGCATTCGTTATTTTCAACATAAATCCTCCACTATTGTATAGTATTTTCGTTGTATGTTTTGTACCATAGCAATCATTAAAAAGCCATATACATAATAAACACCTGATCCATTTAATTGCATTTTATTTTAAATTCTTTATTAATAATTGTACATGCAGCCATAATATTGAATATCTTTGGAACATTTTTTCTCATGTGGTCAGTATTTATTTTTTTCGTGATATTTATAATAAATTATTATTTTACCTATACAGTTCTATTATAGACAATAATTTAAAAAATGTCAAGTGGTATATTTATTTTAGAGTTTAACTATATAATATATCTAATTAACTGTTATGTTCATATGTTAAATTATTAAATATTATCTTCGACTTTCACGTATCATATCTCATAAACCACTTACCACTTAATTTATCACCGTGTTGGCTTATGGTTTATTATTAATACATTTTGTATTTTTACTGAAAAGCTATTTTTATAATAACTAAATTGATTATAATTAGTTGTAAATATTTTTTTATTAATACATGTACCACGAAAACAATAGTATTGCGATTAGTGTGTGTAAAAAGGTGATCAACAATTATTATTCATCTTAAATTTGATTGACTAATATTTAAAACATATAATATTATAATGTAATACCATTGATTATATATTATTATTATTTTTTTTATATATATATATTTATAATCAATGATAATACTTATATATTCCACTCTATTATTATACATAATATACTTAATTATATTTCCGAATAATTAGTTTAAGTTCTGGAAATAAACATATAATATTCTATACCAATATAGTATTGTGTATATAATTAAATCGTAGGTATGTATCAAATAGTATGTATATTCTTCATATAGGTAATAGGTATATTATAATATGTAGATGGGATTTGATATAACCAAGAATTAAAGTTTAAATGTTGGTTATTTAAATGATTCGTGTTTAAGACAAACAGTGGTATAGGTCTATCGGATAATTTTTATTAGTAATATAATACATGAACAATATAATATATTATAATATAATATTCCACAATGACTACAATAACAGTTATTTTAATATGATTATTAACTGCATTCTGTAGAGACAAACATTTACTAAAACATAAGAATCGACGCAATTATTTTTTTTATTTTATAAAAAACAGCTGTTACCTACATTTTAGATACCAGTTCAATAATAACACCGTAGACTTTTAGTCGATAGGAAATTGTTTAAGATTTATGAACCGGATTGCTGATGATATTTTAGTTTAATATGGTATTTTAGTAATTACTAACATACTACAGTGTAGTGTTTTTAAATATTATTATTATTATTATTATGTTTTTTATTATTTTATGTTATCGCCGTGCGTCGTGCAGACCACGGCGACTTTATAATTTGATCTATTTTTATATTTTATTATTTTACATACGTTGTCGGCGTGCGTCGGCCGACGATTCGGACCGACCACGACGACAAGTGACAAAGGAATAATATATGTTTTATGTACGTCTGATATAGTAGTCTGTCTGCGCCCATACGCCAAGTTGGGCCGGGCGCGCAGAATGTTGTTTTTTTTAATAAAGACTATTAAATATTATTATTTTATTATTTAATTAATGAAGGTGACCACTCTCCCATCAACAGTAACTAATCTAA
This sequence comes from Rhopalosiphum padi, assembly GCF_020882245.1. Taxonomy (NCBI): domain Eukaryota; kingdom Metazoa; phylum Arthropoda; class Insecta; order Hemiptera; family Aphididae; genus Rhopalosiphum; species Rhopalosiphum padi. The sequence continues at coordinate 3,928,993 of NC_083598.1, read as the reverse complement.
CTATAAAATTGTATTTGATATACATAAATGTTTTTTGTTAAATGTATTTGTTTTGAAAAAGTGTAGGTACCGGTTCTATATTGCTGTTATCTAAATAAGTGGGTATAAATATTATTTTGCTATTTTTTATTACATAAAAATTATCATAGAATTCACCTACTTATTTTCATAGTTTTAATAAGAATATATACAACCAATAAAATAAATACATATTGTGTCCGGTTTTGAATATAAAACTTAATATTTCGGTTGGACGACCTTGAATCTGAATTACGTTTCTTGTAAAAATTATCAAAGTATAATTTTTAGAGAAATTTTAACTCTTTAGATGTGTGAATTGGAATTTAATTTTAAATTTTAAATGAAGTTTGATCATTTTTTAGAAATTAGCATATTGTATAGCAATAATACTTCACTTCGCTTCACTACCGCGTGCTGTCGCGCTGGATTACTACGTTTATATTTTAAGGCATGAATCAACGCATTATGTTGTTTTTGATATTTGTAATTTTGTGTTTGTTTGTGTGCAATTATTAATATAGGTATTATAGGTTAGGTAGTTGGCCAGCCGTGTACCAACTATATCTTGCATTTTTATCTATATATTATTATTATTATCGGGATATTGGACCACATACTATTCTTATATTTATATTGCACCCCTTATAGCTGCCCTGCATTATTTTATTTTGTTGTGCCAATTGTGCTGTACACGTAGTTTTTCCAAAAAATATGGTTGAAAAAAAAATATCGTGTTATTTTTGCAGTCGATTTGTAAAAGTACTGAGAGTTTGTGATCTTGAACTATCCGTGGTACAAATTATTTTCTTTTTTTTATTAGAAACTACCTCAAAGTTAAAATATATAATTCAGCTATTTAACGTTTAAACATACAAACATTATTGTAGAATGAATACACTCATCGATAGGAATATAAACCCATGTTTTATATAGGTACGTTTGTATTTAAATATCATGTTAAATGCAAAACACTTATTTTTTAAATTTACCTTAGAATAAATTCTTATTAAATAATGATTTTTATTATTTGATCTCTATATTATGTCCAATTAATTTAATTATTTTATGTTTATACATAATTTATATTAAATACTTTGTCAATAATAGTTTACCAACATACGTCAGCGTCAACTTATAAGCCCTAGTGTTGGTAAAATTGTTTTTATGAATAATATTGTCAATTATTATTGCATTTAAATAGTAATTTTATGGTAACACGGCGTTATGGATAGGCAATTTAGGTACATAGTGGTTCTGTTTCTTCGATATCCTAAAATCGTAATAATACGCTATGATGACAAATATTATGGTCGTATACAATATTTTAGTCATTTACACGATGTTTGTCAATATTGAACTATGTTCAACCTTGATCAAGTATTAGTGCTCATTATAAAATATTTTTTTCCGAAAATCATAATCCCATTGAACTATCAACGACAACTACGTACTAGTTACTATGACACACAGTAATTTAAAATATCCAATAAATGTGTTCACTATTAATTAGTCGTAACCTTCCTACATTAAATACATCGATATCGGTTTCAATGACACAGTACGTCAATTTTGATAAAATTTATATTAGTTTAACAAACTGTATATTCTATGATTATTACGATTATTTATTATGAATTATGATAATTCAAATTATTTAACGTAATACATATTACACATTACAATACGCATGGTACGCCTGATACGGACTTGTGAAGCATTTTATATTATTTTATATACCTAGCTATGTCTAATAATTAATAATATACAGGGTGATTTTTTTATCATTAAACACTCATTAGTTCGTGAACGTGAACTATTGATATTTTCGACGAGAATTCAAAAACAACTATTATGGGTATATCGTAATAAAAATTACAGAATACCCCTTATTATTCTGTTTAATACAAATAATACACACATTGGATTATAGGCAGTAAATCAGGTGTGCATTTCCCTGGCACCTCCACTTCCGAATTTTGGATTCGAACCAAGGGCTTTCGTTTGAACTGAATTGTGCTCGAGTATTATCGTTTGTTCTGCAACCCCACAGGTGTTACAAAGGATTTGTAGGGGGGTTGCTAGCGAAACGACTGCACCCAAACCTTAGAATTTTCAAATTTAAATTAAACCATTTGTTTTTGCTACATTTATGCTAAAATGTCATTGTTTGTGCTTCAGCCCCTAATTAACTACTCGAAATCATTAGTTGGGGAATAACGCAACTCCGACTCAAAATTTTGGAATTCCAAATGAGCCATTCTATAATAGTATGCTATTGATATTCTATACTATTTTTTTCAGCACATTCCAAACAGCTCCCGTCCATTGCTTGTTAATTCCAAAACGGCTCCCGTCGAAAAAAAAAGTACAAACAGGTAAATTTCCACTGCTAATGAATTTTACGATTTTTATTTCAAAAACAATAATTATTAATTTTGTCATCTATTTAGTATATTGAATAAATTATGCACGTTGATTGCTATTATTTTTTATACATTTTATAACATGTAGGACGTAGATATTATTATCGAGCACTGTATAGTGTATACCAGTATATCGTATTTTTAACCCGTCGTTGGTGACGCTAATATTTTTACCCCGTTATTGTCGTGTTGGCGTTTTGCTCACCTATTAAAATACACGTGTGAGCATACAAATATACGACGGTACTGACAGTAATTTCAATATTAGACTGCTATAGTATAATTATATAATAAGATAATAATAAAATAACGAGATAATAAACCGAAAATAAAAACAGTATAATTATAAAATACACGGTAAGGCGATCAGTGACGGGCGAGTACAACGCTAACTACGCGGCATTATTACGGCAACATTGGACTCCGATAACTTTGTAAATTTATTTATAACTTTTGATATTTTTCCGTAATCATTTACGTAAATAACTCAAGGTAGCATTTATATAATACATATTATCAAAATCCAATAATATTTAAACCAGTGGTTCTTAAAATGGCAATTGTGTGAGCGAAATGCTCTTAGCGTCACCAACGACGGGTTAAATTTAAAATGTATAAAACTAAATACCAAAAATATAAGATATATTAATAATATTGAAAATATCGAAACATTTAACATAATGTCTATACCGAAATTATACGTATATTATATGTACTCGACACTCGTGTACTCGGCAAAAATATTCGTATGGAGTATATAAAAAAATTGTGCCAAAAAATTTGCCTATAATTTAAATTTTTGATTTTTTTAAAATATTTTCATATATGATATACTATATACATACATGTTTTACATTTTTTTAACTTTTAAATCTAATTTACAATATACGATAATGATAAATGCTTTTTATATCATTTTATTAATTTTATTTATATTTTTTTAACTTTTAATTCACAATACCTAATACGATAGTATATGCTTTTTATATAATTATTATAATTTCTATATTTACTTAGTGTTCACCAACACATTTTTAACCATTCCTCTTTTGAAACAGTCTGTATGAAGTGAGGAGTAGTTTGTGTTATAAAATACCGGAGGCGTTTGAGAATTACCTTGTCGTAAATTATACAAATATTTAGTGAGTATACGGTTGTTGGCTATTTAAGTTTTCGTGGAAATAATCGTATACACGTGAAAACATAATATAATATTTTATCTTAATTTTTTTAAATTTTTTTTGATCCTACCTATAACCTATGGGAATAATAATTATTTAAACGTAATCATAAAAAATCAATAACGACAATATTTCTCTTAAAAAAAAAAATTAATTTAGTCATTGTATATTAAAGTTAATTTTTCGGATGTATTATGTTAATAGACAGATCATTGTAACTTTAAAGTTAGAAGTCAGATGAATTTCGTATGTGAACTATAAAGGACGAAATGTATTAGCAGTCGCCTTGTTGGTGAGCTCCGAATTGAACACTCTGACGTACATTTAGTCGTATCACAAATATTTTTTAGGCGTTTTGTAATACTTATTGCGAACGAACCGAAAACAGAAATGTATTATGCGGATTGCAAACGGGCGATTTTTAAGGAGTTCAATGTAGTCAAAGTGATCAGTAATTAATGTTGTGTGTGAGTTACTGTGATTGTAATTCTGCAGTGTTAAAGAAAGAGCTAAACTCCCACACATGACATGTACAAACAAGACAGTCAACGTAAAAAATATAATAAACTCATTTGTATGCACTTATTGTTAATCGTGCCAATTGTTGCATAATATACACGTAAATCTATTAACGTTTTTGAAAAAAATAAATATATTTTAATAATTTTTATCGTTGTCATTTTGTAAGTTTAAATTTTTTTAAATGACAACATACATTTTTAATTTCATATTCTGAAACAAACTATTTTTCTGGGTCTTTCAATACATAACTGAAATTTGGACAAGTACTTTATGAGTTACAAATTTTTAAAGTTTTGATGAGTGGTGGAGAGGTACGGAGACACTTCGCAAAATACTACTCCGCTTACCTGAACTTTTATAAACTTATAACTCATAAACAAACCATACGATATCCGATTTTTATGTTATCGAAAGACTTCAAAAAATATTCTGTTTCAGAACATGAAATTAAAAATGTGTGCTGTCGTTTAAAAAAGAAAAATCTTACAAAATTATTATAACGATAAAAAATATATTAAAACTATATATTTTATTTTCTACAAAAACGTCAATAGATTTGGAAAAGATAAGCGTTCGATACAAGAATCGCCCAGACTTATTACGCATATTATTACGAAGTAAGGTGCATATTATATATGGTGTTGTTACCTATTCTAACACATAAACATTATTAGAATTAAAACTAGGAAAATATCTATGACATTTGTAACAAAATTTATCATTAAGTCTTACTCAATGAGTAGACTAAAAACGTGATTAAGCAAAACAGAAATCTAGAATAAAGTATACTATACATAATAATAATAATAATATACAGGATATTTTAGTAGTGTAGAAAAGTTGGTTCTTCAGCATTAATCGCATATTATGTGGTTTATCGTTCATGGTGTTCTGTACATAGAACCAAAAAACAATAAATCATGATATTTTAATCGTGCGTAGTGTTTATTAGTGATAATACGTCGGAAGTAATCGGCGTATACGACACAAATCATAGGCGTCATTACGGGGTAGCGAGCGGTAGCAAATTAAAAGCTATGCTACCCAAGAAATTTACGGTATAATAATATTATAATATTATTCTGTTATCATATTTGTAGTATTTTTACTAATTTGAACTATCAAAAATGTATAAACTAGTACAATTTAAAGTTTATAAATTAATAAATTAAAATAAATAAATCTTTTACTGTAAAATAAAATATGAGATTTTTGAATAATTTTCATAAATTTTTATAAATTATAACCAGTATAGGTAGTTATAGGTACTATGATATATCGAATGTCGATATAATGATTGATTTTTTGAATAATTAGTTAAATGTTGAACACTTTTTTAGATTATAATGAATGGAGGGGAGGCTAATGTGCCTAAAGCTCGTTAGCTATCCCCCTCTGGGCTGCTACTGTTGCTATCCCATGATTTTACTCCAAATGACGCCCCTGACACAAATACACGACGGGCAAGGTAATTCGATAAGACTTCTAAAATCTACATTTTGGTTGAAATAACTGACCGATTGTTATCCTCTCGCGGAAGTCGTAATACATAACGATGTATCAGGTCTGTTTCAATACCATTCGTTTTGATGCAATGTACATTTTTAACGACCCAAACAACATGCAGCTCTGTTATAGCTAACTTATTTCCCTCGTCGTGCCATAGATAAGACTAGCGAAAGACGCGCATGCCAAAATTGATAATATACACGTTTGGTCATAACTTGGGTACATGTACAAGATACAAATGGGTTATGGGCGTCCAATGGATAACGTACATAATATAATAATATCAGTATTATAGTATATTATATAATATATTATATTTCTGTCAGCACTCACTTAACTTCACGTTGTCAAATAACGTTATCATTTTTGATTTTATCGAATATTAACATTAAATAGGTATACTTTTTTTTTTTTTTTTTATTATATTTTAAATATAATGTTGTTGAAAGATGTATGAACGATGTAATAACCGTGTATCTACTCAAGTTAACGTACACTCGTCCACTTAATTGTCAGGCGCAGAGAAGCGTCTTCGCTACATCTTAAATCTTTATAATATGTCGTTTTAATTATTATTACGTCGGACTTATTGTCGAAACACGATAACAGCTAATGTGATTCGTACAACGTTTTCCCGTAAAATGTATAGCCAGTGAGGTGAGCGTGTCGTTACACTGCGTGAATTGTGTAGACACGTTATTTTATAAGAAAATAGCGATATAGAAATGACAGGTGCCGACAATAATTCTGACAATTTCTGACACGTGGCAGTTCTTGTACAGTGTCAGAGTGTTAGTCGCAAACGATTGCGTTACGCGTGTTACGTATCAATATTGTTCAGAGTTTTATTCTATTATAATATAGTATAGTGACATTGCCATAGTCTTGCGGGTGTGTTTCACTTGTCTTAAAAATAATTTTATATTGTCCTACGACATGTCTTTTAAACGGAACTAAAACCAACGAGCGTGTGTTCAAAATATTGACAACATTATCTGGACGTATCACGTATAGAAAGAGAGATAAGAAAATTTAATTGTTAAAAAAAAATAATTTGTATACAACTTAACTGTACCATGGCATTATTCTAAAAAATATAAATAATTTTTATACGACTGATAATTAATGTATCCGGTTGAATTTGGTTTTAAATAAGGTCTGTGTAAATTCGTAAAAATGATTTATAATAATAATATTATTTGTGAGTTTATAACTATTATTTATTAATTATATATTTTGATACTATTTTGATGTTAATCACAACAATTTTTTGATGAAATATCTAAAAAAAATATAGATATCTATGAAATACCAATTCAAAGATACCAATTTTTTGGACTAGATACTATTATATGGGTACCATTGGTATTTTAATTTATCTTAATAATAACTATACCTACCTATGTGTTTGGAATTTGCTCTCATGATTATTTTCTCCGTGATCAATTTTGTTATTAATTCTTGAATATAGGAATTACCCACATTGGCATATAAAATCAAGTATACTTAATGTTTTAAATTTTAAGTTTAATTTCTTTTCAATTTGATTCAATGAATCCACACTCTACAGTATAAATTTGAAGCCGATAAACACATTTTCTTAAATCAAATTTTAAAATAAACATGGGAAAACTTATACAGATTTATGAATCATTGTGAAATTTTTATTTAATATTCATAATATGGATACATTCCTGTATATTTAATATAAAATATTTAAAGGCTAATCTGCAGAGGATGAGTTCAAGATAATTAAAATATATATCTACAATAATTGACGACGTGTGTTCTTGTTTTACTTTTTATAATTTATAAAAAAAAATCGTATTGTAATACAATAATATGTTCAAGCTAACGAAATAGCATTCATATTTAAATATACAACAATAAATTATTATAATATATACGCTTATATATTACGTTCGAGAATGAAATTGCATCAGACTATTAACGAATATGCACTCATGCTAATTTGACTATTCGTCAAGTTTTCTACACGAACACGTACAGTCTTCTGTCACCGGATATGGTACTTTAATCCACAGACATCTGAACTTATCGTCCTTTTTTTTATTTTTTCTTGGACCGGTAGCTCTCCTACCTCTTGCCGCGTGCACTTTCAACAGCTCCAACATTTTTCTTTCCCGATTTTTTCTTTTATTTTTTCTATTTTTTAACCTAAAATTTACATATAATAATCGTTAATAAAATAATGATAAACTGAATACATATTATGTTGGGCCATTAAACACATTACATTTTTAAATATAATTTAGTTAAATAATCACATCGTCTTCGACATTCTTAATTACGTAAATTGTCCATAGACAAATTGTGTTTATATATTATAGTTAGGATTAAAATCACATTAAAAATCTTCAATTAAATACAAATTTTCTTAATATTTTAATGTTTTGATCTTATGCTGTAGTATATTATTGTTCCCGCGCATTAATGAAATAATTTTTAAAAAATTGTTGGTACCTAAGCCATTTACGTTATCAATAATTCTATTTTAATGTAGGTGTCAACACCAATTATTTAACAAAAATTTAGTAGCAAAGCACCCTAGACCGACTTGAACCTGAAAGCCGCCATCGAACCGGTGGCCTTAAAGAGGAACTAGAAACGCGAGCATACCCCAAGCAACCGCATGAGGTAATGCAAACCGATCTACAACACCTCACCAAACCAACCCATCACAATCCTTATTAAGCCTGCAAGTTATATATTTTATCATAGTACTTTTGCGCTACATACAGTATAATATGAACAACGTAATATTATAATACTATGCACACTATCATTATGTTTTTATTATTATGACTATTTTCGTTTTTCCTGTAATAATATAAACAGTTTTATAGTTAAACTCGCATTTTTCAATATCATGAACAAGAACGAATTATTAACGCCGACATACACAGATATTATTTGCAGAAGTCGCTACTGTAATATGCTAAACTGAATGTAGTAGTAAATATTAAATAACCCTTATATTAGTTTGTTTGTATACCTAATCATTAATGATTTTCATTCGAGAGTAAAAAAAAATTCCATCACAATTATTTTCAGTTTCTAAGCTTATAGTAACTCGATTCTCAAAATAGATTTTTTTGGATCAATATGACGTGGTACTTATATTTAATTTTGTATTACATTTTTTAATTCTTGGCTATAAAAATTGTACACTGTATACATTATTAACTGTAAAACAATTTGAACATTATCGTGATATTGTCAAAAATTTCAGTTTTTTAATGTTTATAAATAAAGTATATCTATGTAAATATTTTTTCCATCTAAAAGAACAACTTACGTGAGATCTGGTATTAAATTGTCAAGATTTTTAACCAATAGAAAAAATTGCTATCGATATTTGTAGAAATAAAATTTAAAAAAATATAAGATCGAATGTCTATAAATAACTATTATTAAATTTTTGAAATATTTTGAAATATTTCGAGTATCTACGATTATTCGTTTTTTAATTAAAACAAAACATCAAAAATCGTTTGAGGAGAAATAGTTACCATACGAGTGAATATTATACTAACACACACGTCATGGTAAAATCAATATATTCATCGATTTACTCGGAATCTAAAATATATATTTTTCTATTATATACATATCAAGTTTAAAATGTATACACTTAGTAACCGACTCACCAACAATGCCACCGCAACAAGCTGAGTACTTTTATAGACGATGGCATGCACGACATGCCAGGTGGCCAACTACAGCTCATCGTTTCCGAACGACCGCATCGACCATTTTTTATCCACCTGGGCCAAAATGACTTTCCCAGGTCTGTCCACACGTATTCAACCGGACACGTGCTCCGGTGCACCAACCACGTACGCATCATTTCTTGGTACTGGGCTGGAAGTTGTTCTGGAAGCTGTAAGTTGTCCGGCCCGGATGTCTCCGATGACTTGACGCCGACCGCATCCGATGCATTTCCGTGGTATGCCTGTAGATTGTGATATAATACTTTAAAGGTAAGTACACTATATTATATTATACCGCAGTTATTTCGTATGCCAAAACAATGAACCATTTAAAAAAATCAAGGAGGACGATTTAATGAAAATAATAAACTCAATTTAATTTGTGTTAAGTTAACACAAAAACGTTAAATTAAAGGCAAATATGTAATAATTAACAAAATAAATAATACATTTTATTCTATAATTAATATGGAAAAAATATTAACTTCCGTCAGTTTTAAAATAAAATGAAATCTATTTATTTTAAGAACATTATAAGTTTATAATAAAGAGTATTTATTTTATTGTTTTGTCTATAATATTGTTTTATCAAGAAACGCAACAGAAATTATTATAGTATTAGATTATTTGTGTACATAATCTAACCGTGAATAATATAGTTATTATTGTTATTATAATATTTAAAACCATACATTTCAATAATATTTTTTATTTTAACTAGATGGATTATTTTTAAATAATCGGAAAAAACTTAGTCGTTTTAGCAATCAATTAAACTATTTAAGCGCTTGAGTTATTTAGATAATTAACAAATTATTAATTGAGTTAAAAAATTTAAAAAAAATAACGTTCCAACTAATTAGATCGATTATAATAAATAATAATATAGATAACCACTTATTGGAATTTAGTATAAACTTTGTAATACGGGAAAGGAATTGTGGAACCCTCCTACTGGGCAACAATATTAGAATGTTAGTCATATACTTTTCAAATTCGTTTAAGATCTAATCAATATATTTGTTTATGATTTAGGTTTTAGCCACAATAATATTGTGTACATAAATACACGATTAGATAAGTAGTGCTTTGTTTAAATTTCGAACAAAATCGTTTTTTTACGTTTGCTCAGGACAATATTGAATTCTTATAAGTACCGAGTATTATTCATAGAAACAGAAACGGATAACGGTCTATTACTATTTTTGGTTGATAATTTCACCCATATATTATTATCATCGATATCCAACTATATTATCTTCGTTACACCTACGTTTGTATAATATTATAACTGATTAAATTAAATAACAATATTTTAAAGAGTTTATACTTAAACGATTAACATATTAAGTATACTATTACATTGTTTAAATAATTTTATATTTAATAATCTTATCTGTTCAGTGTTTTTTATATTAGTTTGAAATACGGATGTGTTTAGTGAATTGAATCATCAACGGAAGTCGTTATAGGAAACGAGTACCGTAAAATCGTCTGAAATTCTTTGATTTCAATTTTGATAATACGTTTACGATACAACGCGCTTCGTTCACACGTATTCGGTGGAATCATCGAGATGATTATAATATTGTGATTATTGTTCATACTACTGTCGTATCTTATAGAAAAAAAAAAATACTTATAGTATCCTCTTTTGGTGGACGCCCATCAGGTCTACTCATCGTGTTATTATAATAGGCGGTGTAGGTACCTACCGATTTAATCGATTAGATTTTCTTAACTACGTATGCATATAAAATCACTAATCAGTGTATTTATTTCAAAGCTTAAGAAAAAAATATTTATTACTCTTATTAAAAAAAAAAAAATGTTCATTTAATAGAATTTTTGCAATAAAATGAATTGGTTTTAAATTGCAAGCGAAGTACTATATTTTTTCACGGATCATTATATGAAAATTACAATCGGGATTGGTTTATACAAATGCGATCAGTTTTAATCGTTTGATTACTACATATCTTATTACAGGAAGGTTATCTAATTGTAAGTAGTAACTATTACTATTACTCTCACAAAATCAAATTCTTAACTCACTCTAAAACTACCTAGGTGTTAAGAATTTAATTTCATACATACGGAATAATAATTATATAATATATTTAATTTAATTTTTTGTATTAGTTACTGTTAAAAAAAATGGATTTTAAAGTATTGATTAACTGTGGTATACTAAGGACTAAGGATTACTTTTGTTACAAAATGTATATAATATTTATAGGTGACTAAAATCTTTATTATTAGACTACAAAAATAATTTATCAATCTCTTTGAATTTTGTTTCGGACCTAACAGTTGTAGTAATTGACACGGTGGTTATAAAGTTTTCACAGAACACATTGTTTTTTATAACATACACGTACTGGACTGGTGTCAAACTATTACAGTGAAAACCATTACGGTGGTCATAGTAATATAATTTACTAACAGATGGGTTTTGTGAGTTTTTTTTTTTATCAAACAAATCCAACCGGAAAAATCAGACGGATCCGTTAAGATATTATCTACGGAGAGTGTACATAGGGACGCTTCATATACGTTAAACGAAACAATAAAACCAGACATAAAATCAATATCTTTTTATCTTCGACAAGAAGCTAAAACGGATGTATTATTTTACATTTACGGTACGTTAAAATATCAGAGCTGTGTTCACGTGGGCACTCCCCACGCTTAGGATACGACTATTTATTTTGTTTGTTGGTACAAAAATAAAATAAGACATCAATTTTCTTAGTAAATAAATAATTTTATAGAAATTTAAATTATAACTGCTAAATAATTCATAAAAATTTACGATTTATTTCTTATGTACAGTCATATGTAATACAAGCGAGAATAACATAGAATGAAATAGTACATTTACCGTCAGAAAACACGACCTAGGCAGAAGCCCGTGAGCCCGTAAGCATTTTTTTTAAATTTATTTTTAAAAATTAAAGAAACAAAACAAATAACGTATTCGTTTTTACTATTATATTGTAAACTGTAATCAAACGACATCAATTATAAATACTTCACGACGTGTAAAACCATGTAGATTCTGCTAACAACTTTTAAACAAATTAACTTATCAAACGTTGTCTTTAGAAATGTAAATATTATCGTAAAACTTTTTTATATTTAAAATATAATTACCCTCTGTTAGGACGAAAAAAGTTTTTCGTACGATCTAAAGTAAATAATATTATATTTTTTATAATGTTCAAATCTGATTTCAATAAATCTTAATAAAACTTAATAAATGTTTGATTTAAATACCCGAGGCAAAAGGTAATGTAATAATAGATTCCTCGTGATGATTTGGAGTAATTGGAGTTGAGAAAAAAAAGTTTAATGTAAAATATCTTTTGCTTGACTGCACCTAGTTCAGTCATAAAAAATATAAATATGGTACTTATTATTAGTACGAGTTTGCGCACATTATGATAATATAGCATATGCCAATATCGTCCGCTATTCCTAAAAAACCGACGGGTGGCAACCGACCTAGATTTGCAGATAAAAATATATAGTTCAGCGATATTATATGTATAATTACTCGGGAACTGCGGGTTTGGTTTTTTTTTTTCGAGAGAGACTGTGGCTACATAGGGATGAAAATTCAATACGACCCGTGGGTAACGGATCTTTAGGCGAGTTTTCGGAAATTCTTTACATCGCCGGTATGCGTGTCATACACTCGTACAGGTGGCGGTGGTACCTACAGAATTCATGTATTATTATATTATTATGAATACGTGTACTCACTATATTACAGGTATGTACAACACGCTTCTAAAATATTGTAACATAATGTAATATATTATAATGGCTGGTGCAGGTATACACATAAAATTGTAGAAGACGTGTATATTGTGTGTTGTACGGGCATAGTGCATGTATAGACAGTTGTAGTAGGTGTGCGCATTTTATTCCCGACACGAGATTATGGCACGTACCTACTTATTCCCATAATAATACTGCCTATATTATAATATAATATATTTATAATGCTGTATGTGTGTACGACGACAAAAGATTTGATCATTTAACGGACACGTTTGAAAACGTGGAAAAAACATATACACCTACCTATATATATATAGGTATATACGTATGTATAATGTATGCGAGCGGTGGGTTCGGTGAGTATAATAAAATATAATAATAATATTATACAGGGCGATTCCTCAAACACGCTCACCCCTTTTTTTTCTTTAATCGCGCGGACGTCCAAAATCTGATTTTAGGAATCTAAACAGTGTTTACTTCGAAACTATACTTTCTGCAGGTTTTTGAGATTTTTGCAAAGAAGATTTTTCTTCAAAGATTTTTGAAGAAATGACCTGTGGAGATTTAAGTCTTTCTATCGAGAACCTCTTTTTCTATTGTAAATTATACAGCGGATCTATTTTATAAGAATGTTTACATACACACCTATCAAAATTAAGATTACGTACGAGTGGTATTAAAGGTATTTTTACTATATGTACTAAGTATATAATATAAGCTAATGATAAATGGATTTGAAGATAATATAAGAGTATTTTTATTTATTTAAATAATATTTTGGTAAATAATACAACAATCAATCAATATTTATATTTTTTTTAAATTTTCCAAGTTTAATCAAAACTAAAAAATATCAAATACGTAGGCATGATTTTATTTTCATTGATAAGTATTTTAAGTTCAAATTTTACCAAATCTGTCTATAAATTGTATTTTTTTTCTAAAACACGTATTTTTTAGTTAAAAAGGTATTAAATATCCAATTTTTATTCTATGATATGAACAATTTAATACAATATTTGTCATAAGTCGTTAATACTAAAGTCAAAAAAATCTAAAACTATATAAACTTGATTTTTTTCATAAACATTTTAAGTTAAAATTAGGACGAAACTATGTATTACTGAAACCTAGAATAAAAATTTTAGTTATTCTGTTGAATTCGTTTAACATTTTTAAGTACGATATAATATAATATTATTAATTGCTAGATTTTATACACGCAATGGCATTTTTAAAATGCAATCATTTTTTGTAAAAATGAATTTTACCTACTTACTATATTACTAATACTGAAAAATAATACTTTAGTAGCAATATAATTAATATATGTTGTGAGATAAGCTTAATAATCTAACAATATTCACAGATATCATTGTGTAAGGCCGTCTTTGCTCATAATCACTTTTCGTTTATATAATGGTTTATTAATTTAAATTTAACACATACATTACAGCTATTTATTCAATGATACCTACTGAATAGCATAGTGGTTTCATACTTCCTCCCTATATTTAAATTAAATTCTTTGAGGGAATTTTTCTACGTTTTAGGAGATTTTTACGAAATATATTTTTTAAATTCATCTTTCATTGTGCATTTTTGAGTATTTTTTAGGCCATTAACATCCACGCCTTATTTTTATTAGTTGTGACTATATTTTACTCATTACCCAATATTACAATCTGATATTCTGATCTATTAATCGATAAAGAAATCTTGTGTAGGTACCAAATTATAGTTCATGCTAATACGGCAATACCGTGACGTATTCATTATTCATTCATAGTGTTTAAGAATATAAATTACACTTAATATTTACACTGAAGTTAAAACACGCGTTTTGTCCCTTTCAAATATTAAGATCGGGTATTTGATTCCCGGGTGGGAGTAATTTCACATACTATTTTGTTCCCTAGCTGTTTAAAAATATATTGTTTAATTTCTTAAAAATAATAAATTTATAATTTTATTATATTTTTTTATTTTACAAAAATTACTATGAAATCTACGTAATATACATTTACAATGTATTTTATTTATTTTTTTAGAATTTAATTCATCCAATAATTTATTGTTATCGGCAAATTAATTATTATTATTTCATTTTAGTTTTATATTTATTTGATTTCCAAACTTTATATTATTATATTATTATTATTTGTACATTTTACTGAATAAATCGATAAAAAATAACGTTTTCAAAAATCACGGGACAAATCTTCTACGGCTGATAACTCCCATGCCTAATCGTAATGTTTTTCATAGAAGAAATGTCGAATAGATTTCCATATTATAGCTAAACATTGATTTTTGGACGCGATTTGGAAACAACGCTGACGGCTATAATAGTTGCATCACGTAACCGTGCCTACTCGTATACTATTATAGACATTGAGAAACATAATGGGAGACACGCATTATCGCTGACCGTACCGTTACGATTGCCGTTTTGCTCATCCACATCTCGTTGTAATCGGACCCGATGAGTCGGTTGAGTTTGTCGGCTTTCATGTCCTTCTTGCGGGGCAGGTCGGGCTCGGCGCGAAACCACACGCTGAACGACTTCTGCTCGCCCGTCTTCCTGGCGGGCGAGTTGACCGCGTCCGCGTGCTGCAGCTGCTCGCCAACCGCCGTCAGGACGACGAGCAGCGTAACTCCGACGTCGAAGGAACGCTGCATAATATTGTAACGTCGTCTCCTCGTCGGCGGCCTGTGTCTCCGTGTGTGCAGTCTGTCCGCACACCGTCTATCTATAACTGTGGAGCAACAGCGAACACAAAAATATTATTATTATGAAATAATCGTTTTTTCGGGAATGTTATTTTTGATACGTCGTCGTCGTCGTCGTCGTATGATATAAACATATTATAAGAATAACATTCAGTACGACGGCACGTATAATAATATATGATCGTGTATAATGTGGTATTAATCACATCGGTCGTGGTCTCGCGTAGATTAAATCGTCGGATTGCGTCGTCCTATTATAATGCTGACGAGCCTCGGAGGAACGGCGTCATTGCGGGGACACACTTGACGGGGACATTATAATAATATTTGTGTATGATATAATATTGTATTATCACAGAGCGAGGTCGGGGGGCGTCGAGTAAAAAAATATTTTGAAATTGTTATGCAAATGTGGGGGTGTCTATATTATACTCGCGCGTGTGCGAGTGGAGTAATATGTGTGTGTGTGTGTGTCGAGAAAACGTATATAGTGTTGGTCACGGAGAGATAGAATGAAAGCGCGTGTGTGTGTGTGTGTGTACGTGTGAGTGAGTGAGTGTAAAGACGTATGAAAAAGACAGAGCGAATGGAGGCAGAGGAATAATGCCGAGGAATGCGGGTTAACAGCGCCGCCGTTGAATGACGATGGATCGGAGAGAAAAAAAATACCGACGACCCCTTAAATAACATAATAGCGTCGTGTAAAATGATAACGTGTTATTTTGTCGAAAATCGTGCGTGTGTTTTTTTCCCCGAAATATTTTTAAAACCATTCGAACGATTTTCGCAGACCACCCGACGCCACTTCCGCCGGCGACGACGAGTATAATAATACGGTTTTCATATTTTATTCACACAAATACTCAGAATCGAAGGGAGGAAGGATTTCAGGATTTGAAGTAAAAAAATTAATAAAAGCCGTAAGAACAGTCGTACGCGTTTTGTAGGTTGGTCGGCGAATGATTTGACGAAATTAAATCAACGAATAAATTATACAGAAAGCGACATGACGGACCACCTCTACCCCATTATGTGTGTAGTAGGATTTCTATGACTGTTATGTCATATATTACATCATTTATTTATACACCATAAAGTGGCGCCGTTTGAATGAGAAGGGGTTGGTTGACAATGTAGAATTTTCACCCATTCTTTTATATAAGTAATCTTGTTATTTATTTATAGAATCGGACAGGCATCTATTCATGTTTAAAATTGTAGTTATTTTATTAAATACCTTTTAAAATTATCATTTATCAGATGCAGACATAAAGGAGACTTGTATTGTTGTATACAATATTAAGTAATTTAAAAACAAGTTATCTATTGCTGTATCGTTTTTGCTCTCACAAGCTTGGTACAGGTGTCGAGTGTAAAATTGATATATTATTATGCTTTTTTGTGTGTTTAAAAATAGGAGGATATAAACAAACATCAGACACAATTATTTATAGTGAAAGTATTAGATGAATTTTGATGTTTTTTCAACTTGTGGTTCGCCTCCCCCTCGCCCTTCACAATCCTGAAATCGCGCCAACACTGTTTCATTTTGGACCTAAATAAATAGACATATTAATAACTAAATACCTACTGTACATAATGAATGACGATAATTCAGTAATTATTAATTATAATTGAATTTCACGGTACGTTGCGCAGTGAATCGTTTCGAATTTTTCAAGCTCAATAGCTGATAATATTGTGCTCGACGATATAAGACGCGAAATAAAAACGCGGTAAAACGAAATGGTTAAAAAAATCATCGCCTTCGATTCGTTCGGAACACTGCGATGGCATTTGCATTTTTCGTCTCGTGTGAAAATAAAATAACACGCTGGCCATTAAATACCTACGTACGATATAATATTATGTTTGTCTCCTTAAACGTAAATAATTTCGATAAGATAAAAAAAAAAAAACAAATTCAATATAATATTGTTGATATATAATATAATATATAGGTGCTTATATTATTATAATAATATGTGGTGTCTAAATACCGGTCGACCGCTGCAGCAGATGGGTCAAAAGTCTGCTGCGGCCATATACATACATGTATATACCTATATGCACATAGTATAACTGTACAATGGGAGAGACGTTGAGAGATTTTTTTTTAACCATACACGAACGCCTATCGTTTACCGCATCTGGCAAATACTTCGATAAATACTTGGAAATTCTATTTATTTTTATTATTATTATTATTATTATTATTATTATTCCTTACGTTTCGGCGTTTTCGGTCTGTTTGTTTGGGGAGTTTTTTTTCCGTGTCAACCGACGGACACGTAAATGTGTGTATAAAAAAAAAAAATATATATATTATATAGTGCGTATACATAATAATATGTATATGTATAGGTGGTGCACGTCTAAATTCTTTACGCGACGACCGGCTGCGGGTCACAACAATAATGGGTAAAAAATACCAGAACTCGTGACTCACCTCGCGTATTATACATATCATAATATTTTATCGAAGCGACGAATGCCGCGGACGAGATCCGACAATTTCACGTTTATACAATATTATTATTTTGTGATACGGTCTTAGATCATTGTATGAAGTGCCGTGGACGCGCGAGTCGTCAAGTGTCGCGGCGTGTAACGTTGTTTTATAAGACGATTTGTATATATTATAATATTATAGTGTGCCGGACCGCCAACACTTGTATAGCGACGAACGGTACCTAATACATACCTATTAATTAACGAGCGCGCGCGCGCGCGTACAACGATTTTGGAAACGATATCTTCACGATACAAGTGCTCATTAAACGGTATCATATCATTATTATTATTGTCACGCCGTCACGTGATATAAATTATTACGGCGCCACGTGATTTTTAAAAAAAAAATACGATCACCTACCTATTATAATAGGTATACCTACGACGACGGTGTGAATGTAAATAATATGTAATACTATTATAATGACTTCGTTACAGCAGTATAATATATACTGTACGCGCGAGACGAGTGCGTCTCGAACGATTTTTAAGTGGGTCCCACAGCTTAAGCATCTACCGAATGCCAGATAAAAAGTCTCGACACACGGGCTCCGAATAAAAATTTGCAAGGAAAAAAGATCTACGCAAATGATTTACTGAAACAATATCACCATCTGTGATGATAATAATAATAAACTATAACCGACTCGTGTGTTGTCTCCTCCGTCCTGACAAAAGCAGCGAATTTCGCGTGTTTTAGAGTGTTCTATTTTATGATTTGTAACTTTTAATATTAGAGTGAATTAACTTACTATAAAGCTTTTTATGATATTTTAACTCCGAAGCAAGTTATGAGAGTTTAAAACCTCACAAATAACGTGGAACTATTACATTATTATATTCATAATAACTTGTTTTAATAAACTATCAAAAATATGAGATGCCCTGGATAATGTATTTACCATTAATTTTATAATAAATAAATTCAATTCAATAATAAAAACTTGTTTGTTGTGCGTTTATGAGACAGAAACAACATATGCGTATATTATAATGTCCTCTTAATTTTGTGTATTTTATAATATTTATAAGTATTGTAATTTTACAATTATCATAATAATATTAATATTATTATCTTATTTTTTGACGTATATTTGTGTTAAACATTAGAAATATTTGATTTGAATTTAGTTAGGTGTAAATTACTTTTGTGTGTGTGTGTGTGTGTGTGTGTGTGTGTGTGTGTGTGTGTGTGTGTGTGTGTGTGTGTGTGTGTGTATGATTGATATCACCAAATTTTACTGATATGCCATTGTTACTCTTTCCAATCCTATAACCCAACTTATTTAAATAATTGTCATTATTATGTAATTTACGGAAGCCAATTTATTTTATAAATAAAACACTTAAGTGAAATAGATAAGTATCGTTCTGTTTATGCAACGGAGGCATTTTATTTATAAACATTTTTTTTAACCAAACATATTCCATCAACGGGTCTCTAAAGTTTTCGACTGATGGTTTCGATATCATCTAAGGTAATCCGTATCTACGTATTGCTGTATCGATATCGGAGTAAAGAGCACACAGATACTTACATTAGCACGTATGGTCCGTCTTTTTAAAAACTAAATTTATGTGCCCGTCGCAACATAGACAGCAGACTTTACGGCATTATATTATATTTCCTGTGACCACACATTAAGTGCCGATCTGACCTTATGCGTTGTAAATCGTAAAAAATCGAATTCATAGCTGGCGGTAAGTGTAAAAAATTGTTTAGTTTTTTTTTCTCGTGGACGGTTTTTATGGGTCCAGGTCTCGTGGTAAAAAAAGCGTGGACACGCGTGGAAACCGTAAAAACTAGAACTGCCAAAAATATGGAAATTATTTCAAATGAAAGAGTGTTTGTATAGACAATAATATTTTCATGTAAATAAAAAAATACACATGAACTTCTAATTATATTTAACATAATATTTTATAACAGGGACTGCGATACGTTATTCTGACTAGCACCAACATCTACCATACAGAGAAGTGAGCTTGATGAAATCAAAATAGTTACTAAAATGGTAATATTTTGATTTAATCAAGTATATTTCTCTATACATGGGCTGTTGATGTAACATAATAGGTACTATCAGAATAACTTGAGAAATAAATTAATTTTCAATGGTGAAAATTAAGTTGCGATTTTTAAATTTTTAATTACGATGGTTACAAATAATTGGTTACTAAATAATTATACAATTTTTGATAAAAAATTCTGGCTTTGGAGTGCCAGGCTAACGTGCATTGACTGTTGTTCAAAATTTGAGTTTTCGAAAAAATAAAATATAATAAAATAAACGCGACTAATCTCGTCCGTACTATTATTTGGATTCGATGTGTCGTTTACAGGCGAAATCCTTCGGATACGTCACTTAACCATATTTATTTTATATGTTTTTCGGGCAGATACAACATTTTTTTCAACCGAATTTTACTGGCTGTTACAATTACTATAGAAACCAAGAAATTCGTGTTATATAGCGTTTTAATTTAGTTAGTGTTATAGTACATAATATGTTGCCCTTAGCGACCGATGGATAATAAAATAACGTTACCATAACGACAAAAAATACCGGACCCGCGCAATCTGGGTAGCATTTCTTTTTTTGTAATTGGATATTTTTTAACGTCGCCCCAAACAGCCGGCGATTTATATAATAATTACGTTACCATAGAAACCTTGAGATATATTTATTTTTTTATCACAATTTTAAAAATACAAAATACATGATTCAATATTTTATCTCGCATTGACGAAAATATTAAGTAGCGTGCGACGTTTTTACGCGAGTATTTTTTAACTTAATAATATAACCCGCGGCTACCGTCATTCCGGTGGATTTATGATTATTTTTTATGTAACACATGGCGTTACCTGTAACAAATTGATCTATGTCGGCTTACTCTTTCTCGAACTCTGTCAACGACAAAGATTTTTAACACGTTTATGTGGATCGTTTTGATCAAATGCCAAAGACAGATATTAAATTAAAGTTACAATAATATTATAATAATTAATAAATATTTCGTTTTATGTAAACAATGGGCTAGCGTTATCCGTACAATAAATTATTCGTGTTTCGCGGGCCGACGAATCCCTGTGCGACCCCCTCCTCTTTAAAATGTAAACTGTAAAAAAATGTATTTCGAGTATAATACAATATCGATTCCTTACACGTAACAAATTTCAGAACCACGCGAGTGCCATACGTTTGGCTGTGAATCGCTTACACGCGCACAACAAACATCGCCCTTAAACAGACCGAACAAGGCGCTACCGGATCACAATAATAGCTGATGTTATTGTCATTATTGCTGTTTTATACCATCATCTACATAATAGCCATTATATTATTGTACATCATATTATATTATAATTATTATATTCGTGAAGCGGCGGTGTTTAATTCATACTATTGTACGCATAAATATCTACAAAAAAAAACGACGACGACGACGACGACGACCGTCATGTGGCACTGACGACTTTCAGCGTCAAAAAGTGCGTTTTATATTATCTACTACAGCCAATATACGAATACCGAAAAGAATAATATCCACCTACCTGCAGCAAATGATGCGTTGTGCGTATACAATGCTAGTCTTGTTCCGAGCAGGTTAACGTAAAACTGTTCGACAGACAGTTCGACGTCCCCCGAACATCCTAATTCCCCACCTCGTCAAACGAAATATAGTTTCAGACCCTTAACCACCGACGACCCTATTGGCAGTCGTACGACTGTGCTACCTACCTACCTACCCAACTGTACTACGCATACTAACGCGACACGTGTTTGCTGCGAGTGTGGAGGCGAAAAAGAAACGCGCGAGTGTACCTTCCCCGAACAATGACGTGTGTTGTACAGCCATAACGTCTTTTTCCAGTGCGTTTTATTTGTCGCATGATAATATTATTATTATTGTTATTTCATACAACGAAACGCATCCATATATACGATGGAAATTTCTGCTCTACAAAGTATATTTTACAGAACCATGACAAAATTAGAACCAAATTTATGTAATTATTTTTGACGAATTTCTCTATAGTGTAAGTTATTTTATTTTTTTATTGTTTTGGTCGTCTGTTGAGGTTTTGTAGTATCGAAATGTTTCACTGTATACCATTATTATTGTTTGTGCGAGCACTATACAGTACACGCCTATAGCCCTATAGGTATTTTTTTTTTTTAACTGCCGATTCGATCGATCTCCCGTAATTCGAAAACTCAATCATTTGATTTTTTTTTTATATATAAACTAATAACTAGTGCGTGCGTAGGCATGTTATACGTACATTATATTGTATATACTTTACATTTTTATCCTGCAGTTTTATTTATTTTTAGCGACTACGCATTTCCCTTCAATTATTCCGTCATAGCTGTTAATATTATCGTACGCGTAATTACGGGTTTTAATATTATTGTAAAATAAATGTATAATATAAAATCATTTATTCTCGGTGGTAACTTAATATGCTTATCCCTAATGCCGTCTTAAATTGATATAAAAACCGTATACGCCTACTCGATCATTAAACTTTGCTAAATAACATTATTATCTATTTATACAACTTTCTAAAAGATTGAATATAGGTATAGGTGTATGCGCGTTAAAAGAAACTATAAATATTTTAATGCGATTTAATCACTGGTCGTAAAATTGTGTTCGGCAATTATTATTCGAAAATATAGTATACAAGCAAAACCTACCTATATTTATTTTATTCTCTATACGTGTCATGACAGGATATTGTTATATTGTACAACACGTGTAGTGTATCATCCGCGAGCAAGGATATATAATATAGGATGATTCACCTGTCATACTCATCCCTTTTTATCCATCAATAATACTATTATTCAAATTTTTATTTTTGGAATTTTAAGTATAGGTAGGTACACTTTAACTACACATAAAGACAATGCTTTAAAACACTTGGATTTTTTCTGTCATTTAATGATTAAAAGCTTATAATCCTATGGCTGTAGAACATTCATTTTTCGAATGGGAATCATTCTTTTGTTTTCCGTAAAGCAGATGTTTTTTTTTTATTTCAAACGTCAATGTATTTAAATCAAAATTTAACGACATCGTTTTTGAGTTGTGTATACACTAAGGATAATAATGATTTTTTTATAAAATTACAAAATACAAAATAGATGTTATACACTAATATTCAGTAGTTAGTCTGGTATTCTATAGTATATAATATTAAATGTAGACAATTTACAAACTATAAAATGTACACTGTAAAATGATGTACAATGTACGTAGATCAATAAAAATATCTTTATGTTTAAAATCATCATTAATCCCATAGGTGGTCCTATTAGGATAAACCCATAATGTTTAGCTCACAAATTTAAATAACTCAATAATACTACTCGTTCGAATTTTACTTAGCTACATGAATATTTCAATAAAAACTATTCGAATCATAATTTACAGTAAAAAATAAAGGTTATCTTTTAAATAAATGTGTCTGTAGTTTTTAAATATTATAGTATATAAATTGAAGTATTTGAAAACACAGTCCTTAAGTGTACTTCACAATTCAAAAACGCATTATTTTAAATAAAATATACATTCACGAAAAAAAAAAAACGAAACAAAAACTGGTGGTGAGAATGCTTGGTGGATCATCTATTATAGGTACCTATACATTATAGTTTGACGCTGCCGTTGTAAATGTGTGCAGAAGAAATATTTGAACGTGTAAAAAAAATAATAATAACCAAAGTCGGTCATTGGAAGGTTGTGTGTTTATTAAAAAAAAAAATAATAATAAAAAAACAAACAATCAAACAAACAAATCTATAGTATAATATTATTGTACATGTCTTTGTGTATTGAATACCGAAGATTAATGATTTATTAAAAATGTGAGTATTTTTTTTCTCCCACCAACCGTCATAGTCATAGGTTGTATACGATAATAATGTATACGACAAATAACGATTTATGTTATTTATTAAACATTTCGTTTTGACACGACGACAATATTTTGAAATGCTGCAATGAAAAAAAAATATATATTGTATTTTTTGATGTTGTTGCAGCGCACATTGTTATGATGTACCATACACTAATATAATTCTTTAATATATCATAATATGTTATGTGTACAACTATGATAAATTGATCATTTTTTTATAAGGCGTGTGGTTACTGTTGAGTAGAACAATAACTAAATCTTTAAAGGTGTCTGTGTGCTTTTTAGGACACATTTTTAATTCACAGAAAAAACTCTCATACCCCATGAACTAGTCTAAATTTAATAAAAAAAAATTATTTCAAAGATGAAATATTTATGCAGGTCAGATCTTCCAACTCGAAATTAACACACAACTGTATGTAATATAATTGATACATCGACGTAGATGTATAATCAACTATAATATTATACATTTTTGGATGTGTAAAAATTGCCTGCATATTTGCCCCTTAATAAAAAGCCGGTTAAGAGTTTAAGACAGCCTTGAGATGACATTAACGGACGAACCGATTTATTACGTTTATGAAAACGGACGACTGTGCATTACCAACCGTTTAATGAGTTTGATGATATATACATATCATATTGTGTACCTAATTATTATAAGATATATTATTATGTATTGTGTTTATCGATATTTTACAATAAGATTATTATACTCGGAAAGTAGGAAAACCGTCAAAAACAATCTAAGAAACAAATCAGTGGCGCTACGAGAATGTTTGTTGAAAATCATATTAAATTATGTAACTGCCGCAAAGCTGGTAATAGCGCCAAACTGAGATTAAAATTTTTAAGCGACTCGTGTACGTATAATTCACACCCAATAATTATTAACCTTATATTATTTATCACAGTTAATAAAAAATCGAATAACTCAAGTCTCGATCTCAAATAAATAGATCAAAAAACCACTTTAACCCTATAAAAATAATAATTTTCAAAATTAATTCTTAAGCGTCTTAATTACCTAACTAAAATCCTTTAAATATATTTTTATGTGACAAAAATCGTTCTTTAATTTATAAATTAAATAACAACAATAACACTTTATGCTATTATAACACGATATGATCTTCTTCAAGACCTTTGGTATTAAGATTAACTCGGTTTATTCTTCCTTTAAATATACATCTATACATAATAAATAAATAGGTACTTACTATTTTCTTGTCAATTTTTGGCCAGTGAATTATATTATGTAATTATCATGTTATTTCATTGATCAGACGAAGACCCTTCCTCCCAACCTTTAGCACAACCATTTGACTATGAATGTGTTGACGTTCAGACGTTCTTTTCATTTATCATATTATCATTCTACCAAAATGTCTTTATAAACTATATGTATATATATATATTATGTACAATCAAATAATATGGGCAATAAAAATAATGACTTCAATTTAAATTAAAACAGGATCGTTGAGTTAGAAGTTAATAGTTTATAAATAAAATAAAAAACTCTCTTAGTTAAAGTTAATATGGAAAAAAATACTAATCTAATTCAGTTAAAAGAAGGTAAATTCTTATTTTTTATTCAGAACGTTATCATATTATTTTGTGGCCTAAACATTACTTTATCGTGAAACATAACAGTAATGAGTAATTAATAATTTTATAGTATTTTTACTAATACCAATAGTATTTGATTATTTTTATTTAAAACCGTGTAGTTATATAATAATAAATTAATGTAAAAAACCAAAATTTCAAAAAATATTATTAACTTTACCTTGTTAGTTATATATTTTAAATCAATTGAAAACAATTGGGTCACTTCAACGTTCAATTAAATTAGTTAAGTTAAAAAAAAAAAACATAAGTTGTAGCTATTTTAATAGCGAAATGATGTTTGGTTAAAAATGGACGATAATCTACCGATAAATCTCTAAATAGAGTGCAGGTAGACTGATATATTATGTTTGATGGATGGTTGTATAGTTCATTGTAGATCAGGGGTCACCAATTAATATTTTTGAAGAGCCACATTGTCCACATTAGAAATCTGAAAACTTTTCACGGGCCATCAACATTCTAAGTACATATTTACATTATCTAAAAACCAATAATATTTAACATAAATAATAATTTACAATCACAACACATATTATAATTTTGTCGTAATATATTGTGTTAATTACTTTTTGTCTGTGGGCCGAATAAAATGTGTTCGCGGGCCGCCATTTGGTGTCCCATGTTGTAGATATATCATAAAATATAATATGCATAATTTGATAATTTTAAACGATTCACAATATGTACACTCGATTTTTCATATGATAGTAACGATTGGGAGGAGACATATTTTAATGACATAGAGTTCCGCCGACTAAAATTTGAAACTAGCGTTTTGTTTTTGGGCAAAATATCGTATATAATAGTATCGCCCGTCAGCGTGATAAAGTGTAATAAAGCATAAAATGTCTACAACAAAATACACGACGTAACTAAGTTTGGTTATAATTAAAGTTTAACTTAACTCAAACATCTTAACCGGTTAATCTGTACACCTTTGTGCAAAATATCGTATTACTCTGAAGTGCGTACACACATCACAAACCGCAACAAAAATAATATTGCGATCGGTCGGCATCGCCCCATTACACCCATCATATATATCGTGATTTATAATAATAATAAATACGTTGCGCACGTTGGACACAACATTCTACATTGACACGACCGCGCGGTGTGGGTCGACGAAACCGCCGTGAAAATATTAAAGATTCGTTCTTAAAGACGCGCTTTGTGGTTGGAACAGTTTTCCCATTAGGATTTACGACCCCGTCACACACACACACACTATAAGTATGGGTAACCTACACACGCGTGCATTCCTGAGCCTTTCTCCCCTCATTTATATATATATACTCCCGACTATTATGTATATAATATAATGTGCGTCGTCTGAATGCGCACGTTTGTGATCCGTCAAGTCGAAAGACGGTCGGTCACAGCATCCATCGGCGGACTCGGCGTACCGTACACACGCACTAAAGACGAGTGTCGCGGGTGGAATTGTGTGCATTATACGTATATATAAGTACTTATATAGGCACCTACGTCGGGGGGGCTACGTGCATTATCCGTGCATTCTTCCGACACCACCACCACCACCACCACCACCACCGCCGCCGCCGCCCGCCGTCACCACCACTAACCGCCACCGAACGATAAACACGCATAACATATTATTATGGATATATTTTATAAGCGTATAGGGCCGTCGCACGGAATTTCGATCACCGAGATAGAAATTCGTACATTGTGCACGATCGAGGAACACCGGGGAAATGACATTACATTATATTTTATTCCACGCCACGCACATGCACTACTCGCCGACCGTCGTCACCGCAATCTTACACACATTATATTATACATTACACGCCTATGTATATATATATATATATTGTATTCCTTTCCGGCCGTCCCAGGACGCGACTGTACAGCAGGTGGTTACATACACGTAGATACACGTATGTACAGGACAGTGAGAAGGAGAAAAAAAAACCATCACCACTCGCGGTTGTATATATTGTAGGTATATGTTATAATGTTATTATACACATACCTGTCCCGTAGAACATTTTGTGCGTACTTGCATGTATACATATATAGGGTGTGTGACCGTGCGGTTGTCCTCGTGCGTACGTCTAAACTTTATAGGTGAGTCCGAGCAGATTAAGGCTTTTTTAGAAAAAGTTACTCGCGGATAAAATTTACTCTCTTTTTTTTTTTATTAATTTCAAAGTTTCTTATTTTTCTTCGCTCACTAAATACCCGTTCTGTACGTTTCAATAATATGTACCATGCAGCTGCAGCTGTCCCTCGCAACGATGATAACGGGTTGCCGATATTAAAATCATAATATTATATTTGTTACATTCTACATTTCTACATATTATTATAAATAGGTAGTGGGTACTATAATATGTTATACGATGTTTAATATTATATTTGTGATTGTTAATATTTAAACGTCAAAATTATTTTTATATGCAATTTTGTAAAAAAGGTTGTCTTTTCGTAAAACAATGAACTTATATTATAGTTGATTGTTGGATAATTATTTTATTTCTTTCATAGATACCTCCTAATCGTTGTCATCAAATAGCATTATTTATTTATTGTTACGCAGTTATGACGTTATATTATAATATACTACCATCTAAAGTTGCAGGTGATAGTTTTCCTGAACTTTGATGTCGATTGGTCCGAAAACTATACAACTCAATTTCAACATCTTAGATGTCCGTGTATAACGTGTCAAAGATTGTAGCTGATGTCTGGGTAGCAGAACCATTCGATTCGCCGTGTACAACTTAAATTAGTAGGAAAATTCAGGTGAAAACCGGTCACGTGAAGTGATATAGTCTGGTCAAGACTCGTGGGTAATTCAGAATTCGTCCAAGCGGGCCCTTTGGATCGGCTTCCAATCGGCTTTCCTTTGGATGTCAACACTTGTAGCTGAAAAATAAAACGAAAAACGCTACATAAACTGCATGACAATAGCTTGGCGCGCGTGTGGCCGTCTGGTGTACGGGCGATCGTACATTATTATCATCCGAAATCGTATTTCGAAAATATTGATCGGAAAATCGTACGTCGACAATGGTCGCAGATACACCCTGTACAGATGCGGCCGACGGGATTAAAAATAAACAACCCGATCGTACGTGTCCGTGTGACGGTGCGGCGGCGTGCCGAAGAGAACGGAGTCGCTTATTGTATTATTATTATTATTATTATACGAACGTGGTGCGTGCGTGCGCGTTAAGCCGGAAATTCGACGGGGTAGTCGATGCGGCGCACACAATACGCGTATTATAATATTATAATATATTATACGACTCGGACACACACGTCACACACACACACACACACACACATACCTATAATATACACCACCTCATACACCTCTACACCTACCTATTGCTATATACAATATAATGTCTATATACTTTGATAACGTCGACGACGATATACAATATTAATAATGCCCTCCCCTCCGCCGCAGGTGGCTTATTAGCACAACAACGGTCGTCTGTCCGCATGTGTATAACAATAATAATAATAATAATATATTATATTGCCCCCGTGGAATTTTTTTTTTCCCATTATACCGCATAAATGGCTATTATACAGCAGCGAGCTGCGAGGCTGTTGTGGGCATATATACGTCTTATTCGGGGCGGACGCTCGTCGATTTTATATTATTATGATTGTACCGAATATCACCGACTCGATATCATAATAGAATACTAATATATTATATTTTCATTGTGATGCGAACGGAGACGAAACGGAATTTTAAATTATTCATCTGCGGTGGTCATCAGGCGGGATGGTTGTAAATCATGGATAATATTATAATATTATACGTACCTATATATTATATTCGGGACATACTGTTATATTACCATAGTCGCATAGACGCACCGAATCGAGCGTGACGACGACACTGATCGGTAAAAACACGCAACAACGCGTTCAAACAATCCGTGCGCGGGAACGCGCTTATTTTTCAATTCTGTTCATTTTTTTGCTCGTGGAATTGCTGAAAACTGCCAAGCCGTGTTCGCAGCTACGTCGTCTGTCGGATTTATCGTATACTGATTGGCCGTGGTAATTATAGTATAATTTACTTACTACTGTCGCGATGTACTAGGAAATTTCCAGCGTTAGTAGTGGATCAAGCTCAACAAATTGGACACGACATGACATACGACATAGCTTGTGAACCGGCGGGCTTTACGCACGCCAAGGCGTCTGCGACCGCTCTGGTTAAAAAACCAATAAATATTTACCGTGAAATGAGGTGAGTTTTGACTTTGCAATATTATTTTTTAATTTTTTCCACACTTGAATCGCTTTTTTCTCATACCTATCGGCTATCAGCGTAAATCAAATTGTATAACATTCTCCTCGTTATTTTATGGTTAAAATTTGTTTTTATCAATAACGATAATAATATTATTGCTATGACGTGTACCTATGTCATTCTAGTTTTATCCTGAGTGTTTGATGTATATTTTTACTAACACCAATTTAATAGTACAGTCCAGAGGTGAATCTAATACTTAAAGTTATTTTTAAGTATTTACATTTTTAGATTTTTTATTATCATTTGAATTGCCTATATAAAACCCCTTAAAATCGAACTACATTTTTAGTTGTCACTTAAGTTTTAAATGTACTATGAATATGGATTGTGTAATAAATTCCAGAAACTTAGACATTTTATTAAATGCTTTGAATTTAATATTCAATCATTATTATAGGAAACCACAACTTATAATTGAAAAAAAAAACGATAACACAGATTTAGTTTATATTCAAATATTTAAATAATTTAATTAAATAATGTTTAATATGATTTATTATATTTACATTATACAATATTTATAGTATAATAATACAATAATTATCTTAAGAATTTTATTTTTAAATAAACACAAAAAAATTAAAATTTTTAGGCTGAAAACTTTATTATATGTATATGAAATAACATTATATCACAATATTATATAATAATATAGAACACGAAAAATAGTAAAAATATTTATGAATATTTTCAAGCAATGCTCCTGCATATCGTAACTCAAACAATGTTAAGGCAGTTGAGTATTTGAGGACAGTATTCGTGAATAATGCAGATATGTGTACGTTTATAATAATCTGTGCTGTACACCAATCATTAAAGTTCAATTATTATAAAAGAAAAATGTCAATTTTTATAGGCGCCAGACATTATTACTCTACCCCTATATTATAATATGAAAAAAAAATATTATTCAGCTATATTCTTCATTATAGGTGTGCACATGTATGGTATAATGAGTTGTAAAATACTCCTCGTCAAAAATGAACAAATCAAACTTACCAAAAGGCTAGTTTTCAAAAATATTATGTTACCGAAACGCAGGCCGGATAACAACGCCGGTACGCGTGGGCCACCGCAGTCACCCATTTATGGCGTATACCATCGAAACAACGGATACCTATTATGTTTTTTTTTTTCACATCTGTGTAAAATTCTTCTATCAGTTATTATGAATAACACTTGTGGTAGACATCTGAACATATTGAATCTGATAGCGAAATTTCAGGACGTCGGCGTGAAATTTAATCTCTATAGAAAACGTGGGTTTGAATCTCTTGATTTTTTTTTTTTTTTAACGAATGGCATACGGATCGTTTAACTCGAATCATAATAATATATACCTGCAGTGCACATTTACAACGAGCAGCTGCTGCAGTGCTACGGTTATTTCGGTACACTCGAGATTTTTGGAGTTTTCAAGTATCGATTTCAATATCAACAAATTCGATCGACGTCGACGTTTTTATAATAAACGCATTATTGTTGTTAATATAATAACGTATTCGTTCAAATAAAACGGGTAGAAGCCAATTTTGTAATAACAGATAATATTATACTTAAATTGAGTCTAACGGGTTAGTTTACAGAATAAAATAGATACAGGAGAAACGCATGATTAGTATATGAAAAAAAAATCAAAAGTATAATAATATCATAATATAATGGTAACATTATATATTATATAAAATAATACAGTATATTATCAAAAGTTTAAGTGATGTCTATAAATAGTTTTATATCAAATTTAGTGGATTAAATAAATAAAAATCGGAATATTTATTGTTTATGGTCATACCCATATATAGGGTTGGGTTTAATGCGAAATTATTAGATTTATAATTAGAATTATGATATAGAATGTATAGAAGCTAATGAGATCTGTGAGACTTAAATGACAATTATGAGGATATTAAACCAGATATTATAATCTAAGGGATACGAAGAGTTAATTTGGTTAGGTCGTGGTACAGGAATGATACATAATACCTACCGCTTCAGGACACGTGATCAAGATTAGGCCAATTTAGTTGTGTACGAATTTAAATATGTAGTTATATGATTCTCAATTGGAGGTTTAGTTAAAAAAAAAAACTACACATTTTAGGAACTGTTTTAGAACTTATTCAATTGACTTGCATTCTAAATTAGAATAAGGGCTCCAAATAATATAACCATACTTCAAAATAATTATAATTAGATCCACATAATATAAAGAGCTTTAAAAGACAATTTATGCGTTTAAAAAAATCTAATATTCTTTAAAATTTTCCCACAATGTATTCGATATAATAATAATAACGTTTCATTTTATCTTTTTGTAGCTGACAGTTAATATTATGAGTTTTTATTTAACAAAAAAAAAAAAAAAAAAAAAACTATAGTACATGACACAGTTTTATTTTGTCGTAAAACTCGAGGATAAAATATTAAAACAACTTCGCCTACGGCTCGCATTATGATATTTGAATTGAACAACTTATTTTTCTAATCTTCTTATTGGTAGTAAGTTGGACACATTTTACCGCCTAGTCAAACACATTATTATTGCAATTCAGTGCAATATCATTATAGGTATGTTATAGGTGTATGGTCATTGTAGGTATAATAGTAGGCATGTTATGAGCAATGTTTTTTTCGTTAATGTGAAAAATAAATTCATTTTCAGACATAAAAAAATGTGATCCGTGAAGGTTTATTATAGCATACGTACCTGGTACCTATCATAATAATATGTATATACATAATATTATATAGTTATCTGTATTATGTTTAAAGATAACAATATGCGAAATTCGGTTTTGATAAATGTAAGATAATATACTTTAATCTGCGCTCCAATACTTATAATAATATATTAATATATATATATTATTAGATACGCCGCAACATAAGAACTTAGCCAATTATGTTGTTTTATAAAATTTGAATCGTTAAAAAATGGTATTATAATATATTGTATATTATATATATATATAAAAAAAATGAAACCAACTCGTAGTGTTTACATAATATTATTATGTTTCTTGCATTGCTGCAAGTGAGTACATAAAACAATTAATTATAGACTACGTAATATGTTACAATATGTGTTTACATTTTAATCAGATACATTGTAACAAATTGTTTTCTTTTTATTTACAATCAGTTTAAAAGATAAATAATATTATGAATAGCTATTGATAAAGGCATAATATGACAAGTCTTGCATAATAAATTCAAAAAGTATCAACATGGGACATTTCTGGGTATTTAATATTTATGACCATTATTCTTATTTTATAAACAATTGTTTAAAATGATGTGGGGTTTGCATAACACTTAATTATTACAATATTGTCTGAGATATCTAAATGATATTTACTTCTAATCCAGAAATCTTATTATCGAGATGTCGATGGGTCTTCGATTGAATTAATAACACTTTCGACACTTTCGAAACATAATAATGCGTACTGCACACATTAAATTGATTATATAATAAAAAAAATGTATAACAAACACTGTAAAAAAATAAAAACGATTTTAACATTATGTTGTGTAACATTATTTTATATTAGGTGTTGGTTTTCACTTCATTTTCATAAGTAAATCACAACAAATAAAATGACCGGGCTTCATATATGCATAATATCACATCATATATTAATTTAATATATACCCGCTAAAACTATGTTATTGTATTAAGTAGGTACCTGTTTTTAGTGCATTTCATAATCCACGAATACTTAACATGTAGCCAAAACTCATTTTTTTTATTATGATTTTAATCGCCTGTCTGGTCCACCCCCTCAAGAAAAAAAAATCAAATAATGATGCATGCACTACCTATACTATATTATTATTAAATTCATAACAGTTTAATTATTTTATTGATAATCCAACGGATAATAATAAAATTCTAACTGCGTATTACGTTTGTTTTCGTCATGTTAACTGATGAATGTATAGGTAAAAAATGTAAATTATATATTAAATTGTATGTATGACTTGATGAATATATATATTTTACGCAAAACCTGTATTTGACAAAATATTATATTTTATTTTAGTTGGTGTACCAGGTACCTAATTCAAAACCGAAAAATCGTAGATACTTGAAATATGTATTACATCATTTTCTATACAAAATAATATTTTCAAAATATTTTGATAGCTATTTATAGACATTTGAAATTCTCCTCTTTTTTACGTTTTTTTTTTATCGATTCATTATATGATGCTGTTACAGCCATTTAACAATATAAAAGTTGCATTGGCTTTTCTTTATAAATGTTCAAAGTAAAACATTTGTTAAAATTACGATAGTTTAAAAATAATTCTGTAGTTTTATAAAATAATAAATTCTTTTTGGATTGAAAATTTAATGCAAGGTAACCCATAAGTATTTTATACATTGACAAAAAAAATTTAAAAATAAACACGGTTTTTTTATGGAAGATTTAATTCAATTATGGATATTTAAAATGAAGATAAACGATTTTAGATATTTTGTGGTAATTTAAAAATATTATTCATGGGTACTTGCCACTTGCAACTTTTAACATGTTATATTATTATATTTTATACTCATATTGATATTTTAAATGCGATGTTTTCGGTAAAAAATAATTCAGCATACCGTCTTACTAAAATAAATTAGAAAACAAATAGCAATAAAAAAATATATTACAAAATATAAGGTAGCAGCAAACATATTTTTTTTTGTGTGAACGCCATACAAATATTTTTTACAAACTAACCAGTTCTTGTAAATGATACCAAACATAACTTTAGAATATTTATGAATTATTTTAATATTATAATTCACTTAATACACTTAAAAAATATTATAACAAAACAATTATTAACAGTAATACATTTGATAGAGTAACAAATTATTAAGTTATGCTAATCAACAAGTTTGGTAAAAGCTGCAGTTCTATTTGTGTTTACTTTTTATCATCTATTTAACCATTTTTTTTTTTTTTTTTAATGATAAAGTAATATTTTTTTCAGTGTGACAGACTGTCTTCGCTCAAAATTGTTTTTGTATTCAATAATTTATCATTTAATTATTTTAATTTAAAATTAACATATATATTACACTGACTTACACCTCAATGACGAGGTAAACTCGACACCTACTTTCTCTGTTTTTTTTATTTAATAATACATTTTAACTTATGGAATTTTAAAGTAAATTTTACTTATATATTCAAAGATCATATTTTTAATTACTTAGATATTTTATAAAATTTAAAGAATCATTATATTATCAAATCTTAAAATTACTCCTACAAATTTTAAATTAGATACATCAATATTGAAAAAAAAAATTAACTGCTTAATAATTAGCACAAAAAAGGCGATTTTTATTTAAAAAAATAACCGGATACTCCTTAAATTTTATAAAAATATAGTTATATGTTTTTTAATAATGTATTAGAAATTAATAGTTTGTTAAAATTGTCTTAGTATGATAAGTATAATCTAATCTAAATATTTAATTATTTAAATTGTACACTTCACGTAATAATAATATTATATAATATTATAATAATATTACTATCCTCATAATACACAAAATTAAAAATAGTTTAATAACTCAGTAACTACTTGAATTTTAAAATGTCGATTTAGGCGCATTAACATTTTTGAATAAATCATTGATTGAACTGTTCCTTAATTAAATTAACAGTAAAAAAAAAGTAGTTCCAGTATTACAAAATGAAAATAGTATTGTCACTGGACTACACAGAAGATTGTGTATAAGTAAATCAAAGTGGTTTAGTATTTTATATAGGTAATTAAAATGTTTGAAAACCCCTAGTTTTTAAAAATTAATTATTGAAAGAAAAACTAGGATATTTTATATATTGTTATAAAAAAATTTAGATACTATTTATTTTTTAAAGAAAGACATTTAATATTATAATATTAAAGCCCAGACATTATTTTTCTCTTTATCCGAGGCACATAGTGTATTGGGAATAATATATCTATGTGTATGTGCACATTTTTCATACTTGGACATTATCCAAGCAGGATAAAGAGTAAAAAATAAATATGATTTTATTGCAGATTACGTGGTCAATAACCAGACTTCATTATGTGAATTGTGTTGTTGGGCTTTTACTTGACATGCTTTCCTACGCGGGCGGGCGTGGGTATTAAAATACTATAACATAATAATATTACAATGATATATTATTATTATTATAAGATATTTCGTCAAAAACTGAGCACTTGTTTCAAAGTTTAGTCGACGTACCTACACACAACATTTTGTCCTTCTAACGTGTATTATCACAAAAAAGTCGAATTAACATTCACGTGTAGTGTACGTTGTTTACCGCTATCAGGTTATACATATTATAATAAAGATATACGATATACCTACAATGTACTAGGTCAAAACATAATATATCAGTCTGTAGTCTGTACTCTGTTTAGAGTCGTATGAGCAGATATAGATTAATGTTCATTTTCAAGATTACATTTTTTACTATTTAGAGTGAACCGCATTTAGATTGTAAAACAAATCTGAATGCAATAGTAATATAACACTAGATTTTATTATCACACATATTTTAGAATGAGGTTAATCATAGAGTCTTTTGATGTGTTATATTTAACATATAGTTTTAATCCTTCGGTACATCGTGTAAATATACAATATAAATATAATACCATAATCGCAAATTATCAACTGTAAAATATTATTTTTATTATTGAATATTATCTGGAAACTCACTACACATTCGCGTTCAATCTTGACGTTTCTATTTTCGCAATATCGTCAAAAGCTTTTGACTGCAATAGCGTAAATATTTTCAGTATGGTTTTAAATATGTATGACAATTTTTCATAAATAGAGGATTTTATGTCATGGTTATTTGTAAGGATTAATGAGTTTAGAGTAACTTAAATTATACAATACTTAAAAGGTATAAGTTATGATATAAAATATCTATTATTTTACGTTATTTAAATGACTTAACACCCATGTGTAAATTGAATTGTTTAATTTAACTCATTTTTTATTACCTAATTTCGTATATATAAAAATTGATTTATATATACCATACATGACTTATTATATAGGAACCATTCATATTTTTGTACGTATTTTTTGAAAAATTTTTGTATAAATAATTAAATTAAATAATCTTTTATCACTTTATCATTACTATGCCAAAGAACATTATTCGCATTAAATGCGCTTAAAAAATTTAAAAAATGTTATTTATTATTTTGCGATTCTACATAAATTGTTATAGGAGCTAGAAAGGCAGAAACTATAGTTATAACTTTGATTTTTAAGTATAATGAATTAATACATTAATTAACACTAATTAATACATTGAGGGATGATTCACTTGAAAGGGATAGCTGTTAGCAAAAAAAAAAAAAATAAGAACAAGAACAAGAACAGGAGCATTCACAATCAAAATATACATTTTAAAAATCAAACTGAAATTTGACAATAATAGTATGTTATAATAAATTCGTATAAATAATATATAAATGCACACAAAAATAAAATATTTAATATACTATGAACAAAATGGTAAGAGGTGCGAGAATACCCGTAGGTATATTTGTTTAAAAAAATTAATTAAATTATATATTATAATAATATGTTCTAATCAAAACGGAAATTATGCAATATATGTCGATTTTTAATCTTCAAAGTTTAAAAATGGTTTAATTAACTTGAGTAAAACAAATTGAAAAGTAAAATATTAAATTAAATTTACAATACAACTAATATATTGTAGTGAAAACGGAGACTAAAGCCTATATTAAACAGCAAGCCAAAGCGATTATGTAAATAAACAAAAATATAGATACAATATGATCAGAGGTGGGTTCGAATGGTTGAAGGAAAAATTATAAAAATTTCAAAGATCTTTTATGTGTTACCAAAAAGAAAAAAAAACGAGAACGGTTACCGGTAAATTTGTTTTATATATCAAACAAATTAACAGTAATAGTATGAAGTATGACTGCAGTTTATTGCGAATAACGATCAAAATAAAGCGGAAATAAGCTTTTCACAAGTGTACACAGAAGGCGAAGAATATTGATATAGATATTATAAAACTGCAAGTTTGATTTATTATTGGGAAATTGACCGATAGATCGTAATTCTAACCTCATTTATAATATTAGAAGATGTAATAGGTAATACTTAACATAATATTATATAACAGTAAATATCGTATTTATCTATTATTATTTATTGTGTTACATACTATATTATAGTGTTGTATATTATTTGTATTGTCTTATTAATATTATATATATATATTATACCTATTTTATTTTAATCGGATTTTATTTCGCTTCATTAACAAAAACGCATCTCTCGAGCTGTAGATTATGCCCATCATATTTTCTTTGCACGTTGTAATAATATAACAATATTATATAATATATACGATATATGCCCATACACATACTCGTTCGTGTTGTCGGGTTTTCGCTTTGGTGGCTTCAACCAACGATTTAACGCTCGTTAAACGTTTTGAATAATAATAATAATAATAATAATGATTATAATAACGTGTCGGTCGTGTGTTTTTTTCTTCTTCTTTTTCTCGCTTGGCCGACTCTCACAACCATCTCTCTCTCGTCTCGGGCATCGTCTGCACACACACACACACACACACTGACACGGGTAGGTGTTATATTATTATATTTGTCATTAATGTCGGCGGAGGCGCCTGCCAGGAAAAAAAAATGTTCCACGATGGGGGCCCCGCGCTGGAGGGGGCGGAGCCGAATCGGCGCGGGGGCGGACACGGGCCGGCCGACCTGTGCCGACCGCGGACGAGCCGCCGGCCGAGCGCCTGGCGCCAGAGTACTACGGCACACCGGCCCCGGGCGCGCACACTGTTTACAGACGACGTACGCGCACGCCACACGGTCGGTCGGAAACGTATTTCGTACGAGTCGGATTACGAGCTTTTATTTTTTATTTATTTTTTTTTTTATACGTCACGGGCAAAATAAATTAAAATATTGTTGGCGAATTTGTTTTTTTTCTCTCTCTCCGCCACTTCTCTACCGCCGTCGTCAATCCGTTTCCGAACAATTGCAGCAGTCCACGGGAATTTCGGTCTGTGTTTCGATTTTTTTTTTTTCATCGTTTTTATTATTATCATTAATACTCGTTGTCGAGTTCTTTTTGAAAAAAAAACGGACGGGATATACGAACGATTTCCTGCACGCCGACCTAGTGTGTTTTCCAAATCTCAACTTTCGTATATTTTGGATCAACGGACCATGTTCCCTGTGCAAATTTGTCACAACGATCGACGATAAAGGTACGATTTATATTGTTTTTTTTTTTAATTCCTTTTGATGAACATATTATTTTGTTCAATTATACGACATATTATATAAATAAAAGTTAAAATATGATCGATAGTCGATACGATTTATTTAATCAGTGTCGATATATTTGGACAACATAATTAATCCAATTTAATTATATGAGGTCAAGATTTTAGTTTTATTAATAAAATTACCTCGATGTAAAATGTATTATATTATGTACCTGTTTTATTTAATATAATATGATCAAAATGTCAAGGAAGGGTGTTACAATTTTACAAAGTTCAGCAGCTGTATTATATTATGTGTTCAGTATAATAAATTAAAAATATGTTTAGACGCCAACGGTATATACAAAATAATTTGTTCAGTGACCGTTTACCTTGAACATATAATATAAGTACTCACGTTAGATCTGTTTGATAACTGTAAACAAAACGTATTCTCACCTACGCTCGTACACCCAAGTATTAGTTAAGGTAAATAGATACATATTTTTAAATCAATATTTTTTACTGCGATATAGTATAGCATAAACAAACTCGTGTAATATTGGATTCGTTTTAAATGGACGCGCGTTGTGTACTAACTAAGTTAAACGCATGATTTTAAAAATTAATTTTAAATATATGTGCATTTTAAATCGAACAGGTATATGTAGTTTACTGATACAATATTTAAGACCCACGTGGTCGTATATTATAAAGGAAAAAATGCTTTATTTTATTTATCTGAAATGTTTAAACTGTATGTGATACAGCATATTATATTATATACATATATATAAATAGTAATAATAGTATATAGTATATATATATATATTTATATATGGATTTCAACAATGAGTAGTATTAAAACGAATGAAATATGACTATTCATAAAAAATAAATAGTTTATAAAATAAGTAGAGTTATAGTTTTAACGGTTCCGTGTTGTGAGACTGCAATAATAATCTTTGTATAATGTGTTTATTATATTAAACTGCAGTTTTCCTTTTGGCTACTACAGCCACCGCCAACTCCCATTGATAACGTGTAATCGAGTATACCGTTCATAAAATATCATGTAGACGTATTATCAGGTCAGTTAACTTGGTCGTTGGGTGGATTCGTTGAAAATCACATTTCGTCTATATATAATATATATAATATTATATGTGTCTATACGCGAAGTGCTCAATACAGTAATACAGTAACACACACA
The DNA here is from genome assembly GCF_020882245.1 of Rhopalosiphum padi. Classification (NCBI taxonomy): domain Eukaryota; kingdom Metazoa; phylum Arthropoda; class Insecta; order Hemiptera; family Aphididae; genus Rhopalosiphum; species Rhopalosiphum padi. The sequence continues at coordinate 3,888,155 of NC_083598.1, read as the reverse complement.
CACATATATATATATTGATATTGTTGCCTCGAGTCAAAGACAATTTTAACGACAAACAAACTACAACAATGGCACGTATCGGTGCAGAGTACACGCATTCCGTACATATATGGTTTTCGACGCGTCGTCGATTCAAACACACGCGTGCACATATATTGCAAATTGTTTACAAAGCAGCGTTACTGCAGATTATTATAATATTATAGCAGCCGGGACACTGCGGAGTAATTGCAGCGCGCCGCCGATAACAACAAAAAAAAGGCGATATTTTTACACGAATAACTCGCGTTTAACGTGCGTAAACACTAAATGCCACATTATTATGTTATTATAAATGTTTGACGTCGCAAATAATGATTTATATTATAATTAATAACATAACGTAACGTGGAACTCGAAGTATTCGAAAGTTTCGTTACCCCGCAAGTTCGGATGACGCCCGTCGCCTTCGACGTACCTATCGTTCGTCGCGATCAAATATAATAATATAAACACAACAATGAACAAATAATAATAAATTATATCACTTCCACCGTTATACCTGTACAACACTCCAACGATAACTTTGCAGACGTTATAGGTACATAGGTATAAAATTCCAAGTATGCACTATTACGTGACCGAGTTTAATGGGGACCAATTTGTCGGTCCGCAACCAGGTAATTTCGAGTAATCCGACGCCTTGGCGGTACGGTCACGTTTTAATGCTCCTTTTATTGTTATAATATTATATATACCTATGTGATGTGTGTGTGTGTGTGTGTGCATGTAATATATGTATATAGGTACGTGCGTGCGTCTGTGCAGTGTAATTTTTTATTTCGCCTTAGCTGTATAATAATATATGTCTTTTACACAAAAAAAAATACAGCTTGGACGAATTGAGGCAGTGATGCCCTTTGTACTGCACGTTAACCGCTGCGTAAAAAATATATATATATTTATAAAGGGGTGACCAGGTAAACTGTCAACAGAAGTTATCATTCTTTCTTATAATAGATTTTTTTTTTTTATTATTATTGTTATTATTATAGTGATGTAGTATTTGCGTCACCCAAGGGATGTATGTGCTGCAGGTTCACTTGGACCGTGTGATTAGCGTGGGAATAACAGGAGCATGAATAGTCACAATAATAATAATAGGCGCCTATATAATACATTATATGCGTATAATATAAGAGTAAATCGTCGTTGATGATGCAGGGGATCGTTTAATATATTTTGAGAGTATAATAAATCCATATATAAAATATAATTCCAGACATAAATATCCCTTTTAAATAGATTAATGTCATGTATTCATTAAACTTACAAACGTATATCTACAAAACTATTACTATAGTAGTGATAGTAAATTATTATTATAATTTTAAAAATCATTTTTATTTCTATGTATACAATTTATAAGACTTCGTACAAGCTTTACACTTATGAATAATTTACATAATTAAACTAAACTATATTTTAAAATTAAAATTATATTAATGTATTAAATAATATTAATAACTAAAAAGGAAATTAATAATCATATGCAATTGATATCATTATATTATTGGACTAGATACCAACTATAGTCATGATCGTAAAAACAAATATCAATGTTGTATATGTATTTCGTGAAACGTTTATGTAATTATAATTTAAACAGCTGACGAAACTAATTTTATTTTATTTCATCTTCAATTACCCGTTTTATTATATATTTCTATTATTAAATGAAAAAAAAATATAATTACTAGTTTTATAAAGCTATATATTCTTACATATGTTAAATCATTTATTTAATTTAAATATATTTCTAGAATCTACACTATGGTATCTAACTTATATAATTGTATATACTATATACATTAAATAGTATATATTATTGTAATAAATACAACATTTGCATTATAATTAGTGTCAAGAATTTCCAAGTACATAAGTTTTTAAACATAAAATGAATTCAGTTATTTTAAAATTAATTACATTTCTATAATATTATGTTTATTACAATAATACAATATTTATTGTACTGCCAATGGAATATGATAGATAGGTTCATAAAATGTACATAGAAAAGAATTATTATAAATCTCAAAACGAGTTTAACAGTAAAATACAATTATGTAATATAATAAAACATAACGAAACGATAAACATGTTGCTATAGAGAATCACCCTGTATACAATATTTTCTAATTTACCCATACCGTTTTACAGACGAGAGTATAAGCCAATTTCAAATGAGCGCGCCGTAACTCATAAATCACCCACGGCAGACGTAATTTAAAAATTATTATTATATTGTGCCTCGTCCCGACGCCCATCGTGGAGCAAATCGGATGATGATTATGATGATGATGATGATGATGATGATTATGATGATAATAATGATAATAATAATAAAACTTCACTGGCCTCGAGGAATGATCGATTTGCATTCAATTATTTATATGTACATATCAAAAAACGAATTTTCATTTTCTACAACGAATTTCTAGAAATATACCCTGACATTGTTCCAATTTTTGGTTTATTATTATTTTTTTTTTTTTCAAAACTCGTCACTCGGCCAGCAGGCGGGTTAATAATAGAGATTGGCCAATTGTTTCTGGCACCACTTAATAACCATATGCGTGCACCCCATCCGGCGGCCTGATTGATATTGACGTGTGAATCCTAATTGACAAACCGTCAGATTTTTAACAGCTATATTAACAATAATATCCGGTGTGCCGGAGGTCCTAATGACAAAATAATATTACGCAGGAAAACTTTTTTTAGAATGCACTTTTTGTTTTTGAAAATAACGCTGACGTTCCCGATAATTACTTTTTGACTGTATAAAATGCTTAAAAAAAACTTAATATTACATACCTACGTGGATACGTATAATGATTATTAACCTTATTCATACCTTTTTTTTTATCCCCCATTGTGTAAATATAGGAAGACTAATTGAATTGTTCATTTTCTCGCTGTAATTTACAAAAAATTTACAATTACGCTTTGCATAATATTATATAATTCACTGGAACAACTATTATATTATTTTATGGTATAGTCAGCAATATATTTTATTTGCGTAGGTAAAATAATAATCATAACTTTGTTATTTTACTTCACATTTATAATGGTTTTTCAAACATAAACACAAATACACAATATATTGTATCATATTATATATTTATATGTATGTAGTTTATAAGTACAAAAGAGAACAAAAATTGTTGTCTATAATCATAAAATTGCACAGTCGTATAAATTAGACCGACAATTACTTCAAAGTACGTGCTGAATGCAATAAGGTTGCATTAGAATCGGGAAAACGATTTATCGCTACGAAAATGTGTATTCGTTTTCAATGATGGTGATGATAGACGAACACATTGCTGATTCGTATTAAAATATAATTAATAAATATTTTCACGTTCTTCGCGTAATAATTGCATGCGGCAGTATGAAGTATCAATATTATAGTATAGATGAACCGATTAATTATAAGATGCTGGTCAGTGGTGTCATGTTATATTTATATAATCCATTATTCAACTATGTTCAAACATGTATTCTGATGTATATTAAACGTAAATAAAAACCGTATTTTATATTATCATAATATATTAAATTTACAGGTGTGAAAGTGATTCGAATATAACACTCGAAACCCGTAAACTACCGTTTAAAAATGTAAAAACTTTTACTGTTCAAAATTAAAATGTAATATAGACTGTATAGGTATATTAATTTATGATTATGCGTAGTCGTCGTCTGTTCAAACCACTGTCAGAGATCGGTAGTTTGGCACAGACGAAAAACGCGAACTGAAAAACGTCGATTTCCTCCTCGGCCGTCATAAAACACCGCGGGTAAAGTATTTATATGTTATGTATATGGGTATTTTAATACATAATTATAATAATAATAATATAATGAGGTCATTATTATACAACGACTGCGACGCGTCGACTAGACAAGTTTTTCCAGCGGCAATAAAATTCGAATTAAACGCGACGCGTCGCGAGATAGGGTTAGAAAAGGATTAAGAAAAAAAATAATAATAATAAAAAATATCACATATTTTTAAGGATTCTTTCTCTGCGTGTTCCATTCATGACTTCCCACGGAGCCTCGGGGTCGTTTCCATTCATGCCCGGTGAACGCACACACATAATATTATTATATATAGACATATTTATACATTTATATATATATATATATATATACACACACACGAGGACGCGTGGGCGCCCGCATTACCTACGTTAGCCGTCGCTGTCGCCGCCACAGCGGCATACCGTTCCTAAAATTAATAATATTAATAATGAAACGGAAAAATCTCATAAATTCGTGTCTCGGAAAGGCGTTTTGAACAAATCGTCTGTGTGTATATACAACACACGCGCGTTCGTGGCGTGATTTTTTATTTAATATTTTTTTTTTTTTTTTCGCGCGCGCGATCCGCTCCCGACAGAGGTGAGACGAAAACACACGACACTCTCTTTTTGCACACACACACACACACACGGCACACATGATAATCGCTCAGACATACGCGACAGTACGTTCACCCATATTATACAGGTATAGGTAGGTACCGCGATAACGGTATATATACCTACTGCGCCCGAAGACGACGACGACGACGACTGCTGCTGTGACGTTTACGTTGTTATTATTATTATTATTATAACTATTATTACGCACGTCGATGTCGACGACGAAACGATATCGGTAGAGAAAAAAAAATTAAATGGTCGCAACGATAGAAAATACACATTTGAATAAAAATAATAATAATAATAATCGAAACGCCAGTGTAATAATATTATATATTATGTGTGCGGCAAACGCGACAGCTGCTGAATTGATGAGCGCGCGCAATTGCATTGTATAGTATAATAATATAATATTATTATTATGCGAGTTATGTCATTAATAATGCGATATTATACGAATCGTGTTTTATATTGACTGTAGGGCGTCGCGTGTAGTATAATGTGTGTGAAAAAAAATTAATTAATAAAACCGATTTTGACGGAAGTGTTAGTATGCGCAAAAAAAACATATCGTTATTGTATTATAATATATATATAATATTATAAATAAAATAAAATGATTAAATTATTAGAGTCCATTTTGCTCGTTTGCCGCGGTGGCGACGATGTGTGGTAGGTACACGTGAGCGCGTGTACACAGATTTTTTATGATAATAACTGCAATATCATAAATATGATTTACGACCGTTTACGAAATCTGTACCGCGGTTACAGTAGGTACAACGATATTGTAATATAATTATGGTACCTACATAATATGTAACGCGGGCGCAGGATTCGCGATTTCTAACGTTTCTTGTAAAATTGACGGCCGACACATGATGGTAATATAATATTGTAATATATACATTACGCGTTTAGTATTAAATAGCTGCAAACAGCCAAATATATGTTATTCTATATTATATGACGTATAAAATAATAATATGTTAAGCGATATGGGGTACTCGTCGTATATCCGGGCAATAGGCCAAACGTCTATGATGTCGGCGCCACTCACGGAGACTTCAATAATAATAATAATAATAATAATAATAATATAAGAATGGAATTCGCAAGATTATTCGATATTTTTAACCACACTAGTGAAACCACACTGAAAAACGTGATTTATTTTGGCACACGCTTTTAAATTCGCTGTCGATTTGTTTTGATTTAAAATATTAATTTTTGACTACATATTATATATACGCGATTTCGAAATTACAAAAATAAACAAACGAAAGGGCAGAAAATCGAACCGATAGAATTGTATAATTATTATAATAATAAGAACAATATTTTAATAATAAATTTTATCTAAAAATTATTTACATTTTTCCATAAAGGGTGTTGCAAAAAGTTAGTTATTTCAACCAAAATGTACAAATGTTTTTGTTAATCATTCCGACCAACACCAATCTGTATAATGTGATTATAATATAATTTTGAAAACAAATTTTAATTTTTCATTTCACTTTTTTATAATCTGTTCCCCAGTTCTTATAATAATAACTTGGTTTAAATATTTAAATTATATGAAATTTAAATAAAAAAAATTAATAAAATGCGGCCTAATCGATTTCAAATAAATATTTTTATGAATTTATATCAATTTTTAAAAACCTTATTATTATTCCATCAGTATAATTTACAAATAATTGGTATATATTTTGACATTAATGACAGTTTGTATTCTTCTTGATATGTTTAAATCAGAAAAAACTGCCTAAATTTTGTTATCTCAACGTTATTACACATTATTTATAGGAAAATAATTTTTTCCCTATTGTTATAGTCTTGCAATTAATTTTTTACATACTGTAGGTATACGGAAAGGTTACATGTACAATGTTAGGAACAATTTTATAATACCTAAAATAGACAATTAAAAATGTGCAATTTCTAATATTATATTTTGTTGTACTAGCTAGACTATGTAGCGTATTCATTTTTTTATTATACAAAAAATTAGTATTACATTATTGCAGATTTTCAATAATACAGCTGCAATACACCATTGCGATGCACGAACGGTTCAGTTCAATTAAGGTCAAAATATACCAAAGCCAATAAATCGTATAAGTTATAATAATATGACTACACTCAGTATAATTTATGTTGTGAATATAATTTTAATGACAATATATTATTATTACTTATTGAAGAATAAAATAAAATGTAAATATTATAATGAATTATCAATGTATTATGAAAAAAACCGTACATTGAGAGAGCAAAATAAGGAAAACACAATTTTATTCATATATAATATTATAATGTAATAACATATTTGCATGTATACATTTTGCGAGTGAGTCATGTGAGTCGTATCTACCTAAATATACATATACAAATATAATGCAATATGTTTATTATATTTATCCTTGAGTTAATACATTTCTAATCTTATTTTTTTTTCATTTAGTCATTAATAAAATAGTTACTATACTTGTAAGTTTTGAACGGAAAACATAATAATAAAATGGTACTTTAATTCATTCAAGTTAGGTTGTAACATCGACTGTCGTGAATTAAATCATCTTACCCGAGTATATATTACCGCGACTGATGAGGATAATCGATTTTGTAAATGTTTCGCGAGTGAAATAATATAATTTTATAGCATTAAAACTGTGAGCAGTAAGAAACAAAAATGCAGTACACTATTTATTATTTTCTATTGGGTCGAGTTTGGTTTGATTTAAAGATCAGACGCTTAAATCTGTAAATATAACCATAAAAATGTCCTTTAAGTTTTTCAAGACAATTTTTTTTTTGTGTTTGATAATTCTTATCTACGTTATAGGCACTAATATATATAACATTGGTATTAGATACAACTAGGAATTAATTAGACCATTTTAAAAATAATTCAAGAAGCTGATTATAATATGGATTGTCGAGAGCTTTCCATATCAAAACCCAAATTAAAAAGAATGTAAACTTCACTTTCCGCTCGCTGGTTATGCTTTAGTAAATACACCTCTGAACTGCGATTTTCTTATAGGTTAAATATTATTATATTACACGTCTGCCAGTGATTCTGTTTCAGGTAAATAGGAGGTATTGAGGCATCATCGTCAGCCTATTGCTTTTTAGGTATACAATAACAACATTAAAACAGAAAATCCGAGTTGGGTCCCTAGATATTTGATCGCCTAAATTATATATGAGTTGGGTCCACATAGTAATTTGATAATATTCGAATTTGATCCGTAGTCACAATTGCTTTTCGTAATACTAATTTAATTTATTATTTACTTAGTTTATATTTTACTTTGGGGTTCGGTCACACAGTCATGCAAATAAAATAAAATAAAATATTTTTAAAATGTATAATTATGAACAAAAACAAATTTTTGTTATATTTTATTAATGATGCAAACACTAATAATTGCATGTATATGCCATAGTAACAAAAAATCAAATTATTGTGAGACTTTCCAGCAAGTTGTCTTAGTCAATCTTGATGTGGTGTAACATTAATAGTCCGGCCTTAGCCTTAACTGATTTTTCGAATAAATAAGTCCTAAGGTGTTGGTAATTTCGGTGAACGAAATTATCTTTAACCACGTGAGTAATATGATGTGAACTTTGATGCGAACGATATTACTATAATAATATATAAAATTTGTAATATAAGATATTTGCGATATAGCTATAGTAATATGATCTTAATATATTAATATGCGTCTTTTTACTTAGATTCTGAGTGAAGCGATGAGTAAAATACCTCGGTACCCATAGGAGTAACTAGATGGGCTTAAGTGGGCTTCAGCCCCCCCCAGGAATTTTCGGATAAATGTATGTGCTTATACAGATATTAGTATTAAGTAAGTTTAGATATTAGTAACTTATTTTTGCCTAAAATATAAAAATATAATGTTTCATATAAACAAATAATCATTCAAGTCAGTTGTAATTATAAACATAAATAAAAACAATAAATAATAGGTAATCTAATTAAAAAAAATTGCTATAAAACATTTTTAGGAATCTAGCCCATCCTAACTTAAAAGACTATTATAGTTATGCCTATATCGTTATCCAAATTATATCATTTCTGAAATTTGAGACCCAAATCGAGATCATCTCCAAAAAATACTCAAATTTTCATGTACTTACCATTTTACATACTTGATCGATTACACAATATAATGATAATATATTATTAGAGCAGGTGCCTGCCATAGGTATACTATATCATGATATTATATTATACGGTTTTGTTCATAAGATTTATAATATTGAAAAACTTTACATAGCTGATTTATTCTATATAAAAATAATATATCGCCAACGATATTAATTTCAACACAGTCGTGTACATTTATATTTATGTATATGCCTATTACCCAAAACCGTAACGAGAAACCAATCAACGTCGGTTATAATATACGTATTTTAGTATTTATACAGATTGTTTGTGTATTATTATTATTATTATTATTATTGTTGAGTATTATAACTATTACGTGTGTTATTCAAATCCACCACGCATTCCTCAGACAGATATAATCGGTATTCTCTCGCGGCCGGGTCTTCTTTCACAGCAAAGCGTTTATACACCATACTGGTACCCTCTTATATTTTTTTTTCACCGATCAGCTATATCATCTCGTTTTCTTTCTGTACACGCCGCCGCCGCGGTGTCTTAGACGTACGCTCATATAGTTTTTCGTATAAAAATAAAATAGTATTGAATAATATGTTACATACGCTGCATATTATACGCATAATGTGTAAAAATGTAAGACCGGTCGTCTGCGAGATAATTTAATGTTGTAAAATAATGTTAGACGACGCACTTTTTATCAGCGATTTGTCACCGATCTTCCCCATTTTGTGCGACGACGAAGGATTCCGGCCGTTGCATACAACATTTACGCGACGGCGGTTAAACACACGCATGTATAATTTGTAATAGTCATTATGCATTTTTCAAGTATATTCGTTGATATTTTATGTAAATAATATGGTATATCGACTAACAAAGTCCGCTTAAAAAAATATAATATTAAGAATAGTTTGATTTGTTATTGAAAAACAGGATAAGGAAGAAAAAATAAACTTTTTGTTTTTTTCATCGCACTTGACACAATATAGCGTGCACTTAATCACGCTACGTACCTAATCAAAACATTTAAAACGGTAACTACGCCAGTGAAATTCTCTTCATAATAATTGTTATCATATAACTACTTGTTTATAATATGTATCTAATATCTATGCATAGTACATAAAAGGACTAGTATATTTTAATATATTTGAATTTTTCCACCAAGTATCTACTTATTTGAACATAATATAATTGTATATGCCCTTAAATATTTCGAATTTAAATGATACTTTGCGTGTTCGTTACTCTCAGGTCTTATTAAATGTTTTAAATTAAAAAAAAATTATTTTATGTCATAACGAGTGACGCTATAACTCAAATTTATACTTATAGACCACCATTTAAATTTTTTGTTGACATCTATATTATAATTATATATAAGCAAACATAATATTGTTTAAATAAAGTCTTCATATGATGGATATGCTCTATTATGCTTATTAATGCATACAGTTACGCGAAGAGTTATCATTATAGTTCATTAATTATAAATATTGGGGTAAGAAAAATGGTTTTCAAAGTACTTAAGAAAATTTTTAATTCATATACTTTACCAATATTTTTACGATTTTAAAATCGTTATTATTTTATGTAGACAATATGTAGTAGCACGTATAATGTATATTGTTGAAAAGACTTAATGTCTGAAACATCTTTTTCCAGTCCAAATGAATTTTTACTATAAATATACTGCAACCGTTGCAGGGGACTCGCAGGGAAACAAAGACTATAATACATATAAATAATATAAATGCAATCTGGCTGCAAGGACACTGCTGTTATTATTATAAAGAGGTACCTGGTACCTATTTGCTGCACTTTTTACACATACACACATATATTATAATATGTATCGTGTTTGCAATGTACTGACCGGACGTTTATCGCTGGGACAGCGAAAGGAAAAAACCTACTTGGTAAAAATATATAACACGATAGTATACAAAGTCCGTAGGCTTACGATACGTCTTATAAACGAGAAAATATTATTTACTAAATATTATTACCTTCTAAATACTATTTACGTACATAATAATATTATAATATATTGATATATACACGTGGCGCGTTGTTGATTTCCACCGTCTCTCCCGTACAATGTTAATAATAATAATAATAATAATAATAATACCTATAACACGCGTAATATCGGAGCGCATATTGCGGCGGGGCCCATCCTACGAAACAACCCATATTCGTCGGCACAGTACGCCCATATGGACTGGAATGTAAATTCGAGTATAAAAAAAAGGGTGGGATGACGATATCATTACTATCATCATTTGTTTTTCTCTCAGCGACGGTTTTATATGGCATGTACGCAGTGCGTTGTCGGTGGCACTATTTCTAAGATCGTCTCCCTCGCATCTTCGGTAATTGAATAAAGGTGATTCATTATTTTCCAAGTACGCTCAGCTTCGTTTCATCCTTTAATAATGATTGTTTTTTTTACTTTTGAGTTTTTTAATTTTCCAGTGTCTCACTATAACTCCCGGACGTATATTTTCAAATAGTATACATATAGTTTTATGTTTATTGTCAACATGTATGTAATGTCTTGCGGTTTAGAAGACATGAATGGGCTTATGGCTATTTAATATCATGGTAATTATTTTATATTTTACATAATATAAATTAAGGTTAAACGTTTTTGACGCTTAACGTGTTAAATGGCCAATAGGTTCCTGATTTTTTTTTTTCATGCTGAGTTATAGGCTAAAATGATACAATGATACATAATGATTTTATAACGTATCTTAAATAATAAAATAATCCAATAATATAAATACTTTCAAAAAAAAAAAAGGTAAATTACTCCAATTATTATATTACTTACTGCAGTATTCGAAGCAGTATATTTGGAATATTATCCATGTTTAGTAATAACCACGACGACCGAAAACTGCTACAACTATAGGCTATATTAGACATAATATATAATAATATATACATGTAGAGGGATAAAATACTATTAATATGTTTGACAGTTTTTTTTTTTTTTTATTATTTACTTCGCACATTATAACATTGTAACTTTAACACGGTGTGCGCACGCGATAATCGTTAACTAATCTGCACAAAATTGAAAATAATAATAATCATTATATAATATGCATATTATCCAGATAATATTGTGACAATATTAGGTATAAATGATTTACATACGCGGGAAATCTCTGCGCGAACGATTGATTTCGCGAAGTTATTTGTCATTGCACGACGATTGTTGACACCTATACGTGCAATATAGTCGCATGCCACAGCCACGATATCACGGAAACCGCAGGTGACTAAAACTACAACAGTCGAACACAAAATATTATTTATATAATACATGATACTGGGTGATTCTTTTTACAGTAAACACTCGTTATCTCGAAAAATATTGACGTTTTTGGAAATAGTTTCTTTCACGTGATTAGAAGTTGTCATGATATTTAAAAACAACATTTTTTTTAAATCATATTTTTTTGCTAATATACATTTTTAACTTTACATTTCTTAGCAGATTTTTTTTCCCGTATATTTCGATATAATATGGAAATCAGTTTTCTACCGAGTAATTAATTTTTGTATAAGTTAGAGTTGCAAATCACTGTGCGACACCAATCAACTCAATTATAAAATTGTAGAAAAATGTGGAGTTTGTTCGAACTTTGATTTTTATTCATAGAAATATTCTTTTTCGTGTAATTACTTTTTATTTTACAAAATATAATTGTAGTACATATCTTCACGGTGTAATGAGTAATATACGTGAGCAGAATAACATAGTTTCCTCGTTCTGTAGGTGACTGCTGCAACGCACAATACGATAATATATTATTTTATTGTACTTGATCGGTGACTTGAGTAAAGTCGTAACTCTCAATATTATAATACGTCAAGCCATAAAATGAAAATAATATAATATATTATTATACTAATAATATGTAAACCTATTACAATATTACTACAGTTGACTGTTTACCGCACATGTGTTAAGTAATGTCCTACGAAATCGGTTTTTTCCTCTATCACTACAAAATTTTGCCTTTGCCGTAATACACACCATATTGCAAATAATAAGAGGGTACTTGATTTTAACTGCTTGAAACAAAAATACCCGTAGGCAATTAATAGACTATATATTATTTTCATTTGATCATCTTTACACGTTTTAAAAACCGAGACACTATATTCGTTTAAGTTGTTAATATATTCCATAAATATTTAAAAGATGTGTATCACCACAAGGCATACCCCTTAAGTAGTATAAAAATAAGTATCAATATTCTGAAAAATCTGGTGTTTAAATATATTTCAAAATTTCAAAAATCAAAATCGTAAATAATTTATTAGTAAAATAAAGAATAGAAGCGATGGCCGATGAGTATTCTTCGCGCCCTGTATAAATCTGTGGTCCACACTCCACACATTATATTGTGATATGACATATATGTATAATGTCGTGTTGCGCGCGTGTGGTCACGGAGTGGAAAATTAAAAATGGTTTTTTTTTTTTTTTTTGGATCTCTGCCCGCTGCGAAACCGTATCGCGATAATATATCAAATCGTGGTGCGGAAAAGTCCGTGGCATGCGCTGGCCTCATCGTATATGTTTTGGTCGGGCTCGGCGGTGGCGTTTAAATAATTATAATAACGCATATGCGCCCGTTTAATGATGAATTACTGTACGTTGTCTTATAATGTCGTGTAGTAGTGTGAATCGTTTACGCGCACGCCATCATGAATAATGCAATGCATATTGCTATTAAACTACATATATTATACCACAATAATATTATGTGATGTATACGAACTCCGCGACGCGCTTGTCGCCACTGTTGTTATTACGTCATCAATACGATATAATGTGGCGCACCGATCGTCGTCATAATATTATAATATATTAAAATACCGTTTTGATATGAAACCACCATTGTTCGATAACAGTTGCAAAGTTTGTATATACTATATAAATTAATATGAATAAAATAATGCATCGGTGATCTGTCCGCACTCACTACCGTTATTACAAAGATTTTATATTATAAATCATTTATTGAAGTGAAATACATTTAAGTGGGACACGGCGGTCATATCCACCCACTATCTCATTAAAAATGACCAATCACACATTAGAAACTTTACTCATCAGACTTTAAAAAACACGAAAAACTTGATTATTATGAATTATCCTTGCTATAAGCTGATATTCCACTGATAATTTGTAATTCAAAGAAACCCACCCAGGTTATCTATACTCGCATGATATATGTATATTTTTTTAAAGTGTTTTCACCGATAGTAGAGAAATACCATTGAAATCTACGCAACCAATTGTGAAGTTCTAAAGTCCTATATATAATATTATGTCTTAGACTATTTAAGATCAATTTTCAACTAAAATAAACCTAACTACATGGTTATATTAATTTTTACTATAAGTAAGTGATTGCGAGCATTATTATTGAACTTTAGTATCAAACGCGATGTGGGGAATAAAAAATATTCATGAACGAGTGGCGAGTCATAATAATTGCCTAACGTTAAACATATTAAATATATATGAAATTATAAAAAAATGTATAAATTGAAAAATAGAAGGTCATAATGTAGGCTGGAGAAAATTGGATTAAGGCTGCAAAAACAATCATTACTTTAGGAATAAACTACGCAATAAAGCTAAAAACGAAACGCGCATGACAAAATAAAAACAAGTAAAGTTAAAAAAAAAACTGTTTATTGATTATAAATATACTTATGCAGCAATGAATATCTTAATTATTGGTATTTCAAATCTGAAATATATCACAAATTAGTGATTATTTAGTTTAATATTAATTATTAGATAATTTAATTAGTTAATTAAATTTATTTGTATTTTTTTTTTTTTGTTAAGATAGTTTAGGATAGTTTAGGAATAAATATTAGGTAATATAATATTATTAAACACAGATAAGAATGATAAATTAGGATTACTATGGAACGAATTTTCGGTTTTTTTGTAAGATTTCGGATTTCACGGTGAATAGACAAGTTCACAAGTAGGAATCACAAAAAACGTAAGACAACTGCATATTGGAACAAAAAGAAGACATAGCGTAGTGCATTTAAAAAACCTGGTAAAATAAAAACGTACTTTTCAAAATATAGACCGCTTATGGTTTAAAGGGTGTACCGACGAATATTAAATCCGTGAAAATATTATAAACGCGTCATTATTATACGATTGTTATCACTGGCGTTTAATGACGGGACGAAAGTATTCCGCAGTTATTTTTCTAGCAATCCGACGGTCGCAGCGACTGCGGCAGACCTCGTCGTCGTCCCGCTAGCAATCGGATCGCCGAGATAGGAGTGCAACAACTTAAGCAGCTATACGCACTACCTATAATGCGCACTCGTATAATAAGACAGCGTTTCCGGAAACCGTCCCGCGGCGGCGGCGCGCATCGTCACCGCCCCCGCGCAATACCTACTACGCGCTATATAAATTACATTAATATCTGCAGCGGTCCGCCGTAACGCATAATATATACACACACACTTACGACGGCCACCGGCGGCGGCCACGATAATTTAATATAACGTGTGTGTGTGTGTGTGCGCGCGTGAGTACCTACATATAATTTTCATTATCATTATACTCGTATAGGCTGCAGTGACCGGATGTGCGAGGCGAGAGAATATAATGTATATTATTATAATATTAAAATGTATATATATATATATATATATATATATAGAGGTAGGTACCTCCTATATATTATAACGTACGACCACCGCGACGACCATAACACGACGACGGTGTGTAAACGCCTACCGACGCCGCCGCCGCCGCGCATCTCGCACGTCTACATAATATTATAATATATATATATATATATATGACATATTATCGTGCCCGCGGCGATCGCGGTCTACAGATGCTGCTGCTGATGCTGCGCCCGTCCGCATGCACACTTACCTGTCCGCGGATCGAGCTGAATCGTCGTCGTCGTCGTTCCGATTAAACGGCCACCGTTCACGGCGATTACGCCGCCGCGCAGCAGTATACCGGCCTACTCCGCGCACACGTCTTGCACCGTATAATATTATGTACATTATACCCGGTTACGGGTATACGCGCCGTCCGTCCGCTGTACGGTTTAATGTCATGTACAATACACTGCTGCGTGCGGAGCTGGTGCAGTACACCCGAGTCGGCCGTGAAATCGTTTGTCACGCGCCGCCGCCCGTCCGCTCGTCCGCGCGCACAATGGCCGGTTCGTCTCCGCGCAGGCCTTCGCGACCAGCCAAACCGCAGCGGATAACCTCGGGCAGGGTCCGCGGCGGCGGCGACTCTGATATTATAATAATAATAATAATAATAACGACGACGACGATATTAATAATAATATAAAAACGTAATTCTGTATAATATTATGTTTTACCTATTATTGTTGTTGTATATATTATTATTGTTATTATTACCGTCGGCGATTCGACCGGAACGGAACTCGAGCGCTCGCCGTCGCGGTACATTCGTATAAACCGCATCTTGAAACGCCGACCGGAAAATCTTTTCCACCGACAATGACGCCTCGCACGAGACATGCGGTACACGAAAATTTCTATTTCAGTGTCATGTTTTGTGGTCGGTCGTATTATTAAAATTTAATAGTTGATCGATACGCCTACCTACGTCATGTTGCGATTACGATTCGCGAAGATATCTTTGATTATATCTATTATGTAAGACAATATAATAATTTGAAAACTCTAAGACCGCGAAAAAATCGAAATATCTCGAAAAAAATCCGATAGGCCAACACAGATAATGTTGTCGACTCAAAAAGTTTGTTTATAGCTTATTGCGCTCAAGTATTAAAGCATCGCATTGGCGGATGACGAAAATTCGCATCAATATGACGCGCGGGTCGGAGAGACAATGAACGATGCACCGGGTGCATCCCACATTCCCACAACCAACGGTAAAAAAAACCACCGCGGACTTACAATGACCGTAAACTGATCAATAAATACCAATACAATTCTTTTTAAATATTCAAGGTCGTTATGAATAACACTAATTCGTTTTTATCGGGACATTGGATCTTTTCACCAACACCGAAATATACCTAATATTATATAATAATATTTACCGATACTCGAACCAATGCCCGTGCACGAGATGGTGGAATATAGCCACTCACACATTATTGTGCACGGCGATCGTAATAACAATAATAACGACATCGATAGTGTAATAACTACGCGATGGCGGCCAGCGCAGTGCAGTCGGTATTCTACGCAGGATATGGAGGAGTTGTATACCTACTCGTATTATATACACACACGTAATATACGAGTCCGACGGCCGTGTGATATTATTGTATATTATTATAATGTATGCGCTCGCCGGTGCAGCTCTCGCGCAGTGGAATGTGTTAATCTCGGCGATATTATATTATTTAGGTGTCGGCGACGGCCGAAGAGGTCGGGTACTCGGGGTCGTAGCGGGCCGCCGCCGCGGGTATATACCGCGGCATATGATATTATTATTATTATTATTATTATTACTATATAAAAACGCGTTTCGACCGAGCGCATTCTTTTTCATTGTCGTTAAGTACAATATGTATATACGCCACAGTAAATCGTCGTCTTTTTATACACACACACATTATTTAGGTATACTGCTCAGTGCAGTGCGGCTTGTGTGTCGGGGGTGGTACGACCCCGCCGCCGCAATAAACCTAAAGCCGAATATCATATTATTATAATATTATTGTTATTATTATTATTTTCGTTCGGCATTCCGATCGTCCAAAATCGTATATCATGTATATATAGAGGTAGATACGCGTATTATTATACGTTCACACGCACGCCGCCGCGGACCTTTGTGCAACGAACCTGTGGAATTTGTCAACAGGCGGACCTGATGGTCGGCACTCGTCTCGTCGCCTCCTCCTCATCTCGAGTCTTTGATCAATGTGTTTAAATCACGCTCGTTTTGTCCGAAACCGTGTTATTTAACGCATACGAAACACACGCCTATATAATTAGATAAGGTAATAATTTAAGTACACACAATAATATAAAACCTCACGTGTCTATTCGGCGACCGCGGTGGTCGTTGTTAGTGGTGAATTTGATCTTCTCTTCGAATCGTCCAGCGTCTATTGCATTCCTTGTTATATTATATTATACAGAGACGAAGCTCAATATTGTTTTCAAACAATCTAAATTAAAAGAAATTTCAAATTTAGCCTACTAAAATTATGTGTTTTGTAGATAATATATACAAAGCCCTTAAAAATCAATTTTTTTTTATAGTTTAATAGTTTTGGTGTGACTGTGCAGACAATGCAATGAGGTGTACAATAAAATCTTACAATAAGAATACTATGCTTAAATAAAGTAGAATGAGTTGCTTGTTAGACGTCTATATATAACAGATAATTTTTCATATTCTCTATAACGGGTAAAACAAGTTACTGTGAATTTAGGATTTATGACATATTTTTAAGGTACGCAAAAAAAATATAATAGCGGAAGAGTTGTTAGTCGTTTGTTACTTGAATTGTAACTAAATAATAGGAAACTAAGTTTAAATATAAGTGCAGTTAGAAATAAGATTCGATATTATAAACATGAATATAAATAAACAGTCTATAGTTAATACACTTATCTCGCCAAAAGAATAGCTTAACGGGGATTAATTAACTTTAATATTTTAAATTTTAAATAATTTCCAAATTTACTTGTATTACAGCAGCGTATTATTCATTGGTTAAATACAAAAATTAGAAAAACCAATGTTAGTGTCCAACAGAATTTAATGATACGCCATTGCATTGACCGAAATCATCAAATCCATTTAAAATATTGTATAAAAATATATATAGACATCATAATATCTCGTGCCCAATATGGACTGAGATTCTACGGACTGACTGCAATTTATTTTAGTCACTATACTTGGCATCCTTAATGCACATATGCGTGTAATGATATAACATAGCAGTAATTTGTTGAAGGTTTTAGCCATGATTAACAAATGTAATATAAATATTGTATAAAACCTGAACATTGATTTGAGATTTTAATCCTACGGTGGTATCACAAGAAACTATGAACAACAATTTTATCCAGGAATATTGGATTGATTTCGTAGTGTTAATTTTACGAGTGGATAGAAAAATGAACAAACGTTCCGTTTCGTGCGGCTGATTTACTGTTGGGATGACGGAAATTGTATCCGACACAGGCACACGGCGCAGGTACTTATACTTTTTTATATTTTATTGTAAACGTTTCGATTTGCCGTTCCATTATTATAATAACACATTATAATATGTCATTGTGTACGCGCAAAGCAGAAAAAAAAATATGTGTATTTGACACGTGAAAACTGGTTCATTCTTATTATAATCTCATCTCGCGTTAATACGTACAGCGAAGAACGAATTAACGAGCGCCAGTTTTTTTTCTATTTAAATATAATATATATATAGGTATGCGTAATAATGCGACGGTCGCGTAAATATTCTGTGCACAATAAAAATGTTAATAATTTAATAATATATTTACAGTCGCGCTGGTACGTGATCCTAAAAAGTTGACATTTTTATCCCCACGCAATCGTAAAAAAATATATTCTCTTTTAGCATATTATTATAATATATATTTTATATTATTAGTTGCACATAATATCTTGACAACATCCGATTATTAACAAGTGTCAATAACTCTATGCAATAATATTAATATAATAAATAATAATATACATTTTTAGAAAAGAATTTTTTTTTTTTTATTATTATTTCGATTTCGGTCTACAGATATGCAAAGCCACTAAAAGATCATAATTCATTGGTGTTATGATTATTTTGAAAATTCACCACACGTATTAAATAAACATTATATATATTATATGAAAAAAATAATAATAAATGTATATTTATAGATCAGTAATAAATTGCAGGAAACAGATACGTACAAGTTGAATCCTATGCATATTATAATGGGATGGGTTTTTTTGTTGTTTTATTTAATTATCTGAAAAAAACTGTAAGACACCAATCGACAATCGTGAGATATAAAACAATACGTATTTGTTACAGTAACATATTATTATAATTATACATACTACATAGAGATGGTGATTACTGATTACAATGTTAATAGTTTTAGAGACTCAAACAACGGGTGATCAACAAACTGTAATGCTATGCTCTCCGAAAGATTGCAAAAATATATATATGTGTGTATTATATATTATTATGTAGGCAAAAACTAAACATAATCGAGAAAATATATATAATTATAAGAACTAAATATTAGCATGAATAATAATTAATATTCTATCGTATAGATGTAAAAAAGCCGATTAAACACGTTAAAAAAAAATCGAGTTAAAAGTTTTGCCATTACATGAAAATGTAAATATTATATAGTTAATAGTTATTGACTAAATTAATTCTTAAATCTTTATGTTAGTGTACCTACAATATTCAATGAGATATTTAAATATTACTTCAACATATTAGTGGAAATATTTTTGGCCATGAATCAAATGTAAAAGGTTCATTTACAATGATTGACAAACTTTTAAGCACTTATATATACTTTACAAAAAAATTTGTCACATTACTACAAAGAACTTATAAGATTTATTAAGTTGTTTAAAATGCATCATATGTATTATAATTACAGTTCTCGCGTAATGTAGCAAAATGTTGCATAATATTAAAAAGTGTTATTTGTATCTAAAAATTCATAGAAACAAATAATATACATATTTTATATAGGTACCATATACATCGTCATTGACATTCGCATAACCTTCAAATCGTAAAAATACTTTTATATATTAATATAATGTGTAGGTACGTCATGCGCCTTAACCCTTGTACATAGCATGGCCTTAAAATAATTAAGAATATTATTTCATGATGTCTGACAATACATAGACTCATAGTATAATATAATATCTGATTACAATAATATGTTATGTTTAAGTATTCATTTTCGACTAAATTAACAATTTCAGCTTCTTATAGTTAAACCATCAGTGTTTTTACAATTTATATACTTTTAAAAATTTTAAAATGTATTTAATACGAGTGCTTACTATAAACTAGGCATTAATTTAATTTTTTTTTTTTTAAGATTATAAAGTATATCATTTTATGTTGTAAAATTCAGTTTTTTTTTTTTTTTTTCATAACATTGATGTATCCATGTATTTTGGTGTATTTTTGAATCTGGTCTCAGCCTTCTCCTGCAATGTGATCCTAGGCATTTTATAGATGTCCAGTTTCCCCGAAATACTTGTAATATTATGTCAGTATATTGTGGTTAATGGTAAAGGTTACTCCATAGGTTTCACACACTTGTGGTTGCACATTAGAAAACCGCGTGTAATTCCAATATGTCCGATTTTAATATAGTCAGTAGTCAGTTTTGTATTGTAATTTATTTTTATATTCATTCGAGATTCTGCTATTCGAATATTATGTATTTTATTTCCCTTAGCTTTAATTTATTTGTTATTACTGCACCATATTTGACATTAAACTTTAATTTTGTCTTTGACATTGTATTTTCATTCTTATACAAGTTTTTACTTGTTACAATGATTCATTTATTAGTTTTG
Source organism: Rhopalosiphum padi (assembly GCF_020882245.1). NCBI lineage: Eukaryota > Metazoa > Arthropoda > Insecta > Hemiptera > Aphididae > Rhopalosiphum > Rhopalosiphum padi. Next base: position 3,866,881 of record NC_083598.1, on the reverse strand, counting down.
TTGCAGCTCTGCTATTTTTTTTTCCTTCTATATAACTTAGCGTGTACACAGTCCTGGTATCCAAATAAATATTTAGTTTATTCTTGTATTTTGAGATTGTAGAGTTTTTTTTTTTTTAATGAGTTTCACAATTTATATGTTCAAAGAATTTTTTGTATTTCATAAACTTACAATTGATTCTGTGAGGCTAGTGGTATGTTTGTACTTATTTTCTTAGTAATTTGAGTTCTGCAGTTTTAACTGCTTTAAAAATTACGACTTCTGCAGCTATGTAAATATAACTGTTTTCGAGTAGTATTTATATCAGTTTAAAAGGTATGAAGGTTTTAATAGATAATTGAAATTCTTACACTTTTTTATAACATCGAGGCGTCTATATAGATTAAGGAATATAATATTCCATATAGTCTTAGTATATTTTTTTTTGTGTATTTATATTTCTTGCATGTATTCATAAATAATATTAGATTTGTAATTTTGTTAACACATGATTTGAATACTTTTATATCGTTACATAATATTAGAAGCAGTTGTTCAAATTACCGACAAATTACATATTATTTGGATTTGGATAAACCATAATAAAATAGGTACCTATCTGTTTACACAAAATAATTACTATGCAGTCAACCTATTCGTGCACATGCGATGTTTAGCAAAATCAGATTTATTCTATACCGAGTTATATACGCAATTTATAACTAGTTAGTTGTTTCGGCAAATTTTTAAACCGTCAATATTAAAATGAACATATAAAAATAAGACCATCTACCGAACAAAGAACCTAAATATTATATTATGATATTCGTATTGCTGTGTTTGTATTGAAACGTGAACATGTTTTAATAGATCAATAATTATTGACAAAGAAGATAAAATAATTCAGCCGTAATTAACTACTTAACCAACAAAAATACAATATTATACAAACTCAGGAGTATAAAATATAATTATGTATAGTTTATAAATAATGAGTGAAACGAGTATTGCTGCAATTTGTATAATATTTTTTTAGTAAAAAAATCGTTTGTCCACGAGGACATGCAGATTATACTGAGTTCGTTTAGTATACAAATTTCGCGTTTTGTAATCTATAATTTTTTTTCTTGGAATGTCTATTATGAGTCCTGGCGGTTTTATGTATATGTCTACAACAATAAAACGTGCACACAGACGTGGCCAACAAATCCACAGCTCTGGACCACGGCCAGTAAAGAAAAAATTGCACTCTGAGGCTTATGTAGGGATCGTTTATACTCTATAACTGTATGGTATTTGAATAATATATTACACGCGGTCAATCACACGTAAAATTTAGCAATTAAAATGTTATTATAATATTATATAATATGTATATTTTATAAGCGGCGCCAATGCGATTATTGAAAAATTACCGTGTTCAATTTTTTGATAAACAAGAAACAAATATAAATATTTTAAAAAAAGAAAGTCGATTGTTATGCATACGAAAATGTATAGTATAAAATAAAAAAATATGTTTTTGAAATCATTATCACGTATCGTTAGAACGGTAGGTACTTACTTCAGAAATAATTACCCTAAATATATCATGTTGCAGGATTTTGAAAATTAATTTAAAACAACCAAACCATTTAGTAGGATTTTCAAATAGTTATTTCCTGCTTAATGCGAATGCGCATGAATTTCACACACAAAGATAGAAAACCATAGCTCTCAACTCCGTAGTCCTTAAAACAGTTAAAACCATACGATTTACTCTCCGAGATTATTTTCAAGCTATTTAAGTATACGCAATCGCCATTTAAACGCGTACAACAAACAGTGTATTATTATTATTTTTATATTATGATGATGATATTCGCCCGCCAGAATACTGTCCGTAAAAAACATTTCGCTCGAGTCCGTATAAATACGTCCTATTTACGTCTGTGGATATTTTAATAGCGTATTATACCGTACACTTATTATTATTATTATTATTTTTTTTTATTACCAACGAAGAAACCTACGTCGCGCTGGTCGCCGTCGCAGATCTATGTGATTTCTCTATAAATTAAATCGCACGTTTATACACCTATAATATAAATATATAATATACGTATATATATATATATATTTACAACGCTTTAGTCAACACCTAAAAGTGTTTACGACCGGTAATGAATGTCGAGAACATGCGCTTATTATAATGATACATTTATACAAACGATGTTTTTTATGGTCACTATTAAAATAAATAATATAATATTATTGTCATTTAAAATATAATATTTCCACCGATTTTTGGGGCTCTCTTTTAAATGGTGTAATAATATTATATTATTATTATCGTTGTTCGTTTCAGAATTCGAGACGTTATATTAAGACAATATGACGTGTATAAGAATAAAATATTAGGTATTATGTAAATGTGCAATAATTACTATTTACTACTACGATATTGTGCGGTGGCGTTCGAGACAATCGACGGTTGTCGGATAATAATGTATGGGTGTGCGCCGAAAATAAAACAAATCAATCGCGTTCTAATAAATAATAATATTAATTTATTGTTGTCGTCATCGTCGTCGACGTCGTATCGCTACCGTCGTGCTGGTATACCGGGAGGAATAATGATAATATCATCACGATGGTATCGTTTGAACGACTGCGGTAAAGAAAAAAATACACGATAGAAATAATATAATGATCGACGGAGCTAATGAATAGAACAGACGAAATTCGGCCGTAAAAATGCGATACATAATAGGTGTGCGTATTATTATAATAATAATAATATATATATATGATATAATGATCGGGAAAAAAGCGAATAAACCGTTTGAATTCGACTTGTTTTTTTTTTTTTTGTCTATCCCGCTCGTTCTATTGTCGTCGTCCACGACGTGTTTCGTTCCGTAATTATTTCACAATAGACCGAACGTCTCTGTTACCCGTGAAGTATGTGCAGTCGGCCGAACGTTATTATATGAATCATATTATTATTATACTATGACAATAATATTATACGGCACGGCGCGCTTTTAAAAATGATTTACAGCATCGATTCGATGGAGGAAACGTAACGTGCCGCGATCGAATAAACAATAACGTTATTATTATTACAATGCATCGGACGTAATATTCTAATTATTATTATTAGCTATATTATGCGTTTGTGTACGTTTCGAGGTCCTAAAAACACGTGTCGCGTAGATAGTGCATGCGTACGAAAATCCGAACGCGTGAGCTGTCATATTATGGCCAATGCGTCATGATTTTCAGTAAAACATATCGCATGTTATACCTACAATAAATTGTTGCATTATTTAAAAATTACTATATTTTTATGTTTATTGTATATATGTCTAGATGTAAAAGTGTACCTGCACCGGTGTGTGTGTGTGTGTCGGAAACGCGTGCATTATTGCAGCCGTCATCCGTTTCATCAAAATTATTTTGCCTGTGTGCCGGACACCTGCAGATTACAGATTTCTGGTATCGATCGCGTATATCCGATGACATTATGGGAATAAATAATACATAAAATATTGGTAATAAAAAAAAAAAGCCGTCAACTAGACAATCTCTCCGCAGTACAGTAGGAAGTACTACTGTTAGTACCTATAATAGTCATTGAGTAATAGATTTTTCAAAGTTGAATTCAATGATAAATCATTAGTGTATACGACGAAAACGATTTTATGCAAAGATGGTCTAAATTTTTGTTATCTAGGGTTACCAAGCAATTTTTTTAATGTTAATACGTTAGGTATTGCAACTGTCACAAATGACCGTATTAGATTTTAAACCGAGTGAATAATGTATTGATTTTACGACGATGTGTGAGTTATTTATTATTGTGTCTGGAGTCAAATTTTATATCGTAACAAATACTCTTATCTTGAACTTTGAATTAGATTTCTAGTAGGAAATTGAATGATCTAGTTGGTATTTTTAGGATGACAACATTTAAAATTCTGAATACGTTTTAAAATAATCGAGAGAGAAAAATATAAATACTTTTTAAAATGTTAATATTATAATAAAAATATTACAGAATCGTCTTTTGTCGGATAAAATGGTTTGTTGTTGAATTCAATTTTAACCAATCTATTACAGTACCTCCTTATAATTAAGTGGTATATTCGATACCTGATGCATAGCAAAAACATTGCCTAGCATGTTTTAAATTTTTTTTTCCTGATTATTTTAAAAAATAGTGTGAATTTTCAATTTTCACTTGCGAAAAGTACCAACTAGAAACAATTAACTACCAGAAATATTTTTCTATTCAATAAAGTATCGTTAGATGCAATTCACTCCGCTTAGTATCTAAAAAAAAACACTAGTTTCCAAAAAAAAAAAAAACAAATAAAAAATCGTTGTCGAGTTTAAAATATTACATCGTCAAATATACTACGATATCGTAGATTTGATCGCGTCGGGACGAGCGGAGATCAAAGTTGGAGACTGCAATAATAATATCGTTTTTATCAAAAATCACAGAACGTCCGATTTTCGAGTATTTTACGTCGGGGTGTCGTGTTTCCGCCGCGAGACAACGTCGGACATAATATAATATAGTCAAAAACAAAAAACCACCGCGCGGCCGGTGGTTAGCAGCAACACGAGGAGGAGGAGAAGAAGGCGGAAAATGACGCCTCCGAAGGCGACTAGAACGGGGTTTACCGGCGCAACACTATACCGCGGTAGTGGTTGTCGCTGTCGCGTACGTGTAATAATAATAATAATAATATAATATCGTATTATTACGGCGGTGGCGGCGGACGGACGGAGATTGCCGCGGTGGAGGCTGCGTGATGGTGGTCGTCGTCGTAGTCGCCGTCGTCGACGTGGGGCCGAGGCCAAACAGTGTGTTATGTACGGACGCCGTGCAGTCCTTTTGTCGGCTCCGAGATTTTCGGACACGATTTCGGTTGATTGACGCGTTGAATCCGAAACGGAAAAAATAAAAAATAAAAATACAAACCGGACGGGTCACGCGGGCTCCGGCGGCGCGGGGACTCGGGCCGACGGAACGAATTATCGTTAACGGATCGTCGAGCCGAGGTGTTAATGTGCCGGCAAAGAATCCAGTCGGCCGGTTTCTTCTTCTTCTTCTTCGAGTTTTTTCTACTATTTTTTTTTCCGTTTTAATTTTATTTTTCGACGTGACTCGAAATAAATTACCGGCGATTTAGAGAATAATAATAATAATAATAATAATAAAAAGACTAGCTCGACGGCGGCAAAACTCCACATAATATTATATGACCCAGTACGAGCGGGCGCCCGTTCGTTCGTCCGTTTCGGATAAATACCTACCATATATACATATATATATATATATATACCTAAGAATATTGTATATATCTGTATGTGTGTGTGTGTGTTTAAATATTATATGAGTTGTTACGTAAATAATATAATGTACGAAACGTGTCCGCGAGACGACGTAAAATTATCGCGTGTTGCGAACCGACGAGCGGTGATGTGGTGTTGCATTCAATAGGAGTCTGACCGTAGATCTATATAATATATTATATACATACACTGAATTACACATTCACTACAGGCGTGCTCATCCCCATCATTTCCCCTTTATTCAAATGGAGAGTTTTGGAATTTCCATGTATCCTATTTAAGGATAATATTAAATTATTTATTTATCGATAATGCCTCAAGGAGCAAGATTGCGTTGGTATTTACAAAATGTAATATAAACAATTCGTAGTATATGAATAAATAGCTTAGGTTATAATACAATTAAATGTATGTAAACTGGAAATAAAATTTAAACACTATTTTGAATAAGAGAAAATTTTAATTTAACTACAGATAAAATGTTCTACTTTAATATTCAATTTTTATGTATATAATAACAAAGACATTTCTTGGAGATTTTTATAAAGATAAGAATCATAATTTTTTGTCAGATGTAGGAAGTTAATATTTATGCTTATATTTTCTTGACGGTATATAAAGATAGTATGTATAAAATTTACATTGATTTCGGTTACCTATGTAGGAAGAAATTATTATTTAATACTTTTTTATAACGTTTAATGAGTGTCTTGCGGAAATACAAACTTCCTTTTTTTTCCAAAGATAACCAATCTTTTTCACAGTAAATTGTAAGCAGACTCTTTAAACATGTGATTCGCATTATGTGAATGTATCTAAATCGGAATTCGAACGAGTGGTTGCCGAGTTGATAAAAATATATTATATTATTATACATACTAAGGATAAAAGTCCTTATAAATTAATAATAGTGTTATACATACATAATATTATATATAATATAAAATTAAATAAATTTTAACAATTAATTTTAATAATTATAATTATTTATTTATCAATGTAAACGACCATAAGTATAATAGTAATTCAATGATTAAATTATAATATATAATAATAATAAATAATATAATATATTGTAGTATATTATGTTTATAATTAATATAAACATAATACAATACATGACAAGTATAATAATTGTTTAATGTACAATAATTATTATAATGATAATTAGGTAGGTAAAGTTATAATTACAATAAATATTATTAAGAATCTACTGTGTTAAAAATAGTACTTACTGGCGTTATTATACTAGTAATTTTTTTTCATATATTTATATTTTAATGTTATAAATTCATATAATAAACTATACATTATATTTATTTTCAAAAACACGAAATTGACATAAAATTAGTAGTCGTTTAAATGGTGTACAGTAAAAGTAATGGTAATGGTACTAATAATACATAATATGCGCAACCGGAGCATAAGATTGATATTTCTAAGCAATTGAACAATTTCGGTTTTAAACTAAAACAGTAGATAAAAATGAGTTTTTAATTTTTAAGCCAACCAATAGGCATGTGACCAATTATTTTAGCAGCTTTGATTTTTTTTTTTATCTTTTCTGCTATTTAAATATAATTATATTTAAACTCAGTAATTTAAACACAATTTGTGTTAACGCCTATCGGTAGATAATTTATTTTTTTCTCCTTCTGGAACCTCGATTCAAATTATAGCCATTTATAAGCAGTATAATTATTAGTATATTTTTTAGTTAGGTAATATAGGTAGGTATATATATAAATTATAAGTAAAGAGATATCATTTTTTTTTTTCATCGCTTCTAAACATGTTGATTCGTATTTTTATCCACCAACAGTTCGTGTAAACTTCCATAAATTTCCGTTGTTGTTCCGAAAACCTTATCTATGATATTTTTAGAACAAATTGACTACAAATTATAAAACCGATATCGGTGCTTATATTTTTTTTTTATTGTATATAATATTGATATCATATTATACATTCATATGTATCGCTCGTGGCCTATAGAAAGATTCAACTTTTTGTGTTATCAGCTGTAATGTTTTTACATAATATGCCTATAGATTGCTTCAATATTTTTTTATCACGTAAATTAATACAATTTGATAACTTTTTTCTTATTTTCGTATTTTGCACCAAACATAGGTATTTTCTAAAAATAAAATATTATATTGATATCTTATTTAAATCTAAAAAATAAATTTAAAATAATATTTCTAATGAACAGGTTATATTATTATAGTATTTGACATTCTTAGATACTGAGAAGTATGGCACGAAGGAGTTAATTAGTTTTATAATGATGCTTGTTTATTCGATTTTTATTTTTATGTATAAAAACATTAAATGCTTTCATCCATACAACTTGATTCAATCGGTACCATATTCCCGCAAGGTACAGAATTTAATTCGATACTCACCTATCTTTTTTCTTTTTATATATATATACTTTTGAGAGGTTACAGTTCGGTTTTGAACATTTTTGACAGCGTTTAAGGAAAAACTAGTGAAAAATAACATGTCTTTTTATTTATTTTTTCAAAATTTAAGACGAATAATTTATTTTAGTTCTTTATTGATGCTATGACGGTGGTATTAACATTAATAGTTATGATGTGTACACACAATTACAAAAAACAGCTTTGAATCTTTTTTTAGATATGAATGATTCATCATTGTTTTTTTAAATGCAATAGGTACATCTATTACAATGACCTACTCAATAATTACGAGGGTATGCATTCGCATACTATTAAATATCAATTTACAGAGTGATCATCTAAGTATGTTTACCATTATTATTTCCTTCGGTAGTCAATTGATTCAATTTTTGTTTTTGGGGATTTGTAAGTATACTTTATTTTCATATACTTGGATTTTTTATCGAACGCGAACCAACCTATCTAACAGAATAATTGTTAAGTATATGGTTTTTTAATATTGATCTATCTAAATCAAAATACCAAAAAATAATTTCTGAATTATTAAAATGTATAGTAAGATAGTGCTTGTAAATTTTTTAAAAATAATGAAATATAAAAATAGATTGAATATTAATTGCTATATTTTTTATATCATAATGTAGTATCGTTAGTACACAAAGTTAAATATTTCAAAAGTTACTCGCTTAAATACATTTTAATGTAGGTGCATCAATATTTTCAAAAAAGTAATTTTATTAATAATTTAATAATGAAATGTTCACTTGAAAAATTTATATTTATTGGCTCAAGGCACTTCTTTAATAGAATATAAAAAAATCAAAGTATTTAAAAATATGACTCCTTTTAAGTTTTAAGTATATATTTAAAAGTTCTTAAAATCATAATTTGAGTAAATATACTCTTAAAAACACTATGTATATTAATTAACCAAGTCAAGATTTTATTTTTAAATTCTATGAATATCACTATATTTAATGTTTAACTATTATAGTAGCAAACTATAATATTTTTTTTTTAAACCTGTATTAATACGGCAAAGTAGATCGTTTTATATTTCAGTGAATCCTAATGGTACAACGATAACATACAATCTATATACGTGCTAAGAATGAATAATTGTTTTGTATCACCCACACATTTCAATTATTACCCTAATATCATAGGTTAGCATTAGCGTATTTAAAAGAAAAAATGGTAAATGTTAATATGATTTGGATAGTGAGTTATCTACTTATCTATAAACATAGTATTTCGTGTTGATCAGGGTTCAATCTTATCGGCATGTATAAACTATAAAATAATTTTACGTTGTTTTTAGGTGAAAATCCTGTAGTATAACGTCCGACCGTCACCTGTAGAGTCGCACTCCGTGGTATTTACTTATAAACGGCGTGAATAATCAAATTTGTATACATTAAGGTTCTTGTAAACGAGCGTAAAGAATAAACTTAATTTTTTATAATCACATAATCGGTTACAGCGATGAAGTTTCGTGTCAAAAGTGCTGTATACAAATAATTTTAATATTTCAGATCAAATAAGCGTATTGCAAAAATATATTTTTTTTTTTTTTTTGAGTGGCAATACAATTAATAGAAAAGAAGTTTTGTAGAACATTTTTTTTTTAAATTTTACCTGTGTACCGGTTAATCAGTACATCGTCCGAGCGATTAGGCGTATACGTATTTAGGAATCGGTAGTACAACGGCAGACCAATTTTACGGACTAGTTGGTGGGTGGGTGATGAATTCGTCGTCTTTTAATCATCGCAGCATGATGCCTATATACGTTTCAACTGACTATAATTTGGCGCCTCTCGTCGGAGAGCACGACGTACAAAAATATAATATTATCTAATAACAACACGATCACGTTCGTTTGCGCGATGTCATACTCACGGTCTTATATTTTTCAGATGGCTGTCAAATGGTGGTCCGTGATGGTCGCGCTGGCGTGTTGCTCGATCTGCCGCACCGTCATGTGCACGGCCGTCCGGCTGGACCTGCGACCGGTGCCATCCAACGATCCGGGTGTTGTTGATCTCGTCGAGATGCCCAACCCGGCGCTAGACCCCAGGCCCTCCGACCTAAACGTCACGGCACTGTTGGCCAAGCTGGCCGCCAAGTTCGACCCCAACTACATGAGCGTGACCGCCCCCGAACAGCTGATACCCGTTCCCGACATACCCTTCAGGTGAGCATGGTTATTGGATTTAATTTCGGGTTTTAACTTTCAATCGTCATCCGTCGTCGACACGAAAAAAACTCACTTATGCTAAATTATTTACGATTTCGAGGTTTTGTTTTGGTGTTGCTAGATTCAGGAAAAAAAATAAGCTATAATTTGATAATATTATCTACTATGCACTATCAAGTCGTAGAATTAATGAAAAATAATAAAAAACAACCTCCAATGTTTTACTTACTATAAAATGATAAATAATTTATAAAATATTTTCTATGCGATTAGAAATTAATAACATCATACTTAAACGGTTTTTGTGTGTCCTGGAAAATCGGTTTTTATCACACGGAAGGTTTTTTTCGTGTCAATGACGAATATTTTAATATGAATAGTGTTATTATTCTCATAAACTAAAAAATAATAAATGAACTTTGTTGAACTGAATTTATTTTTTAATAAACTGGTAGAGATACGTATCTAATATGGTACCATATTATCGAACCATTTAAAATAATATATTGTGAATGTACAGTGTGCAATCATCATGCCTCTGTTTAATAGACGAATAGCACTTAGGTCCAACACAAGTTCGTTTTGGTTTGATTTTTTTTATTATTTTTTATTATGTATATTAATCCATAGTAATTTTCATAAATTTCCAACTACCCCACATGTGTGTTATTATGTTTAAAACATATTTTTCTACCTAATATCAACTGATGTGATAGTCATGTATATTTATTAATAAAAATGTTAGTTTTTTTTTTTTTTTTAAAGTCCTATTAATGATTGTCAGGATGTTTTAGAAAAGTGTTGAGTATATTATTCTATATTCACATACCTTATATTAGATATTTACAAACTTAAACCAAATACTGAAGAAGCAAACACATAGACTATTGAAAGCCTTTTGACGTATTACGAAAGAAACTACGATTCTACAGATGAAGAGTGGTGCCGAACAATATATGTATTATGTTTAACGATGATTCATCTATAATACATAAAACACATTTTAAATGTAATATACTACAGTAATTAGGTAATAGATCAATATATTTATGTATATAACATAAATATTATATATATATATATATATGTATTTAATAAAATCATTTTAATGTAAGACATTCATTATTTTAAATTTTTTTAAATTTTTTTTATTACATAATATTACCATTAATAAGTTTATTTTTATTAATTTTCATCATAAACATTTTTAAATTTTATAATAAAAACATGCAGTTTTAATTTTTTTATTTCAAAGTAGTATTATTTTTGGAGTATTTTGATGCATAAAAATCGAATTTTAAACAATAGTAGTTTGTGGGTTATTATAAGTTTATTTCGGCGGTTAGTGGAGTAGTATAGGAGTACCCTGTAAATATCAGCACACTACTATTACGCACTTTTAAACTTTAAATATACTTATATATAATTAATTATTTGTCCAAAAATGTATTTTAAAATTCAAATAATCTGAAAAATATTCTGGTCTCAAAATATGAAATTAAAAATGTAGTTTTCACCGAGAAGAGGAAAAAACTTAAATATTTATAACGATAAAAAAAATAGTAAATAAATATGTTTATTTTATTTTCTAAAGATTTTATTTTATAACAATTTATATTCGTAAAAGGAGTATTTTTCAAAAACATTTAATGTTTTCTAAAATAATGAATGTCTTAGGTTAAAATGTGGATCGCTCTGTATTCGTTAACCGTAGATTGTAAACAACACAATTATACAGAATTATAAATGATAGGTTATACAGGCAGGACTGCAGGGTATACCAATTTATATCAAATAATAGATTTGACATTTTTTTTTTCGTCCCGTATAATATTATCCTGGCTCCCCTCAATACACACAAATATATATATATAATATTATAGTTTTGTACTAATAACACGTCATGTATTTTTAAACCAACCAACTCGTAACTTAATATATAGCTTACGCAGATACATCACTTATATTGTTACCAAGTGGTGTAAACTAAACTAAATACAAAAAAAAAAATCACGATTTATTTACGATTCGAACGGTAGGTATACATTATATAGAACACGTTATGTTAATTTCACGAGCTAGGTATATACTTACAATCTTTAAATTAGCAAAACAATTACTATTCAAACGTTTAAATTCACGTTTATTATATTTTATTGTGTAGCTACTAATTTAAAACGTTTAACGACTAATACAAGACGTATATACAATACAATGTTAAGTTTACGTAAATATAAATAGTTAACATAATTATATACTAAATACTTATTATAATTCATAAAAGTCTGTACTTTAGTTTGTATATTGTGGTTTGTACCAAATAAAATAGTATTAATTCATAAAAACTATTAGGAGTGTAGTCTTATGAAATACGCAGATAACGCTGGTATTATGTAATAACAGTAATTTATTGACATTTATGCATACATGATAAAAATATGATTTTATTGCAGCAGTACTACAAAATATAATAATAATATTAAAATATACTGTATACTTACTATAATTTATAAATTTTTCCTGTATTTTCGCAATAATCATATTATATCATGACATTAGTATACCTTTATTGTATTTTATGAGGTGTGACTGACTCCGCGACTTTTGACACCTTGACCAGTGATTTTTTTTTTTTTAAATATTTTCTCAAAAACATCAGCAAAAGATTTTTATTCAATTAATAGTAAGAAATAGCGTTCTTTATATCATATTCGCTGTATTATTTTCGTGATGCAAATTATTTAAACAGTAGGATTAGGTATAGTATAAACCGGGATAGCTAGATCATAGTTTTAGTAATAAATCGATTTTTAATTAATTAAATTATTTTCCATATACGTACATAACAATATTGTTGTTACATATTGTTACACATTGTTGTTATTAGGTATAATAATGTAAGTTAATATTATAGCGCAATATTACAATAATTTTTTTTTTTTTAATAAGTAAATATGTAATTTTCCCGGTTGGCAGTAGCAGCCGCGAGCTGTTCATATAAATTAAGAACATTGCTACTTGTCTTATGGCTGTAAAAAAAAAACATCCACTAATAACATTCAGGACTCTGATGGCTCCACCCCCTGACTTGAATACCTATAGTTACCATTGGATGCACTTGCTATTATTATTGTAGTAACTAATGAAATAATAATACTAACATTGTTGTTATCATCCGTGTGTTGCACAGGAGGAATCGACGAGGCCGATTGGTACCTACGGGCAAGATGCCGGCGGAGATCCGGGATCTGGACACCAAATATTTCTCGCTGGCAGACGGCCGGCGGCTCCGGACCCGGATATCCGGTCAGTTGCGCCGGAAGATCCAGCAGTACCTCTGGGGCCGGACAGCGTGTCCGATGCACAGGCAGTGGAAGGACCTGGGCCAGAGATTCTGGCCCCGGTGGCTGCTCGAAGGCCACTGTCCCAAGGGTGAGACGTCGTGCTCGGTACCATCCGGCATGTACTGCCGAGCCACCGGAAACCAGTACAAGACGCTATTGCGGTGGCACTGCCGGGGCCCTAGTGGTCCTTCGGCCGTACTACAGCAGTACAACAGCTTGCCGGGCGGAAAGGCTACGGGGTCGATGGTCAACCCGATAAAGGTGTGTCAGTGGATCAAGGTGGAGTACCCGGTGGTGACCGAGTGTGGTTGCGGTTGCGCGACCGACGTCTCCGAGTGACGGAGCTGGGCGGCACCCGCCTGCGAGAGCGAAACGAAACTATATCATATTATTATTATTATTATTATTTCATTGTATACGAGTGGTATACCTTATATCATTATTATTTTTCTCCAAGCCTTTATTATTATTATTATTATTATTTTTTTTTACGAGTCGGACGACTTGTCGCACACTACTAGTCTTAATATAATAATGTACGAAACACGGTTTTTTTTTAACGACCAATTAGTTGTTAAGAATTACATGTATTTAAAATAATTTACTACTCATTTATGTACACCGTCGTCCATAACGTCAGTCTCGACGTATCATAATATAATATGACACATTATCATTATATTTTAATGTTCGAAAAAGGAGATCGCATATTATATATATATATATACATAATCATTGTTATGATCGTCTTCCCGACACTGCGTGGCGTCGTGTAAATAATTTGGATGGTCATTAAATACTATTATTATAATAATATAAACCAGAAATATTGCACTAAACGATCATTTCAATAAATTATAATATCCTATAACTGCAGAGCATAATCGACCGATCGGTTGGCGCTAAATCGCCGGGTTACAATTTATTACAAATCAGAGACAACAATATCACGTTGGTTATTGGTAGGCTATTGTGGTCGGATAAAACCACGGCCGTTAAAGGCTTTTTACCGACACTCTCATCCACCACACCCCACTACGATCATTATAAGTTATGATGGTTTCTACTGTATATCATAATATATACAATCCTATTCACGGAAACGTATTAAACGTCAATCTAGAATTAATTTATATTTTACTGATGCGTCCATCGCATTATTATACATCGCGTCGTGACAGACATGATTTTTCGACAAATTGTTTTTAATAAAATATCACTCGTCAGCTGTCCGTATATTATACTATATATATTTTAGTATATTACTATATTGTGTAACTCCTTCACTCTCTCTCCCACGTATCATTATTATTATTATTATTATTATCGACATTCTTTGAGGTTTACATATCATATCGTTTTACTTATTTATACCATCGCGCGTAGATATTGTCGGAAAAAATAATACGAAATCTGAGTAAGTTCGAAGATTTATTTTTTTTAAGTCCACCTACAATAAACGTTAGCGCACATTTGATAATTTTTTTACCAAATCGAATATAACGCATTATATTATATTCTTTCGTTTTGCTTTGAATTATTTTAATTTTATATTTATATTTATACATGTATTTTGTAAAAGCTTCTTGATTCTTTTTTTTTTGCACTCGTGTAATGTCTTCTTTTTTTTTGTTGTACATAATTATTTAATATATAGTTAAATTATAATTAATTCATTATATATATATTATTTATTTTATACAGACCTTTTTACGCCCGAGTAAAATTTAAACTATATATTACCTATATATTTATATATAATTTTAATATGATTTTGTAAATTATTTTTCACGATGTAAATAACAAAGTTATACATAAATGACAATACAAAAACAAGACGCATCGTTCATCTTATTATTTATATTAATTAATAATGCACTAAGAGTTGGATAAAAATTCATGATTTTTGTCATAAGAAATGTACTTAACTTTTTTATGAATTCTAGCAACAAAACGTCATGAGTACAAATCTATAAAACGGTTTCTGCAGCATTGAATAATATGGAAACCCATTAGTGTATTAAATTATATTTCAAGATATAAGTGTATATTTTTGATGGTTGTGATGTTAAATACGATTTTAAATTTAAATATTAATATATTACAATATTATTGTCATTTATCATTATTTATCAGTCGAACGATGTAAAAAATTGTCTGCAACACAATAATATGTACGCCTCGATTATAATACGCTCATTCACTTTTATTGAATTTTAATTCAATTTTACTACAGTTACGCAAATTCCATAATAATTATACCAAAAAAAAAAAATAATAATAATAATAAAATTTTAAACAAAAGAATCAAGTCTGAAATCTGCACAAAATAATCAAAATTAAAATTTTATAATTATATATTTTAATCATGCATTTTGTACCTACACGTATCAAACAAGATTTGTTTATGTATTAATGTTACGACTTGGCGAGATTAGTTTTCGGCAATGCACGAACTTTTACCAATCTTGTTCGTTATTACCATCGTCGAGTATAATATTGAGATCAAACAGTAACTTATTAAAAAAAATTGTATATTATTATCGTGTACTACGTATGTGACGCGACGTATTAATTACAACCGCAGCACGGATTTATAATAATAGTAATGAATCGGTGGGCGGCGGATCGAGTCGTCTAAAATGCCAGTCTTTTATTTTTGTTTCAATTGTTCGAGAGACGACACATTGTTTGTGTGTGAAAAAAAAAAATCAAAAAACTATTACTATTGTTTCTGTTTCGTCGGTTTTTTTTCCACTCGTCGTCGTAAGCCGCCGTAGAAAATATGCTCTCGGTCAGCGGTTCGATTGCAGAGCTGCGTATAAAGTATGTGTTGCGCGTGTGCTGACAGTCGTAAACAATTTTTTTTTTAAACTATTACGTTCGAACGAGCGCGTTCCTCGTCGTGGTCTTTTGTACGTTTCGATTTTTAGAAGTCTCTATATAAAGCATAATATTATAATAATATATTATTTAGAACGATTATTTCCACGTCACGTTCGTCCGTTGTCGTGGTTATACCAAAATGTTATGGGTATGCTCTCAAATTTTCAGATAAAAATACTGGACACGTGTCGATGAGCACTGGTCATTTGGACGAATCCCTATAGCCTTTTACACGAAATTGGGGATAAGCCGTTCGGGTGAGTTTCGTACACATCACGCGTTTGAGCGAACAAAATAGACCGTTTTTTTTTTTATAGTAAAAACTATACTCCCGATTTTGCAGTATTTTTTTTTTTTTTTTTTTTTATTGATCTATTTTTAAAAAACCCGGCATCATAGGCCATTAGTTACAGTTTTTTTTTTTTTTTTTTGTTTCATATTTATGTTTACATTATATTATATTTGGTCTATTAAATTAATTGATTTTAAAAAATTAAGTATTTTCCTGTTTTGGGCGGGATCCGGACCGAGTAGTGAATCAAGTGTTTCTGTAATATTGGAGTTCATTCGTTCCTGTTGATAGAGTTGGCATTCCGTTAGTATGTGTTTGATGGTGAGGAGGGTTCCACATCCTTCACATGTTGGAGGTTCTTCTTTTGACATGAGGTATCCATGTGTTAATCTGGAGTGCCCAATTCTGAGTCGATTTATAGTGGTTTCTTCTTTTCGGTTAAATTCATGATTTTCCCACCTAAATGTTGTTTTTTTTATCTGGTTTGGTTTTGTGTCTTTTTTTTGCAGTATTTATGATGGTCATTATAGCAAAATCGGGTAGTATGCGCTTTATTCACTTGTAATCGTTTGAAACTGTATTATAGTTTTGTGCTTTTACGTTTTTGATACCTATACCACAGCTTCTGTGAAACGATAATTAATTCTGATTCTCGTGTCATAAGCATACCTACTGCGTTTTGTTTTAATTTTAATTTAATAATAATGTATTAAAAAAATTGATTGTACCTAATGGAAAGCGCTGTGTCGTTATTGACAACTTTTAAATCGAAGTAAAATATTCCGACACGGACAGTTATAAGAAGTCTGAACATACTTAAACACAACTTATACACGGGAAGGAAAATATTGTCGCTCAGTTGATACATGACACTCCGTGGAAGTTTGCCTGACCTGTTTGAAACAATTCGATCAAACGGTAATCATATCTGATTTTATATCGATTCACCCCAACGCACTGTTTCGTAAATTGTTTATACTCCCATATTAACACTCCAGCAAAATAATAATAATTATTATTGTGTTAATGATTTACAATTGCATTTGAGAGCTCTAAATATTATGGCTTATTAAATTATTACGATACTTATTAGGTGTTGATTATTGTGTGTTATACATCGACTGTTTATATACTAATATTACACTTAGTACATATATTATATTATTGTGATTACATGGCATTTCTATTTAAACCGTTCAATATACAGAGTTATTAATTTATCGTGATAAGTCTATTATCTGGCTGTATTATATCTTAAGAAATACCATAAGCAGTTTTTTAGTTGGAATTGTTTATTTATTTAATTAACAATATTCGTCATCTGCCTACAATCGTCAAGCGGATTTGTCAATTGCATTTGATTATTCCTCGTTTTACTATATGATATTGCGGTATTAACGGTACAATAATCGCTCTAAGTACACATTTCTGTAAATCTGGAAATAAACTAAATACGGTCAGACTATTTGTGGGCTCGTAATTTTTACCCCTGTCTTCGTCAAATCCAAATTTTCGCCTCGCAGACGAGGACCCGCTAAAAGATAATTATATTATCGTCGTCGTCGTCGTCGTCGAGGTAAAATCAGTATATTATTATATATATACATACTGCATGCGTTTTGTGTGCGTGTATAATAATATATTATACACATATAGGCACCAACATATATACGGCGCGAAGAGAGGAGAAAAATATGAAGAAAAAAAAACCACTACACACGCGACACCCACACTGTTCTGACGCCCTCACGTTTAACCCGGACGCGGATGTTTTAATAGTTATTTATTGTAATAGGTGAAAAAAGCGTGGGCCGACCCGGGGGATTCTAGATTATTTTAATTAATATAATTTATACATAATATTATAATGTATTCCTCGAGAGCGTGGTGGTTTTTTTTTCGAAAAAGTCGAAAAAAAAATTCGGTAGATAACATCGCCGGTCGGCGTCAATCTCATAACACACGCGTTGTATTATTATGTTCTCTACGAAAGAGAAACCGTATAAGTATACACCTGCAGGTACCTACTGCATCTTAGTTCAGTCGTAGCACACAGCAATAGAGCGGTAGGTAGGTATAACACTTATATGAGATTGTTTATTTTTTTCGTCCGTTTGTTAGATTTTTGTCTTCGCCGTATTCGTGTATACTTTCAAAAGACAGTTGGACTATATATTATACGAAGATATCGATGTTCATAAAAATAGACAATAATTATTCTAAGACGTTGTCAATTTTGGCTCAAAACTGATTTTTTGAATTAACCCAATAAACACTATAGAATATTCTTCGGAAAACAAACAAATTTAATTTTTGTAGTTTAAAAAACTGCAGAATTAAAAAAAAAATGTAACAAACAAAATCTAATTGAAATGAAAAATGAGTGATACCAAATTTAAATTTTGAATTATTGTGCTTAGTCCTTACTGTTTTTACACTAAACGTGCTTATTCCATAGGCACCTACCAGGAAACGGATTTTCGTGACTATGAATATTTTCAGAATTTTTAAATAAAAAAAAATATTGGTCATGTATTAAATGTATCATGATTTTTTTTTTCATTCCAACCACCTAAAAAACCCGCAAATTCAACAACACTTTTGGTATTATTCCAACAATACTCGAGTTTTACTGTTCATTAGAACAAACGATCGACGACGATTATAAGGTAGTAGGGTATAGATCAAAATGTCGCACGGATCAGAGACCAGATATTTTGTTTTTAGTAAAAATACTGGTTTTCCTATATTATGCATGGTGTATACTGTATATTATTATACTATACGATATTTAATTAATTCGAAATGTTTACGATCAAGCTATAAGTATATTATATGATTATTCGTATACTGTGCGCGGCTTATTATGATTATTGTCGGTAATAAAATCATTTAATATTGTCGTAAAAAACAATAAAAATGTAAACATCTGGAAAACAACGAATGGACGTTTAAAAAACAATATAATAGCTTATGCGCACACAATAATTAAACACTGTAAGTAATAATGTATAATAATAATAATACATAATAATATTATAATATCTGAAATCGGCCTCGTATTTTTTTTTGTTTTTTTTTTTTGTTTTCGTCGTACAAACCTTTGTGTTCGACATAATATTATTATGACCGATTGGCAGTTCGGGACGAATAAACAATATATTATACTTTTAATATATAACACGTGTTGTACGTATAGAATTCTTAAACCACATTTTTTTTTGTTCTTCCAAATAACCTCTACTGCAGCAGTATTGCGGCTGCGCGAATATTATAACGACATATTATACACTTATATATATATAGTAATATTATAATAATATAATGTAGTTTTTTATGTGCTTACGACAATACTTTACAAATTTTCTTGAAATAGTATTATATATAACGTATTTTATACATGATGATGATAATAATAATATGTACATAAGGTATGGCCGGCAAAAGCGCTGTCAAGGATGACCACTGAGCTCTGCAGTACGTTTTGGGTTACCCTTCGGCCACGATAAATTTAGATCACGTCAATTATTTACGTGTACTTATATGTATCATGACAATCATAAAAATCAAAATATACGCAGCACCTGTGTGGCGTAAAAACTAGACGATAAAAATATATTATACGTGCGAGTGATAAATAATATTATATTAATAGGTATGGGTTCGCGCACTCACATAATATGTATATTATTATACCGAAATTAAGTAAAAAATAAAAATAAAATAATGGTAGCAAAAACACATCGTAATATAATGATTCATGCACCTATATCGTGGTTATTGGTTAATACCTTTTGGGCTCAATAGCGACAACGTCTTATAAATCGTTTTTAATCTGTACAAGCTGTCAAGTGAATATTACTATCGTTCGGAAGGATTTAAACAAAAACAAAACAAAACAATTTCCGACACATACCTATTATATTATAATATTAATAATATTAATTTAACCGTCGTCAATCATAATACTACACGTATTATACATCAGCAATTATTTTAAGGTTTAAAATATTCGTATATTGACCGTTAAAATACTTAATTTATGATTATGAAAATAATTTAATAGCAATTTTTTTATATTACTATGATAGTCTTAAACTGTATATTCATTGTATTATTCAGTATTGAACGAATAAATAAATAATAACAATTATAACAATAATATCAATTTAAACTGTATTTTTTGGGATTAGTTGTGTTCTTTGTGGTTGACGATAATACATTATATTACAATATTATGTACCTACAAAGAAAATAAAACGTTTCGATATGGTTTGAGGTTATGTATTTACGGAGAACCGACCGGAAGAAGTTCCTGCTGCCGCTTATATGGTGTGGGGTTTGTGGATTTCAGGTGATAGAAAAAAATCTCTGACAACCTACACGGTCACAATAACGATATAATATAGTAATGAGCTGATGGTTAGGTGAAATAAAAAGGGAGATAAAAAGAATATATAAATAAACTCTAATTGAAACATATAAATCCGACGCGAATATTATAATATTATGAGCACATCCGCTGCAATGATTCATTGATGGTGGCTCGATAAAAAAAATGTTTAGACCGATCGATAATAAAAACGTGTCTTTTCGTATAATACACTAAAATTTATATATAAAATATACATAATATAATATTATATTCGAAAAAATCGAGAAAAAAAATATGAAACTGTGCGATCTATATAATACACTATAAAATCAAAACGTCACTCGTGTAAATATGATGGTGGCGTCGGAAAATATAAATGAAATATTGACAACATTCCGGTAAAAAACGTTTAAATATTTTTAATGATATTCAGCCGTAGCAAAACCTAACCAGCGGTCGTGCGATGTTACCACATAGGCCCATAATTTTAATATAATCAAATTACGGATATTCACTTATAGATCCCAAAAACACATTTAAAGATCATTTTTCTCCCACAAATTTTGCTCGGGCAAAATTAAATAATATTCAATAAGATTAAAAATTAATGACGCTTGAAGTGAAATTATTCTATTTATTTCAGCTTAAAAAGCTACTGATTTGGGATTGCGATCAATGAGGCGATAACATAATATTTTGTATACTTTTAAAAATAATAAAGTGATAATCCGTTCGCCGCGGTCGTCGCTAGAAATAGAAAACAGTTAAACTCGGCAAAAACATAATAATTATAATAAATAATAATAAAACGTCGTGAAATTTTTCGGCTGCGGAGTAAAGTAGTTTTTGGCAAAAACATAGACAGGGCAGTCGGCCGACGCGACGGACCAGCGGACGGACGGACGCCACGATGAAACGTAGTTGGCGCCACCGCCGCCTCGTCAATATAACGAATAATATCGAAATCGTTCTAAAAACATTGGCCACGTGATTTTTCCGCACTTGAACTCGTTTGATCATGAAAGTACATATTTTATATTATTATAAATTATAATATAATGATAATTGCACTTTCAACAGAATCGCGAATACGGGAATAATAACATTCACAAACGTTTTAAATATACAGGATGATTCATCAAGGACGTTCTCACAGTGTTCTCCTTTAATGATGAATTTATTCAAAATTTAATTTGAAACGTGAAAATATATTTAAACACCACGTTTTCAAATAATTGGGATTTTTTGTATGACTATTAATAGCAGTGTCATGTGGTAAAAACTAAAAAGTAAAACAAATTTCTGTTCTAAAAAATACATGAGAACCGCCTTGATAACCTAACCTTTTTTGCTAAATTTTTTTGAAGATGTTAAAGTATCTAAACCAAAATTTGAAAGAGTAGTTTCTTAATAATTAAATATTTGTTTTTTATGCTATGGTCTATGAATACTAACCTTTAAAATGGTTTTAGAAAAATATAAAATATGCCATTTTGGATCTACTATTTATTATTACTTAAACTTGTAAATTACCATAAATCTTATATTAGTTATCTTCAAAACTCATTATCACATACCTATCTTACACGAAGTTAAATAACTAAAAAATTACTCATTTAAATTTTGATTTTAATAGGTCAACTTTTCAGTAAATTTATCACCTAAGTAATTTTCAACATAAAAAATGGTGGTATTTATTTTAAAAAAAAACAGTAGTTTATATTTCCAAATACCTAAAACTTATTATGTAATAAAAAAAAAAACGTTTCGAGATTATTCTCACAATATTTCTCAAGAACATTTGGTATTTAAGCATATTTGAAAATTCCAAAAATCAGATTTTGAATAACTGCATTATTCAAAAAAAAAAAGTGTGAACATGTTTGGTGAATCTCCTTATAATGTTATGCACACTTGTGATAATACCTATTGTTTATTACAGTCAACTTTTCCAAAGTAATCGTACCCAAATTTGTATTATATTAACTAACAACTGATACAACCGAATAATGTGCTCACTAATGAAACGTCCAATCATCAACGTATTGTATTATTGTTCATATTTGTGCCGATCTCTTTCCGCTTCTTATCGCATGCGAATTATATAATTTTCCGTTCTGTTTTCGACATAATTTTTTTAAAATACCACGAGGAGTCGATTCCAGGTGCTCGCGATGTCAAAGGCTAGTTGGCTTTATTATAATTTACATAATAATATTTTCGGGGTCTTTGTTTTCCGCGTCAGGTACACATATCGGTGCAGTGAATATATTATTATCAACATAAACGACAATTATTATAATATTGCATTTTACCAATATCTGCGGCTGAGAATGCAAAGAATGTCGACTATGGTACCTGTATATATGTAAGAGCCATTGTCTGCAGCCGGTCATCAACTTATACAAGTAGTAAAAATACGGTTGCCCAATTTCCACGCACGTTGAAAAAAAACGTATTACACTTGCTGTAGTATCTGATAACGGGACGGTCAAGAACGATAATATTCTTGGAAAAAATTAAAATCGATGTCGACGTCATAAACGTGAATTTTCAATGTTTTAGCTGTTTTCCTATGTACCAATAATTTGTTTAAAAGAAACGTAATGATAAAATAAATAAATCAATAAATCAAATGGACTTAAAAATATGGAAAACACAATAGGAATTTATATAGAACAATAATTATTTTGAACAGACCTAACCCGACCCGCTGCAGAAAATTGATTTTGTAAGTAAGCATAGAGTATATCATTATATAACATATATATTATAATATAGTAGTATTAAATAGGAATTATTTACGGGGAATAAATTTGATCTTAAAAATTCTTAGGTTTATACTTAGACTATATAATAATATGTATGAATAAATAATAATAATAAAAAAAAAAACTAAAAACAATTATTATAATATTATTCCGACCTTCGGATCGTTAAGTCGTATGTGCGCAGCGAGTGTTGCGTTAAATGCGACCAATAAACAATACGCGTAAAGGATCATCATTCAAGGTTCGTCTTCATCAGTGATGGATCTTCAGATAAAAAAATTAAAATTGCTTTTTATAGCCCTCGAAATACTTCTCACGTTTCAGAGTCTCAGATCGTCGGTAAGGTCGCCGCGTAATGTCCGCTATAATGTAATATATACCTACCTATTATTATTGTCGTTTATTTCGGCGACGGGCTGGACCATTTAAACAGTGGAAACATATTATAATTACTAAACATGGTTCGGTTCGAAAATATCGCAGCGGTGTTTCGCGCTCCAGACTTCGGAACTGTGTGTAAACTACAAACTCATATAACCGCATTCTTCCGTCTTTGTACGTGATTTTATTATTGCCTATATATAATATGTTTTAATATTAAGTGTAGGTACAATAGGCGATTTATAATTTGACGGCATCACGAAAAAAGAAAAAATGCGTTTCGCCACGGTAATAATAATGATAATAATAATAATAATTCGTTATTTACGGCGGTGGTTATCGTGGCAGCAAATATTATATACCTGCTGTTATTATGCATTATAATAAACGTATACTACGATATAATAGGTCAATCAAATGTCATTAATTCAAAATCGTGTAAAGGCGGAGGCCTTCGCCGACGTCCGTCCGGCACCGTTCGACTCGTGGCTTAATAATATTATTATTGTTTATTATTATAATCCATACCTACCTGGCTGTGTACCATATTTACTTTATAATATACGACTTGAGTGTTACGAAACGCACATGAAATAATAAATTCCCGCGAACAAGTGCAGTAATATCGTTTTAATCATTAACAAAACAGATTTTTATCCGACCATCGTGGAACTCGTAACATGTTGTACGGTTTATGGTTATCCAGTTTACTGGACGAATGGTAAAGGACCAGCCCAATCGGATTTTCCTACGTGATTAGCGATTCCGTATAATGTTATATCAATCGACAAAAATATCATTGTAAGGGCTATGAAATGTTAAGACTTAAATTAAAAATGTAAAAGGTTTTTACACCTTATATTTTATGCTTGTTGCTATTTTCTTAGTTAATCTATCTGACATACTGGTGGTTTGGTCGATACGTTTCGTGGTTACCAATGTTATTTAAAATTAAATAGTTTATGAGTTAATGTGAACAATTTGAATAGTATTAGCATTGGAAGTAAACTTAAAATGTATTCATATTCTTCAATAAAAACAAAAATTAAAAATTTGAGTAGGTATTTAATAAGAATATTATGTTACAGGTATTTTTTTTAAATTCAAACTAAAAGGATTTTACGGAAATCCAGTAAATTTTAAATAGATTAAGATTTCTATGTATAATTAATTATTATTATATATTTTTTAAATCATGTTTTGTTTTAAATTACATATAGAAACTGAGAATTTAACATAATAATATATCCTTGTTATATTTTTTTTTATAAAGGTAAACAATTTTTTTAATTTTTTATTTTGTTCATATACATATACATACATACTGTATAATATATTATGTAAAATTATTAGAGGAAATTCGACACTCACTTGTTTTAAATCACAAATGTTTATAGATTTCATCCATAACAGCTGCACTCATCCCCGCGAAACTGTTTTCACCCGTATAAAATACATTATGATTTCATAATGATCATCTTTTACGCATAAACGTTTAACTTTTGTAGTCTGTAGACCCAATATTTAACTGGTGAATGAATAATTATTCCTTTCGAAAATTGTCTTGAAGATAAATTGAAATATCACTATATCGGAGAACATTCCGATCATAGTATGGTAGTCAAGGCTTACATAATGTTTACAATGTTTACATATTACATCGTTTACAATTTTTATCATTTTGTTTTGTTTTGTCTAATAACAAATCTAACATTGTTTGGTGGTGGTGTAATATATTATATAATATCACTCTTAAATGCGTGTGTCAATTACCAGGTAATTAAATTGCAATATTATAATATTTTTTTTTTTAAATCCAATTTTTATACTATCATAAAATTATGCTCAAATATTTGTATGCATATATTTTAAATTTCAAATACTAAAAAACTAACCTTTTTAAGGCGATTTATTTCAATTAAATTGCTAGTTATTGTACATCGACATTTTGTTAAATGTTTAAAAACCAATCTATGTCGTCTCGGTCTCACTACTCAATAACCCTTAAATTCCTGAATTTCCACACACCATAGCTCGAAGATCTAGTTAAATGTCCCCAAATCGAGGATATATGTCACAGAAACCGGCTATACTCGTGCCGATAAAAACTATATCGGAGCTATTCGACAACGATCAATCGTTATAGGAAAAATGACGTAGTATTACATTTTTAGAAGGTATGATATAGGTTCTGACCCTGTTAACCTGATTTCCAGTGTTATCTGTATGCGGGTTCCAAATTAAAATAGAAAACTGGAATTTACATTTGAAGAGTACTATATTATTTGAGTAGTTAATAATTCTAATTTGCTGTTAATTATTTTTAAAAGTCCGAGTGATTTCAACTCCTTACAACGGGATGTTTCAATACGAACGTCAAAGTTCAAGTTAAGATCAAATAAACTCCAAGTTATACCAAGATTACCATGATTTACAAAACAGTACTATATGTACCGTGTGAAATGTACCTGCAGATGTCGATGATCGTGTTCCAACTTCGTGATAAATACTTCCTACTTTCGACGCCTGCAGAATCATGTTGTACTATAGCTGCATCCATCTTCAGCAGCTATTGTATACAGTGT
Source organism: Rhopalosiphum padi (assembly GCF_020882245.1). Lineage (NCBI taxonomy): Eukaryota > Metazoa > Arthropoda > Insecta > Hemiptera > Aphididae > Rhopalosiphum > Rhopalosiphum padi. The sequence goes on along the minus strand of NC_083598.1, from coordinate 3,840,291 downwards.
AGAACTGTAGACCAACTACACAGCCAACTAGTAGATGAAGCTACCTCCGAAAAAAATCTTATCGTTGCAGGAGTTTCTGCTGACGAGAGATGTCGACGACGAATTACGATTTAGGTGGTAACACCGAAACCATTAACAGTCACCGACAAACTGTACACTTGAAACTACACCCGTTGACAATTACGTGCCGTACAACAAATCTTTTTGGTGTACCGTAATACGGACCTGTCTCGAGAGATGATGAGATGGCCTGCTGTAAACACGGAATTGTAACCTTAGCGGCTTAGCTTAGCTTTTTTTCAAATAATACGTCAAATTCAAAAAATCGAAAAACGTATCCATTACATTATATACATAGATACCACACAAGCATAGATGTTGTTTAATTTTATTTTATAATTAATACGAATAAAAAGTAAAATAAAAAGTATGTATAAGGCAAAAATTTAAATGAAACTATTTTTAAAAATCGACTTTTCTTCAGTTACCAACTCATGTAGGAACCTCTCTGTTGTTTTTGTTAAGATACAAATCAGTTACCACTCTTTTATTATTGGGACACAACTCGTCAAACTGCGTGGTAGCTATATCCTCCGCATAATATAACTTTGTCATATAGGCAAGCACTATAGGCAATAGGTCGCTGCTCGCCGCAAGGTCCCGGAGACACAACGCGGACGAAACTAATCACGGAACGTAGGACAACGCGTAGTCGTATTCGAAGAACTCGTGTGTTGATGTTATTGCGTCAATAAATTATGTATGTGCTGCAATAGATTAAATAACAACGTGTGTTCGTTCAAAAAATTAATATTACAATATAATAGCAATGATTACATCGCGATTTGTTTAAGATATGATGATGTTTAAGGTATGATCGATAATTGCTAAAAGTTCTTAAAATGAATATTCGTTGCGATTGTAATATGTCCACGGAAATGAATTGTAATATTATACATTAACGAGCAACGCGGATTTTCAGATCGCCGACTAGTAGGTATACACAGAGACATCTGACGGAATGCGAAACGGCCTTCTTTAACACGGCGTCATGTCAAGCGTTTATACACACTTCTACCGTTTACAAACGGTTTTTTTGAAGATTTTAAAATATTTAATTTTAATTTCGATAATGATTTAAAAAAATGATCATGCTTATGACTACTAAGTAGGTATTATAAAATGAAAATAAAATAAATCAAACTGACAGTAATTGATAAGACGTTTGGATTAATCATCAACATGCCGATGTTATATTATTATATTGTGCCGTGATGTGTACCAATTACTACATAATTAAATGAGTCAATACTATATGGATTTATTAAATTTGAACTCAACGATAAATCAATGTTCACAAAAACGATTCTGAGCTGAGATGTCGTGACATTGTAACAGTTTATATTTTTTAAGGATATATTTGAATTTCTATATAATACCTATATATATTATATAAGTAATTTTTATATCCGTTAGTAACGCTATAGTTTAACTTATTTTTCAACAATTATTGCATTATGGTCTAATATCTTTTTCGCTAAAAGAAAAATAATAAAAATCATTACATATTTTATCATTTTCGGTAATTTGTCTCTTTATCAACAATCAATATTGAATTATGATTTATTATCAATTTATTTATTTAATATTTAATAATTTCGAAACAGTCAAACACTTGGGAAGCACAGTCATGTTGATCTGATCGGTAATCAAAATTTTCAATACACTGACATTGTTCACTTAATTATTTTATGAATAAAATTCAATTGAAATCGATTACACGGAAAAAGTACCTATCAAGCAGAATATTTCGATTAGCGTTGTATTTTTTAAGAAATTTAATGTCGATGTTAAGTAAGGACTTGTCAGTGTAGAGTTTAAGGCATTTTAGTGTTTGAAAATTCCAGTCTCTCCTCACAAAATAAAACTCGACTGGCAGGAAAAACTTTCACATCTCATGAAAGTCACTGAATTTAATACAAATTGCGGGTTAGATATTCGACTCCGATTTTAAAAACTTTTTTTCTTACATTTTAACTTTTAATAAACATCACTATAATATTATTAATTTCAATATTCTTGAATATAATTTGCTAGCACTAAATTCAAAAATCGCTGTTAAATTCTACATAAATAATGTTTACCTCTTTTATATAAAAATAACCTTTATTATATCTCTTTTGGGAAAAAAAAAAACATAAAATCATTAATATGTCTTCTGGCAGGCCATACGACATATTACTGATCTCGAGGTTTATATATATATATATATATTTATATCAAAAGTTATTGATTCGTAAGTAATGGTATAATATAATAGGAAAAATACGAAATATAATTTTGTGCTCGTAAATGTTCACGTGTTCGAATGTGTTTATAGAGCCACGTCGAGTCCTCTGCCCCAGTATAATAACTGTTGTAGTTATATTTATATGACATGACCGGTGTGTATACTCGCACTTTCCGCGCGCATCGATTCGTGTTTAATATTATTATAATCGTCACTAATATATCGTATGCGCCGGGCGGTGTCATTATCACCACCCGGCGCAGCACATAGACATACATTATTTTGTTATTATAATATTATATTAATGTAATAGAGGTCGGGTGTTGCGGATGCCGTGGGTGGAGACGTCTGTGGGTGCAACGGCGGCGGCTGCGGCGTCGACTTGGTATCGTCTCGGTCGTCTCGGTAGTCGTGTCTCGGTCGCCGCGATGTACGGCGAGATATTATTATTATTATTATTATTATTATTATATATACGTGTACAAACGATGACGATGACGATAGTATAATATTATTATTGTGTACGTGTGGCCGAGACGTAAACGACGGTGAAAAAAAAGAACGCGCAGATACGCACACGCACATACGCACGCAGACTCCAGCGGCGGCTGTTGGACCGCACGCGTGTGGGACGGCTTCTTGGCGCCTTATGGCCGGGCGACGGCAGCGATAAACCGTCGTGTTTTAATACCGCCGCGCGGCTTATTATTATATGTACATATTATAGGTATAATACAACACAACGTAACCTACCTACCTATACCTATCTGCCTACTTATTATTATTATTATTATTATCATTATTATTAGTGCTTATATCGTCCGTCTTCCGCCGTAGGTATATATATATATACGACTGCTACCCGTAGTGTAATACAGGGTGATTCGCCGGCCACGCACACACCCCCTTTTTGACTCCGACAAAACGGATCCATTCAAATGTTTAGATTTTCGGAATTTTCACGTATATATAAAAAGACTTGGGTTTTTTTTTTTTTTTTTTTTTTTGATAAGTATAACGCCGTTACGTGACGGCGATACGGACATTTTTGTTTTTCGATCGATAACACCGCTCTTGTTTCGCTCACTCTCATTTCTGATTTTATACTCTATTTTATGTTTTTGTAAAACTATGAATTGACTACTGATCGCGCCATTAATATAGATATTTTAGTAACTTATAAGCTACTCGTTTAAATTCTTATTTAGATGCACAAATATTTACGAAAAAAATATTCACTAAAATATGAATTGCAGTAAAAAGTATGGGTATTAATTTGGAAAACATAAGTTTGAATTGCCACAGGATACTTCCGATTGGTATAAAACATCTAATATTTAAATAAATAATCTTTAATTTTAAAATGGCAAAAAACAGTATTCGAATACTTCATTTTTCACAGAAAATAGTTGGGTGATATTAAGCTTAGTGAATTACCCCGTATATAATTTACAGTGTGCTCACTGGCACGCACAATATTGGGAGTACTGTAAATATAGGTATAATCACTACAATTATAATATTACGTACTACTACTACTACATTTTTTTTTATCCTGAATCATCGACTTGTGACAGAAATGCCTTTTCTTCATTTTCACGCTGACCACGCTTGACGTTTACTTAACACGAAGGGAATTATTCTACACTATCAATTTTTGAATAAAAATAGAATTTTACACGTTCCAATATACTATCTCGAATCTTACACCAAAAATAACTTGAAAACATATACGCACTTGCAAATTCGAACATTATAGCGACTGGTACACACTGTCTATAGTGTCTACTGCTTGAACGCCATACATGGGTACAAAACAGCTCATCAATTATCATAATTATATATATATAATACATATTATATTTTACGTATGGTGATCATATATCGTATACAAATTACATACATACGTGTCGTCATAAATCACATTGTAGCAATGCTTATAGTTGGCTGGTGCTGCTCACCCACCCGATTTATGTGCATAACACAATAATTATTATTAATATTATTAATAATATAATAATACTTATTACTCGGTCACCGCCACTGTATAGTAGTATATTTATGTATTGTTTTTCCATTATTATTAAATGATATACGCTGCAGCACGTTTTGTCAACAACATGATTTTTATTTAACCGCCGGAAACTCCTTTTTTACCCGCAAGCAATAGCCGTATTAATACATAATATTACGTATATACACAATATTTCAATAATAATATGTATGTTTATATACACACCTATGATCGCGTATACTGAAATGATATAACATATTATACCATGAAATACTGTATTATTATTAAATAATATATACTTACTATTAAGCAGAAACCCATTTGTGAGCGTATTATAATATTTATAATGTCATTTCTGTAAATATAATCTAATGACACTATCGCATTATTTTACGATGGTGAGATATTAAACTGCGAATTAGGAATATATATTATATAACATATTATTATATTATGTTCACTTTGAATCTTAATGTACTAAAAATATGATTTAGAAGTTAAAAAAATAAATTCAAAAAATGTTTGCAATCCAAAATTAAATTAATATATTTTATTTTTTTAATAATAATGCAAAATTTATTTTAAATAAATATATATAGTTTATTTAAGTACATACAAAATTAAAAATACAACTTTACTATTTTTTATCGATGTCGATGAAGTAGGTAGTAATTACTAAATATTGAAATATGATTTCGTATTTTTTTTACTAGCTTATTAAGCTTTAATTTACACTAAAACAATTTTAAATCAAATTAATAATTCCCTCCTATAATGTAAAAAAAATAAAACACAACGATGCGTAAAATATATATTCATAGTCTTTCAGATAGTTATAATTATCATCTTTTTGGTGTTTTTGTATGTTTTATTCTGCCTTTATAGACAGTTATATAATACTCGAGCAAAGTAAAATAATCCAATTTATATTTATTTATGAGTCATTATTTAAATTAATATTTATTAGTTTTTATTTCGTAATTGTTGTAAATATAGACACGGAAAAATTGGTTTTGCTTAAAATAGATTTATTTATAGCTGGCAAAGATTTTTATGTCACTTTTCACTGAAAGTTTAATCTTCTGTGCCGGTTGATGTGTTGGAAAATTAACTTTTTCCGTCATCAGACATTTAAATACCTACTATTTTCTGTCTATCAAATGGAAAATATATTTTTCAGATCGTATTAATATACATGAACGTAACAATACTGGTTATTTAGTATATCATATTGTTTATAATGATTTTTATAAATAATAATAAACATGTATTACCATTGGAGCAATATAAAATGTATAGAATTTTCAATCCGTTATACAATTGTTAAACTTTAATTAACAAAGGTACAGTACCATTAAAATTTAATATTTTTTCTAAATTAATTATTATTACTACCAATTTAATATAAATTATAGTACTAAAAAATATTACACCTACAAATATATTTTTTCTAACACTCATTTTTATCAATGGATACCTCACAATATTTAAATGTTTTGAATTTATTAGCTTTTTTTCAACTAAAATAGATTTTAACACTTTTTTCGGTTTAATAATTTAGCGTTAACATTACAAGATTATTATTACTATACATTTCACAGCAACATAGCCATACATTTTATTATATTCAAAATAACAATTCGTTTAGAGTAACCAAATTCTATATTGTGTCTACGTATAATATATAGACCAGTTAAGAGTCGTAAGTACAAATACATTTTTTTTTAATTTATAATATTACATATAAATATAAAGTAACTATACTATTTTTTTTTTTTTTTTTTTTTTTTTTAATAAATTTTCAATTAGATAAGATCCCGATATAATAATATAGTTCCGGTTAGAGACGTCACTGAAAATAATATTCTAATGTAGCTAAAAATTACAAAAATAAAAATGTGATTGTAAATGCATTAATTTAGCATAAAATATACAGTTGCAGTATCTTCTCGATCGCTGCATATAAATATATCATAATATTATTATTATGTTATTCATTATCATATTTTATTAATAATTTACAATTTACGACGTGAAATCCTGGTACTTAGTTTCGTAGACATCTCGGCGACGCTTAAAATAGCGGTATAGCTATATATATATAATTATAAGTAGTAATAATAGTAATAGAACTAGCAGTAGTAGTAGTAATAGTAGTATAGATGACTGATACTGACAAATAAGACAGATGCAGGCCAGACGAGAAACGTGCACTACTGCAATGCGAACGCATTACAAGAGTAAATTAATTCGTACGTGGCGAAACAGCTCTGGTCACGACTACAATAATGTCCATATAATACCTAGGCATAGTTTATTGACGGTCTAGCGTACAGTGTATACATGTTATAAGTTACAATATTTTTTTTTCACAATCTATGTTACAAGCAATAATTATTCGGTAACATTGAATGTCATTTGTTACTATATATCTTAAAAATAATGATTGTGTAGCTTTATTTTTAATTTTAAGTATTTTTATTTAATAAACTTAAAAAATATGATATAGAAAATATATATATATATATATTATGTAAATTCTAGAACTAATATAACTTACTAAAAAAAACATTTTAAAAGTAATAGGTAACAATAAATAATTCTAGATGTCTGGTTAAATAATAATATGTTGGAATAAAAAATATTATATGGATTTCAATATTAAATAATTTAATAATTGATTAAAATTGGCAGTAAATACTTATCTCATAAAATATGTACTGGTGTGTATTACTTTTCAAATATGTTTTACCCACATTATATATTTGGAATAAATCTTAGACATTTTTTTGAATGATTTTTAATCAAATAAAAGCGTTTACATTTACATTTTAAATATAAAATAAATACATAAAAATATTGCATTACTTATAGCTCATTTCAAATAATTAAAATTAATCGATTACTGTGATTTTATCGGATTATGGTTTTAGTTTATATCCTTTTGGATTAAAAATACTACCTGTCCTTATAAATACAATTTAATCTCATATTATACTTATTTATTAGGTATATAATGTATTAAATTTTAAATTAAAAATCTACTGTTGCCAATGTGGACTTTATAAAATTATGTACTTTCAAATAGTCAACATCGATCAGAACAGAATTGGTGGGGGGGGGGGTGAGTGAGGAACAAAAAATAATATATTGGAATTTGTGCGATGGGATAGCACCGCAATTATTGAGAATACGTTTAAAGTAAAATACAAAGTATAAAATGATTATTTTATATATTATTATATTACTTATATAGATTCGATAAGAAATATTTGAAGCTACGTTCGTAAGATTCTACCTGGTGATTGAGTACATTTGGTCTTGCAGGCTCTGTCCGGCGGAACGAAAACGACGCCGCGCACTTTGCCGTCATCTATGGCAGCAGTTGCTGTGATGACAATAATAATATATAACACCATGATTGCGAATTTTTGTCGTGCGACTCGCGCGGAATGTGCCCGATGATCGGAAATCGAAAATTTCCGACGGATCAAACGTGTTTTATTCCCATAAAGGTCGTCGTCGTCGTTGTCGTCACCACCGCCGCCGCCGCCGCCGGTCGGTCGGTCGGTTTAATGTATTCCGTCCACGACCGTCGTCGGCGAGCTGCACTCTTCGCATCAGCAACAGCGGCAGCAGCGGCATCGGCATTAGACTGCAACTGTGTAGAACTACTGCGATCGTCGCCGACCTCGTCTGCGGCGTTATTATCATTATTTACACCGTAGGTACTCTGCTTATATAATATTATAAATTATACCTGTCGTTATTCCTTCGCGCCAATGACACGTCGTCCTGTCTACTCATAAGTCATAATATATAATATGTATGAGAGTGTACGCTGTATACTATATAGATCGGCCCAGACGCCTTTAAAATGCCGCACAGCTACCACCTCGCCACAAATCGACAGACAGATATAAAGGCCGTTCAGCGCATTCGCACTTTAAAGGACCATATTATAAATTATAGTAATATGCAAGGCTGGACATTAACGAGTTAAAAAGTCAAGTTACTTACTAAGTTACTTAACGATTTACTTTTATTTTCATAAGTAACTTCTAACTTAACGAGAAAACCCAGAATGATTTTAATATATTAACTATTAAGCAATAAATTCGTTGTGTCGTCAACAATTATTATTTGTTCATAACATTTTATTCGTATTGTTTCCTGTGTCCTTTCATGTAATTAATTTTACGCGTAAAAAAGAAAAATAACTTATTTTTAACTAATGTAAGTTACTTTTTTTCAAATTAACTTTTAACGAGTTAAATAAATAAAAAAAATAACTTTTAACTTTAAACTTATATTTTTCTGTATGAATTTAACGTAACGAGTTAAAATAATTAGTTAACTTATAACGCATAGATAAATCATATTTAGTGACGGTTATACGATCAAAAGAACTGCACAGTTGTTAAAACGTAATACACACAATATATATCAATTTTAATCTAATTTTAAATAATTTTAATTTTCCGGTTGAATTTTTCTCGGTTGTTCTATTATTTTGTCACCCCGTCGTTCCCGATACGTCACGCGGATTGTGTCATCGAGACAGCATCAGACTTTGTTTACAAAGTGCATAATTTTTTTAAATTTTTTTTTTCCATAAAAATATGAAAACATATTATTATCAACATAGTAAGTGCGCTCCAAAAAAGTCTCGCATATATTATTGTGAAATCCGCCGACCGCACTCCACACAACATATTATGCCCATTCCTAGAAGTAATTATATGGTTCGGATTCTTTAGTCGTTCAGAGGTCAGCGCGGGCAGCTCGTAACATAATAATAATAATGATATTATATGTATCTATGCTATACACCACACATACCACTATTGTACATAACATGTATAGGAGAATTATTGTTGTGTTTTATTTCAAAACTTCATAATAATATATCAGATTATTAACCAATACGACGTGATTATTGTATTGTTGTGCATTTAACCGACGATTCGTAATTTTCTAATCGATCCTTTGTTATCTACGACTGAATATCGTAAATAACCTAGAAAATATTATCAGGTCGATATTAGGTAGGTACCGCCACTCGATTTTATATTCTGGACGACATTTAAAATCCTATTGATATGTATATGATATATTATATTATATTCATTAAAATATTGGGAAATTTTCGGATTTTATATATTTTTGAATTTCCACATAGGTATAGATGGTCATGATGAATACCATTTTCACTAACTATTTATACACACGAAGGCAATTTTTTTTTTTTTTTTGGCAATTCCGGTTATACACTATAACGCATCTAGTGATGGATGACATGATGAATGGTATATTAATAATTATTAGTATAAGTCTAGTTTGAACATCATAACTAGGCATAGTAATTTCATTAAATTATACCGCCGTGTCGATTAGATGAATGAAAAATGCCTTTAATTATCATTCTGATTTTCTACAAACTGTCGTCAGTCATGCGTTTTCTACCATTTTTGGTAAGTTTTATATAATTATTAATAAACGTTATAGTATATTAAATTGCACACTACAATAAGTCGACGTTCAATAAAAAATAAATACGGATATTTTAACGTCAACTTGAACTTGGCCACATCATGGGGAGTGTATAATATATATGTATATAGGTTACTGTCTTACACCTTAAACAGACTAATAATCCTTGTATAATCCTGCAAGCCCAGAGTTATACGTATTATAATTTATTATATTATGTAACTCATCTACCTAAAATTTTTAATGTTTTCAGTTACTTTTATTTGCTTAGTAAATTACAATATTGTATTATACAACACATGTTTTTTAGTTTTAAAATAACTCGCCAATATGCAAATCGTAATAATGTTAATCGCTGTAATCAAATTGCTGCAGCAGTCATGTCATTGACAGTTTCTTGGCACTATTTTTATTCTACTTCAATACTCACGTACGTTATACGTCATATAGTTATTATTGGGGTGACGTAAGCTGCGACGGGAGTTAAATGGTATTCACGGAAATTAAAGGCTTGTGCGCGTGCTATAATTTGCATCGGAAACAAACGTTTTGAAAACACTTAATGCATTACTTGTGTATAATATATGACAGTAAACGAGTAATGATTGCTGCTGCAGCAGCAGGGATGATTCATGGAAACTGTGCCACTGTGCCAACATTTTTTTTCTTCAACTGTGACGCGCGCGTGTTGGCTAAATTAATTCGATTTATTCGATGTATTACTATAATTATCGCTTTTTTAACACTGTGCAGAGTGTAGTGTATTTACAATATACATAACAACATTTAGTATTAGTTGACAAATTATATGAAAATTTCGAATCGGAAAAAAATTGTATGTATGCAGACTACAGAGCGATTCAGCAAGTGTGCTCGCCACCTATATTTTTTCCTAATAATGTGAATTTATCCAAATTTTGAATTTTTATTTTTAATTTACAGATTTGAATTATTTCTTGAATATATTTTTTTACTGAGTATTCAAACACGCATTTTAAAGACTCTCCAAGATAACTATATGTGTATCTGTAATTGAATAATTTTTAAATTTATTTATTACTAGGTAGGAAACAAGAATTTTTTTTTTGGATTTTATTTTATTTGACTACTAATTACAGTGTATTAATTTTGTTATTGCATTCAATTATATGAATAAAACTATATGCATAAAAATATTCCATTTTTATTAATATAAAATTCTAATATTTTACATAAACAACATATAATTTTAACATATATTATATACATATTATTAAGTTAAATATCTACCATATTTTGTTTTTTAACTGATTTTAGTTACGTCATCTACATTCGTTACAATTTAAACATTTTAAAACACGACTGTTTTTTTTTTTTTTTTAGATTGGAACTTTTAAAAAGTTATTCCAGACACTTAGTAATCGATATTTAATATAATATAATTATTATTAAATTAAATAATAATTTTAATGAATAAATTATGATTCAATATTTTTGCGTACAGCGTGGAATTTTTATACCTAATTAATATATTTTTAATATTTCTAATTGACTACTATTATTTCATTATTATTTTAAATATGGATAATTCTTTCCACCTATTTTGTCTAAAATCTGTATAATGTTAAAAATTAAATTTATTCACTATATTATAAGAAAAAAAATATAGTTAGTAGTTATAAATTTTAAATTTCAAAAATAATGAGTATAATTAGTATTATTAAATTCAAAACCAAAATTAATAAAAAAAAAAAATGTTCAGATGCATGTCCTGGCTGAAATTCCACGCTTTACGCTCTATTTTAAATTTCGACGATTTTAATTCCATATAGTGGCGGTATAAAGGCGTTTCATAACATAATATATAATATTATACAATTGCATTATTCGATGAAGTATGTGACACGCGTGTGTGCAGTAGCGAGAGACGAAGACGAGTTTCCAATAAAAATGTTGTTGATGTGCCCGGCCGTATATAGTCGTCTCGTCGATACGAAAGAAAAAATCGTGCGAATACCGATCGATTATAGAAAATTCAAATCGTATACTTTGAAAATTCCTGTGAAGATTTATTTATAATAATATAGTTTATACATTGTCGCGTACGATATTCGAATTGTTCGTGACGATATAGAATCGATAGATACGTGATATTTAATTATAATTGGTATACATATAAGTAGATATTAAGTATACTGTGTTACGTATGGTTTATAAAAAATTATTAATTTTAATAATAATATCAGTTTGATAAAAAGAAAATTTTAAATTATATAATATACGAGCGAACAAAAATAAAACCATGAAAAAATCGATAAATTAAAAAAAAAATAAGGAAATTGTATTTATCTATAAATATGTTAAAAAATATATTATTATTATAAAATATTACAATTGTGTACCTATGCCTTAATGTCAAATGAATACATTCTAAAATTTAAAAAAATATTCTTTCACTATCCAATCTGTGTCAATCTTGAACGGCACTACTAAAATGTATAAGCCATATAATATAAGTAATCTTCACTGCACACATAGAAGTCGTAAAATCTATATAATAACTGCTATAACCTTAGCTAGTTAATCAAACTGTATACAGTAGCTTTGAAGATACACTGAAACATATGTAATAATTTGTACAGTGTTGAGTATAGCTAGTAATTAATAAAATAACTAACATCGTTATTCCTTGTTTAAATATATAATTATAGCCAAATTTGAAATTAAAATGTCCATAAAAAAAACCGTGCATATTGTTTTAAATTTTTTAGTTTTAGTATAAAATACTAAATTATTATAATTATAAATAAGGAATTTTGTATTAATTTTTCAAGCCTTAGCTATAAAAATTGAAAACCTTTTAAGTTTTTCAACTACAAAAAAAAATTCTGTTAAAATTTGAACTTCAAATGCTTATAAAATAAATGTATTTTAAATATTTGTATACATTATATTTTTAAATTTCCAAGCTTTTGACCGAGTGTAAAATATTAAATTTATATTTTATAAAAATAAAATTATAAATGTCAAATGTCTATCAATAACTCAAAAGAAGTCAGAATAATTTAAAACATTGTCATGAATAAAAAGTTATAATATTTATGTTTATTTTTTTTTTTTATTGCAACAAATTATTAATAATCTTTAGAAGAAGAATAGTTATTATTTTAGGGATATCCAATGTTGAACAATTGTGTACTTCAAAGTTCAAACACTCATTAAATTAATACGATTTAACGGTAAACTTTTTTTTTTATTTAAATAGGACAACTTATGGTGAATTTATTATTACATTTTCAAAATTAAGATATAAAAATAACAACTTTTTTGGTATTTCTAACTATAAAATATTTTGAAAAATTTCGAGAATTTACGAATTTTGTTAAAATTCTAAATTTAAAAGCTCTTATATGAATACTACAATTACATATTTTTGATATATTTTTATTATTGGTAAATCAGCATCTTGTGAGTAATCTTGTATTAAAAAAAAAAAAGTATTTCAAATCACTTAATCCACGATTATCTAAAAATCAAAGTAAAATCGAAAATGTCTTGTGTACTTATATATATATATATATAGCTTAAAAACAATAAAAATAGTCTGAAAATGATACCGCGGATAGAAAATACATACATAAATATTTTATGAGAATTTCAAATATCTATGGATATTCGTTATTAAGTTATATATAAAAAAAAATCGATTATGTTGAGTACTAGTTTTGCATACAAATGTCTGTTACATAAAAAAAAATTAAGTTTTAAAAAACTCAATACGTTCACGTCGGTCCGCTCAGAATCTAAAATTGGATGAACAATGAGCATCCCTCGGTGAATCAATCTGCACGTGATGGCGTTAATACCACAAGGGTAATAATATATGCAAATTCTTTTTCCGAGTTCATCACACCGTTGACGCTACCACAATACTAAGTACTGCAATGATATCGCGCGCACGTGTTGACGCCGCTGTCGAGGGGTCGGATTTTTTTTTTCCATCACATCGTAACAAATTTTCCTCCGACGCGCTTAACACGTATTCATATAATATGTATATATAATTTATGTACAAAACGTAATACGATAATAATGCGTATACCATGGTACAACGCGCGCAGACGGTTCAGCTGTGGACTAACTACCGTTATATGTCTACAAACGCGTGTAGCTATATAATGGTGGTGGTATACACGCGAGTTATTATAATAATATATAAAACAATATGACGACGACGAAAATGAAAACGATACTTATGTATAGCGCTCGTAAAAAGAAAAAGAAAAAAAAAAACGATCTCGCGGTGCATGCGGGCCGCCCCGCGGAGACAAGACTCGGCAGTCTCTGCAGGTCTGCCGCCGCAGCAGTGTGTGTATCCATAAGGTATATACATATTATTATTATTATTATTATTATTTTAATACAACGATAGTGATAATGATGATGTTATAATATTTATAAAAATATATATATATATATATCGGCTACGCACATAATAACCATTGTGCGCGTTTCGTGAAACCCGATACCGGCGCCAGTCACGTGTGGTGTGTCTTCTCTAGCGTGATAGTTTAACGTGCGCATGGCCGGCCGAGTAGGTTACTAATAATCAAGACCTGAAATCTACTTATTAAAAAAATCGTCTATAAAATCAAAAGTAGATAAAAAGTCATAACCGAATTATTGTTTATAATAATAACGTTCAAAACGTGTATACTTCGATTTATTAAAAAAAAAAAACATTAAGATCGATAATTTATATCAAAGTAAAAATAGTTTATAATTTGTAACTATAAATCGATTTAAAGTTTAAAAGAAAAAATATCTTTCTAGTTTCTAGTACAAAATTCAACAATGACTAACGTGTAAATGTGTAATAATAATTAATACGATTCAAATAATGATCATCGGTAGGTTATATCGTTTGCTTAGGTCGTTTAGGACACTTTCTCAGTCGCACATAACGACCGCAACACCTACGTGGAACAACAAACTAGCTACTGCTTTACATATCTATCCAAGCCTAAATAGACTTGAATTTTTTAAACCAATATAAAATAATATTATCTCATACATTCTAACTACATATTATTTTTATTGAGATAAAAAGGAAAAATAAAATATGACTAAACATTAAACTATACTCATAATCAATAATGAATTTTTTTTTTTAATTTAATTTCATATTAACTTAAACATCACTTTTTTTAAATAAAAATAAATGTTTCCTAGTATTTCGTAATTATTCATAATAATATTCTAATATAAAATTGTCATAACACGGCGCATTAAATAGGCAATTTAGGTACTTTACACCTCTGCTATATGATGCGCTACAGATTTCAATAGGTACTATTAATATATTATTATATATTATAATAATAAGTAGTAAGTACCTATAACATAATTACTAATAGGAAGTTACTTTGTATGCATATATTTGTATAACAATAAACAACTGAATATATTCTAAAATTAAATTAGTTATATTTCCTGGATCATGGTATACAATTATTATTAATTTAAATAACGGTCTATAAATTACAATATAATATATTGTTCATTTAGAACTTACTTTACAACTTTTTAGTTGACAATGTTTACGAAAATAATATATAAAAATAAAATTACTTACAATTTAGTATGTGTAATCATTTTGAAATTGGAAATTCATAAAATATTTAATATTTATAGCAAACACTGGACAATTTAGTACAAACCACAAACAAATAAGCAATATTATTTCAAATTCTATAAGGAATACTGACATAGAAAATTCATATAAACGAAAAACTCACCCAAGACTATGCAAGAATGAACACCCTTTATCCCCTAGTTAACTTTAAATCAACCCTCCAAATAAAATCGCCCATCTTACTGTACACCTCAATAATCAGGCCATTGATCACTTATCCCTGCCCAATCTGGGCAGCAGCTTCCTCTACAAAAATCAAAAAAATCCAAATCCTTCAAAACAAATTTTTGAGAATATGTCTCAAAGCCCCATGGTTTATGAGAAATAAGCAAATTCATAACGACACAGGAATCCCTCTTTTCCAAGACTGGATAAAAATACAATTAAAAAACTTCACGCAAATCTCAATACATCTGATTGCACACGGTTCTACAACCTGAGGAAAAAAACGAAAAATCGGCGTTTATAACCACGTCTACCTCAAGATCTTCTTCTATCACAATCAAGCGAAGACGAAGATCAATTTTAAATTACCACTAAAAAATAAATATTAACTAACATAATTAGCATGTATACTTCATTATCATTTATCACTATATGACTAACTAAAAATAATAGTAATATGTAATTTGTTATTTGTAATTGAACACGTTAGTAAACTTGTAATAGCATGATAATATGCTGAAATATTCTAATTTTAATAAATAAAAAAAAAAATTCTATAAATGTTTTTAAAAATATTTTTCTTACATAATTTCCGGTCAAAATAAAATAATTTTTTTTCAAATAATATTTTTTATATCGTCAAATATTTCGGAGTAGCACACCATTCTGCTAACCAACTAACCTAAAGTAAAAACTTACTCGTATAATTCATAAACTACTTTGATTTTTATGTATAAAAATACTCAGAAAAATATTATGCTTCAGAATATAAATTTTAAAATGTATGTTGTCATTCAAAAAAGTAAAAACTTAAAAAAAAATTATAACGATATAAAATATTGTTTTATTTTGACTGTAAATGATGAAAGAAAAATATTTTAAAAAACGTTAATATAATATGTTATGTCTTATGGCTAGTGCATTCTATAAATGTGTGCTACGCCGAGCGCCTGAAAGCATTCCCATGTCGTCATTAGCCACCTGCAGGTTAGTTTTGACTTAAGTTTTAAACCAGTTAGGTAAAAAATAAAAAAAATAAATAAAACAAAAGTATCTATCTACGACATACTATTCACAATTTTCATAAGCCGTACAAAAACGTCAAAAATTAATTTTACAATTAAATTTAAAAAAAAAATAATAGAGAAAATAAAATAAACGATAAAATAACTTAACAAAAAAACGTTTATTCGTGTCAAACAAAATTTTAAGTACACCGAATATAATGAACTGTATAAATTAACATACATTGAAATAGATACAAATATATAACATTCTACGCCGTATATTGAGGTACTAGGCGCAGCAGCAAACCAAACGACGAAAAACCCTTTTCGTACGTTTCCACAAAGATCTGCGTTTCTCATTCCTAACGATTTCTTGTGTCGCGTCGGACGAATAATCGTCGGCCGAAATTTCTGTTACTATTTCGGCAAACGTCTCACTTATCTTTATATTCGGTAAGGAAACGCATCGCCTCACCGGCGGACCAATGACTTGGACGGCGCTCACCGTCGGATCGTCGCCAGAATAATGTTGTGGTAACAACGACGCGGGAACCGGCGATTTGGCTTCTGATGCTGCAGGCGCCATCACGGCGGCGTTCACTATGGCGATCATTCGCCTCATCTGCGGCCCCGCGTAGTTGGGCAGCAGAATCGGTGACGGACGATACTCGTCGAGTGACGCGTCTACGGGACTCTGCCGCGGTACATCCCCATCGCCGCCGGACATCGTTATTTTGATGTTTGGCATCGATCTGAAGAACGGTTTGGCCGCCTTTAAACCCGAGAATTCCGAAATCTTCTCGGTAGTCGGCGCGTTTTTCGGTTTTTTCACGATGGGAATAACCATCGAGTCCGGTTTTATTTCGCGATCGATCTCAATGTCATTGCAGTTATCTTGCATCATGATTTGTTGCGAATGCGCGTATAATATACAAAAAAAAGAGAAGCTAGATGAATACTGTCTTAACAATTATTCGATATGTGCTTTTAGAAAGAACGCTGAAAATCAACTGTAGTCTCAGATACATATTATTACGACAAATATTTTATATTTCAACAGTATATAATAGTTGTCAATAGCAATAACAACATATTATTTTTAATTATTTATTATCAGCCAGACACGGACAAAGAGAGTACATCAAATAATATAAAATACAAGGAAAAAATAATTATACAGAAAAGAACAATTTTTATAGATTTTTTGAAATTAAATCTTAACTTAATATTGCAGTTATTTTTTATACAAAATATATACCTACACAAACAGTGAAGTTTAAATTTGTTATCAAAATAAAAGTTAAAAGCAAGGCTGTTAATTTATTTATTTTTCTAATCAGTATAATAAGTTGTTTAGATTTAATAATAATTATGACTTTTTTGATTATTTTCTATGTTAACAGCTTTAAGTGCATCTATTTTAACACACGATACAGTTAGATAATACTAAAAAGTGAAATTATCATCAGACACATTAAATATAATAATATACCAGCACAAAAGTTAAATGTTCCACAATATTAATAACGATTACGTTATAAAACCTACTATAAAAACAATGAAAATCGTTATTCATCATTTATGTATTTAATTTCGTCCAAATTTAAACTTAAAATAAAATCGTGCTCAGGATAGGTATATTATTTAGATTTTTCAGTTTTAATATGAACTTCTCATAACAACAGAACAACTAATGATTGTTTAACGTTTAAAAGAAAAATATCTCTCTAGTACAAAATTCAACAATAACTAACAGGTTATAATAATTAATAAGATTCAAATAATGTTCATCCGTATACTAGGTTATGTCGTATGATAATGACAGTTTCTCAGTCCCGCACAACGACTGCGACACCTACGTGGAACGAAAATACTAGCTACTGCTCCACGTATCTATGTCTATTTATTTTAGACTTGAATTTTTTAAATCGATATAAAATAGTATCTTATACATTCTAACTACATATTGTTTTTATTGAGATAAAAAGAAAAAGAAAATATGATTAATATAAAGACATATATGTGTATAACGTTATTACTTAATTTATATACGAAAAACAATATTGTTGCATTATTATACATCATTTTGGTGGTTTTTTTCAGTTGCATATTATCCTTATAAAGCATTAAACTATACTCATAATTCATAATGAATAACTTATTGTTTTAATTTAGTTTCATTTTAACTTAAATATCACTTTTTTAAATAAAAATAAATGTTTCCTAGTATTTCGTAATTCACAATAATATTCTAATATTATTATGTCTACGAATTTAAATAATAAAATTGTCATAACACGGCGCATTAAATAGGCAATTCAGGTACTCTACACCTCTGCTGTAAGGATAACATAATATACTAACAGGAAGTTACTTGGTATGTCTATATTTTTATAACAGTTAACAACTGAATATATTCTAAAATTATATTAATTTTATTAACTGGATCCTGGTATACAATATTATTATTAATTTAAATAATGAGTCTATAAATTACAATATAATATAATATTTATTTAGAACTTGTGGTTATTAGTTGACAACAATATTTACAAAAATGAAATTACTTACAATTTTTTATGTGTAATCATTTTGAAGTTGGAAATTTATAAAATATTTAATATTGATAGCGAACACTGGACAATTTAATACAAAGCACAAACAAATAATAAGAAATATTATTTCAAATTCTATAAATGTTTTTAAAAATATTTTTCTTACATAATGTCCAGTCAAAGTAAAATAATTTTTTTTTAATTATATTTTTATATATCACGAGGTAGCGCACCATTCTACTATTCAATTAACCTAAACTATATATAATAACACTTGTCTTATAACTCATGAACAACTTGTCCAAATTTTGATTTTTATGTATAAAAATACTCAGAAAAATATTCTGCTTCAGAATATAAATTTAAAAATGTATGTTGTCATTTAAAAAAGTAAAAACTTGAAAAAAAGTTATAACGATAAAAAGTGTTAATGATGAAAGATTTTGAAATAACGTGTGTTTTAAAGAATTACCTTGTTGTATAATGTTACTGCAATATATTTTATTAAATTAATTTTACTATTTACTTGTAATTATATAATATTAACATTATATATTGAATATTTAAAAACAATGATAATAATTAATAAATTATATTAAATTGTATTATATTATGGTTTTTATTAGATACCTATGTATAATTAATAATTAGTAATTACTAATTTCTATCAATTGATTTATAATATATATAATAATATAATAAAATTAATTTTATAATTGTAACTTCTGTATACAATTTAGACAATAGTATACACAGAATATATATATATATATCAGTCTTTGCAACATTTTCTGTAGCTACAGCGTCGTTTTTAATATCACATATTCACATTGTACTTATGCCTTAGTTCATAATTGTATTTTATTCAATCTTGAGTATTGAATATTGCGCTTATCTGCTAGGTGAAAACTTAAATAAACTATGTTCATATTACATATTATGTTGCTTTAAAATTTAAATATAGTATAAACCCGCGTACCGACACAGCTCACAGATAATGTTTCAACAGTAAGTTCGATAATAAGTAAATGCACTATAAGTCGATATAAATAAGTTGACATTTCTTTTACTTCAATAATTCCTAAAATTTTCTCTAAAATTATTAATTATAAATTAACTCCTATTTTTAAAAATATACTTATTTAGCAACAACATTATTGTTATACAAGTAATAGATCAACATTAACCAATCTTATTAATTTTAAACATTGTGTTTTACATTTACAATCATTTTCACATGGCACTTAAACTGATACTATTTTCACTAACTTTGAAAAGGCGTTCAATAGAATTGATAATATTTTATTAATTTTAAAATTAAAAAAAAATTGGCTTTTTAATACCTTATCAAAATGGTTCTCATTCTTTATTTATTTACGCGTGAGATTCAATAAATCATTATAATATATTTGAAAAGATTGTACTATTGAAGTCACTTCAGGCGTTCCACACAAGGTGATCACCTGTCTCCTTTTCTGTTTTATTTATTTATTAATGATATCATTTTTTTTCTTTTAACAACTCTAATATCTTACTTTTTGTTGATGATGTCAACATTTTTCTGTCTGATACTGAGGATCTCTAAAGTTATTTAATACGCTCTAACAACTGGTGCTTACACAACGGCCTTTCCTTAAATATTAATAAATGACTAACTATTAAATTTTTTAAGAAACCCATAAACTTGGTTTTTAATTATAATTTAAATTATATTACTCTCACTCATGCCTTGATATGTATAATATTCAGTGCTTGATTTGGAAAAAAACTAGAAGGGGGATTCAGTAGATGTCGGATGAACGAGCGTTCCACACAAAATTGAATATCACATTACTGTGCGAACTGCGGAGCAAGTCCCCCCCCCACATCACCTTCAGCCACCCATAATCCCCAAAAATCATTAAATTTATTATATGAAAATATTTTAAAATAAAGAAACACTTATTTATTATACATCATCCAATAAAATTATAATTTAAATTACGATTTATAAAGATATATAACATGTTATTAATAAGTTATTAATAATAACTCATCTGCAATACACCTACAAAAAACTTATCATGTATTATTACACATATACACCAATACACCCATGTACATGAATACAGTATTGTGGGACACAAACGTCGTCGACAAACGCTTTTATGGTATATAGCACAACCCGCGGTTAAGATATAAGTATGACGTAAAAGTTTAGCTACCGAAAACAACAAAAATAATATAAATATATAATGCAATTTATTGAATAAAAAAAAAACAGTATTGTACATCGACAAATGGGCTTCAAATTGAACGTATATTATACGTATACGTGTACATTTAAGCAATAGCAATAGAATAAATATCACGTACATCGATCGGCGTCCGCGATCCAATGTGCGAAAATAAAAAGAACGAAGAAAAAACGTCCGTGGGACTGTATCGTACTCGTTACCGCGACCGCAACCGCTATATGAACGCAAAAGGCGAAAAAATCGTATATACACACGGCTTTCAAAAGACGCAAACTACGCGAATACGAAAAGAACAGTTTGGAAAAAACTCTGGCAAAATCTTAAGATCCCGTGAAAAGATTGTACATAATAAATAATTGTTTAATATTTTAACTTTTAATTTTTGTCCTAGAGGGGGGATTTTCCCGATCCGCGTGGTTGGGGGGGGGGGGGGGTGCACGGATGAGGTCCTAGATTCTTCTTTTCCTTTTTATAATTATCATTTTTATTATTCTTATTCCTAATCTTATTATTATTAATATTACTATTTTTATTATTATTATTATAATTATTTTATTCTTAAAACAACTTTTATTTATATTGTGCGATTATCGACTATTGCACTATAAGGGTTTCGACGGTTTCTTGTTATCTGCCACAGAACACCGGACCGGTCCTGTGTTATCGATAACGAACCAGGTATAAAAGGCCCTGTGAAACGACCAGCATTGCCATTCACTGTCTTTCCTCCGTCGTAGCAAGACCCACCCGGGCAGACTTGCGCGATTAAGGAAGGCATCTGATGTCTATATTTTTTGTCAGGGATTATTTGATTTTTAGCATATTTTATGTTGCCTGCACATTATATCGCTTTTACTCAAATTATTAAATAGTGATTTTATTCATAACCAATTCGTGACTCTAGCATTTCCTTAGCTCAAGCTCTGGTATGCGCAAACAAAATTCGACCATGGTTTTGTTCCGTGGCTTATATAAGTCTGGCACAGTTCGGGCGCAAGACTGCCAGAGTTGCGGTTGCGGAAACACTGATCGTCACGCAGTGGCGAAGCGTCATAGGAGACAAAGAGACAATGTCTCCCCACTTAGAAATTAGAACACGGGACAAATAAATAATTATTATTTTGTTTTATACAATATTTAAAAATGTGAATTTTATTTTATATTATAAAATATTAAAATATATGATGTATGTTTCAGTATTTGTTAAAATCGGTTTTTCGTTATAAAGTTATAGAATTCTTAAAATAGATTAGATGCACGCGATACGGGCATACGGCGGCGATACAGCCGTGCGTACGTGTTGGCGATACGGGTCATTTCAAATACGGTATTATATCTAAATCTAAAAGACGTTGCGACGCATTGTCTCACAAATATAGGTGCGCGGGTACAAGGGAAATGTTAATGTGAGTGGGGATTACTATGTACTCGATGAGACAAGTCTCGCCGTTCGTAATTACCTCAATCCTCAATAAACGTCGCCGTCGCATTGTCACGCCGCGCAATCGTAATGTCGTACGACTGTTTTACAATATTTATTATTTCTTATTGTAATTGTAATTAATTGTCCTCGTAATTCATAATGGCTGACGATTTAATTAATTCCATTTTGGACGATGGAATTAATAATTATTCATACGAAAAAAAATATGAACTTAAAAATAAAAAACCATGTCCCTTATTGCATTTAACAATAGCTGACGGAAAAACAACTAGAAAATTTCAATTCGTGTGGTATTCAAAATATAAATGGCTTACTGGTAGTCAGGTAAGAAATAAACTATATTGTTTTTACTGCTTATTATTAAGAGGAGAGAAAACCTGGAGCAACGAAGGTGTGTCAAATATAAAAAATTTCGAACGAAAAGCAAACAAACATGCTATTTCTGAAAGGCATCTCGTTTGTCAGGAACAATTTAAGTTACTTGGTAAAAATATAATTGATCATGCACTATCGGAAGGGCGACGCTTGCAAGCCATAAAATATAATGAACAAGTTGGCATTAACCGTCGCATATTAGCTCGATTAATTCATGTTGTGTGTTATTTGGGGAAACAAGAGTTAGCTTTCCGAGGACACGATGAACGAAAAAGCTCATTAAGTAAGGGTAATTATTTAGAGCTATTAGAACTCTTATCGCAAGAAGAACAAATACTCAAAGAACATTTTTTGTCTAACTCTTTATTTAAAGGAACGTCTAGTGATGTGCAAAATGATTTAATTGCTTGTATTACAGATGTCGTAAATACTAAAATAATGAATGATTTAAAATGTGCAAATTTTGTGTCTATACAAGCCGACGAAACTACCGATGTATCGTGCAAATCACAAATGAGTATTATTTTAAGATACGTTGTTGACAACAACATTGAAGAGAGATTTATAGGTTTTTTTGATGTATCAAAAGATAAAAGTGCTGTTGGGCTCTCAAATATTTTATTGGCAGAAATAACCAAATGGAATATAAACGATAAAATTATATGTCAGACTTATGATGGAGCGGCCGTCATGGCTGGAAACCAAAATGGAGTCCAAGCCATTATTAAAAAAACTTATCCAAAAGCCCTATTTATTCACTGCTATGCCCATCAACTGAACCTAATTTTTTTACATGGGTCAAAAAATATTAAGTCCGTCCGTATTTTTATAAGCGACCTTACAATGTTTCACACATTTTTCAGTAGATCACCAAAACGAACTGAGCTGCTTCGGGAAAAAGGTTTTAAGTTGCCAAAAAGTTGTGAAACAAGGTGGAATTACCATTCAAGAGCAGCAGCTACTATAAGTACACATTTTAAAGAACTACAAAAAGCGATATCGTATGTAACAGAGGGGGAAGACTGGGATCCGATTTCTATAAGTACAGCGTATGGGTTACTGCATAAATTATCAAATCAAAAATTTGTGTATTTATTATGTCTGTTTCATCGAATATTTATATACTCGGATCAAGTATTTTTAATACTTCAAACAAAATGCACTGCGGATGTACAAACTTGCATAAATGAAATAAAAAATTTATCTACACAATTATCAGCTATGAGAAATGACCAAAATACTATAACCGAGTGTTGCGAGTCTGCAATGGAATTGAATAACGAACTTCAATATACAGACAAAGATATAAATAGTCTCAAAAATCTGACGTATGAAATATTGGACTCAATAATTATCCAAACTGAAGTTCGATTTCAAGATTTTCACGTTTTGAAATTTATTGAGCTCGCAAACAACAATGAGTTTATTAATTACAAAAAACATTTTCCAATTGAGAAACTAAATCAACTACTAAAAGTTTTCCCAGGAGTATTCGAACAAGAGAGATTACAAAATGAATTAACAGTTATTTACAATGATAATAACAAACATCTTCCACCAAAAGAATTGCTGAATTATATTATTAAAGGTTGGTACATAATCATTATTATTTTTAAAATCTATGTATTTAATTATAATATAATCATATTTGTTTCAGCTGAGTTACAAGAAGTGTACGTAGAGCTTACAAAATTGTTACAATTAATTTTGTGTATTCCTGTAACAACGGCTTCTAGTGAAAGAAGTATGAGTACTTTAAAAAGAATCAAGACGTTTCTAAGAAATACAATGACACACGATAGATTCTCAAATTTGTGTACTATGGCTATCGAGAAGAAAATGTTGAGTGAATTAGCCACTGACCCAACATTTATTGACAATGTCATTGACTTATTTTCTAAGACAAAAAATAGAAAAATAGATTTAACGTATAAATTAACGTAAATTTGTTTTTAAACTTCATGTTAATGCGAGTTGCACATATACAGTTTATTATATTACATTTTATTTTGTTTTGTTGGTTATAATTTATAAATTATAATACATTTGTTTTATTACATCAAATATTATTATTTTGGAAGTTTTTAAATATAATTTAATTTTGTTTTTAGTTTTTGAACATTTATTTATTACCGTTTAGATAATGGCCATAGTTGCCGGGTTCAAGAAAAAAAGAGGGGGTCTAGGCGTATTAGTGCCATTTTTTTTTCAGTGTCTCCCCAACCAAAAACCTCAAGCCTCGCTACTGTCGTCACGTCTGTATTAAATATTTGTGTATTTTATTTTTTTTTATATATATTCCCTTATCGCGCGATAAACGGTCATTCGTAGGAATACGTTATTCGTGAGTGTTCAAGTAAGTTTCCCAAACAGAACGTATATTCGTAAAAACCCCGTTTCCCTGTCCGTTATCGACATTGTCGACACGCGCAGAGCTACGGCAGGTTACGTTCCGCAGAAATGACGATTCGCGCGTACGTCGGATCTAGTGAGCAGATGGCACAGTTCCAGTGACTCGTCAGAGTTCCGCGTTACGGGTGTATCGCTGTCGGTTGAGCTGCCCGTCTCGTGTGCCACTGTAATGATCTGACAACGCGTGCGATTCGATTCTGATCCGATTATTCGGTGGCTGCGATGCCGTTGAATGACATACGAATCTGTTCGAAACGTTGTACACATTACGAAAACGTTAATTTTTTTTTTAGTGTTTGCAAAATTTTGACTTTTAGTAATTATCCATTATACACATATTTTTTTTTTTTTTTTAGATATCCTATAAAAGCTGAACAATTAACTCAACCGCGGCCAATCGCTGTTACAAAGTGAATTGTAAAATTGTATGAAAAAACACTCATAGATTTGACATTTTCTTCTTAATATATAATAAAACGTGAATTATTAACTGATAATAATTATTATCTTTAATTAATTTTTTTCCTTATTATTATTATAATTATTATTTTGTTCTTAAAACAACTTTTATTTATATTGTGCGATTATCGGCTATTGCACTGTTAGGGTATCGACAGTTTCTTGTTATCTGCCACAGAACACCGGACCTGTGACACGGTCCTGTGTTATCTCTGACGAACCAGGTATAAAACGTTAATTTTTTTTTTTTTTTAGTAGTGTTCCTGAAATTGTAACGTATAATAATTGTATAATAATTGTCTTGTATACAAGATTTTTTTTAGTGATACATATATCCACGTTCATTTAGTAAGCTTATTATTTATAAGCATCTATGTTTATGAATATTTTTTTTTTTATAGGTTTCCTATTAAAACCAAGCAATTAACTCAACTGTGGCCAATCGATGTTAAAAGTGAATTAGTGTAAAATTTGTTGAAAAAACACTCATAGATTTGACATCTTCTTTTATATATTATTATAATCAAAGTGAAAAATAATAACGTTCACATTATCTAGGATCGCAGTGGTCGCTTAGAAAAAAGGTCTAGGTGTGGTCGCCGCAGCCTAATGATTGATTATATTAATTACCCATTATTGTTAACCGATTTTTTTTTCAAAGTCAATACAAATATACAAATATTATGGCTATATATGTTATAGGTATATTTTGCATCAGAAAAAACTGACGGTTTACATGTTCACTACAGCAAATGTTGCGGTTTCTAGCGTTCCGTTTCAAATAAATAGAAGGGTTATGCTCACAAAAATAAAAAAGAAGACGTACTCCGTCACCCCACGTTCAACCACAATTCAAGCACTGCTACTGAGGCGATGAAAAAGTCACCGGCTAAAGTGCAAAAAAACGTGGCCAAGTCTTATGGCTAGGGTCATTCTATAAATGTGTGCTACGCCGAGCGCCTGAGAGCGTTACCAGGTGAGTTTTGGTTGTGTTCAAATAAAAAATAAAAACAAAAGTACATACGACATACTATTCACAATTTTCACAAGCCGTACAAAAACGTGAAAAACTAATCTTGCAATTAAATTTAAAAAAAAAAATGAAATAAACGATAAAATAACTTAACAAAAAAACGTTTATTCGTGTCAAACAAAATTTTAAGTACACCGAATATATAATGAACTGTATAAATTAACATACATTGAAATAGATACAAATATATAACATTCTACGCCGTATATTTACTAGGCGCAGCAGCAAACCAAACGACGAAAAACCCTTTTCGTACGTTTCCACAAAGATCTGCGTTTCTCATCCTTAACGATTTCTTGTGCCACGTCGTAAGAATAATCGTCGGCCAAAATTTCTATTTCTGTTTCAGCAGACGTCTCACTTATCTTTATATTCGGTAAGGAAACGCATCGCCTCACCGGCGGACCAATGACTTGGACGGCGCTCACCGTCGGATCGTCGCCAGAATGTTGTGGTAACAACGACGCGGGAACCGGCGATTTGGCTTCTGATGCTGCAGGCGCCATCACGGCGGCGTTCACTATGGCGATCATTCGCCTCATCTGCGGCCCCGCGTAGTTGGGCAGCAGAATCGGTGACGGACGATACTCGTCGAGTGACGCGTCTAAGGGACTCTGCCGCGGTACATCCCCATCGCCGCCGGACATCGTTATTTTGATGTTTGGCATCGATCTGAAGAACGGTTTGGCCGCCTTTAAACCGGAGAATTCCGAAATCTTCTCGGTCGTCTGCGGGTTTTTCGGTTTTTTCACGATAGGAATAACCATCGATTCCGGTTTTATTTCGCGATCGATCTCAATGTCATTGCAGTTATCTTGCATCGTGATTTGTTGCGAACGCGCGTATAATATACGAAAAAAAGAGAAGCGAGGCGAATACTGTCTTAACAATTATTCGATATGTGCTTTTAGAAAGAACGCTGAAAATCAACTGTAGTCTCAGATAGATATTATTACGACAAATATTTTATATTTCAACAGTATATAATGGTTGCCAATAGCAATAACAACATATTATTTTTAATTATTTATTATCAGCCGGATTCGGACAAAGAGAGTACATAAAATAAATACAACATACAAGGAAAAAAATAATTATACAGAAAAAAACAATATTATTATAGAATTTTAAAATTAAGTCTTATACGATTGCAGTTATTTTTTATACAAAATATATTGTGTATATATTTAGACTATAGTATATACATAATATCTCTATGAGTCTTTGCAACATTTTCTGTTCAGCGTCGTATTTAATATCACATTGTACTTATGTCTTAATTCATAATTGTATTTTATTCAATCTAGAGTATTCAATATTGGGCTATTCTGCTAGGTGAAAACTTAAATAATGTTATAAAAATACGAGTAAATGAGTGGTTTTTTTATCAGATAATATTTTTTTTAGATTTTATTTACACACCATTGGATAGTTATCCAAACGCGCAATGTGTTTCCTCAGGTATAAAAAATCCCTACTAAAATTATATTATTATACAATAAACTAAAGAGTATTTAAGTTAGCGTTCTATTATTTTTCTCTCTCTGTAACATAACGAATTTGTGGTCTGTAGAATCGATATTGTGTCATATTACTCTGAATTTATTGACATATTATCTAAGTTAATGTTAAGAATATCGTCTGTGTATCTGTATATCTTATTTTGTAAGATATTTAAATCTTTATGAGATTTATAAATATTATATTTAGATATCATCCATGCAAAATATTAATATATTACAATTTAACTATGTTCATATTACATATTATGTTGCTTTAAAATTTAAATATGGTATAAGCCCGCGTATCGACACAGCACACGGATAATGTTTCAACAGTAAGTTCGATAATAGGTAAATACACTATAAGTCCATATAAACAAGTTGACATTTCTTTTACTTCAATAATTCCTAAAAAATTTTCTAAAATTATTAATTATAAATTAACTCCTATTTTTAAAAATATACTTATTTAGCAACAACATTGTTATACAAGTAATAAATCAACATTAACCAATATTATTGAATTTAAATATTGTATTTTATATTTACAATCATTTTCTCATGGCACTTAAACTGATACTATTTTCACTAACTCGGACTAACTCTGAAAAGGCGTTCAATAGTGTTGATAATACTTAATTAATTTTAAAATTAAAAAATAATTGGCCTTTCTAATCCCTTATCATATTGGTTCTCATCCTTTATTTATCTACGTGTGTGATTCAATAAATCATTATATATCCGAAGAGATTGAAGTCAATTCAGGCATTTCAAAAGGTGATCACCTGTCCCCTTTTAAGTTTTATTTATTTTTTTATGATATCATAATTTCCATTAACAAATTTTTTACTCTGATTTCTTACTTTTTGTTGATAATCCGAACATTTTTCTGTCTGATACTGAGGATCTCCAAAGGGATTTAATACGCTTTAACAGCTTGTGCTTACAAAACGGCCTTTCCTAGAATATTAATAAATTACTAACTATTACATTTTCTAAGAAACCCACAAACTTGGTTTATAATTATAATTTAAATGTTATTACTCTCACTCTTGCCTTTATATGTATAATAGGTATTATGGCTAGTGCATTCTATAAATGTGTGCTACGCCGAGCGCCTGAGAGCATTCCCATGTCGTCATTAGCCACCTGCAGGTTAGTTTTGACTTAAGTTTTAAACCAGTTAGGTAAAAAATAAAAAAATAAATAAAAAAAAAGTATCTATCTACGACATACTATTCACAATTTTCACAAGCCGTACAAAAACGTCAAAAACTAATTTTACAATTAAATTTAAAAAAAAAAATGATAGAAAAAATAAACGATTAAATAACTTAACAAAAAAACATTTATTCATGTCAAACATAATTATAAGTACATCGAATACAAACTGTATACACTGTATAAACACTAAACTAATATATATATTATTGAAATATGTACAAAATATATAATATAACATTCTACTCCGTATATTTACTAGGCGCAGCAGCAAACCAAACGACGAAAAACTCTTTTCGTACGTTTCCACAAAGATCTGCGTTTCTCATTCTTAACGATTTCTTGTGCCACGTCGTAAGAATAATCGTCGGCCAAAATTTCTATTTCTGTTTCAGCAGACGTCTCACTTATCTTTATATTCGGTAAGGAAACGCATCGCCTCACCGGCGGACCAATGACTTGGACGGCGCTCACCGTCGGATCGTCGCCAGAATAATGTTGTGGTAACAACGACGCGGGAACCGGCGATTTGGCTTCTGATGCTGCAGGCGCCATCACGGCGGCGTTCACTATGGCGATCATTCGCCTCATCTGCGGCCCCGCGTAGTTGGGCAGCAGAATCGGTGACGGACGATACTCGTCGAGTGACGCGTCTACGGGACTCTGCCGCGGTACATCCCCATCGCCGCCGGACATCGTCATTTTGATGTTTGGCATCGATCTGAAGAACGGTTTGGCCGCCTTTAAACCGGAGAATTCCGAAATCTTCTCGGTCGTCTGCGGGTTTTTCGGTTTTTTCACGATAGGAATAACCATCGAGTCCGGTTTTATTTCGCGATCGATATTAATATCACTGTTTTCTTGCAGCATGATTTGTTGCGAATAATATGTGTATAATATACGAAAAAAGAGAAGCTAGGTGTCTACCGTCTTAAGAATTATTAGATTTATATGCTTTTAGAAATAACACTGAAAATCAACTGTAGTCTGAGATAGATATTATTACGACAAATATTTTATATTTCAACAGTATATAATGGTTGTCAATAGTAATAACAACATATTATTTTTTATTATTTATTATCAGCCAGATTCAGACAAAGAGAGTACATCAAATAATACAAAATACAAGGAAAAAAATAATAATATAGAAAAGAACAATTATTATAGAATTTTAAAATTAAGTCTTACCATTGCAGTTATTTTTTATTCAAAATATATACACAAACAGTGAAGTTTATATTCGTTATAAAAATAAAAGTTAAAAGCAAGGCTGTTATTTTTTTTTTATTATTATTATAAATCAGTATAATAAGTGGTTTAGATTTAATAATAATTATGACGATTTAGATTATTAGCAGCTTTGAGTGCATCAAATTCAACACACGATACAGTATAATAATAACTAAAAATATTATCAGACACAAAAACTATAATAATATACCATCATAAAATTTAAGTGTTCCACAATATTAATAATGATTAGTTACGTACCTACCTACTATAAAAACAATGAAAATCGTTACCTATTCATAGTTTAAGTATGTAATTTCGTCCAAATTTAAACTTAAAATAAAATTGTGCTTAGAATATATTATTTAGATTTTTAGTTTTAATATGAATTTCACATGAACAACTAATACAAATACAAATTATGAAAAATGTTTTTCCAATTTATGAATATTTACATAAACAATTTACAGTTTTTTGTGATTTTGAAAACGTTGCCATAACTTTAACTTAAAATGCTCATTGCTCATTAAAATAAACTATGCCTGGGTATTTTAAATAGTTATTGATTATAGCTATTTAAGAACAGCTTTTATGGGGTTTATCTTGTATTAAATTTTCAAGCTTATCGAAAGAGAAAAAAAATATTAGGTATAGATGAAAATAAATATTTCTAATTAAAATAACTAAAATTCCATAGTTTTTGTTAAAATATCTATTTTTGTCAAAATTTGAATTTTAAATACCTTGCTATAAAAAAAATGTATGATTATAAATTATGAGTTCCGTATTAAATGCTTATAGAAAACCTTCTATTTAAGTCTTAGAGTGTCAGATATAAAAACTGAATATTTCATACATTTCATAAACTTTGATGATTTTGTACAACATTTTTTACTTTGCTAGTAAAATATAGGAACAACCGAACAAATAAAAATACCTCATGAATACAATTTGAATTGATCCAAAATTAACATTAAACACGATATGGATGATCATTCCAATACTCTATAAAGTCAAAACTTTTGTATTAAAAAATGCTACATCATTAAATATTTAAATGTATAAATAAAATAAATAATGATTAAATTAACAAATCTAGATTATTTTTTTTCTAGTTTATCTGATACTTGTTTTGCTGTAATTAAATATTTCTTTTAACTACCATAAGTGTTAGCTCCCGTTTAGCCGTTCCTTTAATAAATACATTTTCACACATTTTCAACAGTCCCGCAAGTGTTTCTTTTTTAAAAAGATAATTAATGATAGATGTATACTATGCACTATGTATACGCAGTGAACTAAACCAGTAGTGGCCGTAGTGATAACGATGTAATTTCTCATAACTTAATAACAGCGATAATATCCTATAACACTTTAAACACAGACTCACAGTGGAAGCATAGCCCTTTTAGTTGAGCTTACATACATATTATATTATATTATATAGTATTTTCTCTATAAATAATAAGATAAGCTATATTAAATTATAATCATAGAAGTCATTGACCATTTCGAACAAAATAAACATTAGTTCGACACAAATAAAGAAAAATACAACTATAATGGCATTCAGTAATAACAAAATTGTTAAAATTCAATAGCTCGATAGATCATAATATCACAAAATATTACATTATAGTACATACTTCATAATGTAAGCAAAAATAAAAAATAATAAAAAGCCAATGGGGGGAATCGGCCCCCACGCCCTTCTTGTATACACATACACCACTGCTTGACTCTTATACTCTGTAAATTTATTGAATTAATATTTATAATAGTTAAAATTATAGTAGTTTTTTTTTTTATAGATATTATATAATACCTTGTCCAATAACTTTGTATATCATCACCACTATAAACAATATACAATTTATAGTTATTAAAATGTGTTATTAACTGGACTTATATAACAATAAAACAATACCTACTCATCAATCTACCAAATAGTATTAATTTAAAAATGTTAAGACCGACATTTATATTAATATTATGAAGTAACAATTTGAAGTAAATTAAATCCTTGAAATTAAATAAGTCTCAATGCATAAAAATGTACTAAAAAGAATAAATACCATATATCTTATTATAAAATATAATTTTAATTACATTTAGGTTGTATTAGTATTCCACATAAATAAAAATGTATTTTGCCAACAAAATACAAAAAATTG
Source organism: Rhopalosiphum padi (assembly GCF_020882245.1). Lineage (NCBI taxonomy): Eukaryota > Metazoa > Arthropoda > Insecta > Hemiptera > Aphididae > Rhopalosiphum > Rhopalosiphum padi. The sequence continues at coordinate 3,807,003 of NC_083598.1, read as the reverse complement.
TGGATCACTAGAAAATGTATATAAAATTAATATTCGTGATTGGATCTTAATACATTATAGTATAATTGAAAATGTTAAGCATCAACTTCCATGACAGTTTCTTCTGCAATTTGGAATTTTATTTCACTTTTGCATAATACTTTGGTCAAACCAGCTGGATAGACATATTTGGCACTAAAAAATAAATATTTTTTACATAGCCTTAACTTACAAGACAACTAAATGACTGCCAATTATATAGTATAGTTAAGTCTCAATAACTAAAAAACTTCTAAACTGAATTTTTTTTTTGATCTTTAAATTTTTATAATTCATACTTTAATTTAGCGGTATATAATTCAAAACTACACGAGTCAAATTTATATTTTTCACCTAGAAATTTAAGTTATTGAGTCTTGACTACTGTAGAAAATAATAAACATACGTAGCTGGTTTCTTATTGGGTGTCAGATAGTTTCTAAGCATACGGGTACCATCTTTTTTGATGACACAAAGGTCTACATTACTTCCAGAACCAAGATCATTAAATACACCACCCAAAATAGCATCACATGCCAGTTTCATTCCTTCTTCTTCCTACAAATTAAAATAATTAAGCAAACGGTTTCAACGTTTTAGGTTTAAGTAGACAATTTAAAATACAAAATTGTTATTACTGTTAGATTTTCATTCCAGCGACTTTCAAGTTCTGAAATGGCAGCCATACTTCCTGACCCCATAGATATGTAAGGCAATTTATCAATTGAACCATGAGGATAAATTGAGTATAAATGTGCACCACTATTATCAATGCCACCTAAAATCAAAGCGGCTGAAACATATCCCTAAAATCAAATCAAAATTAATAAAAATAAAGATAAACAAACAACGTATGGTGCAATATAAACTTAATTACCATGTATTTGAAAAGATACTGACGAAGTGACCTAGCAGCAAATGCAACAGGAACCATTTCATCTGGAAACTTGAATGCTTGCAAGGAAACATTGGCAGATACCATGCGAGTAACTTGCATAGTGTCTGCTGCTGTACCGGCACCACAGCAACTAATTAGTAAAATAATTTTAATTTATTAATTTTCAAACATTGTTTATTTTCAAATTAACATACTGCATGTATTTTCCAATATAATGGATTTTTTCACAATTTTTTTCCATAACTATTGTATCAGAAGTAGCGCGAGTATCGGCAGCCAAAATAACACAATCACGAGTAGTTACTCCTACAATTGTAGTACCAGTTTTTCGGAAACTCGGCATTTTGAGTCCCATTTTTTCAATTTTTACATTTCTAAAAAAAAAAAAAAATTAGAATAAATTGTATTGGTAATATATCAATTGTTGATAAAATGTACAACCTCGTGCACAACTTAATATGAAAATACCAAAACTGTGTGCTAAGTTGAATAATATTCTAAAATATGATTTAGGTACAAGAGTATAATTTATTTATTTTCACAAGAGGCAATAAACAAAAAAAATAAGGTGATCCACTTAACTGTACACAAATAACTAAACAAATTTAAAAAAATTAAACTCTTGTCAATGCATTCTTTAAGAATAAACACAACATAGTTACGAACATATTTAGTAATGGATAGGTATTTACATTTTATAAAAAAAATAGGTAGGTACTTATTTTTAGTTTTCTTACAGTTCAAATTTATGAAGTCAACAAATATTAAAACACATTGCCTTTTCAAATTTTTTAAATCTAAAGTTGTATAAATAACAGAACATCAACTATAAAAACATGAAAATAAATTCTATCAAACATTCTTCAATTTAAATGTTGATGCGCTATCACTGAGGTATTTTGGGTTACCTATTCAACATATCATATTAAATTGTATGATCATTTAAAATTGGCATTACGACTAAATAGCACGATTATGCAGATAATAAAAATGAATATTCATTTTTTTATTTAACATGCATTATTGAATTATTATACATGTTAGTGCATAATTATTTTAAATATTAATTCAAATATTTTTAGTCAAAAAAACTCTTGGACATGCATAAAATAGATACCATAACTAAGTGCCTATCTATCTGTAATAGTTTAGTAGTAACAATTTATTTAACTGCTTTGTTAATAAGACTTAGAGTTAGACTTGTGTTTAAACATTTTAAGCAAATCACTAAAATTATGCTGGCTATCTTAGGAGTTGGGATAATATGATTGTTGATAAAATTAATGTTATGATTTATATATTAAGTTGAAATAGTTAAATAATAAATAAAATGTATAAACCTTTCAAGATTCCGGAACGAAAATGCTTCGTCGTCGTTGATGGAACTGTAGTTCAAAGCCATCGCAAATAAGAAAAAAATATCAAAAATCTAAAGAAAATTAATTATTTAAACACTCGACAGAGGAAGCGGTATAGCACAATTTCGGTTGTTACTTATCTGCGGCGAACAAATTAATTAAAATAATTAAATGAACATAAAGATATCTCCAGAATTTAAAATATAAAAATGTTTATACTGTACATATACGTAGATACTAGATTGTAGCTTGTAAATTCGCTTTATCATTGTCAAAGAGATAATACACGCAAAATATACCAGACCTCTTTGGTTCTTTACTTTATTATCAATGATGATAAAGTAATCTAAGAAAAGATAATATATTAAAGTTGATAATTTTGTATAATTTAAAAAAAAGTTAAATCTTCTAAATTTTTTTATAGTTTACCAGGCACGATATTGGGCCGTATTATTTATTAGTTCAGAAGGTGCGAAAATGTCTGTGTCATTTTTAGCGCCGTCTTTGCGTTTCTCTGTATTTGATCCTACGAAGTTGAAGACCATACATTCGGTTTTTTTTAATGTGGTGAGGCACAAGTGGAATTTCACACATATGGAGTTGCCTAGTCCGAAATCTAGAAATTTTAGACGGGAAATCGAATGGCCCGAAAAGTACACCGTGAAACCATTGAATAATAAACACTTGGCAGGCCGAGATCCTATCTCTGGTATTTATAACAATATTAGAACAACAAAAAATATTAATTATTGCAAGAATTTTAATTTTTAATTTTCAGGCCGAGTCGTTGTCAAGGGCTTGGGTGGTGGTATCAAACAGAAATATCATTGGGTAGATTTAAAACGTTTTGGACCGACTGGTGAACATGATGCTCCTCGAATTGACCGTGTTTTGGAGATAATGGACTGTGGCTGTCGAACAGCTAAAGTGGCGTTGGTCGGTTGTGGCACAAATTTAAAGTACATTATTGCAACTGTTAATATGAAACCTGGAGATATGTTGGTCACATCTGGTTACATTCCTCGCATTCCAGGTACATTATAATTCATTATCTTATGCTATTTTGTAAATTAAGATAACATACTACTGAAAATAATTAACACTGAAATACCTACTTATAGTTAATCCAAATGAAGGAGATGCATATCCTCTCGGTGCATTATCTAAGGGAACAAAAGTACACTGTATTGAAAAAATGCCAGGCGAAGGTGCTCATTATGTAATGACTGCTGGATCAACAGCTACTATATTGAGACAAGTTGATGACAGAGTTATTATCCAATTGCCATCAAAATTACAAGTGTCACTTTCCAAACATTGTATGGCATCGATTGGTAAGTCTTCAATTGTTATAAAACTTATATTAATATTCAATTTATTGTTTTATCACAATTGTTGGTTATAAGTTATAGAATAACTCTTTACTGATAATGTTTATAATTATCTCATACTAAGGAAATGTTCAAGTATTTAATAGAGATAACATTTAAAAGGAATCTAATTATTCAAATTTAATTAATTTTAAAAGATTTTATAAGTATAATTAATAATTTGTTTTCAGGACAAATATCAAATGCAAATCACTTTAAGGAACACATTGGCAGTCCAAATCGTAACCGCGAATTGGGTAATCGTCCTCGGTCTGGATTGTGGCAAAGAAAAACTGGTCGCTTTGGCCGTAAAATTAGACCACCACCACCATTAAAAATTATAACTGAACTTGCTCCAAAAAAATTAGAAAAAGTTACATTAGAACTAAGTGCTTTGTTTTGAAATGTATGTACTTAGGATATTGATCATAAACTGTTATACCAAACATATTGTATAAAATAAAATAAAAAAACCAATATAATATTTTAATTTTATTAATGACTAATATACAAAAAGAAAAATTGATAATGATATAATATTACTATAAAGTTAAGAATTTGTTTGTGTTTTTTTTACAACATGTGGTAAATCAAATTTTCCTCTAACGCACGTTATTTTTACACCAGGCAAATCTTTACACCGCCCGTTACGTACTAATACAACATTGTGTTCTTGAAGATTGTGTCCTTCACCGGGTATATAAGCAATCATTTCCTTGCCATTGCTTAATCGCACCAAGACACACTTTCGATTGGCCGAATTTGGTTTCTTTGGTTTTCTAATTAGAGTTTTCAGTATAACACCTTTTAAAAATGGATTGTCTCCCAACGGATTCCGTTTGAACATTGGTTTTTTATGAGGGCCTGTCTTGTGCATTTGATAAAGCGATGCCATACATCTAGTCGACTCTCCCACTAAGTAGTATGAAAACAAATTCTGACATTAATTCAAAACTTAATTATTATTGGTTTATGATAACACTTACATGATTTATTAAGTACTAAATTTTTCATCCCTTGTAATAGAACATTCATTTTGGAATATTTTCGTTTAATTCGGTTTAAAACTGTACTTCTCTCTTCTATAATATTTATTCTGTAGTTTAACTTTCACTGAGCTATTGAAGTACTATATCTGATGGCAAAATGTAATTTTGCAAATTGTATAATTCCAATATCTTATGTATAAATGTTTTGAGGTATAACATTACTGTGTAATTAGTATTAACTACTAATATTAATCTAAAAGTAATTTTTTTATCACTCAATAATTTTTCTATCACTGGATTGATAATAATTTTATATTTTGATAACAAACCAGTGCTACCAGATGTAGCGACTGTCATTACACATTTTTAACATTTTATCTATGGACTTTTGGCGGGGCGCACAAAAAGATTTTACCGGCCGGCGTCCGCGAGGACATTGATCTGGCGTTCGTGGCGAGTTATATATAATGCAAGTCCGCTCGAATCGTGACTGGGTAGAGGCGGTCAAAGTCGTGCACCATGTAGTCGATTCTATCCAAGTCGGTTCAAGTCAAGAACAACCAGATGTCGCTCTGTGCCCGTGCACAGTCTTATATGGCCCACCACAGACTATGATAAATATTTATGTATGTATATCACTAACTAAGATCGCCCTTTAGAAGTTTAGAACTATTTCATTCTTAATCATGATAAAAGATATCTTTAATCGTGTTCTTAATCAAGGCCATAACTGGGGAGGTGTCCAGGGGTCCAGACTCCCCCCCTCGATTTTTTTAAAAGTAGAAACATTTTAGCGGTGAATATAGTTTATTAACTATAAATTGTATGAACGAACAATGTTGTATACTTTCGTTAAAGCAGTAATTTAAAATAAAATAAAATTTATCATTTTATTTTATTTCAACGTCGTAATCACGATGTAGAGAAGATCTTCTGCACGTTTAGCTACAACGCAAACATTTCCTAACTGTCAGTTAATAACATGTACATTTCATTTAGGCCAAAGTTGGTATAGGCAAATAGTAAAACATAAAAACTTATCGAAAGCGTATTTAATTAAAAATTCTGAAGTCGGATTGTGGCTCAAATTTTTTTTTGGTCTATCATTTTTGCCACCAGCCGAAGTTGGAGATGCATTTGGACACCTACATAGACGAAAACTGATAGTTCCTCCCTCATTTGTGGGCGTCATCACCAATATTTGACCATCCCAGAACCACAAATGGACCTGCAGAATCATTTCATTCTCACTTTAACAAACAATTTTACACACCACGCCCTCATGTACATCAAGTCATTGCAGTATTATTAGAAATCCAAACTGAAAATATGATTAAAATCAATTCCATTTTAAAAAATATCCCTAACGCGCAACGAAAAGAAACTATAAAAAAAAAAGAGTGTGTGCAAGAAACATGGAATAAATATGAAAGAGGGAACATTAGCCAATTAGAATACATAAAATGTTTAGGTTTAAAATATCAGGCTGATAAATTACTTTAAACTGTACTATAATTAAATTATATGTAATTTTATTTATAATTGTTGACTTATTATTAATTATTTATGTGTTATACTCGTATGTTTTTTGGCTGTAAATTCCTTATGCTTTATATGATTTTTGACTGTAAACTATTTATATTTTATATGATTTTTGACTGTAAATTACTTATATTTTATATGATTTTTGACTTTTTTATTATTAATTATTCATATTTTATATGATTTAGTTTAATTAATTGTTGAGTGTATATTATAAGCATTTTTATACCGCTCAAACAGTAGTTTTAGTTGACTAAACCCTCGCCCAAACGGACTATATTTTGGGTCAATTCGACCAAACAGTCTACGCCCAACGGTATACATTATAGCTAATACCTAGCTATTACAATTTACAATCTACAATTTAGTATTCATTAAATTATTTTAAAATGTAAAACTATACAGCCCTATGTTTAGCAGCTAATGTTATTTTGATGTAGGTAATAGGTATATTGGTATATATTTATATAATATGTAAACTGGTTATTCTATTATTATGTTGATAGGCGTTTACATTTATACATAAATAATAAAAACAAATAATAAGTACATAATTCGTAGAAATTTTAATTATAAATAATACAGTGCTTATATATTTGATTATATTATACAAACGCAATTTATATTTAAAATTAAATAGTATAAAAGTATAATAGTAAATACTATGGCTAATGGCTATAGCATGTCTACGAAGTTCAAAACCTATTTTTGTTACAATTTCTGTAAAATAACTGCACTTTAATCTTGTTTCTCGACTATTTCAAACACCAAATTTAATATAACTGATACGTACAATTGTAAATTAATTTTATAATGCTTATGTATTACCTATAATAATAATTTCGTATTAAATTTAATTTTGATGAACATTTGTTCAAAATTAATTTGTTAAATATTGTTATGTAACAGTAAAAATATATTCATAACAATTTTAATTTTAATTAGACATAGAATTTGTCATTTAAGTATTATGCTATTGGGCTTAAATATAATTATGTTATCATTAATATTATGTAGAAGCATATTTGTCATACAGTTCACGAATCCATTGAATGTGGGACCTAACATTTGTAAAAACTACAATTGAATTATTTGAATATGGATCCTTGACACTCAGTACACCAGTTAAATAATAAAAATCAGAATGTAAAAACGTTAAACCAGCACCAACGTCGCTTACACCAGGTGTTTGTTCTGTAATAAACAGATAATTTATTCAAAAAACAGCAATTGATCATACAATTATTCTTGAGCGATAGATACAATACAGATAATTATGGATTTATTGTTAATTATATATGATAATAACAATATCAAATATAATTAAACAATCATTTTGCCTTTGAGCAAATAATAATTGTATATATTCAGAGAATAACATTGAAAATTATTACTTTCAATGGAGTTTATTAATAATTTAGATTTGCAGTCCTAAACTCACTCATTGACGGATATTATAGATATTTGCTTAATAGATACTAAATGCTAACGTTTAATAAATTATATCATTGACTAAAACTTGTTAGTAATATCCAATGGTAATGTATTAACAATGTATATTATAATTAAATAATGGTTGTTGAAAAAATGATTTTAAATACTAATAATTAAATATTGTTTTACCTAATTCAGATCCGGCACAGAACTTATCAGGAGTCACAAACCATTGAAATCCATTTTTATACATGCTTGAACAAGAATTATGGTCGATGTACGGTAAACTGGCTTCTAATAAAACGGGGCTAATTATGTTTTTTTCTGTTTTTCTCCAACCAACAATCTGTAAAAGAATAAAAAGTTTTTTAATTTAATATAATTCACGTTTAGTTTAACCATGGAAATATTGGTAATATTTAATTAGTATAATTAGGTAATTAAAATCCGACTATTAGAGTTCTATCGTTTGAAAATTAAACATCTATAAAATAATAACAATTTTTAGTGGTTTTTCAATTATTTAAAGTAACTATTTTAAGTATGAATAATAATAAGTGTATTATTACTCATTAATAATACGTTTTAATTATTAAACAGACAAACCTTTCCTTCAGCTCCAATTGGTACATTATATTTAGAACTCCAATCAATACGAACTGGTACGACACCAGCACTAATAAGAACTTTGTTTTTCAACACGATAACAGCTATATCTTTAGCATGAAATCCGTTAGCTCCATAATAACCTTCTTTCATATAAATTATTTTCACCTATAAAATAGTTTAATTTCCAATAGATATTATTATATCATGCCTATTATTATTAGTTTTTAAGATACTACGTTTCATTTAATAACTTACATCTATTATTTGAGTAAATTTATTGTCAATAACAGTAAAATTTCTAGTATATTTTCCAACGGCGACTTTGTATGAACCATCGATTATTGATATTTGATGAGATTTCGTACTTCTTTTCCAAAAACAATGAGCCGCTAAAAATGTTATTTAATTAATTATCATTTCTTTTTAAAGCCGAAATAAATTACAGTCTTTACCAGAAACGACTAAATTTGAACTAATTAATGATCCACTACATATGAAGTCATACTTGGAATTGTTTTTATTAAATTGATATATTCCTACATTCCAAGGTGCTAGTAAATACAAATATAATAATTATTTGACTACAGTAATAGTTCATTAAATTAGTAAAATATACATAATGTTGCAATAGTCAATGGACACTGGATGTCAAACAAATCAAACCACACTACCTTAAATCAATTAACACATTGGCCGTACCTCGAGACAAAAAACTCTTACGGACAAAATACTCAGTGCCATTGTTATCAGTGAACCCATTCGTTAAAGATGATTGCGCTATTGCGCATAAGTCGAAAACAATGAAGAAAGAATCCAAAATATAGTTAAATTAAACATTTGTGTTTATAAAATTTAAAAATATATTTACATGGGGTGCATTCATTTAGTTGATTATTCCATGTTCCATTAGACTGACAACGTAATTCAATTGGAATTCCTTCTGGTCCATTTAGTATTCTATGAGTTGACTTACATGATTGGTTTGCAATTGTACCGGGTATAGACGGATTTGAACAATTAGCATAGTTACCATTTAGAGTACATTTAATATCTAAACCATATGATAATAGAGGTGGACATGTTTCTATAAACATAAACATATTGTAATCAAATATCGTGCATAAAATATTAATTTTTTTAAATTTATAATTAAAAATTATACAATTTAAATTACAATATATAACTTACTAAAACACAAATTCTCAGAAATCAATTTCCATTCTCCATTTTCCTGACAAACCCTAAAACCATTAGGATAAGCCTTATGATATCCAACTTCACAGCTCTCACTTACAATACGAAGAGGATTAATTAATGTGCCATGAGATAATATTTTATCTGATCCTTCATAAGAATATATAATCCCTTCCGCACTTGGTAAAACACATGCATTTTTCGTAACCTGGAATAATTGTATTTATAAAATATTTTTCCAAACCTGATAGCTATGAAGCAGATGTTAACTTTTAGCATAAGCAAGTCAATTCAATAATAAAAATTAATAATAATATCTATTAAGAAATAGTTATAAGTTCATCATCATAAAATACAAAACAGTCAATTATATTATTGAACATTCAAATTAATTATCAAGTAGAATAATAATAATAATTATTATAAAACAATTAGTTGTACGAAATAAAAAATGCAACATTTTTTTTACGTAGAAAAACTATTCAAGCGAATTAAGTGCTAGTAAAATGGAACACATTGGTAGTATCCATTTAATATTATGTCATATTAAGATTACTTGAAATGAAAAATTGTTAAAAATGAACTGTTATAAATCATCGAATAAAAGTAAATCTACTCATATTAATACTGATTTCAATTACATATAAAATAAATTATATTTATATTATTACCTGCATATTATCACTGTCATAAGATGTATATTTTTTATACGTTTCACGAAGCCATTTAATGTGGGACCTAACATTTGTAAAAACTGCAATTGAATTATTTGAATTTGGATCCTTGAGACTCACTATTCCGGTTAAATAATAAAAATCAGAATGTAAAAACGTCAAGCCTGCACCACTGTCACCTTGACAAACTCCTTGTCCTGAAATTAAGGATATTTTATTTTAACAACAACAATTAATCAATAATCATACGATCATTCTTGAGTGATAGGTATAACAAATAGTTAAATGACAGATGATATACTCATACAGTCATACACATAATACTGTTTTGTTCAGTTTTTTGTTAATTTTATATTTCAATAATTATGATAAATAAGTTGAATAATAAATTATTTTCCGTTTGAGCAAATCATAATAATAATTCAATCTATTTTATTTTGTTCCACTTTACAATCCTAAACTCTTACAGCGTCGTTTATGATAATTACATGATTATCAGATACTAAAATATAAAGTTTAACAAGTTATATTTTTAATTAAATAAAAGTTAGTTATATTTATGCGGACAGTAATATATAACAATGTATACAGATGATTATTTTATCATAAAACACTCATTATTTCAATAAGTATTTATGTTTTCGAAAACATTTTTTTACATAGTTTCAAGTTGTTTTTTCAAACATATGAATACTTTTTGAAAAAATGAGTGTTTTATAATAAAAAAATCACAATTTATAATTAAACTGTATACATTCAAAAAAACAAAAATTGAAACATTGATTTCAAATATTAATAATTAATTATTTTATAACCTGATATAGATCCAGCACAAAATTTATCAAAAGTCACAAACTTTTGAAAGTCATTGGTATACATGCTTCGACATGAATTATAATCAATGTACGGTAAAGTTGCTTCTAATAAAACTGGACTTGGTATGTCGTTTTCTGTATTTCCCCAACCAACAATCTGTGGAAGTATAAAAAAGTTAATAATAAGTAAGATTACTCACTTTTAATGTAACTATGTAAATTTTAGTAATACATTATTTATGTAATTAGTTAATTATAACCCGACAGATTAAAGTTTTATTATTCGAACATCAAACAAATACGAAATAAGAATAGTACTTAATCGTTTTTTAATTTAAATTATAAGATTTTTTTTTAGTGTTCTTTTTATACAACCCGGTAGACGTAACTTAAGTTGATCATCGTATAAACGCACAATGGTGATTGGTTGCATTATACTTATCTATAAATAAATCATAATTGTAATATTTATTATAACAAAAACCAACCTTTCCTTGAGCTCCATTTGTTACATTATATCTACCATTCCAATCAACACAAACTGGTGCAACAGCATCACTAATATTAACTCTGTTTGATAACACAATAACAGATATATCATCAGAATAGAACCGATTATATCCCAAATAGTCTTCTTTCAGATAAATTGTTTCCACCTATAAAATTGATTTACTTATAATATAATATTGATCCTATTTTTTTGCTTCTAGGATTCTACTTTTAATCTAAAAACTTACATCCATTATTTGAGTAAAATCATTGTCAATAACTGTGTAATTTCTATAATATTTCCCAACAGCAATTCTATATAGACCATTGTTTATTGATATTATATTAGATAACATACCATTTTGCCAAAAACAATGTGATGCTAAAATTTGAATATTTTAAATATTGTTGCGTTTTAAATACGAAATACATGAATAAATCTTACCAGAAACGACTATATTTTCAGCAATAAGTGATCCTCCGCATATCAAGTCATACTTAGAATTCTTTTTATTAAATCGATATACTCCTACATTCCAAGGTGCTGTTCCAACTTGTGCTGTTTTACCATTATCGATCAATAATTGGTGTCCGATATACGATCTACCGCATTCTAAAATAATATTTGTATGTAAATATATTAAAATAATAATAATTATAATAATATAACAGATAAAAATAATTAATATGTAATAATACAAAGGTATAGAATAATAAATAATCATATTGTCGAAGGCTTAAGAATATATTAGCGCACTTTTATAACATCATATTACTATAATTTAATAAATGAATGTGATTTTGCACTTACATTATCTAAAGAGAACAATTAATAATTTAATTTTCTGATAATAGAGATTGACATAATTTTTATAAATATAAAAAAGTTATAACCAATCATTTCTAAACTCTGGAAATAAACTATTTACATAAGTTTAGTATTTAATTATTTAAATATCGATATTTCAATACATTGCTTACTGAAACATAATTTATCAAATTTAGATATCCATTTTCCATTTCCCTGACAAACCCTAAAACTATTGTGGTGAGCCTTATGATATCCAACTTGACAGTTCTCGATAACAGTGCGATTGTGTTTAATCAATGTCCCGTGAGATAAAATGTCATCTGAACCTTCGTAAGAATATATAACTCCTTCAAGGCTCGGTAAAATGCATAATTTCCTTCAATAATAAAACACTAAGTATTAAAATCACATTTTGACGTCACCCATTCTAATCTACCTAAATTTATAACTGTATTAATTCAATATATGTCTAATCTTCAGGAAGTTCCCTTCTTGGTATTTATTTGCTTTCTAGAATACACGATATTATTATAATAGTTTGAAAATCCAAATTTGTATTTTGCACATATTATTATCTTTATGTTTTTTTAAAATACATCTCATGTTACTCCTGAAGCTTATACACTTATCGATGTTTAACCTTTTCTTTACAAAAAAATGATTCTGATAATAACATCTCAATAAATTTAAAAGTGTAATTTACAGGATAAAGAGGTTTTAAATAGTTTTTTTTTTTTATAAAAATAAAATATTATTTACCTATCAAATATTTTTATTTCAAATACATATCGAAAAAAAATGTTGCAAAATGATACTTAAAAGCATAAATAAAAGTACTCAAAAAACCATCATAAAAAAAGAGAAGATAAAGCAAAAAAAAGGTTCGTGTAATTTATTCTAAGCATACTAAATCAAATTAGCTGGCATGGCTTAGTTTTAGAGGAATAGAAATAAAAAATTAAAACGCCAACCAAATCCGTTATCTACTTAAAACTATGAACAGTGGTGCTTATTGTATTTATAGGTTTATTAATAGCTCTAGATTTCATATTATATTTTCTCATTTATAATAAATTACACAATTTAATGACAGTATTATGTTTATTGTGGTCATAATCAATTAAATAATTGAATTTTTAAAAAAATTCATAAGTTAACTTTTATTTGAATAAAATCCCTATATAGTCTACAAATAAAGCCAATGTTATTTGTATGGCTAAAAAAAATATTAAATACTTTTTATTTGACTCCGTCGTTATTTGTGTTGTATTACTAAGTTTTAGTGTTAATGGATCTGCAGATATAGAAATAGGACCAGGACAATTTTCTTCATCAGATCCATCAGCACACTGTCTTACACCATCACATTTACTTTCTGTATTTACACAAGCCCCATATTTACACCGGAATGTATATTTTTGACACCTTAAATTTAAAATATTTATTAAAGTATAAAAATTACTTTATTAAAATCAACTCACCGAACTGTATTACATAATGCCAAAGTTTCATCAGACCCATCATTACAATCTCGAGTTCCATCACAAATTGATGTTTTATCAATACATTGGCCAGATATACATTTGTATTGGTCTCTACTTTAAAATAAAAATAAAAACTTGAATGTAAATTATGTGTAAGGTTTTACAATCAATATTTAATATAAACAATAATATTTTATATTACATATCAAATATAGAAAGTAATAGAAAGTAATACTTTTGGTGTTTTATAATTTTTTTTTATCTAAAAATTCCAAACTTTAATCACGGGTTTACAAAATAAGTTTAGTTATATTTTTAAAAATTACACATTAAACCAAAACAAATATCATTATTTCGAGGGCAACTCTATATAAATTAAATGGTAATATACCACTATTCTACCGCAACTTATAACTAAAATGAATATTTATATTTATTTGTACTATATACATATTAAAATAAATACTAATACTGTTTAAAGTACAAAGCATTCGTTCAATATTCAGAGATATGGTTAGTTTGATGAAGTAAACCTTTTTTTCAAGATGAACCTCACCAAAATATTTTTATCTCGATTATATATTATATACAGAGAATATATAAATACATACATAAAACAAAATTAAATTATACATGTAGCGCTAGGTTCTCTTCATGATAAATAAAAAAAAGATTGAAAATATCAATTAGAACCAAAGTTATTCCAAAAGTTAGTTCTATCTGTTACAACCTTTAAATATATAATTACATTTATATTTTATATACATATACTATAATAGTATATAATGTATGAATATAAAAAATGTATAATTATTTACAATATGTGTCTACTGTACTACTGTTCTTGTGTATTATTTGATATAAAGGACAAGTGCTCGTTGAGGTTTTTGAGGTCCATGTCTTCCATTCAGCTAACATATTTTTTATTTTTACTTTAATATTATAATAATTACTATTATCATATACCAACATTTTGCATGATGAAACAGTTTGTCGTTTTTCAAGTATTCTATCACAAAAAACATCTGTTCCTGAAAAATATAATTTGTAATGTTAAATAGTATCATATTATAAATCAGAATTTTTGTTTATATTAATATGTTCCTATGTTATATTAAGTTGAGACAGAAACATTTGTATATAATAATAACAACACTATAACAATAACAAAACTTATAAAATTATAAGTAAACAAGAGAACAATTAATTAAATATTAATAATATAATTTAAAACTCAAATGCAAAAATAAATAATTGATGTTTGTTATTTACACTTGTGTAATAAAAATCGTTTATCGATCAAAAAGTTTTTAATATTAAAACTATTAAAAATACATCATCTTTTTTTTTTCTAAAAATAAGGTCTAATATAATTATTAAAAAAAAAATTTCTCATTGTTTAATGTCAAATATTCTGATATTGAATTAATATTTTTTAAAAATTCAATAAAATTATTAATAGTTGGATAATCCGGACACAATTTATAAATTATCATTAAAAGGTTTCAAATTTATAGCACATAGTGTGTAATGGTCATTTTATAAATTCAATTATTGACATACGTCTCATCAAAATACGTTTGAATGTAAAAAAAGATAATACATATTTATTTTATCAATAGAAATATTACACTACAGTTTGTTAAAAATTAAAAACTGAGAAAAAAATGAAGACCAATTTTATATATGACTTTTTTTTTTGTGTACCTGTTTCGATTTAATGAAGCTCTATATATTATACAAATAACGTTAACTCGGCTGTAGTCCCAAAATATTTTATACAAATAGCCAAATAGGTAAACCACGTACTTTCTACATGTTATTTTTAATAACAAAAATTTAACCCGAGTAAAAGTAATACAATAATTTTATTTTAAGTCTTTTTTTTAGGTTTTTGTTTTAATTTATTAGTATATTATCATATTATACTAAATAATAATATAAATATATTTAAATTTAATACATGTGTAAAGTATACGGTTATATAATATTATTTTTATTGATATCATTTTTTATCACATCACTTTAAATTTGCTTAATTAATATAATATATTTATGTATGGCAAATTTTTGTTTTCAACAAATTATATTTTTGTATTAATAACTAAAAACATTTCAATATAGATGGAAACATTTTTACCTACACATTACTTTATATCACCAACTTGACTATCTATTTAATGTTATTTATATTTATATTGTAAACAATATTATCAAATATAACAAGTACGTACCAAAAATTAACCATGAATATATTAACCAGGAATACGTAACCTTCATAGCTAATGATGAATTAATATTGGAGCGAAATTTTTTAATATGTTATATGAATCATGTAAACATCACTTAACAATATTCTACAAACTTGTACTTATATAATATATTATCTCACTGTTATGTTTATTAAAAACTTAAAAATGTTTGTAAGAAATTAATTAATATTGAACTTTATCAGTAAAGAACATCATTTTCAAAACGATCTGTATGTACTGTATGAACGATTATAATATCACAATTATTACAACTAGACAACACATAATTTTAAGTCTTCTAGATTAGTATTGCAAAATTCAAGTTATCAGTCGGTGTTGATAATAATTTTTGTGTATTACCTATACGAAGAACTTCGTTCGTATACTCGACCAAATAACAGACTACGTAGATAGATAATTAAAATTAAGCGAGTAAAAAAAATTGTTTTAAATTTCAGTGTACAGCCCTACTACTACATCCAGAAACTAATTTCGATTTAAATATACAGTATTAAATGTAAAACTAGTTATTTCGATTTAATGGGTATGCGTATTCATAAATGTTATAAACAGTTTATATGTAAATCTTAACTAATTTATTTATTGGTTTGGTACCCCATATCCATTTTTGTTTAATAAAATTTATTACATTCTCATATAAGTATTATAACAAAATTAAAAAATTCTAACCTAATTTTTAAGACATTATATATTATTATGTAGTTGTAGTAAATATAATAAAAATTGTTGTATATTATTTTCCGTTTCTTCAATAATTTATAAATTCACCTAAACGTTCAATTAATTACTTTCACAAATGATGTATAAGAGGTAATTTTTGGGTTATTTACCCAAATGAATAACGCCATATCAAACACCTAGTGTGGCCGTTGAATCTATATATTCTTATTAGTTTCATCATTTCGTGAAACAAAAAATGAATTCTTATGTGAATAAATACCAATGAGCAATCCTCAGTAGATTTCGTCAATATGGTCAAGACTAAAAAGATTTTGAATCTCCATTTTTATTTTTACCAATAAAATTATAAAACAGATTATTATTTACTAAAATACTGGTACGTATACATTATTATTAAATTTTCACTTTAGATAGATTAAATTAATATATTAAACAATTTTTTATTTATTAGATTTATTCATTGTTGTCATATATTAACATAATGCCATTAAAAAATGATTTTAATTTTGTATTCTCGTATTGTTGACATTGATATAAGTTTCTAAAAACTAAACATGAACAAAAAAACCGAGAATGCATCACCTTAGTGGGTAATGGTAAGCTCTAATTAAATCAAAAATATTTTTAATTATAAACCATAAATGACAATACAATGATTATTCCATATTAACGACAAATATTACTAAATAATATTTTATTATAGTAAAATATACTATGGTTTTATATAATAAATTGTATATAATAAACACAGATAAACACAACTTGAAAATTAATACATTTTCAACTTTATAGTTTAAAAAATATTCAGTCGATAATAGCAACAAAGATTTTATTACTATACACAGAGTTTCGGATCTCTATAATACAATATCATGATATTGGTATGTAAACGGTGTTGGTTTGTACATCTCTTACCAGCTATATGTGTTTACATGATCAATCGAAGGACAAACTACATAGATAGATGGCAATGAACATAAGTGAGTAAGTACAAACTTGTTTTAAAATTGAATGTATTATTATACTGCTACATCAAATTCCGCTTATTTTGTTTTATGTATCAACTCGTATATTAATTAATACGCGTGTGACTGATTTTTCGCATTATAATTTAAAGGCAAACAAATAAACATTTACTGTAAATAATTTTTGAATACCTAACTAAATTTATTTAACTATATAAAAATTGTATATACAACACTGTAGTACTTTTAGTGTCGAGCCTGTTTTTATTGCCCACGAAATACCGAAAGCCTTCGAAAGGTGAATTAATCAGACGTCACAACCATGTTGATTCTTTACCGTGGTGGGGTCTACCCTCCAACCACGTCATTCATTGACCAGTGATTTATTTTTCTTATTCTACACGGCCTATCTACCGTTCATATCTTATACGGCTTTATATGTTCAACCGTTTGCCTTGTAAATAAATCCGATAGATAACCGTCCGAAATTGGTATAAATAATAACAGTTTGTAATACAGAATTCGAAATAGAGTATTTGTGTACACTTCTGAATTGAAAAAAATGTTTAATATTTGATTTCAATTTTAATATTATACTATTTTTATTTATTAGAAAAATGAAAATTTGTATGCCGTAATATATGAATTTAATAAAATCACTATTTAATTTATTCAGATACGTATTTCTAAATAACTTTTGTCAAGCTTTATTGAATACATATTCTGAAAAAGGATTCTGAAAATAAAAAAATATTGTTCAAAAAACGTACCATAAACTTTTGTTTAAGCATCAATAAAAAAATGTAATCAAGTTTTATTTAAACAAATAAATGTGCAAATATGAACTGTCAAAAATTGTGACACAAAAGTAATAATCTATTCATAAATAAATATTTCAATATTGTGTTCGATTACAATGAAAACAAATTATTTGATATTAATCATTATTTGTATACAGCATACGAAGCCATTGAATGTGAAACTTAATATCTGTAAAAACCGATATTGAATTGTTTGCATGTGGATCGTTGACACTCATTACTCCAGTTAAATAATAAGAATTAGAATGTAAAAACATTAAGCCTGCACCACTGTCACCTTTACGAGCCCCGTGTTCTGAAATTAAAAAAAAATTTATTTAAACCACAAAAATATAGATATAGAAAATCATTCTAAAAATCATTAGAGGGGCCTTGCAACTGCCATCAATTTTAGCTCAAAAAACCTTAAATTTTGATAAAATTAATGTTAATTATTTATGATGTCAAATTTTGATTCTTTCATTTTTGAAAAAAATGAAGTATAAACAGATATTTTTTGTTTTAATAATAATGTTTGATTCATATTATGGTTATATTACACGGCGTAACAGATAGACTATATAGCTACATGCCTGTTTTGGGATAATATATTATAAGGCTTTAAAATAATATATACTTACTGATATTATTAGATAAGACAAAATAAAATAGATATTTTCCATGTACCATGAATAAATTTTTAATTTTGTCCTAAATTTACGATCGTTAAATATTTTAGTTAGTATTTCAGTCCATGGTCATGTAATGGTGAATAATATATATGCTGCCGTTCCATATTTTTCCTTCCGTAAGTATATGTTAGTTTTAAATTTTTATTATTGTTTTTATTAACACACCAAAAACACTTCGTTGTAACTTCGTGTAAAAAAAAAGCTAAGTTAAAAAAAAGTTATTGTTGTGACATTACACTTTATAAGTAATGATAACATCTTTAATATAAGTGATATAATAATACGGAAAATAAGTAAAATGCCATTTTGTAATATTACCTAAACCCATGACGACAAATAAGATTAATTATAAAGTAAAACAAATCGGAATTTTTTTTTAACTTAGATTTTTTCACACGATGTTATAAGGAAGTGTTTTTGATGTCAAACCAGCTGTTTTTTTTATTTGTTAATTTGATTGTTAAACTTGAAAAATGCATTTTGATCAATTGTATATATTATTATTTATATAATGTTTAGTTATAATTAATACACTGACCATATAGCAAACGTCGTAGTTCGGTGGTCGTCGTCACTTGTCGTAAGTTGTAGTCACCCCCTCCCCCCGCAGTAATGATAATAGGGGGATGGAGAAGCGGTGGATCCAGGGACATGTTACATTTAACGATAATTTTTTAAAAGTACAAGAGCATATTTGGCTAAAACGTTTAGCCATCTAACCAATCTGCTTACGAGTTCTTCCGTTCACATCTACACAACATTTCTGATCGATTGATATCTTATACGGCTTTATATGTTCAACCGTTTGCCTTGTAAATAAATCCGATAGATAATCGTCCGAAATTGATAATATAAATAATAACAGCTTGTAATACAGAATTCGAAATAGATTATTTGTGTACACTTCTGAATTGAAAAAAAATGTTTAATATTTGATTTCAATTATAATATTATACTATTTTTATTTATTAGAAAAATGAAAATTTGTATGCCGTAATATATGAATTTAATAAAATCACTATTTAATTTATTCAGATACGTATTTCTAAATAACTTTTGTCAAGCTTTATTGAATACATATTCTGAATAAGGATTCTGAAAATAAAAAAATATTGTTCAAAAAACGTACCATTAACTTTTGTTTAAGCATCAATAAAAAAATGTAATTAAGTTTTATTTAAACAAATAAATGTGCAAAGATGAACTGTCAAAAATTGTGACACAAAAGTAATAATCTATTCATAAATAAATATTTCAATATTGTGTTCGATTACAATGAAAACAAATTATTTGATATTAATCATTATTTGTATACAGCATACTAAGCCATTGAATGTGAAACTTAATATCTGTAAAAACCGATATTGAATTGTTTGCATGTGGATCGTTGACACTCATTACTCCAGTTAAATAATAAGAATTAGAAGGTAAAAACGTTAAGCCTCCCCACCACTGTCACTTTTACGAGCCCCTTGTTCTGAAATAAAAAAAATTTTTATTTAAACCACAAAATTATAGATATAGAAAATCATTCTAAAAATCATTAAAGGGGCCTTGCAACTGCCATCAATTTTAGCTCAAAAAACCTTAAATTTTGATAAAATTAATGTTAATTATTTAAGATGTCAAATTTTGATTCTAAACAAAATTTTAAATCAGCAAAACATTGTCTATTGATTGTACTTTGTAAAAATTAAATCTTATATTATAATATAATATATGTAACGAAACCCCTTTATAATTCAAATTTGCAATTCTAAACGTACACAATGCCGAATATAATAAGTATATATGCTTAGTAGATAAAAAATGCTTAAGTTTAATAAGATTAATCGTTGATCAAAAATAGTAAGTAATAATTATAATCAATGGTAATACTCTTAACTATGTATATAACTGAATTTTATTTGTTGGAAAAAAATTGATAAAATGATTTCAAATATTAGTATATAAATATTGTATTACCTTATTCAGACCCAGTACAGAACTTTTCAATAGTTACAAACGTTTGAAAACCATTTTTATACATGTTTTATACATGCTTCGACAAGAATTATGGTCGATGTACGGTAAACTGGCTTCTAATAAAATGGGACTTGACACGTCTTTTTCTGTTTTACCCCAACCAACAATCTGTGAAAGATGAAAATAGTTCAGTAATGTATAGGATTACTCTCTTATTGTTACTATGTAATTTTTGGAAATGACTAATAAGTTTAATAATTTAATTAAAATCTGACTGATTAAATAGTTGAAAGACTAATTTTAGAAATCAAACAAATATGAAATAATAACATGTTTAGTGATTTCACTAATTAAATTACATGATTTTAACAATTCACTTTGTACCAGCGATTGGCCACGGATGAGTTAATTGCTCAGCTTTTATAGGATAGCTAAAAAAAGAAAAAAAAATGTGTATAATGGATTATTACTAAAAGTTAAAATTTTGCAAACACTATAAAAAAAAATTAACGTTTTCGTAATGTGTACAATGTTTCGAACAGATTCGTATGTCATTCAACGACGTCACAGCCTCCGAATAATCGGATCAGAATCGAATCGCACGCGTTGTCAGATCATTACAGTGGCACACGAGACGTGCAGTTCAAACGAGAGCGATACACCCGTAACGCGGAACTCTGACGAGTCACTGGAATTGTGCCATCTGCTCACTAGATCCGACGTACGCGCGAATCGTCATTTATGCGGAACGTAACCTGCCGTAGCTCTGCGCGTGTCGACAATATCGATAACGGACAGGGAAACGGGGTTTTTACGAATATACGGTCTGTTTGGGAAACTTACTTGAACACTCACGAATAATGTATTGTTACAAATGACTGTTTATCGCGTGATATGGGATTATAAAAAAAAAAAAAAAAAAAATACACAAATATTTAATACAGACGTGATGATCTGGGTTCGAGCTAAAGAAATGTTAGAGCTCCGATTAGGTATGAATAAAATCACTATTTAATAATATGAGTACGGAGTACAAGCAATATAATGTGCAACCTAACATAATATGCTAAAAATCAAAAGGTCTTTGACAAAAAATATAAAGACCAGATGCCTTCCCTAATCGCGCTAGTCTGCCTGGGTGGGTCTTGCTACGACGGAGGGCAGCCAGTGAATGCTGGTGGTTTCGCCTGGCCTTTTATACCTGGTTCATTAGCGATAACACAGGACCGGTCCGGTCTCGTGTTCTGTGACAGATAACAAGAAACCGTCGAAACCCTAATAGTGCAATCGCCGATGAACGCACAATTTAAATAAAAGTTATTTTAAGAATAAGATAATTTTAATAATAATAAAAAAATAGTAATATTAATAATAATAATAAGATTAGGAATAAGAATAACAAGAATGATAATAAAATAAAGAAAAGAAGAATCTAGAACCTTCCCCGAGCTTCCACCCTCCCCACATCAGACGGAAAAATTAAAAGTTAAAATAATAAACAATTATTTATTATAATTTATATTAAAGTTTTTATATTTCTTTGTTGTATTTTTTTCCTACAATAATATATATTATTATTATGTAAAAAATTCATTTTTATTGTCAACAATTGGCATTTATAATGATGGAGGGTTATTAGATCACGTCACAAAAATAATTTATCTATATAGTATATGTATTGTATACTTAATAGAACTTATCAATTTTGAAATTGTATATTATTCTATATTAAATTTAATTAAATATTCAATTCAATTATTGAGTCACTAATTAGAGAGAAAATCATTAAACTTGACTGTGATTTATAAATGGAAATGTATACTTACAATTATTATGTACCAGTAGCATATATATTTTTAACATAAAAATCAAAAAACAATTATTTGAATATGTGGTTTAAAATATCTAAGTTTTGTAATGAACTAATTGGCAATATTCTTCAAAGAGATTTTTTTCATTCGGATTATGAAAAAGCTGCACATTTAGCTACAACGCAAACATTGCCTAACTGTCAGTTAATAACATGTACATTTCATTTAGGCCAAAGTTGGTATAGGCAAATAGTAAAACATAAAAACTTATCGAAAGCGTATTTAATTAAAAATTCTGAAGTCGGATTGTGGCTCAAATTTTTTTTTGGTCTATCATTTTTGCCACCAGCCGAAGTTGGAGATGCATTTGGACACCTGCATAGACGAAAAATGTAGGTAATAGGTATATACATTTATACATAAATATTAAAAACAATTAATAAGTACATAATTCGTAGAAATTTTATTTTGTATAATTATAAATAATACAGTGCTTATATATTTGATTATATTATACAAACGCAATTTATATTTAAAATTAAATAGTATAAATGTATAATAGTAAATACTATGGCTAATGGCTATAGCATGTCTACGAAGTTCAAAACCTATTTTTGTTACAATTTCCGTACAATAACTGCACTTTAATCTCGTTTCTCGACCATTTTAAACACCAAATTTAATATAACTGATACGTACAATTTTAAATTAATTATATAATGCTTATGTATTACCTATAATAATAATGTCGTATTAAATTTAATTTTGATGAACATTTGTTCAAAATTAATTTGTTAAATATTGTTATGTAACAGTAAAAATATATTCATAACAATTTTAATTTTAATTAGACATAGAATTTGTCATTTAAGTATTATGCTATTGGGCTTAAATATAATTATGTTATCATTAATATTATGTAGAAGCATATTTGTCATACAGTTCACGAATCCATTGAATGTGGGACCTAACATTTGTAAAAACTACAATTGAATTGTTTGTATTTACATCCTTGACACTCAGTACACCAGTTAAATAATGAAAATCAGAATGTAAAAACGTTAAACCTGCACCACTGTCGCCTTCACGGGGTGTTTGTTCTGTAATAAACAGATAATTTATTCAAAAAACAGCAATTGATCATACAATTATTCTTGAGCGATAGATACAATACAGATAATTATGGATTTATTGTTAATTATATATGATAATAACAATATCAAATAAAATTAAACAATCATTTTGCCTTTCAGCAAATAATAATTGTATATATTCAGAGAATAACATTGAAAATTATTACTTTCAATGGAGTTTATTAATAATTTAGATTTGCAGTCCTAAACTCACTCATTGACGGATATTATAGATATTTGCTTAATAGATACTAAATGCTAACGTTTAATAAATTATATCATTGACTAAAACTTGTTAGTAATATCCAATGGTAATGTATTAACAATGTATATAATTTAATAATGGTTGTTGAAAAAATAATTTTAAATACTAATAATTAAATATTGTTTTACCTAATTCAGATCCGGCACAGAACTTATCAGAAGTCACAAACGTTCGAAATCCATTTGTATACATGATTCGACAAGAATTATGATCGATGTACGATAATGTTGCTTCTAATAAAACGGGGCTAATTATGTTTTTTTCTGTATATCCCCAACCAACAAACTGTAAAAGAATAAAAAGTTTTTTAATTTAATATTATTCACCTTTAGTTTAACCATGGAAATGTTGGTAATATTTAATTTGTATAATTAGTTAATTAAAATCTTATTAATTATAGTTTTATTATTTTGTTAACCAAACAAATATATATTAAAATAAAAACATAAAATTAAATGACTTTACAATTTAAATTATTAAATATTTTTTCTTTTGTATAATACATAGAAATTTATACAGCCACTTACCTAATATTAACTTATCATACATTTGTAATGATAATATTATAGTATCTGTAATTTAAATTCGATTTATACTTTATTAACAAACAAACCTTTCCTTGGGCTCCATTTGGTACATTATATCTACTATTCCAATCAACACAAACTGGTGCAACACCAGCACTAATAAGAACTTTGTTTTTCAACACGACAACAGCTATATCTTCAGCATGAAATCCGTTAGCTCCATAATAACCTTCTTTCATATAAATTATTTTCACCTATAAAATAGTTTAATTTCCAATAGATATTATTATATCATGCCTATTATTATTAGTTTTTAAGATACTACGTTTCATTTAATAACTTACATCCATTATTTGAGTGAATTCATTGTCAATAACAGTGTAATCACTAGTATATTTTCCAACGGTAACTTTGTATGAACCATCGTTTATCGATAATATATTGGAGAGCATTTTTTTTCTATAATAACAATGAGCCGCTAAAAATTTAATTTAATCATTATTAATTCTTTCTTTAATATATTGTTTAGTTTTTACCAGAAACGACAATATTTGGAGCAATTATTGATCCTCCACATATTAAAAAATACGTGGAACTCTCATTATTAAACCTATATATTCCAACATTCCAAGGTGCTGTACCTACTTGCGCTGTAGCACCATTATCGATCAATAACTGATGGCTGGCGTATGGTTTACCGCAATCTAAAATAATATTTAAATGCAAGGATAGAGGACAATATTATTAAGTTATATCGCCTATATAATAAAGAATAAGTCAAATTGTTGAAGGCATAAGAAGATGTTAGCGAACATTTATAAAATCATCTATTATTATAAATATAAAGAATAATAATTTTTACTGTATGACATATCGAGTTATTTCAATATTGTCTCATAACAATGTTATAATGTTTATTTAAATAGGAAAATATATATATTTACTTTTAAGTCGAATTCAGAGTAAACTAATGTGAAACCAATAAAAAAAACCGTCAATAATATATACTATATAATTTTATTATAGGTGATTTTATTCTAAATTCTTACAAATTATAAAAGAAATCTATTTTACGTCAAACCAATCCTCTTAAAAAAGTATTTTTAATTTTAATTTTTTTATAGAATATATGGACATTGGATGAATATAATAATTGTACATTATTACACATAGTAATTTGTAATTTAACATTAATAAAATGGTCAGTATGTTAAATATAATTAAAACTTGCTAAGTAATTTTGTTTTGTGAAGACATTTTAAGATATATTGCACGGATCCGAGTTGAGTGATCCTGAAAGCTGATCTATTTTTACTTTAATAATACATACGAAATACAATAATCATTTGGATACAGTTATAGTAATATAGTTCATAAAATTAGTAAAACATACAGAATCGAGTAAAAGTCAATAAACACTGTAATTACATGGGGTGCATTTATATAGGTTATTATTCCACGTCCCATTAGACTGACAACGTAATTCAATTGGAATTCCTTCTTGTCCATTTAGTAGTCTATGAGTTGACTTACATGATTGGTTTGCAATTGTACCGGGTATAGACGGATTTGAACAATTAGCATAGTTACCATTTAGAGTACATTTAATATCTAAACTATCTGATAATAGAGGTGGACACGTTTCTATAAACATAAACATAATGTAATAAAATATCGTGCATAAAATATTTATTTTTTTAAATTGATCATTAAAAATTATACAATTTAAATTACAATACATAACTTACTGAAACACAAATTCTCAGAATTCAATTTCCATTCTCCATTTTCCTGACAAACCCTAAAACCATTAGGATAAGCCTTATGATATCCAACTTCACAGCTCTCACTTACAATACGAAGAGGATTAATTAATGTGCCATGAGATAATATTTTATCTGATCCTTCATAAGAATATATAATCCCTTCCGCACTTGGTAAAACACATGCATTTTTCGTAACCTGGAATAATTGTATTTATAAAATATTTTTCCAAACCTGATAGCTATGAAGCAGATGTTAACTTTTAGCATAAGCAAGTCAATTCAATAATAAAAATTAATAATAATATCTATTAAGAAATAGTTATAAGTTCATCATCATAAAATACAAAACAGTCAATTATATTATTGAACATTCAAATTAATTATCAAGTAGAATAATAATAATAATTATTATAAAACAATTAGTTGTACGAAATAAAAAATGCAACATTTTTTTTACGTAGAAAAACTATTCAAGCGAATTAAGTGCTAGTAAAATGGAACACATTGGTAGTATCCATTTAATATTATGTCATATTAAGATTACTTGAAATGAAAAATTGTTAAAAATGAACTGTTATAAATCATCGAATAAAAGTAAATCTACTCATATTAATACTGATTTCAATTACATATAAAATAAATTATATTTATATTATTACCTGCATATTATAACTGTCATAAGATGTATATTTTTTATACGTTTCACGAAGCCATTTAATGTGGGAGCTAACATTTGTAAAAACTGCAATTGAAGTATTTGAATTTGGATCCTTGAGACTCACTATTCCGGTTAAATAATAAAAATCAGAATGTAAAAACGTCAAGCCTGCACCACTGTCACCTTGACGAACTCCTGGTCCTGAAATTAAAGAAATTTTAATTTAACAACAACAATTAATCAATAATCATACGATGATTCTTGAGTGATAGGTATAACAAATAGTTAAATGACAGATGATATACTCATACAGTCATACACATAATACTGTTTTGTTCATTATTTTGTTAATTTTATATTTCAATAATTATGATAAATAAGTTGAAAAATAAATTAATTTCCGTTTGAGCAAATCATAATAATAATTCAATCTATTTTATTTTGTTCCACTTTACAATCCTAAACTCTTACAGCGTCGCTTATAATAATTATATGATTATCAGATACTAAAATATAAAGTTTAATAAGGTATATTTTTAATTAAATAAAAGTTAGTTATATCTATGCGGACAGTAATATATAACAATGTATACAGATGATTATTTTATCATAAAACACTCATTATTTCAAAAAGTATTTATGTTTTCGAAAACATTTTTTTACATAGTTTCAAGTTGTTTTTTCAAAGACTATTCATGTCTTCAAAATGAGTGTTTTATAATAAAAAAATCACAATTTATAACTCAATTGTATATATTCAAACAAAAAAAAAAATTAAAACATTGATTTCAAATATTAATAATTAATTATTTTATAACCTGATATAGATCCAGCACAAAATTTATCAAAAGTCACAAACTTTTGAAAGTCATTGGTATACATGCTTCGACAAGAATTATAATCAATGTACGGTAAAGTTGCTTCTAATAAAACTGGACTTGGTATGTCTTTTTCTGTATTTCCCCAACCAACAATCTGTGGAAGTATAAAAAAGTTAATAATAAGTAAGATTACTCACTTTTAATGTAACTATGTAAATTTTAGTAATACATTATTTATGTAATTAGTTAATTATAACCCGACAGATTAAAGTTTTATTATTCGAACATCAAACAAATACGAAATAAGAATAGTATTTAATATTTTTTTATTTAAATTATAAGATTTTTTTTTAGTGTTCCTTTTATACAATGCGCTAGACGTAACTTAAGTTGATCATTGTATAAAGGCACAATAGTGATTGGTTGCATTATACTTATCTATAAATAAATCATAATTGTAATATTTATTATAACAAAAACCAACCTTTCCTTGAGCTCCATTTGTTACATTATGTCTACCATTCCAATCAACACAAACTGGTGCAACAGCATCACTAATATTAACTCTGTTTGATAACACGATAACAGATATATCATCAGAATAGAACCGATTATATCCCAAATAGTCTTCTTTCAGATAAATTGTTTCCACCTATAAAATTGATTTATTTATAATATAATATTGTTCCTATTTTTTGCTTCTAGGATTCTACTTTTAAACTAAAAACTTACATCCATTATTTGAGTAAAATCATTGTCAATAACTGTGTAATTTCTATAATATTTCCCAACAGCAATTCTATATAGACCATTGTTTATTGATATTCTATTAGATAACATACCATTTTGCCAAAAACAATGTGATGCTAAAATTTGAATATATTAAATATTGTTGCGTTTTAAATACGAAATACATGAATAATTCTTACCAGAAACGACTATATTTTCAGCAATAAGTGATCCTCCGCATATCAAGTCATACTTAGAATTCTCTTTATTAAATCGATATACTCCTACATTCCAAGGTGCTGTTCCAACTTGTGCTGTTTTACCATTATCGATCAATAATTGGTGTCCGATATACGATCTACCGCATTCTAAAATAATATTTGTATATAAATATATTAAAATAATAATAATAATAATATTACAGATGAAAATAATTAATATTTAATTTTCTGATAATAGAGATTGACATAATTTTTATAAATATAAAAATGTTATAACCAATCATTTCTAAACTCTGGAAATAAATTATTTATATAAGTTTAGTATTTAATTATTTGAATATCGATATTTCAATACATTGCTTACTGAAACATAATTTATCAGATTTAGATATCCATTTTCCATTTCCCTGACAAACCCTAAAACTATTGTGGTGAGCCTTATGATATCCAACTTGACAGTTCTCGATAACAGTGCGATTGTGTTTAATCAATGTCCCGTGAGATAAAATGTCATCTGAACCTTCGTAAGAATATATAACTCCTTCAAGGCTTGGTAAAATGCATGATTTCCTTCAATAATAAAACACTAAGTATTAAAATCACATTTTGACGTCACCCATTCTAATCTACCTAAATTTATAACTGTATTAATTCAATATATGTCTAATCTTCAGGAAGTTCCCTTCTTGGTATTTATTTGCTTTCTAGAATACACGATATTATTATAATAGTTTGAAAATCCAAATTTGTATTTTGCACATATTATTATCTTTATGTTTTTTTAAAATACATCTCATGTTACTCCTGAAGCTTATACACTTATCGATGTTTAACCTTTTCTTTACAAAAAAATGATTCTGATAATAACATCTCAATAAATTTAAAAGTGTAATTTACAGGATAAAGAGGTTTTAAATAGTTTTTTTTTTTTATAAAAATAAAATAATATTTACCTATCAAATATTTTTATTTCAAATACATATCGAAAAAAAATGTTGCAAAATGATACTTAAAAGCATAAATAAAAGTACTCAAAAAACCATCATAAAGAAAGAGAAGATAAAGCAAAAAAAAGTTTTGTGTAATTTATTGTAAGCATACTAAATCAAATTAGCTGGCATGGCTTCGTTTTAGAGGAATAGAAATAAAAAATTAAAATGCCAACCAAATCTGTTATCTACTTAAAACTATGAATAGTGGTGCTTTTTGTACTTGTAGGTTTATTAATAGCTCTAGATTTCATATTATATTTTCTCATTTATAATAAATTACACAATTTAATGACAGTATTATGTTTATTATGGTCATAATCAATTAAATAATTGAATTTTTAAAAAAATTCATAAGTTAACTTTTATTTGAATAAAATCCCTTATAGTCTACAAATAAGCCAATGTTATTTGTATGGATAAAAAAAATATTAAATACTTTTTATTTGACTCCGTCGTTATTTGTGTTGTATTACTAAGTTTTAGTGTTAATGTATCTGCAGATATAGAAATAGGACCAGGACAATTTTCTTCATCAGATCCATCAGCACACTGTCTTACACCATCACATTTACTTTCTGTATTTACACAAGCCCCATATTTACACCGGAATGTATATTTTTGACACCTTAAATTTAAAATATTTATTAAAGTATAAAAATTACTTTATTAAAATCAACTCACCGAACTGTATTACATAATGCCAAAGTTTCATCAGACCCATCATTACAATCTCGAGTTCCATCACAAATTGATGTTTTATCAATACATTGGCCAGATATACATTTGTATTGGTCTCTACTTTAAAATAAAAATAAAAACTTGAATGTAAATTATGTGTAAGGTTTTACAATCAATATTTAATATAAACAATAATATTTTATATTACATATCAAATATAGAAAGTAATAGAAAGTAATACTTTTGGTGTTTTATAATTTTTTTTTATCTAAAAATTCCAAACTTTAATCACGGGTTTACAAAATAAGTTTAGTTATATTTTTAAAAATTACACATTAAACCAAAACAAATATCATTATTTCAAGGGCAACTCTATATAAACTAAATGGTAATATACCACTATTCTACCGCAACTTATAACTAAAATGAATATTTATATTTATTTGTACTATATACATATTAAAATAAATACTAATACTGTTTAAAGTACAAAGCATTCGTTCAATATTCAGAGATATAGTTAGTATGATGAAGTAAACCTTTTTTTCAAGATGAACCTCACCAAAATATTTTTATCTCGATTATATATTATATACAGAGAATATATAAATACATACATAAAACAAAATTAAATTATACATGTAGCGCTAGGTTCTCTTCATGATAAATAAAAAAAAGATTGAAAATATTAATTAGAACCAAAGTTATTCCAAAAGTTAGTTCTATCTGTTACAACCTTTAAATATATAATTACATTTATATACAATATACATATACTATAATAGTATATATACATGAAAAGGTAGTAATCAAGAGTCTTGAGAAATGAATAAGCTTGTATATAATGTATGAATATAAAAAATGTATAATTATTTACAATATGTGTCTACTGTACTACTGTTCTTGTGTATTATTTGATATAAAGGACAAGTGCTCGTTGAGGTTTTTGAGGTCCATGTCTTCCATTCAGCTAACATATTTTTTATTTTTACTTTAATATTATAATAATTACTATTATCATATACCAACATTTTGCATGATGAAACAGTTTGTCGTTTTTCAAGTATTCTATCACAAAAAACATCTGTTTCTGAAAAATATAATTTGTAATGTTAAATAGTATCATATTATAAATCAGAATTTTTGTTTTATATTAATATGTTTCTATGTTATATTAAGTTGAGACAGAAACAGTTATATATAATAATAACACTATAACAATAACAAAACTTATAAAATTATAAGTAAACAAGAGAACAATTAATTAAATATTAATAATATAATTTAAAAATCAAATGCAAAAATAAATAATTGACGTTTGTTATTTACACTTGTGTAATAAAAATCGTTTATCGATCAA
Organism: Rhopalosiphum padi; assembly: GCF_020882245.1. Lineage (NCBI taxonomy): Eukaryota > Metazoa > Arthropoda > Insecta > Hemiptera > Aphididae > Rhopalosiphum > Rhopalosiphum padi. The sequence continues at coordinate 3,774,981 of NC_083598.1, read as the reverse complement.
AAAGTTTTTAATATTAAAACTATTAAAAATACATCATCTTTTTTTTTTCTAAAAATAAGGTCTAATATAATTATAAAAAAAAAAATTTTCTCATTGTTTAATGTCAAATATTCTGATATTGAATTAATAATTTTTAAAAATTCAATAAAATTATTAATAGTTGGATAATCCGGACACAATTTAAAAATTATCATTAAAAGGTTTCAAATTTATAGCACAAAGTGTGTAATGGTCATTTTATAAATTCAATTATTGACATACGTGATACGTCTCATCAAAATACGTTTGAATGTAAAAAATGATAATACATATTTATTTAATGAACAAAAAAATTACACTACATTTTATACAATATTTTATACAAATAGCCAAATAGGTAAACCGCGTACTTTCTACATATTATTTTAATTACAAAAATTTAATCCGAGTAAAAGTACAATAATTTTATTTTAAGTCTTTTTTTAGGTTTTTGTTTTAATTTATTAGTATATTATCATATTGTACTAAATAATAATACAAATATACTTAAATTTAATACATGTGTAAAGTATACGGTTATACAATATTATTTATATTGACAACATTTTTTATCACATCACTTTAATTTTGCTTAATTAATATAATATATTTATGTATGGCAAATTTTTGTTTTCAACAAATTATATTTTTGTATTAATAACTAAAAACATTTCAATATAGATGGAAACATGTTTACCTAAATATTACTTTATATCACCAACTTGACTATCTATTTTATGTTACTTATTTTTATATTGTAAACAATATTATCAAATATTACAAGTACGTACCAAAAATTAAACATGAATATATGAACCAGGAATACGTAACCTTCATGGCTAACGATGAATTAATATTGAAGCGAAACTTTATAATATATTATATAAATCATGTAAACATCACTAAACAATATTCTACAAACTTGTACTTATATAATATATTATCTCACTGTTATGTTTATTAAAAACTTAAAAATGTTTGTAAGAAATTAATTAATATTGAACTATATCGGTAAGGAACATCATTTTCAAAACGATCTATATGTACTGTATGAACGATTATAATAACACAATTATTACAACTACACAACACATAATTTTAAGTCTTCTAGATTAGTATTGCAAAATTCAAGTTATCAGTCGGTGTTGATAATAATTCTTGTGTATTACCTATACGAGCAACTTCGTTCGTATACTCGACCAATTAAAAGACTAAATAGATAGATAATTAAAATTAAGTGAGTAAAAAAAATTGTTTTAAAATTCAGTGTACAGCCCTACTACTACATCCAGAAACTAATTTCGATTTAAATATACAGTATTAAATGTAAAACTAGTTATTTCGATTTAATGGGTATGCGTATTCATAAATGTTATAAACAGTTTATATGTAAATCTTAACTAATTTATTTATTGGTTTGGTACCCCATATCCATTTTTGTTTAATAAAATTTATTACATTCTCATATAAATATTATAACAAAATTAAAAAATTCTAACCTAATTTTTAAGACATTAAATATTACTATGTAGTTGTAGTAAATATAATAAAAATTGTTGTATATTATTTTCCGTTTCTTCAATAATTTATAAATTCGCCTAAACGTTCAATTAATTACTTGCACAAATGATGTATAAGAGGTAATTTTTGGGTTATTTACCCAAATGAATAACGCCATATCAAACACCTAGTGTGGCCGTTGAATCTATATATTCTTATTAGTTTCATCATTTCGTGAAACAAAAAATGAATTCTTATGTGAATAAATACCAATGAGCAATCCTCAGTAGATTTCGTCAATATGGTCAAGACTAAAAAGATTTTGAATCTCCATTTTTATTTTTACCAATAAAATTATAAAACAGATTATTATTTACTAAAATACTGGTACGTATACATTATTATTAAATTTTCACTTTAGATAGATTAAATTAATATATTAAACAATTTTTTATTTATTAGATTTATTCATTGTTGTCATATATTAACATAATGCCATTAAAAAATGATTTTAATTTTGTATTCTCGTATTGTTGACATTGATATAAGTTTTTAAAAACTAAACATGAACAAAAAAACCGAGAATGCATCACCTTAGTGGGTAATGGTAAGCTCTAATTAAATCAAAAATATTTTTAATTATAAACCATAAATGACAATACAATGATTATTCCATATTAACGACAATTATTACTAAATAATATTTTATTATAGTAAAATATACTATGGTTTTATATAATAAATTGTATATAATAAACACAGATAAACACAACTTGAAAATTAATACATTTTCAACTTTATAGTTTAAAAAATATTCAGTCGATAATAGCAACAAAGATTTTATTACTATACACAGAGTTTCGGATCTCTATAATACAATATCATGATATTGGTATGTAAACGGTGTTGGTTTGTACATCTCTTACCAGCTATATGTGTTTACATGATCAATCGAAGGACAAACTACATAGATAGATGGCAATGAACATAAGTGAGTAAGTACAAACTTGTTTTAAAATTGAATGTATTATTATACTGCTACATCAAATTCCGCTTATTTTGTTTTATTTATCAACTCGTATATTAATTAATACGCGTGTTACTGATTTTTCGCATTATAATTTAAAGGCAAACAAATAAACATTTACTGTAAATAATTTTTGAATACCTAACTAAATTTATTTAACTATATAAAAATTGTATATACAACACTGTAGTACTTTTAGTGTCGAGCCTGTTTTTATTGCCCACGAAATACCGAAAGCCTTCGAAAGGTGAATTAATCAGACGTCACAACCATGTTGATTCTTTACCGTGGTGGGGTCTACCCTCCAACCACGTCATTCATTGACCAGTATATATAGCTACATGCCTGTTTTGGGATAATATATTATAAGGCTTTAAAATAATATATACTTACTGATATTATTAGATAAGACAAAATAAAATAGATATTTTCCATGTACGATGAATAAATTTTTAATTTTGTCCTAAATTTACGATCGTTAAATATTTTAGTTAGTATTTCAGTCCATGGTCATGTAATGGTGAATAATATATATGCTGCCGTTCCATATTTTTCCTTCCGTAAGTATATGTTAGTTTTAAATTTTTATTATTGTTATTATTAACACACCAAAAACACTTCGTTGTAACTTTGTGTAAAAAAAAAGCTAAGTTAAAAAAAAGTTATTGTTGTGACATTACACTTTATAAGTAATGATAACATCTTTAATATAAGTGATATAATAATACGGAAAATAAGTAAAATGCCATTTTGTAATATTACCTAAACCCATGACGACAAATAAGATTAATTATAAAGTAAAACAAATCGGAATTTTTTTTTAACTTAGATTTTTTCACACGATGTTATAAGGAAGTGTTTTTGATGTCAAACCAGCTGTTTTTTTTATTTGTTAATTTGATTGTTAAACTTGAAAAATGCATTTTGATCAATTGTATATATTATTATTTATATAATGTTTAGTTATAATTAATACACTGACCATATAGCAAACGTCGTAGTTCGGTGGTCGTCGTCACTTGTTGTAAGTTGTAGTCACCCCCTCCCCCCGCAGAAATGATAATAGGGGGATGGAGAAGCGGTGGATCCAGGGACATGTTACATTTTACGATAATTTTTTAAAAGTACAAGAGCATATTTGGCTAAAACGTTTAGCCATCTAACCAATCTGCTTACGAGTTCTTCCGTTCCCATCTACACAACATTTCTGATCGATTGATATCTTATACGGCTTTATATGTTCAACCGTTTGCCTTGTAAATAAATCCGATAGATAATCGTCCGAAATTGGTATCAATGATAATAGCTTGTAATTCAGTATTCTAAATAGATTATTTGTTTACAACTCTGTATTGAAAAAAATGTTTAATATTTTGATTTCAATTATAATATTATACTATTGTTATTTATTATAGAAATGAAAATTTGTATGCCGTAATATATGAATTTAATAAAATCACTATTTAATTTATTCAGATACGTATTTCTAAATAACTTTTGTCAAGCTTTATTGAATACATATTCTGAATAAGGATTCTGAAAATAAAAAAATATTGTTCAAAAAACGTACCATTAACTTTTGTTTAAGCATCAATAAAAAAATGTAATTAAGTTTTATTTAAACAAATAAATGTGCAAAGATGAACTGTCAAAAATTGTGACACAAAAGTAATAATCTATTGATAAATAAATATTTCAATATTGTGTTCGATTACAATGAAAACAAATTATTTGATATTAATCATTATTTGTATACAGCATACTAAGCCATTGAATGTGAAACTTAATATCTGTAAAAACCGATATTGAATTGTTTGCATGTGGATCGTTGACACTCATTACTCCAGTTAAATAATAAGAATTAGAATGTAAAAACGTTAAGCCTCCCCACCACTGTCACTTTTACCAGCCCCTTGTTCTGAAATAAAAAAAATTTTTATTTAAACCACAAAATTATAGATATAGAAAATCATTCTAAAAATCATTAAAGGGGCCTTGCAACTGCCATCAATTTTAGCTCAAAAAACCTTAAATTTTGATAAAATTAATGTTAATTATTTAAGATGTCAAATTTTGATTCTAAACAAAATTTTAAATCAGCAAAACATTGTCTATTGATTGTACTTTGTAAAAATTAAATCTTATATTATAATATAATATATGTAACGAAACCCCTTTATAATTCAAATTTGCAATTCTAAACGTACACAATGCCGAATATAATAAGTATATATGCTTAGTAGATAAAAAATGCTTAAGTTTAATAAGATTAATCGTTGATCAAAAATAGTAAGTAATAATTATAATCAATGGTAATACTCTTAACTATGTATATAATTGAATTTTATTTGTTGGAAAAAAATTGAAAAAATGATTTCAAATATTAGTATATAAATATTGTATTACCTTATTCAGACCCAGTACAGAACTTTTCAATAGTTACAAACGTTTGAAAACCATTTTTATACATGTTTTATACATGCTTCGACAAGAATTATGGTCGATGTACGGTAAACTGGCTTCTAATAAAATGGTACTTGACACGTCTTTTTCTGTTTTACCCCAACCAACAATCTGTGAAAGATGAAAATAGTTCAGTAATGTATAGGATTACTCTCTTATTGTAACTATGTAATTTTTGGAAATGACTAATAAGTTTAATAATTTAATTAAAATCTGACTGATTAAATAGTTGAAAGACTAATTTTAGAAATCAAACAAATATGAAATAATAACATGTTTAGTGATTTCACTAATTAAATGACATGATTTTAACAATTCACTTTGTACCAGCGATTGGCCACGGATGAGTTAATTGCTCAGCTTTTATAGGATATCTAAAAAAAGAAAAAAAAAATGTGTATAATGGATTATTACTAAAAGTTAAAATTTTGCAAACACTAAAAAAAAAATTAACGTTTTCGTAATGTGTACAATGTTTTGAACAGATTCGTATGTCATTCAACGACGTCACAGCCTCCGAATAATCGGATCAGAATCGAATCGCACGCGTTGTCAGATCATTACAGTGGCACACGAGACGTGCAGTTCAAACGAGAGCGATACACCCGTAACGCGGAACTCTGACGAGTCACTGGAATTGTGCCATCTGCTCACTAGATCCGACGTATGCGCGAATCGTCATTTCTGCGGAACGTAACCTGCCGTAGCTCTGCGCGTGTCGACAATATCGATAACGCACAGGGAAACGGGGTTTTTACGAATATACGGTCTGTTTGGGAAACTTACTTGAACACTCACGAATAATGTATTGTTACAAATGACTGTTTATCGCGTGATACGGGATTATAAAAAAAAAAAAAAAAAAAAATACACAAATATTTAATACAGACGTGATGATCTGGGTTCGAGCTAAAGAAATGTTAGAGCTCCGATTAGGTATGAATAAAATCACTATTTAATAATACGAGTACGGAGTACAAGCAATATAATGTGCAACCTAACATAATATGCTAAAAATCAAAAGGTCTTTGACAAAAAATATAAAGACCAGATGCCTTCCCTAATCGCGCTAGTCTGCCCGGGTGGGTCTTGCTACGACGGAGGGCAGCCAGTAAATGCTGGTGGTTTCGCCTGGCCTTTTATACCTGGTTCATTAGCGATAACACAGGACCGGTCCGGTCTCGTGTTCTGTGACAGATAACAAGAAACCGTCGAAACCCTAATAGTGCAATCGCCGATGAACGCACAATTAAAATAAAAGTTATTTTAAGAATAAGATAATTTTAATAATAATAAAAAAATAGTAATATTAATAATAATAATAAGATTAGGAATAAGAATAACAAGAACGATAATAAAAAAAAGAAAAGAAGAATCTAGAACCTTCCCCGAGCTTCCACCCTCCCCACATCAGACGGAAAAATTAAAAGTTAAAATAATAAACAATTATTTATTATAATTTATATTAAAGTTTTTATATTTCTTTGTTGTATTTTTTTCCTACAATAATATATATTATTATTATGTAAAAAATTCATTTTTATTGTCAACAATTGGCATTTATAATGATGGAGGGTTATTAGATCACGTCACAAAAATAATTTATCTATATAGTATATGTATTGTATACTTAATAGAACTTATCAATTTTGAAATTGTATATTATTCTATATTAAATTAAATTAAATATTCAATTCAATTATTGAGTCACTAATTAGAGAGAAAATCATTAAACTTGACTGTGATTTATAAATGGAAATGTATACTTACAATTATTATGTACCAGTAGCATATATATTTTAAACATAAAAATCAAAAAACAATTATTTGAATATGTGGTTTAAAATATCTAAGTTTTGTAATGAACTAATTGGCAATATTCTTCAAAGAGATTTTTTTCATTCGGATTATGAAAAAGCTGCACATTTAGCTACAACGCAAACATTGCCTAACTGTCAGTTAATAACATGTACATTTCATTTAGGCCAAAGTTGGTATAGGCAAATAGTAAAACATAAAAACTTATCGAAAGCGTATTTAATTAAAAATTCTGAAGTCGGATTGTGGCTCAAATTTTTTTTTGGTCTATCATTTTTGCCACCAGCCGAAGTTGGAGATGCATTTGGACACCTGCATAGACGAAAAATGTAGGTAATAGGTATATACATTTATACATAAATATTAAAAACAATTAATAAGTACATAATTCGTAGAAATTTTATTTTGTATAATTATAAATAATACAGTGCTTATATATTTGATTATATTATACAAACGCAATTTATATTTAAAATTAAATAGTATAAATGTATAATAGTAAATACTATGGCTAATGGCTATAGCATCTCTACGAAGTTCAAAACCTATTTTTGTTACAATTTCCGTACAATAACTGCACTTTAATCTCATTTCTCGACCATTTTAAACACCAAATTTAATATAACTGATACGTACAATTGTAAATTAATTATATAATGCTTATGTATTACCTATAATAATAATGTCGTATTAAATTTAATTTTGATGAACATTTGTTCAAAATGAATTTGTTAAAAATTGTTATGTAACAGTAAAAATATATTCATAACAATTTTAATTTTAATTAGACATAGAATTTGTTATTTAAGTATTATGCTATTGGGCTTAAATATAATTATGTTATCGCTTGTTTAAGAAGCATATTTGTTATACAGTTCACGAATCCATTGAATGTGGTATTTAACATCTGTAAAAACTGTAACTGAATTGTTTGTAGTTACATCCTTGACACTCAGTACACCAGTTAAATAATGAAAATCAGAATGTAAAAACGTTAAACCTGCACCACCGTCGCCTTCACGAGGTGTTTGTTCTGTAATAAACAGATAATTTATTCAAAAAACAGCAATTGATCATACAATTTTTCTTGAGCGATAGATACAATACAGATAATTATGGATTTATTGTTAATTATATATGATAATAACAATATCAAATATAATTAAACAATCATTTTGCCTTTGAGCAAATAATAATTGTATATATTCAGAGAATAACATTGAAAATCATTACATTCAATAGAGTTTATTAATAATTTTGATTTGCAGTCCTAAACTCACTCATTGACGGATATTATAGATATTTGCTTAATAGTTACTAAATGCTAACGTTTAATAAATTATATCATTGACTAAAACTTGTTAGTAATATCCAATGGTAATGTATTAACAATGTATATAATTTAATAATGGTTGTTGAAAAAATAATTTTAAATACTAATAATTAAATATTGTTTTACCTAATTCAGATCCGGCACAGAACTTATCAGGAGTCACATACGTTCGAAATCCATTTGTATACATGATTCGACAAGAATTATGATCGATGTACGATAAAGTTGCTTCTAATAAAACGGGGCTAACTTTTTTTTTTTTTTCTGTATATCCCCAACCAACAAACTGTAAAAGAATAAAAAGTTTTTTAATTTAATATTATTCACGTTTAGTTTAACCATGGAAATGTTGGTAATATTTAATTTGTATAATTAGTTAATTAAAATCTTATTAATTATAGTTTTATTATTTTGTTAATCAAACAAATATATATTAAAATAAAAACATAAAATTAAATGACTTTACAATTTAAATTATTTAATATTTTTTCTTTTGTATAATACATAGAAATTTATACAGCCACTTACCTAATATTAACCTATCATACATTTGTAATGATAATATTATAGTATCTGTAATTTAAATAATAACTTCGATTTATACTTTATTAACAAACAAACCTTTCCTTGGGCTCCATTTGGTACATTATATCTACTATTCCAATCAACACAAACTGGTGCAACACCAGCACTAATAAGAACTTTGTTTTTCAACACGACAACAGCTATATCTTCAGCATGAAATCCGTCATTTCCATAATAACCTTCTTTCATATAAATTATTTTCACCTATAAAATAGTTTAATTTCCAATAGATATTATTATATCATGCCTATTATTATTAGTTTTTAAGATACTACGTTTCATTTAATAACTTACATCCATTATTTGAGTGAATTCATTGTCAATAACAGTGTAATCACTAGTATATTTTCCAACGGTAACTTTGTATGAACCATCGTTTATCGATGATATATTGGAGAGCATTTTTTTTCTATAAAAACAATGAGCCGCTAAAAATTTAATTTAATCATTATTAATTCTTTCTTTAATATATTGTTTAGTTTTTACCAGAAACGACAATATTTGGAGCAATTATTGATCCTCCGCATTTCAAGGAATACTTAGAATCATATTCATTAGATAGATATATTCCAACATTCCAAGGTGCTGTACCTACTTGCGCTGTAGCACCATTATCGATCAATAACTGATGGCTGGCGTATGGTTTACCGCAATCTAAAATAATATTTAAATGCAAGGATAGAGGACAATATTATTAAGTTATATCGCCTATATAATAAAGAATAAGTCAAATTGTTGAAGGCATAAGAAGATGTTAGCGAACATTTATAAAATCATCTATTATTATAAATATAAAGAATAATAATTTTTACTGTATGACATATCGAGTTATTTCAATATTGTCTCATAACAATGTTATAATGTTTTTTTAAATAGGAAAATATATATATTTACTTTTAAGTCGAATTCAGAGTAAACTAATGTGAAACCAATATACAAAACCGTCAATAATATATACTATATAATTTTATTATAGGTGATTTTATTCTAAATTCTTACAAATTATAAAAGAAATCTATTTTACGTCAAACCAATCCTCTTAAAAAAGTATTTTTAATTTTAATTTTAAGTAAAAGTCAATAAACACTGTAATTACATGGGGTGCATTTATATAGGTTATTATTCCATGTTCCATTAGACTGACAACGTAATTCAATTGGAATTCCTTCTTGTCCATTTAGTAGTCTATGAGTTGACTTACATGATTGGTTTGCAATTGTACCGGGTATAGACGGATTTGAACAATTAGCATAGTTACCATTTAGAGTACATTTAATATCTAAACTATCTGATAATAGAGGTGGACACGTTTCTATAAACATAAACATAATGTAATAAAATATCGTGCATAAAATATTTATTTTTTTAAATTGATCATTAAAAATTATACAATTTAAATTACAATACATAACTTACTGAAACACAAATTCTCAGAATTCAATTTCCATTCTCCATTTTCCTGACAAACCCTAAAACCATTTGGATAAGCCTTATGATATCCCACTTCACAGTTCTCAGTTACAATACGAAGAGGATTAATTAATGTGCCATGAGTTAATATTTTATCTGATCCTTCATAAGCATATATAATCCCTTCCGCACTTGGTAAAACACATGCATTATTCATAACCTGGAATAATTTTATTTATAAAAAAATTTTCCAAACCTGATAGCTATGAAGCAGATGTTAACATTTAGCATAAGCAAGTCAATTCAATAATAAAAATTAATAAAAATATCTATTAAGAAATAGTTATATGTTCATCATCATAAAATACAAAATAGTCAATTATATTATTGAACATTTAAATTAATTATCAAGTAGAATAATAATAATTATTATAAAACAATTAGTAAATAAACAATATGCAACATTTTTTTTACGTAGAAAAAATATTCAAGCGAATTATCCATTTATTAAGTATCCATTTAATATTATGTCATATTAAGATTACTTGAAATGAAAAATTGTTAAAAATGAACTGTTATAAATCATCACATAAAAGTAAATCTACTCATATTAATACTGATTTCAATTACATATAAAATAAATGATATTTATATTATTACCAGCATATTATCAGTGTCATAAGATGTATATTTTTTATACGTTTCACGAAGCCATTTAATGTGGGAGCTAACATTTGTAAAAACTGCAATTGAAGTATTTGAATTTGGATCCTTGAGACTCACTATTCCGGTTAAATAATAAAAATCAGAATGTAAAAACGTCAAGCCTGCACCACTGTCACCTTGACGAACTCCTGGTCCTGAAATTAAAGATATTTTAATTTAAAAACAACATACGATGATTCTTGAGTGATAGGTATAACAAATAGTTAAATGACAGATGATATACTCATACAGTCATACACATAATACTGTTTTGTTCAGTATTTTGTTAATTTTATATTTCAATAATTATGATAAATAAGTTGAAAAATAAATTAATTTCCGTTTGAGCAAATCATAATAATAATTCAATCTATTTTATTTTGTTCCACTTTACAATCCTAAACTCTTACAGCGTCGCTTATGATAATTACATGATTATCAGATACTAAAATATAAAGTTTAATAAGGTATATTTTTAATTAAATAAAAGTTAGTTATATCTATGCGGACAGTAATATATAACAATGTATACAGATGATTATTTTATCATAAAACACTCATTATTTCAAAAAGTATTTATGTTTTCGAAAACATTTTTTTACATAGTTTCAAGTTGCTTTTTCAAAGACTATTCATGTCTTCAAAATGAGTGTTTTATAATAAAAAAATCACAATTTATAACTCAATTGTATATATTCAAAAAAAAAAAAAAATTAAAACATTGATTTCAAATATTAATAATTAATTATTTTATAACCTGATATAGATCCAGCACAAAATTTATCAAAAGTCACAAACTTTTGAAAGTCATTGGTATACATGCTTCGACAAGAATTATAATCAATGTACGGTAAAGTTGCTTCTAATAAAACTGGACTTGGTATGTCTTTTTCTGTATTTCCCCAACCAACAATCTGTGGAAGTATAAAAAAGTTAATAATAAGTAAGATTACTCACTTTTAATGTAACTATGTAAATTTTAGTAATACATTATTTATGTAATTAGTTAATTATAACCCGACAGATTAAAGTTTTATTATTCGAACATCAAACAAATACAAAAAAAGGAATAGTATTTAATATTTTTTTATTTAAATTATAAGATTTTTTTTTAGTGTTCCTTTTATACAATGCGCTAGACGTAACTTAAGTTGATCATTGTATAAATGCAGAATAGTGATTGGTTGCATTATACTTATCTATAAAAAAATCATAATTGTAATATTTATTATAACAAAAACCAACCTTTCCTTGAGCTCCATTTGTTACATTATATCTACCATTCCAATCAACACAAACTGGTGCAACAGCATCACTAATATTAACTTTGTTTGATAACACGATAACAGATATATCATCAGAATAGTACCGATTATATCCCAAATAGTCTTCTTTCAGATAAATTGTTTCCACCTATAAAATTGATTTATTTATAATATAATATTGTTCCTATTTTTTGCTTCTAGGATTCTACTTTTAAACTAAAAACTTACATCCATTATTTGAGTAAAATCATTGTCAATAACTGTGTAATTTCTATAATATTTCCCAACAGCAATTCTATATAGACCATTGTTTATTGATATTCTATTAGATAGCATACCATTTTGCCAAAAACAATGTGATGCTAAAATTTGAATATTTTAAATATTGTTGCGTTTTAAATACGAAATACATGAATAATTCTTACCAGAAACGACTATATTTTCAGCAATAAGTGATCCTCCGCATATCAAGTCATACTTAGAATTCTCTTTATTAAATCGATATACTCCTACATTCCAAGGTGCTGTTCCAACTTGTGCTGTTTTACCATTATCGATCAATAATTGGTGTCCGATATACGATCTACCGCATTCTAAAATAATATTTGTATATAAATATATTAAAATAATAATAATAATAATATTACAGATGAAAATAATTAATATTTAATTTTCTGATAATAGAGATTGACATAATTTTTATAAATATAAAAATGTTATAACCAATCATTTCTAAACTTTGGAAATAAATTATTTATATAAGTTTAGTATTTAATTATTTGAATATCGATATTTCAATACATTGCTTACTGAAACATAATTTATCAGATTTAGATATCCATTTTCCATTTCCCTGACAAACCCTAAAACTATTGTGGTGAGCCTTATGATATCCAACTTGACAGTTCTCGATAACAGTGCCATTGTGTTTAATCAATGTCCCGTGAGATAAAATGTCATCTGAACCTTCGTAAGAATATATAACTCCTTCAAGGCTTGGTAAAATGCATGATTTCCTTAAATAATAAAACACTAAGTATTAAAATCACATTTTGACGTCACCCATTCTAATCTACCTAAATTTATAACTGTATTAATTCAATATATGTCTAATCTTCAGGAAGTTCCCTTCTTGGTATTTATTTGCTTTCTAGAATACACGATATTATTATAATAGTTTGAAAATCCAAATTTGTATTTTGCACATATTATTATCTTTATGTTTTTTTAAAATACATCTCATGTTACTCCTGAAGCTTATACACTTATCGATGTTTAACCTTTTCTTTACAAAAAAATGATTCTGATAATAACATCTCAATAAATTTAAAAGTGTAATTTACAGGATAAAGAGGTTTTAAATAGTTTTTTTTTTTTATAAAAATAAAATAATATTTACCTATCAAATATTTTTATTTCAAATACATATCGAAAAAAAATGTTGCAAAATGATACTTAAAAGCATAAATAAAAGTACTCAAAAAACCATCATAAAGAAAGAGAAGATAAAGCAAAAAAAAGTTTTGTGTAATTTATTGTAAGCATACTAAATCAAATTAGCTGGCATGGCTTCGTTTTAGAGGAATAGAAATAAAAAATTAAAATGCCAACCAAATCTGTTATCTACTTAAAACTATGAATAGTGGTGCTTTTTGTACTTATAGGTTTATTAATAGCTCTAGATTTCATATTATATTTTCTCATTTATAATAAATTACACAATTTAATGACAGTATTATGTTTATTATGGTCATAATCAATTAAATAATTGAATTTTTAAAAAAATTCATAAGTTAACTTTTATTTGAATAAAATCCCTTATAGTCTACAAATAAGTCAATGTTATTTGTATGGCTAAAAAAAATATTAAATACTTTTTATTTGACTCCGTCGTTATTTGTGTTGTATTACTAAGTTTTAGTGTTAATGGATCTGCAGATAAAGAAATAGGACCAGGACAATTTTCTTCATCAGATCCATCAGCACACTGTCTTACACCATCACATTTACTTTCTGTATTTACACAAGCCCCATATTTACACCGGAATGTATAATTTTGACACCTTAAATTTAAAATATTTATTAAAGTATAAAAATTACTTTATTAAAATAAACTCACCGAACTGTATTACATAATGCCAAAGTTTCATCAGACCCATCATTACAATCTCGAGTTCCATCACAAATTGATGTTTTATCAATACATTGGCCAGATATACATTTGTATTGGTCTCTGCTTTAAAATAAAAGTAAAAACTTGAATGTAAATTATGTGTAAGGTTTTACAATCAATATTTAATATAAACAATAATATTTTATATTACATATCTAATATAGAAAGTAATAGAAAGTATTACCTTTTGGTGTTTTATATTTTTTTTTTTATCAAAAAATTCCAAACTTTAATCACGGGTTTACAAAATAAGTTTAGTTATATTTTTAAAAATTACACATTAAACCAAAACAAATATCATTATTTCAAGGGCAAGTCAATATAAATTAAATGATAATATACCACTATTCTACCGCAACTTATAACTAAAATGAATATTTATATTTATTTGTACTATATACATATTAAAATAAATACTAATACTGTTTAAAGTACAAAGCTTTCGTTCAATATTCAGAGATATGGTTAGTTTGAAGAAGTAAACCTTTTTTTCAAGCTGAACCTCACCAAAATATTTTTATCTCGATTATATATTATATACAGAGAATATATAAATACATACATAAAACAAAATTAAATTATACATGTAGCGCTAGGTTCTCTTCATGATAAATAAAAAAAAGATTGAAAATATCAATTAGAACCAAAGTTATTCCAAAAGTTAGTTCTATCTGTTACAACCTTTAAATATATAATTACATTTATATTTAATATACATATACTATAATAGTATATATACATGAAAAGGTAGTAATCAAGAGTCTTGAGAAATGAATAAGCTTGTATATAATGTATGAATATAAAAAATGTATAATTATTTACAATATGTGTCTACTGTACTACTGTTCTTGTGTATTATTTGATATAAAGGACAAGTGCTCGTTGAGGTTTTTGAGGTCCATGTCTTCCATTTAGCTAACATATTTTTTATTTTTATTTTAATATTATAATAATTACTATTATCATATACCAACATTTTGCATGATGAAACAGTTTGTCGTTTTTCAAGTATTCTATCACAAAACACATGTGTTCCTGAAAAATATAATTTGTAATGTTAAATAGTATCATATTATAAATCAGAATTTTTGTTTTATATTAATATGTTTCTATGTTATATTAAGTTGAGACAGAAACAGTTATATATAACAATAACAAAACTTATAAAATTATAAGTAAACAAGAGAAAAATTAATTAAATATTAATAATATAGTTTAAAACTTAAATGCAAAAATAAATAATTGATATTGGTTATTTACACTTGTGTAATAAAAATCGTTTATCGATCAAAAAGTTATTAATATTAAAACTATTAAAAATACATAATCTTATTTTTTTTTCTAAAAATAAGGTCTAATATAATTATTAAAAAAAAAATGTTCTCATTGTTTAATGTCAAATTTTCTGATATTGAATTAATAATTTTTAAAAATTCAATAAAATTATTAATAGTTGGATAATCCGGACACAATTTAAAAATTATCATTAAAAGGTTTCAAATTTATAGCACAAAGTGTGTAATGGTCATTTTATAAATTCAATTATTGACATACGTGATACGTCTCATCAAAATACGTTTGAATCTAAAAAAATATAATACATATTTATTTTATCAATAGAAATATTACACTACAGTTTGTTAAAAATTAAAAACTGAGAAAAAAATGAAGACCAATTTTATATATAACTTTATTTCTCGTGTACCTGATTCGATTTAATGAAGCTCTATATATTATACAAATAACGTTATCTCAGCTGTAGTCCCAAAATATTTTATACAAATAGCCAAATAGGTAAACCACGTACTTTCTACATGTTATTTTTAATTACAAAAATTTAACCCGAGTAAAAGTAATACAATATTTTTATTTTAAGTCTTTTTTTTAGGTTTTTGTTTTAATTTATTAGTATATTATCATATTATACTAAATAATAATACAAATATATTTAAATTTAATACATGTGTAAAGGATACGGTTATACAATATTATTTTTATTGACAACATTTTTTATCACATCACTTTAATTTTGCTTAATTAATATAATATATTTATGTATGGCAAATTTTTGTTTTCAACAAATTATATTTTTGTATTAATAACTAAAAACATTTCAATATAGATGGAAACATTTTTACCTACACATTACTTTATATCACCAACTTGACTATCTATTTAATGTTATTTATATTTATATTGTAAACAATATTATCAAATATTACAAGTACGTACCAAAAATTAAACATGAATATATGAACCAGGAATACGTAACCTTCATAGCTAATGATGAATTAATATTGAAGCGAAACTTTATAATATATTATATAAATCATGTAAACATCACTAAACAATATTCTACAAACTTGTACTTATATAATATATTATCTCACTGTTATGTTTATTAAAAACTTAAAAATGTTTGTAAGAAATTAATTAATATTGAACTATATCGGTAAGGAACATCATTTTCAAAACGATCTATATGTACTGTATGAACGATTATAATAACACAATTATTACAACTACACAACACATAATTTTAAGTCTTCTAGATTAGTATTGCAAAATTCAAGTTATCAGTCGGTGTTGATAATAATTCTTGTGTATTACCTATACGAGCAACTTCGTTCGTATACTCGACCAAATAAAAGACTAAATAGATAGATAATTAAAATTATGGAGTAAAAAAAATTGTTTTAAAATTCAGTGTACAGCCCTACTACTACATCCAGAAACTAATTTCGATTTAAATATACAGTATTAAATGTAAAACTAGTTATTTCGATTTAATGGGTATGCGTATTCATAAATGTTATAAACAGTTTATATGTAAATCTTAACTAATTTATTTATTGGTTTGGTACCCAATATCCATTTTTGTTTAATAAAATTTATTACATTCTCATATAAGTATTATAACAAAATTAAAAAATTCTAACCCAATTTTTAAGATATTAAATATTACTATGTAGTTGTAGTAAATATAATAAAAATTGTTGTATATTATTTTCCGTATATCATGATATTGGTATGTAAACGGTGTTGGTTTGTACATCTCTTACCAGCTATATGTGTTTACATGATCAATCGAAGGACAAACTACATAGATAGATGGCAATGAACATAAGTGAGTAAGTACAAACTTGTTTTAAAATTGAATGTATTATTATACTGCTACATCAAATTCCGCTTATTTTGTTTTATGTATCAAATCGTGTATTAATTAATACGCGTGTGACTGATTTTTCGCATTATAATTTAAAGGCAAACAAAAAAACATTTACTGTAAATAATTTTTGAATACCTAACTAAATTTATTTAACTATATAAAAATTGTATATACAACACTGTAGTACTTTTTGTGTCTAGCCTGTTTTTATTGCCCACGAAATACCGAAAGCCTTCGAAAGGTGAATTAATCAGACGTCACAACCATGTTGATTCTTTACCGTGGTGGGGTCTACCCTCCAACCACGTCATTCATTGACCAGTGATTTATTTTTCTTATTCTACACGGCCTATCTACCGTTCATATCTTATACGGCTTTATATGTTCAACCGTTTGCCTTGTAAATAAATCCGATAGATAACCGTCCGAAGTTGGTATAAATAATAACAGCTTGTAATACAGAATTCGAAATAGATCATTTGTGTACACTTCTGAATTGAAAAAAATGTTTAATATTTGATTTCAATTTTAATATTATACTATTTTTATTTATTAGAAAAATGAAAATTTGTATGCCGTAATATATGAATTTAATAAAATCACTATTTAATTTATTCAGATACGTATTTCTAAATAACTTTTGTCAAGCTTTATTGAATACATATTCTGAATAAGGATTCTGAAAATAATAAAATATTGTTCAAAAAACGTACCATTAACATTTGTTTAAGCATCAATAAAAAAATGTAATTAAGTTTTATATAAACAAATAAATGTGCAAAGATGAACTGTCAAAAATTGTGACACAAAAGTAATAATCTATTCATAAATAAATATTTCAATATTGTGTTCGATTACAATGAAAACAAATTATTTGATATTAATCATTATTTGTATACAGCATACTAAGCCATTGAATGTGAAACTTAATATCTGTAAAAACCGATATTGAATTGTTTGCGTGTGGATCGTTGATACTCATTACTCCAGTTAAATAATAAGAATTAGAATGTAAAAACGTTAAGCCTCCCCACCACTGTCACTTTTACGAGCCCCTTGTTCTGAAATAAAAAAAAATTTTTATTTAAATCACAAAATTATAGATATAGAAAATCATTCTAAAAATCATTAAAGGGGCCTTGCAACTGCCATCAATTTTAGCTCAAAAAACCTTAAATTTTGATAAAATTAATGTTAATTATTTAAGATGTCAAATTTTGATTCTAAACAAAATTTTAAATCAGCAAAACATTGTCTATTGATTGTACTTTGTAAATATTAAATCTTATATTATAATATAATATATGTAACGAAACCCCTTTATAATTCAAATTTGCAATTCTAAACGTACACAATGCCGAATATAATAAGTATATATGCTTAGTAGATAAAAAATGCTTAAGTTTAATAAGATTAATCGTTGATCAAAAATAGTAAGTAATAATTATAATCAATGGTAATACTCTTAACTATGTATATAATTGAATTTTATTTGTTGGAAAAAAATTGAAAAAATGATTTCAAATATTAGTATATAAATATTGTATTACCTTATTCAGACCCAGTACAGAACTTTTCAATAGTTACAAACGTTTGAAAACCATTTTTATACATGTTTTATACATGCTTCGACAAGAATTATGGTCGATGTACGGTAAACTGGCTTCTAATAAAATGGTACTTGACACGTCTTTTTCTGTTTTACCCCAACCAACAATCTGTGAAAAATGAAAATAGTTCAGTAATGTATAGGATTACTCTCTTATTGTAACTATGTAATTTTTGGAAATGACTAATAAGTTTAATAATTTAATTAAAATCTGACTGATTAAATAGTTGAAAGACTAATTTTAGAAATCAAACAAATATGAAATAATAACATGTTTAGTGATTTCACTAATTAAATGACATGATTTTAACAATTCACTTTGTACCAGCGATTGGCCACGGATGAGTTAATTGCTCAGCTTTTATAGGATATCTAAAAAAAGAAAAAAAAATGTGTATAATGGATTATTACTAAAAGTTAAAATTTTGCAAACACTAAAAAAAAAATTAACGTTTTCGTAATGTGTACAATGTTTTGAACAGATTCGTATGTCATTCAACGACGTCACAGCCTCCGAATAATCGGATCAGAATCGAATCGCACGCGTTGTCAGATCATTACAGTGGCACACGAGACGTGCAGTTCAAACGAGAGCGATACACCCGTAACGCGGAACTCTGACGAGTCACTGGAATTGTGCCATCTGCTCACTAGATCCGACGTATGCGCGAATCGTCATTTCTGCGGAACGTAACCTGCCGTAGCTCTGCGCGTGTCGACAATATCGATAACGCACAGGGAAACGGGGTTTTTACGAATATACGGTCTGTTTGGGAAACTTACTTGAACACTCACGAATAATGTATTGTTACAAATGACTGTTTATCGCGTGATACGGGATTATAAAAAAAAAAAAAAAAAAAAAATACACAAATATTTAATACAGACGTGATGATCTGGGTTCGAGCTAAAGAAATGTTAGAGCTCCGATTAGGTATGAATAAAATCACTATTTAATAATATGAGTACGGAGTACAAGCAATATAATGTGCAACCTAACATAATATGCTAAAAATCAAAAGGTCTTTGACAAAAAATATAAAGACCAGATGCCTTCCCTAATCGCGCTAGTCTGCCTGGGTGGGTCTTGCTACGACGGAGGGCAGCCAGTGAATGCTGGTGGTTTCGCCTGGCCTTTTATACCTGGTTCATTAGCGATAACACAGGACCGGTCCGGTCTCGTGTTCTGTGACAGATAACAAGAAACCGTCGAAACCCTAATAGTGCAATCGCCGATGAACGCACAATTTAAATAAAAGTTATTTTAAGAATAAGATAATTTTAATAATAATAAAAAAATAGTAATATTAATAATAATAATAAGATTAGGAATAAGAATAACAAGAATGATAATAAAATAAAGAAAAGAAGAATCTAGAACCTTCCCCGAGCTTCCACCCTCCCCACATCAGACGGAAAAATTAAAAGTTAAAATAATAAACAATTATTTATTATAATTTATATTAAAGTTTTTATATTTCTTTGTTGTATTTTTTTCCTACAATAATATATATTATTATTATGTAAAAAATTCATTTTTATTGTCAACAATTGGCATTTATAATGATGGAGGGTTATTAGATCACGTCACAAAAATAATTTATCTATATAGTATATGTATTGTATACTTAATAGAACTTATCAATTTTGAAATTGTATATTATTCTATATTAAATTTAATTAAATATTCAATTCAATTATTGAGTCACTAATTAGAGAGAAAATCATTAAACTTGACTGTGATTTATAAATGGAAATGTATACTTACAATTATTATGTACCAGTAGCATATATATTTTTAACATAAAAATCAAAAAACAATTATTTGAATATGTGGTTTAAAATATCTAAGTTTTGTAATGAACTAATTGGCAATATTCTTCAAAGAGATTTTTTTCATTCGGATTATGAAAAAGCTGCACATTTAGCTACAACGCAAACATTGCCTAACTGTCAGTTAATAACATGTACATTTCATTTAGGCCAAAGTTGGTATAGGCAAATAGTAAAACATAAAAACTTATCGAAAGCGTATTTAATTAAAAATTCTGAAGTCGGATTGTGGCTCAAATTTTTTTTTGGTCTATCATTTTTGCCACCAGCCGAAGTTGGAGATGCATTTGGACTCCTACATAGACGAAAACTGATAGTTCCTCCCTCATTTGTGGGCGTCATCACCAATATTTGACCATCCCAGAACCACAAATGGACCTGCAGAATCATTTCATTCTCACTTTAACAAACAATTTTACACACCACGCCCTCATGTACATCAAGTCATTGCAGTATTATTAGAAATCCAAACTGAAAATATGATTAAAATCAATTCCATTTTAAAAAATATCCCTAACGCGCAACGAAAAGAAACTATAAAAAAAAAAGAGTGTGTGCAAGAAACATGGAATAAATATGAAAGAGGGAACATTAGCCAATTAGAATACATAAAATGTTTAGGTTTAAAATATCAGGCTGATAAATTACTTTAAACTGTACTATAATTAAATTATATGTAATTTTATTTATAATTGTTGACTTATTATTAATTATTTATGTGTTATACTCGTATGTTTTTTGGCTGTAAATTCCTTATGCTTTATATGATTTTTGACTGTAAATTATTTATATTTTATATGATTTTTGACTGTAAATTACTTATATTTTATATGATTTTTGACTTATTTGATTTATTTACTTGACTTATTTTTACTTTTTTATTATTAATTATTCATATTTTATATGATTTTGTTTAATTAATTGTTGAGTGTATATTATAAGCAATTTCATACCGCTCAAACGGTAGTTTTAGTTGACTAAACCCTCACCCAAACGGACTATATTTTGGGTCAATTCGACCAAACAGTCTACGCCCAGCGGTATACATTATAGCTAATACCTAGCTATTACAATTTACAATCTACAATTTAGTATTCATTAAATTATTTTAAAATGTAAAACTATACAGCCCTATGTTTAGCAGCTAATGTAGGTAATAGGTATATACATTTATACATAAATATTAAAAACAAATAATAAGTACATAATTCGTAGAAATTTTATTTTGTATAATTACAGTAAATAATACAGTGCTTATATATTTGATTATATTATACAAACGCAATTTATATTTAAAATTAAATAGTATAAATGTATAATAGTAAATACTATGGCTAATGGCTATAGCATGTCTACGAAGTTCAAAACCTATTTTTGTTACAATTTCCGTACAATAACTGCACTTTAATCTCATTTCTCGACCATTTTAAACACCAAATTTAATATAACTGATACGTACAATTGTAAATTAATTATATAATGCTTATGTATTACCTATAATAATAATGTCGTATTAAATTTAATTTTGATGAACATTTGTTCAAAATGAATTTGTTAAAAATTGTTATGTAACAGTAAAAATATATTCATAACAATTTTAATTTTAATTAGACATAGAATTTGTTATTTAAGTATTATGCTATTGGGCTTAAATATAATTATGTTATCGCTTGTTTAAGAAGCATATTTGTTATACAGTTCACGAATCCATTGAATGTGGTATTTAACATCTGTAAAAACTGTAACTGAATTGTTTGTAGTTACATCCTTGACACTCAGTACACCAGTTAAATAATGAAAATCAGAATGTAAAAACGTTAAACCTGCACCACCGTCGCCTTCACGAGGTGTTTGTTCTGTAATAAACAGATAATTTATTCAAAAAACAGCAATTGATCATACAATTTTTCTTGAGCGATAGATACAATACAGATAATTATGGATTTATTGTTAATTATATATGATAATAACAATATCAAATATAATTAAACAATCATTTTGCCTTTGAGCAAATAATAATTGTATATATTCAGAGAATAACATTGAAAATCATTACATTCAATAGAGTTTATTAATAATTTAGATTTGCAGTCCTAAACTCACTCATTGACGGATATTATAGATATTTGCTTAATAGATACTAAATGCTAACGTTTAATAAATTATATCATTGACTAAAACTTGTTAGTAATATCCAATGGTAATGTATTAACAATGTATATAATTTAATAATGGTTGTTGAAAAAATAATTTTAAATACTAATAATTAAATATTGTTTTACCTAATTCAGATCCGGCACAGAACTTATCAGGAGTCACATACGTTCGAAATCCATTTGTATACATGATTCGACAAGAATTATGATCGATGTACGATAAAGTTGCTTCTAATAAAACGGGGCTAACTTTTTTTTTTTTTTCTGTATATCCCCAACCAACAAACTGTAAAAGAATAAAAAGTTTTTTAATTTAATATTATTCACGTTTAGTTTAACCATGGAAATGTTGGTAATATTTAATTTGTATAATTAGTTAATTAAAATCTTATTAATTATAGTTTTATTATTTTGTTAATCAAACAAATATATATTAAAATAAAAACATAAAATTAAATGACTTTACAATTTAAATTATTTAATATTTTTTCTTTTGTATAATACATAGAAATTTATACAGCCACTTACCTAATATTAACCTATCATACATTTGTAATGATAATATTATAGTATCTGTAATTTAAATAATAACTTCGATTTATACTTTATTAACAAACAAACCTTTCCTTGGGCTCCATTTGGTACATTATATCTACTATTCCAATCAACACAAACTGGTGCAACACCAGCACTAATAAGAACTTTGTTTTTCAACACGACAACAGCTATATCTTCAGCATGAAATCCGTCATTTCCATAATAACCTTCTTTCATATAAATTATTTTCACCTATAAAATAGTTTAATTTCCAATAGATATTATTATATCATGCCTATTATTATTAGTTTTTAAGATACTACGTTTCATTTAATAACTTACATCCATTATTTGAGTGAATTCATTGTCAATAACAGTGTAATCACTAGTATATTTTCCAACGGTAACTTTGTATGAACCATCGTTTATCGATGATATATTGGAGAGCATTTTTTTTCTATAAAAACAATGAGCCGCTAAAAATTTAATTTAATCATTATTAATTCTTTCTTTAATATATTGTTTAGTTTTTACCAGAAACGACAATATTTGGAGCAATTATTGATCCTCCGCATTTCAAGGAATACTTAGAATCATATTCATTAGATAGATATATTCCAACATTCCAAGGTGCTGTACCTACTTGCGCTGTAGCACCATTATCGATCAATAACTGATGGCTGGCGTATGGTTTACCGCAATCTAAAATAATATTTAAATGCAAGGATAGAGGACAATATTATTAAGTTATATCGCCTATATAATAAAGAATAAGTCAAATTGTTGAAGGCATAAGAAGATGTTAGCGAACATTTATAAAATCATCTATTATTATAAATATAAAGAATAATAATTTTTACTGTATGACATATCGAGTTATTTCAATATTGTCTCATAACAATGTTATAATGTTTTTTTAAATAGGAAAATATATATATTTACTTTTAAGTCGAATTCAGAGTAAACTAATGTGAAACCAATATACAAAACCGTCAATAATATATACTATATAATTTTATTATAGGTGATTTTATTCTAAATTCTTACAAATTATAAAAGAAATCTATTTTACGTCAAACCAATCCTCTTAAAAAAGTATTTTTAATTTTAATTTTAAGTAAAAGTCAATAAACACTGTAATTACATGGGGTGCATTTATATAGGTTATTATTCCATGTTCCATTAGACTGACAACGTAATTCAATTGGAATTCCTTCTTGTCCATTTAGTAGTCTATGAGTTGCCTTACATGATTGGTTTGCAATTGTACCGGGTATAGACGGATTTGAACAATTAGCATAGTTACCATTTAGAGTACATTTAATATCTAAACTATCTGATAATAGAGGTGGACACGTTTCTATAAACATAAACATAATGTAATAAAATATCGTGCATAAAATATTTATTTTTTTAAATTGATCATTAAAAATTATACAATTTAAATTACAATACATAACTTACTGAAACACAAATTCTCAGAATTCAATTTCCATTCTCCATTTTCCTGACAAACCCTAAAACCATTTGGATAAGCCTTATGATATCCCACTTCACAGTTCTCAGTTACAATACGAAGAGGATTAATTAATGTGCCATGAGATAATATTTTATCTGATCCTTCATAAGCATATATAATCCCTTCCGCACTTGGTAAAACACATGCATTATTCGTAACCTGGAATAATTTTATTTATAAAAAAATTTTCCAAACCTGATAGCTATGAAGCAGATGTTAACATTTAGCATAAGCAAGTCAATTCAATAATAAAAATTAATAAAAATATCTATTAAGAAATAGTTATATGTTCATCATCATAAAATACAAAATAGTCAATTATATTATTGAACATTTAAATTAATTATCAAGTAGAATAATAATAATAATTATTATAAAACAATTAGTAAATAAACAATATGCAACATTTTTTTTACGTAGAAAAAATATTCAAGCGAATTATCCATTTATTAAGTATCCATTTAATATTATGTCATATTAAGATTACTTGAAATGAAAAATTGTTAAAAATGAACTGTTATAAATCATCACATAAAAGTAAATCTACTCATATTAATACTGATTTCAATTACATATAAAATAAATGATATTTATATTATTACCAGCATATTATCAGTGTCATAAGATGTATATTTTTTATACGTTTCACGAAGCCATTTAATGTGGGAGCTAACATTTGTAAAAACTGCAATTGAAGTATTTGAATTTGGATCCTTGAGACTCACTATTCCGGTTAAATAATAAAAATCAGAATGTAAAAACGTCAAGCCTGCACCACTGTCACCTTGACGAACTCCTGGTCCTGAAATTAAAGATATTTTAATTTAAAAACAACATACGATGATTCTTGAGTGATAGGTATAACAAATAGTTAAATGACAGATGATATACTCATACAGTCATACACATAATACTGTTTTGTTCATTATTTTGTTAATTTTATATTTCAATAATTATGATAAATAAGTTGAAAAATAAATTAATTTCCGTTTGAGCAAATCATAATAATAATTCAATCTATTTTATTTTGTTCCACTTTACAATCCTAAACTCTTACAGCGTCGCTTATGATAATTACATGATTATCAGATACTAAAATATAAAGTTTAATAAGGTATATTTTTAATTAAATAAAAGTTAGTTATATCTATGCGGACAGTAATATATAACAATGTATACAGATGATTATTTTATCATAAAACACTCATTATTTCAAAAAGTATTTATGTTTTCGAAAACATTTTTTTACATAGTTTCAAGTTGCTTTTTCAAAGACTATTCATGTCTTCAAAATGAGTGTTTTATAATAAAAAAATCACAATTTATAACTCAATTGTATATATTCAAAAAAAAAAAAAAATTAAAACATTGATTTCCAATATTAATAATTAATTATTTTATAACCTGATATAGATCCAGCACAAAATTTATCAAAAGTCACAAACTTTTGAAAGTCATTGGTATACATGCTTCGACAAGAATTATAATCAATGTACGGTAAAGTTGCTTCTAATAAAACTGGACTTGGTATGTCTTTTTCTGTATTTCCCCAACCAACAATCTGTGGAAGTATAAAAAAGTTAATAATAAGTAAGATTACTCACTTTTAATGTAACTATGTAAATTTTAGTAATACATTATTTATGTAATTAGTTAATTATAACCCGACAGATTAAAGTTTTATTATTCGAACATCAAACAAATACAAAATAAGAATAGTATTTAATATTTTTTTATTTAAATTATAAGATTTTTTTTTAGTGTTCCTTTTATACAATGCGCTAGACGTAACTTAAGTTGATCATTGTATAAATGCACAATAGTGATTGGTTGCATTATACTTATCTATAAAAAAATCATAATTGTAATATTTATTATAACAAAAACCAACCTTTCCTTGAGCTCCATTTGTTACATTATATCTACCATTCCAATCAACACAAACTGGTGCAACAGCATCACTAATATTAACTCTGTTTGATAACACGATAACAGATATATCATCAGAATAGTACCGATTATATCCCAAATAGTCTTCTTTCAGATAAATTGTTTCCACCTATAAAATTGATTTATTTATAATATAATATTGTTCCTATTTTTTGCTTCTAGGATTCTACTTTTAAACTAAAAACTTACATCCATTATTTGAGTAAAATCATTGTCAATAACTGTGTAATTTCTATAATATTTCCCAACAGCAATTCTATATAGACCATTGTTTATTGATATTCTATTAGATAGCATACCATTTTGCCAAAAACAATGTGATGCTAAAATTTGAATATTTTAAATATTGTTGCGTTTTAAATACGAAATACATGAATAATTCTTACCAGAAACGACTATATTTTCAGCAATAAGTGATCCTCCGCATATCAAGTCATACTTAGAATTCTCTTTATTAAATCGATATACTCCTACATTCCAAGGTGCTGTTCCAACTTGTGCTGTTTTACCATTATCGATCAATAATTGGTGTCCGATATACGATCTACCACATTCTAAAATAATATTTGTATGTAAATATATTAAAATAATAATAATAATAATATAACAGATGAAAATAATTAATATGTAATAATACAAAGGTATAGAATAATGAATAATATAATGAATAATCATATTGTCGAAGGCTTAAGAATATATTAGCGCACTTTTATAACATCATATTACTATAATTTAATAAATGAATGTGATTTTGCACTTACATTATCTAAAGAGAACAATTAATAATTTAATTTTCTGATAATAGAGATTGACATAATTTTTATAAATATAAAAAAATTATAACCAATCATTTCTAAACTCTGGAAATAAACTATTTACATAAGTTTAGTATTTAATTATTTGAATATCGATATTTCAATACATTGCTTACTGAAACATAATTTATCAGATTTAGATATCCATTTTCCATTTCCCTGACAAACCCTAAAACTATTGTGGTGAGCCTTATGATATCCAACTTGACAGTTCTCGATAACAGTGCGATTGTGTTTAATCAATGTCCCGTGAGATAAAATGTCATCTGAACCTTCGTAAGAATATATAACTCCTTCAAGGCTTGGTAAAATGCATGATTTCCTTAAATAATAAAACACTAAGTATTAAAATCACATTTTGACGTCACCCATTCTAATCTACCTAAATTTATAACTGTATTAATTCAATATATGTCTAATCTTCAGGAAGTTCCCTTCTTGGTATTTATTTGCTTTCTAGAATACACGATATTATTATAATAGTTTGAAAATCCAAATTTGTATTTTGCACATATTATTATCTTTATGTTTTTTTAAAATACATCTCATGTTACTCCTGAAGCTTATACACTTATCGATGTTTAACCTTTTCTTTACAAAAAAATGATTCTGATAATAACATCTCAATAAATTTAAAAGTGTAATTTACAGGATAAAGAGGTTTTAAATAGTTTTTTTTTTTTATAAAAATAAAATAATATTTACCTATCAAATATTTTTATTTCAAATACATATCGAAAAAAAATGTTGCAAAATGATACTTAAAAGCATAAATAAAAGTACTCAAAAAACCATCATAAAGAAAGAGAAGATAAAGCAAAAAAAAGTTTTGTGTAATTTATTGTAAGCATACTAAATCAAATTAGCTGGCATGGCTTCGTTTTAGAGGAATAGAAATAAAAAATTAAAATGCCAACCAAATCTGTTATCTACTTAAAACTATGAATAGTGGTGCTTTTTGTACTTGTAGGTTTATTAATAGCTCTAGATTTCATATTATATTTTCTCATTTATAATAAATTACACAATTTAATGACAGTATTATGTTTATTATGGTCATAATCAATTAAATAATTGAATTTTTAAAAAAATTCATAAGTTAACTTTTATTTGAATAAAATCCCTTATAGTCTACAAATAAGCCAATGTTATTTGTATGGCTAAAAAAAATATTAAATACTTTTTATTTGACTCCGTCGTTATTTGTGTTGTATTACTAAGTTTTAGTGTTAATGGATCTGCAGATATAGAAATAGGACCAGGACAATTTTCTTCATCAGATCCATCAGCACACTGTCTTACACCATCACATTTACTTTCTGTATTTACACAAGCCCCATATTTACACCGGAATGTATAATTTTGACACCTTAAATTTAAAATATTTATTAAAGTATAAAAATTACTTTATTAAAATAAACTCACCGAACTGTATTACATAATGCCAAAGTTTCATCAGACCCATCATTACAATCTCGAGTTCCATCACAAATTGATGTTTTATCAATACATTGGCCAGATATACATTTGTATTGGTCTCTGCTTTAAAATAAAAGTAAAAACTTGAATGTAAATTATGTGTAAGGTTTTACAATCAATATTTAATATAAACTATAATATTTTATATTACATATCTAATATAGAAAGTAATAGAAAGTATTACCTTTTGGTGTTTTATATTTTTTTTTTATCAAAAAATTCCAAACTTTAATCACGGGTTTACAAAATAAGTTTGGTAATATTTTTAAAAATTACACATTAAACCAAAACAAATATCATTATTTCAAGGGAAACTCAATATAAATTAAATGGTAATATACCACTATTCTACCGCAACTTATAACTAAAATGAATATTTATATTTATTTGTACTATATACATATTAAAATAAATACTAATACTGTTTAAAGTACAAAGCATTCGTTCAATATTCAGAGATATGGTTAGTTTGATGAAGTAAACCTTTTTTTCAAGATGAACCTCACCAAAATATTTTTATCTCGATTATATATTATATACAGAGAATATATAAATACATACATAAAACAAAATTAAATTATACATGTAGCGTTAGGTTCTCTTCATGATAAATAAAAAAAAGATTGAAAATATTAATTAGAACCAAAGTTATTCCAAAAGTTAGTTCTATCTGTTACAACCTTTAAATATATAATTACATTTATATTTAATATACATATACTATAATAGTATATATACATGAAAAGGTAGTAATCAAGAGTCTTGAGAAATGAATAAGCTTGTATATAATGTATGAATATAAAAAATGTATAATTATTTACAATATGTGTCTACTGTACTACTGTTCTTGTGTATTATTTGATATAAAGGACAAGTGCTCGTTGAGGTTTTTGAGGTCCATGTCTTCCATTTAGCTAACATATTTTTTATTTTTATTTTAATATTATAATAATTACTATTATCATATACCAACATTTTGCATGATGAAACAGTTTGTCGTTTTTCAAGTATTCTATCACAAAACACATGTGTTCCTGAAAAATATAATTTGTAATGTTAAATAGTATCATATTATAAATCAGAATTTTTGTTTTATATTAATATGTTTCTATGTTATATTAAGTTGAGACAGAAACAGTTATATATAATAATAACACTATAACAATAACAAAACTTATAAAATTATAAGTAAACAAGAGAAAAATTAATTAAATATTAATAATATAATTTAAAACTCAAATGCAAAAATAAATAATTGATGTTTGTTATTTACACTTGTGTAATAAAAATCGTTTATCGATCAAAAAGTTTTTAATATTAAAACTATTAAAAATACATCATCTTTTTTTTTTCTAAAAATAAGGTCTAATAAAATTATTTAAAAAAAAATTTTCTCATTTTTTAATGTCAAATATTCTGATATTGAATTAATAATTTTTATAAATTCAATAAAATTATTAATAGTTGGATAATCCGGACACAATTTAAAAATTATCATTAAAAGGTTTCAAATTTATAGCACAAAGTGTGTAATGGTCATTTTATAAATTCAATTATTGACATACGTGATACGTCTCATCAAAATACGTTTGAATCTAAAAAAATATAATACATATTTATTTTATCAATAGAAATATTACACTACAGTTTGTTAAAAATTAAAAACTGAGAAAAAAATGAAGACCAATTTTATATATTACTTTTTTTCTCGTGTACTTGTTTCGATTTATTGAAGCTCTATATATTATACAGATAACGTTAACTCAGCTGTAGTCCCAAAATATTTTATACAAATAGCCAAATAGGTAAACCACGTACTTTCTACATGTTATTTTTAATTACAAAAATTTAACCCGAGTAAAAGTAATACAATAATTTTATTTTAAGTCTTTTTTTTAGGTTTTTGTTTTAATTTATTAGTATATTATCATATTATACTAAATAATAATATAAATATATTTAAATTTAATACATGTGTAAAGTATACGGTTATATAATATTATTTTTATTGATAACATTTTTTATCACATCACTTTAAATTTGCTTAATTAATATAATATATTTATGTATGGCAAATTTTTGTTTTCAACAAATTATATTTTTGTATTAATAACTAAAAACATTTCAATATAGATGGAAACATTTTTACCTACATATTACTTTATATCACCAACTTGACTATCTATTTAATGTTATTTATATTTATATTGTAAACAATATTATCAAATATTACAAGTACGTACCAAAAATTAAACATGAATATATGAACCAGGAATACGTAACCTTCATGGCTAATGATGAATTAATATTGAAGCGAAATTTTTTAATATATTATATAAATCATGTAAACATCACTTAAAAATATTCTATAAACTTGTACTTATATAATATATTATCTCACTGTTATGTTTATTAAAAACTTAAAAATTGTTGTAAGAAATTAATTAATATTGAACTTTATCAGTAAAGAACATCATTTTCAAAACGATCTGTATGTACTGTATGAACGATTATAATATCACAATTATTACAACTAGACAACACATAATTTTAAGTCTTCTAGATTAGTATTGCAAAATTCAAGTTATCAGTCGGTGTTGATAATAATTTTTGTGTATTACCTATACGAAGAACTTCGTTCGTATACTCGACCAAATAACAGACTACGTAGATAGATTATTAAAATTAAGTGAGTAAAAAAAAATGTATTAAAATTCAGTGTACAGCTAGCCCTACTACTACATCCAGAAACTAATTTCGATTTAAATATACAGTATTAAATGTAAAACTAGTTATTTCGATTTAATGGGTATGCGTATTCATAAATGTTATAAACAGTTTATATGTAAATCTTAACTAATTTATTTATTGGTTTGGTACCCCATATCCATTTTTGTTTAATAAAATTTATTACATTCTCATATAAGTATTATAACAAAATTAAAAAATTTTAACCCAATTTTTAAGATATTAAATATTACTATGTAGTTGTAGTAAATATAATAAAAATTGTTGTATATTATTTTCCGTTTCTTCAATAATTTATAAATTCGCCTAAACGTTCAATTAATTACTTGCACAAATGATGTATAAGAGGTAATTTTTGGGTTATTTACCCAAATGAATAACGCCATGTCAAACACCTAGTGTGGCCATTAAATCTATATATTCTTATTAGTTTCAACATTTCGTGAAAAAAAAATGAATACTTATGTGAATAAATACCAATGAGCAATCCTCAGTAGATTTCGTCAATATGGTCAAGACTAAAAAGATTTTGATTCTCCATTTTTATTTTTACCAATAAAATTATAAAACAGATTATTATTTACTAAAAAACTGGTACGTATACATTATTATTAAATATTCACATTAGATAGATTAAATAAATATATTAAACAATTTTTTATTTATTAGATTTATTCATTGTTGTCATATATTAACATAATGCCATTAAAAAATGATTTTAATTTTGTATTCTCGTATTGTTGACGTTGATTTAAGTTTCTAAAAACTAAACATGAACATAATAACCGATAATGCATCACCTTAGTGAGTAATGGTAAGCTCTAATTAAACCAAAAATATTTTTAATTATAAACCATAAATGACAATACAATGATTATTCCAAATTAACGACAATTATAACTAAATAATATTTTATTATAGTAAAATATATTATGGTTTTATATAATAAATTGTATATAATAAACACAGATAAACACAACTTGAAAATTAATACATTCTCAACTTTATAGTTTAAAAAATATTCAGTCGATAATAGCAACAAAGATTTTATTACTATACACAGAGTTTCGGATCTCTATAATACAATATCATGATATTGGTATGTAAACGGTGTTGGTTTGTACATCTCTTACCAGCTATATGTGTTTACATGATCAATCGAAGGACAAACTACATAGATAGATGGCAATGAACATAAGTGAGTAAGTACAAACTTGTTTTAAAATTGAATGTATTATTATACTGCTACATCAAATTCCGCTTATTTTGTTTTATGTATCAAATCGTATATTAATTAATACGCGTGTGACTGATTTTTCGCATTATAATTTAAAGGCAAACAAAAAAACATTTACTGTAAATAATTTTTGAATACCTAACTAAATTTATTTAACTATATAAAAATTGTATATACAACACTGTAGTACTTTTTGTGTCTAGCCTGTTTTTATTGCCCACGAAATACCGAAAGCCTTCGAAAGGTGAATTAATCAGACGTCACAACCATGTTGATTCTTTACCGTGGTGGGGTCTACCCTCCAACCACGTCATTCATTGACCAGTGATTTATTTTTCTTATTCTACACGGCCTATCTACCGTTCATATCTTATACGGCTTTATATGTTCAACCGTTTGCCTTGTAAATAAATCCGATAGATAACCGTCCGAAATTGGTATAAATAATAACAGCTTGTAATACAGAATTCGAAATAGATTATTTGTGTACACTTCTGAATTGAAAAAAATGTTTAATATTTGATTTCA
The DNA here is from genome assembly GCF_020882245.1 of Rhopalosiphum padi. Lineage (NCBI taxonomy): Eukaryota > Metazoa > Arthropoda > Insecta > Hemiptera > Aphididae > Rhopalosiphum > Rhopalosiphum padi. Next base: position 3,741,104 of record NC_083598.1, on the reverse strand, counting down.
ATTTTAATATTATACTATTTTTATTTATTAGAAAAATGAAAATTTGTATGCCGTAATATATGAATTTAATAAAATCACTATTTAATTTATTCAGATACGTATTTCTAAATAACTTTTGTCAAGCTTTATTGAATACATATTCTGAATAAGGATTCTGAAAATAATAAAATATTGTTCAAAAAACGTACCATTAACATTTGTTTAAGCATCAATAAAAAAATGTAATTAAGTTTTATATAAACAAATAAATGTGCAAAGATGAACTGTCAAAAATTGTGACACAAAAGTAATAATCTATTCATAAATAAATATTTCAATATTGTGTTCGATTACAATGAAAACAAATTATTTGATATTAATCATTATTTGTATACAGCATACTAAGCCATTGAATGTGAAACTTAATATCTGTAAAAACCGCTACTGAATTGTTTGCGTGTGGATCGTTGATACTCATTACTCCAGTTAAATAATAAGAATTAGAATGTAAAAACGTTAAGCCTCCCCACCACTGTCACTTCTACGAGCCCTTTGTTCTGAAATAAAAAAATTTTTTATTTAAATCACAAAATTATAGATATAGAAAATCATTCTAAAAATCATTAAAGGGGCCTTGCAACTGCCATCAATTTTAGCTCAAAAAACCTTAAATTTTGATAAAATTAATGTTAATTATTTAAGATGTCAAATTTTGATTCTAAACAAAATTTTAAATCAGCAAAACATTGTCTATTGATTGTACTTTGTAAAAATTAAATCTTATATTATAATATAATATATGTAACGAAACCCCTTTATAATTCAAATTTGCAATTCTAAACGTACACAATGCCGAATATAATAAGTATATATGCTTAGTAGATAAAAAATGCTTAAGTTTAATTAGATTAATCGTTGATCAAAAATAGTAAGTAATAATTATAATCAATGGTAATACTCTTAACTATGTATATAATTGAATTTTATTTGTTGGAAAAAAATTGAAAAAATGATTTCAAATATTAGTATATAAATATTGTATTACCTTATTCAGACCCAGTACAGAACTTTTCAATAGTTACAAACGTTTGAAAACCATTTTTATACATGTTTTATACATGCTTCGACAAGAATTATGGTCGATGTACGGTAAACTGGCTTCTAATAAAATGGTACTTGACACGTCTTTTTCTGTTTTACCCCAACCAACAATCTGTGAAAGATGAAAATAGTTCAGTAATGTATAGGATTACTCTCTTATTGTAACTATGTAATTTTTGGAAATGACTAATAAGTTTAATAATTTAATTAAAATCTGACTGATTAAATAGTTGAAAGACTAATTTTAGAAATCAAACAAATATGAAATAATAACATGTTTAGTGATTTCACTAATTAAATTACATGATTTTAACAATTCACTTTGTACCAGCGATTGGCCACGGATGAGTTAATTGCTCAGCTTTTATAGGATAGCTAAAAAAATAAAAAAAAAATGTGTATAATGGATTATTACTAAAAGTTAAAATTTTGCAAACACTAAAAAAAAAAATTAACGTTTTCGTAATGTGTACAATGTTTCGAACAGATTCGTATGTCATTCAACGACGTCACAGCCTCCGAATAATCGGATCAGAATCGAATCGCACGCGTTGTCAGATCATTACAGTGGCACACGAGACGTGCAGTTCAAACGAGAGCGATACACCCGTAACGCGGAACTCTGACGAGTCACTGGAATTGTGCCATCTGCTCACTAGATCCGACGTACGCGCGAATCGTATAAGAATAACAAGAACGATAATAAAAAAAAGAAAAGAAGAATCTAGAACCTTCCCCGAGCTTCCACCCTCCCCACATCAGTCGGAAAAATTAAAAGTTAAAATAATAAACAATTATTTATTATAATTTATATTAAAGTTTTTATATTTCTTTGTTGTATTTTTTTCCTACAATAATATATATTATTATTATGTAAAAAATTCATTTTTATTGTCAACAATTGGCATTTATAACGATGGAGGGTTATTAGATCACGTCACAAAAATAATTTATCTATATAGTATATGTATTGTATACTTAATAGAACTTATCAATTTTGAAATTGTATATTATTCTATATTAAATTAAATTAAATATTCAATCCAATGATTGAGTCACTAATTAGAGAGAAAATCATTAAACTTGACTGTGATTTATAAATGGAAATATATACTTACTATTATTATGTACCAGTAGCATATATATTTTTAACATAAAAATCAAAAAACAATTATTTGAATATGTGGTTTAAAATATCTAAGTTTTGTAATGAACTAATTGGCAATATTCTTCAAAGAGATTTTTTTCATTCGGATTATGAAAAAGCTGCACATTTAGCTACAACGCAAACATTGCCTAACTGTCAGTTAATAACATGTACATTTCATTTAGGCCAAAGTTGGTATAGGCAAATAGTAAAACATAAAAACTTATCGAAAGCGTATTTAATTAAAAATTCTGAAGTCGGATTGTGGCTCAAATTTTTTTTTGGTCTATCATCTTTGCCACCAGCCGAAGTTGGAGATGCATTTGGACACCTACATAGACGAAAACTGATAGTTCCTCCCTCATTTGTGGGCGTCATCACCAATATTTGACCATCCCAGAACCACAAATGGACCTGCAGAATCATTTCATTCTCACTTTAACAAACAATTTTACACACCACGCCCTCATGTACATCAATTCATTGCAGTATTATTAGAAATCCAAACTGAAAATATGATTAAAATCAATTCCATTTCAAAAAATATCCCTAACGCGCAACGAAAAGAAACTATAAAAAAAAAGAGTTTGTGCAAGAAACATGGAATAAATATGAAAGAGGGAACATTAGCCAATTAGAATACATAAAATGTTTAGGTTTAAAATATCAGGCTGATAAATTACTTTAAACTGTACTATAATTAAATTATATGTAATTTTATTTATAATTGTTGACTTATTATTAATTATTTATGTGTTATACTCGTATGTTTTTTGGCTGTAAATTCCTTATGCTTTATATGATTTTTGAATGTAAATTATTTATATTTTATATGATTTTTGACTGTAAATTACTTATATTTTATATGATTTTTGACTTTTTTATTATTAATTATTCATATTTTATATGATTTAGTTTAATTAATTGTTGAGTGTATATTATAAGCATTTTCATACCGCTCAAACGGTAGTTTTAGTTGACTAAACCCTCACCCAAACGGACTATATTTTGGGTCAATTCGACCAAACAATCTACGCCCAACGGTATACATTATAGCTAATACCTAGCTATTACAATTTACAATCTACAATTTAGTATTCATTAAATTATTTTAAAATGTAAAACTATACAGCCCTATGTTTAGCAGCTAATGTTATTTTGATGTAGGTAATAGGTATATACATTTATACATAAATATTAAAAACAAATAATAAGTACATAATTCGTAGAAATTTTATTTTGTATAATTATAAATAATACAGTGCTTATATATTTGATTATATTATACAAACGCAATTTATATTTAAAATTAAATAGTATAAATGTATAATAGTAAATACTATGGCTAATGGCTATAGCATGTCTACGAAGTTCAAAACCTATTTTTGTTACAATTTCCGTACAATAACTGCACTTTAATCTCGTTTCTCGACCATTTTAAACACCAAATTTAATATAACTGATACGTACAATTTTAAATTAATTATATTATGCTTATGTATTACCTATAATAATAATGACGTATTAAATTTAATTTTGATGAACATTTGTTCAAAATGAATTTGTTAAAAATTGTTATGTAACAGTAAAAATATATTCATAACAATTTTAATTTTAATTAGACATAGAATTTGTCATTTAAGTATTATGCTATTGGGCTTAAATATAATTATGTTATCGCTTGTTTAAGAAGCATATTTGTTATACAGTTCACGAATCCATTGAATGTGGTATTTAACATCTGTAAAAACTGTAACTGAATTGTTTGTATTTACATCCTTGACACTCAGTACACCAGTTAAATAATGAAAATCAGAATGTAAAAACGTTAAACCTGCACCACCGTCGCCTTCACGAGGTGTTTGTTCTGTAATAAACAGATAATTTATTCAAAAAACAGCAATTGATCATACAATTTTTCTTGAGCGATAGATACAATACAGATAATTATGGATTTATTGTTAATTATATATGATAATAACAATATCAAATATAATTAAACAATCATTTTGCCTTTGAGCAAATAATAATTGTATATATTCAGAGAATAACATTGAAAATTATTACTTTCAATGGAGTTTATTAATAATTTAGATTTGCAGTCCTAAACTCACTCATTGACGGATATTATAGATATTTGCTTAATAGATACTAAATGCTCACGTTTAATAAATTATATTATTGATTAAAAATTGTTAGTAATATCCAATGGTAATGTATTAAAAATGTATATAATTAAATAATGGTTGTTGAAAAAATAATTTTAAATACTATTAATTAAATATTGTTTTACTTAATTTAGATCCGGCACAGAACTTATCAGAAGTCACAAACGTTCGAAATCCATTTGTATACATGATTCGACAAGAATTATGATCGATGTACGATAAAGTTGCTTCTAATAAAACGGGGCTAATTATGCTTTTTACTGTTTTTCCCCAACCAACAATCTGTAAAAGAATAAAAAGTTTTTTAATTTAATATTATTCACGTTTAGCTTAACCATGGAAATGTTGGTAATATTTAATTAGTATAATTAGGTAATTAAAATCCGACTATTAGAGTTCTATCGTTTGAAACTTAAACATCTATAAAATAATAACAATTTTTAGTGGTTTTTCAATTATTTAAAGTACCTATTTTAAGTATGAATAATAATAAGTGTATTATTACTCATTAATAATACGTTTTAATTATTAAACAGACAAACCTTTCCTTGAGCTCCAATTAGTACATTATATTTAGAACTCCAATCAATACAAACTGGTACGACACCAGCACTAATAGGAACTTTGTTTTTCAACACGATAACAGCTATATCTTCAGCATGATTTCCGTTAGCTCCATAATAACCTTCTTTCATATAAATTATTTTCATCTATAAAATAGTTTAATTTCCAATAGATATTATTATATCATGCCTATTATTATTAGTTTTTAAGATACTACGTTTCATTTAATAACTTACATCTATTATTTGAGTGAATTCATTGTCAATAACAGTGTAATCACTAGTATATTTTCCAACGGCAACTTTGTATGAACCATCGTTTATCGATAATATATTGGAGAGCATTTCTTTTCTATAATAACAATGAGCCGCTAAAAATTTAATTTAATTATTATTAATTCTTTCTTTAATATATTGTTTAGTTTTTACCAGAAACGACAATATTTGGAGCAATTATTGATCCTCCACATATTAAAAAATACGTGGAACTCTCATTAATAAACCTATATATTCCAACATTCCAAGGTGCAGTACCTACTTGCGTTGTAGCACCATTATCGATCAATAACTGATGGCTGGCGTATGGTTTACCGCAATCTAAAATAATATTTAAATGAAAGAATAGAGGACAATATTATTAAGTTATATCGCCTATATAATAAAGAATAAGTCAAATTGTTGAACGCATAAGAGGATGTTAGCGAACATTTATAAAATCATCTATTATTATATAATAATTTTTACTGTATGACATATCGAGTTATTTCAATATTGTCTCATAAAAATGTTATAATGTTTATTTAAATAGGAAAATATATATATTTACTTTTAAGTCGAATACAGAGTAAACTAATGTGAAACCAATATACAAAACCGTCAATAATATATACTATATAATTTTATTATAGTTGATTTTATTCTAAATTCTTACAAATTATAAAAGAAATCTATTTTACGTCATACCAATAATTTTCCTTGATTTCATATGAGTGAGAAAGAGAAATCAAATATAGCGAAGATATCCTCTTAAAAAAGTATTTTTAATTTTAATTTTTTTTATAGAATATATGGACATTGAATGAATATAATAATTGTACATTATTACACATAGTAATTTATAATTGAACATTAATAAAATGGTCAGTTCATTTACTATAATTAAAACTTGCTAAGTAATTTTTTATTGTGAAGACATTTTAAGATATATTGCACGGATCCGAGTTGAGTGATCCTGAAAGCTGATCTGTTTTTACTTTAATAATACATAAAAAATATAATAATCATTTGGATACAGTTATAGTAATATAGTTCATAAAATTAGTAAAACATACAGAATCGAGTAAAAGTCAATAAACACTGTAATTACATGGGGTGCATTTATATAGGTGATTATTCCACGTCCCATTAGACTGACAACGTAATTCAATTGGAGTCCCTTCTTGTCCATTTAGTAGTCTATGAGTTGGCTTACACGATTGGTTTGCAATTGTATCGGGTATAGACGGATTTGAACAATTAGCATAGGTACCATTTAGAGTACATTTAATGTCTAAACCATCTGATAATAGAGGTGGACACGTTTCTATAATCATAAATTCATAAACATATTATAATCAAACACCGTCTATATAAATTTTTAACATTTGAATAGATAATTTATAATTAGCCTAAAAATAACTATACATAACTTACTGAAACACAAAATTTCAGAATTCAATTTCCATTCTCCATTTTCCTGACAAATCCTAAAACTATTTGGGGAAGCCTTATGGTATCCAACTTCACAGTTCTCAATTACAATATCATTAGGATTCACCAATGTGCCGTGAGATAAAATTTTATCTGAACCTCCATAAAAATATATAATACCTTCCGCACTTGGTAAAACACATGCATTATTCGTAACCTGGAATAATTGAATTTAATAAAATATACTATATTTACTAATTTTTCCAAACCCGATAGCTTTGAAGCAAAAGTTAACACTTAACACAAATAAGTCAATTCAATAATAAAAAATTAATAATAATACCTATTAAGAAACAAATATACAAGTATAATTATATCATAGTCTGTGAAATTGTTGAGATTTTATTTTAATATTGTCCAGTAAAATAATAATAATTATTGTTATATAATAATTAGGTGTACAATGCAACATTTTTTTACGTAGAAAAACTATTCAAATGCATTAAGTAGTAACACTTATTAAATGTAACACGTTGGTATTATCTATGTACTAATATGTCATATTAAGTTTAATTGATATGAAAAATTGTTAAAAACTAACTGTTACAAATCAATACACAAAACTAAGTCTATTTATATAAATACTGATTTCAATAAACTATACATAGAATAAATAATTTGTTTATGATTACCAGCATATTGTCACTACCAGAAGAACTATATTTATAATACAGTTCACGAAGCCATTTAATGTGGCGCTTAACATCTGTGAAAACTGCTATGGAATTATTTGCATTTGATTCCTTGACACTCACAATCCCGGTTAAATAATAAAAATCAGAATGCAAAAACATCAAACCTGCACCACTGTCACCTTGACGAACTCCTTGTCCTGAAATTAAAGATATTTTATTTTAACGACAACAATAAATCATACAACCATTCTTGAGTGGTAGGTATAACACATAGTTAAATGACAAATTATATACACAGTACACATAGGTTTGTTGTTAATTTTATATTTTAATAATAATTATAAATAAATTGAACAACAAATTATTTTGCATCACTAAAACAGCACCGTTTATAAAAGATACGATTAATAAGTTGTATTATAAATATAAAATAATGGTTTACATTTGTATACATACAAATATTTGAATAAAATTGTATATTATTATAATATAATGAAAAAAAATTGAAATATTAATTTAAAATATAAATAATTAAATATTTTACCCGATGTTGATCCGGCACAAAATTTATCAAAAGTCACAAACTTTTGGAAATCATTAGTTCTATACACGTTTCGACAAGAATTATAATCAATGTACGATAAAGTTGCTTCTAATAAAACCGGACTTGGTATGTCTTTTTCCGTATTTCCCCAACCAACAATCTGTAGAAGCATAAAATAGTTTAATAATAAGTAAGATTACTCACTTAAAATGTAACTATGTAAATATTTGTAATTAATAATTTATGTAATTCGTTAACTATAACCCAACTGATTAAATGTTTAATGGTTTAGTCATTTAAATAATGAGATATTTTTAGTGTTCTATTTTATACAATAAAATTCTTACAGTAATTGCCCATCTTATAAATTAACAATGGTGATTTGTTGTATAGTACTTATTTTTAAATAAATCATAATAATTGTAACATTTTTTTTTTTTAAAACCAACCTTTCCCTGAGTTCCATTTGTTACATTATATCTACCATTCCAATCAACACAAATTGGTGCAACAGCATCACTAATATTAATTCTGTTTGATAACACGATAACTGCTATATCCTCAGAATAGAACCGTTCATATCCATAATAATCTTCTTTCAAATAAATTGTTTTCACCTATACAATTTATTTATTTATAATATAATTTTATAACTGTTTTTAGTTTCTTATATTCTACTTTTAAACTATAATAACTTACATCCATTATTTGAGTAAAATCATTGTCAAGAACTGTGTAATTTCTATCATATTTCCCAACAGCAATTTTATATAGACCATCGTTTATTGATATTCTATACTCAATACCATTTTTCCAAAAACAATGAGCCGCTAAAATTTTTATTTCATTTATTATCGTTGCTTTTTAAATTCGAAATGTTTATATGTTTTTTTACCAGAAACGACTAAAGTTGGACTAATTATTGATCCTTCGCATATCAAGTCATAGTTGGAATACTTTTTATTAAATCGGTATACTCCAACATTCCAAGGCGCTGTTCCAACTTGTGCTATTCTGCCATTATTGATCAATAATCGATGTCCGATATACGATCTACCGCACTCTAAAATAATACTTGAAAGTAATTACAGATGAAAATAATTAATATATAATAATACATATTAAATTAAAAATAAATCAAACTGTTGATTGCTTGAGAATATGTTAGCCCACTTTTATAATATCACATATTACAATGAGTATAAAGAATAATATATTTGAGAGCATGATGTATCAAATTGTATATTATTTCAAGACAATGCTTCAATGTTAATTTTAATTTACGAAAAAATATTTTTATTTTAAATTTGAATACAAAGGGAAATAGTAATAAAATGTAATACCAATATGTCAAACACTCGAAATTGCACTATTCTATAAATTTTTTTTATGAAGGTGATATATGTATGACGTATGTTGGAAGTAAATTTGAGAGAAAAACAAATATTCTACTTACATTATCTAAAGAGAACAATTAATCTTTAAATTATCTGTTAATATTAATAAATTGATATAACAATGCATAACGTACTGAAACATAGTTTCTCAGATTTTGATGTCCATGTTCCATTATTCTGACAAACCCTAAAACTATTGGGGTAAGCATTATGATATCCAATTTCACAGTTCTCAATAATAGTGCGATTGTGATTAATCAATGTTCCGTGAGATAAAATGTCATCAGAGCCTTCATAGGAATATATAACTCCTTCAAGGCTCGGTAGAATGCATAAATTCCTTAAATATTAAAACGTAAAAATTAAAATCATTTTGACGTCACCCAACCTAATCTTCGTGAGTTTATAATGAATTAAATCATGATATGTCTAATCTTCTAGGAGTTTCCCTCTTGATGTTCTTTTGCCTCTTTTAATATACGACATTATTATTAGTGTCATACATTTAGAATTTTTATTTAGCAAGTAATGCTACTTTAAATTATTAAAGTTATTAATTTATTTATGCAAACTTTAAATTTTGAAAATTTAAATGTTTTAATTTGACTACGAATACCCCAACTTTTGTTTTATGTAGTAGAAATAGTGTAAATAAATTCACACAACATTTGTAATTTCTATTATTTATTTGGTAAAAAAACTAATACCATAGATATTGTATAACAATACAATATCTACAAAATGAAGTCCCTTGTACTCTATGCGTGACTACGGATGACATTATTTCTATTTGGGTTGGTGCTAAAATATGATCTCTTTGGATTTCTGCACAACCGTTTACAATTTTATTTTTAACATTTTAAATAACGCGAAATCGCACGAAAATTTGTAAAATCATAGAATAATTGTCGATACGGCCTAAAACAATTCGGTCTATCAAAATTTAGTACTTAAAACGCCTATTTCTTTTAAAAAAAATGAAATTTATATTCCTCGTGCGCCCAGTATAAGATATAAACATTTTAAAATCATCAAAAAATGTGTATTTATAGGTGTATTTCCATCCTCCTTCCAAAAATCCTGTATCAATATGTGGTCATTAGACTGGAATATTTCACGTAACTTTTAAAATAAATATAAGTATAATATAAATATATATATATATATAATGAAAATATTCTAATATATCGCATGCCACCTGAGGTACTCGTGCTATTGATTAGTCATATACAATACGTGACAAAAAGTGAGTAAAAAAATGTAGTATAAATTGAATTAATAGAACCATAGAAAACAAAACAAACGCCAATTACATCCGTACTGCTCTAATATTAATTACAGATAGTAGCGCTTATAGCTTTATTATGTCATTATATTAAATACATTTTATATTAAATGTTATAAATTAAAACAAATAAGACAATTAAATGACAATATTTTTTTATAAGAGCCATATTTAATTAATAAACTCAACTTTTGGACATATCCTTTATTTCCCTTGTTTTTGAAAAACTCACAAATAGTTTATAAATAATACGCAAATTTTGTTCATTAGACTTAAATTAAATAATAAATACTTTATATTGGACTGTGTTGTAAGTTGTATTGTGTTATTAATAGATTTTAGTGTTATTGGCTCCGAGATTGATTTAGGCACAATACATTTCTCTTCATCAGATCCATCAGCACAATGTTTTACGCCATCACATTTACTGTCCTCATTGACACAAGCCCCATACTTACACCGAAATGTATTATTGTCACACCTTAAATTTGAATGATTTAGTTAAGTACAATGGTTATATTTTGATAATAAACTTACTTAACTGTTTCACATAATGCTAAGGTTTCATCAGACCCATCGATACAATCAGGATTTCCATCACAAGTTAATGGTCCATTAATGCATTGGCCAGATATACATTTATACTGGTTTTCACTTTAAAATAATAAAAAAAAAAACTTAAATGTCAATATGTGTAAAGTTTTGAAATCGACATTTTATTTAGAATATAATATTCTATTCAACATACCATTTAGAATAATATGTATATTTAGGTTATTATTCTTCAATGAGGTATTATACAAAAAATTATGTTCATAATTTCATAACCAGGGCTAGAATTTATTTGTAATAAAAAATTCCAAATATTTATTTTATTTACCAAAATATGCGAAAATATGCATTTAAATTTTTATAATATAAGCACAGAAATATAGTTACAAAAAAAATATTTATTTATTGAAATATATAAGTGATTAGCTGTTTGTCTTAATATAATGTAATTTAGAAATAAGATAAAATAAAATAATTTAGAAATAAAATTAATAATTTACATTCAATAGCGGAAATACGTGTGTTATATGCTACGACCACATATTTTTTTTTAAATTTTCGATTATACATAATTGGCGATTGGATCGTAGTATTTATTGATATTGACTAATTCTCCGTTCAACTTCATATAATGTAGTTTGCGAATATTTAAATAAAAAAACATTTCCTGGTGTTAAATTACAACTGAAATTATCCTCGTCCGATACATCATTCAATATTTTATTTATTGATTGTAGAGTTTTAAATCTATTATTTTTTTGTAAAACCAAGGATATTTTGTTTTTTAACTTTATAAATTATGTTTATCGTCTATCTTTCTCCGTCAAACTATTGAATATTTTATTGCATACCTATATTGTACCGTAGTTTTATATTTATAAAAATAAAATTCATGTTTAGAAAAACCCAAGTTTATACTTTAATCGGTAAGGCTAGAATTAAATACGAAATATTAATATTAAATTATAAATATTAATTACGAAATATATTATAAAATATAGATTTTTCGCATTCTTATAGTCGAAATATGCAATAATATTCTTTTCATTCAATATATGCAATAATATGCATTTTATCCAAAATATGAAAAACATGCAAAATAAAAACAAAAATCTCTATGTTATGATTCATAACACATTTATATATTATTCTTACAATTATTAATTGTCATTAGTATCAAATAATTTATAGGTTATAATGATATATTTAACTATATATTTTAAACTGTGAACTCATGGGTCCTCACAAGAACATGTTCTTGAAGATTTAATAAAAAAATAATTATGTAGATTGTGTAGAAAAATTAATATTCAGGAATGTGTTTTTAGTTTGATAAATTAAATGTCTTATAAATATGAATAAAATAAATATTCTTAAAACCCGCTTACAGGCATTTGATTGATCCATTGATGTGTAGAGTACTGTTTATAGAGCTTTGTTTACATTCGGGTAAGTTTTCGTCAGAGCCATCGACACAATCGTTTTTACCATTGCATTTCGTACTTTTATCCACACAAGCTCCATATTTACATCGATATTCATGACTTTGGCATCTATTTCATACAAATTTATACATAATATTAAATTCAATTATAACTATCTATTTATTGTTGTCTTAAGCTATAGTTATATTTATTTCATACGTTTGTCTAGCACATAAGTCGTTAATCTCGTCTGAACCATCTGAACAATCCGCTTGACCGTCGCAAATAGTTGACGTCTCGATGCACAGTCCATTTGAACAATTAAACGCATTCTCGGGATTTCTTGAATTGTAAATTCAAAATTAAATTTATCATACAACAAATAATGATTATAAATTACAATTAATTTTATCACCATAGCTCATTATGCCATTTCTTTTACATTAATTATTTTTTAAATCAACGAATTTTAGTTAAGTGATGTCTGCAACTGTTGTGTAGCACATGTGCTTACTGGTTACCCATGCTTTTCATTTAATTTAACAGTTTCTAAATACACTACATCTAAAAGGCTGTATACTACATAATCGTTATATTGTTAACTTATAATATTCTAATTTATCCCCCAGCCAACCATCACTATCCAGTCTTGAAACTGGAAAACTTTAGTTAAGATTATAATGACTTCATATTATTTTAATCCCACTAGACTGCAAACAAGCTTCTGCACTAAATGAAACACTTTTTATAGTCCTTTATTTTATGTCCGATATTCTATTCTAAGAAAAATAAGACAGTGACATTAATATCGTATAACTCTTCAGTTATAGAAGATAATATGTAAACCAAACTTATACCGGAATCTAGGAAATTATTGAGTAAAATAATACACAAACAAAAAAAACCCATATATTGAATTATTTGGAGTAATACAAGATTTATTTTCAAAAGTTCTAATTTGATAAAAAATGATTACTTTATTCAATTTAATAATAATAATTTTTATAATTTCTGGTCTGATTGTATATGTTGGTCGTTGGGGTAATTAAATTGGTATAAAAAAAAATTATGTTAAAATTTTTAAAAGTTTCGTTGAAACATAAATAAAATGCGTGGTTAGGTAACGAATAACTCTTCTCCCCCAAATTCAAATCTAAGTACAACACTGGTTAGGTTTGGTTAATTTTTAAAAACAATTAAATTGCTCATAACTTAAAAAAAAAAACAGTTAGTCATCTTCTTTAAAAGGTATTTCTTCATCATTTTAGGTGTAGATACTTTCGTATTATGTACAGCCGGTCACTTCCCCCGGAACACATTGTATAAATATTATATAGAATACATATTATATGTAATTACTCGTATATTGTAACACACATATGATATAAATATATTATACATTAAAAGGTAGTAAACTAGAGTTTGCGCGTTATACATACAATTATACAAACAATAAATCAAATATATAAGTTGGCATAAAATAATGCATGAATGCAATAAATGTATAATAATTAACAGTAGGTGTCTACAGTAGAGTATAGCTTGTGTTTGTGTATTATCTGATATGGGGACCTAGGACTCTTTGAGGTTTTTGGAGTCTACGCTTCCCTCCGAGCTACTATATTTTCAATAAAATAATTATAAAAACATTAAAGTAACCAACACTGAGCATGATGTTAAAGTTTGTCGTTTTTCAAGTATTCTGTCACAAAAAACACTTATTCCTGAAAAAAATAAAATTTAATGCAAATTGATGTAATATTAAAAATCAGAATTTTCTGTTTTATTGTGGTTTTTTATTATATTAGCTTAAAATGGAAATAGTTATAATAGGCTTTTTTTTGAAAATTTTTGTTAAAAGATTCAGATACGTGTTTATATATTAATATATTATTCGTGCTCGAATATTTTTTAACTTATTGAATACCTATACTCCGTGAATTAGATAGAAAAAGTAGTTGTATAAGTTTAAAATTCTGTAATGATCGCTTTATGAAATCCAATGATGTAAGTTGAATGGTTACTAGTTATTATAAATACGTCTTATCATTATTTATTAGTATACGTATTATACGTATTATCGTTTATTAAATAATAATACCAATAAAATTTAATTTAATACTAGTATGTTCTATGCAGGAATGTAGGATACATTATTAAAATATTATTTTTTATAAGTTTTTAAAATTGACGAATTTTTTTTATCACATTTAAATATTGTTTAATTAGTGTAATATATTAACATATGAAGTACCTATCGTTGATTTCAAAATATTTGTAGTTTGTATTAATAATTAAAAACCTACAATTTTTTTATCATTCACCAACTACCTTTTTAATGTTCTATAGTTTTATATTATAAACAAAATCAACATAGATATTACGTACCAAGAATTAAACATGAATGTATTAACCAGAAATACGTCACCTTCATGACCAATGACGAATTAATATTGAAACAAAACTGTGTAATTCATTAGATAAATTAAATAAACTTCACTAAACATTCAACACTATTTTACAAATATTTAGATATTATGACATTACTGTAATGTATAAAAACAATAAAAAAATATCTGTAAAGAATAAATTAATATTAAACTTCACTAGAAGTTATCATTTTTAAAACGATATTTAATAAATAATATATATTACAATATTATAATATATACGATTATAACTACACAACACATAATGCTAAAGCCAAAGTACAGACTACGTACACAGGTAATGCAAATTAAGTGAGTAAGCAAAATTGTTTTAAAACTAATTGTACATCCCTACTGCTACGTCCAGCAACTAATGATATTTTGACGTAGATATACATTATTAGCTGTAAAACTAGTTATTATGATTTAACAGGTATGCGTATCCAACAGATGTGACTCGAGCTGAGTAAAAAAAAAAAAAAAATCGTAGTGGCCACTAACGTATAGTAACAGGAAACCGAGTTGTATCATTGAAAAACCGTATTTTGTACAGTGCAAACAACTGAATATAATATAAAGTCGTATAAAGTATTAATTGATCAGAATTTTTTCGTAGATGGGAACAGGAGAAACATTCAAGCAGATTGGTAAGATGGCTTAAACGTTATAACCAAAAATGTACTTTTAAGACCAATTTTTCGTAGGCGACTAAAATATCGTAAAATACTCTCTTATCTGTTCTGCCGCTCATCCATCCCACTACTCTCATTGTTGCTGTTGTGGCGGTAATCTAGACGTACGACGAGTGACGGCGATGCCGCACCCACGGACAATTAACGACTGTAACGGCGCACCACGTGATTACCGTCTACATTTGGTGTTTGCGTTTCGTCATTTTAAAAATGATAAAAATTCATCTTTAGGTTTAAAAATGTAAATTATGAATTTTTTTTTAAAAAAAATATCTAATATCAAACCAAAAAACTTAGTTATAACAACGTGTAAATAAAATTTTAGTTAAAAAATATTCTTATAGTGATATTACATTACATGTTAGTAATTATAAAACCTTTAAAAGACATTATATAATATGGAAACTAAGTAAAATTACCTCTTGTAATATTTCAAATACTTATGACGACAAATTAGATCAATTCTAAAGTTATACACATATTCACTATTTCGTTTACCTACTTCTTGGAAGAAAGGTATGGCTGTTATACCTGTACATTCTAATTATTTACACCTAACAACAGATTGTGGAAAAAAATAATTAAGTACATAACCGTTAAAAGAAGTATCCATTAAGTCAGGTTTCACTGTATCAAAATAATACCATAATAACATGATTCTATTTTTGTATTATTGTATTGTTAAAAATTATATTAGTTACCAAAAATATGAATATATTAACCAGGAATCAAGCACTTTCTTAGCCAATGCTCAGCTACAAATTAAGCAAATATAATTATAAATATAAACCTTAAATGGCGATGCAATATCTATATCAAATTAACGACATTGAATACTAAAAGTGTACTTTACAATAAAATAAAAAAACATTTAAGTAAAATATGCTTTTATATGATATTATAATAACCACTGAAATACAGAACATGAGAATCAGTTAATTTTGAACTTTATAAGATAATCATATGGAGTCGATAATACAAACATAGATTACAACACTAAACACTGAAATTCGGGTCTTTTATATTTTAATTTCATGATATACTGGTATGTAAAAATTGTTGATTTGTTATATATCTTACCACTTATGAATATGCGTTTACATGATTGATCGAAGGACAAACTACATATAGATGATGGATGACAATGAAAATAAGAGTGAGTGAGTACAAACTTGTTTTAAAATTGATTTTATACTACTACACAAATGCAGCTAATATTTTAAGCTTATATTATTTTACCATAAATTAAAAAATATTTTAGTACAGTAAAATATACTTTAATTTTATATAATGATCACCGATAAACACAACTTGAGAATTAATACATTTTCAACTTTAAAGAGAAAGTTATATTCAGTCGATAATAGCAACAATTGATATTCGGTTCTATATAATATTACTATTGCATGATACTAGTAAAAAAACAAAGTTGATTTATACATCTCTTACCAGCTATATATTGCGATTGCATGATCGACCGAAGGACAAACTGCATTGGATTGGGATGAAAATAAAAGTGAGTAGTATACATATACTTGTTTTAAAATTGATTGTATACCTACTACTACATGAAATTCCGCTTATATTATTTGTATGTATCTATATAGGTACATTAATACGTGTGTGACTTATTATTTGCATTATTTAAAGTCTAACAAATAAATATTCATTGTCAATAATTTTTTGTATACTTAACTAAGTTTATTTAACTATATAAAAATTGTATGTATAACATTATAATACTTTTACATAGTTCTTTTTTTGCTCACCTTGTTTTTATCGCCCACGAAATAACGGGAGCCGTCGGTGAGGTACTCCGACGTCACAACCGTGTTGATTGTGTTCAGCGGTGAAGCCTACCCTCCCTCGTCATTCACTGACCAGCAGTTTATTTTTCTTATTCTCATATAATGAACACGGTGGCTCACATTCTCTGAGAACCTGAATACATATGTATTGGCTCTAATTTTTAAAGGATTTTATCCTTTAAGCCCGTAAAATATTTTAATCGTTATTTTATTTATTAATATACAATAAAAAATGCGTATCTTTCTATGGCGGAATTTTATACTATTTTCCAGTTAATGAATTATAACGTTATAGTACAGAAGCAGAACAAACTAGGAATCACATTTTGGTAATCTAACCTAAAATGGACCTCAATTTCAATAACAATAATATTGCATCCTCATATGGTTTTTTTTATGTAATAATTAATAGCACTTGGAGAATTTTCAGTTTTATAATATTTTTTTTCCTATTGTTTTATAAGGATCATATTTTGTTTTTGAATTGTACAGTTGTATTGCCTTATAGTAATAAAATAAGTAAAAACGGATATTTTTTGTTTTAATAATAATTTTTGATTAATATGGTTATCTTACACGGCGTAACAGATAGACTATATAGCTACATGCCAGCGTTGAGATAATATTATAATTATATAATTATTCTTACTGATATCATAAAACACAAATAGATTATTCAATTATTTTATATATTTTTCAATATACGCTGAACGTATTAAACACTTCATTAATATATTGCTTATAAATTATTAATTTATTTACGAAATTTACTATGGTGGTTACTTACTTGTTTTTATTTAAATTCCTATATTAAACTTTAGTATGTCACTTAACACTAGAAAATCGTTTATGGTAAATAATCAACTATGTAGATTGTAGATATTATCAAAACTAGTGTAAATTAAGTATATAATGCTTATGTATCACCCCTTTGATAATGTATTATTAGATTTAATTTAAACGAAAAATTCTTGAAAATTAACTGTTGAAAGTTTTTATACAAGAGTAAAAATCTATTAATATAAATAATTATACCAACTACACATATAATACATTTTTTTTTATTATTTTATTTAAGTATCATACTATTGGGCTAACATATGTCATCACTTGTTTAAGAAGTATATTTGTTATACATTTCATGAAGCCATTTAATGTGATACTTAACATCTGTAAAAAGTGCGATTGAATTATTTGAATATGGATCCTTGACACTCACAATTCCGGTTAAATAATAAAAATCAGAATGTGAAAACGTCAAGCCTGCACCACTGTCACCTTGAAGAACAGTTTGTCCTGAAATAAAAAGATATTTTTTTTAAAATATTACAATAAATCATACGAATATTCTTATTTCTTGAACGATACATACAATACATAGATATAAAAACTGATTATTATTGGTTAGTTGTTAATTTTATATGGTAATAAAAATATTAAATATAATTAAACGATTTTTTTTCTTTTGAGCGAAGCATGTTTGTTTAAAGTTAATAACATAAAAAAATCATTATTTTCAATGCAGTTCATTATTTATTCAGAGTTGTAGAATGAGTATGATTATCTGTTCACAAAATACTAAATAATAGAGTTTAGTAAATTATATCATTGATTAACAATAGTTAGTAATATTCAATGTTGAAATACCATTGAATTTTGCTTGTTGAAAAAATTATTTCAAATGGCTATAAATAGATATATATATTTAATTACCTCCTAAAGACCCGGCACAGAATTTATCGTCAGTCACAAAAATTCGAAATCCATTTGTATAGATAATTCGACAAGAATTTTGATCAATGTACGATAAAGTTGTTTCTAATAAAACGGGACTTGGTATGTTGATTTCCGTATGTCCCCAACCAACAATCTGTGAAATTATAAAACGATTGTATGATTTTAAATATTACTTTCGTTTAATATAAGTAATATAACCATGCAAATGTTGTTAAAGATTAATTTTTTTTAGTATTCTTGTATTATTACAAGAACGTACAAATTATAATATACTATAGAGGAATATCTTACACTATTTCCCTTTCATATAAATGGGCATTTTTTAATGGACATTTAGTACTTAACTGTAAGAAAATCATAATTTCATTTTTTAAACTATTTAACAAACACACCTTTCCTTGAGCTCCATATGGTACATTATAATATTTATTACTCCAATCAACACAAACTGGTCCAACACCAATACTAAGAGAAACGTTGTCTTTTAACACTATAACGGCTATATCTTTAGCATGATACCCAAGGGCTCCATAATAATCGTTATTCAGATAAATTGTTTCTACCTTTAAAATTGTTTGTAATCAATATATCATTAATATATCTAATTTTAAATTAATAACTTACACCCATTATTTGAGTAAAATCATTGTCAATAACCGTAAAATTTCTAGTATATTTTCCAACGGCGACTTTGTATGAAACATCGATTATTGATATTTGATGAGATTGCGTACTGCTATTCCAAAAACAATGAGCCGCTAAAAATGTTATTTAATTAATTATCATTTCTTTTTACAGCCGAAATAAACTACAGTCTTTACCAGAAACGACTAAATTTGGACTAATTAATGATCCACTACATATGAAGTCATACTTGGAATTCTCTTTATTAAATTGATATATTCCTACATTCCAAGGTGCTGTTCCAACTTGTGCTGTACTACCATTATTGATCAATAATTGGTGTCTGATATATGGTCTACCACAATCTAAAAAAAATTGCCATGTTTCTGATAGCTGATAATTTTGACTTCAATAGTAAATACAAATATAATAATCATTTGACTACAGTAACAGTTCGTTAAATTAGTAAAATATACAGAATGTTGCAATAGTCAATGGTCACTGGATGTCAAACAAATCAAACCACACTACCTTAAATCGATTAACACGTTGGCCGTACCTCGAGACAAAATACTCTTACGGACAAAATACTCAGTGCCATTGTTATCAGTGCAACCATTCGTTAAAGATGATTGCGCTGTTGCGCATAAGTCGAAAACAAGACAGAAATAATCCAAAATATAGTTAAATTAAACATCTGTGTTTATAAAATTTAAAAATATATTTACATGGGGTGCATTCATATAGTTGATTATTCCATGTTCCATTAGACTGACAACGTAATTCAATTGGAATTCCTTCTTGTCCATTTAGTATTCTATGAGTTGACTTACATGATTGGTTTGCAATTGTATCGGGTATAGACGGATTTGAACAATTAGCATAGTTACCATTTAGAGTACATTTAATATCTAAACTATCTGATAATAGAGGTGGACACGTTTCTATAAACATAAACATATTGTAATAAAATATCGTGCATAAAATATTTATTTTTTTAAATTGATCATTAAAAATTATACAATTTAAATTACAATACATAACTTACTGAAACACAAATTCTCAGAATTCAATTTCCATTCTCCATTTTCCTGACAAACCCTAAAACCATTTGGATAAGCCTTATGATATCCAACTTCACAGTTCTCAGTTACAATACGAAGAGGATTAATTAATGTGCCATGAGATAATATTTTATCTGATCCTTCATAAGCATATATAATCCCTTCCGCACTTGGTAAAACACATGCATTTTTCGTAACCTGGAATAATTTTATTTATAAACAATTTTTCCAAACCTGATAGCTATGAAGCAGATGTTAACATTTAGCATAAGCAAGTCAATTCAATAATAAAAATTAATAATAATATCTATTAAGAAATAGTTATATGTTCGTCATCATAAAATACAAAATAGTCAATTATATTATTGAACATTTAAATTAATTATCAAGTAGAATAATAATAATAAATATTATAAAACAATTAGTTGTACGAAATAAAAAATGCAACATTTTTTTTACGTAGAAAAACTATTCAAGCGAATTAAGTGCTAGTAAAATGGTAACACATTGGTAGTATCCATTTAATATTATGTTATATTAAGATTACTTGAAATGAAAAATTGTTAAAAATGAACTGTTATAAATCATCACATAAAAGTAAATCTACTCATATAAATACTGGTTTCAATTAGATATAAAATAAATGATATTTATATTATTACCAGCATATTATCACTGTCATAAGATGTATATTTTTTATACGTTTCACGAAGCCATTTAATATGGGACCTAACATTTGTAAAAACTGCAATTGAATTATTTGAATTTGGATCCTTGAGACTCACTATTCCGGTTAAATAATAAAAATCAGAATGTAAAAACGTCAAGCCTGCACCACTGTCACCTTGACGAACTCCTTGTCCTGAAATTAAGGATATTTTAATTTAACAACAACAATTAATCAATAATCATACGATCATTCTTGAGTGATAGGTATAACAAATAGTTAAATGACAGATGATATACTCATACAGTCATACACATAATACTGTTTTGTTCAGTTTTTTGTTAATTTTATATTTCAATAATTATGATAAATAAGTTGAATAATAAATTATTTTCCGTTTGAGCAAATCATAATAATAATTCAATCTATTTTATTTTGTTCCACTTTACAATCCTAAACTCTTACAGCGTCGTTTATGATAATTACATGATTATCAGATACTAAAATATAAAGTTTAATAAGTTATATTTTTAATTAAATAAAAGTTAGTTATATTTATGCGGACAGTAATATATAACAATGTATACAGATGATTATTTTATCATAAAACACTCATTATTTCAAAAAGTATTTATGTTTTCAAAAACATTTTTTTACATAGTTTCAAGTTGTTTTTTCAAAGACATGAATACTTTTTGAAAAAATGAGTGTTTTATAATAAAAAAATCACAATTTATAACTCAATTGTATATATTCAAAAAAAAAAAAAAAATTGAAACATTGATTTCCAATATTAATAATTTATTATTTTATAACCTGATATAGATCCAGCACAAAATTTATCAAAAGTCACAAACTTTTGAAAGTCATTGGTATACATGCTTCGACAAGAATTATAATCAATGTACGGTAAAGTTGCTTCTAATAAAACTGGACTTGGTATGTCTTTTTCTGTATTTCCCCAACCAACAATCTGTGGAAGTATAAAATAGTTAATAAAAAGTAAGATTACTCACTTTTAATGTAACTATGTAAATTTTAGTAATACATTATTTATGTAATTAGTTAATTATAACCCGACAGATTAAAGTTTTATTATTCGAACATCAAACAAATACGAAATAAGAATAGTATTTATTATTTTTTTAATTTAAATTATAAGATTTTTTTTTAGTGTTCTTTTTATACAATGCGGTAGACGTAACTTAAGTTGATCATTGTATAAATGCACAATAGTGATTGGTTGCATTATATTTATCTATAAATAAATCATAATTGTAATATTTATTATAACAAAAACCAACCTTTCCTTGAGCTCCATTTGTTACATTATATCTACCATTCCAATCAACACAAACTGGTGCAACAGCATCACTAATATTAACTCTGTTTGATAACACGATAACAGATATATCATCAGAATAGAACCGATTATATCCCAAATAGTCTTCTTTCAGATAAATTGTTTCCACCTATAAAATTGATTTATTTATAATATAATATTGTTCCTATTTTTTGCTTCTAGGATTCTACTTTTAAACTAAAAACTTACATCCATTATTTGAGTAAAATCATTGTCAATAACTGTGTAATTTCTATAATATTTCCCAACAGCAATTCTATATAGACCATTGTTTATTGATATTCTATTAGATAACATACCATTTTGCCAAAAACAATGTGATGCTAAAATTTGAATATTTTAAATATTGTTGCGTTTTAAATACGAAATACATGAATAAATCTTACCAGAAACGACTATATTTTCAGCAATAAGTGATCCTCCGCATATCAAGTCATACTTAGAATTCACTTTATTAAATCGATATACTCCTACATTCCAAGGTGCTGTTCCAACTTGTGCTGTTTTACCATTATCGATCAATAATTGGTGTCCGATATACGATCTACCGCATTCTAAAATAATATTTGTATATAAATATATTAAAATAATAATAATAATAATATTACAGATGAAAATAATTAATAAATATATAATTAATATTTAATTTTCTGATAATAGAGATTGATATAATTTTTATAAATATAAAAAAGTTTTAACCAATCATTTCTAAACTCTGGAAATAAACTATTTACATAAGTTTAATTATATGATATTTCAATACATTGCTTACTGAAACATAATTTATCAGATTTAGATATCCATTTTCCATTTCCCTGACAAACCCTAAAACTATTGTGGTGAGCCTTATGATATCCAACTTGACAGTTCTCGATAACAGTGCGATTGTGTTTAATCAATGTCCCGTGAGATAAAATGTCATCTGAACCTTCGTAAGAATATATAACTCCTTCAAGGCTTGGTAAAATGCATGATTTCCTTAAATAATAAAACACTAAGTATTAAAATCACATTTTGACGTCACCCATTCTAATCTACCTAAATTTATAACTGTATTAATTCAATATATGTCTAATCTTCAGGAAGTTCCCTTCTTGGTATTTATTTGCTTTCTAGAATACACGATATTATTATAATAGTTTCAAAATCCAAATTTGTATTTTGCACATATTATTATCTTTATGTTTTTTTAAAATACATCTCATGTTACTCCTGAAGCTTATACACTTATCGATGTTTAACCTTTTCTTTACAAAAAAATGATTCTGATAATAACATCTCAATAAATTTAAAAGTGTAATTTACAGGATAAAGAGGTTTTAAATAGTTTTTTTTTTTTATAAAAATAAAATAATATTTACCTATCAAATATTTTTATTTCAAATACATATCGAAAAAAAATGTTGCAAAATGATACTTAAAAGCATAAATAAAAGTACTCAAAAAACCATCATAAAGAAAGAGAAGATAAAGCAAAAAAAAGTTTTGTGTAATTTATTGTAAGCATACTAAATCAAATTAGCTGGCATGGCTTCGTTTTAGAGGAATAGAAATAAAAAATTAAAATGCCAACCAAATCTGTTATCTACTTAAAACTATGAATAGTGGTGCTTTTTGTACTTATAGGTTTATTAATAGCTCTAGATTTCATATTATATTTTCTCATTTATAATAAATTACACAATTTAATGACAGTATTATGTTTATTATGGTCATAATCAATTAAATAATTGAATTTTTAAAAAAATTCATAAGTTAACTTTTATTTGAATAAAATCCCTTATAGTCTACAAATAAGCCAATGTTATTTGTATGGCTAAAAAAAATATTAAATACTTTTTATTTGACTCCGTCGTTATTTGTGTTGTATTACTAAGTTTTAGTGTTAATGGATCTGCAGATATAGAAATAGGACCAGGACAATTTTCTTCATCAGATCCATCAGCACACTGTCTTACACCATCACATTTACTTTCTGTATTTACACAAGCCCCATATTTACACCGGAATGTATATTTTTGACACCTTAAATTTAAAATATTTATTAAAGTATAAAAATTACTTTATTAAAATCAACTCACCGAACTGTATTACATAATGCCAAAGTTTCATCAGACCCATCATTACAATCTCGAGTTCCATCACAAATTGATGTTTTATCAATACATTGGCCAGATATACATTTGTATTGGTTTCTACTTTAAAATAAAAGTAAAAACTTGAATGTCAATTATGTGTAAGGTTTTACAATCATTATTTAATATAAACTATAATATTTTATATTACATATCAAATATAGAAAGTAATAGAAAGTAATACTTTTGGTGTTTTATAATTTTTTTTTATCTAAAAATTCCAAACTTTAATCACGGGTTTACAAAATAAGTTTAGTTATATTTTTAAAAATTACACATTAAACCAAAACAAATATCATTATTTCAAGGGCAACTCAATATAAATTAAATGGTAATATACCAATATTCTACCACAACTTATAACCAAAATGAATATTTATATTTATTTGTACTAAATACATATTAAAATAAATACTAATACTGTTTAAAGTACAAAGCATTCGTTCAATATTCAGAGATATGGTTAGTTTGATGAAGTAAACCTTCTTTTCAAGATGAACCTCACCAAAATATTGTTATCTCGATTATATATTATATACAGAGAATATATAAATACAACAACAAAATTAAATTATACATGTAGCGCTAGGTTCTCTTCATGATAAATAAAAAAAAGATTGAAAATATTAATTAGAACCAAAGTTATTCCAAAAGTTAGTTCTATCTGTTACAACCTTTAAATATATAATTACATTTATATTTAATATACATATACTATAATAGTATATATACATGTAAAGGTAGTAATCAAGAGTCTTGAGAAATTTATAAGCTTGTATATAATGTTTTAATATAAAAAATGTATAATTATTTACAATATGTGTCTACTGTACTACTGTTCTTGTGTATTATTTGATATAGAGGACAAGGGTTCGTTGAAGTTTTTGAGATCCACGTCTCCCATTTAGCTAACATTTTTTTAATTTTAATTTTAATATTATAATAATTACTATTATCATATACCAACATTTTGCATGATGAAACAGTTTGTCGTTTTTCAAGTATTCTATCACAAAAAACATCTGTTCCTGAAAAATATAATTTGTAATGTTAAATAGTTTCATATTATAAATCAGAATTTTTGTTTTATATTATTATGTTTCTATTTTATATTAAGTTGAGACAGAAACAGTGATATATAATAATAACAACACTATAACAATAACAAAACTTATAAATTATAAGTAAACAAGAGAAAAATTAATTAAATATTAATAATATAATTTAAAACTTAAATGCAAAAATAAATAATTGATGTTTGATATTTACACTTGTGTAATAAAAATCGTTTATCGATCGAAAAGTTTTTAATATTAAAACTATTAAAAATACATAATCTTTTTTTTTTCTAAAAATAAGGTCTAATAAAATTATTTAAAAAAAAATTTTCTTATTGTTTAATGTCAAATATGCTGATATTGAATTAATTATTTTTATAAATTCAATAAAATTATTAATAGTTGGATAATCCGGACACAATTTAAAAATTATCATTAAAAGGTTTCAAATTTATAGCACAAAGTGTGTAATGGTCATTTTATAAATTCAATTATTGACATACGTGTAATCAAAATACGTTTGAATGTAAAAAAAGATAATACATATTTATTTTATCAATAGAAATATTACACTACAGTTTGTTAAAAATTAAAAACTGAGAAAAAAATGAAGACCAATTTTATATATTACTTTTTTTCTCGTGTACCTGTTTCGATTTATTGAAGCTCTATGTATTATACAAATAACATTATCTCAGTTGTAGTCCCTAAATATTTTATACAAATAGCCTAATAGGTAAGTATAATATAAAAACCACATACTTTCTCATGTTATTTTTAATTACAAAAATTTAACCCGAGTAAAAGTAATACAATAATTTTATTTTAAGTCTTTTTTTAGGTTTTTGTTTTAATTTATTAGTATATATCATATTATACTAAATAATAATACAAATATACTTAAATTTAATACATGTGTAAAGTATACGGTTATACAATAATATTTATATTGACAACATTTTTTATCACATCACTTTAATTTTGCTTAATTAATATAATATATTTATGTATGGCAAATTTTTGTTTTCAACAAATATAGTTTTGTATTAATAACTAAAAACATTTCAATATAGATGGAAACATTTTTACCTACATATTACTTTATATCACCAACTTGACTATCTATTTAATGTTATTTATATTTATATTGTAAACAATATTATCAAATATTACAAGTACGTACCAAAAATTAAACATGAATATATGAACCAGGAATACGTAACCTTCATGGCTAACGATGAATTAATATTGAAGCGAAACTTTATAATATATTATATAAATCATGTAAACATCACTTAACAATATTCTACAAACTTGTACTTATATAATATATTATCTCACTGTTATGTTTATTAAAAACTTAAAAATTGTTGTAAGAAATTAATTAATATTGAACTTTATCAGTAAAGAACATCATTTTCAAAACGATCTGTATGTACTGTATGAACGATTATAATATCACAATTATTACAACTAGACAACACATAATTTTAAGTCTTCTAGATTAGTATTGCAAAATTCAAGTTATCAGTCGGTGTTGATAATAATTTTTGTGTATTACCTATACGAAGAACTTCGTTCGTATACTCGACCAAATAACAGACTACGTAGATAGATAATTAAAATTAAGCGAGTAAAAAAAATTGTTTTAAAATTCAGTGTACAGCCCTACTACTACATCCAGAAACTAATTTCGATTTAAATATACAGTGTTAAATGTAAAACTAGTTATTTCGATTTAATGGGTATGCGTATTCATAAATGTTATAAACAGTTTATATGTAAATCTTAACTAATTTATTTATTGGTTTGGTACCCAATATCCATTTTTGTTTAATAAAATTTATTACATTCTCATATAAGTATTATAACAAAATTTAAAAATTCTAACCTAATTTTTAAGACATTATATATTACTATGTAGTTGTAGTAAATATAATAAAAATTGTTGTATATTATTTTCCGTTTCTTCAATAATTTATAAATTCACCTAAACGTTCAATTAATTACTTGCACAAATGATGTATAAGAGGTAATTTTTGGGTTATTTACCCAAATGAATAACGCCATATCAAACACCTAGTGTGGCCGTTGAATCTATATATTCTTATTAGTTTCATCATTTCGTGAAACAAAAAATGAATTCTTATGTGAATAAATACCAATGAGCAATCCTCAGTAGATTTCGTCAATATGGTCAAGACTAAAAAGATTTTGAATCTCCATTTTTATTTTTACCAATAAAATTATAAAACAGATTATTATTTACTAAAAAACTGGTACGTATACATTATTATTAAATATTCACTTTAGATAGATTAAATAAATATATTAAACAATTTTTTATTTATTAGATTTATTCATTGTTGTCATATATTAACATAATGCCATTAAAAAATGATTTTAATTTTGTATTCTCGTATTGTTTATGTTGATTTAAGTTTCTAAAAACTAAACATGAACATAATAACCGAGAATGCATCACCTTAGTGGGTAATGGTAAGCTCTAATTAAACCAAAAATATTTTTAATTATAAACCATAAATGACAATACAATGATTATTCCATATTAACGACAATTATTACTAAATAATATTTTATTATAGTAAAATATACTATGGTTTTATATAATAAATTGTATATAATAAACACAGATAAACACAACTTGAAAATTAATACATTTTCAACTTTATAGTTTAAAAAATATTCAGTCGATAATAGCAACAAAGATTTTATTACTATACACAGAGTTTCGGATCTCTATAATACAATATCATGATATTGGTATGTAAACGGTGTTGGTTAGTACATCTCTTACCAGCTATATGTGTTTACATGATCAATTGAAGGACAAACTACATAGACAGATGGCAATGAAAATAAGTGAGTAAGTACAAACTTGTTTTAAAATTGAATGTATTATTATACTGCTACATCAAATTCCGCTTATTTTGTTTTATGTATCAAATCGTGTATTAATTAATACGCATGTGACTGATTTTTCGCATTATAATTTAAAGGCAAACAAAAAAACATTTACTGTAAATAATTTTTGAATACCTAACTAAATTTATTTAACTATTTAAAAATTGTATAAACAACACTATATAATACTTTTATTTAGTTCTTTTTGTGTCGAGCCTGTTTTTATCGCCCACGAAATACCGAAAGCCTTCGAAAGGTGAAGTAATCTGACGTCACAACCGTGTTGATTCTTTACCGTGGTGGGGTCTACCCTCCAACCACGTCATTCATTGACCAGTGGTTTATTTTTCTTATTCTCATCTCTTGCTCACAGTGGCTTTCATTCTTTGTTTTTATAATTATTAGGGGAAGGCGGGGCAAAACCGTACTACTAACTTCTAGGCACTGTAAAACTTACAACATTTGAAAAATTTGAAACTGGATTGCGTAAATATATCACAAATATTGTTAGCTTCAATAATATTGAAGCATTTTCAAAAAATCTTAACTTAAACTAAAAAAAAAATCCAAATTTTGAAAGTACCCAAAAATACGATTTTGCCCCATAGATGGGGTAAAACCGTAATAGTCTTGGGGCAAAACTGTATGGATGGTTTTATGATCTAAAATAGTAGAAATATAATAGACACCCTTTGCAATACATATTAATATCCAAAAAAAAATCTTGAGTAAAGTATTTTGCATTTTTATATTAGAATAAAAAAATAATAACTCATTTAACAACTATTTTTCACTTTATTATGAACACAATTTTGTAGGGTAGTTCTTTACCTTACATAACAAACTTTTTAAATAACATTTAAACCAAACATGTTTAAATATTCATGTAAGTAACAAAATAATGAAAATAAAATAAACATTAAACTTAATACTTATGTATTATACTTATACGGTTTTGCCCCACAGTAGGTGTATTCAAATTAACAGCAATTAACTAAAAAGTATAAGCAACATTCCTCCATATTATATCAATAAATAATCTGTACTTAATTTTGCGTAATTTGATGCAGTTTTTTTTTACATAAAACAAATATAAGTATAAAAGTTTTTAATGACAATATATGAAAAAAAATAGCGATTACACATATTTTGTGATAACAAGAATTTGAGCGGGAATTTGTTAAAAATGAGGATAATAGTTATCGATAACAATAACAATAACGGTCATGGACAAATTAACATCAATAATTTTTTTGTATCTTGACTTATTGTTCAATAAACCTTATCATACGGTTTTGCCTCTCGTACGGTCTTACCCCACCTTCCCCTATTTAATTGTTATGATTTAAAATTATCATTTATCTGTTTATCTTCAACAGGTTGTTGTTTGATAGTAGGTAGGTCATATCTTATCAGATTTTTTTCACAATTTAACCTGACTTAAGTACCTTGTAAATTCCAATAACAATAATGTTGCGTCTCCAAAAGCTTTTCTTATGTCATAAATTAATAGGTACCATTCGAAGAATTTTATATATTATTATAAATAAACAATAGTTTCCTATTGTATTATATGAATCAATTATTGTTTTTAACTTGTACAGTCATATCGACGTATAGAAAAAAATGAAGTATAAACAGATATTTTTTGTTTTAATAATAATGTTTGATTCATATTATGGTTATACTACACGGCGTAACAGATAGACTATATAGCTACATGCCTGTTTTGGGATAATATATTATAAGGCTTTAAAATAATATATACTTACTGATATTATTAGATAAGACAAAATAAAATAGATATTTTCCATGTACGATGAATAAATTTTTAATTTTGTCCTAAATTTACGATCAGTAAATATTTTAGTTAGTATTTCAGTCCATGGTCATGTAATGGTGAATAATATATATGCTGCCGTTCCATATTTTTCCTTCCGTAAGTATATGTTAGTTTTAAATTTTTATTATTGTTTTTATTAACACACCAAAAACACTTCGTTGTAACTTCGTGTAAAAAAAAAGCTAAGTTAAAAAAAAGTTATTGTTGTGACATTACACTTTATAAGTAATGATAACATCTTTAATATAAGTGATGTAATAATACGGAAAATAAGTAAAATGCCATTTTGTAATATTACCTAAACCCATGACGACAAATAAGATTAATTATAAAGTAAAACAAATCGGAATTTTTTTTTAACTTAGATTTTTTCACACGATGTTATAAGGAAGTGTTTTTGATGTCAAACCAGCTGTTTTTTTTATTTGTTAATTTGATTGTTAAACTTGAAAAATGCATTTTGATCAATTGTATATATTATTATTTATATAATGTTTAGTTATAATTAATACACTGACCATATAGCAAACGTCGTAGTTCGGTGGTCGTCGTCACTTGTCGTAAGTTGTAGTCACCCCCTCCCCCCGCAGTAATGATAATAGGGGGATGGAGAAGCGGTGGATCCAGGGACATGTTACA
The DNA here is from genome assembly GCF_020882245.1 of Rhopalosiphum padi. Taxonomy (NCBI): domain Eukaryota; kingdom Metazoa; phylum Arthropoda; class Insecta; order Hemiptera; family Aphididae; genus Rhopalosiphum; species Rhopalosiphum padi. The sequence continues at coordinate 3,709,576 of NC_083598.1, read as the reverse complement.
TTTTACGATAATTTTTTAAAAGTACAAGAGCATATTTGGCTAAAACGTTTAGCCATCTAACCAATCTGCTTACGAGTTCTTCCGTTCCCATCTACACAACATTTCTGATCGATTGATATCTTATACGGCTTTATATGTTCAACCGTTTGCCTTGTAAATAAATCCGATAGATAATCGTCCGAAATTGGTATAAATAATAACAGCTTGTAATTCAGCATTCTAAATAGATTATTTGTTTACAACTCTGTATTGAAAAAAATGTTTAATATTTTGATTTCAATTATAATATTATACTATTGTTATTTATTATAGAAATGAAAATTTGTATGCCGTAATATATGAATATAATAAACTCACTATTTAACTTATTCAGATATGTATTTCTAAATAACTTTTTTCAAGCTTTATTGAATACATATTCTGAATAAGGATTCTGAAAATAAAAAAATATTGTTAAAAAAACGTACATAAACTTTTGTTTAATCATCAATAAAAAATGTAATTAAGTTTTATTTAAACAAATAAATGTGCAAAGATGTACTGTCAAAAATTGTAACACAAAAGTAATAATCTATTCATAAATATAAATATAAATAATAATAATATAAAAATAATAAAAATAATAATATATAATAATATAATATAAATATTTCAATATTGATTAGGATTACAATGAAAATAAATTATTTGATATTAATCATTATTTGTATACAGCATACGAAGCCATTGAATGTGAAACTTAATATCTGTAAAAACCGATATTGAATTGTTTGCATATGGATCGTTGACACTCATTACTCCAGTTAAATAATAAGAATTAGAATGTAAAAACGTTAAGCCTGCACCACTGTCACCTTTACGAGCCCCTTGATCTGAAATTAAAAAAAAATTTATTTAAACCACAAAAATATAGATATAGAAAATCATTCTAAAAATAATTAAAGGAGAATTGCAACTGCAGCCATCAATTTTAGCTCAAAAAACCCTTGATAAAATTAATGTTAATTATTTAAGATGTCAAATTTTGATTCTAAAAAAATGATTTCAAATAATAGTATTTAAATATTGTGTTACCTAATGCAGACCCGGCACAAAACTTATCAATAGTCACAAACGATTCAAATCCATTTTTATACATGCTTCGACAAGAATTATGGTCGATGTACGGTAAACTGGCTTCTAATAAAATGGGACTTGACACGTCTTTTTCTGTTTTACCCCAACCAAAAATCTGTGAAAGTATAAAATAGTTTTATAATCTTTATATAAAATTACTCACGTTTAATATACACATGTTAATGTTGGTAATAACTAATAAGTATAATTAGTCAATTAAAATCTGATTAATTAAAGTTTTATTATTTTGTTAATCAAACCAATATATATTAAAATAAAAACAATGTTAAATTTTATAATTTTACAGTTTAAATTATTAGATATTTTTTTTTTTTGTATAATACAGGAAATTCATACAGCCACTTACCTAATATTAACCTATCATACATCAGTAATGATAATATTATAGTATCTGTAATTTAAATAATAATTTCGATTTATACTTTATTATCAAACAAACCTTTCCTTGAGCTCCATTTGATACATTATATCTACTATTCCAATCAACGCAAACTGGTGCAACACCTACACTAATAGAAACTTTGTTTTTTAACATGATAACAGCTATATCTTCAGCATGAAACCCCTTAGTTCCATAATAATTTTCTTTTATATAAATTGTTTTCACCTATAAAATGGTTTTATTTATAATATATATTATTATTAGTTTTTAAGACACTACTTTTAAATTAATAACTAACATCAATTATTTGGGTAAATTCATTGTCAATTACTGAGTAATCTCTATCATATTTTCCAACAGCAATTTTATATAGACCATCGTTAATTGATAATCGTTTAGACAGCATATCTTTTTGCCAAAAACAATGAGCCGCTAAAAATGTTATTTATTTTAACAATGATCTATCTTTTTGAGGTCTTAAATATAATGCTTAGTTTTTACCAGAAACAATTATATTTGAACTAATTAATGATCCTCCGCATATCATGTCATACGTGAAACTCTCTTTATTTAATTGATAAATTCCAGCATTCCAAGGAGCTGATCCAACATCAGCTTTGATACCACTATCGATCAATGTAGCTTTATTTGAATATACTTTACCACAATCTAAAAAATTTAAATAAATACAAATATTTATAACAATAATTAATACATATTATCACCTATATAATAGAGAATAAAACGCGATGTTGAAAGCTTAAGAGGATTTCACGCAATGTTATAAAAACGCACGAAGAAGAAATTATAAAGAATAATCTTATTGAATGCGTGACATATAAATTTGTTCTATTAAGTTTTAAAAAAAAAATGTTTTTGTTTCAGAAAAGAATATAAAATAATAAAATACAAAAACAAATATGGCGCTCAGATTCTCTTAGTAATGTATATTAAACAATTATACCTGACAAAACAATTATTTATTCATCTTAAATTTTAACTATTATAAATATTATAATACATACAACCAAATAATAAAAATAATATAGTTAGATAAGTATAAATAAATGACTTGTAATAAAATAAATATAATTACATGAAATGCATTTTTATAGCTGATCACTCCTAGGGATAAATCCCTCGAATATGTATATTCATAATTATTATAATAAGTTATTTATATGTAACACATACATATATAAATGTAATAAGCATTTGGATAGTGTAATAGTTCATTAAATTAGTGAAATATACAGAATGCAGCAAATGTTTGCTATTCCTCATGGCCAATTATTGTCCGTAAGAGTGGTTTATACGAACAGTAATAATCGCCGTCACAGTTACCAGTGCAGCATTCGTTAAAGTTCGTTGTACATACGTCGAAAAGAAGACAGCGATAATCCAGTATATAGGTAAACCAAAAATGTATGAATATAATTTAAAAATACAATTACATGGAATGCAAGTATGTAGTTGATTATTCCATGCTCCATTAGACTGACAAAGTAATTCAATTGGAGTCTCTTCTTGTCCATTTGGTATTTTATGGGTTGGCTTACATAATGGTATAGCTTTTGTACCAAATATTGATGGATTTGAACAATTTGCATAATCACCATTTAGAGTACATTTAATATCTAAGCTATCCGATAATAAAGGTGGACACATTTCTATAAAAATAAATACATTTTAGTTAAAAATAATCAATCATCGGCCATATAACATTTAAATAAATAACTATTGCAGCATACACTATGCATGACTTACTAAAACACAATTTTTGAGGATTCGATTTCCATTTTCCGTTTCCCTGGCAAACCCTAAAACTACTCGGGAATGCCTTATGATATCCAGTTTCACAGTCCTCAATTACAATATGATGTGAATTAATTGATGTCCCGTGAGATAAAATTTCATCCGAACCTTCATAAAAATATATAATGCCTTCGGCAATTGGTAAAACACAAGAATTTGTCGTAACCTGGTATAATATTAATAATAAAAAATTTAATTATTAATTTTTTCTAACCTGATGGCTCGGAAACAGAAGTTAAATTTCACATATCCATGTCAACTTAATAAATGAAAATTTAAATGAATACCTATTTAAAAACAAGCATACGATCATCATCATATAAAATAGTCTGTGACATCATTAAACATTAATTTAAATTATTAAGTAGAATAATAATAAACGTTATTATTATGAAAAAAATAATAATCAGTTATAAAAAATACGCAATAAAACATTTATTAACGTAATAAAATATAGTAAAATTTAACACTTGGGTATTATCTTTATTGTATTATGTCATAGTAAGTTTAATTTAAATTAACGATTGTTAAAAATGAATTGGTATGAATTGTTTCACAAAAGTAAAAATCAGATTTCAATAAATTACAAATAGAATAGATGATTTAAATATAATTACCAGCATATTGTCCCTTTCATAAGAACTATGTTTATTATACATTTCACGAAGCCAATTAATGTGGGTGCTAACATTAGTAAAAACTGCAATTGAATTATGTGTATTTGGATCCTTGAGACTCACTATTCCGGTTAAATAATAAAAATCAGAATGCAAAAACATCAAGCCTGCACCACTGTCACCTTCACGAACTCCTTGTCCTAAAATTAAAGAAACGTTATTCTAACGTCAACTTTTTTCGCCGTGGAATAAATTTTATTATTGTGTTTGAATTATTTATTATATTATATCATTATTTCGAACTGCATAATAGAACAGCTGATTATCACACACACACACACATACACTATAAAAATTATCGTTATTTTTATATCCTCGTAAATTTATTCATGTCATGTGAATTTTATAATAATAATAATAATAATGTATTTTATTAGCGGCAGTGTGTATAATATTCTTGATCATTCTTGACTGTATACCTATCAAATAACACATATATAGTAAAATGACAGATGATGCACACACCGATCTATTCAGTTTGTTGTTAATTTTATATTTAAATTATAATAATAAATTATTTGAATAATAAATTAATTTTACATTCAATCAAATAATTAAAATAATCTTGAAAAGTTTAGATTTAAAGATTTAAAAGTTAAGGTTTAATAAGTTATATTATTTAATAAAAAGTATACATATAATTGCATATTGTATTTATTGAAAACAATTGAAATATTAATTTAAAATATAAATAATTAAAAATTTTACCCGATGTTAATCCGGCACAAAATTTATCAAAAGTCACAAACTTTTTAAAGTCATTTGTATACATGCTTCGACAAGAATTATAATCAATGTACGGTAAAGTTGCTTCTAATAAGACAGGGCTAATTATGTTTTTTTCTGTTTTTCCCCAACCAACAATCTGTAAAAGTATAAAATAGTGTAATAATAAGTAAGTATACTCACTTTTAATGTAACTATGCAAATATTGGTAATACATAATATTACTTTAATCAGTTAATTTAAATCCAACTGATTAAAGTTTTATTATTTCGAACATTAAACAAATACGAAATAAAAATAATATTTAATGATTTTTAATTTAAGTTATGAGATTTTTTATTATTATTATTGTTCTATTTCATACTATACTATAGAAGAATATCTTACAGTAGTTGCCTATATCATATAGTTAGACAATGTTGATAAGTTGTACACAATATGGTACAATGGTGATTGATGGTATCTATAGTACTTATCTCTAGATAAATCATAATTGTAATAGTTATTTTCACAAAAAAAAAACTAACCTTTCCTTGAATTCCATTTTTTACATTATATCTAACGTTCCAATCAACACAAACAGGTGCAACAGCACTACTTATATTAACTCTGTTTGACAATACGATAAAAGCTATATCCTCAGAATAGAAACGATCATATCCCAAATAGTCTTCTTTCAGATAAATTGTTTCTACCTATAGAATAGATATATTTATAATATAATATTGTACCTTTTTTTGAATTTCCAAGATTCTACCTCTAACTAAAAACTTACATCCATTATTTGAGTAAAATCATTGTCAATAATTGTGTAATTTCTATAATATTTTCCAACAGCAATTCTATAAAGGCCATCGCTTATTGATATTCTATTAGATAGCATACCATTTCGCCAAAAACAATGAGCCGCTAAAATTGATATTTAACTAATTATCGTTGCTAATTAAATCCAAAATTCATGAATGCTTTTTACCAGAAATGACTGAATTTGGAGCAATTAGCGATCCTCCGCATATCAAGTCATACTTGGAATTCTCTTTATTAAATCGATATATTCCTACATTCCAAGGCGCTGTTCCAAAATGTGCTGTCTTTCCATTATCGATCAATAATTGGTGTCCGATATATGATCTACCGCACTCTAAAATAATATTTGAATGTAATTATATATGCCAGTAATTAAAATGTAATATACCTATAGAATAAAGAATAATTCATACAGTAGATGGTATAAGAATATTTTAGCTCACTATTATTATAATCACATATTTCAATAATTATAAAGAATAATATTTTAAAGAGCATGATAATATATCAATTTATTAAATAAATAAATGTTATTTATATTTACGAAAATTATTTTTTTTTTTAATTTGAATAAAATCTGAAATAGTAATAAAATGTAATAAGTACCAATATGAATGCAAATTTGAGTGTCAAACACTCAAATTTGCATTCAGCTAATTTTTATGAATGTGATTTATGTATGTTGTAAGTGCATTTGAGAGAAAAACAAATATTGAACTTACACCATTTAAAACCACAATTTAACATTTAAATCGTTTGATAATATAGATGGATAAATTTCTATAGCTATAAAAAAATCATAACCAATCATTTCCAAACATTGGACATATAGTATTTACTTAAGTAAGTATTTTAATATTGATATTACAATACGTAACGTACTGAAACACAATTTCTCAGATTTCGATGACCATGTTCCATTATTTTGACAAACCCTAGAACTAATGGGGTAAGCCTTATGATATCCAACTTGACAGTTCTCGATAACAGTGCGATTGTGTTTAATCAATGTTCCGTGAGATAAAATGTCATCTGAACCTTCGTAAGAATATATAACTCCTTCAAGGTTCGGTAGAATGCAAATATTCCTTAGAAAATAAAACTTCAAGAATTAAAATCACATTTTTCATAGTAAAAATAAATAACCAGGTTAATTTGTCCTTACAAATCTTCCAAAAAAGCTGTAAAAAATAATAAAATAATAAATTAAATGTATTTTTTTTTTTTAATTTAATTAATGGTTTAATTTAATAAATGAAAACATTAATTTCTTGTTGATATTCAGTCGATTTTGGTTTTAGAGTCACGGTTAAGAGATTAAAATGACTTAAATCAATTCGGTATATCAGAATTTATTATTTAAAACACCTATTGTTTTATTTTACAAAAATACAATTTATATTGCACATGCGCAAAAAAATGTGTATTTAGGTATAACCTATCTCCTTCTAAATGTCTTATAACTATCAGAAATCACTACATTGAAATATTTCATGTTACCTTTAAAATAAAACACAATGTATAATACATATATAATGAGAATATTCTAATTTATCGCATGTCAACTCAGGCACTCGTGCCATGAATTTATCAAATTATACAGCACGTGACAAAAAATGAGTAAATAAAAAGTAGTAAATTGAATTAATAAAACAATAGATAACAAAACAAATGACGATTGTATTGGTACTCTACTTAAGGGTAGTAGCACTAATTGTTTTATTATGTCTATTAGCTATACATTTTATATTATATTTTATAAATTACATCAAATAAAACAATTAAATTAAAATATTTTTTTAAAGCCATATTTAATTAATATACTCGGCTTTTGGACATATCCTTTATTTCCCTTGTTTTTGAAAAACTCACAAATAGTTTATAAATAATACGTAAATTTTGTTCATTAGACTTAAATTAAATAATAAATACTTTTTATTAGACTGTGTCGTACGTTGTATTGTATTATTAATAGATTTTAGTGTTGTTGGCTCCGAGATTGATTCAGGCACAATACATTTCTCTTCATCAGATCCATCAACACACTGTTTTATGCCATCACATTTCTTGTCCTTATTGACACAAGCCCCATACTTACACCGAAATTTATTATTATCACACCTTAAATTTGAATGATTTAGTTAAGTACAATGGTTATATTTTTATAATAAACTCACTGAACTGTTTCACATAATTCTAAAGTTTCATCAGACCCATCGACACAATCGGGATATCCATTACAAATATTTGTTTCATTAACGCATTGGCCAGATATACATTTATACTGGTATTCGCTTAAAAATAAAAATCAACTTAAATGTCAATATATGTAAGGTTTTGAAATCAACATTTTATTTAGAATATAATATTCTATTTCCTATAGTATTTAGAATAATATATAATGTAGGTTATTATTCTTCAATTAGGAATTATACAAAAAATTAAAGGTATAGTTATACTTGTATACATTAAATTCACTATAAATAACTATCATTAGAATTAAATAATTTATAGGTTATACTGTTATATTTAATTAATTAAACCTAATGGATTTTAAATAGTAAAAAAAAGTTAAATAAATATACTACGCACAAGTTATATTTTTGCAATACTACAATAAAGTATAAGAGAAAGTCATGAAAAATGTATAAATTCGTATTATATGTGTGAATACAACAAATGTATGATAATTTACAGTAGATGTCTACTATTAAGCTTGTGTATTATTTTATATGAGGGCCTATTGATCGTTGAGATTTTTGGAGTCCACGTCTCCTTCCAAATTATCACATTTTCAATAAAATACTTATAACAACATTATAGTAACCAACATTGTGCATGGTGATAATTTTTTTCGTTTTTCAAGTACTCTGTTACAAAAAACGACTTCTCCTGAAAAAAAATAATTTGTAATGTAAAGTGGTGTATAATTAAAAATCATAATTTTCTGTTTTATATTATACTATGGTTCTTTATTATATTAGCTTAAAATGAAAGAGTTATAATTGGCTTCTATCTTCGTCGCATAACTTAATTTAGAAAAAAGAATTTAAACATACTAAATTGAGTTATATTGTATAAAATAAAAATTAATAAAATAATTTAAAAATGTATCCATCGAAATGTTTATGATATTTATATTGATAATTGTTGTTTCTTTATAACTCAAAGGTTTAATAAAATTATTTAAAAAAAAATGTTCTCATTGTTTTTTGTAAAATATTCTGTTTTTGAATTTATTATTTGTATTGATTCAATAAAAATATAAATACTTGTATGGTAAAATCCGAACATATTTTTGAAAATTAACGTTAACGTTCTGATATGTATTGATATATATATATATATATATTGTTAATTAACGAAAATAAACATTTTTTAGCGCATTTAATACCTACACACTGTGAATAAGATGGAAAAATTAGTTGCAAAAGTTTCCTAACCTAACCTTTTGTAGTAGTTGCTTTATAAAATCAAATTATGTAAGTTTCACCAAATACAAAAAATTAAAAACTGAGCAAAAATACGAAGAGAATTCTCTATAGTCTATAGTCTATATTATACAAATGAAGTTATATTTCCAAACTATTTTTAACTAAAAGATAGTTACAATAAATACAAACGCATATATTCGTCATATTGTTTTTAATTACAGAAATTAAATTCTAGTACAATGAAAAACAACAATTTTATTATAAGTACGTTTTATCTTAACCGATTAGTATGTATTACTATCTTTTTAATGTTATATAGTTTTTTATTGTAAACAATATTAACTTATTATATATATTTAATATTTATATATTACGTACCAAGATTTAAACATGAATATAATAACCAGAAATATGTCACCTTCATGGTCAATGACGAATTAATATTAAAGAAATACTGTATAGTTTATTAGATAAATTAAATAAACTTCACTAAACCTTAAACAATATTTGACAAATATGTAGATATTATAATATTAGTGTAATGTATAAAAAACAATAACAAAATATCTGTAAAGAATAAATTAATATTGAACTTTGCTAGAAGTTATCATTTTTAAAACGATCTCTAATAAATAATATTTACATCACGATTTTAACTACACGACACATAATGCTAGGTATTCTAAATTAGTATTGCAGAATTGAGTTTATCAGTCGGTGCTGAAAATTATTATATTTTACCTATACGCGAAGCTACGTTTGTATAATCGACCAAAGAACAGACTATGTACACAAGTAATGCAAATTAAGTGAGTAAGCAAAATTGTTTTAAAATACTAATTGTACATCCCTACTGCTACGTCCAGCACAGCAACTAATGATATTTTGACGTAGATATACATTATTAGCTGTAAAACTAGTTATTATGATTTAACAGGTATGCGTATCCAACAGATGTGACTCGAGCTGAGAAAAAAAAAAAAAAAATCGTAGTGGCCACTAAAGTATAGTAACAGGAAACCGAGTTGTATCATTGAAAAACCGTATTTTGTACAGTGCAAACAACTGAATATAATATAAAGTCGTATAAAGTATTAATTGATCACAATTTTTTTGTAGATGGGGACATAGGAACAGGCAAGCAGATTGTTTAGATGGTCTAAACTTTATAACCAAAAATATTCCAGCATTGTTAAGACCAATTTTTCGTACGCGACGATTTTCGTCAAATATCAAATTTCGTCTGATCCGTCGCTCATCCGTCCCACTGCTATCACTGCTGCTGTTGTAGCAGCGATCTTAACGTACGATTACGTTGGAGTATTTTTTATAAAATAGTGGAACTACTGAAACCTAACTACTGAAAAACAACTGTAGAGATATTATATGCGTCTTGGAAAATAATAATGTATATGTATATAGTATAAAGTCAAAATATAAAATATAAAAACTATACCACACTTTCTTATTGTTTATTATAAAAGAATTATTATAAACAATTTTATGTACGATTAAGTAAACAAAAAAAAAATAAAAAGTATATTTCTAAACATTGAAATTCTAAAATTTTTATTTTCTAAAACACAGTATTTCTAGAACTTGATATTCTAAAACTTGGCATTCTAAATTAGGACTTTCTAAAACCTACCTCAATACCAGAGCGCCTCCCTCTATTTGAAGTTGGCGATTTAACGATACAGGTTTTTGTTGCAGTATTGTGGTAAACAGCTCCTGCGCATCTTCGCTCCTTCTTTCCAAGAAGAAGGATTCTTGGAAAGAAAAAAAATGTACCTGTTATAATGCGAAATGGCATTTTATTTATTTTCCCTATTATATCATGTCTTCTAAAGGTTTAATCATCAGTTAAATGTTATGTGATATCTCTAAAGGAATTGTTTTCAACTAAGCTTTTATTAGCTTTACACTGTAATATATAAATACAAAGATTTTATAAACAAATTATATGTACATCAGTAAACTTATAGTAATTAATTATTAAAATTATTATATTATATTTTAGAATACGTTATTTACTTATATATTATATGTAAATATTATAGATTGGATATAGTTTACAGTTACATTGAAATACATTTTGGTTAATAGCTATTAAAATATAACATTTCTAAAAAGTATAAAATCAATTTTTATTATCATTTGAGTACAATATTTATACGGTTAGTGTTTGGGTTAAATCCAATAGATAAGACTTGATTATGATATCGTCGCTACGCGATCGCGGTATCGTATTGTACGTTCAGTTCGTTGATTTCCACCGATCGTTAAGGTGCAGTGAAACAGGCTGACACTCGCCGCTAAAATATTGTCAATTAATACAATAAACACATATATTTTAATATTAAATTTACATTCAGCGTAATAAGCTTATTATACAGTCCACAAATATCTAACATTAAATGGTCCTAACGAACCGGATGTAAAATAATAATTAAAATAAAATTGTGTTAACGCGGGTGAAGTGCATTCAGTAAAGAAGAGGAGCTCAAATTCAAGGACTGCAGCAGGAAAGCAGTAAAATATAAGGTAAGTGAACATCACCTATACATAAGGTAGTGCGCACAAGAGGAAGCTTGGTCATAATTATAGGATTTTATAATATAGTCAATAACGTGGAAATACTATATTAAAACTATAAAGGTAAAATACTAAGCACGAGAAGTAAAATATTTATAGAATATTTGGAAAGTAACGAAACAATATAAATTTCGATCCAAAGTTCAAATAGCGGTGAACAGACAGATAACAAGTGTGAAAAATGCCTACAGCTCAATAAGGTCAAATAAATGACGGAGAGGGAGCAACAAATGCAATACAAAATGAATTAGCGCAGTGGAAATTAAGAAGAGGACAGATAAAGAGCCAATTAACAAATTTTCAGGCATTCTAATCCGACGAGAACAGTAAAAATAAAACGCAATTGAGATTATGAAAGGAAAAAATAGAAAAATTGTGGGAAGAATTTGATAATATACAAAATCATATAGAGGCTAAAGACATAAGAGGATCAAGTGAATTATAGAGATACGTTTGTAGATATGTATTTCGATCTTATCGCAAAAGCTGAGGATAAGTTAGCGCCTATAAACGATAGAATTAAAGAAGCGGATAAAAATTGTATAGTAAGGGAGTCAAACAATTTAGCGCAAAAATCAAACTACATAAAATTAAAACCTATAGAAATACCGATATTCAATGGGTCGTTTGAAGATTGGTCGGCATTTCAAGATATATTTAGATCACTAGTGCACGAAAATGAGGGATTAACAAAAGTACAACAATTTCATTATTTAAAAATGTCGGTATCAGGGGAGGCATCAAAAATAATTAAAAATTTAGAAACAACCGAGATTAATTACGAGTTGGCGTGGAAAATAATAACAGATAGGTATAACAAAAACGGTTATTGATTCTGTCGCATACAAAATGTATTTATGAGTTACCATATATACGTGACGAATCAGCAGAAAAATTAAGGCAATTCACAAATACATTAAACCAGCATAGACAGGCCCTGCAAGCATTAGATCACGATCCTGATCTATGGGGTGCACTACTGCTACACGTGATAACGTCGAAACTCGATTCAAATACGGTACGCCAATGGGAAACATTAAATGCACAAAATGAATTACCTACTATTTATAAAATGATTAGTTTTTTACACGAGCGTTGTCAAATTCTGGAGGCGGTGGAAAGTTCAAAAGAAAAATTTTAAAAGACAAAACCAATTCCTCGTAAGGTACACAGTTATACCACTAGAGGTGAGTCGTCAACGGGTATGAAGTGCTATATGTGACAAGAACCACATCCAATTTATAGATGCCCAAAATTTATAAAAATGAATGTGGAGAATCGCATAAAAAAAATAAGTGAACTTAAAATATGTAAAAATTGTTTCCGAACAAATCACACAGTGGACCAGTGCAAAGCGCGAAAATGCAATCAATGCGACAGATCGCGTAATTCGCTGTTGCATAGGAATAATACAAAAAATGGGTAAAAACATACAAATAAATAAAGGAGATAACTCATCAGATAACAAACCGATCGATATGATAGAAGGCAATGATGAAGAAACGGAACAAAGTTCAATAGCAAATGCGATGTCTTTTACGTCGGTATATACAGAGCGAGCAAAAAATAATAAACAGGTTTTATTAGCAACAGCAATCATACAAATATTAGGTAAGGACGGTATATGGTACACATACCGTGCGTTACTACATAGTGGATCCCAAAGTAATTTCATCACCGAGGAGACAATGAAAAAATTAAATTTACCACGAAAAAGGGTAAACTTACCTATTACTGGTGTGGCAGAAAGCAAACATAATGCGGAATACAAACTTAGCATAATAATACGATCACGGATAAATTCATTCCAACTAATTAGACAAGCATTAGTATTATCAAAAATAACTGGTTGTTTACCAACAAATACATGCAATGCACTAAAATCAGCTGTACCCGAAAATATCACATTAGCAGATCCGCATTTCTTTCAACGCGGAAAAATAGATATACTTATAGGAGCGGACACATATTGGGAGATTATGGGTAATAATATTTTCAAAGTTAATCCGTCTGGCCTACACCTACAAGAAACAAAGTGGGGCTGGATAGTGGCGGGAGGAAATGCACAGGACGCGGAGATTGCATTAAACAGTTGTATGTTTACATGTACGGAACACGATATTAGCTTATCGGAGAAAATTGAAATGTTTTGAAAAGTAGAGGAATGTATATCAAAAGAAAATTGGTCAAATGAAGAAAAACTTTGTGTTGAACACTTTACAAAAAATACAAGACGGGATGAGACAGGAAAATTTATTGTTAAGTTACCATTAAAAGATAATGCAGTGCAGTTAGGCAAATCGTATGATATCGCTATGCGCCGATTTTTGTCATTAGTACGGCGATTAGCAAAATTCCCGGAAATATATAATCAATATAGAGATTTCGTGCAGGTGTATTGTGAACTTGGTCATATGGAAGAGGTAATCGACAATGAAATAAATAATGATAGACGCGATTGTGTGTATATCCCCCACTCATACGTGGTAAATGAAGATAGCCGTACAACAAAACTACGTGTGGTATTCGATGCGTCAAGTAAAACAGATGCAGGTTTATCACTTAATGACGTATTAATGAAGGGTCCAGTCATACAAGAAGACCTAATTAAAATTATCGCACGTTTTAGAACGCATAAATATGCATTTTCAAGCGATATTACAAAAATGTACCGTCAAATTTGGATAGATAAATCACATCGTAATTATCAACGAATATTGTGGCGGCCTAACAAAGATGAAGAAATTACAATATATCGTCTGTATACTGTCGCACATGGCACAGTATCGGCGAGTTTTCAAGCCATACAATGTTTATCAGTGTTAGCAGAAGAAACCAACAATAAATTAATATCGAATATAATTAAATACGATTTTTGCGTGGATGATTGTTTAACAGGAGGTTTCAAGATATTAAAAACTATAGAATTACGTAATGATTTAATTTCCACATTAGGCAAAGGAGGATTTACTATGGCCAAATGGACAGCAAACAACGACGAGTTAATTAAAAATATTCCCAATGTCAACTCAAATGAATTCACATCGTTAGATTTAGGTGAAGATGTTGTAAAAACGGTCGGGTTATTCTGGGAACCACACAGTGATCACTTATCGTATAGAATAAAATTATCCAAAACTGAAGCATGTACAAAACGTCAAATATTGTCGCACATCGCTAGTCTTTTTGACCCATTAGATCTTGTGGGGCCAATCATTATTGTCGCGAAAATAATCATGCAATCATTGTGGTTAGAGAAAGTTGATTGGTATGAACATTTATCAGAGTAAATCCGTACGAAGTGGAAACATTTTTGGTACGAATTAAAAAGTATCAATACAATTAAAATACCCAGGTGGGTAAATACCGGTAATTGTACGCGCATAGAAATACACGGGTTTTCGGACGCGTCATCGTACGCATACGGCGCATGTTTATATGTTCGTAGTATATCAGCCGAGCAAGAGGTAGCCGTGCGATTAATATGTGCGAAATCGCGGGTAGCTCCTCTCAAAACCACGTCAATCATCCGTTTGGAATTATGCGCTGCTGTTTTATCAGCACGATTAGCAAAAAATATTATTTCTATTTTGCGAATACACATTACGCAACAATATTGGTGGTCAGATTCGCAGGTAGTATTAGCATGGATTGCGGCGGAATCTTCAAGATGGAAAACATACGTAGCAAATCGCGTAAGTGAAATCCACGAAGTAACGCAGCAATATAAGTGGAATTACGTAAAATCGAACGAAAACCCGGCAGACATATTATCACGTGGATGCACTTATGACAATTGAACTTAAAAATAATTATCTGTGGTGGAATGGACCAGCGTGGCTCCAAAATTATAATGTCAAATTCAATAAATTACCGGATAATAATAACCAAGATATATCAACGGAAGTGTGTGCGGAAGAAAAGATACAATTAGTGACAACAATAGCAATAACGGACACGCACGAATTATATATATATTTAATCTATACTCATCATGAAAAAAATTGATACGCGTCGTGGCATATATATTACGTTTTCTAAACAATGCATTATGTAAAATAAAAATAAAACAAAAAGACATGGATTATTAGGCGTGATGGAAATTCAATCGGCTAATATGACTTTAATAAAAGTAGTTCAACAATATGCGTTTACGAAAGAATTACGTATTTTAAATAATATAAATAGTGGAGCTAAAACTGGCGTATCAATGAAAGGTCATTTACTCGCGCTAAACCCGTTTATCGATAAGGACGGAGTGTTGCGGGTCGGCGGCCGATTGCTAAATGCGTCCGATATTTCGTATGAACAGAAACAAATTATATTAAATTATATTACCGCACATCGAACCTTTTTCGTCATTATTTTTTCGACACGAGCATGAAAGACTAATGCATGCAGGTGCACAGACGATGCTGAGTACTATACAATCACAATATTGGCCAATAAAAGGTAGAATCATAGCTAAAAAGGTAATAATATAATATAACTGCATAAAATGTTTTAAATTAAACCCGGCAATTGTAAAACCAATAATGGGTAATCTGCCCAAACACAGAGTAGAACGACCTAGTAGGTGTTTCGAGACATGTGGGGTAGATTATGCGGGTCCGTTATATATAAAATCTAGCCACAGAAGAAATGCAGCAATCAGTAAAGCATATATATGTATTTTTATTTGTTTTAGCACTAAGGCTATACATATTGAATTAGTATATGATTTAACTGCTGATGGTTTCATTGCGGCATTAAAGCGATTTATTTCACGCCGAGGAATATGCCAACACATTTATACCGACAATGCTACAAATTTCGTAGGAGCAAATAAACAACTCGAAGAGTTAAAAAATGTATGGGACTCCAAGGAACATAAGGAAAATGTTCAATCATTTCTGAACGGAAATTCTATAACGTGGCATTTTATTCCACCACGGGCACCGCATTTCGGGGGCTTGTGGGAGGCTGCAGTGAAGTCAGTAAAACAGCATTTAAATAGGACAGTTGCAAATATTAATTTAACATACGACGAAATGTATACTGTATTAGTACAAATTGAAGTGTGTATAGACTCGCGTCCCCTCATACCTTTATCGAATGATCCAAACGACCTAGCTGTATTAACCCATGCGCATTTCCTAATAGGTAGTTCACTCGTATCTTTACCTCAATCCGATCAATCTCATAAAAAAGAAAATTACTTATCGCGATGGGAAAGAGTTCAAAAATTTACCCAGGGAATGTGGAAAAGATGGAGCGGGGAATATCTGAATCAACTTCAGGTCAGAGCTAAGTGGCATCAACCAGCCAAGACTGATATTAGGGTTGGAACAATGGTGACAAATGTGCCACCTCTCCAGTGGAACATGGGACGAGTTACGGCATTATACATCCAGGGCAGGACGGTGTGACAAGAGTTGTGGAGGTAAATACGCGTGGCGGTATAAAGAAAAGAGCAGTTAGATTGGTGTGTCCATTACCAGGACAAACCCAATAGGAAAATTAAATTATGTAAAAAAAAAAAATATTTTTTATTATTTATATTGGCGGTGTCATGCTAAAATTATTTATTCTGTATACTATTATTTTTTATACTATTATTATTTTTATATTATTATTTATGTATAATGTTAATAGATTTTATCATATCATTATTTTGAAACTGTAGTTCAATAGGGGTGTATGTTTGGGATAAATCCAATAGATAAGACTTGATTATGATATCGTCGCTACGCGATCGCGGTATCGTATTGTACGTTCAGTTCGTTGATTTCCACCGATCGTTAAGGTGCAGTGAAACAGGCTGACACTCGCCGCTAAAATATTGTCAATTAATACAATAAACACATATCATTTAATATTAATAAGTTTATTATACAGTCCACAAATATCTAACAGTTAGAAAAAAGGGCTTAAATATTAGCTTTAACAATATTCTGTAAAAAGCCATTGGATTATTTTTATAATTTTTTTTTTTAGAAATCAAAAACAAAATATTGGAACTAATTAAACTTAACTTCTAAAATGAAAAGTTTAAACATATATCATATACGTCTGGGATAAAAATAAAATATAAAATATAAAAACTATACCACACTGTCCAAACTATTAAAATCATTTATAATACGATTAGTATATATAGGTTGATGTAATTTCATCAACATTTTAACTTCGAAAATCTATAAAAATAAAATTTTTACTTCAATGTGAATCCGTAAGAAAAAACATTAAATTAAGTTTTTAAACCTATATAGATTTAAACATGACTTATTCGGGATATATTGTATTTAATGTTCAATAAATTTTACCAGGTGAAAAACTTTTAATCCTTTAGAAAAATAAAAATATCATATTTCAATTGTCCATAAACAGCTCAGTAAAAATATTATATAAAATTTATTATACATTGTGTAGAAAATATCCGTAAAAACATTAAGTACATTACCTAACTGTTAAGAGAAGTGTTCGTTATATGTATACAGATGTTAGTTAAGTCAGGTTTCGCTGTATCAAAATAATGCCATAATAACATGATTTTATTTTTGTATTATTGTATAATTGTTAACAATGATATTAGTTACCAAAAACTAAATATGAATACATTAACCAGGAAATAATCACTCTATTTGTCAATGATCAGCTATAAATTAAGTAAATATAATTATAAATATTAACCATAAATGGCAATGCAATAGTTATATCAAATTAACGACGATTAATGCTAAATAATATTTTACCATACGTTAAAAACCATTTAAGTATACTAAAATATGCTTTTATATGATATTATAATAAGCACTGATAAACAGAACTTATTAACTTTGGATATTAGTTACCAAAAATATGAATATATTAACCAGGAATCAAGCACTTTATTCTTAGCCAATGCTCAGCTATAAATTAAGCAAATATAATTATTATAAATATCAACCTTAAATGGCGATGCAATATTTATATCAAATTAACGACATTGAATACTAAAATAGTACTTTACCATAACTTAAATAAACATTTAAGTAAAATATGCTTTTATATGATATTATAATAACCACTGAAAAACAGAACATGAGAATCAATTAATTTTGAACTTTATAAGATAATCATATGAAGTTGATAATACCAACATAGATTACAACACTAAACACTGAAATTCGGGTCTTTTATATTATTATTTCATGATATACTGGTATGTAAAAATTGTTGATTTGTATATATCTTACCAGCTATGAATACATGTTTACATGATCAATCGAAGGACAAACTACATAGATATATGGCAATGAAAATGAACGTGAGTGAGTATAGACTTGTTCTAAAATTGATTGTAGACTACTACATTAAATTCCGCTTATATTTTTTTATGTATCTATATACATTAATACGCATATGACTGATTTTTCGCACTATTTAAATGCAAATAAAGAAACAGCAGTTTCTAGTTAATTTATTAACACGTTATAGTATAGAAGTAGAACAAACTATGAATCACATTTTGGCAATGATTTTCTAAGAAATTAGTTGAATCAGAGCTTATAGGAATTCGTCGATTTTACTAAAATTTCGATGGAATGGTTTAACGAATTTGGCTGAAACTTCTAAAATTAAATTCTAGGTTTGTTTTTAATACACATTGCAATAATGTAAAAAATACATTAGTAGAGTTGTTGTAATTCATCTTGTTATTATTATTTAATTTTTATGATTTAAAATTATCAATAAACTATTTTTCTTCAACAAATGGTTGTTTGTTAGTAGGTAGTTCATCTATTTTCAGATTTTTTTCGCAATTTAACCTAAACTAAGCACTACCTAAATTTCAATAACAATAATATTGCATGTTATATTGACTTATAGTAATAAAGGAAGACGTATAAACAGATATTTATGGTTATATTACACGGCGTAACAGATAGACTATATTATAGCTAGATGACAGTGTTGAGTTAATAATATATAAATATTCTTACTGATATCATTAGTTAAGTAAACTACAAATATATTTTTCGATTATTTTATATATTTTTTCAATATACGATGAACACATTAAACACTTCGTCAATATATTGTGTATAAATTATTAATTTATTTACGAAATTTACTATGGTAATTACTTATTTGTTTTTATTTAAGTTTCTATACTAAACTTACGCGTTACACGTCCTGCAAAAGAGGTAAACAATATGTTGACTAAGTGTTTAACTTTACAATTGATCTTATTCATTTTCGTCATAGGTATCAATATAACAAAATTACATCTTACTAAATTTTCCATATTATATTATCACGTCTCGACTTGATCATAACCTACTAAATGTATAATGTCATTACATGTATTTTTTTAACTTAGCTTTTTTTTCTACACGAAGTTATACTGAACTGTTTTTAGTGCCATAAAAGCTGTTTTTATATGTTCATTTGACTGTTTAACTTGAAGATGCATTTTGATCATTTGTATATATTATTATAATTATTATGTTTAGTTATAATTAATACACTGACCATAATATGGCAAACGTCGTAGGTCGATAGTCGTCGTCACTTGTCGTAAGTTGTAGTCACCCCCACCGCAGTAATGATAATAGGGGGATGGAGAAGCGGTGGATCCAGGGACATGTTACATTTTACGATAATTTTTTAAAAGTACAAGAGCATTTTTGGCTAAAACGTTTAGCCATCTAACCAATCTGCTTACGAGTTCCTACGGTTCCCATCTACACAACATTTCTGATCGATTGATATCTTATACGGCTTTATATGTTCAATCGTTTTCTCTGTAAATAAAGCCGACAGATAACCGTCCGAAATTGATATCAATAATAACAGCTTGTAATTCAGCATTCTAAATAGATTATTTGTTTACAACTCTGTATTGAAAAAAATGTTTAGTATTCTGATTTCAATTATAATATTATACTATTGTTATTTATTATAGAAATGAAAATTTGTATGCCGTAATATATGAATATAATAAACTCACTATTTAACTTATTCAGATATGTATTTCTAAATAACTTTTTTCAAGCTTTATTGAATACATATTCTGAATAAGGATTCTGAAAATAAAAAATATTGTTAAAAAAACGTACATAAACTTTTGTTTAATCATCAATAAAAAATGTAATTAAGTTTTATTTAAACAAATAAATGTGCAAAGATGTACTGTCAAAAATTGTAACACAAAAGTAATAATCTATTCATAAATATAAATATAAATAATAATAATATAAAAATAATAAAAATAATAATATATAATAATATAATATAAATATTTCAATATTGATCAGGATTACAATGAAAATAAATTATTTGATATTAATCATTATTTGTATACAGCATACGAAGCCATTGAATGTGAAACTTAATATCTGTAAAAACCGATATTGAATTGTTTGCATATGGATCGTTGACACTCATTACTCCAGTTAAATAATAAGAATTAGAATGTAAAAACGTTAAGCCTGCACCACTGTCACCTTTACGAGCCCCTTGATCTGAAATTAAAAAAAAATTTATTTAAACCACAAAAATATAGATATAGAAAATCATTCTAAAAATAATTAAAGGAGAATTGCAACTGCCATCAATTTTAGCTCAAAAAACCCTTGATAAAATTAATGTTAATTATTTAAGATGTCAAATTTTGATTCTAAAAAAAATTTAAAATCAAAAAAATGATTTCAAATAATAGTATTTAAATATTGTATTACCTAATGCAGACCCGGCACAAAACTTATCAATAGTCACAAACGATTCAAATCCATTTTTATACATGCTTCGACAAGAATTATGGTCGATGTACGGTAAACTGGCTTCTAATAAAATGGGACTTGACACGTCTTTTTCTGTTTTACCCCAACCAAAAATCTGTGAAAGTATAAAATAGTTTTATAATCTTTATATAAAATTACTCACGTTTAATATACACATGTTAATGTTGGTAATAACTAATAAGTATAATTAGTCAATTAAAATCTGATTAATTAAAGTTTTATTATTTTGTTAATCAAACCAATATATATTAAAATAAAAACAATGTTAAATTTTATAATTTTACAGTTTAAATTATAAGATATTTTTTTTTTTTGTATAATACATGGAAATTCATACAGCCACTTACCTAATATTAACCTATCATACATCAGTAATGATAATATTATAGTATCTGTAATTTAAATAATAACTTCGATTTATACTTTATTATCAAACAAACCTTTCCTTGATCTCCATTTGATACATTATATCTACTATTCCAATCAACGCAAACTGGTGTAACACCTACACTAATAGAAACTTTGTTTTTTAACATGATAACAGCTATATCTTCAGCATGATTTCCGTAAGATCCATAATAACCTTCTTTTATATAAATTGTTTTCACCTATAAAATGGTTTTATTTATAATATATATTATTATTAGTTTTTAAGACACTACTTTTAAATTAATAACAAACATCAATCATTTGGGTAAATTCATTGTCAATTACTGAGTAATCTCTATCATATTTTCCAACAGCAATTTTATATAGACCATCGTTAATTGATAATCGTTTAGACAGCATATCTTTTTGCCAAAAACAATGAGCCGCTAAAAATGTTATTTATTTTAACAATGATCTATCTTTTTGAGGTCTTAAATATAATGCTTATTTTTTACCAGAAACAATTATATTTGAACTAATTAATGATCCTCCGCATATCATGTCATACGTGAAACTCTCTTTATTTAATTGATAAATTCCAGCATTCCAAGGAGCTGATCCAATATTAGCTTTCATACCATTATTGATCAATACATTGCTATTTGAATATACTCTACCACAATCTAAAATTTTAAATGAATACAAATATTGATGACAATATGTAATAAATATTATCACCTATATAATAAACTTAATAGAAAATAAAACAATTTAAATAATTTAGTAAGATAAGTATAAATGAATGACTTGTAATATAATAATTATATTTACATGGAATGCATTTATATAGCTGATCACTCCACGTTCCATTGGACTGACAATGTAATTCAATTGGAGTCTCTTCTTGTCCATTTGGTAGTGAATGTGTAAACTTACATGCTGGTATAGCTATTGTATCGGGTACAGATGGATTTGAACAATCAGATATTTTACCATATAGAGTACATTTAATATTTAAACTATCTGATAATAAAGGTGGACATATTTCTATAACATAAACATACAATATTCAAGCATAGGTCTAATGATAATTGAAAAGATAAGTGATCATTTCAATACAAAACTTACTGAAACATAATTTTTCAATAATCGATGTCCATTGTCCATTTTCCTTACAAAGCCTCAAACTAATCGGGGAAGCCTTATAATACCCAATTTCACAATTCTCCATTACAATACGATGAGGGTTAATTAATGTCCCGTGAGATAAAGTTTTATTTGAACCTTCATAAGAATATATAATACCTTCCGAAGTTGGTAAAACACATGCATTTGTCGTAACCTGGAATAATTATATTTATAAAACATTTAATTGAAAATTAAAAAATTTTTCCAAACCTGATTGACTTGAAGGAAAACTTGACACTTAAAAATACATGTCAATTTGATAATTAAAAATTAAAATTAACACCTATCAAGAAACAAATATACGGTCTTCATCATATAAAATAGTCTGTGATATCATTAAACATTTATTTAAATTATTAAGTAGAATAATAATAAATGTTATTATTGTGAAAAAAATAATAGTCAGTTATAAAAAATACGCAATTAAACATTTATTAACGTAAAAAATCTATTTAAACGTAATAAATGATAGTAAAATTTAACACTTAGGTATTATCTATATTGTATTATGTCATAGTAAGTTTAATTTAAATTAACTATTGTTAAAAATGAATTGTTATAAATCCTTTCACAAAAGTAAAAGCCAGGTTTAAATAAATTACAAATAGAATAGATGATTTTAATATAATTACCAGCATATTGTCCATTCCATAAGAACTATGTTTATTATACATTTCACGAAGCCAATTAATGTGGGTGCTAACATTAGTAAAAACTGCAATTGAATTATTTGTATATGGATCCTTAAGACTCACTATTCCGGTTAAATAATAAAAATCAGAATGCAAAAACATCAAGCCTGCACCACTGTCACCTTCGCGAACTCCTTGTCCTAAAATTAAAGAAACGTTATTCTAACGTCAACTTTTTCCGCCGTGGAATAAATTTTATTATTGTGTTTGAATTATTTATTATATTATATCATTTTTTCGAACTGCATAATAGAACAGCTGATTATCACACACACACACATACACCATAAAAATTATCGTTATTTTTATATCCCCGTAAACTTATTAATGTCATGTGACTTTTATAATAATAATAATATTGTATTTTTGTTAGCGGCAGTGTGTATAATATTCTTAATCATTCTTGACTGTATGCCTACCAAATAACACATATATAGTAAAATGACAGATGATGCACACACCGGTCTGTTCAGATTGTTGTTAAGTTTATATTTAAATTATAATAATAAATAATTTGAATAATAAATTGTTTTACATTTAATCAAATAATTAAAATAATCTTGAAAACTTTAGATTTAAAGATTTAAAAGTTAAGGTTTAATAAGTAATATTATTTAATAAAAATGTATAGGTACATATAATTGCATATTGTATTTATTGATAAACAATTGAAATATTGATTTCCAATATTAAAAATTAAATATTTTATTACCTGATGTAGATCCGGCACAAAATTTATCAAAAGTCACAAACTTTTGGAATTCATTGGTGTACATACATCGACAAGAATTATAATCAATGTACGGTAAAGTTGCTTCTAATAAAATTGGACTTGGTATGTCATTTTCTGTATATCCCCAACCAACAATCTGTGAAAATATAAATTAGTCTAATAATAAATAAAATTATTCTCTTTTTTAATGTAACTATATAAATGTTGGTAACACATAATTAATGTAATTAGTTAATTAAAATCCGACTGATAAAAGTATTATTATTTTGAACATGAAACAAATATGAAATAAGAATAATATTTAATGATTT
Source organism: Rhopalosiphum padi (assembly GCF_020882245.1). Classification (NCBI taxonomy): domain Eukaryota; kingdom Metazoa; phylum Arthropoda; class Insecta; order Hemiptera; family Aphididae; genus Rhopalosiphum; species Rhopalosiphum padi. The sequence goes on along the minus strand of NC_083598.1, from coordinate 3,684,943 downwards.
TTAATTTAAGTTATGAGATTTTTTATTATTATTATTGTTCTATTTCATACTATACTATAGAAGAGTATCTTACAATAGTTGCCTATATTATATAATTAGACAATGTTGAAAAGTGGTATACTAATATTATATGTAAATATTATATCGGAATTGTAATATTTATTATAACAAAAATCAACCTTTCCTTGAGTTCCATTTGTTACATTATATCTATTATTCCAATCAACACAAACTGGTGCAACAGCATCACTAATATTAACTCTATTTGATAACACGATAAAAGCTATATCATCAGAATAGAAACGATTATATCCCAAATAGTCTTCTTTCAGATAAATTGTTTCCACCTATAAAATTGATTTATTTATAATATAATATTGTTCCTATATTTTGCTTCTAGGATTCTACTTTTAATCAAAAAACTTACATCCATTATTTGAGTAAAATCATTGTCAATAACTGTGTAATTTCTATAATATTTCCCAACAGCAATTCTATATAGACCATCGCTTATTGATATTCTATTAGATAACATACCATTTTTCCAAAAACAATGAGCCGCTAAAATTGATATAAATTAATTGTTGTAGCTATTTAAATCCGAAATACATGAATGCTTTTTACCAGAAACGACAGAATTTGGAGCAATTAGCGATCCTCCGCATATCAAGTCATACTTGGAATTCTCTTTATTAAATCGATATATTCCTACATTCCAAGGTGCTGTTCCAACATGTGCTGTCATTCCATTATCGATCAATAATCGATGTCCGATATACGATCTACCGCACTCTAAAATAATATTTGAATGTAATTACAGATGACAGTTATTAAAATGTAATAATACGACGTATAGAATAAAGAATAATTTATACTGTGGATGGTATAAGAAGATTTTAGCTCACTATTATTATAATCACATATAACAATAATTATAAAGAATAATATTTTAAAGAGCATGATAATATATCGATTTAATAAATAAATAAATGTTATTTATATTTACGAAAATTTTTTTTTTTTTAAATTTGAATAAAATCTGAAATAGTAATAAAATATAATAAGTACCAATATGTCAAACACTCAAATTTGAATTCAGCTAATCTTTATGAATGTGATTTATATATGTTGTAAGTGCATTTGAGAGAAAAACAAATATTGAACTTACACAATCTAAAGACCACAATTAACATTTAAATCATTTGATAATATAGATGGATAAATTTCTATAGCTATAAAAAAATCATAACCAATCATTTCCAAACATTGGACATATAGTATTTACTTAAGTAATTATTTTAATATTGATATTACAATACGTAACGTACTGAAACATAATTTCTCAGTTTTCGATGACCATGTTCCATTATTCTGACAAACCCTAGAACTAATGGGGTAAGCCTTATGGTATCCAATTTCACAATTCTCGACTATAGTGCGATTACTATTAATCAGTGTCCCGTGAGATAAAATTTCATCTAAACCTTCGTAAGAATATATAACTCCTTCAAGGCTTGGTAAAATGCATGTTTTCCTTAAATAATAAAACACTAAGAATTAAAATTACATTTTGACGTCACGCATCCTAATCTACCTAAATTTATAACTGGATTAATTCATTACATGTCTAATGTTCAGGAAGTTCCCTTCTTGGTATTTATTTGCCTTCTAGAATACACGACATAATTATAATAGTTTAAAAATCTAAATTTTTATTTTGCACATATTATCATCATGTTTTTTTGATAATACATCTCATGTTATTCCTGAAGCCTATACACTTATCGATATTTAACCTTTTCTGTATATCAAAATGATTCTGATAATAACATCCCAATTAATTGAAACGTGTAGTTTACACAATATAGAGGTTTTAAATAGTTTTTTTTAATAAAAATAAATAAATTTTATTTAATAAATACATTAATATATATAGATAAAATATATTTTTATCATAAAAAAAAGTTCGTGTCAATAATTCTAAGGATAATAAATCAAATTAGCTGGCATGGCTGCGTGATAGAGGAATAGAAAGAAAAAATTTAAATGCCAAAAAAATTCGTTATCTACTTAAAACTATGAATATTGGTGCTTATTGTACTTATAGGTTTATTAATAGCTCTAGATTTCATATTATATTTTCTCATTTATAAAAAATTATACAATTTAATGACAGTATTATGTTTATTGTGGTCATAATCAATTAAATAATTGAATTTTTAAAAAAATTCAAAAGTTAACTTTTATTTGAATAAAATCTCTATATAGTCTACAAATAAAGCCAATGTTATTTGTTCAGCTAAAAAAATATATTAAGTACTTTTTATTGGACTCCGTCGTTATTTGTGTTATATTATTAAGTTTTAGTGTTAATGGATCTGCAGATATATAAATAGGACCAGGACAATTTTCTTCATCAGATCCATCAGCACACTGTCTTACACCATCACATTTACTTTCTGTATTTACACAAGCCCCATATTTACACCGGAATGTATATTTTTGACACCTTAAATTTAAAATATTTATTAAAGTATAAAAATTACTTTATTAAAATCAACTCACCGAACTGTATTACATAATGCCAAAGTTTCATCAGACCCATCATTACAATCTCGAGTTCCATCACAAATTGATGTTTTATCAATACATTGGCCAGATATACATTTGTATTGGTCTCTACTTTAAAATAAAAGTAAAAACTTGAATGTAAATTATGTGTAAGGTTTTACAATCAATATTTAATATAAACTATAATATTTTATATTACATATCAAATATAGAAAGTAATAGAAAGTAATACTTTTGGTGTTTTATAATTTTTTTTTATCTAAAAATTCCAAACTTTAATCACGGGTTTACAAAATAAGTTTAGTTATATTTTTAAAAATTACACATTAAACCAAAACAAATATCATTATTTCAAGGGCAACTCAATATAAATTAAATGGTAATATACCAATATTCTACCACAACTTATAACCAAAATGAATATTTATATTTATTTGTACTAAATACATATTAAAATAAATACTAATACTGTTTAAAGTACAAAGCATTCGTTCAATATTCAGAGATATGGTTAGTTTGATGAAGTAAACCTTCTTTTCAAGATGAACCTCACCAAAATATTTTTATCTCGATTATATATTATATACAGAGAATATATAAATACATACATAAAACAAAATTAAATTATACATGTAGCGCTAGGTTCTCTTCATGATAAATAAAAAAAAGATTGAAAATATCAATTAGAACCAAAGTTATTCCAAAAGTTAGTTCTATCTGTTACAACCTTTAAATATATAATTACATTTATATACAATATACATATACTATAATAATATATATACATGAAAAGGTAGTAATCAAGAGTCTTGAGAAATGTATAAGCTTGTATATAATGTATGAAAATAAAAAATGTATAATTATTTACAATATGTGTCTACTGTACTACTCTATATCTTGTGTATTATTTGATATAGAGGACAAGGGCTCGTTGAGGATATTGAGGTCCAAGTATCTCACTGAGCTAACATATTTTTGATTTTAATTTTAATATTATAATAATTACTATTATCATATACCAACATTTTGCATGATGAAACAGTTTGTCGTTTTTCAAGTATTCTATCACAAAAAACATCTGTTCCTGAAAAATATAATTTGTAATGTTAAATAGTTTCATATTATAAATCAGAATTTTTGTTTTAAATTATTATGTTTTTATTTTATATTAAGTTGAGACAGAAACAGTGATATATAATAATAACAACACTATAACAATAACAAAACTTATAAATTATAAGTAAACAAGAGAAAAATTAATTAAATATTAATAATATAATTTAAAACTTAAATGCAAAAATAAATAATTGATGTTTGTTATTTACACTTGTGTAATAAAAATCGTTTATCGATCAAAAAGTTTTTAATATTAAAACTATTAAAAATACATCATCTTTTTTTTTCTAAAAATAAGGTCTAATATAATTATTAAAAAAAAAATTTTCTCATTGTTTAATGTCAAATATTCTGATATTGAATTAATAATTTTTATAAATTCAATAAAATTATTAATACTTGGATAATCCGGACACAATTTAAAAATGATCGTTAAAAGGTTTTAAATTGATAGCACAAAGTGTGTAATGGTCATTTTATAAATTCAATTATTGACATACGTGTAATCAAAATACGTTTGAATGTAAAAAAAGATAATACATATTTATTTTATCAATAGAAATATTACACTACAGTTTGTTAAAAATTAAAAACTGAGAAAAAAATGAAGACCAATTTTATATATGACTTTTTTTGTAGTGTACCTGTTTCGATTTAATGAAGCTCTATATATTATACAAATAACATTATCTCAGTTGTAGCTCCTAAATATTTTATACAAATAGCCAAATGGGTAAGTATAATATAAAAACCACGTACTTTCTCATGTTATTTTTAATTACAAAAATTTAACCCGAGTAAAAGTAATACAATAATTTTATTTTAAGTCTTTTTTTAGGTTTTTGTTTTAATTTATTAGTATATATCATATTATACTAAATAATAATACAAATATACTTAAATTTAATACATGTGTATACGGTTATACAATATTATTTATATTGACAACATTTTTTATCACATCACTTTAATTTTGCTTAATTAATATAATATATTTATGTATGGCAAATTTTTGTTTTCAACAAATTATATTTTTTTATTAATAACTAAAAGCATTTCAATATAGATGGAAACATTTTTACCTACACATTACTTTATATCACCAACTTGACTATCTATTTAATGTTATTTATATTTATATTGTAAACAATATTATAAAATATTTCAAGTACGTACCAAAAATTAAACATGAATATATGAACCAGGAATACGTAACCTTCATGGCTAACGATGAATTAATATTGAAGCGAAACTTTATAATATATTATATAAATCATGTAAACATCACTAAACAATATTCTACAAACTTGTACTTATATAATATATTATCTCACTGTTATTGAAATTAATTAATATTGAACTATATCAGTAAGGAACATCATTTTCAAAACGATCTGTATGTACTGTATGAACGATTATAATAACACAATTATTACAACTACACAACACATAATTTTAAGTCTTCTAGATTAGTATTGCAAAATTCAAGTTATCAGTCGGTGTTGATAATAATTCTTGTGTATTACCTATACGAGCAACTTCGTTCGTATGCTCGACCAAATAAAAGACTACGTAGATAGATAATTAAAATTAAGTGAGTAAAAAAAATTGTTTTAAAATTCAGTGTACAGCCCTACTACTACATCCAGAAACTAATTTCGACGTAAATATACAGTATTAAATGTAAAACTAGTTATTTCGATTTAATGGGTATGCGTATACATAAATGTTATAAACAGTTTACATGTACATATAAGTATTGTTTAAAATGTATTATATTGTTAAATAATTTATATTTATTAACGTAACTAATTTATTTATTGGTTTGGTACCCCATATCCATTTTTTTTTAATAAAAACTATTACATTCTCATATAAGTATTATAACAAAATTAAAAAATTCTAACCTAATTTTTAAGATATTAAATATTACTATGTAGTTGTAGTAAATATAATAAAAATTGTTGTATATTATTTTCCGTTTCTTCTATAATTTATAAATTCGCCTAAACGTTCAATTAAGTACTTGCACAAATGATGTATAAGAGGTAATTTTTGGGTTATTTACCCAAATGAATAACGCCATGTCAAACACCTAGTGTGGCCGTTAAATCTATATATTTTTATTAGTTTCAACATTTCGTGTAACAAAAAATGAATACTTATGTGAATAAATACCAATGAGCAATCCTCAGTAGATTTCGTCAATATGGTCAAGACTAAAAAGATTTTGAATCTCCATTTTTATTTTTACCAATAAAATTATAAAACAGATTATTATTTACTAAAATACTGGTACGTATACATTATTATTAAATTTTCACTTTAGATAGATTAAATTAATATATTAAACAATTTTTTATTTATTAGATTTATTCATTGTTGTCATATATTAACATAATGACATTAAAAAATGATTTTAATTTTGTATTCTCGTATTGTTGACATTGATATAAGTTTCTAAAAACTAAACATGAACAAAAAAACCGAGAATGCATCACCTTAGTGGGTAATGGTAAGCTCTAATTAAATCAAAAATATTTTTAATTATAAACCATAAATGACAATACAATGATTATTCCAAATTAACGACATTTATTACTAAATAATATATAGTAAAATATACTATGGTTTTTTATAATAAATTGTATATAATAAACACAGATAAACACAACTTGAAAATTAATACATTTTCAACTTTATAGTTTAAAAAATATTCAGTCGATAATAGCAACATATATTTTATTACTATACACAGAGTTTCGGATCTCTATAATACAATATCATGATATTGGTATGTAAACGGTGTTGGTTAGTACATCTCTTACCAGCTATATGTGTTTACATGATCAATTGAAGGACAAACTACATAGACAGATGGCAATGAAAATAAGTGAGTAAGTACAAACTTGTTTTAAAATTGAATGTATTATTATACTGCTACATCAAATTCCGCTAATTTTGTTTTATGTATCAAATCGTGTATTAATTAATACGCGTGTGACTGATTTTTCGCATTATAATTTAAAGGCAAACAAAAAAACATTTACTGTCAATCATTTTTGAATACCTAACTAAATTTATTTAACTATATAAAAATTGTAAATACAACACTGTAGTGTACTTTTATATAGTTCTTTTTGTGTCGAGCCTGTTTTTATCGTCCACGAAATACCGAAAGCCTTCGAAAGGTGAAGTAATCTGACGTCACAACCGTGTTGATTCTTTACCGTGGTGGGGTCTACCCTCCAACCACGTCATTCATTGACCAGTGATTTATTTTTCTTATTCTACACGGCCTATCTACCGTTCATATCTTATACGGCTTTATATGTTCAACCGTTTGCCTTGTAAATAAATCCGATAGATAACCGTCCGAAATTGGTATAAATAATAACAGCTTGTAATACAGAATTCGAAATAGATTATTTGTGTACACTTCTGAATTGAAAAAAATGTTTAATATTTGATTTCAATTATAATATTATACTATTATTATTTATTAGAAAAATGAAAATTTGTATGCCGTAATATATGAATTTAATAAACTCACTATTTAACTTATTCAGATACGTATTTTTAAATAACTTTTGTCAAGCTTTATTGAATACATATTCTGAATAAGGATTCTGAAAATAAAAAAATATTGTTCAAAAAACGTACCATAAACTTTTGTTTAAGCATCAATAAAAAAATGTAATTAAGTTTTATTTAAACAAATATATGTGCAAAGATAAACTGTCAAAAATTGTGACACAAAAGTAATAATCTATTCATAAATAAATATTTCAATATTGTGTTCGATTACAATGAAAATATAATTATTTGATATTAATCATTATTTGTATACAGCATACTAAGCCATTGAATGTGAAACTTAATATCTGTAAAAACCGATATTGAATTGTTTGCATGTGGATCGTTGACACTCATTACTCCAGTTAAATAATAAGAATTAGAATGTAAAAACATTAAGCCTGCGCCACTGTCACCTTTACGAGCCCCTTGTTCTGAAATAAAAAAAATTTTTATTTAAACCACAAAAATATAGATATATAAAATCATTCTAAAAATCATTAAAGGGGCCTTGCAACTGCCATCAATTTTATCTCAAAAAACCTTAAATTTTGATAAAATTAATGTTAATTATTTAAGATGTCAAATTTTGATTCTAAACAAAATTTTAAATCAGTATAGCATTGTCTTTTGATTGTACTTTGTAAAAATTAAATCTTATATTATAATATAATATATGTAACGAAACCCCTTTATAATTCAAATTTGAAATTCTAAACGTACACAATGCCGAATATAATAAGTATATATGCTTAGTAGATAAAAAATGCTTAAGTTTAATAAGATTAATCGTTGATCAAAAATAGTAAGTAATAATTATAATCAATGGTAATACTCTTAACTATGTATATAATTGAAGTTTATTTGTTGGAAAAAATTGAAAAAATGATTTCAAATATTAGTATTTAAATACTGTATTACCTAATTTAGACCCGGCACAAAACTTATCAATAGTCACAAACAATTCAAATCCATTTTTATACATGCTTCGACAAGAACGATGGTCGATGTACGGTAAACTGGCTTCTAATAAAATGAGACTTGACACGTTTTTTTCTGTTTTACCCCAACTAAAAATCTGTGAAAGTATAAAATAGTTTTATAATCTTTATATAAAATTACTCACGTTTAATATAAACATGTTAATGTTGGTAATAACTAATAAGTATAATTAGTCAATTAAAATCTGATTAATTAAAGTTTTATTATTTTGTTAATTAAACCAATATATATTAAAATTAAAACAATGTTAAATTTAATGATTTTACAATTTAAATTATTAGATATTTTTTCTTTTGTATAATACATAGAAATTCATACAGCCACTTACCTAATATTAACCTATCATACATTAGTAATGGTAATATAGTAACTGTAATTTAAATAATAATTTTGATTTATACTTTATAAACAAACAAACCTTTCCTTGGGCTCCATTTGTTACATTATATCTACTATTCCAATCAACGCAAACTGGTGCAACACCTACACTAATAGAAACTTTGTTTTTTAACATGATAACAGCTATATCTTCAGCATGAAACCCCTTAGTTCCATAATAATTTTCTTTTATATAAATTGTTTTCACCTATAAAATGGTTTTATTTATAATATATATTATTATTAGTTTTTAAGACACTACTTTTAAATTAATAACTAACATCAATTATTTGGGTAAATTCATTGTCAATTACTGAGTAATCTCTATCATATTTTCCAACAGCAATTCTATATAGACCATCGTTAATTGATAATCGTTTAGACAGCATATCTTTTTGCCAAAAACAATGAGCCGCTAAAAATGTTATTTATTTTAACAATGATCTATCTTTTTGAGGTCTTAAATATAATGCTTATTTTTTACCAGAAACAATTATATTTGAACTAATTAATGATCCTCCGCATATCATGTCATACGTGAAACTCTCTTTATTTAATTGATAAATTCCAGCATTCCAAGGAGCTGATCCAACATCAGCTTTGATACCACTATCGATCAATGTAGCTTTATTTGAATATACTTTACCACAATCTAAAAATTTAAATAAATACAAATATTTATAACAATAATTAATACATATTATCACCTATATAATAGAGAATAAAACGCGATGTTGAAAGCTTAAGAGGATTTCACGCAATGTTATAAAAACGCACGAAGAAGAAATTATAAAGAATAATCTTATTGAATGCGTGACATATAAATTTGTTCTATTAAGTTTTAAAAAAAAAATGTTTTTGTTTCAGAAAAGAATATAAAATAATAAAATACAAAAACAAATATGGCGCTCATATTCTCTTAGTAATGTATATTAAACAATTATACCTGACAAAACAATTATTTATTCATCTTAAATTTTAACTATTATAAATATTATAATACATACAACCAAATAATAAAAATAATATAGTTAGATAAGTATAAATAAATGACTTGTAATAAAATAAATATAATTACATGAAATGCATTTTTATAGCTGATCACTCCTAGGGATAAATCCCTCGAATATGTATATTCATAATTATTATAATAAGTTATTTATATGTAACACATACATATATAAATGTAATAAGCATTTGGATAGTGTAATAGTTCATTAAATTAGTGAAATATACAGAATGCAGCAAATGTTTGCTATTCCTCATGGCCAATTATTGTCCGTAAGAGTGGTTTATACGAACAGTAATAATCGCCGTCACAGTTACCAGTGCAGCATTCGTTAAAGTTTGTTGTACATACGTCGAAAAGAAGACAGCGATAATCCAGTATATAGGTAAACCAAAAATGTATGAATATAATTTAAAAATACAATTACATGGAATGCAAGTATGTAGTTGATTATTCCATGCTCCATTAGACTGACAAAGTAATTCAATTGGAGTCTCTTCTTGTCCATTTGGTATTATATGGGTTGGCTTACATAATGGTATAGCTTTTGTACCAAATATTGATGGATTTGAACAATTTGCATAATCACCATTTAGAGTACATTTAATATCTAAGCTATCCGATAATAAAGGTGGACACATTTCTATAAAAATAAATACATTTTAGTTAGAAATAATCAATCATCGGCCATATAACATTTAAATAAATAACTATTGCAGCATACACTATGCATGACTTACTAAAACACAATTTTTGAGGATTCGATTTCCATTTTCCATTTCCCTGGCAAACCCTAAAACTACTCGGGAATGCCTTATGATATCCAGTTTCACAGTCCTCAATTACAATATGATGTGAATTAATTGATGTCCCGTGAGATAAAATTTCATCCGAACCTTCATAAAAATATATAATGCCTTCGGCAATTGGTAAAACACAAGAATTTGTCGTAACCTGGTATAATATTAATAATAAAAAATTTAATTATTAATTTTTTCTAATCTGATGGTTCGGAAACAGAAGTTAAATTTCACATATCCATGTCAACTTAATATATGAAAATTTAAATTAATACCTATTTAGAAACAAGCATACGATCATCATCATAAAAAAGTCCGTGATATTATTAAACATTTATTTTAATTACCAAGTAGAATAATAATTATGATTATGAAACAATTAATTGTACAGAATAGACAACGCATCATTTGTTTATGTAAAAAACTACTCAAACGTAATAATAATTAGTAAATCTTATAGCACTTAGATACTATCTAAGTACTATAAATTATGTCATGTTAAATTTAATTTAAATGAAAAAATTGTTATAAATGAACTTTTATAAATTGTTACACAAAAGTAAAAATCTACTACTATAATTACTGATTTCAATTACACACATAAATCAATTATTTTTATATAATTACCATCGTATTGTCACTTTTATTAGAAGTATATTTATTATACATTTCACGAAGCCATTTAATGTGGCGCTTAACATCTGTGAAAACTGCTATGGAATTGTTTGTGTTTGGATCCTTGAGACTCACTATCCCGGTTAAATAATAAAAAGCAGAATGTAAAAACGTTAAACCTGCACCGCTGTCACCTTCACGAACTCCTTGTCCTGAAATAAAAGATATTTATTTTAAAGACAACAATATTAATCATACAACCACTGTTGAGCATTGGGTATTACAATTACATAGAGTTATATGAGAGATGATATGCCAAGCGGCTTATTCAGTTTGTTGTTGATTTTATACTTGAATAATAATCATATTAATTAAATAAATTGAACAATAAATTATTTTGTATTTGAGCAAATAATTCTAATAATTCTAATAAGTTTAACATATAAATTAATAATAACTAATAATTTTCAGATTTACACTCCTAAACTCACACAGTGTTGTATGATATGATGAGTAAACGATTTTATTAGATCATAAAACTAAAGTTGAATAATTTATATTATTATTTATTAAAATAGGTAGTTATATATATATATATTTATACAATATACATATAATATATTATAATATATATCTCAATGATAATAATATAATAACAATGTTAATGTTGGTGCCCGATAAGCCGATGGACTATTTTCGTGCAGACACTGTTGATGGTCTGGCTGTGCGTCTATCCCGGTCCCGCGTGCCTTATTTAGTCCACCGGCTTATACATTTTGTTCGAGCCGTTCTCCGTTCCCCGAGGCCTCTCAGTTCCAGTCTGATTTGCGTGACATCCGTGTTATTAATTGTGCTATTTCGTGACGACAATAACCATTTCGGCCTGACTGAACGTGATCCGCCAACGGGGGTTTTCATCTACGTAGTCCACCCGTAAAACTCTGCATGATCCGGTCCGAACCGGACCAGACCGTGGTCCAATCTAGTCCGGTCCTAACATACAAAAACTATTAAATCATCGGTTTGGTCTGGTTCAATATTTTATAGAAGTAATTCAGTCCAGTCTTCAGTTAAAGTGCATTATTTTCAGTCCGGTTCGATTTCAAAAAAAAACAAAAATGAAAATAGTTCAGTCCGGTTCGGTTCGGTCCAATTACGGTTCTTAAAATCTAAATAAGTTATTGTTACGTCATACTATTGATTATAAATACTATAGATAGCTCACTTCAAAATAAAATCTGTCCAGTGTAATACAAAATGCATTATTGTCCGGTCTGGTCTAATATTGACTAAATCTTACGGTCCGAAATGTATCTACTCTATATGAATAAATTGAATAACTGGTCCGGTCCGGTCTATAAATAATACGTAGCCATGGGTTCGGTGCAAATTTGGTCTTCTGTTTTACTTTTAAGTGTGGTCTGGTCCGAATTCGGTCCCTTTTTTAATTGTTAAGTCCGGTCCGATCTTTAAAATAACGGACCGTGCAGAGCACTAGGCCGTAGTGTCTTGTTCTCTTCGTAAAACCTTTTTGTTAGCCATAGTTCGTGCTTGTCGAAAATGTCTGCGATTTACAACTCACACTTATTCGCACCGACAACGTGCCTACTTCTATGTTCGTGCCGTTTCACGTTTCGGCAGTTCGATCTTCATTAGTTCATCAGCCACCGACTATCATCATTTTATATTCTACTCACGGTCAAGCCACCAACCGGAATCACGCGCGTTGAAGGTTAGGGTACTGTTTAATTATTATTCATTTAAGTATATATTATCGTTTTCGGCCGTTGCCACCTAGTACGTAAGACAATTATCAATATTATACTATCTCATTTGATTTCGCATACGTTTGATTATCGGCGTTTTAAATATTGTTATCATCATTTTATTATTTTTACATTATAATCATTATTATAATCATCTGTACTTTCAGTACTTCACATGACAAATATTTTGTTTATTATTATTTTAATAAATTATTTCTACATTTCCTTATAAAACCATTTTTTTTTATGTCCGTCCTATGCCTTGAATTATAATACAGTTAACTATCAACATACGGATAGTGCTCGTACATGTCCGAGATGAACAGTAGTCAACGCAACACATAAGCAATCGCCTGTGAGCAGACAATTATACCTGAAGACATCACTAAAAATGCCACACTGTTGCACTGGGTATAAAAGTAAATTGTATTTGTTTAAAACAAATTGAAACATAGATTTCAAATAATAATAATTAAATATTTTATTACCTGATGTAGATCCGGCACAAAATTTATCAAAAGTCACAAACTTTTTAAATTCATTGGTATACATGCTTCGACAAGAATCACGGTCGATGTACGGTAACGTGGCTTCTATTAAAATGGGACTTGACACGTCTTTTTCTGTTTTTCCCCAACCAACAATCTGTAAAATTTATAAGGTGGTTTAATGATAGATAAGATTAATCTGTTTTAATGTAACTGTATAAATATTGGTAATGATTAATTATTGTAAGAAGTTAAGGAGACGCTACACCAGCATATTTTGTTTTCTCTGTCTACCTCCCACATAATATAGGGACAAAGATACTCGGTATTTCCACGATTACGACTCTCTGGTTCAGTTTATGACAAAAGCACCTATTTTATATTTTATAAAAAAAGAGTATTTCCTTTTAATTAACCGGATAGATATTTAATATTTACAATTTTGAATAAATTATTAATGGTTAAAAATAATCGAAATTATTTTAAATTAAAACATGCTTATAATTATAAAAAATGTAAATATATAAAATCTATGCGATCAATGCACAGGAAATACTCTTTTTATAAAATATATAATAGATGCTTTTTGCCCTAAACTGAACTAGAGTGTCGTAATCGTAAAAATACGGAGTATCTTTTTGCCTGTATTGTGTAAGAAGTAGACAGAGAAAAAAAATGCTGGTATAGCGGACCCTTAATTAAAATCCAATGGATTAAAATATTATTATTTTGAAAATCAAACAAGTATGAAATAAGAATAATATTTATTGGTTTTGTAATTTGAATTATGATATATATTTTTCAAGCGTTATTCTGTACACAATACTATAGAAGAGTCTCTTCAGTAGTCGCCCACCTTATAAATTATAAAAGGTGTTTGGTGATATAGTACTTATGTCTTATCTCTAGATAAATCATAACTGTAATATTTATTTCCACAAAAAAAGAACTAACCTTTCCTTGAATTCCATTTTTTACATTATATCTACCGTTCCAATCAACACAAACTGGTGCAACAGCACTACTTATATTAGCTCTGTTTGACAATACGATAAAAGCTATATCATCAGAATAGAACCGACTATATCCATGATAGTCTTCTTTCAGATAAATTGTTTCCACCTATAGAATTGATTTATTTATAATATTATAATATACATTTATACCTATTTTTAGTTTCTAAGATTCTACTTTTAAACTATAAAAACTTACATCCATTATTTGAGTAAAATCATTGTCAATAACTGTGTAATTTCTATAATATTTCCCAACAGCAATTCTATATAGACCATCGCTTATTGATATTCTATTAGATAGCATACCATTTTTCCAAAAACAGTGAGCCGCTAAAATTGATATAAATTAATTGTTGTAGCTATTTAAATCCGAAATACATGAATGCTTTTTACCAGAAACGACTGAATTTGGAGCAACTAGTGATCCTCCGCATATCAAATCATACTCGGAAGTCGTTTTATTAAGCCTATATATCCCTACATTCCAAGGTGCTATTCCAACATGTGCTGTCTTACCATTATTGATCAATAATTGGTGTCCGACATACGATCTACCGCACTCTTAAATAATAATTAAATGTAAATGCAAATGACAACAATCAATATGTAATAATACCTATTGAATAAAGAATAAATAATATTTTTTAAGGCTTAAGAGGATATCAGTGCACTTTTATAAAATCAACCATTACAATAATATTATAAAGAATAATATTTTTGAGGGTATGATATATCGAGTTAATAAATATTACCTAAAATCAATGTTTTAATGTTAATTTAAACATTAGAAAATATTTTTTATTTTAAATTTTATTGTAAAGTGAATTGTTAATGAAATGCATCTTCTATTATTTAATAACAGTGAATTTTACTCAAATTTTACTCTAAAATCATTGTAAAAAACGTTTTTGTGAATACGATTATATATGATGTAATTGAATTTAATAAAAAAAAAACAAATATTATTGTTATATTCTCTATAGAAAACAATTAATATTTAAACTATCTGATAATAAAGATAGTCACATTCATATAAAAATAAACCAAAGATTCCAAACCTAATGGCCATGGTCGAAACCGGGACGTGGTCCATATATTAACATTATTAATGTATACATTTAAAAATAAAATAAAATTATGAATATTTTTATATATTTTTTTATTATATACCTAATAACCCTTTATGGTCACAATAAAATGTAATAAATAAAAAATGGGTTATAATTACTACTATTAATTACAGTTATTTTAAATATAAAATATAGTATAAAACTAAATGTTAAACGTGATTAATTGTATGGATAAGACTATCCAGTTTTAATGCAGAAATTTACTCTCTCGTGGACGACAAGTAATGTTAAAAAATACATTAAATTATCTAACTATAAACTTGTGATAGAGTTGAATAAAGTATTTTTCTTAACAAACAATCATTTTTAAAATTGTTCTTTTTATAATAACTGACGTATGTACACATATAATACACATACGTATATTATAAGTGTATACCTACTATTCGTTATTATAGTGAGCCTTGAAAATATTTTTACAAAATTGGTGGTCAACACAACTAAAACAGTTGGGAACCGCTGAGATAAACAAAGTATAACCAAATATTGGACATAAAATATTTACATAAGTAATATTATTATAGTATAAAATATTAAAGTACATAACTTACTGAAACATGATTTCTCAGATTTCGATGTCCATGTTCCATTATTCTGACAAACCCTAAAACTCTTGGGGTAAGCATTATGATATCCAATTTCACAGTTCTCAATAACAGTGCGATTGTAATTAATCAATGTTCCGTGAGATAAAATTTCATCTGAATCTTCGTAAGAATATATAACTCCTTCAAGGCTAGGTAGAATGCAAAAACTCCTTGAAAGATAAAATTTTAAGAATAAAAATCCTATTTTTTATAATAAACATAAAATATAATCAAGTTAATTTGATAAATTAAAATAAATTAAATACATAAAAAATATATAAATATTATTGTAAGAGTTTAAAATACCGAATTTTTTACATATTAATATCTAGTTTTTTTGAAAATACGTCCCATATTATTCCTGAAATACAAGGACACAAGGTAATTTGAAATTTAACCTTTTTTTTACATCAAATTTATTCTGATAAAACATCCCAGATGATTCTTAATGATTATAATATATATATATATATATAATATATTAAATTTGCTTCTACTTTTGGGTTTAAATCAAACATAACAAGTAAATGTCGATTGCGCCTTGTTCTTGGAACACATTTTATAATGAAAAAAAAAATAAATATTGACTTTTTCAATACATTTATTTTATATATATTGAAAAAAATGTTATTAATGTTACTTGAAAGCAAAAATAAAAGTACCTACCTACTTAAAAAACCATGCCAAAAAAGAAGAAAAAAAAACCAAAAGAAAATTTCTTGATTAGAATACATCGAAGTTATGCTGATATATAGCTTCGTTATAGAGCAAAGAAAAAAATAGCTAATTCGAACAAAATATGTTCTCTACGTCTTATAACTATGAATAGTGACGCTTTTGAAACTTATAGCCTTATAGCCTTATAGCTGTAGATTTCATATTGTATTTTATCAATTATAAAAAATTACACAATTTTGACAATATTATGTTTACTAGAATCCTAATTAACTAATTGATTACATTTTTACGAAAATTCATAAGTTTTCTTGTGTTTAAAAAATTTCCAAATAGTTCATAAATACTACATATTATGTAATATAACTTATTAAGTTATTTTTATGGATAAAATAAATAAAAAATACATTTTAGTAGTCTGTGTTGTTTGTTCAGTAACATGTTTTGCTGGTTTAAGTGTTGATATAGGTATTGTATTAGAACCAACACATTTTTCTTCATCAGACCCATCCTTACAATCTCGAGTTCTATCACAAAATGATGTTCCATTAATGCATTGGCTAGATGTGCATTTGGACTGGTCTTCGCTTTAAAAAAAAAAAAAAAACTTAAATATAAATATGAATAATATTTTAAAATCAACTATTAGTTTATAATTTTCTATACTATTCTATACTACATATCATTTATGTCATTATTCATTAATTAGGTATTATAAAAAATATTAAAAGCATAATATCATAACAAATATGTATATATAATACCTAAAATAAATTTAGTATAAATTTAATAATACTTTGGTTATATACATATTATAATATGTATGTACATCATATTATATAGAAATAAATATTTGGTGATATGTTTTTTAGTTTGATGAAGTAAATGTTATATAATTATAAATAAAAGTAAGTATATTTAAAAACCGCTTACGGACAATTAGATGAACCATTGTAATGTTGAGTACTATTTATTGTGTTTTGTATACATTCGGGTAAGTTTTCGTCAGATCCGTCGACACAATCGTTTTTACCATCGCATATTGCGCTTTTATCTACACAAGCTCCATAATTACATCGATATTCATAAGTTTGGCATCTACATTATACAAATATAATATATATACAAAATGCAATTATAACTATTTATTGTCGCTATACGCTATATTCATATATTTTATTCCATACGTTTGCTTAGCACACAAATCGTTTGTCTCGTCTGAACCATCTGAACAATCTGGTTGACCGTCACAAATATCCGACGTCTCGATGCACAGTCCATTTGAACAATTAAACGCGTCCTCGAAGTCTCTGTAATTGTATAAATTCAAAATTCAAGTATACAACAAAAATGATTTAAAGTGACTATTAATTATATCGTAATAGCTATGCAACTATTAGCTATTAGTTCGTGAAGCAATTTTTTTTTTAATTAATGGATTTTAGTGGTAACCCGTGTTTTTTTATTTCATTTAACAGTTTTCATTTACACTTCAGTTATAAGTCCGCATACCGTATAAGCGAAGTGTTGTTAAAATCGATGAGAAAATTCTAACACTGTTCTAATATTACTCTCCAAATCCAACTACCATCCAGTCTTAATACTAAAAAAAAAACACTAGTAAATATAATTATTTTTAATTGCATTATAGTGTTTTCATACAAACAGATTAAGTACATAATTATTACGCGAATTAACAAAACACACTTCGATCTCCTCGGTCTAACCAGTAATAGCGGTCGTTACCTCACTATCCACCATGGATACAAGACTTCCTCTCGCGTTACCTTCAAAGCCATGATTTTTTTTTTATAATAGTAGAAAGGTAAAATATAAATTTAAAAGTAAAGTAAAACACAATAGCTCTATAAGAGAAATTCATAAAAAATGTATCAAGACTGAAATGTATAAATGTATAATAATTTACAGTAGGTGATAGCTTGTGTATAATTTAATATAGTGATTGTTTATATTTTTGGACACGGCTCCCCCCAGAGCTATCCTATTTTGTATAGGTACTTATATGTTATAATTACATAATAACAATTAATTTTATAGTTACCAACACTGAGCATGATGATACTGTTTGTCGTTTTTCAAGTTTTCTATCACAAAAAACGCCTATTTAAAAAAAAAATTGTATGATGTTAAGAATGGTAATATTATAAATCAGAATTTTCTATTTTCTATTAACATGATTCTATATTATATTAATTTGATACAGAAAGATTTATCATCGGTTGGTTTCTATCTTAATCTCATATATTAATTTAACAACTTTTTTTTTTAAAATGCAAATTTGTTATAATTATACTTAAGAAAAATTAATAAAATAATTTAAAACAATTAAATCCACAAATTTTTTCTTTATTAATTAAAGGTCTAATAAAATTATTTAAAAATAAAAATGTATAATGTTTGTTGGTATGACCCTTTTTGACGCATTATATACACTCCATAAATAACATGGAAAAATTCGTGATCAGCCTCTCAAACTCAAATATGTTGTTTCATAATATTCTATAATGGTGGCTTTATAAATTTTATTGGCGTAGGTTACATAAAAATACGTCTGAATATAAAATGAACTGATAATATTTTTTATATTTTTCTGAGAAAAAAAATTAAGATCAACTCCACATATGACTTTTTTTTTCGTGTGATTGTTTTAATTTAATGAATAGTATAACAAGCAAGGTCACGCAAAACGATTTTAAGAACATATGAACAATTAAAATATTTTTTTAAACTAAATATCAACGAATAATCATCAAGTATTAAACAGACAAAAATTATCAAATTAATGTTAATATATTATGCACCTAAACTAACCTTTTTGTATATTAATACATTAATAAAATAATAAAATTACAATAATAATTTTCTTAACCATGTTAGAAATAATTTAATATATACATAATATTTTCATGGCACGCTAGAAAAAAAAATTTATGGTACATAGTGTTCAAATAATGTGCCACCCCTATTCTATCTATTATACAAATAATATTATTTTTTGTTATAGTTCCAAAATAATTTTTACACATAGATAATTACAAATCTACAACATAATTAACCACATATTTTTATCATGTTGTTTTTACTTAACACATTTAAAGTGTAGTAATACAACATTTTTATTATAAGTACGCTTTATCTTAATTAATAAGTATATTATAATTTATTAAATAATGATACAAATATAATTTAATACAGTTTTAGCAAGCCATACGGTATTAAAATATTAATTTTATAAGTTTTTAGAATTGGTGAAATTTTATTGTATGAAGTATAATTGATTTAGAAAAAATTGTATTTTTTAATAATTATTAAAAACACTTCAATATAGATAAATACATGTTTACTTATTTTTTTTTTATAAAACCAAATATTCAATGTTATATATTTTTATATTATTATTACTTATTGATACTACGAGTACGTACCAAAAAATAAACATAAATATATTAACCAGGAATACGTCACCTTCATGGCAAATAATGACGAATTAATATTGAAGCAAAACTGTATAATATATAAAATAAGTCAAATAAACGTTACTATACATTAAACAATATTTTACGGACACATATGTATTATTTTAATGTAATGTATTTTACATATTGAACTTCGTCAGAAAAGTACATTATTTTTAAAATAATAATAATTTTATCTAATAATATGTACCATACTATTATAATATACACGATTATAATAACACGATTACAACTACACAACACATAATGCTAGTTTTTCTAAATTGGTATGACAGAATTCGGAATATTAGTCGTTGTTTAAAATTATTATTGACTATCTATACGCGGAGCTACGTTCGTATGATCTACCAAAAGACAAACTACTTAGGTATAGGAAATGGAAATTAAGTGAGTAAGCAAAATCGTTTTAAAATTAATTGTACAGTCCTACTGCTACATCTAGCACCCAATTATATTTCGACGTAGATATACATAATTAACTTAAAAACTAGTTATTCTGATTTAATAGGCAGGTATGCGTATCAAGCGCGATGGAAGTGGTACGAAGCCAAGTAAAAAAAAAAAAGCGTGGTAGCCACTAAGGCACTAACTTATAGTATCAGTAAACCGAGTTGTATCATTGAAAACTGTTTTAATTCGTGCATAATATCGGTCAACTCAACAGGACAAACAACTAAACATATAAAGTCGTATAAGATATCAATCGATCAGAAATATTGGGTAGATGGAAACAGGTAGGAATTGCGTCTCGCAAGCAGATTGGTTAGACGACATAAACCTTATACGTTATAATACAATATTATTATGTCCTCCGATCCATCGCTTATCAACCCCACAATACTCTCATTGCTGCTTCGGCGGTGACCTCAACGTATGATGAGTGACGACGACGCCGGACCCACGGACGATTGATGACTGCGACGGTGCGCTACGTGTGTAACATCTACATATTACATTTAGTGTTTGCAGTTACGCCATCGTTATAAATATTATTAATAAATAAAAATAATCAAAATTCATCTTTAGGTTTAACAAAGTAAAATAAAATGGTGACCTTTTTTATAAAAAAAAAAAAATAGCTGATATCACGCTAAAAACATTTTGTTATAACTCCGTATAAAAAAAAGCTAAGTTAAAAAAAAATCCTGTAATTACGTTACATTGAGTAATTATTAAACCTTTAAAAGACGTCATATAATATGGAAACTAAGAAAAATGTAATTTTTTAACATTTCAAAAATATTCTATAGCAAGAAAGTAGATCAATTGTAAAGTTAAACATTTATTCAACAAATATTGTGTAGGTACCTACTTGGCACAACGTGTAAGTATATTTAAATACCTATATATAAATAAATAACCACTATACTGAATTTCGTAAATAAATTAATAATTTATAAGCAATATGTTGAAGAAGTGATCAAATTTACAATTGGTCTTATTTTATCATCATAGGTACCTATTTGTAATATTACAAAATGGCATTTTAATTAGTTTCCATATAATATCACGTCTTTTAATGGTTTAATAACGGTACTAAAAATGTAATGTAATTACAGGAATTCTTTTTAACTGGCTTTTTATAATACGGAATTATAACGAAGTGTTTTTGGTGTGATACATAAATATTACAAGTAATTGGTATACATTATGACTAATTGCTATTTATATAATAAAGCACGTCTACAAAATAAAAATAAAAAAAATCGATTTTTACTACAATTTGTGTACAAAATTTGCACAATAATCTTGATTTTCGACTTAATCAAACACCAAGGTATTTCCATTGTAACTATACATTCTTATTAGTTACCCCTACCAACATATCATGTAAAAAAATAATTGGGTATTTATGTGATACAATACCAATGAACAATCCTTGGAAGATTAAGTCAGTGGTTAAGACCCAAAAGAAATAATATAAAATGACACACAATACCATTAACAAAATAACGAATAACACACATTTACTTTAAACAAAGTTCGATTATTACTTATTGTAGAACATTTTATAATAAAGGTTAACATTTTAAATTATTATTGACGTGGGATATTTTGGTTTAGGGATATATTTTTATAAGAACAAAGTCCACAGCGACCATTGGAGGAATATTATTATACATTTTTTTAAATTATTAAACATTAATAAACTTAACAGTATATTAAATATAATTAAATTTTACTAAGTAATTTTGTGTTGTAAAGAAATTCTAAGATAGATTGCATGGATCACATTTGAGTGATTTGATTCTAAAAGCTTATCTATTTTAACTTTAATAACACCTACATACAAACATAATAAGCATTTGGATACAGTAACAGTTCGGTAAATTATTAAAATACATATAGTATATGACAAAAGCTGATGAGAACTAGATGTCAAACCACACGTTCTTACCACAATCACAACACATTGACTATTCATCTAAGCTAAACACCCATATACGGAAAAAATCACTCGCTGACATTGATATCAGTGCAACCTTTCGTTGAAATTCGTTGCACATACGTCGAAAACAAGACAGCAAAAATCCAGTGTATAGGTAAATTAATCATTTATGTTAATATAATGTAAAAATACAATTGTTACATGTAACGCATGTATGTGGCTGATTATTCCACACTCCATTATACTAACAAAGTAATTTTATTCAATTGGAGTCTCTTCTTATCCACTTGGAATTGTATGGTTAGGTTAGACAAACGACTATTGGTTAATCCTGTATAATAATTAGACATTTAGATTTGTATAATGTAAAAATACAATTGCATGGAATGCATCTACATTATTCTATCTTTTTTTTTTTGCATCTTTATTATTGTGCGTTTCGCTAAACAGGCAACATAATTCAATTTAAGTAACTTCTTGTCCATTGATTAGTCTTAATTTACACGTTGGCTTACATGATAGGTTTTTTATTGTATCGGGTAGAGATGGATTCGAACAATTAGCATAGTTACCATTTTGAAAACATTCAATATCTAAACTATTTGATGATAGAAGAGGACACATTATACTATAAACACAAATAATTTATAATCAAACATAACCAAACATCGGACATATAACATTATAATAAGTAATAATTACAGTGTACACTATAGAATGTATAGTACAATGCATAAATTTTGAGGATTCTATTTATATTTTCCAGTTTTTTGACAGACCATAAAATTATTGGAGTGAGGCTTATGATACTTATCCAAATTCGCAGTTCTCAATACGACGAGGACTAATAATTCATGTTCAGTGAGTTCAAGTTTTATCCAAATCTTTATGGGAATATATTGAAATCCTTTTGGCAGTTGGTAAAACACATGTATTTTTCATAGCCTGGAATAATATTAATTATAAAATATTGAATTAAAAATTATAAAATTTTTCCTAACCTACTAGACTTTTAGCAGGAGTTAATATTTAACATGACTAAGTAAATTCAATAATTAAAAATTAAAATTAATACTTATTGAGAAACAACTATACGATAATCACCGTAAAAAACTCTGTGATATTAATAAACATTTATTTTAATTGTCAAGTAAAATAATAATTATAGTAATTAGGAAACAATTAGTTGTACAAAATTTACAATATACCATTTTTATAATAAGTAAAAAAACTATTAAAACGTAATAAGTGTTAGTAAAATATATAACAATATTAGATATTACCTATGTTATATGTACCATCATGTCATATTAAGTTTAAATTAAATAAACAATTTATAATTAAAAATAAACTGTTATAAATCGTTTTAAATCGTTCCAAAAAGGTAAAAATATATTAATTTAAATATAGTAACTTCAATTACAGATAGAATAAATTGTTTTTATACAATTACCATCATATTGTCACTTTCATAAGAAGCATATTTATTATACAGTTCACGAAGCCATTTAATGTGGTGCTTAACATTTGTAAAAACTGCTATTGAATGATTGGTATTTGGATCCTTAACACTCACTAATCCAGTTAAATAATAAGAATTTGAATGTAAAAATGTTAAGCCTGCACCACTGTCACCTTGAAGAACTGTTTGTCCTGAAATTAAAGATATTTTATTCAAGCAATACAAATAAATTATTACACTACTATTCTTGAGCGATGGATAAAGAACAAAGATATAAAGCAAATGATTAACAGTGAGTTATATTATAATAATAATAATATTAAATATCATTAAACAATTTTTTTGTCTTTGTGTGAATAATAATTATTTATAGATGAAGAGAATAAGAGAAGAATAATAAAATTCATTATGTTTAATGCAGTTTATATTAATAATTCAGATTTTCAGTCCTAAGATCACAGAATTAGGATATGATAAGTATCTGATCACAAGATGCTATAAATGCTAACGTTTTATAAATTATATCATTGATTTAAAATATTTAGTAGTATTCAATATAATATTTTTTCAATGCAAATAATTGAATTTTGTTTGATGAAAAAAAATTGAAAAAACGTTTTCAAATATTAATAATTAAATATTGTATTACCCAATTCAGACCCAGCACAGAACTTATCAATTGTCACAAACCCTTCAAACCCAT
Source organism: Rhopalosiphum padi (assembly GCF_020882245.1). Classification (NCBI taxonomy): domain Eukaryota; kingdom Metazoa; phylum Arthropoda; class Insecta; order Hemiptera; family Aphididae; genus Rhopalosiphum; species Rhopalosiphum padi. Next base: position 3,660,163 of record NC_083598.1, on the reverse strand, counting down.
TTGTATACATTATCCGACAAGACTTTTGATCGATGTACGATAAAGTTGATTTTAATAAAACAGGACTTGGTATGTGGTTCCCTGTAAATCCCCAACCAACAATCTGTGAAAGTATAAAACAATTTTATAATTTAGAATATCACTCTTATTTAATGTAACTATATAAATGTTGGCAATTATTAATTAGTTAATTTAGGTAATTAAAACCCTATTACTAAAGTATTGTAACGAAATGGGACAATTTATAGCGTGGCCGTTTTAACACGAAGCTGTTTTGGCGTAAAATATTTATTTTTATTTCATTCAAATTATTTATTATTATGTATACAATTTAAAACAAATTCACTCTATTAAAATAATATAATATTGACAATTTATAGTTAAAAAGCATACTACTGTAAAGAAATATTATGTGCTACACCTCTTAAATATGTTAACATTTCTCGTTTATCTGATTCTTGAATTATTTTTAATAATTTTATGTCTGTGTCAATATATTTTTAAGCTTTTTAGGGGAGATCTTCCTGATTCTAATTGTAATAAATATGTATCCCTTCCAGCATGAATCTTTCGTAAGCACGTTATAAATGACCATCCTATATGATGGAACATTCCCATTTCAACATTTATCCTTCGATTGGCAGTATCTGCATGATTAATGGTTCTGTGTATGCCATTTAGTACTCGCTCGTATAAATTCCAAATTGATAGTGGAAATCTATCAGGTCTCGGTCAATAATCTGAAACATTTACGCTAAAATGGCTTCATGTCAAAACGGCTACGCTATAATGTCCAACGATAGATCCGTATTGTAATATTGGAAATCAAATAATTATAAAATAAGAAAAACATTTAATTGTTTTAAAATTTGGATTATAAAATCTGATTTTTAGCATTCTTATATTATTAAAAGAGCATTACATTATACTATAGAAGAGTATCTTACACAAGATTCCTCTCGTACAAAAAGAACAATATTATTTACATATATTTTTTATTATAAATTATATTGTATATTATTTAACTGTGTCTAATTAAATCAAAATTTCGACTTTTAAATATTTTACAAACAAACCTTTCCTTGAGCTGCATTTGTTAGATTATATGAAGAATTCCAATCAACGCAAACTGGTGCAACACCAACACTAATAGCAACTCTGTTTTTTAACACGATAATAGCTATATCTTTACCATGAAACCCATTTGTTCCATGATAACCTTTTTTTAGGTAAATGATGTCTACCTTTAAAATTGTTTTTAATCAATATCTAGAATTTGATAACTATAAAAAATTCTACTTTTGAATTAGTTAACAACTTACATCCATTATTTGAGTAAATTCATTGTCAATAACCGTATAATTTCTAGTATATTTTCCAACAGCGACTTTGTATGAACCATCGTTTATTGGTATTCGATTAGACGACATACTCTCGTGCCAAAAACAATGAGCCACTAAAAATGTTATTGAAATAATTATCATTCTTTTCTTAGGTCTTTTTTTAGTTTTTACCAGAAACGACTAAATTTTGACTAATTAATGATCCTCCACATATCAAGTCATACATAGAACTCTCATTTTTAAATCTATATATTCCAACATTCCAAGGTGCTGTTCCAACATTTGCTGTATTACCATTATCGATCAATGGTTGGTGTCTGGCACACGGTCTACCGCAATCTAAAATAATATTCGAATTCAAATATAGACGACAACAATTATTAATTATCAATACTTATAACAAAATTTAAATTATAATGTTGACAGTTAAAAAAGATATTAGCACACAGGTAATTTTCACCATTACAAAAATTATAAAGAATAATATTTTTAAATTTATGACATATATTCTTTTAATATTACATATTTCAAAACAATGTTTTTATATTGATTTACATTTTTAAAAAAATCTTTTAGTTTTAAAATCGAATATAAAGTGAAATAAAGTAAAACCGATAATTAAACCTTCGAAAATCTATATTCTATAATTTTTATAATAAGTGATTTTTAGCTTTTTACAAATCATAAAAAACCATTTTACATAAATGCGATTTATCTATATTGCGCATTAGTCTGACAGAGAAAACATAATATAGCACATACATCCTCTTAAAAATGTGTTTCAAATGATTTGTATCTGACCAAATAAATATTTGTTCATCTAGAAGTCTACGACGTCTATGGTCATTGTAGGGATATTATTTGTACATTATTGTACATTTTTATAGATTATTATACATTAATAAAATTACTAGTATGTTAAGTATGATTATATTCTGGTGAGTAATTTTTTGTTGTAAAGAAATTCTAAAATAGATTGCACAGATCTGAATTTAGTAATTCTTAAAGCTTATCTATTTTAACTTTAATATATCTACATACAAACATAATACGCATTTGGATACAATAATAGTTCAGTAGTTTATTAAAATGCATATAGTATGTAACAAAAGCCGATGAGAACTAGATGTCAAACCACACGTTCTTACAACAATAACAACACATTGACTAAACACCCATACGAAAAAAATGAATCACTGCCATTTATATCAGTGCAACTTTTCGTTAAAATTCGTTGCACATACGTCGAAAACAAAACAGCAAGAATCCAGTGTATATATTGTAAATGAATCATTTATGTGATTATAATATAAAAATACAATTACATGGAACGCATGTATGTAGTTGATTATTCCACGCTCCATTAGACTGACAAAGTAATTCAATTGGAGTCTCTTCTTGTCCATTTGGAATTGTATGTGTTAGCTTACATGATGGTATAGCTTTTGTACCAAGTATTGATGGATTTGAACAATTTGCATAATCACCATTTAGAGTACATTTAACATCTAAACTATCTGATAATAGAGGAGGACACATTTCTAATAATATAAACATGTTATAATCAAACATAATCAAACATTAAACATTGGATAATATTTAAATAGATAAGTAATAAATACAGTATACAAATTACAATACATAACTTACTGAAGCACAAATTCTCAGAATTAAATTTCCATTCTCCATTTCCCTGACAAACTCTAAAACTACTTGGAAAAACCTTATGATATCCAATTTCACAGTTCTCAATTACAATACGAAGAGGATTAATTAATGTCCCGTGAGATAAAATTGTATCTGAATCTTCATAAGAATATATTACCCCTTCGGCAATTGGTAAAACACATGCATTTGTCGTAACCTAGAATAATATTAATTATAAAAAATTGAATTGAAAATTATAAATTTTTCTTAACCTAATAACTCTGAAACAAAAGTTAACACTTAACATATCCAAGTCAATTTAATAATTAAAAATTAAAATTAATACCTATTTAGAAATAAGCATACGATCATCGTCATAGAAAAATCCGTGATATTATTAAGCATTTTTTTTAGTTACTAAATAGAATAATAATAATTATTATGAAACAATTTGTTGTACCAAATGTACAACGTATAATTTTTTTATTTAAAAAAACTATTCTAATATTATAAGTTTTTACAAAAATGTTTAACACTTTGATATTTTCTATATACTTTTATGTTATATTAAATAGTTAAATAATGAAAAATTGTTAAAAAAAAAAAAAGAACTGTTATGAATTGTTACACAAAAGTAAAAAAATATTCCTATAATTACTGATTTTAATTACACATATAATAAAAGATTTTTATATAATTACCATCATATTTTCTCTTTCATAAGAAGCGTATTTATTATAGAGTTCACGAAGCCATTTAATGTGGTTCACAACATTTGTAAAGACCGCTATTGAATTTTTTGTACTTGGATCCCTGAGACTCACTATTCCGGTTAAATAATAAAAATCAAAATGTAAAAATGTCAAGCCTGCACCACTGTCACCTTCACGAACTCCTTGTCCTAGAATTAAAGACATTTTATTCTAACGACAACAATTAATCATTCAACTATTCTTGAGTGGTATATATAAAATATAGTTAAATGACAGATGATATTATACACATAGGTTTATTCGTTTTTTTGTTTTTATTTCAATATTAATAATAAATCAATTGAAGAATAAATGATTTTTCATATGAGCGAATCATTTTAACAATTCATATTTACAGTCCTAAACTAAAACAGTGCCGTTTATGATAAGTAAATGCTTTTCACGTACTAAAATCGAAGATTTAATAAGTTATATTATTAATTACAAATACCTAGTTAGTTATAATATTAGTTAGTTATGTTTATATCAATATTATTATAATAACCATGTATATAATAATTATATACAAGGTGATACATTTATCATTAAACTCTCATTATTACGTTAAGTATTAATTTTTTTTTCATTTATTTTTTTTTTAAAAATATTATGTTTCATTAAAAAAAAAAATATAGCCATTTCTATTTTGGGCAATCGCCTATTCGGCCAAAATATACCCTTCCCTTTTCAGCCAATGTTTTACAGATCGTAACGTTACTGATCAGTAACCAATGTTACTGTCGATTTTTGGCCAGCACAGTTTTTTTTTTAAATTTACAATTATAACAACTTTACTGAACTTAATATGATTGGGAGAAAAAAATAAAAAATTGTTAAATACATTTTGAAATAATGAGTGTTAAATGATAAAATAATCACTCTGTATTGTATTTATTGAAAAAAAATTGAAATATTGATCTCAAATAATACTAATTAAATATTTTATTACCTGATATAGATCCGGCACAAAATTTATCAAAAGTCACAAACTTTTGGAACTCATTGGTATACATACATCGACAAGAATTATAATCAATGTACGGTAAAGTTGCTTCTAATAAAACTGGACTTGGTATGTCATTTTCTGTATATCCCCAACCAACAATCTGTGAAAGTATAAAATTGTTTAATATTATTTTATATAATATAAAAATAAATATAATATTTTTTTATAATTTTATCTATACGATTTTCTTTTTTTAATGATCATTTTTATACAATACGACAGGACATTCTCTTACAGTAGTTGCCCAACTTATAAATTATAAATCTTAATTGGTGATATAGTACTTATCTGTAAATAAATTATAATTTTAATATTTATTTTAACAAAAAAAACCAACCTTTCCTTCAGTTCCATTTGTTACATTGTATACATCATTCCAATCAATACAAACTGGTGCAACAGCATCACTTATATTAACTTTGTTTTTCAACACGATAACAGCTATATCATCAGAATAGAATCGATTATATCCCAAATAGTCTTCTTTCAGATAAATTGTTTCCACCTATAAAATTGATTTATTTATAATATTATATTATACCTGTTTTTAGTTTCTAATATTCTACTTTTAAATTAATAACTAACATCAATTATTTGGGTAAATTCATTGTCAATTACTGAGTAATCTCTATCATATTTTCCAACAGCAATTTTATATAGACTATCATTAATTGATATTCTATTAGATATCATACCATCTTGCCAAAAACAATGAGCAGCTAAAATTGTGATTTAATTAATGATTGTTGCTTTTTAAATTCAAAATAAAAAATGTTATTACCAGAAATGACAAAATTTGGAGCAATTAGTGATCCTCCACATATCAAGTCATACTTAGAATTATCTTTATTCAATCGATATATTCCTACATTCCAAGGTGCTGTTCCAACATTAGCTGTCTTACCATTGTCGATCAATAATTGGTGTCCGACATAAGATCTGCCACACACTAAAATGACAATGAGTAATATGTAATAACCCTAATAATAAGGCTTAAGTGGATGTTAATTGTTAGTACACCTTTTATATAAAATCAACCATTACAATAATAATAAAAAAAAATATGTGTGTGAATGCAATGAATTTGTTTAGCAAGTGAATCTGAAAAAAAAAGAATATTATAGCACTTACATATTCTAAAAATAACAATTAATATTAAATTTATCTGATAATAGAGATTGTCCCATTTATATAAATATATACAAAATATTATAATGAATCGTTGAATAAGATATTATTATAATATTTGTATGATTATTTCAGTTTAAAATATTACAAATTACAATGCATAGCTTACTGAAACATAATTTATCAGATTTCGATATCCATTTTCCATTTCCCTGACAAACTCTAAAACTATAAGGGTAAGCCTTATGATATCCAACTTCACAGTTCTCAATGACAGTACGATAATGATTAATCAATGTTCCGTGAGATAAAATTTCATTTGAACTTTCGTCAGAATATATAACTCCTTCAATGATTGGCAGAACACATGAACTCCTTAAATTATAAAATATTAACAATTGAAATAGCATTTTTATAATACTAATAAGGTTAATTGGTCCTTTTCATCGGTTATCTATATGATAAGTCCGAATAAAATTCAATTAATTTGATTAAATTACGGAAAAAACGTATTTTAATAAAATTGATTTATATTTAAAAGACTACAGTTTTTTTTCTCCCATAGTGAATCAGCAAATTAAATTAATTCTGTTTAAAATAATCTATAATAATAAACTAAATAATAATATATGTACCTATGTCATCGGAGATTAAATTGACAATTAAAATATATATTTTAAGTTTTCTAACAAACAATTTTTTTCAATGACCAGACAATATATTTTTATATTTTGAAATGCTATAAACATACGTATGACGTAACCTAACCACTTGTACGTGAATTCATAATAGACTAAATTATCACATGTCTATTTTTCAGGGAGTTCTTTCCTTAATATTTTTCTACCTCTTAAAATACTCGTTATAATATTATAAGAATTTTAAAATTAGAATTTTTATTTGGCACATATTATTATCAACATTTTTTTGAAAACCATCTCATGTTATTTCTAAAGTTTGTATACTTTGATATTTAACCTTTTCTGATTCTAATAATAACATCCCTGATAAAAAAAAAAGTTGAAACGTCCAATTTCAACAGTTAAAAATCTAAAAATACTTTTAATTTACAGTGCGTTTCTTTTTAAAGGTAATGTGTGGGGTATCTTCCACACAAGTTGTATGTACCATATTTGAATACAGTATTTGTATAAACTTTTCTGCTTTCACCATTTAATATGTATAATGCCATATAAAATATAAAAAATAAAGCGTTATTATGCAGTAGCTTTCGGGCCATAATAAAAAATAAATGTCAAATATTTTAGCCATAATAGAGTAGTTGAGTTTTTCTAACATCACTGAATTGTACTATACAGTACGTAACACACTGACACACGTTAAATGTTATTTTAATAAATTGCAGAACAGGTACCTACCTCTCAATATCCAATTATCTAATTTGCATCAATAAATCGATAAAATAAATCAAACATAACTAGCAAATATCGATTGAGCCTCGTCCTTGTAACACATTTTATAATGAAAAATCAATATTGCCCTTTCCAATACGTATATTTTGAACATAATATATTGAAAAACAAAATGTTACGAATATTATTTAAAATCAAAAAAAGTAATCAAAAAACTCCCCATAATAAAATTCCGTACAATTGATTCTAAGTAGTATAAATTAAATTTATAGCTGACATAACCTTGTTTGACACAAAATCTGTTCTCTACGTATAACTATGAACAGTGGTGCATATTGAATTTATAGGATTATTGATAGCTGTAGATTCCATATTATATTTTATCAATTATAAAATTTACACAATTTAATGACAATATTATGTTTACTAGAATCCTAATTAACTAATTGATTAAATTTTTGAAAAAATTCATAAGTTTTCTTTTGTTTGAAAAATTTCGAAATAGTTCATAAATTATACATATAACTTATACTTATATACATTATACTTATATACATAAGTTATTTTTATGGATAAAATAAATAATAAATACTTTTTCGTAGTCTGTGTTTGTGCAATAACAGGTATAACTGTTGGTACAGGGGAATTATTAGGAACATGACACATTTCTTCATCAGATCCATCTACACAATGTCTTACGCCATCACATTTACTATTTTTACTGACACAAGCACCATAATTACACCGAAAAGTATACTTTGGACACCTTAAATTTAAAAATTTAGTAAAATATGATAGTTATTTTATTGAAATCGACTTACTGAATATTTTGACATAATTCCAAAGTTTCGTCAGACGCATCGTTACAATCTCGATATCCATCACAAGTTGAATCTTCATCAATACATTGGCCAGATATACATTTATACTGGTCTTCTCTTTAAAATAAATTAAAATTAAAATAATGTAAACATAATATTTTAAAACCAATTATGTATATAAAATATTCTATTTACATATCATGTATGTATCTAATATACATACATACATATGTATATAAAATAAATAATATATACATATATATATATATATATATATATATATATATATATTAGTTCATAAGGTACTATAACAAAATATTAATATCATAATATCATTACACATTTATGTATTATACCTAAAATAAATTAAATAATATATTGGTTATAAACATATTTTATGTATGTATATAGTTTATACAAATAAATATTGGGTGATAAGTTTTTAGTTTGATGAAATAAATGTTATATAATTATAAATAAAAGTAAGTATATTTAAAAACCACTTACAGACAATTAGATGAAACATTGTAATATTGAGTACTATCTATAGAGCCTATACATTCAGGTAAGTTTTCGTCAGATCCATCGACACAATCGTTTTTACCATTGCATAATGCACTTTTATCTACACAAGCTCCATAACTACATCGATATTCATAACTTTGGCACCTACGTCATACAAAGATATACAAAATGCAATTATAACTATTTATTGTCGCTATACGTTATATTCATATTTATTCCATACGTTTGCTTAGCACACAAATCGTTGGTCTCGTCTGAACCATCTGAACAATCTGCTTGACCATCACAAATATCCGACGTATCGATGCATAGTCCATTTGAACAGTTAAACGCGTCCTCGAAGTCTCTGTAATTGTATAAATTCAAAATTCAAGGATTCAACAAAAATGATTTAATGTGACTATTAATTATATCGTAATATCTATGCAGCTATTAGCTATTAGCTTGTGAAGCAATTTTTTTGCTTATTTTTTTTTTTTAATTAATAGATTTTAGTTCAGTGATGTATGTTATCACTTTTCTGAAGCCATATGCATTACCCTTGTATTTTATTTAATTTATTATTTTCTAAATACACTACATCTATAAGGGTATATACCACATGAACATAATATTGTTAATAACTTGCCTCTCAATTTCTCCCCAAATCCAACCAGGCAACCACTATCCAGTCTAAAAACTGGAAAACTAGTATTTTTAATACTAGTAATTCATAGAATTTAAATTCCATTATTGTGCTCCCATACAACAAGTTTATTAAGCTCATAATTAGGCTTATCGGCAAAAAATACTTCGATCTCATTTGCCCAGTCGTTGGTGGTATATCACTTTCTAATTATCAACAATGGATAAAAAACTGAATTCATTATCAAACCATCCTCTTATGAACCGTATTCTATAATGACTCAAATGATTTATTTGAAAATAATTTTTATATGAACATTCATATCAAAGTTATTTATTTGAATTCCTAGTCAAAATCTCCAAAAAGATATCAAAATATGAATGTGCGGTACTTCTTACTTCAAGCTCAACCTCACCAAAAAAAATCTACACAAGATCTCGATTCTGCAGAAATTATTATTAATATTTTTCTCCAAAAAAGTACTCACTATATTTCTACAATATAATCTTGTTGTATTTATATTACATAAATATGTTAACGTGATTGATGGTTATAAAAATGCAACTACGACGAACCGAGGACTTAACTCACGGCGTGGCATAGTCCATTACCTATATTATAAGTGTGCGCGTGGGTCGCACAAGAAAATTCAGATCGTGCCGTACCATTACATTAAACGTATACACATAGTATATACATATATAAAGAGGTAATTGACAAGAGTGTGCGCGTACCTAATATGTAAAAATTCTACAAACAATAAATAAAATACGTAAATAATGAATTTTAAATAATTAAAAAAGGTAAATACAACGCTCATGTTCTATTTTTACATTACTGCGTTAGAATATGATAGAAAATCATGAAACATATAAAAGTATATTATAATATATGAATGCAATAAACGTATAATAATTTACAGTAGGTTTCTACTATATAAATTGTATAATATTATTTGATATGGGGGTCTAGGACTCGTTGAGGTTTTTGAGGTAAAGTCTCCCCCCGTGCTAACATATTTTCGATACTTATAATAACATTATAATAATTACTATTATAGTAACAAACACTGTGCATGATGATATAGTTTGTCGTTTTTCAAGTTTTCCGTCACAATAAACGTCTATTCCTGAAAAAAATTGGACAATACAAATAATTTAAATGCTCGTCTATCAAAAAGTTTATAAAACATAAACTATTAAAAATACATTATTTGTTCTTTATTTATTACTTAAAGGTCTAATAAAATTATTTTAAAAAAATGTTCTCATTTTTTAATTCTGTTGTTGAATTAATAATTTGTATATATTCAATAAAAATATAAATACTTGTATGTATAACCCGAACAAATTGTTGAAATTTATCGTTAAAAAATTATGATATGTATTAATGTATTGTTAGTGCGTGAAAATAATCATTTTTTTAACGCATTGAATACATTCCATAAATAAAATGGAAAAACCAGTGGTAGGAGTAATTCGTTTTTTGAAATTCTATAATGGTTGCTTTATAAAACCCAGTGAATTATGCTGCTTTAAAGTACATTGAATGTAAAAAGAAAAGAAAGTATTTATTTTATCGAAGGAAATAATCCATTATAATTCGTTAAAAATTAAAAACTGAGCAAATTAAGACCAACTCCACATACGACTTTTTTTCACGTATATATCATAAAAATAACATTATCTCTGCTATAGTCCAAAAATATTTTGTACAAATAGGTAATATTACAACACATATATACAACCGTATACTTTCGTTATGTTATTTTTAATAACAAAAATTGAACCCAAGTAAAAGTAAATTAACATTTTTATTATAATTATTTTTTAATTTAATTTATTAATATATTATTATACTAAAATAAATAATAATAAAAATATACTTAAATGTAATACTAGTATGTAGCATACGGTAATAAAATATTATTTTTATTGACAACATTTTAACGCATTTAAATTTTGTTTAATTAAAATAATATATTTATGTATGACGAATTATTGTTTTCAAACTATTTTATTTTTGTATTTATAATTAAAAATATTTTAATATAGATGGATAAATATTTACTAATATTTTTTTTTTTTTATATCATCGATTGCCTTCAATATTACATATTTTTATATTATAAATTAAGATATTACAAGTACGTACCAAAAATTAAACATGAATATATTAGCCAGGAATACGTCACCTCCATGGTCAATGATGAATTAGTATTGAAACGAAACTTAAATTAGATAAATAATATAAGCACCACTAAACAATATTTTACAAACATGTATGTATTATCTCACTGGAATATATATTACCACTAGAAAGTATTTTCACGGAATTGATTAATATTGAACTTTATCAGTAAAGTACTTCATTTTTAAAACGATAGGTATGTACTGCAATATAATATGATCGGTTAAAATATCACAATTACAACTATACAACACATAATGTTAGGCCTCCTAAATAAGTATTGTCGGATTCAAGTTATCAGTCGGTGTTAATAATTATTATGTTTTACCTATACGCGGAGCTACGTTTGTATGATCGACCAAAGTCAGACTACGTAAACAAGTAATGAAAATTAAGTGAGTGAGCAAAATTGTTTTAAAACTAATTGTACAGCCCTACTGCTTGGTCCAGCAGCTAATGAAGTTTCGACGTAGATATATACATTATTAACTGTGAAACTAGTTATTTCGATTTAATAGGTATGCATATCCAGCAATGACTCGAGCAAAGTAAAAAAATAAAATGTAGTAGCTTCTTTTCTACACGGAGTTACAACGAATTGTTATTGGTGTGATACATAAATACATGCATTTTACAAACAGAATATATGTACATCAGTAATTATGTAGTGATAATACATTGTACTTTGTTATATTATATTTTAGAATACATAATTTACTTAAATATGAAGTATATATAAATATTGTTACCTTACAAGTATATTGAAATACATTGTGGCTAATAGCTTTTTCAATATAACATTTCTAAAAAGTATGAAATCGATTTTTATTACCTTTTGTGTACAACAATTGCACAATGATCTCGACTGTTGACTTAATCAAACACCTAGGTATGGCCGTTGTATCAATACTTTATAATTAGTTACCCCTACCAATATATCGTGGAAAAAAATAATTGGGTATTTATGTGAGAAAATACCAATGAGCAATATTCAGAAGATTAAGTCAGAGGTCAAAACCCAAAACATAGATTACATCACTATATACAACAATTTGGATCTTTTATACTACGACTTCATAATACTGGTATGTAAAAGATGTTGAATTGTTTATCTTTTGCCAGCTATACCTATGCGTTTACGTGATCGATCGAAGGACAAACCACATATAGATAGATTGCAATTACGATAAGAGTGAGTGAATATAAACCTGTTTTAAAATTGATTATATTATACTAATGCATCAAATTCAGCTACTATTTTTGTATACATTAATACGCGGGTGATTGATTATTTGCATTATTTAAAGGCAAAAAAATAAACATTCATTAAAACAATTTTTGAATATTTTACTAAGCTCATTTAGTTATATACAAATATTATGTATAATACTTTTACATAGTTCCTTTTTGTGCCAAGCCTATTTTTATCACCCACAAAATACCGAAAGCCATCGAATGGTGAAGCATGACTCTGACATCACTCTACCGTTTTGATTGTGTTGTTCGGTAGGGCGACCCTACCACGTCAACTACTGACCAGCAGTATGTTTTTCTTAATCTCATCCTTTGAAAACGGTGAATCTCATTCTTTGAGACCCTGCAAACACACAGCTGCTGGCTCTATTTTTTAAAGAATCTTTTCCTTTAAGCCTGTAAATTATTTTAACTGTCATTTTATTTATCAATATACATACAATAAAAACACTCGTGTTTTTTCATGCCGGTTTATATTAATTCCCAGTTAATGTATTATGGCGTTGCATTACAGAAACAGAACAAACTATAAATCACATTTTGGTAATGCCCCCTAAAAAATTATTTGAATAAGAGGTTATTGGAAATCGTCGATTTTACTAAAAAGTTAATGAAATAGTTTAACGAATTTGGCTTAAACTTCTAAAATTAAAATTAAAGTTTTATTTTAAAACGCATACCAACAATGTAACAAATAATTGTGTAGAGTTATAGTAATTCATATTATTATTATTTAATTTTTATGATTTAAAATAATCAATAAGTTATTTTTCTTCAACAGATTGTGGTTTGTTGGTATACATACAGCTCATCATTTTTCAGATTTTTTCACAATCCAACTCAACCTAAGCACCGTGTCAATTTCAATAACAATAAAATTGCATCCTCAAATGTTTTTCTTATGTTATAAATTAATACCACTCATTTTTATAATAATTTTTATTCCTATCTTACTATTTTATTATAATATGAATCAATAATTGTTTTTGACTTGTACAATTATATCGACTTATAGTTATAAAGGAAGTATAAACAAATATTTTTTGTTTTAATATGTTTGAATAATATGGTTATATTACACGACGTAAAAGATAGTCTAAATAGGTACACGTCAGTTTTGGGATAATATATAAATATTTTTACTGATATTAATAGATAAGACCAACAATGTTTCAATTATTCTTATACATTTTTTCTCTGAAAAAAAGTTTTTCGGCTGGAGGGCAGACTATATTAAATTATATAATAACAAAGTAAATAAATTTAAATATAAATAATATATAAAATATTTTGTAAAATATACAAATTTTGAGTTTTGAAAATAAACCATTTGAATATAGTATTAAAACGTACACAATTATGACAATGGTCCTTGCGTTATTAACCTAACCTAACCTGTATTACTATTATAGTAACCAACACTATGCATGATGAAACCGTTTGTCGTTTTTCAAGTATTTTGACACAATAAAAGCATATTCCTGAAAAAAAATAATTTGTAATGTTATGTTATGCTAAATTATAAATTAGGATTTTATGTTTTATATTAATATATTACATTATATTTTATTAAGTTGGAACAGAACGAGTTATCATTGGTTTCTCCCTTCTTCTTCACATATTTTAATTTAAGAACATTTTTTTTAACCATACAAAATGCGTTATAATTATATATAAGAAAAATCAATAAAATAATTTAAAAGTTAACTGCAAAAATATTGTAAATTCAATACAAATGTACATATACTTTGATAATCCGGACATATTTTTGAAATTATCATTAAAAGCTTCTAATATGTATTAATGTAATGTTAGTACGAGAGAGCCGAGAATAACTCTTTTTGATGCATTGAATACACTCCATAAATAAGATAAAAAAATACATAGTAAACGTCTCAAATTCGTTGTTTCAAAGTCTTTAATGGTTATTTTATAAGTTCAATTGACATAGTATGAATATACGTTTGAATGTTTAAAACAAAAGAATATTTATTTTATCGAAAGACATATATCATTACAATTCGCTAAAAATTAAAAACTGAGCAAAATAACAAAACCAACTCCACATCAGTGCATAATATTTGTATATTTGTATCGACTATGAGAAAAAAAATTGGATAATATAATAATGGGTAATTAATATAATCAATCGTTAGGCTGCGGCGACCACACCTAGACCTTTTTTCTATGCGACTAGTGCGATCCTAGATACCTATTGTGTACGTGAATATTTTTCACTTTTATTATAATAATATATAAAAGAAGAAGATGTCAAATCTATGAGTGTTTTTTCGAAAAATTTTACACTAATTCGCTTTTAACATCGATAGGCCACAGTTGAGTTAATTGCTCATAATATTTTATAGGAAATATTCATAACTAGGTGTTTATAAATAATAAACTTAACTAAATGAACGTGGATATTTGTATTACTAAAAAAGATCTTGTATAATAGACAATTATTAAACGTTACAATTTCATTATTAATTTAATTAAAACACTACCAAAAAAAAAAAAAAAAATTTACGTTTTCGTAATGTGTACAATGTTTCGAACAGATTCGTATGTCATTCAACGACGTCGCAGCCACCGAATAATCGGATCAGAATCGAATCGCACGCGTTGTCAGATCATTACAGCGGCACACGAGACGGGCAACTCAAACGAGAGCGATACACCCGTAACGCGGAACTCTGACGAGTCACTGGAACTGTGCCATATGCTCGCTAGATCCGACGTACGCGCGAATCGTCATTTCTGCGGAACGTAACCCGCCGTAGCTATGCGCATGTCGACAATAATGACGATAACGCACAGGGAAACAGGGTTTTACGAATATACGTTCTGTTTGGGCAACATACTTGAACACTTACGGATAACGTATTCCTACGAATGTCTGTTTATCGCATAACACGGAAACAGAAAAAATAAAATATGCATTAACGCAAATGTTTAATACAGATGTGACGATCAGTGTTCGCGCAAACGCAACAAACCAACCACTGACGCCACTGCCCGAACGGTGTTAGACTTATATTATAGCCCACGGAACAAGGCCAAGGTCGAATTTTGTTTGCACATACCAGAGCTTGAGCTAAGGAAATGTTAGAGCTGCGAATAGGTATGAATATAGATATGAATAAAATCACTATTTAATAATACGAGTACGAGCAATATAATGTGCAGGTGACATAATACGTTAAAGACACCAGATGCCTTCCCTAATCGCGCAAGTCTGCCCGGGGTGGGTCTTGCTACGACGGAGGACAGACAGTGAATGAAAATGCTGGTCGTTTCACCGGTCCTTCTATATCCGATTCATTAGCGATCACACAAGACCGTTATCGTGTTCTGTGACAGATAACAAGAAACCGTAGAAACCCCAATAGTGCAATCGCCGATAGACGCACAATTTAAATAAAAGTTATTATAAGAATAAATAATTATAATAATAATAAAAAGGAAAAGAAGAACCTAAAACCTTATCTGTGCATCCACCCCCCCCCCCAACACGGAACGAAAAAATCCCACCACTCGGACAAAAAATTAAAAACTAAAATATTAAACAATTATTTGTTATGTACAAACTTTTCACGGGAGTTTAAGACTTTTCCAACCCGTTCTTTTCGTATTCGCGTAGTTTGCGTCTTTTGAAATCCGTGCGTACATACGGTTTTTTCGCCGTATGCGTTCATAGCGGTTGCGATCGCGGTAACGAGTACGACCGCCGACGACAGTCCCTCGGACGTTTTTCTTCGTTGTTTTTATTTTCGCACATTGGATCGCGGACGCCGATCGATATTTTTATTCTATTGCTATTGCTTAAATGTACACGTATACGTATAATATACGTTTGATTTGAAGCCCATTTTGCGATGTACAATACTGTTTTTTTTTTTATTCAATAAATTGCATTATATATTTATATTATTTTTGTTGTTCTCGGTAGCTAAACTTATGCGTCATAATTATATCTTCAACCACGGGTTGTACTGTATACCACAAAAACGTTTCTCGACGACGTTTGTGTCGCACATTACTGTATTCATGTACATGGATGTATTAATTGGTGTATATAATAATATGTAATAATACATGATAAGTTTTTTGTAGGTGTATTGATGAATTATTATAATAACATGTTATATATATTTATAAATCGTAATTTATATTATAATTAATGGAGAGACCGTATTTTTGTTGCTCATTATGTGTTTATATTTATCACCGGTTACTGGTAGGATTGCGTAATGAGTAATTAGCGGGCCGACCGATCGGCCGCTGTGGATTAAATAACTAGACCTAAGCCTAATTAATTAATTAAATTTATTACCGATTTGATGAGGAGACGGTCCAGGGCCGATGTAGAGATATGAGACGTCGTGGATTGGACTCGGCGTACTTTGGCGAAGGAGAACGTTTTTTTTTTGGGAAAAAATTAGAGTACTTAACACGCAATGATAAGAGAAAGAAATACGTTAACGGCGTACGATGTTTCATTATCAACGGTCGCGACCGAACTGATATATTAAATTACAGATAATATCGTGAGTGTAAACCATTTTGTTTTATTTAATTATTAGTTTTTTTTCATTTTAAATAATGTACATGGACATACCCACAATACAACTAATGAACTATAATTTGATGTTTTATATTTAAAATATATTTGTTTTAATTAGAGCTCACAATTGGTTACAAAGGTGACGTAATCCTGGTTAATATATTCATGTTTAGATTTCGGTAACGCATTCATAATTGAATTAAAAATCCAAATTCCATTTTTGTAGATATTTGAAATTCGAATTAGATGAAATTAAATATTTTAATGGACCTATTTACTAATTCTAAAATAAATTACTTTAATAGTAACGTCAAATAACATAATATCGTGATTAGTATTTAGTAAAAAAAGCTAACATACTGTTTAAATTTTTAAGTATTTAAAAATGATATATTTAATCTACAACATACAAGACAATAACGCAGTCCTTTTGGGTAATGACCTCTGAATCAATCTATTGAGGATTTCTCATTGGTATATACCCAATTATTTTTTTTCCACGATATGTTGGTAGGGATAACTAATTACAATATATTATTAAACATAAGTACAACGGTCATATTATATTGGGTGTTTAATAAAATCGAGAATCGAGATCATATTGTGAATTTGTTGTATGCAAATGGTAATAAAAATTGATTTTATGTTTTGTAAAAATGCTATATTGTAATAAATTATTGATATTAGCTATATGTTTATTTGTAAACTATCCAATCTACAATACTAATGTATAATATTAGATAAGTAAATTGCGTATTCTAAAATATAATATAATATAATATACCATATAATAATACAATATAAAATTATTATACATTTACTGATGTACATACAAATAGTTTATAATATTTATGTGTATAATATATTATAATCAGAATAACTAGTTTTATAGTTAATATAATGTAAACCTTCGTCGAAATATCATTAGCAGCTGCAGGACGTAGTAGTAGGGATGTACAATGCATCGTATAGCAATTTCGGTTGCTCATATTATTTTAATTAGCGATCTATGTAGTTATCTTTTGGTCGATCATTTTAATGTAATTTCGCACATAGGTGGTATATGTAATAATATCAGTACCGAAAAATAATCTAAATTCTGCTAAACTAATTTCGAAAACCTATTATTATGTACTGTGTAGTTGTAATAGTGATATTATAATCGTGTATATAATTATATTGTTGGACATATTATTTAGAGATCGTTGTAAAAACGATGTACTTTTCTGATAAAGTTAAAAGATATTTTTTAGTGTTTATAATAAATTACAGTTAAATAATACTTACACGTTTATCAATTTAATATAAAATTTTATTTAGTGATGTTCATTTAATTTATCGAATATAATATTATACATTTTTGCTTTAATAATATAATTCGTCATTGGCCATGGAGGTGAAGAATTCCTGGTTAATATATTCATGTATAATTTTTGGTACGTACTCGAAATGTTTATGTTGATATTGTTTACAATATAAAAATGCATAACATTGAATAGTTGATTATATGAAAAAAAATGTAGGTAATAGATTTATTAAACTATATTGAAGTATTTTTAATACGAAATTTAAAAGGAAAATAACCTATTAGAAGAATTTTAGAAGATACGTTTTTGAAAGTTTGACAAATTAGTTTTACATTTTATTATTATTACAATTTTTTTTTATTGACTTTTACCTTCTATTAGTGCTGTTGTTGCACCAGATTGGAGGGGTTAATATAATGTATCAAATGGAGCTGAAGAAAAGGTTTATTTGTTAAATGATTAAAAATCGAAATTATGATTTGATTACAGTAAGTTAAGTACTATACTACCATTTACTATTTTCTATTTGTATGATAGGTAAATACTGTGAGAGATTTTTCTATAGCATAAATGAACGTTCTTTTATCATATAAAAAAAATATTATTATTGTAAATCCACCAAACATTATTCTTATTTCATATTTGTTTGATTTCCAAAATGTTAATATATAATATATGATTTTTTTCATTTTGTTTTTGAAACCAACTACTATTTGTGACATGCTAATCTGTTTATACGATATTATTGCTTTGGAAATTGACCACCAATTTTCACGATAATTTGTCATACAAATACGTTCTCTAGACCTGGGTATATTATCAATTTTAACTCAAAAACCTTAAGTTTTGATAAAATTAAAGTTGGTTTAAGCTGTTCAATTTTGATTTTAAAAAAAGATTTAAAATCAGCACAAAATTGAATCGTATAGAATACTTTTTAAAAATTAAATCTTATATTATAATGAAATGTTAATAAAAACTTGAAAATATGATTTTTTTTAAATCATAGTTAAAATTTAATATGGAAAGTGTTTCGTATGATCTACAGAATTTAAATATTTTTTAAAATCAAGATCAGACAACGTTAACTACGAAATTATAAATTGCTTAAACTTTTCCCTTTAAATAATAACCGTAGCGAGGCCCCTTAAAACTCAAATCCGAATCGACGTGCGTTTGTGTATACTGTACACTGTTGTGTAGAGGATAACAAATACGGACTAAACACTATTATTAAGTATTTTCAACATTTCTTTAACAAAAGCCTGTTCCTGTAATTTGATTTTTAATATAATAAATTAATTTCATATCGTTGTTTAAGAGTAATCATTGATAATTTAATGTGTGATTGTTTTTCTATTGGTATTTTCTTCATTGAAAATAAAAAATTTACAATATGTTTTTTTTTTAATTTGATCCAGTTCATATGATCATATGTATTTGAATTAACCATTGTAATTAATAATTATATGTGTTTTTGAAGTTTTTTTAGTATGAAATCCTTTATTTTTCCATAAAATATGATTTATACTTAATTTTTAAAATTAACTGTATAATTAAAAAAAAATTTAATAGTTTTTCACTATTATCATTTAATTTGTCAATAATATGAATCTAGGTAATTTTAAATATTTTTATAATATAAATTGACGGAATTGACGCATTAGGATTAATTATATAGTTTTGAAATAGGTATTTTAACTATTTTAAGAAAAATAAATTATGTATACAGTTTTGTTAGTATACAGCAAGGATGGCCAAACTTTGTTTATTCACGATCTATTAAAATATACTTAACCTTTGATGATCGACTTCCGTAGAATTTTTTTTTATTATTAAATAACTATAATTATTAAGAAACATACTTGCATAAAGTGTAAAAATACAACAAGTATTATAAACTAATTACTAATTACTAAAAATAATATAATATATAATACTACAACCTCGATTAATTTTCGTGAGCTTGGCCCTAAAAATAAATTCTAACATGATCGTCTTTGAAATTGTCCGCAATCGATCTGTCCATCTCAAAAAAATTCAATACTTTTAGTTCAAAAATAATATTTATACATTATATAACTAGATTCGTGTCTCATTTTTAATAATAAGTTAATAAGTTTATAAATTGATTCCGTGAAAATTTGAGTTTCAAATGAAAATATATATATATATATATATATATATAAAACAATATTGTGTCTATTTATTTTTAATATATTAATACATTTATAATATATTATTTTATATACACTATACAGATATAACTTATATCATATAAGAACAATATATATTCGATTTTGTACTAAATTATCAAAAATTTGACCCCGGAACCAGAAATAAATTTTGTGACGTCAAATATAAGGAAAATACCAAGAAAAAATTGAAAATGTTAAATGTCTATAAATGTCTCGAAAAGAAACATTTTGTTAAAATGATGAATTTCAACAAAAAACTAAAATTGGTTTAAAAATATATTGAAATATAAAAAAATAAGGATTAATATCTATTTTCATAAGAATTTAAATTTCAAATGATTTAAAATATTAATATAAATAAATTGATTAATAAAATAAGAAATGGGGGCGAATATGCTTGGTGAATCTAACCTGTATAATAGTATAAATGATATAAAATAATAATGAAACAATTAATTCATTATCCTTTGTTTTTATTATTAAAATCATTAATTATTATTCAGAAAATATAAAATTGGATTAATTTTTATATTTAGAATTTTTTTAAATATTCTTTTTTCTCAAATATATAATAACGTAAATATAATATGAAATTAAGCTATTTAATAATATAATATACTGTTTATTTAGAATAATTACAATTGATATTATGTTTAATATACTATATTTAGACTATAACGGTCTATAACATGTTTTTTTTATGAGTTTTGACCTTTGACAAAATTTTCCGAGGATTGCTAATTGATATTCTCTCGTGAATACCCAATTATTTTTTTATACGATAATGTGTTGGTACGGTTTATTCTAATTAATTACAATATTATGTTATTAAACATACAACTACAGTAATATTATATATTGGATGTTTGTAATGGTCGAGAATCGAGATTATTGTACGGGAATGGTAATAAAATCGATTTTGAACTTTGTAGAAATGTAAAACTTTGTAAATGTTTTTAATTATTAATATATACATAAATACAGTTTTTTCGAAAAGAATAATATATCATATAATACTAATTACGGGAAATTGAATTGCGATAAAATTGTCTTAAATTTTAAAGACTTATAAAAATAATATTCTGATACTGTATATTATTACATACAATAAGTATTATTTATTCTCGGATTATATTTTAATTAATGATAATATATCAATAAATTAAGATAAAACGTAGGTACTCATAATAAAATCTTGTTCTTTATTTTATTCATATTTCAATTTTGTAATTTACAAAAACATGACGAAAATATGCGTGCGTAAGTACAAATTTGTACCTACTTTTATGTAAATATGATTTTGGGACCAAACAAATAAAATACTATATAACATATATATTATGTTGACCAGACACGTATTTGAAACCTCACCTTGAGAGGGGCGATTATTTATTTTTAGGAATAGTCCAAATCCTCTATGATACATTTATACTGGTGTACTCTTAAGAGGACGTCGCACCCGCATGTGTTGCTCCGTCTTACACACGTATACTATATAGATAAAACTTGTTTATGCAGTCGGAGTAGATTTCGCTCAATTTTGGTTCTAGAGTAAATATACATGTTATAAAATCAAAATATAACAATATTTTGAAGGGCAAGACGATGAGATTTTTTTTAAATTAAAATTTTGAAAAGTTAAAGGTTATTTAAAAATTTAAAAATTTTCGCCAATTCTAAACGATTATAATGAACATTATATTGGAAATAATGGAAAAACTCAGCGTTTTGGCCTCCAAAATACCATCATTTTTTAATTTTATAATAGGTATATATATATTTACTTAAGAACCGAAATTGAGCGAGTTCTATTCAGACTGCGTAAACGCGTTTTGCCTATGTAGTACGTGTGTAAGACGGAGACAACAATATATGCGGGTGCGAAGTCTTTTCTTAAAAAAACAATATATTCTATCTCAATCATTATCAAGATTTAACTGATACTATTTTAAATCGTAAATTCGTAATTATTATACAAATTTATAATAAAAAATTACAGATCATAAAATATTTATAATCTTATTTAAGTTATAAGATACATACTAAAATGGACTATAATATACGAGCTTTGGAGGCGATCGCCCCCACCGCACCCCTCAAATACGTGTCTGAGCCTGACGTGATATAATGATTATATTATGTTCTTTATTAAATGATAAATAACTCGCAAAACAAGTCGTATTATGTAAACAATCGGACCCCATGATAATAATTTTATAAATGGACAATTGGTTTTCATTTTTATTTATTTTTTTTTCTGTATTATTAGAAACAGTAACAGTAGCATAATTAATTATTTAAAATTATTATTTTAGTTTCACTACTAAACACAATTTTTATGTTATATTTTCAAATAGAAAAAGATGAGATACAAATTTTGATCGGTATCTATTTTTAGCAAACTGTAGATGAATTTTTAAATCATTTGTATTGCCACCATGAAAATATTAAGCAATTATTACTTTTTTTTTTATTTAACTTAAATTATTTTATTACATTTTTTATGTTTCAAAAATATAATATATCTGTGAAAATTTTCAAAATATAAGTGCTTATAATATATCTTTTGGTATATTGGTACATACAATTTTTGTTTTTTAGAATAATGGAGACTTATCGTAGATTCTCATACGAAATTTTCCCATTAGGACCGATTGTCCTAGATTTTAATCAATTACTTTATTATTTTTAATGTAAGGAGTAGGTAATATATACATAGTTTATGATACATTCATAGATATAATAGTACTAACTAAAAAATATATGAAATGAGTAAAGAAGTATTTTTAAATTAAAATATAAGGTGAAGATAGAAGTCAACCAATGAAAACTTTTTCTACTTCGATAATATTATAATATATAGTTTATTTTTTTATTTTTTATTCATTATATTTATTTAAAACAAAAACGTATATTACTCGTACATCGATGATTTATAGTTTATATGCCATATAAATATAAAACAGAAAATTCTGATTTATAATATGACACTATTTAATATTATATACAAATTAATTGTTTCAGGAGTAGGCGTTTTTTGTGATAGACAACTTGGAAAACGACAAGCTGTAACAACTCGCTTGGTGTTAGTAACTATTATATTTATTAAAATAATTGTCTAAAAAATAGGGTAGCTTCGGGGAAGACTCACACTTCAAAAACCTTAAAGAAAATTATATTAAGAATACACGAATTACCTATATTGATTAAATATATAATAGATACACACCGTAAATATTATAATTACTCATTCATACATGACATATAAACTTGATATATTTCTCGTGACTTTCTCGAATACTCTATAGCAGGAGTCACCAACTGGCGGAATACTAACACTTTTTTTTATGGAATATTATCCGTGGAGTTAAGAATAAAAAATGTAAACATTTGCATCAATTCATACTAAATGGTTTTTTGTTTCAATTGTTTTTTTTCGCAGCCATTAGTTTTTTGTGAATTTTGCCATTAATACTTTTAAAATAATATATTTTAGCATAAATTTCAAAAAATAAAAATAAAATGTAATAATTCATATATTAATATTATATTACAAGAATTATTATACTCTTTACATCTGATAAATAATAATGACATTAATAACCGATTTTTTTTAAAACCTTATTTCAATGTTAGTTACAAATATCGTGATTATGTCAGATTAGGCACCAGTTGAGATTTTGTTCCTACATCGCCTTATTGACCATTTTAGGGATCCGATGATTTAAAAAAATATTTATGTGAAAAGATGCTTTCATAAGCTAACTATAGCAAATATAATGTGAATAATTATCATTTTAAATCATTTTTGTTGCTTATTTGAATTTTGAATTTATAATAAATTACAGAAGTTCCAAGGACGTATTTAAATGTTCAAATGGATTATTTATTAACTCGACGGGTGTTTGTGACGGTCGTGCGGATTGTCCAGATGGTTCAGACGAGACTAAAAAATTGTGTTCTATGCAACCGTAAGGAATAAATCTTTGAGCATGGGTTTAATAAGAACCAATTAAACTAGATTTTAGTTTAATGTAGAGTATATATTTATTTAATATGGTGCTAATTGTAATAATTTAAGGAAATTTTGCGTTTTACCGACTGTTAAAGGAGTTATATATTCTTACGAAGGTTCAAATGAAATTTTATCTCACGGGTCGAAGATTGACCATTTTCGAACTGTAATTGAAAACTGTGAAGTTGGATATCATATGACTAACCCCAAAAGTTTTAGGTTTTGTCAAGGAAATGGAAAATGGACATCAACTGTTGAAAATCTATGTCTCAGTAAGTTATGTATTGTAATTTTTACTTAACTATTTAAATATTATTTGTCCGATGTTTGATTATGTTTGCTTATAATATGTTTATGTTTATAGAAATGTGTCCACCTCTAATATCCGATAGTTTAGATATTAAATGTTCTCTATATGGTAACTATGCTGATTGTTCCAAACTATCAGTATATGATACAAAAGCAATACCATCATGCAAACCAACACATATACTGCCAAATGGACCAGAAGAAACTCCAATTGAATTGCGTTGTCAGTCTAACGGGATGTGGAATAATCGACTATATAGATGCATTCCTTGTAATTATATTCTTTAATTTTATGAACATTAATCTTAAATTTATATATGTAGATGATTTGGCAAAAATCGGTTCCCGCTATCTTGTTATTGATTTATGTGTAACGAATATGAACGAACAGTTACAATGATAACAATAGAATTTTATTTTAAGTCACTCATTTATAGTTACTTCTCTTACTATATTATTTTAATTATTTTGCTGTATGTATTATAAAAGTTTATATTTAAGATGAACAAATAATTGTTTGGTCAGGTATAATCGTTTGATATACATTTTTAAGAGGATGTGAGCTCAATATTTATTTTTATAGTATATCACTTTACATTAGTCTTTAAAATAATAATATATATTTTTTTAAATTTAAATGAACATTAAAACAACTCGATATGTCATACATTTAATAATATTATTCTAACTCATTTTTGTATTGTGCCATTTTATAATATTGCGTTGGCATCCTCTTAAGCTTTCAACATCACGTTTTATTCTCTATTATATAGGTGAAAATACTTATAAACTATTGTAATCTATATTTGTGTTGAATTATAATTTTAGATTGTGGTAGATTATATACAAATAGCACGGTATTGATCAATAATGGTGTCGAAGCTAAAGTTGGAACAGCTCCTTGGAATGCTGGAATTTATCAATTAAATAAAGTGAGTTCCAAGTATGACATGATATGCGGAGGATCATTGATTTCTTCAAATTTAGTTGTTTCTGGTAAAAACTAAGCATTATGTTTAAGACCTGAGAAAGATAGATAATTATTAAAATAAATAACATTTTTAGCGGCTCATTGTTTTTGGAAAAAAGATATGCCATCTAATATAATATCAATTAATGATGGTCTATATAAAATTGCTGTTGGAAAATATGATAGAGATTACTCAGTAATTGACAATGAATTTACCCAAATAATGGATGTAAGTTTTTGGTTTAAATGTAGAATCATAGAAACTTATTTTAGGTAAATTATTATATTATAATAAATCAATTCTATAGGTGGAAACAATTTATATAAAAGAAAGATATTATGGAGTTAATGGATTTTATGCTGATGATATAGCTGTTATCGTGTTGAAAAACAAAGTTTCTATTAGCGTTGGTGTTGCACCAGCTTGTGTTGATTGGGTTTCTAAATTTAGTGTACCAAATGGAGCTCAAGGAAAGGTTTGTTTGTTAATAAATTATAAATCGAAATTATTAATTAAATTACAGTTACTATATTACCATTTACTACTGTCCGTTTGTATGATAGGTTAATATTAGGTAAGTGACTGTATGAATTTTTATGTATTATACAAAAGAAAAAAATATCTAATAATTTAAACTGTAAAATCATATTTTAACATTGTTCTTATTTTATATTTGTTCGATTATCAAAATGATAAAACATTAATTAGTCAGATTATAAATAACTAATTATTCTTATTAGTCATTACCAATATTTACATGTTTATATTAAAGAAGTGTAATCTTACATAATCTTATAAAACTATTTTATACTTTCACAGATTGTTGGTTGGGGACAAACAGTAAAAGGCATACAAAGTCCCATCTTATTAGAAGCGACTTTACCGTACATCAACCATGGTTCTTGTCGAAAGATGTATACAAATGGATTTCAAATGTATGTGACTATTGATAAGTTCTGTGCTGGGTCTGCATTAGGTAATATGTTGTTTATTAATAAATATTAATATTTGAAAATATATTTTTCTATATTTTTTTCTCAACAAACAAAATTCAACTATATTATATATTGTTAGAATATTACCATTTATCATTGATTGTAAGTTTTACTAATTATTTTTAATGAATTATTTTACTTATTAAACTTAAGAATTTATTATCTATAGTGAACATATACGAGTACTTATCATATCTGACTGTGTGTGAATTTAGGACTGTAAATCTGAATTATTAATAAACTCCATTAAAAATAATGATTTTTAGAAAAAATGTTTTTCATTTTAGGACAAGGGGTTCATCAAGGTGACAGTGGTGCAGGCTTAATGTTTTTACATTTTGAATTTTATTACTTAACTGGAGTAGTGAGTGTCAAGGATCCAAATACAAATAATTCAATAGCAGTTTTTACAGATGTTAAGCGCCACATTCAATGGATTCGTGAATTGTATAACAAATATACTTCTTAGTGATAATATATCCAAGCCTAATAGTATGGTAATTAAATAAAAATAATATATTCTACGTGTAATTGTAATCAATATTTATATGAATATTTTTTTACTTTCAAATAATAATTATTATTAACAGTTCATTCTCAACATTTGTTCATTTAAATTAAATTTAATTCGTCATTATTATAGGTGATACATAAGCATTATATACATATAATATTATGTTTAAATAGTCTTTTGCATTAACAAATTTTTCGTTTATAATTAATTGTTTTATATTTATTATTATTGTACTTGGTTATTAAAATAACAACATTTTTTTTTATTTGCGTTCATTTAATACCCAAATGGTTACACCCAAAGTGTTTGATGTATTCGCGTTCCCGACTAAGTTAATTATTTGGATTTCGGGTTATGATTACTGGATGTATTCGGGTGTTCAAACACCGGAATAATAAATTTAAACAAACGTTTGGGTGTTATTAACTGTTATTACTTTGGTTAATATACGATTTTATTTTACGCGTGTACTTATTGCCATCGTCGAGAGTCCAACGATTTGTCGATAGCAGTGTACTAATATATCGGAAGGTTTATTCGTCGGTAAATTTCCTACGACTATATTATATATTACACATATTTCGTTTTTTGCACGTTATAATTAAGTCTGTTGCAGATAAAACCAATACCTGCACTATAGCAAACACCTTATAATATATATATAATATATATATAGTATAATAACAAAACTGATAAAATGTACAATATATACATAATAATAAAATATTTAAAAACACGTTACGTTTAACAATATACATATAATTTAATATTTTAATATACCTCCACAATATATAAGTGGGAAATCGTATAAATATATTTGTGCGTGTGTGTGTGTGTGTGTGTGTGTGTATGTGTGTGTGTGTTAGTGTGTGTGTGTGTGTGTGTGTGTGTGTGTGTGTGTATAATATAAAAACAAATGTGAGTAGGTATAAAATATAATTAAAATAAAAAAAATTTAAATTTATTGTTTTTGCTGTAAAAAAAAGAATTAAATACATTATTCATTACGATAATAGTAAAATAATTTTAAACATAAATTATATTACTTATATTTTTATTAATTTTTTTATCATAATAATTGTACATCGACGTTGTTCTGTTGGACTTAAACGTTACAAACATAATATGTTATACGTATATTATAAAACTCATACTCTCCGCTGTACACAAATTATTGTTACACCGGTTATGTAATAAACATAAAATAATTAAATTAATTATATTTCTAATGTTTTATATAATATCTACCTAATAAAATACGTGCAATTGTATGTAATATTTAATTTATTTAACACGATACATTGCAAATTTAATCACGTGTATTATATTTAATAATAATATATAATATTAACGAGTGTATTGGCTGATGTTAGTATTTAATATTTAATTTTTAAATACCCATTAGGTATATTATGCTGTAATCGTCACCATCAGATTGCCTACACAGGTGGCTTTATTATACATAAACTGATTTTCACCGTTGATTACTAAAAGTACTTTGACTTTTTTACGAACAAATCGACACTCTACTATCGACTTCCGAGGGAATCGAAACGGGGGTTAGAGAAAATTTCTTATTTCACTGATTGCGCCCACGTGGTCTGCGATCCGACGAAGTCGGATCGCCTACCTGGTAGGTTTGTTTCGTGTAAATTGATTTTTACCTTTTAAAAACTTTTACTTCGCACGATTATTTTTATACACTCAATATCCAATACATATAATTTTTCACCCGTGCGCCGACATTGTCTGAGATCCGACGTAGTCAGTTCGCCTACCTAGCTGGTTTGGTTTCCCTTAAAGCTTTTTTAAAGTTGAGTTCATACAACATTCTGATTTACAAATATATTCAAAAGAAAATTAACGAGAATGTCTGTGTGTGTGTGTAATGAAATACGAATTAAACGAGTAAAACAACGTATGACGCGAATTAGGTGACGGTTCGGAAACGGTTTAAGTGCTCGAGATTTGACATTGGTTTTCAACTCGAACTGTAGTCGATAGGATTAGGCGTTAGGATAGGATAGGAATTTAGGCAAGGTGTATCGAGATCGAATCCCGGCTCCGGCGACATTACTGGCGGTGCTTTGATTAACACTGCGAGTCAATTTTTGCATTTTTTTTCCAATGTTTTTTTTATTTTTATACGATTTTGCTGGCGACGTCGGTATATTTTTTTTTATTATTCGACTAATAAAAAGCAGTATTTCAATATTTATGTACTAATTTTTTTTTTGTTGAATATTGCAAGTGTTAAATATATAATATGTTTTTTGTAATAGTACTTATTGACAAGTGACAACCACTGAGTATGTTATATTATAATTATTTATTTTTTAAAAAATTTAATTATATATCTATATAGTATTATATTGCAAAAAAAGATCGGTACCTACCTGATAAAACATAATATGTATATGTATGGAATACTTAGAAAATATTTTAAGAGACTGTGCTATAATGTATTTTTTAAAGTCATATAGATCGGGTATGATGCACACTAAGATTTAATTCTTTAATTCTTTATAGTGTAAATTCTATAGTTTTTTTTCTATACTAGGGATAGTATATAATAATACAATAAAAGCATGATATATTGTAGATAAATACATTAAAAAGACGATTAATAAAAACATCCGAGCTTCATCAGGGTTTTATGCAAAATTACTAATAACTTTCAAGTTTCGTGATCAAAAAATATAACGCTTTTACAACATGTGATGTAATAAATGTATTGTGGATTATTTTACATACTCACATCGTCTGCGATCCGACGCAGTCGGATTGCCTACCTGAGGGGTTTGGTAACACTTAAAGTATATTCAATTTTTAGCAAATAAAAAATTCAGATTTCATAATTTGCGCCCACATAGTCTGCAATTCGACACAGTCGGATTGCCTACCTAAGCGATTTTGTTGTGTATAAATCGATTTTCCCAACACTCGTTCGACTTAAACCTTTTCCCCTACTATACAACATCAGACTTTCGACGTCAGTAGGTATAACAATCCGCCGCAGGCGGATTGCCCAGCACAGGTATCGATTTGCATCGAATGAGGACTGATAGCTAGACACTCTATTACCATTTTTCGTACTTATATACTTCTC
Organism: Rhopalosiphum padi; assembly: GCF_020882245.1. Taxonomy (NCBI): domain Eukaryota; kingdom Metazoa; phylum Arthropoda; class Insecta; order Hemiptera; family Aphididae; genus Rhopalosiphum; species Rhopalosiphum padi. Next base: position 3,629,517 of record NC_083598.1, on the reverse strand, counting down.
CGTAAGTTTGTCCGACGTTTGTCCGTTCGAATTGAAGCCCTTGAAATCAACCGTTCCACTTCTGGGGAAGACTCATTTTTGGACTTCATAGACCAGCAAGCAGCTAATGATATTTTGACGTAGGTTTACATTGTTAAATAATTTATAGGTTATACTGTTGAAAAATCGTTTACAGGCATTTAGATGAACCATTAGGATTTTGAGTATTTATAGACCTACATTCAGGTAAATTTTCGTCAGATCCATCGACACAATCGTTTTTACCATCGCATTTCGTACTTTTATCCACACAAGCTCATATAGGACCCATTATCGGACTTCAAGACCACCAACAACTAATGCAATTTCGACGTAGGTTTACAATATTAACTTAAATCTAGTTATTCTGATTATATGGTCATGCTTATATGTATTTATCTATTTATTTATTGTATAAGTGCGTATACATATATACATAAATATTATAAACACTTTGTATGTACATTTATAATAATTTTATATTGTATTATAATGTATATTTTATATTACGTAATTTAAATAATATATATTATTATACATTCATATCGTAGATTGGATTGTTTACAAGTATACCGGTATACATTATAGCTAATATATATTACAATTTACAATAACGCATTTCTACAAAATATAAAATCGATTTTTATTACCATTTGTGTACAATTCTATTGCATATTGACTGACGTAAAAAATAGTGGAGAATTATTAAACTATTAATTTTGCAATAATATATTAATTATCTATGAAATATATGATTTTAAAAAATGGCATCTCATCATCTTATGATGCTAACTGTATTGAAATTCATAATAACAGTGTTGAAAGTATAGTATTTGAAATTTTGAAATATACTGGTTGAAAAGAAACAGATTTTTTATTTCATATTAAACATGAAGAAAAATCAAATTTCATAGATTTTTTCAATAGTTGAGACTGAATAATTCATTATTATTATTATTAAGGGTACTATTTTATACTATATAACTGGTTTTACTGTTGAATAGTTACTTAAAATAAGTGATTATTCGACATGTAAAGACAATCTCATAGAACTGTCAAGTGCACATAACTGTAATCATAAACAATAAAAATGCCTATTCCATTTTAGCTGAAGTAAAAAATAGAAGAGAATTATTCAACATTTCAAAAGTGTAATGAAACTAGTTAAATATATTTAAAATCTATTAATCAAATATACAATTTTACTTCTAAAAATAATTCTTGTTTGTTTACAACAATAATAATTTTATTCAAAAATTATGATTAAAATTTCAATATCTTACAAAATGTGACGCTTTCTTATATTTCATTTTTAGAAAATCATAGATCAAATTTAGTAACACTTAACTGACAGGAATATTTAAAAATATCACTATGCTTCTCATGTTGCCAAATCAAAAATTTCATCTATTGTTAGTAAACGGCTTTAATTAACCAAATTAATATTATTTAATAATATGTAATAACTAATAAGTACTGTATGTTTTATTATAAACTAATATTTAAAATAAGTTTATGTTTATGATACTCATTGTTTTTCTCTTTAATTATATTTGGTTTAACCTTTAGTCTTTGAGTTTATTTAAACCTTATTTAATAAAGAAATATTAAGAACACAAGTTTTTAATCGTTTTAGAACAAAATACATAGTGGAAGTATGAACAATGATAAGTGCACTCCCGTCTAACTTCATAATTATCGATTGTAAACTGTGAATTTCTTTCTCTGTCCATCTCAAACATGCAGCATACCAAAATATAAGTATTTTCATTCCAACGCACCCATCTATTGTTGCGAAGTGATTAGAAAACACGTTTGAATTTGTCGTGAAGAGTACTTATTAGATCGACTATTCCACTTTTATAAATCAATTTTATTGTACTGATCTAAAAAACCGTAATTTAAAACAAACAATACTGTATGACGCTGAGTTGATTAGTGATATACGAAATACGATAAGCAATTTCAAATTAATAACGAATATTGATACCTTTTAATGCCCGTTTTATTGATTTCGTTTGGTTGTAGTAAAATTATCTGGTTGTTGGTTGACGAACCTGTATTAACAAATGAAGAAAGCGTCAGTTTACTGCTATGATGCCGCTTGCTTTGGTACCATTATCGGGACAATTGGATACACAGAGAATATCAGCAGTACAGGATAGTGGTCGAAAATATATTTGGAACAATAAATTGGTGCAGATTAATCCTGATCCCTGTGGAGAGTCAAAAATTTTAAAGATATTGTTAACACTTCAATACTAGATGTTGGTGATATTGTTAAATGTAAAATAAATAATTTTCTTGTTGATACCAATCACACGATTCTCAAATCGAGATTTATTATCTGTCGACAAAATTTAAAAAAAAATAGCTATCCAGATGACTTAAAAGAGAGCTATAGATAAATAGCTGTCTCCAAAGTTAGAATTGTCTAAGAATATTCTGGACTTGTCTGCGTACGATTTAAGGACATTTAGAAGTTATTCGATACTTTCTTGGAACGATGCTGTATATGAAAGTATGATAACAAATATTAATGATGATTATAACCTTGCTAAGAAGTTTATTATAATATATGATTATAAATAATGTAACTTTTGCTGTGATATTGGTATACGGCATAGGGAAACATTTTTGTATGACTAATTATGGTGAATTATTGGTATTCGATTTCCGAAAAAATAGTACCGTATAATAATATAAACATGTGAAATAGTTGATTTCGAGAAAAATATAATATATATAATGAAAAGATTTCATAGAAATACTAATAAAGTATTAACTAAGTCATCACGAAATCACAAGATAATGAATTCTTAGTGGTTCTCACATCATCTGATATAATTTTAATCACGTAAAAATATTACTCATCCTTCGAATTATGAAAACAAAACAAAAATACAATAATATTTAAAATATTGAATGATGACTAAGTAATATTTAGTAAAAATGATCTGAGAAATAATACAAGGGAATTTTTAGAGAGTCACTTACCTAATATTAACCTATCATACAAATGGCAGTAGCAAATGGTAATCGTAATAAAGTAACTGTAATTAAATCATAATTTCTATTTATAATTAAACTGATGCAACAGCATCATTAATATTAACTTTGTTTGCTAACACGATAACAGCTATATAATCAGAATAGAACCGATCATATCTATAATAGTCTTCTTTCAGATAAATTGTTTCCACCTATAGAATAGATATATTTATAATATAATATTGTACCTGTTTTTAGTTTCTAATATTCTACTTCTAACTAAAACTTACATCCATTATTTGAGTAAAATCATTGTCAATAACTGTGTAATTTCTATAATATTTCCCAACAGCAATTCTATATAGGCCATCGCTTATTGATATTCTATTAGAAAGCATACCATCTTCCAAAAACAATGAGCCGCTAAAATTGTTATTTATTTTAATAATTATTCTTCTTTCTTAGGTCTTAAACATATTACTTTGTTTTTACCAGAAACAACTAAATTTGAACTAATTAATGATCGCCGCATATCATGTTATACTTGGAACTCTCTTTATTTAATCGATACATTTTAGCTTTCCAAGGAGCTGTTCCAACATGATCGTTCATACCATGAATGATCAATGTATCACTATTGGTATATACTTTACCAATCTAAAATTATAATTGAAACAATTATTGATGACAATAATTATTAATAAGTATATCACCTATATAATAACGAATAAAACGTGATGGTGAAAGCTTAAGAGTACGAGTATATCCACGCAATGTTCTAAAAAAACACAATACAAAAATTATATAGAATTATATTATTAAATGTATGAAATATCAAGTTTTATTAATGTTCTTGTATAAAAAAAAAAGTTTTTATTTTAGAAAAGAATATAAAGTGATATCATATAAAAACAAATATTAGGTTGAATTCCACTTAAAAATGTATATAAAACGATTGAACCTCAACAAACAATTTTTTGGTCATCTTAAATTTCAACTTTTATAATAAACACATAAAAAAAGTAAAATAATAAAGTAAGATAAGAATAAATGAGTAACTATAATAAAATGAATACAATTACGTGGAACGTATTTATATAGCTAATTATTCCACATTCCATTAGACTGACAACGTAATTGAATTGGATTATCATCTTGTCCACCTGGTAGTGAATCTTTAAACTTACATGATAGTTTTGCTTTTGTACCATTTACTGATGGATTTGAACAATCAACATAATTACCATTTAGAGTACATTTAACATTTAAACTAGTTGATAATAAAGGCGGACACATTTCTATAAACATAAACATACAATATTCAAACATAATCAAACATTAGACTAATAATATTCAAAAAGATAAGTGAACATTTCAATATACAACTTACTGAAACATAATTTTTTAATAACCGATATCCATTTTCCATTTTCCTGACAAACCCTAGAACTTTTAGGGTAAGCTTTATGATATCCAACTTCACAGTTCTCAATTACAGTGCGATCAGGATTAATTAATGTCCCGTGAGGTAAAATTTCATCTGAATCTTCATAAGTATATACAATACCTTCCACAGTTGGCAAAACACATGCATTTTTTTTAACCTGAAATAGTATGAGTTATAAAAATAAAATTAAAAAATAAATATTATTCCTGACCTGATTGATTTAAAGCAGATGTTAACATTTAGCATAAGGAAGTCATAATCAATAATACAAATTAATAATAATAGGTACCTATTAAGAAATAGATATACGGTCATCATCATAAAAAACTAAATAGTCAATGATATGATTGAAAATTGATTTTAATTATCAAGTAGAATAATAATTATTATTATGATGAAACAATCTGATATACAAAATAAAAAATGAAACATTTTTTTACGTAAAAAAACCATTCAAACGCATTAAATGTTAGTAAAATGTAACACGTTGGTATTATCCATATACTATAACACGACATATTAAGTTGAATTTAAATTAATATTTATAAAAAATTAACTGTTATAAATCATTACATGAAAGTAAATCTAATCAAATAAATACTGATTTCAATTACATTTAGAATAAAATATATTTTTTATATAATTACCGGCATATTATCACTTTCGTAAGATGTATAATTATTATACATTTCACGAAGCCATTTAATGTGGGTGCTAACATTAGTAAAAACTGCAATTGAATTATTTGTATTTGGATCCTTAAGACTCACTATTCCGGTTAAATAATAGAAATTAGAATGAATAAACGTTAAACCTGCACCACTGTCACCTTCACGAACTCCTTGTCCTGAAATTTAAGAAATGTTATTCTAACGACAACAATTATTAATCATACAATCATTCTTGAGAAGTGAGTATAACATATTTTAAAATGATAGATGATAAACACACCAGTTTGTTTTTAATTTTATATTTTAATAATAATAATAATAAATAAATTGAATAATAAAATTATTTAACATTTGAGCAAATCGTTCAAATAATTCTAATAATTTTAATTCATTCAGCTTTACAGTCCTAAACTCACACAGTGCCGTTTATGATAATCTAATGCTTATTAGATACCAAAAGGTAAGGATCAAAAAGTTATATAATTAATTAAAAATAGTGGTTTATATTTATATGCATGGGGATATGATAATAATTATGTATATTGTTATATACTAAATTTGTTGAAAAAACATTGAAATATTAATATATAAATATTTTAACCTGATGTAGATCCGGCACAAAATTTATCAAAAGTGACAAACTTTTTAAAGTCATTTGTATACATGCTTCGACAAGAATTATAATCAATGTACGGTAAAGTTGCTTCTAATAAAACTGGACTTGGTATGTGTTTTTCCGTATTTCCCCAACCAACAATCTGTAAAAGTATAAAATAGTGTAATAATAAGTAAGATTACTCACTTTTAATTGAACTATGTAAATATTGGTAATACATAATATTACTGTAATTAGTTAATTTAAATCCAACTGATTAAAGTTTTATTATTTGAACATCAAACAAATAATAAATAAGAATAATTTTTAATGGTTTTGTAATTTAAATTATGAAGTTTTTTTTAGTATTCTTTTTTATGCAATACGATAGAATATCTGACAGTAGTAATGCTTGTCTTATAAATGCAAGACTGTGCAAGTTAAATAATTATTGAAAACTCTAAGTTAAATTAATACTGAAAAATGTAAGTTTAATTTAATGTTAAATCTTTAAAAGTTACTTTTTTTATTTATTTAACTCGTTAAAAGATAATTTGAAAAAAAAGTAATTTCACTTTGTTAAAAATAAATTACTTTTCTTTTTTCATGTAAAATTAATCACATGCACAGGAAGCAAACAAAATGTTATGAATAAATAATAATTGTTGACAACACGATGAATTTATTTATTGCTTAATAGTTAATATGTTAAAATTGTTGGGGGTTTTCTCTCTAAGTTATAAGTTACTTACGAAAATTAAAGTAACTTGTTAAGTAAATTAGTTAAAAGTAACTTAAATGTTTAACTCGTTAATGCCCAGCCTTCTAAATGGACAATGATGATCGGTTGTATTATACTTATCTGTAAATAACTTATAATTGTAATAATTACAAAAAACCAACCTTTCCTTGAGTTCCATTTGTTACATTATAACTACAATTCCAATCAACACAAATTGGTGCAACAGCATCACTAATATTAATTCTGTTCGATAACACGATAACAGCTATATCATCAGAATAGAATCGATCATATCCATAATAGTCTTCTTTCAGATAAATTGTTTCCACCTGTAGAATTGATTTATTATAGTATAATATTTTACTTAAAATTAGTTTCTATGATTCTACATTTAAACCAAAAACTAACATCCATTATTTGAGTAAAATCATTGTCAATAACAGTGTAATTTCTGTCATATTTCCCAACAGCAATCCTATATAGACCATCGTTTATTGATATTTGATTAGATAGCATACCATATTGCCAAAAACAATGAGCCGCTAAAGTTTTATTTAATTAATCACTATAGATATTTAAATCCAATATATATAAAAAAAAAAAAACAACACAAATACAGTTTTTACCAGAAACGACTAAATTTGGAGCGATTAGCGATCCTCCACATATCAAGTCATACTCGGAATCCTCTTTATTAAATCGATATATTCCTACATTCCAAGGCGCTGTTCCAACATTTGCTGTCCAACCATTATCGATCAATAATTGATGTCTGATATACGATCTACCGCACTCTAAAATAATATTTAAATGTAATTACAGATGACAATAATTGATATGTAATATTACGTGTAGAATACAGAATAAATCATACTGTTGAAGGCTTAAGAATATGTTAGCGCACATTTATAACATCACATATTACAATAATTGTAATGAATAATATTTTTGATAACATATCGAAATGTATATTGTCTCAAAACAATGTTTCAATGTTCATTTTATTTGAAAAAATGTTTTTATTTGAAATTTGAGTACAAAGTGAAATAGTAATACAATGTAATAGCGACATGTCTAACACTCAAAAATGCATTATTCTATAATTTTTTATATGAAGGTGATTTATGAATGTTGCAAGTGAATTTCATAGAAAACAAATATTACATTTACATAATTCAAAGATAACAAATAATATTTAAATTATCAGACAGTAGAAATGAATATATTTCTATAAATATAACAATTTATAACCAATCATTTCTGAACATTGCACGTATAGTATTTGCATAAGTAATTTTTTAAATATTGGTATAACAATACATAACGTACTGAAACATAATTTCTCATATTTTGATGTCCATTTTCCATTATTCTGACAAACCCTAGAACTATTGGGGTAAGCCTTATGATATCCAATTTCACAGTTCTCAATTATAGTTCGATTACTATTTATCAATGTTCCACGAGATAAAATTTCATCAGAACCTTCGTAGGAATATATAACTCCTTCAAGACTCGGTAGAATGCATGCATTCCTCCTTAAACAATAAAACGTTAAAAATTAAAATCATTTTGACGTTTAAACCTAATCTACGTGAAATTATAATAGATTAAATCGTTATATGTCTAATCGTCAGGGAATTTCCCTCTTAATATATATTTGCCTCTTAGAATACACGACATTTTTATAAGTTTTAAAATTCGAATTTTTATTTTATACTTATTATCATCAAGTTTATTTGAAAATACGTCTCATGCTATTCCTGAAGCTTATATACTTAGATATTTAACCTTTCCTATCCTACAAAATGATTCTGATAATAACATTCCAATTAGTTAGAAAGTGTAATTTCAACAGTTAAAAACCCGAAGATACTTTTTATATACAGTGTGTTTCATTTTAAGGGTAACACAAAATATTGCAGTCCGGTGATTTTAGATTCATATAGGGGTTTCATGAGAAAATGGAGAATAACTAAATACACATTTTTTGATATTTTTCAAAATTTTATAACTTTCGGTGTTCGTATGTGTAATAACACTTTTTTTTTAATACCAATAGGTGTTACTGTGTTAGTAATATCAAATTCGGAGAAACAGAAATATTTTAAATAATTTTGAATTCTTTATCATAGTTTTAAAACCAAAATTGACTGAATGACAACGATTAAACGTTTTAGTTTATTGCATTGAATTTGTAAAATCATAGAATAATCGTCAAACAATTAAATAATTTAATTCAAAACATTTGATCGTTGTCATTCAGTAAATTTTGGATTTTGATCCATGGTTAAGAGATCAAAATGACTTGACAAATGTAGTCTATCGAAATCTTGTATTAAAAACACTTGATATAGTTTAAAGATATGCAAATTGTATTGTGCATGGGTACTCTGAAAGGTCTCAAAATTCAAAATTCATAAATAAATGTGTATTTCAGTATTTTCTACTTCCTCCAGAAAACTTCATTTAAATCTGAGGTCACTGGACTGAAATTGTAAGTGATGTTATTTTTAGAAAGAAACACACTGCAATAATATATTAAATTTGATTCTAATTCTGGGTTTTCGTTTATTAAAATTACTAGTCCCATCGATTAATTATTAATTCTATTAAATTATTAAACAAAGTTACACAATATAAAGCTTTTCAATAGTTTTTCTAATAAAAAAAAATAAATATTAACCTATCAAATATTTTTATTTCAAACACATATTGAAAAAAAATGTTACAAAATGATACTTAAAAGCAAAAATAAAAGCTCTCAAAAATCCGCAAAAAAAAAGAAAAGAAAAGAAAGCAAAAAACGTTTCATGTAATTGATTCTAAGGATACTAAATCAAATTAGCTGGCATGGCTTCGCTAATGAGGAATAGAAATAAAAAATTTAAATACTACCCAAATCCGTTATCTACTTAAAACTATGAATAGTGGTGCCTATAATGGTACTTATAGGTTTATTGATAGCTCTAGATTTCATATTATATTTTCTCACTTATAAAAAATTACACAATTTAATGACAGTATAATGTTTATTGTTGTCATTATTAACTAATTAATTACATTTTTGAAAAAATGCATAAGTTAACTTTTATTTGAATAATCCCTTAATAATCTACAAATAAAACGAATGTTATTTTGTTTGGCTAAAAAAAAATAATAAATACTTTTTATTGGACTCCGTCTTTAGTTCTGTTGTATCATTAACAAATTTTAGTGTTGATGTATCCGCAGAGATTGAAATAGGACCAGGACAATTTTCTTCATCAGACCCATCAGCACACTGTTTTACACCATCACATTTACATTCTTTATTTACACAAGCCCCATACTTACACCGAAATTTATAATTTTCACACCTTAAATTTAATGATTTAGTTAAGTATAATGGTTAATTTACTATAATAAACTCACTGAACTGTTTCACATAATGCTAAAGTTTCATCTGACTCATCGATACAATCTGGAGTTCCATCACAAGTTAATGTTCCATTAATACATTGGCCAGATATACATGTATACTGATTTTCACTTTAAAAAAAAAAAAACTTAAATGTCAACATGTGTATGGTTTTGAAATAAATATTTAATATTAACTATAATATTTTATATTACATATCAAAAATGATACATGTAATTATTCTTCAATTTAGTTCAGTTTTGATCGTTTTCCTAAAAAGACGTACTTTTGATGTTTTATTTTTTTTTATCTATATCTGCCAAACTTTAATTACGGATTTACAAAATAAGTTGAGTTATAGATTTAATAAATACGCATTAAAACAGAACAAAAAATATCATTATACAAAGGGCAACTTTATATAAATTAAATGGTAATATAATACAACTATTCTACTGCAACTTATAACTAAAATGTATATTTATATTTATTTGTACTATACACATATTAAAGTAAATACTAATACTGTTTAAAGTACGAAACATTCGTTCAATACTCAGGGATATGGTTAGTTTGACGATTTACACCTTTCTTCAAGCTCAATCTCACCAAAATATTTTTATCTCGATTTTATATTTTACATATATGAATAAAAAAAATGTATAATTATATACAATATGTGTCTATTGTTCTACTGTATTGCTTGTGTATTATTTGATATAGAGGACTAGGGCTCGTTGAGGTTTTTGAGGTCCGGGTCTTCCCCTAAGCTATCATATTTTTATTCTTATTATATAACATTATAATAATTAATATTGTAGTACACCAACATTTTACATGATGAAACAGTTTGTCGTTTTTCAAATATTCTGTCACAAAAAACGTGTATTCCTGAAAAAAATAATTTGTAATGTTAAATGGTGTCATATTATAAATCAGAATTTTTTGTTTTATATTAATATGTTTCTATATTATATTAAGTTGAAACAGAAATATTTAGCATTGTTTTTTTCTTTCTTCGTCGTCTCATATTTTAATTTAAGAACATTTTTTTAAACATATAAAATATATTATACGAGTTAGTATTGGTAAAGAAAAATAAATAAAATATTAATATAATAAAAATAATTTAAAAGTTCATCTATCGAAAATTGTTTAATATTTAAACTATTAAAAATACATATTATTATTATTATTATTATTATTACTTAAATGTTTAATGAAATTATTTAAAAAAAATGTTTTCATTGTTATATTATGTCAAACATTTTGTTGTTGAATTAATAATTTTGTACATATTTTTGAAATTATTATTAAAATTTCTCGATATGTATTGATGTAATGTTAGTGCGCGAGAATATTCCTTTTTGATGCATTGAGGTATTCCATAAATAATATGAACACATTCGTGGTAAGCGTCTCAAATTTATATTTTCAGTCTGTAATGGTCAATTTATAAATTAATTTATTGTTATACGTGGCAAAATACGTTTGAATGTAAAAAAAGATAACATTTAATTATCAAAAGAAATATTACATTACAGTTTGATAAAAATTAAAAACTGAGAAAATAATTGAGGACTAACTTTACATATGACTTTTTTTCACGTGTACATGTTTTGATTTAATAAAGCTCTATTTGTATATATTATACAAATAAAATTATCTCCGCTATAGTCCCAAAAATGTTTATACAAATAGCTAAGTACAATATAAAAAACCACGTACTTTCATTGTGTTATTTTTAATTAAAAAAATTGAATCCAAGTAAAAGTACAACAACATTTTTATTATAAGTAGATTTTATTTTAATTAATTAGTATATTATCATATATTTAATAATAATAAAAATATACTTCAACTTAATACTAGTATAGTAGTGTGTAGTATAAAGTAATACAATATTGTTTTTGCTGACACAATTTTTATCACATTTAAATTTTGCTTAATTAGTATAATATATTTATTTATGACAAATTAATGTTTTCAAACAATTTTATTTTTATTTTAATAATTAAAAACATTTAAAAATAGATGAAAAAATGTTTACCTACATATTTTTTTATATCACCAACCATCTATTCAATGTTTTATATTTTTATATTTTAAACAATAGTATCAAATATTACAAGTACGTACCAAAAATTAAACATAAAAATAATAAACAGGAATACACCACCTTCATGGCTAATGTCGAATTAATATTGAAGCGAAATCTTATAATATACAAGATAAATTATAGAAATATCACTAAACAATATTTTACGATTATGTACTCATAAATTATATCACTGTGATGTTTATTAACCACTAAAATATATTTGTAAGGAACTAATTAATTTTGAACTTTATCAGTAAAATACATTATTTTTAAAACGATCTGTATGTACTGCAATATAATACGAACGATTATAATATCACAATTACAACTACACAACACATAATGTTAAGTCTAAGTCTTATAAATTAGTATTGCAGAATTCAAGATATCAGTCGGTGTAAATAAAAATTATTGTTTATTACCTATAGGCGGAGCTACGTTCGTATGCTCGAACAAACAACATATTACGTAGATAAGGAATGAAAATCAAGCGAGTAAGCAAAATTGTATTAAAATTCAGTGTACAGCCCTACAGCAGCTAAGTCAAGCAACTAATTTCGACATGGGTAAACCAATGTAAAACAGGTTATTCTGATTTAATGACTATGCGTGTACATATATACATAAATGTTATAAACAGTTTATGTGTACATATCAGTATAATATTTAATATATATTACACTCTCATATAAATTATTATAGTAAAATCAATAATTCTAACTTATTTTTTACGATATTACAATAATAATATATAGTTGTAGTAAATATTATAAAAATTGTTGTATGTATGTGACTTTCCTGTTATACAAAAGTTATAAATTCACCTGAATGTTCAGTTAATTACTTACACAAATGATATATTATGCTCTATACGGGTAAATTTTGGGTTATTTATTTGGCCGTTGTACCCATATATTTTTATTAGTTACCCATTCCAATGTATCCTGAAAAAGTGAGTATGTTTATGAAAAAATAACTCTGAGAAATCTTCGGAAGATTATGTCAATGATCAAGACTAAAAAGGTTTTGATTTTCCATTTTTTTTTTTTTTTTTACTAATAAAATTATAAAACAGATTATTATTTTTTTAAATACTGGTACGTATACATTGTTATTAAATATTCACTTTAGATTAGATAGATTAGATTAATGTAATAAACATTTTTTATTTATTCGATTTATTCATTGTAGGCATATATTAACATAATGCCATTATAAAATTATTTTGTTTTTTTTATTATCGTATTGTTAACATTTATATATTAAGTTATTTAAAACTAAACACGAGTATAATAACTAGGGATACTTCATCTTAGTGGCTAATGGTAGGCTTTAATAAAACCAAACATACTTTTAAATATAAACCACAAATGACAATACAACGGTTATATTCAATTAATGATATTTAATACTAAATAATATTCTACCATAAATTTAAAAAAAAAAACATTTAAGTATAGTAAAATATACTATGATTTTATATAATTAACACCGATAAACACAACTTGAGAATTAATAAATATTCAACTTTATAAGATAATAATATTCAGTCGATAATAGCAACATTGACTACAATACTATACACAGAGATCCGGGTCTCTATATTATAATTTCATGATAATGGAATAAAAACTATGTTGATTTATTAATCTCTTACCAGCTAAATGTGTTTACATGATCGATCGAAGGACAAATTACATAGATATATGGCAATACAAATGAAAGTGAATTTCGAATTTCGCTTATATTTTTTTTTATGTATCTATACACATTAATACGCGTGTGATTGAATATTCGTATTATTTAAAGGCAAACAAACAAACATTCATTGTTAATAATTTTCGAATACTTAACCAAGTTTATTTATCTATATAAAAATTGTATGTATAATATTATAATATTTTTATATAGTTCTTTTTTGTGTCAAGCCTGTTTTTTCGCCCACAGTAATGGAGGAAGTATAATTTTATTTTATTTTTTTTCAGTTATCTTTCATATTTTATGTTTTTAGAAATATATTTTTAAAAATACATTATTTAAACTTAGTCAATCATAATTTATGGTAAGGAAGCAGTTATGAATATTTGGGTTAATCTTAATTTTTCACAGACTGTAACTTCTTCATTTATCAATGGGTTCACGGTGAACAGTTCACCGATCACTTACTTATTATTCAGGCATGCACTATCTTGTTATTATATATATTATAATATCTTTAATGATTCTTGAAACTCAATATCCACGTAGATATTTTTTATTATTTCAATAACTGTTACCTACAAAAATAATGACTATGAATGAAATATTGTACCATACAAAATATTTAAACGAGGTTATTTGAATTTGATATGTTATACGTATTTATTTATGTATAAGTCGTAATTTAAATAAAAAATTTCTATTTTTAACAGCTCATACAATTTATTAGGTATACAACTGTTAAACATTTTAACTCAAAAATAAAAAGGCTTAATATTGATTTCAATTATAAGTAGAATTAATTATTTTGGCATTGCCATTAAAAAAAAAAAAAATTGGATTTAGATATATTTTCAACTGCTTAAGATGTATGTTTGTCATATAGCGCACGAATCCAACCAATGTGTGGCTTAACATCTTGAAAAACTGTGATTGAATTATTTTTGTTGGAATCCTTGAAAATTACAACTCCAGATAAATAATAATAATTAGAATGAAAAAACGTTAAACCTGTGCCTCTCTCAACTTTATGAACTTCTTCTCCTGAAATAAAAGACATTTTATTCTAATGACAATAATATTAATAATACGAGTAACACGACCATTCTTGAATAGTAGTTATAATAAGAGTTATATGACAAATTATTTATCGGATTTGGTTTGTTGTTAATTTCATATCATAGTAATAATATTGATAATATTAAATACAATTGAAAAATTATATCGCCTTTGTGCAAATAATTATTGTTTGTAAATAGAGAGGATCACAATAAAAATCATTATTATCAATTAAGTTTATTAATAATTTAGATTTTATGTCTTGGACTTATACAGTGTTAATTATGAAAATAAATGCTATAATATAGTAAATGGTAAACTTTAATAAATTAGATCAACGATTAAAAATAGCTGATAATATGCTAAAAAACTATATTATTGAATTGTGTTTGTAAGAAAAAAATTTAAAGTATAAATAATAAAATATTTTATTACCTAATGGAGGCCCCGCGCAAAACCTATCAAAGGTCACAAATCTTTTAAATCCATTTGTCAACATATCTTGACAAGAATTAAAGTTGATAAATGGTAAAGTTGCATCTAATAAAATAGGACTTGATATGTTTTGTTTAGTTCTTCCCCAACCAACAACCTGTGAAATTATAAAACAGTTTTATAATGTATTTGATTACTCTCCTCCAATGTAACATAAGTAAATTCTTGGATACTATAGCAGAGTTTCTTACTGTATTTGAATATACATAAAAATGGACGATGGTAAAAGGTCTGTAGTTAAATCACAATTTATTTTAACAAAAAAACAAACCTTTCCTGGAGTTTCATCTGTTATATTATATATATCATTCCAATCAACACAAACCAGTGCAACATCTATACTAATATTAATTCTATTTTTTAACACGACAATCGATAAATCTTCAAAATAGAACCCATTAGGTCCATCATAACCTTTTCTCACATAAATTGTTTCCGCCTGTACAATTGTTTAATCTACAATATTTATCATAGTTTATTATATTAAAGTATAATCAATATTAGTTATTAGGATTCTACTTTTACACTTATAACTTACATCCATTACTTGGGTAACATCATTATCAATTACTTTCATATCTTTATTATGTTTTCCAACAGCAATTTTATACACACCATTTATAGATAATCTATTAAATTGCATACCATTATGCGAAAAACAATTAGCCGCTAAAAATATTATGAGTATAATTAGCATTAAATTCATAATGTTTATAATACATTTTTTACTAGAAATTACAAAATTTGGAGCAATTATTGATCCTCCACATATCAAGTCATACTTGGAACTCTTATTATTAAATCGATATATTCCAACATTCCAAGGTGCTGTTCCAACATATGCAGTCTTACCATTATCGATCAATACTTGGTGTCCAACATGTGGTCTACCGCAATCTAAAATAATATATTAATGCAAATATAGATCATATAAAATTAATTAAAATCGATACTTATAATGCAGAATATATAATAATTCTCATACAGAAAACGAGACTAGACGCCATTGCTAATAGTGCAACTGTTCATTTATATGTTTTGTTGTATATACGTCGAAAACAATACAGCAGAAATCGACTATTGCCAGAACATATTTTAATACTAAAAACCCTAATTAAATACTTCTATTAATATAATAAAAAAATTACACGAAACGCATCTATATAGTTGATTATTCCACGTTTCATTAGACTGACAACGTAATACAGTAAAGTTGGAGTATCTTCTTATTGTTCGTTAGTTGGTAGAGTATGTGATTCCTTACATGATTGCATGGCTATTGTTTCGGGTATCGGTGGATTTGAGCAATTAACATAGTCACCATTTAGAGAACATTTAATATCTAACGTATCTGATAATAAAGGTAAAATATAAAAGAATTATAATCAAACATAACCAATCCTTGGACATACAATATTTAAATAAATAATAATTACAGCACACAAATTAAATATATAACTCACTAAAACATAATTTTTCCGAATTCGATATCCATTTTTCATTTTCCTGACAAACCCTAAAACCATTGGATAAGCCTTATGATATCCAACTTCACAGTTTTCAATTACAGTGCTATAATAATTTATCAATGACCCGTGAGCTAAAACTTTATCAGAACCTTCGTAATTATATATAACTCCTTCGACAGCCGGTAAAATACATAAATTCTCCATATCCTGTAAAAATATTAATTGTTAAAAAATATATTTTTTTCCTATAACTGGATTAACTGATTAAGCAAAAGTTGATATTTAATATAACCAATATAATAATTAAAAATTAAAAATAATACTTATTAAGAAATAAATTTACGATCAAGCTCATATGATAGTATGTGATTTCATTGAACAATTTATTATTTTAAATAAACTAGCAATAATAGTAATAATAATAAACAATCATAAATTGCACTAACTACAAATTGTCCAATATAAAACTTCTTTATGCAAAAAAACAATTCAAACTCAATAAGTGTTAGTAAAATATACAATACTTTTATGTTATCTATGTGGTTTTTTCATATTAAGTTTAATTCAAACGCATAATTGTTAAAAATAAATTGTTTTAATTTATTACACAGTGAAACAAAAATAAAAATAGGTTCACGTAAATATTGATTTAAAAACATATAAAATAAATATTTTTTCATATAATTACCATAATATTGGGTTCAGATATTATATTGTCACTTCCATAAGATTTATATTGGTCATACAATTCACGAAGCCATGGGATGTGATGCTTAACATCTGTAAAAACTGCTAATGAATTATTTGTGTCCTGATCCTTTACACTCACTACTCCGATTAAATAATAAACATCAGAATGTAAAAATATTAAACCTGCACCACTGTCACCTTAGCGATCCTCCACATATCAAGTCATACTCGGAATCCTCTTTATTAAATCGATATATTCCTACATCCCAAGGCGCTGTTCCAACATTTGCTGTCCAACCATTATCGATCAATAATTGATGTCTGATATACGATCTACCGCACTCTAAAATAATATTTAAATGTAATTACAGATGACAATAATTGATATGTAATATTACGTGTAGAATACAGAATAAATCATACTTTTGAAGGCTTAAGAATATGTTAGCGCACATTTATAACATCACATATTACAATAATTGTAATGAATAATATTTTTGATAGCTATAAATTGCTCACTAATTTTATGGATTACGATAAATAAGACAATTTAATGACAATATCCTGATTAATACAGCAATATTTCATTAATAAATTCAATTTTTGTAAATATTCATTATTTTCCTTGTGTTTGAAAAATTGTCATTTAGTATATAAAATATATGCCAATGCTGTTCATTATAGTCTAAAATAAAATAATAAATATTTTCTATTGGATTGCATCGTTAGTTTTATTGTATAATTCACAGGTTTTAGTATTACTGGCTCTGGGATTAAATAAGGAACGATACCTACATTTTTCTTCATCGGATCCATCAACACACTGTCTTACACCATCACATTTACTATTTTTACTGACACAAGCACCATATTTACACCGAAAAGTATACTTTGGACACCTTAAATTTAAAAATTCAGTAAAATATGATAGTTATTTTATTAAAATCAACTTACCGAATTTTTTCACATAACTCCAAAGTTTCATCAGACCCATCCTTAACAATCTTGAATTCCATCACAAATTGATGTCTTATCAATACATTGATCAGATATACATTTATACTGGTCGGCGCTTTAAAAAAAAAAAATGTCCATATGTGTAAGGTTTTGAAATTAAGATTTAATGTAGAACATAATATTCTATTTCATGTATGATACTATGATAGTATATTAAGTGCATAATATCGTAGCATATTGTATAATGTAGCTTAAAACCTACATACAAGCATTTGATTGACCCATTTATGTGTTGAGTACTGTTTATAGAGCTTTGTTTACATTCAGGTAAGTTTTCGTTAGATCCATCGATACAATCGTTTTTACCATCGCATTTCGTACTTTTATCCACACAAGCTCCATATTTACATCGATATTCATAACCTTGGCATCTATATCATACAAATATATTATATAAAATTATGTTTTAACTAGTTATTATTGCTATACGCTATAGTTATATTTATTTCATACGTTTGTCTAGCACATAAGTCGTTGGTCTCATCTGAGCCATCTGAACAATGCACGTGACCGTTGCAAATAACCGACGTTAGACGTCACAGTCCATTTGAACAATTAAACGCGTTTTCGGAATTTCTAGAATTGTAAATTCAAAATCCAATTATACAACAAAATATAATGATTAAAAATTACAATTAGTTTTATCCTTATAGCAGCTGTAACTCATTAAGCCATTTTTTTACATTGATTATTTTTTAAGTCAATTGGTTTTAGGTCAGTGACGTCTGTCACTTTTATGTACCACGTGTGCGTACTGGTTACACATTTATTTTAGTTCATTTAACAGTTTCTAAATACACTATATATAAATTATAAGGCTGTATACCACATAATCGTAGTGTTGTTAGTAACTTGCTTACACTCTCCTAATTACTCCCTAAATCCAACTACTCTTCAAGTCTTATAACTGGAAAACTCTGGTTAATTTAATTAAAAATATAATATATGTTGCTTTAATAACGAAAACCCACTACACTTATATTAATAAACATTTTCTTCCCGGGCACCAAGTTCATAAAACCGATCAATCTGATTGAACCATACCCACGTGAAATCTGCCATTTTATCCAAAAAAAAAAAAAAATACAGAATTATTCACATCAAAGTGTTGATAAAGTGTTGTCGTATCTCCAACACAAGCTCTGCTTAAATGATATAGATAATCGAAAATGTTATCTTTAAAAATAATTTATTGAACATTCTTTCTTTTCGATCAATAAAAAAAAAAGTCTTCAATCACCGCCGTATTGAAATACTAGCAAGCAATATATCCTAATTGTACTAAACCATGTTTGTTTATTGTCCTTCTCTGTAGACAATAATACTCTTAAAAGTCACTAGGTCTTACGTTCAACCCTATATATAGTAATTAATGTAAAAAAAGAACTTATGCATTATTATATTGCATTATGCTAAAATGTGTAATGAATAATATTAAAATACAATTTGGTAAATAAATATTGAAAAAATTAGTTTGTTTTGTATTAAGTTTTATCTTAAATAAATTTTTGATTTATGCTAATGTAATTATAATAAGTACCTATTTTAGGTTCCTGTTTTATATTATTCAACGGAAATTAATAATTATTTTTACTAGATAAGTTTTTATACATATTACAATTATGCAGTATTTATAAACATAATATTAACTAGTTGTATAAAAATGTAAAACTGTAAGAGGAACTTCAAATCTAACGTTTTATTCTTTATAGGTTGGAAGGTATAGTATAAAATTAAAAATTAAATAGACACTATACAGGGTGTCTCGTGAGGATTTACCCATTGCAACATCTCTTTGAAATAATGGATATATCACAATAACCTTTATTTTTTAAAGACTCAAAATAATTTATTATTTAATTATTTAAAAACAAAATCAAAGATAACCACTTTGTAGTTTATTTTTCTGAAAAATTTGACATTTCGTCATTTTATTTTCATTAATTTCATAATTTTTAATATTTTTCTAGCTTCGAGAAAAAATGTGAATTATTTAATTCAGTATAAGTTCTGGTGTTAACAAAAATAATGCTAATAAAATAAAATATTAAAACGTCAAAATGTTCAGAAAAAAAACTGTGCGAAATGGCTATCTTCGATTTTTATCGAGAATATTTTTTTAACTTTTTTACCAAAACATTAAATTAATTTCAAATATGAAATATTTATGGTCCTTGTATAATGTACCTGTGATTCTTTAAAAAAAAAAACATAATTATGAAATCATCTCCATTATTTCAGGATGTATCGAAATGGGTAAATCCCCACGGGAAACCCAGTAGAGTAATAAGAGAAAGTTATGAGAAATGTATCAAGTTTGTATGTGTTATGTATAAACGTTTAATAATGTATAGTAGGTATTTACTATATAGCTTGTGTATTATTTGATATAGGAAAAGTTAAGGTTTTTGAGGTCCATGACTCCCCCCAGAACAACCCTACTTTTGACAATTATAATTAATACTATTGTTACCAACATTGTGCAAGATGATACAATTTGTAGTTCTTCGAGCTTTCTGTCACAAAAAACGCCTATTCCTAAAAAAAATAATTAGTAAAATGTAAATTTGTATACTAATTTGTGTATTTATTTTTAATTTTCTGTTAACATGTTCTTTATATTTTACTATTGATTATAAGTAGTACGCTATTTACAATCAATTATTATACTAATAAAGTTATCATTATTAAAGACTTAAAATAATTTTTATATATTTAAATAAGTAAAAATTTACCAAACCTAACATACATACTTTTGTTATTTTATTTTAAATTACAAAAATTAAACCCGAGTTAAATTAAAAACAAGATGTTTGTTATATAAGTACGATTTAGCTTAATGTATTAGTATATTACCATTTATTAAATAATAATACAAGTATAATTAAATTTAATACTAATATGTAGCGAACAACAAAATTTTGTTTTTATAAGTTTTTAAAATTGTCAACATTTTTATAGCATTTAAAATTTTGTTTAATTAGTATAATAATATATTATTAAAGCATATTATTATTTTAGAAAAAATTGTATTTTTTCGATAATAATTAAAAACACTCCAATCGATTATATTATGAATGAATAATTAATATATTTCCTACGTTTTTTTTTTCATTTAACCAACTATTCTATATTTTAAACAATATTAAAATAATATGTTATATTACGTACCATAAATTAAACATGAATATATTAACCAGAAATACGTCAAATTCATGACCAGTGACGAATTACTATTGAAGTTATATTGAATATTTAACAGTTAATTGACAAGCATTATCTTACTGTAATGTTTAATAACCGCTAAAAAATATTTTTTTAAATAATTGTTGAAATTTATCAGAAAAGTACATCGTTTTTAAAAAGATCTATGAATAATAATACATCAATACAACTACACAACATATAATGGTTTGTCTTCTAAATTAATGAAATTCAGGTTATTAGTCAGTTTTGGTATTATTATATACCACCTAAATGCAAACTTGTTTTAAAATTGATTGTACAGCTCTAATGCTATGTCCAGAAGCTAATGATTGTTCGACGTAGGTATACATTAATAACTGTAAAACTGGTTATTCTGAGTTCTGGCTGTATAATTATGTGTATATTTATTTATTCGTTTAAAAATTCCGAGATAAAAACGATAAATAAGGGTTTGGCGTCTTAGGTGATAGTGATTCAAGACGGAATCTCATTTTTAGGGTGATAATTGTGAGACGGATTAACTAAGATTAAACTGTACCCAGCATAATTCAGACACACCTGTTGTACTGCACTGTATCAATTGTTTGTGAATTTCTTATGGCTTATGGAGACCAGACAAAAGCCCCAGATTCTAGTACTTATATCTATCAATGTGCGTAACCAGGATTTTAAAAATGGGGGTGTTAGAGGGTTTCAAATCCACTGCATTGATATCTTTAGAAAAAAAAAATAATAATAAATTATATACTTATGACATTTTAATACACAATATGTAACATGCTAACCACTGCCAATGAACTATTTAATTGTGGCCTTATGTTTATAATAAACAAAAAATTTAATAAACACTGATTAACGCCTGTTAAGAATTAAGTCATTTTTAAATTTATAAGAACATTTTAATATTTAGACCATAATACCATTTATCATTATAAATTACATCATTCTATACACAAAATCGATTCTTCTATACTTAAATTAAAATTCAGTGATTCTGATATGTAAACGATATTGATTTATGTATTTCTTACCTGCAATAAGCGTTTACATGATCACCCGAAGGACAAACTAAATAGATATGAGGTAATTAACATACGAATCAATGAGTAAACTTGTTTTCAAATTTATTTTATACTATTAAATAAAATTCAAATAATAGTTTTAGTATGTATCTATATACGTTAATACGTGTAGTATTATGAGTGATTATTCAGCTTAATTAAAGGCATATATATAAAAATATGCTTTATAAACAATTTTTAAATGCGTAACTAAGTTTATTGTAATTATATTAAAACTGTATGTATATAATACTATTTATACTTTTACATGGTTATTTTTGAACCGATTCTGTTTTTTATCTCTCGCCAAATATTGAAGGCCGTCGAATGTTGAAGTTCGAGTAATTCGTACTGCGTTACAACCGTATTGATTGTGTTCCGTGGCGGGGCACTCCGATATCTCCAACAGAGCAGCGGTCTATTTTCCATATTCTCATCTCTTGAAACACAGGACTCTCGTTCTGTGAGACCCTAAACAAAATGGCTGATGGCTATAATATTTAAAGAATATTTTCATTTAAGCCCGTAAAATATTCAATCCGTCGAAAAATAATTTCAATGTAGGTACAGTAAAACACTCGTGTTTTTTCCACGACGATATTTTACACCCATTTAAATACCTTCAATGTAACGTGGCGTAGTAGAGAAGCACCACAAACTATGAAATAAATTATTGTGACATATCCTAAGACATTATTAGAACAAAAATATAAAATTTATATTTAACACTGAATAGGCTATAGGATGGTTTAACGAACTTGTCTTCGGCTTCTAAAGTTAAAATCAAAGTTTTAAATGTTTAAATAATGTAGTCATGTAAAACTGGATAGAAGATTATTTAGCTACACGTCAACGTTGGGATAATTTTTCTATATTCTTACTATTATTATTAAAAAAAAAATAAGCTCAATGTCCATTAAAATATAATATGTAATATAAGTAGGTTCAACTACAATATTTAGGTGTCTAAGATATTTTAAATTATTTTATACTGCTATTTGCTAGTAACAATACATCATTTCATATTGCTTTATTAACTATGAAATATTTAATCATAAGCTAATACCAAAAATGAAACTTATGTTAAGGTACTTATAGGTAATCGATGCACAATATAATTATAATATAGTGTCGTTACCCGACCGATATTTTTTTTATAGTGCCTAAGTATTCGAGATAACATTATTTTTTTTTTTTAATATACAGTAGATTCTCGTTATTTAAAATCTCAAGGGAAACAGGAAAAATTTCGAGATATCTAACTACTTATTAAAATTTTTAAAAAAAATTGAAAAATTAGTAAATAATTTGAATGCTTAAAATACATAATTTTAATACTTTAAGTACTAATACACTACAAACATGTCAATACACTATGAATATATTTTTTTAAATCTGTCATAAAGTTTGTTTTATATTACTTTTATTTTTGTAAGAATATCAAAATAATTGTAAGTACATTTAATTTATGCTTATTTTCCATTTCATATTATTGTATACGAATGACTACAAATATTGACTTTTACTTGTGATGCGTGAAATCATAATCACTATACTGAATGTGTTGCTTAATTGTTTGTTCTTACATGATAAAAATATAATTTGTGTACTCGAGATAATAAAAAACAAATAATTTTTTCGAGTTATTCAGAGCAAAACGCTATATGTGTAATGGTAGTTTCAAGGTGATTTCAATGTAACATTTTGTAACACGGCGTTCTGTATAGATTATTTAGCTACACCATACTATATTTTCTATCGACTAACATTTTTTATACCTATTAATATTATAAGAGAACAAAAACATAGTTCCTCATAAAATATAGATGTAATAAGCTCACCATTTAACTCATTCAGTTTGTGTTTATCTAAATTCTAAATAATTTTTTTTTGAGATTTTATGAATACATATTTTGAGTATTAAATTAAATACTTTTAACATTCTGGTTTTGAATAGCTTTTGTTAATTTTAAGTAATTTTATGATTGTTGCGTTGTATGTAATATGTGCCTACTTATGTTAATCGCTTTTCTAACAATAATAAACAATTATTATTATAACTTATGACCTAACCTAATAATTTATAAGTATACAAAATTAGAATAAAGTCAACCTTTAATGGCTACATAAATTATATTAAAAGATCAATTTACATATACCTAAAAATAGGAAACACCCACTTCACCACGACAGGCTCAAACATACACTGACCAATACTAGTCTTTTAATATTTGCATGATTTTTGTACAGTTAAATTTCAGTAACTCAATTTATTTTCTTCCTGTTCGTTGTATTTGTAAAATTCCCAAATAGCCTATAAACTATAGAGTATGTTATTTTTAAGACTAAAATAAAATAATAAATACCTCGTACTCTAGTTTGTTGTGCTGTGAATTTGTATTATTCATAGATTTTGGTATTATTGGTTCTGAGATTAAATTAGGATTATCACATATTTCATAAAACCCATCAGCACACTATCTTACGACATCAAATTAACTCTATTTACTGATACAAACTCCATATTTAAATTGGAGTAAGTACTTTTGACACCTTAAATTTAAAAAAATTAGTAAAATGTAACAGTTATTTTATTTAAACCAACTCACTGAACTATTTTACGTAATTCCGAAGTTTCATAAGATGCATCCGGCATCCATACAATCTTGAGCTCCATCAACGCACTGGCCATATTTACATATGTACTAGTATTCGCTTTAAAATAAAAAAAACTTAAATGTAAACATGGGTAATATTTTAAAATCAATTATTAATATGGAATATTCTATATACCTAACATATAATTTATGTAATTATTCATCAATTAGATATTATACAAAAAATTTAGAGCAAAACATCATCTCTCGTGCATTTCTAACATATTATGTTACATAGTATATATTAAATAACTTATAATACTTTGTCCATCAAATATAAGATAGTAAAATATTATATTATATAAGATTTCATTTTACATATTTTATACAATAAATTATGGTTCAGTTAGGTATTTTTATAACATTCAGTGTTTAAAAAAACCACGATAACTGTTTCCTTTTAAAATTTTGATGGAATATATGTATAGATTTTAATATTTTATTATAATATATTTATTTTCAGTTCGTAATCTTCTTTTGGGACATTAAAAATGTATTTATTTTGTTCTTTGAAAATGATTTTTGGTAAAAAAAAATTCGGTCTAGTTGATATAATTGAGAGATAAATGGAAGAATGTTTAAATTTTTTATTGAGAAACTATAGAAATAGAAAAACAAAAAAAAAAATTAAGGAAAAATGGGAAATTTTAGACAAAATCAATATTCAACAAGCATTCATTTTATTTTTTTATTTTTTTATTACTGATACAAAAAATATATAATTATAAATACAAATGAACATAATATACGAGGGTTATAATAAGTTATAATATTTTTTAATAGGATTTAAATGTTTATAGTGATATATATTTATTTATTATTTAGTACCTATAAAATTGTGATTTAATACAAATTAAAATTGAATGTAACTTACAATTTCTCAAAAAATTATAAACACAAATAATTATAAATAACAACGTAAAAAAAAAACAGTAAGAAATGTATTAGATGTAGCATATAATAGAATACAAAATCGCACAAGAATATAATTGTATGTCAGTAATAAACTACGAGTAGAATAGTAGAAACAAAGTCAACCTATAAATATTTATGTTAAAGATTAAGTATTATTAGAAGATAACGCACATAAAGGTAAATTACATTGATTGTGGCTATGTCCATTTGAGATCATTGAATTAATTAGTAATGAATATGAAGTAATACAAAGTGAACGAAGAAGTCACAGCATACATAAGATAAGAATAATATAAAATGATATAATAATGATAAAATAAACGAATAATTAATAATATTACAATATTAAAAATAGCCAATAAATATAAACAAATATGAAACATAAAAAAAAAGTATTTTAAATATAATTTACCTACAATAGTAAAAATATGTTATTTATTTTTTTGATTGTATTAAAATAAACCTAAATTATATTTACATACCTACTCTTTTTTTAATTAACCACCGAGTAATTTCACAAGAAATATTAAAACAAAAAAATAAAAATACACGAACATTAATTATGGCTAGAAACAACCTAATTATACAGACTACTAACGGTAATAACCCAAGCAATTGATTTACTAATAGAGTTGAAAGAAGTTCTAATGACGAACCCACGTGCACAATCATTTAATGAAGTTTTCAAAGTAAATTAGAGGATATAACCACACTAATTTTAGATCGAAATCTATGTCTAGCTATGGAACCTGTATCTACTTTGGTACGAACAGTAATTGAAAACGCGTGATTAAAACACAAGTTTGCATAGAGTTAGGTGAAATCTCGCGGAAACTTATTGAAGTATAGAATTATGTAATTTTTGAAAAAGCGCAAGTTACCTGTATTTATTATATTTTTATGAAAACTGCAATATGTTTATATGTATAGTTTTCATAGAGATCTAAGAGTTAACTAATACATGAAAATATGAAATATTGTAACGAATGCATGCTTAGCTCCCAAACGATTCTTGTGAATTATTTTTTTTATGTTTTGTTTCGATGTTTAATATGTCAGTACTTTCAAAAAAATTCAATCAAATTTTCTTTGAATGTAAAGGTTAAAAAACTTAAAAACTTAAAAATCTTGTTTAATTTTAAAATACCAAAAAAATAACATTTTTTTTTTTGTAAATGTAAGTTTAGGATCAAAAATAACCTATCATACTTACTATTCATTTAATATTTTAGTTGATTTTTAATGACTTTAAGGATTATATATTATTTTTATTTCTAAATTGTAATAATTGAACTGTTATTATAATCAAACTTATATGGACATGTAAGTAGTATTAGTTCTTTAAATATTCAAATTATGTATTTTAAATTATTTACCAATTTTTCAATTTTTTTAAGAGTTTTAATAAGTATAGTTAGATATCTCGGAACTTTTTCCCGTTCCCCTTGAGATTTGACATAACGAGAATCTACTGTAATTATTAATAATTGATACACATTAATTTATTGAAAACATTTTTCTACCTACAAGGAAATTCATTATTTAAATACCTATGCTTGTTGAGGTAAAAATTATTTATAGAGAAAGTCTACAACTTCTACTGTCAACTTAGACTCTTGAATTCTACTAATTATGAACATTAATAATAGTTGATAAATCTATCTAACGTAGTGATTAATATCTGTAAAAGTTACAATTAAATTATTGCTCTGACAATATAGCAAAATGTATATCTACTATATCAGAGTATTTCACGGTGACGGCATTTGATGACATATTATACAAGTTAGTAAATGGTAATAATAACCAATAATGACTAAAATTATAACTTTAATTAAATCACAACCTCATTTTTTAAATAATACTATAAACTAACATTTAGTTAAGGTTAGATTTCCCGTTATTCCAAAACTAACAAAGAATAAATACAGGAGTTGACCAACTGGAGTACGAAAGCACTACAACATCGCTGGCCAAAGTAATAAATGTGAATTTTTAATACAAAAGTTACTATTATTTGATACAATTTTAGGTAGATTTATTATTTATAAAATAATTATAAAAACCATAAAGAATACATTTAAAATAGCCAGTTAGGAAATAGATTAATAAGTGTAAGCAACTTTTTTTTATACATTCGCTATAATTATCATTATTTTGTATAATTTTAAAATATTTGATTTGAACTAATCTTTCAAGTTCAACTGAAACATAAATCAATAATAACATAAAAAAAAATAATGTAATGAATAGTAAAATACGTTCCTAATCAACAAAATAAAATATTGTAATATTTTATAAATTATCTAAATATTTTAAATTTGTCCCAAAAATATTTGTTTTTAGACCTTGTTATTATCTAGCATCACAGTCCGTGCCTATATAAAAGTTAATACAGTTGTATAATGTATTT
The DNA here is from genome assembly GCF_020882245.1 of Rhopalosiphum padi. NCBI lineage: Eukaryota > Metazoa > Arthropoda > Insecta > Hemiptera > Aphididae > Rhopalosiphum > Rhopalosiphum padi. The sequence goes on along the minus strand of NC_083598.1, from coordinate 3,600,871 downwards.
TTTTCCGTTAAGAACTAAATACTTACATTTTAGTTGACATCTATAAATTTGTCAAATGGTATTTTTTTTTATGTGTATTAGTTAATATGCATTAGTTGTAATTTAAATGGCAAATTTTAATTGTTAACTGATCATACAATTGAAACTGTTTTTTTAAATATTAAAAATTGTAAATTAAGAGAAAAATGTATACAGATATTGCTTTCAATTACTATTATAAATAATTATGATTATGGCATTGCCATTAACACATTATTGGACTTAGATATTATATTGTCATTTGCATAAGATGTATATTTGTTAAATATTTCACGAATCCATTGAATGTATGGCCTAACGTCTTGAAAAACTGCTATTGAATTTTTCATGTTTTAATCCCCGACACTCAATACACCGGTTAAATAATAATAGTTGGAGTGTAAAAACGTTAAACCTGCGCCTTATCAACTTCGCGAACTTCTTCTCCTGAAATTAAAGATATTTTATTGTAAAAACAAAAATTAATAATGCAACCATTCTTTAACGGTAAGTACAACACAATGTTCTAGGATAAATAATATATCGGTTTGTTGTTAATTTCATAATATGATAATAATAGTATTAAATAGTATAGTTTTAACAATAATATTGCATTTGAAAAAACAATGATTATAGAACGAGAGGATCACAATAAAAATCATTATTTTCAATTAAGTTTATTAATAATAAAGATTTACGGTACTGGACTTACACAGTACTGTTTATGATAAGTTAATGCTTGCCAAATACTTAATGCTAAAGCTTAAAATTAAATTAATAGTATCTTCTTTTTCGTTAATTGGTAAAGTATGTGATTCCTTACATGATTGCATGGCTATTGTTTCAGGAATCGATAGATTTGAACAATTAGCATAGTTACCATTTAGAGTACATTTAATATTTAAACTATCTGATATTAATGGTGGACACATTTCTAAGAACATAAAAAAATTATAATCAAACATAACAAAAAATCAGGCAATATTTAAATAGCTAAGCAATAATTACAGCATTAAAATTACAGTATGAGTACATTATACTTACTGAAACATAATTTCCCAGAACTCGATATCCATTTTCCATTTCCAGTACAAACCCTAAAACTATTAGGATAAGCCTTATGATATCCAACTTGACAGTTCTCAATTACAGTGCGATTATTATTAATCAATGTTCCGATAGATAAAATGTCAACTGAACCTTCGTAAGAATATATAACTCCTTCGACGGTTGGTAAAACACATAATTTCCTTAAATTATGAAAATATTAATAATTAAAATCGCATTTTTTATGATAAAAATAAAAATAATTAGGTTCATAAAAAAATTAATCAAAAAAAAACCACCAAAATGCCAAATAAAATTTCGTTTTTTTGAATATAAGTAGTACAAATCAAAATACGTATAGTTACTTAGCAGGACAATAGAAAACAAAACAAATTTAAAAAAATCCATACTCTACTTTTCGCTGTGAGTAGTGGTGCATATAGTGTTTATAGACTTATTATGTTTATGCTACAGATTTCACATTATGCTTTATCAATTACAAAAAATAAGACAATTCAATGACAATATTCAGTTTAATAAAATCATATTTAATTAATAAATTCAATTTTTGGAAACATTCATTATTATCCTTATATTTAGAAAATTTCCAAATAGTCTATAAATAATACATTTATGTTGTTAATTAGTCAAAAATAAAATAATAAATACTTTTTATTGGACTGCGTCGTTAGCTGTGTTGTATTATTCACAGGATTTAGTGTAATTGGCTCTGATTTTGAATTAGGAACTACTACTCACTGAACTGTTTCACATAATTCTAAAGTTTCATCGGACCTATCATTACAATCTCGAGTTCCATCACAAGTTGATGTTTCATCAATACATTGGGCAGATATACATTTATACTGATCTGCACTTTTAGGAAAAAAAAATTAAAATTAAAATATGCACATGGTTTTGAATTCAACATTTTATGTAGAATATAATATTCTATTTAACATATCATAATGTATGATATATGTATTATGAAGGTAATTATTCTTCAATTAGATAGTATACAAAAATTCAAGTATCATAACACATTTATATGTTATACTTACAATAAATAAGTGTCATTATAGAATTCAATGATTTATAGGTTTATAATGTTATAGTTATGTATATTATGTAAAAAATTTAATATTCAGGAATGTGTTTTTAGTGTCATGTGGTAAATTTTTTATAAATATGAATAAAAAAAGTATTCTTATAACCCGCTTACAGGCATTTGGTTGATCCATCGATGTATTGAGTACTGTTTATAGAGCTTTGTTTACATTCGGGTAAGTTTTCGTCAGAGCCATCGAAACAATCGTTTTTACCATCGCATTTCGTACTCGTATCCACACAAGCTCCATATTTACATCGATTTACAGATTTTGGGCATCTATATTATACAAACAGATACATAATATTAAATGTTATTTTATAATTATTGTTTTGTATTTATAAGCTATGGTAATATTTATTCTTTATATTTGCCTAGAACACAATTTTTTGGTCTCGTCCGAACCATCTGAACAATCTGCACGACCGTTAAAAATAGCCGACGTCTCGATGTACAGTCCATTCTAACAAATAAACGCGTTCTCGGAATATCTGTTATTGTAAATTCAAAATAGAGATGTACGACAAACAATGGTTAAAAACTACAAATAATTATATCACAAAAGCTATAATTAACTCTTTACACCATCTTATGGCTTATCGTATTATGTATTTTATAAACATAATAATAACTAGTGAAATCAATAACAAAAATTGAAAATTCTTTGTGAGGCTTTTAGCCCATGTTTTTTTTATAAGTCTTTGTAGTCGATGGCTTAAAATAATTTCATCTTCGGAATGTCACTATATATCTTATCGTATTTATAATCATACAAATGCCTATATTATAATATAAACATCTGTGATTATACAGTAGCGTTGTGCTAATCCAAAGTGAATTGGGGAATGGGGTCCATCGGATTACCAATTCATTCGAATTACTTATAACTGTCACAAAATTGTCTTGTAATTTAAATTTAAATTTTTTTTTCTTTATTAATTTGTGTTTAAGCTATTTGAATACAATAAATAAAATAATTGCTTACATTATTATTTTTTTTAATTAAAAATATTATAATTATTTTCAATAATTATATTATACAGTATTAAATGTTATTATATATAAGTACTACAATAATAGAATGCTGATGGCTATTTATTATTGTATGTATTATTGTACACTCGAAGCCGTTTGGATTACCGTGACTCTTCTACAGACTTAGATGATACTCGAGGTATCTGGTACCCTGAACATCCATAGGATCTCAACAACCGCGATCTAACTGTGTATGCCCCCGGTTGTGGTTATACACTCATGCGTAATAAGTTATATAATGTACCTATACATTTAGAGTAGTATTTTTTTTTTTTAATTAAATATTTTTTCTAATATTTTCAATGTATTAATATTGTGTTCTTGTTTAATATTAAATTATAAATAAATCAATATTAAACTTATTTTTTTTTCCTTAATATACATAAATAATGAATTATGTATAATTAAAAAGGTATATGTATTACGCACATCACGCTCTAGCTGTTTTTACATCACTACTGTAATAACGCAAAAATAAGAGAAATTAAAAATAAGATGGGAAACCTATAGTGAGATTATATTAATTTTAAAGTGACAAGTATAAAGGACACAAGCCTTTAATAAATGTCGGAACTATGGAACCTTTCTCCTACACTTATAAGTGCTAGGGAATTATGGTGACCGTTTATAGATGTAAATATTAGAATTATTTAAAATTACGTTATTACGTTACCTTCCTCCTGATGGTCGGAGGGCTCTCGAGATCGTGATTCGAGAATATAATCAAATACACTGTATACATAGTGATTAAGTGTAGAGAAGCAGATTTACACAAATCAACGCAAATAAAATAATGCTCATGCACCTTACCTTATTCGCTGTTGAACTCGTTAACCAGTAATTTTCTTAACAAAACTAGGATGTGTTGATCACACGAATCCAAATAAAAAACAACACTGAAGCATTTCGTTGTGGTGAAAATGGTCCAGTTGTCGCTCGCAGTCTGTCTCCGGTGTGGTGGGTGTTTTATTAAAGTATTAGGTGCTCATGCACTCTTGAGAGATGTTACTAATTCTAATGGTGCGTACGCACTGATGAGAGAAGACGACGTGGTCAAGCCTGCCAGCGTCGCAGGCGGCTCCAACAAAGGCCTCCGCGTCCTTCGAGAAATCGGCTCTCTCCCTGACGGCGGAGAGCCCCATTGGACCATCCCTTGTCTCTGGCGGCACACGTAAAAGATCACACGCCTTGCGCCATACTGTCGCAATAAAGTGTGAGTTCCTACGTGACCAAACAATGTAAATCGTTTCTTTCATCAGTGATCAATAGAGATTATTGGTTTTTATTGACTGCTATCTGCGTGCGACAACTTTACCGTTATTTATTTAAAAAGATAATAAATTATACAATAAATTATATAATGTGTAAGCATATCATTACACTACAGTAGAGTATAAGATAAATTAATGGGAAATGTATAATCTTTTATATAATATATGAATGTAATAAATCTGTAATAATTTACAGTAGGTGTAAAGCATATATTGCATAGCTTGTTTATTATTTTATATAGGGCTCGTTAAGTTTTTGGGATCCAAGCCTCCCCCTAGCAGCTACTAATTGTCGATACTTATATAATAACATAATAATAGTTAATATTGTTGTTACCAACACATGATGATGATTCGATTTGTCGCTTTTCAAGCTTTTTGTCGCAAAAAACATCTATTCCTGAAACAATTAAGATGTAATGTTAAATTGTGTAATATTATAAATCAGAGTTTAGATTATCCTGGATTTATATCGTGCATATTATAAACTATAAACCGTTGATACATACTTTTCGTTTTAAATAAATAATATCAATATTGTGTTGAATGAGAAATAAAATAAATACCTAAACCTTACAATAACGACTATAATAATAAATTTACTCGAATGAGTCATCATTGGTTGGCTTCTTCCTTCGCCTCATATTTTAATTTAAAAACATTTTTTTCCTCATTTCACATATTTTTTTAGTACTTACTAATAAATTTATAAAAATAGATTTTTATATTAGCTATTCTTTCAATTAAAAATAATTTACTGTATTTGATAAGGCTTTAGGTCAATAATTGGCCCCCGTGAAAAAACCGTCGTATGCGAACAATAATAGACCGGTGTAGTAATTGTATACAATCTCACAATATAAGTAACTGGCCAAAATATTCCGAAAAAAAAATATAAAAACCACTTCATTTTTGAAAATGTTCACAGACATATTATATTTTTTTTAATAAAGTTGTACATTCATACAATTATGATGAGGAACTGATTGTCCAAATAATAGGTACCTTTTTTTTTTCGTGAATACCAATTATATTATATTATTTACTATCGAATAAAGAATATAATAGACACACATATTTTGCAAACATTTTTCATTTTTTAATCCCAAAATCATTTTTACATAATTGGAAAATAAAAATGTACAATATGCATGTAACATATGCATGCAGATACTTTCGTCATGCTATTTTAAATTACAAAAATTAAACTCAAGTAAAATAAAAAACAAAATTTTTATTTTAAGTACAGTTTATCCTAATTTATAATTATATTATCATTTATTAAATAATAATACAAGTATAATTAAATTTAATACTAGTATGTAGCATACGGTATTAAAATAATATTTTTATAAGTTTTCAAAATTGGTGACATTTTTATCGCATTTAAATTTTGTTTAATTAGTATTATAAAATATTATCATAATATGATATAGGATATCATTGTTTTCGAAAAAATTGTATTTTTCTATTAATAATTAAAAATATTTTAATATAGATGGATAAATTTAATGAATTATCTACAGTTTTTTTCATATAACCAACTATTCAAAATAAAAATATATTTTTATATCGTAACTTGTGAGCAATATTAACATAATTAATTATATTACTTACCAAAAATTGAACATGAATATATTAACCAGAAATACGTCACCTTCATGATGAATAACGAATTAATATAGAAATTATAATGGATATTTTACAGTAAATTTACAAACATGTGCACGTAGGTATTATTTAACTATTTTAACTACAATGTTCAATAAACACTAAACAAATATATGTAATAAATGAATTAATAATCAACTTCATCGGAAAAGTACATCATTTTTAAAATTAGTAAAATTCAGGTTATTATACGGCGTTGTTAATTATTACATAGTGCTATCTATACACGGAGCTACGTTCTTATAATCGACCAAAACACATACTGCGTAGATAGGTAATGAAAATTAAGCGAGTAAATACAATTATTTTTAAATTCATTGCACAGCCCTACTACGTCCAGCAGCTAATTTTATTTCAATGTAGGTATACATTTTAATAATTTTAAAACTGGTTATTCTAATTATGTATAGGTATGGGTATATACAGGGCCCCTGGGGATATACCGAATTCCTAGGGGTGATACCCGATTCCGCACATTTTGTAGCACAAAATATTTTTGTTTCTATCTGATCAGAATGTAACACGATTCTGCAGAAAAATGTCTGTGACGTTGTCAGTTATGTTAAAAAAAAAATTCATACGTTTAGTATTAATTTTTATCAAATTGTATTGTAATAAAAATAAACGAATACATTAATAAGCCCGATAAAAAAAAAATTTAAAAATAAAGTATATAAAAAATGTGAAAAGAAGTTGATTTCAATTTTTTCGATTTATCATAAAATTCAAAAGTACCCCTTCCCCCCTCACTGAATTTTTTTTCAGTTACGGCCTTGCGCCGATCCTGAGTACCTACGTCATGGTTTTTATTTCTATCTTTTTCATAACACGGCCGCGTTCGCAGTATTAATCCACAGTTATTATAGGTGCATGTTTTATACACACCACCTAGATAATATATAAATATACATTTTTATAAATATTAAAAATTCAATAAAGTAACAATTCGGATAGTCATGCAAATAACAAGAAAGCAAAAAGGAATGCAAGACAATTTCATACATCGAAAAAAATATAAACTAATTTAAAATTAATAAATCAAGACTAGATTTAGTCAAATGAATGGCATTGAAATACCAGCCTATATATGTATAGATAATCTAAAATCAAAAAATAACACAAAATAATAAATATACTAAATATTTGTCCAGACCCTTAACAAAAGTTCCAATAATAAATTTACGATAAATTATTAAATATAAAAATTCATAAACATTTAAAAAATAATAATGTCTTTTTTTTTATTACAATATTATCGAAAATAAAAAAATAAAAAAAGAGTATAATATTATAATCTTAATATAATATAAAGAAATTGTACATTTTTTTAATTAAAATTTTATTTTACGGGCTTTGAACACAGCAAACTGAGTTATGACATCGTCTAAATGTATTGTTTAAGTCAATGAATTCTCTATGAATAAAAAAAGCAAGTGAATTTAGTCGTTATTGACTCGTGCATTTCTCAAATTACTGAAAGACCATTCTACTCCTGTTACAGTCACTGTAATAATATAAAATATAATATTAGCCAGGTAATGTTAAAAATCCGTATTAAAATAAATATAAACACCTTGATCAGTGATCGGTCTGATTACGACACATAGCCTATAGCAGAGGTGTCCAAACTGCGGCTCGCATCTTATCGTAAAAGATACAAGACATAGTTGGCGCGTACGAACTTATATTGTAATAAATCGTATGCACGACTGCATAACGGCCGTTTATAACATTTTATAAAATTATTACTTTGTTTTATTTTAAAATTTGTTTTTAATTGTTAAATTATATAAAATAATAATAAAAGTAATAACTATTATACTTAATAATTATTCAAAACAAAGGAATTATTTTATGCGAGTTGTAAAAACCCAATGATAACTTTAAAAATCATACCTGTATTTTCTAGGTAAGTACATAGAAAATTAAAAAAAAAAAAAAAATTTTTTGTCTATTTATAACCTATTTAAAGTAATATATCAAAGAATTTTTTTTTTTCAAAAAATTGAAGAGTTGGCCTGGAAAGGGAATAATACCTATTTTAAAATTTATAGAATAATTATATGTAAACTATAATACCAAAAACAATCACAGAAATTAGAACATTTTACACGAAAAGTCCAGTCTTCTATATTAAAATTAAAACTTTAGGATTCTGGTACCTATGTAAATAATGTTGATTTATGTATTTCTTAGCTGCTGTATATGCGTTTAGGTGATCGACTGAAGGAAAAACTACATAAATAGGTGGTAATGAAAATATTAAAATATTAATGAGTGAGTAAACTAGTTTTAAAGTTAATATTGTATACTACTACATCAAATGCAGCTAACAGTTGTTTGACGTTTCTATACTAATGTATAATACGTGTATAACACATATAGTAAAACAGATAAATATGCTTCATAAACAATTTTTGAATACATAGCTAAGTTTGTTGTAAACGTATTAAAGTTGTACGTATAATACTATTATACTTTTGCATGGTAAATTGTGTGCCGAGTCTGATTCTATCGCCAATGGAATGCCGAATGCCGTCGAACGGTGAAGTAATGTGACGTCACAACCGTTTTGATTGTGTTCCGCGGCGAAGGATTCCATGTCTCGTTAACGACTAACCAGCACTCTATTTTTCTTATTTTCATATTTTTAAACACGATGACTTTCGTTATGCGAGACCCTGAACAAAATGACTGCTTACTCTAATTTTTAAAGAGTATTTTCCTTTAAGCCCGTAAAATATATTAACCGTTATTTTGTTTTTCAATATAATATAGTTAAGCGTTTGTGTTTTTCCGTGGCGGTGTTTCACACCAATTTAAAAATAATGTGTCATACTGGCATAGAAAAAAAACTGAACAAACTATAAATTTCTTTGTGATAACATTTATTAAGAAATTATTAGAACAAAGGTGTTATAGTATATATTTAATACTAATGAGTAATGACCATAGAATGGTTTAACAAACTTGGCTTAGACTTCTAAAATTAAAATCAAAGTATTATTTTGTTACTTATACTAACAATATTACTTGTGCAGAATTATTGCAATTTATTTTATTATTTTATTTTTATGATTTAAAATTATCTATTAATTATTTTTCTTCAGCAGATTGTTTTTTATTACTAGGTAAGTCATAATTTCTCCGTTTTTCTTCTCAATCTCATCTGACCTAAGCTTTAATAACAACAATATTGCGTACTCAGATACTTTTCTTATGTTATACTGACTTACAGTAAAAGAGAAAGTATAAATCGATATATATTTTTTTAATATGTTTGAATATTGTGATTATGTAACACGGCATAACATATAGACTATTTAGTTACACATTAGTGTTGGGATAATAAATTATCATAATATATAGTTACTGTTATTAAATATAGCTTTATAGCTATTACAATCTACAATATAGTATTTCTACAAATTATAGTCGTGTTCAATTATATTCCATACTGGCTGACGTAAAAAATAGAGGATAATTATTAAATTATTAATTTCACAATAATATATAAATTATCTATGAATCAGATACTTTTATAAAATTCCATCTCATCATCTTACCATAGTAACTGTATTAAAATGCACAATAGCAGCGTTGAAATAATATTATTAATGTATTTGAATATTATACTGGTTGAAAAAAAACAGATGATTTATTACATATTGAACATGAAGAAAAATCAAATTTCTTAGATTTTTCAATAGTTGAGACTTAACAGTTCATTATTATTAAGGATACTATTTTTCATTATATGACTGGTTTTACTGTTGAAAAGTTACTTAAAATAATTGGTTGTTCAATATTTATAGACAATCTCTTAAACAACTATCAAGTGCACATACATATAGTCATAAACAATAAAATTTCCTATTCCTTGTTGACTGACGTAAAAAATAGAGGACAGTTAAAGAGTTCAAAAAGTGTTATTAAAATAGTTAAATACATTTAAAATGTATGAATCAAATTAACATACAATTGTAATTCTAAAAATAATACTTGTTTATTTGCAACAATAATAATTTCATCTAAGAATTATGATTATATTTTCGATATCTTACAAAATGTGAAACTGGCGCAATCTAAAGGCTACGACCATGGAGTAACAAATGCGATCACCCAATCAATAGTCATCTTCACTATTCTGTAAAAAAGATAAAAAATCGAACAGTTGAACGAGATCGTCCTAGAAAATTCCTGATAACAAAAAATACAGTATAGGAGTGCTTCTCAAATTTTTTTTGTCTTGCCCCCCCCCCAACGTTGTGGTAATATTTCCTAAGAAATTATTTGAATAAGAGGTTATAGGGATTTGTTGATTTACTAATAAGGCTATAGAATGGCTTAACTAACTTGGCTTAAATTTCTAAAATTAAAATCAAGGTTTTACTTTAATATGAATTTTTACTAACAAAATAACAATTATACTTGTGTGTGGAATTATTGTAAATCATTGTATGTATTGTATTATATGAATCAATTATTATCTTTGACTTGTACAGTTATATCAACTCATAGTTAGAGAGGATATTATATAAAACTATAAACAAATATTTTTTGTTTTAATATGTTTGAATAATTTTATGATAATATACAGCGTTACACAAATAGATTTTTCAATTATTTTATACAATTTCTCAATATACGATGAACGTTTTTTAAATATTTGTTCTATATTCATGGTTTGTAAATATAAAAATTTACTTCTCCGTAATAATTTAAATACTTTGTCCGATTGCCTCGAAGCCATTGAACCTATCCTATAACTAGTTATTCAGATTATATAGGCATGTTTATATTTATTTATTTATTTATTATATAAGTAAAATCTCCAAGTATCACTTTAAAATATTCAACTATTTATTTTTTATTAGATAAAAGAAACATACCTATTATTCCATAACTTGGATATAATTAGCTCACTATTTAACTCATTCGGTTATATATTTTTAAATAACATTTTTTCGAGATTTAATAAATACATATTCTGAGTATGAAATAATGTACTTTTTAAATTTTGGTTTTGAATAGCTTTTGTTAATTTTAAGTAATTTTATGACTTTTGCACTGTAAGTAATAAGTAGCTTGGTTAATCACTTTTCTAACAAAAATTAACAATTTTAATTTTAATTATGAAGTACAATAATAATAAACGTGAATTAATAAGTTGTAAAATAATAATATTGTTACTGCAACACAAGATTAATAATACTAAACAAATGCAAATTAATTATATAATGTTTATGTATTACCTATAATGATGATGTTGTATTAAATTAAATTAATATGAACATTTGTTCAAAATGAATATATTAAAAACTGTTTTATAACAGTAAAAATATATCCATAACAATTTTAATTTTAATTAGACATAAAATATGTTATTTAAGTATCTTACTATTGAGCTTAGATAATTATGTTATCGCTTGCTAAGTATATTTGTTATACAGTTCACGAATCCATTGAATGTGGTAATTAACATCTGTAAAAACTCCAATTGAATAAGATTTAAGTGGATTCTCCGAAGATAATATTCCATTCAAATAATAAAAATCAGAATGTAAAAGCGCTAAGCCTGTACCAGTTACATAAAATATACGGTCTGAAATAAAAAGATATTTTATTCAAAAAACATCAACCACTACAATGATTCTAGAACAATTGATATAATACAGATGATTATCATGATTATTATAGTAATAATAAAATTGAAAAATCATTTTGCTCTTTTAGCCAATAGTATATTCAATGTAGTTTATTTATAATTCAGGTTAGCAGTTCTAAACTCATACAATTACGGATATGATTAATATTTGCTTACTAGATACCAAATGATAAAGTTTTAAAAATTATATCATTGATTAAAAATGGTTAATAATATTCAATGATAATAATTAATGTAAGTTAGGTTAGGTTAAACATCTATATAATGTATTTTCGTCAAAATTCAAAATCTGGACGAATTTCACTATCTGAATATCCAGTTCATGAAAAGATTGATTTCACTATGTGAATGCGACATATATTATAAGAGAATAATTGTGTTTGTTGAAAAAATGATTTCAAATATTAATAATTAAATATTATATTACTTGATGCATTTACAGCACAAAACTTATCAGCAAACAAATACCCTTTAGAAACTTTTAAATACATGCTTCGACAAGAACTTTGATCAATATACGATAAAGTTCTTTCACGTAAAACGATTCTTGGTAAGTTCTTTTTGACCATAATTTCCCAACCAATAATCTGTGAAAGTATAAAACAATTTAAGAATTTTTAATATAACTTATGTTTAATTTAACAATATACATTTTAGTTATATTTAATAAGTATATTTAAGTAATTAAAATTCAACTATTAAAGTTTAATCATTTGAAAATTAAACAAATATAAAATACGAACAATTTTTAGTGATTTTACAATTTAAACATTAAAGTATAAGATTTTTTTTATTAAATTCTTAATTTATTATTACAAGAACATTTACATATAGGGTGATATTTTTATCATAAAACACTCATTATTTCCAAAAGTATTCATGTTATTGAAAACATTTTTTTAAGTTTTAAGTTGTTAAAAAACAACGTTTTTATTAAAAAATTATATTTTTAAATATTTTTTATCCATATATTTTTTTAAGTTTTTTACTTTTTTGAATGACAACATAGAGTTTAAATTAAATATCCCAAAGCAGAATAATTTACTGAGTATTTGGATAAACTACTCTTCCTAAATACGATTTTTATGTATCAAAATACTCAGAATATTATTCTGCTTAAGAATATGAAATGAGAGGTCTATGTTGTCATTCAAAAAAGTAAAAAACTTAAAATAATATTTAAAAATATAATTTTTTAATAAAACGTAGTTTTTTAACAACTTGAAATTATGTAACAAAATGTTTTCAAAAACACGAATACTTTTTGAAATAATAAGTGTTTTATAATAAAAGAATCCCCCTGTATATTTATACTATAAACCTATAGAAGAGTGTCTTTTACTATTTTTCTTTCATACAAATGAATAATATTGAATGGTTATATAGTACTAAACTTCAATTAGTTACAATTTTATTTTTATAAATATTTAACAAACAAACCTTTCCTTGAGTTGCATTTGGTACATTATATTTACCACTCCAATCAATACAAACCGGTGCTACACCATCGCTAATAGAAACTTTATCATTTAACACAATAACAGCTATATCATTAACAAAAAATTCACCAGTTCTAGAATAATCTTCATGCAGATAAATTATTTTCACCTTTAAAATTATTTTAATCGATATTTAGTATATCATAGCCATAGTAAAATTTTACTTTTGAATAAATAACTTGCATCCATTATTTGAGTGAATTCATTATCAATAACCGAGTATTCTTGAGTATATTTTCGAACAGCAACTTTATATGAACCATCGTTAATTGATATTAAATTAGACTGCCTACCATTTTCCCAAAAACAATGAGCGACTAAAAATGTAATTTAATTAATTATTTTTTTCTTAGATTTTTAATCATATTGTTCTGTTTTTACCTGAAACGACTAAATTTTGACTAATTAATGATCCTGAACATATAAAATAATAGTTGGAACTCTCTTTACTAAATCGATATATCAATACATTCCAAGGTGCTATTCCATCTTGTTCTGCAGTATTACCATTATGGATCAATAATTGGTCCCTGATAAACGGCCTACCACAATCTAAAATAAATGCCCATTACACGAATATTATTGTAAATTGTTCAGTGTTGGGAAGGAACTCGTTCCAAAAGGAACGGATTCCTGGAAAGAGTTCATTCGTAGGAACGAAGCTTAAAACTGTTTCATTTAAAAATAAAGGAAAAAGAATACGAACGAATTCATTATATTGAGAAACGTGAACGAAAATCACAGTTCCTCATGAAATTAAAAAAAAAAATGTTTAATCATTTAATTTAATTTAAAAAATAAATAAAATAAAGACAAATTAAATCTATATTATTAATTATTATACATTTTTATTTTTTTATATATTATTCAATTGTTTAATACTCAATTCCTATTTAGATTCATTTTTTTTTAAGTCTAATATTCATTTATCATTTTTATCATTCATTTATTGATATCAAAAATATAAAGGTAATATTCTAAAACCCCTAGTTTGGGCAAGTTAAAAAAAGTGGAACGATAATTGGAACGAGTTCCCATAATAGAGGAACTGAATTATATAAATTAAACATTTATGTTTATATAATGTAAAAATACAATTACATGATGTGCATCTATACAGGTCATTATTCCATGTTCCATTAGACTGACAACGTAATTCAATTGGAGTCTCTTCTTGTCCGTTTAGTATCATTTGTGTTTGTTTACATGATTGCTTTGCTATTGTATTGGGTATAGACGGATTTGAACAATTAGCATAGGTACCATTTAGAGTACATTTAATATTTAAACTATCTGATAATAGAGGTGGACACGTTTCTATAATCATAAACATATTATAATCAAACATCGCCAATATGTATATTTAATATTTAAATAGATAAAAAATACTTAAAGCTTACAAATTACAATATATAACTTACTGAAACACAAAATCTCAGAATTCAATTTCCATTCTCCATTTTCCTGACAAACCCTAAAACTATTTGGGGAAGCCTTATAATATCCAATTTCACAATTCTCAAAGACAATACGAAGAGGATTAATTAATGTCCCGTGAGATAATACTTTATCTGATCCTTCATATGAAAATATAATACCTTCCACAGTTGGTAAAACACATACATTATTCGTAACCTGAAATCATTATATTTAATAAACATTTAATTGGAAAAATCAACATTTTTTCCAAACACAATAGCTTTGAAGCAAAAGTTAACACTAAAAACAACCATGTCAACTCAAAAATAAAAAATTAAAATGATACCTATTAAAAAAACATATACAGGCATCATCATATCATAGTCTGTGACATTTTTGAACATTTATTTTAATATTATCCAGTAAAATGATAATAATAATTATTATTATAAAACAATTAGGTTTAAAAAATACAAAATACAAAATTTTTTTACGTAGAAAAACTATTCAAACAAATTAAGTAGTAACACTTTAGTATTACATATGTACTATTATGCCATATTAAGTTTAATCGAAATAAATAATTGTTAAAAATGAACTGTTATAAATCATTAGACGAAAGTAAATCTAATTATATGGATACTGATTTCAATAAATTAAACATAGAATAAATTATTTTTGTATAATTACTAGCATAGTATCACTACCAAAAGAACCATATTTATTATATAGTTCATGAAGCCATTTTATGTGGAGCATAACATTTGTAAAAAGTGCAATTGAATTATTTGCATTTGATTCCCTGACACTCATAATTCCGGTTAAAAAATAAAAATCAGAATGTAAAAACGTCAAGCCTGCACCACTGTCACCTTCGCGAACTGCTTGGCCTGAAATTAAAGATATTTTATTTAAACGACAAAAATTAATCATACGACCATACTTGAGTGGTAGGTATAACACATAGGTAAATGTTATTTGTTTGTTGTTAATTTTCTATTTTAATAATAATTATAAATAAATTTAAAAACAAATTATTTTGCATCACTCAAACAGCACCGTTTATAAAAGATGCTAAAAGGTAATTTTTAATAAGTTGTGGTATTAATTAAAAATAGTGGTTTATATTTTATACACACAAGTATTTTAATAAAAATGTATATTTTTATATATTGTATTTATTGAAAAAACATTGAAATATTAATTTCCAGTATACATAATTAAATATTTTACCCGATGTAGATCCGGCACAAAATTTATCAAAAGTAATAAACTTTTGAAAATCTTTAATTCTATATATGTTCCGACAAGAATTATTATCAATGTACGTTAAATTTGCTTCTAATAAAACCGGACTTGGTCTGTTTTTTTCCGTATTCCCCCAACCAACAATCTGTGGAAGTATAAATAGTTTAATTATAAGTAAGATTACTCACTTTTAATGTAACTATGTAAATATTGGTAATATTTTTTTTATGTAATTAGTTAATTATAACCCGATTGATTAAAGGTCTAAAGGTTAAGCAATTTAAATAATGACCTTTTTTTTAGTCACTATTTTATACAATAAAATTGAGGTATCTTACAGTAGTTGTCCATCTTATAAATTAACAATGTTAATTGGTGGTATAGTACTTATTTGTAAATAAATCATAATTGTAATATTTATTTAAACAAAAACCAACCTTTCCTTGAGTTCCATTTGTCACATTATGTATACCATTCCAATCAACACAAACTGGTGCAACAGCATCGCTAATATTAACTCTTTTTGATAATACGATAACAGCTATATCCTCAGAATATAACCCACTATATCCACGATAGTCTTCTTTCAGATTAATTGTTTCCACCTATAGAATTGATTTATTTATAATATAATATTTTACTTAAAATTAGTTTCTAAGATTCTACATTTAAACTAAAAACTTACATCCATTATTTGAGTAGATTCATTTCTAAAAACTTTGTAGTTTCTATAATATTTCCCAATAGCAATTTTATAGAGACCATTGTTTATTGATATTCTTTTAGATAGCATACCATTTTGCCAAAAACAATGAGCCACTAAAATTTTTTTTAATTAATAAATTATTGTTTCTTTTTAAATTTGAAAAACATGAATGTTTTTTACCAGAAACGACTAAATTTGGAGCAATTAATGATCCTCCACATATCAAGACATACTTAGAACTTTCAATATTAAATAAATATATTCCTACATTCCAAGGTGCTGTTCCAACTTGTGCTGTAGTACTACCATTATGGATCAATAAATTGTCCCTGATATACGGTCTACCACAATCTAAAATAAATGCCCATTAGACGAATATTATTGTAAATTGTTCAGTGTTAGGAAGGAACTCGTTCCAAAAGAAACGGATTCCTGGAACGAGTTCTTTCGTAAGAACGAAGCTTAGAACTGTTTCATTTAAAAATAATGGAAAAAAAAAACGAACGAATTCTTTATATTGAGAAACGTGAACGAAAATCACAGTTCCTCTTGAAATTAAAAAAAAAAATGTTTAATCATTTAATTTAGTTTAAAAAATAAATATAATAAAGACAAATTAAATCTATATTATTAATTATTATACATTTTTATTTTTTTATATATTAATTCAATTGTTTAGTACTCAATTCCTATTTAGATTCATTTTTTTTTAAGTCTAATGTTCACTTATCATTTTTATCATTCATTTATTGATATCAAAAATAAAAAGGTAATATTCTAAAACCGCTAGTTTTGGCAAGTTAAAAAAAGTGGAACGATAATTGGAACGAGTTCCTATAATAGAGGAACTGAATTTGGAGTGAGTTCCTTCTTTGAATGAGGAACGGGGATCTGGAACGAGTTCATATATTAGGAATTGAACGAGGAACGTAACGAGATCCATTTTAAAAAGAACTTTCCCAAAAATGAAATTTTTACACATTATTAATTATTCTACATTGTTATACATTATGAAACATTAATAAAATAGTCAGTATGTTAAATGCAATCAAATTTTACTAAGTAATTTCGTGTTGTGAAAAAATTCTTATGTAGATTGCAAGAATCAGAGTTGAGAGAATCTGATAGCTGATTTACTTTGACTAAAATAATACATAAAAACATAATAATCATTTAGATACAGTAACAGTTCATTCAATCAGTAAATTATACAGAATGTAACTAAATCCAATGAACACTAGATGTCAAACCGTAAGTCCTTACATAAATCACAACACATTGTCCATTCCTCTAGACAAACTACTCATAAGGACAATAGGGTTAGCAACCATTGTTATCAGTCAAACGCATACGTCGAAAACAAGACAGCGAAAATCCAGAAATAGGTTAATTAAACATTTATGTTAATTTAATGTAAATATATAATTACATGGGGTGCATCTATATAGTTGATTATTCCACGTCCCATTAAACTGACAACGTAATTCAATTGAAGTCCCTTCTTGTCTATTTCGTAGTCTATGAGTGGACTTACACGATTGGATTGCTAATGTATTGGGTATAGACGGATTTGAACAATTAGCATTCTTACCATTTAGAGTACATTTAATATCTAAACTATCTGATAATAGAGGTGGACACTTTTCTATAAACATAAACATATTATAATCAAATATAGTCAGATGTCGTATACATAATATTTAAATATTTAAGTAAAGATTACAATACATAACTTACTGAAACACAAATTCGTAGAATTGGATATCCATTCTCCATTTCCCTGACAAATCCTAAGACCATTAGGATAAGCCTTATCATATCCAACTTCACAGTTCTCAATTACAACACGATGCTGCTTAATTAATGTCCCATGAAATAAAATTTTATCTGAATCTTCATAAGAATATATTACTCCTTCGGCAGCTGGTAAAACACATGCATTTTTCATATCCTGGAATAGTAAAAATGAAAAATTATAATTTTTTCCTAAATAGATTGCATTAAAGCAGATGCTATTATTAAACACAAGCAAGTATTTTCAATACAAAATAATGATAATAACACCTATTCAGAAATAAATAATCATCATCATAAAATACTAAATGTTCCACAATATTATTAAACATTTTTTTTTAATTATCAAGTAGAATAATTATTTGTACAAAATAAATGCAACATTTGTTTTACATAGAAAAACTATTCAACATATGAAGTGTTAGTAAAATGTAACACGTTGGTATTATCTATGTAATATTTTATCATATTAAGTTTAATTGAAATAAATAATTGTTAAAAATAACTGCTATAAATCATTACACAAAAGTAAATCTAATTATATGGATACTGATTTCAATAAATTAAACATAGAATAAATTATTTTTGTATAATTACCAGCATGTTATCACTACCAGAAGAACCATATTTATAATACAAATCACGAAGCCATTTCATGTGGAGCCTAACATTTGTAAAAAGTGCAATTGAATTATTTGTATTTTTTTCCTTGACACTCACAATTCCGGTTAAATAATAAAAATCAGAATGTAAAAACGTCAAGCCTGCACCACTGTCACCTTCGCCAACTCCTTGACCTGAAATTAAAGATATTTTATTTTAACGACAAAAATTAATCATACGACCATACTTGAGTGGTAGGTATAACACATAGGTAAATGTTATTTGTTTGTTGTTAATTTTCTATTTTAATAATAATTATAAACAAATTTAAAAACAAATTATTTTGCATCTCTCAAACAGCACCTTTTATAAAAGATACTAAAAGGTAAGATTTAATAAGTTGTAGTATTAATTAAAAATAGTGGTTTATATTTTATACATACAAGTGTTTTAATAAAAATGTATATATTATATATTGTATTTATTGAAAAAATATTGAAATATTAATTTCAAGTATAAATTATTAAATATTTTACCTGATGTGTATCCGGCACAAAATTTATCATAAGTCACTAACATTTGAAAATTATTATCTCTATACATCTTCCAACAAGAATTATAGTCAATGTACGGCAAAGTTGCTTCTAATAAAACTGGACTTGGTATGTTTTTTTCCGTATTTCCCCAACCAACAATCTGTGGAAGTTCAAAATAGTTTAAAAATAAGTTAGATTACCCACTTTTAATTTAACTGTGTAAATATTGGTAATACATAAGTTATGTAAATAGTTTATAAATAAAGCATAACTGTAATATTTATTTTAACAAAATACCAACCTGTCCTTTAGTTCCGTTTGTTACATTATGTGTACCATTCCAGTCAACACAAACTGGTGCAACAGAATCACTAATATTAACTCTGTTTGATAACACGATAACAGCTATATCCTCAGAATAGAACCGTTGAAATCCCAAATAGTCTTCTTTCAGATAAATTGTTTCCACCTATGGAATTGATTTATTTATATATTACATAATATTGTATCTAAAATTAGTTTCTAAGATTCTACATTTAAACCAAAAACTTACATCCATCATTTGAGTAAAATCATTGTCAATTACTGTGAAATTTCTATAATATTTCCCAACAGCAATTCTGTATAGACCATTATTTACTGAAATTCTATTAGATATCATACCTTTTTGCCAAAAACAATGAGCCGCTAAAATTGTTTATTAATTAATCACTATAGCCTTTCAAATCCAAAACACAAATAAAAAACCACAAATACAGTTTTTACCAGAAACGACTAAATTTGGAGCGATTAGTGATCCTCCGCATATCAAATCATACATGGAACTCTCTTTCCTAAATAGATATACTGCTACATTCCAAGGTGCTGTTCCAACTTGCGTTGTCCTGCCATTATAGATCAATAATTGATGTCTGATATACGATCTACCGCACTCTAAAATAATACTTGAATGTAATCACAGATGAATATAATTAATATATATAATAATACCTATAGAATTATGAATAAATTAAACTGTTGATGGTTTAAGAATATGTAAGCCCGCTTTTATGACATCACATATTACAATGAATATAAATAATAATATTTTTGAGAGCATGGTGTATCGCATTGTATATTATCTTGAAACAATGTTTCAATGTTCATTTTAATTTACGAAAAAAATGTTTTTATTTTAAATTCGAATACAAAGTGAAAAAGTAATAAAATGTAATACCAATATACTTAACACTAAAAAATGCATTCTTCTGTAATATTTTTATATGAATGTGATATATGTATGTTGCAAGTGGAATTGAGAGAAAAACAAATATTTTGCACTTCCATTGTCCAAAGAGAACAATTAATATTTAAATTATCTGATAAAAGAGATGGACATATTTCTATAATTATAAACAAAATATTATAACCAAATATAACTAAACATTTGATATATAATATTATATAATTATATAATGTTATGTATTATAATATTTCCATAAGTATAAATTACAGTATAAATATTACACTACTTAACGTACTTAAACATAATTTCTCAGCATTCAATTTCCATTTTCCATCATTCTGACAAACCCTAAAACTATTGGGGTAAACCTTATGATATCCAATTTCACAGTTCTCAATAACAGTGCGATTGTGATTAATCAATGTTCCGTGAGCTAAAATGTCATCTGAACCTTGGTAAGAATATATAATTCCTTCAAGGCTCGGTAGAATGCATAAATTCCTTAAATAATAAAACGTTAAGAATTAAAATCACACTTTGACATCACCCATCCTAATCTACGTGAATTTATAATAGATTAAATCAGTATAAATATGTCTAATCTTCAAGGAATTTCTCTTTGGATATTACTTTTCCTATTAGAATACACGACATTATTTTAAGTTTTAAAATCCGAATTTTTGTTTTGCACATTTTATCATTAAGTTTTTTTGAAAATACGTCTCATAAAATTCCTCTGAAGCTTATATACTTAAAAATGTTTTACCTTTTCTATACAACAATATGATTTTGATAATAACATCCCAGTTATTTAAAACATGTAATTTCAACAGTTAAATATCAAAAAATACTTTTTTTATACAGTGTGTTTCCTTTTAAAAGTAACACGAAATATTTCAGTTCGGTGATCATAGATTCATATGGCGTTGTAATAAAATGTAACTTTTGTTAGTTTTTAGTTCTATTAACAATTTATTTTAATATTATTGTCTGTATAACATAGACTATGAGGATACAAAATACATACATTTTATAATATTATTCAAGCCTGGGGAAGTTAATGATAATTTTTAACTGAGTTAAGTTTAGTCAATAGTTAATAGTTAATAGTAAATCATCGTAAATTGAAACCTGTCAACATGGTCTGGGATTAATATCTCTCTGTATTATTTAATTATTTCCTTGTGTAATAGTTATCCGTTTTTTGTGATTTTTATTCCAGTATAACAATAAAAGTGCGCTTACAGTCTTGTGTTGTTGTTGTTGCTGTCTGCCCTCAATCTCTTCCCTTTTGGGCAGTTTTCCTTCGATACTCAAAGGTTCAGTTCCAGTTATTTTAATCTTATCTACCAATTACTGTTCGAACTTTGAGTTTTCGTGCTGGAGTGTGTCAAACGGCAAAAACAGAAATAACTGAGTTGGTTATTTATGACGAAAATATTTTATAATATTATATTCTTGTTTCTTGAGAATTGTATATTTGTGATTTATGCGTTGTACCATTTATCAATATCATATTATATATTAGTTATTACTTTATTAGTATTAACTATTAACTATTAAATATTATTATTATTACAATATACCCGTATGCCGCGGTATAGAATGCTATACCTACATAATTTATTTATTTAAGTTATTTTTATTAAACAATTCTGGTTAATAGAACAAGAATTCAGTTTAATTTAATTAATTTTAGTAAATGTTTATGTTTATGTTTTATGCAATATGGATCGTAAATCAATAATAATATTATTTTATTTATTATTTAATTATTTATAAAATAACTCAACTTGGATTTGATTAAAAATAACTCGTTATTTATTAAGTTAATGTCAATAAAAATTAATTAAGTTAAAAATTAAGTTAATGAAAATTGAATTTAAAAAGTTAAAAATAACTTAACTTTTTAACTCGTTTATGCCCAGCCTTGATATTATTATGCTCTTTTATAGAGTTAACAATAAAAAAGAGTGGAATTACAGTACTCACAAGACATTTACATATTTTGAGGTTGTATATTCAGCATACCAAAGTATATACGTACCACCAGATTTACGAGGGGTGTATAGGGTGGTGGGTTAATACTAGTTGACTTGTTCTACACAGTAATATAACGCTTTTTACGGCGTAGTCTGTGAGGACGTAGAGTAACTGGTGTCACATACCTGATACTTTACGGATCTATACCTTGGTTTAATAGTTCTCCTTTAGCAGCAGCAGGCGGTGACTCATTGACGGCAGTGATGATCAGCGGTGGCTCATTGGTGAAATTACGGCAGCAGTGGTTAAACGTCAATAGGGGTTGACAGGTTGCGTTATCGGCGTACGTGCTCCAAATCGGCTAAAAACACTTTGATGCTTAAATTCATGAGACGTTTGCCGTTTACAATGCTTTTGACTATGTATATTCGGTCGTTCATGAATATAGTAATCAAAGTACCTACTGTGAATTGCGAGGGTGTGGATTGTTGTACCAGTGGCAATGAGTCGTATTTCTGCATGACTTCGTTTATTGCAGTATATCAGAACTCCAATATGGCTATGTATTCTTTTATACATTTGTCATTGATATACGACTTTAAAATGTATACATGCAATTAATTGTAATGATTGGTATAAATAGTTTTTGTCTTTGATTTGCATTTTGAATTTGGTATTTAAAACACCTGTTGCTATTTAAAAAAATGTAATTGTATTGTGCTTGGGTACACTTAAAGGTTTAAAAATTTAAAATTCATAAATAAATGTATATTTAAGTTTTTCTTCCTCCTCCCAAAAACCACTTTTCAATCTAAGATCACTGGACTGAACTTGTTCGTGATTTTACCTTTAAAATGAAAAACACTGCAGTAATATAATATGTATATAATTTGCTTCTAATTCTGGGTTTTCAATTTAATGTATAAAGTTTTTGACTTCCAGTAAATATTCTGTCTTAGAATCAAAGCGCAACATTTTTAATTTGTTAAAAATATTCAAATTAATATTTGATCAATTAAATATAAAAAAAATAAATAAATATTAACCTAGTAAATATTTTTATTTCGAACACATATTTTAAGAAACATGTTAAAAAATGGTACCTACTTAAAAGTAAAAATAAAAATACTCAAAAAACCACCAATCAAAAAATAGAAAAAAGCAAAAAAAAAGGTTCCTTTAATTAATTCTAAGGAGTAACAATAATATATCAAATTAGCTGGCATAGCTTCGTTAAAGAGGAATAGAAAGAAAAAATTTAAATACCAACAAAATCTGTTATATACTTAAAACTATGAATAGTGGTGCCTATGGTGTTTATAGGTTTATTTACAGCTCTAGAGTTCATATTATATTTTCTCACTTATAACAAATTACACAAATTAATGACAATATTATGTTTATTGTGGTCATTTTAACTAATTAAATACATTTTTGAAAAAATGCATGGGTTAACTTTTATTTGAATAATCCCTAAATAGTCTACAAAATATAAAGGAAATGTTATTTGTTTGGCTAAAAAAAAAAATAATAAATACTTTTTATTAGACTCCGTCTTTAGTTCTGTAGTATTATTAACAAATTTTAGTGTTGATGTATCTGCAGAGATTGAAATATGACCAAGACAATTTTCTTCATCAGATCCATCAGCACACTGTTTTACACCATCACATTTACTGTCCATATTAACACAAGCCCCATACTTACACCGAAATTGATTATTTTCACATCTTAAATTCAAAAAAATTAGTTAAATATAATAGTTATTTTATTAAAATCAACTCACCGAACTGTTTCACATAATGCTAAAGTTTCATCAGACCCATCATTACAATCTCGAGTTCCATCACAAATTGATGTTTCATTAATACATTGACCAGATATACATGTATACTGGTCTGCGCTTTAAAATAAAAATAAATTTAAATTTAAATTTAATGTTATGTTTTAAAATAGACATTTAGCATGGAATATAATATTGTATATTACAATATATTAAATATGATACATATAATTATTCTTCAATTTAGTTCATTATTGTTCTTTTTGCTAGAACGATGTACTATTGGTATTTTTCCTTTTAAATTCCAATCGTCAATTACAGGTTTACAAAATAAGTTTAGTTTATAGTTATATTTTTAAAAAATACACATAACAAATAACAAGGGCAACTCAATGTAATTTAAATGTTATTGTACTACCATTAATTCTACAGCAGGTCAGTAACTTATAACTAAAATATATATTTATATTTTTTTTTACTACTTTTTATATTTAAATCAATAAAAATGTAAAATACTATTTAAAGTACGAATAAATTCGTTCAATATTCAGGAATATGGTTAGTTTGATGAAGTAAACCGTTCTTTAGCTCAATCTCGCAAAAATTTTTTTTATCTCGATCCTGCAGACATTGATAACAATATTTTTCTCCTAAACATGTAATCAATACTAAAATACTTCTACAATATAATATTCTCATTGACATTTACATAATATATAAATGTTACATGGTTGATGGTTGTAATGACGCAACAACGGCGAACAGAGCACTCAACTTACGGCGTGCCATAGTCTATTATATTATAAGTGTTAAGAAAATGCAGTTCTCACCGTACCGTCACACACGTATAATATATATATATATATATATACATATAATATATTACACGTATATACATACATTATAGTTAGGGCTTGGAAGTTGACGCATTTTTAATTTTTTTTTTTTTTTTTTGTTGAACTTTTTAGACGGTGCTCTCCTGGCCACAAATGTATTTCATAAGCATGTGAATCTGAATAACTAATTTTTATTTTGCATTTTCTATGTTTACTACTTTATAAGTCATTTTTTGACATTTTTAGGTCATTTTCCCACATTTTTAGTAATTTTTACTGATTTCACAATGTATAATAATTTACAATATATGTCTACTGTTCTGCAGTATAGTTTGTATAATATTTCATATAGAGGACTAGGGGCTAGGGCTCGTTGGGGTTTTTAATGTCCATCTCTCCCCTTGAACTACCATATTTTCGATTCTTATTATAACATAATAATAATGACTATTATAATATACCAACATTTTGCATGGTGAAACAGTTTGTCGTTTTTCGAGTATTCTTTCACAAAAAACGTCTATTCCTGAAAAAAAAAAATTTAATATTGTTAAGTAGTGTCATTATAAATCAGAATTTTTTGTTTTATATTAATAAATTTCTATATTATAATATTAAGTTGAAACAGAAAGAGTAATCATTGGTATTCTTCTTTCTTCGACTCATATTTTAATTTAAAAACATTTTATTGTTACCATACAAAATGTCTTATAATTATAATACATAAGAAAAATTAATAAAATAATTTAAAAGTAAAATACAAAAATAAATAATTAATGTTTAATATTCACACATGGAAATAACAAATAATTTAAAAGTTCTTCTATCGAAATTTTTACAACTTATATATTTAAACTATTAAAAATAGATAATTTTATTTCTTTATACTTAAATGTGTAAAAAATTATTTAAAAATAAAATTGTATTTTTGTTTTATGTTAAAGATTCTGTTGTTGAATTAATTATTTGTTAAGATTCAATAAAAATATAAATACTTGGATACTCAGGACAAATTGTTGATTTTTTTTTATCAAAAGAAAATTTTCATTACAGTTTGCTAAGAATTAAAAACTAAGATAAAAAAAATAAAACCAACTCCACATACGACTTTTTTTCACGAGTACCTATTTTGATTTATAGGTAAGTACAAATCTAGCGAGACGGTAAAAAAAAAAAGCAGAGCGGTCACTACCATAGTACATTACACGAGCCAGAGTCGACCCTTTGAATGTGTGTAAATTTGCCCATTTTCTTGTGTATTCATGTTTTTTGCGTGTTTTGTAAAATATATGCATTATTACACCTGCATATTTGTATATTTGTCATTTGATTAATTTTTTTTTATTATTATATAGTCAATCATTTACCACTATCAATATTTTTCACTTACAGATTAACATCTTGTATCCTGTGCACTGCGGTTCATTACTCAAATACTTAATACTCTCTAATAGTCTATATAGTCTCTTACGGATGTCGGGAACTGAATAATAGATCTGATACTTACTTCTATGCAGGGTACACATGAAATATACACATATGCACAAGTATGAATACGTAATTTTACGAGCTATAAAATTCATGATGAGTCATGGTTCGAAATAATGTATATATTTTACAAAAAACGCAAAAAACATGAATGATCCCAATGCTACACGGGTTTAAGTAGCAACCTTAGCATACGCAGTGCCACCTGTGGCCGTTTAATCGTGCGACTCATTTTGGGACGTTATCAGAAGCGGAGTTTGGTCTCCTTATTCTAGTCTTCGTGGGTATTGCTATGCCGTTTACGTTTTCGTCGCGGTCACTATTTGTTCTATTAGTCCATGGTCGCGGTCGAACAATGAGCAGCGGTTCCCACCGTTGCCAGGTTGCCTGCACCTTCGCTTATCGTATTCGGGTTTCTGGCAACATTCAGTGTGCATGTACATAATATAGTGCCGCGCCGTGATATTGTTAATTTATTATATAATATTGTTAACGTAATAACCACGTGTTATAATTGTATTCCATTGTTGTAATGGTCAATGGTCCGCGTGAATCGTCAACAATTAATATTAATTATAAACTAAATTTGCAAAATGGTTTGTAAGTCGTATAAACTATAAAGAGAAAATACAAAAAAAAAAAGAACTATTTGAAAAAAAAACATAAATACGATAATATCATGTATGGTTGTAAGTCCAAGGTTAGGTTAATCCAAAAATAATTCCACCGCCATAGCCAAAAAATAATTTTGTAAAAAATCAAAAAAATTATTTCCATTTTATGGGTAACAAATGCCATAAATGTTGAATGAAATGCTAATAAGTAAATTAAATTTAAAATAAATGTATTCTATCTCAATAATTTATTTAAATAATTTATTTACTTTGCGAAAATGTATTGCAACCAATAAACATGTCTGTTCGTAACTGGACTATTTAACAAATTTCCATGAAAAATGTTACTAAATTTGTTTAGTAAAAAGGTCTTAATCTTAATTATTAATTTATAAATAAAATAAATTCTCACAATGTAAATAAATTATTGATATAGAATACATTTATTTTAAATTTAATTTACTTAGCAATTATTAATGATATCAAATCTTTATAATGCTGAAGATGACCAGTTTTTTTGACTTGGCAACTTTTTACATGGAGTTCGACGAAGTGTTTTTGTTGGGATATATAGAATCGCATACTTTCATCGAGTTATTTTTAATTACAAAAATTGAACCCAAGGAAAAGTAAAACAACATTTTTATTATAAGTACGTTTTAACTTAATTTATTATTATATTATCATATATTAAACAATTAAACTATCTACTCAAAGTTCTATATTTTTATATTGTACAAATACTTACCAACAATTATGCATGAGTATATTATCCAGGAATACGTCACCTTCATGGTCAATGATGAATTATACTATTGAAGCGAAACTTTATAACATATTAGATAAATCATGTAAACATCACTAAACAATATTATACAAACATGTATGTATTTTCTCACTGCAATGTGAATTAACCACTAAAAAATATTTGCATACAATTAATTAACATTGGACTTTATCAGTAAAGTACATCATTTTTAAAACGATCTGTATGTACTGCAATATAATATAAACGATTATAATATCACAATTACAACTACATAACACAGGTCATGTTAAGTCTTCTAAATTTGTATTGCAAAATTCAGGTTATCAGTTGGTGTTGATAATTATAATGTATTACCTATACGTGGTGAGACCAAATAACAGACTACGTAGATAGGTAATGAAAATTAAGAAAATAAACAAAATTGATTTATAATTCAGTGTATACTGTACGTCCAGCAACTAATTTCGACATAGGTATATATTATTAACTATAATTGTCTGTAAAACTAGTTATTCTAATTTAAAGGGTATTATACGTATATACATTTTTTATAAAAATTAAAAATGTTATTATATGCATTTAATGTATTAGATTATCTTATAAATATATAATAATACAATTCAAAATTTTATCTTAATTTTTACGATATTATAATAATATGCAGTTTTAAACGTTTTAGTAAATATTATAAAAATTGTTGTGTTTATAAGTATATTACTTACATATTATTCAATAATTTATAAATTCAACTAAACGTTCCGGTGAAGTATGATTGCACGCGTTTTACCTTTTTAGGTATACGATTGCGTGCACTACCAGAAATCAGAATAACAAAGAACATGATTTTAACTATTCAAAGGCGTACGTTTGCGCGTCAAATTGGGTGCAACGTTGCCGAATTGTTATTAAAAAAAAATTTAGCTATATTTATATCAAAATTATTTTTAATATTTAAATACAGATACAAATACATTTATTCAGAAACTAAGAATAATATAATATTAAAAAAATGTTATTATGTACCGTCATAATAGAAAAAAATTATTATTTAAAAAAAATATCCTTAAAAATATATCGTTGAATTTACGTAAATAACACAAAATAAAAAAAGATATTAATTCAAAAACGTGGACAAATTACATTTAATATAATATTTAAATTCAATTTTAAAGTCCCAATACCTCTTTCCAACTATGAGCAAATACTTGAGTAAGTTTTTTGGTGTTTTATTATTTATATAATTTTTGCTTTTAATTTTCAAATTTTCAATTTTTTATAATTCATCCTACGATATTGATTTGATTATTCCTTTGGAAATGGTAAACGGATTTATCATAAACTTATATATTTGGCAACGTTGCTTAAAAGTTAAAATAATATAGCGTGCCGTTATGGACCACGCGCTATCGTATCGTGCCCATTATTACCTACTAATTATTATTGTTAGTAGGTACAGAGTACATTAACTGTTTTAAAAAAATCCCTTTTCCTGTAGTAAGCGTCTACTAAACGTAGACGATGTTTGGAAGAGATTTATGAGTAAGGTATAGCCTATTGATAGCAATGTTTCTTGCAATAATCGTAATGTTAATAATTAACGTAGTAGTATTCATATTCAAAGTATACATTGAAATCTAATCACTCGAGTTTCTACTCTAAAATTATTGTAATTAAATAAAACGAATTGTACATCCCTACTGCTACGTCCAGCAACAAATGATATTTCGACGTAGATATAAATTATTAACTGCAAACTAGTTATTATGATTTAAATGGTATGCGTATCCAGCAGTGACTCGAGTTAAGTAAAAAAAATAAAAATCATAGTAGCCACTATTATATAGTAACAGGAAACTGAGTTGTTTCGTTGAAAAACCGTGTTTTGTACAGGGCAAACAACTGAATATAATATAAAGTCTTATAAGGTATCAATTGATCATGATTTTTTCGTAAATGGAAACATAGGGACAGGCAAGCAGATTGTTTAGATGGCCTAAACTTTATAACCGAAAATGTTCAAGCACTTTTAAGACCAATATTTCGTACGCGACGGAAATATCGTAAAATATTAAATGTCCTCTGATCCACACTCATCCATCCCACTACTATCACTGCTGCTGTTGTGGCGGCGATCTCAACGTACGACAAGTGACGATGACGCCGTATCCACGGACGATTAACAACTGTGGCGACACACCACGTGCGTAGCGTCTACATTTGGTCTTTGCCGGTTCGTCATTGTAAAAATGATCAAAATTCATCTTTAGGTGTAACAAAGTAAAATAAAATGATGACTTTTTTATGAAAAATTAGTCGATATTACATTAAAAACACTTAGTTATAACAACGTGTAAATAAAATCTAAGTTAAAAAAAGTCCTATTGGGATATTACATTATATTTTAGTAATAATTAAACCTTTAAATGAAGTAATATAATATGGAAACTATAAGTATAATGACCTCTTGTAATATTGCAAATACCTATGATGACAAATTTAATGAGATTAATTATAAAGTATATTGTTGTTAGTAATAAGTGTTTATTCAACATATCGTTTACCTTTTTGGCAGAAAGTGTAAGTATACTTTAATAAATATAAATAAATAACCACCATAGTGAATTTCGTGAATTAATTAATAAATTATATACAATATTATGTTGAATAAGTGTTTAATTTTACACTTGATCTCATGTGTCGTCATAGGTAGTTATTTTTTTCAACGGAAAGATTGAGGCAGAATGGTGAAGATGACACTCGGGCAGAAATAAGTAGCAGAACGCGCCAGGAAGATGGGTAGTTTCAAGTTTGACAATCATGGTTAATTCTGTGGACCAAAAACCAGCTATTCAGGGTGGTTAGGGCCCTCCTCAATGCGTATTACATTTTTTTTGAATTTGTTGATTCAAAGATACGTTGTAGTATTGTGGTAAACAGCTCCTATCCGTTCCTTGTTCTCAGAAAGAAAATGAATGGTATTTTTAATATTAAAATATGGCATTTTAATTATTTTCCATATTATATTAGGTCATTAATAGGTTTAATCATCACTAAATTGTAATAAAATGTATAGTAAAATATGCTTTCGTGTGATATCGTAATAAGATAAACAGTTAATCAGAACTTCATTAATTTTCAACTTTGTAAGATAATAATATTCAGTCTATAATACCAACATATCAACATAGATTACAGCACTATCATACACAGAAATTCGGGTCTTCTATATTACAATTTCATGATATACTGATATGTAACAAATGTTGATTTGTATATCTTTTACCAGCTATGAATATACGTTTACATGATTGATCGAAGGAAAAACTACATAGATTGATGGTAATGAAAATAAGAGTGAGTGAGTGTAAACTTGTTTTAAAATTGATTTTATACTACTACACAAATTTAGCTAATATTTTAAGTTTATTCAATTAAAAATATTATGTCAAATACTATAATACATTTACATAGTTCTTTTTGGATAAAGCCTGTTTTTATCGCCTACGAAATATCGAAAGCCGTCAAATGGTCCGACGTCACAGCCGTGTTGACTGTGTTGCGTGGTGGGATGATCTTACCTCGTCAACAACTATGCAGTGGTATATTTTTCTTAATCTCATTTCTTGAACACGGTGGATTTCATTCTCTAAGAATCTGCAAAACACACAGCTGCTAGCTCTAATTTGTAAAGAATCTTTTACTTTAAGTCCGGAAAATACTTTAATCATCATTTTATTTATCAATGAACAGTAAAAAACTCATGTTTTTCAATGGCGGAGATTTGTACCAATTTCCCGTTAATGTAATATACTATTATGACGTTATAATATAGAAATAGAACAAACTATGAACCACGTTGTGGTAATATTTCCTAAGAAATTATTTGAATAATTGGTTATAGGAATTTGTTGATTTACTAAAAAGGCTATAGAATGGTTTAACTAACTTGGCTTAAATTTCTAAAATTAAAATCAAGGTTTTACTTTAATATGACTTTTTACTAACAAAGTGACAATTATACTTGTTTTAAATTATTGTAATTCATCTTATTATTATTTAATTTTTATCATTTAAAATGTTCATTAAATTATTTTTCTCCAACAGATTATTGTTTGTTAATAGATAATTCATCTTCTTTCAGCTTTTTCTCGCAATCTATCCTAACCTAATCACCGCTTCCATTTCGATAACAATAAAATTGCGTTCTGAAATGTTTTTCTTATGTTAGAAATTAAAAATTTAAAACCACTCAGAGAAATTTCAGTTTTATATTATATAAATCAATTATTGTCTTTGACCTGTACAGTCATATCAACTCAAAGTTTTAAAGGATATATAAAACTATTAACAAATATTTTTTGTTTTAATATGTTTGAATAATTTGATGATATTATACGGCAATAAATATGGACTATTTAGCAATTTAGCTACACTGAAGTGTTGGGTTAAAAATAAAATAATTTATATTACTGTTTTATGAATAATTAAGTTAAATAAAAATAATTATAAATGTGTATGTTTTGCTATGTCTACTTCTATAATTTATATATAAAATAATTATAATAATTTTGGTTATGATAACATCAGATATTTTGTAAAAGAAAGGTATTCAACCACAATCATTGTAGGGTGTCCACGATTTCTAAAAATCTTTAATCGTGGGTCAGTGTTCTACAAAAGATAAAGAACCTCTGTAAAATGTTATAACTTATATTTTTAACATGTTTGTTGTTTGAATAATAATTTTCCGTAACACGGAGTTCTAGAACTACATAGATTATTTAGCTACATCTTTGCATAAAAAAATCAACAAGTATCACGTTAAAATAAGCTATTTATTTTTTATTACAGAAAAGAAACATACCTATTATACCATAACTTGGATATAATTAGCTCACTATTTAACTCATTCGTTTATATATTTTTTCGAGATCTGTTGAATATATATTCTGAGTATGAAATATTGTACTTTTTAAATTCTTGTTTTGAATAGCTTTTGTTAATTTTAAGTAATTTTATGACTTTTGCACTGTATGTAATATGTAGCTTGGTAAATCAATTTCCCAACAAAACTAAACAACTGAATACAAATGTAAATTAATTATATAATGTTTATGTATTACCTATAATGATGATGTTGTATTAAATTAAATTAAGATGAACATTTGTTCAAAATGAATATATTAAAAACTGTTTTATAACAGTAAAAATATATCCATAACAATTTTAATTTTAATTAGACATAAAATATGTTATTTAAGTATCTTACTATTGAGCTTAGATAATTATGTTATCGCTTGCTAAGTATATTTGTTATACAGTTCACGAATCCATTGAATGTGGTATTTAACATCTGTAAAAACTCCAATTGAATAAGATTTAAGTGGATTCTCCGAAGATAATATTCCATTCAAATAATAAAAATCAGAATGTAAAAGCGCTAAGCCTGTACCAGTTACATAAAATATACGGTCTGAAATAAAAAGATATTTTATTCAAAAGACATCAACCACTACAATGATTCTAGAACAATTAATATAATACAGATGATTATCATGATTATTATAGTAATAATAAAATTGAAAAATTATTTTGCTCTTTTAGCCAATAGTATTTTCAATGTAGTTTATTAATAATTCAGGTTAGCTAAACTCATACAATTACGGATATGATTAATATTTGCTTACTAGATACCAAATGATAAAGTTTTAAAAATTATATCATTGATTAAAAATGGTTAATAATATTCAATGATAATAATTAATGTAAGTTAGGTTAGGTTAAACATCTATATAATGTATTTTCGTCAAAATTCAAAATCTGGACGAATTTCACTATCTGAATATCCAGTTCATGAAATGATTGATTTCACTATGTGAATGCGACATATATTATAAGAGAATAATTTTGTTTGTTGAAAAAATGATTTCAAATATTAATAATTAAATATTATATTACCTGATGCAAATACAGCACAAAACTTATCAGCAATCAAAAACCCTTTAGATCCTTTTATATACATGCTTCGACAAGAATTTTGATCAATATACGATAAAGTTCTTTCGCGTAAATCGAGTCTTGGCATGTTGTTTATGTTCGTAAATTGCCAACCAATAATCTGTGAAAGTATAAAACAATTTAAGAATTTTTAATATAACTTATGTTTAATTTAACAATATACATTTTGGTTATATTTAATAAGTATATTTAAGTAATTAAAATTCAACTATTAAAGTTTAATCATTTGAAAATTAAACAAATATAAAATACGAACAATTTTTAGTGATTTTACAATTTAAACATTAAAGTATAAGATTTTTTTTATTAAATTCTTAATTTATTATTACAAGAACATTTACATATAGGGTGATATTTTTATCATAAAACACTCATTATTTCCAAAAGTATTCATGTTATTGAAAACATTTTTTTAAGTTTTAAGTTGTTAAAAAACAACGTTTTTATTAAAAAATTATATTTTTAAATATTTTTTATCCATATATTTTTTTAAGTTTTTTACTTTTTTGAATGACAACATAGAGTTTAAATTTAATACCCCAAAGCAGAATAATTTACTGAGTATTTGGATAAACTACTCTTCCTAAATACGATTTTTATGTATCAAAATACTCAGAAAATTATTCTGCTTAAGAATATGAAATGAGAGGTCTATGTTGTCATTCAAAAAAGTAAAAAACTTAAAATAATATTTAAAAATATAATTTTTTAATAAAACGTAGTTTTTTAACAACTTGAAATTATGTAACAAAATGTTTTCAAAAACATGAATACTTTTTGAAATAATAAGTGTTTTATAATAAAAGAATCCCCCTGTATATTTATACTATAAACCTATAGAAGAGTGTCTTTTACTATTTTTCTTTCATACAAATGAATAATATTGAATGGTTATATAGTACTAAACTTCAATTAGTTACAATTTTATTTTTATAAATATTTAACAAACAAACCTTTCCTTGAGTTGCATTTGGTACATTATATTTACCACTCCAATCAATACAAACCGGTGCTACACCATCGCTAATAGAAACTTTATCATTTAACACAATAACAGCTATATCATTAACATAAGATCCACCAGTTCTAGAATAATCTTCATTCAGATAAATTATTTTCACCTTTAAAATTGTTTTAATCAATATAATATAGTATTTCATAGCCATAGTAAAATTTTACTTTTGAATTAATAACTTACATCCATTTTTTGAGTGAATTCATTATCAATAACCGTGTAATCTTGAGTATATTTTCCAACAGCAACTTTATATGAACCATCGTTAATTGATATTAAATTAGACTGCCTACCATTTTCCCAAAAACAATGAGCGACTAAAAATGTTAATTAATTAATTAATTTTTTCTTAGATTTTAATCATATTGTTCTGTTTTTACCTGAAACGACTAAATTTTGACTAATTAATGATCCTGAACATATAAAATAATAGTTGGAACTCTCTTTACTAAATCGATATATCCCTACATTCCAAGCTGCTGCTCCAACATGTGCTGTATTACCATTATTGATCAATAATTTTTGTTCAACATCCGATCTACCGCAATCTAAAATAATATTTGAATGTAAATACATATGAAAATAATTAATATGTAATAATACCTATTACATAAAGAATAAATTATACTGTTGAAAGCATAAGAGGATGTTAGCGAACTTTTATAAAATCATCTGTTATTATAAATATAAAGAAAAATACTTTTTACTGTATGACATACCGAGTTAATTCAATATTGTCTCATCACAATGTTCTACTGTTTATTTAAATAAGAAAATATATAATTACTTTAAAGTCGAATACAGAGTAAACTAATGTGAAACTCATACATATAACCGTCAATTATATATACTGTAAACTTTTATTATTGTTGATTTTATTCTAAATTCTTACAAATGATAAAAGAAATCCATTTTACGTAAAACCCATAATTTGTCTAGAGTAAGAGAGAGAAATGAAGTAAAACGAAGACATCCTCTTTAAAAAGTATTTTTAATTTTAATTTTAACTTTTTTTTTAGAATATATAGACTTTGGACGAATATAATAATTGTACATTATTACACATATGATTAAACATAGTAATTTATAATTGAACATTAATAAAATGGTCAGTATGTTAAGTATAATTAAATAAATAATTTTGTATTGCGAAGAAATTTTAAGATACATTGCACGGATCTGAGTTGAGTAATCCTGAAAGCTGATCTGTTTTGACTTTAATAATACATAAAAATGTCATTTTTATACAGTCATAGTAATATAGTTCATTAAATTAGTAAACATTCAGAATCTAGTAAAAGTAAATAAACACTGTATGTCGACACACATGTCATTACAACAATCACAGCACATTGATTATTCTTCGACGCAAGCTACTCTTACGGAAATTATAACTTGCTGTTATTAATATAAGATCAACCGTTCCTTAAAATTCGTTGTGAAATCGACTTTTGTTTAATCATGTATATAAATTAAACATTTATGTTTATATAATGTAAAAATACAATTACATGATGTGCATCTATACAGGTCATTATTCCATGTTCCATTAGACTGACAACGTAATTCAATTGGAGTCACTTCTTGTCCGTTTAGTATCATTTGTGTTTGTTTACATGATTGCTTTGCTATTGTATTGGGTATAGACGGATTTGAACAATTAGCATAGGTACCATTTAGAGTACATTTAATATTTAAACTATCTGATAATAGAGGTGGACACGTTTCTATAATCATAAACATATTATAATCAAACAACGCCAATATGTATATTTAATATTTAAATAGATAAAAAATACTTAAAGCTTACAAATTACAATATATAACTTACTGAAACACAAAATCTCAGAATTCAATTTCCATTCTCCATTTTCCTGACAAACCCTAAAACTATTTGGGGAAGCCTTATAATATCCAATTTCACAATTCTCAATGACAATACGAAGAGGATTAATTAATGTCCCGTGAGATAATATTTTATCTGATCCTTCATATGAATATATAATACCTTCCACAGTTGGTAAAACACATGCATTATTCGTAACCTGGAATAATTATATTTATTAAACATTTAATTGAAAATTCAACAATTTTTCCAAACACAATAGCTTTGAAGCAAAAGTTCACACACAAAAGGAACCATGTCAACTCAAAAATAAAAAATTAAAATGATACCTATTAAGAAAAAAATATACAGGCATCATCATATCATAGTCTGTGACATTATTGAACATTTATTTTAATATTATCCAGTAAAATGATAATAATTATTATTATTATAAAACAATTAGGTGTAAAAAATACAAAATACAAAATTTTTTTACGTAGAAAAACTATTCAAACAAATTAAGTAGTAACACTTTAGTATTACATATGTACTATTATGCCATATTAAGTTTAATCGAAATAAATAATTGTTAAAAATGAACTGTTATAAATCATTAGACGAAAGTAAATCTAATTATATGGATACTGATTTCAATAAATTAAACATAGAATAAATTATTTTTGTATAATTACTAGCATATTATCACTACCAAAAGAACCATATTTATTATACAGTTCATGAAGCCATTTCATGTGGAGCATAACATTTGTAAAAAGTGCAATTGAATTATTTGCATTTGATTCCCTGACACTCATAATTCCGGTTAAAAAATAAAAATCAGAATGTAAAAACGTCAAGCCTGCACCACTGTCACCTTCGCGAACTGCTTGGCCTGAAATTAAAGATATTTTATTTAAACGACAAAAATTAATCATACGACCATACTTGAGTGGTAGGTATAACACATAGGTAAATGTTATTTGTTTGTTGTTAATTTTCTATTTTAATAATAATTATAAATAAATTTAAAAACAAATTATTTTGCATCACTCAAACAGCACCGTTTATAAAAGATGCTAAAAGGTAATTTTTAATAAGTTGTGGTATTAATTAAAAATAGTGGTTTATATTTTATACACACAAGTATTTTAATAAAAATGTATATTTTTATATATTGTATTTATTGAAAAAACATTGAAATATTAATTTCCAGTATACATAATTAAATATTTTACCCGATGTAGATCCGGCACAAAATTTATCAAAAGTAATAAACTTTTGAAAATCTTTAATTCTATATATGTTCCGACAAGAATTATTATCAATGTACGTTAAATTTGCTTCTAATAAAACCGGACTTGGTATGTCATTTTCCGTATTCCCCCAACCAACAATCTGTGGAAGTATAAATAGTTTAATAATAAGTAAGATTACTCACTTTTAATGTAACTATGTAAATATTGGTAATATTTTTTTTAGGTAATTAGTTAATTATAACCCGATTGATTAAAGGTCTAAAGGTTAAGCAATTTAAATAATGACCTTTTTTTTAGTCACTATTTTATACAATAAAATTGAGGTATCTTACAGTAGTTGTCCATCTTATAAATTAACAATGTTAATTGGTGGTATAGTACTTATTTGTAAATAAATCATAATTGTAATATTTATTTTAACAAAAACCAACCTTTCCTTGAGTTCCATTTGTCACATTATGTATACCATTCCAATCAACACAAACTGGTGCAACAGCATCGCTAATATTAACTCTTTTTGATAACACGATAACAGCTATATCCTCAGAATATAACCCATGATATCCTTGATAATCTTCTTTCAGATTAATTGTTTCCACCTATAGAATTGATTTATTTATAATATAATATTTTACCTAAAATTAATTTCTAAGATTCTACATTTAAACCAAAACTTACAT
Source organism: Rhopalosiphum padi (assembly GCF_020882245.1). Classification (NCBI taxonomy): domain Eukaryota; kingdom Metazoa; phylum Arthropoda; class Insecta; order Hemiptera; family Aphididae; genus Rhopalosiphum; species Rhopalosiphum padi. Next base: position 3,561,753 of record NC_083598.1, on the reverse strand, counting down.
CCATTATTTGAGTAAATTCATTTTCAATAACTCTGTAGTTTCTATAATATTTCCCAATAGCAATTTTATAGAGACCATTGTTTATTGATATTCTATTAGATAGCATACCATTTTGCCAAAAACAATGAGCCACTAAAATTTTTTTTAATTAATAAATTATCGTTTCTTTTTAAATTTGAAAAACATGAATGTTTTTTACCAGAAACGACTAAATTTGGAGCAATTAATGATCCTCCACATATCAAGTCATACTTAGAACTTTCAATATTAAATAAATATATTCCTACATTCCAAGGTGCTGTTCCAACTTGTGCTGTAGTACTACCATTATGGATCAATAAATTGTCCCTGATATACGGTCTACCACAATCTAAAATAAATGCCCATTAGACGAATATTATTGTAAATTGTTCAGTGTTAGGAAGGAACTCGTTCCAAAAGAAACGGATTCCTGGAACGAGTTCTTTCGTAAGAACGAAACTTAGAACTGTTTCATTTAAAAATAATGGAAAAAAAATACGAACGAATTCTTTATATTGAGAAACGTGAACGAAAATCACAGTTCCTCTTGAAATTAAAAAAAAAAATGTTTAATCATTTAATTTAGTTTAAAAAATAAATATAATAAAGACAAATTAAATCTATATTATTAATTATTATACATTTTTATTTTTTTATATATTAATTCAATTGTTTAGTACTCAATTCCTATTTAGATTCATTTTTTTTTAAGTCTAATGTTCACTTATCATTTTTATCATTCATTTATTGATATCAAAAATAAAAAAGTAATATTCTAAAACCGCTAGTTTTGGCAAGTTAAAAAAAGTGGAACGATAATTGGAACGAGTTCCTACAATAGAGGAACTGAATTTGGAGTGAGTTCCTTCTTTGAATGAGGAACGGGGATCTGGATCGAGTTCATATATTAGGAATTGAACGAGGAACGTAACGAGATCCATTTTAAAAAGAACTTTCCCAAAAATGAAATTTTTACACATTATTAATTATTCTACATTGTTATACATTATGAAACATTAATAAAATAGTCAGTATGTTAAATGCAATCAAATTTTACTAAGTAATTTCGTGTTGTGAAAAAATTCTTATGTAGATTGCAAGAATCAGAGTTGAGAGAATCTGATAGCTGATTTACTTTGACTAAAATAATACATAAAAACATAATAATCATTTAGATACAGTAACAGTTCATTAAATCAGTAAATTATACAGAATGTAACTAAATCCAATGAACACTGGATGTCAAACCGTAAGTCCTTACATAAATCACAACACATTGTCCATTCCTCTAGACAAACTACTCATAAGGACAATAGGGTTAGCAACCATTGTTATCAGTCAAACGCATACGTCGAAAACAAGACAGCGAAAATCCAGAAATAGGTTAATTAAACATTTATGTTAATTTAATGTAAATATATAATTACATGGGGTGCATCTATATAGTTGATTATTCCACGTCCCATTAAACTGACAACGTAATTCAATTGAAGTCCCTTCTTGTCTATTTCGTAGTCTATGAGTGGACTTACATGATTGGATTGCTAATGTATTGGGTATAGACGGATTTGAACAATTAGCATTCTTACCATTTAGAGTACATTTAATATCTAAACTATCTGATAATAGAGGTGGACACTTTTCTATAAACATAAACATATTATAATCAAATATAGTCAGATGTCGTATACATAATATTTAAATATTTAAGTAAAGATTACAATACATAACTTACTGAAACACAAATTCGTAGAATTGGATATCCATTCTCCATTTCCCTGACAAATCCTAAGACCATTAGGATAAGCCTTATCATATCCAACTTCACAGTTCTCAATTACAACACGATGCTGCTTAATTAATGTCCCATGAGATAAAATTTTATCTGAATCTTCATAAGAATATATTACTCCTTCGGCAGCTGGTAAAACACATGCATTTTTCATATCCTGGAATAGAAAAAATGAAAAATTATAATTTTTTCCTAAATAGATTGCATTAAAGCAGATGCTATTATTAAACACGAGCAAGTATTTTCAATACAAAATAATGATAATAATACCTATTCAGAAATAAATAATCATCATCATAAAATACTAAATGTTCCACAATATTATTAAACATTTTTTTTTAATTATCAAGTAGAATAATTATTTGTACAAAATAAATGCAACATTTGTTTTACATAGAAAAACTATTCAACCTATGAAGTGTTAGTAAAATGTAACACGTTAGTATTATCTATGTAATATTTTATCATATTAAGTTTAATTGAAATAAATAATTGTTAAAAATGAACTGCTATAAATCATTACACAAAAGTAAATCTATTTATATCAATACTGATTTCAATAAATTACACAAACAATAAATTATTTTTGTATAATTACCAGCATGTTATCACTACCAGAAGAACCATATTTATAATACAAATCACGAAGCCATTTCATGTGGAGCCTAACATTTGTAAAAAGTGCAATTGAATTATTTGTATTTTTTTCCTTGACACTCACAATTCCGGTTAAATAATAAAAATCAGAATGTAAAAACGTCAAGCCTGCACCACTGTCACCTTCGCCAACTCCTTGACCTGAAATTAAAGATATTTTATTTTAACGACAAAAATTAATCATACGACCATACTTGAGTGGTAGGTATAACACATAGGTAAATGTTATTTGTTTGTTGTTAATTTTCTATTTTAATAATAATTATAAATAAATTGAACAACAAATTATTTTGCATCTCTCAAACAGCACCTTTTATAAAAGATACTAAAAGGTAAGATTTAATAAGTTGTAGTATTAATTAAAAATAGTGGTTTATATTTTATACACACAAGTATTTTAATAAAAATGTATATATTATATATTGTATTTATTGAAAAAATATTGAAATATTAATTTCAAGTATAAATTATTAAATATTTTACCTGATGTGTATCCGGCACAAAATTTATCATAAGTCACTAACATTTGAAAATTATTATCTCTATACATCTTCCAACAAGAATTATAGTCAATGTACGGCAAAGTTGCTTCTAATAAAACCGGACTTCTTATGTAGTTTTCACTATTTCCCCAACCAACAACCTGTGGAAGTTCAAAGTAGTTTAAAAATAAGTTAGATTACCCACTTTTAATTTAACTGTGTAAATATTGGTAATACATAAGTTATGTAAATACTTTATAAATAAAGCATAACTGTAATATTTATTTTAACAAAATACCAACCTGTCCTTTAGTTCCGTTTGTTACATTATGTGTACCATTCCAATCAACACAAACTGGTGCAACAGCATCACTAATATTAACTCTGTTTGATAACACGATAACAGCTATATCCTCAGAATATAACCGTTGAAATCCCAGATAGTCTTCTTTCAGATAAATTGTTTCCACCTATAGAATTGATTTATTTATAACATAATATTGTATCTAAAATTAGTTTCTAAGATTCTACATTTAAACCAAAAACTTACATCCATCATTTGAGTAAAATCATTGTCAATTACTGTGAAATTTCTATAATATTTCCCAACAGCAATTCTGTATAGACCATCATTTACTGAAATTCTATTAGATAGCATACCTTTTTGCCAAAAACAATGAGCCGCTAAAATTGTTAATTAATTAATCACTATAGTCTTTTAAATCCAAAACACAAATAAAAAACCACAAATACAGTTTTTACCAGAAACGACTAAATTTGGAGCGATTAGTGATCCTCCGCATATCAAATCATACATGGAACTCTCTTTCCTAAATAGATATACTGCTACATTCCAAGGTGCTGTTCCAACTTGCGTTGTCCTGCCATTATAGATCAATAATTGATGTCTGATATACGATCTACCGCACTCTAAAATAATACTTGAATGTAATCACAGATGAATATAATTAATATATATAATAATACCTATAGAATTATGAATAAATTAAACTGTTGATGGTTTAAGAATATGTAAGCCCGCTTTTATGACATCACATATTACAATGAATATAAATAATAATATTTTTGAGAGCATGGTGTATCGCATTGTATATTATCTTGAAACAATGTTTCAATGTTCATTTTAATTTACGAAAAAAATGTTTTTATTTTAAATTCGAATACAAAGTGAAAAAGTAATAAAATGTAATACCAATATACTTAACACTAAAAAATGCATTCTTCTGTAATATTTTTATATGAATGTGATATATGTATGTTGCAAGTGGAATTGAGAGAAAAACAAATATTTTGCACTTCCATTGTCCAAAGAGAACAATTAATATTTAAATTATCTGATAAAAGAGATGGACATATTTCTATAAATATAAACAAAATATTATAACCAAATATAACTAAACATTTGATATATAATATTATATAATTATATAATGTTATATATTATAATATTTCCATAAGTATTAATTACAGTATAAATATTACACTACATAACGTACTTAAACATAATTTCTCAGCATTCAATTTCCATTTTCCATTATTCTGACAAACCCTAAAACTATTGGGGTAAACCTTATGATATCCAATTTCACAGTTCTCAATAACAGTGCGATTGTGATTAATCAATGTTCCGTGAGCTAAAATGTCATCTGAACCTTGGTAAGAATATATAATTCCTTCAAGGCTCGGTAGAATGCATAAATTCCTTAAATAATAAAACGTTAAGAATTAAAATCACACTTTGACATCACCCATCCTAATCTACGTGAATTTATAATAGATTAAATCAGTATAAATATGTCTAATCTTAAAGGAATTTCTCTTTGGATATTTCTTTTCCTATTAGAATACACGACATTATTTTAAGTTTTAAAATCCGAATTTTTGTTTTGCACATTTTATCATTAAGTTTTTTTGAAAATACGTCTCATAAAATTCCTCTGAAGCTTATATACTTAAAAATGTTTTACCTTTTCTATACAACAATATGATTTTGATAATTACATCCCAGTTATTTAAAACATGTAATTTCAACAGTTAAATATCAAAAAATACTTTTTTTATACAGTGTGTTTCCTTTTAAAAGTAACACGAAATATTTCAGTTCGGTGATCATAGATTCATATGGCGTTGTAATAAAATGTAACTTTTGTTAGTTTTTAGTTCTATTAACAATTTATTTTAATATTATTGTCTGTATAACATAGACTATGAGGATACAAAATACATACATTTTATAATATTATTCAAGCCTGGGGAAGTTAATGATAATTTTTAACTGAGTTAAGTTTAGTCAATAGTTAATAGTTAATAGTAAATCATCATAAATTGAAACCTGTCAACATGGTCTGTGATTAATATCTCTCTGTATTATTTAATTATTTCCTTGTGTAATAGTTATCCGTTTTTTGTGATTTTTATTCCAGTATAACAATAAAAGTGCGCTTACAGTCTTGTGTTGTTGTTGTTGCTGTCTGCCCTCAATCTCTTCCCTTTTGGGCAGTTTTCCTTCGATACTCAAAGGTTCAGTTCCAGTTATTTTAATCTTATCTACCAATTACTGTTCGAACTTTGAGTTTTCGTGCTGGAGGGTGTCAAACGGCAAAAACAGAAATAACTGAGTTGGTTATTTATGACGAAAATATTTTATAATATTATATTCTTGTTTCTTGAGAATTGTATATTTGTGATTTATGCGTTGTACCATTTATCAATATCATATTATATATTAGTTATTATTTTATTAGTATTAACTATTAACTATTAAATATTATTATTATTACAATATACCCGTATGCCGCGGTATAGAATGCTATACCTACATAATTTATTTATTTAAGTTATTTTTATTAAACAATTCTGGTTAATAGAACAAGAATTCAGTTTAATTTAATTAATTTTAGTAAATGTTTATGTTTATGTTTTATGCAATATGGATCGTAAATCAATAATAATATTATTTTATTTATTATTTAATTATTTATAAAATAACTCAACTTGGATTTGATTAAAAATAACTCGTTATTTATTAAGTTAATGTCAATAAAAATTAATTAAGTTAAAAATTAAGTTAATGAAAATTGAATTTAAAAAGTTAAAAATAACTTAACTTTTTAACTCGTTTATGCCCAGCCTTGATATTATTATGCTCTTTTATAGAGTTAACAATAAAAAAGAGTGGAATTACAGTACTCACAAGACATTTACATATTTTGAGGTTGTATATTCAGCATACCAAAGTATATACGTACCACCAGATTTACGAGGGGTGTATAGGATGGTGGGTTAATACTAATTGACTTGTTCTACACAGTAATATAACGCTTTTTACGGCGTAGTCTGTGAGGACGTCGAGTAACTGGTGTCACATACCTGATACTTTACGGATCTATACCTTGACTTAATAGTTCTCCTTTAGCAGCAGCAGGCGGTGACTCATTGACGGCAGTGATGATCAGCGGTGGCTCATTGGTGAAATTACGGCAGCAGTGGTTAAACGTCAATAGGGGTTGACAGGTTGCGTTATCGGCGTACGTGCTCCAAATCGGCTAAAAACACTTTGATGCTTAAATTCATGAGACGTTTGCCGTTTACAATGCTTTTGACTATGTATATTCGGTCGTTCATGAATATAGTAATCAAAGTACCTACTGTGAATTGCGAGGGTGTGGATTGTTGTACCAGTGGCAATGAGTCGTATTTCTGCATGACTTCGTTTATTGCAGTATATCAGAACTCCAATATGGCTATGTATTCTTTTATACATTTGTCATTGATATACGACTTTAAAATGTATACATGCAATTAATTGTAATAATTGGTATAAATAGTTTTTGTCTTTGATTTGCATTTTGAATTTGGTATTTAAAACACCTGTTGCTATTTAAAAAAATGTAATTATATTGTGCTTGGGTACACTTAAAGGTTTAAAAATTTAAAATTCATAAATAAATGTATATTTAAGTTTTTCTTCCTCCTCCCAAAAACCACTTTTCAATCTAAGATCACTGGACTGAACTTGTTCGTGATTTTACCTTTAAAATGAAAAACACTGCAGTAATATAATATGTATATAATTTGCTTCTAATTCTGGGTTTTCAATTTAATGTATAAAGTTTTTGACTTCCAGTAAACTATGTAAAACTATGAATAGTGGTGCCTATGGTGTTTATAGGTTTATTTACAGCTCTAGAGTTCATATTATATTTTCTCACTTATAACAAATTACACAAATTAATGACTATATTATGTTTATTGTGGTCATTTTAACTAATTAAATACATTTTTGAAAAAATGCATGGGTTAACTTTTATTTGAATAATCCCTAAATAGTCTACAAAATATAAAGAAAATGTTATTTGTTTGGCTAAAAAAAAAATAATAAATACTTTTTATTAGACTCCGTCTTTAGTTCTGTAGTATTATTAACAAATTTTAGTATTGATGTATCTGCAGAGATTGAAATAGGACCAAGACAATTTTCTTCATCAGATCCATCAGCACACTGTTTTACACCATCACATTTAATGTCCATATTAACACAAGCCCCATACTTACACCGAAATTGATTATTTTCACATCTTAAATTCAAAAAAATTAGTTAAATATAATGGTTATTTTATTAAAATCAACTCACCGAATTGTTTCACATAATGCTAAAGTTTCATCAGACCCATCATTACAATCTCGAGTTCCATCACAAATTGATGTTTCATTAATACATTGACCAGATATACATGTATACTGGTCTGCGCTTTAAAATAAAAATAAATTTAAATTTAAATTTTATGTTATGTTTTAAAATAGACATTTAGCATAGAATATAATATTGTATTGTTTTGAACCTCTGTCTGTATGCTATACCCAGAATAAGATATAGTTATAATATAATATAATATAGTATAGTGTGTAAGCATATTAACATGTGAACCGATAGAGTGACACGGTTTAGGGAATTCGCTGTGTGGACAGTTTTGAGCCCGAGCGAGCCCCTACCGTGTCTCGCCGTCTGTGTAATATTTAGTGTAGTTCTGGCAGACCATCGAGCAGAGCCTCTGTTATTTTCTTAAGTCTAACAATTATTCTGTGTAACTAATTTCTTTTAAAATTGATTATATTAATAAAGTATTAGTGATAACTTAAACACCGCGTATTTATTACTAGCGAACAAACTCGGTTGTGGAGACGTCCATAACATTTTTGGTTATTACAATATATTAAATATGATACATATAAATTATTCATCAATTAAGTTCATTATTTGTTTGTGTAATATTTGATATAGGGGACTAGGGGCTAGGGCTCGTTGAGGTTTTTAATGTCCATCTCTCCCCTTGAACTACCATATTTTCGATTCTTATTATAACATAATAATAATGACTATTATAATATACCAACATTTTGCATGGTGAAACAGTTTGTCGTTTTTCGAGTATTCTTTCACAAAAAACGTCTATTCCTGAAAAAAAAAAAAATTTAATATTGTTAAGTAGTGTCATTATAAATCAGAATTTTTTGTTTTATATTAATAAATTTCTATATTATAATATTAAGTTGAAACAGAAAGAGTAATCATTGGTATTCTTCTTTCTTCGACTCATATTTTAATTTAAAAACATTTTATTGTTACCATACAAAATGTCTTATAATTATAATACATAAGAAAAATTAATAAAATAATTTAAAAGTAAAATACAAAAATAAATAATTAATGTTTAATATTCACACATGGAAATAACAAATAATTTAAAAGTTCTTCTATCGAAATTTTTACAACTTATATTTAAACTATTAAAAATAGATAATTTTATTTCTTTATACTTAAATGTGTAAAAAATTATTTAAAAATAAAATTGTATTTTTGTTTTATGTTAAAGATTCTGTTGTTGAATTAATTATTTGTTAAGATTCAATAAAAATATAGATACTTGGATTTACAAAAAACGCAAAAAACATGAATGATCCCAATGCTACACGGGTTTAAGTAGCAACCTTAGCATACGCAGTGCCACCTGTGGCCGTTTAATCGTGCGACTCATTTTGGGACGTTATCAGAAGCGGAGTTTGGTCTCCTTATTCTAGTCTTCGTGGGTATTGCCATGCCGTTTACGTTTTCGTCGCGGTCACTATTTGTTCTATTAGTCCATGGTCGCGGTCGAACAATGAGCAGCGGTACCCACCGTTGCCAGGTTGCCTGCGCCTTCGCTTATCGTATTCGGGTTTCTGGCAACATTCAGTGTGCATGTACATAATATAGTGCCGCGCCGTGATATTGTTAATTTATTATATAATATTGTTAACGTAATAACCACGTGTTATAATTGTATTCCATTGTTGTAATGGTCAATGGTCCGCGTGAATCGTCAACAATTAATATTAATTATAAACTAAATTTGCAAAATGGTTTGTAAGTCGTATAAACTATAAAGAGAAAATACAAAAAAAAAAGAACTATTTGAAAAAAAAACATAAATACGATAATATCATGTATGGTTGTAAGTCCAAGGTTAGGTTAATCCAAAAATAATTCCACCGCCATAACCAAAAAATAATTTTGTAAAAAATCAAAAAAATTATTTCCATTTTATGGGAAACAAATGCTATAAATGTTTATTAAAATGCTAATAAGTAAATTAAATTTAAAATAAATGTATTCTATCTCAATAATTTATTTAAATAATTTATTTACTTTGCGAGAATTTATTTCAACCAATAAACATGTCTGTTCGTAACTGGACTATTTAACAAATTTCCATGACAAATGTTACTAAATTTGTTTAGTAAAAAGGTCTTAATCTTAATTATTAATTTATAAATAAAATAAATTCTCACAATGTAAATAAATTATTGATATAGAATAAATTTTTTTAAATTTAATTGACTTAGCAATTATTAATGATATCAAATCTTTATAATGCTGAAGATGACCAGTTTTTTTGACTTGGCAACTTTTTACATGGAGTTCGACGAAGTGTTTTTGTTGGGATACATAGAATCGCATACTTTCATCATGTTATTTTTAATTACAAAAATTGAACTCAAGTAAAAGTAAAACAACATTTTTATTATAAGTACGTTTTAACTTAATTTATTATTATATTTTCATATATTAAACAATTAATATATCTACTCAAAGTTCTATATTTTTATATTGTACAAATACGTACCAACAATTATGTATGAGTATATTATCCAGGAATACGTCACTTTCATGGCCAATGATGAATTATACTATTGAAGCGAAACTTTTTAACATATTAGATAAATCATGTAAACATCACTAAACAATATTATACAAACATGTATGTATTTTCTCACTGCAATGTGAATTAACCACTAAAAAATATTTGCATACAATTAATTAACATTGGACTTTATCAGTAAAGTACATCATTTTTAAAACGATCTGTATGTACTGCAATATAATATAAACGATTATAATATCACAATTACAACTACATAACACAGGTCATGTTAAGTCTTCTAAATTTGTATTGCAAAATGCAGGTTATCAGTTGGTGTTGATAATTATAATGTATTACCAAATACATATGGTGGTGAGACCAAATAACAGACTACGTAGATAGGTAATGAAAATTAAGAAAATAAACAAAATTGATTTATAATTCAGTGTATACTGTACGTCCAGCAACTAATTTCGACATAGGTATATATTATTAACTATAATTGTCTGTAAAACTAGTTATTCTAATTTAAAGGGTATTATACGTATATACATTTATGTATTATTGTCATATAACTTATATTTATTATCTTAACCAATTTTTTTTATTAGTATGGTATATCATACCCGTCTGTTTAATAAAAATGTTATTATATGCATTTAATGTATTAGATTATCTTATAAATTATTATAATACAATTAAAAATTCTAACTTAATTTTTACGATATTATAAAAATTGTTGTGTTTATAAGTACATTACTTACGTATTATTCAATAATTTATAAATTCAACTAAACGTTCCGGTGGAGTATGATTGCACGCGTTTTACCTTTTTAGGTATACGATTGCGTGCACTACCAGAAATCAGAATAACAAAGAACATGATTTTAACTATTCAAAGGCGTACGTTTGCGCGTGAAATTGTGTGCAACGTTGCCAAATTGTTATTAAAAAAAAATTTAGTTATATTTATATCATAATCATTTTTAATATTTAAATACAGATACAAATACATTTATTCAGAAACTAAGAATAATATAATATTAAAAAAATGTTATTATGTACCGTCATAATAGAAAAAAATTATTATTTAAAAAAAATATCGTTGAATTTACGTAAATAACACAAAATAAAAAAAGATATTAATTCAAAAACGTGGACAAATTACATTTAATATAATATTTAAATTCAATTTTAAAGTCCCAATACCTATTTCCAACTATGAGGAAATACTTGAGTAAATTTTTTGGTGCTTTATTATTTATATAATTTTTGCTTTCAATTTTCAAATTTTTATAATTCATCCTACGATATTGATTTGATTATTCCTTTGGAAATGGTAAACGGATTTACCATAAACTTATATATTTGGTAACGTTGCTTAAAATTAAAAATAATATAGCGTGCCGTTAAGGACCGCGCGCTATCGTATCGCGCCTATTATTACCTACTAATTATTATTGTTAGTAGGTACTGAGTACATTAACTGTTTTTAGAACAGCCTTTTCCTGTAGTAAGTGTCTACTAAACATAGACGATGTTTGGAAGACATTTATGAGTAACGTATAGCCTATTGATAGCAATAATCGTAATGTTAATAATCAACGTAGTAGTATTCATATCCAAAGTATACATTGTAATCTAATCACTCGAGTTTCTACTCTAAAATTATTGTAATTAAATACAATTTGAATTGAGTGTTGGGACCACCACGTTTAGACCAAAATCCATGCTTAACTATAATATTTAGGTGATTATATCTTAAATTATTTAAATTTTAAAATTTAATCCGATTGTATATTATGTAAACATATGGTAAATGTCTATTGCAGCATTTCATAAATGTATGTTTCCTGTCCCCTTATTATCCCAATATTATTAATTGTATTATTTAATATTATTTTATTAACTACCTATGAAATACATAATCACGATCTATTAAAAAAAAAATTAAACTTATGTTATAATTTCACGTTGTAGTATACCTATTATAGATTACTGATACAGAATATAATTACGTTATCCAACCGTTTTTCGTTACAGTTCCTAAGTGTCTGAGATAATATATTTTTTTATTAAATATATGCTTGATGTTTGAAAAATAGCATTTCGAAACAAGGTGTTCTAGATAGATTATTTAGCTACATCTCTGTCTCGATAATCTTTAAGTACCCAGATAAAATAATATTAATATAATACTATTATTATTTATTAGCGAAAAGAAACATAGTATTCTATAATACATGGATATAATAAACTCACCGTTTAACTCATTCAGCAATGTATTTTAAAATAACTTTTTTTGGATTATTTTAATACGTATTCTGAGTATGAAATAAAGTACTTTTAACATTCTGGTTTTGAATAATATTTTTTAATTTAATGTAATTTTTTTACTTTTGCTATTTATATAATATGTAACAATGTTAATCGCTATTCTAACAAATCTAAACTACTTTTACCAAAATAAGGGTTAAGTTAACCTATACTTAACACAAAAAATATACTAAAAAATGAATTAAAATATTATACAAATAGAAAATACTAAAATTTACTACGTAATATTTTCTGTGTTTAAATTTAAGGAAAGAGTGGGATTCATAAAATAAAAAAAAATTGTTTTAACATCAATAGATGAAAATGTAATTATTGGAATAAATTAAAATTAACACGCGAGAGGTCTTACGATCGTATGTTTCTTCTGCAGCCACTAAGGTTAAATATCCAAAATGAATATTTGTACACTAATTATGCCATTGACTTCATATTACATCTGATATATTAATATATTAATTTATTTATTTATTAATCGGTACTTATTTATATTGTTATGTACTACCTATACGCGGGGCTAAGTTCGGAGCGTACTTTCTTATGATCGACCGAAGGACAAACTATGTAGATAGGTAACAAAAATTAAGTGAATAAGCAAAATTGTATTAAAATTCATTGTATAGCCCTACTGCTACGTCCAGCAACTAATGGTATTTTGACGTAGCTAGTAGGTATAATATATTAATGCATGCAAACTGGTTATTCTGATAATATAGGTAGGTACGCGTTTACATATATATACATAAATATTATAAATTTATAAAAAATTCATATGTTTATGTTTAATATTAAAATAAAATAATAATTCATAAATAATAAATAATTTATTACTCTATTACTCTAATAATAAATGTATAATGTATCAAATGGTGTTTAGAACGAAAAAATACGTAAACTAAAAAAAAATTTTTTAATTTATACCTAGTTCTAACTTCACCAATTTTGGGTTTATAATACATTGTTGATAGATACAATTTAAAAAAATAATTAATTCGAAAATTAAATTTAAAATTTAGATTGCCGTTATATGCACAAAATACATTAGTTAAAAAATTGTAAACCATAGGAATTTAATATGATCCATTAGTTTAGTTAAACGTCCCGGCAAACAGAGTTGAAAAATATTTATAAGGTAACGACTTATGAGTGATAAAGTTTACCCTGTTTTCTGGGACACACGAACGCAGTATATAATATATTTATATTAGATATTAAATAGTATCATACAAGTTTAGTATAATGTTATATCTTATACACATAGGTCATAGGCGCAATTTCAGTTTTTTTACTTGGAGACCTTTTCCACATTTAAATAAAACATACCCGTGGAGAACTCTGTCCTTTACAACTCCTATTCAAATACCATTTTAAATACCAATAAAATATTATTATTGTCACCCAATTTATTATATTTCATATATTATAAATTATAATACATCTATTACTAAAATGAAAAATATTTTTACTAAAACAAAGAACAATATTAAGGTACTTATATATTATAATTAAAACTATCGACTCAAAATTGATAATCCATTCGATAAATCCCATTCAATATAAATTATTGAACAGTTTTTCTCTACTAATATTTCTGACTGAAAAGTATTTATATCCATATTTTATAAGTCCTAAAAAATAAATTATAAAATTGATCTATCTATTAATATTTAGAAAAATTAATAAAAAATTAAATACTATAATTTATACTGTTTAACAAAAAATTAGCACTTATCATAGTTTCTTTAAGTGATTCAATATTTACCATGGAAAACATAGGTACCGACGAATAATGAATCGTCGCTTAAACTTTAGTCAATTATTTCTTCAAACAACATTTATTGTATTATGTATATTAGATAAATAATCAAAAATTTACTACTTCTACTACTGCACGTTATGCTCCTTTATAAATAAAAAAGGTTTGCATGAAATACTCGCGTTATGAGGTTGATTGAACAATAATGGTAAATAACAAATTTTATGCTAATTAATAATAATAATATGAACAACAATTCTGTGGAAGATAGAGCCGGCTGAAGTGGGGAGGTTGAAAATTGTGCTCCGGCACCAGTCCGCGCGCTTTTACCTTACTAAAATAACACAAATAAAACCAAAAATAAGTTTATTCTTAAGCAATAAATTAATAAATGTATTGATATTAACTGTATGGTACTACTAAAGTATCTATAATCAATGTTTATACCTATTAAAGTTAATAATGAATATTATTATTTTTTTTTTTTAAATACTATTGAGTATTCTATTATAATTATATATTTTATTAATGTTCCTACATGTAGTGGTGCTCAATGGGCTATATTGGTGGATGGCAAAACAGAACAGACCTGCTTCGAAGCAGCACGCGCAAAGGTCGGCGGACTAGACCGATATCACATCCGAAGAGAGATAGAAACGATTAGCACTGTCTATATCTTAAGTACAATTTTACGAGTCAATCGGTTTTCTCAGTGGGTGCAAAAACGATACGGATAGGAACAACGACTTGCGCAAACAATTCCAATTTAAATAAAACAATTTGGAGTTGCTAAGCTCCTCCAAGTCTCACCAAATGACGCCTATGGTTGTACATATTTTTTTCAAAATAATTAATATAATATAAATAATAATTTATTATTTTATTATTTTAATGATAAAATCAAAGGATAATAATTATTATTTTTATTAATATTTTATATACGTTAGATTCATCGAACATATTCACTCGTCACCCCCATTCATTTCTTCTTTTATTAATGCATTTATTCACATTACTATTTTAAATCATTTTAAATTCAAATTCTCACGAAAATAAATATTCATCCTTATTATAAACTGTTTATCCTTAAACCGATTTTAACGTAAAAAAGTTGTCACTGGATCAAATTCTAATCAATTTTGTACAAAATCTTATGTGCGTTATTCTTACATCTGTACAAAAATAAAGAGGTACAACTTTTTTTATATATATCCATTTAAAACACAAATTTTTATAGAATCAATTTAAAAACTTCAAGTATTTCTTAGTAAAAAATGTAAAAGATCTTCAACTTTTTAGCTAAGGTTTCCAAATTTAATATAATGTTCCTCATAAGTAGACCATACTGTAACTAAATAACCTAAAAAATCATAATTATAGAATTTTTAGTTCAAAAATATACAAAATTACGTATTTAAGCGACAAATAACGATGTAACTTATTTTTTTTATAATTTAAAAATATTATTCGTGGAAACTTAAAATTTTTACTTATATTATGAACTTAATAAATACACAATGACATTTTGAAAAAAAGTATGTAGATTAATTTTAAAATATTATTTATTTATATGGTCGTAACTCTCATGATTAACTCGCCCTAAAAGGCTAAAACCAATTACGTCTAGCGACTAGCGTACGAATTGTGTTAAGAACTGAAAGATTATTTTTATACATTTTTCTTTAGTAATCCAAAATATTTATAATAATATAAAATGTGGACAAAAAGTTCTATAACAATCTTGGACGAAAAGGGAAAATAGATATTTGGGCGAAAAGCGAATGGTCATTTTTGGGCGAACAGAGTCTTGCCAAATGGGGCTATATATTATGAATTATTAATATGTATATATTTATTTTTTGTCTAAACTTTTTAGGCCCTAGAGCTAATGATCCGCGTATCCTAGGTAAGTTTTTTTTTTATATTGTGGGTCTTCTAATCAATATTAAAGTTATTAAAAACTCCATTGAAAATATAAATATATCTATTATCTAAGTATTTTATTTTAACCACCCGAGTTTCTATTATAAAAAAAACTGTACCTAATCAATTTCAAAGATCAATCTCAAGCTATGCAATAACTTAACATGTATTTGTACATTATCTGTGTAAAAATATTAAATAGTTTCTCATTTATATTTTTTTAAATAAATGGTGTAACTTACAATATAATTCATCACATTTTTCTGTTTAAATAAAATGATGGAACCCCATACAATTTTCATACCTCAAAATTTTACAGATTTTTTTGATTTATTTTTAGTATTTTATGTTATTTAATTTTCAATAATGCAGTAACAAAATAATATCTACTATAACTATTCTATACTACTATTTTGTTTTTATAGTATTAAGTTCACATGCATACATAGTCATAGATTTTCAATATTATATTTCTATAATATAAAAATGAATCGCAATATGTGTTGGTAAGCGCATAACTCAAAAAGTACCCAACGGATTTTAGTACAGTTTTCACTAATCAATAGGTCTAGATTCAGGGAAGGTTTTAATATACATTTTATTTATTTTTTTTTTCCCACCCGGCGTTGCCTGGGCAAAAGTCACTTCAGGTGAAAACCAAGATTTTAAAATGTAAAAAGATGTTTGTATTTCTTCTAAGTGGTTGCTAGGATACCATAAATATGTCTAATTTTGTTTTATTTTAATATTTAATTTATATTTGATATGCCTCCTATAAGACGAAGCAATTTAGGTAGAAGAACCAGAAATGCTAAAAACCAAGCTAATTACCGATCTAATCGTACTGCACAAGAACGTGACGACGGAAATGAACGTGAAAGAATTCGGATATCACAAACGCGTGAAGCGCGAGCGCGACATTCAACTAATAATCGCGCAAGTTTGAATCGAGCTGCTTTCAGTTACGATGTGTCAATGGACTACAGTAACTACCAATGTGTTGTTATTGGTTCTATGAACTCGGTTTGCTCACACTGTAAGGCATTAAAATTCAAAAACGAAGCCAATGGATTGTGTTGCGCAAATGGTAAAGTGAAATTGATACCATTGGATCCACCACCAGAACCATTGTACTCATTGGTTTCAGGAATAGGAACAGATTCTATACACTTTTTGACACATATCCAACAATATAACAATTGCTTTCAAATGACTTCATTTGGGGCAACAAATGTAGTTCGGGAAAATTTTATGCCAACTTTCAAGGTATGTATTATAGCAGTTACTCATAATTATTTTAGCTGACAATCCATTAATTTATACCACACCATAATATTTTTTTTTATTTACAGATACAAGGGCAAATATATCACAGAGCAGGTTCACTGTTACCAGTGTCAGATAGCGACAACAAATTCCTGCAAATTTATTTTATGGGCAATTCACCACAAGAAATTGATCTGCGTTGTGCACATAACAATTTAGTAAAGAGGTCTATTGTAGAACAATTACAAACTTTATTTCATCAACACAATCAATTGATTATATTGTTTAAAACTGCCCTGGATCTGATGCCATCCGATAATCACAAAATTGTAATCAGAGCTGATAAAACACCTGCAGGTCAAAAAACCAACTACTACACGGGCAACGCCGTGCCGGGACAGCTATTTAAAATAAATACCATAATAATATGACCTTCTTTTTTTAAAAATATATTGTTTACATTGATATTACATACCGGAAACTAAACATGAATATATTAACAAGGAATACGCCACCTCTATGACGAACGGTTAGGTGAACTCTAGTTAAACAAGGGCTTTGCATCCGAATTAACCTGAACCCGCAATACCGACAAAAACCCTTAAAAATCAAACATCTAAAACAATATAACCCGTAAGATTTTTTTAAAAAACACCCGTTAGTTTGATTTTGTAGATAGCTTAACATTAATAATACTATTTACATAAATTAGAGGTAAAATTAATTTAAAACCAAAATCCTAAAAATAAACCGAGTTTGGTTTAAAACAAAATATTTTACGCATTCGTGTTATATAAATTATAAATAGTTTTAAAACAATTTGTTTTGAACTTAAGAATTTTTCGGAGGGGGGGGGCAACCTTCAATAAAAAGTTTTAGGTTTTCTAGACTACTAAACACCGGTATTAACCAATATTAACCAAAGTAATAACAGTTAATAACACCCAAACGTTTGTTTAAATTTATTATTCCGGTGTTTGAACACCCGAATACACCCAGTACCCAAAACCCGAAACCCGAATAATTAACTTAGTCGGGAACGCGGATACATCAACAACTTTGGGTGTAACCATTTGAGTATTAAATGAAGGCAAATAAAAAAAAAATTGTTGTTATTTTAATAACTAAGTACAATAATAATAAATATAAAATAATTAATTATAAACGAACAATTTGTTAATGCAAAAGACTATTTAAACATAATATTATATGTATATAATGCTTATGTATCACCTATAATAATGACGAATTAAATTTAATTTAAATTAACAAATGTTAAAAATGAACTGTTAATAATTATTATTATTTAAAAGTAAAAAAATATTCATATAAATATTGATTACAATTACACGTAGAATACATTATTTTTATTTAATTACCATACTATTAGGCTTGGATATATTATCACTTGCATAAGAAGTATATTTGTTATACAATTCACGAATCCATTGAATGTGGCGCTTAACATCTGTAAAAACTGCTATTGAATTATTTGTATTTGGATCCTTGACACTCACTACTCCAGTTAAGTAATAAGATTCAAAATGTAAATACGTTAAGCCTGCACCACTGTCACCTTGATGAACCCCTTGTCCTAAAATTAAAAACATTTTTTCTAAAAATCATTATTTTTAATGGAGTTTATTAATAATTCAGATTTACAGTCCTAAATTCACACACAGTCAGATATGATAAGTACTCGTATATGTTCACTATAGATAATAAATTCTTAAGTTTAATAAGCAAAATAATTCATTAAAAATAATTAGTAAAACTTACAATCAAATAATATTCTAACAATATATAATATAGTTGAATTTTGTTTGTTGAGAAAAAAATGAAAATATATTTTCAAATATTAATATTTATTAATAAACAACATATTACCTAATGCAGACCCAGCACAGAACTTATCAATAGTCACAAACGTTTGAAATCCATTTGTATACATCTTTCGACAAGAATCATGGTCGATGTACGGTAAAGTCGCTTCTAATAAGATGGGACTTTGTATGCCTTTTTCTGTTTGTCCCCAACCAACAATCTGTGAAAGT
Organism: Rhopalosiphum padi; assembly: GCF_020882245.1. Taxonomy (NCBI): domain Eukaryota; kingdom Metazoa; phylum Arthropoda; class Insecta; order Hemiptera; family Aphididae; genus Rhopalosiphum; species Rhopalosiphum padi. The sequence goes on along the minus strand of NC_083598.1, from coordinate 3,542,266 downwards.
ATAAAATAGTTTTATAAGATTATGTAAGATTACACTTCTTTAATATAAACATGTAAATGTTGGTAATGACTAATAAGTATAATTAGTTATTTATAATCTGACTAATTAATGTTTTATCATTTTGATAATCGAACAAATATAAAATAAGAACAATGTTAAAATATGATTTTACAGTTTAAATTATTAGATATTTTTTTCTTTTGTATAATACATAAAAATTCATACAGTCACTTACCTAATATTAACCTATCATACAAACGGACAGTAGTAAATGGTAATATAGTAACTGTAATTTAATTAATAATTTCGATTTATAATTTATTAACAAACAAACCTTTCCTTGAGCTCCATTTGGTACACTAAATTTAGAAGTCCAATCAACACAAGCTGGTGCAACACCAACGCTAATAGAAACTTTGTTTTTCAACACGATAACAGCTATATCTTCAGCATGAAATCCATTAGCTCCATAATAATTTTCTTTTATATAAATTGTTTCCACCTATACAATGGTTTAATTACAAATATATATTATATCATACCTATTATTATTAGTTTTTAAGATACTACTTTTAAATTAATAACTAACATCCATTATTTGAGTGAATTCATTGTCAATTACAGTGTAATCTCTATCATATTTTCCAACAGCAATTTTAAATTGACCATCGTTAATTGATAATCGTTTAGACAGCATATCTTTTTGCCAAAAACAATGAGCGGCTAAAAATGTTATTTATTTTAATAAGTATCCTTCTGTCTCAGGTCTTAAACATATTACTCAGTTTTTACCTGAAACAACTAAATTTGAAGTAATTAACGATCCTCCGCATATCATGTCATACTTGGAACTCTCTTTATTTAATTGATAAATTCCAGTATTCCAAGGAGCTGTTCCAACTTTAGCTTTGACACCATTAGTGATCAATACCGTGCTATTTGTATATAATCTACCACAATCTAAAATTATAATTCAACACAAATATAGATTACAATAGTTTATAAGTATTTTCACCTATATAATAGAGAATAAAACGTGATGTTGAAACTTTGAAAGCTTAAGAGGATGCCAACGCAATATTATAAAATGGCACAATACAAAAATGATTAAGAATAATATTATTAAATGCAAGACATATCGAGTTGTTTTAATGTTCTTTTAAATTAAAAAATATATATATTATTATTTTAAAGGCTAATGTAAAGTGATATACTATAAAAATAAATATTGAGCTCACATCCTCTTAAAAATGTATATCAAACGATTGTACCTGACCAAACAATTATTTGTTAATCTTAAATATTATAAACTTTTATAATACATACAACAAAATAATTAAAATACTATAGTAAGAGAGGTAACTATAAATGAGTGACTTAAAATAAAATGCCATTGTTATCATTGTAACTGTTCCTTCATATTCATTACACATAAATCAATAACAAGATAGCGGGAACCGACTTTTGCCAAATCATCTACATATATAAATATAAGATTAATGATCATAAAATTAAAGAATATAATTACAAGGAATGCATCTATATAGTTGATTATTCCACATCCCGTTAGACTGACAACGTAATTCAATTGGAGTTTCTTCTAGTCCATTTGGCAGTATATGTGTTGGTTTGCATGATGGTATTGCTTTTGTATCATATACTGATAGTTTGGAACAATCAGCATTGTTACCATTTAGAGAACATTTAATATCTAAACTATCTGATATTAGAGGTGGACACATTTCTATAAACATAAACATATTATAAGCAAACATAATCAAACATCGGACAAATAATATTTAAATAGTTAAGTAAAAATTACAATACATAACTTACTGAGACATAGATTTTCAACAGTCGATGTCCATTTTCCATTTCCCTGACAAAGCCTATAACTTTTGGGGTAAGTCATATGATATCCAACTTCACAGTTTTCAATTACAGTTCGAAAATGGTCAATCTTCGACCCGTGAGATAAAATTTCATTTGAACCTTCGTAAGAATATATAACTCCTTCGACAGTCGGTAAAACGCAAAAATTCCTTAAAATATTTACAATTAGCACCATATTAAATAAATATATCCTCTACATTAAACTAAACTCTAGTTTAGTTGATTCTTATTAGACCCATGCTCAATGATTTCTTGATTATAACTATGAATTGTAAAGCCAATGGTACCAATAAAATTATTGAAAACTATAGATTTTATATCATATTGTATTAATCAAAGTAGTATAAACCGAATTTATATCCGACAGCTTCGGTATTTCATTAATAGAAGAAAACGCTAATGCCAACATACTTAACAGATATTTTTTTTAAAGTCGCACTTATAGCACAATAATTATAACAAACAAAACAATTTAATGACAATATTAAGTTGATTAAGAACATTATTATCTAATAAATTCAGTAATAAATAGTTTTTAAAAAGTCTGAAAACAACGCGTATGTTATTCGTATAGCTAAAATAAAATAATAAATACTTTGAATTAGTGTCTGCCGTTTGTTCATTAACAGGTGTTGTTGGTTTTGGTTTTGTTGGTCCAGGGGTTGTATTAGGACCCGGACATTTTTCTTCATCAGATCCATCAGCACACTGTCTTATGCCATCACATTTACTTTCTTTACTAACACAAGCCCCATAATTACACTGAAATGTATACTTTTGACACCTTTAATTTAAAATATTTAGAATTATAATATGGTAGTTATTTTATTAAAACTAACTTACCGAACTTTTTCACACAATGCTATAGTTTCATCAGATCCATCTTTACAATCTCGAGTTCCATCACAAGTTGATGTTTCATCAATGCACTGGCCAGATTTACATTTATACTGGTCTTCACTTTAAAAACAAGAAAAACTTAAATGTAAATATGAGTTATATTTTAAAATTAATTATTATTAATATAAAATATAAAATTAATTAAGTATTATACGAAAAAATAAGAGCATAATATCATTAAAATCGTATACATTATACCTAATACCAACTATCATAAATTATTATACAAAATACAAAAAGTTTCTATGTTATAAATAATAAATATGTATATTAATTATATACAAATGGATAATCAGTGATATACACATTTAATATGATTAACTAAACGTCTTTTTAAATAAAAATTAAACTAAGCATGTTGAAAAACCGCTTACAGGCATTTAGATGGACCATTAGGATTTTGAGAATTTATAGACCTACATTCGGGTAAATTTTCGTCAGATCCATCGGCACAATCATTTTTACCATCGCATTTCTTACTTTTATCTACACAAGCTCCATATTTACATCTGTATGCATATTTTGGGCATCTATATCATACAAACAAACACGTAATATTAAATTTTATTTTTGAAACTATTATCTTGTAGCTACATAAGCTATAGTAATATTTATTCCTTACGTTTGCTTAGAACACAATTTGTTGGTCTCGTCTGAACCATCTGAACAATCCGCACGACCGTCACAAACAGCCGTCGACTCAATACATAATCCATTTGAACATTTAAATACGTCCTCGGGATTTCTGTAATTTATTATAAATTCAAAATTCAAATAAGCAACAAAAATGATTTAAAATGATAATTATTCACATTATATTTGCTATAGTTAGCTTATGAATTAATCATCTTTTCACATAAATATTTTTTTTAATCATCGAATCCCTAAAATGGTCAATAAAGCGATGTAGGAACAAAATTTCAAATGGCGCCTAATCTGACATAATCACGATATTTGTAACTAACATTGAAATATGATTTTAAAAAATATCGTTTATTAATGTCATTATTATTTATCAGATGTAAAGAGTATAATAATTCTTGTAATATAATATTAATATATGAATTATTATATTTTATTTTTTTTTTTTGAAATTTATGCTAAAATATATTATTTTAAAAGTATTAATGACAAAATTTACAAAAACTAATGACTGCGAAAAAAAACGATTGAAACAAAAAACCATTAAGTATGAATTGATGCAAATGTTTACATTTTTTATTCTTAACCCCACGGATAATATTCCATAAAAAAAAGTGTTAGTATTCCGCCAGTTGGTGACTCATGTTATAGAGTACATGAGAAAGTCATGAGAAATATATCAAGTTTGTATGTCATGTATGAATGAGTAATAATTATAATATTTACAGTGTGTATCTATTATATATTTAATCAATATAGGTAATTCATGTATTCTTAATATAACTTTCTTTAAGGTTTTTGGAGTGTGCGTCTTCCCCGAAGCTACCCTATTTTTTAGACAATTATTATAAAATTATTTTAATAAATATAATAGTTACCAACACCGTGCAAGATGTTACAGTTTGTCGTTTTCCAAGTTGTCTGTCACAAAAAACGCCTACTCCTGAAACAATTAATTTGTATACAATATTAAATAGTGTCATATTATAAATCAGAATTTTATGTTTTATATTTATATGGCATATAAACTATAAATCATCGATGTACGAGTAATATACGTTTTTGTTTTAAATAAATATAATGAATAAAAAATAAAAAAAATAAACTATATATTATAATATTATCGAAGTAGAAAAAGTTTTCATTGGTTGACTTCTATCTTCACCTTATATTTTAATTTAAAAATACTTCTTTACTCATTTCATATATTTTTTAGTTAGTACTATTATATCTATGAATGTATCATAAACTATGTGTATATTACCTACTCCTTAAATTAAAAATAATAAAGTAATTGATTAAAATCTAGGACAATCGGTCCTAATGGAAAAATTTCGTATGAGAATCTACGATAAGTCTCCATTATTCTAAAAAACAAAAATTGTATGTACCAATATACCAAAAGATATATTATAAGCACTTATATTTTGAAAATTTTCACAGATATATTATATTTTTGAAACATAAAAAATGTAATAAAATAATTTAAGTTAAATAAAAAAAAAAAGTAATAATTGCTTAATATTTTCATGTAGGCAATACAAATGATTTAAAAATTCATCTACAGTTTGCTAAAAATAGATACCGATCAAAATTTGTATCTCATCTTATTCTATTTGAAAATATTACATAAAAATTGTGTTTAGTAATGAAACTAAAATAATAATTTTAAATAATTAATTATGCTACTGTTACTGTTGCTAATAATACAGCAAAAAAAATAAATAAAAAATGAAGACCAATTGTCCATTTATAAAATTATTATCATGGGGTTCGATTGTTTACATAATACGACTTGTTTTGCGAGTACCAATTATTATATTATATATTTATCATTTAATAAAGAACATAATAATATACTACCTATATCATTATATCAACGTCAGGCTCAGGCACGTATTTGAGGAGTGCGGTGGGGGCGATTCCCTCCAAAGCTCGTATATTATAGTCCATTTTAGTATGTATCTTATAACTTATATAAGATTATAAATATTTTATGATCTGTAATTTTTTATTATAAATTTGTATAATAATTACGAATTTACGATTTAAAATAGTATCAGCTAAATATTGATAATGATTGAGATAGAATATATTTTTTTTTTTAAGAAAAGACGTCGCACCCGCATATATTGTTGTCTCCGTCTTACACACGTACTACATAGGCAAAACGCGTTTACGCAGTCTGAATAGAACTCGCTAAAATTTTGGTTCTTAAGTAAAATATATATATATATATATATACATATTATAAAATTAAAAGATAACAGTATTTTGGATGCCAAGACGCTTAGTTTTTTTCCATTATTCCCAATATAATGTTCATTATAACCGTTTAGAATTTAACTTTTCAAAATTTTAATTTAAAAAAAAAACTCATCGTCTTGCCCTTCAAAATATTGTCATATTTTGATTTTATAACATGTATATTTACTCAAGAACCAAAATTGAGCGAGTTCTACTCCGACTGCATAAACGCGTTTTATCTATATAGTATACGTGTGTAAGACGGAGACAACACATGCGGGTGCGACGTCCTCTTAATATAAGAGTACACCAGTATAATTAATGTATCGTGGAGGATTTGGACTATTCCTAAAAATAAATAATCGACCCTCCCAAGGTGAGGTTTCAAATACGTGTCTGGTCAACATAATATATATGTTATATAGTATTTTATTTGTTTGGTCCCAAAATCATATTTACATAAAAGTAGGTACAAATTTGTACTTACGCACGCATATTTTCGTCATGTTTTTGTAAATTACAAAATTTAAATATGAGTAAAATAAAGAACAAGATTTTATTATGAGTACCTACGTTTTATCTTAATTTATTGATATATTATCATTAATTAAAATATAATCCGAGAATAAATAATACTTATTGTATGTAATAATATACAGTATCAGAATATTATTTTTATAAGTCTTTAAAATTTAAGACAATTTCATCGCTATTCAATTTCGCGTAATTAGTATTATATTTTATATGATAGGTATATTATTATTTTCGAAAAAACTGTATTTTTATATATATTAATAATTAAAAACATTTTAATGTAAATGGATAAATGTATTACCTAAATTGTAATTATTTTATATTATATTAACATGTTTTTCCATTATTTATTATTATATTGTAAACAATATTACTTACCAAAAATTAAACATATATATATTAACGAGGAAAACTTCACCTTCATGGCAAATGACGAATTAATATTGAAACGAAAACGTTTAATGTATTAGATAAATCGAATAAACGTCACAAAAGAATATTTTACAAACATGTAAGTATTAACTTTATGTAATGTATAATAAACACTGAGGAATATCTGTTAGGAATGAATTAATTTTTAACTTAAATCAGAAAAGTACATCGTTTTTAAAACGATCTCTAAATAATAAGTATGTACTGCAATACAATATGAACGACTACAATATCACAATATTACAACTAAACAACACATAATGTTAGATCTTCTAAATTGGTATTGCAGAATTCAGGTTATTAGTCGGTATTGATATATTATTATGAGTATTATGACCACCTAAGCGCACGGCTACGTTCGTTTGAACGACTAAAGAACAGACTGCGTAGATTAGGTAGGTAATGAAAATTGAACAAGAAATCAAACTTGTTTTAAAATTGATTATACAGCACTATTGCTACGTCCAACAACTAATGGTATTATGACGTAGCTAATGGGTATAATATTATATTATTGCATGTAAACTGGTTATTCTGATTATGTTGGTATACGTATACATTTATACATAAATATTGTAAACAATTTATTTATATGTAGGTACACAAGTAAATTCAGAGGATTTTTATATTGTTTAATTATATATATAAATATGTATATTACATTTATTATATATTTAACACAAAGTTCAAAATCGATTTTATTACCATTCCCGTACAATAATCTCGATTCTCGACCATTACAAACACCCAATATATAGTATAACTGCAGTAGTTGTATGTTTAATAACATAATATTCTAATTAATTAGAAGAAACCGTACCAACACATTATCGTATAAAAAATAATTGGGTATTCACGAGAGAATATCAATTAGCAATCCTTGGAAAATTTTGTCAAAGGTCAAAACCCATAAAAAAAACATGTTATAGACCGTTATAGTCTAAATATAGTATATTAAACATAATATCAATTTTAATTATTCTAAATAAACAGTATATTATATTATTAAATAGCTTAATTTCATATTATATTTACGTTATTATATATTTGAGAAAAAAGAATATTTAAAAAAATTCTAAATATAAAAATTAATCCAATTTTATATTTTCTGAATAATAATTAATGATTTTAATAATAAAAACAAAGGATAATGAATTAATTGTTTCATTATTATTTTATATAATTTATACTATTATACAGGTTGGATTCACCAAGCATATTCGCCCTCATTTCTTATTTTATAATCAATTTATTTATATTAATATTTTAAATCATTTGAAATTTAAATTCTTATGAAAATAGATATTAATCCTTATATTTTTATATTTCAATATATTTTTAAACCAATTTTAGTTTTTTTGTTGAAATTCATCATTTTAACAAAATGTTTCTTTTCGAGACATTTATAGACATTTAACATTTTCAATTTTTTCTTAGTCTTTTCCTTATATTTAAAATTTATCTCTTGGTCCGGGGCCAAATATTTGATAATTTAGTACAAAATCGCATATATATTGTTCTTATATGATATAAGTTATATCTGTATAGTGTATATAAAATAATATATTATAAATGTATTAATATATTAAAAAATAAATAGACACAATATTGTTATATATATATATATATATATATATTTTCATTTGAAACTCAAATTTTCACGGAATCAATTTATGAACTTAAAAATGAGACACGAATCTAGTTATATAATGTATAAATATTATTTTTGAACTAAAAGTATTGAATTTTTTTTGAGATCGACAGATCGATTGCTGACAATTTCAAAGACGATCATGTTAGAATTTATTTTTAGGGCCAAGCTCACGAAAATTAATCGAAGTTGTAGTATTATTATTTATTATATTATTGTTAGTAATTAGTAATTAGTTTATAATACTTGTTGTATTTTTACACTTTATGCAAGTATGTTTCTTAATAATTATAGTTATTTAATAATAAAAAAAAATTCCTACGGAAGTCGATCATCAAAGGTTAAGTATATTTTAATAGATCGTGAATAAACAAAGTTTGGTCACCCCTGCTGTATACTAACAAAACTGTATAAATAATTTATTTTTCTTACAATAGTGAAAATACCTATTTCAAAAATATATAATTAATCCTAATGCGTCAATTTCGTCAATTTATATTATAAAAATATTTAAAATTACCGAGATTCGTATTATTGACAAATTAAATGGTAATAGTGAAAAACTATTAAAATTTTTTAAAATTATACAGTTAAATTTAAAAATTTAGTATAAATCATATTTTATGGAAAAATAATGGATTTCATACTAACAAAACTTCAAAAAACACATATAATTATTAATTACAATGGTTAATTCAAATACATATGATCATATGAACTGGATCAAATTAAAAAAAAAACATATTGTAAATTGTTCATTTTCAATGAAGAAAATACCAATAGAAAAACAATTACACATTAAATTATCAAAGATTACTCTTAAACAACGATATGAAATTAATTTATTATATTAAAAATTAAATTACAGGAACAGGCTTTTGTTAAAGAAATGTTGAAAATACTTAATAATAGTGTTTAGTCCGTATTCGTTATCCTCTACACAACAGTGTACAGTATACACAAACGCACGTCGATTCGGATTTGAGTTTTAAGGGGCCTCGCTACGGTTATTATTTAAAGGGAAAAGTTTAAGCAATTTACAATTTCGTAGTTAACGTTGTCTGATCTTGATTTTAAAAAATATTTAAATTCTGTAGATCATACGAAACACTTTCCATATTCAATTTTAACTGTGATTTTAAAAAAATCATATTTTCAAGTTTTTATTAACATTTCATTATAATATAAGATTTAATTTTTAAAAAGTATTCTATACGATTCAATTTTGTGCTGATTTTAAATCTTTTTTTAAAATCAAAATTGAACAGCTTAAACCAACTTTAATTTTATCAAAACTTAAGGTTTTTGAGTTAAAATTGATAATATACCCAGGTCTAGAGAACGTATTTGTATGACAAATTATCGTGAAAATTGGTGGTCAATTTCCAAAGCAATAATACCGTATAAACAGATTAGCATGTCACAAATAGTAGTTGGTTTCAAAAACAAAATGAAAAAAATCATATATTATATATTAACATTTTGGAAATCAAACAAATATGAAATAAGAATAATGTTTGGTGGATTTACAATAATAATATTTTTTTTATATGATAAAAGAACGTTCATTTATGCTATAGAAAAATCTCTCACAGTATTTACCTATCATACAAATAGAAAATAGTAAATGGTAGTATAATACTTAACTTACTGTAATCAAATCATAATTTCGATTTTTAATCATTTAACAAATAAACCTTTTCTTCGGCTCCATTTGATACATTATATTTACCCTCCAATCTGGTGCAACAACAGCACTAATAGAAGGTAAAAGTCAATAAAAAAAAATTGTAATAATAATAAAATGTAAAACTAATTTGTCAAACTTTCAAAAACGTATCTTCTAAAATTCTTTTAATAGGTTATTTTCCTTTTAAATTTCGTATTAAAAATACTTCAATATAGTTTAATAAATCTATTACCTACATTTTTTTTCATATAACAACTATTCAATGTTATACATTTTTATATTGTAAACAATATCAACATAAACATTTCGAGTACGTACCAAAAATTATACATGAATATATTAACCAGGAATTCTTCACCTTCATGGCCAATGACGAATTATATTATTAAAGCAAAAATGTATAATATTATATTCGATAAATTAAATGAACATCACTAAATAAAATTTTATATTAAATTGATAAACGTGTAAGTATTATTTAACTGTAATTTATTATAAACACTAAAAAATATCTTTTAACTTTATCAGAAAAGTACATCGTTTTTACAACGATCTCTAAATAATATGTCCAGCAATATAATTATATACACGATTATAATATCACTATTACAACTACACAGTACATAATGATAGGTTTTCTAAATTAGTTTAGTAGAATTTAGGTTATTTTTCGGTACTGATATTATTACATATACCACCTATGTGCGCAATTACATTAAAATGATCGACCAAAAGATAACTACATAGATCGCTAATTAAAATAATATGAGCAACCGAAATTGCTATACGGTGCATTGTACATCACTACGTCCCGTAGCAGCTAATGATATTTCGACGAAGGTTTACATTATATTAACTATAAAACTAGTTATTCTGATTATAATATGATGTATGGGAATGCTTAAATTTATTTATATATTTTATAAGTGCGTATAAATATATTATACAGTATACACATAAATATTATAAACTATTTGTATGTACATCAGTAAATGTATAATAATTTTATATTGTATTATTATATGGTATATTATATTATATTATATTTTAGAATACGTGATTTACTTATCTAGTTATCTAATATTATACATTAGTAATGTAGATTGGATAGTTTACAAATAAACATATAGCTAATATAAATAATTTATTACAATATAGCATTTTTTAAAAATATAAAATCAATTTTTATTACCATTTGCATACAACAAATTCACAATATGATCTCGATTCTCGATTTTATTAAACACCCAATATAATATGACCGTTGTACCTATGTTTAATAATATATTGTAATTAGTTATCCCTACCAACATATCGTGGAAAAAATAATTGGGTATATATATATATATGAGAAAATACCAATGAGAAATCCTCAATAGATTGATTCAGAGGTCATAACCGAAAATTAATGCGTTATTGTCTTGTATGTAGTAGATTAAACATATCACTTAAAAATTTAAACAGTATGTTAGCTTTTTTTACTAAATACTAATCACGATATTATGTTATTTGACGTTACTATTAAAGTAATTTATTTTAGAATTAGTAAATAAGTCCATTAAAATATTTAATTTCATCAAATTCGAATTTAAAATATCTATAAAAATGGAATTTGGATTTTTAATTCAATTATGAATGCGTTACCGAAATCTAAACATGAATATATTAACCAGGAACACGTCACCTTTGAAACCAATTGTGAGCTCTAATTAAAGCAAATATATTTTAAATATAAAACATAAAATTATAGTTCATTAGTTATATTGTGGGTATGTCCATGTACATTATTCAAAATGAAAAAACTAATAATTAAATAAAACAAAATGATTTACACTCACGATATTATATCTGTAATTTAATATAATATATTATTATAATAAGCCATACGCGCCACACTATGCGGACGGTTACAGACATACTGATTCACTGATTTCACAAAATTATAAATAATAATAAATTGAACAAATATTATCGTTATGGTCGTGGTCGTGGCGATTGTTGTCGACGTACGACGATAACGCAAACAATTGGTTTATAAATAACTGTGAAATAAATAATAATCACTGCAGCTCGGCCAATCCTGACATTTTGTTCGTCTCGAACAAGTTTATCTTTTACAAGTTTTCTGTTACAAAACGCATATCCCTGAAACAATTAATTTGTAAACAATGTTAAGTGGTGTACAAGTGTACAATTATAAATCATAATTTTCTTTTTTATATAATGTTATTAATTATTATGTATTTATATCATGAATATTATAAACTATACACCCGTTGATATATACATTTTTGTCTTAATTAAACAATATCTATTATGTTGAATGACAAATAAATACCTAAACCCTACAACAACTACTATAACAATTTATAATAATTGATTAACTCGAAATGGAAGGAGTCTACAACATATTTTGTTGATTTCTTTCTTCTGTTTAAATTTTTAAGTACATTTTTTTTCTTATTTCGCATATTATTTTGGTTCTTTCTGTTAGATCAATAAATATTAATTTAAGTAAATATTATCCACTCCTCAAATTAAATGCTGTACATTGAGTGTCAAAAAAATCATTTGTATGGTATCTCTTAATTTTAACTAATAAAAAAAAAAACTAATAGAAAGATTTCTCCAACGATATTAACACAAATACTTAGGGCAATCCGTTCAAGTAGTCAAAGTCAGGCCCACGATGAAATTCTACAGTTTATACTATTTTAAACGACGATGAGTTCTCCATAACTAGCTGCGAAAAAATTGGAAAACTTGCTAAAATTATTATATTAGATCGTCGTGGTGCTGCGTCAACTGTAACTTAAGGTTTAATAATAAATAATTAAAAAATAAAAATATACATAAATATAACATTCCATAACACGGCGTTTCAGATAGATTATTTAGCTACACCTCTGTATTGGAAATTTCTAAGTATCTCGTAATAATACTATTATAATAACTAATAAGTAATAGTATTATTTATTAGAAAAAAGAAACAAAGTATACCATAACTTGGATATAATAAGCTCACTATTTAACTCATTCGGTTATATATTTTTAAATAAAATTTTTTCGAGATTTGTACTTTTTTGACTCGATATTCTAAAAAAAATTAAACAACTGAATACAAAAAATTAATTAATTAATAAAAATAGAAAACAATCGAATTCAATACATAATATTTTATGTGTTTAAATTTAAAGAAAAAGTAGAATTCGTAAAATAAAAAAAAAAACGATGTACAGTCTTAAACTCCTGAAAGTAGGTACTGTGTATAATAAGTAAATGCTTATAACACACTAAATCTTAAGGTTTATTAAGTTATAATAGTTTGTTATATTTATATCAGTGGTAATATGCTAACAATATATACAATTGAATTGTATTCGTAGAAAAAAATGAAAAAAATGATTTCAAATATAAATAATTAAAATAATTAAATATTTTATTACTTGATGCAAATCCGGGACAAAACTTATCAATAGTTACAAACTTTTTAAACCATTGGCATGCATAGTTCGACAAGAATTATAATCGATGTACGGTAGAGTTGCTTCTAATAAAATGGGACTTGATACTTAATTTTTAGTTATTCAACAACCAACAATCTGTAAAAGTATAAAATAATTATATAATGTATAATTTCTCTCTTTTAATGCTATATAAATGTTGGTAAAAACTAATAAATATATTTAGTTAATTAATATCTGACTGATGACATTTTTATCATTTTAGAAATCGAACAAATACGAAATAAGAGTAATATTTAGTGATTTTACAATTTAAATAATAAGATTTTTTTAGTATTCTTTTATACTATTATATAGAAGAGTCTCTAACATCTTACAGTAGTCACCTATGATATAAATGGACAATAGTGGATAATAATATATAGTACATGGCTGTAATTAAATCATAACTACAAAATTTATTTTGACAAAAAACCAACCTTTCCTTAAGATCCATCCGTTACATTATATCTACCATTTCAATGAAATCTTTAAGCTGCGCCCCGTTTGTAAATTATAAAAAACTTTTAACTTATTAAAATAAATCTATGATGTGTACTTTTTCGATCAAAATGTATTTTTATCCAAAACCATATAATAGTATTTATAAAAATACTAATACGTTATCGAATAACTATTGCGGTATACGATAACTGATGATTATCACTACATCTGGCATAGGTCTGCTAGTACTTTAATCAGTGAAGTCACGATGGCCGAACAATATGTATCACAGCGCGAAAATAGCTTAAAAATAATTTCAAATTTTAAATTTCGTAAAATAAATCGGCCTCTAAGTTCAGGTGAGGTTAAGTGGCGATGTACAATCAAAACTTGCACAGCATTTTTAAAAACGGTAGGTGATGACGATAGAATCACTGAACAAAATTTAAACCATATTATAATATGGCTGTAATGAACCAAGTATAAATAAGAAATGTTATTATTTGTCCTAATATTGTACTTTTTAAAATTATATATATTTTTTGATTTTTAATTTTTAATTTTATGATTTTTTAATTACTATTAATGGCTGTATTGAATTAAGTATAAATTAGAAATTTTAATTTTGTAAAATATAGCTTTTCAGTCTTCATTTTTAAAATTTTACTACGGCGCAGTTTACAATCGTCGCAATTTTTAAGTTATTAAAATATTTATATTAAAATTAACAAACCTAAAAAATAGTTGTACAGTATACCTAAGGTGAAATATTGAAGCTGGTATTTATTGTGCAAATATATAGTATAGCGTAAAACCATAAATATCAAAATGATTTAGGGTATAATAAAATGTAGATAGGTATGATAATATAGATAATAACTAGGGCTGGGATTTTGATGCAAAGGCATCTTTTTTTCTGGTGTTTTGAAACATTGGTCCGTAAGTATAAAATGTGTTTTGGGTGATACTGATTATTTTAAAGAATTTTTTATTTTGCATTTTTTGCATTTTTTGACAAAATTAACTCTTAAATGCATTTTTAGGACATTTTTTATGTTTTTAGTGCATTTTCTTGGTTTTTAGAGCATTTTTCATAATTTCTTCATAAAATGAACGAAAATTGTTGCGATTCACAAAAAACTTTCGGCAAACTGCTGACGGTACGCTAGGGTTTTCCCCGAAAATTATCACCGTTATATTATACCTATTATGAATTATTATTTTTATTACACCATACATACATACATAGGTACAAGTTATCGTCGATAACAATTTTATCATAGCTAGGCTTAGATAACTATTACTGAATTAGTAACCAATTAGTACGTCCGCCGTCGTAGTCTCGATAGCATTCGTTGTGTTTCGTCGTGTCGTGTTTTTTCGTGTGATTCATAAGTTCAATATGCCGAAAGTAAAAACGTCGAAATCAAATCGATTAACGAAATATGTAAATGAATTCGGTAAAGAATTTTTTTCTACAGACGGTGAAATATTATTTTGCAAAATATGTGAAATAAAAGTGGCTTCTGAAAAAAAATTTACCGTTGTACAACACATTTCCCGAGATAAACACGTTCAAGGATTACGTCGCCGAGAACTTAAATCGGACCAACAGGTATCCACAATGCAATTTATAAATGAAAATCAGCTATCTCCGTTTTCTTATGATTTGACTAATGCCTTTCTTTCGGCCAATATACCACTTAATAAACTTGAAAATCCAATATTAAAAGGTTTTTTAGAGAAGTATACCAATAAATCAATTCCTGATAGATCGTCAATTAGAAAAAATTATGTAAGTAAATGTTACAATAATACCATGAATAAAATAATTCAATATGCAGCAGATAAAAAAATTTGGGTTTCTTTGGACGAAACAACCGACGCAGAAGGACGTTTTGTTGCAAACTTCATCGTAGGTACGTTAGAAGTCGGTTGTCCTGGAAAAACATTTCTTTTAAACTGTGAGGTATTGGAAAAAGCGAACCATTCTACTGTTGCTAAAATGTTCAATAATTCTCTATCTTTATTGTGGCCTGGAGGTATTCAATATGACAACGTATTACTATTTGTAAGTGATGCAGCACCTTACATGGTGAAAGCTGGAAAGTCAATCCAGTCATTTTATTCAAAAATGATACATGTGACTTGTATTGCACATGCCCTGCATCGAGTCGCTGAAGAAATAAGAGGGAATTTTTCGAAAGTAGATAAATTAGTTTCAAATGGGAAAAAAATATTTTTGAAAGCACCTTCCCGCGTAGAGAAATTTAGAGAAATAGCAAAAGGTATACCTTTACCGCCGCAACCAGTTATAACTCGTTGGGGAACGTGGTTAAACGCTTCAATTTATTACTGCGAACATTTTGAATCTATCAAAGAAGTTGTCAATGCACTTGACAGTGAAGACGCTATTTCTATTAAAAAAGTGCAAACAGTAATTAAAAGTTCTAGCTTACACAGGAATTTAATTTATATAAAAGCGCATTTCGGTACATTGCCTGAATCGATTACTAAATTAGAAACTCGTGGACAGACTTTATCAGAATCTTTAAGAGTATTAGAAGATATAAGAGTTTTAATAAATGAAGCACCAAATGAAATTGGTACTGCAATAAATAAAAAAATGGAAAATGTTTTGAATAAAAATAAAGGGTTGAAAATACTACAAAATATTTCAAAAATTATAAATGGTGAAAAACCAGATGAAAACAACATACCGGAAGATATAACGACGGACGATATTTCACACTTTAAATATGCTCCAGTATCATCAGTCGAAGTCGAAAGAAGTTTTTCTACTTACAAAAGTATATTGTCCGACCAACGACGATCATTTTTATTTGAAAATATAAGACAGCATATCATTATTCAGTGCAATAGCGATTTTGTTCAGGTTAGTATTAATAACAACTAGCAAAAACAAATTAAAATGTTAAAATTTTTTTTTAAATTATTATTTTAGAATGAATGATTAAGAAAACAGAAGCATAAAAAAACTAAAGAAGCAACAACGTACAATAAACAAAAAAAAAATACATTACTGTAGTATAATTTAAATTTTTTTCTAATTTTTAACCTATAATAAATATAATTTAAATGCATTTTTTTAGTGCATTTTTTGAGTTTTTTAAGTCATTTTTGCATTTTTTTAAGGGCATTTTTTGAGATTTTTTAGGGCATTAAAATCCCAGCCCTAATAATAACAATTATTTCAGGTAAAAAATAAAAAAGGTTCGTAAACAAATAACAACCAAATGTATACCATATTATTAGATCAACTTATATATAAATAAATCAAAATTTAATTAAATAGTTCCTTAAAAAATTAAAAATAGATTTATGGTACCTTTGAATAAATAATATTTAAAAATAAATCAAAAATGTCATTGCATATATAGTAAAATGCATAAAAATTAATATACGTATAACATATTTACACATATTTCGTGTGTAAAAGTTTAAAACACAAATAATGTTTTTGATTTATAACAAGATAATAAATTTCGTCACCCGACATGATACAGCTTTACAACATTCGAAATTCGAATAAAACGATATTATGTTGATTAGGCCCTAAAGTAGATTGCAACTTTATAACACCACCAACAAAAAACTCGTTATTATGCAATACTTCGTGCAACATTATGTAAGTATGATGAGGAAATCTGGTACTTATATAATTGATTGTCACTTAATGAATGCTTAGGTGTTGATGAGACTTGTAGTGCAAAAGTGCAGCTTAAAATATATTATAATTATTTAAATTATATTACCTGATTACTAAGTCAAATACCTTTATCAAATCAAATGGTCATTATTTTCACTTGAAAATCAGAACTGCAGAATGTCGTTGATGTAATAAACCTTTGACCAAGATATTCGTTCTACTATGATTTTAAAAATATAGTAATTACAGTATATACATCAAATATCTTCGTCAGTATATTATATAACCTTAAAAATTGGGAATATCTGACCTGAGAATAAACGAATAAACTTTTACTCGGCAAAGAAGGTGCATTTACCATTTATACAAATATTTGAATAGACAAACAGTAAAAATATTTTTCGAATACATTTTGGATGTATAATCTCATTTTATTTAATTAGGAATTTGTTAAAATTCTGGTATACGGAATTTCGAATATAAGTACTTAAAGACCATATTTAAAATTGGTGAGATTTTTTGTGATTCTAAACTCTAAAGAAGTATTCCGTGGTGTTCCAAATTTTGGTTTTCGAATTGAAACACTCTTTTTTCTGATACTTTAATATATAATTCTTTATACGACATATATGATACAGCTTTACAACATTCGAATTCAAATACGATGAGGAACAAGCACACCGGATAAAATAAAAATTATGCACCAAATACAAATGAAATAGAGTAATAGTTTAATATTCATGCAATAATACATATAATGATTTAAGTTCACCTATCGATTATGCAGTAATATTTTATAATAATTTATCGACTTCACTAAATTAATAATATAACATTTAATAACAATAATAATTTACATTAATTAATTAACGGTTCATAAAAAGTCATTGAAGCGGCTAACATCGAATTCAAAAATACTGTGTGACATAAAACCGTGATATTCAAGTCATCGGTTGTGATGGTAAGATTTATAAATATATTTATATATAATTGCAATTTGTTTTTTTACCTAGCCTGATTGAGGTACGTAGTACGTACGGAACCAAGTTGCAACAATCGTCAACCATTTTAGACGGCAATGTGCATTTACACAATTCCGGGTCGACAGCATTTGCGCATATGTAACACGTATCGTAACACGTGCACCACTCATTCTTCGCACACGATGACTCGCAATCGGCTAGAGTAGAACTGGCGGTCACCTTCAAGACAAGTTTCTTCACAGATAAGACAATCAAACGTTTCATTGGTTGGACCGAGAACGCATCTATGTTTCTCCGTTGAGTAGCAATCCGAGTACGTGATTGTCACTTAATGAATTCTTAGGTTTGAGCGGACTTGTAGTGCAAACATGCAGCTTAAAATATATTATAATTCTTTAGATTATATTTCCTGATTACTAAATCAAATACCTTTATCAAATCAAATAGTCATGATTTACACTTGAACATATATATTTATTATGTAACCTTTAAATTTGAACATATCTGACCTGGGAATAAATGAATAGACTTTTACTCACAAAGAAGGTATGTTGACCATTTATATAAATATTTGAATAGAAAAGACAATAAAAATATTTTTCGAATACCTACATTTTGGATGTATAATCTCGTTTTATTTAACTAGAAGTGTCTTAAAATTCTGATAAACCGAATTTCGAGTATAAGTACTTAAAGACCATATTTAAAATTGCTGAGATTTTTTGTACTACTACAAAATAAGTATTCCGCGGTATTCCAAGTTTCGGTTTTCGAAAGAAAACACACTTTTTTCTGGTACTTTAATATCTAACTCTTTATACGACATGATACAGCTTTAAAACATTCGAAATTCGAATACGACGAGGAACAGCACACCGGATAAAATAAAAATAAAGCACCAAATACAAATGAAAAATAATAATAGTTTAATAATCATTCAATAATATATATTATAATAATGGTTTAAACTTTAAGTGTACCTATCGAGTACACATTATTATTTTACAATAATTTATCGACTTAACTAAATTAATAATTTAACAATAATAATTTAAATAAATTATACAATAGAATTGAATAATAATAATAATATAATTTAGGTATTTTTGTTTTTTTATCTACAAACGAATTAACGTTGATTTGTTGACAATAAGTCATTGAAGGTGCTAATATCGAATGCAAAAATATTGTGCGACACAAAACCGTGATATTATAGTCATCGTTGTAAAGGTCGTATGTGTAAATAATAAATTTATATATAATTGCACCTATTTTTTTACCTAGCCATTTTGAGGTACGTACGGAACTTCGTTGCAATCATCGTCAACCATCGTAGACGGCATTTCGCAACTCACAAATTCCGGGTCGACAGCTTGTGCGCACACGTAACACACATCGCTGCACAAGCACTGTGTCTTGTCATCACACCATGCTATGCAATCAGCTTTAGAGTAGAACTGAAAGTCACCTTCAGGAGAATTTTTGTTACAGGTAAGACAAAAATAAGTATCGTTGCTTAAACCGAGAACACATGTTTGTTTTTCCTCTTTATGGCATGTCGATTTTATGCATTCTTCACACGTGTTGAAGGTTTCCTTCGATTGGGTGGGATCAATGTAAAAGACATTCAACAGTACTGTAACAGCAAATACAGAGACGACGGCGTGCGAAATAACAAACATATTATTTTGCGGTTATGTATATTGTATAATAAATATCACTGTAGGTATTTTATATAAAAAGCATGCAAACAAGTTTCAACTGAATTTATAACATATGACTTAAATAAATCAAAATGTAATTAAACAGTTCTGTAAATACCTTAACAAATTAAAAATAGATTTATAGTACCTATGAATAAATAATATTTTAAAATAAATTAAAAATGTCATTGCGTATAGTTAAATTTATAATAATTAATATACATATAACTTATTTACACATATTTCGTATGTAAATGTTTAAAAACAAATAATTTTTTTGATTTATAACAACATAATTAATATCTTTACCCGACATGATACAGCTTTACAAAATTCGGAATTTTAATATAACGATCAACAGCTCACCAAATCAAATAAAAATAATGCACCAAATATAAATAAGATAGAGTAATACGTAGTTTAATATTCATACTTCAAATTTCATATTATTTAAATGTATACATTTATGTATGGTACTGGATGGTTTGCGTAGAAATACTAAAAATACAACTTGTTTGTACACAAAACTGCTACCATTCGATAGCGTACGTTAAGCCTTAAACCATGTACATATGGTTTGCGCACAGACAACTTTTAGTTACCTTGTATGACCTTGCATGATTATATTTGTTTATTAATAATTATTAATATTCATTATAATATATAAAATTATATTACATTTAAATTAATCATAAGAATTACGTGTCTAATATTTTTTTATTATTTTTATTTAAATTAAAAGATATTAAATATTTAAATGTCATATTTATCTCATCTTTTATCGTAATTTTGAATTTTCCACCTATACTTATTATAAGAACTCACGCGTATGTAGTTGAGTTACCTAATTAATATCTGCAGTAATAATATCAATTATCATCATGGAAATTTCAAATAAAATTGAGGATACCTTTGTGGAATTAATTAGTATTTGTCCCGATCAAGAAAATGGAACAATTTTTTCTGATTACGTTTTGCAAACATTTGTTTCACCCGACGGTATATTTCCACCAATTGTGAGGGCTGGTGAAACATCACTAAATTCTAGGTAAGATAAACAGCTGTCTGATTAAAGATTTTTTTTTTATTTAATTTATATTTTCACTTTTAATTTAAGAACTTAAAATGGTCCGGAAAGGTTTCGCCGTACTTTTAACAGACAGTTTTATACGGCCACCCTCCAGTTCCAGTAGTAATTTCTATTTTAATTCAAACAAGCTGAAATATCCACAAAATTGTATACGATCACTCAAAAAGGTTCTGCTAATAAAATGGCAAAAAAAAATAAACTACGACTCTGTGATAAAACTATCGGTTTGTACAACAATTATTAGAATAACAAAACACCTGACGAATTAATCAATCATTTAAGTGAACTTAACCAATTTTATAAACCTAAAAATGTATATTGACTGTATACTCAATACTCATATACTTATATTTTTTTGTATATTTTATATTGAATTTTTATATTTTAATTTGTATACGAATTTGGACTAAATTATTAATAACTCTTAACCCAAGCCAAATTACATAACTTTGTAAATTATTTCAATGTATTGTTTTTTTAGATTTATTAATTATAACTAATCATTATTCAATATTCTATATCTCATATATCAATATTCAATATTCTACATCGTGGGTGGTTTTAATCTACAATCCACTCTGGCCCACCAGAGAACGCACCTGTACGGTGACCAAAATGCGTCCAATCAAGCACATCACACACCAATTTCACATACCGATTACGGATGCATCGATCGCTGCCATCAGTCTACACGCACGAAACAGCTGTTACATAACTATTATGGATTAAAATAAATAAAACATAAATATCGAATGTTCCCCCTATTATATATGGGGAAACAAATTCACCCATTATTTTCTATATTATGTGGATTAGGCCCTAAAGTAGCTTGCAACTTGATAACCACGAACAAAAAAACTCGTTATTATGGAATACTTCGAGCAAAATTATTTAAGTATGATGCGGAAATCCGGTACTTATGTAATTTATTGTCACATAATGAAAGTCAAATAGGTATATCAAATTAAAATGTCATGATTTTCACTTGAAAATCAAGACTGTAGAATATCGTTGAAGTAATAAACACTCACCGGAGATATTCGTTCTATTATGATTTTAAAAATACAGTAATTACAATATAATATGTTTGAACAGCAGTTCCGAAGTCGAACAATCACGGTTTCCTGCTACGCCGATGTTTAGGGGAACGAGATTGGATAGTTGAGGAGTGGGCATGAAGATAGTCAATTGATGATAATATATTTTACGTGACCCTGGGGGTAGTACGTCGGATCTGTGCGTGGCGGTGTGGGTGGAACAGTTGTTAATGTTGAGATATGGACTGTCTCCCGGCGTGACAGACAACAGTGATGAAGTGGATGTTCACGGATTCACGGCAAGTTCACGTATTACGACGATACCCCAATGGGCCCAATGGGTGATTACGAGTGATGCCCGCGAAGATAGGTGACTCGACGGCGGACCTGATTAGCACCGCAATCAGCAACCAGTTCGTAGACGACGCGGCGGAGTATATATGTATTTATATTTATATGTATATAATATGTGCACGATGGCGCGTAGTTCGATGGCGACGCGTACTATTACACAGCGGCAGATAGAAAAAATAATAAATACGACGGTAGATTATGCCGGACGTATTGACGTCGTGACGGTGGATAAGATAAATTATAAACAACAAGCGAATGACTTTTATCGGCATTGACGCAAATCCTCATTAAATCCTAGAGGTGCTTAAGCCCCAACAAAAATTACTCATCACAAACCCGAGAGTGGCTTGAGGTCCAACCTCACACTCTCTATTACTCTCAATAAGTGTTGTATGTGTTAACATTTAAAATAATAACTTAATTTAAAAAAAATAAATAAAAATTTAATAAATACAAATTTTAATATCAGTCACTTATGTCTTATACGTAAGTTCTAACAAAAAAAAAAAACAGTAACTTAAAGATAAATTAACATGTATATCGTTTATGTACAATATAATATTATGAATTTTAAATTAATCGATGATTGCAGAAACGATATGGGTCAATTTTTTAAAACTTTCGGATAATTCATAAAAAGTGTATAATTTAAATAATTCTGAAAAAAATTCTTATTTAAAAATGAATACTTGTAGAAATATATAATAAAAACGTTATGACTAAAGCCGTTTTTCCACTCAACACATAAAGCACGTGTTTTGCTAATATCTAAATTTCACAAAAAAATGTGACTTGTGTCGTTTTTGTAATCATCGATTCAAATATATTTTAACAATAATCAACTATAATCATTTTCTTAATAAACCAACATATTTCTACCACAGAATTATTCCGTGCTTCCGTAATCGTATTAGTTACTAGTTAATATGGGACAATTTGGCACAATTCCTTATCACTCTAACAAATATTGTCTTCATACTACGGTAGATTTATACCAATACATAATTAATTATAGAAGGTATAACGGAATACAATGGAAAATAATTGGGGGTTCTTAGCACCCTTAGCGCCCCTGGGATTTGCGCCAATGCAGTTTTATGGTATAATATAGTATAATAATATTATTATGATACAGACATTTCGACGGCGGCTACAGTTACACACACACACACACACGAGCGCGCGCGCGTGACACCTGTACGGACGACAGTATACACACGACGCACGGTGTTAGACTAAAGAAAAAGATAATTATATTTGCATAAACGGAACGGAAGATGCTGATAACAAATTGCGTAAAGGCACCGACGACTGTTCGTATCGCGATAGCCGCTAGGGCGGCAGTGCGGCCTTGATAATGACCGGACACTCGTAATTATTTTGATACGGCGGCAACAATATAATATATACATCGAATATCTTCGTCAGTATATTATATAAACTTAAAAATTGGGCATATCTGACCTGAGAATTAAGATTATTCGATTATAATGTGTTTCACTGTTAATTGGACGCCACAGACTTCGCATGTAGGGGGTTCTTCCTTTGCCATTAGGTACCCATGTATAAGTCGTGTATGTCCGATTCTTAATTGATTTAGTATCGTTTCTTCTTTTCTTTTGAAGGAAGTACTTATCCACCTTATGGTACTCCTTTTTATTGTATTAAGTTTGGTGGTTTGTTGCAGGGATTGAAACTGACCGAAAATAACTGGTTTTGGAACTAGAACCCTTTGAATTTTGGGGACCGGAACCTCGCCGAAACTTTAATTTAAATTAATTTAAAAATCGGAAGCTTGCCGGAACCGTTACTTTTTTGTAAAGGCTTTTTACGATTAATTTCGATTTTTAATAGATTAAATAGTATACTATAGATATAGTATGTGGACATGTGGTGATAATAAATAATCAGTTTGTGATATTTTAAAATTTGAAATACCGAATAATATTGATACAATAAGTGGTAATTAGTAAATAATACATAACAATTAAAGTATAAACTGATGACAAAAATAATTAAAATAGAGTTGACAACCTTCAAACAAACAAATCCCACTCAGTTAAAAAATTGCGCACTTTATAAGACACCCTACTATATATTAGATTTAAGAACTGTAATATAAGTTACTGAAAATGAATCATGTATTACATTTTTAAACCTTAAGTATAAAACCGAAAAAATGTACGAGTTTCCAACTACGTGTAACAATTATTTGTGAAATAGTTGATTTCAAGAAAAATATAATACATAATGAAAAGATTTCATAGATATACTATTAAACATATCAACACGGCATCACAAGATGATATTTTCTTCGTAGTTCTTCCACGATATAATTCCGATATAATTTTAATCACGTATAAATTATTCACCTATCAAATTAACAAAAAAAAAAAAAAAAAAATACAACAATATTTAAAATTTTGATGATTGCGTAATATTTAGTTAAACTTAAAACTAGAAAATAATTACCTAGTATTTATTTATTTTTTTTTTTTTATAGAATTTTATATTGTTACTAACATTAATTTAATATTAACTGCAAACGATATTATATGAAAAACTGTACCAAGAAGATACTAAATAAGTCATTATTATATTAAAATATTTAAATGTAAAAAAATTACACTATACCTACAATCCAAATTTCCAAGCCGATTTTTTAATTTAATATGTGTTTAATATATTTATATCGAAGAAAACAAATAAACACATACATAACTGTATTCTATGCTAATCCGAAAAATGTCATTTTTCATATTTTATTTTATACACAATGTCTTCGGAAAAAACGTGTGGTAGTAATATCGTAGACTCCAATACTCCATAATATACAATAGTGTATACCTATTTGCGTCCAAAACCGTCGAAAAAGACCACATTGTCACCGAAATGACTGATACAATTGTGGGTAGTTGATTGGTGTGGTGAAAAATATTCGCAGTGCAGTTAATGGCTGGGACACATGTTCGGTATACATTTGGTCATTATCAATGTCTATTTCGTTATTTGATTTTTCGTCTACGACGTTGAGTGCGTCAATACAATTTATTGGGAGTGATATATGTGAATTTGTTGTGGTCGTTATTATTCCCTTTTTATTTACATGGGGTACTTCAGGTACTTGTGGATGAAGGACGTTTTCCATTTTTAATTACCCATTTTTTTGTCAGCTAAGGTGTTCTGTGTGTTTTTCTCTGTGAGCATTTTAATGATGAGGTTTCAAGTTTTCTTATTTGAGTAGCTCTGTATAGTGTTGAGTATGGAGGACTGGCTATCGATAAGCGGATTATTCTTGAGAAGCTTTTTATTATTATACTAGATTATCTTAATGCGTCAGCTGTAACTTAAATTTTAGGAATAGGCTAAAAAAAATATATATAAATGTTTATCGTGAGGGGAATATTTTATTTTCTTGCCGTCATTTATGGAGATAGATCTATAAATTTGTTATTTTTGAATAAAAACAAAGTTATTATTTAAAACATTTTTTAGAAGTGTACTTCTAAAAGTGGTAAAAATGTTACAAACGGTTTTTTAATAGTTTTTTTTTAACACATAATAACTCGTATATTATTTTGGTTGGATAAGATATTGTTTTCTGACTCTGGCTGCTGTGAATTACAATAACAAAGATAAAACAAATTTTATAATTTCACATTATATAGTACCTATAATAAGTACCAATGCATAATAAAGTTACGTTACCCGACTGATTATTCATTAAAATGCCTAGAAATCTAAGATAATATTATTTTTATTTAATAATATGTTTGATGTTTGAATAATAACAGCCTGTAATACGGCGTTCTAAATAGATTATTTAACTACAACTCTGTATAGAAAAAATTTCTAAATATCTCGATTTAAATTATAATATTATACTATTATTATTTATTATAAAAATTAAAATTAGTACCTATCCCGTAATATATGGATGTAATAAATTCACTATTTAACATATTTAGATATGTATTTCTAAATGACTTTGTCAAGATTTATTGAAATTGAATACATATTCTGAATAAGAATTCTTAAAATCAAAAAATGTTGTTTAAGCATCAACACATAAGAATGTAATTAAGTTTTATTTAAACAAACAAATGTGCAAAGGTGAACTGTTAAAATTGTATCACAAAAGTAATAATCTAATCATACATAAATATTTAAATAATGATTTTGATTACAATGAGAATAAATTATTTATTATTTATATTGTTATTTGTATATAGTTCACGAATCCATTTAATGTGAAACTTAATATCTGTAAAAACTGCTACTGAATTTTTTGTATGTGGATCCTTGACACTCACTACTCCATTTAAATAATAAGAATTAGAATATAAAAACGTTAAGCCTGCACCACTGTCACCTTCACGAACCCCTTGTCCTGAAATTAAAAATATTTTATTCAAACCACAAAAATATAGGTATAGAAAATTATTCTAAAAATCATTAAAGGGGCCTCGCTACTGCCGTCAATTTTAACTCAAAAAACCTTAAGTTTTGACAAAATTAAAGTTGGTTTAAGATGTGCAATTTTGATTCTAAAAAAAGTTTAAAATGGGCAAAACATTTTCTATAGATCGTAATTTGTAAAAATTAAATCTCTTATTATAATGAAGTGTTAATAAAAATTTGAAAATATGATTTTTTTTTAATTTATAATTAAAATTAAAAACGGAAAATGTTCCGTACAATCTACACACATTTTTCTGCAGAATTTAAATGTTTTTTTCCAAAATCACAATCAGGCAACATTAACTGATTAATTTTGTCAAATCATTTAGTAGGGGAGACCGGGTCTAGTTGTAACATGGGGTAAGATGTAACATAGGCGTTAAGTATTTGTAAATTGCTTCTATAGAATTCTAATAGATAGCGTTAGATTCATAAATAAGGATTATTATATGTTTTGTTGTTATCAGAATCATGTTGTAATTATTAAAGCGATAACAATCATAAAACTAATTTTATCAGTAAATAGTGAAAATATTTTGTTATCTTACTATTCAGTTTGTTATCACAGTTTTAAAACTTAATCACAAGTTTCAGTCACACTTCGATCCAAATGTTGTGCAGATTTAATTGCAACAACACTCATTAGCGTAAGTATTATATTACCTTTTTATTTACAATAAATATTAAAAAAGTCATGTTGGGATACAATGTAACAAACTGTTTGGGGCTAGTTGTAACACATTTTTTATCATAGTGTTTATTTTAAACAAATTCACCATTTAATTATGTCACACATGAATAGTATTTAAATAACATATTAATTTATTATTACACATTTATACTTTTATAGAACTTTCAATATGCCTAGACACTATATAAGAAAAACAAATAGAGGATTCACAGCAGAGTTGATTAAAGCTGCTGCAGATGAAGTTATCATTGAAAATAAATCAGTAAGAAGTACTGCAAAAAAATATGATTTGTGTCATGTCAGTCTGTCGCGGTATGTAGCAAAATTTAAAGCTAGTATGAACAATGGTGATGTTAGTACACTAAATGTAGGATATAAGGGGCCTAAACAAGTATTCAGTGTAGACCAAGAACAAATACTATCTCAATACATAAAAAATTCGGCAGATATGTATTTTGGACTCACCCCCCGTGACATTAAACAACTAGCATACCAATTTGCACACAAACTAGGCCTGAAGTATCCTGAGGTATGGGGAAAAAACCTTATGGCTGGGCCTGATTGGTTTACAAAAGGTGTGATAACTGCTACTAAAAGACTGAACAATTTAAATACCTAATTAGCTATGTTTTTTTATTATTCTTAAGTAATGAAGGTTCCTCTAACTTAATACTGAAAAGTGATTTTATTATAATTAATTTTTTTAATATGTTTATTATTATTATTATTATTTTTATTTTTAATGCTGTTATTAATATTATACTCATGTGTAAAAACTTACACATGACACAAAGAGCTATTTTATTTTAAATTATTTTGTTCGTTATTTTTTAATATGTATACCTACTTTTATTAATGTTATTATTTTATTAATACAACTTACTTATGTGTAAAAACTATTACACATGACAGAACTATTTTATTTTAAATACCTAATTTATATGACTATTATTATTATTCTAACAGAATTGTTTTATTTGTTTTTTGATAAATATAGAAATTAAACAATATATTTGTGTGTGTTACAACTTACCCCACACCCTGTTACAATTTACCCCACTACTGGGGTAAAATGTAACAAAAAAAAAATTATGATATTCAACTTTATATTAATTTAGGTGTTTATAACTAAGCGCCTACAAAGCATAATATGAAACAAGACAACATTCTCTATCTATTGGTATAAGAAAAAACTGATAGTGAATATTATTTTCTAAGATACAGCCACAAAAATTAAAAGTGTTACAACTAGACCCGGTCTCCCCTAAGTAGTTGTAAAATTCATATAGTGAATTTGTATTGTTATCGAATTGTTGACATGTGCATGAGCGTACGAGAGTGACATTCGTCGATCCAGCCGGGACCTTCATTGCATTTCACTCACACAAATAATTATTTACAACTAATACATAGATCCCGCATGGCTACGATAACATTATCAATTGCCTAAATGTTGCCCCTAAATAATAACCGTAGCGAGACCGCTTAATAATAAATCAGATTTGTAGTCCTAAACGCACACATTGCCAAATATAATAAGTATATTTGCTCACTAGATAGTAAATTCTCAAGTTTAATAAGTTATATCATTGATTAAAACTAGTAAGTAATATTTATAATCAATGGTAATATTTTAACTATGTATATAATTGAATTTTGTTTGTTGAAAAAAAATTGAAAAAATTATTTCAAATATTAATAATTAAATATTGTATTACCAAATTCAGACCCGGCACAAAATTTATCATAAGTCACAAACGTTTCAAATCCGTTTTTATACATGTTTCGACAAGAATCATGGTCGATGTACGGTAAAGTTGCTTCTAATAAAATAGGACTTGATATGTCTTTTTCTGTTTTTCCCCAACCAACAATCTGTGAAAATATAAAATATTTTTATAATATTATATAAAATTGCTCTTCTAAAAAAAATGTAAATGTTGATAATGACTAATAAGCAAGGTTGGGCATTAACGAGTTAAAAGTTAAAATTAAGTTAATTAACTCGTTACTTTTTTTTTAGACTAACTTGTTAACTTCAAGTTAATTTTATTCAAAAGTATCTAAATTAAGTTAATTTTTGTCTGTAGAATAATACAAGAATAATTCAAAATTGTAGGGTCTATTTTAGAAAAACACAGTTTTTGATAGCTAATTGGTACTAAGATGTATCATTTAAAATTTTCCTGGTAATTTTCTTGAGCGTAAAGAAAATCTATCTAATTAACAAGATTATGTGTCTGGAATTTATTATTTTTGCAAGTTAGAAAATTTTAACTTTAAACTACGTTAAGTTACATTTTTTTTTAAAGTTAACAAAAAAAATATGAGTAACTTTTACCTTAATTTAACTTGATTTTTTTAAAAATAACTTAACTGAACGAGTTAAAAAAAAAAACGTTAACTTGCTCAGCCTTGCTAATAAGTACCTTTAATTAGTTAATTGAAAATCTGACTAAATAAAATTTTATCATTTTGTTAATCGAACAAATATAAAATAAGATGTTAAGTGATTTTACAGTTTAAATTATTAGATTTTTTTTCTTTTGTATAATACATAGGAATTCATACAAAGTCACTTACCTAATATTAACCTATTATTCAAATGAACAATAGTAAATGGTAATATAGTAACTGTAAGTAAATCATAATTTCTATTTATAATTTATTAACAAACAAACCTTTCCTTGACCTCCAATTGGTGCATTAAGTCTAGAACTCCAATCAACACAAACTGGTGAAACACCAACGCTAATAGAAACTTTGTTTTTCAACACGATAACAGCTATATCTTCAGCATGAAATCCATTAGCTCCATAATAATTTTCTTTTATATAAATTGTTTCCACCTATACAATGGTTTAATTACAAATATATATTATATCATACCTATTATTATTAGTTTTTAAGATACTATTTTTAAATTAATAACTAACATCCATTATTTGAGTGAATTCATTGTCAATTACAGTGTAATCTCTATCATATTTTCCAACAGCAATTTTAAATTGACCATCGTTAATTGATAATCGTTTAGACAGCATATCTTTTTGCCAAAAACAATGAGCCGCTAAAAATGTTTAAAAATGTTAATAATTATCCTTCTTTATTAGGTCTTAAACATATTACTCAGTTTTTACCAGAAACAACTAAACTTGAAGAAATCAATGATCCTCCGCATATCATGTCATACTTGGAATTCTCTTTATTTAATTGATAAATTCCAGCATTCCAAGGAGCTGTTCCAACTTTAGCTTTGATACCATTATCGATCAATGTCTTGCTAGCGTTATAAGGTCTACCACAATCTAAAATAATATTGGAATAATTATTTAGATGGTAATAACTACTAAGCTATAATACAGTATTTAATAGCTATACAATAAAAAAAAAAACCATAACGTTGAAGACTTATAAAGATGTTAGCGCTATGTTATAAGATTACACATTACACAAATTATAAACAATAATATTTTTGAAGGTATGATATATCAAATTGTTATAAGGTTCAGTTAATTTTACAAAATTATTTTTTATTTCAAATTCGAATACAATAGTGAATTAATAATAAAATGTAAAACCAATATGTCAAACTCTCGAACATGTATCTTCTATAATTCTTATAATAGGTTATTTTAATCTTAAATTTTGTACAATCGTAAAAAACAATTTTATGTGAATGCAATTTATCTATACTACGCGTGAGTCTAATAAAGAAAACTAATATTGTGCTCACATCCTCTCAAAAATGTATATCAAACGATTATACCCGAACAAACAAATATTTGTTTATCTTAAATTTTCACCTTTATAATACATACAAAAAATTCATTTAGATTCAATAATCATTCAGTAAATTAGTAAAATATATATTTATTAGAGATATATATTTATATAATAAAAAAATACAATTACGTGGAACGCATTTATATAGATGATCATTCCACATTCCATCAGACTGACAACGTAATTCAATTGGAGTCTCTTCTCCTCCATTTGGTAGTTTATGTGTTGGCTTACATGATGGTATTGCTTTTGTACCATGTACTGATGGATTTGAACAATTGGCATAGTTACCATTTAGAGTACATTTAATATTTAAACTATCTGATATTAGAGGCGGACACTTTTCTATAAACATAAACATATTATAAGCAAACATAATCAAACCTTGGACAAATAATATTTAAATTGTTAAGTAAAAATTACAATACATAACTTACTGAAACATAGTTTTTCAACAGTCGATGTCCATTTTCCATTTCCCTGACAAAACCTAAAACTTTTGGGGTAAGCCATATGATATCCAACTTCACAGTTTTCAATTACATTTCGAAAATTATCAACCTTTGACCCGTGAGATAAAATTTCATTTGAACCTTCGTAAGAATATATAACTCCTTCGACAGTTGGTAAAACGCATAAACCCCTTAAAATATGAAATATTAACAATTAGCTTCATATCAATAAAGTACATTATATCAATAAAAAAAAAAAAAAAATTATATTTCAGGTTTAATTGATTCTTATACAATGCATGCTCGAAAGTTTCATGTTTATATTTATGAATAATGGTAACGCCTATGATAGCACTTATTAACCTTATTGATAACTACAGGTCTACAGATTTCATATTATATTTTATAAATTATAACAAATAAAATATGATGAAATGGATTCAATTAGTAATTTTAATAATGTGAAAGTTTTTTTTATCCCAAGAATAGATCAGAAAGTATTTTGGTTATAAAAACTCAAAAATGATTTGTTAGTCTAACCATATTTTATCATTATAAATTATATTTAGATTTATAGTGTTGCTGATTCATGCCGTAACTTTGAATTGACCAGCACGCATAAAAAGTTTAAATATAAAAATAATATAATTTTTATTTTATTGGTCATACTTTCAAGATTTACATAAAGATAAACATTTCAATAGATACAATTGATGGAAAAAATAATTTTTCATCAAATTTTGTACACAGTCCAGTCTCCAGCAAAATATTAGTTTAAACTTGGTGAAATAAGTAAACGACCACTTATCTTGATTGGAAGATAAATGATACCTACGAAGATTACCTTGCAGTACAAACTTTTAATTCATTTGTTACTAATATGTTTAAATTATTTAAACATTTAAATATACCAGACTTTCGAAACTGTAAGGTTCAAAATCTATCATTATTCATTAATTAATGTGTATTTTAAAATAAAAATTATTATATATATTTTAATATTAAACTAATAAGCTATAATAAACAATGAAAATAAAATAAATTTAATATACAAAAATATCGTGTCACAATAGAAAATGTATGTCGCCAAACTCTTCCGAAACGACTTAACCAATTTTCATCAAATTGTGTGTGTATATTCAGTAGGTCTGAGAGAGTGATAAAAAATAAGAGTACAATGAATTCAAAAAATAAATATTTGGTAAATATATTATAGGCCGTCATCGTTCACAATGCTCCATTCCTCTTTCAGTCATAAACCACATTAGAAATAATTTATATGACAAAACGACGTTTGCCGGGTCAGCTAGTAATAATATATAATGTTTATTTAAAAATTAGAGGTGAAAAACCGATAAAATTTATTCAAATAGGATTTTTAAATTCACGTTATCCATTTTACTTGAGATTTAAAAACAGTTATATAAAGAAGATATTGATAATATGAAGAATAAACAATTGTGTCATTAGTTGATTATTCATTAAATATTACAGGTAAGAAAGTAACACTACACTCATTAGTCGTACTACACCACATAAGAAGTTTGTATTTGGTAAGTTGTTTTATTTACTTAGACTTACATTTGTAAACAGCATTAAATGTGGTTAATAATTTAAAACTTTTAGGTTTTTCTATTGGAGTTAAATTAATTTTTACCATTACCTAAGAATTTTTTAACTAACATTTTCAGTACAAATACCTCTTAAGCTATATATTTTCGAAGGTGTAGGTAATAATAATAATCATAATGCAATATAATATAAATCATCTATTAAACAGATGTTTTTAAAAAATTCTATTTCATTATCTTACACTGCTTTAAAATACGCTGACTGAAAAGTAACTCTGATGACACATTGAAGATGAAGAAAAATCAGATATCCCAGATTTTTTAATATATGAGTCTGACCAATTATCATCATTAGTTATTACTTATTAGTTATTACATATTAGTGTTATTACTATTCATTATTATATAGGTAACTGGTTTTATTATTGGAAAGTTATTAAAAATTATTAAATTGTTCAACCTGTAAGGAAAATCTTATAGAACAATCAGGTGAATATAACTATAGTCATAAACATGCCTAATATTCACTGACGTAAAAATAGTGGAGAATTAGTGAAGATTGAAGAGTTCAAAAAGTGTTATAAAACTAATTCTTGTTTATTAGCAAATTATATATTTTGTAGACAAAATTATGATTATAATTTCAATACCTTTAAAAATATGACATGTTCCTATAATTCACTTTTAGAAAATCATAGATTAGATTTGGTAACACTAATCTGTAAGGAATATTTAAAAATACGACTAATACGACTATATCATATGTTGCCAAATAAAAAAAGTCATCTATTATTAGTAACAGCGTAAATTAACCAAATTAACCTTATTTAATAATATTATGTGATAAGTACTGTATGTTTTTATTATAAACTAATATTTAAAAAATGTTAATGATTGGAAAAATATAATATTTGTGATAAAAATTGTTTTTTTTTCCTTAATTATATATGGTTTAATCTTTAAATTTACACAATTTGTATAAAAGTCCCTTATTTTTACTAAATTCCCAAACAGTCCATAGATAATGCATATGTTATTCTTATAGCTAAAATAAAATAATAAATACTTTGTAGTAATCTGTGTCATTTTTTCAGTAGTGGGTGTTGTTGGTTTTTGTGTTGTTGGTACAGTGATTTTATTAGAACCCGGGCATTGTTCTTCATCAGATCCATCTGCACATTGTTTTAGGCCATCACATTTATTCTTTTTACTGATACAAGCCCCATACTTACATCGAAATGTAAACTTTGGACACCTTTAATTTAAAATATTTAGTAAAATATGATAATTATTTTATTAAAACCAACTCACCGAACTGTTTTACATAATTCAAAAGTCTCATCAGACCCATCTCCACAATTTAGAATTCCATCACAAATTGATGTTCCATCAATGCACTGACCAGATTTACATTTATACTGGTCATCGCTTTAAAATAAAAAAACTTAAATGTAAATATGAGTAATATTTTAAAATCAATTATTAATACAGAATATTCTATATTACATATCATTATATCAAACATGTAAAATGTAATTATTCATCAATTAGGTATTATACAAAAAAATAAGAGCATTCTATCATTATAAATGTAAGCATAATTATACTTGTAATAAATAATTATATGAAAAATAATAAATTACTCTATTATATTAGTATAAGTATCATAAAAAATATTTAAAACATCTGGATCTGAATCATATTAGGTATATTATAAACAAATACTTGTTATTGTATTTTCTTTCTATTACATTTATCTATATCAAATATGTTTTTTTTTTTTATAAAATGAAATACGTCAATAATAATATAAATATTATATGTATATTATAAATAATAAATTGAAATATGTTAGTATTGTATTGAACTTGCTGCACCCACCATAAGCTATGCTTTTGGGGCAGCGTCATAAATTGTTTTATTTTTCTTTATTGTTATCTTTATTATGTAAAATATTATTTTGACAATAAACTATTATTATTTATTTATTATATGTGTATGTATACAAATGAATATTTGGTGATATATTTTTTGTTTATGGAAGTAAATATTTTATAAATATAAATAAAAGTAAGTATGTTGAAAAACCACTTACAGGCATTTAGATGGAGCATTGGAATTTTGAGTACTGTTTGCAGGGGTTTGTATACATTCAGGTAAGTTTTCATCAGATCCATCGAAACAATCCTTTTTACCGTTGCACTTTGCATTTTTATCTACACAAGCTCCATATTTACATCGATATGCAAAACTTCGGCATCTATATTATACAAACATATACCTACATAATATTAAATGCAAATATCACTTAATAGTTAATTAAGATAATTCTTGTAAGTATAAGCTATAATTATATTTATTCCATACGTTTGTCTAGAACACAATTTGCTGGTCTCGTCTGAACCATCTGAACAATCCGCACGACCATCACAAACAGCGGAGATGTCGATGCATAGTCCATTTGAACAATTAAATGCGTCTTCATGATTTCTGTAATTGTAAAATCAAAATTCAAATATGCAACAAAAATGATTTATTAATTGTATTACAATGGCACAATTGCTACAATTAGCTCATAACTCATAAGATATCTTTTCAAATCAATTCTTCTTTTAAATTAATGAATTTTTAAAATTGTCAATATGGTGATATAGATACACAATTTTGATAAGTGCCTAATAAAACGTAAACACGATATTTTTAACTAAAATTGAAATGTGAAACAATGGTTACTATTATTTTTCAGAGGTGAATAATATAGTATTATTAATATTAATTCATGTAGTATAAGAATATACGCATTATTTTCCTACAATTTATAGTGAAATATATTATAATAAAAATGATTATGTCATATATACAAAAAACTAATAACTGGCCATTAACATATGCAATCATAGATTAAGGGGATTCGATACCGTGATTTTCTGTTTTTGTCTAGTGCACGCGTGACATAGGATTTTAGACGGATCCTTTGCTAATAATACCAGTTGATCCAATGAAGCGATAAGAATTCTAAAAACAGATTTGAATTTTTCGTTGGGTCTACTTGAAATTGATTTTCCCAGATTTTTGACTTTTTGATTTTAACTTCTACAAAAATTGAAATACAGCAATTTTTAATTACTCTTTTTTAATATAAATTTTTTAGGAATTTGGAGGAAAAAATCAAAGCTGCGAGAAAGTCGATTTCAAATAGACTTAACGACAAATTCAAATCTGTTTTCAGAATTCTTATCGCTTCATTGGATCAATTGGTATGATTGGCAAAGGATCCGTATAAAATCCTATGTCACGCGTGCATTAGACAAAAACAGAAAATCACGATATCGAATCCCCTTAAGTTGAATCAAGTAAGTAATAATACTAGTAATTATTAATAATAATTAATCATTGATCAAAAAGGTAGATTATAACACGTGTATCAAATATTTAGATAAGTAATTAAATAATTCTAAAAGATCAAAATTAAAATAAAGGTTAGGTAAACAGTGTATGAATGCATAATAATTCATAGTAGGTACCCTAGGTTAGGTTACATTGCTTATGTATTATTTGATATAAAGCTCGTTAAGGTTTTTGTGGACCACGTTTGCCACGTTTCCAAAACGTAGCTATTTTCGATACTTATAATAATATAATAATAATTAATATTATAGGGACATCGTCCGTTTCCGCCAAAAATTAACTTTCCTTTTTCGCCAGTTATAATGTACATAAGATTTAATATTATATTTTGTTAGTAACTATAATGTATGTAAGCACTAAGCTGTACATTTGAATAATAATTCTATATTTACAACTACTTAAATCATTACTTACGATTTTTTTCAAGTTACCTATTATATAAGTTTAATATTTTTGTTTTTATATTAATTTATAAGCCAAGAGATGGTATTTTCTTCCACCATAAAAAAATATTAGTCAAACGAAATCTACGACCGATGATATTAATTCAGTAACTGAATTTATAATAAATAGCTTTTTCATAATCAATAGTCACATTTTTCGGCAAAAAAATCAAATTAATATCTTTTCATCTGGTAATTTTATATGTTTTGTCTTAATCAATTCTTAATAATTTAAATAAATATTGTACTTAAAAACTTGAAAAAAATCGTGCCTAATGATTTAAATAATTGTAGATGTATAATTATTATTTAACTGTATAGCGTACACACATTATAGTTATTAAAAAGTATAATATTATTAAATCATATGTATAAGGTCTCCCAAACGACCCAAACTATAAAATTCTATAATTTATAACTAGTGGAAAAATAATGCCGTTTTTTTTAATTTGGAAGAAAAAGGATTGGTGGAAAACAAAAAGTTAATATTTAGCAAAAACCGGCGACGACCTATTATAGTTACCAACACTGTGCAAGGTGATACAGTTTGTCGTCTTTCAAGTTTTCTGTCACAAAAAACACCTATTCCTGTAAACAATGTTAAGTGGTATAATATTATAAATCAGAATTTTCTGTTTTATATTAACATAATTTTATATCATGCATATTATAAACTATAAATCATTGATTGGTATATACATATATGTTTTTGTTTAAAATAATTAAAATAAATTGTATTGAATATAGAATGACTACCTAAACCCTACAAAAACGACTATAATACTATATTTAATAAGAATCTGGGGCAGGTGTGGCAAACCTTTTGAACACTATGTGCCAAAAATTACCTTCTTTTTTTTTCGAGCGTGCCATGAAAAATATTATAATATTATATATTATATTCAATATTGTAAAAAAAAATTATTGTAATTTTATTGTATGATTATGTATTCATATAAAAAAGGTTAATTTAGGTACATAATATTATAGTAATATTACTATGTTAATTATTTAATTTCTTTCTTGATGTGTTTTAATAATCTATTATACATAGTAAAAATATTTTAATTTTTCGCGTGCCTCTTTGAGCTTTCAGATTCTAGGGAAATTTATCCCTGTCACAGTGTGACGTCGTTTGCGGACAATAGATTCACGTAATAATTTTATACACCAACAGTAGGTTACGACCAAAATATTCTGAAAAAATTTTATACCATGATATAAGCTTTTAATTTTTGAAAATGTTCATATTTGTATTACATTTTTGAAATAAAAATAATGTTCTTAATATAATAATACATAAAAAGAAATTAATAAAATAATTTAAAAGTTGAATACAAAAATAAATAATTAATGTTTAATATTTTACACTTGGACAATACAAATAATTTAAAAATTCGAGAAGTTGATATTAAAAATATTACAAATAAATATTATTTTTCTTTATTACTTAAAGGTTTCATAAAATTATCTTATAAAACATTTTTATTTTTTTTTTATCAAAGATATAGTTGTTGTTGAATAATTCAACATTAATTATTAATTATTTCATATTTGTATAGATTCGATAAAAATATAAATACTTGATTATTCTGGACAATATGTTGAAATTTATTGTTAAAAGTTTCTGATATAAAATTTTATTGAATGGAAATTACCCTTTTTTTAATGCATTGTATTACTATTAACTTTATAAATATGATAGAAAAATTGACGTTTGGCGTCTCAAATTCGTTGTTTCAAATTTTTTAATGGTCGCTTTATAAATTTCATTGATAAGCATTGTATAAAAATACGTTAGAATGTAAAAATAAAAGATAATATATATTAAGGTAAATATATCATTACAGTTTACTGAAAAAGTGAAAATAGATAGTATAGTCTACTGAGGCATATTTATAGGTACCATTAAACAGGATAAGCAACTGCAAATGGCC
This sequence comes from Rhopalosiphum padi, assembly GCF_020882245.1. Classification (NCBI taxonomy): domain Eukaryota; kingdom Metazoa; phylum Arthropoda; class Insecta; order Hemiptera; family Aphididae; genus Rhopalosiphum; species Rhopalosiphum padi. Next base: position 3,502,744 of record NC_083598.1, on the reverse strand, counting down.
TTGGTTATTAGGGGTCCTAATGTTTTAACTGGAACATTTGTTTTTAGAATAAAACTTTCACCGTATAACATATAAGTGAACTATTATATTTACAAAAATAAATTATTAATCCTGATTACTATAAGTATGACGTATATAATATTGCAGTCAATATCGTTCAAATTAGAAATAGAAAGCGATCATACAAATTTTTAAGCTTCAATGGTATAATAAATCAATTTGTTTTTAAAAAAAGTAATAAAAATTGTATTATAAAATAATTAATTTTTAACATAAGTATAAAAATGTATCGTTTTAGATTTTGAGCAGAGCGAAGTATAAATTTATTCTACACTGCAGATGTGTGGTTTTTTTTTATATGTGGCCTATGTACACCATAAGTAGGTAGTCGAGAAAATTCTTTGATTTGAGAGTGGTTTTGGATTGAAAAACGATTTTAATTTATAACTACTTCAAACAGGACAAAATTAAAAATTACCATTTTTTTATTTTTAAATAGCCCAAAAAATAAAAAATTAGGAAAAAATGAGAAATTTTACGCATTTTTACTAATTATTTTTTAACCATGATTACCTTAAAACTTTTACATATATTATTAATTATATAGAATGAAATTTTAAAAATACAATTTTAAGATATTAGGTACCTACCTACAAATTTATACTATGAACTTATTCGCACTGTCTTACAGTAAGGTGGTATTGACTCAAAAATGAATAGCAATAATATAATAATATGGTATAATTATATTTATTTTTTCATAGCTACATAAAAAAAACATATCATGAAATATACTTAGTGATATAGACTGAGTCTCCGTATCGTTTTTCATAAACGATAATATATTATTGAATTCAAATTTAACATACCCATAATAGTGATCGAACTACTCGACACCTGATATACATCAGAGCAGTACACACTTGTCTACTTTTTTTATAGATAATAATATAAAAAATTGTTAAATTTTATTTGTAAAAATATAGAATTTGAGTGGCTGATTAGTAAAAATATTTAAAATAATTGTTTAGTGAAAGTCAATCAATTCAACATTTCAAACGTTTTATGCGATCGAGTGACCAAGGTCCAAGATTTAAATTATAATTATTAATCTGTTTTATATAACTCATGAGTTGAAGGAAGCATAGATATTAAATACACTACTGTTGACTTAAAGAGGCCGCATTTTCTATATATATTAAGTCCTCAAAATTCTTAAAACAGGCTTTGAGAATAGATTCGACTAATAGTAGTTAAAATACTAATAACTGATTAAAATGTGTATCTCATCTTATCCTATTCAAAAATGTGACATAAATAGGTATTGTATTTATAAGTGACACTTTGTGATAATTTATATTAATGAATTATACTGCTGCTGCTCAAGCAAAAAATGGAGACCAGTTTTTCATTCATAATAATAGTATGATGTGGATTGATTGTCCACATACAACTTTTTTTAACAAGTACTAATTATCTGCAGTTTTCATTTAATAAAGAGTATAATATACTCTACATATTATACAAATAACATCATCTTAGTTATAGTTCCAGAACCATATTTATATATAGATAAATACAAATGTACAATGCGTATTAGGGTACAATAAGCGCATACTTTGATCATGTACTTGTGTTATTGTAAATTATAAAAATTGAACGCGAGTAAAATTAAAAACAAACATTTTTATTATAAGTACATATCATCTATAATAATTAAATAATAATACGAGTATAGCTAAATTTAATACAGTATCAAAATATTATTTTTATAAGTTTTCAAAATTGAAAAAACTTTTATAGTTTTATCACATTTAAATTTTGCTTTTATTTTCAATTAGTATTTATAATAGACTTATAGTATGTTAAATTATTGCTTTCGAAAATATTATATTTTTAAATAAATATTTAAAACATTTGATAATAGATGGATCAATCGATCAATGTATTACTTATATCTTTTTTTCATATAACCGACTATTTAATATTATGTATTATTGTATTAACATGTTTTGATGTTTCTTCATTATTTATTATTATATTGTAAACAATATTAAGATAGATATTACTTACCAAAAATTAAACATGAATATATTAACTAGGAATACGTCATCTTAATGGCCAACGACGAATTAATGTTGAAGCGAAAATATATAATAATATATTAGATAAATCAAATGAACGTTACTAAACACTAAATAACATTTTACATTAAATTGACAAACGTAAGTATAATTTAACTGTAATGTATTATAAACACTAAAAAATATTTATAAGGAATGAATTTATTTTTAACTTAATCAGAGAAGTACTTCATTTTTAAAACGATCTCTAGAATATGTACTGCAATATAATATAAACGACTATAATCCCATCAATACAACTACACAACATATAATATTAGGTCTTCTAAATTAGTATTGCAGAATGCATGTTATTAGTCGGTTTTGATATTATTATTTACCACCTAAACGCGCAACTACGTTCGTATTGTAAACCAAAGGACAGACTAACACAGATGAGCAATAACATTTAAATGAATACCTATAATCAAACTTGTTTTTAACATTGATTGTACAGCACTTCGTACATCAGGTAATGGTATTTTAACGTAGGTCATACGTGTAAAACTGGTTTTCTGATTATGATGAAGGTTTTCGCATAAACAATATACGGAAACATTATAAACAATATATATATATATATACATACATAGAATTATTCGCGATAATATTATTTTGTTTGCTATAGTAATTTATTATCATTTTATTATTAGTAGATAAGTTGATTCAAATATATAATTTTGTCTAAATTTGAACTTCAAAATATATCTATAAAAAAAAAAGTGATTTTTTTTAGTTACCTTATGAACTATGCATTTGAGAAAAACATCGTATTAAATTACGTTAACCCAGTAAACAGATTTAAAAACAAATTATGTGGGATCAAGAAAATTTTACCTAGTCAATAATTTTTTGTCATCGTTTAATAAAAAAAAAAGGTAGGCAAGTGTGGTGGATACCGTTCATTTGGGTTTCGAGTGGAACTCGCGATCGAGTAAATCACTATAACGGATTTAATTAATTTTAATTCAACATTAACTCACTACTGCGTACGACGAAATCTAGCGAAACCACAGCCGAGCGAACGAACGTGGATAATCCAGTCGGTCTCCGTACCATTGCCGGTCACTGTGGTTTCGCCGGTCGTGAAACGCGAGATTGCGCGTCCTTGGGTTGCGGAGAGCGGAGAACTCTGCGCGCAGAGTAATCGCGAATAATTAATAATAATAATAAGAGGACGCTACACCCGCATGTGTTGTCTCTGTTTTGTACACGCGTAACATAGTTAAAAACTGTTTTAGGCGGGACAACTTTACTCCCTCGATATTTTAATCAAAACAACCAAAATTATAAATCCCATTGGGAAGAACTTTACCTGTGTCGTAGCGTTTTAATTATTTTGATAACATGAATGCAACTAAAGTCATCGGTTTGAGAACTTTAGGTTTTTTTCATTTAATTATTAAAAATGATTGGTTACCACTATCAAAAAAAATTAAAACGCTACAACACAGGTAAAGTTCTTCTCAATGCGATTTAAAATTTTGGTAATTTTGAGATAAATATCGAGGGAGTAAAGTTGTCCCGCGCAAAACAGCTTTAAACTATGTTACGAGTGTAAAGACAGAGACAACACATGCGGGTATAGCGTCGTCTTAACGACCGTCGACGACCACGTGCAATTATTTACTTGGCGTTCGACGACGGAAGGTCGACATTCGTGCCGACGAAGAATGGCGATCGGAACGTCAGCGGTGGCGTCAACGTCGGTCTTTCCCACCGCCGTCGCCGCCGTTCAGTCTGTTCGCGTACACGGATGACGTGCCGAGCGGCAGGCGAATTCGGCACCGCGCAGTGTCCCAAGTGTCGGTCGCGCTTCCGGTGGCTCGCCGGCCCATCAAACCCGCTTTGGGTCGTCGGTTGCCGCGGTTTCCCGCCTCCGCCGTGAACCAATCTCAGTTCGCGTGTCGGTTCGGTGCGGGCTTGCGGTTTCCGTTACACAGAGAACCGGTGATGTACCGTTAGTCGTTACTGCGGCGGCGGCGGGTCCCGCGACTTGTCACAGCGCTTTTTATACGCGGTCAACTTACTACCACCGCGGCCCGTGAACAACGCGCACAGCGATCGCTAATAAGCCGATTATAATGTTTCCCTTAGTCTGTACTTGTATTTTATATGTGTGCGTACAAATATTAAAATGTTCGCTCAACATGCGGTATTTGAAAGAACATCAAAGAAAATGTTTGCCAACGCTGTCTTCCGTGTGGACGTGATCGGCAACAAATACACATACCTATACAATGTATATATCTGATTAAATAAATAACTATATGATTATTATGATTTCAAACTTAACTATAAATACTTTGAATTATTATTGTTTTATTTCAAACTTTTAACATTAATTATATTTAGTATGCTATCTATAAAAAAAGTCATCAATATAGTGTACACAGTACACACTATAGCTGTATCACATAGGTATAGGTAATAATTAATAATGTAGTTATATATTTATCTGTTCTATTGCCTATGTCATACCTACCAATAGATATTATTTATTTCATTATTCGTATAAAAACTTATAGTATATATCAGTTTCAAAACGGATCTCTATAGAAATTAGTTGGTGACCCCTGGTTTATACGTTTAAGTGTTCATTAAATAAAATAAATAATTAGCATAATAATATACCAATAACCTCAATCACTATAGTTATTAAAAAGTACTGGACATGACATATGAATAACATAGGTGATATAGTTTAAATCTTACTTAAATATATTTTTCTAGATTTGCATTTTTATAAATCTTTAACAATTATAAAATATTAATTTTGAAAAATTGCAATCCAAACGTGTTCCTAAACTTAAATTGGTAAAAACTATTTTGATATTTTGATATGAAAATTTTCGATATAGTTTGCACTTGCTAGATATTAAAATTTAAATAACTTAATTTTGCAATAACTACGGTGTAACTTTTAGTTTATTCATCAAAACGTGTTTAGTTAAAGATAATCTAGTATTTAAAGTTTTAAAAATTTCCAATTACCATTGTATTAATATACTTAAATATATAATCAATACAATTACACTAATGTATAATATGTAGCCATAGCCATATAGGTACGCTTTTTCTCTAAAAACTTTAGTTCAAAATTATTTTCTGCACACAAAATAAATATCTAGGTACGTATAAATATATAAAGTAACATTTTTAATTAACGGAATTAATTTTATAACTTAATGTTTCCACGATCCAAAGTTCAAGAATATATTGTGAAGCAACAACAAAATAGATTTGTAACTATTAAACTTATTTAAACTACACACATATAAATGGGACAATTGTTTTAACTACATACTATGTTGTCAAGCATTATAATTGAAGTAAACTGCATTTGTAGGTTAAATCAACTGCAATAGAGCGTTGATCTAAATATAATATTTCAACTATTTGAAGGTATTGAAATAACTCGTAAAAATTGTTATTTTGAGAATCCAGGTTATTTAATTTAACATGTTTTGAGGATTAAAATGACTACAGGTTAATGAGTTATTCTGAATTATTTTTATTTTTAAAATAAACATCGATGCACGTTGTTGTGACTAGCCTAGTTGATATGATAATTGATAGTGCACTAACATGTGCTGTGTTCTTGTTTATATTATATAAATAACATTATTAGTTTGTGTATTTCTTTTGTTAATATTTTTGATATTCGCGGTATTTTTGTTCTCGTTGTTCGTCTTTTCAGTTTTTCACTTATTGTCTCAGTACAGTGATTATTGTGTAATTGTGCATTTTATATTTAACGCCAGACACCAGTTCACCTACAACTTTAATATCACAAAATTAATTATGAAGATCATATTAATCAGGCTAATGTTTCAATAACTGGTATAAAAGAACGTTGTATTTTTAATGATGTACCTAATTATCATGTTGTTGAAAATATAGTTTGTGACTTTATGCATGATATTCCAGAAGGAGTAGCTCGCTATGATATGGCAGTTATCATTAATAGTTTAATTCAAGCAAAATATTTCACTTTGGATGAACTTAATAGTCGCATACAGCTTTTTGCATATGGGGTGACAGAACAAAAAAATTCTCCACCTAGCATTAGTCAGTGCAATTTAAACAATGGAAGTATAATAATGTCAGCATCAGAGATGCTATGTTTCATTAGATATTTTGGTCTTATTATTGGAGAATTAGTTCCTTTAAAAACTGAAGTTTGGTATTTATATATTTCATTGCGAAAAATAGTTGATTTGTGCTGTGCTATAACTATTCAACCGGAATGTTCAGTTCAGTTAGATGCTCTGGTTGCTGATATCAATGCTGAATGGTAAATTGTAATTAAGAAAACATTATTATATAGCTATAATAATAATTATAATTGATAAATAGTATACTAGTATTAATATTAATAATTTAGTGCATGCTTTTACAAAATTAATGATATAATCAAAATATCTAATCGATAGCAATTACTGCAAACCTAGTCAGATTTTACATATTTTTCTTAGCAATGGCACTTACCGTACCGCTTAAATTTTTTAAGTTAACAAAAGGACAAAGGTGTACATTATTCGTTGTAAAAAGTCTATTGGTTTGTCTATTCATAAACACGTTAATAAATATTAAAATTAAATTTATAACGTATCTATATGTAAAATATAATAATATATACAATATTAATATAATAAATTAATAAGCGTACAAAATTTTAATTTTCCTATAAACGGGTATGTTTCTAATTTTAGTTACGTATTATTTAATATTATAGAAGTTTAATTTTAATAAATTATAAAATAATTATAAATAATTTACTTTTAAATAATATTATAGTTTAATTGCATGGTATGTAGCAAAATTAGTAGGTTAAATAATTAGCTATATCCATAAGTGAAACTAGGAGGGGCTTTGGGGCTTACCCCCCCCCCATCACCAAAAAAAAAAATAAAAAATATTTTATACATTTTTGAATTCAATGTGCAATAATTATTAATTCGTTTATATCAACGTAATAACAAATATTTTTGACATCGCTCAGCTACATTTTAATCTCGTACAGTAACATTTATTCAAAACAATTTTTCCAAACTTGTATAAAATGATTCAAGTTGCCAATATATAGCCAATTTCCTCTGTAACATCTGAGGGTGCGTTGTCAGCTATGAGGCGAATAAATACTACTTGAGATCTATAATAGATAAAGATCGTTTCAGTAATTTATCCTAACTAAATACTAAGTATTGAAAAATATGTAAAAATTGATCCTGAACAAATTTTACAACAATTTACAATCGTAAATAAAAGAAAAATTAATCTTGAATAACATACTAACAACTGTTGTGTACTATAATTTAAAATAAAATGTTGATATTTTTGTGGTATTTAAATCTTAAGATAGATGGGGGGTGGGGGCAAAGCCCCTCACAGCTGACCTTTGGTTTAATATTGAGGTGGAGCTGTAGCCCCCCTAAAATTTAGTGCTAGTTGCACCACTGGCTATATCGTATATTGATTTTAATTACTCAGATATGCGCATACGGTATGCTTATAATTACTTCTCTATCGTTTGCTCAACGTCTGTTTACTTGTTTCAAATATCATACATCGTTTGTGCATCAACATAATATTATCGAACAATTAATAATGGCACGAGTGTACGACAAATATTTAAAAGTACATATTAAACTGCACATGTAACAAATGATATAGACTTTTAATACCAAATTCTGGTTGAACTTAAAATTTCGATATATGTTATAATTCACATAATAATATAATATAATATTTTACATATTCATATTTTTTAAGTATTATAATACCTATTCATTATTTTAAAATTGAATATTACAAGCATCAAATTATAAACTGAAAATTAGTAAACAACTTACGGTTTTGGATATTCTAAATCTCTTCTAGTTATATTGTTGAATACACTGATGTACAAATGATGCACGATAGTACTACTTGAGGAGTTTACCTTGAACGATGCGTAAACATATATACATAACGATGCAAAATGTAAAACCAAAAAATTTTATGATTTTGGTAATATTTTAATATTTTATAAATATCAGTTATAGTAATAATGTTATTTCACCAGTAATGTGAAAACGATATCAATCGATGTAATTAAGATGATCGAAAACCAATATGGTAATCCCATCATAGTTTTTAAAGCGACGCACGGTGTGAAAACTGTTATACCAAGGTTAAGTATAATTCTAATAAAATATGTAGGTAGCAAACGCAAGCCTCCTCACAAGTTTTGATTTTAATCGCATATCTAAGTAGTTAAGTACTATAAATAGATAAAAAAAAAGAATTTTTTTTAAATATTTATATTATATAGATACATGCTATTACAGCGAATAATAATTATTAAGTGGTAATTTTGTAAATGGAGTCTAAAAGACTGATTCCTCTGTAGTTTTCTACTCTTGATGGGTCACCTTTTTTAAAATTTGGGCATATGATCGCCATTTTCCAATCATACTCAATCTGTTCACTCCTCCATACTTCTGCAATGAGGCGTTGTATAATTTTCAGAAAGTCTTTTCCTCCTATCTTTAAGAATTCTGAATTAATGTTATCTTCGCCTGGTGTTTTATTATTTTTTAAAGTATTCACAATTTGTTCTGTTTCTTCCTGGTTTGGTTCTGGCATTTCAGGTTCTACGGTGTCTCTTATTACTTGTTCATAAGACAGGTCGTTACTGTATTGATTGTCATTATTGTTATTCAGTAGTCTCTCGAAGAAAATTTTGAAATTTTTGGCTATCTGCCCCGGATCGGATAATAAATTATTATCATCATCCTTCATTATTGAAGTACGCGCCTTAAATCCTTCTTTAATTGATGTGCATTTTTCGAAAAATATTCTTGGGTTCATTCTGTATGTTTCCATCTCTTCTAGGGCTTTCTTTTCAGAGAGTCGTTTTTGTTGTCTGATTATTTTATTGACCAAAGTTCTGGCTGTTGTATAATTATCTATATTGTTTCTAATATCAGATATTACTTGTAATAAATTATTGAACATTTATTCTGATCGTTTTTATTGAAATATAGTTTGAGAATATTGTGGAGTTAAAGATGCTATTAAGAAATTAGTTTCCTTTGTTAATTTGTATTTACCATCAACTATTATTTCTTTTTCAGGCCCGACGGTAAAAAAAGCTAATGTATACAATTAGCACGCGATTATTATAATGAATTGGATGTTACGAACAAAACTTGTATCATATATAAACGCCTGGTGGTTTCATAATTACTTTTATTTAAATAAAATTACAAACCAAATTAAAAAATCTATATTCCTTTTTTTGTATTTCACCACAATGTTAGGTTATAGGTTTTAATATTATTAAAAATTCTTTAGTTCCATAGCAACTTACTAATAATATGTAATATTATAAAGCGATTTCTATCCTAATCACAAATTCTTTAACATAGTGTACGCCAAGTTGACCGCTTTAATCGTGGTAGTTATGATTGGAACAATGATTAACTTGATGCTGGTGATCACACCGTTGTGGCTCATCGTATTTCTGTTGTCCGGCGCTGAACACGGGCACCACCAACGTACTGTGGAACCCGTTACGCTTAGGCCCGGCGCAGCTGATCGGCGACCCCCTGACCACAAACGCGGTGATCATAGCCCGGCACAATTCCATCCTATACGACGTGGACTTGAGCAAGACGCACACAGTCCAGCTGCCCGAGACCGTACCGGTGCGCAGCCACCGGCGCGCAGTTCTGTACCTTTGGCCCGTCGGCGTGGCCCGCCACCCTCACGTGTACGTCATGTATTGGCACAGCAGCGTCAGGCCGGTGGGCATACACGTGCGGGACTCGGACCGAGACACCGCCGACGTAACCTGGAAGTCGTTGCGCTTAATCCGCGAAGTCTAATTCGGGACGGCCGGCGGCGGCACCGCCACGATGGCGTGAAACGTATGACCGTTGGAAGTAGAACGCGAAGATGCGGAGACGCGCAGATTTGTGCTAATCCACTGAAGATAATTGACCCTGAAATCCACCGCTATAATAACTTTATGAACAAATATGATAGACGATGGAAGTTAGAGCTTGTCAGTAGTATATTCACAGATAAGATGACCCAGCTGATCGGTAGCGAGCTTGACCGGATTATAATGAAGGTAATGGCCGACGAAGTTTCAGAACGACCGATGATGGTGCAACACGCTGGAAAACCCGTTCTTTACTCCAGTCGGATCCCCAAATCAGCCATGAAGCGGAACTTGGAACGCCAGCCTACCTCCAGCACTCGCAAGAGGTAGTGCAAGCCGGGACTACACCTCACAGAGCACCGACACCGCTACAAGTGTACCTTGTGTGGCGGTTAGGCGGGGGAGTATGACACAGTTCGTAGCGGTTGCCAGTACAAAATACAGGTACCGCATCGACTGGTCTCAACTGTCATAACAGCCACCACAAGGTGCACTTGTGCCGGTACATTTCGCGCCGCATGAGTACCGCCCGAGTATTACCAAACCGACTAGAGCCCCAGTTAATTTGTTTATTCATAATTCATTGGTTCATTTGAAAATCTTATATATTAATTATATTATCCATAATATATACTGTTATTTTGTTATAATATATGAGTTTATTTATTTTATTAGCGAAATACTCGTAGGTAATAATTTATGATTAAACTTAAAAGAATGAACCTATACAAGATTCCTATATTATTTTATTTATGTAGTATTGTATAATATGTTATACTCTTATTCAAAAATGTATATTAGATGTTTGGCTAAAGAATACATGTCTTATAATTAAAATTATATAGGTAGCTAGTGGCTAGACTAATTTCGAAATCACTTTAAATAATAATTAAGGTGTAGGTCCCTATTTAGGTTATATAATTTTATCTTGCAAATATATACATTATAAATACTATACCTAAAGATTTAGCTATTTTTAACCCAGAATAGATTTTATTTTTAAACAGTTACCCATAGGTTCATTTATAATAAATAGTAATAAATATACATGAAATATGAAAATATAATAATATATTTGGTGGCTCGCAAATCCCTTCTCGCTGGCCACCCCTATTATATTATAGTAACATGTTACTCCCAAAATTAATTATTGAAATTATAGTGAAAATTACGCAGGTCCGTACACCGATCAAACATGTCAGATCATGAGTCAGTTTTGAATCATATCAATATTTTTTTAATATAATATACTACAGTAATAGTGTATAATATATATTAATATTATATATAAATACACGATAAAACAAATCCGTACCTATTAAAAAGTTAAATTAAAATTATTAAATTGTATACTTGTTTTGCCAATGTAATGCTGCATATGGTTTCAAAAAATACTGACAAAGTTTTCCCTTATTTTCATCGCTGAGTAAGAAGGTCTCGTTCTGTTATTTTCTAAATTTCCCTCAATATCTTCATATAATATGTCAACATTGTTGCTGAATTTCTTGTGGGATTGAATACGTACCATCATGCACACAAATAAAGTTATGCAAAATGCATACAGATTTTACCGTTATTGAAATTCTTTCGGTTATAAAATTAATAGGTCGTTCCAATGATTTGAATTTAAATACCATCATTCCAAAAGCGCATTCAACTGATTTACGACTTCTGGATAATCTAATAATATACATCTATGAAAATCACTTGTATTTTAATCATTAATTTGATTTAAAAAATAATAATTATCAGAAATTATAAGATAAATGATATATTGTTTTAAAATAATAAATTAACTGTAATTAAAAATTATTTTTGTATTTATCAATGAGCGTCTTAGATAGGGTCTCATAACATTATCGAGTAGAGGAATCCTTGGTCTGCAACAAAGTATAATAGGGAAGCGATGGATCGTTTTCTTCGTGGGGTTAACATGAATTTTCGGGTAGGTTAAGTTGTTTTTTTTAATAATAATTGACCAAATGCACATTCTTTAAAAACTCTTCCGTCAATGTTCCGACCATATTCTCCATCATCAATAGTTATAAACTTTCCGTCTACGTCTTGAGACTGACACGGAGCGCGCCGCCCAAACCTTGTGGTCAATTTTTTATACCCAACGGTTTTTTACTTGTGTGCGTTAACGCCACGGTTATCTACGGTGTAGATACCGTGGTTAACACTATAGTTTTTAATGACATCGCAAGCTGACTACAACGGTCGTTTAATTATTTAAATATTATTGTGCTGTGCCTCCTCGTGTGCGAGTCCCACTTCGTTGTACTAAATCATCTCACCGTCCTCCAACTGCGAAGGACCTACGTGTCGCCGTCTACCAGGAAGCCGCCGCAAACCAGATCGTCTTTTTTATTTACATACCTTTTTGTACTTGATTTATTTCATTATAACTATTGTTATCGAGGCTGCAACTGGACACCCATATAAAGGTGTTAGGATTAGTATTAGTGTTGTTAGATTATTAATTATTTTTCTATTTGTTTAATATACCTGTTTGTGGTGTTATATGCACCCGTATTAATGTATTATAATTGATGTGCTATTATATTATATATATATTTGGCCATTTGGGTAACCCATTGGCCATTCCGCAATCCGCTCCTGTCTTAACACATACGCAAGTCGTTGCCGATAATCGACAACAATTATTGTAGGATCGGTATCGGCGTAAACAACTCTTATATCTTATAGTGTAAAACTTTTAAGAGTGTGGACCTATGTTCAACACTGCATTTGACGGTCGAATTTCGACCACCCAGGATCTTCTATGGTAAAGTCAATATAGATAAATATCATAAATTAGATAACTAGCGGTCATAAGCCCATATAATAGTTCAATCCTCATCACGAACGCTATCGGTTCTCTTTCCCCCATTTTTTATCTATCTATCCTGTCACAGTACTTTTTAAGTATTTTTCGTTAATTTATACTTACGAGTATTTGTTCATTAGGCGGGTCTATTTTCCTCCAAAAAAATAAAAAATAATTCTTGACCATTTTCCTCCACTTTCCATTTTTCTCCAATAAATAAAATAATAAAATCGTCATTTGTTGTCAGAATGTTAAATTAAAAATAAAAGAACAAATTAAATAGGTATTTCAAATATAACTATAATATAATAATACACAATACGCGCCATACTTGGCGGGTGGTTAAAACGAAAATGAATAATATAAAAAAAAAGTAGGTATGTAAGTCGATAAAGATGCATCAATCAATAAATAAAATAATAATTAATAATAAGTGGTTGATGATAACGCATCCAGACATTATGTAAAATATACTATATATAATATAAAATATAGTAAAATCACTATAAAAAAACCTATTAGATACTTATTGTACCTATTATACTATTATAGGTACAGTATTTAATATTATATTTTTTCATAATTATAGGTAGGACATTTTAAGCAACAAATGAATAGGTACCTGTTTAAAGAAAATAAAAATTAGACATAATATGAATAATTATTTTACTTTTTGTAATTACATACTTAGAAATTAAGTGACCAGAATTTAATCAACAGATATGTGCGCAAATGTGATCCGAGTCATTTTCTAACTTTATAATACGGAACGCGACACAACACTGGAGGAAAATAGACATAATTTTAGTCAATAATAATGTGTAGGAAAATGAAAACTAACCTTTTTTTTGGAAAAAACTGAAGAATGGACAGTGGAGGAAAACGGTATCTCGCTGTTGGATGAAAATGGCTACAGCCGTTCATTATTGTTATAAGTTACTTTTGTTATATTGTAATATAAATAACATTTTTTTTTTGTACACAAAAACAAAAACTTTGTTTATCATTTAGTAATTTATTATTCACATTGCAAGTACCTAAATGTTTTATTGTTTGAATTTAAATGATTTATACTCAATAAAAAACCTGACGATCCATCATCCATCGCTCTACTGTACAAAAAGTTTCGAGTATAATGACACGGGCCACAGCTGATCAATATCGAGAAATATCACTGTAATAGTGTAATGGATATGTTAAAAATTGAATTCAAGTGGTCTTTTATAATAAACAATAGTATTTTTCATAATTTATCATATTATGAGTATTTAATTAGAATTAATAACACATAAAATATACTATATTATATTATTTTTCAGCCTACATCATCAAGTGATATGTTATTTACATATAACTATTAAAGTAATTTATTTTACTTTTAGTGTTATAGTAGGTTAGACCTCCCAAATGTACACACTTGCAAAACAAAGAACACTCATCATTATAAAATCAATATATTCATTGCTCCGTTCAGTCATAGAAGTTTGTTAAATATTATAATAATGAAAACGAAAATGTTTGACATTTTACTAAAATATTATAAAATTTAGATTACCTACTACCTATCTGTATGAGTAATAAATTAGCTCAGTTACTTAAGTGTAGTTTACATATTTTTACTAAATTAATTTCATCAATGATGAGTAACTTCATTTGAAAATGTATATAAATAAATACAATTAAGTGTCTTACAGTATCTTAATAAATTTATAATTAATTAAAAATACTATACATAGACTACCTACTTCAACTGTTGAGTGACCGAGAGAAACAAGAGACTCTTTTGAGAAAAATAGATAGTACATACAACTATTAAACTATTGTTCTCATAGACATAACATATTAAATAAAATATGTCTGTAATTGTTCTACAAAAAATTAATTACAGTGAATCCAACAATAGATGTTTAAATATAATATACAATTATTACAATTATTAGATTGAACTGAAATAGCATGAAGAATAAGAAAATAATTTTAAAAATGTGCATTACGATGAGTTAATTAATCAAAATATATACTAAACTAAATAGTTCATAATATATAACAAACTTTACAGTTATAGTAAGTTTTTTTATATTTAAAATCAGAGTTATATACATGAACAATTAATGTTATATATTTATAATTTGAAATTTCTGAAATCACCAATTATTAAATCCATGAAAATCATAACCAACAACTTTCTTTTTTTTGTTAGGCAATTCTTCGTTTTCAATTCTAAAAAAATAAAAACATTTATTATAATAAAAAATAAGGGTCTACTTTGGAAAAAATGATTGCTTTAACTATACATACATAAAATGAAAATTAGAAACATATTGGGATAATTATAAATTCTAGTACAAAATATCTTAAGATATCAACACATATTTTTTCAAACCCAAGTGTGAAACATAGTTAAAACACATTTACATTTTACGTATAAAAATGATTTTGTATGAATGCATTTTGTCTATATTTCCAGTGGGAAAAAAAATGGTTAACACCATCTTAAAGTCAATTTAAAATAAAATAAAATAAAATACTTGTTTTTTTGTAAAGCTGAAGGGTTGATGTATTTCCCTACTCCAGATTTAAATGTTTTGAGTTTAACACCTGGAATTGCTATACTTGATATTTTATTTTCTTCTGTTTGTACATTTGAAGCCACACTAGTCCCAGGTGTATTTATTAATGCCTCTTGCCTTTCTTCTGCTATCTACATAGAAAAAAATCAGAAACAATAATATAATAATTATTAACACCAACACTTAAACAAACACAATTATACCAAACTATTTAGGATTTATACCTTATCATCAACTTCTTGAAATGGATCAACAAATACATGAGTTTGCAATATATTAATATCAGTAATTGGCCGATCTTTATTATCCACTTCGATTTCTTCGATTGCATTAAGTGTTTCAAATCCTCCTACTATACGTCCAAATACTGTATGTTTGTTATCCAAATGTTTACATGAACGGTATGTAATAAAACTATAACAATTAAACAGATGTATTGTTGATTGCATATTTTAATATTTATATCTAAATAAGCAATATTTATTAAAATACCACAAATTAAATTGTTTTAATTTATGTAGAATACTAACAACTGTGATTTATTTGTATCAGGACCAGAATTAGCCATAGATAATACACCTCGTCCAGAGTGATTTAAATTTTGTTTAAATTCATCTTCAAAAGGCTGTCCCCAATACGATTCACCACCTTTTCCGGTACCTGTTGGATCACCACCCTGAACCATAAAATTACGAATAGATCGATGAAATTTTGTACCATTGTAATAATCTTTTTGACAAAGTTTTATAAAATTTTCACATGTCTTAGGTACTTCTTTACAAAATAATTCCAAATTTAATGGTCCATAATTAGTAGTTAATCGAACATAACCTGTAAAAATAAACAATTATCTGTAATACACTTTCAATATCATTTAACATTTTTCTTAAACAACAGTTTAGAAATGTTAAGCTCACCCTTTTTCTTTATACGCTCAAATCGGATTTCATTCTCTTCTATAATTGCTGATTCATGTTCCAGCACTGGAACCATTGCAGTCGATGTAAAGCTAGCAGCTACACGGCCAGTAGAGTAATGAGCCTTGAAACAAAGGTTAATCCGTTAATGGAAAATCTAAATTTTATACAATATTGTTATTTGATTCTTACAGTATTTAATTTATCTGGTTTTTGTGCTACTTCATCGACTTTTTTTGCTGGTTCTTTGTAATCTCGATCCAATGTATCCAATATATCTCTTGTAGTTTTTGACACTGATTTTAAACGCCCTTCTGGGTCCTTAGATTGTGCTTCTTCATCTAAGATATTAAATAAACTGTTTATAGTAAATACATAATGATATGTGATTATAATTTTAATTATGTTTACCGGGATCCACAACTTTAATTTTTTTTACAACATGGTGAAATTTTGCAATATTAAATTTTGTTAAATTAGTTGGATCTTGAAGAGTGATCATGTCTTTACGCAAGAATGGTTCGTCTGTTAAAAGATCTTTCCAATTTTTTGTTTTAATATTCAATTGTTCTATAGCCTAAAAGTACAAATGTTTAAAATAAATCAAAAAGAAAATAATCGCAATGATTTACCTCATACGAAAAAACATTTCCTGTTGTTTTAATTGCTACAATATGTGAATGTTTAGTTAAGGATTTGAACAAGACTGGACAATGATACTCCCCTGCTGCATTACGATGGAAGTTCAACTTGATTAATTTTTTCAACTCAATAGCCTAAAATATATAATAAAATTTATGATAATAACATAACACAAAATAAATGTTAAATACAATATATTAACCTTTCCTGTCACTGGGTTGTGTTTAAACTGTTTTATATATTCAAGTAATGCTTCATATTCGAAAATATTACCATCAGGGTCGCAATATGGTGTCTTGAAAGCGACAAGTGATAGGCAACAATGGTCAAATGGCAATCGAGCAAATTTCGGCTTTTCAATACCCGGTCTTTTTCCGCCATACAGTGTAGACCATTCTGTGTACGTAAGGTACCTAAGCATAAACAGTGGAAATACATAATAAAGTAATTATTTAATTAAATTAATGCAGTTAGTAGAAAGTTAATCTGTATGGTATAATGATATATGTTTTGAACAATTATATGACAAAAACTTACATTTTATCTTTTTGATGCTGTCTCTTACCCATTTCAAATGATTTTTTTTAATAATAAAATCAAAAATTGTCCAATAAATTTACAACGACACTCACTATTTGTAAATATTAATTAATTACTTAATACTAAATATTTAATTGTCAATTTGTCATCAGTAACTTATATTATTCAGTATTTTAAATTTAAAAAATAATAGAATAAGTTAGTTGTTAGTATAAACAAGATGGATAATGGTCATAGATAATAATGGTGAAAAGAAAGATCTTTTACTGATAATAATAGTGATAAATACTGACCACTGCACAGAATATCTAAAGCCGTGCTGTGGACTACTGATATTTATTATCACGGAATATAACGTTCTTATCAATTTTTATGAAAAAACATATCGGCTTACTTTTCTCAAAGACTTGTCATTACTCGAACACTAGAGTTGAGTTCATTCAGGTTAATTATTAATATACTATATTTTTTTCTCAATTCTCCGTTAAACTATTTAATTTTCACTGCAAACGATGTACAAAATACCTCGATTAAATACCGTAAGTGCAATAATTGAGGGTTAAAATAATCTATACAGTTCTTTACAGTTTCTAAAATACTGATACTTGTTTACAGGTCGGATCAATTTTGGCTAGGCAGAAGGTTGTACATTTTGAAACTTTGGGCCATCACCTACGTGCTATTAACACATCTACCAATGAAGTCAAACCCAAGTAATACTAGACTAAGATGAAAATCAATGCAATGTTAATAGTTTTGAAGTTTTTATTTTTGATTGGTACTTGCATTTCAGATCTCGATTTTTGTTTTATGTAATGGGCACTGTACTCACCGGTGTTATGGGCACAGCAGGAATCGTTGTCTATTCAAAAAATGATCCTAAATTTCGAGAGCTTCTAACAAATAATATACCAGGCGCTGACAAGTTTATAAAAGTCTGTTTATTTGAAGATACAGAGTTTGTAGATAAGAGCAAAAAAATAGGAGGCCGTGTGGTTTGCAAGGTTGCACAGCAAGTAAAGTCAATAAAAGAAAGGTAAGTTATACTTTTAATTTTATGTAGAATTGTTGTTATTCTTATAATATTTATGACAATTTATGGTACCTAATTTAAATATGATTTATATTTTATTTTTAACAGTATTGGCATTGATCAAAAACATAGTTCTGTGGAAAAATCTGTAGACCCAAGTAAATACAATTTTAAATTTATTTGTAATTAATAAATTATGGCTAGATATGAATTTAAAGTTTTAAATTGTTGTTAAAAATAATATAGTTTTTTTTTTCAATCTATTAATTTTATTCTAGTTTATAGAATACCAATTTAACACATAGTTATTCACAATCACATATCTTTAACATGTTTTTACTATATTTTTTTCTAGTTAAATCAATTACCAATAGTTTTCAATCATCTGTTTCTCCAGCTTCAAATAATGAACAAAGGATACCAAAAGAAAAACAAGGTTATAAGTTACAATTTATTATAATTTACTAATAAATAGATTAGGTGACTTATTATATTAAAAATCCTTAAAATATGCAATTAAATAGATTCTTTTTATTTGAAAAAGAAACCAATAATAAGTATAGTACTTAAATAAAAATTTTAAAATGCTAAAAATAATTGAAATTAATAATAATTATTGAACCTAACTCAAGTATATATTGATAAATAGGACTAATAATTGTTATTTTTGATATTTATATCAAAATTAAAGGTAGTTTCTAGTTATACAATGTGGTGGTGTGTTGGATTCAGGTATGATATACTGTCTTTCAATATACGAATACTACTATCACACTTTCTGTCATAAAATATAGACCCTAGATGTCATTAAGTTTCTAATCGTACAATACTTAATAGTAGTCTCATGTATTATAAAATATATATTACACTTATCTCATAAAAATTATTAGATGTAAAAAATACACCAATATGCTAACAAATATTTAAATATACTTATTTCCTAAAATACTGCAATATATGCAAATAAAATCTTGGTATTTCATCTAAATAATTTACTAAATAAATTTATATATTACCTAAAATAATTGGTGGCCTCGACAAAAAAATATGCAAATGCTAGAAGTTCCAAATTTTACATTAATAAGTAATAACTGAATTAAATATCAATATTTTTTATTTTTAGAACCCCAGCAATCTAAAAATCAACCACAGAATGAATCCATCAAAGCTAATTTTGTACAGACTAAGCCTGCTGGTATATTTATTTAATTTTAGTATTATTGTCTATTGTAGTCAATTTATTACATATTATATATTATTTAATTTGGTATTCTACTTTTTCAAATTAAAGCTTAATGTTGTTTAGAAAAACTTCAAGAACTTCCACCTGCACCACTTGATTTACCACCTCGCCAATATACATTAGAAGAACTAGAAACTGAAATTCTTAAAAATTCTTCTTTGGGTATTAGCGCTTTAAAAAGTGCAACTGAAGCAATAAATGGTAAATATACAAATATTCAATTTTATTCAAACATTAATATTTTTATATATTATAAAATAGATTATTATGAAAATGTTTATAAACTCGTCAATAATACTACAGAAAACATAGATCCAAACTTGAGTGTTAAACTACAAATCCTTGAAGATAAGAAAAATAAAATTTATAACAATGCATATGAAAATGCAAATAAATACAGGTAATATCAATTTCATATGATCAAGAATTTTTGTACAAAATTATTCTTAGATGCTCATGTTTTAGGAAAGAAATATTAGAAATACAAAAACTATTAAATAACTCTAAATTTGAGGAAACTTCTGACAAATTAGCCAAGACTATACACAGAACTAATGCAGTATTGGAAGAACTGAAAAGTGCTAGTATAATATTGGAAAATGAAGTACATAAGTTGGGTTACATAAATAAATATAAGTCCAGTATCAATGAAGCACAAGCGAGCTTGATTGTAATTTTTTTGTTTTAGACCGTATAAAAATATAATAGTTAAATACTTAAATTAAATTTTTTTGTCTACAGGCTGAATTTGAATCATTGTTTCCAGGTTCAGACATAACTCAACACAAAATTAATATTAACAATAATGATTTTGATATATTTCTTCTGTATGCACTAAAAAAACTAAACTATTACAAAGACAATCTTTCCAAACAAGAAGTGAATATATAAATTAAATTTTAAAATATTTAACAGTGTAAAAGAGTTTTTTTAACATCATATTTTTTACATAGGCAACTTTAGATCGTAAAATAAACAATGCAATGAATGCAGATTTTTTGAATGTTGAAACTATTAATGAGATGAACTCACGTTTAAATTCAGAAATTCATAAATTAGATGAACAATTTAAACATCAGGTATGACTAAAATAATAAATATATTTATTTTTCTATTTTTTTGGACAAATTAATTAACATAATTGTAAACATATTGGAAATTGTAATTTTTATTTAGGATTGTAAGTCAATGTATTAAGAATTGTAGAATGTTCGTAAGTTGTAACACAAACAAAAAACATATGTCATGATTTTTTTTTCTAGATGTCCTTACAATTATTTAATTTATTTTCATCTTGTTGTTTTGTCAACAATAGTCTTATGTTTAAAACGGTTAACTTATTGTGCTTACTTAAATTCTAGTTAAATCAATTTAACATAAAAGTTGATGAAGACTTGAAAGAACAATTGAAGACACATAAGAAAGCACATGCAGATCTTATAACTAAAGCAGTAGACTTTACCAAGGAAGAATTTGAAAACAGAGTACGTCAAGAACTATCGATTATAGAAAAATTAGAGCGTCAAAAATATCAATCACAGTTAGATTCATTGAAATCTGAACTTCAAAGTGTTATTGATAATTTAAACAGTAATTATACAATTTAACTGTTGTCAAATAATGTTTAAATATATTAAGTTAGCTTATATATTATAGACGAAGTTGAGAAAGAAAAAAAACTATTTACCAATAAATCAATTTGGGAAGCAAGCAGAAATCTAAAATCTTCTCTTGGTAGTTCAAATAATGAACAACCAATCAACATAAAAGATCAAATAAATGCTATCAAAAAATTAGGAGGTATGACTTGATTTGAAGTATTTTTATGTTTATCATAAATTCATAACACATAGTCTATGCATTGAATTTGTTATCAAGTTTATGATACATTTTTCAGCTTCAGATTCAATAGTGGAAGAAGTAGTGAGTGCTGTTCCCACCAAAGCTCTTGAAAATGGTGTTTTATCTAAAGGCCAACTAAAAGAAAATTTTAACCAAGTAGAAAAAAGAGTATATGAGACTGCTCTTATACCTGATGATAGCTTCAGCTTACCTTTAATGGTATTCAGTTATTTGGCTAGCCTCTTCGTTGTACATCATTCACATATTTCACCTAGTGAAGTGAACAATGAAGAATTTGATCCCCTAGAATTAAACACTTATGAAATTGTTGAAAGAGCCAGGTACTTATAAACAATTTAATAACAAATATTTATATAATATTTATATTTTTAACTTAACCGCTTTTTAACCTGTTGCAGGTACTGTGTTGATAGAGACAATATTTTACAAGCATTGCGATATTTAAACTTGCTGACGGGATGTTCACGAGTCGTTGCTAAAGAATGGATAAAAGAAGCCACAGTTTTTTTGGAAACAAAACAAGCTGTTGATCTTCTATTGTCTTACACTACAAGCAAATCTTATTCATCTGTTAATGGCAATTAAATGTATCTGTTATTTTAATATCACCAGTAGCCAAGTAATTAGAAAGCATAATAATAAATGTTTCTATTTTGATAGGCTTACATATTATGTATTTGTTATACATTTTCTGTTTATTACTCTATGTCAAATTCCAATGTAAATAAACATTTTAATTATATTTCACTGGAAAATTTTACAAATTAATAATTATTAGCCACTTTTATAAATATTGTGATAGTTTAAACTTTGAACTACTCAAAATGAATAGGTTTTATATAGGTGATTAAGTAACCACTTATTATCAGGCAGAATAATAAGCAAATGTAACTTTAAAAATTAAAAATCTTTTAAAAGAAAATAAACATGATTTGTAATTAGTCATCTATCTGGGTATTTGAATTATAATTTTTCCTAACATTTTAACAATTTTATTAACTTACTAATATTAGAATTCTGTCTTGAAAAAAAAGTTCATTGAGGCTTCCTTACCATTCAAACCATGATTTTGCATTATTATATTATTTATTTATTTCTAAATATCTCATTAAATCAATACAAAATATAAAAAATGTCAATTTCTATTTGGTGATTAATATTATCATAATATAAAATATGTATTATATTTATATAAATTTTTTTTAAAACCACTACAATTTACATCTATTCAAATTAATTTCTTAATGTGAACAGTATTGAAAAATGTTTTTTTTTAAATAAGATAAATATGTAATACCTATAACATTGTTTTCAAATTAACATAATTATGTTATAAATTATAAATTGTAATACAACTAGTGCTACGGGTAAATAAAAATTGTAATAGTTCTCGATAAGTATTCAGTTCAATAATAACCAAGTAAAATATTATGTATACGTAGGTAAATCCTATGATATACATATTACATTATGAGTAAAAATTATGTATCGAAACTGAATTTATGCAAAAATTAATTATTCTGTTTGTGATAAATATTTGTGTTTACACAATACATAATACATAAAGTATTCAATTTGGTAAGTAAATAATATTTTGCTTTTGGTATTATAGTGTTCTTATAAATGAAAATGTATAATATATAAAAATACTTCTTAGAACCAATTAACACTAAATTCTATACTCATATTTCTTGAGCACAAGGAATGGACTTTGCTTTGTTAAACTAACCCTTTGATAGGTTGTTACTCTATGATTATATTAATTAACATGAATTTCATATTGGTTCAAATAATAATTTGTATTTATATATATTATATAAAATTGGTATAGATTTTCCGACTTGCCTTGTGTTGTTACACAATTTTTTTTAAAACACAAAATAATATTTAGTTCAATATTTGTTATTAAAATGTACAACGTAAGGCAATTTCTATAAGTTTGTGATTTTTTAACCAATAAGGAAATTTTAACGAAAGTTTCAGAGATTGTTCTTACTGAACATGATATCAAGAACTTTTAGAGAAGTCTAAACTACTTTCCAAAATTCATATAGTGGTCGATTGAATTAGTTCACAAAGATCTATATAGCCGTAAAATGAAGTAACTGGAGTTTAATAATACCGAGATACACACCGATACCCACGCCGTCGTATTTTATGTTTGTCAATGTTTCCCAGGCAAAGGTGAGTATATTATACAGAAAATTTAGTATATATTTTAATAATTAAAAGAATAATTTATGATATTGTCTTTGAAACCTAAATCAACAAATTGTATTAAAATATATTTAAATCGAATATTTACTATTTGGCATTAGATGATTGCCACTCAATTGTAGGTCATTTTAGAGTAAGGCTAATATTAAAGGGATTTGAAAGAATTGTTTTTCATTCTTCAATAGGCTATCTAAATGAAATGAACTTGAACTATAAATTTAATACATATAAAGTTACATTATACAGTGTCATAACACTCATAACAGTCACAACTCATACTGTATAAATGTACAATAGACAAAGAATGAAAAAAAATAATAATGTGTACAATAATCTTGAATTCTTGATGTCTATTGTCTATATAAAAATAAAATATATTATATATATTATATTTAAAATATTAAAATCTCTTATTATCTACGAAAAAGTAACCGTGGTAGTAATTCAAGTTTTAATCATGAACATTAAAAATCTTCAAGGTAAACATTCAAATGAATATATTTGTTCATTCTACCTATGCCTCAACAACCGTGGTGATGAGATAATACTGTTGACTGACGGGCGACACTGGGACAGCGATAAGTTCGATTTCAATTTTCAACGAACCGTACTCGATATTTTCGTAGTATTCACTGTTCGTCCAATACAATCGTACTTCGACAGTTCGTCAGTACTCAGTCGGTAGACCTTGATCGTGTTTGATGATTCGACATTTCCAATTCTGAATTCGTATTTTGTTCTTTGCGAAACCCGTCACACGCGTTAACATAAAAATCATAATAATTAATAATAAAAATGACAACAGAATAAGGTATAAATTTTAGTTACGTTTTGGCGGGCTCCAATTGCGAATAGTATTAAGACGAGTGCTGTCACTTTAGTTAATCGTTCTAGCCGCTCTATACTGATAGATTTTATTTTAATAAATAATTAATATCGATAGAATATTACATTATAATCCATATATGTCCAGCAAACCGTACACACCACCATGGATGGAAATGGACTTGCCACCTCGCCGATACTCGAGGAAACATTTTACGCGCTGTCAAGAAAGCAGTACTCATATAAGGTGTCACTGACGAACGAAGGTCTACACTTGACCAAGAAAAGTGACGATGGGACTGAGAAAACCGACCTGATACACATCCGCGATATAATTGGCTGTAAGTGCATGCGGAATAGTGGCAAGTCCGGCCACTGTGCCTGTCGGCCGGTAAAAGGAGGCTCAACAAAAGCCACCAAAGACACCACAACAGAAACAGATGAGTGTCAGGTGCGAGTGCCGTATGTAGAGGCCGGTGATTACAGTGCGTACTTAAGTGTATATGCATATGTACTGAAGAATGTTGGGTCTAAGAACGAGAAGCGTGACAAGATGACTGTCACACTGAGGTTCAGAAACTTCAACAGTTATGATGAGAACAACCGAGTGGCAGCGAAGTGGAAATTGGCCATCAAATCACTATTACGGGCTAGGTGTGAGGACGGTACTATTGTTGCACCTTCAGACGACCATTACTTAGGTGAGCACAATTGAAATAATAATAAAAAAAACATTCTTTAATCCAAAATGTTTAATGGTACAATCATAGAAATTAAGGAAACCCGAAATACGAATACTTGTTAATAAAGTTATTATCATATAACCGCATAAAACTAAATTACTTTATGAAATATTTTTCTAAACTATTTATCTGAGTTTTACACTTATTTATCAATACAATATTGATATGATTATATATATTTATATTTTGATTTTTAAACCCTTTATGCAAGTATAATCAAACAATTCAATTTTTTTTTTTAATTTACCTACATTTGAAGCATAGTTTTTATTTTAAGAATTTAAAGAGAATATTTGTAGGTTTTTTTTAGATTAGACAAACAACATATTTAGACTTTTTAAACATGACTTTAGTTATGAAGTTATGTTTTTTTTTTCAGTAAAAATCAAACATTTAGTCATACAGTATCAAGAGGTATCATTAGATATTTTAGTAGTATGATTTCAGATCAAATAGAGTTTTTGGTTGACTTTTCAGTATTCATATGCATTAAAAAACTTGTTTTATTTTAATAGCAAATCCACTTTTTATCTACAGATTCAAATAGACTAATTTTTGTACTATAGTTTTTTTTTATTGCAAAATTAACAAAGTTAGAACAAGTTGAATTATGTGAATAATATAATTCAAAGGTTCCCAAACTTTTAACAGTATGGATTAATTTTAGCAACCTTCAATATACTAATGACTTTTTTTTATTGTTTCATTATTAATCGTCATCTTTACAACTTTTAGTCTAACAGCGTCACTGGTACAGTGGCGTCATTTGGGAGGGGGGGGGGTTGGCAACTTGGGAATTTGCCCTAATCTAACATTTACATCAACCTTAAGTCGGCACATTATAAGAAGTCTTATTTTTAACTACTAAAGGCCATTGTTATAAATCATAATATTGAATATTGATATTTTATTAGTAAAAATTTATTGTTAAATTTTTTGTTATATTTTTTAAAGAAGTTTATTATATTATTAATCAAGATGTTTAGTATTTAGTATTTACATTATGTGACTGTAACTACTTGTAAATCTGCAGTACTAAAAGGTACCTATTACCTATTTATTATTTATTTACACATTACTCAATTATTCTATATTTGACTTTCTAATTCTAATAAATACAAGTATTTGACAAAATTGTTTATATTTAATACTTCAAAATCCTATGTGTGACGTTTATATACCTGAAACCCCTCACCAACTATGGTACTATTCTATGTGAACTGTGTGGAAAAAATTTTGAGTCGGCAAATCAGTTAGCAATTGCCCTAGTCATACAAAAACTGAAATGACACCACTGCACTGGTGGACATCTAATCATTAGGGATAATAATCAATGATAAAACAAATTCTTATGTCAATGTACAATATAGTTACACAGAAAATACTATGTCTTGTTTATTTTAAATTTTATAAAAATAATTCAAAGTTAACATGACTTGTCAAAAATATAACTGTGACCCATAGTTTGTGAACGTCTGATATAGTTAATTATTCGTTTTTAGTACTTTGTTTCAAAATTTATTCGAATTAAAAAAAAAATACAATAACACATTAAAAAATAATTTATTTAGATGTTAATTAATTGGCACTAGTATTTAATTGAGTATTTTCTATGTATAAATTGCCATTTAAAAATATTAAGGGGATTGGAAGCGATGATTTTTTGTCTTTGTCTAACACACATGCAACATAAGATTATAGATGTGTTCTATTTCCAATGTACCGATTGATATAATGAAGCGATAAAAATTCTAAATACAGATTTGAATTTGCCATCAAGTTTTCTTGAGATCAACTTTCTCACATTTTTTGATTTTTACTACTCCCAAAATTGAAATATGTCAATTTTTTAATTACTCTTTTTTAATATAATGTTTTTCGGATTTTGGGAGGATAAAATCAAAAATGTGGGAAAGATGATCTCAAGTAGACTTTATGACGAATTCAAATCTGTATTTAGAATTCTTATCGCTTCATTATGTCAATTGGTACGTTGGAAATAGAACACTTCTATAATACTATGTTGCGTGTGTGTTAGATAAAGACAGGAAATCATCGCTTCCAATCCCCTTAAGGATATCTCAAATATAAAATAAGGGTTAAAATATTACTAAAAACAGCAATTATTTATACATTTTTACTTACTCCGGGACTTACTCTAACTTCGTCAATTTTTGTCATTATATAAAAGTTTAAAAAAAAAATAATAAGTTGTACACATCATATGAGCTATAAAAGGTTTACAATGTTGAAAAGTTTTCAAACTTTATATTTTGGTTCTCTATTTAACTTTCCAAAAACTACATTTCAATTTAACATGAACACGTATTATATCAGA
Organism: Rhopalosiphum padi; assembly: GCF_020882245.1. NCBI lineage: Eukaryota > Metazoa > Arthropoda > Insecta > Hemiptera > Aphididae > Rhopalosiphum > Rhopalosiphum padi. The sequence continues at coordinate 3,474,927 of NC_083598.1, read as the reverse complement.
TACGACAGCATTAATAAATAATATATTGAATAATTTTTACATCATTGTTTTTAATATAATTTATTTATCTAAAAATATATCTGTTTAATCTACTTGTTAAGTCTTTATATTGTTTTCAAATCCATAGATACCAAATACTTATATCAAAATTTAAAACTTTTAACATTTCTGTTCTAAGTACTTATAAAATAACTTTTGACCTTTGGTGATAACCTGTTTATAATTTGTATTACTGATTAGTTGAATAAATGTTAATTAGCAATTTATTCTTTTAATAATTCTAAATTTCAAGAAATGAGTGTTTTGTTTTTAGAAAATTAAAGTTAAAGTTAATAAAATGGTAATCAGTAAATATTTAGAATATAAATTAAACACATATTTTACTTTATTAGATAAGAAATAATTTTAACTAAGAACCTATACTTAATTTTAGTGGTCCTATATTTGTTCAATTGTATGAAGAAGTCATGCCACTTTTTACTATTTTTGATTACTATACAAAAAAGTATAATCCACTATTATAACACGGGTGTAAAATATAGTCATAGTCTTGTTTCATCAACAGCCCGTGAATTACTATCGGGTCATCTGTAAATTCAAATATATTAGGTAAATTTGCATTTTACTTTAATATAAATTAAATTGTTTTCAGTATAACTAAATGTCTTATAAAATTTAATTTCAAAATACTCTTGTAATCCTTATTTTAGTATTTATCTATCACTGTTAAAATGTCTTTGAAAGTTACTGCCATAATGATAAATTATGAATAGAAATGTTGAGAGATAATATTTATTCTATTTATTTCATGTAATATTTGAAATTCTGGAAAAAAAAGTTAATAGGGAAAAAACCCAATGGAAAAATTAACTAAACATTTAAATATTATTAAATTATTTATTTAGGTATTTTTTACAATTCATTACGCTTATTGTAGGTTCTACATACATATTATATACAAATAATAAATAAATCTATTATTAATTTAATATTTTTAAGAAAAAAAATAAAACTACTAAAGTAATAAAATAAAAAAAAATAACATTTAAATATAATTAATAACTAGGTTTAATAATTATAAATAGTATATTAAAAAAAAAAGCACATATTATAATGATACAAGGATATTGTTATTAACTAAGTTGTGATTACTTTGTATATACTAAGTACTCATATATTAACATATTTTATTAAATTATTACCATGATACTATGTATTTTAGGTCCATATTCCAAACATAACAGAATAAAATCATACATATTATGTATAATACTGCAGATAAATTGTAGATTATAATCTGTAAATATACTAAAATTATCTTTTTTATTATTTATAATATATTTATTAAATCATTATTTTGGTTTTTTCATATATCATATATAAAATGTAAGTTTGACAATCAAAATTATATAGAACATAGTGAACATACCCATATACCCATAAGAGTAGATACCTACTAAAATATTGAGTTAAAAATGCACCATTAATAATTGTTAAAAGGCTTATAAAATACATTAATTAATAAGGTATTTATACAGTATATGCATATGTCCAATAAAATATAATTTGCTAAGATTTATTTATTATTCAACTTATCAATAATGTAGGTAAATAATTTTTATTTACTACTTTGTTAATGATATTTAATTAATAAAAATAGTGTATAACTTATCACCTACATTATTAATGTATTATATATATTATTATGAGTTATGACCATATAAATAAATGTACAATACCTACAGCTTCATTATAGAATAATTCTTCTTAACTTATTATTTATATAACTGGCAACCTATAAACTATCAACACCTTAATAAACATAATTATTTATTAATTAGCTTTTTTTAATCTTGTATTGTATTATCTACTATAATATTTTACTTCATAGATTAATATGTTGATTGATTATTAACTTTTGATTTTATATTATTTTTATGTAGACCTTGTTGTCTAACCCTAAAAATGTATTCATCATCTGTCATTACTTAAGATAACTATTATTTGTTTATTTTAATTTATTTTATTATGTTTGTAAATAACTTTCAATTTTCATTAACAATTAATATATTATTTTGCTATAAATTTGTTCCTACATAAATATATTTACTTAATTCCGTTATTGTAATTTATATAACAAAATATGAAATTATTTCAAGTTCACACTTCATATTAATGATAAAATTGTATCTTAAAATCATGTTGCTTATTGTTGAATATGCAAACATATTGACATATTAAGCTGTCAAGAATCAAAAAAATTATTTTTATATCAGTAGTATAATATATTTGTGTTATAGTGTACCACAACAAGTGACACCAAGTAATAAATATAAATCAGTTCAATATATTTTTGATCAATGTTAATTGTGCATGATAACTAATTAATAAAGATCATCAAAGGTTATGTCTAGTCAATTTGTGAATTAATATTGATTAACTTTTCTTGGTTTCAATATTTGAATTAGTAGAACTGTGGGACCATAAAATGAAAGAATACTTCATTTTTTTTCTTCTTTAAATCTATTGATTTTGCAACAATGTGATGTTTTATTATTATTATAGAACATATTAGAGAAATTGTAAAAAAATTCTTTGATTTCCAACTTTGAGGATGGTTTTTGATAATAAATTAGATCTAATTGATACTTTAATACTTTACCCTTGGATAAGTTAATATTGAAAAAAAAATAAGAATTTTTACACAAAAACAGTTGAAATTGAATTTGTTTTTTTGAAATAACTCATATACCATTAATACTTATGATTAACATCTTATGTTTATATTACCATTCTCTGTAAATGACCAAATGTTGATAAAAAAATTTATTCTGCTCAATCAAAAAATTTCAAACTGTAATACAGTCCTTAATAAGTTATTCATATACCAATTAAAAAATATTGAATAAACACAATCCCAATATTTTTCTTTATAAGCTTTTTCATAAGTAGTTAATACTGTAACCAAAAAAATTAAAATAGTATTTAAGTACATATTTTTATAAACATTTGAATTTCGCATTTAGACAAAATTCAATATTTAAACGAAGAATAACAATTCTAGTAATTTAGTGTTAAAAAAAAGTTTAAAAAGTAATATTTTCAGTCAACTATAATTCAATCTATGTTATTACTAATAATTTATTTTATTATTATTTTATTTACTTTAATAGCAATTTAAATACATTATAAAATGTAATTGCAATATAGGCTGACAGATCATCTTCTCAGCATGGTTTTTCATGATTTATAATTGAATTCAATAATGTATATATAATAGTGATACAATGATAGGGTAAACTTGACACCCACTATATAGCAAACAGTTATCTACTTTCTCTCAATGTATATTTTGGTAGATTGCATGGGTATTTGTTTTTAATTAAATATAATTAATTAATAATTATTTATTATTCATATATCTACAATAAGTCATTTAAGCTTCAGTCCCATAAATATATATGTTTTTACATAATATCTTGACTAGAGTATTTCGATTTCTTATAATTCACTAACTATATTCTATAACTAAAATGCTTACAACTGTTAATAAAAATTGATTTTTAATTTTTGTTTTCTCAAATAGGTAGTAGTATATGTTGAATTTATAAATTATTATATTATATGAAATATACAATTATTATTTATTAATTTGGATCGAATCCCATGATAATATAGTATTGCATATTATAGTAAATAATAAATATAGGGCTTTATTTTGAAATTGTACGTATCAGGTCAATATAATATGTCCATATCTCCAATCAAATGATTTCATGGTCAATTTTTATGTGTATGAATATCTATTTTTTTTAAATAGGTTTGCCATTTTTCTTCCAAATAAATTTAAAAACAATTTTGAAAATTGTATCATTAGATTTTATAATATTAAAATATAGTATACTACAAGTAAATAGGCTAAGTATAAAAACAACTGCGTAACCATCAGACCTAACCTGGCATAATAATTTGTCATAATATCCATCATCTGTTATGAATTATTATAAACTATTTTCAAGGTCAACACACAATCCTGTACATTATTATGGTTTTATGTTAATATCAATAATTACAGTAATAATATTACGGTTCATCGTCATTGTTCTAGTTGTAAATAAACAAATATTTATTAATTAACATTGAGATAATGTCTATTAACATGATATTTATAATGGTCACTGAGTTATATCCATGATTATAGTATTTTTGTATAATTATGTAGTTTCAACTTGCAAGTTACATATTTGTATATTGTATATAATAGTAAATAAAACACAAGACACAAATAGTAAAAAACAGTCATAATTTTAAAAAATGTAGTGCTCTTTGGATAAACTAAAAATGTGCTACCCAGGGTTACATTAATATGTTTGCTTCGTCCTAAATACAACCTTAGGCACAATGTCATAATATTTGGAAAAACTTTAAACCATACAAAAAGAGAAAGATTAAGAATTTGAGATTGTTTATAACTATAAAAGTGAAAGAAAACATAAAACAGCAAATTTTTTCTAGTCAATACATTTTCTAATTATATTTTGAAGAACAGTTCATTAATATTGTCTAGGTATGTATACTTTATATTTAAACATTTTGATCAGAAAGTAACTTTTTTACAATATTAACTTCAAAAAGTTGTATTATCTTATTAATAAAAAAGGTTTTTTTTATTAATTTTTATTTAATTTAAAAAATATGGTGAATATTTCTTTGCATATCATTTTAATAAATATTTTTAAAATATTCCAAAATTCGTTCATACTGAACAATATGAGAAGGATTTATAGGTAGTATAAAGTATAATTCACTTCAGCGAAAAGTAAAATACCTAATTATAATTTCCATGCTAAATTAAATCAAGAATTAATTCTTTTAAAATTAATAATTTAATTGCACTAGATAATGTTAATATTTTATCAGTAAACACCATTTAAAAACAAAACAAATAGGTAATAGTAGGTATTTTTAATTATTGAATTAATTATATTAATACCTTTATATTAATACCTATATTAATTGAATAAATAATTTATGTTATTTAATAATATTTATTGATGGCTGCAGAATTGAAATTATATATAATAACTAATAAGCAATAAAAAATTATTAATTTTAATAATTGTATGTATTTTTATGTTTCAGGTAATCATTTATTAGTGATTGTGAATCCAAAAAGTGGTGTTGGAAAATCACGTGAAATATTTCAACGTAAAATAGTACCTATTTTAAATATGGCTGATGTTGACTACGATTTGCATATTACATGCATGCAAAATGATGCTAGGTAAATATATTTGAAGTATTTATAATCAACTATACTTACCCGGAACTTGATATAAATCTATATGTACATTTGTCCTCCATTCAATTAAAATTAATCCAGGATTTCCTCCTTTGACATCATCTATTGTTTTGCATTTTTTATCCTCACTGCATTAGCCCCATATACAATCACTTTACTTATTACATTAAGTTACATTTATCAGATGTTTCTGTTTAAATATAATACATTGTTAGATAAACTGCCTCTAAATTCACAACCATTTTTGTTATAAATATTTTATGTAAGACCTTAAAATAGTCTATAAATCAATAATTTTGTTAAATTTTTAAATTTTTAGAAATTTACCATTCAATTATTATAATATAATATAATGATATATGTAATGCTAAATCTTTATTGTATAGACCTATTTTAAAATTACGTGTGAAGGTCGATCACTATTGTCGTTATACTTATTTACATTTGTTCAAATATCATTCAGTTAAATAATTAGTGTTAATACAGTCCTTTCAAATTTGTTAAAATCCTGTTCAAAAAACCTATAATTACAAAAAAAAGAACTAATTTAAGCATTTTACTCTAACAAATCCAAGGACATAATGTTAGTTCAGTTGTTTTAGTCTTACCTATTTAATCTTTGTTTACAATACATATATAATTTATTTAATATATTTACTAACATCTATGTTGCATTTTATGTTTTATTCTATGCATTTTTGGTACATTTATCAAATTATACCTCAATAGAAATACTATACACCTATTTGTCTGAAATATTTAGATATTTTTAATTATTCAGTTTCATTTAAAAAATGGAATTTTTTGTTTCGAATTAAATATTGATCAATAAATAAAAGTAATTAGTTTGTATTCTATCCATGATTATATCATATTCTATTACTTCTATTAGGTCTGGTTTAAAACAGTGATATTTACTTTAGAATTAAATATGTGTTAACCTTGATTATTATTGGATATACATTTGCATTTCTCTTAGATAATCACCTGATTATAGTAGAAAAGTTATAATTGTGCGTGATTCTTATTTAATTCGATTTTTTGATGATATTTCACACTTTTTTATTGTTATTGACTATAGTTATCATTTTTTATTTAAATGTTTAGGTAAATCATACACAATTATTAATTATTATTTAAAACCATACATTTTAATCATAACTACTAAAGTCATTAAATTAAAATTACTATGATATTAATTAGAACATTTATAACTTATATATGGCTGAAGTATGTAGGAATTTTCCATATTATTTGTCCATGAATAATTTGTTCTTATTTAAATCTTTGACTTTGCTTATCTATTTAAAATAACAAAGATATAATTAATTGATAATCACGCCGTATCTTGTTCAGCTGAATTTAACTAAAATCAATGGTATTACCAACATTTTGTTACCAGCAACACGGCATAGTGAATTGAGAATGCACCTTTATTCATTATTATGTTTATATATAAAAAAAATGTATAATGATTTAAAATTAAAGAAAATAAAGTTTGATCTATTTTAAGTTTAAATGAAAACTAACGTATGTCAATTGGCAATGGGGTATTAGGGTGTACAATATTTATTTATTACCTACATTATGCTTTTATTAATAATAATATATATTTTAAATTTTAACATTTATAATAGTTTTATTACTAACTGCTTTTCTTATTATTATGTATTTTTCTTTGAAAACTTTCGGTTGATAAAAAAAACTCCGAAGATCTTAACATTGAAAATCGAACCTAGTTGGTACTTATTGAAGGAGGCAATTTGATGATAATGAATACCTACTATAGTTTTTCAATCAACATATGTATTTGAAATATATTTTTTATAATTTGATATAATATGTGGGGCATAGAAACTGACGTCTGACGCATATTAAAACAGTAAAATACACGTGGACTAATAATCTCACATAGTGATACGTAGGTATCCTGAAAAAACCAACGAAAATTAAATTTAAAAATAATCTAAGAAAAAAAATAAAATTTTCATAAAAAAATACACTTTTTTCTTTATGTAATACAAAAAAATAAAAATTACAAACAGGTACCTATTAGCTATTAATGTCTAAAACAAACAGAAAACTACACACCATATTATACAATAATGCAGTACTATAAACTAGATTGTATATAGATATTACAGACCATAAATAATTTATGGTATTAATTATTAATGATGACATTGATTTAATAAACTTTTTTGTGGGTTTTTCTGCAGGTAACTAATATCGGCCATTTAGGTCATAATAAACATAAGTCTAATAATAAATCATAAATTCAAAAAAATAAAATGTAGTACGTAGGTACATTTGATTTTTTTTTAATTGGTATTTTCATTTTGGTTTTTTTGCTTACAACTAAACTAATACGTATGCTATAAAAACATTTAAAAATAATTATTATATAAAAAATATATTTACGTATTACGACAACTCGATTACCTTTAGTATTTTAAATCAAATTTTCAATTTTAATTTTGCATTGTTGGCAATTAGGTACTATTATTATTACGATGCGTTTAAATTTTAAATGTATGTACATATATATTTAAATGTTATGTACTTGTAAGAATGTAAGATAAGTTATCCCTGTTGATAATTCCAATTAATTACCTGCAATTATGTATGATATACCTATGTAATATATATATATATATTATATCCTCCTCCGACCTCCGTTGTCTTAAATATATGTAGGTTACGAAACGCGCATTTAATAATATAATATATGCTGTTAAGTATATCGTAATATGGCGTTTTTATGTAATAAATCTGTGTTATCGGTTTGTAAAAATGTATTGTGTACGCGAGTTATACTGGAATACTACCGTATAAACACGTCCATTCACGATGTACAGAATAAACACGTTTTGTTTTCTATCTATTCTTGCGTACAATATTTTGTCTCAGTAATTTCGGAATTCGACGCCAATTTACACAATTTATACGATGGCGAAAAGCGACGATCGACAATGCCATATTATTACTGTGTGTATTACCCGCAATAAATTCATATACGTAGCCCTTCAGCCCTTTGGGTACCTATATATTATATAAGGTTACCTAACCAATATCTATAGTATAATATACTATTTTCCATCTGTGCTTTTCTTACAGGATTACGTGTTCCTAATAGATCGTCAAAAAAGTAAAAGTCTAATGATTGTTTTATTTTCTATTTACCGATTTGGAAATGTATAGGACGTATAACAAAAATTACACTAACAAAAACGATACTAGTTTGTAAATTGTTTACTATTAATAGTAGCATAATTAACATCTAATATTTCATAGTTACATGTAAAAGAAATAAGACAGTTTTCTAAAGATTCTTAAATATTGCATATTTTATTTGTTCTAACAATAATTGTTATTGTAAAAATTGAATGCCAGTATTAAATATTACGGAAAATAATTCATTTAAATTACTTTTTAACAATATTTTAATAATCGGTACTTATGCATCGTGCATATGATGCTTTCATCTGTTATTAGGAACTTGATGAGAACGAGTAACATCTATAAATGGGGCCGAGGTGTGGTAGTGCTCGGCGGTGATGGGCTTATGTTCGAAGTGATTAACGGTCTCATGGAACGATCAGACTGGCAGCGAGCCTTCGAATATCTGACCCTGGCCGTCATACCTGGTGGTTCCGGCAATGGGATGGCCAAGTCGATAAGTTTCGAGACCAAGTGAGCTCAAATTTTATTTTATACAAACTACTGCACATTGAATGCAACCAGTTAAAAATTTATAGCGAACCTTACAATCCGGATCCCATTCTCATATCAGCGCTAAACATTGTCGGCGGTAACAGGTGTCCAATGGATCTAGTTAGAGTCGAGACTCTAACACAAGTCGTATACTCTTTTCTATCGATCGGTTGGGGTTTTATTGCTGACATTGATATAGAGAGCGAGAGACTTAGGATGATAGGTAGCCCCAGGTTTACTATATGGAGTATTGCTAGACTTATTGGTAAGGCTCGTCATTCGTACGCGCTATGTAGTAGCGCGTTTACAGATAATTTCCGTACGTAAACGTTATGTTTATATTTTTTTTATAGGTCTAAGGAGTTATCCCGCCCGATTGTCGTATTCCAAAATTGACAATCTAGAAACCGAGACCAGAATGAACAATTATGCGAGAGGCTCGTCAGGTGATTTCCAAGAGGTCATCGACGACGAACCAGTATCGATTGAATTCGGAATGGATCCGGTAAATACAATAAAGTAGTGATTACGCGCTAATCTGTAACATTTCTTGTTTTAAATTAATAATTATTTTTTAAAATTATTTTTGCTTAGTTACAAGGAGACTTCGAAATACCACGTGAGCGGATCGAGAGTTTTTCGTCGATAATATCCAAGCGCACGGCGTTCATGTCTGTCAACGAAGCGCCGAGCTTTTCGTCAATACCAGACGTAATCGAGGGATCCGAAGTTTGGGTGCGCGGACCTATATCTAAACTCCCTCCGCTTTCCGATCCGGTTCCGTCAGACTGGGTAGTCGTTGAAGGTAAGAACTTCAACTACATTATTAATATAATTCAACGATTTAGTTCTCACTATATACACCGTATTATTTTATCGCTAATTTATTTTCATATCTGATTTTTACCAATTATTATTTTTGTATTTCCGTGTAACAGTATTATATCTGCTAGTTTTAGTATTCGTTCAAATAAATAGAAAATAATCGAGTAATAAAAAAAAATAGTTAGAAAGAAAGGAATTTATATTACAACAGTTAGCTTAAATATGTTGGTCGGATCGCATAATATACAAATATTATAAAAATACAACTATTATGTTTATTTTGTAGACGAGTTCGTGATGATACATGCTTCATATCTATCTCACATAAGCGAAGACGTAATACTAGCGCCCAAATCAAAATTGAATGACGGTGTGATCTGGCTGCTTGTTATTAAAAATGGAATATCCAGAACGACTTTCCTACAAGTGAGTGAATCATTATTTAGTGATAATATTTACGAAAATCTTTTCAATAACGTATTTACACTACAGCTAATGATACCTTGTTAAAAAAAAGTTTTGCCAATAAATATCATAAATAAACAAAAAGTTTACTCACACACATATGCATAAATGTATAATATATATATACATCTATCATTTAACGACAAACACTAATCATTTATGTAAATTTTTATATTTTTCAAAAAAGCAGATTTTATCTAGTTGTATAATGCTTATAAAATATAACACATAAAAATATCTAATAGTTTTCATTTTTTCAGAATATTTTCAAATTTCATAAGAATGTTAATCTATAAAATATATTAGATATTGAATGAATAATATTTTCATTTACAAGCATTTTAGTCAAGATAGCTGAAAGAAAAAAAAATATAAAAATCGTAAAAAATGACGAGTCATTATAGATATATAAATATATTAGATATTAGTACTACAAACTACTCAAAAATTGACAGAGATAACAACATTATAAAAGTGTTCACCATTCATAAAATCGTCTATAATAAAAATTATTCATATCTATATCGTTTATACAATTATTTCAGTGTCGTTCAAAAATCGTTGTAGGACAAATACCGCTCCCATAATCTAATATGTGTGAACTTGGTAGTTGGTTGTACCAACGTAATGTTTCAAGACACGTGTGTTCCTTCTATTGAACTTAGTGACGGCTTTACCTATGTATCTATGATTCAGGTTAAATCTAAATAAGCGGCGATTGATTGTTGTCTAAGGTGCTTCAATATGGTCCAAATTAAATAGACCTTGCAGGGCCCAACTGTCCCTAAACTCTCTATACCCGTAGGAAATAATTAATTGTTTACATGGTTTCTAACGTAGAAGAAATCGGTCGAATATCACATTACACTCACATGTATATAACACAGTAAAATCCCGTTATAACGAAGGCATAGAAGTCCCCTGCTGAAAAGCAGAGCTTATAAAGAGCTTATTCGAATTTTCGTTATAACGAAAAAAAATTCGGTCCCCTGGAGTTTGTTGTAACAGGATTTTACTGTATATATTAATAAAGAATTAGTTGTCAATTTTTATAAAAATAGAAGTTTTAACATTTATATTCACACATATTGACATTATTTTGGATGTACATCATAGTTAGTACAGTACGTTAAAACGGATCTGCATTTTACGTTTTTTTTTATCGAGATTATACCAGTATACTCGTAGTACTATAGTCTGTGGGCAGTGCGTGTTCGAATGTTAAAGCCTATCGAGAAATCATTATTTTCTCGGTGCCCTTTCCTTTCTATGTAAATGTTTTTTTTTAATTGAGCCTTTATTCATCGTTTAATGCAGCGTTTCTCAAAATGTGGATCGCGGCCCACTAATGGGTCGTCAGTCAATTTTTAGTGGGTCGCGAACAATTTTTTGAATTATAATGTCAATGCTGTTATTAACTATAACAGAAAACAAGCACATATTTTGCTACACCTCATTATTAAAAGTACATTTATAAAAATAAATTGATTATAATAATCCTATAAAATACTAAATATATATTACAAATTTATACATATTTAAATAAAACATTTGTTTTTTATAACTACTTTTTGAAAAGTGAAACCATATGGGTCGCGAAAGATTTTTTGGGGTAAATTTGGGCTGCAGTACTAAAAAGATTGAGAACCACTGGTTTAATGCATTGGTGATTGAATATACATAATCATATAAATTGCTAAAATGCTAAAATGTAGCTAAGCACAATTTACCGCCGTGGTTAAAGACAATAGAATTTTACCATCACCACTATAGTGTGATAGCGAATAGGGACAATTGAACGTAAAAAAAATATATAAAGAAAATAAATAATATTACAATAGATCATTATCAAAATATATTAATAGATAGGCCTTTACGAAGTCTAAATTATATAGTAACTACAATATGTCAGTATGCGACCAATGACCATAATATTACAATATAAATTTGAAAAGAACTTAAATTTAGTGTTATTTTGGGTCATTTGGGGCTACAATTACAAGAACACTAGAAATTAGGAAGAACTTTTCTGTAAATTGTTCTGAACTTAAGTTACTATGTATGTGTATATGTAATACGGTATCGTAATATATCAACGAAAATAGTAATACAAACACAAAGAAGAAAGTAGGTATTTAGAATTTATACTCGTTACTCGTTACCTAGTTATTACACAGACTCTTACTTTGCGTAATCATGTTTAATGTTTTTTCTTCATCGATTATTTTATTGAATTTTAAAATGTTGATTATAAGTACATTTTTATTTTTGATCTTAGCTGTAAAAAATATATAAAATTAACAATTCCAAAAAAATAAAGAGAGAAATGCTAATGTGGCTTTCACTTTACTTATAAGTTTATGCTTACATTATCTATCTCTTGCATGGGTTGAATGTGAAGGTACTTTCTTTAAATTCAAATATGTCGAACATTATTTAAGAAATACTTTAGGTCAACACTTACTACGGAGTTTATTACCAGTGAATTTCTTAAAAAGACATTCTGAAATCTGATCCATTTATACTATCGATTCTCTAGAAATAAACACATTTAATAATAAAAGTTAGATATTGAATAGGCAATAAGTTACAAAAATGTAAAATAAATTTGATGATTATCTAACATTTCTTTGGTTATTAGTGGAGCTTGGGATTTAGTACGCTAAAGTTATAAAAATGTACATTTACATAAGCATAAAAATATATTTAAATAATGATGTGTGTATTTTTAATTTAAAACCATTTAATACATTTATATACCTGTACATACATATACATAAGTATATAACTATATAAGAAATGAATACATATATATGCATATACATTATTTTTTTTTTAATCATTGACTATTTTTTATATTATTGTATAGCCCACAGGTACATACCAATTTAAAAACAATTTATATCTAACTGATTTACAAAATACGTAATGGAGCAATACTTGAAATTTTTTCTTAAGGCATTTAAAAAAGTAAATACATTGAAAACACAATTACAAATTGAAAACAATGAATATTTTTATGCGATACGCACGATCTCCACAATTGATTGTTTAGTGTTTACTGCCATAGCCACATAGGTACCTTTTACCAATTTCATCGAATAAAAACCGAGATAAAAATACGAATTAACTAAATAAGTCCACAGTAATTAATCGTGTAATTTAGCATGTTCTTATCTTAAGATACGTTTTTAATAGAATCGTGATCGTAATAGTAAAATGACTAAAATTTGGACGCTCCCGTCAATCCACTTTCAATAACCTAATAACCTACAATTTCAAATTACCTAGTTTAAAATCAATTAGTAAAATAATGAGTTTAAAATATGTTTATTTTAATAACAAATTACATCTTTTGTGTAAATAATTACAAATATTTTAAAATATCAATAAATCTTTAAAATCTATTTTTATAAGTGAAAATTTAAAAATTTTCATATTACGCATAGTCCCGGTCCCTTATTATAAAATATATATACAGTAAATATTATATTTAATAATTGTAAGCAAAGTAAATGATTTTTTTCCATGTGGGGGGATCTTCATAAAATGTCCCGTTAAACCAACAATGGCCATCACCGTTTGTTACAGCGTTAACCTAAACTAACTAAATATTTATATAATATCAAATATCATTGACTACAAATTTATAAATAATGGTATTTATAATCAATGATACTATGTATCTGTTAATATAATATTCCAAAAATGTATTGTTGGTTTTTTTCAAATATCTAATATTATTTTAGTATCTCAATCGAGCTCATTAAAGAGATAAACTTAAAAATCATTTTTTTTCTTAGCCATTGAATATTTTTTCCATCACAATAATACCTAGATGGATGAGATGGTTAGGAGTGAAAACATTTGTATGACCCATTCTCCAAAATACTATCTATCATAGGAATCAACAATTGTGATAAACTGATAACTTATAAGTTTCCATAAAAATTTCTGTGAAAAATAAAATCTGCAAATTAATGTTTTCAAGCCTTTGCACATTATAATATTATTAACAAACCGCATACATAGACTATGTGATAGATGCATCATAATGTACTTACCTAACTATTGTAAATTAAATGTACCAATTAATCTTTGATTACATTTTTTATATTAGTTAATCGGCTATGTGTTGTATTTTTTTCATGGTTCGCAGTTTTTGTTGGGCCTGTCTTCCGGAAACCACTTGGCCGTACCCAACGTCGAAATGATCCCCGTGCGAGCGTTCCGGCTCGAACCACTGTCGCAAGGCAGCCACCTGGTAGTCGACGGCGAAAAGCTGAAGCACAGTCCGATACAAGCGGAAATCATGCCCGGCATCACTAACGTGTACGCCCGGCAAAAGTTCTCCTGATGGCTCGTCTCAGGCGGGTGCGATCGAACACGACACAAGAGTGATGAATACATTATTTATAATAATGTAGTTTACGTAATTTGTTATTTTTTTATAATTTTTTAAATCCACAGAAAATTTGTCGATATTATTACCTCGCTCGTATAATATTATGCATACCGCGTTGTTGTTTCCCGCCTCTTTTGTTGCTCGAGAGGCGTGTTTTATATTTAATTTATTATTAACTATCAATATTTATTTTGAATTATTCGTTCTATTCGCCACTAGCGACGTTACCATAATGTAATATTATATTTTTTCTCTTTAAATTATCCTCGTGTTATGGGACCATTTGTTTATTAGGTGAATAGGTTGTTAAACGTTACGTTATAATTATTAAGGTCAAAAAAAATATGATAATTAACATATAGTCAATAATTACCGTCTTGGTAAATGAATAAATTATTTGTATTTTTTCTTCGCTCAATCTTTATTGTACCCAGTGCTAACACTAAGTTTTAGGAGGCTCAGGACTGAATATTTTACAGTACATAAAGCACACATCAACATATCAACTAATATTATTATTTTTATATTGTAATAGCTAATATATATATATATATATGTAAAAAATATATAGTATAGATATTTGGTGTTATGAACACAGTGTAGAATAAGAAGAGATTTTTTCTCACAGAAACATGTTAGTGCGATGGCCTGCTTGTCCGTCCTTGATTGTGCCTAATCGAGAATTATGGAATTACTTTACAATTACAAGTCAATTACGTATGTCTATCATTGTGATTATACTTTTTGTACTACTTAAGTTAAAAAAAAAAATAATAATAAAGTTACCATGAATTTTAAATTTGCTGTTGTTCTTTACAAAAGTTGATACCCACAATTTGGTATTGCGGTTGAAAACTAGTTATTAAATGTCATTTCCATGTCTAAGAAATATTCAGTGTTGATATTATTGCTAACAAATAAATTAATATAAAATATATTATATTGGTATAAGTTCTGTGTACTCGACACTTAGTTTTACTAAATTAAATTATGTGAAATTAGTTTATTAATTTTATTTACATCAAGCACATCTATCATTAATAATTATACCACGGTCCTCACCCTTCATTCTAAGTCAATTTCAAACATAATTTCAGAACTTACTAATTTTATGAGAAATAATAAAAGTTTATAACATTCAACATAGGTAATGTACTTACAAATTTATTGCATAACATTCCCTATTAATTTAAATACCATACACAGACTTAGCGTGACACATAAATAAACATTATGTAGATAAATTATTTTTATTGTTTTTAAACTTTATTTTTAAATGTTTCTACAAATTTAAATATTTACAATTTAAAATTAATTAATAATAAAATAACATAAAAATTTAAACATGAAAAAAATAATCACCACCATAAATTAACAATACAATACAAATGATAATCAAAATCCACAAAAAGTCATAAATATTAAAGAATATAATATTTTACATTTTTCTATAATCAAAAATAATTATCAATAATTAATATGAAAAAAAAAAAACAAATTCCTTATATTTCCTAAGATATTGCCTGGTGTTACGATAAAAGAATCACTCTGTATATATTTATTTGATAAAAGCTTAAAAAAAATCTAGTAAAAATATTTGACCTGCTGCGTTTAATTAAAATACTACATCAGTTTATTCATCACGAGTATAACTACATAATTAAAAATTCTACCACACCAAATATATTTGCATAACCATATACATAGTTTGAAAATATTCAATTTAGTGAGTTTTAATCTATAAAATATTTAAGGCCTCTGGATGCCAGGTATAAAATAATTATATGGTTTAGGTTACATCTACTTTAATATTAATTGTATTTAAATAACTTATTTCGTATGAAACAAATATAAACTATACAGTGCATGTCAACTTTTATGTTATTTTTAAATTCATAAAGTGCATCGTAATGAATAATTTTGAAAAAAGATATAGGATTGTTTTAAATCGAAATATTATGTCTTATTAAAAAAAAAGTGAAAATAAAATAATTGATGTTGGAAAATTAGAATTTTTTCATTTAAGCAAGACGAATAGAAAAACATATAAACAAAGGTTAACATGTATTGTATGAAATGTAATCATTGTAAAAAATAAATACTATGTGCACTGATTTTTTTAATAAATATACTCAATCTCTCAGCCAAATTAAGTTAATTGAACCGAGAACTTTTTGTCAAGACAAATATTTATGTATAAGAACTAGGAACATAACACATTTTTAATCCTCTTCGTACATGTATGTTCAGTAAAACCATTGATTAAACAATAGCCATTTTAAATTTTATCATAAATATTTCTTTTAGACTAATTAAAATTACAACAATTTGTTTCTTGATATTTTTTCTGTTATAAAACGTTCTAAATAGTAACTTTACCTTTTAGTTAGTCAAAAAACATCCATACTTAATACAACGTAATATGATCAAGAAGTTGAGTAATATATCTTTTATGTATAAAAAGTGTGATTCACCAAGCTTGATTCTGATTTTTGAAAGTTTTGAGTACCTATACTTACAACTCGGGGTCTATATTTTCAAATACTTAGGATTTTTTATACCATTTAAGGAGTGTTCTGTGGTGATAGTTTTTTTTATTATTATTATGAATGATTGTTAAGATGATAATTTTTTTAAATTAAAATCAATTCGAATTTAATCTAAGAGTATCCAAGTTATTAAACCTTGTGTTCTAATGATAGAAAGTTTAAAAGATGGGCATATCATGTATATATTATGATTCACAATATTATAATTATTACTTAAAATGTATAATACATCAAAATTATCAGAATTAAATAAAATAAATATTAAATTAAAAATTATACCATTTTTATATGTTATGTAAAATCATTATTAAGGACTATTTTCCTTAGTTACTTGACATTTAATAATTCAGTAAGTAAATATTTGAAAATATAAACCTCAAGCATACTTAAAAATTCCAAGTCACAATACTTATAATAATAATAAATGCATTATTAAAGGTTACGTTGAGCATGCTTAGTAAATTACCCTATATAATATTTAAATCCTTATAATGAATTCAGGTTAAAAAGGAACCAGCATGCCAATGGAAAGTGAATATAACTGTCACAGACAAAAACTTGTCACAAATATGAGTATAACATGATTTGAGAATTAACTTATAAAAATTACTTTAAATACTTACTTAAGACTATATAAAAAAAACTATTATTTAAACACATTCTCAAAAACACAAATATGTTTAAAAAGTAATTCAAATATATCAAGTCTATAGATTTCTTAACAAGGTGTGACACCTGTGTGTGTTATCTAAGTTTTACAACTATACAACATATAAAAATTGCCATCGGTAAACCCAACTGTGTATTTAATATTTATTGTGTTCATAAGTTGATTTTTTAAAAATAAATATTTTGAATTATGAGTGTTTTTACATTATAATATTTAATTACTTATTCATTCTGTAGTTAAATGTAACAAACGACACAAAATTGGTTCTACTGAAGACAAATTTTTAGGTTGTACATTAAGGAGACTATACAGCAGAGTTGAGTTCCTTTTATGACTAAAACTAATACAACATATAACTATAAATTAACAAGCTTATCATACTCGTTGTTGTTTAAAAAAATATTATAATGATAATTTTAAAGTGTGATTACTTATTTAGTCTTGAAGTAGAATGGAAAAACTATCAATTAAATATATTTTTTTATACTATTAATAATAAATAAAATTAATTTACTAAATAACTATGTTTTACAAACTTTCAGAAAATTTTTATTTCATTATTTCAAAAATTATTCTCACAAAAAATGAATATCCATTGGTTATAATTATTAAAATCTACAATCAATGCATAGCTCAATAATAATATAAAAGTTTAAATTATAATATTAGCTAATTAGCCTAATTAAATAAATAAAAAAAAAAAAATTCCATAAGATAGTTTAACCGATAATATAAATATAAAATTGTATTAGTCAAAAAAAAAATGTTTTCAATGATTTCAGGCTTATTTATTTAATTTTAATGTAGATAAATTGTTTAAAAGATCTTGAATTTCTGTGCTAACCCTTTCACCTGTATCTGATATTTGTAATCTAGTTTGGAAGGCATTCAACAGTTCTGCTTCATCTGAGCTGTTTTTTTTATCAAAATATGCCAATAGCATTTCAATTACCTGTAATACCGTCTGTTTAACTGATGTGCAAACGTCACTTTTACAATGAGTCAACAGACGTAACTTTGATTGAGCCAAATGTAGAGGACTTCGGCCTTGTGCATCACAGCTACTTACATCTGTTCCTAACCACACAAAAGATAAAATTAAAATATTAAAACATCCTCTAATTTTTAAATTCACAATTGTTTACATATTATTCAATTACCACATGACTATTTGCCAACTGTTGGTTTTGAGGGATAGTGAATATGACGAACGTGTTGCTTTAACTTTTTTTTTAATTTCAGTAAGATTAGCTTATGAAGAATCTTAAAAGTAAACTTTTAATCTATAGGTATTAAAATTAAACATTTTATGAATTTAAATTTGAATATCTTAATAAGTTTAATTAAAATCATATGAAAAACTTTGACCGATTATTTATTTAAAAAACATAACTAATTGTTGAATATACAAAAAAGTATTCAAAATGTTTAAAGCAAAATTTTGATAAACAAATGTCCAGATTTGTCTAAAGGCTAGACTATAAATAAGACAATGAGGAATTCAAGCTTGTTTTCAAAATCCATATTGAGTAATTAGATCAGTATTTCTCAACCGGTGTTCTACGGCACATAAGTGTACTGCGAACTAGCTGTAGGTGTGCCGCGAGTTGCGGCCATGGTACACGCGTATAGTATTATTAGGTGTTAAAAATAGAAATTTTCCAGTACTTAATTTTCTTAATGCTCCGTCAAAATGTATTGTTATAAAAAATGTGCCGTGAGCATAAAAAGGTTGAGAACTACTGAATTAGATTAATTAATATATAGGAATTAAAATAGATATTTTTAGCATGCAAAACATTCTATTAGGAATCCCTTCAAGTGTTGTTTAAAAAAAAAATCGTACCACCTGGTGGTTAGGTTAAGTTAAATATTCTATTCTTCAAGTGGTAATTGACCAAATACCTATTAACTTACCTCCTTTTAAGAGTAATGTTACTACATCCATGTGATGTGTACAAGCAGCCAAATGTAATGGAGTGTTTCCCAAAGCATCTTTTATATTTGGATTGGCACCATATTTCAATAACAATCTAAATAATAAGTATTCAGAATGAATTTTAAATTATCAATTTTTCGTAATACTGATACTAATGTAAGACATCAATTTACCCCACAGCTTCTGCATATCCTTTGCTTGCTGCCAAATGTAAGGGCGTACGTTTTCTACTATCCCAACAATTTGGATCAACACCGTTCTTGAGAAATTGCTCCAGTAGTTCAGTGTTATTCATGTTTGCTGCTCGACATAGTTTGTGACTGTCTATAATCATTGAATTACATGAATTAGCTCATAGCTGTACTAGTAATAACCACTAAATAAAATACCTCTGGACTGAAAAGCATTTGACCTCATATAACTACGACACGAATGGGCACGGCACGGGCCAATATTGCTTTTGGACTGAGTGGAACTGCCTTTCTTCTCCATTTTCAACAACATTTCTGTGTATTCTTGTATGGGAGTTAGACACTGGATGAGAAAAAAAATCCAACAATTAATAATGACCAATACCGACACATACATGACATTATGAGGGGCCTGGGGGAACGGGGGGGGGGCGATACTCACAGATTGAAATCTATCCAACGTGCCCGGAAACGCGGGGTTGGCCAACTCGAATAGGCACTTGAACTTACGACCGGGAATCTCGTTGATCATGGGCCGGGCGAATACAATCGGGGGTTCGGATATTGAGTTCAGGCACAGCGACAACGGAAAATCATGGTTCTTCATCCTCCTCACAGGCACTAGGGACATCTCAGCAGACGACACAAGCCTCTTGTTGAACCTCGGCTGCGCACAATCGTCGTTGTCCGTGCTGCTCTCCACGCCAGAATCGTTGGACGTCATGTCTTCGAATTCGCGGTCTGGATCACTTGTCCCAGCTAGCATAGCGGACAGCCGGAGACATATTCTTAGACATGGATTTGATAATTTTACAGTATTGTAAAATAATTGAGTCGTACACAAAAGCGAAATGCGATATGTGAATATTAAAATAAAATGTATACGGCACCGAGTCTGACATTACTATTTACTATTATATTTATTATTATTGTTTTTATCGCGTTATCAGTGTTAGTCCGTTGACGTTCCGTTTTTGTCACGGACTAAGATCTTAATCCGTGGTTTTTGTAAATACGTGACCTCACGGCTCAAACAGCTGATCGTATAATCTCTTAACAGGAATTCCGGTTGATATTAAATATTAAGCATCAAGCAACTATAAAAATAAAAAATAACTTTTCTATATAGTCTTGTCTTTTAATGGTAATTGCCAATTGGTAATGGTGAATACTTTCATAGAAATAAGTAATAACTAATAATTCTTAAAACTAGACTTGTACAATTGACATTACTATTTGAGTTTTGCGGATTTGTAAATAATTTTTTAACATGTAAATTCGTAATATAATTAATAATTATGCAACTGCTGATCTGTAATTACTACAGCCACTTTCGTGTCTGGAAAATAGAATACTGTTAATATACAGATAATATATCGATTAATTTCCATAGAATCAGTTTAATGACTAACCACTGTGAAAATAATCATGTTTTTCACATCTTTCTCGTAGTAATTAAAATGAGTTAAGAGGCTGATGGATAGATTTACATATTATGTCACATTGCCTCAAATTTTTAATATAATTGATACCAAAACATAGTGTGATCTCAACCTCCACTCATAAAATAGTAACTAAATTCTAAATAGTATGATTTTTTTTTTTGGCAAACTATTTTTTCTTATAAGTTTTGAGTATACTAATTACTAAAAGAATAAAATAATTTTTAAGTGTTATATTTCAAATTATAATTATATAATATGCAATAATAATATTTTTGAACAATTAATGTGCAGATTAAGGTTGCTGTATTCAGTAACCTTTGTTCATTGAAATTGTTGCTAATTTCAAGATATAGATTTTTTTAATTTAGTAAATACAGTATTTCTATATTAAATATTATTAATTATTATAGCATTATAATAATTAGTAGTCATACTTGTATAAATATCAAGGATCTCGGTAGTTGAATAACAGAGGTATAACAAACTTGATATACAGTTATTTTGGCACATCTTATAAAATTAAAACAACCATAAATAAGTAGTATTTAGAAATGGTTTTTATTTCAATTCTATACACAGTAAGTAATATAGGTACTAAGTACCAAAGAACAGCAATTCCCACGAAAAAACTGGGGGTGCTGAAGCTTTTCTATTTTTTTTATGACATTATTTTATGGTTATGGATACATATTATTATTATTCAAATATAAATTAATACAGAACAATTTGGGGGTGCTAAGCACACCTACTAAGCACTATTTAACCGTTCAACTATTAGCATCAAATTTTGAAATTATTAATTAATTAATAATATGTCTGTAATGTACTAATTTATATAATATATAACAATTCATTTTTACCTATACATATGTGATATTGAGCTTATGATAGTTTTTTTTAATTTTTTTTAGGCATTTATTGTGATGAATCATAAAAAAACTGTGAATGTAAAGGTAAACAAAATATAGAAATAGAGGATCATGAATCATGAAATTATACACATGGTACACGTAATATGAACTAAATTATTGTATACCCAATTTTAAAATCATCTTAATTTATTTAATACATACATATTATAAATATATAATTTTATATGTGATGATTAATTAGTTGTCGAATAGCTGGTATCCAAGTGTTGCATTGACGTGTGTGGTCAACCATTAATGCCATTTGTAGTCTATTTGCTTCAGCATAATCATTGATTTTTATTGCTGTAAAAGTAAAATGCAATTTTGGACTGTTATTAAAGAATCATAAATGTTTACAAAGATATATTTTAACCTTTAACTAATGCAATAGTTTTTTGTTGTACTACATCTGTAAATTGAATATCTTTCCAACTGATTTCCAATCTTGACAAACGTTTACTAATATCCACTTTCTTGGACTAAAATTTATAAATTAGATTAAATCAGAGATTGAAAAATAAATTAAGTTAATAGTTATTATATTTCACTACTTACATCTGGTAATGTTGATTTTTGGATTGAATCACTCAGAGATGACATTACATACGATAAGCGATCTTCCACAGGAATGTCACATATCGATGACGAAACTGCAGGGATTGTTGTTGTATCATTGAAAATTTCATTGGAAACTATCTCATTATTTAAGGGTATTTGTTTATTTTCTAAATTAAACTGTTCACTAGGAGCATTTGACAAGACTCGTGCAGGTATTCTATCAAATATTTTGGGTCGATTTTCATGTTGGGCACTCACTGTGTCTTCAAATGAATATGAAGGTGGGTCATTCCATCCAGGAGTATAAGCTAAACAAATTTAGAGTATCAACATATCAAAATATATATAAGTTTTCTTAAAGCTAATAACAATTAATTAAATTAATATATAAAACTGAAATACTATAAAATTATAAATCTTATGATTCATATGCACATAAAACAGTTGAGTACAATTAAGAAAATTTAAATTAGGTACCTATACAATATTTAGATATTTCCTTATTTAAATTTTGTAACTTTTAAAATATTTTCTTTAAACTATGTATGTATTTATTAAAGTAGAAAAAGATATTAGTTATGATTGAATAGGTTAATAGTTTTATTTATCTTCTCTTTTATATTTCTTAAGTATAAAATATCTAAAAGTCAATTTATTAATATAATATTATATTCAATATATATTCTAAATTTATCATTTGCCATTTTTTTAGTTTCCCATTAGTATAAATTAAATTTTTTTATTAATTTATTATATATTAGGCTAAAAAATGTAATGAATAATAAATTAATAACTACTAAAATTTAAATCATACCCAACTCCTACAAACACCTAATTAAAATTTATCTCAAAATATTATAATCTAAAATATTTTTTGGAAATATGATTAACAATTAACTAGAAACATATTTCATTTATAAATGATATGTGGTACCTAGTGCATACTATCATTCATTAATCATTATTTTACAAGTAAAACAGAAAAACTTACATTTATATCCTTCGCTCATTGTATAAAAAATGCGAACAACTTTAACAATAAAGTTTAAGTATATGAATAATAATGGTATTACAAATTATAATTAGACATTAGTCATTAGTACTCATTACCTATTAACTATTAAGTAAAGGCAAAATACAATCATAAAATATAATAATAATTAATAAATATTTATAAAATTTTCAAAATTCGTGCTTAGTGCTTACAAATTATAATTTTTAAATAAGACCTTACAGTTGAGAACAGTGTGCAATAAAGTATACACCACAAACGGCAAAGTCTACAGACTAGAAAAGCATGTACAACGTGTATGAACACACTGACACGTTTGACGCTGAGCGAGTGAGCGACTGAACGTGTAAAAATCTGAGTAATAAGAAGGGCTAAGAGCAGAAAACCATAGATAAGGAATTGGAAGATCAAACTCGGGCGACCACTGCTGCCCAAAACAAATTGATAAAAAACTCATTAATAAAATGGCCACTGGCTGCGCTGCAGTCGCATCTGTAGCTACTATAATACCTATTTTAACCTGTCTAAAATAAGGATTTATGATGTTATAATGATTTTTGAAATATAATGTTAAATGTTATATACAATATGTGGGCTGTTATTTATTGTATAGGTTTATTATTTACGAATTCATGCATATTGCATAATATGTCTATGTGTACTTTTTAATGATTATTAAATTGAATTAAATAATAATAATAATAATAATAATTTAATTTAATTAATTATTTAAATTATAATAACAACAATTTTATTAAATTACTCAATAATAATATTATTATATTCGTGGTTATAGCAACAATATATATTTTGATCTATAATATGAAATAAATAACTATTCATATTAGGTTAGTTAAATACTTAAATAATAAAAAATAGGTAATTAATTAAGAATTAAAAACAATAATTATACTCAAATTGTAAATATATCTATGAACATATAGTTATAAAAACCTTCTTCGATGAAGGTTTTTGGTAGCAAATTGAGTCTAGTTGGAATTTTTAAATTTTAAAATTTTCATTATTTTTTAAAATTATTGTAAGAAACAAATACAAACATTAAAATTTTAATATAATTATCGATATAAATAATACAATTGTTTATCAAACAATGTTGGTAACCTTTGTTGCCAAAAAGTTTGACAGTCTTAAATTTTTTCCATAAATGTCAATAAAAAAATATTCGCTAAGTCGAAAAACTTAAAAATTAATATAACGTTTTTTATAAGTTGTTATAATGTAATTTAAAAAAAAGTTGTATATAAATCTATAAAAATGTTTTATTACTGTTTGTAGATAAAATTTTAAGCTATTTATTTATTGTACTATTTGCAGTTTTTCACATACAAATTAATACCTTTGATAACAATTATTTAAAAAAATCCATTTAATTGTAAAGTTTACTCGTATGATCAATATTCATTATTTAAGAGGACGTTATACCAACATGTGTTGTCTCTGTCTTACTAACGTATATCATAGCAAATTTGGGTTCAGCAGAACATACTTTATATTGTTAGCTTTAATATTGAAGTCACTTTCCTTATTATCCAACTTAAAGGTAAGAATATTATTTAGAGCATCTCATATTCATATGTTTTTATTAATATTACTATTTTAAAGTTGTAATAATTGACTTAGCTATAACTCACTTTAAAATTATAAAATCAATAAAAGCATATGATATTTTCTAGATAATATTCTTACCTTTAAATTTGAAAGTAGGTAAATCTACTCCAATATTAAAGCTAACACCACAAAATGTGTTCTGCTGAATGTAAATTTGCTATGATCTATATTAGTAAGACAGAGACAACACATGCGGGTCTAATGTCCTCTTAATAATATCATAACTAATAACTAAAAATATGGTTCATAATATGTAGTTTAAAATTGTTTAATATAAATAAGTATAAAAAATAAGTGCAGTTAATATTCATTTAATTTTAGTATTTTATAGTTTTTATTGCAGCCTAATCTCGATAAGAGTAGATGACTATAACAGATTACTGACCAGTGACCACAATATAATGAATAGCCCATACGCACAGCATTTTAAATGAAGGAAAAATTTTATGTATTTGAATTTTTTTGTAACAATTTTATTGTATTAGCCATTAAACAAAAGTATTATAAATAGTTCAAATTTATTATTATAATGTATAACATACTAAGAAATGTTAAATTAATTTTTATTTGTTAGGAACTATAGTTATTAGTTATATGGCTTAGTCAACAATTCTTATAAAAAAAAGTCCAATTGATTTATTTATGTTGGTTTAACTTAAATCTCCTATAGTCATTAGGCTTAGTCACTTATTAAATTATTACACAATATACAAGTATAACTAAAAAAAAAAATTATTCTCAAAAATAATGTTAACACAAGCAATTAAGTGTTTGACATTTAGGAAATTGCTGAAAAAATTATTATTTAAAAAAATTGTTTATTTATTTATAATTAAAAAAGTGTAATTTTATGATAGACCAATAAAATTATCTCTTTATTTTAATAATGTATAAAAAAAAACATTGCATCATTTTTAAAGGAGATCTTTGGAGTAAAAAAGTTGATATGAAATGGGAATTTTTGAATTAATAAAAATTGAAACTGGTTATTGATTTTAA
Source organism: Rhopalosiphum padi (assembly GCF_020882245.1). Classification (NCBI taxonomy): domain Eukaryota; kingdom Metazoa; phylum Arthropoda; class Insecta; order Hemiptera; family Aphididae; genus Rhopalosiphum; species Rhopalosiphum padi. The sequence continues at coordinate 3,448,313 of NC_083598.1, read as the reverse complement.
AATCATTATTTATTTTAAATTAAACAAATTAGATACTACTAGAAAAAGAAACTAAACAGATTTAATTTTTATTTGAATTTTCTCTCATTGACATTAAAAGTTCAGCCTGTTCAGGAAGAATAGGTACTGGAGTTCTAGTAAAAAATTTTGTTCGAGGTAATCGATCGGCAAGTTTTGTACTCCAATGATGAAGATTACATTCCACTGGTACTTTTTCTTTCTTATTTATCTATTAAGAAAAATTGATGAAACATATTTTTTGATTAAAAGACAATATTAATAATAGTAGAAAACTAAGCATAACTCACAGTAATATATACAACAAAGGATTTTCCTTCTAAAGTAAGATCAGGTCCACTAATCGGCTGTTCCGGCAATTCTATTGAATCGTCACTTAATACGTGTACATTCATTTTACGTAGTGATACTCTTATGTGCCAAGGTTCAATTGTCCAAGGCTCGTCTTTATTCATGCTTACACTAACAACCATTTTTTTTAAATACTTCATTGTCTAAAAAATATAAATTGCATTTTTTTCTTTTAGATTAATAAAATAAGATAAAATGTAAAATACTTGAAGAGCGTGAATAGAGCTAGGTTTCTCTTCGTCTTTGGTTTGATATAAATTGTTTTTCATACGTTCCAAATTATCAGGAGAAGCATAAATAGCTAATTTTGGCAGAAGCAATTGATCATATGCATATGTTGGTCGAACAGATACCAGTTCACCTTGATGCCCTAAGCCTAAATCAATAAGACAATTTTTATAAACTGTTTAATATTGATATAACTTTTAATATATGGTTGCAAGAAAATATAATTGTGCATACCTTCGACATATTGAGTTAATATTACGTCTATCTTTTCTTGTTTCATTCTTTCTGGATTTTCCTCAATATCATAAATAAAATGTCTTCCTTTCAAAATAGGTTTATGTTTGGAGTTCTTTTTTTGTAACTGAACTGGATGGCGTCGTTTAAGTATAATTAAAGTCTAGTAAAAACATTAATAATTAATATTTATTATGCATAAATGTCCATATAGTAATAGAATGGCAGATTTAATAAATGTTTTTATTATAATAATATAATATGAGCTAATTTAAATAATAAATCCATTGAATGGAAAAAAATTAAAAACCTTACCCTGTTGAACTGCTGAATTGGGCTCTGCACCAAAAGCAATTTAGAAAAATTTCTGAGTATTCCATCCATGATGTCTTCTATAATGTATAATATAAATCTACGTAATTATAAATTCTTAAATAAAGAAAACAAAACACAATTTGGGTAATTTGAATATTCGTTAATTCTAAATTCCAAACCTGTGATCGGAGTATTCAATTTGAGTTTGAGCCGTTCAACTCGTTCGAGGATTCGAGATTTCGAGCACCACGGTCTGTTTGCAACGCTGCACGGCAAATCACTTATCAGTTATCAATAAAATACAACTACCAGTGATAAGCACTTATCCGAAAATGATAAGGACTCGATAAGGTCATACAATATACAATTGTTGAATTGTATAATATGATTTACCTTAAGTTTACCTTAGTTATTTAAAAACTAAAAAGGACAGTGCGAATGGTCAGGGGAACAACATTTGCTCCATTGGCGGAAGTGTATCGAAGCACAAATAAGTTTAAAATGTACAAGTATACTTATTTTATGTAGATTTATTATTGTGATTTAATAAAAGGGCCAACGCCGATTATTCATGTGGTTATGTGAATTTTCAACTTTTGATTAGGTAAAATTCAACACTTCAACTTCAAATACTTTAAAAAAAATGTATTCTTTTATATCTTTAATATTTTTAAATAGCAATAATAAAACGTAGAAGAAACATTTTTAAACATTTTGACTTAGCAAAAATTTTTCTATCGACAATAACTGGAAAATGTTCACACGCCTATGGTTAGCTCAAAAGAATCAAAATATTTTAACAATTTTATCAAATAAACAAAATGAAACATTTTATTCAAATTTCAAATCTTTAGGTAGTTCTTTATTTTTGAAAATATCAAAAATCGTTTGAGGAGTTATAATAGTTGTATTTATAAATTACTGGCTAATATTTTGCATTTTTGCAATGTCGTAAAAATAAAAATTAATGTGACCAGTAAACTTATTTTATTATAAATAGAAAAACTTATGAGGTATCTTGTCTTAAAATTTAAAAGCTTAGATATAAAAATATAATTTTGTATAAATTACAAACTACAAAATAAATTGCAAATTTTTGGACTAGATTTGTATATTTTCACTATTTTTCTTTAATTATTTGTTTATTATTTCTGATTATTTTGAAAAATAATGCGTACTTTTAATTTTGACCTGTCCAAAGTACAAGCTATACCTATCCAATTGGCAATTTTCCATCTGAAACTAGTAACTACCTTCAAAGTTGAAAATCGAAGTTACTATACTTATCGATGTTTCAGCTAGAATACATACAAAATTTTAAATTTTAGTTATAATTTATCTAACTTTATAATTTTTTAGTACAAAACTCGAATTAAATCTTTTAACCATTTGTCACATATAAATTGACAAAAAGTACACTCAAATACATAATGTACATAATGTATTATATAAAATTATTAACAATATTTCCTAACCTAATCTGGGAGGGAAATTATTTTTAGTAGAAAATTGTAAACTTTATATCACTCCCAAAAAATTAAAAAACTTCAAACTCTATTAAGAACACAATAAAATAGTTGGATTACAATTAAATTATAAATATTGTAAAATATTAGTAAAATAAGGCTCGGGGATCTATTCTCCTCAATTCTTCATCCCCCCCCCCTTAATTACGCCTCTTCGTGCTGCGTTGACGTACTATAATATATATTAATATTTTAAACACAAAATTATATCAATGTTGATTGCAGCACATTAAAACTTTCATTAGTTCAGGATGATCCAACCTTTTGTAGTTGGCGGGCCAATTTACACTTTCATAAAAACACTGAGGGCCGCCAGAAGAAAAAATTATATTATTACCTATTTAAATTTTATTTTATATAATGTACAAATCATTTATTATTATTATTAATTATTAATGTGATGATTGGCATTGTTTTTCAGTAGCCAATTTATCAATTTCAATTGAACACCCTGTGGTGGCTAATCTGATGCACGATTCTAAAGACGAATCGTGAATACGGTTTCTTGATTTAGACTTTAGTATAACAATAAAATGTAAAATGTATAGTATAAATTCGTAATATAATTGTATATATTTTATACGATCATATTATTGCGATTTTGTTATAATATTATTGTGATTTGGGCCAAAAAAAAAAAGGCTTCGAGGGCCGCATAATAATTAGTTTATCAGAACCAAAAGCTAAAAACACATATTATTTTGTCAAAATATCGAAAATCTTTATTGCAAATAATTCATATAGCTAGGTTTCAATTTTTTATAAAGCTTTACCTACTGATTCAATAATCTATAATACCTAATAATTGAACTTGATGTTCACTTGATGTTTTACTACAGTTTGCACATTATATAATAATTAATAAGCAAACGGATTAAAAATAATATATTATCGGGATAATAAAACTATTCACATAGCGCATGATCATCAAATATAATATATATTATTAGTTATTACACATTTACCATTACCATTTACCAACATATACGAGACCATTCCAATTATCTGCAAAAATTCTCTAGGCGGAGACACAATATATTGTGTACGTGAATCCAAAAGGGTTGCCGCTATTACACGCCATTAGGATTGTTCTTTTAATACGTATAATATGATGTATTGTAGTAATGTTGTTCGCGTTGACACGCTGTGAAGTCAAAACGCGTGTGCAGACAGACCGACGTCTGACGGTCAATTATACGTGATGTCCCGCTGACATTGTTCCCATTATAAACACTCTGTGGCACACGCGACTTACAAATTATTATTATTATTAAAACGAAACGGCTCTCTTATTCGATTTCTCCCACGAGTCCCACGAACCACGTGGAGTCGGTGTGTGCATGTGTGTATTTTTTTTTGTTTTTCTCAACAATAATAATAAGTTACGCGTACCAATTAAGATAAAAATACGACCATCGGGCCATATAAATATATATATTATAATAATTATATTTATTTTCAGTGATTGTATTGAACAAGTCATTTGGATCCCACCAAATGTTTGGTCAGAGATTTGTCTGTGAATGTTCACCCCGAACATTTCACGCGTTACGCGTGGTAAAACAAAAAAATGTGTGTACTTACGTGGAAAATTAATTCTTGAAAATAAGATAACATCTCTCAATAATTATCATATTTAAATAAAATGTTTATAGGTCACGACAGTGGCGTGTCCAGAACTGTTTTTGTGGATGGACCACAAAAGTTAAGTTCAGAATGGTTTTACCCCCTCCCATATTATAATTTAATCTATTTAAGTTTTAGTATTTATATTCTAAATGACTAATTTTAATATTTTATAATAGATGGTAGCTTACCTAAAAATAATTGTAATAGAAAAAGTTATGGAAACAAAAACAATATTTAGAATACAATATCCTGAATAATATAAAAAAAAATCCACAATTTCTCTTTAAATATTCAAATCTTACATTTTTATTGAAATATCTACCTAATCTAATCAAAACAATTTTTTTTCTTTTTATAAATCATATTTTCATTTTTCATTGAGCATCGGATTTATACTAGTCTAGTACTTATATAAAAATGTGAGTGGGCACTTGCCTACCAGGCCCACACCCTAAACACGCCACTGGGTCACGAAAATCAAAAATGTAATTACTCCAGTCGATAAGAAATAAGAATACCTCAATTGATCTTATAAACCAGGGATAGGCAGCTGGCGACCCGTGTACCATCTTTAATTGGCCCGGTGGGGCGGTGGGCCGTGTTACATTTCAAATTAGTTTATAAAAGTATACAATTTTAGGATTTTTTTGTATTTTATTTTATTAAAACCGACATAGTTTTTATTATAAAACGTAGATATGAAATCTTATCTAGTATTGAACTTTAAATGTAAATTGTAAATTGTATTGAACTTTTTTTTGTTTTTGCTTTCTATGTTCTCTGGCCCGCTAAATTTTCACTTTAAAATAATTGGCCCTCTAGTAGCATTGAGTGATATGAGCAATTTTTTATATTATAATAATTTTGATGCAGATACAACGTTATATTATTTATTTTTTGCAGTAATATATAGATTATCTAATTATATTATTATTTTCAATTAAATAATAATATAATATCCTTTAAAAGTTAAAGATTAGGTACATAAATAGCCTAATAGGTACATTTATTTTTTATAGAATTATATTAAAGTCAAATAAATAATATTATCTTATGAGGTATCGACGCGCGTTGCCGCGTTGGTATATACTGACATAAACTAATTAGTTCGTAGTTCGTACATTCAGAAAAGTGTACTTTTTTAAATTTTGTTATCGCATTGACATATATTTGTACATAAATCTGATTTATGATAAACGGATTGTTAAAGAAAAACTGACCAGTATTGTATACTTGTGAGTATGGCTTATGGGTCAATAATCTACCTATAAGCAATAATTTATTACTAATAATCAAAAGTTGTTTTCTAAAAGTCAACAAAAAAGAAAGTCGATGATGGAAGGAATATAACCCCCCCACCCCCTGGAAACGTCACTAGATACGGTAAATGTTATTGGTATGAACATATCATTTTCCTACGAATATACGTATTAATATAGACAATATAGTACTAAACTTATTAAATGTTTTTTCTTTAGTTTATCTTAAATTTTTTTATATTTTTCACTATAAAATACAAATATGTAAACAAATTATCACTTAATAAACTATTAAGCTGACAACACTATGGTACATAAATACATAATAGGCCCTTTATAGTTTATAAATACTCTGGCCACGGAAACGTATAGCTCTCACCAGGGTTAGACTAGGCCACCGGGACACCGGGATTTTCCCGGTAGGCCGCCATGATAATGAGTTTATCGGGGCTGCAGTATAGGCTATTTGGGGCCGGTAATAAGCAGTACGCGGGCCTTTTTACATGTTAAACGGGGCTTGTTAAAAAATTATTTCCCAGGCCGTTTGTTTGAGCTAGTCCAGTCCAACCATGGCTCTCACTTTCCATTATGTCTCATTCGTTATTTCGGTTCTATGTATAATACGTATACAGCTGCAGATAAATTAATACAATTACGTATAGGTATAGGCAATATCGACTAAAAAAAATATATATATTTTTTTAAATGCATGTCTATATTAATAAATTATATAGGTAAAATTATCATAAAATGTACAAATAAATAATAAATAAATATTCTACAGAGTTAACAGGAATAATAAGTATAAATCTACTTATTTATATATATTATTATATAATCATGACGTAAAATTGTCATTGCAAAGATATTATGTACAGTTAAAATTTACTATAAATTATATTATTTTAATATACCTACAGCACGCGCGTATACAGAGTAGCGCCTATTGAGTGTTTTGAAACGTTCCAACAAAAAAATTTAAGCCGTTTTCGAATACACTGTGTAGCCGGTATGCCCTGTGTACGACGAGAGTGTAGATATTATCGACTTTGACGCGCATATAATCCGGATTCCGGACACATTATTCGTCGGACATAATAAATTTTATAAAATCAACTTAAACCCACGAGCGGGTTTTGGCTGTGTACGAGTCACACGTATATTTATTGTAATTTAAGTGACTAGCAACCACACCCGATTATTAAGACTATAAGTCATAAAAGTCCGCTTATAATGAAATGGAATAAATTGTTGTTGGTCGAATATACACGTATGACATAATAATTTTAAAAATAAAATTAATTTTTTATCAGAACCAATTCGTACGTTGCCTATATTTACGACTAGGAAACAAATTCGATGATTGGAACCGACTCGTAGTCGTCGGTCGCGTGTCGAGTGCCGTATACTCGTCATCATATCCGTCTCCAGCTTTATATAATACATAGCCGTGAACTTACAATATATGTATTCGGCGAACAGTCACACGGTCCCCGCACAGTCCTCATTTGAACCATCAACCCCCTTGCCGAAGGTCGTGTAGCACGAAATTTATTATTGATGACAACCCGCCCCGTGGTCTGTGTCAGATCGAGCGATATCCCGAGTACAACACACAACATTATAATATTATGTTCATAGGCCGTACAAGGGCGTCCGATATATATATATATATAGCAGTTTTTATTCATTTATACACGCTATCGCTCTACTCGTACATACACAGCGAAACCTTCCCTAACTGACATTTCTAAATAGCGAACACCTCCGAAAAGTGGAGAAAATTTCAACAACCGACGGTGTCCGGTATTAAGAGGTTTCACTGTACATTCAACGTTTAAAATATATCATAACTATTATTAAACTATTATAATCTATACACTAAATTATATGTACACATATATACGTATATAAATATCCTAGTATGTATAATATAACCGCGGTCGTTCCGCGTTGGAATTTTGCCGCGAAAAAAGTACAGCTACTCCGTGTCATGACGTGATACGCAAGTACGTCCGGCGGCGGGCGATCAGTGGACGTACTCGTTGACGGCGGTGTAGTGTTGGGTGTCGACGATGACGCCGTGGTGGTGGCCGACGGCGGACGCGGGCGTGGAGGCGCCGATTGGCGTGAGCGCCTGGTACGCGGCCGCGGCGTGATGGTCGTCGTGGTGGCCGGTGGCGGTCATGAGCATGGCCGCGGGCGGCGTGTAACCGCCGCCGCCGGCTTGATGCGCCAGCTGCAGCCTGTCGCTCTCGTTCGAACTGGAACAGCTGGACGCAGAGCTGAACGGCCGCGTGCACGTCTGGTCGTACGGGTAGAACAGTTCTGGGTAGATGTACTCCTCCGCCGCGTACAATATGTTGGACGCCTGCATCATGTTCAGGTGGGACGGGTGGTGGTGGCCAATGCCGTCACCGCCGCCGACGGGGCCGTTGACCAGCGATTGCGGTTCCTGCAACGGAAAATATGCAAAATGGTTAATTATTGTAACTCGACGTCTCGACGATTTACGATAATAATTTATTATAATCAACGATATGATGCGTGATGTACTGACGTACATTATAATTTATAACATTTTTCATGACGATTGACGTTGATTAATCATCATCGAGAATAAAAATATATCTTAATTCATGTTTATATCTCTATTAAGTATTACGAGTAGGTATATCTTAATTCTTAATTCATGCTTATAACTAATATTATCAATTATGATTTGATGAGTTTAACTGTTCGTCAATCAAATAAATTAAAACGTGATTGTTACAAATGTAATTATAATAAAAAAAGTTTTCCACCGTTAGCAAGAGTGATGACAAACAACACGTAACAAAAACATATGTTAATGGCGGTAATGCGTCAAAATCGCATGTACGGAGTTACAGTGGTACAGTAAATATAGTGGTTAATTTGACATTTTTATTTAAAAATTGTATAAAAAATATATACTTTTATACTAATTTAAGTTGGTTAGATTTTAATCTAAAGCTTCCAGTTTTATATTAATGCGACGAGGTCCATAAAAAATCAACAAATAACTGGGCTTAAGAAAAATAAAAATAATAAATTTCTTAACAATAACTAAAATTGAATATCCGTATAATTGATAATGGTTTATTTTAAGGATTTTTTAAATGACGTGGGGAAGGACAAAAATTCTTAACGCGTGTAGAAATTTGTGTGCTGACAATTCTTTTCATAAATGTACGTAAAATAATGAGAAACATGATCGTATAATTGTATATTATATACTTAATCACATAGGTACATCGTACATAATATTATGTTTTTATACAAGAGCAGGAAATGCATCTCTAACGTGTATACTGTATGGGTTCAATACGTACTTGTATAACCACAAAATATTGTTTAAAACTCGTTTGATATAAGCACACAAAATGTCACTGGTGAAGGGTAATATCGTCACTCGAACAACGTAGTTTCCTCCCAACTACAGCCCTCCGACCACTAATTTTAGCTCTGAGGATCACCAGTAGTGGCGCGGCTGTAGCGACGACGAAAACGACATTTTATAAACCAAGTTAAAAATTTAAATACGCGGCTTGTAAGTTGTAATATGCGTGCTTATCAAAATATTTCTAAAACTAGCCCATGCCATTTTGCGATTTGCAGCATTTGATTTTTAACGATAGGTTAAGGGTTACGTTAGGTTAATGTTATTACGCTATATTATTATATTATACATTTTAGTTTTTATAAAAAAAACTTATGTTTGTCAATTTTATATGTAAAAGCGTGTCAAATAATATAATATGCTACCACTATCAATGACTGTGACACTGTGTGTATAATGAATTATAGTCTTAGACTGCATATAGGTATTGGTATAATGGTAAAGTACTCACTATATTGATAGTTTATGCATAATAATTGTAATTTATGAAATTATGCAAATTTAATTGATTCAAGCAATTTGAAATATCCAATAATCTCACCTATTTATTGGGTTTAGAAAAATATGTTTTGAATAGGTAATTTAAAAAATATAAATCTATTAAAATAGAGGGGATCCGGCGTTTATAGTTTAAACATAATGAGCCTTCACTTATTGTACCTGTGTTTAGCTGTCATTAAACTCATAAAAAATATTAATTTTTTTAGAAATCCTTAAAAAAAGTAATGATTACTTATTAGTAATTAATAATAAGAATTTGAAATGTCGGTCGAAAAGTGAAATTTAACAAAGACATCATAAACGTTTTAGTTTACAACATTTCTAATCGAATCAAATATGATTTATATGTGAACATAAATCACTAGTGTGCAAACTGTCATGTTACACAAATGACTAACCATGGTGATTGTATATTCTGTATACTGTTTATAGTTAATATACAAATAAATAAATAATAAATAATAATTAATAGTTTAACATATATGAATGTTTAAATCTCTTACATTCTCAAATGAAATTTTTATATAATTTTCTAAAGTTTTATTTATGAACCAAGAGATAATAATATGTTATACGTTGAAATACGAAGATAATACTTCAAATATGCATAATTGTTGTGTACTGTAAACTACATAACCGTTTTTGTAACGGTGTAATGCTAATGCGAATAATTAAAAATAACTTTATTTTGTAAAGTTTATGTAGGAAAAATAAACAATAACAAAATGGTAAATTATAACAATCACATACAAATCGAATCATAAACCAAGTAAAGTTTAATTATTATGCATTATATACATATAATATATTATAAGTAATATAACTAAATGTTTTCGCTGTATTCATTGTAGGTAACTGATTACTGAAGAAAACAATTACAACATAAACATAGTACATAGAAGTTATTTTAACTTTATTTTTGGATTTTGAGCAGAGCGATTTGATGGTTTTAGAATACCTAATGTATATGTATTTTTTTATTATTATTATTTTATAAGGTTTCTTTGATTTTCAATTTTAATATCTTTTTTAGTATAAAAGTGAATCTAGTTAGTAATTTAGTATAGCCTACTTTTTGGAGTTTAAGATTAAAAATTCTCAATACTTTTCAAAATAATCAGGAAAACGTTAATAAAAATAATATTATAATGTTTTGATATAAATATATAAAATTATAATAATTAAATATTAAAAATATACACTCCACATTTACTTTACTGCATTGTGATTACTTAATTTCCTTTTTTTAAATCAAATTTTTATTATTATTACTTTATATTTTTTTTTCATGTTAATTATACAAACTATTTTGATATTATATAATATATAAATCATACATTTTGCTACCTGCGAAAAAATTAAAAAAGTTCGTATCAGTAGACTATCATCTGAGCACTGAGCATACCGCGAAGGTCGTCATTAAAATACATCATTCTATTTTTTAATTTTTATTTTAACAGTTTAACATTATAATATATAAGATACAGCTACGGCTATTATACTACTAAGAGAAGAGAATGTTATCCGTCAAAAGGTTTATTGCGCACAAGTCTATTTTAAATTGGTTTAAAATGTGTTGTAATCATACACCGCAGTTTAACGGAACCTATATAGCCATATAGGTATAAATAAAAACCATATACAATATACATACGCTCGTGTAGCAATATTGACAAGCAAAGATATAACACATATTACGTCATTGTATAATGTATATTACTGTATTATGTATAACACCTATTGGTGGGACATCCTTTTAAATACAAACAGCGCTATTCACCGGTATAATTTATAACGGACAAGAACTAAGATGTTTTTTTTTATGTTTTGTTTTTTACACTTACGCTATTACTGCTCACGTAGTCGTTGAAAAGTCCACCGCTGGAATCACTGTATTCTTCGTCGGTCACCACTGGTGGTCTGTGATACCTGTGATTTTGATTCGATTGTCTTTGGTTTTGTTGCGCTTTGCTGGGTTTGTTTTGGATTGCCGCGTCTTCATTGCCGTTCTGTGACGTCGCGCAACCGTTATTGCACACAGACAGGCAAACGTCTTTCATCTCAGACTCGCTGCAAAATAAGCACATAATATTTAGCTTTGTCGATAGTGTTTTCGAATATATATTTAATTTACTCACCTCAGTACATAATTTACGCTAACTATACAATGAGGCCTCGAAGATCTACTATTATGGACTATGGTGGCGTAACTTTGAACCCACACCCAACCACCGTCTTTGGCCAATAGCCTATAGTACTTTGTTGTTACTTGGCCTTTCAGTAACACTGGAACAAGCAAAATAATTAATATTTACTGCAAATTCAACGATTTTTTTCAGTACTTACGTGTGTGATGAGAGAGTTTCATGTTATGAATATCATTGCCGTGTATGTAATGGTAGAGTGTCTTTTCAATTAAATCTTGAGGTTCGTATCCTGTCAGCTGCGATACTCTAAAATTTTATAATGAATTTTATAAAATACCATACTTTGTACACAAAGTTACGAAATGAAATATAAAATAATATGGACAATAAAACAAAGGGTGTGTATTGACAATTTGTGATAATACATTTTTAACCATTACTCATCAGTTGAAAAAAAAAATGAAATGGAAACCAGAGTACCATATTATGACGTATACATAATATGAGTGAAATATTATTATTGATTGTAATTTTTAAAATAGTTTACTTGACTTACCTGGCATCTAAAAATATGAGCTTCAAGTCCAAACTCGCACGGAACATAAACATATTCGAGTGCAATTTAATCTCTGTGATAGCATGTGGAGGTAATGAATGACCAACTGCTACTAGGCCAACGGTTTCTATTCCGGGCATTCCGGCAGGGTATTGTCTCACTTTAAGGTAACCAGAACAGTGTATAACCTAAATATAAAGTTAAAACAAAAAATATGTATGATGTAATTAATAATTGTTGTTTAATTATAATTATAATTAAGTTTATAACATAGATAATATTGGGTAAAAATATTTATCGTAAAATGTAGTATTTAGTCATTGTTTGTTACTTGTTTCGAAGTAATAACTAATAAGTATTTAAATATTATAATATAAAATACTACAAAGAGTAAATATATGATTGAATTATTGACATTCATACTGCATATTATATTTTTACAGTGGATAAAATAACAATCATATGCAAATCAATTTATAACTGATAACTGATGAACTATAATATAATAAAATAGATTTTAGATTTTTAAATACACATAAATAATAACAAAAATATTATGATAACATTTTTTAGACAAATTATCGAAATCTACTAACACAAACACACATGTGGGCTATATGTGTACGAATACAATACGATACTGTTTTTTTGCATGTATATTACGAAGGCAAACAAAATATATAGTTTACATTCACTTTAGAAATATGATCCCCTTGGGTGTTCGACGAAATATTCAATATGACAATATCGAAACGGATGTATACTTACATGTCTAAACAAATACGGCCATTGATAAAGTCGTATAATATAGCCATATAGGTACTGCAACATGCACTAGTCACAACTCACAAACACAATATAATAAGTATATGTATGCGAGTTTGTGTTATTATATTATGCCGTTGAAAAAATACCATTATAAAATATATTTAAGTATTATACGTATATACATTTTACGTATATATGAAAAAAAAAACAACAACATAAGACCTGTTCTAAAGGTCGTTGCTGCATCACAATCATCACATAGCCACATGGGTTATAATAGGCTAGGTAATATAATGTGCACGTTGAGAAGGTGTCAAGAAGTCCATTCATAATAGCCGAGACGTGACCACAACCAAAAATACGAGATTTAAGTATTAGAATAAATTAAATACGGGTCTCTTCACAGGTGTGAGATATTTTTTTCTTCACCTCCACCTCGCTGTCTTTCATTTCGAAAAATATACCCAAAAAATTTCAAAATGTACCTTCGGCACCCGGGACAATAGGTACTGAATAGTAATAAAAATCATAGGTGTTCTCCGTGGCTCAGACACGTTGGAGCCGATCGTGAGGTATCAATAAGCGGTCGGGATTAGAGACTATTATAATATTGTTTACTGTGTATAGTGGTACATACTACGAATGCGACCGGTTCGCGTAATCAATCTTTGGCTATCGATACCACATGTGGAGTATATAGGTTGTTTTAAAACGTTTTCACTCTTGCATTCGACATGCTTGGACTTGGACACGTTTCGGAAAATTCACCTATAGCGAGGACGCTCGTAATATTGCGTTACACAATGGAAAGGATTCAAAAATTCCTGTACGTTATTTTTACTTTGACGTATAATTCTCCAGAACGTGACTACCTATTGCGATTCGAATTTTCGTGTATAGTCAGTAGATCGTGCACATAAATAAATGTTATCACACCTGCAACTGTATACCTATGTCCTATACATGTACATATACAATACACTATTATTTGTATACATTATTAAGAGTACGCTACACCCGCGTACGAATTATTCGTCTTACAAACACATAAATTGGCAAATTTTAAGTCCTGAATAATCGATTTAAATAATTTAAAATGCTCATAACTCATTTTTAAACTAAAATATAAAAAAATCTGATGCGATTTGCAAGATAACATTCTTATTTTTAAACTGTGTAATATGTCGATTCATTCTAATATTAAATATAACGAAGTTAAATAAATTATTCAGAACGTACAATTTGGTATGTTATGTACTTGTAAGACGGAACCGAGTCTTCTAAACATAGTGTATAATATTCTATATTTATGTTCATAATATTTTAACTCGTAAGAGTTGCAATAACAGTACAAAATGTTGTACTTCATAAAATTTAATGCTAAAAAAGTAACAACATATAATTGCAGATCACATAAGTCATAGCATAACAATATGATATAATAGTGCAGTACTGCAGACTACAGTTGTATTAGCCACTAGGTATCTGTATTCCTTGTATACAATTTTATTATATACTACGTAATTACGTTTATCCAATTCCGATAATGTTAACAATACTACTATACTAGAAGGTAATAATAAGCGTGCTCAATTTATTTTGCTGATGTTGCTAGAATTTCTTACTCCTAAAAAGCGAACCATAATAGAAAGTTCTGCATGTACTCGTATACTATCACACTTCACTCCACCTATTAACATTATCCGATTCAAGCTAATATTTTATAAGAATTATATTTATCTAATCTTAAAAAAAATATGACAAAACTGTGCGTGTTAGACTTAGTTATTTTATATGGTGGCATTGTGATAAGTAAAATATGTTTATTTTAACCTATCAAACAAAATAAAAAATAAAACAAATAATGATTTTGACGAAAGAAATTCAAATTTAAATAACAATTGTATATGATCGTTGTAAAACAAATAGTTAATACGGCTGTTTTATGGGTATTTAAATATTTTAAATATATTTAACAGAATAAAACGAAATCCATTTCAAAAACCATTTATAGGTACCTGCCTATAATTGTATTTCAACTATAATAAATACAAAAAACATGATCAAATATTTTTTATCTTGTACTCGTATCGTAATAATACACCAAGTGCCTACATAAAATCGTGTTAAGATAGTACAAGAATCAAAGAATGAAATTTACATTATTCTATATTAAATATTAATATATTATACACATTATAATTAATAGCATAATATCTCAATATTTTACACTTATATTATAAAACTACACTATAACAATGACAATTGTTTTTGTCAAATACTGAAATTCATGTATAGTATAATACTATAGTCTATAATATATTATGACTATTAGCGAGTATAATATTACAAAATATGAGAAAAAGTTTGTTTAAGCTACATTCGACAGCCATTGCTGACTATTTCTAAAAATTATAATCGCACACATCGCTTATATGCATGTATTTACATCAGTAAACAGAAATATTATGTGCCTAACATTAATAATAATATAACAACATAATACTTCTACACTAATTTTAGCGGATATTTTATATATACGTAGGTATTATCTATGTATCAAATATTTAATATACGCGCGTATTATAGATAATAATAATATAGGTAATATAGCAACCAATAGGTGATTATTTAGTAGTTATATGAACAGTGATAAAAATAACTATTAGGGGAGGGATAATTATTTGTAGACTAAAATCGAAACTATAGTCTAATTTTTTGTCTTTACACAAATCACATTTTAGGCATCGTAGGTATTCGATATCTTTAAAATTTTAATAATATTAAGTAAATAAGAGATCTTTAAAAATCAAATCAAGAGATAATTTAAAAAAAATGATGCTATAACTAGTAAATAATGTAATAATAATAATCCTGTAATTATAATTATTCATGAAATAATATTGTTAGGATTTTTTTGAAACTCAGATAATGCGATAATGATGTTGATAACACGTCAACATATTATTATACAACAGATGAAAAGTAAAATAATTTTTGTACATTATATAATAATTTGATAGGAAAATATTTTAACCTTATAAATAAATAAATATTTCTTGTCAGGTGGCACTGCTGGGGGGAGCCTTCTTTCTCTTTAATTAATGTTGATATTCGTTAAGTCACTACACTTACTTATTATACACTATATGTATAGATTGTAAATACACTTTTATTTAATAAAAAAAAAAAAAACCTTATAAATGCATGTTGGACGCATTTATTATTAATTTTAGATGATTAAAAGATTTTTGCTATTGGCATATCTAGTGAGAACTGAGGGGTAGCAAAATTATTAAAAATTAAAAATATTGAATATAATAAATTGACTATATGGTCTCGACACTGGCTGCAGATAAAAACTAAAAAAAAAGAATCTAAATAGGCGTTATCCAACGTAACGTCATGTAAACATATTATACCTGCAATAAATGGTATCCAATAAAGTATTTATTATAGGGACCTCCGATTTTTCAAGTTTTCCTGTGTACGTTAAGACAATAATATGTAATATTATACGATAATCATCTAAATAGGCCCACCCGTCAGCAGTACACGTACCGACGTACCTACCGCTGTGTAATATGCGCAGCCTCTGTGCGGCTAGATAAATAGATATCGCGCGTTTTACAAATTATCCTGGTACGCGAATTCGATCGTCCTGCGGAAGAAGAAGTAATGGGGAAAAAATACTGAAAAAGAGGAGGACTCTCGAAGAGTGTTGCGAGGACGCCCGCGGCGAGCGCGGCCAATGGCAAACGGACGGCCGAAAACACAGGTAAATATACGGCGGCGATTAAACTCACTCGCGCGCGCACACCTGGGCCCCCGCAACATGGCGCCGCCGCCCGTTGTATTTTATTATTTCACTCCTTTTTATTTTCCCCGCTCCTTTCATCCCATATCCTGCCCTCTCATATGTATATTGTATAATATTATGTTATATTATTACGTATATTATAACAATCGACACGGCACACATATATACCGTGATGTGTAGGTATATATTTATATAATATATTGTATATATTATTATATACATGTATATTTATTATAATGCTGCAGCAATACGCGCCCGTTTGTTATATGAGCCTATATATGCGTAAGCATTAGCTCCGTAATGTATGCACGAACACACGCCAGGGCACACGAGTGATTTTTATGGCCTACACTTAAGCCGTCCGCAACAACAAAAAAATGTACATTATATATATATATATATATCATAAATCAAATGTATGAAACTTTGCTATGTCTAGGGAAAGAAAAACGTATAATATTAAATTATAATATAAGTATACGACCAATACTCGCAGTAACTATACTAATATATAGTGCTATCCAAATTCGATGTGTATAATATTTTAATGGTTTATAATGTAATAGACACATATTATAAATCCTAGCATTGACCGTGCGAAGCATTTAAAATTAAGTATACAATACTATATGATACAATATACAGCCATGATGCAAGATATATTTTTGGTTATAACAAAAACTGGTACTATACCTATATAAAATGCTTTTAATTTTTAAGTTTTTAACACGTTCACGTATAATACGTACATTTTATACTACGCAGTGTTGTGACGTAAAAAAATCTATTTTGATTTTATGGCGGTAGTTAGACGTAGTATAAAAATCAATACCGAGCAAACGTAAAATCAAAATAATAAGAAGTGATCGAAAATAACCTGCAGGGTTGTATACAAAAAATGAAATCTATCTATATTTTCAATATTATTACACCTATTCAACATAAGCCGCGAACAATTAGGATATTGAATTAATAGGTATCTGTACCATATTATTTTATTTTACAAAGTATATGCATGTTACGATGTTTATCAGTGCGTATTTATTATGTATAGTACTTTAATTGGGAAGAATGATTTTGGGGGACACCTAACACTTGTTTTTTTTTAATATTTTTGGGTATTTAATGATTTTTTTTAATCTAAATGGGATGCTGAGGACGAAACGATTAGAATTCTGTATTTTCATATTTTAGTTAATTATACTTTATTAAAAAAAAATGTGCAAAAGAAAAAACAAATTATTCACATAGATATTATATTATTCAATTATTGTTATTTATGTAGTATACCTACACCTACAACTGCAGCTATGAAAATAATACTAATGATAGCTGTTTACGTAATATTTTTTTTCTAAACTAGTTGATTGCATTGATTGTCAAGTGATAACACACGTTACAGTACTTTTTAGTATTCTATTTTTTTTAGTCATTTTTAAATTAATATTTAAGTTGTGAATTTTTTTACGCACCAAGAGATTACAGTAAAATGAAATAAAACTATTTTCTTAGAATAAGCTCTTTTTTTAGAAAAGATTTCACCCCCTTACTCTGTTCTTCCAATTCAAACATTGGTAATTAAAATCTATATCATTAAATTCCACAGTTATATTAAAAGCAAATGGCAATTCAAAGAATACAGTGACGTTTTCATGTAAATGGTTATTTGTATTTCGAATGATGAACTTGATAGTTTATACTGTTTATTAAGTGTACCGATCGTATCAAATATGAAACTGAACGCCAATACGCATAAAAAAATACCTATTAATTGTTTAAAAGAAAAAAGTTTTAGGAAGATTAATAGGTACATCCATTGCGTGTTTGTGTTATTATGTTCGCTCACTCGCATTTCCTCAATATATTTCTTCAATTGGTTATAATTCGACCAGTGGTAGGTAATAAGTTTATTATATCCATCAATATAATTCAATAAATGATATAGAATATGTGTAATAAACGATTAATAGTCGTTCCACAGTTTTTTATAGTTGATTAGTGTTTTCTATTTTTCTAATACGCCACGGAAATTACATACCTACACAAATTATACACAACGCACATGTCGATATAACATAATAATATAATATAGTAGTTAAGAATTTTACACGATCGTTAAGACGATCCACACACGACTAATTTAAAAAAACTTGTGTCCGTTATATTTATTTTGTAAAGTTAGGAAAATACAATGAACGTTTATTATTGTATAAAAATAATAAATATATTTAAACGCGACAAAAACTATTACAATATCTATTTCATATTTTTATATCACTATTTTTTTTTTTTTTTTTGATAAACAATAAAATTCTTATATTATGTATACAATTATTTTAAATGTATAATAATGGTGAAGGTTATTGCATATTGTTTACATGCTATATGCATTATTATTGTTTACACATAAAACTATTTTTAACTTTACTTATTATTATTATTATTATACATAAAATATATTATTTTATAAACATTTGTTTTTAATTATTAATTAGATAATGTTTTGTTAAAAACAATTACTGCAGTAAAATTTTACATTATAAACCATACAGATACCTACTACGATTAGTTGAAAATTGAAATTGTTGCATTGTAATAATGATTTATTTGTAATGTAATTGTTTGAATTTAATTAAAGCTACGTAAATTATTCTGTACATAACCTATATTATTTATTCGAAACTTTAACTGTGTATCTTAAAGTTACATTTAAAAAAGTTATAATTATAATTTTTATCTATATCCATTTATCGATTGATGCCTAGTGAAAAAATAAATAATTTCAATACTGCAATGAGATTATTTACAATTTAAATATTGATTTTAATTTAATTTAAATATTGATATTTTCGCCTTGTTAGCTTATATACGCTCATTTATGACATGTACAAGATGACTGAATAGTAAATTACAAAAGTAAACACGTTCAGGTTTTGTATTGGCAATAAGTGTTTAAACTGCCACCAGACCATTTTATAGTTTTATTGTTTAGGCTGTAGTTAGTGATTCAGTACAACAATAATATTAAATGTCATTAACCCACAGGTATAGCTTTGTTTCTTCGTGTTTGTCGTGATAATTGCAGAGAACTCTTTATCCTTATAATTAAAAAATAAAATAATATGTTAAATTGTTTTTAATTTTTTTTATCATTATCTCACGACCTCACGTACCTACACCAAAGATAGATAATTTTACATCACCTACGTGTTGATATGTAAGTTACATTTATATAAAATTTGATAACAGTATAAAATTGATGAAATACCTCCAAAAATTGATAAGAACTATTTTTTAAAGTTATTCAACATTATGTTTGTAATTTATACCAATGTATCAATTGTATACTTTGTATTAATATTTTTATAAATCTATTTACAATAATAAATTTACTTTTTGCCCTTACAATCAATAACCAAAAGAATAATCTTGCTATTATTATTTATTATTAATTATTAAACCGTATCTTATGAGTTTATGACCAATAGGAATCAAAAAATAATATTAACTGTACCAACATTTTGTTAACCTAGTCACTGAGATATATACACCGATATAATGACGTAACATGGAATGACCAAACCTATTAGCTTAAATTTGAATAAGTAGTAAATATTTATAATATTTCTTATAAATAAATATTTTTTATAATATTCAACTATGATTAATATATACCTATATATCATTAATAATATATAATTAAAAGTTACATCATATTATAGGTCTGCAATACTATGGAAAAATAACTATTTTTCTAATAATTTTCTGTACCAACCCTCTTTACTAAATTTACTCTATTTTATTAGCTAATACTATTATAGTATTAGCTAATATATTATCATCAACGAGTGATAATTACTAAATGTTCAAACATTAAGTAAATTGCAGAATACCACCATAACCTAACTTTTAAACTTATAGCTTTCAAAAATTAATTTTTAGTTAATTTATAAACATGAAAACGTTTTCTTAAATATTTTTTAAAACATTATTTTTATGCTTGAAACCTAATAATATGTGATATCACATAACTATTTGACTATTCAAATATTACTCTAAAATTAATATTTTAAAAACAGATCCTATACTTTCATTAAGTATAAATAATACTAACAATCACAATCAAAAACGAATCATCAATTGTACTTGTTTATGTTCTTAACTTAATTTATTTATAAATTATAACTACATAATATACTTAATATATATTTATAATTTACCTTGTATCCTCCTGTGGTAAGTCCTGCGTTCCGTTTTGCCAATACACATTTCATTCGTAAAAAAAATACACGTTGAAGTTCAAACACGGTCGAATCTAAAATTTTTTTTTTTTAGAACCAGTCATTTAAAAAAAATATGTTTATAGTGTTTTTTAATAACATACTCATCATCATATTCTCCGCTGGAAGATTTTGAGGAAGAGGTGGACTAAGCACTGATATCATTTCGTCATGATCAGCTTGATGAATATATTCAAATATACTGTTGCCAGTCAATTCCACCTTAACGAAATAATATGAATCAAAATTAAAAATTGATTAAATAATTAATAAGTGTCAAAACATCTGTTATATTATTATAATACAACAATATATTTTATATACCTGCGATAACCCCAAGTGAACAGATGCTGTTTCAGATATATACATAATCTTCCCATCGCCGCCTACGACGAATATAAAACCATCAAGACTCTACAAATAAAAACATAGGTAAATATTATAAGAATTATACAATTATAATTTTAATTATAGAATATATAGCTTTAGAAAAACACATGTCAATAGTTTTTCAGAAGCTAATGGTATAAAAACTAAAAAAAAGTGGATCAATACAAATTATATATTTATATTATTAATAAAAAAAATATGTTGTAAAATATTTGTACAGTTATGATTTGTCATTAGCTTGATCATTGATTAAACACAATCTGCAATGCTTGAAAAAAATAATTAGGAAATTAAAAACAAACCATTGTCATTTTATTTCCGAATTATCACGAATTATAGTTTTACCCGTTTTATCTAATTACCTTTAATATATTTACCTGTAGTAGATATGAACCCAGCTCTTTAATGCAAGCTTCTTTCGCATGATTTGCTGGAGTCGCTGCACCCCAAGCGTCACCTAAGCCTAAATTATGATAGGTGTAATAAGTATTAGTTCCAAGTACTTAAGAATTAACATTTCAAACGAATTCTGAGTACAGATAAGAATAAAACGCGTGTTGTTCTTACCGTTAGGGAAGACGTGTCTCATTTTTAAGTAGCTAGTGGTCAACCGGATGACTGAAGCTTTATCTAATTGGCTAGTAATGGCCGCCGGTAATGGCAAGAGTTTGGCCAACTCTAGGAATTCGGCGTTCTCGTTTTCCCTACGTGTCCTTGCCGCATTCCTGCTCCTCTCTCTCATCTCTATAGACCCGAAAACAAGTAAAAAGTCACGAGTATTAATAATCAATTTACCCATATTTACATAAACTGAATCAGTTCTCCGACTGCAGTACATCGAGTGCAATATATTACCACCGGCGTGCATTTTGAATTCCACGTTTTTCCTCAATAATGCACACATAAATTAAACGCTATTTTTTTATTAAAAATAAATTTAGATGCATGGCTGAAAATTATGAATTCTGTAGCAACAAAAACCAGTTCTATCTGACACTGACTCACCGAGACAACTACACAAACTATCGGAACTAAAACAATTTGACTACATAGTACATAGCACAGTTTGTTTACTAAAGCAACCTTGACACCAGGTTTGGACATTGTTTATAAAATGGTCACTTTGTTTTATTTCCTAGTCTTTTACGTATTATATGTTTATATTTATAAATTAAAGAAAAAACGTTGACCTCGAGTCTAAGGCAGGTCATTTTCCTCTGGTATAAAAATAATTAATAGTGAAACACTAATTATAAATATATAGCCATATAGGTACCTACATAGAATAGAGAATGATTTTTCGCATGGAATCTAATGTAAATTATTGATAAATAATGATGAACATAAACGATGATCGTATAATTTCATACTATTAAAAATTGTCTCTAGTATCATTAGTATTATCATACTGTTTTGTTTTAATTAACTATAAGGTATCATATTTTATTATAAAATAACAATACAATAATTCTATCTATTTCAAATTTTAGTGTATGGTTAGGTAATTATTAATATTATACTAATATAGTAAACAATAACTACAAATAAAATATGAATCATATACATAATTCATATTAGTAACTAGTTTAATTTGTAATTTAAGCGTTATACTCAAATTGATTTCGTGTTAATAAATAAAAAAATAATTTAATATCTACCTATGCATATTGAATTTAATGTAACATATTTAATCGTAGTACAAATTTTAAGTACATCCACTACCTAGATCCAATGTTTAAATATAGCTGCTTGCCTGACTGTATGGTGTAATACCGGTGTAAAACATTTAAAGCATTTTTTTTTTTTACAGTAATATTGTATGACTTACTCAAAACATTATGCGATAACGTCATTTTCACGAGCGCAATAAGGAGAACGTACAAAATGTGTATAATGCGATAAAATTAGCTTCGAAGTATTACTCTAATGTGTTACAATGGAAGTATAAATTTAACAACCATGTAACATAAGTGCAAAATATTGTACAGTAGAAAAATAACCATATTCAACAACAGGTTAATTAGAAGTTTTATTACATCACAAAACAAAAATTATTTGATACGATTATACTAAGAAGTGAAATATTAACGCTATAGAAACGTTGCTAAAGATAAGCTGTAGTTTTTGTATTGGACAGTTCGTGAAGGATAACATTGATTAGGTGTATAGTACTAATAATAAGTAACTGTATTTTGTATAGTTCAATGCTTATAAGTTATAAATTATAATAATTTCTTAAATCAAATAAAAAAAAATAAAGATAATTATTCATACACTGTAAAAGTATACAATAAACATAACATTTATATGTATGTGTGTATTTTAGACATTTTAAAAATGACAGAATAGTAAGGATAATGTACACTTTTCTCAATTTTTTATACATATATATAATCGTCATAATTCATGTGTAAACTCTATTATTTCACCTATTATTTTTCTTTTGTTGTTCGTAACGAATGCGCTCATAATAAAAAATAACGTAAAACAACTTTATTTATTCGGGTTCCGAAAAGAATTTAAATAAATCGTTTCGACTTGTAATATTATGTGCGTAAGTAAATTTGAATACAATTATTTATAGACCCGATGTGTGTGAACAAGAAAACTTAGGTATTTACTATTTCATCCCATTGGCGTGCGCACTTTTTTTTAACGCGACCGACCGAGAAAAGTGGGCAAACCGCCGGCGCGTCGGCGCACGTGCGACGGCGGTAAACGGGTGACGCACTCGGATCGCGAAAACGTGATTTATCTACTAACAATCAAAATCCATTTAAGCAAAAATGTTTCCAGACCACGTACTCGAATATATCACTATAGGGTACCCACCAGTGTACTGATAAAAAAAAATAATGAATAAAATTATAATAAAGTAGAAGGGAAATTGCAAAAAAAATTTTAAATCAAACGTATTATACTAACGTGAAACATACATTATTA
This sequence comes from Rhopalosiphum padi, assembly GCF_020882245.1. NCBI lineage: Eukaryota > Metazoa > Arthropoda > Insecta > Hemiptera > Aphididae > Rhopalosiphum > Rhopalosiphum padi. The sequence continues at coordinate 3,423,927 of NC_083598.1, read as the reverse complement.
TTATATATGTACTGTACCTTTGGGCATCGGCAACGGGGATTTTCTGTAACATTTCCTTTTGGTTTTCATTTTCAATTCTTGGCACATAGTCCCGATTGCCGGTGACAGAACGTTTTCCCGGCACATGTATTAAAACTGCGTTTGACGGTCGAAGCACACTCACTCACTGACCACCACCACAGTTCTACAGACTGTCGAATACTATACAAACACTAGACCTGCACTGCAGTGCGGGCACCGCCAAAAACGAATGTACACCTATATGCCGACAGAACGGAGAAATTTCAAAAACATAATAGACGCACACCAGGTATGAACGGCTGATGGCACGGTGGAGGGGGCGAAAAAGGTAGACATTGGGTCGCCGGGACCTTTGGGCTCCTAACAGTCTGGCTGACCGGAGGTATTGTTCGGCCAAAACCTTTCGGAAGAAGTCATTCTACGAACAGATGTGTATTTTATTGATGGTCCCGTCTTTTTTTAAAAACACATTTTTTTTTTATACGATTTTATATTGTAGGGAGGATTTTAGTAGGAAATCCATTGAGTTTACAGGTAAAATTTAGGTCGAAGATGAACAAAACAAAACGTATTATTTGCTCATCGTGTTGCCGCCGCTGAATACAGTATATAAATTATAAGCCAACAGTTATATGACAATACCTAGAATACTATGTATACATATTTATATATGCTATATATATGATCACACATATACTATACATGCAGTATATACTATATAGTATATAATAAATGGTTCTACAGTTGTATTTATATAGGTACATTTTACTACAACAAGCAAATATTATTATTTTGAAATATATATTATACAGTATGAACATTTATACATTTGTATTGTTACAGGTTAGATAATAAAAGATAATATTAACAACACATTTTAAATATTTAGTACAAAATTATTGTTATTTAAATACTAATCAGAGCGTTAAACAATAATATGGAATAAATTGTTGTGTAGGTACTCCTCAGTATGTTTTTTAAAATAACCGCTCCTCAATATGATTTTAATTAATAATTATATTATGGAAAAGTATTATTATGGATAAGTAATACAACTTAACAATTATTAGTACCTATCAACCTATATATAGTAGTTTATTTAAATATGTTAGTTTTAAGGTGACGATCACTCACAACTCACTGTACTAATTGTTAGAAATTGAATGGCACATTATGTAAATTATAAAGAAAAAATAAAGTGTAACTATTGGTATTTGGAATACTTATTATACTTAGAATGTACAAACTATAGAACAATAATAATTTTAAATCGGGGCTATCACAGGATGTATAATAAATGCATATATGTATATATAGTTTATAATCCTTTAGAATGAGCTTTATTATAGGGGTACTTAAATTTTAGCACATAAAGGGATGGCTTATAAAATATTTTGTTCGTTGGTTATTTTACCAAAATTCAGAGACCTTCATATTTAATATAATAGATATATGTTATACCATTATATATAGGTGTACGTATATAATAACAATAATAAATTATTTTTTTTGGCAGAAGGTTTTTTTTAACTCCAATTTTGATTCTCATTTATTTAAACCATAATGTTTTTGAAGCATACACGAAAAAAAAATGTTGAAAATATTATGAAAACGTATGTTTTTGCATTCAAATCTACTGAACGAATTTTATTCAGTAGAATTTTGAAGAGTACAAACATACATACGAACACTGATTCCGGGGACCGAAATAATTCCGGCACACGTCCAAAAGATCAACCATTATAATAATACGGTTCGAGTGTGATGGTGGGATGTAGGGATGTGTAGGGCTCGTCGCGTGCGTATACAGACTACAGAGAGGGACTAGTGTACAAGAAAAACACTCATACTTCCCTCTCTTATACAACACGAGTGCTTATGTGGGATTTGTAAAATGTAATTGAATTCAATTGCCAATGGGTGGTAAAAATCTGCTACCCTTTATATACCATTTCGGGTTGTCATACCGTGCGAGACACCCACCCAACGATAAATAAAAGGCTAAAGCTCTCTTTGATCGTATTAAAAATAATCCATGCACTTGAGTCGCGGATAAATAGTGCTGAAAAAATATTTGTATATTTAATTGCGTTTTATAAAAATATCATGTAAATATGAACTAAAAAATAAAAAAATACGTTTCGACATGAAATAATATTTCGAAATGGTAGTAAATAAGTAAATAGTAAATTAGTATTGTTTACGATGACATACGTAATATTAAAAAAAAAAAAACAATCGATGATTTTAAATCAATTGGACAAAATGTTTTTATTTTTTCAAATAAATAACCTTAACTTGTGTAATAATAATAAATAACTATAAATAGGTACTCCGGATGTCGTTAAATAATAGTTTTAAATGAAGCAAGTATAGATAAATTATGCAAGTGTAATATATGCAAATTAAATGCAGTGTACATTGACGTCTGAACAAGGCATATCAAATCAAGACGGATGCGTCGGTTAAAAGATCTTAACAGCCAACACTACAGAAAATAATATTTTTAATTTTGAGAAACCTTATGTTTTGATGGTTCAAATTTATAAGTTATAACGTATAACCATTAATTATAATACTATTTATAGTGTATTTATAATCAATGATAATACTAAACTTTATTATTTTATCTTTTTATTAGCAATACGGTATGTCAAATTTGTACTAATTGTTGACAAAATTAACGCATATATCATATTTTAAATTACTAATTAGTATTATATTTTTATTAACTTATAAGTTATAATAATTATAATAAGTCAATACCGTCAATACCGACGTAGAATGCAAGTGTAGCTAAATTCGTAAATAAATATATTGAACATTGCAATATGCATACAACATAACAATTAACAATGTGTACATATTACTAGCTTTAAAATTACTACTACAAATATTTTTTGAATCAGAATTAAATAAACAAAATCGTATTTTTCATATACAATTTCTTAAATATTTCAATTTAAAATGCTTATAGATTATAAGTGTTATAACAAATAAATTATGTAATATGTATTATTTTTGAAAAGCGATAAGTACTTGATCGATTTCTAATCAACAGTATCACTGATAGCGATTTGTATGGATTAAAATTATGTTAAAATTAGTTACTTGCATACTATTTTCTATTCCCTTTTTCCTTTTTTCGTTATTTCTCGGAAAATATTTAAAAAGTCCTTTTGCAAAACTACATAAATATAAGATTTTTGGACTCATTCCAATATATAATGATTATAATGTAGAATTCAAGTAGAGGGTGACGAGGCGATATTTAAAAATAATCTCAAAACTAATAGGAATATATTAAAAAAAAATAAAAAATATATAGTTTATGCATAACGGTTTATCAAGCATGATTAAAATATAACGCTGTATTATACACGGGAACTAGAAACGTAGGTATTAATGGGGTTGCTACTGCAGTTAATTTCTATAGGGAGTATAGGAGGTGATCACTTTGAATGACATTTATTTTATGGAATTTTCGCGTTTATAATTGTTATGATAACAAATATTGTAATATGAAATTATTTTTATTATTATTAACATCTTCTATATTTGCAGTCGAGTCGTGTAATGATAAATCGAAAAATATAGTGTCATGAGTTCTGCGTCTGTATTCATATTTAGTTCCTTATAAATGACACTACACAACTACACCCTCGTATTCGTCTTACAAGTGCGTAACAGAACAAATTTAAGGTCGGCAAAAATAGCAAATAGCAATTCACGTTTAGTTTCATTAATTTTAATATTGGAGTACATTATAACCTATTAAGAAATTTAATGGTAAGGGAATTATCAAAATTCATATTATGCTATGTCGGTTTTTTACGATAATTCAGGGTTTAAGAAGACGCGTTCTTACCTAAAAGTTTGATAATAAGTCAATTCACTAGAATATTAAAACTAAAAGCACACTATTGAAACTGGTGAACGAAAATTCACTATGTCGTACGTGTGTAAGACGGAGACAATACATGCGGGTGAGACGTCATCTTAAGCGAGTTATGATCATTTTTAAATCACACTATTTTATAAACGTTACTCGCTTAAAATTTAACTATCGTAAAAAATCTACACATAAACACAGACATTTTTAAGTTTCGTAATAAGTCAATTCACTCTAATTTTTTAACTTACAAAACTGAACCTGAGCGTAAATTTGCTATGATACACACTTGTAAGACGGAGACAACAAATGCGGGTGTGGCATACTTTTAACCATTTTCGCAATCGTACGAAATCGTATGTAGTGTTTTTGCATAACACCGATTAAAAATAACGCATTAGCCCGTTAATGTTTTTTATCGAAATATTACTGTTCACATGCGCTCCGAAAACCCGTACGGTTATTTGATTATCGTATAATCGCGGTTATTTTTTTTTTATAATTTATCATGTAAGTACGTTACACATATTATCGTAATCGGTTATCAAGTTTAAATTATAAGAATTTTTTATTTGATAAATGATTCTTTACTGCTTTACCGGTAATTCAAAGCCTATGTTATTTATATTAAGACAGGTTCACGGCTATATCGTCATCTGTATGTAATGTCATGTCAAAAAGTTAAGTTCGACTCAACTCTGGAAGTTTTGGGGGTTTCCGTTTTCTTTTTAAGTGACCCAAGTTCGTTATCTTCATAACCGTTATCCGCTAGAGGTTATATTTCAATTTCCGTCAAAAAAATTATTTTAGATTTGTATTGAGAACCCCCGAACCTAAATTCATCAATCTTAATGATTTATATAGGTATATGCATTATTTTATCACAGATATTGATCATAAACTATTATTTTTCATCTTATATTTACTAATATTGCTCACATAGCCAGTGATGTATTTTCCAACATATACGCTATTATACTGCATTTAGCTAGATTTATATTTGAAGATACTCACTAAACTCACAGTGTGTAAGTACAACATAGTATTATAGCATTATGGTATTGTAAAAGTTAATCGAGTCGGAGTTTAAAAACCTTTGTTTAAATTTATTATGAATATTAAATGAATAAATAAATTAAACGAATAATAGGTATAATTGTATAAACTGTAATAGTGCAATGGTTACAAGCACTGAAGCACCACAGGTTTTGCGTCAAAATTATGCATTAAATTACATAAAAATTAAAAAGTACGACAATGCAAACATATTTTAACATATTTGACATATACGAAAAAGATAGGTATTTTTTCACAAACTCGAAACTGGTTAAGTGTCCATAAATTCTTCATTTTTTATTTGCCTTAAACTAATTATATTTCGTGAAGCTTTTAGTTTCTTCACACTTGACATTTATTTTTACAATATACACTGATCTGTACTTCAATAATTACCAAATTCTAAACCCACGTAAAAATGTAGGGTGAGTTTTTATGAATAACGGGTTCCGCCCGCGATGAAATGATAATAATAATGCAGAATATGACTGATATATATAAGGGGCTCTCAAAAAATATCTAAAATAGTTTATTAATTATTTTCTAACGTAAATCGGATTACATAACCTTCGGCAGAATACGGTCATCATGATAACGGGAGAGTGTCATTTCTGTCCGAAAATTCATGGTATCCGATGGCTTATGAATGATACATCATTTACCAACCACGGCTAATCGCAGAACATGATAAAATAGTTTCACGACACGGCAGACGACGCTGTAGCTCTGAACCAAACTTTACGATAAAAATATTGACGTATGATTTAACCTACCGTCATATTTAACTGGCGTTGTGCAAAAAATTCCTTTAATGATACGCGTATGGCCGTATGGGTATATGAAATAAGGAAAAACGAAAGATAATAAGCGTTACGATTTTCGTGCTATGCAGTATAATATAAGTGGTAGGTACTAGATTTGTTCTTTAGCACTCAGACAACCGCAGCGTCCTTTGAAATTTTTTTAGTGTTGAATCAGGTATTTTCCAGAATTTTCATTTTATATATTACTAATCCACACAAACAAACAGATTGATCCATGTCCAAATAGGTCTATTTGTTAATTTATATAAATATATTTGCTTAATATTATGTCAATAATAACTAATAAGTATATTGTAAGCATAAGGCATATACATATATAATGTATACTGTACATAGTACATGAAAATATTACAGAATTGTTATTTTTAATGTTTTAGGCAGGCATTTCGCTTAACGTTGCAATAAAATATTCTTAAGATGTATATTATATATAATTTTAAGTTTATTTGATAAAAAAAATCCTAGACTTCGTTGTATAATATATCCATTTAAGGCCCGTCAAACGGTACGCTACACCGTACGAGTATGTAGGTACTTATGATACAGTTGCAGAGATACCAAAGCCATTATATATATGTACTTAAAATTATTACATATAAGTTATGAATGGACAATAGTATCTATTTAGAGTGCATCGTGCAGCAGTACGTCACATTTAGAATGTATAGTACGAATTTACAAATGTGTAAAATATAAATTTAAAAAGGGCCGGGTAATCTGTTTTACTGTATAGTAAATTTTGAGTGTACCTCGCCATTAGATGTAATAAGGTGGAGGACTGTAATAGATATTTAATTAAATATTTGAATTTAATAATAGACCATTGTTTATGAAAAACGATTTTAAGCGTGAACCACCGTCCCACGTGTCAGTTTTGCCTAGGGAAATTTTATAATACATAATTTAAATACATAGTATATATATATATATATATACACTACGCAAATTATAGTTATTTATTTTACTACTATACAAGGTTAGATTAGGTTAGGTTAAAAAAATCATCGTGTATATTTTATTATTAATTATTATAATATTACATAACATCTTATTGTTATTGTCAATACCAACGTACGCAGAATCGTAAATTGACATAGGACGTGTTGCGTAAATATTCCCGTTTTTCATAATTTTTTTTTTCAGTTATTATCTTGTAATGTACCTACTCAATTTCTCTATTATTGACTCCTAAATCATTATTCAATTTTTTACCAAAAAAATACCATAAAAGTTGAAAATGTATGCATATTTTTTGCTCTAAAACGTGTTAACATAAACACAAAAAAACACTTCATTGTGCTTGTAAAACGAATAATACATTTATCACTCCAATCGATCAGAATCTAAAACTAAAATTAAATGAACGAATTAATACTTAAATAATACTATAATATTGTGTATATCGCAATAAAATTTTAACTGTTGCAGTCTCCACGTGTGAATGGAATAGTTTCATATATGTAATATGTAATATGTTAGCAATAAATTGCCAATAAGTATTATTGTGTTCTTATATAATTTATTGCTTAATGATATTTATAAATTTTAAATCAAACTTGACAGTCGAATCGAATATAATTAAACGTGAGTACAATATTTATTGCGTTTATGGTATATTACGTACATCGCATATACTACATATATAACATTTACGTACGTACTTCATTATCTGGTTGTCACCAATAGGTGTGGTGCTATAATTTTTTATGTCGGTGGCCGGTCCACGCGATCAGCTGTAGGGAAGGTTAGATTAGTTCAATGATTATACTGATTTTTCCTTCAAATTTGTTTTCTATCAAACATTTCTTTATTCCAGCCATTCTATCAACATTTGCCAATAATCGACTAATGTATTAAATAAATCTGGCTGCATAGTGCATATTAACTTGCGTTCTTAAAAAAAGTTAAGTTAGGATAACTAAATAGATGTAAGTTAATTATAGCATAAAATATAAATTATCAACAGTGATTGTAAATAAAGTAGATAATCCTTTATTATTTATTTTTAATGTTGACCCATCATATAACATATTTTATGACGATTTAATTGAAATTATTATTTTATTTAAGTTTTAGTTAGTAAAAAATACACATTTCAATATTTTTTTAAACATGCATGTACCTATTATAGTATTATGTATGAACAAAGAACTGGCATTTCAATAGTACCCACCTATGCAGCGATATAACCACATTACCACAGGTCCACATCTATACAATAATAATTGGCATTTAATTTTATAATTACATAACTACAATTGTTGTAATAAAATTAAGAATTGTAGGTATATATCCTAATATAGTTAATGGAACCGAAATAACGTGTAGCCTACCGAAATAATTTATTGTAGTTTATAAAATGTAGGTTATACGTTTCAACTTATAACTATTATCACCAAATTTAAAAACTATTGATATAACTGATTAGTAATTACGTTTTAAAGTATTAGCATTTCCATTATGTCACTATTGTTACTATACTATAATTGTTACTTAACCGTGACTATTATTCAATAGCCGAATTTACAATAATTATAATTACGACTATACGTCTACACGTCTAACGACAAGTTTGAGTGGCAACCTGTCAATAACGCACGCGTCTGCACTTCTGCAGTATAGTATAATGTCTTAAAAACATATTTTTACAACAGATCCAATTTAATTAACTGCTGCCTAGATTGATTTATAGGATTTATGAAATTATTGAAATTGCTTTAAATCCATTTTACTACCAACTGTGACTGCATATATAAATGTAAATTTATGTAATATATACTATTACAGTATTACAATGCGAACGCGTGTAACATTTTGTCATTCGACAATAAATGTACTCCAAGGGGCAAGGACGGTAATATTAATCGCGTGTTGTAGAAATGTAGTCTGCTGTAGAGGCGCAAATCATGTTATTTGTATCGGTCACACATATGTATAATATGATGTATCGGTCTACAGTGTGCACTGTCTATAATTTATATAATAATATATATAGGTACGCATCGTTTAAATGCTGCCGTGTCACAGGTGTCCCCCCACGGTAATGTGGTATATTCATAATCATCATCACCGTCATCGATGTCATAAATTATCGTTTTGCGATTTACCGTACGCGTCACAAGTCACAACGGTCACTCATAAATCGCGAAACCAACAACTACATAAACGTAATCCGTACAATACGCGTGTGCTTTATTACAAATGCACAAAATATATAGTATACTGTAAATATATAACGCATGGGTATACAGAGGTGTGCCTGCGTCTATGCAATAATAATATTTAAAATCGGTTGATTGCAATTTGTTTTGCATAAAAAAAACGAACCTGTCTAATAGTGTTTGCAGAAATCCAAACGGCGGCGTGGCCAGCTCTACAATGACCCTGACCTCCGCTATTATCTCTAAATTATTACATTACGCTGCTACATCATTCCCAGAACGCGATTAAATGTTGGCGATACCTATACGATACATTTTCACGTTTATAAATCATGTGGTGCGTTTCACACTACAATACGCTGGTACAAATTGTGCGGTAATAACTCGTTCGGAGGCGACGATGATGACGGGAACCACGCCGGTCACTATTATAACAGAAAATTTTTAAGTTTCCTTCTCGCGACATATTTTTCGATCGCCTAACGCGCGCGTGTATGTGTGATAAGCGCGTTAAACTGATTTAATTTCACGTAACGTTAACGTCGCACAGTCGTTATCAATTATGTCCAGTGTGTATACGTATATAATGTATATATATATTTTAAGCGCAGTATAGTACGGACTACAAACTATTATTATTATACATTATATTATATATTATAATATAATGCATATGATATACGTGTGTGAGCTGTTCGCCTTCGTCGTTCGTCGAACGACGAGGCACAGGTGTCCGAAAATCGATTATGCATACGTTTTGGAACCGATTTGTCATAGTCGGGAAACAAAAATGGAAAACAAAACAACAATAATAAAACAAAATAAAAACCCGTAAAAATAAAAACGAAACAAATAACGTCTGGACCCCATAAAAAACAATGGCATTATATATGTATATAACTCTGCGCGTCCCCCGCGCCCATAACCTTATATAACGCATACCTACTAATAAATATAATATTATATGTGTGCAGTGTGTAATGTGTATATTGTTTTTTGTGCGGGTACGTTTTAAAAACTCACGACACCGGCCGATTCAATATTCCGCTTTCAACTCAGCACAGATGTTATACCTTATAAACCCACCTACAATGCAAATATAATGTTGCAGTTCAGGGAGGGTACATATATAATATTAATATATTATATCGTTGCTTTGACAGGCGATCCGAAACTTAAAAATCCGAAAGACAATACATATCACCTATACACTCGAACGCTACAAATAGATTATGTGAAAATTTTTGAGATTAATTTTATCGCTTGTTTGGGTTCAACCATAAAAGTATAAATCCTATGACGATACCTAATACTATGCATTATAGTATAATAGATACTGCAGATACACCGACATACCTATATAATTCACACTGTTTAGCAAATAAACCATTTTTGATTATAATAATCTAAGACGACCTGTGTAATAGACTGAGAAGTGAAACGGATATTTGCCTCCTTCCCCCCACAATCATCAATACTCTGTCTTTCTCATAGTATACTCATAAAATTTAATATAATTTATTTACCTAAAATATTTAATGTAAAGTAGGTATGTACGCTGTCGAGCCACAAATCGTTTTTAATAGTTTTACATTAAATATAATTTAAATTTTTAAATACTATATTGTATAGTATAGTCATACACTATATACCTCCGTCCTCCATATTCAGGTGTAAATTATTATAATAACAATATTACACATTGACTTTCTAGATAACGTTACTATATTTCACTAAAGTGTACCTACTTAACTTGACTTTTATAAATGTATTAATATACAAAAATAATAAATCCTAAACAAGTGTCAACATCAAAAATCGGTCATTTGAGTGGATGTATGACTGTCTCTTAAATCTTAATAGATAATTATCGTAGAAAAATATTTGGTGAAATAATATGGAAATATTTGGTATAAAATATAAATATACTATAAAGTATAAATAAAAATTAATAAAAATTAAAAATTAAAAATCATAATACGAGTATACATGTTACAGGCAAAACATAATACAATTTTGGTATTTTCTACAATACCCGGGCATTATATAAAATGGCCTCCGTATATTGGGCAATTTAGATAATATAATATTTCATAGTTAAGTATTGTTAAAATATAATGAATAATATTATATATTTGTATTATTAGAAAATATAATATTTTTTTAACCAAATTGGAAAATTTCCGTGCTGTCTCTTGGTGTTTTCTAATTGCAGACAAAGTGACAAAAATTATGTAAGTTGCGGACGAAATTTAAAAAGGTAGCATACGAATTGCGGACACAAGTATAACATACTAATTACGGACGAATTTCCAATTATTATTTTTGATATGACGATGTGGACGTTGGGAAATTACTGTTTTTGATATTGACAATATTGAGACGACTGTCAAAAATATGTTTAATCAATTTAACGACAACTGTCAACTACCTTACTCGTGTTTGCTTAATATCTGTTATCTTTCTGTTCGTTTATTTACTGTATAAAAATGTACAGTGAAAAACTTAGAGTTAAATGTGATTGACAGTTAGGTCCCAAACACGGAAGTGCTGTAAGTGCAAAGCAGCTGAGCGACTATGCACATCAAAATGCCATATGTTATGACAATACTATTATCTATATTGCCCAATATACGAAGGCTATTTTATATAATGCCCGGGCATTGTAGAAAATGCTCAAATTGTTTACTTTGCCCGTAACATATATAAGAAAAAAAAGGTTTTCGTTTAACCGTCTGTTCATAAACTTGAACTGTCATCCTTACAAAGAATTTATGATGCATGACGAGTGTCTTACCTTAAAGTGTCGTCCTCAGAACACGGGCCTTGCGTTGAACCGGAAATGATGAGGCTTGCAAATATATGTACACGATTTGTTCAGATGAAATGTACTCACCAGTACACTACTATTTATAATACGCTCTGAAAGATGACAACGTGAAAACTGTTTGATCAAGAATCGAACTGCGCATAGTGGACGCGGAGAAAAAGACTGACAATGACCATGTTTTTTCTACGAGTTTAATTAAACCGACAGAAAATATTGCGGGTAAATGGGTGTACCGGCCAGCTACCCATCATCTGCAATCGCAAAAAAATGGGTAGGATTGTGTAGGAGTGTTCTTGAATGATAACGGTGAAAGCAAATACCCAAATTTCGAGAACACTGCCATCTGTGTAATAGTAAAACCGAGTTTCCACAACGCCATGTCGACATGTCGCGTTAAGTTGAATATTTTCAATTTACAGGTAACGTCACTAATGCAGACATTGTGCCACAACTCTATATGTAGAGAGCACTGTTTAGATTATTTACGTTAGTTGCGATTGAGTTACTGCAATATTTTCGAAGGCGTTAGTCTTAATTTTAATGAAAAAATAGTTACCTACCTTTTACTCCGTGTACGCGACGTCGATTGATTCTTAATCAATTAACATTTAACTCTATCAATATGATTCTCAAACTTTTTTCGCGTCATTTTCGCAAGTATTGTACATATGTGCGATGGAATTTCGTCAAAACGAATCTTGGATATCATAGTGATCATACGTAAATTTATAAGCTCGTCGCCAATCCGATGAAACGCGTCACCTGTTTCCTGAGAATTATAACTTATTTTCAACATCATCGGTGTTCTACGAACGTTATTTATAATTTATTGTGGTATTACTGGTATTTAATAATTCATGTTCATTTTACGTGATTACGATAACATAATAATACATATTGTATAGTAGAAGTACCTACGTATGTGTCTGTATATATTTTGTAAATAACAAGTACATCACGGATAAAAAAATATATAGTCGGGTTCGATAGTGCTATAAAAAAACATTGAAAATCCATCTCCGTAGACTTAGAAAAGAGCAATATTCACAAACAGTCCTTACTCCTTAGTATTTTATAACAATGTTAACATCGAGTTTCCAGACCACGGTACATCAGCGAGATGTAACTCGACGGCTCTAAAGAAATTTTGAAATTGCTGGTATATCACTATATGCGCTGTTGCTTATGCAGCCGCGAGAAATATAAATAATTACACGTCTATAATACGCCTATTCGCACATTGCACGTTATATAGAAAACGATGCCCTATGACTCACGAGTGTACGACGAAGGAACAACGAGCTTTTGACGACGGTTTCCGCAGTATCGTTTGAAATAATATGAAATCGATATTCACTATACACCGAATTTCGTATGACGTGTTGTATGCCGTGCCGCGTTTTTATTGTGAAATGTATTTTACTACATAACCGTCAACGACAGTTCGCCGGGACGACAACGACGATGTGTAGTTTGACATTTTCGGTACTTACTACGCGTTTGAAGAAACTCCGTTTTGACACACACACATACATACCTCATCGACCGCATCGAGAGAGTGAAATGGGACGACAGAGTTTTGTTCACTGCGACTGATGTTCAATAATAGGTAATTACCTACTCGCGAGTATTTACCGTATTCACATATAGTGGACCGCGGTTACTGAATCCGCCGTCCATATGGTTTATGTTACTTACGATCGGGTAACCGCGATAGTTTCCTTTGGCGAATCTTATGATATTATTATCAAGCCGATAGCTTATTGCAACTATTTATACGTCGTCTGTCATGTCGTGTCCAAAAATTGAGCTCGACCCAACTCCCAGTAGGTCGTGATACTATATGATTGCGCGACGACCAATCAGAATACGATAAAAATCACTCGACACGACGGACGACTTGAGCTGTGATTACACTACAGCTTAAATCTGTCGTCGTCATCGCTGTATTTCCGCGTGTGGTTCGTTTTCGGAATGTTCTTGTTGTTAATCGAATCAAACAATAATACTGTTTAGGTAAAAATATATCACTTAAGCCGGTTTAACAGATATATCGTGGTTAGTCAATGATACCACGATGACAACGACCAATAATAATATACAATCTTACGATACGACGGACGGTGTAGTTGTGAGTCCGGCTATAGTTAAGCTGTTAAACATAATAATAGTGCGCTTTAAAGGAAAACGGCAGCATGGCCACGTATTTCTTCAAGATCATCGCGTCGTCCAGTTCTCAATGAATCTTTTAATACTGACCAATGGAAAATATTACGATGTAAGTATATGGAATACACTCCCGTAGTTCCATGGTGGTAACCTCGGCATTTTAAATTATCGAATAATCGTTTTCCTATCGCCCTTCGCAAATTCGTGAAGTGATGCGTTGTTGAAGTGTGAAATTTGTGTTTATTTTCCAAATTAAAATTCATAAGACAACCGTCACATCGAAAATCCCGGGCGCGAAAAATTTGAATACTTTTAAATATTTCTATAAAGTGATACGGGAATTCAGATATTGTGAGCGAGACGTTTTTACTGATTATGTTAAAAAATATATGAATATAATATGATATATACACTCATTAGTATGCAGAGCTTTATTATTCATGTTTGTTTTTACGACAGGTACAGCACTATAGCGGAATAGGTACAATAAATCACAACGAAAGAAATCGAGGTATAGAGCGAAATCTTAACTAAAAAGTTTAGCAAGTAACAACGCATTACGTATATTACTTATATATTATTATTATGTGTGTACACAGTATGTCAACGTATACTGTGTAATTAAAGTGTGTGATATACTGATGTGCCGATTACCAACACGTTACGCTGAACGATTATTTTAACGGCTATTAGACTTTGAAAATGTCACGGGTATAATCTGTATTTATGTAGGTACTGAAAAATGTATAATTATACAATAAATTATAAATATTGATTACCATTTATGTTATATATATACTTATAATATATGTAATACATATATCCGACAACTGTGTAAAATGTAAGTACGATGGTTGATAGTTGACTTTTTTTTTTTGCGTAATTTCATACAAATAAAAATATATAATAATATTTAATTTATCGATTTTCGCGTGAAGTAGATTTCGATAATATAATTTTAATACCTATAAGCACTGCACCTAAACAGAGAGTTGAGTTCAACTATAATATTACTTTTTATGCCTTTTTCTTCGACAGCACTTTAACAACATACAATAATACACACACACACACACACACACACAAAACGAACGCGTGTCATATTACCGGTGAGTTTATAGTGTATAGTTTTTTTGTTTCGTTTTTCATATTTTATTTTTTTTTCTAACTGAAACCGCAGTTGCCCGATACCATATAATCTGTATAGTATATTTTATGTGTAACAAAACGATGTGTATGGATTATGGATGTTTATGTTTTATATACGATGGTCATCGTTTTCGTACAATCGTACGATTCTGAACACTGCGTGGAGTGTGGACCACAATATATACGGACTTGTACAATAAATATTTAGTAGGTATACGCGTGTAGTAGTATATATATATATATGTATATAGTGGCAATCGGCTTAGTTGGCAAAAACAAACAAGTCGTAAAAATAAAGGGAGAAAAAAAATGAAAATACCGTAGTCGGATTATTGTTATGATTAGTTTATATCGGTGGTGGGATGGGTGTGGGTCATGGGTGTAGGGGAGGCAAGGACTCGCTGCGATTGCAGTGTTTGCGCGAAAAGAAATGAGCGCAATAATAATATTTGTCGTAAATGTATTAAAAACGCGACGTCGGCGATGCTGACGACTACGACGGTGGCTACGACGTCGACCGAGCGCTAATCGTATGAATAATATTACGCGTGCGAAGGGTGACCCTCTTGTACATTATAATGTCAGAGCGGAGACTGAGGGAAAAATTACACCTCTGATGCACACCCGGTCTTGTATAATACTATATAAGTACATAATATTACATTAACACGGCTTAAACGGAAAAAACCGAATTGATACTTATAAAATATAATACACGCATGCTAAACCTAATAATATAAATATATTACATTACATATTATTATATATTATGGCGATTGCATTATTGTTTCGCAGTGTAAAATACTACAGTCGTTTCGGTAAATCGTCTGTCGATTGTATATAAGACGTACGTAAGTATAATACATAAATTGCACTTGTCCAAAAATCAGTCGATTAATTGAAATTTCGACCACGTATTTAATGTTTATTCAACGTATCGTTTTTAATGAATAATTCCAAACGCTATAATATGTATTATAATGTATTATAATTTATAACGCGTATACCAGATTTCATTAGTTGTTATGTTATCCACGTTTATTCAATTGTTATAAATGGCAAATAAAATTATGTACTTACCTACATGGGCGTTCCCAGAGGGGGGGCAAGACGGGGCACTTGCCTCCCTCAGAATAAACATAATAATATACTATAAATAAAATGTCTGGGGACGCCCATGCTTACCTACTTTATATAGGTAAGTCATAGGTAAGTAAAGGTACTTACTACGTCGTACACAATAATTAATTTCGACATCTTTTTTTGGCAATATTGAATTATTTCTATCAATAGGTAGGTATTAGCGTCTGAGATTTAACACCATAATTTATAATATTTAACTTACAGCGTTCTTACAAAATCGACAAAGTGTCGATTATAAATTAGTGAAATAAGAGAATTATGGAGAAGCACCTATGTATGAAAATACGGACAATGCTATTTGTTTGAATATAATGCCAGTTTAATTTGTGAAGAAAATTATTCAGAAATGAAAACAATTTCTGAAACAAAAGAAATATGTAAACCTAAAATAATAACAAAACAAAAAGTATTTTAACAAAAAAGAAAAAAAAATTTTACAATTGAAAACAAAATAACGTTAATAAACAATGTTCCTAATAAGGTTTATGTTATTTTTACATAATAACATATACAACACCTAATTGCTATAAATAATCATGAAAAATTAATAATTAAATATAATATGGTATAAGAAAGAAATGTTCATAATATTATACTTGTATATCGATTATCGATATGTATAATATATTAATATTATGTACTCTACCTATAATATGTATGTAAATGCATTTGTTCATTACCAATCAATATGGGGAATTGTAGCTATTCTACATCTGTTATATATATTAGTATAGTACATACCTATATATTTTAGGTTAAATACCGACATTTTTGAATTGAAAGAGAATAATATAGTTCTAATTTTCGAATTACGTTAAAACCTTTTTTTTTTTTTTATTAAACTACCTCAATTTGGTTAAATATTTTAATATAGTAAATAAAAGTAAAATAAAGTAAATAAAGTATAAATAGTAGTGAAATAAATTATATTTTAACTATATAATTATATAATCTTACAACACTACTGTCACTACTAGATTTTATTATTTATACATTATTTAATATTTTATTAAATACATTTAAGAAAGTAAAATAAAACAATTTATTTATCCTTGAATCTCAGAGACTTAAAATTGGAAAATAATAACTAGTCGACTTATGTAGTTATGTATTAAAGTACAGATCTACATAATATAAGAAATATATAATATATAGTAATTTTAAATAACTAGATTAGGCAAAAACACTGTAACTAACTTTTTTGTAAATATGTTTACAAATATTAGAGATATTTGTCAGAATTGTGTATAATATACTTGTTATATATTTTGTTTTATCACATAATACGAAGTACGCCTGTGGGCTGTGGGCCGTGGCTATATTAACTATCCGGATACAAAACAGAAAAATCTAAAGCAAATTCTAATATACTATAATATTTTCATACTTAAAAAATATAATATTGTAGGGTGTAATAGTATAGGCATTGCTGCACAAAATCCCCGTCCTATAATCAAGAGTGTATAATATTATACTTCCGATGATAGTAACTGTGTGAAATGCGGGTATTTTTTTCATTCAAAATCACAACTCTGTGAGAACGATGTATGTATAAGATTAGATCATGATTACACGATTATTTAAAATTGAATGCTAAAGATGAACTATAAAAGTGTTTTTTAATGATTACGCGTGTTATATGATTAAGATTATATTGTTAGAAACAGGTCATAACTATAAGCAAAACTTTACCGTTTTTTTTTTCGATTGGAAGGGTTACTAATCATGTATCGTCATCGTCATATTAAGGTTTTAATAACAAATTCATAGTGTGTATTCCATTTGGATTGATTTCAATCAGATATGAATTTACTTTATTCTGTTACAAATAATAGATACTTAAGTCCGATTACACAGTGTACCTTTAATCTAAGTATTATTATATATTTATAGGTATATACAAAAGTAGGATGAGTTCATATATTAATTAAAACAAGAAAGTGATTATATAAATTTCATAAAAACCTCTTTTTACGCCTTCATTTACCAGTTGAACTAATTGTAATTTATAATAGCCAGTATGTTTAAGTTTCAATTATTATAGTATCTAAACAATAATACTAAGTATACATTTTTTTTACTATTTATTCGTAGTATAGTGCATTTTAACAGCGATGTGTATAATAATAAATAATAAAACATGCGATCATAATATGATGTTTAACGCCAGATTAAGAGATCATATTGTAAAAATAATGTTTTTTATCTATCCCAATTCTCAATAGAGAATTTTAAAAAATGAATATAATAATAATTAATAAATAATAAGTACTCTTAAAACTTATCTTTGTAAATGTTTATAATTCATATAAATTTAGAATTCCAGTATAGAATTACATTAATTGGGATTTTGAGGTTAGGTTAGATATTTTTATTGTAATTATTGTATCTTATAAAAGCTTTCTTTCATAAATTTAAAAATAATTATTATTACAATAATTTTATAATAAATTATCCACGTTCAATGAATTCAGATACTATATAATTCATGACCATTTTTAACGAGCTTAAAAATATATTGTTTCAATAAATTAAAAATCAGTTCAACTATTGTATCCATTTTAGTAGGTTATATAAGTAAATATAGCAACAATATAGTTTGTAAAAAGTAAATACCTGTAGAACTAATTTAGAAAGTTTAGGTCTAGGTCGATTTTATGGATACTTAAGAGTTATTAAGACCATATACAAATTGCTTTGCATACGTTTTCAATTTAAATTTTACAAATTTAAAACACTGGAATATTTTTAATGTACGATCATTATTTTATGTTTAACCTTTATAGCGTAGATATTGTATATATATATTTGTTCTTGTTTGTAAATTTGTAATAGAACAAAAACTATAAAATGATTACTTCAAAACTAGTTTTATTTTAAATTTATAATTATTTATATTTATTGATTTACCTTTATTTATAAGTTATAATACATTATATAAATCTGTACTATGTATGTTATTTATATAACTGTAAAATAAAAATGTACTAAGTGTCTAAGTTATATATTATTTTTTTAAATTCCTGCGGAAAATTTAGACAAATTATTGAATTTAGATGTACATATAACATATACTAGTATATATTAGTAATTTAATGACCACATAAATTATGGACATTTAGAAAACGGTATGTATAAGACGACAAAATATATACACACGCGCATCAATGGTGCGTCGTAAAAACAAATGCATTCGTCACATTATAATAGTTATTAGTATTTAGTACCATAATAATATATGTTGGCTGTTTAAAAATGTGCTTGGCTACATACGTGACAGCTTTGTATTAAATTATTATAGTTGTCTCTCCTTTACATAGCTATACACGAGTATATATATATATATAATATAATGCTATAATATATATACATATATTATATATTATTATTATGTTATGTGTCTACCGTAGGTATAGACATATAGTAAAATAATAATAATATATATATATATGTATGTAATGTGTGTGCGCACGCATAATGTTCGATCACAATAGTACCTATATAATATATATATATGATATATAATGTCTATACACAAGTAATGTGTATAGGAAACTCAAATGAAGTCGGATATCCAACCACCGCATCCGCCCGTATGGTATTGTTACTTCTTGTGCAACGCAGTGAACGGTTGTCGTGCGTATGGATCATACACGTATAATATATGTACATATTGTGCGTGTGGGGTACTCCGATAAAATATATACACATTATATAGTGGCGTTCGCGAAAAAAAACACGTGAGAAAGAAAGAAGAGGAGACCCTCTCCAACCTGTCAGATGTAATATTATGTGCTCCTCGATCACGTGCGAGATAAACACGTACAAATATTGCACATAGAAAATCGTCGCCGTTATGATTGTTATTATTATAATATAATATATTGTTGTCCACGTCCACGACATTGTCGTTATTGTTAGGTATTCGTTTATTTATAAAATATAATATATTAGTTTAGTATACATTGATGTTAAACCATAATAAACTCGTCGACATCGCGCGTTTATATTATAATGTCATATTATGTTGAATACTTGTATAATATATATTTATATAATATATTATGTGATGAAGGATGTGATGTACGCACACAAAGTAAGAGTGTACCTATTTATGTTTATGTCGAAAATCAAAATGATATCTCCATCTCGTCGTAGCATCATTATTTTTATTGTATATATAGGTCTTATAGGTATACTGTTATAAATGTGCAAAAAATTGGACCACCTCGTCATTCTATTATTTCTATTTGATATGCATACGTTGATAATATAAAATTCAACAATATGAGTATTTGTAACACAATAGAACACATATAATAGTCATAGCATCTGTTTTTAATATACCTATTATTTAATGCCTGCGGGTAAATAAATAAAATCTTTTTTAAATAAGATTAAACTTATAAGAATAAGTTAACTATACTGGAAATTTAGAAATTCACATAACCTAAAGGAAGTATTATAGTATAAAAATATTAATGTATCGTTCATATTCAAATAAGATATAAGATACAATATTTGAAAAATATCTTCAGAATAATATGTGAATATAGGATGTCGGACTACTCACTTATAAAAAATCAGGTTATAGACAGTTATCATGATATTATCTGAGCTATAATGATAATTACAATATACATAATATTATGATTAAGACCGTGCGTGTATACCGTATGGTATTATTATTATTATTATTATTTTACGTAAAAAATATAAATTATTCTTTAATAATACTATTATATAAGAAACAATACTAGGTATGTTATGTTTGCATTATAGAAGTATAGAATGTGGACACATCCATATTGAACATTGTAACATTGTATATATTTTGTATACCTATAAAGGTATAGATATTATATTTTCTTTGTATTATTGAAATAATAAATTTAGGTACCTACCTATTTTATAACATATGTAGCTACTATGATTATCCTATAAAAAAATTAGTCAGGAGAAAAAAAATCTAATTCGTCTATTGGTTGATATAGTATAGCCTAAACGGAATTAAAAAGATTTGTAAAATTTGTGTTATTTTATCATCAACACTGTATTAACACATCATCATAACTATTTACTACATAAATCATTTTCATGAGCCACGCCAGACACGTGCATGTCAATTATTAGATAAAAATTCCAAAACACGCCTCAAAAAGTCAAAAACACCGTAGTATTCTAATATTATAAATACCATAGAAATTAGAACAAAATATAATATTAGGTGCGTATGCATTAAAATATATAGGTATTTAGCAACAAACATGTAATAATTTATATTATATACGCGTTACACCGGCTGGAATATTCAATTTAATTTACACGACACGCACTGTCGTATTATATAGTCCGCCGCCGCCGAGCAGCTGCTGTCGGTGTCGCGTTACCGTTTTACTAATACCGATAAAACAAAAAAAAAAGGAAAAGGGAGAGAAAAAAGGACGGATTCCGAACGCGACCACACCAGCGCGTTAAACGATTTCAAACGAACCGAATCGTCAAGTCTTATAAATCTTGTCGGAAGAAATACATATATTAAGTATATAATATATTGCACGTCTTGTATATCATACATATGTGATGTAAGTGTGTGTGATGGGCGTGTGTGTGTGGGACCTAAAACCGAAATATTTAGGGTATAATATTATATAATATAATATGTGTTATGTATATATTATAAATATACATATACTCATGAGTGTTCATCACCTAGAACGGTAATTAATCATTATGTGGATTTGTGAATTCTGCCGTGTTTACTACAAATACAATAATATGTGAAACCAGAGAAGCCGCCGTTACAAACATCCTTTATTACGACGACGATACCGTCAGCTGCTGTCTGTGATTTGTGTATATTAGAGACCCATCCAATTCGAGCACACTACTATTATATTCGTATTTATAATTTATATAATCGCACGCGTACTTTGCGATATATCATATATATCTATATATAAATGTGAGTGTCGAGTGATACAGTTATTCGAAACGTATCAACTGTTATCGACATTTTCTCTATAAAATATTGAAGAAACAAAAAATTCTAACATTTGTAATAATGTCTTATTTTTGCACTTTTGAGTTTGTTTGTGAAACCACTATCAACATATTTTGATTTGATAATTTAATTTCATGATAGAATTATTTTAAACAGAATATTTTTACGAAATTAATTTAATATTATATTAATTAAATTTTTATAAAAAAAAAATATTGAACTATTAAAGTAATAAAGCAATATAATATGAGGATTTTATGTATCATACATTTTTCACAAAAAAAATTTATTTAGTATTTACCTATATAGTATAATATATTAATATTCTATACTATACTGAAATTTACTTAATAATTAATAAATAAATATAATATTATAATATTATTGAAGTCTTCCGGAACGCCACAGCGAACTACAAGCCTCATCCAGCTCATGTTATATATAATCTCAAATAGTTATTAAAATATAATACCTCCTAAAATAAAATATGATACGCGTATCAAACAATTTGCTTTAATGAGAATAATGACCAAAATAAATGAGAAGACCTAAAATATTTTAATGTTTCGAGAATATAATTTCAAATTTTTCACAATGTATATTTCACCCTGTTATTGGAAGGGCAATAATATAAATATTTCAGTATTTTATGATATTATATATTTATATTATAGTTTTATTGTACCTACTATATTAATAATGTGGTAGACTTTATACGGTATAAATAGGCTTAAAATTAATCTAACTATTTTGAAAACGTCATTTCATGTAAATAAATTTAATAATGATAAAGGTTTTAAATCTACACAAATAACATTTTTGAATTACAACAAAATAACTATAAAAACATTATTATTCGTTTATTAACATTTGGAGAATATTTCAAATATCTACTGGTTTTTTAATTACAAGTTACAACAAAATAAGTAAATCGATTTTGTCGAAAACAAATGCGTACAAATTCCCATTTTTCCTTAATGTTTTAATTGTCTTCACGATTATTTTTAAAAGTACTGTGGATTTTTAATGTGAACATTTTAAAAGTACCAACTAGATCTCATTTGTAGAAACCTTTTTCAAAGTCGAAGATCCAAGCACTCTTTTACTATAAACCGGATGTATACAAAAAAAACCTCACTTTGCTCAGAATCTAAATCATCATTGTTAAATAACTAGATTCTAAAATTTTATTATGGACATTTAATGCATTAGATAGTAATATTAATCTGCAAAACTAACAAATTATGAAATCAATTCTATATTATCATATTTTTAAAATACGATAAAAAAAATCGCATTTTTAAAGTTTTCCTAAGTATATGTATAAGATGAGCAAAGATATTTTAAATAATTTTTAATAAACACATTTTATATTATATTTGTTATAGATTCCAAAAACAATGGAAAGTATAAATGTCTATTGTCAATTTATAAATTTCTGAATAGCTACAAAATTTTTAGAGTTAACTATACTCAAAACAGGTTTGTTTGAATATATTATATCTGCTTATTATTTATGTTCCAATAATAAGTACTATAATCTATATTCAATTTCACAAATCATATAGAACGTCGTACCTTTATATAAAAACTTTTTAAGCGATCATTTTACCCCACATCGTGTTAACAGAAAATAAATCACTGTAAAAACGATAAAAAAAAAAATAAAACAATTTTCCTCTACAAAGCAAATCATTTTATAATATACATCCACACCTTTTTATAGAGAATGTGTAGCGATGTTGGAGGGTTGAGTGTAAATGCGTACTGCGAATAAGAACCCTTAGGGGTGGACCACGCAAATAACGTTGGCTATAAAAGCACTCGTCAACTTTAAAGTTTGCTAATGAGAATCCCCTTGAGGAGGATGCGTCGTTGGGATCCAATACCCATCATTTTGTACAGTAATTGACGGGAAAAAAATGCATACAAGGAGTGACTATGTATATTTATTTAATATAATATCATAATAATTGTCAAACAGCTACAAAATTTTAAATTAAATATTCTGCTATTAAGGAATATATTATCACGGTATTAAAATTATTTTTTATTAAAAATCTGATAACAAATTAACTGTAAATAATTTTTCAAAACAATATTATTTCATCATCATGTACCTACTTAGAATAATTACCTTTAAATATTACTGATATAAAACATACTATAATGTCCATTCTAGATATTTTTATGAATCATATAATAGTACTTCCTTCTTAGAACCTATATTGATACGTGATACCCATATACAGAAAGATATTAATAATTTATGACTATAGTTTAAACTCTTTTTAAATTTTGTCAATTTTAGTTTTATATCATTATGGCATTCTATACAATATAGATACATGTACCTAGTAGAAATACTTATATTATTGTAGGTACATTTTATTGAACAATTTTTAAAATATTCATTGGTTTGAAATTTTAAGCTCAATTTTATTTTAGTCAATCTATTTTAAGAAGTAAAATTTAATTACGTGACGTTAAATTATGAATTGACAAATGCATCATTTTTTTTTTTTTATTAAAATTATAAAAATAAAACTTTTCAACAAATTAATAATGAACATATCAATATAAATAGTTCCTTGATATTCACGCAATTCTTAAATATTCAAAATCAATAATAATTATTATTTTATTTTGCAATTTATAGGTAGTTTGTTTTTATTTTTTTAAGTTGGCAATTTTTTTACTTTTTACGAATACTTTAATTATTTTTTAACTATCTACAGTATTTTATAAATTGAGCCCTAAAAAAATAAAACTATGAATATCATATTGTTATGATTTTATGAATCGTTTGTCTATATAATTGAAATTTTTCCATAAATCAATATGATATATACTTCGAATTGTAAAATGTATTATGTAACTATACTTAAATGTTGTATCCATACAAACAAGTACATATCAACGGTCAATACAAAATACACACATAAATCATTTAATATATAAATATAAATAAACGACTTAATACGCCTTTAAATTATAAATTTCATACTTTTGGCGAGACAACAAAAAAAAAGCAATAATATATATTTAATGTATTTGCGATAAGGATAATTATTTAATACATAATATGTAAATAATATACGTATACATAGAAATATAGTAAAAGGATCAAATAAGTTTACTGTACAGCTGGAACTACCTAAACCAATTATAAATTGTGTATATAGATATAATGTAGACAGATTTTTCGTGTTTTCCGTAAAAACTTTGAGAATTGAGAATGATCACCTTGTTAGTTCGAAGTAATAGGTACTTGCGATCAATTATCAGGTGCAAGCTATCTTGTTTAATTTTAAGCATTTGCTATTAAATATAATAACAACATCACAACAATTATCGTCATTTAAAATGTCTGTCCTTATTTAGTCACGCAATCATTTACATAATGTACTTATAGACACCATCCAAAATCGAGTGATTTGTCGAAATAAAAGTTTTGAAGAACAAAAAGTTTCATTTGCCTACTAGGAGATTCAATTTTTTATACAAATGACAATTATTTAAAGACTTATCAATAAAATTATAACTTTCGACTTTACTCACTATAGTCAGTATAGTCACCAACAAGAAATAATTCTCAAAGTTTGTTTAGAAAACCCAGAAAAACATTCTATGTATAAACAAATAAAATAAAATAATCACATAATATAGATATAGCCGATTCGATGTGTTGCGATTATATATATGTGGTCGGGACGTCACATAATGATGTATTTGATGAGATTTAAATACGCACAACGTAAATCCGTTATAACTTATTATGACTTATACCTACGTGTTATGGAAATAAGGACGAACACGTCGGTTTTTTCTTAACAAGTCGATTATAACTGTTTTGTTTTTCGTCATTATCATTTCGTTGTTTCTCGCGCGAAATTTACAATATTATTATATCGTTTTGTCGCGGTAATTGCGAACAAAACTGTATACCGTTAATTACGTATATATATATAAATTAATTATTTAATAAATACGCGTATTTGTTGGCTGTTGTACTCACCTAAAAGGTTCGGCGCGACAACGGACGAAGATGAGACTTCAACAGCGGTTATGGACTACGCTATAAATATTATTATATTTTTGTAGGTATACGCCGTGTACGATCCTCCGCGGTCGTGTAGACTCGAGACAACGACGCGTTCGTCCTCGCGAACTTTATTAGTTTTCGCGGTGGCGGCAAAAGTTTACCGCGAAAAGTGTGTTAGTTATTGATATAAATTAATATACCCACGAGTGAAGCGCGACAACAATATTTTATCGTACCGACGTTTTTCCCGTACAATATTGTATATTATATCGCACACACCGTCGCTTTTTACGCGTATCGTGTATATACAATAAAATTATGTCGTTAGGACGCGGGTGTTCGCCGCGGCGATGTTGAACCTGTACGAGTGTCGACGACTCGTGAACCTACACACACACTCAATATGTACCTATACATGAATGTATACAAACAAGTACACGCGATAACAGCTACTGATGTGCGCGGTATCTAAACGTCCGACGGTAACGCGGGCGGGCGTATATATAGGTAGGTATTATATTATCATACGTGTGTTACGGCAGCGCGCGCGATCCGTCGCCGTTGGTATCGCGGTCCCGCGAGATCGTAAAAAAAAAAACCTCCGGATCCCGGTGGTGTCGTCTGCACTGACGACGGTGGCGGCGATCGTCCGGCGGTGGTGCTCAGCGCGCGGATGACGCTGTAGTTGGTGGCCGGTGGCCGGGCGGGGCGGCGACCGCGGCGGCCAATCGCAATCGCCCGACCGTAATCGCATCAGCCGGCACCGTTATAGTTGACGGTTGCCGGCGGATGCTGCGGCGGCGGCTGTGGCTGCTGCTGCTGCTGCTGCGCGCGGGCGCCCGCGCGTCTCGCACCCGCCAGCCCGCCAGACACCGCGCCGCCGCCGCCGCCACCGCTTTTTTCGCGACGCCCTCAAATGTCGATGTCACACACACAGTCGAATATTATGCTATAATATATATCGATACATAGTATTTTACAATATATTATATGGGGGAAAAAAACTCCACATAATGATTATACTTAACCACGATGATTACATTTGATGAGGATTACGTTAATATCGGTTATAATTAAACAATAAACTGCAATAATTAAATGGTTGAATCCGGCACCACGCATTATGACGCATACGAATATAATATAATGATTTAAAACGTATGAAAATAAAAATATAAACATAAGTAATTGCGGATAATATTATTATTAAATTTGTGTTTTATGTTTTGACTAATTTTACTAACTACATTTTTACCTATAGACAAAATGTATTTGTCATGAAATCAGCTACAAAAAAACATCATCTCAAACCTAATGAGCGTTAAACAATTTAAATCAATAAACATTTAACAAATCATATGATACATTTTTAACTATAATACATGTAAAAAAAAAATAATAATACTTTTACAAAATTTAATTATTTAGTTATTTTATCCAACGCTGATATACATATATTATACGTTTTGCACATTTGCAGAACGCAGAAGAATACCAAAAAAAAAAAAATTATCGATAACTTTATAATTATTAGACAACTAATATACCTTTATACTATTATGTATCGAGTATAAACAGGTCACAGGTGCACATTTATCATAGAGGTTGTAATTTGATTTTATTCTTGGACGCAACCATGCTCTATTGCAATAGAACCGTAAACACATTCACTTATAAATACCCTATAAGCCATAAGAGTCATTAACCCTTTAAACAATTTAATTACCTTAACGATTATTTATTTATCTAAATATGACATTTTTTCAACGATTAGTTTACAAATACAGTTTAGAGCATTATACAAATGAAAAACAATTTAAATTTAAATTAAATTCATGTTCATTTTATTGAAGATAGCACCTAATTACAAATGATTATGCTTCCGTTATTACCTGTGTAACAATGTAACATGTATTATAACTACCAATTAGTAATTACCATAGTTACAAGACGATGTGTGCTAATATATGCTTGTGATCCATTTAACATTTTGCTTAGAACCTACTATTTGCATGGTTATTATGATAATAATGACCAATAATAAGTCGTTACCAAAGTACGATAATAATTTGATTTGAAAGACACGATTCGCAATTGTAATATCCCACTAATCACGCTATCAAAATTATGATAAATATTGAATTTAATAATAATCTTTAGTTTATTTTTAGAAATATACATTACAAAATAATAAATAAATACCTATTACCTATTACCTATGACTTTGGATATATATATATCCATTTAATATTTATAATTTTATTTTTATTTACATAATAATGTATAAGTCTACTTATAATATGGTTTATTAAGATAGTATATGTCCGTCAGCTGATTGCAACTAATAGATAGTATACTGAGAGCCTGTATAGATACAAATATAAATTACTCTAAAATGTAGATCAACGAAGATCTTGCAAAAGAGAGATATTTTGAAGAAATTATAAAAACATTTGGTTTTAAACTTTTTTAAAGTAACCAATAAACTATAACTGCAAATTCTATACTTATTATAGACACATATTATAAATACACGACTTACATTTGTATCATTAAAAACTATTTTATCCATGAGTACTAAAGTACAACAATATAAGTTGTTGACATTAAACTAAATAAACTAATAATTGCCAATTGGTTATTTAACTTTTCTAATTATTCATAAAATATATAGTGTAAAAAGTGTACGGTTTTAGTAAGTTTTATAGTTTTAAGTTAGCATCCACTGTTGTCTGTTCCGTGTCCGTGTGCATGCTGCCTAGGATGGTTGTCAGCATCCTTGACTCAATATGTCTTATGAGTTATGACTTATGACTTATATAATATACATATGATTCAGGCACGTAAACAGGGGGTGTTTTGGGTGTTCAAACACTCCCCGAAATACTTGTGTTTTTGTATGGTTATTTACTTATTCAATTTTAATGTTAATTTTGTTATATCAATGTTTGTATTTAAAAAAAATTATTTTAAGTATACCTAATTTTCATAAAAAATTGTTGTATATTTATTAAAAAAAAGTTCTACTTTTCAATAACTGATTCACAAAAACACCCCCCAAAACTTTTTTCTGCGTACGTCCCTGATATGATTGTATAAAATACGAATACCATATACATAAAGTCAATAATTGGCATTGTTATGATCATAACACAATTTATTGTTAGTTTATAACTAAAAAGTAGAAAAAAAAATACCAAGTGGTATAATTGTATACTATTATATTGTACACATAGATATTATTATAGTATATTATATTAAGGAGAGTCTAAGAGTTTAAAAATATATATTAAATTTAGAGTATTAAATAGCATGTAAATCTCTCTTTTCTGCGGTCTCCCTAGGTCTTTTAGACTAGATTAAGCAAATAATGATTTTATTCATTTTGAAAATATGTAAGTTGTATACTTGTATATATGCATACCTACATTAAAATATATACAACTATATTATACAAATCCGTTATTTAAGTTTCAACTCTACTCGTTATATTTCGACATGAACTGTACTTTAAAATGTACAGAACAAAATTGAATCTATTTTAAAATATTCCCCATTTTCCTACCACCCTAAACATGCCCATTTTTCTCTCTTGCTCTATATATATATATATCTATACATATAAATGCAGATTCATAATTATTTGAATATAAATAATTAACGTAAGGATGTAAGATAGTCAAAATAGTTTATACATATTATAATAATTAATAATATATATTATAATTGTATTGATTTTCATTTGGGCAGATTTTATAGAAACAAATATAACATTAAACTGTTAAAGTAAAGTATTAATCTGACTTATATCTGTTCTGTCTCGAGGCGTCTTTTATTGCATATAATAGTTGTATTCCATTACGTCAGAACACTCGTAACTTTGACACTATATATTTATATATCTAATGTGTGTATGCTTTGGCAGTTTCGCGTCACTACAAATTCAAACCTGTATACCTGGGTATTTAGGTGTATATTTTTTATGTATACACTATACACCTATATCTATATTCTATTTATGTATATCATTACCTATTATATATTTATTTATATATTATAATATATACACCAATAATATTCAGGTTAGCGTTCGAATATAATTAATAAGTAATTACATTAGATGTGTAAATGGGCGTGTGTCATGTTTTCTTATTTAAATTGAAATTAAAAATTAAGATAAAACACATGAATATAAATAAATATTTTCATGTGACATCTGTCATACAACAATAAGTATATAAGTACAAATATTATATCAATGTAGCTCCCGTATAATATTGTAAGTATATGTCTGTCGTATACCTATTGGCTATTACTTACATTTAATATTAGAATTTTTAGGTGATGATTCAAATATTTAAAATAACAAAAATCGTTAGGTTAGGTAATATTTCATACAACCCTTATTATACATTTATATTTATACTCTATTATCTATATAGTATATTAGTATAAAAATAAAAACATATGTACATTAAACACTCATACATTCATATAATATATAAATTAATATCACTGTTATATACAGCGTTACATAATAACTTTAAATCTTATCAGCGAAATTTCGATATTAAAATTTAATTTTTTATATACAGACACTTTAAGTTCAAATTCTTCAAAACAACATTTTAAAGAAAATAATACGTTACTATATTTTTTTTAAAATACACACAATAAATTATTGATATAAGTAGATCTAAGTAATAATAAAGGACTAAAGGAAATATTGGTTTGAACATTACATTTTTGGTTTTGTAATATCAACATACCTTTCTCATTTTAAATGAATTCGATAACACAAAATACATTTTGAAAAAGATTTGTTTGTATCTAAAATAATATTGTTTTTTTAGCCATATAATATAATGGTTTTTTTTATACATAATTGTATAGTCCTTGAACACGAACCCTGCAGTTATAGAATATTCATATATTATTTATTTTCACAACACATATATATTTATATTACTCGCAAATAATAAATTATTTGTGCAGCAGAGATCGTGCCATGTGAACGATTGTGATATGCACTAACCAATATAGAAATATATTATACAGTCATATATATAATAGGTAGAACATATAATATAATACGCAAAAGTGCATCATATAATGGCTTGTGCAATACGGTTATAAATATATATAGTTTCTAAAAATATATCATTTCCGAAATCAATTACCGCGCGTCAGCAGTTTTTGTTAAATCCGGGTGCAAATGTCAACATTGCCCGAATGGGGAGGTATATCCCAGTATCCATGACAACGGCACAAACTGTTTCCCTCTCACCACCCCGTTCCCAACCACGACCCTTATCCTGTCGCCAGAGTCCTTATGCCCGTGTATACGTATGTTAGGTATATAATATATGTATATATATAGCGTGTCTGTTTGTTCGGCTATTTTCCAGCAATTAGACTTGTCGGGCAAAAAAATAAAAACCTTTTTTTGAAAATAATAAAAGCAGAAGTGCACTCGACTGTCAGTTCTCATTGTTCTAATGAACGGTTGATATTTACGCATAGGGTAAAAATAAAAATAAAAACGAATAACGACACGGCCAAAAACAAAACGACCAATTAAATATTTTTTTTAAGCAAACGTCAGGGTTGTATAATGGACTGCAAAAGTCAACATTTATATTATATTATTATACATATGATATCTCTGTGGAATGATGGAAGAAGCTGATATATATTATATATATATATCAGCTTCTTCCATCATTCCACAGATCTATAATATAAATTAATACTACTATTTTTCAATTTTGTATTTTTAATACGGTAATTTAATATGTTACAACAATCATATTACCTGAAGAACAAGCCACCAAGGCACATCAACAACCACGATACACTTACACAACACGATAATAAAAAAGCTAAATTACAAAATACTAAACGATAAGGTCGATACAAATGTTATAAATGACAATTTATATTTCAGTACAACCCATCATAGCATTATTCTATTGTGTAGTCACCACTCTACGGTCAAATGATCTAAATAAATTAAATCAATATATTAAAACAATAACCATGCAGGTTCATAGATTCATTCTAGAACATTAATGGTATCATCATTGATCAAACAGCATACTAATAATTACCTATATGTATGTATCGGTTTAGTGGTTTAGTAAATGGTTTCAAATATTTAACGTGACTTACTGTTTTATGTTAATTATCAGTAGCGTACGCAGAATTTTAGTTTGGTTAGGGTTTTCACTGTGAATTGCAGAGACCCGTGGGGGCTCCGCCTTACACACCCCCGCCACTTTATACATAAACTAATAAATATCACCAACATTTTTAACACAAAATAATTCTTTTAAATTCCTATTTTTGTATTATCTTCTCTTATTCTCTTAAAATATAAAATATTTTTTAATAACATATTATATAATATATGTACCTATTGTAACTATAAACAAAATAATAAAATAACTAAACAATATTCATTTTTTTGAAAAAAAACTTAATATTGAGACATATTTTCTTTCAGCACTCATATTATTTGTAAATGGTAGCTGAATGCCAAACTATAACTATAACTTGGTAGTTTAAACTTTAGTCATAAGTATTGTAAATTGTAAGTGTTAAGTCAACATTCGAGTGTCTTTGAAAAATTTATTATCAATAAAAATGTTATATCTAATCAAATATTTGAATAATGATTTGTCTTATGATATGAATATGACGCGGTGTTTCTGTGACAACAATCTAAAAAAAAATTGTCGTCTATCGTGTAAGCTCTGGTTGTAGGCATAGACTACCATTAGTTCAACCATGCTCACTATCTCAATAAGTTCATAGTTCGGCTAATTTTTGTTCAAAAGATCATAGTCCGTAGACAATAGACATATAAAAAAATTGTTGGGAGGAGGAAGAAATTTTGGGGAGGTTTAAAACCCTAGAACCCTAACCCTGCGTAGATATTTAAATTTAATAAATTTATAATCAATAATATTGTTATGAAAAATACTACAAAAAAATATAAAATCACAATTTACCTACCTATAATCTATATATTTATTCTAAATTAACATATATCATCAACATACCTAAATATATATATTATAAAGGTGAATATATTGGTGTATATATTTTTTAGGTGAAGTAACTCAAGTAACATAATATGTGTAAGTGTAAAGGTCTTTTAACTAGCAACTTTCATTACGCTTTTGCTGAAATAATAAAGTTCACCCTCTATATTATTTATTACTTTTGGACATGCTATGAGAATAATTCAATAATGTATTATTTTTCTTATTACCTTAAATCATAATCTATTCAGTAAATTAAATAATAAGAAAATAATTTTATAAATTTAAAATATTTCATAATATATTAGACTTAAAAACTTAAGTAGTTTCTTAGCTTTAGCACAATCGGTTTATTCTTATGGTTCATTGATATAGGGTTGTACTTACAATGAAAAAAAATTATTTCAAATATATCTAGATTATATCCAACAAATTTAATATTTACTGATTTTAATATTCTCACTTTTAATTTCCTTTATAAACGTCAAACTGTATTATATATTTTTAAAATTAAATCTATTTTTAATGATTATCAACAACCGCACACTTATAACCCGAGATTAAAAAATAATACCAACCTTAATGTTTCTTTTAATAAAACCAATGTTGATAATTAAAGCCCTATATATGATTGCAATAAATGAAATAATATTATTATTAATTCTACCGGTAGTTGATATAACTTTATCTATAGATAATGCATACAATTAGAATATTATTTTTCTGAATTGTGTTTAACATAAACACAAAACATAATTCGTTTTTATTACAATTTTATGAACATATTTATTTATTATTTATAACGTAAGATATAAGACAAAAAAAAAATACTTAAAAAATGTTTCTTAAAAAAATAATGATAAATATTGCTAATGTTGGTATTTTACATTCTTGACAATCACCCATATCACCAACTCTAGTTATACGCGTCTAAATTTATTATATAGTCATATTGAATAGAGCATCTACTATTTTTTATGTGTCAACAGTCAACACCTGGCACATTAACATATTAAAAATATTATAACTAATTCAATTCCAATCAATTTACCATAAACTGTTATTTAAACTGCAGTTACGGCTATGTAGTAATGTGACTTAATTAAGTGACTTAATCGTCTTAATGTATTACGCGCGCGATAGTTTCTACGTCCTAATATTTATAATGCACAAATTCAGTGCCGCAATTATCATCTTAAGGGTTTTTAAAGACCCCAGCCACCTCAAGATATTAGCTTCACAAATATTAGTCAGCCTAGTAACCTAGGTTATTTAGGATATTTAGGATTTAGTCTTAATTCTATTTGAAGTTATATTTATATCGTAATAAATAGGTTGTTGACAATGAGTTGTTATCATTACAAATTTGTAAACTTAAAAATTATAATACATTAGACATATTTTAGAACATAATATCAGACCACTGTGCGTTGAAAGGCGAAATGTGACTGCACGTCTCAGAAATCGTGAAGAAATTAAATTCGAACGACACGGAATTGCTGTACATATAGCTAATGCGGTCGCGCCAAATAAAAATTACAATGCCAAATGCATGAAATACGAAATCAAGTACTATAAGTATCTACACCCGGCACGATTCGAAGTATATCTACAGCTACAAGCTTTTGGCGAAGGTACAACATCGTTTGAAACATTGAAATCGATGTCCAATACCGAATCACGTGTTGCATGCCGTTTCGCGTTTTAATTGTATACGAAGATACGTTTCATAACGGCTGTGGACCAATTATTATACCTTAAACTGAGGTTTTGTTTAGAGTCAGTATAAAAATTACGCTCGTATTCAAATTTACCTACTTTTAGGTATGAAAATATTGTTGTTCGACTAATTCCATTATCATCAACATAAACAATTTACACACTAAAATGCTTGAAAATTAAAATTATAATATATGTTTTAACAGTATCGGAAATCTTATGATACATTATTATTGTTACGCACATTTGATCACCCTAGTAAAGTATTAAATAACTTGTTAAATGTGAAGAAAAATATTATATATTTATTTATATTATATTATGTATTAATATTTTATACTCACAAAAAAATCAATTAGTGTATTCATTTATCATTTAATTATAAATTTATAACTAAGTAACTAACTAATAAGTTTTCTTTAGATATTCTAATATTGTAAAATATTTTGAGCACAATTGGTAAACTGCCTTCATATAATGAGAATGAAATGGAACAACGGTTGACGGATGTGGAGAAAAAAGCCTTTCATTTCCTCTGCGCAAGCTACGCCCGCAGGATTGGACGTAGGATTGGTCACTGGCGAGTGGCGATATTTCAAATTTTGATACCGGTATCCAGTATTTGTATACTACCGGTATCTACGGTATTATCGGTTATACCTTAACCTTATACGGTATTTATGGTAATTACCAGATATCGGTGAATTTATAAGTGTTTCCAAGTTTCTAGTTTGGGAAAATTTAATTTTAACATCTATTTTAAAAATCATGTTTGTAATAGTTATTCATTATTATTTTAAATAAATTTAGGTGCCCACGGTATTTTCAGTAATTACCAAATCACGGTATACCGGTATTCTGAAACACCGAAAATAACGGATACCGGTATACCGAAAATACCACCATCCCTAGGCTGACGTCCGATACTATCACCGTTATCTGCTCACGAGTATCTATACCGTTACCGTATATCAGAGGCGGCCAAACGGCCGATCGCAAAACGATTTCAAAAATTCTAAGTCGATGGTGTTAGAATTTATTTTTAGACTACGCACAAAGTTTGTTTCTTAATAATTATATATACTTAATAATAAAAAAAAAACTTTTTTATGGAAGTTGATCCTCAAAGGAGAAGTACATTTTTAGTAGATCGCGGCCAAAAAAAGTTTGGCCGCCCCTGCCGTATATGATGCAATGCGTGGACCGCCGTCACTTAATCCACTGGGCGTGCAATCGTATTTTAAATCGTTTATTTTCATTTTTTCACACAACTAATTACAACACGATTGGGAACCAAATGATATTATATGTATAAATAAATGTATATACTACATTATAAACATAATATACAATATTTAAATATCACATATCTACATAAACTGCACTCATCTGCTACCTACATATACGTTTGAGTTGATTTTCAAGTAAAAAAACAATAAAACTATAGGATTACAAAAACCATTTACAATACACAAATAGTACAACGTTCTTCATAATATTTGAGAGAATATGTGAAAACGTCCCATCAGCGAATATATGAGAAGATCGACTTTACATTTCAAGATTATTATTAATACAAATAAACATTGCTGGTCTCGAAATGGTTTCTGTGTGACAAAATAACTGTCCAGTATTACTTAAAATATTTTCGCGCCTATCTAATATTTTAAAGTTTGCCTTTTTAATAAATCATTTCCACATTTGATACGGTACCTATAGTCGATAATTTGACTATACCAATAATATTAACGTGTTCAAATTAATTTTATTACTAAGCTACTTATAAGTCTCATAATATAAGTTCACTAATCACTAATCACTATACTCTAAACGTCTATAGGTATGCTATATCATACGTTTAGTAATTAGTGTATAGTGTATACTAAAAACTAATCATTAATATTCAACGTCAATATCGTTTATTAAGATAATATCATCATCTTTAGTCTTTATTATATACTATAAATCATCACCTTACAATCAGGTAAGATTATAAAAATAATTAAAATATTTAACTATTTTAAACAATTTAAAACCTATGTTTAGTGCTTACTCGTTTAGTTCTGAGTTGATAAACATAAAGTATATACATAATTATTCATTATATACATTATACATGATTATTATTATTTGTATTATAGTATATTATAATACAAAGCAGTGGCGTATTTGAGATATTTTTTCAGGGGAGGGGGGGGCAAAATACGAAAAATAGCTGTTAAAATATAAGGAAATTTGAATACAATAGTTTATTTTTTTTTATTTGGTTAGGGTTTTAGATACTGGTTCAAACTTGTTCAATTATAATTCAATGTAAAATAAATTCAACACAATTAAAAGCACCTTAATTATTGCTCAAAAATTTAAATTTTAATATAATATAGTTTATAGTCATAGATATCATAAAATAATTATATTATAAATTATAAGGTTTACCTATATTTCTTTTTTCGTGGTAGCAAACACATCAATGACATCATCTATTTGAATGCCCCTGTGTCTATGAATATTTAGTAAAGCCACGTCCTAGTCATAATACTCATAATAATGGAATTTAACTTATAATTACAGGTTCCGAAAAATAGAAAAAAAACAAGTCTTGGTCCTCAGGGGGCAAATGCCCCTATTGCTCCCCCCCATAAAATACGCCACTGATACAGAGATCATTTGTGCTCAATTACTCGTATGTTGTAATTTCATCAGACAGTAAAAATAGATTGGTGCGTAATCAAGCAACACTGAACCCACTGTCCATATGGTTTATGTGTTTCTTCCGAATTGTGTGTCAAAAAAAGCGATACACAGCTACTAATTTTGAACTGTGAAATACTGTTTGGTACCTACCTACAATATGGAATAATACAAAGAAACTATAAATTATTAGATACTTCTAAATATATAATTGTTATTTTGTTATTTATTTTCTTATATAATATGTAATAAATATTCATTAGTCATTACCTATTGTGTGTTTTTATTTTTTTAAGTCAAGTCATAATAAATTAATAAATATTATTTTTACATGATATTTAAAATTTAAATAAGTAATGAATATTATTAAGCACAATTGGTCTATCAACCCTGGAAATTACAATTAAGTATATCAATGCAAAAAAGTATAAAATTACCAAAATTACTTTCAAGGATTCCGATTAGATTCTTCAGTTTGCCAAACTTGCTATTATCGGTAAATATGTTACTTTCCATTACAATCATTTAAGTTCCAAGGTCATTAATATTTGTGATCAACGAGTTTAAATCGGTTTTAACAGTTGAGTTGTCATAACTTATTTTAAATTCTTCAGTTCTTCATCACAATTATCCTTTTTTTCGATCATG
Source organism: Rhopalosiphum padi (assembly GCF_020882245.1). Taxonomy (NCBI): domain Eukaryota; kingdom Metazoa; phylum Arthropoda; class Insecta; order Hemiptera; family Aphididae; genus Rhopalosiphum; species Rhopalosiphum padi. The sequence goes on along the minus strand of NC_083598.1, from coordinate 3,385,529 downwards.
CATTTTATAATGAATTAATAACTATTTCAAAACATAGCATTAAAATTTGAAGGGTAATTAAAATAAAAATTATTATTGAATTTTTAAGATTAAATATTTAAATCTTAATAATTAATTACCTATACAAATTGTATGAAATTAAAATACAGTAAAATCTCGTTAGAACGAACTCCAGGGGATCGAATTTTTTTTCGTTATAACGGAAATTTCGTTGTAACAAAAATTCGAATAAGCTCCGATTTTTGGCAGGGGTCTTCTATGACTTTTGTTATAACGGGATTTTTCGTTGTATTGGTATTCGTTGTAACGGGAATTTACTGTAGTAAGAATACTTCTACTTATAAAACTTTGTTAAAATACACAATAATTTAAAGTAAGTATGAAAACTAAGAATTTTAAATGAATATCAATGTATTATAAATTTATTAATAATCAATATTATAATCGTAAATTTGTAAATGATGAAAAATAACTAAAAATTATATACGCATATACAGGCACTTATCTAAAAATAAGTTTATTTTTTTTTATAAGAACTTGAATACACAGGGACCTGAGACATTTGTAGAGAGATATAGTGTCATGATGATCAACCTGGACAACATATTTTTAAATTATTTACACATATTTGCGTCCGTGATATTTACAAGACAAACTAACATTAGACTTACTAACTAAGATTTCTTGTAAGTACCTATTATTTTCATTTACATTTTACGCTGATAAGGATTAATTATTTTATTTTTTTTTTTTGAAATATTATATGTTTTTTATATTTATTTTATATGATGAAAGTAGTACTCTAAAAAAAAAAAATAAGGCTCATAAAAATCCGAGGCCCTCTAATAACGGAGGCCATAGGCAATTGCCTATCCTGCCTAATGGTAAATATGGCCCTAGACGTAATATAAAAGTTTTAAAAGTTGCTATTACACATACCAAAAAATAAAAAATAATATCAACTAATTATTAAAATTTTAAACATTCTTTTTTTAGAGATTAAACTTTAAATACTTATTCAATTTCAACATATTCATGTTTAACTAAAAATAAAGTATTAGCTTTATCGTAATACATAACCAATAGTTTTATTAAATATATAACTATCACTTTGGTTACAGGATAGAAGAAAATGTCATAAATAACATCGCTAAGTAAGTCGGAAATCTATAAATAAGTAATAGGAATCTAAAAGTTAAATACAAAATAAAAATCGAAAATGTCAGCGCTATCTGTACAAATAAAATAATAGATGATATTATATAAAAACCAATTAGATATACATAATATCATTATTTACAAAATATCATTATAAATAGATATACATAATATCATTATTTATATCAAAATATTGTACATATTTGTGGGTGGTTGTAATATTTTAACTAACCTCCTCCCCTTGTGTGTACTACGACTAATTATGCTAAATGTAGGGGATATAAGACAAATTGAATAAAACTGAAAAATATTTAAATTTGTTATGAAACTTATTAAAAAACCACTCCACTTTTTGGAATTTAAGGAATTAAATTTACAAAATTGTCTTTAAAAATGTTAAAATATAAACAATATGTAACAATGAACATAAAAATACGAAAAAATCATTTTCAAGTAAACATCAAGACAAATTTAAATTCTATTTCAGAAATGTTATCGGATAACCACATGCAGTCAATACAATTTTCTTAACAATAAAATAAAAGAACACGTCTATATTTTTTTCACATTTACACTATGAAAGAAGTATAACAATACAGTATAACAAATAATAATTAATAGTACCAGTAATGCTATAAATAATAATAAAATAATATTTTTCTTAATTCGTGTATTATAAATATTTTATCCCCCTCCCCCGAAAATTGATCTTTAATATGTGCTCGGCACAAACACTACAATGCTCGATATCACTGAACGAATTTACTAGTTAGTAAAAGTTCTCCTCGAATTTACTCTCAGCAACTAAACTCGCTTCATGTAATAAGTATGCCTACTCTATTCGCCGTTTGTAGTATACTCGCTGCTCATCCGCGAATAAACTGACAAAATCGCTGTATGTTTTACAATTGGGCAATAACGCCAATAACTACTAGGTATAATAGTAGTACTACAATAGGTAGTGGTGAACAAGTTAAATGCATCAAGCGCAATCGGACTTCTTTTATCAAAGGTTAGAATGGTTAGATAGCTACGTACTTATTACAGAATCGTCGGTATAAATTATAAGTGGGAGGGGTTCAAAAGTTCAATTATTAGATACCTATTTTTCATATTCAAATGAGGGTAGCGCCGTCTCAGTGTCTATTGTCATATAGAAATTACTTTAGAGCTGTATAGTAGTTTAGGTTATGGTAGGTCACCCAAAAACGTTAAAAAAATTTTAGCCGATTTTCCACGACTGGTGTTTACTTGTCAAGTACACCTATAATCAAACGACTAACAAGCAAGTTATTATTGTATTATAATTTAAATAATTATAATTTGTGTAAGTACAGGGACGATCTCAGAAAAAATCGCAGGGGGTATAGTCTTCAAAATTAAAACTATAGAACTCATTATAATTAGTAGTTCATTTAAAAACTTCAAAATAATAAGCAATACCTACCTATTCAATACCACTTGACATCTGTCTCATAATTATAAATATAGATATTATGTAAATTTAGATAAATTAGAAAAATTAAATTATATACCTGTTTGAGTAAACAATATTCATATAGACCACTTCTGATCCATTTTTATTAATATAAATTATAATCATATGATTAGATTAGGTTACCTATACTCATCTACTGGATATGTTTAGTCTTAAAAATATTGTAAATGTTATCTAGTATAGAATACAATTTTTTTTTAATTGAGCTCATCAATGAAGAAGGGGTCAAACCCTCTAATCCTTCTCTTAGCAATTCCTCTAAGTCTATGTATCTACCTAAAAGTTTATGGAACACATTTAGGAAATTGTTTAAATTAAATATCTTAAAAGTAGTTATTATCAAGTATCTGTCAAGTCATTACTCATTAGTTCTGTAGAAAAATTCTATTAAGTAAGCGATAGAAATTGAACAGATGTATATACAAAGGTGTATAATTCCATTGCTCAATTTTCTGTTGACAAAATATGTATCTATGGGTCAATGCCTAAACTGCAAAACAAAAACTACTGCAGTTCATTAATGCTTTTTACTGTGTGTGTGTGATGTATCCTTAATATTTTTATGTACCTATGACTTATGAGAAGGATGTAGCAGTTGCCATATAAGAATATGTACAGTCAAAGAATAAAAATGTACTGGCTCATTGACACATTACTAATGCATACTATCAGAGTATACTTAATGATCTTAAGTAGGAAATATTTCATTCAAATTATCCTGAAAATTTCATAATTTCATCAATATTAAAACCTGAAACTGTTCTAATCTTTATATTTGTGACAAAGAAACTTTAAAATAACAAGTCAAAAACTGCATACAAAATTACCCCAAAAATGGTAAAACAGGGTTTAACCGTTTTGAGAGCACAATTATATCTAGGTCTTAAAAAATTAATATTTAGTAATTTCATGACGATTAGATTATATAATTTATAAAAAATAAAATCAACTAAACACAATATTGAATAATACAAACAATAGTATAATATATTATAACATTCATCAAATTCTTTCAATTTAACAAAAAAAAATATTTCCTTATTTTCATAATAATTCAAAAATAATTAAGAAAGTCATACGTTTCAAAAAATAATAGTTCTGTTACTAAAATTAGTTATATAACTGGGCATATATACATTAAATATTGGTTAGGTTAGTTAAAAAAAAATGTAAAACATAACTTAAATAAATATACTACCAATAACAATAACTTTATGCAAATACTTTCAACAAACAACATAATTAAATAATTTGAAAAATGTATTACCTTAACTCATAAATAAAAATTACTTCTTGGACCTTTATTGAACTTAAATTTGGTTAACTAATTGTAAATTAAAAAAAAAAAAAATGTAAATAATATTGCCATCTAAAAATGTAAATACAATTTTAATAATCACAAACCATGGTTTTGATAAATAGCTTTGATTATTTCATGACCAATAGCTGTACCCATTGGCGGAGGAACTGCATTACCAATCTGTCTATGTTTGTTGATAATTGGTCCATGAAATATGAAAGAATCTTTAAAACCTTGTGAACGGGCGCACTCTCGTACACTGACCACACGGTGTTGCTCAGGATGAAGTACTCTACCTTGTTTTCCCATTGGCTCAGGATTAGTAATAGTTGTAGAACAAAAACCTGACCATGCTAGACGACCATATAAGCCAGCCCAGTTATTATGTCTATTACCAGTATGTGGTAAACACCAAGGAATAATTGTATTGATTTGACGATCTTGCGGATCACATTTTCTACCACTAGCGCATTGGCAAACACCACGTAACTCACCATTTGAACCATAACCATTTTTTATATCATTGTGAGTATACAAAAGTTTATTGGTATAACTTCCATCAGGTAATTTCACTTTTGAATTGGGTAAATCTCTCCAGTCACTTCCTTCACCTACTGGTATCAATTCTATTCTAGCTTGAACTAAAGGTGACATGTCCTTGCATATATGATCACTTAATATAGATTCTTCATATCGGTTGTTTGGATATCTTAGTAATTTTTGTAAATGAGTAATAGGCCTTGATTTGTATAGGATTTTTTCTTCATAAGCTCCATTCAATATTTCGGGTAAATCAGACCAGGCATCATATACTGTGAGTGTTCTCATAGGAGCTGATTCTTCATACTTGCAATTAGTTTTGAATTTTTTATCTCCAACCTGGACACTTAAACTTGAACTTTTTCTATTAAAGACGTGTATAGGCTCTGGGTAGAATGGCAATGTTTCACCAGGAGCTGCTGCCATAATAATTAACCTCCTTCTAGTTTGAGGTACACCAAAGTTACCAGCTTGTAAAATACCAAATGTACACTGGTAGCCCATACGTGTTATACATCGAAGTGTTAATTTAAGGATCATGCTGTTTTTAAATGACACAAAATTTCTAACATTTTCTACAACAAAATATTTTGGACGATAGAAATCAATATATGATAAAAAGGAAACAATCAGAGAGTTCTTGAACAATGAATATTGACCAGAATTGAACCTATTCATTCCACTAAACCCTTGACAAGGGGGACCTCCACAAATGAAGTCAACTTCACCTTTTTGTGGTATGTTCTGATTTTTGCTATTTGTCTTTTCTCCAGACATTGCTAATTTCAATAAATGATTACAATCTTCAACAAACACAGTTGACCCTGGATTGTTTAATTTAAATGCTTCAGCAGCTATTTCATCACACTCAATAGCCCAATTACTTATAACCAGACCACTATCTTCTAAACCTTTTGACAAACCACCGCAACCAGCAAATATATCAAGTCCTCTGAGTGGTTTTATTTTCTTATATGATGGTATATATTGCAATTTATCTTCATCTACATACTTATAGTTATAATTCACATATACTTCTTTTCCTATCAGTTTAGCTTCACATGGGAGTTTATACTCGGGAACAATGGAATCAGTTAAGGAATCGTATTGTTTTGTGAAATAAAATCGATCTGGACCAAGCGAAGACCATACAAGTGGATCTAGGATGTTGGTTCCGCAAGAAACATAACATTTACCACATATGTATTCACATGTGATCTTAAACTCTTCCTCTGACCAAAATAACATGTTCATATCTGCATTTCTAGCAGAATCTTCTAGAAGAATCTGTTCAGCTCTATACATACGACGTACTATTAGCTTGACCTTTTTATTGTCATGAGCAATAAAATAAATAGCTAATATTTCTGCAATATCGAATGGATCCGGAGTGGTTTCATTTGAACCACGCATTGTATTTTCTAATGTTTTACGATAATACTCAGGATACATAGTTTCATCAATAATTTTTTGTTCTTGATTACTTATATTTTTAATAGTCTCTGTATACTCAAATTGTTCTTCTTCAATCATATTTGATCTATCAGCCATTGAGAATATACCAGGTTGTAAGTAAATAAAATTACCAATTTTATACTCTTCATTTAATAATTTAAATTTAAAAAAATATGAAATACCATTTTCTTCTTCAATGAACTCAAGTACTTCAGGTTCTTTTGATTTGTTTTCCAAATCAATAACTTCACAGTTACTACAGTATTCATCTCTAATACCAGTAATTAGTTCTTCAGGCTTTGGATACTCAAATCGTCCATAAGTGTCATCATATTGAAGTTGATAAAAAAATGATTTTTTATTTTTGCGATTAATCGGTTCTAATAGATCTTGTAATTTTGAATTACCAAGTTGAAACCAATTTTTGCTAGGTATTTTTTGTACTACATCTATTATTTTGACTACATTCTTAATATCAATGTTTGTACATTTTTTGAGAGCAAATATTTCCTGAGGATCTGCTGTTTCACCTAATACAGTTTCATAACTATGCATAAAGAGCTGAATATGAGCCTTATTTTTAAACGTAGTCTGAAAAAAATATTCTATACGTCCTATTAACGGTATTTTTGAGATATTTTTTTTGACAACAACAAACATTTTTTCACAAAGTTTTTGATCATTCCACATCACTTGATCCTCAACATAATTTATGTCAGATAGATTACTAACATTTTCATCGCATACATTGTCAAATACAGTCTTCACAAGTTTATTCATTGTTTCTTCACTTTGGTTATCATCTATATCTAATTGAGCAGCAAACACATTTTCAAACACATCTTTCACCAGCTCTGTAGTAGTGGCTTTGCTGAACTTTCGTTGGCTGAAATCAGTTTGTATACATGTAATTCCTTGTCCCAATCTACCTAACCTTCTGGTTGGTGCATTAACAGATTTTGCAGCCCCTGACAGTTCAGTCAAAGTTTCAACAAACTGAGTCTCAGATAACGGAAAATCATACATGCCAGTTGAATCATAATCTGTTACTTGATCGAGTACAAACTGTGCATGAGCGATAAGTTCTTCTTCTGAAAATTTATTGCCTGTTGCTGGATTTATAGATGTTACAACATAATTTAAAATATCCTCATAAGTCGAATCATCAGATTCATGATTGTCTAACATTTTTTCAATTACTATTTTGCTCAAATTTATCTTTTCAATCACAGATGTCATATATTTTTTATAATTGGGGTGTGGTTCAATTAATAAGTAATCAGCATATTCAGTGTTTATACCTATTAATGCCTGAGCACCTCCATCATATGATGATAACCACCATTCTAATATTGGCCCCGCCATACCTGCAATTCCATCTTCTATATTTAGACTGTGGTTATAAATTGGTTTCACATAGCCAGTTATATACAGCTTTACATTTCTCTCCATCATTCCTGAATCTATTGAGCACATGTGTCCATTTTCATCATAAATACTATAATTTATAAGGTTGTGTTGAATAATATTAAAATTATCAGTGAAAATATTGGCCAAAGCTTCATTAGCTAGTACAATGCACTCAGGTTTAGCATCTGAAGGTATGAACACATCTTCTGTCTTAGTTTTATGACAAAACTCACAGCATATCTTACTTTGGAAATTACTTGTTTTATTTAGAATATCATCAGCAGGTGTTGAGCATGGTTTCTTTGTATGTCTTAATGTATACTTGACACGTTTAGGAGTTATTTGAAGATCTTGTTCATCTTCGGATATCATCGCTATAATATATATTTTCTAATATTATAATCTTTTATACATGGTTAATATCTACAAAACATTATTATCAATCTAAAGAATAGGAAAATGTAAAATAACCTAGTCAGGGTTGGGCAAGATACTAAAAAAAAGTATCATATATATGACATGTGCATTTAGTGTATCTAGATACAAGATACATGTATCTTTATGCTTTGATACATGATGCTTTTATATTTCCAATTGAATTTTATTAACTATAACGTAAAAGGTCTATATAGGATACACATTACACATTACACTATACTCTATAGTAGTTTAGCATTATAGCCTATAGCATATAGGTACAATAAAGTCATAAATATTAAATAATACAATAAGTCAATACACATTATAAAATTATTACTAATAAATCACTGTATGTATTATGTACAACTACACCAAAATTAATAGATTACATTTTCCATTTAATGATGGTGGAATTTTAATATTTTGTTTAGTAAAATAATCCATTAAAAAAAAAATTAAAATATGGAAAAATGTGAACTGACGGTTTACAAAGTAAAAGTCAAACAGAAGACAGAACGAATAAAATAGTACAACAATAAAAACAGTACACTGCTGTAATTGCTTATCTGTACTTTTGATTTGATTTTCTATTTTATGTGGAAAGACATATACGGTTACACTTATATCTATTTAGTGGATTCATATTTTATAAGCACGAAAATATAAGATTGGTGCTTATCTGTATGATTATAATCTGTAGATAGGGATACGGGCACCTCAATTTATCTTAAAAGTTAATATAATATTGTATTGCAAATTGTTATCATTAGTTTCGGTTAAATTGCATCCGGAGAATTATTATTCGTAAAAATACAATTCACGACGAAATTATTTACAATACAATACACACAAAATAAAAATTATTATTATTGTTTCATTTATTTAAGTTTTGAAGGTTCTGCAAATCGAATTCAAATTTCTTGGTACTATTCAGTACAAATATTTACAATAATAGTATCTTGTATATTTTGACAAAAAAGATACAAGATACTTCTAAAACATGTATCATGGTACATGGTACTTGATACTTTAAAATTATGTATCAAGATACAATTGCATCTTTTACATGTGACTAAATTATGTTACTCGGTTACATTTGTAACTTGTAACAAGTTACTCATTTTTAATTTAACTTGTATCTTGCAACTAGTTACACATCTTCCTGTAACTTTATATTAAAATTAATGTTACAATTAAAAGTTACATTGTATATAATATTTATCACTGTATGATTATCATATTATTATCAAAAAAATCTAAATTAAAAAAACATTTTAGTGCCGTAATCACGGATATGAAAATATAATATTAGGTCTGTTTATATATCTTTGGCAGTAATTGACTGTATTTAATATTATAACTCAGAACAAAACGTTTATACCAACAATTTTTTAATAATAAAAATAAATCATTATCAGTTGTAAATAATTATGCCACAATAAAAAAAATATTTGTAAAATTTAATACAAATCTCTATTCTTCTACTTCAGTTGAAAGGTTATTTTCATTTTCTAGGTTCATTGTCCTACTACAAGAAATTGATCTGATCAAAATTTTGAAATAAGTAGTTTTTCTCAAAGGAAATCATATTAATTTTAATAAAAAATAATTAATACAATTCTTTTATTTAATTTTAAATTCAATTTCATGATTTTAAATTGTATTACCTATCATAATATTATATAAATACCATTGACTTAGTTAATAATTTAATTACAATAAATATTACTATCACTATACCTATGTTGGATACACTTATTTCATAAGACTAAATACTAATTTTAAGACTGTGACGTTAGACAATTGACAAATACTTAAAAGCTGATATATAAACATGTTTTTTTATTGTGATTTATTACATGGGTAGGTTGTCTCATACTTAATACATTAAACTTTTAAAATGTGTTAATTGTATTATAATACAATATGAATGAATAAATATAAACATATTTTATTTATCAATGCAACTTTTAACTTTAAATGTAACTTAGTTACATAACTGTATTACTTGTATCCAGTTACACAACATAAAAGTATCAAGTATCTTGTAACTGGTTACATAGTTTTAGAGTAACTTGTAACTTGTAACCAGTTACAATAAATAAAGTAACTTGCCAAACCCTGTTGATACGTATCTTTAATACTGCCCAACCCTGAACCTAATAGCAGTAGTACTTACCAGAATTTTCATTTGAAATTATCGATTCCATAACTGAAGACAATTTAAAAATTAATTAATTTAAAATATAATGTATTAGATAATTAAAAATGTTTAATAATAATTAAGTCACAACTCGCGAGTAACAAAAGAATTTAAAAAAATTGACTAGTATCTATATAGGCAATACTTAGTGACATCCATTACGTATTTCCATATTCTTTTTTAACTGACAATAATGTACTGTGTGACTGAAAATTGATTGCTAAATACTTGAATTTTTAGTATAAAAATAAAAATTTTTAATTTCTATAAGATAACTTATTATTTTTATTCGTGACATGTGCCAACGAATAACGACCAACGTCTACCAAAGTACCAAATACCAAACTACCAAAGTAGTACTTTAGTACTCTACCATAGTACCATGCCATAAATAATGCATATTGCATAGAACATATTATTTGATATTTTGATCTTTGATCATACTTCACGTCAGTGTTGCCAGACTTTCAGTTGAAATCGAGAAATTATGTACATATCTTTATTCGTTTGAAAACAAAATTAACTTTAATTCAGATTCCAGACTAAAATCAGTTTAATGTTTAATTAGTCTTTATTCGTTTATTGTATTATTTAATGCAAATAGAAAAAAAAATGGTTAACAAGCAATTAAACTGTATAAGTAATAACCCGGTCGTTTTTTTTTTGTGTCCACTCTCCACCTTACGATAATATATTTTATCATAACGACGGAACTTATTTTTAGTTTTATCGTGTTACGCACGATTACATCCACCCACCGCCGCCCTTAGACATATAAAGATTTAAGTTATAGATAAAGAGATCCTTATAATATGTCTATTATATAAGTTAATTTGATATTTTGAGAATTTTGTATTTATTTTAATTTAATTTTACTTTTTACATTTTCAAACCTTCTAAGTACTTAATTTTTGTATAATTCAATAATATCTTCACTACCCTGTACAGTATACAAATTACAGATCTAAACAGTTGTTTTCCTTAGATGTGGTTTTCATCAGTTGTTCATAGTTATTGGATACAACCTGTTTATATAACAGTGTAATGTAATTATTTCTAGGTACAATGTATCGAAAAAACTTCAAACCATTGCAAAAACCAAGTTAAACTTATGCTATCTACAACATTCACATTCAAACCTGCATTACTCTAATCATGTAAGTTCTGTATAGTATTAAAATTCTCAGTGGCGTATTTACGGTGGGTCCAGGGGTACTGGACCCCCCCCCCAAAACCTCTCAAAAAAAAAAAAAAACTAAAATTCTTACATATTTTTTCTAAGATATCATAATTTATAGTATATAAACTATTATTCATATATTATAGTTCATCATAGATTAATTATGTATAAACTGAGGACCCCCCCCCAGAAAAATTTGAAAATTCCTATAATATATTACTCATTTAAGGTTTATTGCCTACTTCACATCTGAAACAACTTAACAGATACACTGAAAAGATAATTAATAAAAAAATTAAATTTAAAGAAATATTAATTCATTTGAAGAAAACAAACCAACAAATTTTGTATTTTTTTGAAGTAAATATTTTTTACTTTAGTTAAACTCTAATTAGGTGATTGAAATTATTTTTATTAATAAATAGGTACAATACAATGAAATATGAAATGCTTAAAATTTAAATTAATAAATCAATAATTTACATTTTTAATATACTAAAATATTTAAATAAATACAATTTCCTTGGCTGTTTGAAGTTTGAATTAATGTTAAAATATTTATATGATTTAAAGATTAAAATATATCACATCACTATCCAGCCAGTTAAACAGTTTGTTGGTTTAAAATAATTACTTGATATGAAGATTATTGTGACTAATATTATTTCTTTATACTTAACTTCTTAAAAGGTATAGAAGTTTTTATTTATTGTCTTTAATGTGTCAACAAACTAATTTTTTTTACACTATTTAAATTCAAATTACATCTATAAAAACAAAAAAAAATGGAAACTTCTTGTATAATAAATATTTACATTCCTATAACTAACTGTTTTGTATTCAAATCTTACAAACTTTACAAACTTACAACTTACATTAATATATAAATTATAATTAAGTAATTTAATTTAATTTTGTATAATTACGATAAGAAACAACTCACCATAGAATCAATTAAATGAACTTGTCAGTGATGTTCACAAACAAATGAACAAGTTGAATTATGATTCTTATAATCAAATGATTCACTAAAAAGTCTGAACCAGTTCATTTAATTGCATTCTTAAATCAATTCACTAAAGTAAACATTTGCCATCTCTACTACTTTTTTTTTTTACTTGTATTTAATGACAAATATTAATATATATAATATACCTAATATATTTATATTTCAGCAATATAATTTTTAATAGATATGTAAAATAACAGTTTTATAATTTATGCATTACTTCTGTGTGTATTTTATGTAACTATATAAGTTATACATAAAAAATATATAGATTTTTATCAAGTAAATACAATTTTTAAGTTTATTTTTGGTTTATGAAGTCTGTTGAATTTACAACTGATATTAATATTTATGTATGTTTTTGAAACTGCATTTAAAAAAAAATATTATTAATAATTGTTGTTGAACATTAAATTAATAACATTAGTGCACTACACCACTTTCAATTTTTAGTTATAATCGTGTCTAAAAAATATTTAATCTATGAAATACAATTTGGGCCAATGATTTCAATTTTATGTTCAAGTTGGCTAATCCAGCCTATCAATTATGGTTCATCACCATCATATTGTTTGTAGCCTAATAAAAGGGTTATCATCAAAACTCGTACAACATAATTATCCCCCTGATAGCAATTGGGCTCAATATGAATGCAATATTTTATATGAATGTGGTAAGTATTAATGTATTAAGAACTTTGATTGTTCTGTTCATATTGTGTCTATGATTTAAATAACTATGAAATATCAAGAAAAAAATTAAAACAATTTGAGGAGTCAAGCTATTGTGGTGAAACAACCAATGATGAAGCCAGAGGTCAAGGTAAAAAAAGAAAATATAAAACTCAAAGTTTTTTATCATCAGATGATGATAATTTATATGATGACCAAATATCTCTTATGCAAAAACTTCTAAATCCCCCAGCATGGACAAAAACAAAAATAGTTACCAAATTTATTGATAAAAACAAAGTTTTACACTTTTTAATATGTATATTACCCATAGACCTTATTCTAAATATAAGTACTAAACATTTTAGGTATCAAAAGCAATAGTAATTTATTTGATCCTCATTATCATTCAACTGGAAAAACATTAACCAATAAAACAGGTATGACATTGTATGATTATATCAAAAGAAAAAACTATCTATATTTAATCACTTTTTAATAAAATATTTAGTGTCAAATGCAGAGGACAATAATGACATATCCGGAATGGAACATATTTTAACCAAAACTCCAACAAACGCAAGTATCATAATAATATGGTATTTTTTAATTCTACAGAATATATATTATTACAATAATTTTATAAATACATTTTAGAGTATAATTATCGCCTGGCGTTAAACATTGCCCATTTCCTGCAGTTAGTAATAATATGGGAATGACGACTAATGAATCAAGTATAATCTTAACAACTGTACTACAGTAAAGCTGAAATGCTTTATTATTATAATATAATGTATATTGTGTAAGGACTAGGATTTCTATCACAAATTGCTAATTTAATGGAAAAACAGTTGAAGTCCAATCATTACACAAATTGTCTGCTCTAAGATATTTTAAAACAGAATAAATCAACTTTAAATGATTTCAATACTGGTTTCCAAGAAAAGTTTAGAAATGTGTTTAATAATTTTCCACTTACAGGCCTTTCTGATGTTGTGGAAATGGAAGAAAAGTTAAAAGATTCAGCATCATATCATTTAATGGTACCTAGTAAAATATATATAATAAATATCTCACTTTATTTGCTCACCACTTTTATCAATATCTTAAATTATATAGAAAACTAGATTACGACAATGTGGGTGTTCTGTCAACTTAAATGATACAGTAACATCAATGCTTTGAACCCTTTTTACCGATGAGTATGCAACAAATTACAATTTTGATGGAAAAAATAACTTGAAAAATGCTTTTAAACTGTTAACTATTTATCATAATATAATTATTAGTAAGTCATTTATTCAACATTTACTAATTGATTTATAAATTGTAAATAATTGTGTATGAGTGTATGTTAAAATAGATGTCGCTTTGAACTTTCATTAAGATGGAACTGAGCATGATGTTAAAAGCAGAATAAGAATCTAGTTAAGTTGGTATCCACAAGAATAAAAAACAGAGAACTTACAAAAAAATAAAATATAAGAATGTAATTGTTTGACTGCATTGAAAGTATTAAGTACCTATACTGGCTATACTTTTTATACTTAATTTAATAATTATAACTTTTAATATACTTATTTACTGACTGACAGAACTAATTAATAATATTATATTATTGACTGATTAGAACTTATATTATTTTTTTTATATCTGATATTATCATGTATTTATAATTTTTAAAATGACTACTAAGTGATTATTGTTTATTTGTTTCTCATATAAGAACTAAATAATAAAATTGACTCAATATATAGGTATATATATATATAAATCCTTCTCAAAACCTGAAATACTTAAAATTATTTAAATATTTCAAGTAAGTTTGTTAATTAAATATAAATTTAAGAGCAACAAATAAAAAGAACAATTAATTAATAATATCTAAGTTTGTAAGTAAGTTTTAAATTTTACTTAAAACTTAGTTGTGACTTATGTCTCATCTCTTATAGTTATATAAAATGTTGGTATTAAAATATAATATAAATAAGGTAAATTGCGAGCGCACTTTGTAATGCATAGTTTGTTAGAGCTTCTCGTATGTGAGGCAGACTCACAGTACTAAAATCCTGGGTTCGCCTCTGCATAGACAATTAAAAATCCAATATATAAATAGTTATAATACTACAATAAAAAGAATGTCAAATAAAAATAATTAATTATTTAAGAATAATATTATATTAAAAGCTGAATTCGTATTTTGGATTTATCTAATAAAAATTATCTAACGAAATATCAAAATTTGTTACTGTTTCCTATATAACTTAAAGACTAACTTTCAACTTTAAAGTGAAGTCACGAGGGTTCTAAATTTGTAATAACATCTATAAATAAAATATAATTTATAGTAATGTATACTACCCAGTGGCATGAAACATGTCTACCCAAAAATATCAAATAATTTTATTTATTATTTATTAGTTGTATTATATGCTACTAAACTACATAAGTATTTACATTTTATTTATAAAATTATGTTTACACTGATTCATTTCGTCTCTACAGTGTCTGTGTGAGTAACGAATGTGACTAATATATAAAATAATATAATATTATGTACAATTTTATTTATATCTTATCTATACCGTAATCGCTGTTCCGTCGTCACCGTCGAATCGATCTTAAATCGTGGTCGAGACATATTATGTATCTCACTATTGATGACGTGCGTATGACATGTTAAACGGGGATGTAGTGGGGTATTACTAAAATTATATTATGTTTGGAATTTTGGAAGAGACATGTCTCAACGTAATATTTTAATAATTAAATTGCATTCCTGCTGTGGTTTAAGGACTTATATACATGTATAATGTTTTTTATTTTAAAATAAATTTTAGGTATATAACACCGCCACTGACACTACCTTTTTAAATCGTTACTTTTTGGATATCATCAATTAATAATTAGCGAGTTACACGATTTTTACACGGCATAAGTTTTAATGTACATTATAGAAATTTTATTTATTTTATTAGCGTTATCTATTTACAATTAAATTTTCAAAATATCTTGAATTTTTTTAAGCTATTTATAGATAATTGAAATTTTCATTTTGAAATGCCTATAAAAAAAAATTTGTCTTACCAAAAAATCTTTAAAATTTAATACAAGGTTTAATGTTTATTATAAGTTATACTTATCGTAGTAAAAAAAAAAATCAAAAATTGTTAATCACAATTATTGATAAGTATTTAAAGTACTAATGTTTACGAAATATGTTAAAATCGCATAAATTTGCAAGGAATTTTGAAGTTGAAAATTCATAAAATTTTTGTGATTTATACCTAAAAATAATGTATACCTAAAAAACTCAATACAAGGTTCTTCATAAGTTTTTCTTCAAGTAACAGTAAAAACAATTTCTGGCGTCAATATAGAAATAATTTTATGAGCGTATGAAATTTAATTTTATACGAAATCACGTAAAGTTACGATATATTACAATTTAAATAAAGGTAATAAATAATAATATAATATATCCTACTAATTATCCCATACTGACAAATCATCTCCGTTCAGAATCGTTTTTCGTATATCTGTCATTGCATTCAAATTTAACACATCCATTATAGCAACCTACAGAGAGTATCTCTACTATATATAGCAGAGAGGGTAAACGGACAGTTTGTACCATCTATTGTTTGAGTTGCATATCGCGGACACTTTGTACGGTGAAAATAAAGCGGTAGAAATCGATCGCGGACGTGTTGTACGGTATAAATAATCAATAAACCGGAAATATATTAAAACTTTAGATTACGAATGATCGCGATTAGTATGAGGCATGTGTTTGGTGTCACAGTATTAGATAACCTATTCACTCTAAATTCTAAAATAATATAAAATTAACAAAAACCAAACAACTAAATTAAATCTAATATTCGTTGGAAGTGAAATAGTTAATATGTATTTAACTTTTACTCTAGAACTATTTCCATTATATTTTATTTTAAATCAACATATTATATTAACGGAAAGAATGAGAGATAGGTACCCACTTGCCCATCTTTTTAGATTCTGAACGAAGTGAGGAATGTATTGATTTTACAATGATGTAGTTTTTTTTTTTTTTTTAATGTATTTTGTATTATTTTATGCACCCTTTTTGTCGTACTAAATACTAACTAAATAAATAATAAAAATATTTTGTTATTGCTATTGTCAACTATATAGTGTTGAAATATAAAATAATCGTCGTGTAGGTACCTAATATCTATCTAATTGCAATTGATTTTCGGTTTTATTTCAAAGAGCATACATCGGATAATTCTTTAGAGAGCGAACGGTTCTCTTTACGTTAATCTTTCTTTAATATTATACGCGTATTCGAAATAAATCATGCAAGATAATAATGATATAACGATCGATAGATTGATTGCAAAATCAAACCGGCCTCGATGGTTCCCATTATGAACAGTGGCGTCATTTGGGGGGGGGCAGAGTGTGCGTTTGCGGTATTTTTGCATTTGAGTTAGATTTTTGTAGACATTGTCCGGAACTTGGCGAAAAAATAGTGCCCTGTCGGATAGTAAATTTTCCTGGCTTTCAAAATATGAAGGTTAAGTCCTTCGACTCTCTCCGGAACATGGCAGAAAAAATTTAAAACTACGGACGGATACCCGTTACGAGCGTTACACGTCAAACGGAAAACAGTCACCTGTGTCTACGGAAAAATCCTATGGCGTGTGTAGTGTGTACCGAAGATAGAACAAGAAAATATTTTTGGGGCAATACCTTTGCGCTATCTTGTGGTTAGAAAATAGAAGTAGACATTACAAAAATTAATGGTAATGCTGGGATTATTCCGAAATGCAACCGGATAGACAAGGTTACTTATCACTAACCGTCTGTGGTAAGGTAGGGACAACATTTTTATTACAATGTTATTGGAAGGATCCGTATTTTCCAGGATAGATTTTCTTGGGATAGTTTTTTTACGGGACTAGTATGCATGGAAAATATTTTTGCGGAATGCTACTAATCGGGAAAATATAATATTATTATTATGGTAACTCGACCTTCTCGATCCGGTAACAGAGTGATAAGCAGTAAGCACTTGTCCGAAAAAATAAAATAAAATAGATGAGTAAAATAACTCATAAGAGCACAGCACGGACTAAGATATACTATAGTATACTATAGTATATCTTAAACCGTGGAGCACAGATATATAAAATTAGATTTTATGTATCTGTGCATAAGAGTGAGTAGAATAGGTTATATTGTGGTTACCCAGTAACCAACTTGAGGCGGTGAAAAGTTACATAGCAAGTTTAAGGATATTTTCATTTTTTTTTTCACATTGGTGTTATTAATATGTTTCTTAGAAAATATCGTTCTCACATTAATTTTCCTGAAAAATTAATTTCCCGTTTTTTTACGGGCCAACCGGGCCTCCAAAATATAGAGCTGTGGCCATAGATAATAACTTTTATTATCTATATCAGCTGTGGCTCCGTCATAAATATAAAGTGGTTATATCACGTTTTATTGATACCACAAATTATGTTTTCGCGCCATTTTTTTTGGAACAGTGACCGGAAATCATAATAGTTTATCATTGCAGACTGCAGTGTACTGTAGTTTAACACGTCTTGTGGAACCGCAGTGAAACGGTCCGTTGGAACTCGGAATTACCATTTGCTAGTCATCCTATTAATTTGTTGGTGAGGATTTTAAGTGTTTAGGACAATAACTAGTACCGGTAAGCATACCAACAATATTAATCATGATTTTACGAGTACATTAACATAAGACCATTATTCGTAATAAATTTTTTTATTTATTCCATTAGATTTGATAATCACATAAAGGTCAAGCACATGGCAGGTGGTACAAGTGGGGACCCAGAACCAAAAGGCGTTAAACGCAAATTAGAAGAACCATCAATTACAGAAGAAGAGAACGATTTTCCTTCTGACTATGATGAAATTCAGACAGATATCCCAATCACCAATTCTAAGGTACGCTGCAAGTTTTGTAATAAAACAAAGACAGAAGATGCAAATATACCTTCAGATGCTGAACCAGAATGTATTGTGTTAACAAATGAGATTTTGGCTAATATTTATACTGATAATGATGATGTAGTACAACACAACTTAACAAATTACAGCATTTATGATGAAAATGGGCACATGTGCTCAATTGATTCGGGGGTGATGGAGAGAAATGTCACGATATACATGACTGGCTATGTAAAGCCGATTTTCAATAATAATCCTGGTGTTGAAGATGGAATACCTGCTATGGCGTTGGGACCAATATTGGAATGGTGGTTATCGTCATACGATGGTGGTACTCAGGCATTAATAGGTATAAACACTGAATATGCAGATTATTTGTTAATTGAACCACATCCAAAATATAAAAAATACATGACATCAGTAACTGAAAAAATACATTTAAGTAGAGAAGTAATAAAAAATATTTTAAGTAGTGAATACGATGATCCAACTTATGAAGATATTTTGAATTGTGTGATAGACTCTGTAAATCCAGCAACAGGCAATAAATTTACTGAAGAAGATCTTATTTCTCACGCTCAATTTGTCCTCAATCAAGTATTAGAATATGATTTAAATGACACTTATCATTTACCTTTAGCAGAAACTCAATGTATTGAAACATTGACCCAACTTTCAGGAGCTGCAAAACCTGTCAAAGGACCGTCTAGAAGAGCAGGGCAAAGAAATCAATATGTAAAAACTGATATTAATAAACGAGAGTTCAGCAAAGCGACTACTACAGAGTTAGTAAAAGATGTGTTTGAAAATATGTTTGCAGCTCAATTAGATATTGATGATAAAGAAAATGAAGGAAATGTGAATAAACTTGTTAAAACTATGTTTGATGATGTTTGCAACACTAAAATAAAAAAAGAAATATCTGACATACGTGTTAATGTTAATCAAGTGTTATGGAGAGACCAAATACTGTGTCAAAAAATGTTTATTGTTGTGAAAAACAATGTTTCAACAATACCTTTAATAGGACGCATAGAATATTTTTTCAAGACAAAGTTTAAAAATAAAGCACATATTCAACTCTTTATGCATAGCTATGAAACTGTACTGGGTGAAACAGCAGATCCTCAAGAAATATTTTCTCTTAAAAATTGTACAAACATTGATATTAAGAATGTAGTCAAAATAATAGATGTAGTACAAAAAATACCTAGCAAAAATTGGTTTCAACTTGGTAATTCAAAATTACAAGATCTATTAGAACCTGTTGACCGTGATGATAAAAACTCATTTTTTTTTCAACTTCAATATGATGATGAATTTGGACGATTCGAGTATCTAAAACCTATAAAACCAAATACTGTTATTAAGGAAGGTTATTGTAGTAATTGTGAAGATTTTGCCTTAGAACAAAAATTGAAAGAACCTGAATTACATGAGTTCATTGAAGAACACAAAAATATTTCATATTTTTATAAATTTAAATTATATGATGAAGAGTATAAAGTTGGTAGTTTTGTATATCTACAACCTGGAATATTCAAAACAGCTTCAAGATCAAACATGATTGGTGAAGAACCATTTGAGCATATAGAGACAAATAAAAATGTAAGTAATCAAGAACAAAAAATAATTGATGAAACTAAATATCCTGAGTATTATCGTAAGTCATTGGAAAATACAATGCGTGGTTCAAATGAAACCACTCCAGATCCATTTGAAATTGCAGAAATATTGGCGATATATTTTGTTAATTGGGATAGGAAAAATATAAAATTGATTGTAAGACGTATGTATAGAGCTGAACAAATTCCTATAGCAGATTATGCCAAAAATTCAGATATGAATATGTTATTTTGGTCAGAAGAAGAATTTAGAGTTACGTATCAAAACATACGTGGTAAATGTTATGTTTCTTTTATTTCCAATATTCAAAATCCACTTATGTGGTCTTCAAGTGGACCAGATCGATTTTATTTCTCAAAAAAATATGATTTCATGTTTGGTTCTATTATTTCGGAACATGAACTTCCAAGTGAAGCTAAACTAACAGGCAAAGAAGTTTATGTTAACTATAAATATCAATATGTGGATGAAGATAAATTACAGTATATACCATCATATAAGAAAATAAAACCACTCAGAGGACTTGATATATTTGCTGGTTGCGGTGGTTTGTCAAGAGGCTTAGAAGATAGTGGTCTAGTTATAAGTAATTGGGCTATTGAGTGTGATGAACAAGCTGCAGGTGCATTTAAATTAAATAACCCAGAGTCAACTGTGTTTGTTGAAGATTGTAATCATTTATTGAAATTAGCAATGTCTGGAGAAAAGACAAATAGCAAAAATCAGAACATACCACAAAAAGGTGAAGTTGACTTCATTTGTGGAGGTCCCCCTTGTCAAGGGTTTAGTGGAATGAATAGGTTCAATTCTGGTCAATATTCATTGTTCAAGAACTCTCTGATTGTTTCATTTTTATCATATATTGATTTTTATCGTCCAAAATATTTTGTCATGGAAAATGTTAGAAATTTTGTATCGTTTAAAAGAAGTATGGTTCTTAAATTAACACTTCGATGTATAACACGTATGGGCTACCAGTGTACATTTGGTATTTTACAAGCTGGTAACTTTGGTGTACCTCAAACTAGAAGGAGGTTAATTATTATGGCAGCAGCTCCTGGTGAAACATTGCCTCTGTATCCTGAGCCTATACATGTCTTCAATAGAAGAAGTTCAAGTTTAACCATTCAAATTGGTGATAAAAAATTCAAAACTAATTGCAAGTATGAAGAGTCAGCTCCTATGAGAACCGTCACAGTATATGATGCTTGGTCTGATTTACCTGAAATACCAAATGGGGCTAATGAGGAAGATATCATTTACAAATCTAAGCCCATTACTCATTTACAAAAATTATTAAGATATCCAGACAACCGATATGCAGAATCTATACTGAGTGATCATATATGCAAGGATATGTCACCTTTGGTTCAAGCTAGAATGGAATTGATACCAGTAGGTGAAGGAAGTGACTGGAGAGATTTACCCAATTCAAAAGTGAAATTACCTGATGGAAGTTATACCAATAAACTTTTGTATACTCACAATGATATAAAAAATGGTTTTGGTCCAAATGGTGAGTTACGTGGTGTTTGCCAATGCGCGACTGGTGAAAAATGTGATCCACAAGACCGTCAAAATAATACAATTATTCCTTGGTGTTTACCACATACTGGTAATAGACATAATAATTGGGCTGGCTTATATGGTCGTCTAGCATGGTCAGGTTTTTGTTCTACAACTATAACTAATCCTGAGCCAATGGGAAAACAAGGTAGAGTACTTCATCCTGAGCAACACCGTGTGGTCAGTGTACGAGAGTGCGCCCGTTCACAAGGTTTTAAAGATTCTTTCATATTTAATGGACCAATCCTCAACAAACATAGACAGATTGGTAATGCAGTTCCTCCGCCAATGGGTACAGCCATTGGTCATGAAATAATTAAAGCCATAGACAAAACACCTAGATATATTTGTAGACCGTTTTTATGAGCAACCACTAACAGACTTTATTCTGTGTTAATATACAATGTTAAATATATATTTGACTACACCCATCCTAGCACGAGTTAGTACTCTGCTTTTGTTTTAATTTTTTAGTGGTTCATCTAGAACGAGTACAATGTATTAGGCTATATAATCATTTGATATGAAATTTAATTTTAGTAATATTTTGTGTTACAGTTTTTATGTTAGTTTTAATTCATTTTTTTATTAGTATTATTGCGTATAATTTTTTTGTGGATTTTAAATTATAATATAAGCTTGTACTAGATTACGGTTTACATAGTTTTTATAATATTATAGTCTTATATTTATTATTAATTTATAATTCTTACATTTTTCATTTTATTTATCATTGTTTTATTTTTAATATACATTATTGTTTATACTTGAATACATTCCAATACAATTAAAAAATAATATTTTGATACAGAAAAATATTTTTGTTATTTATGTAAATGATCGGCCATTTTTGTATGTTTTTAAGTATGATAAAAATCCTGATTATAAGAGGTTACTTTCCAAGTATTTGACTCTTATATTATAGTTTCAATAAAAATATAGGTACTGATTATAACTCATTAATATTAAAAGTGTCATAATGAAGGTGTTAATTTTACAATACATTTTTATTTTTACTTTCAATCTACAGATAAGATTCAATTTTTTTTCTTGAAATTGATGAATGGAGCATTTTTTCTACTAGAAAATGTGTATTCATGAAGAAAAAAAATTAATAATAAAAATATTTGTTAAAATGTTTATATTATTAAAATAATTTATTGGTTACTATGATTACTAAAAAAGTTAGACTGTCTTTACTCAAAATTGTTTTTCATCTCATACAACAATTTTAGTGGAATTCATATTTAATACATCCATTACAGTCTTAATTGAAGATATACATACTTACACTTGCTATACATCATATTTGTTAGCAAATTGATTTTTTTTTTAGTCAAAATTTTGAATTCATATTATCAAAACAGTTTTTATAAATAAATATTTTTTTCTACCTCTGACAATTTTATAGTCTGTGGATACTTCAAGATTTAAATTGGTATTATTATTAAGTATGAATATAAATTAATAAAGTTACATTAAAATTATATAATTTTATAAATTGTATGTTTTCTGATAGTAGATGTAAAATCAACAATAGTTTAAAATATAATTCTTTATTCATTATTTATTAATGAGTAGAGCTATTTATTATTTTAAAAACAAAATGTCATCAATTGTGGACATATTTTTCATGGTTAAATTTATTTAATTTACAAGTTAACAACCATTTTGTAATACTTAAATATGACTAATTTTAATCTATTAATAAAAATTGAATAAGAAATAATAATGAGACTAGTCACTTATGTTAACATTTAATATAATAGTGATGACTGATGAATCACGAATGTCTAAAAAGTTGAAATATTTGTGTCATTTGTATACTATATATTAATGTCTAATGCTGAAGATAGACATAAAAAGTGCAAGTGCATGGAAACCATAAATATTTTTATCATTGTAATTCAATATAACAATTACTAACCAATAATTTTTTAAACATTATGTTGAAATGTTTCTCTTAGATGACAATATTATGTTTAAGTTATTAATTAAATAATTAATATCACACTAAGGACAACTGAATACTAGAACATAATGTAGAATTAAATATAAATTTATTAAACACATTTTGATTAATTTACTTCGATATGAACTACTATAAGTGCATTTTTTCTTTTTTTATTTATTTTATAATAAAGCAAACATAAAATCAAATTTTGTTATATTTAAAAAATAATTCTTCTCACATTATTAGGTATGTTATAATTGCTAAGATTTCAAATAACCAAATAATAGCTGCACTATTTTAACAATATAATATTAATATTTAATTTACATATTTTGATACTAGTCGTGTATCACAATATATACAATAATTTAACAAAACCGTGATAAAAAAAAAAAAAATGTTAGTGTACACATTGGAAATATTTTATTATCAATACACATAATATTTAATGATATTTTAATGTATGAATACAAAATGTAGAAAAATATTTAAAAGTTAATATGAATCAAATAAAAATTATTTTATCTAACATATTATAATATATGTTTTTATATCACTATAAATAATGTAAAAAGTTTTGGCACGTCCATGAAACTCTACATTGAAATCGACAGAATTTAAAGAAGAAAATAATTAATTTTAATAATTATGAACTCAGTCAAAGTTTACCAGTCGATTTTGGTGTATACCGTCATTGATATATTGAGAAAAGCATTAAGCAGTAAAATAACATTATAAAATAACATAAAACAATCAAAATAAATATAAATTTATATATAGTTTTTGTTTTGATGAGACAATAAGTTATTTTGTTATTAACAACATTATCTCTCATCATTTAGAACACAAGTTTTGTGGATATACAATTTTGAAAAACTATTAAGTATTAATAATAATAACTTAACTAAAACTTTGAGAAATGCCTCAGCAAATTAACTTTGTAAGTCATGGATGAATTTGCAATTAGAAATATCCATTTCATTCATCAATTGTATTCTAATTAATACACAGTTTAAGTAATCATTTCTAAATATTTTTGTTTATGTTTGTTTAACATCTCTGTGACTGTGACCAATTTTTTCAATGATGGTTGACTTTTACTAAGATTTTGTAGTTCAATTAAATGTGTCTTACAAATGTGATGTAAGGTGCCTAAATTACGAGCAGGATCACCCTTGATTTTCTCTCCCTCTGATTCTGGTTTCTCAATAACATTGGATAACTGGTCTAAAAAGACAATCATCCTTTCTTTGTTCTTCAGTATAAACGGATTCACAACTTCCATATAAGGCTCTTTGCCACCAAACTCTACCAAGTTGGCTAAGTTTTGCAAGCATTTTGCTACCATAATTAGAGATCTAGCTGCCATGGGTGGTGGAGGTTCTGGAATTAAATTGAACTGTCTAGGGTTTAAGATTGCTGGGCACAGTAGTCGTAAAAATATGAAACCAGAAACTACCCGTGTCCTAACTAGTCTTTCATACGGCCACTTATTCATTACCATTCTCTGTAGACATCCACATATATATCGTAAAGTACGAGGACAAGCATCGGCTGACATAAATATGGATTGAGTGATCTCATCTAATACTAACAAAAGAAACTCGGCATTGTCACAAGCATCGTCTGGGGATTCCATTTTACATGGGTTAAGTTCACATGATTGTTTACTCTCCAATAGCTTAAAAACAGTTTGTTGGATTGCGGATTTTAAAAAATCTGAACAAACTGATTTCATATAAAGGTCCATTAAAGTTGTAGTTAATGATGCAGCCCTAAATAATGTAGTAGTCTCATCTTCTTTCATTATCTCTACATCATTTAAACTTCTTAATAGATCAGCTTCTTTTTTCTCATGCCGGAAAATTCCCATTAAAGATGTAGCCAAAGGCATGCGATCTTGGTGGCATAGATCTGCTAATGCTCTTACAGATTCTAAATCTGGATCAAGAATTAGCTGTTGCATTGGAGAATATTCTTCGGTTGGCATGATGAGATCATGTAAGTATCTAGTACGCAACCGTAAAGAACCCCATTCCCCAATAGGTGTTATACCACTTAAAGGATACCAGTCTTCAACTTCAGCTCCATTGTTTAATGTATTCAAGTCTACAGTCAACTCAGCTACCTCAGTATCCTTAGATCGTTTTCCTTTGTTGTAAATGCTTACAGTGAATGTCAATACATCAGGAGGTACATCATCCAAAGTAAATTCTTCATCAAATACAGGATCAGGCCCACTCTTAGCTCGAGTTCTGGCTACTTTTACTTGATTCAGAGATATTATACAAAATGGGTTTGGTACAAGTTTGAATGGTAAACGATGGGCATCCAGAATGTGCAGTTGTAAACAACGTAATTCACGTAATTTTTGTGCTTTAGGAACTCTTGACAGTTGAGTAACACAATACATTCTTAAAGAGGAAAGCCATTCTTGAAATAAATCTTGTGATGACACAGATAAATAAGTTATGGTAGCCAAACATGGTAGAGCTCTTTCAACTAATTGGAAACAATTGGGCCTATCAAATACACTTTCATGTACTGGGTATAAGTACGCACAACTCAATTCTATCAAACCTTTAGGTTTAGTTCTTTTAGGATTATCATAAAAACATAAATGAGTATCAACTCCATCAATTAATAAGACAAAGTATAATGATTTCCATTTCTTATTCTTATCACTTTTCTTAAACATATATCCTTGCATTTTTATTCCTTTTACTTTTTTGATCCCCACCTGTTCTCGGCATTCTCTAAGTGTTGCATATATTTTTTCAGCTTGTTGTACTTCTTTTTGTTTGATTGGTAATTCCAATAACTCATTGGAGTTTCGACATACAGGCATCACAAGAGTATGTCCCTCAACTATCTGTTCTTTACGATATCTATTTATAACGGCATCTAAACATTCAAATGTACGACCACCCATCAAATAACGAACACCTTTCTTCTCAATTCGAAACCTTTGAATTTGATTGTTGACATGGAAGAATAATGAATAATCACCCGGAGAATTATCACTTGGTCTGACTAAAAAACTTCCAGGACCAGATTTTACTAACATGTCTACAGCTTCATTTTTTGTTACGCCTGGATGAAACCAATCAAAAACTGTATTTGGATCAATGTTTTCGTCCAAATGATCAACCTGAAAATTTAATATTTATATTTAATAGTTAGATACCACTTAAAATGAATAAGAATAAGTATTTTTTGTAAATTAATAATACCAACTGTTTAATGTTCATTGTGTACGTATACCGTAATATATATTTAAATAAATATTTATCTATAAGCTTTAACAAATAATAAGATCAGTCATACTATTTTTCATTCATCTAATTTTTCACATTTGAAATTTTATAAGTAACATAAGTTACAATTAAAGTTATAATTGATTAAATTTATCAATTAACTATTTTTGTAGGTATATATTAAAAAAAGAAGTTTGTAATGAAATTAAAATGTCTATTGAGTTCAATAAATTAATCCAGAGGTTCTCAAACTTTTCAGGCCAGGCCCCCATTTTGGTCATCCACAGACGTGAGCCCACCTCATAAAAATAATTGTAATAGTCATGTTTAGAATAACAAAAAGTTAAAAATAAACAACAAATACCTATAGGCTAGTATTGATATTAACATTACAAATTTATTGTGTATGTGTTGATTGTTGCTGCCTGTATGTGATACATAAATATACCGAATTTTATACAATACAGAATGCGATTATTATTATGGAAATTTCACAAATCTTTTTCTGTCCTACCAATGCAATGTTGATTTTCAAAATTTTATTATTCCCTCCCCCCCTATAAAGCTTTTGCGCCCCCCCCCCCCCCCAGAGAGTCGTGTCTGATTTGATCATTCAAATAACCACTGTGGATTTACATGAAAAATTAGAACTTATAACCACCGCAGGATTGACAAGCTATCGACCTACTGAGTTTTAGGAGTTTGATTAGACAACAGTAACTACTGTACGATTAAAATAATTCAAATCGATTATATTTTCTACCAATGTTTGTAATAATTTATCACAAAAATAAAAAATAATACGACCAAACACTCAAAACCTGCCCATATTTTGAGCGGCCCACCGAGTTTTCCTTGGTAGCTCGCCAGACCAATCCGGACCTGCTTATAACCCATTTATATAGTTGTGAAATATTTTGAACTAGGTAGTTAAATTAGATTATACAATAAATAGTTATTACTTACAAATATGTTACATAAATACTAAATTATCCATTCATTTTATATTATAAACCCTAATTAAAAATATTAATGATAATTTAATATATAACTTACCAAGTCTCTAAAAATCATTCCTTGTTCACCTGTTCTATGAGCAGTTACCCATAGCCATCCATCTCCCATGTCATTGTGTACAAAGAATATGTCACCTTTTTGAAATGTTAATTCATCTGTATCTGGCATTTTAGTGTAAGGTAAAATTGCTACAACACGTTTTTTATCGTTGACCGGTTCAGGAGGCGCTACTGGATATGCAAGTCTTTCTCTTTTCAATAAGTCTGAACAATTTGTATAATAACCAATTAAATCAGACAAACTATCAAACTGACGGCCACCTATGTAGAAATCGCCACATACAGCTGTCACTCTAAAGTGATTGATACCAGTACGTCCCAGATAGGATAACACATATGAGCCTGGTTTACGATCACTTTCGCGCACCAGGTAACTACCCATTTCTGATGTCTGCCATAATCGTTCTTCTGCTGCATAACGACTCAACCGACCATGATACCAATGATTTTCAGGTGGTGCTTGTAATAACGATACATTATTCCTACCATCCAGTTCGTCTTGTTCTATGAATGGATCAAAGTCTTGATCGAGTATGTCCTGGCTGTCTTCACTGTTAAGACTTAGTGTAGCATGTACCTTATCGCGCAACACCACACCTGGACCTCCTCTAATGAACTCAGCCATAGTTTTCTTTATGAAGTCAATTGTGAACGAACTAAATAGCTAAAATCTATCATTTCATTTCTCAACCCACCAACCGTTTAATAACGATCGGGTTGACAGATGAACCAAAACACAAAAGTTTTAATGGCGTTCACGGAAAACCACCGTCCCAGCACTTAATGTTGACGATGTAAAAAACTGAAGAGTGAAGAATAATGAAATATGAAAACATTAATTTTTTAATAATTGATTAAATGAAAATATAATATTCTGGTGGTGCCTGATAACGGCGATTCATTAATGATGATAATATAATAATATTAATATATTATTATGTTATCAGATTTTATTCAAACACTACGGTTGTTACCACTTTAAAACCTTTATTAAACCACATACAACACTGTGGTTATTACCACAGATCAAGACATGAACAATGATTTGCTCACTGCCGAAAAGCCAATGCGAATAGGCCGGCTATCATACTATGAATTTGTGATAATAACGTTTACAAATACAAAATCCAGTTTCCGAAGTTTCGAACGTTCAAAAGTTCGAAACTCGGCTCGCTAGGTGCAAACAATGTTCCTTTTGTGAGGCTAAGATTATACTATATACTGCGCTAAAATGGAAACAGCTGTCGAAGAATATCCGCCAGTGGTAAGTGTGATTTTAGTGTGATATACATTAAACCTGAAGATCGTATACGATATGTTACAGAACTGGGGTAATGAAAAATTGGAAGAGGCACAGGATTCGGTCAATGAAAATCCATGGGACGTAGAGTCATGGGCTATACTGTTGCGTGAAGCACAGACTCGATGGATCAACGATGTACGTTCGTTTTTTGAAAAACTTGTTACTACGTTTCCAACTTCTGGTCGATACTGGAAGTATTATATCGAAATGGAAGTATGTATAATAATATTTATTGTTTGTAAAAAAAGGACTTAGATTGAAATACTTTTTTGTATAGTTTTTGATATATCTGTTGTCAATACTTATTACATTTTTGTGTTTTAGATGCGTGGTCGGAACTTTGAAAAAGTCGAGAAGGTATAGTAATGTTATATCTGACACACATATTTTAACTACTTATTTGTTTTTATTAATCTCAACACATATTCATCAGCTCTTTCAGCGTTGTCTCGTCAAAGTACTTAACATTGAACTGTGGAAACTTTATCTAGCTTATGTTAAAGAAACCAAAGCGCTTTTACCAACTTACAAGTAAATAATTTTACTTTATATTTAAATATATGATATTTTTCTGTATTTATACTTAAGGAAAATAAATAACTCAAATGTATTTATTGTACTGTACTTTATCATATAAATAATTGTTATTAAAAATATATATTTTTTTAACTCGGTAGAATAATATCTTTAAATAAAACATATCTGTAAATTTGTTATGTAACTTTATAGAAGCTATAATATAATGCATTTCCAATCTGGTACAAATTGTTATAATAAGGTTAAGTATACTTATCTTCAACTCAAATAATCAGTGATGAAATCTTTTAAAAAACATAATCTCTCATAAAATAACTAGTTTTTTGTTAATAAATATAATAACATGCCATAAAACAATAGATTTATTATATTAATAAGTATAATTTTTATATTACTAGCTAATTATTGTTTTTTAAAATATATTTGTATTAACTATTTTATATAAATAAGTAATAACTAGCAGCTGGTGTGCCTCGATTCCAGGCGTTCCTGGTTATTTTTTTTATTTTTTTGTAATATGGTAACTAAGACTCAGATTTAAATGCCCTAAATACTTTAAAAAATACCTTTTCATAAAATAAATTTATGACTTAAAAGCACTAAAATTAAATAACTTCTTTTAAAATATATTATAGAGAAAAAATGGCTCAAGCATATGATTTTGCATTGGAAAAAATTGGCATGGATATACATTCACATAACATTTGGCAAGATTATATAACCTTTTTAAGTAGCGTTGAAGCAGTTGGTTCATATGCTGAAAATCAAAAAATTACAGCAATCAGAAAAGTAGTTTAATTTGATTATTATTCCTTTTATTGCATAGTGTTAAAATTCAAATCTTTTATTTTAGGTGTATCAACGTGGTGTTGTAAATCCTATGATTAACATTGAATTGTTATGGAAAGAGTATCTGGCTTTTGAACAAAGTATTAATATTATGATTGCTGACAAGATGATGATTGAAAGAAGTAGAGATTATATGAATGCCAGAAGAGTCACCAAAGAGTATGAAGTAGTTATAAGAGGACTGAATAAGAATTACCCTAGTGTACCCCCAACTGGTAGCCTAGACGAAATGAAACAAGTAAGTGTCTTATTTTTTTATTTATATATACATATATGTATACTTAAAAACTAATGTTTATTTCAATAGGTGGAATTGTGGAAAAAATATATTATTTGGGAAAAAGCAAACCCTTTGAATACCGAAGACACTGCACTGATTACAAGACGAGTTATGTTTGCTTTTGACCAAGCGCTATTATGCATGACTCATCATCCTGACTTTTGGTATGAAGCTGCTCAGTTTTTAGATGGAAGTTCTAAAATTCTCTCAGAAAAAGGAGTAAGCATTAATAAACAATTATCTGCAAATTATTTAAATTTATAATAATAAAATAACATTTATGTGTTTAGGATATATCAGCAGCTAAACAGTATAGTGATGAAGCAGCTAATGTTTATGAAAGAGCAATTGGTACTGTATTGAATACAAGTATGTTATTACGATTTGCTTATGCTGATTTTGAAGAAGGTCGTATGAATTATGAAAAAGTCCATAGTATTTATAAAAGTTATTTAGATAATGAAATTACCACTGATCCAACACTGGTATGAATTTTAAAATTTGTTTAGTATCATCTAAATAATTAATTTAATATTTTTATGGTTTTGTAGACATATGTACAATATATGAAATTTGCTCGCCGTGCTGAAGGAATAAAATCCGCACGAGCCGTTTTTAAAAAAGCAAGAGAAGACCCTAGATCTAAGTACCATGTCTATGTCTCTGCTGCTTTAATGGAATATTACTGTAGTAAAGATAAAAACATTGCTTTTCGTATTTTTGAGCTTGGATTAAAAAAGTATTGCGACAACCCACAGTATATTATTAGTTACATAGATTATCTTTCTCATCTCAATGGTAATTAATTCATGTATAGTTATGATAATATTTTATTAATTTTTTGTATTAATATTTTTATAGAGGATAATAATACAAGGGTATTATTTGAGAGAGTTCTATCAAACACAAGTCTTGAACCAGAAAAATCTGTGTAATAATTGCTATTTTTTAATAAATTTTAATTTACAATAATGTAAACACATGTTAATTTAATTTGTATTAATTTCAGAGATATTTGGAATCGATTCCTTGAATTTGAATCAAATATAGGAGATTTATCAAGTATACTGAAAGTAGAAAAACGGCGATCAGCTGTTTTTGGCAAGGTAATTTAAAATAATTAAATAAGAACATTAAATATAAATACTTAATACATACATTTTTTTGAATTTAGCTAGTAGAATTTGAAGGAAAAGAAACGGCACAACTTGTGGACAGGTATAGGTTTTTAAACCTATTTCCATGTACAAGTCCTGAATTGAGATCTATTGGATATAATGAAGTTACTAATACAGTATCTAAAACAATGCATAATTCTACTCAAAGATCTGCGGTTATTGATGGATTAGATGACTTAGATAATCGACCTAATGAAAAGCGATTACCACTGCCCGATATTTCTCAAATGGTACCTTATAAACCAAAATTGAATGCTTTTCCAGGCGAACATATTGTACCAGGTAATTAAAGTTAATTATTTGTTTATTTTCTAAATATTAAAAATAAATATTTAAAGGAGGAACATTTCCACCGCCACCACCTGCTTGCCAGCTAATGCAAGTATTACCACCACCTGGTTGTTTCCATGGCCCATTTGTATCTGTAGACATGCTTATGGATATATTCCTTAGACTTATACTTCCTGACAAAGGTAAGTCCTTTAATTAATATATTTTTTTTTAATATTAAAATACTATATTTGATTTGAGATTATCCACCTGGCACTATTATGTAATGAAATTAAATTATTCCATTGCTGCTTGTTAGCCACAAGATTTTTTAGATACTTTTATGTTTTACACAGTGGTGTCATTTGGACCATGCGATGTACACATTTTTGTTTTTTAAATCTATTATTATTATGATTACTGATTAGCCCAGTGTTTCCCAACCTATGGGTCGTGTAATTTTTTTTATGGGTCGCGACTGGCTAAACTTCCCTATAAATAAATATATAATCATACTATATAATCACATTTTTTTTTTAGTGAGGGTGGGTTGTCATTACAAAAAGGTTGGGAAATACTGATTTAGCCCACTTCTTAAATTGGCTGGATTGAAAATTAAATTAATTCTCTACAGGGTTTGTGACCTATATAAAAAATGTTTAATAATAAAAAAAAATTAGTTATGCCAAAGTCGTATATCTTTAATGCAAGACATTTTTAAAAAATTTTATTTTGTTTTGATACATACATTACGAGCGGTTCCCAAGTTATACTTGCTTAAAAATAAAATATAACCACATAATATATTACAATATAATGTTATAAATAATTTTTAAAAAGAGATATGTTTAAAATTATACATATGAAGTCATGAAGAATATATTTGGATTGGTTCATATTTACTAGATAAATTTGTTGATGAGATTTATTCAGTTTTTAAGTTACAATCATTATTTATTAGTCTGATATTGAGGAACATAAAAGGTTAATCTGGATGATCTACCATAGAAGTTTAGGTGCATCAATACTAACAAGTTTGCTAAGCAAGTTGCCAAACACTCTTTGATAGGATAAACTACTAAGCTTTATATGGTGTAGAATAGGGGAATATTCATGTGGTAGACACTTATTGTTAAGATATAGAAATAAAACTAAAGAATTTACGCTGAACACGTTCGAGTTAGTAAGAGTAGATACAGTTTAAGGATTCCATATTATACCTACATCATAAGAGTTGTAGTTTCCAGATTTTTATAACTATCATTATAACAATCCCTTAAAAGTGATATAGTTAAAATATTAAATCTCTCTAAAAGTCTAAATGTTTCTAATGTGATTATCAATATTTTTAGTTAATTTAAGCACATAATAGTTTGCTAGCAAAAACCTTGAACATTTTTTAAGAATAATATTTTAATTAAGAAATTATAATTTGTAACAACCTAGTTATTCTTTAATATATTATTATTATTATTTAAAAAGTATTTTATTTAACTTGGAAATAATTAATTAGTCTAAAAGTTTGGCAGCTTTTTATACACGCGGCCCAAGTTTTTTCATTCTTTCATCGAAGGTCACATTAAATTGTTAAAATAAACAATATTAAAAAGTAGGAAAGTGAGTAACTGCTCTTTGGTACGTTTGAGGCCAGGCATACCTTATCTCTTTAATGGATGTGTTAAATTTGAATTCAATAATATGTTATATATAAGAAATTATTCTGAAAGGAGATGACCTAAATTTGTAATTCATTTTATTATTAGTAATATAGAATAAATTATAAGTAGGTAATATCTTAAAAATTAATTTAAATATTTTGAAAACTTCATTGAGTATTGCACAATGCACATAATAATTTAAGTAGCAGTGATATATTTAAAAATTTTATAGTTAATACTTTTTTTGTTCCCAAATCTTAAAACCATTTGTATAAAATATAAATATAAGTGCATTTAGTGAAAAGGAGATGCTTGGTAGTGGTAAATTATAAATCTGCAACAGTAAAATTTAACAATAACAATAATTGCGATATGTTGTTCGCACAAAACAAATTATTTTAATTTAAAATAAAGTTAAAAAATAAATTGAGTTAATATTATTTTTATTTTACTTTAATATTTGATCATGAACAATGTACTTATACAAATATGAACATACAACTATACAAGTATGTTGAAAAAATAATACATATTATGTATTTTGTTTAATTATATTTCAACAATTTAATAATATGTATTTGTTTAAAACGTATATTTTATTCTATAACTTTATTTCATTAAATATCATTGTTTATAATATACCTAAAAAAATACATTAAGAAATATGGGTGATGTTTTGTTGCACTTTCTATTGGAATAAATTCACTTATTTAATATTTTGAAACTTAAAGGTTAGACCAGTGGTGACCAAACTACGGCCGCCATCATTTAATATCTAGCCCGCGAAAGAACTATAATATTTTATATTTACGTAAAAAAAAAAAATTTTAATTTATGTAAAAAAAAGGCCCTGGTAAAAAGTTTTTTTTTATGGCCCGAGGTAAAAAAAATTTGGCCACCACTGGGTTAGACTATTATTTAGGGTAACTTGTAGGAATTTTTTGATATTTTAAAGTTAGTTATAAATATGTAAAATATTACAATTTTGAAATCCTCATATATCATTTAAAAATTAAAATGTAAATAAAAACCTTCAAAACTCCTTAAATAATATTCAGAACTTTAAATTTGATTATATTAAGAAAATTCACTCTATTACACAATTAAATTTTAATAAACAGATTTTCTATGTAGTGTGTTTATAGCATATTTTGCAGGTGTGATGTCCTCTTGAGATTATCTAATTATAACATCAAACTAGTAGCTATTCATTTGTAATAAATACCATATTTAACACGTGCAATATGTATTGTAGGTATTTGTTGTCGTAAAATTTACTTATTACACTAATTTATACACAAGTATTTATAATTTCTTAACTTGGTATGATTATAAAAATATTTTGATGTATTAACTACAATACTTAACAATAAATTTATATTGTCTTTTATAGCACCAATTCCTAAAGCTGATAATGGATGTGATGTGAAATTATTTGACACTGCTATGTCAGTGCAATGGGCGAATGAAGATACAGCACATGGTGGCTCCAATAAGAAAAAACGTAGAATAGGAGGACTATCTGGTAAAGGTGACGACAGTGATGAAGACATTAACTTAGTACCACCACCATTTGATATATATCGTTCAAGACAACAAAAGCGTGTGTCCAAATAAATCATTTGAATTATATAAGTAGACTACTAAGTATAAATGCTATTTTTTATCCTTGTCTACTGGAATTATCATTTACATTTATTCATTTCAATATGGTTTTTTTTTTTTAAATTTGTAAATAGTTATTTGAATTAAATAATTATTTTAGCATATTTGTTTATAAGCCAAACTAAGACATATAGTATACATTTGTAAAAAAAAAACTAATTATTGATTTCATAATTACGTGAAGCTATCATTAATGTTAATAGAAATTCTTGAATCAATATAATGGGCTCTTCCAAAGTCACTACTTGTACATAATAAATAATTTACATCACTAAGAAACATAAAGTGGCTCTCTTACCACTAATAAAAGGAGCAATACATTAATAATTTATACTTCCTATAATGTGCTATAATCATGTTTTTGATATGCAAAGAATTGTGAACAGTTTATTTGCTGTTTATCTTCAAAGTGTTTACATTATCTCTAGATTATAAAGTCTAGAATAATATGTTTCATATTTGCATATCATATTATTATTAACTGTATTATCTATTCAATGGAAATATGAGGTAGGGCTGTGGCCCTAACTAAAAATGTCCTGGCAATTTGCATACCACTGGCTCAACCTTTTTTCAACCAAAATTAATTTGTTTATAGGTATTTCATAAGTTAAAATTTTTAATAGTTGACTGTAACCTGCAGGTACAAAAGAATATTATGTAACTAGCAATAAATTATTGTTGTATATATGTACAGTATACTGACTATACTATGTATATTTTTTTATTTTGTCAAAAATATAAACAAATATTTCAAAGAAAAACAACTTTAGTGACGTTTTCGTTAAACCTAAAAAATAATTTTAATTAGGTAATAGGTTATATTAATTTTTTTTCTCAGTATAGAGCTGAAACCTAAAATCTCATTTTACATAGCCAAATCTTATAATTGTTGACCTCCCTATTTACGATAGATAAAAATTCTCAGCACTACAAATTTTTTTATTGACTGCAATTTGTACCTTGCACAATATGTCGAAATCAATACATTTTAATACATTTTTATCACTACAAAATAGAAATAGCCATCTCTGAAACCAAAACACTTTACCTTTAAACAGCTATAAATATGGGAAACTGCTTAAAATAAATGCTATTATGAAAATTTTGTTTTTTATAAACCATATGTATTCAATTTATTGTTAATGCCATGAAACGATCAACGTTACTATTTTTTGAAAACATGATTTTTAATGTTGATAAATTATTGACTTGGAAAACAAACTGCACTAACTGCAGTATTATAATTTAATTGTTTAAGTACTCTTAAAAAATAGTAATCACCAAACCATGGAGGTACCAAGACTATAAACTATTAGATATCAAGACTTAAACTATTATGTCTTATTTTCCCTGATTGTGACAAAATAGATCTCATAATATTTTCATATCCACTATAATAGATATATTATAGAAAAATAAAATAATATGTGTTATTTTAATATTCGCATTAATCGCATTAATAATTATATTGATGATAAATAACGAAATATTATTATATTATTATTATTAATATATTTGTATATTATTTTCATTTTTCAGTAAACTGTCAAAAAGGTTGTCAAATTTTGACAATGAGATTTTAATTAATAATGATCTAAAACAATTTTTCCGACGATTACAATAATTTATTGAAGAAAGAGCAATTGTTGTTTAACTTAGAATTTATTAAACCGTCAAAATCTTTTATTAATAGCACACCAAAAGTTTATGAATGGAAAAACCTTCCAAAATTTAAAAATATTTGTAGTGTTAAAATAAATACTCTGGCCTCAGGTGATGTTGTATTTTTAAGTTGTGTCACAGCACTTACAGCTGCAGCCTATACCTAAAGAATATCTTCTAAATTTTAAAATTGAATAGTTTATAGTTTTCTATAGTCATACGTTACCTGAAACCAGTGAAACCAACAGGATTGTACATAATGATGATGGATCCCCACAATCGTATAGTCATTAAAAAAATAATTTTACTTGCCTAAATGTTATATAGTATATACCTCCATCAAATCCTGTTTCTCGTGTATAATCATCGGTTGGGTATAAGCAACGGGGAATCCGCATTGAATAATCTAGAGGAAAATCACGAATAACATTAATTTTGTCGACGTTTTATGGTTTTCATATCCAGAAAAATATCAGTACTGTTGTAGTCTTGTAATCGCGATTTATACCACCTGCCACCACGTGGTATGATATACAGGGCTGGATTGGATCGGCGAGTTATCGAGTAAAACTCGATGGGTCGTACAATAGTCATGAGGGGTTGCTGACTGTTTTATGTTAAGAGTTAAAACTTTAAAAGTTGAAGAAATGGAGACTAAATGGTCTAAACGTTGGACTTGCACATACCATTGTACATGATACACATGATAGTTGTGAGTTGTTGATATTAAATATTATGGTATAAGTACGGAAAAATTATATTCGTTTCGAATTTGTTTAATCCGGCCCGTGGAACTGAAATAACTGAACCACCAAAAATATTTTTTTTTAATATTGATTTTCCGCATATAATAGATATTTCAATATTTGATCTATTTTATGATGTATTTGAAGATCAGTGGGGCTTAGCCCCCCAAAAAATAAATCACTTAAAAACTCCTTAAAAAATAATAATATAATATATTATGTAAATATTATTCTTAATAAGGCTGAGTCCTAAACACGTTTCCTATTTGCGCCACTGTCGGAGATTATACGATTGCGACTGCGTTCATCGTTTGTCGCTGTTTACATTAATAATCACGATAACACAACAATTATTTATTATTAACTAATAATTAAATTTTTTCTGACAAACGAAATTTTTTTAAAAAATTTTTTGGACCACCATATAATTTATTACGGCAATGACAAGAATTTGGATTTGTTTCTCGCACACCCCAGAAATCAGCTCTCTGTATAGTGCATTAGTATACAGAGTATTATAGATTATAGTCTATAGAGCACGAGCAGGCTTCAGCTAGGATGAGGAGTTATGCGTTTCGCAATCTGAAGCTTTTACTTTTCATCTTCTCTATCAATAATTATTATGCAGAGATCAAGAAATGTATGTAGGTACCTATATGTATCATACTATCGCAGTATCGCCGTAAGTCAGATTAGATCGTTCTGGGTTTTCGTTATGTCGGTGCCTCGCATAGTAAATATTTATTAGTTTATTACCTACTATTGTGATGACATCGCGTTATAAAAATTATATTATACCTACCTCTACGTAGTTTTTGTAAAATTGCGTGCGCACGCAATACCAAATATGGCCTTGGACGTTTCGTTCTCGTGGCGCTAACGATATAAATATAAACAGTAATAAACACGCGGAAAGAGTTTAAAAAAAGTCAAACGCTCATAATATTATTATTATTGTTTTAAATGTGGTTCGTGCGCACTAGATATATACATGCGGAGGCCGGTACTTCAGTGGATATTGCGTCGAACTGTAAACCGCCAAAAAAAATTCGTAACGACTAACAATCATATTATAGATATAATATTATGTACCTGTATACAGTAGCGCAACCAGAATTTTTTCAAAGGGTGTGTCCGCCAGTAGCGTGTACAGTAGTACCCCAATACATTTCTAAATTTGTTAGTATACTATGGACAAAAGTTACGGTTCAAGGGGATGTCCAGACACCCAAAACACCCCCCTTGGTTGCGCCACTGTCTGTATGGTTGCAGTATAATATATAATATACCCAGTGGCGTGGTGAGCGATGTTTGTCTAATATAATTGCTTAGCACTAGAAATTTATGTTGTTTAAAAATTAAAATTTGTGTGGATGAATGTATAGTTAATTAGATAGTATTTTTTTATATT
The DNA here is from genome assembly GCF_020882245.1 of Rhopalosiphum padi. NCBI lineage: Eukaryota > Metazoa > Arthropoda > Insecta > Hemiptera > Aphididae > Rhopalosiphum > Rhopalosiphum padi. The sequence continues at coordinate 3,345,672 of NC_083598.1, read as the reverse complement.
AAATTGTTGATGGCCAATGGAATGAAAATTCTAGATTACTATAAACAGTTTTCGATTATATATTATACTGTAGGGGGTATTATAGTGGGTGGGTCATTGTTTAAATACTTTTCTTAACCGTATAGAACTATAGATATCCACGTTAGTCGGTTAAACGTGTAGCCGTGTAGGTACAATCGGGTTTCTACTTATGTACCTATCTATCGCATGGGTCACCAAATGGTGGCCCGCGGACAAATTGAGGAGAATTGTCTCGGAACTTCTTAAATGACTGAAAAGTGTTATTAAAAACCATTGTCCAATATCGTAAAGTTCTATCACTGGATGGATTATTCGCTCAAGACTACAGCCATTACTGCCCCTTTACATCACTTTACAGTTTACACTTATACTTATTGTAAAAAAAAATATACATTACAGATTGTATAATAAATAATAAAAAAAATAAATAAAGGGTACTTAGCTGTTTAATATTAAACAACAGAAAGTACCTATATTCAGTATATTGCCATATTATTTGACCCTCTAAGCTCTCAACCATTCTAATTAAGATACGGAGTCGCTATTTTAATTTACTATATATTTATTTTGCTTATTTTTCAAGTATATAATATATATATTATTTTAAAACTACCAATTCGGTCGTGACTGGCAGTTGCTGTGATCGATTTCTGTGTTGTAGATACCGTGGACTGTGGTCTATGTACGATGGACGATGGACTAGATTACTAGAATAAGCTATTGGATTTCAGTATCACGAAAATGACGATTACGGTGCCCATGTCACATTATAATATGATGTATGATATAATATTTTGGCCGAAACCGCATATTATTCATAATAATTAATAACACATATTGACATATTGTGATACTGTTGTACCAGAAAAGTAATAATATCGATAGTAAACAAGTAGAACGACAGCACGTGTTTACAACACGATTTCCATAATCGTTTATAATTTACGTTTGTTGTTTACCTATCGAAAACGTGCAAGACCGAGTTCGTGGGGACTACCCAGTCTACCCATAATGATATGATAATATTATATGCATAATATTGTAGGTATGCTGAATATGTGATTAGCAGCTTGCCTGCTATAAGTTATAATTTTGTTTGTTTGGATTTTCGACGTAACAACTACGTTTACAGTAAACACTATCAGACAATACTATGAAAATAATAATAACAACAATAATTTAACGGTTTTTTTGCTGGACAATTAATAAAACACGCACGTAAAATGAAAAAATAACATTTTTATCAGCCACAGTGATGTTATTATGCAATACCTATATCTATACGATTTACCTATAACATTAAAGTTTCAGCACTTGTCAATAAATTTATGATTTGTGTACCGCCAATAGTGCTGTTTTCATCGATAAACACCGATGTTTACCACATTTTTCCGTTGTATTTATTTGAAATGGGTGTATACTTATACCTATATAATATATTATTATTCAAACACGCAATTTAAGGTTTTACATTAGTATATTTTATCATATTATACAGTCAATATCAATTAGAATAATTGTACCTATTTAATAAGCAATAATTAATATAAGCTGAATTCCTATAACGAATTACTCCGCGGACTAGTCTGCACGTACAGAGTGCTTGCTCTGCTTGCCCCATTCGGTAAACACCATTTTACGCAACATGTTTTTTTATTATTTATTATTCAGTTGGTATAAGAATAAATGGGTCTAGGTAAACTATGTAATATGGTCATTGGTCAGCATAATATTATACTAACACCGGTCAGCGACTTACATTTTTTTATATACTAAATACAAATAGGTAAGGCAATATATATAAGTATTAACTATTAATAGTATGTTGGAATTATTAAAGAATACTGAAAAGTGAGTACTTATAGGTTTAACCTATATCGTGTATGGTAATTATTTATGTATACTTATGTGCACGCCACGGTTGTAAATTCGAAAGAAAAGTGTATTATCTGATGATGGAACTAGCAACAGCCAACAAGCCTAGTGCCTACCACTGGACGCACAGATCGCATATCGTCGAGAGTTGGGACAAGTCACAGCCGACCACAACCCATGGCCCCACATCAGCTATACAATAAAAGTGCAATGACCGCAATACAATGCTGCGGAAATCTATAATTATAGAACAATAATTAATAAATAATTAGGTATTACAGCCTTACAGGTATGTGTACCTGTAAATTATAACTAATAATTCAATTACGTAGGCATTTTAAACTTGTCGGGAAATAACAGATATATGTTTCTAGTATAACACTACAAAAAAAGTACCTTTATCGACTTTATCTACCGCTAGTATTCTGTATCTATATTCTATAGTATAATAATATATATTGTATTTTTTCTATGGATGATGAATTTTGTTTTCACCTACGAATAATATTATTGTACTGTTTACTTATATTTATAATAACGTAGATAATAAATCAATTATATTACAACATACACATGTAGGATACCTAATTCCTACATTAAACTTTTGACTCAAAACAAAAAATAAAATCGGTACATATTTATATTAACACTACATCTTGTGTTTGTTGTTGTTGATGTTGTTGTTGTGTTATTCGAAATCATTTAATCCAAAACTTAGAAATTTACATAATAATTATAAAGTTAGAACCAAGTGTTTATCTCGTTGCTGTTATATTAATATTATTTAGTTGTGCATAGTTATATACTGTACAATAAATATTATAATTATTATTATTATTATTATTCTGTTTTCGCAAAAACATATAATTCAAATAACTAGACACTCTAGTCAAAAACAATCATTAAAAATACCATCAAAATATTTATGGAACATTAATTTAATTGCGATAAACATTATCATACACAATAAACACAAAACACATACATACATACATAACAATATAATTCTATAGAATATACATTCATATTATAAGCAACAAAATTGTTGTGGACTATGTATTTGGATGCCTGCAGCCAGGGGCGTCATTTCACATTTTTTCATGGGATGCAAAACCAATATTGAAAATCTAAAGTAATACCAGTCACTCGCATGGTCGAGTCATCCCATGAATTTTTTACAACACACTTTTTGTGTAAATGTAGATCATTTTATAGAAATTATAGTATAAAACAAATAACAATAATTTTGTTCATGAGATGCATTTGTACACCCTTGCATCCCACAAATGACGCCACTGCCTGCAGCAGTGAAATGATGAAGAGGGTAGCCAAAAGACAGCCAGTCTAGCCACCCTCGAGTTTTTGAAATGGCGTTGTTTGGCAAATGGTTATAATTTAATGTTAACTAATAAGTTATTAGTAATAACTAATATTTTAACATTTACTAAAATATTTAGTATTTAATCTAGTAGGCAACCTAATCTAAGAATCTAACTTAACATAATCTACAATATATAGTTAACAATATGTCAGTAATTGTTTTTATTAGGCTTTGAGTAGGTAAAATATTAAACTTGCCCCTGAAAAATTTAAAATGGCATATTGTTATATTGTTAATTAGGTATATTATACTAACATTTTTCAAGATTCCGAAAGGAGCAATGAATGTATTTTGGTTGAAGTAGTACTTAATAGTTAATAAAATGATAAGTCAAGATTTTTTAAATAAGAAATAAGAAAAAAGTGGTAAAGTATTATTTAAAATTTTTACTATCCCAGTAGACAACAAACCATAACTTTGAAAATCAAGTAAACATAATTTTGATATAAGACAGTTTATTAGTTTTAAAAATCCGGAAAGATTATCACAGCCAAACGTGAAAATAATTGAAGAGTGTAATGAATAAAGATAATATTATAAATTCTAATAGATGTAAAATTAAAACATTTATATTTATTTAAATATTACTCGTATTTTAATTCAAAATATAAAACATATAAACTTAAACTATTAGTTTGTAATAAAACACGATGTTATTATCGATTAATATCAAATAATACTAAAGTATTAAATATAAAAGAATTAAAATATATTTTTGAATTGCTTTAACCCATTACTATAATATACTTAATGAGTTGTTTTATTATTTTTAATCACGACATTCCTAATTATACGTTCTAATTTAAATTTCTGGTTAGAATTTTGCATTTTGTCCTCGAAACTCACCTGCATACATTTGAAATTAATTATACAATATATTATAAAAAAAACAAAGTCGTAAAAATTCGTAAAAAGCAACAACGCATTTTGTATATAGTAGGTATACATGAAACATTTACTAGGTATAAAGAAAAATAGAGTGAACAAAATAATTATGCAAAAATAGCACGAATTAATTTAAGACAGCGAATATAGTATTGTGCTTATTAAAATATATTTTGTATACAAATCGCAATGAATAAGAATATTTTTTTTTTAATTACGAATAGCTTCGTCAAATTTATTTAACATCGGCTGTAATAATATTATGAATTGTTTCGGTTACACATTTTTCAAATACAAAAAAAAATTAATATTCGTTATGCATATAGCATATAGGACAGTGGCTTCTACAGAAATTAATTTCAGGGAAGGTTTTTCGTGGGGTTGAACTCCTACCCCACTATATATACCACTGATGATATAGGATATAGCTATATAGCCCATATTGGTGGTATCTAAAAATGAATAAGCATAAGCAGATATTCACATTTCACACATGCCACGTGTTCAACAGCTAACATTACACTATTGTCAGGTTGCATGAACAATCACTAAACATTTAATGAACTAATAGTGAACGGATGAGCAAAGTTATAAATTAATAGTGAAAAAGAATACGGACCCTTAAAAATGATTTAGTGTCCCATGATTATTAATTAGTGTAGGTCCATAAAATCGTAGAGAATCAATAAAATGAATTAATTAAGTTATTAATTTGTGCATGAAACTCAGCATACATAATTAACAAAGTCTCTAATTTACCTCTGCAACAATAATATTAAAGAAAGGGGAAATATCAAGGTTTAAAAAATGACAATTTTAATGTAGAAAAAAATATTATCGTTAAATAATAATTGTAATTAATCAATTTATTAATTAATCGTAATTATTGTTTTTTACGTTAAAAATTATTTTAACATATTTTTTACCTACGTCGTATGTCTATTGACTAGGTATAATAATATAGAATCTGATATATAAGCCAAAAACCTTGGCCTGTATATATTTAAGAGTAAAAATATATTAATTTTTAATCAGGAACTAGGGAGTGAATATATGTCTACCTATAAGAGATTGAGATGGGTAATAACTTAATTAATCTCTACATATACAAAAATGATAAAATAATTGACTATATTTTAATGATACCATTTTATTTAAAATAAATCAATAACTTTTTACTTATAGGTCAATCAAGGTTTAAAATATTAAGAGGGAGACAACATAATTATATATTATTAAGCCATTAGCCAGTGGCATTGAGTGTCCAATTTTGAAGTATTATTATGGCTACAAAAGCTTAAATTATTTCAATGGATAAATGAGTCCCCATTTTTTAAAGTTCATCCTGGCACGCAAAAGCCCATATGTTACAAAAGAATATATTTTAAGAATTAAAAACTAATAAATGTGCGAATTGTTTTAGTTATTTCTAATTACAATATTTTTCTATCTACCTATTGTGTTTATTAATAGTTGTCAATAACTATCTCTTTTATTCCTAAATATACATTATAAGTAGGGATCGGGACTTCTAGGAGTTTGCATGTTTTTAAATAATCATTAAAAACATAGCTAAGTAATATAGAAATTTGTTTCATAGCAAAACGCGAGTTTATATTTAAAATTTATAGTTACATATTTTACATATTTGACAATTATTTATATGAATGGGTAAGTTTTTAATTCCCAATTTAAGAAAATATCTAATAGTTCAATGTAATGCTCAAGGTAATTAGTATTATATTAAAAATATACAAATGTATTCAATTTAAGTTGTTTTTTAAAAAAATTTAAAAAATTTGGTTTTAGATTAAAACTCAATGTAAGATAAAAACAAATCTGAAAAAAGAAAAATAATTATCTCAGATAATTAATCAAATTAATCTATATAATCAAATTTATCTATTTATGTATCATATCTACAAATATTATTATTATTTATAACAAATATACTTTTTTTTAAATGTATATTTTAATAGCATAGGTATTTAGTGATTCTTTAGGGCATAAAGTCCCTAACACTAATTATAAGTTATTAATATAATATTGGTGTTACCTACATATTATGTGTGTTAGTTTGAACGATTGTTATCGGAAATGTGATAAATTATTCTGGCGATTGCCTGATATGGCACCTATCAATGAAAATTTCAAAGTATAGAAATATATTATCCATTGTATATTGGTACTAGTAAATGGTATATATTATACCCTAAGCATTTTACATATTACGTATTTGATTTAAATAATAAAATAACTTATAAATTACAATTAACTAACTATTAATCCAATATTTGAGATCATACTATGAGAAATAACAGGAATTTAGAAAAAATATTTTTAAGAACTAAAATTATTATTTTCTATTTATATCACTCTGTATACATCTTTTATTACAAGTAAAAATATCAAAAATAAAATATAGGTAGTCGATATAGGAAATTATTATTCTGTACTCAAAATGCCAAATAAATATATAAAAATATAACTATACCTACTAAATTATAGTAGTACAAGTTAGGTCATCACCATTTAAAATGAAACATCACATAACGTTATTTTATTATTTCCTTTTCTCAATAAATATGTTATTCATTTTTTGACTGTTTTCTTTCATATAAAAACAAACTTTATCAATAAAGTGACAGTTTTATAATATATTTCACCAGCGAAAAAGAGTGTAATTAGCTTAAATTTGGTAACTGAGTTAATCACTTATACTTATAATAATTACTATTACTGCGGTTAATACTTATAATACATTCGCGTCAGCACGCTTATCGCCACAATCTTACGATAAACTTAAACCATCATACACTATGATAAATAGATAATAACATCCTAAAACTTTTCCTCCTCCTCCTGTTAATAATAACAAAAAACTCGTCTACAGAGTGTGCCCAAGCATATTCCACTTCCGCTTCCTCAATAAATTGAAACACAATTTTATGTTCATTGATCATGATTCCTATACAGATTCTAAAAGACTAATTTATCTTTGTCTCTTCGCTGAACGGTTACTACTTACTAGAGAAAAAAAAACTAATACACTAAAAATAAAATGTTTCCATTTTCTATTGTAGTCTATAACCACTCTTAAAAATGTATTCGTCGGAATTAAACCCACATGTACAGTAGATTTAAAAAATATTTAAGTCAGGTGGACATTTAGCTACCAGGGATTCCGTACTCTACAATAAAAAAAAATCAACTTTCATTAAAAACTTAGTTTACCAATTTTCTAATGTTTATCAAAATATTATTAACAATCACTTAAGTATTGGGAAATTTTATCTTTTGATTTTCTCGAGGTAAAACTAGATCAAATTTGCTACCTACCAGAAACTGAATACAGAATGTTTGTCTAAAGATGTTTTAACTATAAAAATATTTATATACTATAAAAAATTGATTTTACAACTTAAAATATAAATAAATAAACAATCATTATGATTTAATCTTAAAAATTTTACGACGTTTCTTAATTTAGGTACATTATATTAAAGTAATAATATTTTTGTTGCTGACTAAAGATTTGGATTAAAATATTTTGTTCATCCGTATCTAAACGATATTAATTTACATATTATATTATTATGACTATATTATTGTATATTTCTAATTTTTTGCTTTTGTGTCGTCGAACGTCGAATTAAGGGATCAAATGTAGGTATGAAAAGGTTGTTATATGCAATGGTACATCTCAGTGTTTTTAAATATGATTGGTTTTTCGTCATGACCCGTCGTATAGATCATCAGAAGTTGTAACGGATTTTTCAATAGCAATTCGAATTGATTACAAACTCTATGCAAAAAGTCAAGAGTTTATATAAACTAAATTTGTTTCAGATGTGCGGTATATGCAACCACAACGACTATACTTTATCTGTTTCCATCAAAATCTGTAGAAGTAAAAAGTACTCGACGATGGACACACATTCACACATTGAATAAAGAAGAACATCAAACGTATAGTGTGAAATTATAACACATATATTATTTTCTAGAATGTCAGTTCGTTGGCCACAACAAAAAACATCAAGTACGCAAGACAAAGGTTAGTCGACGCTGCATCATTAGTCAGGTTAAAGGAAATCATAGATCCGTTTTGTCAGCTAGTCTAGACCTTGCGTTAAAAACCAACGGATGTCAGCAATAGAATGTCTGGTTACAGTAATTGCAAAAGCCCGCAGCAAGAATATCGGGCACGCGAACTTGCTAACAATGTCCTACTCTCCCATGATTGATTCCGATTCTGTGTGGCGGCAGTGGAGGTTATAATGGCCGCGAACCCCCACAGTTTTGGTACACACAATAGTACAGTGTATACTGTAATACGAGTACATATATAATATATATGCATTGACAAAAATAATGCGATTCACTGCCTCAAGATTAGAAAAAAAATTTGAAGGACCATTCTTCTGATGCTGTATTTTCTATACATATAGTGTATCTTAAAAGTAATCTCGTTATTGAGTAGGCCATCACTCTCAGTAGATATAAATGTAATAAATTTGAATTCAATTTCAATGATAGTGCTTATACAAAAATAATGATTCCTGACAAAGGAAACACAAAAACAGCATCTAGTAATACAGACATCTAGCTATTTCTAAGGATACTTTATGTTATAATATGCATAATAATGATTATGATTAAGTATGAACTTATTAATTTTACTATCAGACATTGTTAATGATTAGAACTGAAATTTAATGATAGATAATATAAAATATTCTCGTAGACTTGGAAACTTGAGACGTCAGGATTACACTTTTCATCTTTTTTCAATCTCTAGAGATTGCTATAGGGAAGCCTCACGACAATTGAATAACGTTTTTGTTTAAATAATAATATATAAGGTTGTCATTGAGTATAGAAATAACATTAAAAAAGAAAAATGGTATAGACTAGTTGATATACGTGAATTGCTATAGGTTTTTTTTAAATAAATGAATAATATAATATATTTTAGTTACCTAATTGTTTATTATTAAAATTTACAATAAAAGACAATGTCCGTTTATAACTTGTAGACTTAAAATCTACTTGATTAATTTTGATGTTTATTATAGAGATATTAGAACAATTTAGAGAATAGTTTAAAGTTTAAACTACGTTCATATAATTATTATATATACCAAGTGCTTTATCGAATTCGTCACAAATGAATTATCCATCACGATCGAATTAGTTCAAAAAGCAAGGTACACTGATGCCAATTTGCTTGTTATTGAGGTACACTAAAACTGAGATATACACCAATATTGCGCAGTATTTTATACTATATTTTTATGTTTGTTAATTTTTTCCTCAGGCAAAGTTGGATTATACAGCTGGTATATTCATAAAAAAATCATATATAATTATAAGACCAATACATTCCTCATGTGTCACTCCACTTAGAATCTCTAATATTTCAAAGAAGAAAATTTAGGATTTTGCTTGCAAAGCTCCTGCAGTTGTTAAGAACTAAGTACCCAATTAATTGCTGTATCGTGTTTACACTAGGATACGTAATATATTGAAAAAATCACAGTGTATATTTTAAACGGTTAATTGCAGCTGCATGAAAATAAATAACATAATTAATTATGCGATTATAGCATATAGTATATAGTAAAATAATACTATATATACCTAATATATAATCTATGGTGATAACAAAAATTCTACAGAGTAGATATACTAGCCACTAGGTAACAGACATTAATATAAAGAATGTTATTGGTTAAGTATTGATTAAAGTTTCAAATTACTATATGTTAATATTATGTTATTTAAGTTGCACTAGAAATACGTAAACTATTTCCAGCATAAAGACAAAGATCCTGGCTTTATAAGGCATAAATTGCACTTTTGGCACTGTTACACTGCTACAGTGACACCTATATCTATTACATTATACCTGTTTTAGTATATTAATTATAATCGATGCATAATTTATTCATGACATTCATGTAGAATACAAATAATTGAAATGTTGAATTGAAACATAATAATATAATAATGTTAATATAACAAGAAAGTTATAAATTGTACCTACATATAAATCAAATATCTTATTATAATTTACCTCCCTACCTACACTTAACAGAAGTTATATGGTCATCAGTGTCATAAAATAATAATTCCTATGATTTTTATTTAGTGATTATGGCGTATATCTATAGCTGGTTTATTCTTCTAATAATATATTATTATATTATTTTATTATATCGTCAGGTATTTGGCTTATGACCTATTTAACCCGATTGAAATAATAGTATATCATGTAAAATATACCTTCATGGCTGAATAACGTGTTAACAATATGCTATAGAAATCTTAATTTGCATTCAAATTTCAAACTCACATTCTCAATGGGTGCTACATAGTTTACTTAGGAATTTAGATTTTATGACTTTTAATAGTTACAATATAACACTATAATGGTAGCGGCATTAGCTTACGAAAAATTATCAGAAATTACTTATATTTACAAATGCGCCATAATGCCAAACAAACTCGACACATAAAAATATACACACAATAAGCTACCAATAAAATATAAAGTATATAAAATGTTTTACACAGGGTTATAAATAAAATATTGTCGAATTCATATTACAATAAATAATAATTTGACATTGGTAATATAGATTATATACACTAAACATATAATATACCATTTATATTTACACTATTAATAAAGATAACATGAATAGTTAACTAAAATAATTATTATAATTATATTTTTGAAGTTCTCTAATGTAGTAATATATTCATTTTTCGTATACTAGAATAGGTACATTAAACATATTATTTTTGAGTAGATAATCTAGTTTTGACATTTAGTAATATCTAATTAGTATAATAGAGTGTAAGAAAAGCTTTTAACAAATTGTATTTTATAAAGACAAACTATAAGGTAAAATGTACCCATGGTTTTTTCAAATATATGAACATTTTGAACCTATAAAACATTAAAACGAATATTATTAATGTACCAAAGGAAAAACTATAAAATATAAAAGGCATGTTTATGCACCCAAACCCTTGGGTATAATACATTTATTTTTCTTTCCTAATATATCGAACAACTTTATAATATGAATAAATAGGTACCTGGTATTTATTTGATCAGAATATGACTAACAGTTTAATATGTTGATTTTTTTATTTTCTATTAAAAGTTATTTCCTTGGGTAATTTTTCTTACTAGTATTTTTCCTCTAGTAATTTTTACCTTGGGTTTTTTCCTCTGATATTTTTTCCCCGATTTTTATAATAAATAGCATATTTCATAATATGTATATAATATGAGAATATGATTTTCTGTCTGGAAATTTATAATTAGTTATATCATTATACTATATTTTTAATTTACCTAATTATGTACTCTATATGTACAATTTATGCCTATAATTATTGGTTTACATTTTTATATAGACCTTTTCTGTGAAAATTTCGAAAAGTTTATGTATTGTATATATTTTTAACGTTAATTTAAATTATGCAATCTATAAAGCTTATCTAGAATAAGTATGTAAGACGTAGATACATAATATTTGATATGTAGGTAATAATTTTGAGATGAATAAGATATGAAAAAGAATAATCAAGCAGTAATACGCCATTGATTATAGATATACTAGCTATAGTATTTATAACCAATTGGTAATACTTAGAACATGATATATTGATATATATATATATATTAATTTATTAAATAAACACGTTAGTTCAACGACTATAACGAACAGAATCACACTGGCGATTTCGGATCTTGATTAAATTTTTAAATTATTTAATCTAGCTTCCATATCATTACCACTTTTAACAAATCTAAAAATATGTAGAAGGCATTTTAATTACCTTGGTATAGCTTAAAATTATTAGTCTTATAAATTATTATAAATTAAAAATTATAAATTGTTTTCAGTAGAAAATAATAATTTAAGTAACAAGAATATTTCAAATTCCTAAGATTATTATTTTTGAATAATAATAAAATTACAAAAAACAAAAGATAATTGTGACTTTATATTGACTTATACATAACCTTATGATGAATATTGTATCAAATTTTATGAATTTTATTCTAGATATATTTTGCAAATGTTTGTGATTTTGAATAAATTCATATTAAAATTGTGATTGTATTTTTTGAATTTTTATTTGCTAAGTATAACAAAAACTTATGAGAAACTTAATGTTTAATTTTCAAGATTTTTTTACCACAAATACAAATTTGGTCTTACATAAAATTAATCTTTTATTTTAAATTCGAAAAGAGTTAAGCTATCTATAAATAGCACAAAAAGAGATATAACATTTTTAAAACTATATCACGTCTAATAATATATGCTAATATCGATTTATGGTGAAAACTAAAGTCTCTAAAATTATTGATATTTTTTTTTATACGTATATCTAAATCGTTTTGAAAAGTACTGAGTATTTTTACTTTTGATCTTTCCAAAATATGAATATAAGATAACTTAATTATCTTAACGTAATCGAATACATGCATTTCGATTAAAACTAGATTTGACTGACTGTTTAAAATTTGAGATTAATTCTAGTTTTAATTAGTCAAAACCAAAATTGATTAATGGGATTTGTGGAAACTAGTTTTGGTGGATTTCGGGTTTTAACTGTAACAGATAGAAAAAATGAATATTAATACTAAAATGATGGAAGACCATAATGTGCTTCTATCTAACCTACAACAGGGGGCTGCCGGTGCACTTAAATATACGTTATAAGTTTTACTGTTTTCCACACTATGTTGAATGAAATACAAATTTTTAACATATTTTTTTTAATGAAGTTTCTAAAATGGATATAATAGTATTCAAAATTTATTTTTCTGATGTTTTAACTGTTCTGTAGTTTATTATTATTAATTTTACTACATACCTATACTGTAATAATTAATTAAATTGTCTCAAATGTAAAAGAGCAAATCCCTTATATCTAAAAAAAAGTAAAAACTATAAATTATTTAGAATTGTATCATGTGTGCGCTGTTATTATCGTTATTACTTTTTATGAGAATTGAGAATACTGTTAAAGTGTTAATAATCAATATCTTCGTATAGCTTCCTATCGGAACAATGTAATATGATTATTATGATATATTATATTGTAAATTATTATATAATCCTCGCATATAAGTAAGTAGGTAGGTATATTATATATTATTTAAATATTATCACATATTATAATGATAGCATTGTGCATTTGTGCATAAATTGATAAATGTAATAATATCTGATAACTACCTATATTTAAAATGGTACAGCTGACTACAGTATATGCATGTATTACACTTTTATAAAAACATGTTTACAAGGACTTTTAAACATTGCATTCTTTTTCCTCGCGATTATATTTATAACAATTGCGACCAACTCGATCGTCGCCGCCGTGTTGCCATTCAAACGCACGGCTCCGTGGGTTGCAAACACACAGAAAGCGTATAATTGTACATTGTACAACAACGAAGTCAAAAATCATGTCTGATTGTTATACTCATTATTATACTTGCATAATTATTAAATTATACTCAACTACTTATAATGACAAACTCAGACAAAGAGTTTAATTTTCAACTCAAATATTCACCAAATAATTCTTTTTAGAACATTGATAGGTGTGGTAATCTGTATCTATATCCTATCCCAAATAAAATGTAACAGACATTCACACACATAAGACATAACAATTAAAATAATTCGGATATAACGGATATAACGGAGGTCACAAACACGATGACCCACCCTGGATGACGTGACACCACCCGAGAATAAGTTGAAGCAACCGAGACCTTTAAGCCAGTTATATCTACCGATCTCAAGATAAAGATAAACGTAGAAATGTAGAAGTCATAAGAACTAGGCACCCAGGCAAGCTGATACTGGGTGCCAGAATTCGAAGCGGATAACTAACTATATATAATCATGACGATATAGGTAACCGGACTTATTATGTATAGATCCTTTAGAACGTATAACTTGTAAGTTGTAGTATGTATGCAGAAATGCATTGAGACTTGAATAGACTGATATATGCATCCGATATTAATATTGAAAGTTTTTAGTGCTTTGACCATTCAATAGCAATGATGATGGGTAATGTAGAGTATATAGTGATCCTATATTCCTCTACGATACATCACGACTACAAGAGGAATCAAGAAAGTCCAATCGACTGTGGAACGTGGAACTATAGATACGGATCAACAAATCAACAGAACATATGTAAAAATGTATTATGTTCTCATTACATTTTTGATAATATAAATTGAATATTTATATGAGTTATTTTACTTACAATCAATGAAATAAAAATATTTTGAAATAATCACTACTTAATAATAACTTTACTAAAAACAATTTTATAAACATTACAATAAGAAAATAAACAATAATAGTTCCTAAACGCAAATATATTTTTTTAGTTACACAGGGAAAAAGATTTGCCAATTATATTATCGTGTATAAATTGTATTTTTTTTTTATAAATAAATGTCTTACAATTTATATAAGATTAAATACATACTTAAAATGCGTCTTACTAAAATCCACCATTTTGGCACTCCTTACAACTTGTTATAGTTTTCAATGACGTCACTTAAATTTACAAATTAAAACCGTTCCTGCTTGACTTGATCAGAAAAATTATGTTAAATGGTTCATCGTAGCCTCATGGGAGAAAAAATAAAACATAAAACTGAAACAAGCGCAAACAAGCTACAATTGAGTAAACATTTAAATATTTAATAGTATGATATAATAGTATAATAGTATGATGAAAATGTATTTATATTATTAATTTTGTTTTTGTTTTTGATACCCATTGACCAATGCTATGGTCATTGCTATACACATATATAAAGCAATATATATATATATGTATATTTATACAAGATATTGGTCATAGGAAATTTTCTATTTTCCGGAATTATTTTAAACAGTGTGGAAAAAAACTCTAAAAATAGCTTAGTTTAATTATGTAGGAAAATATTGATATCCATTTCAAGATGTTTGGACGAAATGTTAGTACGAGATTATTATACGTCAAAATAGCATCACTAGATATGCTAGTGCATGTTTGTTTCCAGCGTATAGAAAAAAGGTATAGCAAGTTGTAAATTCAGATGATAGTAGAAGAATATGTGTTGCAATTTTTTTAACAAAATGTTGATCTAAGGTATCACCAACTTGATGGACACAATGCAGTTTGATAATTATCACGTCAATACTACGGCTTATACTGGATTAGATATAAATTGTTTTATCGACTGTAAAAGCGCCAAGCGGCATTAGAGTCTAGAAATGGATTTTATTTCCGAGAACTACCAGTTTGAAATTAACTATAATGTCATTACTTAAATAAAAATTTCGGTGTATTGATAATTTTTAGTTTGAACAAAAACTTTCGTGTAAAATATTATCACTCATCCTTACTTAGAAATGTCAACAAAAATAATACATTAATACCTGAACTCTGAAGTAAAGTAAGGCAGAGCTTTTCAAATTAATTAAGTACTAATACATAGATATTAAATTCTATTATACCAAAATTTTGTAGTAAATTTGATTTAAATATTTTCAATCAAAATTTTAATTTTAAAATAAAACCCTGTGCTTTTAAATAGATAAACACGATAAAATCTCATGTGTATAACTTCTTCAAATATTTTTGATAAGAAAGTTAGTTGATTTTTCAGTCTATTGTTATTGCTACGTGCTCTGATGTCCTATACCAATAATATAGTACACAATAAAGGATACTACGACGTAGGCTTAAGTATTAGGATAACAATTACCCATATATTATTATAACATGACGCGCAATAAGAATATTACGACGTAGAAATAAACATCTACATGTAATGGGTAGTATCTACACACCTGGGCGGTAATATGTTAGGCCTAATCGATATGAATAATAATAATAGGAGAATTAAAAATATCTATTACTTTAACCTTCGGAAATCGGAGATGAACGAACTCAATGATAAATTGTAAGCCTATAATCGAAACATGATTTTAAATTAATCTCGAGTTCTGAGAATCCCGAGCGAGGCTGACCACAGGTCCAGGTGGGTGGGCATTGGGCAAGCATCACCGGAGTCATATATAGATTAATCATCGCACGTGCATCCAGAAATGCGTAATAGCGTGAGAACAAATAACGCACTTAGGAATAGGCTAGAGGATACATGGGTAGTAGGTCAGGGGACACTGACTATATAGGGGGCCCTGGAGAGGACTCCTCTAGACGTGATTTACCAGAGCGCAAGCACCTTCACGTCAGTCTATACACCAGAAATCTATCATTTGGACTTAGAATATTTTCAATTAATTTAATAAACAACACTTAGAAATATTTCGACACGACCTGTAATTTCGACGACCAGTTGCTGGCCCACTACACTATCAGGATTAGTCTTGCCCTTTAAAAAGTTTTATTTTTTATAAGTATTAATCATTATAGGTTGCAATTGTTGCTTTTTTCAGTCGAGTGGACTATCGTAAAAGATACCTATGTAAATACCTAGACTATGTAGTATGTATTATAGCACCTACAGATTATAAATTGTTATAAATTATAAAATATAATATGATAGTAAAATATTATGTTTTATTGACAGTGCAAAAGAATTTTTGAGTGGCTCATGATGATCCAATTTTATCTTCAATAATAATATATATTATATAATAGAAAATATTATTTTATAAAGCCTTACGTCTAATATAAGTTCAATAAATTGGATTATAATTTATAGTTTAATGCATATTTATAATTTATGAATGTTTATTAAATCGTATACATAGATTAACTGATTATGTACCTACTAATGAAAGTGTAGACAAATTCATGATTGATTTCGGTATACGTTGTAATATAACTACGACGTTGCGTAATGTAATCAGTTTTAAATGGACATTAGAATTTATGAACATATTTATATAATTTACATATTTTCAATATGGCTTAATTCTCCGGTCATTTAATGTCATGGTATATAAGTAGCATAATAGTAACGACAATGAACGGAGACGGTTCAAATATAAGATAAGAACCCCCTGTTTTATTTACAATGAAATTTATTATTTTAATATTTATATAAGTATAGTAACTAATAAGTCGTAATTATTGATATAGCCAACCAAATCAATAGTAATCATATAATTGTTATATTATAAAAAGACAATGTAAGGCAAAGAACAAATTCAAGATAAAAATATTATTGTATATTAGTAAGTGATAAACTGATTAGTCTATAATGCCAGCTATAATATACCTGTTATTGATTTAAAATATTAATTCTTAAACAACTATTTTGTCCAGGACAATAAACAATTTGATAAAGTTTCCCGATGAACAATAATAATAATAATAATATAAGTAGTATAACAAGGAATACTATCCAAATTAATACCATATTAACAAGTTCAAAACCGATTGTTTACTTTCAAGTATAATAAATGAAAAGTAATAAACATTGGAAATTGAAAATTAGTCGATAGATCAACAGGGAGGAACTATACAATAAATTGTATCATTTCATAAAACTATACGTTGGAATCGTTGTGAATGTGTGACAGCAATTGAACATACCTAATTAAGCAAACGCATGATTGATACATTATATTATATTTAAATAAATTAAACTTAACATAATTTCATTTAGTTTAGAGCAAATTTATTTCAATATTATATTGTCTGAAGAAAAAGTAACCTTCAGGAATATCGACAGTGATTAATTACCACTGACGAAATAATAACTTCCATGCGTCAACACCTTCTAATATAAGTGTATTTAGAATTTAATTTTGAACTCATTATCCCTGCTATTTAGGCTGCGTTGACCTGCAGATAACTTTTAAAAAGTCATTGGGTTCGGAAGAGTACCTATACCTATTGTATACAGCGTTACTTGGTAGAGAAATCATTTAAAACGTGTAATAAATAATAACATGCATCTATACTCCATGGTTACTGATTTTTACATATTTTATACGGAGGTTGGTTGTAATAGTTTTGCTATTCTAACGTAGAAATTTAGGGCATAATTTAATAATATGTTTACATCGCAATGCCCGTTATAGTCCTCCCGGCGACTGTGCATTTGCATATATTTCAATATAATATTATGATTGATTTACTATGGGTACCTAACATTCAGGTATTCCCATCAACGTGAAGGTTTCGGGAATTTTGATGAAGAAACGCTCGCATTTCGTATGGAAATGTAAAAAAGAAAATAGTTGCAGGTTGCTGTCATACTTATTAAAAGTGAACGTTACACCAAGGTTTGTCATCTCTGTTTCTCATCATCACTCTACACAACATGGCAATGGCATATTAATGCGGTTTGTGATATCACCGAAGATATCTGCTGTTAATTATTGGAAAGTGATTAGAGAGCTAAGACCGTTCAATTCACGTTGATTCTTTCAACAGTAGCTATTATTATTTTATACAACTCGAAAATTAATAACATTTTTGAAACTATTTTTTTCTATACAATTTGAAGTCATTACTTAACAGAACGATGCATTAAAAAAAAATTTTTTTTCATTGAACCTAATTTCTAAAATTGGTTAATTTTTTAATTTCATAATTGTAAGCACAATATTTTTTAAGATAAAATTGAACTTTTGATTTGTACTTAATTATTTATAACTATAGGGCTCAAATTTCAATGCAACGTGCATTTTTTTGTTGTTGTTTAGAACAATGTATTACAATTTTAAAGTTAGTATTTATAATTTGATTCTATATTACACTAGAATATCTGTATACTAGTATAGTAGTATATACTATATATACTAGTTTAAAGTATTATCTCGTAAAATGTTTTTAGGGTTAATGCAATGATTATAATTTAACAGACATAAAATAATTGTTCGTATAATTTAACATAATTTAACCTAATCGTAGCTTTATATTTTTTAGTAATCAATTGTTTGCAATAAATAATGTAGCCCCAAGGTGATGTTGTTTACCGACAAAAACCATCGTCGATGAGTCATTTTCAATTTTTTGTCATAATTTGTTTAATTTAAAATTATGAAACTTGAAATATAAAAACATGTACTTATTCAATTGGTTATATTATGCAATGAGATAAAAAATTTAAAAGGTTAATTAAGGTTTTAAGGTATTTTTAAGGATATTATTACGGTAAAAAGTCATTTTTGACCATTTTGTATAGAGTATTTTTTGATAGTTATCAGGGAATTAGCTTATATCATTACCTATTGGGTAAGCTTTGAGATTTATGAGAAATAAAGTAGATTAAAGTATATCATATAATAATAATAAATTACTTCCATCGTATTAATTTATATAACATATACATTTTTCTTTGATGTTAAAAATTAATTTATAAATATTACAAAGAAAAATGATTAGAATTATAGAATCTGTTTAGGTAAAAATACCCTTGTAGGTTCAACTGGAGAACATTTTAAGCTATTATTATTGTTATTAGTCGAGATCCTGTATAGAGGGTGACTATTTTATATATAAAAACATGTAATTAAAAATTATGAAACATTTTTCGATGTGGAAAATATAAGAAAAAAAAGGAAGAAAGGGCATTTGATTTTAAAATAAATTATTACAAAAACTCATTCCATCAAAAATACATTAATTATTTAGGTGCAAAAACGATTCAATGCCATTATAATATATATAAAATTCATATACTCTTCAATTACTGAGAATCTCAAAATAATATGTATAAAAAACCAAATTAACTTAAGGTTATTTTCATTAATAATTTAAATGTATGGAACTAATATATATTTATGAAGAATGGTTTAATGTAAAAGAGTTTGAACATTTATCATTATTAATTTTCGTGTATTATTTTATCTTGTTATTCTATGCTATTCTATTTACATTAAGTTGTAGTACTTATTAGTATGTATTTTAATTTTATAAATTATAATGTAATGTAGTAATAATTCTTTACTACTATCACAAGCATTGCGTTTAATGGAAGTAAATATTTTATTGTAAACATTTTAATATATTATGTAAATTATTTTATTTATGTATTACAACTCAATTTTTCAAAAAAAAAAAAGTTATATTATGTACATAGTATACAATACTATCATATTAATACAAATACCTATTATAAATCTAACAAGGTGATCTTGTCGACTCTATATCAACAAGAATTTTGTCAATAGTGATTTTTTTTTTGTGAGTTGATAAGTTTAGTAAAAATAAAATATATAAATTATAAGGTCATTCAATAAGAAATTATTTTAAGTCTCTAAGTCCCCTCAAAATTGAAAAGCATTATTACTTTAATATATTAAAAAAACTTAAAAAAAACTATAATAAATAGACATTAGACATTAAATCAAAAATTTTAGATTATGCCTAGGCGACATTATCATATTCAAACTTATGGTTTAGGAAGCAATATATTTTTTAATAAGTTGAAAATAATGCATTTTTCTACAAATTCTATATTCTATTAGTTACATCTAATTAATAATTACTCATTAAAAATGTGATTATTATATTTAAATGTATATTTTATAAAAATATACACTTAAATAATTATTTAAAAAATTCCCAAAAATATTATGTTAAAATTCTGCTTCGGAATATGAATTAAAAAACATATAGGTATTAATGCTGTCAATCAAAAAAATAATAAGGACCGATAAGACATTATCTATATCGAGGATAAATTTGTATCAATTAAAAAATTGATAACGCGAACTGGTTTTTCGAATATATCTCTACCACTTACGCGTTCCGCGTGCGATTATAATACATTTACAGTGTATTGATATTATATAATAATAATATAATATGATATATTATTATAGGGATGGACGGACGGTTCGACTGCGGAGACCTTGCCGGTGTGACGCGCTCTTAAACCGCGCGGGCCGACGTGCGCCACCAAGCGCTTATGCCACGCTACGTCTACGTGGTCTGAACTCTCAACAAACGCAGCACGCAGATTCCCGGTATGCACGCCAGGGGCCGCCCGCGTTCGCGCCGCTTAGCCGTCGTCACACGAACAGCACCGCGGCCCTCGGCCGCTTCGCCGCCAAAACCGACGACGAGACGACCGCCCGGGCGTGACGTCACGCATCGGACAGCTGCTGCTGCTGTAGGTATATTGCACATCGCGAGCAACGTACCTACAGGAGCATAACTTAATAGTCCATCAATTTCGTTCCAGCCGCTTATCGGTGCGGTCGTCCGTCGTTATCGCGCCTTTTCCCCGCTCAACGCTATTGCTTATTAAAGTTAAATAACTGTTCCGTTCATTGATTTTTCTCTAAATTTTTTTTTCCACTTTTCGTTTCGATAAAACGAACACGTTTGTTTCGTTATTATTTTCATATTCACACACACGCGTGCACTCAATCCAACGTCGACGTTTCGGCAAAACCGGCGTCGTTATACTGTCCATAGCATCCGTCGTACCGGCGGACGGTGGTAATATTATCTCAGGACCGACGAGTCCGATCCATCTCGTTCGCCGCCCGCCAGGCCGCAGTATACGACACGTGCACGTTTGATGTTCGACAGCAAGCGACTCGTGTCTAACGTACGTCCGTTCGTCCGGCGGATGAACATCTTCAAGACCAAGAATTTCGTCATCGCCGTGGCCGTCCGTTTGTACAAAGTGGTCGCCGGCAAAATGGGTGTTAACGGTGCCGACAAACAGGTAACAACGATAACAGCGATAACGATAACGATAATAACGATGACTACGACAACGATAATTGATAATGATTGACGTGTTTGTACGGCGGCTGCGTTAGGGTAGAGGGGTCTACTCTGAGCGCTGAGGCGAATTTTGAGAACCTCCGGCCCTGAGCAGCGCGCCGGCGCGACTGGCGCCGTATTGTCCTGGACTCCAGCTCCATATCCGGAGCGTCACCACGTCGCTCGCGTTTTAATTCCTTTCCGTGTTCGGATTTATATTAAATTTTTTTTGCCCCATACCGGCGTCGTTAGGTTAGATTTAAATCATTCGTCCGATCTATAGGCGATTATTTTTGATCATTATTGAGACATTAATGAAAAAATCGCATTTACAAAGCGTTCCTCGACGATAAAAAAAAATCGACAATTTTCCGTAACGGCGGTAGACGAAGGCGCGTGAAAGTTACGGTAGATACGTTATTATGCGAGGCGGTGACCTATATTTTCGGTTGATAGCCTCGCGGAAGTCGAAATATCTATCTATTGATTTTGTACGATGCATATTAATATATTGTTTTCTAAGTTATAACTTAAAATATACTTGTAACGAGTAAAAACTCTATTATTATTGTTGGGAACAATTACAAAACTCGAGTCTTCATCGGTCAAGGCAAGTTTAATTGAAACGTCGATAAAATATTCATTTGGTATTCGTCATCACTCATCACTCATCGGTAATGTGTCATCGGTTTTATCGTTTGAAATATATTATTATTGACTATAAAAATTAATGAATAATATTAATGTTAAACCCGCATCGTGTCTGTTCTGCGCAGCGAGAAACGACCAGTGTTATGAGTGTTTTGAGTAGGGTTAATATTAGATGGGTGATGGGTTAATATTTATAGCTCTTTTCATTTCGAATAAGAATAAATTAGATGTAAAAAATAAGATGTACTTAATTGAAAGCGTCAACAAATTGACAATTGTATCATTCAATCTTTGGTTGCTATATTTTTTCGAAATTCTGTACAGTTATGGTGATTATCTACAATAGTACTACTTTATTAATTGCTACCTAGTATTGTAATGAATATAATAATGTTATATGTTAAATAGAGATCATTAAGAAAATACCTACCTTTGATAAAAATGTTCCTTATTATAAAACTAGTTTTTTTACTGTATATTTGTTATTTTGTTTATAAAATAAATTGGTAATTTAAAAATCGGATTTTGAATTGATCTCGTCCATGATGGTAATTGAAACGGTTTGGGACAGGATTATGAACTGATAATATTCATGAACAACATTAGCTTAAAATTTAAGAGATTATCTTAAAATAATAAAAGCAAGGAAATCAGATATTCCTATTTTTTTAACACAACATAAATAGGTCAAAATATAAAAAGTGATATTTTTATTTATTTATCATAATTTATCTTTAACATCCAGACGTGTAATGTATTTAATTAAAAAATATTTGTAAAATTATTTTTATGTATATTTTATTTGGTTTTAGAGTATCTATTATTTAATATTAAAGTACACAAAATTAACAAGATTGTTGGCACGCCCTTTAATATATAAATTATATATATAGGTATTAGGCAGTACATCTAAACGTCTGGCAAACCCTTCAAATTGTTAAACAGTAAATACTGATCGCAAGGCCATTGTACTTTGAATAACTATTACCTAGGTCAACATAAAATGAATAGATGCGTACTTCCTTGTGAATTAGTTGTTTGGAAAATTGTTATTCGTTTTAAAATAATTTTTAACTTTTTATATTTATTGTAAAATTTCAATGTGCTACCAACATATAACTATTTATAATGTAGTCTGTTTTTGCACGCTGAAACGTCTACATTATATACGTCATAAATATATAATTAACATATCTATTTTTTTAAGTAAACAAATATATTTCATGAATTTGACACATATACAAGTTTGAGGCCATCGTATTCACTTGTCATCTCAGTTTATACGCATAACAGACAATATTATGTTCAGAAGAATTGTATTCTGTTATTTTTAATGCTAGAAGGAATTGACCTATTATACAATTTAAATTTAATCATATTGTCCAGAATCTTATTTGATTTTGAAGCAAGTTATGAGCATTTTAAAATGTACAATATATTTACAATTTCTTATTGTAGGTATCTAATACTAATAATATTGTTATTATTCTTTATTAAATGTTCCCGGTACTTAGTACATTATACGTGTATAACTAAGTATATATTTTTCAAATATTGATTCAAACAGTGATAAAATATTAATTATTGTTAAATATAGATATATTAAAACTATTTCGATTCGTTTTTTTTATTACATGATAGCGATAGAAATTTGATTTAATATGCTAATAAAACTTATTTTTAATATTTTAATTGTATATTTTTACTCGCAAGTCGCAGGTTATGCGATAAAGCAAAAACCTAATTTTTTCTAATGTCCATCTCTAATTTACATTAACGATAATTACTTAAGGAAGTAACTGTTATAATAGTTAAACCAACGTATAATATTTAGCTGAAATATTGTTTAAAACGTTATTGTAAAATAATGTGTGTATTGTTTAATATTAATTTGTGTAAATAGCTGTAAAAAGTATAAAATACTCGCTTGATTATTATATTATGTATTTGAGCAAAGTGAAGAAAAAACGTTTCTAGTAATTAACGAATGTTTTTATTAATCACAGAAAACCTCTGAAGTTATTTTACTTTGGTCGTAAATGATTAATATTGCCTGATATTACACAATTTTGTTCAATCATCTATAACTAAATAATTTTATCAAAATGAAGTACATCATGATATAAAAAAAAAAAATTCTATAGTACAAAATTTGACATTTATTAATTGCATATTTACATATTATTATCATACATGTATTAATACGTTAAGATTAAAATAACTAAAATATAATAAACGATGAATTCAATAATGTAATGTACCTACATGTGTTAAAAAAATTATTTAAAATTATTTGAAACGATAAAAATATATCGATTAATATATATAAATAATAATGTACGTTTATTTTTACCTAACCAATTTTTGCATACATATTCCTCGAAAATTGAAAAGAAAACTATATTTTTTGAATTAAGGTAGATACACTAACATTATAAGACACCGTAGTTAAATGCCATATTTTATGTTTGTTATTTTTTTCCCGGGTAAAATCGACTTATACAACTAGTAATGTACTAAATATTAAACACTCAAATTAAAAGTAATCATTGAATGAACTAAAATTTAAAAAAGGGATAAGTAGGAAACCGCTTTGATATACAGTAAGTTACAAGTGTACCTCGTCATTGAGGAGTAAGTCAGTACTAAGTCACTGTAATGTATTATTGTGTATGTGTTAAATTTGAATTCAATGATAAACCATTGCACATAAAAAAAGATCTGAGCGAAGATGGTCAGACTATATGAGGTATATTAATTATATAAAAAAAATATTTTACCATCAGTAATAGAGTAGGTTGAATTAATTTTTGATGAAAACATTGTGTTTGAAAATGTCATTATGTTTAGGTAGGTATGTAAAATATAATAATATACTTTAAACGTTTCTACTGTTTCAACTTTTTTAATACCCACAATTTTTAAATTATAACAAAATAGCTAAATTCGTTTTTTTGTTTAAAATCTATTTTTGTCCTAATTTGAATTTAAAGTTTCTATTAAAAAATATTTTAAACATTTTTAAAATATATCGATATAAACATTTTATGAACACTTAAAGTACCTACTAAGATTATTCTTAAAAAAGTACTAGTATTTTTTACTATTGACCCCCAAAAATACCAACTAGATCTAATTCGTTATTAGAAACACCACCCCTAAAAAGTATTTTCTTCGAAATATCAGTGATAAGGTTTATACTGTTTTTAAACATTTTCTTTATTGTTCACACTTTTTGAGGCAGTAAAACTAAATATTTTCATTCAATACGGTACTATGAAAATGGATTGAAAATTGAATACAAATTAACTGCATATAATAAATATTTTTCATCAATAAAATTAATTATTCAAAATAATGAGTGTATTATGCATAAGACATAACATGATAATTATTTCTCGAAAATTAATGAAATTAATATTGTACGGGTAAATAATATAATCGGATATCGAACATGTGCGTAGTATACCTTGGGACAAAAACAAATAATTTTAAATTCTATTTTCATGTTTTATTTTAAATTTTTACTATGGTATTAAAATAGGTACCTATAAAATGTTTTATTTGTTACCTAGTGAACACACTGTAAAAAATAGCCTTTGAACTATTTTTCTTATCTTTGTTTCTACCTATGAATCACGTTCTGCATAATTTATTTGATTGAAAAATTATACTTAACTTATTTAATCAAATAATTGGATAAATTAATATTCTTTTATATACTTAAAACATTTAATCTGATCAAACACATACTTTTATGTATCTACTTGTTGACCGTTATACCATTCTTTCTCAATAATATAATATATTATGTATGTTGTATGTGTATTTACTATTTTATTTAATATTAAATATTAATTACATAATGTGATATTTTGTTTAGGGTCTTGCACAATACAACGATATGTTTGAAATGGCGACCAGACTTTGCAGGAGTTACTTACCTGGATCCTGGAAGAAGATTACAATTAAGGACATATGCGTAAAACGAATTAGGTAACTATTTTCGTCAATCTTAAATATTAGGTTAGGCATTCATACAATATAATTTCTTTGGCTAAAATTAAATTAATACTTGATGATATACTTATAGTTTTATTTTTAAAACTGCAGACTGTGGACCACTTCTATAAAAATCAAAACGAAAAACATGATTAAGTTAGTAAGCTAGTGTATGATAAATATTAAACAGTATTAAATAGTAATATATTTATATACTGTATACGATAGATTGAAAAAACATAAAATACATATTTTCTGTTGTAAATAGAAAAAAAATCGGTAATAAAAATTTAATAATTACATTTCTTAGAAAAATAATGCTAAGATTCTATGAATTCGCTGGCTGTTTATAATAATTCAATTTATTTAAATAAAAATATATTAATATACCTATATTATATTAACTAGCGTATATTTAAATGTATTAGTCTTTTCTATTTCCTTCTAATTTGATGGATTATTCATTATAATATAAAATATAATATATAGATAGGTAGTCAATAAATACATAGATTAGGTTTTTTCTGTATTTATTTTTTTAGAAATGAGTCTTTTTCAATATTTCATATATATATAACGATGATATTATTTATTTATTTATTTAAAGTTGTTAAAGTGTATAAACAAATTGATTTTTCTTTTAGACTTTCAAAATTTTAACTTAGTATACTCGAGCAGGCTAATGTATAATGAACAATTCATTCTCTCGCCAGACGCAGTTATGTTTCATACTTATTTTCTGCTTTTATTAGCAATTTCATGTATTTTTATGCTAATATATATTTCGTTCGAAAGACGAAAATAATAATATATAATAATGATATATTGTTGAATACAATAACGTTCATTATTACGTAAATGTTTGGTTTAAATAATGTAGTTATAATATTTTGTGAAGTTCGTCGTATAATATTTTATAATAGTAGTACAAACCAAAATCGTTGCTTAGTGACTGGGAGAGGGAAGGGCTGCACTGCTGCAGGTTAATGCGGCGCAGTATTATTAACCGGTGGCGGTGGAATTTTACGAGGTTTCATTCTTCAGTCACGTGTTAGTACATTATATATAATATAAATATATATATATATACATATAATATTGATTCACAGGAGACGACGGTTTGTCTGAGACGCAATAACAGAAGACGTGTGTGTTTCGGAGTCAACCACGTATACGCGTATTTGGCGTATTAAAGCTATTAGGCGTCAGGTGAAAAACAAATATGCATTGTGCATATATTATAAAATTTAAATATATATCTTTTGGCGTCAAAAAAAAAAAAGAAAAGCGATACATTAAAAAATATAAATTATTATTGCCTAACAAGCCATATTTATAATATGTTTGTATATAAAATATACATGTCGACATTTTATTAGGTACATTTTTTTTCACACAAGTTGTTGTATTATATAATAAAGTCACGTTTACGTGGCTTACATTAGGTGATCATTTCGGATGAATCATTCACAGTAAACAAAAGTTCAACATCGACACTGCCTAACTTCGGTCATCGTTCAATATGAATTAGAGCTTTTGATGTTTTCGTGTTACCACTGTTTATTTTTCATTCGCTCTGGGTGATTCATCTTAAATAATCATCAAAAATAAACCGTGTAAACGAGGCTTAATGCGTTTCTTTTGTAATTTAAATCCGATATCATAATATTATTGATTATTGATTAACAATAATAGTATATACTCGTAAATACGATAAACCAGAAGTCAATTGTGATTATAAAATATTTGCTGATGAGATTACTGTGATATTATTCTGCTACTACGGTACAATTTTTAAAATTGATTCACGTGAACTTGCACTGAAGCCCGACGATATTCATGTACAATGTATACGTATGATTTGAATTTTTTATATATTACATCTATAGTTATACCTATTTTAAAAATTTGAATAAATTATTTTTAATTTATTTTACACACAATACACAATTAATTATATAAACAAAATCAACATTAGTTATGTGACAAAATAGCAATACAACAAAATGTAAAGTAAAATAATATGAGTATAAAATATTTTATCTTGATTTTTAAATTGTATAATTAATTTTTTTTTACACTACGTTTGTATTCTTAAACTATTCTTGGATATCTGCTATTTTTTCAGAAAGCCAAAACTTTTTAATGTGTAGTATCTACATAATAATTAAATTTGGAATTTTAACATCCTGCTTAAAGCAGGCTGCTTCTTGTTCCGTGGATCAGACCTGTATATTTTACGCAATTAATGATTATGTAAGGAAAATCGTTTAAAAAACATATCATTACAATATTATATAGCGAATTTCGAACGTGTCCACCTTTAAATATCCATAATATTTATAATATTTAAATTGTTATTTTAAAAATTAACTCTACCTTAATAGTATATATAGGTTAATATAGCTATGTATAAAAAATCGTCAATTTTAATTTTGCTTTCAATAATAGTCTGTACATTCTAATGTTTTCTAACGTTTTGTAAAGTACATAATTGTATGCAAAGATGTAACAAAGAGTTTTTGTTTTTGCAGTGGTGGTTTGAGTAATTGGCTGTATCGGGTGACATTACTTAAAGGTAATGCCGAACCTCGGGATGTATTGATGAGGTTATACGGACAAACGCACGGCGAGAATGCTATCGAAAATATAATCACAGAGTCTGTGATATTCACATTGCTGTCGGAGCGTGGTTTAGGGCCTAAGTTGCATGGAATATTCCCTGGAGGCCGTCTCGAAGAATACATTCCGGTAAGCTCGTTCACCTTCAGTAATGCATTTAGTAGTCATCATTATTGTGATTTTCTTTAATTGAACTAGTTAATTTAATTTGATGTGAATAAATTATTTAGTTTGCCATGAAAAAAAAAATAATAATGCCAATTAAACGTATAAACGAGTAACAGCCAATAAAATACAGCCAGATTTATATTTTACAAATATAAAAGCCGTTTTGTTTTACCTTTAAACTGCATAACATTCTCTTGATGTTTAAATTGTAAGTGCCCAATCTAACAAATATGTATAAAATATAAATAATATACATACAATCAAATACGTTAATATTTTTAATCGATATTAAATACTATTATATAAAATTTTTACTTATAAATTACCAGAATTCTTGTTGTAAAGGTTACATCTTTCAGTCTTTGTAAGGACTTAATATACCAAACTCCCTTTATACAAAGATCAAATTCATAGATTTACGCGCAACTTGTAAAAATTATGACTGTAATTATAAATTTGTAAATTAAATAATTGAATAACAATAAAACCGTTAAATATTTTTTTATTTCAAGAACATGATAAATAAAATTTCTTTTAATAATATTTTTTATCATTTTCATCTGAATTAATTGTGTTGACTACAGTTTATGCTTATTTTTGCTAATCTTAGATGTAGATACATTTAAACGTATTTATTACAATATAGTATGAATGGCTTATTACAGAAAATGTCAAAAACGAAATTTCATTATAATTGTTTTATCTATGCACACATGTATTTATTTTACACCAACACCATTATTTTGTTTCAATCAAATTTATCAATTTTATAATATAATACAACTCATTTTTTGAAATGGTTATTAATTAATTAAGTTATAAAACAAAAAGCTTTGTAAAGTTGGTTTAATATATTTTGCTATCTATGTGATTAAAATAATTTATATATACACTCCTTAATAACCTAACCTTTGAATCATCTAATGTTACTGAATACTGAGATAAATTTTAAGTGATAGTTATTTTTTTTTTTCTGTGGCTCCTTGCCATTTGGCTATAGATATAAATAAAATATTTCATTCAATGTAGGCTATTTAAAAATTTAGGCCCACTGCTGTCATTTTACCGGTACTCGTCCTTGGGTTTTAAATGAAAAAAAATGCAAATATACCTATGTATATATATATATCAACATGCTTGAATGACGTTGACATAACATATTCTAACAACTTTTGGATAATATGTTGATATTGTTCTAAAAGTCGAGCATAAATTTCAGACTCGTGGGTCAAGTCCAACAATATACAAATTATGATGATAGTCATAGCTGATCAGTAAGTTAAGCTTTGAGTACATTAAGCACTTGATAGGAATGTTTAGAGACATTAATTATATTGTATAAGATATGTTTTATTCACATTTAATGTATTTTTGTCCTAGATTTAGAACAAGTACACAAATTAATAAAACGTCCAATACTTCATTCAGAAGTCAACTATTGTTTAAAACGACATTCGTTTGGAATAAAATTATTATATTAAGTAAATTATATATATTGTGTGTCTATGAAATCTTACAGGCTCGATCATTGAAATCTGAAGAGTTAAGCGATCCCAAATTAAGCCTTATGATTGCAGAAAAAATGGCTGAATTACATCAGCTCAACATTCCAATCAATAAAGACTCAACGTGGTTATGGGACACCATGGACAGATGGTTACAACAGCCAATTAAAGATGTAAACTGGTCACGAGACAACATGGAGCTTGATCAGATACTATCCATAAATCTCTGCGATGAAACCCGCTGGCTTAAGTATGAATATAATCCATGTTTTATTTAACTTCAATCATATGTTAAAAATATCTGAATCATGGTTATTTTTTTAATTCTAGAAAACATTTGTCAAAGTTGAGGTCACCTGTTGTATTTTGCCACAACGATCTTCAAGAGGGTAATATTTTAATGAAGGAAAATGAACCTGGCTGTCGATCATTATGCCTAATTGATTATGAATATTGTGCATATAATTATCGTAGTTTTGATATTGCTAACCACTTTGTAGAATGGACTTATGATTACACAAATCCCATTTATCCACATTACTCAGTTAACCGAGAATTGTTTCCGACAAAAGACCAACAAGTAAATAGTGATTTATGAATATTAATTTACTAACCAACTTTTATTTAATTATTATTGATTATTTTAGATTGAGTTCTTGAAGCGGTATTCGCAATGTATGGAAAATGAAGAATCCATAGAATTGATACTCAATGAAGTAAATCACTTTATTTTGGCATCACATTTATTCTGGGGTGTATGGAGCATTGTCAATAGTCGAATGTCAAAAATTACTTTTGGATACAGAGTAAATATTTTTGTGTTTCATTTATATTTTTCTTTTAATTTTCCTTAATATAAATGAATAGATTTATTTTATTATTTATAACCATTTAAAATTGCCTGAGCTTTGATTAATAGTTCTTTGTTGTTTTTAATCAAAAGCTTAGTTTATTATTTTCAATTATTTCTTAAGAAGATAACAGCATAATATATGTTTTCTCTATCCAAACCACATGCAATATTGATAAAACACTTTTGAATAAAATTGTTTTTTTTTGTGATTTTTATGTAATCTTAGAATGAAATCCTGTATAAAAATTATAGAAATTATTATTTTTAAGAGTTTAACATATAGGTTTTATATTTTGTTATTATTTGATTTAATATTTGACTATAAAAATAAAAAACCATTTTGTAAATTAATAATAAGTGATTTTACTTTAAGATAATAATTCCAAAAATTAAAAAAAATGATTTTACATGTATGTGTTTAGTCTATATTGTACATGGGCTAAAAAGAGAAAACAAAAAGTATGCTGAATAATTCACTTAACATTTTACCATAATACATATTTTTTTACTTTTTTTTAGGAATACGCAATAGAACGGCTCAAATCATATTTTAAGCTTAAAGAAAGTTTAATAAATAATAAATAGTATGTAATACAGAAATACTTTGAGTACTTATAAAAGGAATAGGTTAATTGTAGACCAATATGTTTCAATATTCTGGGGAAGACTGATTTATATTTCAAAAGTTTGGTCCTTAATTTAATTAGTCTGATTATTTTTCATTTTCACTTACATCATTTTTATTTAAGTGTTCTTAAACTTATATTGTGAGCTTCTTTTATACATCTATGTTGTATTAAAAATTATAACAAGAGTTTTAATTTTTGACTAATAATAAAGACCAGTATCTATTGTTATTCATATTGTTCAACATTTGTAAAATTAATGAAAACCAATTTTTCTTTATTCTGGTGCTAAGTACTCATACTCTGATAATCATTATGAATTTGTGAAGTTACAAATTTTATAATGTAAAAAAACTGAATTATAAATTGTGCAATAATAATTATTATATCAAGAACATGTGATTATTGTACTTAAACATATTTAAATATTATAACTATGAAATCCATCCTGTACTTTTTATATATTGCTATTGTGTGTCCTATTAGCTGTTATTATGTGTAATTGAAATGTGATTTACTATTTTTTTTTAACTTAAAGGCTTTTTACTGTGTATTTATGTCTATTTATGTCTTTAGGAGTTTTCGGTTTTATTTTGTTTAGATACATTATCCTGTAGTATTTATTTGTTAGTAGCCATACATTTTGATGGTTTATTGCCTTACTTATTAAAGAGAGAGAACCAAATATTATGTTATTTTTAAGAAATAATGAATGGCTTTGTAAATTATTATTGAAGAATATTAAATTTGATTAAACTTATTTATAAAAAAAGTACAAAAAAAATTATATAATATATATTTATACACACACATTATATAGTATAAACACATACATATCAAAATTTTAAATGTTTAATTTTGTAATTTAATCATATGTAAAATTATTGAATTTCTGCTAAATAAATCTGTTTATCTGATATTTTACTGTTTGCACTTGGTTAAGCAAATTTACATATTTGTTAATCAAATTATTATTTTTTTTGCACAAAAGTAGATTCATTAATGTACAAGTTTATATTAAAATATGATATTTGTCGTCATTAATTTTTCTAACACATTTTTCAATGGTTGCACCATTTTTCATCAAATCACATTAAATAACTTATAATAAAATATAAGATTTGAATATGTTTTAATCAATAACCGAATAATAAAACTCAATTATATTTTGTTAACAAAATAAGATGCTTGTTGGGTTTGCACATATTTTTATAATTACATTATTATTATTATTATTATTATTATTATATATACCCCATCATAATTTATACAAAATCAAAAATATCTTTGTCATGTACTGAATTACATATTACATAATATGAATACCTTACAATTTGGGTTGTTGGGCAGATATTAATTTTTTTTTCCTCATTTTATTTGTTCCTCATTTAATATTACTATTTATTATAATCAGTCACACTTTTTTATTCTATGGTTTCTCTGTGGTTGAACTAAACTTAGCTGGCTTACTATTATTCTACCGTCTACACATTTATTATGTTTTAATCTTTATTGTTATAAGTAATTATAATTTTTTTTTTATTATTATATAATATTTGTGTTTAAATTTAAGTTTTAATTAAAAACTCTTGTATAATTTAAATATTGTTGTTATAATTTATTTGTAATCATAATTTAATGCTGTGTATTCCAATAGATTCTCAAATCCAAAATTATCCAAAAAAAGCAGTTTATATTTATAATCTGTACTATAAACTGTTATATACTATAATAGTTAAAAGTTATATTCTCTTTAATATTTAAAACATAAATCTTAAAAATACATGGAATTTACGTGTATATTGTTTTGTTATTGAAGTTAAAAATGTAATATTTCGTATTAACTTTTTTGTGGTTAAGAATTAATATTGATATGGACACATTTGTTGATTAACATAAGATTGAAATGAAATTATAATACTTTTGAATTTATTATACATCCATTAACAGATATGTCTCGTTTGTAGTTGGAAATTTAAAAAAACTAAGTTTTTAAAAATTTAAAATGAGATTCCTCACTAGTACTTCATATTGAGATCATAAGATCTAGAAAATACATGTATACCAAACAGTTATTTTTTATAGACATTTTAAGTCCAATTTATACGATCTACAAAATTAATTATTTAAACAATAAATAACGATAATATGTTAATTATTTTGTTAAACAAATAAAAATTATTAGTAGGTACTTATACTTTTATGTTTTTTTTTAATATTATGAATTTTACTATACATAATATGCAAAATCGTTTGTGATATTACCTATCTATTTTTACTCGTTTACATAATTAACAAAAAGGTATTATTAAACTTTGAATTATACAAGTTGATATAATATGATGTAAATATATATTATTATAGCAATTAAATACTAAACGTAAAATAATTAAAATAGCTATATCAAAAATACATATTGTGATATATTTGGTCATATAGCCTAACAGATTGTTTCTGCTCAGAACTGTTTTTCATACACTATGATGTATTATATCAGGGGCGGTATCGCTGTATCGGGTCACTTTCCCGTCACCATTTTTTTGCACATTTAGAAATAAAAATATCCAATAAAGTTAATAATTACTACAGACTTTCTAAAATCTCATATATTAAAAAATAAGAAGTTATGTATATGTTACATATAAATAAAATAAAATGGAGGAAATTTGAAGTTTTACTGTAGTACATTTGTGATAATAATATAGTACAGGTATATTTTTTGAATTTATTTAGAAATCTGAAATATAACATATTACCTATATTCAAAACATTTTTAGCAATAGTGCAATACTTTCCTGAAAATATGGTAAAAACAAATAAATGGGTGATCGAGTAGCCATACACAAATGCCTCATCAGTAAAAAATTTGGCTGGGTATCGCCCCCTTTCTCCCAATAAAAAATATCTGGCACCACCACTTTATTATTGGATTCAAATTTAACACACCTATAATAGTGATCCACTCGACACCTAATGTACAGCAGAGTAGTAACCACTTGTTAATATTTGTTTTTATTGTTCTTGCTTTGTACATATATAAATATTGTAATTTAATAAATATTTAACCTAAACAACATAATATATTGACAAACAAAAATAACGCACTATTGTGTAATATTATAAGAAATGTAATGGATAAAGTGGCATAAAACATAAACAATTGTTTTTATCGATATAATTTTTTTGATCAACGACAATTAAATACCGTAAAAATTATTGATTTGAATATTTTTAAAATTTAAATGGCCCAAAATTTTTTGTGGGCTAATCCCTCCAAGCACCCCTAAATACGCCTATGGATACAGGTATAAATGTGATATTAGTTTCTACAATTCAAGTTTTCAATTAGTGATCTTCAAATTGCCTACCGCAAACCCCTTTTTTAAAACCGTTCATACTGTTCTACGAGTTTATACTAGTATATTATGTACGTATGTTAGTATGTATTGCGCCACAATAACAAAACATATTATTGTAATATTAATAATTATTAGTACATATGACTAACCACGAAAGTCTGGTTTTTAATGAATTTTTTTATACACGTTCAATAAGTAACCTATAAATCGATTACGATGATTAGTCATCTTTTAGATATGGGTAATTACTTGTTATTTCTAAGTACTTACCTATGACTGTTTGGCGGAGTCACGAAGAGTATACATTATGCAGATATCGAATATTCGAATGTACAAATCTGTAATAATCCTATTATAAATTATACTAATGTTTAATACTTTAAATGGTCAGTTTTAAATTATACCGTAATTTTTTTTTCATCTTTTATAGTAGATAGTGAATAGATACTAGTGCAGACTATGTTATATATAATTATAGTTTATATTATAAAGGTTGTAATGCTCTCCGGTTATTTATTTTTTTATTACTTATTTACTCAAATAGTCAGACTTAGCATAATTTGTTTTTATGAAATAAATATATTTAATTTTTGCGAACTGCACGACGTTACGCTGTAACAGGTGCTGCAATTAATCTCTACCAACTTTAGGTAACAACAATAATAACGTCACCATGTCGGTTGACATTATTTTAATTTCAATTCCATGAAATTGCTAGTTTTTAATACCTAGGTAATAACAAATAACAATTAATCTATTTTAATTGACCATCGCCAGTGATACAGTGGTTTAGACTGTTTAAATTGTTTAAAGTATATAATATTAAATGGGTATACTTTCAGTATAATCGTATAATATATTATCATATTAGTATGTATAATGTATATAAGACAATTATAAGTATTTGTACATTGTATACAGTTATTGACTTTTGTGTTTCCTTTCTTCAGGTCTAACTGTGGTAAGAATTTGGTTATTGTTAAGTTCGAATAGTATAAATTAAGAGGAGAAAATCTTCGAAAAAAATATGACAAAAAGCTGAAATAGCACATCCTTTTTTATTTTTAACAAAAATATATAATCACTTTTGAGTTTTGGGTCTCACGATAGAAACTGTTCAGAATTAATTGATTATTATATTAATATCTAATTTGGTATAATATACGTTCTATGATTCTCCTACATTTGATTGTTTGAATTACATAATTAATAATCTAAATAGGTACTTTTAGACTTAGAGAAAATTCAGAAATCCAAATATAGAAGGAATAGCAAGGAACACTTTTATAGTTTACTAGTATTCAAATTAGATTTCCTATTTCAATATAATTTAATACAAATTATTATGTTGTAAATCATAAATTATCATAGTTAATATTTGAATTAGACCTACTTTACGTGTTTAAGAACCAATTAGGTACATTTAACATGTATAATAACTCGACAGTGTTTCAATTAGTAATCTATATTATAATATTATATTATATTGTATATAATTTATATATATGTATAGAATAAAATTAAAAATGCAAAATGAACAACTAATTTACAAATATTTAAACATTAGTTAAGATTTTAAATTTTCCCGAAGAAAAGTATCATTTTTAAATATTTTAAAAGAAATTAGAATATTTTAGTAGGTATCTATTTTGAATTTTTAAATACTTTATTGAGAATGTGAGAATATTAATTTTGATAAGTATTCGAGAATTTATTCCAAAAATTTTAAGTACTTTTATTTTAAATCTTAATGTATTTTACCTAAATTTGAATACATGAATTTAGGTAGGTACATTATTAGTTTATATATTTATAAATTTGTCATGTTATAAGGAAGGGGGGCGGGCCTAAAATTATAAACATAGAACAGGCCCGCGGAGGGCTTCGCACTCCGCTATCCCTACAGGTTAGGTTAAAATTTTACAATTTTATTGTAACATTTATTATATAAAATGTATATAACAACTTCAAAATTATTTATTCAACGGTGTTTAATAATACATAACTTTTTATCATTGTCGTCTTCTTCTTGTTGTGTCCGAAAACTGTAAATGCCAAGGCATTAACAGAAGTTGGTCCTGAAAAGGACCGTTTTGAGGAGCTATATGGCATTTTTAGCACCGGTGTTGTCAGAATTAGTAAGCTGTGAGAATACAGCATTAACAGGGGCACCACGTGAAGGTTTTTGCCACGCCATCATCATTGTCGTATAGCTCAATCATTTTAATTTTATTACAAATTTGAAATTTACAATAAAAAATTCATACATGAAGTTTAAATGTTCACATAACACATCTATCGGATATCTTGATTATGAATTACGTTTTACACTTTATAATTTTCTTTAATAAATAACCTTAAATTTCTTGAAAAACTTTTATAAATGTAAGGGGGCTAAGCCCTCCCAATTTACGCCTATGAACAAATGTAGTCATACAAATTATTTGGACCTGGTCCATTATTATAATACATTTTTAGTATATGCCTCAATGCCTCATGTCTCGTACTCTCGTGTCTTGTGACTCGTGAGTGTACTAAACATATTTCATATATCGGATATATATATGATGTATAATACATTTATAATAATATCATTAATATCACAATTTAATAATAATAAAAGTTAGTAATTATATACCGTAGTCCTAATAGTTCTATCATCCATATGCTCATACACACAATAAAAAAATAGTTTTATATAATAATGGTGTCATGAATTAAGATATATTATGTATCATAATTAATGAGTGGTGTACAAATTGTTCGGGAACGACTGACGTATAGTCGAAGAGTCGTTATCAAGCGATCCATAAACTATAATAACTACGTCGGTAACATTTTGAACAGTCTTATAGATAGTACCGCAACCACGGTAACTACGGGCTGTTATCTTTTCCGTACTTTTTCGCTCATGTTTTTCTGATTACGAGTTAAGTAATATTTGTTATTTTATTTGTTTTTTAAGTTGCTTGTTCGTCGGTTGTTTTCGTTTTTGTGTTAAGATTTTCAACGGCAAATTCATAATTTATCTACATTGAGTCACATCGAACATTTAGAATTATTTTACGTTCCGTTGATCTTCGCCATTGTCGGACAAAACAAAGACACAGCGGGCGTGTATGGCTTTAGCCGCCGTACAGACGTCTCCGACTATAGGGACTTCACAACAGAATTCGGTGAGTTCCTTAAATCATACGAGTATACGATTTAATTCAATATTCTAGATACAACAAGGTGATTGATAGATATTATTCGTAAGAAGCCACTACGAACGAATGTAGTTTTTTGTGTTTTGACCTAACTAGGTAAACTAAAGTTACGAAAATTAATTCCAAATTCGTGTATCTGACGATTTTTTCTGCGTAAGTTTTGAATTATTCATTGATCTGAAAGAATATTAAAATTCTTGTAAATGAGTGTTTAATGCATTTACTATCTTGCAGAACATCTATCTATTTTAATATTTTGATTTAAAATATGATTATCTATAAGATTAATCAATGTTGTATAAAATACAATTTAATTATTTCAACTGATAAACAAAACTTAACATCACCAATTATATATACTACTATTATAAATTTATAATAATATAGTATTTTAATCAATACTAATACTAATTGTAAATATAGATTAATGGGGAAAATATTGTTTTTGCTAATTGAGTAAATATGATATTATTTGTTATTACATTTTTCTATTAACTATGTGTTACCTACTACAAAGATGTTATTCTAAAATTATTGTGCTTGGTTATAGATTTTATATTTAAGTATTTTTATATAATTTTTTCAAGCATCATATTTTAATTCTGATTTATAATAATCTCTGTTATAACCTTTATTAAAGCTTCAATAGTTATCATAAAAAACAACATTTGAATCAGTAAATGATAGGTTGGAGGGACAAAAAAAGTACTTCTATTGTGTATTTCTGATGACTATAATTTAGAAAAATTGTTGGGGACACATGAAATGTCTTTAAAATGTTATCAAGTTTCAATTAATTTAAAAACTATACAAAAGTATTAACTTATCTAGTATAAAAAGATTCATATATTTTGATTCATAAAATGTGATTATTATTTGTTATGTAAGTGCACTTTACAGTTTGTTGAATAAAAAAAAAACTAAATGAGAATTTATAGTGTAACAGGTTATAGGTATGTAAACAAAGTTGACCTAGAATAATTAAATAACTAGAATTCATTCAGTGTAACTGATTTGGTGTGTATTTTGTTGTAATTACATGTTAATTATCAGTATATGTTTTGTTTTAAATATTCAAAAGATAATTATAATATTAATATAATGTGGTAATATACATCTAGATATGTTTTGCGACTACTGAAGTACTTATACATTTTAGATAATGGGTAAATATATTTCTTTTTGGTTATAAGGTTAAATTTGAGTATTTATTATACTTGTATATTCAATTTTATATTTTTTTGTTTTTGTCATACATTTTCCTCAAACTAGTAATTTAAATAAAACTTAATATAACTTAATATAACTTAATATTATTTGATACATAAAATATGACATATGTTTAAGTTGTTATTGATTACATATTACATAGTTATTAAAACATAGCATCATAAGATAAAGATTTTGTCTGTGTGTTTGTCATGAGTTAACTATAGATCTCAATTAATAACTCATAATTACAAACTATTTATTATTGCATGAAAATGTAAACATTATTTAAATTCTTCAAAATACTGATTTAATATGTAGTTTTATGGTTTGTCATATATAAGTAAGAGGTGGATGTTTATGTTTATGTCCTTTTTTAGGATAAATGTTTAAAAATAATTTTTTCATAAATAGGTGATAAAGTTAGATTTGACCACACATTTTGCCATTCTCCCTGAAATTAAAAGTTTTATGCAGTATATGTTATTGCTGTCGGGTCTTGTTTGGAGCCTTCTTTCATTCTATTAATACAAGACACAAATATATTTACTCTATAATGTTATATCATTGTAACTAAAGTTAAGACTTGTGTTAGTGTAATCATGTTGATACCATATTGTCTTTAAATACCTAATTCAGGATTAGCATTTATGTATAAAGTAAGTACCTTTATAATATAACATATTTATTCCTTACTTATAATGCCAGATCTCTAGAAAACTGGAATTTATTGTTTAATATGTAAATTGATATCATTCTGTGAAACAATAAAATGTTAATGTTCTACTAAGAATTAAATCAGGTACTATGTGTTTTACTTGGTTAGATAAAAAAAAAATATATTTACTCTTGGGGATGTGGGTAATATAATTTTTAACATTTTCATAATACGGGTACCTAGTAACTAATTAATTTATAACTTACTATTTTGAGGTATAAATCTTTGAGAACTAGTCTGTTTAAAATTTAAATTAAAGTTTAAAACCTAATTATTTTGTTAAATATAGGAAAACAAATGATTTATTAGTCATTGACCTTATATTTACTTTAGATAATGTCTTAAACTCATTATATTTTGTATTTAAAAAAGTGGTATATGATAGGTTTATACTAGTATATAAACTTACTGCTTAGTGTTAACTCAGTAATTTGGGTTAAAGCTAAGCAAGTCATGAACTTAAAAGTTTTTAAAATTTTATTTAAGTTTATAATATTTTTATTAAGCTCAAATATGATTTTGTTGTTTCTTTCTTTCTTTAGATCTCATGCAAATGTATTACCCAACAAGAAATTATAGTCTGATTAACTCAACCGAAATTTTATTCTAAACATGTATATTTGGTTATCTATTGCTACGACTCGAATGAACACAAGTTATTTATTGTTTCATTACTTATATTAAAAGTTCAAAACATTTTTATGAATACTTTAAATAGGTATTATTTTGTCCGTAGGTACTTATTTTTGATGTCGTCAATATAATTTTGAATCGTTCTTAGTTTTAAATAATAAGATTATTGTGTTGTATTTTATTTTACAACATTCAAACTAATAAACATGATTTTGATTATCTAACTTGATTTTGAATATGTGGTCATTATCTTATTTTTATTTTATGCGTAAGATTCAGTAGCTATTATTGTTTATAGTAAATACGTTTCAAGCGTATCTATTGTTGTCCGTGTTATATTCTTTAAAATAGGATACCTACTTTACAATTTCACTTGACTCGCAACAATGATTATTCGTTATTATTGTTATTTTTTCTTTGTTTTATTAAAAAAATCGATTCATTTGTTGGCTCTTTGTTTCCCCCCAGGCGTCAATATGGGTAATTTTCCGGATTAAAATCACGTGGTGATAATCGCGACGGCCGTTAAAAATAATGGAGACCTGAGACGTGAACATATTATTTTTGTTATATTATAATAATAAACTGCGCGTTAACGCTTATAGGCTTCTCGACCAAATTAAATAACAAAAAAATCTAAAATCAATCCTAAACGATAAATTAGAAACTCGATAAAACCTCCAAGGAGTCCAAGGGAAAACATATAATGTTATTGAGGTGTCACTATCGAACTCAGCGATAAATCGAAAAATCGTCTCGATTTCCGCGTAGCGCGCACCGTGTGGTGACGACAAAGCATGATTCCCTGTGGTGGTGGTGTTTGCGGCGGCGGCGGCCTCGTCCAGCTGAACTCGCAGGTCCGCAGCGTGTCGTCGTTGCCGGTGCGTCAGTCAGTCGTCTGCGTGACTGCCGTTGCGTTTGGGTTGTGTGCGCTCACTAATCCACAACCGCCTTGACACGTGTGGTTGCGGCGTGCGCGCGAGTGTAATAAATCGTGTGCGGATTTGACCGTTTTTTGAATAATTGTTAACCGTAAACGTATTTAACTTATTGTGTAGTAGTCGTATTCCGAATCGAATTTCTCGAAGCAATTAATCCGTTCGCCGCGATGAACCCGTCGTCGTCCCGAGTGTCCATCGCGGATGGCCTCTTTCAGTCTGTGTGTTGAGTTCGCGGTCGTACGGCGCGTTGTTACCATACTATTTCACGTATCTTACTTACGAGTGGTTGCGGCTGCTGTCGTACTGCGCTTAGGGTTAGTTTCGGGGCGCGTGCCATTCGCAGTGCTATGATGTTGTACGTCTTGCCGCCACCGGCGGCCGCTGGACCACCGTCACCGTGGTCCACAATTCTGTGCGACGACGCGCGACCTTCGTCGGTACGTGGTAGTGATGGTGGCCAGCAAGAACCGGTGGTGGCCAACGGTGGCCGGTTGACGTACAAACGGAACGCTAGCAACAACAGGCGGGTTAAAGCGTGGCTAAACGCCGTCCAAAAGAATAACCGTCCGCCGCCACCCAGGAAACCTTCGGTGGACGCTGCGGGTCCTGAGGTACGTTCGAAATTTTAGATGGTTTGCCTGCTACCCCCGGGGGGAGGGGGGATCGCACAAGATTTAATGTCTGACACCATACATGTTTAATATAATATATGCGTTATAGATGGATTAGGGCTCGCATGTTTTAAGTCACAAATAAATATATTTATATTCAGGAACCATCAAGCGAAGACTTAAATTGCTTTTTAATATATATTATAAATAATATAATTAAAAAAATATATATTGAAAAGTACTCAAAGGCATCATTGGATACGACTCATTTGCATAGTTCCGATCGCAATGGTGTTCTATCGTTTTATTACATTCATTATTAAAATTATTTTATATTATACACAAATAATTTATACGACCAACACTACCTGTACAGTCGTACAGGTGCTCTTTCTGATGACATCATTATTTTTTTATCATGAAGTGTGGCTTCATCATACCGGTTTAAAACGAACTTCCATAACTGTTTTACTATACAATGTTTATGTTGTTTTGCCCGCTTCAGTTTTGATCGTATCTTAATTTATATGCATGTGTTTGTATAGCTATATATTTTTTTTATAATTTAGAGAATAGAAACATATAATATGTGTTTATGTTTTCGTATAATTAAAAAAGAAGGTTGACACGTGGTTTGGAATCTCGTTCTCTCTGTATATAAATGCGAAGAAATTTGAATAATTAACGGTTTTTTTTTAGTTTTTTTCTAGTAAACTAATTATTCCTAAATATTCTAATGGTAAACAATTTACATCGTGGTTCTAATTTTGATTATTATTTATTTTGATGCAAGATTAGCAATTTTAATTTTGCTATAATTATGAATTTACATGTTATCTTCTATATTGTTAAAAACTTTAAAATTTAGTATGCTTGGTTTTTTAATAGTATTTAAAAACGACTTTAATAATTTAGTAAACTGCCACATTCCAGGGTTATTGTTTACTTCCAAATAATCAGATATTGTACCCGTAATAGTCGTACAATATTTTGACTATTTCACAGTATATTATTGTACAAACTAAATGTTGCTCATACACTGTCAGTGCATAGATTAAGTACCTATGTAAAATTAAAAATTATTAACACTAATTACTATCGTCTACGTTATAATACGAGTTGTAATTTCATATAGCATAGAAATGGTATTCTAAATCCATATAACTATTCGTTTATGATCAATACATTCTTTTATATTATGAATTTATGCACATATATATTATACATAAAGTATGCTGTTTGAAGAATTTTGTATTGTCAAGTAAGATTAAATAATAAATTATTCAAGGTTGGTTGATATATTATAATAAATATGAATATGTCGAAATCATTTTTGTATTATAATATAGATCCTGTGTATATAAACAATTTTAATACTTAAGGTTTTATCATCTAGTACTTTAAGCGAAATAAAATGTATAGATAATATAGGGATGTATGTATAGTATTATAGGTAAATATTTATTTATGTTTACAATTATGTCACTTCATACAAAATTATCAGCAATTATCAATTCGAATTATAAAAACGTTGTT
Source organism: Rhopalosiphum padi (assembly GCF_020882245.1). Taxonomy (NCBI): domain Eukaryota; kingdom Metazoa; phylum Arthropoda; class Insecta; order Hemiptera; family Aphididae; genus Rhopalosiphum; species Rhopalosiphum padi. Next base: position 3,301,110 of record NC_083598.1, on the reverse strand, counting down.
TATAATTTTTAATGGTTCAAAAAATAATCTAAGTTATTAATATTTTTAAAGATTCACTATATTTTTTAAATTTAAGAATTTATAATGACTTTTATTGTCAAATGTTTTTCAATATAGTTGGATGGATTGAAGCGTAAACCTTCTATCCCTTAGTTCAATATAATTTATTATTTCTACATCTTCTTCTAAACTGCTGGACCAATTGTCATGATTTAAATATATATTATTTAATATCTGAAGGGTACATAGATTAAGTTTAAAGTTTATAAATGCTGTCATTACGTAATTATGGTTATTATTATTAAACTACGCGATAAAAAGAAAATGTTTTGACTGATTTATCAACGTACAGTGAAGCTATAGAGAGTAGAGACTTCAAATTTTCATAATACTTTGATACTACAATGTAGAAGTTCACTAATAAACGATTGTTAAAAATTCGAATTTTAAAGATGGGCTCATATTATTATATAACCCTATTGGGTTTTGTATCGACAAAATGAAATACAATATTTTTTTGTGTATTGCAGTATTTATTGTTGCCATTAGTTATAAAAAATAAAATAGTTATGAAGATTCGATATAATGATTAATTAGTGATCTACCGGCAATTTGACAAGTTTATAATATTAAAAAAAAATAATCACTCTGCCTAACTTTTGTCCACAAACACACCTATATAGTTATTAATTATTAATAATTGTGCAATAAATTAAATAAATTAAGAACAGTTTAAATGTTGGATTGGTATTCGCAGAACTTAGGTTAGTTAGATTATATCGACTTTTATTCTATTTAAATGTTTACAGTTATAATTTTCGTATATTTTTCTATGTGACTCGATCATTGATAGGATTTCTTATTTGTGTTTTACCAGTTTTATTGTATCTACCATATGTCTATGTAATATACTTACGAATGATGAGCGTGATACTCAACTAGGTTTATCAGTTAAGTAGTTTCATGTTTACTCATCATAAAAATATGTTATTCAATTTATATTGTATTTTTGTAGGCATTAACCCTACATGGCTACATACTCTATTATAGGATAGTTGATTGGCCATTTTAACTTTAATCCTTTATTAAGATTTCTTGTACATGAACAGGCAATCAATTTTCATGATTTGGCTAAGTCTTTTTTAATATTATCTTTTTATATATACCTATAGGTAGCTGGTATATTGTTTGAAAATCGTGACGCAACTTTTTACTTTAAATTTAACCATATACATCACTATGATACGCATTCTTGACCATATAATTTTCAAATTTTTTATTTATTGTTTCTATCATTTATGAAATACAATTATGTATATTTTTAATTTTATCTATAATGGGGAGAGAAAGTAATTTCCTATATAATTTTTTATATGTGAAGAACATTGTCGCAAAATATTTGTTTATTATTTCGTGTATATTAATCGTGAAAGTATTATGCGAATACTCAAACACTTTCCCTGTTTATGAAAATGATCCCTTTATAGTGTAACTTATAACTGCTTAAATAGAGCGGACAAACTTGTTTTCGTAACATGATACATCACACATCATGGTCCACATAATAAGTCCTATACTTTTAGTAATTGGTTGCTTAATAACGTTCGTAATCTACTGCTATGCTGAAGAGACTACTAAGAACTATTAATACAAATATTTTATGATAATAATTTTGATTGTTATGTAGGTATTGGTGTCTAAATTAGTTTTTTTAATAGCTATATGGTGTAGTACAATACGATATATTGTCACTTGCATAGGCGTAACTAGAGCTCTATTTCTGGATAGGCTAAAATGATATCAGCAACCCGTGGGGCTTTATCGCACTAGTATTAATTATATTAACACTAAAATATAAAACTGAGTGGGTTAAGCGGTTAAGCCCACCCAAGCCCCCCCCTAGTTGCAACTATGGTCACTTAGAAATTATTTTTAAAATTAAACATTCTATACCTTATACACCGTTAATATTCTTGATATTAATTTTAATAATTTAGTAATATTAATTTAAATTATCTTTGGTCTCGTTCTAAAACTTGTATAATATATTAATATGTATTCTTTTGTTGTAATATATACATGTTAAGATAAGAAATTTTGACAAAATAATGTATTTAATTTGTATTTAAAAATGTCTTAAAGAAATACGACACATTTAATTAATTTAATAGTGTGTTATTTTTATTACCTATATCAAGATTAATAATTAATTAATAATTTGATAGAATCTTTTAGTATTAAATTTTTAAATAATTTCAATATTTATTATTCATGAAAAAGCTTATTGTGTGGAATTGAATTTAGTAAATAAATTAAAACCTATTATCCACTTTGTTTTAATAAGACAGGCGTGTTTATGTCGTTTAAGAAGATAAACTATCTTTCTGATATAAACATTTTAATTTAAAAATATATTGAGTTTATAGAATTATTGGTGACTAGATAACTGACTTGAAAAGAGAGCCAAAAACCATTTGTGACGAGAATGTTTTATTTTACCTATTCGTGAGTATTGAGTACCTATACATAAATAGGTGCCGTAAAAAATTGTATGTTGTTATTTTAATTTTTTCTAAAATATCTATGTGTCAATTATTCTTTTTTTATTTTAATAATATTATATGTATAGTTATGCATATTATAATTTTATTTTTTTGTTTAAGCTTACTAAGAATTTATTTTATTTTAAAATTATAAAAAATGTAAATCGAGTTATGTATTATAAAACATAATAAGCTTTTTGTATATTCTGGACTTGTTTCTAATTATTATGTATGGTATATAAATATTGTGCTAAAATACGTAACAAACTGAGTAACGCACACTGCATTGTAATTGAATAATAATTGACGTGCTTGTATTTATTAATACAAATTTAAGTTACGCCTTACGCGTATTGCATTATTTTACCTACTATAGGTACCTATTTATTTATCTATTAAATAATTGTATATATATTTTTTTAATTTATGAGACTGCTAAACTGATAATTTATATTATCTTAAGAGGACGTTATACCCGCATGTGATGTCTCTGTCTTACTAATGTAGATCATAGCAAATTTGCGTTCAGCAGAACACATTTTGTGATGTTAGCCTTAATATTAGAGTAAATTTACCTATAATCAAATTTAAAGGTAAGAATATTATCTAGAAAATGTCATATTCTTTTATTAATATTATCATTTTAAAGTGAGTTATAGCTATGTAAAATATTACAATTTTAAAATATTCATAGACACATGTGAGTATTACGTCCTCTTAACGATAAAAAATAAACATTTAAAATGTATACATTGTTGTTATTTCTTAAAGCATAAAACTATATTCATTGTTGTCATCCATGATGGTTTTAATCCTCTAATAGTATGTATAATGTATATAGTACCTATAACAAAACAAAACAGATTTTACACGAGTTCTTTTCCAAACACCGGTAAATAAATGATGTTTCGAGAGCATTTATTACCTGTTTTTATTCTTTACAAAATGCCTTATTATATACTTAAAAAACTAAAAGTATACTGCTGTATGCATAAAAGTTTCATAGCCCACAACGATAAGGATTTAATCAATTTGCATGTCATACTGAGACAAATGATTTTAATAGTTTTGCCTTACAATTATATAGGTATAAGATCATCAAAACTATTAAAGATTTGTTTTCATCTAATTAAATTGAATGATAAAAATATTATATTGAATCAAATTAATATGTTAATGGTGTTTGAGTATTATTATACGATAATATTGATAATAACTATTGAATAATATCTATAATGCCGATGAACAATAAATTTTTTAAGTATTTATATTTTAAATCCTGATTGGTATAAGGGAGCTATTTGTTTTATACTATAACTATTAACTATTTATTTTATATGCGTTATTTATTTTATTTAGACAGTAAAACAATAAATGTACCAATAGGCTATATAGAAGTTATATTTATATATGTTAGACCTTAAACGGCTTAAACCCTGATTAGATAATTGTACTTTGTAAAAGTTGATTTTTTTTTAATCACAAGCATGACTGGTTTTGGATGTAAACTTTCAAAAATATTTTTTAAATGCCACGATTTATTGAAGTTTTTTTTTGTACTCGTATAATAATAATAAAATAATGGCTTTGCTACACCGAGGTTAGCTGAACGAAGTCACTAATCAGCAACTAATTTCCCCATCATTTCATTGAGCATATACGTGATTATAAAATTATTTTATTTTAAACATTGACTATATGCTGTTATGAAATGAACAGTTTAACTAAAAGTATAATTATGTATTATATTATAATTTTCTTAAAAAATGTGCGATCACGTCAATTGAATCTATATTATACTATTCTAAAATAATGAATAATAATAAATTAATAACATTACTAGGGCTAGGATTTCTATGCAGTAAAAAAAAGTAAAATATGCAAAAACAATTTTTTTTAAATATATTAGTTAATATTATTACATGCTATTATTAGATCATGTTGTTTAAATTTTCAAATGTGAACGACCGGCGAATAAATCGAAGATTTATATTGGCTAAAAGCTTTCCACACGACGTTGTCGGAGCATATTTAAATGACGTGATTTGTCCCTGATTTTGAGTAATATTAACATCTTTTTCTTCCGTTTTATAATCACTGTTAAACATTTTTAGAAATGTTTTGAATCCCTTATTCTTCTTTAGTATAAAGTTTATTTTAGTTTAAATAGGTAGTATATTTACGATAATTTGACAAATAAACCAATAATTATAGACGTTTATTAAATAAATACCATTGAAAATTAATAAGATTCTCAACAATTTATATATATGCAATTATGTGCAAAAAAAAGTGTACTATTTAATCAAGAATAAGCTAACTCGTGCACATATCTGACAACCAATCAATTTGGACTTATCAATATGATAGAAAAATAAGCCAGTCCTGCTACGATGATCTGAAAACAAAGGGATAAGATATTTTTAGCAAGCGTTTGCCATTGAATACTAAGGGATTGGCGGTTTTCATATAGCGCTGCCATAGAAGATACGCTGTGAATAAGATTGACGCGTCTCGTTTTGCGTAATATTTCAATCCATGTGTTATAATAAATCTTGAGCAGTTGTAGTATTATGAACTGTGTTGCAACTGAGTTGGAAAGTTCAAAGAGTTTAGTTTATCGTTTTCTGACCGCTGGTTATTGCTGGTGTACAAATATTAGAAGCTATCAGACCAGGATAGACCACTACATGGCGTTGTGCTAGTTAAGGTTGTATAAGGCGACGATCCAAGGAAGGTCAGAAAAAACATGTAAAACAGCAAGTGACTCAAGTCTTGCACGGCAAATACTCTGCATGGCAGAACGAGATTTAATCATGATTAGGTTATAATAATATTATATTATATTTCGAGAAGAAATATGTTGTGGGTGTTCGCTTTATTCTCAAATATTTAAATAAACGAGAGAATAAAATGTTTAAAATATATATAACATGTATTTGCTTTACTATATTTATTGAGCCATGTATATTTTAATTTATAACTTCAGCTGGCCAACGATTCTTTATCGAGAGAGATGACGACGTGACGTAAATTACAATATTATGCGTCGTCATGGGAACCACCATAAGTGACTAGGACCTGGTTATATATACATAATATTTAACTATTTAAGTTATTTTTCTATTTCTTATATCCTATTACTTTAATTGATTATAAAATTGTCGTATTATTTATAGGGTTTTTATTCTCTAAGCCCGCTAAGGTATTGTATTATATTTTTATTTTTAATTCAATTTTCCATGTTAATCAAATTTAAGAAATTTAATTATAAATTAGAATAATTTAAAATTGATTCAGAGTTTAATAAACAGTTTAATTCTTGTTGTATACCTTTTTAGCCAAACCTAGCTTATAATACTTTGATGTGCGAAAAAAATATTTATTTTATAAACGAAAGTAGAAATTTAATTATATATCATAATGATATGTTCTTAAACGAATAATAATTGTACATTAGTATATTATTACTATGTAGTTACAAATAACTATTTTTGACTTTGTATTTTGACAGTTCTATTCACGCAGTTAAAATCATTTTTATTGAAGTGATAAGAATTTAAAGTAATTTAGTTATATTTTAACTGTGATTTGATTACAGAAAATTAATCTAATTAATATTTTTATATCTGTTATATAATTTAAATTTATTATTCGACTCTTGATTAAAATAAGTATTTAAATTAATTTTTGTATTATTTTTATATTATAATATAGTTATTGAAAAAAATAGTTGTTTTGAAATTAACAGTATACTTCAGAAAGTAGATTACTTTAATTTGTTGTCATTTATTCAAAATAAATTTTAAATCCGTTCTTGACAACCGTTATAATTCTTTAACTTTTTGTCTATATACCTAACTGCTCTTAACATGCATTCTCAAATCATTGTTTTCCGCTTTCGGACAAATGATTTCCCGTCCGCACAATTGTCGGTCAATATTTCGTTGAATAATTTTTGTTTCTCTGCCTATATTATAAATTTTCCTAGACGTCTATTTATATTGTTGTATCGAACAAATATACATCTGAATTCGGATTGACTGAATCTGAGAAAACGATGGCGCGATGATTTCGTTTAAGTATATGTATAAATATAACTGGACAATATTTTTATTATATTTTTCTTCTCTTCAGTTTTGACGTATATAGTAAAATTTACGAAGGAATATAATTAATAATTATTATTTATTTTTTATATATTAATAATAGTTGAACGACTTAAAAGAATAAAGCCTGCAAACGCATCTAACGTATCTTTTATTTGTAGGTATATTTTATATACACTGCATCAGGATTCATACAACACTAAAAATAAAAACAAAAAAACCAATCATTGTATGTCATTTCGTATATTATTGTTCCCACCTAAATTAATAGTTATTTTCTTTATGCATATTTTATACTGAAGACTGCAGCACTGGTTTGACGTAGCGGGGCCGTGTCTTATACGATGAGTCGCGAATAACAATATTTTATATTGTATTCTATTTAGTGCGGTATATATTATATTTCATCTAATCCATCTGTCATCATTGTTGTAAACGTTTCGCAGACCTAGTTTTAAAAGTAAAATATAAATTATGTTCGTCAGTGAACAAAAAAAAATCCACGATTAAAAAACACGCACCGGCCGATATTACTTCGTATGTATATAATGAAATGTTGTGTACATAACACTATGTAGGTACCATTACCACTGATATCATATCATTCAGCCGTGTCGTTGTCGTGCGGAGGGCAGACGACTTCGGATCATTATTTCCGCATGCTCGCCGCTGTAGTATATAGTGATTTAGGTAGAATGAACCTATATACAATATTAGGTACATGCCGTGTATATTAAATGACAGCCGGGCGACCCACATCCGCGCGGACGGCTGTCCGTTATTGTGTTTCGTGTTCGTTTTTTGTAGGTGCGATGCACTAGTGGCTTCTGCGGTAGTCGTCGATTTGTTATTGTCTGTCGGTCGGATACTCGGATCTCTGTAATTCGCTGTTGGTAACGATGATGTATAATAATGTGATATTATCCATACGTGTTTTATAGGTACAGCCACAGTATTATTCTGTGGTATGGCTATGATGCGTATTTTACATTAATACATATAATATAACCCGATACTAATATAATACGTAATAATGTCTTACGCATCGACGACAAACGTGTTTGTATAATATTTTTTATTTATAGTATATTATTATACACTGTACAGTGTACACATATATATAATGTATTATGGTATTGGTATAGTTGTATTTCTGCGGCAGACATAACTCATAGTTACGTGAAGATCGCTATATATTTTTTTATTCTTATAAACAGAAAAATAACGTTCATATAAACGCAACAAATTATCGTCCGATGATCATATTTCAATATAATGTATATTTTATGATACTTTTTTTAGTGGTGCAAAAAATTGTGAATTAAGTTTTCTATTTGTTTTTTTTTTTTAAATTCTCGATCGTATTATTATTCAATTGATCTATTTTTCTTAATTTTTGGGATATGATATTCATTATTATTAATTTTTATATTTTTTTAAGTTTATAATATTGAAACTGTGTTGACCTATATTTTTATTGTAGATATTGCAGTGTACATCTCTCGGTTGCCATATAAAAATGTACGGTTTATTTAAAATGGTTAATTATTCAAAATGAACAAATAAAAATATAATACTCTTTTATTCTTTTTTTATACATTTTCAATTATATTGTATTTAGTAGTGTTTTGAGTTAGTGATCTTGTTTGCAATTGTAAATTATTATTTATTATTTAAATATTGTAGTTATCATCGTTTCTTGATTACATTGAAGTCATGTTTATACATTTTAATTTAAATGGTAGACTGCATAGTAGTGTTAAATTCGTATAGGTTAACTTAGATTCCAAACTATTAATTTGTTGAGGTTATATAATATAGTTAATACATTATATTTATATATTTGTGTATGAAGTATGAACATTTGTCAAGATAGACGCCGTAGTTATTTGGAATTTCTTAACTGGACTCTGTCATAATTTTTATAAACTGTGCAGTTATTTCATTAATGTGTAATAAAAATATAAAATGTATTATTTTATGTATTTTTATTTAATATTCTTTATGACTATTAGCGTTCTGGTATTTATATTTACAGCGAGAACGAAAGTGCTATAGAATTAAACTACTGCATTTTATACTGTTTCAGTATTGACCTATCTATGGGGATTACGCACTATTTTTAACTTAATAATTTATTGAACTCTTTAAAAAATAACTATATGATGGTATGTTAATTCGTTTTATATAAATATATATTCGTAGTCATCGATTTTTTTCCACAATCGATGTCGATTTTATTCATTTTATTCTATACTATCGTGCCGCATCGCCCCTCGAACGGTATTGCCATTTTAAGACATGCCGCCGACGTACGCGCGACTGGGATTGTGTTTTTTCGGTCGTCTACGTATTTCATTCACACTGTATGTATACCAGCTACGATGCCCAGTTCAGATTTGTATATATATATATATTTTTGCACTACGTACATAGGTACACATATCGGGTATTTGAACTTGAAGGTCTTTGAACGATATTTTTCGCTTTGTTCGCCAATTACCGATTTGTTCTATTGGTGTAATACGTTTTTCTACATTCGTTCCATGTAACAATATTATTATTACAACATTGAATCAAGTCGATTAAAAACTAGCGTTCGGCAATTACATCGTTATCTAGACGCACAAAACGTCTCAAAGACGACACGTCAACATTATATTTTTAAAGCCAATTATTGTTTTTAGTATAAATCGATACTAGCTCTTTTTGTGTTTTGATTATACTTTCAGAATATTTTTGTAGTAAATTTACAAATGCCTCGTTAAAAAAAAATAATTATTGATATTGTTTTTATTAATTTGATTAGTATATAGATATCTATAATTATAATACTGGATTATAGGTAGGTATCTATATTAAAGATTGAAATTTATAGTATAATTTTAGATTTTTATAAACGCAAGACGTAATTTGGGTTAAGCGGAACCAATTTTGTCTTAAACGAAAATGTATTATTGTATTTTTGTAAGACAGAAATAACACATGCACGTGTGACATCAATGTACCGATTGTACCGTTTTTGATACTTAATTTTATGAATTTTCAACTATATAAAAATGATGCTTGTATTTAAAATTTATATTTTCCCGTATCATTCAATAACTTGCTTATAGTAATATAGTGCAACTGTGCAAGTTGTTTTTGGTTATATATATATTATGCTGTATACGTCATTTAGTTATGTGTCATTAATTACATTTATAAATACAAACTAAAATCGTAACTCATAGGGGCGTATACTAGTTCCGTGACGTCGTTTCGCAAATAGCTGCTGATATAGATACCATGTTCGTACCACCTAGTGTCAGAGGTACGACGGTCGACAGGGTTTCAAATAATATATTAATCGTATAATTCTGTTGTCCTGTGTAAGAATAAAATAAAAAATACTGTAAATTAATATATTTGTAAATCACACAATATGCTGTATTTTGTAAAGTTCTTGCGTCATTCGTGTTTAACAGTCGTTATACAAAAAACGTAAAAGACACCTTTTACAAGGTCAATGTTATAATACGCAATATTTTTCTATTATTTAATTCGTAAATGTTCAATTCAAAACGGCGCACTGTTCGCTTCCGCGCGTTACACATTAACTGGATCGATTTGCCATTTTGCGCGTAGTTGTGATTTATTCTCCTACCTATAATTAATACAGCTATAGGTACAGCCTATACATCAATACATCACACAATATACCGCAGCAATACTTGCTGCAGTGCAACACGCGTATGTCTCCATAATAGTAATTATTACCGTCACAACAGCGATAATAATATCAAATACAATAACCGTCAATTATAACTCGTGTTGTCTGTATTATAGTGTTTACACATATGCACATCTCGCATTGGGCTCCGCGTGCTGCTGCAGTTTTGCAACGAGTTAACCACCACAACGACAGTCATCAACGATAATAATAATAATTGTTTTATCCACATAGTGTGTCGAACACGAAAAACGCATCAGCAGCACCGGTACACCACACTGTATACCGTATACGTAGTATATATACACACCTAAATATTATGTTATATGTTATAATATATGTGTTGCACTGTTGCATCACTCCGTATTTTTAATATAAATAAAATATATCTATATCTGCATTCTGCACCACCGCGCGACGTCGGCAGTGCATAATAATATATAATATATTATAATATTATATTTTAAACGTGTACACTGAATAGCTATTGTATAGTAGATTTTGCAACCGTATAGTTTTATAGCCTTAAGCTCGCACACGTAATACAGCATTGGGTTCGCGCATTATATATTTCATGAATATACTACCTGCGGGAGTAAGCGATTTTTTTCATGCGAATCGATCGGTATCTTCAGATTTTCTGGGTATATAAGTATTTTTGTTTTGTAACCACTTTTCGCATATAATATACCTACTATATTTTATTGTAAATTTTTTTTAATGTTATACTTGCAAACCTGAAAACCTCTCACTTGTAGTGATTGTTAAACAAAGACTAATTAATTAAATTAAGGAGTAATTTTAATTTTAAATTCTCAAAGAAAATATATTTGGGACCATTTATTTATTGCAATAACGTAAATCAAAATGTAGACAAAGATGAACTATATGTAATATTTATTAAATATTTAAATTTCTTATTTCTTATTTATATTATTTGTTTTAACAAAAACACCTATTTAGTCAAATTTAAAAAAGTTGCTGAATTAATAATTGTCTTGCGTATAACATACCAGTAGTATACTAGTTATTTTTAAAGCTGTAACTTCAATAGATGGGACTACGGAAGGTAGTTGGTCAATCGTGAGCAGAAAATCCTTTTAGATATTCCCTTACACTCCTTATACAGGGTCATATAGGGACTGTTACTTTATTGTACATAAGTACTCCGGTCTAAAGTTGATTTTTGCAGTTTGAAACGGTAACAGAGACACACAGTATTCACAACCGCTTATCCTCCAAAACAATGATCAAAAGTATAATAATATAATGTTTGTACTAGCCATTAGGTCGTACGTGTCGATATTGTGTGCAATTGTCGTCGGTGACGGCACAATAAAATTTGTGCCTATATAATGTTTTTTTTAATTCGTTGTTAATGTACATGGCACACACGCCGTCTACCTATAAATTGTCCGTGTCATAATATATAATGTTGTCTTTATTATTGTTCTTGTGGTTGTACTAGTAATCGTTTAGCATCATACTTATAATTATAATACTAAATTTTGCGTTTTGCGTTTTAATATAATTTGCAACTGACAATTGTTTAACGAAAAAAACATTCAACTATTAATTTTTTTTTTAAACGGTATGTTTAAAAAACAAAGTAATTTTCTTATGTCCATTAAACATTTTTCACCCAATAGTATAGGTATTATTAATTGTATTGTATTTTAGAAAGGACTTTAATAATAATAATATTATTGGGTATTGCTATTGCATTATATTCCGATTCGATTCTAGAAGCTTGGCAATAACAATATAATATCTGGTATTTTGGTCTAAGCGATACCTCGGACATTACAAACTTATTTACCAAAAGCTGTTTGATTTAAATTTTAGTATTAATTTATTACATGTTCTTATTTACTGTTGATGGATGTGTATTTCTGGAATGAAAGGTTTGAAGATTAAGTTTTACCTATAACCTATATATTATGTAGATTATGTATAGTAAAATATAATAATATAATATAGTATACATAATTAATGGTAGTATCAAATAAGTATTTATTATTATCCGTGTATTATAATATGACGTGTATTTTGTACTTTTATACCTATATATTACCTATAAGTCCGTCCTATACACTTTCAATATTATTCAAATTAGTGTATCTTCGTAGGCTATATAGTATATAGCCTATAGCTGTGTAATGTGTATATTATGAAAATTTCAAAACACTATTTAAACTAGACAAACTTGAAAATATGTTTGTTGAATGTCAATTATTATATGATAGCTTTAATGAGTAGTGTGTTATGATAAACTGTTATTGACATATTAATATATTATTGAATAAAAGTAAAAGCTTTAATTATAAATATTAAAAGCTAAACTATCTATGTATAATATAAAATATATCATATATATACGACATTACACACACACACACACACACACACACACACACACACTCACTAACTCTTACTTATACGGGCTATACGTTTTATTATGTGAATAACACTAAACAACTTATAGAGATCACGGGTCAGCTGTGGCACGTACCAACGTAGTGTGTATGGCTTAATTTTGTCTACTCAATTTTAACCTTTTTTTTTGCCTCTCCATGACCTAGAATCGAGAAAATTGTTTCGAAATCGTTTAAATGGCTATAATTTCATTTCATTTCATTTTTTCTTTATTTATTATTGTTATTACTTTATAATTTTTGGTAGTGTATATTAAATACAACCCTATCCACTATAACCGTATTTTGTCGCGGTCGTGCAAGCCGGGGTCGTGACAGTGAAAGTGTCTGTGGCACACAATCGTTTGTTATTATTGTATGGACGTGAATCTTCTACCCGCCAAATTAAATTTGCAGATTTACCTATGTTCAATTGTAGGCCACGATGTCATGCGCCTAATCTGTTAACATATTTTTAACACTGTTACCATCTCAGCTGAATTTTGATGTGAAAATTCCTATAAATCCTATATAATTTTGAAAAATTGATGTTACTAGTAAATTCAAGTTTAAAAATATTACGAAAAAATATCTTATTTTATAAAAAATGTAGTAGTTTGAGTCATGAGCGTGGCATTAATTTAAGACATGTTTTCATTTGTCTTATGATCTTGTTATTTGTCTGGTTTTCGTAAGTTTTTGCAACTTTTTTTTTTTTTTATTAATTTGTTTCTATTTTTTTGTTTTTTTTTAAACAGATAATAGCCTTTAATTTGCTTTAATCATTAGATACAATCTGTAGGTATATAAAAGTAAACAATGATTTAAGTGTAAAATTTCAAATAACATCATGATGAGTGGTATAAATGTATAATGCTACTTTTAGGATTTAAGAAACTGTATATTATATTATTACAATTACCTATTACTTATTCGATATTAATGTGGGGTTTTGAATGGTAAATAATAAATATCATTATAGTTCAACAAGCTTTCACTATATTATCTTGTGATGAGTCATTTATTTTGAATAATTGTTTTTAAAGTAGAGAACCCATTGTACGTTAAACTGATTTTTTTTAAGTCATAACTGTTTATGAAACTGAAGTGTGTTGAAATTGTGGTAATGAGTTTTTCTATTATCATAAAAAAAAATAAACAATTAATATTTTAAGTGCATTTGTAAGTAATAATTTTATAGTTAAATAATAATAATTTAAATTCATTTAAAATAAAATCTTATCATATCCTTTAATTACATATTTTATTGAAATATTAAAAATATAATATAAATTTAATTAATTTAAAAGAAATGAGGACATTACAACTAGAAGTATCAATGAACAGAGTATATAATTTTAAGTGTTCAGTAGAAAGATTATACTATTATAATGTATTTTTATTTTAATGACAGGAAATATAAGTCGTTATTGTCAAACAATAAAATAATACTATCTTATTTGTAATTAGTAATTATACTAATTAACGTCTTTGTGTATACTATACGAGATACTATATTATATTGTATTGTTCAAAATAAATAATAATTATCAACTATGATTTTTCTGATGAAATGAATCGCATTCTTGTGCTTAAGACATCATAATATTATGTTTAATTTTTTTGAATTATAGTTGTAATTAAAACTGTTTATTATGAACTTATATATATTTATTATAACGCGTACTGCGTACATATATAAAAGTGCATCATATCGGCGGAAAGTGATATTGTAACCACAAACTGTTTGTAGTTAATATCTCTTTTGTTCACTGATACAAATATATTTGCAGTATATAGTATTGTGGATTGCTCGAAAGCCTGACAGTAATACCAACAATGAAAATAAACTTCATAAAAAAATTATTTAGGCTTATGTATTGCGGTTAGTTGCTTAGATACGGTGCATTACAATTTCCAGCGCTCAGTAATGATAATTATTATATTGAACGACGGAGTCAGGCTGTGTACTGTTATATACAATTGTTTGCAGTACATTGAACTTGGCCCATACATCACACGAAGGAACTATAAAAATAAAATAAATCTGTTTTTTTCAACTCCCGTGTTAAATATAGCTGCTACTGTACTGTATAGTTAATCATTTTTCGTTAAAAAAAAAATTCGATTCAATAAAATTGTTCTAGTTAATTATACACTACAATTTTGTACAACTTTATCGTATTAAATCTGACCTTGAAATAAAGTCGAATGTAATGCACAATAACGAAAACAACAGTTTCAAATAACGGGCAAACATTTAAAACTGCATTAATTATTACTTCTTCACGTTTTCTTTTAAAACTTGTTTTAAAAGTATAGGTCAACTGTTATAATTAATATGTTTTAGTATTTGCTATTCATTACTATTAATATTAATATATTATAATATAATATAAATGATTAACATAATATCGTATATATAAATCTGTATAATTTAATTCATTCACGAGATTTAATTGTCTAATGAATTTTTATTTATTGATTGTTGTAGGATTCGGGAGCCGGCAGTTCGTTGGACGAAGATGAGCCGATTAAAACCAATCGCAGGTAAGAAAAAAATTATATAAGATGGATCTATAACACGTTGATAACTGCGTACAAAATACGTATCCTTATGCTTTTGCATAAAATAATATATGTGTCTGAGTGGAACTTTGCCAAAACGGTTAGCCGACAAATGTCCATAATGCGACCTACGGTTATAAAACCTCTATAGCGTGTGCGCGTGTGTGTGATAAGTATTTGCTACTGTTTCATCGATTTTCTAAACAACTCAAGGATACTGTAGCCTACGCCTGGCACCAAAAATAAATCTAAGACTTTCACCCAAAATTGTTGTTACCGCGTTGCCTTTATTGTAGCAAACAAATTTAGAACGGAACTAATTGCAACGGTTTTTTATTTTCCTGACAATAGTGCTCTTTACTTGAAAGACCTTGAGTGTGTTATTACTAAATATCTATGTACTATGTAACAGATTGTATTTGTCGGGACTTACATGATCTAGTCGTAATATTACTATAAGTACTTGTGGGTATATAAAAAACAGATCATTAATACGTATCTGTACATTTTTCTTCAGTTTCTTATTTTGTCATATTATAGTTGTAAAAGTAGTACTTACATTTTCATTGAATTTATCTAATCGTCTTATATAAAAATCTAAAATTTCTGTATATCTGGTACTATTTATAATTTATTTAGTTATATCAACACTATCACAAAAAATGCAATAATTCAAAGCAAGTTTTTACAATTATCCGCTTCAAATGTATAATTATTATGTCATTTGGTTGTTTTTGTTGATGTTATTATGACAGTTATATTGACAGTACCTGTTCTTTTGATGTATTTAGGAGTTGTATATAGTAATTGTTTTTTTTTGGATTGTGTCTGCGTTTGTCATGAACTTTTTTAAAACATACATTATAATACATATGATGTTTAAAGATACATACTATGTTGAAATGAATCTGCACGTGACTATATTAATACTAATAAATTGTTGACTATTATTGTTAAAAAAATGTATTGAATATTTCAAAAAAAATACACGAGCTTCATTAAAAAAAAAAAAAAAAAATGGGCATAGGTAACAAAAGTCAACTATTTTAACATTTTATAAAAATAGTATGTAACTACATAATATGGAATTTTTATACTTATATGAATTTTCGTTTTACATATTTATATATATTTATATTAGTAAGATTACTTTACTGCAATTGGCGATATACAGCTTTTAACCTTGATTTTTAAATCTATAAGGGTTAAGCTAGGTTAGGAGTATAATGGTTGTAATAATACCATATAGTTACATAACATAACAATATTATATTTTGTATTGATAATTAAATTATTTTGATTTGATCATATTCTCGGGATTAAAATAATTAATCTACTCGATATCGGCGGATATAATGCAAAAGAAAAAATATCTAAAAATCTGTATTACGAAACATCAAGTGATCGAGTTCAAAACGATAATATTTCTATTTTATCTATGTATTTTGTAACCATTTCTTTTTAGGTTCTGATTTAATTTTATACCGTTTTAATTTACATAATTCATCTTATATTCTTAATTATATTCGTAATATTCTAATTTTGACGGACACATATTTTATACTTATACGTATGTATAATATATTAATATAATTTAAAGCTAAATAATTTTTAAAATATCATATTATATCGTAAAGTATATACTATTTTGTTAGTCATATTTTGAATAAAAAATAATGAAAAACACTTTAATATGTTGATTTTGATGAACGAACTCATTAGTTATTTATTTCACAATTCGTTGCCGCAAAATCATAATGATTTTCCATTCAATAATAATTTATTTTGACATAACATATCAGCTAATAATGACCTTGTGGCTTATGCACATTAAAACAGGTATCGACCTATAATAATGTTAATAAAAGTGTTATACCTAGTCGTTATTATTCTGTATTTCATTAACATATTTTTCTTTTAAATCGTTAGGTATTATCTGTAGTACGATACTCCGAGATGACGCTAACTCGTAAACGGTTCGTTTGAAGCGACGTCCTTGGTCGTTCCAAGGTCTAATATCGTTTAGGTCTAAAGAGCAATAACGAAGGCGATAGAACAGTGGGTACTTGATCAGGACCACCGAATTCAATAAATTTTAATTTATTGTAAAACCGTATCGGTCACTGTGTTTCTATGCAAAAAACATTATTATACATAAATAAATATATTAGCTTATACCTGTATATAAATATGTTCATGCATACGAAAATTTGCACTCAATACTATGTTATGCATATACTTACTATCTAGAAATGTTGGCTTAAGTTTAATCGTTATGTAATATTTTTACATTGGTTTTTGTTATTATTATTATTAGTGTTTTCTTACCGGGAATAAAGATACTCGAGAGCATCCGGAGAAATCTGCATGTCTTAGTCTTAATAATACTCATTTACACTAATGTAATAATGTATATCGTGACAACGATTTATTAAGTATACTTATAAGTTATAAGTTATAGAAATATTACGTCATTTTTAATCGATTGTTCATCATCATGTTATAATATATTAAGCAGCAGCACTTAGAAGATGGCCGAAATTAAAAAATACCTAATACTTATATTTTCAACACTTAAATATTTAATATTTTATTATAGTGTAGTATTATTTAAGTTATACCAATTACATTTCGAAAAGATTATACAAATTATTGACTCTTATATTATAAGAAAAACCAATTGATGTATTAACTTTACTACGTGCTTTATTTAAAAAACTTTACACACGATCACGAATATAATATAAATTAAAATTAATATATATATATAATTTATACATAATTTTCAATAAGATATAATTTTAATGAATATTTTATAATACTATTTATTATTTCCTAACTCAATTTGTACATCTATTAAATAACATAATTTAAACCGTATAAATTTTCTTGATATAATAATATTTGTTGTGTAGGTTTTTGCCTTGAAACTATACAAATTCTCCAATAAAAGGTTGTCACCGTCATTCTTATTATAGTATCGTTAAATTTATAAATTGCAGTCAAATTTTTTTTATATATAATTGATCATAAATGATAATGTATCTATGTCAGATAGATAATTGATGAGTTTAGGTTAAAAGAGAAGTTATACATAAACAGTAGAAAATAACCAGTTGTGTAAATACGGATTGTAACAGTATTCTGATATACATTATATGGCTAAAGACTTTTTTTTAGATTTATTGTTTTAAAGGAGAGAAAATAGAGATTTAATACTACTGCAGCTAAAAAAACCTTCTTTAGTTTAAAAGAAAATTTTTCTAATTTAATTCACTCTGTCGAATGATTATAATATAAAAATCGATCTTTTCCAATAATCCTTATATTTTATATGTAATATAATATGAGTATTTTTAGTACCTTGTTATTTATCAGTACTAACAGGTTATAATTATGTTTTACTTCCACAAATTATGATGTTATATTGATTTTTAATTAATAAATTTCAATATTTTCAAATTTAAAGGTTTATAATTATAAGAGGACGTTTTACCTGCATGTTTTGTCTCCGTCTTACAAACGTACAATATGCGTAATAAAAACAGTTTCACACTGGTAAGGACCACTCAGGCTATATAGCCCAAGCTAAACAACCACATTTTTACACTAAAATGTGATTTTTGACTATGTAACATAATCGTTTTTATTTTTTCGATATCAGAACTATACAAATAGTATTCAAGTTTAAAAAAGACAAAAATAATAGATTTTGAAACGATAAGAATTTTTCGTATTAGTGATATCAAAAAATTAAAAACTATGTTGTACAGCCAATGTTTTCTTTTTTATAGTGTGAAAATTGGATTGTTTAACTTGGAC
Organism: Rhopalosiphum padi; assembly: GCF_020882245.1. Classification (NCBI taxonomy): domain Eukaryota; kingdom Metazoa; phylum Arthropoda; class Insecta; order Hemiptera; family Aphididae; genus Rhopalosiphum; species Rhopalosiphum padi. The sequence goes on along the minus strand of NC_083598.1, from coordinate 3,281,942 downwards.
TACAGCCCTAATGGTTCTTGCTTGTGTAAAACGGTTTTCACTATGTTGTACGTCTGTAAGACGAGATAATACAGCGAGTAATGTATCATCTTAATGACTATTGTTAAAAGATATTTATACACGAATACACTTGTGATTTATTAAGTTTGATTTCATATCTCAATACTTGTAACAAATTTGTTTTTTATTTAAAAAAATTAAAGATTTATCTACTTATATATTCTTGAATCGCTTACTTTTGCAATTAAAGAGTTTAAATTTAAACAATACCACTTGCGCGTATTAAGTCATGTGACCTCTTGAATAAACAGTTTAAATTACTGCACCTACAGGTTCTTTTAATTTATTATCGCAGACAAGAAACGTTATCTTAGATTGTATAACCGACAATAATAATTGCTATATAAAAACAGTAGTTGACCCATTCGCCATTTTAAGTTAATTAATTTTATGATCAATGCCTTTCTTAAATTTGTTAATACTACTGTATATAAAATCTACACATACTATTAACTTTTGTAATATTTTTAACTAAATAATACGAGTGTAAAAATGCGTTGTTTTTATTAAAGTTTATAAGATAAATATTAGATAAATACCTACAATTTAATCCGTATAAAACAAAATCAATGTCCTTGTTTTGGATTTCTAATTATTATTTTAACTTATAGATTACCGGTATTGATCAATTTTGTGGTTGTGCAGTCGTGGAGTAATGTTCTATTCGTTTGTTTATGTGACAAATGTTTTTTTTATTGCTCTCTCACTATTTTATAAAGCAGTAAACGCTTTAGGTAGAATGAAAAAATAAATGACAAGTCTGCCCTAGTTTTGATTTGGTTATATTTCCGTCGTTTAGCTACACGTCAATGAGCTTGATCAATCGGGTCAAACCTCTATCAATGATTTCTCAACACCACTACCTAATGTATAGTTCTATATAGCTATTTTAGATATAAGTAGAAAAGTATTTATTTTTACCATTTTTTGCCGTAATACTAAAAACATTCACGGTGTATTTCATTCATTTACACTTTGGTTGCGGTGAATCCGGTGGGTTATTTTTTGTGTTTGATCGTGCAATGATTACTTTCTATCGGAAAAATACATAGAATTTCATTTTCTGTGGCCTAAACCCCGTGGTAGCAATTGTTCAACGGAAAATCATTTCATATAGTTGTAGGCGTTCGTCGCCAATAAGACTTTCACGTTCCAGGGTTGATCAACAACAATAGCCGATGATAATTGGCGAATTTCACTGTATTTTTATTCCCATTCATACAACTGCATGGTTTCTATCAATAGATATTTTTCGTTTTGCATTTCTCTATCTGTCTTTGTTAAACGCTCGGGATAGCCGATGTCGATTTCCATGGTTGCGTAATTGACGAAGGCAAAATCATCATTCACCAATATAGTCTTTCCGTCCGCTATTTTATATATGTATATAATAGGGCTATATCTTATTTCACCAGTCACTTCATATATATCAAAGCGGAAAGTCGCATTCAATTTGCCTTTTAAAATAGTTGTGAACAAAAAAAAACGTTTTAATTATTGCATCTTTATCCATAAAAGCCAATTCGCCGATTAACAAAAAGTTTTGAAATTTTAAATAATATATTTAATATATACCTATCTGTCAACTATCAACTATTGTGATAATTTATCATTGACAAATAGCGATCCTTTATTTTTGAAAAAACTAAATATTCGTAAATAATAATCAAAACTACAAATAGTTTCTAATAATTATTTACAATTTCTGTCTTCATCAGTTGTTATTGAATAAATGTTTTAAAATTACATTATCATAAGTTTACAATAAATCACCAATGCTATATTAGTATATTTTGGTATTTGTTATAACTTGTATAATGTACGTGCTTCTTCTTCTTTCATAAAACACGAAATCTACTATTAATTGATATAACAATCACATTTAAGTTTAGGAAATATATACCGAACACTATAATGTATATTATTATGAGAACGCTAGTACGCTACACCTGCATGTATTGTCTCCGACTTATACATGTAAAATAGGTATATAGCAAAAACTGTTTTGCGTAGGATAGAACCACTCAGGCTGTACTGATAGTTAAGATTCCAAATTTATATACAATATAGTTGAGATTAATATCTGTGAAATATCGTTTTTATTTTTTAATATCACTTATACCAAAAAAAGTTCTTATTGTTTCAAAATCTATTATTTTTGAATTTGAATAACTTTTTTTATATTTCCGATATCCAAAAAATAATGATATTTTACAGCTAAAGTTCTTCTTTTTATGTGGTATTTCATTTTTTAATTATAACTGTAGCTTTTCCGGTTCTTTCCCGCGCAAAACAGTTTTTGCTTTATTCTATGAACTTTTAAATTTATAAGAAATAATTAATTCTATAAGATCATTTTTCTTTGATTTTAGTATTATATCTTATTCAATAAACATCATAACATTGTATAAATTGATTAAATTTATAAAACATATTTTTTTTTACCTACATTTATTCTGAGTTACAATAATAATCTTACATTCTTACGGATGGTATATCTTTTAAATTTACAAATTATATTTTGGTAATACCATAATAATATTTTTTAAACATGATTTCCTACTTTGATAAGACTGATAAGTAATAAACAAATAACCATAGATAATAAAGAATATTCTTTATTATCTATGCAAATAAAACATTTTGTTATTGATAAACGGTTTTTAAGATTATGCAACAAATTTACATTTATATAAATAATATAATATATTGTACACATAATTTATCATCATAATTTCTTTAGTTTTCCAAAAAAAAAATATAATTTTATTTGTATACCTACATGATTGTTATTATACTTAGGCTTAGTATTTTTATAATATGCTATAGATTACTTTTTCATTTATTTATTTTCATTGTATATCTTGAAACATGAAACTAATTTAATACTTAGTTATAATTCATAATTGTTATTCCATATGATCCAAATGGGTATGGTTTATGTAAGGCATTGCATTTACAAACATATAGATAAAACTATATATATAATATATATATATTTAATAATAATAAGTAATAGTTATTTAACTATAATAGTTAGAATTATTATGGATATACCTATTTATAATTGATTTAAAAAAAATACACAATAAACCATTTATTATTTAAAAAAATTAATTAAATATAGTTATAATCAAAAAATTAATCTAAAGAACTTGCTTTACCCAAAAATAATAAATATTTTACCGGCATGCATTATTAAATAAAAATATAATTATCGTTATTTTACTGGTTTTCGGTATTTAATCGAAATCTACTAAAATGTTCAAAAAATAATTTCTGCTATACTGCTGTATTGTCTGCATTCAATTTTAAATAATATCTCTAAAATATAAAACTCTGAAAACAATGAATTATATAATTTATGTCAATATAAAATCTGAGTATTCCTCAGTGTAATGCACTGAGTGCATGGGCAATTTCAAAAATATCGTTAATCGGGATCATGTTGTTATTGTATAATTATCTAAATTTTTTGCCCTTTTCTGCGATGGCGAGTTTAAAGTTTATACTACACTTGTATTATAGGTACGAATAGAGGTATATTGTTAATATTTACAAGAATAACTCAAGCGAGATGAATAAAGACGACGATGAGGTCATATTAAAATTTAAAGTATATCATTTCCTGCTGTTCACAATAACGACATTGCTATAACATAGTTATCGCCAGTCGGATGAAACTCATGTGTTGCGGCTACTATATGTTACTACCGAAATAAAGCGGTGACATAACATGCGCGTGCGCGCACATACACACACATATACATAATATTATATTTTTGTATACTACATACATAGAAGATTCGTCCGTAAATTCGATAATTAGGGAAAACTTCCAGTTGCGCAATATGACCTATTGTATATTCGTCCGGACACCATGCGGTTGACGCCTGCGACAAAAATTTCTCTTTTCTGCTGAAGAATAAATATTAATATATATATATATTATATATACTGTACTGATTGTACCTATTCCATTTTCTTCGCGAACATGCAGTATATTTCGGCCTTCATTATCATAATACTGCCAGAGTTGATGTTTTTCAAATTGTTATTATTCCTTTTTTTTAATATATATTATTTAATTTATGTTCTATTTAAGTTATTTTGTACTCGCTCGTGAAAAAAGATATATTTCACACACATGTAGCATGATAGAACATTATTTTTTTATTGTTATTTTCTACAAAATTCGTCGTGGTATAATAATAACAGTACATATAATGCATAATACTTTTTTTTCATTAATAATAAACTTAAACCCTTTTATCTTGTATACGCTATAAGTTCGCTAAGTTTTTCCCTTATTAGTCATTGTGTACATCACTACTATAAGTCTCCCATTCATCGAATCTAATGCTTTGAAGAATAACTTCAATTACCGTCAGTTACTCATAACAATGGCCTCTTACGTTAATTATTATTATGCTCATTGTTTTTATTTCAATCTAAGTCCATTGACCTACGTCCATAGAGTCCATAGTTTATATTATACTATACAGCGTGATTCACCAAGCAGCCTCATCCCCATTTTTTCTTTTAATAACAAATTTATACAAATTCTAATTTTTGTAATTTTTAATAATACTTAATTTTTGAGATTTTTTTGTACTACTAGAGTGTCATATAGTGAAACAAACTGTATCTGTTTAAAATGAGAACCCCTTTTTACACTGCAGTAAATTACTTACGGATAAATTTTTTAAAAGGTTTGATATATCTATCTAATTTAAAATTGAACCAGGCGTTTTTTAGGTGCTTATACTTATTAGGATAAAAATCCTTAAACATTATTTCACAAATATATCAAATAGATGTATTATAAAAACTAGTGCTTATTTTACTTGGACTATTTTTATAAATTATAAATGTCTATAGATTAATTTTGATAACTAAAATTTTTAAATCACCATAGTTCTCATATGTTCTTAACCCCCATTAAGCTGAATCCTTAGTACACAATATTAAATAATTCAAAAACCAATTGTTTGAGTTTTGATTTTGATACGTTAAAGTTATCCGTTAAATAATTAAGTGTATGTGAAATAAGGGGTTCTTATTCGAAAAACAAGACGTTCGTATTCTACACAACACTGAGTAGTATAAAAATTTTAATAATTTTAAAATATGATATATTTGTATTTTTAAAAATTCCTATTTTGAATAATTTGATTACATTTTTGAAGAAGAAAAGTGAACATGCATGCTTGGTTAATCACTGCAGTATATTATCCTACCTAACATTCTTTGCACATGAATGAGTATACAATATAATAATAATAATGGTATTATGACTTTTCGCAGTTCATTAGTTGTAAATATAAAAATAAAATACATTTAATACATTTATTAGTTTATTTTAATTTATTATTAATTTAAATAAAACACAATAAATAATTAGACTTTGTAACTATATTTATAAATATTAAGTTTTATGTTTGTCATTCTAAAAAAAAGTGAAGTCCTTTGTAGGATAAATTATTATTTATTGTCTCTTATTTTAAAATACAATTTGTTCTTTGGTTTAAACTTTGTTATACTTAAGAAAAAATACCTAATATTATATGCTTTTGTACTTATAATATTATTACCTATAATAGGTACTTATTATATAGGCTAAACAAATTTTAAAAATATATAATTATAAAAATAAGGGATCTACAATATAAATTATTCTTTATTGTTTTAATGCTAAATTGTTTTCTTATCGATTTTAATCATTGATAGTCCATTAATTGTATAAACACATTTATTGACCCATAAAAAATTGATGAATCGTTATAATTCATTGCAATACTTTAAATATTTTCATTGAATAATTTTGATTTTCAAGCAAATGTCTTTATAAACTAGTTTATTGTTGAATGTTACATGTTTCGAGTTTCATTTATATCCATAATATCAATTTATAGTTCAGACTTCAAAACTTGAGTTTTTTTAAAACTATTTATAAAAATTATAGTTATTATTTTACATCTGTTTAAATAATTTTAAAAAATACGTATAGACAGTAATTATCGGAAATGCTCAATAATATTGTAATTTTGTATAAACTATAGGAGTACAGTTGTGAATATTAATAAAAAATTAAATGCGTGCGTATAAATGACGTCAAGCTAACAAGTTTTTAATTAATACCCTATTCAAAGCACATTATAACGTCAATTTCTTTTGATATCGTCTGATTAGACTATAAGAAAACTACACGCGAGAAAGCTGAATACCCCCAGGGTTGAATAAACAAAGTATATTGTAAAGTAGTAATGGTAGTATTTGACATCTTAAAACCTTCCGATTGCAATCTTAAGTATATGTCCGTACTTGTATCTGAAACGTGTTTAGATGTTATCCTATATCTATATGTACAATATCGTAGTTCTAAAAATATATGAGAAAATATTAAAAGTAAAATATGTATTATTATTATTATTATTATATGTTCATTAAAGAACATCGTCATCATCCTGAAAATTGCCAACTGCGTTATTACACTGTTTTCGTACAAATCTAGTTTTATACTTATTGTGTAAACTTAATATTCTTGAAGGACAATCGTAGTTGTTCAGTACGTGAATTTCTATCTCAAAAAGAAATCGCGAAATTAGAATAATGAAACTAAATAATATATGTATTATAATTGTTTTTTTACACCTTATTTTTGGCATTACTAATTCTTCGTGTATTGGAAATCATTGTTAACCGCTTGAGTAAACTAGGGAAATTTATTAAATATAACACTGCGCTGGAATAAGTACTTTTCTTTTTACCAAAAACAATGTCATAGTTCTATGAGTGCCAACAAAAAAAATAAAATTTTTGCAATCGATACATAAGATAAAATTACTCAAATCATAACTGTTAATATTGTCACTTGTTGCCATGAGACAGTAAAACATATCTATTTTAATTAATACATTCAACATTTTTTGTTTAATAAATTAATCACTATTATATTTACAAGAAACTAGATATAAGTTTTATTTTGTAATATTAAAAGTGCGGTAAAGTCAATAATATTTATAAGCAAATTATTAATTTCGTCAGGTGGATCGTATTTGGCGATTCATAGATTTTAAAAATAGCAATAATAATAAATTAATAATATATTATGTAACCGTTTCAATTTTCCTATAAATAAAATATATATTCATTATACAATTATTGTGTGTAAACATATTCTTTAGAAACGGTTTCTTACAGCAGCTGTTTAAAACTAGTTTTAACACTACAAAATCATCACTGCGTGTTGGTTTTTGATTCTTATTGAATTAATAATGCTGGTTGATAATATATATTTATGTAGATGAAAGTAAGACTGATGGTTTTTATCTCTAATAAATATAAATCTGACAAATGTTAAATAATATTTATTTCATTAAATGCCCTAATGTTATATAAGATTAAAGTTTCTATGATTTTATACCTATCACGCTTTTGTTGGTAATTTTTTATATTCCATATTTCCATCCGTTGTATATTTTAAAACGAATCGATTTTTTATCGGTTATTATTTTATGTATTTATATTAGAATAAATAATACATTTGTATAATTTTTACTATTAGTGTTATATAATATGCAATTCTATCTGAATATTTTATTTGCATTGATGTGAGACTAGGTATATATTTTATGGTTCTAAGAACTGTTCTTTCTAAAATTTAAATCAATATAGTTATATGTATAATGTATTAGATAGGTAGGTTTAAATATATTATCAGTAATATACAACATTTATATTTAACTTGTGTAACTTAAATTATACTTATTATTATTAAATTTAATTTGATGATCAAATTTAAAGACCTTGGCCATGATCCAGACGTTCTTACTGAAGACTATTAATTTCAATATATCTTGTTTTTCTTACAACAAAATCTAATTTATGATGAATTTTTATAAATCTAAAAAAAACCTACATTAATGCGTCAAATGTATATAATAAATGTTTCTACTTTTCGGTTCATATTTTTGGTTCTTTCTCACTAAAATATTATCGAAGTATTTGTTCTACTAATTGTGTGGTTTTGTCAATACTAATATAATAATATAATTATTATTAACTTATAAGATTTGAATTAAATAATAGATATTACAATTGTTTATATATTGTACTGTATTATTAAAAGGCTTTTGAGTTCGTTTGAGCTAATACCATAGTATTTTATTGTATTTTTTTTATGAAGATTGCGTTGTTGAAATTGTTTTATGGTTTTGTCATTCAACATTTTGCAAATTAACGGCGCTCAATAAAAATGTGTTCAAACAGATGTTTTGAATTTTTCAAATAATTCACTTGAGTCAAACTTATTTAAACAAGTGTAAACGATTGTCTGTTAGTACCCCTTTAAATATAAGTTATAAATTGTTATATGTATTCGATTTTTCCTGTTTAATTTTTAACAATTAATATTATTTAAATTAATTTTTCTTTCTAGTTTTTATTTTATGTAGTTAGTACCGGTATATTTACAATTCTTACTCTATTTTATCATATATTCATGTTCAACCGAGCTCTCCAACCTTAACCTATAAAGTAATAATGCCAACACCTTGGTTCGTCAATTAATAAAATTGACATTTTACTATCTTATAAGTCATAGACGTCTTTTCCATATTTATATCCACCTAGATATATTATGTATATAATTGGGCAATTTCCAGAAAATAAAAGTAAAATTGGCATCATTCAAAAGCGTTTATCCCTCGTAAACTTAATCGTAATTGAACCGTTTTTTAGTCCAGAAATATTAAGAGGACGTTATATCCACAAATGTTGTCTCTGTCTTACTATTATGAAGATCTTTAATTAGAGCTTTAATATTAGAGTAAATTTACCTCATCAAATTTAAAGTGAGTTATGAATATTTGAAAGTTGTAATATTTTACATAGATATAACTCGCACTTTAAAATCATAATAATACCAATAAAAGCATATGATATTTCCTAGATAATATTCTTACCTTTAAATTTGATAATAGATAAAATTACTCTAATATTAAAGCTTACATCACTAAATGTGTTCTGCTGATCGCAAATTTGCTATTATCTACGCATTAGTAAGACAGAGACAACACATGCGGGTATAACGTCCTCTTAATAACGCTTATTCTTATTGGCTGTGTCAAATACTTTGCTTAGGGACGATAAAGAATACATATAAATATATTAAACGTATGACAACAAAAATATGTATGGTATTTTGAAATAAAATATTGTATGCTCATCTACTGCAGCTTCTTTTGTGGTTCAACTATTCTTGTTTTTATTACATAACTAATCTTAAATATAATATATAACATTAGTTTTCGTTATTTGTGCGCATAACTTATGAATTGTGATTATATTGATATAGTTTATGAATACTAGCTATAACGAAACGCGTACAATAATATAATAATATTGCATTAGTACATTTATCGAAATTAGCATTTGATCCGCTTCAGCAATGTTTCCATTCACTTAGAAACTGACGCTAATCGCATTTTTCGATTCGGCTGTTTCTGGTATTTATGTAATTTGTATTGTTTTGATTCGCGCGGGCTTAACGCGGAAAAAAGTGTGTAATAGTAATACTATATTATATGGCCGTTGCAATCGTATATAATATGTAGCATTGTAGCATATATACTTAAGCTGTATAGTAGCAGGAAAATATTATTGGACAAAGTCATTGGATTATACAGAGTGATTCTTTTATCATAAAACATTCATTATATCAAAAAGTATTCATTTTTTTTACATAATTTCAAATTATTGAGAGAAAAACGTTTTTATTAAAAAATTATATTTTTAAATATTTTTTCAAGTTTTTACTTTTTTGAATGACAATATAAAGTTTTAATTTCATATTCCAAAGCAGAATAATTTTGATTGTTTTGATACATAAAAATCGAATTTAGGGCGAGTAGTTTATGAGTTCTACGTATTTAAAGTTTAGACAAGCGGAGTGGAGTGGTACGGGGTTACACCGCAAAATGTTTGTCCACTACTCCGTTTGTCTAAACTTTAAATACGTATGACTCATAAACTACTCGCCCTAAATTCGATTTTTATGTATCAAAATAATCAAAATTATTCTGATTTGGAATATGAAATTAAAACTTTATGTTGTCATTCAAAAAAGTAAAAACTTAAAAAAATATAAGGATAAAAAATATTTAAAAATATAATTTTTTAATAAAAACGTAGTCTTTTTAACAACTTGAAACTATGTAAAATATGTTTTCAAAAACATGAATACTTTTTAAAATAATGAGTGTTTTATGATAAAAGAATCACTCTGTATATTGAGTGTGCGAGTGTGTGTGTATGTGTTGTTTATTCTGTTTATAGAGTCCTTCGGTTTTCGATCATGCTTTTTTTCCACCATTACCCCGCAGCCGGGCATCGGTGTTGGTGTATTATAATAATATAGGTATACTTTTATATATAAAATACATTAATACGCATATAACAGCTCGCATCCGTCGAATTTGCTGTCGTATATTTACACACACACACACACACATATATATATATATATAACCGGTTTACCTACCAATCGGGTGGAAACGAGTTGTGCTGCCGGGTTAAGGCCTTGCTGTAGCAGCCGATATTTTCTTGCAAATATGCGCCGTGGCAATAATAATAATAATAATAATAACATTACCAATATACGAGTATGTGTTCGGAATTGGTTCGCTTTTCAGACCGTTCCCCGTTATGTTGTTTACTGCAATTTATATTATACATTTATGTTCGAACGTAGGTGTATTGTAGTTTAGGTCCTACGCCGAGTATACTAAAAATACGAATACAAGAAAAATCGGACATCGTGCCAGCCGATAATATAACACGTCCCCTGTTGCGGTGATCGTTTGCTAGTCCATTTTTTTTAACTGGGTAACTTTTTAACTCCAAACGCCCATTTTTTTAGGTATCGGTAGTTTATATTTTTTTTTAAATTGTTAACAAAAAAAAGTTGAAGTAGGAGACGGTTGAACCAATTGCTTATGTGTTTTGAAGACAATTTAAATTCGAATCTGCATTTAAGCTATTCGGCTAGACGGACTACAGGAAAAATACAATTTATGTAAAAATTTGAACCCTTATGTTGGTGTTGAGATAGCAACAACCATAAGCGGAAATTTGGTGAAATTACTGTGAGGGCTGAGCAATATATGCTCATTACACCTATATAAAATGCTAAGACCTGTACTTTAAACATTTGGGGGGCTTAGTTCCCTCAAGCCACCCCAACCGATTTTCGCCTATAGCGACAACCCATTTAAAAGTTACTATTGTAATATATAGTTAATATTTTACAGTTTCTAGTTCTCTTAACCATTTACTCGTATGTTAAACGGCCAACATAAGTTAAGTAGATAGTTGTTAAAAATAAACTAATTTGTTACTGTTATTATTGATATTAGTATGTAGTACTCTATATTCTATATAGAATAGTTGGAATTCCTAGTTATTTATAATAAAAATTATATCATAAATATTTCAAAAATACATATACAAATATGTATTATTCATTTATTAACTTCACACGCTCGTATATTATGTGTACTTTCCTATATCTGTTCAATTTACTATATTTATTCATAATTCATAGACATTTTCAGTTTTCAGATACTACATTATGATATTGAAAATATGGGTTATCGAAAAAATGTGTTGAACAAAAAAGTTATATTGTAGTGCAGTACGTCGCACCATAATAATGGATAGACTTGTGTAACTTATGAGTGCCACCTGCTGTGTCTATGATGTGTGTATAAAATATTCAATATATCAAGCACAACAGGAAATGCTTGAATGCACTATGCACAACGGGCATTCGTGAAAAATATATATTACATATATAAAAGGGGGTTGATGTATACAAGAAATTTCCTGGGAGTCGGACAATAGGTATACCTAGTTATTTATTTTACGAACTAACCCGTTTAATTTTTTTTTTAATAACTGCATATAATGACGAGCCTAGTTTTTATTTTGGACGAGATGGCTTAAGATCATTTTTATTTTCCGTTTCTTTTTCTCTATCACTCTCTCTCTCCCCTCTTTTTCCTTTATTTTTTATTAAAGTTAATGATTTTATGAAAAAAATTTGTTTTTTTAACTCAAAATAGTCAAAATGTTAGAATATATATATTATGAAAAATTCTAAATATTTTTATTTACGTATACATTCATAATAATCATAAACTGCTTAAAAGGTAGAAAGCTTATTGAATTATTATACTATTGCTATTGGCATGTCTATAACTTTATTTTTTCATTATTTAAAATAATTCAGCGTCTATATTTCATTATTTTACATTTGTTTTTTTCCTTATTTTTATTACGTGGTAGTAATATAATAAAAATATTGTATTTTTTTTTATCTGTAATTAATTCTTTAGCGTGAATAATTTAAAATTGAATAAAAATATAATAATAATAAAAAGAAAACTCGACTACTGTATTTCTCAATTTAATTATATTTAATAGTTATGTCAATTTTCGGTATATAAACTTTAAAAAAATTAGGATAAATATTATATGATCATAAATAATTAGTTGCAGCGTTGTATGCGTAATTTATTATTTATAACATTTTAATGTTTTAAAATAGTAAAAGTCAGGAACGAAAATGATATAATTATAATTTGTTTAATAGTCTATCAATTTGTACCATAACGGTTGTGCAAAAAAAAAAAGATAATAGTTCTATTATAATTTATTTCTGTATGTCGAAATCACCCGCGCCATAAATATAATATTATAATATAGTTTTCGTATAATTATGACAATCATCGTAATATATAAAGAAAATGTAATAATGTATAGTGTATGTATTCGCTCTACACGTGATGCGTAACACGCGCCTGCCACGTGGAATAATAACTATATCTATTAGGTACTTGTCAGGATAATATCCTATATTATTTTTCTCTGTTACGTAGAAAATTACCAAGATTACGTCGCATTTATATTTTTTGACTGTGTAATATTTACCAATATAGCTACCGTTCTCCCGCTTTCTTCACGTTGCGTGAGTGTCATTCACCAATAATCGTCCTGCAACTGTATATTATGTTTTATAAAATAAATCGTATGTGATAATGTATTATTGCTCACACGCACCATCCTTCCTCCTCGGTCACCGCATACAACCGTACGAAAAAAAAAAATTGATTTGCGCTAACTATCGGTTGGCAATCCACTAATATTATCTGGCTGGTGTACCGTTACGTAAAAAAGGGATCGAGATTTTTGTAAAAATTATTTAGAACTAACAAACTTTGTATAGTGGTTGGAGGTTTAGTACAATCAATATATACCTTGCCGCTGCAGTAATAGCAGCTATAATACATAATATATTAATATGTGTAACACGATAGGAACTGCACGCATGGCCTGACGACCGACACGATGATGAGGAGTCTGTGCGGATCGAATTTCTTGTATTATGACGATCGCTGCAGTTCGTGATTTATACCCAGTGCCTTCGTGTGGTAGGTACTAGGTACCCACATCGACCACATTATTATCATTATACGTCTGTTACACACACATATATATAATATACAATCGTTTCTTCATCAATTACACACGCACACGCTCACATACACACATACTAACACACATCCCCCTCGAAAAAAAAAAACAATAACACGATATACCTACAACTGCTGTGCCTACCTATATAGATGATGTTGAGTGTATTATTATGGTTCTCTACAGACAACACGTTATAATAATATTATGTAGCGCGTACCTATTGACGAAATTCTGCTGAGAAGGTACGATCCGTGACGTTTATTGGACAATAATAATTTGTACACGGGATCTACGACACACGCCGATCATTTTGTTTTTCTATGAATATCCAACGAAATATAATAATAAATAATATGTTTAGTATAATGTTTATGTAGACGTTGTACACGTATATGACATGTATTTAATGTTATGCGTTTATGTATATTATGTGTGCATTATAGTATAATAGTCATCTAACTAATTCGTCCGTCTTGACTATGTCCCGCAGGCTTAGCGAGTGTTATTTCGCCAACAAGGGTTCGGCGGCGGTGCTGTGTTCGCTCACGTCACACCAGCAACAGCAACAGCAACCACAGCAACAGCCTCGCCGTAAAAGACACCACCATCACTCGCTGCACCCGCACAGACACCAGTCGCTGTCCGCCCCGGCGTCTAGTCGGCTGTCCTCGGGCGAAGACGAGATGCAGACCCGCGCCAATGACATACAGGCACATCTGCAGTCCATGTTCCACATACTCAGGCCCGACGACAGTCTGAACATGGTAAGTTATTACGGATCCGTGATTGTTTAAGTATCTATAGGTATTTATTATTGTTGCCATTTGTTATTTAAAAAAACGCAAAGAACGTTAAAATATAATACTGGTAGATCTATAAACTTTGAATTATTAATGTGGAAAATGTATTTTACTTATCTAAATAATGATTGTAGTGTATAGCTAAATTAAGTTAGTGACGTTTATTAATAATTAGTTAGTGATATTAAATATTTTTTAAATTGTAGGTACTTCAAAAAAATGTTGGTTATTCTTTTTTTATTATCCCGCTGATTTCAAATTTTGTACAGAATATACAAAAAAAAAATAATGAATGTAGATGGGAATCCATATCACTACCCCTGCAATTACGCCTTTAAAATGAAATATCCAGCTTAATTATAATGCATTGTTATATATAATATATATAATATAACCATGTATTTAAAAGCGTCACCCATAAAATTATGTAGTATAACAACACATATTGTGTCGTGTAGATTGTATAATTATCCTGTTAGGCAATGCATTCAGTAAAGCACATTAATTTATCCTGCTATATAATTACACTGGACCGAAATCTTTTACCTCACGACTTTAAACTCGTGTGTAACCTTCACAAGGAGACAGACGATCGTGGTTTATTTTCTTAAACGTGCAAGTTAACATTTTTAAATGCAACTAACGTACCTATGCCGCTTATATTTTCTACATCCACAAGTTCGGACTAGGTGTATGTATGAGGAAAATTACGCATTCCTCATGTTATATTATATATTTTAAAATAATATGATATGTCATTTAAATAACTTGGTTTCCAATAAAAAAGTATTGTTGTTAATGTTAACATTGTACCATACTGTGTTTTCGGTGAATTGGAAGATTAGCTACCTACATATTTTATTTTTTAATAAAATACTAGTTATTAATTACACCGCAAACATTTTTCAAAACTGCTTACAAACCTAATTCAACGTGTTACATATTTTTAAATGAAAATAAATTATTATTTCAATTGTAAATCACAATTTAAATATAATATATATTTAGGTCGTTTTATAGTAATACTTTACAATTGTCGAAAATCTAATTGATAGTCGTACAGATGTCGTACTGGCAAGTCGATTCTTAATGTGCATAAAGTTTTTTTATTTGTTATTAAACTTTATATGTTGGTTGTTTTTCAATTAATTATACGAAAAATTAAAGCAATAAAAAAATGCAATTTAGTATAATATACACTTAAATATATAATGACTAGCAACGATGAGGGTCAACATTTTTATACTTCTAGAGTAACATAAATAACAAGTGATCAATCATAGATCTTTTTTTTATATTTGTCAAACTACCTTGAATTTATATACACAGCGTATTAAGTAATTCGTTTATAATTTTAACCTAAATCAATATTATAATTTATAATAGTTACACTATCCCTGCAAAACGTCTTTAAAATACCTGTATTTTATGTTATTTTTTCAAAAACATACCAATAAAAAATTCATTAAGAGGCTTCCTTACATAGCAGTTTATCTCTTAACACATAAATGATTAGCTAATAGCTTATTATAGCGACTGTTTGCTGGAAGCAATCATTAATGTAGGGGTCAAAATCGTATTATAAAATATCAAGGTCATATTCAACTAACTTGTCTGTCCCGGATAATTGGTCGATTTTTCACTGTTTGCACGTAATTGTATGTGTATATGTATAGCGCCCTGTAGGCCAAGGTGATTTTGGTTTTTCATGCAAACGTGTCATTATTGTTGCTGAAGGTCTAGATAAGAATAGTAACCGCGATCGATGAAAAACAATGGATTTAATATACCACAATAATGATTGCTAAAGCATAAAGTTCAAATTAACAAACAAATTCTCAAATCGTGGATAATCGACTTTTAGACCAAAACTAATTTGTGGATGACGTTATATTATGTCTCATTGGAAGAAAGTTTGAGGTAAGGCGACTGCGATCATCGCGGATTATAAACGTAACGCCCACCCATCAGATAATATCAGTGATGACATAAAGCTCTTTGATTTTTATCGTTGATAACTGAACAATGTATGAAACATTTGAAGGGTGTGCCCACGTAGATTTCTAATGGGGCACAATCGATACCTCTCAAACAGATATATTATTATATAGTGGGGTTGACACATTATACGAAACAATCGAATTCACTTTCACGGATGCAAGGCCGTGGTTGTATTAAAAACAAACAAAAATATTACCATATATTTATAGTAGGAAATTCAGCGGTCGAATTGCATGTGTATTTATAATAAATTTGTTGGGTATATTATCAAATCGGTGACAATCATCCTAAGAATCTGATCAACTAACTAGACTTATAATATGTATATAAACATAAAACTTCACACAACTCAATATTTTTTATGTAAAAACTCTATGAAACAGTGATTATGTTCAGAAAACCTCCTAGTATCTATAAATATATCGTGTCTTTGTAACATTATATTATATTCTATTGTTTAATTAGTTGATGTAATGAGATCTAAATTTATAGTCATTGTCTAGTTACTAGCGTATAAAACAAACAATTTAATTAATTTATTAAGGACGAAAACACTATTACTAATATATTATACCGTGTAAAATTATAAAGCAATATTGACCTTCATTTTATTCCATTTTTCCTGTGGTTTAAAAGATCTATTTACCAGTTATTATATACGATCTGAGCCCAAGTTTTCATATTTAAAAAATATAAAAACCTCTCTGCAGCTATAATTCTGTATGTGTGTATAAACTAAGATTATCATTTGGAAATTAAAATCATTTTACGGATTAAGATTAAAAAATATAAAATATAAAATATCGAATATGGTGCAATAATTTAAAAAATAAATAATTATGCACTTTGTGCTAAATTATTTTCTAAAATACTAATCTGAAAATCATACACAGTAGAAGGTTAATACTCAATAGTTCGAAATTATTATGTAAACGTAATATAGAATGTAATAATAATATGTTATAATGTAATACGTGTATACAATAAATGTAATTAAAATTTATAGTAGTTTAACGTGTTCTAATCTATTAAAATAATAATTTTATTGATTACATTTTTCCATTATATTTTTATAATTGTATTTCGATTTATTTTTACGGATAATATTACTGCTCTATTTTTTTTACATTTGTGTAAATATAATTCGTTTATTACAATAATAATAATTGATAATCGGTGCATTTTATAAAATTAAACATATACTGCTAAACTCAAATAATTTCTAGTTTCTAAACCTGTAAAAACTTGATTTAAAACTAATTAGAATGTATAAAATACCGTTGCTCCTCAAGAGATGGTAGTTATGGGACATGGGTATATTATTTTTGACGGACGCTATTTACTTGTCAATTTAAAAATATCTCGTTAATGGTGTTATAATAGCCTAGTCACCCAAGTATCCGAATAGCGTGCATGTTGATCCGAAGGGAAAATTAAAGACTTATCGACGACCGATTTCGCTTGTTTTTGATTGCGCGTTTTCACCTCTTAACGCCAATAGCCTCGAGGGATCCGCCGGGACATGTTATTTATTGTTCGTCACTATTTGCATCCGGTATAATATTATATTTTATACATATATACTATTATAACGTTAATAGTGTTAATAAACGTAATACGATGTTGATAACCTAAACCGGTAGATGTTTAGAAAGATATTTTTTTGTGTCAACTATAAGAGTTAAAACTCACTTACTCGACCATTTATCTATCCATCAAGTCCATTTAACACATCATACTTTAGTACAAAAATACAAGTTTTATTTACACGCACCAAATTTTACTGTAATAAAAATTCTTGAAGAGATCAATTATCACTGTAAAAAATAGTATCTCAATAAATATATCGGATATCGAATACATTAATCGAAAAAATAATTTTCTAATAATTTTATTTTAAATGTAACTTAATCTTTTCTTATAGGTATTAATTGCACGTGGGCGGAAGTTTTTATTTTCATAATATTTAGAAATATTTATGATAACCTATCTATAACCCGAATAATATATAGTCGTATATAGTGATGATATTATATGACTATTGAGTATTGACTATATTAGTATATTTCGTCTAACGCTGACAAATTAATTATATTGTCCAGTATAGTATTTTTGAACATAATTTGATGTTAATATTGTTTCTTTTTAATTGTTGTCTTTCAAGACATTTTTTTCCAATAAAATTATATTTTACTATAATTTTTTTAATTTATAATAATAATAATAATTTTATTTATTTTCCAACTATAGTTTAACAATTTATAAGAGAAAAACAAAATTTACATGACATTTACATTTCTATCTTTACTGATAGGGAAATATGCCTATATAATGTTTGTTAACTTAACGATATATAATATGACATGCGAGTATGTTGACTGCGAGTTAGTAACCATGTTATTATATTGAGCTACTATAGGTATGATTCAATTGTTAAAACTAAAAGGCTCCTTAGTATACAATGTCAGTAGCACTTCTAACATACTATATAGTACGCACATAATAGAAGTCATTAACTTAAAACATACCTGTATAATATTTCCGGGGTAATAGAACTTACGATTTTCGCCGCTTCCAAAATATCCTAATGACATACTTACCTATAAAGGCATATTGTATATTTTGTCGTTATTTTTAGTTTTTTAATTAAAAGCATGTTTTTCGGCAGATAATAACTAAATGTTTTTAAATATACTTTAATTTTAAAATAAAATTGTAGCTATTATATATTATGAACTTAAAAATGTTTTTATATAAAAACTTAATTTCATGTTAAATATCATGTTTCAAATTTTAACTACAATAAGTTACCAACATAAATTGTTAAACAAAATTTAAATAAATAAAAAAAATTTAATGACTTAAACTTATTAAACACTAAAAGAAGCCACAAATAATGTAATACTTAACTATTATATTTTTTTTTCAGGCAGTAAAGCTGGAAAGCGTACATTCTGGCCGTACCAGATATTTAGTTGTAGTTTCTTGTATAAATGGAAATTGTCAAGAAGAATCCTGTCTTTTGGGTCTTGACTGTAACCAAAGTACTACTATTGGGCTGGTGCTTAGACTTCTGGCGGATACCACGATCACGTTGGACGGAGATGGGTAAATAAATATATATTAAACAATACAGTGTTTACAACAATATACTGTGTATTTAGAATTTATACGATATCGTTTTAATTTTGTCGTAATTTATATTCATGACCAAGATTAAAACAAGAAAAGTTAATTTTCTTAAATAAAAATACTAATCAAGATAGTACCATACAGATAAACATTTTTTATTTAAAAATTCACATATTTTAATAACAAATTATGAATTTTTTTTAAACATAAGATATAACTACGTATTTTTGTATACATTATAGGATATATATATAAATTATACCTATAGCTACTTATGTTATATTTTAACGTTAAAATAGAATAATTACACCAAGTTTTATATGAAAACTTTTTTAAAAAGTTTTGTATATAAAAACGTTAAAGTTGTTGTCAACGCTAAAAAAAAATATTTTTTTAGTTTTTACTATATACTATAGTATTAAATTTCATAATGTTCTCGATTATGCATTTTTTAATATGCCTGATAGACTCCACTCAAGATATTCTAAATTACAATTATCTGATTGCATTTAAGTTTCGGTATGATAATTATTTTATGGATAAAGAGAATACTTATTATCTATATTCTACAAACGATAAAAATATTATCGAATACATTTTTACTATTAATTTGCATAGTAAATTAGGAAACATTAAAATTCTTAGTTGGTAAATAATATGCATTTTAAATAATGAATAATGTAAAATTATAATTTCCATACTACAACCAGTTTAGGTTAAGTTTTAAATATTTTTATCTGTATAATAATTAATTATAACAACTTATACTTATTTAATCATTTTAGCACTTACTTGAATAAAAATTTTCTCATAGTTATGTAATTCTTTAATTTTCATTCAAATTGTCAAATATTGACTTGGTAATAATTTCCTTACTTAATTTGTTTTAAATTTTAACGATGTGCATAATGTAGGCGTGACTGTATGAGTATAATATTATTTAAAAAAATTTACTGTACTGTTAATATCTTCAATTTTATCTATATTAATTTTTTACTTTACTCTTTTAGTGTTATTATATTATTTTTATTATTTAATTTAGTATGACAATATAGTTCATATTTTATGAGACCTATTGTAAAGTTCCTTATTTTTACAAAGTAATTTTTATTTTGGTTTTATTGGTGAATGGTGGCTTTTGCCAACGGACTCCCCTGAGTAAAGCACCATTATCAGTTTCCAGCTATATACATCTCTGTTTCTATACTGTACAAAAGAAAAATAACAATATATACATTTTTTATTACTTGCATCTCAATATTTAACGATCTTGCTCATAATCGACAAAAATATTGTTCTCGAATAACTTTCTTTTATTTCTTCGTCGGCTAAATTACATTTGTTTTATTTTTCAGAGGATTTAGCGTTAGCGTATGCAGCCGCCAACATATTTTTAAACCCGTCTCGGTACAAGCCATGTGGTAAGTCAACGTGTTTTATAAAATTATACCTACCTATAATTGTATGAAAATTGTTTAAGAAAATATTTTTATATTTCTCTTCGTTTATATAATAGTACCATTCTACCATCAACTTTTTAAATACTTACCAAAAATAATTATTAATATAAAAAGTATATATCTATTATAATACATATACAAGATGAATGTGTTATAAAATATTAAAATGTTTATTATTAGTGCATGAAACCAAGCCATGATTAAAATTATTTTAAAATAAATAGCATTAATAAATAATTTAAAATAAATTCGTATTTACTACTACAATAATAACTTATAAGGAATATTACTTATTAGTATATAACCTTGTTGTAGTCAATAGTTTCACAAGACGTATAACGCAGCGGACCGATAAGACTATAATACGTTGTGTTATCACATAACGAGGTACACAATTTTCGTATATTTTATAATACGCAAATACTTATATAGTTATATATCTTAAAATTACGATTTTCGACACATTTAATATTATGCTACTATGCTAGCTAGTCCCTAAAACTACGTTTCGCTCGACGTACCACTGCGCAGTTAATGGAGAAGCTCTAAGGCGGCGGCGGCGCAGCGTGACACGGTTCCCAAATGGAATTATTATGTAATTCAGCCGTGAGACCAGTTTTATATTATTTTGCAATTATCATTTTGATAACAAAACGGAAAACAACTTCGGCACACATGTTTCACCTGTAATAGATTAATGTAAGAAAAACAATCAAACAAAACTGCATTTTTGGAAGCCAGTTGATTCATACCTAAATGTCTTTAACTCTTGTTTGGTTACGCAGTGTATTTTAAATTATTGATACTGTATCGTTGATTATAATTATAAATAACAATTTATTATCAATATAGTTTATGCCTATTTATGATTCATTAATAACTCATTATCAGTTGACAAAATATACCTATTACATTTATTCATAAATTACTAAGTAATTACTAAATATATTTTAGATTTGAACGAGGCTATAAAAGTATTGATTTTATAATTTTGTATTTCTTCTATTAGATTCTGATCGAAGTGAGGAATGTATTGATTTTACAACGATGTATGTTTTTTTTTGTGTGTGTCTTATCATCACAATTTGGAGTAGAAATAATGATTTTTGATTTCAGCCCCTCTTTTAAAAGGAAAATTAATCTAGTTGGTACTTTAGGGGGTCAAAAGCAAAAAATGTCCAGTAGTTTTCAAAAGCGTTTGGAAAAACTCTAAAGAGATGACGGGAAAACGGGAATTTTTACGCATAATCAATTTTCGACAAGATCGATTTTTTTTATTTTGCTGTAACTCAAAAACGAATCATTGTAAATACTTGAATTTTCACCAAATGTTTATATTAGCGTTATCTATTTATCATTAAATTTTCAAAATATTTAAACTTATTTAAGCTATTTATAGACTATTGAAATTTTCGATTTTTCTACATTTTTTTTTGAAATACCTAAAAAAAAATTTGGCTTTCCAAAAAATCTTTTTTTTTAATTTAATACAAGGTTTATTATAAGTTGTAATTATCATAGTAAAAAAAATCAAAAATCGTTAGTCACAATTTTTGTTTATACCTAAGCATTAAAAGTTCAAATGTTTACAAAATATGTCAAAATCGCTAAAATTTGCAAGGAATTTTGAAGTAGAAAATTCATAAAATTTTTGTAATTTATATCTAAGGTTAAAAAACCCAACACAAGGTTCTCCTTAACTTTTTCTGTAAATAACTGTAAAAAAAAAAAAATCTAGCGTCGATGTAGAAAAATTTTTATGAGCGTATGAAATTTAATTTTTTACGAAATCTCGTAAAATAACGTTATATTACAATTTAAATATTATAGATAATTATTTAATATATCCTACTAATTATCCTAGACTGATAAATCATCTCCGTTCAGAATCGTTTTTTTTTTATACAATGATACCTTTTATTGCATTCAAATTTAACACAAACATTATAGTGACCTACTCTCCTTCTCTATTATACAGCAGAGCGATATCCACTTGCCCACCATTTTTTGGTCTGTCATCGTCTTTTAAAACAGTAAAAATCTTTTGACTTTAATATATTTGCTGATGTAAAAGCGAAGAAATTAGTTGGTATGTACTCTAAGAAGTCAAAATAAAAAATTGCAGTACTTTCAAAATACAAAGGACCTAGATAGAAAAAATTAAAATTTTTACACAAAACTAATTTTCGACAAAATCAATTTTCTTATTTTAGGATTAATTTAAAAATAATAATAACCATAGATACTAATACTACTACTACTACTAATAATAGATACTTGAAATTTTTACGAAATGTTTACTCAAGCATTAGTATTTTCTTTACATTGTATAATTTTCAAAATATATTGACTCTTTGAATTATTTATAGGCATCATGAGAATTTTTTATTTTTTTTAAAAATTTGTTCAATAATTATAGATAAAAAATTTAGCTTCGTCAAAAAATTTCCTGTGTGCATAAATGTGATTTTAACATATCAGAAATTGTATTTTTAAATCTCAAATGTGACATCTCATAACTACTACAATGTGATTTCCAATAGATTTTATAAACTTTTGTAATAACAAATAAAAATTAGTATTTGACTGCCTATAGGTGTTATTGTATGCGGAGTCGTAAATTTAAAAATTCAATACACGGGGAACCATGAGTTGTTATTAAAACTATATAAAAATATTAAAGGTTCATATGCCTGATTTTCTTTATTACAATATTTGAAGTTAAAATGTTAACAAAAATCATAAAAACTTGCAAAAAATGTTTGTATAGTTAAAATTCTATAAAATGTTAAATTTTAATAGCTTAAGTTTGAATTTGGCCATTATAGACTATAGTTTTTCATATATATATATATATTAATATATCATTGAATTCAAATTTAACACATTCATTATATAGTGGGTTACTCGACACCTAATATGAAAGTAGT
The DNA here is from genome assembly GCF_020882245.1 of Rhopalosiphum padi. Lineage (NCBI taxonomy): Eukaryota > Metazoa > Arthropoda > Insecta > Hemiptera > Aphididae > Rhopalosiphum > Rhopalosiphum padi. The sequence goes on along the minus strand of NC_083598.1, from coordinate 3,258,020 downwards.
ACTCACTTGTCCACTTTTACGTGCTTAAAGTTAAACTGTCTATACACAAAACGCAATTTATAAATTACAAAGATATCCTTAAAAATCTATTATTTTTGGAAATCTCTGATTACTGTTTTTCTTTAATTATTAATTCATAGCAAATTCAATTTTACTTTTTGCATTTTTTACTGAAGTCTATGAATATAAATAACTATATACATTATACATGCAATGTGTTCCGGGGGAAGTGACCGACCGACGTCATATGAAAATATACCTAAAATAATGAAGAAATACCCTTTAAAGAGGGTCTAACTTTTTTATTTTTTAAGTTATGGGCATTTCAATTTTCATTTAATATTAAACTATAAATTTAAAATATTCTTAAAATTAACCACTCTGCTTTAATATGTTACAGCATATCAATAAGTATTATTGATGTTTTGAAAAACACACTTTTATTTTAATGTATATTACAAAGAGGAGTTACATGTCAAATGAAAAATAATTTTCTCACGTGCTTATCAATTTCTTTATTTTCTTTTTGTGTAATAACTCAAACACACTCAAGTACTCAACACTAAAACGTTTTTTTTTCTCAAGCCATTAGAAGTAGATTATTACACCGCAACATAAAATATAAGTAAACAAAATAATGAGGTATCTGTTGCAATACCATAGATTTAAAAACATAATAGTAGTTGCTATCATTTTGTTATGCCAGTAAATGAGTTTATTTACCACGTATATAAGCTGTGTATGGTGTATCGTTTGTTAATAGCATCATAATTACATTTTTTACTGTAGAAAAAATTACAAATATTGCTGACAATATTATATACCAATTGTATTATCATGTCATTTTTTACATTTTGTGTTTTTATCGAAAAGAAATACAAACAAAAAATTATACTGTCGTAAAATTATCCTCAAAAAGTTTAAACAAAATTTTATATGTGTGAATTATTGTTAAATTATTGTTTTTAAAGAATTCTTGGAATCTTGAATCAAATTTGTTTTGCTTTAATTTACAAACAAAATGATCAGTTTTTATCGTAATATTATGTGTATAGATAATAGATATGGTATAATTCAACAATTAGGTTTAATAACTATCAACATCGTCCATATTATACTATATGTATATGTTTTTTATTATTCGAGTCTTCACAGACATTTATCACGGACAATCCTATAAAATTTTAAAAAAAGTAGATTATCATTTACTACACTGTACTACTAAAGTATTATATATTTCGAATTTGTTTTTTTGTTCTTAACGCTGTGCAACAATATTCTAATATTATGTTCAGTAATTTAATTAATTAATTCTACCTTACACAGGTAAAAATAAAATTTAGTTTCCGACTATTGTGTTTTTTAAGTTTTATGGTTAATAATTTTTACTTGCTAAAATGTACAATATTAAGAAAAAAAGTAATTTCCCAAATAAGGTCAGATAATATATTAACAGTTTACAAGTTTGTTTGTTAAAGATAGAACGAAGTAAAAATTACGAAACCTAAAACTTATTTATTCCGATTTTCTTATGTGCCTCTATACATAAATTATCGATGCAATTTTATACATTATGCATAATATGCAAAACATCAGTAGCATTTAGATTAGTAATACTTGAAAAGTGTATATACATTATACACTTTTCAACTTTGTTTTACTTATTTATTTTTCTGTGGGTTCATATAATATTCCTGTTGATATAACTTATTTTTTTTTTTTAATGTCTTTACAATACACATATCATCTTAAATAATGCAGCGTAGATGCACTTGCAGCCTGCAAATCGTATAATAGTCTTTGGAAAAGGTTCATTCATTTAATCAAAAACCAATTTGTTATGAAACATTATCGCTTCCAATGTTATAGAATTAGACTATATGTATAATAATATACTAGCTATAGTAATAATAAATAACCAACGTGCTACATGTAACGATTTGAAATTGTTTTACTCGAGTTTAACGAACTTTTTATGTTCAACAATAAGAATAACTGCGAACTATAGGTCATCTACACTTCCCTGTTACATGTATCATTTAGGTAATTTTCATCTGGGTATTTGATGGTGGATTTGCAAAAGAACAGAGAAAAAAATTATAAACCTCATCCGTCCAACGATTTGTGTAGAATAAATAATTTTAGCTGCACAAAACCGACAAAACAGTCGTTATACCTTATATGGTATGTTACATACGTGATTCCATCTCTTTAATATAATACTAATAGTAATAAAAGTAGTACTATTAGTAGTAATAGTAATAATAATAATAACATCAGTAATAATGATGAAGAGTGTTATCTCGACCGAGCACAGTAGTTTGGGGATACCTGAATTTAATCCATTTATGGACGTCAGCACGTCGCGCGTCGAAGGTACACCTCACTCATACTATATAGTATGAACATCATAGGCACGTCCTCTGGTTGGCTGTCTTGATTGACAAGTGAATAGTGATGATTATATATAATATTTTTTTCTAGATTACTTGCTGGAAATTTAATAATTAGATTTAGGCATATCATATGTATAATATTTATGTTGTATATTTATTAATTTATTATTTCTTTTAATAATCATTGAGATCAATATTTAGTAATATATATCTTGAGATTTTATCATTTTATTTTTATTAAAAATAACCTAATAAATCGAAACAGGTATCTAATTAAAACGAAAATATATGCGCACCTATAGAAGTTAAATTTTGAATTTCTCCGGTCGTACATTATCCGCGTATAATCAAAATTCAAATTAACTACAGGTGGTGTCTATCATAGGGATAATGACGATCTCTGCTTATAACGCAGAATAGGTATTATAAAAGCCAGTCAAACTATCAATTCGTGTATAATAGATTACACGTCGTGCAAAAATTAAACTTATAAATTGTATAATATATTATTGTTTGATAAGGTCGCGTCTATACAGAGATTTTGTGTATGGTGATGTATTATAATATAATAAAATAACATATTAATTATTATTATAAACCTACAACATGTAAATGACGTATCAGTGTATCACGTATTTTATCTCTAAACTAGCAATTTAAATTTTATACTTGAATGTTTCACAAAAACATGTATTTTACATTTTTACATATGTCAAGTAATGACAATATTAAATCTCATTACGTATTATCTTCGACCCAAAGTCTGACATTAAAATATCACCACGGACACCACGTCACTATTTGATAATATATAAGTAAGGATTTAAAAAATAAAAATAAAGATTTAACGTAATCTTTATTTAATTTTTCAATAAGTCATCTGCACATTAGGTGATGTTTTTTTTAATAAATAAACATATATATAAATGACACAAGAATTTTAAAAGGTCCATAAACCTATAAACGTGTTCGAGTATTATTTGCATATTTATGTTTGTCCCAATGTTTATTATTTTCATAAATATACACATATAATGAATAATTCGTATTTTAACCTCAAAAGTAATGAAATTGTTATAGCTAGAACGGACGTAGTTTTATTGAAACAATGAAAAATGTTAATCAAATAGCATAAACAGTAGCGTCGATTACTGGGTTCCTATTATTATATACATACATAAATACATAATATGGGTGGGAGCATGATCATCAAAAATATATCGAAATAAAAATGTAAAATTCTAGTGAAGGCAACAAACTTCGTAAGCACGCAACTAATCAAAACTAAATTAACGATTTATATACGGAAATAGCGATTCAGTGTATTATATATATTATATGTGTAGGTATACGAATTATGCGGTCGCAAAACAATATTGTATTATAGGTATCTGCTGTCGCGTCTAATTTTTGCAGCGCACGATCTCTTCCACTATTTCTCCTCTCCTGCACCACGGTCCACGGATCGCAATATTTCGGATTTCGATCATCCTTCGTCGTTAGAAAGTCGTCGTGACTGTTCGGGATGGGATTCTACGAGCGTTCATCGTGACCGGACGCGTCCACTGTGCGTACATTCAGTATACATACATGCATTCGCACGAATAGGATCTATTATAATATTATGCGTATTGCGCTTATCGTTGGTATATTACGAAATAATTCGTCGAGCCCGTCTATCAGTCTTCGCTAGCGTACTGTATTCGCGGCCTTGATTGCATTGATCTCCGTGCTCTCGAACTGCTCGCGCCGAGAGAGGTTAATCTCGTGCGTGCACTACAATATTATACATATAATGTAATATTATACACTAAATCATAATATTATACGAGTCTTGTACTATCGATCTATACCTACGTATCACAATGTCACAGTTTCCAACTCGTCTAGGTACTAAAACAGACCGATTTTCTACGATTTTATTACCATGTACGGCCATCTACAGCTAGAACATATATGTTGTTATTTATTTACTATCCGCGCGCTTACAATACAGTACCAACAGATTTAGTAAAATAAAGTAACGTTTTTAATGGAACTATCATTCCCAGTTCTAAACACCACTAGAGCCCTAAATACGTTACAATTGTTGTTGACCGTTGTCGCTATTAAACTTAAACGTAATAATATATTATTAAATTTGGAACGACGGGCGGAGCGAAGACACGATGCTAGTATAGTAAGCGGGTTTCATCGTTCGCCGATGTAGCACACCGCGCAGCGAACCAGTTGTGGCGCGCGCGCGCTTGTTGTGTTCTTTTTATCGCGATATTATAGTCGTCGGCGGGTATCCCGTTAACCGGTTCGGTGTGTCGGCCGTCGCTCGTTATTGTATACGTCGTTTTGTCCTATCTTTTACCCACCACACAATAATAATATTATACATTTTATACGTATATATTATAAATTGTGTACCATCCAAATGAAAACGCCACGGATTTGTACATAGGTATAGAGGTACTTATATTAATTATCAGGCCCTGACCTCTGCATCGTCCGTAAGCTTCTCCGTTGGCAGCATCGTCGACAACGACTCTCGTCTCCCGCCTAACATTTAACGCGTTGACGAGAAGATCGGTCTTGCCGATACAGAGACACATAATTGGAGACCTACTAATCGCTGCTGGTGCCAAAAGCCAATTCTAAAAGTTCGTCAAACCCTCGTGACATATCCCAATCTCTATATAAAAAAAATCACTCCTTCGCCTCTCTCTGCCCTTCCATAACTCGTATTCCCATCTCTGTTCATAGGTGTGTACTAACTGTATAATATACTAAATTAAGAACGCTTTAAAATTAGCCGAGGAGGACTGATTAATATGTATATCATCGGTATCCCACCCGCGCCTCCTCGTTGCCTGTACTTAAATGGGCCTTTGGCACCGATTTTTATACTCTCTGAAAAGGTCGGTTACCGTTTGTTTTCAACGCTATCAGTAACCCGACCACTCTATTATTTCTAGGTTTGCCCTTGCTTTGTCTCTCCCTCCACACCACCCCTTCAGATTTCTAAATCCGCACCAGTGTACGACCACTTGTAATCGCGTTGAAATAGTTGGATTGTTATTATTTCTATTGATGTTACGTTGTCTGAAATACGCGTTCGTCAACAAAAACATTGAGGTCGCCGGTTCAAAATCAGCCCATTTTTAAAAATATATATCTTCTGCGGTCACTAATCGTTTTAAATAAAACATTTATACGCCGAATACTACAAACGACGCAACCATAATGTATAACATTATTTTATAACCATATAATTTACTACGAAGCTTGTAATTGTCACGCATTATAAAGCAAATAAGCGAAATATTTATCACTGCAAGACGACATCTCATATTATATTACAATCCTTAAATTATTTATATTATACCCCAATATTTTAAATTTTTGTATAATATACGCGTTAATATCTCAGTCTTACACAATACGATTTTACTCTGTTGAATATATTACATCATTAGTATACCTTTACCCTTTGTACTACTCAATATGTAATGTATTCCATACCTACATTATATATGTATATTGCGCGCCTACGCAATACATCCGTGATCATAATTTTTTTAAGTTCAAAGTATCATCTGTAGTTGTCTCGGTAAAAATAAATATGATGTTTTCGCTTAATTTAATACTCTGTAGTTGAGTAATATTTACAATAAATAGATTCCTATTGTTGCTCTTATTTTACGTTTTTAATATTTTTTCATTTAAAATACGCAGGACTTGCTTCTGCAGTTGTTATTGTTTGCTGTAAACATCCTTCGTTTTCACTGCAACCGTGAATCAGCTGTAGGTTTTGCATTTAGTTAGTTAGGCCTATATTCACTCGACCCAGTTTCGTTGAAATGTCAACATGTTCAATGCACAAAAAACTTAACTTAACCATTGTATTCTCAACAAATATTCATATTTGAATTATTGCTTAAGTTTATTTTTCCAATACACTGCACTGCAGTATAATGTACAGCAGTAGTCGTGTGTAAATGAAATTGAAAAAAAAATATATATCTTCTAAACCAATCGTGAGTCCGGTATCGTGTAGGATCTGGAAAAGCCCTTTTCATCGAGACCCCCACCATTAAAATGCGATTAAAGTGGCGCCTGTTTTGCGGGCTTATACATACATATACAACCCCTATATACAATAGCTCGCCCTTCGTAAACTTCACCCCTTCTCAGTGTAATGACTGCATCGTGTACGGATTTTACGAGTACATTGGCTTTTTCCAATTGCTTATTATGTAGAACCACGTGCCCCCTGTTATAATTGAAACGCAACTATATATACAGTGTAGACTGTAGGTACATATACAAATTTATGTTTAATGTATACAGAGTGATACTTTTAACAAAGACCAATTGATCAACTTTTTTAAATATTGAATAATACACAATTCTAACATTTTATTATACTACCCACAGATTATTCGTAAGTGAAACCACAACACACTATTACATACAATTTTGATTGAAGATGAGATTATAGATCTAGAATACAAAGAATGTTAGGATCATATTCAGTTTCAAAAAAAGTCAATATATTTTGGAATTACGATAATTACTATTGATAGTATCATGCTGTTTATAGCGTATATTATAACCAGGCGGGGCGCGACGAGGACGTAATTTGTCATAGACTTAAAACGAAATATATATATAATACCAACAACCGTTGCGACGACAATATTATATACAATTCGTTCTTGGCGTCGTATTATATTATTACTTATTACTATTATTATATACTTCTTATGTAAGCATTCCCAATTTTCCGAGCGCGACACTGACACAATAAGAAAATGTAGTTTATACTTACCCGGTTTTCTCTTCCTTTACTATTATTACGGGATTCCATTTAGATTTCCATTGTCGGCGTTTCACGTCCGAACGGCTAGCCGTGAACGCAAAAAACTTTCAGATAACAAATAATAAAAATAAATATATATAACGTACGCGCTTTAAGAACTCTAGTATTGTATAATAAATAATAACATGATGTAGGTATATAATGTATAATATATTGATCGAACCATGCGCTATTCGTCACGCGCTTACAGCCGATAGAATTTAATTTCAACAATCGCTAGGACACATTATTCATGAATGTTACGGGATGTATACGTAAGTAAGTATATAATATTCATATTTTAATTGCCATGTGTCCAACCACCGTCAACGGATCATTTGACTGTTTGCTAAAGTCATCCTGTTTTCAAAAGAAAAAAAAAAATTTACACACCTATGTAAACTATATTGTTCATGCTCAATCGTTTTTATTGTTTTAAAACAATTAAATTAAATTTGGTCTTTAAATTACCTTTTTTAGCTATTATTTTCGAATATATTCAAAATATTGATTCGGTAAAAAAATGCGTTATAATTTCTCATAGGTTAGGTTAGGTTCTCATACACACACTGCGGAACTGCAAAATGATTCGACGCGTTATTGCTGCGTTTTAAATTTAAAAGAAAGTTGTCATGATTGAAACATATTTTAAATCCCGTAAATCATTTAACGGTTATACCGTAGCAAAATCGTACGACCAGAACGACGAATACCCAATGTACTTATATATATATATATATATATATATATATCTATACTCTTCGACTGCAGGTGTAAACTAACTGTTCGTTCGTTTTTTTTTCTATTGAGATTTTTTTTTTTTTTGTTTCCGTAAATATTCTAATCTGTGTCAGATCCTTCATCTAATGTCGTACGCAAGACTGGTTGGCCTTTATTATACCTACAAAACATTAAAAATGCATATTTACATGTGTTACGTAACCTACGTTGCAAATTTTTTTTACTACTTCAACAAGATATAATGCATAGTGAACACAATATTATAAAACAACATGAATTACGTCGTGTTATACATCCAGAATGATTCATTTAATTGACCACTAATTTTCAATTCGATTATTATGACAATCAATATTTTGTTAGAGTTTAATTGAGTGTAATGGCATGGGGTACAAACTATACAACCACGAAATTTGTTATCCACTACTCCGTTCTCTCTTCTATCGCAGTAAGGTAAATAATAGATGTTTTGTAAAAGGACATATTATTATAATAAATACTCGAAACCATATAAAAACATTTATTTAAAAATCACTAAAAAAAAAAATTAATGTAGATATAAATTAATAAATATTATCCTTCGTAAATACCTTCAGTGTATAGGCTATACATATCTCTATACAGGTATCAATATTATACATTCGACGACCGTCTCAAACTCTCAGCACTAGTATACGCGCGCGTCTGTTTGTCCGAACCTGTTCGAGTCTAAATTCAATGCACCATAATGCACGCGTGCAGCATCTACAACTCATGCATTAATCATTTTACATGTCGGCGTATATACGCTGCAATCGTACTCGCCGTTGTTTCCTTCGAGACATCTGCCAAGTACGCGCATAATATATTTTTCTCGGAACAAAAAAAAAATGCAATCGCACTATTATACTTCAACTTACACGAGACCATATGTATTACTTATATAGACAAGCTTATCTCTAGGCAATGGCGCGAGGAAAATAAAATGACGGGCTCTCGGGCAAACAATATCATATAAAAATAATGTACGAGCGCGCGCTCGCGTTTATGGCCACTAGCCAATTCGGAAAGAAATGTTCGTCGGCTTTCACTACATCCCGCACAAGTCGGTTATTATTTGATTTTTTGGCCTTACGCACAATCTGCAACACAAACAATAAACAAGTGTATATGGTCCTCCTGCGGTACATTACATATTATTATATTATACCTGCGACGAGAAAGAAAGCTGGTTTATTTATTTAAATTTTTAACGGTTGATGAATCGTAGTGCTCTTTTTTGTTTTATTTTTATTTATTTTTTTTTTGTCTTCGATGATTTATGATATTTTAACGATTTCGTTGTTATTCAAACTGTATGCACAGGTGTACTGGCACCATATAGCTGACAGTAATGTATGTGTGTGTGTGACGGCTTTTATTCTTCGATAGACGCTGAAGACAATAGTTGCAAAAAAAAAACGATTGTGGGCTTCGGCAAACTAAACACTTTCATGTATACTCTCTTCGATTGTACTATTATATCTGGTTGTTATATAAAAGAAAGCACTAACCATATAATATGTTAAATATGAAGTCCTTTCGTATATGAATATTGCAGCGTGACACGATATATATATAATATTCATTATATTTAGGACAAAACTTATAAAATAATTATATTCATTTATAAGTGTGTATGTGTATTCAAGACTCGAGCACCGAGAACAAAACTCTCAAAATGAAAAACTATTAAATCTTGAGAAACGGCCAAATATTATTGAAACGTTTGCACTTAGAGCAGTCGTTTTGAAACTGTCAAAACGCGAACTCGATTGTTATTGTTGTTGTTATTGTATTAATATGTTATACAGGTATATAATGTATGCCGTGCCTCAAGTCCTTAACAATTATTTATTTGTTGTGTACAAACTCCTTAACGTTTTCAAAATTCTAATGCGTTTTCCTGATTGACATATTATAAAATAAATAATTGTTAAATATTTATTATTTATTGTTATATAATAAATGTTATCTATATATTACTATTTTTATATTACATTTAAAAGTGACCATTATAGAGTATAGACCCGATTTTAAATTTTATTGTTATCAGTGTTATCACAAATTCGGTTAGAATTTAAACTATTTTTTTTTTTTTTTTGTGGGATAGTTAATTTTTTACTTAAAATATATGTTTTATTAGCAATATTGTTATTAGATTTCAATACTTAGAAACATAAGTAATTCATATTAATTAATATTTAATTGTATCCCTAGGTCGGCTCTCCAATCTTTACACCGGGTAAGTGCTCAAGCCCGTGAACACAACTTTTTCGAAGGTGGCCTTACCCACGATTGGATAACGCATTACGAAAAACAAATCTCCTCCGACCAGTCATGTCTGAACGAATGGAACGCTATGGATTCAATCGAGTCGCGTCGTCCTCCATCACCCGATTCACTGAGGACGAAGTAAGTCCAATCGTCTAAACAATAATAACTATAATGCTAATCGTATAACTACATAAACTTGTATTTATCACGCGCATTCTTCATCCTTGGTTACTTATAGACCCAGTGAACGCGAAGAAACTGAACGGGTGATACGCAGTGCCCTGAAAGAAATCATGATGAGCGTAGACTTGGACGAAGTGACGTCCAAGTTCATCAGGGGCCGTTTGGAGGAAACGCTAGACATGGACCTGGGCGAATACAAACCGTTCATCGACCAAGAGATGCTCACCGTGTTGGGCCAGATGGATGCGGCCACGCAAATATTCCCTCACGTTTACCTTGGTTCCGAGTGGAATGCATCGAACCTCGACGAACTCAACCGAAACGGGTATATAAGCACAGTACTAATAAACACAATGCACATACCTTATTATGCTATGATATTGAATCACATATATGGATGATATATCGTTTGTATATATATAATATATTTTCCTATATTGGGAGTGAGTCACGTGTCCAATTACCGTCTGTTCGAATAAAAAATGTTCGAAGGCCGCATATTTCGATATTCGAATCATATTATAACTTAAGTAAGCTAAATTTAAATGAATTAAGCAAATAGGTATTGGTTATTTTTCAAAGCTGCGAACAAGTTTATGAAAATAATTATCTAACTAGAACAAAGTCAGGCATAGTTCAACATTATCAATGTTAAGTTACAAATTAATAGTGATGAACAAACAATATATTTAATTTTAAAAATTTTAAATTCGTATAAAAGAAAATAATAACTCGGTTAAAATAATTTTATTTTTTATTACCATCTTAGATACGAATAGTAATTTTTAAATTGTTTAAATAACAATTTGACATTTTGTTTAAAATGCATTCTGCAATATTTATTATTATCTAAAAAATAAAAAGTCATTGTGCGTAAAATGTGATAAAATAAATAAATAATTAATTCGTTTTTACTACAATTTTAGATTTATCATATGTATAACGTATAAAATGTTTTAACTTACAGTATTATTTTTTAAATTAACTGAAAAAAACGAATTTATTACTATAAAATAAGTTGAGAAAATTGAAACGTTTAACTTTATAACTAGTATATAATGTACATCTGTATTATTTTAATAATAAATTAGTTTTTAACAGTTTAAAAAATAAATATTTAAAATTTTATTTTTTTTTTTAAATATTTTTGTACATTATATAATATATATACATATATAGGTAGGTATATTGTTCAAACAATTCAAACACTTGATATTCAAATAGATGAAATTCGAATAGCTGTCTCCTACCGCTATAACATATACATTATACATACATAATAATATAATATATATCATGGGCGTAGGTAAGGGGAGGGTTTTGGGTGTTCAAACACCCCCCGAAATTATATAAAACAATTGTATTATTTAATACATACAAATAAATTATTCATAATTTTATAATATTAATATAGATTTAGACAAAAAACCCCTCCGAAAATATTTCCTACCTATGCCCATGATATATATGTATATGTATAATGTATATACTATATTATATTTCGCGTTTATTTTCAGTGTACGACACATACTGAATGTGACGAGGGAAATCGACAATTTTTTCCCCGGTTCGTTCAAATATCTCAACGTCAGGGTGTATGACGATGATAAGACTGATCTATTAAAACACTGGGACAACACATATAAATACATCACAAAAGCCGAGTATGTAAAACTTACAAACATTTATAAAATTATAATATCAACGTCATTATACTTTATGTGTATTTTATTTTATTTTTTCAGACAAGAGGGCTCTAAAGTCTTAGTACATTGCAAAATGGGCGTTAGTCGGTCTGCAAGCGTCGTTATCGCGTACGCTATGAAGGCTTACAACTGGTCTTTTAAAAAAGCGCTTGACCACGTACAATCTAAACGCACCTGCATTAAACCCAACAAGCACTTTATCCTACAGTTAGAGACTTATCAAGGAATATTGGCCGCAATGAAAAACCGCGAGAAATTACAGCGTTCCAAATCCGAAACAAACTTAGTGGCCACGTCGGGCCTTATCACACCCCCTAATTCACCTAAAAAGCCTTTGGATACCCCGAGGTCCCAAAGCGAAGGTGACAAAGACGCCACGCCACCGGATCGGTTAGACAAAGAAGACGAACCTGTCGTGCCTAGTCCGCCGACACGATTGATGCCGCCAAAGTTATTAGATATCAGTGGATATGATTTGATGAAATGCGGCGGAAGACCAAAGTCATGGTCACCAGAAAATAATTTTGCCACTGATATTTTAACCAACTCTAGTAAGTTAATTTATTAACTATTTATAGATTGACTATACGTTTAATAAAATACGGTTTACTCTGTTGTTCCGATTAATATGTGTTAAATGACTTCTATTTAAAATAAAACTATTTAACAATTTTTTATCATACATATTTTACTTTCTTGATTTTTATTCAAGTAAGTATGGTAATTGAAATGAAAAAAGTCTGAATTTTTAAAACTTCAAGAATTTTTGTTAAATAGGAAAATGATAAAAATGTAACTCAGTTGTAATAAGTATGTGGGTAATTAAGCTAGCTTTAACATAAAATATTAATGAGAGAGATCCGATATCACACCCAAGCGGTATAACGATTTGAATCCACAAAAACGTCGGCGTGAACGGTCCCAAAATTTATATTTTTTAACTTTTCTTCAAAACTATTATAGTTAAAAAGCTGGTTAATAACTCATGTAAAAGGGATTATCAAATAGATACAAAATGTAAGATTAAACATTTTCAAAAAAAAATTATTTAATTTTTTACAGTTAAAAAAATAGTTATTTTTTTGCTAGATTTTCATTTAGTGTGGTAGATTACCGAAACTGGAGAACGGATTTTGTTATTTGGGGTCTTGTTAGATTCACATTGACTAGGAGAAGTGTTGTGAAGATTTTCAGAACTTTATCTTCAATCGTTAACTTACTACAAAGCTATAAAGCTGAAAAACATAAAAGATAATGTTCTGAAAATCTTTACTGCACTTCTCCTAGCCAATGTGAATCTAACAAGACACCACACGACAAAATCCTCTCTCTGGTTTCAGAGATCTATCTCACTAAATGAAAATGAAAATGAAAATAAAATACATTATACATACATATTGCATACAATTTATAAATTTCTAAAAATTGAAAATCAAGAAAGTTTGTATACCGATCTCTGACTTGGCAAGTGTTTTTAATCCGTATATTTATTACATTTTATACTGAAAAATAATTATTTACACAGGACAGATTAAATGAATTGACCATGTTGTCGATGTACTGGGCTATGCATTTAACTCCTAAAGAAGCCATTGATGAGTTGGGACAAAAACCTAGGAAAATAGATATTGTTTTATGATGAAAATAATTAATAAATCTTAGTTAAACAACATAATATTATTTTGATTTATTGATGTATTAAATATATGCATATAATTTTTTAAATATCAACCCCTTCCCCATTGAAAATAGCTGTGTACGCCTCTGTATGTGTATAATACATATATATGTATATGCATGCAATCATATTTGTATCATTACATTTGTTTACCTTTGTAGTTCAAAATGACTACTTTTAATACCAATGTTAAAGGTTTGCAAACTTCGTTAAATATCATAATATGTTATAAGACAATATTTAATAGCTTACAACTACTATAATGAGTAGAATTATTGCATTATCATCGTATTTAAAGCATTCGTAAAGATAATCTATATTAAGAAAACCAAACGAAGGTTATTATAGTCATCATATATATTTTATTGGTGTCTAAAAAATATAAAACGCGCACCATCAAAAAATATTAGGAGGGGTTATTTATAAAAATAATAATAAATGCATATGAATATTTTCAGCGTCATTGTCGCAATCGTTGGAGAAAATTAACACGGATAAAATCGCTGTTGAAGTGGAAGTGGAAGTTCCAAATATTCCGCCGGCACCACCATTACCTCCATTCGAAGCCCATAAGTACAACGTCAGCGTGTTCATGCCGTGCGGAAACGGACTAAGATCGTACAGCGTGTCGCAGAACAAAATCGTTCAGTTGCAACCCGCTACACCTCCACCCCCAAGGTAACGTAAATTATTATACTAATATAATGTATCTAGAAAATACACTGAGTGTCTAAGAAGTCTTTTTAATAAGTATACGATATTCGTATAATTACCTATATTTATTTATTTATTTGTATTCTTGTGTGTGTAAGGATGATTAGGGAAAATATTGTATCATTTATGATATTCGAAATATCATAGAATTTTTGTAACAAAAGTATCGATATATGTACTTGGGTTATACTTGATATGTACTCTAATTGCTAAATAATTATAATAATGAAGATTACACAAAATACAGATAAATAGTTTAGTCATTGTAATTTATACATCATACACGTAACATTGTGTTTCAGACCGTCGTCGGTTAAACTACGAGTCAACGAACTGGAGTCCAGCGGCAACAGCGGCGGCACCATCGTGACTAGCAGCAGCACCGGTGGTTGCACGTCGAGTCCTGACCGCAAATCGACAGCGGACCCGGGCCGAAATCTGGTGCTGAATCTTACCACCCAGTTCGAGGGCGTGGTAGCATCTTCGAGCGCGGCTAATTCCCCTTCCGACGAAAACGTTCTAGTCAAAACTTTGCCTGCGGCCGAATCGCCAAAGTTCAGCCGGGTGGCCGTCAACAGACCTCCCTCAATCGCCATTTGCACCTCGCAGAAACGGGACGGTGGCGATCTGTTCTCGTCCCGACTGGACAGGGTGTTCGATCGCGAAGAGCGCAAACAGTGTCGCGAACCCGCGGCCGACCATCAAGCGACGGCAGTGAGCGGCGGTGACGTGTCGCGACAAAACTCGTGGAGCTCTTACGACAGCGCTGTCGTGCTGCGCGACGTCATATCTAGACACAGTTCGTGGGGCTCATGTGACACGCGAACGCTGCCGTCTAGGAACAGTTCTTGGGGCTCGTACGACATCCGGCCGACCATGCAGTACGTCAGCGAACGCGGCGAGAAGCCAGCAGTAATCTCTACCACAGCCTCCACCACCAAAACGGCCGTGGACGAATCGTGTTACCGGCCGGCCAAGAGACCGAAGCAAAAGGACCAGCAAAAGTTATTGCTGCCCAACTGCTATTCGAGTTCGCCGACGCTGGGCCTGCAGGGCGCTTCACACAAGCTGGCCAACCGGGCGACCGCGTCTCAACCAAACATATCCGGTTTGGGTAACACCACCGCCACTAACACCGTCATTGCTGCGTGCACCAACAAGCACAGCAGTCTGGTGAGAAGTCTAAAAGAAGAGTTCGAGGCCAAGGCAGGCGACGCGGTTGAAAAACCGTCGAGGAAGAACAGCGGTGGTGGAGGCGGTGGGAGTTCGGCCGATGACGACGGTATCGGTAACGAACACGTCAAAAGCCTACCTACGTCGCCGGTCAGTGAACACCCAAAAGTAACGCAAAGGCCCAGCCCGGCCGCTTCTATGGAGGACATATCGGTCAGGAAACTTGTGGGCAAATACGAAAACGGCAGGGCCCGGTCCAAGACGTTCGTGCAGGACAGCGGTTGTCCGCGCAATCCACACCACCTGCAGCAGCCGCCTGTGCCACCACGCATGTCCAGCCTGGATGTGGCCGCAATCGGCCCCCGTAAGTTTGAATGCAATCCCGTCGTCAAGACTGTCGTATTGCCCATACAGCAGAGCGATATCCGCGCGTCCGTCAACCGGGCAGCCAACAACAAACTACAACAGGGCAAATCACATCCGCTGACGAAATTGTCGTTCAAACAGCTGAAGGTGAACAGCACCGTTTACAACAGCATGTGAGCAAATGGGCACAGAACACCGAAAACCGTAAAATGCAAAACGCGTTTGACTCGTGAGTCGTAATATTATTATTATTATTATTATTATGATGATGTACTATATACGTGTTGACTCTTAATGAATATGTTTTGTTTTTTTTATTTTGTACCTTTGAAACTCTGTTATGTTATATCTATTTTTACTTTGACAATTCATCTGTGTAACGTTTTTTTCAATTTTTTCTAATCCGTTTACTCCCAGTATAATAATAAATGTATAATAGTAAACACTTCTTTTCATCCCCCCCCCCACCAGACTTTTGTTTTTGTTTTCTAGTCTAACGCGCAAAACCACCGTATCAACTGTGTACATAATATATATTATAATATTATTCAATTATTATAATACGAGAATTTACCCATACCTACCATTGTTTACAAGAATCTCTACGTCGCTTTACTCTAAGACACGCTATTCAAAGCAAAAACAATAATGAAATGATATATTTTACATATTATAACTTTAGCACAAGAATCAAGTAAAAAAATTGTTTTTGTTTGTTTTATATATAGGTGCGCTCTCTCGTATAATAATATATGCTATCTGCATTTTCAAAAAAAAAAAAATTACAATATTGTCTTACAAAGTTGTAGATCTCATTTTTTTTTTTTTTTTTTATCGCTTACTCAGGCGGAAACATTTGCTTCCTCGCGTGTTCCGGCGATTGTAATAACAATATATTTGATGGTTGGTCGATCCGTTGTGGGCACCACTCTCCTCCTATATTTAAATAATATTGTGTATATAATTTTGTAAGCTTATTATATTGTGTGTTGAATAAATGATTTTAAAAAGTGTGTATACATTTTAAAAATATCTTGCTTTGTTATTGAATTATTTATTCATATTCCCGGCAATACTCCAATGTCATACTATCATCAATTCTTCATCAACAACTATTAAGTATATATTATGAAGGTTTACATTTTTTTTTTTATAATTGTTATTATTTAGATAATTTTGATTTTATTTGTAATAGTAACATATTGTCCTTTGCCAGTCACAAATAATAGTTTTAAAAAAAAATTAACATAATATCAAAATAAAAAAAATACTAAATTAATTCTATGGAAAACGGGAAACCTTAGCGTAAATACTCGCATTTCGCAGTTAAGTGTATAACCAATAACACTTATTTATTATCGAAATATAATAGTTAATAGCATAATAACATATAGATACATAATTATATTTATAAAGATAATTATAAACACATAAAACTTATATAATATATAAATAATCGTTCTGTCAATTGCGACATCTTCACACTTTTGGATGGTCAATTGTTTCCTTATAGTATATTATAATATGTAATAATGTAGCCAACAAAAAGTGGAAAACTACAATAAAAGCGAAATGGAGGAATGTTTAAACGGAATATGCGTTAAAAATTAAAAAGAGTATCTATAGACTATAATATATTGTTAAAATGTCTCGCTAATTAAAGTGACTGCAAATTTGTTTTAATATTTTAACCACGCAAATGGTCTCATTCGTATTGAAATAAATCTGTTAAACCGTGTTTTAGTGACCACCTGTTTTATTAAGTATTTTCAAATACTTTTTTTTAAATACTTTTTTTCAAATAGCAGTTAACAAAAAAACTAACACCAGATCGACCCCGAACCTGGAATTCTTAAATTTACTTAAACGTTAATATAAATATTAAATAGTAAGTATAAAAATTTATTTATTTGTAATTAATTATTAATATACACAAATATTTCAATATCAAATGTATTGGATTAAAAACAGTGTATTTGTAAATTATTTTAAATATTTTAAAATTTGTTATTATTTTCAAGTGCTTTTGAAGGATTCTTAACAAAACTGCCGTCCATCTAGTCTTCCAACTATGTTTTCATTTATACCTTTATTTATTTATTTACATCAAATTAAATGCGTATTGATAAAACGTTTAAGAATTAGAGCATCTAGTATCGATTTATTACAATAATTGTTATTCTCATAGTCACACTCTCGTTTTTCCATCTATACCGACTATTCTAACGCACTCACATTAATTTGTTGGCATGGTTACCAAATTATTAAGAAATCGAATAATAAGTACAAATTTAGTTTATATGTTTTATTATTATTAATTAAATGATATTTTTGTTGATGAATAATCATATTCGATAATTAAAGTCAACGCAAACAATAAGTCGTATAAAAATTTAAATCAGGACTTATTAAATAATAAATATGCGATGAAAAACGCATAGTTACCTACTTACATATAATGTATAGAAACATAGAAATCTAGTACACTCAAACACTTAAAATGTTAAAAAAAAACTTCCTTTATACGTTGTATTAAATATTATAAGCCGATCTACGTTAAACATTGTTATTTGTTACGGGTTTATTATTAACTTAAAATTCGTAGATAATAACCTCGGGCGTTACAATCCATCACAGATACAATATCCACAATCATCACTCCGTGTCTTGATTTGTCGCCATTAAAAGGTCGGGTTCGTGGCTCATAATTTTCCGAAGATTGTATTATGGCGGCGTATGATGGACGATGTCTTTTATTAACATTTATAATTCCTGTTGGCTGTTACAGCCTGCAATCTATTTGTAGAAATAATAAAGTCATCATAGTCATCAGTCTCTATAGACTTTACTACCAGCTTCTACTCCGTCTACATGTAAGAAAATTTCTGCGCCATTTTAGGTTGGATCCAATAATCCATCGACAAGGTTAGGTTAGGTTAGGACAATCCTACGTTGTCGAATTGGAAGGTTGAAATTCTCACAGATAATTTTCTATTTAAGTGTGTATAATACTTTATATAACATACAGTAGAGTTAGTAAGATCTAGGTAAATACATATCCCCCTTTCCTTAAAGACAAAATTGTAAATATATCACTACATTCCATCAAGGTCGACAATAGTAATAAAAGGTAATTATATCTACTTTTACACTATTATCCAATGTGTACAAGATAAATAACTAATAAAAGGAATGAATATCTGTTTTTTTTTTTTGAATAGGTAAGATTTTTAAAATTTAATGATAAATTAACATAGTTTAAAATATTCCTGTATAAATATTTTATATTGATAGAATATTTATTTTTAATTTTACTAGATTTTAGTAATTTTTAAAATACATATTTTTACATGTTTTCTCATTTCTAGCTAATTTATATTTGCTCTAATAACTTCTAGCTATATGAATGATCTAATCCACAAAAAAATATATAAAAATTAAAATGTAAAGAGACAAGAATGTACACTAAAAATTGATAATAGAAAAAAAGCTGATATTATAATATCGTACCTAAATTATTTAATTACAAAAATTTATAACAAAATATTAAAAGATTTAAATAATATTTATAAATTATAACATTTAAATATTTATTATTTTTAAAAGCATTTTACCACCCATATTCGTGGTCTTAGGTCTTTTTCAGATTTTAAACAGAAATAATTTTTATTTTTTGTTTTGACAAAATAAAATACGTAATATCTAAGTGGATAGATTTTAAGGGGTTAAACATAGGCAATATATTATACGTGATTCTGTACGCGAAATTCGCGAATTCTAGCAGTTTTATTATGTTAGTATAAAAAAAAATAGTCTTATCCGGCTCAACTACGAAATATTCCAAAAATAGAATAACACTTTACACAGCTTTAATTATTTCAAAACACATGTACAGCCCGGAACCCGTTAGCATATTAAATATTATGACGTTTTTTTTTTTCATATGACGGAAACATAAATTTGGACAGAATACAGATCGACAAATCGAATTTAATTATACAATTATAACCTAATCTAAACAAACTTTAAAAACTTTGAGCAACAAAAGTAATTAGTCAGCACTTAGTTCCAATCAGTGAAATTTTGTGGCTCTATTGCCTATATTTATAGGAAGTGAAGTCCTTCTCAAAAAATGAATTGAAATTATTAATTAGTGATGTTAGAAAGAGTGTAATGAATAATGATAGAAGCTAATAACAATATTTTAAATAATAGTTAGGTATACGCGCTATACTATACTTCAAAATTAACTTTTTAAACTTTTGTTTGATGAAAAAAAAATTATTTCTTATATTTTTTATAAGTGATAAAAGCATTGTTTTTCGCCCACTTGAACGGGCCTGAGGAGTGGGTCGTATTAAACGCTACTGGCTCTAAGGATCAATCACTTTCGGGCTACTATGACGTCTCGAACTCTCGAATAGCACGGAAAAACAAACACGCAGCAGAACAATAATAATACAATTAATTATTCGACATAATGATATTTCGATATTTCGGAGTAATACATTTTGAGCGTAATGTCGTTTGTCGACGCAAGCTTGTTGCGCCCTGTGTCGGCTTTGATAAGGACGGTATCACTACCGATAACGAAATAAAAACAAACTCGAGACTCGAGTGGCCGAATAAAATATTTATTAAAATGTGCGTTAAATTCAAACATTTGATTTTAAAAAAAATTTTCGACAGATAGTCAATGTCACCGCAACACTTTTAAGTTATTAACGTGAAAACGTGTGACCACAAAAAAAAAAAATGAAGTTTTTCATCGACGAGCTGGAAGTTTTATTCCCGTACGAGTACATATACCCCGAGCAGTACGCGTACATGGTGGAACTGAAAAAAGCGATAGACGCCAAGGGGCATTGCCTGC
The DNA here is from genome assembly GCF_020882245.1 of Rhopalosiphum padi. Taxonomy (NCBI): domain Eukaryota; kingdom Metazoa; phylum Arthropoda; class Insecta; order Hemiptera; family Aphididae; genus Rhopalosiphum; species Rhopalosiphum padi. The sequence goes on along the minus strand of NC_083598.1, from coordinate 3,237,046 downwards.
TCGAGATGCCCTCGGGAACCGGTAAGACCATCACTATACTATCGCTGATCGTCGCTTACATGATCAAGTATCCGGCGAAACTCGCCAAGCTTCTGTACAGCACCCGGACGCTGTCCGAGATCGAAAAGGCGGCTGAAGAATTGCGCGTGCTGTGCGACTACTACAAGTCGAACAAGTACGATGCCAGCGTGTTGGGAGTGGTGCTGTCGTCCCGCAAGAACTTGTGCGTTCATCCGTCGATCGCCGGCGAAATAAACGGGCGTGTGGTGGACGCTCGCTGTCACGCGCTGACCGCGCCGTTCGTACGGGCTCGCCATGCCGACGGCGAGACCGTCAGCGTGTGCGAATTCTACGAAAAACTCGATTCCCTGGGCAGAGACACGATTCTACCTCCAAACATCTACAACATTGAGGACCTGAAAGAATTGGGTGTAAAACAAGGCATTTGCCCTTACTTTGTGGCCAGACAGACCCTTATACATGCTAATGTTGTCATATACAGTTACCATTACCTCTTGGACCCGAAAATCGCCGGTATAGTTTCTAAGGACTTCAACAAGAACACTATAGTGGTGTTTGATGAGGCGCACAACATTGACAATGTCTGTATAGACTCGTTGAGTTCGCACATCACTAGCAAAAATCTAGACAAAGCTTTGGAAGGACTCAATAAATTGGACACTGAGATCACGGCCATGAAAGAGAGGGATTCGCAAAGATTGAAAGAAGAATATAGAAAAATGGTTGACGGCTTGAGGGAAATTTATAGAAACCGCGAAGCCAATGCAGCCCTAGCTAATCCAATTGTACCCGATCAGGTGTTAAAAATCACCGAATTGCCGGGCAGCATCAGAAGTGCTGAACACTATATTGGTTTTATGAAAAGGTTTATTATGTACCTGAAACTCAGAATGAACTCTACCACTGTAGTACAAGAAACTCCTATAATGTTCATTAAAGATGTGTACCAGAAAGTATGTATAAATAGAAAACCGCTGAGGTTTTGTACTGAACGGTTATCATCATTGCTAAGGACATTAGAAATATCTGAAATCATAGATTTCTCTCCGCTTATCACAGTTGCTCAATTTGCCACTTTAGTTTCTACTTACATGAAAGGATTTATGATAATTATAGAACCGTTTGATGAAAGGTCATCAACAGATAGCTGTGTCATGCATTTTAGCTGTTTAGATGCCTCGATTGCCATTAAACCAATTTTAGATTATTTCAATACTGTTCTTATAACTTCAGGAACTCTATCGCCATTAGATATGTACCCCAAGATTTTGAACATCAACCCAGTTATAATGACGTCTCTGACCATGACGTTGTCCAGACAGTGTTTTTTACCAATGGTGGTCGGTCGAGGTAATGATCAAGTAGCACTAACGTCCAAGTGGGAATCAAGAGAAGACTCTTCTGTTGCACGTAACTATGGACATTTGTTATTGGAAATGGTAAAAGTGGTACCCGATGGTGTCGTATGTTTTTTTCCATCATATCTATACATGAAATCTGTGGTAGCTGCTTGGTATGATCAAGGATTAATTGAAAAGATTCTAGACTACAAATTGATATTTATCGAAACACAAAATATTGTTGTCACTAACCATGCAATAAAATGTTATGCAGAAGCCATAGAACGAGGAAAAGGAGCGTTGTTGTTGTCTGTTGCTAGAGGTTTGTTATTTTTATATTCACACATTATGTTTTAATAATGAAATATTGTTCAAAAATACATTTTAACAAACACCATTTTCATTATTTATACTTGACTAAAAAGTAAACTATAAATAATTGTATAACTATTTAACCATTTTATTCAATTTGAAAATATTAAGTACATTTATTCATATTTTATTGAAATATTTATGTCAAATTATAAAATCTTTGTGTTTTATTTTTTAAATAATACAAATTATCTTTGTTTTCAGGTAAAGTGTCTGAAGGTATGGATTTTGATCATCATTATGGTCGAGCAGTAATTGTTTTGGGTATGCCATATGTCTATACTCAATGTCGTATATTAAAAGCTCGCATGGAATATTTATGCAGTCAATACCAAATATCAGAAGGTGATTTCTTAACATTTGATGCGATGAGACACACTGCCCAGTGTGTCGGACGAGCAATCCGTGGTAAAATGGACTACGGCATCATGGTGTTTGCAGACAAAAGGTTTGCCAGACATGATAAAAGAAGTAAATTGCCTAAATGGATACAGGCATATCTAACTGACAATGTTTGCAACTTAACGGTAGACGAAGCTGCACAAATGTCTAAACGTTGGCTAAGATATATAGCACAACCTGATCCAATTGAAAATCAAATGGGAATATCATTATTAGATGTAAATGGACTGAATAAAACTGATTTCTTAACAAAAGTGGTTCAAAAATGTTGAATTGGTATTCCAATTCCATGTCATAATGTATAGTTATGTAATTTATATTTTTTGTAATTTTGTCTAAACTTTATTAAAGTTTATTCTTTTAAGTGTTCAAATTATTTTTTATTTGTAACCAAAAATGTATTATATTATAGTTTGTTATAAGATTATTTACAAAATTCCTCAAAAACAGTAACCTTTCTACTATTAATAAAATAATAAATTATATTTAAATTGTATGTTAATTCTCTTGAGAATCGCAAAAAAAATATTTATTTTATTACATTAAAGTGAAAAAATTGAATTTAAACATGTGTATTCTTAACAGACTTAACCATTGTCCATTGATATATTAATATGTTAAATTATATATTTTCTATTTATAATTGATCTTCCAATGTTTTTTAAATTTTGAGTGTATCAATGAATGTTTCGATTTTACAATTAGATATATTTTTTATTTTTGTGTCTGGTAACACTTTCTACAAGAAAAAATTCACTGCTCATCAATTTTGATAGAGATTTTTTGTAACTAATTGGATCTAATTGGTACTTTTGAGATTTCAAAATAAAAAATTCTCAGTTCTTTTTTAAAATAATCAGGTAAAACTAAAAATGATATGAATATTTGTTAACATTTTAATATTATCATTGAAATAATTGTTGGGTGACCAAAAAGTTAAATTGAATTAAAATTTAACACATTCATTATCTATGTAACTATGTAAGTCATAACAGCGTCTATTCAATGACGAGGTATACTCGACTCTTGCAAATTAGTAGTTACATATGAAACAGAGCGGTTACCAATTGGCTGCTTAATACTTTCGGAAGTAGAGTAGACACTTATAAAGTTATAACCATTGATTAAATATACAAATATTGGCGAATGCTAAACAGTTTTGTTATTTGTTTAGCACGGCCATATCGGCCATATAGATATGGCCGTGTTGTTTAGTCTTTTATCATCTGTTCTATGGTTTATATCTATGAATTCATATTATCTACTATAGTAACTTCACAAAAAATGATAATAGTATCAAAAACCGACAGCGGACAAATCTTTAAATATATTTTTTCTGAGGGACAATAATTGTGAAACGTTTTTGCTAAAATGTTAAACTACTAACTAGTACTCGAAAATCTCGCACTACTGTCATCTGTTGAGGCCGGTGGGCCCTGTTTATTGTTAGTAAATGTTTTTAATCAGATCCACTGCGGAGACGTTTTCGTACGTAGCGGAATTGAGCCGTTCGTGATATTCGATTGACCATGCGTAAGTGTACTGTGAACTTAATTTTTCAATATAATTTTATGTATGACGTGTTTGACATTTGTAGTTCACTAATACAGTAGTGCAGAGCCGTCCATTTGACTGCGACACATGAAACTATCAAGAGAATGTTTTCTAAAATCACATTTTAACGCAGGTTTATACCGCAGGTTGGTCGGCTGCACGATGCGCGTACCAAACTATGTTTTCTGGAAAGCTGATGTGCGCTGCTACTGTCGACGTCGTGACACTGCGGAGCCATGGGTTCTGGCTGAAATGTTGGCGGACTGACCTAACCATTGTATCAAGGAAAAAGCTGACGATATGTTTTGCTCCCAGACGTTGTTTCAATGTTACTATCCCGTTGAGAGCGTCAAAAAATTATTACGATGTACTGGGCGTTCCGAGAGATGCCAATCCCAAGCAAATCAAAGACGCTTATTACAAATTGGCAATGAAACACCACCCCGATAAAAATCAAGGAGTACTTACTAAGCAGTTTAGAGACATCAAAGAGGCATACGATATATTGAGCAATGAATCTAGTCGGATGAAGTACAATAACAGCATGGGTACAGGTACTTAAAACACTGACATATTTGTACATGTATTTCATTACATATATTTTTTTCTTATTAATTATCTGACAAATTCCAATGTAACTTAGTTCTTGATCTTAAAAATTAATAATATTATTTTTGTATAACATATTAAACATGTCATATTTTTGAACAAATTAAAAGTATGTATGAAATATTCAGGAATAGGTAACAATAAATAAATAATTTAAATTTATATAGACTATAGAGTATACTCTAGTTTATTTCTTTCTTGTTTGTTTATACAGATTATAGATGATTAACATTTGTATCTACATTTATATTTAAATATCCAAAGTAGGAAAATATTAACTAAGAATTATGTTATTTTTTGCAGGTTCTTCAAATAATAATTATAGAAATCAGAATAGTAGTACATCTAGTGATTGGACATCCAATTCTTCTTATGGTCGTTATAACACAGATTATGAATATACATCTAATAATAAAAATTGGTCAAGAACTGAGTACAGTTATACAAGAAACAGACGTGCTGGAGGCTTTGATCCACTTAAACCATTTAATGTATTTATAAACGTAATTACAGTACCCAAGACTATTGTAAAAACTCAAATTGATTTAATGTTATTGAGTTTTATCAAAAACCGTACATTAAAATGGATTTTGTTTCATTTATTTCAATATCTATGGACATGGGGATTGAAGAATTTGAATTATAATGTGCTGATATCATCATCATCACCTAACAGTGCATTAGGAGAGTTCATCAGGAGTTTGCTCGAAAACCGAACAATAAGAATCGAACTGACGGAATTAGAAGCAATAAAGGGTAAAGCAGTTAGAGTGAATGTTAGTGAAAATGAAAAAGTGCTAGTGGTCAATATACCTAAGGGAGTACAAAGAGGTCAATCATTCTACTTGTTTTACCTGGTTGACAACGATAATAATGCCAAATTTAAAGGCTAAATTTTGTTACCATTTTTCTGTTTATTAATTTTTATATATTAAAAAGTATTAATTTACAAAATTGTGTATTATGCATACCCTTCTACAAGATACTAACATCAATGATATAAAAAGCTATTATCAAATATGAATGGCACAAGTGTGTATGTGTAAATAAACTAGTATAAAAATAACAGAGTAGTGCATACTGCTTAGATTTACAAGTATAAGTGTGGGTAGGAAAGAAAATACTTTAATTGATTAAATATTTTGAATCATCTATGACATTTTGACTGTTCATCATAATATTATAGAAGAAAATATTCTTTATTATTTTTTGTTTTTTAAACTACCTAACTTTTCTTAGAATCTCAATCTATACTTTACAATAGTGAATGGTAAACAGATATATATTTTATCATCCATGCTAACATACACTCCTGGATATGACCATAATACTTTGGTTTATTACACTATAATCAATGACTATACTATACTTGATGAAAATTATAATCCACAAAAAAGATCTTATAAATCAAAAAAATATTAATAGAATTGAATTAATTATTAATCTAGTTAGTTTTAAACCTTGAACTATGATTCATATATTTAACTACATAATTTCTTTAGCTTCAATCACTTAAATTTACCTGTAATTATTATAAATGTAAATAAAATTCATGAGTCTATATAATATAAATAATAAGACTAAAAGAAATAATTTTAAATTCCTAGTTATAGCCAGGAAATATACTGATTGCCTAATTTAGCTAATTTTAATCAAACATATAAGTTCATAATTATAGTTTTATATATTCATGAAATAAACTTATATTTACTATTTATTTTAATTACAAATTATCAATGAATTATTCAACCTATGCTATGTTGTGAACCAAATTAGTGAACTAAATGAAGTTAATAAAATTTACAATTTTGTATATGTGAAATAAAAGAATCAAAACAAGAACACATCAAATTATATTGAAAATATTATCCTATATTAATTGTTTTTCAATAATATAAAATAAGTACAGTCGTTCAAATTATAAGTTACAAAACCAGTGAACATATGTTGAACAAAGTTATTTGTGTAATGTAGAAATATACAATTTTTATCAATGTGTATAACAAAATGTTTATTATAATGGACACAAAAACATAATTCTTTATATTTAGTATTTAAACACTTGATAGTTTATATTCCTCTAATTTTTCTGGTTCTATTTCGATAGGATTCTTTGTAGCATCAACATAATGAAGAATTAATGAATCTCCATTAAATATTAATCCATCAGTGACCATATGACCTATTACAGAATCCATTTTATTCGATAAATGTTCACCATCTTCTAGTTTGAATACACGCAGTTTAGGAGTATTACTTTTATCATTTCGATTTTCAATTTTCAAACGAACCGCAAATAAATCTATTGTTCTACCAACTGTCCAGGTCTTACTGGTGAATAAGGGCACAGGTGAAATAACTTTATTATCTTTCATCGGTGGGTGGACAGTAAAATAAACTCTGTCAATCACTGGTATTTTATTATCACCCAATGCTTTCCCCTTAAGTTTCATTAAACGAATCTGTTGGGCCATACGTCTCTTTTCTGGTTGTAATTCCGCTTGCCTTAGACTTGCTTCAATCTAAAATAAATGTGATTAGTACTCATTTAAGTGATAAACTTATTTACCTACTTTTTTATCAGCTTCTTCTTTAGCTATTGTAAATTGGTCTTTGGATTTCTTAGCAGCGTCTCTTAAAATTTTTCTAGCTTCTTTCCCTGGAAGTTCATCAAGACAACCATGATGTCTATGCGCAAGACAGTAATGTTTATTACACTTAGGACATAGCATTTCACAGGGATTTTTCAATATACAACTATCATGTGTACATTCAAACCAAATTGTATCCTAAAATATTATAAATAAATTAAATTTATAATTTACAATTTTTAAGTACCTTTAACTATCATTAGGATTTATCAAGTAAAAAATAATTTTAATATTTAATATGATTCAAATTTTAAAGTTTAATTATGACTAATCATTCTAAAATTAATATTATGCAGTTGGATACTGAATTTCTTACCAACTTTGGTGCCAAATCATTAGTAGATTCGATGGGAACACATTGATGACTATCAAATCTTGAATGGTCTTTACAAAACACAGCATGGCAATTATCACATTTGACTGGCAAAAAATCTAATTGTTTGCAGTCCTTGTTGGCACATTGTTTACCAAAATCTGGAAACTCCATGATAAATGTGTCAAACTCGGGGTGGTGGAGGCAATGGATTGTCACTAAGTATGTTTGTAAGAGCCAAGTCTGTCCACTTTGTGTCCTGTTGGGTAAGCGTCAAATGAGCATCGGTGGCGTCTGCCTCAGGATCGGGAAGTTCTTTGATGGGAACCACTATTTCGTCAAATGATAAGTTTTCTTGACGCCAAGGATCGTCAATCAGTATTTGTAAACGACAGTTAGCTGGTGGGAAACTATCCATAACATTAAAAATTTACCTAAAATAAAAATGTTCCATTAAAAAAATAAATCATGTCCTATTATGAGGTAGAAATTACATTTTAATTTTGAGATCACTTACTTACATTCAATAATAGAATACAAAAGACTGTTTACTTTATTATTTAGAAATGATCTGGGCTTACAAGCTTCTTACTAAAAATCGTTAAAAAAAAACGACAAAAATATATTAAATCAAATATCTTTAAATTTTTTTTTATAAAGTAGAAACGATTACTCGTTTTACTGTTACAAATGATAACAATCGTTATGACCACGAAGTCTAGAATATTCTATTCGTAGTTACTACTTTCTATACCATGGTTAAATTAATACCGCGTTATTAACAAATTTGAATTTATTTTTGTTTTTTCCGTCAATCCAAGATTAATTAATGAATTATAAATTATTATTATAGGTAAGTTCTTTTTGAATTTATGTTCATACATCAAACCCATAGCCATTTGTCAATGTCATAACCTAGATTTATAATTTGTTTTTCGTTAGCCAATCAAAACATTAAGCTTGTAATATATTATATAATATATATCGATTGAATCCTTGAAATAAAATTTTTTAATTTTACAACAACACAAAAAAAGATTAATTTTGTATTCAATTGTGCTAAAGAAATTCACAGCTAACGTCAAGTCAGCAATAAGCATTAATAATTATGGACGTCGAAGATATACACGGACCAGGTTGTGAGAGTGGAAATGTAAAAGTGACAAAATAAGCATGTGCACAGTGCACAGACCCGACCAACTGTATGTAAAATTTTAAATTAATAATAGTAAAACGTTATGGTTTTGAACATCTCGACAAGACGGCATATTATTTGATATAACGTATACCTATAAGCCACAAAGCGTTTTTAACGTTTGCAGTTGCTTTTTACCTTATACAGTTATACCCCTCACCCATGTGTACAAAGTATTTTAATTCGAGAGTGTTAGATTAAATCTAATAGATTTCTATATGTTTTTAATCGGTACTTACCTATGTAAAATATATAAAATATTATAGCCCTTATAGACCTTGCAGCTGGGTATCTCATTTTATTAATATACTTTTGTATATTGTATTCATAGACCTCGATAAGGTTGATTGTATTGTAAATACAAACATTATTTGTATTGAAATAATAAAAAAACTTCGAAATACGAATTTTTTATTGCTGAGTTTAATTATAGTTGATAACAACATTTTAATCAGACATTCCTTCTTTAGAAATAATCACATTATAACTATAAACACCAAAAGTAATTGTATATATTTTACATTTACACCTATGAGTATCGAGTTCTTAAACATATAAATTATAATTAGTACCTGAAATAAAATGTTCTCTTAAATTTTAGATATCAATCATAGAAAAATAACTTAAAGTTAAAATATTGAGCAATATAAACAAAAATGCATGTACATTTTAATTATAGTATATACCTATTATACAAAATTGTTTTGGAGTAGATTTTTAAACAGGTTTTTCTTGTTTTCCAAAATTTCAAAAAATGTTTTAGAAATAGGCTACATTCTGTTCATTTAGCAACCGCATGTTTATCGTTTTCAATCATTCGTCTTTCCACCTCGGCATCCAGTGCCTTTTGCTTTCTCCGACCGAGAGGGGTTCTCGAATACCACTGGTTGAACGCTTCATCTTCTTCTTTGTAAATTGGATCGTGACGAGCGAGTGCGTTTAAGATTTCTACGTGCATCAAAGGTCGGATTGTCAGCTGTAACACTCTTTTGCAAGTCATTACCTACATAGATACAAATTAAAATTCATTATAAATATTAGAATATATTATATGTATTTTATAGAAATGAAACACAGTATAAATAGTGAAAATACTGTAAAGTTGTATAATATATAATAAACTCTAATGAGATAGGTGCCTAAGTACATAATATTTTAAAAATTTTAACGCTTCAAAAAAAAAAAAAAAACATAATAATACCTCTTGAAGTACTTTAATGATGGTTCCGACGCTGTAGCCATCAGATAATTTTGCCAATGAGCTAACATCGAATTTTCTGCTGAGTCCACTGTACTGGAATAAAAGATCGTTCCATATGTGATACAGACTGGCATAATCCGGACGAGGTATGACGATTATTTTCCCGTACGTGCCGGTCAAAGATTTTTGATCGCAGTCCCAGGGACAGCAAGAAGTGCCAAGCAACAATATCTGAAGCGCGAGTACGTCAACATTATAGTTATCATACAAGACGTGTATTAGTTAATAGTTAATATTTAATAAACAAATAAACATGCATAATACATAATACAGAGTGATAAATTATCACAAATAGCTCAATATTCAAACTTAACTGCCCAACAGCTCAACTTGTTCATCCATCATTAACTCGACTAGGTATTTGGTAAAATAGTAGCTATATTGCCCCTATAGTGCCCCCCTTATATTTTTTAGTACAAATTGGTAGTGTATCGTGTATTGTATAATATGAAAGTAATTCATGTAGATTGTTGATATTATAGTTGGTAGCTGTTAAATAAATATACTAAACCCTGTCTGTTGGAGCGATAGCCTTGACAAGCTTAGGCAAGTCTTTTTTTAGCCTTTTCGGATCTGTCTTATCAGTTTTCGGTACTTTTTTCATAAACGTCTTCTCCGCGTCTTCAATGAATATTACTGACGGTTGAAGCAACCTATATATAATAGTATAAGTATAATGTAAATTAGACATTTGACATTTTGATATAATATACAATATGCATTAATATTTATATAATATAAATAAATACTGTGTGATATATGAGCATGCACTTACACATTAAAAATTTTAAAAATATTTTTAATTAATTAAAACTTCAATAACCAATACATTAAATTATAATTTTTTAGTAATTTAACTATTTTATGTCTTTTAAACATCTAGCTTTAAAATACTTATTTTTTTCACTATTTTCATTGGGACCCCTATAAATAAGCTTTCCGCTACAATTCCATCTTTCACAACCCCGCGCCCCATGCATATTTTTACGATGCAAGCACAGCGCATTAAAATAACAGTTTCGGTAAATGGTATAATAAATAATAATAACCCAGTGTAAACACATTAATATAATATGACACGACCTAGCAACTTTGTTGACGAGATGGAGCAACATTGTGAGTCCTGATTTTCCGGGATATTTTCCTACGATGTTGGCCGAAGTCAAGTCGAACAGCGTGGCCCCCAACTCGGTGCATACTGCATTGATCAGCGTGTGTTTGCCGGATCCGTGCGCTCCGGCGATGAGCACAGAACGCACCGCGGGCCCGGCCTGATGTATCTGGTCGCTGAGCATCGGCAGCACGCAGCTGTCCCTGACTGCATGTCTGACATCGCCAAGCGTTGGGCTCGGGTCGTTGTCCCACCGCATGACATCACAACCAGCGTACGACGCGTCCCCCTTGAACGAGTTCAACCGGGTGGCTGGATACTTATGTATGATACCGTTCATAACCAGCTCTTCGAACAACGATTCCAACTGCAACAGTATATTAGAGTCAATAAGGAGGGTTAATTTTGCATGGTGCCCTCTCATCCCTCCACTGACTAAAAATATAAATATATTTATACATAAACTAAATGTATCGATATAATGATTCTCAATATAATTGTTATTTTATAAACTGTTAAATAGTGGAAAATAATGGATTTTGAAACAATAAGAACTTTTTTCATATAAGTGGTATCAAAAAAATAAAAACTATATTTCACAGATAATATTCTCCTTTTTATGTGTTGAAAATTTTGTTGCCTTAGTTAACTTTAGTTATGACTAGTCTTTTTGATTCTTTCCAGCGCTAAACAGATTTTACTGTTTTACATTTGTAAGACGGAGACAACACATGCGGGGGTTCCCCTTAAAATACCATGGTCTAAGTTTTAAAGTAGTAAATAGTACTTTTTTAGTTTTATCCATGATATTACGACAATGGTAATTTTAAAATTTCAAGTTAATCTTATGGGCGATGGACAAGACGTTCAATTTATTGTCAGTAACATTTATTAAACATGTAATAGTACTTTAGAAGCAATCGAAGCCCAACTCGAAAGTCGGGCAATTAAAAAAATTAAAATTCACACTCCTTTGAGTGCACCCCTCCACGGAAATCTTTAGTAAAAGGCGAAAGATTTTTTCGTTTTGAAAGGGCGCCGGAGTACTTTATCATAAGTTGTGTAGATGTATTTAAACTATTGTATGACTCAATTGGTATGTAGAATAAAATATGGATTACCACACTTAAGTTCTTTTTTGTAATTAATTCATACCTTTTTTTTCATTTCAGCATATAACAACTTGCCTTTAATATACAATGTAATAAAAAAATATGAATTTTAGTTGTATAAAGTGAACATAATTTAATTTATAGGGATATAAATTCATATTTCTAAACAAATATATTATAAGCGCCATCTACTGGGGATAAAATATAATATTAATCTTCATCCTATATTTTTATACCGAATAGTATCAGAGAAGGTATTTTAATTAATAATAATATGTATGTTATATTATTACAATATTACTTAATACTTAATATTTATATATTGTGTATGTGTATTTAAACTATACAGTCTATATAATCTATACTACACTGAACTCAAATTATTAATGTAATAATGAATATTTAAGTGTTGTAATAATACATAGCCACATAGGTGAGGATCCAGTAAATATCATTGATTGATCAATGATATATTAATTATTATTACTACAGTAGTCATTGTTTAGTCCATTCACTAGATAATCAAGACCCCCTAATTTATTATGAACAATAATTGTATGACCAAATAAATTAATCAATTAGGTTATTATTTAAACTAAACAAAACTTATGCTGAATGCTCTGTTTGAAAATAGTAGCGATTACTATATTAATAATTAGTATCCAACCTATTTTAGTATAAATCTGTTACAAGCGTTACAGAACTATAAATTTCAAATAAAACTATATTGTATTAGGCTTATGACCTATGGGTTAATCATATTATAATTAAGCTTGTTTAATTTCTCATTATTTGTCCAAAAATATTAGCTCATCAGCTTAAGTATTGGCCTTTGTTGAAAATTCAAAATAATAATTTAACTGTTAAAAAAATATTTATAATTTTATAAGGTACCTCCTATTATAATATGGTTTATTCCTAAATTCATAAGGTTCACTACTAGTTTGGCAAAATAGATACATATTATAATCTTATAAAATTATAATTGAAATTAAAATAAAGTTTTTTAAGTTATTATTTATGACTTATGTAATTAATATACAAATACTTGTGTCATATTATTTGTTATATACTTATATAGTAGAAGAATTAGGTAAAAATAATATTGGATAATGGAAATGCATAAATTAATTTTAAGGTAATAAAGAGAAATCTATTGGTATTGTTACTATTTTATAAAATCTGTAAGGCGTAAACATTAAATAAATAAATAAATTATACTAAAGATATAAATTGAACAGAAAAGTAATAACATTTATCTTAGTATACTTGAGCTATCTCAAACTATATATCCTTATTTATATATTCATTATGATGTAAGTGTATTTACTACTTACTTAATTCAATAGTGTGCTCTGTGCATTTATTTAATAATTAATAGCAACTGAATTTAATTTTACTTTTAAAATATTTACAAATCATAAACATTTATTAACAAAATTAGACTTAAATAATTCTACACATTACAAATGTTTTAGATTTCAATTGGAACAAATGTTTATGTTTCTTAAAATTATCGTTTTTCGGTTTTACACCATTTTATAAACATTATATTGAAAGCCCATCAATTTTTTTTACCATATTGCAATATAATAAAAGCTATTTTAAAACCAAAACCAAATTACCTAGCAGTAAATCAATGTACAGATATAAAGCTTAAACATAGACACTTAGTATATTTAATCTTTAAGCATATTTTTAGCTTTAAGATCACTATTGCCTCTATTCTATCTCTATGAACTTCCATATTTAATTATATTATTATTGCTTACTGCTTAGGCATTGATGATTTGTTTGCTGTTTAAATTATAAAATAAAACCAATTATTCTTAATATTTACAGTTCTATCAGGAGTTAAATCCTTGTCCCGTTTTTTCTTTGCTTTTTTGCTACTTCTTTTTACTTTTTTCTGTTTTTTTGATCTTTTGATACGAATAGCATTATCTTTATCAAGTGCATTTTGCAAAATTTCAAGTTCAGCTCTCAAATGTACATCAACTATCTAATAATGAAAAAAAAACATTTTTTCAATCCACTTTTTTGTATCAATATAACCACCAAGTTACCTTCCGTAATTCACGTTCTACTTCCGCTACTTTTTGAGCCTTAACAATACTTTTAATATGCATTTGACTTGTGTTTTTTGATTCATCCATTCCTTTCCATACTTCTTCATATTCTGAACTTGCCAACATGAGTTCTTGAAGAAAATTTGAAGGTCCCATTTTAAAACCAGTGTCTTCTTCATCAGCCTTTTTTTTAACTTCTTCCTTTGACTCTTTTCCAGCAATTGATTTGCTCTTATGACCTAATAAAAGTCATTAATTTTATAACATTATTTATGCACAATGAATTCTACAATTTGTTACTAAAATAAAATCAACAAAACTAACTTTTGGTTCCTTTAGATGATGATTGACTAGTTGATTTACTATGAGAACTGGCAGTTTTGTATCTAGTATAAATTACTGCAGACCCACCACTTTCTTCTGATGGTAAATCTGGAAATTTACCAGTTTGTGATTTGACTCCCATGTACCATGCTCTTACTTCATCTCTGATATCTTCTTTCATTTTTTCCTTTACATGGTCTTTAATCTTTTAAGTTTCAATGTTTTATTGTCAAATTATTAAATCATAAATAAAGACATAAATTAATAAAATTAATACTTTTTCTTTTTCCTGTATTAGTGCTAGCTCATATTCCTGCTGTCGTTTTGTTTGAACAATCCTTCTAGCACTCTTAACCTCTTCGGCTTTTTGTTGCTCTTCAGTGTCAATTGAGTTTGGGGGTAACATGCCAATCAACAACATTTCTTCAACAACTCTGCTTCTTATTTTTCTCCGTGTTATAAAACCTCGCCATACTCTCTGTATTTTCATTGCAGCTTTTCTTGCATTATCACTAAGTTCCACGTCTCCAGCATCAGGTTTATTCATTGCTCTAACCTCCTTCATGAATTGAGCTCTCATTCGTCCTTGACGTGCCCTCTCATGCTTTTGTATCAATAATATCGCTTGTCGGATGGGCATATCAACTTCAATTTTCTCTTCTTCATAAAAACCCGTTTTCTTCAATACTTCATCAATAAAATTATTTTGCCATTCAATTGTCTTAAGCCTTTCATTTCGATAATGTGATGGTATTGCCAGTTCTACATCTTGTGGTAATAACCCCAGTTGTGCAATAGCTGAGTCTAAATAAGTAAATTCATTGTAGTTTAAATTGACCATGTCGTTTTTTAGTTCTAAATAACGCCCCAAAGATAATTCTAGAATGTTTCTAATAAGTATTCGTTTCTGAGGTTGAATAACTTGATCATAACACTCATCCAATTTATTAATAGCTAATATATAACTGACCATGACAGTGGACAACTCTTTGAACACAACAACTTTATCTTTATTAGTTTTAGATGTAAGTAGGTTTGAGTCATTTTTTGTTGCCTCGTCCAGTGTTAATTGAGCTTGTGCCCACAATTCATTATATGTTCGGTAAGACATGATCAAACATTTAATAATGTTAAGTTAAACAAAAACAAAGTAAATTTTATTTTTATTATCAACCCTTCAACCCTTTATAGTTGTTCATGTTTAATCAATAATAATGTGTAACTATGTCTGTGTTCAGTCAACCATGATACAACAAAATAAGAATACTTATATAAGGGGATACATGTTTTATAAAATTATTCAGGTATTTATTATTCACAACATTTTTTTAAATCAAAGAAAAACAATTTAATGTCATACTTTTTATTGTATATTAAATTGAAAATATTTCATACATATTGAAACATAACCAATATCCTTATTTTGGATGTGTTTACATAATAACACATAGGACATAACTAAACTATAATTTAATTACTATCATCTTTATCGAGTCCAAGATCACTAATAAATGCTTTAGGATTAGGGTCCCGTCCTTTGAAACGTCTGAATATTTCTCCAGATGGACAGCTGCCACCAAATGCAAAAAAGGTATCTCGAAAACTAAAATTATTAAATATCAAAAATGTAAAATATGAAGTATTGATGATGATGATGAGATTAGAATATTACTTGTTTCCTAAATTTTTAGTAGTTTCATCAGGAACTTTAAATGATTGAAATACATCAGCTGCTATTATTCTAGACCATAATCCTGAGTAGTAACTTGCCGCTCCTTGTTCATTAGACATAACCTCAGCAAACCTACATGGAAAACTGTTCCATTTACTTAATGGAAATCCATAATAATTACTCCACATTTCTTTCACCAGGTCATTCCAATTGGTTTTGCTAAAAGATAAGAATATTATTTGTATATAAAAAAGAACACAATAAAATATAATTATAAACTAAATACCCAATATATCAAATTCAATAGAATAATATAAATATTAATGATAGTATAAAAAATATTGACACAATAATTATTTGTTAAACAAAATTTAAATTATAGAAAGAAAGTGTAATTTTTTATTCTTTTACTCTGACCAAAATTATTTAAGAAATTAATGTTAAAAAAATCAGTTAATAAATAAATTGTAAACTTTAATAGTTCTTTTTTGCCAAACAAAAGAGTTTTACAAAAGTCTTGTTTAAAAGTTATTTATTTATAAAACATACAAAATATATTACTTTAAGACTTTCAGTGGCAAGGCATGATTTTTTAGGTTGAAAATATGTTAATAAAAAAAAGAAACCGGCATAATTACAATCATAATTAGACAATATCATACCAGAAATAAACAAACAATAAATTAAAAACCAACCACACCTACAAGTTTACACATGTCAGTTGACATTGATAACTGAGTTCATAATGATCATTTAAAAATAAGTGAACGTCAAAACATGTCTTATAGCAGAACGTTAACCACTGCCCATTTTCTAATTTCCCCTGCACATCAAGCTTGACAGAATAAGACAAATTTCACATTGTTTCATATTTATTTTTATATTATACTAGGATATTTACTTGATTAACTTACCATATGGGACACCACTGACTCGCATAATTAGTCTATTCTAAAAATACTAAATAAACAAAAAGTTGTTGACAAATATATATTAGAATTTAAATTTGTAATTATTTTCTATACAAAACCAAATTATTTGTCTGTATTATAAGTGGTAGATATTGTCTCATTATCTCCTATGAAGTTTTGCCACTGAAGATTATCAATTATTAATTAATAATAAAATATAATATTTTTATTTTTAAATTTCAGTAATTTCTAAACAATGCAAATTATTGTGTTATAAAATTATAACATTATATTCTTACATAGTATGCATTTTAATGTCAATCATAGATTTGTATAGTTCATCACAAGTATTGAATCCAGCCATGTGTTGTTTGATTTCAGTCAATTGATCATTTGGTAATCTTTTACCTGTTTTGTAGTGGCTATTAATACTGTCAAATGTATCTTTATCGTACAACCTAGAGGAATAATTAACATTTTAAATGAATATAAATAGCAATATAGATATTTAATCAAATATTAATTACCAATGAATCATAAAATTACTGGTTATTCCGACAGCATCCCATTCGACATTATTTAAACCCGATACTTCAGCATAATGTACTTGACAGAGAACATTTTGCAGTAAATGACCAAACTAAAATTTAATTTTGCAAAAATATTATGAATATTATGAATATTATCAATTATTGAATTATATATCAAAAAATAGAACATTTACTTTTCCAAACAAGGTTTTCACTTGATCAAAACTCAATAAACTTGGGTTTTTATTCTGCACTGATGGAAGGTTCATTATTAGAGCTGATAAAGGTAATACTTTTTTTGGTATCGATGAAGCAGTCCTATGAGTTACTAACCAACCAGGTTCACCGACAGCTTTCATTTTTTGTGGCCTGAAAATAACTTTTCATTATACATTCACTGCCAATTTATAAATAATTAACTAATTAAAGTACATACCGAGAACAAAGGTCTAAATAAAATCCAGCTACAATAGAAGGGTCATTTTCATGTAATATTTCATAATATTTTACATCAGGATGCCAGAGGTCAGCTCTGTTTGGCATTTCTAGAATGCGTATTCCATAGAGTCGTCTACATAGTTCAAACAGACCATCTAAAACTCGGTCTAATGGGAAATACTCAGACCATTGAACTTCATCGTAACTAAAAACAAATTTATAAATTTTATATGGAAATGGATAAAACATGACGAAGAAAAATAAAGAAGAATGTAATTGGATACATAACTTACCCATAAAGTTCTTTTTTTTGTAATCTTGCCCAGTAACCAACATCCCACATTTGAATAGGATATTCATTACCCTTTTTATTTGAAAAAAGTTGTAATGATTCTATTTCTTTGTCTTGTAAGGGTCTTGCTGTAAATGATTATTTATTGAATAATAGTTTCAGGTACATAATAAAATAGGTAATAAATATAATATATCAAATCTAAACTGTTCAAAAATGTATTTGTTGTACAATTAAGCAAAATATTAAATAATGAAAATAGTAAAATATTGATTGTACAGTACCTTTATCCAATATTGTCAATAATGTATCTTCTATGACTGAAATTGAAGGTGCCATTTTTGTAATCAATGATAGTTCACCGTAATTTTTAAAACCCAATTTTTCAGCAGCTTCAAGTCTATAATTTATATAAATTATATAAATATTAAACAAAATTCAATGAAATAAATAAAAATAAAACTAATCAAATATTTGAACAAATACATATATAAGTATTGAATTTTTTATTGTTTTTGAAAATTTTTGGTAAGAACATAATTATTATTTAACTTACCTTAATTTTCGGATTTCTTCAACTTCTAAACCATTATTAAGTTCTCTTTTTTCGTCAGCAGGTGAACCAGCTTTTTCATAAGCTTGCCAGACATTCCAACGTATATCTCTGTCTGGACAATACTTAATAAATCTATCAGCAATACCCCATGTCAAGGCAACTTTCCACGGACGTTTCTTAGGATTATCTCTATAAAATAAATACAAATAATAAATATATTTTTCTTAATTACAAAATAATTTAAAATACAATTTTACTTATTTATTGCCATTAATGTCAAAAGGTCTTCTGGAAAATCTTTGACTAGTTGTGGATTATCAATTATTTGTTGAAATTGACTCCATGCCATCTAAATATATAATATTAATTTAGATAGATAATTTGAAAGTAATTACAGATTTTATTGCTACCAAATAATGTATGGTATATCTTAGGGGTGGGCAACTGGCAACCCGCAAACCTTTTTTACCTGGCCCGCGCTACATGTTCAAATTACATCATACAATTACAAAGTCAATCGTCTATACTCTATAGAGTCTATGCTACGTCTATGCAAAATTAAAATGCATATTTTGATTGACCTTTTTTTTTGCTCTCTATACTCTGGCCTGCTAAATTTTAAGTTTCTAAAAATTGACCCTCTAATAACTTTCAGTTGCCCATCTCTGGTATATATAAACACATAATTTTGTGAAGCAATCATTGACTAAACCATAATTCCAATGCTTAGTATGCAAAATTAGATTTTTTTAGACCACTATGATCAATAATCCAATTCAGGTAATCATTATAATATAAATATTATAGCCTACAGTTAATAGGTATATTTATATAGTTTAGCTAAAACAAAATCAATATTAAACAGTATAAATAGTTAAATCTTACTTCTAAACGAATTTTAAAGTATTTTTGCTTAGCACTACATTTTTGCTTATTTGCTTTAAATGAATAATCTAGTTTTTCACTAAGTTCAAGTCCATTGAGTTTTCCTTCTTTTATAAATTTATTCACAACTGCTACTTGTTCTTCTGTCAATTTAGACAAATCAGCTTTCTATAAACAACAAGGTTATACATTTTTTTATGCCTATTCACACAAAATAATTAAGTTTAAAAAAAGAATACTAACTTTACATGCTTCATAAATAGGTTTGCTGTTGTATTTTGTTGTATGAGACATGCACGCTTTATTGTGTATTGGATAATATATTCTAGCTGGCATTACTGACATATCAGCCAAATATAATGTTTTTAATACAGCCCACATTTGATCAAATTTAAGACTTAGATTTTCTATTGGTTCTAATACATCTTTAAATAAGTCATATTTTCCATCTTCAACTAAAAAGAAAAGGTTCAAAAGTTAAATGGTAAGTTTTTTAATAATCATTACACAAAATAATTTACCTGAGTTAAGGTAATCTTCAATATCACGTATACCACATTCAAAATCAATAAACTGATTACTAATTGTGTTTTCACATTTTTTTATATCTAAACTCGTAAAATTTGGATGGTCAGCATTTACTTGTAAAAGACTTTCTGTCAAATCTTTACTGATTTCTGGCAATCTAAGACAACAATATTTAATTATTTATTGAACTCATTCAAATACTAACACTATTTGGATAAGAAAAGTACAACAATAAATTACAATAGTTGTTTTATTAATATTCAATTAATCAAAAATAATAATAGTTATTTTTGCTCTTTTATATAAAGAATTTTAAAATCATTTTTAGCATTCATTTGTTGATTTACTTACAATACAATATATCCATTTCGACTAGGTACTCTGGTTAATGCACAATTCTTGTGTTTTGGTATTATGTTTTGACACAATCTTGTGCAACGTGAAACAAACAACATTTTGAAACAATAATTGATTGACTTAACTATATAAAAATTTAATTTGATACGTTCTTATATTTAATTATTCAATTATAATACAAAAAAAATTAGTAACACTTTAGTTTACATTTATTAATTTTCTATGTAATGAATTAATGTTTGGCGTTTGCTCTCGCTTTTAAAAAATAGAAATGAACTTTCTTATCATTTAGAAATTATCAATAATATTTTAAGGTTAATACAATCATTATTATCACCATAGACCTTTTGATAAATATTATCATGAATATTTGGTAAGAAAAGGTAGGATATGTAATTAATATATTATGTATAATTATTAATAATTAATAATTATCCCACTAAAGTATCAAGCTCATTATATATTAATATATTAATTCATATAATATTATATTATGCTATAACTTTTAAGTTTTCATTACTCATTGCTTGCTGTATGCACCAGAACCTGCAGGTTCACATCAGAATATTTAAATGCATTTATTATTATAATTATTTTTGTTTTAAAATTATATGACGTATAGAAATATTAATTATGTTTGACAAAAAGATGTTAAATGCTTTTCCTCAAATATCCCACACAAATTTAATCAATATTCTGAAAGATATGCCCGGACCCAAAGATTTGGTTGTAGAACATAGACTTTTCAAACCTCTTGAAATGTTCATTGATATGAAAAGCTTAAGGTATGATTTTCTTGAAATTATAAATAACGATGATTCATAAAATGTGTTTTTATTTTAGGCTTTACGGGGTAGAAAAGGTGTATAAATTGCAAGAGTCGGTCAACCCAATTACCAATCGGCAGTGTGTCTTTTTGGTTTCATCTAATTTACCAGCAACAAAAATTATTTGTGATCTCATTAATTCATGTCTAAGTATGACAAGCTTAGCTGAAGATATTATTAAAATTATTCTTGTTCCTAGGTCATTGATTACTATTGAAAAACAATTTGAAGAGGAAGGTGTCTATGGGTACATTCAAATATTTGAATTTCAATGGGATTTCATTCATTTAGGAGATTCATTACTTTCATTGGAGATGATAGATTTCTACAAAAACGTGTTTGTTGAAGAAAATCAATCATTGTTAATGCCTGTTGCTAAAGCTCTGTGGACAGCTTTTATGGTTTTAGGGTTTCCTAAGACTGTATGTGTAAATGGAAAGTCATCTACTGCTGTTTATAAATTATTGAATAGATTTTTCACAGAAAGAGGAAAGCCTAACATTAATAATGGATCGTGTTTTTGTATTTTAGATAGGGATTTTGATTATGCAAGTGTTCTGTTAACTCCTTGTACATATGCCAGTCTTTTAGATCAAGTAGTCGGTATACAAAATGGTATAGTAGAAATAAAAAAAAATGATGGAACAACATCTATAAAAAACTTGTGTAATCCTGATGAAACATATGAATATGTCAAATATAAGCAGTTTGGTGATGTATTGAATTACTGGAAATCAAAATCCAAAGAATTGCAAGATAAATTGGAAAAGAGCAAAAAATTGCAGCTTGACGAAATGAAACAGTATGTCACTCAAGAGTTACAAAGTGTCTTAATGTCAAAAAAAAACCTTACGTTCCATATAGATGCGTCTGAAGTTGTATCAAAAGTAATAGGTGATAAATTTATTGACTATATTACACTTGAAAAAAATATGTTAGAAAACAGAAGTCGCAAAGAAAACTTAAATTGTATAGAAGATTTGTTAGCCTTTGGAAAAGGTAGTGCCAACAATATACTTCAACTCATTTGTTTATTTTCACAATCCCAAGATGGATTTACATCAATAGAATTAAATAATATTAAAACAAAATTTTTACACCAATATGGATTCAAGTATTTTGAGACATTCCACGTTTTAGAAAAAATGAATTTAATAGTAAAACATGATAATAGCTCAGTTTTAAACAGTAATTTAAATAAAATTATATCAATTAATAAAACCAAGCAGATGATGCAAAACATGATGCAGAAATTAAGGCTTGTAGATGATAGTGAACATTGTATGAGTGCAGCATTTGGCGGATCATATGTTCCTGCTATTGGTAAAATAATTGAGATTATCTGTAAAGAAGAAATGCCTGAGGAAGAAATTGTTAAATTATTATCTAACTATTCATTCCAAGTTAATGACTTTAAGACAGGTATAAAAACAGTATATGTTATGGTAATCGGAGGTATAACATACGCTGAACAAGCAGCGCTCCATTTTTTAGAAAAATCAATGAATATAAAAATTATTATTTTCAGCACAAATATAATTAATGGAAATATTTTAATAAACTCTTGTTTATAGATATTATTATATCAATATAAACTACCCATAAATAGAAAATTATTTGTAACTTTTTACAACGATTGTTAAATTATAATGTTCAGTCCCTATTTTGTATTTTCCTTACAAGAATTAAAAAACTAAACAAAAAGTATTAAATAATGCATAAAAAATTAAAAATTAATTTATTACAGAGAATTTTATTTTTAACACTATTATCAAAACTTATAGAATATTAATATGTTGTGCAATAGTTGGTATATTTGTATCTTTATAGTTTATAGTGAATAATAAATCATTGTTGATGTTTAATTTTTATTTGATTAATTTCAAGATGTTTCAATATTAAAAATTTAAAATATATTATAACTACTTATTTATTGTAGAGATAATTGTATAATTTAGTATAGCATAATTTATTATTTTATTACTTATTACATATTAATTTTTATGTCATAATATAGATTACTGAACATAATTCAGTATAACATTTTGTGAAAATAGGCCAAATAGGGAGTGAAACATTCATGATGAATTACAAACAATTTATTTTCATTTAAAATGAATACATTAGTGAATTATAATTTCTCGATAAGAACTATAAAGATGTAGAGACAAAAATTAAAATTGTATCCCTGACCGCTGTTTTAAAAAGCTGTGCAGAGTTGTTATATTCATGTCTATCAAGTATCGAATGACTTAATATAATCTGTAATACAACTTTAAAAAATTTAGCTACAATATGTCAACATCAATTAAGCTTTCAGTAGGTATTACAATAGGTAACAAAAATGCATTATTTATAAAATTACAATAGTATATTTAAATATTTTAGGAAAACTTATAGGAATGTTATTAACGTTTTTTAAAAATATTGAAGTTGTATAAGAACTAAGAGCATTTTATTGTATAAACATATTTATTTACTTGGATAACTACATTGTTTTTGATCATTGCAAATTGCTTTTATTGAGTAGCTAGGTATTTGTGCAATATTAACGTGATAGATAACTACACAAATAGTATTGTACTATGCACAAATTTTTGTAATTAATCGTTCAACATTTTAATTAATACATTTTGCACAATTACATTATTCATAATTTTTAAAAATTGTTGAATATGCATCAATATGAAAAAAAAATTAAAAATAAGCAAAATAAAATTATATATTTGAGTCTCTGTATAGGCGGTATTTAGTAACTACTAATTTGTATATATATCACTCTGCTATGTTTTACTACATCTATGGACTATGATTAATATTCAAATGCTGTAAGTCCTGAATTCTGGTAAATACGAATAATTCATACTAGTAAGTAGTAACAATATGTTAAATGTGGTTGTTATAATTTTAAATTTAACACATCCATTAGAATTAATACAATATAGTAGATAAGCAATTTTAAAAGAAATATTTTTATAAAAAGTAGTTGTTAATTGTTATATAGCATTATTTAAATGGAATAAGATAATATAGGTACTATTAAATTCGATTTATGGGTAGGTAATAAGTCAAATGTGTGTACATTTATAAAAAAAAAACAAATAATTTTTATGAAAAAATCTTTATCTTAGGGAATTAATACTGAAATATTATTTATTTTATTTTATTGATAATAAAAAATATTTACAATTTGCATGTTATAGACAACTATAGCTGTATAACAAGACTTCGTTTGGGAAAAAAATGAACGAATATAAAATACGGTGCTATGTAAATTATAGTGTACACTGTACAGTTTACTTCGGTTATATCCAGTTATAGGACAAATAATTGGAGTCTGTGTACCTGGTTTATGAACTAATATGACCGAGATTAACAATCCAATCCATCTGTGATCTGATATTTGTGTCAGATTGTAAATAGCACTTTGTATATTTTCAAACTTGGTTCAACTATTCTCTATACTTGATAGGTATTTCTAACTTCTAAGAGCAATCTCTGAAATTTTCGTCAAAATCAGTCTTGTAATATTGTTGAGTACCTACCTATAGGAACCTTAAGGAACAAACATAGATTAATTTTATATAGATAGCTTATATAATAGATTCTTTTATATCTGTAACTAATAACAACTCTCTATATATATAAACAAAAACAATATTCGATTTTCGTGTCGAAACGAATTTCTTGAGTAAATCACTCTGTAGCAACCTAAACGAATTGAAAAACCTTCGTAGAATAGAATAATCCACCAAAATTGTTTTAGTATAAATATTTTAATTATTAGTAAATAACCCCATAATGGTCCCCATGTCCCCATGACCAGTATTATGTAGGCAAAAGTGCACACTGTATGACATAATTGTATGTGTTGCGCACTATAATATATATATTTATATTTTATTTTAATTTTTATCCACATATACATATTATGTTTATATAAATGATAAATGTTATTGATTAGGTATTCTTTATTTCGTTCACTCGTCTGTACTATGTGGGCTGTTTTAGTTGTCTATAATAGTCATCGTACCTATATACTGGGTGTCTGGGCTTATAGTAGACCCTAGACGTGTATTGTGGCACATAAATAGTAGGATACTAAAATTCGATGAAAACATTTGTTCTCATAGCCATAAAAAGAATGCTTGCTTTCAGTTATAAACTATAATATATCATTTCAATCCAAACTTAGGAATACAAATTAAAGTTTTTGAAGTGGCAAATTTAAAAGGAGAAACAGCAGATATTTTATCAAATTATGTAATTGAAAGTTTAAAAAAGCATATGTTATCACTTCATCAGATACAATTATTGACTTTTCTGACGATAATAGTAATACTAATTTTGGAGGTGTTTTGAGAAAAGGAAAAAATGAACAATTTAAAAACGAATGTGGGATAAGTTGCACAGCTTATATTTTGCATATCGCAAAGCAATCAAGTGCTGATATAACAGAATTAACACCTATTGATGTAATCGTAATGAACAATATTTTAAATTTGTATACTGCAGTTTGCATGGAATGAACAATTTGAAAGAGTTTTGTGGCTATGTAAATATTGAATATAACAATTTTTTCAAGAGTGTACAAATCATTAGCTATCGCCTATCATTGATGACAGCCATTAATTTTATGGTTACCCTAAATTAGGTGCAGTTGATAATACATTAATACTTAAGCGCGTCATAATACTGCAGTTTTACAACCATTATTTTTATGGTCACCCTCACTAATTGCAGTTAGTCGTAGACGATAATGTTTAAGCCCGTCATAATACTGCAATTTTTATTTAGCGAATAATCTGAAATGGGATTTTGCAGGTCAACCACGGCGACTGAAGAGCGTTACACGAGTGTGCAAAAATGTGCACACATGTCATCATGATATTATTGATATTATTATTTATTATTAATAAAAGTGTAGGTTTGTGCGTCTTATTATAAATATCACGTGATAATCGTTATGGATATAAACAAGATTACAAGAATACCTACAAAACTTTATACAAAAAACAATGACTAAAACATATTATTATTTATTTATTTATAATAATATAATATATATACCTATTTTAATAAGAATCACTTTTGAAATTTTTTACTTTTAACTCCTCCCCCCCCCAAGTACCAACTAGATTCAATTTCCTTTTCAAAGAGGGTCTGAAGTCAAAAATCAAAGCACTATTGTTTATTACTATTCCAAAACGCGATGACAGACACAAAAATAAAAAAATAAAATAAATAAAAAAGCAATCATTGTAAAATCAATAAATTCATCACTCCGTTCAGAATCTAAAATTACAAATAATCAGGAATAATTATGCACGTAAATATTAAATATTAAAAGGTTGTTTTGGGCGGAATCAACTAGTTTTGACCATAGCTATAGATTGTCTATTGATAGTTTAAAAAACAACCGAGTGATTTTTCAATTGAATAGATATTATCTATCGAATTTATTTCATTATTTGATAGTTTTCAATTTTAAAATGTTCATTCTTTAAGCCTAAACAATTAAATGGATTATAATTTATAGATCATAACATTCATAGCAGGAACAATTTTGTCGAGTGCCTAACGGCCTAACTATAACGTCTTTGAGGCGAATACGTGATTATTATTTCTTCAAATATTGGAACGAAGATGTTTAACACCAAAAACGCATAAAACTTTTATTTAAATTCGGTATTTTTTTTACTGTAAGATTTAATAGTAAACATTAATATTACAGTTTGCACGTTTGACTACTCCCTTCCCCATACCATTGGGGTGGTTTTTTGCACCAAATATAGTATTTTGTTCGTTTATATTTTAATACGGTATATTTTATACTACTTAAAAACCTCGAATAGTCGAATCGTGATTCAAATTAATCATAGATAAATAATACTTTATATCAGCATTAACACCGTTCAATAAGTTGATGCCTCAAAATGTCAAATGTATGTTCGATCAATTGTCCATTATTATTGATTGTGTATATTTTAACAAAATTATTCTACTAATGTAGCTTATTATTATAACAATAGTCAATAGATATAATTTAAAACTATCGGGTATAGTCATAGTTCGATAGTTTTTACTGTATTTAGTGTTTTTACTCGATAGTGCACGTCGCTACTCACTATATATAGACTATAACCACGCAGCACGCACTCACACTATTGCACTACTTTTTAAACCGTTGCGTAGGTACCGTGTCAAATACTCAAACGAATCTCATTAACTTAAGAGGACGTAGAACCCGCATGTATTGTCTGTCTCCATCTTATACATGTGCGACATACCAAATTTTCGTTCACTATTTTGAATTTTCAATATTGTGCTGTTAGTTTTGATATTATAGAGTAAACTGACCTATTATAAAATTTAAAGGTAAGATAATTATCCAAGGCCCCACGTAGCGTTTTATTTATATTATTATTTTTAAGTAAACTATGATAATTTTAAAATGTACAGTTTTAAAAATATCATAACTTATACTTAAAAATAATATTAAAATTATAAATCTCATAATATAATGAATTATTTTTATGATTTTTTATTTTAGTTTATATTAATATACCTAGACATTTTAATTCAAATGTATTATTTTAAGTTTTGGAGCACATAATTTTCATTTTAGGGTTATTTTTACGGTGTATTTATCTGGGGAATCAATAATAACAAAAAATTGTAATCAGACCTTTCTCGAATCTTAATAATATATTATTGTCTCATTAATTATGTACATAAATCATTGCATTTCGAGAGCTTAATCAATGGCCAATGAGTAAAATAAATAAAACTAGCCAGATATGGGAAGCTATATAGGAGCGGGGATTTAATGCTGAACAAGCTGCATGATCTTCGTACAGGAATAGGATGTAACTATGTAAGAGACTAATATAGTAATTCAGTTGTGCGTACCGAGTATACCTACATGTTTAGGACGTTTAGGTATGTAGGTATGTATATAAATGTCCTTATAGTATTCTTTACCTTCTGTGTTTTTTCATAATATGATACATGAAATATATATAATTTGTACATAATATTATATTATTATTATTATTTTTTTTTTTTATTATTATTATAGTTTATGTGACGATATGTGTATTGGCATATATTAAAAAACGTTTTAGTCTTTAGACCACTATTGCATTGTGTGTTGTTTATTGCAAGCACGTATCCAGATTCCAAGATCAATTTTCGTTGGGGGGGGAGAGGGGTTAAAATATTTTTAATACATGAACTAAATAACTAAAAAGTGTGTAGTTAGTTTTTGTTATATTATAAATATATACCTATACTTTAAAAATTTCGGTTGGGGGGAGGTTGAACCCCTAACCTCCCCCACCGTATAAGGGTATGGTTTATTGTTGGTACTTGGTACTTTTATAGTCACACAATTCATCATTTATTTATCTATATAATAATAAAAATATTATAATATATAGGTAACCTCAATCCATATAGTAATCAACTGTATTAGTGTATAATGGAATATGTATATAACTATATAGGTACACAGGTATTCTATAAAGTATATAGGTGTAAATGTGTAATCATAGAATACAGAATAGTATAGTAAAAATAATTATAAGGGCATAATTAGTAATTACGATCCATGGACTACGATACGGGTTCAAACACCTCTACCACGGTTTTTTGCCCGTGACCTCGGCACGATGACGTCGTCTATGTATAATCAAACAGGTTACCGAAAATATAATCATTCATTTTTTAGTTATAAAATAGAAGCCGGTGATAAGGAAAAGATTAGGGCAAGGTAGATATATCCACCTTGTATTAGTGTTGCCGAGGAGTGATATCGCGAATACATTTTTCTTTGGTTTTAATTTAAAAGATAAGTTTTCAAGGTAAAGGTAGCTAATGTCTATGATTAGATTGTCGCATTTAGAATTACGTAAGAACAATGTAATAATAATAAAATTACAATCATTTTTGTTTTGCAGTTATCTACAATAAATTAAACATAAATCATGCAGACATTAGATCATCTAGATGCTAGAATTAAGTCCCAAGTCATAATAGTCATTTAAATATATTATATTACAACAGAAAACGACTAACTTGTGAACTGTGAAGACATAAACAGATACCAAGTCTCCGACACAAATACACAATATTAATAGAAACTTGTTAAGCTTAAATTACCCACTGATTTATTTAAATCAAATTATACTATTAAATCGATTATATAACCAATTATCTTTAATACTTGGAAAAGTATTTAATATAAGTACATTCTTTCAGAATGTAAATAAAAATATTTCTCATAATATTATATATATAGGCATATAGCTCATTGTTATCGATGGATTTTTTTTGCTCACGCCACTCGAACGACCTATAACAACTAACAAGCTCCCAAATACATATTGTGTAAAAATTAATCTACAGATTATTACAAAAAAAAAAAATATATTTTTGAATGTTATACGTAAGATATATGGATGTTCAGAAACTATTTAAAAAAACAATATAGGTAGTTGTAGTAGATTTTATCGTTTAATTAAGTGAAAATATTATTATGACACATCTCAATAAATTAAAATTGCCATTTTATATACAATAATGGATTCGTGTTTTCAGAATAATCTATGTTATTTATAGGACCATAAGCTCTATACTTATATACTTATACAATATCTAAAGGAGGTTGTAGGTAATTAAAGATATGGACAGACCATGGCTAAATAAACACTTTATGGATGAGAGGTTCATATCATAATGAATATTTATATATTATTAATTATTAATGCTTTTAGGTTTCTCTTTCTAGCAAGTTGTATTTTCCTGGGCGGCTGGGCCTCAGGGACACTAATAGTAAGGGTCTATAAGGAAAATTTCTAATTAAGTACACACAATCATCACCCCTAGGTTTTTTTAAAACAATTAAAATAAATATAAATCTTATCTATAAATTATGAATCAAATCATTATTAATATTATTATAATTCATCATTTTCCATTTCCATTTGTTTGATTACAATAGTTTTTGACATAGGCGCAAATAGGGGGGGGCGCTTAGGGGGTATTAGCACCCTCAAATACTTTTTTTATAATATTACAATCAATAGCTATTCAACGCTATGCCCGGAAAATGTAGAGCTTAAGTACCCTCAGTTTTTATATTGAAATTGCGCCTATGGTTTTTGAGCATGGCCTATGTAAGGCTGGAGCTAAACAGTATACATACACGGTGTATTCGTCGTGTTTCGTACGCCGCATTTTCAGACTTTCCGTCATAACTCATCCTAATTTAAAACAATATGACATTTAGAGTTTGGGTTTTTATTAGTTCGACAGTTCGGCTTTCTTCAGCTAAAACTCCATTCCACTGGCGTTTTCCACCGTGGACGGAAACGTGACGTGACGTATAACATCCGCTGTACCTATATATTCGATATAAAACAATAAAATATGAATTCGACGGATAACGCCGTGTATAGGTCCAGCCTATAATTTTAAGTGCAAGTATACGATCAAAGCCAACACATGGATCTTTAGTACAAACTCGAGTAAAAATAACTTTTCAGAAAGTCGCAGTAAATTGTACACGTTTTATAGTTAAAGTATATATGTATGTTATTTTAGTTAAATTACTTTAAGGATAGGTACACAGTACACACTATCATAATTCATAGAAAGCAACAACTAAACAGTTTTTGTTCCTAGTGTTCCTACTGAAAAGTTAGAAAAACTGAGATTGGCCGTGATGGCGTGATGGTTCTTAAAAAAAAATGTGACTACCACGATGAGGGCATGAGGTCCATGACAAAAGACGAAATTATAAGTCGTACCTAGTGCAAACTGGCAACTGCGCATGTGAAATATATAAAAATATTTTATATATACGTATATAATTTTCAGAACCACGTTCGTAAGATTTGGTTGGTAGCACCGTTTGAGTGTGGTACGGCTGTAGTGTTGCGCACGCGCACAAACGTTTGTTCGCGGAAATACGTCATCGATCGTCCGATAGAATTGTATAGAGTCGACGATCGAACTTCGTTCTTTCTTTCGTTAACAGGCGTCGACGTAACACTATATCTATCGTCGAAACGAATTTTGGTCAATCCTAACCTTCAGTCTCAACGACAATTCAACGTCGTCACACTTTTAACACATTATCTAGTATATTGTAAGTATCGAACGTGTGGTTTCCTAAACGTTCACTTTTAATTTAATTAATATGCGATTACATTTAATTTAGTTTAATTTATAATGTTTGCTCAAGGATTGAGAGTCGTCAGGTCCGCCATATTGAATCCGCTACACATCAAATCTTTATCGAATCGTCAACAGTTGCTTACAGAAAAAATAACCATAATGTAAGTATATAACCATATATTATCGTCGGTGTGTAGGTTATTATTATTATGGAACAAGAAATTAGATACTATCTTTAACGCGCTCT
Source organism: Rhopalosiphum padi (assembly GCF_020882245.1). Lineage (NCBI taxonomy): Eukaryota > Metazoa > Arthropoda > Insecta > Hemiptera > Aphididae > Rhopalosiphum > Rhopalosiphum padi. The sequence goes on along the minus strand of NC_083598.1, from coordinate 3,205,287 downwards.
TATTCGCGTGTAATGTAAGGTTAGATGATGTGGAAACAATGTGGTTCAAGTTGTTGTCTTGTTTATCAAATAAATATTGGTTTACTATTTTGGTATTATCAAATTAATTAACCCGTAGTTTCTTGTAATCTACGAAGCCCTTTAGTTACGATCAACCGGTCAGTAATGTGGCCTTGAAATAAATTCACAATATCGAATTTGTTAGGTTAGGACTTGCTTAACCTAAATTATTATGAAGCTAATGAACGTTGACTTAGTTAAGTCGTGATTAAATTTCTTGATCTTTTTTCTAATAAATTTATTGATTTATCGTTTTCGACTTCGGGTGTATTGTAATTAAAGCAATATTATGCGCTTTCTACAGTTGTTACATAAAACGTGTTATTGTGCTGCTCTCTGGTGCTAAGACCATTGAGTCTATTAAGTAAATTTACTTACAACTAAATCAATAGAGTTTGGGTTGGTTTTAGTTCACACTTGTACAAATTACATTTATTGGGAGTTTTTAAATAAATTAAATTAAATACTAATATCTAATTTTACTTATTATTCATTAACTGTTTTCAATAAATTTCAATAAACCTTAATATTGTGCTTGTTATTTTTCAAGTTGAATATTTTATTTAATTCTTAACTTATTTTAATAATTTAAAAGGATTTTTGTTTAAAAAAAATTAAGTATTACCTTATATTATATAGTTGCATATTGAACAAAAATTAATGGGGCAATAATATGTATTATCCAAAACCAATTTTGTTGTATCTACATCTATAATTAAATTTGAATATAATACAAAATTTAAGTATTAATTTTTTTTTCTCTAAAATAATTGTGTTAACCTATATCAATATAAACAAAATAATATTAATTAATATTTTAACCCGTCGTTAATTATGTTAATTTTATAACACTGTTAAATTTTAAAGGAAACGCTCGCCTATTAAAATACACATGTGAGCGTAAAATATAAATACCATGGTACTGACAAATGTCAATATTAAACTGCTATAGTATAATATATTATATAATAAAATAACAAGAAAATTAAAACTGTATAATTATAAAAATATGGTAAAGCGATCAGTGACGAGCGAGTAAAATGCTAACTATACGGCATAATTACATATATGGCAACATTGGACTTGAATAATGTTAGTTTATATTATAAATAAATACTAAAAAAAAAATTCTGTATTCATTTTCGTAAATAACTCGGTGAAGCATTTATATAATATTATCATAATTAAATAATATTTAAACCAGTGGTTCTTAATAGCAATTGTGTGAGCAAAATTCTCTTAGCGTCACCACTGACTGGTTAATAGAAATTATTTCAGTTCAAATTTAATTAGTGATGTTATATTTCATTTGGTTATTTTATACAGTTAAAAATCAAAATATTTTTAATAATTGGTATACCTTGATTTAGCCTCTAACTACTTAACATTTAATAATATTTTCTTATAATTTAAATTAGGTCTTATGCAAGAAATGGTACAGGTGGAGGAAGAAGTAATGGTTCTTATGGAGGCCAAAGATCATCATATGGTGGTGGCGGCGGCGGTGGCCGTGGTGGAATGGGTGGTGCCAAGAAAAACCCTGGTGCCAATTTACAAGCCCCCAACTGGGACCGTGTCCAACTAAGACCATTTAAGAAAGAGTTTTATGTTCCTCATCCAACTATTGAAAGAAGGTAAGACCTTGATATAATTTTGAAATTTCAAACGTTATTATATGTATTTTAATTTGTATAGATCTTATGAAGAAGTTGACAAATACAGAACTGGAAAGGATATTACTGTAATGAGCTCAGACAGGAGCCCTGTTCCATATCCAATTCAACATTTTAAAGAAGCAAATTTTCCCGACTACGTTATGACAGTTATACGGTAAGATAAATTAGTAATTTCTTCTCTTGCATTTCTACTTTAATTTAAATTGAATTATAATAAAACAATTTCATTGGTTAATAATATTTTTATGATTATAGCAATGAAGGTTTTACTGAACCTACTCCTATTCAAGCACAAGGTTGGCCTATTGCAATGAGTGGAAAAGATATGGTTGGAGTAGCCCAAACTGGTTCTGGAAAAACTCTGGGTGTAAGTATTGTCCTATTTTGGTATATATTATTAAAAGTTCAATATTTAAGATATCTATGACATTTTAAATTTAAATACTTTTTTAGTATACATTGCCTGCTGTAGTACACATAAATAATCAAGAGCCATTGAAAAAGGGTGATGGCCCTATTGCTTTAGTTTTGGCTCCAACTAGAGAGTTAGCCCAGCAAATACAAAAAGTTGCTGGATTATTCAATCAGTCCACATATTTACGGTCAACATGTATTTATGGTGGTGCTCCAAAATCACATCAGGTATAAATTATTACACTTGACATGAGGTAATAAATTGATAACATCTAAATGTTCAATTTATTTATACTTATTATTTCTCTAATCAGTTGTTCTGTTTTTGTTCTTTGCAGGCCGCCATTTGAAATTCGGTTTTGCAGAAACGGTTTTTTTATTACATAATGAAATAATAACGTAACCTTAATAACGCACAGTGTTTTTGGACCATGACTAATAATAATTATATAAGTCGTGTTCATGCATTTGGAGGCGCTGCAAACCGAATTTAAACAATTAATGTATTAATTGGCGGCCATATATTTTTCGGTTCAACGTGTAACCGATACATTTTCTTCCTAAGAACTCTCATCCTAGATTTTTTTCCTTAAGACACCGGAAAATAATATCGTCAGCATGTTACTTCTCGCAGCACTGAAAAAACAGTAAGTTAAAGCTCATCAGTTTTGAACGAAGAGTTTTCAGTGCCCAGCGATGAATGCATTATGAAACTGTTACTTCCTTACTTAATCATCATTTAAATTTATAACTTTATTTATTGCCTTTACTAAATTGTGAATTGAATTCATAGGCTAGAGATTTAATGAATGGTGTTGAGATTGTTATTGCTACACCAGGTCGTCTATTAGATTTCTTAGAATCTCGTGCTACCAATTTGCAACGTTGCACCTATTTAGTATTGGATGAAGCTGACCGTATGCTTGACATGGGTTTTGAACCTCAAATTAGAAAAATCATTCAACAAATTCGTGTAAGTTATTTACATACTTAATGTTTTGTTTTCAAATATCCTTCAAGTGTATCTATTATTTGTAGCCTGACAGACAAGTTTTGATGTGGTCAGCCACATGGCCTAAAGAAGTTCAAAAGTTAGCCAATGATTTCTTGAGTGATTACATTCAATTGAATGTTGGTTCCTTGACTTTATCTGCCAATCACAATATTTTACAAAATGTGGACGTGTGTCAAGAACATGAAAAAGAAGACAAATTAATGGATCTATTGCAAGACATTGCTAATATGGAAGAAAATAAAACTATTATTTTTGCAGAAACCAAGCGCAAGGTTGATACAATCACACGTAAAATAACTAATATGGGGTAAGTAAACAAAGAATTTCTGTGCTATTTAACATAATTTAAATAATAAGGCTAAATTATGTGATGATATTTTTTTTTAAAACATACACCTGTGTTGTTTAATTTGTCCTCTAAGAAGATCTGAATTTTAGCCTTTATTTTTATTTATTTTGTTATAAAATTACATTTATTCTCTGCAAGCTACATGATGATTCTACTTTAAAAACATTCTTTGTGTTGTTTTATTGTCCTCTAAGAAGATCTGACTTGTTTAGTTATTACTTATTAGTTATTACACTTATAATTGATATCTATACTCATTTGCTTACGTTTTAAATAATTTTTGCATGATGATCCACTTCTTTAAACATACTTTGTGTTGTTTTGTCTGTCCTCTAAGAAGATCTGATTATAGGTATAAGAAATATTTATTAAAATAAATAAATTGGTGATAATTTGCTTCATTGGCAATATTGAGTTCAGATTTATTTTTTAGTATAATCTTGTCATTTGATTTGCGTGTTTTACATTAGTCACAGCTATATTTTTAATGTGAAGTACTGTTTACTTATTTTAATTTAATAATTTTAGGGCAAGAGCTGTTGGAATTCATGGAGACAAATCACAATCTGAGCGTGACCATGTATTGAAACGTAAGTTCTATTTAAACTATTTAATTCATTATATTAATGTTCAATTAATTTTTTAGAATTCAGAAATGGAAGAGCTAATATTTTGGTTGCTACTGATGTTGCTGCCAGAGGTTTAGGTAATTATTTTGCTAATACTAATGCATGTTTGAACATGTTATTAAGACATATAATTTATTTTCAGATGTCGACGATGTTAAATTTGTTATCAATTTTGATTACCCCAACAATTCAGAAGATTATATTCACAGAATAGGCCGAACTGGGCGGTCATCTCAAAAAGGTACCTCATATGCATTCTTTACCCATTCCAATAGTAAGCAAGCCAAAGACCTCGTGGCTGTTCTTACTGAAGCCAACCAACGTATTGACCCCAAATTAGCTGCCATGGCTGCACGTTCTTTCCGTAAGTTTATACTCATTCTCTTCTTTTGTTTTGATAAATAAAACATAATTTTTATTATTATTTTAGCGAGTGGTGGTAACAAATGGTACGGCGGCGGTGGTGGTGGAAACAGATCTTGGGGAGGTGGAAGACCAGCCCACAGAAAATTTTAAGTGTAAACAGTATTCAGTGTGTATTTAAATGATCAATTTGTGTCAAACTTGACTTCTGGTTGGATATGATTCTGTTTGATTTGTGTTGTAAAGTATGATTGTTCATTCCTCCTTATTCCATCCGTACGGTTTCAAAATTGTATTTTAGAGATTTGACGTTGGGATTAACTAATATTAAATGAGTTTTCTATTCATTTTTTTTTTATTATTTCAATCCTTAGCTAAGAAACTTATGTTTTTTGGTGTTTCATTAGTTATAGAAATAATATAGTATTTCTAATTTAAGTATAAAAATAATTTATAGGGATTACATACATAACTCATAATTAGGTTTCTTACTTTTATAAATTAAAATTTCTATAGAATAGTAATTTAAAATCTTAGATGAAATTAATAATTGTACTTAGCTTAGCTTAAGCACTAAGCTTTTCATCAATATTTTTTTTTATTAATTTAAATTTTAATCATTGTTTATATTGATTAATTTTACATTGTAAGTGGAATTTTCAACAGTAAATAATATTGTATATGTTAAATAAGTACTAGTGTCTAACATAGATTATATTATTCTAAACCGTTATTTAATTGCATTTAATAAACTCGTATCCCAAAATTGATTACTTGCTGTAATATTAGTAAATCAATTTTTGTTCATTTATGGTAAATATATTTTAATAAAATATATTTTAATTATTTGTACAAAATTGTTTTATTCTACTATTAGCATTATCTATGTTGATCTTTATGGATGCAGTATGTAATTTTCTAACTAAGGTATTGGTGTTGTTGACTGTCCAATTGATTTTTACCTAATTCTATTATTTGTGTATATTTTTGTAATTAAAAGACATCTGGTTTTCTATCTAGTACCATGAATCTCATGTTGTCTCTCTCGTTACTTACTATTTGACAAATATCCCTACAAAAAACAAACTATAGATTTAGTACTAGGTCTTATATGTATGACTTACGGGAAATTCAGCTTCTCAACAGAAAGTCTCCATACTCGTTGGATTTATGTTCCATAAAAGGATAGTTTTAAACAAAATCCAGGCAGTGAAACTTAATATGATTCAACGAATTTAAAAACTATTGAGTAATTGACTTCGGGATTTTGTATATTACGGATACCGAAAATTTCCGAAAAACTCAAAATATTACATGAATGAAATTGTTAGTTGACACTTTGCTTATGATGAGCGTTTTTAAATCATTTTTGTTTTCTAGTGAAAGCATAAATAAATCCAATTAGCCTTCATTCAGATACAACTGCATTGAGGAGTCGTGTGTGTAAATTATGAATAAAATTAAAACAAATTAACTTGAACATATATATACGGAACACACATAACATACAGATCCTATTTTAAAATTAATGTGTGTGTGTTCGTTAGCAACCCTAATCCACGTAAGATCATGATATAGAACTATTTCAAATAAGATATTAAAAATATTACTATTTAAAACAAACTTCTTGTCCTGCTCGACATCAGTAATTAAACTTCATGTATAAAAGTTAAGTATAATAATATTAATATATTATTTGTTATACACGTTAATAAAAATTAAAATGTACTAGGTAAATAAATTACTCCCTACTTTGTAACAGAAGACAAATATTGAATATTTTTATTTTTACGATTGATAGATTAATGTCACGTCCTTGGACAAGACTCAATAAAAAGTTGTCGATCATGATTATGGTTCATATTTCATGCCGTGACGTAAATGAATTGGAACCTAGCGAGTAGCGGCTAGTGTGTAATATATTTATTAACAATTATTTAGGGGCAATAATATGACGCGTGTAATATTTTAAAATTAATTTACGGGGGAGAGAGTAAAATACAAACGTTGAGCTACCTTTTGATAATTCGAATTGTATTAATCAAATTAAATACAATAGTTAGCATGTTAAAAGTCAATTTACAGACGGTCTGAATATAAATAACTATATTCTTACTTATAATTGCCCATCTATAACGTTTTATGGTCTATTATTATATTACAATGTTTTAATATAACATAAATAATAAAATATATTTGTTTAATTTTTTATACCTACGATGAATAGTAACTGATAATTATCACCGACTTTATGTTATATTTGGGTTGTCGGTGGTTAATTATGATTTATGATGACGTCAGAGATAAATTAATTCTTGTAACATACGTCACAATCAATTCTTCTATGCTGTGGTTAGAATAATATATTCTATTTATACTTTCTCCTATTTTCAAACTCGTCTACCCTGTTTAGTGTTTTTGACCGCCTAAAGACTAAAGTACCACTGTATCGACATTATTGACTAGACAGTTGGCTACCAGAAACCAGAACTAGGTACTTTCAAAGTTGAATGTTAAACATAATTTACTACTACTAAACGTAATATGGCTGATGTAAAAAAATAAGAAAAGTACATCATAAAACCATTGAAATATCATAATTTTTAGATCAATAAAAATATTGTGCGTTATACTTTAATTTTTTATTTTTACGGCAGCACTGTTCACGCACCCTTCCACGATCTGTACAGGTGTATGATTTTTTTATGGGTCTATTAATATTATATATCTATTCTGTGGTACGGACCTGTTTCGTGGGTGGCCGTGAGAGCGCGCGTTTGATAGTTCCCAGTTTCTTATCAGTGTCCATTTTTATAAAAAAAACCTACGCGGACGGTAGCGGTGGTCTAGCTAGCGCCGAGCACTAGCCACTAGCTGCTGGCGCCTGGCAGTGACTTAAGTAGTGCTTATAGATATGTATTATATATTTTTATAATAGTAATAAACACTAAAAAATAATACCGTTGTTATCGTAGCTGTGCGTTTTTTTGGTGCGAATATTATTGTTTCGGCAAATTGATACTTACCGTTAGGCACCGAAAACGTCAGGTGAAACCGACTGGAAAGAACTCCGTCTGACGTTAGGGGTGCTACTCCAGAAGAGTCGGTCGCCGGACGACGATGGACTTCATAATAATCCGCGATCGTTTCCGTCTGAAACGTTAAGAGGCCTGTCTGGATAGATCGGTACTTGTCGGGGTGTGTCTGTAGATCTTGCAGACGATGCAACACAGCAGCGGGGTGATCGGCAAACCGGACACGGTCAGACCCGCCAAACATAATGGTGGCAACATCGCCGGTATGTATGATTTGGAGCAGACGCTCGGAAAAGGCCATTTTGCTGTCGTCAAGATGGCTAGGCATGTGTTCACTGGTGAACAAGTAGCCGTCAAGGTGATTGACAAGAATAAGCTGGAAGAAGTCTCTCGTAATCATTTGTACCAAGAGGTGAGTGCCATTGGGTTGTATCATTGTTGCAGTCTTGCACTCGTTTGTATATTTATTCTCGATTCGATGCATTGTGGAGACATTTTTTTTGATGCTGTTTTTGCCTAATATCTGTAGAACGACACTAATTTTTAACTAATTCAACCTGACCACAATTGTGTTATGGTTACTCTCCTTGATTTTGATTGACATAATACTTAGATTAAACGGTTTCTTATTAAATTTTTGTGTGCAAACCAATTTTTTACTGGCTCTTCTTCTATTAATTTATCGTTTCCCCGAGTAATTAATTTCTGGTTCAACATAACCGTATTATTATTGTATCGATTGTGATGTCAATCAGAAAAATGTTACAATTTTATGTGGTAGAAATATCACCTACACTAACGACTGCCTGTTATGTTTAGGTTATAATATGTATCTTTAATAGATGGTATTTAATTGTTTAAAATTTGATCTATCAATTATTATGGTTTTCCCTTGTTTACTAACAACATAAAATAATGTTTATGTAAAGTAATCATATTACTTATTGATTTCAGACATTAGTGATTTCAATCAATTTTTATCTTTGTTGTGTGGATACTGGATAGGTATTGTAATTCTTTTTTTTTTTTTTATTGATAATGAATTACAGAACATGAATCACTAGTTGTTATTTTACCCATTGTGTAATAAATTAATATTCTTTTGAAATTGTAGTTAGGTATTCATAGTTTAGTTATGTATAAGACATATTATTAACAAGTTTTCAACAAGTAGGTATGTAGTTTTAATAATTTATGCAATTACTAGATAAGTAAATAGAAAATATTGAAGTGGGTAGAAAATTGTTACCAAATGCTTTAGATATGATTGTTTTTATCTTGTTACAAGTTACAATTGCTATCTATATTACATAAGTAGGTACTTTTAATTTTTAATATGTATAAATCAAATAATAAATAATAATTTAATTGTTAATGAATATATATTTATAAATATTACATTTTTAACAATCTGAGTCATTACTTTTTATTTTATATCTGTTAATAAGTTTTCATCAATTATTAGTTATTAATTCAAAAGTTAATTATGCTGATTATAATTGTGTATGAAAATGAAATAGTAAAACAATAACCTTTGTATGCTCATAGCAATTTAACATTTTTGACAATGATTGTTTATTTTAATAATACTATAAAATGTTTGAACTACTTATAGGTAATTAATTTAATGGTTCATAATTCAAAATTAAATAGAATATTCTCATGCATTATAATTTATGACACGTTTATTATGATGAATAACAATTAAAATATAACTTCAATGTTCATAGATATTAACCATTCTTATGGTTCCACACACATTTATTTATAGTAACTTTTCTTTTAAAATCAAATTATTTTATATTAAAAAAAATATGAATATATTATATATATACAAAATGTATCTTTTATTAAAATAATTTATATTTTAACATTTTATTTTAATAAATTTGGTATTCATGATCAACCTTATGTATAATAACTATTTTCTTATTTAGTAGTGATTGAAAAAAAATGTGCTTTAGTAGGTTAATGATTTAATTAATTAATAACTAGTTTATTTATGATTTGGTTAATATTATAGAGAAAATTATTAAGAATTTTTTTTTTTAACAGGTTCGATGTATGAAATTAGTGCAACATCCTAATGTCGTGAGATTATATGAAGTGATTGATACACACAGTAAATTATATCTAATACTTGAGTTAGCTGATGGTGGAGATTTATATGATTACATTATGCGACATGAAGGCGGATTGTCTGAGCAATTAGCTTGTGAATATTTTGCACAGATTGTTCGAGCAATATCGTACTGTCACAAATTACATGTTGTCCATAGAGATTTGAAACCTGAAAATGTGGTTTTTTTTGAAAAACAAGGGATTGTTAAACTTACAGATTTTGGGTGAGTTATATTGTTAGTTTTATAATTACCATATTTTGTTTATTATTTAATTATTTATTTTGAAATTAACAAAAATATTATTTTATAGTTTTAGCAATACATTTTGCCCTGGTCAAAAATTAGAAACATCATGTGGTTCGTTGGCTTATTCGGCTCCTGAAATTTTGATTGGAAATTCATATAATGCTACTGCTGTTGGTGAGAACAATGCTTTATTTTTGTTACTTACTTTCACAAGTTGATTTTATGTGTAGTTAAATCTGTAGTTCAATCAATTTAAATTACATATTTATTTTGAATGTAAGGGAACTAGTGTCAGTAGTGTCACTCATTGATGACTTCTTGCTCATGCAATCATTATTTTATTCTTTTCTTATCACATAATATTTTAATAATTATACAGTATTTACATAGATTGTGTAATATAGTCTTATCATAATAATAAAATAAAAATATGAGAGTTCAGTCTAAAGATAAGTCATTAAATTAGAAAAGTTCAAAACAATTAATTTATTGAGCGGTTATTTGTTTTGTATATAGTAATAAAACGACAAGTGTTGTCGTATGCAGTGTGCTCGCACACATGTTCTTAACCCCTCTATTACTGCACAGTCCTCGACACTGTTTATATTAATAGATGGCTTGTTGTATTGTCATTGATTCAGATACTGTAGTTGAAGCATTGTCATGAGTTTTAATATTGGCACAGTTATTATAAAATGTTTGCATAGGTCAGCTAAAACTTAAAAGATTATATTAAAACATTTTTTAATTGCATAATTTAAAAATAATCAAAATGTATTTTATTTTTGTGCAGACTTTTTCATAGATTATAGCTACTTTACTGAGATTTTGTTGAATCTATATCCAATTAAAGATTAATGTTTCAGTGAGCATTTTAATATTCAACTCAATGTAACTTTTGATTTATTAATAAAAAAAAGTTAATGATATATGTATATTTTACTTCAAATATCATAAATATGGTGTATTTGGTGTATTCTTATTTTATTTAGACAAATCACTTAGATTAGAAGATAATATTATAATGATTTCTAAATTTCTAATCATATACTCTAGTGATTGTTGTTTTATCAAATATAATTGTGGATATACTAATATTATAGTATATATATATATATATATACTTATGATATTCATTCAATAAATTTATAAGTTATACAACTAATATTGATAATTTGTTTGTTGTATATTGCTTTGTAGATATCTGGTCATTGGGTGTAATTTTGTACATGTTGGTATGTGGCGAAGCACCGTTTCATTCAGCTAATGACAGTGAAACTTTAACAATGATTATGGATTGTAAATACAAAGTATCCAGTCATGTGTCTGAGGAATGTAAAGCACTTATTGGTCGTATGCTTGTGAGGAATCCTGAGAAACGAGCTACTCTTGACGAGATTGCTGCAGATGTTTGGTTGAAAGATGTCAAGGTGATAAATGACGACGAGAGTCCATTGGTGTCTAAACAGTTAATTAACGAAGACGACCATGCATTAATTATACAAAAAATGATTAGTGGAAAAATAGCTTCAAAAGAACAAATTGTGGAGTAAGTTGGCTAATTTTTCATTTTTCTTTAATCTTTATGTTCAAATTATATAAGGATTTAATGTAAAGTTATTAATTAATATTTTTATTATTAATTCAGGGCTCTAGATAAAAACGAGTATAATCATATTACAGCTACCTATTATTTACTCGCAGAAAGAAAATTAAAGTCTGCAACACCCAAAAAATCTCAAGCTATTAAAAAGTAGATTTCTTATATTTTTAAATATTTTTATTGTTCATTTTTATTAATTTTTTTACTTTTCCAGTGATATGAATGTTCCTCAGTTAAAAGTAGATGATAGTTCTAATCAAAATAATGCTTCGACGATAGTCAATGTAGCACCTAAATCTGCTATATTAGGATCATTGCATTCTGATCGTCCTAAAGTAATAAGAAGAATTCATCTGTTTATGAACATTATTAATTGCTTGTTTTTTGATTTAACAGAGAACACGGAAGTGTAGTGTTGTAGTTGAAGAAGAAGATGAAAAGGAAGATGAGGAAGAAGATGATGATAGTAGTTCATTAAATCGAAGGGGTTCTCGGTCAGAAGGAAAATTGAATACAATAGCTTCTGAACTACGAACAAAACAACTTTCGATCACTGAAGTACATGAAACAAATCCAACATCTGCTTCTGTTGTGTCTAACAAAATCCCACCACCCTTTGTGTCTTCTCACAGTTCACCACAGTTACTTGATGATAAACAAAATAGAACTGGCAACTACATAACATACGAACAAAGGCGGAGCAAAATGCATAAAAACCGTACAGCATCCTGTAGTAGCTCTGAAACCAGTGATGATGATACTGATGGCCGTAAAAAGCGAGGCAGTAGTAGGTCACTGGCTTCATTTAAGGGTAATGATAAGGATCCCGATAATGATGGAATGGGAAATGCTGGTGGGCAAGAGACAGAGCCCTCACAAGAACACGATACTGATGTCCAAAAAACAGATGGGAACAGTGGGAATAAAACAGAAAGACCAAGTGGTAGTGCTGCAGGCAGACGACGCTGCATAAGCGCGAATGCCAGAAGTCGAAGGGGTAGATCAGCTGAAACTAGATTAAGAGAGAGTCAAAGTTTGAATCGTATCACTGAAGTCCAAGAATCTGAAGTAAATACCCCAAGTTCAACTGCTAACTCGGATAATTTTGAATTTACCAACAAAAACTGTCAGGTGAGAACAGTTAATTAATAAATATTGACTCCGAGAAACCGTAGTCAAATTATTTAAATATTTATTATTATTTTTTTAGGTATCCGTAAAGAATACTATTGCTGACAAAAACCCTGCAACCATATCAGCTTTACCCCAATATAAAAAACACCAGACATCCAAACGCATCTCATTGTTTAGTAAGTATTTGAATTTACAAAAAAAACTGTGTACACAAATTCTGTTTAGCAAGAAGAATACGGATAACCGTTTATATAAGGCAAAATCGTGTTCAGAAATGGCTAACTCCAAAATTGCTATAAGAGAAGTAAGCTCTGACAGGTGTTAATCCCTTTTCATGTACCGCACAACAAATGTATTATTATTTAGTCCCGATTTATTATGTCAAACAATAATTTAATTTATTACCTTTTTTATCATTTAATCCCTGCAAGAATATTATTTATAATTTTATATGACTCCTATTGGTGATATTACGTATGACGACAGTGATTTTTATTTAATTTTGGCCTTTAAACACAATATTCCCTAAACACTAATCTATTACTGACTAAATATACTTTCTATTATTATAATTATTAACTTGTTTTAGTTTAGAAATATTTTTTTTCTTTAAGAAAATTAAATTTGTTAATTATTTAACCAAAGTTAATTTTTACACGCATATATTTTTATACATAAGACTTGCTTAAATGTGCAGTACAATTATTAAGACGCACATTGAACTATTTGTTTTTTGTTTTTAAGTTTTTTAGTCAATACCAAATTGTTATTATTTTTGATTGTGTAATGTATTCATATATTGGTTAAAAGGAGAAACAATAAGATTTTACTAGATAATTAATGAAATCAGACTAGTCAATTTTACTCTCAGTAAAGGTCACGAAGAAATCAATTTGTTTTATATATTATTTTATTTAAATTGTTGTTTTATTATTATTATTATTATTATTTTTGATTAATGTTTAAAATTATAATATTTAATAAATAATATCTCTATAGTTGATTTTTACATACATATAGACAAGTAGATAATATTTATCAATGTATTTTATTGTTATCCACAAAACACTATAATTACTATTGATTGGTTGTGAATTAAAACACTGAACATACATATTTTTCTATGTTTAAAATCTTACTAATATATCATAACCGTGTTCTCTAAGAATACTATTAATAATAACAACAATAAAATACATTTTCTTTTTACCATGGGCATAAATGTTAGAAAAATAGTGCCATATTATTACATATACATTAATAATTATATATTATATTATATCATTATAAGATATAGATAAGTTTATTATCGTTCAACATATTAATTTTGTATACCAAAAACTATGTTATTATAAACATTAAACAATGTATAAGTGTGCAATATATTTACTATATATGTATTAGAAATTTGAAATACATTAAAGTTGACAATCGAAGGTTACATTTTTTTTCTCACTTACCATAAATTTATTTAAATTTTTGTTTTTAAAACTGTAGACAGCATAATATAACACATAACTATGTCTAAGCTAATATTACACTACAGTTACAGTTCCCTATTTAAATTTGTTTTTTTTTTTATTTATTAGTTGCATTGTTTATGTTTTGTATTATTATTAAAGTAATTATTTTTATTTATAAAATTAAATTTTTTTTTTCATTTATGTTATGAGTATGTTATAAATATTGATTATGTTTAAACGAAATTGAATTGGTTGTGATTATTATGGAATTAGAATATAATATAAATATTACAAAAAAATTGTTTTCATTTAATTTTAATGTGTATTTTTATATTTTTCGTACCATACCAAACAGGTTTTAATTTAGAAATTACCTAAAATCCTTTTAATTTCTATCTCTTATCACTTGAAAATGATTAAAATATTACATTTATATACTCTGTAGTAGTATATAATTTTATTTTTGACATATATGCCAGGGTTGAGGGTATATGAACAATTTATAAACATTTAATGAATCAATAGTAAATTAATGGTTTTTTAAATATATAATGTAGTGGTCTTTTAATACATTTTTCATGCAACACTGCAAATAATCAATCATATATTGTTATTACTTGGATTATTTTTTATGCATTCTAACATTCTATGGCATATTCTCCTTATTAATAAATTAGTATGCATTTTGTTTTCGTACACCACACATCACTTGATTTCAACCATGAACTAGTTCTACTCAGTTCATGATTTAAACACTAATACAGCTACATTTTTATTTAGTAATTTGGAAATTGAACAATTTCTACAATAGTCGGTTATATTTTACCTGTTATTTAATAAACTTAATATAAACAATATGAAGAACCCATTGGCTAATTGTGATTTACTTAATACATTTAGATTTATACAAACAGTATTATACAGTACCAAGGGTCATGTGCTAATCGGTACAGTATTTCTAAAGATATCAATGTTGTAATAAACATGTTTAATAATTGATGTATAGGTGGTGGAACTGGATTTATTGGTAGAAACTTGAAAGAATTGCTGTTGAGAGAAAATTACGAAGTCACAGTATTATCTAGAATTAAGAATGGAGAGAAACACATCATGAATTGGGTAATTTTATAGGATTTCAAACTATATATTTTTAAAGTAATATTTTTAATGTGTAGGCCGATTTAATACTCAATGGTGTTCCCAATAACATAACTGCTGTGGTCAACTTGACTGGCGAACCTATCATGGTTCCTTTTAAACGTTTTGGAAGTAACTTTAAACAAAAAATTTGGATTAGCAGAGTTGGATCTACAATGTTACTTACTGATTTATTAAATTCCACCAAATGCAAGCCTGATGTGTTTATTACAATCACTAGTACTGGTAGTGTTGATTTTAACAAAAAAACTTTTTTTAAATATTATAATTTAAATTAACAATCAACAGATATGTATCCATCAGAGGGAGTTCACACAGAAAAATTTATTCCTTCAGACCAAATGATAGACTGTAATTTCTTCACTAGATTAGGAATAGATTGGGAACAAGCTTCAAAGAATTTTCCTTTTCGTAGAATATCGATTAGAACAGGTCTGCGCTATGTGATATATTTAATAATAATAATAATAAATTATAATGTATATTTAATAAATATTTCATAATACAATATTATGCTAATTTTAACCAATCAATTTAATTTGTATCAATTAGGAACAGTACTGGGTCACAATGGTGGATTTCTCAAATGCTTGAAACAATTAATTGCTATAGGTATAGGGGCCAAGATGGGAGATGGGTGTCAGCATCAGCCTTGGATACACATTTGTGATTTACTGTACCTTATACTATTTTCAATAGAAAACAAGGAAGTATGTGGAATATTAAATGGAGTATCGCCAAAGGTAATAAAGATAAAAAGATTAATACTATTTAACTAATCAACTGACTATAAAATTAAGAATTCCCACTAATTGCTTTTAATTTTTATGACAGTAAGGTAGAAAAATAGCATTTTCCATAATTTCTCATTATATCACAAGGCAATATTGACATTTTTTTAGTTAGGTATATCGTTCTGAATATAATTTATACTATTTAAATTAATTTTAGAGCACAACTAATGAAGAATTAATTACTACTTACAAGCATATATCAAAAAAGTCATCAGTAATGTTAAATACACCTAGAATATTACTTAAGACAATGTTCGGAGAAGAAAGAACAAAACTAATATTGGAAGGAAGAAAAGTTTTACCAATGGGAACATTGGATTATGGATTTAATTTTCAATATTGTGAAATTGAAAGTGCTTTAAGAAATATTTTGGATAAATGAAAAATAAATAATATAATACTTACTTTGTCAGATGTTTGCAGATCATTATTTAACTTAAAAATTATTGAATGGTAGTTTTAAAATTCAGCAGTGTAAATAATATATCAACACCATGTTGTAACCAGCAAATAAGATGCAATTGAATACCACATCAATTATATTTGAAATTTAACTCCATTACGGCATAATATATATCATTAAAGAATTTTTACATATTAATAATACATAATAGTTAAAAATTCATCTTTCTCTATTAACTATACTAAAATTTAGTTATTCAAAATCACAGTAAACCAAGAATGGCCATGATATAAATTAATGCTTGGTACATACTATATTTATAAAAAATTGTATTTAATTGCTCAACATTTCTATGGTTAGCAAATTTATTATCTTTACCTTCTGTTATAAATATATAACACATTAAGAATGACTTAACATAAAAATCGGTCAACAACCCAAATAGTAACTTATAGAGCGTAATGTTTTAAAAGATATTCAAGTTAAAATAAGCATGTATCAATAAGTTCATTTTTTCTAAAATCTTGGCTGCTTTAAAAACGATACATAGTAAATTCATTTGTGCAGAAAAAAATTGATTTGAACATACACGAGGGTTACCTCATTAGTTAACCTAAAAAAGTAAATACGACATATTTACTTGGATTGGAAATAATTATAAAAAACAAAACAAGTGGTTTATATGTTGAACAGAAAGAGTTTATTACTGTTTAGATGAATCAATATAAAAGTTTCATAATCGCTTAATGTTTACCAAAACATGATAGTATGTCCGGTGCGGGCCACGAGGTTTACTTGGACCTTGCACGCATCTTCCTCCTCTTGCGCTTCAACCTACGCATACGCTTCTTACGCCATTTAGCCCTCATAATCGGGCTAACGACAAATCTACAAACAAAAAGAAATAAAGAAATAAAGCGGCTATCGAAACATGCAAACACGTGTGAAGGGTGGATATAAAAAACGGCATCTACAGAAAAAATTAAGTTGGTCCAAGAGAAATGGTTAAAATAAATTACTGTAAATAATTGTGCGAATAAATGCTAACGTTAACGAATAGTGGAGAAAAAAAATTTTAAAATAAAACATTGAAATACTTACCAAAGGTGAGAAAATTCGGAGCGGAACAGAGAGTTCAGCTCGATTCAGGAACAAATTTGTTTGTGACAGAATAAAAGATGACGCCGTGGCCCGTCGAACAAGCCAGAGAAATTTCTCACAGACACAGTGTATCCAACATGATTAACAATAATTTGAGGTTATTTACGTATAAACGAAACGTGGAACAGGAAGGAAAAAGTAATAGCACAGAAACGAGGTGAAAGTATTAGAGATCAGAGTGAGTTGTCAGCACTGTACAGTTTGATGGTTGTCCATATGTTTTGTACAGAAATAATGATAATAGTAATGTAAATACAAAATTGAAAATACGTGATATCAGAAGTTTTTTAAGTTTAAAAATTTGATTATTATTTTATTTTTTACATAAAGTATTTATATTTTATATACCAATTACCAGTACCATAATGTAAAACTATAAAAAGTACGATTATACGGTTTTACAAACTACGAAGTTAATTTAGTTTTTGCCACTGACTCTTTTCAATCTTTTCCTTTAAATTTTAATATTAATCATAAATCTAGTTGATCATGATTTCTATAAGCCGAAGTTATTCAATGACAAGTAAAGGGAGAGTGTTAATCGGTATGTTATTAATGTTGGATTATCAATTCATATATAATGTATTTATATATTTATTTTTGTATATAAATTGTAAATACCTAGGTCATATAGTAAATTATTGTGCCGTATTGTTGTGTGACTTAACATTTTAAATTCTTGATTTATTCTCAATAAGAGATTGAAATGTATTTCTTACAATATCAAAATAGTTTTAGAAAGTGATCACATTTACATCACTTAAATGTTCCAAATTAAACTTTTTTACTTTTACTGTTTATAATTAAATTACTTAAATATTAGTCATCATAATAATATGTTGAATCGTTCAGTTAACAATATTTTAAGAAATTCATATATTACACAGTCCCGCCATCCATAACTTGTTATTGTTTTAGATTTTGGCTGTTGATAAAATTAATTGTATTATTGTTGTTTTGTTTAGGTATAAGTATTGTATACATTTATTTGCTTAGTTATGTGAACAAATATTTTAGATCAAAGTTTTTACCATTTATTATTTAGTTATTACCTATTCATTTAGTGAATGTGATAACTGCGTGTGTTGTTTCTGCCTTACAAACAACCAATATATTATTATATTTTTGTTCAGTAGAATTTATTTTGTATTGTTATTTTTAAAATTTTATTAAAATTATGAAAGGTAAGAATATTATTTGTGGTCTTGTTTAATTATAAAACAAGTTATATGTATGTAAAATATTCTTTTTTAAAAAAACTCATTAAATATTTTAAAATATAAAATCTAAGAATTCTGCTGAACCCATATTTGCTATGATGTAAGTTTGTAAGACAGAGACAACACAAAATACATCAAGTAATCTCAGTGGCACTTTTTCTCTTACTACTACTTTTATTTATATGACCTGTTTTATTTTCCAGGAGGTGGGACTGGATTTGTTGGAAAATATTTAAAACAGTACCTTAAGGACCAAAACTATGATGTTACTATCATATCTAGAAAAAACAATGATATTAATAAATCTGATTCTGTTATAAGTTGGGTAAAAACCTAATCAATTCAAAAATATTAATCTGAAGTTTTTATATAATTATGTTTTTTTTTTTTATAGGATCAGATAAAAAAAAATGAAATTCCACTTGATACTGTAGCTGTGATTAATGCTGCTGGTGAACCAATTCTCGAACCTACACGATTCTGGACCAGCAAGTTCAAGAAATCTGTATGGGATAGTAGAGTAATGACTAATCAATACCTTGTAGATGCAATCAATAATATGAATACACCAAAACCGAAATTATTTATATCTTTTTCTGGAGTAGGTGTGTTTCAATTAATATTTTTGCTGCCGATGATTCTAA
The DNA here is from genome assembly GCF_020882245.1 of Rhopalosiphum padi. Classification (NCBI taxonomy): domain Eukaryota; kingdom Metazoa; phylum Arthropoda; class Insecta; order Hemiptera; family Aphididae; genus Rhopalosiphum; species Rhopalosiphum padi. The sequence continues at coordinate 3,185,797 of NC_083598.1, read as the reverse complement.
TTGACCTTGTGTAGCACAGTTCAAAATATTAAATAATATGCTGGCTAGTAAAAAAAAGAATCATGTTTCTTATTATTTGATGCTTTATAACATGGTCATCATAACAATTTAACTATTTGTATTTTGTAAGCGCATAATTATTTTTTCATGGGTACAAGCAAAAGTTGGACATCAATATTTTTATTTTCTGAATCTTTTTTAAAATCCCCTTTTTTATTCTTCACAGGAATTATTTGTATACAAATTTAATCGTAGCAAACACTGCTTTAAAATATTTATTTTAATATTATCTTTCAAAATATTCAATAATAATTTATATATAAATCTAATTAAACAGTTATTTTTATTTAATTAAAATCGTTTGTTGGTAGTTACACAATTAAATAGTCATATCAGTAATTTTTTTGGTCTTAAATTATTAATTGATCGTCATTATATCTCCAGTTGTCATTTTATTAATTGGCTTATTGAAGGAAATAAAGATGTACCCTGTTTGTTAGAATGACTTGATATTCATGTTCCTAGTAGCACCAGATTTATAGGATTATTTTACCTACCAGCATTGATTATATATTATTATAGTATTTATAATCAATGCTACCAGTTAACCATAATAATTTTGCTAATAATTCTCCCCTGATTAGAATGTAGTCGATAGCCAATAGTAATATATAATTTTTTTGTACCTGGCCAGCTTCAATACCTCATTATTGGTAATCCACTGTTATCTAATTGTAAAATAAATTTTATAATATGTTATTACAACTTATTGTTATATCAGTTTATCACAAGAATGTTCATTTTTATTACTTTGTTTATATCGTTCCAAAAGCTGTTAGATGTTTAATTTTATAAAATAAATAAATATCTTTTTATTTAATTTTTAGGTATATATCCTCCAAATACAGACAAGTGTAAACCATATACAGAGAGTTATGATATTAAAGAGTTTGATTACTTATCGAAATTAGTAATTGGGATTGAAGAAAGTGCTATACCAAAATCAGATGACGTACGTTCAGTAATAATTAGATTAGGTATGTATAATTATTATTTTTTATTTCTCCAAAACATGTTTGAATTTCATCAACTTATATATTATTTTTAGGGGTTGTACTTGGCCGACATGGAGGATTTATAAGTCAGCTTTATCCATTCTTTCGTTTTGGTTTAGGAATCTGTATGGGTAATGGTTCTCAATTCTTTCCTTGGATACATATAGACGATGTTTGTCGTATAGTATTATTTGCTATTGAAAATAACAGAGTAGAGGGTATTGTCAATGGAGTTGCACCTGAAGTAATGTTTAACTTTTTTCTAAATTTGAAACATTTTAGTTAATATTATTGTTTTTCAGATTATTACCCATCAACACTTTGCCAAGAGTTTTGTTGAAGTCTTTGGTCATAGTTTTGTATTAAAAGTTCCAGGAATTATTTTTAAGTTAATATTTGGAACAGAACGCGCAAAAATGGTTTTAGAAGGACAAGCTGTTGAACCAACCAAATTAAATAGTTTAAATTTTGTATACAAATTGCCTGATGTCAAAACAGCATTGTGTCGTGTATCTAAAGAATAATTTGATGCATTGGAAACAGTATCCAATATAGATAGTTTTAAAGATGAGGTATAATTAAATGGCTTATTTTATTACTGTTCGTAATAATAACTCAAATTTGCAAATTTAAAAAGTATATTTTTAATTTTTTCTTCTATTTATTAAAACTTATTATAAATTATTTTTCTCAATCATGATTTTGTTGACCTAGTAAGAGACCTAGACTTATAGTTTGTGTTGGTGGTAGGTTATTATAAATATTTACTTCATAATGCTCATAAAATATCAAGTAATTACTTAATACATTAAAAAACATTTTTTCTATATTGTTTTTTACAATTACATTTCTTATGATCATTGGCTATTTTAAATTGTTCAACTAATACACAAAATTAAAATTTTTTAAATGTATTAATATTAACCTACATATTAATAGAAAAATAATCACTTTTTTGTAATTATAATTTTTCGATCCTTGTAATGTATGGTAATTTAAACAAATTCAAACGATATTATTTTGTTTTATTTAAAGTGCATTTATTAAAAATTTGACTATCATAAAATGAAAGATAAATTATTTTAGTTATTTGGTTTCATATCATATTTTTGAATTTAACCAACTTATATACCACAAAATGTAGCTTTCCTATTAAATTATTTATATACAAATGCCATCTTAGATTAAAACATAATACCTAGGTAACTATTTTTTTTTATTATTTTACAAATTCTCCGGATTACAGTTTTTATTATTATTCAACTATTGATTGTAATACTATTATAATTCAAATTGGATTTACTAATAGTAAATGAAGTAAACAAATTTTCCTACATTTATAGATAGATTTCTATGATTTAAAATTAATTTCCAGAAACTATTAAAGGCATTTTTATATACTTTACCCCATGACTTATTTGATTGACAGAGATAATATCTCTATAGCCTATATTATTATATTATATCTCATGCATATGCAATTAAGGTTTTTTTATTGTTACATTGCCTTGTAAATAAAAAAATAAAATTAGCTTCATTCATTTTTCTATGGTACATCATATTTAATTTCACATGTATTCTCATTTACTTTTTCACATTTTTTTTTCTTCAAACATGATATTGTACATAATTTTCTATATAAAAAAAATATGTAAGCATGTTTTTACGGTAAATCTTTTCTACTTAACAATAATAAATGTAATCAACTAAAATAAGTTGAGAAATAAATATCTATATGAAGAAAAAAGAAAACATTTATTATTTACACTTCATAATTTATTTTCAATTAAAAATAAACCAAAAATTATCAGTCATTATTAAAATAAGTAAATTGAATATTGATAATTGTTTAATTTCACAAGCATAAATTATTGATATCTTATTAAGTCATAGTTAAAAACTTCAATTTTACAACTGAATGTTAATTTTGTAAAAAATGAAAATGCAACTCAATTTACAATTTTTATTTTTAGACTAGAGCGTTATAATTTTAAAACAATATATTTAATTCATTTTTGTAAAAATAATTACTCTCAAGGTTTAAGTACAGTTAATTAATTAATAGATTCATATAATAATTTAATTTACAATAAGACTAAAATTTACATTATTATTTCAAAATGTAAGAAAATAAAACAAATGTATATATACTATTTACAAAAAAAACATAATATATAATAGTTATTTTAAAATATTTACAAAATAAATTATAACAAATTAATATCAGTTAGGTGGTTTAATGTGGCGATTTATATAAGTTCCAATCATATTTATTTTAATTTTTAAATCTATTTTTTTTAGCAGAAAAAAAGTTGGATGTTTCTACAAAGCTTCGTCTCCTGTTTGATAAAGCTCTGCCTGTCCATTTCTGTGTGTCAATGGTTGTTTTTCTGGTGCGTTAGATGGCCGATTGCGTTTGAAAAATCCACACTACCAAAAACCAAAAAATAAATTATTGAAAAAAATGCATTTTACATATGTTTGATTTGTAAAATTAGTTTTTATGAAATAAATCATATACCATAAATAATTTTACATTATATATTTATACTATTATGTATGTGTTATGAGTTTATGACATTTTACTTGTTACCATTTAAATAAAGTTCTATTAATTAATATCAGTATACTTATTTTAATATTTTCACAACAGGCAACCTATCAAAGTATTGAGTTTTTAATTAAAAAAAAAAATAATTATGAATAATTTTGGGGAAAAAGTTTGACCTCAAAACATTGAGTTTCGTTCGATTTCACACTTTTATGATTTGTTTATGACGAAATTTACCTTGTAGAGCAGGTACACGAGCAGCAACAGGATGGCCGTTCCAGCGACGGCGGCCAAGACAACGATCCAAAGCGGAATGATGTCCGGTTTAACAGCCAGGTCTCGAGGGATGACTTCCGTGAACACTTCGTAGCTCCTGACCTGGGCGAGTTTACTTTCCGGCTTGCCGATGTATTGTAGCTTCGTGACTTTTGCGGATAACGTGGAACTCAGCGTCACCGGTCTGTTGAGCGCCACCTGCAAATGGAAACCAAATATATTATAGCCGTGTAACAGGTACCTATGCCAGGTTTGAAGTAAAGGTACTTTGTTCCTTTGCATTGTCAGGTATAGTAGTTTTAAATGTAAAAAAGTAAATAGGTACTTATGTCGATCATCAATAAATACCTTTTTCAGAGTGCTGACCCAAGCCCTGGACCTAAACGACAGCCACACCTCTTGGTCCTTGGACAGTGGTCCAATCTTACATTTGACGGTCACGCACCTCGTGGGTCCACACCGCTTGGTTTGCGTATCCCTCCGGAACCGGGTGTACAGCTTGAACTTGCCGTCGACGTCGGTCGGTTTGACGTAGTTTTGCGGACTTAAATCCTGCGCTTCGTACACGTCTGTCGACCCACTACCGTCGGAAGTCATGTGCAACGTGTCCCATGTGCCTGCCGCGTTGGCGCGGTACAGTTTTCCGTCTACCGTCCGCCACCTTTGCACCGTTTCCGACTCGTCCACTTTGGTCTGTCTGAATCCTTGGTTCTGCCTTTCCGTGACTGCAGCGCCGCCGGTCAGGCTGATCGACAGGTCACTGTCGTCGCCTGTCGTACCGCCCAAGACGTTGGTCACGCCGCCCGTTCCCGCCGCCATGTTCATCCTGCGCACCGCAGCGTCACGGTAGTCCAACGCGTCACCGTCCACGACGTGCGACGAACTGCCGTTGCGCACTACTCCGTCGTTGTTGGTCCTCCATCGGTCCGTCACGTACGTCTTAGGCATACCACCGCCTGTAGAGTCGTCCCACGTCGTGTTGGCTACGTGGCTTTTTTCTGATTCCCGGAAATTTGTGAAGTTTTTAGCGCCCTGGTGCCAGCCACTGCTGCCCTGATTCCACTGTGTGCCGACCCCATTGTCACGGGACCATTTTTCTCCTCGTGATTCGGCGGTCGACTTAGACGTTTCCCAACCATTAGCTCCGCCGTGCGAATTCACTGACGATTGACCGCCGGACGACCATTCGCTACGTACTTCCGATCCGCCGCGTATTTCCGAACCACCGTATACCTTCGATCCGCCACGTACTTCCGATCCATCATATACTTCCGATCCGCCGCGTACTTCCGAACCACCGTATACCTTCGATCCGCCGCGTACTTCCGATCCACCATATACTTCCGATCCGCCGCGTACTTCCGATCCACTATATACTTTCGATCCGCCGCGTGCTTCCGATCCGCTCTGGATGACTGTCACGGACGACTGACCACGGGATTCCGATCCGGCGCTGTTTTCAAACGATCCCGCAAAACGAGAATCTGTGTTCACGGTCTCGACGCGTGACGTACCCCCGGACGACGACGCACCCATCTGGAAAGTCGAACCGCCTGACGACGACTCGGACTCGTCAAAGTGAGCGGCGCCGTACACACCGCGGGACGATGAACCGTACCGGGAGTCACTCTCCGCTCCACCGGCCACGGACCAATGGTTGCCCTGCGTACTCGACGCGCCACCCGCGGAACCCGAAGAAGAGGACTTCGATTCGTACTCGTTATGCACTACGCCACCATTGCTTTCAGACGACTCGACGGTGAACGCCGGCCCTCGGTTTGCGTTAGTAACAACCGAAGTGCCGGATACTTCGCTGCCACGTTGACCACCGGTCACCACGCTCGTTGACTTCGATCCCGAATACTCGCTGTGGACTACGCCTCCGCCTCCGCCGCTCTCCGATGATCCAATCATGAATTTTGGCCCTCGGTTGACGTCGGTAACGACCGTCGCTCCGGAACCCTCATTACGACTATGGCTTATACCGCCGTTCACTGTCGTTCCGCTCGATTCGTGTTTGGAGTTTTGGTATCGAATTTTTTGTTCGTACGAACCGTCTCCCCACTGCAATTTCGATTCTTCTTCTTCCTTCTTTTGGATTTCCATGAAACGTCTTTTTTCTTCCTCCGTCAGTTCCGCAAACGTTTTGATTTTCGTAACGACCGCACCTGCAGAACTCGAACTAGTACTTTCTGAACCCTTAACAGTGACCGACGCACCTGAGCCGCTAGAGATTAAACCACTCGATTCAAAATACGATTTCCTTTTACGATCGATCTGTAAACGCATAAAAAAAATATTAATACCGATAAGTGGGTACTTGTTTATATACTCGTCGAGTTAATACTTACATTTAATTTTAATGGATTAATTTCTTCAATTGCTTCACATTTTACCTGTCCATTTGTTTCGGGCATTTCAAGTAAGTATAACAGTGGTTCTCCTATGATAAAAAATTTCTATTAAACTAAATTATTTTATTTTTGTTTTTACAATTAAACGAAAAAAATTAATTTACGTTAAATTTCATATTTTATATGTACTTATATATATTTATATCTCGGTCAATTTAGAGTTAAATTAAAATGTATTTACCTGCCAATGTGAACATGGGCCAGTCAATATAAGCTTCAGCTTCTAATATATCTGAAGGACCTTTATTACGAATCCCGTATATGTGAATAACTTGTGGGCCGATTTGCTTTTCGTCGGTAATATTTAGAGATTCTTCCATCGTTATATTATAATGTACGTCCACAGGTTTTGACGATCCTACAATAATCAAATCGGTTTCCGCCCAAAGAGGTACCCCTAAGTATTTGGTGTTATCTGATATGGAATCAAAACGTTCTGGATTTGTGCTGTTCACCACCATGTTGAATTCGTATTTAGCCTTAGTTTCAGTAGTTTGATATGGTTCCAAAACAACTTTAAATTGTACCTAAAAATATTTAATTAATAAATAGCAAATCGTTAAATATTATATTATTATTCTATTTAAAAATGTGTAAGTATAAAATATAGTTATTATTAGTTATAAATGTAACTAACATTTTTATCTCGGGGCAATGGGTTTCCAATGTCACAATGTAAAGTGTTGTTTGTAATTTCTGATGGAGCTGAACATTGTACAGGTATATCGTTTTCATTATTATCTACTCTTTCTATTTTTACATAATTGATGCCTGGGGGTACAGTCATGTCAAAAGTGGTCTCAAAAGAATCTTCACCTTCGTTTTGTACTATAACGTCAACTTTTAATTTTTTATTTGAACCTAGCAAGAAAGATTCGGAGTCCCTAAAACCAAATAATAAACAATTGATAAAAATTAATCAAAAACATTTTAGTAATGTGCTCTTACGGTGTAGCAATAAGTCGAAGATTTGGTATGCAAATATTATCTCCTCCGCAATTCTTTTGTATACTTATAGAGTCTCTAGAGACGGCAAATAGTTCGTTATCCAGATCTATTACAGGTGTTAGAGTTCTAGTAAATTTTCTATTCTCCTCAATAATTCTATATCTCAACTCTGCTTCTAATGGCGTCAACTTGTCTCTAACATTGTTCTAAAATTAAAAAAAATATGTAGTTTTATTTGAAAAAAATATTTAAAAAAATTATTCAAGCCTAATATACCTTCAAGTAAACGTTGAATGTCTTACAAGATTGATCATTCTTATCTAACGTTAAACTATGGTTCAATACATTTCGGTTTTCGTCCAATAAAAAGAACATTCTTGGAGATTTTGGTTTCTTAGCATCCAGTATCAGTTGCATTTCAATATCTTCAAAAATAAATCATCAGTAATATTTGTATACGCTAATTTTTTATGTTTATATTATTAATATCTACCGTTTACTTACTCAGTTGATCATCGACGCCAATTCCCGTATATTGTAAACAAGTGGACAAAAATAAACACGGGACTAGAGTACCGTCTCTGGTCGTACACTCTCTACGTTCCAGCGCTATTTGCTTATTTTCAGACTTGAAATATACGGACGTGGTCATTTGAGCTACGGGTCTAGATTTCATGAAATAAGCTATGTCTGATTCGTAAGCACCGATAATCAGATCTGGATACTGATTGTTGTCCAAGTCTGTTCCGCCTGACAACGAAAAACCAAACGTCGATATAGGTCTCACTCCAACGGATACGTCTTCCGATTTGATCACTTGAGAATACTTTTCCCGAACGCCAGTTTTAGTTCCGTGGTATATGTATACTGCGCCCAATTCATTGGGTCCGTCATACGGAGCACCCACGGCAAAATCTGAATTTGTAAATTACTTTATGTTAATAATTTATTCGATAATGATAATTAAAATCAATGAACAACTCACCTCCATATCCATCTTTGTTTATATCGCCTAAGTTACTCAAAGCAAGTCCAAAACGAGATTTTGAGTTAAATCCCATTCTTGTGTTCCGTTCGTAAAATTTATATCCCTATGTATAAACACATTAATAGTTAGTACATTAATTTGATGTATTATTTCGAACAATTAAATATTTATTTCGTCAAACTTAAACAAAATTACTTCATATAGGTACGCTATTTCAAAAATCAGAATTTTTTATTTTTACTAACTATAACTTATAAGTAACTATACGTACTATAAATTAAAATAAGAAATAGTTTTAATTGTTAACGAATTATCAATTATTTTATAAAATTATCACTTATAAATTGAAGCGATCAGTGTAAGACAACAACCGATATTACGATATTAAAATAATGTAATATCATAAAATTGATTAAAGTAAGAATTATAAATGCATTGTTATTATCGTGTACCTCTTTTTTCAAGTACACGTAAACTTTTCCAGTCTCATAGGATCCGTCGTTTTTGGAAAACTCGCTGTATAGCGGTGCACCGATAATTATGTCGTCGCCACCATCGCCGTCTACGTCTGACACACAAATCGAATAACCGAAATATGCACCAAGTTGATCGCCAGTGATGTTGTACAAATTTATTAGGTCGGTGGAATATAAAAGGACCTGTACATATTTAATCAATATCACTGATCTCAAATTAAAAACCGTTATGGTAGTTGAATTTTACTTTTCCAAAAAGTCCTGCGCCCCTAGGCATTCCAACGGCAGCGCCGGATTCCGAACCAAATCCAAAAGCACCGACGGCAACCGAATACCCGAGATACGAATCGTCGTCTGCTGGCGGTCCCTCGTTGGTCGAAAGTACATCCGGTCGACTATACAAGTTTTGCGAGTAAAATTGGCCTATAAAATATAAACTCTTATTATAGTTTTTCATTTTAGATCTTGCGATAATCCGCCTTTCTCCAAGCTTAGTGAGTTAAAAAAAAGTTAAATTTTTTCTTAAAAACGATTTAATCCACCTTTATTTTTTGTTATCCTATTTAGTAATGTACTAATGTATATATTTAGTGTTTTTATTTTTAAGTGAATTAATATATTTGTTCTTTGGTACAGGATGTTTCGACTTTCGAGTGTCTATCGGATGTTGTCATCTACTGCAGTTGCACGTGTTACTCTAATGAGCATCTGTCATCAGCAGTACACCTGTCTCCAAAACTACCATATAGACTATTTATAGAACGTTCGCTTAAACTCTTTTCCAAACATTTATGTCTTTTATTTTATTATTTTTCAAATTAATTTTTGGCTTTGAAAGATAAAACTTGCGAGTTCATAAATGCTTGAATGGTTTTTTGAAACACCCTGTACCCATTAGGTGCGTGTTTTTAAGTGTGTCATTAGGAATTATTTGGATTAAAATATTATTATTTCATTTTTATTCTCTGGAATATTATAAATTATTAAACATTTTAACAAAAACTAAATAAAAGTAGTAAAGATTAGTATAATGAACACAGGCAATAAGCAGCAAACATTAGTATAGTGACCAAAGCAAAGCGAAACAGGAAAGCGTCAAGTAATTTCTACAAAAATGCAATTTCCCGACACATCCTAATCATGCCAATTAAACTGGGCTTGAAATTTACTTTACGATTAATGATTTTTTTTTTTTGTAAAAAAAAAATCATTTTACGATCCCTCATTAATATAATCCTATAATAGGTATAGTAATTTAACTATTTAGATACTTTGAACAATAATAAAATCATTGAAAACAGTAAATTTAATGAATAACGTAATTAAACTTTTAAATTAAATTAAAGCATTTAAATATGGCTGAAATGAACTTTTTACAAAAAATATGATGTCATATAATACTCGTAAGTATGTAGATGACCATAAATATATTCAAAAACAATTTAATGTCGATTCTGTTTTTATTGCCAAGTGGTTTATCTATTTATATTTTAAAATAAATGAATAGTTTAATAGACGTTAAAGGTATACTGAATTTATATGATTAAAAAATAAAAGGACTCAATTAAAACGTTAATCGTTTTATTTAAATACATTATATTATTATGTTCATGGGTTATAATTTCAAGCCCCGCGATTAAATTGTAATGGGTTAATATATGTCATCAATGACTTCCGGAGGGAGTATATACGTATATAGGTATATATTTGTAGTTCCGTTTTCATTTTCAACACGTGTTTACCTTCGTCGATGTCGTCGATGATATATTGTATTGCCGGTAAAAACGGCAATCGAGCTGACGAATTGACTGAGTATAATTGGCCTGCCAAATAACATTAAAAACAGTGTGTTTTACATCCGAAAAAAGTAAAAAAAAAAAAGCGCCCCGACAAATCAAACATGCCCAAAACGTTCGGTAGATGTAAAAAAAATGCACATTGTTGTCTTTCCCGCAAACAGTAATAATTATTTAGGAATGATAAATAGTGTTTTCGCCAGGATCGTATACTACGAGTATGTAGTTACGAATCCCAAAAATACAGACATAAAGCAATAACATAAACTACATGCCGAATTGTGAAATTAACAGTGCATGCATAGGAGGCACATCTTTTCTAATAACCTGCAGGCATAGGAAAAATACAATTTTACATAAAGGTACATACTGTGATATACAAAATTATAACTTATAACAATAAAATGAATAATTATACTATGGCGTTTATAACGACTAATTTTATATTATTTTATGTTCAGAACGTATATATGTATATATTATTTGTATATGCATAGTAGGCATACATTATCACATTTTAAAATAATTCGGAAGAAATTGTCTCACCTTGCCAATACCAACTTCCGACGGCACCAATGAATAATCGCTTTCCGTCCTATAGGAAGAAAGAAAAAACAAACAAATAAAGTGAAAACAACCTATTTAAATGCGGTTTGAAGACCAAAGCCAAGTAGTGTTTTCAAAAGCTCGGGTTTTTAAATATATACTTGAATTACCTTAGAAACAGATGCCCCGAGTCCAGCTTGGCAAGTACCCTGTTTATGGTGACCCCAATTCCCTGAAACAGACCAACACATAGATAATATATACTATATATATTATAGTAGACTTCACTCTAAATCACTATAATACTCGTATATTTGTGTATGAATGTGTGTGTGTGTGTGTGTGCGTGTATGCGCGAGCGCTTGAATATGAGACTGATATATTATTTTGTTGTTATTATTATAGATCTGACCCATTTAATATAGTATGTCTATAAAAATTTTTTTTAATTTTTAACTTTAAAATACTGTTTTGTATGTCGAAAACGATACGATGATTTTTATTTGCATTTAAGAGATGAGAGTACTAAAGTTAATTCAATACACGATATATGCGCATAATAATGTAGAATGCATTGGTACATCATACAATATATTATGTGTAATAATATTTTTAGGACCTGAAATTGTTTTACTGGGTAATGTAATATGATAATAAATAACAATAAATCTCGTATATATATGCTGTACAAGCATTCATAAATACCTTATACGATATTCGTAATGTAAATTCAAAATAAACGACAATACATTATTTAAAAAAAATATTAATTCAGCAAATTATTACGATTATTGTTTCGGGGTTTCGTGTTTAATTTAACCGTTATTGTTAAATCATGATTATTAAATGGCGAAGACAAACAATAAACGCATACACATTATGCAACTTAAATGAAAATATAAAGTAATCCATAGCCAAACATTGATGTCGTTCGAGTAATTTCTCATTTATCTTGTTACTTATATTCTTTAAAATTTACAAACCAATATTATTATTTATTAATTCAGATCATACCTTATCATATCATTGTTATTATATTTTATTGTTAATGCTTTTTTCACGTATGTATATTGTATAATTTAATATTATTTATTTAATAACTCTCACTTCCGTACAGCCAATGATTTGGAAGTGACCAACTTCTGCAATGTAAATTTTTTTTCTCTTATAAATTGTTAAACTATAGTTGGAAAATAAATAAATAAGTAAATATTGTTTAGGTCAAATTTACTCAAAACTTGGTATTAATGCCGTTCGACATAATTAATAACATATTACATATACGATTAGTTTAAACTAACTTATCCTTGTTCATCTTAACAAAATTGTACTGATATACTAGTGAAACTATATTTATATTATATGATAAATTTGTCTTCGACACAATTTTATTAATTTAAATATTTTTTATATATATATATAAGATAAGAATTTAAATCAATTTTCTTTTATAATGGTTTTTTTGTTTCTTTTTAAATCGTACAATTACTTATATTATAAACATTTAAGTTGATTTTATAGCATTATATTAGCTTTCTTGATTATTTCATTGATATTTCAATAGAACAAACTTAATTTACTTACGCGTTCGACACGGAGAATACTCAGCGAAATCTGTCGTAAAGTCTGAGGTGGTGTAACACGAACCCACAGGTTCTCTTTTGTTGCCATTGCTAGTGAAATAGACATACCTCGGAGCGCAGGCCTGAAATATAAAAAAAGAGTACATTTTTAAAATGTAGTTACATAAAAAATAAATTGGTATGAAGTATAAGTGTTATAATTAAACTACAAGTATAATCTACTAATTTTACGTACAAATTCCCGTTTATCCCAATTTTTTTTTTTCTTAATTATTAAGAAAAGTTATGGGAATTTTTTACTTTCGATCTTTTCAAAGTATCAACTAGATTCACTTTCTCACTAGAAAAAATATTTAAGCTGAAAATCAAAGCATATTTTTTCTACTTTAATCGCTCCGCTCAGAATCTAAAACGAATTTAAATAAAACAGGTGCATCTACTACAAACGAATTTCTTTTAGTAAACTCAATTTTTCATCACCCTGTTCCCTTTTATGACTGTGATCTAACTATAACGCGCGCGCAGTTTCTCGCCGATGACTATGGAAATAATTGCGGTCTTTTGATTCCATTCAGTCGTGCCTTAACTGACAGACAAATTAGTATAGTACATATCCAGAGACGACGAACGTGTGATGTACGAGTGTAACAATGATGGTCTCGTTATATGTATTATTTTTTCATTCCAAGTAGCTCTTAGATTTGAAGACATTGATTAATCGACCGTTACAAATACGGAACAAGACCATTTATTACGAAAATTATTTTATCTCAATTATGCCGCCCGATGTAACTTTTTTTTAGATTATTATATTTCGTTAAAAAGAAAATGCAGCTAATGCAGTGTATATACTACGCGTATGGGTATGTATAATAGAATAAGTACAATTTAACGCGCATTTCGTATTTTCAGTAAAGCCATTAATAATATTGAGTCATTGGGATAATAAAGATATTATGGTTGTTATTCATGAACCATTACAATGGAATGCTATTGCCTATTTAATATACTTAATACTTATATAGTTATATATATATATTAAGTTCCTCGAACACATAAATCGCATCATTTATACGTTATACCTTTGAATGTGTAGTCGCAGTTATTATAAATAGATACTATTTTAAATATATTTTCCCTTCAGTGTTTGAATTTCAATAAAAAATGTGTGTTCATGTTGTTATTAATGTTATTTTTGGTTTCGATTTGGTTCACGTGTGAGTATGTGACTGTGTACTGCTGTCGCTTAAAATTCAGGATTTAAATATTTACAATAAATAAATCAATAAGTATCTACAATTATCAACATTTTACAATCTAGATAGATACATTTACCTATAACAAGCTTATAAAAAAATGCTCAAATCTTATGAAAAATTAATGCTATCTGTATTTTGTGATACATATAATAAATAATTGGTGAGAGTTTTAAGCAGATCTAGCGTTGATATACTTTTTATATTAAGTATAACAAAATAATCAATATTGATATAAATGAAAATTAAATTGAATTAGAATTTTTTTTTTAGGTATTTTATTAACGCAGTGTACAAAAAAAAGAGAAAATTGAAATTAAATCTTTAAAGTACGATACGTCTATAATTTACAAGTTTCTGGAAACAAACAGACCAGCACGAGGAGTAGATATCGGCTAACTCCTCCTACCAATAAAAATTAACATGGACATAAGAAAGCACAAAATTTTGTCATTAAAGACACGGATGCATCCATCTCTTCGCTCAGAATCTTATATAAACTGTATGTAGGACCTAGGAACTCGAAAAACCGAAATATTTGTATGCCACGCGTTATACTTATGAATGCGTATGCCGAAGACTAAAAAAATCAAACTGAACGAAATAAAATAAAACATATCGTTCTAATATGGGTAATAATATTATATACATCCAATTTTATTTTATGTACACACTACACAATATACAATATGATAATTAATGCACACATATATTATTTAATGTGGTCGCTCCGTACTATATATTATAATATCTTGGAAAACAGTGCTACTTCTTCGTGACCGAGACAATCGTGTGCGTTTAAAGCCGTTTTCGATAACGCAATATTATTATAAATTATAATATACGAGTATACCTACGTCGTATTCGACTTCCCGCGCACAAACGGGTACGTCGGGGTTTCTCGCTTAAATTTCCCCCCCGTCAAGAATAGGTGTACAACAACGATGTTTATGATAATAATAAGTTTTTTTTTCGTATCGACTTCCACGCACGCGTTTCGACTATAATTTTAATTTTTTTTTTTTTCATGAGTTACAAAATATACTATTCTCGCGTAGGCGAACCGCCATTCCGCTGTCCATCGTCGGCGGTGGAGGCGCGTCATTCATCATGCGAGTCATCTGTGTCTATATAGGTAGGTATATTAAATTAGTACCAGAGCCAGACTGCTCGTATCGGCGCAGGTATAAGTAAATAGCCGTATGGCTAGCAGCCCTGCAGGTAGATTAGGTTTTGAGAGTTGACCTGTGATTTATTTTTGTTAATATACATTAGTGGGTACCCATATATTTATATTATATACAGAATGTTCCATAAAGAATGTTAAGACTTCAAAATGATATATTTGATAAAGTTTTACTATTGATAATTGATTATAAATAATAATATGTAATCAGTGGTAATCTAATTATAAAACTGAAGCAGATATCAATTAAAACTGTAAGTTATCAAGTTCTTTTACATTATTTTATTTTCACAAATATTCAAAATGTATCATCGATAGTTATGAGATCGTAACGATAACCAAACTTGGCTGAATCTTGGCTAATATGTTTTAAGTGTAATCAAGCCGACAGCCATTTCGATTCTTTTTCTCAGTTATTCAAGACTTTTTGGCAAAAGTAAAGAAAAATAGAGACTCATTCTGGTTTATTTAACAAATAATAGTGAACACTGTAACCAAACTTGCGAAGTTATGATTTTTGGAAACTCATAGATTCTTTATAGAACACCATGTATTTCATTTTTTTCAATATCTTGTCCGTTATTCGATCGCGTCATGATCAGAACCCACTAATTGCATTATATTATATGTACAATATAATAAACAATAATATTAACATAATTCGATTTTAGTTTGCATTTTTTGTAGAGTATACGCGTAGGGTAATCCGTGATGATATAAACCGGTCACATGAGTGATCAACAACATCATATATACTACATATTATAATATTGTAACATATTATTTGTAACTAAATCGTCTTTGAGCCAGACATTTCTAAATTTGGACCTCTGCCTTTTTTCTTCGACAAAATCGTATGCGATATATAATATATTCGAGTGGGTGTTTCTGCACATCCGGTTATCCTGTCCTTAATATATGCTTAATAAGCATTGCTTATATTAATCGTCCATGTTTAAAAAAAATTAGGGTTAGTGTTGAATTTACTGTATCAGCAATTACTTTTTAATTGATATACAATCGGGAAATCATCGAAAAATTATCGAGAGTTGCAGTCATGCAGCATCATGATTTTATTTTTAAAGATTGTACATCATAAAATATATTTTTAAATTATTATCAATCAAGTTTGTAATTCGTTATCGTTATTGAATCTTATGAATCTTATTATTTATTAGTTATTATATATAGCTAGTCTTATTACATATATGATATGTGTATTTTTAGTTTATATATTATAATTTATAATACGGTCTTAAATTAAACCTCACTCCAATGATTTACAGTCCATAACTTATAAAAACTTGAAAATAAAATGTAAATATAAAGCTTTAACACATTTATTGTAAAAGTCATAAACTTATAACCACGTAGGTAAACATCAGCAAAGTGATCGAGTTTTTAGACTTTGATAAAATGCCAAAATAAAAATCAAACTGTTTAAAAGTGCTTAAAATAATGTATGTGAATGGATTTAAAATTTTAAAACGAGATAGTTTATGAGATTATTTATTAAATCTAAATAATTTGTAAATTGTGTATAGATATATTCATGAAACGTAAAACCTATCATTGATATTAAGTATTTGCTATTTTTTATACATTTAAGTGGTCGATGACTGTTACAGGCGTTACAGCTGTTATATCACTATATGTTATGAATTGCTGTCAGACATGGATGCAACTTGGGTAATTTTATTGAGGTAAAGGAACTTTATTTTAAGTAGGTATAAACCATAGATGATATATTTACTTAATTTGTGATAAAACATGATATCTAGCTAATTATATTTTATATAATATGTAAAACTTAATGATGTACTTAACTTAATGGGATGTCTCAAATGAAAACATTTTGGTGTTTATATATATGTAAAGGTTGATTCGTTAGCATACTCTACTTACTCACCTTCATGTTTTGTGTAGTAATTAATTTATTATAATTATAATTTTTGAAATTTTTACGTGCTCTAAATACTTAATGTCTAAATGACCATATTTTTAAATACTTAGATTTTATATACCATTTAAAAAGTGTCCTGCCACACTATCTTATTTTTTTAAACAAGAACCAACAATTTTGATTGTAAATTAATAAATTATTAAACAGAATAAATAATTTTTTTAAAATCGGTTGATGTATACAAATCAAAACTCAAATTAGTAGTTTCTCAACTATTTTATAAAAATAAAAAAATAGCTATATATTATTATATTATTATTATTTATTATGTTATATTTAATTTAGTACTTATTATAGGTACACAGATTATTTTTAAGAGTATAAAACGTAGATAGATTATTATTAATTATTAATTACTATAATTTTCAAGACCCTAATATTCTGTTATTAGTACACCAAGTCAAACAACTCAAAAATGACTCACCCAAATTTTGATTTAGACACATCAGATTTAAAAAACAAATCTTCCTTTTAACATTTTACATGGAAAAAAAGTTGGCTGGTTTTCATGTGAAAAAACAAATTTAATAAATATAAAGTAGGTGTTTCTCCCCTGCTAGCTTCTGCAGTTTTCTCCTATGTCGCGGGATCGCGAAAGGGCATTTCTATAGGTCAAATACCATATATTGTGGCTGATTGTTGCGTTCGCTATACAGGCTGGCGGTAAAACCTATATATGGATGTAGCCAGGCATATATATATATATATATATATACATATCACGGGCACGAACCGTATACGCAAGTGATTTTTATATGCACCGTACAGTTGACTCTCATTGGCGTGTAATCAAATCGAACGCGACAATTTGTCGCGCAGACCGACTTCTGCGGCAAGACTGCTGCAGTGTCCTCGGCAACAGAAAATGTGAATAATATATAATAAAGGTAGGTACCTACTGCGCGCGGTGTTCAGCGGCTGTATACCGCACAATACGACAAGTCTCGTGTGGACGGGGGGTCATAATATTATTATATATCTAGCGGATATTGTTTGCACGACAACCACGACTTATATATCAACTTAAGCCGCACTAGGAGTCGTATATGTTTTTTTTTTTCAAAACCGCACACGATCGCGAGGCGTATTCGACTACGTTTACATATTATATATATTATATTATATTATGTTATGCGGTTATACGTATTATATAAACGTACGTATACGAGTAAAAGGTATTCTGCGCGCACTATATGTACACATCGGTTGTAATATTTATTGGTTTTTATTTATTATTATTTATTTATTTTTTGCGTCTTATATTTAAATACGGATTTTTCTGTACACCGCGGGTGAGTAAACGTATCGAATACAATGGACAGCGGTGTACAGGAAAAAAAATCGCCTTTTACGTCGTCTTAACGTCATACACGCGCGTGGAGGAGCTTTAGGCGTGCGACATGCTCGTTTTACAATCCACTCTGACCTCGTGCAAACCGGATCGGATGCGTGGCGACCGGCGTTCTGTTTCATTCAGCGTAATATAATATATCGTGTGTATAATACTATGCGCTATGCATCTGCGTGTGTATGTGTGCGGCAATACCATTTTTGCAAGTATATATATAGTATATACCTACGCAATGAATTTGATTCCGATGCGACGAATTGACGCATATCCGCTTATACTATAATATGGCACGTTATCTACGTATAATATTAAATATAGTTCATATTATATGTTACCAGACGAGTGCCAAAAGCGTTTCTATGATTTTCTTCAAATATAGTATTCCAGGAGTGGGAAGTTAAAAGTTTTCAAAATTTAAAAAATGCATATTAAATACAATTTTTTTTTATGTAGACATTCAGTCAATCATTGGAATAATAGTTTATTCATATCAATTGCATATTTATCTGTCGAGTACTATAACTGCCTGCAATATTATAGTAGGTACTAAGTTTATTCTTTTAAACGATATCGATTTTCAAATTGTTATCGTATATTTACTGCAATATTTATAAACACGCACCCTATGAGCGATAAGTTCATTAGATTAGTAGCAAATAATATATATTATATGTTTAAAAAATAAAAATGCATCTATCTATTTGATATTTGTCATATATTTATTATTTTATATTTTGTAATATTATTGCACGTAGAAGTAAAAGTATATTATGTACTTGATAAAAGTGTTCTTTAACAAGACAGACTTTGGGTTTTTGTACCGTGGTCGAGACTTTATTACATACATACTATAATGTGTGTACACACGTCGTTTATTATACAACAACGGCAGAATATAAAATGATGATAAGAAGACCTACAGAGTATAAATTATACGCACAGTATAATACAATATTTATGTATCATATATATGTTATATCTCCTATATTACATCGAATATTCGATCGCACATCGTCCATCGTTAAAAATGTTGTACATTATTATAATATGTAGGTAGCTCTTGTACTCGGGGACATTATAATATTATATACGTTAATAATATAGTATTATGTTATATTATGGTCATCGGTGCAAGAGTGTCGGGTTTCATAATCGTTTATTCGCCACGAACGGACGACGTATAGTACCACCGTGTGCGCGTGTGTGAGTGTGAGCTATGCACAAATAAAATGCACTGAATCAGCGATTCTTAAATGCATATATCCTATACACGTTCGGCATACACAACATTAACATACATTTTGACGATCTAATTATAATAATATAATAATCCATATAATACGACCGTTAACAATTATTTTGGTGTAGTCTCTCCTATTTCCTATACGTATCCGTCGCCGTTCGCCCCCTTTATTTTTCCGTTGTATAATGTAAACAAACGCGACTAAATGTAAATAAACGTTTAACTCGTTGTTCGCGGCGTTGTTATGCGTGCAGTATACAAAATTTGAAATTTTCATCCGGAACGTAACACGTATTTATGATTGGTGGTCCAGAGAGGAGACTTATAGGAGTTCGGAATCTTTTGTGTGCCTCCAAATCGGGACAATCGAGATTGTTCCGAACCATCACGTGTTTAAACACATACTCCTCGGTTTTGACAATAACCACCTGTGGAGATAGAGACCCCAACGGATTTATCCTAGACAACGCATGGCGATGCGTGCACATTATATTATTATGTGTAACAATATTATACATTATAGAGCGGTGCGGATATCGGATTTATCTACAGCTAAAATATTTAAAAACGGAAAACCGTCATATAGTCATTAATCCTCCTTATATAAAGCTGTACGATAAAGTATACGTTTTTAATCGTGTAGTGTTTCTATCAGTCTTATCTATTTTTTCCTTCTAAAGATCGATGCGTGTCGCAGTAGAAAATTTATACTATATAGTTGCTGCATTCTTGTGCACACCGTTTAATTCTTTGAAAAATAAGACTGGTTTAGACTCGGACATGACCATAACATTTTATTCGACGTGACTATTGACAGTGCAGTTTTCCAGGCAGATGTATTCTACTATTTATGCTATATTCAATCTACTGAGTATATTGGATTCATCGGAAAATATTTATTTAAACGTATATTGTAAAAAATAAATCGTTGCAATGGTAAATTATAAGACAAATAGTGCCTACTTTTGAATTCTATCTTATGCAACATTACTGCAATAGCTGCAACTGCTGATTATTTTAATAATTAAATTATGGCAAGGAAACAGGAAAACAAACTGAATATATTTAAAAATATCAGTTGTTCGCGTTATATTATGAAATAAAATAAAATTAAAATTAAACGGGAAAAAATATTTCCTGATTAGGAGTCGGAATAGCCAATAGGTAAGCGTATAACAACATATAGAAGTCGGCAATGGGATCTGATTTGATAGTTATTATAAATACAAAAGACAATTCTAAGCAATAATCATTATATTATCCCGTGAAAACAATCGACGAATAAACACTACATTCAAATCATTAAACAAAACTCTATAAAAATAACTTTACCTTTTTTTATGAAACTGTAGTTACTATATACATATTATACATATATAAGTATATCCCGTAATTGATTTATGTACAAAGTCTTTGTCGTAAATACTAAATAGCCTCGAGATTTTTATATTGTATACGTTTATGTTTGTTATCTTTACAAATACGAAATAGTATTTAAATAAAATTCAAGACAAATATACGTGTGAATTTCCATGCCACCTGGTGTTAGGTATTAATTACTTCACACGTTTGAAAGAAAGCATACACCTTTACTTAACTTACAGAACATACGTAGCACATGATAATAATATATTATATTAAACGCCTACGGTGGGAAATTATCGATCCTGTTATACACGCGCACAAGACACATAGTATAAATTGTTTTAAACGATTGTAAATTCCTCGGTGTATTAAGCACACGCATTATAATGTACGGTAGGTATTTATTTTGTAATATATTATGTTTTTGCGCTTAGGCTTATTAATGAATAATTAGCCGGTACAATAAGACCGCTAAAATATCTGACTCGCTGTAAACTATAAACGGTTCACGTAGGTACATACACGCTTACATGTGATTACATTTTTTATATGGTATAATATAATACATTATTGTACGTTTCAACGACGTAACACTTGCGGAATAAATGTTTATGAATTTTGATATTATACGTAACAGGTATACTTATAATTATAAATAGATATTATAATCGGTAAACGTTTTTTAAACGAAATTGCATTATTGTTTGTTCGTGAATCGGTCGGATATCAATGCAAATTTTTTTTTTTAATTCTTACAATATACTTATGTTAATTGGCAAAAAAATTGTAATTATAACAATATAGATATTTTATTAATTTTAATCATAGGTCCTTGCATAAAAATATGATATAGAGGTGACTTTGTCTTATAAACGAAAGACTCAAGACACAATATATAGGTGTAAATATGGTAATATTATTAGTATATTTTTCAAATCGATCGAAATAAGTCTTCGGGCCACTTCACAGACATTAGCAGCTGCATCACGAGAATTAAACGGCGTGATGGACTTGGAGAAAAAGGGCCAACGATGACTTTAATATTTTCTAACTGACTGGCGTGCAGATGACATGTAAGATCTGCTCGCGATCCTCCCGTTAATTATACAACATGGTCAACGAATTTATATCACGGTCAAGGTGATCACTATCCATGTATATGGTTTCCGTTACTCGCAAGTCGCAATCACTATGAGTAGGTAAATCGCGGTATCGTTTATGTTCATTAATGCGTACTGCGTAGGTATTTAATAACATTTATATGTGGTAATATTTTTCATGTATATATTTTCGTCTATTATATTTATTATTATTATTTATGCTAACATCTAGTATTGGAGTATTTTTTTAAGTATTTTTTTATGTTTAGGCTTATTAATAATTAGTCTCATTATTAAATTAGAGATGGGATTTCGATCTTATTAAATTAAAATTCGAAAAGTTCGACATCGATGATATTAGCATTATAAATATAGTTATACCCTAGAAACTAGAATAGGTATAGGTACTATTCTTATTTCTTGAATGGTCCTCTAATCACTCTTCATAATTTTGTAATCATGCAGTAAATTATTAAAGTTTGATATTCCAAAATGTATAAAAATAGTTTAAGAAAAAAATTAAGCTCGAATTTTAGTTAAAATTGATGTTCTATTCGTTCCTAGTAATTTGTAATTAAACAATTCTTTGAAAATGTTTAAAATATATTGTATAGGCTATATTGTTATCAAACTTTTAAACAAATATAATTAAAATATATACTTTTTTTTTTAAACAGGAAACAACAATTCATCCAAATGGATTCAAATAGACAGTAAGTTATATTATATAATATATATAATATAATATTTACATAAAATACAATATAGTATACATAGCTATACTGTTAATAAAATGTAATTTATTTAGTTCGTAAATGGAAGGTTAATGAAAGCATGTAATATGTGGGCTAGAAGTGGACTTAACTGCAGCAACAACTCAATTAGCGAAGAAAATTAGTAGTATTATATAGACCTCCTGTGATTCTCCGTCCACGCCGATAAATAGACAAATTGAATTCGTGCAGCCTATACTTAATTAAAAATGAAAATCGAAACGACGTTTTATTTAGATGCGTGTTTAATAATAATAATATAAGGCGGAGTTTAATTATAATTTCGTTATGCCGAGAAGAGTAAAACATTAATAATTATTCGGATAGCAAATCGATGTTGATTGATTGCAGTAGCCAACGGGTAGTAGATTATATATATATATATATATATACGTATAATATACCTATATAGGTACGACTGCCGACCGCTGCAAGAAAGAAACCTCCCGAACTCATGACAAATTTCGTAATAAATCACTCCATACCTACAGCGCGCTATTATAAATATTAATGAGTCATTAGCATTCCATGGCCTTTATAAAATCCACTGATGACAAATAATGATGAGTGGCGGTGCATTTGTACATAGTGAACTTCACGTTCGAATACGCCAAAATAATATTGTGTTGTTGAAACGTGTGTATACAATATACATACGAGTATATACCGTTCGCAAATTTTCGAGGGTGGATATGATATAAATATGTTAAAAGTTTATTCGTAAGAGAGTCAATTTTTGGTGATCGCTTTAAATTAATGATTATTTTAGTAGTTACACGAACAATATATATTAGGGTTTATATTTTATTAAAA
Organism: Rhopalosiphum padi; assembly: GCF_020882245.1. NCBI lineage: Eukaryota > Metazoa > Arthropoda > Insecta > Hemiptera > Aphididae > Rhopalosiphum > Rhopalosiphum padi. Next base: position 3,162,114 of record NC_083598.1, on the reverse strand, counting down.
TCGAAGCAGACATTTTACAGGGCGATTTATTGAAGTCGAAAGGAAATACTGTTTCCACATGCGCTCACAATTCGACGGCGTGGGGGTTCGTAAAATGTATACACGTTTAACAAAAACTGGTATATAATATTATGTTTACGCGTGACGGAATTTGATATAATACGTACCTACATCCTTTGTGTGACACGAAAAGAAACCTAATGTTTTATAGCACTATACTCGTATAATAGCCATATAAGTTATAGTAATAACTTTTAATACAAAAAGGGTGGTCGACGGATGTTGCATTTCGATATTTATCGAAATCAATGTAAACGGATTAACTTAAAAATAATATACAATATATACTAATGTGCGTGTTAAAGTAAATCACATTTTTATTACAAATATTCTGAAAATACAAATAAGCCATATATATGCATTTACAGTATTAAGACGCCAGATTTAAGATTATTATTATTATTTTGATAATTTTAACATAATAACCGAAATAATTGAAATTGTGGACATTTGCGGAGTGTTGAATGACTGAATATGTGAATGCGACGACAAAAGGAGATAGCATTTTAAGTTGATTAGGTACCGGTAATTGGTATGAAAAAGTAAATTGAACTTAATCGAATAATCGAAAAAAAGAGTAAACAATTGAATTAACTAATGAGGAACAATCTAATAATAAAACGCTGTACACACCCTTTGGGCTTTGAATATATTAAGTAGGTAGTTAAACTGTTAATACTGTTAATAGTCACGAATGTTTAATATTTACCAAAACTACTCCATTGTCTCCGGAGCTCCTTACGGTGGCGCCGAACCATTGACGTGACTTACTGTCTATTTGAATCCATTTGGATGAATTGTTGTTTCCTGTTTAAAAAAAAAGTATATATTTTAATTATATTTGTTTAAAAGTTTGATAACAATATAGCCTATACAATATATTTTAAACATTTTCAAAGAATTGTTTAATTACAAATTACTCGCACTTCAGTCTACAGACTTTAATTATATGTTTAGTAGACTGTAAACCACATAAATGAACGATCTATTATATTATTAAAAAAAAAAAAACTGTTTTGTACAGATATTTATAATACTATATAATATGATACAATATAACGAAAACGGCTTTTCGTCCAACGTTTGACTTTTAATATTTATATATTATGATTTTTCCATTTTATAATACATAATTTAAGTATTAATAATTATTTGTAAATATAAATTAATCGAAAAATATTGATTGAGTTTGTTATCAAATTCTTAAATTTCATTAAAAATTAAAAATCGGGTATATTTAAACATTAAAAACTTTTTTTTTTTAATTAATTAAAATATTTTATCTCGCGGCAGCTTCTGATTAGGTCATGGATTTTTTTTAAATTGTTTTCCGTTAATGATATATTTTAATAAATCAATAATAAACTACCTACGATAAACGCCTACGAATACCTATTATATTTATACGGAGTGATTCATTCAACGATATATATACTTCAGAAAACACAAATATTTTTGAAAATATTTCTTTTACACAATACATTTTAAGTTATTACAAAAAAAAACATTTTTAGTAATTATTTTTTAAGTTTTATTATTCTGAATAACAACATACATTTTATCTCATATTCCTTAACAGAATATTATCTGGAGTATTTTGATCAGGAAAAATCAAATTTCTGATTAGTTGTTTATAAGTAATAACCTTCACTTTATAAATACCTATTTAAACTTTAAAGTTTAGATTAGTAGAATAGACAATAGTGGCTCACAATTTTGCGGGATAAGCCTTTACCACTCCACTCCCGCTAGTAATAACTAATAAACTACCCGTCTAAAATTCAATTTTTATATAATACTATCGAATTACTTCAAGAAATATTTTGCTTTGAAATAATGAATTTTAAAAAGGCAGGTTAACATAGAAAAATTATTTTCAAAAACGTAAATAGTTCTTGAAATAATTAGGTTTTTGTGTTAAATAGAACACTCGGTATAGTTAATGTAAACATGCAGAAAATATTCAATATTTGCAACCGTGTAAGTTAAATATACGTAATTTACTAGTATAAATTCATAATATTATTATAGAGGAAAAACTGACTACACTATCAATGACAGCGATGTCGACATCGGGATGCACTATTCTAAACCGGTATAGTCCTGATTCAAACCGAGACTTATGGTGATCCTATAGTTGATTAACGTCCTCTATCCAAGTTAAATAAAAGTTTAAATTATATTTGATAATTAAGGTAGATGCTCATATAATTTGGTATTTTTTTATTGTTTGGAAAAAACAAATAGGTATTTAGTTTATAGTAAAATATGTTGAATGACTTAATGATTGTGTATATACAATTTTAATTTGTATATTTTTACATAAATAAGTTAATAAAACATATAATAATTCTCGGTTTTAATAATAGAAATAATGCTATTTATAAATTTGTTTACTTTCACATATGCTACAATTAATTTTTAAATTTCCATTTAAAAATCGATACCTACCTAGTAATATAATATGTCATACAAAACATTTTTTTAATTACGTTGTATTATAGATACGTACATAAAAAATAATATCATAATAATAATTTACCGCTCCCGAGTTCTGTCGGAGGGAGCGGGCGATCGCTCACCCCGGACTCCGCTTAAGGCTTAAATACGGGCCTGGATTCGCGTATAGCGGGTCATAGGTGTTGATATCAAAAGCCGCAGCTCTACAGCATACACTGCAGCGATCTACGACAATAACAATTTGCTAAACAATAGGCTCCGGCCATATGGCCATACATCTCTGCAGTATAGGCTTACTGTATATAATACCTGCAACAATTATTATTATATACGAGTATTATGCACCGTGGCGAGTACATATCCGTCTGCGCTGCAACGGCCTGCAGCGTTTTGTAGTTTTATATATATATATATATATATATAATATATATAGGTACGCGTATTACCGGTGGCGACAAAATTAATAATAATCGAATGCCGCCGTGCAGTAGCCGCTGCTCTATAGTGGGTCAGATATGGACTTGCGGTGCGGACGGTTTGTGTGTATATTGAAAAAACAATACCTAAATATAGTCAAGCCACTATATAAACTATACGAACTCGCGTAGAAGAGACGAATATATATATTATGTATGTGGTGGTGTGTGTTTTTTAACACCGAAGAACTCGGTACGACCTTCTCTCTGTGTTTCTCTACATATATTGCAGAGCCCCGCGCACTATATAGCTGCAGCATCATCATCATCCGGACCACTTATGCACGGTCGACGGCGGTGTATGACATTTTATTTTTTATATTTTTTTTCCATCTTCTTGGAACGCGCTTTTCCTTAACCGGACGACTAGTTGTATTACGTACGCAGAATAAATAAAAAGAGTTTTGTTTGCGTACAGACGTCAAACAACCATCCGGATGATAATGTTATACGACCGCTGCTGCAGATCCGTTACCGGCGAGTGTCTATATATATTATGTTTTTTCTTCTTCTTCGTCTTATTATTATTATTATTATTTTCAATCACTTCTCTTATACATATTATACTGTTGTTGTTCTATCGTCCTATAGAGTACCCTTTCCTCGACGAGGTTAACGAACCCCACTTCTAAGTTCACTATAAAATGTACTAATCGACATATTAAATAATTCTACCTGACCCATATAATGTGGCATAATAATGCACATTATTTTAGTGATACACAATTTATAAAATAATAATAGGTATATAATATATTCTCTATGCATTGGTATTATAATTTCATACAAACTTATAATGCTATACAGATATAAAGGGCTAAATTTAATAACTAAATATTAAACAATAAACCATAGTATGCGGTATAGATTTTTTGTTATTAGTAATGTGTTTGTAGTAAGTATGTAGGTACACTTTATTTAAGGGTATCTATCGCGAAAAATGCAATAAGGTAATTTTTATTACACCAGCGTTCTGTGCGTGTGTTCGTTGAAGATCTTGAAATGTACCTATGTATTGAATGACTATTGTATTATTAGTTATTACCGTTTGATTGATTTCACGCGAGATACAATTCAATACAATGTGTTCAATCATTGGAACATAAAAAACCCTTCATTCATTTTCAGCTGTTAACAAGAAGGAAGAAGAATATCGTATTAAAAAGTATAGGAGGTATACAGGGAATAGTTGCCCTAAAACTAATTTAAAGTATAGGGTGATTTTTTTTTTAATAGGGATAACTTTTCTCACGGATTGTTTGATTAAATATCTTATTTAATAAAATATGTTCAATTCGATAGAAAACTTAGGCTTAGAGTAAAGTAAGCGATGAAAATTAAAATTGTCAAATTTATAGAACGCTTAAACTCAAAAAACTAATTTTTATTCTATTTTAAAAATTTGTTTTTATGTGCGTACCTAATAATGACTAAAATATAATTATATTAAATAGTATGAAACAATCATGTTGGAGTTTATAAAAATATATGCTTTATTAGCACCTTTTCACCCTTAGACCTTAATTTCATTGTAAAATATTTGAAATTTGTGCAAATGTAAATAATGAAAAATACCTAGCAAAAAGATATTGTGCTCATAATGATTTAAATATTTTAAAAGGGAACTGAACTACAGAACGAATGATATAAATTATTGCTAATCAATTTAAAACTAAAAAATAATTAATTAATGTTAAAAACTTTTTGTAGTTTCCAAATAGGTATTTGTTACAGTATAAAATAGGTATTTTTCTTCTTTTTATTTTTATATTTTTTAACTAATAAGTTAGGTTACATGTATTTATTATTATATGAATATTATTTATTTATTTTAATTTAAATGTCTTTGTTTAAGTTCCATTTTTACACAACATTTTATTTTTATAATGCGTAAGAATATAAAATGTTAATAAATATATATTTTTTTTATTCTAATCAGTAGCTCGTTAAAGTACCTATTATTTTTTTTTTATATATATTTAAAGTATATTCATAAAAATCTACAATGATCATGGTCTACGAGTACAATGTATGGGGATGTACCGTATACACTAGGGTTGAATATGTATAACTATAATGGACATTACATTATATAAAAAAACTTACAATGATTTCTCATTTATGAATTTACAACAATACAACTTATTTACTACTTAATAGTACTTACATTTGAATACTAACTCACCATTCATTCACGATGTACTTGTTGATGATTTATTTACTTTAAATTCAATGTAACGCAATGCGTGATTTGTAAGTATAATAGAGAATTGTAATGTAAATTAAATAATTCTAAGTCATCGTCTTGTTATGTGTATCATTTTTTATGTTAAAATAAAATATTATCTAGGATGTTAACTGGTTTAATTGTTTACAAAACGAATAATGAATTATTAATTAATAATAGGTAAAATTTATATACAGGTAATTAAATAGATATTATAGTTATTTTCCATACCACGTTTATTTATACGAAATATTTCAACAAAAGCGAAAAATCTAAATAACACGGTTTTTTTTTTTTTTAACAATTCGTTTGTATTTGTCAAATTTATATAATTAAGTTGGTTTAAATCAAATCAAAAATCGTGAAACAAGTATATAAAATATGTAGGCAGGTATAGAGTTCACTGCAGTTTTAATATAATATTATAATGGACGATATGTTGCCCTAATAAATCGAAACGGTTTATTTTTTCAAGACCAGTTCAAAAGTATTCCACATGACAGAGTGCAAAAACTGCGGAACCTTGAAATACAGACGTAAAAACGGGGTGTTCACGAGATGTATTTGAAAGAGAAAAAAAAATAAGAAAAGAAAAACACACAGTCACACATTTGTATAGCAGTCGTCCCTTGTGTGTGTATTATACACACATAGTATATTATACAATATGTATGTTTATATATATATAGCTGATACCTCCTTTACTATATTCTGTATAGAAACCAATTTGTAATTTGTCTCGTGCTTGATCTATCGGCCAACGGAATCGATTCCGTGTTTGCGTCTGGGACGTGATTTTTTTTTACGTGTAGCCATTTCGAGAAAAAACGGACATGCTCCACCACCGTAAGACGCATAATATACAGTATATCGTCACGCGGCAGCAACAGCAGCAGCATCAGCGGCGGCGACAGAGACCAAAACGGGTTTCTATACATATATATTATGTATAAGTATATCCACGGCCCGGGCTTTTTTCCTTGTTTTTTTTCTTATTTATCCCCTCGTCACGCCGCCTAGCCATCCGCGTCTCCTTTGCCCCACATATTCTGTTTATCGGCAAAATTTACATTGAAAAAGAATTACAAACAAAAAGAAAATCTCGGGAGGTTTGATAAAAAAAAAAAAATAAAAAAAAATATTGCATTCCGTTTGATATACGTTCGGCGCGGTGGCCCGACGACAGTTGAATGCCGATCCGTTCTTGCCTGGAAGCAAGTGCCGTTTCGCGTTTTGCTAAATTTTTTTTTATTATTTTTATTATATGCGAGCGACTGCCTTCTGTTGTACGCCGAAAGATATTTTTTTCCAGACTATATTATTACATCGCGACTATCTACGGTAGTATGCGACATGCGATTATCGATGTATATATACGCACCGCCATTGAAGGCATTTTAGACATAAATATATATATATATATAAAATCAACCGCACGATGATCGATGTACATATTATGTATTGGCACATCATCGCAGACAAATACTTATAAATAAATGCTTTTTTTCCTCTTTTAATTTGACACTTATGCCATGGAAATTATTCCAATACATCAGGATGTCAAGATCTGAATTTGTCGAATTGATTTTATTTAATATTAAATTTATCTACCGATAGTTTATTTCAATTGTTTAATGTATTATAATTTTAATCGAAAAACAAATTAAAATATTAATAGTTATTCGTTGAAAAAAATGTATAATTCCAAAAGTTTAAAATTGTTCCTATACATTATACTTGTAGGTATTAACTACGACAACTATGTAGATATAATAATAGCAATTAAATAATTAAATAAATACTATTGAAGTACTTATATTTATCAATAATTTAAGTATTAATTAGTAATTTTAATTTTAATTATAATTGCTATTTAATTTGATTTTAATATGAGAAAATAAAAACGAAATACCCATTAATATCCATCTTAAAATTAACAATAAAATAAAATCCATTTAAAACGATATTAAAAGAGAATTAGTAAGAAAGTCACTAGGTCACTTAATATATCTTTAGTTCACATTCAAAATATATTTATCCTTTATGATAGAATTAATTTTTTAAATGCGAATAATAGGTATACAATATACATAATATATTATATATTTAATATTTCTATTAGTTTTAGATCGAAATAATGATGAATAATCAAATTAAAGTAAATCGCAATTATATATGATAAATTTAACCTGCAATTTATACGGTATATACTATATGTCTATATAGTATATATACATATAGAAAAAATAGATTAAATGATTGAGTAATGAGTATCAAATGTTCGTGTTTAATAATATTGAATTCAGCATCAGAATTTGTAGTGATATTGAATATAAATGTGTTTTATTTATATAATGTACTTATAAATATATGTACGTCTTTCAATTTTAAAATTGTATATTATATTATACACCAGCTGTAGTTGAAGGATTTATACGAGCGAACAATTATGGTAGACATAAATTAAGATCAACGGACGGCGATTTTGTCGTAACCATGTCACCGAGTATCGCGGTATACCGATATGATATTGGTGATATTGCTATACTCGTATTATAATATAATGTATAATGGTTAACTAAAACGTACGCGTGCCTATTCCTCAGAAAGCGATAAAGCATTGCCGCCATACGTCAGCGTTTCAGATCGACAAGGGTTTTCCGACGTCTCGTTATTATAGATACATACGAAATACGATATTATTATTATAATTACTATAACATTATATAGATAAATATAATAAATAACTGTATTACCCGACTTAGACTGGTTAAAAATTAATCTTTATCTTTCTATCGTTCACCGTTTTATTTTAGTTGAACTAGTTGAAGTATATAATACAAATAAAATTGAAACGATTATATTTAATTTTCTTTTTAAATTCTAGATATATTTTTGATTTTAATACAATAAGCTGGAGATAGATTAAATAAATGTTTAAAGACTAGTATAAATTCAATATAAAATAAAGATTTGTCTTTATGTATTTATGTCAAAAATTTGACCGGAATTAAGAAATCAATTCATAAAAGTAATTATTATCGTAATCGTACTCATGCTAATTAGATTTTAATATTTGTTTTTTTTCTCTATACAGTTTTTAGTTAACTATAGTCCTATAACCCCTAAAGTAACCTATAATAGATTCAGGTTAAAAAATATTCTATTAACACCCTCCGAGTATTATGGGATCTAATGTTATAACTTTAATTGAAAACGGTCCCGTAGTTTTTGAGACTATAGAAAACAAAGAAACATTCATTTATATATAGGTAATATATAGATTATGCATTGACGACGACAACCTCAGCGTTGACGAACGTCCCGAATATATTTTGTTTAATACATTCCATTTGGCTATGACGTAAATACTATGCGCATATGGCATATTCATACTGATACTGTTAAGATAATATGATAATATGGATAATATGTGCGCGGCAATTTAATAAATAAACAATTATTGTGTATTCCAACGCGGAGACTTCAACGACCATTATATATGCGTTGTATAACGACGATTCTTATAAGGGAAAAAAAATCACATCAAAAATATATTGTATAGGGTGTCAGAGTGACTCTTTTGAAACCAACCGAACGTAGGTTAGGTTGTTTAATTGTTACAATTGTAAATTTTTGTGTGTTAAAAAAAAAACTTTTATATGATTTCAAGTAAACTTAAATTACTCTTTTATAACCTCTATAGCCACTTAACACATTTTACTTCATTTTAAGCAATTGTAAATAGAAAAATAAATATATTAGCTGGATTGTGAAATATTCACACATTTTATTTTAGAAACGTTGTTAAGCTAAATCCAAAAATTATCAATAAAAAAAAGCAGAGGTAAAAACCAAAAGTAATCGTGTGTTAAAAATGTTTATTTTCTCGCAGAAATACCTGCATCTATGTTATACGAAATATATTAGTATATATATATATATGAGTATTTAAAATATATTTTTTTTTATTGTAATTATTTTTCACTCTAAAATGTACGCGCGGGGATAAAAAAATTCCCCCTGTACCATTTACATACGAGGGGTGCGTTATGACGGGGTGTCAAGAGATATTCCGCAGATACCGCGTATATAATACGACCGACACCGTAAATTTACGTAGGCACGCTGCAACGGGGATAAACGGTGTGCATATCAATGTGTGCGCCGGCCCGGCTGATGCGTATATATTTTTATTATTATATAAATTATAATATATTTATGTATATATAAAAACGGGTACGGGAAACGTCCGCGGTTCACGACGACGGACGTTTATACCGCGTGCGCGCATGGAATACAGATGACTCGTATTATATGATTATATATTATATGTACGCTTTATTTGTCTTTCGGACTTTCGACGTGTGTGTATAATGTTTATAATATAACATATTATAAATAGGTATATACTGCAACGGCTACTATACGCACTATACGTCAGTGTACACACACACACACACATATATATATATATACATAATATAATAAATATATTATTATTATTATTATTTACGTTTAGGTACCTACCTACTGTACCTATATTTGTTATCAAGATCGGAGCGGCAAATTTATTTCATACAATAGCTATATGAGTATATTATTTATAGCCGGAGCCCAGTGACGATGTTTTTACAGACAGCATTAGAGTCCCGTTTGACAAATGCCTGAGTCAAGTAGACGGGAAGTGCTGGTCGATTATAATATGCACGCAGTACATACATATCGGGTATGACGTACAAAAAATAAATATACACCTACATTATTATTATTACTATTATTTTATTTTAGTTAAAAAAACAATCTATGCACAAACGGATGATAATAAGTTATGACTGTACGGAGGTACACTAAAACAAAGATGCTCCGATACAGTGACGTAGCCATATTTAATATATATTTATTTGTTCAATTATTGACAATTGTAAGGTTATACAATTAGTATGGAAATAAAATACATAAATGAAAAAGTTGATTAGTTATTCTAGATTAACATTAATAATTAACTCAAATCTATTTTTAGAAGTATTATGATGACCATCGGTATGATGATAGAGATGATACTTATAGTGAAAAAAAATGGTCCCTCGCCCGCGACAGTAACATGTGTATGTGCTTACAGAAGTTACGCCTTATGGTGCACGAACATTAATGATTAAATGGCTTGGAAGTTATAGAAGTTAAAACCAATAAACATAAGATATGCATAAAAATATGCACATAAAACAACTAAAATATGCTAATTAAAATGTTAAATAATAATATAATGCAAAAAAAGATTACTAAAAATAAAACTTGAGACCAAATTGTTTTTACCAGCTTATATTATTATTATATATTATAACAGGCTAAAATATTTGCCATAAATTTATCTGATGATACTATTTATATATTATGATACACTAACCTAACCTAACCTAACCATAGTGTATGTTTAATAATATTTACCAAATAGAAAACTATAAATTTAAGTAACACGGAATGGAAAAGCGAACTTCAACTCTTCAAGTCTATTTAATATATGACAGATGTAGAAGTTATAAGTATATAATAACAACAATAAAAACTTGTATAAATACTCTACTCCGGTATGTGTATATATACACACTATACACAGTACTATAGTAGTATTATTTTAAGTTTCTGTCGGTCATTTTGACTATTTGAAATCTCTAATATATACATCTAATTACGTTCGTGTACATTAAAATGAGTTCAAGAAGTGGCTTTTTTTAGACGTAAGTTGCTACGTCGAATAGAAGAAACTAGCTCCGTTAAATTTCAATGAACTTACTCGGGGGTTGGTCGTTTTCGAGTATTTTTATGATAAAAATTTCTTATAATATTTATGTATTATTTCGATCAAATTTTTTTTCGGAATATATTATATTTTTTGTGTATTACGGGATAACATTCGTGATCATTTTATTTGTACATCGTTTTCTGTCAAAATTTATTAAACGAATGACGTGCATAACTATTTTTTGATGCCTATCTAGATGCTGCCTAAATACATATAAATATTTTAATGGGGAAAAAATTAAATAAACTAAAATATTATATTAAAGTTATCAGCTTAATATTTTGTATTCTCTACCTATATGCAAATTAAATGCAAATTATAAGTCCGTGTCCAAATTTTTATTACTTTAAGACTATAAGTTAAGTTATTAGGTGTCAGTTTTTCTTAGACGAAACAATGTGATAATAAAAAAAATATTTCTATATTAAACGTACATATATATTTCATTAAAATTCTATTATGTTTGTAAGCCATTAAAAATATACTTAAATTATACTATTATTTTGATATTTTGATACATTCTTTTCATGAATTAAAAAATACACAATTAGAATATTAAATTTTATCACATTTGTTAGTTGGAATATTTTTATTCGGTTTTTCTAACGATTATATTATTTTTTATAGAATTATATTGCTTGCCTATATATTCCTATGAAGTTTAAATGAAAAAAATAACGCATAATAATATAACATTATAGTTATAGAAGCTTTGTTCGCATTAGTGAAATTCATATTATAGTGCCGCTGCCACCATTAGGTACATGAACATAGGTAATAACCGCCTGTTTGATAATATAGAATTTATCGTTAAAGAGGTTAGCACTCCACCAGCTCAATCAGACACACATGCATATATATTATATATGTGTATACATAGACGGCGAACAGAAGTAGTCTGAAGCATCCTTATAAAACGTCATTAATTACGAAATTATATATAAAAGACTGTAATAATATTATTATGTATACGCGTATAAGTATTGCCGCCAACGACTCTATTTAATTTAGTAACACAGAGATACGAATATTATCATAGTACCTATACATATAGGTACGCATTAAAACTAAGATTATATTTTTTTTCATCTCCTTCAGCGTCGCTTTCACGCTCGTTCTTCACCGAGTCCATTAACTCGTGATCCACATATATAGCAGCAATCATAAAAACCAGACTATCGGTGCACTTTTTTTTCTCTTTTTATTTTGTCTTTCTATTCAATCCGTTTCAGTTTTCCTGACCGCAACCTTTTATTCGTTGCCGCGTACAAGCTTCCACGTAATATAATAATAATAATATTGTAATAATAATGATAATAATAATAATAATAATAAATTTCACTTCGTTTTGGCCTACGGCCTCGCGGTGTGTATACCGTGGCACATTCCGCGGCCATCTGTTCAATCGTATATTATAAATGTACAATATATTATATTAAATGTACATACACGCAGAGCATATACATACGCACACACATATCTATAATATAAAATAATAAATAATAATATATAATATAGCACCATAAGTCGTGTCATTTCATCTGTAAGCGCGCGACGATTCTGCGCGAATTATTTACCGCACCTCCTGACGCCCAACCCAACCACGCGGCGTCTAAAGAGGCGTTAAATTTCATAACACGCCCGGCGAGCACCTCAAAAATAGAACATATTATTACAATATGTATAAGCGATAGATGTCCAAAAATGTACCTATATGGCTATATAATCGATACATAATAAGTAATAATCAAGTGCGAGATTATTCTATAGTACCGAACACGCATTATTCCAGTCCCGTTTGGTTATTGCGTTATTGCGAAAATTAACCTTACATAAATATCAAATATCTTTATATCACTTAACAAAACAAAACCATATCTACTTTTTTTACTTTTTTTCTTAAAATTATAGTCATTATTTTTTAATTGCATTACCATATTTATATAATGTTTATTACATATTTTATATATTATTATGTTGCTGCATTGCGTCTTTATACCTAATCATCTGCTATTTAAATTATTATAAATACGTGTATGATTTCTAGCAAATGCATTTTTTGCTGTACATAGGACATCATAAAGAATCGGTCGATATACTTGTGTATGGTACACATATACATATCGAATATTGTAAAAATTATATACTCATCCATTTTTCCATGTTTTATTCTAACCTTTTAATAATGCATTTATTTAAATTTGGTTTTTTGGAATTTCCAAGTACACAAGGCTATATATTTTTTAAATAGGTACTCAATTTATTATTATATACCAGGAGTGTCTTTTGACGATATAAACTTTTTGTTTTTAAAATAAGAACCTACTATAAATTGTTAATGTATAGATTGCTTTTATTTTGAAGTATCAATGAAATATTGAAATATGGTATTTTAATGTGCTTAGATAGTACTTAAAAAATTCAAAAAATCTGGATTCTTATAAATACATCAGGTATTTAAGTTGAAAAGGAGGATGTGCAATATGTGCATGCTTAATGAATCACTCTGTATATTTATGTGCCGTAAGTCGGGAAACACAGCGCGCGATACCTATATTGGCTATATTGTATATTATTTAACTGCATAACCATTTATACACTCTAAATATATATATATAGATATATATTATGCAGTAGGTATATTATATTATAATTTATACATTTGGTTAATGTCTTCATATACGATCGCAACTCGTATATTATGTACGACACGAGTCGTAAATTATACGACGGCCGTGTCCAATAATAACGGCCGCGGCGCTTTTTACAACAGATCGGTCGGTCGGTCGCGGTCCGTCCGTCGGTTCGCTGCAGTATATATAACGCTGCTGGCCGGCGTGAGAAAACTCACCTCTCGTGTCGAACGGTATCTGCTCGCAATCGTCCTCCCTGGTCGTGCCGCATTTGAACACGGCGCCGCCCTTTTCGACGCCCGGCTGTGCCGTCTGTGCCTCCGGTGCTCCGATCAGCAGCCTGGAAAACCGTAAACGAATGTCATTATACATGCATATATACAACATAATAATAAAATATATAATGATGATGTAATTGAATTATTATCAAAGAATTCACTGTGTTATTATCGTATGCAGTTATGGGGGGACGGGGAGGATATGACTTTAGGTTAAAAAAAAAACGTGAAAATTGCTCAATCCAAAAAGAATGCGTATATACGCATCAGCAGCATCTCCATACGTTTAGACGCGTATACGTATTATATGCTCGTAGTATTATAATAATATATAATATGATTACACGTTTCGTGTTTATTGTATAGGCCATTTTGTCCGTCCTATTATATATGTATGTATACGCTTTGGGCTAAAATTCGGGTGCAGACAGGAAGCATTGTAAATTGCTAGCAAGCACGGATCATATGAATATATATATATATGTATATGTATATACGAGTATTATAGACGCACACACTGACGTTAGACTTCTATATTGAAGATATAAGACGAGCATTGGACCGTAACTCGAAACGTCACAGTATAAACACACGACGAGACGCATACATAATATCATAATATATACCTATAATAACAGTATAACAAGCCAAGGATCGGACGTTCGTCGTTACCGGCATTATTGAAATTGAAACGTTACCATTCGGAAATAGCTACCGGGCGATTGGTTCAAATAGCCACACTAATCTTCTAAGTGAATTTTCGTGATTTTGAACCGAACACATTTTTATGGTGGGTAGTACACAAAGTATTTTATACAATAATCCAATTTTCATTAATTTTTTTATCTTAGTGGTTTTTTTAATTTCATTTTCAGAAGTAGAATACTGGTAATTTTATACAATTTAAATGAATAAATATTGAATTTAGTGTACAAATACTTATTATTTTTTTATATTAATTTTAAGTTTAGATAAGAAGGGGTGGTCTAATACTACGCTCATCTTAACCTTAATAAAAATAAAAATAAAACTTTTTATCTAATGTCCAATATTAGTAAATCACCACTTTTTTAAATACGAGTATTTTGTTTCTGAAATAAAAACATTTATTTTCTTTCAAAACTTCAAAAAATTACCTAAAGAATAAGTGTAACCAGTTAAATAGATCACCTTGTATAAAATACGAATCAATGCGATTGAAAAAAACAATTTTTAGCAATGTAAACAAACACGAGTTGTTATATTGGCACTTGAAATATATGTCCTATATACTATAGATTATAAGAGTAAACATAAAATCACGTATGTAAACATTGTACGTTTTTATTCTTGCGTATAATGTATATCTACGATCGCTAGATAATACGGATTATTACTACAGCGTATGTATGACTAAGTTTTATACAACTGCGGATTGCACGAAGTATTATAATTATTATAATGAATACACAATATCGTATATAGTTGTACAAAGTGTATAAACAACATACATAACGCGAGTCGCGGACAACATCATAATATTGCTCGACGGCCGTTTACTGAAATAAAAATTCTTAATCGTTTTTTCATATAATAATAGCGTAGGGCCTGAAAACCGCATAAATAATTGTATGCGCGATGGTGATATATATATATATATATATATATAAGTGCAATCACAGCTGTTGTACAGCACCGCAAAAAGAAGAAGAAGAGTAAAATCACGATAACACTGATTTAGTCGGCGCGGCGTCTTCGCATAGGCGCATATATGATATTAAATGCATTTAAACTCGCACGACAGTCGTTAATTAATGCAACGCCGGGACACGGGTAATGTGTACATACGACGTATTATATGCGTAGTGCGTGTGTGTGTGTGTGTGGAAAATCGCGTGCTCTCCGAGGAGAAGATGCCTGGGCGCTAATAGCTTCAACGGCGGTAATAAGTGGTTTTGTCGGCCTACTATTAAAGCTGCTAAACGATTATCGAATGAATTTATAAAACGCGTACCACATATTATTATACGACAATATGATATTATTTACGTGTATATATATATCGGGTCTCGTTTTCAACGCCTTGCTTAAACATAGCACCGACCCGACACCGTGTATACCTAGCGTATTCGTATATATTATGTAATAGAAAATTTCTATTTAGTTACGGGATTCTAATGGAAAATCGTGATCGAATTACCAACATATACGAGTTGTGTATAAATACCCGGTATACAATCTATTATGTGTCTTGTGTATATATATTTATGTATATAGATACCTATTTATAATATACCGCAGTACTGCAGTAGGTATACCTTACGAATTTCAACGCGTGTTCGATAAAGCTTCTAAAATATTAATGTACTATAATATATATAGATACGTTGCACATTTCCATTTACGGGCACATATTAAATTATATAGGTACACGTGTATTAGAACCTAGAGAGTAGAGGTTATCAGGACTTGGGTACATGTAATATTTTTTAGTAACTGCTGCAGTGCGTATTATAATATACATTTATCGCTAGAATTTGTTTATAAATACATAGTTTATCATATCATTGCCATTTAAGTAATAACAATAAATTTATAAAATAAATTAAATTCTGCGGTATATAATATATGCATGTGAATTTAGATCGAAAAATCAGAAATTTATTCACGTATAAAGAAAATAGAGATATAACAATTAAAATGATATCTCCAAAATAAAATAAAATAAACTCACGTAGTTGATGAAAATCCAACCAAAAAATATCATTACATAATAATATTATAGGTACTTATATAATATATTATATTTACTACTTTATATACCTGTCCAATGTCCATTATTTAACAAACATAATTTGTAATGTTATTTTTTGTTATTCCACTTAATACGTCAACGATAAGTTTAATCTGTAACTAATGATTTTTTTTCAAAAATTATATCTCCAAATCGTACACCGTTAAACACTTAACGTGATATGGTTTTACTAAAAATATATAATAAATATATTACTTGTATACCTATCTATGTACTTAAGTCTTAAACAGTGCGGTACTGCCGGTGCCTAACATAATTGCACATTAATAAGACGTAAGTACAAAAGTTAATTTATAACCATTGTTATTACTATATGATCATTATTTAGACAAATTAAATTATTATTAGTAATTAGAAAATCACTATAGTATAAATAGTACTATATTGAATAGAAAAAAGTAATAATAAAATAATTGAAAAAAGGTTATATTTATATTAAGTATAGAACTATAGAATATAATATACGTACCTATATATGATAAAATTATTGTATTATATTATTTTAGATTCTAAGGAGAGCGAAGATATTTGGCATTTAGAAAACTTTCTAACTTATTTAAATTTGTTAGTTAATAAATGTCTCATAATATATGTATCTGTCAAATTGCAAAAGGCAACAAAAAATAATCTATAGATGTATAGATGATAATAACAATACAACACCAAATAGTAACTACTAGGCATTGGAAAAAAATCTTCTTATGTATTTGAGTAAGTATAAAAATGTAATTATTATTAAGTTATGCGTATTGTTTTTACACATTGTTGTCTGATTATTGTATTAATTTTATTTTATTTTCAAATTACACGCAATTTACAACGAGTTTATTTTCAGACCACCCCGGAATTTCAATAATTTAGCAAACACCGGTAACCAAAGACAAAGGACCCTTCCGGCCGTATTTAATGACTCGTGACCCGGTTTCCTGTGGTTAAAAAAAAAAATCGAACAAAAAATGGATCACTGGGTCTATATAGAGGTAATAAATTAAGAGAGTGGGGAGCAGAAACAAAGTAATACCGATCGACTGTTCGTAGAGTGATAAAATCCCGTGCTTAGAATATTCACCGCGGAGAGGTCAAAGAAGCCACACCCTGATGTTTGTGTATATAATTCAGGGCGTTGCGTTTCAAAAGGAACCCTTTATTGCTATGCGTAGGTATATATATATATAAAGCGCTCACGATGTTTTCGATACTTAATAAAATGTTTTCCAAATCGATTATTATGATGACGATGATGTAAAGTGGGTTTAATACATAATATGTTATTATAGGTATTAACTTTTCGTTATTCGACTTATTCTTTGACCATAACGCGCACGATGGAACCCTATATAATACCCTATATTGTTTCAACAAGTTTTTGGTTAGCACAATAAAAGTTATACGATCACCGAATTTTGTATAAAAGTGAATACCTAATTATCTATAATTTAATACCAATATCATATTGTATACTTATAGAATATTCATTTATTTGCTCTGTGGGTGTATACTATCATTACTATCGATGAAATGTATTATAATAACTAAAATTAATAGTGATTTATACTCGTATTTTCTTACGATATCTTACAAAAAACATGCTTGAAAATATGTGTTTAATTTGATTTAGGTACCTACATTATATTATGAACTATCCTATATGGTCTATATAATATATATTGTCTTTACACACTTTAAAAGTGGGAACATATTTTACTATTCTGAAATGAATAAGGACAAAATCAATTGTGTTACTTTATATATTTTTTACATTATTAATTTATAATAATCTCGACATGGTTTAAACCTAATATTACCTATATAAATTTAAATTTTTAAGTCATGAATCTAAAGTGAAGTAGGTATACTGTTATTTCTTATTTATAAATCATTATTAATCGAAAATTAGTAAACTTGTAGGTAAACAATTGTGACCTTATTATTTGTCTTATGAGTTTTACGTATTTTTACAGACAATTGTTTTGTTAACTACTATTATTATTTATTACTATTTTCGATTTGTCTATTATATAATCCACAACGAATTGCTACTGCACTATTGCCACTATTAAATTGATATTTAAATATTTCATCTAAACACTAAATTGTCTATACTAATATATGTAATTGTTTAAAAACTATAAAGGTCATCGATATATAATATAGTCATTGCTTTGCAGCATGTTAAATTTGTGTTTAACAGCGCATCGTTATTTCTTGCACGTATGTAAAACCACGGTAGTCGACAAAGTACCATCTGTTTTTAATTGTGTAATCACATAATATATTGCCCTCCAATATTAAATCTATAGGTACGCATTAGTCGATTGCAAAAATCGTGCGATCAAAAAAAAATTTAATTTCGCGTTACTTACGAATGGCAAGTTACCATTTAATTTCAAGTCGCGTTGATTTATAACTACATACTTAATTATTAATGCTCTAGGCATGGTGTAGAATGTTAGTATTGTGATGAATAGTATATATAGCTACCTAATATAATCGCATGTAAGTATGTGTATTCAAAACGTTTACAGATGTTATTCGATTGTTATATTATTTACGATTAATATACGACGGTTGATGTTTATATAACTGCTATTTAGGTATAGTATATTAAATATAAAATATCTTTAAAAAAAAAGAATACACTTATATACACATAACACATGTATGGCCTTGTTTGAACAATAATTTACTATATATAGGTATATACATACACGCAAACCTTGACCCTGTAACACATTTATTTTATAACAACTGATTTTATTGAAAATATTGAATCTGTCATCAATCTTTTGTATACAAAATATTTTACTATTTAGTTTTATGTTGACATTTCATATGTATTTGGCACTTTTATTGAAATCGTTAAGATAACAGTTTGAGATAGAATAATCTAACCGATTTTTATCAGTATTGACATTTTTCTTATTCTAAATTGTACATGATTTTGAATACAATCTGTCAATACCTTATAAAAGATAAGTACCTCATATATTATACTAACCTCAATAAAGTATAGGTACGTATACCTATTGTGTCAGGTTTTTAAAATTTTTATTTAAAAAATATAATGTTCGTGTTTTAATCGATATTTACAGCGTGCAGTTTTAGTAGGATAGCACACGCAAAATTTTCAAAATTGCCAATTATAATAATTTTGTAAGAACATAGAGGCCACATGTATATTAGGTGAATATATTATATTGTAACAATATTATAATGTTATTTAATAGGTATCATACTTGCATATTAAGTGTGTATCTATTAACCCATTAAATATATATGTGTATAATGTATACATATATATATAATTTACTATATGGTATAAATATCTATACATATGAGATATATTATATTTTATTATAATAACACTATATTACAATGAATTACCGCAAGAAAACCATGTGAATATTACGAAGTTATTATATTATGCTAGCTTTCGATAGTGAAAATAACAATAAATAGGTTTTCTTATTTGTATAAAACTATACTTATCTCAAATACATACATATTATAAAATTAAAGATATCGTTGAATTCATATTAATTAACATAATTGAGAAATTACATGATATTGCATGTATTTATCTAAAAAATCATCTCAATGACTGTGACAATTATTTAGATCTCGGAGAGATTGTGGGTTTGAAAACTCTAATAGCTTTTTTTAGTAACGGAATATAATAAGATACATCGACTAGTGACTACCTACAATGCTCTATATTTTTCTTCTGGGTATTTTTATTGCTCCTTTGTCTAAAGACATAAAACGCGTTTAATAGGAAATAAACAACTTTTCCATGGGTAAGCAACGCAGACACTCGACGTAAATGGTAACAATTAATAGCGTGTATTTTTTCTATCGATTGTACTTGTAATTATATAATGTAGCCTATAGGCATATGTACAGCCGTGGGTACATGATGGAAATTGCAGAATTTCATAAAATTATTTTTTCTTACTTTCATTACATATACGTTATAATAAATATGAATATTAATCTTGTATTATACATAAGTGTCATAACTGCTTATATGCTTAAAGATATCAAAACATTATGACGTAAAGAAACGTCTTAATGAGTGAGAGGGCCGACGACATTTTTTCGCTATAACTTTTTCAGCTAGTGGATTGTAAATAATGATACTTATTTGTATATCAAATATAATATATTTAATTTAATTTCTATTTCCAGGAACGGATATTGAGTTCTTAATGTTTTTATGCTCCTATATATTTAACAATATAAATCATAATCATAATTTTTGATACATTTGATTTGTGAATATATATATTTTAATACAACTAAAAATACTGCCGTTCATATTTTAACGTTATTAATAGTTTACCATAAGCCCTTTAGTCCCTAATATTAACCCGGCCTGCCCAATCCTTGTCAGTATATAGGCTGAATTAAATTTATAATGATATGACGCAAGTCAATTTTAGACTAATATATATATACTAATATATTTGATTATATTTACAGATAAATTTTGTATACATAATTAACTCATATAAGCTTCTTCCTTGTGCAGACTTAGAACTGTGCAATTATCTAAAATGTTTTTCCGATACATCACTGATATAAGATTTCCATTGTTTTTTTAAGTAGACGAGAGTAAGAGACAAAAAGTAACATATTTTTTACACACGAATTTCATACAAAATTTATTGTTATTGACTATAATGATATTATTATACATCCATAGATAGTGAGCTCTTGTACAGTGTCATAGATATTTGACAGCAGTCACATAATTTTGGTGTCCTATTTCGCCGCCAAACCGCCCAATGGGTCTTAAATATCAGGTTTCTAACCAGGTTTTTAATTTCAAGTATACCGTAGTATCCTGCAACCTACGCTTCTATAAATGTGAAAAAAAGTAGCCATAATGTTGTTCTTTGAGTGGTGCTACTGAAAATACAACACATTTCAGTGTTACAAAATAAATGACTAATAAGTATGATTTGGTTTTGGTGATTTAGAGTAGGAAGAAAAGAAAACTATTTGATACGATGATCTACGAGTATACAATAGTACAAGTAGTAGCCAGTAGGTATATTATAGGTATATTAAATATAAATCGAACGGTAAAACGTTACGACGGCGACGTCTTGAACAGATTAATTGAGGCCCATGTTATAACATATTAGTACAACACAACTTCGTGTCAGTTAGTTTCTAACACGGTTCAAAATGTTCAGTACATAGGGGGTGAGAAATGGTCCAAGAGATATACACTAATTACACCATGTGTTTAAAGTTGGCTCAACAGCGGTGGTACAGCGTTCTACAACCGTATATGAGTATATTATTAGAGGCGGAAACACTGTATAGTATAGTCGAGGTGAGTATTAGTTGAAACGCTTTGGGGCAACAAATTATTAATATTGCATGAGCCTATATATATATATATATAAATACTCGTATAAAAATTATTTTTATTTTTACACTATTAAATTAAATTGTACGTTCAGTCGTTTGACGGGCGGTAGAACGCACATACGTCTTAAAAAATATGTCAGTGTAAAAATAAAGAAGCAACGAAGATAACGTTTTAAATATTACATACATCAATTCTTGATTAAACCAAATGCTCACATTTTGACTAGAGATTTAATCTTAAAGATGATATGACTGCGATTTTCTTAGTAACTAATTATATGTCATCCAATGAAAAAAAAATAACCTAGTTGAGAATATATTGCAATTACAACTATTATAATTTGCATACTGATTACTGCATTTAACATTCTTTAAACAATAAAAACAATAATGAAATAATAATATAACAATGAAATGATATTGAAAACAATTGGACTCGCCCATACAAAATCAAATATTCTACATTATTTTTGGCAATTCCTTTCGGAAAATTACCTGTCAAGTGCCCTCAAAACATGTAACTTTAAAAAAAATAAAAGTTTTTTGATTTTTATCTTAAAACCGTTTGACGACGAGACAGGCATCGGAGAATATACAATTTATTTTTTTTTTCATTAATAATCGTTCAATACGTGTTAATCGTTTTATAAGAATCCCGTATTCTCGTAACATCGACCTCCAAATCAATTAATATTTGGGCGAGTCGCGTTCGCTATAATATTATACACATCGCAATTCACAGCCCACTTCGGATATGCACGCCTGTACCTCCACACGTTGCCACTTTTGTCATACCAAATAAACAATATTATAGGTATATATACAAATATATAATACATGTTAGTCATATTACGTTATGTTAATAATATCGTCCGCCCCCGATTCGTTGGTTTATGTGTTATTATATCATTCGCGAAACGGAAATTCGGAATCTTTGTTTTTATTTTCGAACACACATTTTATAAATTAATTTAATATTAAAATCGAGTGCGTAGGTATTTTTTGTCGGTTGTGTTGTTTTGAAAAAAAAATGTAGACGTCTCGAAAATCGTTTCGGCCAACACTGCCGCAGTGACGCCGTTGCGTACAAAAATATACTATACAGTCGTAGCGCTAAATCATTCGAGAGCGGCAAACGCGGTGACTGTAGCGTCGTCGGTAATCGTGCGGGCGGCTATTTCCGTCGCAGACATACACACGCGGTCGCCAAGTCCAAACTTAGCGCCATGCACGCACGCGCCCATGAATGCGCGCGTTACCGGTGAAACCTGCGAGATTATGTACCTATAATAATTAAAGGTTACGTCGACGTCACGGAGAAGAATGCACTATTATATAGTTATTAATTTATAAAATAATATATTTTACGACACTTATTTTCTACCAAAAATTGAGTTTTTTGTCACTTAACCGTGTCAGACCTTCAATATTACGTAATATTTATAATTTAATTTTTTTATCGATTGAAATAAGAAACCGAATCAAATAAAATTGTTTTTGCTCTTCTCATTGAATTTAAAATGTGACAGCATTCGATACTTGGCTATAATATACTGAAGGATGTACCCGTGTCCTGCACCCTATATAAAAATATTTTGCTATTTTCTTCATACCAATATCATCGGGATAACCATTTCATCGTAGCTATCATAATTTTATTAGTATATAATAAAAATGTGTTTTTTATAGATGAATTCGAATGGTTGGTACAGTTGTATTCATAAATACATGAATAAATAAGACAATTTTTTTAGCCATCATATTTACGCGTACTTAAAATAGTAATTAAAATATAATATTTCGAACGGCGATTTAAGTACATATATTATACTATTATAATAATAAGACTTATAAAATAAATAATGAATTAAATTTTTGTATTGTTTTCAATTTTATATTTTAGTTGAAAGTGCAGTATGAATGAAATGTACACCGTACGCACGATATTATGCAATTCATAACAAATCACCGAAATGATTAACGTTTTGAATGGCAGGGATCAATACAATCATAATAATATAATTATGTTAATTTACATTTATTGCTGATAATAACAAAATATTTATCTAGATATACATATTACTAGTATAAAGTTGATTGTTATTAATGTTAAAAAAACGTTTAACATATACCTATTAATTTATTTAATGATACATTGATACCATTTTAATCGATTAAAAGTTTTAACAAATATGCCATTCAGTATATTTTAGCTGTTAAATAAGCTATTCGTAAGTTACGGATCGAGGTCAATTTATTTTAATATTTATTCGTATACACAACCCATTATGTAGCCATATCGATCAACACATCATTTTATAGTAATCTTAGATACCTACGTTTTAAAAAAAAAATAAACTTAATAATAATTTGATTGATGGAAAAATTTTCCTTGAATATATTTATGTCCAAAAGTGTAACTTGTCATCTAGTCTTTACTTTGGAGTAAATTTTCAAAACATGAAATTTCAGTTGATGAGAACATATTAATATCTATTGGTAGCTTCCGGTAGCTGACTGTCTTTTCTGCGTCCGTCGCATTGTCTAATTATCAACAATTATAATTGTTGAACAAACTTCGAGTTGCCATTCTAGAATTGTAAGTAAGTGAAGTGTTGTACCTATACGTAAATATGAGAGCATCCGGATCACTTCCGGTCTAATGAAATACGTTGCCATTTTCAAGTAAATAACGAATTGAATGCAATATATAAAAACTGCAAAACGCGTCTAAGTATATATATATATATAAATATTATTATATGCACAGGCTCTTTATCTGTAAAATGGCTAAACGATCATTATTAAAGTATGTAGATGCACATTACATAATGTATGAAATATAAATAAAACTTAAAAATTAAAATTAAAATTAGTGCCCCTGCTATATTGTTTTGCATTTTACACATTTTATTAAATTTTATATCTTATCTTATTTACGATAATAATTGAGAACCTTTTTTTCTGCTCTTGACTTACATATTTTTCATTATAATGTGTGGCTCACGACTCATCTTATCGTTTGCCACCCCTGCTATATAGTATAGAGGTAGGTTCATTTTGCGCGCTATGTGAAGAAACATTTAAAAACGATTGTACTGTTACGATTTTTCCTATACATTTATAGATCACATTGAAGCATCTTCGTAAAGTTCAAACCACTTGTTATAAGCACAAATTATTTTTGTCCTGCGGGCTACAGCAACACTGTTTACAACGTCGCTTACTTCACTTCAGCTTCGTTCTAAGCTTTTTTAAAATCAAACATTACAACTAATACAACTCTACTCAGGCGCATGTGGTATTATTATACCCGCTACACTCAACACTTATACAGTTTCAAGACTTTGTATGTATATATATATAATACAATATTTATGTTAAAAGCAAAGTTATTGCACACAACGCTTAATTTTAGGGGTCAAGGTTAAAGTCTATCCAAGCATTGTGCACAATGGCCAAATAAAGGCAGGCAAAGTAAATTAAATATTAAAATGAACAACGTTTGATTAAACAGAATGATAATTAATTTAAATAAACAAAAAATACCACACAGAATTGTAAAATCAATAGAATCAACTCTCCACTCAAAAACTAAAATAAAATCAATATTATGACAATTAACATGAAAAATGAACTTAAATACCTAAATATTATTAAAATCAATCCAGATAAAAAAAAAAATTATACAATACATTACAATCAATAAAGCAATTAAATTTATTAAATACCTAATTTTTATTTTTTTTTTGAGTTACTATTGGACTGAACAATAAACTTTAAAGTTTTAATATTAAATTTGACAAAATAATTAAATGGCTTTCAAACGAACTTTGCCTCGCTTAACAGATCACTTAATTAACTTAACTAATAATATACAATTATTACACATGCATTAAAATTAGATAAACTATTGCTTTTCCGAACTGAAAAAAAAATCCAATTGAAGGTTCTATATTTAATAAAACCCACTTTTCATCAGTCTTAGATCTCAGATTTAAATAAAAGCCCAGGTAACTCGTTTTAGTCGCCTGAAAGGTAACCAATATCCATATTATACTCTCTCCTCAAAACTTGTCTTACACTGAGGTTGCTACTTTTTTCTCTTGTCTTTCCTTATTTGTCAATTTTTTTGTTCGTTGATTACTTTTACTTATTGTATTACTGACTAGTATATGCACAGTACAAGATGAAAATAAAAAATGTTCAAACAAATATATTAATTCATATGTTAGAAAAAATACACGTATTGTATTTAAATTAATCGAAAAACAAATGTAGTATCAGGACGAAGCGGTTTATATAAACTTAAGATTACAATTTATATAATTATATTAAATATTACCTATAGTTAGTCTTTGTATGAATTTAGTTTGGTAGATCTGAGTGGAATTTGGCTAATACTAAGATTAGGGCCATATTAACACGTAATTAAAAATGTTTGATACCTATAAATTATTAATGAACTAAAACGTACGTATACCTAACATACGCTAACTTCATACAGTCCATATAGACGTACGCTTACATATTTGTCAATTTACTGCAATAACTCGACAGTGTCAGCAACAAAATCACAAAAATGAGCTAATAAGTAAAGTGAAGGGCGAGGCCTATTTTACCTACACCTTAACCTTATATGGAGTGCTCCATGTGGCCCCCGACCGACCTTCATCAGACACCCACTTATATAAGCCAAACATGAATGAACAACTAAAACTTTCTACAATATTTCGAAGAAATACTTGTTGTTAGTGCAAATTTAGAATAACGATCAAATTCTATGAATTACTTTATACCTATTATGTAAGGTTAATTCGCATACATAGCAAAATTGTTTACTTCTTCTAACTTTAAGGTACTTAAATACTTAATATATATCATTGATAATATACATATCTAATAATATATATTATAGCTACATTTAATATTGTTGTACAAATAATTTATAAAAATAATTAAAATTAAAGAAATCATTCACTAGGTAATTATAATAATTACTGGGTAAATATAATTTACAAAAATATTATAAATATTTAAAACAAGTTGAAATTTTCTCCGATAGCAAATATTAATTTATAGAAAAAACTAATCAATTATAATATACATTTAAACTACGTATTTTAATTTCAATTTAAGATAATAATGTTATATTATACCGGATATGCAGTTAAATTTATATCTAATCCTATAGAATTGATGCAAAAATAATTGTCAACTATTTGTTTTAAATTTAAAAAATAAACGCTTTATACATATAGAGGTACCTACTTATCCTACCCTATCTATATTAATTCAAAACTTTTTTCTAATAAAGAAAATATTACATATTACAATTACATCATACTATTAAAATATTTTTCGTTAAATGTTCTAGCTACATTCATGTTGTAGTCGTAGAGACTGCAAAATAAAATTATCAGTTGTTGCGATATCGCTAAATGTCTAATTTATCACGATTTTACTTAATCTATCAATGTATTTTAAATAATGATTTTCATTTTTGTCATTGAGTAAACGTCAACAATAACAGGTGTTAGATTTTTATCAAGGTCACTGTCTTTACGGTTAATATGCAAACTTTATAGCAATTTATAGGATGTACATTGTACATTGTATGTAATATATATACAAATTATATACATACAACTTATTTAATAATTGACCAAGTAACCTTTAATGTGTACCTATTTATATAAGATGTCCATAAATAGAAAAATAGAATGTTTTCTTTTCTTATTTTAAAAATTAATCAACGGCATAGTATTTTGTAAATAATTACTTGTCGCGTCCCCTGACCTAATAAACTATCATTTATTATATAGTTTTAACACTGCGATAGCATGCTATCAAAAATTCAAAACTGTAAATTTCATTTTTTTTTTAAGTTTACCTATAGTGCCTTTTTAGCCACAAAAGTTTTAATTTTGAAATTTTTTTTAACAATCCATGAAAAAGTTTACATTAAATATATATGTATAATATATATATATATATATATATATAATTTAATGTATTTTATCACGCGAGAAATTTAACCTAATCTCACTAAACCTAATTATACTTATGATGGGCTATGATTAATCGTTTTATAAATCTATATTCTAGTTTAACTGTAAATATACCTATATATATATTTATATTATTTATCTTTGAAATTTAAATATGTAAGACTTCTGGGTGGTCACAAACAACTGTAATAATAAATTAGGCGATTTTGAATATTATAGGGGTGTCTAATTTACTCTTTACTTAATGAACCTTGTAAGATTAATACGACACCGACAGTAAGTTATACAACCAGGGGCGGATAGGCCTATCGGGAATTCGGGATTTTCCCGGTGGGCCCCTGCCCGTACCAAATTATAAACCCCCAGTCTCAACACAGTATTTTATGTTTTAAATATTATTATATAATAATAATATCGAACTATATACAATTTGGAAACAGTTTATTAAGTTTATTTTATTGGTATTTGGTTTATAATTAAAAATGAAATAAATACTTTTGCGTTCAGGTTAATAATATATGACATTGTATATATAGACAATAGACGTTTTCTAGGCAGTTTACTAATTTATTGCGCTCAAAACATTTTACAATAACTAAAGAAAATGTATTAGTTAGTTATAAATTATAACTTATAATTATTATATAATAAATGAAAACACTAAACGATTTTTTATGAGTATTAATACATAATTGCACCTTGAGCCTTGTGCTCTTTATATAATAATAAGTAAAATAAATAAAAAAATTTTTTTTTTTTCGCATAGTACAAGTTATTTTTTTATCGTTAATTATTCGAAATTAAATACCAGTTATATTACATTATAATTCGTTTCATAAAATTCCCGATTCTGTTATAAAATACCCAGTCACTTAAATCAGTAATCAATTGATCAATAAATAAGTTTTAATTTGCAAGCATTTTATTAGTATATATTATCAAACACAATTATTGGTATACTGATCCAAAACGAAATTTTGTTTTAGGCCCATGCCCGTTTTCTATGTATATTATGAATAATGAATATATTACTATTACCTATTATAATGCATCGTATTTATGAGTGGTGCTCAGAAAATAAAAAAATAACAAGAATGATCCTTTAATGACAAGCGCTTCTAAGTGCAATAAAATATAACTAGAATTTTTCTCTTAAGTATGTAAAAAATTATTTAAGACATTCAATGTCACAAGAGGATTTAGAAAGTTTATTGTTAATGAGTATTGAAAAATTAATGTTAACTAAAATAAACCCTAATGGTATTATTGATAAGGTGGCTGCATAAAGTGATGTATTGAAAAAAAAAAATTAATGTATTAATAATTATGATTGAATAGTTTTATATTAAAATAAAATAATATTATAGTAAGAATTATAGAGACTTGTTTTGTAAATATATTGCGAGCGAAGCGATCAAAAAATGTCTGGGCCCATGAATTCAATTCGCCGTAATATAAAACAGCCCTATCCGCCTCTAATACAACCAGTTACATATTATTATGATATTTTAAGACAATTATTATGAATATAAACCTAGTTTAACTCTTGAAATATTAATTTTACAATTTTATTTTAGTAATACATGTATGTAAAAATAATTTATTGAATATTTGTATTGTATTTTATCTATACATTTGTATAATGAACAATAAAATATTTTTAAAAAAATACTCTAATACATATAATACAATTATTTTGTGTTTATCGTTTTGTTAAATATGTTCGGCTTGTATAATTTTCACAGATACCCTCGCTATATAAGTAAATTAAATATTATTTTATTAAGTAAAACGTTTATCTTATATTAATTAACCCTAAATATTTTGACGATAGGGGTTTAAAACAGGTTTGAAGACATATGTGTATATATAACCATCTAGTTATTTAAATATGATTTATAAATCAATATTTTTGATGAGTTCACTCAATACCCATATGGATAAAAATATATAATTACATACACCGATATTTACACCTATTAATTGAATATCGAGACTGGTAGAAGTGATTTGAAAAAAAAACCCAATACCCTGGGGTCAGGGTCATCCCGTCTCGCCCACGTGATACATCCAGGCGTTAATTGTAGATGGAATATAATTTCCGATCACAATCGTATCACAATGAAAAGATATAATGGAAGGAGGTATAACTTATTTAGAATGAGGTTGTATTGGAACATTTGGAACCAGTTTTTTCTTTACTTTATATGAATTTGCGAATCGATAGTGAGAAAACGATATGCATTTTTCTCGTCCCAAATCCTATAATAATCTACAACAATACAAGTAATACAACCCTCAAATCATTGCCACTTGATTATCTTTTATGTTAAACATATTATATTATAAACCGCGAGTACTATGGAGTCGCCATGATAAAATATTTTTATTATTATTTGATCTGTCATACTACTTCATTGTTCTAGAACTGGGCATCAAACGTCTAGTTAAAATATAAATATCATTTACATATCATTTCATCGCCCATCGATTACAGAGTGATTATAGTGTATTGTCATTATTAAAGCCGTAGGATAACTTTGAAGTTTGAATTGTTAAGCCTAATTAATGTACTGTTGTTATAGTGGCAGAAGACCTCAATAATTCAAACCAAATTTTACAAATCCGTACACTAATAATATTATTTGTAACGAATAAATACGTCACCGACGACAAACGTATGAGCCGTTGAGTCATATTTTATCGTTTTTACAGACTATTAAAAAACGGTATAATTATTATTAACGTCTCGTATTATTTTTCTCTCCCAAAATATGTATGAACGCCGCGCTAAACATTTCCGCCGCCACCGCTTTAACGACGCCCAGCTGTGTGCGACCTTTGTCCGCGATCTACAACCACACACGCGATACGATATAACTCGTAAATGTACGCAGTATGTTCGATACATAAAAAAATTGGTATAAATTTGTCGCCCAACGACCCAACGACGACATACATCCCCACAGGAGTTGTAATCTTTTCGGGTACTTAAAATTATATATACCTTACAATCATTTTAATGAAAATAATGTGTTCGAGTTTCGTACGAATTATGCTCGTATATAATATATATAATATCGCGTGTGCAAAACGTGTGGGTTTCGGACGGAGAGCGGCTTACGGCCGTGTGCGTGGGCCTCTGATTTTACGGCGCTCCCATCTTATTATATATATTTGCCCATATGGTTTGTGTGAGTGGTTATATATATATATATATATATATATACACGCACACACAGTGCGGAGACCGTCACCAATATACAACCATTATAATAATATAATATATATATATATGTATATTATATATGCGTGCAGTGTGTTGTGTTTCCTGAGGTTCCAAGTAAACCCCGTTCGGTCGACCCTATGAACGATTTTCTTGTGTGTGTGTACGTGAGTTTACTATACATATACAATATATTCTACTGCCGAGGCTCATCCCCTAACAGATTTCGTGAGACACACGTGGGTATTTTAGAAACGTCTCGATGAAACGACAAAATATATTTTATTGCACGAGTATCTACGAGTATACTGCAACTGCAGTATGTCAGAAGGCCTAAGACTGTGCATGGTACAGAATTGGAGAACAGTGTTATTAAAAAAAAAACAAAAAAGCTAAATGTTTTGTTTTAAAGCACCATTATATAATCGTAAACAGTATAAAAATTCGATTTTAGTTTGTTTAATCGTGATTGATGATTTAATAACTCATTATTTTTTCCATATTACTGTGCAGCGGTGCGAAATCGGACGAATTTTATAGTCGTCGTTTTATCATTATATTATATATATGAGTTTGTGTATATTGTATGTATGTGTTTATTGTGCGTATACAATAATATTATATATGATGAAAATAAAATACAAACGGTTAACTGAAAAACAACGCGTTCCTGTGCTGAAGCCGATTGAATAACAGTTTTATATAGTACTAATTAAAAAATTATTATTAACAATCGTTTGTAACATATATAATATTGTATTATGATTATGAATATCGGATATATAATAATATAATTATATGTGTACAATAAAATATAGTGTGATAAGATCACAGAACAATAACTCTCGCATTTTTTTTATTCATACAATATAAAACTTATTTCGAACACGGTTAATTGTTATAAATTAATATATTGTTAGTTTATCGGCTCATTACATATTCAATTAACTTAATATTAAGAATAAGTACCTATATTATATAAATGTGCACAAGAGTCAAGGCATATTAAAATGTTCGCTCGTTATTTCAATACTTCGTCATTTTTCATGATAGTTTATTTTACCTATACCAATAAGATAATGGCTGCAGTTAACTGCCAGTTAATCGGTGTACATAAATAATAATTATTATTATCGCATTTAACCGTTCATTTCCTATACGATTATTGTGCATATTTGACTTCAAATGCGCCATATTTTAATATTGTTTATTTAAGTATATCCAATTATGAAATAAATATAATATTTAAAAAAAGGTTTATATTTAATGCTTTTGATTGCCTTTAATTAATACATTTTAGACTTTATTATATCGTTTTAATTTCTTAAAACACGTCAGTATATATTAGCATTATTTAGTTAATTTCAAAATATAATATTTTATATTTATATATGTATATAATATACATATACAACACATATATAAAAAACATTAACATAATGGGTGTGCAGCTAACTAAAATTTTCAAAATCATGTTCAATCCATTTAGTAATTAGCGAACAACTACTGTGACCTTAATTGGTCTTTATTAACAAAATTGATGACATTTCAAGCTGAGCTCGCTTAAAATGTATATTTGGGTCAAATCGAAATGTCAAGGCTACCGGGGCATTTTTATGACGAAAATGCTCAATATATACTGCGTATTTATAGTACCATATGCGCCAGATGGTAATTTAGTATATAATATACATACACCAAGATGTCATTTTTTTCCTTCGAAACTCCTGTTGAGAGGAGGTATAGCCGTTTTTTCGTGTGTGCGCGAACTCGTGTAGGTGTTTTCTCGTGGGTTGGTTGTGTGCGTTTAAATAATATATGCGAACGCGGCCGGAAGGATCATCTGGTCCGATGGCTGTGACCGGTGGAGTTGTATAATAATATTTGTAGGTGTATATATATATATATTACAATTTTGCATCACTAACCGTTCTAACGAGATTTCCGTGTACAGACGTAGTACATGTTAATATATTATTTTCGTTATTAGATTTTTATAAAAACGTTAAGCCGATTAATTATTTAAGTTTCATTTGTACACAACGTACACGATACATACTGCAATGACTATTAATGTATACTCGTGTAACGTGTAAGTGAAGTCAATGTTAGTATAAATTATATTTTAGAAATCATTGATAGAATAATATAATGCCAAGCGGCTTTTTCTATTGAAAATAAAATATCACAACATATACTTACTCAATATTATATTATAATATACATTTTAAAATATATATTTATCATCAATATTTTATTATTTTACTGGACTACACAAGAAAAAATCCAAACATGTTTTCAATTATAACAAACTATGTAATATATTATGGCCCATTTTTTTCTTGTTATTACCCAAAGGGTCGGTCCTAAATTTTGCCTAAATAACTCAATGTGAACAACACGTGCATGGTAATAATAATATCCGTCCTTTTTCTTCTTAAGGTTTAAAATAGTAGAATGGTTTTAAGTAAAAATTCTTGCATTAGATTACCATTTAAACAAAGTGTTGTCATAAAAAATAATCTTTACTTCATACACTAAAATGAAAGAGTTATTTTTGAAAACCTTTAAATTTAAATATTTAAATGTTTTAAACGTATATTAGTGTATTATAATATAATATATGGATTTTGTTATAGATAATATATATATTGTTGACTTAAATATGTAATTAAATAAATTTAAAAAAATAATATTGTATCTATTATTTTGATTTAAACGTTTTTTTAACTGACTTTTTAAATGTATACTTATTTATTTTTAATAATAATCAATAGAAATATAGGAATGTTAGCCAAAAATTATTTTTTCAACGCCAATAATAATAATTGAGAAAATGTTTTTCTAGTCTTTGCGTATAGTTTGTTGTCATCGTCAGCTGTATCCTTAAATAATCCTAACATAATACACATGAGCGTCACATATGGTTTTTTTTTCAACAGTCATGCTCTAAAAATGATGATCTGGGTGGTGATATAAAAGGTAGGTATACGAATCGATAAATTATCCAACAAGAATTTTTTTTTAAGTTGTGTATATTACAGCACATTATTAACTATTATTCCATAAAAACCTTATTACCATAATAATAATCTAAAATTGAATTCAAAAATTTGAAATTAATAAAAGTTTAATTGTTTTGGAATTATGTCTTTAAATACTTAATCTAAATATTTACGAAGTGTAATGCAGTTTACAACACCAACAGTGGGTAATCAATAAAATAAATATTATACTACTAATAATAGTATTAACTACATATTGTGTAGGTCTATGAACAGTGAATACAATTATTATGAAATATAATATGTATATTATACCCAATGTTTATTTTCTATATTTTAATTTATACACGCGCTCCAACTAAACTGGAAATCCTCTGACAGATATCCATTTGCATGTGACAGTTTATTGTTTCAACTGCGCGCTGCAAAAAATGCATATAGATTTATTTATAGTAAAACACAATATTGATTTGCATTCGTTTGCGAGTTAAATTCCAGGCACCATATGTTGTTAATATAGTTCCTATTGTGTAGAAAACGAATGTAGTTGAAAACTGTTTAAGTTTTTTTTTAATACATATTTTTTTTCATAGTCCATTCATTTATTTAAATCAAACTTAATATAATAATAATAAAGTCTGTTTCAGGTGCCTATCTGGGTACCTACGTAGTATTAACGACAATAAAATAAGCACGTAATGCGTACCTATATAATAGTAATACGCCATATAGGTACACGCATAACAAATAATAATCCACGGGGCAACTACCACTCACCTCATCCTCATCAGCAACCTATTGAAACGGCTTCGCTACTATTTTCTACCCCTCCCTGTACGCTAATGGGTTCTTCCTAGTTTATATATTTCAATCAGGACGGTGATGGATGAGAATAATATAATATGGACTAGCATCTGTCTGTGGAATTTTACTAGCTAATGATTCGAAGAGACATATACAAACAAAATAAAAGAATGGGTGGCTTCATGAGGTGGTTAATAATTAATAAACATCTGACTTCTATTAGTTTAGAAAACATTTTATAACTTTTAGTTAAATATCATTAACTCCGGCGAGTCTATGTCAAGGATAAAAACATATTCAGTAATGCTAAAATTAAACGTTTGACTCAGTGCACTGGCAACCCGCACCTTTAAAGTACCTGTTGGTTTATATTAGTTGTGGTTATATGGCGCTACTATATAAATTAATGCGTATTATGTATATACAACTAAATGTTTACAAATATTGATATATACAACTACAACATAGCAGTTGGTTATGCATTTTTTAAATTATGTTTTAATTTACTCATATATTATATATATTGTATATAATTGCATTTAATTATTGCATTCGTTTAATAAATAGTGTTATTATATTAATATAAAAAAAATTAAATTTATTCGTCGTACTAATTTACATTTTACAATACCGATTTATACACGTTTAATTATTGATATGTGGGTATATTAAAGTAAGTCAATATTTTTATTGATATGTTATAATAGTACTTATCTGACGTCTGTTAGTTTTAAAATTTAAATTATATATAATATATAACGTTTTAATATTGTTATAGAATTTAGCACTACGTGTTATGTTTAGAAAACTTCGTTGAAAATAAACACAAACTATCTATAGTAACTAATAATATTTTCTTTAGGTCAGAAACAACATTGTGTCTGTTACGTAAGAACCTACGTGTAGTGTAGCAGTATTTTATATCTCAAAGTCACCTCCATCCCGACAAGATTGTTATTTACAGTTAAAAAAAAATATTTAAATTTTAAACAAATAAAAGTTTAAAAAAATTATTTAAATTCAAGTGATATATTTAGTGTTCCTACCGTTGGTACCTATATAATGTTTACTTAACACCAAACATACCATAGGGCTGTTTGTTAATGGTAAAAACAATAATGATGAATAATAATTTCAAAACGGAAGTAATGTGTGTAAGGGTTTGGTTTATATGGATAAAGAGTAAATTACATTCAGTTTATATGTGCAAGTATTATGCAATGCAACATCATTATCGTATAGAGTTAAAAACTATAAATTATAATAGAAAAACCCTTATTATGACCAAATAAAAACTACGAATTTAAATATATTTTACATTACTTGCAACTGTGGTATAAATATAATAGGTATAATAAAAAAACATTGATTGATAAGAAAACTAAATTACCTATAAAAGTATATCTATTTATTATTTCAGAAATAATTGAGTTAAACACCCATTTTATTGTTCATTATTTTAGTCGTAAAATCATTTTGATCAAATATTATCGTATACAATTTAAATACTATATATATATAAAAAAAAAAAACTATAACTTTTGGCTACTATTTATATTTGTCTTCCAGTACATTTCTGTCATCCAGTCAATGGCTATCGCACCAATAATGCATAGGGGTTAGGGTTATTAACTTTATATATCAGAGTTATCAGACAATTAAATGGCTCAAGATTAGTATTTTATTTCTTATACATGTACCTATAACAGTACTTTAATTCAAAAATATTGTAAATGAAAAGTTGTAAAAATAATTTTTTTGTTGTCTGTTGTAAGGGTCAAAGTATATTGTCACATAATTAATTATTATCTCTCAAAATATTTTTAAACAGTTTTACAATAGATGTCTAATTTTCATAAAATTTAGCATCATTTTAATAAATATCTATCTAGTTTATCAATAATTATTTAATCAGTTATGTACCTATATTCATTTAATTTAACACAATATTCAATTGTAAATATGAATCTATATAATATCAACGCGTATATTATATATACTCCCTCTTCACTATAATATGCATAAATGATAAAATGTACATTATATAGCCCATTGACATGAGTCCAGTGTGTTCAATTATAATAAATATTCATCTGGCGACGTTAGAACGGAAACAAAAGACGTCGGCGAGATGTTCCGAGTCGTATCCATAATATTATTTAAGTGGTACAGTTGAAAACGGCTTCTTTACAATTGAACAATGATATTATAAAAAAAAAATATGAATAAAAACCGCCATTATATGTTACATTAACTCCATACAGACGAGTGTCGTGGGTATCATAATAATGAACAATATAATAATATAATAGTAAAATAAAAGCATCTATATAATTGCAAGTCATTCGTAATGTGTCAATATATATATTATATATAAATAATATACGATAGTGTCAAATGTCAATTGAAATGACAACGGTTTTCTGAACTAATGGAGCTTGCCACTTAGTTGGAATTACGGACGTACGTATATAGTAGTTTGGGCTTAATGATAGACAATAGTACATATCTGAGGGGATTTCAGGCGACAGTGATGACTTTTTTATTCTATCCAACCAATAACAACAGAAATATAATCATAAATCAGAATTATTAACATCGAACTTGCAGGGCCGAATTTAAGGAAAAGGAACGGTGTTGTGTTACGCCTTACGCCTATGGCATAATTCAACCAATTCAATTATAAATTGTTTTTTGATAATTGAAAGTATTTATTAAATATATGTATAAAGATGAATGTTTTTTTTGTATATATTTTTGTAAAATTATTTTTTTGAAGGAATCTGTTATCTTTGTCGTTGCCCACACAGAGCCGTGGTCTAAATGTGTGTCTACAAATTGGCATCTCTCATCAGTACTCAACTTTATACCGTATGATGTGAGAAGCGTGAAAATTTCTTAAAACTAGTTATTCATATATATATATATATATACATACATATTATTAATATATTTTTTTTATTTGTATACTTTCAATTAGTAATTTTTTTTTTCATCTTAAATGAAAACTAGACGTATTCAAATAAATTTATTTTACCCACGTTAAAATAACACAGTTTTTAAATTTAATAAGAATAAGAAAAAAATACAATCTATAAGATAACAGACATAGCCACATAGGTACATACAATAACTTATAAGTGTAGGTATAATAACACAATATAATAAATGGCAAATTTATTTATTTCTTCAGACCCAATATAGCCTACAGCAACATCATATTATGCATATTAAATGTTTAGTTCATATTGCTCACACTAATATTTACATAAAAATGATAACCACAATATAATATAATATATTATGTTATGAAATTAATATTAAGTACCATGGAAATAATCTAGTATGTATTTGTTTACTCAATCAGTGCATCGCAACTTCGCAAGACAACGTATATATGTATAGCTTGTATAGGTACTCTGAAGCCTTATATAAAAAAATAACATGTTATTGTTACGACTTAACGAGTCCTATATAGGTATATTTATAAATATATATATATAAAGAATTATGGATACTTAATCACGTAAAAAAACTTATAATCTATATTTCATCCTGCGCAATGTTAAAATAAATATTTTATTGTATTTATTATATTTACACTGTCAAGACCATTAAAGGTCTCGGATTAGTAAACCGCGAACAAAATGTCATTTTATGCCCTATAGAAAGTGCAATACTCATACTCTATAATAATAATATGTACATTGTACGTCCTATTGTATAAGTGTAGTTGTTAATTTTAAATGTCAATACAATTATAGAATAAAAAAAGTTGAATATTATTAAGCTTGAGAAGATAAAAATGATTTAGTCACGTCGAATAGTGTACCTCCCCTCAATAGGTCATATAGATTAGGTTGTTATTATTATTATTATTATTATGTCATAATATAATATCGTACGGAGATACTATACTGACGAGTCATACGAAGTAAAATTAAATTTAAAAATAACTTACCATGACCGACCATGCTCTTTGTGCTGAGCTACACTAAACCCGAACATAGACCCTTCGGGTCCCCGATGTCTGATGCAATTTTTAACGTCCACATTGAAGCCAAACACTGCGTTGCAGCACAATGTAATCACCAGTAGAGTGGATAAGGGACGTGATGACGGCAGAGTCATCTCGATTTGCTATGCCCTTCTCGTGGTCATAATATACACGCGTCTGTCATTTGAACACTGAAAAAATTGTAAAAAAAAACCGATAAATTAAGATTATAAAAATATTCATTTAATATATATATATATATATATTTATTATTATAACGCAGTATTGTTGTAAATCCACGCGTAATAGTAAGATGTCTATCTCTGTATAAGGTGTGAAATGGTAGTTATTTAAAAATGAACAAATACAACAACGCGTGCAGACGACACGCATGTATACGATTTACACGGCACTCACGATTTCAGTCTGGTTTGCGAGAGTTTGCATTTATCACCGAACACATCTATATGCACCGGTCGCAAATTTTAAAATATTTATCAAACAAATTTAAATCTCATATTGAATAAATACATCCTATTTCACATATTATTTACATTCAATAATGTGATTTAGTTTTTTAAGCGTACAACTGTTCAAAGATAATTATTGCAAATGACGTATAGGTACCTATTAATCGAATATTCGGAAACTATATCATATAAATGAAATATTAAATATTTATATTATTACACGCATTAATTGTATAATAAGTTTGTTTTAGGAGATAAATATCTATTCATCGATATAAAAAAAAAGTTGTTTTCTGTTTGAATAGAAAAGAAAGATTATTGAAAGCGCCCTGCAGATATGATTATGATTATTATTATTATAACGTTACAGTCGTTATACGCATTATATATTTATATGTAATAGTTAAGTGCGACAGTAATGAAAACAACAGGAAATGTATAATTTCAATCGAGTAATGAATATGCATTCGATGTATTTAGACAAAGATACTGCGATAGTGCGATGGACAGAAGAAATAAAAAAAAAACTACCTAGACTTTTGAGAATTGTGTACAGATTATAATCATAAACGGGATCAACAGTATTTATAAGTTATATATTAAGCGTATTATAAGTAGAATAATAAATAGGTATTTTATAAATATAAAAGTCATAATTCGTTTTTCGACTATTTTAATTAAAAATTGAAATCAAAATAATAAGTATTTTTCATAACTTTGAACCTATACCACGTATGAACCTAACGTCTGTCTTGTCAGTTCCTATAACGTCCATAAAAATTAATTATTATAGGGCTTACTGTTGAATGTTTAATCCGCAACGATGGTGCATAACGAATCGTCATCATCCTCATCCTACCTCGAATATCTGTATACTTAAAATTATACATCCATCAGTCAATAAATTATGTATAATAATATAATTTAATATATACTACAGTTGTTCTATACTCTATAGTGGTCGAAAACCACACAAACTCGTATGTCATCATCATCATCATCATCATCATCATAATAATAATAATAACATATCTATCTATAGAACTATACCTATGTCATTTATACTGCATGAAATCACTTGTTATGACAGTTCAGATAAAAATTACATCTTTATAAATTATATATAAATATAATATCCATATATATGGATCAATACGCATTAATGCGTACGTCATACAGTGACGGCGGATCTACTGTAGCTAACAGCGAGTGGTAGGTATGGGATATGTGGTATATGGGGGTCATATCTCCCGGTGGGCTTATAAAAATAAAAACCATGCTCTTCAAAAAAT
Source organism: Rhopalosiphum padi (assembly GCF_020882245.1). Classification (NCBI taxonomy): domain Eukaryota; kingdom Metazoa; phylum Arthropoda; class Insecta; order Hemiptera; family Aphididae; genus Rhopalosiphum; species Rhopalosiphum padi. The sequence continues at coordinate 3,121,196 of NC_083598.1, read as the reverse complement.
TGTATCTTGTTTTATAAAAAAAAGAATCTAAAACCTTAAATAATAGGTATATATAATACGAAAGTTTAAGTAACAAATTTTATATCTCCATTCAGCATTCCCCCGTGAGAAATTCCTAAGCTCACCATTGAGGTCATAGTGTCACATAACTATTATAATATAATATTATGATGCATTTTTTAATGTATATCAAATAATGCACACGCCATCGTTATTATTATAATGTGTACAATGTATTTTATACGCGCGCACACATGATAATAATATAATATTGTAATACTATTATTATACGAGCAGAGCTCGTTACAAAAACAAAACCACCGGCGGACTACGGGCGCGCGTGCGCGACAGCCGCGGCCGCCGTGCAAAGGAAGATGAGGATATATTATATTAATATTATATATATGTGGCTTGTAAAACACGTTTTACGTGACAGAGATCGCCGGCAGTCGATCGAGAAAAATTATATCCGTTAGGCATCTCGCGAAAACGTGTGTAAGGCAGCGGCGCACAATATTTCCATATTTACCAGAGAAGTGAGCGTTTCATTCCCACGGGCCATGTACAGCGATCGTTATCGAGCTATCTCTGTCTGTATATGTGTGCGTGTATATGTGTTGCTGCCATAGACCTTATACACTCGGAGCCTATGATGGTTGCAGCAGCCTTCGTCTTTACCCCCGGACGCCCGCCAACAGGGACTGCTGCTCGAACCGAGCCGTGCATAATAATAATAACAATAATGATAAATAATAAATAAAAAAAATACAATAATAATAATAATGAAATATCGTGGTATAGTCGGTATAGTATAGGTACTACGGTTGTGATCTGCGGCGTCGGGTAGGTACATACACATTCGCGTATAACGGGTAATACGACGACGAGGACGACGGTGCGTGACAAGCCGCAGCGCGAGTATCCAGAACTCCGACTAGGTATAGGTATTATAATATTATACACAATAATATATATTCTGAAAAAATAGACGGGCACTCCGGTTTCGCGTTTGCATATTATAAGTTCACGCGAATCGATAGACGGCTATCCGGATTGAGATTTACAGAGGATAACGCATTATTTTATTGCTTATTGCAATATCGCGCGCGTCGTTAGATTATCATACGTTTTATTTATACACCAGCGACCAGCCATGTCCTGTGTATGTATATATAAACACATTGGTAGAATGGTAAATATAAGTACTATTGACTATTGTTATAAGGTAAATTATTTACAATCTATGTATAGTAACACGGCGAGCATAATATATAATAATAAATCAAATGTACGCCTTACGCAGAATTCAATATTCATTACCTACTTACCACATCACAATTTTTCTAAACCAATCACTTTCTCCCAAAGCTTCGCCTTTGATGTTATTGCCGTGTTTAATAGCAGAAAAACAAACTATCGTTATATTCATTGGTCACTTATATTTACAAATTACGTAATTTAATTTTAACGATTAAAATAATATTTCAACCATTTCAGGTACTGCTGGTACAGGTAATGTCAAGTATACAAATATACAGCACTTGTGATTCATTTATTTAAAATTACAGATATGTAAGTGCACATTAACTTAATATATCATGCATAAATACATAATACCAATAATAGTTTCATGTGCATAATACAAATTAATACATCTAAATCTTGATCATTTATATATTCTAAAGTGGGCTTTTTGTCTTTATATCAGGCCATACCTTATCTTTGTTATAATAACTCTACATTGAACACACTCCACTGTAGGTGTACTTCCCACACACCCAATTACAAAAATATGTCTAACGCCATGTATGGGATTTGTCCATTCGATATAAATTGTTAGTTCTAATGGATATTTTTTATAAATTATCAAAGTTGCGTCAAAATGTAATAACATACAAATAAGTATAAAAACTTGAGCTATAAATAAAATATTTAAAAGTTCAAGTTTTTAAGATATTATGTGTACCAATTATTATAATTTTCAGGTATAATGACTTATTATTCTTTATTATAGATATTCCATTTATAATCTAATCATTATGCTGTTTATAATTTATTTGATTTATACCTTTATATTGTGTATATGAACACTTTTTCTCAAGCCTTCAAGGCCATTTGTTTTGCCAAGAACATGACACTTATCCAGCACAACGACTTTTAAACATTTGTTATCAACTATACATACGGCTTCTTGTTCAATTGACATTTCAAGATATATACACGACTCCTACTGGATAGGCTTATATTTCATTCATGATTATTTGTGCGGTTTGGTCATTTTGGCCAAGCACTACTCTGTTTGGCATACGTCCATTTCGCAAAAATCTAAATTTAAAACGTGACTCAACCTGTCCACGGACGAAGTCTTGGAATACAACAACTAGAACCCTATGCAAGATACTAAATCTAGACATTATGATCCATGTTAACGATTGAGAACTAATAAAATGTATGCGGTTCAGTTGATTTTATGAAACCTTGACAGTTGGAAATGTGTACCATAAAGAAAAATATGGTATAAAGAAAATATTGTTATGAAATAATAGAGTTAATACGCCAGTCATATAATCATTATTATTATTGAATATTTGAATGAATAATCTATTATTAAAATTAAATTCAAAAACGAGACAGGTGTGATACTACAGCTGTTGACATGTGTGCGCCCACTTGGGTGTGCAATGCGTTCATTTTTTCGTAGACATAAAATTCTTTTAGACGCCAGAACTCGATCGTCGTTGGATTATTATTATTATAAAGTATAAACAATTTAATCGTTCAGAAAATTACACAACTGAACGACCAGTGTTTTACTTTTTTTCGTTAAATATAAAGCGATTAATGACACTACTAAGTAATATATAGTAGGTAATAATATATATATATACTATATAAACCACCAAAACATTAAATGTCTAAAATAAAAATAAAAAACATTTTAGTCTACAAAAATACTAATGTAGGTAGCCCACTAACGTTTTTATTCGATTGAAATGATACATTATCTATCGGCAAACCTCATAAAATTTCCGTGAAATAATTGAATGAAAATACGTTAGACCGAAAACGTAAAAGTTATTTAATACATCTTCACTTAATTTTTATCAGTTATCAACAATCATAAACGTAATATTTATAATATAACAATATAACGCGTGTATTATTATATGTTAAACTATAATATCAATAATAAAAGTGTATTTATAGTCATGTTATGAGAATGCCCGTTGTGTACCTATATATCAATAAATCGGAAAACATGGATGTCGTATAATTAAATAACAATTGAAAAAATATCGATATTTTATATTTTCAGTGGCAATATTCTATTCGCTCATCACCACAACTATTATCTCAATCACGGATTGAATTACTCGAGCATATCGACCGTTGGTGGTCATATTCAAGTGACAATAAATCAATTTGAGATTTTTTAGGTACCTGTATGGCTGTATGTATCCGAACGACCGTAAGCGGGTGATGTACTCGATAAGAAGCTCCATACTTAACATTTGACCTAATCGTGACCAACACAATATTAACCCGATCGGTGGACCTATCCGGCGCACATGCGGTGTATAGACGCGAAGCGCGAGGTCGGGTATTTCTCTACACTCGATATCTATGTGACTATGTATTTTACTTCGACACTACGGTATATTATATTATTTAGCTGTGTAATGTTTATAAGTTTTCTAAACGTAAATCATCGGTTTGTTTTTTATTAATTCAAGAATGTTTAGAATATTTTAACTAACTGGAGTAGAACAAAGTTGTTTTGAGATTAAAAATGTAAGTAGACAGTAGTCAGATAATTATATAATGAACATATTATACGTTTAAATTCCTTATTATTAATAGGTAGTTATATTGGTACATACACTTAACAAGTATCTTGTTATGTATTTATAATAATTAATAATGAATAATTATAAAATAATACTATATATAGGACGTCTACTATGCGCAATCGACATGATTAATAAAAATTAAATTTATAATAAGTAGGTAGACATAGCTACTTTGCGCTAGTTGATTAATTTATTATAATTAATATAAATAATATGTATAGGTCCGGTTACCTACACTAAAGTTTAATTTTTGAAATTATTTCAAGAATCCCATATTTTTGTACCTATCATAGATTTTATTTTATAAAACTAATTCATTGCTGATGTACAGTAGTATATGTAGCTATTGAGCAATCTAAAGAGAATATGAAATATTCGTCGAAATATACGACGTTCTTATATCCATTTGAATTTTATTGACAATTACTAAGTAATGTGAGTATTTACTATTGAGTAATAAGAATTTATTGAATTTTTTTGTAATTTATTTACATAATTACACAGCGAATACTAGATTTGGCACAGTCAAATTATTATACATAAGCTAAAGATAAAATTACATTCATTTTATATTATTTAAAAATTATTATGGCCTTTCGTATGAAGTTAAAAATATTTTATTCTAACATAATTTGTTAATTATTTTTATACTTCCATCATAGTTGGTATCCACATGTTTTCTTATTAAAAAAAATCCGTATGTGTACGTAAATTTAGTTTTTAATTAAAAAAATACTTTTCTAACGAATTTTTTATTTAAATGATTCATTTAACTTTATAATATAATTAGATTAAAAAAGTGTAAGAATATTAATATTTATTGAAAGTATATGCTACTTAATAACATCAAATCAGTACCTACTCTACAGTATAGAATTAGTTACAGTAACGTAGGAGTGTGCACTAACCTATTTATACCAATGATCTATTCATGCATCAATTTTATGGCAAAGATGACAAACCCACTAGACACTAAAAGAAAAACATTAAAAATGGTATTTAAATAGTACAGATATTCAAGAAATATGATTTGTAAACAATTCATATCAATAATGAATTAAAACTATTTAATATTTTAACATTATATATAGATCACATTATTTACTTATTAGATACACATATCATATCATATATAAAATACTTTAAAAATGTATAATGAGTAGATTTAATAGGCCTCGATAAGTTGACATAGTTGTAAATAAAAACGTAATTTAGAATTGTTGACCCAACTAAAGGTTAATATTAGTATAATATACTAGAAATGTATCACGTTCCATAGTTTATTCAAAATTTCTAATTGAAAAAAAAAATTATTAATAATAATTTTCAAATGAAGACCAATTAGGTGTTCACAATAATAGGAAAAATGACCAAAAACAGGTTTTAATTACACTATTTACGAAGTTTGAACTATATTTAAGTGACGATCGTGAGAAACGAAATTATAAAAAAAAGGTCGAACATAAATATATTGTTTAATACAAGTTCCGTGCAAAAAATAAAATGGTTGTAAGGTTGCACATAAGAAAATAGGAAATGCGTGCGCCGGGCGTTGGATAACTTCCGGAAAAAAGTCGGTCAGCGTTATAAATTTACGTGTAGGTATCTATATTATACAACTACGCACTTCCGTTCTCGTAGTCTTTTGTTTGACTAATGGGTTATGAGTTTATGACTATTAAAGTATTATAGTAATGTCGATAATGTACCTTTTATTTATATTAGATTAGTATGTATTATATTCAAATCGATTCTGATCGCCACCCGGGGGACTTATCATCATCTGGGATGTATACTGCGAGTATACGTATGACTAATACTTTAATGAGTATTATCGAGGTGTGGAATGGTCTTTTAATTCGTTATTTGTACATTTTGCACACGGTTTTTCGTATTCATCGTTATATGTTATGAAAATGAATTACCTATTTATTATTTAATAAATTATTACAGATTGAATTACGTACCCATATAACAATAAAACGATATAACACTTTGTGTAAAATAATAACTATTGTCTCTTTAAATATATGTATTATGTAGTTATTTATGTATATTATATAATATTTAAGTATTCGGTTTTCGGTCTCGAAGACGTAAATAGACTATTATAACATTATTATACAGTGTATATCTCTAAATGTAATTTTTCTACCAATGATTAGAATATCAACCGAAAACGTCTTGACGTAATTGTCAGCGATTAAGGCGCCTGCCGCGGCGTACCTTCACACATAATCGACGCCGAGAAAATGACTTCATCCCGTGACGGAGCACGATGAGGTGCAAGGCTGTTATAGGTACATAAAATTCGAGTTTTTGTGTGACGGATGACGAATAACCCATATAAATTAAAAGAAACCGCCCACGGAAATTTTTTACCAATGAACTTTTTCTTGAGTAAATCACAGTATAATATTACATATTTTGGTGCACATTTGGGTATGATAATATCCACGCAACAAACCCGTAATTAATAAAAATACTTTAACGAATGTGTCAAATAACGTACGTACGTTGCTACAAAATGCATAGGTACTTAATGGTTTTAAACATTTAAGTCAAAAAGTAAACAAAGGAAGTAATTTTTTTTATATATATTCATAATTATTTATTTTTAATTTTTCTTTATTATTCTGGTTTTTTTGATTTTTTGTGATATAAGTGTACAACTACGAAGACAATCTGTGTAAATATTTAATTATAGTGTATTAAATTGATAAATAAAAACTGCTTTAGAATTTCGTATTCCAGTGATATTATTGACGATTCGAAAAAATAATCCAAATATTTTAAAAATACAAAATATTATATTTAAATTTAATGTATCAATATGCAAATTACTTACACACAAACTGTTAAGAAATTCTATAATGTTCCACTGATCCACAATAATATGCCAATTAAAAATAGTTAATAAGTATATTTTCATTATTTCTATTAAAATAATTTTTTCTTATCTAACTCTTTTTTTCCGTTCATAAAAAAATGCAGGTGTTTTTAAATTTTTATATTATTAAAAAATAATAAGTGTAGATTTAAAAAAAAATTAGATACCATTACATAATACAAGTTTATAATATACCTATTAGACACAGACATATTATTATAATACGCCGAGCGCGACAATTTCAATATATTTTTCTTATAAATCCGTTAAATAAGTTTGCAAACCCATTTTGTATTGATTTGAAAAATAGCCTCCAAATCCTCAGAAAGTTTAAGCTACGTGTAGATTTAGCCACATCGATAAAAAAAAAAATATATGGTAGTCGCTATATTATAAAGTGCAGTTTTGACAAAAATTAACGTAAATCAAGTGGAACTGCAATACGCGAATCAATCATGTCCGAATTTATACTTATCTATATTAATATTATACATGTAGACCTACTTTGCAGATTGGGTCGGAAGACAACGACCACGGCGAACAAGATAAGATTTCGATCTTGCACTTTTCGCGTCTTTTCACGTTCGTCGAGGGTGAAAAACAATTAAAAAAAATTTTCACTGGACTCGGAACGTGGTCGCGGACACCTCGGGTAAGAATGCGTTTTATTAATATTATTTATGATAATAATAAAAATTAACAATTACGACGATACGTACACGCACGGCGCACGCGGTTACGGTTTATAATTAAACACTCGATTATTATTATAATAATATATTGAATTTTGGCGCGCGATGCAACACACGAGTTAAAACTGGCGGGCTGTTCGCCGCGGTACCGGGGACACGGGACGTGTGATACGCGCGTGTTCTCCTACTCTACGGACGCCGGCACACCAAAGACTGAAGACGGCAGCGGCGACGATGCGTACCGACAGAGCGCACATCCAAAATAATATTATACGTTCCCCCCTCCTCCCATCAACCGTTGGATCACGTCGTTCGTTTGATTTTCATTTTCCGTCGTTTTCAACATAATGTTATTGTAATTAATTGATGAACTGTCGTGTGACCGTAAAGATAAACAATTAATTGATTTATGACGACAACTTGCGAGAATCCCGGAGGTGTACCCCGAGGTAAACATTTTAGAAATATCGAAATTTGCCATTTTTCAATATTGCGGTAGTACTTTTCGTACATTAATCTCGTACTTTTCGATTTTATTTTGTGTACTGCACTATGTGACGACACTGGGTAAGTGTATCGATTATGCGAAGTTCAGGTTTAAAAAATATCGGTTATCTAAATAAGGTATAACATTATGTTGGTCAAGGAGAGAAAATTAAATTAAAGTACTAAACAATAAACTCAATAATTCCTTGCAATAGATTATCGGACGGCATATCATTTTTTACTTTTCTACGGGCGTTTTATGTTCTGTTATGCAGATTGCACATAACCTCCATAAAACGCACGACGTAAGTTCATAATTATCATGTATTTCGATATTCTTATTTCATTTTATATGGATTTAAACGGATATAAAACTTTAACGAGTAACGAACAATCATCATAATATTTTCCTACGCGAAAAAAGTTTTTGAATTTGAATGCGTCATTCTCTATGAAAACCACTAACCACTCGTCCTTATATTATACACCACGCGAATAAAAATAGGTAATATATTTTGATTGTGAAAAAAGCAATTTATATTGTAATTAAGTAATAAGTACTTATCTGTAGATTGAAAATTATCAATATTACACTAATTAATAATTATTATAAAATTTTAAATTATAAAAATTTTTTTCTTTCTTTTAATTAACACATAAATCTAAATAATATAACAAACACAAACAGTGGTAATAGGTAAGTAGTTAAGTATATTAATTTTTTTAATGTTTTGTAATTCATTTTTCGTAGTATCACAATATTTTACATATTTTATTCAAATTAATAAAATCAATGTTTTTCGCCGTCTTGTGCACATGCAAGATGTTATATTTAAACGAGTGTTGTATTGCCTATTCGCCAAAAAGTAAGGTTACACTGTTAAAAGTATTTATTATAAATTCCCAAACTACGAAAAAAAAATTAAATATAAAAAAGATAAAAAGTAGATAACTACTCTACTACTCTACTGTACAGTAAGTATCGAGTGTACCTATTCAATGAGTAAATCACAGTAATGTAAGTGTTACATTTGAATTCATGGATAAATCACTGCATACAAAAAACGATTCTAAGCGAAGACGATTTGTCGACATATTACTTAGTATATTTTATGATATATTTATATGAAGTGATCTATTTAACGTAAGACGCTCATTATTTTAAAGAAATTCTCTAATTTTTCTTTCACATTATCTTAAGCTGTCGAAAAACAATAGTATAAAGCCCGTACATGGTAAGCAGAATATTACCTACTCACCGGATTTTCTCAGATCCACTGTAGTCTTATGATCGCTGTAGTCACCAAATCGTCCGAATCGTCGTCCCGTTCTAATCCTGTATCGGACACTATTCGGGACCTGTGACGGCTCTAAGTCGGCCAGCTCAGCCGACCGTCCTTATAATATCTGTACTTGGACAATGACAATTACCGTTAAGGTCGAAAATAGACGTCGGACAGACAGTCGTCGTAACGCGGACATCGTGTATTCGTGTGCGACAGCTTTCCATCAGTTATAGGCCATGTGATTTATGATTGTGGACACATCTATCGAAAATCAACCTCCGAAACATTCACAAAGTCCCCGAAAAACTGTCATTGGTCTTCTTCGAGCGTGTCAACACGATTTGGCGCGCTGCTTTATTTTGGAAAACGGTGTTACCAGAATGTGAATGACTTATTGCGGTCGCTGGGATATTTTTGTCATAATATGGACGGCTGATAAATTGAAATTATAAACCCTATTAAATCGGATTTTTATCTTGTGTGTCCGGTGTCGCAAGTAATATGAATTACAAGCTAATCGGTACTGTGTCAACCCAAATTGTTTTTCTTCATACAAAATATTATAACAGTTATTTTCTGTTTTTTCTTAATACAATTTGTGGCTTAATTATTATTATGGTTTTTTATGAACTTCGCAAAATGTTGTGTTTGTATATCCAACGACCAACATTATGCAATAGTTATTTCACATAATGTTTTAAAGTCTGTTAACTTATATAGAAGCTATGTGTATTTAGTGTACAAGATAAGTAAGAATATTTTTTTAAACTAGACAATGGATTATTGTATATGTACCTGAACACTTTTCTATTTTATTATAATACACACACACATCCACATATATGATATATTATAATGTATTTATATATCCCAGACATTTGTGTGATCTATATTAATCGTTTATTTTTGATTACTTACATTTAACAAAATGTATAATATAAATAATATAATAATCCTTATAGAATATATTTCTCAATTATATAAAAAAGAACCCTCATTAATTGGTGAATGATAAATTTTGATTATTTTATTATTATTAATACTATAAATCATAATAATTATTGACATGTCTTATAACAGATATTTATTTTCTAGCTCATATATAGTCACATGATGAAATACGTATATAGTGAGTAATAACTCAATTTAATACATTATACAGGTATATACAGGATGTCCCGTGAGGATTTACCCAATGTGATACCTCTTGAAATAATAGAGATTTACATAATTTTGGTTTTTTAATAAGATTCACAGGGACAATAACTACAAATAGGCATTTCATGTTTTAATTTATATTAATGTTTTGGTAAAAACTTAAAAAATATATTTTTTTATGTAATTATTTTCAAAAAATTGAAGATAGCCATTTTGTAGAGATTATTTTTCTGAAAATATTGACGTTTCAAAATTTTAATTTCATTAATCTCCTGATTTTTACTATTTTTTCTAGTTTCTAGAAGCCGGCCGATTAGTTCGCCGACCACACGAATACGCGCGTCATTGCTTGATGCAATAATACTACTAACGTATTAAATAATTCGCATATTTTTTGAAACTAGAAAAAATATTAAAAATCAGGAGATTAATGAAATTAAAATTTTGAAACGTCAATATTTTCAGAAAAATAATCTCTACAAAATGGCTATCTTCAATTTTTTTGAAAATAATTATACATAAAAATATATTTTTTAAGTTTTTTACCAAAACATATTAATATAAATTAAAACATGAAATATTTGTAGTTCTTGTACCTGTGAATCTTATTAAAAAACCAGAATAATTATTATGATATCTCCATTATTTCAAGAGATATTGCAATGGGTAAATCCTCACGGGACATTCTGTATAATATGGTTAATATAAACATTTAATATTTTGTATTTTTTGTGAGTAGGCATTCATTAACCGATATTATTTTATTTGTTTTTCAATGTTATATTGTACCGGTCCAATTATCCACGGATTCATTAATGTAATTATAATAACGAATACCTATAACAAAACATTTTCGTTCGAACACAACATATATATATTTATCATATAACGAGATTGTAAACAAACCGTTTGCTTTATAATGTGTACAATGTACAAGCTACAGACATATAAATAGTATAATAGGTACATATGTGAGTATAAAATATATAAATCTGGGAGAAAGTTCACCGGGGGGCACTAAGTATACGTAAACGTACTCATGTGTATAATATAGTTATCGTGAGTATATTATACACGTTTAGGTAAGTTATTGTATGTATAACTATAAAATTAAAAATATTGTGTTTGTTTAATTGGTGTACTTACTCACTGCTGCAACCGACAGCCCCTTCGAGTCGCGTTATATTATTACGGTGCGCTTTTTTTATTTTAATACACAAAAACGTGTTTAATATATAATACGTTTTGTACAGAGAGTCGAAAGATAGGTATTACGCACAAATGGGTCGTGACTATGTAGAAACCGACGAATCTAATATTAAAGATAATACATTATTACATGATTTAATAGTACGTTATTGAAGATTTTCCAATTATAAGTATACTCTTTAGGTATATATAGGGCTTACATTGTAGGCATAAAGTATAATACCAATTACTAGCTATAGGTATTATTCATAGTGTTCATGTATTATTGGCCCAACTAGAAACATTTTTTTTTTTTGAAGAGGTAGAGGTGTAGCCCAACAACCCCATAAATAAATTTGTGAAATCAGAGACGTATAGAACTACTATACGGTTTTTACCCCTATAATTCCTTTTAACAGATTTTTCTATACATAACTATTAACTATAGATAAAAATAAATCAGAATAATCAGATGATTCAGATGGTAATTATATAATCATATTAAATTATTAAAATAATATTAATTGTATGACCTTAACATTTAACAGTTATAGTTAAAATACAATATACATCATGATTCTTTTTAAAGTATACAATATTGTTTTTTCAAAAAGTATTATCGTTTTTGTAAATATTTTATTTAATTTTTTTTTTAAGTTATTAGTTTATTACAAAACAACATTTTTGATGTGATTTTTTTTATTAGCGTTATCTTTTTATATTTTTTTTAATGATACCATAAATTTTTTTATTTCATATTCCGCAACGATAGAAGTATATTTTTCTGAGAATTACATTATTACAATACAAACAATTTTAGTTTTGAACGATTATTATTTAGGAGTTTATTTCATTTATTTCAACATTGTACAGTTTTTATAAAAAATTGTATAATTCTAAGGTAATATTTAGTGTTAATTATGGCTTATTTCACTTAACATTTTCTAGAAAAATATAGATTTCATGAAAGCAATTTAGTAGATGTAAAAAAGATGAAAAAGTCTATCGATATCCAACATTATATATTAAAAGTAGCATATTATTTGTGTCACGTAACTTACCATTATTATTAATGTTAAAACTATTTTTTTCATAAATTAATAATTAATAAAATTGATATAACTTGTTTTTTTACTTATTATTATAGGGCCCGGATTTAAATCTACAATTTACCTAAAACAATTTTGATTATAAATGTCAACGTTTCGTAATGTTAGATTCTATAGTTAATTGTTTTTTTGCATTTTTTTTCATATTTGATAGAATTTGCGTCTGTAAAGATACCTACTGTCGATTATAAATAACCCATTATAATAATGTATACATCTTTAAGTGATCGACATCGTTATCGAAAGTTGACAACAAATATTGGATTTTCTAGTGGTAAATTTGTTATTACCCAAACACGTCCACATTAGATATCAGTATATTATGTACACATATATTGAACAATACGTATTCGAAAACTTTAAATCGAATTTTATAATTTCATGCTAGGTAGTACTCGTCAAATAATAATAATTTTATATAAAACATAATACATCATTTATAATAAAATATTTAAACACGATTTCATTAAAATAATGTTATTTTGAATTTTAAAATAGTAATAATAATAATAATAATAATAAAATATAATACTTTAATTAATTTATAATACTTTTATACTTACACAATGTCATTAAAAATTTTATTTCGCATTTTTTTTTTTTTAAACATTTTTATACATAATATATTTATGTAATATTTTTTATCAAAACCGTAGTTTGTTAATTTGTAAAAAAATCATTTTGCATATTTATGATATAAATCTGCATATTTTATAGATTTTTATTCCATATAAAACCGGGCCACTACTTATTAAAAAAACAAAGATCATAATTTTTTTTATGTAAAACATGGTTTTTACCAGCATATTTTACCGCTCATTAAGTGTTTTTAAGAACATATTTCGTGATTTTATAATACTTATTAACTCCGGCCACTACAATAATAAGTAATATCAAACAAATAATTTAAAAAACTTAAAATCAAAAATAACAATTTCCTAGTTCCTAAGTTTGTTCAGAGGTGGAAATATACCCATAGGCGCAAATAGTGTTTGAAATTTTGGTGGGCAGTAGATCAAGTCAATACTGGATACATTTATAATGCTTTTAAATGATGACAAAACATCGTTAGTTTTTCGGTGGGGGGGGGGGGGGTGCTATAGTATATCTACAACACGATAAGGTACCTGCATGTCGTGTGACTTATTAATTATTATCACGTATACCATCATTTTTTTTCCTTTTTTTAGCGTGACTATTTTTCAAACTTGAATTACTGTTATTATTAGGTATATTAGGTATAGATACAGCACCGCGAACAGTATTGGTCTGGTTTACCGTACAATATCTATGCAATCTGCATATTTAATAAAGATCGTATCTATCAGTCTGATAGTATCAGGACCTCAAGTGAGTTAATATTTTTTTCAATAATAATATTATCTCGATGACGAACAACCGACAGGACTGATTTTAATATAGTAAGATCATATTATATATTATAATTTATAGATCTCACACCATAAATAACGATAAAACCGTCCTGACACAATACATTATAGGAAAATAGGAGCAATATGATTTTAAAAGAATTTGCCGATCAATCTACCATACACGGTCTTCACTATGTGAGCAACGTCAAAGGTCACTGGACGGAAAGGTGAGTATACCATATACTTATTGTTGTATACGTACTAACGTGAAACATATACATACTTTAAAATTTAAATAAACACAAACAAATTATAATTTCAATGGTATATCTTTATTCAAGCACATATAAATTCGTCCTCTGATAACAGTACTTTCCGTACCGTGACTTTCGGTAAGACTAAGAATCCCTTGTTCACATTCCGATAGATTTTCTCTTAAATATCTAATACATTTATTGTCTCCGTTAATTTGCTTCATTGACCTAAATTCTATAATTATTGTCTAGTATTTATGTTGTTTATTGTTTATTCTAATATGTGTCCTATTGGCATATACCACACTATATGTATACGCTACAGCCTATGAGTAGATTTAATGTAATATATTATTATGTATCAAAGGCCAAAATTGTATAAGAACTGAGAAGTAATGATAATATTGGTAGAAATATATAATCCTATATCCTTATAATTGAACAGATATAATATTACAGATTAGTTTTAAGATTTAATTGATATTTATTGGTATTATTGAATAATATTCTTGGTGTACGAGTACTAAGTATATAATATAAAATTATGAATAAAAGCCTGAAACGGTAAAAATGCTAAAAATCGAAAAATAATAAATTATTACCTTTTGGTACACCAATTTCATGCATATATACGTACATATACATTAAAAAAAAATTACTTTGTCATTATATTTTATTTACAATTTAATCTTCTGTCTAGAATTAATAATTCAAGTATACCTAGCCAAATTAGAGCTATTAAACAGATAATAAATTATATATTTCGTTTTTCTATCATAAACTTCATAATATACAAGATTAATCACCCTCATTCTGCCTTTTAATAGTGAATTTATTAAAACTATTTAAAACTTTTAAATATACTTAAGGGTCAAATTTTCAAATTAGTTTTTAACCATCTTGAATGTTCTGTAGAAATACCTACAAACTTTTTTGTTGATTGAGAATCATTTTTTCCACTTGTAATTATTTAACTATTTAAGTATTAACTGTTAAGGATAATAGTCCAATATTAATACAAATAATTTGATTCTTATCATAAAATAATAGAATTTTATTACAAACAGGTTGTTTTGGTTAATTTGTTGTATTCTGAGTTGGTTTGGTTCCGCGTTGTTGATGATGAACTCCTGGGAATCGTATCAGACGAACGCTATTAGTTTCGTAGTGGAAACCAGCTCGTTGGAGTTTCAAACGACTTTTCCTGCGGTCAGCGTATGCGAAAAGAATAACGTTGATAACATTGAGAAATTGGCAAACAAGTTAAATAGATTTTAATTTTCAACCGCTTCACCATTGATTATTTATTATTATCATATCCTATAGTACATGCAATAGTCAATAAGTATTAAGTATAATATAATAATAATATATTATTTATTTACAATAAATAGTTGTCGGTGCTTGACTACTTGGAAATAAAATATAATAGATGGCTTACAATTTTCGTTACTTTCTAACTAAATATTATAACTAATATAATCAGAATTTGCTATCCTTAACCAAAAATTATCATTATTATATCTTTAAACTCGTAATACAGACCAATATAATGTAATTATGTAAAAAAAAAACCGTAAAAAAGTGGTTACCGCATTATGCGACCTATAGTACGATTAACTATCTGAAAATGTAGTTGTACTACTCAATCGGGGTTGTCCTGAGTCAAGTACTGACAGTTGTACTAATTTTATTTAACAAAGTTATTGATATTGAGTTTAGGATTTTTGGTAACAATAGGAGTTTCAATTTGGACGAGATTGTAAAAGAGATAACTTACTTCGAAGGAAAAATTAATTCAAATAATATTAATGAATTTTGTATGACTGGACAATATAATTGCCCGAAAAATAATTTCAGTAAAATAGTTATGTCTGTGAGTGGTCGTTGTTTTTAAATAATTATTTGCACACGAATAACTAAACAAAAATTGTTATATCAATATATCATATTATACCTATAAGTATTTCGAATAGTTAATAAAATATATGTATTCAATTTTTATTCAGACGAGAAGTACTTGCGATGAAGTGTTTTTAAATTGCATTTGGAAAGACAATCGTGAGTTTGATTGTTGTAAGCATTTTGTTCTTACTGAAACAGAACTAGGAATTTGCTACACACTTACAATGGAAAACGAATCGTTAGTATGGCACATAATATGGCCATGTAAATATGTAGTTATAAATGAAAAACTAACATACCCATTAAAATATTGTAATTTTTAATGTACGAATTAATTATTACAGGCCAGATTCTGATGATTACATTAACATGTATTCAAACCGGGAAACTGGTCCAAGCAATTTACTCATAAAATTGTCATCGCCTAGTCAGGTGATTCAAATTTATATTATGCCAATTATAATGATTAATGACTGTTCATACCAACCAAATCGTTATACTAAAACATTGTAAAACTTAATACTTTATGCTATGCATTGTATTTACAAAATTTGAAAATACAGGGTTTTAATAATTATTATTATTGTATCTCTATTATTTTTGACATAGCCGTAGTTCTGGTATTAGTATGAGTTTTGCGAATCTAAATTTTAGTAAATACTTAAAAGTTAATCTATATCACCTTTATGTGTTTTACAATCATCTTATTCTTTAGTATGTACATTGTGCATAGGTTTTTATTCACTCAGTAGTAGACGTACCATATTATAATTCAATAAGTAATGACATTTTACCTGCCATGATGGGTATTTTTAATCGACATAAGTTTGTTATTAAAGACATTGAAAATGAAGACGAAGTCAAATTGGTTAGCATTACAAAACGCAGGTGAGAAAATTTTTCCTATGATATTTAATCACTATAACATCTATTTATAAGTATTTGAAAAACTTATAATAAACATACATTTTGCTACATTTAAAGTCGATAAATAAATATAATTTGTATAACAAATAAATTGATATAACTAAACTGTGGCATATTTGAAATAATTTTTCATGGGGGGGGGGGGGGGGCAAAATACGAAAATCTCTCAGCTGTTAAAATATAAGGAAATTTGAATACAATAGTTTATTTTTTTTTAATTGGTTAAGGTTTTAGATACTTGTTCAAACTTGTTCAATTATGATCCAAAATAAATGATCAGGAGTTTAAATTTTAATATAATATAGTCTGTCTATAGTCATAGGTAGTCACAAAATAATTATAATATAAACTCTATATCTCATTTTTCGTGACAGCAAAGATATAAAATGATCTCATCTATTTGAATGTCATGTCTATGAATATTTAATAAAGCCAATCCAACTAAGCGATCTTGTCCCATACTCGACCTCATTACCTCAATCAAGTTTCTAACCAAAGTTGAAAAAACAAGGCATTACAAAATAATGAAATTATCAACGCATGATAGGCGAATATGTACTATTTTATAGTCATAATACTCATAATAATGGAATTTAACTCATAATTACAGCTTCCGCAAGACAGTAAAAAAAAAAAAAAAAAAATACGCCATTGAACTATATTCATTTATTCATAAAAAAATATAATTTGATTTAATGATTTGTTATTTTAATAAAATGTGATAGTAATGTTACAATATTTTTATACAAGTTTAGATGCAGATTTCCATTAGAGAATGAACTAGTTGTCAGTTCAAAATACAGTTATAGTTCTTGCATTGTAGACTGTCGTCGTAGAAAGCAACTAGAGATGTGTAATTGTACTTCTCATTTAATGCCTAACAGTAGTATGTTTTCCTAAAAATAATATAAAATAAAAAAATATATAATTATAATAATAAACAAAATAATATGGAATTTTTATAGAAGCAAGTGAACAATGTGATATTAATGGACTTATGTGTTTAAATACACATTATGCAGAATTATCGGTGTTAAAAAGGAAGGAAAGTAAACGTCCGGGTTTAGAATGTCTTTGTGTACCCTCCTGTATTGAACCTGAAATAAATATTATAACAGTTGAATCATTTAAGTAAGTTTTCTTACAAATTTCAAAAACAAAACATTAAATTATTTAATTTTATAGAACTAATGAAAATGAATCAATTATACAATTAATGATGGACCATTTACCAGCAGAGCGGCTTAAACGAAATGTCGTTAGAGGAAGATTAGACATCTTAGGTAAAGGTGTTAAAATGTAGTTAAATCAAATGTTTAAGATTATTTTATTATATATCATTATGAACTAGGAAGTATGATAATTGTTAAATGATAAATGCTAGTATAGCCACAATAAAGAAATTTGAAACATAAATGCATTTTACTATTTAAATAAATAATTGATATTTAGTATTAACATTTCATTTTACCTAATTCGTGTATAGATCATTTAATGTACAATTATTTTCATTATTGATTAATGAATAGAATTTTTTGATTAAATTATTATCTAGCTTGACACTCGGCTTTATTTAACAGCTATTTAATTATCTTAATAAACCTTTTGTATGTCATAACTCCACAATATGTAAAAAAAAACGACAATAAATTAATGTTAACTTCTATTTTTCAAAATTTATTTATTAAGATGTATTTTACAGTTTCATTGGGAGGATCTTTTACATTATTTGTTGGAGCAAGCATATTAAGCTTTTTGGAAATTATTTACTTTTTCCTTATACGTATGCGCAATGTTAAAATTCCAAAATTAAAAAGATCTAATACGTCAAAATGTGAATTCAAGATAAAATAATAAATTAGTAGAATAATAGGTAAATAACAATCTATATTTCATTATAATATGTCTAACATTTATTTTATTTATTTAGGACAGAACAAAATTTAGATACACATATTTTATATTATTGAAGTCATATTATACAAAATACAAATGATTAAAATAACAAACAAAGAATGTTATTTATAAATATTACTAAAATATTAGTTAAATCAAATTTAATTAATTATTATATACTATACGCTTTATTCTGTAAATTATTTTATATAATTACTTATGTATTTAAGCATGCAAGTAAAATACGCTCAAGATGAGTCTCTAATGGTAACATTAAATAAGTTGGCATTTTAAGTATCTATATAAAACAAATAAAAAAAATATTACCAAATATAAGCTTATTAAATATATAAGTAATATTATAAACTTACTACAAATACTGATTTATCTTCATCAAATAATATTTCAAATTAAGGAATTTTTTCGAGTTATTGGTGGTATTTAATTTCTTTGTGTGATCTTATATTCATCGTTTTTGTTTTGATTACTTAATAAAATTTTATTTAAATAAAATATTATATTTTAGGAGTATATTTCAACATTTTCAGTTTTTAGAGCAAATTTTATAATTCTATGATAATATATAGTGTTTATATGGCATATTTAACTATACAATTTATAGAAAAATATAGATTTTATTGAAGCTATTTAGTAGATGCAAAAAAGATGGAAAAGTCTACCTACGAGTATATCCAACATTATTATGTTTTAAAAGTAGCATATAATGTGTGTCACTTATTTTACTACGATCGTTAATGTTAAACTATTTTTTTTTCATAAATTAATAATTGAATAACATTGATATAACTTGTTTTTATGCTTATGAAAAACAAAAATCATAATTTATTTCTATAAAACATTGTTTTTACTAATATATTTCGTGATTTTTTAATGTTTATTATTTATTAACTCCGACCAGTACACTAATAATAAGTAATATCAAACAAATAATTTAAAAAACTTAAAATCAAAAATGACGATTTCCTAGTTCCTAATTTTGTTTAGGAGCGGAAATATACTGCACTACTATAGAGGTAATAGAAAAATTAACTTTTAGATATACGACTGTGCATATATACACATAAATACATTATATTATATAACCGCCATCATGGTATTATAATAATAATATATAATATTTATAATATAAGTTATAACTAATAAACAACAGAATAAGGTACCTGTATGTCGTGTGACTTGATAATTATTATCATGTACACCATCATTTTTTTCCTTTTTTAGCGTGACTATATTTTTCAAACTTGAATTACTGTTATTATTAGTTATATATACTGCACCTCGAATAGTATTGGTCTACCGTGCAATACCTATGCAATCTGCATATTTAATAAAGATCGTATCTGATAGGACGCCGAATAAGTTAACATTTTTTCAATAATATTATTTCGATGACAAATAATGGACAGGACTGACATTAATATAGTGAAATCATATTGTATTATTATATTGAGTGCTGCTCTTACCGATTGCAAACTGTACTAGATCTCACCTCATAAATAACGAGAAAACCGTCCTGACAATACATTATAGGAAAATAGGAGCAATGATATTAAAAGAATTTGCGGATCAATCGACCATACACGGTCTTCACTATGTGAGCAACGTCAAGTGTCACTGGACGGAAAGGTGAGTATATTAAAATATCTATATAAGTGTACGCTATGCCGTTACGGTATACGGGTAAATTTAATAAATATATATTATGCATGTATATTAGGAACCAAAGGGCAAAGTTGTATAAGAAATAATGATACTGGGACGAGTGGGACGTATTTAGAAAAAAGTTTTAGGTGGAGTTTTTGAAAATCAGTTATTGAAAAGTAGAACTTTTGTTAATAAATATACAAAACTGTTTTATGATAATTAGGTATTCTTACAATACTTTTTAAAATATAAACATTGTTAAAACAATATTAACATTAAAATTGAATAAATAAATAATCATACAAAAACCCAAATATTTCGAGGCGTATTTAAACACCCAAAAGTCCCAAAACACCCACAGGCCACAGCCCTGTGTACGTACCTGATAATATAGGTAGAAGTATAATATAATTTGATGTCCCTATATAATTGAACAGAAATATTACAGATACATTTTAAGATATAATTAATATTTATTGGTATTATTATTTATTGAGGAATATTATTTGATATACGAGTACTAGGTAATAGATATATAGTATATACGTATAATATGATGAATAAAAGCCTGAAACGGTAAAAATGATAAAATCGAAAAAGAATAAATTATAATCTATTGACTATTGGTACCATATAGATACCTATGTACATACATATAAAAAAATTATTTTGGTTTTATATTTTACTTACAATTTAATCTTCTGTCGACTGTATGGATTTAATAATTCAAGTATACCTATATTACCTAGCTAAATTAGAGCTATTAAATAGGTAATAAATGATATATTTCGTTTTTCTATCATAAATTTTATAATATACAATATAAATCACCCCCCCCCATTTTACCTTTTAATAATTAATTTATTAAGACTATTTAAAACATTTAAATATACTTAAAGACCAAATTTTCAAATTAGTTTTTTACCATCTTAAGAATATTTTGTAGCAATACCTACAAACTTTTTTGTTGATTGAGATTATTGAGAATCATTTTTTCTATTTATTAAGGAATAAGGATAATAGCCCAATCCCAATATTAATACAAATAATTCGATTCTTATCATAAAATAATAGAATTTTATTACAAACAGGTTGTTTTGGTTAATTTGTTGTATTCTGAGTTGGTTTGGTTCCGCGTTGTTGATGATGAACTCCTGGGAAGCGTATCAGACGAACGCTATTAGTTTCGTAGTGGAAACCAGTTCGTTGGAGTTTCAAACGACTTTTCCGGCGGTCAGCGTCTGCGAAATGAATAACGTTGCTAACATTCAGAAATTGGCAAACAAGTTAAATAGATTTTAATTTTCACACGTTGCACCATTGATTATCTACTATGTCTATATCATATCCTATAATAATATATACAATAGTTGATAAGTATAATATATAATAATAATATATTATTAATTTATAATGAATAATTGTCATTTGTCGATGCTTGACTTAGAAATAAAAAATAATAGATGTACAACTCTGATAAGTGATAACACAAGAATTTAACTAAATAATATAACCGGGCATCGCCTATTTACGTAAAAAAAATTAATTCGTTTTGTGGACAGCCCATTTGTATCAAAATAAAAAAGGTACATTTTTTCCGACAGCCAATTTGCGCCAGATGTACCTGATATAATTATAATAAGGTAGGTAATATAATTTATTCTCAAATAACAATCGATTAAATAATAATTATCAGGCGTGAAGATTTTATTACAATTTTATTTAAATCGTAGTCAATTGTAGGAATTTTTTTTAAATAATAACCAATAATACATATTTTTTTGAAACAAAAATCAGTATTGGTATACTATAAACTATAGACTATAGGTAATAGTAGTTAATAAAAATAATAATATACAAAGTATTAAAATCTATAGACTTATAAAAATAACTTTATTAATTTATTTTACGTTACAAACACGACGTATTTAAAAATATGAATTAACCAAGTCGTTAATGTAAAATGTTTACTCAAGTAAATTTGGCACAAATGGGCTGTCAAAATAAGCATACCTTTAGTACTCAGTCAAGATTGTCTCAAGTCAAGTATTAGTAGGCGAGTACCTACTAGCCGTCGTATTAATATTAAATACCTAATACAATTATTGATATTGCGTTTAGGATATTTGGTAACAATAGGAATTTCAATTTGGATGAAATTGTAAAAGAGATAACTTACTTCAAAGGAACTTCCTATTATATCAATGAATTTTGTATGACTGGACAATATAATTGCCCGAAAAATAATTTCAGTAAAATAGCAATGTCTGTAAGTGGCCGTTGATTTTAACTAATTATTTGTACACGAATAACTAAACAGAAATTGTAATATCATACCATACCTATTAGTATTTTGAATAGTTAATAAAATATATGTACCTAATTAATTTTTATCCAGACAAGAAGTACTTGCGATGAAGTATTTTTAAATTGCACTTGGAATGACAATCGTGAGTTTGACTGTTGTAAGCATTTTGTTCTTACTGAAACGGAACTGGGAATTTGCTACACACTTACAATGGAAAACGAATCGTTAGTATGGCACATAATATGGTCATGTAAACATGTACCAAGTTATAAATGAAAGACTTACATAGCATTAATATGTTGTAATTTTCTAATCTTAATTATTTTTACAGGCCAGATTCTGATGATTACATTAACATGTATTCAAACCGGGGTACAGGTCCAAGCAATTTACTCATAAAATTGTCATCACCTAGTCAGGTGATTCAAATTTATATTATCCCAATCATAATGATTAATGACTGTTCATACCAGCCAAATTGTTGTACTAAAACTTATATAACTAAATAAACTCAATACTTTGAGCTATGCATTACATTTACAAGATTTGAAAATATAGGGTTTAATGATTATTATTATTAAACATCTACTATTTTTAACATAGCCGTAGTTCTGGTATTAGTATGAGTTTTGGTGATCTATATCACCTTATGTGTTTTACAATCATCTTATTCTTTAGTATGTACATTGTGCATAGGTTTTTATTCACTCAGTAGTAGACGTACCATATTATAATACAATAAGTACTGACATTTTACCTGCCATGATGGGTATTTTTAAACAATATAAGTTTGTTATTAAAGACATTGAAAATGAAGATGAAGTCAAATTTGTTGGCATTACGCAACGCAGGTGAGAACATTTTTTCTATGAAAAATATATTATATCACATTTTGTTACATTTAAGGTTGACAAATAAATAAAATTAGTATAACAAATAGATTGATGTTGTAAACTATCTTTATTTATTTATAACAAAATATAATTTTATTTAATGATTTGTTAGTTTAATAAAATGTGATAGTAATGTTACAATATTTTTACACAAGTTTAGATGCAGATTTCCATTAGAGAATGAACTAGTTGTCAGTTCAAAATACAGTTATAGTTCTTGCATTGTAGACTGCCGTCGTCGAAAGCAACTAGAGATGTGTAATTGTACTTCTCATTTAATGCCTAACAGTAGTATGTTTTCCTAAAAATAATATAAAATAAAAATAATATATAATAATAATAAACAAAATTATATGGAATTTCTATAGAAGCAAATGAACAATGTGATATAAATGGACTTATATGTTTAAATACACATTATGCAGAATTATCGGTGTTAAAAAAAAAGAAAAGTAAGCGTCCAGGTTTAGAATGTCATTGTGTACCTTCCTGTATTGAAGCTGAAATAAATGTCATTACAGTTGAATCATTTATGTAAGTTTGCTTACACATTTCAAAAACAAAACATTAAATTATTTAATTTTATAGAACTAATGAAAATGAATCAATTATACAATTAATGATGGACCGATTACCAGCAGAGCGACTTAAACGCAATGTTGTTAGAGGAAGATTAGATGTCTTAGGTAGAATTGTTTAAATTTAGTTAAATCATATGCATAAGATTATTTTATAATATATCATTATGAAGTATGATAATTGTTAAATGATAAATGCTAGTATAGCTACACTAAAAAATTTTAAACAAATTCATTTTACTATTTAAATAAATAATTTATAGTTAGTATTAACATTTCATTATGATTCCGGTATAGATCATTTAAAATACAATTAATATTATTATTGATCAATGAATAACATTTTTAAATTAAATTAGATTCAAAATGTATACTATTCAATCATATTTTTATATTTTTATAATTCTCAAATCTTTAATGTACGATTGATTGAATTATTTTTTTTTCTAGCTTGACACTCCACTTCATTTAAGAACTATTTAATTACTTTAACAGATCTTTTATATGTCATAACTCCACAATATGCAAAAATTGACATAAAAATAATGTCAACTTATGTTTTTCAAAATTTATTTATTAAGATGTATTTTACAGTTTCATTAGGAGGTTCTGTTGCATTATTTGTTGGAGCAAGTATATTAAGCTTTTTGGAAATTATTTACTATTTTATTATACGTATGCGCAATGTTAAAATTCCAAATTTAAAAAGATCTAAGACGTCAAAACTTGAATTCAAGATAAAATAATAAATAGTAGAATAATTGGTAAATAACAATCTCTTTTTCATTATAATATGTCTAACATTTATTTTATTTATTTAGGACAGAACAAAATTTAGATGCACATATTTTATTTTTTGAAGTCACATTATACAAATGCTTAAAGTAACAAATAAATAATGTTATTCTCATAATAAAATATTAGTTAAATCAAGTTTAATTAATTATTATATACACTTCATTCTATAAATTATTTAAGTATAGTTTTTTTTTATTTTATATACTTACTTATGTATTTAAGCATGCAAGTAAAATACGCTCAAGATGTGTCTCTAATGGTAACATTAAATGAGCTGGCTCTTCAAGTATCTATATAAAACAAACAAAAAAAATATTACCAAATATAAGCTTATAATAATATGTAAGAAATATTATAAACTTACCTCAAATGCTGATTTATCTTCATCAATTAATGTTTCAAACTCGGGAATTTTTTTCGTGTCATTGGTGGTATACCTAATTTCTTTGTTAGAAATTATACGTCCTAGAGGTGTTAGATTAGTAAAATTATCATCCACAAAAGCTTCAATCATTTTTTGGAGAGTGTCAGTCTTCTCAAACTTTAAAAGTTCCTAAAAGTAGAATCATTAGTACATTTATCCATTCTCAAGCATAAAATACAATAAATTACTTGTTGGTTGGTTAACATGTACAATGTAGAATTGTCCAACCAAGACGAATGTTGTCCATTTTGATGATTTGACTTTGGGGCAAATAATGCCCACAAAATAGAAGTGCTTTTGTCATTGTTGCCAAATATATTTTGTTTTTTATACACTATATTTTTGCTATTTGGAGTGAATACAAACACTAAAAATAAATAATATAATAGTTAAATATGAACTTCATGCAAATCATAGTTTACTAACAATCGTTATTAGTAGTAAAAATAGCCATATATTCTGACATTGGATCAGCTATTAATCTTTCAACTTGAACCCAAATAGTTGTAAGCAATGTCTCACTAAGCACATTCCATATTAAAAGTCTCGTGCTTGATGCAGCAACAAGCATCCAACTGCTTGCGTTTTTACCAAACTCTAAAAATCTATATGTATCAAAATAAAAGAATATAATTAATAACAAATAACACTACTTAATAATATCAATATAGTTAGATATTTATACTATAATACTATATTATATTATGACAAAAAACAAAAATTATAATAATAAAAAAAAGACATAAAAAATGGGCATGGTGACGTTAACCTAGTTACTGTTCTATTTGTATGCCTTTAACCAATCATGCAAAATAAAAAATACTAACTATAATTTTACTTGAATAAATAGATAAATTTACCTAATATGTTCAAACCCATGAGTAAGGCTTGTTTTGAAGTCATCTGAGTCGTCGAGAACTTTTAAAACTATACTTGGCCCAAAAGCAGCTGCCAATATACAACCATCCTCAGAGAAACTAATTGCATGTAATGGTTGATTATGATAAAGCTTGCTCGTATACTCATGTTGCCATGATTTAATTGGATCTAAAAATTATTAAATATAAATTTATCAATAATAATATAGTAAATAAAATATGAAGCATTTCAATATTTATTTTTAATACATTAATCAAGATATCAAGAAATATTTTCATATTTACTTTTTTCGTCTTCTGATAAATTATATGGAGACCAAAGTTTATATACATTTTCATGTAATGTGGCAACCATATGTAAACCGTCAGAATCTACTGATGGACGAAAACATAATTTTGAAATTCTATCTACAGAACTTGTGTAAGTATTTAATTTATAGCTAAAAAAATACAAATTTAATTTAAAAACAAATTTAAATAACAGATATTACTATATTAGTATATTACATTTGCAATTTTTCATTAAATGTCCAGAACTTAAGAACATCATCTACTACATATTTATCGTCAATTGGTCTTCGTTCAACCGTTGCCAGCCATGAGCTATCATCACTTATCGCCAATAAACAAACATCAGCATTGAATACATCTTGATCTCTTGTTCTGGTCGTAAAATTTTGACACACAATATCCAGCTATTAAAATACACAAACATAAATTTCATTACCATTGCCTACATATAAAATCAATATACTTAAAAAGAACAAACACTAACATTAAATGCTAGTTGTGATTGGTCGAGTGAAAAAAATTGAATATGGCCAGGCAATCCATTTGTTACAAGGGATCTTGAACGACTATCGAATGCAACACCTGCTGGAAAGACTTTTTCAAATTCATCAGCCTAAAATAAATTAAAAGTATTGATAAATCTTAAAAAAAATATTTAATTAAAATATTTACATTTGAAGCATGCACTCCCCAAGTGAATGTCTGTATAACAGAATGTATACGGTTTTGTGAGTTCACTATTATAATGCCTAAAAAATAAAAATTGAATGACAATAAATACTTTGATGTTTTTATTTAAATAATATATTTGACTAAGTAGCATTACTATTGCTTTGTGTAGACACGGCAACATATTGACTATCTTCTGTAACAGATAAATGAACAATATTGGCTGATAATCTAGGTAAATAATGTCTAGTTTCTGTATTTTCACAAAACCATTTGACCAGCACATTTTCAGCACCTCCACTATAAAAATTGTTACCTGAAATAAAATGTATTCATTTTACTATGTATTTAATTTTGTTAAAAAAATGGTTTATCTTACCACTACTGGTAAATATAACATCATTTACAGGAAGTGTATGCCAATGGTAAACAGTTTGAGATCTTGTATTTTTATGTGTTACATTATAATACAAAACAATTCTTCCCGTGTTATCTCCGATTGCAAGAGTATTAGAATTAGGATGGCATTGTACGACAGTTACTGTTCTGCCTGACCCTAATTTAATTCTACCAAGAGACATGTCAGTTAATAATAACACTGATTAAATATTTTTTAAATATTCTTATTTAAAACTAACATACTTATTTTTTTTATAATTCAATAAATTGTAAATATATATTATATTTTTATTAGCAAAGGCAATATAAGGTACATCTTCAAGACCTCCTATTGACCAAATATGTGGCAAATTCTCCAAACTAAAATAAATGTATACATTAAATATGATTTTTTTTTTTAATGGTTCTATCAGTTACTTTTCATCAAACTTGTGTAATAGTGTCCCTTCTTCCAATGCAAATAAACCAATATTAATATCATTGTTATTAGTTTCTAGTAATTTATATGATACAGCAATACAATCCACATTATAAGAGCAATAAGTTCTTGACAAACATTTTGCACTTACTACATGATATTTTTTTAAATCCAATTCCTTTAAACAAAAAAATGGTAATAAATAATTATTGAAATTATAAATACTAAGTTTAAATATTATTACTTGTTGCTTCAAAAGTTTGGCAGCTTGGGTTCCAATCAAATTCCAAAAAACAATAACAGCATTCAAGTGAATAGCAACCAATTGTTTATCATCAGATGGATGAAAACATAAGTTAACAATCCTACCAAAATTTTGATCAGCAGTGTAACTGGCAACTAATTTACCGGAGCTCACACTAAAACAATTGATGTCTGCACCACAGCCCACATATATGAATCTATATTTAATATTGAAAATTAAAATTTAATAAACAGTTAAAATATCAAATTATTTTCTAAAATATATTATTGGTTTACTTATTAAAGTTTAAAAATGTTTAGGTATATTTTCGGGTATATTATAATTAAACATAAAATACAATTAAAAAAAAAAAACAAAATTAATATCAGCCAAGTGAAAATAGGAAATTACCTATGAGATTTTCAATGTTATTTTAGGGGGGGAAGGGTCGGTAAAAGTTCAAAATGCTACACATCTTTAGATAGAAAATTGAATATTAATGTGATCATTTAAAATGTTATAATTTTATATTTTTTTTTCAAATTTCCCAGTGAGTCATCTAAAAAATCCAGAAAAATAAGCATCAGGCTGATATTTGGTTTTAAACAAACCTAGATATCTTCATATTTGATTGGAATCAGGTATATCAAATATATTTAATAGTTAAGAATCATAATATTTTTTTTTTGCAAATTTTATACAAGTTACGACTTGGCTCCTCAAGAACAAATGAGAACCAATACATTTGTATCAAGAATTAAAACCAGTTTGTAAATCAGATAGCCAGATAGGTAATATAATTTCATATAGACGTACAATCTTACGTTTATTTATCTACGTAATACCGTTTAGTAGTTAATATAGAATGAATATAATCTATTTTTACTAACCTCCCATTTTCAGAAAACAGTGGCGGATGACTTATGATACTCCCGCCTTCGACTTTTTTCACGACTATATTGTCTTCCATTGTGATTGTTTTAACTTCCTATACAAAACAGAAATCTAAACGGCGAACAGTCAACACTTATCCGAAGACATTGTATAGTAGTCACAATAATAATATCTAATAGGTAAGTCGTTAGTCGTTACTCGAAAGTAATAAAATAGTAAGTATAAATTGTTTATAAAAAAAATTATCAACTTTATACTATTTCAGTACCCACGTGAGAAGACGGGATATAATCACAAGATATGTCAACATTTCAGTTTCTTATCATCAAATGATTAACATTTTTGGTTTTCGTTCACACTGTCACACTGTAAAATAACCAAAAAAATATTCATGCTTGATTTTAAAATTCGGATAACAAATAACAATATTGAAAACATTCAAAACAACGTTAGACACGATTAACAAGTTACGATACATTAACTTAATTAACAAAACATTAAAAAAAAAGAAATTTATCTTTGCAAATTTCATTCCATATTTAGTAGTTGGTCAATTGCGGTAAAATTATGAGTTCATCGGAAACGGAAAGCGAGTTAGAAGGCGACGATGGTTACGATCAACTATATTCGGATTCTGATGCTGATGACATAGACTTGCCCAAATGGTACGAAAGCTTACCGTCGTTCGGAAATTGCACCAAACTTCCGGCGTCCGAAATCGAAGCCCTGCGATCAGAAGCGGAAAAAGTGTTGGAACATCAGCCACAGACCGATAAAAAGAAATCATGGATAACCGAGATCGCGAAACAAGGTACGTATTCAGACAAAATTGCAGCACTCACCATAAAGATCCAAGAAGATCCTTTGCACAACATCGCCGCGTTGCAGAATCTTGTGCACATGGTAAAAATTGGCAAAAAGCAACAGTGTTCTCTCGTCATTGATTCTTTAACAGAATTATTCACCAGAGTATTATTGAAATCCGAACTGTTACCTTTTGAACATCAACCGTTGAGCGAGTTGTCAAAGGTGGACGACTTGAAACAACGTAAGCTGTTGCTTAGCTCTTGGTTGTTTGAAGAAAAACTGAAAAATTTATACTCTGGTTTTGTCGAAGCTCTAAGTACTGTTGGATTAGACTCAGTGCCGGTAAATCGGGAAAAAAGTATCTCAGCCATGTACAAATTATTAATCAGTAGCACTGAATGTGAAATGCAGATTGTTAAATATCTTGTAAACAAATTTGGTGATACAGTTCATAAGGTTGCTTCAAAAGCTATGTATACATTGCGGCTTGTTTTGAAACATCGATCAAATCTCAATCTAACTATTTTTGAAGAAGTGAGAAAATTACTATTTCGTTCAAACATCAAACAAAGAGCTCAATACTATGGTATTTGCTTTTTAACTCAAATCGACACTAAAGAAATGGCAAAAGAAGTAATTGAACTTTATTTGTCATTCTTCAAAGCATGTGTAAAAACAGGAGCAATTGATTCGCGACTCATAGGAGCTTTACTAGTTGGTGTTAATAAATCGTATCCACATGTCAGAAGTGGTATTCAGTCAGAACAAATACAAACAATGTACAAAATTGTCCATTTAGCTCCATTCAACATATCTTTACAGGCTTTGTTGTTGATCAGGCAATTGGAAAATAATGATAGGTACTATAGTGCACTGTATAAAAAAATATTTGATGAAAGATTGATCAGTACGTCACATCAAGCTATATGTATTCATTTAATTTACAAATCCATTTGGGATGATAAATGTCCCGAACGTATGGTAGCTTTCATGAAACGTATATTTCAAATGTGCTTATATTGTCCAGTTCCTATGGTTACTGGAATATTTTGTATGTCGTCGCGATTAATGAAGAAACATAAAGGTATACTTGGTAAATCTAAATTCGAAGACATTGAATCTGAAATTATTCCAAAACCATTACCTATTTTAAATGATACAATTAAAGATGAAGAAATTGAAGAAGAAAAATATTTTGATGTACAATCAAATTTAACAGACTCAACTGAAACGCCTTTAAAATCTTCTTGGTATCATGTTAAAGCTCCTCAAATAATAAAAGAACCACAATTACCAGAAGGGCCCAAGGAACGAGAAATTAAAAATTTTTATGATTATACCGCTAGAAATCCAAGATTTTCAGGAGGTGAACATGCAGTTTTAGCTGAACTTATTCCTCTAAGCCGACACTATCATCCTACTGTTGCAACTTTTGCTAATAGACTAATATCTGGTAAATCGATATATTATGATGGTAACCCTCTAGCAGATTTCACTTTATTACATTTTCTTGATCGGTTTTC
Source organism: Rhopalosiphum padi (assembly GCF_020882245.1). NCBI lineage: Eukaryota > Metazoa > Arthropoda > Insecta > Hemiptera > Aphididae > Rhopalosiphum > Rhopalosiphum padi. Next base: position 3,089,392 of record NC_083598.1, on the reverse strand, counting down.
ATTCAAAAACCCTAAAAAACCTAGACAAGGACAGGGTGAAGGTGAAGAAAATGAAGAACTATTTAGATCGGTTGGTACATCTAGAAAACACTATGCCCCTAAAGGGTTAAAAAGCATGTCTGTAGTTAGTGAAGAATATTTAAGACATGAAGAGAAACAAATACCTTTAGATGAAGTATTCTTATACAAATACTTAAAACAAAGACCAAAACAGAATAAAAATGTTGAAAATCCTGACGAAGATGGGTTTAGTGACGTTGACAGTGTTAATAGTGATGATTTTAATGAGTTATTAGACGGCATGATGGGTGCTAAGAAAAAGAAAAAATATGATTTTTCACGTGGTTTTGAGAAGGAAGCTAAATCTAAAAAAGTCAAGCAACCCATAGAAGAATCTGATAGTGACGATGACAATGATGATGAATTTGTGGTTCCACGTAAATCAAAGAACTTGGCAGACTTAGCTGTGCCTGCTGAAAAGTTTGCAGCCATGTTGGATGCAGCTGGCAAAAAAAAATCTGGCGGAAGAGATGACATATTAATAAGAGACAATGCTTCAAAAAAACAATTAGAATGGGAAAAAAAGAAAAGTGGTGGAAAGCGGAAAAGATTAGAAGATGGTAGAAAAAACAGAAAACGACATCGTATTCAAAACCGATAATTGCAGTGTTATCAATTAATGTTAATTTAATAAATATTTGATGTTTTTGAATTGATTGTTTTTTATTATTAGGATCAGGTATAAAACAAATAAGTGTGCGTTCTTGTTTGAACTTAGTAGAATAATAACAAACATACATAATATAATTATACATACAGTTCTTTAAAAAAATTAAAAAATATATGTATGCTGATGAATTTGTGCTTATAATTTATAGTACAGCAACACCAGCCTCGCTTCTGGATTCTGGAAGTGATGGTAGATCTTCCCATTGTTCAGTTAAGATGTTGTATCTCTCCACTGAAGAAATAGTAACTTGGGACCTGTATGAATTACTTGTGTATGTTATATCACCGCCAATTACATATAACATTCCATCAGCAGCTGCAACAGCTGGACTTGCACGTTGACCCTTCATTGGGGTTATAAAACTCCAAGTATTCTGTAACATATTGTAACAATTAAACCAATAATATATATCTAAAAGCTAATGATTATTACTTCTTCAAAGTCATATTGCTCAACCAAATGTAAAACCTCATTATTGCTGGTAATACCACCAACTACATAGAGATTTTTATGTAAAACTGCAACTCCCATTTGACTACGTGGAACCTTCATTGGTGCTAAAATAGACCATTCTCCAGTCACTGGATTAAAACTCAATAAGTCTTGAAGATGTCGTTTAGTGCGAGTACACCCGCCCACAATATAAATCAAACCTAATTATAATTGCAACAAGTTAGTTACAATACATTATTAAATCATTATTTTTAACACCTTCAAATGACACGGCTCCCATACTAAATCGTGGTTCAGGTAGCACACTATTACACATTGTCCATTGATTTAATGATGGTGAATAACTGTAGACAAAAGTGAATCTTAATAAATTTAATCCTAACAAATTTAAATAATAATGTCAATAAAACTCACATTTCAATAGAACCACCTATGTCATCTCCAACCCATCCTCCAATTGCATATAAATATCCATTTAACGCAGTCATTCCAAATTCACATCGTGGAACAGTCATATCAGCAACTTCTGTCCATTTGTCTTCAATAGGATTATAACATTCTCCATTTGAAAGGATAAGTGATTCGTTTTCGCCTCCAACAACATATAAACATCCGTTTAGTATAGCTACTCCTGGCATTATCCTACCAAAATTCATTGGTTTTATGTCACACCATTCCCTAAGATATATAAAAAAAAAATAGGTATACCAATTATAATGAGTTTAAAAAGAAAAGGAAATTATACTTACTTTCTGAATGTGTTGAATTTGACAACAGTTTCAAATGTAGACTCAGTATATCGAGACCAAACAGAACGTATTTCTCTCTTAGATCCACCGAATATGTATATATCTTTTTTGGCTCCTAACCGTGGTTCAACTTGTAAAGCTACTAAATTACCAATGCGTTCAGCTATGTCAGTATAAATAGAACGTAAGGCAACTCTTAAGCTCGCATCTGTATTATCATTAATTTCACGTTCTAGAAACTGGGTACTCATTAAAGGTATACGTATGCATGAAAGAATTTCAAAAATGTAACGACGGCGGTCGGAGAGATCATGTTTAATCCATTTCATAGCTGCATGAAACACCTAAATAAAAACTTAATTTAGTATATTAAGTAATACATTTACCAAATAAATATAAATGATTAACCTGTTGTTCAGAATCTACACAAAGATATTCACTATTGAGAAAGTTAATAAATTGGTCTTTAGATAAATCACCCAATTCATCTTCTTCACAAATTTGAACAAAATTTCCATAAATAAAATCTTTTGATAATTTGTGCAAAGCAGTAAAATTGTGCATATCTGCAAACCTTTTAATATATAATACATATAATGTAGTACATTTGGATAAAATTATTAAAACATTATACAGATATATAATTTTTAATCATTACCTAAGTAGTCCAACAGCATTAGATGAATCTAATTCACTTTTCATGAATTTAGTACAACAATTTACAGCTTCATTAAGTTGTAACATATCTGCTGCTATCATTAGTTCTTCTACATTTTCTTGATAAATATTTATTTCTCCTTAATTTTTAAGCATTGAATTAATTATTATATTCAATAAATATTATGTATAAGGATTTTTTTACCAGAATAAATAAAGTTAATAAGTATTTCAAGTACATTGGGAGAAACTGAAGGAAGTTCAATAGATTTTTTACCAGCTTCCAATAATCCATTAGTAAACATAGCATAAAAATATGGACTACTGGCAGCCAAAATTGCTCTGTGCGCCTACAACAATGTTTGAATTTATATTAAGTATAAATGTGTAAATATATCTTAAAAAGAAAATCAAAAAATTAATTAAATTCTTTCATACATTAATACAAAATCCTTTGGAAACAAGTTGCACATCACAGAAAACATTGTTCTTTCTTAAACTATTTAATCCTCTTAAAAATGCTTCAATATGTGGCTTAGAATAATATTTGTTTGAAACATCAAAGGTGGGCAAGTTGGATGTGCAACCCAACACACCATTTTCTTCTCCAGCTGGTGCCATTAGAGATAGTTTAAGAAATCAATGAACTAAAAGTTTAAGAAAATATAATTAAATTCATAAGTTAAAACATGATTAAAATAGTTATTCATATTTAAACTTGAATTGTATTAAATATAATATGTAGTTTAAGAATTTGTCTAATGGGATAGTTTAAACAATATGACATAAAACATGCGACATATATGTAAGAGAAACTTATTTTCATACACTAGATATCTTAACTAATAGTACATATTTGAACAGTACACAAAACAATAATCAATAGTTTACTGCAAATAAACAGAATTATTGTTGAAAAATGTATTATATAAAATTAATAAAGAATAACTATACGTAGCAAACGTTCAAACGCTATTACACACGAGAATATGACTATTGATTTCAAAGGTGACAGTAGAAAGTTTTATTTATACATATTTAGATTTGCAATTGTCCAAATATGTTAGTGCAGGAACATTAACGAAAAAATAAAATGTGGACTAAATATGTACTTGTTTGTGCTAGTGTACCCATTCTTATGTGTATCTATATAATGGCTACATACATTTCGAATATTATTTATTACTTAATATTATAGTTCAATACTGTAATATACAAGTTAATAACAATAATTGTTACAAACCATAATCGTATGCTAAATGCTTGATTTGTACATTCAACATTGATTACTGAGAAGAATAATGCGTGTGAACAATGTTACGAAATTCGAAAAAAAAAAATAACAATTACGAATATTATTATTTATTATTATTATTATTATTATTGGGAGGTGATAAAACGTATATGTATAAATAAAGAAATGTAGGTGTATACTGTATAGTGAATACAGTTATAGTACACTGTTACTGTAATAGACTTAAGTAAAAAACAACGTTAGAAAAAAAATTGTACGCCCTAATTACATTACATTATGTTGCCGTGTTGGTGAATGGTGATACGAGTTATCAGTGCGCATCGTAAACATATGGTCCGGAAAAAAAGGGTAAAATCGACGGCGGCGGCGTCGTCAATAGAAAATTACAATGCAAATTTAAGTATCAATGAACAGCCCCGCGGACGAGTACACAACGGCCGCCGACACATTAGTACGGTGGGCGGGGGATGCCGGGACCGGGGATTACTCGGTCGACCCTTGAAATCGCGAAATTTCATGGAAGAATAGAGAGGGGCGCGTGATTTTTTCATCCATTAGTCATCGCGTTACGTCACCGGGAGGCGATCGCTGGTGTACGCAGGGGCGAGAGCGCGACGTACGTCGAACCCGAACGAACGAGCGGCAGACGACGGACGTACTTTCAAACATGGCCGCTTCTCCGTCTTGAAACGACAATCGTTCCGCCGTACCCATTTGCAACGAAACAAGTCAGTCCGTGCGTGATCCGAAAAACCTACCGAACAAAATCCCCCCTGTCCGTTTTTCACCATTCCCGGTGAGTTATCTTCGGCCGTCGACGCTTTGTCTCCAATAAGTCCAATAAACGACGCGTTGTTTTCGAAGCGACCATACTCACCTATTATAATATTAATAGTATCATATCCCCCCGTCTGGTCCTTTGTCGGCTCGTTTTAGTCCTCTCGACATTCAGTTTGAAACTGCATCGAAATTATGTATAACAACACGGGTTATCCAATGTGAGTATTACACACGATTTAAAATATTATTAATGTTTCATATTATACTACTATTATGCCGTGGTGACGGTTCAATTGTCTTGCGTATAACGCACCCGTCGAGCACGCTGCGGTCATCGTCTCGTCTGGGTTATTATAATAACATTTGTAATTTGTAATCTTTGTCCTATTGTTTGTATCGCATCTTTTTTTTTTTTTTTGTGATTAGTATTTTCGTTTGTTGAGACCAAAATTTATTTTTCGTGTTACAGACAAATTTTAGCCAAACAGTTAGGATTGGTCTTTATTTTTACTATTTTGGGAGTATTCTTACCTACTGCTTTCCCCCCGATACGCCGCTTTATTACGTTTGTGATTCACAATGCCGTATCAATACGTTATGATGATTGATATGTCGAGTGACACGAGACTCTGAAATTAAGTTGATAATTTTAAAAACATTTAAATACTATACTATTATTTAAATGATTTTTCTATTCAAAAATGTTAACAATCGATTCTCTTACTAATAACGAGAGTACCGTGAAATAATTAGTAATTACTATTTACTATTAATGCTGACCATGATATTAAAGGTTTCTTAACAAAGTATACCTTAAGTATCTATAAATAATCTAGTTGTAAAATTAGAATTATGTGTTGTGTATGTCATTTATTTTATATACCTGATTTTTAAATGTTTTATTATGGTGTTATGTTATATATATAACAATCATTGTACTATATTATACGTTACCGAGTTTATTTCTACTTGATTGTTTGTTGAGAAAAAAAGTTTAACTTCAAAGTTATTAACATAATTTAATTCATATTTATTAGACTATTTAACATATTTTTCTTAATTATCTTCATAATGATTATAATTTATGTAATCAGTTTACTTGGTGTCGTTTTTATTTACTAAGCTATAAATAGATCATTATTTTATAGACGATAATATTTATTAAAGGCAAATAGTTATAGCTTTAACTAAGCATGAATAGTGTACTTAAAAAATATATATTATAATGTTTAGTCTAATAATTTGATCGTAAATATTTCATTACTAGTTTAAAAATCCACCTATTTAATTCCAGTTATTGAGTTTAATAATTAATAACTATATAAAAAAAGTTAAAAATGAACTAGGTAGCATTAAAATTTAATTCAATCTAAAACTGTCTGCTTTCAATGCTTTTATTTCCCTTAAATTAAAATAATTTTAATAAATAGATAATTATTTAAATAACAGTCTATTTTTAAATATTTTATGGCATTCCCCTTCAAAATTAATTTGTTTTGATAATTTATAATTATGCAATGCCTTTAAAAGTCATATTTATTATTTATGTTTTTATTAACAAACATGTATTACAAATTCCCAAAAAATATTAAAATATTTTTAGAATACATGTTTGCCTTTTACTATTTTTATTACTAAAGGTATCAACAACCACGTACAGCCCAAAATCAAGGCTATGGCAATCAATTTTGGAAATCTCAAAATGGCAACACAGAAAATGCAGATTTTGGTGGTGCAATGTTTAAACCAATGAATAAAGCCCCAGGTGAATTATTAAGAAAACCAAACTGGACTCGTGAATCTCTACAACCATTCAAAAAAGATTTTTATGCTCCACATGTAGACACAGTTAACAGGTAAATTTTTATTTTAGGTTTAACCTGTAAGGTTAAAGACTTTGTGTTATGGATAAAAAAAAAAAGGAACAAATCAAGTTTAGCGCCCACGCAAATTTTTAAATTTTTTTTTTAGAAACCTAGGTAAATCACGTTTTAAGAATGATGGTGTAAAAAAATTGGCGGAAATCAATAGTTTTTAACTTATAGCTGATCAAAATTTTTGGTTTACATTAATCCTCAAATAACCAGTATGTTTTTAACGAGATACTTCGAGTGTGATGCAATGGTACGTTAAGACCTTACAATTCTTGATGAGCACAGTCAATTATGTCATACAAAAATTGATTTTTTGCACTTTTTTCGATAACCTAGTGCTTACGCGAATTTTTCATATTTTTTTTTGCGCTCGCTCGTACATTTTAAAATGAAAATATCCCTGGATTTGTTATACAACACCACCCCAAGTAAGCCTAGTCAATCTAAGTAAATCAACTTTTTAAGAATGATGGTCCAAAAACAAATTGGTAAAAATCATTTGTTTTTAAATTCCTGCCTCATGGATTTCGCGATTATACGTGTTTTACGTATTCGCACAATGCTTTATTTATCTAAAATACACGGAATATAATATTAAAAATTAAAAAAAAAAAAAAGAATAAATATCAGTATATGAAAATGTACTAATAACAGTGCCCTATTGAGTTATTTAACATATTTACAATATAAAAATGTTATAACTTAAAAACTAAATTAGACCGTTCAATTCTGATTGCACCATCGTTTTTAGCATAGAAAATCCCATCAATGTGGAAGAAAACTGAGTGTGCACTAAACTAGATTTATACCAAAAAAAAAAAAATACATTTTTATAATTTTAGGAGTCAAGATGAAGTAAATTTATATCGTGTCGACAAAGCGATCACTATTCGTGGGGCAAATGTTCCTGATCCTAGTCAATTCTTTATTGAAGGTAATTTTCCTGAAAGTGTTGTTCAAGAGTTGAAAAAACAAGGATTTTCTGAACCCACTGCAATCCAAGCTCAAGGATGGCCAATAGCATTAAGTGGTCGCGATCTTGTAGGTATTGCTCAGACAGGTTCTGGAAAAACATTAGCGGTATGTATTAATTTTCTAAAGTATTAAAACTTAAATTAATTTGTTTTAAATTAAAAATGTATTTTCAGTACATGTTACCAGCAGCAGTGCATATTAGTAATCAAGAACCTCTTCAACGTGGAGATGGACCTATTGCTCTAGTATTGGCTCCGACAAGAGAATTAGCACAACAAATACAAAGTGTTGCAAAAATGTTTAGCTCAAGTATACGTAACACTTGCATTTTTGGTGGTACTCCTAAAGGTCCTCAAGCTCATGATTTACAAAATGGGGTTGAAATTGTTATTGCTACTCCAGGGCGTTTAATTGATTTCTTAGAACGTGGATCCACAAATTTAAAACGTGTGACCTATTTAGTACTTGATGAAGCTGACAGAATGTTGGATATGGGATTTGAACCTCAAATTAGGAAGATCATTGAACAGATAAGGGTAAATAATATTTTATAATATATATTTTTATTGTATGTATATTTTTTTAAATTTGTTCCATATTAATTATTTTAGCCTGACCGACAAGTATTAATGTGGTCTGCAACTTGGCCAAAAGAAGTTCAAGCATTAGCTGCAGATTTCTTAGTTGACTACATTCAAATCAATGTTGGTTCTTTAGAACTTGCTGCCAACCATAATATTCAACAGTTAATTGAAGTTTGTGAAGATCACGAAAAAGATTATAAATTGTTTGATCTCTTAATGAAAATATCTAATGAACCTGGATTTAAAGCCATTATCTTTGTTGAAAAAAAAAAGAAAGTTGATGAGCTGACTAGACAAATAAAAAATGAAGGGTACTTATAAAAAATTTAAAATGTACTCCTACTAATATACTAATCATATTAATTTTATGTTAATAGATATATAGCAACATCTATGCATGGTGATAAATCTCAGCAAGACAGAGATCATGTATTAAATGAGTTTAGGAATGGTAAATCACCTATCTTAGTTGCTACTGATGTAGCTGCTCGAGGCTTAGGTAAATAAAATTCTATTTCTATTAATTCTTAATGAAGTTTTCAAAATTCTAACATTATTTGTCTATTTATTAGATGTTGATGATGTTAAATATGTAATCAATTTTGATTACCCCAACTCTTCAGAAGATTATGTACATAGAATTGGCAGAACGGGTCGTTCTAAACAAGCAGGCATTGCTTATACATTCTTTTCCACAAATAATATGCGACAAGCCAAAGATCTTATTTCAATCTTGGAAGAAGCTCATCAAGTAGTCCCAGAAGAACTCATTGAAATGGCAAATATGGCAAAAAATCATATGTCAAGTATGTATAAATAACCTTAACACTCTTATGGCTAGTTTTGTTTGAAAATTAATTGAGTTAATAGTATTTTTACAATTATTTGCTGAACTATGTCCTGAATTTTTATAAAACATATGAGTAAAATACAAATATATTTATACTTTTCAACGACATAAATCTAATATATCAATTTTTTTTTACAAATATTGATATAAATTTTGTCGTAATAGTATTTGAGGATTTAATTAGCCCCATTTGTACTTTGCAAATGGGACCAGTCCTCCTCAAACAGTATTTATTTTAATTTTAGTTAATATCAAATACATAGAAATTATAAATGCGTAAAATTACTATAGCAACGACTTAAATATAATTTATCAATGTTATTTTTTTTTAAATCTTGATACAAATTTTGTCGTAATAGTAATTACTGAGGATTTAATTAGCCCCATTTTTAGCCACTTTTCAAATGGGACCAGTCCTCCTCAAACAGTATTTATTTTAATTTTAGTTAATATCAGTGTTGGGTAAGTTACAAGTTACAAAATAAAAAAGGTAACTATAATGTCTCCAGCTACACTAAAGAGCCACGGAAGTGCCCTCGTAACACCGGGATATATATCCCACCTAAAAATTAAAATATAAAAATATAAGTAAATTTCTGGTAAGTAACTTATAAATAATTAATGTCGTTACTCTTGCCATTACCATAACGTTACTGAAAATTGTAACTATGTTACAGTAACGAATAACGCACATTACGTTACTACCCAACACTAGTTAATATCAAATATATAGAAATTATAAATGAGTAAAATGACTATAGTAACGACTTAAATATAATTTATCAATGTTATTTTTTTAAATCTTGATTCAAATTTTGTCGTAATAGTAATAACTGAGGATTTAATTAGCCCCATTTTTAGCCATTTTTCAAATGGGACCAGTCCTCCTCAAACAGGTTTTGTTTTTATTTTTTTTTAATAAATATCAAATATATAGTAATTATAGATAATTATTGTAACGACTTAAATATTATTTATCAATGTTATTTTTTCAAATCTTGATACAAATTTTGTCGTAATAGTAGTAACCGAGGATTTAATTAGCCCCATTTGCACTTTTTAAATGGGACCAGTCCTTCTCAAACAGATTATCTTGATTTTACAATCATTCAGTTTAAATAATTTATAACTTTTTATTAACCTAACCTAACCCTTACCTTACCTCGGTAAGAAATTCTTACCATTGGAATAAAAATACTCAAATAATATCAAATGTTTTTTTTAATTCTCAAATGCAAAAGTCCTTCTGTTGTTTGATAATATTATTTTAAAAGATGAAAATAAATGCTCATTCGGACAACTAAAATTAATGTTATTTTTTACTATTAAATTTGTTATTTTTTGGTTAAATCTCCTAGCTTATAACCTACATATAAAATATGGGCAAAGAATGTAATGGCACTTCCATGAAAGTGAAAAATTAGTTTTGATATACTACCTTATTTCATTTTTATAGTTAAAAATAAAATAGCAATATTTTATTTTATTTTTTATTATTATTATTAGGTCGAGCTAAGTGGACCAATCGTTATCGTGATGTAAACACACCACTGGCTACTCAATCTCCTTATGGACAATCAAATAATGCTAGAACTGCTAACCCTAATTACACAAATGGATCTGGTTATGGAGGAGGTGGCGGCTATGGAAATAATTTCAACAGTTATAGTAATGGAGCAACCAATTATACTAATGGCGGAACCTTTGGAAATGGTCAAAACTACCAAAATAAAAATTATAATAATGAACACAAAAATGGAGCATATCAATCAGGGACAGGCAGTATTCCTCGTAATGTTCCCAAATTCCAAAACCCACAATATCAAACACAACAGTATAATGGAAATCCTGGTCAAAAATACGGACAAAGTCAGGTATGATATTGATCGTTATTCAATATATTATTTTCAATTTATATTTAATATTTTCTTGACTATTGATTTACTATATATTTACTTATTAGTATACTAAGTGAATTGATTGAATCATCAATAGTTAAGTGTCAAGTTTTTTCTAATATAATACTTAGTCTTATATTTTTTAAATCAATTACAGAACACTGTTGGCTATAACCGTGGACAAAATGGCTACACTAACAATCCACGTGCCAACTATCAGCCAAACCGCTTTAACCAACAACGTCAGTTCTCTAATATGGCTGACATGTATGCAAGTACTTTGCCACCACAGTATGTGATGAATAATACCGGCGATGCTTCCATACAGCCTCTACTTACACACAAGTTCTTCCAACAGAACCGCCCCCCAGCAGCTACTCAAGAAGCATTTCCAAATGGCTACACCACCGTGCCGCAAGCAGGTTATCCATACTATGGTCAGCCACAAACAGTCCAACAGTAAACTAAATATAAAACATATAATTTAAATAACGATTGTGACTTCTTATAAAAATTTTTTGGATTTAGGGGCTAATTTTTTTTTTCTTCCAGTGTTTAATTGCTAAATGAAGTCACATTCCAAATTTAACTAATAAAGTTAACTTTATTGCTAATTATCTATTATTATAATCTAATACTTTCTTTTGAAATGCACAGTAAACTTGAAACATCCAGAAGAAATGCATAATATATATATTGACAAAATATGGTTACTTCCTAACCTAAAATAAAATATTTAAACTAGTCTTATAAAAAGTATAAAAAAATTGTGTTTTATACGAATATTTAGACAATTCGAATGAGTTCCTTTTTTTTCTTTTTGCCAAGGGTCAATTTTTTATAACAAGTCCATGTAAATTGTATAAAACTCGATAAAATTAACATTATGATATTAATTTTTATTTGTCTTATTAATTTATATTGTAAAAAATAATAATACTCGATCTGTGATATTTGTTAAACGATGTATAGCGCGATGTTCCCTAATTTAGATTTTAAGGGATTTATTTAAAACGATAAACAAAACAATTAAAAGAAAAATGTGTTTTAGATATATTTTTCTGTGGCATCTTTAACAAATCTGGGGGAAATGGAAAGACTGATGTGAAAAAAAATTCGTATTTCTATTTATTTATAAAAATGCGGAAAGCTACTAAAGTTTTGCGTAGTGGTGCAATATAATATAATATGTCGACCAATAAAAAAAACGTCTCGGATTTTTTTTTTCTCCAAATAAATCATATTTGTGTATCATATTGTTATTTTATTGAGATGTTTTCTTTTTATTATTCTATTTTTTTTCTTTTTATAATAGTGATCAAAGAAAAGTTTTAAGGTTTATATTATTATTAATAATAATAATAATGTGTAAGTTAACATTATTATTTTTTTTTTTTTGTTTTTTGTATAAGCTCTATATTACGTGACCCAATTTGTCGATAATAATAAAGATAATGGCGTTTGAATTAGAACCAAGAACGCATATTATTAAAATAAAAAAATAAAAAAATACTGAATGTTCTTCTGTAAGTTTCTACATTAAAGTGCATTTCTTTTATTCATGCTATTGTTTTTTTTTTTTATATATATATTACATAATAATAATAATATATTTAAGTACGTAAATCTGTTTATCCTTTGCTCTATTCATCGATATCTATAATTTCAACTGTGTTATTAAAACACGAGTAAAATAATATATAATATTATAATATTGATTGTATTTAAGTAACCACATTTATATATACATACATATATATATATGATAAGTAAATATATGTCTCGACTTATGTTTTAAAATTTACTATCGTTTATTGTTGTTAATGATGACGATAAGACAAAAACTTAAAATTATATAAATGACAAATCCTTTTTTTTTTTTTGTTGCTTAAATAGACAGGGTTGATCATTTTTACATAATTCATATTTGCACTATATTATTAATAGGTATTTTTTTTTGTGTTGAGATATTAATCGATTTAAACTTGTAAATCCGTCATGAAACTTGAATTTAATCTCTCAAAGAATGATGATGAGAATAAACTGTTTGTTTTGTTTTGTTTTTTTTTTTTTTTTTTATTACGGATTAATTAGTAGTCATATTCGTAAGACACGTCTTGAAAATATATTATTTATTATTTTATAAATCTTGTTGTTTAAGTTGTGTTCATTGTGTTTATATATACACTTTGGCTATATACTTTTTAGAATATCTTACGACACTATGAATGATAATTATTTTTAAGTTTTAATTACTTATACATAAAGTGATTGGTAATATTTGTAATGGTGATTCGTTTTTTTTTTTTTTTTTATGTTAAGAGTAGAATATTATGCACTCAATGAATTTCTATGATGTAAAAACGGATTTCCGGTATAGAGACTATATTTGCCAACATTATATATTACGATATAATAAATCATAACTATTAAAAGTGAATACTATTTGTTTTGTTTCTGACCTTCACTTATTATTGTAAAATCTTAAAGTTTTAAGTGCTTATTCGAAGAATCTGGAAACACCTGTGTTTCTGTCAAAGCTATTTGAACATATTATTGAAGTTATCACACAGCTCATCGAGTTACAAAATATAGCTATTTGGAAAGTAAATTAAAAATATCCACTTGACATCTTATTGTATTGATTCATGGCAGTGATTCAAATATCTATGGTAGCAATAGATAGAAGTGTTTTAAAAATGTATTTAAAACATAATACAATAAATCTATTAAAAGCATGTAAAATAATCAAGTACTGATTAGTGCTTTATCTTGTTTCTTATTTTTTTTTATATACTGGAAAAGTTCAACATAATATATTAATATTGACTATTTTATTCTTTGTATGTATTTACTTATTATTTTAACGATCAAATTATTAAGTTTAAACCATTTTTGTATAATTTGTGGGCTTGTGGCAACACGGGTTTTCAAAGAAAAACGATGTTTTTTTAATGGCTAATTTTCATAAAAATTGAAAAATTCCAATTTCATGAAATTTTCAATCTCGCTAAATACATAAGTAGTAGTCATTTTGGTGATTATTGGAAATGTATTTATAGTTTGGTACTTATAAATATTCAAAACTACATGAAATAAAGATAAATTATTAAACAACATTACAACCGAGCTGAACCAGCTGTAGTGTAAATGAATATTGTAAACATAGGCCGTAATTACAGTCATGATTCATGAGCCAATAAGAAAACTTTCAAAGTTTCAAATGCGAATAATGAGCGTGAAATTTAAAGAATTATAGATATCTAAAAGTTATGTTGTCATATTATATTTATATTTCATATTTTATATTATAAAAATATAATATAATAAGTATAATAATATTTAAATATCTAATTTTAGTACCTATAATAATCACAGATTTAACTGTTTAACTATAGGTATTTTAATTACTAGAACAGGAAATTGTTGCAGTCGCTTATTGTATATACTCACGGTTATAGCAAACAAAGCTAAAATTCCGAACAATACCATGGTAAATTTAAAATTCAAATCTTTCATGTTTTGTCAATTTTAATGGAAAAATGCATATTTCAAGATTTTCATACGCATTTTCTGAAAAAAAAAATGATTTTCTTTATTAATCTATATAACATGTATTTTAAATAATATTGAATTATGAAAATCAATATTATTTTACGTATAGTTAGATATTTATTGTTATCGCGGCAGTCGAATTTTAATTTGACGACAATGCCACAGCGGTGCGTTGTGCTTATGCATATTTTAATCTATTCGCACTAATAGGCCGAAATATTATCTTATCGTCGATAAGTTATTGACCTAACTAATGGCAATTGGCAAATCTAATGTTTGTTCGTTAGTATATACAATTGACATTTTACAGTATTAAAAATAAATATTTTTTCAATACAAAAAGATGTTTTTACTTATGAATAAAGTTGTTGTATACCTATTTAAAGTTTTTTCATGTACCTATACTCTACAATTTTTCGTGGATATTTTGCCTGTCTTAACTAGTTAGCCCATGTAATATAAAATCCCTATTCTCTACCAATTGTTAAGGATAATCTGTTGATCCGTGATAAAATGGGTTTGAAAAATTTGTTGACTATGGTGATTTGATAATTTTAGTAAATAATATTATTCTATTATCTAATTTATCATTTGTATGTAAAAATGGTCCAAGTATAATAAAAAATACTGGATCTAATATTTTATATAGGTACTTATCTTATATCTTTGTCAAATCATTGTTAAGGAATATTATCCTTAGTAGTTAGTATAAACCTTTTAATTACCAATAAACTAGTCTCAAATTTGAATCGAGTGCACCAAAATTTAAAAAATAATCATTTATTAAACGATGTTTAAACGATCAGAATTGTATGGTTGGTAAATCATTATGTATATATATAAATTATAAACTATAATAATATAATATAGAGCAATAAAAACTTCAGTAAATAACAATTTCCCATAGACATACAAAACAATATTATGTATAATGGCAAAGTGTTTTGTTGTCATTATTAATACATGCGTACCTACCTATAAATTATTATTTTTGAAACATACTGTAATGATTATTACTATCATAAATCATAATATTATATAAAAATAATAAAACAAATTATAGGTACTTATTAAAATTTAAAATGCTATTTTTTTTTTACTTTTCTTCTAGTAGTATAGTTTTAGTTTTTTCTAAAATATTAGAATATAATATCTATAGATATACCTACTTAATATAATAAAATCAATCGTTATTTTATATAGGTACAGGAATAATGAGTTACTACAGTTATAATGAGAATCCACAATGTTTAGTACCTACGTACTTATTAGTCTTATTAGTTATTTCTATATTATATGCATAATATAGTACCTAATGCCTATATAATAAAATGAATAGGTAAATAATTTAATAATATTTTTGGTTTTTATTTGGGATTCCGTTGAACCACATCCCTTAGACGATAGATCTATAAACTATAAAAATAATTAGCCTTTCCTTTGACCATTGAACTTTTATGCATTTATAGTTTTATTTTCATAAAGTTCTAAGCACTTATACAGTTGTACACGACACTACGACAGTACGACACACGTCGATATATTTGAGGTTATTGTTTCAATATAATTCTACCGGGACTATGAGATGATAATTTATTATCAAGACATTCAGGATTTTAAATCGTAATCAATATATTATTTATTTACTTATTTTTTTATCATGTTTAAATTAAATTATATTATTTTCAATATATTATACATTGACAGTTAATAAATTTTTCGTAATTTAATTTGTAGTCCATATCTTGTTTTAATTAGGCACTTTGAAATGGTTACTTCGTGTTCTGTTAAAGGTTGCAAGTCAAAAGCTGGTCAAGGTATTAAGTTTCACAGGTAATTTATTATTATTATGCTTTATTTTATTATCAAGTGTTTTGCATTTTGATTAGGTGTTCAAAAACTTATACTTCCCTGTGTATAGGCAGAAGCTTGTCTCTTGTTTTTATTTATTAGTTAATTTTTATGACATCTTTCAAAATGTTTAGGCTTCCTAAAGGCGAAATTCGAGAGTTGTGGATTACATTTCTCAAGAAATACAACCCTTTGTTCATACCAACAAGTCATAGTACCAATGTTTGTGGGCTACATTTTTTATCTGATTCGGATTATGAAATTACACCTACTAGTATTTTTCAAACTAAACGTTTAAAAAAAAATGCTGTACCCAGTATTATGAACCAAAGTAAGTTGTTTATAAATTCACATGATATCCAAAATTAGAAAAAAAAAATTATTAACAAATTATGTTTAGACGTTTGTAGATCATTATTTCACAAGTCAAATCCTGATCATGATGCAGAAGAAGTTGTGACATTGTCATTGTCAGATGTATATGCCGAACAACCCTCTGTAACACCTGCTATACCTTGTATGCTTACAATATTATTTTGTATTTAAAATTGTGTACCTACTATCATTAGAATATATTATATAAATATAATTTCAGTAAAAATATTGTTAGAACACGTATCACCAAAAACTGCTGTTCAAAATACGAATACAGTTTCACCTGCACCTGTTAAACAAAATATAAATGAAATTCCACTTTCATTTCTACAAAACACAGTTGAAGAAAAATTTAGACCAAATAAGTGAGTTGTATAGATTCATATGTACATTATTTTTGTGTTTACATATTGTTAAATAAAATATTTGTTTTAGTAAAAGAAAGTGTTTTATGGGTGATTTTAAACACCCCAGTGATATTGATAGCCCAAATAACAGATTAAAATATTGGATTGCTTCACAATCAACTGTGGCCAAACAAAATAAGAAAATTAAGTATTTATATAAACAAACAGTGGATTTAAAAAATAAAATAAAGAAATTAGATAATTTAATAGATCAACTTACAAATGAAAAAAAACAGGATTCCAACAATTGCATAACAGTTCTTAAAGTATTTATTTATTTGATTAGCTCTTTATTTCTTCTCATTTAATTAAATTTTTGCTAATTGTTCGAAATATTTAGGAATTAATATTATCATCTAGTCAACACGAAATTTATATGTCCATGTGTAAACCAATTTGAAAAATCAGTTTATGACAACCACAAGAAATAGAAAAATTCAACTCTGTGAAGATAAAATATACAACACTTATTCTTAACATCGGATTAACTAGTAACTAGTAAAAT
This sequence comes from Rhopalosiphum padi, assembly GCF_020882245.1. Classification (NCBI taxonomy): domain Eukaryota; kingdom Metazoa; phylum Arthropoda; class Insecta; order Hemiptera; family Aphididae; genus Rhopalosiphum; species Rhopalosiphum padi. The sequence goes on along the minus strand of NC_083598.1, from coordinate 3,071,894 downwards.
AGCAAGTATGTAAGTTTAAAAAAATGTATTAAATTATAAATTACGATTATCAACATAGTGACTGCTAATTATTTTTAATTTTACTTTAAAATCAATAAAAATGTCACAAAGAGCTGATATTACATTGATTACAATATTACGTTTGTATTATAACTATTACACATAATAAGGTACTTGTTTGTTATTACCCCGTCACCTCACTGAAATAAATTTATCGTCATGCCACTCATATTTATTATTGTTCCATAACTCGGTTCTTAATCTATCAGAAAAAATATTATTACCCATCTTACAAAAATTATAAGACCAAGATTTATAATTTTATCAGACTGTTGGCAAACTACGACTAGCTGGAATATAACACCATACTCATAATTTCATTGATCATAGGGGCACAATTTCAAATTATTGAGACATTTGTGAGGTTCTGCTAACGGGGCAATAAAAAGCATGGGAAACTTTCTGGCTTTGTATTTGACAAGATTCGTGTTGATCTTAATGGGCAAGATGCTTTTAAAACTTCTTTAAAATATAAACCCATCAGTCCTAGCTTCCATTATAATTAAATACTTACAACAATTATTTTCTTATAATTTTGTATTTATTGATAATAAGTATACATTTTTTATTTTATTATGTGCTTTTTCTATTATTATTACAACATATTAAGAAATATTGGAATTTTCAATTTATTGTTTACCTGTGACTGGCCAGTGGTAGTGGTAGAGCAATAAACATATTATGGTGAGATGGCAAAGCAATAACAAACAAGTGTTCATAATAAAAAATACTAAATAATTTAAAATGAAGTATATTGAAACTAGTTTTTTTTTTCAAGGTTCTATTGATCGATCTCGTAAAAATGTCAGTAGATTGGATTAGCATGATTGTTCACAGTGTTTCTATTTTCTTTTTGTTCTCATAGAACTTAACATGAATATTTTGGTAAGGTTTATAATTATCTTTATTTTTTTTTTTATTAAATAATTGATTTTGAATTAGAGCTACCTTACTCCTGTAAAGCCTTAATTTTTTAGATTTATTGAACATACAACCAAATAAACATTTACAAATTATTATGTTAATAATATATTTTTACTATAAACGTTTGTTTATATAATGTAAGTATTGCCATTTGTAATGAGAATTTGTTAATGGTAATACTTACTTACTTACTCAATACAGTTGAAATATAGATTAATAATGTTTTTAATAGGAAATTAATTTTCTATCTTGATAGATAATCATGTATAAAAAAAGACTTAAATTATTTAAAACTAATTGTATATAATATAATATATTTATATATTTAATTGCAGGTTCCTGTATTTGACCAAACAAACAGTTGACAACTATAGTAATTTGCTATAATTTTTTAAACTAAGTTATAATTTGTATACACATTCTGATCTATTGATGGAAAACACATGGGATTCAGTACATTTAAACAATATTATCTGCAAAATCCAAAACTATTATTGATGCAGTATTATAACAATAAGAAGGTTAATATTTAAAAAAAGAAGTTACCAAAAATACGAAAATAGTATATTTTTTTTCATTTTTGTATTTATAATATATTGAAATAATTCAATTTTTGAATATATTTTCTCAATGAGAATTTTTGTACATCAAAAGCTTTAGATTTTCAAGTGAAAACCGTGATATCCATGTCACTAAACAACTTAACCTCTTTATTTACTCAAGCTAACAACTATGTATATAGTTATGATTATCTTGAATAATAATACCATGTAATTTTGTCGACAGTCAAGCTCTTAATTGTATTTTGTGTAATCTAAATTTGTATAAATTATCAACAGTTGTCTGATTGCCAAAAAAAAAAATTGCAAGTTAATTTGTTTCATATATATGATATATTAACTCCATTATATGTTATGCTAGTGTAAACTCTCATATGTACAATGTACTATGTAGTAGTCTAGATGTCTAGACTCTAGACAATGCAAAAATTACGTTAATTACAATTTCAAGAATAATACTAATTTGTTTTTCAAAGATTAAAATAATTACGAATTTAAATTGTGGTACTGATCAGATCAGGAATATTGTTTTGCAACTCATTGCATTTGAAAATCAAATTTACAATAATAAATTATTCATGTATCGGTATACTGTATACAAGTATAATATACCACAATCGTTTTATAATACCTTTTATTTTTTATAATTTACAATAATTTGAATAATTTTCTTTAATAGTTAAATTAATTATGTCGATGTGGCTTAATATTGTTTTATGTTTTTACATTTAACAAAAAAATAAGATAACCAAGATCTTAGTTAATGCTTTTCATCGAATTTACATAAATCTTATCTTTTAAGTGTCAAACACTATTAAGATATAAATGAAATAATTAATCAAATTGTTCAATTTAAAAAATCGTGGTGTCAAAAAGAAGACTTATTCAACACGTCCAGCAGCGCTGTCCTCAATTATTTCAAGGTCGACTCGATTCGTCTGTTGTTGTTGTACCGTGTTATCACCACTACCACAATCCGTTATCAACGAAACGGCGAACCTAGTCGATGAATTAATTATTTATATAGCCAGCATCGTGTTTTAGTTTTGCGCGTTGAAAATTTTCAAAATTTTTGCAGCCACCAGATCGCTAGCGGCCATCAAACCGCCAGACATTCAAGGGTCTATAATAATAATTTATTTTAATCAACTCAAAGTATGTAAAATCATCGATAAATAGTATGCACCCATTTTTTTGTACGTTAGACAAATACGTTTTGAATGATATTATTAATTTTTTCTGTATTATAATTGATACCTACTTACATTATTAAACGAATTTATAGATTAATTTTATACATTTGCAAAGAGTTCTGTTAGCATAATTCTAATAAATATATAGTAATATTATAGACATCGTTTTCGACAAGTTGAAAAAATGTATACTTGCATTATGATTATGAATAAAAGTGGCAAAGTATTTGCGAAGGCAACAAAAACACTGTATAGTAAATGTCAGAAAAAAAATAAATATCTAATAACGTAAATTGCTTGCTTTTCAAAAATATGTTTTGAGATGATTTTTTTAAATCTAAAACATACATTTAATTAGATATTTTATTTTTCATTATTAATTAGAATTTAATGTAAATTGATGAATAATCTAATATATTATGTGTATTTTATAGTTGAATTTCAACTTATTTTTAGAAATAAAATAGCTATTTGTTATCTATAATTAGTTTATATAAAATTATAAACAATGAAACCGAAAATGATGTACCCTTAGTCTCAATATGGTGTATTATTAATCTGTATATGTAAACAAATAATTCATGCACTGTTATTTATCATAATATTTAAAACAAACATTAACATCATTTTTATCTTTTAGAATATTATGGATGTAAATTGGGAAGTTAATTCTATGATGGAGTTTGATCATCATCAGAACATTGCTAGAGCAGCTTTTGGAGATATGCTCTACGATAGTGATAGAGTAAATATATGTTATAATATGTGTTAAAAAAGTAATTTATATAATTTCAATTTTTTCCTACAGAATCAGTTGTATTATAAAGCATTAAAAAAAGAAATCACTAGATTACACAAAGCTAACAAAAAAGTCCACGTCCTAGACATTGGAACTGGTACTGGTCTATTGGCCATGATGGCTGCTAAATGTGGTGCCGATTCTGTTTATGCTTGTGAAGTATTAAACATATTCTTATTATTGTAACATACTCAGATTAATTCTTGATTATTTATAGGAATTTGAAGAGTCTTATAAATGTGCAAAAGAAATAATAAAGTCAAATTATTTAGAAGACAAAATTGTTCTTATCCATAAGAGTTCTCAAAAGTTAAAAGTTGGTGTAGACTTACCTCATCGTATGAATTTATTAGTAACAGAAGTTTTTGACACAGAACTGATTGGTGAAGGAGCTATTTCAGTGTTCAATCATGCTCATCAAGAACTATTAACGGTTAATATTTATCTTTTTCTTCTTTCTTGGTTTTCGGCCTTTAAGACCATACCGCTAAATACAAATCTTGAATCTCTGTTCTCTGCAGCTTCCCTCCATTTGACTCCTGGTTCTAACTTTTTTAAGTCCTTTTTTACACAGTCCTCCCACTTCAATCTGAATCTTCCTAAAGGTCTTTTACCTATAGGCTCTTCCTCTATTACCTGCTAACTAGAGATCCTTGCTTACGCCAGGCATGCCCCCTCCCCACGTGAGTCTTCTTTTTGTGATCTTAACTATATCAGGTCTCTGAAACTGCATTTTGAGTTCATAATTATGTAATTTTCTTCATTCATTTGTTTCACTGTCAAAAACCGGTTCATGTATTTTTCTTAAAACTTTTCTCTCAAATACTCCTAGTCTCTATTCTTCGGCTTTCCTCAATGACCGTAATGACTGTACAGGACAATAGGTCGTAATAATGTCATATACATTCTTATTTTTAAATTTTTAGAGAGGGTTCTCAATTTTAGTGCTCTTTTTAATCCATAGTATCCCTTGTTAGCTAATTGTATTCTTGATGACGCCTCTGTCTTAAGTTCATTATCTTGAGTAATAATTGATCTCAGATATTTAAATTGTGATACTTTCCTAAATATATGTTCCTCTAACTCAATATGTTGTTTTAGTCCATAATTTCTGTTACTTCGACTGACAATCAAGTATTCTGTCTTATCAACGTTAAAGGTTAATCCTACTTTCTCCGCGGCCTTTATAAGTTTCTTTCCCAGGTTAATATTTATAACATTTATAATTATATATTTTGTTACTCTAAAAATAATAACAACAATATATATTCCACAATAACTAATTATTTATTTATTGTATTATTTTTATTTAATCATTTTGTTTTAGGATGATTGTATTGTAATACCCTCAGAGGCTATTGTTTATGCTCAAGTAATCGAAAGCAAGTATATAAGAAATTTTAATAGAGTTAATGATGTATATCATAATAAAAAGTTATTGATTAAAATACCCGATAACATAAAGAATTGCCAAGGTATTGAAAGTGTATTTGATTTACAACTCAGTGAACTACCAACAGAGTCTTTTAAAACTTTAATTCCTGCGCAAGTGATGTTCAGGTAATAAATTATGAACTGTTACTATTTTGATAACACATAATACCGTTTAAAAAATGTTCATAGATTTAATTGGAGTGATAAAAATGGTGTTATAACCGACCGCAAAAATGCTATTCGTTGTAAATCAAAAGAAAATGGTATTGCTCATGCTGCATTTGTTTGGTGGGATTTAGCTATGGACACTGATGGTGATATTATGTTGAGTTGTGCTCCTAAATGGCATTTAAAACAGAATAACGTACCTTGGAGAGACCATTGGATACAAGGAGTGTATTACTTTGCTAATGAAGTGAACCTAAAAACAAATGAAGAAGTTAATCTAATTGGTTACCACGATGAACTATCGTTTTGGTTTGACTCCAATAAGTCTAGGTAGGTATTATTTTTAATGACGATACGTCTATAAAGTTTCATTATTATTTATTTATGTTCCTTTCATATATTTAATAATTTATATTCACACTATTCTGTTTTAGTTCATATTTAGATGTTCCTTTTCCATACTGCGAATGTGATTTTCATAGAGTTATCAGCAGGACTCTTATAGGACAAATGAATGATCATTATCTTACAAACAATTATTTAACCGCATTGAAAAAAAATGTTCAACCCAATAGTGTTTGTTTATTTGTTGGCAACTTGTCATTTATGGGACTTGCAGCAGCTCTATTTGGCGCAGCAAAGGTATTTATTTTCATATTGTAACCTATTGATTATTTAACAGTAATTGCTAATAATATTGTTACATATAGGTTTATTACTATGATGTTAGTGGGCCTCAAAGTTTTGGCAAAGTTTTACATTCATATATAAGATCTAATGATTTAGAAGAAAAAGTTGTTTTATTGAAAACATACAAAGAAGTATTGGAAATAATTTCAAAACAAAAAGAAGTATATATTTTTATTTTAATATTATCACATAGAAATAAATATTATAAAATTCATTAGTTATATAATAATTAAATATTTAAATTGGGTATTAATTTAATTTTGTAATAGAATGAGGAAGAAATATGCACAGTATTTATGGAACCGTCTAAATGGATTTTACCTGAATGGATTGATATTGTGAGACATTCGTTGCAAGTCAATCCAAAAACTAATATATTTCCAAAAGAAGGAACTGTGAAAATACAAGCAGTAGAATTTGATGATTTATGGAAAATTCGAGCTCCGTTGACTGAAGTTGAAGGATTTGAAATAATACCATTCAATGAAATTGTTCAGGTATTAAACTCTTAATTTTTTTACTATTAAAAATTTTATTAAATTAAAAATAATATAGTTACAGTAGTAAATACAATTTTTAATTTATTAAAGTGGAATTGTTTATTTAAAAATATACAAAATCTAAGTATATTTTTTTTAAATTTATATTTAAGTATTTTTGTATTTACTTTGTAATTATGGTAGAATCTCATTAATCTAGGCTAATTGGGCCTCTTAGTTGTCTGGTTTAAATGGTTTAATGGAAGTCTGGATTTAAGGTTAGGTTAGGTAATAAAAATAACCAAAAAAATGTGTATTATAGATTTAAGAATATGTATTATAAATTATAATATACAAGATACATATTTAGTATTACGATAATATGTGGAAAATTCATGGAAATATCCTTAAACAGCTGTCAAGATTAATGAGGTTCTGCTACATTTAAAAATGTTTATTTGATAATTATTTCTTATATTGTGTTTATTTAAAATAATAGATCATTTTATTTAATATGGTACATTACATTAAAATCAGAAATATTATATTTAGCTCATAATCAGGCAATTTTGAAATTTCTTTGTTTCTTAATTTCCAGTACAATATGACTAATGCTAAATAAAATATATTATTATCTAATTTATTAAATATAACATAGTAAAGTGTTGTCCAAAAAAAAAAAAGAATTTCTGAAAAATTAAAATATTTATTTAAGACTTTAAATTAATACTCATAAGGTATGCTGACAAAAATGAATAGTTTAATCATAATGTTGACCAAGTTACAGACGTTACAGTGTATTGAATAACAAAGTGCATAACATCCAGCATTATGGGAATATTTTGAATGATATTAAATAACAATTGGTGCTATATGCAGTGATTGGGTTAGAGGGTAGTTTTTCTTTTATAAGTATTTTAATTTTTCTCTTTCTATAAATTGACATGGATCAGTCATAACATTTTATTATTAGAATATGGCTAATAGTCATTACATTAAACAATAAACTTTTGAAATCATGGAATTTTATGTAATGTATTGTTTTAGGAGAGCATAAAAATATCAGATGGATTACTTGAAGAAAAACCGTTGTGGGAATACCCAAGCAAAAGTCTATCAAATGCTTATGATTTGTTTACTTTGAATTTTGAAAGCATAGCAAATGAATCCAGTTTAATACTGAAAAACTTACTATCTGTAAAAATCAAAAAGTAAGTGAATTTGGTATTTATAAATATATATGTTAAATAAAATAAATATCTCAGTATTGTCATTTTTAAGTAGTTTATTTATAGTTTTTGTTATGTTAAATAATATACATTTTACTAAATTAAATATTTTTCATTTACCCACATAATTTGTTTTTCATTATTTTAACACATTTATCATTATTTCAAACAGTTTTTTTCTCTATTCAATTACTTTTATTATTGACACACTAATATAATATGTTGATTATTATTTACTATTTTAAATTAATGTGATGAATTCCATTTGTTTACAGTGAAGGCATTTGTCATGGACTTGTTTGTTGGGTAGATTGGTGTTTGGATACGGACATACATATTTCATTTGGCGCTTCAAACAGAAAGATCTATAACTTAGATTGGTATCCTTATGCACGACAAAGGATTTATTTTTTAAATAAATATAGAAATGTTAGTTCTGGTGATGTTATAAATTGTGATGCTATTTTATGTAAAAATGGCAATTTGTTAGTTAGTTTTTGTAATACCTATGATCATTAAGTTACTAAATTCATATTTTTGTATTGAAGTTTATTTATTTTTTACTATTTTAAAACAATAATAACAGTATTGTTTTGTGTATTAATGTTAAATTTTCTGGATGATCATTTATATGCTCATAAAGATAATATTATATTAATACCTTCACAATAAAAATTAAATCTAGTGTTCATTTTTTAGGAAAGGAAAGTTATTTTGTTAAAATTTGTAAAGTATGATAAACTGAAACTAATGAATATTATAACTTAAGATTTAAGTTATGATTTTTAGATTCAGATCTTTTGCATCTAATTTATCATGAAAAAATTAAAAAATGTTTCTTACCAACAGAATTTGCATATTTGCTGAAAAGTTAATAAATTTCAAAAATTCAGAAACACAATAGTTATATTGGACATTGGTTATAATTAGGGCTGGGATTTTAATGCCCTAAAAAACTCCGAAAAATGTCAAAAAAAAAAATGCTTTTATGACCTAAAAACTCTAAATAATGCCCTAAAAAAAATGCTTTTATGATCTACAAATTTTTTTATTTTTAATAATTTTAGTATAAATTACAATAAAAAGTTTTAAAAAATGTATTTTAAAATATTATGTCCAAATTCTTGTACAAACGCACACAGTCGACTCGCTGTCGAACATTTTACTTTTGGCATTTTTATATTAAATTATCAACAAAAATTAACTAGAGTAATAAAACGGTGTTAACGACGACAAAACTCGTACTGAACGTCGAACGATAATATCATCGGACGTTGGTTTTTTATTATTTAACAGGAAATGCGGGTAGAGGTTACTCAAACCCTGTCCGATAATATAATACGAATTACGAGTACCTACTTATAATCTGTTATATTTATTTAAAAACCATGTTGGTGTAAAAATCATAAAATTTTAAATTCATACACTTGGTTTCCAAAAACTCAAAAAATGCTCCAAAACCTCTAAAATGCCCTAAAAAATTAAGAAAATGACCTAAAAACAAAAAAATGCAAAATAAACTTTCTCATTCTCATTCAAATGTACATAAAACAAATTTGTGACAAGACGAGCATTGCACAGTAAGCTTTGAAAAACAAAGCAAAGTGCATTGCATTGAAATCCCAGCCCTAGTTATGATTATGATTAGGTCTCGGAAGTTATAGGAGCAAAAACAGAAAAGTATACACAAAATAATTACTCAAAAATCCAAAAAAAAAATACTTCAAAATATCAATATTGTCGATAACTTATCTACAATAAGATAATATATTATGTCTATGATTACCGCGATGTGGGTGAAAAGCTCATTGCACTGTTATCATCAATTTAATATTTAAGTGCAACAACGACATTAAATACCTATATAAAATAATGTTGGTTTTTATATTTAATATTATTTAAAATACATAATATTAGGTTAAGGAAAAAATCAATTTTTAATAAATTATTAAATATGTGTATGTGAATCAATTAAATATGCTATTTTTTCCTAAAATTGACAAAATATACATTTTACTTTTTTTTATTAGAAAAAATAAAAGCAATATTATAATCTGTATTCAATATGATTCAATAAGCAAAATTGTATGTTAATAAACAGAGTGTGATGACATGATAGAAGAAGGCATCTCATTGACACTACATTAAAGATACCTTCATGGCTTCATATGGTTCAGATTTTAATATTGGTCTGCTATTAATCGAGAGTATATAGAATGAGATGCAACTTCCTAGATCAAAATTTATTTTGTCTTGTAGATTATTCAAAACCGTTTCTTTATTCTCTAAATCACGACAAAAACCATTTTTGCGTTTACAAGTAGTTCAAACTGACAGTATTTTAATATCTAATCGTGATCAGAATAAATTTGTTAAATGTTTAGTTTATTCAGTCAAGTAGCTTAAAAAATAATTTTAATTTGATTTATCCATTTTGTTCTTTCATTTAATGCTTTGTATATCATCTATCACTCAACTAAAATACTGATGTTTGGCAATGTTCTGAAGCTTTGAATTGTACGTCGTAGATAATACTATAATAGAGTATAGTCGCATAGATAAGAATACTTATGTAGATTCGATCAACTTAGCAGTTCGCAAACAAATTGCATATTCACGTTTCGCATAAATATTAATTAATATTTTTATTTTTTTCAATATCTGTCCAAGCATCAAGCAAGACATTTTGTAAGAGGATTTAGGTAAAAGATCGTGAATCGTGATCAGATTATTTACAGTATTTACTATTTACTATTTGATTAGTGGAAGTGATTGTAAATGTAAATACTAAATTTGTAATTTTACATTTTTACTATTGTAAATTGTATTGTAATTGTACAAAAAAATATTAAGCTACAAACAGTACAAAGTACAAACACTACAAACTTGACAAGGTCCCAAGTAAGAAGTACCAACTTATGCAGTTTTAAACATTCCAAGGAACGGAACGATATGCTCTGGAAGAATAAACCACGGTTATTGACGGATGCTCCTTGGCGTATGCGTGCGTATCCCGGTGATTGTATCTCCTTGGTGGAACGGGAACAGACCAAACACCATTCTTTTTGGTTATGAGGAGTTTGTCAAACGTGTGTGTAGGATTTCGTTTTTGAGATTTTACATACTTCTCCATTGTGGAATAATTTTTTTATCGTTCTTAAAGTGTAAAACAAAAACTTCAACATGGGTCGGATGCACACACCCGGGTAATTATTATAATAATTCGATATTTGTGAAAAATATAAAACGTCGACATCGACACGGCTACGATTCACTATACCAATCGCACGACATAATTTTTTAATCGATCTGATCGATTATCTGTACCGCCAGTGGTTGATGGTCGATTTGATTCTCGTGACTGTTTTTTTGGTTTCGTTGTATATCGTGCGAACTGACTTTTACGATGTGTTTACAGAAAAGGTATTTCCAAGTCGGCTCTTCCATACCGCCGCAGCGTAGCCACCTGGCTGAAATCGTCGTCCGAGGATGTCAAGGACCACATTTTCAAATTGGCCAAGAAGGGTTTGACACCATCTAAAATTGGTAATGCTCAGGCCTATGCACTTTCTCGCTTATTAAGCACAGATATTTATTAGTATTTATGATTAAGTCGCCATGTTGTTATGCTGCAGAGACAGTTTTAAAAGCCTCGATTTTTGCCGTTGATTTACAGCATGGTATAAATATTGTTGTTTGTTAGATAGTATTGTCCGTCCAAGACAAAGATTGTGGAATCAATTAGTTTTTATTTATTATTACGTTGGAATTCGTTGACGATCAATAAATACTAAACTCATTGATGATAATTTTAATATTTATTAGTGCTGAAAACGCTTGAATTTTTTTTTTTTTGAAGCATTTGTCTGAGCGATACAATTTAATATTATACAACTTTCATTGTTATATACTTGACTACCTATTATAATCAGAATTGTAAAATATAAATTATGAAAGTTAACTTCTAAAACACTATTAAATGTATTTTATACATATTGCATTTAATACATAAATTAAATATTGGTCATTAAGCCTTTTTCTAATAGATTGACAGTAGCTCCATGATGATTCTTTTACAATTATCTGAACACCTTTTTAAATTGGTTTTCAGTTTTTTAAGGTTTATTATGAGGACTTATCGAGGCATTTGTCTGAGAGCTGCTTATCACTCAATTGAAATTGTAAATATTTGTGTATTAAAAATAATTTTAAGAGAATATAGTTTGTATTCAATTTTGATATTGGGAAGTTGAACGAATTTTAAGTATATGCACATATGTTTCTCAACCTGAATTAATATTTAATATACTTTGTTCATTAGTACTTTTTTATCAGGTAATACAGTAGTATATCAATATCGATTTTGATTATTCATTTATATACAACTGTTATTCAAATTTAATGGCCACCTAATGTTTTATTATCAATAATCTAGGCATTTTTAAAAATGTAAAAAGAAAATTGCTCTATGATGATCACTATACATATTATTTCTGAACAACTTATTTAACTGGTTTTCAGTTTTATTAGTTTTACTATGCAGATTTATCGAGGCATTTGTCTGAGAGCTTCTGTTTGATATATTTTACCTATTTTATTATAATATGTTTATCATTTTGTATGTATAATTTTATTGTTTAACAGAAAAATGTATTAAATAAATAATTATTAACTAAGTTAAAAATTTATAGTTTTATATTACATCAAAATATTAAATGTTATATTTTATGGATCACTTAAACTTATAGGCTGTAAGGTTTTAAAATTTAAAAAGACAAAATGCTCTATGATGATTTTTATACATATTTTTTCTGAACACCTTTTTTAATTGGTTTTCAATTTTTTAAGGTTTATCGTGCAGACTTATCGAGGCATTTGTCTGAGAGCTATTAATGTTTTAAATCAAATTATTCTTAATTTTTATTTTACATATTAAATATTAAATTTTTTGACAGGTGTTATTTTGCGAGATTCCCACGGTGTCGCTCAAGTAAGATTTGTGACTGGAAACAAAATTCTTAGAATCATGAAAGCTATGGGTTTGGCTCCAGGTCTCCCTGAAGATTTGTACCATTTGATCAAGAAAGCCGTAGCAATCAGAAAACATTTGGAAAGGAACAGGTAATGATTTCAGTACTGTTAATATATCTTATGTATACTGTACAGGCTATAATATTGTTTTTCTTATTGTTTTGTACAGGAAAGACAGAGATTCCAAATTCCGTTTGATTTTGGTTGAATCACGTATTCATCGTTTGGCAAGGTACTACAAACGCAAATCAAAGATCGCCCCCAACTGGAGATACGAGTCCAGTACTGCTTCCGCTTTGGTTGCTTAAGTAAACTGTTATTTGTACGGACATTTGAAAAAATACAATTTACAATTTAAGTTCACCAATGTTCTTTTTTTTATTTATTAGTATTTTTTTTGTTTCATATGAGTCCTTGAAATAATTCCTCTTTTATTATCAACTTGAAAATAAGCTACCTAATACCACATTGGACTGTTCTCTTAGATTAGTTAAGTTTCTCTCTTTGTACTTTGACACATTTTGCACTGGTCATTCTCATTGAATATCATACCCCAAATGCTGTCTTAGTTATAACATAAAAAAAGTGTGTTAAGATATTCCTTGATAATATTATTACAAATAATAAATGATACATGATAATAGAAAAATATTTCTCTCTTTTGCATAAATTAGTGATTTAATTATGTATTAATATTAGTATATTTCATCAGCTTATTGAAATAATTGAAAATCACTTGATCATAATGTTTTGAATATTTAATTTAATTGTCAGTAAAATATGGTACTTGGCTTCCAGTAAGATATGTCATCTTAGTGGCTTTTACTATCTGTGCCTAATGTGGTTTACTATAAAATTACTTGAATATTTTTAATTTATTTTATTTTATCTGAGTGTAACTTAGCTTCTTCAGTACTTATTACGTCTGTTATTGCAACCAAACATTAAGTGTTATTTGTTGAATCAAATAGACAAATATCTATAGATTATAGTGTGGTTAAGTGCTCATGTTCAGCATATTATAGTGACATTCTCCCTTTTATTTTATTATATTATTATAAACAGTAGTGTATTACTTGGATTTATCCATAGTCTGAAAATCATGTACATTATGTATTACAATTGACATAATTTATTATAAATTACAATGATGTACTGAATGACCAAAGATACATGAATATAACCATATAAGATATAACATGCTCTAAATAAATGGAAATTTTGTAATACCATAATACATTTTAAACTTTTAACTTATGCATTCTACCTATTTAATTTTTAATTCTGTGTGTTTAAATGAACACAATATTTGACTTACCTAAATTAATTATAATACGAATAGATTAATTAACAATGGTAATAAATTTAATATTTAAATTCTAAATACATTTGTAACTTATATTGTTTATTTTAGAAGAAAAAAGATTTCCTAAAGAGCACTATCGATAATAAATAATATAGAAAAACAATGCCAGATATAATAAGTATACATTTACTTCCCGTACCTATCATTACAAGGTGGGGAACATGATTCAATATCGCACTTTTCTATACAAATAATTTTGCAAAATTTAAAAATGTGATTGAAAGTTTAAGACATAGCTATGAGTGTGGATAAACTGAAAAAGTTTGTATAAAATAATGCAGTCAAATGTGGTTTAGCATTCACATAATAACATTGGTCTGAGTTAACCGTTAATCTTACAAGTTACAAATTTGGAAGAATCGAAAATTGAAAATGAAAATATGAATATGTTTAAAAAAATTGAAGACAGGTAGGTACCTATTTTAATAAATATTCCTGGTCCAAAGATTAATTTATGTATGTAATTAAAAATAATAAAGGCTATAAAATTATTAACTCTTATAATGAGTTCTCACTATGAACTAAGAAATTCTTACTTTAGCTTACTATAAACAAATGTTAATTTTGATATAACACCTACCTTATTGAATTATTTTAAATAAATATTGCACCATCACCAATAACTAAAGTGTATAACATAATATTTTTTGTACAAACATTTTTTAAGTGATAGATTTAATTTTAATGACCATAATTTGGAAATGTATTTAATTATCCATTTTAATTTAAAAAAAATAACAGATTTTTTTTAAATTCAATTATAATCGAGAACTTCAAGATTTTTATAATGCAATTTATTATGTCATTTTTATGTAGGTACTTCTGGTGGAATTATATAATTTTAAAATGCAATTTTTGTATGTTTTCAATGCAATTAAAATTTAAATTCAGTGTACTTATAAATTATAATATATTGGTACCTTAGGCATGTAGGAATATTATATTATAGATCGCAGGACCACAAAAGAACAACTTTCACTATTCACTGTGGTGGCGTTTATACTCAGCCACTTAGGGAAGAGTTTACCAAATAGTCGATACACAATAATGATAAACAAAAATATTAAATAATAAACGTTTATTTGCCAATAACAATACCTAAGTAACATTTTAGTTTTATAAAAAAGAGAAATAACAAAACTACATATTTTTAATAAATATAATAGAATGTATAATGGTAAGACATAAAAATATCAAACAAGTTTTAAAGGAAAACATTTCTAATATAAGTGTGGACGGAATAATTTGAAATATCGACAAAATAATAATATGTAACAACTAACAATACATGGTACCTACGATCAATCGGTTTCATAAGATACCTATACTATCTATTACGATGACACGCGATGTGTGGGTATAATTTTTATTATTATTATTTTATTTATTACTTGGTAATAATATTGGCTCTGTGCAGTAGATGCGTAATAAACTTATTGTTAGTTATGCTGGAATCTTGTTCACGAAGGCATCATTGACACCTCGTTAATGCAACACACACACACATAACGTGCACATACACACATGAAATTAGAAATATGATAACAGATATTATTATTTTATGAGAGTACAATTTTAGTGTTCAATGATCTGTCTAAATTTTAAGACAATGCCGTTTTTCGGTGTAATAAATCCCGATCCACTTCTTATGTCGACGGGGATTTCGGTTTGTTCACACGGTAAAACTTCGAACTTTGACAATACGTTTGACAGGGCCAATTTCATCTCTGATTCCGCAAACCGTTTGCCTATATGTATAATATTAAATTAAATAAATGTATATAATATTATGTACCAGGCACGTATATAGGGGGGATTTTTGGGTTCACCTCTCACTCGCCACGAAATATTTTCAAGTAACGAGGAAAAAGTTGTTTTATTATGTTGCGGCACAATTTGTATTGCTAAATTTTGTATACGTGCCTGTTAATATGTACGACGTACGTACAAGTTGTAAATAAATTAAATACGACGTGATCATACAGAGTAGGGCGTCGTCATTCGAATGAAATTTTGATACCTAATATTTTATTCGAATAATGAGTTATTTGAATAATTTAAAAACAATATTTTTCGAATAAAAAATTATTCGACTAATTTTCAAATATATAATTAAAATACGTTAATACTTCTTGAAATAATGAGTGGTTCGTGATAAAAGAACCTCCTCGTATATACTATATAATTAAACTATAGTATTTAAACTAGGGCATGGACAGTGGACCAGTACGAGATGCTTATAAGGCGGCCAACATTACAATTACATATTAATATTAATAACGTAACTGTCGAATTAGGTATTGCAACTGGTAGAATGTAAGGGGGCTACTCGCGGGGACTTTCCTGACTGCCTCAATCGTCACTTATATTTTATTGATTTCCAACAAACAATGACAGCTCCGTGGAAGTAATGCGAAAGCAGTTCCCACGGGGGCGTCGGTTTCAAACACGAAAAAAAAAGGTATTTAAACTAATTAAAATTATTCTTAATACATCTGTATTTTGTATAGTATTTTTTGGAATTTATTTGAATTTTTATTCGAATAATAATTATAAAAATAAATCATTCGAATAATATTAGTCTACATAAAGGTTTTGCCCAACTCTGCCGATACCTATGTCATACATATATATTATAGCCATGCCTTATTGACTGAAATGTAAATGTCATAATAATATGATAAAATAATATTAAAGTACGAGTACATTATTTATAATATTATATTTTTACCAATGCACAGACGAGGCCCGTCGCCGAACGGCAAGTAAGTGCCATTGGGTCGTTGCGATTTTTGTTCCGTAGAAAATCGTTCCGGATCGAATCTCATCGGGTCGGGATAGTATTTTGGATCACGATGTATGCTGAACATGGGTATAATAAGCTTTTGTCCTTTTTCGAAAACAAATGATTCGTCGGGCAGAGTGTAAGTTTTTGTAGCCACTCTCATTATGCTAAAAGCAATGGAATATTTGCGAGCGGTCTCTGAAATACGACAAACGACTATAATTATTATTGAAATAAACGAAGCGTTACGCAATATCAATTGTTTACAAAATCGACTTTTATCTAGATTCTAGGTATTGTTTTTATTTCATTTGTTGAAGTGCATAAAAGATGCAAAAATGTGATGTTTCGATAACTGCAAACTGCTGAAAACTGATTTTTACCTCGCCAATTTTTATAAGGAGTACACGTCTTGATGATTGCATGACATAAGTATAAAATATTATAATTATTGTTTAATCGAAATAATGGATTACTCTAGGCGCGCAATACTCGACAAGTCATTATTATAAAATATACGACGCATGCTATAACGACCTTGATACTTGCAGGAGATGAATAATATAAGTATTTAGTATAACTTCTAATTTTAAAATCATTATCTTTAATGAATAACGTTTAATGACTGGCCAAATTGGTAACTGAGTACACGTTTAAATTTAGATACATTAAGATTTACAAAAAAAATCATCCGCTGAATATTTTACACAGCGAAAAAAGGGAGGTTCTGAGTTATAAAACAGACGT
Source organism: Rhopalosiphum padi (assembly GCF_020882245.1). Lineage (NCBI taxonomy): Eukaryota > Metazoa > Arthropoda > Insecta > Hemiptera > Aphididae > Rhopalosiphum > Rhopalosiphum padi. Next base: position 3,054,429 of record NC_083598.1, on the reverse strand, counting down.
TTATGTATCGTCTCAGTTTATACTCTTGATGTGGTACAAAAATCTAAGTATTAAAAATATGGCATTTATGTGTCACCCACAAGTACCTTGAACATTTTAGGTAGGAAAAAGAGGGTGGCGAGGATGTCGAATCGACTCGTTTATACAACAACTCATGGTAGTATACGCCATACCTTCCAACACCATGTTGGTGTAACGGAGATCCATCAAATAATCGTTGTTCAACTGTCCGTCGTGTTTTGCATTCGCCGACCATATTTCCGCACGTAACTTGTCTTGGATTTCCTTGTTCAGCGCCAATTCGTACAGGCAAAACGATAGCATAGACGACACGGTTTCCGAACCGGCGGCGAACATGAGAATAGCGTTGGCGATTATGTCAGCATCAGTGAATTTATCTGCAAACGAGATATTAAACACTAAAAAAGAGGTCCTAAATAGTCACGACTATATGTTATTATTTCAGTTGTTATTATTGTATACAACTGTGGCATGACCGTGATAAAATATAAATTGATTCCATTATTATTGTGACGTCGTATACTTAATATATTCTACATTATACACAGTGCTGAAATTGGTATAGATAAATGTTCTCGTACTTTATATTTTTCCCTGCAAGTTCACGTTTTTATAACAAAGTATTAGTATTGTATATTATAATTACATATGAGTGTTGTATTGGTATATTTTTGTACACTATAGTCTATAACTTAATTTTTAATTTTTGAGTGTTTAAATTTGCTTTATTTTTGATAATAATTTCGTGAATTTTGAATTTAAGTGGTACATAAAATATTTATATATCTAATCAAAATTCGAAATGATAAACAGTAATTTCATAATGTTATTAATAACAACATAATCATAACTCACAAGTCACATCAATACAAATATCATAGGCACAGGTGTATAAAAATGTATACAATTTGTACAAATAATAACTTTTTTAAAGTGAAGCAATTTAAAAAATTAATAAATAATATAATATATTTACAAATTAAAGTAAAAAGTATTAAAAAGTATTTTAAATGGACAATGGTCAGATAAGTAATATTGTATTTGTTTTTATAAATTTTTAATAAACTTAGTGCTTTCCTAATTTATTGTAAATTATGTACAAAAATATTTTATATTTTTATTGCTGTATAATTTAACACTAAATAATTTAGTTATTTTTAAAAGCGGAGTAGTGGACAAACATTTTGCGGGGTAATCCCGTACCACTCCACTCCGCGTATCTAAACTTTAAATACATATAACCCATAAACTACTCTCCCTAAACTCGAATTTTGTATATCAAAATACTCAGAAAAATATTCTGCTTTGGAATATGAAATTAAAACTCTATGTTGTCATTCATAAAAGTAAAAAAATTTAAAAAAAATTATAAGGATAAAAAATTTTTAAAAATATAATTTTTTAATAAAATTGTTGTTTTTTAACAACTTGAAACTATGTAAAAATTTTTTTTCGAAAACATGGATAGTTTTTAAAATAATGAATGTTCTATGATAAATGAATCACCCTGTATAACAACAATAATATTGTTACCTTCGATGGTCGAGTTCTCCTTCAACACCAGCTCTTTACGCGCATGCATAAGGGTTTGTGTTAAATCGTTCCGGACCACGTCGTGCTCTTCGCGGTACTTGATAACGTCGGTGAACACGTCATAGAAAAATTTGACAGCCTCTTCCGAAAACATTTTGATTTTAAACAGTTTCATCACTCGAGGGCAGATCATCATCAGCATCTGTCTGATTATCTGTTTCGGGGTGCTCTGGAAAATCATCTTGACGTACCGGCGGAACTTTGAGTCGTCGTTCTTGATCGTGTCTAGCATCAGGCCGAACGCGCACGTACCGATCACGTCCGTGGAAAAGCCTCCAGTCATCGTTTTCACGTCGAGTCGGTCGGTCTTCTCGAGCGTCTCGACGATGCCGGACACCATTTCGTCGCTGCACTCGTTGATCTGGCAGTATGTGTCCTTCAGCTTGCCGGACGTGAAGCCCGGACTCAACTTTTGGCGCATCGTCCGCCATCTCTGGCCGTTGGAGAAAAACAGACTGCTGGCCAACACGGACATGGACGGGTCCATGTCTATACCGTGGTCGGTGAAGTACGAGAAGTCCTTTACCAGTATCGTGTTGATCAGCTCTGGATCGCGGACCATTAGTATCGAATCTCTCATTTGGTAGTACCCGAACAGTTTGGCGTCCGGAAATAGGTAGTACATCCTTTCGAACATGTCAATCGGATGTTCGAATCTCGTCAACATTTTGAACGCATTACCGAACAACGGAATGGGTGGTATGTATGGGATGTTCAATTTCCGCCATTTATCGTACGTCGATGTGGAATAGTAGTAGATGGCCGTGAACACGGCAATCCAGCTAAGATAGGTGACGTTGTCGAGCAACAAGTCGGTGAGAAACGATAACATGATCGACTTGTATTTTACGACTCGAGGCACTGATACGAACGCCTATCGACTAAAAATACGACAACCGTATCCTTTGCATGTGAAAGTTCAAACGAGTACTGATGAGCTGCGATGTACGCTATTATTACGCACGTGTGGGTGTCGTGAGCTTATATTTTGTTTATTTATTTGTTGTACTCCATCTCTTTTGCGATTATTTATTTAATTTTGCATGTTTATGTTGCGGAGGGGATATCACGTTAATGATTACAAAATATGTGAACAAGGCCATTCGTTTGACCGATACGGTTCGAGAGCACTGAATACATAAACACTCTGTGCCAATTGATGTTTTACTCAGTCAATAAACAAACTGTCATTTTGTTCTCCGTAAAATATGTTTTATCCATTATATTTTAATGTACGTTAGATGAGTAATTATATTTAGACACATAACTTAGTATTGGAAATATAAACAGAAACATTTTTTACCTATAATAAGGTAACATATCATATAATTGACTAATCATCTTAATAATGTGTTTGGTTTTTGGCCGACAATTCGTTTTGCAATTCCTATTTATTTGTATAATTGGTTTCCCGCGTTCATGTAGTTTCTAATTACTTTTTAAATATTTGTTCTATTTTTGTTAGTTATTTGTTGATGAATGATGACGTTATACTGATTATAAAGTAGAAAATACTAAATAGCAGTTGGTGATGCCCGCCAACGATAACGAGCATAATATAACACTATAATATTATGCTTGAATCGTGTCATTGACCCCGCATAAATGGCGTAGTAAAAAATTTATTTACACGTCAGCGAGAGGGATTAGGTATTTAACAAATAAAAAAAAAATCATGTTTTACTTTTGATACGAGAGATACCCGTCGGAAAGTTTAAAAAATTTTTTTCTTTATTAATGTATATAATAAATAATGATTTTTCTATAAAAAATTTATTGCCTGAACTTTTTATTTAAAATTAAACCATTAATAATCGTTCATAAATCTGTGTCTATCATGTACTGGAATATTGTATTATCAAACCTACAATAACTCACAAGTCTACCTAATTCATAAAAAAAAACAATCAAATTTTGTCGATTCTGTGATTTTTGTCAAATTACCGAATTCACGTATTCGGCAATACGTTGTCGATTCCATATATTCGGCGTATAGTTTTATTTGTATATATTTTTTTATATTTATGTAGAATAATTTTTCTATTTTTGAAGTGTCATTCGACATTTTGATGAAAAATAAAAAAAATTTAATTACGGTTTTGTTTGGAAATTTAAGCCAAATAAATGATTTACATTGAAACACTGTAGAGTGTAAAGTGTACTCTTTGTGTGATGTCATCGCCTCTTGAGACGATTTCCGTATTTATTGTTATCAACTACTCATCTTTGTTCTTTTGATACTTATAAACAATATAAACTGAGTACAGAAAAAAAAGTGTGGCATCGTGGTTGAGGATCTAACTGGTGAGGTCTATTAAGCCGGCCAGCATAGACGAAAGTCTTAGCTCTATTTACAATGTTATTGAACGAAATAATGCATCCATACAATGGTAAAATGGGATTACATTTCTTGTCGTGCCTGTTTAAGCGGCGGCGGTGGAAAACTTTTGGTCCGGAGACGATTGCTTGATTAGGCGAGTCAGGTGTGGGTCACGACGATGATCGTTCCGAAAAGAGTATTTATTTTTCGTTAATCGATCAAATCGATATTTGTTGATTTAAGCTCTCGTGAGATCGGTAAGTGATTATGTCTGTCAACCATTGGTGTCCGCAGCAGGTTATAGTTGCCGGGTAGGCATTCGAAACTGTACGGTTGTTTACCGGCACATGGTAATGGTCGTCGGTAATTATTAGTCTGTACCGAGGAACAACTTCCGGATAGGTAACCGTAAGTACTCGGTGACTTGGTGCGCTGTCGGCCGCTGGTAGCGACCCGCCGCACTTTGAAATTTTCGATGGGTATATGCAACTATTTGTGCACGTGGCCCGTTAGTGGTGCTTACTTTGCGGCGGACTTATATTTTGTTTATGTACCTATGTATTATTGTGTATTTTAACAATGTTATATAAGCTTACCTATACTTATGCTTGCTATTTTCAATTTATAAAATTTGTATAGTTATATTAATTGTTAAAATTTAAATATTTAATGTTAAAAATTCAGTAATAATTTTTATTTTTATTACTCTTATATTTTTAAAGCTAGGTAGGTAGTAATATAGTTATTATGAAGTACATAGTAATAATTAGCAATCCACAAATAGGTTAGCTACCTAACCATGAATTTTTTATACATTTAACAAAGGTAATATTTTTTTTGAAAAGACAGGATGATTCTTTTATCATAAAACACTCATTATTTAAAAAAATATTCATGTTTTTGAAAAAAAAATTTTTTGACATAGTTTCAAGTTGTTAAAAAACAACGTTTTTATTAAAAAATTATATTTTTAAATATTTTTTTATCCTTATATTTTTTAAAGTTTTTTACTTTTTTAAACGACAACATAGTTTTAATTCCATTTTCCTAAGCAGAATAATTTTCTGAGTATTTTGATACATAAAAATCGAATTTAGGGAGAGTAGTTAATGAGTTATAAGTATTTCAAAGTTTAGATTCGCAGAGTGGTAGGGTGTTAACTCGTAAAATGTTTGTCCACTACTCCGCTTGTCTAAACTTAAAATACGTACTATTTGAGAGTATGAATGTGTTTTGAAAAATTGAAGATAGGTACTTATAATAAACAAATACTCCTTGTTCAAAGATAAATTTATGTACCTATGTAATTGAAAAGAAAATACTAAAATTATTATCTTACTATGAACCTTAGATAAAGTCGTGTATGAACTAAAGAATTATGTTAGAACATTAGGTAAAACATGTTAATTTTGATATAATGCCTACCTTATTGAATTGTTTTAAATAGGTATTCACCAATTCGTCATCACCAATAACTGAAGTGTAGAACGTTGCTTTTCTTTGTTTAAAACATATTTTAAGTGATAGAAGATTTAATTTTAATGAACAAAATTTGGAAATATATTTAATCATCAATTTTAATTTAAAAAAATAACAGTCATCTAATTTTTATTTTTATTAATTTAATTATAATCAAGAATTTAAAGTTTATTATTTAACTTTTGAATTTTTATAGCAAAATATATTATTTAATTTTAATGTATTTTTTGGCGGAATTATATAATTTTAATATATGCGATTTTTGTATATTAAAATATTTGTACACTATATATAGGAGTGTTATATTATAGATCGCGGGACCACAGAGGAACAACATTCCCTATTCACTATTGTTAGTTATGCTGGAATCTTGTTCACGAGTCCATCATTGACACCTCGTTAATACAACACACATGCACACACACACACACACATAACGTGCACATATACACACGAAATTAGTAATATGATAATAGATATTATTATTTTGTGAGACTATATGAAAGTACAAAATAATATAACTCAAATTCAGTGTTCAACGATCGGTCAAAATTTTAATACAATACCGTTTTTCGGTGTAATAAATCCCGTTCCGCTTCTTATATCGACGGGAATTTCGGTTTGTTCATACGGTAAAACTTCGAACTTTGACAATATATTTGACAGGGCCAATTTCATCTCTGATTCCGCAAACCGCTTATGGCTATGTATAATATTGAATTAAATAAAGATATATATATATAATATTATGTAAGTACAAGTTTTAAATAAATTAAATACGACGTTATCATACCGATATATGTATGCAGAGGAGGGCGTCATTCGAATCAAATTTTATTTAGATGATTATTTAGAAATTGAGATACTTACCTAATATTTTATTTCGAATAATAAATCATTAAAATAATTTAAAACAATGTTATTCGAATAAAAAATTACTCGATTAATTTTCAAAGATATATTTTAAAAAAAATTAATAGTTTTTGAAACAATGAATGGTAGTTTATGATAAAAGAATCACCTAGTATAATAGTATTTAAACAAATTAAAATTTTTCTATATTACATTTGTTTTTTGTATAGTATTGTTAGGAAATTATTAGAATTGTTCTTCAAATAATAATTATATAAATAGATAATTCGAATTATTAGGGTAGATAGGATTTTGCCCAACTCTGCTAATATCTAGATATATGTCATATTATGGTTATGCCTTATTGGCTGAAATGTAAATTTTCATAATATTAAATATGATAAAACAATATTAAATTACGAGTACATTATAAAATTATATTATAACCTATGCATATTCGAGGCCCGTCGCCGAACGGCAAGTAAGTGCCTTTAGGACGTTGGAATTTTTGTTCCATAGAAAATCGTTCCGGATCAAATCTCATCGGGTCGGGATAATATTTTGGATCACGACGTATGCTGAACATCGGTACAATAAGCTTTTGTCCTTTTTCGATAACAAACGATTCGTCGGGTAGAGTGTAAGTTTTTGTAGCTACTCTCAATATGCTAAAAGCAGTAAAGTACTTTCGAGCAGTCTCTGAAATACGATTAATGACTATAACTAAACGAAGCGTTACGCATAATATCAATTGTTTAGAAAATCGACTTTTATCTAGATTCTAGGTATTGTTTTTATTTCATTTGTTGAAGTGCATAAAAGATGCAAAAATGTGATGTTTCGATAACTGCAAACTGTTGAAAACTGATTTTTACTTCGCCAATTTAGATATGGGTTACTATTAATAATTGCATGACATACATAATATTATAATTATTGTTTAATCGAAATAATAGATTACTTTAAGTGCGAAATACTCGACATTTGACAAGTCATTAGGTATTATAAAATATACATTATCGTATGCGGTATACTATAACCACATTGATAATTAAAAATAAAAAGTATAACTTTTAATTTTAAAATCATTATTTTTAGTGAATAACGTTCGAAAAATTGGGGGGTTATGTAAAACATAATTTCTAATCAGGATATCCGATAGGTATATGTGTTATGTGAACATTTAAGCTACATGTATGAATTTTGTATTGTAAAATGATTGAGCTATACTTTAATATTTTATAACGACAACGATAAAAAGTTATGTATATACGCCGTTAAATAAATAATATTGAAGTTTTTATATACATTTTATATAAATATATATATATATAAAAATATATAAAAATATATATATTTTATACAATATAATTTTAAAATTTTTATGTAAGGGGTGCGGGAGCGGCGAAGTTCTCCGCGGGCCTGTTCTATGTTTATAATTTTAGCTCACCTTCTAACAAGGACAATTTACACCTATGCGCTTGGGTATAACGAGCTTATATTTTATTTATTTGTTGTACTGGTAAGAAGTGGATATGGTGAGTTCAAATCGAGCCAATCAAGGTTTAAACAATTCAAATAAAAAATTATAATAATAACGATAAAGTATAAGTTGATTTTGATCGAATTTTCAACGCAATTGCACATCCATGCATCCTGCAAATTATGTCATTATATTATTTATATTACAATAAATATAGTTGTACACCTATGGGCTATGTAAATGAACTTATTTTAATATTATGTACCTATTAATAAATACAAGTTACAACTGGTATAATAATAATGATTATGAAATAAAAATATCAATCATGTTTTAAAGGAAAACATTTCTAATATAAGTGTGAACAGAATAATTTGAAACATCGACAAAATAACATGTAATAATATTAATATATACTTACTTAAAATCACGATCAATCGGTTTCATAAGATACCTACTTTACATTGCGATGATACGCGATGTCGATGTGTGGGTATAATTGTTATAATTATTATTTTATTTATTACCAGGTAGGTACAGTGCCTGATTTGGAAAAAACTAGAAGGGGGACTCAGTGGATGTTGGATTAACGTGCGTTCCACTCAAAATTCAATGTCATATCACCTGTGTGGGGAAGTAAAGCCCCCACATCCCCTTCAGCCACCCGCAATCCACAAAAATCATTAAATTTATTATATAAAAATATTTTAAAATAAAGAATCACTTATTTATTTATTACACATCATCCAATGATATTATAATTTAAATTACGATTTATAATGATATATAACATGTTATACCTACAAAATGCTTATCATGTATTATTACATATACAACCATGTACATGAATACAGTATTGTGCGACACAAACGTCGTCGAGAAACACTTTTATGGTATACAGCACAACCCGTGGTTAAAGATATATGACGTAAAGGTTAAACCTAAGTTTACCTAACCTTAGCTACCGAGAACAAAAAAAAATATAAATACGATAAAATTCAATTTATTGAATAAAAAAAAAACAGTATTGTACATCGAAAAATGGGCTTCGAACCAAACGTATATTATTAATAACAAATTAAATATCTCGTACGTCGATCGGCGTCCGCGATCCTATGGGCGAAAATAAAAGAGAACGAAGAAAATCGTCAGGGGGACTCTCGTCGACGGTCGTACAAAATCGTATTATACACGCACGGCTTTCAAAAGATGCAAATTACGCGAATACAAAATGAACTGGTTGGAAAAAACTCTGGAAAAGTTTGTACATAATAAATAATTGTTTAATATTATAACTTTTAATTTTTTGTCTGTGAGGGGATTTTTCCGTTCGGGGAAGGTTATAGATTCTTCTTTTCCTTTTTTTTTATTATTATTATTCTTAATCTTATTATTATTATTAATATTACAATTTTTATTATTATTATAATTATTTTATTCTTATAATAACTTTTATTTAAATTGTGTGTTTATCGGCGATTGCATTATTGGGGTTTCTACGGTCTCTTGTTATCTGTCACAGAACACGATACCGGTCTTGTGTAATCGCTAAAGAATCGGGTATAAAAGGCCCTGTGAAACGACCAGCATTTTCATTCACTGTCTTTCCTCCGTCGTAGCAAGACCCACCCGGGCAGACTTGCGCGATTAAGGAAGGCATCTGATGTCTATATTTTTTGTCAGAGATTTTTTGATTTTTAGCATATTATGTTGCCTGCACATTATATCGCTTTGACTCAAATTATTAAATAGTGATTTTATTCATAACTAATTCGTAGCTCTAACATTTCCATAGCTCAAGCTCTGGTATGCACAAACCGACCTTGGCTTTGTTCCGCGGCTTATATAAGTCTGACAGGGTTCGGGCGCAAGACTGCCAGTGTTTCAGTGCTTGGTGATTTGCGGTTGCGCGAACACTGATCGTCAGGTCCGTATTAAATATTTGTGTATTTTATTTTTTTTTTATATCGATAAACAGTCATTTGTAAGAATACATTATTCGTGAGTGTTCGAGTAAGTTTCCCAAACAGAACGTATATTCGTAAAAACCCCGTTTCCCTGTGCGTTATCGACATTGTCGACACGCGCAGAGCTACGGCAGGTTACGTTCCGCAGAAATGACGATTCGCGCGTACGTCGGATCTAGTGAGCAGATGGCACAGTTCCAGTGACTCGTCAGAGTTCCGCGTTACGGGTGTATCGCTCTCGTTTGAGCTGCCCGTCTCGTGTGCCGCTGTAATGATCTGACAACGCGTGCGATTCGATTCTGATCCGATTATTCGGTGGCTGCGACGTCGTTGAATGACATACGACTCTGTTCGAAACATTGTACACATTACGAAAACGTTATATTATTTTCTTTGGTGTTTGTAATATTATTTTGACCTTTAATAATTATCCATTATACACATTTTTTTTTTTTTTTTTAGATATCCTATAAAAGCTGAACTCAGCCGTTGCCAATCGCTGTTACAAAGTGAATTGCACCGGACCGGTCCTGTGTTATCGCTAATGGACTATAGGTATAAAAGGCCCTGTGAAACGTCCAGCATTGACATTCACTGTCTTTCCTCCGTCGTAGCAAGACCCACCCGGGCAGACTTGCGCGATTAAGGGAGGCATCTGATGTCTATATTTTTTGTCAGAGATTTTTTTGATTTTTAGCATATTATGTTGTGCCTGCACATTATATCGCTTTTACTCAAATTATTAAATAGTGATTTTATTCATAACTAATTCGTAACTCTAACATTTCCTTAGCTCAAGCTCTGGTATGCACAAACAAAATTCGACCATGGTTTTGTTCCGTGGCTTATATAAGTCTGGCACAGTTCGGGCGCAAGACTGCCAGAGTTGCGGTTGCGAAAACACTGATCGTCACGTCTGTATTAAATATTTGTGTATTTAATTTTTTTTATATATTCCCTTATTACGCGATAAACAGTCATTTGTAAGGAATACATTATTCGTGAGTGTTCAAGTAAGTTTCCCAAACAGAACGTATATTCGTAAAAACCCAATGAATGACATACGACTCTGTTCGAATCATTGTACACATTACGAAACGTTAATTTTTTTTTTTTTTTTTTTAGTAGTGTGTGAAATTGCAACGTATAATAATTGTATAATAATTGAATGTTATACAAAATTTTTCTTAGTGATACATTTATCCACGTGCATTTAGTAAGTTTATTATTTATAAGCACCTATAGTTATAAATATTTTTTTTTATAGGTTTCCTATAACAACTGAGCAATGAATTCAACTGTGGCCAATCGCTGTTAAAAGTGAATTTGTGTAAAATTTGTTGAAAAAAAACTCATAGATTTGAAATCTTCTTATATATATTATTATTTATATTGTAATAACACATGAAAAATAGTCACGTTCACAATATCTAGGATCGCAGCGGTAGCATAGAAAATGGTCTTGGTGTGGTCTCCGCAGCCTAACGATTGATAATATTAATTACCTATACTATTATTAATGAACTTTTTTTTTCATAGTCTATACAAATTACAAATATACAAATATTAAGGCTATAGGTTATAGGTAAATTTTGCATCAGAAATAACTGTTGATTTACAAATTCACTACAGCAAATGTTACGATTTTAGCGTTCCGTTTCAAATACATAGAAGGGGTATGCTCAAAAAAATAAAAAAGAAGACGTACTCCGTCACCCCACGTTCAACCACAATTCAAGCACTGCTACTGAGGCGATGAAAAAGTCACCGGCTAAAGTGCAAAAAAACGTGGCCAAGTCTTATGGCTAGGGTCATTCTATAAATGTGTGCTACGCCGAGCGCCTGAGAGCGTTACCAGGTGAGATTTGGTTGTGTTCAAATAAAAAATAAAAACAAAAGTACATACGACATACTATTCACAATTTTCACAAGCCGTACAAAAACGTCAAAAACTAATCTTGCAATTAAATTTAAAAAAAAAAAATGAAATAAACGATAAAATAACTTAACAAAAAAACGTTTATTCGTGTCAAACAAAATTTTAAGTACACCGAATATAATGAACTGTATAAATTAACATACATTGAAATAGATACAAATATATAACATTCTACGCCGTATATTGAGGTACTAGGCGCAGCAGCAAACCAAACGACGAAAAACCCTTTTCGTACGTTTCCACAAAGATCTGCGTTTCTCATTCCTAACGATTTCTTGTGTCGCGTCGGACGAATAATCGTCGGCCGAAATTTCTGTTACTATTTCGGCAAACGTCTCGCTTATCTTTATATTCGGTAAGGAAACGCATCGCCTCACCGGCGGACCAATGACTTGGACGGCGCTCACCGTCGGATCGTCGCCGGAATGTTGTGGTAACAACGACGCGGGAACCGGCGATTTGGCTTCTGATGCTGCAGGCGCCATCACGGCGGCGTTCACTATGGCGATCATTCGCCTCATCTGCGGCCCCCGCGTAGTTGGGCAGCAGAATCGGTGACGGACGATACTCGTCGAGTGACGCGTCTACGGGACTCTGCCGCGGTACATCCCCATCGCCGCCGGACATCGTTATTTTGATGTTTGGCATCGATCTGAAGAACGGTTTGGCCGCCTTTAAACCGGAGAATTCCGAAATCTTCTCGGTCGTCTGCGGGTTTTTCGGTTTTTTCACGATAGGAATAACCATCGAGTCCGGTTTTATTTCGCGGTCGATCTCAATATCATTGCAGTTATCTTGCATCGTGATTTGTTGCGAATGCGCGTATAATATACGAAAAAAAGAGAAGCGAGGTGAATACTGTCCTAACAATTATTCGATATATGCTTTTAGAAAGAACGCTGAAAATCAACTGTAGTCTCAGATAGATATTATTACGACAAATATTTTATATTTCAACAGTATATAATGGTTGTCATTAGCAATAACAACATATTATTTTTAATTATTTATTATCAGCCAGACACGGACAAAGAGAGTACATCAAATAATATAAAATACAAGGAAAAAATAATTATACAGAAAAGAACAATTTTTATAGAATTTTTAAAATTAAATCTTACCTTAATACTGCAGTTATTTTTTATTCAAAATATGAAGTTTAAATCCGTTATCAAAATAAAAGTTAAAAGCAAGGCTGTTAATCTTTTTTTTTTATTATTATTAATCAGTATAATAAGTGGTTTAGATTTAATAATAATTATGACGATTTAAATTATTAGCAGCTTTGAGTGCATAAAATTCAACACACGATACAGTATAATAATAACTAAAAATATTATCAGACACAAAAACTATAATAATATACCAGCATAAAATTTAAGTGTTCCACAATATTAATAATGATTAGTTACGTACCTACCTACTATAAAAACAATGAAAATCGTTATTCATAGTTTAAGTATGTATTTCGTCCAAATTTAATCTTAAAATAAAATTGTGCTTTGAATATATTATTTAGATTTTTAGTTTTAATATGAATTTCACATGAACAACTAATACAAATACAAATTATGAAAAATGTTTTTCCAATTTATGAATATTTACATAAACAATTTACAGTCTTTTGTGATTTTGAAAACGTTGCCATAACTTTAACTTAAAATGCTCATTGCTCATGAAAATAAATTATGCCTGGGTATTTTAAATAGTTATTGATTATAGCTATTTAAGAACAGCTTAATGGGGTTTATCTTGTATTAAATTTTCAAGCTTATCGAAAGAGAAAAAAAATATTAGGTATAGATGAAAATAAATATTTCTAATTAAAATAACTAAAATCCATAGTTTTTGTTAAAATATCTATTATTGTCTTTTTTTGAATTTTAAATACCTTGCTATAAAAAAAATTATGATTATAAATTATGAGTTCTGTATTAAATGCTTATAGAAAACCTTCTATTTAAGTCTTCAAGTGTTAGATATAAAAACTGAATATTTCATAGATTTCATAAACTTTGATAATTTTGTACAACATTTTTTACTTTTCTAGTAAAATATAGGAACAATCGAACAAATAATTATAATATTGTTAGTTATGTTCGAATTTTATTCATTGATACCTCGTTAATACAATACACACACGTGCGCACACACACTTACAATTAGTATTAATATGAATATATGATAAAAAATATTATTTTATCAGACTATACTATGAATGTACAAAATAATATAATCCAAATTCAATGTTCAACGATCGGTCTAAATTTTAAGATGATTCCGTTTTTCGGTGCAATAAATCCTGATCCACTTTTTATATTGACGGGAATTTCGGTTTGTTCACACGGTAAAACTTCGAATTTTGACAATACATTTGACAGGGCCAATTTCATCTCTGATTCCGCAAACCGTTTGCCTATACGTAAATAAAATAAAGGTATATAGTATTATGTAGGTACGTACAAGTTGTAAATAAATTAAATGCCACGTTATCATACCGATATTTGCAGAGTAGGGCGTCATTCGAATTAAATTTTATTCAGATGATTATTTAGAAATTGAGATAGGTACTTACCTAATATTTTATTCGAATAAGTAATTATTCGACTAATTTTCAAACATATAATTAAAAAACATTAATACTTTTTGAAATAATGAGTAGTTTGTGATAAAAGAACATCCTAGTATATAATAGTATTTAAACTAATTAAAATTATTCTATAGTACATTTGTATTTTGTATAGTATTTTTTGGAATTTATTTGAATTTTTATCCGAATAATAATTATAAAAATAAATCATTCGAATAATATTAGTCTACATAAAGGTTTTGCCCAACTCTGCCGATACCTATGTCATATTGTTATACATATATTATAGCCATGCCTTATTGACTGAAATGTAAATGTCATAATATGATAAAATAATATTGAAGTACAAGTACATTTTTACCTATGCACAGACGAGGCCCGTCGCCGAACGGCAAGTAAGTGCCATTGGGTCGTTGCGATTTTTGTTCCGTAGAAAATCGTTCCGGATCGAATCTCATCGGGTCGGGATAGTATTTTGGATCACGATGTATGTTGAACATGGGTATAATAAGCTGTTGTCCTTTTTCGATAACTAACGATTTGTCGGGTAGAGTGTAAGTTTTTGTAGCCTTTCTCAGTATGCTAAAAGCAGTAGAATACTTGCGTGCAGTCTCTGAAACACGATAAATGACTATAATTTAAATAAACGAAGCATTACGCAATATCAATTGTTTACGAAATCGACTTTGATCTATATTCTAGATATTTTTTTTTTGTTGAAGTGTATAAAAGATGCAAAAATATGATGTTTCGATAATTGCAAACTGTTGAAATTTGATTTTTACCTCGCCAATTTTTATAAGGAGTATACTTAATGATTGCATGACAAAAGTATATAATATTATAATTATTGTTAATCGAAATAATGGATTACTCTATAGGCGCGCAATACTTGACATCTGACAAGTCGTTATCATAAAATATAAGACACATGCTATAACGACCTTGATACTTGGAGATAGTTAATATTAGTATAACATAACCACTAATTTTAAAACCACTATCCTTAATGAATAACGTTTAATAGCTGGCCAGCTGAGTACCTAAGTACTCGTTTAAATTTAGATACTTTAAGATTTCCAAAAAAATCATTCACAGAATATCTTACACAGCGGAAAAGGGAGGTTCTGAGTTATAAAATAGACGTTTATTATGTATCGTTTCAGTGTACTCTTGATGTGGTACAAAAATCTAAGTATTAAAAATATGGCATTTATGTGTCACCCACAAGTACCTTGAACATTTTAGGTAGGAAAAAGAGGGTGGCGAGGATGTCGAATCGCCTCGTTTATACAACAACTCATGATATTATGCCATACCTTCCAACACCATGTTGGTGTAATGGAGATCCATCAAATAATCGTTGTTCAACTGTCCGTCGTGTTTTGCTTTCGCCGACCATATTTCCGCACGTAATTTGTCTTGGATTTCCTTGTTTAGCGCCAATTCGTACAGGCAAAACGATAGCATAGACGACACGGTTTCCGAACCAGCGGCGAACATGAGAATAGCGTTTCCGATTATGTCAGCATCAGTGTATTTTTCTGCAAACGAGATATTAAATATTAAAAAAGAGGTCCTAAATCGTCACGATTATATTATTATTTCAGTTATTATTATTGTCACTGAACTAAATACTTAGTCATATTTAGTTCAGTGATTATTGTACAGCTGCGGCATGACTGTCATAAATGGATTCTATTATTTTGTTGACAACGTCGATGCACGTAGGTTTCAATATTTACTTTAACAAGCGGAGTAGGGGACAAATATTTTGCGGAGTGACCCCGTACCACTCCACTCCACTTGTAAAAAATTTAAATACGTATAACTCATAAACCACTCTCCCTAAATTCGATTTTTATGTATCAAAATACTCAGAAAATTATTCTGCTGTGGAATATTAAATTAAAACTCTATGTTGTCATACAAAAAAAGTAAAAAACTTAAAAAAATATAAGGATAAAAAATATTTAAAAATCTAATTTTTTAATAAAAACGTAGTAACTTGAAACTATGTTAAAAAATGTTTTGTAAAAAATTAATATTTTTTGAAATAATGATTGTTATATGATAAAAGAATCATCCTGATACGCAGTGCAGAAATTGGTATAGAAATATTACCTTGTACTTTATATTTTTCCCAGGTAATCGTTTTTATATAAAAAAAAAAAATAGGTATTCGTATTGTATTCTAATTATATATCAATGTTATTTAAATGTTTGTACATTTTTGTACACTTTTATCATTTATCACTTATTTTTTATTTTTGAGTGTTTAAATTTGCTTAATTTTTTGATAATAATTTTGTAAATTTGAATTTAAGTTTCAGTGGTACATAAAATATTTACATAAGATATATTCAAATAAAATTCGAAAACATAAACAAATATTTCATACTGTTATTTTAGTCACAAGTTACAATAATACAAATATTATAGGTACAAATGTACAAAAATTTACAATTTTTACAAATAATAATTTTTCTATGCAATTAAAAAAAAAAAAAAATTCTAATAGAATATATTTAAAAATTTAAAATACTTTTTAAAATTTTTAAGAATTTTAATTGACCAAATAAATAGTATTGTACTTGTTTTTATAAATTTATAATAAACTTGGTGTTTGCCTAATTCATTGTAAATTGTGTATAAAAATATATTGTTTTTTTTTGCTCTTTAATTTAATTATTTTAAATCAGTCGTTTGTTTAAAATAGTTTTCATATAATTTCCAACTAATATTGAAAAAATGGACAATTCTTTCAATTATTTATCACTACTTCATTAATCATTCTATAATATATAACAACAATAATATTGTTACCTTCGATATTTGAGTTCTCCTTCAACACCAGCTCTTTACGTGCCTCCATAAGAGTCTGTGTTACATCGTTCCGGACTACGTTATGCTCTTCACGGTACTTGATGACGTCGGCGAACACGTCATAAAAAAAGTTGGTAGCCTCTTCCGAAAACATTTTGATTTTAAATAATTTTATCACTCGAGGGCAGATCATCGCCACCACCTGTAAGAATAGCAGTTTCGGGGTGCTTTGGAAAATCATCTTGACATATCGGCGAAATTTCGAATCGTCGTTCTTGATCGCGTCCAGCTTCAGGCCGAACGCGCACGTACCGATCACGTCCGTGGAAAAACCTCCAGCCATCGTGTTCACGTCGAGTCGGTCGGTTTTTTTGAGCGTCTCGACGATGCCGGACACCATTTCGTCGCTGCACTCGTTGATCTGGCAGTATGTGTCCTTCAGCTTGCCGGACGTGAAGCCCGGACTCAACTTTTGGCGCATCGTCCGCCATCTCTGGCCGTTGTAGAAAAACAGACTGTTGGCCACCACGGACGTGGACGATTCCACGTCTATACCGTGGTCGGTGAAGTACGAAAAATCCTTTACCAGTATCGTGTTAATCAGCTCCGGATCGCGGACCATCAGTATAGGATCTCTCATTTGGTAGTACCCGAACAATTTGGCGTCCGGAAATAGGTAATACATCTTTTCGAACATGTCAATCTGATCTTCGAGTCTCGTCAATATTTTGAAAGAGTTGCCGAACAACGGCACGGGCGGTACGTACGGTATGTTCAATTTCCGCCATTTTTCGTACGTTGAAGTGGAATAGTAGTAGATGGCCGTGAATACGGAAATCAAGCTAATATAAGTGACGTTGTCGAACAACAAATCGGCGAGAAACGATAACATGATTGACTTGTCGGGTCACTGGTTCGAACGCTTATCGACAAAATATACGACGGCCGTAGTCTTTACATGTGGAAGTTCAAACGAGTACTGACGAGCTGCGATGTGCGCATATTATTATTACGCACACGTTGATGTCACGAGCCTATATTTTATTTATTTGTTGTACTCCATCTCTTACTTTATTTAACTATTCGAATACATACTTATCATATTTATAGAACCCGAGTGCAGTGATGTAATAAATTGATTTTACAATCAAAATAGCTTAAACAAATAATATACATTTATAAGTATTTAAAGACATGTAGTTAGACTTATAGTCGTATGAAAATTTTTACTTTTAAAAGATGACAATGTTTCGGAGTGTAAGAGTTTGAGTTTATTTTAGGTTATAAAGTGTTAAAAGGATATTTAAACATTTTGAAATTTTTGCTATATCTAAACGATACAATTATATAATGAACTTATATTGGTGATAATGGAGAAAACTTATCATTTTACCCTCCAAAATATTGTCATCGTTTATTTTACGTAAATTTACTCTAGAACCAAAATTGAACGAGTTTTACTCATACTGCGTATTGCGTAAACGCGTTTTTTCTATGTCGTACGCGTGTAAGTCGGAGACAACACATGCGAGTACCACGTACTCTTAAAGTTAAAAACCATTGCTCACCGTGTTCTAAAGAACCTTTAGAAAAGGACACTGACCTTGTAGTTTTTTCATTGCAGAAATAATAATAATTAGCTTTTAAGCGATTGGTTATAGAAATATTAAGAGGCATTACACTAGACTCAACCTAAAATCAGTTTTAGCATAAAAAAAATGTAGGATGAATCACGGTTTATAGAATACAGCTGTCCCCGTGCACTTCGTTGCCCGTACAAAATGCATCCGTGTTAAGTTTGGTAGCCTTATGCTAACATTTAGCGTGAGGATAAATACTATTTTTGGTTTTCTGATTTGGTTTATAGACGATATTTCAGGCATATCAACTTTATATCCCGCCAAGCATTGTATTTTTTCAATCGATTAATCAATCATTTTTCGAAAACAATCTATTATTCAAATAATCGATTATATAATTTAATAATGGCACAGTCCTAAACATAATAAATAGGTAATTTATTGATATCATTAATCTAGATAAAAACTATCCATTCTTATGACGGAGACAAAATTACACACATTGATCATTATTTCATCAAAATCAGTTGAGTAGTTTTGGAATGCATAGAGAACGTCATACCCGCACGTCGTACACCAAATTTTTATATAGAGATATATTAGTTAGGTATTTTTAAATAGAAATATCATATTTAATATATTGAATTAAAAATAACAAATAAGTTATAATTGTTGAATAAGGGAAATATAAAATATTTCATTCAAATCGGTCCAGCCGTTTAGGAGGAGTTCAGTGACATACACACTTACAGTAGAATTATATAATATATAAATTTAGATATTTATTTTATTCTAGTTTAGAAATATATAATACACATATTTTATAAATAGATATAATTACTAGAGGTTACTCTACACTGAGATGGAACTTCGTGTCGTTGAGTAAGATTACTTATTTTATATTAATTTAACTTAGTAACAATAGAAAGAGAGAAAAGCCTAAAGGCCTAAAGTTAAACAATTTATCTGACGATGATTGTGAACTGCAAAAGAAAGAAGATATAGAAGTAAATAAATTATAACACATGTATTATAATTTATAATTTAATAGTTTGAAAATAATCATATTGATATTAATAAATGGTTTTAATGATATATATATATATATATATATATATATATATAGAAAATGTAGAAATCGAAGGAAAAGAGTAGGAAGTTCACGTTCGACTTAGGTTCATTAATTTTGAAGTTTTCCGATGATTTAAAGTTTAAAAGACAATGCTATTAGTGTGGATAAGGTGAAAAAGTTTGTTCGAATTAATGCAGTCAAATGTGGTTTATCATTCATAAAATTCTACATTGATCTGAGTTACCCATTAATCTTACAAGTTAAAAATTTGGAATAATTGAATAACAAACTATTTGAATGTATGAATGTGTTTAGAAAAATTGAAGATAGGTATTAACAAATATTCCTCGTTAAAAGATAAATTTATGTATGTAATTGAAAAAAAAAACTTTAAAATTATTAAATCTTACTATGAACTAAAAAGTTATGTTAGGAAGTTAGATAAAACGTGTTAATTTTGATATAACGCCTACCTTATTGAATTGTTTTAAATAGGTATTCCACCAATTCGCCATCACCAATAACTGAAGTGTAGAACGTTGCTTTTCTTTGTTTAAAACATATTTTAAGTGATAGAAGATTTAATTTTAATGAACATAATTTGGAAATATATTTAATCATCAATTTTAATTTAAAAAAATAACAGTCATCTAATTTTTATTTTTATTAATTTAATTATAATCAAGAATTTAAAGTTTATTATTTAACTTTTGAATTTTTATAGCAAAATATATTATTTAATTTTAATGTATTTTTTGGCGGAATTATATAATTTTAATATATGCGATTTTTGTATATTAAAATATTTGTACACTATATATAGGAGTATTATATTATAGATCGTGGGACCACAAAGGAAGAACGTTTACTATTCACCATGGTTCCGTAAGTACTCAGCCACTCGGGGAAGAGTTTCGATGAGGGTCGTCGATACGCAATTATGATATTTAACAATAACAATAACAAACGTTTATTTGCCAATAACAATACCTAAGTATTATTCTGTCATTCTAATTTTATAAAAAAAGAGAAATAACAAAACTACATATTTTTAATGAACATAATAATATAACGAAATGGTAAGAAGTGGATACAGTGAGTTCAAATTAAGCCAGTCAAGGTTATTATACAAATAAAACCATGAATATAACAATGATAAAATATAAGTTGATTTTTGATTGAATTTTCAATACAATTGCACACCCATGCATTCCACAAATTACGTCTTTGTACATTATATATATGTATTTACATTACAATTTATAATAAATGTAGTTATATACTTATGGGCTATCAAAGTATATGAACTTATTTTAATATTAAGGTACATTAATAATAATAATTATGACATTATAAAATCAAACAAGTTTTAAAGTAAAACATTTCAAATATAAATGTGAACGGAACAATTTGAAATATCGACAGAATAATTATATATGTAACAATATATAGGTTCTTACTTAAGATCACGGTCAATCGGTCTCATAAGATATTTACCTAGTATATATTGTGATGCGTGGGTATAATTGTTATTATTATTATTTTATTTATTACTGGGTATATTAACGTTGGCCATGTGCAGTATAGATACGTAATAAATTTATTGTTAGTTATGCACACACACACACACAACGTGCACATACACACATGAAATTAGTAGTATGATAATAGATATTATTATTTTATGAGACTATGAGAGCATAAAATACTATAATTCAAATTCAGTGTTCAACGATCGGTCTAAATTTTAAGATGATTCCGTTTTTCGGTGAAATAACTCCCGATCCGTTTCTTATGTTAACGGGAATTTCGGTTTGTTCACACGGTAAAACTTCGAACTTTGACAATACGTTGGACAGGGCCAATTTCATCTCTGATTCCGCAAACCGTTTGCCTATACGTAAATAAAATAAAGGTATATAATATTATGTAGGTACGTACAAGTTGTAAATAAATTAAATACGACGTTATCATACCGATATTTGCAGAGTAGGGCGTCATTCGAATGCAATTTTATTCAGATGATTATTTAGAAATTGTGATACTTACTTAATATTTTATTCGAATAAACAATTATTCGACTAATTTTCAAACATACAATTAAAAAACATTAATACTTTTTGAAATAATGAGTGGTTTGTGATAAAAGAACATCCTAGTATATAATAGTAATTAAAATTATTCTATAGTACATTTTGTATTTTTTGAAATTTATTTGAATTTTTATCCGAATAATAATTATAAAAATAAATCATTCGAATAATATTAGTCTACATAAAGGTTTTGCCCAACTCTGCCGATACCTATGTCATATTGTTATACATATATTATAGCCATGCCTTATTGACTGAAATGTAAATGTCAAAATAATATGATAAAATAATATTAGTACGAGTACATTATTTATAATATTATATTATTACCAATGCACAGCCGAGGCCCGTCGCCGAACGGCAAGTAAGTGCCATTGGGTCGTTGCGATTTTTGTTCCGTAGAAAATCGTTCCGGATCGAATCTCATCGGGTCGGGATAGTATTTTGGATCACGATGTATGTTGAACATGGGTATAATAAGCTGTTGTCCTTTTTCGATAACAAACGATTCGTCGGGCAGAGTGTAAGTTTTTGTAGCCACTCTCATTACGTTAACAGCAATGGAGTACTTGCGAGAAGTCTCTGAAATACGATAAACGACTATAAATTAAAAAAACGAAGCGATACGCAATATCAATTGTTTACAAAATCGACTTTTATCTAGATTCTAGGTATTGTTTTTATTTCATTTGTTGAAGTGCATAAAAGATGCAAAAATATGATGTTTTGATAATTACAAACTGTTGAAAACTGATTTTTACCTCGCCAATTTTGATAAGAATTACTATTAATAATTGCATGACATAATATATAATAATATTATAGTTATTGTTTAATCGAACTTATGGATTACTCTAGGCACGCAATACTCGCCAGTCATTATTATAAAATATACGACGCATTTCGCATGCTATAACGACCTTGATACTTAGAGATGGATAATTGAAGTATTTAGTATAACTTCTAATTTTAAAATCATTATCTTCAATGCGTAACGTTTAATAACTAATAATTTGTTCAATATCAAAAATCAAAATATGTATAACTTAAGAAAAAAAATTCTTGAAATACCGTTAGTCAATACCAAAAAAGCATTAATATCTTTCTTACATATTGGATTAAGGTCCCTAAATACAATTCCAAAGAAATTACTGGTTTGTTATAGTTATAAAAATTTTAAATTTAAATTTAAAAAAAGGTACTACAATAATCTGTAAATATATATAATACTAAAATTTGATTTTTTTTTTTTATATACATATATTATCATTTACAAATCGCTCATCATATTCAACTATTTTAAGATAAACTCTGGTTTTTTTCTTATTATCATTAGTTTTTTTTATTATTAATCCACTTTATTTTGGCACTGACAAATAAATACCCTTACTCCACGACACAAGGTTTTTCCTCAGTGTGAAGTATCTTCTAGTAAAATTATTCATGTACTGTATACCATTTATATCTTCTTGTTACTAGAATATAAAAAAAACTGCGAAATGGGTACTCGAGCACTCATTTAAATTTTGATACTTTAAGATTTCCAAAAAATCATCCACTAAATATTTTATACAGCGAAAAAAGGAGGTTCTTAATTTTAAAATAGACGTTTATTATGTCTCGTTTCAGTGTACTCTTGATGTGGTACAAAAATCTAAGTATTAAAAATATGGCATTTATGTGTCATCTACAAGTACCTTGAACATTTTAGGGATGAAAAAGAGGTTGGCGAGGATGTCGAATCGCCTCGTTTATACAACAACTCATGATATTATGCCATACCTTCCAACACCATGTTGGTGTAATGGAGATCCATCAAATAATCGTTGTTCAACTGTCCGTCGTGTTTTGCTTTCGCCGACCATATTTCCGCACGTAACTTGTCTTGGATTTCCTTGTTCAGCGCCAATTCGTACAGGCAAAACGACAGCGTAGACGACACGGTTTCCGAACCAGCGGCGAACAAGAGAATAGCGTTTCCGATTATGTCAGCATCAGTGAATTTTTCTGCAAACGAGATATTAAATATTAAAAAAGAGGTCCTAAATCGTCACGACTATATTATTATTTCAGTTATTATTATTGTACATCTGCAATATCACCATTGACCGTCATAAATATCAATTGGTTCTATTATTATGGTGACGTCAACGCGTGTAGGTTCCGATATATATTTAATATATACGCAGTATTCGCTATGTATTTCAATTACATATGAGTATTATATTTGTTTGTATATTTTTATATACTTTGATTTGATTTTAATTTTTGATTGCTTAAATTTGTTTTATTTTTTGATTATAATTTCATGAATATTGAATTTAAGTTTCAGTGGTTCATAAAATATTTATATATCCGATCAAAATTCGAAATAATAAACAGTTATTTCATACTGTTATTATAGTCACAAGTCACAAGTCACACCAACACACATATTAAAGGCACAAAAATGTACAATTTGTACAAATAATAACTTTGTTAAAGTAAAGCAATCTTGAAAAAATAATAATAATAAAATATACTTAAATATTTTTTACAATTTTTTAAGTACTTTAAATGGTTATATAAATAATATTGTACTTGTTTTTATAAATTTATAAAAAACTTAGTGCTTGATATTTTTTGGCTACGTAATTTAACAGTAAATAATTTAACTATTTTAAATGAGTCGTTTGTTTGTAGGGTTTTCGTATCATCCGACTAATATTGTAAAACTGGACGATTTTTTCAATTATTTATCACTACTTCATTGATCATTCTATAATATATAACAACAATAATATTGTTACCTTCGATATTCGAGTTCTCCTTCAACACCAGCTCTTTACGCGCCTCCATAAGGGTCTGTGTTAAATCGTTCCGGACCACGTTGTGCTCTTCGCGGTACTTGATGACGTCGGTGAACACGTCATAGAAAAAGTTGGTAGCCTCTTCCGAAAACAATTTGATTTTTAATAGTTTCATCGCTATAGGGCAGATCATCATTAGCACCTGTCTCGGGGCGTTCTGGAAAATCATCTTGAGGTACCGGCGGAACTTCGAGTCGACGTTCTTGATCGCATCCAGCTTCAGGCCGAACGCACACGTACCGATCACGTCCGTGGAAAAAGCTCCAGTCATCGTTTTCACGTCCATTCGGTCGGTTTTCTCGAGCGTCTCGACGATGCCGGACACCATTTCGTCGCTGCACTCGTTGATCTGGCAGTATGTGTCCTTCAGCTTGCCGGACGTGAAGCCCGGACTCAGCTTTTGGCGCATCGTCCGCCATCTCTGGCCGTTGGTGAAAAACAGACTTTTGGCCAACACGGACGTGGACGGGTCCAGTTCTACACCGTGGTCGGTGAAGTACGAAAAATCCTTTACCAGTATCGTGTTGATCAGCTCCGGGTCGCGGACCATCAGTACCGGATCTCTCATTTGGTAGTACCCGAACAATTTGGCGTCCGGATATAGGTAGTACAACCTTTCGAGCATGTCAATCATATGTTCGAGTCTCGTCAACATTTTGAATGTGTTGCCGAAAAACGGCACGGGCGGTTCGTGCGGTATGTTCAATTTCCGCCATTTATCGTACGTCGAAGTGGAATAGTAGTAGATGGCCGTGAACACGGCGATCAAGCTAATATAAGTGACGTTGTCGAACAACAAATCAGCGAGAAACGATAACATGATTGAGACTAGTCGAGTCACTGATTCGAACGCTTATCGACAAAATATACGACGGCCGTAGTCTTCACATGTGGAAGTTCAAACGAGTACTGACGAGCTGCGATGTACGCATATTATTATATTGCGCATACGTGGGTGCCACGGGTTTATATTTTATTTTTTGTTGTACTCCATCTCTTTCTTTATTTAACTATTCAAATACATACTTATACTATTTATAGAACCTGAGTGCAGTGATGTAATAAATTGATTTTACAATCAAAATAGCTTAAAAAAATTGTTTTTTTTTTTTGTTTGTCATGAGTTATCATATTTTGAAGTAGTAACAATTCTTCGATTAGCAACATTTAAAGTTATTTGTGGTAGTAAATCGGATCTAACCATCAACTAGTACTATGGGAGGATAAGCGTAAAAAATTTGTATTCATTTTCAAAAATATCGGGAAAACCAAATAAAGTTAAGGAATAGTGAAATTTATTGTTCATTAAATTAATTTTTAATTTTTTATTTTTTTGTTTTAATTTAAAAATAAATTACTGTAGAACATTGAACTTAACACCAATTATTTACATTATCATTTTTTAGATATAAATCATATAATATAAATGTATAAGTATTTAAAGACATTTAGTTAAATTTATAGTAATTTGGGAATTTTTACTTTTAAGAGGCCGTTCTGGTAGCGAAAAATCGACCGTAAAAACATGCTTTCGTACTTCCCATTTTCCTCAGCTCTCAATAGTCGTAGAAACATGATTTATACACCAAAATAAACTTGAGAAGTTCCTCTAGATGATCTCGTTCCAGATTTTTGAATTTTTTTTTCAAACCGGAGATATTTGCATTTGAAATTTTCAAAATTTTTAACATTTTTAAAAAATCATATAAAATAGAAAAAAAAAGATATCAAAAATCTGGAACGAGATCATCTAGAGGAACTTCTCAAGTTTATTTTGGTGTATAAATCATGTTTCTATGACTACTGAGAGCTGAGGAAAATGGGAAGTACGAAAACATGTTTTTGGTTAAAAAATCATAAATTTACAGTCGTCATGTGCTGCTCTGCTAAGTATAGCGGCAGCGTTCGAGAACAGTGTTCATGCCACCACCCCGCGCGCGACTGCAGCCGTACCGCACCATAGGTTTAAACTGGTTTTCATATCGCAGTTTATAAATAAATATTGTCAATTACGATAACAATTATGTTGGTGACCGAATAATATTTTAACCGATATTGAATTTTATATTTCGTGTATTATTCTGCACGCCGTATTAAAGATCTCACGTTATCATAAAATTATTATAATTTGTTTAATAAAAGTACGATTTGAATAATTATTTTTTTAATCTTGAATTTTATTTACGCTGAACCATATATGAAAAAAAAAATATGAAATTTAAATCGATATAACAAAAAAACACCTTAGGTACCTACAATCTGCACGGTTACATATGAATAAATAATAGCCTGTTGAATAAAGTGACAAATGTAATTAATGTACTTACGATATAACTCGATAACTTATAATAGTCTAAATAATAAGTGATTTAAATCCCTAATTATATTAATTATTTACATAAATCAGTCAAATACTGTAATTATTTTTAATTAGTAGGTACGTCTATTACAGATTATTTATTTATTAAATTTAATAATAACAAATAAACAAATTTAAGCCAATTCAAAATATGACAAAACTAGTTGACACCAATATACTTTTTTTTTTTAAATTATTAATTAAATAATTATATTTACAACCAATATAATATACTATAAGTACATTTGATACGAGAATGAGAAGCACTCGAGTACAAAATAAATCGTCAAATCGTATAAAATATTAAAATAATAAAGCTATGTAGTTATAACATATCAGAATATTATATGTATATCATAATATGATAATATATAGTAGTAATTACTAATTATTGTTATAATATATTTTTTTTTTAAATATTAGAAACGGTTTTATTTATTTTTCATTTATTACTTTCATTTTTTAATTTTCGCTTTTTTTGTTTTTATATTTTCCAAAATATGTTGAGGATCTAAAATTTTGAAAATTACCAAAAAATGTGTATTTAGATATTACCTATCTCCTCCCAAAAACTCCATACCAATCTGAAGTCACTGGACTTATAAAAAGAAACACAATGTCATATTGTAATTCACATTGACTTATTTTATTGGCTTTTGGTAATTTTTTTTTAGAGTAATAATAGGTATCACATATGAAAATTTAGTTAGGTACAAACTATAAATTCTTCGAAAACCAAATACAATATACAAATTAAACTTCATAGAAAATATAAACAAGTTAATTTGGCATATTTAACTGTGCAATCAATATAAATTGATTAAATTAAAATTGAATTACTTTTTACAAAATAATATAATAATATAATAATAATCATACAATTTATTATAAAAAAATACTTAGACACAATTTTTTTTTTTAATATGTATTTGAAGTTAAGCTCTACACAGGGCCGTTTTCAGCCTTTTTGAGGCCCTGGTCAGTGAATTTATTTAATTTAATTTATTCGCAAAGTAAAAATGCTTAAACAATTTAAAACAATGCTCTTTATAAGTTATTTATTTCTCAATTACGAAATATCGAAAAATGTATTTTCAGAATTTTTTTACTAGTGTTTTAAGTTAGTATTTTGATATAATTCATTAAAATCTCAAAAATATATAAACTATATAATAAGAAATTTATAAAAATGTCTTCACAAACAATTTTGATATTTTGTAATACTCATTTTTTAAAATAAATAATACTCGTAAATAAATAAAATAACAGTAGGTACCTATATATGTATACTTGAAATTTTCACCAAATGTTTATATTATTATTTTTATTATAAAATACAATTTTCAAAATTCTTTAACTCTTTTTGAACTACTTATATAGGCGTGACAAATATTCATCTATTTAATTTTTTTTCTTCCATAAATGGTTCAACATTTTTAAACATTTAATACAAGATCCTAAATAACTTAATTTTTTATGTGTATAAAAATATAAAATACATAAGCGCAATTTTTTATAAATGCATTTGAAGTTTAAGCTTCATTTTAGTCCCTTTAATTGTGTTTATGCATTTAATCGACTTAAATACTAAATAATCCCAAAAATATTTAAAGTTTACCTAATTGTTTCCCATGATGAACGCACGATAATTAATTATTAGCACCAGTCACTATTTTTTTGTAAATTTTGCTACTACACACTTTTTTTTTTTTATTTGCATATCTAGACAATATCAGGGTTATCACTAGTAAAGATAAACTTTTTTTCGTCTATTTGTCATTTGTTATTGCACACAAAGATAAGGGCTGATCAGCACCTAAGAAAAAGGTTCTACAACAGGTTTGATTATACCACAGAAAATTCTTTTATCTATTCTGTGATTATACCTTGGAATTGTGCCTTGAGGATTGAATTAAAATAAAAACGAATTAAATTATATAATCCTTATTTAATTATTAAAAAAAATATTCGTGTTTTATAAAAATATTGTTTTGGATACGAATTGCTAAAATGTCCTCATTCAAGAACTCTGATTTTTTTTTTTTGATATCGGTTTTTGTTTTTAATATATTCATTTTACGTACGGAGATGATTTGTCAGTCTATAGGATAATTAGTATAGGATATATTATATGATAACTTATATTTAAATAATTGTGATGTACAATATTTTACTTGATTTCGTAAACAAATTAATTTCATATGCTCATAAAAATTTTTCTATATTGATGCTGGAATTTTTTTATAGTCATTTGAAGAAAAAGTTATGGATAACCTTTTGTTGTGTTTTTTTAACCTTAGATATAAATTATTACAAAAATTTTATGAATTTTCAACTTCAAAATGCCTTGCAAATGTTCGCAATTTTGATATATTTTGTAAACATTTGAACTTTTAATGCTTATAAGTTATAAGCAAAAAATGTGACTAACGATTTTTGATTTTTTTTTTTTACTACCATAAGAACAACTTATAATAAACATTATATTAAATTTTAAAGATTTTTTGAAAGCCGAATTTGTTTTATCGATATTTCAAGAAAAAAATTCCCGTTTTTTCCGTTACTTTTTCAAGGTTTTTCCTGACGCTTTTGAAAACTACTACACAGCATATTTTACTTTTGACCACAAAGTACCAACTAGATTCAATTTCCTTTTCAAAGAGGGACTGAAGTCAAAAATCAAAGCACTATTACTACTCTAAAACGTGATGACAGACACAAAAATAAAAATAATAAAAACATTCATATACGTACGTAAACATAATAAAATAAAAATTTAATGAGAAAATAAGTGTGACAAAATTAAATTAGTATACCTAACAGTGATTCATGTTTACTTGCTTACACGTACATACCTACTTAGATACTCGAACTGTAAATAAATAAAACGACAAACATAATCGTAATACGACATTTTATTTTGAATTTTTTGCATATTTTTCAATAATTTTATCGTTTAGTGTATATAATAGGTAATCTATTTTTTCAGCAATTACAATAAATTTTTGTTACCAAATTTCGATAGATAATGAAAAAATAAATATTTTTTTTTAAATAGGATTTGATATATTTTAAATACACACCAATTTCGTCTATTGGTATCTAATATTTGAGATAAATTTATGAATACATATAGTACATTCATTTATATTATTTTATACATTTTTTATTCAACTATAATATGTTTAGTTTTTTTTTTAAATGTACGAGGTAAAAAGTATAAAATTGTCAAATGTTTATATTATTATATTACATTTTAAATAAACATAAATTGAAAGTAAAATCGTATTATTTAAAAGGTATTTTTTTTTTTTAATTCGATTCGATATCTATATTTATTAAAGACATATTATCTACATGTTTTGACGATTTTAAGTGTGTATTAGTGCATGCTTTTTTAACTAATTTTTAATACATGAATTTCCGGGTCATATATTTATAAATAAAATGTATTTTCTTAGGTTTAGTATCAGAGAATACCAAGGTATTCAATTTAAATATTTGATAGACAAAAACATTTTTGGAAAAATGGTGGAAGACAAATTTTTTAAATTATGGGGTTGATTTACGGCGTGTTGGGGCTAATGATGGGGATATTCTTCGTTGCAATAGTTATATTAACTATACTTGTGGACACATTTATGTATCAAACTTTTTGGCAAGACTTTTTTCTAGCATTACCTACCCATATAATTTAATACTTCGGTCTCATAAACACAGCTATAGGTACTTGTACATTAAAAATCAAGAGTTTGATGCGTTGGAAATAATAAACTTTCAGTGTCATAAAAAAAAAAAACAATAATTATCCGAATTTGTAGCATGAAATGGTTTAAAACCATCAAAATTAATAATGTATGTATTTATTTATATGAATGAATGTAGTGATTAATATATTGATTTGTTTAATTTGTATGTACATTTATTATATTTATAACTATAAATTAAATTGTAATTATATTTTATTCATAACGTTATATTAATCGATGGCAATAATTTATAAATTATTAGTATTATTAAATTGTTACTGATAGTTTTTTAAATAATAACTATATGTTGTAAAATAGCTTTTATAATTTAGTTTAAGTATTTCCATACATATTTAGGGAACAGAAACTTCAATCAATAATACGATAAATAATATCGTAAAATTAGTTTATGAACGCGCAAGCGAGCGCGCGCTTATCAAATTCAAATTTCAAATTACCCCAGTAATATAAATACAAAATAGCATTGACGCGAAACGTTCTAGACGGCGGTCCGAGAAATAATAATGTGCCGCTCCTGAGACTATTGCGCGTAGCCCCTCTTTGGTAAAAGTGGGCGTGGTTACGGGTGACCGCCGCCGCGGCGATATGAAATTCAACGCCATCTCTTGAGCGTTGTATACGTTTCACTTTTACCAGAACGGCCTCTTAAAAGATTACAATATTTTGAAGGGCAAGAGTACGAGTTTTTTAAAAAACTAAAATTTAAGGTTAGGGATAAAAAGTTATTTAAAAATTTTGAAATTTTCGCCTTTTCTAAACGATATAATGAACGTTATATTGGTAATAATGGAGAAAACTTATCGTTTTACCATCCAAAATATTGTCATCTTTTAATTTTTATAACACGTATATATTTTAGTCTAGAACCAAGGTTGAACGAGTTCTATATTAAAAGAGGCAATACATTCATTACACTACACTCAGCCTAAAATCAGTTTTAGCATAAAAAAAATGTAAGATAAACCACAGTTGATATACATATATATATATATAAATATTCATTTAATTCTAGTTTAGAATAATACACATATTTTACAAATATATATAATTATTTGAGGTTATACTCTACAGTCTACACTGAGATGGAACCTCGTGTCGCAGAGTAAGAATACTTATTTTATAGTACTTTAACTTAGTAACAATAGAGAAGGGAGAGACATAAAAATTATAGTAAAATCTTAGTACACATAACAAGAGTAGCTAAACTTATTTGATGAAAAAGGAAAAAAAAATCTCGAGTATAATAAGAAATTAAAGGTGTGTTGTAATATTCATTTGGAAAGAATATTCCAGTAAATTTACTATATATTTACAGATTATTGTAAAACCAAGCGACTTCGTAAAAATATTGGTTTAATGGTTAGTATAATTTATATTATATTTATTTTTATATTTATGTAGAAAAATTTTTCTATTTTTCGAAGTGTCCTCGACATTTTGATGAAAAATGAAATCATATTTAATTACCATTTTGTTTGGTAATTTAAGCCAAATAAATAAATATTTATATTTCACATTGAGTGTAGAGTGTGTACTCTTTGTGTGATGTCATCGCCTCTTGAAACGATTTCCGTGTTTATTGTTATCGCAACTACTCATCTTTGTCACTTTTATACTTATAAACTGTATACAGAAGAAAAAGTCTGGCCTCGTGGTTGGGGATCTAACTGGTGAGGTCTATTAGCCGGCCAGCATAGACGAATTTTTTAACTCTATTTATAATGTTATCGAACGAAATAATGCATCCGTACAATGGTAAAATTGGATTACATTTCTTGCCGTGCCCTTTTAAGTAAGTGGCGGCGGTGGATAATTTTTGATGCGGAGGCGATTGCCTGAACAGGTGCGTCGCGTGTGGGTCTTCACGATAATCGTTCTGAAAAGAGTATTTTCGTTAATTGATCAAGTTTATATTTGTCGATTTAAGCTCTCGTGAGATCGGTGAGTGATTATGTCCGTCAACCACTGGTGTCATTATAGTTGCCGAGTAGGCATCCGAAACTGGGCGGATATCCGGCACATAGTAATGGTCGTTGGTAATTATTAGTCCGAGGAACAACTTCCGTATAGGTAACCGGTAACCGTAAGTACTCGATTACTTGGTAGTTGGTGCGCGGTCGGCTGCTGGTAGCGACTCGCCGCACTTTGAAATTTTCGTTGGGTATATGCAACTATTTGTGCACGTGACCCGTTGTTAGCTTCACTTTGCGCCGGACTTTATATTTTGTTTATGTACCGATGTATTATTGTGTATTTTAACAATGTTATATAAGTATAGTGTATATACCTACTTATGCTTGCTATTTTCATTTTATAATATTTGTATAGTTATAGGTATTATTGTATTAATACCTCAATTTTATGACCATCAGTATTGCAATGAGAATTTTACTGAGTTCAGATCACTGTAAATATTTATACTCATCAACTTATAAAAACTTTCCAAAAAGTTTATGGTATTACATTTATATCGTACAATGTGCAAGGATTACTGCATTTAGTTGACGACGACTATAAGCTTTATGCCTATATATGGTCCTCTAGATAATTGCAGCTGTTTTTATTTTGAGAATTATACGAAATATTTGAAACGAATGATACGAAAAAATAATAAACCTTTACAACAGGTGGTTAATAGATATAAAGAAATGTGTGATAACGAAAACATCACATACAATAATTACGATCAATTAAATTTTACAACTAACTAGCCAGATTATTTTATTCTTACTACAGGAGGGGAAATAGTTAAAATAACTGATATAGCGTCACAGAATAATGTTGTTATTGGTAGGCTTTTTTCATATAAAAAAAAATTTGTTCAATAAACCCTTAAAAACATCAAAGTTAGATATTTTTTTAGTTAAAACTCTCTAAGAAACAACAAAAGAGTGGAAGATAATTGAAATCAAAAAAAAAAAAAATTGTTATGTTTCACTTTAATAATAATTTCATATCCATACCTATAATTAGATAAGTTATGATACATTTATATTATAACCATGTATATGTCATATTTTTATATATAACATTGATTAAGTATTAGATTTATTGTTGTAGTAAAATATATAAAATGATAAATATATTTAGGTATCTGTATAAATATAATGTAAATAATATATTTTACTATTTATATTTCTGTTTTAAAGAATGTGG
The DNA here is from genome assembly GCF_020882245.1 of Rhopalosiphum padi. Taxonomy (NCBI): domain Eukaryota; kingdom Metazoa; phylum Arthropoda; class Insecta; order Hemiptera; family Aphididae; genus Rhopalosiphum; species Rhopalosiphum padi. The sequence goes on along the minus strand of NC_083598.1, from coordinate 3,020,480 downwards.
ATAGTTGTATTATTTGAAGCTGACAGCATATTTGCTGCTGTGCCTGCATTTTGGTACAGAGATGGTCTCTGTGCATGGCCAAATACCAAAATCAGTAAAAACATACAAAAAAAGGTCTAAACCAAATGAGATAGATTTCTCCAATTTTAAGGCAAAGATATTATATGGTGAGTATAATATTAAACTAATAAATAAAAAATAATTATACTGTAGTTGTAGTATTTTACTGCCTTATTATTTCAAAAACCGTATTCGACTGTAAAATTTGGATTTTGGTCTTTGGGTCGTTCTATTTTTAGTAATTAGTGGTACGCGGCTGATTTATAATATACCTGAAACGTAAAAAAAAGTTTGAGAACCACTGGTCTAAATAATATCATCAAACATACACAACAGGTATTACGTAGAAATAATTCATATTATATAGATTTTTATTGTATTAAATTTGTATAAATATAATATTTCTTATGGTACACTACAATATATAACAGCCTTAAAACATTTTGTTTGTTTGTTTTTTTTTAAAAAATTATCAAGCGCGTACAGTATATTATAAATATAAATATAAATAAGCTCGTCGATTAATTCGTATAAAAGATTCTAATATATATTATCACGTGGGGGCGGGGCGCAGATTTTGACAACGTTGAAATAATAGCCAACATTTGAACATTTATAAAAGTTAGACCAAAAAAACAAAGTAAAATAATAACATTATATTATTTTATTTTTAAGTCTAAGTGTAGATAGATATAACGTTGTACCTTAAAATAACGATACACAGCTGCAGAAACGTTTCTTAAACGTCGAAAATTTTGCATTGAAATCCATACATCCTTCATATAAATGTCGACAAACCACAATACACACACTTAGTATATCACATTACCTCTTTAAACCTACTGTTTAAATTGTATAAAAAGGGGTGTTTAGAGTGTGATCTGCAGACTAGAGGGGATGGAGACGAATAGATGATCATAATATTGATATGGTCTAATTTGTTTGGTAATAGAATATAGTTATATATAGGTAGATTAAATACAATCACTACATTCTTAACGACTCGTCGTTTTTCGGAGGGGCCCTTCTCCCCCGAAATTATTTTTTATTGTTATACTAAAGTTTGGTACGAATAGGACTTATAGGTAATAGGTATATATTATCACCACACACAGTCGATGTGTTCTATCTGTAGTGTAAAATTAAAATTATTTACTATAGAATAACGTGATAAGCAATACACGCCAACCTACACAGTAATGTTTTTTTTTATCGTGAGCCATCTGGTAGTATGTTAGAAAATATAGGGATTTTTTAACATTCAAGAACAAAATATACTAATAATAATATAATAATCATAAAAAAATCTAAAATAATATGTTGTTGAATATTAATAATAATAATAATAATAATAGTTGTGATTTTTTAAGTATATTCTACATAGCATGATGGTCCACGACAAAATAATCACTCTGTGTAGTGTTCATGCTTATAATATAAATTATTATATTACAATAAAATACAAAAATTATTAAATAAAATGTAGTTAATAATAATAATATTATCATGGTTGGCGGGGGAAGGAAACCGTATACGACATATACGCATGTCGTACATGTATATTATAATATATTATTTAGGGTAAATAATATTTATATATTTTTTACGAACACACGTGGCGGCGTCAGCGGTGGGTAGCACAATTATATATATATGGGTTTATGTATATTACACGATCGCATGTACAATAGATGATATATTAAACATATAAATCATATCGTGTTGTCAACGCGTTGAAAATTACAGCACGTTTTTCGTTCCCAGTATGTTCATCAATTTCCGTGACATGAAGTACGGACGATCAGCTGATCCATCGTTTCGTTCAGAGTCTTCCACTGCAACAGAAAGAGAGATGAAACGGATTTACACATTATTATTATTATTATTATGTAAAAAATATTGTAAATGTAATATTTTAATATATTTAAATTTTAAAAACGTGCAGCAAACTAGCTATAACGTCTTTATCTAAGTTTTGTCTCGATTTATGCATGATATAACTAATACTATATGAACTTGTGTATAAATGCATTTTAATTGGCGCTATATATTTGCATTAAATTTCGTAAATTTCGTAAATTTTTATTGATTTTATGTCAGTGAAGCTTGTACTGTTTTCGATAGCAAATTATAATTGGATTGTACTTTAGAGAGGTTTTTTATTTTTGGTTTTTTACACTTTTATTGATTAACGACATAAAGAGAACTGAGAAAAAACAATTCAATAATTACAACACACTCGTTTTTTATCAATTCGATTGTGGTTTAGTTTAATAATTGTTGAGGGCAGAATGAATAAGTATTTAAAATATGTTTATGATTGAACTTACAAAAGCATAGGAACAAAGTGTCGACGGCGATTGAATACACGTGGAAGAACGTGGACGATATCACCCAAGAGCTTGCGGCTATGATGACCATTGGAAGCCACTTGTAATTGAGGACGGGCTGGTTGAAGAACTCAAACTTTCTGATCGGCTCTAGTGGTTCGTAGAACCCGAAATAAAATGCCGCGATGGTGGTGCCCATGATGACGATTTTGCCGACGAAAAATATGAAATCAGTCACCTAAGACAGTATGTTATAATATTAAAATCGGTATAGGTACTTTTTTTCTTATTTTAAACCATTGCATGAAAGGCAATCAGGTGAGTATTACTTCCTTAAAATAAATTACTATAAATTACTAAATATTATACATAGACGTATATTTTGTGTTAAATAGAATAACTCTTTACATGTTAAAATGAAAAATTAAATTATTATCGTAAAAATCTACGTTTATTATTGTACTAACCGATGTATAAATCGTACGTTCGAATAAAAAAATATGTAGTCACATCAGATAATGTGACTTAAAAATCATTAATAGCATCACACATAAATTAAAAAATTGAAAAATGTTAATTTTATTAAAACACCTTATAGGTGGTATAATAAATCAGTATATATTTTTAAACTTTTTATATAGGAATTTACGCTCGTCCGTTTAAATACACCTTAAACTCATATATTTTAAATATAATAACAATAACACGTGGCGATATACTATATAATATAATATATGGATATATGCACAATGTGTGCATTGCACATATACAGTGTCGTATTTTAGAATTTTTTCTGAAACCCGTGGGGGGGGGGTTAAAAATACTTAATATGATAATTTGTATTTTAAAAAATAGTAATTTATGACTTTTAAACTCAATTTTTTAATAATATTATTTGTTGTGCTAGAATCTGGAATCTACACCTCCCCTCTCACCCCAAACATGTTCAAATATGTTATGTACATGATTATCGCATCCTCGTTTAATAATAATATTCCAATTTCTTTTTTTTGGGGGGGGGGGGGGGTTAAGGTTTTGACAACTCAGGTCATTAGCCTGTGGAACTATGGGGGAGAGTACTGTAGGTTTTTATTCGGGATAGATTTTTAAACACGTGTGTGTATGTGTGGCAAGAATTCGTCGCTAAAAATCCCGGGTGGTCACCCTCGCCCATTCGGGAACCAGAGCATCGCCGGCCGTTACATACACTCAGTGCGTTTTTGTAGTTGAGTGTACGCACTGCGCCATACCAAGCCACAATATTATAATTTATAACTGAAATGAACCAATACATTACCTTATCTAGAACTACTAATCGCATGACGTTTCTCAACAACAGGTCGAACGCCTGTTTTGCCGAAGTGCAAAAGTTCTTCCCGTACATGGCGCACATGATGTACGCGTTCCGGTTGACGAACCGCAAGAACTTGTTCAGTAGCCAAAAGAAGCACCGCATGCACGTGAATATGGCTCGAGTGAATGAATTGTCGTACTTCTTTAGTTTGGTTTCCACCCATTCGAGTATTGCGCGTATAAAGTTGCAAATGGCGATGATCAGAGACCCGTAAGCGACAGTTCCCAAGTGGTATCTACGCAGATATAACAAACAATGCAGGAGGGCGATAAGTATACTTAAATATATTACAGTATTATACTTGTCGTAGACAATGTAATAATAGATGAATAGTTCAACATAAAAAAAATTGTACATGTCTATAGATAGTCTGAAACTTAAATTTTAAATTCTATATTATAAATAGAATAAAACTAAAATATAAATATAAGAATTAATTAAATTTCACTTTGTTAATATATTATTTGTATAAATCTAAGTATAATGACTTAAATAGGACTTATTATTTTTTGTGAGGGGAGAGGTTAAAAATTGTTTTCATGTTAGTTGCTTATAGGTATGAGTAAAATTCAGGTAAAGTGTACGTTATCCTCCCCTATTTAATTGCTCCACAATTTAGCTGCCAAAAATTATCATTATAATCTAAAAAAATAAAATAAAAATATCTGTTGGCGTTAAAATCTTTATAAACGGAATATAGTATTATTAGCTTATTCTCACACCTATATTTTGATTAATGATAACATATATGTTAGCCGCATGGGTATGCATATCGTTAACACTAGCAACAGCGATCATATGAAATACACTTATACGTGGAAGGGGGGTGGTTGGGTTTTATAGAAATAAGCTATAATTTCATTAATTTATAAAACTTATCTATAATATCAATATCCTAACTTCGATCCAATTTCTGTACTAAAAGTACCACTGATCGTGGAGAGATATGAATATATGAATTGTAAACGGCACGCACCTGATTGTTTTATAGAAGGAACTCGTGAGAGAGAAGAACGGCAAGTCCCTCTTGTGGAACGTCCAGTACCATGAGGTAAACGTGATGGCGAGCACCATTTGGGAGAAGGCCGACACGAAGTTCATCAACCACAACATTCCGAACACGTTAAACAGCTGAAGTCCAGTGATGAAGTCCTGTGACACGCTGTGGTCGTATGCACATTTTGCCAGTTTGCACATGGTCTTGTTTTGGCCGGTTGCGCTGCAGTACCATTCCCATTTGGACTCAGTGCACCAGTCACCGTCCTTGTAAACAACAGATTTTAAATATCGCAATAACATAGCAATGGATGATTATTGGTTAGGACGGTTAGGTTAAGTTAATTGTATTACCTATAAGCAAAATGTATCTATACAGTGACTGTGATATGTATATGTAGGTAATAAGTATATAAAATAGTTAATTATTTATTTTATATCTCGGAAACAACAAAATCGCGACCGGCAGCGAGTGAGGATAGGAAGGAAAGGATCGAGAGGTAATAACTGAGTTCGAAATTTCTTAAACCACGTTGATCCGTTTTAAAGTATAGACACACAAGCTTGTAATCGTAATAATATTTTCTAGTGAGGCTATTTATTATTTACTTATTCTTATACATAAATTATTAACGATCATCTGTCACGCGCTAATACGCTATTTAATAAATTATAATGGATTATTTACACATAAGTATATTAATATAGAACGCTAATATTAATTATACCTTGTAGTAACTGTTGTTGCACACACATTGGTGGTCGTTGGCGAGGCCTTTGACTTTGAACACGTACAACTTCATGGACGACAGATAAATGGCCACACCGAAAAACCAAACCAGCACCACCAAGTATAAAAGCCACTGAAAAATCGGGAACGCCAGTGATGTTTTTATCTCGAGTATCGCTCTAAGAATAAAAATACAAATATTAATAATATTTTTTGAAACCAATAAATTCATTGTTCGCGTCACGACCGGTCACGGTTTTGATTATACAAACAACTATAAGTATGTAAATTGTAAAATTCGATGATATATTATTATTATTATTATATTATCGTCTCACCGACTTCCTTCCACGATGAGCGCTATGGACAGCCGTATCCGTTTGCGTAAGAATATGATTATCAACAGCAAAATAACCAGCGCGACGGTCGACACGATGGTGAACACCAGCCAAGTGGACTTTTTGTTCAGTTTAGCGTTTGCGTAGTTGGACCAACTCTGCCGGCCGCCGCCAGTAGCAATGTCGGTCGGTTCTCCGTCTTCCGTCATCGTAGAAACAGAATCGGCGTCACCGAAAGCCACGTATCTCGCGTACGATTCGTAGCTACCTGAAGTCCATATAATAACAGATGCATTATATAGCTTATAAAATCAAAAACAAAAATCTACTCGATGTTATTTACAACACTTTTAAAGTATCATTTTACGCGTATTATATAGTAACTGCAGTCACCCTTTGTCATGGTATACTTTTTCGATAACCGTAATGCTATCGGTATGGTTTGCTCGGGATAAAGACGGCCACTATTCTTATAAAATATTGTATAAACATAATAAATATATGTTTTATAACCGTATGAAATTGCATTTAATTTTATAACAGTTTTTCGTGTTCGTTATAACCAGGGATCGGGACTTAATGTGCTTAAAATCTTAAAATTATGCGCATACATATGCACTAAAAAATATAAAAATATGCGCTTTAATATGCATTTATTTTTAATTAAAAAATACACACTTATTCAAATTTAATTTTAAAAAAAAACATATCTTGTACATATGACTAAAAATTTATATTTTATACATACTATATATTATTAAAAAAAAAATGTTAAACTATTGAATGGGAGGTCTTTGGATTTTTTAACACTCAGCATTTTCTATATTTAGCAATTACAATTTATATGTATTAAAAAATAATCATTTTATAATTCTAATTATGTACTTACCTGCGTTAGGTAAGTAAAAATAATATTGTCTTCAGAGCTAAAAATAAAATGGGTTCCCGTAACGCTATTGTTTATCGTCTCATTGGTATTATTGTCGAAAAAATCATGTAGATAAAATTGATTAATTTACTAAAAATATGATTTAAAAGTAAATAATTAAAAATTATTTTAAAATATGTAATAAAAATCAATAAATCTTAAAAATATGCATTTGTAGAAAAAAATTCCAAAATATGCAAACATATGCACAATAAACTTTTAACTTTAACTCCAAACACCACAACACAAATTTGTACCGGATCAGATTTATTCTATTCACTTCCCGAACAAATATGCAAATACATAAAGTCCCGAGCCCTGGTTATAACTCATAACTTACATTTAGTAAAATAAACCTATACATAGCCATGGCAAAGAATGGTTGCTTTTATGTACATTTAAATAATAAATTAACGGCCGAGAATTTTCCTAAATAATATTAAATTAGTATTTTGTTTCGTGAAAAGTGAATTGATAGAACTATAGATATACTATTACAATAAACTGAAAGTGCACTGAAAATCTATACTCACCAAAACCTAATAGACCCACGATAGCCCACAATGACAACCAAACCATTATCCAACTGAACCACCTTAGCAGCAGAATGTAAGTGAGACTGAAGAAGATGGCAATGAGCAGACCAACAAAAATGTGTTCATAGCTTTTTTCCAAATCCTCTATTATGTGTAGACTGGTCTACGCGTACAACGAATAATTTAAAATAAATCGTAATTATTATTAAATATTGACTGTATTTTTTTGTATGGATTTCTTATTTATGTTTTTTTAGATATGGAAAGTCGTATAGTCTTATGATTTCGATTACTTACTTCTTTCGATACTTTTAACAAATCGACCATAGTAGTACCGTCGATGAAATTGCTCATCATGATATTGTTGGAACTCAGAATTTGTTTCAGACTCTCCGGGTCACCGCTCAGCGTAGGAATGCAATAATTAAACACTGAAATAATTTGAAAAATAAACTAATAAGTTATTAGTAAGTAACAATATACTCGTCAAAAAGACCTCGCCGAATTTTCTAAGAATACTTAGTTGTTATTGTGTGGACACTGTATAAAATGGAATTAAAATGTTATGCGCTTGAAAATGATCTAAATATTATATGAACAAAATATTATATATTATATATATGTATAGTATTAGTGTCATATTGAAATATGCAGGTGAAACTGAACAAAAATGCTCTCAATCCATAAAAAATAAATAATTATCTGATCGAAAAATGCGGCTATACACATCACGTTTCATATCTACAACGTGTATTTGCAGGGGACATCATTACACATTTTAGGTAACAGTAATAATTCCAAATTTTCAAAGTACAAAGGTACTCAGTACAGAAGACAACAATATTTATTTATTTATTAGATGTATAATCAAATGACCTAAAAAAATCTTAAATAAAATTTGGCGCATAGTACTAAACCTAACCTGGACACTAAATAAAATATATAATACATATAATTTGAAAACACACAGTACAGCTGGTGTAATATATAATAAATGCATTTAGTACTTAATACTCACGGTTTTCACTCTTAGTGTAATATTTGGCACATTGGTTGGACGATGTAAAGTTTTTCAGCACTTCCTTCGAATTGACCAATTTGTTGAGATCAGGAGATACGCATATCAGAGCCTTCTGTACGGCCGGCCAGTCGACTTGAGAGTCTTTGGTGTCCAACACTTCTTTGACGGACCAATCCGTGTTTGGACAATTTTCCACACATACCTTAACACGAACAGAGAGGATGATTATTGATTATATTATACGCATTTTTAGAGGAGAACGGGGAATACCGGTCATTAATGTTAGTGTGTCATCATATTAATAAAATAAAGATATCGTTATCTTAAATTTAATTTAGCATAATTTTTTCGTATTAATTTTTTAACCATTAAAAATGAACCAACAATTCTTATTAAATTTCAATATAAAAATTTTAAATTTTAACGTTATTTTAAGGTGGGATATGAATGGTATTTTTTTTTAGTTAATTTATATGTAACGTATAATAATAAAATGAAATATTTTTTAGAAATGTTTAATTTCTCGCTTAAGATGACAGATATTTCTCCAATCTCTCATTAAAAAAAATTGTTGTGCACTTAATGCGTATTATATATATGTTGTATGATTTGAAAACACAGTTAAAATTCCGATGATATAACGACTAGAATTCACCCACCCTGCGAAAAAAAATGACCATTTAATATCGCACTTAAAAATATATTTTAATGAACACCATATAAAATTTTTTTTTTTTTTGTTAAATACCTAATGGTACCTACCAATATAATCAATCGATTTTTCTGTGTAAACAAAATTGTCAACATTATCCACCTGTAGTAGCTGACATTAAAGTAATATCTCAGGTATATAGTTGTTAATGTATTAACGAAATATTTAATTTTTAAAAAATTGCATTGGTATAATATTATTGTCTGTTAATGCTTAGCCATTGAAAATATCGTTTAGTAGGTAATGATATAGCAATTTATGATATTGGCTACAACTGGGTAGGTAGTTACGTTATTAATTGAATCGCATAATTAAAGACACAAAATACTACGTTAAAATAACGCGTGTGTCGAATGATCAATTATTTATACCTGAGGAGTTTGGCACCTGTGGACGAAAATCATCGGCGACGTACATTCGGTTATGTCGAAAAAGAACAGGTATGGATTCTTCGACACGTTCTTGTTTCGACCGCATACTTGACCGTTTGAATCTGACGGCGACAGCTCTAGGTCTGAGTTTTGATAAGCTGCAAATGATAGAATAGCGTTAATATAAGACGAATTATTTAAAATAATATATACACATACGACACACACACATATAACTTATTATATTTTATTATGAGCGGTTGAGTGACATCTGCGTGCCACTTTAAATTATTGAAGTTAAACATAGATTATATAACTTAATAATATATACAGTCAAAAATAGACATAAAAATATGAAATAGATTAGTTCGATTTAAAATGTTTACTGATGTATAATGCACTTTTATAAAAGCATACGTAGTTTACAACTGCTTGTTGAGGTTTTTGCGCTTCTTTCTCAAATGAAATTCCCTATTATTAATAAGCTACAGATTTCTGGGACGAAAATTACTATAAATATATTTTCCAGTATAAATATTTGTAGTTTGAATTTTTTGAATTTATTAATTTATCAATTTTTTTTTTTTTTTAATTACAATTTATCTGCCGTGTTTAACATATTTATTTACGTTTAAAATGACGATTCTATATTTCAAAGTTTTAGTTTAAAAGCTAAAAACGAAGCTCAAGCATATGCGGTTTTCGGGTGGTTAACATAATGTTAATTATAATGCAAACTGTATACGTACCATAACTGGCCAACGCCACCCAGCAAGCTATGAACAAGCTGAAACCGATGAAGCACAAGCAATCCGTACACGATCTCTTCTCGAGAGGTTTCTTCCTGTTTGGACTATAGGAATCTGCAAAATAACGCAATCACCGCATACAATTAGTCAAATTCGTTATGTTATTATATTATAGACTGATAATACATGTATGAACATAATTTATTGTGTTATAACTACCTCTATTCGGATAGCAATAAAACAGTTTGTTTTTTTAATTGTCAGAAAGTTAAACTTTTGTATGTTGTAAACGTTACCGCAATACTATTTGTAACTAAATACATTTTAAGTACGAAATAAAAATATACGGATTTTAAGTTAAAATAATTGTGTTTTTCATAAAAATAATACCCCTCCCCCCGTACTGCCCCGTTTGGTATGAAATATGATTCTGTCGCCAATATGATGGACAGCGTTCTAGAGTTATAGGTATTATCGCACAACAACACTTACTTTGGTCCATTTTTTCTCTGTCTTAACGCTGTCGTTCTTTAGCTTTTGACTTTCATCGGCATGTTGTTTTCAGAGGCTCTTTGAATTTTAGCCCACGGTTGTCCTGCAATCACGCATTTCGTGTAAGAATTAATATGTTTTATTTCGCACGACATCGGTAAACGATGTTGATATGATATAAAATAATTTTAATTTAACGAACGGATCGCACACAAACATAAAAAATTGTAAAACATTTACTGGAGCTTTGCATGACTGCCATACAACGACTCGCGACGCATCCATTCGTCTGCGCGTCGTACATAACGTATAACTAATCACAATCGTTGCGATAGTTTTAATTGCTAAGACGTCACCGGAGACGAGTCCAAATAATTAATACATTTTACACCATCGCGCGTCGCGATGACCGTATGAGAGGTACCGGCGGAAATGCGAAAATAATAATAATACGATCATATAGGGACGTCCGTACCGCGATCAGCTACTGCGGCAGGCAAAGACTACACATCAATAATAGCGGCACATTTTTACTAAACGGACGAATTCGTCGGACAGCTGTTGCAAAGAACTCTCATTACTATAATAATATTATCATAGACAGATAACCGTATTCATATACGACGAGGTCCACTGCAGTAGCGCTACTCCGTATACACGCGTGTAAAATTTAACATCTAATTAATGTTATAATTTTTTTCGTAATATATATAATCTCGTCGGAATATTTAAGCGCTCGAGACATTCAATAAATAATACAATATCTGACACGGCCTAATATACGCTGATATACTTTATATTGCACGGCGATGAATGATTCATTAACAGGTTATGATTATACATCACGATCGTTTTATCAACTCAAACGGTGTAAAGAAATTTATGTGTTTACGCGATGAGTACAGTTAAACGCACGTGTACACGGCACAGTACGATTAATACGCCGCTACAGTTAATATTGTTATTGGTTTTAATGGACTCTTTAGCGTCAGTGCAGGCTGTACAATATATGCATATATATATATATTATTATTATTTATTGCTATTAGGTTAATAACAATTTGCTGCTGTATTACCCGACATCGTTCGGGTTAAAATTAATCTATCGTTTTCCGTTTTGCTTCGGTCGAAAATAAAATATATACATATTATACAACCGTACAAGCACTGCGAATTGCAATCATTACAATATTATAATAAATTCATGAATTTTCACTTCTCAGTTCTGAACATATTTTTGATGTAAACGCAAGAATAAACCGGAAACGGATTCAACGAACGCTTAAAAGCCTACGTAAATGTCCCGCAGAGTAGAGTTTATACAATACGTTTCGTATTCCGGAAGACACTGACCGCGTGCCAGAACGAAGAGTAATCCAGAAAATATAATCGATTTATACGTCAAACTCGTACAGTAATGTACAGCGTAGTAGTAGTGTATGCCGCGAATCAACTATATACCGTAGTTATAGAGGATGATTTCAAGGAAACGTCTATATATACCTGTCCGTCAAGAAACGAAAATATTTTGGCTGTCGACCATTATTATTCTCGTTTCGTGTCGAGTTAAACGTATTGTCGCACCTCGTCGATCCGTCGAGCGTACAATAATATAACATAGTACGCTATTACACTAATTTCAAACGTTTAGAACTTTTGACAGATATTACATTTCATATTATACGTAGGTACCTACACTTTCAATTTCAAAGTGTGGCCGCTGCACAGTTATTATAATAACGACTCTATAGGAATGGAATGATCGTGTATTTGATTTACTATTAGGGCGTTTTCCCCGGCTGCAGTCGACATGATTGGAAAATCGTACAAAATTTAAAATTCGTACAAGAAAACGGAAAATTACTCTATACAAAAATATTCCAAAACACCAACAAAATCAAATTTTAAATATAAACATGAATAATTTTTTAAGAGTTAAATTTCAAATATGATGTTTACTTCGAATTCACCTATACTAATTAACTCAAAAAAAGTTACGCGAGTCAAAATTATAATAAATTATAATATACTATTATTATACGCTGTACTATTAATACCTATTCGATGTGTTATATTATTACATGCTATTAGTAATTAAATCATATTATCATACATCCAGGAGAAATAATAAACAGCTATATTATATACTTATATATATGATGTTTTTGTCGGTGGCGTCCAATTGAAAAATTCTTCACGGTTTTTGAAGATCGTTATTTATTATATTAAATATTATTATATAATTTATAATTTTTAAAAAAAAATCTTTACTTTGGTAATTGTATATTCGTTGTTTCGTTAATTGTTATTGTATTAAATACTTTTACAATTCAATTATATTACTTATATAATGCAATGGTGCAATGGACATAAAAACACTCGATTATTAATCGGATTTAATTTATTTCATTATTGAAGGAAAAAAAAGTAATTAATTCGAACAAAACCTTAACGAGAAAAAATAGTTTTGATAAATTATTTTAATTATTATTACGTTATTGCAGTCGTTTCTCAACGACGGGTACATACACGATACACAATACCTCTCTCGACCGTCGTATGTGTTAAAATGAATATTAATATATTTTTTCAATAAAATATATCAAATAATTTTAATTTTATTTTAAGTCTGAAGGTCATTGATAAGACGATTAAATGTCAGTGCATTGTTCTTTGTCGCGTGCCTTTGTTTAGAAGTCGACCATAATTATTGCATTTCGGAAAATATGTATAATGTATAAAGTTCAATAGTTATTATTTATTATTGTTTTAGTATGCAAACTAATTATATAATTATTTATCGATAAGAAAATACGAATAATTTGTTTCAATTTGTAAATTTGTCATTAAAATATTCTCAATGCGCATAATAGAGTAATTTTATTATATTAACACGCAAGTTGCTAGCTATGCGTCTTTCGTTTATTACAGTTTAAATTATAATTACATTGTTACACGTATTTAATATTTATCCTATATTTTGGCAGTATTCAATAAATTGCAAATATAGAAATTTTCTATGTTTTACTTTCCGAAAATTGCTTAAATTATCAGGGACATTTGTACAAAACGGCCTTCGAAATTTTCTTCATAATCGATTATGCGCGATACTTCTAATATATAAAATATGTCGATTAATTAAATATACCTATTTACAGTACCACTATATTTGTTTATTTTTTAGGCAACAGATAGTTTGTCTAATTTACAATGCGGATAACAGATATGCCATGGATGCGATGTAGAATCGAAATAATAAACATCATATTGACATATTATCTTTCTATACACGTAAAATTAATAATATGAAATAATAGCAATTAAATAACAATTATGTTATTATACACGCTGTTGGCCTTTGATGACAAAGAAGTTCCATACACTCACGTTTCACTCTCCCCTCCTCTCTCTCTCTCACTAAACAATGACTTTAAAATATATGCAAATAAATAATTAGTATGCGATTAACGTGAATTTGTATGGTCATTATCAGTAAGTTCAATGGGGTAATGTGTATTTGTGCAGTGGAAATGTAACGTAAACTTAGTAAAATACAGTGCGTTATTATATTACCTGCTTTCTGAATATTTATAGCATGCTCTGAAATATTAATATATATATATATATATACAGTTTACAATACACATAAATCATGTTATTTAAATTTTCATCTCGCGACGCATTAAAGTTGACCGCCGACCAACAGTGTTAATACGTTAATAACTGCCTTATAAATGGGTCTCTGGATACTCCAAATATCCTCGGAAATATCACGTCTGTAGTGTCTCTCTTACTCTCTTACTTCCAACCAGATTTCTTTCTCAAATCATATCACTAAGTACGTCCATAATCAACCCCTTCGCCGCACACTGAAATTCTATATTCCATGAACAATCTGTATGTTTGTATTCGTTTATTATGTATCTACCGTTTGGGATTTATATATCCCAATAAAATAAATAAATAAAATAATTATTACACTGTAGTCGTAATCATGGTTTAATAAATAATTATAAATTTGGTGTCCGGTATTCGAAAAGTCTTGCTGGCCACTGCCCGACAACAGGTAATATCCATTTTTTCAAGACATAATATTTAACCCTTAATACGATATCTCATCAAATAAGGCCCATCATCGTTTCAGTGTTTTCTTTAATTTATTTACTGATTTCGTCAACTATAGTTCCTTTCCTTATATTCTCTCCTTATGTTTTAGTGAATAATATTTATTAATATAGCTGCTTGCTAATATTTCAATAACGATGAAAAAATCAAAAAAAAATCTTTTTCGCTCGTAAGTAACTGTAAATAGGTAACTATAATATACGAGTATTAAAGGTATTGTAGTTTAAAGTTTAAACGACTACCACGACGAAGGCGATAGGAATATTGTAACGAATATAATATAACGATACAAACAACTATGACACAAACAAAAAGATTAAGAAGAGAAGTTCAACGTATATACATAATAAAGCCTCGCAAGACTCGTTAGTTAATATAGACAAGTACGGTCATAATTTCAATAGACGTTGTCATGATGTAGACATTTATTGTAGTGAATGCGTATAATTTAGCCGTTATTAATAGTATAGTAATTACAGCTTTGCGGCCGGCAATGCGTCGTGCGAATTATGTTGTATTTAAGGATCGTTCCTGCAGCACGCCGATATTGCTTCGACGAGGTAGAACGGAAATACAAATTAAAGCTTATTTAATTCTGGGGTCATGTTGCCCGCGGGAATGGCACGTGTTAGGTCAACAATAATAATTATCAGCAGTGGCCGAGCATAAATTACTAAGAAAACAAAAATCTTACGTGACTGTACATTAAAGATCTAATTCTAATATTATATTCATCAATTTCGTTGGAACAACGTTTTCGGACACAGAAGCAGCACGCTGTTAGTATTATGTACAAGTATATGGACATTTCTGTAGACGTTTTCATTCAAATGCCTTTTTAAAAAAATACCTGTATCGAGTAATCCATTTAACGGTAGACATTCATTATGTTAAAAACTATTAACGTTTTTGAAGCATTTCTTTTACATAATTCCAAATTGTTTTTAAGCTCTCAATTTTATTTACTGACAACATACTTTTTGATTTAATATACTTAAGTAAATTTTTTATTTTTAGTACTTCAATACCTATTAAACTAAATATTAAATATACGTCATGCGTCAATACAAATGTGCAAAACCATTAAAATAACGCGATTTTCTAAGATAATTTTTAATATACACGAATAATGTATATTATAATTATTATGTCTACATGTAAACGAGTATACGTAATAAAATCTTTTCGTTTATCGTATCATTATAAATTTATAACTAATTTTTTGCTATACGTGTAAATTTTTTTTTAATTTTAAGCTTTAATGACAATGATTATTAATCTAGGATAACATTTAAATACTATTATGAATTACAATACTAGATAAAACATACGATAATTAAAATTTTTTATATAAGTCAATGTCTATTTGTTTGAGCAATTTAAAAATAAATTTGTTTTGTACATAAAGAAATAATAGGTAATACTCAAAAGTTGTTATGTAATGTTTTATAAACCCGGTGACTCAAGAATTCCTTGGAATAAGTGCTTATTATAGACCAATGTATAATTTTCTTATAAAAAAATTACGTATTACTGATATAATCGCCAAAGTCATCGAGAACCTTTTAAAAATTGTTAGTAATAAAACGTAATTTTTACGGTTTTAATAAGCAATCAACTGATAAAGATATTAAATAAATATAAATAATTTGAGTGGAATAAATAACAACGACTTGAAATCAATCGACTATATATTATGATCTCATCAGTTTTTTATCGAATTCAATTTTGGATATTACATTCGCCGACCGATCACTAAAATATACTACAAGGTGTCGTCGTAAGACAAAACAAAATCACTCAGCAGGATTTTCTTTAACCAGTATAGTGTATTTAAGCCTACATTTGGGGTAGGGGTTTAAATATATAAATTAAAACTAATGACCTTAACTAAACAAAAAAAGTATTTCAGAAAACATTACAACTATAAATTAGGGGGGGGTCAATGTATTCACCTAGGTCCTAATAAATCCCTTAAATTGGTCAGTTACGTCTTACGTGCGGGAGTAATCGGTGATTTAATGAGGTACAAAAAAAGGATACAAATATCAAAACTGAGAACATAGAGTTATAAAATTAACACGGCTAAGCATATCTTGGGTTAGTCGACTGTCCCTTTAATAAACTTCTATTGAAATATAGATTTTAAAATAAATCGTCATTTTTATAGTAATTGGTTTTACCGAATCTTAATGTGATTTTATTTTTATTTTTTTATATGTATTGAAAAAATCGGAATAAGAATCAGATTTTGCTACTGAAGAAAAAAATGAGCCAGAAACCGAAAAGTATGCGGTTTACATCCTCACATTTAGGTTATAAAGTAATCGAATCAAAGCGTTTGGAAAAGAGCAATTTATAATTTTAAATGTTGATTTCTCATACATATTTTTCATTATCTAAAGTGTTGGTTCATTCATTCGTAATATATTTGAGTCGCATTGTACGCTATACCATACTGTTCAATGTGATCTTGTTTCTCGTGTCTGAATAAGATTTCCTTAATGTTTTTCTACACTAAAATGGAAGAAAAATAAAAAAATTACTGAAAATTGATTTCAGTAGATTTTATGACAAAATTAAAAATTCAGAATTTTTATTTTTTTTTATGGAAAAATTAGTACCTACACTGAGAACAAATGCATCTAAATAAATTCCTGTGTTACATAAAGATGGAAAATAACCACCTTAATAAATTATTGAATTTAATAATGCAATTTATTGCTGCAGCTATTGTCGCATGATATAATACTTATCGATAAATAAATAACGGATTATTTGAATGACGAGTACTAGCTATGTCACGTACATAATATTATACACATATAATACCGACTTAATAACGAATAACTAAATTTTTAAATATAGGTATAATATTTAAATGCCATTGCATTGTTATATTTTTATTACAAATAATATATGGCAGTATATCGATAAATCATTATTAATTATAAAATCAATACCATATTCTATACAGAAGATAAGAGAAAATCTACCTAATTGATACATTATATTTAATAATTTATTAGACGATGGTGGTAGTTCATAATATTTCTAGTATTTCTAACATTTCTTATAAGTAGATAAAATAATATATTATGTATTTAGTGATATTTGTGGCCGGCCAAAATAGTGATTTTACGACAATAAAAATATTGTGAAATGAATCGTTTAATAGCGTAGTTAAATAAAATATGACGAATATACCTACACTTGAAAATTCAATGATAATTAATTAAACAGTTAAAATATTTTAATATTTATAAAATGCATAAAGTAGGTATACCTAACTTAACTACATGGCAATACGTATACAAAATAAGTAGTACGTCTTTCAATTTTGCAATGAATCAATATAAGCTTTAATGTATCTAAAATAAAAAAGCTTACAAGATGATTATTTTAAAATAAATACGTGTCTATTAAGATCAAATTTGGCGTGAATTACATACTATTAATCGTTTTATTTCGTAGTAGCACGTAGAATTTTACATTGGTTTTTGGATGTAGAACATAATATTTCATAACATTACCTACCCTTTTTTTTTGGTCATTTTTCAACTATACACACAATATATCATAGATTCGCACGTGAAATATTATTGTTATATCCATACATATTATACTACAATATAATTAATACATACACTATAAAATGATATACTCGTGAATTAAAAATGTGACATTTATACATGTATATCATGTTATTACGTACGAGAAAACCGATATGTCATCCACCTTGTGCTGTTTAGCTCAGATACTTTGAGTGGCTTATATGTATAACGCGCACTGTATAAGACAATTAAATTAGAATTAAACGAACATTCGATCGAACAAAAGAAATCAATCACGTTATATACGTATGAACATAGAGAATTAGAGAAAAAAAGAAATTCGTAAAATATAATAGTATGTTACCAAACACGACAATTTATAATTAATAATAATACGGCGTAGGTACCTGTTTTATTGTGACGACTGCGGATTCGACTGCAATAAGTTAGTAATGTACAGTCATTAAGTACTTCACTCGAATAAGAGATAACAATTTTAGTCATACGAAAGATAACTATTACTGTTATAAAAACGAAAACCGCGTTAATCCGCGTGGCGGTGCGTCATTTTGCTGAACGGTGAGAAAATCACGGAAGGAGAACAATATTGTTACATTACGCTAAACACATACAATTTTTTTGTTTCTTGTTTATAAATGCGTAAAACACTTTTTATTGTTATTATTATTGTTACGTACTTACGTAGTACCTACATCAATATCTTTGTATGTATAATATACTGGCTATTTCGCGCGTCTACTACTATAACTAATTTTTGTACGATTATGTAACAGTTGAAAAATTTTAAGAACAATATTACAAATAAGTAAAAAAAAAAAAATTAATAATTTAAACTTTTTTTAAAAATCAAGCAACTTAAAAGATTAAAATTAGACAATATTTTCAATTCTAAGACAGATTTCTTTGAACCATAGAAACAACATATTATTTATTACTTAGCATAAGTATAAGTACGTATTATATAGTTATACTATATTCATATTATTTATAACGACTAAAACATAAACTTAATAAATGTCATGGGTATTTTAAGTCTTAAGTCACTGTCATTAGGTTAATCTCGTTATGACGTCCATTAATAAACTTAGAATAACCACAAAGTAGGTATATTTTTATAACTCACGTGTTTGTTTTATAATATAAATGATCAAAATATGCGGTTTGATTGTAAGAATAATAAAAATCATTCCTAAATGAGTATAAATACCGTATTATATATTTCGCTTCTTGACTTGTTAGTTGTTTTTATATACTGTTAACCAAAAGATTTATGTGAGCAGGTGTCTGCACGTCTCGAAAAGATAATAAAAACATTGCCATGTTAAGTCAGTACATTATACATTTACGGGCGCTTATGTACACATATAGCTATAATATTCCAAACAGAGCCAATATAAATAATGACAATAGAAATTCCAAGTTAAAACCCTCCGAAAACAAATATAAGTATAGGACATCACATATAGTGAAAAAAGTCGATGATCTTCAACAGAAATTGAATGCCTAGTAGGTATAAATTATAATTTATAATTATTGTATGGGAATAATACCGAGTGTTTCGTTTAACGTAAGAAAGTTAATATTTTAATAACTATTGACGATTTTGAAAAAAAAGTTTAGTGTATAATTTTAATTCGTTAAAAAATTACATATATGTTTTTAATATTTTTTATCACTATCATTTTTTAACTTTTTTACATCAACATGCATTTTTAATTCTTTATTCCAAATCATCAGTAAAGTTTTTGGAGTACTCTATTATAATATAGAACTACTAATATGCAAAATATGCAAATTGAATTTTGGTTAAGTATAGAGTGAATTGGCACAACGGTATTTCGCTAAATTGTAATCCACTATTCCGCTAATCTAATCTTTAAATATTTAATAAAATTAATTAATTACTTGTCAACAATTTGATTTTAATTCGATATACAAGTACCTATATGTGATAATATTTTTTCCAACGTATGAAATTTCAAATGTATGTTGTCATTTAATTGGGTGAAAAAAATAAAAAATTACAACGTTAAAAAACGGTATAAAATAATTTTTTTCCAAAAACATTGTTTCGTAACGATTTAAAATTATAAATATATTCAAAAACATTGGTCTTTTCTTAAATAATCAGTGTCTTACGTTAAATGGACCACCTTGTATATTATATTCAATGTTAGTACTTTTTATAAATATATTTTCATTTTTCAATTACGTTATTAACTTATAACTACACATTATAGTATATTGTGAAATTGTCATTAGTGATTAGATAAATACTTATTTGAATCTAAGAAGAAAAGAAACTTTGTATTATAATAAAAACATAATTTACAAATTATATAAAAAAACATTAATTTTATAATTATCTATATTATGATTATTACGATATAATCACTACGTCAAAGTAAAAATTGTTTTCTCACTTATTCGCGTTAAAAATCTATACTCCGGACTAAACTTCGTTTTTACAATTATATGTATTATGGTAAAAATCGGTTATATTTTGTTCTAGCCACGGCTTTCATTTAATTCGTTT
Source organism: Rhopalosiphum padi (assembly GCF_020882245.1). Taxonomy (NCBI): domain Eukaryota; kingdom Metazoa; phylum Arthropoda; class Insecta; order Hemiptera; family Aphididae; genus Rhopalosiphum; species Rhopalosiphum padi. Next base: position 2,999,627 of record NC_083598.1, on the reverse strand, counting down.
GTATATATGTACAACTAAGAGAAAATCTCGATATTGGAATTGTTTATATTTTTTTTAAAAAATACGTTGGTTTGTAGGTCAACCGCAGCATAACTATACATATTATATAACTGCACGAACTAAATTAAAAACTAGAAAATAAGTTAAACGAAAATCGCACATTAGAATCATACAAATATTATGTTAAATATCTTCAGTGCAACGTTTGAGAACATATAATTGAACAAATTTAAACGGACGTTGGCGTTGTCTCCATTTTAGAAACACATAATATAATATAGCAAATTATGCGTTCTAAATAATACCTATGTATAACCCTGTTATGATTAATTAGTGTTATCAAATTTAAAAGTATTAATATTATCTAGTGAAGTCTTCTATAGTTTTTTTTTTTTATATTTTAATTTTAAAGTGAGTTATGAGCAATTAAAAATTATAAATTGTCTGTACATTTTAAAAGGCTCACAACGGGGTTCTAAATGTGTCATACATACTCATCAACGTCTGTTTGCACGTGTTAGTTTTTCTGTTCCGAAATCGAAAAACCTATTCTGTCCGTGACACCAGTGACGTGTCCGTGAAAAAACTATGATTTAGGTACACCTGCAATACATATACATCATACAATTAGTTCATTAATCATATTTTTTACCACCGATTTGATGCGCACGTTTATAATATTTTGACATTTTGGTCAATTTATTGATTATATTATATATTTCATGAAGAACTGTAGAAGAAGTGCTTTATATGTGTACAACGATCGCAAACACAATAAAAACAGATTAACGACAGTGAAGATCACGTGTACAGTGGTTTTTTATGTTATATATAATCCCTATTTATTATATGGTATATAAAAATATCGAGAGTTGTTATTTTATGTTTCCGACTAGTCACTAGTATAACGAATATTTTTTGCATAATTGCCTTAAATGACCCTATCCGAATAACTGTCGTCACATCACATTACCCTTATTTCCGTTTTCTAGATGAATTATAGACATCGATTTTGAATCGACACATGAGTACAAGACGAAATATACTAACATAATTTATATTGTTTATCGTCGTACCATCACATAAATCTAGGTAATTGAAATACTTGTGATATTGAAAAGTGTTAAACCGTAAATACTTAAAATATTTTAGATGTTATTATTTGTTGAGGACTAGTTATAACTAAGTAATATAGTTCTTCATAAATCAACTAACAAACGAGAAGGGTGTCTTTGAAATTTTACCTGATGGTTGGGGGAAGGGGTGTATAGTTTTTTTTTTTAAATATCAAAAATCAGCATCTTATCGTGTTTACTTTTGTGGTGATTTTCGTAGTATCACCTAGTATTTACTTATATATTAATATTAATATTATATTATACTATATTATTACAACCAAGAAAAACGGCTTTTATTCCTTTTTATTTTGTAAGTATTACAAAATGGCTATGTGCGAATAACTTTTACCGGCAACAAAATATTATATTATAAAATAATATTATTATACATTTATACATATAAAATATCTTTATAGAGTTAATTCTAAGTGCCTATACCTATTATTATTATTGACTTAATAACTTTACAAAACAATATTTGTATAAATTTAGACAAACCTATATAATATATTCTGTATATAATGTAGTTATCGTATTTCTTATCAAAAAAGAATGAGTTAAATCGACAAAAAGCATTTTTTATTGACATATAATGTAATAATATTATATTGTATAGACAATCTATTGTATGTGTCATTCTATAATACATCACACTACATCTTGAGTGTTTGAGTGTTATACGATTATCTGCTCAAAATGTATCGTCAGACATTTATAGGGACTAATAGATGAGGCTAGCGTAAAGCCCAGCCCCGTTGCAGTAAATGTAATCATTTGAATACATGTTGATGTTTATTGTATCAAGTGCATAACGTGCATTGAAAATACTATTCGTTATACGTGATAAGTATTTATAGTCATTTGTTTGTATAATATATAATTTAAACAAATTCATTAACAGCAGTGTACAAAAATATTTATATAGGTGAAATTGAAAATCCCAAAAACGACACGTCCGAGTTCACAAATACCTACAAATTAAAATATGGCAAAAGGCAAATCACCACGATAGATCCAAGCAGAGTTGAAGACCTCCCTACTGTAATATATACTGTAAAATATATTTACTGAAATAGAAGTATCCATAATTCATTCCGTATACGCATATCGCCCCCGAGTAATACGGTATAAATAAACATAAACGGGGTGCCCTCAATAATTATCGTTTTGTTTTTTGGTCGACGATTAAACCTTAATAGACTCGTATATGTCGAGTAAACGCTTATATACTCGTAGTTATCGGTATTATTACTGTTATTAGAGCGGTACAAATTTGTACAATATTTTATTATAGTATAATATAATAGCTGTGTTATAATAAGCGTACAATAGATTGATTCACCAATAGATAATTACCTGTATTGTTTTTGCGCTCCCTATAGTTTTACTGCCCCTAAAGAAGATGCCCAACACCGTATACCCGTATACATATATTATATCTCACATAAGACTGTGAATTTAATGCATTAAGTAACCTTAAAAAATCAGTTTATAAATTCAAATAATGTACTAAAAAAATGATAATAAATGTATTGAAATCTCAAAAATAATCAGTATAAAATATACTTTATAAATGATTCATAATTATTTAAAAAGTATACAAATCTCTAATTTACACTTGCAAGTGTAAACTATGATTAATTAAGTACGACGTACATATAGATCGCATGAGATATAAATTATAAGACGAAAAGAAAAAAATAATACATAGAATGTTGTGTAAAAATTTCCAATTAAAATAAATTATTAAAAAAATTAAAAAATAAATAAAAAATATCAACAAAGTGTAGGTATAAAATTCCAAAAAAGTATTAAAATTTAAAATTGAATGCATTTGTATCTAATTCAAACTTTATGTTCTATTAAAGAAACTATATATTTTATAGTAAGATAAAAATAATCTTTATTTTTATAAATTCACAATTTATGTGTTATATATAATAGGGGTAACAGGCGCACGCGTCTTGCCTAACATCGTACTTAATGTCCTGCATATCTTTGTAGCTGTTAACTATATTGTGTATACACACACGCTCAACAGTTGAGCACATTGATCATATTCTTCTTTTACTACAGTTTTGATTCTAAGGATTGGTATTTGGGTTGCTACAATATTGTCAGCATAATGCTGTATATAATGTATCGTAAAAATACTGACACGCGGCACCCCTGTGGGCATGTAAACAGTACAGGTATAGTAGGGGCAGCTGAATTTTTAGCTCTTACAACGGGAAAAAATCTTTTCTGAAAATACATGAGTAGTATAAGTACATATATTATATAACTTTCAAACATTAGATATTTTTAGATTTTGAATCATGACTGTTAATTTATTAAAATTATACTTGGAAATACAATTATAATACTGACGACGGATTATATTTGTGCTTCAAAAAACTACATCCTTCTCCCCTGCCAGCAAGGTTTTCGCACGCTTGTGGGCACCCTCCTATATATAACACCTCTCTGTACCCTCGTATGCATTTCATACGATACTTATACATATCCGTCTGTGTGCATGTTACATTATTATCTAATGTGACATAGCGGACCCTTTGAAAAATAAAAAAAAAACACAACCTCAGCCACAACGTCGTGGCAAGTTGTTTTCCTTATAATTCATAATCTCATTGTGTATCGCACAACGTGATAATACGATATGATGCCCGTCGTATTGTTATAAAGGAAGGGATTGTGCGGATGGTTCGCGTGTGTATATATCGCAGTAAATTGTATACGGTAAATAATGCATATACCTGCTGCATAAATATAGTAGACATAAATTTAAGGTACTCGTGTAATCGTGTATGCGTTATTTAATATTATTATATTATATTGTGTTGGTGTAGGGGACTTTTTTTTGCGCGTGAAAGTAATATTACCTGTTGAGAGCCCAAAATAAAATACTTACGACCCTCACCCTATATAATATAATGTGTTCATATATTAGAACGCACGTGAAATCGCGAGGCTGTAGATGAATAATTAAACTTCGATAGCTCAAATAAGCTCGATTTTATAATAATTATGCTACGACTATACGTATACGGTTCTATTATAGATGTTTTGCGCAGACACTATAATATTACGTCCGGAGTGAATATGTATTAGAGGGCGGACAACGGAGCCTGAAATTGTGTTTGTATATTTTATGTCACTTGATGGTTAGGTTAACTATAATATATCTCCTTATTTACAGTGCCTTAAATATTTTATATGTGTATCATCTTCTATAGCTCTATACGGTAGTTTTTTAATTTACTTTAATCTTTAAATTACGTATGGAAATGTAAATATTTTGTATCTAGACACACCTCTCCTAGGATGGCCTGGATCCACCCCCCCCCCCTTCACGTCACAAATTTGCATGTCTACCGCAACGACGATATAATATTTATAATTGATTTATTAAATTGAAATAAAAAATAAAATAAAACGTACATTTTTTAACAAAGCGAATAAGAGTTGAATACAACAATTTTAACCCAATACGATATTTGTTCTTTACTGAATATTATTTACTAACTACTAGGTAATTTATAATATTATGTTTTATGAGAGCAAGAATGCTGAGATGACGACAATTTAAAAAATAAATAAAACCACGATTCAATACACATTTATACTGATATCAAGGTTCTTTGAACTATATGTTTACCTATTCGAAAATCAAAATATTAACAGCACTATCGTTGGTAATTATTGATTTAAAACGCATTTACCATATCGATATAATATGTATAATGTATATCATATTTTATTTACACAGAAATAAGGAAAAAATTATAATTTTAATTAAATATGACTCACACACAACATGTTTATAAATATTGGAAAAAAGTTAGCAATATTATATATTACCTACATAAATATAATATTTCAATGTTCTAGAATTTCTTTAGTATACATATATGTACCAATACATAGGATAGCATTCAATTCATGACTGGTGTGGTTTTGCCTTGAAAAAATTTCTAAAAAAAAAACCGTAATATTTCTTATCGATTTTATAGGTAGCTGCTAACACGCGGTACGTTTTAAAATATTTATTATCGATAGTCGATACCGTGTAGGATAATGAAAAGTTAATATAAAAAGTAAAATAGTATCAAAATACAAGCACTATGCAAATTGGGAAAATTTCTCTTTGGTAAACGGAAAACTGGTACGGTCTTTATAAACGCGGAATACTGGTACGGTACACAATAGTCAAGGTTTCCCAAACTTTTATCAAAAAAAAAAAAAAAAAAAATATCAACAAATTATTTTTAATTTCATTTTACCGACGATCGATGGGAAACCACGACTCACGAGTGACTGCGAGTGAAAATAATACCTTTAAGAACCCGTTTTGAATCAAATATAAACAATACCTTACCGCCTAAAAGTTCAAGAAAAAAAAAAATACTTTGCAAGACAAACTACACAACGAATATGAGAGCTTCTTAAATAAAGAAATTCAAATAGGACAGTTTTTAAATAATATAGCAAAGTATACTAAATAATTATTATTAATCATAAATTATATTATATTAAATATATTGTACCTACCTATATTTTATATTTATTTTACCTGCCTGCTGCTTTGTATGTACTTATTTGTGTTTTTGGTTAATTTTGATTGCTAACACTATTTTTTCGTTTTAAGTATTATTTAAATTTAACTTGTTGAGGATGGTGATTTATCGAAATTATATTATAAACATTGTAAATATTTTAGGACCCCTGAAAATTAAATTTTGTACCAGTTTTCCGCGTTTTTTATTTCTTTTGTTATAAATGTATGGACCGTACCAATATTCCGAGCATCTTTCTCTTTACTGTATATAATTTATAAATACAAAAGACATTTTATAACTTTAAGCCTTAAGGTATCTATCACTAATTTGTTATGAATATAATAATCAGACAAATGATAAGATTTTAGATTGAAATTTAAAAATTCAATTTTCACTCACCCTGGAACCTAAACAGTATCTACATATAATATATATTTTTTTAAGTTTTTGACCATAATTTTGTAAGAATACAGAGTGTCCAGTGAAATATAGTGCAGGAAACGCTTCACTGTATATAATTATAAGTAGGCATTAAGTTTATATGTAAATAGGCACATAATTTTGTTGAATATAGATTTATTCATTCTGATTAAAAACGAGTTATTACGTTTCATAACATGTCGCGCGAATTTTGTAGAACGAAAGCTTTATATATTATTCAAACAGATACCTATTTAATTGTTTATAAATGTTCACTTTATTATGTTTTAGTACCAATTTAATCTATACTATGTATTTATATTTTTATTTTGTTTGTTCTAGATTATTATTTTATTATATGTAAAAGGTTTTCCCCGTAAAATTAACATAAAAATAAAATAACTACCTGAATAAAAAAAAAACATATTATTTATTTTTATAAACTCTCGCATATTTTAAGTAAATGAATGTTTTTAAATATTTTATGTTATTTTATTGACTTATGAATAAAATATATATATTGACAATAATCACAATTCTGTTCGAATTATGCTGTTTAACTGTGGAAATGTAATAAACAAACTAAGTTACTTTCATATTTATTTTATACTATTATTAAGTATGAGTGTATATAAACTACAATAGGTACACGTTAAAAAGATCTGTCTTGTGAAAAATATTTTTTAAATTGTACTTAAATACATATACATTCATTAAAAAATATTTTTGTAATTTTACTTACGAAGCGTATAAAAATGTTGAGATGTAAAGATATAAAAATTCCGCGAAAAAAGATTCCATGCAAAAATGTCCGGACATAAGATCGAAAAATACTATATAATATATATTTAAAAAAAGTTAATTGTTTTTTTAATCATCGAGTAAATCAATAAAACAGATTAAAACTGTAGCACGTAATTATATATATATGACTATTACGATTATTTATGAATCATCGCGGTACACTCACACACGCATAATATACATGTATGATAATTGATAAACAACACACATCTTCACTATAATTGAAAAACGGTTCAACGAAACTTGTCGAAATTATAAACGATTTCGAAGGCGGTTATTAGGTACGCTTCCGTCCGCGCACATAATATGTATAACAATATTATTTACTGATATAATTATATGTATCAGCAACGACTGGGGTTCGTGAGACAAAAATCATTTTCCCACTCTTCAACGATTGCAGTAAAAAACTATTAATCATAATATAACTGCGATAGTCGTTATCGTTTTCGGCATTATAGCGTATTGTCATCGTGTTATATTACTTATGCTCGTTATAATAATATTATTAAAACGACATACCACGATTTTAATTTTTTTCAATTATCAACCTGCGCGCGCAATAATTACACTGATTACACATTATAGCGTACGACGAAATCACAAAAATATGACGAAATGTCTGCAATACTCTGGTGGCTGGTGATTGTCGTCACCTGCAGCGGCAACATTATATTGCAGGTTAAACGCGTTGTTTTGTTCCACATTATTTTATTTTGTTGTGGTGTTTGCGACGATGACACACGCCCTGCACTGTTTGATATTTCAGTGTAGATATATATATATATAATAGAATGTGGTATTGTATATTATATGGTTCACAGTGTAATAATAATTATATTATACGGAATAAATAACGGAAACCGTAGGTAGGTACAGTGTGTATTGTATGATATTGTATTATATAGAGGTAATAGGCAGGTATACGCGGTGTTGACATATCGTATACGGATTATGAGAAGAAGATAAAGGGGTTTAAATAAAAGTAGACGGTCGCGCGGAGTGGAACGAACGGATCTTGTTGCAGTACCTAACCTATACTGTCGTACAAAAGATAAATGTATAATATTATATTGTAACACGCAGATAAAATATTTAATAACCTAAAGCTGTAACAGCAACTGAGCAACGTATATGTATTTCGACAATTATTTGAAAACATTTTTAAATTTCGTAGATTTTCGACCATTATTCAGATGTTATAATATTATATTAAATACTTACTAGTTACTACTACTTCGTAGTAATATTATCATGCGTATGAAATACTATTTCTTGGCCTCGATAAAGATTTGGGAAATGTTTTTTTGTTATTGTTATGGTTTGCGAAAATAATTTTTATCCTAATAATATTGCATCGATATAACGGTAAATTATTAAACAGCTAGATAAAATGTATAAAAATACATTTTTCACTATGACTTAATTTTCATTAAAAATCAACATGGGTTTCGAAAATCCTGATTTCGAATAATCCACATGATAATGAACAGGGGTGACAGTGGCGTACACAGGAAGGGGCGCTAACGAGCTTTTATTTTGTTTTCGTATATTTTTTTGTTTATTTTATACTTAATTTAATTAAAAAATAAAAAGCAAATATTTTATTTTCAAGCCAAAAAGCCTGTGAAAATTGAGCAATTATTTATTCTCAAGCCCGCGGGGGGGGGGGGGGGCGCATTGTAAAATCCTGCGTACACCACTGAGGGGGGATATGGTTCACTGGATAATAAAATGTAAAATATTTAGTAGAAAAATACAATTGAAATAATAAAATATACAATCAATAAAAATAAATATTTTAAAACTGAATCCATAATCTTCATTTCGGCGGTTAGATAAATCTGAAATCTAGTTTTGGAATTTTAAGATCTGACGTTTTGAAATCATATGTTGGCACACTTAAACATAATCCATGCGTGACGACATGCAATAAGAAATCGACGATGGTAAAGTAAATTATATTTTGCATTTTATACATAAAATTGAATATTGGTAGGGGATTGTGGGTCACACACATTGAATTCACAATTAATGTACATTATTTTATTATTATAATTTACTTAATATTTCAATAATTAAATCGCATATTGTTATATCTATTAATAATAGGCTACTATGCCATTTATGCAATCGGTAAATCGTTCATCTTACCATTAAGTCCCTTTTGAAAACTCTCGAATATATCATCAGCAACACCGCAGTGCCTGATGCCAACAAAGTCACAAGGTAAGGGTTTCGTGGGCGACCGCAAAGAGTAGACGGAATCGGCGGTGTGACGATATGTTTCATACAGATTATTGCGACGGGTCGGCGGTGGAGACTGCGTGAAAAAAACTAACAAAAGACGATTTGTTAGCAGCTGTGAGATGGTGAAGTCGAAACGAAAAACCACAAAAAAATAATATACTCACGCGCGTGCGCTGAGCGTAGGTTTACGATATACGTACTTTAATATAATATATATTAATATATTAAACACATCTACATACATCTACCTACGTCACAAACCCAAAACCCGTAATAACGATAATAACTACATTGAAAATATAATTTGTGGGCGTTCAATTATTACCCAAAAGCACCATGTGACATTTTTTTTCATTAGGAATCAAGTTTTTAAAACTACACGATATATAACCGAAATGCCTAGTATATACATACTATATAAGAGACAAGAGTAGGTATGGTTTTTTTGCGAGAACGTAAAATGTAGAATAAATGACACCTATTAATAGCCTTATGCAGTTTTCAATTTTAATAAAACTTTCACTGCACCTACTATGTGATATTAAAATGAACAAGATGCATTAATCTATTTTAAATATTGATTTTGATTGCATTCAAAATACGAGTATGTGAACACTTGCATAATGAAATATTATAATTGATAATTATATTAAATCTAATCAGTTTTTAAATACGTTACTGTAATTGCAAGATAAAAACCGTATAATTGCACTTTGAAACACAAAAAAATATATATAATTATTCTAAAAATATTTTTATAACTTATTATATAATTTAAATATCATAAGATAACTTTAATCAAATGGGACATTTGTAAAATATTAAATTATAGTCATTATATTTATTGTTCTTAATAATATTTGCACGAACTAATCTAACTATAGTAATATTGTCATCAACATCGATCGTACGATACACGCAGCTAAATCAGACTTGCCATATTTTATTTTATATCATAAGCAAATTTGAGACGGAGACTTTAACATATTTCTGCTGTGCGACGGAGATAATAATATATTATTATATTTATTTATACTAAAATTTAACCAACAAATTTCGAACATTCACTGCTTTCATATTAATCAAAAAGCAACTGAATGTTATGACCTTTTCATTATACATTCGTCCAGACTTGTATTAATTGGGTTTTCATTTTGTTTCAGCATGAAATAGCTATATATGTTTGATGTTTAATCTGTACCTATATATATACATTTTTTTCAGATACCATAATATATACAGCACGAATTTCAATAATTTTAAATCGTATTTTTTTTTATTACCTATGAGACAATAAATAGTTTAAAACAATTTTTTCATATTTTGACACTTTTTATAATAATATTATTTTGTTTATCTGATTTATAATAAATTTTTAATTCAGTAAATAGCTTTTATACATAATACAAAATAAGCGTTGACTTTTGGACAGCGCCCTGCAATAATAAATCGTAACATTTAAATTGACCTCGAGACGTGAAAAATAAACAAACTCTAAAGGTGACCATAACGCATAGCGTTATTCTTTAAGCGGTAGACCGGTCATCAAACAACCACATGCATCACTATTGATCGGCGCAAAAAAAAAAATACCAGTAGGAAAAAACAAAAACCGAATGGGCCGGGGATTTGTCATAAAAACCACATGACTCTTATTTTATATTACAATAATATTACGTGTTATTAATTTATACAGTTACGATGATCAACAGTTATTGCGGAAAGAACATTCGCCAGGTTTGTGTTTTCAGGGTCACCCGCAGAAACGAAGGATCGATGATTTTTTTTTATTACTCGGACATCAAATAAGCGTACGCATAATAATATAATAACATCATATGATACTGTTATAGTTATTATCAGTTTACTGAATCGCAATGAATACGACCTCGTTAGAACCACGGGCTACTGCGAGAATAGTATACCTACAATGACATATTGTATACGCAACCTTCCGACTACATCAATGCGATTGAGTGATTCATCCGCGATTGTCGGAAATTTCCAATCATCATATTCGTATAAACTATTATATTACACTTCGTATTCCAATATATGTACACGAGAATAACGCATAACATACAGGTTGATTAATCAAACACGCTCAACCACTTTTTATTCAATAATGCAGTTATTTAAAATCTGATTTTTCGAACATTTTAAATATATCTGTAGGACATCATTTTAAATGTTTGAGATTTGTTTGTATTATCGAGGAAGTGTCTTGTGGAGGTTAGGCCACTTATCGCTCTATATTGTTTATTATTAATATTACAACAAGTACCAAATCTCAAATGACAAAAACATTGTACTACAATACAAAACTAAAAACAGTACAAAAGAATATTCAAACATGGAATAATAAACTACTGTCCAGATCTAAAATGGATAGACTAAACTATTACAACTCGCCTTCGAATAGGACTCACATTCACAACACACAATATTATCTCATGGCTAAAAATGACCCACCCATATGTGGATCATGTGCAGTGGATTATACTGTTAAGAAGGTCTTAATAGGTACCAAAAATATGAAGGTATAAGAAATAAACAACAGAAGAAGCGTTGCATAAGGATCTTTAATCGGAACCTAATGTATATAAACAATTTCTCAGAGCAAACTAAATTATACAACTTAATTTGAGTGCGTTTATTCTAAATAAGTTAAAAAAAAAAACAATTTTAAGGTGATGACCTTAGAAGCCATAACAAAGAGGAAATAAAATAAGTAAAAAATAATAACATTATTATATTCTATTTAATTACCTATTAATTATTTAATCAATTATTCTTATCTTATGTTGTATTTTTAAATATTTTTAGTTGAAAAAAAAATAGTCAAATCGTTATTGCCTAAATTAATTAATATTTTTTTTATAATTTTATTCATATAAAAAAAATTATCATACTTTTATTTTTTATAACTGCAAAGAAAACAATTATTGTATTAATATTGTAATCTTTATTATTATTTTTTTCCATAACTGGCGAACGAAAAATCATCAAATTAAAACCATTAATATTTTAGTATATATTTTTTCGTTTCTTTGTCAGATATTATGTATCTACGTTATACAGACACACCGTAAACAAAAAATATATTTACGGTACTGCTGACAAGGAAGTCTATTTTATATATGTCTTATACTCGTAATAATCATAATATATAGTATGTATAATATAATATTGCATATACAGTGAATACACATAGCAACGTATATCGTGTAGTATTTATTCTTACGTGACATCCTGCAAAAACATCAAAACTGTCACGAAAAGTTCGATGGACGCACGACGGCGAGGCAGAACGTCGTGAAAATATATAACAATAATAATGCATCCAATATAACAAGGTTTAAGTCACCTATTATAAAGTATGCTGTCTACGAAATTATTTTTCAATAATTAGTCAACGCAATCGATATCGTAATAGTGGGTGGTATAATAATACTTTTTGAAAAAACAATGATTATAATAATATATAGGTAATATAACACAACAGACGACAAATTTACGATATCTTAGTTTATTATGACGTATTATTATCATTGTTGTTGTTTATTATTATTGACTATATAGACGTAAATAATTATATATATATTATATTATTGTGACCTCGTATTATTGCTATATCGCGAATCATGCGATATAGTATATGACTATAGTGTTTCGAAATTCGATTAACGCGTCTTCGATAAAGGTAACAACTTTTTATCGTTATTATTGTTCGAAAATCGCAGTTAGATTGGCATTCATGCCTAATTACTCGCGAATAAATGTCTCTAATGTAGTAGCTAATGAAAAACAATTATTTCGACGTAATTTTCCTCACAAAAAAAAAAGGTCATCAAATCAAATACGACATTATAACACCATTATACCTGTTATAATGATATGTATATGCCAAATAGGTATACCAAACGATGTGTCTTGGAAAAGACAATAACAATTTTTAAAGGTCGGCACGTTTTAACACAATATTGGTTAAAGAAAAATCAAAATTAAAAAAGCGAATAGTACTAAAATGTGTACTAATACAACATGTAGGCGTAATAAATTGTAACATGGAATTTTAAATTAATATTAAATCCATATATGATATCAAGACACATTGTTTTATCATCAATGTAAAACTTTGAATACCGTTCCTGGTTAAAATAGTATTACTATAACTAATCATTGTTAAATACTATTTTAAAATTGATAAATAATCCATTCAAGTAATAGCGATTTCACGGTGATACTGACAATATCGGTTGCAGGAATGTATAATAATAATAAACGGTTACAGGACAAAACTTTAATTTATATATCATATTATTAATAAAATATTATGCAATTATAATATTATTCTGTTCTGAATGTTCTGATAATACGAACAAAGCGTAATATTATATTTTTCCAACTATATCTATTCACAATAAGAAAATTTAGTTTTAATTTTCTATTGTATACATTTTATTGTACATATATATTTGAACATTTAATTGTGCATAAAAATTTTGATTTTATTTTTTTAATATCCTTAAAATTTACATTAATTTATAATACCAGTGGAGTTTATATGTTGTAAATCCAACCCTTACTCGACGACCTGTAATTTATTTATTTATTTATTTATTTATTTATTTATATATATTTACGGGCAAAGCCCTTTACAACAATTGAACACAGGACAATACAAATTTAAATACTATATAAGTTTAAACATGATAATAATTCAATAATAGTAATAATAATAATAATAATAATAATAGGTAATATAAATTAGTAATAGTAAGGTAGAACAATATTTCTTATTAACAGTATTTCAATATTAAAATATATTATGATAAATGGTACTCTCATTGACCTGCCGCATCATGCGATCAATAGGATTATTTTTGCCATAATTTGTAGTGTGCGTAGAAACTAAGAATTTAGTGGAATTTACATGCGACCGATACTAGATTTAGGTACAACAAATAAACGACGTTTTCAACACACTCACCGTGCACTACCCATTATGTCGTATATACGTACACGTAATTTATCTAAATACTACTCGACGGTTTATTTTTTAATATTAGTGTGAAAAATTTCGTTGAACGAAACAATGGAATGACGAAAAAACCCAACGAATCACCCGAACATCCTGCAGGCAAAGGACCCCCGCCACAACTATCAAAATATACGATATAATAATATATTGTAATGTAAACATCACGGTAATAATACGATATTCCGTCCGGAACGAGGAAACCGATTTCACGCGGACCATCGTCGTCGTCGTCGTAGTCGGGTTGAACAATCTCGGCGACCGGTGGCGGGCGGCGGCACTATGCTCTCTTTGAAACGCATACGCGTGTCCTTAGAATAGGTCTTCGTTTTATTTTCTTTATTGTTGTAAGTAACCGCACACACACACGCACACACACTCACAGATATTCAATAATAATAATCCTTGGACGCGATTGTGTCCCTGTACACACAAAACAGTATGAAGGAAACGACGACGCAGCACGTTCAGTTTTATATACACCACACTGCCGTTCACACATTGCCTCTATCCATGACAATAAAGTATGACGCTACTACGTTACTATAAAGTATTGTATATTATTGTATTTTATATAAATGTGTGTGCGTGTGTAGTGTTTACGAGTCATGTATAATGCATAATAGACATACATTACAGAACGGTCGGAAACGTACAGAAAATCGTAATCGGAGAAAAGCGGTGGACGTTTTAGTTTCAATGAAATATTGTTGCGTATTATAATACGATATTATGGTCATTTAAATTGAAATTGGGGTTATATAGACACAAATTGATTTTTAAATTAGGGGTAAGGGATACAAATTGTTAAAAAAAATTAATAATTTATTATTTTATTAACAAATTAAGTACATATAATTATATAAACATATACTAATACGTTTTTTTGAAATTATATGTCCTGATTTTTTTTTTGGTGTGGAGGGGAAGGAGGGTTAAACTTCCCCTCACCACAACTATCAATTTACATCTATGTACGAGAACTTATTATAGTACCTCTCAAGACGTCTCAAATTCCCAACTTTCGAATTTCACAATATTTGTTCGTATACAGTGATGCACATACGTGTAATATGTATAATGGCTGTTCTTGAAATGTCATCGCAACAGTATGTGGCGTGTGTTGGATTTCGGAGAAAACGTATTCATTACGGATGTAAATAATAATTACATCCAAAACTAAAACGGGTTTTGCTTAGGCCATAGGAGATTGAAACGTGCTGTATTTAAACATATATATACTACCGGCTGATTAATTTAACGGAACATTTTATTTCAAAAACTGTTAATGTTTTTGAAAATATTATTTTTATATAATTTTAAATCATTGAAAATTAATTTTAAAAAAATTATATTTTTTAATATTATTTATCGTTATTATTTGCAAAATATTTTATCTTTTTTTTTATTAATAAGATACATTTAAAATTCTTTATTTCAAAGCAGAATTTTATTTGGAGTACTTTGATGTATAAAAATCGAATTTTGGAAGAATATATTTTGTCAATTATAACTGTAATTTTCACCATTACACCACTCAAAGAAACTATAATTATATATTAATATATAGGTATAACTAATAATAAACTATAGTCGAAAGACTTCAATAATTATATCGGTGAAGCTATAATATTGTCTCTGAATAAATTGTTGTAAATTAAATATGACTGTTCAACATAAACTGAAGTTAATGAAACATACTTTAATTATAATATTTATATAATATTACTGGGTCTTATTAAATTTCATTAAGTTTAACCTTTCACCTAATTTTGAGTATTACTTTTAGTTCTATTTTTTAGAAAAAATATCATGACATTTTGTTTTAAAAGTTGGTTCTTTAGAGTTTAGGATCAGAAATAATCTAAATACTTTCTTCTAATTTCTTAATTAGAAAAACTTGCTATATCTGAAAAGTGAATTATGATAACTGGTGTATTATCGCTTTGCTTTGACTATAATTTTCAGTAAAATATGCAATTTTTTTCAAATATTTAATCGTATCATTTAAATCAAACTATCATTTTGTTGTAGTTACTGCAATTACTAATTAGTATGATTCGTAGACTATTTGCAGCAATACAAAAATACGAAAAATAAAAAATATTTAGTTGGCAGTAGAATATAAACTCACATGCTCTACACTAATATTAGTAATATTATAATACATGTTAAGTCATATCACTTGGAAAACCAAAACGACACGCGTCGTCTGAAATTGGTTGGTATACATTCGACTAGCGTAAAATATTTCTGTTCCATTGTTATTATATTGTAATTATATCGTATTATGTCACGTTCGTACATAGCAGGAGACACGTGCAGGCAAATTATACAATAATATTAAACTCGTATAGTCAGTGACTGATTTATGAGTCGGTATGCGCGTTAAAGTTTCCGCAGGTGATTTAATTTTATCGTTTTTACCTATATGAGCCGTTGTATTTCAGCTATTATCGACTCGGCATGATTATAAAACATAAGCACAAACTGCACGCTGCAGTCGTGGGTTCGTTTCGAATCGAATCGTAACCCCATCGTAGTTGCGAGCTTGATCGATACATTTTCGCGGATTCACTGTATAAGCATATTGCAATACGCGCGTGTTATACGGTAATTATTATTAAGTTTTACATTATATAGCTAAATAACGGTGAAAAAATATATGTTTAATACTATTTTGTAAAATACTATTTTATTTGCGTATTATACTATTGTATGCTGTACGTGTTGATAATATATAGAGTAATTCATACTAGATATAGGTACTAAACATTGCACGCCCTCATCTTTTTTAAATAATACATTTATTTAAATTATGATTTTTGTAATTTTTGATTATATACTTAAACCATATTTCAAATTCTCGAGATTTTTTTATATTACTTAAGAATAGTATCTTGTAACGATACAAACTTATGCTTATCAAAATTTGAACGAGTAGTTTCTCGGTTATTAAAATATATTTTATACTAAGATAATTTATTTAATGTCTTACTATTATACTAATTGTTGTACTGTTATTTTAATGTTAAAGGGGAAATTTGTATATTTGTAATAAATAAATAATATGGTAAATGGACATAAACCTCCCCCCCCTAATGTTTTCAATGTAGTCGAGGATCCCCCTCAATATATTTTTAATGCGGACCTTGTCTACCCATTTTTTTAAAAGGTTATACTATTTAATATAATTTTTTTTTTTTAATAAAATATAAAATATACAATATTTTTTTATTTTCATATAAATATAATAAACTATAGATGTATGTATAATTTATTTTTGATTAACTGAACTAATAAAAATTGCTATTAAAATAATAAATAAATATAGTAGGTAGTTAGCTAAAATATTGTCAAAATATAATATATATAATTAATAATAATAATATTAACTATTAATAAAAATGGCTAAAAATTTCGACATAAAAATGATAAATTAAAAAAAAACATTTAATTTCTAAATAGTAAGCTTTAAATAAAAATTGGGGATAAATGTTCACATAAAAAATATATCGGTGGAAGGAGGGAAAGTCCTACTATACCGAAAACAGTTGAAGGAAAATGTCCACGATTCGATAATATATAGGTGATCTTTAAAAATGATTTTAAAGAAATACAAAATATATTTAATAATATTAGATCTAATATTCATTAAACTTACTCGAATAATTTTTACAAATTTTAAATGTTGGTAGATTATAATATTGATTACTAGAATTTTTAAATATTTATTTTGATACAATGATACACCAACATTTTTTGAAAAATTATTTGTTAAATAATTTTGTCGAAAAAGAAAGCGGTTCTTATTTGAAAACAGATATTTGTACCTCGAAAATATTAAAATTCACTTAAGTAGTGCAAAAAATCTGGTGAAAAATTCTTTAATTTTAAATAACTGCATTATTGAAGAAAAAAGAAGACGAACGTGTTTATTGAATCAACTTGTATATGACCGCAGCGACGCTAATAGAAAATGTATTGGTCCGACGTGAAGGGCAGGGCTTTTGTTGTTTTTGTTCACAAGTTGCGTCAATATATACAGAATATGCAGAAACTTGATTTTATTTTAAGACGCTACCTCCTCTCCTATACTATCGATTATTATATAGTACATTAATTGTTTTATACATAATATTATCATATACAACTTGAATAAAAAGGTAATACCTAGTTTTCGTTAGTTGCAGTAGTTATTTTGTAGATACGGATTGTTGGAAATTGAGATTTTTTTGAAATTGTATATTATATTTTAGATATATGGTACGAAGGCTTATCATTATACCTCTACCGTTCCGAACTTTGTTGGTGCGCGATCCTATTTCGTTTTAAAGATTATATTATTCCTATTACATTTACAAGGTATCAATATAAATGAATAATGAATAATAATATATGATATATAATAACAATTCGACTAGGTATTATTTTGATTAAATGATATACGCGTATATTGTGTACCGTTGGTGACTATTAATCGCATAGAACTAGTTACCTACCTATTGTCAAATGCGACACGTGCGATATTAATACATTATTATAATTTTTTTTATCATTGTAAAACTGTGCAATACATGACCGCGTTGGAAAGTAAAACAAATTTCTAAGGCGATCTATTGTGTCTGTTACACATACATTTTCTATTTACATAAATGTCAACGACTCAGTATAGGTATACTACATGTATTATTATGTATATAATATTAATCACATCATAAATCGTTATACCGTTGTATATACGATGTCAATACGTTAATAGTTGTTCGATCCGACTGGTTTGTTGGCTACAGCTTACCACGCTTAGGTAATTACCCATACTATAGTGTAAAATCCTAAACATATATTATAGAAGTGATACATTTTTTCGAAACGACAATAACGGAAAAAAATGTCATCAGAAAACACCTTCTTGATTCAAAACAAAAATTGACGATAATTATGTTGATATTTATTACTGCTCGTTTATATTGAATACATATTATTGTAGAAATTCCAACACACGTATAACTTGCCCCCGAGGGTATTAAAGTAAAAAAAAAAAACGCATAAAGGACGCGCGTATGAAACATATTAAGAAAGGGGAAAAAAATCAATGTTCCAGCGACCCTCCAGCGAGTCCCTTATTATTTGTAGGTATATAGTTTTGTTGTGTACACCTTACATGTATATACTACACCTGTTCACAAGCCTATAAATATATATATATATATATATATATATGTATATGTGTGCAGTCGATTTCGGTTAAAATATTCATACGATGAGTTTAGTTTTTTCGAAAAAATACCGTTTTAGACTTTCTCCCTACCGGTTACCACCGTCGCCACCCTGTTTCTATCATCGCGAATCCAGCGTTTAATTATACGCACGCACCGCCGCAAATGACTGTGGCGATTTACCATTGTATAAAATAGGCTGAAAGTCGTCGCGATTCCAAAGCCGTTGCATGTCCGGGGGACCCTACACATAAAATAATATATAATAAGTCACTCTACGCAAAACACATCACACGCACACAAACGCGCGTTAGGCATAGTTTTAAGGTCTAAAAGGGGTTGCCCGACTATAGAAATAATATACGGAAGCACGAAACCTGCAGCGGAGTACCTATACACACACACATATATATAATATAATTCTGTCCCGCGTATATGTAAAATAACGCGAATAAGTGTTTTCTGTGCGGTCTGCTGACCAAAACAATCCACAATATAACGATAATAAAACACTAATCGATATTTTCTGCTACAGTGTGTGTATCAACACTGTTAGCACATATTACAATGTGGGGGAGAAAAATTCGGCAATACATTTTCATACATATTTACAGTATTTACACGTCACGTACGTTATACATATACATCGTTTCATTAGTATATACCTAGTAGTAAATTGTTTAAAATCAATGTGGCAGCATTTTTATCACGAATGAAAAAAAAAATTTTACATTGAATGACCGACCATGGTATAATATAGATTTATATAAACGTAGAAATGTCTATTTTTATTATATAGGTACGTATGTGCAATTATAATATAATATTGTTTTAATAGGTATATTTTATTATTTTCATCAATACGAAAAAAGTCACAAAACGTACAAAACCATTAAATAAATATAATATACATTATTACAAACTAGTAATTATATAAATTATATTTGAACTGATTTAAACGTAGTGAAATAGTGTGTACAATACATACAAGAATTTAGAATTTATAGTTTTGTCGATTTTATTTTTTGAAGGGGAAGACAGCAAAACTTTTATCACCGCCTCTGACTGTCAAGTCTTACATACATAACTGATGTATACGATTGTAGCATTATTCTTTAAAGAATTTTGAGTATTTTGGTGTACAAATTTTAGATAAATACCACTAAAATAATTTAACTAATATAAATGTAAAAGTGGTTTGATCATGTTACTAATTAGTTGTTTAGACGTAAAGAAGAAATTGAACGCTCGCGCATGGACGGTCTATACCATATGATAATGTAACGATATATATAGTGTATATAGTATATACCTACCACCATCACTGACTGTCAAATACTACAGCACTGCACGTGTGTCAATATAATATTATATATATATATACACCTCACAAAGAGGCACCAAAACACCACCGAGTGCATAATATATGTAGACATTACAATTGCTGGTAAACTATTTCATAACAATAAAATTATGATAAAATTTAGAATTATAGAATAGACAAAATATGAATTTAAAAAATATATACCTACTATTGCGGACAATATGTATATTGTATAATATTGTAGTATAAAAACTAGTAAGTAAAAACATAAAACACTAATAAATTTACAAAATATAATTCCATATGTACGTGACTGGTTATATTTAAAATAACAATAATATATTTAAATATTTTATACTACAGTCTACAGATTATAATTAGGTATTAATATTTAATTTAAAATATGTACGTATTTTAAATTATAATCGACACGTGTTAAAAGTCAAAATTTAAGTTACTTAGTAGCAAAGCTAACGGCCAATGGGAAATAATGTATGTCCACTTTGAGATTATTTTTCATATTATATTGTATTCTTATAGATGTAACTAATTGTTAATATCAAAGTTATAATTTTATTTTATTTGTTAACCTATTGTACTTGTTAAGTCAACAAACGTCGGTAAATGTTCGTATTTTGTTATATTATTATTTACTATTTAGTAAAACTGCAAACGATCATCACTCGCCAACAATGGTGGTGAATGTCAACATTCACCGGCGATTGACAATATTCACTGCTATTCTTAGCAGAATATTATTTTCGTATGCATTATATTAATACTATTATACTAGACAATAAAAGGTAATATATAATATTATTATTATTATATAATGCCTGTATAGTCGTTTGTAAAAGTCATCGCGGTTGCAGTGAGCATGCAATCCACCACTGCCAACGATTAAAAATAACTTTTATATATATTATTTCACTATGTATTATAAATTATAATCAAATCTTTTTAAAAATCTCTACGTTAAATCTTTTAGTAAAATAACTTTGACGTACGGGACAATAAATATCAACGAAATGATGATTTTACATTTTTTTAAATAATAAATGTACTTAATTGTTAATTTGTTATAAACTTGTAGTATTAGGTATATTGATAGTTGTTACATTGTATAATGTCATTATGTCATCACTCAACAGTAGTTTTGTATATAATTTTTTTGTTTCATTCGTGGATCATACACGCATGAATAATCTCTAACATTTAAATATAATGTAGCAGATAGAAGAATGGTATTATATTATTTATTATAATTACCACTTTTCGCGCGCTCTGAAATGTAACGATGATGATGTGCGGTTACAGCAGAGTTTATAAATAAATCGCTCGAGATGTTTACTGCGGATGCGTTTGCATATGACTCCTCGGAAAAATGAACGAATTGTTTTCCATACAAAATATAAATAGGTAATATAATCAAAACGGTTTTATGACAACACATAACCGTAATATTGTGTTCATTGCCGTTAATGAGTTCAATTTCGACTTCGCCATCGAAAATCTACATGATGAATGATATGAGTACATGATATCTCCCTGGATGGTCTCAACATTAACAATTCTGTGTTAACATATTGACAGATAATCGCTGTAATAATAATACTACACCTAAAATGTGTTTGTATAGGTCACGCGATGACGATACGCTCCTGTTGTAAAGCAATAATGTTTATATGCGACCACCAGAGCACATTGACCGCGCACGTTGTATTGTTATTGTTGCAGTACAACAATGTACATATCATATGCATAATAATGCTCTTAACTGGAATATTACCGATGAGAATATTGAAATTCACGTATTTTACTCTACGCATAGTCTACCTACCAGTTCGATATCTATACATAAATTACTAATTTCCATAAAAAAAAAAAAAAAAAAAAAAATACAGTCACCGCAGCTGTATAATAATAGTTTGTATGTATATACTGGGAGGAGACGGAAGTTCGTATCGTTTTTTCCCCCATAAACATACATTTTGTAACGATAGTTCTGGACAAAATGCACTTGTATATTTTATATACACTGTGTAACAGAAAGAGCTAACAAATGAAATTAATTAATGTGTATAATAATTTTTGTTAGTCAATACAATTTGTCAGTTCTTTCAGTCTATCATCATACAGCACATACATAGTAATTTTTCATTTAATCTACACTACGTTTATGGTTTAAAATCATTGTTTTCAGATCACATGAAATTAATATTATATTTTTAAATGAAAAAATATACATTTTTTTATTATTTCCGATTTATAGTAATTGAACATCGAATTGGTAGTTAAATTATTATAAATTTTTAAGTTAGTTAATATTTAGTTAATTAATTTAGTAAACGTTAGTTAATTGAACGTATAAGCTTCTAAATTTTAGTTAAATAGAGTACAGCTAGTGCACAGGAGTATTTATTATTATGTCAAATGCTAATATATACGAGTACATTTTTTTTTATCTAAACGTTCTAAACTTTCAAAACTGTCGTTAAATTTCAAACAATGTAAAATGAAAAAAAAATGTTTTTAAAAACATACGATTAGAGATAATCATCCAAAACGACCAAGCAATAACTTTTACCACCGAATCGGTGTCTTAAAATATTTAAAAGCCATAATACTATTATGTCGATACAAAGTGTTTGTATCATTATATTAATTTGTTAAATGTAGGTATGTGGTTTGTCTGTTCGTCATTAACTTTCAATATCGGTTTACAAATCGTTTAAGATATAAATTCTAAACAATTTCTGGTGACTATGATGGTAGTATCAAGAGTTCAAACACTTAATATATGCATTTAAAAACGAGTACTGTAGGATAATAAAAAATACCTACAACATGCTACTTACACACGTTATAAATCATTATTATAAATCAAAAATCGTATTTTTGTTGTAAAAAGTGAGATTATTTAAAATTCAGCCTGAGACTTCGCTATAAAGAACGACGACTTGTTTAAAATTTAGCGAGAAAAAATCATTAAAATTTTTCAACTGAATAAGATTGAAAGAAAGCATGGTACAAAAATAATTGTAAAATCTTGCGGACAATAATGTTGACATATTTATAGAAAAAAATCTTACAAATACAGTACAATATTGTCGTTAAATTATATAGATATATTGTTTGTCATCGAAAATCACAACAGTGAGAAGATAAACACGCGATTTTGTCGTCGTTATTAATATAAATTGACGTTTCAAAAAAGTCACATTTATTGCATATAAGTCTTATACACGAATATTACTGTAACGTTATATGAGTATATATATAAATCTAATCGATCGACGTGAATCTTAATCATAAAGCTATAATAAATCATTTTCTATATCGAAAAAGCCACACACGGACGTTTGATATAACAAGCGTTCGTGTCTTATACTCTAATGCAGTAGCATAATGTATTTTGGGGATAGTCCAATTACGCTTTTTGTATTATATTATTATTATTATGACCTGCGAGTTCGTTTCGACCCATTTGGCCGAGTCTTTGAGCAGCCAATATCATCTGTGGCGAAGTACACGTCAAATAACAATTAAAAGTAATTACGACAGTTATTGCTTTAGAACGCGTTTGTAAGTCCCGTTCGAAAAAAAAAACAGTTTTTCCTTGATCCGGTAGAAAAAACTCGTTCGATGATGGTTTATGAAATTATATATTATATAATAAACATGCGCTAACACTAACAATTTCTCAAAATTGTGAATTTTATAAGTCTTTTAATGACAATATTTGTCATATTTGTATATTTCATGAAAACAAAACAGATGGATACTGTTGTGAAAGTGTTATTAATTTATATAACATGTCAAATATTGAAGCATATAGGGTATCATTTTTATAAATAACATCACTGAAAGTTAAAATTAACGAAGCAGACTAAATTGTTTGAGTTATCAACTGTTGTTAACTTAAAACTATAATTTAAATTGCATGATTGATATTTAATTATAGGTATATATGAAAAAAAATGTCTAAATATTTAATGTTTTAAAATTAATAGAAAATATTTTGTTACAGGTTATGAAATTATAATTACAAGTTATCATTGAAATAATTAAAATCTTAAAAACTGCCATTATAAAAATACCTAATATCTTACTTTTTATATTTATTAATACAATTAATGTATCATTATAATTATTTAAATAGTTATGTAAAATCATAGTTATAAAATCAAGTTATAAAATCATTTTTTTAGCTAAAAAAAATTAGAGCAAGATCATAAACGTTAAAAATAATTATGCTGTTTAAATTAATATTGTATTTATGCAAAAACTGTTTGATACCTATTATAGATTGAACACTAATAAATAAAAAAATTTAATAGTATTGATGTATTTTGTGGGAGATAAAAATGGCTAAACAAAAGACACGTAAAAACAGTTACGATCGCAGGTGGTAAAGAACAAAATATTTTTGTACGTACATTTCAATAGCTAAAATAGCAGGTTTGAAAAGAAATACCTCGAGCCTGCAGTAAAGTAGGTATACTCATTAGTACATTACAAGTTTAATGTCCATACAGTTTGTAACTTCCGAGTTCCGAAAAATGTTAATAATAGTTGAATAACATTAACAACATATTATACTAAATAACTAAATACCTATTTAACGAGCGCGTATGTTTATATCGCAGATCTAGACAGCACCGAACAACGATCAGGTATGAAATAATAATTAATAATAATTTTAAAATTTTTTAAATCGTGATTTGGTCTATGCAAGCTATAACTGCAGTATATAAATACATTCTCATCATCGCAATTTATTAAATTTATAAGAAGCTAACTCCTCGTTAATTTTTAACACAGTATTATGCATTATAAAATATCCTAATTCTGTATAAGTACGATTTATTACTAATACTATCAGCATGACAAAATTTGAATCAAATATAATGTACCACAGCATATTAAGCACGACTTTTATATTACAGTCGAGTCGCGATAATTCGAAGTTGAGGGGAGATAAAAATTCACTTCGAGATATCTAACTCGAATTTATATTAATTTATAATTCTAGGAGAATAAAAAAAAAATCGAGTTGTCAAGTTTTTCGAGTTATCGTGACTCGACTGTATTATTCTATAAGAGTTTCAGTGAATAATAATACATAAACCAAAGTATTTACCTTAAATCGGTCGGTGTGACAAACACGGCTAGGCTCAGGCCGATTGTGGCGCGAGATCGTGGGGACGAAAAAATGTTGTCCGTAAATTTGATGTTCACAGCAAAAATAAAAAATCCCGTTGCCGTCGACCCGTTAAAATTTAACAATAATATTGTTATCATAAATATTATTGCCGTTATTAGAATACAAACGTACACGCGCGCGTTCGAACGATCGACTGACGCGGTCGCACGCGGCGCTCAAGAATATACACGCGCACGCACACACACGAAGACGCACGCATGAACACGGTTAGTGGTAATAGTGGTAGTGGTAGGCGGCGGCGGTAGAGGTGGCGGCGTGACGGATGACAATGAGACAAAGACTGGGCGACGACGACGGTTTAGCGATACAGTTTTTATAAGCCGGTTCGCGGGCGTGACTCCCATCGCGGCAGCAACCGGACCGGTCGAAAAAACGAGACGTTTCCGCACAGAGAGCTTTATCCATACGCGTTACAGAGTGTGTAACATAAATCACTTAAAAATGTAATTAACCGTAATTATTGGTATAACCAATAGGTGGCTAATGACTAATGAAATATGTATAATGAGTAAGACTGATTATTAGTTTAAATATATAATATTATATAATCATCACAATAAATGTTAATTACTCTGTACATAGTTGTAGTATAGATCATACCATTCATACCTATATAATTCGTTTCTATAAATAGGTATACTACCACCTTGATACGCCTTGAGCGACTTTACAAAAACAAATAAAAACCTAATTCAAATCGTTATTCACAATTTTTCCGCGGTAAATAATATCAGTAACATAGCGAAGAACGGCAAAAAATTAAATAAAAAAATAACAATGCGATTAAACATACGTAGACCAAACAATAACGCATACTCGCGTATAATTATATGATACGCACACATTTATCTCAACGAAACGCGAAATGCTATGATTTTTGTTTTAGTATATGCAGAATAATGAACTTCATCTTTGTCACTAAAAAACGTGTTTTCGTATATAGACGTATATTATTGTTCCCGTTTTGCGGACAAAAGCGTAATGCTCTACTGCAGTTGCATTAACATTATATGCATCACTGCAACGGTGCATGTGCATATATTTCCGATGCGTAGCTATATAACTGCGCAAAACCAACGTGTTTGCATTGTTTGTATCTATCTTATAGATATATAATATATAGTATTTTTATGCTGTTGAACTCGCAAGTCGTGACAATTTAAAAAATGTATAAAAATATTAAACATTTCTATAGGACTTGATTGCATTGCGTTGCAATACTGTGGTCAGTATCTATATATACTAAACACCAAACGTTTTCTTTAAATTCAAGAATTTATAATTTTATAAAAACCATGGACATTTAAAACTCATGTTGTGCATTGTAAATCTATACTAAAATATGTTTCACGAATATATTATTTAATTTAATAATTTATAAGATATGTATTGTATTATTATAAACCTACTATAATATTATGGTTATTTAAATTCATTTTAAATTTTAAATTTTTAACCTTTTTAACTTTTAACTTTTTTGAACATTTAATATTTAAGTTTATAATAATTCAACATTAACTAACTAGATTTATTTCTAATAAAAAATTTTTTTGTACAATTTGGGCTTATTTAATTTTCAAAGTTTATTATTAATCATTTTTATATCAATTAATTGAAAAAACGCGTTTAAATAAATATTATACTATCTTTACTATATAATGTAGGAGTTTAAAATTTTTAAACATTAATATTATTCTAATTATTTATTATTTCCCAAAATTTCAAGCAAGTAACAACCTATTATTAAATGTACTCGTATACGTTTCTTAAATAATTTGACATTCGTTAATAAGAAAATATTTCGTTGAATAAGATATATTATACATATTTTTCTTAGGCGAATTAAAATAATTTTTATCATAAACGATGTAACGTCTCTAAATAATAAAAATAATGCACAACAGACTGATCCAAGCTGTGTAGAATCTTTTATCAATTAGTTTGAAACCAAAAACGGGTGTGAAGCCAGGTAAGTCTTGTTTTATGATTAGTAAACGATGAACAATAGGTAACTCGGCAGGCAATTGGACACCAGCAACTCAAGAAACTGGAGATTGCCCCGTTCAGTTATCAGCTAAAAATATGGTCAAAGTGAAATTAAATCCAAAGGTGGATGGGATTGTATACTGGAGTTTTCCGGTGTAAATGTACAAAATATATGTCAAACGTATTTTTAATAAGAACAAATTCACAAGCGTTTACAACTAAAGAAAGATCATTGGTGGATCAATAATACCAATCGACAAACGTGTATGTATCATGGAGTAGTATATTCGCCATTTAATGATTACTTTATGATGGTTCTCGCCACTAGACGAACCCAGTCAACGTAAGCCGTAAAATCGGTGAGTAGAATTGGACACATACGGGAAATTGTCGAAAAATTGTCGGTTCAGTGATCTCACTTAGTTATATTTATATATATTACGCGAATACACGATATTCAGTCTGGTTGAACGCTGTTAAACTGATCTTTCTACGTTTCTAATAATCACGAACAGTTTCTCTAGAACTATTTTTAAATACTAATTTATATATAATAATATTGAATTGGATATGTAAGTATGTTGGTAATGCTTGGTATACATACATGAAACCGAAATCTGCCCTATAACTGTAGCTGTAGATAGCAAAAAGCCGATAGGTAAGTATACTTTTTAATTTTTATCGACAGCACATTGATTAATGTTACACAAAATCGAAGAAAAGTTGTTAAATTAAAAAAAACTCATGATATAAAATGTATCTTTAAAACCTTCGTTATTTATGTAAACTTATAAAATAAATACCGTGGAACTTCGATAAGTCGAAATTCGAAGAAAATGCAATTTTTTTGACTTAACGAGGTTTTCGACTACCTAAGATTTTCGAGTTATCAAGGTTTTAGAAAAAAAATTCGATTTACAGAGTTTTTAAACTGTATGTACGTAAATTATAGTTTTTAATTATTATATAATAATTATAGTTTAGACATATAATTACACCGTGTATTGTTATTGTTATTGTTTTAAAATTATTACTAAAAATGATGATAAAAAAAAAATGTGATTAAATAATTGATAATTTTTACATTCGAAACCACCGTGTACGTGTTAACCGATCGATTGCAACTGACAATACTGAATGTAGTGAAAATAAATCGAATGAAAAATACAATAATAATAAACATAATAAACGCAATTAGATTAAAATATCGAAATGCAAAAGCAGATTAGACAAATGATTATAAAAATTTTCCGTCATTATCTGTCTATATTCGGAATTCAAAACATTCGAGTTATCTATAATTTTTCTTTCGCGTAATCGAGGTTTCTTCAAAGGAATGACATTTATTTTGACTTATCCGGGTTTTCGACTTATCGTGGCTTCACTCTATATTCATTAATAAATATTAAGAGGACGTCATACCTGCATTTGTTTTTTCTGTCTTACGAGCGTATAACACATAGCAAATTTTCGTTCAGCAGATTCAATTTTATGCTGTTAGCTTTAATATTAGAGTCAATTTACCTATTATAAAACTTAAAGATAATAATATTATCAAGGGCATCTCATAGGCTTTTATTGATATTTTAATTTTTAAGCGAGATACGAGCATTTTAAAATTTTAACGTTTTACATAACTCACTTAAACATTAAGATATTATTAAAGCCTATGAGATGCCCTAGATAATATTATTATCTTTAAG
This sequence comes from Rhopalosiphum padi, assembly GCF_020882245.1. Classification (NCBI taxonomy): domain Eukaryota; kingdom Metazoa; phylum Arthropoda; class Insecta; order Hemiptera; family Aphididae; genus Rhopalosiphum; species Rhopalosiphum padi. The sequence continues at coordinate 2,969,976 of NC_083598.1, read as the reverse complement.
TTTGATAATAGGTAAATTGACTTTAATATTAAAGCTCACACCATAAAATTGAATCTGCTGAACGTAAATTTGCTATGTTTTACGTTCGTAAGACATAGACTACACATGTGGGTATGACGTCCTCTTAAATACTCGCCAGAACTCTTATAGTTATAAGTATTTCTTATTTAACGGTTTCCAATGTTTTCATACATAATGTATAAAATACAGTGGAACTTAAATTATGTGTAAAACGCCAGATTAAAGCCATAACGAATAATCAAATAGACGGTTAAATGTATAATTTAAAAAAATTGATTTTTCAACAATGATACATAAACCCAGACACCCACATCATATTTTTGGCCCTGGTACAGAACTAAATTCGAACCTCTTTTAAATAACAATTAATTGTTTGACATAAATATACCTTAAATATTAGTTTTATGTATAGATTATAAGAGAAGATATAATTAAAAAATGAAATATCAACAAATGATGTGTATAGGTATCCCTTAAAAATTTAAAACGTGTGTAATATTATAATATTATATACATAGTACCTACCATTGATTATAAATACTATATAATTATCATGGTAAATAGTATTTATGATTAATGATAGTACACACTAAAAATGTATGTTAAAAGTTAAAATCTCGAAAAAAAAATATTAAACATTTGTTAGGTAAAAATGAAAAAATGTGATTGTAATAACCAGGGATCGGGACTTAATGTGCTTAAAATCTTAAAATTATGTGCGCATACATATGCACTAAAAAATATAAAAATATGCGCTTTAATATGCATTTATTTTTAATTAAAAAATACATACTTATTCAAATTTAATTTTAAAAAAAACATATCTTGTACATATGACTAAAAATTTATATATTATACATACTATATATTATTAAAAAAAAAATGTTAAACTATTGAATGGGAGGTCTTTGGATTTTTTAACATTCAGCATTTTCTATATTTAGCAATTACAATTTATATGTATTAAAAAATAATCATTTTATAATTCTAATTATGTACTTACCTGCGTTAGGTAAGTAAAAATAATATTGTCTTCAGAGCTAAAAATAAAATGGGTTCCCCATAACGCTATTGATTATCGCCTTATCGGTATTATTGTCGAAAAAATCATGTAGATAAAATTGATTAATTTACTAAAAATATGATTTAAAAGTAAATAATTAAAAATTATTTTAAAATATGTAATAAAAATCAATAAATCTTAAAAATATGCATTTGTAGAAAAAAATTCCAAAATATGCAAACATATGCACAATAAACTTTTAAACTTTAACTCCAAACACCACAACACAAATTTGTACCGGATCAGATTTATTCTATTTACTTTCCGAACAAATATGCAAATGCATAATGTCCCGAGCCCTGGTAATAACTTATACTGTAAAGTAAGTTTATGATAAACCACTTGACTCGGCGATCATAATCAAACTGATATCGAATGAATTTATCACACATTGAATGAGTGTATTGTGCTGAATTATCGAATTCTATATTCTGTAACGATAAATATTTTTCATTTATTTTTGAGTAAGTCGCTAATCGGCGAAAAGTTCCCCACTATATAATAATTTATAAATACATTGCTCATATATACATACTAATAATAATAATAATTTTTATTTGACATTAATTTAGAATATATAATATACCGTCTTGAGTGTATGGCGTATGCATTACGCTAAAATATAATATTATAGTCTTTATACGTATATGTATACAAGATGATTAACCTGTAAATATGTTCACTTCATTTGTTTATTCAATAATGCAGCTATTCAAAAGTGAACTTAAATACCATACTCGTATCCCAAATTCTTGGGATTTTTGGTGCAATTTAAAATGGAAATATAATTTATCCAAATAAATTTAAAAATATGGTCCGTAAGTAAGTTTATTTAAAAATTCAAAAACAGAATTTGAATCAACAAGATGAAAATGGGAGTGTACAAGTTTGGTGAATCACTCGATCGTTCTTTACAATTATTGTATGAAGACAATCATAAATATTAAATATCTTATACATCAAAATTGTCTGCGTACATGACATTATTATTAACCACGAATGTCGTCGGGAAATAATAATTGTCCAATCAACTGCTAAAATATGTGCACTAAAAAATCAATTATTATTCATATAATAGTCGTATGTGATGTAGGTATGTATGAATAGCTACACCGTTAAACGGGAACTGAAAATCAGATACATGAAGCCCACAACAATTTAAGTCAATTTTAAGACTAATTTACGTATGATAATAACAATTATGTGACTGCAGCGACTGTTTATAGCGTGGGTTGAATAACTAATATGGTAAAACGCAAACTGCAGGCCTATCGTTATAATATGACGACACGCATTATGTCTACGTATGCGATATATGTATACATAAATACATGAAAACTGCAGTACTGGAATATATTATACTATTGTAAATAACTTGTCCTCAGAACGGCCATAAAAGTAGGCTGCTGTAAAGTGTTCGAGTTCGTAGGGACTTAGATACATAATTGAATATCCAATAATGTGGTCAATGTATGTCTCTACTATCTATGTTTAAAAAAAATATTGTGGATTCAATTCGGAGAAATTAAGACTAAAATTATGTATCATGTTAAAATATCAGATTTCTTAATAATAATTTCCCTTATTATTTCACGAGTCTTAAAAATGTTGCTAGTTTATGTTTTTGAACTTTTGTGTGTATATTAATAACAACATTGTTAGAAAAAAAAGATAACTCTTGAGCCTCCACTGGGTTTCCACTCAGTGAACCTACCGCATTTTGATATTGGAAAAAATATATGACCAATTTATTCATGTTGATAAATAACTATCAATTTTCAACAATACTTGTCATCGTAATCATCCGAGAAAGATATTATATATCGTGTAATTACTAATTAGTAATTTATCACTATTTACCAACTATATTTTAGTTAAAGTCACGGACAATAATTGTTAATGTCTATTATCTTAAGTTAATATTCTACTATGTTGAGTATAAATGGGAGACATGAAAAATAATTTATTTTGTTAATTTAATTAGCGTTTAACACATAATAAGAAACACTAATAATACAATAATACTGTACTAGGTTATATACAGGTATATACATAAGTCACTGATATCATCATTGTTATGATAAGTGTTTTAATGGGGGAAAAACCATTTGATTGTAAAATTTTTAAATTTTAATATAAAATTATAAAAATGTTCCCACAAACACTTTTGCATGACGAAAAAAATATACGATATACCTATGATAATATTACTTATTGGCGTATTATACAAAAACACAATTACGTCCACACGGCGTTGTGTGTAGGCTATTTCGCTACACCACCGTCGTGAAGTCAATATTACCGGTATTTTACAATTTTGGCTTATTAAAAATTTAATTACAGTAAATTAGTGTGATAATATTATAAATTATTATAATACAAGGCAGTATAACATAAAACATAATATAAGCAAGTGGTTGGTAGTGAATTGGTAGTTTTCGTGCTAAGCGTGAAGAAAATCACAGGATAAGATTGTGTGAAAAAAAATCGGAACTTTCGTCTAAATATGTTTTTGCGGAAATTATCACATATAGTCAAAGTCAACTATCAAGAATATACAATCTTTAAAAAAAATTATGAAAGCTTAGAAAATAACAGATCTAGCAACATAAAATTCGAATATTATATTATGTAACACTATTAAATTAGTATTCCTAGAATAACTCAAATAAGTCCTAAAACCACGTTACATTCATACTCATCTGTTATCCAATATACCAAACGTAATATTTTTAAATGTTTAACTATTGAAAGGACAAATTATCTATTTTCTCGATTAATAACTATCTACCGATTTTAAAAATCTAACAACCATATAAGCATATAACTTATACTACAGTCATCAATACAATTTTAGTGAAAAATGCCAAATAATGATAACGGATAATATAACTTTTATAATATTCACTATTTATTTCAGATGTCTCTATTATCAGGGACGTGCCCAAGGTGGGGTTTGTGTCTGGATCCCTCCCATTAATTGACAGAATTTAAAATTCTTAAAGTCAAACCACTGATTGTATAATACGTATTTTTTACATGTTAAAAATGTTACCGGATATGCCCTTCCTACTATTATAAGGAATAGTTTCCCTCATCCATATTTATATATTAATAATTTTCACTTATTAATGACTATAAAAAATGTACTTATTTGATAAAATATAAAGTTTGTAGAAATGTTCAAATGTATTTTTCTAATCTTAAACAGTCATAATAAGATATTGCAGTTTGTTCTTATTATTGATTTATATCCTACGTATTGTAATATTACGTGTCTATGAATGATGTATATCCAACGTCATTTAATAATTAATCTACTGCTATTAAAAAAAAAAATCATAAACCGTTTAACGTTTTTTTCGTCGTAGTCTAATGAGTAATAACAAACTATTATTATTACTTTGTAAACTTTTTATCGTAACACGTGAAACTTGGTACATGGGTACAAGTTTGTATTATTTTAATATAATGCATAATATTTTTATTCAATATTATATAGTTTGGGCCAAACACGGTGACTCACAAAGTAAATAAATGAACGGTGATCCAAGCCAATGAAAAAAAAACTGTATTGTATAAATATAAGTTTAAAAATAAAGACGATTAAAGATTATATAATATTTTAAATTTTAATACTACATTCCATAAAGTATTATGTGTATATTTATCTATTTAAATGATGTCTTGTTGATATGTAGTTAATTAAATATTTAAATATTCTCTATTATTTGAAAATATTTCGAAAAAAATTAATTATATGATTTTATGTCATTATGTATATTGCCTAGTCTTATAATTTGCAATTGATAATAAATAATTTTCAATAAATTAATATTTTTTTATGGAGACAATATGTCCCAAATGTTGTAATGCATTCATCTAGACCAGCGGTTCTCAAACTGTGGTACGCGTACCACTAGTGGTACTCGAAAGACTTCATGGTGGTACGCGGAGGGCCGTTTTTGGATAATAAACCCATTCAATTATTTCTTCCAATTCATATCTTATTTTAAAAAACTAATAAATAAAAAATAATTATACTGCAGTTGTAGTATTTTACTGATTTATTATTTAAAATAAATGTATTTAACTATACAATTTGGAATTTGGATCGTTCTATTTTTAATCATTAGTGGTACGCGACTGATTGATAATATAGTTAAGTGGTACGTAAAAAAAAAGTTTGAGAACCGCTGATCTAGACTCAGTTATATCACTTTATCATTTTTAAACAATAGTCAATATTCACAGTTAGGTTAACCTAGAAGCTAAGGCACTAGAGTTCAAGTTGAGTTTAGGTCAAAAAACGTCTCAAACTCTCAAATGATGCCTAAAACATATTGTAATAAATTTGTATGACTTTATTATTTGTATCTATAATATTATGAACGAAATGTGAGATATCCAAATGTGTTGTCTTTGCCTTTCATACAAAAGTATTATATACAATTTGCGTCCATCAGAATCCATTTTTTATTGTCAGGCTTAATATTAAAATTTTACAGTAAATTGATTCGATTTTTAAATACTAAATACTAAATGTATTGGATATTTATAAAAGCGTTTAGTAAAAATAACGAAAATCATTATATACATTTATTTTACATTATTATAAAATAAAAAAAATAAACGAAATTTTATATTAACAATATCGATATTAACAAATATACGCTTATGTAATATGTTATAATGTACTCATACATATATATAAAATATGAAAATCTAATTTTTTGACGCAATAGTCTAAAATGGAAATTTAATAATGGTTTTAATAAATTTCCAATGTTTATTACGGTGAAAATTCGTATAAATTTACACGATCACTCCTGAAATAATATGCGTGTACGCGTGCATAATCAAAAGTTTGGAAAATTGTAGGAATTTTTAAAATTGGCATGGATGACTAAATTATTATATTTTTTTATTTGGTTAAGTTAAATATAATTATTAATAAATGTTTATTTTTATTCATTTTTTTAATACTTTACTGTTGATAATAATATACATTGAACACTATATTTATAATTGGCTATACAAAGATATTATTTTATAATATTTTATGCGTATTAATGATTATTAATAAATATCTTCAAATATTTTAGTTAAGATTTTAAGTTTCTGTGGTTATTCATTTTGAATCATAAAAATAAAAAATGAATATTTTCAAAAATGTATTTAATATAAAAATGTTCGTTTTTCTTTAAGTTTAATTAATTTTTCCAAAATTTAAATAAAGTAATGTAAAATGTTTACTCTTGACTACCCAAAGTACCAACTAAATTTAATTCGCTACCAAAAGCCACGCCCAAAGTTAAAAATTAAAGCATTTTCACTAACTTAATAAGTGATGTCACACAAACAAAAAACACATAATTGAAATTCATTTCTCCACTCAAAAGCTAAAATTCAAAAATAATATTATCTATACATAGTAAAATTATATTATTATTACGAAATATTTTAACGAACTCCTTATGACCTGCATGCCGCTGATGGTTATTTCTTTGAATAAAAGTATTTATATAAATAATCTAAGATATTATGATCGTACCGTTTATGGGAAGTTTCAAAAATACCATTTTTATAATGCATCGCATCGGCTGCTGCAATCCACGAATAGGAACAGACACGTGTGTTGTACAGAATAAAATATGTCTAATCAGTAAACGTTCGGTGGAACCAATCTTGTGTTTGTGCATAGTTCGGATAGTGTTACCATTAGGTTTTATATTCCAAAACACTAAGGCCATGTTGAAGACATTTTCGATTTTCGTAGTATTTTTTTAAGACTGTGTGATGTTACGTAATGATAATCTACAGTTTTCATTAGTATGATGGTAGCCCCCATATTTATGATTTAATAATCATTATACAGCTAAAGCAGAATATATTTATGGACATATTTTAGTCTGCTGCGAACTGCAGTGTATATATCAATTATCAAATACTTAACAATAAAGTTTTTTTTTATTTATTTAACAAAAATTTTAATAGCAAAATGTTTGCTACACGGCGCACTAAAACTAGGTTCATTTAAAATTATATGGACGTTGATTAATAAAAAATAAACACTCGAGTTGTTATACATTTATGTTTATAGAAATTGCGAACATTTTCCTATCAGTAAACGTTTATCATATATATATAATATATAATTAAATGTACTTCCTATTAAAAAAATATATTTAAAAATAACAGCTATATATTCATAAAAAATCATAACTTATTGCAACCAATAACGCATGGAGCCAACACTAGATACGCAAAAAATCATTTTTACATAAAAAAAAAGTAAAAAAACCACAACAAGCAGATATTTTGAAACAATTGGTACCAAACTATACAATAAATTACCATCTTATATAACAAACCTCCCAATAAACTTATTTAAAAGGAACATTCTACAGCGGCTATTGGATTCTCCTTACGAATTAAATTTATAATAATATTTCTGTACTTATTTTCAATTGTTAATTCTATTATAAGTTACCTAACTCAATTTGTATACACCTTAAATCTTCATACGCTTATTTCTTTTTATATATTTTCGTTTTAACTATATACTTGTAATTTATATGTAATTATTATATTTTTGAACTCCTGGGCCCCACACGAGTCATCTCAGTGGGGCCCAGTATTCATATGTATATGAAATTAAATTAAATAAATAAATAAATATATATATATATATATATACATATACATGCACGCGTATAATAATAATATATTAAAGGTTTATGTATTGTAGCTGGTATATTTTTTAATGAACGTCAACATTTTTATAAAATTATTTTCTACTTTTTAGAATATTAAATTTAAACCATGACCCGTGGATTGTATTAAAAAACGCACTTATTCTTATATAAAAAAAAAATACAAAAAATATACCTTATACATTTTTTCATTTTTTAGTATAAAAATACATAACATGTGACCTGCGTGTGTAACAAGTACTCGGTAATGGTGGCTCTATCTGGCGTCCGCTTCTGCAGGTATATTTAAATTGCTGTAATCCACTATCGCGAAAATGAAACGTTAAAATATGACTCGTAGTAATGTACTATAATGTCTGAAACTTAAAGTAAACGAAAACGCCTGAAATACGCAATATAGGCAATAAATAAGGCCAAGCAATCCATACAATATGATGTTAACTTATTTGAATGGTTAGAATAATTTAATATTTAATTAATAGACTTATTTTAATTGCTTATATTATTGTTAAACTACATAATTAAAAATGTTTAATCTTTACATTATTATAGTTATTAAATAATATTATTAAATACGGTTTGATGACGATTATTTATCAATTATTGTAACGATATTAATCATAAGCCCACGAATCGAGTTAATGACTGAATTTTACATGTATAGATAAAGGTAGGCACTAAATTATAATAAATATTATAACGCCGGCATAACTCGACCACTGATTAAACAATCAGCTTCAAAACCGTAACGATAAGTGCAAATGATCACGTGTGTGATTTTTTTAAAAACTATAATAATTTCATAGTCATAGATTCGAACAAATACATTTTGGCGGAAAAGGGAACATGTTTTTTAGTCGTATCCCGTCCCGCCGCCAATTAATTCCCAAACAGCCACCTGGCGTTATAACTAATTTATTTTAGTAAATTATTTTTATTATTATTACACATATACCTGTAGACTATTTTCAACCGTCCTGCAAAATCGACCGAAAGTATGTGGTTTTTCGCCGCTACAGTTGTAAGTTTCAGCACTCCGTGCTATAACACACATCCAGTGCCATGACTAGACTACTTTGAGGCCTGCGCGCAAACCAAAATCTAGAGGCCCTGTGTGGCCATATTATAAATTTTTTTGAGGCCTGTGGCTTGTGGCGGTGCACACTCTGAACACCCGGTTTTTACGGCACTGCACACACATCAGCTGGAGATTTTACTGACGAATCCTCACAATAATGTAATGTTAAAACGTCATCGCGTTTCACGACGAGTATTATAAACCTCTGTAATATCTATATATAGTCCAGAGACTGCGTAAAAAGAGTCGTTAAAAAAATGATCGCTCCGGATCCAAAATTGTGGTGGAGCGAGACTTGGTCGTAATATATTATATTATGACCATGTCACGACAGTATACAACACCGACAGGGACTGCGGCAAATATAATAACATTATACAACAATAATCTTTCTGTTATTATTTCGTATTTTATTATAATGTGTATATATATTTTTATGTTTATAAAAATCGCGAACATTTTCCTAACAGTAAACATTTATCATATATATATATATATAAATATTATACATATACATGCACACGTATAATAATAATATATTATTAATAGACTTATTGGTTTTTTTTTTTTGTATAAATATTAAGCTAATGTTACACACATATATAATATATATATATATATATGTATCATGTATATATAATTTAAAAGTATGCTAAACTATACGACGTATGTATCATTTTTTTCAAACGCCGTTTCGCGGGCGTTGTTAAGTATAAAAACAAAGAAATGAAAAAAAACATATTTCGTGTATTTTACAACATATAATATAATATTTAAATAATCAATTCTTCCCTATAGGTACACAGTATATATTATAACAATTTCATAGAAAATTTGTTTTAAAAAAAAAACATTTATTCGATTAGTTTTTTATAATAAATCACATCTTATCTATATATACCTATGTATATAATAAATTCCTTTCGATTTCTCGTTAATTCAATCACATGCCGGTTCACAGTCTCTAACGGAACGTAAAATTTAAAGACAAATAAAAGGAGAAAACAAAAAAAAAAACATAAAAAAAACCTTCCTACAAATTCGTCACCAGCATTATATATATATCACATATATATATATAATAATAATAATAATAATAATAATAATAATTTAAGATATATTATAATAATCACATATCGATGTATTACAATAAAGGCCTTGCTGTTTTCCGATCAAGATTTAATTGTTCGTTTTGTCTGGTTTCTATACTGCATATAATACGTATATGACATATAACATTAATCATGTACAATCATCCGACAAATACTTCACCCTCCAAACCGACATACCCCAACAACATCACGACAAACGTATGCGCTAAACTGGTTCTAAACAGACACGGCATAAAACATAATGAACTGCAGCACACTGTGATCAGTTGACCGAAAAAAAAAAAATTACATATCCTAACAATACGACGTTAAATGACAAGTGGCGAGCATATAATAATACAATATTGAATAATATACAGAAAACAACGAAGGAAGTAAAAACAGAACATGAAAAAGTTAGAGTGAAAGAGGCAGAGAAAAAATTTCGTTTTCGTAGATTTCGTATTTACTTGAGCAACATCGGAAATATATAATATAGGTACGAGCAAACCGACGACGGTATAATTATTTATAGTAGTAATAACAATAATATTAACAAAATTATTGTTATTTGCAAAATATATAATAATGATAGTAATAATAATAATAATAATAATAATAATAATAATAATTCGCTATCGTATAATATCGGTGCTGTATATTATTAAGTAAATGGTATAATTTGAGATTTTTCAAAAACGCGTTTGTTACGAAAAATTGACGAGACGAGTGATAATAATTAATTAAGAATATAATAATATATTGTATGTTTTCCTCGCGCCGTGCGCGTCGACATTATGTAGATACGTTTTTGGTGATTAAATTCATTTTTCTCTTTTTTTAAAAATTTTTTTTTTCATACAAATAACATTGAAATATTTATTAAATCATTACTATTATTATTTATTAATTTGTTTAAAGGACGTAATAATTATAATGGTAAACAGTTTCGTTGTGATTACCACTATATAGACCGTGTATAGTAGTAAAAATTTTTATAATAAAGTCGTGTCTATTTTTTGAGCTTTATCGAGTAATTTCGCGAGCGTTATTAAAATAAAAATATATAAATATACATAATATATTATCGCATTATTATTAAATGTGTTTAAGTACGGATTATATTAAAAGTCTGTTTGTTATTCGTTTGGTTTCGTTTGAGGCGACGCGATGGTAAGATATTCGATACATAAACGTCCGGTGCCAACGGTTTTGTTCACGTTAATGATTCACAAACACATTAAATCCTTAAAATTACATACAAAACAACAAAATAAATAAAAGGAAAAAATAATAATAATTTTAACTTAAAAAAGCATACAAAAATAGTTCGAAAAAAATTTTACACAGAAATATTATTACACATAACATTAGTACCTATATTATGTAATATATTGTGTATATATAATATATATATGCACTTGAATAATTAAAAACTTACACCAACAATATAATATATTATGACCTTAAAGCTATTCTTATAAATTATGGTTATGTACAGTAATAAGGGGTTTCGTTGACTTAAGTTGAGAAAAAAAAACGCGTTCTCGGAACAAAAATAATATATGTATATATAAAAAAAAAATTACAATCGTAATAATTATATTTATGATAAATGGTAAAAATGAAACTATACACACACGTATATGCGCCGTGTGCATATAATAATAAAGTTTTCATCTTTTATTTTTTGTTTTTTATTTGTTCCGAATCGAATTTATTTTCCTAATTAAAATATTAATAATAATAATAATAATTAAAATTTTGTACACGTTTCGAGATTTGTTTTAAATATATATAATATATACTAAAAACGTAGAGATCGGTCAAACTAACAATAATTAATTTATATGATATATATATTATATATATTTCTGTTTTTTTTTTTTTTTGTTTTTTTTTAATGTTATTAAATATAATATATATATTATTTTTTTAGTATATTATATCATAATATCTTCTCGGTTAATTATTGTCAGTCTTTACACACACACACACACATATACACATGCACACAGACGACGGTTGCAGCAGCATCAGCTACAACAACCAGCAGGGAGTACATCAAAATATATTATTATAATATTATACATTGTTCAAACGGTAGCAGCAACGATGGTGGCAGCACTCGTTCACGAGAAAAAAAATATAATATGAAAAAAAAGAAACACAAGTTTTTTCGCGATATTTACACGGCGGACGAGTTTGAACTCGAATAGTGCAGTATTCTATATACTAACAATATATAATAACACACGCACGCACATACATTCATCTTATTTACGTGTTATACACACCATACGCAAGTTGAATTTTACCTACGTATAGTAATGATAATAATATTAATAATAAAAATAATAATAATAATAATATGACGACGGACTGACGACGATGATTCTGCACCCAAGGCGGAAAGAATAAATTATAATATAGCAACTGCGATGATGAAGATGACAATATATTTATATATTATTATCATGAGGTCTTTGGTCGTTTTTGGGTTTACATAATCCTTATGCGCCGGAACAATCGATTTCGACGATGTCTTTGGGAACGTCGACAAACTGGTAAACCAGCCTTTGGCCGTCTACTTTGGCCAGAATTCCCCTCTGGTAATAATACCTGTGAACAAACAAATAAACGAACGGTTATTGATGTGAATACATTATATTAAAGTTAAAATGACTTTAAAAATAATAAAAATTTATTCAGTTTTCTATACATGAGTGTAGTATACTTTTGAGTATTGGTACGATTTTTAACTTAGTTTGGTATTTAAACACTATAAAGGATGGTTTTATGTTCCAAGTACCTATACGAGACAATGCGAGTTCAAAGTTCAATCAATGATCGTGATGGTCAAATAAGAATAAACGAGCATATTATAATCGCAGTTTGTTTGTTTATTATTTTGTTTAATTGAAAAACATCTAAGCTGGTAAGCGATAACAGAGAAATATTACATTTTTAATAGGTGGTGTATCATTAAGTAAAACGATATTTTAATGTTTTATTTATTTACGATTCATTTGAAGGGCGGGGTGAGTTGGCGATGGTTAAATATTTAAATTTGATCCTTTTATTCTTTAATAATTAAAACTATTTATAATAGTTTAATGTGTACAAGGGCACGCGTAAAACAAACATTGCAATCAAAGATTAAACGACATCAGTGTCCAGTGACGTTACGGCCTTACGGGATATGTGTATATAGTCCCTATGCGTATTATATTTTAAGTATCCGGAAATGCAAAGACTTTGGAATCTACATAGCTGGCATGTTATAATTTACTATAATATTAATAATATGTAAAGTAAATAATGTTATAATATATATATATTATAACTATTAATATATAAATCATACAATATCAATATGTACGATTGGTACAATTAATTACATATAAATAACCCAATGTAAGCGTATTAGTTAATTAAAAAAAAAAATTAATTAAAAAACGAACCGATAACAGAATGATGTATATTTCGATAGAAAAAAGAATCAATTCGTAACGAACATATTATTATAATAATATATAACGTACAATAATACATTATACGCGTTTTTGCTGACCGCAGCATAAATTAATAAGTAACTTTATTATAATATTATTACGATATTATGTTATCTGTTGCGGCATAGCAGCAGACCGTTGTAGGTATATAAACGCAACGGTGTTTACAAACAACGTCTGGTCATCGTCGAAAGCGAATTAATCGATTTTATTACATATCATGTAGGTAAGAAGCCGGTATACCGATGCAGCTAATGTTTAAATGTTTTATAATGTTATTATTTATTACACACCGATCATTACTGATTTATACGAACGTTGCACGCCTTGCACGTGCGGCAGTACCGATAAAGTATAATATATAATCCAACGAATATTCTAATAGAATACCGCCGGTGAGCAGTACCTAATGAATATAACATAAAATACAGCATAAATGGTTTTCTACTTGTTAATTTAAACTTCAGAGACAGGATTTTTAATAGAAAGGTTAGGTTAAAATGGTAAAAGTAAGATGTTTTGATGCATTAAGATATTCTTATACGCATGAAAAATATCGGCATCTGTTCTTTTATCCCAGCCTATGGTACGAGTTTAACCGATGCAAAAAAAGGGTATTTTTTATCACTACTGAAACTTTTTGTATCGCAAAATCAAAAATATTTCTCACGCTTATTCGCTAACGAATTAAACGTCTTTTTAACCAGTTGGATATTCTTCATCGTCCGTTCTCTATACTCTATTATTATTACAATCGCATTATTGTATTTAAACCGTTTTTGTAGACTATACAAACTATAATAACAATATATGATGAGATTAATTCGTACCTGAGAGCACGTCCCATCGTCTCATAGTTCATGTCGGGTTTGTTCTTGTGTTCTCCCCAAAGTTTAGACACCGCTTTGGAGTCAACCAACTTGAAAACACCCTTTTCTCGGTTCAACCACTTGATGAACCTCGGGCAGTAATCGGAGTTTTGCAACAGTTTCAGCAAAAACTCCCACAGGTACGTCGTGGAACCTGTACACGAAAAACGTGCTCCGTTAATATAATATAATAATAATATAACATTATAGCTGCACACAAATCAAGGTTTGTTTTGCATATCGGCAAAAATTATTGTGCGTGAATCGATCGTTAGGAAATAATTGTTTACCTTCTCTGCTCTTCCGCTTGGGTCCCGTGGCCGGACAGGACTGTTGTTGGATGGCTCCGGGGGAACCGGCCGCGGACGGCCGTCCGACGTTGCCGTACTTCTTGGGCTTCTTGTTGCTGCCGCTCTTATTTCCGACCGCCTTCTGGTGGTACATGGCCGCAGCCGCGGTTGGGGCGCCAAAGTCCATGTAGTATAGGTCATTGAGGTTGGCCGCCCCGGCGCCGTTGGGCTGGTAACAGTTGGCCGCGGCCGCCTGGATGACAGACCCGCGACCGACCACGGTGCCAGCGCCCGGAAGCGCGGCCGTGGGCGGGCACGGTGGCATGGCGAAATGGCCGCCGGATGTGGGGCTGACTGCTGAACCGTAGCCGCCGACGGCCGACGGGTGGTAACCAGCTACGCCACCCCCATAAGGATCTGTGTTCGACAAGAAACGAAAAACTTTAGTAAAAAATAATAATAATATAAATTTAGCTAGTACACGTCATTTGATACAATATTTTTATTTTTTGTAATGTAAAATTATATTGTATTAATTATTTACAACATGATGCTATATAGACGCGACCATACGTAAGTATATTATGTAGCGGTCGTTTCAAGGGCGTACGTGAAAAACAAGCGCGCGCGTTGCAGCGCGTGGTCGCAGATGAAAAGTTGCAGGTCTGGTAGTGACATACTATTATACAGACTATAAAATAATTAAGGAGTAACGGAATAAAATAAAAAAATACTTAAATTTTTGATTTTCATGGAATTATTATATTAAAATATTATACAGTTGTGCAGCATTCTCGACCTTGATTTTATTACAGATATATAATACCACGGTACGGCGGAAGTGTCAATCTGAAGAACAATCTGCATAAATATAGTCTATAGGTATTCAGTTTTACTCATATCCAGAATTAACTATCCACTCATCAGATACAATATTCCAACTGTTCGATTGCGCGCTATTATTGTTTTTATCATATTACAAACGTGTATTAATAATATTTCGCTTGCGTTCAACTCGTTATACCTAACTCCCGATAACAATTTCTAAACATTCCGAACGCGTTTCCGCACAAAAAAACAAGTACGGTTGTTGTGTACACGATATAAGTATAGTTACTTCATTACTCGTTATTATTTTAAACAGATCGCGTCGTATAATAAATGTAATGACGTAGCACGTAAATACTTTTCCCGGTTTTGCGCACGAGACGTCCTTAAAAGGAGACGGACGGACGACGGACGCTATCAAAACGCATACAGCGTATACCACAAAGTGGCTATAATAATACTTGGGTAGTGTCATTTCGCAGCAACTCGCCAATAGAAATTTATCGCGTGCGTTTCGATCACCAAAGTCCGGGAAAAAGCGACAATTTCGAAAATTTCTGAAATCTGAAGGGCTCGCATCACGACAATATTTACAATGTATGATTTTTGACATACGTTTCAGACTTCTGTGTGCTGTAATTTACAATACGTTATGATGTGTATATTATAATATAAACGAAGCGTTTCGCAATCTCATTATTTACTATATACGAGTATATATTATGAGCCGCTTGCGTAGACTAAAGAGAGCAGGAAACCGTTGTGGGAACGGCCGACGACGACGATGCAATTTCTCATTCAAAAGGAGATTAAAATATTATTATATTATTAATATTATAATAAACGTCTTCTATTTCCTATTATATATATAGGTGTACATTATATACGTCCGGGTGTATTAATATATTATTGTTGTGCCACCGTCGTTCCGCAAACGGATTTCCGTTTCGTCCAGTCGGTGTTTTCATTTTTTCTGTCGAGTATCATACCTCAGTCCGCCCGGACTAGAGAGGCTTATTCGTGGACCAGTTTCAGATACCTATACGGATGATCGCGCTTAGGTATACGAAAAACGTTATTAATCGTAATTGTAACGACATATATCGTGTGCATGTCATGTATAATAGTATAATATTGTTTTACGGGCGTTTAAAACGGCAGATCGTACAGGTTTATATATACGTGGCTACGGCGCTTCCCCGCGCTATCCCTCACTAACTATTACGGCGATGGACGAACCGGTGTCGAAACCCAGACGGTGGTACCCATATATATAAATGTATTTTTTTTCGTTCACCTTGAACTTGATCGACCTATCCTTCTCTCAATTTCAATCTCTCTCTCTTTAACACACACCTATGTCGTGTGTATACGTCACGCTCGGCGCGATCGCGGGCGTGTGTGTGTTTGTGTGCACGCCACAGTACAGTGTTTTCGTACGTGCGACTAATATTATATTTAATAATATATCCGCGAAAAACCGAATCGCGTGTTACGTGAACAAGGAAAAGGAAATGTGAAATGATTGTTTAAACTATATATAGGTACTTGCCTGCGATAAGATTGATGATACGATTACAAGCAAAATGATAGACAAACTGAATTTGGTGGCTTATACATTTTCGAATTATATTTAAATTGTAGACGTTCTTCCCGATTTTATTTTCGTTTCAGACGTATAGGAAAAAAATCAGAGGATGGATCTAGATCTAGAAGCTTCTGAGAAGTTCAAATCAATTTTATCGAATATCGTTTTGTTATTTCATTCTTGCTACTCTAAAATAGCTAGCAATATAGTTTGATAGGAATTTGAAACAGTTTCGATATATCGTTCGTGTGGTAATGGGGGGGGGGATATAGTTAGTGATTGTGGAATGCTTCTCTTAGCCGTCTTTAAGCCACTCACAAAATAGTTCAAAGCTTACCTCAAAATTAAAATAATAATTTGTTTATGTTGTCATTTTGCATATTTAGTCCCTTCCCCGCTAAAATCCAATCAATTCTCCACTTATGACACATAACAACATTTTTAAGAGTATTTAGTAACATGCTGTATTCATTTTTATAATATTTAATGATATTCGAAATCAGTCTATTGTTTATACCACAGCCACAGCGGTGTATTATATATTATAATTATTATACCGTCCGTATCGTCTTTCCGGGAATGAAAAACGATCGACTTGCGCGCGCGTGGCGTCCGCGATTTCCGCGTTTCGCGCCCGCCTCGCACATATATAATATAATATATAATAGTTGCTGCAGCTGCCGTCGCTAAATACATCCGCCTGCGGCTCACGAGTGCTATTTTCAGACATAAGCACGAGCCCGGCCCCCAACGCCGTTATTCGCATTCCGCGGGAATCGGATGGCCGCCGCAACTGTGCCGGAGCCTACCGCGCAGCGATTTACGTGCACCGTTCGTCTTGTACGTCTCTAGCGATAAGTCGCATAAAGTTGTAGCCTAATATTTTATAAATATATAAATATATTTATTTAGAAAAAAAAATGATAATCCGAAAACCAAAAAAGATGGTGATTATTTCGAATATTATATAGAATATTAAGTTTTTATATATTTTATTATTCGTTAATTGTATTATTCATTAGTATAGTCATTACCCATCTATAATAGATATCACTAGTTATTACAATATTATCAAGTTGTCTAAATTTTGTATTTTATCGCCTTATAATGTCCGATGTCGGCACGAACAATACACTCAAAGAATATAATCGAAAAGAAATATCGTATTGTAAATATTTGCAATTTATATTTATTTTTCTATTTGACATTTTAATTCAATAAAAGAAATCAATTTAATATTTAATTATAATATCGGTGCCTACATTATAACAATAGTATAAGTTGTCATTATGGTATTATAGTGTACCAACCAATACAGGAAGAAACCAAAATCGATTAAACTGAATAAATACGTTTATCGTTGCGATGGACGAAAAACGTAATTTGCTAGAAATAAAAACTGTGTGTCGGTGTAGGTGTAGTCGATTTCGACAGCGTTTATTAAACGTTTTCGACTACCAACCCGCCAAATCATAATAATATTATAAAAAATATTATATTTTACTTCCTGGTTTTAGCGGCGCCGAATCGTCACAACAAATTCGTACTTGAACAATAATTGTCGACGTAATAATATTGTATTCATAGGTATCGTTGGTCGTAGGGAAAAAAATAATGGATATCATGATGAGGGGGAGTGACGCGCGGGTATACGATATTATTATTGTATGTAGGTACCTATAGTGTTATTATGTGAAGAAGGAATAAAAAAAACCAGAGAACACTCGGCGACGAACGCGGAAGTCATTTCGTGTATAAAAATATAAATCGCTATCGAATGGAACGGAATTTGCGCATGTGAGACGACGACGATGACGACGACTCCCGTGAAGCATCGTCGAAGGTCGGCCACGGCGGCAGTGGCGGCGACCACGTGACCGATGGGTTCGCGACGAGTGGCGGCGGTGCCGGCAACGAAGCGTTACGCAACAGCCACGGGAGGGGCGAAGCGAACACTAGCTCGCGCGTTTTTTGAATAACAACATCGTCGTCGTACCTAAATTATTATTATTTTGGCAAAAATTCATACTCGAGCCAAATGAACGCGTGCGTACGAGTAGACAAAGTATAATAAGTAATATGTAAGTGCATGCGTTTTATATGCGTATTATAGTATTAATAATTTTTATAATTCATTTCATCATAATAATTATACGCACACGACGTGTGTCTTTTTATCTGAGTACCTACTCTATGCCACCACCGACGCCGCTTCTATTGTGCCCGACGACAAATAATAATAAGACGAAAAAAAATTATAAGTCACTGGCCAACGTCTACAACCTTTACGGTGGCGGTGATTATATTATTATTAATATTATCATCGTGCATTCGTGCTGTGTTTGTGTGTTTACGTGTTGTACACTTCCTGAATGCGATAACGCAACATTATTATTATATAATTGCACGCGGCGCTTCTTGTTATCTCAAATCGAGAGCGCGCACGTCGCGATATTATAAACGCGTATAATTTATTAATCACATTATTTCGACAAACACGCCCGTGCGTACCTACTACCTACCTACAAAACTGTTTTAATTTGAATGATATACATCATGGGATCGCGGGAGATAAGGCAGCGGAAACGATAATATTATATTATTATAAACATATTATATTAAAACATAATAGACGTGCGTTATCGATACGGCGAAAGGTCACGCGAGGCAATCGCATATTGAGCATTTCGCGATGTACGAAAATCGTAAATGATGGATCATTTTTTATATTTAGCTATATGTTGTATGAGATATCCATCTCCAAGTATGATAGTGCATGTATCGGGTATTATTGTATTGCTATTATTATAGTGTGCGCGCGAGTGAGAGTTAACCTTGAAGTGTTAGTATGTCATTGCTCTATCTCTCTCTCTCTATCTCAGTCTCTTTCCTCTCTTACGCGTCCATGAGTCCGTCTCGCTCACATCTGCATATCATTAGGTTTTATAATATATAAATATATAAATATATATATATATATATTATAATACTCTCTCGCTCTCAGTCTTTTGTGTATATAAGTACATGAATACATGATATATCCACCTCTGCACTCATTTCGATGTCCGTCGGCGCGCGTGTGTGTATGTATATAATATGTATGGATCAGTGTATCTCTCTCTCCTTTTACGCGTTACACGAGTTCACATGCATTCGAGTCGAGGTGGTCACGTGACCAATGCTCAGCGCCGGTTCTCCCTTTCCGCAAATCGCTATAGAAAACGAAATAAAAAACCACCAATCGTCCTCAAGCCGCGCCACCGCGACCGCATTGGCAACACTGCCGAGTGTAAACTCGTTTTCATCGTAAAGATTTTTTTTTTATACATATTTATTATATTGTTTCAACTCACACATAAACAAACTGCGCACACACACATTCACGACCCACACAGAGAGCGGTCGACTTGCGCCAAAACGGCTATTACTGACCAACCGCACGACCAATAAATTTACAATGTTCTCCTCTACCTTCTCCTCCAGCAAGCACACAAAATTGTCATCGTTTTCTGCAACGTTTGCGAAAGAGTATAATAATACAAGAGACACACAGACGACGAGATAGAGAGAGATAAAATATAGATTGTCCAACGAAATTGTAAAAATATTTTTCGGAATGAGTCATTTCGAGTAATCTTTGTTTTTATTAACTTCGAGGAATATATTTATGCGTGTCCCGCATAGCAAATATAAGTTAACCCGATTTCTGCATTCAACTATATTACACACGTATTAAGTGGTCGTTTTATCTGTGAACGGTTTTTACTTTTTTTAACAATAATTTTATGAAATACGAAAAAAGTAAAATAATAATATTGTACCCGTGAAATGTAACTATGATAATATTGATAACACTCACGGTTGTTTCGCATGAAAAGCGGATGTTTGGGCGATGGAGGCGCGGGACCGGGATGATGGTAAGCGCCTGGTGGCGGAGCGTTCACTCCATATATCCTGGAGAACAAGTCCTGTTGTTGCTGATGTTGTTGCTGTTGTTGCTGCTGTTGTTGCTGCTGGTGACATTGTGCGATACTCGGCGGGTCCGGACTAGTACGACGACCGCAAGAAGAAACTGATACAGCGTACAGAAAACAATGAAAAAAACCAAAGACCCAAAAACATTAATCTCCTATCTTCAGAATAATATAATGAGTTAAGGAGTTAAAGAAACAACTAAGGTGGATATTGAGAAGTGTTCAGAGTTAAAAATGATTGAGGACGAGAGTTGGATGGGTTAAGTCATTACAATATTATAAAATATTGTATTTTATAGACATTATTTCGATAGTATCGTAAGAAGTGTGGATGAAGAGGAAGAGGAAAGACTTATCATTATTATAATATATTCGGTTATTAATGTGAACATAATCTGACCTTGGTGGTGATACTGGTGCGGTTGGAGCCGAGCCCTGAGCTCGGTATCGGTGGACGTGTGCCCGCTGCTGCTGCTGTCCACGTCGGACACTCCGGAATCTGCGGGGCTGGGTGGCAGAGAGCCTGAAACGAAACAAGAAAACACGTTAATTTATGCACATATTCATACATTATAATAATATATTATATACATGGCGCGTTATTCATACGAGATCCACACGGGTTTTATACAATATAATATAATATCATACACAATATTGTGTACATGTAATACGTTAAGTATGGTAGTATAAGTAAATATATGTACGCGTGCCTAAGTAGATATACATTTAGTATTGCAATATTGCATAATATATACAAAAGTAGGAAAAATTTTATTTTTATAACAAGTTAATACATTTTTAGTTAACTTATAAGAACTTAATTGTTAAATTAACTAAGTAGGTGGTATAAACACTATAAACTGCAAATTGCAATACAAAACTTTATAGATATATTAATTATTATAACCTACTTTAATAATTTATTGTATTCGCGTAGTGATTATAGTTTTACAGGTCAATTCTTACTTTAGTAATAACATTATGTCACAACAATAAATTATTGTTTACGGGAAAAAAATGTGATCGTCGCACCGCGGTAGCTTATTGTTACAGGTTTTCGAGTACCTAGTCATTTTATTTTTCACGCCGATGACGCCGAGTTTCCGGGGTTTTCGTTGACCAGCAGATTAAATCCACGATTTGCTGTCAATATGCGGTGTGATAATATTTAATCAACGTGTGTGTGTATATAATACCGACACGTAACGTAACTTATTGTTATAACCTAATATACAATATTTGGCGCGTGTCGTGGGCAATGCGCATAATATATATATATAACACACATACCTAATACATATCGTTATAGGTATTACATATATATAATATTGCAAATTATATTTATCATTATTACGGGTGCGGTATGGGTAGTTTTAAGTATTATATTACAATCAGTTGTTTTGTTCACCCGTTTGCGGCAATGGTCAATCGTGCTGATCGAAGTAGGTTTTTGCGCAAAACAGTGTCGTAAAACTTGGCGTTACGAAACGCGTTAGAAAATTGTCCGTACATTATACACGACATCAGCTGTTTAATAAACACATTTTGTGAATATATATGACTATGTACGATCGCGATATCTGGTTCACCGCTAATTTCCGACGATGTTTTATTATTATTATTATTTATTTTTCTATTTTCCGCCGGCAGAGATAGAACACGAGGTTTTTGTAAACAAACGGATCATTATATCAAATATGTATAGTATAAACGATACGTCAAATTTACGAGCAAATATTGAACAATTTTAATTTTTCGACGACGTAGCAACATTTTAACGAGTCAACGGCCGGGCGGAGTCATAAAGTATAAATATAATAATAATAACTCTCGTTTTACCATATTGTATATTATGTACAGGGTATAATTCAATAAATATGCTTAAATCAATTCTTCATTTAATAATGAATTTATTCATATTCTGTTTTTTAGAATATTTAAATATCCGTTAAATAATTTTAAGCGTAAAGGGGAGAGTGGTTCTCATTTGAAAACCAGAAGTTTATTGTATCGCTTTAGGATACACTTAGCAAAGTAAATTTCAAGTAGGTATTTTAAATTAAATAGTCTTTAAATATATTATAAATTTCAAAAATCAGAATTTGAATAACTGCAATGTTAAAAAAAGAGTGAACATGCTTGGTGAATCACCCGATACATTATTATTGTTTTTTTCTGTGGCGTAAATGTGTTCATGCAAATCATGTGACTAGAAACGCATTTAGAAAGGAAACGTTAGGCTGAGAAAATAGTCGACGGAAAGTCCCTATCTATTATAACATTTATACATATATATAACGGCATAACGCGTATACATATAATATATTATCATCATTATACGCGCGTCAGTTATGACCGTTGGGTGTATACGATGTATTACTTTTATAGAAAGAAAAAGGTTAGGAGTTTCGGCCGATTAAACGCGCGAAATAGAGATCCATTAATCACTGCGGCGGATTGACGGGCGTCGACTAGCCAGACCTCGGACTGACCGGGTCTCATGCAAATGTCACGTCCGCGCACAGGTGTAAATCACACGCGGTGGTCATCGCCATTAGTCATCGTGTCCGCGAGTCGGTCCCCCGGACGACGGCCGATGACGGACAATGATAATAATATACGCGCGTCCCTTCTATATTTTATATTCCTCTCTATATCCGCGTACACCGTATATCATTAATATTATTATTATACAGTATAATATTGTAATTTCGTGATACGTCCGAGCAGAGGCTATTTATCAGTCTTACTGTGGTGGTACGAACCGTGACGATATTGTTGATATGTTAAGTATAATAATTATTATGCGCGAGTGTTTTATATTGTATAGGAAACGGCGGCGACCGTTACAGACAAAAGCAGGAAGAAGCAGCCGGATGACGACTATGACGACGACAACGACGACCACCGCCACCACCACCACCATCATCATTGTATAGTGTATACGCTTCCTATAGGTACGACGCCTCTTCTTCTGGCCCGCGCAGGTCTTCGCCGTTCCAGGAGAGTCTGACGACAACGGCGAAACCGGTTCGGCGAGCGTATAAATTCACTGACCCCGCGCCGAGACCTTGGGAGTTTCTCTACATCGCGCCGGTTATTTTTTTCATCGGTTTTACACGAGTCTTTCAATTTTACTCTGCAACGGCGGAAAGCATTCCAAAAAGTGAAAAAAAAATGATATAATATATAAAATACGGTCGTTCGCGTCCCCAGGAAACGGTAATAACTCATCGGCGGACCGCGCGAAAAGGCGTAATCCTTAGGATTATAATAATAACAATAATATAGAATATCAAATATACGCGGTGTATACCTATTTAAGGGGCCATGAGGGAAATGTACCCTGCGGAGCAGCTGCTGCTACTGTATATAATGTGCGTACAACTCTTTTTTTCCTCTTTTCCGATTAATTTTTTTTGCCGCGTCAAAGATATTATACAATATAATATATTATTATTATTATTATTTTTTTTGTGCTGAAAACGCGGAATTTCAACCCAAAAAGGGTGACGTAGGTTCTTCTCTTTGTTGTCATCAGCGGTGCGAGCACATCCTCATCTGCGCGGGTCGTTGTGCAATCGCGTGCATTTTATATATACAGCTGAACGACGGCAACCATCATAACGTTCACCTGCAACAGTCCCTCATCGTCCCCGCGGTGCACTCGCAGCCACCGTCATATAATACGCGGTCGGTGTGATTTTTGGGGCATTTCCACCCTTTTTTGTGCAAAGGGTTAGCCGGCCGTAATTTCGACGACGCAATTATTGCGTTTATAATATAATACACTGCAGCAGTATAGTGTTGTATAAAAGGGTTTTATCGTTCGGCATAGGGTTTTTGACACTTTTGTGGAAACCGGTGGCGCGTGTCGCTCTTTGCGCAATTTCAATGGGACCGATGCCTGCTGCTGCGGCTTTATTATTTGTATTTATATACGGTTGCAACGAAAGGGTTTGGCGCGCGCGATCACGAAAACAACTTCGCGGACAATGCGCGTGCACGTAAACACACAGATGTTTCCATAATTCTGATGTTTTCGACGGAAATATAATACGCAAGGGTTGTCACCGAAGAGAAGTTATTATTATTATTATTATTATTAACGACGAGTTTTTCGCGACCGCCGACAGGAAATATGCGGTATAAACAAAAAAAAATTATATAAATAGTTAGCGAACAAACATGACCTATAAATTAAAGAAGAACGAATAGAAAAAAAAACTTGCGGATGTGCTTGCACAGCCCCCGCGGTTCATCCTGCTGAGTATATTACGTCACGATGGGTAGTTGTGCGCAACGACCGCAATGACGACAATATTGTATAGTTGTGTTTGTGGGACGTAGACAGATTTTTATCGCCGTGCAATAGTTGCAATAATAATAATAATATATACGATTTCAACTTACAAGACCAACCGACGACAATGTTAAATCGCTAAGTTCTTAAATTATTGTTATTATTATCCTAGCAAGAGTTTCTTCTTTTATAGTTACTAAGATACCTTTATAAAATATTAATATTAATAAAGATAACCATTATTATACTATTATATTATATGCTAATATCACCAAAGCAGATTCGTTTATTTATGAAAAACATTTGAAGTCGCTGCAGCGATAAAAACACTAACCACGGAACTACATAATATCATGGAATATTGATATTATTTGCAGTTTTAAAATAGAATTTAACATTAAAAACTAATAAAATATGATTTATGATTTATAGGTATGTATACTAACATTAATGTATATTATAATATTATAATCATTTTTATACTGTGTTTATATTTATTGAAGTTCACATCGCATAATATGATTATGTATAGATTAAATACAATTTACGATATGATAACAATAAAACCGTTCATAAATTCGAGAATATCTTATTTTATAATATTAATACACAATTTTAAACAAACTGTCGAAACTAAAAAGTGAAAACTATTCAAATTTACTTGTTAGTTTTTGTAAGTTAACAAATATAATAATAATGAATGAGTAAACTAAACTAATTACTAAATAGGTATAAGTTTTCGTACAAGTTGTTTATACACAGAATTTGAGGTAGGTATATAAAGCGTTTTCAAGAGTTTATACACTGCAGGTACGTAGGTCGTTATATGATATAATAAATGTTCTTTAATTTCAATGGACATCCGGTTCCGGCAATACGCCCACAATCGTATGTATACTATATACGTTATACTGTTTGCAATTTCTTGTATTTATATCATATATAAAATCAACCATACGCGTTTATAGTTTATACCTATACTGGCAGAGTTTATCAAAACAGTGAACATATACTTTTTTTAAAACCTAATATAATGACGTGTTTTGAAATTCGACACGTACAACAATATTAGTATGACGTGGTTTATTTTTGTACACATATAATAAATATAATCGTTGAGTTGGAATTTTTTTTCTACCTGAATCACCAATATCTAAAGGATTTTACATTGAACATTTAGAGGCTTTTTTTTCCCGAGTGCTTATGTCCTACGTTATGATATTTGTCGACCCAGATTGCAGTACGATCTATTGACTTTTTATCTTTAGAATAATATATGCCTGTGTATTATATATGGTTTCCGATTCCGGGGGGTATATTGTTTTACTCCACGTCTTCACGGTGACAATGACACGATTTTATAGTTTTTTTTTCCGTTTAACGTGTTTCTCGCCGACAATTCGCCTTGGAGGATAAAGAAAAAAGCTGATTCTCTGAGGTCGTTGAATATATCAATCCTAAGGGATTATAATAGGAACCTGTTTTTCGCGTTGGTTCCGATGGTCAGTCGGCGACGACTGACCATCGGTCATCTACATATACGTATAAGGGGAGACCGATGACCTTTCCCATAAACCTATACCTATAAAACCGATTTTTTTTTTTTTTTTTTTACCAACAGCTGAACGACTGGAAATAAATCGGTAGTAATTTATTATTTTGTACGTCCGTTATGTCAAAGGTCGTAACCGAATATCAAACTGACCAATGCACTATTATACACAAACATCACTCATGAAGAAGTATTTTACAAGTTTAATGTGCTTAAATTATAGTAAAAGAACTTTCATATTGTATGATAGCTTATGCGGAAAACAACGTTTTTCGAAAATAATATAATATAGTTTAATTTAATAATAATAATTTAGCGTTTTCCTATACACATAAATATAATAATAGTTATAATTGTTATTTTGCATGTACCTATATCTTATATTAATTATAATTATAATATGGTTGCAGACCATTTGAACAGTTATAATATTATGATTGTATAATGAACGTTCGGAATGTCATCATGATTACAATAAATTGCACGCATTCGGAATTAATAATCCTATTCGATTATCTACATTCTACATGGCTACATATATATAGGTGTAATACGATTTTTTTTTTACTTTAAATCACTATATAGCAGCGCGTTTCGCAATTGAATCAATACGAAAAATAATTTTATTCATCGACCAGGTGTGTGCGATCTGCACACTGTCGTGTACACGACATCACACGCACATTTATAATTTAATCGCATATTTTACACACAAACTTTGTCGCACTTTATGCGCTCCGCGACCGGACAATGGTCAGGGGGAGGCGAACCGGTTTCCGGGGTGTATACTTATATTTTTATACCGGTCGTGTCCGGTGATGTCCACATCGTGTACCAAAACATGGTCCGCTGACCACGGTGGTGGGGATAGCGAAGAAACGATATCACGGGCTGGCTATATCCCTCATCGATATTGACCATCGTCCAGCGGTCGAACGGGTTTGACCGCCACGCAAAATATAATGTACGCATACAATATTGTAATATATAACCGACGATTCCCAAGGAATGACCAGTGGTCAGAATTTTTTATTGCAAGCAAACCCACGATAATCGCCGTTACAAGCAGCAGGGGTGTGTGCTACAGAAGACGATTTTTGATTGACCCCGCGAATAATAGAAATAATAATATTTAACATATACATACGCAGTGGTTTCCGTCGATCGGACGAATATTACCGATGTGGTCAAGAACAGGGGGTAATAATAGTGTTTTCCCGGGAGCGCACCGATGGGAACTGAATTTAACGATAAACTATTTTCTAATATTATTTAATAAACGGTTGACGGGGTCGAGGAAATCGGCATTAAACGCCTGTGTTGTAGTCATCGCGCGTCGTTATAATATTCGTTAAAAATACACGATGCAAAAGTGAAATTTTATTTTTACGAAACTATTTGGCGAGAAAATCATGTATACGATTCGTGGTGTCTTGGGTTTCAAGGTTTCGAGTATATAATTGGCTGTATTAACGCGTTATATTCTATATTGAACGTGACGTTTGACATACATACGTTTAATATATTATTATAAATTAAAAAAATTATGTATTATCAAATCATGATTTAGTACCGATGGAAATTTTCCTGATAAAATATATAATGCCATCCGCAGGACAATAGAGCTATATGATGCGATAAATTATAATACAATATAATTCGTTGAATACGGTCAAAGATCATATTATATATTATTATTATTGCTATATCATAATATTGAATATTGATGCATGCGTATATCGTATTATAATATTAATTATCTGTCCGAATGAAATTCTAATGGCAATCAACCAGACGAATAAAATATACATTATAATAATGCGAACGAGTTATTCATATAGGTATATCTAATATATTTTTATTGTCGTCGTCACGGGTTTAATGCTCCGAAAAAAGCCAATGGCGAAAGATCGCGTCGATGTACATACGTACCGGAAACTTCCGAATCGCAAAGTGAAAACGGACTTTCTTTGAACCGGCTCTTCCGGTCTCGTGACGCGGCAGCCTTAGCTATATATGTGGAATATATAAATAGATATAATTTTATGCGCGAGAGTCAGGATAACACCATCGCCGCGGTGTAAACAATAGAAAGTCACTGGTCGGAATCGAAGGGGTATATATATATTATATTGCTTAAACATATGCATTTATTTATTATAGGTGTGCACGCGCTTCGCCCGGCAGATTTAGGTCACGATGACGAGACGTCGTGACGACACAGCAGCGCGTCGTTTTGACGAAACGAAATCGTAATAATGCTGTAGAATAATATACATATATATAATATTATGCGAATACTCCGTCCGCCGAGATAGTGAATTACATTGTGATAGACGACCCGACGTAATAGTTTATGCATAAACTGAGATTTGATGCTGCTGTGCGAGCACCAGTTTTGGTTTCTGCAGCACCTTCATAAACAATGTAGGTACGATAATGTATTATTATTATTAAAATATTAATGTATGTATTATTAAACCGTAAAAGTACCTATATACTCCGTGTGACCTACGCCTAGTGACCTACATAATAATATTTACTTAAGAAATATTTTATTTATGGGATTATGATTGCTGTTACACTATTAAATTATGATCATTAAATACTCACCAGCATGATGGAATCCGTGCGGCAGGGCAAACGACAACTGTTGCCTGGGCGGCAGATGGTCGGCCGCTCCCGGGTTTCCTACACCGCCGTTGCCGGCGATCCGGAGGTGATCCAGGAAGTCGATGTTCTCATCCTTTTCATTACCTGTAACAAAAGAACATTTACGTTAGGTAGGTATTACAAACGTGCACATGAATAATGATTATAGTATATCATATGATACATGCAGTCGAAGGATGCTATGAGAAATGTAAATGCTGCGGTGATCTACAATACGTATATAATAAAATATCGATGATATTTTATTGAAATCGGCTACATATATAATTATAATTTTTGTTGTGCTGTTCGAGCAACCGATTTAATATTTGATCACATCTTTTATTCTCGGCGTTTTTCGTATAAATAACCCGTTAGTATACCAATTAAATGATTAATAATGTATATGTATTGCATCGACTGCGTGATGAGGTTAAGTTTAATAAATTTCACGATTAATAAAATATAAAATCGAATTCGATTCGATAAAAATAATTAATATATAGGTACATAGACACCGCCGCCGACGTCATATAAATCGTAGACACTTAGGTCCCGGCACCGTAGCGACCCTCACTCACCGCACTGCCAGGATTTATGGCCGGGGGATGGGTGGTGGCGGTGGGGCCGCCGGTACGAGGGGGAATAATTGACCGGCAGATACGGCACCGGAAGGGAAAGTGGGTTGAGGCGCCGCCGCAACCGCCGCACGGTTGCCACATCGTTTCCTTGACCCACATTTTCACCTGCTTCCCAAAAGACACGTCTCCCCCGCAAACGCACGAGCGTACATATTTTAATAATACATATACACTACTGTCGGACGTTTTATTATAAAGTACTTAACCAGTTATTATATACATATACATGCGAGTACACTATATAGTATATAACATACAGTATCGAATGTTTATACGAACAATCGATATAGATCACCCCCACTCCATACGCTATATTATAATAACTCGATCGACCATGATTATATTATTATTATTATTATCAATGGTGAAAATTAGATCGCTGACGATTTTTTTTTTTTTGGTTGCCCCGTATATACGATCCGGAACAAAGAAAGTGACGACGTCGAATTTCGCGTTTGTTCCGGTATACCTCTTTATATGTATACAGTATTAACGCACACTGAAACCGCATAAGGCGGTCGTTTTGAAAACGAATCCACTTTCAATGTTTATAACTCACACTACGCGCACTTTTTGTCCGCTCCACTGGCACGTATTTTATCGAGTATATTATACCTACGTCATTATATTATATCCTTTCAATCTATTATATGTATAGATTATTATACCGTCGGTGTCGGAAGTTGATACAATGTTAAACGTTTTGTTTTTCAGTGTGATTTTTTTTTATTATTAATTTGTCGTCTAGCCTACCTATATTACGTCGTGACATTGGTTGTAAATTGAAATATTAAATATTAATATTATCTATGTATTACATCAAGAGGTTGTAAAATTGCGGCCATTGCCGTTTATAAAACATTGTCCATGCGCGTTTGTGTTTGTGTTTTTTTTTTCGTAATAAAGCGTATATTATGTTCCCCGGCGTCTTAGCCTTGAACGGCTTAAATATATAATTGCATTATGTATCTATTATTGTGTAGCACTATAGTCCCCACCTATAAGGGACCGGAAAACCTATGCCAGAAAATAGTGGGTGAACACAATTTCTCGCGGCAATCGGGTCAGCGCGTGTGTTTTGGCATGAAGAAAAAAAAACAAAAAAAAACGAATAAAAAAGAAGAGTAAAAAAAAAGAATGAAAGAAAGAAAAATTCTGATTCTCTCCGAAAATAAACGTGCGGGAGGACGACCCATCAACGCGCGGTACACGACGAATACAAAACTAGGTCAAACGCCCTTAGACCCAAAAAAGAAAGAGGCCGACTATACAAAAAATACCCGTGACCAACTGTTGTTTCGGAATTGGGTCACGTACACGTAAGGGGCTAAATCATCATTGTAGACAGTTTTTTTTTAACTCTTTTCTCCGTGCACTAAACTGTTGTAACACGTGTGTATAATATAATATAATATAATATTCTTTCTTAAAACGGTTAAATTGACCGGAACAAACGAGTGTTTGAAGAAGAAATCTTAAGAATACACGCATATTATGGGATACCACATATCTATTATAACGTATAAGAGAGATAAAGGGATGTGACCAATTGTCGTGCGAGTATGACCCATATATTATTATCTCGGTATACTATTTGTTTTATATTACGATCGTCGACGATATAACATAATAGTCCCGTCGTTTGGGGTTTGAGGTCTACGGCCTCATGCTCGTAAATGTCTTGCCACGGCCTTGGGGTTGAAAAGGATATCGGTTTTGGGAATTCTGAAGCAGACCACAACGTCGATAAACATAATAATAAATCTTGTAGGGGTATATTATTTTATTGTACATAATATTATATATATCTGAACATATATTACCTATATTATGGATTTATGTAACTAACCCGTGTGTATTCGAAAAAAACCGAAACTCCGATCCGAAAAACGTCGTGGGACGACAGTGTATTATGAAAAAAATAGTGTGGTGGTAGGTATTTCTTTACATATATTTTGGCGTTAAGCGTTTTTTTTTCTTTCGTAGAGATTCTATAATTGTTGGAGGTGGCGTCGCATAGGAATATAATAATTTATTATAATACGAAGCATTGCACGGCATAGCCGCGGTGAGATAATAACACTATTATACTGTAGTGCTAAAAAGACGATGACGTTATATAATAACGGATCGGTTATTATGACGTTGCGACACGCCACCAACGACGACGACGACGACGACGACGACGACGACGACAACGACGATAGGGACGCGACGGACCACGACACGACACAATCCGAGCACGTCGATTATACGACGATCGTGTTGTTTTAATGGTGTTAGTTGATTTTTTTTTGACAATGCGCTTACGTAAGGTTCTGTATAACATAACCACCTGGTCGTGGCGTCTAAGTAGTTCACGCGAATAACGATATATAACAGTGATATATACATCACGTTTGAATTATAATATTATAGGTGTTTTAGGAAGGATCGCGGACCGGCTGCCGCACGCGGGAAGAGGGACGCGACGGCAAAAAAATTAAACCTTATGGTGCGCGCGCTGACCCAATTCTCTATCTCGTATATTATTATGTGATAGGACGTTATGTATACGCAAACACGAAGAAACGCCCCGTCGTACACCTATATGTGTAATATTAAAATATTATGTATTATAATTTATAATATATACACGTACAGCAGTAAGCAAGTTGTCGTCGTCGTTATCGTTACGTTATATATGTAGATATTTTCGACATATTATGTACGTACGTCGAGATGTCGACGCGAGACAAAACGCACCGCACCGCACATAGTGCCAAGTCCGTTAAATAAAGCAATTAAAGTAGATATTATGTATATTTGTATTTGAAAATTATTATTGCGAATTTTAATCGACCGAAATGTCCGGAAAACGACTTCATTATAATATTGACGTTTCCGAAAATGGTTTCATACTTATACAATATATATTATAAACTCGGTGCGGTGCTGTACCTCAATAAAACTATCGATGTTGTTATAATAATACACAATATATATATTATTTATAGAAATAGTGTATATATAATATACACGCGCTACGATTCTACTACAGCTATATATCGTAATAATAACTACGACGTTATTATAGTATTACTATCGTCGTCGTAAATCGGAAATGCCGACTGGGTCATACGACGACGTTTCGCAATAACCCCGCATATCTCCACAATGGCACAATCTATATATATATATATATATATATATATATATATATAAATCGGTCCGCGGACTTTCACTGAAACGACTTTTGCGTGGGAGTTTTCAGCGAGCAAGCGCCCCCCGCCGCCCGCGCGAGTAGACGCGTGCCGCGGGGTGGACGAGCGGACGAACGGGCGACGACGGCGGGCAGACGCTAGTCTCAAGGCTGCGTTCCGCCCTCGCCCTATTTTCGCGCGCGCGGGTCAGACGTACCGGAGACAGACGCGGTGTGTGGGTAACCGTCGACGCCGACGCCGCCGCCAGCCCCGTCGCCTCCGCTGCCACCGGTACCTACCCTTCGACCGAGGCGTTTTTTTCGCCGGCAATCGATAACAGCTGATTCCGGTTCGTCCGCCAGCCGCGCCACGCGCCGGCCCATTCAACCGGTGCCCGGAAAACGTCGACGAGGCCGCCGGCGAATAAAATTATATATTTTATACGTGATATATATATATACGATATAAGCGCTCATCTATGATATCTGGACGAGGGCGTACGACACATATATATATATATATATAATATTAATACCCGCGTCAGCCATCGTACGTCGTCGATATCGTATCACGAAAAAGGAACGAATTCGCGGGGTCGTAATAATTGTGATAAAATATATTATAATAATACAATAATTTATGTAAATTGGAGCAAAAGTGAAAACGACCTTGTTTCGCTAGTCGCGACGGCGGCGATGAGCCAATGGTGGCGGAATTGACGGAATCCGTCAACTCGGCGATAATTCTCTCGGATTTCGGCGCCCGCAGATACGCGCGTGATATGTTAGAATATGCGATATATACATATTATTATATATGTTGGTATAATAGTATTATACGCGTATATAATGCTGTGTACATTTGATTTAAGAAGAAAAGTAAATATATGTTGTACTCTTACATAATACTATAATATATTGTGTACAGCGACAATAAAAGTGAACTGACGATATTATACGATGTACAATACGGTGCGAGTGGCGAGTCACACGATGACGTCAATGTGAACGCGAAGGTATAATATTATATCGAGTGCGGTGTCGCGCAAGCTGTTACAGCGTAACATATATATGTGGATGAGGTAAAACGCTATATAGGCATCGTACGATGACGGGTCGGTCCGGACGCGGGGGTAGACGCCCGGTGATCGATCCCTGTAGCGGCGTCGACGGCGGCAGCGTGGTGGCTGGCCGGGACGAAGGGGGTGTGAGCCGGGCGCCGGCGGACGGCGGCGTCGGGCCCGCCGGGGATGACGACCCCGGCGCGTTAACGTCGTACGTCGGCGGGGCGGCGGTGGTGGAGACTTTTACGTTTGCCACGAGCCGCACGTTTTGTGTGCTTGATAAAGTGCTCGTGGCCCTGGGACGAACAAAGGTCGTTTACTCACTTTATACTCTTGCACACCCCCGCTACTGCCACGACCGAAACGACCTATATATGCGCTTGTATGTTATATATATACGCCCTCACTTCTCTCACGCCCTCACTTCTCTCCTACTTCTCCTTTGACTTTAAGTCACCACGAGCGTCTCCCCGCACCCGCTACAAGCCCGTCCGCTCAAAATGGAAGGAAGCCCTTCGAGACTCCTTTTATATATAATATGTATCTATTATAAGTGCGCGCGAGGAACATTGTACGTCAAAATGGATATTTCCTGTGGTCCTCGCCTTTTAATATATTTTCTGGGAAGAAATTCGGACTTACTGCATATCACGAGTCGTAGTATACCGCTCAGCATTTCCGAAGTTTTATCATTACAGCAATTTATTATACATCGATCCGTAGTATCTTTTATAATTTATATTCACTATTTAATGATTCTGAGAAACAACTGTAAGCACATTGCACATATTATATACGTATATTTTTCTAGCTTTTTTGTGTATAATCGCATAATTTATGCGGCATAAATACGTCTATTAATTAAAATATATAAGCTATATATTATTGAATTATTCGATTGTTTTAACACACAGAATATATTATATATTAGTTATTTCCTAAAATTGAGAAAAAAAACCATATAATCTGCACACTCTTGTCGGTTGGAAATGGAGAACGATACAATTTCGTAATAAATACTCAAGTAGGGCCGCAAAAGTACTTTATCTAAATAAACTTCAGCACAAATATACAATATATTATACAATAACGAGTTTCGAGGAAAAATATTTTGCAACTGACAGCAACTACTACAGTGTGCTCGTAATAATAAAATAATAAAATATACGTTATATAATAATGTGTTCATTTTCAGTGTTGTGTATATTTTATAGAACTGTTACTCAAAAAATGATCTCGTTCGAATTGGATTAAAAAAAAATTGAATCCTCAATAATATTACGTTTAGTCGTAAAAAACCTCTTCGAGTCGAAGTATTATAAACGGAGTTCATGGTAAAATAAATGTTGGTTTTGTTGTATGAAGATCCGACGAACGAATAACGAATTCGAAATAAGCTTGCACCGTAGCCGAAACCGTCTACATAATAAATTAATAACGATAAAATGCGACAGACGCGCGTGGGCGTATATATTATATTATAATATAAGGTTTTTTTTTTTGTTTTACTCTTTAGAAATCCTATTCGAAAAACCGGCGGAGAGACAACGTCGACGATAACAATAAACGGTCGGGGAATTTTTTTACGCGTGTAAAAACAATGACCGATGCGATGCGAAGGGGAGCCGCCACAGCCACAGTCGTTGCCTATAATCGTGACCTATTTCCGGGACCCGATGTACGAGCGCACACACACTTCCTGGACGAGAGGCGGACACGAAGACGCCTGGGCGACTGGCCGTGAACTTTCACGCGCCCGATTGTTCAAGGCCACAGCGATTTCTCCGCCGACGGTACCCCATCGACCCCCGCCCCCGCCACTATACGTCAGCTATATTCGTATACACGTACACATACACACATGCGCGCGCGCGTATACGGCGACGGTTTCGTTATTGTACTTTCACTATTTTGGATTCTCTTTGACGCGTGCGCGCTCGTCTAATTATAATAAAATTCGTATCCGCATATATGACATACGCGATACGCCGTCGGTTCAACAAACCGCGCAAATGCACCACATTTCAGAACATTATATTAATATTATTAACGCCGTCGAGATAAACTACGTCGTCCGAGGGACTTTTGAGCAAAACGTGTTTGATAAACGGACGCGAGAAACGTCGCGAAAACCGTCTGGCCCGGGGCCAAAAGAACTTCGGGGAGGCGTAAATAATAATAAACGGGACGGAACGCCGCTGCAATATTGAAGCTGCCGCGGCTCGTATACATGCCTACGAGGTCTTCGGCAAAATATTTTTTACGATTACTATATACCGCGCGTAGATGTCTACACAGCTAGCTAGCATACTGTACGGAGAAAAAAAAACCGTGGCGCGATGATGACACGTAATCCTTGTGAGAAACCGATGGGGGTAAAACGAACGGATGGACGTTTTTGTCGGGTAAAAGGTGTTTTTACCCCCAAAAAAGAATCCTATATA
The DNA here is from genome assembly GCF_020882245.1 of Rhopalosiphum padi. NCBI lineage: Eukaryota > Metazoa > Arthropoda > Insecta > Hemiptera > Aphididae > Rhopalosiphum > Rhopalosiphum padi. The sequence goes on along the minus strand of NC_083598.1, from coordinate 2,933,103 downwards.
ATGTATTTGTATGAAATAAAACGAAGGCGAAGAGGCAGATGTGTAGGAAATGATTTCGCACAAAACATCGATGATGAGTGCGTATATATACGCGGTTCTGACGAGGGTGCACACGCGATTGACCCACTTTAACAGGTTACCTTGTTTTCGCCTTTCTCCGCGGCGGTACAAAAGAATTTTGCGTCGTTGTGTTATATTTTTATCCTTTTATTTAATACATTTTTTTTTATTTTTTTATCTCCTCCCGTCGCTGTAGTTGAGGGTAACAGGTATAACGATATAATATAATAAATAGAATCGGAGATTTGACTTGGTATAATACAAAAATGATTTCCGGTTTTATTTATTATATGTTATTCGCGAAATCCAGATGACGAGTTAACGCTAGTCATCAGGAGCACTCAAGGTCCAATATCATAAAATCATGTGCAAGACTTACGGAATTGTTTGATAATGCATTTTTTGTAACCTTTGTAGATTGGCTTAATATCTTCAGTATCGTCCGATTCGGAATTTGTCTCGTCCGGTTCACACTTTACCCGCAGGTCCAAAGGTTTGGCCTCGATTTCACTAATCATCGCGACGATTACGTCTTTATCCGTTCTCGAGTTTAATACAATTTGTAAACCGATATCCGATTGATAAAAAAAAACACACGAAAAACGGTCACTGTATGTAGCACGCGCGCGCAAGTGCAATAGTAATAATACTATTATTAATAATACAATAAAAGTCGGTATTATATATTTTAAAAAATTTTCCGACGAAAAATGAATTAAAAAAAAATTTGAATACAAATACGAAAACAAATTTTCCTCTGGATAATTTTTTTTCTTTATCGTACGCGGTAATTCATATAAATCAATAGCGAAAACTAAAAAAAAAAAATCAAAAACCGAAAAACAAAATTATAATATTATAAAATACTACTACGTTCGCGAGCACCGCCAATAAATTCACGTACTACAACGCATGACCAGCCGGTAGGTACCCGACGTCGATGAGCCAGCGCCGGAATATGAGAAGCTATACAAGACCACGGGCAACCGGCGGCAGCGCCGGCGACGGCGGCGTTTCCCCCCCGAGCAGTGTGCACCGGGCGGCGCGACCTAAAAACACCGTATGCGCGCGGTAATTATCGTATCCACTGCTTCTCGGCGGTATCGGTTTCGCACAATGTACCTAATATACATTTTTTTATACAAAATAAAAATACTATATTTATCGCTTAACGCGATATTAAAAAATATACGTAATTCGTGTAGTTGTGTTATACATATATTATATATAAAATATAAATATATATAAAACAATGAATATTATACAATGCAATAATATGATAATTTTAATAATTAACTGTCGATTTCGTTCGCATAGATATGATATTATATATTATATTAAGTACGTAAGTATTGTAGCAAATTATCGGATAAATTATAGTATTTATAAATCATACACATCACCAGATTATGAGTAATAAGAAGAAAGGAAGATAAAAAATTATCGAGTTGTTTCACGATGATCGTATTATATTATTCAAATAATAATAAACGTGTGTGATGTTGCAATTTGACCAATGAACAGTGTTTTTCATTGAACACATGTACACGTAGTGTATAGCTGCGGAAGGGCCGCCGACCACCCGACCTGCCAGTTATTTTTAAAATGTCATTTTTTATTTCCAAACGACATAACGTACACAAAATAATATCATTGTAATGTGCAGTACACGATAAAACGTATAATAATTATCTCATAATTTCGTCCAAAATGGGTGTCTACTGCATAATAACGTACAGACAGCCGATCATTAATTAATAATAACACGTACAAGGGCACACGTGTTCTACGATTCGTTTATAATAATCGTTACTATATCGATTTGATATTATTACATATTTCGATATGTGCAACGCTTGTCATATATACTATGATAAAACTTTATCGTATTGTTTCAACTGAGTACCAAATGGTGAGAAAAAAATTTAAAAAATTGATCCATTAAACACCTATTATCATCTACTGATATATTACTATCTCTAAATACAATATCAATATTGTATCGTATCTCAACGGTTTTACATTTGTTATTAGGTGCATATAGTTAAGATTCCTGCAGGATGTGTATGATTGGTATGTTTGAAATTTGATATATTATTATTTATTATAAAAAATATGAAATATTTAAATTTTTTGATTTTTCGGTTATAATATATATTAATAAAAAAAAATCAAATCGCTTTTTTAAAAAAAAAAATACTTTATTATCTATACACATTAATAATTGTATTAACTATATTTCATTAAAAAAATTGTAGTACAAAATTAAGAATTCTTTATCATTAGTAATAATGTATGTGAAGTGTTATATCTAAGTTTTTATTATTTAATTATTTTTGATTTGTCTTAATATATTAAAGTATTTTATAAATTAAGGTAACAACTAGAATATATTTAAATAAAACAAATGTTTGATTGTTCCTATTTTTAATTTTAATATCAAAATTATTTAGTTTATTGCCATTTACTATAGATTCAACTTGACACACTATACACAAAACACGTATAATTATGTATAATATGTGCGTTCACACATTTTAAACGTTCAAAAATGTTATGTACTTCTTTTCAAGTTTTTTGAACAATATTCGGTGTAAATGCATAGAACAAATTAAAATATTGATAATTAATAACGATCGATGTATTATATAAATCATAAATCATAGCGGCAGGGCCAGAGTATAGTGATTTTGCAGCGGTTGCATATTTTCGGGCTACCTCCTGCGGTCAGTATAGAACCAATAAACCAATGATTATATTATTATTATATACGATTAAAGTATTTCGTTCTCGCTCTCATTTAGTCCGAAACTAGGTCAATATAATAGAGATCTACGGCCGAATCATCGTTGCATTTCGCGCACGGATTTACATCCAACCATAACTATATATACATACAATTATAATAATATACGTCTGGTCGCGAGTCCCATTGGTGGTACCACGTTAAACCGTGTTAATCGGATTGTAGATTATGCGTTTATTATTTTGACATCCCAGAGTGTACGTCAGACCGACGAAACGAGTAACGAATATTAATTATTAAGCATTAACGCCGCAACGAGAGTCGTCGATCTCGTCTGGGATTTCACTTTTTTTTCGTTCGTTCTCGTTTTCGCATATTATCTCGACAGGAATAGGTACGAGTCGTTAAACGCGCGCGACTTCACAGCAGCAGCTAATTCGGAATCGACACATTTCCGTGGTCGTTTGTTGAAAACAATGTAAATAATGTATACTATAGTAAAACGCATCGCGGTCGTCGCGGGAAGGCTATTTACGTATAATAATATATTATAGTATTATCTCTGCTGCGGTGTATTCGCGCTCGCAATGTTAAATACTTAATAATAATAATATCATTATGTAATTATGCCATCGAAAAGCTGTTTCTGTACAAAATAATAGTACATAAGCTGCCCTGTGTATACGTAATGAAAATATATTAATGTATTATACGCATATCGATTCGATAACGCGCATTCGAATTTATTTATATTTTTAGATTTTACTCCGTTTATACGGACCAAATAAAATTAAATTTTCGCCAACCGCCATCGGTCAAAATATTGTACGATACTATGATAGTAGTGTAATAATATATTATTATTTATAGAGGTAAACATTTTACACGACGCGTTGGTTGTTCAACGTACGAGTATAAAGGAATTCAATCTTCAAATGCGTAACACATACGCGTGATTAGCTATAGGTAACGTACGACAGCAGAGATATCGGACAACGCGATTTTAAACAATAACTATTATTATTAAAATCAAAACAATAATCGTTTTCGGACGAGTAGCGAATAACTAAAAAAAAATTAGAACGATCGACCCCCGACGGAAACGACGCCAGTGCGTGCATAATGGCTGAAAACGGCTCGTTGCAGTTTACATTGCGTTCGACGATTATAATAATAATAATATTATGTACACGACATCGTACTGCTTAATATATACACGTCACGTAATTATCATTATTATTATTATTCACACCGATATTTCCTAATGACCGCGCGCATGTTTATTTGATAATATCGCTCGTTCGCAGTATATTATTTCTAGTGCGCCTTTTTGGTGCGGGATATTAAAAACAAACAAACGCACAAACAAAAATGAGAGACAATAGAGCGGATAATTTTCTATAAATAACGCGTGTAAATAAGAGCATTAAAAAAAATCGTAATACGCCGACGCACCACCGTCTGAATCATTCACGAAAAAGGGCCCGGACGGTAAAGGGATACTAAATGAACGGCTACATATTATTATTATGACATAGGTATAGGTACAACAGCGCAGCACGGGATCGCGTTCATTTAATATGCATTGTTACAATATAATAATATGTGAACGTATATATTATTATATTATGCGACCTGCACGTCATATTATATACCTGTTGTATAGGTAGATAGGTTTGGTGTGCATGTACGCTTATAAATGTATAATAGTCGCGTATAAATTATTATAATGTGTTATTTGGGTTTTGTTTTGGTTTTTTTTTTTTTACTTATTGCGTTGGGGGAAGAAAATAGTGTGCATATAAGTGTATATGGAGGTGAAACAAAAAACAAACCGGTTGCGTCTTCCTGCCCCCGCCGGGCGCGGGCGTCTCTTCCGCCACGAACGATATTCGTTTTAAGTTATAATAGATTGTACACATATATAATAATATGCTAATTTAACCCTTTTATTTCCATTAATAGTGTATATTTTATTATCGCTTGTGTAGCGCACGCGCGTTAAAATAATAATAGCAAAAATACGAGTATGTGCAATTGGCTCACGTCGATTTGCATTATATTATTTTATAACATTATCATATACTATGCGGACGCGCACGAAAATAATAAATACACACGTCGTAAATACCCTTAAGGTTATGTTTCCTACGAACAAACAAATTAATAAAAAACTAGGAAAATAACATATAACTAAATTAAAACACATGATTGTAAAACCTCAAATCCAAAAGAAAAATGAAATTAATATAAATCACATCCGAATAGAACATTTCTGACTAATCCATGATGGTCAAAAAAGAAGCTCCTCATCGATGTATATTTTTAGATCAAAATTGAAAAATAAAGAGGCAGTCATACTATTTCTATAAAAATTACCAAATATCTATAAAAAAATTACCATTCTATTATAATATTATATTCAGTGGCACCGAACTCCAAAATTTAACCTATGACATTAGACACTTCTACATAAACTATTGACACCCACCTAGGTTAGGTTAATGTAAATTTGTACCTCAATGACAATTTTTATTGGATTGTGTTCCAAAAAATGTTCTGAACATTTATGAAATTATTTCAATGATAATATCTTTTGTTCAAAACAATGTATCGAACAATGCTTGGTTTACACGTGGTTTTGTTCGTATACGGAAACGGACCTATAAAGAACAGATATTGAGACAGATTGTTTCGAGTAATCTTATGTTAGAATAATTCTAGGAAATAGGCTAGATTGATTGACATCACACAATTCACACATCAGGCTCAATAATATTTTCAATAAGCAGCGTTGCAAATAATGATAGCTGCTGTGTAACATTTTTCACACAAAAAAAATCATAGAATGCTCAAGAGATTTTTCCTCGGAATCGAGCAACTACACCATTATCCGCCAAATTATTGCACGGGAAACACGGTTAAACATCATTCATAGGTAGAGATTAAAAAAACCGAGACCCCAAATAATACATTCAAAGTTCTCCAAAAATTAAAATAATAATAATTTTTTTATGTTATTGATTGGAACTTTTTGTGTAGGAAGATTTTAGTTCCCCTAAAATGCAATCATTGCCTATGCAAACACTGTACGGTTATATGGAAATCTGCAATAACATACACTAGAAGTTAGAACCTGTATACCTACGTAATGCGTATTAATATGATATATTTGTATTTATTACGACTTGTTTCTCCTACGGTGTACGAAATATGTGCGACTTCCTGCGATATTGGAATATAAACAAAAATAATAAATAGCATGTCTACGCCATGGGAAAATCGACGAACGTGGTATCGATTTAGGCATACGAGAGTTTAAAAAAATTAGGCCCATATTATTGTTGTTAATATTTTTATTATTATTAATATGACTAATGTTTCGGCAAACCCCGTAATACGCGTTTTCTGAATGAAAAAAATACTAAAATACTAAACAATATTCGATATCCAATACACGCAACACGCGTATTATTATTACACGCTAAAAATGCCGTATAAATATAATTAATACCAGACGTAAAAAATAAATGCCGTTTGGCAGAAAAAAAATCGTTAGATTTTCGAATTATATTCTCCGACCTATATGTAAGGTAGATACGCAATGTGTATATACAATTATTTATAGGCTTATTATAGCCAACGAATTGTAAATTGTATTAAATAAAAAAAATATTAATGTTATCAGGAAGAACGTTTATATTTATTAATCTAAATATAATAATAATAAAAAAAGAATAAATAATATAAATCAAGCATGGTGTCCGTGAACTATAACTTTTTTTACATACGCTATGATAATATAAATCGTTTCTAAATCGAAAAATTCGTTATAGTTTTAAGACAGTATTTGAAAAATTTAATTTCGGATTGTGCCAGACCACCATAGTTCATCATACATACTTTAATATATTAATATACGAGTGTTGTGTATAAACCGTAGGTGCACTTTATTTTTTAAGACCTCGGCCCATAGATTTGTATGCGCAGTTATTATATTTTTTATATTGCCGGCGATATCGTACTTTTTTTTGGCTGCAACAATTCGACACGGTCGTATTCACTCATTTCACCCCAACATCGACGGTTAGAAAGGGTGATTTAATATGGTTACATTCATCTTCAATCAATTTTTGTTTTTGAAAAAAAAAATGTTTTTATATAGGTAGTTTAAAGTATATGTTTAAATAAAACACAACATTTTTGCCAATAAATCATAAAAATGATTCTATTTTTTATTATAGTGTTTTTTTTATTAATTGTATAAATAATATAAATTACAGTTTATGTATTTTTAATTTTATATATAATCAGAAGCTAAATATTTTTCAAAAAATTTTGATAATTTGTTTATTTTTTTATATATTAATAATTTAATAATAGCGCTTTAAGTGCGAAATAAGCTTAGGAAATTCAGACCAATTAAATGAGTATAATAATATTTTAGACTAATATTAATTGTACAAAATATATTATAGGTAGCTTATAAATACTATAGATATTTTATTACATTTTTTCTTTTCCTTAACAGTATATTGTAGGGAATTTAGATTGTGATATTTGTTGAAAAACCGCGCACTTAATCATTAGGAAATTGATTTAAGATATCGTTTGAAAAATAATAATATTAGTAATAATGTATTTTGTGTATGCATAAAATATATAATAATATATATAATATAGTGACTTCCAATTTGTGAGTGACAAAAATGGTGGGGATCACGTAAGAACTAACAAAATCCACACCATTCAGGTCTCACGAAATTTGAAAGACCCTGTTATATACCTATTCACGCTGCAGCACTATATTTCAGTATACCTATACATAATAAATACTATTATACCGTTGCATCTAAAGACGCGGCCGACGACCCGGACACGATGCGCTGCAGACGAAATAATCTTTTGTCGCTGCACACGTATGCGATTACACCTACCGTATGCGCTTATAAAGTATAATAAATATACTGTTACGTAAGCAGTATTATACGAATACGAGTAATAAAATATGTGAAACGAAAAAAGGGGAAAAAAGGTCGAGATGATAATATATACAAAAACAATAATTACCGACAGTAGTGGTGGTGGGCGGTGGGAATGATGACGGTTGGATGGTTTGCTTACCTGAAACAGATGAAAAAAAAACCAAAACATTAATAATTGTTATATTTACGATTATTATAATATATTATTGTCATTTATGTATTTTGTTAACACGCTAATTATCATCATATATAATATATAATACTGTAGTAATCGTGGCGCGAGAGACGTTCATTATATAGTTTATGTTTATAATATATACATCGCTCACACGGTATATGTACATAATATATATTCTTCTTATTATTATACGACACACACATCGCGCTGGACTTAACGAACGCGCATTGTTACCGATTATTCCGTCAAAAACGAGTCGATATACATGTATATAATATATTGTATACCTACCGAGGGAAATGTTTCGGGCGGACCGTCGTATAAGCTATACTATTATTATATACATATTATATATATATATATATATATATATATTGTTGGTGTGATGACGTACGTACACACCCCGAGTCAGTCGTTCACATGGAAAAAGGGTAAAAAGACACAAAAAAACGCATTATATACCTATCGGCATTCCCCCATATTCGTTTGAAACGCGCCGTAGTTCCATGACGTCACCGTGCGCATCTATTCAAAATATTAGAAACAATAATATTACAGGTAACGCGCTGCGTTTATTTGCAGATTTTCACGAGAGCTTGCAAGTTCGTACTTAAGATATTATATATACTTTAATAGTGTGTACCTACTGCAGTTATCACTTATTATTTATTTTAGAGGTTTTACCTTGATGGTGACCAATGCAATATTTTTTTTTTTTGCTATTTGTATAATGATATTTATTTGGAATAAAACACATATAATTCTAGAAATAAAATATTATTACTATTATAAAAACGTATACTTATTGTTATTTTAAAGTTCGAGTCCACCACATCTATATGCATTTATTGCATACTTTTTCAAATTATTTACGATAGTGTATGCCAAGTCGGCGAGTGCCGAGTTGTACCATTAAATTATGTATATTCTACAAGTTTCACGGCATAGTGATTAAATTACTGTTTTTTGGCATGTTTCATTTAGGGCGCGTACTTCAGGCGTTTTAACGAAATACAAAATATTTCTGGTCAACATCATATATCATTTGGTCAGCAAATTTTAACGAGTCTAGATCCTACGATCGCTACATCAACACCACACGGCATATATAACGTTGTAGTTCACACTAGCATTATTGGAAAACAATTGCCAATTCTTTTTTCATGTATAATACGACATTTTTTAAGTGCGTATACATTTTGTTAGTAGGTAGGTTATTCTACATATTTCGAGGCAAGCACGAAATTATACACATCACGCGTAGTTAACGCGATGTTTCGAAAAATCGAACGTCACTGCCGTTGCGCAGGTCTACACTAAACATAACAATAATAATAATAATATAATATTATAATAATATATGTAGTAACATTTAAAAAATACTATGTGTATGTGTGTAAGTCGCTGTGCGGTGATTTCCAAACGTCGTCGACGCGTACACGCCATCGCCCCAGCGTAAACAACGTGTTGATGCGGTAATTATTTATTGTGTTTTGTACGAATTTTTTTTCATTCCGTTCGTATCGCGTAAACAACCGTTGTGATTATTATTATCGACCGTCAGCGAAATCCGGAGACGTGCGCACATATTATTATACACTATTGCATACTACACGCCCTCACTGCCGATTGTTTATCCGATTTATTTTTATTTCATTTATTTTTGACGCTCTAAACTCGCCGCAAACGGTATTATTGTTATATATATAATAATAATATCATATTGTGCGCAGCTAAAATACAATATACAAATATAATACTATTAAACTGTTATTATTTTACATCGTTTCCGCCGGTGCGATACTCACTATGACACTATTATTATTATTATTAAACAATAAACATGCAATCGATAATTAATTGGGTATATTAATTCTTATATATAATTACATACACAATTGATAATATTATTATCCAATCCGTAATATTTGTTATTTAGTACAGTCAGTGGCGTGAGCAACGACTTGATATGGTGGTGAAATGGGAAGTGTTGGGGATATCATTAAGCTAAACACTAATATTTATTACGTTTTAAAAAAAAATATTTCATTATTAATATTATCCTTATTTTGTTCCTACTATAATTCTCGTTACATAGTAGTGTAACCAGTAGTTATAAGTAGGTACCTATTTATTAATTTTGACTAACAAACTTGTAATTATTAAATATTTTTATTTACTACTAAGTACTAATACGTATTTATTAATAATGAAATACGTAACTATATTTGTGGACCAGAAGTTATAATTATTGTCATTTTTCATTGAGATAACTTATCATTTATTATTACAGCAAACGTTTTTGCTGAGAAATTTCATTTTTAATAAGCACGTACAAACTAAATATCATGTAGACAAACTGGAGGTCTAAATATCGAAATCATGTTTAAACTATATAAAAAAAAATGGCACATGGGGATCCCCTCATCATTCCACACGCTACTGGCTACAGCCTATAGGTGGGTAGTATCTGAATGCGATCTCTGTTTACCTAATAAATGATATCACTATATTATATGTGTACGTCGAATATAATAATAATATAGGTAGGTGCTGATATCGCGAAATTACAGTATAATAATATTTAAAAACGGATAACACTTTTGCATAATATATAGTAAAAAACTAGGTTGCCGTCGTTACGCGTTGTTGTATATTATCATCGCAATATGTGCTGCAAGCGCGGGGTGTACGCATATAGCATACTTTTTTATAGGTATGAAATTAATATGTGCGAACCGACGACGACTCTGGAAATCTGGTTTCGTGTCAAGGAAATCTGGTCGGCGGAAGACTGTGCGCGAACGTTGTATTTGTATACATTATATTATTTTATAATAATAATAATAATAATATTATATATTACACTCGCGTTGTCGTCGTCGTCATAGATACGCACACACGCACACAATCATCGCACAGACACACTTTCTTTTTCTTCCTATAAAGCGCACGCAGCGCGACCACACGACCACGCGATTTGATTCGCGTACGCGTGGCGCCGGGTTTTCATCGGTTCCCTCAACCGCCGGCTGTTTACCGAAACCCCAGAGTTTCTCATCCCTTATTTCCAGCGCCCACATGCACCCCATATTTCCGAATAAAATCCCAAACGACGACGATGACGACGACGACATAATGTACCGCCCACTGACCGCGGTCATGGAAATTTTTTTCCTCCGGATCGCCCTTCCTCCCACGTGTGTGAGGGTTGAAGAAAAAATAATGAAACGTCCGCTGTCGCCGTATGTGGTATGTTTATACAATATATTTATGTATATATGGTCGTCGTTAAGGTGCTATTGGCCTTGAACGAGTTCTGTGATCTTTCGCATCGACACACGCACAAGCGCGCGACTCTCCGGTTCGATTTTTCTCATTGTACACTCGTTAGTAGTTTTGCGCGTCGCTATTCTATAAACCAATACATATGTATACAATAACGTATCGCCTCCGCCGCACACACCGTGTCCGCAGTGTGTCTAGTCCGTAGGAGCTGTTGCTGCTGCTGCGGAGACAACAATACACCGGACTCGGGAGTCGAACAATCGCGCCACTGCCGAAGTGCACATAATATTATTGTATACACGCCTCTATACACTTATAACATGTACCTATATATACGTATTACGTGTAAAAGCAGTTGCGATTCATAATAATAAAATATATCCATTTTCTGGTGGCGAGAAAAATCGTATTGTATATCATCGCCATCGTCATCGTCGATGTAACATAGGTATAACTCGTCTAGCGTACACACACATTTATATATATATATAATAATAATATATAATGTAATATGTATCTATTATAGCGGGAGGTACCTTTGGAAATGTTCCTTTTCACTCGTCGTCGCTATATAATTGCATTGTCAACTCGCCACACCTCCTTCGTTGAAATATTATATATATATATATATATATATATTCAAGGACCTTCAGTGTAATAATTTAATATTATATACTACATACGGCGGTTGAGCCACTGTATTTTCCCGTTTTTTTTTTGTGGGTTCCATACGGAAACATGATGAAGAATATATCTAGGTAGTCCACCTTATTTATGTAAGCTTTGCCTTGTTTCTTGAAAGAATGACATCAATAAATCATGCAACAAACGGCAAAATTAACACTCGTCCCTCTCGGAGCTGGTGTAGCAAAGCAGTCGGTGATATGTTTCATTTCCACCTATCATAATTTTCTACAGCTGTATATTCTAATACGTGAAGCAAGACTTTGAAAAAACGTCACGTGATTCGATGAATTCGACGGGTCTCGTTTCGCTCGCCGCATACATTTTTCACCGTATCGATTTTCAACATTTCACGTACGCTTTTCTGTACAGCATAGTCTTTCCCTTTCAGTGTACTTATTACTCTTTCCAAAAAAAAATATATATATATATGAAGTGATTCATTAATGTGTTCACTCTTTTAGCAGTAATGATAAAAAAAACTTGATATAGCAAACGGTTTCGCATACACAATATACCTATACTACATCTTATACGAATCAATATATTATTATAGTACATTATAATATAGTTATTAACGCGTCGAATGTCGAACAATACACCGATGGAATACCACATATTACATTGACTTGCCAGTAAGTATATGTAATATAGAAAACAGAGTGGCACTAAACGGTTCTTTTTATTATTATTGAAATTGTACGACACCTTTAATTTATATTGGCGGCCTCTTAATAACGTCTAAACGATTCTATTTTTTTGTAGCATTCAAAACTTAAAGATAAGGATTAGAGAACGTATACTGTTGTATTTGTATACGTAGTATAATAGTGTTTAGCACGTGAGGCTTGAACACAACAAGGAAACGCGTAAAGATAATTCACATACAACAATATGTAACGTATGATACAGTAATATATACGCATATACCTTTTAGTAAATAAAAGGAAATGAGTATAAGCGTATATAGGTTATAAATACGGCATACGCGTATCCTTTTACCGTGAGCGGCATTTGAAGTTGTACTGTTATTGCATGTGACCTTACCCAACTATTACCTACATATATGAGGAATAACCATAAAACGGTGTTTGAGAGTGTAAACACGACGGACGCCGAAAAAAAGATTTACAACTGTACTCGGGAAGGGTGAAAATATTTTCGAGCGGTATCGCATTGTTGTACTTTGATAATTCGAAACGGACACATAAGAGGGAATATCGTGTATTATAGGTATGAACATAATAGATCGCCCGCCCCATTGACTGACAGAAAGGGGTCTACGATTTTTTTACCAATTTTCTGTATTTTCTTGATATATTTTTTTTATGTATATATTCTCAGTCGACAATTTGACATATTTTATACAATATCACATAATGTACCAGTTCACTGCAGTAAATCGCGATAATAAATAATAATAATCAATATCATATACGTAATCAATATAACCATTATTATGCTTTGTATAAATTATATTATTATTCGTGTTTTTCGTGATCACCGACAAAATCACCGACGCGCAATGTTCCATGTTATTTTTTAAACAATTCGACGAGATATTACAAACTATACAATATGATATTATATTGGATTGAACGCCAGAACGCGTATATATTTTTACCACAAATGTTTTTTTTTATATTTATTTATATAGGTCACTGCAGTGCGCATTTCCTGACCGTGGAAAAAATACTCAAAAACAAATAGCGATTTCTTTCGCGTACAGTAAAAGTAGTACCTACTTAATGTATACGAATTATACGCACGCGTCAATTTCCGTCGCTATTGGTTTCGGTGTCGCAAAATAAAAAAAAAACAGAGAGGGAAAACTATATCATCATCGTGTATACTACAGAGTATTGTCTATCGTGGTGCTCGTCTCCTAACCTAACCCAATGTCCGACTGATAATAATATATTATGTAATCATTAAAAACATAGACTTTTAAAACTTTCTCGACCATTTCGGTCATTTCACGCACCAAACACACTCAAAAGTATAATCGGTGATTCATGTGAAATATGTCCTGAATTTTCCACGAGGAACGTCCGAAGGCAGCTATATATTTGTTTTATTTTTTATTTCTGGTATCGAGAGTATGACTGTTTGAGCGTTATAGTAACTGATGTGATATATGGATACACCAGATCTTAGTATGATTTCATAAATTTTGGATAAGAATAACGTATTTTTTTTTATCAAGACTGTGACAAACTCATCGAGACGCTCTATGCGTACAATGAAATATAAATTTACAGCCGGCCGTGTTTTTTTTCTTTCTCCACAAAGATTTGTTTTATTTCTTGTTTTTTATGTTACTATACGCAGATCGCCCGCAGTATTTGGTTCATTCGACGGTTAGCCGTAAGCCCGCAAGTCGCAACTCGTAGACCGTATAGTAATAATAATAGTAATAGTATAGTTGACGCAGTAGTAGTTGTAGTAGGTAGTAATAGTTGTTGTAGTAGGTAGTATATAGGAGTCGACCTAATTATAGTCGACGATATTATAATGATAATATTATTATGTTTATATGTATGTGTATAAATAATACATGAACGACAAGCTAATTCCTAGTGCGCGGAGAATGTATACATAGGTAATACATACACACACAAACACATTTCATATTATTATTATATAGTGAAAACGACTGTGGCGACCGGTACACCTTGACACGGGCGCGCGCCGGCTCGGTCGGCAGGTATGGAGCGCGCGTACCGTATATATATGTATAATATTGTTAGGAAACTACCTGGCCCGTGGAGGCCAGGAAGTCGTCGTGCGGATTATGACATCGATGAAATTGAAATGGGAAAAATAAAAATGTATACAAATATAAAAACTGCGTGCGCCGCCGCAACACACTCACCGGAAAAAGGAACGCGTTGTGCGCGCGTCGCCCGCACGAGTTGTGTTGACCGAGTGAAAAGTAAAAACATTAAACTAGTATCACATACATAAACATGTGATCAGTCTACGGAAATTATTTAAAATGTAATCTTTATCCTTCGAATCGGATCGTCAGCTACGGTTCGTACTGTAGATATTATTAAAATACACGCGTAATTATCAAAGTTTCTTTTGAGTTTATATTCGATTCACGCCAAACACACGCTGTATATATAATATGCAATTAAATGCATTCTAAAGGTGTTTCAGACTATTAATTATTTATATTTTATGTAAAACTATTAAAAGTAAATACATACATAAATTTTAATAACTCAGAAACTGCTCTTATTCGTATTTTTATTTAGACGCATCAAAAATGTACAAATAAATAATCTGTTTCATAATTCATAATAAAAAGTGGCGGTTTTCATTTGAAAAATATAAATCATTAAGTTACAGCAGAAAATGTTAAATGGGTATAAGATATCTAAGTATTTTAGAATATGATCTTTAAGTTTACTTAAAGTATTTATAATATAAAATAATTCTGAAATTATTAGAATTTGAATAAATAGATAAGAAGGGATTGAAATTACCATTCTTTTTGATGATACACTGGTGATGTTTGAATGTGTGATGGAATATGATGGATTTAATTATTATGAAGTGTATAATACGTTATTTTCTATATATAATCGATTAAAATGACGAAATTATTGAGCAATTGATATAATCCGGTTAGATAAGTTTAGGACCTATACTGCAAATGTCTCGCCGTTACGTACGCACACTGCACATATGTCGACGACTGGGTCTTCGATTACTTTTCACACATCTCGTTTGCAGTTGTCGCGTAAGTCTGCCCGCGGCTATACTGTGGACTGGACCGTTGCAGTTCGTAGTGCTTTGATTTGCACATCATAATAACTATTAAATCTCGACAGAAATGTTCATATAATATAATATTATACATATAGGATCTAAAATATTATATTTTAACTTTTTGGCGTGATCATTAAATGGTCATATTTCCAAGGTATTTCACCGCGGTTTATGTCGCAAAAATAATATCCCTATTCACAATAATATGACTTACATAATGGGTTGAGCACGAGGATATTATAAATTATTATGATTCATGAGTTTATGACATACCGCGGCTGTGTTAAAATGTTCAGCGAATATGTGATAAACACTGCGTATATCTAGGCACCCACACTAACTGGTATTCATTCGATCGCGCCGTGGTGCATATGCGATATAATATTATAATATTTTGCTCGAAATAATATTTGGTCAGATCGTATATATAGTACATATAATAATACAAAATAAACAAACTATGATAATCCTCAGACGAACTCGATTGGAATAATAATTTCCAGCGCCAACGGCGTCATACTTAAGAAATTAATTAGTTGTTGGCATCTATAGTATTATTCTGTATTCATTCTGAAACTGTGCACACGTAACATGTAAATAATCGTCGTCAAATCGTAAAGGTGTAATATGTATCATATTAATATTGCGTATGAATGTATAATATTGTTTTTAAAATACATTCTACACACGAGATCGTCATCATTTATTGCTGAAAATGTGCGATACTGCTACGATAGTATTGTTATTTTAATCATGCCGACAGTGGCTCATTATATACGTCATGTGCAAATATCTTTGTAGTTGCCATCAGCTGTGGGGTAAGATCAGCGTACAATTACTATAATCCTCATACAACCGTAGGAAAATAATGTTGATTACAAAAAACGTGATTTGGGCGAGTCGCTACTGCCGTCGTTAAACTGCACCAATCATGTTATAATCATATTTTACTCTGTACGTAATGTATTATTACCTATATATTTCGCAACGCATTTTGGAGAAAAATTTAAAAAAAACACGACTTTAAACAGCAATTGCGCGTGCAGTGCATTATGTGTTAGGTAAATTGAGAACAGACGGTGCGCGTCTTCACATCAACTGTAGGGCGCGAAGGACGTTGGCATTAACTAAATAGCGTAAATATAATATATTGTTTGGACGCAAAATTGAAAGTATAACGGATTTCTGAAATTATGAAATGAAAGCTGCTGTAGTAATAGCTACTCCGTACGAAGGTTATGTTCGCGCGGCTTGACCGTGTTTAAAATAATAATATTCGTTCGACCCGCGCGGACCTTTTATCTATTTTTACTGTAATAATAATTTATGTCATCCTGCAGTAGTATAACCATATTATTTTTATAAATTTGCAGTGGATTATTTACGAAGAGGTTATCATCCATAATTCATATTTGAAAATTATTTCAAATACTTCATAAAACTTATTGAAATTTCTTCGATTTCAATAAAATGTAAAGTTGCAATCACTATAACTATAATATACTCTCTACATTTCAATTACAATATATAGGTGTATAACGATAATTTTATGTAATTAAATATCAGAAGTCATAAATTTTAAGCTGTTACAGTTTTAAATTGATGCTGTACATTTATCGTACCTATATATCGACTATCATAGTAATGAATTATTGAATAAGCACCAAATACTATTATAATGGTCTCTGCTGCTACCCGTCCTGCCCATGTGGTACAACTATCATTAGCCTACTGATTAATGTCGTGTGTGTATATATATACTATATAGGTAATACAATATGCCCATCACGAAAATATCATAATCATAATAATGACATAATTACGATAACATAAAACGCGACGACGTCGTCCTGAATGTGTGTACTACGATTTGCCAATGTGCAGCAATACTACGCGTAAAAGTGAATGTTATAATACTCGCACGCTGCAGGTCTCTTGTTATAATATACACAATGCACGAGACTTAGTATTAAAGGTACGATAGTAATGTCTTGTGTAGTTACTCCTCCTCTCTATACCGTTGACGTTGATTAAGAAATCGAGAAAAAATCAAGTTTATCGCGTATGTTTCGTTTCGGGTGTGCCCTCATCTGCTATGTAGGTGGGTAATACATTATTATAATATTGTTGTATTCTCGCCGTATCAAAACGCGGAACGCTGCAGCGCTGTATATATAATATTATGATATAATAATTGTCGGTTTAGCTGGGGAATCGTGTTTACGTTACCAAAAAATCACAGAAGAAAAATTATAATTTTTATTAAGCGAATCGACCGTGACACATATACTGTATAATATGATGTGTAATGTACAGTGTTAAACCTCCGCCAATTATGTATGTGCGTGTAAATATAATAATATCGCGTGCGACGGGGTCTAGCCACGCAATAAATTATTATTTGTATATATTTCCTTTAACTTCGCGCGGTAACGAGAGCGAGACGTGCGGTTTTGCGCAACGACAGAGTTTTGCGGGTTCTTTGCGGAAGGGTGCAATGCTTGTGGCTTCTGCGGGTGGTTAGGAGAACAAGTAGTGGGGACGGGCATACACAAAAACGTGTGATGCGAATAATATTAGGTTGTTGAATATCGCATTTAAGGTCTGAATTTTCAAAACCTCAGCACTATATTACCAATATATTCAGAAATTGTACTGGATGAATGCTAAAACGAAATAATAATAAACCAAAAAAAAAATGATCAAGAAATATGTATAGAAAATTTATTATAAATGAGACGGGGTAGGGATGAAATCGGGGGAGTATTTATGTAAAAAATATACTTTCAATACATATAATATGCTTCAGATTTCTGTAAGATATGTTGTCATAATATAGTTCTATCGATCGTGTTTAATATATATTATCACTTATTAGTATACAGATTGATGGCTAGCGGAGAGCGTATGTAAAACCCCCAAAAATTATATTTAAATGAAAAATTAAAACACGTTACTAAAAAAATCCTACCTATAGCTACTCACTTGTCTCACTATATAATAGACAATTATTTATATTTTATCTGTGCAACCAGTTTACACGCAAATATAGGGTTATAGACGCGAATGCACTCGACAAAGGCATTGCGGTCATCGACGTCTCGTGCAGCCCGCCACATTGTAAATTTATTGTAATAATAATAATATACATCATACAGCGAGTGGTGCGGTGTAAAACATTAACGGTGCACCAGTCTGTGAGTAGGATGCGTACAGGAGGCATACAGGTACACCGCACCGGAATCACCTACCCACACAGCACGCATACGGAGTGTTCGATTTCAATGCGGCTCGCGAATTTCGTACACACGATTACACGCGATTGTATATTAATAGTATTAATACGATAATCCGCACGGATCGTAACTATTTGTGCGTGTATATATTATCATAATATACGTCATAATTATACTTCACTATCGCTGTTTCGAGTATATATATATATAGTGTATATAATACTATACTATTATGCGTGATATATACATATTATAATACAGGAGTCTGCGGCAGGCTACGCTCAAAAACCGCAGACGGACACTGACCGAGTTTCGCGTGAACAAACGTATTATTACGAAAGTTCTGTGTTTACAATATTTTATAAAATATTATAATATGTTTAATAGTCTTATAATCGTTACAATGATGTAATAATGTAACAATATTATTTATTGCAATATTATGTTCGCTTGTCCGCTAATCATTTGCAGTTTTTGATACATCGTATTCAATACCCATATATATATTTATATACATATATATGCATAATAATATATGTTTTTCACCCGGTACATTGTCACGGTGCAACGTACAGCGAGGTCGCGAAGAAATCGCTTTTTTATTATAAGATGGAACGCTGTTGTCCGTAACGCGTATAAAAAACCGTGGCGGCGGAAACAACAAAAAAAAAAAAAAAACGAAACGAAACGAAACAAAACAAAAACCGAAAACTAGGACGAGCGAACGGAAGAAATCCGGTCATAAATTTTTATCGTTTCTCGTCTATTACTATATATTATATTATTACATTAACGAACACATGGGTGATGTACCACACGTGGTCTTAATTATTTTAATGTCACCCCTAACCAAAACACTGAAGAATACATCATAATCAATAATGAAAGTCGTGTTCTTTCTCGTTATTATAATATTATGATAACACCAAATGATGTTCGTTTCGTTTAATAATAATTGCCATAAACAAATTCGATTTTGTTGTATACAGACATTGTTAGAAATCAGTTGAAAAAATGTACTTGCCAATTTTTGAGGAGTTAACTAAAGTGAGAAGCAAGAAACTGCGAAGAAATATGTTGGTTATACATACCATGTATACTTAACAATAATAAAGATATTTTCCGGTCGCGGATCGCCCTATATACAACCGCTTGCCTGCTACCTATTAGAACGATGGAGTACACGTTTGTGCGATTGTGTAACTGCGGTGTCGTGTGCGCGCGCGTTTTAAAATACACCAGACGGCGTGCGAATATCCGTCCCGTTTGTGTTTATACGGCGACGTTGTAAAAGTGAAAGTACCGCGACGACGGTGTAGTGTGTTCGGACGTGAGCTGCACAGTCGTGGTGTAGCTTTTTTTTTCGCTTCTATTTAAGTATGCCAAGGTTTATAGCGTACACGGCGCACACACACACATCGCACGTGTATTTATATTTATATATATATAATAATAATGGGA
This sequence comes from Rhopalosiphum padi, assembly GCF_020882245.1. NCBI lineage: Eukaryota > Metazoa > Arthropoda > Insecta > Hemiptera > Aphididae > Rhopalosiphum > Rhopalosiphum padi. The sequence goes on along the minus strand of NC_083598.1, from coordinate 2,912,685 downwards.
ATAATAATAATAATCTACTATGCCACCGCTGAGTTTGTAAACCGCGACGACGAATGTGACCCTATCCGGACATCTGAACGCGCGAGATTGAAATGCGTCACACGCGTCTGCGTTAATAATAATAAATAACAATATTATACTATACCCGTAGTATCTTCCTTATAATTGAATATAGGACGTATGGAGTTAATGAAAAAAAAACGAAACGTTTAAACGACAAAAATCGCACTCATTAACCTGTATAAATTATACGGCTATGATGCCAGCAATATTGTTACAACGTACGAGCGCCACCGACGCAATCGGATTGCGACATGGTGTGTATATTAAAATAAAATTAGTGTGAACTGTAATATTTTTTAAAAATTTAAATTTTCAAAAATCATGCTGTTTCACAATATAATATTATATGTCCAAGCTGATGAGAAAATCTCACCAACAACAATAATAATATATGATAATTGACTGGTATAGGGGTTATTTCTGGGACTTAGTCACCCCCCTCCCAATTAAATTCTACACACAGTAGTGGACTGCTATAGATGAATAGCACCTAATCAGAATGAGGGCACCTTTTTTTTGAACTGATGCATGTCTTTCCAAACATTTAACATTTAACATTTGTTTGCGTTGAGTTTTGCGGATCCGTACCATCTAGGATATATAATATTATATAATGAAAATGTATTGAATAACCTTATGTGTGTGTAACTAAAAATCTCAAATTTGAGGAGGAAACCCGTCATCGAGTTCTTAAACTTTATTATTACTAGGAACGTTTTGATATATTGTAATATGCATTATAAGATAATATACCATGCAATGAGGGCCAGGTAAACGACTGCCAAAGTAATTCTACTATTATCGTAAACCAGGCGAAATCTGATAGGAAACACGGGGAATTTTTAATTTTTTTTTTAAACGTTTAAGAATATTATAAACTACGACGTATTTGACATTTTTTTATGATTACGTATCAGTATTAATTGTTCTTTAAATTTAAAAAAAAAATTAAAAATTCCATGTATTTCCTAAGATATTGTCAGCAGGTTTATGATAAAAGTTCATTCTTTTTTGTTAAAATTTCCGGCGTACATATTACTCGTCAAATTTACACACATACAACACACAAGTAAATACATATATATATATGTATTTTATAATATGCTGAAGCATACGCGTTATTATATGTACGTCGCCGGACCAAATGAAATTATTAATGCGATCGCGCCGCCGCTGCAGCGGTCAATACCACGAAGCAAAGTATACGACGACCGGTTGGGTGGAAAATTCAGCCGTCGTACACCGAACGCATCCTGAAAGGAAAACGTCTCCAATACATGCGTACAATATATAATACACCGTATATATATTATATATATGTGTATATACACTAGCGATGTATATAATAGTAATAATAATAATAATAATAATAATAATATTAACGTACACAATATTATAATAATAAATATAATTTTTGTTTGGTCGCTGTAGCAGTCAGTCAGTTGAGAACGACAATAGTTTGCTGGGCTGTACACAATACGGTTATTCAATACCTATTATATTCGATCATATTACAACAACACCAACAAGTGTAGACGATTTTCTTCTCCTCCTGCGGCAGTTAGACAGGCAGTTTGACGCGTACGTATTTGTATACATACATATACCTATAATACAGGTGTACATTGTGCAAAGTCGGGAAAGCCCGAGAAAATCGCACTCATGTATTTGTAGATAAACAAAATCATTTGATATTTACGCGTGTTGTGGATATTAAATTTAAGCTTCCCCGTCGTTCATGTTTGCGGTGAACAAACGCAAAATTTAAGACAGTACCTAATTAAACTCAACGAGCACGTGCACACATAATAATATTATATATTATAATATATGATGTCAACGGCTTACAGTTATGTAGTGTTTTTGTTTTGATTCGTCATTGTAGCAGAGTAGCACTACCATTCCAATGTTAAGGCTAAGTCACTAGGACCCATGATTGCGTAGGTATATTATTAATTATTAGTTAATGATTCATTATGAATGATTGCGAAAATGAAAATGTTTGTAGTAAATGATCAACAAATGCGTAAATATCTGTAAAATTATTGCACTAAAAGTTAAAACGTACAATGTACTATATTGGTCGTGACGAAAAAAAATAGCAAATTAACTCGAAATTCAACACTTTGTCGTTCGCGCGTATCCGGTTCTATGATTAAATCCAAGTCCAAGCGATATATAATTTTAAAACAACACGCAGTGCGCACGTACGAATATTAAAATAACCATAAAAGTAAAAAGCGCGTGGCTAAAAATATGTAGACTACCTATATTATAGTATTTTAATATATTGTATAAGTATTATGTTCAGGCAGTCAATTATTAACATCATTATAATTCGTACTATAGGTGTATCAATCATCCAATTACGATTGAAGCTTAATTATTATTGTGTCAGTTTTATATGAAAACAAAAAAAAACCCAAGGTGTAGTGGTATGTTATTTATAATTAATATAACATTATTAAATTATTATATATATACATATATTTATACTTTTATGGTTCATATTTTAAATATTTAAATAAGATACTATAATAGTTTATCATATCATATTATTGATTTGACGGTATAATTATGGTGGAAATTAATAAATTATTTTGTACACAATTTAAAGAAGAAAAAAAACATTTGGAACAATGACCGATAAAATAAACCAACGTAAATTTGGCATCGTTTTAGCAGTTACCACAAATAAATAAATATATTAAATTGGATTTAACAGTTTTTTCACTGAATATAGGTGGTTGTTTTTCAACCAAAAAAATTAATTTTATTATTTTTGAAATTCAAATATTGAGGAGAAAATATTTTGTATTTTAAATTTGTATGGAACAAAAATTAAAACGACACAAACATTAAATTTTATCGTTTTTTTTAACCTAAATATAAAAACAGAAACTATAAATCAATAGAATAATAATATTTTTTTTTTTAATAGTTTTATTTATGTATTGTGTTTAGTGTAAAAACGGAAGAGTATTGCAAATATGTAGACGGAAATATAAAACCAACACAATTACAATCACAAGATACAATATGATGATGTATTATATAAAGTTAATAATAAGTAAATATACAATAATATACACACGTAAACACGCCAAAAAATGGTATACTACTAAGACATTTAATTGGCTATACAGCAAACGTGACATTTCCCAACAACACGTCGTCACACGTGTGAAGAATATTAAACTTTACAGTCACGTGATCTACAAGTTTACCTATTTACGCTTTAGCAGTGTCAATTAAACGTCAAAATATAGTACTATAAAACAAATGCTTATAAATCCTTCATTAGTTTGTTATAAATTAAACCGGTTTATGAATGGAACAGTCGCACAACGACGTTTTTATATGGCACAACCGATACTGAAGTTGAGGAAACGACATAATAATTACATTTTTGCGAATAATTTCAACAAAAACGAAATTAAAACACTAAAATGTTCTCAACGAATATTGTACATGGTTTTTGTTCCACGTTAATCTGTATTGAAACAAGTATTACTTTTTGAACTAAAATTATAAAATTGTTACAGATACCTAACCTAGGTATATTTGTGAGAAGGGTAGTTGTTTTTTTAACGAAGTTAAGCCGATAACTTTTTAAGATTTTAAATATTTTTAAAATCTAACAATTTTACTATCTTTAATTTATTGTAATACAAAATGATTAAATTATGAGTTGCTGCTTTTTGAAAATTATAATTTTGACTGTGTCCGTACAACATAAAAATTAAATATATATTTTACAATAATATAGTGGTTTCATTGTATTATAATCAGCTAAATGCCTAAAACATTTAAATACCTGCTGCAGCTGTGTTTAGATACTTATTTATTAGATACCAAACTGTATATTAATAGTCTCGATTGCGTGTGCATACAATTTATTGAGAAAATAAAAATAGGCGTTTTGATTTGCGGGAATTGTATGTAATAACGTATTATTTTGGCACACACGATCATCATCATCAGGTTTTAAAACCGCGCGCGCAAATAAAATGTCAGCTCGCCAAATAAATGGCATGCGCGATGCGCGTACCACATTATTATAACATACACGATTGCTTAAAACTATTATAACAATATACATAATATATAAATACCAAAATTCTTACTCAAACACAGTAGATGACACAATGACGTGTTTTTATTTCTTACCTGAAACAAACGAAAAATAATAAATACCATGTATTTAATACATTTATATTCAATTATTGTTTAATATCGATACAATTATGTTGAGGATAAAATATTGTTATTAAGGATTAATTATCAATTTTGATTTTTTATTAACAAGAAAATTATTAAATATACATTAAAATATTATTAAAACAAATATTATATATTTAAAATAACAAACAAATCCTTACTTAATGGGACAATGGGATATAAAATATAATATATTATATTCTAAGCAAATAAGAATAAACGATAGTAATCTTTTTTATTTAATTTGTACGATTTCCACACTTAATCTTTTTTATAAATTACTTTAATTCGTATTGACGCGTCAAACATATAACATATACTAAAAACAGTATTAGAGGGTTATACATTTATGATAAATAGCGTGAATTGACCAAGCGCTACAATTGAAACGCGATGACATATAGATTGCACCTAACTCGTTTCGAGACCTGCGGGATTATTATAATGGACAGGCGCACTTGATGAACAAAAGTTATCGTAAATTTAATAATATTCAATATTTTATATGGGCGTGAATGAGTGAGAGAAATGTATAATATTATAACCGCCGATCGTTCAGACCTCGTTCGATTTTAATGCATAAAAGAACAGAATTTAGAACAATATGATTGTATAACTATATAATCATTATAAATAATAAGATAACTAAAAAAGACAACTGTGAAATTTTAATTTATAATAATCAATTATTTTAATTGACTTAATATTATATAGGTGTTTTTTTTTAAACGATGAAACCATACGATATCGGATATCTAACGCTATCAGATAAAATCACGTGAATATTTCCCCTTTTCGATAGTTAATACAATGCACAAGACCGTAAAAATACAACAAGTGGTCTCTCATTATAACGTAACTACCTATAAAAAGAAACATTCGATCATCTGGTTTATTAAGTTAATTTAATTATCTATTACTTTCGATTTCGTATTTAACTATAACTTATTTACCTAGTAGATAATTCTTTTTTTAAATGTTGATGAACTTAATTTAAAATTCGAACGGTTAGTATCTTAGTTATTAAAATGTTTATCCAAAGGAAAGTATTCCATAAGTAGTCCATAAAAATAATCTTACAAAAATTTATATTATATATATTATATATATATATATATTTATAGGGGAAATAGATTTTTACAAATCATAATTAATGTTATAAATTACTATTAATTATTAAAAATTTCAAATAATCATATCCCTGAATACATCAAACATTTTTGTCATGAACATATTATCATTTATCCTTAGTACAAAAAGTAAAATTATTCAAAAAGCACTCTTCTACGTTTTGGGTAAAAATATCTGCTAAATACTTTATAGTAGAAAAGGGGAGTTTCAATTAAAAAACTGAAGTTTGTCCACAGCCCACAGGACACTCCTTTTTTATAGTACCGAAAACCTCAAAAATTTGAAATTTTAGTCTGAATAAGGTATATATTTTGAAATCATCAAAAATCAGATTATGAATAACTGTATTATTGAAGATAAAAATAGGGTGAGCATGTAGGGGGTGAATAACCCAATATATTAAAAAAAAAATGTTTTCACAGCGATATGTCAAATTAAGTGGCTGCGCAAATTTCTCAAGTAGTATTATGTTGTGTTCTTCAACAATAAGAATCTTGATATTTTATAATTTTTTACGACTTTTTTAGTCTAGTAAAACTTTCACGGTGTCTAACGACGATATTATACTATATATAATACGTAACGACGCGCGACGATGATCCGGCGAAGTACGGCGGTAGTGTATATAGTGTAATATAGACTTGCGTAATATCATAGTAGTCCGCGGGCGCCACCGCCGCCGTCCGAGCCGGGCACGTGCTTCTGCTACACGACCGCGAAGGGATGACGGCCGCGAAATGGGTCAAAGCTGTCGGGCGTAGGGTACGCCGTAAGCCGATCGAGCTCGCGATTTATAATTTATACTCGTGCGCGCGCGTGTGTGTGTGTGTGTAATAACGCGCGCAGACAAACGACCGGCCTGGCGCCCGGCAATTATATCGACGTTCCCCGCGAGATTCAAGGTCGCCGTCGTACCCCTCCCGTGGTTCTAAGTGTTCGTTCGAGTGTTACCATAGTAATAGACGCGTGTATGTGTATGTGTAAGTTCGGCATACGTGCACGTGTACGCGTGTGTGTGCGAGCGCGAGGCGGCGCTCTCTTCCGAATCCGAGGATTCAACCCTTTTACATCCATTTACGCTTTCGCTCAAGCCAAGGATTCTTTAACTGGACAGGGGGTGCGGCAATGCGTATTTCGCGAATTTTTTCGTTTTTACGTAAAACGCTCTCCACATCGCTCCCGATCTACGGAAAATAGTATATATTCACGCGAGGTACACTCCCCGCACAATAACTTTTAAGACATTATTATACCTAACCAAACCGATTTTCGTATTGATCGTCCTCTCAATCATGATACATGCCCGATGCTCTTATTCTATTATAATACTATCCATTTCTGTATAAACCGATAAGATTATAAGCAATCATTACTTTTGCGAAAAAACCTTGTTGTTTTATATTTTATCGCCGTTTTTTATAATTATACGCATAAGATATTACCTTGTTATCATTATTATTGTCTAATGATGTTTGAGCGAGTCAATATATTAACAGAAAATAGATAGATAAATAGTGAATGATTTGACTATCAAACGATTGAGAACGTTATACCTTTTTTTCCGAACGATTGAGAACACTTAAAATTATCAAAGAATTTAAACCGCTCGCCCAAAAATAATACGATTGACAACGAATTTAGCCATATAATTTATTTGACTATTATTAAACGATTCAATAATTAATATAAACATAAAATAAATATTTTTGAATGAAATCATAAATTAATAATTATAATTATAATAATCTTATACAAATATATGGGTATTATCTAATAAATAAAAAGATTTGGAACAGTATCCATTATTATAACTAATAATTATGAACTTATAAAAATATGTACTTAGTATATATATTATTCATAAAAAAATGTAAATTATGTAATATATATGTATAAAAACGTAATAAATAATTATTGACAAATGAGTTACGGTATATCATATCGTATCTTGGTATTTAAGACTAATACATCAGGAAAATAAAAAAAGATAAATATCAATAACACATTATCGTGCTCAAATTATCGGTCGACTACAATTATTAAATTAGGCAACGTTGGAAAAAAAATAAAAATCGAGCGTTCTCAATCATGTTACCAAAAATTCTGTTCTCAATCGTATTTTACACTACGATTTCAAGCGAATCACTTAATTCTAATTCGAAATTCAGATCACGATATATTGATTGTATGTATATCGATAATGGTTATTATGTTTGTTATTCAGTTATCCACCGTAATGATTATCATTATGATGTCGGTTTGGAATTATCGCGTTTAATATAAATACGTATAAATGTATAATAGTAGGAACCTAACACATATACACCATTGTTAATGTCTTAATGTTATGAGATGCGTTTTAAATCCAGTTCTAGCTTTACATTTAACTCGTACAATCACGGTATTTTTTCAAGCAATAGCTCCTTTAAAATTTTTAAAATATTCCATTTAAGAGGACGTCTCATCCGCATGTGCTGTCTCCATCTTACACACATACGACATAGTAAAATTTCGTTCGCCAGTTTTAACAGTGTGCTTTTAGTTTTAATATTAGAGTGAATTTACCTATTATCAATTTTTTAGGTAAGAACATTATTTGTGTTCTCTCGTTGGCTTTTTACGATATTTTAATTTTTAAGTGAATTATGATCATTTTCAAATATTTAATAATTTCATACTCATAACTCACCTAAAAATTAAAATATCGTAAAAAGCCAACGAGAGAACACAGATAATGTTCTTGCCTAAGTTTGATAATAGGTAAATTCACTATAATATTAAAACTAAAAGCATACTATTGAAATTGGTGAACGAAATTTTACTATGTTGTACGTGTGTAAGACGGAGACAACACATGCGGGTGAGACGTCCTCTTAATTTTTAAAGTAATTAATTTATAATTATTATTGATATACACGAGTGTACTTGTAGAAGTACTAGATGCTTCAAGCTTGTTCTAAAGTAATATTAGTAATATTATTTATAAAGTAGCGAAGTGAACAGAATTATATTAAAATAACACATAATATAAACGAAATACATACTAAATCATTTTGAAGAATACTATCTACACTGTAGATTCTACAGCATAAAGTATCAAGCTACGACTAGTTGTAGTTTGCAATATATAAATTATATATTTAAAATATTTAAAACTGAAACTGTCCATCTTTTGGAAACTTTCATACATTTGAAAATGTTTTTCCAATCGGGCTTGGTTTGAATTATTTTCGCGGGAAACAATGCGAACCTCTGATACTTTGCTTTTTTCCACTAGGGATATTTTTTGAATCTATACAAAGCTGCTCACGTACAATATACGTATATTTACCTAAGGTAACATGATATATATTTATATTATGGAGGTATATATAAATTGGTATAATAAATATATTTTTTTATAGACACATAGTCTAATACGAGTACATTAAATATTTTATACTTTGTAATGTATCATACAAAACATTTATTGTAAAATTACGCACTATTATATATTTATATCATAAATATAATTTTATAGTGAGTGCAGAAAAATACTCATATAGCATAATAATATATACCTAAGCTTATTTTAATACCGATAAATAAAGAATCAATTTATATTTAACACATTTGACAATAAAAAACAAACTAACATTAATTTTTTTTAGTTTTCAAAAATAATACATTATAGTATTACGTAAACAAGTAAAAAAATTAAATTAAATTAATGTCAATTCGACTAATAATTATAAATGTTGTATTTGAAAAAAAATCATCGTTGACTAAAACCATGGACTTTGTCCAGGAAATGGTTTGGATGATGTATTAAATTGTATATATATATATACGTTATTTATTTGTTAAAAAAAACTAATAATTATAAACATACTTGTATGTTTAATATTTAAATTCGTCATACTAAACGATATAAATTTTTGAATGTTATCGTAGTTCTATAAATACTAATATTAATTATTTGAATGTATTTTCATATTATAAAAATTCAGCAAAAAATACGCTTAACTTTATCGAAATATTTAAATAGTTTCATCCATTAGAACCAATGTCAATTGGTATATTATTATTTTGCTATTCTTTAATTAGGTACGTGAAAAAAATACACCCATAATACACTCCCGTACGTGAGATGTAAATTGTGATAAATCGTCTTACATTGTCTTTTATAAACACCATGTGTGCATTGAACACGTCATTAATATTAAGAAATTCCCAGAATCAACCCCAATACCATCTTTGAATGACGAAAACAATTCAGACATAATCTTTACGTGAGCACAACATTTGCAGACTTTATGAATTTAAGGCATAAAATATGTACAAATGCGAAAGAGCTAAATTGAAAAATAAATATAGGTATTTAACTTTACCACAAGAAGGGTTTCAACAATATTTCATGGTATAAATATATTTCATACCATCCAAAACTAGACACGTTTACGATGTGACATCGAAACTTCATCGATATAATTGTATAAAATACATATTATTTTTAATGTCTATTATAGTAGGTAACTTTTACACGTTTTATATAGGTACATATCAATATTCTATCACATTGATACGTACTATATACCTAGTTGATTTATAATATACATTTTATTAAACCTAAAATAAATTTATTTGATGCGAGTATTTTCTGGGTTTGAATTTTAATTAATATAAGTGCAAATTATACAATAAAATAGCAGCTAGCTTAAAATAAAGGATATAACAAATTATTTAATTTTAAATACAGAAATGCAGAACTGTTTTAAATGTGGGGTAATACATTAAACAAAATGGTCGTGTCTATTTAAAAACTAAAAATTGATTTAAATATTTAATTTAGACGGGTAGTTAAATAGTTATGAGTATAATTGTATATTAATTATATAAAGATTAATGTCATTAACTATAATAGTTTTAAAAGAATAAATAATGATAAATTAATGAAGATTGTAACAAGGTAATATTGGACAATAAAAGCGTATAACACTTTATAATATATTATAGATTCGTAAAAATGAGAAGAAACTATATATTATTATTGATTTGAAAATTTCTGTGCTATGCAGTACACACCCTCGGCGATTTTTTTCGCGATGGTATTATAATCATACACAAAAATAATTATTTTACATAAAAAAATGTTCGATAGTCTTAAACTATTATAAATAAATGAAGTTCAGAAATGTATTAAATGGGTATATTGTTATTTTATCATGTCGATATATTACCTATATATAGATATCGTTTGATATTTAAAATGTGTTTGTTTAATCTCCATATAAATACAATCAATATTTAATTCGTTAGATGAATAATTCACAGATATATAGACACGTTGTACGTATACATTTTATAAATCAGCTGTCACTGACTGTCAGCTGATATATCCATCATGACGTGATATTTAAATGTAAATTGGGCAAATCGTTAGGAGTAGGTAATACTCGTATCATAGTATACTCAACAAGTGTTCATAAAATATATACCGGATAACTATATATCCTGATTTCTGGGCGTTTGAGTGTTTCACTCTTATAGGTTTTCATAAAAAATTATTCGATGGAAAAACATTCTACAATAATTATCATGTTAAATTCAATTGCGGACGAGATATAAATAAATAGACATGAATATTAAGATTGGTTTGGATATTTATCAAGTTGGATCATCAATCAATTTGTATGTTTCACACAATATCGAAAACTATTTTATATTATTTGAAATACAGTATAAATGTGTAATAATAGACAAGATACTTTAATACCACTACTCAAGACAAAATGTATAAATGTTTTTAGGAATGACGTCTATAATAGTTATTAGTTATAAGCAAATAATAATAGCATACCTATTTCCTACTTTTACGTATTATTATATTAGTAAAGATACTAACAATATTCGTTTGCATTTGTAATGTAAAATATGGAAAAATAGGGTAAAAAAGTGAGATGGAAAATAAAAGAAAAAGAATTGGTATTGACATTAGTGAAATTTCATCCTGCAGGGCTGTTGCTATAGCCGCGCTCGGAGCTGTCGTCATGGCGATGGCAAACCAGCGCGGCACGGTCGCAATCGAAAAATCCCAAACTACCCGAAGCCGAGGTGATTGCACTCAGGTCCAATATATAACGATAATGATGTAATGACGAACGCGCCGAGGCCTTGACCCTGAGCGTGCGCTTTCGCTTGCGATGTAGAAATTGATCAAAAGCTTTTCTGCGCGGAAACTTGCAACTCGCGGTATACGCACGAGGTGTTATACCGACAGCTGTTCAATCGATTGACTTTAAATTTCTCTCTTTTTTTTTAAATATATTTTTAAGGGTATCAAAACCGTTATTTTAAATTCGGAAAATTTTTAGTTAAGTTACATGGCGGTAATACATGCCATTAAAAAATTAAATCGTTTCAGCGATCAAAAACGATATTCTAGCCTAAACGACTATGCCTCGTAGTATTGTCAGATTTTAATTATTATTTTTTTTTTTTATTTAAAAGAGAAAAACTTAATTCAAACTGCATTTAACTATTATTATCAAAATATGAGATCATTTAAACTTTATTATAACATCTGAAAATAGGATTTTTCAGTCGAAATCCGATTTATATAAATCTTTAAAAAATTATTAATATATGATTATTTTAAGAAACCTGAATGTTTTGTCTGTGATATAAATATTTAAACTAAAAAGACGCCCTTAATTCAATTGAATAAAAAGTATCTTTGAAATTGTCTCTAAAATTTCAGTAAATTTAATTACCCGGATTTTATATGCATACTTATAATATAATAATATGTGATTTTATATTCAATAATGAATTAATTCGAATTATACAATATATCTATATATCATACATAATATAGCTGTTGCTTATATTGATTTATCACTTTTATCCAGTGGAATTTAATTACATTTATTGCGAATTAATAAAATATATTTTACTAATTCAATATTGTTATAATTTATAATAATATTCTTCTTTTATGACATTAACACTGCGAACTGATAAAATATGACGAATTTTCTAAGCGTATTACAGTTTTACTATTGTCAATAATTTTGTTCATTTTCGCACATTTTCATAACTCATAATATAATTCCAATTGCTAAATATATGTATTTTAACAAAGAGACTTAAATTATTTGTGCATAAAAATAAAATGTTAGCTGTTTGAAATAGTATTATAGTAATAAATACATCTTGTGAATACTGAATACATTCAATACAGCTTAAGACAATTATTATATTATCGATAAATATCATGTTTGAATAAGCTGGAATTTTTAAAAACGATGAAAACATAATATAATATTAATAACTGTAGAGATTTATGACGAATCTTATCAGACGCAATTCGCTGTACTATATTGTACTTATGATTACTTGATAACATTGAAAATTGCAAAATTATTAAATGATGTATTATTACATAATAGTATCAATAATTGACTTGGAACGTTTTTCGAAACATCAGCTCAGGTGGTGAAAATTCTCGGTTTCATCGCTGGTCGGAAAACCTGCATGCACTTGTGCACCTCTATAGATCTGAGGAGGGTAATGACCGAGGTGCGAGCGTATGTAACGAAGATGAAGAGAAGAAGAGGAGAGGTCTGAGTGCATGATCCGGTTGTGCACGTATGAGGGGCGGCGGAGGTGGTCGCTATGTGGCCGACGACGAAGACGACGTGACAATAAAAACCACACACAATAACATGCGTATGTATAGCAATATATAGTTATAATAATGGGATACATGTGAGTGGTAGTGTGGTATTGAGAGAGAGAGAAAAAAAATAAGCGAATTTAAAATAAAAAACCATTTCCAACCGCGGACCAGCCACACGGTAATAAGACGGCGATGACAATGTACCTCGCAATACATAAATATGGGAGACGATGAGCAAAGGTGTAAAGTAGAGTTTTGAATACTTTTCGGACGATCTGAGATTGCATAATAGAAAAACGTATAAATTTTGTTGATGATTCCACTAATCAGTATTATACATATTGTATAACTCAGTCAATGTCATCTCCACTAAAGCTCGTTAACGTGGAGGCTGCAGTCAGAGATGTGGGTAGGCGACCGAACTGCTTACTGCAGGATGTAGCAAGGGAAGTGTGATGTTGAAGAAATTTTAAGATTTTTTTTGTCAATTTTTTAAATCGATTTTCTACAAAAAAAATAATTTCATCTATGTATTTCTGACAAATGCTAATATACTGCTATTTTATGTGCACGTTACGTTGCAGAAATTTTTACGACGGTCACATGGGTTTCAGTCGTGATAATAAGCGATGCAGGGACGGCGAATTTAATTAAATTTCTTATTCAACCTTATAGAGTATAAGCCGCAAATAATTAGGTTACAAAAACTTTTTCCTATAAAACTACATGTTTAAAATATTATAGTCCAACATACGATCATAATACTATCCTTTCGATTATAAGTAAAACTCTAGTTAGATTCACGTTTGATGACTGTTATAAGTGCGGTAGTAGAACCCAAAAACTGTATAGAAATTAAAAAAAAAAAATTACAATATACCGTATATTATCATAGGTACTTAATAAGAAAAATGTAAAAAAAATATGCTAAAACTAATTTATTATAATATACTCGTAATATAAATGTTATCCTTGGTTTGCATAATACACTCGAAAATTATAATGGTTATCACTAAATCTTCACTATTACTCTAGGTATCTAGTTTTTTTTGGCTGTTTGTGACGTGAATTTATATAGAGGGATCCCCATCTGTTCACGCATTGCGCAAACGACCCAAAGTGGTGATAAATTGCGATGTATAATAATATATAATATAAATTATACAGTGCGGGTTTTAGACATGATTACACGACCGGTTTTTGATGTACGTTGGCGTTTTCCAAAAAATAAAAATTAACCCGATTATATTATAATATTTTGAGATTTAATTTTTTGAAAAGTTTAAAAAATTATTAGATATATTATAGAATATACATCAAATAATAAATATAGATATTTTAATCAAAAAAATACACGAAACATTTTTACTGTTTTTTTAACACGTCGCATGAGATTTTAATATTTTTCAAAATAATTATTATAATATATAATATTCTATAATATTGGATACTGTAGTAAATACTATTCAATAGTCACTATATTAAAGGTACACTATGTATGGGACTTAAAAGTTTTTCACCGAATTTTCAGTACGCAATATATCATGGTGCACGTACTCGCATACTACATTATCTATAATATTTTATTTTTCTCAGCACATGATTTTGTATGCGTAAACTACATACTATAAAAATGCAACATAATATAAAATTAAAATATATATTTTGTTTATTGGATTTTCAAGAAAAAAATATTTTGTATCTGGTCTTTAAGCGTTTGTTAAAAACATATAAACTTGTCTAACTCTAAACATCTGGGTAGTGTGATTATTGAATATGCTGTATATTATTTTAGGTTTCAAATGGCGAACAACTAAAAATTATAAAAACATAACTGTGCGTATTTGTGTATAAATCAACAAAAAATCATATTTATAAACACGATTCTTATACTTTTTTTTGATAACCAACAAATAAATGATTATGAAAGTTCCCGCTAATTTCATTTCAGTTGATAAAATATTTGTTTTTTATTTTTTATTTAATTGTAAGAAAAAAAAGCTTTACGATACACACTTATCGATTAATTTATTTACAATAAAAACTATTATTTACATGATAATGATATTTTTTATTAATTTGACCAAAGTTTATTATTTAATTGTTATATCTTATGTATAATATGCATATAGACTAAATTATTCTGTAATAACACAAAATTATCGGATTATGAAATAACGGCAATAAAATAAACGAACGTTTCATTGTTAACAGTCATACAATATGGTTTATGAAATTATAGCTTAGTATTTAGGAATTTCATGGAAATTTATCACAAATAATTTTTGTGAAAATTTTTCAAAAAATATGAGCAAAATAGCATTTTTATCATAAAACAATTTACTAAGACAATTATTATTATTAAAATATGTATTATTTCGCTTTTAAAAGTGTGTGTGATGACTGATATTTAAACAACCTATATAAATATGTATATAACCTACAAAATACATTGTTAAAATATTGACTGAAGATAAAATGTCTGAAAAGTAATAATATTCTGTTGGCTTCTTAAGCTTCTTCAAAAATGTAAAAACACGCGTATTTTATCTGACAAAGTAATCATGAATAACATGTACAAAATATATGATTTTAATACATTTATAGCTATCAAAATGTAATTAAGTAAATGATACCATTAACAGTGGCGGTTTTTTTGAAGCAATCGTCTAAAAACCTAAATGGGCAGGTAAGTGAGGGAGTGGGAACCGGAAAACGGATTTAGTATAACAAAACGATTTTAATAATAATTTTTGTAGGTACTATTAAATAAAAAAAATGTATATTAAAAGCTGTGGGTGTATGGGTGATTCAAATGATAGTTTGCATCATGTCTGAAAATGGTTCAGCACGTCACTGTCATAAAATAATTGATGGTTTACCTATCTATTTTTCCACACGTGTTTATCGTCTGTGGAACTGTTGTAGAGAACAGTCTAATAATAGTATACATACAGATTCTTACTAATTAGGTGGATCTGCGTGAGTACAAAAAATTTTCAATTCGATTTTTCTTACCTGTAACAAAACAAATAAATGTATTAAAATATTATGTTAGAATGATAAAAATATTTAAATTATTAAAATACTATTTATTTATTCAAGGTAGTTGGATACAAAGATAAGTACGTTTTAAAAATGAGGAAGTTAACATCAGCTTATAATTTTTTTCTACATAGGTATTATTACTATATAGGAAATATTTTTTTTAATATTTACGTCGATAATAATACCAACATAATTAATAATTATACACAGTATGTAAATTACTACCTACTTAGTTATTATTATTTTAGTGCTACTTTACTATGTCAGTATATAACTATAACATTTAAATATTTAATTTAACATGATATAATTAATAAGATTATAACAATTTTAAATTTAAAAACAAATTGTAAAATCCAATATCGTTTGTTAAAAATCATACAAGTATTAATTCATCCACTTTTTATCATTGCGTAAACAATCGAAATACAAAAATTTAACTTAAATATCTAGTCTAGTAATATTAAAACAGTCGGCCATGTGCCCAATAATATTTCATGCATTATACATGCATAATATAATATAAGCTGTTTTTTTGAAACCATATAGAAACCAGTTCCTTATTACTTTCGCAAACACGTGGTATGTCTACACTAAGGCGCGTATATAACTATACAAGTAATCTGATAACAAACTCAAAGTGCTTAAACCTGTGCTAAAAAATTGTGTAAGTTCCTTCATAACATTATTAATTATTTTAACAAACGCATAAAAACAAAATGAAAGTTCACTGATACTAATAAAAGGAAAAAATTACTATTTTAATAATTCGCTTTTTAACATTGACGCAATGCTGCTTTTAAATGTATAATGACTATAATGTATTATTGATAATGTAAATCATTGAAAATATGACAAGATTATAAATTAGAATAGAAAGAAATGTATGAATATAGTATGTGAAAGAATATTATAATATTATCTGTAGTTAAATAATTGAGATTAATAGTATCAATTAAATACACTTTGATGGATTTGAAATTAAAAATGACAACAACTATTAAACATCAAAAGTATAGTTACTATACGATAATTCGGTTAGGTTATTTACCGAAGTCTTAATTTCTGTATAGTAGGTTTGCTACATAACTAGCTAGTATATAATGTTGTTTAAAAATTATCATATGTTTGATATGTTGGCAAATATTGTAGTCTTTTGTCTTTGAATTGAACAATAATAATAACAACAATCAAATTACCATCGTAATTACGGATAGGCACATAATAGGTGTAGGTACTTAGTGAACGCGCAAAATGGCCAGATGAAAGGGAAAGGATATATTATTTTCAATAAATAATCGTTTTGGATGACGAGGAGGTAACGAACGGTATAGGTATAGTAAAAGAATATACACTTATTGTAACTAACAAAAAAGTTCCGCAAGAACCAAGAACCCGAAGTCTTTAAAAAAAATCAACTGTAGTTATCCTTGCCCCAAAATCTGCTGGCTTTCACCATTAGTCTCAAGGTGATCGTTATTTTAGGAAATGTAATGCATGTCGGTCGGTGTTGTGCAAACACACGCGGATTTTACGCCTATTAATCACGTTTGCGCCGCGAAGTCCTTCCTGAGGCAGCATGCGCGAAACAAAATAATCCCACTACAATATACACATAGTATACAGTCATATAGGTATAATATGAATAATACATAACATGCGTCATGAAGAACAAACGGAAACAGACCGGAACAACCCGCTGCAGATGTCTGCTGCAGTGCGATACGTAAAAAATATTGATAATGACCGGGTCCATTGAATAAACAACTACACTGCCGGTTCGAGGGTTTAAATAAGATGACGTAGGTATTATCGCGCAGGTTGTAAAAACTAAAACAACGTATCGACCGCTACGGAGCTTAAGAATGTAACATATATATTAATTAAACGCTGCTGCAGACGCGTTGGCATAGATGTATATATTTGCATAAATATATACATAATATTATTCTTGAATATGCGAGTTTGGATTTATCTTAATTTTACACGCGTCACGTGTAATTTAAATATTTGATAAAAAAACGAAATTAACATTAAACAAATAATTTGTATATATATTATATATAAACGAGAAGTATACACCCAGTAGGTTTGACGTGAAACACAAATCTCACAGATCAAGGAGATTCGGATAAATTAATGTATATATATTTATATTATTTTTGAACAGTTTGGATAAATCAAATATCTCTGTATATAGCGTAAACAGAATCAATATATATATATATATATATAAGATATAACACATATATAGTGTTTAGTATCGTTCTAAAAGCTTACTAATCCTCGTGGCATTCGTAAGCCTTGTATAATCACATATTTGTGTATACATAAGCAAGCTGTCATATAGCGTACGATACATTTTTATAAAATCCTCGAAAATGACTTGGTGCCTTATCGTGTGTATACACTATACGCACGTTCGGTAGACATGAAACAGGGTTCGTATTCTTAATATTCGCTTTAACAGCTGTGCTAAATTTATGTAACGCCTATCTAAGATGTGAGTTCGATTATATCAGTATATACGCATGCCACATTATTACACAAAACATAGGTATAGGCGTTACTGCTAATACAGCCACTGTAAAGCCCAAACGATCAAAAATGTATTACACAAAATTTATGGGACCGGTTTAAGATAGAACACCGGCTATAGAATTTTATAAAAAGTTCTTTCGCCACCACGCCGAAATCTTGCAATATTTGTGCACGTGATCGAGTCCGACTTTTCCGTGCGAATTTCGATGAAGTGCCTGAAACAATTTGCGGAGGTAGATTCGGTATTTAATTATTTAAGAGGATGCACACACACTCGTACTAATAACATAATATAGTGAATTGATCTATTATCAAACTTAATAATATATTTATTTTATGTTATTTAATTTTTTTTTAAATTGTACAATATTATTTAACATAATTTTTAAATAAAGTATAATAATATACCATGAAATTAAGAAGAGATACCTTTCAAAAGGTTATTATCTTCAATTTTAGTAATGCGAATTTTATCTATATAATTATTAATTTCTCTAATAGCAGCTATGCTATATGTTGTATCTCATTTACGTATACGTGATTATGTACCGAACATTTTTTGTGAGACGACTTTCAATTCAGATGGCTATTGTCACCCTTTACTATTTTTTCCACAAAGTAAATTGTTTTACTGTTTTAAAGATTGACCGATCGAAAAACAAAACAACAAAAAACTCTTTACAAATAAACTACAAGCGAGTAGATTATTTTATAACCACCGTAGTTTATATCATCGATTTGTTCGCCTTTTTATGCAACGACGTTAATAAGAACCTGACAAGATCAAACTCATATTTATGCGCGCACGTGTGTGTACCTATGTGTATACTCGATGTTGTATTCTTTCGATTACTGCAGCAGCAGACCCCCAGGCAACGAATAGAATTTTGGTTTATTGCAGGGTCATCGGCACCCGGGCATCTGGTAGCCCCCGCGCAAACGCGTGTTACCGCGATACACAATGCGAACATATTATATTTTATATACCACATACACAGACACATACACGAATAGACGACGAAGAAGAAGCAAAGAAGATTGTAATATGCAGCAGCCGTTGATTGGCAACCGGTTTCTCATGAATCTAATCACGTGCATGCGCCACCGCCAGCCGTTGTCGTCGTAATGTGTATCCATCGCACAAGAAATAATAATAATAATAATCGCTCCACGACGGTGCGGCAAATCGAAATCGAACGAAACCCATTGTCCGCCAGAGTCCCTATTGTGTCCACCCGATTGAAATGGATTCCGTCCCCGAGGCGAATTACTCGCTAATTAAACCCGACGCGAACGCCACTATTCTTACATGGCGTGTATATTGCACATAGAAAATTCAAGATGAATGAACTGATGACGAACGTGTACGAAAAATATAGATACGCTGCACATTTTCAATACACTCGGTCTAGCAGACTGTAGTCTGTAAGCATCAGATAGGTATAAGTAATAAGTAGGTATACCACCTATATATTTTTCGTAAGTGTAGAATATAATAGTCGTATTATTTATTGTATATTGTATAGTGGCGCGTGTATCATACACTGCAGTGAGAAACATTCCGGACGTAAATCGGAAGCCAGACGAAAAGTCGTTAGCGCCAGATCCGGCGCACTGCGAGTTCCGGTGAATGGCTGCATGTGCACATACATAGGTATTGTATAGACGATATTTGCAGACAAAGAGCTGCAACGTGCGCGGAAGAATTTTGCAATCCAGCCATCTCGATTTATTCGAATCGTTATGCGTTATATAATAATGAACAGTCTTACGCGCGTCTTATCGATAGATTTATTCCAAACTTCTGACAAAAACTAGGCATAACAGCTTATTCTATATAGCACCAACTAAACGTAATTTTGTTGTTCATAGTCCCTTTAATAAAATTTTACATTATAATAAAAACATTTATCTAATTGAACTTTTCTTTGATGACCGTTATAGGTTAAAAAAAATTATTATTTGTTCATTAGTTTTATACTATATGTATATGGTTATTGTATTTCTAACCTATATTATATCTTATATGTATCAACTGTATTCTTCGCGCTAACGGGTGTTACTAACAATAAATGAATAAATAAAAATAATCGTATGTAACTATTATGTATTATAATTTCAAATCATTGTAAAAAAGGTACGAAGTAAAAAGATAGGATACGCTGAAAATAATTCTTATAAATACGAACATAATATGAGGTTGTTAAATAAATCAACATTTATTTAATGGTGGATAATGTATTACAGTACTTGTACATATGTATTAGGAAAATATTCTTAAAATGACAAATTCATGCAATTCCCATGGCCAATAACGTATATAATTCAACTGTGACGAAATAAGATTTTTCGGATAATAAAGTATCAATTAAATAAATGTGTGGTGCACCTTATTCACATACTTTTATTATTAAAATAATTCATGCTGATTAAAAAATGATAAAAATGTAAGGGAAGAAATTATTTTTTAAATTAATATCGTTACATAATTCCCAGTTATTATCTTCACGATAACTCTATAAATTTAATAAACAAGTTATAAGTAACGCACGATTATAGATAAAAAATTAAATTAAGAAGTTATTAATAATAATCGATAAATATGTATACCTAATGTACGAGTGTTATAATAATATAATATTAAATATATGATGATTTTATGTACGATATAAAAATCTGTTTGAATTATACTATAATATAGTATATGGAAATATATATATAATATATATATACATAAGTTTACATAACAAATGTATTACTATTAACTATATACGTGGAAAAAGCTAAGCGCATTATTAAACTTGGCCAACGGGCTTGTTGAAATTCATAATAAACTCATTGGTAATACTGTAATAGTATAATATATATTATAGTTATATATACTCGGATAATGATGCACCAGATGACTGTTGCGCGTGCCGGCTACTTAGCTGTGATGATGAATTGTGAATGATGATGCATATTATGTTAAACCTTAAAAACATTGTTATTTTAAAACGCTCGTCAAAATCCTCATAATTTTAGTTCAAATCTATTCCAGAACGTATAGTGTATATAATAGATACGGGTTTTTATTTAAAGACCGTAATTTTTATTTTTAAACGATAAAGTATAAAACAACTATGTAGATGAGATAAATCATATATAGAAACAGAAATTATTAAAATAATAAATGATTAAAAGGATTAAGCGGATATTATAGTCGGGGCACTTAGCCCGTCTTTTTATAAACATATTATAATATTATCATAAATTATAAATGTATATTAAGTATTTAAGTATTGCAAATGTCAACATGTAATAGACTGTAGAGTGTAGGTATTATCATTATATTTTTAATTTTAATACTGACCAAGTCGATTTTTTTTAAACATTCGTGTAACATTTTCGTTTAATGTTAGTAATCAACACTTACAGTTTTTACAATATTTTGAATATAATTCACGAGTAGGAAATATACGTACACTATTATACTATCTATAGATATTAGGTAGTATATTATTAAATATTAAATAAAAAATTTCGTGCAACTAATGGAAATTTATATAATACTATAATTTTTAATGTGTTATCCTGTATTTTATAATATTATAAATTACAATTCTCTGATGAGAATACGAAATTATAGTAGAAAATACAAAATTCAATGTTTCAATGTAAGAGCCCAATATCATGTAGCCGATTTAATTCAAATCGGAAATACGAGAATTATTTAAAATCTTTGTTAGGAATAATAAACTATTAACTGTATTGTACCTATTATCGAAATTCATTCTTAATTTATATGGACTAAACGTTTTATTATCACAAAATATATACTATAAATTTATATACTTTGAATTTTCGAGTGTATTATACTATTTTATTTATGATTATGGACGAATGTTTTTTTTTTATATGCTTTATTCTTTATTATAGAACGAATGTTACTGATTTTAGTAGAACAATCATTAAAACCCAATCATAGCCAAACAAATATTAGTTGTGTACACAATCATTATAATATTTATTTTTGTTTAAATGCCATCAGTGTATCATAACTTATAACTAAACTTCTAACTGAATCTAAATTAAAATCAATTTCAAATAAACAAATTGAAATAATTTTCTATTAGCTTAATCACATATAACTATAATTTATTAATTTAATTCTCATATCGGGGTAATCAATAATCAGTATTGCAATTTGCAACGAAATAATGTAGGAGTTTATGTATATAAATATATACATAGCACATACGATGGATGTTTTGAGGTTAAGACCTCCCACTCCAGAACTAAAAAAAAAGGTTATGATTATTAGATAAATACTGAACCTAACCATGGACGCCGCGAGGGGGGTGCAAGGGGGTGAACTTTTACCCCCCTGGCCTTTCAAAAAAATAAAAAAATATATTAAATTAAATGGTATTGAAAATTATTTAATTTTGCATAATTACCTATATTATATTTATTATAATACTTATTTTACATATTTTTCTAATCGTAGCCATTAGCCTGCATTACTTAGTAGCCGTTGAAAAAAACTAAAATAAGTTTTTATCGTCATTTAATTTGAAAAAAATATTTCTACGTATTTAACTTAAATAATTTAAGCATTATTTAGAAGTCAGCGTATACTATGCACGATGCACCCTTCTGACAAAATTCCTGGCAACGCCTATGAATAATATATAATGTATCAAAATACAAGAGCAAAAAAAAAAAATACCATACTTCTAAAAATCTACCAATAATTAATTTTCATACTGTACAAATACCAATGAAACCTATAGGTTTGACTATTATTGAACTCCTCGCTTTTATATTCCAATATTGGTAAATTCTAATATAATATCAATCAATAGTAGGTACATAGTTATATAGTCTATTCTTCGTACAATACTAATAATTAGTCAGGAAGAAGAAGAATTATAATTTGCCATAATAATAATCATATAATTAATAAATTATTTCATAATAAGCAGAGTAGATTTTAATTAATAAAATTAATAAATAAAATAAAAATAAAGAATCAGTATTTTATTTAGGTATATGTTATTACAACCTATAAGTATGTATCGCTGTAGATAATAGTTTATCTATCAATAATCTACCATGATACATAGGCGTGTAGGTTATTATCATATATGTAACGATATTATCAATTAATTGTAAATATAAATACACATCTTTAATTATTTATGATTGGTAAATAACATAAAAACTTCTCACTTCCCAAATAACAACCTTTTTATATCGCTAATAAATTATAATATTTTTTATTTAATGTTAATAATAACAAAATAAGCTTTTAATATATAGAATATAGAAACTACCTCTAAAGCTTCAGATAATTTAAAAATTTTACCCATAAATAGATAAATCTAACAAACGAATATTTTGTAAAAACATGTATACATAATTTTGAAGTATTTTACAGATTTTAATACACTTTGGAACAACTAGCGCTATCTATACTTTATTACTGAATACGATTAAAACGTTATTAAATTATAACCAACTGTTATTAACTACTAATTCAATATTTTTGTGATTTTGTTAGATATATTATTATTGTTTCTAATTTCTTTTCAGCAGATTTAACAAAAAGAGGATTATCTTTGTAATTCAAAAGTTAAATAAGATAATTACACTAATGGTCTAAGGATGAGACTCTTAAAATAAGTTTTCTAACCAATTTTTAATATTTAAATTCTTACTGATCAAGACAATCATTCAATCATTTATAACATATAATAAATTGTACCTGTATCATTTATTGAAGGTTCTGTCTTGATGTACTTGTTTTGATTGATAAACATATCTGAATTTTGGTTTAAACTTGGATTCAGCTGAGACACAGGATTCAAAAGTTTTTCTAAAACATAAATCAATACACATATTAATTTAATTTAAAATATATTGATTATTATATTAACTAAAATAATTTTTAATGACTGTTTTCATAAATTGTAATTTTATATGACCATACAATAATAATTCTAATACTTAAATTAAAAGTACTTAACTATTTACAATTGTTTTTTTAATTTTATATTTTTAATAAATTATTTAATTTATAGTAACTGAGAAGAATAAATACCTATTTGCTATTTGTATCTACATAATAATATAAAATGTATACAATAAAAATCTAGGTAAGTACCTATAACGAGTATCCAGTATTTAGTTGATGAATGACAATGCATTATTGCAATATACATTAATGTGACAATGATTTTTAATTATATGTAATTAAATATATTTAACATCAAGTATTCAATTAAAGTTCAACAATGCTATGTCTAATTAATTAACTATGTTTTACAATTATTACCTCCTATATCAGAATAATTTATACAATGTCTCAATAACCATGCTCTCCCATTTTATCCTTTAATTCCCTATTTTTATATACTTAAGATTTTTTATTATTTTAGGAATGTAGGATGTAGGTACTGTACTGCTGTAGCAATACAAATTTATTGTTTTCATTCTTTTTTTTTGTAATTTATTAAGCATATAATGTTTATATATGTAAATCAAAATTTGAACAAGTATTTATGGAATTATTATTTATTTTACTTATATATAGGTTAATGATAATGCTTAGCAGATAATATTATTATATTGGAATTAGATATGAGGGTTTGAAAATGTTGATTGGTAAATAATATTATTAATGATTAATCTTTTATGTAAGTTTTTATTTGTAAACATTTTCTGAAAATAATAAGTACTTAGTTTAAAAATAACATGTATTTTATAATTTATAATTAGGACTATATTTCTTAATCCTTATAATATAAAGTTTAATAATTCAGAAAATAGGTAAGTAATTGTACAAATTTTGAATCTGTTAAATTACAAAATCTATGATCATCTACAAACCACACAATAAAAGAACTATTCTCATTAAAAAAACGAAGTTTGTGTCAATTCATAACATTATATATAATATAAAAATCTAATTAGGTATTTTAAAATTCAAAATATCAGAATTTGAATAAATGCCGTATAAAATGGTGGTGTTAAACTTGACTAGTATAAAAAATATAACTACCTTTCATTAATATGTACTATAGTTAGGCATATACTTATACCTGATGTTTTGAAGATTAATGATTTGAAATTGAAAAATTTTAAACCATTTTTAAATTTATTAAATTTGGTAGGTATTATAAAAAGTTGTAATTAATTCAAATTAACTACTAGCAAAAAGTGAGCACTTAATTAAAGCCATGTTTATAATTTAATTTTTAGTTATACATATAATACTACTTATTATAATTAATAAATATGAAATTAAATACCTACCTATTATAATAATATGTTTAGACTGTTTAGTGAATAGTATTTAAAAAATTCTCCCCGTTGTTACTAAATTTATGGCAGGCATAGGTAGTTAACAATTTAAAAATGATTAGGACATGTTATTATGCTATGCTATGCTATTATTATTATTATACATTAAGTTCAAAGTTGACTGTTATAATGTATATTTTAGAATATTGAACTCATTACAAAACTATATACCTACCTATTAAATTTCTGATCAGCAAACAAAACAAAAATAACAATTCTTAGAATTATTACATAACAATTATGTTTTCTTAATATCTATTAGATATAATATATTATAGTAATAGCCAATAGGTAATTATTTTACATACATAAGTGTTGACCAAGTTTTTTTTATAATTATCTTATATAATTGTTTGCATTATTGTTTTATTTTCTATATTATTCATATTGCTCTTAACCTTTTGAATTATTAATTATTATTTTTGGGGATAGTAATGTAAGTTTAAACATAATATATGAGTCATCGATTCCACAAAAATAAACAGTAGACTAAATTACTTATATAAGTAAATCTTATTAGAGTTGGATACATTTTTTTTTTAAAGTTATACATATATATTTACTGGCAGGTACATCATAGGTTTCAAATTGTAGATTTGAATTTTGAATTTTTCTTTATCAAAAATTAATTTTTTAATTTATGGGTACATATTACATAATCGTATATTCGAATATGTACCTGCAAGCAAAGGATTGGCAGTGGTTATGTTGAATTTTTTGCCAGCATTTGTTCGTTGTAGTTCTTGAAGTAATGCAACTGCAGCATGGTTTTTGTTACCCGTTGACATAACATTGTTGTTATTTTCTTCCTGTAAAATTAAAAATATATTTTATTTAATTTTATTCCAAAACATAAATAGTTTGCTTTATTAATTACATATAATGGCACAGTAAAAAATATATGATTCTACATTTAACAATTTATAAAAGTGATAAAATATTAAAATAAGAAAGCTAGATAAATTAATACAGGAAATAATATTGACAATTAAGAGAGGTGAAAATAAATCATATTATTTTAAAATCTAAAATATTTTAT
Source organism: Rhopalosiphum padi (assembly GCF_020882245.1). Taxonomy (NCBI): domain Eukaryota; kingdom Metazoa; phylum Arthropoda; class Insecta; order Hemiptera; family Aphididae; genus Rhopalosiphum; species Rhopalosiphum padi. Next base: position 2,885,635 of record NC_083598.1, on the reverse strand, counting down.
AGAAGAGTAATAATTACATAATAAGTAATGTAGCCATGTAGTCATGTATTCATTGAACAATATAGCAAATTTTCATTGTTAGCTATAATTTAAACTATTTTTAAAGTAAGTTAATCTATAGTATTATTAAACTTAAAGATGAGAATATTATCTGTTTGTATGTCAGTTTTTACAATATAAATTTTTAAATAAGTTATAAGTATTTTAAAATTTTAATATTTTACATACATATAATTGTTACTTAAATAATAAAAACAATTGAAAATTTTAAAAATCTAACTTACAACAGGTAATAAACTCATTTTTTAATTTTATAATAGATTTTTTATTAAATATAGTACATAAAATTTGTACAGTTGGATGTAAATTGTCTATGCTTTATATTTATAAGATGGAGACATCATAAGAAGATTTGACACTGAAAAGTCATATTACTCATATTAATTGTAAATATTTTATTTTCTATTTATAAATTTAAAAATAATAAGATTCAAAATATAAGACTTGTATAATCTAAAATCTTTTAATGCGAAGAATATTAAATTTGTTAAATAGGTATACAAAGTTAAAAGTATTTTACTCAATTGACGAATTAGAAGCATATAATTATACTAACTGTATTTAATAGTCAGGCGTCGGGTATAGACAATTTAAGATACACAAACAATAAAAATGTATTAATATACTTTTAATTTTTAGACATCATTAATGGTAGTAAAAAAAATGTATGATTGGTAATTAAAAGATAATAGTTAAGTTTTTTTTTTTTTTTAATATCTGGGTAATATGTACTTTATTATTATAAATAATTTATAATTATAAGAGATATTGTTTTATAATAAGGTATAAATATAGGCAATTTCACGACTTGACTATTTTGTACTTTTGGTGTTTAAATAATACAATAAAAAATAGCTAATAATAAAAACGAAAAATAAACAGAAAATATAAAAATTATTAAGATGTTAATACAATAATGATAATGTGATCGAATATTTGATGAACGTTTTAACATAAATGAACCGCCGTTTACCTTTATATCACAATTAACAAAATCGAAAAACTGTTCAAGTAACGCGGACGAGTCGGATAGCTGCTTGAAAATGTCATCATCGCCAGAGTGTTCACCGCCATCCTGGCTACTTGCTCCTCCTCCGTCCAAAGCATTGTCTAATTCACTGGATATTTCCGATTGGAGTAGTTCGCCGAGACTGGAAACCTCGTTACCCTAAAACAAATATGGAAATTCAGCTAATACATCGATAACGTCGTTAGATATATCCTTACAATGGTGTTTAACTACTTACAAGACATTCGGTAAAATCGTCAATTTTCGTCTCGGCCTCTGGACACCAGAGTAACACATCGTCCATGAAAGGCATACCTGAACCTGAGATGACCGATGTCCTTCCAGCAACTACTACACCAGCTGACAGTGGTGGATCGGGTAGTGTTGGCTTCACAAAAGCCAGGATGATTATTACTGAGTTGTGGACCCACGGTTCTTCGATACCTAAAATTGAAATCACAATATATTCAAATAAGTGTTATATTATGAACCAATTCAATTTAATGATAAATATAATACGATTAAGTATAAGTGTACATGTACAATTTATAAGTATTCTATTTAATTTTATAATAACGCACGACAATATTATATTACTAAATAACAATAATATTTTCAACAAATCTATTGATTTTTTTAATTTTTAAAATTTTTTTGGTCCATTAGATTATTATTTATGAATATTATTTTAATAAAATAAATATAAATCCTTAGTATACATAATATATAGGTAATATAAAACACAATAGATCAATAACGTGTAAAAACATTTATTTACTATTATTTATTTTGTAAACAATTAAATTATTTATAAAAAAATATAAAATTTACAAACAATCTATGTGTTTTTAAAGATAGATAGGTTGTATGTAGTTATAGAATATTCCATGCATATATTTTTAAATCGTCTACTGCCTATTATATAATACTAAATATTATAGGCAGTTTCATTTTGAATATAATTTTTTTTTAACGCTTTTTATATACAATACAAATATTGAACATGTTTGGCACTAAGTAGTATTTATCAACTTAATAACAACAGGAAATAAAAAAAAATGAATAATGCAGTGACGTACTAACGTTCAATTTGTTTAATTCCAAAACATGTTCACAGTTTTAAAATAAAACTGTAATTGTTTGATCAACTCGACCATATAAAAGACTAACCTAAATGTTCATTCAATACATGATTAGATAGTCATGCATAATTTTTTTAAATTTATTACAGTACAAGTATTAATAAAATATTTAAAGAAAATATTAAAAATAAATTGCAAACATGATTTTTTAATTTTAAAAATATTACCTTGTTTTTGAAAGTTATTATTTTTAGTGTAACGTAACTACTAACCAGCAGATTGGCGGGTATATACATTTTTAAAATTATTTGCCTTCTAAGTTCTAAAAATATTATCAAAAACATTAAAGTTAGTATTCATAAAATTACTTAAAATTTGGTTTTAGTTTTATTAACTGTGCGATTTGGACCATCGAATATCCAGCTGTTTACCTTGGAAGATTACCATACCAACATAATATTATGTTGGTATATTTTAGTATATTATACTACTTACTATCTTTATTCAATTTAAGAACATTAAAACTTTACGTTTGAGCGTCCTCGGCTATTACTAATAAATCTACACGTTATAATATAATCTAGAAAATTAAAAAAAAAAAAAATCCCATCAAAGAATGCATTATTTGACTGAAATAATTAAATTATAGATAAACTTTATAGTGTTTATAGTAAATTAATTTTTGATTTGCATAATTTCGAAGTTAAGAACTTAATATACTTTAAAATAGTAATGACAATAATGTATGTAACCTTGGACCCGCTTGGTTATTTTTCAAATAATAAATTAAAACTCACACATTTTATTTTTTAATAAATATATAATTTTGATTACTCTCTAATCTATACCTAAACTGGCTTGATGTCTTACAACAAAGAGTAAATTATTATGTTTGTGATTGTTCATTAAGGACTTTATACGGTTTTAATTAAGTAATATAATGGATAATCTACAACAATAATAAGAAATTTAAACACAATTGTTAAATAATTAATTTTATATTATAATTAAATTACTTTTATTAATTAGTCATTTGTAATATAAATATTTATATATTTCCAAAAATTTGTATTTCATGTCTTAAATGTATAATACAGTAAGTAAGAACTCATCTTTAAATTATAAATAAATAATAATAATTGTTGAGAAATAAAATTACCAAGATAAAAATAATATTTAAATTATCAATCAGTAGTTAATTTATCTAGCCGATGGACTCCTTTAGTTTAAATAAAAAAATAAACTACCTCCACACGCATTTCAATAATTTATGTTTACTTGTATTAACATAATATATTTTTATATAAAATATACTATATATAATGCACAGACTATATACCCACGATGCCCATGTCTATATTTTCATCGTTCAGTTTATTTATATAGTATTGTTGTGAGTTTTTATATTTTGAAACCGGTATCATGATATTTTCGTACTCGCCTAATACAACCATGATTTTTTATTTTGCATATATAAATATATGTGTTTTATACAACAGTAATTTATTACTTATTACTTTCACGTAATACTCGTACATATATAAACATTTTAAGTACAAGATACATTAGATACCGCTTTCAAAAAATAATTTTTTTATCTCGGAAATATTGTTTGATAAAAATAATTTACGTTTTACGTATTATTGTTTTGATATTAGTTTTTTTTACTTAATATTATAATTTAATATTAAGGCAATAAAAATATCAAAACATTTGTTGATTGAATTTTAACAAACATTCATCGGATTGATATTGTAATTTATATTAACCGTTTTATATAGTAGTTGTACCGATGCTAATTATTTGACACAAATCTTTCATAATTAAATTTCAATGAAATACGCGTGGATGTTAGCCAAGAATTGAAGAACATGAAACGCGTTAACCAATCCAACTGCTAAACAATATTGTAATTACCGTTTGCCAGAACGCAAATGTCCCTTTAAAAACTACGATCATGGTAATTGACAGGGTCGGTGTGTTTAAAACGTGTTTTTTAAAAAATATATATTTTATTTCGTGAAACGTTTCAAGGCTAATATATACTATAATATTCTAATATCTATAGTTATCTATCCGCGTTTTTTTTTTTAAACACGAATCATAGACTAATATAATAAACGTATTAAAAGTGGTTTAATGTATATTCGAGTTTATAGTTTTACATGAATATAATTATCAACATTGACATACCTAGACGATTCGCTGTAAGTTGGTACCGATAATTATAGTTTGTTGGCCAATTTTTCATAAAACTAGCAAATTTTTAGATGAAAAAAGATCAGTAGAAAATATCGTGTTCGAGAACGATACCGATCGACGTAAAACGATCAGATATGTTAAATAATATATAAATAGTAAGTAAACATTACGGTTATAGATAACTTTATATTCTGTAGTTCTATACAATTGTGGTATAAATGTATCTACCTGGGTAGATATTTTGTGGTAGTCGAACGATAGAATTTTTACGTATTATAAAATGTTTTGCGATATTAATTAAAAAAATATTAGCTACAAAAAAAAAGAATTCGGGACTGAAAGGGTTAATGTTTATAATTCCGTCGGTACAGATACTTCTGTAGTATAAAATGTTATAAATAAATAGTTTCTCACCTTATGCGATGTTCCACTTCCGTTGTGGTTCATTGTCTGCTCACGGAGATTCGTTTCCATTTTTCTTTCAAGTACATTTTCGTGTCTAAAATGAGAAAAAAAAACGTAAATGTAATTTTTTAATTTTTATCACTATAACGTGCTCTAACGGTCCGTCATTCACGGACGTCCGCCTGAGACTGAAGTACTGAACGCTCCGTGTAGATCTCGCTCTCGGGTGTCTCGACAAAACGTCAGCTGTGTTTTTTATTTTCCATAATATTTTACATGATAAATCGTTATCACTGTTATCACCTATAATTGTCGGACTGTTAAAAAAAGTTTTAAACGTTTTAAACGTTTGTAATTTTTATTTTTTTGAAATCGTTTCATATACGAATGAATATTAAATAATAATTATACGCTTCTGTCTACAATAAATTGCTGTTTGAAATATTCAAAGTATTATAATTCCTGTTCAACTGGTTAGTAAACAGTTTTATATACCCTGAACAGTAATCCGTTTTTTTTTTTGATTTAGACACCTACACAACGCAATGTCTTTTTGGACAAATTTTATATAATACATTAATTTTATTTTCAGACGAAAACGCAATGTCATCTAGTACAGATGAAGAATTGGACATGTTGTCGCCCTCATTCAATCCGATCAAAGCTCTGTACGCAAAAGACGTAAAGGTGCCTAGCACGACTGCTCAACCATTAGACAATATATCAAAATTTGAACTTACTCCTTCAGGAGAAGTCTTAATCAAACCTGATAGAATCAGAGTAATTTTAAATTGTATTATCTATATCGTAACAAATTAGTATTCTTTTTAACACTTGAATTTTGCAGAAAGTTAACGAATATAACATCAAACCAATAAAACGTGATTTAAGTGGAGGTAAGTTCTCAATAAATATCAATAATTATAAAATACTGCAGATAGTTTGTTTTAGTGGCCGGCACATCTCAAGTATCATTAGTTCAACGGATTATTAAACAGAGACGAACTGTATTGGCACGTATGTCAGAAATTAGCAAATCTCGTGGGCCACTATCTCGTATTGCAACGTTTTGTTACTCAAAACAACGTGTCAAAGTCTACATACGATCGGCTGTGTCTGTCCGAGGTCACTGTGAAGGATACATTATTGCTTATGACAAACATTGGAACTTAGTGATGGATGATGTAGATGAAGTATGGACGAGAAAAAACAAATACAAATCATTAGCGTTCGGTAAGGTTTTCTTTTGTATACTACCCACCTACATTATACATTTCAATAATAATGCTTAAATTATCATTTTTTTTACTTTATACTAAATATTGAACTTTTTATATCTGATTTTAATAAATTAATATTCATTATCATATTAATATTTAATATGTAACTTATAATAACCAACTATACTTTAAACTTTAACTATATATTAAATTGTGGCAAAATATTATTTTTCAAATTAAATGCATAGGTAGTAATACAAAATACAAATAATCAAGACTTAAAATATGAATCTCAAATGCTTAGTAACTAATAAGAAGAGTTTGTTGGTAATTTAATATGCATTAGTAAGGCAGAATTTAATGGGCACTATATGTGCTTTATGCACTAGCTTCAATGTATTAATAGGGGAGTGGTATATCACATAAAATTGTGTGAAGAATATAATTCTATTTTTAAAATATTTATACCTAAAATGGTTTATTGAAAAAATGCTTGGTTAATTTAAGATTAATGACATTTAAGATTTATACTGATTGTTATTTTGATTGAATTATTGAACTAGGTATTCCATATTCTTACTATTTGTTAAGAAATTATTATTCACTAACAACATTTGGATAAATACTTTTATTTAAAGAATATACAACAAAATTATAACAAAGTGCTTGATTTTTAATATGCATTCAAAATGATAAGCATTTAATTTTATTTACATAATAAAATGTATTTTGTAAATACATTAAAAATGTTCACAAAATTACATTTTTTAAAACAGTAATACAATTTTGTTTTTTTTTATCGTTATTACATAAAACTAATTTTAGTTTCATATATTAAATAAATTTACTACCTTTATGATAATCTGAAATTTTGCATTTACTTATATAATAATTCATATAAAGTATAAATCAGTAAATTAGAAGTATTCTGGTACTGCATTTAAAAATTATCAATAAACTTTTGTTTACTTATAAGTAGTATAAAATATGCATTACAAACTTGTTCACCTAAATTCAGATCACTGCCCTATTGAGTTGCCGACGAAAAATATAAAATTACCATTACAGTACTCTACTAGGGTATAATGCATTATTTATAATTTATTATGTGTGTATTTTTTTTTTATAGTTGCTTCTATCTACATAGTGCATTTAAATTGAGTCGATTGTTTAACCTTTTGGTAGCTTAATAGAATGGGACTGAAAATAGAATGCTTTAAACATTATCATTAACATTGATGACTTGCACTTGCTCGTATGACCAAGTGAATTAACAATTTGTTATAATATTAATATTTAATAATAATAGTAATATAGTAGGAATGCTGTTTAATTAAGATTTATTGGCTTGGATTTTTAAAAATATATTCACTGTTTACATTCTAAAAAAAAAATGGTAATGCACAACACCACATTTTCAATCTGAGTAGGTTGACATAATTACTGTGTTTGAAAGGTTGAAATTCATCTATATCCTGTGTATGTACACATTTTTTTTTTACTGTTATTATTGTATATGTATATATACAATAAGACATATGTAGTTGTTAACGACATTCAATTGATATTGTATTACAAAAATTGTATAAGCATATGGTCAGCAAAATATTATTTGTTGGTTTTATTTTTTATCAAGGCGATTTTTTCACTATTTTTTTATAACGGCAACATATTTTTTGTTTTATGTTAGGTATTTAATTATAAAATTTTTTCTGAATGTGTGTAAATAAATCGAATATTGAACCAATACTGTTAATTATTTATAACTTTAAATGTTTATAAATAATTACTTTGGTACATCTAATTATTTCATATATTATGAATAATATATAAAAGTGATCATTGATGAGAAAAATTAATTTATAATATATTTTTAGATTATTTAATTTAAACAATATAAGACAAGTTATAACTGTACTCATAAACACAAACTTTCTTTAATGTGGTAAATATTAATTAATTTTAAAAATAACTTCTATCATCGATTTTTATGTATAATACAGTGACAATATAAAATTCAATTTGTAAGTAAAAAAAAATTTCAATTATAAAAATATCACCTGATACATTATAGGCACACAACTCCAAGATAGGTTATATTTTTCATTTAATAATAAAATATAATAATATTGAAACTGAATTTAAACTTAAAACGTTTTAATGCCCGCGTGGTTAGCTGTGCAACTGTTTCTTTAATCTGCGTGAAGAATAAATTTGTGTTTGTCTGTGGTCGGTACACAATTTATTGTGCGCGTGTACAAAGGTACATAAAATAAGTTAGAAACGTAATGTTGGATGTCGGCGATCGGGAACGATTATAATGTGAGTTTTGTGCGCTATTGAACTTGAAGGCTATAAGTATAACATTAAGCGCGGCCCGCGGGGCTCGAACCCGTTCACAGAACGTCGTTAACATTGACGATATGCAAGTGAGACGACTATAATATACGATAGATTCTCGATTGTATCAGCACAAATATCATATACCATTATATGCTTAACCGCACGGTATCTACAAGGTAGCTGCAGATGATAGTATACGTATTATTATTATATCTATAGTATTATAGTAATATATAATATCATTATTTATTTATTATAAGCACTACCGATTTCCGGTAAGATATTCCGTATTTGTGTTCGTGAAAACTACTCATGAATATTATCTAGGTCAAATTCTAGGGTGGTGGTGCGGGGAAGGGTTTAGAATAAATAGTGATAATAATAATAATTGTTGTGACTTATGTGTGCCACGTGCAGTGGCCCTCGCTTCGCCCATTATATTATAATAATATTGTTTTGTACATTTTATAAAACGACGTTGAACTGTGTTTACTCGCCATTAGGTACTATATCTATAATTCCTAACTACCTAAATATGGGAAGTAGGTTGGACCAGTAGCGTAACTTTACATTTTCTGAGGAGGATAATATATTTATACATTTTTTTTTTGTACCCATAGATAGGTAAATAGTATTATTATTTCCACAAGTTATACAACGTACATTAATACCTCTATTACAAAATTATAAAATATAAAATGTATCACTTGTTGCTATGATACTTAAATACGGTTCTAAAGTGAAATAGCTTAGACCTGCAGAATAATCCACCATTAGATCAGAAGTTATATCTGTATGACTTTAAAAGTATACGTTATACGTTGTAGTAAAATATGTTATACTGCTTGACGACGGTATAGCATACATAATAATATTAGGTATGATTGTTGTTTACTCCGGTTTTAGATTTAAAAACATAATGACTGTTATGTAGAAACTACTAAATGATAACCACAACTCTGATGATAAAATATCTGGTAATATATATTTATATATTTTTTATAACAAATTATAATATTATAATATAATATTTTATATTACATACTATTATTATAGTAATTTAGGCGACAGTGCCACAGTGGTATGTGCCAGCGCTGCATGTTACTATTTGATAATAGCAGCTAAAGCTCAAATTAAAATTTGTGGTCACAGACCGTAAAAAAAGTTATCAAATTCAAGACATAAGTTTTAGTAAAAATATCGTAAATATTATGTGTATAATTATGTAAAATGAATAATTATTTTATAATATAAATACTCTATTTCTTAGGCATATATTTAACGCGTGTATTTTACATTTTATTTTTTTCAATCAAAACCGTAAAATTTTTACTATATAAATAATACAATATGTGTATACTGCATGTGTGGATAAAGAGAGGTCTCTCTTCTTGAGACACATCTTCAACTCATAATGATAATAATAATAGTAAATAATATTATTATCGTATATAATCTTTAGTACTACACTACTACTATTACCTAGTGAATCCGTTCATTTCTGCCTGTAGAATATCACTTGTTTTTAAATTTCGAATCTGTTGGTTTTTTTTTTTAACTCTTTGTAATAGTTATAAAACATCGTATACAAAATTATGGTCTTACGCGTACCGACCGTTTTTTTGTTTATACAATTGCTATTGAATCTAATATTTCGGAATGCTACGTCGGCGGTTATATTATTATTGTAATGCGGTGTTTATTTGCAATGTACATCGTCCTGGAATTGCGAATAAAACAACACTACACATACATACATAGTATTATACAGAGGGGTCCATTGGATTTTCCTGTGTTAGCTAAATAAAAAAAGTGAAAATATGGTGACCACCCTGTATAATGTATATTACCACTAAAGTATAATAATAATATACGGTATGCATGCGCCGGGTGTACACCTATATTTGGGTTTATTTTTGTGATGTTTTTTATTATTTTTTTGTTGTATGTGTACAACGTACACGCGATTTCTAGAAATCCTTCGTCGACCTTGACACAGTGCGTAGGTTACGGGCGACGACGACGACAACGACGTGCGGCGGCGTTGTCTCGCGAATTACGTTACATATTATTTTTATTAGGTATATTATAATATTTCAAAACCGTTTGCCCGGCCAACGATTTTTTTCGGAACATTTTCACGGGCGAAATTATATTAGGTATATTATTATTATTCCGCTTTGGCGCGCAAATGCCTTGCGTACGTATAATATGTATATTAGTATATATATCAAGTAAGTATATTATAATTATTTTCGCAACGACTCCGTCACTTTGACGGCCGCAATCGTTAACCTTCCGCGGAATACCTTGACAGTGTTGGCTGGACAGTTTTGTTTTAATTACATATTATATACTGCAGTCGCAGTATATTTGTATCCAGTTTGCACAGTAGTCGACCTTAAAAACTGTAGGTGGTTTTTTCCTACCTGTATCGTGCATGCCCGTTTGTTTTTTTCGCACTCGATACATGGTAATATTATAGTATAGCATTTTAAAACGATAGCGTTAACCTATTGCGCGTTGGATTTTATTGTATTTTTTTTTTTTTATTATTGTGTACCGTGTTTTATAATAATATTTATAATAATGGGATTTGTTTTCGTCCCGTACAGGCGACGCGAAAAGTCTTGTTGATCCCGTGGAGAAACCGTACGCAGTCGTCAAGAGGATTCGAGGACACCAAGTGTGCCGGAGGCACGTACCCCGATTTTTGGTCCGTGGAGAGCAGATTGTTCTAGTGGCCAAATGTCGATCTTGAATAACGATACTATACAACAATATGATTATGTTAAAATAAATGTATATTTTTTATTTTTGCGTACAGTACTACAGTATTTTAAGTTTGGGACGAAAAAACAAAATAAATCCCATCGAAAACCTATCTCTTTAGTCCAGGTGGAAAGAGAATAAACTACGGCGATAAATCGTATGCAGATTGTAAATATTGTATAGTAGAATAACGAAAGAAACGAAAATATACGTATATTTCAGATGTCGCAATATTTTGTTGAATGAAAATTTTTGAATTTTGTGCATTATTATTGTTTTTGTTGCAATGTCAACCGAGAAAATGCACCATTGGGGGAGGGGGCTATACGATGAAAACAGTATAAGGTAAACGGTAAACCGCTTTTTATAATAATAGTATATAAATGGCATGGTCGTCGGACCCCTATAATATATAGGCGGAAAATTGAATAACGGTACTTTCTCCGCGCGCTGCAGAAGAAGAAAATAAACCAGAATAATATGCCCGTCGCCGCTTGTTCGCATTCTGCACAGTTGGGATTATTCGGCGACCGTCAGTGAAAGTAAACGCACTAAAACTTTCACCGGTTTCGGTCTTACTATAACTGGTGTGATATCATATTATTATTATTATTAATGTAACGGCATTCACGGTTTTCACACTAAACGTCGATTATACATTTATACCCTATAATAATATATATACATTTGCCGGATAACTGGAACGAGATTCAACGAAATATACATACCTACTGCCACTCGGTACCTTCAATACGACCGTAGTGAATTGAAGGTATTTGTTTTCCTACTAATTATTCGAAAACGAAATTTAATTAAGCGTATACTCCGTGTGATGACTGGATATATTCGTGACTTTAATTATTCCAAAATTTGACGTATATATTATATATTTTTCAAAGATGATTTTTCGCAATAGATACCACGAAAAACGATATTATGGAAAGCCTTTGATTTCGATTTTCGATTATTGTCCCTAACTGCGACAACAACTTACTGTATACTGTAAAATTAACGCGAGGAAGGCACGTGCCTAGGACTATGCAATGAGGAGGGGGGATTTTCTCTAGTATTATTTTATAATTAATAAAATAATAGGTACTTCAAAATTCAGTATAATATTGTTTTCGTTTTAAGCTGAAGCTTATCAATAGCCAATTTCTACCATAGCCTTTTTATACTGCAATAGAAAATTGTGTGTAGGTACCTAATAAGTAATAATACCAATCGTAGTATATTATCTAATAATATTAGTGATATAATAACATACAATTAAAAATCGTTTTAACAAATAACCTTATTTATAAATCATAATGCTTATAGGTACCTCGTATACCTGATACATATTCATACTAACTAATAATATTTGAAGCTATTCACTATAATATGCGTCTATACATGTCAGATGAAAGATCGAGCACCTTTCTTCACCTATTATGATTTACTATAGGTTATAGATATACCACTGATTTAGATAAAATGATACCTATAAATGCATTTTAAATGAGTTTATGCTTACTAAAGTTAAAAAACAAGAAAAAGAGGACGTTTAAAATAATGTAAGTATTTGATCCTACGCATGTTTTTCTAACACTAAAGATTTTTTTAAATAGTATAAATTTAAATTCAATTTGTATTTAATAAAGTACTGAATAGGTAAATTTATGGTAAAAATCCTTTGGAAACTGGCGCCTATAACAAATTTGCTTTAAATGTGTTTATTCATATTATATTATGTATATCAATTCGTAAGCTTATTTACGAAATTACAATTTAATAATATATTAATTATGTCAAGCATTGCATGTGAGCGTCCCAAAATCGTTGCTTTATAATATGATTTGTTTTGTTGTATTTGTTGTTAATGTTTATAATATAATATTAAATACTACAAGCTGAGTGCCGCACCGCGAATAATGGAAATAAAAGAGGTATATAACATAATATTTTTATAACGATGCCGGGGGCCCAATTAAGTTAATTGTATAAATGTTTAATGTACAATATAGATTAGAACAATGCTGTATAGTTATAGTTGTTTTTTTAGTAAAATATTCTCTCACGCGCGCGCTCGCGATAAGTGATGATGCCGCGAACCGGACGGGTCCGAAGAGCTTTTTTTTTACTCGGGTCCGTTGGCTGTGCGCGAAAGACGTTTCCCGTTAAATCGCCCGCCAGATGACCCGTGCGGCCCTCGACCAGACTATTATTGTTATCATCGTCATCATCATTATAATATTATAATGAATATAATATATTATACAATACACACTATTGCGTGTTATCATATGTAGGCATAGGTACTACAGTCATTTATATTATATTTATATGTACAGACCGATTGTTTATGTTGTTTAGGTGATTCGAAATATAAGATTAGGAAAAATAAATAGTTTTTTTACAATCGACTTTTGAGCTGTTTCAGGAAACACTGCAATATAATTAATGATTTTTTTTTTAAATTTTATGTTAATAGGTACTTTTTTATGACAACATAACCAGAAACATATATAGAGATTTCATATGTACCCAAGTCGCTCTAAAAAATAATCGTCTACTACAGTATAGAAACCTATATTAGATAAGTTACCAAAAGTCCGCGGACAAACTTTATCTGGCACGCTGACAAGAAATAATTTTTTTTCTGGTGAATTAAATTAGGTTTATTTTATTTTGGTGATCCGTATGATGCTGTCTATATTATTATATTATATGCATTGCAGGGGAGGTTTTAAGAATCGCGATGAGAAAACTACCATCTTGTGAATATAATTATTATAAAGCAGGCGTATCGTGGTTCATTTGAGAAAAATTTCAAGAATTTGTGGTCGTGGTCGCGCATTCAATTATAATAATATGTACATTGTACACATTCACGCGTGTTGTTACTTGTTTTATTATCGATATAATATAATTATTATGCATTATTGGTTGGTATATAATATTATTTTAATATATTCTCTTTTTGTACGGAGAACAATAATCAATTATTCGGATGGTTAATTAGTCGGTGGTCGCTCGTTGAAATACTTATGACAATATATCGCCGAGTGCGGGAGTCCCGTGGGTCTATTCTGTAGCTGCGGTTGACCTAAATTTGTGCAGATGTGGCAGCAACGTTCTTATAATATTAAATCATTCGGTAGGTTACAGATTATATAATACATAATATTTGGTATACATATAATATGCGAATCGTTTTCAGGGAAGAAAAAAACCGAGATCTCCGCCGCCGGGCAACTTATTCAATTTTATAATAAATCCGGCGGATGATCACGTTGCTTGTTTAATGCGTCGGCGGAATATTGTATCTATATTATCATAGTGCAGTGTTGAAATTGTAGTGGGAAAAAATTCGTCACGTATTTTACCGCACGAAAATTAGTATAGAAAAAACATGAAAACTAAGAAAACAGTTAGAAACGCAAGCGCGTAATGCCGCCTCTTCTTGCAGCATCCCCCGGCACAAAATCCGATGAACGACCGACCGTATTATTTTTTTTCTCTCCACGATACGCGTATACGCGTAAACGAAATCGAAACAAATTTTACTGACTTTCTACATAACGGCACACTACAATAGCAACTCAATATTATTTTGTTTTGCCTATACCTATACTTTAATTATCATTCTCGCAATTTATTGATTGGTAATACATTAGTAGGTATATAATAACAATAATATAATTAACATTATATAGAAATTAGATTCAGATAACTTATCGTTTTCTTAGGTATAAGACTACGTATATTACGCATCATGTGTAAAATAATGAATTAAAAAAAAAAAAAATGTTTTTATACTAATATTACTCTCGTTATTCTCACAGGATAAAGTTCGAGAATGCGAAGATTACATAATACGAGTATATGCCTAAACATTTAATCGTGAACATATCCGTTTGAAATCGCCGCTGCTGATTTCCAATAATTAGCCTTTCCCGATAACCCTCGACCGTCCATCAACGTGTGTATTTTAAATTTATTTAGCACGTTCCTACAACGTCGATAATGCGTCGGTTAATGAAAAACATCCTGGCCGGGTGATAATACAAGAATAATATTGTATTATTGTATTTGTATTATGAATTATGATTATTATCTAATTACCAAGGGCTTGCAAGATGTTTCCATTTGTTTCGTATAGGTATCTTAATGATTTCTTGTCCACCATAAGATAATATCATACGAACCGATTGAATAAACAATTATTGACGGAATAATTAATAATTTATAACAAATGACAACACCATGCAGAGTCCTTTGTGCGGTTACAAACGTTTCATATACCATTTTCGTTAAAAAAAAAAAACCAAACGTACTTCGTTCTCTGATCTAAAAGTAAACAATATATATTGAGTTGGTACTGACATCTCAAAAACAGTCTGTGCGATGCGTTTGATACGTCCACGTACGCGTTTAATATTCTATAATGTTAAATAATGTATTAGCTCTTTATATACGGAATGAGATATAACGTTTATATATCATAAACAAATAAGTTAAATTGTATTCTGCATTATATAGAAATACCATAGGAAATACCCATGTCATAATATGCCCTATATTATAAATTATAATCACAACAATATTAATCTCTCGCGGACGCATGCAAAAACTTTTTAATCGAGAAATACGTTTCTAAGCGTGTAGCGCCAAAATGTTTTTATCACATATTTATTTAATACATAAAACTATATTATTAAGTACAATGAGACGGTTTTACTGCGTGTAAAAAAAAATGTAAACCTACATTATAATATATATATAAATATAGGCACAAACACGTCTCTTTTCTTTTCCGTGTCTGTTTTACAATAATTTATATCGTCAAAGTGCATTTGTACCTCTCTCGTAGGTATACCTATCTTGACCTACTTATTAATTATTTCTATGAATGAAAACCAAATGGTCGAAAATTCTCTTAACCTGCGAATTTAAATTCATCCTACAAGGATGGGACAGGGCAGTTAATAATATTAAATAAATATTGTACATTTTGTATAAAAAAAAAACTTTCCAAGATGTTTCTTTCAACTTAATGACTTATAATGAGTGTACGTGTACCGCAGAATATATAAAAATGATTACATATAATTTATGACTCAATGCTGTGTGACCGTATAGCTTTCATATTAATAATAAATAATAATTAATATAATACCTATGTTACACCTAACATTACAAATAGGTATATTTATTATGTATATAATATAAGCATGTTAAATGTTGTTATAGGTAATCAGATTTCCATTTTTAAGATAAAACCGTTCAAACTTTATATAATTTTTATATAAAAAAAGGTATTCTAATTTAATATATTACATACTTATTATATCATACAAATACTAATGCAACTGACAACAAAATTACAAACTGAACATAAAATATTTCATACTTGCAAAACAAAACAAAAAGTACCCCCATATTATTTTACATACTGCGAGTTATCTGCTATAAAACAATTTTACCTTAAGCGCACGCGTATTCGCCTATATTATATAGGTATATGTACATTTGACGTAGATAATGATTTTTAAAGTTTTTTTTTATTTTTATTCAAATGCTCCAATCTCTAGCACTTTATATTATCTAATATTTAATAAACAATTTGAAAGTGGAATATTTTTTCTGAGAAATTCCGTAAACAAATAACGAATATTGAACCCGCATCTTTATTTATAAACATTTAAAGTGAGTGTGGTGTTCCAAAACGGTTGTGGGGAATTAAACATTACTTCTACACTTCGCTTTGACTTAACTTTAAATTACCGAAGGTAAATAATTAACTATTGGTTCGATAGTCAATATTTAGATTTCCGAAATTCCAAGAAAATTATTCTGCTCAGGAACATCACTTTAAAAATAATAATATGTAGGTCAAGGTTTAAAAAAATTGTTAAAAAATGTATTTCCATGTTAAATATCGGGGGATGTGATACGGTTAAAAATATAAAATATAATAGGTAATTTAATATTAAGTACACAGTAACTTAGTGCAAGTGAAAAGGTTCCGTACTCAAATATTCATTGTCGGCGAGTCAATTTTCGTGAACAATTAAACCAAAAAAAAAAAAAAAAGGATTCCGTCGGTCGAATTGGTGACGCACTGGCGCCTTACTTGAGTAGTTAAGTATAAAGGGCCATATTTATATACCATGACGTATAATAAAGTTTACGTTGAGTACCTTTACTCTGTAGTGATGAAAAGTTGACAAAGTGAGCCAAAATAATATATTATAATGTCGTTAAAAGATGGCGGCGAGTGGTTACGACGACCTCAACACCGCCCGTACGGCGTATTAAGCGGTGTCTGATAGTATACGTATATAGTGCTATGGCCTATACAAAAATAATATAATATCATCAAGTGGGTGCAACGGCGGCGGCGGCAGCGGTCGCAACACGAATGCCTTTGACCGAGGTCGTCGGAAACGGTATACTACGTTTATATTATTATTATTATTATAAAGCGCGCACGCGTATCCATGGCGACAACGGGGCTATAATATATAATATGAAGCGAGTCATCGCGGTTCGAGAGCGCGGTTTTGTCGTCACTGAATTTTTACAGATGTAATTTGTTTGTAATATAATATTATGTACTATAATATTATATAATATTTGAGAAACAACGATATTATTTTTATATATCGGTACGTTATATATGGCTCGTCTATTTAGCTAAGGCTAAGTTATGTTTTATTAATTTATCGTCTTGGTCAGACGTATTTACTCAAACTTCACAAACGAGGGTTGAAGAAAAAATTGAATATTAAATTTAGGGGGGGGAGTTGTGGAAAATGGATCTATTTTAGTTAAATAAAATGAGAATTAAAAATCTATTATTGTAAAAATCTAAAAAAATTAGAAAAAAATTATTATTATTTTTTTTTCCGGTACTTAATTTGAAAAACACATATTGTACACAATTATATAGTGTCTTAACGTTGAATAAAAACTACCTACAAATTATATTGATATCGAATACCGATTGTATATTTGCATATCTATATTATTATAATAGTATAGTCTATACTCTATATTAATTTATTAATTATATTACTATTGTGCTTTATATTGTTTATAATACTTTTTAGTTTTTAGTACCTATTTAATTTTACTACTTAGTTTATAGACGTATTTATTCAACGATACGAAGAGGCGGAGTGTCAAGGGATACCAGACGGGTTTTTTTTAAACTATGCATATAAAATAATAGGTACCTCGAGTACCTATACAATAATTTTAATTATTTAATAAAAACAAATATTCAAAACAATCGTGACTTGCTTTAGTATAATATTTTAGTATTAGTGTATACCCTTCAGTACTAAAACCATTTAACTATATATGTATAGTTTATATTTATTATCCAAAGTGTTTAAAGTGCACAATTTTATTCAACTCTATTGTGCCAATATAATATTGAGTACCTATTGAATATAATTGTTAGATATTCAAATTGATCAGAGAGCAAAGAAAAATTGTACTGGACTGTTGTATATTGTGTAAAAATACAAATTTAACTCCACCTCAAAATACGATACGGTATCGTCTCGCGCGAAATAAATGAGTGAAGAAAAAAAATCTTCGTGATTGCGTGCGTGATGCTCCGCGCTATATGTAAGTACGAGTATATACTTATTATTATTTAACGCTTAACGTGAACATCACGAATAATTTTATGATGACTTATTGACTTAGTATGTAATGATACAGTTTTATAGTCATAATAAATTAACAACTCATAATATTATTATTTTATGTATATTGCATAATATTATGTCTTACATGTACCATGCATATGTGTTAGGTTAGTGTAATTAATATTTAGGTTAGGTAAGGTTAGTGTATTTAGTAATTTGTGTGCACACAGATTTAAAATATTTAATAATTAGCGTAAATAGTAAATAGTTTGAAATAATAGGATATTATGCAAAATATTGTAATGCCTATTCATTTATTGGCCTATTGCATTATTGATGACGAGAGTCGACAGTTCAAAATAATATTATTATGAGGACTACAACGACAATGTTATATTACTTTGATATCATTTTTGGCGCGAATTAATTAATAAATAATTATGTTGTCAATGTCGACGATCTGCGATTACCTACCGATGGAAAAAATGATTCCAAGTAATATGTCTAATTCGTCGCATCTCGTATGCCGCGAAAAAGAAAACGGATTGTTATCCATTACATGTCTCATAATTCGTTCGACTGTCAAATAATTTTTTTGTTAATATTCGTTTTCTTGGAACCGATTTCTCATCATACAAATCAATACACGTGTATTATTACATTCTATCATTAGATAAGTTTTTTTTGTACACTCATAAATGTTAATAATATTATAAATAACTGAGGTTTAGGTAGAGTGTACTGTATATAGTATACTATCTAACCACGTTTATCTCCGCAAAATGAATAAATTTTAATAATTTAATAACTATAGATAATAATATAATGTGGGGATCTCCTATGATTGCAGGTTTCGGAATCGTAGAAACGAAAGCGTTTTACGCTTCCCGGACAGGTGAGAAAATCGAACTAACGTGCATTTATACGACATATAATTCGATTTTGGCCGGGATGTATAAACTTGTATTATAAAACGATAATCAATTTCTACGCGTGCACATAATAATAATAATATAATCGTGGAGAACTCGTCAACCCAACCTAACTCGTCTGGCACGTCATATTCGTAACATCATTACGCCATATTACCATGTTTACATGTCGTGATAGATAGGTCCGCTATAAAATATTCATAAACGATTTCAAATTGTTATATTGTATTTGTTTTTTAGCTGCGATGCGAATTCGCACTCGAGTCTGCAGCGTTTAGTCATCGGGTCGATATTATTGTTTTAATAAATTGGGCGAACGACTTGCATTTTAAGTTGGCCATTATTCCGATACGGTCGAAAATTAAATATACAATAACAAATCCGAAAACTGTTTCATCGTCGCAAACTGACGTGAGCGCACACTATTAAAGTATACCTCAAATCATAGATTATAATAATAATTTAACGTGAGTACCTTACGCGAGTGAAGTGCGAGTCTATCACATAGGTAATTGGGTTATTTTAACTGTAAACAGTCATTATTTTAGATAACTATATTATTGACTTTTCTGTGGCTATTATAAATTCGAAAAATGTAATAAAGATTTTATCTTGACTTTTCTTTCTAACCCAGTGCAGTCTGTTGATGACGGGTGAACCCACTATCGACTTTTGTGTAACGCAACATTCGTGGTCCACTGTTCTTTTATTTTTCACTATATTCAAAAAATATTTTACTTACAAGTAGTTAATACGTCTTAAGTATTTAAGGTTAAGTTGAGTAGTGTAGTGTGGCACATGAGGGAAGAGGGCACGTCGAAAAATGTTTGTTCTTTAATCCGTTAATTTTAACTTAATTACTTAAATAATAAATAAACTGCTTGTCGAAAACAAATATTTTGTTTTTATGTCAAAGTGCTCTGGAAAATACATTCTCATTCGTAA
The DNA here is from genome assembly GCF_020882245.1 of Rhopalosiphum padi. Taxonomy (NCBI): domain Eukaryota; kingdom Metazoa; phylum Arthropoda; class Insecta; order Hemiptera; family Aphididae; genus Rhopalosiphum; species Rhopalosiphum padi. The sequence goes on along the minus strand of NC_083598.1, from coordinate 2,865,019 downwards.
TATGAAATTAAAAATGTGTAAGTACGTGTTATTGAAAAAAGTTAAAAAGTTAAAAATGATACTGATAAAATATTGTAAAAATATAATTTATTATTCAAAAACGTTTTTTGCAATAACATCAGTTTACGTATATGAAAATAATATTGTCAAAAAAGTTCAGTTTTTAAAGTAGGAAGTATAGGTACTAAATGTGTACATAGACACTTAATATGGATCAACCCATATTATGCGCGTGTGTGGGCGTGTATACGTCATAACTCATAAGTCATAATTAGAACAGTTACAGACGCAAAGGGGATAGAGTTTACTCGGAATATGTTTTATCTTAATATTTTGGTGAAACGTTTTCGATCTAGGGTGGTACATAGTGGGGCAGTATGAGTGTGCGCATGCGGCTCGCGGCTGCAGCTATATAATACATAATATGTGTGTGTGTGTATCATTATTTTGACGCGAGTAAAACCGCTTGGGTGATAAATAATAATTAAGTGATTTTATATTTTATAATCACAACACTGATTTCCAGTGTTTTCTAATACGCAAGTTAAAAAAAAAATGCGATAAATTACGATAGGTACGATACGATTATGGTTGTTATTATTATGCCAGTCCGGTCCGTTCAGTTCTCTCTAGCCATACCACGGCTATGATGACAAGAAGTTTAGGTATATAAAATCTATAGAACATAAATATTTTATTACATACATGTATAATGCACGTCCTAGAAACTAAATAACTTAAAACATTCATAACATCGTAACGATCGCGCAAAAATCGATCAACACATATAATTAGTTATTAATTTACGTTTAATCTTCGACCGGTATAGAAAACCGCCATTCCGCGAATAACATATTAAAGACATTTTATTTGATTACAACAAATAAACAAATCAAAGTACGCTAAATTAATAAAATTATCGATAATGATATTAATAATAGTAATAATAATAATAATAAAAATAAAAAAGAACAATATCAACGGTAGAAAATACGAATAACGTATAATTATTACTACATGATAAAAATTGTAATTTAAATTTGACGTACGAAAAGTTACGAGTTTATAATAATAATAATAATAATAATAACAAAATTATATTAATTTGTATTATAATTTATAATGGTTGAGTTTTGAATCCATTTGTTTATCAGATAATCACGTTGTGATATTTTGCTTGATTTCTATTTACTTTACATTTCTATTATAAATTCAAATTTTTTCTCTGCTTTTTATCATTGGGGAAAATATCGACTTTTTATTAGAAACATATATTATTTTCTATAAAAATTACAATAACAATCACAACCATTGAAACATGGTCTATGAGCACCTAATTAATGTGAATGACAGTCCAATCACCTTACTCGATCGTGTTCGATTGCATTTATTCGATATGTGTCTTTCAATCGTGTATGTGTATATAATAAGTATAGTAGGTATCGTTCTCATTATTGAGAGTTTGAACAGCTAAAGAAATATATATTACGAGTCAGTGCAAACACTCTTGTGATTTTTAGGTACAAAACACAAATATTTGTGCGTCTGCGACCGTCCATATAATGTCATTGGTATAATATAATATAAATATATATGTGGATTGATTTATATCGCAACAGAATGAAAACAAATATATTTTGTGTATACAGACTTCCGGAAAGAAAATAAAAACTTTTAAACAACAAATTAATTTTAAAAAGTCGAAATTGATGAAAATATAATGATAAAAGCATAATAAAGAAACGTTTACATTATATTTATTATTTGAATAAATTGTGCGTAAAAATATTCACTTTAACTATTGATGATTAGTTTTAAATTAAATTTCAATCAAAAACAATACAATACATTTTTTATTGAATAAGTTGTTCCGGTTGCAGTGAACGAACCTTTCCATAAAGTTAAAATAATAGGTATAAATAATATAAGTGTACGGTGCACTTGTTAAAAACGGGTATACGCCGTACCTGTTACCTATGTACCTAAATATTATCTATATGTATAAAGTATGCATATAGCGGCGCGGTTTTTTGTATTAAAATTCGTATCGGTTTCAAGTCACATAATGGTGTAGACTGTAGAGTGTAGATAATTATATACGTGTTGTTATGTACGGTGCCAATTACATACAATATAAGGGATAATGATAAGTACTTGCAACCCCCAAATACAATATTCTGCGTATGGCTAACCGCGGTTATCGCTCCCGTAAGTAGCTGGCACCGCGGCGCAACACTTTCCCGCGAGTTCGTTCAACCCTTATTTATGTAATAATATATTTCGTACGTATTTTATATTACTATTTTTGTCACTGATGACGACGGCAATGGCGTTAATCAATCGTCGCGCGTGCAATAGTATTATATAGCCACAATGAAATGTATTAAAAATAATATTAATTATTATTGGATGGAAGGGTGAGAGGGTGAAAATAATAATAATTAACAGACAGAAAAACAAGGTACACGGCATAGTATATATGTATATTATTAAAATACCTCTACAGTGTGAGCGTGAGGTGCGCAGGGAGTACGCTTTATTGTCGTTTGTCTGTCAAGAGGGTGTAATGGGTGTATATTATGTAGTAGTCACTGGTAGTTGTAGTAGTAGTAGTAAAATAGTGCATGTATATATATATATTGTGTTGAGTAAGGGATGTTGCAAGGTTCGACGACCCTCCCCGGCAAAGGGGGGTGGCGGCGGCCGTGGGCGCTGTCGCGCCACCTGTACACACCACCGTGCCAGACGGGTGTGGAAAAACGGTGGTGGCGGTGGTGAAGAAAATAATAATAACTACGATAAGCCATTGAACTTTTAGATGAAGCGGTGCAGCGGTTGTGCGACCACGACGAGACGTTGGACAAACAGAGTTTGATATTATATAAAAATATTGTTATTATATTATTAAAATTATTATTCCTATACGCGTCGACAAGGGTGCGTGCGTGTATAATGTATTATAAGAGTGTATTATGCTCACTACCGCGGCAAAGAGTAGCTCTTTTGACGTGCGGCAGACCGTTGCAATTATACATTTTATAATATACATTATTATTGTATAAAAAGTCACAACGACTGTCTGCGCTCACGGTTCACGCTGTAGTGATTCCGGTATAGGTATCGTAAAATAATATGATAAAAATAAGAATAATATCTGCGAATGTCGCAATCACGCAACCCCATAAAGCCGATCGGTTTCTTAAATAAAAAAAAACTGCTTTTGAGATATTAATTAACGCCCGGTGAATTAACGATATAATTATTTTCATAGTACTTATCGTGCAGTATATATATATATATAAATGCAGCATAACATTATATTGTTATTAACCTCGTGAAACGATAACCTTGTATTCAAATGTCTGTATAGCAAGTCTAATATAATAATGTATGCTGAAAACTAGAATTCGCCGCCCATACCAATTGATAATTTTTGAAAATCAAATATGATAATATAATATAATATCTATGTGAGTATCATACATAACAATATAAATGCGTTTGTCGAAAAACAAAGTTTGGTGCTGTACAGGCTGTTCGGCGTGGGTTTTCTCACGGTGCATAAATGTTCTCGATTTTCCGGAGAAAATTTGCGTCACTGCCATTTGTAAAATAAAATACATTCTCTGTATATGTAATATATAAACGGTGCGAATAATTACAATAGCAGAATACATGTCTCTATAAGTTGTTTTTCGTTCAAAAACTTGAGGGTCGTTTACAAAATTGTGGAGTTTGAAACTGACGTTTAAAAATAAATTACTTGTCACCTTAAAATCAATTACATAAAACTCAAATTTTACGTAGGTGACGTATATTTATAGCTTAACTTCAAAATATTTTTCATAAACTATACTAAATATTATATTGAACGCATACGGGTGGCTGAAATTCGTTGTGTTTTGCTTGTCCACGGGGCATGCAATTATAGTATAAAATGAAAAAACCGGCGGACGAAAAGAAACCGAAATATTATGTTATTTTTTTTCCTAAACAAAAAAAAAAAAAAAGAATAAAATTGATATTTTCGAAACGGATGACCCCAAAAGAAGGTCGCAGCCTTCGGCCGGATCACTTTCACGTGGACAAGGCCGTTCGGTGTCGGCGGCAGAGCGGTGAGAGGACGTGCGTGCGTGTGTGTGGGTGACGGTCGTGAATATTCGTCAGATTCAGCGGCGGCGGCGGCACATACGCGAATTACCATACAGGGTGTCCCCCGCCGCCGCGCGTGCGAAGATTCGTATATACGCGTTTGGCGCCGAAGGCTCTCGAAAAACCGGCAGCTATAGTGTGGGTACCTGTGCGGGTGCGTGTGCGTGGAAAGGTAAATGTACGGGGGAGGGGGGAGAGTTCGTCGAGGTCCGCGTCCTTGTTCGTTCAATGTCTATGCCGAAATTATAATATCACTATTCGCACGCGCCCGGAGATACATTTTTTTCCTAATTCATAATATTATAAAGGTTCTTTCCACATATGGTATATTATAATATACTCGTATTATTATTAATATTATTTATAATTACCACTATCGTTATTGCGATTTTTTTTTATACTCTCCTTGTATTAGTCTTTGAATATGAATTCGAAATTTTTTTTTTTCACTAACGGCGAAACGGGAACGACTTACAATGCATTAAATAAATAAATTTATACATATTATTTTATAATTTGCAAAGATAATTTTTGTAACCGTATAAATATTGGTTTTTATTTTTCTGTCGTTCCATAATCTATATATTATATCATATAATTAATATTTAATATATAAGGTACGTTTAAATGGTTTTTATTTGACGTGCTTCGTCTAGACCGGACGTCGGGATGACGCATCGTGTCTCGTACCTACATGTTGTTACATATATAGTTTTACCGAAAAGCTATATAGCTATATTATAGCGTCAATACTATCAAATAATATACGTACGTCGATAAAAATATAATAATCGCCTCCGTGCTACACAGACACGACTAATAATAGACGTTTAAATATTACAATTTTTATTTTTATTTTTTATTTTATAGTTTTTACTTTTTACTATTCTTTTTTAACAATATTGTATTATCGGGCCTTGAACATGTTGTATTAGGTATATACGTTATACGGTTTACAAAAAATTGCATTTTCCAACTTAGATTAGGCTTGCAGAACTTCGAAGTTTATGTAAGTAAAGGTCCGGAAATTTCTTTACAAAGTCTCAGTACTAAACCAGTGTGGTCTACGCCGATGCAGTATTTAAATCGGTACAGACTATGAAAATATATTATATACATATTATATATGTATAAATAATCGCTATTGGTTGTTGTATGACAACTACTTGTACTTAACCATGTATATAGTTAGCTGCTTAACATAACAACGGTCCTCTCTGACAATAAAGAGAAGTGCGGTACAGTTGCGTCGGTTTATATTATCATGAAAGCACTTGCAAATTTTGAAAGCAGTCTAAAAACTATATTTACGGATTGACTGTGATACGCTTGACGAGATATACAGAACATGAATCTGCAGTATAGATAACAAAACGAAAGGACAAAAGGACAGAAGTCAATTTAAAATGTTAAAAAAAATAAATGTTCATAATTCCAAGGACAGAACTCTTATGAGTAAAAAGAAAATCAAAATATACGGTTCGACGGTCTGAATAGTACCTATATAATATATATTATAACAAGTTATAGTTTGTAGACGAATGGTAATTAATAATTATATCCATCTTTCGTCCGACTAAAATAGACGGGACATGTAACAAATTGATATACATCTATCTTGAATCATATGTTTAGATAAAATTAATAATTTATTTTTACTTTCAATTTAAAAAAATATATATTATACATGGATACTTGGATATTTCATTTTGAATAAAAAGTTTTTTTTTTTAATTTTCACGACGTTTTATAGTTGATACGTCATGACGATTTCACTGTTAGTGCAGTAAGTTGTACGCATATAGGTATATTAAAAATAATATCGAAACCGAACATAAATTTTTTGGTTTGTTCGCGACAACTATATAGTAGATAAAAAATATATTTACAATTTATGACCATGCGCTGTCGCGACGAACGTATATAATTGTTTTGATAATAGTGAGTGATTTATATATCGTCCTCGGTGACGACGACGACGACAACGACACGCGTTAAACCGTGGTAATAAATTATGTATTATAAACATCGGGCGGTATACCTACTGTAGTAGATATTAGATGTCAAAATACCTATGGCTATAGGTGAGGTTAGGTTAAGTATAGGCATAATGTATAGGTTATGCACTATAGTGTACATACCTGGGCGCAGATCTATAACAGATATGATGACCGAAGAATAAAGGGAGCAACTCCACGAATACAATAATATCGAACGATCGCGAGAGCACATTGTTAGAATTTAAGTAAGTATATTATGAATCTTTTTGAGATATTTAGACACAAACATAAAATAAATAATTGACTAATTTATACCTATTTAATTAATTAACCTTGTATAAATAAGCACAACTAAATTGTTGAATCAATGTGTTTAATTGATTCAAATCAAAATAACTGTAATTCGAAACCATATAATGTAAAAAATTGAAAAACAAACATTAAATGTTGAATCAATATTTTCCGGTTTTTTAAATCTTAATATGCAAATAAGTATATGAACCCTCTACATATTATATAGCGTGACATTGTTGTATCGGTGAAAATATCAAAAAAATTGGATGTCTTTTTGCGAAGGCCTTCATGAAAACATTGGCAACCGTCTGGAAACTTCCAAAAATTAGTAAAATATGACCGCGTTTTTATGTTAATTAATTTATTATTAACCGAGATTCCGATATGCGTTTTAAAAGAAATGGTGTCGAAGGAGCGTCCTCGTCGTCGCGGATGCCGTGTCCCCAGACGTGGTTCAGCCCGATTGAACGTCTCGTCCGAGACCCACATTTTTCATCTTTCGGGCTGCACCAACAGGTACTCGATCAACCGTTTGACGATTATAATCGACGAATTTATTGTAATATATACATACATAATTACAAAAACGTTGTGAATATAGACGTATATCTTTTGCGATTTTCGCCCGTCAATTACTGTATTTGTATATCTACTGTTTAGTGTTAACTGTATTCCGACGCTGCGGTGGTGGTTAGAGATGCCGCGATGCCGCAGAGGTCGCACCAACGAAACCGTCTGCGGAGACAAAAAATAAATGTATAAAAAATTAACAAAAAACGAAAGCGATAATCGCAACGGTACATTCGTTTGTAAAAAAAAAAAAAAAATTAAAAACAGAGAAGCAAATTTTCCGTCAGCCGCACTACTGCAGTTGTGCGCGTGAGTACGAGTAAAAGGAAAGGTGTATAATATAATATATATGTATATACCTGAGACTCTTGTGCCGAACCGAAAACAAAATCGTGTCGAAGGTGAAAGTACCTACGTTTACTCGTACGCACTGGACAACTGTTTTTCGATTATATTTTCGCGTTTCTCTTTTTTTACCGTTTTTATTTTATTATTATTATTATTATTATTATTATTTAGACTCGGCCGCGGATGGTGGCGCACGGTTTACCGTCGAACCGGTGAGTTGATATAATAATGTCCGATGATAATATTATGTTTATGAAAAATAATTTTCTTTACAATATATAAAAATGTAGGGTATCCATCAATTACAAAAGGTTTTCGCAACAAGCCATATAATAATATGTGATATTATATTATTATATAGTTGCATAGACAACATATAATATTATGTAATGTAATCACGCGGGACAGGACTTAGCTAGTTTGTGTGCGTCGCGGTGTGGTATAGCTATATAATATAATGTATACTAACGGCGTAAATGCATTTTTCCGTCGTCGCATATTATACATATATATTATAGGTGTAGAACATGCCTGCTGTTTAGCGTTACCGACTCACTACCGTATTTTTATATATACGCTCCACCGGACGAGACGTGCGCGGTATCCGCGGTTGTGGTCCCCGTGCAACCGTAAACCGCTGGGGTGGTATATACGGGCAGTGGTGGACACCATCCTCGGATATATCCTCTCATATAATATGTAGGTCACCTAATTCGCGACCGTTATACTATATTATCCGGACGTCTTCTTCGCCTGTACACATGTATACGACTTAAACACGATCGCGTATACGTATATATATATATAGGTACTCCATAGCCGCGTGTACGTGTTTTTCGGAACTCGCGAATCGGGTCAAGTCGATATATAATACAGTACCGTGCGCGACGTATAAAGTCGCCATCACATATATAGTGCACCCTCTCACACACATGTTTTTTATTACACGTTTACTTACGTTAGTGTATACACTATACACATTCGTACGATATTATATACATATACTTACGATAAATTCACCACGGCAAAATCCGGACGTTATATATATATATATATATATATATATAGAGGTGTAGAATAATATAATACACACGCGAGTCCGACAGAGATGGAAAAAAAGTACATAGAGTGCAATGTGTGTGTGACGACCCGGCACAGACACCCCATGTCCTCATCCCCCCGACCATAGCAAAGAAGATAATAATAATAATAATAATAGTACCAAATACGTATAATAATCTTTATATGTATAGCTATCGTATATTACAACTGAACGCGTAATTTTATGGTATAAAACCGGGCTACACGTATTATATACGGGCTGCAGAATATTAAAGCTGTACCAATATATACCTACAAATATATTATATATATATATATTGGTACGTAATATTTCACGCTCACAAGATATGATATTAACATTAATATACACACACACGATCCACACACATACACGTCATTGTCCGGTATATATTATGTTGCGTGTACATAATAATAATAATAATGTAGCCTCAAAATTCAAGGTGTATGTGAAGGTGACGCGCGTCGAACAGACGCCGCCGCCGCCATGAACGCGCCGAAGGTTGTCGTCGTCCGAACAATGTCATTAGCATTAGATGGTAATTCGATTAGAGTAACGTTGTTTTATTTCACACGACGCGTATATATATATATGTTATAATGTGTAATAATAACGCACGCGAAAATTTCTTCTCTATATAATGCAATATCTTAAAGCCTCTTGGCTCTTTTAAGGTCTATATACCGTCAATGACTAACAAACTTGAAATAATTATATAATGTCAATAATCCACCAGGCCTGGTTATACGGAATCCGACTTTGGGGTATTGCACCAAATCGTCCTACATGAGAACCTTGCAAACCTTCCAATGAGTCTGCCCCTTGATGAAAACTTCCACCAATACTAATTCACTCGCTAAACTGGCCAAATATCTTTCAAATCTAATCACGCACACATCAATCATTTAATCGAGCAATAATTGTCCTCCGTATATCGTATTCCTAAAAAATACCCTTGGTCGAGTGACAATGCTGGATGTATTCCCGTTCAAGTTAATTTTCAATTTGTCACCTTCTAGTCATCTCATCTTATTACACTCGTGAAGGCAGTAAATAATATTCTTTTCCTAATAAAATAATATATCAGATCGTCTCTAATACCGCCTACGATTGTGCATTGTGTACTCCGGGTTATCACAACAGCGGCGGTATTATATATTATATATACACGTGTATATGCTTGTCGCTATTATGGTGTGCGTGCGTCCGTTTACACATATTTCACGCCTCCGTCGTGTTTAATTATGATAATATAATATATTATACTGGTGTCAGAAAAATAGTAAGTTTATAATAAACGCCCACGCACCCGTCTCCCCGGCGTGTTCGTGTATTCGTATCTATCATCAAACTTTTTACGCCTCCCCCCCCCCCCGAAACGCGTGCAGTAATTATTTCTTAAAATTCAAAACCGTCAATGCAGCGCTTTATATTAGGTATATATACGACACAGCGTGTACTTGCTAATATATTATTGTTTCGCCGTTCTGATAGTGTGGGGCGAAGGCGATCTATGCGTTTTAAAGTGTGTTAACGGCCCAAAGGCATTCGTATACCTATACAATAATATTATAAGTGACAAAATGCTATAGGACGATGGAATTGACTTGTTGGCTATTAAAAACCATCTATTAGGTTGGGTGGGAGGGAGGTACTGCAAAAATAATTTCTGAGAAGGGGGAGTTGAACCCGGAAAATCGCTGTTTTGAGTAGAGTGACGAAAGAATATATAATATAGTATAATATATAATAATATATTGTATTATTCGAGTGAAAACAATTTTCGAGACACGCGTGGTTCAAAAGTCATTACCCTATAAGAAATCGTACAGCTGTAATAGTTATATACCGTAATAATTTATAGGTGGGTGGTACGTATAATAAATTTAAAGTATAAAAATGACGATTGTTCGGGCATTGTTGTAACAAGAATTATATCGATTGATTTCGGTGGTAGAATTAAGATTTTTGTTCGGTCATCGAATACATTTAACAATGCGTCCACAAACAATACGCGTAAATCCTCAAAGACCCTATTCGAAGACCTACATATCACGGGAGATTCGTTTAACGCAAGACACTGATTATTTCAAAATCTATGAACGATTTTGAATTTTTTTTTTTACATTATTTTGAATTGTTAAAATCCAAAGCAGAATATTTTTTGAAGTACATATACTATATAAAAACGTATGAGTAGTTTACGAGTTAAAAATTTTTAAAATTTAGTTGAACTTAGTAAAGTACAGTTAGTACAGGGGTGTCTCACAAAATGTTGGTTCTATATATTACACTTCGCTCATCTAAATTTTTAATACTTACAACTAAGAAACTACTCGTCCGAAATTTGATTTTTATACGTCGAAATTTTCTGCTTAGGGTATTAAAAATATACGCTGTCATTTAAAAGATTAAGAACTTAAAAAGATGAAAATGATAAAAATAGTAAAAACTTCCAAAAATTTTGTTTTGTAACAACTTAAAATTATGTACAAGAAATATTTTCAAAAACGTTGATATTTTCTGAAATAATTAGTGTCTTACGATAAATGGATCACTCCGAATATTTTATGCACATAATAAAGATACATATAGTGACTACTTTCGGCGACTAATCTATCATATAAATACGAGTACAGTTTAAAAGAAAAAGAAAAAAAACACATGATATTTAAATATATACGCAAATCGGATTCGTTCAATGTGAAAGCGCAAGTCTTCGTCTTTACTGTAGCCAACAATATTCTGGTTACGGTCGAGTTTTAATTGCATTTTGTATACTTTCATTTTCACTCTCGTCCACGTGTTTTCATCTTCTCCGTGAGATATATACCAAATATATATATATATATATATATATATATAATATACGTTTATATTATTATATACGCGTGCTATCTACCTGGCACTTACAATCGCTAAGATGTTTACAGTTTTATTTTTATTTTTGCTTATAATTGTTTTGAAAAAAAAACAGCTTTAATAATAATAATAATAGCTACTTTCTGCGCAATTGTTATTGTCATTGTTGATAACATTATAATATATACTTGTTACGCGATATGAGCGCATAATATTAATTTTAATATTACGATAGACATACTGCATAATACGATAACATGCATCATGCACTCGTGCGATGTGAATATTATAAGAAAGGATATATTTTTCCTGTGCAGTGCAGTCTGAAATTTGCGTGTGGCGATGTTTAAAGTTGTGCAATCTTATAATAATTTCCACTTTTAGATTTTTATGGAAACGGAATATTTATCAATAATATCATACCTCGTAACGGATGCACCATATGATGGGGTCTAGGCTATCATAATATGAGCTCTCGTCTTCCGCACAACAACATTACACATTTAAAATATAATATTATAATGTTTATTTTATTTTCGGTTGTACATAATACTATCTCCATTATCGTGCATTTTATTACCACCGTGAAACAAATACGCGGAGGCGGATGCGTGGAATTAACCGTTTAGTTGAGTGTCCAACGTAGAGTGGCAGTAGGTATCATAGTTTAGTTTAAAAAGAGGATATATTTTTCATTTCGTCATCACGAAAATTTACAGACGACCGTATTACAAAATAATTTTATGTCTATCATATTGCACATTGCAGTGAGCCATCGGCAAAGCGCAAAGAATAACATAATGATATACCCATGATGGTGTTTTCATGATGAATACCATAAGTCACGCGACGCCCACCGCGAACTATTCATCAATATTATTTTGTAACCAGCAACGAGTATACGTTATCTTATTTTCGATAAGCCGAAATGATTCCGAGTTCGGATGCTTTCAGTTACTCTTAATTTTTCATAAAAAAACAGCAAATCGGCTGGCTGTATCGATACGCATTAGGCACCAATAAACATTACACATCGATATTGTATCGCGTATTAACGTGCCACATGATTTGATAATATATTATTATATAGTATGGTGTCGTTGTAAACCGCGGTCGAAGTGTATAATATTCATAACAACCGATAATACATTAATTTATGGTATACATAACGCATATATTATTAGTCTTCGCATCACATTTACAGGGTGATTCACAAAACATGTTCAAGTCCTTCAAATCTCATAAAATAATAAATTTATTCAAATTGTGAATTTTAGAAATATTAAATATACGTAAAGACCATAATTTTAAATGCTAAAAAACCTTACTACTTAAGGAGTACTTTGTGACGATAAAATGTCTGTTTTTAAATTAAAATTTCCCATTTTATAGTAAATTATTTTGTGAATAATTTTTTTTGAAAAATGTTATGTGTAATTCAAAATTGGAATGACAAGTTTCTCAGTTGTTAAAATTGTTATACTAATTACTCAGGATTGATTAATATTAATTGCTAACATTTTCAATTCGCTATACCTCTTAATCTTTCAAGCCCATTATCATAAACTTATATTATCCTTAGGGTATAAAGTAAAATACATCAAAAACAACATTTTTTTGATTTTTGATTTGTTGCTTTAACATATTTTTCAGAAAAATAATCTACAAAATAATTTCTAGTTTAGGAAAGGAAGAGACGTTAATTTGAAAAACAGAAATTTATATCTCTATAGAATACCCCCTAGTAACATCGAAAATCTTAAGAATTTAAAATATGATCTTTAAGTATATTTAAGAATTTTAAAAATCAGAATTAGAATACTTAGAACTACGTTATTGAAGAAAAAGGGATTGAGTATGCATGGGGTTCCACCCTATATAATACTGGAGAATTCATTCGAAGTTGTTGAAAGTGACGACCTATTTCAAGATTTTCCAGAATATTTACGACTATTGATATACTATATATAATGTGATATGCAACCGAGGGATGAACTGCTGAATTAATTTTTTCAATATTATATGCGATCGTAATCGAAACTCGTATGTTTGCTGTTGTGTGACGATCAATCTTCGGCTTGTATTTTAGAAATCCATTTCAATACATTTAGACACGAAGTCAGACATTCATTTACCGATGATAAGACTATCGAAACAAAACAAAACAAAACAAAAACCGCTCAATAAACGCTGTCGACCATATCGTCGCGACTGCTTTCTCGAATAGTACCTACCTACATATACAAAATAATTATAATGTATTTTTGCAACGAATACGGTGTCAATATTAAAGTGGTATTAATATATATTATTGTTGTGTGCATATTGTTTTCGTATACTCATACTGTAAGCAGGTATAAACATATACATAGCACGCACCTATATAAGTAAAGTATTCAATAATTTTATAACCCGACGTCGAGAATATAATAATATTTCTCGATTCTGTACGCCCGACGAGGGCTGGTAAAAGGGAAACAAATATTTATTTACTCTCACGAATGTTTAGCTTTTTATTTTCGAAGTCCACACACGACCGTATACAACGATATAATATAATATCATATTTTTGTACGACGCGGCAATAGCAGTAATATGTGTATACAGTATATAATAATATAGTAATAACAGTAGGTAGGAGGTAGTCGTTGTAAGGCGACATTCGGGTTTATTTTATGGTTTTATTTCGTACCTATATATATATAAATTTATATATTTATGAAATAGTAATACACTATATATATATTATTATTAGCGACTGTAATTTATCCGTTTAATGTGCACGTGAGTTATAAATCTTCGTAGTATTGTCTATTTTACTATATATTATAACTATCTATATGCTGTACATACTGTATTAATAATAATAATAATAATAATAATAATAATAATAATAATACTCGTATAATAATGATTAATTATAGATAGTTGAAATAAATAAATTGTGTTTAGAAAACGAAAAAACCATTAATATTAAACTTATAGTAAATAAATGAAATTAACGAGGTCGCGGACTGATGAGGTTTTTTCTGTGTGTGTGATGTCTGCACTGCAATATTACAATCTATACGCGATTCTGCACGCCTGTATGACTGTGAACTTTAAAATGCTTATAATTTGCTTCAAAATTGAAAAATAAAAAAAGACCTGTGAGGTGCTCTGTACCTTTAAATTTTATAATAGGGCAATTCACTTTAACATTAAAAATAAGATAAGATAGAGTAAAACGGATTCTTTTAAACGTTAAATCGTTCATCTTATGCGTTAGCAAAACGGAGATAACATATGCGCGCGGGTACAGCGTCGTATGATTAATGTCCTTAGATCGTGATGATTGAGTAAGGCTACCATAGTCCTTGACGTAAAAAAGGTGATCCATTTACATGGCTACACTCATTTTCGAGTAAAATTAAAAAAAAAACTCTATTTCTTTGTAAAAATGTAATATTATAAATTCTTTCTGTATAATAATATGCAAGAAATTATTTTTAAAATTAAAAAACTTGACTTTGAATATTAGTGTGGTTAGTTAAAAGAATCTGCGGTAAATTATATCAGTACAAACTATATTTTTATAGGTATTTTTTTTTTATGCGCCAAGGATATAGAACATATTACAACGAGTAACGGAAAATTGTTTAGGTATATCGATCAAAAACGATGGAAATTGAAAAATAGTGTTTTTTTTTATCGGGGACGTACGAAGCGTTTCAGTTTTCTCGCCAAAAAAAACGTTGACGAGAATGAGAAGAAGAAGAAGAAGAAAAATCGCACAATGAACGGCAAATATACGGTTCTACCGACTATATACGTATATTATTATACCTAACTATTTATATATATAAATAATATATAAACGATGTTCCCGGTGGTTCTGCGTAGCGGCGAGCCAACTTTCACTCAACAACGCCATCTCGTTAAATCGGCATTTTTAACGGTGTTATTAGCGTTTTCGCTTTCACGTCTTTCGAGAGAATTAAATAACACGCGGTCGAGCGCGCGTCCGCGACGGAGACCGATCCATCGCGGCTATATTATAGCGGAGTCCGCCGCCGTATATCTTTCTCCTCGCCACGCGTGTGTGCTTCTCCCGCCGCCCGTTCACCGTTATAGATCGCCGTGTAGATTATATAAAAAGAAACGCGTTTACACGGTTGTGAGTGTAAAACAGGTGTAAACGGCAATAGGCAATACGTACGAAGAAAAGCGACCAAACGAAAATGGCGTGTGAAAAATCGGTAAAACGGTTAAAAAAAATTAACGAAAAATGAGAGTTTGGATTGCTTTGTATAATATGATGTGTAATGCATGTATATTTTATATGTGTATACATGTTGTTATATACATTCAAATAGATACTAAATAAGCTCTACGTGTGTCAGAACGTCCAATTGTGTGCGTTTAAATAGGCACAATATACTTATTTAAAAATAAATTAAGGTTATTATTTATATTTTAAACATTATTACTTTGGATGAATCACCCAATAACCCTAATATCTGGAGACTCGGGTGTCGCAAACGAAAATCGTCAATATTGTTAAAACAAAGACTTTATTATATATTAAATCTGATTTTTATTGAATGTTCTAAGAATATTTTAAGAATATTTTTTAATATTCATATGTTATGTATAGGCACTATATAGGTGTTTGGCGGAGCGCCATCGGTGTTTCGACAAAGGCGAGAATTTCTGTTTTAATTATGATTGGCGTATCTAATAACTATTTAGCATAATATTTGGTAATATTTATTGCAGATAGTTAGATAAATCGGACAACTGAACGTATCACCGCTAAAAAAAAAAAATTACCCTAAAAATGTCTAGACGCTAACATATATAACTAAACTATGTTATGTTAAAATATATGTGACTTAGTCAACAATTATTCGGTATCAGCGGGATGGATATGGCGCGAGAGTAGTATAATCATTTGTATAGAGTAGCTACACTGAATTATCTGTATATTGTAAAAATGATATGGTGGAACTTATGCGTCTTGGCACTTATGATATTGTCGTCCTATTAAAATTTTTGTACCAGAAATAAACGCGGTTTTAATCGATCTATGGCGCCTATTCGTATCGATCGGGATTTATCTCGCGCACGTTTGGAGGACATTACGTGGTTGTGCGACGTCTTTGCGGCCGTGCTGTCGATTAGATATGAGCAGTATAACGTGGCCCAGAAAATAATTTTGTAATCGCCAAGAACATATTTTTTCAGCACATGATCGAGGAAACCGTTTTAAGGTCTTCCAGGCATATCAAATAGTGCAGCAAAAAAGAAATATTATTAATTTCTAACCGAAACTTTTGGTGAACTATATATTTTAAATGCATTGTTGTGTAAGAAACACTTCAATTTACTGTTGAATAGATACTTGCTGTTTACGATAAAAGTATAAAACACATGTTTACGTTAAAGTTTATATAGCGTGTATAGTGTGTATACCTACATTTTAAAATATTATTATACATGATAATAATAATAATTATTATTTAAGAGTGGTTGTCAGACATTTATCGAGTTCATTTATTTTACACTATAATGATGTTTATTGATTTTAGTAATTAAATTAGAAACACAATTTTATAATGTACTTACATAGTAATTTATATAAATTACGGGTATATTATGTTTGATCGTGATAACAACATTAGTGGTTTAATAACGTGTTATGTATTACCTAAAACTTTGGTTAAAGTAAACAATTTATTTCACATTATTAAATGATTTTACGTACTATATTGATTTGATAATCACTCCAAATATATTTAGATTTAATTAATAATATCAACCTCGAAGTTTATACATAATCGTTTATATGAGCTAGTAATGTATACAGGTATGTGTTTTAGGTTAATATAAATATCAACAAAAGAGTGAATTAATTTTTTTTATCCATATTTACGATTCGACTTTTGCGATAGTTTATGGCGATATATAACCGTTAAAAATAATAAATAACGAGGGAAATCGTGTGTGCTTAACGTTTAGACAAGTTCGTGTCTTCGCAAATATACACAATAAAAAAGGTAGGCGGATAAGTCATTCGTGATACTTTCACGCGCACGACATTATACGTATTTAAAGAAGAAGCGACAATTGATCTCGATGTATAGAACATTAGAATATATATATATTAATCGTAAAACAAAGTAGAGTAAAAGCATTAAATGTAAACATTCGATTGGTTGGTATTAAATTGTTATAGAAAAATCGCTTGAAAACGATATGTTTTATAAAAATAGTTTTGAATTATAATTTTGAAAAATGATGCCGTGGAATGTATAATATTATTAAGTAGTTTGAATGAAAGCAGATTAGTTGGGTATTAGTGGTTGAAGTTGTACTGTTTACAATACAATTTTAAGACTTTTGTACAATATGACGTAATTCGATTATTGCTCTAGTATAACTTTTAAAACTTTTATAATATACTGACTTTAGTCGTTCGAAATAAATTTTGTTTCAATAATAATAATAACAACGATGGAGGTATTGTTTATACTGTATTGCAATATTATATATCTGTTAATTTATAAATGTTAATGTTAATTAATTAATATTGTTTTATATAATGATCTGCAGTACCTAATTGAATTTACGAAATCGTAATTTAACGGACAGAAGTCAAATCCTCTATAGTCATATTTTACGGTTGAGCTAACAACACCAAATATTGTACTATGCCATACGGATATATGTATATTTATATGGAACATAATATTACATTTATATAAGGATTGATTTATATTTATATTAACGGGGAATCCACGTCGTACTTCTGTGAAATCTGGCACGTCATGGTGTTCAATATCAGTTTTCATGGAAATTCAACAGAAAGACAAACAGAAATAGAATTTTCCATATAAATATAAGAGAATTAAAACAAAAATAGGTCAATTTAAAAAATGATTTTACCACCCCGAAGGTGGTGTATTGTACTTATGCAGCATATTATTTATTTATATACCACCGTCACTTAACGAAAGGATTATGTATACTTTTATCAAACGACGTCTTGCTTTTTGTTTGCACGCCAATGTTAACCAACCGCATATTATATGCATTTGTATTACGCACCCTCCAATTTGAAAATGACGTAAGAGGTATTTTTATACATGAAATTATTCCTGTGCGTTGTCTGTATTTAACTTTAAAACGACAAAATGAAAAACCTCGCATCGTACTTATTTGTTGGTTTTTTATATTCCATTTATTTATTCAATCACCGTGACAGTAACGTGGTCTCTAGGCCACAGTTTCTCGATCCGTGAGTGAACCAGTGTGCACCGTAAACGGTTCCGCAATTTCACCAAGTATTTAGTATACGTCATAGAAGTTAGATGCTTATAATATTATATCCGTCACCTATGAAATCGTGTGATTAAAATAATATGACGCATGCATTTTGTACAAATCGCTTTGAACATCTTTTGGTGCATCGGTCGTCCGTCATTGTGCATACTGCATTTTAAACTTGTATTTTCCGCTCATTTTCAATGCGTCAAAACGTCTTGAAACGGTAATACAAAAAATGTGAAAAAACAACAACTGTCTGAAAAACGAATCAAAGATATCGTCCTATACACAACCGGAGATACAACATAGACCATACATTAGCACCACTTATTATGTTTTCAATACTTAAAGAAAATACATAGTATATTGTTATCACGTCGTGC
The DNA here is from genome assembly GCF_020882245.1 of Rhopalosiphum padi. NCBI lineage: Eukaryota > Metazoa > Arthropoda > Insecta > Hemiptera > Aphididae > Rhopalosiphum > Rhopalosiphum padi. Next base: position 2,846,021 of record NC_083598.1, on the reverse strand, counting down.
AGGTATGAAGTGACCAAAATATAATTGTGTTAGACGTTAAGGGAGTGATGACAGGAATAATATAAGTGTTTTCGGTAACAAAATCAATCGATATTACGTCTTTCCCGGGTTTATAATAAAATAGGTCAGATTTTACAACCAAAAACAAAAGTATCGAGAGTACCTATATTTTCATCAAACCATTTTCGTTCGTGACATCGTTTAATTAGCTAATCGGAGAAAAATAATGCACACCACACATAATTCGATACAGAGCAAGGTCTCGTATTTGTCAAGGCCGATGGAATGAAAATATCGAAAAGAGGCTCTACACGGCGAAACGATTACACTTAGTGTATTGTTTTCAAAACATAATTTTTATTATAACCGTTGTTAAGTTGGTACATGCGCCTCCCCCACAAATAAAAAATAAATTCGTTAAATTTTAAAAACTGTCTATTTTAAGTGTGTCATGCGTCTTCATAACGCGCTCAAGGCCCAATATACGTACGATCGAACATTTCGAACCCATATTATAGTCACGTTCTGTGAAAATTGAATTGTTTTTACAAACATTGACAAAGACAGAATGATAACAAAACGCGCGGGATATATAAAACTGTATCGGTCTACATTACGCGAAAACATCGATAATGCATTGCTATGACCTTGACACTAAAAATCAAACCCGCGTTGGTCAAACACTGCCGCTTTTGAGCTCTTAACGAATCTTTATTATAATATACTATACATATTATATATTATTTTATGCTATACATATTATTATACCAACATAAACATTCGTGTTTTATTATAATAGTAATTATTACTAATGCGTGCTATATTATGTGCCTATATATGTATATAATAGGTATCGCGTCGTATTGTTTGTATATATTTTTTCTGTTCACACTCTCGAACCCATATAATAAGAGATAGACTATCTATCAATGATAAAAATGTAAAAATTGTATAGCGATGGTGGTAATCAAGGTAATGTTCAAGGTAGAACTCGAGTTATCATCAAGGCGACCATTCCTTCCGCGTTGTTAAACCTTGTGAAACTTGCTTGGAGGTGGAGCGGAGGTATAGGTACGCGGTGCTTTTTTTTATGTACTCGAATAATATACATAGGTACACACACGTCCAAGTGCGTGACTCAAATATCCACTCTACGAGCACATATCAATTCGATTAATATTGTGCACTGAAAACTAGTTGTTGTTTACATCAGTGACGTCATGGATCCTTTTTCTATCATCCAAATCTCATGGAGCACACGAATCGCCCCCAAGGACATGGATATTTTGGAGACCACCTTGGGGTGCGAATTCACTGATGAGTGTACCTACTAGTTGCCGCTAACTGTGTATATTCGTCTCACACGTGTGTGTGCGTCTTAAGGTCTTGGACGGTTGGAAGTTCAAGGCACCCTCAGCACGAAGGCGAGCCGCGATCGAAATACGCGATATATATATATATATATATATAAGACAACCGTTTTACGAGGGAAAATGATTATACAAGAATAATATGGTTTACTGTGCTCAAGGACGATCGCTGCCGCCAAACACTCATTTGTTTTTATTTTGTTTTTATGTCTATGCGCAAGAACAACAAACTTCAAACTTTATAAAAAAAAAAGATAGAAAGAAAAACTAATTCTAGAACTCCTGAGTACGGCTGAGTCCATTCATGCACTGCTCTTATCATAGACGCGTGCGCGTGAGGAAAACACACCATTGTCGTTATCAAACAGCTTAATTAATATTTGCACTAATGACTCGAACGTATTCATAAAATCGACTGAATGGTAGACTACACGCACACACACACATATACGCAAAAGCATACACTTACACCGTAATTATCTACATTTTCAAAGGTTATTGACTCGTCAGGGTTTATTGACTAAGACACGACAACTGGATATTAAGGGAGTATTACTACGTTTTCCGAGATTTTGACCCCTCGGTGGCACCGACATTTGTCGGTCAAAATGTTCACCGTCGTCGTTTAGAAAAATGTTTCGATCAATTTTATAATCATAGTTTAGAGAAACGATACAATTTATCAATTAATTGTTGTCACTAGATACACTATTAAAGTAATTTCGAATTTAAAATATCCACACCCTAACGGAGCTTAAACCTACGCCGAGCATTATTTATAATAATATGAAAGATCGAAACTTACTCAGATAATAGATCCGGTCAATGTGTGTAGAATCTGCAGAGAGTGTTGTATCCAAACGGCGGGTGGTCGTAAACCGCGCACAATTAAAAAAGAGACAATAATATACTGGTAAAAATACAAAACAACACTGGCGAAATTCAAAAACACAGAAAAACGCACTTTTTAATAATAAATAAATAAATAATTAATTAAACACTATGGTAAATGTATGTTATGATGATATGAAAATATATTATTTGAAATAAGAGTATATTAAGCGAAAAAATAAATTAACAATAATAATAATAATAATGTAATATAAATAATTAAACGGTTAACAATATTTCGTCGGAACCGTTCGAGTACTCGATAAGCGAACGAGTGGTTAGTCGGACACGGCGCGCACACGGAGCGATCACTGTGATATGAAAACGCGGTCGCGCGGTGGCACGGCGGCGGCGGCGGCGGCGGCACGTCGTGAGCGACGGGGGAATCGACTGGTCGAGTGGGGCCGACGAAGGCCGGCAACGGACGAACAGCACTACCTTCTATTTATTTATTTTTTTATTTTTCCGTTTCTCTCTACTCCTCCGCACGCTGACACTCGTCTAATTCATTATTATTATCAATATTTTATTTTCGTTGTACGTATACCGTCGTGCTTTTTCAATAATAATAAAAAAAAAAATGCTCGCGTATATCCTCGACGAGAGCAGCGGAATACACTTTTCTCTCTCTACGTCTCTTTCTTTTTACCTGCCCGGTTAATGACTACCTACGTTTTTTACTACCTTTCGCGTCGATACCAAAACAATCTGCGTCGGAGAAAAGGAACGAAGGAACGACCCTGCCTAGTGTAAATATTGTTTTAATTTAGTGGCTGCAAAGGGTGTCTGACTGTTGGAGTTAACACATTTTTAATACATAAACTGACCTCATAGAAAAACTCTGTCAAGTCTCATGGAATAATCAAATTTTGTTAATTTTTTTTTTCTGAAGATTTTATACAGGTTGTTCATGACTCCGATTTAAAATAGTCGATTATTAGAATTTATAATCAAATTACAGTTCAATATTCGGAGTCAAATATGACCCGGATTTAATTTTCTCTTTAAAATATTCAAAATCTAACTATTCTACGAGGCGTAATTGTTTTTCTGATTAAGTCGTTTTTGATTGATTAAATGGTATGATTTTATTTTTTCCAGATGGCTTATTTTCGTATGACCACAGCGAATTATGACTATGAATTCCCTGAATTTTTTCCGCTTAATCATTTAGCCGAATCCAATAATCTCATGTTCAGTCAAATATATCATAGAAACTTTTATAACTTATAGAAATAATGTCCACGCTCTGCTTGAATTAGTAGTACTATATTATGTTTTAAGATATACAATATTTATATTTTTTTTTTACCAAAAACAAATAATGTATCTACTAGTTACAATAAAAAATATACTTATACACATTAAATATTAAGTTATAATAGAACAATTATAATATTTTTATTAAATTTGCTTTTAATATTATTTCATACTATTATCTATTTTAATGTTAAATATGATTTTAAATTTTTGGGAAGGCTAAATCGGTAAAAATTATTAATTAATATGACGTCTGCACGAATAGCCAAGATGCTGATCAATGTATATTATGATTTATAGTAACACAGTTTATATATTGTATACATAATAATATGATTAGTATGCAAATTTAGTATAAACAAAACAAACATAATATATAGTAAATTGTATCAATAATTTACTCTATAATATGTTTTTCCACTCCTTGATATCCTCGCTAAAAAAAAAAAAAAATCAATATGGAAAAGTGTACTATTTTTACTCGCTTCATATTTTTAACCAAATCAAATTCAATATTCAATATCGTGAATTTTGACATTATTCATGAATTTAATGATGAAATCAAGTAATTTTTTTTCAGACAAAAATAATTATACACTTTCATTTGAATAAGGTAGAGCAAGGGTTTCTAAACTAAAATCCGTGGGAGGGTTTTGATCCATCAAGGTTTTCGAACCGTTCACCAATTCACCATACAATATCTTTTTAAAATAATATATTAGTTTTCATTGATTTTTATTTATTAAGAAATTAATTATACTGAAAATAAATAATAAAATACAAGGTGTTATTTATAAAAACTTATAATAGTCAGACTAATAATATAATATATATTATTATATACTAACACTAATTAATAATAAAAAATTTTGTCGATCATACATTCGATAGCGGTATCAATAAATTTATCATTGTTACGTCGTTACGTGATCGATTGTTAACTGTTATAGTTAAGGAACACCTAACTGCACAAGTATACTGTATAGCAGGTACAATACCTGTTAGAGTATACTAGTATAGTTCTTAAAAAGGACGCTTTATCCGAATGTGTTGTCTTAGTCTTACAAACGTACAACATCGTAAAAACCGTTTCACGCGGGCAAGAACTATTAGGGGCTGTAGTCCTAGTTAAACAACCCAAATTTCACACTATAAAAAGGAAAACATTGGCAGTGTAACATCGTTTTAAATTTTTTGATATTACCATTCAATACGGAAAAAGTTCATATCGTTTAAAAATCCATTATTTATGTGTTTTTTAAATTTGAATGACTTTGTTTGTAGTTCTGATATTGAAAGAATAAAGCCGATGTAGCACAGTCCAAAATTTCCCCTTCTAGTTTGAAAATTTGATTGTTTAACTCGGACTACAACCTAAGTGGTCCTTACCCGCGTATAACAGTTTTTTACTTTATTGTACTTTTGTAAGACAGAGACGACGCATGCGGGTGAAGCGTCCTCTTAATACTATTTCTAAAATAGGTAACGATGTCACTAAAAACGACGTGAAGATTGTTTTATATAATAAAGAAAATGATAATATTCCTTCAGATGGGAAATACAATGATTTTAGATTGTATTAATATTATTATTCATAATCTAAATTAGAAGTAAAAATAGAAAATTGAAATTAAAATAATTAACCATCATATTTAAAATTATAAATTATTTTTTTAAATGTGAAATAATAATAATTAAATAATATTTTTCGAATTGGTAGTTTAAATTTTCGTGGCCCTCAAAAGTTGTCGTCCTGGACCAAACGCAGCTCTTTTATCACCTGTATTAATTTGGCCCTGAATGTTATCGTTACGGCAAACTTCCAGCTTACTTTCGTAATACCTACTGTGTATTATATAATTCGTCGTTTAAACGAACTATAACATAAACAATAATCGTTTGTTTTCGCAAAATAGTATAATATATTATAATTGCAATAATTATATTATTATTATAAATTACAATATTATATTGTTTTGTACTTTTGCAGGTATAGGCGTGTACTGCGTGGCGTTGGGTGGGAGTGAGTTAATGGCGCCAGGAGCCCTTGACATTGTCGTGCCTGAATTGCCTAATCGGAACGCCGGCCAAAGAATCGGTCTCGATTAAACGGCTAGTAAACGCACGCTGCAGCGATATTATTTATTATTAGTAAGATGTTTTACGTGGTTTTATGATGTTCATTGCTACTAAATTTTCAATACGCACTATACTTCATCGTTTTTTCCTTCCATCGACGAATAAATCGTTTGGATCTGTTTTATTATTTCATCTATTTTAACAAATATAATAAAATATAATATACCTATTAAATTGTGTAGGTAATCATTATTTATTATTGATACACGAACTACGTACTCTACAGTGTCCTATTTGCTGTCGATTAAAATTCCGAACCCTTTGGCACTTGACGTGCCTTTTTCGCTCGGTTGATAATTATTATCAATTAATAAATAAATCGTAGTTCGGTAACGACCATATTATTAAAATGTTCAATATACCTACCTAGTATTTTTGTCCGATAACGGGTAGGTAGTCAACAAATATTATTATACATAATATTACTGGTCATTTTCACGTTATCGTAAACCAATTATACTTATAAAAACATGATTACTAGACAAATTAATATAATATTATATTATATATGGAGTACAAACTTGGTCTAATGAAAATTAAAAAAAAAAATCATCTCTTATTATAGATTTTTTGCAGTCATCGTTATTTTATTTTTTATCTGAATATCTCAAACTATAACTGTATTAGATTAAATCATATTTACTTATGTTTTATTTTTGTTTAATTTGTGTACATAATTGTACAAAACAAACATATGAAGATTAAAATTGCACTAATGGATATAATGATATATATTGCATGAACTAAACGATTAAAAATAATTATACTAATTTAGTATAATTACAATTTTATAAATATAAGTCAAAATGTATTGCAAATGTATAATAATTGTAATTATATTTGCTGAGGTCACACTGTAGTAACTTGTTTAAGAATTCTCAGGATGTAGAATAATTTATGTAATTGAATGTCCACACTATGAAATTGAAAATTTCATTTTTTTCAGATGTTTTAGGTGTTTACTTCATATAAATAGTTACCTATATATATAATGAAATATTAAAATATACTATATAGTATTGTTTTGACTTTAATCAAAGCAATTTTAAATTTATTCAGTAAACTTTGAATGAAATAGTATTTTTATTAATTTTTTGATTTTAAGGTACCTTTTCCTTTTACTGACGAACAAAATGTAGATTAATTCATTTAAAATAATGATCAAAAATTCAAATTATTAATATTTATAAAACGTCTCATCACAATATTTTCTAGTCAATTTTTTTTTATTATATTCTTAAAGTAAATCATTTTTATTTTCTTAATCAATCGATTAAAATATTATCTTATGATATAATATTAAACCTTGGCATTACATTTATATAAGTAGAAAGTAATTTTATAAATATTTAAAAATTTATTTTAATTCTAAATATCGTATTAAATTATTATACTTGACAAATTCAGTGCTTTGTTAACTTATTAAAACAAGATGTCATAAGTAAATTTGTTCCTGTTACCTATAGGTTAATTATATGCGAGGTAATAGAATATTATTTATCAAATTACGTTTTCTTGTTATACACTTTCAATTCAACTAATAAGTCAATAACTATAAATAAAATAAATTGTTTTTTTTTTTGTATCCAGTGAATAATGCCTTCTCGAGTATGATATTGAGTAATACTTAATAATGCATAGTGCAATAGTGCATAATGCATTTTTCTAATTTGTAAAGAAAAATTATTTAGAGTGGCATTATAATATATAATTTCAGATTTTAAAAATGTGGGATTGTGGGTAGATTATAAAATAAAACGTGATTCGAGTGTGAAAAAGTTTGTAAGTCGACTTACTCACCTTACAAGGAATTATTATAAATATACACAGCAATGAATACAAATTTACATTCGTTTATATTTAATACATTAACGTCATTAACATTATCTATACATATCCTAATCTAACCTTCGAGTTATTAATTATACTGTGTAGAATATATTATAATATACCTTCTAATAGTTTATATAGCTAAAATATTTATATAAAAAAAATGAAAATCATCAATGTTAATTGATACGACAGATTAAATTTGCAGAATTCTTTAGTAGGTTTTTGTTAAATTTTTCTATTGCCGCACTTTAATAAATTAATAGTAAGCATTATAATTTCCAATTTTTCGGTAGTATGTTATTAGTTTTTTTAATTTATTAATAATATGTTGATTTAGTAAATTCGATAAAATAAATTCAATTATAACTGTATAATAAATATAAAAAATACATAAAATAATAGGTACCTATTGTTACTGGTCGTTTGTCCTTTGCCAATAATAATATGAAATTAAATTTAACAAACTCAATTATATTGTTATAGTGATTTTTTCCACGTAATATTTTTATTTATAAATATTTGATTATTACTCAGGAAAAAGAATTTTCCTTTTTTGTACTTATATACTTTATGATATAAATCAATCATACACATTAAAGAAACATTATAATATATAAGGTTGTGCAAAAAGTAGAAGAGTTCAGTCTTAAACATTTTAAAATTAATTATTATTATCGTAATAACTAAATTTAAGTGTGGTATATATAACGTACTTTTTCAAATGTATATTTTTTAAATGTATCATAATATTCACAACAACTGTCAGTTGTAACGTGTACGTTTAGCCTTTTGTTATAGCTGAATTATTTTAGGTTACTTATGTCTTATTGATAATGTTTTTCATATATAATATATTATATTGCCTATAAATACAGTGAAACCTGAAAGTTGTAATATATACTCTCAGAGAGTAAAAATTAATTTGCCATTGAGAAGTTAATTAATAATTCATTGGTATCAATCTCTGAGCTAGAATGGTTCATACTTCATAATATTACTATTAAAAATAATACTTTAAATACAATAATAAGAGTAACATTTTGTTCCAGCTTTATTGGTTGAAAAATTGTAATTTATAAAATATTTATTATCAATCAGGTTTAAACCGTTTATTTTAAAACATAAAAGCTTGTTTTAACTTTTATAAATTTCATTAACTATTGAAATACATAAAGCACACTTCATATAATGTAGTTTATCGTATTTATGAATATCCGAACCCTCCATGATGTTTTTGATTTAGACGTTTGCATTTTTAAACACTTTATGTACTTATGAACATCTTCTTTTTATTATATATTTGTCTTTAGGAAAGTAAAAATAAAAAATAAAATAATAATAATAAAATAATTTTAATGTCCAAATTACACGTACATTTTGTTTAAGTTTTAGTTGGACCAACGCGTATGCTTTACTAAAAAAAAACTATTATTTTTAAATAAAAATCATTTGTTTAGATGATATTATATTATACAATATATGTGACGTAATATATACGTAATATACCTAACGTATAGATATTAGTAAATTATTTTACATACTGTATACAGTCTAGTTATAAGTAAATAAGTTCATTTAAAGTTCAAGTAAGAGCGTCTAGTTTTTTCTCAACAAAACGTACAATATGTATCCTATTGAATAGTATCGGTGAAGGTTAAGTTCGAACGTCGATTATGATTATTTTAAGTAGATTTCCTTCAATTCTTATATGTTTTTTTTTCTTACAAATAAATAATAAATCCTTTTTTTTGACAAAAAATCAAGACTATTGTGCGAATAAAACGTTTTAAATTAGATATAACATTACATAATATTATGTTACATACTTTCAACGGGAACCATCCCCCTCGACCCACGTGTACGGTCTAGCCAATTTTACCGCGTTTTCGTCTATGTACACTAGATACGTGGGAGTCTGTTGGCTATACGCGCGATATTAATAACCCACGTACGGAATTATTGCAGTTACAAATTGATAATTTAAAAAGCCATCTTAATACACGCCCACTCTGAATGTAAGTATAATATGCATATATATATGAAAAGATAAATTAGTACTAAAACAAATAAATAGTGAGTTTATATTGTATTTTCCACGAAATTTCTAATAAAAACACAGGCTTACAGGCATTTTGTCCATTATGTGTTTCGGAACACACTCAGTAATGCAGCGAATTGGTGTGTAGATGAGAGGATGCATGTTTTATAAAGGCAGTCCCTAGTTTTACAGTCAGAAAAATCGTATTTTTGAACAATTTCAGTCCAACTATGTTTACACGGGAAAATGATGAAAGTATAAAATGTTCGATTGACTATTTTTGATGGGGAGTATGATGAAAAGTAATTCTTTACAAATATAAGTTTTTTATCATTATGATTGTAAACTTTATTTTGAATTCTTTTCTCTCGTAATTATCAGAATATAAGTATATAACTGATTATTTTTATTTTATCAAAGTGACTATATTGACTTTCAGAAAAGGAATAAAATTCTATTTTTTGTATTTTTCAAGCTAAAACTAAATAAAAGCTTTTTGTTAAAATAACAAATAGTATACTATGATTTACCACTGAATTTAATTTTGACATATCTATTACAGTGTCAACTCAATGACAAGGTTTTTTTGACATCTACTATTTATCACAGTGGTTAAACGGTTTTTTTTTTAAATGTCCATAATTTTTCGTAGCATTTTTCATGAATTTTAATAGTCAAAACAACCTTTCAAATATAACATATAACTTAACCTCTCCTACAGTGAAGATATACGGTCAAGCATCAGTTATTAAGATTTCATACACTAATTGTTCGAAATATTATAATTGTTGGCCTCATAAGTTTAATGGGAAAGCTACATAGTATTATTTGATCTATAAGGGGATTTCTAAAATAAATTCAAATAAGTCGAATCAATAAAAGAGGTATCTGACCATTTAACCAATTAAATACTGCTTTTACTTTGGTGAGTAATAACCACTGGCGAATTTGAAAACCGCTAAAACATGTGACGTACCCAACTCATATGAAATTATAATTCAGCTGTTTGTTGGGAATGTGACGTATAAATCGAACCGCGGAATGCATTGAATGCGTTAGGGGTGAAAAGAGCGCAGAAGGTGTATAAAACGCGTCACAATTTATATTCAAGTGTAATTAAATAATACAATAATAACGGAGTATAAAAAAAAACTATAAATCGAATGGGTTTTATTTTATTGATGACGTAATTTCTGTGTGACAATATTATTTGGCACTTCTCATTTATGAATGACGGTTTAGACCGTACTTAACACACGTCAACGAATTCGCGTACAACAGTGTATACAAAAGGGAACCGACGAGAATCATTAAAACACGCTACATAAATAACTATAAACCATAAAATATTAAAATTCTATAGACATAAGATGATTATTTCATCGTCAACATGCGTATACAATATTGTTGATGCTGAAATATATGACAAATGCGTGTGCAATTCTGTTTTCTATAATTTTCCTGTCAGTTTTTGCAACGTTTTTAAATTATGTTGTGATGATAAGCGCATACGGGTTTATTCTATGATGATTCCTAATAATATAATGTACTGAATATTGATTTTTAGATTATGAGTGGAGTGTTAAATGCGTCGGTTTTAAAACTACGTGTATGCGTTTTTTATCAAGACACTTTTTTATAGTCAAAAGGATGCTTCAGTCATAAACTTTGAGAACAATTTATGGTAGAAAATCGGATTCCAGTTAGACTAATTCAATGTATAGCATAAGTGTTTATTACATTTCATTGCACAATGGGTAGTGGCTATTCGATGACCAGGAACATACCTATAATACAACAAAGAGGTTTCCTCGGCTTTATTTTTTAATATGACATATTAACTATTAATTTACTCTGGACATTTTATAGTTTTTAAATATTTAAATAAATACATCACGATTATTTTAACAATAAAATATGAATTGAAACCTATCCAAAAATAAGTGCATTTCAACTGTGTTTTATGCTGTAGTGATTAGAGTGATAGCTGATAGGGATGAAAAAATTAATGTTTTTGACAATATCATCGATAAAATATCCGAATTCTGTAACGAAATTTAAAACATTAACGAATAAATATAACAGATATTAATATTGCCACATGGTCGATTTACATTTTAAGCTACATCGCATATTATTGTATTGATAAGAACAGAGTAGAAAACGATGAAATAACAAAAAAAAAATAAAAAATTGAGTAACGTACTGGTAGTAATAAATAATATTATACGTATTAAATTATAATGAAACATAAAGATATTTCGTTTACAATATGACCTAGTTTTTTTTTTTTTTTAGTCTATAAACGAATAATGTATGCTTAATATACTTTAACATAATATACTCGATAAAAATAAAAAAAAGTTTACTCGATAACTGCGTACCAAAGGTGTGATATGTAAATTTATTCAAGGTATAATAACACGAGATGTCCCATCAACGTTCCCATTTCCTTATGTAATCTGTATATATAACATTTATATCAATCAATCCGGAAATTTTAAAAACATAATATTCTAACGGTAAATTATAATATTTAAGTAAAAAAATGCCATTGATCGATAGACTAGTTCGATAATATTAAGTCGGGCAACTATTACCTTACAACGCACAATAAATTACGGGTCGACCATTAAATAAAACAATATGTTTTTCAGGTACAAGCATAAGATACCATTACAATATACTATACAGTATAAGTTATAAATAATAATATAAACCATAAATCATAATTGATTAAAACGTATGCACATTTTAGAATTTGAATGGACCGATGAAAATATTGATTTTACAATGGTGTATATTGTATTGTGTGTATGTTTTTTTATTGTGGCTTTCGTTGCCTTTTGGAGTAGTAAAAATGTTTGAATTTTCGAATTCAGCATATTTTATAGAAAGAAAATGAATTTAGTTGGTACTTTGGTGAGCCAAAAGTGAAAAATTTCAAGTTTTTTATAATAATCGGAAAGGGGAGATATTTTTACGCAAAACTGATTTTTTTATTGTGTTGCAATTCGAAAAATATAGCTGCAGACACTTGAAATTTTCAAAAAATGCTTATATTAGAACTTTATAAATTCTCTAATTTTCAAAGTATTATGACTTTTTTGAGTTATTTATAGACATTAAATTTGATCTTTCAATTTTTTTTAAAAATCCATGAAAAGTTTGAAAATTGTATTCAACGTTCCTCATAAATAGGCCATATGGAAACCAACAATTCTAAAAAATATATAATAACATTTATAGACTCTTTGAAGTTTAAAAATTTAAACTAGATTAGATACTTATTTAAATCAAGAAGAACGAATTTAGTTATTTTGTTGGATTTTAAAAATATTATTTTTAGGAACTTGAAAACTGTATGTATTATTTGATATATAATAATAAAATTGTAAATATAAATAATATTAATTATAAATATATTTATACCTAAACAATAACATATAATTTTTGATTCATTTTATGCTATTTTCTATTTTTACCTCAAACGTTTACACTTCGTTTTACAGAAAGTAGGTATTGACTCAAAAGATAATAACAATAATTATTTTTTGATATGTTGATAATAATATTTATGAATAATACTATTATAATTAAAAATTTATAATAAAATAAATGTAACGTTTTCGGAAAAAAATAACTAAACTTTCCGTATTACTGCTAGTAAAATAATTAATTATAATAGCAATTTAAATACATCATACAATTACTTGGTATAGGCTGACAGCCCGTCCTCGTTCAGAATCGTTTTTCGTGTGTAACGACTTTTCAATAAATTCAAATTTAATATAATATGTATTATGGTGACTTAATTAATTATAAGTTACACTACTATGCAGTGGTGATATTATTATCTACTTTCCCACCGTTTTTTGTTTTAAATAAACTGTATTATGTAAGTACTGTTGTACTGTGTCCATTACAATACATTATAAATTCGTTACAAGTTATGTTCGTTTATGTTTCGTTTCAAGAGTACTTAGATTATCTGTAATAGTATTATTTTATACAGGTGAATTTCAAACAATAATAACTGACTTCGATAACATAATTTATTAAGAACCACATAAATATTTTCGTATTTTTACATAGTCAATAACCACTGAAAATCGATATTTATAGTATAAATGTCCTTAAATACCTGGAAAAAAATTGTAATAAAATACGATTTTCAGAGTGAAAATGTTTTTTATGTAATAATTAAGTTAGATACATAATGTAATAAGTGTTATGATACATAGGTATATAACATATAATAATATATAAGTAAGTATTCGGAATGCTGTACCTATTCAAAAATAAAAACGTCCCCATTAATTACTATTCGTAGATATATAATACAATATTTTATACCCCGGATTTACCCTTTATCCTTTTTATCCTGATATTCAAAGAAACATAACAGATTTTTTATTTCGATATGACCTAGAACACGCTCGGAATTTTATTGAAATACACATTCCTATGGTGCAGGAGTCTTCGGTCGATATACAATTCTATACTAAATAGTTTTATTGTATATCCCGATACCATCGAATAAACGAATGCGAACGGTTAAAGCTACAAGCCTCAACCCTAATTCGGAGAAAACATTTTCCAAAGTAATCATAACAAAACACACATTTTTATTAATGAAAATCGTCCATTTTTTTACTGTACCTACTACCTATATGATATTGGAGTAACCCAAATTTATAGCATAGTGTACACATTATGTGGTTTTTCTCGGACTAGGTTCAAACAATTTAAGTAATATAATATAATATTATTATATATGAAAACGGGTATTTTTAGATGAAGAAATAAATGTGAAACGAAACATTTTTATTTTATTATTATTATTATTATTATTTTATTTTTTTGAGATATAAGTGAAGAGAAGTAAAAAGGTTAAATTTATAATATAATATAATCTATTATATTATAATATAATATACGTAGACCATAGATATTGTGTTCAGACAACCTAACTTTAACGTATATACTTTGAAAATATTTTTTGGTAGAAATATGTAAGGTATACCTAACAAACGATATTATGGATGTTTAATATGCAAGTTAATTTTATAGATTGATTTTGAATTTTGTTTAATTTCTGGATAATCTACAAAACGAATGAATAAAAATAAAATACTATTGAATTTACGAATTTATTTACTTTTATGTAAAAATTAATTGACGTATAATTGTGCTACATGGGTGCAATTTATTGTACCGTTAACATTAACATATTTGAAATTTAAAACCAATTTTACAGTGTATTCAATATGTTTTATGACAGTCGTATACATCGATAACATTGACACGCCGCAGTTAGAATACGACTACAAATCGCTAAAAATTAAACTCGAATTTTGGTTTTCAATATCATACTTAATATTAACATAAAATGTATACAGTTTGTTATATCGTTTGCGTTAAGTACAAAAACATGCTACGGTGGTGATATTATATTTCATGGTCACAATAAATATGCAGCAAAAGATAAAAAAAATATATAACAATATAAAAATATTAATAAGAAATAGAAAGTCAATCACACAATCATATTATCAGCTGTGAGTTGGTACAATACCGTCGAATTATTATTTTTACTTTGTACTTCTTTTTTAGTTTAATTTTGAAATTTCTCCGAATTATTCATATAAAAATTAATAATAATTTATAGCATAAAATATATATTTCTAAACATAAAATATAAAAGATAGAAATTTAAATAAGGATAATAATAATACATAGAAAAATAATTATAATAACTTTAATAATTTTAATAATAAATAATATATAATAGAATATATACAATATAGAATAGTGATTGATATTGATATATTTTTGATTTTACTTGTTTGTATTGTTAATATATAGAATATTAATTTTGATTTTTTTTTTATATCAGAATATTATGGGAGCCTCGACGTTTCATTCAACGAAGGCTTGTTGTTTTGGTAATAGCAAAGCACACTGATGGCATTTTTTTTTATTTGATCGAAGAAGTTAATTGTAAGCGTATTAATAAAACGTTAGATCGAAGGTACTTTGAGGTCATTGTGAAGTGCTTCGTTTTGTATTCTAACCAGAGAGCATTTGAAATTATTCTTTTTATTGTTGACTGGAACACTTGAATTATATTCATGTGTCTTGGTACAATAACCCCGAATGGGCGCTGCATAGAGTAATAAAGAACGACAAATATTATTGTACACGAGAAGAGAGAGAGGAAATGTTCAGAGACGTTTGTCAATTAAGGGATAGAGAATTTTAAGTCTCTGATGACTTAGCAATCATTTCGAATAATTGTGCCGGATCCGAGTAATTTTTTTTATCTTCTATAACTTTGAGGTATTATATGCTCGTTGTTCAAAATCTGTTTAAGTTTTAAGTTTTTAAGTAAGTATAATCATTTTATTTAGATCAGTTGTACGTATTTTCGGTAACAATATTGACATCGTTAGAGCACAAATTGTTATTAACTATTAAGTCGTTGGTGGTATTATAATAATTAATAATTTTTCGAAAAACTCGTACATAATAGCAATTTGAGTCGTTATTGACATTATATTATTTAGGCTGTCTTGCTACCGTTTATACGAGTATCATAAATTATATCAGCTTGTTAAGTACAATAATTATACCTAGGTAACGCAATTATTATTTTTGACGAAGTAGGTAAGTATAGATAAAATATTATTGACAAGAAATTAACACTAATTATATTGAACTAATAAATATCGTTCAAGATACTCCGTTTGACGTTTATAAACTTTTGTAGGTATCGATTAAACGAATACCAATATTAAATAAAAATATAATTACTATATTATTTAAACCGAGTCTTCGTTTTTGCGATTAATTTATTTATTCTCTTATTGTTAGCATGCATATATCATTATTTTACTATAAAATAACGACGTATATGCTTACTTATTTTAATAAACATATGAATTTGAACGATTATAATATAATACATGCGGTCTCGAAAATTGATGATTTTATTAAAAAAAAATTTCATAAAAAAATAACCATTAAATAATAATGTTGAAAAAAATGACTACCTACATAACAAATGATGATTGATTGCTTCGCGTTTAAATGTGGATTATTTAAAAGAGAGTAAATATTCACAAACATACAACAATTAAAAAAAAACTTCCAAAACTCATTAAAATATTCAAAATTATAATATATATACAATATGAAATATTATAATATATAATATTATAGAATATATTATAAATATTATAGATATCTCCCTATAACATAATAACATTCTTCAATGTACGTTATAATATACACTGCGTACGGTAACCACACTGTATATACAAGGTGATTTTTTTATCATTAAACACTCATTATTTCGTCAAGTATTGACTTTTTATTCAAAATGTTTTGTTTTATGCTTCTCTCAAACTGAATGAAATTTTTAATGTTTTCACCCTTTAATTTAATAATGAAACTTCTATCATCTTTAGATTTTCAAATTACGACCTATATTTAAAATGTTTAGAAATTAATAGGGATATTTTTTTTTATGAATTTTAACGTTTAATTATTATTTTTCGTTAATTTTTTAGTGAGATATAGCTTTTCAAATTTGAGCGGTTTTCGGTTATTATAATATTTTTTGTTTCTGAAGACCAGTATAGTCACATGGTTAATAGATAATAATAAGAGATACATATTTTCATACGTAATAGACTCGTTATCGACTATTGATTCAGTGAAGAACTTTATACTTGTAATTACCAACGCCTAACAGCCGTAATAACCTGTTGGACGAACTCCTTAAAACCTCAAACCACCCAACTTTGAGTAGCTATTATTTACTACCGGACACGCGGTTAAATTAAATAATAATAATTTTAACGTTAAAATTTGTAAAAAAAAATAGCCCTACTATTTTATGACATTTTAAAATAGGTTGTAATTTTAAAATAAAAAGTTGATAGTGATTTCACTATTAAATATAATGGTGAAAAAAATAAAAATGTTATATTTTTAGAAAAGCATGAAATTAAAAATTTTGAAAAAAAAAATTGAAAAATGACGAAACTTTTTGAAATAATGAGCTTTTAACGATAAAATAATCACTGTGTATAATCTAAATGTACATCGTATATAATATACATATATATTAAATTAATTATTAACAAAACAAATTTTAAAATCAAATTTTTTTATTATTTAACAAATATGATATAATATATAAGTATAATTGATCAGTGACATTACTTCACAAAATATAGTGAAAACAAATATTGAAATAGCTATTAAAGTATAGAACTGCTTATAAATTATTACAATAAAGCTATTATTTTATTTTAACATAATCAAAATTCTAAAAACTAAACTATAATATCAAAAATTAGTTTAGGTTATTTGAAAAATTAAGAACTTGTTCAACGTAAGTAGGTATAGGTACCTAATCTGTTTTGAATTTGATTTAAAAGAAACCTGCAACTGTTATATTTATTTATTGGATCAGAGTAAACTGTTTTGGATACGAAAATGTTTGGATGAAAAAATTTGAAAAATGCGTAATAGTTATTGCGAAATATTTAATGTTAAATAGCGCATTATTGTAATACCTATATAGTTAAACTGAATAGTGAATAGAATTCGGATATAAGTTAAGCTATGTCAGGAATTCTAATCTAATAAAATACACTTGCGATGGTCGTATATACGGACAATATTGTTAATATCATATTATGTTGTTATACAATATATACATATTATCACACCAATACATTATAGTGATTGGCGTGAAAAATATTTACGATAGCTATACGACATTGGTTGGTCTTCGGTTGGGTAAAAATGACGTATACAATTATTAATCGTAATAATATATTCATATGTAATATATATGCGCTATATAGAGGCATATTGTATATATCGTTATCATCGCGTCACGCTATCGAAATTTGCATTCGGCTAATTAAATTCAGCGTATTTTCACCATAATAAGAATTGAAAAAAAAAAAACTATAGTCGAAGTAAAGACGAAAATTAGTGCAATGGCGAACAATGTGTGGTCCCTGACGCAGAATTTCAAATCTAAAAATCAGACGACTCTAACCAACCGATTAAAAGACATTAAAAAAAAAAAAACTTGTTACGTTCATTTTTTTTCGAGGGTGAGTCTTATCGGTCTTCCTGTTAGTATTCTATTGTGCTAATATTGTAATAATTTATAATGCAAACGCTTAAATACTATGCATTACTATTAGATATAGTTATATATATATATATATCGACATAGGTACGATGAATTGAGGTACATATACCGACCAGATGTACATACCTTACGCGGAGTTCTTAAACAGTTATTTTCGGCTTTTTATTTGGAAGTATATGTGTGGCGGCAATATTTCGAGTATAACAGTACAGCATTCGAATGACTCAACAAGTTGCATTTATATTAAATCGTTGCATAGTAATTATGTAAATTCTACCGGAAACTAGCAAGCTGTGATTACTGAAAAATTAACGCAGGTAAGATACCTAAATATTCGGTACTTTATGAAAAAAAGAATCGTTTTTTGGATTAATTATCTTTTTGTCGGTAAATATTTGGTTTATCCAGTAATAAGCCAAGCACAATTTTCATATTTATTTATTTCCATTACGAAGAGTTCGTTATATAGCTGTATAATTACTCGGTATAATATACATTCGTTCTCTTTCAATCTATATTATGTCGATTAATAGTTATTAATTAATTATGTATCGGAAAAAATTAAGTCGATACATCTATGTTTATGCCAATGTTTATTATAATGTATAAAGTTTTTGATAAATAATTTATTGCTTTTTTAAG
Organism: Rhopalosiphum padi; assembly: GCF_020882245.1. Classification (NCBI taxonomy): domain Eukaryota; kingdom Metazoa; phylum Arthropoda; class Insecta; order Hemiptera; family Aphididae; genus Rhopalosiphum; species Rhopalosiphum padi. The sequence continues at coordinate 2,826,667 of NC_083598.1, read as the reverse complement.
ATTGTAAAATTATAAATTTATATAATGACGATTTACTAAGAACTCGTTAAATCGAACTACTGATGATCATTTGTTATTCTAAATTGTTCTTATAACTATAACAACATACACGTTTTAATGGAGATTTAAGCGGATTGCGTTTTTATTTTACCCGTTCGACTACGCAAAGGGCTAAATAGTTATTTTGGCTATTACAGACAACAGATTTGGTTAAAATATCTTTTTGGACAAACAATTTGGGAATATTATTTTGTAGAAAAAAAATTCAATATTGCAAACTTTTCCAGTACATTCGGTTAAAAAAATACGTATATATTATACATAATAAAAATTATATTATACATCATAATTAATACGTATAATATTATTATAGTATAATACATATCATATTTTCAAGATCAGCCATTATTTCAAGAAAATTTATCTATTCATTCTTTTAAATCATCAAATTCCTTTCACTGTACATAATAAGTAATTATTGCAAAGAATTTTTGCAGTGGCATAGTCTACATAAAAATAATACGCACTACATAATATATATAATATAATATGTATTGAGATGCACATTTTAAATCTCTTTTGGAATTTTTTAAACAAAAAATTTAACTGTAAAGTAAATTGTTCTGTGTAATGTTAGCATTATGTATGATTGGTATAATACGTAAATATCTTTAAGTACATTATAAAGGTAATGAATAATAAATAACGAAATAATTCATGTCGCCCGCGTGTTAAGTCAAATTATTTATAATTATAATTTGTAAGAAACAATGAATAATGCGAATAACTTTATTCGTGTACTTATTTGTGTTAATATTATGTGCACTGAATTTATACATTTATATAAACTTTGTTTTAATTAAAATTTTTAAGTCGATTTCAGATTCGCCCGATACAAAGGAACTACGATAATAATTACTTTGAACACCAACTCGGTTTATAACATTTATACGTACCTAATATAGAATGTCTGTCGTTATATCTTAATTACTTTGTCGTTTCCCGTGTAATTTAATTATAATATGCTATGCATGTATAATATATTATATATACCTATCCTTTGATTTACCCGTTTGATCAGCTATATTAGAATGATGTCTTAAAGCGACAACGGTTTTACGAGAGCGTCGGGTACGCGTGTGCTTTTTGAGTCAATTGTATAATTGTATATTGTTTGTTGTAGGTACTCGTGATTCGTTAATTTGTTTATGATTTGTAAATTATGCCATTTTCACCGATAGCGTTCTCTAAATATTATTATTTATAATGTATGGTTAGATTTTACTTGAAAAGCGTGCATTTACGTGTTTTGTTGTGAGATAAACTCGAGATAATATGTTTTATTAGTGGAGCGGAGGCATTTGATGATTAAGTCCAATTGTGTTAATTGAACGGAATCCCAGTAATTTTCGCCATGTCATATTTAATTTGAAGATATAACCATAATAATATGACAAACAATATAGTGCACAGTTGATAGTTTTGTTTATCCAATACAATTGGTGAAGATTTAGTCATCATTAGTTAAACGAAATTTACGACTACAAAACTGTCATACGGTTGTGTCTTTAAATTAAATTTGGTATTTTTTCCAAAAAAAGCCCGGATTTTTATCATTTTTGACATTTATTTATCCTAAAATGTATTTTTCTGTAAAATATAGATTCTAGAAATGTATTTCTTAATTCAGCACATTCCTGAATTTGTTGCTCTGAAATCATGTTCCTCGAAAAAATATTCTTGATTCTTATCATTTTTGATTTTTATTATTTCTAAAGTTGACTTCCCCAGAATTATATATTCCAATAAAATTGTAGCTGATTATTTACTTAAAAAAAAAAAAAAAATAGGTCGTGTAATTTTTCAATCTAAATTTATTTTCATATTGATGATTTTTCCGCCATTTTGATGCGACTCTGAGATTGCTCTACAGTCTCTGATTTTGCTTTTTTTAAACGAGTTCTAAAATAAAATCAAAATTATTTTTATGCAGGTGTAATGCTGTTATACCATACCGTTTAGTAGATTGAAGAAAAATCATTTCACGTTAAATAATTGTATATTCAAATGTATGTAACATTATTTATGGAGGGAAACTTTGATCGTTATATTCTATATATGTAGGTAATATATAAGCATGGCTGTTAATCACTTATACATTTTGTCTTCGTACTTATCTGCTTGCCTATATCATACGCATATACTTCTTTTTAGTCTTAACTACTTTCCAGTAAATAAGCTTTAAAACTTACATTATTAGCTGTTATTATTCGAATAAACTTATCAGAAATTAATAATTCAACATTTTCAACAACGCAGACTACAGTCATAGTTTACCAGGGTTCTTACCAGGTTTCTTATCAGTAAAGGGGACGAACACGTGGCGCAACGTTTAGTATATTATATTTATAGGTATGAGATGATGAGAGTGATAAATCTTATTAAACCATTTTCATTCTTGGATTTAAAAATATCCACTGTTAGAGTTCTAGGATAAGTTATGTTAAAATCATTTCCAAAAACATAAGTTGTCTGATAATATAACGAGAAATAAACAACACACTTAATAATAGAATTTTTGGGTATAGATACCTTTTAAAATAATCTTTGTTCATAAAATATTTTAATCAACATTAATTTTGCGAACCTTGCCTGTTGCCTACCTTATTTTATTATAAGTAATAGGTGAATGTGGAAAATTGAAATACGTATTGAATTTAGGAAATCAAATCTCTCTTCGTAATGAATTTGTAGATACGCTACTGATTTGGCTAAATTATATACATGTTATCATATTGTTATATTTATTTCCGCATTTTTCGAATGCACTGTAAAAAATACCCAGGTAATGTAAAAATAAATTGTATAGTACCTATATAATATGATAAATAAGAAGTATTAATGAAGTCGAATCACGTAAGATCTTAATGCAATTTTTTTTTATCACATTAAAAGTCTATAATACGATTACCTGTACAATTTTTTAAATTATTAGTTTCATAATTTTATTTTGGTCTCACGAAATAGTGTTATACGTATCCAAAACAAAGTAAAATTTAGACGAAAAGAATAAATTATTTATTTTTTTATCTTTCACATTTAATATTTAAATAATTATTAAACTTTTCTTATTTATCCAATTAAATAAAATGAATAAATTCATTATGATTTTAGTTTGTTCTTACAAAGTTACGAAAAAGTAGGTGCAAAGCAGATACATAATAATATATATATTATATTATATAAGAACAAAAAGATTAACAAGCACGTATAATGTAAACGAAATGTACCTATATAATATATGTATACGTATAATAATAAACACGAACGCGAACAAATAAAGTTCGCAAAAAGTAATCATTTATTTACGAATATTTTCGACGAGTTTCCGACGAACATATACACATATACAAATATTACGTCCTGTACAAGGTAGTTATATAGATAAAAGCTATAGCAGTAATAATTAAATACGATAATTCTCTTGGCTGAATTCCCAGACACGAAAACCGATCGACAGCGTTTTCAGTATCGCGTATGTGTGCTGTACAGGTGGGTAGGTATACATATACCTATTCTATTCTTTAGTTTTCATAATACAAATTAATTTAGTTCTAAAAATTACGACTTACAGCGGAAAATCATTGGATTTTATCATTACCGTCGAACAGGGTTTATACACGCGTTATTAAAATATTGTATAATATAATACATATTCAAAACGCGCAAATATCGACGGATTCATCGATTTATTGATTTAATAATATATCGTCGAATGAAAACCGCAAAACTCCTTCTCCCGCTGCTGTTTGAAAATATTGTTTCCGAATAAACCGCTGGGCTATTATAGACGAGAGGTGGCAAACGTATACATACACATTCAATTGCATTTATTTTATAATAATATATTATATTTTAACGCGTTATATAATATTATTATACAATATAATGTGTGTCAAATATTCGAGTACACCTATACACAATCGATTGTCATAGATATGCGTTAGTGGTGTTTGACAGGTGCCCTAAAAATGTATATGTAGACCAGTAAATCGATGGCAACATATTATATTATGTACGTATTATCGGCACCTATATTTACCCTTGTGGCTTGATTTACGCTGGCGATTTGGCAGAGGTGTGCCAAAAAACCGCAAATATATTTTTAGCATCATATCATGTATGGCGGCGCTGTCCGTCGCTATTCAACCGTTTCAAGTTCAAAGCGGTATAGTGTACAATGCAAACGTATAGCACACGCACCGAAAAGCATTACTTAAAGTATATACAGTGACAATAGTGCACCTACGTATGTATACATATTATTTACACGGAATTTGTTCGATTTGGCTTAAAAACGATGTTCGGCGAATTCATCGTTTGAATATTTATATTATACTTATATATATATAAATGTCGTGTTTGTGTGTATACACATTATAAAACATTACACGTGCTACGCTGGCATAAGCACGGACATTTGAAAGGCTGGGCAAGTCGTTTTATTTCGACTGGTTTATAATACGAGTTGAGTTTGTACAATAATTTAATTATTAATTACGTAGGAAATTAGAAAAAAAAAACATTTACTTGGTTGTCTCTATTCGCATTATTAAAATTATATTTTCGATGGAAAAAATTGTAAAGAAATAGATCATCAATAATCAAATTAAATTTCTATAACGCTGTGGATTTCACAGGATTAGCCAAATTCGTTTTTGATAAGCACTCGATCACTATTATATACTTAGTTGTTAGTAGAGTTCTGTAATTGTATATTATGCTAATTTAATAATTTGATTTTAATTCCTACTCGGATTGTAAATCGAATAATTTTTCAATAAATGCTGTGTCATTATTGTTCAGTTGTATGACGAAGATTTTTTTATGTTAGCTTAGCCGTGTATTCATCTAGGAAACACTGGTATGGAATTAATATTTAGTGTAATTTCTTTTAAAATCTGCACTCTTGAATTTTCCTTTAAAAATATCTATTTTCCATTTGAAATATATAGGCTGATCAACTCTTTGGAAATGTTTCCTATTTGTTTATGTTACAGTGTTACATAATATATCTAGTGTGCTAGTGCTACACATCTTACGTGTTCCATTTTCGAACAAAATATTTTTTATAGATTTTCATGCTTTTGCCATGTTTGTGAATTGTGGTGCAGTGTCACTTAATAAAAGGAATACATTGTTGTGTTATATTCCGTTCAGCTTAATAACGGGAAGAGGTTAATAAAACGTTTTTTTAATAGTACTTCGATCGGTATTTTATAAAACTTCGATATATTTTTGAAAAATATTTATCCAGAACCATCTAATTCCAATGTCCATAATAAAATAATAATATATTTGAAAGTATCGCCCTTCTGTGTAGTATAGATTCGATAATTGACATCCAAATTGCTGTACTTTCTATGAATTTTCTAACTTTTTTTATACTATTTGCATATTCATTAACGTAATCTTTTTTTTTAGGAATGTTTCACATAGGAAATAAATGCACACATTATTCAAAATAAGATTGTCCCATTATTATAGAAAAGTATTAAATCACAAATACACTTAAACCGTTTACGAAAAACTTGAATTTTGGATATTAGGTATTTTATGGCACTATTACACTTATTGCTATTTGCAACAATTATTCGCCACTTTATATTACAAGAACCAAAACCTGTTGTACAAATAACAATGACATGATGGATTGTCACAAGATAGTTAATAAAATTATTATTATTTAGCTGACAAATTAGTCCTTTGTATTAGGGATTAGGTAAAATATTAGGTATGTGTTTATTAGTGTTTTTATTGATAATTTAAAAAAAAGAAAATTTAACAGTTAATCAAAGAAAAAAATTTAAAAACTTTTTCATTTCAATTTTTTTTTTTTTTTTATAAAAAAAAAATAACCCTCAGCATCATGGCCATTGGGCGCAACTACAGTTTTTTTCTTTACTTTAATATTACAATTGGCTATGTTGTATAAATTGAATAATAATAATAATAATAATAATAACTAACAATGATAAAGGTTATAAAATGAGTTTAATATTTTATGTATTGAGTAGTACATTATGTTGGTACATAATTTTGATTTTTACATAATATATGACGTATGTAACTACTAACTTATATTTTTCGTACTGATTTTTTTTAATATAGTAAAAATATAACGATATATACATATATTCTCTTAGAATGTAAACAAATATATTGTATGCATCCAACAGTTCTAAGCAAATGGCCGTAAATTACAAAATTGTATTAATTAAATTTCTATAGAATGTATTAGATTATTTTCAAAATATTAGAGCAAAAGAGAAAAATACTAATTATTTAAGTTCGAGGCCCTAATTATTAATATTTTGTATTTTTACAAGTATTTTTATCATGTTGAAAAATATCTCGTTAAAGAAATTGTCATTTTTTGTAAAAAGTAACTATCTAAGTACCAAACTCGAAAACATTTAAAATTTAAAAGTATAAAATATTTAAGACATCTTATAATTGTGTACAATACTATACTGTGTCAATATCATACTTTTATAAAATAATTTATTTCTAGTTTTAGTTAAATTATTACACAATTTAATAACATTATGCAATAATGTGCACACACAATATAATGAGCAATACTCATTAAAAACATTTTTTTTTTATAGATATATAAATAAAAGGTTATATTTAATTTAATTAAAAATTATAGCGTATTATTTACTAGTAAGAAATTTAAGTTATGTGATTCTGATAAAAAAAAACATAATTTTCGCCGAAAACTTTAAAGGATTGGGAAACGTCAGGAATCTGACCTGGATTTTCTTAGATACGACAAACCGTATTTAAAAAATATTGTAATTTATATGTATGCCTATGTTTAATAATAAAGGGCGGTTCATATTAAAAAAAATATATGTTTGTATCATCCATGTTTGGGTATCGTATTATGAGATATCCAAAGTATTTGATATTATTAATATTGTATAATCATATTCTACGCGTTATTAATGGGGATGATCAAGCTGGATGAACGACTCTCTCTCTCTCTATATATATATATATATATATATTATTTTCCATATTTGAATATTCTTTTGTACTGTTTTTAGTTTTGTGTTTTAGTACAATGTTTTTGTCATTTGAGATTTGGTACTTGTTGTAATATTAATAATAAACAATATAGAGCGATAAGTGGCCTAACCTCCACAAGACACTTCCTCGATAATACAACCAAATCTCATACATTTAAAATTATATCCTATATAGATATATTTAAAATGTTCAAAAAATCAGATTTTAAATAACTGCGTTATTGAATAAAAAGGTGAGTGAACGTGTTTGATTAATCAACCTGTATGGTGCTATACATATAGTAAAAAGTAGTAATGCAGTTATTGTTTATTAATAATACTTATAATATACTATATATAAATAACTAATGATATGATTTTGCCCGAATGCACATATTATAATTATTATTATTATGGTATAAAAATAACACATTAACGGAAAGGGGGGGGTGGTGAAACAAAAGTTTAGATTATATTGCATAAAACTAGAAACATGAAATTAAAATGCACATATACATTTTTTAATATTATATATATAAATTACTTTTCAAGATGAGCTTACAAAAATTGATTCATAACACCTAATTGATCATTATCGTTTATTATATTATTTAATCTTAGTCCATATCTCTGTATGTATTGTAATATAGGTTAATATCTATACGTATATAATAGAGTTATACACACACGTATTTATATAATGCCTATACCTAACTGTTCATTTATTGCAAGAATTAAGCAATTAATGAAAATTTGTATTTTTATTATTCATATTTTATTCCCGTGTAGAATATAAATAATTGCTATTTTATCGATGATAAATTTTCTCGTGTATGATGTACATATTATTATACTATACTTTATCGTTGTTTAACAATAATAATAATTTACGTTTGAAAGAATGTAATATTGACCGTAATAATCATTATAAATGTTCGAGAATAATAACAATAATTATTATTATTATAAAATATAAAGCAAAAGCGATTTGAATTTTATCACTTATTAATTATATGAGTTAAGTATATAATCTACATGCATATATTTTGCACGTTCGTTTATAAAGCCTAAACGTCTAGCAAGTCCATAAACAAATATAATAAAGTTAATATTAAATTTATATTGCAAACTATAACGCTAAACAAGTGTAGGTAGTTATTATATGGCCTTATGGGTAGTACACGCCTCAACGGCGTTTATAATATGTTTATATTAAACGGCATTTAAAACGATCATCAATAGTTGTACTTTGTGTTGCGCGTCTGTATAAAATATCTAATTAAAGTAATTAAACCAAATATTCGCAAGTGTGTTAACTGATATGCTCATTTATTTTTGTATTGTATTTACATGTTTATGTACCTATATGTAATTAATTTAATACGTAAAGTGTGTTAAGATTTGAACACAATAATATACTATGTTGAATTTTCACAATATCGGGATCTCGTACGAATTACTCGTACAATAGTAATTGACTAATTTATTAACAGAACACAGTCATCGCGATGGTTGACATTTCGAATAAACAACAGTTTAACGAACGACGTTTCAATTTTTAAAAGAAATAATAATTTGTGATAAAATAGAGGAGTAACAAATAACAAGTCGGGGGAGTCATCTATACATTCACTTATCGGATAGATTTATAAGTTTTTTTTTTAAATAATTGTATAATGCAATCGATGGCTACGATTATAAGCCTTTAAGAGAAACCTCATAGACACACCCCTCGAGTTCGATGTTATTTTTGGAATTTTAATATAATTCGTGTCTCAATTGATGATCTCTTAAGTAGTTAAGTGTATTTAATTTGGCGATTATTCTTTAACTATAAGAATTGTCCAAAATGTTACCTTTCAAAGCAAGGAGAAGTGGGGTTATACACATATTGATATTATGTTATTAGCATCGTGTAATAACACTCAAACTGTCGATTTATTTTATTCGTATTGGACCGAAGTTCGTGATTGTATTATAACTTATTAGGTCCGTTGTATTATTTAAGTTTTATATCATTATACTTATTTGTCTGCATATTTAATAGGAAAAATAATTCTTATTACACTTAAAACATTTTAACTATTTTATTTTATATATTTATTATCAATCTCGATAGATTATTGATTCTATAATCCATGATATTCGTTATATTTACATTTTACTGTATTTTATGCCTTCTGACGTTTATTATTACATTAATATTTTACACTTTACAGGCGTCCAACCAAATGCGATCACGTTACTTTGTTTTTAAGTCTATTAAACAAAAAATAAAATATAGTTATAGTGAAACGTAGAGGAATTTACTTCGGCGTGTAAGAGAAAGAAATATCGACAATTTGTTAATCTTTAAATTATTTTATTAAATAATGTCGAAAAGATTAAAGTTTAGTTTGTGGTGTGCATGTCTATATATGCTTCGATGCTTGGATTACAGAAAAATAAACAATAACAATATTGTGTTTTGTTTATCTTTTTATATCTCCACAGATCAGAATTTAATGTACTTTAAAAATAAAGTCACATTAAAATATATTGAAATATAAATTATAAAACAAAACGACTGTTTACTATTCCGTCGGTAAGCTTAAAAGTTAAAATAGTCTTTATTATTACTGTTGTTGTTTTTTTGTAGTAAATCTATCCTAATCTAACCATCGTTCGTAGATAACTGCCGATGATCATTGACCAATACATCGGCACGGGCACGCGAGCAAAATATAATACTAATCACGACCATTTCCATAACCGCAATATTATTATGTACTCAGTATAATTGTAAACGAAATCTACACTGATGCATATTTCTGTATTATTGGATGATAACGTATTTTACTGATGAAATGCAAAACTCCTAACGGAGAGATCACGCCCGCGGGATTATAAACGTATTGTTAAATAAAGTGTATAGACTAAATGTTTTCCATATTATATTATTATAGTTTTTTCTCACGAATAAGTTAGCTTTTAACCGTGAAAAAACTAGAAGACGAAAATACCCAATCACTAATGAAATTATATATAGTTTTGATATACTCACTGAAAATCGTTTTACTCATTCTCTATTCTGAAGTCTATCCATAATTTCTTCGTTCTTTCATTCCAAATTCAATAACGTAGGAACGTAGCCACTCTGAGTGATGAGACACCTCTCTTCGTAACATGACCCATTCTCCCTCATTTTGGTTATGGTTAGCGCCATACCTACTCTTTACTCTTAATGAATTAATTTCTTAGTGTATAGTCACTCATCTGCACGTCAACCTAAACATTCTCATCTATGCTACACTCGTTTCTGTTTGGTTTTATTTTCTACCGACCAACTTTCCAATCCACAAAACATGAAGCGTCTATTTTGAGTATTTGATGTATAAATTGTACTTGATTTAAACTTTGAAATTATGAGCAAAAATACTCGAAAGTCTTGGCTTAAATCATCGGCTTTTGATTTTAATGCAATTATGCCTTCAATTAAAACTTGTGTTTATAAAAAAAAATCATTGAAAACTAAATCTATACAAAATTTAATAAAATAGTACAATATGTAAATATGATACAGTATAAAATTTTGATTCAAGGCAGGAGAGGACAAGGTCTCTACACCAGTTTCTTTTCATGTATTCAGGTGGGTTGTAAGGAATTTGTCTCAAGGCGAGACTATACATAAGTGGATTGGAGTGATTGCTAATAACCTTTTAAAATTTTTTTTTTAAAGAAGTAGTTTTATTTAATGTTAGAAATCAAAGGATTTTATATAGTAAGTCATTAGTAATATATACAAGGGATCTACATTTACAATAATTATTTGGAGTAAATACATTAGCTAAAAGCCGATTTAATTAATTCAATGTTAGAGGTCTTTATAGAAACCCAAAGTTGTATACCTTAAGTAGTTAGGTATTACAAATTATGATTACGTCATATTAAATATATTTGAATTAAAAATTATTGAAATAGAATCTATTTTTTGGACTCATAAACCCGAAATATTTTAAGAATAATTAATTAATTTTTATTCATATGATCATAATGTCCACAAATTCTTGTATAGTATAGTTTGACGTTAAAAAACGCTGTTCTACGTAAATGTTACGCAGTTATGGGAGATTAATAGTTTTTTTTTAAGAAGAAAAATAGGGTTAGAATATTTATAGGGTAAAAAAGAAGGGAATAGAACGCAATGGATACTTCTGATAAACACAATCTAGAAAATGTTATCATTTAAATGATTTAATAATAAAATATTATATTATATAAAATGTTTCAATTGTTTCTGCGTTGTTGACAATTTATGAGCGTTTTAATTTTTTTTCACGTGATATTTAAAGAACAAGGTCGTGATATAGGTAATATGAGATGTATTAATAATTGTTGTAAGTACATATAGTACGTTAAGCATGATACTTAAAATCCTGTTATCCTTTTTTCTGCAATCGTATACTATAATTACTACCATTGTATTTATTTAGACGTGTATCGCTAAAAAAATAAAAAATTTTAATAATACCTATTTACCAGATTTTTGTATAATATACCTATATATTATTCAAAATTCTCAGATGAAACACTCAAATAATTAATTATTTACTAAATGAATAATTTCGTTAATATTAAATATTCTATTTCAACCGTTTATATTGAATTGACCTGACTTGCAACTATTTCAGTCTGCAGTACTCGGTAGTATTTCAAAGGTTTCGCAGTGCATACAAGGTAATGAACGGACACATTTGTCATACATACATTTATTATAATATATTGGCTTACAGATCGTATGTGTGTTTATGAATATAATATAGTCACGTCAAATTAATCGATTGTTTAGTGTTATTCAATATTTTCTTTTTTATCATATACCTACTGGAAATATTTGTTTTTACAGTACTCTGACGTATTTTTAAAAATTATTTTCATTTTTCGTCGACTATTATTATTGTATTAATAACGTGAAAAATATTTAAGTATAGTGAAATGTGTGTTAACCGACAGCTTTTTCGGTTGTGTTCTGTTAACCATAAATAATTTCCTATTATATGTGGGAACTAATTATATACATTTCTAAAATTCTAACAAAAAAACTTTCATCATTTTTTCCTCTTACTCTATTCATAATTATTATTACATGATAATATAATCATACGGTGAAATTTATATTATCAAAGTATGAATTATTTGAAATAGAATTAAAATAAAAAATTACACTGTAATTTAATACGAACATAGAGGACGGTCTTAAGAGAATTTACCGATAATTTTAGAGGAGGCGATATAGTATATCGTAATACTAGTAATTTTCTAGGGTGAAAATATATATAATACTATTGAAAATATAAAAGTAATATATATATATATACAGTTATTATGTAATTATTGTTATTATTATACTATAATGTAGGTACATTTGAAACCAAAATAAAAATCAGTTTCCATGTCAAATTTTCTAGAAAATACTTTTTTAAGATTGATTTTAAAATTAAACAATCAGATTGATTTATCTTTTAAACAGTTTTATACAACAAAATATATTTCATGATAATTTTATTCAAAGAAAATCATTTAAAAATAAATTTGGATTTATAAAACATTCAATAAATTTTATATATTAGATACCGAAAGCAGAATAACTTTTATATATATGTTGTATATAATATATTACCAAGTACAGACTTTACTTAACAACAAATTTATTAATACAACGTACAAAACTTTTAACGTTATATTTTTTTCACATTGGAAATTTATTTTTAATATTCCATGTATACATTGGTAGTTTTTATATGCGTTTGTACTTTATATTAATTCATTTCTCATTACAAGGGAGATTTTATATCTAAAATAAGTGTACATAATACTGTCTGAATATGCTTAAACGTGTGTTGGCATCAGTGCAATCCTTGTAGGTATTTATACAGGATTTTTTTTTCAAATTGAGTTAAGTAATTTCAAAACAATTAACGAATAAATAGATTTTCAGAGCACCTATAATAGCATTAATATTAGTAGATGCATAATTTCAAATCAATAAATATCTAAGTATGGTTTGAATAACTTGAAACTTTTGGAGCACTTCTTCCAATTTAAGATAATATAGTGCCTATTTATTTTTTGCTAGTGTTATCGCAACTGAGATAGGAACCGCGTTAGTATTAGTTCCACTTCAGCCCCGTCGTTTATTACACCACAAAATAAACATACAACAATATAGCATCAATTATAATAGTAGTTACATATTATAATATTAAAGGGTCGAGTGGTAGACGGGATACGCTCACTGCAGATGTCGATTTGACTGGGAGTTTCGCGGGCCCCGTCGGGTCCATTGCCCTCGAAGTCTCGTATTAACGTTTAATTTTCACGAGTCGACCGAAACCCACCCACCTCTCTCAATTATCATGCAGAATCTTCCGTGTATGATGTCATCCCACTCGTAACGCACTAGAATCAGGGATGAAAAGACTTTGTTTGTGGCTTTAAGATAATATAGTACACAACATTTAATTAAAATCTAAAAATAAAAATACAATAATCATAAACTGTAATTTTTGAACTTAAATTAAAAATACTATTACAGGTACACTAAAAAAAAATTAAAATTATTAAATAGTTAGCTGTAACTGATAGGTTTGTACCTATAGTAAAAATAAATTTGTTGATAATATAATATGTTATTGAGATTCCGAGATTTGTAAAAGATCTTATTGCAAACTAATTATTATCATTATTATTGTTATTAATAATCATAATTAATTGCTTAATTAGTATTATGATATTGCGTGTACAGAGCTAGGTACTTGTTATATCAAAAGTTTGTTTATATTGTAGATTATTGTACAATTTATTTAGACATATTTTATTTTTTAATTTTTTTTATCGCCTTACCAATATAATAGCAATTACCATTGATTATAAATATTAGTATTTACAATCAATAACAATAATATTTTCTGAAACATGAAAATATCAGTGATGTGTACAATATATACGGCTTAAAGTTAATAAAAATTATACTATATTTTGAAAATGGCTATACGTAGATATACATTGCTACTGTGTAGAATGAACTCGAATATATATAATGTAATTTTAAACTAAAAAATAAACACACTGATTATAACTAAATAACAAGCACTAATCGTACTCATACTTAATCACATTCGATACACATAAATAATATTTATTTTTTCGATTTTTTTACTCAAAGTATAAATTATATATTTATTACTCATTTAAAACGATGGGTAATTAATAGTTACTCGAATAACTCGTTTGTAGTAACCGTGTTGTTTTAGATAAGATTATTTTTAATGATCTCAATTATTTTCAGGTCAAATGATCAAGTATAATAAAGATACAAAGTACATATACAACTTAAATGTATTTTGAAATACTTGTAGAAAACTGCTACACAAATCCATACAAATAAGTTCACAATAAGTACGAAATGCTCTCGTCAAAAGGTATAATAAAAAATAAAGATTTAAATTTAAAGATAGCATAGTATCTTTATTCATCTATAAACGTGACTGGTACATCAGCATTATTAAAGATTATATCTGGATTATAAGCAGAAAAAAACGAAGTTATGAATTATAACGATCATAAAATGTTAACAGTGGAATAAATTTATGTTTACAACAGTGGAGCACACCGGAAAATGTACACTGTACATGCATCGTACTAAAAAACAATATTATATAAGCTTAAAAAGTTATAACTATTATTATTTTATTAATAATGCCGCTACGTATATTAGGTTTGTTCTTATTCTGATCAAAATTATAAAAACAATAATAAAGAACCAAAACTTAAAGATAAAAATATAAAGTATCTTTATTCATCTATAAACGTGTGTCTGGTAGATAATATTACATCGATATTATTTAAGTTAATCATCTAGATTCTGAACAAAAAATATATATTCGAGGTTATGTATTGTTATGAATTATGATGATCGTAAATTGTTAGCATTGAAATTAGTTTATGTTTACAGTAGTCGAGTAAGTATGTAATTTCAATTCATTAGAGTTATTAACTTTTAATTATACTTAAAATGCAATTACCTTGTATTCTTTGAGATACTTTTATAAAAATAAAAATAAAAAAAAACATAAGTAACAAAAACAATAAGTCACCGTTGAAAACCAACGGAACATCAAGAGACACATTTCAGTCTGTGGACAAATTAAGCGTACGCGAACTTCTAAAAACCGTAAAATTGACGAAATAAGAACAAATTAAAATCTAAAAATAACGTAATAATATTTGGTTGTAAATAATCTCAGAAAACAGGTGGTTGGGTACGTTGTAAAAAATAAAATATGTTAACGTTAAGTGATTTTCATAATGTATTCTACTGCACTGCTGCTACGACTATATAGATTACCGACGTCCTGAGTTCTGATGATAGACATCTGTACAATAATTATTATACAATCGTACTAAATCGCGACTCGCTTTACGATACAATTATACATGTATAATATATAACAGAAAATAACAAACAATAACAATAATAACTCATTGTTTTGTTATAATAAGAATATCATTTAACAAGCAGTTGTACATAATATACGAGTACACAAGTAAATTATTTGACGACTAAAATATAGTGGCAATAGGAGATTATGTTATAGTCGATAGTGATGTGATTGAGATGTTTTTCGGCGGTAATAACATAAACCATTCATTTTCAACTTTTCTATAATAACTTCCAAAAACTTAACCCACAGCTACAATAAAATATGTAATTAATAATATATGATCACTTATTAATAATACGATTTACTAAAACTTTTTCAAAATATCGAATGATCCCCCGGTTGCAATGCAATAGCTGGTACACCAAATTATAATTATTAAGACCGTTCGAATGAAATTCGATTCTACAATGAAATGCGCAAACATTTTGTTATATTTCACTCATACTCAACACAAATTTCGAGTGACTCGATGAAAATATGTACATGCATTTTATTACGATATAATATGCATCATGTTCTTATTTATACTACTGTAGATATTGTTATATTTACGTAATTCGTATTGTATTATAATATTTCAATTTTTTTTTTCAATGACTTAGCTGAAATATTATCCTCAATATTAGCTGTATTAAAATAAAATTATATGTTACAAAAAATTTTAATGCGCTCACCTACTTAACATCCAATCGATAATGTTCATATTTTAACTGTCTTTATTTGTATGGTGGTATATATATATATATATATATAAGTTTATGACGGTATAACACTGTTTACTTTATTCAATTCTTCACAAGCATTATTATCCCCAACATTGGTGTGAACACTTCAGCTGTAATTTAGATTTCGTTACAATTTGTAGTACTAATTTTATGAAATATAAATATTTTAAATACTCAAGATATTATATTCAAGTGTATGTATTATTTTTAACAATTAAATTGTTTATTATACAAGTATTGAGGTATGCAATGACGTTATTTGTATTTATCAACAATGGAGATAGTATTTTAATATTTTTTGAAGATATAGGTTACATTCCATATTAAGAAAAAAAATGACTACCTATAATATATAATATTTAAAATACATTTTTTCTTTACAAAATATGTATTCATACATTGCAAGTTTCTTTTAGATTTTATTTAAGTTTTTAAATATAAAATTAATTTTTATTATACACGGCAATTAATATTTTATTCTGTTCTAACATGCGTTGCAATCTAATAATTTATCAACCAGTTTGTCGATGGACTATATAGTATTTATGTTAATTAATAATTTGTAAAAATATTTAAAATTGGTAACGTTCCATTGTTTTCATTTATATTATTAAAGTAAGTCTCATATAAAAAATCATTTTATTTTAATTTATTACTTATACATAATATACGAATCAGTAATCGTATATTCTTATGAAGTACTTATAATAAAAAATCAGAACAATTATAATTCAATATAAGTTATAATATTACTTAATACATGAGTATGATATGCGTTTTTACAGGTTAAGTGCATTAACAGTTTAATATTTTACACTTGTATTACATAATTAGATATCTATTTAAATTTTAAACATTAATTTACATTATTTAGAAACCCATTAACAGTTATATTATTGATTATGTTTATAAAAATACCTATACGTTATGAATCGACATATTTTAATTAATTAATATATATGGATTTTCTATGTTTATTAAATATTATTAATTTAAATATTTTATATGATTTATATAGTTATATCTGTATACATTTTCATTATAAATGTTATAAATTCTTAAATTTAAACTGTGGTATATTTGTGGTACCTGGAATGTTATAATTTGTGTAGTTAAATTAATAGATAATTTAAATTAAAAATACGAGATACTAACGAAACTTGTATTAGAATAGAATAAAACTTAAAACACCTCAAGTACCTCTTACTTATCATAAAATATTTTTAAATCAAAATGTAAGAATGGACGAAAATGGTTTTTTATATTTTAATAATCGTCCAATTCTACCCGAATAATGATTCTGCAGAAAAAATGTTAATAGCATGTTAATGCATCAAATGAAGTTCTTAAAATATATGTCAAGACTATAGTTTGCAGTGCTCATACCATTGATTTGAGTGAAATGTTTAACAGTGTATATCTAAACATATTAATATTGACACATGAATTCGAAGTAGGCAAGTTTAAAAAAAAATTAATTGCCAAGGTATTTGGCTATTATTCAAGAGTTCGAGACACGTCTGCGTATCGTTTTGCGTCGAATGGTCAAATGGCGAATGGTGTCTTCTTCGAAAGCAATTCACAGACAGCTCCATACTGTCCAAATGTATAAAAACGACGGTTATTTTTTATTATTTATTTGCTTTTACCAATGAATGAAAAAAAAATAAAAAATCAATTGCCATCCAGAGACAATGTCGAACAGGGGAAGTTAAAAAAATGACCGCACATTGTCATATAACGCCCATTCTGCTGCTGCAGTCTCGTCGCATTTGAATAAGTTCAATCAGCTGTCCACCCCCTACCCCACACCACAACGAGATAATATTGTAATTTATTATTACGATAAATTAATGTCGTAAGATCATATAGTAAACGCGTGTATACAGCGGGCGAGTAGTGACTCTATAATATTTAATACCGATACACCTACGAGTAATTAGCGTTAATCGTCGTATGCTCGTGAACGGGCGATGGTTCGGTATTATAGTGGATAATCAAAATGAATAATTAAATGTTTTAATTCGCATTAAACATAATCGTTTGTAAAGTTACCCCTTATACACGATTATATGCACTATTGTATATGATTACATTATACCTCGACTTTCGTCTTCGTTACTTCACATACACACACACACACACACACACCTTTCACATTAATTATTAAATTAATCTTTCTCCCGATGACGCTGTGCAGTTCGTGTGTAATGAACTCCGTATAATACAGTTATAAGTCACTATATGTAGCCGAATAATATTTTTTTCCAGGCATCCTGCAAGAGAGTAGGTATCTAATTAAAATTTAACGACCTTAACGAAAAACAACCGAAAATAATCCTCACGGCAGCGAAAACTGATGGCAGCAACGGCGTCTATATAATATTGTTATAACGGCGGCAAACGCGAATTCGATTAACGACTGTACAATAATAATTCGTATAAACGGTGAAACGTATCGATCGCTCTGTATACACGCGTGCATATAGTGGATTTATTGGCTTAGCGTGTCAAAATTAGTTCATCAATCGGTATCTGTTACGTAACGTTACACCACACTGCACACACCAATATATGTACACGACGATGATAATTATTGTGTACAGTAATAATAATAATAATAATAATAATACATAATATATATTAAATCCACGATGTTCGCTCGGAGCGGATGGTCACTGGTAAGATACTAATATATGATAACACGATAGAAGAATACAGTATTTATATATTGATATTGATATGAAAACAAAAAAAAAATAAATAAACAAATAAAAATATTTACTCTGTCGTAAAAATATATAACGTATTAGCGTTAGGGCAGCCATTATAATAATTATTATTATACGTTACATCGACGGACGGCGGGTGCCGGCGTGTACTCCTCTATGTTGTTTGAAGTGCGATACAGTGCGATACTCGCAACACTACTGTTGTATTATTAAAATACAATTTTTTTTTTCATATACAGAGCGATTCACCGTACACGTTCACCTCGGCGCGGTTATTCGAAATATCTTTTAAGACAATATAATATACCACCAGTCTTAAAACGATACTCGAAATATTGTTGTACGTTGTACTGCTCAAGATGGTCCTTGAGTCCTGCTGCAATGGAAATACAAACCTGAAACAATATTATTTATAATTTTTTATTTTCAAAATTCAATATATACTAGATAGTATAAAAATTTCAATAATCCAAAAACTACTACATTGAATTAAACATTTTTAGAAAATAGTGTTTTTCCTGGTTCTCATTTGTAAAAAAAAAAAACAGAAGTTTTTATCGCTACAGCATACACATAAATCCTAAAAAATATTAAAATATGATATTTATAAGCATATTGAAAAATTAATTATAAAATAAAAAAAAATGGGGTGAACATGCTTGGCGAATCGTCCTGTATATTATATATCTATATCATTAGTCACTATACACATTATAATATGCACAGTACCTATAGTCGTGTTATAAGTACCCCATAGCGTTCGCGTGTTAAATCAATGGCCCAAATACTAAACGAATAATCTAATCGGTCGTATATATTATATTGACACATATCGAGCAGCGCTAATAAACGGGTCCAAAATCCGGAATGATTTTTATTTTCATCGTTCCTATCACTGAACAGCAACAATACGTATATGATAGTATTATATCAGAATGATAACGATGAATATTCGTCGGCCAACGTTGGAAACGCACTCGCCAGCGCTGTAATACCGTTACGCGTGTTTGCATATAATATTATGTTATTGTTATGAATCAATAATATTTGTAATAGTAATAACAATAATAATACGTGTTATAGTGTTTGCCGTTTGCGATGGAAACAGCTTCTCGATTTTGCGCACAGGCTTTTGACAATATTACCGCAATAATCGCTACATTGGCCGAGGCGAATTAATTGTATGGGTATAGGTACCGCCCCGCCAAATATTGGGTTGTTTTCGATGTTGGTTTTTTAGCGATACAAATCTCAGCGAAAACATGACCATATCATTTGAATCCGCATAACAGTTAATACTACAGCGTGCACTGTATAATATGGACAATGTGCATATAGTTGATATATATGATTTAAAAATATCATAACAAACCGTGATCCCCGAGTACGCGCGGTATGAAAACATCGAAATAGATCAATCTGAACGTTGAAGTTATACAGAAACACGAGTTCATATTTGTATACATAAACGTCGCGATGGATATATTTTTTCAAGTAATTTATCGTATCAGTATGGTTTCAAACAACTATAGACTTAAGCTTTAACAGGACGCAACACCCGCATGTGTTGTCTCCGTCTTACAAGTGCGCAACATAACAAATTTACGCTCAGCAGATCACGTTTAGCTCCAAAATAATTTAAAAATTAGAGTGAAACTTTATGGTAAGAAAATTCAAAATTATCTGTGTTTGAATGTTGGCTTTTTACGATTATTCTGTTTTTAAGTAAGTTATGAGCATTTTTAATTTATACGCTATATTATATACTTATAAGTTATAACTCGCTAAAAAATTAAACTATCGTAAAAACCAACATACAAACATAAATAATGTACTTACCATCAAGTTTCATAATAGGTCGATTCACTCTAATTTTTAAACTCGTGGAGCTAAACGTTATCTGCTGAGCGTAAATTTACTATGTTAAGTACCTACTTGTAAGACGGAGACAACATATACGGGCATGACGCCCTCTTAACGTACGGAAATTATATAGAGTCACATTTGTTTTGCACTTGAATTATTTTTACAATTATATCGTTTTAATAAACTCTTATATTAATAGCCTTTAGACCTTTTATGTAAATGTAAAATAATATTAAAATAATAACATAAACAAATAATATTTGTTTTATATTGGTTTTTTTAAAAAGTCTTTGAATATTAAATTATTACTATAATATAAAATTGTAATAATAATATATTATTATTTATTATTTTTTTTTATATATATCAGTTTCAATAATAATAATTATAAAATAGTTTTTTTCAATATTCATGATAAGAAAGTAGGTAGTTTAAAAATGAAATAAGTAATTAGTGAACAACGCTGATTATTTTAAACTTTAACTTTACAGAACTTATAATAAATTCATATATTTTTACATCCATGTTGATTTAATAATAAATTAAATTAAAGTTCTAAAAAAAAAAAAAATAAGAAAACGTTCTTTAAAAAAATTATTACGTAATTGGGTGAGTACTTATAATTTCTCGTTTTATAAATACAGCTAATAGACATATTTTAGTAATTTTAATAAAAAAATGAATACAAAAAAATATACTAAAAATAAGCGGGTAGGTTCCTACATAACGCAATATATTATTATACTATTTATATATCAGTGTTTTAAATCATTCGTTTTTAATACGAAATAACTATCGATTAATTTTTATTATACTTATTAGAACCTATTAAAAAATTGTATTGAATTTTTTTAATAAGTATATTTTTCGACGTTAATACCTAATCTACTAAAGAAAAATTAACAAAGTTTATACTACAACTACGATTAATAACAAAATTATATGCTTATATAGTTAGGTACTTTATAATGTA
Organism: Rhopalosiphum padi; assembly: GCF_020882245.1. Lineage (NCBI taxonomy): Eukaryota > Metazoa > Arthropoda > Insecta > Hemiptera > Aphididae > Rhopalosiphum > Rhopalosiphum padi. Next base: position 2,804,812 of record NC_083598.1, on the reverse strand, counting down.
CCTACATATATTACTACAAATTTAATATTATGAATATCATGAATTATAATACCTAATATATATTATTATCAAGTACCTATCAATGTTGTTCATTTAATGTTCTGACCTGAAAATAGATCCAAAGTTTAACAATGAATAAACAATGAAGTACCTATTTTTTTTTTAACCAAAACACTGTTAAGAGATGCAATAGAGTTCTCCGTGACTTTCTAACCCCGTAAACTTGATCCCATGTATTGAGGGATAGAGGTATCAAGCGAACGGACAAAAATCGTGTAATATTGCATTATATTTTTACTCCGACTTAAGATGTTATTAATAAGTAAATGCAATTTTATTGTTACAAAAACTATTGTACTATACATCCCGATCAGTAGCGTGAACGCATAGCATTTATTGTGTTGAATCGATTTTTGAATGCAATATGGTATTTACGCGTTAAAGTTTAAAAAAATAAATTATTTATTTACTGTTCATCACCATAGTATTCTGGTCCCAATGTTGCCGGGTTAAGCTGTACACACGTACTAAACATTGAATGGAATATCATCAGTTTTACAATAATAATAAAATAATAATACTACTTACCTTGTATCGTGACGCGTGTAATGGTCATTATATAATAACGTGTTTTTATAAAGTTTCTTTCAAACGGTGTAAATTAAATTTGTTATTAACTTTAGTCTACTGTCGTTATATAATCTAAAAATACATTAAATGCACTTGTATTATGTCTGTATTATTTTGCTATAAATTTAACACGATTTTTTGCCAATACTCGATGTACTCGTATACTGCAATTGCAATTCATTGAATGTATGTTTGTTATAATAATAAATTGTAGTTCAAAAGGTTAGTGCATTGGCTATTTGGCTATTATAAAAAATTGCGAATTGCAGTCTATCAGACACTCAATAAATTGAAGGTTATTAATACATTTATTTATTGTGTACATGGCTGCATGTTTATAATACGATCTGAACATTTTTTATTAAAATTCCAAAATAACAGTATACCTATAAGGCTATAACTACCTAAGATTCGCCCAACTGACTCGGATGCGAGTAAACCGTCATAATATTATTCATAAAATAGATTATATTAATAATTGTTGTGATATTGAAGCGAATAGCGATGACTAATGTATATCGTTGACCGACAATTCAAAACAATATGAGCTAATAATATATACGTTCGACTAAACCAGAACAAAATTATTGGAGTATTATTACTAAAAAATAATAGCAATAGTAAAATATTAAAAATCTAAATAGTTTTCTATTCATAGCTGTTACCAGCCGAAAATTCCTATAAAATATTAAATTATAAATACTGACTGGTTCATTATTATTATATACAACACATACGTATTTTTTATAAACAATACCGTTTGTAGATAAGGTATAGTGCACTCAATTGATATTATAATATTTATTTTGTCGGTTTATAATAAGAATATGTAATCAATGGTCTGTATGGTCTGATCTATGTTATTATTCAAGTTTTTATTAAGATTTATAAACGAAAAAATTGTATGTTATGGTACTACAATAAAATCAAAATCACTTGAGTAACACAACGTCGTCCAAACATAATTATTATTGACTCACACACACGACACAGTCGACATACATACACTATATGAATGGTTATGTGGTTGTAATATGCATTTTATTATGTCGTTTCTGTGGTCCACGGTCGGGATCCGAGTGAAAAATACGAGAAATAAAAATAATAGATAATAGAAATTTAAGAAACAAAAACACGTACTACTAATACGCGAACGAACAGAGGGCCATCGTTATTAGCTCGCGGTCGTGATGGAAAAAAAAAATCGCGCAAAAGCATAACACAGCCATTGTCGGATAGGTACTATTTACACACAATATATATATATAATATGTATATTTAAATAAAATATTATATATTTTGTTTGTATATGTGCGCGCAGAACGCGTCTTCTCCGAGGGAGATAAACCCGTTGGCAAGGCGAAATCGCAACGGGTCGTACAAGGTTTTTCAGCGTCGGAATAATGAAATTTCCAAGTATTATAGGTACTCCGAGATTTTTAATATTTTTACAAACTGATGACATTATTATTATATTATTATTATTATTAGACGCAGAATCGCGAACATAGGATATGAAAAATTCTCCGCGGTTGTTGCTGTAATTATGTTACGCATAATAATAATACAAAATGTTACGTCACAGCAATTTTTTTTTTTTTTTAATATTTTCGTGAAATTCTCCGCGTGTACCTCCACAACGAACACGGGTATAATATGTTTTAAATCGAAAAGGACCGCCTTTAATATTCTCTTCCGTACTCTGCATGGTATTAATTATTATTATTTTACAGTATAAGTACTTTTATTTACGATACAATAAGTGATTAATTTTTTTTTCAAATCGTTATTTATAAGTAGGATGTGAGACGTTCAATAAACTTTTTCAAAACACACAATTAAGATTCCAAAGTATGCTCTAAAAAATACAACTAAAATCATATGTGGTTGGGCAGTGGAAAATTGTGCATGTATGAAAATTAGCGATAATATTTTTATAGGTGCTTAAATTTATCGAACACGATTTTTGTAAAAAAATATTTAAAAATATGCTTTCAAACTTAATGTTTCATTATTTTAATTTCATCATTTTCCATAATCAATTTTTATTTTATGTACCATATTCTAAACACACCACAAAAAACAACATGCACAAATGCAGAGGCCTCGAACTCTAAAGTAAGAGGTGTGTTTGTAGCGAATTTGTATAATATAATGATTTACGGTTGGATTCGAATTTAACCCATCTTATGTAGTAATGTTATTCCCAATTATATGATGTACACTCGAAACTTACAAAAATACAGCAGACAGAGTTCTCCATTTTTTTTTTCTACTCATTTTATGTTAACTGATAATTAATAATTTCCGTAACTTTCAAATACTTTGAATAATCAGTATATAAATACGTAAATTGTAAGAAATTTACTTCTTAAATGTTTACTAAGCATTTTTTTAGATTATGTAAGAATATAATTAAGATTTATTTTCATATATTATTATGATTTATAGGTATTTAATTTAAGAACTTTTATTTTTGTAAATATTGTAGAATAAATAGTTTTGTTATGTAAATGCGTTATAAATAACATTATTTTAAGTTATTTTAAATGTGTACTTAATCAATATTTGATAGATTCAATGCAAATTTATATTATTTGAATGCGAAATATGAAATACACATTTATTTAAACAAAAGAAATCAATTAATTTTTAGTCAATTGTTTTGGATATTTTCATTTATATTTATTCGTGTAATTTATATGGTTTTTTTAAATAGATTATATTAATATTTTATATTCACATTCCTATTAATATAACTTAGTGCATCATTGGACGGTCGAAGGGTGTATTTCGAAAAAAAAAAACCAATAAACCTTAAAAATTTAGAATAAAATACTGCATACACGTTTTCTATCGAGTAATGCAATTGAGTGTTTGCGAACATTTTGTCGGCTTCTGGAAGTGACACTAGTCTTGTGCAGCACTGGATATAGTAGCTACCGAGTTAATATATTATTAATCATACCAGCAACAAATGTTTACACTCACTATTTCATAATATGGTACTTATATCATATTTTATAATTGATATAAAACAAATAATTTACTTTAAAAAAAAACTCTCATACGAAAAATAATACTAATTATTATAATATAGAGCCGGTTTTGAGTTTAAATGATGCAATATAATTTTATCTATTTGACAGACATGTGTCGGACTAAGCATAGACAAAAAATTCAAAACGTTTAGTGCCCAAGTGTTGGGCTGATAGTTGTCGAAATACTCGAAATTTCTTAAATTATTACGATATCCTAAAACAGTTTATATACACCTGAGTAGTGAGTAGACTATGACAAAAATATAATCTCAAAATTGCTACACCATATACTTTATGTCTTTATTACAGTCAATGAGAGAGTTATTATCGTGTAGACGTTAATCGCTTAATAGTGTGCAAAGTAACTATTATTTGTACAAGTGTAGATTATTTTTGTTGTATGTATATAAAATATTAATTGTTCTACCAATAATAGCTCTTGAAGTTCATTTATTTAAAATAAATTTCGGTGGCTCATCTTCAAGTACTTGACGTACATAAACATGATATAGGTATGTGGTATGGTATATATATATATAATTATAATATTTAAATTAATAAAAAAGTATATGAAAAATTATTAAATAGTTTGATTTATCTTCTTTCTGAAAGCATAGCTATTGTTAAAGGTATATACAGAACTAGTTAATTAACCGTATCCAAATGTTAATAATCATTGTGAGTGTTATTTTTTGTTGCTGGTTATGACGTTTTTCTAATTTTATTTCTATTATGTTTTCAGACTTTAATAAGTTCTTCTAACTCAAAAATATCAAAAAGCTATCATCGAAAGTGCTAAGCAAAATTAAAGTTGAAATGGATACAAATGTTGTTTACCAAAATATTGTTGTATTGGAGACTTTAAGTGTCCTTATTCTCAGAGAACCTATTGGACAGTAAGTATCTGATAATTTGTATTTTTGCGTGATACTACGTACCGAAAAAAAACGTTTGTATTATAATATTATGTTATTCGTTATCAGTTTAATAATAATCATTATTATTATAATATGTCAGATACATTATTATATTTATTGTTGATTAAATACGCATTAATAAGTCTGAGTGACTGAGAGTGGAGAGAGAGGGTGAAACTAAAAAAAAAATGATATTATTTAATAAACGTATAAAAACAAATAGCTAGATAATAGTATTGTATTGATATATAAATTATAATACCACACAATATATAAAACATTAAAACGACTGTGCAAACACAAAGAAACGTGTTTATTAATTTACTATAATAATATTATTATTCATTATTTATGTATACGGCGGAGTACCCACTTAAGTAGTACTTTAATTTTTCATACCTACTCACTGGAACAAGATCTAAAATGTATGGAGGTCGAGGACAACGCTATTACATTGAGTTGACAGTCGTAAATATTTTAATTCGTATTCTTAGACGCAATTCATGTAAACATATACGATATATTGGCAATTTATAGTTTGCTTACCATAATACACACATGCATATACCTGTACCAATACATTATCGCTATTGTTATACCTTTTTACGACCACCGAGATATTAAATAATATATTAAAGTCCCGGCGCTTTTGTTGGTTTTTAAATCACTAAAAAGCGTTTATGCATGTCGTTATTGTTGGTTTGTGAAAAAAAAAAATAATATGATTTATAATAATATCATATTATGATATATTTTGTTTTATTTTATACATTGCATAAGTACCTCATCTATACATCCTTTTAAATCATTAATCGTTCTAATTTGAGTGTGTGTGGCTATTATCGACGTGCATGTGGTTTTTTTTTTCTTTACATAATACACCTTTAAAACATTACCCACTTTAGTACTTTTCTATGAACTGCTCGCTCCGAGTATTTATATATATCATAGACGTACATCTATGTAATATCATATACACGAGTTCGATTATTATTTTGTACGTAATAAGATGTACTTTGGATGCAAATAGTATATAATTATTATTTGTTTGTTAACCGTTTTTAATTACTATCCCAACAACTGGTTCAATGTTTTATTAATCGTGAAAAAATGATTATATATACGTACTCGCGCATTACTAGGTATATATTTATACACACGATATTCATACGTAATATGTAATAACACGAGCATTTCGATTCCGACAATCATTGACAACTATTGTGTAGCATTATTTTTTACGTTTTCAGATCCAATATATGTATTATATATATCGTGAATTATATCAGTCAGCTTGTGCTTTATATACCGTATAATAATATTATAAATGTAACTAGTTATGTTATAATATTATAATTGTCCTTGAAACGACTCGCACAGATTGTTTAACCATAAAATGTGTATTTTATACTACCTGATATAATATAAACACGTATTATACGTAATGTTATGGTAATCATTAATAGTTGTATTTTCATACAGTACGACCACTATCGACTCTGTTTGGTATTTTTTCTGTCCATTATTATATAGAAATGCAGAAAAAACCGTCTTCGAGATCGCCGACCAAACAATATAGCCTCGAACCCTTAATTATACAATATTGCTAATTAATAAAAAATATTTTTATTATTAATTGTTTTTCATAATTAGTGCCGCGTATTTTATACTAATAAGCTTATTAGTATATATACATTATCGATAAAATATATTGAGACATTATATACATTTATAGTTTATAATAATACTAATAAACTAAAATCGACAAGGATTCCTCAACGTAATTAGTTATAAAATTATACTTATTTATATTTTATAAAACAATTTGGTTTGGGTACGGACTCTACTACGATAAAATGTGAATAAAATATCACGTTATACTCAGGGCCACAGGGGTATAATTATACTATTTTGTCGAAACAAAAAGTGGTAAGAAACAACATCCGTTCAAGATATAAACATTTTAGATTGATTTATAACTACGTAATAACATATTATCATTTTCATGCGCTTATGGTATCATAATATACAGCGTTTATATTTTAAAAGTTGGCATTCGTCATCGATTACTTTTTTCAAAATTTCCTTTATGTAGAATTCGAATGCAATTCTAATGGTTTACACATTAATTTTTTTTTGTCATTATAGGTATTATTATTTTTATCGAAGAAACACTGAAACCAATGTCAAATTTGATTTTTAAATCTCACCTATTCTAAACTAATAACCCGTCATCACAATGATGCGTCGAGATGGTCGTCTATTATAATAATTTAAAACAAATAACTTGAAATGAAAATTAAATGATGAACTAACCGATATCAGTATATTTTAATGTATGGGTTATTACTTATTGGTGTACCTAAACTAAGAGAAATTTAATCAACAACTTTAAAATTGGGTAATGTATTCGCATTTACTTCACTTTATTACAGCGAAATAATTACCATTTTTTTCTTGTTTGATCACAACTGAGATGGGAACCACGATAGTTATTACTTACATTTCGGCAGCATCGTTTGCTGTACAATAGTAATAGACAAATTATGCAAAATTACCTTCACAGTAATGCATGACCTGTGGCGGCCGGAGCCCACATATTATGAAATATATGCATATATGATACACAAGATGCAATAAAGTACGAGTCTCCGACAATTGTCGGGTACATTCGAAAAAGTGGATCTGCCATAATCATCGTTTAATCCGTGGTTCTATAGGATGTTTGATATGAAAAGACTTGATTGGCGATACCTCCAATAACATTGTGATAGCGATGATGCTGTGCTTCATCTAAACCGCGAAGTAATCATTACTCGGCAAACACAACCCTTATTTCCACTACCTCTGTGCACATAATGTGTAGGTACACAACACGTTATATTCATACATATTATACATATTGTTATACAATATTACACTCCATGCTAAAATATATTATTGAGAATTATTTTTTTTATTAGCTATACAATATTATAATTTAAAATACTACATTTATATGCCAAAAATAAACTGATTCAACACCCAACCGATAACACTGTTAGTTAAAACTGTAAAAATAATAGATATTTTCACTAATCTAAACATATTTCGATATTAATTTTCTGTTTCTCATGTACAAAATTGTTGCACGATTCTTGTTATATCGAAATTTAATATTATATTATATAGATGTACAAGGTGAATTCTTTCGCTTAGAATACTAATTTGGTATCTCAATATGTTTTTTTTAAGTTAGAAAAATTCCCTGTCAAATTTTTTTCTAAAATTTAAATCTTAGAAAATAAAACTACTATAATTTTACTCTTAAATATTTGATATTTATAAATAATAATAAATATTTTTGAACAATTTGAGTAAAATATTAAAAAAATATAATAAAAAATTATAATAATATATAAAAATGAAGAATGTAGAATACTTTTTAATAATGTCATAAAAAAAACAAGGAAAATCATTACCTTATAAAATAGTCACCTAATAGGAAATCAAATTGTTCGTAAAAAATTAAGTGTTAATTTAACCGTTACAATGTACAACAATAACTGACCAACTGGGTATTTTTGCTAATTTTTTTGAACCACAAAAATTGACCAAAAACGAGTTTCTTACAGTTGAATTTACCCTGTATATTTAAAACTACCACTTATCAGTGTATTGATATTTACGTGCAATAAGAACATAATAGAGAAAGTGTCCGATGTGTCCAATTAGAAGTTATGCCACAAAATATGTTTTAGAATTTAATGTTTATAAATTAGTCATTTTTTACTGTAACTATATACCGTACCAATTTAGATATAAATTATATATCTTAATTAAATTAAAAAAAAAATACATATATATATATATATATTCAACCGAATAATAATCACAATATAGTTAGGTATTATGTTGAACAAGGTTGACGCTGTTGAATGCGTAATTAAAAAAACCTAAGATCCGTTTCTGTGAATATGATACGACGAGGGGAAGGATCCTCACATCGAGTCGAGTTTATAATAATTATTCATTTTAATACGATGTCTAATGATAATATTTAATTTTGCATCTATAAACTAAAATATACTACCTAACCCATCCCAATTGAACATTTCTAAATTCGATGTTTGCAATATTTTTTTTAAACAGTAATTCGCATTGTAATAAATAAATAAATAAATGCAATTGGTATCGTATACCTTAATATTATTGTATAAATCAGATGCTTCAAGGTCCTTGTAAATAATTATGACGTTGGTAAATTACTTTGTTTTCAACAAAATTGTATTATCATCATTATTTTTTCAATAATAATTGTTTTTATGAAACGAAAACATGTCTTAACACAGAGAAATTGTATTCGGTGAGTATTCCCTTACATCGTACGCACAGCAATACAGCACGCACAATGTACATCTATCATTATATTGATTTATATTGGTTTACGAGTTATTGTTTTATGTCTAATATTATATTCAATTTATAAGCTTTAAATTTAAATGTATAAATACGCGCATAGTTTCTATTAATTTTGGAATTCATAAATATCATATTTTTTCGGTTAACTTCTACTTTACTGGACACACCGCCCTTATTTTAAGTTTTTTTCTCACTCGTACAGTTTATCACCTATTATAATATGAGGATATGAAGTATAAATTATGTTTACCATAATTTTCCCGCAGATTATCATCATTATATACACTGCAGCTTTCGTTATGTTTCTAACCATGTGATCTAGTATTCCTTTCAGAATTAAGTTTACCGTTTTTTATTATTATTATTATTATTGAAATAAGTATAAATAATTATTTCGACAGTAGTTATAAAGTACGCATATGGAAGAGAATTAACACAATTCATTAAAATTAAACACTTAAAAAAGAGAGAAGAAACGGAAAATAACTAGATATCGAAACCGGTTTAACTAAAGAATAATAAAAATACAGATATGATGCGATGAGGACGAGAAGTTGCTTAGTATATAACGGTGACATTTTAAAGGTTAAAATTATGGCTATATAATAGAAAGAATTATGCGCGTTACTAGGTAGTGACATCGAAAGTAAAACACCAAAGGAGAGGTACAAAATCGTAAATATCATCTTCAACGCGGTGTTTGCATTGGAGAGATTCTACACAACTGTTTTTTGGATAAAAATAAACCTATAATACACGTTCAACTCACTGAATTTGATTCGTTTTACAATGATTATAATTTGAAAATTGGTTTTATTTTTTTTTGTTAACTAAACTTCATCAACTTAATCAGGATTTTTTAAGCTTATTTTTTAATATTATTTTTTTTATTATTATTAATATGGAAAATATCAAACTTAACATTTAGAAAGTATTTAAAATAGACATCATAATAAATCCGAATACCTATGTTTTCAAAATGTGGTATTATTGTAGTAAAGCTCAATAACTCAGTACATAAATTGAGACGCATGTATAGGTCTATTTTTCTTCAAAAACAGTAGGATGAAATGGAATCCATTTAAAGTATTATTATTTCCTAGTTATTTCTTATCTTGCCGTTTGAAAATCAAAAAATAGTGTATCGTAAATAGACGATTATAAAATTATATAGACTGTTATATAATAATCAGATGAAAAAAAAGCATTTATTAGTCTGGAGAATTCGATTTTAATGAGTGAATCTCGTGCACCGGCCATCGTGTGTATACAATAGAAAAACGCACTAAAACACAACTGCCCACACTATTACTTGTGATTTTAAGAACTTTATTAAATTATTGTGTCGTTATAAAAACGTATTTCTCTAATTACTATTTCGATCGTCGTCAAATAACCGTCAACACAGTTTGTTATTTCTGAAAATCATTAAAACCGGAAAATCACGTGCAGATTAGTGTAAAGTTGTTCCACTGTTATGAAATTAAATCGTAATGAAATATTTAAACAAAATGACAATAATTGACAGTTTGTGAAAATCTCAAAATCAGATGTAAAGTCTCATTACACGGACAGAAACAATATTAAGGTGCTCGACGTTTATTTAATACTCTATGATCCGTGTTTACAATTGTTTTTAGAAAACATACTGTGTATTCGAAATAATAACACGATAATATGGTTTTGTCATTTATTTATTTCACTCGCAAAAATCAATATGATTTCGCTCAGTATTTCCTCCGACCAAGCCCTATTAATTATATTATATGATTATAGACGATTTTTAAACAATACTATAAATCTAATTATGAAATACGTTTGAATCGAATTGTTATTTATGTCAATATATCATGGAAATTTATAATATTATGTAAGCTTAAAAATATATGATGTTTTGAAATTATTGGGAAGGAAAATTTTAACCTCACGTCGGCAAGTGTTGCAGGTACCTGTCACGAACGGACAAACAGTTCTACCCGCGACCTACGGACACCGTTAAAAATATTTTATCCACAATGTTATGTGCGCACAGAATTGACTACGTAGGTACATATGGACATGTGTAATACAAATATTATTAATAAACATATGTAATGATGAGATAAATGTTCTAAATATATAAATTCATACGAACTAAAATTATATTTATAATGTAATCACGTTAACCGGTAATCCTTCTGCGAACATCGAGGGAATGTAATGTTGTGTTAAATTTGCCCGTTCAAAGACTAAGATAGATCTACATTATACCTACAAGTATATGTTGTTATCAATAAGTAACCCCTTACGCTGTTTACACAGTTTAAACGTTGCGTCTATGTTATAGACATAATATTATGTAGACGTGTAATATATTACCTATTTATACTCTGGTATGAATAAATTAAAACATAACTTTTTAAAACTATTAGTGAAATTAACATGAAATCGTTGATCGGGCGTGTATAGTATAATATAATAATATGCTTCTAATTTTAATAATTTGCATGTTTAATATTTATATGATAATGATTTATGAACCACATATTTTATGATGTGTGTTAATAAAAACTAATTATTCGTGTAATTAAAGTTTAAATTATTATATAATATTTGATAGAACGCTTTTCTGCTTTTTTTTTAACCCAATTTTATTTTATTACAAGGCTGATACAAATTTAAGAGTTATACAACGAAAAAAAAAATTTTAAATTTGTTGAAAATCTTATTGTTTTCAAAATAAAATAATATATATTACCTATATAATATATACACATTTAAACGCGCTTTGGCATACAGAATATTATTTATATATATATATATAGGTATTATATTATATTATATATAATGCATATAGATATATACGGTCATAATTACATATTTTTGCTATAGACGATGCGCACGTTTTAAGACTACAAACTATATATAATATTATTTTAAAACGCTCTTGAAATATCACTTGTTCTGGTGTATATATAAAAATTCTCGGTTGTATGTGTAATGATTTATGTATTAAAAAAACGACTGTGAAGAAATGTTTTTAGTCAGAAACTAACAACATGTTTTACTCAATGTTTTCGATAGTCTGACATATAATAGCGTAAACATCATATGTGTTGATAAATTTCGAGATCGGATGTTTAAGAAACGCGTGTATTATTGTTTGGTTTCAAAACAAAATATCGTCTAATAACCGAAAATATTTGTATTTCCAACGCTGTGTACCAGGTACGACGTACCCCGTGGTTATATAATATAACTTCCATACCTACTCGGAATTTAGTTCGTAATCAAAAATATTTGCATACAGAGTTTTATTCGCATTAGAGAACATCTAATATTAATATGATGACATTTAATTGAATATTTTTGCATTTTAAGTGAGTTTATAACATAATAATCCAACAGATTTTGTCTGACATTGAACAACGACGATAATACGGTATAATATATTTATTATGAGCATCATAATGTGTGTCTGCCAAAACAAGACGTAATGAAAAAAAATAATAGTAAAGAAGTATAAAATTCCGATAAACCGTAAACGTTATTTATTATTATTATTATTATTATATATAGATTCGAGAGCTGTCGAAACGATATTTAAGAGAATTATGTAGGTCACGACTCGCGACTCATTTTTCGGTATGAATTTTTGTTTGATTAAATTGCTTATAACACATAAATACGAACATATATTATTATGTCATGTGCACTTTGACGTTAAAGAAACATTGTACCTACACATCAAACGCAATGAAAAAAAGTAGAATGCATCTCGTTAAAGTTCTTAAAGTTCTCTTCCATTTCACTTCGAATGCGAAGAATGAAATAATCGAGTTTAACAAAATACAAATTTCATACAAATCAATTATGTATGTTTAGGTGCAGTGTACCTAATGTTTGCCGACGCACCGCTGCAATGCCCAGTTACTCGTGAATTCCCTTTAGCAGACTGCAAAATGTTCGTGCATTTTTAACTTTCAATTAGTGAACACTTTTTTTACCTCCAAACAAGTAAAAAAAAGTGTAGTCAAATATCGTCACTTACAATCGCTAGAATTTTACGATTATTTATTTAGCACTCGGGCGATAGTAATGCGATGTTTATTTATTATTTAAATTTATAATATGCATACATTTAGCAATATGAATAATATGCCATCGTAATTAGATATATCACATACGTGTTTGTAAACAATTTACAACACACATTATAATATTTTATGACGGATTGTACGTAATTATATTGCCGAGTTTATAATTAAATACAGGGTGATTCTTTTATCGGTTAATTTTTACACTCCTTATTCTAACAATATTATTGACGTTTTTTTTTCTCGTTGCCCGTTTGGAATCATTACGAAAAAATATTTTACGAATAAGCGATTGTACGTTTGGCGTCCCAAAAACAAAAAAAAACCGGAACGAAATTCACGCATTTTAATCAGAGATACTTATAAAACAAATAATTAAATAATAAATAACAATTTATTTGTTGAATTTACATTGTATAATTATGATATACCTATGGTGTAACAAAAAAGAAAATAGACTTGAATCCAATAAAAAAATTAATTATTTAATAAAATAAATTAATATAATCATTAATCATAAATCAATCAAAATAAGGTTTAGGTATAATTTTTACAAATTGTCACCTCGTCATTTTTTATTTTCAATTAATTTTTAATCATATTTTCAATAAATAAAATATTATTTCGTTGGTGTTTCGTAAATTGACATAATAATTAAAAATATTGTATAAATATTCAAATGGGAACTATTAATAATAATAAAAAAAAAACTATTATCGTTTTATGAAAAGTCTTGCACGCGTTTGTCGTTTGCTGTAACTTAACTCATTTCTACTCATATTGATGGAAGAAATAATGATTTTTCTGAAATATAATTGTTAACTAAATAATTAGCTAAACTTATATAATTTTAGAATTAACAGGTTGTGTTTTTGATAACTTTAATAAAAACAAAATCGCCAAATTCCTTTAGACCAAAAAATGATAATTATTATTCAAAAATATATGGGATAGATATATTCCAGATTATCCATTGTTCCATATTTTGTAGCTAAGCTTAGGTTTTGTATTTTTCGTCTCTAAGATTGTTCTATAGGTGAAGCCAATATTTTTGTAATTAATGTTTCTGGTCAAATTTCTGAATAATTGTGAATAGATACTTCAAAGTCAATATTATATATTTAATAATTTTTTTAATTTTGACATATATTATACTTTAAAGCATCATTTGAAATCAATAAATCTAAATGATTCAGTATAAGTAATATTGTTAGTTTATTTTTTAACAAAAAAATATGCTAAAGGCACGTAATAATTGTTTACAAGGCCGTGAACTGTAAATAATTGGCAAAAGAATGTTGTACAATGTTTAAATATGCCATCAACGTACACTGCTGTTTTAATTTTATTTAATAATTCTAAATTTTTATATTTTTAAATGTTTCATTTTCATTTATATAATAATTTATAGTCAATACAAATAACAACAATTCAAAAGTTCGTTGGTATTTTCATTAGTTTTTCCAGTCGTGCTCGATACACATTATTATTAAATACCTAGCGGTTAGGTGCAGTTATAATTATTGTAGATGCTTTTTTAACACTGACGACGCAATTTTTTTTTCATTGCATTAGTTAGGCCGATGTTTCATATTGCAGAATTTGAGCACTTTTTCGTTGAAGAGAATTACTTGTAATGTGTCGTTTTTATTTATGCTTCGAATAGTGCGTAGTTGTCGTGGTATTTTGGATAAAGTTACTGACGTCATATGCTTTACTCGTTTTTAGGGTATATTTTCAAAGCTTAAAATTAATCGCCAAACATTTTTAAAAACTGAACTTATAAGTTATAACCATCAGTTATTTTAAAATGTTTTTGCTTTTCAATTTTAATGTTTTGCAATAAACTCATTATAAAAATGTAAAAACAAGTCAGTTGTTGCAGCTACGAAAAATCGAGAAAGAACTAAAACTGAACAGCGAAATAAATAATAAACATTATTAACATTTACTTACAATATCGGTTACTACTAATATTATTTATTACATTGTGCCTAATCAAGTGATTTATATCAGCTTGGTAAATCTAAAACAGTGTGAAACTAAATACTAAACCTATACATTATTATAACATATAAAAATATATAGTAAAAAGTTTAGTGTAGAGGCCGAGTTTTATTGACCGTAATGACGATTAACGACAACTCGCTTATCAATCAGGAATCGATAATTAAATCCATTCATGTTTATATCGTAATTTATAATATTACGTAATATATCTCACAACATAATATTAGAATCCAGGAACCTCTTATTATAAATACTCCGAAATAGGTAAATTTTGTCCCCCCCCCCCAAAAAAAAAATCACAATCATATACTTATCTAACGTAAATTGCGGGCCTGGTATTTTTGAAACGTACAACTAAATTGCGTACCAGGATATATTAAAAAAAAAAAAAAATGCAAATTGATATAAAGTATATTAGTTTGAAAAGTCAGCAAAACAAAGTGGAAAATGATGGAAAAAGATACATAAATTAAGTACGAGAAAAAAATGAATGAATTATTGCCAAAAAAAGTATATTCGTTTATATTTTATGCGGGAGTTATCATAATATATTCATACAAATTTTTACCAGTTGCTTATAATAACAAATCATTCGACCATAAACAACATAAACAACAAAATCAATATGTTTAACCATAACAACATTAATGCAATCATATTTTGAGTCCCAAGTCTGAAAAACGGACACAGAACATTGATTTTTCAATAATAACCCTATATATGTAATATTTACATATGAATAAAAAATATTTAGGCCGCAATATTTACATACATACAAAATTTAACCAGGCCGAAATTTGTGTATGGATAAAAATTTATACTCGCATACATACTCATGCTGCAATTTACATAAAAAATTTAAAGTGGTATGCAATTTATAGCGATTCAAATACACCACGCAGCGAACTTAAGAAAACGAAAAAAAAAACTGTACTACCTCACCAATACAGCGATAAAGTATTTCTCAGTCCACATATCTTTACTTTTTTCCCGGGATTCCGAACAATCCCTACGAAATGTATTTTTCTAAATTCGATTTTTGTACACGATATTGAAATTCTCGAAAAAATATTATGCCGCTTTGGAAATTAAAAACGCATGCTGTCATTCAAAACAGTAAAAAATATTATAATAACAATAAAAAATTCTTTTTCAAAAGTGTTGTTTCCTAATGCCACTAAATCGTATACATAAAAAGAGTTTGGTTTTTGTCAAACTATCGATGAGTCAATACACATGCGATATATCGCAATGATAATAATCTATACAGAAGAATAGAAAAAACTAAGCCTTGAAGTAGATATAACCACTTCGCCGTACAGAGTAAAGATGTCGAGTGTACCTCGTCATTGAGTATAGGCACTGCGATGGATGTGTTAAATGTGTGTAATTCAATGATAAACCATTGTACACCGCGAAAAACGGTTTTAAGCAAAGACGATTTTTAACTATATGGTAATGAAGGTTACACAAAACAATTAGTTTAACAAATGTTATAGTCTTCTTTTATTTTTTTTGTTTTTCCTGATTGTTTTAAAAAGTACCTATTATACAGTGAATGTTCAACTTTGACCTCCTTAGAGTACCAAAAATAACCGATTTGCTACTCGAGACTTCCTTTAAACTTTAAAGTCAATGGTCAGAGTCTTCAAAAACAAAACTAATAAAATAAATAAAATATTAACACACACTACGTATATTGTAAAATCAATACCATATAATAATTGTTTATTTTCACGGACGTTAATACTTTTTGATATAATGTAAAAATAATCATTCAGTATTAAAAATACACATATAAAGTATACAGTTGTCGATTATATTGACTATAACATATTGCATAATTTAAAATTGTCCGAAGAGCTGTCATAAACCTGCCCTGTGTATTAAATAGGTAAAATAATATTTTACCCGTGATCTTAATCCGCGATTTATCATAATAAATTATATTCCTAAACATAAAGTTGTATACACGTGACAAATATTATATTATGCTTAATACGCCGTACGAAGAATCCAAAACACGTTAAATTGACCTTAAGGTTAAACGTTAAACTATAAGACAAGTAAGACATAATCAATTTATAAAGTCTTGTGGATTTTTATAATAAATAACCTAACCGTTATCGATTATAGTACACCGCGGGCTTCATAATAAAATATTATTTTATTTAAATTAAGTAAACAATTTTTGTTTTTGAAAATCGTTCAACATTAATTGGATGAGGAAACGAATTCTCATAACACTCCAAAAATGTTTTGATTTTTGTTTTGTTTCATTAAAATTTGTAAATAAATAAGTATATAAATACAATGCATTCATTTATTTATAAAAAAAAAATCGTTATTCTTGTAATTATAAATTTAAATATTAAATGTTTTGTTCATTTAATGAACAAAAAATATTTATTTAGCCCTAATAATCACGCATTAGTATTGAATTATTACTTTATTCTCTGATTTCCCTAATATTATTTTCTTTGAAGCATAATAATTCTTTTTTTTCTTCAGTTTATTTTAATAAAGAATCAGTTTGAATTCCGCGTAATTCCTTAATTACGGAATATATTATATAATCCGGAATTTGGATGTGTATTTTATCTTAAATTAAATAAGTGTGCATGGATAAGGCGACCATAAATTATTATAATATAGATACCACTAATTATTACATTTTAGTTTTTTGTATGTAAATTCCATCAGTACCTACGATTTTAAGGCCAAAATTAATTACACGATGCGTTCAATGTCACTGACTATCATTTTTATTTCTGAAATTATTATGATTAATAGTAGTTATAACATTAATTTGTTAAGTCAACGATCGATTCTGATTAAGCATTAAAGCGTACCTAATATCTAACAAGTTTTCGAAATTATGTTGCAAGCTTAGACGGTAATACAAAAACAATATCATTATGAAATTAGTATAATAATTGTTACTACTAATAATTAGTAAATAGTATAACCAATTGTAATAATAATGACAGTCGTAGTGACTGGTGAATAGTGAATGTGTGAAAATTAATATTCGTGTTGCGCTGCGATGTGGTGTAAACTATCAGCGCGAAATAATACGTCTTTCGTTCACCGCTAGGTTGCGTTAATTATACCGTTTTCAACCGATTTCCCAACCCGACTGGACTTGTAATTATCGGTTTTATCGTATTTTAATTAGAAAATAATATTATAATATTCTGTACTTTATCAATTTCGATTTCGTAAATACCGAATCATTGTTTATTTAATTTTTACACTTGATTTATATTTCAATGTTATTTTTCGGCAAACTATGTGTAATTCCTACAATCGAGTACCTACTAGTCCTACTATACCATATAACTTCAATAGTCGTGAAATTTGGGAGGTTGAATGTGCTACAACTAATATTTTGGAATAAAAACTTATTATTATAATTGTACTTATTAATAAGTATTGTATAGTCTTATGGTGTTTATAAATCTCTATTAAACAAATAAGTTATGAAAAAAGTTTTGTCGAATGATTACCACAGATACCGATATCAGAGTTCTCTTTTCAAAATTTCAAGATTGATAAAAATAGATTATTCAGATATCAGATGTATTAAATTATTATATACATTAACATACAGCCTAATAATTTTGATTGATATCAATAATAAATAAGAAGTAAACATTAAAATCTTCATTATAAATTATATGTCTATATGTGTACGAACAATTATCAATTTAGTTATATCTCGAATAAATTAGTTCAATTTCGTAAGTATTAAACTTTAAGTTTTTTAAACCAATAATTAGTTCTCATAATATAAATATTTTTTATTTGAAAATAGTTTTATTAAAATGTATTATTTTTGACGTGTTTCTTAATTAAGACTGTCTAATGATTTATTTAACTTCCTACACCAAGTAGGAACTGTTCTGCAAAAAGAACGTTTTCAAAATTTGAAAAAAATAGTAATAATTTTAGAACGAACAGTAGGTACACAAGAAACTATAACTCGATTTGTGATAATGGCGTCAGAAAATTGTATTTTATAGTCAATACACTTCATATTTTAAGATATAATACAAATATTTGTTTCAGAATAGCTAGAAAAGTATTTTAAATTAAATATTCATATGAATTATATTTAATATTTAATGAATATAAAAATACAAGTTTTTTTTATTTTACATCAAAATCATATTTTGGGCTTGTTAACACATGGTCAATTATACGTTGCATCATGTTCACAATGTAAAGTCGTGGTAATCGGAATCGAAGAGAAATCTGTAGAAAATATTGCATTTGATGAGAATATATAGTAATGTGTGTATTGTATTTTAATTAAAATGTAAATGATTTATAATGTTTGTATTATTTTATATTAAGATTTCTATATTAGAGCCATAAACTCTTAACTCCCAAAAAAAAATTAAGCAACGGGGGGTTGTTGAGCGAAGCGAGCGCGGGGCAGAGCCATTTAGTATTAATATATAAATGTATTATTATTAACGTGAAACTATAAAGCAATTAAAGTAAAATATTTGATTTCAAAAATGTGACTGAAAAAAATACATAAGTAGATAATTGAATATATTATATACGTCTTACCTATATATGTGTACAATGTGCACGCCACGATTTCACGAGGAAAAACGAAGTGAAAAAATACAAAAACAATCACCGTAAAAAGTACACACATATTAGATTTTGAGTCTAATAGTGCATCGTAAGACGTATGAATCGTATGCACGATATTTAATTTTTTTCAAAATTCTTGGAAATGATTTGAAGAAAGTCATTCAAGAGTACGTGTGGTTAAAAAATATAACACTAACCAATATATTGCGTATAATTGTCTTTATTATATATTATATTATTTTAATACAACCAATGCAGGTTGTAACCGCGATCGGCTCTTGTCTTGAAAAGGTAAAACAAAACAAGGGTGCCTTCACGACTGTAAGCAGGCAACCGCATGTGTTGCGCTACTCACACAATAATTTAATAGAATAAATTAATAAATAATACTATTTATAATATGATAAAAAAAAAAACATGTATATATTTTGACTTTGCCAGCTCATTGATAATACAATAAAATTAATTGACCTAAGCCGGTTCAATAATAATATAAAAAAATAAGGTATAAGAATAGCAACAGTATATAATGAAAAAAATAAAAATATGCAATTAGCCTGGCTCTTCAATAATAGAATAAATAATGCTTTATGGCCTGTTTGACCCAATACACTATAATGACAAAAAAATAGGAACAAATGTGAATAGTTATTACTCTATAAAAAAAATACCAATATGAGTAATATAATAATATTGTTGACTTATGCCAGTTCAACAAGAGTATAACAAAGTAAAAATACAATTGGCCTATGCTGGCTCACTAATATATGACAGTAATAAAATATATTTAGCCTAAGCTGGCTCTACGACAACGTATAAATAATATTATATAATGCGGCTCGTCAGCCGATTACCTGGGAACTGGTGTCTGTTGGCGGCTTCAAACCATAACGCTACCGCCTCGGGATGCCCACACTTGGATGTGAATATAAGGAATACAATATCAAATAAAATGTGTGACAACCCCGAGAACGTACGACCAACGGGCCACCAGTTCAGACGATTAACAAGAGTGAAGAGACAAACTAACAAGAGAAATATAGTCACTGGCTGAGATTGTTCTCACACAGCTCGAACGGCAAAACAAAAACGAAGAGAGCGAGACGCCCGTGCGCGCCGGCTTTTGTAACCTTTTCAGCCAAGTTCAATCTCCACAGTGTCAACGCACACCAAAGTTCAACAAACCTGAAATTAGGCGACACTGCGAGAATGACTTGACTGAATTGGACACTGAACATTGAACATTGGAACCTTAAGAAAAACACGGACACATAATTGAAATTTTAAAAATGAAAAACGGGAAAAAACGGTCATTATCAAGCGACTGATAGTACCACCCGCACGGCTGACGTGCACGACACCTGAAAATGATAACATAAAACAAGATACGATGGTGGCGCGAAATTCAAAATACACATACGGCGCGAACACAGGTGAAATAAAATGTAGTGGGTCGGTTAAAATTTTAAAAACTTAAAAAACATTGTATGTAGAATGATGTTTAATATCTTATGAATATAGTATATTATTAATAATAATATATTAATATATTTATATAATTTATTATTATATTATAACTGTAGGTATACTATATTTATTCTATAAGCCATAATGTATGAGTTTATAGTCCATTCACAACCTTTGTAATATAATATAAATAATATTTTAAAAGTAGTTACATGTAGCCATATAGAGGTATATTGTTTTAAAATTAATATTGTCCCCAAAAAGAAGATAGTTAAATATTGTAATGCTATTTTTTAATACAGATAGTTTGAATAAAAATGTATTACTAAAAATTAAATTGAAAAATTACTTTAATATAACTATAATATTACACTTTTTCAGTCAATAGTTATACAAAAATCATTATGCCTTAAAAACATTATTGAAACATTAATAAATTCTTAATATACGCTACAGAGTGCAAATAAAATCATTACATGCACATTACACAGGTGCGGCTAAAATAGGAAGTAAATTTCCCACAGAATAAAATTTATTTGAAACATTAAAAAATTATTAAATTTATAAAAACAACAATAAATATGACGTATGTTAATTTGATCAATCACTATGAACATAACTACTTTGATACGCCACTAAGTTACGATACGGTACGAGTCAGTGAAGAGGGGACGTTATAACGTCTCGACTTGAAATTTGCATAAATATTTTGAAAATTCGCTTTCAAAATGTTCGAAGTAGATATTTGATAGTTACAGACAAAATATGATTGAGACTATAATTTTGAAATTTGCGTGTCGATTTTTGCCTACAAATCCACTTTTTAAATGTGAAGTTGGCCTGAAATCCACTTGGTTCATTCACGAAAAACAGTAAAAACTTATGCAAATATTTTGAAAATAACTACTACGTGAAATAACTATTTGCAACATACATTTAAAATCCGCGATAAGGGTTTAAATTTACATAATATAAAAATGTCATTAACGTTAACCAGAAATAAATCCAAAATCGAAAGTGAAAAGACTGGAAATTTTTCGATATCGTTCACGTCATATAGACTGTAGTATGACATCGCAATTTTTCGCCGTCCGCTATAATATTATCGCCCCGTTTCACAGCCATCACGCGTGTTTTTTGCATATCTATACATCGTGTTTAAGTTTTTTTATTTTTAGTTTAAATTCGTATCGATAAATACACTTGCACGATTGCCAAATTATAAACTTGTAAATAATTTACGAGCCGGCGCTCGCAATACGCGTATATAGCCGTATAATATAATAGCCCTCATCCGCAGTCAAACGTTGAAATTTTTCGGGTGGCTCGCCGGCAATCGTATATTGTCATATTATTCGACGAGCGCGTCTCCATATAAGCCCATCGCCGTTTAAGCAGTCGCACAGTAAAATAATATATATATAATATCATAATATATAGTTGCACGTGCACCGCAGAGAAGCTATCGGCTCTGCACGGGAGTGTTTGGCGGCCACACCCTTCCGGCGCGTCGGCCGAATAGACCTGTTTTCAGTGTTCTATCACGTCGTAGACGCTCGGCCGGCGGGCGCACATGCCCCGTAAAACACGTGGAAGCGATTTTTCAAGAGTCCTCAGATACACACACACGTTATTATTATGTGTATATAATATATATATATATATAATACGCTTTACATTCTTTTTCTATATTTTCCCGACGCGGTCCACTCGCACACGGCGCAGAGGTCGGTCGATACACGTGTATTATTGTGTACACGCACACACACACATTTATATATATTATAATATATCATCATCACGTGTGTGTGTGTGTGTGTGTGTGTTATAGACTGTGCTGTGGTGTATGTATATAGTCGTCGTCAAAGTCTGCGTTTTGTTTTCTTACAGCCCCGTGAAAACGACGCACAGCAGCAGACTTATTAATTTCGGGGTTTATTATCCAGACGTGACCGGCATTTATTTATTATTACTTTTAGGCCCGGCAATATATATAGCGATCCGGCCAACCGCGTGCAACGCGCTCCGCTGCCTCTGTCGTGAACTATATACCTACATAATGTACAACTGCAGTCGTACGACACTATATAATAATAATATAATATAATATGTCGTGTGTATACGTAGCGTATTAAATTCATAATCGACCGTTTTTACGACGATTGCCGACGTGTTTTGACAACACCGATATTTACGATTTTCTTTTCGGCGAGAAAATACACACACACCTACCTACCCATATTATAATACATTATATGTATATCCTTTTGCGCGGGACCCGAAAACGCCTTTTCTCGAACAGTCGGAGCGCAGACAAAACAATAAAACATGTCGAATAAAATATCGTCTTTAGTTCTAAAAAAAAAAATAATAAACACAAATCGTTTTTCTCTTCTTTTTTTTTAACCAACAATAACTTTACGGACCGGATTGTATTACAAAATTAAATGTTTTTGTTAAGCACATCGTTAATTCAAAAAAACACAAAAAACAACTCCGGGGGTGATACATATATCGATATAATATTATTATTACTCACCGCGTGTACACCGCTGACTGTAATACGTAATATTTACATACGCGCGTACACACCTAACGCCTACGCAGGTTGGGTATATATTATTATATTATCAGGGTAGGTAGGTATTATTATTATTAAATGTTTATATAGTTATAGTATAGATTTTTTTTTTTTTCATGACAATCGTTTCTCGTTTTTTGTTGAATATAATAATATATAACTATTATACATTCGAAATGCAATGGAGATCGACAACCAAAACGTATACGGTGTATACGACTGTTGTGCAGTGCATTTACGCCCATATCGAACGGTTGTTGTGTCTTTTATGTAGGTAGAAAACTGTAATGTTGATATAATCGTTTTATTTACGGAAGAAGAAAATATAGTATTATAATATATCATTTATAACGGACGAAACGATCGTATCACAGAACCGCGTCTATACAATAGGAAACTGCTGCAAGCGCATATGAATATAATATGATGTTGGAATTATGAACTTCTCGTCAGAGATTTCCGTACGGCTTGTGTGCATTTAAAAAGAACAAATCCGGAATGAAAACCACTAAATTCGATATTATGAAAACACATTAAGACGCGAGTACCTACGTGACGTCTCTCGTCAAGTCGTAACAAGACCAATCATTATTAGACCATCTTTTTTTTTTTTTTTATTCGAAAGAAGAATTTCAAATTATACAGTGTGTCAGTGTAAGCCGTATACGGCTAAAAGACCGTTAAATTAGGTCTGGATTTTTTTTTTAATTTGTTAAAAATTTAAACCTCAATCAGTTTGTTAAATTTATCGAATAAATCTATAGAAACCGCAAATTTGTAATAATAGCTTATTATTAAATATACGATTTCTTTATCAGTCATATATATATATTATTGTGTCGAGAAACTAAGAATAAGATTATATTATTATTTCCATGGGAGGTCGATGTGGAAGTGATGAGTGGAATATAGATATC
The DNA here is from genome assembly GCF_020882245.1 of Rhopalosiphum padi. Taxonomy (NCBI): domain Eukaryota; kingdom Metazoa; phylum Arthropoda; class Insecta; order Hemiptera; family Aphididae; genus Rhopalosiphum; species Rhopalosiphum padi. The sequence goes on along the minus strand of NC_083598.1, from coordinate 2,780,161 downwards.
ATTTGAAAGAGAAAAAATTGTCATCTTTTTAGTATGTGAGCTATCAAAAACTTTCAATGTATAAAAATATTGTTTATAAATAGATGAATAAAGTGTGCGTTCAACCGTTTTACACTTCTAACCTCTTCATTATACAGTATAGGTATACTTATAATATATATTATATATATAAACTATGTCTATGGTATTTGTCTGTTAGCTGGGCCGCATTAATTGTCAGTTAAACCATACCAAATGGTGCATTCACACATGTTTCTTATCTCGACCCAGGTAATAACTTATATAAATCGTTGAAAATGTTATGTTTTGAAATATTTTGCATTTCATATCGTATAGAGTATAGACAAGTCGCATATACATACATATCTTCCGTGTTATACTTATAGTTATTATAACCAACTGGCACAGTATTTTTACCCAAATCCAAATGTTTCTGGCATCGGTTTGTGGATTATTTGTTAATTTTTCGGTCCAACAAAACCAACACCGTAAAATGTTTAAAATTAAATTGTAGCCGCTCCACTAAACCAATTAACTACGAACATGTTTATTTATTTTTTGGCATCCTCTATAATATGTTTTTATATCATTCGTATGCAGTGTTGTGCACTACCTATGGATAATAATTGCATCTTACATACAAATAATTTAAACCATCTCTTTTTCTATATATTTAAAAAAAAATAATTGTTTGACTATTAAACTATTTAGAATTTAGATGATTTTTTGTGAAAATATTTTCAATTTGATTATTTTTTTTTGTGGAGGAACTGTTTATTTTTCTAAATAATTGCCTATAACCTATAATGTTCTTTTATTTGTTTTACTGTTTTAATATAGCAATTTAACACTTTCAAAAGAATACCAATTTCGTTAGGAAGTATTTATAACTAGTTAAATAGTTGTGGTTTATAATATTTATTATAAACCGATGTATTATCGTGAACTGCAAAAAATATCAATACTCAAAACTATACGTCTATACGTAATAAACTTATTACCATTCTTATAGTATTATAAAAGTCTGCTAAATGTATGATGATTCTATAATGTTAAAGAAACGTGATCGTCAAGCGGGACGATCCATGGAAGCCAGTTTACACAGATACAGTAATTTGAGTTAAAAATGTTGACAACAACAACGGTAACGATTACAGAATTAAGATTGTGGAAGACGAATGGATTGATTTGAAGCCGTGAAAAACAAACATAAGTCATTGCTTCAATTCATCGGGTAGAATAATTGACGTGTTGAACTGTTGGCTGCCACGGTTGAATAACGTAGGTGAGCGCTGGAGACGTTAACGGTATAGAGCTGACCATGGTCAGCTGCGGAATCAGGGGGTCGTCAGTGGTGATGACCATCACTCGGGTAGGCTCGGATCAAGACCGTGTCGTCGACCGTCAAATACGAGATGTGAAGAAATAAACTAAATGTTATTTGAATCATCGCCACGAGGGCGTGATAGAATCACATGCAAACGAAACGACTTCCGAGTCTCGGCCCAAAACCAAATAGTATCTCTATATAGTACGCGCGTGACGTAATGTGCGCATATATTATCAATTACGGATCGGCATATCGACGCGATGCGCGACGGCAGCTAAGATGACGAATCATCGTCATTTGACACGGGAATATACAATATGATATATTATATTTATCGAGATAGTATAACTGTACCTATATATTTAATATTATGTGTGTGTGTACATATATCGTTGTACTGGAACGAGACGTGTCAGTCTGTCCGAGTACGGAGCGGAGACGGCTAAACGAGTTTGGATATGCGTCCGGCCGGCGGTGTCGGCCGGGGAGACTTGGATTTCCATTATGGGTTACACACCACCTGGACGTCGACGGCGGCGGAAGACGGAGAGAAAAAAAAGATAATAATAAATTGTAGTCTTACAAACAAGGAAACGTGCGAGCGCGCGCGCTAGGCAGGTATAGATGAGGTAGGTAGGTACCTCTACCTAGGTACAGAGCGAGGAGTATGATGCGAGGAACATCATGGCGATCGCTACCGGTGCGCGGGAGGTCCCGACGCGGCGAATCGCCGGCCGGCCCGCCGGTCCGGTCCTGGGCCTGGGCCGGAAAAGTCCGAAGGGCCAAAGTCCGGTGCCGATTATCGCGGGAATTGGCGCGGAAAAAAACGGGTTTTCGCCGAGCGAGTTGTTCCGGGCGGGTGCGTTACGCGCGGTACGATATTATGTGTTATAATAATATTATGTGTGTGTGTGTGTAGTGTGTGACGATCGTAATAGTAATAATAATCGCCCGCGCCGCCTATATACGTACCTACATGCGTAGCGTGTTCCGTCCGACCACATGGACGCGCGCGTCACATATAAGGATAACCATCTGTTCGGGCCGTTTTCATATATAGACTTGCGGCGAAGAAGAAAAAATAAAACCGATTATCATTGAGACAAATTTAGAGTAGGACGTGGTCGTCGTCGGTCTGCGCAGACGTCGTCTATAATAATATATATATAAATACATAGGTACCTTTGTATACACACACACACACATATATATATATATATATAAACGCGCAGTGAGATAATGTGGCCTGCGAGTGAAATCAAAAAGTCCTACGACAAATTCGCCGGACGTGTAATTATAATATTGTTGTGTATTAATATAATATAGTAATAATACGTGTGTACGTCGGGCGATCGAGTGTGAGTGAGTGTGTGTTGTATAGGTACTCATACCATAATGCGTGTGTCGTTGTTTTTTTTTCGTCGTCGTTGTCATCGTTGTTCGTTAACCCGAGGAGGTGTCTGTGTCTATCTACGGTTATAGACCGTATGGGTATATACGCCCGCGGGCAGAGGAAAAAAACAAAATACACTTCAATCCGACCGAAATCGCCGAGACCCATTACTTAATAATATGACGTTATAACTGGGGCTCGCGGGTTTGTAGTGATTTTTTATAGCGTCTAAATCGTGTTCTCATAATATCGCGCGTTTATGCCCCAAAATGGCCAAATATGCGGTGTAAACCGACAAAATACTATAAAATCCGTTTTCTAAAAGAAAAAAATTTGATTTGATAATATATGCGACGATTTACGGCAATGCTCAATAATTATTCGTTTATTATCTATATCGTATATCTACGTAATTATTATAAAATGTACGAGAAAAAAAAAATACTTGTTATTCGTGTACAACATTATGGTAAAATGCAGAAAAAAAATAATGACCGCGTAGGACTATGAACTATATGAAATTTATTTTTTTTTGCTTTCACTGAGTGTTTATTTCTTGTCTTTCCGAAATTACTGTACGTTTGGTTTTCTTTAAATTGCAAAACAGAGCGATATGCCACGGTGAAAAGATCACAATACAAATATATGACCTTAAAATTCTAAAATACGCTTTAAAAAAAATTCATATTTTTTTTTTTAACTCATAACGGTGTGCGACTTAACAATATATACTACGATGTTGGTTGTAGACCGCCGGTCCGTAACCGTAGGTGGTATACTTAACCAGATATAGGTTTGTATCTGCACAACGATTTCGCAAGCATCTTCGCTGCAAATTTCGCACTACAATTAATTATATACGCAAACCGTACTAATGACTAAAATGACGTCGTTGTTTTTTTACGCCGTTAACTCACCGATATAAATAATATGTATACTATTATTTCACGTTATATACGCTTACGAGACATTAAGAGAGGACGTCGCACCCGCGTGTGCTGTCTCCGTCTTACGCACGTACGACATAGTAAATTTTCGTTCGCCAGCTTCAATAGTGTGCTTTTATTTTTGATATTAATGTGAATAATAATGGATTATGAGCGTTTTCAAATAAAATATCGTAATAAACCAACGAGAGAACACAGATAATGTTCTTATATCTAAAAGTATTGATAATAGCTGGTCAATTCACTATAGGTTGGTTTTTTACGATATTTTATTTGAAAATGCTCATAATTCATTATACATATTATTCATTCTAATATCAAAACCAAAAGTACACTATTGAAACTGGTAAACGAAAATTCAGTATGTCGTACGTGTGTAAGACGGAGACAACACACGCGGGTGCGACGTCCTCTTAAACGAGATCGAATGGTTCTGATATTATTATGTTTACGGTGAACGTATACGACCGGCTGTAATAGCGCAACCCGATTAATATCTACTACAGATTATACGGTTTTCAAGTATTACAAAAAAATCGTATAGTATCGAAGATGATGATGGTTTTTCACTAAAAAATAATTATTACCTATAATGTTGCTATTATCTTATATACGTGTAAACGTTGCAATCGTATTTTCGTGTGTTTAACGCCTTAACGGTACCTGTATAGTGTATATATATATATATTAAATGATATTTATGATGGGCTTTCGGTGAAAAACCCCATCATGTGTCTGTTAATAATAATAATAATAATAATAACAATAATGATAATTCTAATCTTTTTATTCCCACGGTCTGCAGGTAGGATAGCGACAATCTCAAAGTGTACCTACGGTATTTATAATGTTTGCGTAAAAAATAAAACGTTTTTACTATTGTTATTGACTCAAAAATAAGAGTTTCTATTAATTATTGATCATGAAGACTAAATTGTATTTTTTTTTTATTTTCGAGTATATTATTAGTCACTCGATTAAATTTCAAAGAAAAAGATAAAATTCTGTTGAAAATTCGATTTTTGTTTTGACTACTTATGTAATACGCACTCAACATATTTTCGGTAAAAACGCGTAACCCCTGTTATTATGGTAAAATGACTCACTTAGAGGGTAAGTACCTGATACGTTGTTTATGACCTTTAACGTTTAACCACACGTACTATTTATTATTAAACATATAAACAATATATATATATATATGTGTTTTATTTTTTCTTTATACACTATACATACACACATTAAGACATAAATAATACGAATATTATTTTAACAGTTTAATTTATGATTTTCCCACGCACTTGTAGAGCATAATAATTTAAATCCTCTCAGCTCAACTTTGAACGATGCAGCAGGCTGTTCGCCTGAATAGGTCCACCTGAACTAGATCGACGGATGAAGAGATACTCAACACCTGCGCATTTTTAATAAAGTATTCAAATCATTATGCACGCAACGATTGTAAATCGTATCAACATACGTTGCAACCAACCTACTCGTTTTATTTATTTTTATTATTTTCGATATAATATGCAATTTGTATATCGAAGTAAAATTGATTTCTCAACGCTACTATAGGTATATTATACAGTGTAATACAATATAAGTTACGAGTGTGACTTAGGCGTAGGTAATAATAGTGCCTAAAGTCATATTTATTTTTAATGAATTGACTATATACGTATCTTATAAGACCACTCGAGGGTTGGTTTCAGTAGTTAAATATTTTATTGTTCAATATACGTTTTTAAAAACTTTGTCGATTTTTAAAACAATTCTAATGTGCACGTCTTCTAATAGAATATTAAAATTAATTCGAACTAAAAGAGCACATAATATTTTATATATTATTTACAATTGCATTCAATTGTAAAAACAAGACTATAAAAGGAAAAATAAATCCACCATACCAAGTGAATACAATATGTTTTCCGAATAAAATTCAAAAATGTAAATTTCCTACAAACAAAATTACAGCGAAGATTTATTGTTCGAACAGACTAATCTTTCAATTCAATGGAAACAATGTTATTATGCCGAATCGTATACTATACTATATAGGTATACCTAATTTATTAAAAAAAAAAAATAATGGTTCAGATAATATTAATCTTATTTTATGCTAATCTCTGTAACCAATGTAACCTATTATACGGTCGTCGAGTAAGATATAGGTATACAATGGTCTACGATGACTAATACAAATGCCATTAAAAGGGTTTATAAAATATGAAGTACAAAACCAGTTAGTCGTGAAAATACATAAGTAGGAAGGTATATGATATCTTTAAAGTAACATATATAATATACCTAAACAATTATTTTTCTAACCTTTTATGATGTACAATACGTCTAGACAATTTGTCAAGTGAACATTTTTAAATACTTTATAAGTAGTTATTTTTATGCACGTTGTGTTTCTATATTTTTAAATGTCTATGAGCACCTAAACAGAGATATAATAATCATTAAAACAGCATATTTGCATGTGAAGGGTGTCATGTACTCAATACTCATAACGTATATTATTGTGACTTCATATAAACAATTTACCAAAAATAAGAAAACGATTTAAAAAAACACGCTTTTTTTAACTTTCATAAGTAAACCTTTAAACCGTGATTTTCAATCATCGTTTACATAATAAATAAACAACTAATAAATACCAACGATTTTACTTAAATATTATTATATGCCAATATTATCTATATAAAATGTTCATTTAAAATATTTGAATGCAATAATAACCAATAATCGTGATAAATTATGCTGGACATTGAGAAGGCATAGATGAGTGACCAAACAATAATCGCAAGTATTCAAGTGTAACTGATCTCAATAATACGAACAAACGTTTTAATTTGGCTACTTGATTTGATAAGTATGCCCATGTATCATTTACTCCCCATACAAGCAATTTCTAATCACGCCGACGCAGACGATTGTCCAACAATTTTATAACGGTATTTAATTACATTCGATTATACAGGCATTTTTTTCCAGAGTATAAGAACGGTAGTTTTAAAATGTAATTATTAAGTTATTTTTTTTTTATGTACCTGTAAACATCCATATTATATTCTCATACGTCTCGACTTTCTTCGGATCGAGTTCAAGGGCATTGCAGTGCGCGACCACGCTGCTACGACGTCGATTCATCCCCAATGATCTATATATATGATATAGATCTATTCTGTATACCTACGCGTGAAGAATGTATTTTTACATTTCTTTTACCCAATCTATTTTTAATGTATTCTATATTTTACATATTTATACAAGGTGTATTTGTTAAGTAGCGATACGCTTGATATTTTAACGATTATGGTTCGGTATAATATGAAATTTAAGAAAATCGCTAGTGTTCTTCGTAATTTAGAAGTTTATTGTGATGGACGATAAATATTTAACTTAAATTCATTAATATATTTTATTCACTGTAAATTAAAAAACTATATTATTTCATATAATATTAATACTTAGCTGTTATTATGTAAATATAAATATCTGACGTAGTAAAAAACGATGTTGATACCGTTCGTAATGTAAATGAGCTCAAAATTAAACAAAATATTCAAAACAATTAAACTATTTATAGGCAATAATAATATGCATATTAGTGAAAAGTATAGATTTCAGTTAGGGACATAACTACCACCATACAAGTGACGAAAAACAGATCGACTACGGAGAAATGCATTCCCATGCATGCTGCCGTGAAAGGTAAAAGTCCTTATGGCCGCAGCAGCCAGAAAAGGAATACGCCGGTCATCAGCTGCACTCCCGATTTTAAAACGACGCCACTGACGTGACACAACCACTTACGGTGATACAATAAAGTTGTAGACGCACATTATTGCTCGTTTAACTTTTTTTCACACCACGTCTATTTTAGATTATTAAACGTAACGCTGTTTTCACATGCTTAATTCTAATAAAATACAGTGGTCGTCTTAGTTCAACGTGAAAATAATACAACCAAATGTTAATAATAGACTTTCTTCAAATGACTGTTGAATAAAAAACGACGTAGGACGTGCATCTTATAAACGTTAGACGGTCGAAAGTCGTGTTCTGTGGATTTAGGTTCAGTGACACTTAAATATTACTAGAAATCTAGTCACAATAATATTACGTATTTATATTTATTATTTGTCATTTTTTAAATCATTCCGATCAATAAATAAAATCTTAAAAAACAAATTCTTTTTTTTTCTTATGTAAAAACGATCATACATTGCGATCAAAAATTATTATAATAAGTGAAAATTAAATTTCGTGAAAAAATATGCAACTTATTATGTTATTATGTTTTATAATTTTATTATTTTAAACTCAGAGCGTTTAGATAAAAATAATATTGGTTTTAAAATGATGTAAATTTTATTATGCTCTGATTTTCAACTTTTAAGTTGTTGGAAGAAAATTTAATCTATTTGATACTATATGGCGTGTAAAAAATAAACAATCGCATTATTAATATTTAAAAATAAATCTTGTAAATACGATGGAGGAAGAAGGAAAAGTAAGAAACAATTTGAAAAAAATTGTATTTTGTTATTGTGTTCTAATTAAAAAAGTAGATCACTATATAGACTTGAACTTTTCACCAAATATTCATATTAGACATGAAAATTAAAATAATTAAAATAAATTTAATTAATATTAATCTTACAACACCGAAATCCATTAAAATTAAACGAGATGAGGGTACCTATTATATACGGTTAATAAAGTTCAGTTAACCGTAATCGATGATTCGACCGTTGCAATTTTCAAAAATAAAAAAGAATAGCAGAATTTATTTTGAAAAAACAGCCGTCGTCTTAACTATTTAAAAAAAAAAAAGATCAACTTGATTTAGCCGACAGTACAACAGTGTGCTTAATTTTTTTTTAATTATCATAAAAAACCAATATTGCACTTTAAAAATAAAGAACGCGCGCCTTTTTTCGTCGTTCTCGGTGGTTTTTTAAAAATTCCATAAAATTATCGGTTCACAAGGTAATAATTACTAAAAAACAAAAACAACGACAACGACATAAGATACACTATATGCACGAGGTGTGTCCGAGGTCAAGGAGCGTGATGAGCGCGGCGTAGGTATATATAGCGCACCTGGTCTTTGCAGCCAACTGAAAACCTATCCCTGTGAGATAATATACACGAAACACAATGTTTACCGCTTTACCCGTCGTATTATGCGCACATAATAATAATAATATTATACGTCGTATACTATAATAACATCACATAATTTCGTGTATATGTATAATATTATGCGCCATTTCGTTTTGGAAACAACGACGAATCACACACTATCGCACGGCCATTGGAAATCCCATCGTGCGGTCGTGCGGTTATCACCCCGCAGGATTTATGGACGACGTGATACGCGTCCGCACACACACACACACGGACGGTCGCGCGGCGGTGTGGCGGCCGTGATTCCTGTTTCATCCTCTCACGCCCACCCAAGCGTCCTGCGGACCGTGAAAACTTTTTTGTCTCTCTCCGGTCGTTCGTGTCATAATATACTATATATTATTATATATATATGCACACATGCACCGGTATGATATTAATTTTTGCACCTGTTTTTCTCGTCGATTATCCGCCGACGAACGTTCAACGGATTGCATTGTATTTCCGTCGTTATACATTGTCTAAATGATAATATTATAATATTAAAAGAAACGTACAATAATAATATGCGTATATATAGTTGTCGTGCGAAATCCTATTTTTTAGACGTCGCGCGTCGTATAATATTATTGTTACACGTTTGACGTTTAATAATATAATGACATAATCAGTTCTAAAATTTTCAAAAAATAATTTATTGTCGTCGGAGAGAACTTTTTATGTCGTACTATACCATAGGCGAAAATAACGATGGTCGGGTTTGGGAGAACTTACCTATACTCTCTTTAAATTTGTATATGTGTTTAGTTTTCTCCTTTCAAAATATTGTTACTATAATGCAGTTCTATAATCACAAGTCATTTTTGACGTTAAGACTGCAGGACCCCGACATCAGCCCCCCTCAACAAAAAAATTAGCTTAATTTTACTACGTGTCGATAAAAATCAGACTACGGGTTAGTCTCATTAAATGATTTAGTATATATTTTAATTATTATTTTAAAATATGATGAATATGGCGTTTTAAGTTGAAAAATAAGCAAATTTCAATATTTTCATAGGAAACAACAAAATAAAAACCGTACATTAAATGTATAAACGACCTGTTGTTGTTAATATTGTAATAAAAAAAAAGTGCAACAATATAATTCATATTTAAAAAAAAAAACCAGATGAACTCTGCCTTCAGAGTGAGATATGTTATAGGTAATATGGTCACCCTCATAATCCGTATTCACGCTATTCCACCCCCTCCCCCCTCATCGTAATTATAAAAGTCTCGGATCGGCGCGTGATAATAATATTTATAAACCTGCTCATACCTATAATAATAATTGCATGACGTACCTTTACCAGTGTAATTTATATGGCCATTCCGCCGCAATGCAATACAATATAATATTGTAAACGATTTTCTAATAATAATAATGTAAAATCGCACGCTTGTTCTTATATAGCTGACCTATCCGTCGCGCGGTATTTATCGAATTACACGCGCGCGCGTCCGTCGTGATTTTCCGACAGATCGTACGGATCACTTAAGATCTATAAATAATACCTTTATAATACCGATTATATACATAACAATTATTTAGACTCATTATTCATGCCATGCACATTTGTACATGCAACACGCGCATACTGCAGGGCTTGTGCATAATAATAATTGGTAACGCATAATTGTATGCGCGCGCGTTCTGATGCTCATTATAACGCGACGAGTCGTACAGCCGGAAGGATTATAAGTTCCCGTTTCGCGCGTACAGCACTATATACCTATATGTTTAGTACATCCACTATTGTGTTATTACTTTTGAATTTGAGTTACTCGACTCGCGGATCGTCAATTAAAATTAACAACGTAGGTGATGCACAATATAATAATAACGAACGAGATGAACGAAAAGCGCTGCATATCATTTTCGTATTCCCCGCGGTAGACGTTTTGGCAGCAAAATATTTTGACAGTAATATTATTCAAAGTACCTATACGACGAATTATTACCGTTTGTCGTGTGATTATATACCTACACCACTTTTTCAGTGTATTGTATTCAATCTGAATATTATTATTATGTCACGGGCTATTCGAAAAATTCGTCTACGTTTGCGGAAATAAATTTTATTCTACAGCTATTATATTGTAGCTCCTATGCTGCAGCCACCGACGGCATAAAAAATATTCGGTTCGTTATAGCCGTCATTGGGTACGGGTTTTTTTTCTGCGATAAGATAAATTCTTTAAACGACTAACGAGTTACGACATAAACAAAGTAATCCAAATTTCGCGCTACAAAACCGGTAGGTAGAGAATAATATATCAGGTAAAATCACATTCAATCCCATTCCCTCTATACCGAATTTGTAGCGTAAAATTTGGGCTTAACGGATTTACATTTTTGCGCGGCACCTGCAACTGCGTATACTCTGTCTTTGTATATATAGGTACCTATACGCCTACGAGTCCAAGTCACGGCGGCTTTGTGTAAGACAGAAAAAAAGGGAGGCTGCACGGCGAATTATATTATATGCCTATATTAAACAAGACGCGTTCGGGTCACGAGGAAAACGTGACTGTAGCCGCCGGCTCAGGTTAGGTGGCCGCGGCTCGAGATCACAATCGACTGTGTGCCCCGTCTGCACCGTGTGAATCGTATATTGGCTCGCGAGTGCCTACTTAACTCGCCGCAGAGGTTCTTGGGAAGTTTTCAAAACGAGACACAGTACACCCATGCGAGTTAGCGCTCTATCTGAAATACAAACAAATGTTTCTCGATTAAAATATCATTTAGTCGTCAAAAAACGTGTAATTGCCTAAATCATTACAGCTATTATAGTGTGCACTATAATGAGGAATAGTGTGGGCTGTATTTTTAACGGTATATTTAGTTATTATTTAAAATAATAATTGAAAGTTGCAAAACTACTAAATATATTTGGCCCAGATATGGTATCTGATTAAAATTTAAAAAAAATCAATTTATTTTTAACTGAGCCAGTTTAATATCTTTCGCCGTCTTAACTTTCAACTTTTATAAACTTAAAACGTTGACTTTTAAACTTATTAATTCGTATTTATTGTTTTCATTAACTTGCACACCTTCACTGAATTGCACTATGCGCATTTCCGATTTGGACAGTGTTCTAAACCTATGAGATTGACAATTTTTCGCATCACAAAAAAAAAAAACGATGGGGTACGGGTATAGCTTTTTATGCTGCAGACAGTGAAACAACATAGCCACAATCACTCTAGACTATACCATCTAAACCACGCCCAACCTAATAAGTCGTGTCTGGAGGGCCCAGAGGCATAATTAGTTGAGGCGTGGGGGTTGTTGGGCAGTGTTTAACGCTTCTGATTTAACATTTTTGCACCCCCTAAAATGTAGGTATGTTTATGGTTTGGACACTGCAACGACAACGTACATTTTAACATTTTTAAGTGTTTAAAATATTACGACCTCGTTATTTTTGAAACGAATACCTCTTGTTTAATATGTATTTCCTGTAATACGATCATAAAGACGGACGTGTGATGGCACATTCATCTGCTTCGTATAATTGCGACAACGAGCGTTGTATATAAATACTATTCTATCAACGGTCCGGGCAAACATTTAATATATTCTTGTTTTATCGTAGCTGGTTACAGGTATATGCATATTATATTTTTGGGTATTATAACAATTCCGTTGTTTCTGTTTTTATTTAATTTTAATTTTTTTTAATCGATTAACAGTCGTTCAAAGGTGGTAAACACATGACGACGGCTGGTCTATATATGCACACACACACTCGCATCGGACAGGTGTGTGACTGCAGTTAACAACATCTGTAGTGTCGCGGCAGTCCGAAAACCATTGGGCCATCGGCTCTCGGGGGGTAGATATAAATATATATATATGTGTGTATGTGTACCTAATATATATATTATATTATTATTATATTGTTGTCCGTTGGTAAAAAAAAATTTAAAAAAAAGCAACTAATAGTTTTTAGCTCGTCGAGTAGCTGGTGAGTTCGTAGTCGAATAATATCCATAACACCGCTGCTGCTGCTGCTGCTGTTGCTGCTGTTGCTGCTGCGTCGGCGTTGGGAGGAAGTATATATACAATATATAATAAGACTTCGCCGTGGTACGCATATGTGTGGCGCAGCTAATAACTGGCAGCAAACATGTGGGAATCGAAACGCCATACTGCAGTTTCTATATATAATATATATATATATATATATATATATATATATACATCGTATTGTGGAAAAACGATGATACAATATCGCATACGGTGTAATTATAATTTAAATGTATCAAAAGTCTAAAATTTAAATAACCTGCAGCAACCGACGAGCATGCAGCAAGTGATGGGAACCCTTAAGCTATCCGTGCGAATTTAGATTTAAATTTCTCACGACCACATTAGGTATTATATTTTAGACGTGTAAATATGTTAATTTTAATTTCAATCGCATAAACCGCTGTTTGGTTGTTAAGCATTTCCACTGCGTAAAAATGCAAATAAATTCCTTTAGTATACCGCGACGTTTTGCCTGTATTAGACCATATGTTTATTCTTTGCCTCTTTGGTTTGTCTCATATGAATACTTTCAAGATTTTCTAATTTGACTATAAAACTGCGATTTGTCTGCATCTGTAAATTTTTTCTGGTGTATAGCATCATCATTGTATGATGCGACTGATGCGTACTGTAAATTTATATTAAAATTGCCAAATGTGTATTTATGCGCAGGTACCTATATTTTAAAAATTTAAAAATTTTACGGTAATATTCGTCCACGATAGTCGATTAGCGATAAAAAGACGATACAAACGTGTTTTTTTCAAATGAAAAACCTTCTTTTATAGGAAAAATTATTTATAGTAGATCAATTTTTGAAAATTTTAAAAATGATGTACCTACCTATGTTTCAAAATTTGAACGAGTAATTTTACATTTATTTAAATGTTTATATTAATAACAATAATAGTCCTTAAAAATAATTTTAAAATTTATTATACTTAAAACATTTTTACAAATTATAAATTTCGATGGATTATTAACGTTGATAACCTTTTAAAAACAATACTTAGCTACTATGTCTTCTAAACACATTATCAATTATTGTCGTGGATCTATAGTAATTTTTGCTTGCTTAGTACGCAAAATTAAATATCAGTTTGAATAATATTGTTGCTTTGACGTGTCAACATTTTTAGAATAATTGTTCGCTAAATAATTTACAATATTATCAAAGGTAGTTTTCATTAGAAAAACGATTTAGAAAGATTTACAATTAGAAGTTCTTATCTCTACTAGACACTATTTAAGAAGCAAAAAAAAATTTTAAGAATTTTTTGCTATAGACCACAAGTTTAATAAAAAAAATTCAAAAAAATCAGATTTTGAACAACTATACAATATATCGATGAAAAAAGGGACTGAGCATACTTGACGAATGACCATTCACCGTGTCCATAATATAATATACACGCGCCAAATACGTATTTTTGTTTCTGCGATCAGGCACTAAAAACATGTTATTACGAGTATTATACGCGTACGAGCAGCTACTCGAAACGACAAAACATATCGTTATTCGTTATAATGTGTATTGCACGCTGATCACGAGTTTTGGCCAAATGATTAATGGTCTGGTCGTGTGTTTTTTTTCGCAGGTACACGTCCTATAATATATTATTATTATTATTATATAATATTATGTACGACAACGGAGAACAAATTAATCAATGCGTGAGCGGTCTCGATCCGATGGATATTGTGTTGTAAACGAGCCAAAGTCTTGCGCTCTGCTGCGATGTCGCGAGAGGGTCGTATGAGCGGTAGGGGGTTGCGCTACTCTTATATATACATAGGTTATGTTCTGTTCTATAGACAACTATTGCCATAATATGCGTTAAACACAAAAGGTTAATCACTACAACACACACACACACACACACACACAGTAGGTATTCGAACTGACCGCTAATAATTTAACGTTCGACGACGACGACCGTCGCGGCCGTTGTGTATATATAATAATTTATTGTCTTATTATTATTATTACATTTTTTTCCCGCTCGAACCTTTTGATTGATTAATAGATCGACTATGTCGAATAATCGACAGAGTGCGCGGGTACGTATGCATAGTAGTAATAATAATAATAATAATCGATTAGTAAATAGAAAAAACAAACCCGTCCGCGCACTGTTCCGCGGCGGCGGGTGATCGGCGCACCGCCGCAAGGCATACAATATTATATTATATTATATGGTCTCATCCGGAACAATTGTTTTCGGCATGTATTTTTTTTTCGTATTCCTTTTTAAAACGATTTCCTTACGGGCGAGACAATTAAATATGTATAATAAAAATACAATAATATACACGGTAATGTGATGGCTGCTGCAGGTGCGCGTGTACCATTTCTGCGCGTAAAGTGTATGTAGGTGCCTATACCTATAAAATATAGGTATATGTGTGTGTGTGTGTGTGTATTACTATATATAGACGCGATAATCTGGTAATGGTAATGTTTAATATTATTATTATTATTATTATTTAATTATTTATACACATCACATGCCTACCATATCCGCCGCGTTGTTTACTGTAGCGGCGTTTAACGCACATATACGTAATATAAATAGTGTAATAAAATAATATAATATGGTTTCATTGTAATAATAATAATAATAATGGACTATTGTGCGTATTATTTATGTGTACACACTATGCACCTATACGTTTATATTATCGTGTGCTATAAAATCACCGCAATCGCGAAGGAAAAGAAAACAAATAAAAAATCGTCTCGTTGGATATTTAGTTTTTCAAGGATACGGACGTTTTATCATTTGGAAGTCGGTTCTCCGTTCTCCCGTATTAATTGAAATACCTATACAATCGATGCCGGAAATACACGTTGGTCGGCAATATTATAAACGCGCGACGAGCTTTTACTTTTTTACAACGACATCATCGTAGAAATAGGATACCCGTAGACAGACATTTGGTTATATTTTTAGAGAAGCTATAGAATAATCCAAAATGAAGTGACTCGCAGGATAATTACATTTTCAATAAAGTTTCTATGCTGGAGGGCGGTTGATGAAATATTTGGCGGCAGTTTTTCGACGACTGCCTAAAGAATATCTACGACCTTTGATAGTATTTTTGAGGTATATATATATATATATATATATATTATATAATCAGTCCTTTTTTTCTTATTTTCCTACATTTATTTTCCTATTTGAACATTGTTTCGGCTGTGTGTTTTTATTTTTTAGTTACTAAATAAATCGAATATAATTAATGGGATTTCTCACTTTTTATGTTTAATAACAGTCAGTACCTGCAATAGGTACATACGTATTGAAAATAAAAATATACAAATGTGCCAAAATTAGAACTTTTTTTTGTTATTCCGTTTTAATTTTTCAACAAATGATCTTATTTTCCAGTAAAAACGTAATTTTAGTTTAATATATTTTTAAACACTCGGTACTCCGATGGATGCCAACAGTCTTCCCGTAGGGTATATAGTATATCATCGTATACATATGGAGTATGAACATATTATATATATATATTATGTACACTCTAATGATTTTTGTTTTCAATTAAGTCCTGCATGTGTCACACACCACAGCAATAATAAAATAATTTAACCAATAATTAAGGCTCGATTAAAAAACAACATATGGACTATAACATTTGTTCAAGTGGTATAACAGTTTGACAACAAATATTAAACATACTTAATCAGACACTTTATATTCACATTATGGGTTTAGGGTATCACCTGGATCGCATATCGTTATTTAAATAAAACAAACCATATATTATTATAATATATTTATCTATTTGATTGGTTGGTTTCAATCCTAATTTTTACGAGGCTATTTAAGTCAACAGCGCATTAGGTTGTTTCCTTGACTTTTTATACATATTTCAAACCTAAACGTCTGTCCCCGCGTCGAACTGGAATGCGGCGGTCGTTTGTTGTGGGGGGAGAAATTTCGACCTTGTGGAAATATTTCTCATTCGATTTGACCACACAAGAGCTGTTCATCAGTATGCCCAAAGAGTGAGTTAAAAATAATTACGGTAGGAACCTATAATATTATAAACCAAAAAACAATTTCGTCTGACGCGTAACGCTTCCCGGCTGCCGAGTCCAAAACATCCGAAACGACACGTTCGCTATGAACATTTGCGTAAAAGTAAAACCAAAAAAATGAGCAGAAACTATTATAAAAAAAAAAAAATTGTACCACTCATAATATTTATAGGTTTGGTACATACCAACATTTAGTAAGTATATAATATCTATATATATATATACATTGCATATAATTCGATGTTTATCGTATATTTATGAAAACACCACCGCCACCACCGGGTCCGGTACTGTTTTGCTTTGAAATCTGATAACCCGCCTAACTCGTTTTCGAAAAAGATTTTTTTCTTCATTTGCCTCGGGTATGTGTATAGGTACTAAATTGTACGCTGTATTAAAATTCGGCAAACGAGACCCCGATACACGGCGCGACCATATTATTACAATACCGCAGCTATATTACACCATATTATATGTATATTAAAGCACGTTAAATTTTTATTTCAATAATGTTTTTCGTCCAACTCTGCACGGCCTTGAGACTGCACATATATATTTATATATATTTCTGTAAAATATTACATTCGTGCAGTCGACTTAGACCTTATACCATTATTGTACGTATAACAATATATCAATACGTTATATTTGTGTATAATATATATAAAATGTATTTTAATTGCAAATTAAACATGGTGTATGGGTGACGATTGAAGTAATTCGAAATAGATTTGAGCTGTGACACTATAACGCGTTAGCAGTTCGGAGTAAAAGCTCTACAGCAATTTGACTTGAGAGACGCAGTATAACATAATCATATTATTGATTTGGATAAATCATATTTGATTGGTAATGTTGGCGTTTTAAACTAAACGTACTTTGTTGAATACATTTCGCATTTAATTTATAAATTATTAATCTATTTTTAGAGCGCGTGTACTCTGTAGTATATTTCATATAGCTATAATAGGTAGTAAATTAATGAGCGATTAATTAATAACTAATTGTCGAGTAAAAAATAAATCTTGTTCTACTATTTATAATATACATTTTCAGTATACTAATTTATATCAATAACATTGCTTTGTTAAAAAAAAAAAAAAATTAAAGTTACCAATACAACTAGTGTTTTTTAAAATATTAAGTATTTAATTATTTTTCTTATAATTGAATTTAAGATAATTGAAAAATAAATACCTACTGTTGAATAAAAATAAAAAAAATATCGTTTATTATTAATTATTATTTATTATACTGGACGTTGATTTAATTAAAATATATTGACGTAGCTTTCACTAGTATATTTTTTCGTTCAACCAACTTTAAATTTATATTTGTTTATTCAGAAATATCGGAGTAAGAAAAATCAAAATTTACTTGTTATTAAGAAATAATTTTGAATAAGTATTAACATATATTATGCGTTAATAACAATATAATTAGGTATAATATATATATATATATATGTTTAGTTCTGTATCAACATTTTCAAGTATTCGAACGGTACGAGTCGTGTTGAAACAAAACAACATATTTTTAAATATCTATATGCTTCAAAAATCAAACGGACTAAACATTATATTATAAAGGGTGATCGCCAGATGGAAAATTAATTTTTTTTTCGTTAACGTATTTTCCTATCGAATAACCCGAGCAGTCTATCCGATGAAATTTCTCACGCGCCTCCTCTCTGTAATATGCATACTATACACATCATAAAGGTGGTAGGTACTATCGCGGGCTTATATAATAGTAATAATATATTTAATGATAATAATAATACAGCGCAAGACAACATCGTTCACCGTGGCGAGTGTATATACGCACAGTCGGTATGCCTATACATACTCAAAATACCTGTCTATTTGAAAGACCGACGCACCGCCGACATAAAGCATTCGTTCGTCTACAAACCGCATTGCACACGACGGTATAAATAGGTATACGTACTGCGTGAAATCTATATGATATCGTACACAATATTATTGTAAATCACGACTGCCGTATAAGTTATTATTATTATTATTATTATTGTACAACCCGAAAATCGTGAAGTCCTCGTATCCGCCGCGGCGGCGGATCGAAATTCATTTCCGGCGCGATTCGACAATATCAACAAAACATCGCCCATTATATTATTATTTATTATACTCCGTTGTTCTGATCCATTGCCGCTGTTGCAACGTCATCACATCGTACATTATAACAATTATCATTGTGTCCGTCTTCCGCATCGGTAGTACCGCGGATCGGAAAGTTTCAAACCTCAGACGTTTGATCATGTGTTTGTCGTTATCTATATAATGCAATAATATTTATACACCAATGACTTGGACGTGACCAATCGACGTGCGCGGTTCGGGGTACTTGGACAATATAAGCCGCGATCACAATATTGGTCACAATTCAGGCACGTACACAGGGGGGTGTTTTGGGTGTTCAAACACCCCCCGAAATAATTGGGTTTTTTCTATGGTTATTTACTTATTCAATTTTAATGTTAATTTTGTTACATCAATGTTTGTATTTAAAAAAAGTGTTTTAACTATAACCTAATTTTCATAAAAATTTTTTGTATAATATTTATTAAAAAAAAGTTTTACTTTTCAATAACTGATTTTCAAAAACACCCCCCCCCCAAACTTTTTTATGCGTACGTCCCTGTGTCACATCACACATAGTGATACTAATTGATACTGCGTGTACTAAGATAATACAAAATTAATTTACCCGAAAGCCAAAAACGTTTTACTGCACTACGATGTATATATAACTATCTCGCGACAGACGATTAAAATAAAAATCAGTTTATACGCATATAACTTATCGTAAAAATACGTCCCTACGATTTCACTCGTGTGCGTGTGGCCATATATATTATGTCTCGTTTATTTAGTCGACGGACTCGTTTCCTGATATGTGTAGCATATGATATTATGTCTTATCACATGATTAATCACACGGAACTCGACGACCGAGCTGGCCCGGACTAACGACTATTTTTACATAAAACGAAAAACAAAACTCGGGGTACGACATCGAGGAATTCGGCCGTGTATACCGGTACAGACTCCTGTGCGGTCCGAAAAATCGACGTCTGCGTTATAGGTACCTACGTGTGTAGGAGTATATTTGAGCGTACCCATATAACAGGGGTCAAAAAACAGAAATACCTCGTATTTAATTTTGTCAAACCCCTTCTCGGGTCGCTCGGCGGGTTTTTTTCCCTTTCATCACACACACACACACGCCTATTAATACATTATTATAACATTACACAATACCGTTTTGTCGAGTTTTTACTACGGCGTGTGTGTGTGTGTGTGTGTGTGTGTGTGTGTATCGTTTTACTTAAAGCGGCGCGGCAGCGGCCCCGTCGTTACGATGCACACACACGGCACATACATCACTAATAGCAGAGTTAAAAAAAAATAAAATATCAAATCAAAGGAGTATACGTATGGAACGCATGAGTCACGGGCATACCATAAAAAACGATTCGGTATAGAAGGAATGAAAAAATAAAATCATGTTCGACTTGATGCGCACCTGCCCTCTGCCGATGCTGCTGCTGCTGCTGTTTGCCGCTCGTACACACACACACACACACACACACACACACTATAAATGTATATATAGGTACGTAATATAGGTAAGCGGCGGTGCGATGATGGCCGTGGAATCCGACCAGTCCATTACACACACACACACACACACACACACACACACACACGTAAACTACTGTCTGTCTGTCTGTCTTTAGTGGCGAGTTCTCACGGGCGCACAGGTGCGCGTATATAACTTGCGTCCGTCCGTATATAGCAGTTATAGTAATTGTATAATAAGTCTTCGGTCGGGTATAACCGAGACGGCAAAGGGTTGCCTTCCGGATAACTCTCGGTGGGTCGACAGTTAAAGTCTTCTATCGACAAAAAGCTTAACCACTCACTCCTCGTTCTCGACCACCGCCCGATCACACGGTTCTGTACACAACCGCGATGTTTTATATGAGTACAATATTGTATAATGACGAAATTAGTTTTGAGGGCTAACTAACCCCCACACCAAAATAAAAAAAACCAAAATAATGTTTTGTATACTTGTACTTACCTGCACGTTTATCTGATTCGTATACCTACTGCACAGTTCCTGGTGTTCCTACCTATATGATGTACATCTAAATTTAATCAAAAATTAATTCAACAATATAGTATAGAGTCATTGTATAATATAGTCTCCCCGTATATAACAAAATATTATATAGAAGTATGCATTTTAGTTAATTTACAAGTTTTAAAATGCTTATTGATATTACCCACTAACTCTTGATCCCGTAGTTCATATGCTTCTCACTAACCGAGTAAGCTAATGAAAATGCTTTTTAAACATATGATTATTAGCTTAAAAACACAAGTATATTATTTATTTGCGCCTTTGGGGTCAACTTTTACTCGGGTGCATTTCGGACATAATATTACCTTTTTTCTCGTGAATGCTGTTGGACTAAAATATTTGCGATTTGACCTTATCCGTCTGCATGACTTGTACGTATTATTCATGTGTACGACCAACAGTAATAATTCCCTTTAGAAATTTAAGTGCATCGAAATGTCACCAATGTCGGCACACTTAAAACAATGCGGCTTATTATAATATATTATGATCCATTTAACGCGCAACAATGCAACCTCGTACGTCTACGTTTATGGTTGTTGCTATTATCATAATATACATTTTGTTATATTATAATATTATATAGGTATACGCGAGATAAACACATAAATCTCTCTGCGTGCGCCATTCGTTTCGCGGCATATACCTAACCTACCCATACGCATATATAACGCCCGTTTAATTTCTGCTAAACGTACGCGCTCAAATTATAAATGGCCAATTTTCCGTTCGTCCGTTCACGGAGACCATTTTACACCACAATACTACAGAATTAGATAGTATTATGAACGCGCAT
Source organism: Rhopalosiphum padi (assembly GCF_020882245.1). Lineage (NCBI taxonomy): Eukaryota > Metazoa > Arthropoda > Insecta > Hemiptera > Aphididae > Rhopalosiphum > Rhopalosiphum padi. The sequence continues at coordinate 2,758,245 of NC_083598.1, read as the reverse complement.
ATCTCTGAGGCCATCATCGCCGGTGTAATACCGATGCGCTGCAGCGGCCCGGAGCAGGTGAAGTTGTTTATATAGCCGCGCGCGGGTAACGCGCCATTTGACGATTTCGTAAAAAAAAAAATAATAATGAAATAAAAAAAGATCTCACGCGTCACGGTCGAATCGGTTATTTTTTACGAGGTCTCCAAAATTGAATACATATACATGTAAGTATTGTAGTGTACAAAAATCAAAAACCACCGCTCGAGGATAAAATAATATTATGCACATATTATATGATCACCGGTATAAGATCAATCCCTCGTAATGCGTGTATATGACGTAATGTGGTCTCTATATTATATTCAGGAAAACTTAGGACGCATTGAAAATTTCCAAAAACGGTTTCTTTCAATTAAAAATAAAACACTAGCTACAAGGCTATAAATACTGTTCAGTTTCTGAAAATCTTGGTGTATCAATCCTAGACGTGGGAATACTTAGACTGCAGGAAAGAATTGGACATAAGTTTCATCAACAACTTAAAAAATAAGATAGTCGCTACTCGTCTTTTGAATAAAACCACATTTATTGTACCAAGGATTGTGCTGTGATTTAGATACACATTCCAGGACTCGGGACTTAAAGCATTTTCTTATTTTTATGGATTGATTTTAAATTGGTGCTATGGAAGTGTATGTCATGTTACAACACGTTATAGCTTGAAAGTGCTTTGTTTTGATTTTTTCAACGATTTTTTCAAAAGATGCTTATTTTTAGTTTTTCTGATTGTTTTTGCTTTTTTGACCAGTTGTTCTACTTTATATAAACAATAAGGCAAAATGTCTCGAAAGTGAAGTTTGTAATGTAAAGATTTATTTTTATTTTTTAGTTAGAAAATTTTCCTAATCATTTTGTTTCAATATTTCTTGTAATATTTAATTATATTATTTTTAGCACAGTCATAAATTATGACGTATAGTACCTTTATACTAATACTTTCTCACGTAAAAAAAAATTGTTTTTTTTTTTTTTGATTAAATATTTTTGCTCAAATTTATGTTTTTTAAATGCTTATAATGATGTTTTTAAGTGTTTATTTTTAATGATTTTAAGTTCTATAAGTCCCGAGCCCTGCAAATTCCTAATCTCTTAGACAATTAGTCTTAGTGTTTATTATTTATTAGGAAATTTTAGTCTTAGTACTATAAGAGTTTGTCATCAATGTTTCACTAGTCATTATACTTATATGTTATGTAATTGCTAATTTACTTATTATGTATTTTAAATCTGAACTTACTTCTGAAATTCGTAAAAATTAACTAGTTGTAAACAAGTATAAATAAAAAATAATACAAAAATATATACTTTATTAGTGCGCGTGTGTGCGGTAAATATCTGCTGCTGCAGTTTTGGTGCAATTAGATATACGGACGTACATAAGTACATAATATACGATGCGTACGAATTATGCGATATCCGCGTGTACAAGTAAATTACTGTGTTGCGATTTTATGACGGTCGAAACCGGTCGAAAAAATAAAATGTAGGCGTTCGTCTAATCCAACTCGTACGTATAATATTATAATACAGTGTTCGTATACATTATCGAGATTGACGTACAATGCAAGATCCCCTGCAATTCTGATTTATAATCGTTTTGTTAATAAATTCAGCTTTAGTGTTATTATTTATTATTTGGGCGCGAAAACGATATTCGACCAAAAGCAGTTTTAGAACATGTGAACGAATCTCTAAAATTTTGCTAACGATCGTTTTACATAATATATCGTATTTTATACATTACATCTTTCCGGTTGATTCACTGAGCTGCGTTAAGCTCACCACTATTTTAGCTTTTGATTATATGCATTTACCGAAATTCTGATTTTCGGTGTTTTCTGCTAAGTAGTACATTTGTTTTTGATTTTTATAGTCTATCCTGCGGGGTTGCACACTTTTGTGATATCATATAAAGTATAAACGTGTATATTGAAAGTTTATACTACAGATACTAATCGTATTGACTACTGTAGATACTTAATTAACTTTACGTTGACGATTAGAAAGATTTAACGTTGCTACCAACAATCGGCCACTATCCAGAATAATAATCTTTATTATTTTAAGCACTGCATGAATTAGGTGAATTACAGGTATACTATAGTATTATTTGAAATTCGTTGTTGTCGTAAAAGATCGTAAACCTATAAATATATATTTCGTCACATTGCAATAAAATATTTTGATATTAAATTATTTTTATGACGGTATATGGATTATAGTCAAATCGATTATCCCTTTTTTTAAGTTAAGTCATATAACTTGCTTTTGCGTTTGTAGAACATTTAAATTTTGCTTGGTTTTTTTTTTTATACATTTTGATAAACATTATTGTCTTGGGACAAACAACTTATAAATATAATACAGGATGTTAGAGCGGAATATGACGTTATTTTTATTGCAATCTAAAAATATAGGAAATATATTGGTAAAGTTGTTTTTATATAAAATTTAATCAAAAATTATAAAATTGTTACCTATTTATAAAATAAATTTCCAGTAAATTTTTAGAAACGTCTGCCAATTATAATATTATTTGTAATGTCATTATATTTTTTTACACTTCTTAAATTTATTTTCTCGGGACGTCTACCCGTTTTTCTTACAATACTTCTTATTGTAACTTAAATTTTTCTTTATTTATTAAAAATACATTATTTAAATTATTCACAATATGTATATGTTTGCACATGAATCATGATCAATGTGTAATATGAATGGCTAAGTCAAGTGTTTCTGTTGAAAATAATTGTATGTCACCGTACTTTTACATATTATGTAATGTTAGCGTACCTAAGTATCGATCTATCCCACTTCCTTTAGTGCTTGTAGTGACCTATATTAATACGTCTTGTTATCAAAAGCGTTGGTGCTGTCCATCAACTCATCTTCGCGTAAAAGTTTAGGCTCACGACTTATAACCAAAACATAATTACGTATAATAACATTATACGTAGTGTTTTGGTATATACCTATATTCGTATGGTTTTATACCATATACCTAACCACCTCGCACAATAATATTAATCCAGTGCGCAAAAACAAACATAAAATCGCTTATTTATTTATTTTTTTTATGATTATTATTATTATTTTAAACCCGGCGCCCACGCCGGCTAATAACGCGAGCAGGTGGAATGATAAAATAATAACATCACACACACACACACACACCACACTGCACAAGACGTTCCCACGGATCCGAATCACCTGCCGATTTCGCGCCCGTTCAATATACGTGTGGGCACACACACATACACATATATCTGCGGAACACGGTATATATTATGCTGTCGTATGCGTGCGTGTGGTTTTTTTTTCTCATTTCATTTATTATACGACGTGATTGCCGTTTAATATAATATATTATAAGTGAGTTGCGAACGATCTACGAAAAAAAAAAAAAAAAAACATTCACGATGAGAAGGGTTTCCCTTATTTGGGCTATCTCGTGAGTAGCGAGTACCTACCTATATATATACCTATCACACAGCGTGATCCGTGTCGTTGATTACACTAATTATCTGTCAATTTATGTGACTTCGAAAAAAATAAATTACATTTTTATAACGAGTTTTTTTTGCTATTTTTTGTCCGATTATTTTGAACACGTCCCATATTTTTAATTTCATAATCCAGTGTAGAGGTATGAATGCTTTCTCAAAAATGAAAATCTACAATTATATAACGATATATCTAATAAATAGTATTTTTATTAATAGACGTTTTAAGTTTCAACAAGTGAAGTAAAATGACATCTTTTGAAAAAGTTTGATCAGTGATCACCCACTAATAATAGGTATCTACAATAAAAATAAGTTGTGAAAATTTGTATTTTTTTTTTATTATTTATAATGATTAAGTTTTATGTACACTTCAAATAAAGTTCAAAAATTTTTTTTCAAAACAGAAATAACATAGAAAATTAATTTAAGCAAGTTAACGGATCAGTGGAATCATCCTGTATAGGTTCAATATATATTATATAAATGCATTCTGTGTCTTGGTTTTTTTTTTTTTTTTTTGGTTACGATTAACTCGTCTCGTTTAAATTTGTTATTCGTTTTTTTTTCTTTCATACAGCGTAAAATTTAAAGTGTTGTTGTTAATACGATTTATTTTTATGGGTTTTTTTCGCTTAAACGGCCTTTACAAGACATCCGATACATCTATAAGCTACTGACTGCTTTAATACACATTATTTGTAAGCCGATATACGTCTTTGGCGGAAAAAAAAACTGTTTAGTGTTTACTATCGAACGTATAGTAACAAACAACAACAATTACCAACAGCTATTATCGCGACGCGGCAGTGTGTGTTACGAGGCGTATCTTTTCGCGCCTTCTAACGTATATTATATGCACATAATATAGTAAGATAATCTGTTTATTATTATACGCTACTCTAAGTGTTAACTCGACCAACGGTCAAATCGCACAATGATAGCAGTACTTAACTGTCTCGCCCGTAATTCAAAACAAAACAAAATCGTTTGAAAGATTCGAAATCGCGTTCAATACGTTCTATTATATACCTTACATAACTAATTATAAGTGCGGTTCAATGTATGACCGGCCAGAATCGTCAAATTTGATGAAAAAATTGTTTATTTTTTTTTAAAGTTAATTGTTCACATATTTAATTGTAATTGAAAAATAATGAACATAATATATTTATTAATTAGGAATATTAAGCGTCCTCGACTTTTAATTGATGAATCTCATTTTAGTAATATAAATCATAATATTCGTTTGAATATATACATATAGGCTATAATATAATATTATAAATTAAAGAATTAAAGTTGCAATAAACCATAGACAAATTTAAAACTGTTTTACTTATTGAAAATAAAAAACGAATGTAGTTATGATTAGGACTGGAATTTATATGCAATATAACTATATAAAATAGTAAAATATACATTTTATTTTTTTTTTCAAATATGAAACAATCAAATAAACTATCTATGCAATATGTAATATACAATTAATTTACCAATATAAGTCTAAACACTTTAAACTATCATAAATTCATAAAGCATTCTATAATTTTAAAACGAATTAAGAATAAAGTCACTATTTTATGCATTTAAACAGTATGCGCTCTATAATTTTTGTTAGTAATACCTACTTTTAAATAATCCATAATACTGCTAATACATTTTTACTTCTTTTTTTTTTTTGTCAAAGACAAAATCAGTGGTTTTATTAAATTAAAATTATAACCGTAGTATGACTTGGCATTTAGATTTTACACTACTTCTATTTAAATAAAACATGCATTTTTCGTGTTTGTATTTAAAATATGCAATAATGATATGCATTAAACTAATAATATGTAAAAATATGCAAAATAAAAAAATAGATTATGTGTATTAATATAATGCGATTCCCGGACATTATTAAGCAAATATGTAAAAGTACGTTGCACAAAAAAAATAACCGTGCATATTACTTATACTTAATAATAATCAGAATTCTTACCATCACTTTACATCTATTTTTAGTTATTTATTTTTAATATCAGAGAAAAAAATATTAACACTTTTTACAATATTTTTTTTAACGACGTCGTGTTAATATAATATAATATAATATATACAATATATAATATCATGTTAATAACCGATGATATTTACATTATTTAGTGACGAGATTACCCCCAAACTGTATGTCATCGTATCTATAATATTAACATTATATCTACTATAGTCTCGACCGAAATAATAAATTCAACATAAATATACGGATAATCGGATTATCATTATATTGTCATTGTTACACAGTATTATATATCCGAACGGCGCGAGGCTGGTTTTAAACGGAGATCGAACACAGTGGTATTTTATAAACACAATTTATTAGTTATCATACGCGCACACTTATTATAACAACGTGCTGTGCATTTCAGTATTCTGTAGACTTATACCCGAGTCGTATTATAATTCTGATGGATGTTTTAATTTTTATATATATCGGACTTCGTGTCAGTGCGTTTTTGCCGTTGCCGGCAGGTCGTTATTTACGAACATTATTATCCATCAAACAATAATGTTAATGTAAAATATATTTAATCTGCTACGTACACACATATATACATGTAATTGACTATATATACATACCGTAATATATCGTGTAGGTATAACTGCAGACTGCGGTACGGGTTAAAGCCGATATTGTCCATCGGACAAGTTGTACACACACACACACACACATATATATATATTATCGATTTAACGAGTTAACCGTTTTTTTTTTTTTGTATTTCTTTACAGTATCGAACGAGAATATAACGATAATTTTATTATTATTAATATCATATCTATATGCGCATAAACTTTATACTTAAACGACGGCAAAAAACATTAACTGAACGTGCAATTCTTAAGAAATCGCGCGTAGTGTAGATAATATACCATATACCAGCTATTACCTACTATATACATTTATACGTCTTATATGTATATTGTAATAGTGTTACTCGTGTATGTAAATGTGTTGTTATAATAACCGTGTCAACACGCGCGTTTATTATTTCCCGCACACAGCGCGGTGGCAATCGGTAGTCGGTAATATAATATACCAGCAATATATACACTATAATATATAATATAATATTATTGTAGGTGTTCTCCGTCGAGACTTTAACGCCCGTACATTACAGAACGATACGATAAAGGCGCAATAAAAGTACAATATATTGTAATCGCATGTTTTGTGTACGCTTTCTAAAAATTTACATTAAGTGTGTTATATTATACCTATTGAATAATTTTATAGGTGTCCCGGGCCGTGCTATATCTGTCCTGTATATATGTTATGATCTTGTGGTACGGTATATCGCTATTGTGTTTACTGTTGTCATTAAAGTTATAGTTTATACGAAAATATATATAAACAACTATATAATTATTATTTTATTTCAGGAGGTAGGAGAGAAAATAAAATTAAACAAATGAGTATTAACACACACGTGCAGGATACGAGATGGGTACAATGTTATAATGTATACCTACTGAAATAAGCGACCATTGATTTTCCGTTATTGAATACACCGTAGTGGCATGCAACAGAATAGTAATTAGTAGTCAGAGGATTACCTTGTAGTTTTTCGTCATTTTAATCATAATTTATTATATATATATATTATGTAATAGTTCCTATGAATATCTACAATGTAATATAATTTTACAACTATTACGGTATACGCGTCGATTGATTTCAAACAAATTAAAACTTTAATTTGAAAAACAAAATATAAAAAAGAGGGAACGGAGATAACCAAAATGCTGTATGCCTGTATATAGTAGGATTTGAATGTACCTCGTCATTATCCTTTTAGAAAATTAGTATGCAAATCATTATTACTCAAATTTCAACTCCCCGTACCTTTTATAATATAAGAATGTCTATTTTTCTTTTACCCCGTGAGAGTCAGAATGTAATAGTGACGAGACCATCATTTATAATATCGTCCAAAACCAGTTCATATTTATTTACGTTAAACAGTAATTTGTTTCTTCTTAATAGTCTGCCAAGAATATATATTTATATATATAATAAGTCAAGAACAACCCCTTTAATTTATAGCCAACTCTAATCGTCTTTAGCACACTTTGAAAACGAAAAAGGTGAAAAGCATCCGTCTTTTAAATTACGACCGATTAATTATACGTATGTACAATATCTATACTAACACTATACGACCGCGTTGACCAAATACCCTATTATAGACCATTATTATTAAAACGCGGGTGAAACACAAAAACGATTTAAAGTCGTTAGCCGCCCTTAAAAAAACACCTGATGGGCGTTAAATATTATATTACATTATATATATATATATGCAGTTCTGCAGTCGTAAACAAGGCGATGTGTACCTAAAGTAATACATTATACATATATATATAGGCACCTATGCAGTGTACCGATGATGCTGTAGGGTGATTTTTTTTATCGTGAACCTGTAGGCAACGTCATCTTATTCCAGTACATTATATTCACACTATTCGGATGTATTTATAATTTAATTTTCTTAACTCAAAAATCGCGTCACCCAACAATATTGATATGTTTTATAAAATCAAAATATTTTTTTTTTCCCTAAAAGTGGAAAATAAATAATAATAGCTATAATTAGAATATTGTATAACTCGAGCATTTTTTTAACGTTTTCCTAACGGCATTAGCAGTGTGTACACACCTGTTGGCGATATTTTCTGCCGCAATAAGTTACCAACCACCGTAAACCTGCAGCTACCAATCCACCAATCTATATATAGGTAGGTACACACGATAAACCTATACGCAAATATATGTATTATAGACGAAATACGATATCGAGGGGCGACGGTTGTGCGCGCATTCAGGCCCGCGGTTATCCTTCTCCTCTGCTCGCCCCCGTACACCGAGACAGGCCGTATTAGGTACCTAAGTAATAATTATAATCGTTCAAAGGTATTTATGTACATACATATTATATACATATATATATATATATAGTTTGCGTCAGATTTCGGGATTTGTTGTTGTCGTCTCCGCCTCGCCGCCACCAACCGCAAGACGGGAAAATTATCGGTGGGCCGCCCCTCTGCAGCTGAGTACAATATAATATATATTATGTGGTGGTGTGCTGTGATATGATGTTTTATTATTATTATTATTATTATTTTTGCTGTGAGGTGGTGCGGGAGAGAATGGATGGTAGGAGGAAAAAGAATTAAGAAAATAATAATGAAAATATTTGCACCTGTACGTCGCTAAGACCCGAAATACCTGCCAACCCTCTTGTTCTGCGCGCCGACACCGCGTCGTACATTTCGAAGGCCATTATAATATTATTTTAGTATGTGTTATAATTCATTATTAATATTTAATAAACGCAGTAAGCGTATCGTTTATATTATAAATATTTCTACTGTATAATTACAGTAAAAAAATATTATAAATAATAATAATAGCAATAAAAGGCAAAAAAATAAATAAAATAAGTAAATCTATCTCAATTCCCAATGGAATCAGTGTTATGTTAAAAAAGGTACTGTTCTGCAATGTTAAACAGACCTCAATTATTAAAGCGTGAAATTTAAGCATACCTATACCTACTTATATTATTGTTTACAGATCTATATTTTTATTTACAATTTTGTTCGCCGTACCGAATCGATCAACCAAAACACTCATTCCTACAATTCAACTATTTATTAAAACTAAAAGGCTTAGAAATAAAATAATGTCAAATTGACAAATGAGTAACGGGCATACAACTCACTTGGACAAATTGGTCTTAGTAATTTTCCATTGAAACCAACCTAGGTGTTTGAAACAATTTTAAGTGATGTTATTTAACGATTTTGGTGACCTACAATCTTATTTTTTTTTATGTTATCAATAATTAGTTGGAAAAATGAGATTATTTTATTTCATTAAAATATTAAATTAATTTTTTTGTACCTAAATCTTTTTACGATATACCAGTATATTTATCATAGTGTTAAATAAATAAAACAAGAAGGGAATTATTTTTTCTTCAATATTTGTTTTCTTCGGTATTTGATAATTGAGCGATATGTACACGATAGTATACGTTTTTATAAGTATGGGGATCATAAGTAATAACAGAACAATACCTAATAAAGATATTAAGTCTATACGGTTTTTTTTTTTTTGTAGAGAATTCATTTTTCTTGTAGTAATTGTAATAAGAGTTTATGACACGCGCAATAAATTTCTTAGTTGAGATAACTTATCAAAATGTTTAAATTTTTAACACTATAACACCTGTTTAGGATCACTTATTTACTCAAATTGTGTATACTTTGAAGTTTGAAGTATTGTATGTACAGTGAAAATCATCATACATCAGTGATGTACTTGAAAAGTAGTCGATGAGGACATTTTCTCTCGCCTTATCGACAGTATATTTTCTATTTGTACATTATATTCTATTAGTTATATTGTTACAGACGTATACAACATGATTGTCTTCATTAGAAAATTGTCTTTATGAACTTATAAAACTTATTTCTTAGCTAAATAAATGTCAATAGGATTTCATTTAGTTTTCATACGTGGTTATGACCAGCCCCCTCTCCCGACCTCTCCGTAAACGGTACTCAAATTCGCGCGTGTTTATAATACGTATACACCGTATAGCAGTTCAAATTATAGTAAACTGTTGATTCAATAATATTGACGTTATTGTGCGTCGGCGTTCTGTGCACTGCAGACTCTGCAGAGTCATCCCCATATATTATACAGCCGCTATTCCGATTATAGGGGGTGTTAAGCCGCCTGCGACGGGTCGAACGGTTTTCTGTACAGGTAAACGTGTCTGAGAATAATATAAAGCCACACACACAAATAAGTAGTTATATAATAATAACCACCGACGATTATCGTCTATACCTGTTAGGCCTACCTGCAAGTATACTGCTGTTGCAGACGTCCCCGCAGCAGACACGCATACATTATCCCGTTCTTACTACGTGAAATCGCGGTCGCCGCTTAACAAGTATTATTATAACGAGACACGCAGATAATCGGCTATGCGCAATAATAGACAATATTTTGATTTGTCCAAGTGAATTTTACACTACACCCGATCACGGTTATACGAACACTTCAAAGTGAAAAAAGTTGTGAATAAACAATAAAAATATGTACATCGTCAGAGAAAGTGAGTGTCTGCGGCGTTGAATAAATATAACCCCGATTACATGTTATAACATGATATATAGACTATTATACATATGTATACTCGTATATATATAACACTATATTATATCCTATACCTATATACGTAATAATGTAGTGTCTGTACAATGTCTTCGGTATAAATTATATTAATGATGAATATTATACGAATATGAGCGGTATACATCGGAGAGTATATTTAATGTGGGTACGCACAAGACGGACGGATTCGGCGCTAACCGATCTGTCCATACGACCCCCGAGGGCCGAGGTCTATATAATATGTGTTTAATATCCCATCGTCGGAATCAATGCGTATTTACACCTGTCCGCACATTTGCATAACATCTATGGCTACCGCCTCCATCACCAAAGCCACCGTGACATTATAATAATGTGTTGTATTATACGTGTGTATATATATATATAATATATATAAGTGTATTATAGAACAACGTGCCTATATAGGTATACGATTTTATGATATGCATTACATTATAATACGCGTGTTGTACGACCGCCGGTCGCCACTGAAGCCGATTCGGGCCTCGTAAAATACGCATCATAATATTATTATTATATATACATATATATATATATATATATAGGTGCCTACGAGGAGAAACCGCGTCGACATAAAACGTCCCTTCGTCAAGGTTGCCGACTTCCACTTTTGGTTAATACCTATAGATATATTATATACATACGGCTAAAATATATCATTACTATATAAATAGGCGTGTTGTATCGCTCCAAAATATATGATATTATTTATACCTATGTAGTATAATATATGTATGAATATATTACATAGTAAATATATTATATGATAGTATTAAGATTTATTGTGCACATTATGTAGTTTACACGTTGATTCTATAATGCGTATAGACAGATTCGTTTTCGTTTGTCGGCTCGACCAAGTTTTCGGTAAAATAAAAATAAATAACACCCTAAATATTGAGCCATCGCCACGACTGTTTCACCTGTTCGTTCTCTAGTTCTATACGGTACTCGATGCGTGCTATATATTATGATAAGACAGTGGCGGTTCTTGACAAATTCCAGGGGGAGGGCGAAATATTTTTCACATTAAATACAATCCTCAAAAATAGAAGTCATAAAAAAAATACTGTATAACATATAGACATATTATCAGGTTTTTGTTGTAATATAATATAGGTCAAGGGGGGCGATCCACCCATCCCTCCGTAGGACCGCCAAGGTAATAAGATTGATAACAAGCTCTTATACAGTTCAAACGTACACGTAATTAATAATCATATAAAAATTCAATAAGATTCCTATTCATAATGTTAGTCTCAGCCTCTGGCTGAGGTTTGTATTTTGCACTCTATTATTGACCACTTTATGTTATAATGCCCACGATTCAGAGATATTATGACCAACACCAACATAATCGAAATTATCCGCAGAGGTCAGCATTTTTCCATCCTTCTTGTCTCCACCCCCAATGGTCAGTGTTCAAAGAAACGCCTCAAATATATTTAATTTTTCATACATAAACGTGTCACATTGTCATCATTAAACCAACAGACCTTTGGATCAGCTAATACGGCATAATTTAAAATCTAATGGAGGAGACTGCCTTCATCTCACCAAAGGATGTGTGGGCATATTACATGTAATCAGCATCATCCATATATAGATTATGTCGTTATTATACTATGCGATGTATTATGTAATAAATGTTAAATCAACTTGACGATAAGGTAATTGGTATAATATATACACATAACAAGGTAAAATACATAAAAATATAATCCAAAACGTTGATAAAATAAATATTTCAAAATGAATATCATGTACAAAATAATACGTATAGGTACCTTGTACCTATTTATTTAAGATTAAGAATATTTGGATGTGCATAAATTATTATCGATATATTTTATATCTTAATTGCATAATCCTTTTATTTATTATAATATCGACTGCACATTTTAAATAACTATTTAAAAAGTTCAAAAGTTGTCCAAAAGTTGGACATTTTGAACAATTACGGAATTATGGATTGAAATACCACAATACCAAAAAGGTCATTGCAATTTTAAATTCTTATATGAATTATTTTTGTATACAGTAAGACTAATTTGTGTTTTGGATATTTTAAGTTGCGAACATTCTTTCCAAAAGTCAAAATTTTAACAAAAATCAACAATGGAAGCTAAAAACTTAATGATTCTACTATAGTCATCCATCAATAAATAGGTACTTGAAGCAGAAATACGACACGAAAAAATAATAAGGTTAATAGCTGCAGAAAGAAAAGATGAATAAAAATGCATTACGTATTATTCTCAACTAATTCTCTATTAATTCTCAACAGATTAATGAGGAACTTTCAAACATTTAATAGTTTTTAAAACGGTATAATTTTGCTAATAATTGTGTAGTGACCATCAATGGGAAACATATTAAAATTCTATTTTCCAATAAATCAAGATTACTATTTTGCATACAGTGTTATGATATAAATTATGTAAATGTAACGTCTATGACAAAGTTGTTGATGCGTTTATGAATTGATAAAAACAAATTAAAATAAATGTTTATTCATAAGTTAATATATATAGTGGGTGATAGCTATTGGTTATTGCAGTTTAACAGTCGTTAAAAACTTTAAATAATCTATAATTTAAACGAATCATGTATAAATCATTATTATTATGTTTTTAAACACTTATGTTTCTAATATTTTTTAAACTATTTAACAGTCTCCTGTGGCAACACTAACTAATTTTTTTCAAATCAGAATCACCCTTTTGTATAAATTGTTAACGTAAGTACCTAAATCGAAATACAAAGGAGTCGTTTTTGAATTACTTAACTAAATGTACTATAAGGGTAATAGGTTCATAACAAATGTTTTGCAAGAAAAGAGGCCTATAGATATATGATCATTTATATTATATAATAAATTCATTAATAAAGAAAAAAAATGGGAGTGAGTACACTTGATTATCCTTATTACCATATGTATATAATATTTTATGACTTATTACATAACAATCAACAACAGTTTTTAAATTAGAATTTTGATTTAAGTTTTTTGGGCTACATGTAAGATTTATTATACGTGAACAATTTGATATGTTTTTCTGATAAAATATGTTAAAATTATAAAACTAAACTTGGAAGTTTACATACTGGAAAAAAAGTCTAACCTAAGTAGAAAATATTTAAAAAAAATCTCTTTTATGCTTAGTATACTTGATTTAAAATTGTTTGTATGTCAAATTGTTGAATTGTATAGTAAACCGTACGTAGATATTCTGACTATTACTTACTATTACTTTTATATTAAAATTATTGTTCGAGATAACGTTCGATTAGTAATATTTCATAAAAACCTATATTAATATTTCGATATTCGTTTGTATTATCTAAATGTATATGTAACTACATATTATAATATATAATAATATCATATAATTAAGATTCACCCGTTTAAATGTAGGTAAATGTAATAATTAAATAGTAACAGTAATAGTATGTTCCACATTAAATTATTATATTGATTTGGTTCATCCGGATATGGTGACGACGTATTTTGTTATATATTATTATATAGGTCGTTCAAAACGGGCATTCATAAAACATTTCACGTATGAACCACAGAAATCTTCGACAGGTTGCGCGCAAAATCCAACGAAAAGTTTTGTGTTTCGTTACGCCAAACAAAATATACGTTATAATATAGACAACGGGCAAAAGTTCACGTCATGTTCCGCACCGCTAAACCGTACACGGACTATATACGCGTAGTATACCGTAAATATGATGACTGCGCGCCACACAGTTAACAATTATGATAATATTATCGTCGCCGCGTCGCAGGTTCCTCTCAAAACGGCCGTTATTTTTTGCCGTTATAAAAAAATAATCGGCGGCCTGCCAGGTACACACGTGACGCGTATACGCACGGAACGACACGACACCCCCCGAAAACAGAAATAAATTACCACCCCATCGCCAAAGTTGGCTCTCGTCGTGCATTATATATATATGTATACGCGTGTGCATGTTCTTTTTTAAAAAGAGAAAACAGATGTTAAAATAATAATAATAATACATATATACACGCGTTATATCGGTGGACAGCTGACACACACGAAGACCGCGCGACCGGCGACGCGGCGAATGTGCAGCTTGTGCGATCGACTGCTGCAGCGGCAACGGCGGCGGTGCAGCAGTCCGCCGAAAACGACAGTAGCAGCGGCGGCGGCGGCGGCAGTTGTTTTCCCACACGCGCGCGCGGGGCGAAATCGTGTATAATATTGTTATAATAATATAATGTGTGTGTGTGTGTGTGTGTGTGTGTGTGGGGAAAAAAAAAAAGCCAAAGCCCCGCCGCTCTCGCACGGGCAGCGGCTGCTTTTGCCAACGTTCGGCCAGCTGTTTTCGTATAGGCCCTGAGCACGAGTCGCCCCTATAATACACACAAACGTATCCCAAATGTGCATGTGCATGTGTGTATGTGTGCACTCTCACACCTATGTAAAACGTATATACGCGGTAGTCGCGAGTCTATGTGTGCGTGTGTGTGTGACACGCGCTACCTTTTAACCCCCTCCCGACCGAGAGCCTCCCCACGATCTATATCATCTACCACCCGGCTGATGTACGTATCAATTATTTATATATACACACACTCGCACATAATAAAATATATATATTAATACACGAATTGGCAAACAAACGCCCCGCCGCCGCCGCCACCCTTCGATTAACAACGGCTGCCGCGGCACCGCGGACGTATGATAATATTTTAACCGACTCCTCTACGCGCGTATTACAATATTGCGACGAGAGATGATCGCCGCCGTGTGCGATGTATATGTTACTATTTAAAGAGTAATGTTCTGCGTGTACAGCACACAATACAATGCCATCTTATTATGGTCGCTCGCTCGTCTCAGCGCCGATGCGCAGCAATGGCTAAACGTTTTTTCGATGTAGAATCGTCGTCGTCTCCAAGTTGTCTAGACAAGTGAGCACGTCCGTTCAAATTATTTGACATATATCGATGATGTAATTATTAGTGATTCGAACTAAACCGATGTACAGAGCGATTCGATACTTACGTTACAGCCATTTTATCGTAAAAATATTCAAAATAGAAAAAAGTGTACGATACAAAAGTGGTTTTGTGCATATATAGAAACGTCTAAAATGATTTGTACATTTTATATTTTGTTACAACATTTTTTTTTTTTGTGGGAAGAGAGGTCAACTTCTAAATTTAAATAGGAACCTTTACTTTTTTGCAACCCTTATGTAAACACGTTAGTTTTAATACATTTTATTCATTTTAACGAATTCATTCAAAACTTTAGGCTTAAGGGTGATTTAAAGATTTTAAAAATTGTATTTTTACCACCCGTGTGATGACGCTACCATTAGGTCAGCGATACTCAACCTGTGGCCCTCCAACGATTTATATGTGGCACAAACAGAACTCATTGAATTGATAAAAAATATAAATTTCAAAACTAATATTATTGTAATTATAAAATATAATTAAACAATCAAAGTGTGTCGCACGCACTTGCGATAAGGATGTTTTTGGTATTTTTCTATTTATAATGATTTTGATGTATTTTATCTTATCGGTAAACTGGCCGTAGCTCGAAGGTAAGTACGCATTATGATTATATGAACGGTTAGTCACGTTGTAGATGTGTAATAGCGTTGGTGTCAGGCACATTTATTTATTAAATATTTCAATCGTCATAGGCGTGAAACATACATTTGTTATTTTATTTTTTTATATTTGTTGTGACATTATGGCAGGCGTATCTTCGAAAAAACGAAAAATATCTGAAGAAAATAGACTGTTTCAAGACAATTGGGAAGAACAATATTTTGTCGTACAAAATAAAAAGGGTTCAGCTACTTGTTTAATCTGTCGAGAAACTGTTATACTTAAAAAAATATAATATTTTTCGTCACTACACTACAAAACACGAATCATTTAATAGTACTTATAGTCGTAATGATTAGGTAGGTACTTGGCGGCGTATTGTGAAAATGCAATTTCTAAAAACTTTAAATTGCTCTCGTAAGTAAAGATTTTTATATACCATTTATTTAGATGTTTAAAAAAAAACACTTTTTTACCGATTATATTTTTTTCCTATTTTTTCTTTTTATTTGATAAAATAAATGTATCTGATTATTCTGATTACATATTGATATTATAGTATTATGTTGAAGGAGATATATCTTTGTATGATGCTGTAAGAGATTGTCAGTGGATTCATCATTGCGGGATTTGTGAATTTTGATGTCGATATAAGAATATACTATATGCCGTATACTAAACATCTTTATTATAGGTAAGTCAAGAAATAAATGTGTATGCGTAAAAATACGTGCGATAGATTTTCGCATTCGTGGATTGTTTAAATTTAACAAATTAAAAAAAGGACTTACTTAGGATATTTATTAAATTATCGTAAGAAAACATAATTATGTTAAAAGTAGGGACAACTTGTAAAATTAACCTCGCCGAGCATTTAACAATTAGGTATAATAAGTAGTATTTATTAGTTTCTTCACAACATGTTATCATTTTTCACTACGGTAATTACATCAAGTTTGACAGACAATGTTCCGCTCAATAATTTGTATTTTACTGTAATCACATTTCAGGGAAATCACACAGTCAAAGACTAGAAAATTAGGAATTTGTCAATTAAACAAAGATATTTAATATAAATTTATTTCCACACATCAATACAATCATTGTTAGACAAACGCACGTACCGTACTTATGTAAGTACAAGCTTTTAGTTGTTTTAAATCTTTTCCATAGAAACTTCTGTATTATATTTTTCAAATAAAAAACAAAATTTGGTTACATATAAATGTCTTATACTTACTTATTATTTATTTAATGGACAAAATATGATTACATAAATGTATGATCATTATTTTTCAAAATATATTTTTAATATTTCTTTTGTGAGCGAAAAAATGAAAGTCAATGATTGTGTGATTTCCATAAAATGTCTAAGGCTAAAATAAAAATCGAAGAGCTAGCCAAATTCAGTGTGATTGCCACGGTAAACAATTAAAATATACTATGAAGGAACAAAATATACTACTAAAATAATATATTGTTATTTGTTTTTTATTACCTATGCACATTGTAACTGCAGTTATTAGAGTCACAGCTCAAAACGATACAATAAAACACTCAAACGCGCATTCTTGTTCAGTATAGCGAATCAAAATCGTAAACGTTTTCACCGAGTACCTTTTAGTAATAATGATGCATAAATACGGTAAGGCCACATACATTCATTTCAAACGATCGTATACAATAATAATATGTACACAATATGTCCGATTAAAACCGTTATATCGATCAGCATATTATTATTATTATTATATTATAGTATGGTTGTATGTAATGAGGAAACGTTTTTTTTTTCATCCCAGATGATGGGGATAGGGGGGAACAGAGGGCTATTCAGATTATATAGTAATAAGGGTGCCCGCATTGACCACCTTTCCTATTTTGTTCATTCACAAAAATCTGTTTCCCACTATTATAATAGTACTACATAAATGTATAATGCACGCGCAATGTTCAACGCCATGCGACCCGTTGAAGCCTATGGCAATGAACACGCTGTATAGTAATCATCTGTCGTCGCCTCTGTAGTTTAGAACAACACAGAAAATATAATGTACTGCGTGTTTGACAGGACTGAATGATTGTTCGGCGAAAATAAGATGCGCGGAACTCTATTAGAGCGGGTCGTTTACAATATTATTAAGATATTTCAATAACAATATTTTATCGTGCTTGTAACATAAGTAACAAAAAAAAAAAAAAACAACGGTTTTTGACAAAAAGATAAACATTTATTGAAAAACAAAATAATATTGTTGATATTTAACGTTATAATTATTATAATAATATGGTGATGTTTTCCGATTTTCCAATTCAATCCAATCTGAGTTTTTGCACGTAGAGTATCGGCGCAAACGGAACCGTTAACACAATATTGATTATTATTACAATCAATGCAAATGAATACAAATCGAGTAATTTTTCAATTTGCAACAATCGTATGAATATTGTATGTTTTTCTTCGTTAAAAACAAATAAACTTAATTAAAATGTGACACGCGAGTTCGATTATTGGTAAGTCGATAATGCACGCGTGTAGATTATAGGTTTTATTCCAAGTACTCGTATGGAAATAGGTGGCATAGGGCAGAATTGCGTGTTATGGCGATGCAATCGATCGTGTATATAATATTATATTTTTACTACGGATTTTATTTTCCGTAGTAAATTTATTAATATTTCATTTCAACGACACCGATAGTAGGTACCTATGTATCGTATACATGTATATAGATAGCCAGATAAGTTCATTGACTGCACAGGTACGCGAGATTTCATTGAGAAAACGCATTGCCTCGTCCCATTCATAACGACAATGACCACGGGTTAGAACTCTTTGACCGTGTTTCCTGTCCAAAAGTGTGTTGTTATCATTACACGGCTCTCTCGTCCGTTACGGCCCGGCGAACAATGCGTGCCTATGTATTTTTGTCTCTCTCTCTCTCTTGTTGTCTCTCTCTCTCTCTCTCTTAGAGCAAATCATTATAAATCTGGATACAATCGTATTATTTAGGTACCTAATACTGTATAATATATGATATAATATAATATGAGTACATAGTGCCTTATACCTATTATATGCGGGCATTCTCACCGCCGATATTTCTTTAAATAATTTATTTATTCAATTTAAGATTTTTTTGTACTACTAAAGAAGTGTTTCATGGGGATATAAATCTCTGTTTTTCAAAGTGAACTTTCCTTTTAATGCTATAAATTATTTTAAGGATAACTTTTTTTTTAAAGTCGATATACCAAATTAATACGAAATTCGAACGAATAGTAATTATTTATAAGTTTATATACTATAAGGATAATAGTCCTTAAAATGGTTTTATAAAAATATAAAATACGTAGATGTAATATTAATAAGAAAAATTTTCAAATTACCACGACACCTAACACCCATTTTCTATATCTTTCAAACTCGTTATCGTGGACCTACTATCCTTGATAGATACACAAGATAATTAACTCAAAAACTATTCCTTTGAATTTTGATAGACTTAGGTATTTTTTAACATTTTCTGGAAGATTATCTACTGTAAGTAATTTACTGCAGAAAAGGAAATATCTCATTTGAAAACCAGAAGTGTTTATCTCCACATAGCATTTCTTAAGTAGTACAAAAAAAATATCAACAATTTTAAAGTATGTTCAAAAAAAGTGGGTGTACTTGCTCGATAAATCACCCCTATATAATATCTACATTGTACCTATATAAAAAAATCGGAACGATACGGTTGTCAGAATTTATTTATATATATATATATCATTATTATGTGTTTTCACGTGCGTTATTCTTCCTGTATAATATAAATACCGTCAATTTAAATAGCGTATCATAAGTCCACGTTATATTACAATACAATCCATAACGCACGGTCTGCATCTTACCTATATACGTATGTAGGTAAGTATAGTATTTCCCACTTGTATTAGGTTTTATATAGTATTGTTGTATCATTGTAATATTTGTGTGTTACACACAGTATTCGGTCCACTATACCAGCCAGTAGGTACCCGGTTTATTGTAAATACCAGATATGAACAAATGTACAATATATTATTACTATATACATAATACACTTGAACGGAGCGGACGGACGTCCCGCGAACAACGGACACCGTCGCGGTCGTGTCGTTTCGAATGTCCGACGGTGAACACAACAATAATAACAACACGATAATTTATAGCTGGTCATATAATATTACCGCTTCGGCGTTTCGCCCGAACGAAAGATTTATCGACCATACACCGACTGCTGCGCGGTTTACAATAACATAGGTACACACGCGTGTAATGTGGGTGATTTCTATATAATATATGGATTGGACATCCTTTTGTGGGGCAATTTCAAAGATTAAACTGTTTCATAATACTGGTACTTTCGTATCGCCCTGTCACTGCACAGGTGGAACTATATGACTATATTGTGGCTAGGGGGTGTTTTGCAACGTCATAAAATATCTTGTTACCCCCCCTCCCCCCCTTCCTCTCGCCCCTAACAACTCTATAATGCGACAAATAAAAAAACTTATCACAGTGAAATAAAAAAAAA
Organism: Rhopalosiphum padi; assembly: GCF_020882245.1. NCBI lineage: Eukaryota > Metazoa > Arthropoda > Insecta > Hemiptera > Aphididae > Rhopalosiphum > Rhopalosiphum padi. The sequence goes on along the minus strand of NC_083598.1, from coordinate 2,737,275 downwards.
GTTAAACAAATAAATTAGCAATAACCGAATATTAAATTACATTAATATTATATTTTTTTAAGTAATTGATTATTATTATTAAAAATATTGTCCTCATAAGGAAATAGAGTAATTTGTATCGTTAATTATTTGTATGATTTTAGCACTCTCAAAATGTAAAGTCCAGTTCTGCTGTCGCATCATAATATTTTCAAAAACGACACGTTTTTATAAGTCATGTGTAGGGCTGGGATTTCGATGCACTTTGCATTGTTTTTCAAAGCTTACTGTGCAATGCTCGTCTTGTCACAAATTTGTTTTATGTACATTTGAATGATAATAAGAAAGTTTATTTTGCATTTTTTTGCTTTTTTTAGTTTTTAGGTCATTTTCTTAATTTTTTAGGGCATTTTAGAGTTTTTGGAGCATTTTTTGAGTTTTTGGAAACCAAGTGTATGAATTTGAAATTTTATTTTAAGATTTTAAGATTTTTACACCAACATGGTTTTTAAATAAATATAACAGATTATAAGTAGGTACTCGTAATTCGTATTATATTATCGGACAAGGTTTGAGTAACCTCTGCCCGCATTTCCTGTTAAATAATCTTAAATCGGTAAAATCGACGTCCGATGATATTATCGTTCGACGTTCAGTACAAGTTTTGTCATTTTTTTTAGGGCATTATTTAGAGTTTTTAGGTCATAAAAACATTTTTTTTAGAACATTTTTCGGGGTTTTATACGGCATTAAAATCCCAGCCCTAATAATATATATTGTCATTTGATCGATAACATGAATAATATCGTACTGTTTTCGAAGACCGATGGGAGGAAATTAGAACTAAAGGTTTTGCATACGACGGCGCTGTCATAATGATATCGTTTACGATTAAAACTGGTACGATGAGACGGGGCGTTACGAGAGGGAACCTTCGTCGATTTACGTGTGACGCAATCGATTATTATTGATTAACATATAATTTGGGTACTGTCGAAATTTTCGTTAAGACGGCGATCGTCTCACACGCGAGCTATATTATAACATCCATCCAGATATTATGTACAACCGGTCTGCATTGATGATTGTTATTACTACCGATTATGTATGGCTCTGCGCCGGGCAGCGTGTCGATATTTACATAAATTGTTGTAAACGAGAGAGAATATTGATGTATCGGGCAAGGGCTATTATATATTATTTTGTACGTTACCTACATTTTATGTTTAATGTACTTATAATAGTATACGAAAGTGAAATTTCTATATTTTATTACGTATCGTATAATCGTACGCAAACCAAAAACGACATTAAAAATCAGACATCACTCTTCCATCTCTATAGTCTCCTCGTAGTTTCGGGTGGACTCCACCACTCGGTACAAGAGTACAGTCTCTTGCAGAGAAATAAACATATATATCGTCACGAGTAAAACGTCCAATTTTTTTTTTTAATTCAGTAATTTAAATTTAAAAGCCGGTTATTTTAGATTCTGTATTGATTTTACAATGGTGTGTGTTTTTTTATTTGCTTTTATTTTTGTGTCTGTCATCACGTTTTGGAGTAATAATAGTGCTTTGATTTTTAACTTCAGCGTCTCTTTGAAAAGGAAAATGAATCTAGTTGGTAATTTGGAGTGTCAGGAAAAACCCTAAAAAAGTAACGGAAAACGGGATATTTTACGCAAATCGATTTTTTTATTTTGCTATAACTCAAAAACAAACATTGTAAATATTTTAAATTTTCACCAAATGTTTATATTAGCGTTTCTGTTCACGATTAAATTTTCAAAATATTTTGATTTTTTTAAGCTATTTATAGAATTGAAATTTTCGATTTTTCTAAGTTTTTTACATTCATATGTTTATATTGCAATAATTATCGATCAATTAAAAATAATAGAGCACCAAGAAGGTGTGGGATAGAATTTAGTTGGAAAACTACAAATAGTCGTTCAATATACGATGTCGGGAAATAGTCTGCAGTCAAAGAGCATAATTTAATATATTTACAAAAAAAATTATATTTTTGATATGATTCTTATTTATGTTACATTTAAATATTTGAGACACGAAATTAAAACGAACATTTCGAATTTAATTCAAAAGCTGTCATAAAATTGTGAATTTGAAAAATGGTTGCAAGCGAAATTTGGATTATTCAAAATTAGCTAAAGAAATAAGCACATACTGTTTTAAAAATTATAATGTAGCTTTAATGATACAAAACATAAATATTAACCGTTTATGACACTTCTAAACTTTTTTTATTATATATATATCAATCTGTTCGTTAATGGTGGTGAATTGACTCGAAAGACTTTCAAAATTGGTTCCAAAAATGTATTTTCAAGGTTAAATCTGATGTATGTGTTTTCTGAAAAGTTTAATTATTTTCCACAAAGACCATAATGGTTGTGTTTTCTATACTTGAGAATACTATACGTCGTTGTTGCATGTGATGTTGTATTTTCCGAGGTCGCTAATATAATCGTTATTATTTTGCAGTTATTATCTATTTAGTTTTTAGGTTAACGAGGAAAGTTGTACACTGTGGAGGTTCCTCTTTGGCCATTAAGTATTTGTGTTCTATTCATTATATTCTTGTATAATATCTATCCACATACGTTTTCTTTTTCTTTTGCGTTTAGATTTAGAATTGAGGATTAGGCCATTCGTAAAAGTCTTGTTTTTTATTTCCCTAAAATTCACATGTTGTCTCACCCAGTGTGTTTGCCATTTTATTCGTATTGAATTTTTTATTTGTTTTGATGTCTGAGCAAGATGTAATGTTTGCAATTTTTTAGTTAGTAAGCTGCTGTTTACATATGCAGGTGCTAGTTTAAAATATTTATTAACATTGCCATATTTGACAAATTATTCTTAACTTTTATAATTAATAGATATTTATTTACGCACCCTAACTTAATAATCATAATTCATTGTTTATTTCACTTGCATGAATTTCAATAATAATGTAAGACTTCAAACCACATAAAAAATATAATTGATAAAAAATAGGCATAGACTATTACTGTCTATTACCATAAAAATACGTCTTCTATACCCTATACGGTTTAGCCGTTCCAGATGTGTTTGAAATGTACACTGATCCTAATAGCACTCTATGCAGAGTCGTATTTTAGTTATCACAAAAACAATAAATTGTACTAAATCGTTTGACCATAATCATTTTATTCGTGTTTTCAAACAAAATGTGTGAATAGGCGAAGTTTATTATCGTCGCAATGACGAAGGCTGAATACACTTCCGATGTCACAATATAAAATGTAACAATAAGTAATCCCTTCTGACAAGACCATAAGTATTACAGGGACGAGTGGTATATGTTTATTATTATAATTATTTATATTGGTACTCATTATAATAAGGTCGTTTGCTCATATTTGTTCATAATACACAACAATAACTGTGATCATAATAATATAATAGTTTTATTGTGATACAACAAAATCGGCTTTACATTTTCGAGTAGAGAGTATACGCTGTACAAACATTATTTTAAATTAATACTTAGTCTACGTATTAGCTTCCACTCTCCACTGACACATTTTCCAACCAATAGGGTGGTGCCCTTCAGAGAAGCATCAAAAATATAGGATTTGTATGTGGTGCGATTAATAGACGGCTGTTTGTGTGCGTGTTTCGGTCAAACATATATCCATAAAATAATAATACTATACAGTAATACCATTAAATGTAAATTTGAAATTTAATCTTTTTTTTACAATTACACGAGTGTCACATTTCGCGTAAAAAACTACAATTTGATGGAAATAATAAATAATATTAATTTCTTCTTACTGTGTAATGTTAATTCAAAACCGTGAATAATAGATACGAGTGCAGGAAACGATAGACGGACCATTCGCAAATAACCAGTTGTGTTCTGACGAAATTCTTGTTACATGTCACAAGAAGTTGTACTTTGATGATAAAATATATGGTGCACAAGTTGACGTGTTATATGAAGAAAAGTCGATTAAAAAGAATATCGTTTAAATTGCCGTCCTGCAAGACGTAATTATTTTATATTTATTATTGATATGAATTACAAGCCGTTGCAGGTTAGGGGTGGAAAGAATATATAGTATTATATTTCTGATTGCTCCGTCAACCCAAATTTCGTCCCGAACCAACAACAATATTATTGTAATGTTCGGGTATTAGCGATCAATACAAACGAACCGAAACACCTTGTCCAACAAACTGCATTTTCCATTGTTTACGCGCAACGATGCGCTTTACCGTACCTTATACCATAATATTATATACCTTTGTTATACCTATAATATGTTTTATATTATATTATTCGACACCCGGCTCGTTACCACAATCGAATATATATATATAAACGCGCGTATTTATCTGCGGATTCGCGTCCGACATCAATTCGCTAATAACACACATAACATACGATTCGGGTGTGGATTGTATCGGAGTATAAATATTGTATATTATTGTAAATTATTATATCGGGTTCGATCTGGTCAGACGTTTTCCATTGTGCGTGCCGCCTCGTATTGTGTTGTGACTTGTGAGACTGCGGTAAAAGGTTTATCCGCAAACGTAGGCATAGGTAAGGTCGTACTCGTCGAATAATTCGCCAAAGCGGCAGGTGTGTGCGAGCGGTAGCCCGCGCGGTAGGTTTTATGCACGTAGTATTATATTATGAATTATTATTATTATTATTATTATTATTATTATTGTACACCGCATGCACGTCAAGTGCTTTATGTTATTTTAATAATAACAATAATAATAGTAATAATAATGCGATGGCGTCGGGTCGATGAGACGTTGACGCCTGCACAATTGCACGAGGGTTATTGTGATAAATCGCAGCGTCGAGTGTCTATCGTACATATATTATCGTACCTTTAGGTCGTCGCCGTCGTGCAAAAATGACCGCGTGTCAAATGCGATAGAGCGAATGCACTCGATGAGTGAAAATTGATTGAAAATTCAAATGTTATGAAGGTTAATCCAATAAAATATTTTAACAGCCTCACATATTCATTAGTGTCATACTCTGTGATTGTGGTTGGCGAGGAAACGTTACGCAGGTGTATAACAATGAAAAAATTGTTCAACTGACTGCTATATACACTATTATCTAAGGTGACTTTTATTAATTCACTTTCTTTGAAATACGATCATGTCTTACGATACTGAAAAAATGTAATCGAATACTTTTACTTTTTAATTTTCGAAGATTATTCGTTCGCGTTGGGAGCGTGGGTCGTATATAAATTATTTTTATAATATGAGATGATCCATTTAACGAAACACATTCATTATTTCAGAAAAACTGAGGTTTTTGAAAATATTTCGTTCACATAATTTTTTTACAACTTTTATTGTATTTAAATCTACTAAAACCAACGTTTTAAACAAAAATTATATTTGTTACAAGTATTTAAAATATTAATGAGCGACAAGCGTAATAGTAGACTAACATTTTACAGAGTACCCTACCCTTGTACAACGTCAAGTGAGTGGAACTCATCTAACTTTAGATACTTAAAACTCATAAATCATAGACAACTCGTTCAAATATCCATTTTTAAGTATCGAAACACTCCAATAAATATTCTCCTTTATAATAAGGGATTAAAAAAATATTTTCGTTGAAAAATTAAAAAATGATAATAATTAATAATAATAATAAAAAAAAATAGCTAAAACAAAATTTTAACGCCTTATTAATATGACGTAAAAAAAAATAATAATAATTTGTGTCTTTCATTAACAAATCAATCGGCAATTCGGCATACCTATACAATAGATATGACATCTATGACAATTGTTGTGGGTTGAACAATGTATACCTACATTATACCTATTATCTGTATAGGACATATAGGCATTGACTTTTTTTGAAACTTTATTGAAAGATTAATCATGAAATTTTTTCAAACTAAAAATTGTACATAAACGGTAATTAATAAGTATAGAGGACAGAGATAATTTATAAAATTTTCCAAAAAGTTGACAATATATTTTATATTGATATTAAAAATGTGCAAACAGAAAACTATTATAATATTTTACATAATATAATAATGAGATTATACTCATCGGTATTCAATTTCTATCGTTTTGACGTTTCTTCATAAGAGTTACGCTTTTGAAATTTACAAGTTACACGTATGTAAATTGATATATTACTATGAATTCCATTATTCAAGTAATATTATTTTGTCGTATACAGTACTACATTATATTATTATTATAATAATTATTAGACAGATGCAATATTTGTCGTCAGTATCGGACGTTTTCCACGATCAGCGTTTCCACTTTTCAGAATCTATAATGTAAATCGTAAAAATATGAAAAATCCGACATTATTGATTCAAAAATATGAGTTTATTGCTCGCGGAATCATATTCAGAGATGGTAATCGGCTATTGCGCCGAAGTCAATAAACCTATCCCCAATGTAAATTTTACATATAAAATAAAGTTATATACTCTGGCGAGGTTAAAAATGGACACAATATGACGTATCTAAGACGTTACCTATGTATAATATACGACTTACTTTTATTGTGATTTATGACATTAACATTTAGTTTACATACTGCAGGACAACATAAAAACCATATTATAATATTCCAATGTGAGCGTGTGTGTGTATTTCTCGAACGAAGAGTCGGATCAATGAGTTTGCTAGGATGCATAATCAAACTTGTGAGCTGCATATAACCATATTATTATTTCGAATAATCAGTGGTTATAGGCGAGTTAGTATTTATTCGTCAATACCTGCAATTATAGGTACAAAATATAAAATACCTACCTCTGTGTGTAATATTTTGGAAAGTTTTGATTGCATACTACGGCGATTTACGAACCTAATTAATAATGTTTAATATTTTGTTATATAGCTTAGTCCATAACGTTATACGTGGGTTAATGTCAGCAATAAACTATACTATACTTACCTATACCTATACGTATGCAAAAAAGCGGTAAAATTCGTCGGGCTATTTACGAAGATCGAGCGTGATCATGTTAATATAATAATACATTCGATTCAAAACACGGCGACCATGATAGTTCTGATTTTTGGTCAAAAAACAATTTATAATATTTAACTATTTTGAAAATCAAAAGAATGAATGTATAACCAAAATTCCGACTTCAACTGTTTCCAAAATTATTTTTTTACCCGGACAAAAAATTAGAGCGATAAAGGAGTGTTCACAACTTAACATGTCGTATATCTTGATCTATTTATTTATTAATAGATGACACTTGTATTTTTATAATAATATTAGCAATTACCTACCGATTTATCCGACACCGTTCCGATATTCATGTAGACGAGAACATCGTTTTGTTGTCGGCATTGTCATTTGTCGCAATTGCAGTAGACTGTAGTATTGTATACAAATAATCATTTTTTACTAATTATTTTAAATTTTCAATAGTCCGCATATTTCTTTTTACGTCACAAAAAAATACGACTATAGCCAATTTATCAGACACGTGCATTCATACTATTTTTTTAATATCTATGATATTTTAATAGTTACGTTATTAGAAAAAAAAAAAAGTTATTGCAGTATAATAAAATGCTTACCAAGACTTTTTCTTTACCTCTTGTAACACGCTTATACTAAAGTAACGTTTTAAAATTCAATCAGTCGTTCAAACTTACCGGCTTGCGTACAACCGTAGGTTTTGATACCAACTACATACAGTCAGACTATGATATATTATATTATACAGGATGATCACCGTATTTTTTAACTAAATCAGCTCTTTTCCTAGTATAATTTTTTCAAGTATGATTTTCTTTAAATAAAACCCGAATTGAATAATTAAAAAAATTGTTTTAAAAATACACAATACAGTTCGAAATTAGATAAAAAAAAATTATTTTGGAAAAATTGTTCGACTGCACACGAACCCTCGCGAGACACCTTGTATATATTACGTTTAGGTACATCGCAGTATGCGTTGGAATGCGAAATCGTGCGGTCGCATAAAACCCGCCGCCACGAAGACGAAACTAAACGCGCCGTATAAGTATAATATATAATGTTACAATATATAGGTATGCGTATTATACGGTGTTACGTCGCGTATAAAAACACGCAGTGATCATTTATTGTAAAACGTAAATCATCCATTGCAATGATGTTGTTAGAAAATTATATTGAACAAAAAATCACTTCGTGCCGTTTTGTTGTTTATAAATAATACAATAAATTTAATTGATAGCGACCTACCTGATACGAGTATTATAGGTACAATCCTGCTTGGTGTCATTTTTAAATCCAATCTCCTTTTTATGCTTTTTCACTCTCGTCAAAACATTAAAAATTTATGTATACCTGCCTAATGTTGTTTTACGATCATTATAATAATATGGTATTACATAAGGTTTATAATATTATTACAATCTATTCAAAAAACACCGCCGACAAAGCGCGCGATCGGTCGAGGTGGCATCAATTAAATCGGTCGGTGGGAGGATGGGCGACGTTAGAGTATAATTTCAACAAAAAAAAGATGGTTTGACGACCGTAACGCGGTCTAATAAAATAATAATTTATTACTTCGGGCACACAACTCCCAGCATTGAATCAGAGCTATTAAAGCACGATCATCCGATATAATAGTCATAATAGTATTGTAACCAAAAATGGTATTTTAAAAAAATGTCTACACTATATATGCTTATATGATTGACATAAAGACTACCTATTAATATATTACACAGCTAAAAAGTTTGTATATTTGAACGCGCTAATCTCAGAAACTAATGGATCGATTTCAATAAAAATTATATCAATCGATTCTTTGACACTTTGACGATGTCTTTTTCCAATCTATAGTTAGATGGCTCAAACATAAATTTTACTACGACTCGAGGAAATTAAATATGTTTTTGCTTATGTTTCTAATGCAGGTTACAAAAATCAAAAATCGGTATAAACTAGATAACACATAATGCTATGTGATTTTTTTTTTTAAATAAAGAAAACAATATTTAATTTATGTACCTAAGTTATTGTATGTCGTACCTTAGATTATTACTCAAAAACTACTCGACCAATTCTAAAGAAAGATTTAGAGATCGTTCTTAAAGAGTTATAAATATTTCAAAAAATAATTTGAACCACTTTTGAACATGTACGGAGTTCTATATCAAATCCACTGCAGCTGATTGTTCATATCGGTTCAATAAGTTTGTAAAGGTAAGTATATCAATGTCGATTTACTCCTTGAACTGAATGTAGGTACACTAAAACTGATATCTCAGTTTATAACATCATATTTTATGTTTATTTATTTTTTCCAGTTGAAAGGTAATTAACGTTCTTGCTCCTATAATAAAAAATTGCAATTGTTTAGCATTTCAAAAGTCTATTCAGTATCGAAAGCTGGAAGAAAAAGATCTTACCGCATTTGAAAATATAGATCATCCTTTCCCACGTTTTACCCACGGCAAGCGGTGTTTGTTTCTGTCTACCGCTTTGCATACTTGTATACGTTTTACGTGCTTTTGCGATTCCAGTCCAAACTTGCACACTGCGTAGATTATAGAAAAATGACAATATTATTAAAGTAAGTACTTGTTTTATTTTCACGGATATTATGTATATACACGACGTCTCGTCTCATCTCATCCTTCTGTGTTTTTTTTTTGCAGGTGCACACACATATCGGGCGACTCTGAAATCTGAGTGGCTTTTTTACGCGTACGTCCATTATATTATATTGTTGTCGCGACGACGGTTCGAAACAATAATAATATTGTAACAATATAAAATATTATAACGCGAGATGCGACGTAATACAATGGAATTCAATGGACACGCGTTATGACGATTTGTTATGGCCCCACAGGTTTAACGGGCGGTGACCGCGACCATGGTGTATGGTGGACACTATTGCCGTATTACCTATGTGTATATAATATATATTATGTAGAGAGACGAGGCTGCGTGCACACAACCGAATACGATAATAATATGCATACTGACATATACTGTAGAATATATAGAGTGATGATAGAGCTTATAATATATACATTCAGGCAATAAACTGCAACAGCATCATGCAGTGTGCCTAATTAATCTACTATAATTCGCTTTTATAGATCGATTAATTTAACGAGTAACGAGTCAGTTTTGAATATTGAATTTTAGATATTGGCTTTCACAGTCGCGTATATTAATAAATTATAATGTGAGTAAATTGTGTGCGCACTGAGCATATTGTTTATGGACAGGTTGTATGCCGGAACTAGGAAGCGAGTGCGGTGTATAACGTGCAACACTTTCGCGTCTTACGTTGCGAAAGCTTTCAAAAAAATTTCCAACATTATAATAGTCGTTATCACATGACACGCGTATACACATTGTACATAACGGATAACGTGTACATTGTCACAATGTTTATAGAATCTCAGTGAAGACTGAATTCCCTATTCTTAAACAAACTTCCTATGTGATATTATAAAATTAATCAATTTGTGGACATGTTGTAATAAACCTGTGGCAGATTTAGTTAAAGACTAGGTGACCGGGGAGGTTTAACCTAACATTACACTACTTTTAACTGAAAATCGAACACAGATTAAAGAGGTCTTTCTCTAAAGTAGTGGATTTCGAAAGCACTACACTACTAAAGTTTCAAACGATACAGTATTTTGAGTAGACAACAAAATAAGCAAGCCCCTACCCTCTCTCTCTCAAAAAAAGATTTTTACATTAGATTATTCGTTATTATAATATAGTCAGGGGGTATTTAGAAATATTTTAAGGGGGGGGCATAAACAACAAGTTCAAATTTGCGTACATGGGGCGTAGAGTTGTAAAATATCTCATATAATAAAAAATAAGTATAAAATACGGTGAATGGGGGGGGGGCACGGGCACACCCCTGAATACAGTATAAGTATACATTATTGTTTTGTGACTAATACATTATTACGATGATGATGTTTTTATTTATTTTTTATCAATGAAATAATCGAACTGCGTTGCCTCGAATCTTATCGTACACAATTATTAATCTGTATCCGACATAATAATCAAATAGTTTATGATTTATGTAACTGGTTGTTAGGTCGCGGCCGATCGTAGGCTGTCGCCTTTGATCGATAACGAGACGATAAAAATAATAATTCTTACTAAACACCGTCTGTATCACGAAAGTCGAATTAGTGGTACCTAATTGTGTATTTGTGCGTGCAAGCGATGGAAGTTGGAAATTCGTAAGGCCCGGAGAGTAGGCGTTACTGCCACCCATCTCTAAATTTGACCACTCGTCCGGTGTCTGTCGAGTCCACGTCCGCCGATGGGACCTATACTTATCACGATTACTATACATCAGATTCGATCCGTGTAAATCGATTAATATTATAACTATCGTATGTATATAGGTACTCTTCTTTCGTATACACACACATCACGCGACGGTCCAGTAAACGATGCTGTATATTATATAGTCTCGAAACAGTCGAAACCGTCTTTTCGTTACGATGCGTACCTACAGCGACCATATCATATATTACAATATTATCTCACAGTATTATTGTCACAGCCGTACGACTGTTCGGCGATGCTGCCGCGGTGTTCGACTTTTTATTTATTTTATGATCGGAATCCGCTCATCACCCTGTATACCGGCACAATGGTCGCGTTACGTAAACGGATTGTTCTGAGACGGTGGCGGGAGCAACGAGCCAATGTGTCGTGTATATATGTATTTGTGTATGTGTGTGTGTGTGTGTGTGTGTGTGAGTGGCGACAGAGTGGCGGCCGTGCACCTGCATACTCGTCGCTCTGCCACCTAGTGGAATGCGTTCCCACAACAATCCGATACACTGGCCACATCCACTGACCCTCCCCGCCGAGCTCCGCGCCCCCTTACCGCTTCGTCCGATAGTTTGCCGCCGCCACAACTATATATACATACGTACGTACATTCATACATACGTACATACGTACGCACATAAATAGTAAATACCGACCGACCTCTGCGATACGACCGTGTCCATATTATAAATATGTACGCAAGTCCAACTCCGTCTCGACCGTCATCACACATCCTTGCGCGCTTAAAATAATATAATAATTTCTCTCTTTCGATCTCTTTGCCGCCGCAGAGTCGCTTTGACATAACGTCAAAACTGCGACTTTCCAACCCGAATATGACGACGTATGATGTCACGTAGGTGTGCATTTCATTCGCCGCATTACCTCCGGTCGATCGCACTGCAGCAGATTGAGCACAAAATGTGTTTCGAGAAAGTTTGATTGAAAAAATGCAAAATCTTTTGGAACAAAACGTGTTGTCCATATCTCAACGTTTTAGACTTTTCAGAGCTAATCTTACAGTTTTATCATCAGTTCATATCAATTGGTAATCTTATTATGGTTTAGTCCACTACTATACTGTAGCTTTATAGTAAACACTCTAGGTACGTACAATTTCGACTATAATTTATTATTATTTTTTCGCATTTTCCAGTTTTTTTTTTTTTTATAAATTATAATTACACAAGTGTACAATAATGAAATAATAAATTAATATCGGCGTGACTTGTTATAATATATAAATTTAAAATCGTAATCATAATTTAAACACGATTTCTACGAGCATATTTTTTTAGATATTTCTTGTGCATTAACGCATAATATTTATATGTCCTGTGATCTTTTAGTGCACTTAAATCCGAGCCCTAAACTCATTACAATATCGTATATGATATATGTACTGATTTTAAAACGCCACCACCGCAACCGTACTAGACTTGAGTAGTACTTTCCTTACAGTCGTCCTCCTCTTCGTCCTCATATATTCGTCCGCCGCCGCCGCCGCCACCGCCACCGCCGCCGCTGTTGGCGCCTTCACCGAACAACAATTGCGTTTATTGTACTCTCCGGCGCGCCGTGTGAATAGAATATTATTCACATAATTTTCATCGCGTCCCCTTTTGTCCCCGCGTTCAGGTATTTCATATGCGTTCGCGTGAATGTGTGTGTGTGTGTGTGTGTGTGCGTGTAGTTTGTTTTCGATTATATTATTATTATTATTATTGTACGACACCGCACAGTGTCAGGTGTACGCACGCCCACAACACTATGTCTTATATACATATACGTTTAGTGTGGTCCGAAGGAGTGGTGGCCGAAATTCCGTGATTTTACGGGTTGTAAACGTAGTTATTTAACGAGATTCCCGCGCTCGCCGAGACAATACACCCTCGATACCAACGACGAGGGCCGCGCGATTTTTGTCTTTTCCTTTTTTATTTTTTTTGTCTTTATGACTCACTCAAATGTCTTATTAAATATTTACAAAAATGCGTAATAATAACGATATAATATATTTTATAAATGCGTCATACAATCACAACAAAAATACGAACATTTCCGATACAAGCGGTATATAGGTTTTGTTTTTGATAACATTTTGTAGATATGTATATTAATATTAATATGATTAATAAATGCTTTTCAAAATCTAAATATACAGGTTCGTATTACTTGTGTTATGATATTTATAATAATATATCATACAGCGTTGAATGGTGAAAAACCTATAAAGATATACTATTAAGGTATCTAGTAGTATATTATATTATTATTTGATCACTATACTATATCACTAACGAATTACAGAACAAAAATCGATTTACGTTAATGCATTAACATTGGTTATGAATATTAAATATTGGTAGGAACTTGCAATGACAAGAATTTTAACAACACATCATTAGTTATTAGTTAATGGTATAATTATAAGTTATAACCTTCGAACAAGTGACTAACGCCACAGTCGAATCTGCTGAATACAAGTTAAGTATTTGTCGTCTGTCTCGTACGCTGTAAACACGATAAAATAAAACTTAAATTACATAGAAAAAAAAAAACATGCGCACCATTAAAAATAATTGTTAATTCATTTTAGTTGTATAAACGGAGAAATACTATTTTAAGTGTTCACCCAGTTTGTTGTATCCAATGTTCAGCTATAATACGTATAGTACTCGTATACCGGTGTACGTATAAGATAATGCTGTTGTATGAAATTCAACAAAAAAATATTATACTCTTACAAACCAGTGAAATATAATATTATAGTTGTATACAATTTTATCATCGTTGATTTTATTTATAAATAGTGCGTAGGTAGATACTATGAGGTAGATCTATGCTTTGTTTGTCGCTAATCGCTTTAAAGTCGATATACTATCTTTTTGGATCTCGTTGACGAACAACAGACCATATATTGGTGAACCTAATAATTATTATGTTCAACCATAACGATTATATTATACTGTATGGGTATACACAGATTGCCGAAAATTGGTAAATATTCTCCATAAATCGCGAACAGACGTAGAATATATAATTCCGCTAATACGATGCTTTCAAAGTGGCTTACATGTGATTATAAACGCGTGGCATGTATAAATCAATAGATTTTTGAGTCAATATCGCTATAGAGACGTATTGTAGTTTATGAAAAACGAGATGTATGTTTATATTATATATTATAATAGTCCTTGGTCTTAAACGTTCACAATAGGAAAAATCGTAGACGAGGTCGTAAATCACGACGGTAACTATATTATATTATCAGAGATAGGTATATATATATATATATATATATATATATATATATGCGTGCGGTGTTTCTACCCATTTCGTGGTATGTATATAATATTATATAGATGATTGCGGGCGATACACGACCAGCAGACGGTCTATGAATCCACGATCGTATTATGACATGTAATATTATAATACACGGTTTAACGTATATACGATTTAGTAATAATAATAATATATTCTACGACGTTGTTTTATTACGTTCAGACGTCCGCATTCATTATATTATTACTATGTGTATAGTATACATTATTATGATGTACAGGGCTGGCGACCGATCGCGTTTGACGTTTTCGCGTGTCAGCACACATTCCCATGCGGTGGCCCACCCTGTACACACAATAGAGTGCGTATACCTATAGGATATTATTTTCAACGACCGATTGTATCGAACGCCGCTCGGCGAATTTCCTACACATACGTATAATATGATGAATATTAATCAGTGATTACTGCGAGCACTAATCGCGTGCACTAGCTAGACGTCCTGTTTATAATATAATATGCGGTTTGCGAACATATTTCCACCTCCGTTATATTTTTACATTCGCAATAATATAATAGACGATAATACGAATAGGTGGATTTCACGCGGGCGCGTAGGTGTAACCCCCGACCCCCGAGGCTTTTAAATAACCGTAAATTTTCGCCACGACGAGATACCACTACGTCGCATTGACTTTGACCGTTACATTTAAAGTCGGACAGATTGTTTATGCGCACACGCTCGCACGCATTCACTGTGTAGTGCATGACACATTTTGAAAACTGTGCGTCGCGGTCGTGTTTGAGTACGATCGCGTATCTCCGCCCGGCTGTTGTCGACAGCGTATAATATATGTAATAAAGGTGTGATTTCCTGTGATATCTTTGTCGTCGTAACCAAACGGAGGAGGAGTATCCCAAATATGAAAACCGTAATAATAACACATAATGCGCTATAGAACGACACACACATAACATAATAATATTATATATTTATATAAATATGCGCGTTTGCCGGATATTCGCCTCCGCGTCCCGATGATTTTCTTTGTGTGACTGCTGCAAGCTGTTGACTGTGGAATTCCTCTGTATATATAGTCGCCAACAACGCACATCCTTTATATAACATAGTATTGTCTATGACAGTGATTACCGATTAATATTTTTGGACAGTCACTTAAGGGATTCGTGAAGTTTTCGGGAGTTATCGAAAAATAATAAATGTCTTGTCTGCGGGCCAGATAAAGTTCATCCAGAGGTCGCAAGTTTAAAATTGTAATATACCGTAAAAACTTTCAAAGAATGTTATGTATTTCTTATCATATATTCTGCCCCTTCCTCTTCACTCACGCTTATATTGTCGGGATATGTTTTTTAAAAACGTGTGTAATCTGTGTAATCTTGAAACAAGTGATAAAAGATATCACCTTTTTTAAATCATGACACATAAACATAGACATATAATAATATATGACGTAGTTAAAAATAATATTCGTTCGTATTCCGAGCAAGTCGAAATCACTTTACCCGGTAAATAGTGCAGTCTTGGAAACGCTAATCAGCGGAATACATTAACCGCAATAAATCATAAATTCAATATTATTGTATTGTATAATATACACGATTAGTGATAAAACACCAACGGTCAATGCTTAATGAATAAACCACGTAAAAGAGGACAAAATACGGATATTGTATTTTTATTTATTTATTTATTTCGTGTTATCATCGATCTGAAAATAAAGTGTTACTAGTCGCTTATAATGTAAATACCTATTATATAATAAATTATATTCATACCACGGGTATATACGATTGTACCTATTGATGTTATAAAACTTAGTGGAATTATTTTGAAATATGCAAATACTTTATGACGTACCTAATTGGTTTTTATAATATATACTCATATGGTACCTATCGGGCAATAGCTTTAGTTCTTTGTCACACACTCATGATGTTAAGTGTAAATTGTTTGTTTTTTTAAAGGTACCTATAAGTATTATTTGTACAGTATTACCACCGTACGCACGTCGTTCGATGGAGACGTTTACTCGCTAACTGCAATAGCAACACGGGAATTATGCAAATTATACTCTTAACACTTTTTCACATAGCGCACATAAATCATGTATGGCGGAAAACTAGGCGCACAAGCTTTTTAAGATGTTGTTTACACGACTACACGCGGCGACGTTAAATTTTCCGAAAATCGCTAAAAATCGTAAAAACGATAATTATTTACCCGTGTACAGCGTACACGATAATATCATGTGAGCAACGTATATTACAGGACGATGATAATATATGTTTACGAATTTTGAACTTGAAAACATGACGTATGGTGGAGATAAGTCGCTGCGGCACTCGTGAATATTTATGAGGCCATTAAAATTCGAGTCCGTGAGTGGAATATACATACATATTATAGAAATGATATATACCGGCGTACCCTGTAGTGTGTGTGTATATATATATAGGTACGTAATATTATGTTCTATAACGCGTACCTATGTCGTTTCACTCATTAACGGACCATCGAGATCGGTTGTGAAAAACGTACAGGAATAATGAAATATTACGTATGGAAAAGTTTAATGATTTTTAATAATATAAACACTGCACACATACACAGACCATGATGTCGTGTTTGGCGGCACATAATAATAATAATAATATATTATAATATTATATGGTATTCACGTATAGGACGGGGACGAACGCTGTTGCATAGATCGGTGGCGATGCAGGTAGATTCGTATATGTAGTAGGTATACGTATATTGATAGAGGTAATATATTATAATATTATGGTGAACTAACAAGTGGGTATAATATAATATTAAGGAAAAAAAAATAACGCGCCCGGGAAAACGGGCGCTAAGAATATCGATATATAATATTATCTCATAGCGTTGCACGTGTTCGGAATATAATATAATCTGATATTTTTTACAACAATGATATTATTACTATTATTATGTCGTCTGTCGTCGTCGTCGTCGTGCCCGCGCTCGTACAGCGTTTTGTCGTAGTCGTCGTGTTTTCTGCGTTCGTTCGAATAAAAATCACAATAAGCGCGTTTATATATTATAATATTATAACAACTGCGCGTATATAATACAATAATAAAAAATATATTACTCGTGTGTGTGTGTGTACCTACTACGGTGGAGAAGAATTCGTAAATGTATATTCATACAGGGTGGGCCGGGCGTTTCGCCGCGCGTTCTCACGAGTCAGCCTTTACGGGAAAACTCGAGGATACCACTCTGTATACTATAAAAATATATCCGGCATCGGCGCGTATGATAATTTTTTTGTTTGTTTCTTTTTCTCTCTTTTTTTTTTTTTTTATGTTTTTTCGTCGACGACGACGACGACTACGACTACGGCGCGCGGTCAAGTACGGGGTGCCAGGAGACGTTTATCAGTGACCGTGACATGTGGCGGGTTATTATTATTATTGTTTGTGGCGCACACGTGTTCAACAATCATGGCTTGTTAACAAAATATTATCTACCAGGCAATTCCACACGAACAGACACAGACATACTCACTCGCACACACACACACACACACACACACACTCACTCGCGCGCGAGCATACCGGCACCGCACCTATTAAAAAAAATACATATACTAATATTATTCCCTCTGCCACGCCGACACGCTCGAAGTGTATATACACACCACCACGATACGCGTAGTCGTACGGGGCAAGACGTTATGGAAATGAAGTCGTTTTCAAAAACGCGTCGCACACCTGTGACCTCTTTACGGGGGAAAAGAGAGAAAAAACCGGGTACGACGACGGTCAAGAATACAATATATAATATAATATAATAGTACACGTACCTACGGCGTTTACATACATATTATATTGCCGATGACTGCGTCGTGATATAATAATATTATGCATTATTGTCCAATGCGATATGGGAAAACGCCGAAACTCGATTTTACACAAACGTTTTCAATATATGTATTATATTATCGTGGTGAACCGTGTGGAACGATTTCAGTGTTGGTCGGCACTCGGCACTATGTCAGAGCTTCGCGTGTAAAAAAAAAATGAATATTTATTAATAATATTATTATAATACACGTCGTTTTAATATCGCATAAAAAATGTACGATGTGTTTAAATCATTAATCGATGATAATATTAGTAAGTATTACAGCTTATTAATGGTTGTTAACGGTGTAGAAAACACAGATTTTTCTGATAGTCTGTATATATACATTATTTACAACTAGGGTAGTTGAGCCATTAAATTTTATGTTATCTCGTTAGTTCTTCAAATTTCCACCGCGTAATTCAAGGTCCATTACCCAGCACCTGTGTCTTAAAAAAGTCACAGATGAATTCTATTTATACTGTTTATTAAACCTCTGTATAGTGTAGTGTATAATATGTGAGTTCCTATATGTATAGTACCTATTTATTATGTACTTAATGTATAAACTTATCCAAATTTCTGAAAAATAATTTTTCCTTTCTGGTCATCAAGGTATGGACAATAATAAGCTATATATTCTAGTAATTCTTGTTAATAGAAAAAACTTAAAACCCATTTTGAGAAGTTTGGATGAGTTCTGCAAATTTATAATTACATTTTCTATTCGTCAAATTTATTGTACGAACAAAAAGTAGGATTACACTTAATTAATACAATACTATAGTATGTATTATGTGTTTATTTGTAATTTTTATTTTATTTTTAGACATTAGTATCTACTACAACAAAACCTACTAACATTGGTCGCTCATAGACCACATACCAATTTTGTTAAAGTAGCCTTAATTAAAATGTCATAAAGCAAACGAATACGAATATTATTAGCTATTGCATCATATTACTCACTTACATTAAGAGCGTAAAACCGAGCACACCTATAAATTATTATAGTGTCGAATATGTTAAATACTTAAATACTTTATATTTTATAAAGTTTTCGGCAAAAAAAAACCTAACTGAGTCACGTTTTTGCTGTAAAATATTGTAGTTAATAATAAAATATAATACTACATACATTTTAATATATTAAACTGTGACGTAAATTGAATTTACTGACAAAACCATAACTAAACAAATTCAGAGTAAACGAAGTGTTCGAAAATCAAATTACACTTCGAAGGGTAATTTTTTTTTTGGTCAACGTTAGCAGTGTTAATAACTTGAACTAAATAGTTTTATAGAATAGTAAAAACTGTAGCGTACACAACATTATATATTCAAATTAGCTAGGAAACATAGATTTTTTTTACCATAATAATATCATGTTTTAAATATTTTCCTGCGGGCTGTTATACGATTATCTTATGGATACCTGTAAAATTTAAACATTTTAAACTATTCTTTTTTCACAACCATTAAAACACTGTAAATTATGTCTGGAAAGTACTGTCGGTGATTATTGGAAAGTTATAAGAACGATGTGCCTATTAAATTTGTTTAACGATCATGTTCTAGCGTTCTATAATGCTGACCGCTCCGCCGTTTCTATAATATGATGTGTTTGATACCTATAAACTTCAAACGAGAGACCAAAAAAAAAAAAAAAAAAAAAATCATAGTTTAAAAAAAATTCCGTCCTATCCTAAATATAAGTATCGCAATCAACAGCAGTGTAATATACCAATGCGGTTTGATACATCACACTGTAATTATATTATATAAATAGCATACACGCGAAATCTATACACAGCTGCATGTGCTGGAGCTAAACGACGCGATGGTCGCGCGCGAGTATATAATAATATATGTATATTCGACATTTTTTAACGGTCGCGACACGGAGCCCGGTGCAGGTACAGGGGGGCTGCGTGGCGTTAAACTCGGTAGCGACATATAATATAATATATAATGATACTATTATTGTATACATATAGTGCGTTTTTCCGGGAAGCGCACACGAGAAATCACGGCGCAGCTGATCGACCGGACTCGCGGGGAAACGCTGCTGCAGATGTACACAATATATAATATGCAATAATATAATAATATTATATTATATACATATTATTCATATTTCATAATATATATATACACGCGGAGGAGAGGTGCGTATAAACAGTGTTTTCGTGTGGGGTAGGGGCGATGATATTATAATATTATGTCTAGTCGTCGCGCCCGATGCATGCGCAAAGGCCCCGCGCGTGCAGTGCAGCTGCATCGGCAGCAGGAACTCTGCAGCGCACATACGTGTGTGTGTGTGTGTGTGTGTGTGTGTGCTGCGCGCATTTATATTACGGTGGCGGTTCGACGTCACCGGTGTGGTTTTGTCGGGTTTTTTTGTCTTTCGGGGGTCGCGTTTCCCACGGCGGCTGCTGCAGCTGCGCCGGTGGAGGGGCGCACGCATGGCATTTCACGTATATATACGCTGCAAGGGCAAGGTGCGCGCCTCCGGGTCCGGTCGCGCGGTCTGCGTGTGTGTGCGACGCGAGTTTCGCAAGCTTTTTACCCTTGTGCCATACACATTATCGTAGACAATAAACGCGACTACGCGGGGGGTAACCCAGTTCCTCTGTGTGTATAATGTATAGTGCGCAATACTCGACCGACATTACGGTTCACGTGAACCCGCCAAAATCGATCTGCTGCGCAGACAGCGCGAGTATATATAGGTAACATCACATACGTAGGTACTACCCCAACCGACTATTATATAATAATAGTATTTTGTCAAGTTTAGCCGCGTCCAAACTAGGATTTTACGTTTTCCCGCCACAGTCCACAGCTGCAACAATTCTGCACCGTCCCCGTGATTGCCGACTGAACACTTTCTGTTCAATAAATAATAAGCAGTCTTATATAATTTCTGCGATTAAAACGTTTTTTAATTAGATGTATTCGATGCGTTTAGGGTTCATTAAGTTATTAAAAGTCCGAGTAAGCAAAGGGCAAAACCATATATTATTTACAATTCCTCGTCCTTTGACCCTAACCTTGGACAATTGTAAATCTTATATATACTTCACACTTGAGACTTTAGAAATGATCAGGAATCGTGTATGTATACTTTATACCATAATACATATATGTCAACTTAAATACAATTGAATGCTATTCAATAGGGACAATTTTAATCGTTTTAAATTACAAATAAGCACATAAACAAAAACAAAAAAAAACAATACGGGCAATGTTTAATTTTTTCTAAATCATCTATTTACAATATAATAAATTACTCCTCTTCGCCCTATTTTTAACATTTTATTCCAAAGATCATTTTAATGAAGTAGTCCGATTATTATTCCAAATAATTTTAAAACTATTTTACCCAAGTCTGCAGACATTAATATAGTATTTCTAAACACGAATGAATGTAATACATAAAGACCGTCTTATACATTTATATAATAATATAACAGACGACCCCAACTGTCGCCGATGTGTATGTATTATTATATAATGTTGTATGGGACGAGGATAACGAAGTCATATGTTTGATTTATTTATTTGATGTTTTTATCTATAATATTACAGGAATTGACTGTGCAGCGTATCAAAACATATGGATTCGAGACGAATACAAATTTATTGGGGTTTATCATCTATTTTTTTTCTGGTTGTCGTTCAATTTTGTTGTACAGATGTGTCGGAAGTAGTGTTTCATATATGTATAAACATTTTACCGTTTTATTTAACTATAGCGCAACGCTGCTGCACGTGCACTATGATTGTGGCGCACATATAGAGACGTACTGTAAATTATGACCTTTTTGGTCAAACACTCGGAATGGACGGAATGATAAATAATATTATATTTATAGCGAATTCGATCATTATTCGTAATATAATACAGAAAACGAGCTATAGTGTCAGTACTCGTACATAGTTTGGAGTGACTATGTATTATATACTCAATAATTAATTTAGTACATCGTTACTGCAGAAACGTTCTAAAATCAATAATTCCGATCGTTATAATATTGTCATCGAAGGCGATCGGGAATCCTATATTGTTATTATATAGGTATATACTGCCCCGATAATGTCGTCTATCATTGATTAACAGGATCCTTTATAATATAATATATACTAATTTGGAAGCCGTTGGAGCGAATATCTGTTATAATTGTGTAAAAAAATGTAGTTTTTTTCTAGTCTGCTCGTTATTTTTGCCGTTTTCCCTTGTAAGGGATTTCGTAAACGTGATGTGTACAGACATTATTTTGCTACGTCACGTGTGCATTGCTGCGGTGATCGTCGAAATGTGTTTTTTCTTCGTCGCTTGCTCTGCACGCATATTCCATGAGATAAAAATATATATTATGTAAAGAGGAAAAAACACGTGTCTCCGTCGTCATTATTTGGACACCGTAAATTTCCGAAGACGGCGACGGGTGCGCCGCACATATATTATAACAGCACATATTATTATCTAACGTCTCACAGCAGTTAGGTACAATATTATATATACACACTATTATATTATTATATAGCAATAATAGCTGAAACTGATACTTTACTTAATACGTTATTGTCGTTATTTATGCATGTCTACACTGACGCTGCATTCAGTGTCGAACACTGCATGTTGGATTCAGGTGAGGGGAGAGGAAGTGTCGAATCTATTTTCGCGTGCATTTAATCAAAATTAAACAGGATATATAATTAACTAAATAGTTGTAGAAGAGGGGTAAAGCTCACAATACTGGGTTTAAGCGCTATGAAGATATAAAAAAAGTTCATATCATTTGCATACTAATATCATAATTTGATGTATTTCAAAATATTTAATCGTCAATGATCTATAAAGTGTACGTAAAAAATCCTACAATATTAATTAACACATTTATTCAGAATAAGAATCGTTTTTGTAAAATCCATTATCACTATGGTACAAATACTACAAATTATTACAAATATTTACCATAAGTACTAACCACTAACAATATATAATATGAATAATATGATATGTACCTATAATAAGTAATAACTTATAGCACAAAAATGGTCTAGCGATCTATCATAATCAGTCATGACTCACGACTGATATAATATAGCATAATATAATTGTCGATAATTATTATACATTTGTCGGTTTTGAAAGATAGAATTCTTCTACCACATTTAATATCTTATGAATGTAGCACACAAGCATTATAGGGATTTTGGTGATTTTTTTACGCTACGATTTATTTTTTTTTTCATTTAATTTGGCGTTATGTCTTGCGCCTAAATTCCGCCATATTTTTTTTATTCTACGCCCGCAAAAAAATCCTCCGTGACTACTTCAATTACAGTTTTCTATATATATATATATAATCTAGTGGGTACCTGTAATGTTTTTAATGCATTTAATATTTTTCATAGTTAGCTGGTATATTTCGTAAGAAACGCACTCAGAAATACCGCACAACATAATATACTGTGGACTATAGTACAAGTATATGTATTAGCTATGCTATTTTATATACAATATATATATATATTAATCCTGATAACATATTATGGCGATAAGCCATATAAGATATAAATATTATGCATATATACGAGTTCAACAAACCGCATTTAGTATATGATACTATTATCATTATTATAATAACGAATAACGATCGATGTTGTTTCACTACGCATGTATGTGTATATAATATACGAGCTATATGGCTATAAAAAAAAAGTGCATAACAATGAACTCAATGAGGTCGCTGCACAACAATTTCACGATTCACGAGAGATTAACATTGAACAGTATGTACAACAATAAACAAAACTCACGGTAGTGTTGTACCGGACGACACCCTTTTTGTGTAAATTCTAAATAGGTATCGTATATAATAGGTATAATATTATGACGATTTGAGGAATAATATCGTATTATGTAATGAATATTATCTGATTATCACGGCGTATACCTATATTTATTATACATTCCGCATAGAAATAATGTTTAATAAACTGCGGTTCATATCATTCTTATCACAAATCTGTTTCGTAAAATTTTGGAATACTTTTACAAATATACAACTCCAGAGTCCAGACGATAATGATGCATAAAATATCACGGCTGTTGCACCTAAATTGCAGCACGTTAAAATGATGATATGGGTTTGACGTATAATGTAATATTACATTAATAGTTTAATAGTATATAGTTATACTCTCTCATGGCCATGTGTACATGAATATTGTTCGTTGAAATTTGTTATTGTTTTATTGCTTCCCAGTAATATTATAATGCAACTGACATGCAAATAATTACGGTATAATATATTATACATTTATACACCTCAAGGAAAATCTACCTATACATGTTATATAGGAGTCTACATATTGTAATACACTCGCGTACGGCGTATATTACATTATCATACACATTTATAACATAGGACGCATACCTATGTAGTATTTCACAACGAAATAGAATGTTGGCGATTCGATGTAAAATATAACTTTTGCATTAACATTTCAAATGGATTCTGACGTCTTCGGAGAAAATACTTGAGTCGTATTTATGCGTATATGATGAAGCGCCACAGAGTTTCCTCGTATGATACAGCAATATTGTATTTATAATGAACACAATATAAAAAAATGACCTACATAATACAATACATGCGATAATAATAAAATATGAAGAATGAAGACATTGCGTATATTATACTATCAAGTATTTGGTAGCTTCCAAAGTTAATATTGTTATACGCAACGTCACAACGCGATAAAACTAATTTATGCATAATATACCTAATATGTGACGCACTGATAAAAAATAATGATTATTTGATAATGATATGCAAAAGTCGTGAAAAATACACAGAAATCTAAATATATTATTATTATATCTGTTACAAATATTATTTGCGTTTGAATTTTAAAATATACATTTTTATGTCATGTTTATGTTCCATAGATCAAAATTAAACTAAACACAGATTAGTTGAATGCATAACATAGTTTATACTTCAGAAATCAATAGTCCATTTCGTGTGTAATTTATCATGCATGCAAACAGATGAATCATTTATTGATTCAATTTTTTTTTTTCGATAACAATACTGAAATATGCAAAAACATAAACGAAGTTAAAATGCATTCGTCGCAACAACGTATTATAATATTATTACAGATACACATATATAACACAGTTTTAAGTGACACCATGTCGTTACGTATGTATAATATGTATATTGTATAATATTTCCGATTTGACGATATAATTTTAAAACTAAAAAAAAAAATCTACATTAGGTATATGTGCATAGTTCGTATACCCATTAAGAATCCGCGTGTTATTAAATTATATGCATTTATATATTATGTTTATTAAAAATTAATAATAAACCAAAAATAAAAAAAAACCATATTATAATACTTGTCTATCGTACGTTTATATTACAATATACATTGTACACGAAGGTCGAATTCGCATAGCACCGTCGGCGGTGCAGTACACAAGTAAAAGTGACTTGAGGGGCAACTTTACATACACACACACACACCGTGAGTCCCGTATATCTCTTATATTAAATCGGATCATAATAATCTAATAAAAAAAAAAAAAAAAAATAAAAAAACGTATATAATAATATAATATGAGAAAAACCGTATACGTTATGGAGAAGAGACTCATCTACACACACACACACACACACACACACAGCTTCGTCGTACACGTGCACACACATAATACTATGTATATGCTTATAATAGGTATATATATATATATATAGGTGGATAAAGTGTATATACCAGTTGGTGTTCCCACGCCAACTAGCCCGTTCGGTCCGGTCCGCTCTTTGAGATAACCGGGTATACGAGTGCGGTGACGGATGGGTGGTGGGTGGCGGGGTAAAAATCCTCTGTGGTATTTTTCGGTGGCCGCCGCCGCCGCCGAGGCAGGTGTCAGGTGTGCGCGTCGTCGTCGTCGTCGTCGTCGTTTTTGTATAGGCGGCGGCAGCGGCGGCGGCCGTGCGTGCGAGCGCCGCCGCGCTAGTCTCTTTGAAATCCATTCAATCTCGTCCACGGCCGCCGCGACGGGCGTGGCCTCCACCGGCGTTCCCCCACCCACCGCCGAGCTCTATAAATACCACCCGACCGGGACGGGCCGTCCGCAGTCGCAGTACACCGTTCTTCGCTCTCAGACCTCGTCCGTCAACTACAACCGTATAATCGTAATATTATTATTATTATTATTATTATAATATTATTATCGTCGTCGTCTATAAAAGCGAAGGATCGATCTACTGTGTTTAAATAACGTAATATTTGTTAACGATACATAATATCGTCGAAAAGTGCTCTCGTGTGCGTTACACTCACGTCGTTCGTGTCGCGTTCTACAGTTTTTTCGACCGTCAACGCCGAGCGTGAATTAAATTTTTTTCGCGTACCCACACGAGTTCGTTTCGTTTCGTTTCAATCCGAAAACAGCAGCGACCATGAAATCCTTACCTTTGTGCCGCAACAACAACAACAACAACAACAGCAGCAGCAATAACAGCAACGGAGGTTCGACCGGACCCGCGGTGACCGGCGGCCGAGTGCACCGCAAGCGCGGCGACCTGGAAGACGAGAAGATCCAAAAGTACCTGTCCAAGCTCAAGGACTTGGTGCCGTTGATACCCAAGGACAAGAGGATATCCCGGCTGGAGGTGATCCATCACGTGATCGATTACATTTGCGACCTGGAGGACATGCTGGAGAATCACAGGTCGGTGAACGCGGACGCCGTACACTCCGCTGCCGCGGCCGTCATGCTTTCGTCCTCTGTGGCCGCCGTCCGGCAACCGTTGGGAATCATATCGACGCCGAACGCGCTGGCCGCCGCCGCCGCAGCCGTCGCCGTGGCCGCACAACCGCAGTCGTCCTCCGAATCGGTGAGTTGAGGTCAAATTATTACGAAAGCAATATATGAATAAAAAAAAACACTTCTCCACCACGACACTCCTCCTGGCACTCGCGATAACGCTGTCGTCGTAAAACGCTCATAAATAAATAATCGAAACATTATATAATATTTTAATATTATATACCGCGATTATTTAGGTGACCGTTGTACGCGTCAAGTTGGATATCATGATAATGATGGTATCGCCCGCCCGCACCACTTTCTCTATTTGGGAATTTCACCGTTCCGTCCGCCTATGATAGAGTTTTAATCGTTGTCCACTTGTGACCTCCCCTACCTACCACACATGCACACACACATGCACACGATTATCACGACCATTGGTTTTGTTGCGAAATTATTGTGTACTTATTTTTTTGTTTGTTATTGTGTTTTCAGACCATGTCCCCTTCTTCTCGGGCACAAGACAAGCTGTCGAGTTCGTCAGACACGAGGGCCGTTAGCTGTTAAACAAAACGAACAATCAAATATTAAAGAGATGTATCGTCATACTATTTCAAAAAAACAACACACGACACACTGTACGTAAACCAAACAGAAAATGAATAATTATAAAAATAAAACGTCGCCCGTCTACGCCGCAGCAGCCTGCAGTGACCAGTAACCGTACCGAGGAACACCGTTTGTCCAACACACAAGTATATAATATACTTATATATATTTATATATGTCTGGAGAGAGAGAATACGTTATGTATACACATACATTCCAAATAGATTCGCCATACTCTCGGTAGTTGACTCGGTTCTATCCGTTTCGTCGGATAGCGCGTTTTTTCTCGCCCACCCCCTCCCCGACACTGTACAGTTTAGGTTTAAGTCCTAATTGTTATTATTATTTATTATTATTTTATTATTATTATTATTATTATATCATTATTTTTTTTTCGTTATGACTGTGATCCTATCAATATGTAGTCTAGGTTTTAGTATTTATCTATTATCATAATTATATTATTGTATGTAGACGTCTAGCTCTAGCAGGTATATAATCTTACTACGGTAAAAAAAAAATTAACAAAATGTTTATTTAAATATAGCCCTATTTATATGTCAAACCGGGTGGATTTCGAGACCCGAATCCTATATAGAAATATTATGAAGAAGTCCATTATATTATGTTAAAAACAAAAAAAAAAAAAAACAAAAAAAACCTTAACACAATATCGTATTATATTATTGTATAATATATTATAGGGACTACGCGTATATATATTATATTCAATAAACATATATTATTATTATATATATATTTATATAAGCCCACGGCGTACCTTTGCGTTTTTCTCGTCTTTGTACATTATTATTTTTCTCTTTTGTTTTCTTTTATTAAATGATTTATATTGTTTGGGTATATATTGATTACTTGAGTTATTACTTAGCTTTTAATTCAATCATATTATAATACGATTTATTACAAACATAAAACTTCGATTTGTTCATTATTTCTCGCGTTTCCTACATGTATTCGTTCCTGTGTACAGAGATATAATTGGTACGGTTTGCTACTACTACTTATGATAATAATTATCTCGTTTACTATAATATGTCTTATAATATTCATCCAATGCAGTCCACAGTGATTTACGTAAGTACTATTTCTTCTACTATATAATATTGTATACATATATAGGTGATGTATCCACAGGTTGTGACATTTTTGACGCATGACGGTCGATTTTCACGCCGGTTTCGGCCTCTACGGCTGCATTATAGACAGTAAAGTCGTAGACGAGACGAATAATACATTACCTATATAATATTATTGTGGTGTCGTTGTACGTTGTGGCGCATAGCAGTCGTCATCGTCACTCGTCTCGCGAAAAAAAATCGGTTCGAAGGCGTTTTGCACGCGTGTTGGTATACACCTATTGTGATATTGTATACAATATATATCGTGTATATCCGCCGCCGTGTCAGGGGTTCGCAACTTTCTAAAAAAAAAAATAATAGGTGTGCGTCGCAATATCATAATAATAATAAACGTACATCATCGCAGGTAGGTTCTTGGAGGTATATTATATGTATATAGTGTATATGTATACATTTACGCATAGCTTTATGCCGCGTGTGTTTTGTACGCCTTCGTGCGTCTGTATAACATATTATTGTGATATCGTGTTGTTATTAATTATTTTTGCGTTGTTGCCTGCGAGTCGCGACTCGTTTAAAAACAATTTCCCGCCGCGGAGCGTATCGCCTCTATACCGCAGTCGTCGTGCACGGCAATAATTGGGCCTGCAAGCATATACCATAGGTAATACTTATGCCGGAAGGTATATCGGCACGAAAAACAAGACGATAA
Source organism: Rhopalosiphum padi (assembly GCF_020882245.1). Taxonomy (NCBI): domain Eukaryota; kingdom Metazoa; phylum Arthropoda; class Insecta; order Hemiptera; family Aphididae; genus Rhopalosiphum; species Rhopalosiphum padi. The sequence goes on along the minus strand of NC_083598.1, from coordinate 2,707,480 downwards.
AACGACGTTTCCGACACGCTTGCAGTATCGTACAGGATGTTCGTTTTTATTTTTTCACCGGACGCTATTCGATTTTGATTTTATATTGACGTATACGTTCAGTGTAAAATTAAATAGACAGATGAGGAAAACAATTAAGAGGATATAGCGCAATATTCATTATCTATTTCTCTCTCTCTCTCTCTCGGGCTCGCATGAAACATATAAAATCACGTATAAAATCGTGTTGTACAATTACACATCGGTATTATTTTTTTGACTAAAAAAATGAAATTAAAAAAATCTTTAATAAATAGATGTTAAATTTGTTTTGAGACGATGTTTATTGACTAATCAACGTGACAAATTAAAATATTCCCTATCATTTTTGTAAGAGGTGACTATAGTGCTCTAAGATTCCTCAAAAACGAAAAAAATATGATTTCGCGTGAATGCGTTTCGTTTATGTTCCTCGTCGTGGGCCAGAGAGATAAAACGAACGAAGCATTAAAAATTATTAAATTGTTATTTATGTATACATTGCACATTATTCTGTTGATCAAATCGTTACATTATAATTAACTTTGCAACGCATAACACGATTACGACAAACTATGTGGCGCTATGCTATATTTTATCACCACTAACATAAATGGGTACCAATCTCAGTGACTTATAGACTTGTTCCAATATATTCAACCACCACCTTAGTCTCTTTTCTCTTCAATAATATTATTGCTGACTCTGCCGTTACTGGTTAGTAAAAATGTCATACTAATGTAGTTTAGTTGTGTATAGAAAACCGTTAATGACGCGATGCAGTTAAGTCAGAATACTACATAATATTATTATTTTATATAGATCAGGCGTGTTGTTGTTTAATTTATACCTATATAGGTATAAAATGTTATACAACGTCTAAGAGCGACTTGTTTTACAGACAATACATGAGTATTTTGTTGTTTTTATATTCTGAGAGGAGTGATGAATGTATTGATTTTATAACTATGAGAATTTTTTAATTTTTCAATATGTCATCACTTTTTGGAGCATTAATAATGCTGCTTTTCAATTTAAATATTTTTCTCTATTCGAAGTGAATCTAGTTGGTACTTTGAAAAGTAAAAATACTCAATACTTTTATAAATGAACGATAAAAATTAAATAAATAGGAAAAGACTAAAAATGTACCCGATACTAGATTTTAATATTTTGATATAATTCAAAATTGATCAACGAATAATCTAGAACATTTCAAATTTTTGCCAGATGATTATTGTATTAACATTATTTATTTATGTATAGCAAAATGACTCATTTTGAGCAATTTATAGACTTTTAAAATTTTACTTTTTATGATGTCAAATAAAAAATAATTTTTATTATTGGAATTAAAAAAAAAATTACTGTAAAAGTAAATCCACACTTATTTTTATGAGCGTTTGAAATGAATATATGAAAATTATTAAGTAAAAAAATCTAAAAAAAAAAATAAGGTAAATTTGTTTATATAAATATATTTTTAAAGTTTTTATGAAATTGGATATTTAAACAAGAATTATGATTTTAGTTATTTTGTTCCAATAAAATAATATTATTTACAGGGATTTAAACTTTTACATAATATATTACTATATTTTACTAAGCACAATGACATTTTCAAAATATTTAGATTAATTTTAAGCTATTGCCTATATTTATGTCACGGATCGAACAAGGGATAACAATAGTACACGATATAAAATATATATTATTATTATAATTAATGTAATTATATAATAGTAAATCTGAATATTTTGGTCAAGATAAATATAACTTACAGCATTAATTATTAATAGTGAAATAAATTACGATAATGTCAAAAATGATATGATAAAATATCTTTATAGAATTATTAGTTGACAGACTGTCTGCGCTCAGATTAATTTTTCATAAAGAATGATTTATTGTTGAATTCGAATTTAACAAATCAATTACAGTGACCTTTACTGAATGACAAGGTACAATTGACACTTCATGTATAAAGCGATTAACTATTTGCCGACCTTATTTAGGTATGTAGATCTTTCGATTATATTTTTAGTTATTTTAATGTATGATACAACATTTGAGTAAAATACCTTTATAACTTAATACAAGTCACCTCATACATTTTTATAACAGTGGATAAAAAATACCGAATCTAATGGTCTTTATAAGCATCTTCATAATTAAAATGTTTATGAATTTAAACTGTCACACAACACAGTAAATATTATTTTGCAGTTTAATAAATGCAATATACATAATATATTTGCATAATAATATAATTATATTTATAATATTATATAAAATTTAAAATAAATCTTTAACTCTCCAAATAATTTATATTATGTTAGATTCTGAACGAAGTGATGAACTGATGAATGTATTGATTTTTCAATTATGTGTTTTTTTTTAAATTTTATGTCTATTATTACGTTTTGGAGTAGCAATAGTGTTTGATTTTTGAATTCAGCCCCTCTTTGAAAATCTAGTTGGTACTCTGGGGGTTCAAAAGTAAAAAAAATCCAGTAATTTTCAAAAGCATTAGGGAAAACACTGAAAAAGTAACAGAAAATGAGCATTTTTACGTATAACCAGTTCCAAATCAATTTTTTTTTATTTTGCTGCAACTCATTATAAATATCATTATATATACTTGAAATTTTTACCAAATGTTTATACTAGCGTTGTATATTAACGAATTCATTTTCAAAATATTTTTACTTTTTTAAGCTATACATAGACAATTGAACTTTTTGATTTTTCTAAGTTTTTTTTTTTTTTGAAATGCCTATAAAAAAAATTTGGCACACCAAAACATCTCTAAAATTTAATAGAAGGTTTATTATAAGTTTTACTTATCGTAATAAAAATAAAATAAAAAATCGTTAGTCACAATTTTTGTTTATAATCATTTAAAATACAAATGTTTACAAAATATATCAAAATCGCGAAAATTTGCAAGGAATTTTGAAGTTGAAAATTCATAACATTTTTGTAATTTATATCTTAGGTTAAAAAACCCAAAAATGACTCTCCATAACTTTTTCTTCAAATAACTGTAAAAAAAATAATAATAATATTATAATATTATACATAATATGTATTAATGTGTTTACATCTCCTGCACGTAACTTGTATGGATGTGATTTTTATTATTTATTATATGCATGCGTGTGTTATATCACTTATATTTCATATGATATTATTGATCATGAAAATGATTATTTAAAAAAACATTAAATCGAATATTGTGTTAACGTTTCACGACTGTTGATAATAGATTACTATACTGTGTGTATTCCATAATGTAATTTATAGTTAATATAATATAGATTATACATACATTTGTACGGGCATAATATTATACAAATAATGTAATGATATAGTGATTTCAAAATTTTAAAGTTTTTGATAAACATCAAAATAAAAACATATCGTATAATGTTAGAAGTAAAAATTACAAAATAAAAAAATATAGTACATATTATTATCTAATATCTATTGAAATTCGACCATTTGTCGTAATCGTATGACTAAAATAAAATATTGTACAAATTGTATATCGAGTAAATTTTATAGTTGTATGTATTTTATATTTAGTTGAGAAAAAATGCGCTGGCTAAAAAACTAATTATTATTTATTGTCCTAATTTATTAACACTTTAATATTTGGAACCTATAAAAATAATTGTTTACTTTTATCAGTTAGACTAAACTTACATTAACAGTTTATTTTTTTCAACCGATAGATCTATAATTTTCTCTGCTTCGAATTTTTCCGTTTAATTTAATTTCTTTTCAACGCTATGGACGCTGGAGGTGATAATGGTGATGGAGAAACGCCCACGACCAGTAGCGACGAACTTTTGTTTGTCGTTACTCCTTCGACGGGATTGATGGGCGAGTTCTTAAACGACATACGGACAGAAATAGAACTAAACACCCAGAACTTGACTTCGTCCGATTCGTCCAGCGATGACGAAGAAATTGAATTCTGGTACCTGCCCCGGTTCGACACTGCCAACGAGATAAGAGCGGTGAGCACAAGGTACTTTGGCCAGGAAAGCGAGGGGGAACTGGTGACGGCGGCGATGAATAACGAATCGATGGTGAGCCTTGACGAATCGCCGCCGTCGACATCGTACCGAGAAGTGCACTCAACAGCAGCAGAGCCACCACTGACGTCGGACGAAGAGCAGGAGACGTTGGTCGCGTCAACGGCGATGGACGAGGCCGCGGATACCGACTCGGTGGTGGTCGATCCCGTACCCGAACCGCCCAGAAAGCGAAGATCTTGGTTGTCGGCGCTGGGGAGAGCGGTTCTGGACTTGGGTAGAAAGATGTGTTGTTGCAGTGGCGGTCGGCGAAGAAGACGACGATCTTCCGAGTAAGACATCCCGTTCCGTACGTATACCACCGTCCATAATAATTTATTTCGGCAAGACTATAGTGTTTCGCGTGTCGTAATTTCTTCAAAAATATCTCTTTGTTGATATATCGTTAATGTAATAGATTGTTTATTTTCTTGGACTTGTTTCGTAGTTCATGGTGATGGCGTGTGAAAATATGCAAAGGTTTTATACCGATGTATATGTTTTCGCCATAGATCACAGATATACATATATATTCGCTATATTATACCTGTCGTATAATTGTCGTAGACAATAATATAAATATAAACTTACAGTAAGTTCGATTTATTTACATTGTTTTTTTTTTTACTCGACCGCGATCGGTGACCCGGGAGGTTGGCGACACTGACTCGCCCGCCGCCTTGTTTCGGGCAACGACGCGTACGACGCCGTTATCGTGCTTTTTGACTTTTGTACGTCGTCTGCCGTCTTAATTCGGTTATTTTGGCTCTTCGGGCCCCGCGTAAGACATTACGCGCTCCGCTCTCGTTCGTGGGGCTCGACATTCTTGAAATATTGTTATATTCAGTGGCGTAACTGGGAAAAAATCTAGGGGGGCAATGTATAATGAATGTAATATATTTATTATTATCAAAACCCTGACACCTCTCTCCCACCGGTTAAAATATATATCTTTAGCTTTCGAAAAATTGTCAGGGGGGCAAGTGCCCTCACTTGCTCCCCCCCCCCACAATTACGCCACTGGTTATATTGCACCCTTTTAACTTTTAATCGGTTATGATTTAGGATATGTACGTTCGTTACTTAAATTACTTTACTTCCGTTCCGTCGTGCACGACGTGCTCTACCGTTGCTACGTATTAATTACGCGGTCTATGCAGGTTCCTACGGCGATCGCCATTTTTATGTGCTTTTACGGTCATCGTGCTCGACAGTTAATCTCTTAACTTGTATGTTGTATTGCTCATATTTGCTTTCGAGCTCTTGTATTTTATATATTCACGCTGCTCTATTACCACCCGTTTCGGTAATCGGAAATAATATATCGCAATTCGCAGCAGAACGTTCAGTCCGGTTCTAGGTCACTTTGTATACGGTAGGGTAAAAAAGTATATTGCAGAACGCAGTACTATTATAATATTATACATAAAGTATATAATACATATGTATATATTGTATACAATTTTATTAAAATTGTTATGAGTTTAAATATTATTTGGTAAATCTAAGTATCTTATACATTCTCCGAGTTTATGCACAGTTTTTCTGGCAATAGAATTGGACAAATGTGTCAGTACGCTACATAATAAAAGCAAAAATCTAATTCTGGTGAAAATAATAAGCTTTTAACTTTATGTAACCAGCACCAAAACAAAGAAATAATTTTAATTTTTAAATTCCATATATTATATATTATGTTGGTTTTAACATTATTTCTCTTTTTTGACATATGTTTATATTGTACACGTTTTTAATTGATTTAAACTGATTATTTTGACTAATAGTATAATATACTATATTGTCAAACGTTTTTAATAAATTTACTTTTTTATATTTAATTTTTACATTTAAATAATTTACATTATATACACATAACACAGGCGCGGATCCAGGAATATTTTTTTGGGCGGGCCCGTAAATTTAACCACATAAGATAATACAGTAAAATTAAGATTTAATAAAGAATAATTTTCATTTAGTTGTAAATATAATAATAGTTAAAAAAAAAATATATATTGAAATACAGTTACATGGAAAAATTTAACCTTCTTAACTTATTACTAGCAAATTCATTTAAAATTTCGTCTGGATTTTGTATTAACTCTTCACTTTTTTCTCGTTCAATCGATAGCAGAGCTAGGTTGTGTAAACGTTTTCCGGTCATGGTCGATCTATTATACGTTTTAATTCTCCTCATTGTAGAAAAACTCCTTTCAGCTGTAGCACTTGAAATTGGAATAACTAAAATTCGTCTGTACACTTCTTCTAGCTGTAAGAATGATGCTCCCATGCTTTTAATTGATAAATAGGCTTCTATAGAATTTGAATCTGCAGCAAACATTTTTTTTCCTAAATCACATTGTGATCTCAACTTTTCAATAAATTGATTATCTGTAGAAATTCCTGGCAATTTTATAAGTGTGTCAAAGTCTAAAAACATTTTGGAGCTTGGATTACAGGCTTCCACTGCTTAAATTAGTTCTGTTTGCTTAAATCTTCGGTTCATTTCCATGACGATATTGTCAATTATTTCAAAGTATTGACTTCTCATTTTTATTTCGTGTTCAGAAATGTTGTCCATTTGATTTTGTCCTATAGAACTTGTCACAAAATAATCTGTAAGTTTTGATGATACATTCTTTTTTCTCTTTTCCGTAACTGGGATGCTCATTTCACCACTGATTTCTTCTACAGATTTAATTACTTTTTCATATAAATCATGAAATTTGTTTTCGGTTCTCATACTTTTTATTTGATCTTTTATACATTCAATAAGTGTTATGCACTTACTTAAATCCGTAGATTTTGTTTGTAAATAAACTGACAACGAGTTTATGCACAATAGAAGTTCACCTAAACAAAATATTGTCAATAAATTATCAAAAGTTGCAAATTGGTTTAATAAACCTCTAGCTTCTGCAGCTTCTTTTGATTTTTTACTCAAAGTACACTCTTTTAAAGCTTTAATAACACTTTTGAAACGTATTTTAAAGAAATGTATCCCTTTGTACTTTGAAACCCATCTTGTTTCGCAGTGCTGTGGTATTTTTAATTTTTTATCACTGTCTTCTTGTGATTCCAAAAATAAACTGTTCCTTAGTGAAGAACACGACTGAAATGAATAAATTGCTTCTAATATACCAATTGTATTATGAATAGCTGAAACATGTTTTGATGCATCTACTAAAACAAGATTGAGCCTGTGTGCTTAGCAATGCACATATGGGCATGGGTTTTTAGACATTTCTCGGATATATTGCTGAACACCATTGATAGTCCCCGACATAATAACAGAAGCTCCGTCGTATGATTGGCCAATACAATTTTTTATATCCAAATTAATAGAACATAAAAAAAGTTGAATACTATCGGCAAGTGCTTTTGCATGCAATTCTTTAAGCTCAAGAAATCCAAGAAATCTTTCGTTAATACGATTGTCACTTATGTAGCGTACACAAATACTCATTTGTTCTATATTTGATTCGTCTTTAGCTTCATCGACAATAATACTATAAAAATTACTACCATTTTGAATTTCTTCTACAATACTTTTTAAAATTACTTTACATGACACATTAAGAATTTCATTTTGAATTGTTTTTGAAGTGTATTTAGCGTGTTTTGGTAATGTATTTAATTTTGTTTTAAAATCGTCATTTTCAAGTCCAAGCAATTTTACCAACTGGATAAAATTACCATTATTTTGAAAGGTGTCAATATCAGTTTTTATATTATCAATTATCGTCGTCGTTATCATCAATATAATTATTAGTTTCTCTGTGACCACGTAAACCAATATCTTGTCTCCCGCAATATAACACGCATCTGATCAACGATCTCATAATTTCCCGATTTTTTAAAATGTCTTCTTTTAGTTGTGTATTTAATTTTGTTGCTACAGAACCAGTTTTTTTAGCGGATATCCATGATTTATATTTTTCAAAAGACAGTTTATGAATATTTGAAGAATTGTGTTTTTCTAACATGTTTCCAATATGCTTCCAATCAGAATAACCATTAACAATTAAAACTTCATCTCTATAGCCGGAATTATCACTAGTGAAATGGCGACAGTAAAAACAAAATATCGAATCTCTCATTTTCGAGTATTCTAACCATTCGTATTTTGAATACCACAAAACATTAAATGATCTCTGTTTTCCACCGATGTTTCGTCTCGGGAACGTAATGCTGGGTTGATTTGGCCCGTTTTCAACGTTTTGACTAATATCAAAAATATGACACAAGTGACAGTCCGGTCATCACACTTGTCCATTCTCCCTCCCGAGTGGTCAAGCTGTGATCGCCGCGAACTTGTCGCCGCCGTCCCGGTTGACGCGTCAACTTTGTCACGTCATATTACACACCTTTTCTAACTGTCGTCAAAACCAATCGACGTGTATTGTTGCCGCGGTAGGCTCGACACATTTTATTGTATGTCCGTGTGTGTCCGATTTGTTATACGGTGACACAAAAACCACGTGCCTTTTTTTATTATTATTATACGCAAGTTTGCGTCGTAAAGTTACGGTCGTCGATTTATTTTGTTATTGCGTTGGCTCTACACGGTGTACGTGTGTGCCCGGTTGGTTGTCCTGCAGCGACACCAAAAATCACGTGTATGTTATTACACATTATCCATTAGTACTTATGTTACTTATGTCATAATATTATATTTTGCTACATCGTCCAGTCATAAACATTCATACCAGTGAAGATTGCCAGTTTGAACCGTAGGATCGCCACGGCCACCAGAATCAGGTCATTTATTGTAAAATTCATATTTTTATATTATTTATTATTATTATTATTTATATGTTATTATTGTCATTATTTTGGGGCCCCGTGTTAGTCTAATATTATATTTATTTGTGGGGGGACGGGGTGGCCGAGCGGTCTAATTCGTCGGCTGCGGAGCAGCCGGATCCGGTTCGATCCTCGGCCACTGGGCGGCATTTTTCTCCGGGCAAGTCACGGTGTCCGGAGAACAAGTGCTGCCATCCCCCCCACCCCGGGGCATGGCAGAAACCTACGGGTGCCCCATTAAAAATTCTGCCAATCAGGCGTCCGAACTAGGGCTTCGGGCTTACTCCCGAACTACATACGCCATACGAAAAAAAAAAAAATATATTTATTTGTGACACTTTGCGACAGTGTCGTATTTATTATTATATATATATATATAATATATATATTGAAGATTCGCAATTAATTTACATATCAATTATTATTATATATTATATTTTGTTCGTTGTCATTTGTTCCAACACCTCGCGAGTCGTGTCCGATAACCGCGAATTTTCAAAAGTAGGATCGGACACGGCGCCGACAGTAATGTTATAACTTTGACTATTTTTCATTTCGTACATTTTTAATTATTTATTTTAACTAATTTGACAATTTTTTCTCATAACTGGCAACGTCGCAGCAATTTTTATGTGGAATAGTGTTTAATTGAGGTTAAATAAAAAAATCTTTTGTATTACGAATATGTGCGGAATCGGGTAAATAAAAAGGTATATTGTGCGGAATCATGTGTCACCCCAGTCCACGTGGTTCCAGCTCCGGACTTCAGCAGATCAGCCTACCTTCGGCATCAGGTCCGGTATGCAAAGAGCGGTGGTCCCCGTCTACCCTTTTTATATATTTATATGTGCATATTGTACTTCGTTATATATTGTATTGTATATGCGTAGTCATAATATAATAATTGTCCATGTCATTTATATCTATTTAGCTATTATTTAAATTGTCCCTATCACGACGGTCCGGAGGACTAAGCGACTATGACAATAGCGCCTACGTCAATGTCATGTTGCGCGCGAAACGATCGAAATATCTTGGCAATAATTTTTTTGGTTTTATTTGCTGACTTGTTTCTAATCCTGAGTTAATATACGTCTCTGGATTTTTTAATATAAATTATTGAAAATTTGTTATGTGATTATTTTGGAGGTTATTATTTGTATCTTGTAAGGTATTTAATGGTTTGGCTCCCTGTTCTATTTTAAATTTTACTTCGGTTCCTTTATAATTAAACGTCATTAAATTATTTTTTAAGTCTAAAATTGTGTTAATATTTCATTGTCTAATTCTATTATTACGGGTGTGTATAGATTGTCAAATATAATGATTTTATGACTTATTACTATCGTTCTTATTTTTATCTGAGCCATAGTTATTCCTAAAATGCTTAGTTTAGAATTGTTTGCCGTTTCAAGGTAGAGTTCGCTTTCGGAGATAAATATATTAAATTTAATAGTATTTTTGTTATTTTTATAATGTAGTAATTGGTCATTAATTTTTCCTATTATTTATATTTTAATTTTTTCTTTATTATTATCTTTTCTCAATACTTACAATTTAAATTGTATAAATAAACAAGAGGTTTCACTATAATCTTACTTATATACTTTTGTCGTATACGTCATGCAATGGCTTGACGTATAGAATAGGTATCTTAGTATCCTAATCCCAAACCGTCAAACAAGTAGTACTTATCGATACCTGTGGTAAGCGCTTACTCAATAATCCTTTGGTGACCACAATAACGAGTACTACACAAAAGATAATTTTAAGCTCGTATACAGCGGGAGGGGGGGGGGGGTTGGGGTTTCAACATTTTTTGAATCGGCATTTATTGACTCCCGCTCCGTATGTAAAATAATATTTCGTTATACATACAACATTACAATAGTCCCAATAACTTATAAGAAAATATGTCCTCATATTTTTGAACTTTTGGTCATTAACTGTATAATTATTGTTGTTGTAATATGTATTATTATGTATTTTTTTTTATAAAAACATTATTATTATATATATTTTTTTTTCGTTTCTGTTTAAATTCGTCTGTTATAAAAGGTACAAGGTCTTTGATATTTTTCGTATCTTTTCTTCCATAGAAATTATTAGTGTAGTTTTATTTATTTATTTTTTTTTATTTCTGGTTGTTCTGTAGATTCTATGGTCTTATTTTTCCGAGCTCTCCTGGTCTTGTTTCTGTTGTATGCTTCTTTTCCTTGTTGTAATCGGTTTATGTTTAACTGGAAACTTTTGATTTTTGCAAGTTTTGTCCTTTTTGTCCATCTGTAAAAATGGTCGCGTGTGTTTTTCTTTTTTATTTATTTACATTAACAGAGGTGCTATTAATCACGAATTGTGTGGTAAGTACTATAATATTCTATTTTATTTTTTTGTAGAGATATTTTTAATTTAATTTGAGTTGATTGTTTTAATTTTATTTGTAATGGATAGTTAAATTAAATTTTTTTTTTTCTTATTCTATCTTACATTTTTATTATCATATGTGTTCTTAAAATGAATAATTAGTTTTTCCTATTAAATTATATATAATTATATATGTACTACAATGTTATATTTTTTTTTCTTAAAAATGCTTAGTATTCCTACCTAATTCTATTTTACATTTTTTTTTTTTTAAGATTATTGGTTAATATTTTTTTTTTCAATTACTATATTTTAACCCCTCTTATAAAATAATTGTTAATTTATTCTACTTAATCCTATTTTTACATTTTTTTTTTTATACTTTTAAACAATTTTGATTATTGTTTTTCTGCGTTATCCTGGACTCGAAGTTGGTTGCTCTCAGCATCGTATACCACGTTCACGGTATTAGTTGGTTTATTTTTATTTTTGTTTCTTCGTGATTTGATTATTTTGAAAACGATTATTCCGATTATATTAACGATACATTTGATAATCCTACAGAATGTACCATTTTTATTTTATCATTTGATTTTGAGCTTAGTTCCTTTGGTATTTGTTCATCTAACGCTGACATTGATTTCCCATATAATTTTAATTCATTAAACTTCATTGCCGTTATAATAATATTCTATTATGAGTTCTATGATATTCTATCAATGGTAATATTTCCAGAAACACATGATTCTGTTTTTTTATTAATATAATATAATATATATAAGAATATTTTCCAGCCTTTCTAATGATGATTCAAAATTTTTCTCGAAACAGCAAATCTCGTCTAAGTACCCAACCATTGTCCTATACGTATAAATAATCACTAAATAAATTATTTATTATTCTTTTGAAAATTGGTCCCGAGTTTTTAAATCCTTGAAGAATTCGTTTAAAATGATATAGGCCAAAATCTGTACTAAAGGCGGTTTTGTATCTGTCTTCAACCTTTATTGGTAGTTGATAATAACCTTGATACATATCGATTGATGAGTAATATTTTGCTCCTTCTAGGCTCCTAAACAAGTCTTGTGACCTCGGTATAGGAGGTTTATCACTAATTGTTTCATTATTTAATTTCCTATAATCGACTAAAAATCGATATTCCCTCATTTTCCTTTTTATGTATTAGAAATACTGGAGCAGCATAATCAATTCTACTTGGTTCAACTATATCAGAGATTATCATTTGGTCTATTAAAATTTTTAATTTTTCTCTTTGGGCTGGTGCTACTCGGTAGGGAAGTTGAAAGATTGTTTGAAAGAAGGTTTGTTTGATTTTAAATTAATTTCCCATGGTTCTATATTTTCACAACCGATGTCTAGTGGGTCAGATGTAAATAATTTGTATTTGTTTATTAGACATTTCGCTTTTTCCCTTTGTTCCTTATTAAATTCGTTTTTTTATATTTTTATAACTGTCCCTTGTTTATCAGTAATTTCATGTTCTGATTTAGTAATCGTTAAAATTGTTTCTTTATCAATAGAATCATTTTTTCTTATTTTACCTATTGTTATGCCTTCATAAGTTTGTGTATATAAATTTGGAAAATTATTCTCTAAAATGCCCTTTTCATTTTCTTTAAAGATTTGAGTTTCTAATTTTAAATCATGTTTTTGAATGACTTTATTTTCTTTCATATTTTTATTTGTGCCTATATAAGTATTATTTTTATAATTTAATTTTTGTTCATGTGGTATCGTTATATTTTCATTTGCAATAATATTATTTTCTTTTTCATTATAATTTTTACTGGTAATATAATTGATTTTTGTATGTTTATTAGTTATATTATTTCTGTTATAACCGTACCATATTTTGTCCATTTGTATTGCATTATTTTTAATCTGTATATTTCTATTTTTAAAATCGATTATTACATTATTCTTAATATTAAAATCATTTCCCAAAAGCAGTTTGCAATGTAATCCTTCAATTACGTATGTTTTTATATGATGGGTGTCATTTTTAATTTTTATTGTTTTCTCAATTCTACCTAATTGCTTTAGTTCCGTATTATCTGCACCTGTTATTATGATGTTATTTTTAGGTTTAATAAGTTGTTTATTTTTTGTTAACGAGTAGTCTATATAAAATAGATTTTACCCTGTGTCTAATATAGCATATTTTTCGTTTAGATAAATCGTTACAGATTCTCTTGGTCTTCTATTATAATATTCTCTGGATAGTGACTTGTCTTTACCGTAGTTTCTATCCATACTAGATTCTCAATTTCTACGGTTTTCACCCCCTGGGTATGGACTTTTGTTTCTATAATTGAGTTTATGTCCTTGATAATCTATTACTCTTTCGTAACTACTACCTCTGTCGTCATAACGGTTATAATTTCTGTTACTTTTTTCGTATTTATCATTTTCAAAGTTAACTAATTTATTTTGTATTTTACCAAATAAACTTATTTGTTTTATCTCATCACTTAATTTACTTATTTCTCTTTTAAATTCTCTGTCCGTTTGAGCAAGTTGTCGTTCAAATCCATATCGGTTTCGTGCTACTGAGCAAACCGATCGGCCCGCGAACTTGCATCAAGATATCGACGCTGCTAATCTTTTCCCCTCTCCCGTTGGATGTGATTTCGGCTCATTCCACCTTAATCGACCTTTGAACTTGCTGGTGCGAAGTAGCCCGATCAGTTCTGTTTTACCACCCATTGACTGGCGTTCGTCCGTATTACGGACAACGGTGTGTAAATCCTCGTGGCATCGCGAATTTAATTAAGCCCTGTAGCAAGTGTCGGCTTTATTACGTGTATTGTGCGTGTTGTTTGTCCGTTCGTCGCTACTTTTACGGTAGACATCTGCATATATCTTAATACTTGCATGTGACATGTGAGTATCTTCCATAACGTCACAGTCAACGTAACCGCCGCCGCCGTAGGTGTTAATCGCCGCCGCCGCAATTGTTATCGCCGCTGCCGTTGCTCGTGCTATATTCGTCGCGGACTGGCATTATATGGGTCAAATCTCAGCTGTTGTCACCGCGCATTATTGTCAGTGGCGGCTCGTGTGCATTGAAAGTGATAGGGCGATATAAAATTGCTTATTTATGGAAAGTATCGAACACAAATAATATTAATAATAGTTATTTAATTAAATCATTTAATAAATATATAATTATAATGAAATAATAAAATAATAATTGATTACAAGTTTGGACGGCACAAAGTAAATAATAAACACACGCAAATTCGGAATCCGTGCATATCGGGGCAACGGGCGATTAAAATCATCGCCCCGGCGGCAGCGTTATTATTGTGTTTCCCCTTCTTAGTTTTTGTATTCCGATCATAGTTTGTTATGAGTGTTATGACGACGACTTTTAACATGGCCCATTCGCTGCTCGCGGATTTCGGCAAATTGTTATTGGTAATCGATTCTCAGAAATTGTAAACTCCCATTATCTGATAATGTTTTCATAATATCTATTAGTGTAAATATAGGAAACATAATTTTTATTTTTGACAATAATATTATACTACAATATGAATTTGAAATTTTATATTAAACTTATAAATTAGTAATAAATAATAATTTTAGAAGGGGGGCGACCGCCCCATCACCCCTATCTCTAAGCAGCCACTGATTATTATCATCGGACATTACTGATTGACTGCTGAATGACCACCACGATTAAAGATATATTATCTTTAATCGTGATGACTACAATTTGTATATCAGATAAGTTCTGTATAATTGTTATTATTATTATTTGATATAATTACTATTCATTCGTATATGCACTGTTTGCATTCTATATTATTATTATTATTATTATTATTAGTCAATATTCATATTATGTATTATTGCGTTGAAGAGATGTCTTCATCGGCATCTGTTGTTTCTCTTAATATTATCAATTGTTAATTTACTATTTATTTTGTTTATGATATAAGATAAGCTCAGTACTTACTATCACCGTTTACCATATCTATATTATCAACCTTATAACGCGACACTTCATGTATCTAAACCTTTTCCTTTCTAAAAAGGAGCCTGAAGTGCCGCAACAGTGTGTTTCTACTAGTTCACTTTTTAATTCTACAATTTCTATCACTGCTTTTTCATTTATTTTTTTTTTGTTTAATTGCAGTACTTATTCATTAAATATTTTTGATTTCGTTTTGGTTTTGATCTCTTGAATTTATTCTGAATTGCATTATTTATTGCACTATTGCATAGTTCAAATATTTTTAAGTTATTTTTGATTTTTTTTAAATTGCTATTTTTATGTAACAAGATTGCTCATGAAAAAAATCTACCCTGGGTCCCTTATAACCTCCACCGGCGCTGATTATTATATATTATATTAAAATAATAAATAAATAAATAATATTTGAATATTAAAAATATTATAATATTAATAGTAATTATGTATAAAATATAATCATAAAACGATCAAACAATAAAATCATAATGGCCGACTTGCCGACTACTATGTCAAAATTACAAATTTTCCGACTAAAATGAACCAGATATCTTAAGTGGGGAGGAGTGTAATCCTACCCTCTCCCACGCTGACCACTAAACCCGGCACTGAGCCTGAAATATAAATAGTAAATATTAAATAGTTATACTACTAAATCAAACGTGAAAAAATATGAATCATTTAGCTTTTTAGGCAAGATATTATGTTAGATTGTTTTTTTGTTTTTGTAAATAATGATTATTTAATAACCTTCTTTAGAAACAAAAAACTGTTTAAAAAAATTAATTGTTTGTTACGACGTATTATAATAGTAGGCTTGTCGTTATAAATAACGAATATTATAATAGTGGGTATAATTATCATTAAGTATACGATAACGTGATATTACGTAATTAATATTCGTGTTTTTCTATTATTCTCGAGGTATGCATGTCTGTCCCCCGTATTTATATTATAGGCAATAGCATACAAATATTCACAAATCGATTGTAAAATAATCTCGTACGAAAATTTTACCTCGACGACAGAATATTATGTTGATAATTTTTCCGATTTCGTCTATTTCCGAATTCTGGGTTATCAAACGACGCTCGCCCATCAAAATTGCTCTGCCCGAAAATCTTTTAATATTAAATTAAATTTATCTTTTTATTTGCAAGGCTGGGCAAGTTAATGATTTTTTTTTAACTCAGTTAAGTTAATATGCATCAATAAGAAAAAGTTAAAAGTTAATACACATTTTTTTAAAACTTTTTATGAAGTTAAAAAAAAGTTATTTTTTTTTATTTGTTAACGTACTTTATCAACACACAACTAAATTATAGACTATAATGTTTATACTTCATACAACAAACAGTATTTCTATATAGTATGTATTTTATTTTATTTTTTTTCGTTTCTAACAATAGTCATCTAAATAACAGTTAATGTGCCTTAAAAATGAAAATAATTAATTTACATTTTTAAATAAAGTCTTTAATACAGATATTATTTGTGTGTTTGTAATAGAGTATTAGTGTATTTTTTAATAAAGAATCACAAAATATTTTATTAAATTGATAACAAGGTATACATATTAAAAACAGTCTAGTTGTTTCTATCATTATACAAATTCACAATAAAAATATTTGTTGACATGAAAACGACTGAAATAGTGAATGTAAAAAAAAAATTAATTAACTTAACTTATTTCTTAAAATGAAAATAAATTCGTTAATTTCACGTTAATTAAAAAATAAATTTAGTAAGTTAATAGTTAAGTTAATAAGTTAAAATTAAATTAACTTTTAATTTAACTCGTTAATGCCCAGCCTTGCTTATTTGTAATGCGTTTATAATGAATTAACAAACGTTCAAAATATAATATAATAATAATATCATAAAATATTAAACACGTAAAATTAAAACAATAATATCATGTGCTACGGACCTAGACGGTGCTGTACCTACACAGACGTCGAACCATTCGAATCCGTGTCAAGTCTCCGTCGTCGCTTTGAGTTCGTCTGTTCTAAAGGATGACATTTTTCGACATTCGGAACTGACACGATTGGTTGGTTTATCGTTAGTGCGTCTGTTTTGTTACATTCGCGGTCTAGTGCCGAAGGAGCACCGGTACTGTAGAACATATAATATATTCGTATAATTTTGACCCACAGGGGGTTTGTTTATTTATATTTTGGGTGTTTCGATGACCTTCAAACGGGGTCCTATAGGTACATGGCAAAGACGGTAATATATTTCGAGACGGTCGTTTATTGAGTTTTTCCCCTTTTTTTTATACAGTCGTTTTACTTGACAACGGCTCGTTTAAGTCGTCAAATACTTCAGAAGTAAGGACGTTTAAGTATAGGTTAAGACGGTTAGGTACACAAGCAGGGTGTAGGTACTCGTGACTCGTCATCGTTATTAATAACGCAATACTGCACGCAAGTACAGTTAATATTAGCGCGCGCGTCGTTAAATATGTTAAGCGACCTTTACAATATTATCGTATAAAATATGTATTATTATAATAATATGGAAGACGATTTCGTGAAGAAGAAAAAAACTTTTTTCGGTACAAAAATGTATTATCTACTACTCCACGCGTACGCCGTGATAATTAATATTGTCATGTTATTATATGAAATTGAGATGTTTTCGAAAACGCTTTTATTTTGTAGGTACACTCGCCAAACATTCCCGAATAAATGATAATAATAAAAATGACTATAACGATATTTTATAATATCATGGCACCATCACGTCACACGCCTTGCACGCGTTGCGTTATACCTATTAGAGGTACGCAATGACGTGTACATACTACATGGTTCAGAGGTTTTAGGCAGTATGTTGTGTACGCCTGTATATATATATTATATAAGATTGAACGAAAGCAGATGTAAAAAAATCCTAACTACATACCGCGAGTGTAGTACGGATTACAATATTATTATCAGGCTTCGTAAGATTATGCATCAGAAAACGCGTAAATTAACACGCTGCACTATGCATTAAAAAGTTTTTTGATATGAATTTACGTGTACAAGAATTTAAATTGTATGCACTTGAAAAAAAATGCGCAGTTAAAAATCGAAATTAAATTTTAAAATAACAAAAAATATCTATTCATTTTTAAAATTATTAATTTATTTTCTATGATTTCAATTGATAACACTGTTTTTGCAATACTGCCGTAGAACCGTTAATTATTACAAGCAGAATACAAAAAAAAACCTGAGCAAATATCTAAATAAGAAGATATATACGAAATGATAAAAAAATCTACTATGTTTGATATTCCATAATAACTGAAATATCTAAAATGTAAAAATATACTTTGCCTACCAATTAATAACATTAAATTAAATTTGTATTACTTATATTAGGTTTATTTAACGAATTTGTATCTCATTAAATAAATTTAAAACATGCAAATGCATACATTTGTGATCCCTGATTATTATTAGTGTTCTGTGTGATTTCTTAAGATTAGATGTGACAAAAAAATAATATTGTAAGGTCAATACATTAATTTCTCAAGGTACATGATATAATATGTAGACATATAAATATACTGTGCGCACATGTTGTAATAAATGGGTACCTTACCACCGCTGCTGCAGCAACACCATGATAATAATATATAATATTATATATTATTTTAGCCAGTGTCATTAGGAGGCCTCTTCGGGGTACCGTACATACATTATATTATACTATTATACATACCTAGCCAGTTACCTAGCAATAAATATGTATAGCAAAATAATAATTATTATATAAAAATTATTATCGTGACGTAACGCACGACGACAATATTTATGTACCCAATACCCATATCATCGTGACTACCAAGGTATACGGTTTTATTTCCTTAAGGAAGCTTCGCGTTTAACACAATATACTATTATATATTTATGTCTATTTACTTTATAGAATTATATGTGAATTTTAAATTATTTGGGAACATTATGCGTTCCTGCCCCCCCCCCCCCTTCAAGGTGCGACCTCCTACAACGCACACCCGTGATTATCAACCTTTTTAAAGCTACGTCCAAGTGACATTGAGCAGGTAGTAAAAAATTTATAGTAAATTGCGTCCTGGATTTTTTGGTTTTTAAAATAGGTATAGTAAATTGCACCCATAGTATAGAAATTATTTAACAATACAATGAAAACACAATTACTAGATTTGAGTATGTGAAGATTGATGTCTTATTGTTATGCAGTTAACTTATATAACTGTATTTTTTTATTATTATTTACTATATAAATTAACCTAACAAAATATATTTAAAACAATTGTTATTAATCTCATAGTATATATATATTTAATTAATTTTTCTATTTTTATTAACTAAGGGCCGTATTTATAGTCGATTATTAAGAATAAGTATTGCTTAAGTCATGCTTATGACTTAAATGAGATTCATAAATAGTACTCGAGCTTAAGAAAATGAAAAGTACGACTTATTCAGAAGATTTTAAAAAGACTGGTCTTGACCATGCTTAAGAAATTCTTTTAATAATAATGATATTGTATACGAGGTACGTTCATGATTTTTTTTTTTTTGTTTTTGATCATATCACATTGATTAGTTTTATAAAAATTGAAAATATGGATATAATACACTTTGTAGAATTAGTTAATTTTTACAACCGTGCTGAAGAAAATAATGAACGTGTTCCTAAACGATTTATTAGAGACATGCAAAATCCAATTGATTTTTATGACGATAAAGAATTTTTTTAACAGATTCAGGTAAGTGAAATAATTTTCAATAGAAATCACCATATTATATGGTCATATGGAGGTCATTTATTTTATTTTTATTTATGCCTAAAGCCTAAGTTAAAACAAAAATATTCCAAAGAGTAATTTATTATCATGTGAGTGAATTTATTATAATAAATAAAAATAAAATGATAACCTACCTATTAATAAAACAATATTTTTTTTTAATATTCACTTTTTACAGTTTAATTTGTTGAACACATTTTATTAATACGAAAATAGGGTATTCATAGTATGAAAAAAAAATTGTAGAGTAATAAAATGCTATATATGAATAGCATATACTATAATATAATATCCAAGAAATAATTAAAATGCATTTATACAGACCGATTATTTTTAGCTATGGACATAATTCTAGCTATATAAATTAAAATATTTACAACAAAAATTATAATTCATAATTTCATCTTACTAAAAATGCAATTTAAATTTAAATTTGATAGATTTTCTAAAACTACAGTATTACAAAGTTTAATGCCCCTCGTATTTAATGACATTGAAGCCGAATTCAATGACAATTCAATTAGAGGCCCTCCAATTCCACCATTATTGAAACTACTTGCAGTGTTACGGTATTATGGAACTGGAAATTTCCAAGTAAGTATAGGTAAATTGAGTAAGTAATGATAGTGATCTACTCTATTTTTCATTACAGATAGTTACTGGTGATTTGGTTGCAGGTATTAGCCAACCAACTATAAGTAGATATGTAAAAGATATTTCAAGAATAATAGCAAGTAAGTTACCGACTTTTGTAAAGTTTCCTGCTACTCTAGAAGGAAAAATACATAATCAAGTGTTATTTTCTAATATTGCTGGTAATTTCAAAATAATTTGTTCATTATGCTTTAAATAAGTATATACACAGTTGAAAAATTATTTTTATTCAGGATTTGTTGATGTTGATGGTGCAATAGACTGTACCCATATACCAATACTATAAATCCTGGAGGTGACCAAGGGGAAAATTTCAGGAACAGAAAAGGAATATTTTCAATAAATGTACAGATTGTGAGTGGACCTAGATGTGAAATACTGGATATTGTAGCTAGGTGGCCAGGATCTGTTCATGATAGTCGTATTTTTAGGTACAAACATGTTTTGTTATAATAATGCTGGGTATATTTTTATAACTCTAGACTTTTCTATAATAAAGAATTTATTTAAGTTGTAAAAACTGAAATACTCAAAATATATAAAATATATTCCTTAAGTAATAACATATTATATGTTGTTTATTTATAGCAACAGTAATATGAATATAATGAATGAACCAAAACAATTACTAGGACGTCTCTTGGGTGATGGTGGTTATCCACAATTGGGATATTTATTTACTCCTGTACGCAATCCACAAAATAGAGCTGAAGAAAGATACAATAAAGCTCATATAGCCACAAGAAATACCGTAGAACGACTAAATGGAATAATCAAAAGAAGATTTAGTTGTTTATCTAGGAAGTTAGCTGCAAAACTAAGTACAACATTGTTAATAATATCAGCATGTGCAGTGTTACACAACATTGCAATATTTAGATATGAAAACCTACCATACACAGATGAAGTTTTGAATAACAACCAAATGTTTCATCAAGAATATAATGGACCACCTAATTTGTATGGAAATATAGTTAGATCAGAATTTATAAATATGCATTTTTCTTAGAATATTATTTAAATCTTTACTAATTTAATCACTTTTGGAGGACAGTGATAGTCGCCTCCTCTTGGTGTCCTTTGTGTAATGATAAATTAATATCATGAAAATAATATTTCTATTGGGCGCAATTTACTACATTGAAATTTATACCTGAAAAATACCGGGCGCAATTTACAATTTTTTCTCTTCATTGAGCGCAATTCACGTTTGCCCATTATGAAATTTAATATCTTATGCGACACTTAAAAATGTTTTTCTCACGTTCATGGAACTCGCTTATAGATTATTTTATGCGGTTTTTATCCTAAACAATCACCGGGCTAGCGCCCAACATTGAGAATTGCTGATTTATATGATTAATGCAACATTATTTAAATATATTTTTTTTAAATATCACTCCAAGTAGCTAGTTCGCCATGATAATAGTTTATCCGAACGATGTTCATAGTGAATAAAAGTTAAAACTATAAATGAAGACAACAAGTTTTACAAACACGTTGATTCATGTAGATAGATGCTATACATTATGATCTTGTCAAAATGTACTAATTGTAAACATGATAATATCATATGTATAGTAACAGTGTAAATTGTGTACGTATATAAACTCGTATAATAAGACAATTTTTTTGTTTAAAATTTTTATCGTTTGCTTAAGGCTCAATAAAACACTATTCTCGTAGATTTTCAATGCTACTTATGTCAATAGTGTCATGATATATGAATAACCTAACTTAATCAAACTTGCACAGAAATACTTTTTATCCGGTAATCTGTCAAAGATAATTGATCGATGGGAAAAAATAAACGCGATTTGCGACTAGTACCATTATTTTTTAACCAAAATACCAAATCAAAATAGATTCCCATCAAAACACAACCGATAGGGTGATAGCCGAAGGTCATCCGAGCTCGGAAGACTTGTAAGATCCAATAGGGGTGTTAAAGCATAATAAAGGGGATGGAGAACAGCTGCTCTTACGCAGGACATAGAGAATCCCGACAGAAAGCCAGTGAAATCATTGGAACTTGAGAATTTTGAAACTTAAGCGGCATGTATGATTACTGTAGTACTGTGGTAATTGGTAATGAAAACAAAAATTTGCTCGATAATAATAATGTTATAATTCACTAGGTTTTGTTGACCGTATTAATATACTATTAATAAATAATGATAATATTATGCCCAGGTTCATTGAAGTGGTATTGCGCCGTCGTCTACATCAGGTAGGTATGAAATTATAGTGGGAATGGACGGACTATTGAGAAAGAGAGGGTGGGAGAGAGCGCGCGAAAAAGTCGTATTTACAGTTTCTGTTGCGAACATCGTCGTCGTAGCCGGGCCGCCGTGCGCAGTTAACCGCAATGCTTTATAATAATATAATGAAATAACGCGACGGGTTGTCGGGAGTGGGAGAGAAAAGAAACTTCACGGCGTATACAATGCGCGTTCTCGAATGACCTGAAAAGGAGAAAAAAAAATTAATAAAAAAATCACCGCACACAACTGTAGACTGCGAGTAGTGTATCTCATAATATATTATACCAGGACGGCGCACAACCGCACAAGACAGAAGTAAAAAAACGTTATTCCGATGACGACGACCAGTTTTATGTGCGACGACGACGACTTACACGTATAATATATATTAATATAATATTCGACAACGCGATAATCCCAAAATCCTTTTTCGTGACCCCCGTCGATTATTATTTTTATTATAATATAATTACACGCCGCCCGCGATGACTGCACACGGCGAACAGTAATTCATAACAATATGACAGTTGACCTAATGCGAGTGTAATTGGTCCCTCGGAACTACGTTTACCAGAATCTTTGACGTAGTCACGGGATACCACTTTTTATCGCATGCTTCGCAGCCATCGGTCCATATAATAGAGTAAAAATATCGATTAAAAATAGGTACAACATTATATTATTATTATAATATATTTTTTATTTTAAAGTCACGGGATTATTATGGGCGTAATGAAAATACATTATTAGACTCTCTCGAACTATCGAACGTTTAGTCGACGACATCGTCAGACATTAGAAGAGGCATAGTATTACGATCACATCATAGTCTAATCGAATTAAAAAGATTATTTTTGTTGTATTATTGCAGCTGTCATATAATGTTATTATATTATTATTATAATACTTATTAATTTAATATTTAATATATTATTAAGTTTAATATTTAATATTATATTTTACAATCAGTTTTTCCCGACGAGAATATTCAGTTCATCTCTTTGTTATCATCCTTAAACAAACAACCGTTATCGCTGAGTACAGTTTAAATTACATATTATTATTATATATAACATGCATCGTATACTATCGCGTATATAAATATAATAAACAACCGTTGAAATTCTCTACTGCACGTGTACAACGCGTCCGCTACAGTCATCGTCGTATAAAATACATTACGATTGAATAAATAGTATTATGAAAGTGTGTACATTTATATAAAGTCAATTTAAAGTGTGTGTGTGTGTATAATTTGTCATTAAACCCATTATTACAGCTCCGAGTAGACATCTCTGGGCCAAGAGCTCAAAACGAGGGGGGGAGGTGTGCGTTTTTCATTTTTATAATGAACGTAGTTATTATTCTCGGCAATACATTCGAAATTAAGGTGTTGAATTGTGAGTAATACTTATCGAGATTTGAGTGTTTTGAAATTATTAATAATGTTATAGTAGATATAGTCTATGATTTAATTATCTGGAAAATATATCAGTAGTCTAAAGGAAGTGAGAGTTTTTAGCATAAATGTCACAATATATTGTACTAAAATTTTCAGAGTTGTAATTAGTAAAAATAATAGTTTGGAAGAATAAATAATAATATGCGCATAACCACTGTTATAAAATGTTAATTGAAATTCATTATTCAACTCTATATCTACTAACTGTCACATTTAGTTATGAGCTGAATTTGAATTACTTAGCAAGATTTACTTTGTAAAAAAGTTCAAGAGAAAAGGTGATGTTGGTTAACAGTGGGCTTATTTTCACGTAAAAGTTTAAAAAATTAGTAAATTTATAAAAAGTGGGTCAAGTTGATTTATTCGGATTTAAACAATTATTAAGACAACTGTTGTGATGGTTCTCAAAAATATTAAGAAATATATTGAAGATGTAAATAATTATCTAATGTGTGTCACGTGCTTGTGTTATCATTAATTGTTTGTATTACTATTGAAACGCGAAGGCTGTAAACAATACAAGCAGCGCCAACAACATATCTCCAAAATATTAAATAAACAGGATTATATTGTGTTACTTAAATATTATATTAACAATGTATTGAAAAGAGACATTTAAAATAGTTTATTTGAGATTAACAAATTTTTTTTAAATTTAATTTAAATAGTAATCTACTTTTGCAACTCAATTTAAATGTAATTTTTCCCTGTAACCAAGGTTCAAGGAACAACCAACAAGAAATTGACAAACCTAAATGCATTATTTTAAAACATAAAAGATGAATACTACAAAACTAATAAATTATAATTTAATCTTAGTATAAAGAAGATTTTTGATAATAAAAACTAAGATAATCTATCTACTATAGTATATAACTACATAACCTTAAGGTAGCCAACTTAAACCGCTCATCCTACGTGTCTGAGAACCTGTACAAAAAAAAAATGTATAATTAATGTTTTACTTGTATAATATATTATTATTGACAAAATAAAAATAATATTTTAGTATTTATAACGGTCGTTGCCATGCAATCCGGCAGCACAATCGCATGTTGGTTACATCCGCTAAATAAACGTCGATAAAAACATCTGAAAAAAATACTTACATAATATATTATATAATATAATTTAAATTAATAAGAAGAGTTTATTTTTTCACTGAAATAACAAGACAACTATAAATAGGTGAGTTATGTTACATCATGGAAAAGTCACGTCTGCAGTCATGTTTAAACTCGCTGTACTCAATCGACAATTAATATATTATTATTAAAAAAAATAATGTAATTTAACATCGAAATATCGAATAGATAAATCTTATAAAGTCTATAGACTTTCATAAATTACGTCTAGCAAGTAAAATTTTCTGAATTATTAGATATAATATTATATTTAAATGCAAAACCGCATCACATTACGTGTATTATTAATAAAATGACAAATATCCTAAATTATAATTTCAGTACATAAAATTGTACTTACCTGAATTTCCTACAATAATTCTCGCCGGAAGTAGTGAAGTTAGTATACTACTACTACTACTATTACTACTACTAATAATAATAAACGACTCAAATTTTATTAATATTTCACCCACAGACATGGCATTTTTTTTTTTTTGAATAATTATTCTAGCAGATGATAGAAGGTACTAAAGGTTTTCATTAATTTTCATAATTTTATTATAATAACATAGACATCATTTTTTAAGGTAAGTTTCCAACAAAACCAAAAATAAACTTTCCCATCATTTGTCAAATTTTAAAGCCTCAACACAAATTTTATAATAAATTTATTAAGTTCCTCAAAACTCAACTTTTGACGATCACTATAATGTATATTATTTCTATCAAACTGTTCCCAATTCAATTAACGAAGAACGCTTAAAGTAAAATTAAAAATGCATAATTTGTTTATCACGTGTACTATTTGATACTCAAGCATCGGCGCCCTTTTGAGAGATCCATAAGAGGTATTTAAATCCCCTGAGCCCCACCCCCTAATTGCAAGATCTGTGCATAATGTACATGGGATTCACAGCTCGTTTCACCCGAGGTTCACGAGGTACAAACGTGGCGTTTGACGAATCATAATATGGACCTAGGATATAAGGGTTGCGGCTTTAGATACGGTTGTTGTGTATACGAGCGCCAAACTCAGGACACGTGAAACGTGTCAAAATAAGAATTTGATCAGAGGGGGAGGAGGGGCCAAAGAAATTCTTGCACTGCAGTGCGCTGAAAAACTTAAAGCTGGCCCTGTCCACGACAACCTGACCTGCGTACCAACAAGATCTTAAGTCTCAAAATGAACATATGTAGTATACAAGATATATATGTCAGGATTCCCAAAATATTCACAGTATTAACAATATGTATATATGCATTAAACTTTATTGCATTAAACAAAGAAATAAAATAAACAAAATAACATAACAACTTAAAGTCTAAGGGCTCCTAGCCCAACACACACTATAACACAGTAGGTACGGTTCAACGTACCGCAACACACTGTCGCCTACTCTCTCCACTAGCCCTCTTTACTGTCACCCAGTAGTGTTGCCAACAACTCGGTCATCCTGGGTTTTACAGCGTCCTCGCTGTATTATCATACATATAAAAATTTTTTTTATAAATACAATTTAAAAGGGGATTACTCTCTCTCTTCCTTATTAAATGTATTATTTTGAATATAATCCTAAATAAAAATTAAAATATAAACTGTATGTAACAGAAGAACGACAAATAATAAGAGTAATAAAAATCCTACTGGATTTAACAAAATATAATATTAACATTATCTAACTAATTCTTAACATAAATACTAGTGGTATTGAAGTCTTATAATTTATAGTCCCTCAACCATGATGGCTTTCTTTTCACCCTTGGTGCTGGTTGGTCTGGAACTGTTTCAGTCTTTATCTTTTCTTCAGTCTTTTCTTTTCCTTCTGACTGTACTTCATCACTATCAGTTGCTTCTTCATGTTCATCAGTGATATGATTTGGTACATTATCACTGTCGGCTCCTATTCGATATACTTTGAGATGAGATGCATGAGCTGTTGTTACATACTGGCGTCCCTCCCTCACTGTCACATCAGCTACTTGGTACACGTCGTTAGGTAGTACTTTATTTATTATCAAAGGTCCTCGAAACTTTGGTTGCAATTTTGTAGGTTCACCTGTATGTATAGTTGGACGTCGTAGAAACACAACTTCTCCCACTTTATACTTCACAGGCTTTGTATGTTTTTGATCATATCTATTTTTCCACTTTACTTGTTCCTTTTCGATGTTGGCTCGTGCCTGTTCTTGCAGCTTATTAACATCTTCATATTCTTCTTCAATTGTTATATGTCTTAGAACCCCATCATTGAAACTTGCATGGTAGCCATACAATATGCGAAATGGTGTATCTCCTACAGTCTTATTTTGTGAATTATTCAATTGACTCTCAACTTCGGGTAATTTCTTGTCCCAATTTCTTTCATTAGTCATGTTCGCCTGTAGTACTGGTACCAAAGTTGAATTCACTCGTTCAACTTGCCCATTGGACTGTGGATGTCTGACTGAAATTAATGTGTGTTTGATTCCACCTGACTCACAGTATGTTTCAAATCTTTTGGAAGTGAATGCAGTACCTCTGTCACTAATAATCCTTTTTGGTAGGCCATGTAACAATATAAAACTTTTTAAACATTTCAATACTGAATCAGTGTCACACCTACGCACTGCATACAATTTCACATACTTGGTTAAGTTGTCAACTAATACCAAAATATGATTGTTACCTGAAGTAGATTTTATGAATGGTCCTATGTGATCAAGATGAATAGTTTCAAATGGCCTCTTCCCTGGTGGAATTGGATGAAGCTCACCTTGTTGACGCCCCTTAGGTACCTTACTGAGCATACACTCCGGACAGCATTTTATATGATATCTAACATACCTGCGCATACGAGCAAAATAATAACGTTCCATAATCTTAGATACCGTCCTATCTAGTGCAAAATGACCAGATAAGTCATGACAGCGAACCACCAGACTTTTCCGCATCCCATCTGGTACTACCCACAATTGACGTGTCTTCTCATGAACCTTGACTGTTCGATATAATATACCTTCACGTAGGACATAATTTTTAATCATACTGTCCTCAGCTACTGAACGCTCTTCTGGTCTTTTTGTCAAGTTATTGATAATATACCGTAACTTTTCATCACTTCTCTGCATGGCCATTACATGTTCCTCTTCGGTCATTGCTAACATTACCTCATAGCCTTCTAGTTCCTGTTCAGTATCATATGGTATGTCCACTGGTGCTCGTGATAATGCATCAGCGTGTGCCATCTTAGTTCCTGGTCTATGTCTTACTTCAAATTCGTATTCACTCAGTAGATTTGCCCAACGTGCCACTTGTGGATTGACTGTCCTTTTTGTATTGAGATGCACGATGGCTTGACAATCGGTGATGACAGTGAATGGAATTCCAATGAGTAAATGACGTAGACGTGTTATACTCCATACTATAGCCATTAATTCTAATTTACCTGCATGGTAATTCTTCTCCGCAGTTGTAGTTTTCTTTGAAACAGCATGAACAAGATGCATTTTCTTGTCACTTTCACCTCGCTGTAACAACATCCCGCTTAGTCCCACTTGACTGGCATCACAATGAAGTTCTGTGTAAGATGATGGATTAAACAGTTGTAATGCTGGACTACTGGTTATACAATGCTTCAATTTTTCAAAAGATTGTTCTTGTTCTGCCTTCCATTTGAACGGTATACTGTCTTTTAAAAGTTCTGTCAGTGGCTTGGCTATCTCAGCATAATGTGGTACAAATCTGCGAAAGAATCCAGTCAGCCCCAGGTAACGTCGTACTTCGTGTTGATTAACCGGTTGCTTCATGTCTCGGATCGCTGATGTCTTGTCCAGTCCCGGTTTAATGCCCTCAGCTGATATCTTATATCCTAAATAGGTGACTTCTTCATAGCCGAAGTAACATTTCTCTAGTTTCAAGGTTAGATTGGCTGTTCTTAGTGCGTCAAATACTTTTCGTAGTCGATTTATCATATCTTCAAAGTTTTTCGCAGGAATTAGGATATCATCTAAATACCACATCGCGACTTTTCGTTGTAAATGTTGCATGACTCCTTGCATTAATCGTGAAAACTCATAAGGTGCATTTACTAATCCGAATACCATACGTTCAAATTGTCCGGTCTCACTCGGTGTAATAAAACTTGTTTTGGCCTTTGCTTCCTCCGTCAAAGGTACTTGTAAGTAACCTGAGGCAAGATCCAATGTACAAAACAGTTTTGCGTCACTCAATGCTTCTAAATGATCATCCATGTTCGGTGTCGGAAATACCTTACGTATAGTTTGCGAGTTTAACTTTCTGTAGTCAACAACTAATCTTGGCTCACCATTTTTCTTCCTCACTAATAACACAGGAGATGCATATGCTGATTTCGTTTCGGTAACTAGACCTGCCGCCTTCCATTCACTGACAATTTTGTCGATGATGTCTCGCTCCGCGGCACTTGCTCTGTAAGGCCTGCTTACCACTGGTACATTGTTGTCCACAATGTCCATAGTTAGTGCGTTGGTACATCCTAGTTCAAATATATTAAATGCAAAACATAGACGATACTCATTCATCAGGTCTACTAGTTTGATTACTTCATCCTTAGTGAATGTTTGATTGTGTTTAACCATACTTGCTGTTATCGGTTCCTTCTCATGTTCAATCAACATCACTTCTACATTTGAAGGTTGTCCAGTTATTGTCTCATTTGGTTCTTCACTATATGGCAGTGGCATATTATAATCAAAAATCAACTGATTAGATGTCTTAATAAAAGATACATTTTCTTTGTTGATGAAAGTGCATCCTATGAGTATATCATAGTTTTGGATGTGGTCGTCAACAACTAGTAAATCTACAGATTCTTTTACCGAGTCTATCTTCAACCATGCCCTAGTATTACCGCCACCAATTACGCACGGGGTGTTACCATACACATTAAGATTAACTGTTCGTGGTTTTATTGTCAGTCCGTATTTTTGAGCTATACTTCGCTTGATAATACAAAGTGCACTTCCGGTGTCCACTAAGCCTTGAATTTCTTCGGAATCCTCATTGATTTGTACACGTTTTACATAAAGCGTTCTATTTACTGTGTTAGTATCGATCAAAGCGACGTCCGTCTTGACTGCTTGACAATACTTAGCAGTATGTCCCTCTGTCCCACACTTCGAACATTGTAGTGGTCTCTTAGGACGAGTACAATCGCGTGCTATATGTCCAATCAATTGACAATTGTAACACTTAGGTCCCGTAGGTGTACTCATACTCGTATTTTGCCCTTTTTTGAAACTTATGTATGATGGTTGTCCCTGGTTGGTAGGTTTCGACCCTTGTTCTACATCTTTATCAAACGTTTTAGTAGCGTTCTTCTTATCATATGTCGACACAGTACGATAACGTTCACTTCGATTAGAATGCACTTCAGTATACATACGTATATCCGCCAATAGTTCCACTTCGCTTGTGTGACTGTTACTTAATATAGCGGCACACATTTCACGAGATTTGAGTCCAATGCACACCATCTTTTTTGTTTCGGCCGCAGTTAGTTTTAAACGTCGACACATCCGCACCTTATCATGAAAATACGCGTATACCGTTTCACCGCGTTGTTGAACACGTTCATCCATTTTCTTCCATGTTTCTGTAATACTCTCTTGACTGGTAAACATCATTTCGAAAGATGTGATAAATTTATTCATCGTATCCAGTTCTGCCATATGACTCAAATACCAATGTCTTGCTGCGCCTCCCAGATGTGATCGTCCCGCTTCTAAAGTGTAGGTATCAGGCCATCCATTTAAATGAGCAACGGTTTTTAAAGCATTAACCCATTCGGTAGCTGCATCCGTGTCTCCTGATTCGCCTGTAAACATCGGTATGATTTGCTCCTGGTTTGGTACCATCGCTGGTACAACGGGCGGGTCATTTCGTTTCTGGTCAAGCAACCTATTGACGATTGCGTCCATCTGTTGTTCGCGCAATCTATTTTGTTCCAACATCGCGCGTACGAGTCCGTTGATATCTAGCGCAGCCGTAGCCGTAACATTATCAACACTATTTTCTTCGTTATCGTTTGCCATCTTATCAATCGAAACAATTACCGATAATTCTTATCATCCACAAATCCACGATGTCGCACCGAACACCGGTGACTAAGTACGATTTTTCCCAAACGACAAAACGTAATACGACGGTATTACCACCTTTTCCCTTTTTTTTTTTTTTTTTTTTTTTTTTTTTTAGGTTATGTCGGTATAACCACGAGTTTAGGCGCTCTAACGTTAAATCGTACGACGGATACCAAATTTTAATAAACACAAGATAGTAAAAAAAAAACAATTTCGGGTATATGCAATAATATCGTAATTTAATTGACGACACGGTAACAACTCACGACGACCATAACACGTTCGCACAGATCGTAACGTTTTTTTTTTTCTTTATTTTTCACAAGGGCTCACTGAGGATATCGCACAATCCTAGTATTATCCCACTTCTGAATCTGTCAGGATTCCCAAAATATTCACAGTATTAACAATATGTATATATGCATTAAACTTTATTGCATTAAACAAAGAAATAAAATAAACAAAATAACATAACAACTTAAAGTCTAAGGGCTCCTAGCCCAACACACACTATAACACAGTAGGTACGGTTCAACGTACCGCAACACACTGTCGCCTACTCTCTCCACTAGCCCTCTTTACTGTCACCCAGTAGTGTTGCCAACATATATATATATATATAAGAATCTGACATAATATACGATGTGCCTATGTATAGACGACTGCAACATTGTATTATAGCCGTATGTGTGCAGATGATTATAATAATTTTTATCCGTATAATTAAACGGGCGTCGGCACCGGTCCGGCCACCGCCCCGATGAATTTTATAAAATACGGTGTGCACGTGCGGCAGCGGACTCGCGTCAGCTAATTTTAAAACGCGCGTCGCGCGGCTGCTGGCTGTGATGACGGAGCGAGCGCGTTATTCAGACGGATGTATATCGCCGTTTCAATGATATGGTTTAATGTTACATGAAGATTTTTACTGCCCTTCGCCCTCATTCCGAAACAGTACAGTATATCCTGCAATTCCAGCAGCTGATCTCTGCTCGTAAAATATAATTTTTATATTGATCTTGCATCGCAATACGAAACTCGGCGAGAGATTTTGAAATATTTATAATAGAGGTCTGGATTTCTATGTAAAATTGTAGATTAATATGATTTATCCAGCCGGTCGTAATAACTCGTTACAACTTACTGTCAAACTTAGAGCAAAATTTAAATTATTTTACTTAATGTATAGAAATAAGTATATGTAATTGTATAGAAATAAATGTACCTACCTTATATTCATTTGATATGCAAAACATAATACAAGATACGTGTCACGAAACGTATTGATATATTTAATCAATTTTATTCTAAATCAAATGACAGACGTAGAACAATTATGTATTTACATAAAAATTTGGTCCTTAAATTTTATAACAGACTGAAAAAAAATGTACAATTACGTAAATAGATTAAAGTTAAAATAATGTTTAAATTTGGTCACAAAAATAAAAATGCGTTATGTCGAAATAGATAATTGGAAAGGGGACGTAAAACGTATGAGTATTAACACTAGAAAAACAATAACAACGAAAATTATCCCGATGAATGAAATAAATCTTTAATAATACGAATTATTTTCATCGACGATTATATTGACAAATTGTCGGTACTCATTTTTCCTAATTAAACAGTTTATATTCTAAACGCTAAGTCGTCTGTTATTGGAACAAAATCAAATCCCCAAATGAAATCGACGAACATCGTTACTATACAAAAATATGTACTCTATAGTGGTGTAACGACTTTGAGAGATCGCAATAATTATTCTGAAGTGTTGAGTGAAAATCAACGCCGCGCAAAATATGTGATTGGCATCGACGAAATTCGTAGTTTTCGACGAAGTGACTTCACATAATATTGTCTGTGTGCGATGCGCGCGCGTCGAGCACGCGTCGTATAATATAATATGTATACCCGTAGCGAAACATGCGAGCATAATAATAATAATTATATTATATACTCATGGGGTGGAGGAGTGTGGACTATGTTTAGAGCTTAAGACGAGCGACGGGAGGGTACTTCAATAGTTTTTTTCCATAGATTTATTTTTTTCACACACACACACACACACATGTACACGCCGAGATAATACGACGGAGCACGTGGTACGTATTATAAAATATATAGTGTGTGGAGCGCAAGTTCTGCTTCTCCGGTCCAGGTGCAGCGGCAGTGTAATTTTGGCAGACTTTCATCCGGCGGCGGCTTCAATCCTCTCCTGCTCGCACGCAATATATGTATAATTGGTGTCGCTTTTCGAAACGAGCGCACTTACACACACACACGTGTCCTCCGAGCTATTTTCATAGTCTATCTTATTCGAGTCCGACACACACACACACACACACGCGCACATGTACACGCATATAGACTTATGTGCTGTGCAGTACGCGTACATACCTATTTATATATATATATACATATAATACACGCACATATTATTACATATTGTATACGATTGTTGTGTGTGTATATATTTACGCGCATGTCTATGTGTGTGATGGAAACACTCGCGCGGTGACGGCTACGCACATGGCGACGTTATTTGGATTGGGCTCGGTGCTGCGAAGCTATATATACATGTATAAATATTCGTGTATGCGTGTGTTGTGCGAGAATAGCTTTTTTCGGCGTGTGGAAACTGTTGGCCTTATGTACTTAACTCGGTACGATAACCGTATGGGCACAGTGTGTATAATATTACAGCGATCGGTTACGGGTGGGGGGGGGCTCTTTCGGGAAAACGGCAAAAAGCTGCCCGCTGCGACGCTGCGTGTGTGTATATATTATGCCTCGCGCTGCTGTAACGACACGATACGTGTGTACAATAATAATTTAAGTATACCGTAAACGGATAATATAAAAAAAAAAAAAAAAAACGTTTGGTACAAAATGGCAAATACCTCGTATTATAACGATATATATTCTATCAGATTATTACTGTATATTATTCATTTTCGGTGCCGAACAGCTCCTAATTCTTTAACGGGAACGAGTTTGCAGTGTGTTCGCCCAAATAGGTAGATATAAAAACATAGAATAAAATCGTATTCGCCGTTTTCGTTAGTTTTCGTATTACACTGAAATGTGTATCGTTTAGCATCGCTGTTGCTGAAGAAACGCGGTTTTGTATATGTATAGTTTGCGCGTGTAACTGTTGCATTATTATTTATTTAGCTACTGCACCGGGACGCGCTTTAAACGATTATATATTATAACCTGCAATAACCTATAACGAGATGTTTGTTAATAATACAGCATAAAATATAAATAAATTATACATAATATAATATCATGTACTGCGTCTCATAATTATGCCGTTTAAAATGTCGGTTCAACGGGCGACCGAGAGCTAGTCACTACGATAATACGTTATATTTATTGGACTATGGTGTGTTGGGTTATGCAAATCCGTCCGAAGACGACTGCAGCGGGTCTTGTTAGGGAGTCGTTTCGCCAATACTGCGGCGGTCTATTATAATTTATAAGCAATACCTGAATACATAATTATGAGTGTACAGAGTGTTCGAGAGTATATCGAAGCGGTATTACAATATTATTAAGAAAAACGGTAGTTATGTATCGATGGCGGGGCGATAATCGCAACGAAACCCGTAAAACACTATATATGCACCCGAACCGGTTAACCGAATCGCGGGTATAAGGTAACTTAACCGCGATAGAATATTATCCGCGTGTATAGGGTTTAACGTAAAAAATATTGTGCACGCGAGTCGATAGACATTATATTAATATTATATTATATGCGCGTAACGTTGGTTAGGTCGGTACGCGTCGAAACGATCACAGCCAAAAAATTGATAATAATATCATAACGACGGTTTATAATAAAAAATTATCGCTTTCAAACATATACGATTTCCGTTCAACAATAATAGTTCGGGGTATAGTGGGCGCATGTACATTGTTCGTCTATAGGTAAAATGCTGTTATAAAATGTAAGTTATATACCTACCTACCTAATCGTATATTAAATGTTTGATGAAAATCGATAAATTAATGTTATTTCCATATCGTATTTTTGTTATAGCTATGTAAAATACAATTTTGAATTTGTTTTATTAATTATATTGTGTATGCTCTGGCTAATGAGTAATGACATTCATGTTCCACATAACACATATAACACATTTATAATCCTTATATTAAACCTAGTTATTTTTATCTATCTTTGCTGTATCCGTCAGTGTTGTACTGTCGTATTTACAATTCACAGCGTTTAATGTTAAGATGTTTCAATGTCTCTTGAAACATTATTTAATACGTATATTTAGTATTTATAGCGCATGCAGTTCAATACATCGACCATGAACTTATTGTTGTTCATTTAACTCTATATACAAACGAATATACTTTTAAGTATAGGTAAATATATTGTATATTAACGATTTTATTAATCATTATTTCGTGCTCGGGCGACATACCGCCTGACACCGTCCGTGCACTTTCTCGTATCCTTCCCCCCCCCCATCCTTCGTCGCCGTCGTCCTGTGTCCGATGCACTCGGCCAAGAGTGGGCCAACTCAACGTCTGATGCAACACGCACCCGTGACAATGCGCTTTACCCTTCGCCACGCCGTGTGAAGACGACGAGTGAACCGGGAAGCGCATCGCATCGGGAGTGAGGGGGGTTCATCCAGATCCAGCCAGCCGACAATCTGACCGAAATGGTCTCTTACTACGACTCCATTGACGACCAATCGCAAGATGTGGCTTTACAGCGGGCACCATCATCGCGGGCACTACCGCGGGTACCACCGCGGGTTGTTTATCGGGAAACAAGTTATTTTTAACAGCCTCGTCCGCCTCGTTCATCACTCTTTCGATAGCATTCGCCTGGTCCATTATGGATTTCAATAACTGTGATAGGTTGTACGAGAACGATCTACCGTTGTGTCGCGATGCCATTTTGATGTCCGGAAAAATACGATGGTCGTGCACACGCGTCTCGGAGTTTTAAATAATAAATAAACAAACTTATTTAGAATGTCGTCGGTCACCGCTGTGCCAGAGATCGAAAATCACCAAGACGACCAGTTGTTTATTACAATCGCGGACCGCATTAGGATTTCGCGGGCCCGTTTATTTTTCAAAACACTATTATTTATCGATATAATAATTTATTATAGTAATTTAGTATAGTATAGGTAAGTTCTATACAAATCTCGAAGTAGTCAATAATATAATGGTATTCATTTTTATTTTTATTATATTTTATGCTAATGTGAATTATTAGCTTACATTTTAA
Organism: Rhopalosiphum padi; assembly: GCF_020882245.1. Classification (NCBI taxonomy): domain Eukaryota; kingdom Metazoa; phylum Arthropoda; class Insecta; order Hemiptera; family Aphididae; genus Rhopalosiphum; species Rhopalosiphum padi. The sequence continues at coordinate 2,670,546 of NC_083598.1, read as the reverse complement.
AAATAAATCTATTCGAGTCGTTTGTTTTTTATTTTTACGTTTTTAAGTACCTATATTGCCGAAGGACCTTGATATAGAATTTTAAGTACCTATGGCACTAAACAATTTTTATTTATCGATAATAATACATTTTACGATTTCGTATAATTCTAATATTATAACGAAGCGCTTTTCCAATTTTATATTTTAAGTTTTACGGCAGGCGAGAAAATGCTCCACAAATTATCAAGTCGCTATCAAAACGTAATAAATTATGAATATGAAAGGAAATTTAATAAACTAAAAATGGACTAAATATTATGCATGCTTATACTATTATATGCATTATGCACTCAAAGAAGTAAAAATATGTGGATATTACTTTTTTATTTTTGAATTAGCATGTTCTGACATTTTGAAGTATGTTTAATTAAATTTATATTTTATATATATATGAAACGGTTTGCAATTTTGTGCAGTACTGGTGTATTGTTAATTTTTACACAACTGGAGTAGTACCTCCTACAGTAACGTATTAATAGTTACTTCTAGTGGGAGGTCATTGTTTTTGTAATTCTTATTAAAATATTATGTTTGTCACTGTATTATTTTTTGGGACCACATTGTGATAATTTTCACATTGCTTACATTCATTGGCCATTGTATAAGATATCCAGTTTTTTACTTTTACCGCAACATATAATATACATTATACACCGCGAAAAAGCGAAAAACCAATTAACGATGCGAGATGCGAAGATAAATCATTTATTGTTGAAAGGCTACGACGAATATTGTATTGTTCGGGTAGTTTACTCGACGTTAAATTCCAACAATGAGCCAGATAGCTATAATATGATACGATAATATAGGTAGGCGCGTATACACAATACCCAAATATAAATATATTTATATATGTACATAATAGTATATCCTTCGAGGATCGCAAGTCTCCCCTTTTGCCGATGTACACTTCAATATATATATATAATACAATGTATAGGTCTATTAGTGCGGTCCCTGCACGCATCAATACATTGATACAAGTATATATGTATATATATATTATATACAGTAGTACCTATATATCGACCTACCTTTCTGGTGTATGTGTGTGTGTGTGTGTTGTTCGTCGAACAAGAGACGAGGGGTTCTGCACGTGTGTATATATACGTGTAATGTGTTTATATATATATACCGTTACGGTGTTTGTGTGGATCTAAACGGTATGTTCCGTGCACACAACAGTAAAAATATTATCGTGTACCCAATTTCGAAATAATATAATGATACAGAAGAAGAAAAAAATAATATAAATAAATAAAACGCGATGACAATGCGTGAGTTCCGTGATATATACACTTACTGCATCACCGCAGTGAGTGCACACACACACACACACACACACACACGAACTGGAGTCAGGGTGGTACGGGGAGACACATAATACGCCGAAGAGAGACCCTTCGCGGGTGAATAGGAATTATAAGGCGATACAATTTACACAATGTGTACAGGTGTCTCGGCGGTAGTTAAACGTATAGGTATATAATATAGTATGATATATATGTGCATTTATTTTTTCTTCACAAATTCCAGCCCGGCGGCGGCGTCCCCCCCGCCGGGCCGTTTGTGAGTGGTACGGTGTAGTAAATATATATCGTCTTGTGAGAAAGGATTGAATAGATGTGCCTATATTTATATATAAATCACGTGTAGAAACTGCATCGCAGCTGTACGCAATTTAGATGTCACAAGTACGCACCGAGAGGTTTCCTGCAACGTCATTGTGCAGTCTTCCTGCAGTCGCCGGAAAACATCCATAAAATATATTATTACCGTAAAAACCAATCGTATAATATAGAAAGGCATTAGATACAGTAGGGTATTATTATCGTACGATATAGTGCAAAGTATGAACAATATTCGATGGGCTAGGTGCTTTTCGAGAGCTTTTTAAAAGGATTTTCGTATATAGATTAATCCGTCGTCCGAAAACACTTTGCCTCCTAACTGTCATTCTGTAACTTTCGATTTCGGTGGTGTACTTAATATTACGTGGTTGGCATTTTAACATTATAGTTTTTCTTTTCGATGATTGATGACTTTTATCAATAACTGTGACCGAAATTTGAGCGTGTTGCGTATATATGTTTTGCATATCACAATATTATAATATAATGTAGGAACCCATCATCATCGAAGTCGTTAAAAAGCCAATAAGAATACTGGTATCGATGAAAGTATAATAATAATAATAATAATTAATAACAATAGATGACGTTCTAAACACGCACTCTTTGTTCGCTCCATAATAATAATCGACGCCACCCTTGTCCGCTGATGCCGCCGCACTCACAGACCGTGAAATATGGGGCTTAATATATATATTGTATTATGTATGTGTAGTGTGTATAACAATAATAATATAATACACCACGTTTGGGTATTTGACTTTTTGAACTCGCCGTACGTTATTACGATGACGCGTTTTTTATGTCCAATTTTACAGTATATGTTTTCCCTGAAAACGGGTATTCTATGATATACAGAGGAAATCGGTCATAATAAAATTCACGACGATAAAGGATGAAAACATTTATAGTAAAAATGATAAACGCAAACAAGTGAAACATTTCAAATCTTTAAGATTATTATTTTTTGAATTGTACCAAGAAAAAAAACCAAAATTTATTCTCAAAGAAAATCATAATTTTTTGTTACTTTAAACTTTAAATGCTTAAAAAGAACATTTTAGCAAACCGTTTATTTAAAGATTTTTAATTCGTAAAAACAAACATTTCATCAACATAAATCATCAAAGATTAAAGGCTAACCGTCCAATCCAAAAAGTGATAGCATTGTCTTGTTCTATACCATTTTATAGACTATAATATTCAGTATATTGTATTAAATACGTTTACGACGGACGTAGACAAAATAAACCTGTCACGGAAAATGATACATTATATAATATTGTGTTATCTGTGTATCGCTTCGCTTTGTAATCTAAAATAATTAAAAATACCATTCATGTCCGTTTTATTGGTCCCATTACACAAATAAGTAAATCTCTAAGCAAACGAGGGTCGGCTGTTGGTCGTTTATTCGGCATACACACACGTTTATAATAATATAATATGTATACGATGTATATATAAAATCATGTAGGTCAATACAGACAATTCAGCACTGGGTGTTCTATACATCTTATATAAACACAGCGCCCATATGATATTATATACTATATAGTAATCCGTGTTGTTCGGGACGGCGTTCGAACCGATCGAAAAAAATCAATCATTAACCGAAGGTTATAATATATATATTATTTAAGAATTAAAACACGCGTCGTGCCACCCATAATACGAACGCTGCAATACAATATATTATACTTTACATAGTATACTACGGCTCGTCGCGATTGATTTTTATAGGCAGTAAACCTAAGAATTAAACATTTTAACGTATAAAATATAACGAATACCATCTGCTAACTCCCGTCGTATCTGTTTTTATATGCGAGAAGACTTGGCCAGTAGATTCAAAAAAGAGATAAGGCACAAGCGATCAACGCGGTATTTTCGTGTGACGACGTTTCAGACGTTTCGATGTCTCGTTAGGGGTGAATATTGCAATATTACAATATCAAAATCAGAGACGTATTTAGATATTTTGCACCCCGGCCGAGAAAAATACCGCCTCCCGCCATCCCCAAGTCTGGTTTTTTATCAGTCAAAAAATACCTATACAATATTATATCGAAACGCTTTCCAAATTTTACAGCCCGGGGCCCATGCCCCCCCTTCCCACCTAAATACGTCACTGATCAACATTCAACACCATATTGTCGTGTATAAAATGTACGTATATTATAATATGACATGAAATTATGACTAATATTATGTTATTGGGGTTGTATATACATATATAACCATCTTGAAAACTGTTAAAATATAACCATTTTCAGTTTCTCCGCGCGTGTCCATGACTTTCGGATCGACTCGTCGAACTTAGGATTAAGTGTTGTTGCAGTGCGTATCTGACTATATATAGGAATTGCGCACTAGCGTAATGTTTTGTCAACTACTGTGTATAATTATAAATATAAATTATAAATTATTATTGATAAACGTTCGTAATGATTCAATTTTTCGTAATAAAAAATATAAAATTATAAAAAAATCTGAAACACAACTGCAATTATATAGTACATTTTGTAAAAATATTACGAACACATAAACACAATACAAATAGATATAATTTACAATCCGAATGAAAATATATGAATTGTAAACTCAAATTTTATAGCAATATTATGAGCAAAACCTCTCAAATATATTACCTAATATTTATTTGATTTCATTGTTTTTTATAAGTTATCAAGTGCGTTACTACGTTAATCGACGTGTAAAAACGTGTAGTATTATAGATTATTATTATTATTATTTCTGTAAACTGTAAAGTTTAACCAATTATCTTATATCATAATTATATTATATCGAGATGTTTTACCATTATATTAATGGGTTATTCGCTTATCATGTGTACATTTTCTTTGTCCAGATGGTACCGATTATAATATATTAATAATAATATTTAACACTATCTTAAAAAATAAATAATGAGCTATACACGTGTTTAATGATAGTATATTATAAATTATTAATTTATTATATTATTCAGCTCATAAATATTACACGAACTTGTGATGACGTTGTTATGACCGCGTCGACGTCAATCCGTCGGTCTCGTAAAATATCAATGGTATGGCTATACGCGTTGTTATTTGTTAATACTTAATACTGATATTGGATTATTTTTATCATTATTATTATCAGAAAAATAATTTGATATTTAATTTACATGCGTTTTCTGGATTCTGAACAACTCGATGAAAAAAAGAAAGAAAAATGTTTGGTCAAGTCGGAGAGTTAATTGATCATTTGGAATATTTGGATATAAACCTGCTACTCAATTCGTCCGTGACCACGGTGAAGACATTTGAATGATTAAGCAAAAATCTTAGTAAGGTCGGAGAACATAGTATACTTAGATATAACTATATAAGTATACTTTTAGATTTATATGTCGTATGCTTGACGATGAGAAGGGGGTAACTATAAAGTTGGTAGAAAAAAATTTGCATGTTTATTAATATTAGTGATTGTAAGCAAAAAATGTATTACTACAATAACTATCCGGAAATTTAGTTATTGGAATAGATCCAGAGGACTGGTAAACTGAGACAAAAATAGTAAATACGCATGATAAACGACGGGGAGTACCTGTATACGTATACATATCGTGTGTATTGTTGATTCGCCAGCGACGATAAATTTAGTTTTTGTGCGATCCTAAAACTCGCATGTATTATGTATATTATGCAATTTACAAAAACATATTATAATAATAAATAAAAAGTATAATTAAATTATTAAAATATACTACATAGTTACTTATACTTACAGTTTTGAGTTTAAAAACACTAAATACGATAAATTGTACCTATAGTACGAAATAAAAACCCTATGATCTATTGACTTCAATCAATTTAATTATTTAAACAATAATATTAAACATATCTTGTAAATGTGTAAATGAACCAAAAACAAATTACAGAAACAGACAAATATCTATTTAATTTAATAGTTAGTTAGTATTTTTTAGACGTATTTAAATACCTACCTATTTGAAACACATTCAAAAATATTTTTAACAAATTATAATAAGTTATGGTAAATGGTACATCGGCACGTGGGAGGCCGATCGTAAACTATTTGATTTCGAACGTGCTGAACGTGGCCGTATACTTTCTACAAACGAGTGAATTAAATTAAATCAGTGATTTGTCGAAGGCGTATACGTCGATCATTAATATATTACATATAGCCCATATAGGTACTCAAATTATAAGCGTGGCGATGATATTATATTCGATATTATTATTTAATTTTTTTTTTACATAATATGCGATATCTAGATAATATTTAACCGCTCGCTATTAGAGTACCCGCCCGTAATATAAGTTATAACTTTATATACTAATCATTAAACGACTTATCGATCGGGCAGGTGCGCGAGTGTATGGAAATCGTGCGCGATTGCCGACGAGATAAGGTACCCATAATAATGTCCGTATACGCGAACGAGGACGACTTTACCGTTCTATTCATATTATCGTACCCATATATTATAATATTATTACGCTCACAGTGGTTGAAAAACAAAATAAGGCGGACACAAATGATAATATTAAATATTAGAAAATCGTAATTTACAAAAAGACAAACATTTTACTTTTTATACGTCCTATGGTATTTTGATAAAACACTAACTTTTTGTACATCAAATGATATATATATATATATATATAGCATAACATAGCATAACAATAATGATGATAAGACTCCGGTTAATTCTGGAAAGTTATAATATAATATTCTGTGATATGATTATTAATATAAATGCAATGATGAAAATTGTATAAGATTGAGTAAAATATATCATTGCATTGGCACTTATTAATATCAATATATAGTACATAATATTATATATTTATATTTAGTCGATTATCGATTAAACTTAGGTATTTTTGGGTTAATATTATTGATAAACCTACATAATATGTAAACTTATGTATGTACTATGTATTTATTTATCGTATTACACAACGACAATTAAATCAGTCCATAAACGTTATAAAGTGATGTCTAGCAACCAATAAATAGGTACCAAAAAAAAACCAATTTGAAATATTTCCTACTTTTCATGTATACCTTATTTTTGATATAATATTTCTTTGTTGTGATATAATATAATTATTTTTTAACCATAGGTTTATTACTTAAAATTATGCATCATGAAAATCTTCTTAAATAAACACCAACTAATAGTATTAAACATATTATTCAGGAGAAAAATATTGCCTTGAACTATGTTTTAAATACTTTAAGAATCAACAAAAATGATATTGAACATGTAATGAAATGTTTATCAAGCAGTGTTTATTTCAGGTGACCGTGGGGGGAGGCTAATATTTATTATTTACTCTTATTGCATATATTCCCTTGAAAATCCAGGATAGAAGTTATTTTAATTTTTTTTTTTTTACATTCTGTATGTGTATTTAAATGTGTTATACTTTTGTCAAAAATATATAATTTAAAATACTAAAGGATGTGTACAAACAATAATTATTTTTTTTAAATTTATATTTTTCATTAGCTAAATTCGTGATTTTTGGCCACATTTTTTCGTTTTTCAACAACTGTGAAGCGGCCAAAACGGACCGTTTCGCATCGGTGGAAAATAAAACTTATACAATAATAATAACATATAAGCCACGACACATGCGCTCTCGTTAACACTGTGTATTTTAAATAAGGTTAAGTTATAACAGTCAACAGATATTACAGTTACCTATTATAGATATTACTTATTTATGTCTATTTTTACAAAACGATTTGAATCGGTTGGCGATTTGCGTTCAATTACCGACACGGACCCGTCAAATCAAAAATCGTAAAAACAATAGCGAACAAACAAAAACGTGTCACACGTTTTTTCGGCAGGATGCAGGATGAATTTAATAGTTTACTTTAAAAAAAAAAAATATTTAGGTCATAATAGGTACGATTCTTGTGCCATTATAGAACCGCATTTCCGTGAAAAAAATCCAAAACGGATAATAATAATTAATGTTTAATGTGTATTATATTACTACCCGCTGAACATATTTTAATGATTGGTTAATTGGATTTTAAAGTGTAAATAATATTATTGTAATATTATGTAGGCATATATTAGATTTTAGAATTTAGAATAGCATTATTAGAGCGTCAGGAGGTCATGTATATGTGTATGATTGTATGAATGCATGATTAGCATGGCCGAAGTCTTCGGAAACAGTAAAATAATTCATTATACATAAATAGGTACACCGTGCGCGCATAAGCTTGTTTTTATAATAATAATAGTTATAATACTGATGTTACTTGTTAATAGTTATTAGATATATTATACGTACATTATCGATTATTGTTAATATCTTTAATATATTAAATCGTAAACCTATTTATTGTATTATAATTACTTGACGGTGTACAGAGTGATTCACCATAATCGTGTTTATCCTTTAAAAATGCATTTATTCAAATTCTGATTTTTAGTATTTTTGAGCATAATTTAAGTTTAATGAACACAATATTCTCAAACATTAATTTTACTGTAATTTTTATGTAGAATATTTTCTTTGAAAATTCTGATGCTTCAAAATCAAAATTCGAATGATTAATTGTAAGTTATTAAACTTTATACTATAATAGCCTTTATAATAGCCCTTATTAAAAAATAAAATTTTAATATATTTATATTAATGGCCGTAATTTTTTTTAATCTTAGTTATATTATCATGGACTATAATATTATTTATCATCCTTATTATCACTTAAATTTTAATAGCAATAATAAATTTAATTATTTTATAAATAAATAACTTAAATATGATGCAATGTATATTATACAATTTAAAAAATCATGATTTGAATAAATTAAACAAGGATGTAAGCATGCTTGGTAAATTTCCCTGTACTGTTCGCACTCATATTTTTAAATAATGCAGTGTGCCCCTCATGACAAAACTTCGATGATGTACAAATGTACAATATACCTCCTGCCTAATAATCTTTGAGTTTTGTTCACATTATTTACCGCGATTTATTGATTTCTAAAACTATAGGCAAAGAATAAAAGTAAAACACACAGTAAGACATTTTTTAAAGTTTATGAAATTTTATTATAATTTTTAATGCATTTTTTTAAGGCAAATAAAAAATGAATGATTTTTAGCTATCAACGTTTTCGAAGTAAACTGTAAACATTAAAGTATGGTGTAAATTTTGAATTTTATGTTGTATCATTCGGCAGAAAACCTTGTTGTTCCCGACGATTTATCGATTTGTAATATTCTTCATTACGTTACAGAAAAGCGATGTAGTGTTCGTCGTTTTATAAATATACCTAAAATAAACAACAATAAAATTAACCCTAAAGGCACGGTTCAATAAACATCACATCAGTGGCGCCGAGGACAACCCGCACTCAATAATACTATTAGTTGTTTTCCAAAATCTTCGGCAATTAACTGCATTACTATAACTATAATATTAGAAATATTTATAACCCGGGCGTAGTAAGTGAGTTCCGATGGCCGATAATAAACATTCGGATCCGTGTCCGATTGTCGAAGGTAAATGTTAAACGCATGTTTATTTCAAATTTTTTTCTCGAATGGCAACTGTTACCTATACAGCTATTATAGGTATTATATTTTTTTAATGGGTACTGGTTTGTTATCGACCCACCCGAGGGCGTAAATATTTTATCGCCCTCCACTCTGGTTTATTATCGTCCGGCCACCTATAATAATAATAGCATAAATAGGTGATAATAATTTAGTTTTTTGCAAAAATGTCTTTTTTAAATTGTATCAAATGGATTTTTCTTTACTCGGTATATGTGTGGTCCCATAAGTCAAGGTCTATAAAATTGCATAAATAGTTAACTTGATTATAATATTTAAATTCTCGCAGTTGTTGAAAATTAGCATATATATTTCTAAAAATATTTAATTTTTGTTATAGCTATGTAAAATACAATTTTGAATTTGTTTTATTAATTATATTGTGTATGCTCTGGCTAATGAGTAATGACATTCATGTTCCACATAACACATATAACACATTTATAATCCTTATATTAAACCTAGTTATTTTTATCTATCTTATTGCTGTATCCGTCAGTGTTGTACTGTCGTATTTACAATTCACAGCGTTTAATGTTTACGATGTTTCAATGTCTCTTGAAACATTATTTAATACGTATTTAGTATTTATAGCGCATGCAGTTCAATACATCGACCATGAACTTATTGTTGTTCATTTAACTCTATATACAAACGAATATACTTTTAAGTATAGGTAAATATTGTATATTAACGATTTTATTAATCATTATTTCGTTACTTAAGTAACATAATTTAAGTATTATGTCCTTGAAAATATAAAAATGAAAAAAAACAAAATTTTATTAGGAAAAAAAAATTCCAGTGGCTTTTAGAATGATAAATAAAAAAAACAATGAATATGTTTTAGCCAAAAAATTTTGAGTAGGAAAAAAGTTGCCAAAGTGGCTTTTACAAAAGATGCCAAAAGTGGCTTATTATAATAACAAAAAATAAATCAGAAAAAAAAGTAGCAAAATATAGCTTTAAGAAAAACAATAAAACAAAACATCGGACAGGACGACACAATAAACGAAGAATGGGGTGGGGGGAGGATACGAGATGGCGTTTTCGGTGCGAAAAATTGCAAGTTAATGGCCACTGGTCGCCTCTACAACATTCTCACGACCGGACCTGCGAGCAAACGACGAGTGTCACGGGTTCGTTAACTCGGGCGCGTGATGCATCGACCATAACGGATGGCGAGGCTCGGCTGGCTCGGTCGCGCGGAAACGATGGTAGACGGAGATTTTGGAGCTAGTGCGCGATGTTATGCGCTACATCGGATATGACGATTTTGGCGACAAGCGGTGGCGACCGGAACACGGGAAGAGCTTATGAATTGGAGCTACGGAACCGGAGGCGAGACTCGGCCGGCGGTATTGCCCCGCAGGACGAAAAAGAGAGTCAGCGAATCGCGCCACAACGCGCGCCGTAGTCGTGATACTCTCCGCGAATCCTCCTGCGGGCAACTCGTCGGCCGCGTCCGCTTCCGGTAGCCGCCGTCGGAGTCACACGCGCCGCCGAATCCTGTAACTTCGAGATTCCACGGGTCCGGCGATGCTGACTTCCGCGTTCCCAACTCCTTTATAAACTCACCCCGTGAACTGATAATCACCGCCGCCGCCGTCGTTAATAGTCGTCATCATCACCGTCGTCTTCGGTACCCCACAGGGGCGGGATCGTTGCCCGCGTCGGTACCATCTAGCCACCGCGTCTCCGTCATCCATCGTTCCACGCGACCTCGACAACCGGGCGCCCGCACAACCGCCAGAAGGTCGAACGCATCACGACGACGGCGAGCTCACGACGCCCGCAAACCCGTCGCATCGCTGCAGGTGATCGCGAGAACGTGCCCGGGCGACATACCGCCTGACACCGTCCGTGCACTTTCTCGTATCCTTCCCCCCCAACCTTCGTCGCCGTCGTCCTGTGTCCGATGCACTCGGCCAAGAGTGGGCCAGCTCAACGTCTGATGCAACACGCACCCGTGACAATGCGCTTTACCCTTCGCCACGCCGTGTGAAGACGACGAGTGAACCGGGGAGCGCATCGCATCGGGAGTGAGGGGGGTTCATCCAGATCCAGCCAGCCGACAATCTGACCGAAATGGTCTCTTACTACGACTCCGTTGACGACCAATCGCAAGACGTGACGTTCCCTCACGGGCTTTACAGCGGGCACCATCATCGCGGGCACTACCGCGGGTACCACCGCGGTTTGCATGTTCATCGGGAGTCATATTATTTTTGACAGCCTCGTCCGACTCGTTCATCACTCTTTCGATAGCATTCGCCTGGTCCATTATGGATTTTAATAACTGTGATAAGTTGTACGAGAACGATCTACCGTTGTGTCGCGATGCCATTTTGATGTCCGGAAAAATACGATGGTCGTGCACACGCGTCTCGGAGTTTTAGATAATAAATAAACAAACTTATTTAGAATGTCGTCGGTCACCGCTGTGCCATAGATCGAAAATCACCAAGACGACCAGTTGTTTATTACAATCGCGGACCGCATTAGGATTTCGCGGGCCCGTTTATTTTTCAAAACACTATTATTTATCGATATAATAATTTATTATAGTAATTTAGTATAGTATAGGTAAGTTCTATACAAATCTCGAAATAGTCAATAATATAATGGTATTCATTTTTATTTTTATTATATTTTATGCTAATGTGAATTATTAGCTTACATTTTTACATTACTAAGAAACGTAATTAAATATCAAACTGTGTGTTATAATCATATTCGTACCTATGCCATCGGAGGTGCCAGGTTTTGAAAATGTCATGGGTGGCTCACTATTTTATAAACACATGTATAGTTTTACCTAAATAATTACTAAACATTACTAAAATATAGTTATTTGTTGTTTTGTATGTATTATATAATTTTAGTATTAGCAATTTCAATTTTAGAGGGCTGAGCTTCACCTTATCGAGCTCATGGGGGGCTGTAGCCCCCAAGCCCCCCCGTTATTCGGCGTCCCTGTATGCCGTATTAATAAGTCTGTCATAATTTAAATTTTCGATCCAAATGTATAATAGACCAATCTCAGGGCCGGATTTATTCATGGGTTTAATTCCAAAATTGTGCAAATGGTTAAAATATGCGTACGGACCGCAATCGACATAACGTGACTGTACCGCATAATAATAAGATATAGTTTGCGATCTGGCGATGACCACAATACGTGTAAAAATCGCTCTCAGCCGCTCATCGGATTCGTTTATTTAGAAATAGAGTTTTACCGGGAAACGACGATAATAACGTCGTCGTCCGGTCGGCATATGCACACAATATATAATATTATGTGGGTGGTTATTCGTACCGGACATGTGCGCGCTTCTTTCTGTGAGTGTCCGCGGTCCGTGAACGACACGATTTCAGAAATTCCATCGGCTGTTGTCGTCGGGTCGTCTTACCGTACACAGCAACAGTATCATCGTCGAGTTATTATTTTCCGATACAATAATACGTCCCGGCCGGGTGTCGGCTCCGACGGCGCGGATTGTGCTTGCGACGTGTATATTATTACCTATACAACATCACGGGTATAATATAATAACATTATATTTTGGTGTCGGCGTGGACGGTAATCCGATCGTCGGCGAACACCGACCGAAATGTTCTGAAGAACAGACACATATTTTCACGCAGCGAACGCCGCGGGTTTTACGACGATAATAATAATAATAATAATAATAATAAAATGTATCAATGACTGTTGCAACTGCGCCGCCGCCTGCGGGACAATGGCCGCGCGAATATTTTATTGCGATTTACTCGATTGTCGCGTACTCGTGTAGGTATCTCGACGATGTGTATATATTATATTCTGTGAGGTATTAACACTCAGCAGCCGCCGCCGCCGGTGTGTTCGACGACCGCTACGGCGATTCACTCACATATTATTATATACATATTTTGTTTCTCTCGTCATTTTCTTTCTGGCGCGATACGTGTCGGAAAATATTCGCGCGAGTAGGTATTATATTATTATTGTTATGTGCGCCGCATTACCGACAATGCGACAGGTACAAATATGCGAAATATATATAATGGCAAGCCACAGAATAGAATACCGATCAGCGCAGGTCCGCCGCAGCAGCTACCTATAATAGGTAGGTATATTATGTTCCGTGGAGGTCGTCGGTGCAGGTGTCCTATATGTATAGCGTTTGAAAAATATGTGCAGCTACGTTTATCGGCGAAAATATAAAATAATTTTTAAAATGTCGTATCTCACAATTTTTCGTAACCACATACCCGTATGGCGGACTATAATATTGAGGTGTACTCGGCTACTCATCCGTTACGGCAGGTACCTATGCCGTACATATGCTATGCGTTTTTCGCTTTTTTTATTATCATTATTTTCGACTGAAATGCAGTGCTATAAATCCTAATTAAAACAACAGCTGACTCACAAATTTTGAAAATAAAATCATTATTTATTCGGGATTGTTTGATAGCGGGAAAGGGGCATGTTCACACGCGTTAAAAATGGTCTGCGAACAACTCTACAAAGGTTTTAGACGTAAAAATATATTATATTAATTTAATAAAAAACGATTTAACTGAGCCATGAAAAAAATAATAATATAATATATATATTATATAAACATTCTTTGACTTTATCGATCGGTAAATCTTCGACTAATTACTAAAGCTCCTCCTCCCATCAGCGTGTTTATAATAAAAATATATATATATATATGCCAACGACTGTAAATTATATTATATACGCTCCGCAAAAGGATCTCGACGTCCGATCTTTACCCGGATTAGCCTCCTAAATATATACATATAATAATATTGTTTACCACACGTGTGTGCACCATTACGAAAAGAAAATTTCACGGTGTTATACTCGCTTATAAACCGTCCAAATCCGCTAATCTCTGGCTCCATCCCGTAAAAACCCCACCCACCGCGCCGCCGCCGCCGCAGCCGCATCACGAAAGAAACCAGCCGCCCATCCGGAGACCTGTTTGTCCCAATAATATTATATACGCGTACATCGATACACCGTCTACTATATATACATATATGATATATTATTATTATTATTATAACAACAAACGTCGAAATATTATTACTATATCACGTGTAATGTGTACGAGTATATATATATATATATATATATATAATAATAATATATGATATAGGTGCCTAACACAGATTAGTTTTTTCGAAATGATGTCCATCGGGACTACAGGACGCCCGTCGTTCATGCACGGGGCTGCACGTGTTTTCGCGTTGTGAAATTTATGTCATCACATATTTTACACTTGTTAGTCGTTTTTTTTCCATATAATATAATGTTTATAATACGAAACGGGAAAAAAAAATAAGAAAACAATATATAAATCGTAAAACACTTTATATTATTATCTACCAGCCGTCATCGTTATTTATTATATTATTATTATTGTTTTTGTATAATAATAATAATAATATGATACCTGCTATAATATTGTATATTATTTTAATGTTCGATAACGTTATTTTTGTATTTTACAGACAGGTTCACTCAGCATGACCTCTGCCGAATGCCGCCTTTCGTTGTTTTCATCGCTGTTCAGGTAAGACAGCTCGACGTTGGAGTTTTCGAAAAATATTATAAACGACGCGAATATAAATTCCACGGGGTTAAACAAGAACTCTTCAGCTGCGGAAAAAAAAATAATGGATAGAAATCAATCCTATATAGTTATCTAATTTATTAACCGGCATCCCTAAAGTAGTATATAGTGTATTATTACATCAAAATGCCGAAAAATTATATTTTGAAAACCTGTAGACATTAAATGTGTAATAGGTGTTTTATTTATCGAACACTAATTATTTCAAAATATATTAACGTTTAAATAAAAAAAAGAAATTACTTAATTTCTAGTCGAATAAAAATAACATTTTGTTAACAACAATTTATATTTTTTATCGTTATAGTTGTTCAAGTATTTTATTTTTAAATCACAACATACATTTTAAATTTCATATTCTGAAGTAAGATATATTTCTGAATATTTTAACATAATATATAAATCAAAATTTGAACAAATAGATTATAAATTATAAATATTAAAGTTAATAAAGTAATAAAGTTTAGAATGTTTAGATAAACGTTTTGCGTGGTATACTGGTATCTCGCCCGTATACCTTTGCACTCCTCTACCAATAATAGATACTTAAAATATTTATAACTCATAAACTAATTCTCTAAATTCTGATTTTTATGTATTTTAATACTCCGAAAAATATTATGCTTCAGAATTAAAAATACACGTTGTCATTAAAAAAATTAAAAATATAAAATGATAAAATAAATATATTTTTTTTTATATGTTGTTCTATTTCAAAAGATTATAGACATAATTTATGTACAGACATTTTCAATGTCGAACTACTTATCACATTGCCGTCTAGGAATAGACGAAAGTTTTTAAGTTAAGATTGTAGGCGGGGTTGAGGAGAATAATTAGTAATATTATTATACAAAAAATAATGCACTAGCACATCACAGTAATAATACAAATTATATAATATAATACGACGTTTGTCGTTGAGTATACATCGTATAGACTTGATCGGTTTTATATTTCTCTTTACGGTGCATTTTTTTTTTTTAATTGTACCAATATGGGTAATATAATGATTTATTGTACCTAACACTATGTACCGCATGTAGAGTATACGCTGCTGGGATATGGAGTCCATATGACAATATTATTATATTTCGAACAGATTTTCGGAGAAACCGGGAGGACCTAGTTCTGAAAGGAACAAAAAAACACATAAACACATAATAAGCCGGTCGAAGCGAAAGTAAACGAAAAACCGGCATTTATTATATTATATAAAGACATAATATAATATCATACTAGTTACGCATCACGATCCCGTACACGTCCAACAGATTGACCAACTCACAGGGTACACATTATAAAACACACGAGTGTCATGAGTACATAATAATGTAATGTATTGTATAGTTGTCGCCGACGGACCGGATGGGTTCCGGTCTTCGGCCCCCCTCCCTCCTCACGCCAGAAAAAAAGAACACCTGTAAAACATATTCATCACATATGTATAATATATTGTCGTGTAGGATATTACCCACGACAGATTTCTTCAAAAACGTGTCATTTTTTTATCAGCCGAAATGTGGTCCGCACGTTTAGCACTACGCGTTAACATACCCCACCCCCTATATACCATATCCTCCGCCAACCTTGACAGCCAATCCTAGAAACCCCCCGCAAACCATGGAAAGTCCTATTGTGGTAAACGCACCACTTACAGAATACTCAATATTGTATCGTTGAAACACAACATATTTATTTATTTCCACTTGTATATTATAATGTATATAATGAATAAGCGGTGTATGCACACATGTGCACTAAATGTCTAAATGTCTAAACATTTTTTAAATATATTATAAAAAAAGGTTTGTATTTATTTAATATAATAATATATTGTATTATACCATGTCCCGATCGTAAATAGTCGTTCTTGAAATTCCCAAGACGAAAACAGTACATTATTATGCCATACGGTCAATATTATATTGATTATTTTAAATCGAACTCCGTTGCTGCTTGTGCTATACAGTATTATATATTAGTAGGTGGTGTGATGTGGCGCGCATACGTCGCACGTCTGTTTCGTATAGTATTGAAGATTTCTCGGGAACCAGATTGCTCGATAGAAGTGTATTTTAAAAAGGACGACTCGCGCAGCGTATTATAAATTAAGTATACCTAATATAAACGAGTGTCTGCAGCTCTGTTTCTCGGACGTTCGCTTTTTGTATATCATAACATATTATAATATACTACACGCGAGACGGTTTTTTTTTTAACGATTTTTGCGTGGTGCACGCCATAATTTTTTGGAAACATTTCCATCTAAAAATATCGATCATTAAAAATATGCTTGATTATAATAAGGGTACATAAAAAAAAACAAACCGCGTGGTATGTCATTATATCAAAATATGCAACACGCGCAGTCCGTCGCACACGAGTACGTTTCTTAGTTTCTTCAAAAAGTATCGAACTATTAAATAAGATATTACTTTAAAAAGTCAAATGAACTTCATCTGTTTTTTAATGTACTGATGTATTCCGCATTCGTATAACATAAGGATTAATGTAGCAGATTAAGTTGTTAAAATGTTAAGTATGTATTATGGTTATACTTATAATATTATAATAATTAATATATTACAGTAGATAAAGAGGTAAGTTATTCTGTCGAACAATCACGTAAGTCGTTTCAGTATATCATAAAATATGATCTAATTAAATTATTAACCTATAGATTACGATATAAGGCCGTTCGTTGTTCTTGGCAAATCGAGTGGTGTTGTATAGAAATTCAACTATTTCATCTTCCTTTATTTTTACGTCAATATACCTATATTACGTGAATTGATTTTATCTTTCATTGATTTTAAATATTATCAATTATCTAAGATATCCAAATAAATATGTATAGCATCAAAAACACGATTTTTCTAGTATTTCTACAGCAACTCGTCGAACCTATAATAATTGAGCGTTGCCAGTAGGTATTAAGTTTCCCGGTTATTTATTAAGGGGCAGACTGATGGCAACTTCCACTACATTGGTATGCTAGAAAATCGACCTCTACGATTATCGCCAGTATAATATAGCTTAATATTATATATTATTTAATTAAAGTATTGTATAATAAAGTAAGAACAAAAAGAAAAACAATTTTTTTCAAATAGTAATTAATTGGAGATTCCGAACGAAATTATAAATGTATTGAATGAATTTTTCAAAAAATAATTTTCTATAAATAATATGTTTATATTTAAAATATTTTGTATAAATATTTATGAACTTTTCACATTTTTTATCGATTTATGTATAACATATTTTTTGAGAGTAAAAACTTTGGAAATATAATATACAATATTCTAAAAAATTGGTACAGAAACATAAAAATTTAAAAAAATACATATTATAGGTATACCTACAGCATTTTTTATAGAAATTTAACGTTCAAGCTAAAAAAAAAACCATATTTAAGAATAATATTTAGATTAATTTCAAGTTATTAATACTACGAACCTATACACGTATAGCGTTACATCGGTATTGACTATTGACTTATAATTCAATATTATATTATATGCTCTATTGTATGAAATAATATTATTGTGCGTATAATATATTTGATTTTTCATAAATTTTGAAAAAATTTAGTTCAAATACTTCAACCAACTGTATTACTAATAGACAAATAAATTAATAATAACAGTTAAGGTAATTAAAATAATCAGTCTTAGAAATATAGGATGATGGACAGTCGGAATCGTTTTTCATAGTTTACAATGGTTTCATTGAATTAACATTTTCCGGTGACCTACTCAATGATGAGGTACATTTGGCATTTACTATATACAGCGGGGAAACTTTCTTGGTGTTTTTTAGATGTGAATTAATAGTTAAAATAAGCCCCTAGAATTAAAAGTTTTATCGGGACTGATGGTGACCCGTAGTAAAAAATTATACCACCTACCTGAATATCAAACGAATATACGGGTCCGATTGTATTTCGTGTTGTACGTGAAAGTTTTATCGCGTTACATACCAATTTGAATATTGTACATTAAGCCCGTTGAGGTACATCACACGAGCATAAAATGGGTTTGAAGAAATCAGTATAGAATAGTTTGACGTTTTAAAAACACGACTTTTGACGGCATAAATAATAATTATTTATCATCACAACAATCACGCTTTGGTCATTATTACGAAATTACGGATTCGCGGTGTGTTAAATTCTATACTGCAGTTTTTATTCTTATTAGGTAGGTACTATTTTTTTTTTTTTTTTTATCCAATTCAGCTGTCTTGTGCAGCTGTAAGACTGTTGCAAAAATAGAGCTTTGTTCGAAAAGTCTCGCAAGACATTTGGTGGCTGCCCCGCGCACCTTTTGCAGATGTTTTCGTCGTCTGTATGCAGCATGCCACGGCGATGACGGCGGCAGTGGTATAGCGTGGCGGCGGTGCGCAAAACGAAGGAGAGAAACGTTTTTTTGACAAAGGGTCCCTTGGTCCAGGTGCCTTCGCCGGTGACCATCTTTACCTTTTTTTTTGTGTGTACACGTGTGTGTGTGTGTGTGTGTGCGTGCGTGTGTAATACGAGGGCATATACTATATTATGCTATACTAAATATAATAATATATAATATGTATACGTATTTATACTTCAGCTGCCACTTTTTCCCAATCCCTTTCGGCCGTGGAGCCGCTGCGGCGCATATTAGCATTCTTCGATGTTATTATTACACAACGAGTAAAATTCCTAACCCTTTAAAAAAAAAAAAAATAATAAAGGAAAAGAAAAAAATGTGTCCTGGCGGTGTTCTGCAGTGGCAGCGGCGGCGGCCACATGTCGACGCGAAACAGCCGCGCGTCCGGGCCTATATATGTGTATATACACGAGCGTATTTATATGATCGAACGTTACGAAACCGTTTTTGTGTGTCACGCGGGGTGTGGTGTTTCAAAACGTCTTCCGCACTATATGTACGTATCAATTAAGCCACCCCATACGATCCACCAGAGCCGGATTTAGGTGTGCGCGTTGACTCCCAATAAACAATTAAGTATATATGAATACAATATTAATAAATATAGTTCCACAATAATTTCAACACCTAGAACAGCGCATTCCAAGAACATAAATCGTTTCATGTAACAGATATACTTGAATGGTGAAACTTTGATTTTCCATTTATCGATGTTTATTTGTTTTTATAGAGAATTTTTTATAAATGCCAAGTAATTTTATTAATTTTTAGTGCATGTATCAAAATATTTTTCTAGCTTTCGGTATAAATCAGGAAATTCAAATTAATATATCGAGAAATATTGTCTTAACACAATTTACTTTATTAGTTTTTACTTTTTTTGGTAGACATCCATACCAAATGCCAATCGTGTTGTGTATATAAAATTGCGATAACGTCTTTGTATCCATCTCCAGTGATTATCGAACGTGGTGTCTTACTGGGACTCAAACAAAAAACAACTAACAACTAATTAGTCAGTTTAAGATACATGTCAATAGCATTTATATCTAATATTTTGTATTGTTTATTGTACATGATAAACATCATGTCTTGGTATTTTGTTGTTGCATTATTGTTTTTAGTTTAGTTGAGATAAAGAAATGTTAAAAAAAAAGGAAGTTAACTATAATATTCCTATTGTTGCATAGTTATGTATTGTGTGCTTTAAAAAAATTAACGATAACAAAAGGTGACAATTAAAATTATGTTTTGCTAATTAAAAAAAAAAAATCTTGCAAATTCTAACAAGTTGGTTCTCGAATAGTGAAGTGATTGACCCATTTTTTTTCATATTTGTACGCGATTTAAATGAAATTAAAATATTCCACTGCTGCAAGTATATGTACGAAAAAACTATTTATTTTTGATTTGGATCCACCGACAATGTATATCGAATGTAATTATTTCCCCGAGGGAAAGTAGGCGGACGGAGTATGCACATGGTCGTCGTTTATGAGTAGAAAAAAATAATAATAATAATAACGGAAATACAGAGAAATCTCGAGTTTTAATACGATTGCGACGAGCAGGTCGAAAACGCGCGATACCTACGTCGTCATGCACGTGTTTAGTCGATCGGCGCAGGTGTGTTGCAGAAGTCAATAAAAGATTCTGGAGGTTAGGTCCGGCGTCTTCCGGGCGGCCGAGGATAACACAGTGTTATAATCCGTACGTATAGATATAGTCGAATGAGATATATATTATATGTGTGTGTGTGCTCGTTTGAACTATATATGTGATATAACTATATGGTACGAAAATTCTTGTGCATATATAGACGAACGACCGCAGCGGCGATATATAATGATATACGTGTGTGTGTACAAGTTATAACAGGTTTGCGAATGAATCACACAACAAATAATATGGTATCGAATATCTGTTTGCGCGAGTTAACGCGATGAGTATACCATCGAGTACGGGGATTGATAAATCGCGAGTTCGCAGTGCAAAAAACCGCATTTATTTAAGGTCCGCCGGGGGATGGTTTGGAGGATGTTCCGTGCGTCGACGTAGGTAGATCGCGTGTTGTTTAAATCGATCGAAAAATCCGCGATTTACGGTCGTTCTTATTTCACGGGTTTCGGGCAATTTTTCAGTTTTTTGTTACGTTTACCGCCGGAAACTCGGATAATGAGAGAGTAAACCATAGTTTATTATGGTGACTAATAAATTTACGAATCCAGTAATAGGAGGTATTGCGTATAACCGTATGACATTAATACGATGTATTGATATAGGTAGTATTGATCTAGTAAATTAGAAATAATAATTAATACAATTATTGTAACATATTTTACTAACGGTATAAAATTCATATTGAACTGTGATACAACCGGTTTTTATTTTTTATTTAATTTTAAAATATGTATAGTGCAAACGAAAAACACACAATTAACTACAGTTTAATCATTAGGTATATAATATTATTATAAGTTCATAATAATCCGTATCCTAGATAAAGGTCAACACAAAACGAAAAACGGGAAATTTTGATTACCTATTATATATTATATAAATAATAAAATATTTATTTTATACATCTGAAAAATTCGAATATAAATTCTTAATTTTATTGTTTATCGTACGTGTCGTAATGTACAATATTATAAAATATTAAACTGTTAGATTTTTGGCCACCAGGAACGTAAAACAATCGGATTTCCGACTATCGGTGTGATTTATATTTATATATGTTTCGTAAGTCGACTTTAATAACAGTAGGTACCTGTTTACTGTTACCGTCAAATAATATTATGTAAATATTATGGAATTAAATCCAATAACAAGTCAATAACGATATTTTCGATACAATATTAGACTGTATACGGTTTTGACTAAAAAATAACGTCAATGCGAATACCCATTATTTTCAAGCAATAGCGCTTTTTGTAATTTTTCCTAGGCGATGACGATAATTCCGGCCGTTATCAGCCGTAATTGCTAACAAAATATTGATTGAATTTGTTTGTTGAGTATTAGAAACGGCCAACGGGCCTGCGTTGTAAAATCGAATTAGTCGACGTATACCTCAAGTGTGTAGAGTATAATATTATTCAGAGCACACGTCTTTTACTCAAATATAATATAAGTCGATCAGCTGTACTTATATGCTGCAGATTTTTTCCGAAATTCGTCTGATAATGCCTCCTATATAGGCGTCGACTATACAGTTTACTTAGGTATCAATCATATATTGACTAGGCGTATTTACGTTATTACTCATCGAATCACATCGACGACGACGGACATATATTATTATTATATTGCTGCATTCTATAGTTTCAAAGCCGCGATTGCACGTGCGTTGTGCTCAAAACGTTATACTATAGATTTGGCCGCGGGGCAGGTGGACGGATGTCATGCAATAACGTGTCTAATAAATGCGCTTAGGGCGATTGCGATCCGAAACCAGATTTTTATTAACGAGGGGCGATGCGGCTGTGACCACGAGTGGTGTCGTCGTCGGTAGGTCCACCGCGGGAGCGTTCGTAAACGGCGGTGGCGGCGGCGAGAGAGACCGAAGCTCGAGCGTGGGAACAAAAATAATATCAACTAATCCGAGTGCATATATTATTATTATTATTATTAATATTATTACGCTGTTGCTGCCGTTGTTAGTATAATGTATTATGTTCTCCGCGGGCGTGTTATGATTGGCCGGTGATCGCGCACCTGCGTATTATCGTAAATATATTAAAATATGCGATGACTAATAATATTATATTTTAATATTTATTAGACAAAATATAAAAGCATAGGAAATTTTTACTCCATCACTCTGAAGTATAAAAAAAAAATAAAGCTCTAAAGTATAAATATTAGTATAACCTAACCTGTCCTAACCATCTAATCAACTTTCTACTATAAGTGTCCTTTCGTGGATTTCTATTGGAAGGGAAATGGGGGGGGGGTTAAATTATATATACCTAATACATCTAAACTCTATATAGTTCAACTACATTTATAAGCAAAGATAGATTCCTAAGTAAAATGTGTAATGATATGTCCAAAAGAAAACTATTAAAGTTAAAAATAATATAGAAAAATTTCTTTATGTTGCATTTAGTTAAGAAATTTATTTTTCATACTTTGATATTTTATTTGATGGTTTAAGCACATAATAAAAGCATATTTTCTATGAATCATTAGTTTATATAGTATATATCAACGAGATCTATAAAAACTAGTGCTTACAAAAATTGTAGGTGTTATAGGTATACTAAGTACCTATATATATATATGCAAAGCTGCATAAAATATAATTTTTGTATTTTATAATATAAAATTACACAAAACTACTCTATGTTTTGTATTAATATAAATTTTATTTTTGAAGTTAAAACCTCCTTTTTACCGTAAAATATTTACTAAATAATTGTTTTGAACATTTTGAAATACCTAATTACAAATTCAAACGAGCAGTTTACTTAATAATTGATATGTATTTAACAAGACCAATAGTCCATAAAAATGGTTTATAAAATACATCATGAAATATTGTGTCTAGTATTTATTATACTTACACACATTTTATAAATTATATAATAATGTTAATAGATTAATATTAATTATTAAGAAATATATTTAAAAAAAACTACATATTTGAGTTTTGACTTTGATGAATCAAAATGTTCAGAAAAAATAATTTGCAATAGAAAAGGGATGATGTCGTTTGAAAAGTTTGTATCTTCACAATATACTTTCTAAACATCTCAAGAATTTTAAAATATGGTCTTTAAGTATATTTGAAAAATTTTTGAATAACTACGTTAAAATTTAAGAAATAAGAAGGGACGAGCATGCTTGGTGAATCAAGCTGTATATTGTATTCTGTATTTTTACTGGCATTCAAAACGTGGTTTGATCGTCTAAATCCGGCCCTGACAATATTATGTATCGTGTTATTTGGTTTTTCCAGTTTATATAACAAGATGTATAACCGCCTAGAGGTTCTGATCCTCCTCTTCCCCTGAGTCCATCAAACGGGCGTGAACACTCTGCCATCACGCAACAGCCGCCTCGCTGCTCGTCTCAGGATAACGATCGCAAAAACGACGGGAAGACGATCAAAGGTTCTCCGACTGCTGACGGAATGACGGACGTCTAAATAATAGTAATTACTATTATTATTGTCCGGCTATAATATAGTGTATATAATATGTGAGGCGTGCTATAACAGCGCAGGACGTAGCGCGGGAAAATTGCAGTTCGATTTCGATAGATCGACGGCATTGCGAACGGCGGTTAAGCCGCCGCGAACGATTTATCGCCGTCGTGACACGTTGCAGACAGTCGTCTCGGCGGGGTGTAGGGTGGACAACAACAACTACAAAGAGTAACGACGACAACGACAATACAATCTACTTCTGGACCGGTATCCGACAGTCGGGCGCCGCCAAACGGCAATTATAAGACATATACGTGTACGGTGTAGCAAAACCTCCCGACAGCGGACACTTCCAAGAGACCACACAAAGTGCCCGCTGCACCGAGAACGATATAAATAAAAAGAAAGAAATGTATAAAATAAATTGTATTGGCTGTTTCACCGATAAGACTAAATTATATGGATGGCTATCACAAGTATTATCACTTTAAAATTAAGTCATAAAGATTTTTTGAATTTGCATGAGGATTGACGTGTGCTTAAAGTTTCGTGTTCAGAGAAATAAGAAAACTCATAAGTCATAAGAATTAAAATGTATGACGTTTAAGTTTTATGAACATGATTCATACTATTTAAGAATAAGTAAGCAAGTTAAATTTCATAAATTGATAAAATAATTATGTTTTGTTATTTTAATTATTATTATTAATATTATTAATTAGGTACACAGAAAATAATAACATTACATTTATTGAACATTTTAAAAGTAATAGCTTGCTGTAGTGTACTTTTTATTTTTTATTATTTTTCAATTGTACTATATATTTGAACGTTTTATAAATAACCATATAGATACCTCCTATACACTAATCGGTTATGCACTTGTGCACCCTAAAAACGGTGACATTATATAATACAATTATAAACCGTGGTAACGAACCACTCCGTGCATTTTTTTTAAGTAATTTTTACTGGGATGGAACTTTACATTATGTTATTTATTAGTATTATTATAATAATAACTTTTACTTTATTTCATCAACATAATATATAACTCAAAATGTAATAACATCTTTCTGTAAATACCGTAAGACTGTAATTATAGATTCATCGTATAAATAGATAATATTTTCAAATAAATCAAAAATGTCATTGCGTATAGTAAAATTCATAATAATATAATATACATAAAAGTAGTAAGTTAACACAAACATTTTTTTTTTAAATCATAAAATAATTATTGTCATTATTTCGTTTAAATAAGTATTTTCGTCTAAATTTGAACTTCATGTCAATGTAAATTATTTTCTTTATACATTTTCTTTAGATTTTATAATTGCGAACTACTTATTAAGATTTAATATTCTTTTATTAAATTAAAATGTTTTCAATTTTTCTTATACCTATAAATAGCACAAACAGAATTTAATATTTGGTGAAAATGTCATGTATCTAAGGTAATTTATTTCAAGTTATATAAAAAAAATAAAATGAACTTTGTCAAAAATTAGATTTTTGTTACAATTCAAGTCATATCTTAATTTTTTTTAGATTTATCGAATGTAAAAAAAGTATTTTGAATTTTTATTGACTCTCTCCCCCTCCCCTCAAAAAAAAGAAGTATCAAATAGATCCACTTTGCTATTATAAACCACTCCCATTTATTTTTGGAAAATTGAAGCATTTTTACTACTCAAAAGGCGATAACAGACAGAAAAAAATAAAACACAGCATATTGTAAAATCAATACTATACATATTTATCGTTCCGCTCAAAATCTAAAATGTTTCTTATATACATTCTTTGCTCTTTGACAGTTCTGGTTCAGGGTTAGGTTAGGGTTACCTTCTTCTCTCTTTAGACTTTTTAGAAACTTAGCGACTGCAAGCCTTACATCATACCTATAGTGCTGTTCTTATTGCAATTCCTCGCCGAGTGAGATAAAACTGCTCACATTAAAAAAATAACTGCTTAATAGCTAAAAAACAGTATTTTATATGATTCCAGTGATGACTGTTGTCAACGACGTCAATGCAGTGCACTACTGTAGAGGAAAACTATATCTATGTATCTTATAAAATTATTTATTTCATTGAAGTAACTTTGGTCGTATTGAATTCATGAACGTGATTTGGCCGGTATAGCACCACGATCACTAGGGGACACTAGCACGACACACCTTAAAATATTTTCTGAAAAATATATATATCGTACGTTACATCATAGTATTGTAAAGCATGCATATAAAAGTATACACCACAAATATTCAAGTGTGCGCACACGACGGAGACAACAATAATATGTGCGCCGTTCTTCCACCTTCCTCCCCAAACTCGAAAACCACGAGCAAGTCCAATCGATCACCGACCCTGAAAATGTTATCAAACGATTATATTATTTTATAGGTACGCTGTACGACCATCGCATTACCCGAGCCTCGACATTATAATATAATAATATATCTATTCCGGAACGATGACACAGACGGTATATATTATTATGTTGTTATTATTATAATATTATTATCGTAATAACATTATTCCAGTCCCACCCACATCGACGTCGGGAGATAACTACGTCGCGGATCGCCCGCCACCGTCGTCGTCGTAATACAATAAAATATAATATATCTATCACACGTTATACGCAACGTATTGTCTACGATTCGTCGTCGTACGCCGCGACGGCCAACACAACTCGGATATACAGACGCGCGGTAGAGTAACAATATAATGATATAATGTCTAATAACAGTGTGTATGTGTGTATCTATATATTATACAGTTGTGATCAGATCATCATTGTCGTCGACACCCTATATCGATGCGCGTGTGTGTTCGTCGTCTCGTATACGCATAATTATGGCGTAAAAAACGAAAAAACCACCGAGGAAAGAAGACGAGCAGACGACGGTTATATATATAAAAAAAAATAAAAATCGATACAATATATACATATTATACGTAACCGATCCGTTTGCCGTGTGCGTGTGTGTGGCCTCAGACCGAAAACTCATTCGAGTCAATTAGAATAGTACCTATACGATATAATAATAATAATATGTATATATGAAAATGAGATTACAATATACACATCGTGTGCCCGGGCTCGATGTACATAGGTATATACATCACGTAGGTATATTAGGTATACCTACGACGTGTCATATATGTACTATATATTATAGCTGTATGCGCACGTAAATATATATGGTATACACGAGGTATATAATATAACGGGGCGCGTTATAAATCGCCTTTTACGCGTCTCAACCGCGATATTATATATCGACTTATGCGTATAAATATGGGCACTATATATATTTAAGTCTGACGCGCATATTATAATATATATATATCTGTCGCACGCGCGCGCTCGTGTTGCATACAATATAATATAATAATAATAATATATTAGGTATCGTGTGTGCGCCTAGGTTTTTTTTTTTTTATTGATTTTTTGCTTGTAAATTTCATTTTTTTTAATTATCTGTTGTAGTCGGCGTGTAGCTGCAGCCGACGGGAACGGTAGGACGCTGCCCGTCGTGGACCACCCACGTTATACATACTGTCCGGACGCCCACCATGGCGTGCAGCTAGGTATATATAGCACAATGTACAGGTATATTATTGCCTGCCTATACAACACCCGTCCCGCGAGCTCCATCGCGATTAACGTGACCGTATGTACGTATTATTATTATTATTATAAGGTACCTGTCAATATACATACACGACATAAGAGTGTGTATGATAAAAAAATAAAGGTCGCGGGGACTCGCGGGCTGTTCAATGCCATAATTGGTGGCAAACAAGTTATATATTATACGATATACGATATATATATATATATATATATTTATTGTTACAATAGTGAATTTTCGTGGAAAAAGAATAAAAAAAATATCATGTAGGTACACGCAACCGACTGCCGCCGCCGTAACGGGGAGCGAAGGAAGAAAGACCATTTGCTCTACACACGTATATTGTTTATCTGTAGATATGATGTAGAATTTTCATATCAAAAGAACTTAAAAGAATATATTTTTAAGTGTAACACAAAGACGAATATATCATTTCAAACAAAAAGTATGTAAATAAGCGTACACGTAGGTCTTTCATAATCGCTGCAATATTTGATCATTTATTTTTATACATTTAATATAGATAAATATGAATTTTTTTCTTTATCGAAAACTTATTTGGATTACCGTCGGCCACCGCTTTATAGAAATTGGTCTCCGGAAACAATAAAGCGTAGTCCACAAAAATCAAATTCATTTTCCCATCATTATTCAGTCGAATTTTAGTGAGTCTATCATATAGTGAATGTAATTAAACATAAAAAGTAGCGCGCGTGCTTAAAACAATCATGCTGTGTTTACAAAAATAAGTGTTATTATTAGAACCTTGATAGAGCAAACGTTTAAAAAAATAACTAAAAGGACATACATATTGGTTATTAGGTACAGCGTTACCCGCACTCTGAATTAACCGCAGTGAAGTCTATCGTTACCATAAAAAACCACAATAATTATCAATGCCAGTGTCCGATATAGGTACTAAACTACTACTAACTACTAGAAGGTATGTAGCTTGGCATATTTCAATTTTATCAGTGAAATCGGTGCTTTATTGTTATTAATCGTCAACACCTGTTGTAACGGCTGCAACTACCACATCCGCGTCTTTGATAACGGCAATAATATCTATCAGTAACTCTATCTATATAGACGTATAGTATTGCAATATGTTCAGTGTTATTAAGCACTCGACTAATCGAGTAAATACATTTTATATTTTGACGTGTTTTAAAATTTTAAATACATTCTAGTATTCTGAGTATTTGAATATATTTTATTGAACATTTTCCTCGGATTACTTTTTTTCCACTTTCGATTACAAATACAAATATAATATAAATATTTTAAAAATAAACGACTTTTCAGTAAAACTTACCTTTTGCGTATGCTTTCGTACATTCATGTTGACAAAACGTGCCAACGCGATGTGTGCCGAATACAAATTGGTTCTGATAAAATAGTTTTAATTTATCTATATAAGTACGACGTACCATTATGGAAAGATGCAGCGCGATATGTTTGGTATTACTGCATTTTTAGATTTATTTCATAATATTATGTCGATGTGGACACTGATATTTTGAAAAAAATAATGTTTTTGAAGTAGTAATTGCTTATAAGTTATAACTATTAAATTACATTTGTATGTGTATGGTCATTTTAATTTTAATCAATAAGGAGAGGATAGGTATGTTCTATATAATTTATATAAGTCACACAATCTAAACATGCAGATACCACTGTATTGCGTTTATTTATTATAATATACCTCGCGATAATATTGTATAGGATAAACATATGTCTCGTTTTTGAGAATCATATTCCCTTGTCACGATCAACTTCGAACTTTGACCCATTATTAAAAATTAGTATCGTTTTAATCCCGTTATCTTCATATTATTGCATCGAAATGAAAGAAATAATACAAAATAGTTTACAATTTTATGTTATAATTGGGACCATAGCAAATTTATTAACAACAGTTTTTGTATTACGACCATCGAGTGCCGACGAACAACACTGTAAGTAATGACTATGATAGTATGAGACATGTTGTATTGGCGTATTGTACAATGTAATATAATAATTATGAACCCGCACAGCTGTCACCCTTTTTAACATTTCACCTTCATCTAACATGCAAACATTCTGCACATTTTTTTTTTTAAACATTACAATAATTAAACAATTTTTTTATAAAATTAGGCAAAAATCGTTGGTTCCGTTTTTGTATTTATAAATACGCTACCGTATTTAATGTATTATGTACTTATACAAAAAAAAAATCATTAGAATCATAAACTTAAACCGTGAATTGTTAACTTTTAACACCAGAAGGCTTGCACATATCAACCGTATAATAGAAGTAGCCAGTATAGGTAATAGAGGCGGCAACCTGAAAACTAGATA
Source organism: Rhopalosiphum padi (assembly GCF_020882245.1). Lineage (NCBI taxonomy): Eukaryota > Metazoa > Arthropoda > Insecta > Hemiptera > Aphididae > Rhopalosiphum > Rhopalosiphum padi. Next base: position 2,640,053 of record NC_083598.1, on the reverse strand, counting down.
AAAAAATGAAATAGAATCAAAGTTGAAAATTAGGACTATAATTGAAAATGCTGATGTAAAACTAACGCACAAAATATAATATTATTTATAAGATGTGTACTTATACACGTATAATACGTTATATCCTTGTACGACGATTGCTCCTGCAAACGTCCGATTTGAAAAATGACTATTATTATACGTATATTATATATATTATAGCTATTAATAATTATATTATATATCGTGAATAATGAGTATAATATATATTATAATGTGTCGTGCAGTGTAATTTGTGGAAAACGTACGATTTTCTAAGTCTCTCTCTCTCTCCCACGCGATCCCCATTCACGGACTATATACGAGCAGCATGATATATACATATCCATTATATTGTAAGTATATCCATTCGAGCGCGTCCAGCGGCAGATATTACGGCTGTATGGGAGTCAAAACACGTTCAATCCTATTGCGGACGGATTTGATGCCGGGTTACACGATAGAAAATTTACATATTATTATATTATACATTATTATAATGACGTTTAAAAAAAAAATAAAAAAAACACGAACGCGCACACATACTGCACAAAGTGAATCTGTGTTTCCGATGCACCTGGCTCTGCATATTATATACTATATTATTACACGCATGCATACATACATAACATATATATTATACGCAATGCGTTTATATGTGTGTGTGTGTGTGTGTGTGTGTCGTCGAATAATCGAAAACGAAATCTCGTCGTCGGTTTCACACGAGGGTGGGTCGCACGTCCGACCCCTTGCCCGCCGAATTGTACACGCAGAGTGTGAGAGAATCGGAAAACGCGTGTACACCGAGTGATACTGCAGTGTACGATGTGCTTGTGCGTAAGTGTGCACCGCGCTCTCCGTTTTTTCGCAACGATATGCCCAAATTATTATTGCTATATGCGCGATTTGATTTCGGGGTTAAAGAGTTTTTATTTTTTTACTCTCTATATTTCAGTCTTTTATTTTTATTTTTATCACGAGAGGGTCGTGTACAATATACACACCGCGTGTATAGATGTGTTACAACAACAATAATAATAATAATAATAATAATGGTACCGGTGGCAATTTCTTCACCGGTGCCGGTGCAGCCCTTAAACGATACGGGGCCAGCAGCAACGACAGCAGCTGTACACCGGAACATCTGTTTTTGCGTAACTTACCCCTTCGGAAGACGTATACGGTAGATGAAAGAAAGAATATATAAAAAAAACCGACGAGAAAAGCTGCATTCGGCCGCCGTCACCCCAGCGGCGACGTCGTCATCGTATATACTCAACGGCTGCGGTAGGTTTATAATGGGCATGTGCATAATATACGTATATTATGTGTTTTATACTACCCGATATACATACAAATGGGTACGCACACACGGTGAGACGGCGGCGGAACACACCACCTCGACCGACCGGTGAGAGCTCTGAGAAAACATAATAATAATAATATCATCTGTCCGTCCGAAACGCAAGACGCTTCTCGCGGTTAAATACGTATCGTGTACAACTATTATTGCACGCGGCGGAGGCCTTCTGCGGGGCGAGTGCACCCGCCGTGAACATCATATATATTATTATTATTATTATACACTACGAATACGTGTACGCGTAAAGACGTAAAACGTAAACGCGCAATACCGTACACACGACGACGTGTGTGTGCGCGCGCCGTATAGTAACGCATTGTTTAGCCGAACACCTTGACCTAACCCATATACTGTATTATTATTATTATTATGTATGCGCTTTTCTTTTGTCGTCGGTGCACCGGGTTTTCGGAAATGCCGATCCAGTCTGCAGCAGCAGCCGTCGCAGATACCGCCTGACGATGATTTTTCACACACTGACATAGTCGTTATATTGTGTCATCCGAATGGGGTGCTGCGGGTTTCCGCTATATACGCGCGCACACGCATTAATATATTGTACAGCTTGAATTGTATGCACTTAACAGTCGCGAAGGATCTAATCCTGAAAATAGCTGTGTTATAACATTACCCCGACAGTTTGCAGGAAACTTTCGTTCAAACTGCCGATCGACTTATTAATCATGTTCATTCAGATTGTGATGAGCATCTACTAATAATTCGACTATGAACAGGCATTGCGGTCTGCTTTGCAAGCGTGCTATAGTAACTACAAAAAGATCAAACCGCCGAGGAAATCAGCAAAGCGGTTTCACAAAAAATACCCACCCAATACAAAACACATAGATTTACAGATACAGACGAAACAGTAGTAAATATAGATATGATGTCATCGATTCACCGATCGAGGTTCCGAATTCACTCAACCCTTCGGAACAGTCTTTACGACGTCAAAATCATGCTGTTTTGGAGTCTTAAATCACCGTGCAGATTTTTCAACAATACAGGACTACTAACAAAAACAATAATAATAATAATAGCGAATATAATATCTCCGATGTGAAGTTTTCTCTCTCGTGATGTATTTTATATGGAACAGTTCACCAATGATACGCATCGTCGATGTACACAATAATACTTTTATACTCACAATGTTGTTTACAAAAAAAAATACTAAAAAAATATTTAAAAGATACTGATCTTTCCCAGCAAGTATTATATTATAAGATAATAATATATTAAATTATAGCTTTTAAAAATATACGCATTGTCATTTCGCTATTGAAATGACAAGTAATATTTTTGAAATATTATATAATATACGTTTTGTGCTGTAAAGAATAGAAACGAAGTTCACTGCACCGCTAAATCGGGTTCGCGGAGACTTGAGCGCGCGCGGCTGAAGACGATAAACACAATTATTCTTTTTATCGCTTATTGAAATAATTACGTGGATTATTATTTATCTTTATTGATAATGCTATGGTTGATTTAAAACAATTTAATCGAAGATAGTATTGTAATTTGTAATTAAGTAAAATACATTCTGTTTGAAAATACGGAATTAAAAATGTATGCTGTGATTCAAAATAATACCAAAACTTAAAAAATCATAACGATACAGAATAGTAAAAATATACGTAATTATTTTAAAAAACGTTGTTTTGTAACAACTTAAAATTATGTAAAACAAATGTTATCGAAAACTTAAGTGTTTTCAGAAAATAAAATGAATATATTACGTTAAATAGATACCAGTGATACCGTGTAAAGTATAGACAATGCTATATACAGTACAGTCACCTTTATATTTTAAGTATAATTTCGTTGCTTTCGAAATTCAAATTCAAGCCGTTAATTTACTTAACCAGATTGTGTCAAATCCGAAGACACCTGTATGGTCACATACATATAATAGTTATACCGATGAATAAATATTTATGAGACATAATATGAATAAATTAGAAAATTAAATAATTTCAAAAATAATCGCTAACAACACATACATATACGTTATGATTGCATGCAGGGGAATAATTACGCGCTTCAGACGCAAACGGTTTAAGTTTTCATTCATAATTATTAACGTTCAAGACGTTAACGAGACGAAATTATACACACCCCAATTACTATTCAAAAATAATACAAACAGCATTATTACACAGCGTTGGCTTGCTTTGGTTCGTATAGAAATAACGTACGTCACGACACGTTTGGGTTCCAAACCTCAAAACACACGTGCGACAGGCGTACCTATTATACGTCGACTTGATATAACTTACAAGTCACATTAATTTTATGTTTGTGCGCGCGCGTGTGCGGTGTGTCATCGTCGCGTATATACATATAAAAGTCATAGGGTCCATGTGTGTGATAATATAATACTATTATACATAGCTATAATAGGTACCTACGTATATTATTTAAATGCACGCGTAATTAAATAAATTGCTATGTTTCATTATCGTTTCAGTTATTATCCGTAATATACTTCAATTTGTCTGCTTCATTACAATATATAGGTACCTACCTATATAGAAGACGCGTCATATGTTAACTGCTAAGCAAACGACACATAGTAAGTAGGTAAAAGAGCTTAGCATATTATTAGATCATTATTATTAATGTAACGCGTTTACCGAGGAAAAAATTTAAAAATATTGTGTTATATAGTTGTATATTGAAATACTACGTAATACCTACTTATGCAGGGCAGGGGCGTATTCAAAATATGATTTCGGGGGGTGGACGCTGTTAAAAATAATGAATAATATGCACCTACTTATCAAATATAAAAAGACAGCGTCACGCTTCATTTTAGGTCGAATGTTATTAACTCACTCGTGTACCTCTGTGTATAGAATATTCGGGCATATTTTAAAAATAGATTTAAAAAATATTACATTTGATTAAGTGCATGATGTGTAACAGTAAAAAAATATTTTATTTTATTGTTGAAAAAATTTTTAAAATATATAAGTAGGCGCGAAAGATATTTTAAACAACATTTGTAAGTATTTTGATTTGAAAAAAAACTAACATACTCGTGTAAAGAATATTATTACTCATTGAACTAAAATTATGTCACTAGATATAAAATATATTTTTGTTTTTTGATTGACAAGATATTAGTCACACATACGCGTCGTAAATTTCTTGTGTAAATTACTGATAGTCCTATGCGTGTTTACTGATAAATTAGTATGATATTATATTGTACTGATATGAAATTTGACACTTATAATAATATTATGAATTTGTTATAGGTACCGAATAACAGGTATTCACATATAAAGGGGTTGATGGATACTGATAAAATGCTATTCTTGACATTGCACTGCGATACCGGTAAATTGTGTATTATTGCTACTTAGTTTTAGATGTACAGTATAATATTATGGTTATATTGTATTTTATTATTACATTTATCGGGTTGTCCTTTATTTTTCTAAAGAAAACTATAATGATATAAAAAAAATATTGTAATACCAATGCATATAATATGCGTATAAAATAGTAAAAAAATATTAAATGTTTAAGAACATTTTGAATGGGAAAGGCCAATATCTTACTCAGTCCCGTTATCATCCACCCAAAATATACTGCCGGAATACAGTGTTGGCTTATAAATCTCATCGTACTTTTAAATAAATGTTCATGTAATAAACGACACCAAAAAATTGTTGTCAAAAGATTTTTTTCCGTTATTATTTTATAAAATTAAGTTATTATTGTATTAGTAGTGTAAATATATTTTAAAGTTTTAAACAATATTGCTAGTTATATAATAACATTATGTTTATTAGTCGTTATACCTTATACAGTATAACATAAGCTTATATTCTATTTATAATAAAACATTTTTTTAAATTTCTCGTTCGATTTCAATTATAAAATTTACAACCAAACTACTCATAATTATTTTATATTAATCATTTATATTAAATCTAAACCAAAATTAATAATATTCTAAAAGCAATATTACGTTCCCTTGATGATAATTACATTTTTTTTTCTAATCGTTCATATTCATAATGAGTACGATTTATTTCATTTTTTTTTATTCTATTTTTGAACGTAAATGTAGACATTTGGCTCTGTAGATACAGTTTGGTTTTAAAATCGAATAGTTTCTAACATTACATATTAGATAATTATGCATGTATTTCTTTATCAATATTATGCACAGTGTAATGTTAATAGGTATAAAAAAAGATTATAATTAAGTAAACACGTAAAATGCATATATTTTGATATGGGACTATCGGGACTATGTTTGTAAACGCATTTCAATTTTTGTTTTTCCGAAAAAAAACTGTAAAGTTGCCTATTTAAAACCCCTTATAAAGGCGGTAAATGCATACGTTTTTTGATTCGGTCGATTTTTAATTTAAAAAAAAAATGTTTTTACAAAAATTAATATCTAAGATATAATTATTAAAAAAAAATCTTATTGTTTAAAATTGTTTATTATAGCATTTTTAAATTTTTTTAATGATCTTCCTTTTATTGAGGTTATTGGGCCCTAAGAACCATCCAGTCTCATTACTATAAGCATCCATATTTCTTTATAATTGCTCTTAAATTATATAATATATTAATATTTAATTAAAAAAATTTAAAATGATAAAAATAATGATCGTATTAATTGTTAAAATAATCGTCCTGTATAATAATATAATAATATATATTTCAAGTGTGTTTATGTAATATATTAGTATATACCTTATTTTATAGTGTGTGCAGTATATACGTATATATAGCTGAAAAAGGGCGTCTTCCGTCGTTATCGTGGTCTGCACCTTCGTATAATGCATTGCATACACACACACACATATATATATATATATATTAATATTTAAGTACAATAAGTACATATTATGCATCCATAGACACGCTATACAGTATTATTTCATTATTTATTATAATCGCATCGAGTTACTCGCGTTCGTGACTTATCAAACTCTAATTAATCAAAAAACCTCGATCGGTTGCGATGATAGACCATCCAAGAATTGATTATAATTATTATTATATTTATCCTAGAACACGTCATAATATATTACAATGCCGGCCATCTCCAAAAGACAAGAAACCACGTACCAATCGTACGCAAAGGTCTCAAAGGTCTTAATTGAATTAAAATTGAATATTTAATATTGCATGTATTTTTTTTTTTTTTTACAAAATTATTGTTGTTCAAATAAAAATCGTTTGAAAAATATTAAACACGTGAGATTTTGTAATTTTGAAAACGTACACACGTTCGACAAGCAGTGTGCCTAACAGTTCGGCAGCTATTCGGTAAACATATAATTATACATATTTTTATACGGACGTCAGTGTAATCGAATGCAAACGGCTTCGTTATTTATACAAACGGCCATATTGTATTATACAAGCTCGCGGTGTTGCATCAGTTATTTTAATATTATTATAGCGAGGACGCGTTTCATTTCATTTCGTCGAAAATGTCACGAAACGCCACAGAATAAATCGGATTCGGACGCGCCTGCACTGTTCACAACGGATAATAAACGGGCCAACATCAAAAATAAAATAATTTATTTATAGAGGATGTGCCGCCGTTTTTAAACAGCCAAACGGTAACATTATATTGTAATAATAACATGATAATATTATAGTCGTGTAGTAGACGTTGTGTTATAAGAATACATCATCGGGCAGGCGCGTATATCGCATGCCAGTGCCATGAAATGCACTGCGTTTGTACTCGTGTATTATAATAAACGTGATGGAAATGAACACTGTAAAACAGTGATAAAGACGTTAAAAAAATATATCGATTGATAATCGACAATTAATTTGGGTTATCGACGCTTTTCGCCTCGTTTAAAGAAGAAGCCGCCGTCCCTGGGAAACTCGTGGGGCTATAATATAATAACTTAAATTATAATATATCACTTATATCATAATAGCATACGTACTTGACTCGTGTACACGACTAGCTAATCAAAACAGTTGTATCTCTAAAATTGTTAATGAAAAAAAATTAAAAATTAAAAAATCGTTGAGTCTATAGTTTCTACTTATATAACTGATTTAACAGAATTGCATCGGAGTCGGGAAACCTGTTAGATATAAGTAAATCAGTGAGAGTTTTTAGAGCCCTTTGAATTATAATACTATAACCACGGTAGCAATATAGAGAGCTATAAACAAATAAATTAAAGTCATACGGAGTTCCTATAAGTATGTTTGTGTAAGGGCTGCTGTTAGGACTATTGAACTATTGAACTTTACACGGTTCTTTTTATGAAGTTTTAATAATAGTGCATTATTATGTGTATGTGTACTTGGATGACTGTTATAATAATATGTCTGGTAAGCATTATTATTTATTTATTAATATTTCGTATTAAACGTTCGTGCTTTGTAACGGTCTCGCACATCCGTAATCCGTTATAGAAGTGTTATGATGCATAACAATATCGTTAACTCGTATAAATAATTGTGTTCTTCCCACGTGGGATGAAAAAACATAACGAATTTGATTTACTCGGAAGGAATCTAATTTGCGACTACAAAATGGCCACTCCTTGTATATTATAATTTCGAAGAATTCTCGTCGGTTCATCGTATTATTATCGACGGGTGACGTTTCTGCGACACTTTGGCGGAACAGTGAGGTGTTTTTTCTTTTCTGTTCCGCGAAATCTCGTGTGTAAAATTAAAAGCCGTTATGGCGGCTACCCGTGAACATTATGTGATATTATCATATTATATAAGTAGACACTTCCTATGCTGTTATACGTGTGAATCGCGCAGACTTACACTCCCGTGTCGGTCGGCTTGGGGAAGAGGAGAGGATAAAAAATTAAATGGCAATAAATTATAATAATATTATATTTTAATATCGCCGCTACAAGTGCGTATACTGTTTACTCGTATGTGTACGGGCGGCGGCAGTTATATTAACTGGTTCGCGTCTTGGTCGTGTGTGCAGCGGGGGCAGCCAGCGATATCAGTTTCTCACGTGCGAAAGAAAGGGGTGGAATGGAATACCGGATAGAGTAAAGCGCTCGCGAGGGCGGCAGCGGGCCGACTGCTGCAGCACTACTATTTTGGATTTGTGAACAGCCGGTGCGCGGCGTTATAGCCGGAAGCCGTTTCCGGTTTCCACGCGTTTTGAAATTCAAATCACGAAATTTGTCTTTCTTATATAATATAGAATAGTATTATAGGTATAGATATAACGCCGTGCGCGTTTACCTGCGCGTATCCGGAAATACGTCGCGTATGTGTACACACCGCATGAGACACATATACAATTTTTACGGAGGAGTGCGTCCCGAAGGCGGTGGCGGTGACCGTCGTCCTATACAACATAATAATAATAATAATAATAATATAATACACGAATATATATATATATAGCCACGTACGTGGTCGTTCGTATATAATATATTATATTAATATAACGCGTACGCGACGACCATATGACGCCTCGACGGGGGTTTAGCCTCGGTTGACAAATTATTGTGGGCTATCGATTTTTTTCGCTTTTTCCGTCTTTCGATGCGATACGCGATACGATATTTATCACCCGGTTATCTACAACTCGACGCTCGCTATATATATATATTGTAAAATATGATAATATTATAATATTTTATGTGTCATTGTCGTGTTATAATATAATACGCCTTCGAAAACAAGCTGCATGTGCGCTCGTACGATGCACTTTACACACTCGTGTCTATATTGAGCACGGAAAACGGATGATCAGTTATTTTTTATCGTTTCTACAACGACAAAAAATGACAACTTGTTTGCGGACTAGAAAAACGTAATAATTCGAAGTCGACTTGCAGACAAATTAGGAAAGTCAACGCCATTATAATATACACGTGCATTACAAAATATATTAATATAGTGTTTTGCACTATCAATGTCATAGCTATTATAGTATTAATTATTGTGGACGTCGAACAGTATAGCGCTCAAAGTTCTTGGTTTTATCCAACAAATACGTTTCGGATTTAAACTACGGCCCTGTCGTTTGGGATCCATCCAACACTAGTGATCCTTAAATGTTTGAAAAAGCTTAATGTAAAATCCTTCATTTCGAATCATTTATTTTATGCATGCGTTAACTGCCCTTTTCGTGACTATACTCTCCTATCCAAAAAGCTTCAAATTTATCTTCTATTTCAGATAGAATACAAGCAACTATATTAAATTTTTATTTTTTTAATTAGGTTAATTCTCCAACATTTAATATAATTTTAGAATTCTCCTTCGCTAATTGAGAACCAATTTTCTTTTCTATATGTCCCCTTTTCCTCAACACATCTTATGTGACTAAAACTGAAGACGTTTTTCTTTTCGAGCTTTTAAATTTTTAGTGCTTTAATCTATAATTTATATCTTTCACTTTTTACATATTATCTATTCTTAATTTATTTTGATCTCAAATACTGTTATGAAATAAAATATTATATTATATGTTTTCGTATTATTCGATTCAAATAAGTATATAATATAAAACATTATATTCTTATTATAATCTAATACAACAAACTAAGCTAACATTTATTTTGCTTGTTGGAGAATATTAATAAATTATTATTATTGCTAAGACTTTTAATGATAATAGTTAAAAGCACATATTATAATTTATAATGTACCTATATTATATGCGAATAATGGTACAAGATAAAAAATAACTTTTATTTGACTTGACACGTTATTTTGATATATTATCTTTGTACACGATTACACGAGACAGACGTCTTCCGTATATATATATATATATTTAGTGCAATAAACCGTTATACCGTAATATAATAGATCATTTTAAGATTTCCCACGGAAAAAATGCACAAATACGTTTTACAAAACTCGTGAGCTAGTCCAGATATTAATAAATTATAACAACGTGACCGTTTGACCATATAAAATTAAAAATGTTTATAATACTAGACGCTAGAGCTTTCATACATAAAATATTTCATATTTTCATTATTATGTACTTATAATCATATAATTAATTAATATTAATAATGATGTATTTTTATGACGCAACTTTGGTAGTTTAATTTTTTTGAAAAAACTATATTGTGGTGAAAAGTACCCCCTCTTAAAGTGTGCCTATTAATATGAAAATGTATATTTTATAGTTTATAGTATCGATGACTAAAAACTAAGAAGCCATGATTTGATATATAATTATCAGAGTAGATTTTATCATTCAGTCAAATATTATATATCTATAAACCATCATTTTCTACTTTTTTCGAATTGAATTTTATTTAATCAGATCTATTAACAGTATAAACGTATTTTTTGTTGCACAAATTCAATTCATTTATACTAAAAACTAAATAGACGACACTTATAATAAAGATTTTTAATAAAATAACGGTTAAGTGCACAGATAATGTTGTGAAAAATAGAACAAGCAAATTTGAATGTATAGATTTTGAACAGAGTGATTTGTAAATTTCAACTTATTCTAAGTTTTCCATTTTTTAAATTAAATTAAAAATTTAAATACATAAATTGTTTAAAAAAAATTATATACAATCTTAAAAGAAAAATTGACGTTACCATTATAAAAAAATTAAGTTTTATAACAAATGCTCGTACCGCCGAAAGGGTACATTTGAAAATTGTTTTAAATTGTGTGGTTTGCTACTCGCTTTTACCTTCCGAAAACCGTATTAAGTTCAAAGCCATCTAATTAAAGAGTATTATTTTTTAATATGAACACACTACTCTCATTGATTAAAATATATACAATAACTCGATCGACGCAATTGTACCTAAATAATTCATTAATGCCTTTGGTGTACGAACACATTATTATCCTTATGTCAACGTGTGCACAAGGGATAGGTAAAAGCTTAATGCGCCTCTATACGCCACGGTGTTCTCCTTTATAATATTGCGCGTGTGTATATATTATTATATAATTATTATATTATTATGATGTGGGCGAGTGTACAGTTTTACGGCAGTTTGTCCACCACAAAAAGGCGTCGACCTCAGGGGATCGCGTGTCATGTGCGAGTATAAGGGCAACGCGTGCGGCTGTCCATTAGTGAAATGAAATCGTGATTGACACGTCCGTATGTATAAGGAATAAAATATAATAGCGATATGATAATAATATCATTGTATTGGTGTTCACGATGCGTATACAGGGCGCTACTACTGGATATATGTGATGTTTATCCGCGTTGAAGTCTATTTTTTAAAATCTCCCGAATCGCATTTTTGTAAATTACTGTGATCAAACATGTCAATGAATTTGACAGGGATTTAATCCCCGCATTCAATTGAAAATGTCTTTATAAAATGAACATATTTCCATTAAATTATTGGATCAATATATAGTATCGATTAACATCATAATATCACCAAAATATATTTTGATAGATGAATTCCAAAAATATGAACTTTTGAATTTTGTCTGTCGAATATTGATGCTTGACGATAATTATCGATCTTTCGATACGTTTTAATGTTAAAATTAACTTCACATCGCGATTGTAGATGAACAATTTCTATAAGATATTTTTTAAAGGATTATAGTAATCGATTAGTTTTTTTCAATTGGATTAACAAAACCTATACCTACTTAATACTATTTAAAATGATGCTGTATGCCTCTAGGTATGCACTATGCACGTTTATAGTAATTGATTATATAAGTTATAACAGTTAATTGTTTTTAAAAGTACAGCTATATTTAACTTTATAAAGCCATACAATTAGGTTTTAAAGGAGTATATTCAAATTATGATTTTCTTAACAAATTTTTGAGTACAACGAACACAATAAAATATGTAATGGAGCATATTAATATATTTACATATGAATTTATTTTTGGTTTTTTGGATCATGAAAATCGAATATTTTTTTTTGTTTAATGTAGTTATTGATTACAGAAATGCAATTAATAAAATAAAAATAAAAAATGGTTTAGATCAGACTATACTCAACATGCGTTGCCGTAGCATTTTTTTTAAATAAAATAAAATAATATTTAATTAATTGTCTGTATTCTGATTTGTATTCTTAAATACAACAAAAGGAACTTTATTTATGTTTATAAATTATAGACCCAAAACTACTATAAAATTTTAAATAAGTCTTAAAAAAATATTTTTTGAGGTATATAGGAAAGTTTAAAGAGTAAATTACAATGAATTCAACCAAGTTTGAAAATATAAAAATATATAAATTGCTATATCCAATCCTCCTATTTCGTTTGAATTAGTTCACACCTATACCGATTTGGCATGAATTTAAGTACACTGAAACGGAGATACACCAAAATATTGATGTATTTTATGTTAATTTTTCTCGGACAAAATCAGGTTATACAACAAATATATTTTTAATTTTTAATTCTTTGTAAAACCTAGTGGTTGAGAAACAGTCAGTCTTATTTTATAGTAAAATTATTAAAGATAGAAAATATGACAATATTATGATATATTATGCTTGTACAATAATAATTTCGATAGGTCGTTTAAACTCTAAACGACCAGCACATAACAAGTCGATTTCGATAAATCACTACCTATGTGAAGTAATTGGCTCGATAATCGATTTCCGTTCCAATTCAGAGAATTTTTTTCTTCCTACATTATATTATATACTGTCGTTTGAGAGTGCGGTAGCAAAACATTATAATATTGTATAGGTACTGATAGTGATCGCCGTGTTACCGGATGTGGTAAGTCCGTTTCACGAACAATAGGCACTGGTGGGCGCGCAATTGTAATTTTGTTCGAAATCCAACGCTATTGTTTTTTCCAAATATTATGTTTTCCCGGACGAAACAATGGGGTGATTTTATTCTTTTCAGTTATATGCTTCGCATATATTCTATATATATTTATCCGTCTTGACGAGTTACATCACACAGAAAATAAATTATAATTGTTCATATTTTTATAAATATTTACGATTTAACTTATTAGTATGTCCAACGTCAAAGTGAATTTATAAACAAATTAAATCAAAGTATGTTTTGTGTGAATTAAATTAATAATATTACTTAATCATTCATACCATACAAAGTACAAGACTTTTTAGGTATATGAATTTAACTATTTAAGTTAATGTTTAAAAATAAATACATTAACTTAATCACAGAAATATTTACAATTATTATATTCATATACAATTTATTAAAAAAATTTAAAAAAAGAAGCTTATTTAAGTATACACTTTACACTGTACAGTAATTTATTTATTTTTTTAAATTTTTATTATTCAAAGCACTTGAAATAGAACAATGAGTTGTAATAACGGCTGCAACCATTTCATACTATTCTTACCTTTAAAACAATCACGTCGTTAGGGTTGAAATACGGTCTTACACATACAATTTAGGAACCATTAACAGCCCAACCTCCTGATATGGCTTAAACAAAAAAATAAATATCTAACCAGCTCTTACTTACTTGAATACCATAATATATCTAAATCAATATAATATTTACTCATTTCCAGCTTAATTTAGATAAATATTATGGAATTGTTTAATTATCAAAAAACATAATTCTATTATATTATTTACGTAAAGCTCTCTAAGTTGTAAAGTTGTATCAGGAAGTTAAGTGTTTCTAATTTCTTCAACCAAAGTAAATGCATATTTTTAAGATATTTAACATGAAATATATTGATGCCGTTGTCATTGGTTAAATCATGGTTCAGTTTATAACTCGTAATATTACAATACACTTAAAATAAGCCTTTTTTTCCCGTAAATTACTTATGTAGTTATATTTTGTATAATATGTAGATTTCATATCGTGAAAAATATTAAATAATACAACGTGTTACTTAACTGACCTTTGAACGCGATTTAATTTGAAATATGTTTAAAATCGTACTAAGAAAGTAGCCGCAATATAATAAGTATTAAATATATGTCATAAATAAATATTATAGTCGTTCAATACGCACAGACGTCGCACTGGCGTACAGATCATAGCAAAAGTGCATTGTTTCGGAACAACACTAACACCCTTAGTCCGACTCGGAAGACAATAATTTCGTTGTCATGTCGTAGACGTATAGGTATTATGTTGTGCATATCGTATGTACACATTATAATGTACACTATTATATCGTGTGCGAACGGTCGCTCGTAAATGTGCAGTGTGCGCGCGCGAGTGTAGTTTAGGTCAGACAAAAATGCTAAATAATAATAATAATAATAGTAATATGCAAAACACGCGGTGTGTGCCGTGTTTCGCTACGTCGTGAAAACAAATTTGTATATCTGACCCGGCGCGTTTTATAATAATGTCTGACCACCCAGATGGAATGTTATATGCGGCCAGGCTATAATATTATAATAATACATTATAATAGTCGCCGAGTCCGATATATTAAACGAGAGTCCGACGAAAACATAACCGCTGTAACATAATATATATTATATGTGTGTGTGTGTGTGTGAGTGTGTGTGTTATAACGATATACATAATGTATACGCTGCGTGTATATATATATATATATATATATATGATGTCCGACGACCGTCGTATTGTCTCTCTGACGGAAAAATGTCTTAGCGCATATATTATTATTATTATATTGTTGCGAATATAATAGACCTATATGGCTATATGTATAATATAATATAATATATTCGTGAACTTTGAATTTTTTTCCCGTCGTCTCACACTTTCTAGTGCATATTTATAGATATGTACATATATTTTATTGTTTGCGTGTATTGTCTGCGCTGGATGGAAGAAAAAATCCGAAGAATTATGAGTCCGTACCGTACAGTCTGCAGTACTGTTGCGACATTAACGTAGTATATAATACGTTTTATATAACAACTCGTAGTGAAATTTAAAGAAAACCCGAAAAAAAACAACAAATAATCGCAATGATTTCGTTTGTTTGCGGAGCCTTTGAAGAGCAGATGTCACGTGTGAAGTTGGAAAAATATGTGAGGTGTAAAGCTATATCAGTTAAAGTATCAAATTCTCGAATCTTAAGGTAACACGATTTTCTGCGGTTTGTTTGATATTCGTTTAAGATATTGTTTCGATATTTTGTTTTTTAAGCGAGTTATTAGATATTTTAATGTTTTACACGTTTATAACTTGTTTGTGAAAAAAAAAAGGATTTTCTAAACACGTTGCGCCTAGAAATATGATATATTATTTTATAGAACTTTTATTTATTATACAATACGAATTCTATGCCCAGCGGTAATCTGGCTGATGATTGTGCTTCTGTAGGCTTAGGAGTCTTCAATGTACCCCAACGACTCATATTATAAAATTTAGCTGCTTTTTAACAAATTGGAATACATTTTTTTTTATTTAAAAATTATCTTTTTAGAACTACGCCTATTTATATGAAATAATAGTCAACAATGTCTTGCATACTTTTATTGAAATAATATTCCTTATTATAAAATAAATAAATAATAATAATAATAATAGTAAACACAATTAACATTAAATAATTACATTTTAAATTATTTTTAAAATAGTAGTTTTTTAATTAGTTACTGGAAGATTCTAACAAATCATTATTAGCTATATGCAATGATCTTTGTGAAAAATTTGATGATCTTTTTTATTAAATCTAAAAATTTAAAGATCAAGATATTGTTACATTATCAAAGATCTAAGTTTGGTATTTTAAAGTTCGTTTTTAAAATATTTGCTCATACTTAACTTCTGTGCAGGGAAACTATGAGAATCTACCTATTTGAATGTATTTATAGAATATTTTGAATAAACCAGACTTCAGTTATTACAATGTCCAATGTTTACAAATTGATTAGATAGGAACCCGAGTCACGACTCATAAGTGATTTAAACATATATTTTTCCATTTGGCTATTATGGGCCCTAAATATTGAAAAATATCCAAGGGCACTGGTTGAATATACCTACACAATTATTATTATTATTTTTTATTTTTATTATGTTATGATATTGAAATATAAAAATAAAATATACCGTTGTTGGTAAAATATTTTTCTGTGAGATAAAGACATTAAAATAGGAAATACCTATGCGTTAGATGTTATAGAAATATAAAAATAAAAATAAAGACAACGGTCTAAATATTAAATTTATATTATATTTATACACATATCATTACAATATATTTTTTTAACGACAACTTTAATTTATACTTTGTGCCCGCGGGATACCGAAATGGTTAAAAGCATATATTCCGGCAATAAAAAAAAAACTTATAAAAAAAATTTCTGGGCTATTTTAATTTTAGTGTCTTAACACTGTATAATATTATCGCGGCGGAAAATGGATATGATAACATAACCGTACCTATATAATAGCTAATACGTATATTATTATGCACATATATATATATATATATGGCGTAACATAATATTTTTTTACGGTCCTCCGCGGTTATTCGACTCCGACGTCTGTCGTGCATATACCTCTGCTGCAGTGTAGCTCCATAATCTCGACAGAAAGATATGAGGAGAGCGTGAGGTTCCTAAATAGTATTCGACACTAATGTCGTATCGTATATTATTCCGTATAATATACACCACATTATAATAATACGTACGCGGCACGGTACGTATAAAATAATATTATAATATATAGTTTAAATAGTATAATATCGTATAGTAACTCGCGCGTTTTGGTGGTCGTCGTAAAATAAACGTTCGCGTGGGTTCAAAATTTCAAATACACGTGTCGTACGAACGTTTTATGGCCGATAACTATACACGGTATAAATATTTTTACGATTCGATATTTAAATTAGGCAGCGCCCGGCTGCTATATAATATTATAACACGATATTTTGTTACGCGTTCCCGATACATTTAAATATTAAAACATGATATTATTATATTATGTATTTTTTGTGCGCACAATGGTCCATTCGAGAAGACGTCAATAGGTACACCAGAAAATTTTGTGATGATGCTGTGTAAATAAGCTATTTAAAAATAAAAATGTTCACAAGACGATTTCACGACTAAGAAAATATAAAAATTATAGATCTGAGAGCGTTAATAATAATTAATATATGTCTTTATGATTTAAGTTTTCCCGATGTATGGCCAGTGCCACTATTGGTTATTGAAATTTTATTGATGTTTAGAATTCATTATTTTTTTATCTATAAAATCATAAAATATCGATTATTTTAATTAATAAAAATTAATTTAACAGGTGAAATCGAACAATTTTTAGTCCATCTTTGGTTGTATAATATACAATTTCGCGGTCAATAATTATAACCAACTAGTATCTATAGTCTATGTATATGTTACAGTAAAAAGAAGTTAAATTTATTAACGTTATTAACCAGCAATTAACGTTAATAGATATTAACGACTATTTTACCATAGGTTTATAACGTTAATTATTAAGGATTTACTTTAATATTCCAAACAATATTAGATAATCATGTTAATTGTATTTAAAGTTTTGTATTTTAATTATTTATTTTCACGCAATGCCGTAGTAGTTAATTATAACTATGGCAAAACAACGACATTTAGTTATAATATCGTTTACTGTAACATGTATACACCAAACGCTATACTACGCGATAAATTCAAAAAAAAAACTTTACTATTAAGCATTTATTTCACTGTATTCAACGAGGGATAACGAGGGAATTTTATGATAGGAATTTTAAACGTCGTTTCAGCTAAGGCATTTATTATTTACGATCGGTACATGTAGTGGTATGTAAAGAAAAAAATTGTTACTGATAATACAACATAATATCATATTATCACATATACCTGCGTGTTGTATTATTATAGTAGAGTCAAATGAAAAGATTGTTATTGTTTTTTTTTAGTTGATTACAACTTGCGATAAGCAAACTAAGACAATCTAGGAAAGTAGAAAAAAAAATTGAAAATTGTCAAATGCCTGCAAATAGCCTAAAGTTAGTTCAAAAATGTTTAACATGTCATTGACTTTAGACAATTAAAAGTTAAGGTAAGTAGTTATAATTTAATGTTTAAAATATCATAGTTAATATTTTTGATCGACAAAAGAATAACTAAAATCGTTACTCGTTAGGTATATTTTTGCAAAAAATCAATTACATAATATATCAATATTTTCACTCATGCGATGAGGGCTTATGTTAATTTTTTTTCAATATTTTACAGTTTTTCCCATGTTTTAACTGAAATCATTAAAAGTTCGTTCAACATTGTTCAACATCAATTTCGGAAAAGAATATGAATGATGACGTTTGGTCAAATAAAAATTAATGATCGATTGGATCTTTCAAACAACTCATTATTAAAGCTAAGTCCAGTGATTATTATTTTT
This sequence comes from Rhopalosiphum padi, assembly GCF_020882245.1. Classification (NCBI taxonomy): domain Eukaryota; kingdom Metazoa; phylum Arthropoda; class Insecta; order Hemiptera; family Aphididae; genus Rhopalosiphum; species Rhopalosiphum padi. The sequence continues at coordinate 2,621,372 of NC_083598.1, read as the reverse complement.
TTTCGCAGACAATTTCGCGTACATTGGACTTTGCCAGTTTTACTTTCTGCAGTGCGCAACGACATAATAATTATTACAGGTAGTTATTACCTTCACGTCCGTTTATTATATTATTATATGTTTTTCACACCGTCGCGCGTCGCCGCCGCCGTCGTAGGTTGGCTCCGGGTTTGCCGCAAAAGCGTCACATAACGTACTGAAAATACGATAAATTTTAAATGAAAACGCCATATAGTGTATACGTCATATACATAATATACCTACGTGATTATATACCTATTTTTTTTTTTACGCGCGCACGTTTTAAAGACGTATTATTTAAATCTGGATTGCTCAGTGTGTGCGTATACACCTATGTACACGCGTATATTATATATCTTTATGTACATACATAATAAAACGTACAATATATTATGATATAGGCATACACCACGCGCATATACCTATGTATAGAAAATAACGCGTCAAAAGTAATAAAATCGCGTTCCCACACGTTTTTTAATAACCCCGTGCGCGCTAGATTTCGAACGGAAGTAGCTGGTATACCTATATAAAATATTAATGATTTACGTCGAACAGACTTACACACGGTTAGTGTTGAGTAGCTTATGGTATAATGTGGTAGTCTTTTGACTTTTTTACTCGGGATCCAATAACCAAGAATATCAGTTTAATAAATAAAAAACCATCAATATGGTCATCATTACAATGCAAATAAGCAATAAAATTGGATTTGGACGTGTTTGCATAGCCTATAGATCGCTCTCGTGAAATCCTAAGACTTCAAAGAGTACCGTTTGTACGACGCGTTTACTATAGGACTTGTATATAGTGTAGGTATTACAAGCTGCACCAAACTTCGTTCTTTTAACTTAACTCGTTCATTCAAAAAAGTCATTATTTGATGTCAAATTTTAATATTCGAATAACGGCGAATATTTTTAATTTCAGAATTTTAATCAGAATATTAATTGCTTAAAAACGTTTTTGTACTAATACATCGGAAAATATTAGTTTGTTTAAGTCTTAGGTGTTAACAGCTATAATACACAACACTGCGATTGTATTATGTAAATATGTATATATGCATATTATATGAATGTGAAATGATTATTTACTATGTGTATGACTGTATGTATTAAAAACTATTTGGTTGATTTTAATGAAAGTTATATCAATAGATTCTTTGAGACTCGAAGATTGTTTTAAGTTTCTTTTCTTCAAACTCTTTAGATTATTGTAGAGTGGCTCGTAGATGAATTGCGTTTTAGATCACGAAAATCAAATAATTTTTCGTTTATATATTGTATAACCATATAGGGCTGACAATGATAACAAAAAAAAAAAAAAAAAATGGTAAATAGTAGCTATCTTGACATGAGTTGCCATGGGATTTTTTTTTAAGTGTAATTTAGTTAATTTTTTGTTATTCAAATGTATGACAAAAGGACGTTCTTACGTTTTGTAGCTATTACAGACTCAAAAAAACTACTTGAGATCTATTTTAACTAAATTTTTAGTGAAATTTTTTAGAGTTATCAGAAAAATTTAGAGAGTGGTTAGTATCACGTTTAAAAAAAACCAATTGGTGTATTATCTAATCTTGAATTGTCAATTTTGGTAGAATATTATAGTTGACCAAACGAAGTACATCATTGTGGATTTGTTCATGAACTGAGAAACACGGATACTCCGTTGTATCTGATGTTTGTTCATTTTTACGTTGGTGAAGTCAGATTTTATGTAGAATCGGCATATTAAATGTCTGAGATATATAACTACAGTTTGTAGGTGTATATAGAAACATTATAGTAGGCCCAATAAGCATATGTTTACCTAATTTTTAATAATTTATACGTAGGACTAACGAAACATAATATTTAAAATTAGAAAACCTGCGTTTATCTGTGCGAGTAGACAGTAATGGTATGACACGAAAAGAGAACATAATACATTCTAATAAAATGATGGTTTCCAAAAATGTAAAAATCAATAATCCCAAAACTGCGGGCGTATACTGGCTGGTTTCAAACATGGACAGAATGCGAGATGCTATCTATGTATCGTAAATATCCAAGAGAATAACAGATGGTCTGCTCTTTGAGTGATGTGCGAGGGTAGGTGTTTTTTAGTTCTGGTACACGCATCGGCACTATTTATTTAATTAAAAACGATATACCTTAAACGAAATTATTATATAAATATATGCTGTACGTTATGCATTATCTATAACGACGAAGTTCGATAACACCGAAACTTCACACCGACTTACGCAATTTATATTATGTGTAATGATATATTACTATTATTTATTTACTCTGCCGCCATACAGTCTCGCGTACAATATTACACGACAAATCCGGTTCAATGTAATACGCGCATTTCTATAGCCAATACATGTATATATATATATTATAATATAGTATAGGTGCATTGAACCACTATGTATGCAGTCATCACAGAGTAAAATATACTGTACACTTGTCTTACGGGCGCGCCTACTCGCAGTGGCGCAATTGTTGCTGCAGGAGCAAATTTCCGCGAGGTGGAGTGGGCGTGTGCCTGTACATAATACTGGATTGAACTCTTTTGAACCGAACAACACCCCCTAAAATACACGTATTTCTTCTAGTGCTGGAATCGGAAAAAATGCAGCCGAGTGACGCAAAAGTGATTGGAAAATTTGCGATTTTGCAGCATTCTAGTTGATATAGGTAATAATATAGGTTAAAAAATGAGTTACTTGACGTATTTCGTCGTTATATGCGTAAGAATTCAATTAAATCCATTAAAATTTTAATTTTTACGACCATGATAATTTATGATAATATCTACATTGTTTCAGTGACGAATTAAGTCGAGTAATAGCTGTAGCGCCTGTAGGTATAGTAAGGTATAATAATTATTATACTAAAAAAAAGAAGAGGTCCACTAGTCGGTGCGCTCAATGCTCACTGAACAACATCAATGAGAGTTGACCTATTGTGCTTAAATTACATTTTCATATACCAATCGTGTTCAAAACATTTAAGGTCGATTGAGGTGGGCTCGGTAATTTTCAGGGTTGATAGACCAATAATTGTACTAAATAATAGTCGTTGGTCATTTAAATTTAAAATATGTAAACAAATCCCAAACAGTATTGTTTAGTGTAACGAATTGAAATTCGATAAATATAATATTTATAACTTGCGATAGCGAAAATTAAAATTTTTCTTTTATTAGAAATATAATTTACAAAAGCTATGAAACAACGCGACGGTTTATCTGTAAACTATACCATCCACGTTTAGTATTTTATACAGCGCGTGCGCTAATATACGAGTAAAATAAGTATTTTTTTTTAATAAGTATGTTATTGGAAGTTATAATTTTCAAGAGAAGAAAACATATTGATTTCTATTCATTACAAATATTTGTTCCTGATGGCGATGTGCCAATAACACATGTCCAACAAAAATGTATAGAATTGCATTTTGTAATTAATAAATGTCATAAATTCATATATTTTTGTGTTATACATTTGAGATTCAATCTCTGAGTACCCTTTAAAAATATATATTTAATTTGTAACCCAATACCTGGGTCATACAAATCAAATAAATATTACATACAAAGCAGGAAGATAAAATGTGACCCAATTACCGAACATCCGATATTCTAACGCGCTAAGTGAATTGTATTGGACAAAAACATAATTTTCCACGCTGAAATTTAAGGTAAACGCGATAATTGGTTTATGGACCGCAAAATATTTTAATCGTAATATTTTATCGGTACACTAATCCCAAAACACAAATTTTGTTTTAGGCGCTATTGGTCTGTGGCCCGTGAAATACCATTAAATCGTTATTTATGTACCTCGACCACAGCGAATGCCTGATTTCCGTTTAATTTTTTCGACCTTGAGCTATAATATTATAAGCGTATTTTATTCGGACGAATTGGCTACCTACACTTTTATATATACCACGTAATATCCCACCCCTGGGGATAGTAGCCGCGGGGGGGATTTAAGGGGGTATAGTGGAAAAAGGTCTACACGCGGCTACGCGGCTACCATCTTGGATCCGGCCGCGTGCATTTTTCTTCCGGTCCGGGGGCATGCGTCATGTCCGGCACGCGAGCGGCGCGCGGTCTTATGATGAGGGTAGTATTATAGTGGCGTGGGGAAAGAAATTCGAGATGCACCACTGCCGACGCCCGCGCCCGCCTGCAGTCACGTCCCCCAGTCGAGTTCCGGATGCCATGAATATTGCATTTTCAATTCCGGTCGGCAGCCGCCCGTCCGTGTACATATACTTTATACGCCGCACGCTCGGTCGTTATACCTAAATGTAATGTATATACGCACGTATGCACCATCGACTTTCTATACGTCTCCGGGGCGGAGGGGTAGAAGGTACACCCCCGTCACTCGAGGCTCTTATGGTTTGAAAATGTTTTCCCGAAAAATCAATTCCCTTACCACCACCGTCCCAACATATAGTATAATGCGCGTTCCCACGCGACAGAATGTAATACAGCGCCGGGTTGTGAAATATTGTACTCGGTGCTCTGTATAGTCGCGTATATTATATTATTATTTAAAAATAACTCTTCCTGGTAACGAGGATTCGTACCGTGGGTGTCGGTGGAGTGTGGGAGCTATGCTGGTGTTAGATTGAATTTTTGATTATTAGGGGTAAACAAAAATACTACGGGCATCATCGATTTGATTTAAGACGAAAAGAAAAGATGAATAATAAATAACAACTCAAGAACTACTTCGTTATAATATGTTGGTAGTGTGGTTAGCACTGGTCTCGCAGTATTGTGCTATATCACTATAAATAATTATTTTCTATCGATGTTTGTTATAGCCCATCAGTTAATAACAGTTTAAGTCACGAAGGCGTTTGTAATTGTAATTATATGTTAGTTTAACTGCCCAGTACTAGAAGTTACAGGTTAATAGTGTATTTTAGTAGGTTCTTAGGCCTTCGCCAATCCCATTATGGATTATAGTTTCAAACACCATATCCAAATATAAAGTTGTAATTTATTTGTATTTATATTTTTTTGTTGACTGAAGCCACGGGGAAATTTAGCACGTCAAAAGTAGTGAAAGCAATACAACACTTTTAACAGTTAATATTTTTAATAAATATTAAAATAAATACTATCAAATGATTATTTTAATCTTCACAAATAACTTTACACGAATTTACAAATAATATAGACCTAAAGCCTCTAATACTTATACCTTACCTCCAAATTACGTTTTACAGATTAATATATTGTATTTTTAATTATTGATCAATCAAGTTTATTTTAATAGTTATACAATTTTAGAAAATTATTAAAAAATGTAAATAACTTCAATTCCTATTATCGAAAAAACATATAAAAGTCAGTATTATAATAATTATAAATTATAAATAAATGTATATAAGTATACCTACTTAAATTCCAACAATTCAAGTTAAAAGTGTGGCGCAGATGAATATATTATATAATATGCACAGTGAACATATTACATTTTGCTTTCTGTCGTGGCGCTAATTACCAAAATTAATTTTTAGATGTGGCGTAAAATACATGTTATATTTTTATATTTTGGCGCAAAATACTATTTCCCATCAGTGCGTAGTTACTATAGAGTCTCGTTATTATAAATATTTTGATACTACAGTTGAATAAATAAATAATTGAAAATCGGTACTATTAAAAGTAAATTTTAGTTAACCAGCATAAAAAAATAGATATTAAAATATTAAGGTTACCAAATTAATTTTAATTTGTGAATGGAATTATAGTTGCTGATTGCGTTGTATTAAAATAACTTTAGTTTTAGAAGCCAACAATTTTGTACACTCAAAAAGTGATATTGAAAAAAGCTATGATATTGTTGTTCGTTAGTCGCATAGCGCATATTATATATCATACGAATTGCTTAAGTTAAGGACGAGCTAAAAATATAACACGGAAATCTTTCGTAATATTAAATACAATGTGTATCGTGACTGTGATGTGGACAAATGCGCGCCATGCATATATGAACACCTTTTGAATTCGGTTAGATTAATGAACTACACGCACGAAGCAGTTATTATTATTATTACCATAATATTGTATTATTACTATACATAAATATATGCGTGTAGTGTTGTGCGTGTGTTGGTGAAAAAAAAATAGCCGGAAATATCAAATCACGCCGCCGCGACCAAGTCCGCGTACGACATACAGCCGATCTCTCAAGATGTATATTATTTGTGCTGTTCCCGAACCCTCGCACTAAGAATAGGTACTTCAAGTAATAGTATATAGTTTTTTAACCAGTGGACTAATATAACGTCTAAATACGTTACAAAACGTTTTGTGTTTTCGTTTTTTGTTCAGGTGACACGTTCAAATACGGTATATTAATATCCCCGATTTTTTTTTGTTACTGATGCATAATATCACATGAGAATTAATAAAATATATTTATGGTTTACTCAAATTCAAACATAAATGAGGTAATGGTATCTTTGAAACGGTGTTCAATTTTGAAATGGCCCCTGGAGTCGTAGAATTTAGCATAACTGTTTGACCAAAAAATATTCAACACACATAATTATGATGAGGAAGAAAGGAAAAGTTAATAGTAACCGCTATGCTTACAGTAGGAGCGAGTGTACTTCATCATAGATTATAGATACTATATTGAATAACGTATAAGTTAGAATCATTGAATGCGATGAAAAACGTTACTTGGGGAAGTTAGTAGAAGTTTTTTGTAGGTAACCAAAGTTACTGCAGGTAATCAAATAATTTAAAAAATACTGCTCTAATTTTAATAAATATTCGTAATTTATTAGTTTTTTCCCTTTATTTTCAACAGTACTGGGAATTTTCTATTTTTACCTCACATATAAATACAAATACGATTCAATTTTTTTCCGTCAAAGTTGACGATAAAAGCATTTTTTTCTAATCGAAAAAGTGTTTTTGAACACAAACATTTAAAAGACTCACATCATTATTATAAAATGAATACAATCATCACTACAATCAAAATTTAAACGAATTTTCAAAGTAAATTAAAAGTTTAGATATAGTAGCTATTTTGTGTCAAATAGATAAACTTTGTTCAATTTATTGCATTCGTGGAAATATAAGAGGGAATAGGAACATAAAATTTACTATAGTATAATAAATTGACTCGAATATTGGAACATGTTTAATAAAATTAAAAATAAATACCTACAACAATAATAGTATAATACCAACGTCATCCAATTATTGCAAAAGTGAATGGTCATTTTATGTCACTATAGTAGTTCTTCCCGGATAATATGGCGCATATTGTTTATAAATAATATCTCAAAAGGATATTTTTAAATCTAAATTGAAACCGCTACAAATTGTTAATTTTTGACATGCAGAAGTGACTTTTGTAACAACTTACTATAACACGTATATATAATAAATATAGTAACGAACATGAGCGCACACGTATGTCTTAATGGTATTATTTGTATACAATCCAAACAAATGAGTCAAGATTGGACATTTTAAAAAAGTCTAAAAATAATTTTAGTCAACTTGTTTTATAAACATCTGTCGGCTTCGAACGTTTTTATCTGTCCAAATTTCAGATCGCTCGAGATCATCACTCTTTCGTAACAATTATGTACATATAATTACAATAATGTGATCATATGCTGTTCTTACCGGTAGTGGTATAGGTTACAAAGTGATGTGTCGATTAATAATAAAAAAATTTAATGACACTGGTAATTTTAATATTTGTATAATTTTTAAATAATTTTTATGTATACTTAATACAATCCTGACTTATTCCTAGAATGTTAAAATATATTTATAAAAAATGTTATGAGTTACAAATAATGACTATATTTCAGATTTTTTGTATCAGGAACTTTAAGATGTGGCGAATAAAAAATTTTTTTTTTAGATGAAACTTAAGGCAAATAATCTTAAATTGAAAAGAATATTTTTTTTTATTATTATTTTAATTAAAATGATTTCTAATAAAACTATTGTCTTATATTATATGTAAGTAAAAATTTAAAACCACTATAATAATTACTTAGACATATATCATATTGAACGTAATAATATATTCAGTATAAAAAAATATTATATTAATACAAATAAAATCAAATGAATTTTGTATATTAAGAAAAAAGTGTTATTTATACTGTTTAAATTTTAAAACATATAATATTGTGAATTATTATTAATTATAAATTTTTTAAACCAAGCTACGGATTCCTTTGGTACGTTTTCTAACTATAAGTATCAGAAAATATATATTAATTTATTCTTTATTGTAGGTAATCATTGAAAGAATTTTTCTATCAGAAATTAGCAGCGGAATATTAGCGGAAAGCTAACGAAGATATCAATTAACAAATACTTAAGAAAATGTTATTAAGTGAGATTTAACCCGTACCCTCAAATTATTAAAGTTTTATAATAATTCAAATAAAGTAATAATAAAATCATTCAAAATAACGATAATAAATATACATAGTACATATCAGACAACGCATGTTGGTTATAATCACGTACAATATAATATCATCATACACACCACGTGCGTAAGCATGTACTCGATATACAGGAAGATTCACCAAACATGCTAACCCTTTTTTTATTTAACAATGCAGTTATTCAAAATCTGATTTTTGGAATTTTCAAATTATTGAGATGTTTTGTACTGCATAAGGAATATCCCGCACGATATAAGAGAGCTTACCTTATTCGATTCATCAACCGAATAATTTTCCCGAAAATATGGACATACCAAAATCAAAATACAAACGAGTAATTTTTGAATTATTTAACTTTATGCACCAAAGATAATAGATGGGTCCACGAAAATGGGTCTGGAAGGTATGGGATCATGATGTTTTAAAAATGTTAGTAACTATATAGTATTATTCTACGTATTTTTTTTTTCGGCGCTTACAAACCATTAAGGATTTTTTGCCGCTTCCACTAGTTTTCTCCAAACCACTCGATCATCGGCATCACCAATTCGTTTAGTTCCTAGGTTTTCCATATAGTATTTTGTTCTCCCTGTCAAACCAATGCTGGCGGCGCCCGCCTCTCCTTCCCGGTTTGTTGATTAATATCTTATGTATTGGTTTGTCATTTGTCCGCCATACACGCGGGCTTGACCACTCTAGTATTTAAGCTTTCAGATGTCTGTATATTTGATGTTTTTATTCTATATAGGTACGTGTAAACGTTTATAATTTGTAAAAAAAATGTCGAATTATATAATATAAATACTAGGTCCGATACATCATACTGTCTATTTTATATTTGTGCAAAGACATTTTTCAAAAGACTACAATCATGTCGTTCTCGTACCTATACGAAACAGCTACTGCATGCACTCGTTCGCGGTATTTGACGTGCTCTGGCGCTGCAAAGGCGCATCAAATCGTCGGAAAAACGACGAGGTTGTTGCGCGGTCGGCGAATATAATCACCCCGTACACAATACAACGGTATATAATGATATACTGTACATTATTATAGTGCACACATATATATAACACGAATGCATTATAGATAGGGTCGTATCCGTAATGAACGGTTTAGTTTTAATGGCGGCCGCGGGATCAAGATATTTTGCACGTGCGCGTGCACGTGCATCGCGCTGGGGCCCCCTCGACGGGCTATACGGAGCGCGTCGTGTACACAATAATATAATACAATTTATAATATTAATATAATGTGCATATATGTATGTACTACGGCGGTGTCGCAGCACTATAAAACGCGAGACGGCGGCGGCGGCAAACACGTGTACGACAGTGCGCGCGGGCGGCCGTCGGTCGGTCTCGTAATTAAGCGCCGGCCCGGGGAGCCGCGCGTGCTGTGCACGGCAGCGTTTTAAAAACAAAACGAAAAAAGAACGAAATAAAACTTTGTGTGACATGCGACTTACGAGCGTGTACGATATGATATTATGTAAAACATTATATTGTGCGTACGCGCGGCTTAGATCACTATCGACGGGATATATTGGACGGCGGCGGCGGCGATGGATCGAACGATCGTAACGCGCATAATATTATCGTACCGTTTGTAGGGCGTAACCGTATGATATGATGTACACCGACACAGTTTTATCTCAATACTCGTTCGAATAAACGTGAATTGGAATAAAACTTTATTCGAAAAATTATTTGGTTTTTCCCTAAAAAATTGTTATCCGAATCGTGTTTATACAGGTATTTATTCGGATATACTCTGTATACGATCAATACGATTTATAAAATATACCAATACAGAATATTCACACTTGGCCTTTCTGGACTACGTTCAAATTATTGTTTATATTATTAAAATAACACATCACGCGATAGTCGCCATCGACGCGGACGAAATCAAATATACAATTATTAACAGCCGTCTTCCGTGATATACCTATTATAGTGAGAATAATTATTACTGTAGGTAATTATAATCTCAATAATAATTATTCTAAATTTGCAAATCGGACGTGTCGTATCATTGATAAAACCTCTTGCACAAACGTCCAAACCCCCAGCTATACGGAAAACTTATCCGTGAATCCTTCCCCAGACAACTATTGTCACAATCAGGTTTCCTTTACCACGTTATCGTGTACTATTATTATTATTTACTTATATAAGCCAACTTTTCAAAAATAAGATAACTGTACAGGTTGTTAATAATATTAACATACATTTTTGTACAGTTTATTTAAGAGCATATAATTCATATATATTTATATATAACAAAACAAAATTATAAAGCGACCTTAAATACTCAAATCAATTATAATATTATTAGTTATTTTTATTTGGTGTTTAACGGGCTACGTTATTATTAATGAGAACGTAGCATACGGTCTAAGGGATGATGGATCGTATAGGATTAAGAATAGAGGGGAATATAGTAAGAGAAGTGATTTCTAGAGTATAAGTAGAGAAAACGGAAACTAATGTTTGAAAGCATCCATTAAGGAAGTCTAAGGACTCATTAAGAATAGAAGAGACAAACCAGTGATCGGCATCTTTGTGATGAGAGGAGAGAGTTTGTATATTAAACATACTTTATAATGAACGAGTAGTCGTACCGCACATGATTAACATATATATTATAGTATAGGCTAAATGTTATATGATTATGTATAATAGCATTGCAATCGTTCTATACGAGTGACATTTGTATACTAATGTAAGTGACATTTAATAAAATATATTATAATTATATACTTTAACCGTATAACCACTATAACCAAAACCATTTAAGTATACTATAGATATAAAACGTACAGTTTTAGGAAAAGACGAGCAAATTAACCATTTTTATAAACTCGTTAGTATCTATTGAAAAATGTAAGATAAATTTCAAAATATAAGTAAATTTTATTTTAAAAATTACAAGTCAGGTAGAACAAAAATTATCTTAGAGTACAATAAAGTTAATTTGGATCACAAAACCAACGTCTTTTTAAACTTTGGAAATATACATACATTTTATTTATATCCATTAGTTTGATTTATATTAAAATATAATAATATAAAAATAGTGCATTCAACACACATTTATCTTTTAATAATTTGATCTATGAACAATATTTACGATAATTTTTTTTTATTATTATTTATGAAAAATGAAAATAATAAAATAATGTAGTTCAATAGTTCATATCAAGTTTTATTATTAACGTAATATATTGAACATATTATTAACTAATTAGTAACTGCATATCATAGAACAAATTTTAACTCTGAAGTTAGATACTACGTCTTTAAAAAAAAATCGTTAATTTGACTTGATTAAAAGAAACGTCAATTTTGAAATCATTAATATCAAGCACTAGCATTGTATGTACTTTATAATGCACTGGATTATTCAAGGGAGGACAAAATCGAATAATGTCTTCAGTGTTCTTACCTATGTAAGACGTCTATGAATTAAATTATTGTAATTTGTATGAAAATTGCAGCAAACGCTTCAAATGTTATTAATCTAACTTAACGTCTACTATATTACAAATGATCAGCTTTTCTAAACAAAATCATGGCTGCTATAATGTATGTCGCCTGTCGGTTACATAATATAGGATATAGTGAACCTACGACGTAGGTCCTTCGTATAATATTATACTGCACTCGTTATAACGTGAAAACCCATAGCAAATATAATTATTAATATTACTTTAAAACTGACAAAATTTAAAAAAAAACGTGCGCGAAATCGTCGAATTAGTATCTACGTATTTGATAAATAGTAAATAGGTTGATGAAATTATAAAATGAGAATCTGAAATTCTAAGTCATTTCTCTATATATTCTATATTTTACATGGTCGAATAAAGAAGACGCCGAACGATACGGCTTAACCAACAACAAAATATCAAAGTCTGTAATATTTTAGAAAAATTAACTGCTATAAATTATATATTTTTTTTTATAAAATATAAAATATTTGATACGAATTAGGTCAAACACCCTGTATACGCCATGTGATATTTATGGCATTGGTGGAGGGTGTTTTAAGTTTGTTTCTATATACGGCGTGGCGGCTGGTATACTGGTGAGCCGGTCGTGTTTTTCCATTGTTTTTTTTTTCCCCGGTAAATTCGATCGAATCAAACGCCAACGGCCGAAAGAATAATATTGGCACGAGACGACATAATAATATACGCACGTGCATACGACCTAACTAAATATTATTTTTTAGCGATTGTCCGATGTCGTTTCTTCGCAATTCATTACATTACAGCGTGTGCGTGATCGATTATTGCTGTGGACTACGGAGAGAAGTGTAGAAAACCATGCAGTTTATCATCAAATCATACGAAAAATTAAAACATGACCAAAAAAAAAACAGCTACATAAATTTTCACAATTTTAAATAAAAATTAATTATTAGTTGTCGAGACAATTTTGCGGTTAAGTTTCTCCGATGAGTATCGTTTGAATTTTGAACGCGGCCACATTGCAAGTTCGCCCGAGACTGCAGTATATCGTATAATTTATTGTCATTCCTTAATAAATCATATTATACGTATTAGTAAAGTTTCGATAAATCGCAAATCGCGTTCAGCGGGATAAACGTTGCCTTAAATGCGCTGGTTTTACTCCTCCGCGAGAGTCCGCCAAGGTCGAGGCTCTCTGGGCGCGAAAAAAATTACGCCATATAAGTCGGCGAAAAAAAATCGTAAACGAGATCCGACGACGCGTCCATATAACACACGCACACACGTTAAGTATTGCGTGAGATTTTCAAACAAAATAATATTATATCACGGTGATCGACGGCATCACTACCATAAATCGCCAGATCGCCTTGTATAGACCTCGCTGCGCACGGGTCAACCGGCCGGTTTTTTATCTTTATATTTTTAAGGCTGTCGAAGCACCTCGTATATATTATTTACTTATTTTTTCGGTCGATAAATGTCGTATTGAGCAGCCTACACGTATATTGGTTCTCGATGTTTCCAAACTCTTCACTTTAGTATTTTGTTTTACGAATATTCCAATGGCGAGCTCTGCTTTTTTAAAACGTCCGGTAGTATAGTTATAAATTTTTGACTGTTCATTGATGAAAAAAAAAAATTATTCTCGCATTTACCACCAAGTAACAATATTACTAATAATTTTTAGTCCTGCAGCACAATTTTTTTATTTAGGTAATATTATTATATTTATACCAAAATACAATTTTAATAAAATATATCGCTTTCCTTTATAGTATATTCATTATTCGTTGTATTGCACGAGCATTTTCATATAATTTGTTTGTTTTTGAGTAATCAAGCTAAGTCAAACTATCATTTATACTGGAATTGAAAACTTTATTCTTTTCACTACTGGGGTATAAAGATAATTTGTAATATTTGCTGGTTGGTGAATTAGGTATGAAAAAATGTAGAGTTAAATATGCTTACATTATTTTATGATATATATTTAATTATTATCAATCGATTTGAAATATATCAAATAAAATCACATACAAAAAAAAAATGTTGAAAACATTAATTTTCAATTTAACAATAAATCCTTATTGTTTCTTTTTGTGTTAATAAAATCCAACATTAAAAAAAAGAGTAGAGAGAATACGAAACACTTATTCTAATACTTCGTAAAATGTTAATGTACTTCTTCACTCATCTAAACTTCAAATACGTATTTATAAATAATACGTTTGTAAAAAATGAACTACTCGTTCTAAATTAAATATTTATATACATCAAAATTCACAGAAAAATAATTATAATTGAAATATAAAATTATGTTTTTGATAAGTGTACAAAATATAAAAAAGTATTATTAAGGTTATAAAATACTTTTGACTGCCTTTATCCCTTAAACATGGCCACAGACTCACAGTACTGTTTACTTTATGTATACCATACCAAAAGCACACAAATATTTTAATTCTCTGATCACTGCAATAAAAATATATGACAATATATTATAATAATAATTTAAAGCTCTATTTTTTTTTTTTAACTACTTAATCAAATATTATGAGTTGCAAACGTATTAAAGTTATTATCGTTTATGATATTCATTCGCGTCATGTTATTCCACGATTAGAATTATTTTCTTTTAATCCCCCGTAAACGGATATCTGAAATATAATATTATTATGAAACCGCTGTGATACATCATATCGCAATGTCTACGTCACCCATTTTTATTATTATTATCGTTGAACTCAATACACCATCGAGAGTTTGACGTACCAGCGAAAAACCGATACGGCGATACGCACATCGGGTAAAACAAATGAGAATTATTAGAAGGTGAGATCATAACATATTAGTTGTTGTCAAAATATATTTAATACATAGCGAATCATTCCAAACGTGTTTTCCATTCTTACCATAGAGCGACATTTTTTTTCTTTTACTAAATACGTTTGAAATCGTTTCCTTAGAAGTAATAATAACTAAATTCTAATATTTCGCATTTATGAATCATTTCAAAAACCGATTACACATTATTCTACAACATTTTTGAGATCCTGTTTATACTGGCGAATCTATTACAAATTATATTACATATATTATTATAACATTGACTTTATGTCATGTACATTATGGCGATTTAGGTTCATAACTTGTTTAATATCCCATTTTGAGCTATTATTATAGATTATGAAAATAAAATTGTATATAAAATCTATAAATTGTTGCATCTAAGTATAATACGGTGAGCTATGAAACATGAAGTTTAATCTCCTAGGACCTAGGATAACAATTCGTATGCAGGAATTAATAAATTTAAAGTGTTACTTTCAATATCGTGTTCAATGAGTGTCCACTTAAAATGCATTTCACACAATGTAAAATCTACGGTTATACATATATATATACAGTAGGTAAATAATTTGTAAAATGTTCACAGTATACAAGTATATTGGGTATAATTTCATTCTAATATGCATTATATAAACTATATTTTTAAGTTCGTCGTCGATGTAAAATAAAATTTATTGTATACATTTTTTATTGGTGTAATATTTTTATTAGAATAATGTTTATTCATTTAAAATAAAAAAATTAAAAATTAAAAATATAATCTGAAATTTGTATATAGTTAAATTCATAAGTTTTATCAAACAAATTCACAATAAATTATTTTTGGAAATATGCATAAATTTAAAGTACGACGAATTGTTTCAATACCGTTTAATTCTAGTCTTTTCAGGGTTAAACTGGGTCGATTACAATTCTATTTTTAATAATATTTGGATCTTTTCAAAATGATGTATCTAAATTTAATATGACTTTATACACTTTATAGTATGTAGTATGTATTATGTTTACTGCAACAATATAATGTGATCACTGATTACTATATAAGTACATATGAGAATTAGTAAGGTCTTACGATGTATTATTTTTATTATTCAGTTTTTAATATCATTATACAGAGTAGACAGTACAGACAGTACAGTGCATGTTTATAAACGTTACAAACGTCCAATTAATTCATATAGTAAAAGGGCGTTTAAACCAAAACGCCCTTTTGACAAAGACCACCCCCTCGTGTGTGAGGGTATATCGGAAAAAGCTTTTTGACTAAGTAAAAGAACTACGATGCAATTTATTTAATTGTATCTCCCACACGGATTTCCTGATGAAATAGTTTAGTATATAGTGTGTGTGCGTCATTTGTTCGGCGTACATTTTTAAATTACAAAAAAAAATGAATAATATTTCTTTCGCGCAAAACAAATGTCTAATGTACTTCATGAGTTTATTAAAGACCGTGTTTTTGATAATTATAAAAAACCTTACATGCTATGATAATCACTATACGAAAATTAACTACCGATAATATATATAATTACCGTACAATTATATAATATAATATGTAATAAGTAATAACACTAATAACCAATACGGTTATTTTAACAAATTACTATAGATATATTTTAAAATTAATACGAGTATTATACATATAATACATATTATAATATTATGTATACATTGTATACTAATGAAACTAAATCTATGAGCAAGTCTAACCTTTACACTTAAACATAAAATTATTTAAAAAATATTATTTCACACACCTAGAAGTTAAAATACGACTTAAACTACTTGAAATAACATATTATAGTTTCGAAAAAATTAAATTTTAAGTTATTTGAAGTCAACACTAGGTATGCAGTCAATAATTATTCATTAAACTGGCCAAAACAAACTGACTGTCAAAGAAGGTTTGAATTAGTAGGAACTCAAATATTCAGTTTAATGCCTCGTGAGGTAGACAACATGTCTTTACCCGTGTTTAAAAAATATGTATCTCACTGATTCGATATAAATATGAAAAAAAAAACAAAAAAATAGAAGAAGTATATATATATTAAATATTTCTTCTACTAATACTAGTGTAATTTAGTTATTGATTTTGACATAAAGTGTGAATTTTATTTTAAAATATTTTGTATATAAATATAACTCCTGGGCCTCCACACGAGTATTCTCAGTGAGACGCAGTAATCAATTTGATTTCAAATAAAAATAAAAAATAACAACACAATTTCACATTAAAATTTAAACAAGTACTTGCGAGCATGCTTTAAATTTTAAGCTTTAAAGTATGGCATTTTCAAATACTATATGTAATACTCTTTAAAAAATGTTATTATTATTCGATAGCATGTACCCATTATATTACACAAATTGTTTTTATAACTTCATATTAAAAATAATTATGTCAGTATTGAATGTATGTTATGTATCATGTATGTTCCAATATTTTATTATGATTGCAAATTGAGAAAGAACAATTTTAAATGTTGCTGTTTAAACATAATATCGTTCAAAAATTGATTTGTATTGAAAGGCTTCGGTGTCATCTGTAATTTTTCATTTGAATGAATTTCTCATGGCATTTTTTGTGACAAATTGTATCACATGAGCATTTTGTAAAGCTTTTTAAAGAATTTGATTTTTTTACTATGAAGACCTTTTTTTTTATCATGGCTCCTGTGGCCCCCTTCTAGATATGCCACTGGACACATTTTTGACAAATGAAAAATTGTATTATGTGTAATAAGCAATAACCAATATTATGTTTTTGTTAAGTTATAATACAACGAGCTTTTGAAAAAAGAAAAAAACCATTTCATTAATAATGTATTCTAAACAATAGGTTGAAATATCGGTTTGATAATATTAAAAATATGTTATTTTTTTTTAAATATTATATCAAATGTTAGTTAACTATTTTTTTTCAAGTCACAGCCAATAATCATTATCACTTTATCCGCTATGTATACACTGCTGTTCAAAATATAAAAATATTTATTTAATTTTACTAGAATTTAATATTTAATGATACATCAGTGCCTATAGTAATTACACTCATCTCGACTTTACGTTTTATCCATTCTACACGATAATATATTCAATATCTCATTGCGTGTCATCGTTTCGAGCTAAAATAAATATCACTTGGAATTCAATCGGAAATAAGTAATGACCTTCGTGTGTTAATTGCAGCAGGTGTTTTGTCTTTTGAATAATATCCTATAGATGACGGAATTTATTAATATAAAAAAAAAAAAAAAAACGAGAGCGTTGAAAATTTGCCAAAGAAATCACCGTACACAATATATTTTTATAACAACAATATTATAATATAATGTGGGCACGTGATGATGTACACCGCTGCGTGTGACGGTGACACGACGAATTATTTCACGGAAATCGGACGGAATAAAAAAGTTCGAGTGGCCGAAAACGGGTTTGGTACGGTTTTTCAAATATTTTTCGAACCGGGCTAACCTAACCAATGTCACTATTATTATTATTATTATTATTACAACGCGTATCGCATATTATTTTACTGATTATCACACGACGTCAACACGCGTGGGAATACATTATTCTCAGCCGTTCATCTCTCGTCTCTACAGCTGTATAGGTACATATATTAGGCATACGTTATTTACATAAATCATTATTTATTATGATTCCGCGTGAATGATCATTAACGACCAGCGGGGGACGTCGGTGATGATCATTCGTTTATACAATGCATACACGAGTATACGTATTATAATTCTTCGAAACGATCATATTACACTGGGATGTGCGAATTGCCCAAATCTCACGCGGACCGCATCATAAACCTACGTAAAGAATTTATATAAAAAATGGTTACCTGAGTATTTTAAAAGTGTAAAAATGGTTAGCATAAAGGACGCTTGCAATTTAATATTGCTGCGGACGCCAGTTTTGTTATTGTATTACAGACCATATAGGTACAGAGTAATATTTTATATTCGTAAAAGAATAAATCGTTATTAGTCTACGAATTGTTTTGATTTACAATTCATCACGAGATCAGGTGTTATCGTTTTCCATAAAAACTATAAAAAAATGAAAATTGTGTTTTTTAAATTTTCATATTATTTATAGGTTATAGATTTCCGGTAGATTCTATAACAAATTTTTGTTGCATTATAGCTTACAACAATTTAAAATGTCCTATATGCATGTATATTATATTTAATTCTTTGGCGGTTCCAAGATGGATATATCAGACTTATTCAGACTCAAAACGGACGGCATAGTAAATATATAAATTGTTGATAGAGATTGCTGGAATATTTATAAAGTATTTTGTACAGACATATTGCACTATTAATTTCGTACATATTCGAGTATATCTGAAATGTTTTGCAACGGCAGCGGTACGGCGAGTCCACGGAAAGAGTAGCTTTTGTGTGCATAAGTCGCATGAATATTATTCGGGTGGATGTTTTTCGTGGAGGACAATTTGCCGAGATAGAAGAAGACACGAGAGGAATACGAGTGGATAATGGTGCAGTCGGGAGGAGGAGAGCGGAGTGAAAGTCGAGTAGGGGCGCAAGATAGAGTGAGAGAGAGAGACAGGGACAGTGCGTCACAAGGGACCTCGACGGAAATCCTATAAGTCAAAGCCTTTTGCCGGCGAGGGTAAAGTCACGACGCGGGCGCACATACAATATTGATCGGCGGGTGGAGCTTGCCGGAAAAGGTTTCCGCTAATGAAACGGCGCTTGTGGGGTTGCCCCGGGTACACACATGCGCAGGTAAACGCTGTTAGGGCCCAGAGTTGGGGTTGCTAGTGGCGGCGGCGGAAAACGCACTGCTCTGCTCGGTCGACGGCGTCGGCATTGTCCGTATGATATAAAGTTATTTGTTATTATCGTCTGCGCGTGCGCTTTTAAAAGGCAAGGGAATAGGGTTTTAACTCCGACGACTCGGCTATGAGATGGCAACAAAATAAAGCGTTTGCGTTCCATTTATGAAACCGTCAATGTGCTTCTATAATTATTTATAACATTAATTTTATTTCTATTATTGTATAACGTTAATCTGGAGGTAGTTGTTTATCTAACATTATATAACAGTTGGCAGTGTTGGCACTCATATAAAAAATAATTACAACTATTTGATTTCGAAATAGGTACTATGATTAATTACGTATTATGAATAACTGTTATAGATTTCAAAATGTCTCAGAGAATTCAAAACTTTTTCACTTCGAAACTTAACAATATAAATTAAGCAATATTTAAAATAATACACAAATGAAAAATGCTACAAATGAATTCTATGATTTAAGTTTAAAAAATATGAAATAATTAGAATTAAGTATTATCTAGCGATATGATAAAATGACAGGTACAAAAATTGTCATTGCTGTAAGTCGTAATCGATTACAAATTGATGATTATTATGGAACCCTAAATCTCATTTGTACAAAGCAATATTTAACTTTAACCGATCTCGTAAATAATTGTCGTTGATTATTAAAAAAGAGATTTCATAAAAATTAAATCAACGCACCTTACAATATTATTATACTTAAAACCGGTTTAATAATTAATTTAGGTCTTAATAATAATAATCGCATAAAATACTGAATGTGGCTTCTTTGCGATACAGTTTCATTAAAATTTTCCATGCGGAAATTGTTTGTTTGCTTAAAATAAGTATGATTTTTTTAATTGCCCGTCACGGGAAAAACAAGTATTAAAGTATATCATATTATTTCGCAATGGATGGCTAGGTTACTTAATCTAACCTATCTGTATATATATTATTGTACTCATGTCGGGTTGTACTATGTTTTTTTTTACATTTCAGTATTCCACAGACATTACCTATTTAAAAATATCTGTAGAACTTTTTTTTTTTTTGTGTTAACATAAATTTTACGGTAGAAACATTTTTAAATGTTCAATAATACTGCGCGATGAGTCGTTGCATTTATATTATTATTATTATTCGCGTTGTATTTTTTTTTTGTTTTGAATATTTTTCCAAGGCCTATTGATATGATTACGCAAAAACCAACCATAAAGGAAATACATTTTTAATCTTATAAACAGTCAATTTATTTAACTATACACAGTTCGTATAACTTTTGTTTTTGACTTTTAAATTTTTCACACGTCTATTAAACGACTTGTGATCAACATGATAATATGATCGCAGTGCGTATAATATATTTCATAATATAATTATATATATATATATATATTTTATTTTAACCTATATAAGTACCGACAATTTATCGCTACACCGAATTTAATGCACATTTCTCTTCGTCTTTCTACTTATAAATTAAAAATAAAAATAAAATGTTGTTATTATCACGTTAATAATAATAAACGCTTGTTACGTTGGTATGGATAATATAGAATAATATTATTTCATCGAATTCGTTTTTCCGATAACGCTAAGTATAAACAATCGAAAAATATTGGAATATAATAATATTATCTCATGTTTTACATATAGTATACGATGGGCCGTTCCCGTTATACAAACCATTTTTTTTTTCATCGATCGAATATTGATTTTCAAAGCATTGTTTCGCTTTTAGTCAAGTGTTCTGTTGTCCCGAAAGTTGCTAAAGTCAAATAACAACGGCAATGTCTTGCTGAAATTCAATTTGAATTCTTATAATATAAAAGATTATAATGTATTGTTCTGTTATTTGCATAAATAAGTTAATTTCAATGTTTCCCGAGAAAAAAAATCTCATCTCAATAATAATATAAAAACACAATAGACGTTTGAGAATAATAATATAGATTAAACACGTCTAATTAATAATAATATTATGAACATCGGTTTTTCTCATTGCGGGTAATTATAAAAAAACAAATAAGATAATGTCAATACTTGTGATTTGACCTATGTGTTTGTATTACAATCGCGGCAATAAACGCGTAAAACTGTATTCGATCGTCGGAATGCAATTAAAAATAAATGCACAGTAAATATTATGAGATGATATTGTACGAAATAATAATGGATAATAATGGTCTATGATTCAACTGCGAGTAATGTAAATAAAAACGTTAAATTTTCTATTTAGGCAACACGGGCATATTTTGCGCATTAATAATGTCCCATAATCGTATTGTCATTCAAATATGTGTACAGCTGTGTAGTGTTTATAAGACGTAGGCACATACTCACAAGAATACATAAATTACGATAATCTTATTATGTGTCATGCTGACGAACTACGATACGACGTTGTTGGTATTGATTGAAACATTCAAACCATATTATTATTCCATAACGCGATAACCATTACTTTAAAAGCTTACAATTTTTTCTAATATACTCAGTCAAACATGTTGAGTGTATACCTCCATAAATGATTAAGTATCCATTAGCTATGCTCTTTACCCTCCATAAACCACTAAATACATACATTTACCGGGGTGCAATTCTTGTCCATTTTTTTTTTTTGGTCAGATGAAGCTTATCAGTTATACAGTCGAATCGCTGAAAAAAGGACAGGCCCCGCAACATCATACGATCAACATAATAGTAATAAATAATAATATAATATTATTCGCGAAATACAAACAGATGTCGTGTCAGCACCTTTGTCCGCAGTTGGGATTGATATTGCAACTGAAACGCCGGACATCTGTTTGTTTTTTGGTCTTACCCGCTGTCGATATCGTAGTTTTTTCGGCTCTCATTATTATGTCCATATTATTATATAATGAAGTTCATTCAATTTTTTACGCATTTCATCAATATAACGAGCCCTACATCGCATAACCGGTATGAACTGTTATTATTATAATATTATTCTTGATTAAAATCAATCAATAATACAAAATATTATTTTTAATTACATTTTTTGACCAAGTTACATTTTTTAAATTATAGTTTGTGTTGGAGATATATACTGATATATAGTATTTAGTATGTAATAACCATATGTAGTTAAATCATGTAAATAAATAATTTATTTACTTAGATATACTCAAAAAAAATAAATACTATTTAACATAAAAATACGTTCAAGATAGATAAGTTATTATTAATAATACAGAAGAAAATAAAAATAAAAACCGTTTCACAAATTGAATTTTAAATGGTTGTCATTAGCACACGTCATTGTCTAAATCTAAAAATAAACTTTATATTGTACTAAGCCTTTAATGTTTATATTTTTCCAGCGTATTATTTTTTTTTTTTTTAATTCAGTAGCCGTAAAATTAAAATAAGTTAATCTCAAATAATTCACAAAACATTTATAAACATGTAGTTATTAATAAAAGCACATTATACATTTTTATTTTTTATTTTGAAAATTGTATTTCCTGAATAATCTTTTATATTATGTAATTCATTATAATATGTATTATCACGAATCACTGCCTATAATATTTTTTACTTCAGTGTTTGTAGAAATCGCAGAGGACGTAGAGCATATAAGTGAATTTTATTTTGGTTTGGGCCAATATCGACTTTTAGATTTTCAATTATTTTCTTATGTAATAGTTATATAGTATTGTGACAACTAGAAGAGGAGTGGAAGAATTCTGTATCTGATACTATTCTGTACTAATGCTTGAATAAAAATAATATGATTATAATATTATTGTTTATAATCGAAAATTGAATATACTATGATATTATGGAAACAGAATAATACCCAACCCTATAATATGAAGTCTACCCACGTCGAGAAACACAAAGAAATCGATCCCTCAGCTCAGTCGGTCCTAGTCAGCGCCAAACAGACCTTATTTAGCTATAGACGGAGGTATAGAGGACCGTCGACCTCATATCTCAGTATAATTTGTATTCATGTCACAGAAATAATATGCAAGTACGTGTTATTATTAAGATGATAAATGATAATAATTGGTAATTTACTAATATATATACATGCCAAATTGCCCGGCTTGTTTTAGTTATGTTACGCGTAGGTAGTATGACGTATATGACGTGTATACGTAGTGTAGATAAATATGTTTTTTGGTAAAACAATTTCGAATAAATCGCAGGACGGACTTTACCGGAATACGTAGTATGCCCCATATTATTATATCGTATAATATGGTTATAAACAGCGTTTGAGACTCAAAGCGCACGTGTAGGCTAAAATAGTAAATAATCGTCGTCCTTGTAGCGCTTTATATAACACTACAACACAATACGATTAACCTCAGATGTATTTATTTTTATTTTTTCGTTAAAAATCGATATTTCGTTATTGGTTCTTAATAATGTATAATATGTGTGCGGTAAAGTATTACGAATGATTTATCTGCATCTGTTCCTGCAGTGTATAGTTATAAGTTGAGATTATTCAACATAATAAACGCGTATGTTTTGGTTCTTGCAGATTATCGTGAATGGGTTTTAAAAAAAGGACCTTTGCATTTTCGTGTATAACGAAATAACGTATCGACCGTAACAAAAGTCCAATCGCAATTCATCTACTTAATAAAAAAAAAGCCATTTTGGAGAAATATCTAATAAGACGCCGCGCTGGAATCGATTTCGACGACGCGTAATCGTGTGATGATTTGTGATGTGTGATTGACTGCGATTGTATTAATAATAACATGTAGTATGCGCAAGATGAGGTCCGCCACAAAGATCGTCGTAAAATAATGTACATTAATATTATTATTTATTATACGTTGTAGTGCTAGTTTTATGGAGCCGATTCGGGAAAAAAAAATAATTGATCAATAAAAATAAAACGCTAATGCGCGGTACACGTATAATATCGGGACCGGGATAATAGAAAACCGTTTAATTACGTCTAATATAATAATACCTTATTATATTATTTTACGACGTCGTTATACTCGTAATATTATTATATAATATAGAAATTTTATTTTTATTTTACCGATAAATTCATATACCGGTACATTTATACATAGCTAGGCATCTTCATGTCATAATTTACGATAATAATAAAATTACTATTGTGTCTTTAAACGCGATGCAAGTATACCGCGGTACAGGTATCATATAATATGATTGTACATACGCATTTAACGTGTACGAATTTTTTTTATGTGTTTGATTTCAGACACTGATATTGCGTTGCATGTGTATTATTGTTCTAAGTAATGGACCGTTCGTCGCGTTCGGTTATATTTAAACGACATTTTTATCGAGACACGGCGAATAAGTCGTCTTTTTGACCGAAAACCATGGCTTAACTGCAGCTGGTCGTTATGTTGTAAAACTACAGGAGTTAAGTCATATAAATATAACAAAATAATAGTGTATTTGAGACGAAAATTTATAACTATAAAAAAACATTAAAATAGATTGACAAGAAATTTACAAGTTTTTAAAAGCTACTACTGAAAAGGTTTGATTACAAAAAAAAAAAAAAAACGAATACTGTTTTCAATTGAAATTTTAACCATTACAGGGTATAACTACAATTATATATTATAATAAGTGTTGCATAATTTTTCTACCTCCGCTGTCCACCATTTAAAATTGGTAATCTGTCGTGACCATAAATTTGTATACATTAAATCATATGCGTATAGATTTTCATACCTGAAATGCTGTTATATGTACATATAACATAATGTATATACATAATGCATAAGTATTGTAAGTTAAGTACCTACTTTTATACACACAATATATAATAGAACGAATATAACCGCATGATACGCGTGTACGTTATTTGATATAATAGTATATTATATTGTATTTCGTATTCGCAACAATAATAATTACTACGTATGTTGTATTATGATTAATAGGATTCATTATTTGCAGAAGTTCGTATGTATAATAATATGATAAAATAATAAAGTTTTTTTTATTTTTTATTTTTTTTTCCAACAATTCACATGCAATTGACAAAACGATATGACGAATGGAACACTGAAGGTCCTAGACCTTTATATTTGCGCGTTAAGGCCAAATCCGACAATATACAATACTATACATTATATTGTTTAGTGCACTACACGCGAGTTAGTGTCCTTCAATTGGATATATCTATAGTGTTTGTTTTTTTCGTATGTTATGTATTTGTCTTACCGTCTCGTGGTGATTTATAATATACTATACAGACGAACCGGTAGAAAGTATTCGGTTATATTCACGTGTTACAATTACGATTTGCAGTACAATAAATCATACAAAGTCAAATCGAATACGTTTTTGTATATACATATATAATAACACTATATACATTTCCATTACGTAACAATATTCATGTACTTAATTTTTAATTTCCTTACAGATAAATACTGGGCTTCGCTGAGAAAAATTCATTTCGAGGCGCAGGTTATTAAAATATGTTCTTACATACATATAAATAGTCATAAATAAATCGCATATACGATTCCATAATAGTGAATAAAAATGAATATAAATATATGCATATCATTTTTCGCTCAAGAGTTAAACTTGTACAATAAATAAATTTACACATAAATTAAATATTTATGTACGATTTATATTTTATTTTATAATAATTTGAGGTGGTAATGAATGTCTCCCCAAAAAAACGACGAATACACGACTACGCGAGTTGTATTTTATTTTAATTCAATATGATCATGTGTAACTGTCTGGAACAATAAATAAAATCAAAAGCTTATATGAATATATGATTTAGTTTCATGTAGTTTAATTTAACTAAATATATGTATGGAAATATAGTTATATTATGTGTTTTGACTTTTTATGGAATTATGGCAATAACGTTAATAATATTAACATGTTTGGATTGGTAACGAATAAAAAAATATTGTGATGTTGTTTTTCAGTTTTCATATCGTCGATTTTATTACGTTAATTAGATACATACTATATTGCGATATTAGAAAAAAAAGTCCGAGGAAAACAATTCAAGTAAACAGGAAAAAAATTCTGCTTGCAACAAGAAAATTGGTAAGTCATAGAAGTACAAACATACTCTATAAATACTCAAAGTTAATTTGAGCTAAGTATAACAATAACAGAGCTTTTTCTATACAAATCTACGCTTTTTATAGTAATATTATGCTAACGATTAGTTGTGTGGAAGAGATTTTTTCAAACCCTGAATTTGTTCACGATTATTTGTGTATTTAATAATTATAATAACTAATAACTATAAGTTAGGTATAATTTATAATTTATAATAATGTATTATAAATAATTATTGTTTTGAGGTTTTGCAGTGTGCTGCGAAAGTCGCGAGTCATACAAAACGCATTTATCATAATATTATGCAGTTTCAACTCTTCGAATCGTCTCGATATTCTTTCGGCGATTTTATAATAGCTGTCGTTTTCACGCGTGAATTAAAAACGGACAACGAGGGCTGTAGTGATTTTTTCCTCCGAAAAGTCGTTTCGGGGCGCGTAGCAAACCTCTCGTAGCGCTTTTATTCCGCTCGTCCGATGTCACGGGTACCCGTAAGTCGCTATCTGTACGATGTATCGCGTGGTTTATCGGCGCGTACATCGCGCGGGTGACTGACGGACGCGTCGCCGTTTTGATTTAGGAGTCGCGTAGTGGTTTATCCGTTCACATAATAATACACGTTTTCGTGCGCGCACATAAACATCATACGGCGAGAGGAGGGTGTTTTTCGATAATGTTGTTTCGCCCGTCGAGCGTGTGTGTGTGTGTGTGTGTGTGTGTGTGTGTGTGTGTGTGTGTGTGTGTGTGTGTGTGTGTGTGTGTGTGTGTGTGTGTGCGTGAGTACACGGCAAAGCTATTATATTATATCTGACGGAAAGACTTATATGTGTGGGGTGGTGGTGAGGGGGTTGTAGCGCCGATATGTCTGTGTGTGTGTGTGTATAATAGTGCCGCGGTGGCTGGAACAACCCTCAAGAGGAGATCGTACGCGCCGGGATTAGCGATTGTGTGCGAGCGTATTATGTATAATACTACGTGATGCTGGTCGATCAGCGTGCCAAATGACGTCACCACTCGGGTTTATAAACTCGTCACGGTGTCTCTGCCGTCCTCGTGTGTGTGTATGTATACATGTATCTAAAATATGATGATGATAATAATAATAATAATAAAAGCGTATAGATAGAAGTCGGATAGACCTCCGCCGGCGATACCGTTTTTTTTCCACCCCTCGCCGACGTCACATATATATAATATATATATACATGTAGTCTCTCTTCTCGAACTTCGAAATACTGCAGTACAAGCCGAATCTAATGACCTATAGGGTCTATATATTATAATGTAAGTTATATCCCTCCCACCGCCGCCCGACCGTTACATCCCTCCCGCCCCCTTTTGCCGCGACCGCTCGTTTTACGAAATGTACTTTTATAATAATGTGTACCTATCGCAATCCGATACTCTGATTTTACACGGAGCGCGCGAGATGATGGTAATACTGCAGTAATGGTGTGATAATCATCATTATGATCGATCTTCTCCTGGGAAACATAATATGATATACCCATCATGACGACCGAGCCGAGAAAATAAACAGACGCGTTTACCTGATGCGCAGTGGCGGCGGACTTTGGGCCATCGTAATACCTACTGACGGACGACGAAAGGATGAGGGTTGTGACGAGAGAGAGAGGCGTATACGTACACATCATAGGTTAGGTATAATATAATATGGTATTATATTGCTGATAGGTAATTTGAAAGACTACACCGTGTACACGGCCGTAAAGCACGCGCGTTGTGCGTATCATAACGGTGTCCCAATTAAAATTTTATTTAATTGGACCTACGTACAAGTCTAAGTCGAGGGGGGGAGGGATACAATAAAAAACATCGGAAGTATCTAATAAATTTACTATTTATAATATTATAATTATAATGTATCGATTATACATTGTTTCGGTGTGTTTAGACTTAAAATAGGAATTTATTGCAAAATATTAAATCGACAATTTTATTTAATATTAATATATAAATTAATTGTTGTAATTTATAAAATATAATTTAATGTGCATTGTGGTCGCCGGTCGGTCTTTGTATTTTTTTTTTTTTTTTACTTCATTTCTGTTCGTTACTGCAATTTAGTATACAATATAGAATGTAATCGAACGCGTTTTGTAGTTAATACTCATTAGTTATTGTATTATCGAATTCGTCAAAGCTCATATTATTACTGCACGTGTTCATTGTTCAGCTAGTCGGATTAATAATAATAACGATTTTTCGAACTAGTCACGTGCTATATACCCGCTGCGATGAATAATGATTTTGAATATAAAAAAAATAATTGAGTATTATATATATATTATATATAGACTAAATGAGCCCGTATCCTAAATAATGATCAATCTGAGATTTGTGATCGATTATTATAGTATTGCATGTTTATTTATTTTTATATTTAGGAACTGTAAATTACTGAGTAGATAAGTAGTTAAAAAATATACGACAGTAAAGATGACTTTTTTTTATATATTTTTTTGAGTCTTGTTACATAATATTTATTTTTATTTTTGACCGATTTTGCGTTACAGTGTTATGTTGCCTCTAACAAACGATCCATAAATTACGTTACCATAACAACCACATTGATACATCTTTTGTTGTTGGTCTAAGATTCCTCAAAAACGAAAAAAATATCATTTCGCGCGAATGCGTTTTGTTTATGTTCCTCGTCGTGGGCCAGAGAGATAAAACGAACGAAGCATTAAAAATTATTAAATTGTTATTTATGTGTACATTGCACATTATTCTGTTGATCAAATCGTTACATTATAATTAACTTTGCAACGCATAACACGATTACGACAAACTATGTGGCGCTATGCTATATTTTATCACCACTAACATAAATGGATACCAATCTCAGTGACTTATAGACTTGTTCCAATATACTCAACAACCACCTTAGTCTCTTTTCTCTTCAATAATATTATTGCTGACTCTGTTGTTACTGGTTAGTAAAAATGTCATACTAATGTAGTTTAGTTGTGTATAGAAAACCGTTAATGACGCGATGCAGTTAAGTCAGAATACTACATAATATTGTTATTTTATATAGATCAGGCGTGTTATTGTTTAATTTATACCTATATAGGTATAAAATGTTATACAACGTCTAAGAGCGACTTGTTTTACAGACAATACATGAGTATTTTGTTGTTTTTATATTCTGGGAGGAGTGATGAATGTATTGATTTTATATCTATGAGAATTTTTTAATTTTTCAATATGTCATCACTTTTTGGAGCATTAATAATGCTGCTTTTCAATTTAAATATTTTTCTCTATTCGAAGTGAATCTAGTTGGTACTTTGAAAAGTAAAAATACTCAATACTTTTGTAAATGAACGATGAAAATTAAAAAATAGGTAAAGACTAAAAATGTACCCGATACTAGATTTTAATATTTTGATATAATTCAAAATTGATCAACGAATAATCTAGAACATTTCAAATTTTTGCCAGATGATTATTGTATTAACATTATTTATTTATGTATAGCAAAATGACTCATTTTGAGCAATTTATAGACTTTTAAAATTTTACTTTTTATGATGTCAAATAAAAAATAATTTTTATTATTGGAATTAAAAAAAAAAATTACTGTAAAAGTAAATCCACACTAATTTTTATGAGCGTTTGAAATGAATATATGAAAATTATTATGTCTTTAAAAATATATTATTTATTTATTGTTTGCTTTAAACTTGATTACAATATTTCTCTTATAGGTAGTAATTATAAAGTAAAAAAATCTAAAAAAAAAATAAGGTAAATTTGTTTATATAAATATATTTTTAAAGTTTTTATGAAATTGGATATTTAAACAAGAATTATGATTTTAGTTATTTTGTTTCAATAAAATAATATTATTTACAGGGATTTAAACTTTTACATAATATATTACTATATTTTACTAAGCACAATGACATTTTCAAAATATTTAGATTAATTTTAAGCTATTGCCTATATTTATGTCACGGATCGAACAAGGTATAACAATAGTACACGATATAAAATATATATTATTATTATAATTAATATAATTATATAATAGTAAATCTGAATATTTTGGTAAAGATAAATATAACTTACAGCATTAATTATTAATAGTGAAATAAATTACGATAATGTCAAAAATGATATGATAAAATATCTTTATAGAATTATTATTTATTCGTTGACAGACTGTCTGCACTCAGATTAATTTTTCATAAAGAATGATTTATTGTTGAATTCGAATTTAACAAATCAATTACAGTGACCTTTACTGAAAGACAAGGTACAATTGACACTTCATGTATAAAGCGATTAACTATTTGCCGACCTTATTTAGGTATGTAGATCTTTCGATTATATTTTTAGTTATTTTAATGTATGATACAACATTTGAGTAAAATACCTTTATAACTTAATACAAGTCACCTCATACGTTTTTATAACAGTGGATAAAAAATACCGAATCTAATGGTCTTTATAAGCATCTGCATAACTAAAATGTTTATGAATTTAAACTGTCACACAACACAGTAAATATTATTTTGCAGTTTAATAAATGAAATATACATAATATATTTGCATAATAATATAATTATATTTATAATATTATATAAAATTTAAAATAAATCTTTAACTCTCCAAATAATTTATATTATGTTAGATTCTGAACGAAGTGATGAACTGATGAATGTATTGATTTTTCAATTATGTGTTTTTTTTTAAATTTTATGTCTATTATTACGTTTTGGAGTAGCAATAGTGTTTGATTTTTGAATTCAGCCCCTCTTTGAAAATCTAGTTGGTACTCTGGGGGTTCAAAAGTAAAAAAAATCCAGTAATTTTCAAAAGCATTAGGGAAAACACTGAAAAAGTAACAGAAAACGAGCATTTTTATGCATAACCAGTTCTAAATCATTTTATTTTATTTTGCTGCAACTCAAAAACGAATCATTATAAATACTTGAAATTTTTACCAAATGTTTATACTAGCGTTGTATATTAACGAATTCATTTTCAAAATATTTTTACTTTTTTAAGCTATACATAGACAATTGAACTTTTTGATTTTTCTAAGTTTTTTTTTTTTTGAAATGCCTATAAAAAAAATTTGACATACCAAAACATCTTTAAAATTGAATAGAAGGTTTATTATAAGTTTTACTTATCGTAATAAAAATAAAATAAAAAATCGTTAGTCACAATTTTTGTTTATAATCATTTAAAATACAAATGTTTACAAAATATATCAAAATCGCGAAAATTTGCAAGGAATTTTGAAGTTGAAAATTCATAACATTTTTGTAATTTATATCTTAGGTTAAAAAACCCAAAAATGACTCTCCATAACTTTTTCTTCAAATAACTGTAAAAAAAATAATAATAATATTATAATATTATACATAATATGTATTAATGTGTTTACATCTCCTGCACGTAACTTGTATGGATGTGATTTTTATTATTTATTATAATATGCAGCGTGTGTTATATCACTTATATTTCATATGATATTATTGATCATGAAAATGATTATTTAAAAAAACATTAAATCGAATATTGTGTTAACGTTTCACGACTGTTGATAATAGATTACTATACTGTGTGTATTCCATAATGTAATTTATAGTTAATATAATATAGATTATAGATTATACATACATTTGTACGGGCATAATATTATACAAATAATGTAATGATATAGTGATTTCAAAATTTTAAAGTTTTTGATAAACATCAAAATAAAAACATATCGTATAATGTTAGAAGTAAAAATTACAAAATAAAAAAATATAGTACATATTATTATCTAATATCTATTGAAATTCGACCATTTGTCGTAATCGTATGACTAAAATAAAATATTGTACAAATTTTATATCGAGTAAATTTTATAGTTGTATATCAACAATATATATGTTCATGGTTGTATGTATATTATATTTAGTTGAGAAAAAATGCGCTGGCTAAAAAACTAATTTTTATTTATTGTCCTAATTTATTAACACTTTAATATTTGCAATCTATAAAAATAATTGTTTACTTTTGTCAGTTAGACTAAACTTACATTAACAGTTTATTTTTTTCAACCGATAAATCTATAATTTTCTCTGCTTCGAATTTTTCCGTTTAATTTAATTTCTTTTCAACCCTATGGACGCTGGAGGTGATAATGGTGATGGAGAAACGCCCCCGACCAGTAGCGACGAACTTTTGTTTGTCGTTACTCCTTCGACGGGATTGATGGGCGAGTTCTTAAACGACATACGGACAGAAATAGAACTAAACACCCAGAACTTGACTTCGTCCGATTCGTCCAGCGATGACGAAGAAATTGAATTCTGGTACCTGCCCCGGTTCGACACTGCCAACGAGATAAGAGCGGTGAGCACAAGATACTTTGGCCAGGAAAGCGAGGGGGAACTGGTGACGGCGGCGATGAATAACGAATCGATGGTGAGCCTTGACGAATCGCCGCCGTCGACATCGTACCGAGAAGTGCACTTAACAGCAGCAGAGCCACTGACGTCGGACGAAGAGCAGGAGACGTTGGTCGTGTCAACGGCGATGGACGAGGCCGCGGATACCGACTCGGTGGTGGTCGATCCCGTACCCGAACCGCCCAGAAAGCGAAGATCTTGGTTGTCGGCGCTGGGGAGAGCGGTTCTGGACTTCGGTAGGAAGATGTGTTGTTGCAGTGGCGGTCGGCGAAGAAGACGACGTCTTCCGAGTTAGACTTCCCGTTCCGTTCGTATACCACCGTCCATAATAATTTATTTCGGCAAGACTAGTGTTTCGCGCACGGCCATGCACTTCTGTATTATAGGTGGGTCGTTACTGCTGTATTCGGTACAAAGTAACGATTACATTGGTGAAACGAGTAGGAACGAGTACAGCTGATCGTTCCTCAAACGTTACGTCGGTACAAAGTTTCTAACTACAAAATGGTCCCCATTAGGCGATACCGATACCGAGTACCGACTGGCGAGTGACGACTATACTAACAGTAGGACATGAAATACAAATATTTTGTTCGTTCCACTGCGTTTCTAATTCTGCGCGTAAACTCTACGCACACGCTCACGCACGACTTCGGTACGTAGTACGTACTACGTAGTATGTTAATTTACGTTGTAATTTATTATTTTAATAAGAATACTAATAACAATTAACAAGCATTGATTTTAAAGTTTAAAAATAATAATAATAGTAATGATGAACAATTTTACTTATTTTAATAATTACTATTTAAAAACATTAATATTTCAAGGTTTTTTAACGATTACCTGCTACGTCTTTCTGAAATAGTATATCCGGCTTTTGAAAAGATTCGTTCACACGGAACAGAACTCGACGGTACACACAACCGTAATAACATCATCTCAAACAAATTTGGATAGATATTTCTTCTATTATTCCACCACTTAAGTGGATCTGATTTTCTGTCGAGTAACGGCTCACTTATATATCTGTCGATCTCCACAATAGCCACAGATGTTGGTGTACTTAATGTTGGTGTTGACACCTACATACAATTACAATATGATTTAAGTTACAAACACTTATATATTTAATAAATTTAGTATACGATATACCTGTGCATCAAAGTGTTTCCAAATTTCAGATGTTTCATTTTCTATTGCATTATTGTTCAATGGTGTATTTATATTATGTTCGTCATTATTTTTATTCCTTTTAATTATTGCCGCAATTTTTTCTACGATTTGATCGTACGTACGCTGGTATATAATATGGTTATCAAATGCTTTTTTTTTAAAACGCGGATCTAATAAAGTTGCCTCTGTTAATACTCGTTGATTTTCAATACCTTCAAACTTTTTATTGGCTTTCGTTAGCATTTTAGAAAGCATCAAATGAATTGTACGTGGTAGTTGAATGTTCTGTGTTCTTAATGTGTTTTTAATGTGAGAGTGTAACATTTGAGTTATAATTAAGACTTTAGAAATTGAAACGCCTTTTTCAGAACTAAGTTCAACAGTGGCTTCTTTAAAGGGCTTAAATATTTCACAATAGTGTTGCATTATTTCAAAATCTTCGTTAGTCAAATTTTCTACGTTACCTATTATAGCAATTGTGGAAATGAGTGGTTCTTTAATTAGTATACACCTTTGAAACATGTCAAAAGTTGAATTCCAGCGCGTAGTAACGTCTTGAATCAGTTTCAATTCTGGATAACCCATTTGAGTTTGTGTATTTTTTAATTTTTTATATGATTGTGTACTTCGTTTAAAAAACTCGACAACTTTCTTAACTTTTTTGTGTACGTGGTTTATTTCTTCTAGTCCAGCTTGAGCAATTAAATTTATTGTGTGAGCTAAACATGGTATATGACGCCTGTTGCCGTCGGTTTTAGTGGACTGTATAAGTTTTTTTTTACTAATATATTAAGCTTACACACTTAGCATAACTTAATAATTTATTTATTTTGCGGAGACGGACACGATGACACGTATATGCACATGGGCACACGGTTCAACACACACAACTAAAAGTAATATAATAATTGAAGGTCTATCAAACCAATATCGGAGAGAAGAAGATAATATAACAATACAGATAAAAGTGATAATAATAATAATAATAATTACATCAATGATATAATATAATACACGCGTCAACATGCCGCCCGCCTTGAAAAATTAGAATATTCATAATAAGAACCACCACATATAAATTATTTTTCAACAAAAAGTTCATAAAAAAATAAATACATAAATATCGTAAAAAATAAACAAATAATATAAATATAAGCAAAAACATTATTAAATATAAATAAATTATTAGAATTTGAATAATTCGATACAATATGTATTTAGATATCATAAAATTATAAAAGAAAAATATTATTTTATGTACTATTACCCTCGAAAGGAAGAGGACAAAGCTTACGGACTGCTCGAGATACTTCCTTCCCTTTTAATAATATGGTAGCTACCCGAATGACACCATCGTCACCAGCCTGGACGCGGACAACTCGTCCCATGGACCACGACATCGGGGGGGGGGGGGGGCGTCGTCTTTTTTCACCAACACTATGGTACCAACTTTTATCTTAGGGCCCTTGTTGGCTAGCCACTTCCGTCTAGTTTGAAGTTGTGACAGGTACTCCTTATTCCAACGCTGCCATAATGCTTGAGTCAACTGCGTTACCCGCTGCCAACGTTTTAAGCGATTGTCCGGTATACCAGTTAAATCAGGTTCGGGTATAGAACATGTTGGCTCACCAATTAAAAAATGAGCAGGCGTTAATGGTGTCGTATCAGTAGGATCGGAGGAACAGGGCGTTAAGGGCCTGGAATTAAGGACTGCCTCCATTCTAATTAATATAGTGTTCAATTCGTCATAAGTCAGATTAGCCGTACCTAAAACTCGGTATAAATGATTTTTAATAGATTTAATAGACGCTTCCCACAACCCACCAAAATGTGGGGATCGAGGGGGTATGAAATTCCACCTTATACCCTCAGTTGATAGCGCATCGTACATTTTGGTTAAATGTTCTTCGGAATGAAATATTTTTTTTAGATCCAGTAATCTATTGTTAGCCCCTACAAAATTTGTAGCATTGTCGCTAAATATATCGGAACATACACCACGGCGTGCAATAAAACGTTTTAAAGCATTTAAAAAGGCTTCAGTAGTCAAATCCGTAACCAACTCAATATGTACCGCCCGGGTACTAAAGCAAATAAATACACATATATATCCTTTTAGTACAGCCGCATTTCTCCGTAAACTGGTTTTTATAGCAATAGGACCGGCATAGTCGACACCACACTTTTTAAACGGTCGATTTGGCTCTAACCGTTCGGTTGGTAAATCTGCCATTATAGGTTCAACTATTTTTGGTCGAAGTCGAAAGCACTTCACACACTGGTGGAATACATGCCTTGCAATATTTCTGCCTCCAATTATCCAGTACTTTAATCGGCTATTCGCTAGCATCGCTTGCGGACCCGCATGTAAAAGTCGATCGTGTTCGTTAAGCAATATTAATCTAGCAATTGTACTATTTTTCGGTATTAAAATAGGGTGTCGCTGTGCTATTTCCACATGCCTGGCATTTTTTATGCGACCGCCTACTCGTATAATTCCGCTTTCTAAAAAGGGCTGTAAATTATGTAATTTACTTTTTACCGTTAAAGTGCCATTTTTATTTAAATCGTTTATTTCACTGGACCAATAGGAGGCTTGAGTTATTTTAATTATAACTATTTCAGCTTCTTTTAATTCATCGGCTAATATTGGACCAACTACTTTCAATTTTTTTATTCGAATTTTTATAAAACGCAAACAATAACAAAAAATACGTAATAATCTATTCCAAGATGAATAATTGCTTAATATTTTTTCGTTTATTACCGGTTGTGCTAAAAATGCAGCAGTTTTCTGTGTACCCTTTTCTTCTGGTATTCCGGTATA
This sequence comes from Rhopalosiphum padi, assembly GCF_020882245.1. Classification (NCBI taxonomy): domain Eukaryota; kingdom Metazoa; phylum Arthropoda; class Insecta; order Hemiptera; family Aphididae; genus Rhopalosiphum; species Rhopalosiphum padi. Next base: position 2,584,199 of record NC_083598.1, on the reverse strand, counting down.
TTTTAACTCGCAAACAGTCTTCGGCCAATTTGCATGATCGTTCGTTAACCAGCTTGGTCCATGCCACCATATAGAACTATTTATAATTTCTTTCGCACTACATCCTCTTGAAATAATATCCGCTGGATTGTCCTTAGTTCCAATATGGTGCCATTCATTTATTGAACTAAGGTCGTGAATTTCCCCCACTCTATGCGCAACAAATGTTTGCCAACGCGTAGAGGGTGACGTTACCCAAGCCAGGACGATTGACGAGTCCGACCAAAAATAACGACGTTGTATTTTTATACCTAATTTAGGTATTACTTTGTTGTATAGTCTTACCAAAATTATGGCAGCACATAGTTCCAATCGCGGTAGCGATATAACTTTTAAAGGCGCGACTTTAGATTTTGCACACAATAAATGCGACGTACAAACTCCACTATTATTTGTAGTGCGTACGTATATACACGCGCCAAAGGCGGCTAAACTGGCGTCGGCGAAACCATGCACCTCTATATCACAATTATCCTCCGTACATAAAAAACGCGGTATACACAATTCACGTAAGCTTGCCAATTCATGTAAATATTTTGTCCACTCATCGTGCATTTTTGTTGGCACCGGTTTATCCCAATCAATTTTTAACCTCCACATTTCTTGCATTAAAATTTTTGCCTTTATAATTATCGGCCCCACTAAACCTAGTGGGTCGAATAATGAAGCTATTTGCGCCAATATGCTTCTTTTTGTTGTCGATTGAGTTTCCGATTTTGTATCCCGTACTTTATATTGAAATATATCATTCCTAGGATGCCACAGGACCCCGAGGACTTTTGCCATTTCATCTTCCAATTCCAGTACCAACATATAGAATCATTATTTTCTTTATTTAAATTTTGTAATAACACCGAATCGTTTGCAGACCATTTTCGTAAGTTAAAGCCACCGGATTGTAGCACCGTTCTCAAGTCATTACGCAATTTTACAGCCATCTCTTTCGTATTTGCCCCACCTAGATAATCATCCATGTAAAAATCATTTTTTATAGCAGTACACGCTTCTGGAAAATTACTATACTCATCCTCAGCTAATTTATATAAGCATGCGGTAGCTAAGAATGATGCCGAGACAGTGCCATAAGTAACCGTATTTAATTGAAATATTTGCATAGGTTGTTCTTTATTCTCACGCCAAAATATTTGTTGATATTTGCGATGTTCTGGTGCAATCCAAATTTGACGGTACATTTTATCGCATATTTGTGTGTACGAAACCTAGCCAAAATATTCAATAAATCGTCTTGTATCGTAGGCCCTTTTAATGGTACATTGTTTAAGCTAATGCCTGTATCGGTCTTACTAGATCCGTCGAATACTACGCGCAGACGAGTGGTGGTGCTACTATTATCGTTTACTACGGCGTGATGCGGTAGAAAATAGCCGGGTTCATTGACCGACCCTTCCCCCGCGCTGCGCAGCGGTTCCATATGACCAAGATCTTGGTATTCATACATGAATTGCTGATAATCTTTATTTAATTTTGTATTTAGTCCTAATCGTTTTTCGATAGACAGAAATCGTCGGAACGCGTTTTTATAAGAATTACCTAATTTGCTAATATCTTCGCGGAACGGCAACCTCACTATAAATTTGCCAGTTTCGTCGCGGCGTACTGTCTTAATAAAATGGTCGTAACAAGCTTTTTCTTCTAATGTGTAATTAGTATTTTTATCTATGTTTTCCAATCTCCAAAACTTCGCAATCCTTTCATCCAAATTATCATCTACCTGATACGTACTTAAACAAATGTTTTGCGTCTCTTTTAAATTTGATTTATTATTAAAAACTGGGCCTGCCACAATCCAACCCAACTTAGTTCCTTTCAATGTAGGACCATTTTCATTTAATTTAATTTGACTCTGATCTAATAAATCAAAAAACAATTCAACGCCCATCAACATATCTATACGTTGTGGTTTATTATAGGATTTATCAGCTAGTATTATATTATTTGGTATCTTTATGGACTCAGTATTTACTGCTCTTATCGGAATATTGTTCGTTATACAAGGTATTATCAAACATGATATATTAGCTTTGAAATCTGTTATACAGGAACCCACCATTACCGTAATTTCGGACTTTATTGTATGTAATGTGTGTCCTATTCCAGCTACATCAAAGGTAACCTTTTTCCGTCGCAATTTTAACACTTGTGCCATATGCTCTGTGATAAAATTATTTTGCGAGCCGGAGTCCAATAACGCTCTGCACTTTACCGGCTTGCCATCATTATTATATACATTAATTATTGCGGTTGATAGGAGCACCTGTCTGCAGCTTATCGCTGATGCGTGTGCCGATACACTTACATTACCCGCCGTGGGAATTTCTTCGGAATTATCTTCATATTGTTCCGAAGCGATATTACTTTCCGTCTTATTTATTTTTAAATGCAATAATGTGTTATGCGCTTTGTGACATTGAAAACATTTTTTACCATCACATTTCTTTCCGATATGCGTCCGAATACATATCTTGCATAACTTAAGTTCACCCACCCTTTTTATTCTTTCGGGAATGGGTAAAGCTAGAAAAGATGGGCATTTATATATAGAGTGCGCTAATTGGCAATTATAACATTTCATACCACTAAATGTCGGAAACGCTATCGATTTGTGGTTATTTTTGGCTTTTTTAACGCTAATCATATTATTTTTTAATTTTTCGTCATTACGGACATTTATATTCGAAGAAGTCTCTACTGCTTCAATTATTTTGAATCTCTTTTCTAAGAATTCGAGTAACACTTGTACTTTGGGTATTTCATTTTTAGGAGATACTGTTTCCCACGCTTTAAGTGTACTAGAATCTAATTTAGTTGCGATAAGGTGTAATAATATTGAGCCCCACTCTTTAGGTTTCTCTCCTAATGTTTCTAACGCGCTTATGTGACCGTTTAATTGATCTATTAATTTTCTTAATTGCCCAGCTTCCTCATTTATTGCCGGAATATCAAATAACTCTTTCGTGTGTGACCGCACTAACACTTTTTTATTATTATATCTAGCCACCACGCTACTCCAAGCCACGTTATAATTTGCGGCTGTCGTTTCTATATACATTATAACCTGTGCCGCCTCATCTTTTAAACACGATCGCAAATGAAAAAATCGCTGTATATCATCTATACCTGGATTGTTATGTATCATTGCTATATAAATATCGTGGAAAGCCGACCATTCCTCATATGCACCCGAAAATTTTGGTACATCGTACATCTATCGGTGCTAATTTCATTGCAGCGGTCGCACCGCTGCAACACGAATTTGCACTACAATTCATTGTGTGCGCCGTATTATGCACCGTAGTAGTTGATTTTTGACCACCATTATCATCCTTTTTTGTACTAGCACGTTGCAGTAGATTTTCGCCTAATGCCATAGCACTAAAATATATTTCCTCAAATTCTATGCGATAATCGTCCGTTTCGTCATCAAAAGACTCTATATCAGATTGCACTTGATCAAATTCCGACCATAATTCCTCCATCTTTTTACTTCGACATTTGATTTCGAATATGTCTACTGACTCCTTATTTACGTATGTACTGAACCTCGTTAATTGCCCCTTTAATTGCCCTCTGCGGGCTTTTAGCGAAATTAAATCTGACATATTGAGGTACGCTTTTTTGAGTGTGTATGTACTGTATATGTGTATGTGTGACAGCTGGATGCCTAAAGTGGACGGGATCGCCGATCAAGATAGACAGCTGTGTGTTTGTGAGTAAATATGTATTTGTGTGGTAACGTACGCCAAAAGTCAATTATTTTATTATCTATACCGAGTTATATTATATTTACGACCTTCGAGCTTTACGACAATTTACCACTAAAATTAGGTACCTGGGAGAAACTTTAAAACCCCGTAGATCGGATTTATTTATAGGATATAAGTAATTAGTACTGATACAACTTACCACATTGCACCATCCACTGCCTTCTTGCTAGAATAATCCACCATGATTTTGCATATTTAATATTTGCTGAACACGCACGACCATTTACCACGCGCACTTAATTTTACGGAATGCTATAACTTTTATTAAGTTACGCGAATTGCAATCCGGGTCGAAGGACCAATGTTGCCGTCGGTTTTAGTGAACTGTATAAGTTTTTTTTACTAATATATTAAGCTTACACACTTTTTATATAACTTAATAATTTATTTATTTTGCGGAGACGGACACGATGACACGTATATGCACATGGGCACACGGTTCAACACACACAACTAAAAGTAATATAATAATTGAAGGTCTATCAAACCAATATCGGAGAGAAGAAGATAATATAACAATACAGATAAAAGTGATAATAATAATAATAATAATTACATCAATGATATAATATAATACACGCGTCAACACACATTCTGTTGTATCAATAAAATGAACGGTCACGGCAACAAAGCTATCATTATTTATTGAGGTCCAACCATCAGTAGTAAACGCTATAAATTGAGCATTATTTAAATTATTTTTCACTCTTTCTTTAGTTTCATTGAGTAGCTGTGGTAATAATGATTTTGATACTGTTTTTCTAGATGGTAATTTGTACCCAGGATTTAATAGATGAACGAATTTTTTAAATTCTTCATTTTCCACCAAACTAAACGGTTGAAACTCTTTTGCAATCATAATTGCTAACTGTTCGTCGAGTATTTTTTGTTTATTTAGAGAAATCGGTTTCGTAATATATGAATCTACTCGAGTTTGTAATGGGCGTGTTTTTTTTGTATTTATGTTGGTCGTTGTGGAAGGTTGACAACTTAAAGTTTGAGGTTGTGAGGTTTGTGGTCTTTTCTCGTTAGGTTCATCAGGTTCATGTTCATCTAAATTTTGCTCTACCATTTCTAAACGTGGAATTTTTCTAGCTTCGTATTGTACATAGTGTTTCCTTTTTAAATGTTTGGTTAAATTTGTAGTTGAACCCCCTTTATACGAAATTGGATTTGAACATAATGAACACTTTGCCTTCTCATTATTTATCACTGAAAAGTGATTCCAGATGTCACTACTTTTCTTCTCCATTTAAAAATAATAATATTTTATATCTAACATAAATCCAGTATTTACCTTTTAGAATGTTGTTGATTCAAAAATCTCGAAAACACCAAATTATTTAACTTCATAAAAATTAAGTACTTAATTGTAACTGCATTATATAATTATTAAAACGGTGATAATTTCCGAATACAGTAAAATAGTAGGTATTGTATAATGGGTGTACGAAGCGTCGAAGCATATTCGTTCATAAATAATAAATATCCATTATCCATTATATTTCAAGAACGAGTACACACTTGAATATTTGATCTTTCAGCGTGGAACAATACGAATCTGAGTACAATAGTAACTAAAAAAAATGTACCCATTGTACCGATGTAACGAGTATTTTGGAATCGGTACTTTATTGTAACTGTACCGATTGGAACGATTCCACAAATGGAACGATAATTCCCACCACTAGGCCGCAATATATAACAATATATATGTTCATGGTTTCGCGTGTTGTAATTTCTTTAAAAATAACACTTTGTTGATATATCGTTAATATAATAGATTGTTTATTTACTTGGACTTGTTTCGTAGTTCATGGTGATGGCGTGTGAAAATATGCAAAGGTTTTATACCGATGTATATGTTTTCACCGCAGATCACAGATATACATATATATTCGCTATATTATACCTGTCGTATAATTGTCGTAGACAATTATATAAATTTAAACTTACAGTAAGTTCGATTTATTTACATTGTTTTTTTTTTTATTCGACCGAGATCGGTGACCCGGGAGGTTGGCGACACTGACTCGCCCGCCGCCCTGTTTCGGGCAACGACGCGTACGATGCCGTTATCGTGCTTTTTTTTGGTTATTTTGGCTCTTCGGGCCCCGCGTAAGACATTACGCGCTCCGCTCTCGTTTGTGGTGCTCGACATTCTTGCAATATTGTTATATTCAGTGGCGAACTGGGAAAAAATCTAGGGGGGCAATGTATAATGAGTGTAATATATTTATTATTATCAAAACCCTGACACCCCCTCCCACCGGTTAAAATATATACTTTTAGCTTTCAAAAAATTGTCAGGGGGGGGCAAGTGCCCCCACTTGCCCCCCCCCCACAATTACGCCACTGGTTATATTGCACCCTTTTAACCTGCACTTTTAAAAATTTCATTTTTACCCACGAAATACGCAATGGATGCATAAGTTCATTTTATTTTAAATGTAATTTTTGTAACCAAAAAGAGGTGATACATTCGGAAGAACCTGGTAACACATTTAATACCAATATAGCAATGGTAACAGCAGCAGTAAATATGGCACAGACAAGGGTAAGGATATAGTTATTAATACTTATATGATTTCTAACTATAAAAAAAAAAAATTTTAAAATAATCAAAATGTACTAGATACCACCACAAAACTAAAAAATATGTTAAAAATGTTTTTTCTGATTAATCATAGATACAGATTATTACTATATGCTTATTTTTCACTTTGTAACTTGTACATATTATAATAGACATGCGCAGCTAGAAGAATTAGGAGCTATTATCAACATGCCAGTTATGTCTAATAATAAATACCAATTATTGCACAACGAAATTGCTACGTATTTCAACGAGATTTCTTGGGAAGAAATTGAACGAGCTGGGAAGGAAGAAGCAAAGATTGCCATTGAAAATAACGAAATTGATTCCAATGGTAGACCAATGATAGCAGTGATTGCATGCAGATGGCGCTTGGTCTAAACGCTCTTACAAAACGAAATACAATGCACTTTCTGGAGTTGTAAGTAGACAGTGTATTTAATATCACAATAAAATTTCAATTTGTCCTTATTTTAATGATAAGTTCAAAAATAATGCGATGAGTTAAATTATTTATATTTCAATATTTGTATAGGCTTGCATAGTGGGAGCTAAAACCAAAAGTGTTATTCATTGGCGTAATAAATAAGTATTGTTGTATTTGTCAAAAAGCATCTAAAAATAACATGGACCCCAAAGAACACTTTTGCTTTTGCTGAACAACTTGCCTTCAACTGCTATGGAAGCAGATATTATTGTCGAAGGTTTTAAAAAAAGTGTTGATATGCATAATCTGATATACTCTCGACTTATAGGTAATTATTTAACTTGGCATTTATTTTTACACGATTTACAATATTTATATCAGAAAATTTCTTTATTTAAAACTATAAATCATAAAAATGTATTTAGTATTTTTATATAAATTTAGTGTATGTAAGCAAATTATATAAAAAAAATTAAATTAATGATTTGTATTGTACCTACATTTTTTTTAAAAATTTTTAAAACATTGAGCATTAAAAAAAAATTATAAATTTTCAAACACATATTTTTATTTTTAGGTGATGGAGATAGTAGCGTTATGAAAATATAACATTTAGCTAAACCATATGGGGGTGATTTTGTAATAAAAAAAATTGAATGCTCCAACCATATACTGCGCAATTACGTAAATAAATTAAAAGATATTTCTACCAAAAGAAGAACAACTAGATGAGTAAATATTCCGGGAAATATACGACAAGCAATTAAAGATCGTATCCTTAGACTTAGGTATGCCGTAACAGAAGCTGTTAAGTATAGGAAAATGCATGAAGATATATCATATGAACATAAATTATTAAATTTAAAAAAATATTTTATAAATGGACCAAGTCATGTTTTTGGCGATCATACAAATTGCCTTTTTTATTTTTGCAAAGGACGAAAAGATGGTGAAATAAATTTAGTTCCACAAATAAAATCATTAGGTATTTGGGAAGATTTAGTTGCAGTAAAAAGCCTCGTTTTATTTCATGCTGAAAGTTTATTATATAAAGTCAGTAATAATGCAGCGGAGTCATATAACTAAATTTTAGCGAAATTTATTGGTGGTAAACTGGTAAATTTTTCTCTTCGTGGATCCTAGAATTTACGGTGTAACTCTGCAGTAACATCCTACAACGCAGGATCTAGACGTTTGCAGTTGTTACATAAAAAAATTGAAAAACACAGTCCCGGTCTGTTTACTAAAAAATTTATTTCAAGATCAACTTCAAAAAGTAACCAGAGAAGTAAACGTCGATTATTTAATCCTCCAGTTCACAAAAAAACTATATCTGGACCAGACGAGCATTATGGAGCTACCGCAGACATAGAAACTTCTCCCGATATGCCAAAACACGAATATGAAACTAAAAAATTATTGTTTTTATCAAAATTGAACATAACGCAAGCGCAAATCAAACAAATTGAAAAAGGTATAATATAATAAAACATTTAGGTAGTATTTAAATAAAATAATTATATTTATCATAATTTACATTTTAATTTCAGATACAAGACGACAAAATGAATGCGTAGATTGGCATTTACATAGAAAAAAAAGATTGACCGCCTCTGTCTTTGGAAAAATATGTAAACTTAGGCCCAAAACGTCACGAGCCAAGACTGTATCGAATATTTTATATGGTTCCTTTTGTGGTAACGACGCAACAAAAAATGGGATACAAAATGAGGAAAATGTGAAGTCGGCGTCGTCTAACATTTTAAATAAACCCATAAGTTCGCCAGGATTAGTTATTGATAATGAATTATCATTTTTAGCTATTCTTAAAACCAATATAAGTGTATAACATATATAATTATAGACCTTAAAAACTTAACTTAATAATTTTATACTATTATACTGTAATCCATATAATTTATTTTATTTATCTTATAGAACATTTTATGACGTATTGTTTGACATATTATATTATATTCCATACATACAAAAAATCAAATGGCATTTGTATTTATAAATAATTAATAAATAAATAACGCATCGTTTAATAAAACATTTTGTTTTTGGAGAATCTTAACTTTTCATTTTTAAACGTTTTGCTAACTTGGAGTTTTAAATGTGATTTTTATATGGATATATTGTATTTTATTTAAGCTACCGCTACTGATAGGGTATTTAAAATTAAGTCGAGATGTCGACTGTAATCTTATTTTCTTTTGTATATCCACGTGTATTATAGTAATATATACAATATAAGCCTACCCGGATTATCGTCAAAATCAGTCAGCTAACGCATATATTCTCCGCTTCGTTCGAAACGCGATAGTAAAAAGTAATAACTGCAGCAGCGGGTGATGTAAAAATCGTACATCCCGGAACTCGGGTGTATACAGATTGGTACGGCACATGTCAATAATTAAGCTCCACAGACACACTGAGTATAAATTATTGTATAATAATATTATCAAGCGTGTGTACAGTGTGGAATTGAACACGTGTTCAATGCAAGTAATTGCGTTACACTGCATAGCGTATACATACATACATACTATATTTATACAGAACCTCAAGTCTCGACCCCTACACGCGCGACACAATCGACAATTTATTTAGCAGCTTCCTGTGTGTGTGTGTGTACATTTTGAAAACAAATTGATGCCGAGAGGTGGACATGTGGCGGCGACCGAACCGATGCGAACATCGAGGGACATTAATAAAAATATATAATAATATGTACGACTAGCTATATATACGGGCGCGATCGTAATAAGATTTCGCAAATCAAATTCGCAGCCAACGAAACTGCTCGGCGGTGCTGACGTGGTGGAGTGTAGCGAAGAGGATGCTTTGGGGATCGGTTAATCGGGTTAAACGCCGGCCCGACGTTGTATCACACGATGTGTATATATAGACATAAAATATTTTCATCGCGTTTTGGTCGAAAACCCATTGGCGTGTGTTCGTATTATCCAAAGTAATGTATTGTATGTGTGCATGTGTGTGTGTGTGTAAATTAAGCGACGGAGGCTGCAGGCGAACAGTCCGGAACGGATGAGCCGTCGTTAACCCCGACCTAAATGGTGGGGTGTTTGCCGGTTTTTATACTGCGAACAAAAATACACATAATATTATTGTAATAATCTGACGATTTGTCCGCGAACATTATATATAATATGTAAGTACAGAGTGATTCAACAAGCGAGTTTACCACAACCATGTTCTCATCATATTTTGATAACAAATTAATTCAAATTTTAATTTTTGAAATTTGAAAATAATATTACTTGCAGGTTATATTTGAAATTTATTATGATTTTTTTGTTCTAATTTAGTAGTGTTCTTAAAATATAAATTCAGTAATATTATTGTTTTTATAAAATTTGAATTTTGACCAAACAAATGGTACACACAACATATTAAATGGATAAGTCTCGAAATGATTTTAAAACCGAACTGCAACCAATACTGAACGGTTTAAATAATTACGTCATGTGTTGGATTGATTTCAGATTACCAAGTTTTTAATATTATCTATAATTTATACGTTATAATACATATAAACATAAAATATTTAATATAATATTCGATGAATCTTATTGTAATTCATATAAGTCGTTTGACCGTTAACAGTTCCGTGACTATACCTATAAATTATATAGCTGTGTAGTAATATTTTAAATAAAAATAAATGTCAATATTGTTTAGTTTTTCCATCGTGTACCTGAGCAATACTATTTATATACAATTATATACAAATGACGTTTGACCTATAGTAAACCACACCACACGCCGTTGCGGAAACCGGTCGGATTCTGTAAAAGCTGTGGCCATAAACACACAATATCTGTATTATATTATGTGTAGTTGTAATATAATTGTTTTTTGTAGGCCCCGGAATTGCTTTTTACGTGGTGTAAAACAATAATCGAATAAATTGAGTCCTAGCCCGTTGCACAATATTAAAAAACGATAAGTTATTACACTGTATTGTTCTATAATAATGTCGTATATATCTATATTACAATAACACCTATGCGCCGTCGGTCCGCGTCAAAGAAAACGTATAAAAGGTAAACTATTATATCCGTAGGCGACGGAGAAGACGCACCTTTAAGGTTTAAAACAAATACCGTGTAGACGAATCGTATATACGACGGACGTTATTAACACTGATCGTTTTTACTATTATAATTGGTATTTTATAGGCAAAACATGACTTTTACCGACGGAACAAAAATGGCTGTGAAGTGCACGGTCAACTGGTATCGTTGAAGGGATTAGAAAGAAGAACAGATACGTCTTTAGTCTTTCGCCGCTACATAAATAATACCAATAAAAATCTAACCACTTAAATATAATTCAACATATTATATTCTTTTCTAAATTTAAATTTAGAAGACGGTCTACGTTTCGACTTTATAACCGTTTAAATGAATGAAAAAAAAACACAAGAATATTCAGTTCTCCGCATACATATTTTTTTTTTATAAGTAAAAATGCATATATGAAATTTTCCGGACCACATTTGCCGCTCTGACCCCATAGAAAATAATACTACATTGTATTGTAATAACGCGCGATTCGCAGGCCTGCGAGAGGTCACTCGAAAGAACGAAAACCACGCGAATATTATATTATAGTCGTCGTCGTCGTCGTCGCAGTAAATATGGCCGTTGTTGAGAGGTCAAATCAGGTCAGTATTGTCTCACCTATCGGCATAAATCACGACGTACTTTCCATTCTACGGTTGCATATTTCCACGTCATTTATCATTTGTTTTTTTTTTTTTTTTTACTTCTGATCAAATGCCAATACAAGTCTCGGGCTGTATATCACAGCGCATATTATTATTATTATTATTATAAAATGTGTCGTATATCACGCGTTCATAAATATACGGGCAATCCTGCAGTGTGCATTTAATAGGGCTATATTTGAATACTGAACGCGTACTGGCGATAACTACTGCATTTTATAGCGTCAGGTATACGGTCATTTTTTTTTCGTTCCAATACTCGTATATTAGTAAAGTTATAGCTGCAGATTATTGTCCACCGGACTTGTGCGTTATCATTTCGTTTGTGGTGACGAATATCGGATATATATAATAATATTATATAACATTTTATACGTGTGTTTTATGTTCTATCACACGGCAGTTTTATTTAACTCTAAATTTGTATACTATCATTGGTTCACGCTACTTTCAAATACGATCTGACTTCATCTCATCAAATTATATTATAATATTTGTAATTTAGATATAGTAAGGACTGTATATATACTTTTCTTACCCCATTTTTTCAATATTCTAAGACGTTATGTATATTGTACATCGACAGGCGTGTTATGTATTCAACTCTAAAGGATCCATTAAGTCGATTTTAGGCCTTTGTAACATATTATAATTAATATTTAACTGAATTTAATATAATTATATCAATTAATCGATCCTATGCCCTTTGAGTCCATAGTCAAAGGTTAATGCATCTCGTATAATATAATACAAGAAGAAAGTGGTTGCTGGCATGCTGTTGTAAAACTTATCTGCTCGTAAAAACGTCTAAAAAATATTTTTCAAATCTTAAAATTATTTTTTTCAACAAACACAAGCAGAATGAGCACTTAGTTCTGTCCAATGCACTTATATATTATATAATATAGTTTATTTCGTTAGTTATTTAAAAAGTAGCACACATATAATATGATTAAAACTCCTCGTAGAAGAGACGACTGGGACAGGAAGTATAGCCAAGATTAGCTAGTCTCAATCGGAGACGATACTTCACAAAAGAAACCCGTTTTGCCATCCACGTAGAAAATTTATATATTATTATAGGTATGTAGCCATTAAGTGATTTTAGAGCTGTAGAGACTTATTTATATGGCGAACAAATCAAAACTGCGTGTTCGAGGACATGTCATACCGTGCGTTTTCAAAAATATGTACACCTTATAATTTATATATATTAGGTTTAATGTATATACATAAGTACACAATAATAATCATATTCGTGCGGTATACCCGTTAAAACGAGTTGTCGAAAAACGTTTATAAAACGTCGGGGCCCGCAGCTGTGAACCGGTGACTGCAGCAGACGTCCAGAAACGCATAAAATGTTTGCAAAGTGATTTTTTTTTTATATTTTATTTGTCAGTCTATAACTGTGTAAGAACAAAAATATATTTAATTCCATATTCTAGTAGTTTAGTAAAGACATAAGTGACGTAGTAGTAGTTGTAGTTTTTGTAAAAATCAAAATTATTTATATATTTTTTAAATGTCAATTTTTCGTTCTTCGTGTTTCAAGTTTATTTATTGTATGCAAATCGAGATTTCCAATGTTAAATCGCACTTAACATACGCATACTATACTATTCAAAATATGATATTCATTAATACGCGCGCGAGGACACGAAAAAATCACGAATACTTTTACGCAAGCATGATGCTAACTACTGTTTTTCCTTAAAATTTATTTATATAATATGCTGATTTTTTGAAATTTTTAAGGGATTTGACGAACAACTCTGCCAAATACTATGACGCTCGACGTCGCCGGATGTGCAGCATATAATACAAAATACTCATCACTTATACTCGGAAAATCATAACAGGTGTCGTCGACGTCAATATATAATGATTAGGATTTTTTCCAATTCACGTATACGCCATATCCGCGTATAATGTTTGTTTTTTTTTTATGTTTGTTTATTATATATATTATATATATAGTCGGTCGGCCATCTGCGCGCTTCACATTGTCGTATTATTATTCACTGCAGTGTGTACGCATACGCGTCATTATAATATTTTACGGCGCTAGCCGGACATATTGGACCGAAACACGACGACGACGACGAGTTGCGTTTCAATATCGGTAATGATTGCACTCGTCGCGTCCATTTGCCGATATTAAAAAGCCGCGGAAACAATGGCACGGCGCGCGGGCCCTCCGTCGCCGACCCGGACCGGTGCTGTGATGCCCGCGCGACATGTGCGACGGATATATTATATTATTATTATGTATATATATAAATATACACGCGTATATACAATAATGTACATATCGTGCGCATGGCGTTTTATTTCGTCCGTCGAGGGTGAAGCCAATTCAGAAAAAAAAAAAATCATCTCGACGAAACAATATAATATAAAAGGATTGACAACATAATAATATAATATTATAATACACGTATGATATTGTTGTCCGCGCCAATTTATAACGGCGGCGGCGCAGTGACGGGAAAACGTTAAAAAGGTTTAATCCGTCGCGAGTACCTACCTATGCGTATTATGCGATAAATAACATTTTCTGTTATAATATAAATGTAATGCGACGGTTTTGTATAATAGTCGCCTGTAGTGTCGACTACACGAGCGTATTTAATATATGTATACATAGGTATTAATCGCTTTTGAAAACGCCAAGCGCAGTCAAGGGGTGCAAGCCCGAAATGTGGGGTGAACTCTTTTCGCCCGAAAATGTCTTTTCCCTTTTCACCCGCGTCTTCTTTTATAACGGACGTGATAAAATATAGTTTCTTCGTTTTCACAAAAATGATTGCATTCTCTTAGGCCACGGTTTCACGTTCGACATTTAGGGGGACACAACGCCTGAAAATCAGCTTAATAAATTCATTGCGTTCTGAACAATTTCTTTTATTAATAGTTGTTTTTTGGTCTTGTACAGAGGTTGCCTAAAGATTTTTGTATTCGCGCTGTGACTACTAACGTGTGTCTGTAATTTATAATTGTCATTTGATTATGTCTTCTGACTACTGCTAAGTAAATGCGTTATTTTTATTTGTTTAATATTAAAAATAGATATTTCGTGTAAACAAAATCAATAAGTTTAAGCGTTTTTCTGTGATCCAATGTGTGTTAGGATGCAATCAAAATACTCATATTAGTGACACAAATGGTATATTCATTTTGCCCGCTATTTCGAGGGTATGACCTCTATTTGATAGTGTTTTGAGTCAATTTGAGGAGATTCCATTTTATATATAGGTATACACATTAACATGCTGCATCTAGATAAATATATTTTTATTTATTAAATTCGATACTTTATTTAACGTCATTTCGTCATACGGCTGTTGATAGCAAGACACCGAGGAGTATAATAAATTAATAGTATAAGTTCGGAAAATGGAATTATCAAACAAATAATAATGATTGACGAATTGATACACACTGTGTGCTTAAAAATAATAATATAAAAGTACATAATCACAATCACTAGAACAGAATACTTTGAATTGACTGTCAGAAGCTATAACGGCTAAATAATAATAATAAACAAGTTTAGTTATAATAGTATTATAAAAAAATGTATAGTTTTAACTTAGGTGCACTTCTTATATCTCTAAAATTACTTAAATCATCTACACTTGTACAATTTATTTACCTATAGTACATAATATGACTATTAGTATTTTGTGGTAAGTACCTTTGCAGGATTTACAGTACCATTTACGTCACAAAATCAAACTTGTAACTATTGCACATGCCCACAGTAAAGGGTCTAACAATTTAAAAACCGACAAAAAGTGTATAGCTCCTCCTAGCTCCTCCCATAAACTCCATTTAAAATTTAAATTCGATATTATTTCGTGTTACCTTAAAAGGAAACACACTACAGTATAAAACGCGAACATCAAACAGATTCATATTTGGAATTTAATTATATTCGGTATTTGCTAAAAGAACTACAATAATACGATAATACGATTAATACGATTTTGCCACATCACGGTACTTCTAAACGAGTCTCGTAGTTAAAAAAATATTATGATATACCTATGCGGATTAAAGTTTAGTGATTGCATTTTTTTTTGTTTTGTTTTTGTTATATCACGGTGCTACGGGAAGGGTGATTAAGAAATTGCATAGAAAAAACGTACATCTACACACAAACATATTTTTTTCACTATCTTACTATTTTATATCTATTTGAATAATCTATACACGAATATTTTTTAAATTATGTTTCAGATTTGTCCGATAGGTGGTCTATTGAGGTATAATGTGTGTACCGCGCATTATCACTACCTGTAATATAATGATTATGTGCATTATTATTAAGACCACTCGAGGCGATGTTCATTGACCGCTGTGCGTAAGGTAATAACTAATAATAGTATTACGGATACCTTCATCTTTGAATATCACGCACATTATAGTCGGCGTCGTCGGTCAGCAAATTCGCATGGGATTTCATCACAACTCATGTTTGCCAATTTAGAATATATTCAAACTAAGCTACTGAGTTCTAAGAATCTGTACCCAATATTGTCTCTATTACTATTGAGGTAGGTATAGAACAACTATAAAAGTAAAATCGACTTCCAACATCGTTTGATTTTTCTCGTCAGATATATATTTTTTAGTTAATAATTATAATTCAAAAAATGCCAGATCTTAGTACCACCTGTTGTTTATAATATAAGTATTATATATATTATATAATTATATTCTCGTTTCGCAATTTGAGGATGAAAAATAAAAATATAAAATAGCAATAAATCATAAATTGAAATAATGTATACATGTATTGATATATTTTGACTAAATAATTACACCATAATATTATATCGTTATCGTCTGGGGGTAGGTGATATTTAAATAATTTAATATGCCGGGTGCGCACGAACAATGCGAAATATGCACGCGTTATATGTATTATGAACATAATATCACATGTGTAATACTTATTGCCACTTCAGCGGCATTGTCGGACTTCAAAAGTCGATATTGAAATTTTTTCGACAATAATTATTAACGGAAGTCATATAATACCACGTGCCGTATATTATACATATTATAGTCTCTCCCGGTACAGCTTTTCCCCGTGAGTCAGACGGCAAATATTTGGTGTATGCTCTGCGCGGGGGCGGATTGATGGGCATATTGGCTTACGAGACATTTATTGGGTGGAACGTATTAAGTCCTGGTGCGCGCACGATGGGGTCGGTCACCCTTTTATTGCAAATTCTTAACCACCTTCTACCACCCGCCCATTCGCCATCAACAATCCCCCGCTGCACCCTCCGGCCGACTGCGGGACAGATGAAAAAGCTGTATACACACATATAATATATATATATATATATTCATAGTATAAAATGCAATATAGCCGTTTCCCGGGCGAAATGTCACGTGGGAATAAAGTCAAAAATCGTGTTTCTCGCGTGCAAGGGACGCGCGGGCGCGCGCACACACACACACATATATATATTATGCATATAGTAGAATCCGAGCCCTTCTCGATTATCGTAAGGCAAAAACAAACCCCGCAATCACACGCGACGAAACAAGAAAATGTAGGTATATAAGAGCCACACAACCGTGACACACGCGCCAAATTAATATTATAATATGTTGTGTGCATAATAATGTTGTTGTTGTTGATAAGAATACAAAATATACGTCATACAGTATTGTTTTAGAGGTAGAATAATGTGTTATGATTACGATTACGTCTGTGGCCCTAAAAGACTCGTGGATAGAAATTTAAAAAATTTAAATAAGCTTTTAGTTCTGAACGAGCTAAACACCCTGATAAAATAACCTTAAAATCAAAAAAAATTCAAAGTAAAACTTCTTATTCTCATTCAAGAATATACGGTACGGAAATATTATAATATTTAGTAAGTTAGCTTTTGAAAAATATTAAAATTACGTCGAAATCCTAGACTTATATAGTTTTTACATACAAATATAATATAATACGTAAAACTATTAAAGTCTCGATCGACGAATATCGAAAACGACTCGTAAAATCAATATAATATTACACTTTAGACTTTATGCCTCATTATTGTTACAATAAATATATTTTCCAGCGGAATATATATTATAAAAAACTAATAATCAATGTGTACTGACAACCGCATAAAATATAAACCTATACTGACTTTAAGTGTTTGCAAAACGTATCGTGTGATGATTGTTATAGTCATCCCTATAATAAGTAATAAGTAGCTTATTAGAATAACTTAATTGGAGAAATTGAAAATAATTATTTCGATGTACTTATAATTTAAGTCAAAGAGAAAAATATCATGGTCAAATGTTATTACAATTACCGTATTCTACAAAAAAAAAATATAATGTTAATTGCGGAAATTAATAAAATTGCCACTAAAACTCTAACGTTGCTAAGAACTGTACCTAATTTTTTTATGAAAAAGATTCACTCTAATTATAGATAATCTACCAGTAAATGTAATAAAATGGTACATTCATAAAATAATATTAAAAAAAAAACTGCAAACGCATTCAAATCGCTTAATTTATTTCCATTGAATCATATTTTAGGTCTTAAAATAACTCTTCAAAAATGTCAGAAGACCAGTTTTTTCGGGTAGGATATATGCAAAACGTTACGAATTTATATTTTTATTACCAAAAATATATTTATTACACTCTGCAGTTATTATTTGCACAACGTTAATTAGTTTTGAAACATTATTATAATATAATAAATGTCCACACGTCTATACACATTAAGCAATTTAGTAATGTATAGTATTTATGTATCTCTACGTTAAATCTGCAGACACGATAATATTTCGACGGCGAAATAAGTGTTTTTTTTTCAGAGGCGGAACAAATACATAAAAAAAACTCGTTCGCGTACTTCCGTTTTATGATTTTAATAACACTCCGTAAAATAGCATAACATAAACACATACGCATACGTTAATATTGTATAATTGTAGCGTGCAGTTAATGTAATAATTTAATGTATTCAAAACCCAAAATTACTTACCTATAAATATATATGAATATACCTAATATAATTTTCGTATTACAAACATTGTGAATGTATATTTTAACACACATTGACGTGTGTTCGACGTTGAGAATTTAATATCCGATATTATAGTGTGATACAATATCTTAGATATATAATCAAGTTTATTGAGATAACTAACTCGAATTTATCAAAATTAAGCCAAACTTCGGGTAATATAATGAAATTAAATTTTAAAATTGTTATTAAATAACGTGTATGTAAATCATGCTAAAAATAAATTGAAATAAAACTGCATTAAAAATTAAGACACATTTATACAATTATTATTAAAAATAATGTTTGACGTTTCGGCTGTTTTAAATTTTCTAATTATTAGAAGAATATAGAAGAATCCACGACTTCGATAGATTAAAAAAATGTCTTAACAGTTCATAATGATGGAATTGTTTGGTTCACTGTCGTAATATTTTTTTTTTTTTGTAGGTACTCGCGATTTCGTCATCGGTCAAATCACTCCAACGTTATCTCATCGAATGAAACATACGATTGCATACAATATGTCATCAAGTCCATAGGCATCACTCTTTCTAAACACAATATTATAGTTCCCACTACACTGAAAATTTTAATACCCAGAAATAATTTTACTTTGACTTCAATATTCATCACGATTTTATCTTTGAGTTAATCGCGGATGTCAAGTTTTTCGAACTCTCGATTTGAACGAATATATTAAAACATAAATCCTACTGTATAATAGCTATAATATATTATACTAAATATATACTTACCTACGCTTAGTAATTTCGGCAACAAACTCGTTGCAATCAAACAATTACGCCGCGAATCGTACCAATACTCATTATAGATTGTAAATTTTAATGTACACTTATTATTCATAATGTAATAATGATGATGATAATTATTAATAATAATAATAATGTACCTAACGTATACCAAAAAGTAGTAAACAAAAACAACTCGAGTATTTTATATTTGTGGGATGACCTTATATTATTATTATTATTATATAAGAGCACACCTGCGACATGATATAAATACGATTTTCTCCCGGGGCGCGGGAGACCACCTAGTCAGAATCTCGCGCGCAATATTAATATATAGTTACCTATGACGCGTCGTACAAAAAAAAAACGTAATAATAATAATACCAGTAATATTTATTAATATTAATTTAAGGAGAATCTTTGAAACCCGTCGGGCATCGCCGTCCACTATCGCTTTATTGTACATTGCAAGTTATTAAAATATATTATATTATGCATGTAAAGAAAATCGAGTATAGTTACAATACGAAAAAGTGTCGACTATCGGATCGAATTCATCATCATACTCGCCAGAAGCGAAATTACACTTTCTTTAGGGCGAGTGGTAGCAATTCCAGACTGGTCCGCTAAACGCTCTCTTGAAGCATTATTTTTAGGGCCGTCGTCCATAAAATATATAAAATCCATGAAAAAATAATCAAAATATAATCTATTCATAAACCCCCCCCCCGCGCACGGGAAATTCGTACGTGACTATAATCTGTCACTGTTTAGTTTTCAAGTCCGAGTCATTAATATAATTATGTTCATCTATAAGTGGTAGAAAAAAACCTTTTAGATTCCGATCGAAACTGTAAGCTACTACAGTTGTCGATTGATTTTTTAAATGTTGAATCTTAAATCTTATCATAAGTTGAAATTATTTTTTATTGAAGAATATATATTTAAAGTATTATTGCCCGATTATTAAGTATGTATTATCATAAAGACATTGTTTTTAATAATTGTACGAGGAAGGAAACGTATCCAATAATAGGACACAGTATGGTTATTAATAAATCATAATATTATGACGTATTCATCGAAGTAAGTCATCATTTAATGCATTTTGTTTCTTAGAGAAAAATTATAGTGAGGAAAACAAGCAATTTAAAAAATGTAACAATTATTTTGAGTAAAATTTAGAGTAGTATAATATGGAAGTTGATTGTCCATTTCAATTTTAAAACCATAGTGAAGTGGGTCGTTGGACATATTATACCAGTGTGCAGAAGTGAAAAAATGGAAGGTAATTGTGAAATTTTTAACTTGACTCAAACACTTTTTAACATGTCTTAGTGTTTGCTATTTGTTAACCTATCTATATGTTTTTGGAGCGCATCATAAAATAACGAGTTCCAGCCAAATCGCAATATCGTTATTTCACGAATTTGTAATAATAATAATCGCGGACTGTATTTGTCGGTTCGCCGACACGGTTATTTGTGTGGTTATACTCGTCGGTTGCGAAGAGGTTGTGTCGTCAACTCGGTACGCACTGCAAACAGCGGTCGTTCGTGCACTTTATCCCTGGCGCCGGACTGCAGACTCGCCACCGCCGACGGCGATATAATAATTTAATATTAAACATCGCATGATCGCCAGACGACGAAGAGGGCGGTATAATATTATACCAACACGACTATGTGCGTATATATATATATATATATATATATATATATTATACTAGTCATACCTAATTACTCGGGTTTTTTCTTCATTCGGACCGGTCGGCATAATAATATTTATAATGTACGGCAATTGCAGTAAGTTATTAAGGACAGTGTATTACCCGAAAAACGCGTTATAATATTTTAGTTTTTTTTCCCCGTCATTCGATACCAAGCCCTCACACCACTACTACTCGCCCGTGCACAGCGATGCACGTCCGCACAGCAATCTCGGCGCGGCTTTGAACGAGAACGGGCAACTGCAGAGACGAAACTAACGATTTTTTTTTCCACAAACATTATCATAATATTTTGTTCTGATGTGGTCAGCTAAATTGTATTTATGCTCATTATTGTTCGTATTTACAGTTCATACACACACACACACACACACACACACACACACACACACACACACACACACACACACATATCGTGACAGAGAGCCGTTTATTTTTTATTTCCTGCAGACGCGCATTGAATGCATAATATATTATAATACAGTTGTGATTGCAAAAACGAAAAAAACATATTTATATTTAATTCTTTTTCGACAACGATGAGAATTTGATGTATTTGCATATTCTTTTTATTTTTTGTTAATTATTTATACGAACAATTTATTCAATTTAACCAAAGTAATATATTGTACATGACAATAAACTATAAAACAATAATTAAAAACTCTATCACGTCTAATAGTTTATACAAACAAGATTGACGGAATATTAGGTAGTGTGCTATTTGATTGTAAAATCTACCAACTCGTATTTATTTTATCTTATAAATATCAAATTATGAATTTCTATGGTAAATTAATGATTTTAAGCATTTATTAATAAACAATAAATATATTTTAAACTCACTGGTAATCAATAATCATTAGGTAAGTCTAACGTCGTACACATAATTTTAGAAACATGGCTAGAAATCCGTTAGTTGTATTTTGTTTTTATAAAGTTCAGAAAGCCGAAAGGTGACGTATCAAAATAAAACCTTTCGTGAAAACAGTACTGTACCTGCTACAAACGTTTATATGTAATCGTATATTGTGTATTCGTAATAAACGATAATATTGATCACATACATTGGTTACCGTTTAGATTTGGATATTTAAAGGTGAGTTAAATTTATTATTGTATTACAATTTGAGATGTACCCCGATATCTAAGCAAATAGAATTTGAAGTTCTCTTTGAATTTTATGAAGAGGCCAATCTGTTAGATTTTTCTCTACCATAACTGGTATAAAGAGAATCTGTAAACTCAAATCCCAACTTTTGACCACTATGATGCTAACTAGTTTTGTATTGAATTTGGCTAAAGAAAATACGAGAACATAAAAATGTCTTACCTCGATAATACTAAAAAATAAAGTATACTTTATATACCCATATAAGGGTATAGAGTTGTTTAATTATTTTGGGCAACTTTTGAATGTAATAAAAACTGATCACAAAAAAAAAAGTTATCCATTCAGAGAGCGTGCTAAATTACCGGTTTCTAAACGTTCTTTTTAAACAATAAACTATAATTTAAAAGTATGTATTTGATGACCTAACATATACTTATGTGTAAGTATCTATAAAATATCCAAATAAAGAAAACTTCTATAAAAATTCGTTTTAGGCATATTTTATTAGTTATAGCTCCGATAATAACTGAATATTCTATTAATAAAAACAAATACATAATATTTTTATAACGATATTCTGTTTTAAGGAAAATAATAATAATAATAATAAATTTATGTTAGCGAGTATTATTAAAATATGAGTATTGTTTACAATTTCATATTAACCAATATTAAACAACACAGGACAGACTACAAAGACTGGTTATCGCAGTCGATCAGCTCACTGCGTTTCACACTGTATTTAATAAATGGAAACATTATAATAACTGAGAAACTTTCAATTCGATTTTTGAATTATATAGGTTTGTACATCAACATTTTCAAAACATTTACCGAATAAAAAAATTATGGAAAAAGCTGGGTTTTCTTGAAACATAAGTTTATACCGCAACAGGATATTGCTCAAGTAGTTCGAAAAATATCAAAAATTTTGAAAATATAATTTGTACTTTAAACATTTTAAATATCAAAATTTGCATACATTTATTATTGACGGAATAAATATGGGGGCCAGTATGTTCGGTGAATCACCCCGTGAATAGGTTTTCCGACAGTCGCGCGCGCGATCGTATCTGCCGACCGTCCACCGGCGCAAATGAGTTTTCGAGGAAATTAAATTGGAAACGCTCCCTCGGGGGGGAGCGGGCGAGCGATCGTGCCCGCCGCACCAGCCGGTCGCGCAAAACAAACAACTGTCGAGTGTAGCGCAGTGCGTCGCCGCCTGCAGTGTATAATTTCGCGTCGGCCATCTGTCGGTGCGATCGCCGCGAACCGCCGGACTTTGTGCGCCCCGCCCCGTCCCGGCCAAAGTGCGCGACAACCACAACTCGCGTATCGACCCGGTCGACGACTACGCCACCGCACGCCGTCCACAATATTACACTGCGTACGTCTTGTCGGATCTAGGACAGTTGGTCGAAAACATTTCATCAAAACATCTATAATAGTGACAGTTCAACAAAAACGATTCGTCAATAACGCACATACATTTGTTCAAAATACCTACTATTTTCACCACTAGTTTACAAACAATAGTATATATTATATTATTGTGTACTTGATTTCCAATGAGGTTTTTATTTATTGCACTGGAATTAAATGCAATCAAGTCGTCGACATTTATTAATCCGACACTAATAAATAATAATTAGGGCTAGGAAAAAGACGCGCTATAAACCTACAATAAAGGCATTAAAAAATTGCCAATAATATTACAAAAAAATGCATTTCAACCAGGAAAATGCAACCAACAAAGACTTGACAATGTAAAAGTTTAGCCGAAAAACATATTTAATACCAAAAAATAATTTTTTAAACACATTTTTATATGTTCAAACAAATTAATTCTTAAAACGACTATTTACGCAATTTAATAAATAATTAAAAAAGTAAATTAAAAACTGTTTAATTAATTTTAGGTACCAGTTTATTAAATAAATATTCAATAAGACAATATAAGATAATATAATTTTCTTTGATATTTTGTAATATTTTGAAAAAAAAATCTGTACAAAATCACGAAATATACATAGTAATTGAATTAAACTAAATTAATAAACAATAATTTAGATAAATACGTACGTAAATGTTCTACAAAATAAATGCCGAATATGCGTATGATTAACAAAAAATAAATAAAAAGCTAATAAACTGATACAAAAGTACCAAATATAATATCATAAGAAAAAGCAAAAACAACAAAAACAACTGGAGTATTGTGAAAGAAAATGCAAAAGCTACAAAATCCTAACCTTAATAATAATTAATATACGATAAAAATAAATAACCACTTATTATTAATACAAACAATACAAATGTTTTTAATTTTAAATATCGTTATAATATTATTATACCAAACAGTATTTAGGTCAAACTATACATGACGTGTAATATGACTGTGACTATGTGCAATTCTACCTGTATACCAATTGAAAGATAATAGAATGGTTTTGTTTGAGGGAATTGTCAATGATTGAACGCAAACGTTAGTTGTGAAATGGGATTTCAAGATAAACCAAAAATAAGTTTTATATTATTTGACCAATTCTATTTTTGACGAATTATGGATTTGACCAATAAACCTTTTTACGAAGTGTCTGTTTTTTAGTTTTTTATGAATAGTCGCTGTTGATCAATTCGCCGGAAACCTGTCGTGCAGTCATAAATCGTATACCAGCGATAAATTATTTTTATTTCGAAACAATTTATGTACAAAAATACAAAATTGTCATGCGACGTTCGACTATATAGTTATTTATTTTTTAATTTTTAGAAGTTATTTATAGCACTATACTTTTAAGTTAATAATTAATGCTGCAACTTTAGTTTAATTACCATTCTGTTGTTAAAACTTGATTTTCCAAGTTAATGTTTTGAAAATAAATGGTCTATTTAATTTAATTCAATTACGTAACACGATAGAACATTAAATAAAAATAAACAAATGCATAATTTATTTATATAATATTTCTTAGTAAAACAATCGACTGTCGATAAAAACTTGAATTTTATAATTAGATATATTATTGTAATAGATAAAATAAACACATGTATATTCCATTGGGAATTGGTATAAAACAAATATTTTAAAAATAACTAGAAAATTATCATAAAAAATAATAAAATAAAAACGCACACATATTACAATAGTATTTAAATGGTGAAAAATATCATTATAATAATGCATTCATTTAGTATACCATTTAGCGTCATAATAAGATACTGATCACCTAAAAATTATTGATGTTTTTGAAACTATATATTTACATAATTCTTATAATCGTATTACTGTAATTTTTAGTTTCAATTGCTTGAAATAATATGTTGATATTTTTTTCTTGCTTTGATAGTTTTTTTAGATTAGACTTAATTTTATTAGGGAACATTGAAAATGTTCTAAAATGTTAAGCGATTTTAGATCTCATTCGAACTTTCATTAATATAGAAATTCCATACTCAATATATTCCAAATTTTCTATTCCAACTGCTTTAATCAATATATAGTATTATAAAATGATTTTATTATTGTTAATTTTTTTATCCGAATTGTTATTAATGTTTTGTTAAAATTGCTCACAACGGCAACGTATCCTAACCTATTAACAAATCGGCATTTTCGACATCCTATTTTCGCCCGGTACTCGATAAAATGAATGTACTTAAAATAATAATGATAACAACCGTGCTTGTTGCAGCATAGCAACAATGCACTATATTATATGAACGGAAGCGAATATTTTTTAACGCCGGATTTCCCGTCATCGTCACGCCCAAGTTTTATTATTTCTAATTGACGCACGACAACGCGTGACTCTCCCTCGGGTTCACATCGCGATATTCTGAATTTTTTAAACTGACATTCATTTGTGTCTTATGGCTGTCGTATTATTATCTTTTGTAATGCAAATTACTATTTTACCACAGCTTTATTAGTTTATCGCAAGCCAGGCAGTATCTTGTCTACTTATTTTAATATTCCTGTATTTTACATTTCTCAAGGCTATACTCAATTTAAAATAGGTAGAAACAATATTATTAAACAAAGATATAAACGTAGTGTATAGATTATAGAATTATTCTTCTTTACTTTTATCAGTTTTATCAAAATAACAGAAAACAATTTAGGGACATAATACAAGTGTACTTACCTATATTATAAGATAGCCATATAAACATTATATTGCCATAATCTTTGACAAAACTTGAAATCAAAATGAAATTTTTTAGTTTTAATTTTATTATTATGCTTATAACCATTTTAGTTTCTTCTGAATTCAGTTTAAAATATTGATTTTGTAGTCTTATTATTTTTATATTGTTAAACTATGTTTATTTAAATTGTTTTCTGATTTTCTATTAGATATTATTGATTTTTAACATAATTTTTTTTGACCAATTTTATTATTGTTTTTTTTTATTTTATTTCAATATATTATACCATTATCTACGACCTACGTCATTAAAAATTTAAATTTTGATAAAATTTTTGATTTCTCATAAGATTTGTACATAATTCAATAACATAATCTAGAGACATAAATATTTATAAAACTTCACATCACCCACATTCAATAATTGTGTAAATTGGAAATATAGAAAATGTTAAATAATATTATTTGTATTACCCAAAATTGAATAAACACTGTAGAATCTCCGGATTTTCCATATTGTTTATAACACAAAAATATTCATATTTAATATATTATTTTCTTTATTTTATTAATATTTGGCATAAGTCAAAATCATTAAATATAATTTTCCTAAGCCTTATAAGTGTGATATAATTTATATTTAATGAATATAATACAAACATTGATCACACGGCGTCGTAGTTAGGCAATTTAGGTACATACTTATCATAAGGATATTTTTTGTGGAGATTTCGTATTTAAATAATAATAATAATATAATGTGATAAATGATAATAACATATGTTTTTATTTCTAGTCCATACATATTAATACATTATTAATAAATCTAAAAAAAGATAATAATATAGATTTTTATTGATGGTCATGAGTATTTCTTACCTAACCATTCATCAATAGCATGTCCTATTATAGATATATTTCATATTGTTTTTTTATTTATTGAGCAGATTTAACAAGACGAGATTAGATTTTAAGATTGGGGTGATTTCCGCTTATTTTAAAATCATTTTTTCATTTGTTATGTCATAAATTTATATTAAATAAAAAACTTAGATTAAAACAAAATTTTTTTAGACTATATAAACATTAGTAAAATTATTAATGCGATATAAAAATAACATAAAAGAAAATGCTGTACTCATTGAATCGTATTTTTGAACATGCTTAATAATCTCTTTTTATCTCGTCTAACATTAAAAAATATTATAAAATTAATGATTCGATTAACTACGTAAAGGATATAATAGGAAAAAAAATTATTTATATTATTTATACACAGTACACACATCCGTAAATACATATCGATATATTATATAAGCCTATAATAATACTGTTGTGAAGACCAAATGGTCTTTAAAAACCGATCGATAAAATACGTGGGGTCCCGCGGAGTGTGCACGAAACTGGAACCGATATAATACATAATAATATAAACTAATGTTATATAATAATATATTAAATTGAACATCGGTGACGGCGACGGCGCGACGACCGTCTAAGGTAAACAGAGTGGGTCGGTAATTACTATTACTTTAAAAATCTGATCCCACTGATCCGTAACACGGAGTATAACTCCATCTGTAGTTCGTATGTATAATATTATGTACATACGAACTATAGAAGACTATTATAATAACCTTGTCGACTTTTTACAGGTATTACAAATAATATGAGTTACTGCTTATTTATGACGTCTGCAGAATGTCAAGCAAATACATATAGCCATACAAGGCACATAAATAAAGGCGCAGTGAGGGTTGTGGTTTTCATACCGAAATGGACATTTTTTCAAGAAAAATGTGTTGTCTAGACATTATATCCACATCAAAATCTTCATGATTTTTACAAAAAACGATTTTGAGTGATTAAATGTGTTAATGAAAGTTAAACTACGACCGCCTATGCTCTAACAAAATATAACATTATTATTAAATATAACTGAAAAATATTATATATAATTTTCCCAATCGTTAGTCGTCACTATTTGTTTTTTCAAGTAAAGTATAATAAATACCTATGTTGTATAAATATATCATAGTAATAGTTATTATTATCTATATTACTTTAACAATTTAAATGGTAAAAATGGCGAAATTATTTTACGATATATTTTCATTCAAACTGACTGATTTTCACGTTTCAATTTCATTCAATTTACTCTTATCAACATACACAAACACACAAATATAATAATACATTATACTCGAGTAGCATCTGTTTTAAATAATAATAATAATATGATGCATATATTGGAAAACAGCAATTCTCAAAACACGAGGCACGCACAACGAGTTTACCTATTGTGTAATAAATTTTAAATACGCTCATCGTTAAATAATGACGACGATAATAATAATAATACAATTTTATATTCTTATGTAATATATAAACAAAAATACACCATAATATAGCCATTTACTGCAAATCCGGCAAATCTGTTAGACGTAGGTACCATAATAATTATATTTAAGACAAAAGTACGCAAGAAATTCGACAACAATATAATAAAATATAATAATAGATACCATATAATTAGTTACATCATTATTTGTAAGCAATGTGTTTTTAGAGACCACTTATTATATAAAAAAAGTTGATAATAACAATACATATTGTGATATTTTTTGTATAAAATCGTGATGTGTACCTACAGCTGATTTCATTATCGGAGGCGTAATGTTAATGTTTTTTTCCGGGTGTGTCAGCTTTACAAGGCAGTAAGATTTTAAAATTTCACTGGAAAATTTATAAATAAGTAAGTACAGAATTTTTAAAAAGTTAAGAAATGGTCATTATATTAATTATTGGGATTGATAAACGATAATATAATAATATGATTATTAATTAACGAGGTTACTAAATATTTTAAATTATTAATGTACAGTTTGCACATTTGTGGGCACCTTCCTTATGATATTATTTCATGTTTCTGTTATCTTAAACTACCACATTTACTCAATGCATATCGTAGCATTACAGATTGAAAATATATTTTCGTTGATATACATATTATAAAGAAAAAAAATGTTATTTGTTATTATTTTATGTAGGTATTAAAATATGCATTCAATAAGATAACTACAAAGCGGGCTTTCTTTTAACATGGTGTTTGAATTAGATACTAATGAACAGTTCAAACATATATTGTGGATTCTTTTACACTTGTAAGGTTTTGCAATGCATCCAATATTCAATTCAGCTCCATGCGGATACGGTAATATCACAAAAATGTATTTTTTAATTAAAATAGGAATATCGTTTTGTTAAATATGAATACATATTATATATGTGTTAATCGTGATGACGGCCTTTACAGTAGGCAAATAATTTTCAATAATTTTAAGACTACCCCCTCTCCCCCCAACTGACCGATCAAAGGACTCCCTGCGAGTTATTATAATATATGATACAACGGCCGTAGACCGTCGAAAACGCACTGCGCGTGGTATATATTATAATAAAATTATTATAATTTGTTACTTAAACATACCATATACCTGCTTGTTGTTTACCTAACCTTGTAGGTGTACGTTATATTATTGTTGTATATTACTCGAAAAATCGCGTTCAGCCACCGCCTGCGTGACGTTTAATATCACTACGTAATAATAATATGTTATTATACGTATAGGCACACCAATGGCGTACAACTTTTTTTTTGCAAATATATTATACGGAGTGCGTGCGTGGTGTCGCGTCGAAAGCAACATAAGGTGTATGCACAACAATACGAGCGGGCGCGATGCGATTTAATTCGGATACGCGAGCACATATGGCGGGAATACTGTACATAATAATATTATAATACATAAATCGTGTTTTTGCGTTGTGCGCGGCAGATTTACGTGCGAATCGTTGTGCAATGCTCTCTCGCAAATAAAATATAATGTATAGAACCTACTCGCGCGAATCGTCTCTCTACTCGTCATAGCAATATTATACGTCGTAGTTTTATCCGAATAATTATATCGCCTGTAGGCACGATCGCCACCACAATATAATATGATATGCGTATGTAGGTATACGCGCGTGTAAAGGTAGGCGAAAAGAGAAACGATGATATAAATTCAAAATCGATTTCTACTCGACATCGCTTACCTGTCTCGTAGTACGTATCAGCGGCGAGAGTACACGATAATAATAA
Organism: Rhopalosiphum padi; assembly: GCF_020882245.1. Taxonomy (NCBI): domain Eukaryota; kingdom Metazoa; phylum Arthropoda; class Insecta; order Hemiptera; family Aphididae; genus Rhopalosiphum; species Rhopalosiphum padi. The sequence goes on along the minus strand of NC_083598.1, from coordinate 2,553,658 downwards.
TAATAAATCACAAGGTTTTCGAACGATTTTCCCACATTTTCGTGTTTATATTTTAATTATTTTGGAATTCCATACATTCTAATTTTGATTTTTAAGTACACTTAAAGGAATATATTTTCAAATAAGATTTTATATTATTTAAGGAATTTCCTGAGGCGATACCTGTTACTTCAATTTCTTCTGACAAAAACTATCCTTTTTTATTTAACAGATGATTTTTTAGGAATGTATCTAAATTTAATTTTTAACGAATAGTTTCCAAGTTATCATCAGTACGTATGTTCTAAAAATAGGGGAAATAGGTTTAAATTATTTAAATATATGGGAGGTTTTAATGATATTATAATAAATAATAGTCATACTATAGTTAATATATTAGAATGTTATAATTTGTACAAATATCTGAGTTTAGTAAGACAATAAGTATACTACATTAAATATTACATCTATTTTATATATTTTTTAAATTATTTATAGAAAATGTTACTAAAAAAGTAACCTAATTATTAGTTTATTGTAAAAAAAAATGATAGTCTCATTTTAAAAACGGAAGTCTATAAGTATACAGCCTAAAGAACACCCCTGATATTGTAAAACAATCTAAGTATTTAAAAATATGACCTTTAAGTATGTACTTGAAAATTCTAAAAATCATAATTTGGATAAATGCACATTATTAAAAGAAAAAAAAGGAAGTGAGGTGAGCATACTTGGTGAATCATCATGTTCATATAATCGTACAGTTATCTAAAAACAATATAAGGCTATAAAACTAAAATTATCAATAGTTAATACAATTACTATCTAGTGATTAATGTAAAACTGGGCAAGTTAATTAATTATTTTAACTTGTTAAGTTAAGTTAATACAGACAAATGTAAGTTAATTTAAAAGTTAAAAAGTAGCTAAGCTAAAGTGTACATTTTTTTTAAATATCTTAAAAAAATTAGCTATAGGTTGATTATGATAAGTCATAAGTGCCTAAGCTTTGTAAAATAATCTTTTGGTATTATAGTAATACATTCATATCGTCAAACAATGCATTGCTTTTAGCAATTTTTTAGAATATAACATCTTGTACATGTCATAGGTGTCCCAGAAGCATATATGTAAGATTTTCTTAAGGAGGAGGATATGAAATCATTTTTAGTGCTGTTGCAACCTTTTAACTTCAGTTACCCCATATAAGATATTTTATAACCATAACTATTGCTATAACTGTACTGCTTATACCTGTTCTAAAAAAAATGGGCAAGGAAGTGGATCTATCCCCCTTATCACCCCCTCATCTAAATAAATCACTGAGGTGTACTATATATAGTATACCTATGATTTTGTTTGTGAAAACTGTTTTTACGAAATAGTCATAGTCGTCGTCGTCGTCGTCGTCGTCGTTGTTGTTGTTGTTTTTGCGTTCTCGTCTAACGAAAGTGTATTTAAAACGATTCGCACCGTTTAAGTACGCCTACGACACGACGACGTGTGTGCGTGTGTCGGCGAACACGAGATTTTCGCAAAACACCATTCGTGACGCGACCTCGCGCGGTGCGGCGGGACCCGGCGACAGACGCCCGTGGGTTTTCGTGGACCACGTACGCGCGCGGCAACTCCGCGAGGCGTAAGTTTGTGTGTAATAACTGTCCGTCGACGAGTCGTCGTCGGCCGTATTAGTATAATATACGTACGCGTAGTGCGTGTAGGTGTGCATGTAAACTCGTACGACTCGCGAAATGTAATATCGTCGCCGTTATTATACCGTAATAATAATAATAATAATAATAATAATAAGGTCAGACGAGAATATTATTATTGCGACGGCGGCGTATACGAAATAATATTGTAATGTGCGAAACCCTCGCAAAACGTCGGCGACCAACGCGCGAAAAGAGCGTATATTGCGTTGTCGATATTACATTATTATTATTATTATTATTATTATCATGCGAACGTCGCCGTGTAAATACACACGTCATGATAATAGTAATATATATATATGTGTATCCAAAGCTGGCAGCTGTTATGAATTATATGCGATCGACCGATAAACGACGACGGGAAATCGAAATCGCCAATAATATATCATATATATATATTATGGTCGGTATGTAGGTATAGGTGGGTGTAAGTACGCGTCGTCCTCCCGGCTACCGTTTAACGCGATTTTTTTTTTCTTACGAGTCTTACATAGTTTTGGTTTTGGTTTTTTACAACGCCACCGCGGAGAGAAACTTTTTACGACGTTCGTAAAAAACGCGACTGTAATACACTATATATATTAGATACAACCAATCCATATATTGTCTATAATATATACGAGCGTACCTATATATGTATAACTATATATATATATATATATGTAAAAAATATAATCTCTCCCTGCGGGCCATAACTATAATAATAATAATAATATTAAATCAACTGCGTATATCTAGGTATATATATATATATATGTACATAAACACCGGCGTAATTATTATTGCTATATAATATAATCGATCGAGATATATATCTAAATGTAATGATAATATATGTCAAATTAAACGCGTGTACTTAATATTAATATGTTATATTATGACGTATTTCATATTTGCGGGTACCACCTACTTGGACCAACTAAACCCGAAATTTCGCAACGATCGATGCTAAAACCGTGGGTAGGCTTATCAAGATATTATTTTAAAATTCTATATTTGTTTGTACACTGAGTGATTCGTACCGCATCCACTCCATTTTTTCGTTAAATAATGCATTTTTAAAATTATGATTTTTGGAATTTTTAAGTCTACTTAAGGACCACGATTTCAATTGTTGAGATATTTCATACAATTTAAGAAATATCCTGTGACAAAACTAACTTCTTTTTTTCAAATGAATACCTACTAATATATATTTACCGTCAATTAATAGGCAGATGATGTTTTTACAAATTATTATTATGTGTCAAATCAATATTTGTACGAGTAATAGTTTCTGAGTTATTAAAATATACCTACTTATACACTAAGGATAATAGCTCTTAAAAATGGATGGTTTTCCAAAAATAAAAAACATGCAATATTATTAGATCTAGTATTTATTACTATTGGTAAATGTTTTAAATTCTAAAAAAAAATAATGTATGAATAATAATTGCTAAAATTATCTAAAATTATAATTTATAAATTTAAATCATCAAACCCATTATTATGAACCTATTGAACTGTGGATCGTGATACACACAATTAAATAACTCAACTAACTTTGAATTTATGTTTAAATAAATATGCATTTTCAAAAAATCATCTGATTAATAATGTATAGAAAAACAGGCTGTGAACAGTGTGAACATTAAAGGACATAACAAATTTACGTACTTATTTGAAAATATTATCCTTAAGTATATTTAAAAAATTCAAAGATCGGAGCTTAAATCAATTTATAATTGAACGAAATAATCAAGGTGAGCAATAAGCATGCTTAGTGTCATATAAAATATAGTAGCTTACTGGCTTATACGATTTACTTTTAGTAATATTTCAAATTTATATATACTGTAAATTATTTGAATAATAATATTATGTATATAAATATAGCAATCCAGATTAAACTACATACTAACATAGTATGTAACGTCAAGTACAGACTTATATATTATATAACAATATAACTATTAACTATAATAGCGATAGCCAATTCAAAATAATGGAAAATAATTCGTCTTATATGTTCACCAAATCATTAAAATTCAGAAAAAACCCCTTATAATTTAAAAAGATTAAAAAGTCTAATAACATTTTTAATTGTTCAAATGGTGGACTCTGAGACGCTAATAAATTCTTCGTCGATATTCCGTATAATACTATAATAGCTCTAATATGTGCGCAGCTTACAGTGGTTGTATGCAATATAGATAGGCATTGTGTTTCACGAATTTAATGTATACCGTTAAAACTTCAATTATTTGAAAGTACAATAAATATAAAATATTATAAATACGTCAATTCCTCGATAATACGTAATTCATAATATATCTACATGACGTACGTATATTTGGTGTGGTCATTTTTACACTGTGCCATTTACTGCAGGAACACCTGTTTTCAACGAAGTCTATTTTGAATTTTCTGCTCGAAAGTTCTACGTGATTTAATTAATTTTATATTATATTTTAATGTGTACGCGCATATATTATTTAAATAGACGCGAATATGCGGTATAATGAATATATGCTTAAAATGTCGATAATTTATTTTATTCCAGTTTTGATTCTGTAGATATATGATGCGTTCGCGTTATAATACAATTTGCAATTTTAATTTCGAAGACCCGACAATCGAATACGAGGTTAATCGTATTCTTATATTATTATAGTTATTCCGTGACTATATTATTATAATTAAAAACTCTACACATGCTCCCACAGGTTTCTATATTTATAAATACTATACACACCTATTGCCTATATTACGAGTAACTAATTTACATACGATAAGTCTATAGTATAATGAAATAAATCCAATAACCAAATTATTCACGTTCAAATTTATCACATCCAATTACAACACGTCCGTGATAATAATTATTAATTAATTGCGAGGCGTTCAGGTGTTGGATAGATATACTCAACTGCTGTATTAAATATAATATATTATTATACAGCTAGAAAATTGTATTTTAATTTTTAACAGATTTTTTCAATCGTTTAATTTATTTTTATATACTTTTGTTTTTCATTTTTGGGCTTATACTAGCGCCCCTCCTCTCTGGTATCCACAGCAACCACTTTCTAAACCACCGTCCATCCCTATTACCATTTCTATCCCTTCAAACGTTGCTATGGATACCGATACCTCGCAGAAGCTCTGAATAATAATCTGAATTTCACATGTATTATGAGTAACGACAAAATACTGAACATAAACATAATATATTTTACCATAAACATAACCAATACTGTTGTAGATAGCCACTTAATCGTTTGCTAAAATATGAACTATAGAATATAAGTATAATATAATATAAACATTTACAAATGATATTATAATTTATAGCCACCTGTTCAGTTATTTTCCTATTTCGTATGTATATTAACTTACCAGTATACCACTATAACATTGCGTCACTATTATATGAAACTTATACCATGTTTGTATCGTACGGGTTTAGTTTAAGACTAACTTTCGACATCAATACCAATAAAATCCAATACATATTCCATGTATATCCTTCTATACAGGATCTAAAAATAATTTCTAAAAGAAAATTCTCATATAGTATACAAACATCGTGGAAGAGATTTTTTTATAAACCAATATTACATCAATATATATAACTATAGATTTTAAATATTACTGTATTAATAATATAATATTACACACAATATGTTAATTATATTATAGTATGTAATATTAATAATAATGTTCATATTCTATGAGTGGCTGATCTATTGATCTATATACAATCGTGTGGAAACTGGTAAAATCGTATTTAACCTGTACCTGTTAACTGTTCGGAGTGCCTATATCTATAATATATGTATATCTTATTTTTGTTCACATTACTATGTTTATTTATATACGACAGATTTAATGTTCAAATCAGTGATTTGTAAAATAAATTATATGATTAAACAATCTCTGCATAACAGCAGCTAAATTATAATTATATACTACGACAATATTGTTCAATCATGTGCAATGTGGCGATTTCCATAATATTTTAATGAATAAATTGTATATTATATATATAATTACTTACTTGTAACTGACCTCGTGTACTTTGTCACTCATTAAAAATACGCCTATTATATGTGATTCAAAATGTGTTAAATTGGTTGTTTAATACTGGTTGTTCGCAGACAACAGAGCATTCCTTTTAAACCTTTATACATGCATATTTGCCTTTTATTTAAAAAATTAATTGTTACTTAATTTATAAGTTTAAAACTTTCTCCGCTAGGAAAACACGAATTTTCCCACCAAAGAATGAACCGCAGCACACGGTGTTACATTGTGTATCTCAATTTTAGTATACTTATCAATTCACTGGAAAATCGTTAATTTGTTTATTACATTAATATTATCGTTATTTTAAAATTTAATTGAAAAACTAATTTAATACAACATTGATTATTTTTCTATTTGTATTAAGCTCTACTTCGCCAGAGAAAAACGTTTACCATTTTTTACATTTAATTTTCCTGGACAGACAGTTCCACTATTATATTAGTTGGATTCATAAAAAGACGTTTTTGCATACATATTACATATATAAATTATAGATATATACAGAATGTATATACAGGTGTTTACAATGATGATCTGAAGCATTCTAATCTAATTTTTATGTAAAATTATCATATCTCTACGATACCATGATATATCATGTACATACTACATATATTATGATCGAAGGTATTCTTGCCAATTTTTTTTCATAAAAGGGCGTGTAGCGTGTTATTATGATTTCACACGATTCTTATCCGGTTTTTTAATATTCCCGTTGCATCACGCGCATTTATATATATATAATTATTCATAACCAGGCATATATAATACTTTAATACAGGGGGTGGTGGTGGTGGTGGTTCACCCCTATGAACTGTTTTCCGTGTAAATGTCTGCGATATTATTATAATATGTGCATATTTTATTATTGCGGTATATAATATCTTATAAATTATAATGTTAATATGATTTACGGCGAGTGATAATACGTATTGTTATTATTAGGTATGTTTGAAATCGTGATGCCGTTCTCATATAATATAACATTATTTATAATATAGAGGCTAACGACTCAAAAAATCGTCCGCCTGACCGATTTACAATATCGTAGAACGTAAAAAAAGCTCGAGTTGCAAAATTAAAAATATTATAAGAATCATAAACTATTATTTACCATGTAGCAATGACTTATCCGCTCTCGCCGCAACCCCGTGAGGCTGTAGGTAAGATGGCTCGTATACAATTACTAATGCATCGATAATATAATTACGCAACATAAATAAGTACCTTTACCCTCAGAACTTCGTTGCACACGGCTGTGATTCTGCAACGACGAGGGTCCTAAGAAAACGAAATAAACAATCGATGAACAATAAATACTATTGGCGTTCGACCTGTTGGCTATTGTCAAATTTTGAATCGATTTGTATATGAAAATTAAAAGACGATTATTTTTTCGATAAATAATGTAAATTGTCGATTTTAATTTTTTTTAATTTCAATGTAAATGTAAAATATCATCATAAAACAACCACATTTTTATTTCTTAGAGGATTTTTAACGATATTTTTGTCGATTTCAAGATTTGAGCTTTATATCGAATTCATAATTTATATTATACATCGCACGGGGGCGCGTCGTATAAAATTATTTTGTGAATTATTTTTTCCACGATAAATATACCAGCTATATGAGGGGGGAAAACGGAAAATCACGATATGGGTCCTTGCGGACGCAGAAACGAAACATGCCACGCCGCCCCGTGCGATGATTTTCATTCTTAAAATAATAATAATAATATTGTATCGTCGTGTTGCGATTGTTGTGCCGGCTCGTCCGTTGCGCTCGGCCGAGTGTGACTTTTTTCTTCTTCGTTTTGCTGGAGTGTTCACCGCGTACAAACTACAAACTAAGTGTACGTGCGTGTATTATGTATATATACTCGTATATAATATATGTGTCTATTGTATAGGGTGATCTAAAGCAGTAAAGCAGTGCCAATTGTTATGATTTTGAAAGTTACGGTTTGAAGCCAATATATTAAGTATAGATATTTTGGTAACTTTAAAATAACTTTTGATTTAAAAAAGACTTTAATTATTTGTTGTCTATTCTATTAAAAATGTAAGGAAACTAAAATGCAGTTTCTGAATAAGAAATCTTTAAAAATATTAAGGTTGTCAACTTATTGTGATTCACGCAACATTAAAGAGTAGAATTAAAAATTAGATTTTCGATTTTGAGCGAAGCGATTATGAATGAATTAATTTTACAATAGCGTATAGTCTGGTTTATTTTTTCATGTAATTATAAACTGCTCACTAAAATCTATATACATATAATATATATTTTTTATATTTTATAAAAATTAATTTTTGTCTCTTTGTTTCTTTCTTGAGAATTTATAATCCTCCATAGAATTAAAATTATTTGAACGTTAACAATAAAATGTATATGGTTATAACAATAACATTCTTTGAGACTCGAGGAGAAGTTATAGCTTCATTTTACAACCTACTATAGGGTAGCTCTCACAGGAATTCAGTTTTAACTCTTAACTTTGATATTTTTACTAAAAATGCTTATGTACAATATATTAAGTATATAATATTATAAAAAAAATATAAATCTCACAAGTCACAGCTATTGTGTATTTTTGTAAAATTATTTTATGAACTATTATCCTTAGATTTTTATAACTGAAAAACTACTTGATTGAATTTTAAATTTAGCATAGGTATCAACATTTTCAAAAAAATATCCACTAAATAATTTACAGTAAAAAGGTTAAAACACCACAAGACATTCCTTAAGCAGTGAGAAAAATCTTAAGAATTTAAATGTCCGTCTTCACGTGTTACATTTGTTAAGAGATTCCTACAAACAGAATTTGAATAAAATATATGTATTAGTAAATGAAAAAATAGGGACGAGCGTGGCTTTTGAATCACCCTGTTTGGTACCGCATCAGAGCTATAAATACGTAGGTATACCTATATAAATATTATATAGATGCACGTTGTGTATTCTGGTAGGCTTGTAGGCATGTACTAGGTACAAGTAATTATTTTTGTTTTTTCATTTTTTCTTTTTTATTTATCATTATTATTCGTTCGTAGCTAACGTGTTTCATTCATTCTGACGGAATAGAAATCACCGTAGTGTGACGCGCGCATTCACTACGATGATGGGAACAGGTCGCCCGGACGGACGGCGATCGTAAATCGTTTAAATTATAATATATATTATGGGTAGAGCTGGGAGTCGATATTATTATTGTTATGAAAGGACGCCGCTTCGCGTTCGTGTTGATTTATATAAAAAAGATTTATACCTTTACAATAATATGTTGTTGTACACGTCGAGATATATATATATTGACGCGCCCTATCGTCGATCTTCCAAACGGAACGAGTGTATTTACTTTTTTCGTTGTTTTTTATTCCCCCGCATAGGTAGCACAGGTAGGCGGTCCGCGGTCGTCCGTCTTGGGCCTACGCGAGACCACCGAACGATTTAGTCTTATATTTTAATAATATTTCGGCTGTATCAATACACATACTATTATAGTACTACGAAAGCATTAGTGTTATTATTCGTTGCGTCCTAAAATGCTTTTCATTGCATAAGCTGCATCCCAACGATATAGGTGTATACGAACGGCGTCCTGTTGTAAAAATCATGATTTCCATTTCCATTTATTGTATTATACAGACCGACATTATAGTAATTATTATAAATTCTGGTAAGCTGCTAATGGTGTTTTTCATCAAGTATTACAATTCGAGTAAAATTTTACATACTCGAATATTTGTTTAAATCGACCAACACATTTTAATTTAAAATTAAAAACTGTCAACAATTTGATTATGTTTTATTGAAATCGGAAACAAATTAACGACGTTTGATTAATATCATATACCTATGTATTTATATTAATATATTATTATATCATAATAATATGCTATTGTACAAGGTACTTCACCAATCGTACTCACCAAACCAAACCTAACCTAACCCTAATACTGATTTTTTTTTTTTTAAATCCAATTGATTTAAATTTGAAAGTTTACATACCTATACTTATTGACCATATATTTTCAAATATTTAGTTAGTTTCTATACCATTCAAGTAGTATACCTACATATCCTGTGGCATAATACCAACTTATTTTTGTTAAATCATACTTTTTAGTATTTTTCTTGTAAATTATTTATCGAATGACTTTTTTTAAAAATGTTGATTTAATCTAAATCGTCATATTTTGAATGAATAGTTCTTTTAATTAAGTTACTTAACTAACTTTATTATCAAGGTAATAATGAGCCTATCATAATAATTGGTTTGAAAGATATGGAGATTTATAATCCCGGATTATGATTTAAATTTTTATAAGTATGTAATTCAATTTTAATCTATCAATATTTTAAAACTATTTTGAAAATTATCTGTGTAGGTTAGGTCTCAGTATGGATCCAGAGGAAGCTAAAGGGCTTAAGGCCTCACTTTTCTTTAAGAAATGTTATATATATATATAATATATTTGTTTATATAACAAATTATAAATATTTCATTTATCTTAAAAATGTAAATATAATATTGTTAATATTTACATAAAATCGTATCTATAAATAATCTGGAAAGTATATGTATTTTTTTCTAAAAACAATAAAACTCATAGTTGAGTAAAAATAAAAATAGCAATTAACTTTCCAAAGAGTGAAATTCGTGTGTTTTATTAACCTACCTAACCCGCAGTGTCGAGCAGCACAAGCAGGATGTATCATGTTTCATGTATACTAACACTCGAACGTAGGTTTTATATCTCATATAGTCGTATACCTAATAATACTAATACTATTAAGCCACGTTCAATACTCTAATAATACTTTATTAAATGCGCTTGCCGATAAATGATAACAATAAATTGAGACCATATCGCGTGAAATTCGAGAGTGACATTTTAAATTATAATAATATCGCCTGCGGTGCAAGCCCTCGAACCGGCGCCCTGGTCACAGAGTTACACAGACACCACAGTATTTCGGGGGCGGACGGAAAGTAAGGACTTTATTATTGTAAGAATAATATGTTTATTGTACATATGTAAATGTATATATATATATCCATTATACATGATATATTATATACAGTGCACATAAGTGCGTGGTCTAAACGTGTATAATATATTAATATAATGATGTATCTACATTGTATGCCTGTTATATGTATGTATTTGAATAAGTGACCGTCACTGCCATATGCTATATTATATGCTGTAGCCTAATCAATAAATCTATAGTGTGGCAATGTACATTATATTACGTATATTTAAATGTAATTTCAGTGTAAAATCGTCAGATCTCTAAGTAAATATTTACCCCGTAGATGTATAATGCAGCTGTAAAAATAATATCTAATAAATATACTTAATGATATCATTACAAATTAGACAAAATTTTACAATTTTGGCGCCCTTAACTATATTGTTATAATATAGTATTAACAATGAGGATACATCAAAATTATAATTTCATACCATAATTATACCATCGTTGTACTGAAATTGTGGGGGAGGGGGTAGTTAAGAGCTTAACATTTAAAACCATGTATCATGGAATATTAGGTATATAAGTATATTAAATTGTATTTTTATATTTATGATAATCAGTTCTTTTGTACATCCCCACGAGACACCCTGCCAACCAGACCGGTTTCACTATGTCATGTAGGGATGCGCAGAATAGGATGTTCTCTTGTTGGTCAGAGTATAATGTATAAATGTGATATTTATGTATGAAAAAATAACTATTTAAGTCATAAATTATAGGTAAACTACAAAAAAAATGGAATGCAATTTACAGCGATCCATAATTTTATTTAAATGTTGACATGTTGTCGACTAGTATTCGGAAAAATAAACCGATGACGAAATTGTAAGTTTGTAAGTTTATCGATATTGTTATCGGATTGTTGGAAGAAAAACATAGTTTTGTAAATTGTGCAATGATTTGAGGTGGCATTATTCCAAAAACGATGGAAAGCAGCTAATTATTATTATAATATTGAAGTTCAATAGTTATATAATTTCAATAAAACATAGTTGTGAATTTGTGATACAAGTCTTATATCTCTCGGTGTACATTTTTTAGTCACTATTCAACAATCAGTGAATACGATACTCACATAATATAGAATACTTAGCCTTATCGCCCTAACATAAAATTATGATCAAATTCATTGTTTGCAGAAAATAAAAACTAAAATTTAATACCAATGACAAAACAGCATTCGAATATTTCTATAAAAACCAAAACCGAAATATTGTTATTATTATTATTATTATTATTTATTGCTAATATTATTACTAAACATTATTAGCCACCACAGTTATAACTACATATTATACAGTTATTATTATGTGTTTTTCCCGGTGGAAAATATTTTATTTATAGGTACCTCACAAATAGTTTAGAAGAAGTATATTTATTTAACTCATTGTTTGATAATTTTGTTAATTTAAATATTGGCAAAAATGTAAAATAATGTTTCAGTTGTGTTTAATTGATTTTCTATACAAAATAGTTTTTTAGTTACAAATGTTAACATTTATCAAGAACACTAAGTTTTTAGAATATCGATAGGTACTTATTAAAAAATGTTTATTAATAATAATATTATTTTTAAGTTCATAGTACTAAATTACAAAATATGTAGGTACATATACAGTGGAACTTCGTTATCTCGAAGTTTCTTATATCGAATTTTTTTCAGTCTCGATCATTCTGCATTAGACTTATTTTAATTACAAATCGTAATCCATTTATCTATTATTATAATTTTTAACTGTGTTCGTATTACATTAAAATTTAGTTCTATGTTTTAAGTACCTGCATTTAAAATTTTTGTTTTTTGTCATAAATATATTTTTGACTTTATTTCAAGTTGCACTAACTAATGATTTAGTCACATCTTAAAATGTGGCGATTTAACTTATAACATTGATGATTACAAACGTTTTTTTTTTTATTATTCACTTATTGTAGATGAATTTCGTATAATTTGTTTTGCCTAAAACCTTATTCATTAAAAATAAAAAATTAAATTATGTGATGGTAATAACCTAATCATTGTGTGTCTATGAATAGGTAATTATTATCATGTAAAATATTATGTGTGACATTGGTCATTAAGTTTTTGTAAACGATAACCGTTGAAAAACCCGATGTCACGAATAGGTGACATGACCTGAAACAGCCGAAAATACTTGATATTTATTTTAAAATACCTATATTACTATAAATTATAATGAGTTCATGTTTAATTTAGAGCCATCTCATGAGAAGGTTTATTTAAAAAGACTCCCAAATTTACCCCTTGACCGTGAGTGTGTTAACTGTCAAATTACCTCGGTAACTCGAAGTTTCGATATGTCGAATTTTTTTTTTATTCTCTTGGGACTTCGAGATACCGAGGTCTTACTGTATAATATTATAGTGATTCATATTTGATCATTAAATTTCATAATCTAAAACAGAAATTAAAAATCTGCAAGGTCCTCAAGCAAAGACAATTGTGATTCTAAAATCTAAATGCTAAGTTCATCGACAGCAAAAGGTTGTTTTATAAGTTCTAAGTTTGTAGGCAAGGTTCACACCTTTAGGTACCTAATTTTAATAATTGTATTATTTCATATTTGTTGAAAAAAAATGAAAATAATATGTTCATATTTCGTGAGTCGTGATAACTGATAAGAATATATTTGATATTTTGATAAATCATGTCTTATCATTCGGCAAATATTATCAATACTATTAATGTGTTATCATGCGTATCCATGGAGATTGTTTTGAAAACAAAATTTACTTTTTTTTATAAATTTGTAGAGTAAAAATTCAATATTATTGACCATTAAAAGTTAAGTAGCCAGTTACTGTTTTTGTTTTATTTTTCCGCTATACGATGTTTTAAACATTATTATTAGTTTACTGTTTATATGTATTGCTTTAAGTACTTTTTTATGTGTACTATTTAAGCGTTCTTTCAAGAGTGTTGTACAACAATAGTATATTTGTATTACACTGACGCGGACTGCATGTATAGACTTTTTTTCCATTTATTAAAATGGACGACAATGATTTGGAAGTACTTGATTGTTCTGAAACACCTCGTGAAACACCGGAACCATCTGAACGGACGTCAAATATCGCTGTAGACTTGGTAGCTTACAATATATACCTTACAATTATATTAACCAAAATCCTATTTCTAATAAACACAACATGTATTTAATTAATATGTGTATGTGTTCAGTTAATGTCAATGCGTATTTTTTTTCTTTTAGGCTATGAGTCCAGCCAGTGTGTTGGGCAGTCGTAGACCATCGATTGATGGGATGTCCAGCACGTGTACATCACAGTCAGAAGTACGCTCATTTAAAGATCGTCTCAGAGAACATGTTAATCAAGTCAAGGTAAATTGGATAATAATTATCTACTTTTGTGATTGGTGTTTTGACAATCCATATTCCTAGGAAAGAGCCTCCAACACGGTGGTAGTGGAACAAACTAAAACTAAAGTTCAACAAAATATCAAACAGCCTGCTGAACGTCTGGCCCAATTGGTATGTTTAAACATATTTTTAAGATTGTAAAACTTGTAATTTATTTATTCTTATAAACTACTTAACTCAAATATTGTTTTGCATAACTTTGTTTGATAAATCTAAATTATATTTCCATTACATTTGAGTGTAATTGAATATGATTTTGAGTTGAGCAGATGTAACCTACCTAATAGTTTGTTATGAAATCTGCAAAGTTTAAATTTGTAAACATAACTGCACTTATTAGGACCTGTAAATAAATTTAATCATCTACAGTAGTTATCACAATCCATACATAATACAAATCAATAGTAATACAATTAAGTATTTTATTAGTTTATAGCCTAAACAAAGGACATAGGATTTTTAGTCTTTATTTAAAAAAAAAATGTATTCCTTATTTGTTTACTTTATGATTTATTGTTAGTATTATATTAAGTAACATTAATTTGTATAGATTTAAAAATGTTTTTACATTTATATAGTATATATCTGTATTATTTTATTGTTATGACAAAATAAAAATAGATTTATATTTTATATTTATGTTTCATCATTCGCAGTTGCGATAACATATATTGCTTAAAACATTAATTTATTATTTTATTTTTAAAACAAAAACATATTTATTCTTAAAATTGTAGTGAATAAAATAAAAAAAATAAAACAATACTTTATAATTATTTTGTATTCACAATAACAATTTAATAAATAATAATATGCTTAATATGCTTATAGTTTCTATGTGTTAGACCTTAGTATTTGTTATTTTTATTTGATAGAAATTAATTGATTTCCTTTTTTATATCATTTATCACCTATTTATTTTGTATTCAAATTTTAATTTTGATTTTCAGATGAGTTCAGAAAATCAGGCAGTTGCTGCTGCATTAGAGAAACATGAAAAGGATAAGATCAGTAAAAATGTGGTCATAAACAATATGCAAGAGGTACCTACTTATAAAAATAATAATATGTACACAATTTAATGTAGTTAAATATATTATTTACACAGCCCCAGACTGGTAAATTGTACAACAGTATCAACACTTGCACTAATTGTGTTAATGTGCACAGATAACCAATAAGCAAATGAGTAAGAAATATCACTTAAAATCTCCAACTGATTTTTGGTAGGTAAAAATAAAATAATTTTTTTTTTATAATTATAATGATTCCCTCTAATTATTGCACTTGAATTCTATTGTTAGTTTTACCATTAAGTTAAGTTTCTTTCACGGGCTGTTTCATCCTTATCTATCAACCATAGTTCCTGCAACACAGCACCTGCATTTCCTCACCTGTCTTAGACAGGTGTACTTTACGAAGCATGGACTTAACTGAATCACGTCATGAACATATGCATTTAAGCTTTTGCATCTGCTTTTTTTTCTCACATTTTTGTAGTATTAATTGAAATCTTATTTACATCAGTTATAATTGAAAAATAAATACTAATTTGTTAATTTGAATAAATATTCAGATTTTAGTACATAATGTCTAAAATTGAAATCTATAATATTTTATTATATAAAGGTAGATCATGAAATTGAAAGCTACAATTTTTTCACTAAAGTATGGGATCCTCCTTCCAAATCTGAAGAAATACATGAAAAATCAACTGAATCTAGCGGTAACTGTCTAAATTTTTATTATTTTATTTATACATATTAGAATTAATTTTAATATATTTTTGTTTATACAGTATATATAATATAATATAATACATATAGTGAGAATCTAGTAGCTATAAAATGTATTAATATAAACTAATTTTATAAAACCTATCATTACTATTATTACATGTTAATAACAATAAAATTAAAATAATAATGATAATAATATGTAGTAGGTATTATAACTTAGGTACCTACAGATTAGAAAGTACTAATTTTTGTTATTTCTTTAAATTAATTGCTAATTTAATGTTGTTAATTTTACACTAAAAATAAATTTAATCATTTTATTGATGCAGAAGTTGGATTTTCCAATGAAGAAAATAAAAAACTAGTCACAGAAGATTATTTAGGACTGACAGATGGGGAGGATGTCGATGTTTTAGATCATTCGTTGGTACCATTTTTAGATACATCAATAAAAATAAAAGAAGCAGCTGAAAAAATTTATTTTATTCCAGATGGATCCCAAGGTAAAAACACTGATGATTAATTAAAATATTGTATATATCTATTCATTCAAATATAATTTGTTTTTTAATATATTTTTTTCCAAGTTGACGTTTTTAATTTAAATTTTCTGCAATGTTTTTAAATTGGTTGTCTTATGAATTTTTTTTTTAACTTTTAGAATAAATTCTAGTTCAATGTTATTGAAAAAAATAACTGTAGAATAAATCATGTACCTAAATTAATATAAATAAATGATTTTAGTGGATCTTGCAAAACGGCTGAATTCGAGACAACCAAGATATCTAGAGAGAGAAGGAATTTATGTTGGTACATATCCTCCAGTCCATGAAAAATGTCTAAATAAACTTCAACAAAGACTTCTAAAGGCTAATGAATTGTAAGAATTGTTATGAATATTAATATTGTATAGTTAACTAATAATTTTCTATAATTTTGTTAGCCATTGGTTTGGTGAAGACGGTGAACCAATTAGATTACCTGATCCTTTAACTAGCCCATCTTGCAATTTTTTAGACTCAACTGAAAACAATGGGTATTTGGACATTAAGTACATAAGCGTAAGTATATTGTTATTATTGATGCCTTATATTAACAATGATAGTTCACTGTTTATATTGTGAGTATTTTTTCTCATAACAATTTATTATACTTTCAGGCAATGCCATTTAAGAGCCCCTACAGTTTCAACGATGACTCCCAAGATTCTAAAGAAATAAAATTTCTTTTAGAATTAGAAATTTCAAAAATTCAGTTTAGTCATCATGCTCTTTTTAGTCGACAACATATTTTAGACAAGCGACTGTTACAACTGTATGATAAATATAAGTGTCGTCAAGATATTGCAAGAACGAAAATGTTGGCTGGAAGGTTGGAGGCGTTACGCAATGCTAAAGATACTTTGGTTAAGGTTATGGCAGAAGAAAACAATAAAGATTTGCTGGAAAACCATGAAAATCGTTTACATAGGTTCAACAATTTACCAAATATTGTGATTTTGTTTTAATATTTTTACTTTATATTTAGATATAAAACAGAAATTAAAGAAACTCGAGCCCAGAGATTGCTGGAAGGCAAATCTGATCGATCTTTAGTATCTAATATTTTGGAAACTTGGAGAGACTTGAAAAAATTGAGAGAAAGGCAAGAATACATTGTTACAAGCACTAAGTTGGAAATAATTGTTGATGATCACGATAATACTGAGGAATGGGAAACAGAGTTCAACAGGTAAGTTTAAAAAATACTAAATCGATAGAAATTTAATATTTTAATAATTTAGATTAGTAGCAGAGACTCTTGAAGAAATGGGGGAGAAAAATATTGAAACTAATATTCCTAAAGTCCGAGATCAGGTGTTCAGTATTCTCTCAGATTCATTGAGATCGCCAGGAGAGCCGATTATTACATTTATTATGTCTAAAATTGAACCTACCTCTGAAGATTCTATTACTGCAAAAGAGTAAATAATGTTTTGATTTACATTTTTTATTTGTATAAATACTAAAATAATTTACATGTGTTTTTAGTGAGCTTCAACGAAGATTGACATTATCCAAATATTCAATTTGGTTTGATGTGATATTCAATGGTCATATAGTGTGTGAATCTACTTTGTTACCAATTGACGACAGTTTTTCTGTTGATGTTAATCAGAAATTTGTTGTTGAAATTCATCAGTGGCCTAATACATTGTCATTGAACATACATTGCGAAAACCTCAGTTCAAAAAATATGTTTACAAAAAATCCCATAGCAGAACTTTACATACCATTTCCCTTGAGGTATTATATTGGTTAACCATTGCAAGACTAATAAAACACTTTCAATCATATTTTTATTTTTAGCAATACTACATTAGATGTTGTTGACATAGAAAACTTGGAGTTCAGTTGTTTTGGCAATCAGAGCTTTCAAAATGCTGGTGTTGGTAGTGGTGTGGAATTTAAAGTATTTTCAGAAGACATGGAAACTCAATGTTTGTATACGTCTGGTGAAGTTTTGTGTAAGGCTGGTTGGGGCACATTTAATGATAAAGTATTATGCCCCCCTGAAAATTACTTTAATAGAATTTATTCACAAAAGTAAGTATTATATATATTTTAACTTACATAAATAGATTATGATATTTAATAAAGTATGTAATTCATTAAATTAGTACCAATATTTTTTCAACTAAAACAGAGAAGATTTTGAGTTTGATGAATGATATGCATCCAGATCCAAACGATCCAAACAATGTATCATTTTTTGAGGCTCTAAAAGTATGTAAAATACAATTTTCCAATCAATGTTTTTCTAAATGTATTGAAAGTATTCTTTTCTTTTAGAATGTTGATGAAGAAATGATTTTTAAAATGAATTCAAAGTTTAGTGTTAACATTTATAAAAAAATGTTGGAATTTTGTTCAGAAGAAGAATTAGATTCTAATCCTAGACTAAAGTTATTAAAACTACGTGATCGCGGAGAAATAGAATTTAGAATGGCCAAAGCTGTCCCATTAAAAGAATGGCTTATACCAAAAGACATATTTAATGTAAGTTATAAATGAGTTATTCTTATAATATTTTAACACTGAAGTTAATTTACCTAAAACATTTTTGTAACTTACAAATAATATATATACATGTTAATTATTGATCTTTGGCAGTTGTGGTCATATTTAGTATTAAAATACTTTATTTTACCATACACCGAGAAAAGTGTATAATGTATTATTATAATTATTATAAGATTTTTTTTTTTTAATTTACCTTATTTTTGTAATCAATTGTTTAAGCTTCTTTTGTTTACAAATTGGAGGACAATTTAAGTTTGTTATGGATCTTAAGCCTAAAGTTTTGGTGGGTTTGGAAGGAACTTTTTGGAGGTGGGTATAATCAGAATATTTAACGAAGAGGATAATTTGTTTGGTTGTGAGTTGAAAATAAAATTGAGTTATGACTATATTATTATTATTATTATTATTATTAATAGTATCAATAATAGTAATAATACAACAAAAAAATGTTTATTTGTGGAGTAACATGTTTCATTAATTTAATTAATCATTATACTAATACTAATTAAATTGTGTGAAATTAACAAAAAGTGATTTTTTTTTTTAGGAATTTGAAAATCGTGTGGCAACTTCTGAGCTAGCACTTGAAGTTGCTGGTCTTGGACCTTTGGAAACTAGTAGAATCTGGGGGCGTTATTCAGTTATTAAACTTTATGACAAGATCCTAAAACAATGTAAGCTTGGTAATAGGAATAAAATAACCAGAGACATCATTGTTGAAGACACTGTACCTGACATTGGGTAAGGTTCATTTTTGTGATAAAATTTATTCTAGTGTCAGGGCTGTATTTAAAATTTTGATCGGGGGTACTAAATTCCAATGCTGTTTTACCAGTATAGTCACCTATTGTTAAATGATTACAATTATAAATACATAGAAGTATAAAAAATTTAATTTTAAGGTTTTAATCGGACTCATAATTTTAATTTGAAAGAAACATATGTTAAAAATGAAGTCTTTGAAAACAAGATAAGTAATTAAAAAAAATAATTTAATATACTTATATTATAAACAATTATTTAATTATTATAATTTAATTTTGAATAACATATTTGATTAAAAATTACTTTAAGTGATTATTATTTATTTGTTATGTGAAAATTAATTAATTTTAAGGAGTGGAAACATATTAAATATTCTCATTGTTTTAACTGCTTAAAACAACAGAATACCAAAATATTGTTTTAGGGTTAAGAAAAATTAAAATACTCAGAATATATTTTATTGCATTAAATATATAATGCCGGTGTTAAATTATAATGTTTGTTGTGACTGTAGTGAGATAAATTGCAATTAACAAGTAACAACTACACAATTAGTAGCTATTGACTTTGTCATACGTATCACTGTAATCAGTTTTCCAAGAAATCATTTGTTTAAAAATATATTTGAGAGCACATCTCATAACACATTTCAGCTATTCCATTTTTTAAATTTTCGACTACAAAACCATAATATAATATGATGTACAAAGAAAATATTTGGTTACACAAAAAAAAAAAAAACAATTTTGTGCCCTCAAAGTTTTACTAGAGATGGGTGCTTAAAAGTTATTTTAGTTTTTCTTCTAAATACAGACCTGCATACTGTTATACTGTTTTATATTGTATATTTGTCAATTATTATAATATTGTTATTATTATTATTTACAGAACCTTAGGTTTGACATTTATGAAAATGTTTCAGCCCAAACGACCATTACGTCCTAAAAGAAAAGAAAGAAAGAAAATACCTGCTAAAAGCTTATCAGGACAAGAAATCAAAGTAAATTCCATAAATATTGTTGATTTTTAAATGTTAATTTTGTATAATATTTCGTACTAGGTTGTTATCAATGTTATGAGAGCTTTTGAGGTACCTGTGAGAAAAAACTCTGATATGATGATGGGAGATATAGCAATGATTCCAGTACAGCCATTTATTGAAATATCTTTTAAAAATCAAACAAGTAGAACAACTACAGCTGAAGGCTCTAATCCAACATGGAACCAAGATTTACAATTGATTGTGAGGTTAGACATTTTTCTAGCATGAGATTACTCATTTTTATTATTCCATCACTGAAGGACTACTTTGTGATGGTATTTATATTTATGAAGAGTAAAAATGTATATTATGTTCATTAATTATAACAAAAATATACCTGTTTGTGATCTGGCGTAAATTATCTGATGTTTAACTTAACACACTAAAAACAAGTAAACAACAAATGTACAATGTACACTAAGTAAATCTTAAATATGTAGTAAACTTTTTAATATGTTTTTTTTGTTATTTGATAAAATATGCATTTAAATGGAAATAAACTTAAAAAAAATAAATAATAAAGTTCCAAACTCTGATTATGATTGACAGACAGTCATATTGTTCATTTTTATATGTGCCAGGAACAAGTTTATAATAATTATCACAAGTTTCAATGGTTTTTAAATAATTACCATATTATAACATATGTTATGGTATTTAATTAAAAATGTTATGGAAATAGATTTCCACATGAAAATTGTTTTCAGTTAAACATAATAATAATAATGTATGTTAAAAAAATTGTTAATACAATTTTTAATTGCTTCTATGTTTTTTGATTACTTTTAATATATTTATTTGACATGTTTATAAATGTTTTATTATTCCCATTAACTAAATATGTATACCTATTATTTATATATTATAGTATATTATATAAAATAATAATGAAAGTAACAATTTTTTTACAAAAATTATATACTATTATAAACAAAAAATGTATCATATTTTTTAAAACTAAATTAAATGTATTCAAAATTTACAAATTATGATGTTTATTTTTAATAGCATTCTTGTAATGTAATATTATATTATTTGTGTTAGAATTTATTAGGAATACTTAGATTTTAAATGTTAAACTAATAACTGATCATAATATCAATATTGAGTGAGTGATTATTAAAAAAAATAAATCCCACTGCATAAATAATTATACACGACTTAATAATTTAAAATACAACTTTTTTAAACAATTTTATTTCTAATTTTTTTAGTAAAAACTAAAAAATTCTACTGCCTGCTGTTGTACATTAACTACATTATGTAGTATTGTAGTGTTATTTGATTAAATCAAAAAATTAAACAAAACAAATGTTATAATTAAACATTTAACAAAAGTCTTAATATTTATTTTTTTACAGATCAAATTCAGTTGATTTATGTCCTAACGAAGTTCAACCTATTGATGACTGCATTCATATAAATATGTATGATGAAATAGTTATTGATATATTAGAAGATGGTAGAACCCGAGAAACAAACATACATCAACGTTTGGAGAGACATTGGTTAGGAAGCTGTGTAATACCTATATCAGCATTATTCAATAGCTCTCAAGTAATTGCATTAGATATTCTTATATAAGCAATATAACATATCTTAGTATAAAAGCATTATATAATATTTAAAGTATCATTTTATCGTCATCGTACTTTACTCGTATTAAGTTTTGGTTATTTTTCAAGACAGTATAATAATTATGTATTCGGTTTTGATGTATTTTATTTCTAGCAATGGTTGTTTGATAACTTATCATTCTCTATCAATTGTAATAATAAAATTGTTTTATGTTTCTGGATGGTCCTAATATTATTATATTTAAAATATCTTTATTGAAACAAACTCTGTTTATTTTTTTATAATTAAGTGAAAATGAGGATCAAATAGATCAATTATGTTTAATAAATGAATTATTTAACAATAATCAAATTCAAAGTTATCAATTGTGTATTAAGCAAAAAAATATCAGCTATCTAATGAAAGTATGTTATGAGTTAATATTGTGAAGCAAACTTTTGAAAAATTCTATTTATATCAACTGCTTTCTTATTAGTTTGTTATCATATTTAATAAGTGTTTTGATTTTTGAATTTCCTGTCAATTTAATTTTGAATCAGAAATATTAACCAATATTTAATAAGTGATTAGGTTATATTATGAAAATGTATTTTTGTAAAGAGAACTTTTTATGGTTTTTGTGAAATAAATATGTTTCGTATGCTATAATATGAATAAATCATTATTTTCTATTGACTTATGTTTGTTCTTAATAGTCCTTGTTTTCAACAAAATTATTAAAATTAGACTAGACATTTTTATAATTTATATTTCATTATATCACTCACCACAATATTAAAGACATTTATTAACTTGTTATTTGCTATGTAAGATATTAATAATTATTATGGGCTAGCATAACTAATGTCATCTTAAGTTATTCTAAAAATACTATAAACTATGCATGTGTATTGTGTCCTTATTTTATAATATTATTCAGTATATTTATTTTATTTTATTTCAATATTTTTCCAGATCGAGGGAATATTTCAAATGAACACACCTAGACACCTCTTGGGATATGAAAGACTTGTGTCAAATTCTGAAAGCTCTCATTATAGGAACTCAACTTTTCTGAGCTTATTTATTATGGTCCAGCCTCCACTGCATCATCCTGAACCTATTATGGTGAGTAAAATCTTAAGACTAATGAATGATAAAATATTTACTTGCATAATGTATATATTTATCAGGGGATTGTTCCATTTTAAAATTTTTGTCAACAGGTTTTAAAACTATCTTTCTTTTTTTACTTTAATTCTAAATATTTTAATATTGAGTATTTAAAGTTACTTATTTTAATAATATGTTAAAGTATTTTGATGTATTTATATTTAATCATTAATAGGTACATATGACATTTTTTAGTTTTTTTTTTTTACTATTATTAATTATTGAATTAATTTTAGAAACTACATAATTTCGTCATATTTTGATTATTTGATTTAATTTTCAATGTAAATCTATTATTTTATATTATTATCTATTTAATTACAAGGTACACAATTGAACTAATCTAATGTGTATTTTAACATTATTATTTTTACACGGCACCACTAAAATAGCTTATATAGTTATAAACTATACTTAGGACTGAATAGAAACATGTCATTAGATTTATAAGCTGAGCACGTATGACTTATTTATTCATTATTTTTATTTAAAAAAAAAATATATTTATTCAGTTATTCAATGGATTTATAAAGTTAAATGCGTTTAATGGATTACAATATAGATATTTATTACTTTATTTTATCCTTTAACACATTTTTTTTTTTAATTTGCTCTTTACCTAATTAATAGTCTTGAAAATCTCAGCCTATCTAAAGCATAACGTTAAGTTGTTTTGCACCCTTGCTCGTTTATTAAACCGTTCAATTTTCTCTTCTTTTTAATCAGTGTAATTGAAAAGTCTTACATAAAACGTGTGATCATATAATTAATATCGTTATCGTTTGATAAGTACCTATTTTAATTATATAATATATTTTTAGGATTTAAAATTATTATGTTATGTATACTTAAGTATTTTGTTATGTTATAATTTTATAGGAAAGATTAGACTGCAGCGAATCGTTTAATTTTGAGCGATATTTAGAGTATTGGTCTGCAGAAGGGGCTAAACAGTTTCCCGGAAGGCCCGTGAAAACATTAGTGATACACTGCAGCGGTAAATCCGTTTGTGTAACCCGATTCTTTAGGCCGTTGCCACTTCCTGGTACGTAAATGATATACATTTTTATTATCACTTACCTACAGTATTTTTTTGAGCTGCTGTACACAATTTTTAGCTGTGTGGTATATAAATATATAAATATATTATACAGTTAGAGTTTAATGTGGCACAAAATTATAGAGGGCACTGTGATTTTTATTTTATTTCTAGCGTTCTACGAAAATTTGTCCCATCTTTAAAATTATTAGGTTAAAAATAGGTTATTTATTGATTTTCCAAACCAATAAAATATGTTTCTTTAATATAAACTATATCAATATAATAAAAATATTAATTATATTTTCCTAGGGACTTCATTGTACACAATAGTTGTTTAGCGTGTAAACACTGTAAACATAAAATATTATTTTATGGGATGTTGCGTCCGGATGGCGAGTTTATCCGGCCGATTATTTATATCAATAATTTTTTTTATCAAATTAAAAAAAAAAATACTATTAAATACTGATAAATCTGAAAGAATAACATTTCGGAAATAAATAATTATTAATTTTAAACGGAGAAGAAAATATTTTGATTCAACTTTAAAGCCTCTGCCTGCCGGCTACCAGCGTACCATTTGAAGGATAAGTTAAAGGGACTTAAAAAGACTTTAAGACCAAGTTTTCTTGTGGACTTCAATCCCTGTATACAGTAAAACACTAAAACGATAATATCAGTAGGTTTTTTTTATCGAAAAATTACCTCGATAGACTAATTATTTGTTATATAAAACCTTTTTTTCATTTATATCTCTTACTCAAAGTTTTTTTTTCTTTATCAGTGATTTCAGAGGACATAACCAACACCACTGCCGAAATGGTCGCCAGATTTGTATCGCTCATACCTGTGGTCAACAGTAACGTTTTGCTCATCGGCCGTTTTGACGTCTGGTTGACCGGAGATGTGAGTCTTATTAATAAACTTTTTTTTTACGTATTAGTTATTTTATTTTTGCTTGTCTGGAATACATATTTTGAAGCTTAAGTGGACTACAGTCAATCGTGTTTTAAGAAAAGTAGCGTAGTTAATTTAAAAATATTGTATTCAGGTGACTATATAATTATTGTTAGTGTGCGTCAAGCAAACAAACATAATTATAGTGTGTACAAGTCTAATATGTAAAATAGTTATTGCTCACTATAAACTGTCTCGTCGTTGACGCCTAAACACTAAACAAGAAACAAATTATGAGGGTCAGTATTATTAGATACATTTTAAATTCTCAATTATGTGATATAGTCTTATTATTTTTAAAATTTATCGATTTGCCATGTTCAGTTATTTATTAACTGTGAAAAATCTGGCGGTTATTCTCATAACCGTCCATCCAACGTCTGTCATCGATTTATTTTTTCTTATTTTTTTAGACTATGCGAAATATGGGAAAAATAAAATGTACTTCACGTACAACTGCATGTAGCTGCGTAATGCATTGGCTACAGCTCTTACCACGAGTATTTACAAATAAAACAAATTTATAGCTGATATCGAAGGTCGTTAACTACACAACTGATTCTTAATATCGGTCATTTATATTTTATAATTTATAGCCATCGAGTTACATTGATTTCCAAATGTGTATATTTTTAATTTATTAATTACTTTGAACGAAAACATTTTTTAGATACTGGCCTATCTTATCATTATATCATCAAGGTCTGCTAGTATATACGAGGTATGTCCAGAAAGTAAGTTCCGTTGGGCAATAAAAACATGTAAATGTGTAAATTTTATTATAAATTTTATTTGAATATAAAATACATGTATTACTCTATTTTTCAACATAGTTACCACTTACCACCATTATTTAAGCACTTATCATATCGAGGTACTAGTTTTTGTATTCCTTCATCATAGAAAGATGACGCCTGTGATTGTAACTATGCGCTAATAGCCTTTTTCACCTCATCATCTTCGTTGAAGTTCTGGCCACCCATAAATGATTTCATGTGTAAAAAAAGATGAAAATCACTGGGTGCCAAATCTGGACTGTAGGGCGGATGATTAAGTTGTTCCCATGCAAAATAAAAATAGAAAACGGAACTTACTTTCTGGACATACCTCGTATTTGTTTTTAAACTTCATATGTCAGTCCGTTAAATGTGTCACATATTATTTGTAATTGCTATCTGTATGAGTATCTTTTAATCAGTATTTTAATACCATGTTAAAATTGGGTTTTATTTAGTATTTACCCATATCCGGCCGTATTGAAAATGATCGGTTCAGTGTCAGTACAAGCAATTCAATTTACATATGTCTGTTTTAGACCTTTTCAATTTTGTACCGTTAGTCTGCGCATTTGTATATGCATTAGTGTTATTCTCCGTGTTATTCTAAAGGGTGTTTTTCTACTGAAATTGTTTTTATTACTAAATTTATTTTATATACCTACTAATTATTTGAGTACCCTTTTAAATATTTAAATATAAATATAACTAAACACTTGGAGATTTAGCTGTACTTGCCTGGTCGCTGCATGTTATGTCAACATCTCATTTCAGATATAATAAACAAAATATGTTTCTTGTTAATGTTCATCTGTTTTGTATATTTTTATGTGATAAGCAAACATTCAATATACTTTTTAGTTTTTTTAGAAATAATAATTTTTATGGATATTGTCCTAGACGTCGAATTAAAATAATTGCTAATCATAGAAATAAAAACACAAAAAATGCCGACCATTCATTAAAAATTGTTTACTGATTGGTGAGTGGTTGGTAAATGATTTGGCATTCTTCCCCACACCACCCTTTAAGATTGACCCTGCAATATGTATGGCGTCATAGTAATGGACGAAGTACGTCCGGATTAGTTGGAAAAATTATATTTAAATCGTAATCCGTTTGGACCTTGTTAAATGCTAGATATAACGTCTACCCGTCGATTGTTCTAGCAACTGTTGGGCTTGCTGTTCGGCGGCGGTTCCGGTATCGATCACGGTCTGTTGCTGTGCTGTTACTTCGCCAAGCTAAACATCCGGTCTTGGCTGCTGCTGGGCACCGGCGTATCCCGGGGCGAAGCCGCTTACGTGCTAACATCGCGCCCGGCGCCTGACCAACCGACGGCCGGGCCCGTGTACGACGTCTGGGACCCGCTCACCGGTCAGAAGTACTCTACTTGCGATAGCTTTTCGCCCGTACAGGAAGCATACTGTTTGATTAACGCTGAAAATGTGAGTACCTACCTATACACTATAGTTATAGGTATTATGACTAGATATAGTCATTATAGATTGTTTTTTTTTTTTAAATAAATGAGAGGAGATTATATTTCATTGCAATGGTGTAGTATGTGTAATCATTTTTAATCATTTATCTATACCCCCAAGGACTTAAACGCGAAATTTGTGACACGCTTTTTTGAAATGTATTGGTAAATTGTTCAATTATAGTGGTCTCAGGTGAATCATTTGAATTTCTTTTTCTCCGTTCATTCTAGTTACTATCTTTTCAATTAGCCAAACGTATTGATGTCTTATTTTATGTACTATGTAATAAACTAAACTTTCGACTGCAGAAGATAATATATTATTTAATTTTTGAAATAATAAATATTATATTTCTCTTCGACATATTATTATATATTTAGCTATCTTAAGATATCCATTGTGAAATAATGATTAAATAATTAAAAAAAAAAACATTCATATACCCCCATATCTTACGTTGTACTATAGTAATATATTATATTGCAATTTTTTTTATCTTATACCGTTTTTTTTTTAAATTTTATGGTTATTCATTATTAACTGTTATTAACTATACATTCTAATATTATTTATCATACAGCAGAATATTTATGATAAAAAGAACAAAAATATTTATCATATTGTTATTTATTATCATTGTCTATTGAAATTTAAGCATACCTCCTCCTTTTATAATTTGACAAAATCTTCGACTACCTATCATACGTCTAGACCGTTGTTTATATATATTTTTTTTTTTTGGTTTTTACCATTAAAATAATTACTCATATGCGCGTATATTTTATACATATACTTACTACCTACGTATAATGTATGTATAGATCTGGTTGAATGTCCAGTACGAGAAATCTGTGCCCAGGACCCGGTGGGACGTGACTCAGACCCGGGACTGGAACCCAGCTTTCGGCCGATATCAGGCGGCGCCCACAGTAGCAGGTTCCGTGCAGCCAGACACTGTGGACTATACGCCAGCGGCCATAGCGGACGCCCGTCTCCTGCAGGACAAGCTAGAGACTATGTTGCGGAACGCGCTGATGAAGTGGCGGGTCAAGTCTAAGACCGTGTGGAACAGGTATTGCGTATCAGTGCTGCGAAAAATCCTGCCAAACCTGGAGCGGGAGATGTGGAATGGCGGATGTAAGGACATTAACGCCGTGGAAAACAGTTACCTGGCCGAGTTACAACACTTGCTCGTTTCTCACAAGGTATAGTGCTTATTTTATACGAGTATATTCACTGTAGACGGACTTTTGCTGTTCGTTAACTATTTCTCGGGGACGACGGGGTAGTTGGGTAGACGATAATGTAAAGGGTGTCCCAAAAAGAACATTTCCTTTAAATAATCTGAAAAAAAAAACACTTTGTTTTTCAAACACATACAAAAAAAAGGTTATAAACAGTTTCGGTATAACATCTGCAGGTTTGCGTATGAAAAATGAGCAGTGTTCCGTCCGAGTAAGATATACGAAGTCGTCGCACCACTTTCGTTATAGATTGGTAAAAGATCATAACAACCAACACGTCACGTGTTTCAATTGATATTCGGTCCACGGTGACACTTGACAAAAACTGATTACACAACAACAAACCGAAATGATAGTAGATTAAAAAATGATGAGAACAATGTTGTAAAAAAAAATGGCAACCCATTTAAAAAAAAGCGTTCTTTTCGGGGACACCCTGTATATAGTGCATGAGTGGCAAACCTATTTCGGGTCACGTGCCGACCATTTGTTATCAAAGTTTGAAAAAAAAAAAAAAATTGACGTGCCAGTAATATGCTGATATAGAGTTTTACTACACACTAGTTTTTAATGAAAAAAGGGTGTTTTTGCCTAACTTGCGCTAAATTGTATTCAAAAGGTGTGTAGCCGCATAGGAGCTTTAGTAATTTGTCATTCCTATGATCGATTGTACTATTGGGTTATTAATATCGATTTGAAATCTGAAGCGTTCTCTTGTGTTTTCACTTCTGCTAAAATACTCGTATGTTAACAACTATACGTTTTGTTTCATTCTAATAGTATATTATAGTCGCACATAATAATAGTCTCATACAAACATTGCTCAAGTCCCCAGTGTTTTGCTATTATAAGGGTTATTATAACAATATAATGTCACGCCCTTGTGTATATAATTTCAGATGTGTGGTTTCCCCATCAACAGACCGTATAGTAACACCGAAGTTTTGGTTGACGCCATACAGTCTACGGGCATGCACTTAAACGAAAACCCACTGGTGGAGTTCGCGTTGGCCGTTTACGTGCACCCTTACCCGAATCAAGTTTTGTCGGTTTGGATTTACCTGGCGTCTCTGCAACCCAGACGTTGATCGCACATGACGATGTATATAATATGATTTGTGAATAATTAGTATAATTATTATAATATCGGATATAAGAACAATTATAACGAATCGAATAATTGTGTTGTTCGTTCAGTGCTCACGTTTTGAAATAAAGGTTAATATTAATATGCTATAATAGATGCTCATCAACTTCTATCCGCCTTTGAGTTTCACTTCAAGGATTTCCCTTTTTACATTTTGAAATTTTATTATTATAATTTAAAATATCAAATAAAATATCGCGAAAGATTATAGGTTATCCTAAACATGTCAAATTCCTTTTATTCGATCTTATCAGAGTTCACTAATTTCCTAGTACTATTCACTGATGTACGCAGTTTTAAATGAATCTGTTTATATATTTTTTTAAATACCTTAAACTTCTTATTACTGTTAAAAATTTAAACATTAATTCTAGTGTCGGGCTTAAATCTTAGAAAACCGCGGAGTGCAGCTACTACTATAAATCATATTTATATTTAGTACTAGATAAGTGCAGATCAATTATTTTATTATAAGAAAATATTTCTCATCGTAAAAAGTTAGAAAATCCAGGACACTAGGTAGCGCGAGGACTCTTAAACAACTCGGCTTTGAGGCTTCGGTACATTATTACATCCTTAGCAGCGCTGCCTAATCTGACGCTGCGATTACTACATTGAATAATATATCATTAGTTAAAAACGTCGATTTTATTATACCATTCACTAGCTGTACTGTTTTAAAATTAATGATATTAATTACGCGGTATATAAGTTGTTTATCGTAATAATAGCAATAGTATAGCGAACGGACTTGTACAATAAGCATAATTTTTGTCAGTTAGGTAGTTTTTAAATGTCTACACGAAGACTTGAAAAAATGTGGTTTTACGTTTTCTCACACTTCTTGTCGTTCACGTGGATGCGTTATAAATTCTATATACAGAGATACTTACGCCTATGCGTATATTTATCTTCTATATATTATTATTATTATACTATATATATTAATTTAGCGATACCGCCGATACCGCGGTTAAACGCCACGATTACACCGAATGGAACTTAAAATTATACGTGGCACGATAATATCAATCGTTATTATAATATCTCATGTACATATCGTGGTGTAGTGCGCAAATCTGTGAAAAGCTCTTTTATGTGTAGTATTCGAAGGAGAAAAACCGATCCGATTAAAATGTACAAACTGTGAGATTTGCGCTGACGTTTGCGTGATTATGCGGATTAATATGATTATAAATACATTTAGGCGTATTCATAAAAAAAAATTGAAACGTCGATAAGGTGTATTACGAGGTGCGTACTCGTAATAAAATATGATAATATGATATGATGCGTAATTATCTACACTTGTATAATATGTTGTATGTAGTGAAATATGTATATAGATAGACGAAGACGGTGCGTTTTTTTTTTTTACATTTGAAAGTCTGTTGTGTGTTTTTGACGTCGTATATTTCTTTAAGTATTTTGAAGTTGCGAGGCTCCGTATCTTTCTTAGGTAACAAAGTGAAATTTTGGATCTTTCAAATGAACAGTGTCCGACTAATTTTACTTAAGAGGGCGTCTGCGCAAGCTATTTGTTTATCTCTCCAACTCGCATCATTATAGCTACGCGGAAAATTTGCGAATAATCTCGTATTTTTAGCATTAGGTATATATATATATATATATATATATAGTTTTATAACGACCGTGCCTTAAAGTTTAAAGTTAACAATATTGTTTACGCTCTCGCGTTGAAATTTTCTACGGTGTTTAAATTTTTTACTGCTATGCGCACGAGCGTTTTAAAATTGCGATACTCGACACTCTCATTACTTGCGTGCGATTCGATTGAAAAAACCTATCGTAAAACATGCAACGCGTGCACACTGAAATACCGATAAAGTTGTTGCAGACCTAAAGTTTGATATTAGTTCAATTCATATTTCATATTAATACTAAAACTGGAAACGCGAAATAAGTTCTACTGGACGCAAATTTGCTAAGTTTCGAGCGGGTTAGAATGAGAAAACAAATTTAGTGTGCTGACGTCCTCTTAAAAATATATAACGTTACGTGTATAATAGTCACGCAGACGATTGTATAGTTTGGGCAGAGAGAACTTAAATTTGAAAAATGTTATTTTTAACTAATGTCATGATAAATATAGTAAAACTGTCACTTATTATTATGCCTAAAGTATGCCTTCATTCATTTTTTTTTTGTCTTTAACATTTGCTCACCCGGTAGTGGGCCGCTAAATATTAATTTCCTCTCGGGCCAATACGATTGATTTTCTCGAAAACGATTTAGACATTATCGCAGAACGCTCGTAGCAATCTACGATGTATAATGTATAATGTATACAGTCGCAATTTTTACGATTATTTTATCTTAGTAGCGGTGAGGGGGTTACCGAGCTGATGATTAGCAACCCCAATTTTGAAATTAGAAATTGAACCATTTGAGAACTGATTGAAACAATAATGGCGAGGGGGCTTCAGAATCACCGACTTTTCCGTTGCGATTTTGTCACCGCCGGCATACTCTGTCGTAAATCCTCAGGTTCGTACACTATATATTATAATAATCGTTATAATATCTCGTTTTGTAGAATCTCGTCGGTTTGAAATCTCCGTTTTCCGCGCGGATTTATTAAATTGGTATTACGGCCTATATTATTATGATTATTATTAGTGTTATCGGAACTCGCGGTCCCGGGTGCACTTAATATCATACGGTCGGTGCTCGTTTACACACACACACACTAACGAAAGTACTTATATTATACCTATATAAGTGCATTATATATTATAATATTTAATAGTATTATATTTATATGTGATATTACACGCAGACGAGTATCATCATCTGTATAATATACTGTTATACGCGGACATGACGATATCGCGTTCCCGTGTACGAGGGAGGGTGGGGAGGGGTTATAGACGTATAATATATATTACATAATATTATATATTATTCTACGCGGTCGAGCGCTTTTTTCCGAGTACTCTCTTGACCCGATGACTAACTTGTAGACAAACTTAACGTTTTAAATGGGGAAACAATGGGATGCAAAACAATATTGGCGTTACACTCACGCGCGATGTACACACACATATATATATATATATATAGCTATTATTATCCCAACTGCTCTCGAAAATGGGTCAGCGTATACGTTTGTCGATAGAATGGTAATAATAATGTTGATAATAATAATAGCATATATATATAATATTGTAGTATAAATAAATATGTGTGTGTGCGCGCGTGTGTACGAACAGACTATAAGTCGCGTCGATATCGAGCGGGACGCCGTGAAAGTGGTACAGAGCACTATTTGCGCCCCGGCAATGTTTTAAATAGATACGCGCGGGATAGGTATAATAAATATACTGCATAATTCAATACGAGACCTTATACACAGGTGACGATCGTCGTTTTGCGAATCCGTTGGGGATTTCTGATTGTACGCGCAGACGATTAAAAGTGCGGTTTCTCTGCAAAAATGACGTTCTCGTACAGGAGGGACGTGCGCAGAAAAAAGTTTTGGGGGGGTGTTTTCGAAAATCAGTCATTGAAGCGTAGAACTTTTTGTAATAAATACGCATACAAACATTTCTTATGAAAATTAGGTATACTTAAAATACTTTTTTTAAATACAAACATTGGTATAATAAAATTAACATTGAAATTGAATAAGTAAATAACCATCATGCAAAAACCCAAGTATTTCGGGGAGGTGTTCGAACACCCAAAACACCCCTCTGTGTACGGTCTTCTTCTCGTAGGTATGCGATTTAAAAATACGAATATAGTTAAGTATCCACGACGAACGCTTTAAAAACGTACTTGATTCTGTGCACGAATTTGGAAACTTGGTTTTGAGAAAATATATAAAACATGACAATAATATAAATTTTCGATATAATGGTAATAGACGGAAATTTTAAAATCTCGTTTCGCACGTTTTTCTTTACTTTTATATGTCCGGTGTATCGAGGTGCTGCTGCTCAATCAATATTATTTTATCTATTTCAGTTTCAGCCATAACAAGTACTAAGTAGGAATTCATAATATTATTATTTGTGCGAACAGTCCGCTGTAGTCCACTGCCAGATATGACTCGACTGAAAAAGTACGAATAGACCGCCACTGCTATAGTAAGTATACCTAGTACCTACCTATAACAATCGAATGATGATTAGTGTTTGAAAGGATTGTGCCAATAGCTGTGTTTGATGATTAAAGTGTACTTATTTTTCGCGTAAAAATCTGAACGAAACAATGAATTTATTTGGAATCTTTCATATCGGAGGTAAAAATAATAATAATAACAATTTTGTTAGTTCAAAATATTTATTGTGGTATATAATATAATATATGTTATAACATAATAACTAATACCTATAAAACATACATATAGTTACGGCATAATTCTGTATAAAAATTTAAAATAAAAAAATATAATAAATATACATTCAAAAAGTAAAAAATACGATTGAAATAGACAATTAATCAACAACAAAAAACAAAACGAGTGATTTTTAATACTTCTATATACCGTCTTATTTTTGTCTATGTTAGATAATACTCCTATATGCATCGTATGTTGTAAATCGATATCCATTGGCTGTCATCGATTTTTTAGCATTATAAAAATGTTGTTTTAAAAAAGTAATCAATATTAATTTAAGTATACGTCTCATTTTGCGTCCGCTATTCTTGGATATTAAAGATTAGTATATTTAAGATAGAATTATTTACGTTTATTTTTGAAAATTCTAAAGAAACCCATACCAACTATATCTGTTTCGTGTCTCGACCGTCGTCGATTATTTTTTATTAGACATTTTAATACTTCCTCGTTGGCTGCTATAGCTCCATCCATCGTTTGCACGTGAAACATTTATCTAAAATTAGTGGGGATTACATTTCGAATAAACTCATAAACTCCGCCTACTTTCTAACGTTAAATTTGGACGACCATATATGTACAATAAACATATATTATATAATATTGTACGATAATGTATAGTTGACGAATGATAGGACGATCGAAGGGACGACGTAAACAGTCACCTATCAAATTATGTGGTTCTTATCGTATTAATTCGTATGTTATTATTTTAAATATTCTTTATACGCGGTAGATATATGATATTATTGATTTAAATTATATCATCGAAAATATTAAATGTCTATCAACGACAACAGCAATGATAGTGTAATATAACCACTAATCACAGCAAACTTATTTGCACAAAATATAATAATGTATAAAATCGTTAAAAAAAATAAACAAAATAAAACCACGAATTAAAAAATGAAATTATATTTATATATAAATACGCATATATTATTATATTTTTATATATTGGCTAGAGGACTTGGAGATTTTCACAGTTTTTCATTTTCGTGTCCTCTTTGCCAAACACCCACGTGAGCATCTGTCTAGCTTTGAGACTGGCTTTTAGGATGTTCCGGTTTTTGTACCAATGGTCGTGTCCCACCCCACCGTCGGCCCTCTTGAGTCTGATCTGCGTGAGGATACCCACTAGCAGCTCGTCGACGTTATGATTGATGCCGACCGACACTTCGATGTACTTGGCCCTGCACGTACACGCCAAATATCTTCCCTCTGTACGAAAAAACAAAAAAAAAAATGGTATTGTTATATATTAATATTTCTATAGATAATCGATCTTAAGTTTTTAATCTTGAATTTTTTGTCCTAAATAATTTTAAAAGAAAAAAAATTACTCCGAAAGCCTAATAAAACATTCTATAACTATAATATCGTCGTTTCGATTTTTTGTAAATAGAGTTCCGGATAAACGTCCATTAAGTGTACCGACGTAATTTAGAAAATAATTTTCTTGTTTCGAAACCTGTATATTTTTAATTTTTGAATATATTATATCGAAAAATTTTTTAAACACGTAGTATGAATATATTTTTATTTTGTTTAAAACAAAATCTGGCTATAAAATCAAATATATAGTCGTTAATCGTAATATCAATATAATCAGTTAAAACACTTAAAAGTTGATGGTTAACATACAAAATTAAGTTTGAAGAAATATTAAATGTTAGAGTTGCATGTATCTTAAACATTCCTCTGAAAGAAAATTGTAAAATAGAAACGAAACAATTTAACTTTGCGAAATAATGAGCGTTTGTCGTTAAGAAATTGAATCACCTCGTATACACACTACCGTACCTCGTACAGAATGTACGATGACCCGATTACTATACAATATATTATAACTACTTTAACTAATCTAATTGACTGTTGAAATAAAATAGCTTTTTCAGTTGATTCAAAAATAAATAGGTATAGGTAGTTACATGATTTTAAACAATAATAATTATTTCTTTAAATCATATATAGTATATACTAACTGAATAGTCTGAATGTCACAGTTTCCAACAAGAACGTGTAGAAGAGAGGGCTTTTCTACGACCTATCAAAATCCTCTGCCTGAATTCTACTGTTAAAATCTAACTACGCAAATACTTCATAATGGTCAATATCTTTCAATAATCAATACAAAACAATAATGTAATCTTGTATTTTATTTTTGAGCTCATCTCTGCATACGAGTATTTTCTGATATATCCAATAGCTGTTGCTGTCGCAAATGTATGTTTAATAATAATAAAAAAAACCTAACACTTTAAGTTCTATTATATTTCTTAAATTTCTTATTTTTAATTATTTCCTAAATAATATTATACGTATAGATAGGCACACTATACTCTGTATGTGATCTATAATATTTACTAACTAAAAACGAGTAAATAAACTTTTTTTAATTGAATTAAGTTAACATTTTTTTCCATATTAACTTTTAAATGAATGAGCTAAATTTATTATTTGTTAACTATCAACTTCTAATTTATCTTAACGTTGTGTTCACTTAATTTAACATAAATTGAGTTAATTATTTTCCTTAACTTGTCCATCTTTGAACAGTAATGTACATAGTAGTGCTAAACAGTAAATAGTGTAATCGGGATTTTTTCAAGGAGCGGAGCCTACTTATAAGTTATATTTATGTGCTGAATGTTAAAAAAATGTTCTTCATAGCTATATTACCATTTTCGTTATTATAATGACCATAATAACATAATAAGTTATTATTAATAACTAACACAATCGTTATTATTATTATTATTATTAATAATTTATTCGTTATATTACGTATATTCCTAATTATACGTAAAAACCTATTCAATAAATTATTTTTTAAATATTATGCTCTATATTAATTGTTAATTAAGATTCGACAAAGGAAATATCTAAGGTTTTCTTTACATTTTATAGGTGGAGTTTACATGGAGATTTTTATAAAATAGTATCTAAACTTTATAGAATTTAACATTTACTAGTCACTAGTTTTTTAGTGGCCTTAAATAAGCAATCTTTAGAAATGTTGAGGAAAAACAACATTTTAACAAAATTATTAGTAGTTACTTACGTCTGTAATTACTATTGATGTGACACACGTACTAACAGAACTGTGTAGAAAAATATTTAGTGCCAACCAAAATCATCACTCGGCATTTTACCAAATTTAAATTGTAAATATAACTTTATAAGCGGTGATGTGCATTTTAATTTTAATTTTTTCGATAATAGTTTGAAAACTTGAAATTGTATTGGTTATACTATAAAAAAAACATAAAACCAAATAAACGTTTATAACTTAATTGTTTGGAGTTTAAAAAAAGTTATCCAATTTATTGTTATTATTAACGTCGTGTATTTTACGAAGATGACTACAATTAATTACCATTTGATATTATTTCATTTTCACGTTTAATGAAAAATACCATAATTATAGTACATAGGTATATCGTATAACCATCACAAATTCATTAATTTGGTTTAACAAACATTTTTGTCGAAATCTACTATTTAAAAGTACGCAGAAATTGTAACATAATCTAATATCATTAGGAATGTGAATATTATAATGCACTAAAAACAGTATAAAATGCATTGAAAATTAAAACCAACAACGTGTTTTCGTACTTCACATTTAAATAACAGCTATGTGGCATAAAATATGTCAACAGTTTCAGTTAACTAGTTAAACATTCTGAAATATTTTACAATGCATTTAAAGAAACAACAATTATTTATTTATAGTTATATAAAAATAAAACAAGTAAAATGAATTCATTAAATGTATTATCTAATCGTAAAAATTTGTTTAGTGTACATTATGTGACGTGTAAAAACTAAATATATTATATTGGTTTTATAAAAATACAAAGTATGATGAAATTCACATAGAATATTATGAAGTATGGTATGGTAAAAAAATAAATAAATAGTTTAAAAAAGATATATTGTGTTAATTATGTGATGTATATTATACTATATGATATTTAATCGGTAGTTTGTATGTAGATAACTAATATAGTTTACCGCTTAGGCAAATTAACCCAAAATGTGGTCAATTTGAGCAAATAGTTACATTGTCTAGACGAGTGTTTATTCTACAATAAATACTGATTGGACGAAGAAGTATGGATAGGTTTATAGGTAAATCAGTTAATATATTGTATAGACGTATAGTTATGAATATATTGGTAATTCAAAAAATAAAAACAATTAAATCAAATCAAATCATATAGGTAGATACATAATTAATAATTAATATTGAATTGATATTGTAATATTATAGTAATATCGCCCGCCTTACTCACGCAGGTAAAAATAATTTCACTTGCTCAAATGGTCTACACATATTTATGTTTTAGTCAAAATTATTACACTCACCCAAACGGCTTTCACCCGAATAAGACTACATTTCTATAAACCCAAATGTTTGGATATCACTTTAGAGGGTAGGACACATCATGTACCTACGAATAAATAATGCGTGTGATGTTCACGCATTCGTCACGGACGCGTTAATCACGTTCGAGATTATAACTAACATAAATAATAATAATGAATTAGTAAAAATCTATATTATAACATATCGTCGGGTGCGTATCGATTTCTTTTGTTTCAGGACGCTGTCGTGCGTACAAGTTTTTAATTGTTTCACAAATCTTCTCGCGTTGGCTATTAATTAACGGTCTGTGTACTCAGGACTCCATATATGATATATTCTCTAATTATTACTGACATTATTATTGTTGTTATTATTAAACAATCTATACAATATAATGCAAAATAATATATTATCGTTACGGTACAACCGTTACGGGTTTCGTTAATGTCACTTTGAAATAAAATGCGAATTCTGATGCATAGTCATTCCATTCACATAGTAAGTGGTATTGCTACGTGCTCTGATATTCTATAACAATGTAACAAGATGCCGCGGCGTAGGTAACATATTCCAGAATATGATGGGGTAGAGTAAAGTAAAACAATATTACGTATGATGATTTGTAGGCCTAGTATATCCTGGTACTTATCGATATACATCAATCATATAAACAAGGATTATACTCTCGTTTATTACAAAACGCATTTAACACAGGAATAAATGCGATGCGTAGGTACAAGAAACGCTACGCAGTAGACTTAACCAGATATGAGCAGCTGCACGTTACAATAACCTTAAGGATTTGGGCGTAAGAGGTATGTCATCCGGACGCCATAAGATAATAAGGATTATCGCACGTACCTACGCCTGAACCGTGGGAACATGACGCGCGACGGTGTGCATCTCTTGACCAGAAGTGCTATGACCAAGTATAGTGGGAAAAACACCTATATAGAGAGCCCGAGATTGGACTTTTTATACCGTGACTTACAAGAGTTAGAGCGAGCAAGAGCAGAGAAACTTCGTCTGATAGAACGTCGATTTTCAACATGTTTTCTGGGAGAGGAGATTCTGAAAATGAATATGTACCTTTTGTACCCATTTCAAAAGTAATATTTTTATTTTTATTAAAACAAGCATTGACGGTATTTTTTTAAATACCTATGTACTTATATTGATATTGGTGTCTGAGGGGATTCAGTAAAAAAAAAATAACTTGATATTATAAACTATGAAGTTTCTACTTAGTATTAGTAGGTTTTAATGTATTATTATATAAGTTGTGCTATTATACTATTATAAAAGTTGCAAAAACATCTCAGTGCCTATAGTGATAACTAGACGTTTGTTAATACTTATGCAAATCATTGGATTATTTCTACATATTTATTTATTTGCATCGAGCATTGCTAAAAAGATATAATTATTGGAATGGATACATTCAAAAACATCTTAATAGCAAATATTTATCAATTAAAATATTAATTTTATATAATATAATAACATTATTTGTTTAAAATCTAATACTTCATAACACACAGCATATTCAAAAAAATTATGAAAAATATAATAAACTTATGATTATATTTTTAATTTTTAATATTATAATAATTTTATTACCAAAGATTGAAAATTATTTGATGGACTTAATTAGATCCAAAATACTGAAAATAGTGTATCGGCTATACAATTATATAATATACCTATAAATTATAATAGGTACCCA
Source organism: Rhopalosiphum padi (assembly GCF_020882245.1). NCBI lineage: Eukaryota > Metazoa > Arthropoda > Insecta > Hemiptera > Aphididae > Rhopalosiphum > Rhopalosiphum padi. The sequence goes on along the minus strand of NC_083598.1, from coordinate 2,512,982 downwards.
TCTAATTTCATTCTACTAATAATGTTATTATTTTGATGAACTATATCGTTAAGGATCACTAGAACGTATTTGTATTTTAATAACTAGATAACTAGATCTTAACTCTATTAAAAGTTATAATAAGTGTTATAACATATTATAAACATGAACTACTAACTCTTGAGTTTTCAACGAATGTGAATCTATAATGCAGACATACTATACAAATATGAATAGCTAATAAGTCATTAGGCATAAATATTAATACTAGTTTGATGTCATTATTTAAAGAAGAAGAAGACAATATATTAGAATATTTAATACTGAAGAAGAAGAGAAAATCCACAAAAATCTATGTTTTAAATGAGAAGGAACATTTAAAAAAAAAGAATTTTTACGACTTTATTTCACCACCATTATAATTGCACAGCTCCATACATTGTTGCATATACTTGGACCACTATAATACCATAAATCATTGTTAAGTGTGATCTACCTATCAGTATTCAATGATACATATAAATAATTTATTTATTTTTGGTTATATATTTATTATTATTATTATTATTATTCTAATATTGATTTTATCAATATTAAAAAAATTATAAATAATAAATCAAAATAAATGGTAAAACCAATCATTTTCGTTCTTAAGATAATATTATTATAAGTTTTTTTTAATAACAATTTCCAAAGTTTATTATTTTATCTTTATTACCTATAGCAATAATAATCACGCTATGCTATAGATTATATATTTTTAAAAACAACTTTTGCTCAAACACTAGTCATCACTAACGTGTAACCGATAGATCACTTGCGCTAGGTAGATCACATATAACAATAATGATACCTAGTAAGTAACCCAAAACAATTAAATCTATATCTAGTCGATCACGATTTTAACAATAACACCTTGATATAAAGGGTACTTTTAAAGTTAAGATTTTTTTTTTTTGTGAAACTTAAAAACGCAACGATTAATGACAGAATAAGTGTGACCGGTAGAATGGATTACTCTAAACGTGATGTAATGAGCTTGCTTGAAACTCCTCAAAGATTGGACATTTTTTAAAATGCCGTTAGCTCTCGATTAAACGAGAGGCCTTTTTTAAATTCTGAGTGGAGCGATAAATGCACTGGTTTTACAATAATGTATAATGTGTATGTGTTTTTTTTGTGGTTGTGTACACTTTTTATAGTAGGGTAAATGCTTCGATCTTCAACTTCAAAGCCTCAAAGGTTTCTGATAACAAATCGGATCAAATTAGTACTTTGAGAGGAAGAGGAAGGTAATCAAAAGAAAGTGCTTTTCAGAATAATCGAGATAAAAAAAAAAAATGAGAAAGCTCTCTTTGCTGTATAGCAGTTGTTGAGTTTACCTCGAAATTGAGTAGGTTGGTGTAATGGATATGTTAAATTTGAATTCAACGATAAATCGTAGCATATATAATACGAGTCTCAGCGGAGACTATCTATTAGTTTTTTTTTATCATATTATTATATATTTTATATGCTATTAATAATTTATTTTACTATTAATAGTTGTGTAGTAGGTTGAATTAATTTTTGTTAAAAACTTCGCTATAAAAATAAAAATTATACATTTAAATCATATAAATTGGTAGTATACAACTGGTGTGAACTAGAAATATACTAGAATTGGACTGAATATTTTGAAAATGTCATTATGTATAATATATTGTTAAATCATAATATATGTAGAAGTTCTAAGCCCATAAATTATATTTTTGAACTACAAAAAAATAACTACAATTATTCTAATTGTTTAAATATTCAATAACGTAAAAATTGTTCAGATGTATTTTTTATAGAAAAAAAATGTATCAATAACATTAATATACATAATATATTATAATACAAATATTCTTAGAAATATGTAGAAGGATACATTATCTCGGTGCGCTAAAAATCTTCTTCGTATTCAATGATTTATCATTAAATTCAAATTTCAGCAGTAACTATCTTATTACTGAGGTATACAAGTACATTCGATGTGTTTTATAATATAGCAATAGCAGTGTGTCTTTCGCGATTTTCTTAACGTTTAAGACAAACAGTATAATAATATGGAGGATATGTAGATAATTATCACTGTCAAATTTACTTTTGATGTTTAAAGACATATTATAGACATTTTGACAATCAAAGACTGTGGTAAATTTGGGGTGTTTACAATATACAGACCGCCGTTGTTATTATCAATTGACGGCGCATGTGGTGGATTGGCCAATTGTTCGAACAACGTTGTTTTCGATGGCGGATAGCAATGAACAGTGAATAACCGTTTCCGATTTAATATTGCTTTAAACATGTCTGCGTAAATATTATATTTATTATTAAATGATAACAATAATAATGTATTAAACACAATTTTTCGTTCAGATGTTTTTATAGCGCCCTTGTATACGGACTTGTAAGATGTATTTATCTTGTTCGTCTCGAAGGGTAAACAATAATATGCAGGAAAAAATGGGTTTTTAATCGTACAACTTTTGCAACGTGTAAATAATAATGTAAACAATATTGTGCAGACTGTTTGAAGTAAATTTGTGGATTACGCTTAACATTTAGAAAAACAACAAATAAACTATAAAAACGCGAATAGCTTCCGAAGTGTTATGTAGGTGGTGGGGAGGGGTGGTAAGATCTTACTCGAGTGTCGTATATGATTTTTTTCTTCTTATTAAAGTTACTGTATACGAATAAATATTTAATTTTTGCATCAATATTTATTATTTGACCATCTACGAACAAGCATCTAAACCTTACAAACGGTTCCATAAAAACTAACATCTTAGTTAAAATATTTTGATTTTCTATTTTCTCTTTTGATAGTATTTAATATCTGTTATATTATTACATATAATATATGAATGTATATTGTATATATATATATATATGTCATTTATTTGTATAATCATTAAGCAAACATATTATTCCGGTTGAGTTATTACTACTACCTCTAAAGATATTTTTATTATATATTATGCATTATGTATATAAAATGTTATTGGTTAGATATGTTTTTTTCTATTTTAAAAATCTAAACAATATATCTGAACATTTTTACACTATCTGATAATTCAACAATAATAATAATTTTAGTTATTTTGTAATAATTCAAAAATAGAATTTAATACCAATAGAATTTTTCTTAAACAATGTTTCATTTTAATATTTCTTATTAAATAAAACACATTAAAAAGAAATATATTTATTTAACTGTTGATCACTAATATCACTCGACTTTGTAAACGAAAAATAATCTTAGAAAGAATACAATTTTTTTTTAAGATTTTTAGGTATCAATAAAAAATATCTATGATGACATTTGTAATTCATTTTAAAGCCTTAACAATAAAAATTTAACATTTTATATATTTTTAGTTATAATAAATATTGTCAATATTTAAACTTCAAACGTTTGGAAAAAAAATCACGCCTTTGTCATTTAAATATTCTTCAACTTGTGGTACTCGTGTTTTATATTAAATTCTTATGATTTTTAATCGATAATGACATTTTTTAAAAAAAAAAACCAACAAATATTGAACATTTTAAATAACTTTAAATAGTTTAAATTTAGTCAACATATTGGAACAAAATTTGTTGTCTGAAATTGTGAAACATTTTTGATGTGACCGACGAATAGGAAAAGTATTGGCGTTTGACTGTCATGTATTGTATAATGAAAGTATGTATCTAGTTTATATTTTCTTCCCTATGCTCTTGGTTACTTAATTCTTTTTTTAACTTTGTGTTTAAAACATTTTTTTTTATGAAACTTTTTAGTTATCTAGTTTAGCTAACTACAAAAACGTCAGAATTATTATTTTATCATTAATATTGATATTGACTTATATTTTAAATAATTTCAGACTCAGTTCAGCATAATAGAGATAAATTATGTGTATAGATAAAAAACTTATCCATCCTCTTCCCCTGTATTAATTTATCACTAAACTAAGATAATTCATATATTTGTACACCTTTTGTAAGACAGGAGAAAGAATATTAATATAAGTTTAATGTAATTCCTTTCTTTATCGGTGGTTCGACAAACGTATACAATATATGTTGACTGAAATGCACACATTGCACACTTAAATATTATGTGAGCGTACAAGTACTAAATAATAGTAAACACTATATTACATAGAATATTATTATTATTATTAAGAGGCTGAGTCTTGGACTCGATTGTTGTTCAGTTAAATAATATATATTCGTGAGTATTATTTTCATTTTTAATAACATTGGTTTCAATAAGAGCCTTTGTGTAGTGTAATATACATATATATCCTAAATAACACTATTAAATATATGAAGTGATGTGTTCTAAGAGATTACACTACATTTTTCAGTCAAAATGTTGTTCTATATAAAAACTGATTTTGCATTTTAGTCTGAAATACTTTTAATACTTAATTTTTAATCATTTTCCGTGAATATTTATAGCCTCGCGTACAAATTTATTTTTAATTCAAAATGTTGATTTCATATATTGTGAAAAATAACGAAAAAATAATCTTGATAAGAACATTAAAAATGTATATCTAAATAAAATATAAAATACGGCAAAATGTATTTATATAAAAACATATATTTTAAAATTTCTATTTGTATAAATAAATAGTTTAATATATATAATTATATAATATAATATACATACCCTGAGCCGCTACTTCTCTGCTTCTGGCCATGTCGACTTTGTTGCCGACCAATATGACTGGTCTCGGTCGTGACATTTCGTGTTCCCGGAGATTTTTCAATATCGTTTCGGCCATTTCAAAACTGTTTTTGTCCACCACTGAGAAGATTACTAGGTATGCGTCTGCGGGTTTGCTCCCAGTCAGTCGATCTTCCTTCGTCTATACACATACATAATAATATAATATTCTGTATTATAAGTTTTTTTGATTTTTTCAAATTCCCATTTAAAATTGTATAGTGGCAACACGACAAAATATGTAATGTTACACACTTTTTTGTACACTCTGCAAAATATATGTCTAACATTTGACGATATAATACTATAATATAAGCATTTACAAGCTCCATGTATAACAATACAACAACGTGGAATCAATAGTATTGTCTATGAAAGTTATTAGCAGCTACTGCTAATTTAGTTATGACAAAATAATATAATAAATTACAGTATTATATTATGCATGACGATGGACAGCTCATTGACTATGAAAAAAACGCATTAAGTAGATTTATTAGGATTGGCGAAAAATCAAATTTCGTTCTGGGCCACTTATAAGAAATAAGTACCCTCTCCTAAAAATCGTTAATATACGGTTGCATCCACATTTATTCATACACAATAATTTTTACGTGCATGAGAGTAACTTTGGATATTATCATTAAACACTAATGAAATTCGATCGTATACACAGTTAATTAAACGTGATAAGCGAACATTCGTATTTCTATCTATTTATTGCTTTAAGAAGATAATGAACAAGTTCGTGTTATGAGTTTAAAAAGTACAATCAAATATGTAATTTTATGTCAAGCCTTACAATTATAAAGAAATTACCTATACAACTGTGAAATTATTCTACATAAAATAAGTAACATACTAAACTTCTAAAACTAAAATTATATCATAAGAAAAACAATTAAATAAATATTTTGCACAGATAGTGGGTTATTATTTTAAATATTTATATTTTGTTTTACAATAGGTATCTAAGTTGAAATTTTGTGTTTAAAAATTAATATTTTTAACGTTTTAATTAAAACACATTATATTAAATAATATTTTTTTTCTTTATAAAAGCAGCGAGTTGTATTAATTTTTTATGCATAAAAGGTACATTTTATATTATAAATATAATAAATAAAATCGTCTTACCAAAATTTCTCCGTCATTTATAAACCTCAATTCAGATTCCTCGCCGTTTAACATTATGCACACCGACTGCATTGACGATTCATAGTTGTCTAAAATAACACATACGATTTAATGTTATGTATATTAATATAGCTTTGGTGTGATATATAGCAATGATTTCAAGTGGAGTAAAATACACATTTGTAATTTAGCCTGGCCAGCGTAAATACATGTCTCAACCAGATTTTGAAAATTGGTAGCTTTTAAAAAAAAGTCTAAAATCACGCCCCCCACTATAATAAAATATGATATATAATACACAACAATAATATATAATATTATTATAGTTATAAACGTTGCATACAAATATGATATAGTCACGACATTGGTCTGGTCGGAAATATAATGTCAAAATTTGAAACGCGAGTCGTCGCCGAAGAGCCGGGCAACTTATCGTCGTTGATAATTTATGATAGATATCGTATTTGTAGTAGATGAGGTGGTGGTAGTAATATAAGTATTAGTTGTAGATTGTAGAAGTTATACAATGACAGTGCTATATAGCCAAAGGGTTTTCTGCCGCGTCGCAGTAGGGTCGAGAAAATAGTTCGAAATATTTGAGTACCATTTATCGGAGGATAGGTCGTATCAGCCTCGACGGTATTGTCATCACCATCTAGGCGAAAAATTATAACAACAATAAAAGGAGATAATAATATAATAATTTTTATCATAATTATATTATATTACAGCTATTTATATCACGATTTTCACATTGTCATTTAATACATATTAGAGGAGTCGGGAAAAGAAATAGATCATTCTAAAAGAAGTATCTCGGAGAATAAAGTATTTTATGAAATCATTGTTATTGATTTTTGATCTACCTAAGAATAGCAACATAATCGAAACTTTTATCATTTTGATTAAAAATCAATATTGTATTAAATTTTTTAAAAATAAAATATCGAAACAAGTTAATGGAATTTATTGATGCAATATATATTATAATATATTGCATTTTTGCACCAAGTTCAGTTGCAGTGGAGGTATGTCGAGTTTTAAACTATACTTATCAAACATAAACTTTTTCAATGGCTCAAACAAATATTATATTATATCATACAGTGAAACTTCCATACAACGAAGTCGAATAAGCAACAAAAAAAAATCGTAGTATGGAGGAATTCCTTAAATAGAATTACGTATTCATTAACAATGAAAGTCATACTTCCTAAAAATATTTTGTTAAACAGAAAATTTCGTAAAATTGAAGTTTCACTGTATAACTTATTGAGAAAATATGTTTTAATATTATTTTATACATCTATTTTTGCATATTTTTGTTTGATTATTATTATATTATTATTAGGGCTTCGTTGTGTTTATAATATATTATATTTTTATACTTAGCTTGGTCGATCGTATTATTATAATAGTATAATCTTGGCGAAGATATATATAATAATAATAAATTATTATAATAAAATTCGATGAAAAATAGTCGACCTTAATCAAAATTGTACCAGTGTAGCGTTAGTAATATTATATTATTCTTATGAACGGTGGCATGTATTTTTATATGTAATATAGTAATAATACCAATATACGTATATATTATATTCGTAAACCGTATTGGGATCGAATGCGATAAACTCGAGGACAAAAATAAGCCTCAAGCATTTATTTTTTTGTGAAGTTACGATAGGTATATATTATTTGTCTATTTAGGCACTTAAAGTACCTTCAATAAATGGTCATAAACTCATAACTATACATTTTGAACAAAACTAATTTTACTGTTTAACCAAATCTAAAATTACGATTGTATATAATATAATTTATTTTCTCAATAGTATTGAATGATTTCGGAGAGAATAAAATATTATTAAAAACATTAGGCATCTGTTTTCAAATACAATTTTTTTATTCATTTCAATATTGAATCAATAATTTAATTTTACTTTAAGTATGATAAGCGGATACTTCACTATAAACTTAATAACCAAGAGTTCCTCGAAAACTTGTACTATTTTCTATGAATCAAGATTCAAGACACCGGATTGAATGTTGATATAAACTTATGCTAGTAAAAAAAATTATTCGTTCAATACGCGATGAATATGTATCAACCTTCTTTATAGAAAGTATAATACAAAGATACTATGTTACTTATGTCTTTAAGTATACAATAAATAGGTAGCCTTAGTTTTTAAAAAAAATGTCTGTGTTGAAAAATAGTAAAAAATTAGATTTTCTTTTCAAAGATGAAGTAATTAAAATTATTAAATAATAAAAAAAACTAGTGTTACTTATTAAATAGATAATTGAATAACTCTTAAATATATAATATTACCTAAAGAGAGGTGAGGACGCAACAAGAAGCTTATACAAATACCCGTATGTATAATATATATATATTATATTAATGTGTTATAAAGGAATTCAACGACAAACCTCTTTGCTTCTCATAGGCATTAATGTATTCAGAAGTCATAAACTGACTTATGAGAGTGGTCTTTCCCACTCCTCTTGATCCCATAAGGGATACTGTGTACGAAACGATTTCGTCGCCGCTTTCGTTTTGATGGTGTTGCTGGTGATGCTGATAATGAACTTGCTGTTGTTGCACCTGCTGCTGTAGGCTATTATTGTCGTACGGGATCGGTGGCGTGCATTCCTTAGGGTCGTCTTCTCGGGCCAGGCTGTTGCTCCTCGACCGGCGTTTCCTGAACGAATCGCCTCTATTGACGATGCCTGTAAAATAAACATCATTGTCGTATTATTGAGTTTTTGGGAAAAAATATTAATTGTGTTCACTGTTCACATAAAAAAAAAATTGTTATCTTAAAATAAAATGCATTTATTGTTCTAAAATGTATAAATTATTTTATAAAAATTTAATTTTTAAAAATTGTACACGATATCAATACGTTTTTTATTATTTAGTTCTTATTTATTTTTTACCATTAAAAACCATAATATGGGTAAAACCATTTTTGACAACTGACATCTTAAAATTCATAATAAGTAATAAAAGAGTGAAAGATTTTTTTAAACATTCTTTTAAAATACCTATTCTAACCATTCTTTTAATAATGACGATATGAAATCCTCTCTACTAATTGTTGTAGTTTTAGAAACTTTTACTTTTTCAATAATAGTAAAAATTGATTACATTTTAAACAACACATTGTATCTCAAAATAGTTATATTTGATACGGTTTTTACATTTTACCAGTTACCACTATCAGTTTATCAACAATATTTCACCTTTTGATGTGAAACTAAACGACCTAAGTCTGTACGAGTTTTCTGGATCTTCGGGTTCTGCGAGTTTTTTGTTTTCACCCGGCGGCACGTCTAAGAATGCTCCGGATTTCCTGTGGTTTGAGTTGACTTTCCTGGAAGATGGTTTCCGTTTGAACGCCGTTCCATCTGAAAAAAGAAGAACTTTATTTTTAAAACGATTTATACTCACCGAAGAGAAATACAGCGTATTCACGCACTAACATATTATATATATATACAAATATGAATGATAAATAAAACCTTAGTCGGCAATGGATCAATGGCAAGGCGTTTTGCCAAAGGGCCACTCCAGACATGTTTCTATATATAAATCCATGAACCGACGATCCTTTGTCAGTGGCAATAGACAGAGAGTAGAGTCGTGTGCGCATATACTACGGTTCAAGTTATCATATATATAAATATGAACATGATTTGGTCTTTCCGCACGCATAAGAGAGACGGTATATGAAGCAAGATGGATGCATTTTACACACATGCTATACGTGTCTTCACATATTTATTATAACAAATGTAAAATGTAGATTTTTGTATGTATAGAGGTTTCAGCGATTGAAGAGTCGTCCGGAAATCCGTTTTAAAAGCGTTGTAAAAACGTGTCGTTGCCAAACCAAAGATCTATTTCCAAGTCTATACACTCTATTATTATAATTTATATATTTTTTTATTCGTCAAAACATCGAATTCATATTGTAATATTCAATATGGATCGATATTTTGTTCGTCGTAGAAATGAATAATAATAATGATACTGAAAATAAAAGTGGAAACGGTAGAACCAAGCTAGTGCTCAATGTTTGTCAAACTTGAACGAAAATTTAGTAAAAATATTCCTAAGATTTAAATTATTTGAATGTAAACACCTATTATATTTGTCAACGATTTTTCAATTTTTATTTACATTAAACTGTCTACAATTATAAGATCCTAAATCACCAAACTGTATAGTGAGATTAGGTTATAGAGTTTAGAGTCCAGTGTACTAAATATGACGTCTTGATTAAATATTGCCAATATTGGAATATGTGAATAGAAAGATACATTCAAATAAATTTAGATAATATTATTTTAACCATTAAAACTAAAAGAAAATAATTGGGTAGTAAGAAACATTCAAATAAATCGTAAAAAGAATACGAGTCACATTAAAACAAGCAACATTTTTAGGGGGGGGGGGGGTCATATAATATATTTGATGGGGCCTTAACCCCGTCTCCGCCCATGGCACTACCGTTTTTGGCTTCCGTTTTCGCCCTCTGATAAGTGTACGATCTATAATATCGCGTAGGCTCTGATGATATACACAATACACTGCTGTTGTATATAGAGGTACATCAGTAGCGTGCTCGTTCGTATTTGGCTCAGCAGAGACGAAAAAACAACAATCGTTGTCGACGATTTTGGCACGTTCCCATTGTAAATCACCACTCCTACTGCGTGCGGCCGTGTTTCTGTTAATTGCCGTGCGTTGTATAATATTAAGTACAACGTATATAGGGTGATCTGTTCATTTGACTTCATTAATTTTCTAAATGGAAAATAATGATTTTTAAACCTATTTTATTATTCCGTAATCGATGCCGAACCCTTTTTTACATTATATACGTTGAGATAATATATAAAATAATATATCAAATATAATTTAATGAATAATTTTTTTTCTTATGTTTGAGAATTTTAAGTTTAGATCTACAGAGTAGCGAATCAAATTTTTTGCAGAATACCTATCAATCGATATTTCAAATTAAGAAGTATTCAATTTTTGTTCCCTATACAAATTAAAGGATAATTTATTAACTTAAAAAACGACTTAGATGAAAAAAGTAAAAGATAATTTTTTTTTTAACAAGTATTTATAATTTATATAAAATATATTTGGTGTAATATGCGAAAATACAAACAATGATTTAGGAAATACATAATTATGAATTATATAGGTGTATCTCCACATTGAAGCTGCGCAATGAACGTGATTCAAAATAGTTTAAAACGGAAAAATAAGCGAATTTAATCTTTTTTGGCGAATTCCGAGGTTTTTACCTTAGCGATAAGTAGGTAATGTGTGTAATAATGTTGCGTCTTGAGAAAAGACTGCGATGCGAATATTATATAATTTATGTAAGACAGTGTTTTTGTATTTACAGACTATATTATGCGTACAGTATAGGACTTGAGTTTTTATTGAAGCGCAATGTCAATGTACTGCCATATGACATCATCTATTCAGTGTGTAAACACAGCTCCATACACGCATTTCGAGGAATAAAGTTTATATATATGAAAAAAAAATATCTCGTTTTATTTAGAGATTTTATATAATATAAGCTTTTTTTTGGAATGCATTCTACAAAGCGCTTGGGTAATGTTTGATATCTAGATGTCTTGACTAGAAAATATTATTATTGTGATATCGTATTTTTGACTTGTAGAAAAAAATATTTTTTAAAAGTAATATAGACAAATTATATTAAAATTATATTATATTATATTATTATATTTAAAAAAAATTATTTATAAATAGAAGATTCAGGATATTGATTACTCTAAAATAGTTTCATATTTTTCATACAACTTTTTTATTTTCTTATAAATTAAGTATTAACTGAAACGTTTTTTTTTAGCATATTGATCTTCTCGATAATTGTATAGAGTATTTTTTCACCGTATAATTTGGTGTTATCAAATATTACTATCTGTTTTATTTGTCAAGGTATTTGAGTTGAGTATTTGGTTGGGTATAATTTACAATAAAAAAATATGTAATATACTACATAATATTATAGACATATATTATATTATTACTAGCTGTCCCTGTGCACTTCGTCGGCTAGTCGCCCGTACAAAATGAACTCGTGTTAAGTTTGGTTACCTATAATGCTAACAATGCTAACATTTAGCGTAAGGATAAAAACTATTTTTGGTTTTCTGATTTAGTGTGAAGATGATACTGACATATATCAATTTAACATAACTGTCCCGCCTAAAGTTCCATTTTTTCAATCGATTAACCGATTATGTATCATTTGTTAAAAATAATTTATTATTTGAATAATAATAATCGCAGAGCCCAAAACATAATAAGGAGATCATTAACCGGGATAAAAACGTTCCTATCTTATAACGGAGATAAAATTACAGAAATTGAGTAATATTTCAGAATGCATCGAGAACATCATATACCTACTTGTACTAGTCGAATACCATTTTTTCAAATATATTAGTTAGGTATTTTCGTATTAGTAGATATCTATCTTTATTGAATATTACTTAGAATTAATGTGACAAACTATGCAATTGGGGTTATAAAAAAAAAAAAAAAATAATAAATATAAATATATTTCTTTAATTTATTAATTATCAATATATCACTTAAGGTATACGTTAAATATTAAAAAATATTTGTGTAGTGCCACCCTTTAGACCTATGGGTATGAAAAATAGTTAACATCACTCTCTCAGATTTATTGAATATACACACAACATTTTCCATTGTGATACGAGTTTTTTATATATTAGATTATATTATATTATCGATGTATTTTTATTTTATTTTTCATGATTAAATTAAAAATAAAAAACTTGTAAACTAAATAGAAAAAGTATTTGAATGTTATTCGAGTATTTTATAAAATTGATATAATTAACAACTTTTTCAGTAGGAATAATTAATAAACGTGTTATTTAGTATGAGCTTATAAAATATTATAAATAACATATTCAGATTTTGTATAAAAAAAAAAACGTCATTATTACGGCGCGGCGCTTAATGAACGAGATTGTATTTTAAAACTGTAGTATTAACTGATTTGAAGATTCTTTTCTGGACAATTTAAGATGCCCGCATAATAGAATCTTAACATTTTATATTTTCTTATTTAGGGTGTGTTAGTTAAGCCACTGTCATCTTTTGATTTTTAAGCAACGTCTACAGGAGAATATTCAACGAATCGTTTAAGAAATTATTAGCATAATTTTATACGTTATGCGTACAAATTATAATATATTGCTACGGTGAGAAACTATTCATAGAAATCAGTTGTAGATGATTTTTACAAAACAGACTCATTTTTATTTTAAAAGACATACAATTGTTATTTATACCTATTTTGATCATACTATGAAGTTATAATATTTGAACACTTCGAAGAATTTTGTCTTTTACGATTATATGCAAAAATAATTGCTGAGTCATAAAATAAAACCAAAAGTTTAAAATAAAATATTTACATTATATAATATTATTATTATATTTGCTTACATCGCATTAAATTCTTACATACATTATAATGTTTAGCAGTTGTCGTATTGGCGTCGTCACAAAGATATACTTTTTACGAACCCAATGCTCACGTCCCGTTATACACGTATAGCTACAGTGTTATACTTAATATTATATACGAGTTATACAAACTGACGTAAAACTATAAAACATCTTACCTACAATAATTGCCGTTCAAAAAAAAAAATTAAAAACTCTGTCATTGCAGTAATAAAAATTGCCTTTTTGCGTGCCAAAAATCCGTCGCGTGTAATCGTCCGAATCTACCAGAGTAAATGAAAAAAAAATTCGTATCCGAAAACCGGAATTAGAATGTGCGGAGGGTGTTTTCTTAACGTGTTTTCGGACGAATGCATACAAAATTAAAACAACGACCACTGCGAGTAGGTAACCGAGTAAATTATATACGAACGTTTTTCTCGTCCATTGGACTGCAAAAATACGTCAACGAGGAGACGGTGTGGTGGTGGAAAATGGAATAAAAAGTTCACCGGCGCTTATCGGATGGTTTCAATCGGTGAACCGACTTTTTCACCGGGGTCATTTGCCTACTAAATGCGACGGTGCAACAGGCGTTTTTACAAACAAAACGGGAATTTGACAAACGTGTATTTTCTTTAACATATTATTATAATTTTTCTGCCGAAGGTTTTATCACCACAGACGACGATAATACACATCAAATCAATAAAGTATACACGACTACTTCTTCTCATATGCTGCTGATAGTTTTTCGCTTCTGGTCGTATAATATATGATTATATTATATTACGATTTTCTATATGTGTTTAATAGTAGCGAGTTCGGCGGATTATTCTCGTGAGCGGAAGTATAATATTTTACGACCCGCGAGGGGCATTATAATATAATGTATGGAATAAAATCGTTTTTCCGCCTACCGATTTTGCAGACACTGCCAAAGTCTCCGTTGGCCGATTTTCTATTTCTACGACGCATATTATTTTACACACGTGTATTATATTATATTTTATAAACGCGTGACGACGACCCGACAGTAGTTAAATTAATCTCGCAAAGTTTTTATGACTATTTTATCGGATGCAAACGTATAGTATCTTATATTTAATATGTATACGATAGCTCATCTGTATTTAACTAACTTGGTTGATTTTCTAAGTAGATTTTTTGAAAATTAAGTTGATTTTTATAAATAGGTGTATTAAATCTTATACAATTTATAACCATAATCGTTTTTAAATTTCTAATACCCACGTATGCTGTGTCCACCCTACAAACGGACAACAAGTTTGTGTTCAGCATTTTAAAATTTATGTTTGTTAACTGTAATATTACAATGAACTGACTTATTAAAAAACTAGAGTAAATTTTCTTACATTATATTTTGTATTATTTTGTTGGTTTTTACAGTATTTTAATTTTTATACAAGTTATGATTATTTTTAAATATTAATATTGGACATATTAATTATCACTCGGTTAACAACTAAAATATTGTAAAAAATCATCGAGAGAAATTAGTTAATGTGGTAGATTACCGAAACTGGAGAACGGATTTTGTTATTTGGGGTCTTGTTAGATTCACATAGGCTAGGAGAAGTGCTGTGAAGATTTTCAGAACTTTATCTTCAATTTTTCACTACAAAGCTATAAAGCTGAAATATATAAAAAACGCCCAATAAATTTTTTTTTAAAGCTCTGTAGTGAATTAACTATAAAAGATAAAGTTCTGAAAATCTTCACTGCACTTATCCTAGCCAATGTGAATATAACAAGACCCTAAACAACAAAATCCGCTATCCGGTTTCAGAGATCTATCTGACTAAATAAAAATGAAAATAAAATACATTATACATACATTTGCATACAATTAATACATTTCTAAAAATTGAAAATCAAGAAAGTTTACACGCCGATCTCTGACTTGGCAAGCGTTTTTATCTTATTATTATTACCTTGGGGCGAAGACTCGTGGAGTCTCGGATCGCTGTAACCACTGCGGACGCTCGACCTACTGTCGCTGAAATACTGGCCGTGTTGGGCGCCCACGGCCGCGGCCACCAACGCCTTTTTCCGGATAGACCGGCCGCCACTGGTACGGGCGCTCTGCGATCGAACAGCCGGCCGACGGCGCTTGTTGTCCTCGGCGGCCGCTATGGCGGCTGCACCGCCGACGTGCCTGTGTGGTGGAGGTGTGGACGCGGCCGCATTGGCGCAGGCCATCAGGTGTTCGGTGCTACCGGGTGGGAACCCGAACGCGCATATGGACGCCGATCGAGCCTTGTTGTACAGCAGACCGTTTTCCTCGGCCGCCATCTTCTTTATCAGCAGCCCTAGCCAGCAAGGGCGTAATAAGTAATTATTAATTGGATATTATAGTCATCACTTATAATAATATAAGAAAAACTTAAAATGTACTATATGTGCGGGTTCAGGGTTCAGACCCCCCCTCCCGAAATTTTTTTTTGAAATAAGATTGAATATGTTTAAATGCCTATTATATTTAAAACTTGTATAATATAACATATTTATACTCTACACCCCCCCCCCCACCCCATAAAAGGCTACGGGCTTGTATATGTCATAATATTATGTATATTATGTAAAATTTAAATGTATTGTACGATATTAATATTTTGATCTATTAATCCAAATGTCATTACTCATTACCTTTTCACCACACATATACAAAAATACGTACGCACCCTGCTGTAATTTTAATATTTTTAATTTATTTATATCGATTTTCGGATCTTGAATTTTATCTCGCCCTTAAAAACTAATACTAAAAAATCTCAACATTATAATAATATATACTTTTAAATTATGCGATTTAATCGACATAGCTTACAATCTACTTGTCAGGCCTCATTATTTTTATTACGTTTATATATTTTTCTGTTGGGGCTAAGATTTATAAATTATAAAGTAACATTATCATAGATTATAGATAGATATAATCGTTCTTTACGGGCTGAATATGTAGGTAGGTGGTGGATAGTGAAGGAGCCAATATGTTTGAAAGTAAAAACGATATCGCTGTCCGGAATAAAAAATTGATGTTTCGAATTTGTCCAACAACCGTTTAAAGACGCTGTAAAATATATATATGGACCACTGAAAAATATTGTTACGTGACGTATTGCGATCAATTATCGTGCAAAGTATATTGTATACGATGTTCGCTTTGACGGATAATAAATTTAAAAAAAAAAGCAATAAAACGTCAAGACTTAAAAACTAGATTTATAAAAATAAAAAAAACTAGTGCATATTAACAAAAGTATTATTGATATTATTGAGAAAAAACATATATTTTATTACTATGTTATTCTGGTGTAGTGTGTTTACAATACTAAATCAGCGATTGAAGCACGTGGAATTATATCGATTTTAGTAAACGATAATTATTCAAAAGAAAAGGATAAACAGTAATTTTGATTAAGTGATGAAAAAAGTTAACAGGATACCTATTATTATGTTTACAAATGTTTGACCCCAAATTGTCATTTTTTTTTATATATATCTTACACGTTGCTCCTAGCTGCGTTTTGTTAATTTTTTTGGCTCACCGTATATTTTTGCTAAGCACTTAGATTTATTATGCAATTTGACGAAATACAATTAATTATAAAGGACGATATATAATAACTAATATTGTTTTGGAGTTAGGTGTATTATATAATAAGTTTATCAAACCAGACTATGTTTGACCGTGTACCGTGTAATATAATCATTTATGATGACGGACGGTACTTAATATGTTTGTTTGACATCTATTCTGTCAGCAGATTTATATAAATTATTATGCGAAACGTCTATAACTTAGTTGCTTCATAGTCCGAAAACTCGAATTCATGAATTATGTAACTATATTTTTTTAATTTTTTTTCGTCAAATATAGCTACAGTAATAATTAAGAATTATCTCGTTAAATTTTATATTGGCTGTTTGGCGCGAATAATAATATGTAATGTACATATTTTATGGTATTGTGTTTTTTTGTTATAGTCGTCATAAAAATGTTAAGTACACATAGTATTGTATTTGAATTACTATAGTTTTTATATTTTTGATTTTTAATTGTTTGAATGTTTTTCTGAAATATTTTTAACTCTGTTTACGCGTGTTATTGGCGTTCGGCGCACTTATTTACAAGGGTTTCTATCACAACCGCGCTATGGTCATACAAATATTATTTTGTTTTTATGTTTTTTATTCTTTATTTTGACCGATGTAAACTTTAGTATAGTTTCTTGTTGAATAGAACTAATATCGATATGGTTTGAATTCGCTTAGTCGAACATTTAACATATTTTTTACTTAAAAGTTAATATTATTATTGACAGTAACTTCTACACTGCGTGTAAATTGTTCGTCATTCGACAACTTTGTTTTTTATTTTTCAATTCTAAAAACGGAAGGAATTTTGAACTATTTTTACGCGTGAAGAAACTGTGTGGGATTGAAAATATTCGGTGCTCACTATGTGCGTTGTCAACAAAATATTATTTAGAAATCCCTACATTGAAGCAGCACCAGCAGCAGTTGACTTTTCTTTGTCGTATAATATAGTTTCATCATAAAACCTTTTATTAAAAATAAAATGAATCTCTAAGCGCGATGGTATTATTTCATCACCCTATCATTAAATTTAAAGACGTTAATATTTTATAAAAACAGATTATTTATATTAATTATATTATATGTACAATTGTATATTTTCGTCTGAATTTATCATCGAGAAGTCAAACACACAATTATTGGCCGAGAAAATGAAACAATAATATGTACATGCATGTATTAGAGATTAAAAAATAATAATAAATCGCTTTTAATTATATTATTAACTTACTGTTTGTGATACAAGTATAATGAGTATATTATTGTTCATTTGGCGTAAATGTTACATGTAAGATAATTTTTAATAGATTCTAGATACTCATGTATAGGTATCGTATTATATTATATTATATTAATTTGGGAGAGTTTTGTTTTTAATTTATTTGAAAATTTATAATGTTTATGAATTCACATTATGTATTGTAATTACAATTTTAAAACTATTTTTTGAAATTATATAACCGAGTGATTTGAAAAGTTGTACAATATTATAGTGTATGAGTTTTGTAAATAGTAATTTGAGTAAAAGAAAAAAGCTAATGGAAGAGACTTAAAAAAAAATATACAATCACTATATGTTCTAAATGCATTTAGAATTTAAAACGTTAACTAGTGCCAACTGACAATTACCGTTTCGCCTAAAAACATGCATATGACTGGTGAGATTGGTTATACATTTAAAAATAAGCTTATATCCACCGTTTAACGACGCCAAAAAAAACAAAATAATTTTCCATGTTATAAAAGTACTAAATCAATAAACATTTGAATTTATTAATTTATTGTATATTATATATTTATTTGCTACATTTTGGTATAAACAACAACAGTGCAGGGGTGGTAACTGGTATATTGTTGAATATTTAGAATTGTATTATAATAATATTTAAATTTTTACCAGATATGTGAATTTAATGCAATTAAGTGTTTGTTTTTATACTCTCTAGAAATAATTTTAGTTAAACAATTAGTTACGCGTTCACTTAATACTACAGTACAGATGAAGTGCAATTAAACTTAATATATATTTTTTTTTTTGTATAAAATATTGTCTATAAATACCATTATGATTAGTAATATTTTTTACTTATAAATAATAATTTATATATTGTATTATATTAATTAATATTTAAAAAAAGTTATTTTGAATAAAATTACATGTTTTTATATTTTTATTGAATAAATGTTAAATAATTTATTGGGTTTATAGTACGTTAAATTCACATCTCTACATGGTATATCAAAAACATTTGGTGAACGTAATATATTTATGTAATATATATTTAACCAAAAACTCATAAGGACGTATATTATACAATTATAATAAATGAGTTGCACACCAAAAGATGATGAAAGAATATCATTAGGTTGATATATTTTAATTTTTAATACAATGAATTACAAATTTTAAACCGAGTGGTTCAGGTGTTGCTGAGAAATTAATTTTATAATACACTCATCGTCTTACGACTTGACTTAATATGACGTCAAACGGCATTATACAAAGTCGGAGCGCATTACATGCACTCGCCGTAGAGACCGCTGTACGAGTTTTATAGGTACCTATAATACAGTAGGAAGAAGGACGATGCACTTAAAAATTAAATAACCGGTCGTGCTGGTTGAAGAATCAGTTTAGGGTAAGAGCAAGAACGGTTATATTTTTTTATTTTTGGCATAAACATCGCGTAATATAATTTTTCCGACGTATAGACGAAACTTATTTGGCAAACCGTTTTCAGGTTGAGGTCAAGTGTCTTACATCGAAGAAATTACACATTGGCCTTGCCGAGTTCATAACGCCGTGTAGGAAAAAAAATACATAATGGCACCGCCAAAATATCGCATTTTCTCTGTTAGCGTATGTATTATTGGATGCACGTCTCGTCAGAAGATCACAGGTGTTACACGTCATACAAGTTTTAAGTTGTAAGTGGTACAATGTAATTAATAATTATATTATCATTATATTATATACTATTTGTATTATTATAAAGACGTTACAAAGAAACTAGGTACTTAACGATTTTATTCAAAAACACTACGAACACTTGAGTAAAATTTACAT
This sequence comes from Rhopalosiphum padi, assembly GCF_020882245.1. NCBI lineage: Eukaryota > Metazoa > Arthropoda > Insecta > Hemiptera > Aphididae > Rhopalosiphum > Rhopalosiphum padi. Next base: position 2,492,873 of record NC_083598.1, on the reverse strand, counting down.
AATAAGTACTACTGAAGAATCCATTTGATATCTGCAGGCTTCACAAGTTTTTTATATTAAGCTAAATATTTTATTAAATATATATATTAACTTTAAATATATATAAATAGTTTATTGTATTAATAAGCTTTTAAAATAAAGATTGTTTCAATATTTTTTGGAAAAATATTTTGCTTTAAAATAAAATTAAATAGGTAAACATTTTTTTATTGAACTTTAAAGTTCTAAATGTACACAAATACTATTAATAACTTTTCTTTTTAATACCATAAATATAAACTTTCAGAACGGTAGTTGCAATTAAATGGGTTACACCCTTTGTTATAGTAAGTACTAATTATAATTGATATAAGTAAAAACGTAACTATTTATAATTATTACTTAAATATTATATATTATACATAATATTATAATATAATACATCCTGATTAATAAACTATTAATACGCGTGTCATAATCTACCACGAAAAAAAATATTACTATGAAAACTGATAAATTACCTACAGATCATGTACATGGCGCGAACGTGTTGAACTCGATTTATATCGTTGTTAAAAATATTGAAAAACATTTGGACGATCAATCAAGCAAAAATCAGAAGCGTATAAACCGTTTATAGAGCTATTTTTATACCTGTATGTTGTGTTTACTCTTTATATATACGTATAAAAGTTCAAATCGTAATTAATTGAAAAATTGTGGGTTATTTTCTCTCAAAAATACAAAACAAGCGCGCAACAATTGCTTGAACGTCATGCGCGATCGAAATTTCACCATCTCAAAATAGTCTGATAGAGAGTACTCCCATACCTCATTTAAAACTTTCAATGCGTTTTCAAACAATTTATTTTTATTATTTGTTACTTATACAATATGTACAGTTATTAGGTTTCTTTTAATGTTTTCAAAACATAATTTTTTTTAAATTTTCGATGTAATGATTTTGAAGTTAATTCAAACTTGCACTAAATCGAACTTATATTTCATCTTGAACTAAAATATATTAAAAACTAATATAATGATATTATTATATGCACTGTCTATTTTTGTTGATGACGAAAAATACAAAAAGAATAGAATATTTGACATACATTAATTCTATTTTATTTATCATTGTTATGTCAGGAAACTTTCTTCAACAAATTAAGTTAAAAATTTGAACAGTTTGTAAAAATGTTTACATAGGTAATTACAATATCGTTTTTATATTTAAATTGAGAGGTGATTTATAGAAAATAATGAAAACCAGTAAACAAATCGTTCTAAATAAAGGGCTTATTTAAATTCAGGGGGTATTTTTTATCTCAGACAACCCCATATAGAGGACTCTTATTTTCACTATAAAACTAGGAGACTTAAATCATAGATTATTATATTAGCGTTGGTTACCTGTAGCATACGAGTGTGCTTGAATCCGCTAATCGTACGCGTTATACGTACCGACATCAGTGTAAGCGTAATAATCGATATAATATTTCACAATCAAAATGATGTGATTATGAGGCAACAAACGCAGCATACACCAGAATGTTTCCCATTTTCGGGTGAAAAGATGATTAGCAAACAGATCAATCTAAATAAAGGGTTCTGTAAAATCCTCGGGGCATTTAAACCGGAAAACCTCACACAGTAAACCCGTCACTCCACCATAATATTATTAGGAGACTTAAAGGTACTATTACTCCTGTCACCGTTACCCGTGTAATCCGTGTTCAGAATTTTCTCGTTATTCACCAAATTAAATAATATCGATCAGGTAAAACGATTTCACTATAGTCATTACTCATTATTATAACCATTTTTATTTTTTTAACTAACCACCTAACTCACGGTCGAATCGTTGCATATTAGTTATCTACAATTTGTTGTTATAATACTATGAAAACGAGTTAACTCGCGACACGGTTTACACGAAATACGGCGGAATTGCAAAGCAGTACATCTACCTCAATCGCTAATCATTATTAGATCGGCCATCGTTACCTGCAGCGTGCGCGGGTGCGCGAATCCGCTTCTCCGCGACCACCGATCTTACAATCAATTTTTTTTACACCAAAAACGGTAAATATGACGGCGACTTGCAGGTCTCGTCGGGTCAGCGGACGCTATAGGACGTGAAGAATACCCGCCTGCCGCAGTGAGCGACCGCGGTAACCGCGCAGTGAGCGACTGCGGTAACCACGCGCGGTTTCGCCGCCGGAGAGACGCCGCGTCGATAAGCCGCTGTGATACCGCGGTCACGGGCGTACTCGTATATTATACGCGCGCACGCCGTCGTCTCGTAATGCGTTTCGATTGTACGCTCAAGTACAACTCCAAACACGAAAGACAAACTACTGATGCGGCGCTGCAACGGCCGGTACGGACGTCGTCGGTCCGCTGCAAGTGGCCGCCGTGACGAATCGTCATCGTCGGGCCTGCGCGCGTCCGTCTCGCGGTTTCCCGTGCTCCCCGCCGTACGCCGTCCCGTTGGTCGGTCGGTCGGGCGTTTATAAATAATCCACGCGCGTATGCGGCGGCCCGTCTTCTCGCAGCGCGTTTAATTTTAAATATTTTAATCCATTTCGAGTTCGCCAACCCGGTGGCGGGCGCCGCCGAGTCGTTGTCGTCGTCGCCGTACGTTACATAATAATAATAATAATAATAATAGAATAACAGTAATAACGAAATATTTTAATGTGTACAATATTATTATGAAATTTACGTCGTCACGTCAGCGCCACGCGTTTTTCAACCGAAAACGTTTTTCACGTGCGTCTCTTCCCAACGTTGTCCGCGAGAATCGCATATATTATTATCACGACGAAGCTTACCTCATTGATAAAAATAATAATAATAAGTCAAGTTTTTTATTGTGTATACGCACAAAGAAATTTAGGAGTTATATTCGCCCATGTCACAAATGGGCTAATATTTAAAGTCAGTGGCTAATGATTTCGAAATTACTCTGCGAGAGCTTTAACTCAAAAACATTATTACATCATGACGATAATCGGAATTCATGACGAAAATTGAGAAGAAATCATATCGAAATTTGTTAATGGCATACAAACATTAATAGGTGTCATGTTAACAATCTGCAACTTATACGAATCTAATACGCATCACATTTTGTGAAATGATGTCGCACTAAGCGATACCAATCGATTACGCGAGGCTCACAATACAATACTTATGACTAGTCGACTAAGACGCGCGAAAAACGAGTTTTAGAAAATTTAGATAGTTATTGTATTTTGCTTTTTCAAACGAAAATTCTAAATTTATTTCTGGTTTAAGATTTAAGCGATAATTATTATGATTTTGAAAGAATATATTATCACGTTTTTCACTAATCGTTTAAATTCGGTGTAAGACGCCTGGTGTACACGTCCTAATTGTCTACATCGATCATTCGAATATCGCAACGCATTGTACTGTAATTCATAATAAATCATGTTGACCGTAACATTTAGATATTTTTACCGCCCACGCAAAATTTTAAGTGGTTTTAATTTAGACGCGACACTTCTTAAGTAAAGCTAAACCAAGTGCATTTCATGACATCAATCATTTTTTTTCTAAAATTTTAATAAATACTTACACGATACCAACTACATTGGTAGGTATACCATTAACGTATCGTTTTGTAGTAAATTTTCTGTAAATGAAAGAGAGAGAGAAACAAGGAAAGATATAGATGGTCAAATTATAATTACCTGATTTCTTTCAATACTCACCGGTGCCTCAAACCTGTGTAATTTATAGAATCATAAACCTACTATTATTATATCAGAAATAAAAATACAAGAAAATAATAAGCCAATAAAAATATAAAATATATTATTATCTCAATTATTTATTATTTGTTGTTGGCATACATTAAATAAATTTTTATTTTAGATATTTTTTCTGTATAATAGATAAGCTTTTCAATCATTATACAATGCAACTGTTATATTGGTATTTCATTGATATAATTTTCAAAATATTTTGATTCTATTCGTGATGTTTATAGATAGGTATTTGATTTTTTTTTTTTTACTTTTTTAGTGTGTTTTTATGATTACATTTTTATTTGTGAGTAAAAACCTTTTTTTTTGTAACCATCCATAGAGTGTAAATTCACAATTTTGTTTATGGGCGTTTGAAGTTAAATTTATATTTTATTCAAAGTATAATAATAATTTATCAACAACTGATGTATTGATATTATATTATTATATTTAATGAATATTGACCATAGAAACATAAAACATTTTAATATTATTTCAAAAATAATTTATTATAATATTTTGTCTATGTACAATTCTATTGAATGACTACCTAATTTTTTATATAAATGTAAATTTAAAATTTCCATATTTTTAATTTTTGATTAAGTTTTGATGAATTTTTTATATCACTTATTTTTTAAATTAATATACATTGTATATATTTTTGTTTTTTTTTTATAATAATAATAAAAAAAAAGTTATGATAATGCATTTTAGGCTTGAGCCAAACTCTAAAACACTTATTATCAGGTTCATAAGTTATAAGTAAGTCGTAAAGAAACCTAAAAATTTCAAAATTACCTATATTTAATATTTATACCCATAATATCTTATTTATATTTAAAATTTTGATGAAATTACAAAAAACTGAAAAAACATTGATTTTATTTATATTGTTGTAATTCAGGAAATCTTGTTTATTAGGACTTGAACATTTTTCGTCATTATTATATTTTATTATTGTTTGTAAACATAAATATTATTTCAAAAAATGCAATTTGATTTTATGCCATTTTTGCCATACACGCCGTTATACTGCAGTGGTACTTTCATATTAACTTTATATGTTAATAAGAATTATTCAAACACTCATATAATATTGATTTTACCAAAAATTAATTAAGCTAAGAAATTAATTATAAAAAATAAAAAATAGACTACAATCAGATGTTATATAAGTAGGATATAGGTAATAAAATTTCTTTAGAATTTAGACTGACAGGACCATTTATATGCACATTGCACATGAATATATAATTTTTTATCGTTTAACTCAAATCTAACACATTCAATACAGTGACTACTGACTAACCCATTGACACTCAACTGAGAAAGTACCACTATTTTTTCATTTATTAGGAATTTTTCCTTAGACTTTTTTTTACCGTTTAATACATGGCATAAACGAGACCGAATCGAATTTCACATGTGAATGATTATTTTTATCCATTTAGAGTTTGCCAACTCAACACCGCACCGATTCATCGTCGTCACGTTGTATAACGATGTGTGTGACAACGACGACGACGGCGTAGTAATAATATTTATATCGTCGATGACGCGATCGTAGGTCCACAGCTGTACACCACGATTACGCATCCGTTTTTCACGGAATAGAATTATTTAAACAATTCCGTATCTCGTAAATGTTCTATATGTATAATTGATATAAATACTATACAAACTGAGTTGGTTGAAATGGATATGTGATACGTCTTTCGATTATTTTCTTTTTTTGATACTAATAATTGTTAACAAATTTAAGTAATATTAAACTTCGATAACATTGGGTGAATTTACTCGCTACATATCCGTGAATTAAGTCACACATGAGCGTGCATGAAACGACTATTCCAATTTTTACACTTGAACGATTCAGCTCGCTCGTTCTCTTATTTAAAAGTCGTGTCTAAAGTTCTAGCGCACTAAATTTTGCTAACCATCACGAGTTAACGACTATTACTCGAAATTATTTCACTAGTCAGAGAATTAAATAGCTAGTGATTAACGAACAAGTATAACGATCGTTTACTTTATTTATAGATGAATGGATGATCTGCTATAGTCTTCAAAACGCGAAAACTAGGCAAACAATGAGCGAGAGAATTTGACCAGTATAATGAAGGCTTACAAGTATACAAGTATATACGTCATCCACTTATTTTTAAGGGACACTAAATAAAAATTAAAAAAAAAAACAACATTAAAACTGATTATAATTTTAAAAGTATAAAATACATTTGAAATAAAGACATTTATAAGTCATAATCAATGGAAAACTGTGTTAATTTACCACGTAAATATACGAAACTGTATTTAACCCGTCGTTGGTGACGCTATGAGCATTCCGCTCACACAATTGCCATTTTAAGAACCACTGGTTTAAATATTATTGGATTTTGATAATATTATATAAATGCTCCCTTGAGTTATTTACGAAAATGATTACGGAAAAACATTAAAAGTTATAAATAAACTTACAAAGTTATCGGAGTCCAATGTTGCCGTATACGTAATAATACCGTGTAGTTAGTGTTGTACTCGCCCGTCACTGATCGCCTTACCGTATATTTTATAATTATACTGTTTTTATTTTCGGTTTATTATCTTGTTATTTTATTATTATCTTATTAAATAATTATACTATAGCAGTCTAATATTGAAATTTGTCAGTACCATCGTATATTTGTATGCTCACACGTGTATTTTAATAGGTGAGTGAAACGCTAACACGACAATAACGGTGTAAAAATATTAAGTCACCAACGACGGGTTAAAAAAATATTTGAGTGGATATACCGCCACGGTATTAAGTATATTTTATTATATTTACAATAGTGAATATGATGTTTTATACATCATATAATATATATATATATAAGGCGAAGAATAACTCATTTTTTCTTAAATACAATAAATTATCTCTTGTGATATAGTGGTCGTATTTTTTTTATGACAATTCCAAAAGTCAAAACTTATTATTAATGCCGACTATTTATTTCTATCACTTCATACTAATGGAATTCCATTAAATATTAGAGTTTTTAAGTAGTTTGTAATAACACTGATTACAGATCTTATAGTGCTTATTATTTATATTTAAAACAAAACCATAACTGTTAGTAAGTTATTACATGAAAAAAACAACTGTCTGTGTTATTAATTGTCTATATACACTACAATATCCATAGTATGTTTTATTACTGTTAGTTATATTTTGTTATACAAAATAGGTAGTTGAAAGTGTTAGGTTTATTATAAGAAAAAACTCGGCAAGTGGGTACCACTCTTCTGTACATTAGGTGTCGAGGGGATCACTGTAATGGATGTGTTAAATATTAATTTAATGATATATCATTGTATACGAAAAACGATTTTGAGCAGGTATAGTTTATTAGCCTATATCACTTAGTATAACACGTAATATGTTTTTTGATATACTTATTTAAGTTATTTTTGTATTATGGTAGGTTGATATACAATTTTACATTTATTATATTCTAATAGTATTTAATTAAGGCTATACAAAAAATCGTCTTTATATATTTTTCGATTTTATGGTTTCAGTATAACAGTATAAGCTATTTTTGATGAATCTTGTATTAATTTTTCAACATTTATATAAATGATAAATAAAATTTTTATGCATTTCAAATTACAAAAGAGTTTGTAATTTTTTGAGATTTTGACGAATTGCTTAAAATTACATTTTTTAAATGGATTTAAAAAAATGTGTGCTTATTATGTATTGTTATAATTTTTATACTGATATGAATTTATGTGGATCTTGTATTAAATTTTCAAGAACTTTGACTTAGTGAATAATTTTAAATTGACATTTCATGAAAAGAAACTAAATAAATTTAAAATTTAAACATTGGCTAAAAATTTCAAGTATCTACGGTAACTATAGTTTTCAATAACCAACAAATATGTTACTGAAAGAAATATTTATTATATATTTATATGGGTAATATCCTTTGTCACAGAAATTTGAAATTCAAACCGTTATAAAAAATGAATTTAACTCCGGTAGAATTATTTTTTTTTAACATAAGTCACAATACGAATAAATAACCTTATATTATTTTATTTCAAAACCTAGGTATAAAACTAAAATCTACCTTTGTAGATTTTAACGAATTTATCAACATTTTAACTTTAAATGCTTATAAAAAACTATTATGGTTTTAAATTTTCGATATTTTTTAATGAAAAATAAACAACTTACGAAGAGTGTTTTATTAATTTTCAATCATTCCCACCCAGCGTGGAAACGATATTTCTGGAAAAAAACTAAAAAATAAAAATTTCTTATGCCTATAAAAGCTCATAAACAGTCAAAAAAATTTGAAAATATTATCATAAATAAAAAATGATTATAAAATAACTTTATGAGAATTGCATGTATTTTAAGTTATTTGTATTCAAGTTACACCTAAAAAACAAAATCGATGTTTTCAAAAAATGGATTTGATTAAAAATTTCTAATTCCTAATTATAATATAAAGTACTAGGAGTTTTTTTTTTACTTTTGACCCTCCAAAGTACCAACTAGATCCAGTTTTCTACTAGAAACCTGTCTTCCATTTAATAAAACTGAAGCATTTTATTGACTGCTTACACACACACACACACACAAACACACACAAACAACACATCATTGTAAAATCAATACATTCATCGCTTTCTTCAGAACATAAAGCACTGTAAAAAAAGCATATCATATATTTACTCAATTTTGATTCTTAATTTAATGTACCTATAAATAAATATATTTATATTTATTATACGATTGGATTTGTGTACAAATAATATAATAATAAAAATACGATCATAACAGTTTATTTTTTAGATAGCTGAAAATAAATAATTAATACGCCGATGGTCGGTTCCCACATAACGGTACACAAATATTATTTATAACTTTAATAGCTGAATAGATTAATTCTTTCTATATTTATAAATTGATAGTAATAAAAATATGATTCAATTTAGTATATCGTGCTTGGAAGTTTCTAAAAAATGGATAATAATAATAAGCGCAAACGTAAATGATAATATTGACGATAATCTTTATGAAAAAAAAATTAAAACTCATGTTACCGATAAGTAAGTAGTATCTCAACATTTTCGCTTTTTAGTAACTAAATTTAGCCCCCTTATATTTTTTTAAGATTTTCAAGAAATTTAAGGTTATTTATGAGAGAAAATTATAAAATGTAAAACGTAATTCTTAATCAGGATATCCGAAAGGTATGTGTTATGTGAACATTTAAGCTTCATGTATGAATTTTGAATTGTAAATTTGTAATAAAATTAAAATGATTTGGCCTGTTCTATGTTTATAATTTTAGCCCGCCTTCTAAACAAAGTAAATTTACGCCTATGGGTACCTTAGTCAATTTATATTTGTGCTAAACTTTTGTTTTCAGCATAAAACTAGTGACATAATCAGAATTCATTTTTTGAGGGGGAGGAGTATGGCCACCATGTACAACATAAATTTCGTTTATGGGGTTTCAATCTTATAAATAATTAATTAAATAGATATATTAATTATATATATATATATACAAAGTAAATTATTATGTTCTACGTTGCAAAACACACGCTTAAAGACGGCTCGTTATCGATCATCATCATTACCGATAGTTCTGATGAGAACACATAATAGGTAAAGGCGTTCCATTCAAAAAGAAATATTAATCTTGTTTATGTTATTGAAATTGAAATAAATGACCAAAAGTGCTAGGCATATGCAGTAAATATCTATTTATATATTAATTATTCTCTAAGTTGATTCCAATTTATGATTATATTATATAGTTTTTAATTATTTTTTTTTTAATATTTCTGTGCAGTCTAAGTAAAGTAAAAACATAATTATAACTATAGAGTTCAAGACTTAGGTAATACGTAGTAAAAATCCTTAACATTTAGTAATGCGCACAAATACGAATCAACCTATATGGTTGCGAGTAGGGTAATTATTTTATTTCAAATATTTTCTGCCCTATGTCGGCCTAGTGTGGGAATCTCATTTCTCAATCAATCTGGTAAAGATTTGAGGAGGTCCAAAACATCGAAATCCCATGTACATTACAGTTTTCCCATATTTTTCCTTAAATAGAATTCTTATAACTTTTGCTCAAATCACCATCGTTCAACAATCTATTTTAAAAACAGTAAAATACTATTTTACCGAAACTGTAATTTAAATAATGATAAATTATTATTATTTTAATACCGTGTTAATTAATAATTTTTTTTACATAATTTTACATAATACAATTACATATTAATATATTTTACATAACAAAATTTTAAGTGCATATTTAAGTATATATTTAAAAATAAATACATATTTTATAACATATTACAGTATTTTTATAAGCATATTTTGAGGATTTTTGTGCATATAAATCCGGTCCCTAATGATAATATAAGTAACCTAGTCCAGTCAGTTTAAACTGGAATTTAAACAGTAATTGATCAAAAATCACATCCTTTGGATCCAATCAAAATAAACTAATCCCAACACTACTCAAATTATACAACTTGTCATAGGCAATTGTCTGAAATAAGTACATTGATGCATTATTGTTGTCGTTATACAAAAAATACAAAACGATTAATTTCCACTAAATTAATTTTTTTTTTATTTTATTCAATTTTTGTTGACTGTTAAATGTATATTATCACATTATTAAAAGTTATAATATATATTTATTATTATTATTGTAATTATATATTATATTTACTAATTTATAATATCGTGTGATAATTTAAATATATTCTATTGTATATATATATATATATTTATATATATATACCTACATATTAAACATAATATATTTTCTTGATGTTTAAAAATATTAAAACGATGAAGCTTTAAAGTAGTCAGGACAAGTATTTATTATATTTTCTCAGTAGATGAGCGTTATGCAATTGGTGTGCGTGTGGGATACATTTTTGTCAAACTATACTATTTTGGTGATCGATTACTTACGTACTGGTGTATCAAATCAATCCCCATCATCTTATTTTGTGTTTTAAGTGACTATAAGATAGTATGACCCAGGTCAATATGAAAAATCCAAAAAAAGTTATATAATATAACGCATAAGTATTAAATACTAATCACCTCAAGCACGGTCACTAAATATTAAAATATGAAATTAAAATTACTAAAATATAAATCTCTTGTGTAGATACAAGTAACTTTTACATAGTTCACTTTTTTTTAGTTGTAAAAACTAATGTATGAAAAATTATCATCTTGCATTTTCATAATAGCCTTTTTTTTTAATACGTAGAAGTATATATTATATTATGCAAGCTATAAATCATGATTTATACACTAAATATATTTATGTATATTATGGAATAAGAATAATTGTCTTTGAAATTCAAAGAAACTATTAAAAGCGCCTAACTAAAATAATTTAAACTTATTTAAGATATCTGGATTTTCTTATGGGGTCATAGACCATAGTTACTCATATATCTGTACATTTAGATGACTGAACAGTATCAAACATTTTTAGTAGTGAAAAAATTATGTTTTTTGTTATAATTTTTTTTTTAACACTAGCTCGACTTAGAAAAGTAGAAAATTACTTATAACCATACGGTTCAGAATATAATGTGAACTAAAAGTGCTTAAAATATTTAATTTAAATATACGGCCGTTTTTATTAATGAAAAAACCCACGATACATAAAAAAATACAAAAAGTCTAAAATAATTTAAAATTAATAATAATCGTTAGTTTATGAACTTATGATGAATAATATATGTATTTTAATTTTTATTTGGTTGAACGTATCAACTGATTGCCGACGTATTAAATAACTTGTTTATTTTATACAATTTCTGAAAAAATATTAGAATTGGTAATGAAATCTACTTAAAACGACTTTCTTATATTTTTTAATAATTAATACCTATTAAATAAAAAAAAAATTCATTATAAAATCAATAGGTTTATTTTTACGCTAAAAATCTAAAATAATAAAATTATTAAAATGGTTTTCAAACTATTGGTTTTAGTTTAACCCTAATAAAAATTGAGATGTAAAAAAAAATACCATAATATCTGCATGTGACTGGTGAGAAGGGCCTTGGAAGGACAAAAATTGGTATCGGTTTGAAAGGGAGGGGGTGCCTTGGCATCGTCTCTGAATGACAAACCTATATATTTTAAATTGCATAATGTGAAACGGAATACGGTTGTAGGAGTAAATTTTTGTTTGACATATATTATAAAATAACATAATTATTAATAAAAATAATATATTTTAAATGCATTAAAATAACAAAAAATAACACTTAAAATTATATTATTGAAAAAAAAATGAGTATTAACAACATTTTTAGATCAATATTAGACTATAAACTAATTTTCCTTATATGCAGTATCTTGTTTTTCAAATTTTCTTTTTTTTTTAAGTTCAGAAAAATTCTGTTTAATTTGTAAGTTATTTCGTTCGGTATATAATGGATGTATAGTTATTATAGAGCGATCAAACTTCATTTACAGATGACCCGATCAAGTATTCACGATCAGTGTATAAATTTATATGATTTAAATAACTTAAATATATATATTATATACTCTTCTTTGCCATAGTCAATCCATATTTTAATATATTTTATGAATTTGATTTAAAACACCAATCATAAAATGTTGTTATGTTGTTATTATATTTAATTGGTCGAAAATATTTAAAACGTGATTTATGAAAAAAGTAGAAAATGGAATTGCAATCCTATATTTTCTAATTCTTATTATTGGAACGATGAATTCATCGCTGATAAAATAGCAAATGAAAATTTTTCGACAGTAATTCTGTAATTTTATAAACAAACGCAATAGGTTCCATACAAATAAATATATCGATTTAAAATTGTTTTTGACAATAGAGTACTTTAGATTAGTGGTCTTCAAACTATGGGTCACGTAAGCTTTAAGATTGGGTCGCAATTTGAGTCTACTGACCTACTGTTTAAAATTTTAAAAATCCATATTTATATATGTTATATAATATTATAATATATTAAGTATGTTAGATAATATGTCACAAATAAATATTTCATATATAATGTACATAAAATAACAATTACCTATTAAGCAATTTTAACTTTTTTTGGTTATAGCTAATTATTATTATAATAAAGCTGAAATGGGTTACAAAAAATGTATGGTAAGAAAATTGGGTTGCGAGTCAAAAAATTTGAAGACCACTACTTTAGATTAACTACTACTACTAAACAGTACTAATACTTATTTATTAGTAAGTACGTCGACCTCGCTCATCTTATCAGTCTTTGTTAACACTCTTAAACTACGAATAATTGGAATCAAAATGGATAAGGCTAGATCTCTGTTTTTTTTTCAAATTACTAAACATTCAATTTAGTCATATTTTCTGTTTAATTTTACTTTCCGAATTATTATTTTTAATTCCTAGATGCAGTACTAGACAATTAAATACATTTTTCGATATTTTAATTTCTTTTAGACAAACATACTTAAGAATCATTTTTTGATAAATCAGAAGTTATTTATACAGATGGTGACTTCAGTAGCGATTTTGTTGATGGCTGGTAAATCAATATGATTGATAACAATTTGGATCTGGTATTTCATTTTCTCGATTTAATTATATTTATTGTAGTTCATCTTCAGTGCACACAGTACACACGTTTAAATAAATGCTCTACTACTACTATTCTATATCATATTTGTTAAATATCGATTGATTTTATGAAATGTCTGATTTATAGCTATTAACAAATAGGATTATTTACAGGAGCTGTCCAAACGTTATGTTTATACATATAGATGACCAATTTGGAAGATGTGCTTGCTGCAATGAAGACCTTTAATGGAGAGTACGTTAAAAATAATTTATTTAATTTATATTTTGTACTCATTGACTCATTGTATCATTTATTTTCTTATAATTAATAATTGTTAATATGTTAACCAGATTCATTTTGATCATAATTATAATTTGGATCATAATTAGTTTCGTTGTAATTATTACTGAATGTTGTTAACCGATTTATACACACTGAACAAGGGCGTTTCAAGGTTCAGACTCCTCCACCCCCTAAATTTTTTTCTGACTACAGTCTTGATACTGAAGATTGTGTAAATGAATAATTAACATGAGAACATATAAAATTATTTTTTTTGGTTATTCATTGTACCTATATTAGTTATTTTTAGTTAATAATTACCAAAAGATTGAATCAACAATTATGCCAAAATAAAACAATAGCACATCTATTGTGGCATAATGAGTATTATTTACATAAATTTTTAAATAACTCAAAATCTTTGATAAACATCTCCAATTATGTAGCTGTAATAATATGTACATCACTTTTTAAATATGAAAATAACATTTAATAATGTGTAATACCTTTATATTTCCATTTGTTTATATGAACATTAAAACAATATAATGGTATTATTCCAAATTCACGGGCTCTACCTACTGAACTTTTAACGTGTCATTTATGCTCCGTTATATTGTAATGTCTGTTTTGATATTTTTAATAATTTGACATTTTACATTAAGGGGATTGGGTAATGATATTTGTTTTGTCTTTTATATGCTCTGTAGAGTAAAACTATGACAAGAGTATGATCACATATTATGTTGGTTCAGCCAGATCATCTTTTACATACCCGGGCTTGTCATAGTGCTCTACTTTTGATTTACTAATAATCGTACTGAATCAATAAATATAATAAAAACGTACTAGAATTAAGCATAAAGTTTACTCAATTTATTAGACTATTTTTTTTAAATTCAACTCTCATAATCAAATTCGATTTCATAAATTTTGATTTAATTATTTTTATTTGACGTGAAACCAAAGAAAAGTATATATTTATCTCTTTCTAAAATATTGCGGTATACCTAAGCCATAAATTTTAAATCTTATTATATAGACATTATAGACACTATATTTAATAATTTAGTTTGACAATTTTAAAGATTAAGTGATGCCGAGATTTACTAAAAAATAACATTAATTATTAACTTAAATAATTAATTATTACTGTTCAATCATTCATTAAATTGGCCTTTTTCTTCTTGACTTGGAATATAACAAGTGGTCTAGCTAAAATTTTTCATCTAAACGTAATTTTTTCTTTAAACTTAAATTTTATTCATAACAATTATTATGATAAGTCAAATAGGTATTCAAAATTCTCTAAACAAATTTTATTATTATTTTTTATTTTTAGGTTTACTGTAGAGCACACAAAGTAATGAGCAAACAATATTTTATATTTCAATTTTTTAAACATAGGTTTATTTGAATAGTTAAATCAGATCGGTATATTGACAAAATGTGTATAATTTGCTTAAAACTAAAGTTGTATTTTTATTATTTTTATTTATTATATTATTATATTATTCAGTTATCAATTTATAAGGTTAATTTATATTAAAAAATATTTCCTTTTCTAAGCTTTAAATAGTATGTCTGCATATTATATTTTAATTTTTAGAGCACTGTAGGTATAGGCATATTTTTCTGATTTTTGCAAAATAAAAAAAAAAAATGTTATTTTTTTAACAGTTTTTGATTTTAGTGAATTCAGTTTAAAGCACTAATTATTATTAAGTACTTACCTTTCCATTATATATTGTAATTTTCAATTAATATTACCATTAATTCTAAAATCTAAGACAAATATTAATAGTTTATGCAGTTAAGCTACTCCTACGTCAACGACGATGTTATATATGTATATTTTAATATTATATAATACCTACCGATGACGAA
Organism: Rhopalosiphum padi; assembly: GCF_020882245.1. Taxonomy (NCBI): domain Eukaryota; kingdom Metazoa; phylum Arthropoda; class Insecta; order Hemiptera; family Aphididae; genus Rhopalosiphum; species Rhopalosiphum padi. The sequence continues at coordinate 2,477,301 of NC_083598.1, read as the reverse complement.
GATGCGAGACGCAAGGAGAAAAAAATGTATAGCACACGTTGCTATATTTTTAAAATATTATCGTTAGAATCTCTCTTCTTTTACATTTTATTATGCGTTAAATTTAAATATACGTATATGCTAGAATTAAAAAAAAATAATAATTTGTTAACTTTTTATCATGAATTGCGATAAATTAAATTCATTAACCTCAAGTTATTATGGTCTTTGATTGTAAGACACATTATAGGCCAGTGATATTTTAACAGTAAATTATTTAATATTTCAACGTCTATGATAATTCAATATGTTGTATTTATATTATATATTTTAGGATTTTGTTTAAAAATATAAAAATATTTTATTTTGAGGCTAAAATAATAGTAAACAGTTATAGTACGAGGTTTACCAATAATTCTGTCAATTAAAAAGTTGTAATTTGTGTTTAATATACCTTATCAATTTCTGCTCAATAATAAATTAACATTTATTGACTATTGATGTTAATAATAAAAAAATCTCTTTTATAATAGTTTTATCGATACTTTAAAATAATTTATTAGATATAAATTTATATATGAATTGTACTATTTATTAATATTGTATAGTTATATCGTTAAAAAAATAATAATGTATATTAAACAGTCGAGAAAAATGTAAGTGAACCGCATATATTATAAACTTTATACTATTCTTGCTACAATATATATTCAATTAAATAATTGTCTCTGATACATATCCAACTTCATTTAAAGATCGGCTTGTAGAATCCATTTTTTAAATGGGTAATAAGCAATCATTTGAAAATTACAGACCAATTACTTTATGTCTAGCATTATCTAAAATATTTGAAAAAATTACTAAAATTTAAAACCTTAGATTTTTTTTCAAATAAATATATTTTTTTGTAAAAATCAATGGACAACGTTTGCAGTGCCGTCAAAATGTCAAATAGAAAACAGTTCACAAACGTTTATGATAATTTATTTCATTATATGAAATTAAAATTAAATAAATAATGATTATTTAGTTTAAGAACGTTTATTTTTGTCCATATTTTCCTCTCTAATAACTAATTGTGTTATCATATCCACTGTTTCATTAGATAAATTCATATTTCCATTTACAAATCAAATGTAGCACCTAAAATAACGCATAATGTATTACGTACCTAATTTATAATATTTATTAGATTCTATACGAACCGCTGCTATAAAGAATAACCAAATATTTGACTAAAATTACAATACAGGATAGGATGAGTATTTTTCGGTGATTCTCAACATTCAACAACGAGTGTTAAATTCACGTAAATATGTATATATATTTGTTATTAGCACCATTGAAACACAACCAAACCCAATAATGGTGATAATAATTTAACGGTAATATATTATCTCATTTAATATTAAAAAACGAAGAGTGGCGAAAGAAAACACTAAATAAAACAAGTCATGACGATATTATTATGATATAATATAATATTAAATATAATGTATATTATATATTATGGCTGTACATCATTGCGGTAAAAGAGTGATTAATCTAGACGGCTACAGACGCGTGAGCAATACGACGCCGGGAAATGACGCGTCTTTACAGCAAACGTGATATCTGCAGCGCTGTTCGCCGAAGACGACGCGGTCAGTCCGAAAGAAATTTATGTGTCGTCTCGTGATTAATTTCCTAGTCGGATGCGCCAAATGAAAATAATTACTCGCAATTTTTTTTGTTTTTTGTATTTGTATTTTTTTTTTTTTTTTTGTTCTCAGGCGTAACATAAAGACACCCCCTAATGAGCTTTTAAAGTTTCGTAATTAGAATAATGAATTTGATTGTTTAATACTATATATAATGTATACGCGCGTAATATTACTGAACTCGGGTGTATATATAAATTAAACTTTTGTTTTTTAAATATTTTAAAAAAAGCCCACGGGGAGAAAAGAAATGACGACAATTTGTTTTAAACCAACGATTGATCTTGGTTTTGGAGAGCACCGAAAAAGATCGTTTCAAGAGGCAAAACGGTCCTAAATACTTATCTTATTTTTATCGGAGTAGTACGTATATAGCTTTTATGAAATACAGCGATACTATAAACATTTTAATGACGCTATTGGTTTGAAAGTTAAAATATTACATCTTAAACTTTTGTTTTTGAGGTGATCGAAATAATAATATGCACATTCATTAATATTTTACAATATATTTTATATACATGACTGCTGCAGCTGGCAGGGCTGTCGACGTAACAGTCGGATTCAGGGTGTTGTTAGATTTAACAGTACGGGTTTATTACTACAATCGAACAGGCGAGTGTACGTGTGTTTGTAGACATAATATATAATAATGACAACTATATACTATTAACTACGATCGACTATCACCACCTACACACTATACGCTGTACTTACACTCGGAACCGACAGACCCATCAAGTCCTTCTCGTTACAAATCGACATTAATTCGTCTGATCTCCCGCTCGACCATATATTTACAATGCCGCTGCCGTGACCCTAATAAAATACAAGTTGTAACCTGCGTGTTCATCGATACGGCTATCGTACGTACGAGTTTGTGTATGTGTGTATATGTGTATGTTCACAAATTTTCAGAACCTAACCTAACCTAACCTAATGTAATGTTATGCTTGTTTTTATGATATTATATTTTAATAGACATTTTTATGGATTTTATATTTCCACATTATCTGTAACGAGAATAATTTTCATTAAATAATTTACTTATATATTTTTTATACAACACAAGTAAAACTTCGTAATAATAGCCTTGTTGCCACTTTTAAAAATGTATAAGTGTCCTAAATATATTTATATTAGATATTCAAGACTATGAAATCAACAATATATTATGTATAAATGTGGTATTGTGGTTGTTAAAAATGTAACACTGTAAAATATTTTAATTTTTTTTTCAAATTTTACTTTAATGATAATCTTAATTTTTAAATTCAAACTATGTAAGATACGTGTAGTTTACATTTGAATCTGCAAAAATTGGTTTTGAAAACCCTTATCCATTGCGATTGGAAATTAGGAACAATGATTTATTTTCAATAATAGTGATAACGTAGAATAATATTGAAATTAATTTTATTAAAGTTCAGCAATATAATATCTTATTAGTTGTTAACAAATGTCCAGTTTCATATTACAATAAAATGTAATTATTTACAAAATACAATCAAACATGATAATTTATAATTTAAATATAATATTTATATGTGTAATGTAATATTGATTATATTAAATTATCGTTATGTAATAATTTTTTATGTAAAATCACAAATGTAACAATTTTTTAGAGCATGTTATATTTTTAAAAATGACATTATCCGTTTTGTTGTCGAGACGAATTTCACAAATTACACAAAACAGTATACGTATATAATATCATAAAAACCAATTTTTAGTATGTCATTAAACTATACGAGTAATATTTTAAAGACGAATAAAACATTGCAGCGACAACAAAATAAAACGACGAGACAATAAACATCTTCGTATTCATGAATATTTATAACATAATATATTGGGAACAATCCAATTTTTATCGAACCAAAGGATTTCAACTTAAGATTATAATGTTCTAGTGTAATAATAAATTATCAATTGAATATCAAAAAAAGTTATTTTCTCATCGATACATACTATAAAATAATTATTCTCATGATATTTTATCCAAAAATAATCACATTAGTAAATAATTAATAATATATGTTCAATTTGTATTGGACTTTTAGTAAAATATAATATGCTTTTTATCGTGACGTGTATTTTTTTTAAATATTTATTTTAATATTAATAAAAAAAAAATCAAATGTTTTATTTAATGTGATTATTATTTTTTAGATAATTATTAAATACAGGATTTTCAGATTATATAAGTAAATAAAAAAATATTTATCAAAAATACTTTACCCGGGAATATTAAACATCTATAATAATAGAACTGGATTAGTAGGTAAGTGATATATTTGTTTTTCATCGTATTTTATAAATGTATAATAAAATAATGCAGATGATAGACACTATAAACACTAAACATTGTTCTGTAGTTACGCCCAAGCACGGAGTAGCCAATTGGAGCTCATTTTCATATTTCTACTGCCGTGATGCGATGTCACCAACAATAATAGACCCTCCAAGTTGACTTTATCTGCCTGTCGCAATAATGGGAAATCAGAAAGCGTTGGATGACTGTGGTTTGGTAAGTAAGTTTAGACAGTTTAGTCAATAATTATTAATATTATAATAAAGGTACTTTTTGACGGGTATAAATAATTGTTGTAATACAATTACTTATCTACCTATTTAAAAATAAAACTTATCAACAGATGAGTAATTGATATTGTGCAATACTTTAATTTAAATTTATATTATCCATTTACAAAGCTGTATATTTTATGTATAATATATATGGTTTTTTTTTGTTAATTTACGGGGGTAATAATTAAGTTTAGTCTAAATTGGTTTTTCATAACTTCAATGTCCTAATACACAAACAAAAATTACACTCGATTGCATTTTAAAGATAACTTCATATTTTTTATTTAAAAATTGTTATGTGTCTTTATAATTTTGGTACAACTGGGAATCGTAACTATTTATAAGTCTCAGGTTTGATTTTAATTTTCATCTATTAATTTCAATAGTTATTTGTATTATTTTTTTTAAGACGAATTATTTTTAGATTTTTATTAGTAAAAAAATATTACCCAATGCTTCAATATTTATTTACTATTTATTATATAATAGGTGACATACATCACATTTCTAAATAATAATTTATATAAATAAGAATAATAATAAATAATATTTGGGATTTCAAGATTATACTTTGCAAATCGTTCATTCATTTGTTAGATAATTTTTTAGTACATGCACAACTCTTGTTTTCATCGAATCACAACAAGACATACTTTCATCTGTACATATTCAAATTTAAAAAAAAACGTAAATGATGTGGTTGATGAACGTAAGTACAATCAGTTGTTAACCAAAATCATTCATGCTATAAATTATGAACGTTTTTCTTTAACTGAAATATTTTTGTCAATACCTAATTTGCTTATCGTACCTAAAATCAGTTCGTATAAAATCAGTTTAATTTCCAAGCTATAACTCGGTAAAAATTAACATAATCAAGTTAAATAATAAAACTCTGTCCCCGTGCCGTACATGACGTGGTGTATTTTTAAATAATAAAAATATTGCAGTTTGTTATTTACATAATGAATTTTGGTTTATATTTACCATGACCATATAATAATAAAAATATATATACAGCGTTTGCCATACACCAACACACTGTTTTTTGAAGAAAAAATATTGTTATTAAATATATTTCTTAATGACTTTAAAAATTGTAAATCGAGATTTATGTACTCTGTTTTTTTTAGTCTTATGTGTGCTTGGCATAGTTGTGTGAAAACCGCCATATACTTGCTAAAATGTGTTCCAAATTAGAAGAAATATTACCAGAGCTTAACGTGAAAATATCGTACAAGTATAACCGACGCTGCGGTGTACTAGCAACCATTTTAGTGTTTTCTCGATAGCTAACAATAGTATATACAATTGTCATACGATATGATATTATGGAACAATGATTCGGATCCAATACAAATAACAATACTTTTATTTTATTTTGTTTATACTGCAGTATATAATAGTAATAATAACATGTGTAAATATATATATATATTATAAGTGTTTCTTTGATTTTGACATCGAAAGTCTAATAATAACGTTTTTGTTTTTCAAACACCGCATTTTTTCTCCATTGTCAGATTTTTCAAAATAATTAATATCACACACGCATCGTATTTTAGAAATAAGATTTGATACACGAATAACATTTTAAATAAAATTGGCTATAATATACGCGTGGAAGCCGTGTACCGTGTATCAGTTACTGTCTACAATTTTTCCATTCTTTAATAATTTATATTAATGTTTTTTTTTTCTTTTACTAATTATAGTCATGTAAAGATTAAATGAAATACACCGTGACATGCATATGACGCGTGTAATAGTTAATTGGTCAGACGCTTTTTATCATTGTTTTCTCTTTAGCACCGAGCTTAGCGCATATAAGCTTTTGCAGGATAGTCGTACATGGTTTAAATTAATTTTAAATTAAAATCACTGTTATACATTGTTTATTATTATTTCATAAAAACACTGTTACGGCTATCCAAACCAACAGTCTATGTCAGTTTTCCCTCCCCTCTCCACCACTAAAAAATCTTTAAATTAAACATTTAATATAAAGCCGGTGAATATAATAATATAGAAAAATATGTAAGCATAGTGTAAAAATATAAAAAAAATCGCATTATTTTCATATTTTAAGACCTTTCACAATAAATCTCATACGCGACGACATCCCCTATTTTAATCTTTTTACAAATGGAATAAACGTGAAGGATTTATTTTTCAAGATTTGTCATAATTTACATGTCGATTTAATATCACGTCAAGAAATCTATTTAATACTTATTTGATTGTGATAATTTCATATTGACGATGCCGCTGTAGTAAATTTAATCCATCATGAGAAACATAGGTCGTTGTCCTTCATAAGAATTTTATTCTAAGAACATTAGATCTATGTAATATTTCATTAATAATTATTTTTGTATTCATATAATATATGCAAGTATTTAACGATTAATCATGACTTAAATTCAACTAAATTACTATAAAATATAATCGAATCATAAAATTGAGTTACTCATTCAGCGCTTTAACTAGTATAAAAAACACTTAATATCCAATTGATATTATGAGATATGTACAGAACATTAGTTACATCGTCCAAAAAAAAAACAAATATATCTCTTTTTTGTGGATTCAGGTCAGAGCAACAAAATTGGCAACGATTAAGCCAATAATTCGGCAAAACTCGCACACGTTTCACCTAATGCATTACCTGTACCCAGTTTCTCATATCTCGACGTTAAAAAATGTAAAAAATAACCTTCCTTTAAACATTTGACCAAAATTATTGACTAAATTAAGCGAAACCAAAAGATCAATATTCTCCTATTCCTTCTTATCCTCCGTGCTTAATACGTATTATATCATAACTATAGGCAATGAATTAAAATTGTGAGGGAAAAAAATAAAACGCTATAGGTTGTTCGATTAAATCAAATAATAATCTTTATTTTTAAGATAAAAAAATAAACATTTAATATCTAAAATTTTTTTTTAGTATGTTACTCAGATTGTAACAAAGATATGCTTTTGGGATGGATACGACTTTATTTTTGACCAATTACACGTAACAGTATTTATTTATGAAATTGTTTACAATATAGCGACTCATCATTCTTCGTAAAAATCTAAATATCGATTTAAGACTTATACGTGATTATGAATTTATACGACTATTATAATGGTTTATACCTATAATTATTATCTATGTTTAAAAGAGTAAAAATATATAGCGGAATGTTACTACTACTAAATTTTTCACACTTTCTACCATTCTACTGGCAGAGTCTTGCATAGTTGCATAACTAGTATACTATTAGCTGAGAGTAACCCGCAACATCTTACATAATTTTCAACGCATAAGCATCACACCTCCGCCGTGCCGACACGTTTGAAGACCCGGTACTGTCTCTCGGGAACCTCAAACTAAACTAAAGCGTCTCATCGAATGCATTATACGCGATGTTCTGATACTAATTCACGGTGTTATCGACGTTGAATATTTTAAATTACTGAATTGAATTGACTTAATACAGGCTGTTGGCCGTCACTATATACATGTTGAGTGTCTGCTTTGCTTTGGATCTTCATTAGCCGAATTTGTTTAGTGACCAGCCGTGAAATTGCTTCGATGATTCGCTGTGGAATTAAGACAGCGAACCTAAGCTAACCGAATAGCTGTGGAGACTGCTGAACGGACAGTAGTAGACATCACTTAACAGTATGCCGATAATCTGCAATTTTGTACGAGGAACCATTGAGAGAGTTAGTTTTGGCGGGTAGAGGACAGATTTTGGAGTTGGGCTGAGATTAAACTTAATTATAAAGAGGTCGTGAAAATCGTTTGATGAACCGTGGGGAATATACAATTCACCGGCTGGGCCAAATGGGAATTACAGGCTGTAATCACCTGTGCGGCTGTGGCGGTTATAATGAAAAGTGCAATGGCCTGTCTGTCTATCATAAACGAGGCAAACAGTCGACGAGAAGGTCTTACAGCTTAGTGACTCATTTAGCAGACAAAATGCACGACGACGGATAGGCAGCCAACGTTGTGAACTACTGTCTCGCTGGTTAGCGAGTACTCCTCACAATTATCTGATAATAAGACTGTCGTGGCTCGCTAAAATTCGTTTAACGTCTGTCGAACATAGATCTATAATTAGCCGTTGTAACTAGCATTTACAAATACAATGTTCGATCATATTTTTATCAATAATCACGCAAGTTACTTTTTTTAAATACCGAAATGGTCGCCGTAACCGATAGCGCCCGCCGGACGATCTATGGACCAAACAAATTTGTCACGACACTTTCAACAGCGCAGGCTGGACCGCGTTATCACATATTATATTTTCTGTCAGAAATATCGTCATATTATTTTGACTGTTCACGAGCTATACTGTTGAAAATACGATATACAAAATACACAACACTAATGACATGACGGTTTTGTTTAAAAACACATTTTTTTTTAGTTAAAATTTAAATTTTTATCAAGTCATTTTAGAGATAATTAATTTATAATAAGAAAATATTATCATTTTAATATAAAATAACATTATAAAAGCGTTAATATAGAAGATTTTTTTCAAATTTATAGTAGCTATAGAAGAAATTTCTTAGCATCAATCTAAAGAAATAGCTAGATCTTGCTATCAGTAAGCATCCCTAAAATTTAAAATAGAAGCATTTTAATGCCCCAAAATGAGAAGCCAAATAGAAAAAAAAACACAGATAATTTAAAAATCTTTACATTCATTGCTCTACTCAAAGTTTAAAATAAATAAATCATTATAGATCATAACTTTTGTTTTAGAACCATGAAAACTAGGTAATGTATAAGCATCACCACTATTACTGATAATTTGATTGATTTTTCGCGAGATATTAAAATGTGTAATTTATGTTTTTATTATTATTATTATAACGATTGTTTTTGTAATGGTTCCATGTTGTTTGTTTAATTCAGTGCGTAAACAAAACAGAATTCTGCAAAAGACGTTATAACTATATATTCGTATATAGGTCACGCGCGGGTAATAGTTAAACTTATTTACGCAAGCCTGATAAATATATATATATATATACCTATGAGTATATTATGTAAAATTATTATCTTTCGTTAAAACACAAAATAATATTGTAGATAGGTACACCATATTATTATCCGACCTGACCTCGCGAAAATATAATTTTTTTATGAACTTTTATACGGTACTTCAATTTAATTTCTCTGAGTCTATTAAAAACTTTTTCACGGGGGGCAAAGTCATCATCAGTCATCACAGTCACCCATAATAGACGTGCATAAATTACATTAGAGTGGAAATTTCGAAAACTCTTCACTGAAGTAATATGCGCGTAAACATGCATAATGTAATAATTTTTCCCTTATTATATTTAAGCACACTTTTTAATCATTTATTTTATAGTATGCAGTAAATATCTTAATTAAAATACTTATATTTAAATAACATACCACTTGCAAATCGATAATTAAACAATTATTATTATACATTATGAACGAGTATAATAATATTTGCTGGGTTACCGAACGTTGATCACACATTTTACTAGGAACAGTATGTTATGTTTTGTATTTCGGTGTTATTTGTAGTTTAAATTGAATTTTAATAATAAATCACTAAGTCATAATATACTGATAATTTTACCGTATCTTTATAACAATGCAGTAGATAAGTAACTATAAATATATTATTATGTACCTAGCAAGTACCTATATTTTATAGCTTATATTTATATAAAATAAACTGTAGCATGTGCAATTTCACAAAACCAATCAATAGAAGAGCACTATAATTTCATTGATACTTTATGATTTATATTTTTTTTTTTTTATATATAATATCGATATTTTATATCAAAACTGACATCAGCTGTAAATATTGCAAACTAACTTTACCTAATGATCGCCTTGTATTAATACGGTTTTAAATCTATTATATCGTATATATTATTAATTATAAAATCATTAAAAAATTATAATAAATTGACATAAGTACAAACTACAAATAACTATTATTCAATAAGTCACAAAGTATAATAGGTAATATACTCCTCAAATCAAATATTAATGCTTGTTTTATTTTAATCGCAGTAATAATTATTAATAGTATTTTTATTTTAAATAATATATAGTGTATTAAACATTTATTTGAACTCTTTGAATTTTATTTAAAATGTTTGGATATAAATTTATACAACATTATGAATAGGCATAATATTAACTATAATAAAATAAAAACAAATATTATTGTGTAAGCATTTCGATTTAAATATTTATCGGTACAAAACGTCGCAACTATCTACAGATTTAAAGAACATTCGAAATTAGGTTTGGCCGTCGCACGTATAATAAGTATAGGTATGTACAAAATTGCACGTTTAATAATTAGTACGATAATAGTGACTATAATAGTATATAAATTGTATATCAACACCTGCACGAGTGGTTGCAGTTTTCATGCATATAGAACTGTTGTTAATAAGTGCGTTGTGAAATTGAACGTTCGTCTCATATAATATAATAATTTCGCGCTAGTATATACATTATATAATATATATATATATATATATATATATTTATATATAAGTGATTTGTTATTGATACAATTGTAAATAAATTGTAAACATAGAACATAATTTATATTTAATAATATTAAGTTTACATCATTATTCGATTTTTATTGTTAATCTTACTAATCTTCTTTAGTATAGTTATGATAGCTCATAATATAAAGTTTCTCTGTATATACCTAGTAAATCCATTTTTTCATGCATGTATTGTAATTTTATTATAAGTGTATTAAAATTCTCATCTCCGCACAGCCACTGGCTTGGAGGTGACCAACTCTGTTTATTTGTAAAGATATTTTTTATATGTAATATTGTTATAGTTGGATTTATATAAGGATATATGGATAAATATATAAATGAATTTCATTGAATGATGATTTTTTTTATTTAGCAGCATCAATTGTCCTCGGTCGTCGTCGTTAAATCGCCAACTACGCGCGTATGTACGTTTAGAACGGATTAAAAAACCAACACTACTACACAATATGAGCTGCATATTATAATATAAGAAGACGAGTGTTTTATGTTATGATTATTAGTAGGTAATTGTGAATTTTAATGTTATTGGAGTTCAATATTATATAATGTATATCATTCACAGGTTATCTCTATGCAGACAATACAGTAAACTGCAATGGTAAACAAAATAACTTACCTGAACAAATACTGCATATTGGCTATTACTATAATATAGTATGATATAGGTAGGTATCTATGTACTATATAGTATTACTGAGTGTTAGGGTGTTTCTCTGCCAATAAAATATTATTCTACTAAAATACATTTTTAAAACGTGTTTTAGGATATTTTCCCCCATAATATTGATTAAAAAAAAATGTTAGTGTAGGAACTACATCGATCTCCCAACTATGGTTATTGGTTGGTATATTCTATTTGTATACAAGTACATATTATTTATTATGACCACCAATTGTACATTCAATGTATATTTTATGTATATTTGTTAAGCTAATAATGAGTATAGCCAACAAATTAACATGTTAAAATATTAATGTGATCTAGCCATATTACAATCTTAGCACATTTTCTACGGGAAATCAACATTTCTTATCGTTTAAATTTGTTTCACACTTACAATTTTCAATGGTTTTGTTTTTAAATCATAAGAATTGGGTTTAATTTCAAATTTGTAGAAAAAAATTATATTTACTTACTACATAATTGATGAGAACTCGATTTGGGGAGACTTGGTGTAGTTTTATGAGGTTTAAGCCCCCACTCCCAGTCATCTCAATCATTATATATGCTTTAAAGTTGAAACTATAGGGGGTGAGTAGAGGGTTATAAACCTAGAAAGGTTGGTTTGTATGTCGTTTATTGCCACAGACCGCAAAACGCGTATACGCTGTATAAATATTAAATATAATGTATATTATATCTGCCAGAGTTGAGATCCGAATAAACTTAATTTTATAAAAATGCAAAAATAAACATTTTTTTTTTTTTTTACTATAAGACTTGTACATGCTATATTATATGGGTATTATTATAAAAAGTGGTAGTAAAAAGTGTATAGTGTGATAAAAAAATAAAATAAGAACACCATTAACGCATGTGAGAGTTCAATATTATTATCGATTTTAAATATAGAGTTAAAAACTTGATGTTCGGTAGAAAATCAAGTGGTTTATACCTTGTATTGTTATTTCAGAAAAAATTTAAGTTATAATTCAATAATAACACTGTTACGAATGTATTGATTTTTGTCATTGTATCTGAAGAATGAAACAATTAATATTTATATAGAATTTTTTTTTTGGAGAGGGGATCCAAAATAAGTATACATATTACATATGTATTCTAATTTAATTGAATTACGGCCTTGCTTACCTAGTATACTCATAGCTTGTCCCACGTTCCCATATTAATTATTCTAAATTATAACACAATTTTTGTACAGCATCAGATACATTCCGCGGTTATCATTCAATGTGAATATATCCACTGGATTTCATGATCCTTCAGTAACAGACCAGCCGCACAAATCGTATAAAATCAGGCTTAACTAAGTTAAGTTTCCATCATAAAAGTGGCATCGAATTGTCGATTTATCACAGTCGTCGTCCGAAGCTCGCGTATGAAATATTTTGATTGAAAAAAACAATCATACACATTTTTGGGAGAAATGAAAATTAAAACGTGAATTAATAATATTTGAACTGGGAGCTGGCAACGCCGATTGTATTGTTTTTAATTTCGAAACGAAAATGTTTGATTTCGTTCAAATGGAAGAACATAATTGGTTTAAAAGTGATTTTATCGATGCTAAATATAAATTATTATATATTATATTAGATGACATGACGTAGCGTTGTATTTATTATGTGCGTTCCTTAATCCGAAATATTTCGAACACCGTAGTACGTATACAAAATGATTTCGTGTTCGCGTTGAACCATCATTATTTATTCAAAAGTAATTCGAGTAGGTAGGTATAACGAAGATGAATAAACGAAATAATTAATAAATAAACAGCCTTCGACGTTTGCGAAAACGCTGCACAGAGTGTAACACAATAATATATAGAGTGTTTCTAGTAGATTTGATGGTTTAATTTGTCACGACACTAAATTATATAATTTAACACTTGTAATTGATACGTCATAGTATATATTATGATTCCATCGATGCAAAATATCAAAATCATTCGCATTATTTAATACGAGTATAATTATATTATTTTTAACACTGAGAAAATAATCATTTTAAATCGAAATCATAATAGTTCATATTATAATCATATGAATATCACCTAATATGACCTACGTACGTGTTTTTAATGTGGTAATACGACAGCAGAAAATTGACGTGCAAATGTACCTTTAAAGTTAATAATCTGCTGTGGAAAATTAATATGTTTGATTTAGATACATGTAGATTTTATTAAGGTATATCGTAAAATATTATTATTGCGTTGGCTATATAGCGTTTTCGAATCGTAAACAATTTTGTCGCAGCAGCGCGCGTGTAAAAACTGAAAAGAGGTTGATTTTTTCGAAATCAATAGTCGCTGTGAACTTTTTAAATTCTCTGAGAAATTATTTGGCAATAGTTAGTTCAGGAAACCGTCGTGACGTATAATAGAGTGGTGCAGTAAGTATAGTAGTAATAGTAGTGGTTGTAGAAGTGGTGGTTGTAGTAGTAGCAGTATAGTACTAGAGTAGTGGTTTTTGTGGCGTACTCAGTATTTTAGGTCGGACAGTGTTTTTATTTATTTATTTTTTTTTATATATAAAGACTTATCGCAGGTCTCTGATAGGCTTTGCCTCCAGTCTCTCTTCACGTTATCGATATCAACAATTTAAAAATGCATTTATTATTTTATTCCTTCACATTTTTTCATTATTAAAAATGAATAACGTGCATCGATGTAGCACACGAGTGAAAATGTGAAATAAAAATAATATATTCGGGGCCACTATAAAGTATATAAAGGTAATATAGTCGAGTGGGTCTTATAGTCTTATAACTTTATAAGACACTATATTATATATATATATAATCATAGTCGTATATATAGGTACTTGGAGTGTACGCCTCACCATTGATGTTATTACACTTTGATTTTGATCGACGATTAGTGTCATTACCATGTAAGACTGGCCATGTACACGCAAAAGAGTGATAACCAACGACAAAATTTTAAATATAAAGTTCATACGTCCCCGATACTTTGTAATTTTATACAACTAATAATATTTGAATATTTTTTCGATTTATCTTGATAAATAACATCTATTTAAAAAAAAAAATAAACAATATAATATTCATAATATTATAACATCAACGGACATATGAATGAATCCGTTCTCTAGCAGTGTGTGTGTGACATGTGTGCTATTTTTTTTTTTTTTTTAGCAACATAGTGTGTAAATAAAATATTATTTAAATAATATATGCTCCTTTTCATAAAACTGTTTTTAGTTCACCAAGCCACTGCGCCAAGAGGGGGGGGGGGGTGCCGGGGCGGATGCAAGTGCAGACGGCTATAGGCCATCGACAAGAGTTTATTCACCTAAAACACTATATAATATACAACATATATAATACATGGTACATATGCATAATACACCATGTGATATTGTAGACGCGTATTACATCCGCACGTGTGTGTACGGCGGCGGTTTTATACGTTGTCTAATGGACGATAATACGTGCAGACCAGGTACGGCACGACAAAACAACCGGGATATAATATTTTAATAATAATGGACTGTATTCCGTAAACACATATTATACATATAACATGATAAAATCATAAAATCAGTACAAATAATCCTTACCGGGTCGAACCACTGTAATGTAATATATTGGTACTTAATACTAATAAATATTTTGTGATTTAATAACATAACAAAATATACATAACAAATATATATAAATGAATCTGACCTGACCAGCGACAGGAAAGTACAACCGAAACGCATCGAACCGGATCGTCGTTGAGCCATATTATCATATACCACGAACTATATTATAATAACCGAACCGCGAATAAGAATATCGAACCGAATAATATAAAATATCAGCCGAATCGCGTTGACACTATTTAATTATAATTTTATAGTACACACCGTGTTGCAATGTGTAAATAATTACGAACAGCGAATAATATAAATGTACACCGCGTACAATAAGAAAAGCGAATAAAAAATGTCGTCGGAACGACAACGACGACGGCGACGCATCGATGCCACGGATAATCGGCGCTGTGCGCGTTGTTCCATCGGTCCATCAAGTCATCGCTGCCAAATTACGATCGATTGATGATGAATTCCGATAACATCGAACAGTATCAAACAGAATAGATATATTAATCTAAAACAATACTTATTTCAAAAATTATTGACGTGTTTAATATAATTTCGAGTCGTTATAAATAACATTTTTCTTGAAAAAAATGAATATTTTATTATTTTATAGTTACGTTAAAACGTTTTATGTAAGTATTTTACTCATTAAAGACGACATGCGTTTTTCGTTCCTTATTCAAAAGCGGAATAATATTGTTGAAATACTTCGAAGGATAACAATCAAATTTTGGACGAATATATAGCCAATGAATTATTAGTTTTAAAAATTATTTCAGTAAAATTGAGCGATACAACAGTAGTGGTAGGTACCGCACAAAATATCGATCCACTATATTTACTCAGCTAATCAAATCACTAAATTACTTTTAACGAAAACAATATAATTTGTTTTTCAAAAATGATTTGCTCAAACGACTTAAAATTATTCAAAAGAAATATTTTGAAAAACGTCAGTATTTTTTTTTCTAACAACGAATGTCTGACGTTAAATGGATAATCTCTTACACTGCAATATTATACACATACGCACAACGATTTCACGTCGTATTATTATATAACGAGTGAAATTATTCGTTACCGCGTCTGATACAATATGACAATAATAATATGCTTGAGCTCGTAATAGATGTGCGTATGTCCACGTGTTTGTTTTCGCGGTATGTTCGTCTTTTTTGGCGAAGGGATGACAGCCGCCGAAGCCGACGGGGTAGTATTATATATGCGTTTAAACAGTACGAGCACTGATTTATCGTGTTCCGGACAAGACCGCGCAATGTACCACTGTATAATAATAATAATAATAATATATATACGTCCGCGCCTGGATGTGTGTACAACATATATACGTATATTGTAATACGCTTTCGAAACGATCCGCAGTTTTTCGCGAGGTTATAATAATAGCCGGCGGCGTTGAACATATAAAATATATAAAATGCGCGTGCACCAAACTTCCCCGCCGGTGTCTTCTGGATGATACGTTTTTGGCCATATATATACGGCCGCGGCAAGCTACTACACCGCCCCGTCGTAAAAAAATATGAAACATACATAATATGTGCGTGTATAATAAAAGCCATATTTTTATAAATATTTATTTTTTTTTATCATTCGGACCTTATCAGGAACTACGTGTACATGATATTATTATTATTATTATCACCATACGATATATTATTATTATTGTGCGTGTACACGTTGTTCGTCTACGCGCGTATTATGACAATATTATCGTGTGCGCATTGGCGTAGGCTCATATTCTACACACACGATATTGTAATATATACGCGTTGTGTTTTTATATAGATTTTATTATCGTCGACCCTTCGTGGCCGGTTTACGCCGGAGCAAATTCTGCAGCATCATCATTATCATTGGTTTTACAGAGCGACTATTCCGGTTGTCCCAGTAAATATTATATACTGCAGAATATATGTTATGTTCCGCAAAAGTTTCAAGTGTACCAGTCGATATCGATATCGATTGAAAATTTCATCTGGTCGGTATATAATATATTATATATACTAGTAAAATACTGGGTGGTCCATTTAACGTAAGACATTTATTATTATTTCAAAAACTATTAGTGTTAGAAAACGTGTTTGTTATATTATTTTATGTAATCGGAAAACAATATTGTTTTTTTATATTAGATAACCATTTGATAGTTTTAGGTTTTTTTTTAAATTCTCATTTTTTTTTTAATGAAAACAATTACTTTTAATTCCTTATTCTAAAAAAAAATATTTTTTGGAGTCACCGATATATAAAAATAAATTTTGGAAAAAGAGTTTATAAGTAGACTTTCGAGTTTTTAAGATATTGATGAGTGAAGCGTAGTGATTCAGCTAAGGGTATGCCATTAGTCTATTACTCAGTTCGTATACATTTTAAATACTCATAAACTAATTTTCCAAAAATCAATTTGTATGGTTCAAAATATAAAAAATAATATTCTATTCTAAAATATGGAATTAATAACGTATGTTGTCATTAAAAACAGTAAAACACTTAAAAAATACACTATTGTATTCTAGAGATTTCAATAATTTTGTTATGGCTTAAAATAATATATATATAAATAAAAATATTTTTAAAAATGCAGTGTTTTCTGAAATAATGAGTGACTTACGTGAAATTGATCACCCCATATATATACTTTATAACATACATTTTATGAAGATGTCACTATTTGTATATATTATGCTATATACAATCGTTTAAGTTATTTAAACAAGTGCGAAGTTTTATAAGGTTTTAACTCCATAATGTGGGTCTCATTTATTACTGATAATATTTTAGTTTAATATGTATTATAAAACATTTTGAAACTGTATGAAATATTTCAATTTGTTTTTATTTATTTTCCTGGGAAATTATAATAAGATTAAGAATAATAATTTTTTTTTTTAATTCGTATAAATACTTTAATACAGTATTAATAACAGTATTATTAACCTAACCTAACCTATAAATGTACTTATTCTTTATTTATTATGCCTTATATGAAATACGATCAATTTGTTTGATTCTTTTTAGTTCAATCTAAAATTGCTCAACATAATATACCAGAATGAAAAATAATAGGTGCAGTACTAGAATATAAGACATTTTGTAATTGAACGTTTCATCAGTTACTGGTCTACCTTGATTATGTGTATTCTTAAAATAAATATTTCTGATTTCAAACTCTTAATATTATATCGTTTATCAAACCACATTATATGATTCATCCCGACATTATACAGTTTAATATAATATATTTTGAGCATTAATATCTATATCATGATCAAACAGCACGACAAAAACTGCACTCTACCACGTGGCACATCCAAATCCTGCAGCTGTATTTAATCTCGCAAATAGACAACTTTTTTCTCTTTAATTTTTTTATATATATATATATATAAATGTATCAAATCACTACGCGTATAAACTTTGCACTCGAGTTTCACGATTCGCCGCGTCGGCTTCCGCAGTCTGTTGAGCAAATATTATACGCTCGAGTTTAAACGGTTTTAATATGCTACTATACATATAGAATTATATGTATATATATATAATAGTGTATACGTTTTTGAAATATTATCATAATATTTCGTAAGCAACTCTTCTTCGCCGTGGCTATAATATTATATTTTATAGTCTAATTTTTACCGCGTATACTTCCTATATACATTACACATAATAATATCAGTATCTATGTTTTATATACAGTGGTTTTGAACGCAGGCCATCTAATGATTTTTTAAATTAATAAATTACTATTTAATATAATATCCAAGGTGCTGCTATTGAGCCATTTCGATGACGGTTTATTTAACAAGAAAGAAAATTATCTTTAAAAATCAATACTTTAGTTTTTTCATGCGAGTAAATCATTTTTAATAATTTATTTAGTATATTTATTATAGTAACTAAGATTATATAATAGGTTTCTCAAAATATAAAATATATTTTTTTACATTTTATTTATTAATTAATATTTATTATCTATTCTATAATGTTTTGAAATAATATTATTAAACTACTTGCTTTTACAGGGAATGGTAGATTATTATAGATATTCTATTGAACAAAGCTGGTAGCGTTTAGTGTCAATAAATGCGCTTTTATATTATAATATTCGTGCGTACATCCGCACTTTAAAAGTGACGAACGTCAATTGCACGCAAACATAATATATACACAATATACCTACCTAATATATAGGTACAATAGGTACTTATGTACTCATAGTTACCACGTGCCCCAACTACCATCCAATCGACTTTTTTTTAACGGTTTACTATCCAATTTTATGTTTTTACATTTACTTAACTTACAACCATAAACGTACGGTACACATAATTATCTATTCTATAATATTATTCTTTTTTTTTGTTATTTACTGAATTTTCAAATTATGGTTTAAACTTAACATAGTAAAAAGTATAATCAACAATCAAACATCTTAAAATAAATTATTAAAATTTCGATCATATTATATTATGTAGGTGCATCATATATACTGTATATCCCTGCAATTAAGTGAAAAACCATAATAATTGTTTTAAATTAATACATTCATAAAACCTTCTGATAGTTTACATTTTGCTAGTATAATAATATGATTATGAGCTTGACAAAGGGATTTTTTCTCCAAGAAAGCTTTCACGATATTTCATTTACTATGTTGTCAAACTTCTCGTCGTCGGATACTGCAACTATTAAAAACGTTGTTTATTTTTTTCAATGGACCTAACACTCGTTCACCGTACAATTACGGAAACAGCTGGTAAAAGTTGTGTTTATAATAATGAAGCACATAATATAAAATATTTCGTCAACATCCGAAGTCTTATTATACTATTATAAAAGCATCGTCGTCTCCGCGCGCTGTCTTATAATATTTAATATATGATATAATAATAGGCGCGTCGTCTTGGGTATTAAGTATAATATAATAATATAGAAACGCCTCGAATAGTCATCAATTCAACTGAATGAAAACGAATTCGATTATCGTCGTTGTCGACTTTGTATAATATATATAAAGCCAGGACGGGCGTCAAGGACCCTATTCGTCGCGGACCCGACCGATTTATGGTGGATTGGGAGAGGGAGAAAGAAGCATTTATACGATATTATTAAAACGACTGCAGCCGATCGACCAGGGGCGGATTTCGAGATTTTAAAAAAAATGTGTTTACTCTGCCGTTACAGTACCGTAGATAGTGCAAACTTCAATATTATAATAATATACAATATATATATATATATACTACAGTTCGACTTACGATTATTAAACCTATTGATTTGCTTACATAGTAATAATATATGTTGCATAGTTAAAATATCACATCTGCTGTCGTCGGATATAATCGGCTCTAAAAATGCGCAGTTAATTTTTAAAGTAATTTCTCGGTGTGTTATTGCGGCAAAGGTGGTGTATGAAAATCAAACGGCCGTATAAACAAATTGTTCAAATATACGCGATTCAAATAGACAAAAGAACTTATGAGAAAAATTGCACGATATAGGCGGTTTCGAGGCGGGCCGTGGGAAGCATTAGCCTCGCCCCCGATCAGATTTCAGATTCAGCTTGACCAATTTATTTTTAATTAATTACTGTCAGGCAGTTCAATTTTATAGCATCTCCTCGAAGGAGAGGAAATAACGTGTTCAAAAATAAAATTGACATGTTAATTAAAGACGTAAAGGCGTGTTGAGGAATTTTAAGCTGGTTGATTTTTTTCTTTTATAGATCCTTAAAATGACAGCGGTGAGGAGGGAGGAGGGGGTTAAAGAATGAAAATTACATCGATCTTGCAATATTTTGTACAAAATATATATATAATAATATCAGTTATCTATTTAAAAAGAAAAACAACATTTCTAAATTCTTACAGATTCATTGCGAGGGTTAGGGGCGGTGAACCATACTCAACCCCAAAAACGTTCACGGATAATAGAACACGTTATATATATATAAGATAACACGAGAAAATGACAATATATTTTAATAACAGTTATATCGATTTATTTAAAAAAAATCCAAAAATCGTATGAAAAAATATTAAATTGTATGCATAATTAAACCCGCGATAATATATCACTACGTTTATTAGACATAATATTATTTCATATTATACTATACATTGTGACGACGATAATACAAATTCGACAATATTATATTGCGAGGCACGGCGGCGGGGCGAACGCGTTTTCGTCCAAAGTTTTGGGCCGCGAGCGCGCCCGCGTGCACGTGTATCGAAAAAACCTATATAAGGTAATTGGGTGGTGTCGGCGGCGGCGGCGGCGGCGTATGTGAATGAGCGAGCGCGACCAGAGGAGAGAAAGGGTCGAAGGGTGGTTAGTGGTTTAAGGCGAGGCGAGGCGAGGCGTCACAAGGTGGCGGCGGCGGAGGTCGCGAACGAGTATTACGCGGGTGTAGGTGGGTGACGAAGACGGGGTCGCTACGCGGACGGGGTGGCGGGTGTCGGGTGGCCCGTGCCGAATCAATACGGCGCGCGCGGCGTACAACTATGCGCGACCGCCGCTGCCGCCGCCGCCGGCCCACCTCCCTACCGCCGTCGCCGCGACGCACGCGAGAGTGTCGGTGCGCGCCAAGCGGAATACCCGGGCGGCGGCACGGGGCGTCCCGTCGCCCAGCTGCCGGAGCGCGCAAACAACCCTGGAGAAAGCTCTCCGGGACCGCGGCGCGCACGGACAATTGCGCTCGCGGACGGACGGTCGCTCGCGCACCACACACACGCGCGCGCACACTCGCACACCCACAAACCCACACACACACACACACACACCCACAAACCCACACACACACACACACCTATACACCAGCACACCTATACACACCAGCACACGTAATACGCACGCGCGTGCGAACACGCTTTTTCCTATTTTTCCGGTCCTTTTTATTCCACATCTACTCTCGCTCCGCGGCATCTCTCTTTCGGCCGCTCGGGCGCGCGCGTTCTCTCTCGCGCCCTCGTCGTCTCTCTCTCTCGCTCGCCGTCCGCAAGGCGCACGGCGCGCGCGTCGCACTCTGCACCGCGTATAGGTACGTCGCGTACGTGTGTATACGCGCGCCCGGCTCCGCGGACATATCCCGGCCACAAAGTCGTCCGTCGCCGTTAAACAGGTATTGAAAATAATAATAATAATAATAATATTGTGATACGCTTTTGACGCGCCAACGGGCGGCAAATTGATCGTGTGTCGTGTCAGTGGTTTTTCGTACGTTTTACGCCGACCGACGAGCCCGGCCGACTGAACCAGCCCCGCGAGCGCCGGCAGAGGAAGAGGCGGCGGTCGGACGATCCCACACCTCCACCGCTCGTTATCGCCACTACGACGACCGCAACGACGTCGCCGTATATGGTGCTCTGGCGACGGCCGTGCCAGATCGGTGGTTGGCCCGCGGGACGACCACGACGACGCGCCGACAGCACCATAATCACCGCCCGTACCAGCCGCAGCGGCCACTGGCACGATGACGTGTGGCGGCCGGCGGCTATCGCCGTCGTATTACCGACACCACAGGCGCCGGTGCCGGCACGCCGGCGACCCGCAGCACCATCGCCGTCTGAACCACCAGTACGATCACCGCAACCATCACCACTATCACCACAACTACTATCGTCACCATCACCACCATCATCGTCACTATCACCATCACGATCACCACCGCCAACACGACCGAAACGGGCGCGGCCCGCCGCGTCGGCCGCGGGCCTCCGTGGCCACCGATAGCCGCGCCCGACTGCCGTACGCGGCCACCGACGTCGTGGTCGCGTCAGACGCCAAGTCACCGTCGCCGCCGCCGACAATGAGGCACGCGACCAACCACCGTCGGCATTCGTCTTCGTCGTCTCTGTCGTCGGCGGCCGCCGTCCGCCGCATGTCCGCATGGCTGGTGGCCTGCGTCGCCTTTTGGGCCCCATCGGCGCCCTGCACGCACGCCGCGTGAGTATACCCTTTTCGTTCCGTTTATACGACAATTTTGTTTTGCGCTTTCAAAGAAGTCCCATGACGATTCGCGCACAAACACTTTTTATTGCAAAAACCTAATGGCGAGAGGGCATCGATCTTCCCCCCCCATGATTTTCGGTAATATTTGTCCTTATGAGCACGCGTGTGCATCGTTTACGCACACCGATTCCCGTCGTTTGTGCACAAATACCTGCCGAGATGTACCGCACAAATACCAAACGGGAAGTGCCTTGTAAGTCGTCTTTGTGGGCAAACACTTTTCGCACACTTAAAAACCCCGCGCAGAGCAGAGTGTCTTTTCGGGGGCGAGCTGTCTTGTTCGAGTACCGCCGACCAGATTTCGAGAGACTCGGCTGAGTTCGTGTGCGCACGTTAATTTATATTATAATAATATAATAACAATAATAATATAATATAATAAACGCGATGAACAGCCACTATATAAACGGCGCCGCCGCTGTTGTCGTGTCCTCGAGACGTAAAGAGCTCGTTCGAGCCGGGACTTTAAAGTATAGATATATATATATATATAGATGTAAACAGCGAGGGTATGTCCTCGAAACGCGTCTCCCTACACAATGCCCGGGACTCGAGTGTAACGCACCACTACACATAATATTATATTATATAATAATGTTATCGCGTATATATATTATAATATAATATTATTGTTGTTCCAGCACTGCGGCTCGCCGTCATCGTTCGACCTTATCAACCCCTTCTCCATAATTACTGGAATAGCCTTTACCGCGAATACGATACTAATTTCAGGCACTGTTTTTCTATATGAAAACGAATTCAACGCTAAAAATACAAATGAAAATATATATAGGTACCTAATATCAATTTTTCTCTGAAAATGCAATAATTGAATAATATTACATCCATCTACTCGAAATAATATATTAGAATAACATATTCATTTTTTAACTGTTAAAATTATTAATTTTATAACATCTATGTTGTTATAATGTACGAAGTCATGACTCACATTTTTCGATTTGTATGCATCTATATAAATATTAGTAACCCTCCCAATATCAATATTACTCGTAGGTACAAGTGCACATTTGTAAAAGCTACGATAGCTTATAAATACTGTATAATATAAGTATTTCAATTGGGAATTATTAAATTACAAAATTATTGTACAAATTAATGTTTCATTTTATTCTATCGCAACGATTTTAATGTTAATTTGTTTCATATTCAATGTTGATCTAACCTAAATATGTGGGACAATACTTTTATCAGGAAACGATAGAAACTTCCTAATCAAATTAATATGGTGACAATTTTTTATTTTGATAATAGTGTAAAATGGATTTTTTTTAAATAAGATCAAAAAGAAGAAAACGATTAGTATATAGTATTATGTTAATTTTTATTCTTTTAAACACTTTTATATTTAATTTTTTTAGAAAAAAAGTGCCCACGGTTTTTCTGGTTAGGTTAGGTTAGTATAACGAGAACTCTGCTTATTTCGATATTTCAGTAAATTAAACGAGGCCTGATGTACATATTTTGATATACGGTACAAATCGTGCACATTCTGATTTGTAAACACCTACAATACAAATTTAACCTAAACGGATATGCGTGCTTAAGACGATTATGGTTATCGTGACTGAGGTGTAGCTGTATCATACCATTTTGTATAGCTCCTGTAATATTACATTAATTAAAAATATGAATTCGACTGTTGTGTCCGTCTTTTGATTGTCTTCTGGGTGTGAAATCGTCGTCGTTATCATTCCAATTTTGTTTTCAATCTAGTCTCAAGTAATATATGCATGTATCATACAATTTTATCGACAGTTTACAGTGATTTAGATATTTAGATTTGGGTTCTTTTCAGTTTTAGAACTAATTGTGTCATCAATTATTGTACTGCCGAGCTTATAAGTATTTTTATGTGTTTGATTCACACGCTACATATATAATGAATTATATTATGAGATCCATCGATTTTTAAACGTTACTTTAAATTTTTGTTTTATGAGTTTTTTTTTAATCAAACAAAACACTTTGTGCCAACTTATAAAAGTTTATTCTTATAATTTTCTTATAGTAAATTTTGAATAACATAAATGTTATTTATAATAATGTCTTGGTGACTATTAGTATATATACGTAATATTATAAACTAATACATACGGCGTTTTTCTCTATTTAAAAATCACTCAATAACTTAGCTGTATTGCAATACTGTTGTACGGTGAAAATGTATTCCTTGTATCATTTTTATTATTTTCAATTATCAACATCTATTTTTGATATTTAATTTGGGTAGTCTTATTTCTTTTTTCCAAGTAATTTTTGTTTAACATTAAGTAATGATTTTTATATACTATTTAACTAAATGAGAGATATTTAAAATGTATTGTCAATACATTATTTTCTTTTAAATTTCTTTTAAATTTATTAAAATGTTTAAAATATTGAACAATTTATAATATCTTTACTTCTTTATAGGCTTATTATTATTTAATACTATTTATAAGTTATTACCGTTACTACTTTGGCTTAGCCCTTTTTACAAACTGTATTGAGCTAACACGTCTTAGAGATATACAACTTTGAAATGTTTCTATAAATGTATATTAAAATTATTCATAGCTTTTTAAAAAAATTATGATTCAATCCAACGGAAAACAGCCAAGGAATAGATCCTAAATTAATGAAACATGGTATAAATAGATAATATTATAATATAGCATACTACTATTTAAAATATAAATTTTTTCTAACATAATCCATTGGTAGAACAAACAGTTTTGTGATAAATGCAAGAAGTACTTGAGTGTATTTTACCGCGTTTGTGTGAATATAATATTTCATTATATTATGTACACCGAGCGAAACGATTAATATTGCCGTTGAGTATAAAATCCGACAGATTCTGAAAATTTAAACTTCTAAAAAAACAAAAAAAAAAACTTGACGTAACGCGTCCAACGCCCAAGTTTATGACACCATAAATATACGATAAATGATATTACGGTATTGGTGAAAATATAATATAAAGCCCCGTCCGAGATATAACACAAGGAGAACGGTGTTTTGACCTCCAATGATGCCACCTAGTCTACTATTATTGCAAATTATTGTTATTAAAAATTATTTTTAATGAAATAGTTGGTCACACGAGTTATTATAATATACTATATGTTTGATCGTTTTTTCTCATCAGTCACTCATTTTACTCGATTTCGAATAGTTTTTGAGTTCATTATATACAATATATTAAAATAAAATTACCTATTTGATACATTATAACAATTAAAAATAACAATAATCCATCAACGAATACAAATATTAAAAAAAAGTAGTGGTCAATTGACAATTATTTATAATTAAATAATGTAAAAAGTAGGGTTTGATATTGTTTATTTTTAATTTTTCATATTTAAATTTTATAAACTAATATTTGTACATAATCCTTAATAATTGTTATTTAATTATAACACAATATTCAGGTTATTTTATTAAATATTACTCAAACCACTTAAAATTATATTGAATCATCAGTATCGTCAAGTGTTTGATAGTACGAGTATATAAAAAAAAAACTGTGGATTGTAATACATTTATATAGAACTTAGCAAATGTCACTATTATCGATAAGTGTTTTTAAATAAAATTAAAATTAGTTTTTTGGATATAAAATCAATTTAAAAACTACTTGACAGAAATAAACATAATAAGTCATCTTTGGACGTTGAGCTATGGAAATCGTGTTCAAATTATTTCAAGATAAAATTGCGACAAAAATCGAGAGCCGAAAACATTAATTTACTCCTCCACTCGTCACGCATTTGCAAATTTCGGCGAGTTCTTTTCAAATTTTTGAACATTTTAATTTCATCATCAAAATTTACTTTACAGCTATTATTTTTTGTTGGTTTATCCAGACTGAAAAAAAATCATTGTTTTGCGTTTGTAATAAAAAATCGATTAGAGATAGCTGGAAAAAAAAAAAAAAAAAAAAAAAAAACAATATATTTATTCGCAGCGGTAGATGAATATTAATAATATCCGTATTATAATATAATATACTTGGTAGTAGCTTATCGAGCGAGACTCGTATATTTTTGACAGTTCAAATCCGTCGCTGGTCTGGCATAATAATATATTATTATCGCTGTATTTGCGCACCTATAATACCCATACAATAATAATATTATAAATACGGTCGGGAAAAGTCATTGAACACCACTTGCGCCGCACACAGTACACACTTGCACTCAGAGTAGAATGTCAGTACCAGCAACAATGTTTTAACACTATACTGTCAATCGATGCTCTTATTTCCGTCATTTCCATAACACTCGCGCACACACATATCAGAGTGCGCATTTTCTATTTGAAGTGCCGTACTTTTCGAGTGTTTTCGCGCGTGGCTTAATATTATGTTGTATAATATTCATTTTTCAGACCAGAGAAATATCATCATAATAATATTATGTAGCGTTGTGTACGAAACGGCGTTTCGCCATCGTATGCAATATTGTTATTATATTATATTTTGTGTGTATATCGACGAGAAAACGACGAGTATAAGTACGTACAAAGTTTTAACTTTCGAGCAACACGTGTGCTATAGCCGCGAAACTCTTCCGATACATAAAACTACGCGAAATTTGTTACAACATTTTATTATAATATGACACCGTACACATAATATTATTGTTATTACAATATGAATCGCTTTTTTATAGATGGATCTGTATAAGGGCATTTTTTTTCTGGCTACTGCAGTGCAGTGTAATGATGTTATGTATAGATACAGGCTGTTGCAAGGGACCAAAGGTCATAAAATGTTAATTATAATATTCCTAGACTAGTTCCGCAATGACTTATACTCACAGTTAGACCATCGTGAAATAATTAATTTTACAATATTATTACCTTAATAATTATTATACGATGTCTAACCGTTAAACACGAGAAACCATAAAACGAGAATCCGTACATCTATTATTTGACATTCGTATTTGAAACCTGAGTCTGTCGATTAGTAAATACTCGAATACTTGTACTTGAAAAATCTTCAAAATCATTTGAGTAGTGTTCAACTAAAGCAAAAAACTTACAGTATAATGTATATATTATATACAAATATAGCAATAAATGTCATACTATTGCAGGTTATCGAGAGATAATTATTTGCACTGATTAAACACTACTCTTATCGTCGTCAAATAATAACGTTTTATCGATTTTTATCACCTCTTGCTCTGCTTTTCGACAAAGTCTTGTTTTATTTTTGATTGTTATAATTTCAAGCCTTCAGTCGCATGCATTGTTAAATGCAATATTTTTTTTCTTTTTCATTCCTTCAATCGTAAGACCACCTTAGTTTTAGAGGAATTATAATAATTATTCGATTTATAAGATGATTAATTAATCATAATAAATATCTTATCATCTTTAACTCAATGACTTAATTTTTTAGATTTATATGTTTTAATAATAATAATATGATGGTACACAGAGCATATACAGTGGTCGCAGAATTTATATAATAATAATAATAATAACAATAACTATAATATCGGGTATAATATATTATTATTGTAGTGACAGACGAGAGGTTTAAATTGTAGATAAAAATAATATCACGTCTTTCATAAATCTATCAAAGCGTGTTACGCGAACTTTTCTATTATCCGTTTCCCGCGCCACATTGAGTACATATAATATGGATACAATAAGACATGTATTGGTGGCCGACTCCCTACACAGCCTTTGCCAATCTTGGCAAAATCTCAAAAAAATAATAACAAAAAAAAAAAAAAAATGAAAAGAAAAATCCAGTAAACTCCGATGATTCGTATCTCGTATTTTATTCTGTCGTTTTCATTATACGACATGTGTGTACTGTGCGGACTTTGGATGTCGATCGCCCGACCAATAGCTCTTCCGTATATATAAATAGAGATTATTAATTTGACGGTAAACCTGCAGCGCATTATCTCGGGAAGTATTAAATTGGCTTAACATTTTTTTCCCGGAATAGTATTGCGCTTTGGAATATCGTAGTAAACATGTAGGCTATACTTAAAAATAATAATAAATAAGTAACTAATAAAAGACTTAAAAATTACAACAAAGTTAACACTATTGAAGTTTAAACGCCGCCCGATATAATATAATGTTCACCATACTAATTTTTATCAAAACTATCAACGATGACATGATTTTTGAATAACTTATCGTTAAAATTAAAAAAGACTAAAATATGTACACAAAAAATAATTATGATTTTATAAAAATTAGATATTAAAAATCATTATGTCATATTTTTCAATGAATCCATATCGAACACGCAAAGTCTAGACGAAATTTATTTTGAACACACTTTGTGTTTACAGTCCTATACATACACATACATGTGTCTTTTCCCGGAAAACACGCATCGCGTATCGAAACCTTTACATACAACATAATATATCTATATACGGTTAGACGTTGAGATCTAATAACTTCGTAGGAAAGTAAATATTTGTACGGCATGTGATGACGTGTCGGCGGAACGTCATTTCAATCACCGCGCCGGTATCGAAGCTCTCGTTTTTAAAAATGATGAACGTAAAGTGGTAGTTTCATTCATACGACGAAATCGAACAGAAAAAAAAATCGTGTTTTACGCTTATACGCGAAGTAAATTAGCCACTTATCGAATTGTTGATTTGTATTTTTAATAGCTTGGAAAATTGTTTCAAGTGTACAACATAAATTTATTGCATTTTCGTATTTTGCGGTCGTTTACCTTTTCTAAAATCGCCGTTAATTAACGCATTAATATTGTTTTTTTGCTTTATTTCTACCCGCGGTTAGTTGATTCATTGTCACTAAACGTCTCATATTGTAATACAATATTATTACGATGATACAACAAGTAATAATTTCAAAATACATATATTATTCGTTGCTTATTAGATTCACAGTTAATATATTTATTTTGCTATTGGAATCAAACAAGCTGTTCTTGATTTATACCTATATACTTACACGTAGGAAAAATATATCTACTATTCACACTACACTGGTTGAAGGCATCAATTTTTATTTTTATGGGCATATTTACTATTTTTTAATCCATTTATTGCATATATATTGAGGACTAATACTACTATTTTATTGACTTAATACATCAAACATTAAAGATTTGAAAATATATTTTTTTTTATCATTTAAAGTTTTTATTTATAAAAAAAAAACACAGGAAAAAAATTGTATATAATTTTTTTTTTTTATAAATTTACATACTTTTTATTTGTAGATAACAATATACATTTAAAATACAGTTAAATCGAATTCTTTTATTACAATCCATAAATGTATATTATTTTATTTTTAAGACATTCGTTTTATTGACTCATCTGGTTAATGAATTCAAATACTCTATTTCCAAAGTGAGTCTATTAAGCGGTGACTATTGTATATAGGTTAGTTCCATCCTCAAGCTATCATATATAATTTATAATCTATGAATTTACTGTCATTTACTATTATAGTTGTCATATACATCTGCATAAGTAGTTGGGATGTAATTATCGCAGAACCGAACAGTATAATTTTAATTCAAACCATAAAAAACCTTTTCTAATCTAACGATAAATTTGGAGTTAGGTTCTTAAATTTATTATTAAATAATCCGTAATGTTCAACAATAAATATTAAAACTCAATATAATAAAAGAATTCATGTATCTTTTTCAAATGGTCAAACTGTTTTTTATCATCGTAATATTGTATATAATTTGAAAAAAAAATGTTTTTTTTTTTTTTTTAATTAGCCACTGTTAATGTTAAACTACTAAAATTAGAATTTAATGACCAAATTAAATAGGTAATATTGATACCCATTCGTATATTTCTATTGTACAAAAAAAGTTCAAATTAAATAGTTAGTTAGTTTTTTTTGTTTGTCAACATTTACTATGACAACCAAATAATAAGCAAATAGTAGTTATGACAATTGTAAACAAAATAAATTAATATAAATATTTTTTTCCCAAGAAATAATTTTTATATTAGATCTTTTGTAATGGATAGGATGATGTTTCAAATATCAGATGAAGGGTGCGCGTAACAAAAAAACAAAGAACAATATAAAAAATAAAACAAAGAAAATAGTATCACGAAAAGAAATCAAAGAAAACAATTAAAAGAAAGAACAAACAGATAAGCCTGAATATTTAGCGTTACAAAAGGGGGCTTGTGAGCTAATCGAGCAGAGAGCAGAGAGCAGCCTCTGAGTTGTTACAAAAGACTAAAAAAATTAAAATATTTCATTGGAATAATTATTTTCTACCTATAATATAATATGATATTTAAATTTATTAAAAATATAATACGGTTTATAACGTGATTCCTAATGTCATCATTGGGTTGTATAGTGTTAATAAAGCGATTAATAATACATTATAATATAATTATATTGATAAAATTAGATGATAATTTAAGGAGTCTTCTTATCTTAATTTGGACAACATATTAAAAAAATTAAGAAGTAGGTAGGTAGCAAAATATTTTTTTATGAAAAAAATAAAAGTTTGTTCGAGCCAGACAGGATTTTAGATTAATCACATGATAGCGCGTCCAAAAGCAACCTACACAACGACGTACCCAAATTGCCTATACGCTGCGCCGGCAGACTAATATCAAATCATCGTTTTATTGCTAATAATATTTCATGTAATTACTAATAGGTATGCATAGAGAATAATATTTATAACTGACATTAATTAATTAAATTCTCTAATATTATCATTGGGCTCACTAATAAGCGGCTATATGTCATTTTATATCTCGTCCATATAACGAGTATAATGATATTTAAAGTTTTAAAATAAATCTATTGTGCAAGTATAGTTAGAAGATGAAGTTATGTTATGCTAAAGAAATAAAGTTTTGTCTCTTTTTTACAAAAAAAAAATATATATATATATACATATCCAAACCCAAAAGATTAATTTATAAAGGTTTTTTTTTTTTTTTGAAAGAAAGAAGTCAATATATTTTCAAACTTTGAAAATATGTAATTTAAAAAATTTTGGATTTAGAACATGTTATGGATTGAAGTTACTTAAAATAATAATTTAAAAATCCATAACATATGTATAAAAAAAATAGCGTTGTTATACAAAAAATTAAAACTAAGGTGTAATGTGAGCACTAAATTTAAATATTATAAACTTGAAATTGTCTTAAAATATTTCAATACTAATTATATAGGTATTTTAAAATGAAACATTTGTTTATAATATTTTGTATATTATTCAATTATTCGTTTAGACTATATTATTACATCTGCTGCTAGTAACTAACATTTTAACAATAATAAATAAATGAATAAAATAATATAATAACTCAATTAATAACTAAAATTATATTTTTACAATTATATAAATAAATAGAAAATATTAAATAATATTTTACATTATTCTAATATACTGTAATAAATGGAAATTAAATTATAAAAAGTGATGTTTGAAGTTGATTCTACTTAATAATTTTGTTGATAATTAATAGTAGAAATGGGTCTATGATTACCTTAAGTTAGTCAAAGGATTTGGAAATTGTATTTTGTGATGTAACTGATAGTGAGGCATTAGTTGTGATATTGAAATATGATTATTTATATTTTTTATTAAAGCTGGTAGCAAAGTCACTTTTGAGCATTACTGCCAAGGTAGGTGTGAAACGCTTATTGTATTTGACCGATTTATATTGTGTACGAGTTAAGATGAGATTTTCATAAAATGTTTATCCTTTATACCAAGCATTATGGAACCCCGATCATAGAGCACTACGATGATCGCTTGAGAAATTACCGTTCTCACATTTAACGCGACGGTGGTTGAAGGAAGAACGGTGACAGTAATTATTATGAAAATCAATGTGCTTTGAAGGGAAGCGTTTTTTTGTTAGTTTTTCAATTTATTACCATTCCCTATCATAATTTCCTTTTAATCTTATAATAATTAAATATTCCGTGAATCGTATGTAATTGTCTGTGGACTGCTACAGCTATTATAAAAAACCATCGCTGTTTGTTTTGTGTAATATATAAATAAAAATATGTTATACCACACTATAATAAATATTTTATAATGCACTCTATATCACATAATGATTCTTGCACTTAAGTCGTTTTCTTTGGCAAGCAAACTGTGACGATTGTATCGCTTTGTTTCAGCAGTAGTATGTTCGGAGACGTGAACATTTCAGCCATACTCGATTCGTTCAGCGGCAGTTACGACAAAAGAGTAAGACCGAATTACGGAGGTGAGTCAATAATTTTTTCATAAAATTTATATTTAATAATAATATTATTATCTTATACAATAATTAATAAAATAATATGTACCTACTTCGTATATATTATATTATAATGCCATTCATAATCACTTTAAACCTAACACTATTGTTGTGTAATACATAATAGTATTGTGCAACCATCATCCTTTAAACTGCTCACATCCGGTGTTATGCAGTATATTATAATAAAATATAAAATATATGACATTAAGGTATACAATATCATTGTAATTATTACAAGGTGTTATACTTTATTTATGTATAATATTTTCATTTAACCGATAGATCGGTTATTATTTTACAAGAGGTGATTTTTTTTTTTTTTGAGCTACTGTTTTTTGGTAAATAAATTCGCTATTTACTTTTTATATACTTAATAAATAATTTTACTATAAACTCATTACTATTATTAAAAAAAAAAAAACACTGATCCAATCAAATATATTTATTGATAGGAATTTAGTGAAAAAATAATGTTATATTCTACTTTAACTAATTACGGGATCAGTATACGAGTGTAATCTTAAAAACAATTGCATATGAATAGTTAAACCATAAACTGTTCGTATAAATTTAGTTATGTTACGATAATAAAATATGTTAGTAGTCTAGTACTATTCTAAGAAATATATTATAGTTAATTTATAATGTAATATTTCGTTTTTTTCAAAAACTCGATAAAAAAACTGCTGAAAATACGAATTTATTAATAAACATTAATTCATAAAAATTAAATAATTACTTCGTTTTAAATTTATACCATTTTATCAAGGTTGTAACTGATAGAGAATTTTTGGTTTAAACTTTCTCAAACTCGATTACATTTTTGTCTCATTTTCAGTTTGCCTATATACAATATAATATAAAATAACAATAAACCATGATCTCTATTTTTCAACAACTCACCCGAAACGTTTTTCAATTACTGTTTTTTACATCACTAGTTCATGATATTATTATTGTACTATTGTGATACTTCTATTTCCGAAATTGTTTTACATTGTTAAAATAATAATATAATAAAATATTATTATTACAAATACTTCTCAGATAATAACGCACATTAATGCACATTAGGTAGGTGTTATGATTTTCAATATTAAGCGGTATAATACAATGCACAATATTCTATTATACTCAATTCAAATTCTAATTAAACACACGAATAAAACGTCATTACAATATACATCATCGTATACGTGCGATGTATATATTATTATTCGATATGAGTTATGTACAAATCCCGAAAGAGTATATCAGACAAACAGTAGTGTGTACTGTATAATGTATATGATATTATATAGTATAATATTTATACCGTTGTATGGTTATGTGTTTATAGTAGATCGATATATGCGTTTAAAGTTTAGGCGATCTAAATGTGGAAATACACACATACAAAGTTATATATAAGTGCATGCGAAGAAATTGTATATATTTTCCTCCGCCGCCACTCTTGTGAAAAACTCGTCTAAACTTTAAACGGATCTCACACTCACTCTATCTCACTTTCTGTATACAAATTGTGTGTATATATTATGTGCGTGCAATATGCGCCGTTTGTAGTATAATATCATATCGGTACCTACCTATTCAATACTACAAAAACATTTAGGAAAAAAAATATCCATTTAAATCGTTTATTTTCCACTGTATTATCAGATACGTCACACTGGTCCCGTGACCTTATTTTTTTACATAGGTCTTTAGGGATTTTCATAAAAATAGAGTGCAAATTGATGGTCAAATTTGTTTTTCAAACATTTCAAATCGGTTGGCTGGTGTGACGTACGTTATTACATCACATATATACGACGTACGACGAAACCTGTAATGATTGGAATATAATATACCCACATATTGTGCGTGCGTGCGTGCGTGCTGCGTGCATATTGGGATGGTATGTGCTTTGAACTACCCCGATATATTTATACACGATGTACGAAACCTCGAAAAGTTGATAAATAATTATAAATTGTTGATCATTTAACGTATAATTATTTTAATTTGCGTGTTCGACCATTTTTAAAACACCGCCATTTCTCCTTTTAAAGAACAAAAATAAAATGTGTCCAATCTCTTATTGTCGACATTTCTCAAGAACGCTTTATCGCGTACGTTATACACACGCCAGACGATTTTATTTATTGATAAAAGAACGTTTTTAACATTCAGGCATTTTGATTTATTATTTATAAATCGCCCCGTATACGAAATGATCGCACGCCGTCTTCGGCAATTTACTTTCAATATACACTCTGTATTTTAATGATAGATCACGCCTAACCAGACGGGTCGACGGATATACACTTCGTCTTACGTTTTATTTATTTTATCGTATATTTATCTCTTATACGATTGTGTTTCATTCACCAGTCGTCTATCTATAGAGCATTTTTTTTTCTGATTGTTATTGAATATTTAAGTTATACGGGGTAGTGAGCGTCTGCTCACAGAATCGGCCAGACGTGCCACACATACACTGCACACGTGCGTAATGACAAATTAGTTATACGGTCCCCGACCTCTCCTAATCACGTCTTCTCTGTTTATAATATCGATACTCTTGGCGGGGGAGCGGTCGGATCTGGGGGGGGGGTTGAGAAAACCGGGGCACTCGTGCCGGAAGTTTCGGCGGGAGGGCGCCAAATCACCGAATAATAAGCGAATATATTTACAGTTATATAGGCGTAATAACAGATGAATTACGAGAGAGAATGCTAATTTTATGCTTTGGCCCGGGCGAAAGATATACGCTAGATGCCTATATCATGGTGATGACGATACGGCGAAGACGACGGCGTACGCGGACCAGTTGACCCACATCAGATGCGGCGGCGCATGTGTAATGATATATAAGTATAATAATGTATTATGCATTATACATATATTACGTTCATATGAATATACGTGTATGGTGTGTGCATACCTGCGACGCGACGATACGGTTGCCGCGCCGCCGCCGCCGCGATTGTGCTGCTACGACGTCGGCTACTTTCTGCCGAAGCTGTGGCAAGGCGGCGGCGGCGGCGGCATAGGTCGTCGGTTTGTCGGACACCGGTGCAGTGGTACTCGGGGAGTCGGAGGCTGCAGCTAGCCAGGCCGACATGTCGCGGGTGTGCGGAACGCATAGTGTGTGTACACACCCTCCGGTCGCCATACACACATCCGACCCCACTCGACCACACCGTCACCCGTCCCACCACGAGGATAACTATACATATATAGGTCACGTCGGTACTGTACCGGATCTAAATCATACACGCGATAGAATATATATATATATATATGTGTGTGCGTATACCGTGTGGTGAGAGAGAGAGAGAGAGAGTGAGAGTGAGAGCGGGCTAGAGGGGGTGAGAAACGGAAGGTGGGGTGGCAGGACGAGTTAAATACATACGTATATATATATATATATATATAATATCGCAGTGTCGTGGTGTTGGGTGCTTCTGGTGGCGGTCGTGTACACTGTACACAATGTACGGTGAGACAGCAGCAGCAGCAGAAGCAGCAGCAGCACAGCAGCACTATCGTAGACCACTGTTACACCGACACCGGGTTTGGGTGTAGGGCGCGGTGCGGGTGGGGCGCAGAACGAGTGGCGGCGGCGGCGGCGGTGTAACGGTGTGTGGGCGTGTAAACTCCGGCCATCATCTCTCCCGAAATCGATTTGACCTGTAGCGCCGTGACTCTATTTTCGATTTCACCGGCTCTCGGCTTTTTTAGGCTAAACACGCCCCGGAACACGATATATACACACACACACACACACACCTAGCCAGTAAATGCACACGCGCACTTTAGGCGTGTAAGACCTAAGCTGTACACACACACACATGATGCACACACGCGCGCGCACTTATAAACGAAAATATATATATATGCGTGCGTGTGTGTGTGATATGCGTTATTCGACTTACGTCGCGGTCGACGACGGCGACCCGAAAGAGATCGGTCCACACGCGGTATCCCATACACTACGTCTACGCGATATCATGTCCTGCGTAAGCTCCGTCGGCGTACGTCATCGTTTTCCTTTCCGTTTTCGTTTACCCCCCCCCCCAACGGTCTCTGCGGTGCACAGAACGCGTACACCGTAACCAGCTCTCCGCAGTCTTGTAAAAGAAATTTTTTAAAAGTGCAAAAAATTATCGCCGTACTAATAGGGGATAACTTAAAGTATTTCCATAGATGGTTTCGTATAATTTCGGATGTTTTTAAATTGTTTGCATAACGTTTTGTTTTGTCTTCTATAATAAATAAACCGAACCGAATGCTTTCATTTTTATCCCATGTACGAGTACTTTTTTTGAAAGTATTTAAAATGCGTATTTGATTACTTAAAAAGTATTTGAATACTTTAACTCGAATATACTTTACAAAACTCCGTATAATATAATATATATATATATGCATGCAAAGGTTCGTTTAAATTAAAAAAAAAAAAACAACACAAACTATGGGCGCACGTTTACGTCATCGGCAATGCACATTTTACGGATTTGAAACTTTGAACTTGACGATACTTAATTTTATGATAACTATATCAGCTTGCGTCGTACCATTTCGTGGTATACAATCTAAAATGTATAATATGTTTTATATATTGTGTTATGGGTAATGTATACAAAAAGGAGTAGTGTACATATTACCCGGATAATGTAAACCTTATTCATATGAACAGCGTAATGTATACATTATCTACCTTAAATATGTACAATGTATACATTACCCGGTGAGCTATGGATAAAGTATTACTATATAATCGTAAACGGACAATGTTGGCACAACAGGACCAACGCACTGAATACTTCAAATACTTCATTATACAGATTTATTCTAGCATTAAAAATCAAACCGTTCTGATTCGAAAAATAATTATTAATTAGAAAATGTTATAATTTAATTTAAATGTAAAACGAAATACGAGTCAGTGCAATTATTTATTTGAGAAATTTAAGTTCGGGTGACATTTTGAATTGCAAAGTATTTCCCAAGATTTACATTAATATTTATTTGATTGGCATTTGTTTTGAAATTTTTTAAGCTTTGACTGTCGGAAAAAGATTGTACATTAGGCATTTCAAGCAAAGATTTTTTGTCAATAAAAATTCTACAATATTTATAATTGGTTCACGACATACAGTAAATTGATTTCTCGAATAAAGCTAAAGAAGGGTGCTATTTTTATTTTTGAGTTTTCAGTGCTGATTATCTCTAATAGACACAACTGCAAATAGCAGGTACCTACATTTTAAGGATCATCTCTGTTTGTGTCTATTTTTGGTAGTTTGACTCGACCTGTATCGTCTGAAACGTATACAATTGTTATTTTTGTTTCAAAAAATAAATAATATTTCTACTTTATCTAATAGGTTTGGATGGTGTTTGGTTGTTCAGTGTTCACCTTACCTAAATATATACATTATCCGACTTTGGTACTTTACCTGTAACATAAACACATACATACACAGACGTCCGCACGCATGCACGCACGCACCACCCACCCACCCACCCAATCGCGTTCACTACCACTGCTTTAGGAACATGATTCACGTTTATAAATATAAAACAATTATATACATAGTTAACATGGTCTGGGTCGAACGCTATTTGCAGAATTTTAATCATCGACGGGTCGTTCTGCCGCAGTTGTTCTCTGTTAGATATTATTTCATATCATCGGCTATAAGTGTTTTCTTTTCTAAAATAAACGTTGATTTACGAGCACAAGTAGTATCGATTTTTATCGTAATCTCAATCGAAATTAATTTATCAGTATTTTAGTTGATATTTTGTTTTTCGTCTAGACCTTTACAATGCGTATAATACCCTTTCGAAGAAAACACCACCAAAACAATAACGACAACATATTTTATTATAACATTGCTATAATAATATAGCTACGTCGTCTTTTCGGTAACCACGTTCAAATAGCGCCGCGACCTCGGCATTTCAACCGCGCGAAATAATGATAAATCGGCTTGGAAAATATATATAATATATTATATTATATTCACGCGGTGGCGGCCTTTGAACGAAAAAAAAAATTTAAAAAAAAAAAAACTACAAAAAACCGAAACCTTTATTATTATCCGACGTCATTAATCCTCTCCCCAGCCCTTAACCACTTCACCACCATACGCGACCGGTCAACCGAAATAAATTAAAATCTCGCGGATTTCACCAGCAAAACGTCGTGAGGTATGCATACGGTATCGTTGAACTCGGTTTTATTGTTTTAAAATGTGTTATACAGAGTGAATCGTCAAGCACACTCACTCCAATTTTTCTTTTGATAATTATTTTATTAAAATTATAATTATGAAAATTTTTCAACACACACATTATATTTTCGAATTCCTAAGATTTTTTTGTACTTTCAAGAGAGTGTCTTGTG
Source organism: Rhopalosiphum padi (assembly GCF_020882245.1). Taxonomy (NCBI): domain Eukaryota; kingdom Metazoa; phylum Arthropoda; class Insecta; order Hemiptera; family Aphididae; genus Rhopalosiphum; species Rhopalosiphum padi. Next base: position 2,437,411 of record NC_083598.1, on the reverse strand, counting down.
CAGGCAACACAAACTTTTGATTTTAAAATAAAAACTACCTTCTTCTAAAAAGGGTGGTTATTATTTAAATAAAATATATAAGTTTAAGTTAAAAAACAAATCTTAAATATTCAAAAATATTATGCTTATGTAAGTATTTAAAAATATGCTAATGTTCAGATTTTTAAGAATAATTGCATTATTGGAAAAACAGAGAATAAGAAAATTAGCGTGCTTGGTGAATCACCCTATTCGTTAATAAATATATTTAAATATCTAACATCTAGATTTCTCATTCACAAAAAATAATTAAAAATATCATACAATAATAACTATTTATAATAAATACACCTTTTCAAAACAATAATATTACAATTACCCTTGGCGGTGCTTATTATAGAAAGCGTTAATTTTTTTGCGTTTTATTCAAATCACATTTTGGTTGCTCGATAATCATATTTTGTTTTTAACGTTTTATGATAATTTTACTTTCATTGCTACGACGACCACGACGGCCCGTTGATAATTTTTCATACAGGTATGCGTTCCATTATACTATATTATATGTATTATATAGCATATTACACTTTTGACGTGTGTGTGTGTCGATAATATTATAATATAAAATATATTATGAAAATATACTGTGCCTTTAAGATTTTTGTAATCGTTTAGTAGAACTGTTGACGTTTTTAAGTATATATTATTTAAGTAGGTATTGAAATATTTGAAATTAAATGTACAAGCCTGCGTGAGATATTATTTAAATGTTAAATAACGTTGATCAAGTTGAAACTTTGAATTTTTATGTAGAAAAAATTCAACTTGGTACGTACAAATAACGATATTGTCATACCTATTTGGTTAATACATTGTTCAGGTTATATGTATTATAATACTGGCCTTATAATCATACGACATATTATATAGGTTTGCAAACGAGTACATTTTATACAATATAATATGCACCGTAGAAATAATGAAATATATTCATATTCGTGTACCTATATGTTCAAACCAAGGACGTACATTTGGTGCGTATAATAATATGACGTACGAATATAATATAATTATAATATGCAACGTAATATTATATCGATTAGCTCACACATCGAAATCGTAGTATAATTAGTATTATAGTATGATATTTTACAGGCGCATAGTCGTCACTTTAGTTGTTATTTATAAGGTCGTCGGTAACCTACACGATATATGTTACTATAATATTGTTTAATATTTTAGAATTTTACGTTGACAATGTACTGTGTGTAGGTACTTATCGATTTAATGTTATCGATATATTATAATTAATATATAATGTGTTTTATAATATCTTATACTCGTATATACCATGATAATAAAATGTATATTGCATTTGTATAAAAATATTATCGTCGCTTCAGAGAATTTCCAATATTTCGTATCATTTTTGATTTTGATTTTTTTTTTTTTTTTTTAATCTGCCGGGTTTCAGGTACTCCAGTAGAAGTTGGTGTCACCATGTACGTGCTGAGCATCAGCTCATTGTCTGAAGTGCAAATGGTACAATAAATATATATTTTTAAGCAAACTACATAATATAACATTGTTATGCATATCGGACCATTTATATTATAATGTGTTTATTTATTACTATTATATTAATTTTATTATTTTTTTATAATTTAAACATTTTTAAGTAACTCAAATACACTATCTATTATTATATTATATTATATTATCATCCTAGCTGAACTAGTTGCATCCAAACGAATATATTCTTAAACCATTAACCTCATCTAGTCTCATTATTGTTATTATTATTATTATGTTACAAACCATTTGGAACGCTTTGTTGTAATACATAAACGTTGGGTTTGAAGCACGTTGTAGACTGTCGTTGTTTCGTTGTTATGATATATATGTATATATAGGTGTATACTATACATACATATATTGTAATATAATAAAATTTGTCCCGGAAATTTCGTAATAATATATATATATATATATATATATATATACAAATATATGTATAGAATATAATCTTACAAACCCAAACCGACAACGACAAGAGTATTATAAATAATATAAAACAAACTGTATGATAATCATCCAAACACGCTGCATTTGATAACGCAACAGGTTTTATTATTGTAGTGAGCTTTACGCGTAGCGTGTACTACTTAGACGTGTGCACACTAAAAATGGACAGAATAGAGTCGCATAAAAGTGTATTAATATATTATAATGTATAACGGAATGATATATTTTGAGGCTATTGAGAAAATATGTCGTTTTGTCAGTATCACGTCTTTGCGCCTTTAATATCGTTAAAAATACTAAAGCATTTAAGTAATACTATGGGGTAAGATTAGAGGATTCATTGATATGGGAGGGGCACCCCTTCGTCAAGTTATTATAGTTCGTAAAATTCAAAAAACGATAAAAAATACTTTAAAAAAATAAAAACTCGTATCGGGCGGCAACCTTACAACATCACTATAATATCTCACTAAAATGCAGTTAAACGTACTCATATTGTGCAAGAACGCAATATGATGAGAAAAAACAACCTTTGACCGACGCCGCGCCCGGAAACGGAAACAATAATTATTGGCACCGAAACGCTAGTACTTTTATGGTGTGATGTGGGTACTATTCAAATAACGATGATCGCGGACGAATCTCTACCAAGCGTTGCGTGTTGTATATATGCGCTTATATACATTATCGACGTACCCACACACAATCATATATCCACACATGCGCCACGTCGGATATCCGGGAGTAAATTTTGTACGCCGTTTCTCTGGATTTCCACAGAGAATAATTTTTTTTCGAACCACCGTATCGATATATTTCTAGGTTTCGGGCCACACGTACCTAGGTTAGGTTACCTATAGGTACATGACGTATAGTTTACCGCACGGCTGTCGGCGGTCGACCGAGAATCGCGGTGAAACGATATTTACGGAAAATCATTTGCGTTTTAGTACGTTTTTATGTAAATCCAGCGATGTTCGCGTCCATATATTATAAATAATATAATAACACGTGAGGTTTCTCGTGGGAATACCAATGAAGTTTAATGGTGGAATAGTGATGCCGCCGCTTTTTACGGATCTCGTGTCTTCTGTAGCGCGAGAAACCCCAACTGACTACATAATAATAATATTATTAATAGCTGCATATATTTGTATATATATAATATACAATATAATATATTGCAACGTGTACGATATTATATTATAAGGATCGTTGATTTTTTTTTTTGTATACTATTATTTTATATTTTTTACGCGCTCTGCACGTCATATATAATAAACATAGAACACCAGCGATGTAATATGTTTAATTGGCTACACACTTATTTTCTATAACTAGTTAAACATTTACGCTTTTTCACCATTTGAATAATAGGTATACTACACATTCGCACATTTTTACCAAAAAAAAAAAAAAAATAATAATAATACTCGGAATAATATTTTGTTTCAAAGTATGCAATTAAAAACGTTTGTTATTTATTCAAAAGAGTAAACATTTTAAAAATAATAACGATTAAAAAATATAAAATAATAAAGTGAAAATGTTATTTTTAAATGACTTAAAATGACGCAATAAAATGATTTTAAAAAGTAAATATTTTTTAAAATCACCAAACAAATATAATATCGATAAAATAGTTTTTTTTTAAGTTCCTAATTGCTATTATATAATATGAGGGTTCAAACATAGTATTAAATTTTGTTAAGTATTTCTGGTGATTTCATTTTAACATCGTATTCTTAAAATGTATGCGTAACAAGTCAAAATAATCGCCTCAAAATTCCACATTGCATCTATAGGGTCAAAATACAAATAAATATTATATATAAAGCCATAAAAAATACGGTATGTGCATCTGAAAGCGATGCGGGTTTCTGTATAAAAATCGGAAGTAGTAGCGGTATCGTTCACCGTTCGCAAAGCACAAAGTTGTGTACAATATAATCTATAAGTGCAATGAATAGTTGTCAATAGTAAAGAAAAAACACGTTAAAAGAATAATATCACCTCTTATAACGAAGCGAAGATTTAGCGGTGGGAATTTCCGGTGAAAACAAAAAAATCGATCAAAACACAACCTAACCCGGAAAATATCACCCGAACGGAAATGGGCGTTATTATTATTATTTTTTTATTATTAAATATGTTACGTAACACTTTACACGATAAAAATCGTTTTTATAAACGTTTTCAATTTTAGGATTGTATATAATAATATGTTATAAAATTATAAACACTCGCATAATGTATATAATATTTTAGTTTTTTTTTGGGGGAATTTACCGCTAAAAGTGGACGACTTTTTTCAGAAAACGTTTTACATCTGCTGTCTAAAATATGCCACTTTTTCGTATCGTCCAAAAGACGGACGTAGGTACCCTACGATATTATGTTCGGACGAGGATGGCTTTGCATTATTGAACGCGGCCGACTGTTTGATATTCATGGGCTGTACGGCGGCTGCGTTGGTCTGTGCCATTATTACAACGGAAACCTGCGCGCGACGTATACGCGTATATATATATATTACGATTACAATATAAACATATTATACATATATATTATATATACTTATGTGATGTACAGTGTGACACACTTCAGTCTCTTTCCGGTCGATTTTCGCGTCCAGGCGTTTCGTCTTGTCCAGGTCAATAGCCGTTTTTCCCAATTCAATGTTCTCGTAACAATAATTTCGAAAAATCTTTATTTTATCAATTTTTTTGTCCGTTTGCGATGTTTATTTTTTCCCGGTGTTTTTCGACCGACATGATATTATACATGCAACAGCGATAATGGTTTTGCCGTAAACCAGTCTTTATGATATAATATTATGGTAGTCGTTCCGAGACGGAGGGATTTTATTAATACAGATGGGCGGGTATCGTTCGGAAACTCTGGTGGTTTGTGCGTTGTTATCATACACCCTATAATAACGTCTTGGTAACCGGTCCATCCGATGGTCTACTAGTTAATATTACGACGTAAAAATAACCGATGAAAAACTATTTACCATAATTAGGTCAACTCGCGGTTAATAGGTACAGAAGACGACGCAGTCAAAACGCCGCGGGGAAATAAACAGACTTTACTAGTAGGTACATTATTATTATTTTATATAATACACGTCCTAAGTGCGGCGATGGCGGTTTTTGTCGTTTCGTAATTAAAAAAAAATAAAAAACGGGTTTCCGTGTTCTGATCGTTTTTCCACTCTTTTGAAAATATATAATAACGACACTCGCGGTTGAGTGTTGAATAACAGTCGTATATATATATATAGGTATTCATATATCGTAATAAATATTATAATATACGTTTTTGTTTTTAATATATTTTCTCTTTTAAAACTTATTGTCGTAAGTCGTATAACAACGAGCCACTACAGCACTCCTCTGTAACTACGCGTAATAACGAGTTAAAGACGTATGTAATGTACAGGTGCCATATATACTCGTGGCATATACAGCTACGGACGCCTTTGTCTGACGATCGTGTGTTTTTTTTATACCCCCTTATAATCGCGTTACCAGCACAAAACGATCGGTTTTATACGCGCTCACGACTCATAAAATCTATCGGGTTAATTTCACGAGGTTTCGCGTTTTTTTTATTATTATTATTCCATTGTATGCGTTTCTCTAAAGCACAAAAATATTATTACATTTTTATGTTTATACCATATTATTACTTTATATAGTGCGATGAATAGTCTGATAAAGTCATTTTTGTACTGTCATCTTAGCAATTGATTTATAAACAAGAAGATTCGCCGATTGTGTTAACCTTTATTTTAACTATTAATAATAAATTCATTCAAATTCTGGATTTTGAAAATGTCGATGTATAGATACTTAATTCAAAATTTTAATTATGAGTACGATTGAGTACTTTTTCTGCGTTAATATCAAGATAGTATTTTTTTAGTTGAGTTTTTCAACGATTTTCGGTGATGGAATACTTCAATTTTTTACTATGAGCATCCTACAACCATTATCGTTATAGTTTTCGTAGTCGTATGACAGTCGTAATTGCGTTGAACAATAAACAATAACATTAGTGTATACCGACGTAACAATATACATATTTTGCCTATACATTACGCCAGATCAGATGCACGATATTGGCCTGTAATATTGATATTATTAATTATTCGATTTTATTAATTCAATCTGCAATATAATTCATAGTGTGACGAAGATCAATCACCACATTTTTATTGTTCGAAAATCGTATAAACAAAATATCGGACAACATGGCTAGGTTTATTTGGTCCGATCATTTATTTCGATTAATTATTAGTATCAATATACGGTTACTCAATTTCAAACAATTACACTTTTTATTAAATTTACTATATACGATGGATGGCGCACCCTAATGATGGAATAACAGTCGTTCCCCTTTTGTCGGAAATTATTATTGTACGTGTAGAAGCACTCCTAAAAATCCCGTTGATCACCGGGTACAATAGTTACAATATACATATATTTTGTATACCTATCACCTCAAAGGAAAACTACAGCCTCAGTAGATTTTTTTTTATCATAAATGAGAAAATGTATTACAGCTCATCAAAGAGTAATATGTGAATGTGTCCGCCATGTATATCGTCGGACTGATAGAAGTCTAATGACAATAGCAATAATGGTAGGCGTAATGAGAAGAAAAAACACCAAAAGGAAGACTACTAAGACCAGACCGCATGGAGAAATTGCTAGATAAATTATAGAAGAATATATAGAATGGAGAACCGCTAAAAAAATGTCTGCAAAAATGTTATACCGCCCTTGGTATAATACAATGATCAGCTAGAGAACCGCCGTACAAGTTTTCAGTCGTAATGCACGACAAAGGTTATACACGACGAGGATACGTTCTATATGATGGCAATTATACGCGTATTATGTTAATATTAGAATAATAAAATCGAAATACCTCTATGATGACATAATAATATTATTATGTAATAGTTATTACAATTTCCGTCCACAGTCGTCCCATTGGATCTCTGCACACACATAATGGGGCACAATCGCGCCATCGTGTACCGGGCACGCTCTACAGTAACACGATGTCTTATTACATATATTTTTTGTCATATCGTATCACAGTGTATTAAGGGTTCTAAACTTCTAAATAATACACAATACAGATATGTTTAGCGAAATTGTTGTTATAATAACTCGAACGAAAAATCAAAAAAATTAATAATAGTAATAAATAAAAAAACATTGTTCACGATTTTGGTCAGTGGAAGTCTGCAGCGCAACATACGCAAAACTACATAATATTATGATATTATAGTTAATAGTTATGTACGGACGGCGACGGATTATTGTATATTATTATAGCAGTGCCGAACAGTGCCGATGGCAGAAAAATAATATAATATTTGAAATACTTATTATTATTCATTAATATAACATAATACACAATACTATATGATTACTCGCCAAGTCCGGAGAACTGGTTCGATATTAATTTTTCCATCAGCTTTCAGCCAAAAACACCATATTATTCGTTTTCGCTGACTATTATAATAAATATATAAAAAAAAAAATTTATAATATTTCATAAGTGTTAACTATTCCGTTGGCGGTGTTTCGTATCACTCGTTATTTTATGCCGTTACGTTCGCTAAATTCGGTGGAACTTATTATTATTAATCAGATTTTTATTACGCCGGGCACGTCCTTATTCCATTATAATACAAACATTTTTAAAACACATTTCTACTAAAACACGACACAGCATATCGCAAACTCGAAATCGTATGTTACAAACATATTTTAAATTCAACATAATCCTATACGATAATATTTCAAGTTTAGTACCTATTGCAGTAAGCAACTGACGTGGCGTTTTTGTGAAGTATAAATTAGTTTCCGGTTCCGGTTACCGATAACTTTTTAGTCGTTTTTGGACCGCGACGGAAAGTAATGTACTTTCATCTAAGACAATCATAGCGTCAGTTGATCATTTTTGGAACAATTTCGCATATATTATTATGTAATAACATATATTATGCAGTGTACACCGTATAAACGCACAACGACCCGGGTGGGCCCCTGGTGCAACGTTTTGGGAAAATGGCGAAAAACATTAATCAACGTTTCATCGTAATATTACACACGTCGTATATTATAATGTTATATATCATGCCTTCCGTAACGAATATGAAGCCGTTCGTTATAACAATAATAGTAATAGTAATAATAATAATAATAATATAATATACTGTCGGGAGTCGTATATTTATAAATAGGTATTATACATAACAATATATTATATGTGTATGAATCCGTGTTGAAGACGATGGACACCGCCGTCTATTCTATATAATGATATGCGTGGTTCGTCGTATTATATATGTTTTGTATATTCAACCGTGGTTGCGGTAATTACTTTATTTTTTTATTTATAATAATGATATAACACATAATCATCTTGATTTGGATAATTTTCAAGATTTTGTAGAATTCTAAGAACGAGTATTCTCGTTTATTATATAATCGTGCGTGCACGTTTTTTTAAAATTTCGGTCATAAAAGTTAAAAATAATAATATTATAATGTTATATTATAAAAATATCTGTCTCATTTTAAATATAGTCGTTCGTAAACCGTGATGGAAGCAACCAGAAATAAAAAACTAAACGAATCAGATTCATACCACGAATTTTTCGTATTCGTTAGAGTTTCATACCAAAAAGAAAAAAAGAAACCAAAACGTTATTGGTATGAAAACAAATAAATTAGGTGGCTCTTACATAAATACGCATACACAGGGTGATTATTTTATCAGTTAACAAAATTATAATAAAGACAATAAATTGCTCTTAGAAAAAATTCACACACACACAAATAAGGTACATTGTTGTAAAATAAGTATAATCATCGGTCCCCTTCGGAATCTAAAATATTAAAAAAATATACACATACTTCGTAATATAAATTTTTTTAATTGTTATTTTGTAGTGAATTTAAATTATATAAAAAGTTATTTTCAAAAACATTTTCACTTTTTAATAAAATGCTTGTCTACCGTTAAAAGAATATCTGAGCATCGCGTCATACTATCCCTTAATAATAAATCATAACGGTAACTATTCACTCATCGGTCATATATTGTGCATGATAATATTATGAAAGGTTCGTAGGCCAATTATAATTCCCAAGACTCGGTCGCATTGCTACCAGTCGGTCAATACGATTTCAGAACATGAAACGCTGTGACGTGCGCCATGACCATTATGAAATTGTTGAACAATTAACGATGACCAAACTCGAGAAACTAAAATAGAAATTACTATAATACCTAAATTATTAACTACTGAATACTGATGTTTACGCGTCAACGGGATTGATAAGAAAATAAATGGCACCTTCGTTATTTTTTTATAGTAAATAATTTATTCAAATTTTGATATTTAGATTTTTTTAGTATACTTAAGTACTAAATTTTTAATTATTCAGATTTTTATGTATTAAAAACTCTTTTAATGTACAAATTTTTAATTTTGAATGACAGATAACTATAATATAAATTATAATATTATACAGTAAACGATCTATTTTTTTTTTATCGAAATTTAATTTTTCAATGTACCCAAAGCTTATCGTTAGTATACGCGTTAAGGTCTTGAATAGTTTATTCGCGTTGAATACGAACAGTTATCATTCCAACAACTGCTAAAAAAAATAATCCATTTGGTACCTTTCTATCTATTTTACATTTATATCGTAGTGATCAAGAACACGAGTGAAATTAAATATTGTTTTTGCTCTTCTTTAAAACTTACCTATACACATAATACGATATATTATTCATAAAATCATAAAACGCTGCGAAGTGACTTATTTATACCTTTACACTTTCAATAACGGTACGCCCATAGTATTATACATATAAATATTATATTGCTAACAATATTATAACGTCTTCGTATTAATCGCAAACCTATATAATAATTATAGCATAGTGTTTGTGAGTTTATTACTTTGCGTTATTAAAATGTCGCACTTTTTTCACTCGTTCTGTACACGCTATCGTAAGCGCTGAACTTGTTGGTAACATATTGGTATTTTGTAATTAAAATATCACGACGTTCACTTTGGAGTGTTACATTAACGAACCATGATATAAAATATAAATAGTTTTATTATAAATTAATCAAATCGTTTAAATTTTATAATCGTTTAAAACATACGTATCAGAGGTTTACCTAATTGGCCAGGTTGGGTTTATAATATAACACAACTAAAAGCACGAATTTTCTTTTGAAATCAAAATTCGATAATAGTTTTGTCGGCAAATAATAATATAATACCACATCTGTGACAAAAATACGACGGGCCAGAACAAAACGTCGGTTTCACTCATGTTACAAACTTTCCAAGCGAAAAATTTTGAAAAAAAAAATTTTAATTATCTAGTGTTTAACATTAATATTTATATTGCAATCATTCTGTATGTACGCGTGTATCTCTTGATGAATGTAATAATATTTTTATAACGTATCCGAATTTCTACCACCGGCAAAACTAATTAAATCTGTTTCGCGGTGGGGTAGTTAAAGCAGTGTGATAAAATAATTTTGTAACATATATATTATTTACAAGCGGTGTAATATTTGATTTAGTATGTGTTTTATGTTTCACATTACTCACAAAGTTACGTTGCAACGGCGTCGGAGTAAGTAAGTAGAGGAGATCGCGATGGAGAGATTGGAGAAAGAAAATATTATGAAAATCCTACGGTGAATTCGAGCGTTAATAACTGGTTGTTCCGATAGTGAGGGTGGTGACAAAAAAAAAACCGTAAACAAAAAAACTTGTTGTCCACGTGCGTAAATTTTTCCGTCAGACTTGTTCACACACGTTCCATTTGCGACGGCCCAACAAGTTAGCGTAAAACTAAAACGAATCATTGAGCACCATCGTATACAGTGTATAATTAACCAAACATGTTTTTCCCGATTTTATAGTTAATAATGAATTTATTTAAAATTGTATTTGATAGAATTTTTAAATATATAAATACTTTAAAACCATAATTTAAAACTATAGAAATGTCTACTATTACTGCTACTGTTTATCCTGTGTTGATACAAACTTCTGTTGTAAAAATATGAGCCCTGTATTTTACTGTACGCGATTAAGTAAAAACCGTTTTATATACTTCATTTAAAATTTGAACCAAGTATCTCAGTTATTACAATATTTATACAACAATAAGGATAATTATTCTTTAAAATGATTTTAAAATAATATTTTATATTTATAATATTGGATCTAATATTTATTAAATCAAACTATTTTCACAAATTATAAATGTTGATGAATTAATATAAATTATTAATACATTTTTTATATAACCCTAAATAAGCCTATGTGTATATTTTAAACCCATTATTATTATCATTATCATTAGTATTACAGAAACATAACGTTAAAAAACTCAAAATCTGTTCGTTTGAAGTTTTTACTTTTGTTTCCCAAAAATTATCTACTTAATACATTACAGTAGAAAAGAAAGTTCTCATATTAAAAAAACAGAAGTTTGTGTCTTCATATGATACCACTTACAACAAAGGACTTAAGGTATATTTAAAAGTTCCAAAACTTCAGTTTGCATTACTACATTATTGAAGAAAAAAGGTGATCACCATATTTGGTAAAGCTTTCTGAAACAAATTAAACAATTGTACTGTTTAAATTTTGGGGACCGATGCACTTATAGATATAACAGTTATGAACGAACGCGAAAAATAATATTTTAATCATTAATTGAAAAACTACAGTCTGAAATCGAAGACAATAAAACACACTGTTACAATAATATGATAATAGACGGCTGCTATTTTTCAAAGGCTTGCTAAATGTTTAGTCGATTCAAACTTTTCAATCACCTTGGCTCGTGAACATTCTCATTTTTTTTCAGAATTTTATTGATGTTTTTGCTTTTAATCGAAGACACTGTGCTCATGAAGAAATATGTATTTATTAAATTATTTTCCAAGACTTAATACTTAATTATTAAATTTTTACTTTTAATTTTATTATAATAATGAATTATTTTAATTGTAGCTGTACGTGTACCAGTTTTCAATTAAAGCTGTCTAATGCAGTACGCCAGTTCTTTTAAAATAGGACTACAAATGTATTCTCTGAGATACCCCAAATATCTCTTAGTTTCTATAAGGGTATATAAAAAAACAATGTGATCGCATTTTTCACGTACGTTGCAAAACATTTTTTTTTTTATAGTATTAAATTTATATAATATATTACGTTTCCTATATTCTGCTCTACATTATGTGAACCATAGTTTTCCACAGTACAAAGGTTTAAAACGAAGATTAGGTCAACCATATTTCAAAGGCAATTTAATGTAGACTTAGAGTTACTTATCTGGTATTAAATAATTTACTTTAAATATTGTTGATGTCTCATTAAATGGTTTTTGCAAAAGTTTAAAAGGATTACAATTTCCTATTGTAATATAGATAATCAATAATTAAATAAATATGTATATATTTTATAGATAAGTTAATCTAAACGATATACAATTCTTCTTGTTTGATTGTTGGTCGGTGGGTGTATGAGGGAAAAAGAGAAATGAATGGGGATTAAACCCAAATCAGTTTTCAGTTAATAAAATATAAGTGTGTCTCATTGCATTCCCTATTCAAAAATACTAATTTAAAGTATGTGAAAATATTTCAAAATTCAATCCTATAAGAATCAATAATAATATACAGTAAAAATTGTTTATGATTAAATTCAAGAGATCAGAAAAATAGGCGATAATAACCGATATGCATAACAACCAAAATTTAAAAAAAATATATGTATATTAAAACCCGTAAAAATTCTATTAGATTTCAATCCTAATTATTTACATTATTGAATATAAAGTACATTTTCATAACCAGTTAAAAAAAAATCTACTATTTTGTTTATATCAATACATTTTTATTATATAAAAATCTTTTTATATTTCTGTTTTAAACTTTATCAAATTTATTTTTTAACTCATATTTAGTTAAATACATTGAGACTGATTATTAACAGATTATTTATTTTTTTAACGTAGATAAAATATTTGTCTAAGTTCGCCAATATAATTAACGTCATAACAACTAATAACATTTACATTTATTTATTTATAACATAGAAGTTTTGCAGAAACCTTTATTTTTAGGTTTTAAGCCCAGAATTTCACTAAAACCAATGTAATTTTAATCTATTTCTTCTGTTATATTGTATACCTACAGTTTGTAATTTAAGTGCGAGGACGAAATATAAGCTATGGGTTAGTGCATATAATGTAATCAACGGATCTTAAAAATGTTGATATCGTGGGGGGTAAACTCAACGTCGAGTCTTAATCTGCGCTTTTTTATAAATTTATCGTTTTTAGTCCGAGCTGATTGTATTGAGTGTAGAGTTTTCTCTCTCCGTAATATTCTGATTTTTAAACGATAAGAAACAGGGAAACCTATGTCAGAATTTTTTTTTGTGACAATACGCGCTTATTCTACCGACATTTTATAGTAGCAATATATATAATATGTGCTCAATAATACTAATACAATAATATTGGATAAGCCTTAAAAATTATCTTTTCGATTTCTGCTGCTGACGACGATGGCTATAATAATGTCCAACTTGTGGAATTCTGAACAGACGTAAAAAACTTAACTCCGATTATATATTATATTATATCACGTATATACGTTTTTCGTTTGAATACAAATATAGCTTTATATAATATATATATATATATATATACAATATACATACATAAATAGTAATATTGTATATTATATTATGTATGTGTGGATCGTATTAATATGTCACGTTCAGTAGTCGATCCGTTCGCGACTGAATCTGATGATTTTATTCAAAAATTTCAAATAAAAAAAAAATTTAATGTATTGATATTTAAAATACGACATTTAACCTTTTAGGTTGATTATGTTTGTCAACGGGATCAGAGGGGAATAAAGGTAAAAATATGAGATTTGTAATTCTAAACGATACAAATATTAAACGAAATTCTTTGTTGTTTTAATCTTTTTTCGTTTCGTTTTTGTTTTTTTTGTTTTTTTTTTTTTAATCATACTATATTGAAATTGTAAATCCATTAATATTATAATACATAGAAAAATAAACCCTTTTATGTATACTTGTGGAATAGTCATACATAATTAGTATTGACGTTTTAACCTATCATTGCAGGTCCCCCAGTAGAGGTCGGAGTCACCATGTATGTTCTCAGTATAAGCTCCGTGTCCGAAGTACTCATGGTACAAATAACCTAATAATAATAATAAAATATTTTTTTGTTTTAAAACGTTTTTGTTATTTTTAAATTTTTGACAATAATCATATGATACGAAATAATATGATTTATTTTTATTTTTAAGAGTGTTTCTATATTCGTATAATATATTATGTTGTATTAATCGATATTATAATATGTCTTAAATATAATATTAATATCTATGTATTATATTATATATTATGTAATACGCATACATATTTAAAGATTTACATAATATTATGTGTATATTATATATATATATATGTGTGTACTGGCTGATCGGAATTTCATGACAGCGATTTTCTAATGGAAATATGCACAGTTGAGAAAATCGTAAAAATATAAATATAATAATATCATATTAATCAAAAGTAATGAAACTTGTAAAAACTTTAAAAAAATCCTGATTTTCTAAAGTCAAAAATATGCATTATCGGTTCTTAGCTGGTTATACATAGTTTAATTACCTAATTAAAAGACCTAATCAGACGAGTTTAAAAAAAAAATCTTTTAAATAATTTATTTATTTATCATACCTAATGCTCTAATCAAATTATAATATATTGTTTTCCATGTATAAGAACATTGCTGAAACACGAAATCTTGATCACAGTGTATACATATGTATATATATATACACAGGCGTATAATACTATCATTATTTTTTAATTGTTTTTATTATTTGTGTTCCAATAATACGTCCGTTTGAACAGACGCTTTCTTTTGCTTATTGTTTTGTTTCGAAACATAATGTTTGAACGACTCGTGGAAACATGAAACAATATAATATTATATTTTATTTTCAATGTCGATTTTTTTTAGCGAGCCAATTTTACCGTTATTATTGACTATATAATTATTTAAGTAATGATTCGTCATAACTAAAACTCGCTACGAAAACTATGAAAGGAACCAAATGACGTTCCCTGCATGCAATTCTGCTGCTTGACAATTGCGGTGTCCACATACCTACCCATCTGCGTCATTATAATATGCGTACGGCGTTTTGTTATTATTTAATAAAATGTGTAAATGATATGTGACTACTACTCAAATAATAAATACCATCATATTGTCATATGCTGTACAGTGGTCGGAGTGGATAAAAAATTACTTAGGAAGGATGGTTAGTTACAATCATTTAGGCTATTATTTGTGCTTAATGATCACACTGCCGAATCGAAACGATATTACAATATGCAGTCGTAGCAGTATAATTATGTTTCGTTTCATTAGAAAAAAAAAAGCTATGATCGATGACAGTCTATATTACTGGCGAAGAAAATGTTTGATCGACGTGGTGTATTATCGTATATATTGTATATACCATTATACCATTATCGTTGTACGACTGCAGTGTGACTTCAAATCAGTACATTAATTATTTAATTAATATGAACGAATGAAAAACTAACAAATTATTATGACTATCAAATTAATAATTTACTCCGATCGGCGACTATACATATTTCAGCTGCAATAGGGTGGAAGTTTTGATAGCACAAACGCGATTTGTGTACATATTTATATTACTTAGTCAATTATCTTTTGTCATAATTTTTTTATACATCAGTTTATCCATTAGCGTGCAAGAATCGTGACTAGAAAATGTATCTATTCATCAATGATAATAATATATTCCAAAGAAAACCGACCAATTTGGGGGTTGCCGATGTTTGTCTAACAATCAAACTGCACATTAAAATAGTGTCAAGGTCTCGAAACTCGTTAAGTTAAATTCAAAATGTCCGTCACGTCTTTAGAAGAGATCGAATTGAATGACACCATCACAAGAGTTTTCATATAATATCTAACTTACTATAGGTAATGTGAGGTACATAAAAATAACAACAATATAATATATAATAATATTATGTTATACAACACACGTGTAACGAAATCAAAACGCGTGTCATCGTATGTAAATATAATACTTACGATAGTTTTCCGCTGAAGTATCCGAATGATTTGTTTTTGTTCCGTAGAATGGCATTAAACACGATTCCGTGACAAAAACCCTGACTTGTATAATTATTTACTCTCCTCTATAATACTATGCGAACGGCCTCCATAGTGTACATTATTAAATCGTTTCCAAAGCACCGATGTCGATCAATCGCCGTCACTGGACCTAATCTTAAAACAATAATATACGAACGGACACGTCACAAAAACTGGTGTGGTGATCGCGTTAAAATCGTATTCGGATCGTCGACGATTTTGTATGGACCGAAATTCGAACTATCCTACACGTCCTAATTTGTTATTAACGGGGATGGTCACAACAACCCTTAATCTTTCTTAGAACTTTTTTCAACGACAATTTCGTATGGTACCTAATTATTATATACACACGCGTAAACGATACAGTACCTAACTCTGCCTGTAATATTGCCGTTATTTAAAATTTGGAGAGGGCGCTGATTTCACACAATAGGCATGTTTAAAAACTAAATTCACTCTATAACCGAGTGGGTAGAGGGTGGTGGAAAAACGTATATCGTTAAATTCACTCTAAACTCCGGTATTAAAGCTCTTTTACACGATTATTAAGACACGTTTACCCGATGCGATAGATTCTTACTGTTTTTCGTCGCTCGTCATTTCTCGTCAAAACAGAACTACTGCAGATATGCAGCAGTCGCGGGAAATAGCTTGCACCATATTATATTTTTGTATCGCCCCGTTCGATGTCCCGAAAAAAGCACCAACGATATAACGCGGTGTATATATATATATTATTATTGTTATTGTCATAATATATGTATGCAGTATATTATATTATAATATACATGTGCGTTTGTAGGGTTTTTTTATTATTATTATTATTATTATTATTATTAGTTTCTTTTGTCGCAATATTTTCTCGAGTCTCGTTATTATTGCGCTGTCGAAAAGTTTACCAGCACGGAAATATCACACGCGAGACCGAACTCGCGGCGCCTAAGACACAATGCACCAACACACGATATTATTATACGGCGATAATAATAATAATAATAATAATAATAATATTGCATTACGGCGTGATTTATAATATATATATATATATTGTACACAGTAGTCGCAAACGGCGCGCGTCATACTATTATATGCGATCATATCACACGCCGCAGTGTACGTATTGTGTACACGTATAACGGCTCTTTTATGGGTCCAATAACGATGTTACGCATCATAATAATAATAATAATAATATCGTTATTATAATTTTATTTATAACAGTGTCGTCGTGCATCACGTCGCAATGCTCCGACATAACTTGTCGGGACGCGAACACCCCGTAGCCGAGACCGCAGCGATCTCCGCCGTCCGAGTCCTCCTCAGGTGTACTTTTTTATTCGCGCGCTATGCTATTTATATTCGGTCGGTGTTATATTATTATGTTTATCGCTGTAGTGCGTCATACGTAAAACGTGTCGATCGAGTTTCGTCGTCGATCAGTTGGGCGCGAGAGACGTGTTACACGATATTATGACGTCTACCGCGTTTATATAATATTGTATATATACGTATAGGTAATGAGTAAAGAGACGCTCGTGAGTGATGTTTCTTTCTGTTATCAATATTTTTTTTTCCTCCGCTCTTAACCCCCGATTCAAGGTCGTGTATGTACACCGAATAAACGTGCCACCGACGACCGAGTGTCAAAAAACACAAACACCCTTCACTCGAGTTGTCCTATATATAATGTGCGTGTGTAATGTACACCGGCTTTGCGTTTGTATAATATTGTATTTGCGCGTGTTGGTTTCTAGCGAGACACTTTATTATACATCGCACAAGTTTATAAAAGTGACGTCGACGTCAACAAGCAAAAATCTCGGGCACTATAATTTTATAACAGTCATTCGTGTTGTAGGCATTTTATTGTATTAGCAAGGCCGGGTATATAACCTAATTTTAATATCCCGTCGGAGTTAAGTTTAAAATAGCAAAATTTAAGTAGGTTAACCAAACATGACAATTAAACTAATTTTCTAATTAATTACTTACATATCACGGTAAGAAAAAAACTTGTTGGGCTGAAAGTTACATTTAAAAAAATGTAATGTAACGCAGTATAACTTAATTAAAAGAAACTTCATTATTCAACTTAAATTTAGTTTTATAAATTGTTAATTTTCAGTTTTGCTTACGCGTATAAACTTATCGAATTAACGACCTACATGGAAAGTAATATTTTAATAATACTTCAGTTATTGCATACAATATTATTAAAAATAACCGTAGCCGACCGTTTTCCATCGATATAATATTTTACTTTTTTCATTATCACCGCAACACTGATTCTCATCTATACAGAACGTTAAGATTTAATATCTCAATACAGTGTGGTGATTGAGAAATTCCATAAACTATAAAAATATAAATATTTGATCAACTTGAAAGCCAGCGAAAAAGGAAAAAAAGTTAAATTATTTTAATATTAAACGAACATTAAATACAGTTTAATAATTTTTAATTAAAATAGGCATTTATTTAAAATTTTAAAGATTCTGATAAATATCTAGTTATGAGTAATATTGGAATCTAACAATTTTAGTTCATGGCATTTAATTGTACGTCATTTAATATCGGTAATGTATTTTAATTGAAAATTATTAAGTAAAGTTCGTCAGTGAGACTGACCTCAAACTTATTTTTTTTTTATCATGTCATCATTGTCTAGTCCGCCATTTGTAGTTGCAGTACCTTTATAATTATATACAAGTTTCAATTCGAAATCCTTCCTAACATAATATTTTATGTAAAAATACTCTACAAACACGAAAACCTACCGATAAAAAAAACCGTGACCGTCTGGCGTTAAAAAAAAATGTATACCTTTGATTGCACGATCAAAAAAGGATGCATATCTATTATAATTTAGGTACAATATAATTATATATTTTAATGCCGAGAAACGTGACAAACTGTAATCAAATAAACGTATAGTAGAATAACGCAAATGATACTATACGCACATTCGATAAACTATTAGAATTAAATATTAATACCCTAAATAAGCCGACTCCATTAAAAATCATTATATATTTTATTAAATAAAACCTGGTATAATATGTACCTATATATTGAGTCGTGTTAAGTAGGATTAACGGCTACTTCACCCGTCGTGTAGTATATGCCTTTTATCGAATGCCGATTGGTTTCTGTAGTAATGATATCATTCACACTAACCACGATCTACTGAGAAATTTCCAGAATTGGGCCGTGCTTAACTCTCAGATACTACACGACAGACCACGTAGCTGTGAACTCGGCAGTAACTGTGATATACAATTTATCATAATATCTACAAGAAACTTTCCCCCATTTTTCATGTTGACCATAATTTTTGTGATGCGTTAGGAAGTTTTACAGTAGTATGTTTAAAATCAGACGTATAATATCTCTTTAATTCTTACGTTTTCTATTCCACCAATATATCAATAGATCGCTCAATATTTGCAGTTCGACAACTCCGAAACACCTAAATTTATAGAACGTAAAATGTATTATAATATTATAGTAAAATTGTGTACGTAAACGAACACGATTTTGTCACGAATAATCGGTAGGTATATTATTGTTATTGTGGACGTAGAGTAGCCTGCTCGTGGACCATGTCGGCGATTCCAATGAGCGCACAGTCACAGATTTGAACACGGGCGTCATCTCTATCTAGGCAGGCGACCGTACACCTCCCCTCAAACATAACCTAAGCGTACGGTTGTCTAAGTAAAAACTCTCAGAAAAAAAAAATAAAAATTATAGTAATGAACACTAAACGTTCATTAATTTAGGTACATTTAATGCAATAGACAATTTGTTTAATTTATGTGGAATAGCAGAAAATATAACGATACACAGTAAAACTACCTATGTATATTATATTAAATGATGAAATAGCATGTTTTGATGCATGACGTAGATTGCATTTAATACACGCCACGGTTTTTCGCGTCAAAGCATGATGTCGAAAAAATTAACACAATAAATGAAAAACTGAAAAAATCGTTTCAATGTGCGGGAAGTATACCATAATACGTATAAAATATTATTAAATAAGGTGATTCTTTTGTCGTTTTTATATCTTAGAAAATACGAGGGGTTTTTAGATTTTAAGCTTTAAGGATAAATTATACTGATTGACGAGGAAAATGTCGAATGATATAACATCACGTCCTTAAACGCTTAAAAAATAAATAATTGATTTGAAACAAAAATTCTTCGTGTATGCTAAGATATATTGGTTCGTTTACGACGAGAGCATCACCACGCATAAAATGTATATACACACATACTTATGCATAATAATATACGATATTCCTACGAAAGACCTTAGCGTGTGCATTTTAAATCTTAGTCCTGTTGCATGTATTACCCATCTGTTATACTTGTATTTTACATTGTTATCATTGTTATTATTATCATTATTATTATATTATTAATTATTATTATTATTATTATTATTATTATTATTATACTTGATCTCACAGTAATATTTGTTCACTTATATAGTATAACCATAATATAATATTATTATTACGAACGAAAATATTAGTTACGTATAGTTATCTTTACGTTCTATATAATATTATATATTAATATATAATATATTAGACAATAATATCATAGTAGTAATAAATACTATATTTCCGGATACATTCAAACGTCTTAGTGAAATCTCTGCGTACGATTCGATTTTGAAAAAATGAATTTATTTTCCCGCCTAAAAAATACTTTGAACTTTGAACGGTGAATTAAAAAAACCAACGTCAGCGTAGAGCACAAATACACATCTATTTATAATACGCGTATTTCGCCATTGATGAGTACAAATGCAATTAATATGATTAGCGAATGTCTTGTCGTTCTATGAACTTTCCAACACTTTATTATCGTTTTTTAATTGATATAATAATCATCATTATCATTATCATTAATATTATTTGTGGTGACATTGCTACACGATACATCGTTAAAGACGAGTCGAATTTGAGTCTTCAAAGCATCAGTAGGTTCCTACGCTCATCTTTTTGCCAACCAGCTGTTCCAGAACCATTCGCGATCTCCTAAGACGTTTGATCGTATTCGGTTCGGCCGACCAATGGCTTAGACGATCGTAGATCGTAGTTTATCGTATAATTGCATAATTATATACAGTCTTGTAGAGTACTCAAGTAAAAGTATTCAAATAATTCTTAAGTACTCAAATTGATACTTATTTTATATACTGTTGAAAAAAATACTTGGACAAAGTATTTTTAATATTTTCTAAAAGTACCCAAATTTAAAATTAAATACTAATTTTTCGAGTACTTTTTCAATAATAACTTTTATATTTTCAATTAAATCATGTAAAATTATTACAAAAAAAGTTGGTTCAATTTATTTCTAAATTAAAACCAAACATTATCAAAATATATAAAAAATTTTGAAAATGCTAAACATACATTTTGTTTTTAAGTATTCATAATATAATATGTACCTACTCAAATACTTTTAAAACGTACCCTTTACAAGACTGTTATCATAGTAATATATTATATTATCATTATAATATACCAATACGCGTATACAATAGATCACATGAATATACAATATATACCTACCAAATACTCACGGCCACCGTCGTTGTGCGCGCATTTTGCAGGACTTTACGCTGGATTTTTACTTCAGACAATTCTGGACCGATCCCCGGTTGGCGTTCACTAAGCGGCAGGGTGTCGAGACCCTTTCCGTGGGATCGGAGTTCATCAAGAATATCTGGGTGCCCGACACGTTCTTCGTCAACGAGAAACAGTCGTACTTTCACATAGCGACCACCAGCAACGAATTCATTCGGATACACCATTCGGGGAGCATAACGCGGAGCATTCGGTAAGCGTTTACGACTATAACATAGTATATGTAGTATTATTATAACAGGAAGGGCTCTGATCGATTTCCATTTCCTATACCGTCACTGACTTTCTCCGTGACCCACGTTTCACTCTCCCCCTCTGCACCTTGAAATTTAATATCTGTAATTCAACGTAAATTTATTTATTTTTATTCTTGCTTTCCACAGCTTAACCATCACCGCGTCGTGTCCCATGAACTTGCAGTACTTCCCGATGGACAGACAATTGTGCCACATTGAGATCGAGAGCTGTAAGATTATGATTTTTTTTTTATATATATAACCGTCGTCGTACAATTAACAACCACCATGTGCATCGCATTACATACAAATTAATATGTATCTATTGATAATAATAATAATAAACGGTGATCCTTTAATAGTAAAGTGATATTACTACTTTTGTACAATAATATGTTAGCTATACGACGGACAACGGTTTTAAACTCTATAAAAATATAAATTCTGAAAACTCGTGATAATACGTGATAGTAAATTTCGCTTTCCACCTGACGAGTGTTTTTATTTTTCTATCTTATTTTCAGTCGGATACACAATGAGGGACATCAGGTATAAATGGAACAAGGGACCAAACTCGGTGGGCGTGTCCAACGAAGTGTCGTTGCCACAGTTCAAAGTGCTCGGGCACCGGCAGCGTGCGATGGAGATAAGCTTGACGACGGGTATAATAAACGATCTATAATAATAATTGATAGTTTGTAGTTGGGGTGGGGCCCTTTCGGCCATTCTGTAATAACTGTTTTCGGCCAGCACACTATTTTTGTCACCAATATAAGATTTTATTTCTGCAGTCGATTAATATTTTATATTTACATAAATGTATATTAGTTAATTTTACACGGTTGTGTTCAACGTTAATATAATTAGTATTAAATGTTTTAATGAATAATTATACTAACATATTTACAATACAATAAATATTATTTTTAAATATTTAAAAAGTAATTGCATTTTGTGTAATCAAATGTTTGATAAATTCAAATTTCAATTTAATTTAATTGTTTTGTTTTAACTGTGAACTTAGTTAAACTAGGAAATTTCTCCTCTATAGTATTTCAATATAAAAACGTTAGAACATTATTCTTTCTATTATTATTATTATTATTTATTTATTTAATAGATAGATTGAAAATATTCTAATCTGGAAATATGGGGGAAGTCTATATGTATCAAATTTAATGAATGCAAACATAATATTACAATCATATTACAATTTTGATATTTTTAATTTTTTAAATCTTAAATCGATAAACAAAATATTTTACTGACCGAGAAGGGAAAGGTCGTTTTTAACCAAAATCGGTTCCGCTCGGTGATTAAAAGCGTTGCAGTGTAGTGACGACAACCGTCGACTGTTACAGGAAACTATTCGAGACTGGCTTGCGAGATACAATTCGTGCGGTCCATGGGCTACTACTTGATCCAGATCTATATACCCAGCGGGCTGATCGTCATCATATCGTGGGTGAGCTTTTGGCTGAATAGGTGCGCGACGCCCGCTCGAGTCTCGTTGGGTGTTACCACTGTATTGACCATGACTACGCTCATGTCGTCCACCAATGCTGCACTGCCGAAGATATCTTACGTCAAGTCCATCGACGTCTACCTGGGCACGTGTTTCGTCATGGTGTTCGCTTCGCTATTGGGTGAGTGGTGCTATTAATATTGATGCTGTGTAATAATTAGCGATTAGGTCTTTTCTCGCTGTGTTCCTGTTTTTGCATACTACCATCACTAAAACGACGGCAGATAATATTTATACTATATTTATATAATAATACCTACGCTACAACGCCGTTTACGTGTTTTCATATGATTTCAAATTAAATTTAATCGTACGAATTTTAATCTTATAGCCATGGTTTTGCACGAGAATTAGCCTCAACCCCTAAAATCCTTAAAAATATTAAAATCTGGTATAAACTTAAGTACGTCACGTATCTCTCTTTTAATTTTTCTTAGGTTTTAACCTAGCTTATACACCCGTTTAATCCATATAACTCGAATAATGATGGTTATTAATATAAAAAACGTTTGTTTAAATGTTTTATTCCAATGTTTGAACATCTGGATACAACCAACACTCGAAACCCAAAACCTGATAGAATTATCCGAGTGAAAAGCCCTATTTATAACAATATTATTATACTAATCTTATATGTTCTCCTCTGCAGCCATGATTTTTGTATTATTATTATTATTATTATTATAATTTTAACTAAAATAATATAATATAATATTGTTTTTACGTCATAAATTATTATTGGTTTCTAATAATAATTCCATTGTTTTAATTGGTATTTTGTAAATATATATGTTAATTTGGCGATAGTTTTCAAAAATTAAATACAGAATGTGGCTATAGAAACTCGCTGATTTGTGAAATTCAAAATAAATAAATCTAGTCCAGTATAAAAATATTTCTTACTTATAATTTGTCCATAGTATAATAATATTTTTTATTAATTATTTTTTTTAAAATTGTGGGTAAATGCGGTAGATAACGCTTTTGCGGGTCGTCATAAATATAACAACAATGTCTATGTCGGATTTCATCGTGAATACTATATTGTTATATTTACCTTTGATTATGAAATAAAAATGTTTGTCTCGCGAACCAATTAACGGCCCGGTGTAAAACTAGTCTGGCACATCAAAGCCCGCATAACGTTGTACACATCTAAAACTAACACTCATCCCTTCCACACCAACACGCCATTGGTCACTACTGGTTATTTATCACCGGAAATTCGTTAAGGGTGAATGATACATTGGCAAAATAATAATCATTACTAAAACGTCAACACTGTGAATAATTAATTATCAACGGTATAATATGAGATATTTATCTGTGGCCTACTTAATACGTCATAGTAACTCTGTGCACTTGCTTAATATTTTTTCGTAGGTACATATTATACTGTTTATCGCATAACACAAAATCAACGAACAAAATACCATTTATTTATTAGTTAATAATTGGTTTCCAGTATAAATATAACACTAAACGCGATGAGTATGCTGCGCGAAATTTTTTGTTTAGCACTGCAATAAACGAGTTCTGCCGTAGACTATTATTATTACTATTATTACTGTTATATTAAATCGGATTTTCAACCGTAAACGATTGCCGTTGGTTTCCACAGAGTATGCCACCGTAGGGTACATGGCCAAGAGGATACAAATGCGGAAGAACCGTTTCTTGGCAATACAAAAGATCGCTGAACAGAAGAAAGGTGGCGGCGGAGGCGGTGGAGGAGGAGGTGCCGGTGGTCACTCCGCCCACGACGGCCACTCGCACGCCCATCCACACCACACATCGCGTCACGGTCACGGCCACGGCTCGATATCCGGTCACAGCACACTGTCTGGACACGGCACCCTGTCTGGTGGCCACGGTCCCCAGTCCGGCCATGGCACGCTCCCCCACGGAATGTCCAGCCATGGACTGGCATCGCATGGAACCATGTCCAGTCATGGTTACGACGGCAGCGGTCACCGGCACAGTCACATGAGCCACGGGGGCACGTTGTCCGGATCGCTGATAGCTGGAGACTTAGATCACATGCCTCGACAAACCGTAAGCGTCGCAAATATTTACTCCCGAATTATGTGGTTAAAGGTCTAGTCTAAAAAACAACACAAGCTTCACCATTTTTTTAAAAATATTTTTAGAACAATTAAAAAACACTTTTATCGTTTGAATTCTATATGAGACACTGGACGTGTTAATGATATTGTTTATTGGCCTGTGTTCTATAATGATAAAGTATATCACCAGAAATCAATGAAACTTACTACCCCTTATAATATTCTGTCAATAATGCAATCATTATAGAAACCCAATCTTGAAATTTTGGATTTAATTTATAAAAAATGAGAACTGCATTTTCTATTGTTAATTATTTGGTGAATAATTGTTTTGAAAATGTCTAAAAGTATCTAAATCAAAATTAGAACTAGTTATTTTTGAATTTTTGTAATAAGAGTAATAGTTCTATTACAAAACCAATTTTTTCTGTATTTTGTTATAATTCTAAAACTAATATCCCCAAAAACTTAACATTTTCACCAAGTATTTATGTTATTTTCTACATATATAATTATTTTCAAAATACTATGACTTTTTAAGTAGATAAAAATTATTCACTGTATCAAAATAATGAAATTTGAAAAAATATATTGCCACAATATTATATAAACTTTGATGTTAGAATTTTTTTCAAAATCGTAAAAATAAAGTATTTTGTAGTTAAAAATGCATAAAAACTTTCCGTTTTATATCTATGTAGACACTGAAAATCTTTTTTAAATATTTATCATAAGTATCTCATACCATAAAATCTAAATAATATATTATAGACTATTTTTTTTCGACATTTTACTTTTAAATTTTGATGAAATTATTTATTTAAACGATAATAATGTTGTATGTTAATTATTTTTTTTATTATTTTTGGGAACTCAACAATTTTTTTGTACATTATATTGTTTATACTATTACGAATTTTACTATACGAAATTATATTTTTGATTTATTTAAATATATTATTAGATAATATAAAAAGATTATAGATTATTATATAGATTATATTCATGCTGTGAATCGTTTTTTACTTTTTTCGTTATTCACAGAAAGATTTCATTAATTTTCGAGTTATTATAAGTCAATGTAATATTGGTAAAAATATAACATTATACTATCATAATATTTAAATATTAATAATATAATGAATGCAAAATTTTCGGAAAAATTGTATTTATCTATCGTAATCGATCTTCGATTATGACATAGATTGCAGTGCCCCTTGTAAGTGATTCCCGTTTGTTCCAGGAGGTGCGATTCAAGGCTCACGATCCAAAAAACTACCTCAAGGGTGGTTCGCTAGAGAACACCATAAACGGCCGCGGGGATGACGACAACATAACGCCCATCCCCACGCAACATGTCATGCACCCCAACAAAGACATCAACAAGCTTTACGGCATTACGCCCAGCGATATCGACAAGTACTCGAGAATCGTGTTCCCGGTGTGCTTCATCTGCTTCAATCTCATGTATTGGATTATATACCTACACATCAGCGACGTGGTCGCCGACGATCTGGTGCTGCTGGGCGCGGACTGAACTCATCGGTTACCGCGTTTACCGGACCGCCGTTTTATACACCTACACACATACACATATATATATATACTATATTATATACTACTTACATGCGATTAAATAATCTATATTGTACACTTAGACTTAGTGGTGGTGATAAGAGCTCAAAGAAATACAAATTCCGTAAGATTTATATATATATATATATATATTATACTATACGATATTTTAGTAGTGTTAACGCAATTATTATTATTATTATTATTATTATTAAATTATGTCGTATTACGTATGACGTAATATTCTCTATGTGTATATTAATATGATATAAGTCTATAGACAGGATCGATCTAACACCTGCAGGGTTTTTCACAGATTCTCATATGCGTAGGACTAGACTACGTTATAATAATAATATGATATTATTTATTATTATCAACTAAAATGGAAGAACAATTATTAACATATATTATTATAATTATTATTATGTTGAGCGATGTGTCGATCGCATGACAATGATTTCACTATACGCACTCGATGGACGTTGAAGGCGTGGCGTTTTGTTCATCGCGTTTTAAAAATTGTTAGGTAATCAAAGTATGATATTATTAATTATTATATAATGATTTTATTATTACGATGGTATACCAGGTACCTCCGCGGCGATAACCTCGTTTTTTACAAGTGAAATTAATTTCTCGCCGAACGTCCACAGTAATGATGATATTATTTATGATTCATGCGATACAAAATCAAAGTTTTTTTGTCCGAAAACAACGAAATTCACGAAAAACAATAGCAATAATTATTATGCCAATGAACAATAAACAATAATTTGTAACGCGAGAGCAATAATATAACAATATTGTGTTGTGGTCGTCGACGCCGGAAACGCCCAAAACGGAGACTGATATGAATAATTATTATGATGATAAAATAATATACTGAAATCTATAACATGTATGCCAATACCTTGGTGAATAATTCATCGATTATCGTTATTTTTCCAAAAAGCGTGATAATAAGAAAATTAATAAATATTATGTGTTATTAAAATTCATGTAAATTAAACATTAATACTTATATTTAGATGACAATACCTTATAATGTTTTTAACAACTATTTAAACCAATATTAGCTCACAATAAATAATACATAATATTTATATAGATATATATATATATATATATATATATATGTATTGTATAATATGTACGATAACGTCTATGTATACTATAATGCTTGTACAAAAATATCATCATAAGAACGACATTTTAAGACGCGAAATCGAATGCAAAACACACACCGAAATTCACACTCACAATTATTCCGATAAATTGTTTCTCTAAAAAGAATCTGTGACCCAAAGAAAACCTCTTAACCCAATAATAGTATAATGTAAGGGCATAAATTACTACCCGTGCATTATTAATTTACAGGATGATTTAAAAAGCATGCGTATTTTTTTGATTTTTGAAAACTGTTAATTCACTTAAAGACTATATCATCGGATTCTTGTGATTTAATTTATTAAGTAATAAGTATCGTGTGGTGATTCAAAATTCTGTTTTTCAAATGAGAATACACTATTTGTATGGTAATTTATTGAAAGGATGACTTTTTTGAAAATTATGATCTATCTACTGAATTCAAAATTCGAACAAGTATTTACTTAGTTATTTAAATGATCATACTTAAGATAAAAGTCCTTAAAAACAGTTTTACAAATATATAAAATTCCTGTTAATTCGTTTGAATTTGTATTTTCTTATATTGAAATTTTCAGAAAAAATATCCGTTATATAATTTACTGTTGGGGGTCCTCATTCTCATTTTAAAACTAAAACAGAAGTTACACAAAACAGTCCTTAAATAGTACAAAAAATCTCAATAATTAATATTTAATTATAAAATTATAAAATTATGGTCTTTAAGTGTATATAATAACTGCAAAAACCAGATTTTGAATAATTGCATTATTGAAAAAAAAGGCGAGCATGCTTGATTAATCATCCTATATTATAGTTACAAAATGCGTTAAAAATAATTTACTACAGTGCATAATAATTATACTACATTGATATTCGAACGATTTCTGGTTTTTGCGATTGCCTTCAGTTTATCTATTATCTGAACGACTCTGTATACCTACGTGAAATGTACGTATTTATTCATTATATATTATATAATATGTGATATGTGTATCATCGTATTTCCATGGCCGCGAAATGCACCTGCGACTGTTTATAAATATTATTATTATTATAAAATAAGTACTAAAATTCTATTATATTATTATTATTACGTTAAGTTTATGTTAGGACTGAAATTATGAAGATTAAAGCAATTTATGTAATAATTATTATATTATAATACTATACAAAGTCGACTATTTGTAGTGTTTTATACTGAAAAAAAATCTAAAAATTATATATTACACTAATGTATTATTATGTATATGCCATGTGTACATAAAAAATACATACTTGACCGTAGTTATTATAAATTAGGGTAATATATAAATACACATATACATATATATATATATATATTGTGTGTATATATATATATATATAGTGTTGCCCAGTGATTAGCTCATTGTTTCAGTGGCATATTTTAGTTTATATAAAACATTTATATTATTATAACATGTATAGGTATAATGATATGTACTATTATTACGATTGTATTGTAATATTAAGAGGAAACGAAAACGAGTATAATTGTAATAATTAGTGATAATGGTAAAACATTTTTTTTTTGTTATTGATTCCCGATATTAATTATTATTATTTGATTAGGTGTCACCGTTCTCATTTCTCAAAATTATTTTTATAAGTCGCAAATTACATATATATATATATATGTACTATTACTAATATGATATTTTATCCGCGTGTACAAAACTATTATATACCTACATATGATACAACGCGATGTGAGAATATGTGTTTATATTATGCATTGTATGCGCGTACGTATGGTAGGTATAATATGCGCATGATGGTGTACGCCCATACACTACCGTCTATAGGTACATGATTAATTAATATTATATAAAATGTGTTTATGTGACGTTTTATGCATATTATTAATATAATATATTGTATTAAGGTCGATTGAACACTATTAACCGTGTTTGTAATCGACGGTATTATATGATATTATATCGAGAGAAAACAAACAATTAACAATAATATAACGAAACGTACAATAATATATATATATATCCACATAATACAACTATACGATTTGAAGTGCTTTATATTTTGCTGTAGGTAATAACATACGGTTATAACGCGCAATTTTCCAATTGATCTTTACGACGGTTTTAGCTTAGACATCGATAACAGTAATAAAATACAATCTTAATAATCACGCGGTCACCTAGACAATTTCACTAGGCGAGTAGCGACCAACCAAAATCAAACGTTAGTAGTATGTGAAGGCAAAGGTAATAATATAACAATATGCTATGATCACGGTTAGTGAAAAAAATTATAATTTTCTTAACATCGTCAACGAAAAGTATAAATTCTAAAAATGTGGACTTCATTCTTCTACACATCGTCGTCCGATTACAAACCAAAACCCTGTGAAAAAAATACTAAAAGATCCAGCCCGTGTCATTTTGTCTCGTTACACACAATTAAAAACACGAAATCAAAATAAATCATTTAGAAAAAATCGGGTGACCAGTAGTGTCCCGTGTAGTTTAATATAATAATAATATGATCTAGACTTCACCCATTATGGACGGCAAAAAGTAAACCCAAATCGTATTTTATGTATATTTATTTGTATACCTCCATATTAATATTACATAATAATACGTGTACACGCATTGTACATTGTGTTGTCACAATAACGGCAACGGTACATTGTTATTATATATTATTAAATTCGATATAATATTATGTAATATATTTATATGATATCGCGTATGTTTAGACATTAATAATTATTTAATAAAAATATTTTTAAAAGCACTTTCAGATTGTGATTCGCACATTTTAAACGATAATACAATTTGACTTCCTTAGTGTTTAAATCAGCAAACGGTAGCGCGTTGTTATTTGAAAAGATAAAAAAAAAAAAAAATGAAAAAAACTAAAAAAAAATTGTAAAAATGTGAAACTACCGTCGTATATTCTAAATCTCGTTAGGTAATAATAATATTATTATAATATATTAAACTGTTATTATTTTAAGTTTATGTAGTCTATTATTGTAAGACCGTTATTCGTTTACGTTGATAAATAACATAATAACAATATATTATTATTATATTGTATGCTATATGATAATAATATATTTATAATATGTTATATTATGTTTCCCCTTATTTATGTCAATAATAATTATTAATTACATACAAATAGTTTATATACATTATTATTATTGTGATTATTATTATATTGTTTGTTTTAATTGTATGCTTCCGTTATTTTTTTCATTCTTTTTCTTTATCAAATTATTATTATTATTATTATTATTATTATATATAATATATATATATACATACATATATGTATATTATATACAATATTTTACACGTCGATTAAGTTACAATAAATATAATTAAATACTCAATTGAAGTGTATGAAAAAATTATATTAGTCAACTGAATCTCAATACGCTCAATAAATATGGTGAAGCAAATATATATGTTTTGTTTTTTTTCGTTTAATTTTTATAAGCCTTTTATTCTTTTGTTTATCTACAATGTAGATTCTACATAATATAATATTATATATCCAAATCGAATCTCCCCTTAAAATTAAAAAGATAAAAAAAATAACTCATGTTATAAAAATATATATCCTATATATTTCTTAATAATATTATTAAGACAATGACAGTCATAAGAAAATAATAATATAATATGTACAAAAACTAAATAATTTAAAACATATCCATATTACGTGAAAAAAAAATGTATATCGTAATCGTAAGAATTTTATTTTATTTGGGTGGACATGAGTGACAACAATATTAAATTATTATATGACGTATAATTTTTAAGCGAGCGTAGGTTAATCTAAAACATTTTGCACATAGATAAAATATAACATTTTAAATTATTCATATTTAAATTTCTACCAAAGTAAATAATAATTTATATTTCTTGTTAACATAATTTTATTGAAATTTATGTAAAAACCAGTTAAATACTAAATACCAGTTGGGCAGTAAAAAGTCATACAGGGGCAACACAATAAACTATAAAGTGTCTCGTGGGGCTTTGTTAATTCTGACCTTTTAAAATCTATCTCATAATCCAATACAATTTATAACTAACTATTATGATTCTTACCAAAGATATTATTATCATAATCTATTTAAATATTTAATTTAATAATTTTCAAAATTGTTTTATATTTTAATGTATTGATTTTAAAATGATATGTTTTATTTGTACATATGTGTTGGCCCTAGATTGACCTTGGAGAGGTCAAAATTAAAAATGTTTAGTCCTTTTTTTATAATCGGGAAAAACAGATAAAAAATTAGGTAAGGAAAAACGACAATTTCTATGCTAAACCAGTTTTTGACAAAATCAATTTCAATATTTTGTTATACTTCAAAAACTAATATCCACGAAAGCTTTAAATTTTCATTAAGTGTTTGATAATAATTTTCTAATTATAGTATATTTTCAAAATTTTTTTGATTTTTTTGAGTTATATATAGACAATTGAAATTTCTACTTTTAATTTTTTTTTTTTTATCAATTTCAATAAAAAAAAATTATAATTGAGTAAAAATGTTTGAAAATTTAATGCAAGGCTTCCTAGTATATGTATCACCTCCTGATTAAAAAATATTGAAGATTGTCACAATATTTTTTTTTAAAGCATTTAAAGTAAGAATTTTGACAAAATATCAAAAACTACAACTAATTTTGTAGCTAGAAATAACACAATTATTTATTATTTAATAAATGTTACATATTATCCAATGTAATTTTCATAACAATAACGAAATAGGTATTAATTCATCAAAAAAAAAAAAATAACAAAAATACTTAAAAACTACCGTGATAGGACTATATGAACAAAAAAGTGGAAAAAAGAACTGACGGGATTAGTGCAAATCAAATGATTCTTGTCAATGTTTATCTTATTCATATTACCTCAGTCGCTGTGGTGTACCGGACGGATGCGTGCAGTGTCGGACATAATATTATATAGAGTTGCCGGCACACAACGAACGTGACTGATTAATATTGTCGATGTGACTACTACGGACTGCGACCGGTGTGATATTGTGCACTTGGATGGCGGCGGTGGGCGATGACTGATACTCAGACAAATGCAAGTGCACTTGCAATAGAGTGCAACAGTTAGGACGCATGAGGGCTGGCTGACGATATGCCGCGGTGAAAGTTTGGCGAACCACTGCACTGGTGCATCGTCGGTCGAGATCGGACTAGGAAACGCTGTAGCTGGTTGCAAGTACGTCCGTTTCGACGCCACTCACCCAAATCTATACCACCACCGTCGCTGCCATCCGTGGGTACTATAGTAGGCCAACATCCGATATCCGTGAGGGAGGAGTGCGCTGTATGACCTTCGCGACCGAAGCCGAACTATAGGCGGTCGGACGGTCTCGATAATTATAACAGTCGTGCTTCAGCTGCAACCAAGTCCACCGACACAACACGTTTGCCTGAAAAACACGACCGCTACCGCGGACTTACACCATTGTGCACTCTCGATATCCTTTTTCTGTCCACCTATCCGATCGTCCGTTAAATTTGAGTAATTTTCGGTTACTCATCTAGTCATCTAACCCAAATCTCGGGGCATCGTCGTACAACCGCAACATATGGTCCTCCACTGGAGATCACTCCGGAGGACCGACAAGAACAAACGACGGTGTCAACGTACTAGATGATCATCGTTATAATTCGCGTGGACTGCAGCGTTACAGTGTTTAACTCTTGCGACGCTGCGGTGGTCTCAGTTTCGATTCCCTCGATTTGACACAATATCTATCAGGTTTTTATTTTTATTTATTTTAAACACTATAAACAACCAATAGGCGTAATATAACTATGAAATAAAATATTATCTTTTTTGTTTATCAAATCATTAATTTGAATTATAAAATGGTAAATACCTATTCACATGTCGGTATAATAAATATTTTTTCCCAAACGATTTTTTATTTTTTGTTGTAATTAAATTACGAATGAAGTTACAGACAACCGTGGCTAGGTACTTAGAATTTTCGTCAAATGTAAATTATCGTTTTCAGAACATGATGACATTTTCAAAAAAATTACTTTTTTGAGTTATTTATAGACATGACAAATTTTTAATTTTATTATTTTTTTCTTTACTGTGTCAAAATTATTGAAAAATTAATACAATATCCTACATAGCTGTTTTTAATATATGTAAAAAATATCGATGAAAAATATCGCAAAATATTGCTAACTATTTTGTAGTTAAAAATTCATAAAAATGTTCGTTTTATATCTAAGTTTTTAAAATTGAATTCAATATTCCTCAAAAGTAACATAAATTAATACTGAGACCATAAAAATCTAAAATATATAAATAGACAATAGTTTTTTATAATATAATATATATTTTTTTAATATATTGTTATAATTTAAAAACATTCGTAGGAACTTAAAACATTTATGTATATTTTATTATAAATTTTACAATTATTCAAAAATGTTATTTTTGATTTATATATTATCTATTTATACCACTATGTATCTAATTTTACTGTTAAATAATGTTTACTTACTGAAAAATATTATTAAAAAGAGTTGTATTAGTTTATATAATATGGTATAAATATAAATAAATATTATTAAATAAAATAGTTATTTTAATAATATAATACATTCAATATTTTCAATAAAATTACATCGACCTACTGTTATACTAAAAATAAAATAAATTACTATAATATCTATGTATGTATCATGAATTATACTTAGTGTTGTAGGTTGACACACTTTGACAGACAGTCTTAGCTCAGAATCGTTTTTCGTTTACAATGATATATCATTGAATTTAAATTTAACATACCCATAACAGTGATACATTTGACACGTTCTAATAAATAGAGCGTAATGGTGCCCACTTGCCTACCTTTTTAAAATTATTATTAAAAATAACGTATAATTAAATATATTTTTGTGTTCCGTTTAATCAACATTAAATCTCTATGTCTTATTGCACTCGTGGAGTTCGTTCAAAGCGATTGTTGAAGACTTCGTCCTAGGTGGTGAATTATTCAAATGATTTAACGTTCGTTATTGAATTTATTACAGCATTGATGAAGTCGAATAGGAGTTAGTGTTATTACCTAAGACCTAAGTTATATCATTGACGCTTTGACAGCGAAATATACATACAGTTGGTTGGTTGCGGTGAGGCAAGGAGCCACCTCCAGCCTGGTAATTAAATACAGCATACACTACACATACAGCAGAATATGAGATAAAAGCGAGGGATGAATTTATTTTTATATCATCTTCCGTTACCGCGACCGATGAAGATTAAAAAGTTTCTATGGGCGTCAATATACAGACGAAAGAAATTTGATCGTTGTTTTTATATTATACTGCCTGAGGATTTGCGCCCACCACGAACACCAAAATCCACGGCATAAGACTCTCATAAAACCTCACGTCTTTGAAAAACCGAAAGTTTTCACGGAACTAAAATAACACATATAATATATATATATATATATATACAGCAATGCGCGGGTGCGTTTAATATATAATAATGTGTTACACGCGTGTGATATACTTCCGGTGCGTGTTATTGCTGTGGATTTGCGGACGTACGCTCGTAACAATATATCCAACGTTATGCCATCGTTTTCACGTTTTGGCCAGACATAGTATTTACAAAATATTAATATAGAGCGATATAGTGGTCACGACTCATGATTCATATAGTGTGCAAGTGAGGGGAGAAGTACAAGACATATCATGTAGTAGTTACATTTATTATAGTTTTATAATTTATAATATTATGTTAGATAAAATTATCTAAGTTAAAATTAAGAATATCGTCTTTGTATTTGTAAATCTTATAAATCTTTATGCGATTTATAAATATTATATCTAGATATCGAACATGCAAAATATTAATATATTACAATTTAACTATGTTCATATATTACATATTATTATCTTGCTTTAAAATTTAAATATGGTATAAACCCGCGTACCAACACAGCATACAGATAATGTTTCAACAGTAAGTTCGATAATAGGTACAACAAGTCCATACAAATAAGTAGACATTTCTTTTACTTTAATCATTCATAAATTTTCTCTAAAATTATTAATTATAAATTAACTCATATTTTTAAAAATAAACCTATTTCGCAACAACATTATTGTTATACAAGTAATAAATCAATATCATCCAATCGTATTAATTTTAAACATTGTATTTTAAATTTACAATCATTTTCATATAGCACTTAAACTGATACTATTTTTACTAACTTTGAAAAGGCGTTCAATAGTATTGATAATACTTTATTAATTTTAAAATTAAAAAAATATTGGCTTCCCTAATCCCTTTTAATATTGGTTCACATCCTTTATTTATCTACGTATGTGATTCAATAAATCATTATGTATCCGAAGAGATTGAAGTCACTTCAGGCGTTCCACACAAGGTGATCACCTGTCTGTGATTTTCAGTGTTATTTCTGAAAGCACATATCGATTAATTGTTAATACAGTAGTCACCTTGCTTCTCTTTTTTCGTTTATTATCAAGTATTTGCAACAAATCATGATGCAAGAAAACAATGGCATTAAGAACCATTGCGAAATCAAACCAGATTCGATGGTTATTCCCGTCGTGAAAAAATGGAAAAACGCACCGACCGCCACCGCGAAGATTTCGGAATTTTCGTGTTTAAAGGCGGCGAAACCGTTCTTCAGATCGATGCCAAACATCAAAATATAATGACGTCCGGCGGCGATGGCGATGTACTGCGGCAGAATGCTGTAGACGCTCCACTCGACGAGTATCGTCCATCGCCGATTCTGCTGCCCAATTACGCGGGGCCGCAGATGCGGCGAATGATCGCCATCGTGAACGCCGCCGTGATAGCGCCTGCGGCAAAAGCCGAATTGCCGGTTCCCTCGTCGTCGACACCGCAACATTCAGGCGACGATCCGACGGTGAGCGCCGTCAAAGTCATTGGTCCACCGGTGAGGCGATGCGTTTCCTTGCGAAATATTAAGATAGGCGAGACGTCTGCCCAAACCGAAATAGAAATTTCGGCCGACGATTATTCGTACGAAGTGGCACAAAATATCGTTAAGAAACGCAGATCTTTGTGGAAACGTACGAAAAGGTTTTTTCGTCGTTTGGTTTGCTGCTGCGCCTAGTATAATGTAGAATGTTATATATATTTTGTACCCATATCAATAATATATATTAGTTTATACATTTTATATTCAGTGTACTTAAAATTGTGTTTGATCACGAATAAACGTTTTTTTGTTAAGTTTTAATCGTTTATTTTTTCTATATATTTTTTTTTTTATTATTTTATTGTAAAATTAGTTTTTGACGTTTTTGTACAGCTTGTGAAAATTGTGAATAGTAGTATTGTAGAGATATACTTTTGCTTTTTTTTTATTTTGTACCTAACTGGTTAAAAACAACCTGCAGGATGCTTATGACGAAGCGGTAACGCTCTCGGGCTCTCGGCGTAGCACACATTTATAGAATGACTCTAGTCATAAGACATATTATACATATAAAGGCACGAGTGATAGTAATAATATTTAAATTATAATCAAAAACCAAGTCTATGGGTTTATTCAAAAATGTAATAATTAGAAATTTATTAATATTTAAGGAAAAGCTGTTTTGTAAGCACCAGTGGTTAAAGGGTATTAAATCACTTTGGAGATCCTCAGTATCGGACTGAAAAATGTTCGCATCATCAACAAAAAGTAAGATATTAGAATTATTAAAAGAAAAAATGATATTATTATTAAATAAATAAAACAGAAAAGTAGACAGGTGATCACCTTGTGTGGAACGCCTGAAGTGACTTCAATCTCTTCGGATACATAATAATTTATTGAATCTCATACGTAGATAAATAAAGGATGTGAACCAATATTATAAGGGATTAGGGAAGCCAATATTTTTTTAATTTTAAAATTAATAAAGTATTATCAATACTATATTGAACGCTTTTTCAAAGTTAGTAAAAATAGTACCAGTTTAAATGTCATACTACCAGGTGTAAGTGATTTTAAATGTAAAATACAATGTTTAAAATTAATAAAATTGGTTTATGTTGATTTATTACTTGTATAACAATAAAGTTGTTGCGAAATAAATATATTTTTAATAATAAGAGTTAATTTATAATTAATAATTTTAGAGAAAATTTTAGAAATGATTGAAGTAAAATAAATGTAAACTTATTTATATGGACTTATATAATGCATTTACCTACTATCAAACTTACTGTTAAAATATTATCTGTGTTAGTACGTTGTATTTTTACCGTATTTAAATTTTAAAGCAAGATAGTATGTAATATGAACATAGTTAAATTGTAATTTATTAATATTTTGCATGGCCGATATCTAGATATAATATTTATAAATTACATAAAGATTTAAATATCTTACAAAATAAGACATACATATACACAGACGATATTCTTAACTTAAACTTAGATATTATGTCAATAAATTCAATGTAATTTAACTCGATATTGATTCTACACAGACCATAAATTCGTTATGTTACAGGAGATAGAAAAATAATAGAACGCTAACCTAAATCTTCTTTAGTTTATTCTGTTTATTATCTAATAATATAATATTTTAGTAGGTATTTTTGTTTATTTTGATGTTAACAATAGGAATATTATGAGTAACCTACCGGGTGGTTTCTCCACTTAATTCTCCAAATTATAGAAAAATTTCCTAATATAGTTTATAATTTATTATTAATATAATAACTAGGACCCAGATTTCAATGCAAAGTGCATATTTTTTTGGTTGATCTTACACAATGCCTTTTAAGTACATAATTCTTTTCATGTAACGAGGGTTTTAAAGCTACAAATTGTATTTTGCATTTTTAGCATTATTGGGTCATTTTATTGGTTTTTAATGCATATTTGATCAATATACGATAAATAGAAGATCTTTGCAGGAGTTTGAACATATTACATTATAATATTAAACAATATATTATTATTTAATGCAATGCTCAAAATTTAGTAAGTACAATAGTCTCTTATAGAATTTTAATTTTACATACATTTTAATCTATATTTTGATATGTTTAGAATGAATAATATTTCCCTAAAACGGCCAAAACGTAAATCAAGTCATCATTTCAAATTTTTAGTTTTTTTTTTTTAATAAAATAATAAATAATGATTATAGCTTATTTAGAAATTACAAATTGAATAAAAAAATATATAGTATTTTAAGATCATTTTTTCATTTTTAATGCATTTTTGTCTATTTTTTAGAGCATATTTGTATGGTTTTAAGTGCATTTAAATCCAGGCCCTAATAATAACATAATATTTATAATCTATAATCTATCTATATAAATAAAATAATAAAAAAAAAATCCTTACCGTTTATTTTGTTGATGTTTAAAAATTAAAAATAGCGTAGCCACAGAAATTGGCGATCAGTTTGTTTCAACGTACAAAATATACAAACATTCTCAAAACAGTTTCTTACATTTATTTTGTTCTCGCATTTAATTTAAAATATTAAAATGGCAAACAAACGCAAGGCAGACTATGATGATTATGACGATGACTTTGTTGAGCTTGTGCACAACAAAAAAAAATTAAAATCCTTAGGTAAATGTATTAGTTTCGTTTAATTCCTATCTAATGGTTCTTCTGCAAGAAAACACGAGAATCAAACGCATAATAATAAAGAAACACGAAATAACTTAACCTAATATTAATTACTATTTTTTCTACTCTACAGACTATTCCGATGATAATATTGTGTGTACACCAGAAGTCACTGTTTCAAACTTCGCATGGAAGACGCAAAAAGTATGTACCTACCTAAATATTATATAGGTACACTCTCTG
The DNA here is from genome assembly GCF_020882245.1 of Rhopalosiphum padi. NCBI lineage: Eukaryota > Metazoa > Arthropoda > Insecta > Hemiptera > Aphididae > Rhopalosiphum > Rhopalosiphum padi. Next base: position 2,396,952 of record NC_083598.1, on the reverse strand, counting down.
ATTTATAATTTAATTTTATATTTTTTAACTGTTTTTCAACACTCAAATATAGTTATTAAATAAGTAGAAAATAAGATATTATTAAAGTTAATCAGGACTTAGTGTACAATTAAAATATTTTGAGTAAAAAATTAAAAATACCTAGATATACGTGTACAATTGATTTTATTTGAAAAAAATCCACAGTCATCAAAAATATATATTTTTAATAATATATTTTAAAATATCTAATTATTTTTTTCTTTTAAGTGAACAGTAATTGATAATTTATGAGTCAATAACGATCACGTTTTCACGAGTATTAATTATTTTTCTTTATGATCAATTATTGTATATTTTTTTTCCAATCATATTAACTAACTTTTTTATTAATTCTTGAAAACAAATGTAAATTCATCATCCAATTTACTCGTGTGTGCCACGTTGTGTATCTATGTTTAATGCCGGTACAGTTTTTGTATTGTGATTGATTGGGGTGCTTTTGTGGTCCTAAAAAAGACCGTTTTACCATTTTATATGGTAACGGTTGTACCGTCACAAAATCGTCCTAAAACCATTCTTGGATTAAAGGGGGGAACAGGGTTATGGGGACTGAAGCCCCTCTCTTAGGCCTTAGTTACCTACTTACAATATTTCAAATCTTAAACTTAATGCTTATGTTTTTATGTGCTTGAAGTAATTTTTTTTTATTTAGCCCCCCTTATTTAATTTCTATATCCACGACTGCGGTTAAGACATAATATGCTATACGATGACACATTTATAAATATTAAAATAGATATACTACATTGTCATTTTTACATTAGAAATGCATAAAAAATATAGGTTTGTATTCACATTACGTTATTGCAAAAAACAATAAGATTTTCACAATAATTAAAGTTTAAAATTAGAAAAAAAATTAATTTTACTTATATACAGTATCATTTATTTTAAATTGTTTTTATTCGCATTCCAGAATATTCTGTCTAATTTATAAATTACTCCGGCTGGTATAATATGATAGCCCTATTAATCGTAATTTACAGATGACACGCTAGACTTTTAGAGTATTCATAATCACTAACCAGCGTTAAACAAATTAAACATAATATTATCTTATCTTATTTTATTAGTTTAGTTTCAAACACAAATCATCAATTTTATCATTGTATTGAGCTAGTTTGTAAATATTTTAAATGTGTTTTTCCTGTATAGTTTGTAGAAGCAATGGCCAAAATCGATGCTTGGAATTCTGATCCGTCCCTTTCTTTTAGCTATAATTGGGACGATGAGTTCATTGTTCCCACAGAAGAAGGTGACATTACCTAACAAAATCTAACGTAACCTAATATTAATTACTATTTGTTCTATGATATAGAGTATTCGGATGACGATTCCGAACACAGTATCGGGTATGATGCAATTCAAAACGACGACTTCGCACAGAAGACACAAAAAGTATGTACCTACCCAAATATTATACATTCTCTGATTTTTTCATTTAAAATAATATAAGATTCTGAACGGAGTGATGAATGTATTGATCTTACAATGGTGTGTGTTTTTTTTATGTTTGTCATCACGTTTTGGAGTAGTTATAATTCTTTGATTTTTTTTACTTCAGCCCGTCTTTAAAAATCAAATTGAATATAGTTGGTACTTTGAAGGGGAGGAGGGTCAAAAGTGAAAAATGTTCAGTAGTTTTTAAATGTGCCAGGACAAACCTTAAAAACTAACTGGAAAACGGAAATTTTTAAGCATAACCAGTTTTTGACAAAATTGATTTTTTTCATTTTGCTTTCACTCAAAAACGAATAATTTTAAATACTTGAAATATTCACAAAATGTTTACATTAGCGTTATCTATTGACGATTAAATTTTCATTTATCAATATTAGTCAATATGTTACTTTTTTAAAACTATTTTTAGAAATTTAAATTTTTAAATTTTAAAAATAAACTCCAAAAAATGTTTAAAATGTAAACAAAGTTTCTTATAAGTTGTACTTTTGTAGAAAAACAAAAAATCAAAAATCGTTTCACAATTTTTTTTTTATAAGCATTTAAATTTTAAAGTTTAAATGTTTACGAAATATGTCAAAATCGCGAAAATTTGTAATGAATTTTAAAGTTAAAAAATTCATAGCATTTTTGTGATTTATATCGAAGGTTTAACACCCAATACAAGGTTCTCCATAACATTTTCTTCAAATAACTGTAAAAAGAACTTCAAGCGTCAATATAGAAAAAAAATTATGAGCTTATGAAATTTAATTTTTTTACGAAATCGCCTAAAATAACGATATATTACAATTTAAATATTAGTAATATTATAATATAATATCCTACTAATTATTCTAAACTGACAAATAATTCCCATTCAGAATCGTTCTTCGTATACAATGATACCAGTTATTGCATTCAAATTTAACACATCTATTTAGTGACCTACTCTCCATCTCTATTATACAGCAGAACCTTACCCACTTGCACACTTCCTTTTTTTTAATTGTTTTTTAACATTTTAATATCAAGAATTGTAATGATATAATTATATTTTCCAACAGATTGAAGAGTCCGAGATGGTTATAAAAATACCGTTAAGCAAGTTAAAAATAACAGCCATTGAAAAATTAGACAATCGGATGAAAAAATTACAATTGGCGGAATGAACCGTTATCGCGGGATTATCCGCCCAGACAATAAAATAAAGTGTAAATATAGGTATATAAGTATAAAAATATAACGTGTTATGTTCTATGATTACTGAAATGTTGTTATAATATTTAGTTTGCTTTTTTGTCCGCTTTTTAAACATTACACTAAAATTAAATGTTTAACATTCTCAAAATGTTATATCTCTAATATATTCTAATATTAGTACTTGAAAATCTTCAGAACATTTTCATGAATTTATAACAAATTTATAAAAAAATTATTTACAATTTAAATATAAGATTACTTTTATTGTTATATTATATATATATATATATATAGTATTTATATAATTTATTAATAATTATGGGCCTTCACAATTCCAATGAAAACAACCAAACCTTTTAGCTTTTCCAACAATCACTCGTCTGACCATTGCAATTAATTTATAATATCTTCGTTTATTTTTATACTACAGTAGTGTCTCGTTAATCCAAACAGACTTGACCATTATAATATTGTCGTATCGCTATATTAATACACATATATTATAATATGTACCATGTACGTATGTATGTATATGATAATGTAATAATATTTGTCAATTACGTTCGTACATCGCACGTGTACTGTCGTTAAGATTTTAGATATGAACGTCGATTGACGAATTTTTGCCCACTACAAAAATATTTACTTCAAAAGCTACAATAGCGCTGAATACCTACGGACCTATATACATTGCGGTCATATAATGCGGTCCTCGGAACTTTTTGCTGCGGCCCACCAAATATATTTCATGGTGTTTAAAATTTCAATTTTATATCTTAAATTTATATAAATTTAATTTAATTACGACTTTAATATAACAATGTGCACATCTCATGACTTAAGCTATGAGCAAGAACGTAATCTAATAGTATAATATAATGTATATATCGTAATATATTTATATATATATAACATAAATTATATGTTTAATATTTTATTTTTTATGCGATCCTCAATGAAAAATTGAAAAAAATTATGGCTCGTGTAGGTAAAAACTAAAAAGGTTGCCGACCCCTGATCTAATGGGTTGAAAACTGCAAAGAACTAAATATGTTGCTTAAACGTTTGCGGGTTCAGTATATTGCATAATATGTAACAATATATATATATATATATTAGCTGGCTGTATATAAATATAGGTACATAATTATAATTTTGATACAAATTAATATAAGAATATAACATGGATAAAAATTTAAAATGCAAGAAAATTGATTTTTTTTATGTCATATAGGTAATCCGAATGAACTTCTTTCCCCAATTTTTCCCCAAACGAAACCCCACTGTATTTTCGAACAATAAATTATAAGAAATAAATAGACGCAGCTGACATATTATTATAATATAATATTATACTATAAACAGTGGCGCAACTAGGATTTTTTTCAAGGGGTTATCCGCCAATGGCGGATATACAATATACAAACGATATAATAATATATGACACCCTTGACTGAAAGACACATCTTTATTATTGACTTTCTTATTAAACTACGATCGTCGATGATAATAAAGTTGCTACTTGCTAACCATAGTCTTTAGTGATATACGTATGTCGCATACTATAGCGGCTCATTAAAATTAAGTTTAAGATTTAAATCTGTAATGAATGAAAAATAATAATATTTAAAAAAAAATGTATCCAAAATATTTTGGAAATGTTATGATGGAAAATATTATTTGAATTTATACATATAATGGTGTTGAAATATGTTGAACCAAATGTTAAAAGAAGTTTTTTTTAAATATTACATTAATATACCTGTTACATTTTAATTGTAATATTAAAAATATAATATAATATAATTTTAACATTAAATTAATGTTTTGAAAAATAATATTTTTTTTATAAAGTTTTTAAAATATTAAAATAATATTACATTTTAAATATTTCACTTATAAACTAGATAGAATATTATAAAAACATTATATGTTCCGGCGTGGCTGTCTGGGCGGCACCCTGGAATAGCTAACATATGACGTGCTATAATGTGCGGACGCGTATTTACGAAACTGAATCCGGCCAAATGGATATGTACATCACCCAATGCGCATGTGCGTGACACAACTGTCAATTAGATACGTTATCACTTATCAGTTATAAAATTTACAAAATAATTTAAATTTGAAGTTTTCTTGTTCTGTAGTTCTGTTCATTGTGAGTTGTATTAAGATATCTAAAACTATTTATTTCCCGCTAGGCTAGTTCACCCTGTGACATATCTTTGTCTAAAAAATTGCTATTTCGCTTGATATCTACATTTTTTTGTATATGTACATAATAAATAATTAATTTTCTTAATAATAATAAATATTGCTTATTTGTGTTAAGCTTATTACTTTATAAGTACTAAAGAGTAAATACTTATATTATATTACTCGGACTGGATTATGTCAGGATTTAGAAAAAAAAGCTTGGGAATTTTAAGAATATTATTTTCAGATTGAGCCAAAAATTGTAAGCTCTTGCTAATTGCATGCTCACATAATAATATTATGTAATACGTACAGTGTGTAGGTCAGGGGTCTAATTTTATTCGATTGTACCTACTTATACATTTTCCTGTTGATTATTTAAGGAAAATAAAGAGAAATATGTAATATAAAATAAATATATTGAAACCTAATGAGATATAAAATGTAGTTACGGGGGGTGTGGGGGAATTTTGAATATTCATTTTTATCCCCCCCTTGAACCATTATCAATTACACCATTGAAGTACATATAGAGGAAAAATATTTAATAATATTAATACAGTGAAACCTCTAAATACCGGACACCCTCCTGAAATTTTGTCCACTATTTGGTGGTGTCTAGTATTTAGAAATATAAGAAATATAATATTAGAAAAATAAAAAAATGTATTTATTTAGTTATTTATACATTATATAAAATATATACATAGGAACATAATAAATTTAATTTATTTTTATTATTTTTATGTATTTTTAAAAATTCGAAGGTAAAAAGATAAAAAAAAATAATAATATAAAAATTAAAACTAACATATATTAAAAAAATCAGTTAATTTAGATTGTTTCGTATATTTTAACGCTAAGTCATTTTGTATGTTAATGCACTTTCTAATTTCACAAATTTACGACAGAATAATTAAAATCAAAATTTAAAATGCCATAAAAACATCCGTTATTTAGATTGCCCGGTATTTAGAGGTTTTCTTATATAAAAGTAGTGAAAATGTCTTCGTTCCTAAATAAATGTCCACTATTTAGAGGTTTTCGTTAAGGGAGGTTTCACTGTATATTATTATTATAATACAATTATGAAATAATTTAAACTAACCAAGTATTTTTTCAATATTTTCAAAGCTGTGTGTGAAAAATGTATCATATCCAACGTATGCCTTTACATTAGTAATCATGCAATAAAATAAATTGTAGATGCCCTAAAAAATAAAAATATTATTGGGAAGCGGTAATTGTGTGTATATATATATATATATCATTAATCGTAATTTACAGATGACATGCTAGACTTTTAGAGTATTCATAATCACTAACCAGCGTTAAACAAATCTTCTTTAGCAAATTCAAACGAAAGTAAAAGATGTATATCTTAATACATTTTATTAGTTCAATTTCAAACACGAATTTTCAATTTTATCATTATATTGGGCTGGTTGGCAAATATTTTAAATGTGCTTTGCCTATATAGTTGGTTGAAACAATGGCCAAAATCTAGGCATGGAATTGTGATCCGTCCGTTCTATTTAGGTATTATTGGGACGAAGAGTTCATCATGGACGTATCCGAGTTGGGTCCGAGATAACATTTATGATAAAGATAAACAACTAATTGGGTCCGTCTATAAAAACGGTAACGTACTAATTGGGTTTGACTATAAAAACAATAACACACCAATTGGGTCAGTTATAAAAACTGTAACTTACGAGTATTTAAGTATTGATATACGATATTGTTAAAAGCAATAAAATTAACCCATATATCAAAATATATTGCCAATTTTCACTTAATAGCAGTATTCCAGATGTTAAAGTTATACTATGTTAGTATCACTTGACATTCCAATCTAGTTGTACACTTGTACCTTTACTTTCTGTCTAAAATGGAACAATAAATATTTTAGTGTATTATACGATAAGTCCAACGCAATTGTTAATTGTTTTAGGGTTTGGATATTGTATTAAATTATATTTTTGAGGGAAGTGTGAATAGTGTGATAGATTGATAATTTTGAAATTAAATAAATACTCTACAATCAATCTAATTGCAATGAAATAGACACTATTTTGTTGTTTTGTTCTAGATACTTTTTTTCCTGATTTTTACATCATTTTCGCATATTTTTATAGTTATATTTTATTATTGTGCTATCACATCATTGCCAAAAATATATTAAATAATTGTTATATGTATAATACTTGAATGTATGGATGACAAAATTGTAGTAGTTTTATCAAAGTGATTGTAATTACAATTTTACTTACAACTTATGGAAAAGGGCCAATTTATTATCTGTTGTAATACATTGTCATAATTTATATGGAAGGCAAGACAGTACGGTACCACTAATTTTTAAATATAATAAAACATTTAAATAGGTAAATTAAATTAGATTGTTAAAATATGTTTAGCTACTTATTAATGTATATGAACAAAATAGAAAAGCCAATTTTTAAGAGAACTTAAAAATGCGTTTTAAACCTGTTTATTGGGGTTAAATTGTTTAATCTTCAACCAAAACTGAATAGTGATTTTAAGTTTTAAAATATCAAACATTTAACTTGCAGCAAAGCATGTTACAATGAAATAAAATATGTTAATAATAATTGTATTATTTAATCAAGTTTTATTTCTTATAATTATTTAATAAGTTGGAATGAAAATTAACAAAAAACAAAACAAAATAAACATGTGACAACTTTGTTTGTATTAATATAGTATAGTTTAAAAAGGAACCTATGATAATATGATAATAATTTAACATAAATACTTTTTTAAATAAATATTGTAATATTATATAATATATGGTATAATACAGTAAAATAAATATCTTCTTTCTAGGCTAAATACGTTTTTGTTAAAATTTTCACTTTACACACTAAATTTTTTTGGAGCTTAAAGGCTTTGATAAATTCAATACTTTTTGTATTTTATAAAAGATAGGAGAGGATATAATTTGTGTTGAACAACTGCAGCGGAATGCACTGTAATTAATTATAACAGTAGCTGTCAAACATTTAATGTATGCCGTGGTAAATATATTTTTATTTATTTATATTGTTTCTATAGCAATTTTCCAATTGATATTTACTTTATAAACAAATGATTATTCGTATCTAAATTTTTTATATTTAAGAATCAATATTTTAAAGATTATATTCAAGATATTTTAAAGACAAATTTACAAATTCTAAGTCAAAAAAAAAATGAAAGTCACACGAAAGAGTAGAGTAGAAAATAATATTGAAATAGGATGGTAATCACAAGTTCTTGAACATACATTTACATTATTTTATATTACATTGTTTATTTTATTTATGTATATATAAAAAAATTAATTCTATTTTTACTAATTATTTTTATAGGCATGGAGAAATGAACAATTTTTTATGGCATGTTGCTCCAAAAGGCTTATTAAAAGTCAAAACTAATTCTGCTTTGGAACGCTATTATTTTAAAATGCAAAAGACCAAATTACGAATGATAGCTGAAAAATTAGATATAATTGCGGTAAATTATAAATATCGTAAAGTTATGAACGTTTATATTATATAAACACACATAACATCAACATATAAATAAATTTATTTATTTACACGTGTTAAGTATACATTTTTGTAGAGACGAGAAGAAATCAAACTGATGAGATGGCTTGTTAAAGGCAAAATAGAAACATGGGACATAAGTGATTCTCTCGAAAACACCCCCGTTATACGCAATAGACTAGAGGTAGAGAGATTATTGGAATTAAACAAGAAGCCGGTAAGAAAATATTTGTCTTATTGTGTTACCTGTTATTTCCAAATTCTCACAAAATAAAAATTTCCAAATAGTATAAAAAACCTTATCAGCATCCATGTACAAAAAGACTTGAAAGACAGAATTTTAAGAATCTTACGCCGGAAGTTGAACGATGGGGTATAATATTCAGGGAAGTGAAATTCGGAGAAAGTTTTAATGTCGATCATTACCACCATGGTAGACTTTTAAAACGAAAAATAAAAGAACATAAGATAGAAACTGGACTATACATGCGACGATCAAACTTCCAACTCAAATTAAAAGATGAAAACGCAGACGCAATGAAAAAGATTCCAGTAAGCTCCTTGTTGAATTAATAATAACTTTAATATATAATTTGTATAAAAATATGATCGAACGTGAACATAATACGTTTCATTAAGATAAACCTGAATTTTAACTTTTAAATTCTTATGTATATTGATAGACCCTAGATGATATTTTAAAACGTCTAGATTCTTTTTTTTTCTAGTACTTATGGATACTTTTAGACTTGGATGTAAAATATGTTATTATAACTTATTTAAGTAATATCTATAATATTTATAATAATATCTACGTACATTAATTTTATGAATTATATGTTCAATGGTTCATATATTATGGTTTTGCTAATGATATCAGAAATAATTTGGCAGTATCTCCAAATAAAAATCTATACTTACTTACTACTTTTTGTCCTCCAGTTCATATAAACCAATATTCGATGAATCAAACCCATTAAAATTTTTTTTTTTAAATGTTTAGTCCAGTAGTTTTCTTGTAAACATTATAATGACATACGGTCTTTTTAAAATTAAGTGTTAAAAACGATTTTTTTTTATATTGTCATATGATGACAGAATTATGTGTTTATTTACCTATATATGATATGTATTAATCCACATCATTTTATTAACAGCTACATGACTTCAAAACCCTCTTCGAAACAAGCAATAAACTTATGAAAGAACCCGTTTGCTGGCATTACTAGCCCTCAAGACCGAAACGAATGCACATCCGGATATAATAAATTCTACATAATATTTTATTTTCTTGGTCAAGAATACAAGGTGATTCTTTTATTATAAAACACTCATTATTTCAAAAAGTATTCATGTTTTTGAAAACATTTATTTACATAGTTTCAAGTTGTTAAAGAAACAACGTTTTTATTATAAAATTATATTTTTAAATATTTTTTATCCTTATATTTTTTTTAAGTTTTTTACTTTTTTGAATGACAGCATAGAGTTTTAATTTCATATTCCAAATCAGAATAATTTTCTAAATATTTGGATACAAAAAAACCAAATAAAGGGTGAGTAGTGTATGATTTTACGTATTTAAAATTTAGACAAGCGGAGTAGTGGACAAACATTTTGTGGGGTAACCCCGTACCACTCAACTCCGCGCATCTAAACTTGAAATACGTATAACTCATAAACTACTCGTTCTAAATTCGATTTTTATGTATTAAAATATTCAGAAAATTATTCTGATTTGGAATATAAAATTAAAAATTTGTGTTGTTATTCAAAAAAGTAAAAAACTTAAAAAAATATAAAAAATAAGTATATATAGTATATAGTAATAACGTTGTTTTTTTTTAACAACTTGAAACTATGTAGAAAAATATGAATACTTTTTGAAATAATGAATGTTTCATAATAAAAGAATCACTCTGTATAACATCTGCAGATCACAATGTAACTTTAAAATCAATATTAAATAAACCTTACCTATACATATCTGATGATTTTTTTATTTATTCTTTACACAAGACGATTTAAAACTTGAGTATACTATATATTTATACATTTTAAATCAAAGTCTGTGCGTCCACTTGGAGTTGAAATTTTTTTCAGCCCACTATATGTAAGTACTCGTAATTGCAGTTAAGGATTGCAAAAATGCCGATATACCCGTTGGAAGTCTATCCATCCACTAATGGGTGAGAAGGAGGGCGGAGAGGGGTGATAAACTTTACTGACGTAGCGATGCCATTTATCCATTCATATTCCCATGCAAATTTTATGTTTGCATATCTACATACCTATACTGTAGTTACAGAGACAAACAAATAACGGTTTAGAAACTATTGATTTGGAAAATAATATAATTAATTTTCTTATACTGAAACAATAACAAATTCAATATCATAATATTATGATTATGGTTTTCATTTAAAAAACGATATATTAGTTCATTACGATCGGATCTAGAAGTAATTATATGTGTAGAATTTACTTGCAGCCATAAAACACCTAGGTGAATGCATCCACATTTATTTTCTGGTTTAGTACTAATGTATAATATGCATTATCTGACTAATGCGAGTTACTTACCTATATTATAATAATACCTCGCAGATCGATTTGAGTGACTATTAGTCCAATATATAGTATAGGCATAATACAAAACATTAGGTACAATCGATTACAGCAATATGTGTAGATCACTTAAGTCGTTTACAGTTATTGGTTTTAATATAAAAAAAACCAACGTTTTTTAAAATTATTCTCGATCAAATAAATGTTTTCTCGGTCAAAAACCTTAAAAATGTACTATATGAGTTATAAATGTTTATTATAGTTATTTAAAAATATTAAAAATACTTATAGAAGAACACAATTCTTTTTATAAGCGTTTTAAGACCGCATATTCACATTTTGATCAAATTAGTCAAAACCATATGAAAATTTGCAAATTATTTAGTAGGTGATAATATTTATAAAATTAACCGCGAATCTATGATCAAATAATATGATGATAATAATAATAATAATAATAATAATACGATCATAATAACTGTTTATTTAGCCAATGGCAAAAAATAAATAACGTGGAATCACAGATACTGCCAAAAATGTAAAATAAACACAAGCATATAGAATTTAATAATACTAAAAATGATTCTATATATAAAAAAAATTGAAAACGTATGTTACTATAATACGTAAGTACTAAGTATTCATCATCGTTTTTATTTCCATTATTAAATTTTTGCAGCTCATACTTTTATAATCAGAAATCTTACTTCATAGTCCGGATTTTATTTAATTCCTATCGAATAGATATCGTAACTTTACAAGTCGACCCAAGAATCAAACGCGTAATAACTAAATATACCGATAATACCTTAATTTTTTCAACATACGATCAGTGGCGTAACCAGGATTTATTTTCGAGGGATGAAAGTGCTTAAATTACCAAAATAATCAAAAATAAATAACTATTGATAATTTATGATTTATAACATGAATTTCTTTGGACTATTATTAGATTTTCACCAATCGTATATTACAAAATCTGTTTATTAGATAAAATATCTAATAACATATTTTTAAACTTATTTTTTCACTTTAATATTATAAAATTAATACATTATACGTATTAATTCAATGTATCAATACGTCACTCAGTTTACAATCCAAACGAGTTAAACGAATAAATTGGTTTCCAAACTATTAGTTTCCCTTTACTCTAATAAAAATTGAGATGTAAACAATAAATACTATAATATTATTTGCACGCGACTAGTAAAAAGGACGTTAGAAGTGCAAAAATGGGTCTCGGCTTGAGATAGAGGAAGGAGGATCTTAGAACTGTCCCCGAATGACAAAACTATATTTATATTATTATGTTTTTAATTTGATAATCCGAAACAGAATTCGCTTATCCAAACCATTTAGCGTTTGATATGCATTATAAAATAACACAATTATAAACAAAGATAATTATTAATTATAGTTTTAACATTTCGAACGCATAAAAATAAAACAGAATAATAGTGATCAATATCGAACAGCGTTCTTATTTTTATTATACACAGTTTTATTTTCAAATTATTTTCATTTTAATTTCAAAAATATTCAGTCTAATTTGTGAATTACTTAAATCGGTATAATATGATAGTCCTATAAATCATCTTTTTAAATGATTCATAATATTGAGTATTCATAGTAGTTTTATTCATAGTAGTATTCAAGTAGTAAGTCAATCAAAAGAATCAGATCTGACGAAGGCAGTCATCGAATTAAACATAAATATAATCGTCGCTCAAAGAACTGAAGACAAAATATCAGAACAGGTAGATGAATTGCATGCACAAAACACAAGCTTAATCAGCGTTAACATATTGCAGGTACTACTAATAATATGTGCATAATAGAATACATTAATATTTTTTTTTAATATTTTCTGTTACTTACATTATTAAATACAGGTATATTTTAGCAAGGAAGTGAATACGACAATATTATATTATATTACCACTGTAAGTTTTTAACGGCTTTAACACAATTGTGTTAATAAAAAGTAAATATAAGCGAAAATTATTTATTTAAAAAATCTATAAAACGTTTTGTCCGTTTTTTTAAATTTAACAGAATCTAGTTGTTTAAACATTTTAAATTATATTTAAATTTTACAAGTCAACACATTCTTTACTGTCTGTTAAGTGTATTTTTATATTTTTTTCAGACTTACTTTTTTTGAAATACACAGTAAACTTGAAACATCCAGAAGAAATTCATAATATATATTGAAAAAATATGGTTACTTCCTAAATAAAAATTAAATATTTAAATTAGTCTTATAAAAAGTATAAAAAAATTATATTTCACACGAATATTTAAAAAATTTGAATGAGTTCTTTTTTTCTTTTTGCCAAGGGTCAACTCTTTATAGCAAGTCCATGTAAATTATATAAAACTTCTATTTTTTTTTTTTTTTTATATAAGTTATAGTGATCAAAGAAAAATTTTAAGGTTTATTAATAATAATAATATGGTATAAGTTTACAATTTTTTATTTTTTTTTTGTATAAGGTCTATATTACGTAACCCAATTTGTCGATAATAATAAAGATAATGGCGTTTAAATATTCTTCTGTAAGTTTCAACATTTCAATACATTTCTTTTATTAATGCTATTGTTTTGTTTTTTTTTTATAATATTATAATATTGATGTTTTTTTATAATTTACTGTCGTTTATTGTTAATGATGTAGATAAGACAAAAGCTTAAATTTATATAAATGACAAATCATTTTTTTTCTTAAATGAATGGGGTTGATAATTTTTACATATTTCATATTTTCATTTTATTATTTTTCAAGAATGATAATGAGAATAAATTATTTTTTTTATTACGGATTAATTAGTAGTCATATTTGTATTGACATGTCTTGAAAATATTTTTTTTATTATTTTATAAATCTTGTTGTTTAAGTTGTGTTTATATATTATAATATATACACTTTGGCTATATACTTTTTAGAATATCTTGCAAAACTATGAATGATAATTATTTTTAAGTTTTAATTGCTTATACATAAAGTGATTAGTAATATTTATACTGGTGATTTGTTGTTTTTCTTTACGTAAAGAGTAGAATATTAAGCACTTAGTAAATGTCTATGATGTAAAAACAGATTTTCGGTATAGAGACTATTTGCCAACATTTTATTTTAAGATATAATAAATCATAACTATTAAAAGTGAATACTTATTGTTTTGTTTCTGACCATAAATACCAGTTGCCCCTCACTTATTGTTGTCAAATCTTAGAATTAAGAGCAATGGCGGCTCGTAAATAGGGGCGATCGCCTTAAAAAGTTAAGAATGGCTAACAATAGTGGACCTCCAACTAAAAAAAGAGAAATATTCGATAAGAAAATTTTCGTTAGCTCAACGAATCGAAAGTTGTCGTTAAGCTACCTTATCGAGTTACAGAATAGCGCTGCTGGAGAGGACTCCGACAGCATGAGCACTTTTGTCAATTAACATCACGAATCAGTCCTTACGACTTTGTCTATTTCTTCTAATTAATTACACTGAATATTTAACAATAAAATATATACACTTAGAAAATATTTGTATCATCTCATTTATTATGTGATTTTTTTATTATTACAACATATTAAGAAATATTGGAATTTTAAATTTATTATTTACCTGTGACGGTCTCAGGGACGCCCCTAGACAGTTTTATAGGGGGGGAGCGAATCTATTTTTTAAATCAATAATTACCTTATGCGTTTTTTTTAATAGTTTGGGCGAACTTAAGTCAATTTTACTGACATTATTTTTTTTTAAATGCGACTACAATACAATTAAGTTTACGTAACAAAGTATCGTACTCTATCGGCTAATTATTTCTCATGATATATTAGATATTAGTAGGTTCATAAAATAAATTCAAATACCTATATAGTCAATGTAATATAAAATATAAACATGGTCACAACAAAACTGAATAACGTATTGATAGTCATAGTTGTCACCAAATACAAATATGGTTAATAAGTAATAATATCTATGCCATGTATTATAATTAGGTAGTACCTACATTATTATAAATAGTACCTAGTATTATTTTCCAACCAATTTCTCAAGCAATATTATTATATATAATTTAATAACGAATAGGTATAGTCGTTGTCAGATAAATTGAGACTCGTATCGTACTTCGTGGCTATATTCTCAATTAGGACGATATTGGCTCAAACAGAACTATCGTAAACAATAGTTCTGGTGGCAGCGGTACTCTTTAGGGAAATTTCAACACTACACAATCTATCCAAAGGCCAGATGACTAAATCAAAGTGACCCGTAAGTTGCTTTGCCCCCACACCCACTGTCGGTCGTACATACCAGACATAAATTAATTTAATTTCAAATAAAATCATCAATTACTACATTAAAAAAAGTACCAAGTGAATCTGATTTTCGATAAACAATCTTTTTTTGTCCAATATATTATAACAGACACTGATCTATGGGAGAGGCTCATTCTTCCACATATTATATAATGTATATTTATTATTTATTTAAGTTTATTTTTTATTTTTTTAGTTACATACATTTCAACTAAATCCACCATACATTGTCCTACTTGTAAAATTATTATGAAATACATTCACAAAGCCATATTAAAGAAAAAAAAATGAAGTATGTTCAATTATCCTTTAAGATTTAATTGAATAGGAGTTAAAGTAACAAATTCAATTTAACTTTGTTCTAGGATAAAATATTGAAAACTTTCAAAACATCATGTAACATGTTTAATGAAAAACATTTAAAGCTTTGTATTGATTTTATTCACACCAACTTAAAGTAATCAAACAGATTTTGCGCGATTTACAACCTGAGGTTTAATGCCCTTTAACACAATTGTGTTAATAAAAATAAATATATAAGCACAAATTATTTAACGTTTTATCCGGTTTTTTAAATAAAACAGAATGTATTTGTTTAAACATTTTAAGTTATATTTAAATTTTACAAGTAAACACATTTTTACTGTGTATTTTTGTTTTTTTTTTTCAGGCTGAAATAGTATAATAATGAAGTCTTTTCAAATTTTACTAATATAATATATTTAACTAATATTTATTATATATATTATATATTATATGTTATATTACTTATCTATTATTATAGTCCTACACTTTCTTTTGAAACTATGTGTTTTTGTTTTATATGTAATATTATTATAAAACATTTTCATAATGCTATTTAAGAGAAAAAAAATGAAGTATGTTCAATTGCCTTTAAGATTTGATTGAATAGATATTACAAACTGCCCGTTTACCATAATATAGTGATAATTCTGTTATTTGTAAATGATTTTTTAAAAATAAATTAATAATTCACCACGACTAGGAAAAACAACACATTACTGTTCGACTAGTAAAATTATACTTAAACATTTTCATAATGGCATACAAAATTAGAAAAATGCTTCAAATCAAGTATGTTACGCTTGGCTTACTCTTTCAAAAAATATAACATTTAAACAATTACAATAGTGAAACTGTATAAAAACGAACGACTAATTCAGTATCATACACCTATCCTGGTTAGTCAACATTAAATACCCGGATTAGATTCTAAGATTCTATCAAAGATTCCTCAAAGAATTTCTTTGAATATCTTTTATATGTAGTATATCGTTTAGATTTTCATAATTGGCAAGCTAAGGGTGAAAATTAAATACAGCAGCTCAGTATTTTAATTAACCATTAGATAAGGCATCAAATAATTAAGAGCGTTTTTTGTACTAATCTATATGTATGATGACTAAGCGTAATAATTGAGTATATAGATGCAAGTTGCTCTGTGGATCAGTATAGTGCGGTATACTAATATAACAGTGATCACTGTAGCTGTTAAGTGTAATCCTGGATATAACTGAATAATTAACAAATTTAATAAGTGGAATGTATACGTATTAACAAATTGAATAAACTAATATAACAGCATAAAAAAAGGTCTGTTATCTCAATACAATAAACTAATATAGTAATATCGACGGCCCGGTCGGCCGTATAATAACATTAACGTTATTAACGCAAGAACAAATGGTAGACCTATACTCACATGTGACCGTGTTGATTGGCGGATTTCATCCCAACGCGATCGTACCGGGGGAGACGTATAATATTATCATACGATGCAATTATACAAATGAACCGATACAACTCCACCCGCGTACGTGCGACCAATCGGCCAAAGCCACGGACGTATAATCCACTAGTGCTTACGATGCTGCTGCGACGACGGGACCGATGTGATGTTGACACTGCCGTCGCTAAAAAATATCACTAGCACATATATTATACGTTGTCGGTTATACAAACATTTCGTTGGCAACGCTGACCGTCTTGAAACGGGAAACGCAATATTATAAAATATGCGGACAACTAGAAAGAATTTCTTCACTACACGACGCACACTTGCGAACGGCCGCGGTGTTTGAGACGCTAAAACGGCAAATAAAATACGAAACGCGGTAAGACCGTGAAGCCGGGGGGCTGAACGGGCAGGCAAAAAATGACCGAAAAACTATAAAAAAAATAATTCGAGCATTCCGAACTCGATTATAGTAGTCACTAGTCATTTAACGGCCGGTCACTTCATAGAGCACATGAACTGCGAAACGCGCTTTCAGTGGCACCACAACAACATAATTACTTCCTAAAAGATTATAAACAATTGGTAACACTATAAAAGTAACATAGAAAAATATACTGGAAAATGAATTAATATCTACATGAAAATCACACACATTTTTACACCTTTGTGTCGGACGTGATAAGAGTTGGGTGGTCGTCACGTCTGGTCAGCGTGAAGCAGTGTTGATAACACTTCTGTCAACAGCACTGTTATCGTTACCACGTATCCGGTTTTATATATACCTACTTTATGTTAATGGCGTGATCATTTTTCCTCCGTTTGAAAGCTTTATTCGCTTCACCTAACCATTTTTTAAACACACTTACATATAAACCTAATTCACTCGAATTAATACTTTGGGTTCAGCATTTATGATACTAAAAACTATTGATATATTTAGTGTTAAATTCACGTTGGGCTTGTAGAGGAACCATATTTATATTTGATGGGAACTAAACAAAACTAACTAACTTTTGACGTGGACTCGACGACGTTGGCGATAGGTCACGAGCGGACTGGTCGCTGTTGAGAACGATGGTGAAAAACACGACACTAACACGCTATACTTTTGTATAATAGTATATTATGAACCTGTAATATTATATTGACTGTGGAATACATGATATATTGATGGCAGTGTCATAATTTTAGTGATGAACGAAGAAAAAAATAAATTATTAATAATAAAGGCGGTGGCATAACCGTGTGTATAGATTTTTCATTGAACATCAAGATTAAAGTTTACAATCTTTTTAACCTAAATACAAAAAAAAATTCTACTACAAATCTAAATAATTTTTTTTATGATCATTTCAAGTTGTTTTAACTTGTTTACAACATTCAATATTCACCCGTAAATTAATTATTTCTCCTTAAACGATTTTTGATATATTATTGTATTGACCAAATGTGTAGGTATATTATCATTTTTATTGTAGGTACGATTAACTTTTAAAATTGTTGGCATGAGAAATTTTAATTTTTTTAGTTTCTATTTCTATAAAATACTGTTGATAAAAAATTATTTGTTAGGTTAAAAATCTTGACAACTTAATACATGATTCTTTATAAGTAGATTTTTTATAGACATTTTAATTTTAATTTTGACGTAATTACTTTTTTATTACTTTTTTTTTTTCATTATTCGCTGGCACTTGGAACATTTATGCATTTTATATTATTGTGAAATTGTAAAATTTCACAATAACATTTTTGATTTATTTTAAAATATTATCATTTTATAATTTATAGATACTATGAACCTATTTTTACTGTTTTACGGTATTTACAGAAAGTTGTTGTTAAATTTTAAGTTATATAAGTATTCATATAATACAGTACTAATATATTATATTATTATAATAATTAAATACTAATAATATAATAAACGCCATATTTTCAGAAAAAATTATATCAACCTAATATAATATAAAAAGTAAAATAAAATACTTTAATAGTTATATAATAGTAAATATATAATTTAGTGATAGACCGTTTCTACTCAGAAACGATTTTCGTGTACAATAATACGTCATTATTTAGTACAAATTTAATACACCTAATATAGTGACTCAATTTGTACTGATGTACAGCAGAGCGATACTCTCTTACCTATCTTTTTATTATTATATTTATTGATATTTGAAGTTATAACACTTACTGTTATTTTAAGTATAAAGCACACTAACAAATTTATTTTGTACTTTGGATACCAGCGGAGAAACCACACATGTAGTGTACTCATCAAATCGTGTGTATTTTTAAATTACAATTAATTAAATAAAATATAAAATATCAATCAATAAAAGTTCTTTCACTGTTTATTACTGTAATTTTATCCTTTGACAATAAAATAAATGTAAAAAAAAATATAAAAGTTAATAATATAACATTAAGGGTTGTGTCAATAATATATTTTTATCAAATTTGGTTAATATAATATAATAATAATAATATAATTTAGTACCTAATATAAATTATGTTAAACAATTACTTTTTAAAAATTAAATTTTTTTTAATTGAATAATATTTTTGAATATTAGGTTTTATATTTGATCAGACTGCTTTAATTTTAATTTCTAGTTAATTTTTCAATAAAAAAATTGCCGATGAACAAAAATCTAATGATGTCATATTTAGACTACGTGTTGGTTCTTTGATTCCCACTCTTAAAATATCTTTGGAATTATCTTAAAAATAAAATTTAAATAAAATGTATTACCTATTGTTTAAAAATTATATCCATAAATTTAGTAATTGATAATACTGACTCCTTCACATGGTATTATTTTAAAAATCTGAAATTGGTTATTGTTATATTATATCATATATTATGTATATTATAATAATTGATACTGTTTCTTTAGATAAATACTAATTTGAAAAATTGAGAGAATTAAAGTTCACCATGACTTGTTAATGTATACAATGTTGGCTATGACGGTTAGGTAAATCGCTAGAAACCACTGATTACTTTTTTGGTTAACTGTAACTGTTTTTAATGTTTTTTAATTTGTTCATATTTGTTAATTGGTTTATGATTATTATTATAAGTTTATGTTATTAACATAATTCATTAGTATAATGGTACATTTTGTCATGTACTATAATTTATTATAAGACTGGTAATATATAACTGGATATAAACAAGTAGAAAGCTTAGATTTTTCATCATTTATAAATCAAGGAAAATTTAATCTTGTGTCATTAACAGTGTCAATATTATTCTAGACCTTGAGAAATATTTTTAATCTGTAGTTTTTGTAAATAAAAAATTACATCAAAATGTGAAACAAAACATTTATATATTAGCAAAAACAATATATTAAATAAGAATAATCTATTGTTTCTCATTAATGTCAATATTGGTTCCTAAGTCACGGGTATATAGCATCTTCATTGCACTTATTAGTCAAGGTTTTGTAAACATAAGAGTGCGAAATTATGTTGGAGAAATAAATTCTAAAGAAGTTTTAAAAATAAATCGTCATTAAGGCAAACATTAACAAAACTAATTTTATTTAAGAACATATAAAACTATTTATTGAGTGTATTACAAAATATTTATTATATCTCACAAACGGATTAATAAAAATTGTAACATGAAACATGAAAGTTCATACTAAAAAATATTTGTATTAGCTTATGATATATTTTTGTATGTTACCAATTAAAAAACAAATGTTTATAGTGAATTAATTAACAAGTATAAAGATGGAAAAAATTTAAATATTATATAATTTTATAAAACGTGTATTTAAATTTTGCAAACTTAAAAAAGTTAATATATTTTTTTAAATATTTAGCGTTGACTGTGAATCGATACTTAATCCTATTTATAATATTATATGTATTTTCATATCATTCGTATTGAGACACACTCCTAAACCTACGATGTTTTACCCTCGTACATTATAAGCGACTAAAGTAATGACTATAATTTAAAGTGCAAAATTGCCAGCTCTGTAATTTATGTAGATGTACGATGGCGTACGTTTACCGTTTCACGTGTGTTCCTTTTGGATCTTATGCATCATGACAATAATGATATTAATACCACGACGCTGTAAACTCGTGAAGGTAGAACGTCAAACAATTGTAAGGAAGTTTAACACAATTTATGGTCGGAAACACTTTTATTACATAAAAACAAACATACGATAATCCACTGAAGTCTGTATGACAGATTTTCGCCTCTACACGTACCACCATATCCCGTACACAGACACGGGGGCGCGCTCCTGCTGATCTCTACAATAGTACAGCAGTACTGTTTTTGAACGCACGACAGCGGCGTTAAATATCATAATTCATAATATTATTATTATGTTGCTTCAGCATAATTTGATTTTCAAAATGTATTATTATATATGTATATCTATTACATACACTTATTTATAATTATATTGCGTTCCTCTGCTACATATATACCTACATAATATATTAGAATAGCTATAACGTTAATGGTTATCTATATTATACGACAATATATTTATTATTGTTTCCAAATGATATATAAACTGGACCTTAATATATAGAATACAATAATGAGATATGTGACAAGTGAATAAATATGATGATAGAGAATTGCTTGATGGAAAAAACCATTTTTTATCATTATTATTAAGTCTTATTAGTTTAACAAGTCTCCACAACATTTTCGCTGCAGGCGTCTTGGAGGATTATCACAAATTACGTTGACTGATTGTTTTCGATATGAAACAAACGCACACACAGCTTGCACGTGAATTATATCACCATTCACCACATCATTTACTTTTGTTCTTAAAATATGATATAAAATAAAAATATCATAAAATACAATGTTTTATTCAAATCGTAATACAATTGGTTAAATCATAAAAAAAAAAAAAATTATGCAACTAAAAATTACAATCAAATCAGACTAAGTTAAGTATGATCGGTCCGTATCATTAATTTATAAAATCAACAATAGGTTTATAAGTTATAGGCAATATTTTATTATCAATTTACGCGAAACAATAACAATAATGGTAGTATTATTAAATATTGTCATCAATCATATTCTTTGTAATTTTTAAGCCAGAGTCGGTGTTATTATTATTATTTTTTTTTTTTACCAGTACAATCATTTATGATCACTATAGTTATATGTGACGTAATGGTCAATAAAGTTGCAGAAACGACGGTAGACGAGAGTAAGTTGTAAAAGCCATGGCAAGTTATTATAACATATTATACGTCGACTACTTACGTATATACTATATTACACAATTTTGTGGCACGCCTCATTGTCGCCGCTGTATTTAGCGTTCATTTATATGGAGTGATAAATTGTTTAACCAACTACACTAATTTTTCAAGTAGATTTTACGTGTTTTGGAGAAAAAAATAGTTGTTAGTAAACACTGTTTAAATATAGCGTTTTCATAATACTACATTTTACAAAACAATCTAATTTTTCACTTTTATCATAATAGGACAATAGGTACAAAAAATAGTATGTTGGATGTATATGAATACATTTTTTATTCATTTGGTAATTCATAACATTTAAATTTTAGATGAACAGTGTTTTAAACCCTGAAAATATAGCTATTAGATGGCGGATGGCGTTCGTGCGATATGAATAAAATAGTTTTAAACATTAATTGTACAGAGGTTGGAACACACAGTTTCAACCGATAGTAACATAATATTACCACTCAGCATGAATTAATTTAATATAATATTAATTTAAATTAAAACGAGTCCAAATTAGAATAGTCAGTTCAAAACCAGAAATGGGCAAGAAACTTGAAAAAATTTATTAAATACAACACAATAGATACGCCTAATTTAACTATACTACCTACCTATATATAAGATTCATTCAATATTTTTGAAAATAAACTAAATATTTTTTCTTTTTAGATAAGAACAAAAATACTGTATTTCAGATATACGATACTTTTTAAAATAATAATTGAACATAATATAATTGGATGAAAGCAATTATACTCAAATATTTATTATTATATCATACAATTTAAATTTAAAAAATATGGTATCGAAAACGATAGCAGTTCTTAATTTTATTTTTAATAAAATTCAAATTCAAACTATATACCGAAAATTACATGAAAATAATATTTATTTTATATAATATATCAAAAATATTTTATAAATACTACATTATTTTTTAAGAAATATTAAATTTCTAAATGTCTTGTCCGATAATTAAGAGTATGTAAGTAAAATTATGAAACTTGTTGCAAGTTTCATTCATTCAATTAGCTCAAATGAGCACAAAATTGAGTTTTTAGCTTTACGTAAATAATTTTATAAAAAAAACTATCTAGTATAGGCAGACAATGATATTGAATAAATCAGAAATTACTTAAAAATCGGCTATGTGTTCTACTCGTCCCTAACTTTCGGGTTCAATTGAAATTATAATTTTTATATAATTAACAATTCTATCACATCTCTCCACATTAACGACACTGAAATAATTATTGTTACTGACCCTTAAATATTTTTCTACAGCGCTAATACATACACTTTGTAATCGCTGTTAATCATATTTATGTAATTTTTATAACCATCAAAGTTTATAAATAGAATGTAAATTGCTAGCTAACTATAAGTAATTAACTAGTGCTTGAATTGGTGGTGGTCGTGGGGGGAAGAAATCCACCTTCTTTTTTGATTATTTTTAACCCACTTCTTCTATTTATTTGAAACGGAACACCAGAAACGAAAAATTTTCTGTAGTGAATTTTTAAATCAACAGTTTTCTAATGAAAAATATATTATCTATAACCTATAGCCATAATATTTGTAAAAATTATGAAAAAAAAATGTATTAATAATAATAATAATTAAAATAAATAATCGTTGGGCCGCGACTACCACACCTAGACTATTCTATGTCACCGCTATGATCTTGGCTACTTTGGACATGAATATTTTCACGTTTTATGATATAAGATTGGCGACAGTTGAGTTCATTGCTCAGTGTTTATAGGAAATCTATAAAAAAAAATATTCATAACTTGGAGCTTATAAATAACAAACCTAACTAAAATTTACGTGGATAAATGTATTACCAAAAAACATCTTGTATAACAGACAATTATTATACGTTAAAATTTTACAAACACCAATAAAAATTAACGTTTTCGTAATGTGTACAATGTTTCGTACAGATTCGTATGTCATTCAACGGCATCGCAGCCACCGAATAATCGGATCAGAATCGAATCGCACGCGTTGTCAGATCATTACAGTGGCACACGAGACGGGCAGCTCAAACGAGAGCGATACACCCGTAACGCGGAACTCTGACGAGTCACTGGAACTGTGCCATCTGCTCACTAGATCCGACGTACGCGCGAATCGTCATTTCTGCGGAACGTAACCTGTCGTAGCTCTGCGCGTGTCGACAATGTCGATAACGCACAGGGAAACGGAGTTTTTACGAATATACGTTCTGTTTGGGAAACTTAATTGAACACTCACGAATAATGTATTCCTACAAATGACTGTTTATCGCGTGATACGAGAATATATAAAAAAAAAAAAAATTAAATGCACAAATATTTAATACGGACCTGACGATCAGTGTTCCCGCAACCGCAACTCACGAAGCACTGGCAGTCTTGCGCCCGAACTCTGCCAGACTTATATAAGCCACGGAACAAAGCCAAGGTCGAATTTTGTTTGTGCATAGCAGAGCTTGAGCTAGGGAAATGTTAGAGCTACGAATAGGTATGAATAAAATCACTATTTAATAATTTGAGTCAAAGCGATATAATGTCCAGGCAACATAATACGCTAAAAATCAAAAAAAAACTTTAACGAAAAATATAGATACAAGATGCCTTTCCTAATCGCGCAAGTCTGCCCGGGTGGGTCTTGCTACGACGGAGGAAAGACAGTGAATGGCAATGCTGGTCGTTTCACAGGGCCTTTTATACCTGGTTCGTTAGCGATAACACAAGACCTGTCCGGTGATATCAAGAGACCGTCGAAACCCTAATAGTGCAATAGCCGATAATCGCACAATATAAATAAAAGTCATTTTAAGAATAAGATAATAAAAATAGTAATATTAATAATAATTATAATATTAATAATGAGATAAGGAATAAGTATAATAAGAATGTTAATAAAAAAAAAACGGAAAAGAAGAATCTAGAACCTTCCATGTTCATCTCTCCCAACCACGAACAGAAAAATCCTCCTATCAATCAAAAAATTAAAAGTTAAAATATTAAACAATTAGTTATTATGTACAATGCAAACCAATAAATTTACAAACGTATTATATATTTTTATTTTATTATAGCAATATATCAATATTATATTAAATTAATATAAAAATATAATTTAATAATTCGTCTTAACTCATAATAATACTATTGCTAATTCAAAATCCACTGCTACAAATATTGAAAATATTAAACAATATACAAATTATTAATACAAATAAATAAACTATTGATATTAAATTACAAAATTAAATAATACAATTAAAAAACCCAACTAATATGTTTTATTCTAGTAAGATAACTCACGGAAATTAAGCAATGTAAAATATCATTATTTGAAAAACTTTCATGTAACTATTTTTACCTGTAATCATTACGAATACTTCCTGCTCAATAATTTAAAATTATTATTAATGTACCAAATTGTGTTGCTCATCTGTAAAGCTTCAATTAAAAGCCAAATTTTTGGATAATTATTCTGCACTAGTGTTGTAAATCTATAATTCCACCATTCCAAAATATTGTTTGTTTTACCTATATCAGTTTTAAAATAGTCACGTTCACAATAGCCAGAATCGCAGTGGTCTGGTAGAAAAAAGGTCTATGCCATAGAGTCTCCCTTCTAGTTTTTTTTCCAAAGGGACTAAGTTATTTTTATAATATATTGTTTGTGCATAAGGGCACATGTCACACAAACTTTTTTTTTGTGTGTTTCATTTTGTATATGCGTTTATAATATTAATCGAGATTTTCTCTGTGATTTTAATTATCATTTATTTTCTATATCTTCACTTAATCAGTAATTATAATAGAAACGTTATAATATTTTTAGTGAACAAAGGCACATATCACATGCAAATTTTCAGAATTTAAGTGTCAATGGGCATAAGTCCATGTATAAAATGAGAAATTGCTTTTGTACTTAAAAAAAAATTAAGATTGCAATAGTTATAACTTAAAATAATTATATTCAACATAAGGCCTGAATATTTTTGGATTGGGTACCATTTCAACGTATTTTTTCGTTTATTGAAAAAGTATGATTTTAGACTTGACCCTTTCTCCCGAACACCGTCCAATTTAATCATAGGATATATAATATAATATGTTTAATAATATTAATATTATAGCGTCTTATATAGGTTTTTAGCTGCATTTTAATCGCAGGATTGGTTATACTATTATATTAAATAATAATTTATCGTATTTTGAACTTATATAATATGGCAATAGATTATAACATATTATTTAGTGTAAGTATATTAATATCGTGATCAAATCATCGGCTTACTATACTAAGGTATCTAACTTCACTTTTATTTTTCCAGTAAATCTAATGAAAACAAATTGAAAAATGTGAAATATTTATCTGTGAAAATAATAGAACGATCCCTTACGTCCACGAATTCTATATACCAAACATCTGAATTTAATATTAAGATGGTGCTGTAAAAGGCCGTTTTAATATAAATAACGTATAACCGTTTTTCACAAATTAGTTTGGTTTTAGTGGTCTATACTTTTTGAAAGTATAAACCATAAAATGTGTTACCATTTACAGTTTGTAAAAACCACGACCTTCAAAGTATATTGAGTTGGATGGTAGTTCTTACATTACATTTTTTAGGAGATAAAAACGTGGCGTCCTTCGTAAAATATATAGGTACGAATTTCCCACGTCCAAATACTCCTTCATTGTGTTTAAAAATCACAGAATGCCGGACAGAAAATTACCACTATTAATTGTAGCTAACATGAAAACCAAACAAATAAAAAGTAAAATTGGATATCTATGACACAGAATATAGTTAAAAGAAATTGAAAGTCAAAAAATCACATCAACATAATACCGATAGGCGGCTGGTGGCACTCGACTCTCAAATTTAAATAGCTTGAGACTTGAAATTGTAACAGTATTTTTATACACCCATATAATAAGGATGCAATAAGAACGGATTTTTTAAATTATCATTTTGAAAAAGGTATTCACACGAAAACATTTCGGCTCACAAATACGGAAATTTGTTTATATGTGAAAAGGATTGCAATGTTACAGAAAATAAAATAGTGATGCTCTATGATTTTATTAGACATAATTTTAGACCTGTGTTTTATATTTGGTCAGAATCAATCAAATTAGTGTACTAATTTTACATTTATTAAAGTTTAAGACGAGATAAATCCATAAGTATTTAATTTGTCATATAGGAAACGCTGAGCAGGGTAAACTAGTAAAAATATAAACCTACAATATTTTATAATTAAAATAACATAAACCACTTATTTTTACTTATTTTCGAACGACACGCCGCCATTTTTATTAACACGATCATTTGAAAATTACGTAGCAATAGGTTTTATGAATTTTCTGATCATCCTACACGCGTTTCATAAAAAAAAAAACCCACAAATGTGAAAATATTACACGGTAGATACGATTTGTTTGAAGAATTTTCGAGATCGAAAAACACGAAATAACCGTAACGCGTGGGTATAAATATTATATTATGTCTGTGCACAGCAGGCCATGCATACGATATACGACAACAACTATACACAGTATATACAGTGGAATAATAAAAATAAAACGGCGGGACAAAAAATCGAAACAACTTCGAGGACAAAACTGAGTCGCTAGTTTTTTTTTATTTCCGTCGAAGTCTGGCGGGTATTATTTCAGCTGAGTATTACGAAAAACCTCCGACGAAACTTTACCGTTTTATACCACAACGTTTAGACAATGCGGGGAAAAAATAAGTTTTTATTGTCAGCACTTATATTTACATTTATATATTATTATATACGAGTGGTTTGTTTTAGATTCTGAAATAATTTAATAATGTGTGTATGTGTGTATTGTAAAAAACACCGTGTTGTTAAAAAAAAAAAAAAAAAACGAAAATACCGAAACAACACGAAACAAACAAATCCTAAAAATGCCATTTGCCCGATGTTATAATATATTTTTATAACTACTAAACAAACAACAGCGACAATGACAATGATAATAACTGCGTAAGACTGAATTATATTGTATCGTTCCTTATTACATATGTACGTAAACCTGTACATATGTTATATTACAATAATCGTGGTGTCGCTTATTCTACGTTTTAAACCAACCAAAGTCAATAGCCGAATAATATATTGAGTAATTATTTTATTGAACTCATTATATTATTAACTTTTTTGAAATATGTTTCACTAAATTTCCAGTGAATATAAATGAAACATTTTTTTAATTATTTTATGTTAACATATATTTTTAATTTAATATTACAAAGCAGAATATTTTCCAAACTATTTCGATGTATAAAAATCAATATTCGAAGAAGTATAGCTTATGAGTTATAAGTGTTTAAAGTTTAGATGAGCGGAGTAGTAGACCATCATTTTGCATGTATCCTCGTACTTACATCATCCTGCTCAACTGAACTTTAAATACTATTATAAATTATATTAAGTAATCGTCTGAATTTCGATTGTTATATGTCAAAATACTCCAAAATAATACTCTAATTCAGAATATGAAATTAAAATGTATGTTATAATTCAAAAAAATAAGACATTTAAAAAAATATAACAATAAAAATATAATTTTTTTCTTAATGTTGTTTCATTTCAACTGGATATTAAGTAAAATTATTTTATAAAATATTTATAGATTTTAAAAAAAATGAGTGTTATTGATAAAATGATAAAAAATAATCATCCTGTATACATATTTGTAGGCCAGCTGAGTGTTCTAGCTAGTTTTGACTAGCGATTTACATAACCATATAAACTCTTCTTATCTCATACTTAATTTGGAATAAGTAAAATAAAATATAATCACTAAGAATAATAATTTGTTATTCATTTGTTCAGCAACATTAACTTTACTATACTGTTATTATAGTGCCTAGAAAAATAAATATGTAGTGATAAAATAATAAATATACTAAGTGGTGTGCATATTTTTTTTTGCTATACCGAAAATGAATACAAATGATTATAATGTTGTTTGTAAGAATTATCTTAATTTATTTCAACCAACAAGGAACAAGCGATAAAGCAAAAAACATCATATGAAGTAAGTGATAAGGTCATACTAGCAACTTTTTCCATGACCAAAATATAGAAATATAGTAATTTAGGGATTAAAAATCATTTACTATTATATAATATTATTGATTTTGTTATTGTCATAATTTATTAAAATTAATTAATAATATTACATCCTATATCCTCTAATAATTAGAGTCTAATTCATTGAAATATTAGAAAATGCTCGATACGACGTAATTACGCTTACATTAATAATGCACTACCTATCATAATTTTTTTTTTTCGGAAAAACAAGACCGGCAGAGAATAAGATTAATAAGAATGGGAAAAATAAACTTTATCAGAGATTCGATACAAAAAAGTTATCGGTGGCGGTACGAGGTGTAGCTAGTATACACACATTATAACGTATCCGGTGTTCCACCCGGTGCTAAAAAAAAAAAATGTCGATACTTATAGCACACTGCTATATATATATATAAATATATATAAATGTATATTATCAAACGCCGCGAGAGTTCGCCAAAACCATTTTATTTAATATGCATTTATACAGGGTGTTAACCGAATTTGACCTTGCGCGTAGTATGTTATCATGCATATTAAACAAATATATTATAATATACGGGGTGGGCCATAACGTCTACCCTCGAATAAGCTTAACATATATTTATGTATTTATTTTTAACTAACAATCTGTAAAATTAAAAACAAAATTTGTAACTACAATACAAATCAAACCAAAAACTGGATGACGTACCGGAACCTCCTTCCAGCGATACTACTTCAACTGTCCTTCCACATAGCTGGAAACTACATTTATTAACCAGATTGTATTATATACAATCTCAAATTTGGAAATGTTATTTTTCCACCTAGTTGATTGGTGTCGATAATATATTATCATATATTATTATATAGTGTATCGAACTAACAATTTTACTTTAATAACTTCCATTCCGATAAATCATCTATTTATATAGCTACTCATGTTTTTAATTTTAACTAGGTATTCTGTTAATCTGTTACCAATATATTGTGACGGGCACTGATAATCAGCTAAACACAGTGATAAATACCTAAAAAGGTTTTGATTCATTATGGCTATTTAGTGCCAGTATGTTTGATTACTTTAAACAATATAATAGAATGGATTGTCGATCGGGTTCGATTATTGTCATTTTGGAAGAATAAACCTATAACAAGGATTTTCAAATTATTACGATATGGTGTATGCGTGAGAAAGTAATACATCTGTTTTACCCGATTCTATAAATTAAAATAGTATAAAAAAATATGAACTATCATAAAAATATTATGAACAATTACGCTAATATCAGGTACCAACATAACACGAAACTCTTCATTTTAAACAGGTCTTGATCAACCGAAACGGGGGCCAAGTGTTCAATTCAAGTTCATGCTTTAGTTTATATTTCTAGATTATTTTAGAGTTTTTACTCAGTAAATAACGCTCTCTTGCTCTTTTTAAATAATCTTCAACATAGTTCACTGAGTAGCTTCAAAACACCTCGCTTACTGCTACTTATATAGTTTTTCTTTTTTATATTACTTAGTTATACTTCACGGAAATATTAATTCTTAACTCAACTTTTAATAATAATACCTGTCTAATGTTCATGAAAAAATTAAAAAATATAAAAAGAACAACATTATTTTTAGTTGCATCCCTTATTTATTAGTTTTTTAAACATAAAAATTAAAATAATACTATGACGCTTTATTTTTAGTAAAACATTAGATTAGATACATTAACAAATAGAAACATATAAATATCGTATTTTATTTCATATACATATTTTCTTGCATGCTTATGTAGAGGAATATTTTTAAATGACTTCATAAAAAGTAGGAATATAAAATATCACATACAATAATGGACAGCAAAATCAATTCATCTAATCAGTCCAGTTTAATATATAAGACCTTAGTCGTGTTTTTATTATTTTAAGTACATAAAAATATCTCTCAAAATAATAATAAAACTAATTCCTATTATATTGCACATCAAATATATTTTAAACGGTTTTAAATATTATTAGGAAATGTTATATTGCATTTTAGTGCAAGCATTAAAGAAAATAATATAAGCTTTTCTTATGTAATACTGTCTACCAAGTGAGTTTATATTATTGCACTATTGGATCTTATAATACTAATAATTATATTAATTTATTTTACTTGAATATTGGCGAATTTATTTATCGTTTAGATTTGAGTACCTATTCTTTTGCGAATAAAAACAATTTGATGAGAAAAATCATGACTAGAGTTAAGTTAGGTCCACTACTCTGAATAAATAGCCATTTCTGGTTCTATTTCTAGAATTATTATAGGTAATTATATTTCTAGATCTCATTTATTATATAGCAATGAAATAAAATCGATTCACATTATCTGTATTAAAACTAGGGCTGACGATGTTTTCGGTATACCGATAATATTTTTTAAATTCCGGTATCCTGTATGACTGTTTTTTAATTTTATAAAATGTTGTGACTTTTTAAACAATATAATGAATAATGATCAATTGTTAAAAATATAATTCATAAAATTTCTTGGATTGAAATCACTTCCAAGCTTACCAAAAATAACGTATAACGAGTGGTAATGCCACATATATCGGTAGTAAGCAAATACTGGATATCGGTATCAAAATTTGGAATACTGCCAGCTATAATAATTCATACAGTGCATTTACCGAAAACCCATAGTCCTCGAACTCGACTTCTATCCACCCGTTTTACTATTACAGTATTACACATATGATAAATTATAAAAATCCTTCAACGGGTACCGAAAACATACTAACAAAACCTTTAGAGTTATAAGAAAAGTTCATAAATTATAAAGGTATAAAAATCAGTGTGTAATATAGAAGAAAAAGTAGATACCTACGACAGTCATTGAGTGTAGACAAGACATCGATAAATTGACGGTACACACGACACGTTTGCCATCTTATATTGTTTACTGAAATCGAATTCATTCTCTTAACAAACGGTTTTTCAATATTTAGCAGTCAGTTGTCGTCGTAGTTAATACATCGTTTTTATTCAGTGTAACTTTTAGAACACCGAAAAACACTGTATTATAAGCTCAAAAATATCTCAAGAAGAGGTATGGGTTTTGCGTGGATTTCAAACTTTTGATAAAAAAAAAAAAAAACTTTAAAAAATAAGCATAGTATTTAAGTATTTTTAGTACCGCGTCTAAAATAATCCGACCCCTACAGAATTCATAATAACAATAATATATTATAATATCACCGTCGTAACGTCATTCACAACTGTTGTTCCGCCGCCGCAGTTTTCTCTCTCTCTCTCTCTCTCTCATTTTTTCACTCACACAGCGCTCGCAAATTATATATTATACCGGACAGATTTCTAGTGCTGCTTTCGCGGGATGTGTAGTGGGTGATTGCGGCTGTACTCACTTAGCTGGTTGGCTTCTTTTCCCGTTAATCATTGGCACCCGTGCGAATATTTTTACCCTCGTACACCCGTCACACAGTATATAATATACAGAGTGTTCGTCCTAATTTTTGTCTATAATATTATGCATTTATTCGATTTCCAACAACAGTATAAATTACTTAAATTGTTTATGCAATTGAAAAAGTGTCCCGTAGTAATACAAACTTTTTTTTCAAATGAAAGCTACTAATTTTGAATGTAAATTATTAAGTATTTGTTTTTTTTTTTAATGTTCAAGTATCTTTGTTGAAATGCAAACGAGTAGTTTTTGAGTAGTTAAACTTTGTGTTATTTAAGGTCTTAAGGATGATAATTCATTTTAAGATTTTTGAAGTTAAGAGGCCTGAGTAGAATTAATACTAGACTAAGTGTTAATTTTTTTTTTGTATGTAAAACTATTGTTAAGGACTATTTTTTTTAAATTTAGATTTTTAGATTCAACAACATTTTCAGAAAAAACTTAATCAAAATGAATTTAAAAAATAATAATAATATACAATAATATTGACTGAAAAAAACATTTTATTATTACAAAACACCCATAGATTAAAAAAAATCTAAGTATTTTAAAATATGGACCTTAAGCATACTTAAAATTTAACGAATACATTTTTAAAGGATAAAATGGTCGTGAGCATGCTTGGTGAATCGCCCTAGTTTATAATACTATTATGTAAATCACATTTTATAAGTACCTCGATACGCCTTCGCGTACGTTTTCTTCCACATCGTTTTATTAAACATAACATAATAATATTTTAATATAATACTTATTTATTATATCATTATCGCGAGTATTAGGGCACTGTATTACAGTGTAATAATAGCTGCATTTATATTAATAATATTAAAATATAATGTTTTAATAAAATAATATACTTACACGCACGACATATCACGCACGAGAGACGCTTTAATATTTGTAAAACATTATTTTAATAATTTATCAAGGTTTCTATAACACGTATCCCTTACATAATATATTATGTCATAACTGTTAATTGTTTCGTTTCTTCAGCGAATTAATGAATTCATGTGCTAATTGCGATATCGCGGCGTGCAAGGTGTAAGACACAACTTACTGTGTGCGTCAGTCTTATAATTATCTCTTCTGCGAAGATAATCGTGTTGGGGTCTAAATATTTTTTTAATAGAAGGCATAAACATCTCAAAACTCGATCCTAGTTGAGATATTAAAAAAAAAAAATAACATACATAAGACCTTGAAAATTCCACTGTAAATAATATAAAAATATAACTATAAGTGGTGTGTACACATTTTTTTATTGATACCGTAAAAAGAATTTTGTGGCAAAATCCGTTAGTTATAATTTAGATTAAATTTGTGACAGAGTTAATTAAATAATAATAATATTAAATAGTATGTAGCTTTGAGAGAAAAATATAAAACTTTGAGAATAATATTTTTATCCACAAATCTATATTTTTACAGCAACTGTATTTTAGCTGACAGTCGTCCGTTGCAGGTAATAGCAATATTTAGGTTAGTGCGTAATTTATACCAGGCAGTCGTTGACTGCAGTCTTGCAATCCAACTACGTGTTATGATATGTAACTGATTATATTTATCATATTATCAATCTACCAAAGAAATGATTTCAGTTCAATATGGCCCGAAGATCTATCGAAACTACCAAAACAACGACGGTGGTGCCTTACGCGCCACGTTGTATAATAATATAGGAAAACGGTTTGACAATAATGGCTTAGGTTTTTTTTTTTTTTTTTTTTAATTTAAAAATCAGTATAATCGTTTGACTACCGACCGCTTTTCCGGAAATACCGTTTATCCTAACTTCATTTTTTTAGTCACGTTCTGACTTTTTTGTGTTTATATTCAGTGCGCAGCAATAGTTATTGGGGATAAACAAAACGTTGTTGTTGATTTAGGTGTATATATTTTTATCGTAATATAACGTTAAAACCACTGATATACAAAATAATAAGGCAAAACTATATTATTATTTAGTATATTAACTATTATAATTGGACGTTTATATACGTTTATATACATTTACGCCCCTGGTAAATATTAATTTCTCGCTTCAAATAAAATGTCTATAAAACAGTTATCGTGCGATTGACTTCGTTTTTTATATTTTTGAACTTACGATTGAGTACACTCGAAATGAAGCAATGAAATACCGTAGACCCGAAAAACCAACACTATTGAGTATTGATCACAATCTTATGTGCAACAAGGTATTTAAATTTAAAATTTCGTATCGAAACTCGTATATTATTCTTGTTAATTAATAACAATCGTTTTATGATGACAAATGACTATTGTCAAATAGTCGAAATTCTAATGCAACTTTGAAATATATTTTTGTTAATTTATGTGGATAGGTTAAAAATTTCATGTCAATTTTCCACTAACTGTAAATATTTTATTAATTCTCCCAAATATTTGTTTTGACAGTAATTTCTATATAGAATTGCACTGTTTTTGATATTTTTTTGAACAGTCGTATATCTAATTAAATTGTAGTGAGTTATAGCAATATTTCTGTCCGAGTTTCTAGTAATGTTTGATTATCAACGAAAACGATAACAATATTCGGCAACGTTGCATAGAATTATAAAAACCAAGCGCACTCAATCTTAATAGTCAAAAAGGTCTCAAAAAATGTTATTGACGATAAGAACTGTGCTCAATCATATTTCTATCTTTAAAAGTG
Organism: Rhopalosiphum padi; assembly: GCF_020882245.1. NCBI lineage: Eukaryota > Metazoa > Arthropoda > Insecta > Hemiptera > Aphididae > Rhopalosiphum > Rhopalosiphum padi. The sequence goes on along the minus strand of NC_083598.1, from coordinate 2,361,337 downwards.
AATGAAAGGATGACGCTACTATTACAGGAGATAAGTAATTATAAAAATGTAATAATTATAATACAACTTAATTAAATGATATGTAATATCAATCAATATATATACATATTTTTTTAAATGCAATGTTATTATTTTGTATTATTAATAATTAATTAAAATTGAAAGCGACACTATTTGCCGTTTTCATAGGTAAACGTCAACGCAAGGCTTTATATTAATAACGTTTGATCTCAAATATTTTTGCACCTCCTATTTGTGTTCTCTCGTATCACTAGTTGAAATACTTTGTAGAATTTATCAAGCGTAGTACTATCATTAAAATAATTATTATTTAACTAGTCCGTTTTCATATTTTTAGCTCACTTATTTTTTTATTAAAACAGCAACAACATTGGTTATCGGTTTGTTATATATTATTTAAAATATATTCAAACATAGGGAAATTGCTTATTATTAAGTTATATTATTTTCAAGTATATAATTTTTACTTATAGTACATTAATAATTTAATATTGTTGCATAAGTATTTCGTGTGGTATCTCGATATGCCACAATTTGTGTGCCACAATATATATATTAACTATAATAATATAACAGCTTTTAATTTTTTGATTTAAATTTTATAATATAGTGTAATAATTATTATTTTATACATAAATTTGAAATCAAGTTTTGAGTGTAACGGTTAACTACTTTACTATTTTATTGAAAATCGAGTTATATCAGTAGAATTTTTAAGACTTAAAGGATGGTTTTTAATTAGTGGATTTCGTTTAACTATTGAAAATAGGATATTTAATTGTGTTTTATACAGTTTCTAATGATTACAGACCATTTTTGTAATTAGTTATTAGGAATATAGCAGATAAATAAATCGGCTATATATTATGTTCTCAAAAAAAAAAGAAAGAAAAAACTATTTGTGAATATTATTACAATTATTTTATTTTTGTTTATTATTTCTGTATTTTATTTTATTTTTTTTTGTGATTTTAAGTTAATTTCATTTCAATTTAATTTTGCTTGATATCAAACATATTTAGATTTAAGTAATAACCTCATAGTGTCGTATTGATTACATACTTTTATATTAAAACTTACATTACTTTGATACACTTTGATAACACTACTCAATTGTGATTTCTGTTACATTTAATCATACCTGACATACTTATTATTTTGAGCGTAAGGAAAATGGGCTACAGTGAACTTTTTTTCAAAAAGCATACGGTAATATTGATCCATTAAAATTTCACATTTATTACTGGTAAATTCAGTAATTGGACAACTATTTTAAAAGATTTGTATTATTTAATCTAGTAATTGGGCAGCCACATTTTAATACATTTTAAAATTTAATAAAATAGTATAATTTAATTTGCTATATCACTGCAATGCACATGAAACTTTACTCCAAACAACCGTATGTCTTAGGTAATAAATTGTCTAGTATTAAATAATACAGAATTATCAGCTTCAATAACAGCTATAGTTTATCATCAAATTAAATAGATAAAAATAGCAAAAAGTGTAATTATTTACAAAGATTATAAAACATTGCGATCGTAGCGTGCAAATTACAAGATTTACGTTTGAAAGCAATGTACTAGTAAATGAGTAGAATAACCATTTTTTTAATAATTGCATTAGGAGTTGTAATCTGAAAGAGGAAAACAAAATTATTGATTTTTAATAATTATAAATATTCTTTTACTCACGGGAGTCGATATGAAAAAATGTAATGGCAATGTGCCTAGAAAACATATCCAACTAAAATATATAGGCACTATTTTATTCTGTAATTATTAAATGTAATATATTTATATATTTTTGTGTTGTACATTTGTGGCCCAATCTCAGAGAATTTTTCCCGAGTGTGTCCTGAATGACCTTATTTAATGTTTCGAGTATGTCCAGAATAAGGTATCATCCGAGTGCGTCCCAAGAAAAAAAAGGGTCATTTTTTGACGTATCCTGAATGCGTCCAAGTTAATTTAGAGTTACCCCTGGGAAACAGGGTGTACCATGAGGAAGTGATCTGGCTTATACCCTAAAAATATTTGCTTATTATTATTTATTTAATTATCTTGGCTTACAACCATTTTTAAAAACTAAGTGAGTGTACTAATATTTTAATAATGATTATATTTTTATATAAATTATTTATTTTTGGTTAGTTTTCCAATGTCATAATTTTCATATAATTTAGTCTAGATTTATTTCTAGTTAAGTATTTTATTATATTACCTTAAACGAATTAAATTGTTTTCTAAATGCGTGATCTAATTTCTTTAGATACCTATTACGATTAGAAGTTTGAATCATTTTTTTGCATCTGCATGATTTGTTTTTAATATTTCTAAGAAGGTATAATGTTATTTACGAATAATAGGTCCCTAAGTATGGGCTTAGTTTCAATGTAAACTAAAATAAAGTTATATTATAGGTGCCGTTATATAGTATACGTATTATTAGTGATAACATTACGGATGCACTTGGGGTATACCAAAATTACTAGCGTTATTATGGCGGACGCACTTGAGCTATTAAAAAGGTATGATATAGATAACAGGACACACTCGGGCGACGCCCATCTCAGAGTACTCTTTAAAAATATATATTTCATTTTTGGCCCAATATCCGGGCAATAAAATGTAAACAAATATTGTGTACTAAACAGGTAGATAAAATGTGGCCCAATTACTAACCACCCATTATTTTTTGATGTTATAAAATGCTAAAAATAAAATCCAGTATTTTACGCGATACACAAGGGGTAAAGCGATTTTGTTATGATTTGAAATATGAAACGACCGCCAATAGGAAAATCCGTAACGTTCATGAACGTTAAACATATTCTACTTTACAGCAAGCAGAAATAATTGCTCTCTATCAAAATAATATTATACAACCATAAATTCTTAATTTAACACTCTCTTTTATACGACGGAAAAACGTTCGAATTTAAGTATGACGTTTCAATTGATTACACAAAAGATGCTCATATTTCTACTGGAAATATGAGTTAGAATTGACAGTATTGCCTAGCAATAAAATGGCCTTATGAAAACATTCTGTGATATTCTATATGAAAAGTTATATTAGTTGAAAATCAAGCGCCACCAAAACCATTGAAAAGTGTTCTTGAACGCACTCGCCGTCGATTTATAATTTTCCTCGATAATAAACGGAAGTATAATAGTCTGCATTTCAATTGAAAATATTATAGTGCAATGAACATTTTATAACTACATTAAAAATTCAAAGTTATCTCTATGATGTATTAGTTCAATATAACCAAACACTAATAAAGAACAACAACTTATCTTTATGTATTTAAATCAAAAATATGTCCATACTTAAGAAAGTAAATCATAAAATTAATCATTGTCATATGATTGTAAGGATTTTTATTATATTTTTCGGATGAAGCAAAACAGAAAATAATAGACAGATCTATAAATTTTAACCCAAGTAAATATAGGTAAACGCAGCTAGAAAAATATTATAGTTATTAAAATTCAAACGCACGTGTGGTGTTATAGCTGAAGAAAATTGTGAATAATATAAATATATTAGCAATATTATATGACTTATACGAGTAGATTAGTTTTAATCTACCCGCCGAATTAAAAACAAGTGTCGTTTTCTCCTAAACCACTTTCGAGCTGCCGAGGCACTCTCCTCTCTTTTTCAACACAATGTAAAATATCTCGTGGAAAATATAAGGATAATAACAATAATAATAATAAAACGTAGGTATATATATTGTTATGTACAATGTAAAATGATTAATGACCGGAACTTTCTTTTTTTCGCGACCGTGGCGTGGTAAAAAAGACCCTGCAGGATACGAAACAAATGGACATCGTCGCCGTCGCCACTCGGTTGTTGAATCGTCTGAATCGTACGACGCCAGCCTTTTTATTATTTATTTACTTTTTTTTTTTTTTTTAATATGGTTCGATCATATTTTATTCCATCCACCGCTGCGAACGTTTCGCACATGGCACGTCACAAACGAACGGCTCAGAGAAAAAGAAAGAGATAGCGAGAGAAATCCAAAAAAAAAAAAACTATTAGTTTTGCTAAAATTGGTTTCGAATTTTTATAATATATATTTTTCGAACGTCTCGATAATACAAAATATCCAATCTGTTTACAATATTTTTAATATTTAATATTTATAACTGTTATGTATATCTATGTGTAATATATATAAATAATACACAAAAACCATCACTGAGTGTTATTGTCATATATTATTATATTTTGGGCAATAATATATATATGCTAGAAACCCTGAACGACATTTTACAATGCCAGTTTTCAGTGATAAATTATATAATAAAAATAAATTGATAATAATTAAAAATATAAAAGCAACTTAGTGATCAATTAAATAATGTGTATAATAGTAATTAAACTAATACTATAATCAATACAAATATATATTATATGTACTGAAGCAAATGGTATCTATACCATAAGTGGTTTTCAGTATCGCTCTATGTCTATACAGTAGGGGATCGTGATCGTTAGTTATAAAAAGTAGGTATGGTTCCATGGGATTGATAATAAATAATAATATTAACACATTTTAAGATAGAGTAAAAATATATTTTAGTTTTAGTGGTAGTAGATTAACTTCGATCTTATAACGAATCGTGGTTATATTGTTTATAATAAACTTTATATCAATATTTTCAAGTATAGAAATAAAATAAAATTTATTGAATTACTTGTGCCTTGATCACGAATTAGGTGAAAGAGACGTCCAATTATATAATATTAGACTCAATGTATGTGCGTAGATTAGGTAGGCCTTTTATTTTTATATAATTATGTGGTTTTATAATTTTAAAAAATATCTTCTTCTGAGATATTTTTTAAAATAGGTACCTATTTAAACGTATTATTTTTGTAAAAGTCATTAAACGAAAAATAAATAAATACATATATATACAATTATATTGTATTCATCAATTTTTAAGAAATCATTATGTTCGTAAATATAAAATATACAGTTATTATTAATACATAAATATATTAGTTTTAAAAATTTGCATATAAATCTTAAAAATACCTTAAGCTAATAACTGCTTCGAAGGGGCAACTTTATAAAGCCTCCTGAATTTGTCTGGTTATTACAAAAAATGTGTTAATATTTTGTAAATTAATTAAAAAATATTGTAAATTGGTTTCTTGAATTTGCAAATTAATACTTATTCTTTTGTTAACTTTACAAATTTGTTTATGACAGATATGGTTTTTAGCTTATTATAACATTCTAATGACTTATTTGTTAATTATAAAAATTAATTTAAAATTAGTTCAAAAAATATTAAAATATTGGCATATTTAAAGTTAGACGGCTAGCAACTTTACGGGCATACAATTTCAAAATAAATAACAATTATTATTCTTTACACTTTACCTATACTTATAAATTTATAACTTTATCGTGCGTGTGCCTATATTATGTTTGGTCGATTATTACCTATATAAGTCACGCAAACGGTTTTAAACAGACAAATATATAAACATAGTATATGTTGACAGACACCGGACATTTTACTATAATAATATACACTATTATAATTATTACAAACGATATGGATCCAAAACCTAGAAATCCTGACAGCATTTAGATTAATAGGATTTACAACTAATAAGCATATTATACCGTTTGAATTATGTATTAATCCTTTTCAAAAATCATGCGTATTCGTTATGTGAACTTAGTCCTTCAGTACCACATAGGTACTTACACGGGTAACACGTCTAGGCACAAATGAGCCGAACACTTGGGATGAGTGAGATTTTTGGCCACGGTAGTGCGGGTAAGAATATGATTGGGTGTTTTTAGTATTCGTCAAAAATCTTCGAAATCTGGATTAACGTCCGAAACGGGTGACTTAGTAATCATATTGTATCCCCGGATTAATAATATTATTTAAATATTACAATAAACACTAAGGGGGTTGTAGTATGAACAGTATCAGCTCAAGCTCAAGCTAGAACATTGGAGATTATTAAAAATATATGTATAATTCACCAGAAATACTTATCGTAAACTCGTATGATTTTTAACACGCAAAGTAAACATTCATAATTTTGTTAATAAAAAATTTTTTTTAATCAAGCAAAAGCAAAAAAATGATAAAAAATGATAAAAATATAAACTATTTTAATTTTAAAATAATAATATAAATCTGTTTTATTTTTTATTTGTAAACTAAAATCTATAATCGCTTAGAATTCTACTTCAATGTCTTTATCATAATACCTATATTTAATAAATCCAAACTCGTTGGCCTGCATTTAAATAAGATGATATTTTTATCGCTACTATTTGAACTATAACAAATTTTAAATAGTATACTAATTTTTATTTTTAGGTTTTCAATATGCGAGTAACTGTTTCACTAATAAAATTAACCATTTTCGTATTGATCAAAAAATAACACGTGCAATATTATGAACTGCAGTAAACTTGTTTGTTTATAATATATACTCCGAGTATAATGGTCATGTGTATTAGATTTAAATATTTTAAATAATAAAAAGTATAAAGCATACATTTGTATGGTATTTATACAACATTGCTCATTATTATAAAAAATATTATAAGATATTATATATGTTTTTTTCACGTTTTGTAACGAATACTCGTATGTACTAAATATATATCACAAAATGGTCCTGGTTACGTCACTGTTCAATAAATATCTATCATATTATTGTGATGGATTTTAAATTTAAATTTAAAAAAAAACTTCTAATACCGGTAAAGCCAAATATTACATCACAATATAATTCAACGTACGCGGTTGGCCTTGTGTTGATCTCAATTGTGACCGAAGTGGATGCTGTTTTTAAAAGTTGAAGCGCATATTATACGCGAGTCTGCCTAACCCAAACGACGCCACCGTGTTCGGACTCCGGCAGTCGTATGTAATTTAACAAAATATTTTGACAACCGAATAATTATTACTATACACAAACGGGCTTAGCGATTTCTCGAATACCGTTGCTCGCATGCGAGCTCGGAAAACATTCGCTTTGGACAGTTTCCAGCGGTATGTATATTTTTTTGGTGAGGGGGTGAGGGTAAATGATAATTAGAAAGGTTTCGAATGGAGAGGAAAAATGAACAACAGAAAAAGGCGGTCACGATGCGACGTTTCCGAGGCAGTCATTTTATTATATAGGGTGTATCTTATATTCCCTCGTTATAACGTGGTTTTGGATTATTATGACGTATAAAATAAACTATTATTTCTTTATTTTTAATGGCCAATTTTTTAGTCCAATCTTATTATTTCTAAACATGCAAAAATACGAACCAAAAACCAACTTTATTTTTCAAATAATAATAACTGTTTTTAATAGTCCTACTTTTTTTAAAATTTTAATGGTTAGATCATTAATTATGCTTCACTACTTATTAAATACACTTTCTTAATTTTACTAAACTTGTAAACTTATGAACAGTTTTTATTAAAATAGTTTAAGTTATAATTATATTTTAATTACTAACTTCGCAATAATCGTTATTATAATACGATATAATATATTAAAATATGTACAACCTATCTTTTATGATTGCATTTAAAAATTTTTTTTCTACAAATATATTTATTTTAAAAAATTACTAATTTTTGTATTTTGCATGTTTATTTAACTAATAAATAATAACAAGTCAATTTTGAATTAGATTTTTTAGTAAAGTTGAATAGTTCTTCCTTATTTTAATTTTAAACGTTATTAACTATTATTTTTAATTCACACCACACTATTGAATTAAACCATGTAAATCATATCCATTTATATATTTTGAATTTGCTTTGTTAATAATATATTATTAAATGTTCATATTATTATGCACCTCAACTACTACCCGACAACCAAATCGCTGTCAATTATAATATTGCACGCATGTACATATATGTAACTATTTATTTGAATTTAAAGTTAATATAGATAATTAAAATACTTTTAATTTAGCTCTAATAATCAAGTTATTTCACGATGTATGTGCATTAATATAACTCAAATATATATTTCAATATTTAAATACATCAACTATAAATAAATGTTTAATTAACTTTGATAGTGTATGAATTATATCATTCATTAAATCAAGTCCAGCCTGAAGCTAGTCTGTATGGTTTGCGGACAATTTATTAATATTTACGTGTGCAATGAAAATTTCATTGCATATAAAACATGCATACACGGATGCAAGCAGCAGTATAATATGTATTATTTATCCCAGACATAACACTATGGTTTGATCACCATACTTGAATTATAAAATTCAACGTTTAGATAATGTTCAAAATCGTTTTCTTTGATTTATGACTTTCAAATATAACTTAGCTCATATGCAAAATTTTCTTTATCAAGCACTATTAAATTTGTTTGATATGCAAGTTTATCCAAACGAAGGTAAATAACGGATATTAAATTTGTATTTAAGCTGAAATGTTAGGTTTCCTCTATTTCAATATCCCTAATATAGAACTATAAGTACCACTATGTTTTATGCATTTACATATAAAAAAAAATATGCTTAGCTTCTCCTATATATAAGATAATGTAAATAGCCAATGAAATAAAAATTGAACTTGAACTTAAATTCCATTGAATCATTTAACAATAATTACGTAAACACATTTTTCTGTATTTAAATATATTTTGTGTTATTGTACAATTATTAATTATTGTGTGTTTATGTTGAACTATAAATTATAAATTATTGTAATTGAATTATATGATCTATTGGAATTTAAAAAAATAGTATTATAATAATATAAAGTATAAATCAACGAACGCTTAAATGATTCAAGTCGAGTGGCAGATTTACGGGAAAGAAACCAAACGTTACTGCAAAATGCTTCGTAGAATTCATTAAAAAATATATTATTTTAAATTAAATTTCATGCTAGATTGAATTGATTGATAATGATTACAGTTCATAAAAACGAAAACTGTTTAACAATTGATTGACTGAACCTTGTAAAAATAAAAGAAGGATCGATTTTACTTTGTGTCTAAAATATATTATGTTTGTTTAAATTTTAATTAATTTAACACATATATAAAAATACCGACAATGTTATTTAGAAAAAGAATCTAAAGTATAATGCCTTTGAAAAATATATTAAATTTCAGAACCCTTTCCTCCGACTAAGTAAAATGTTGGTAATCCGTCACTGGATTCTACTCTGCAGTATTATTTGATTTTGGTATTTCAGAAATTGAACAAATTTTATGAGAATATAATATTACAAAATAGAGTGCCCATGTTAATTTAAAATCAATTGATAAAATTACAAATTTAAATTTTTGTTCGGGAAGTTTTTCCTATATTTTTTGGTTCCGTTAAACTTACAATTTCAAATCAGTGGGATCAATAGTTTCAAGCGGTATACTAGCTTTATTAACCCCCTCGTCCTTACTCTACCAAACACGGCTCTTCGGTATCTTCTTTCATTTGAAACATTGAAACGATATTACAATAAATTTTGTTTGGATTATTAGGCAGTCAGTTGTTACTCGCATTGACGGAAAAGTCATATTTCTATTAATTGTAGTTATTTAAGTCAAAATTGTTTGCATAATATATGTCAGAGTTATTATTTAATACTAGCGGTACGCAGAAAGTTCAAGGGTGGTAAATGAATATTTCATAATTATGTAATTTTTAATCAAATCTAATAAAACGTGCCGTGCAAAACCGATAATGAAAATAATTTTTTATAAGCGTAACCGTAGGTTATACTAAACTAGCAGATAAGTGAATATGTTAAAAATGTGTAGACGGTACTTGAACGTTAAAATGTTGAAAACCACTGATGTATTTAATATATGTTAAGTTTATCCCCCTTTCCGACATCGTATAACTTATATCGGACAGTTTATATATTGCAGCCGTTTATCTGTAAGTGAATGTAAGTTAGATTTTATATATTATCATTTATCTAAGTACGGAGTGGCATACGGTGACCTAATGCGTTCTACGAGTGCAACTCTAGGCTGGACGAGGTTCAAGAAGTTAGAGCTTTTCGGAGACGAACACTCGGAATTGGCGTTCACACATTAAATTTCACGTTCGACTCGTTTACTATCCGGTCCGGCGAAACGTGTAAACGTCGTGTGCCCAAACTCGCTTTGTCCAGCACCGGTTGTGCGTATGTTGTGTAAAAACATGATTGGTTGTCGACGAACAACATTTGTCCGTTCGTCTTTTCTTCTATTTCCGACTTTGGGTCTGCGATTCATGAATTTTTATTTTTTTATTTACGGTTCTCATTCAACTTTAATTGAACCGTTCACTGTCGTAATGGCTTACATTGTACAATTCATTATTATTATTATGAATTTCCATCGTAATTAAATTTATGACCGAACAACAGTATTACCTAATCAGTCACCTTTTTTCAAGATGTATCCTTTTTTTATGTGAAAATAAATGTAATTAATTAATTACTTGTGATCAAACTTGTTTTTATTACTTACGCTAAAAATAAAAATAATTAATTAGGTATGTTAAGAAACTATTTCACAGGTATTCAAAAAAATGAATAACATGTTTTTTATGTGTTTCACTATAGATGTTTGATTCAATTTTATAAAAATAAAAAATTAACAAAATATTATAAAAATATTATATAACTCAAGTGAATGAATTTATTCAAATTATTTTAATTAAAACTGTTAATGAATTGACTAAACTTTTAAGGGCTATAGTTTTTAAAGTACTGAAACAAAGTCAATGGATTTGACAATCAAAATTTTCAGGAAAAAAACACTAACAGAATTCATTATAAAAATTATTATTAGGTAATATTATGATAAATAACCGTTTTGATTTGCTTTTGTCGGTCTAATTGCGTGTTAAAACATTTTTAATTTATCATACATTTTCCGTTAAAAATAAAGAAATTGATATTTTTTTAAATTGTTTGAAATTATATTTTATCGATTATATTTATTATCATTGATATGTTTACAATTTTACATTATAATATTATCATTGAAAACTACATGACTACATGAGATATATCTTTAATAATAATAATAAATACCTATATTATCTATTTCAGAGGAAAATACGGTTTCTTAATTTATTAAAATAAAAATGACTCAATTTTTGTATCTGTCATTACTCTGCGTAAGGCCTAAAGAAATCGTTCCTAGAAAAATTATTATATTTTTTCCAAATCTCTATAATAAGTAGATACAATATAAATTCGATTAACCACTATCGACGGAATCGGGACTATGATGGTTAACACATATTTTGCAACAAACGTACATAATATGTAGAAGCAGATTTATAATTACAAATTTTTATTTTAACTACATTAAACATTCGATAATAATGACTAATAAGTTTATAAGCAGCAGTGCTTTCTGTTGAGGCAAAAACACTTTAGGAAACCAATCTGAAAAATCTGTTTAGCAAACGCTTATTTGTATATAACAGTTCATAATATATATATATATATATTGATATTTTATATAACAAATAACGTGTTCAAATTTAAATGTTTGAGTGCACGTGTTTTTTGGATTTTCCATTCACCAGAAAGGGTAATCTATGATTTGCATATTTTTTGCGTGTAACGTGCAATAACAGCATGAAATAAAATTTACAAAATATATAGTTTAAAAATTGTAATAAATCAAAAAAAAACAAATATGAAAACGAAAATATACTATTATATATTTTTTTAACGTACTATTTATTTGAAGAACGTGGACACAATTAAAATATTTACTAAAACAAAGAAGCAAAAAATTGTGAAAAAAAATGCAATACAGAAACTACAAAATCAATCACGCTGGAACAATTTTTTAGATATTGAAAAAAATAAATACTGTAAAAATCTAAACTGGTATAATATTTGAAGAATCTGATTGAACCTGAAAAAAAAAAGAAGAAAGAGCAAACTTAAGAGAATTAAAACGAAATATAATATCCTGGATAATTTATAATAAATATACACTATGAATCGGCCTTACCCGACAAACCCACGGGTACTTAACGGGTAACAATGAACCCACAAACTGTGCACACCGTTTGGAGTCGGATTAACTGTAATACATATTACAATAGTACAGTGACCGAATGCTTGAATCCGAAGGAGATAGGAAAAAATGCAATATTATACCGACTCGTGATTTATTTGAAACAATTGGCGCCGATTCAACATTCTATTATAATATTATTATCTCCTTGCTCCTTCCAACGACCAACGAATTAAAACAATTAAAACAAAACAATTTTATCAATGTCTATATTAAATTGTTATACACCTACCTATTATAATTTTATTAGGTATAATATTATATAATATTTGAGCAGCCAATATTAATGAAAAGATGAAATGGCGCTGAATGAATTGTCATTGAAATTCAGTGCGATAATGCACGAGATTATAACAATTTAATAATATCATGTAGATAGTTCAACGTGTTTTTAATAGGTACAAAGATGCGCTTGCACACGAATCACGATTTAAATGAAAATATTGAGTTTTGCGTATCCTGTACGCAATCTGCGCTCGAGAACCATACGAATAATATTATAAAGCATTTTTAGACTGAATCGATAAGTTAGATTTTTTGAACTTTTACTTTTTTTCGTCATATAATTACAGTGTTATAAACCGAGTGCGAGTGCACTTAATGTTACAATAATGAAATCATACACATATGAGTCACATATGACATCTGTTATATAAATACTTAATAAATTGTACAGCTTCAAGTCTTTTTTAAACTTTGAATATAACTTATCATCGTTATCATCTCGGTCGATATTAATGATTACGAGAGTACAAATTTTCATAACGTTGGAATTATGTAATACAATAATAAGCGTATAAATATTATAAAGTTTAAAATGCGAGGTACAGTAAAAAATCATAATACATAATATTATTGTTGCGATGAATTTATTTTAATCATTATTATTATTATTTTTAAATATCAAAATGATTTCATATTTTTAAGTGGAAGATGATTATATCGGTTTGAATATAGGGATGTTTTAAAAATTTTAAAGTTGTTTATGAGTGAAATATCATATAATAGTGCACCACAATGATCTCGTTGTGACATTAACAACTATAAGTACGTAATATTATAGTTTTTTAATACATTTAAATTCTGGTAGTTAGTTTATTCATTGTATAGACCCCGAAATGTTCAACACTTATGACAAATCATTATGCAGCGTAAAATATATTAACGCAGTGTATCTAAGTGCCAGTGAGAGAGTATTTAAATCCAAACAGTCAAAGAACGCAAAATATTATATACCTAAACCAAAAATTAACCTGTTTAAAAATATGTGATTTATTGTATCACATATTACTACTTCAGTCGTATATTATAATGTATATGCAAATAGGTACCTGCTACCTACAAAATAACTATAATTTACTTACTGCAAATAATATTATGCAAAATACTAATACCATTAGAAATAAAGATTTACACAACACTGAACAACAAAATAAATTGACGCATTGAGTACCATATAATTGTAATATTGTATATAGTCACGTGAATAAATACAGTTTGTATAATCATTTGCGCTGTATAATGTTAATGTGTGTTTGATAGCATAATGTAGACATTTCGAGTGAAGTTTCGGCGTAAATATTATATTAATATACGTAAACATTGATTAAAGTTTGACATCCTAAACTACTCGACTGTTTACACTTTGGGTCTTGGTTGTTTACGACGTGTCTACATGAATTGCTTCGATACGTATTTTGGGGTTTATTTTTAACTCGAACTGCCCCAAGAGAATTGTTTACTGCATACTGCAGTATATATGTGTATTGTTACCTATACATATGTATACATTGACTGTAGGTAAGTACGTCTCTTATCATGTTGCATGATTATCATAATAATTATTAGGTTTATCAATTTTTGAGATAAGTGTAAAAAAAACTTTACAATTTTTGTCGCTTCTGCGATGTTGAATATAAATTTAAACCTGCATATAATCTACAGGTAAATATGCAAATAGTATTGGTTTTTATTGTCCAACCTAATAACTAGTAGAAAAATTACATATAAAAATGTTTAAAAATATATTTAAAAAAAAACAAATTTTAAAATCGCATGTATGCAAATATATTGCATGTAAATTAATACAATTTAATGTTTCAGTAAAATATTGGGAAACGAGTGGGAGTGGGTGCTAAAATATATGTTTTAGGAGATGTTGTAGGAGAGACTCACAGTGAATGGTGTATGCAGGTGGTGGATGATGTTGTTGATGGTGAGAGCGAGAGGTCATGCAGGCCGCGGGATTATGGTTTTAAGGATGATATAGGAAAAAGCGTATCGATGACTGTAGTAATGCTGAATTTGAAAAGTATTTGCTAAATAATGACTAAACGAAAATAATAGTAAAAACTCAGAAAATCTTAATTATAACAATTTGTTCTTTCTTTGTCAAACATCACTTTAGTTATTATACAGGAATCCGTTATCTTGGTTTTAAAAAGTCGTTTTTTTATGTTTCAGTTATGTAATGTGTTAATGATTCAAGTAAAACTGGTAAATTACTTGACGTCCTTAAATTGATCCATACTCCCACATGTCATTACCATAGCTTGTCACTCATAACTTGTGGCAGTATTTAAAAATAAATCAATAATATTGTATATTTTTGGAAAAATAACTACAACACAATAATTGAGAAAGGAAAAACGTTGAATCGATCTTTTGAATTTGGCCTCTCTTCCAAAATTGTATTCCGTATTAAATATTAGGTTACAAATTTTCTTGTGGAGGTTGCAAAAAGTTTCAAATAAGTTTCAAATGTTAGTACAAGTTGTGTTAATCAAATGGTTAAGCTAACTTCATAGAATTTATAACTTAATGACGTAGAGTAAGTGTATCATATGTATAATTTATTATTATTATGATTTGTTTTTTTTATTTAAAGTTATTCTCGGCACCAGCGCCTATTGGGAGTGATTCACGAATAAATATATATATATAGATAGATAGATAGATTGCAATATAAACTATCAAAAGTTCTTTTGAGAAGCAAATTAAGAATATACAGATGATATTCAGAGCAGATTAAAACGAGAAGATAAAAAACAAAATTAAATTTCAGAGCGATGACGTCGTATAACATAAGTACATTTTAAATAAGTATATTGTATAATAAATTCATTGGCTTAAAAGATAAAATGAATAAAGAAAAAAACATTGACAGTGAAAATGCGTATACACGTTGAATGACATGCCAACATTTTTAAAGACGTAAATAAACGTCATTTCTCGTCAAAAGATTATTATATAAACTACTTTTAAGCATGATCAGTACCTACCTATACTTTATTTTTTCGTGTACATTTTCCGAGACGACGAATTTTATATTAGCATACTGTCGTAAATGTAGTTCTACCGGAGCCCTGATTGAACAATTCCTGAATATCTGAGTAGTGAGTTATATAGTAGTTGTAATATTGTGTTTGACACTGAGCCACGCCATGCCATTGTTTATGTGAATTTAAAAGAAAAAAAGTTTTTATTTAATGCTATAATATTCTATTTGGGTCGATTTTGGTCGTGCTATATTTTTGAATATTTACGAATGAAAAACAAAAATATTATAACTTTTCTAATAATTTTGAGTAAAAACGATAAAAATACAACACCTAGTGGATAATGCTGGGTCAACGATAGCTATAATACTAAGTTTTTAATAACATTGTAGGGATTTATTTTTTTTTCGATTCACAAACCGTTTTGAACGCAATAAACGAAAATAAATGTACATGATATTGTGTGTGTTTAATAATCATTGTTATGGGCGTGACATAGTTATTTATGCGATAATGTCCGATGGATATTTCAATAAAAAACAAATATTATTTGATCTAATTTGGTTACAAAATGATAGGCATTATAAGCTATAGTTCAAATACCAAAATAATTTTAATTTATATACATGCGTTACCACGTACTCGTATATTATTCAATGAAATAAAAATTTACTTTCTTCGAGATTGATTGTAGACTTACTCAGCACTAAGTATTTTGTTTATGTATAATTATAGCATTCGTTTTTACTTGATTTTGATTTAAACTATTTTTTTAAATTTATCATATTGAAATGTAATTTATTACTTTGCAAAAAAATAAATGAATACGCATAATATGTATTCATTGTGTAGGTTGTGTATTCCGTTAGATATTGGTACTTCCAACTCAATAATGTTTTTATTCAACTGATTGAATCGAAAAATACTATGATTTTTAATGGTTTATTGTGGATCTTTAATATACCTATCGTGATGAATTTTCAAATTCAAATGACATTTTAAAATATTGAATAAAAAAAAATAATTATTGATGCCATTGACGGTGACAAACACACACTACATCACTATTCACTACACAATAATATACTATACACGTCGTTATACATATTACATTGTCGATAAAGTAGTAAAAACGTTCTGTTTTTCTATTTAGGTTATTCGAACAAATGGCGGGAACGTGAAAAAAAATCTGTATAATTATCGTAATTACAACGATCAAACATTTTTAACTTTGTTCAAAGACTAAATCATTATTCGTTTAATGTTTATAGGCTTCAGTAAATTTTCTCTGTGGGCCGTGGTCGTTACTATGCATTTTGTTTAAAAAATAATGTATACGGTGTTATCGACGGCATGATTTATTTATCTAACCGACCCTCTGAGAATCGAAATTATAGCGAGTATATGTGTAATATAATACCGATTTATTCAAGTCGAAATTCATAAAATATTGATTGTAACTTTGCGGGGGTGGTATGTAAATACGATTTTAATTTAATAATATGATAGTCAAATGTATTTAATTCCGTAGTGGCTCTCGTATTGTTCACGAGGAACAAATATAGTTCGGTAACATTTTTGAAATATATTCGAATTTATCATAAAAGAAATCGCATATTTACATAAATGTTTAAATTTATTCTGCAAGTTGAGACTTCACGTGTATAGTCAATTACTATATTTCAATTTTAAACGATGTTATTGAAAATATGTGTAATATATTATGTAAATGGTTATCAGTTGTTGAAATATTTTTGAAAATGTTCATTAGCCTTTTATTGCTAGTAGATGAGCAAAATATACATGACTATTTACTTTGATTTGTCCAAATAGCTTATATTATATGTTCCGATAAGAAATGTCGAAAATTAGGTTTTTCTATAAAGTGTGTTATTTTTAAAACTGTCGAAATTCAAAAATTCAAAAAATAATATAGATATACCACATGCAATCATATAATATATAACAATAGTTTTAATTGTCTCAATTCAATGAGTATTATTCTAATCGAATGCTCATATGGTTTTTATTTATTTTTCTATGCTAATGTTATAATGTAACGTTGTTATATTACATTTTAGATAAGTTCTGGATTTAATGTTGATACCTATTATGCTTATAATATCTTGATGGAAAATTTAAAAATATATTATAATGATATTATTCTACGAACTTTTTTGACTTTTGGGTTATAAAATACATTCTGGTAAGTAACAGTGACCTACCTGTACTTGAAGTCTTGAAATAAATCTAAATGATAGGTATAAAAGTTTTTCATTTAATATTTAATTACATTTAATTATGGGCAGTCATAATATATTAATATGGTATAGGAAAAATAATTTTTATTTTATACCTGCTATACAATATTCCAATAATTATTTAAAATCTGAATCTCTAAGTATCATTTATAGAAATTTCTTTAACGGGTAATTAATCTTATACTATAAAATATATAATATAAAAAATGTTTATACAAGCCCCAATATATTTCGTGACTACTTTATTATTATTGTTGTTGTTGATTCGACGTGTTTGTTGTACTTATCTGAATTTAAAATTAACATCTGATATTAATTACGTTTTTACTTGCGAAAACTTTAACGAGTTGAGTTTATGACGCAACACATTTCCTATATATTATAATATAAAACTTTGTCTATTTGAAATTAAAATAACAACACAAACTTCAAAAACTGTTGGTAGGAAGTTATAAGAGCAAAAGTTTAATTACTGTTATTTTTCGTTATTATTATTTATAAATTATAGTCAATAGATTTACGTGCGTAAAACTGAATCAAGCGATGATTAAATAAGGTTCTTTGAAAGTTTGAACTCAGATCATATTAGATAGAATTTTGATTCGTTATCAATATTTTGTTGATTTAGGTAATATTGATTTGCTAAACTGTTTAATGTTTCATACAGCAGTAATACGATTTAAAAAAAAAATGATATTCTTATATAATTATAATATACCGAAATTATGTCCGTCCGTGATACTATAGCTACCTATTATGATATTATAATATTGTAAAGTTATAGGTTATATGACGTATAATAGAGTAGATGTTTATATTCAAACGAGGCAAACTATTATATCAGCTATCGTGAGACCTTATGCTTCCCCGAAGTACTGTACTGCCAGGTATAGCGTGAGAAGTTTACTGTCGGACTTCATGATGGATACATCGTAATCGGTTAGGTTTCGTACACGTCCATGGTAACCCTTTTCTCGGGTTTCAAATAATAATTGATTAGATAAACGCGCCAAAAGGACATCATAACATAACGTGTCGCTGCGTTTTGAAATACTAATAACGACGTAATAATGTAATATAATATTATTTCTTTAAACATTTTTTTTTTTTTTTTTGTAATAAAGGATTTTTTTCATAATTTCGTGAAATTGTGAGTCTATAAACTTATATCATTACATTACTTTAATGAATAGCGAAGAGTAAAGTTTTATTTTAAAATTAAATTTTAACTTATAGTAATAATAATTATTCAAAATGTTATTAAAAAATTATTATTTTGCAGTGACACTATATTAATATGGCGTAAATATATTTTGAATTTCTAGTAAGAATTTCCAATTTCAAAAGTTTTTAGAATATC
Source organism: Rhopalosiphum padi (assembly GCF_020882245.1). NCBI lineage: Eukaryota > Metazoa > Arthropoda > Insecta > Hemiptera > Aphididae > Rhopalosiphum > Rhopalosiphum padi. The sequence goes on along the minus strand of NC_083598.1, from coordinate 2,342,336 downwards.
AGCAGCGTATACGTGTTATGGTCCATTCTGTATTCTATACTTTACTACTTCACTTATGGTTCGAAATGGATCACACGTACCTCGTTTATATATTTACACCGTGCCTATTATTTATTTAAATGCATTACCTTCATCGTGGTGGAATTTGACAGAATGAAAAATACTAGTTTAATATAAAGAGAAATGTATTAAAGTGGAAATGGACTATTTTAAAAAATAATACATCGTTTGAAAAAAAAGGCGTTTTCAAAATTAATAATTAATAATTAATATTTGTTTCGTACATCTATATAACTATTATAATATAGATCTATACAGTACACGTATAGTCTACACATGTCTATTACTAGGAAAATTTAACCATCAGATTAATTTAAACGGAACAGGAACATATCTAAAATAAATTATAATTGTTTAAATTAAATTTTTCAAAATTCCGGCAATATTTTTAGAAAATTAAATTGTGCATAAAGCATGAAGTATTATATTATCCTCCCACTATCAAAATATAATACATTTCAAATAAATTGGTCAAAACAATTAATTTGTAAAAAAAAATAATTTTTTCTACTTTTTTCACTACGTAAATGTTTTTTTTTTTTTAACTTTTACATGGTAGAAAATTCAAAATCGTGCATTTATTACTTCATAAAAATATATACATTCCAAAATCGCATTTCTCGTTTCCTATAAAATTTGTAGTATTTTATGAACATAATATATTATTTGTTGTAAAATCGACTGGAATATTATTTTGTGATAAGCCGTCGAATTGAAAAAAAAGCGTATTAAGTTTGAATTAATTAACGTAAACCGTCAGTTGCGAAAAACCCATTATACAATAATTAAACTCGTCAACTTTTGACACGACCTCTCGAGCCGAGTACGATAATATCACGTCCATTATTATTAATGCGTTGAATACTGTACCGATATTCACAAGAGAACAACTCTCAATAATATAAAAATTATTAGCGTCAAGAAAACCGTTTTCTTTTCCTCTCGACGAAAGAGTACCGTACAATAATATGACGATTGAGTATAAGTGCTAAAACCATCAAACACTTATTATACACTGCTATACGGTATACGTATAGTACAGACAATGTCAGACGGCGTGCCAAAATGGCCTAAAATATATGCGCGACATTAGTGCATATTATGTGATTTATAAATTAACTTTCGTTAACCTATCCGAGTTCTTATATTCACGTAGAATATGTGCACAAATATCGTAAACCAACACGACAACGACAACAAAAATCGATGTTATTTTTTTGCGGATTGCGTTTGTGTAAACTTCAATGATTTATCGTGTATACGTAATACGCGTTTGGGCAAATGACTTTAAAATATTACCTATGTTGCATAGGGTGACCTTTTTTTTTTTTTTTTAATATGGTGTAATGCATTTGGCCAAATTGTTCTAACGTATTTTTCTCTCTAATGGACTATTATGTAGTATTTCGGTGAACGCTACGGGCTTGAAAAATGTATTATTTTTCTTTTAAAAATAGCGAATATGTAATTAAAGATAGTTAATAGGTACCTATTAATGTGTATTTTGTTTTTTTTTATTCTTTATAAAATATCACAAATCAAGTAAAATATGTTCCTCGTTGATCATTAATTATATTATTTTTTCGTTGATAAACAGATACGAAATTATCACATTTAATTATTATTCGTCCGAGTACAATTCCCTTATTATTTGGACAATGACGGACATGTGTGTGGTTTTTAATGATACTAATGATAGTTTATTTAATAATTACGTCTTGTGAATAATTTGTATGTAAACGTGTTGTTCCGAATGAGTTATATTTTATTAATATATTTTTGAATACTATCTGTATATTAATTGATCACTTTATTACACACCGCACACGCGTGGTTTGCAGTCTAAATTGTCCAACCATCATCCAACCGCACATATTTTTATGTAACAAATTGTTTGCCAAGTCAGGAACTTTTGAATGAAATGCGTCCGAGATAATCGTACGATTCATGTTACTTTTTTAGTTACCAGCTACAGTAATATTATTTATAAGTAATATTGCCTAATACCAAATAACATTTAATTTGCATTACATAGTTAAAATTTAATATATTTTTAAAATCAAACATAGAATTTGATAATATTACAAAATAACTTATAAGTAATATGACTTATTAATCAAAAGTAACAGTTAATTACAATTATTTATGACATTTTTATTTGAATAACATTTATGGTATCCAAATTTAAAAATCTTATCTTATTTTTTACTTTGGAAAAAACTAAAAGATATATTTAATAATTCAACTTGGGACCAAATTTATATTTACCTTTATTTTAAAATAAGAGTGAGACACATTCGAGGCCTCGAGGGACTATTACGCGATTCATATATGTGTATCGGTATCGTATTCATTTTTATAGTCGATTACCTATCTAAAAACGTATTAATTGTTTAAATTTAATGTATTCCGATTCGTGAACTAAATCATTCGAAAATCATATATTATCTAACAAAAACCCGTTTACAATGTTTAAATAAAATATTTACTGCGAATCTCCTCCGTTCTCTATATAACATATATTACATCCTCGTAAAGTATAAACTTTATAATTTTTTTTTCGTACAACGCACAGCAGCAATGAATTCCTTCGAGTCCCGGGAAATTCTGAAATCGCTGTTGGTAACGAGATATGTAACCCGCGGATACCAATATATGATACAAAAATCGTATACACAAGATTCGTAATCGAAACACCTACTCTTAAAATAGCCATTTCTTCAGAAACTATATTTTAGGTATGAGAGAATTGAGCGTTTCACTTTACAACCAAAATCGACATTCCGATTTTCCACCAAGGACGTTTATCACCGGTTTAAAAATATATTATATTTCCATTTTCCACCACAATAAATTACATATTTTAAAATTTGGCGACGCTTAATATAAAAATATGAGAAGTTATTTGTAAATAACAATAATTTTAAATTTAAATAAAATAATTAAAGATAATCAATTAATAATCAAAATATTGAATATTTGAATGTACCTAATACATTAAATTAATACTTACAAACTAAATATATTAATAATATTCAGAGTATTTCGTATTTTGAGTTATAAAAATAATACAAAAATCCATTTACATTTACGTATACAAAATAAATAATTTATTTTAATTTTATTCACATAAAACGCATACTATGTAAGTTATACGAGTGGAAGCTTAATAAAATAAAATTTTAATTTTTTAAATCATACCAAAAATTATTTATCTTAATATATGAAAATGCATTGATAACGTAGTCTTTCGTCTCTTTTCTATTCATAGATAAAATTCACCTTCGTAATAATACTATCTACGTGATTTATCTATTATATAAAAATAAGTCCGGTTTTCCTCCCTGACGCTATAACTCCAGAACGCACGAACCGATTTCCACGGTTTTGCATTCGTTGGAAAGGTCTTGGGCTCCGTGAGGTTTATAGCAAAGAAAATTCTGGAAAATTCAGGAAAAATTCAACAGAAAAGTGGGGAAATCGTTTTTCACATACAGCGCCATCTATTATACATAGCATGTACTTCAAACCAATAGCAACGGTGCGTGATAAAGTGTGTGACAGATATCATTATTCTCTGTTCAGTTAATTTCATTTATTGTAAATTATATGGATCGTGCATTTGAAGTTAAATTCAACACTATGTCCATAGTCCAAAATGCCTAGAGAACGACGTGCGAACATCGGCCGCCGCACAAGACATGCAAGCCAGCAACAAGTCTATTCAAGGAACTTAAGAGAAGAAAGACAAAATATAATAAGAGAAAATGACCGATTGAGACATCGCGTGAGCACACGAAGATCATTGGCATCATACAATCGCTTGGCATTCCAATATGATCCCACTGCGAACTACAGTGATGATGAAAATTTGGATATTGGACGAATGACGACTATATGCCGATATTGCAATGCGGTAAAGTTCAAAAGAGAAACGGTTGGATTGTGCTGCGCAAGTGGAAAAGTCAAACTGGATCCATTACTTACACCACCACAGCCACTGAAAACATTGTTTGATGGAAGTGATCCCGATTCCAGCCATTTTCTTCAACACATCCTTGAATACAATAACTGCTTTCGCATGACTTCCTTTGGAGCTAATATCATTCGAGAAGGCGGCTTCATGCCGACTTGCAAGGTAAAAGATACAACACACATAACCAACACATAATTGCAACACATAACAACTTCATATACACCACACACTACACCATCACACGATTTACAATGTATTCATGAACAAATTTTAATGATTATTTGCAATTACAGATACAAGGTCAAATATATCATTTGCATGGTTCAATGGTGCCAACACCAGATGAACCGCATCAATTTCTGCAAATATATTTCATTTCGTCGATGGTGGATCAGCTGAACGTGCGGTGCAATATACAGGGAGCACAACAGTTAAAGAGACGAATTATTGAACAGTTGCAAGCATTTTTTCACGCTAATAATGCTGTGGTTAATATGTTCAAAACAGCATTGGAACGAATGCCATCGGATACGCACAAATTTGTCATAAGAGCGGATTGTACTCCGACAGGTGAACATGTGCGAAGATTCAATGCACCCACCGTTAATGATGTTGCTGCAATTATTGTTGGCGATCCAACTAAATCACGAGACATTGTCGTTCAGCGAAGAAGCAATATCATGCATCGTGTAAACGAGACACATCGTTTGTACGATGCGTTACAATATCCAATCATTTATTGGCAAGGGCAAGACGGATACGACATCACGTTGAAGATGGTCGATCCAATTACAGGTACAATATTCACACACTAATTATTTCCATTATTACTTTTATTGGTTTCCATTAACAATTCATTTAATTTTGCATTTTCAGGAGTATCAACGAATAATAAAAATCTAAGCGCAATGAATTACTATGCGTATCGTATGATGATTCGTACACATGAGGAGAATGTCATTCTGAAGTGCGGTCGGCTATTCCAGCAATTCGCTGTTGACATGTATGTCAAAGTCGAGACCGAACGTTTAGCGTTCATCAGATTCAATCAGCCAAAGCTACGATCTGAGGACTATATACACTTGCGTGATGCTATTCATTCAGATGGTGATGTTCAGAATATTGGACGACTGACGATTCTCCCATCAACTTATATCGGAAGCCCACGCCACATGCACGAATACGCTCAAGACGCTATGACGTACGTGCGAAATTATGGAACTCCGGATTTGCACATTTGCATTTTGTGCTTACTAAGTATCGAGTTTTTGGTGACACACGTTGTTATATGTACTCGGTGGAATGGCAGAAGCGTGGACTACCGCATGCTCATATCCTAATTTGGTTGCTGAACAAATTACATTCAAATGAAGTGGATGACATCATATCAGCTGAAATTCCTGATCCAGTCACTGATCCCCGTCTACACGACATTGTGACGACACAGATGGTGCATGGACCGTGCGGTGCATTAAATCCATTATCGCCTTGCATGGCTGATGGAAAGTGCACAAAACGATATCCGCGACCGTTAGTTGCTGAAACAGTCACAGGGAACGATGGATATCCAGTTTATCGTCGGCGTTCAAAAGAAGATAACGGTCGAACTATCAAAGTTAAAGTTCAAAATCAAGAGATTGAGATCGGAAATGAATTCATTGTACCATATTGCCCGCTGCTATCACGAATTTTCGAAACACATGCAAACGTTGAGAGTTGTCATTCGGCCAAATCAATCAAATATTTGTGCAAGTACGTCACAAAAGGCAGCGACATGGCTGTGTTTGGTATTGCGTCGGAAAATGTGAATGACGAAATCAGCAACTTCCAAATGGGCAGATACGTCAGTACTAATGAAGCACTGTGGCGATTATTGTCATTTCAAATTCATGAAAGATATCCCACAGTTGTACATTTAGCAGTGCATTTGGAAAATGGCCAAAGAGTTTACTTCACTGAGGCTAATGCGGCACAACGAGCTGAGAGACCACCATCGACAACATTGACTAGCTTCTTTGCAATGTGTGAAGCAGATCCATTCGCAGCGACGCTGATGTACGTTGAAATGCCCAAGTATTACACTTGGAATCAATCAACAAAGAAATTCCAACGTCGCAAACAAGGAACCCCAGTTCCAGACTGGCCACAGGTGTTTTCAACTGATGCACTAGGTCGTATGTACACTGTTCATCCTAGAAACGATGAATGTTTTTATTTGCGACTGCTGTTAGTAAATGTACGTGGACCGAAATCATTTGCGCATTTGAAAACTGTGAATGGCCACCAATGCCAAACATATCGAGAAGCATGTCAACTATTGGGTTTGCTGGAGAACGATTCTCATTGGGATTTAACACTTGCAGATTCAGTTGTTTCATCAAATGCGTACCAAATACGAACGCTGTTCGCAATTATCATCACCACATGTTTTCCTTCACAACCAATTCAGTTATGGAACAAATACAAAGACGCCATATGTGAAGATATCTTGCATCGCTTGCGTATTCAAACGAATAATCCTGACATCCAAATAACCGATGAAATCTACAATGAAGGATTGATTCTGATTGAGGATCAATGCTTGACTATTGCAAACAAGCTACTGATTGAAGTAGGAATGATTGCGCCAAATCGATCGATGCACGATGCATTCAACCAAGAATTAAATCGAGAGCTGCAATACAATGTTGATACATTGCAGGAATTCGTTAGAAATAATGTTCCGTTGCTGAATGAACAGCAAAAACAAGTATACAAAACATTAATGCAAGCGGTGGACAATAATACTGGTGGTCTATTCTTCCTGGATGCACCTGGAGGAACAGGGAAAACATTTGTCATTTCATTGATTTTGGCCACTATTCGATCAAGATGTGACATAGCTTTGGCGTTAGCATCATCTGGAATTGCGGCGACTCTTCTAGATGGCGGTCGTACTGCACATTCTGCGCTTAAGTTGCCACTCAATTTAAACACAATTGATACTCCAACGTGCAATATTTCCCGATCCAGTGCAATTGGAAAATTGTTAATGCAATGCAAGCTCATTGTTTGGGATGAGTGCACAATGGCACATAAGAAATCACTTGAAGCACTTAACTTCACACTGAAGGATCTTCGGAGAAATAACAACATCTTTGGCGGCTTGATGATATTGTTGGCAGGCGATTTCAGGCAGACGTTGCCAGTAGTTCCCCGTGGAACGCCTGCAGATGAATTGAATGCTTGCCTAAAGGCATCACCTTTATGGAATAACGTAAAAACATTATCGCTAACCACTAATATGAGAGTTCAACTTCAAAATGATCAAAGTGCTGCACAATTTTCCAAACAATTGTTAGATCTTGGAAATGGAAAAGTCCCAGTTGATGCGACATCTGGATTAATTACTCTTACCAACGACTTTTGCCGATTTGTAGACACTCAATTAGTTCTTATTGAAAATGTTTTCCCAAACATTAGTGAGAATTATAAGAATTATGCTTGGTTAAGTCAACGAGCAATTCTTGCAGCAAAGAATAATGATGTCCACGCACTGAATTTCACCATTCAATCAAAAATTGCTGGCGATTTGGTGACATACAAATCCGTTGATTCAATAACAAATCCCGATGATGTAGTAAATTATCCAACGGAGTTTTTGAACTCTCTGGAGATACCAGGATTTCCACCACATAACTTGCAACTGAAAGTTGGTACAGTTATTTTGATACTGCGTAATTTGAATCCACCGCGACTTTGCAACGGTACTCGACTTTCGGTAAAGAGACTTATGCCGAATTTAATTGAGGCAACCATTATTAACGGAAAGTACGCAGGTGAAAATGTATGTATTCCTCGAATACCAATGATTCCGACTGATCTTCCGTTTGACTTCAAACGATTGCAATTCCCAGTTCGCCTTGCGTTCGCAATGACAATTAATAAGTCGCAAGGCCAATCGCTTAGTGTTTGCGGGATAAATTTGGAAAATCATTGTTTTTCACATGGACAGTTATACGTTGCGTGTTCACGAGTTGGGAAACCATCCGCTTTGTTTGTGTTAACGTCAGACCAAAAAACAAAAAATGTGGTTTACCAAAGAGCACTACAATGAAACAATTAAATAACACTTCATTTTAGTAGGTAATTGAAATGAATTTATTACTGTTGTGAAATGAAATAAATATTTTCCTTTTCAAATATATAACAAAAAAAATTTTATTTCTTTATCTTTTAATCACCAAACGAAATGTTACATAAAACGAATCTGGTGGCGAAACGGAGTTCGCCGGGTCTGCTAGTAATGTATAAATTCTTAGGAAAAATACTGAATATTTTTTTTTATTACAAAATGAAAATTACATTATTTTCCAATACATATTACTATATTGGTAATGAACTTTGCGGTAAACGTAAAGATTGATTTTTAAGGAAAAAAGTGACATCCGTGGCCGTGAGTATAACACAAACAGTCCCCTATAACAGCTATAATACTTTTCGCGCCGTATAAATATTTATAAACATACTACGCGCATACAAAAATCATAAAAACTTGGACTCAATCACAAAATATTATATATTACCTTTACCGAAGCCGGTGTCAATTACCTCAAATAATTATTAAAACTATATTCTGTTTTCCGTGATAGTCAAAGGTTAGAAATTATATGCAAAACGAGTCTAAGACCACTGCAGGTTTCTTCTCGTTATAATATATTTTTTTAAATTCATAACTCATTGGGGACTAAAACCGTATAAAAAAGTAATAGTTCTTAAATAAAAACCTTTTCTACGTCTTATTTTAGAGCCCGACACTAACATTTCGAGAGCACTATAAAAGAATTGTTTCATATTAATGGCTTTGATCGTTTTAAATATTTGTATTAAAATGCTTTTTATTTTAACACAATTATATATTTGAACTACGTCTTAATATCAGGTAACATTTTTTGATTTTGAAAAGTGGATCAGAATTGTTTGTAATTATTAAAATACTGTAACTATTTTTAGCTGTAGTTAATTATGTCAAAAAAATAAGAATCAAATAATAAATAGAATATATTTCTATTAAAAAAAAAAAAAAAAAATGTCCTTAATATAAAATATCCGAGCGACTGTAATTGTATATTTTTATTATTGCCAGTTTCATAATCTCTTTGATATAATATTGCCCGCCGTGCTTCGCTCTCGGCTAAAAATGAATCCTTTTATTGTACAATGTGATGATGCTCCATCGTAACGTTTCCTACTGCATTGTCCGTCCACAATTTGTCATATGACCACAATCACCGTATTCAGAACGACCAATTATTCTTCACGACGAGGACCCCGCGAGTACTTAAACTTATCCACCCCGCATCCCAACTTCCAAGTCATAATTTCTTTCATGGCGTCTATTCTTTGTCTTATCTGATTATTTCTTTGTTCCTTTTTTTTTCAAAGTTAAATTATTATTATACTCAGCTGTTACGCTCTGCAATTGTTCCGCGGCTAATATTTTATTTCGCTGTTTTTATTTTATCATTTATATAAACATAATAATATATATTTTACATCTTTACAACAGGCCGCACAACTATTATAGAATATTATACTTTTTACTCAAAAAATAGAAATTATTGAAATTAAATTGGAAGAAAAACACGCGGTAATCTATAAACTATTTATATTTTCTAGCACTGCATGTGAATTCGAGTATAAAAGAAATTGTATGTGTATACCTTCATTATACGACCTGATGAACTGATTCTCTGAATCGGTCTATTATAATATAAAAGTTTAAAGTTGTATATATTTAAATTAATTATTAAATTTAATGCTAAAATATTATACCAAATACCTTAATTAAATATTACAATGTTTTAATTTATTGTCTGTTTCTACCACTACCCTATATAAATAAGTATTTTTTTTTTTTTTTTATAACTCAAGTATAATTTAAATTATGAAATTGGCGCGATCCTGCCCAACTGTTCCCATATTTTTTTTCCATCAAATGAATAAACGTATATTATGATATATATTAAATAGAATTAATAGTAACCTATTTAAAAATGTTATTTTTTAGTCGGAATTAAAAATTAACTAGTGACAACACCGCTGTTATCGATACCGTACGAACGAATAACTTTTCGTTTAAAGAATTTCAAAAATACTTCAATAATAATAACAGTGAAAACGCTAACGTCTATATCTTGGAATTGAAAAAAAATCCTTATCGTGATGCGTAAAGCAATAATATACATGTGGTGGTATCGGTGGCGGCATCGTTGGCGGCAGACGAATTCTTTACGACGAGGCAATAACGATCGAAGCGATAAGAATTGTTTCCTCTATAATATAAAAGAAGCCATTTCAAAACGATCAGCCGTCGCGTCGCGGTTCATGTATATATTTTCAAAACAACTAGTAAAATGTGTTATATCATATCACGGAAAACATTTTAAATGCCTATTGGCGAGTTAAGAAAATAATAATAAAATGTTTGTTGACAAATTCAAATATTAAGGTAGTATGACATGTGAAATATTGACAAATCCATGCCACAATAATTAAGTAGGTACATATATTACATCCATAACCTATTTGCATTCTACATTTTTTTTCAATAATTAACATCAATATAATATTCTAAATTTTTCGTGGTAACATATTGCAAGTAAATTAATTTGTTTCATCAGTAGCATTAATCGCAAATAACGTCATTATTATCTAAAATTATAGAAAATTCGATAGTGGTTATATTCATTGATGTTTGCAAAAAAAAAAAAATTGTTTAAGTCAAAATCTTGTTCAAAATAATCTCGATAAGCTTACATTTACCTATGATCTGCGAATAAATTATAATTACATATATATTTAAAATCCCATGATTGTATTAGGTATATAAGAAATATAATAGAAAATATTGCAATAATCATATTAGTATTATACTAGTACCTAATACCTATATATTATATTTATAATTTTAACATTAATTTTTACTTTAGTTAATTTTATACTATAATAAAAAATACATTAACGATGAGATCATAAACGATAAAGTTACAAGAACATAATTAAACCATTTTTCAAAGGAACCTATAACTCTACTGAACTTCAATTAGCAATCAAAAATATTTTATATTTCGTAGTTAACTGATAGTTATTAAAAGTAGGCAGGGAGTAAGCTATAGACATTTTAATGAAATGCCAGAAATTAGTTTGTCCAAAAAGTCTTAAAAACTATAATATTAATCACCACGCGTAGGTATATTATAATCACGTATTATATTTTACTGTCATTCACACCAATAAACATAAATTAAGAAGAATTAGAACATTAACAGTAAACTGTACATAAATCCGGGGCTACGTCACTTTGGTTTTACTTCTATTCTGTTCAGATCCAAAATGTAAAACGAGCAATGCCGGTGAAACTGAGCACGTAACAGTGCAGCAAGTATGTAACTATATATTGTAAGTGCAGTTAACTGTTGAAAAATAACAAATAATAATTGTTCGATCACTATAGTATTATCGTTTAATTTGTCGTGATATTAAACAAAAATAATAGTCATTACAATAACAATTCGGACCTACCTTCTCTGCGGTTTATTCAAAAACATGCATCATAATAATATAATATGTATTATAATGTATATTTATAATATTATACATGACAATAATAATGATAAAAAATACTACCCTTAATAAACCAAACTAAAACACTAAATTTATACAATAAAAAGATTCTTTTTGTAGGTACTTCGTTAACTGTGAAACGTTTATCTACATATATAATATTATGTTTTCGAAGAAACATCTCAGACACGGATATAATACAATTTGTGTAAACTTTATGAAATTACTTATTTAATTACGGCAATTTTGATAGCTACACACCGCCAACGCTTCTGCGTTTTCATAAATGTTTATAATAATAATAATAATACCGCAGTGCATTTAATTAGGTAGGGCAACTCAATTTCTTCGCGAACCGTCACGCCGATATAAACACTTTGAATGTATCCGAACACTTAGTTGCCAAAGTCTTCAGCATAATATTATAACTTAAATTCCAAATTAATACGACTTTGTATGCGTATGTGTTGTGTGTATAGCAGCCGATACTTAACTATTACCTGCAGCTTTTGACCTATATTTTTATTTATTTTTCATCGTTTACCATATAAAAAATAATAATGCTATTTTGATACTACAAAGTGTTCTAGTTTAATTAATCAACCAGTATTCTGTAGAAATTAAACAAATCGCTAAAACTAAATATAAATTATAAATAGGTATAGATTGTATATACTTTTTAAATATAAACATTATAAATTATATATGTATACACGAGTAACGTTCGATTTAAAAAATAAAATGAACACTTTTATTTATAGCAGAAATGGCATTTATCTACTAAATATAATCGTTTTGAATATTTTTAAATGGTCTGGTAATGTTCCGGTCAGCACGTCAGACACCTACAAAACATCCATTTATCATTATCGTTTTTATTATTATTCGTGGGTTTGGAAACAAAAGGCCCTTTCACGAAAATTAAAAATAATTTTTTGCCAATTGATGGTACCTATGTAAGTATGTTACTACCAAGTCGTTTACACAGAACAGTTATAATTTTTCATTTTTAACCAGTTTTTTCGTCAGGTGTTTGAAACAGAAAATTGAAGAAAAAAAATGGATGCCTGCTTTACCATTATGTTCCTGTTTATATAAACACGTAATATGTATGTTTTCACGTTGATTCGTCCAATACTCAGTTGTATCAATTTAAAATGTATTATTGTAACAAATAAAATCAAATGAAAAAAAAAAATAATAAATTGTCCTCATATATTATTGAAATGTATTTCGAGAACTGAATTCGTACTATATTATAAAAATAAACTATAAACTATAAACTATATTATAAAAATAAACATAATAATTATTTTAAGTATATTGTTTTTTTTTTTTTTATCTAAAACGACAATAATTGTCAATAATAAATATTATAATTATTATAATATTTATTACGCTACGTAAATATAATAATTTATATATACATATATACAATATTTATTTAAAAAGCGACTATGGATATTTCAGTGAATTAAATTTATTTATATTTGTAGTATTTATATTTATATTATTTATAAATACATTTTAGTTTAGGAGTTCAAATAATTATATATTTAAATTTTTAATAATAACAAATCTGTAATTACAGACAATGTGAAAAGACTTCAAATATGAAGAGAAATTTTCAGAAATTATACAATATAGCCCATATAGGTAATCTAAAATAGAATTTAACGCATATAAATATTCATACAATTTAAAGTATTAAATTGTAAGAGAATCAATATCAACACTATTAGATACACAATATAATTTTTTTTTTTTTGTATGAAAAAAGTATTCACATTTTTATTTAATATTTACGCCACAAAGTATACATATAGTTACTTATATTTCCGAAGCACTGAACACGTATACAGCATTTAGTTCATTATAATTGTTTGAAAATATTAATATTTATTTAATGAAGTTTGTTCATTGCAGCTTTTTAATGCAATAAAACAAACACCATAAATGTAACAGTACAATATTATTATAATGACAATTTATAAGATACACAAATAGTATTTTTTCCCCACGTAATAATTTACATATTTACTGTAGTGATTATGTCGTATTATTCACATTCATGGTAATTGACTATATCTGTGCAAGACTATCTTCCAAAATCCTTTTTGACTGGAACTAAATATTAGGGATTGTAAGACTGAGCGTTAAGGCTAAAAATTCAAAAAAAGCAACTCGCACAAGAAGAACTCTGCAGGAATCAATAGTGTTGGACAATCATAATCCTCTGAGAAATTCACCGTTACAGACCCTTTTCCTATTTCTAAGTGTAAACAGATCAAGTGCGTTAAGAACTGGTCGATAATCTCGTGGCTCATGAGTCATACCAATAACTCGGACAATTCCATTAAGAAATCTATATTGTTCACGTTTGTTCACAGACAGACTTGTATTCTACTGCGATTGAGTGAACTAGGGCAAATTGCCGACATGATAGAGCATTTTGTCTTATAAAACCCAAAATCTGCAATGCTATACCTACTGCGCAATCAATGCTGGACTTGAACAATGGAATATACTTTTTAAACCTTCTTGGAGTATTTGTTTTTCCATTAATTGTATGTATTGTCGTAGGCAATCAACGCCCGGGATGCAAATTGCACTGACGCCTACAAATAGATCCGACCTGACAGCTTTGATTCGGGTACGGTTGCACGTAGTCTGTATTATAGTAGTCTAACGTCTTCTGTAAATGATTAACAATATTACAATAGAACGAAATACACAATACGATATTATATACCCCAGTAAAATTCCTATTCAATTAAATATATTTGTTGATTCTAATTAGTACACGCGTTAAATTATGTGTAAAGATTTAAAATGTGATCAAAGGAGTTTCAATTTAACTGATTAAAAAAAATAAAAAATTAATGAACGATTTAAATGCAAGAGTTCACAGAAAAACTTGACGTTAACGCGATGGACTTAGATCTTAAAAAGCTGCATTAATAAGGTAAATAGCTAATTTAAAAAATGTATTAATCGATAAAAATAAATTAATAAATATCTATATATAGGTAATGGACGTCCAAAAGCGTTAATAAACTCACTAAAAACACGGGACATATCATTTTTGAAAATGTACGCAAAGTACGAACTATGAAAACATATAAATACTTAAATTGTTAATCTTATGACATTTTTTTAAACGGTAATATCAGTCGTAATATCTAACTCTTGAACAGTTGAATAATTTATAAACCAATTATTATAAATAAATATTTATTTTTAGGTCGACTTTAGTATAGATACAAAAATCTATTATTTATTGCCAAGACAAACCTATACGTGCCACATCATCTAGAGAATATAAATATATATTTTTTTTGAAGAGTTAGGCCGATTATTTTCGGTTATAAAAATAATATTATTCTATTACGTTTTCTAAAATAAACAATGTTTTTTCTGCGATCGAAAAAGTTGATTGATAGCGACGAAACCACTATATTATAAAGTTTTTGAACAAAGACGTTCGTCGAAAATATTGTTCTATCGAATATTATTAGCTCATTCATATTTTACAGTCTTACACTATTTAATACGTTGAGTAATAGCAACAAAAATAAAATAATATTCAAACAAGTGTTTCAGAATAAAAAATGAAACGATTGCGGTTGAAAACGAATTCAAGGGTGAATGATAATATATAATGTGCTTTCTCATACGATTTTTATACAATATTCACAGAATTAATTATTTCCGAACAAATAAGCATAATTTGAGTGCAGTTATTGTTAGAATATTGATTCGAAATGCATTGTTTTCAAATACTTGCATGCGAATACATTATTATTATTATATGTTATGAATAGTGCATCGAGATCTAAGAGCACAAGATGTGATCTAAACGAAATTTTAGCCTAGAAAAACCTAAGTAGATAATGGTGTATATTTAAAAAACACTAAAATACAATGAAATATTATTATGAGTATTTATTTTATACATTTCAGTAAGAGTATACATTTTTGGTACATTTGTTGAGTCAACGATCGGCTACTCAAAACTTTTTTTAATTGATAACTACCCGTGAAACGTGATAGGAAACGCGTACGTACTCATGTTATAATAAAAATCTTACGACGATAGTTAATGTATAATTAATTATTATTAACCGACTTTAATAATAATAATAAAAATATCAAACGATGCGATATAAATATAACATTATATTGTAGTAATATGTACACAGTGGATTCTTGTATTAGTAAATATAATCTTTTTTGAAAATTCATGTCTTAAGTTAGGACATGTGATATATATGTAGTCCATGACACTCACCAATGGAGATTTCAAATAATCAGCGCTGGATAGGTAAGGTAACGGCATACAATTTTTTAGGATTTCTAACGTTTGATTACAGCTATAGATTAATAATGTATAATAATTATTATTTACCATTTAATAATCTAATTTAGTTATATTTTCTAATAATGTTCGTATTAATTTATCATTATCGTAAAAAAAAAAATAAGATCACAACCAAACGTGTATAACTATTTACTAACCAGTTCATACTTTGAACGGTTCCCCGAGATTTTCTAGGTAACTCGATGGCCAATCCGGGTCTGTAAAATTATTATGATTAAAATACATGATAATAAATATGTATAATCTATCCAAAATATAACGTGACTTACAACTCAAGCCCAAATTTTTTTTTGTTTACAATTCAGACAAAATAATTAAATTTTTTTTTAGATAAAATGCTTCGAAGTTAACTAATTTGTGTTCAAATAAGATCTGTGACTGTGGGCTTATGGTAACACATGCTGTACGATTTTTCACGTTTACTTTACACTTAGTCGATATTTGCACCAACAAACTATTAGGTAATGGAAATTTTTACGCGCATAATAGTCAATTCTTCCGTTATTGTAATTTTTGTTATTATTATTGAATAGCAGTCGGCGTAGGTATACCTATATTACTAACTTTATTTAGTAAAATTTGTTTTAAAGTTTTTAACGATAACGTATACACCATTACACTGCTGCTGCTACTACTACTACTTCTACTACTTCTACTACTTCTACTACTACTACTACTACTACTACTACTACCACTGCTACTGCTACTGCTACTACTGTCTTTATTGTATTGTATTAGCGATGAAATTGAGACGCAATTTAAACATTTTATCTCCCTACGACGGTTTATTATATCGATCGCCGTGTGTTTATATTTGCCGAGAATTCGTAACAATGTACGCGCGCGTGTTTATATATATTTTCGCTCGGGCTCAGCTTGATATAGCTGCAGCAGGGGTGTCTGTGGAATGACGTCTTTCGTCATATATACTAAGCATAATATAATATTATAGATTATCGTCGTCGTCATTATTATTATTATATAGGACGCGGTGTGTGAATTTTCACATTTCGAAAGATAATATTATTGTTATTTTTCTTCCAATAAGTCCTTGACACGTCCTCGATACATCCTTATTGACTAACGTGCAAGGCATAGATAGCTGGTTTAATATATCATCAATTACAACGACCTTGTATAATATGTGAAAAGTTTTCGGTTTTACGAGGGTTTTACGTGAGATGTAAGATGACAATATATTGTGTTTCGTCGTTTTACCGTCCGATCCTGAATATAATTGAGATATAATATACGTATAGTAACATCATAAGCACATATTTTGTATCTCGATAGACGGTTTATCGTGTTGACTCATTTTTTAAATATTTTTACAAGAGAAGCTTCGGTAAAAATTATGTAATTCGGTAGTAAACGTAGCGTGTTACTTGATATTTTTGCTTTATGGAAAAAAATCAATCATAGATTTATTATTTTTAAATTATGATTAAAAAAAATGTATAAACGAAGTCGCTATGGTAACATAATTATATTATTTTGTATCGGTTGCTATAGGTATAATGTTTCAAAAACTTCGATTGCGTAAAAAAATTGTACTCAAATTGTGCAGGTCTATTTTATTTTTTTTTTTTTTGTTGCTTTGGTAACGTAATTATAATATTATTCGTGGGTTACTAAGGGCAACTTAGATATTGTAATGCAAAATTATAACGGTTGTAACATTATAATATACAACAAAATAAATTGTTATTACGAAAAAAAAAAATTGTATAACTTAAAGCATACATATATATATATATATTATAAATATACTATATTAAAATATAAAAATTAATTAATTATCGACAATATATTAATTATCAAAAGGGTACTTACATACTTACTTATTATAATTATTTCCGTATGTCAAGAAAATATACGATCATGAATCAAACAAACCGGTGGAAACATCTTCTGCAAATACATTATAATAAGATGTACTACGGAAATACTTTTATGTATAGTACACGTCATAAGATTATCAGACTTTGAACAAATTTATTTTACAGTTTGCTTATTTTTTATTTTTATTTCCCCAATAATCATAAATAGACATCGTGCGATTAACCATCTCTGATAACTAACACACGTAATATTATTTGGACAGACACGATGATGGATGGCAATTTTGAGATTATATTGGTTAAACACAATTTTTTTATAATTCACAATCTGATTTTATTAGCGTGTAAAAATAAACCATGTTATAACATTATTTTTTCAGAGGACTTCGAAAATCCCGTAAATGTGGTCCTCATACGTCGAGCATACTGCAATGTAGTACAGTGTGTTAATATTATATATTTTTATTATGACAAATAGTTCCAATACAGTTATATCATAGAGTGATTTTGGGTGAGCTCTGCAAACATAATCTGACAGATTGGTTCTCTTCTTCGCCGCCGCCACCGCCAATTCACTCGTATATACTTATATGGCTGAAATGGCACACTGCTATGGCTGGGATGAGAAAACCTCGTAGCATCTTATAAACCTTAGACAAGAAATAAAATCTAGGAATTGGATGACCTTGACTGACCAATAAAAAAGTTATTTTTAAAAAATGTGTCTGCGTACAAAAATGTCTGGCAGGTTATTAAGTGATTTTTAGAATTTATATTTTTATAGTAAGTTAATCAGTAATGTCACCAACCTCGTGAATTGGAATCGTGATCTCACTGCAGTTTTTTTGAATGAACAGACCGAGCAACGGTAACCAGCTACTATGGCTTTATTAAAAATGAAAGTTCATCACAGTGCAACGCTGATGAATATTTATGCTAAAAACAAATTTATGTTAAATTATTTTAACGACGAAATAGACATAGCAGTGCATATTAATTTTTATTTATTAACGCATCAAGTGCCAAGTGTTTATGCATATGTTTGTAATGTTATTGTGTTGGCAAAATTTTCACGTTTTTATAATAATTATTATACTTTATTATTTTTTTTATTGACAAAAATCCAGTGTTGGGTAGTAACGTGACGTGTAGTATGAGAAAATTATCATAGGCCCACCCCGAATTAATGTACTGTGTATAATTAAATATTCAACAAGTGCTAATAATATACTGTTCTAAATAGTAAATGTTCTGAAACGGTAGAATCTTATGGAGTTGATTATTAGATTATTATTACATAAATCATCTTTATCGACTTATTTAAATACATTTTATCTGATAGTTTTATTTTATATATAAACACTTTTCGACAGCAATAGATATTTGCAGTTCGTTAACACATTGGTTGATTCGTGCGGATACACAATCCTATTGCATTAAAAAAAAATATGTTTGTGTGTACTGTGTTTTAAGTTTTGTAACGGTGCAATGATTGTTCAGATAGGGAATGCTCAATAAAGTAAAGTATAAGTAACCAGTATATAAAGTTAAAAATTAACGAACTATTAGCAATCAAACAACTGGCAATAGATTTGAGATCTTCATCTAAATACTTACATTATTTGTCCCAACTAAATATGAAATACAATTTGAGATAATGTTTTATTGTTACATATTAATATATTATCATTAATAAAATTATCAATGTTTATCATTTTTTTTTCTAGGTATTGAGCAGAATATAAAAAAAAATAATCAAAAACGGATATAGTATGGTTAACCGTGGCAATCGCTTTAATTATATTCAAATATATTTCTACACAATTTTCTTCTTCTTCAAAAGTGTACTTTACGAATTTTGTTACATCAATTATAATTTGATAAATATTTTTATCCGGTAGGTATAAAATAAAACTAATTTAAAAAAATAAAATATTTGATTCTAACCAATCTAATTAATTTATTTTTATTACATTTTCAAATATATTTCCTATTATTGACATTTATAAATCAGTCAAAATCATTTAAAGATAGATTATGATATCGTTTATGTATCGTGCTTATTATAGCAAATTTAAAAATATTGAGATATCGTGTAGTACCAATATGATCAGCTATATTATTTGAGTGAGGCAATGCGATGCGATGGTCACACAGCTGGCCATAACGTGCGCAGTCATCGGTTCGAACCTTTGTACAGTGAAAAGAATACTACTTCATATTACTCCACCGTTGTTTCGATTGCTTTTCCTTACTCCGGCGGTTCCATTCCACTGGCAGTGACGTCCACGCACGTGGAAATTCTCTTTTTCAGAGAAAGGGGTGGTAGTGCACTAGACACATTCTACCCCTCCCAAGTGATAAGACATTGACAAAGACTAAGAAAGTCGTTTCAACGAAAAAAAAAACATTATTTGAGACAAACGATACAACACTAACATCAGTAGAGCGGAAATAACAAATTTTACACTCCCTTTAGTTGTGCAACTATTTAATTGACACTTTTGACATTTATAATATAATTATTGAATTTTAAAGTTATTACCTATTTATGTAGATAAGCTACTATCTCATCTTTGATAAAATGTGATCGACTTTTAATGAAATTAATAAAAACTTAGATTTTTCTCCCATCCTAAAATATCCATGATAATAAGCTACTATCGATTTCCTTCAGCTATTATATTATAATTTGTGCGTAAATAGCAAGCAATTTATTATTGTGAATATTTAGTATTATAGGTATTTAGGTATTATTCTACGTATAACTGTCAACTGAGACCTGAGTTCATAAAATCGATTGATTTTATGTTATAATTTATGGAAGTCTGTTTTGAGTTCTGTATGTTTATGACGTTGCTGACGATTAAGATTGACGGGCTTTTATTCCGAAGTAATTTAAAAATTCACCTAAATCTTTAAAAAATGTAAATAAAATAACTAAAAAAATCCAGATATAAATAAAAGTTATCTAAATTCATATTTAATTAATTAAAAAATGTTAATAATATATTTATATACATATATTTTTTTATAACATCGTGAACGCGTTATATTTTTTATATTATGTACAATTTATAAATTATATTTTTATTTTTATTTAATAGTATTTTATATAAGTTTTTAATAAGTAAAAATAATACGATAGCCATAACCGTTTGTTCACTAGTCTGTATATAATTTCATAAAATTGTTTAGAAAAGTATTCTGTTTCAGATTTCGCAATATTAAAACATAGATTTGTTATCAAAAAGTTATAAGTTGATAATTGTTTCACAAAACTAACGTACCTCTTATATTAAACAATTGCAATATAAATTGTTTGGAAAGTTAAAAATAATAAATGTAATATTCATTTTTAAAATAATTAATAACGTGTATTTCGTATAATATATAGATTATACGAAGCTAATTACAATTTTTAAGTATGATTTTTTACATTTTATTATAAATTCCTCAGTCCACGTATTTTATACTTAATAAGTATTCTTCTTTTTCTAATTATTTATCACTCGGGCAGTAACAATTTTGTGTTCTCAAATAGCAAACACTATTTTTTTTACAGATAATAATAGAAATATAAAAAAAAAATTTTTTAATGGTAAGTATACATTTAAATAATTTCATCGCCATGTACTAATTTTATAACATTTATTTAAAATTTAAACACATAATCTGATTGAGTGATAATTAAAAATAATCAAAAATAATTTAACGATAAGTACGAAAAATTAGAATTAAACTCATATTCTTATTTTCTTATAATTTAATCTCAATCCTTAAAATAAAATAAAATCATGCGTTTATAATATTATTAAAAATCGGTGACATAATACCTTCATAATATGGTAGTTAAAGTTATATTGAATAAGTTTTTTTTTATTTTTAATCTCATTGTATAATAATTGTGAATACTGAATACGATAAAGTACACCATAATATCTATTATTAATATAAAAATACAGACATAATTTAACTCAATTATAGATACCTACTTTAAATAATAAATATTTTTGTACGAATAGCGCATTATTTGAGATATTAGGTAGGTTTTTTGTAAATAGTTTTGATATAATCTGCAAACACGAGAACATGAAGATTAGCACATTATATTTTATGTATTTAGTATATCAGTAATTGATTTCTGATTTAAACTAATAAAATGCATTCCTATTTTAGTAATGTCATATTTTTTGCACTGAAACACTAATATTGTAAACAATAGATATATTTGTATATAACAATGTAACACGATAGCCTATCCAAGACGCCTTGTGATCAAATTATTGTTTACTTGTATTTATTTTGAAATTATATTTTGAATGATGAGCGTCAAATGCATGCTCCTGGTGTAGATAAATATTTTTAATAACATCCGTGTAAGTTGTCATGGAATACAATAAAATCAAACGCTTAAAATATGCAGTAAATTTAAATTATTATATTATCGAAATTATTTGCAGTTGCGGTTGTTTGATCACTTATCTTTTTCAGCGAGCACTCGCAACACTTAGATTACAATAAACACCTACTACATGCGCTAGCCGTACATAATAATATTAAATCTACACGTGATTGCAAAAACTAGGCAGCTATTATGCGTATAATCGCATCGGATCGGATTTTAATCGTTGATATAATATTATAATAATAATATGCAAATTCATGAAATCCCGAGCTCCGATCATTAGTCATACTGCGCTTCGCCTCGTGTATGGCTTTGTGCTTTAAAAGCCAAAAACGCGGACACAATAATGCGCGACGTGGTGAGTCCGATATACGTATAATAATATACAATATATACGCTTATTATTATTGCTGCCGAGCTCAAACCATTTCGCCGGTTTCCGACAAGTCGTGTGTATGTGTGTGTGTGTGTTTGTGTGCGTATAATATAGGTACCTCTATATATTATTACGTTTTGTTATCATACACAGTATGTACGTATTATATTTATACGCGATACCTATATATTATACAGAGTGATCCGTTTGACTGCTAAAATTATACAAAACTATACAACATTAACTCGCACAATAATTAAATCGTTATATCATTGACGACAATATAGTGTACCTCACAGTTAACAGTTTATACTGACTCGTCATCGTTTAAGCAATTCATCAACTTACCGGATAGAATTAGGTATAAATAATAAATATATTATATACATTCCCTCTAGTTGAAATAATGAGAGAGTTGTGTTGGTTGTACATTCGAACTGCACGAACCTGGGGCCGTTGAATAGTTCATATTTTAATCTAATTGAAGTTTTCTTAAATTATATTTTACTAGTTCCAGAAACTCATAAGGCTTAAAAGAAGTTCAATCTAACACGATAGGTGTATAGCGACTCACACGTAATGTCTGAAACACGAATACAATAATGCAGTACGCTATAGCCTGAGTATTACTCTGCAATGAGTAACCATGTTGTATCGATCGGTGAACAGCGATGAAGATCACATGAGTAGAAAAGCACTAATTAAACAATTAAATGAACTAATATAATTATATTGTATTATGTAATTTAAATAACGGCAAAATGTATTAAGATTTGTTTATGCGATGGGTTATTGCACTTATTATAGTGAATCGATTTAAAATAATAGTATTTAAAAACTGTAGAGTTAACTTTTGTCAATCTATATTACACAATACAAAATAAAGACTACTGTCCATGTAAATTATATTATACTTTTATATTCAACTTTCGTGTGACTTTCAAATCTTTCGTTTTATGAATATTATACGGTTTGATGAAAATAGTAGTTTTAGAAGAAAAAAATGTACTGTTATAAATATTCAACAGATAAAAATGACTTGAAAAATTAGTGTTCGTTGTATAGTATATGGTTAAACGAATCACTCCGTATATGCACGAGTTTAAGGTGTGGTATAAAATACGCCCGAGATACCTATATCGTAGTTGCCTTTTTGCGATATAATATATTATATTTTATTTTTTTCCAATTTTCTCGCAGTATTCAATATACTATTATTATATTAGATACCTCTGGTATCTATTATATTATTATATCATATTATACGCATACAACGCTGACATAGCGTGTGTGTTATGCAAAGACATCGAACGCGTTCTTAAATAGTCGTAGTCAGGATACTGTCAGATAACCTGCAATATCATCGTATCGTTCTCAAAAATTATCCAATGCTTTTAGAATTTTATAATATTTAATGATGATAATTAAATTTTAATTTTTTTGTATTTTTATTTCCGTATTAATATTTTATACAACGACGCGGATTCACAGAACACATTTATAGTATAGACAGTTAACGAAGGATAAACGAGGTCGTAAATAAAGCAATAAAATAACAGATAAAGCCCAAATTAATATAATATAAGTTATTATAATTCGTAATGTTTATATTGGCACTTGGACGAGGTCACAATAATTCACAGGTAATTAGTTGTAACCGTAGTCGTAACTATGGTTATAAAGAGATGACCAATATATATATATATATCATATGATAGGATCACGATTTTATATAGAAGTAGATAGAACTACAGCCGCGAATAAGACAAAGTTTTGTTGCTATATATTTTTCTAAAAATGTTGTTAAACTTTGCTTTCCCTTTTTTTTCTGTATATCTCGTTATTTATGGGAAATGATAGACGAAGTTGTATGCTGTTTTCCATAACTGCTCTCTTTACGATCATTCCATGTTTTATATGTCTACGAAATCTCACAAACCGTTTGAAAATCGATGTAGACATTTTCGCAATACTATTCGAAAACATTTGTAAGATATTATGTAGGTAGTTATCAAATGTATACGGGATAACCAATTGCTATATCAAGCAAATAATATGGTTTTATATTTTTATTGATTTCGTCATAATTAAATATCTGCCTACCTATATAATACTATACGTCATGTAATTTGGTATTACATTGCGGATTAATGATGATGTCTTTTTTAATATAATATAGTTTTCGGACCTTTGTTTTTTTTTTAATAATAACGATCGTCAGTAAAGCCGAGATAACTCGACAGCGTCAAGATAAAGTGGGTTATACCTAATGAAAAAATACAATCTTCAACCATATAAAAAGGCGTGGTCACGTAATAATATTATCCTAATATCTACTATCGAACTAATATTATTGTGAGCTGTAATGATATTATTTTCACCCGTTCACTCGTAGACGTTTCTGCACGATGTGGAGTACATACTCGTATTTTACTGTTAATGTTCTGCTCTATTTTAACCGACTGTGTACATTGTCAACACGATAATTCGTCTAAAAACGATGTCTGATAAACCTTGAACTCAATGTCGGAAAAGTTACTTGTATTTTATTAATTAAATGCATTGCGAATTATCTTTTAAAATTGTAATTAAATTATTTTTTATTTAATTACAATTAAGTGACTTTTTATTTTCAAAAATATTACTGGAGTTTAATGATTACAATTTCGCCAATAAATTAACAAAGGTCACCAGAATATTGGTCCTGTGCATAAAGCCCAATTTTTATTTAGTCCCACTATCAGTGGTGCCCAATATACATTTTTGGTTCAAAGTAAATACTTTGTAATATAAAATGTACTTTTATATATTATTTTATAAATTGATACACATTTTATGTATGTAACAAATTCAACAATGCTTGTATACAATGTATCCATTGAGTTATCAAAAAATTATTGCAAAAGTACTATAATGGTCTTAACGGTAAAGACATAAGCTTTACTAAATTATTTCTTATAGTTGGCTGATTATAGTTCAAATACTCTTCTATTAAGCTATGGTTCAATGGCTGATGCCATAAAAATTGTTTAAAATGAAAAAGACAATTTGTTATAATATATAACATGGGCTCATTAAATATAGTTCTAACGCTGACTCAAAATTTCGTACTAAAAATTGAAGATTTAAAGTCAAGTTGTACCTTTTACAGAATTTCTAAATTCTCGATAAATTATACTATAGATTGGTTCATTTTTATGAGCAGTCAGTGCATACCCCAGAGGAAATAAATTATTCATGTAAATTCCGTGTATAACTACTCGAAGGGCCTTGATACAGTTTTAAAAGTTCTATCGAAGAAAATAGTGTAACTTTCAGCCAATAATCGAATGCTCTCTACTGCTAAAAAAATTATTAATCTGTCGGGGTAATTATTCTCACTATCATAATATAATATAAATGGTTCATTACGTGTCGTAATGTTACAACTCAAGTGGTATAATAGAAGGTTCATTCTATTTTTTTTTTTTTTTTGTAAATTAATCGTTCATTTTAACTTCATATTCGTTCATTACGTTTAAAAATAACCAAATTTTCCAAATCATTGTTTGTTATACACCTTGCATTACAGATTGATCAGTTTTCACAACTCTGATATTGCCTGGTACGATTTTTGTTAAACAATTAATTATGTTGATAACAAATTTCATTGTTTATAGGTAACGATTTGTTCTTTTGTGATTTAATTAATCTTGGGTTAAGTCTTTGAATCATATTTAAATAGGTGGTTTTTACGTTAAAATTTTTATTTTAAAAGAAATAATTATTAAGTAAGAATAATAGTTTAAATTGAAAATGCCCATCAATGAAATCCAATTCTTGAAACCATAGTAGGTAATTAAAATGTTACCAAATAATGCATTTTTAAATTAAAAGTATTTTGGACTGCATGAATCGGACAAAAAATATATTATATTATATTCTGGCCTTTATTTTATCGACATTTTCAGACAATATATTAAATGGTTTTTATGAATTGGACTAAAATTCTATTTATCTTTACAGGATATCATAAATAACAATCATCAATATGGCATCATGTAAAATGTTTATAAAAGAACCAAAGAAAACAATACCTAATAATTATTTAACAAATTATGCATTATCTTTAAAATGTATTTCAAAAAACAATGCATTTTCCAAATTACTACTAATTAAATATGTATACTGTCAATTACTTATTAAAGAAATGTTACTGTCAGAAAAAATATATATTATAAATTAGTTTCTTAAGATGTATTAAAAAAAAAATTTAAGCAACGAGTAACTCAATAATTGTATTACAAAAAAGTAACTTAAATTGCGTAATAAATTGCTTACACAGTAAAACGTAATTAAATTACCATCAAATTAATTAAAAAGTAATTTCGTTACAGTAACTTGTAACACTATTAAGTTAAGTTACTCGTCTATATATATATATATATACACATCACACATTGCCGCAAGAGGAACATGTATTCTGTAACAAATATTATTATAACTATTCGATGTACATCGCATATTATAATATTATTAGCCTCCCCGCGCCGCCGAAAGCGACGGAAAAATAAATTATGTTTTGGAACCACTGGAAACGGTTTTTTTTTTCTTTTTTTTTTTTTTTTTTAGAACGACGAAAAATCGTGTTTAGTAAACAATAATAATATTATTATGAAGGGCGTTCGCCGGTGGGGAAAAAAAAAAAGCAACGTCGTTGAGGAGAACGCGCTCGTTGGCCATTGTTTTCGTCTGTCCATTGATCGTTTTGCCATTGAAGACAAAACCGTTTCGGACGAAAGCCGGGTCGAACCCGGGCGGCGACGGTGGTGGGTGGCGACAAGGGTGGGCTCGGCGCCTGGGTGTACCTCTCGCGGGTCCGTCGTCGTCGTCGTCGTGGTCGTCGCCGATGCCGCCGCCGCCCGAAACTCGTTCCGTATGAATGGGCCGCGCGCGACGCGGAGATGCGAAATTTTCGGTTTCGCCGCCGCCGCGCATCGCATCTTCGCTCTTCCCGCGGTATATTATCGTATGTCATATAATACAATGTACACGACAAATAACTGTTTGAAATATTACGAGAATAACGCGGCCATGGATACTGTCCCGTACTGACGGCGGAACGAGCAGCATCGCCAAAAATCGTGTGTACCGCGTTGGGAAAATGATAATATGTTTTCCACTTGAAACGATATCGTTTTCGCGGGCATCTTTAATTTTTTAAATTTTTTTCTATTTCATCGTTTTTTTTTTTTTTTTTTGGAAAACACTGCAGCTGATTCTAGCTCGCACGATCGTGCAAGAAAAATAAACTTTGCAAAGTGCAGCATCTCCATAAAAAAAAAAACGTTCTGTATGTACAGGACGTGTACATATACCGAAAAACCGTTTTAGCTAAGATTACTAGGTAAATATGCATTGGGAAATCAGTTTACTAAGAAAATATGCGGTATCTCCATTGTAAATACTGCTTTATTCTCTAGGTCATGCTATGTACTACGTTTTCCTTAGTATTAGACAATATTCTGATCGATACGATGTTTTATGATTCCTTTGAAACTTTAAACGGCCTTTATAGTGGATTAACTGCGTTTCACTTAAGCAAAAAACGCAGAATTATCCAATTACCTCGAATATGAAAAAAATCACGATTTTTAAAATTCGACGTTTACTGCTTATTTCACTAGCATACACACATATCATAAAATCGCGGTAATGACTAGACCACGGATTTTCTCGTAATAAAAAAATCGAAATCTGTAAATATTTATGTAGTTATTTTTGTCAAAATATGTATTAAAAACATGAAATATTTAACAAAAAAGTTTTAATTCAAAGTTAGTTTTTAAAATTGTAATCACATAAATAATAAAACCATACTAAATAGAAAAACAAATAAACGTAAGAGAAAATAGTACTCACTAGAGTAATAGATTGTAAAATATGTTTGGCTATATCAAAAATATTTTTACTTATATTAACATATTTACTAGGACTTTCTCAGTTACGATTTATGCAGACTGAAAATATTTCTCACAGAAATATTTTTGCACATATGCCTGTGAATAGGTTAATATAAAAATACGACGAATATTTATTGAAACAGTATATTATTATAATGTATTTATTGGTAAAATCTATTTAAAATATGTGAAATATTCAATAACATTACTAATCATGAAACGTTAGTAATTTTTAAACAGAATAAAGAAAATCTGCATTAACATCGTCGTTCCATAAAGCTAAAGATTCTATAATATTGCCAAAGATACGTTCTCTTGTTCAAAAATACTACATATATATTATATTATTATGTACAGGGTGGTTCGCTAAGTATGCTCACTCACAACTGTCTATAAAAAAGAGAAATAAAATATACGCACTTAACCAACTCACTGCGAAAATCGGTAACGAACACATCTATAGTATAGTTGTAGTGGAATTATACATCTCAGTTTTAATCGGGAAACGATTAAGCACACACTCTAATAAAATATGTTTTTCAAACGGAAATCAATTCCGTTGAATAGGAATAGATTTAGCTACGGAGTTTATCTTTAATAACATTGCTGTATAACAATTATTTATTTCAAAGAACTACGATGTTTGTTAAATAGATAATTAAGCGTATATAACTTCGGAGGGACAGTTTGAGTTATATAATCAGACTTGACTGTAATACTCGAGTAATAATAATATACAATATTATATGTCTTCGTCGTGATCATATAAGTATTATATTTACATAGTTATTAGTACACATAATGTTATGTTGTTTGCTCGTCAAATCGTCTATGAAAAGTGTTTCGTTTTAGGGTATACATTTTATTACATACCATATTATATATCATAGATATATTAATATATGTATTCAGTTTGGTGAGAGGGTACTTAAATCATTTACGTTTAGAGATTTTGGTCGACGGAGAATAATCATAATATATTGGACGATCACAACAATAATATATTATATTATAATCTCACCGACAACACATTCCCCTAGTTCGAAATATATACATATTATACGTATATATGTATATACAATCGAGTCTCGACCACTCGAGTTTCAAGAGGGATAAAAATAAATCCTACTTTTGTGTTTCCCAAGTTATATTTCTTAAATATAATATATACTATTATAAAACTTCAAGTGGCAATTCGAGTTATACGACGATTTGACTGTATAGCATGTGCCTTATAATTTACAATAATGTCGCTGTCGTCATTATTTACGTAATTAGTATAAATTCCATTTCCCGTTGAATCACCGATGAAACGCCGGGTTGGAAATCTAATTACATATAATTGATATTATATGCCATAGGCATAGAGTGACTTGCCAACATGCTCACCCTTATTTTTTAATTTTAGTAATTATTCATTTTCTCAAGTTTTAGTTAATGAAAGTTCTAAGTATTGTGGTATATTACTAGTATTTGATTACTTTTTATTTAATACCCTTAATCTTATCACATAATCTCATGGTCGTGGGTTGAGCCCCACGTTGGGCGCCACTTTGTCGCATACTCCGATCACTTCGACGCTGCACACGAATAAAAATGAAACACACACAATTTAAAATATAAGCACTGTATTAAACTATGGTAATCTATAAAGCGATCGTAAGTATAGAGCGGTCACCGCTGAAAAACTCATCTACGTCTTCTCTTATTTCGTATATACCTCACTCAATACCTGTTATCACATGTTTCTTATTTCGATATAGTTAACTTTTATTTACTTACTAATACTTATACTGATTAAGAATTACTACTGAATTCGGTAACTTATGATACAATTGTTTTCTTAATGTATTATCTAACGTATAGGTATAAAATGCACAATACAACAGTATATTTAGAAGAAATATTATTATTTATATTCAAAGAGTATTCCATAATACAAATTCGTTTTTTTTTCCAACGAGAATTGATGTTTGTGGTAGTAGATTGGGAAGTGATGAAAGTTATAGAGATTTGAAAATTATGGTAATTAAAACTAATCTACAACAAGTATCAGAATACATAATAAATATTACCTACATATATATTTTATAGTTTTGTAAGGAACTCAGAAACTACTCATTCGAATTTTAATCGCGATAAAATTGTCATTTTTCGAACAAATCATCTGGTTCATAGTCACTTAAAGTACCCAAACGAGCATAGTTAAAAAATAATTTTGTACCAACACTGCAGGGCACTCCTCGAACAGCGTAAAAAATCTGAGTGTTCAGAAACAATAAATAATGACGTGGTGGCCCTCATTAAGTATGGTTAAAAATTTCGAAAATCAGAATTTGAATAAATTCTTTTATTAGAGGAAAAATAAAGGGGAAGCAGCACGGTTGCAGGTGAATCACCCCTGTATTATGTCATATTTCTTCGGTTTTGAGGGATGAGGGGTGGTACTTGTGTCGTTTACGTTTAGAGATTTCGGTCGACGGAGACGCGCCGGAGAGCGTGTGTATGTGTGTGTGTGCAGTGTTCGTGGGCCGAGAGAAGTTTAACGACAACGCGCGGGCGGCGACGGGAGAGGTCGGCCCGTTGAATCAATACGGCGGCGGCGTGCCCGGCGCGCCGAACGGTGGCCGCCGCCGCCGCCGCGCTTGTGCCGTACACATATTCCGCGGCGGTGCGCGCCGGGCGGCACCCCTGCGACGGGGCGGGCGTCATCGTACACCGCCGCCGCCGCCACCGCCGCCACCGCCGCCAAGCAGCTGCTTGCGGGTAAGCACTGCTCGAAAGCCCGGAGATCTCCGGGAACGTTCGCACCGGAGACAACGCACGGCGGACCACGACGCGCACACCACCGCTGTTGTTGTTGTCGCTGTCGTTGTTGTTAAAGTCGTTTCCGCCGCCGCCGTCGCGCGTACAATTCGCCGCACTCGTCGGATTGATCCATTCCGTTATTTTTCCTGAAATTTTTTTCCCGTCCGATCCTTTTGGCCGGGGCCCCCACGAGACACCACGCTCGCAAGACGTGCGGTGGACGCCTTTATTTTGTCGTTTGATTATTTTCGGGGCTATTTTCTCTCCGGCCGTTGTCCGCGTTCCGATCATTATGTAACTCGCCCGCACCGGCACGGCAGCGCTGACCAGAAATCCTTCAAACGCGTCCTTTCCACGGCACACCGGCGGGCCGCTGCTGACCACGACGAGCACGAGGACGACGCCGAAGACGGTAGCGGAAGCAGAGGAGGCGGCGGCGGCGGCGATGGTGACTGCGTGCTGCTGCTGCTACGACGACCACACCGCCACGCCCGAGCCGCGATGACCGGCCGCGCCGCGCACACGGTGTCCGCGACGGCATGGCTCGTGGCCTGCGTCGCCTTTATGGCGCCGATGGCGCCGCCGGACGCGCACGCCGCGTGAGTACACGTCTCATCGTATTGTTATGGTTTTTGTTGTTGTTGTTGTTGTTGTTGTTTTGTCGTTCGTTAAGCGAGTCACTAGACAAGGCGGGAGGGTGTGGGATTACCGATCTGCTGAGGACCTTAAAACGGGGTTGCGTAGTAATCGCGGTACCGTTCATTAACCGCGATCCTTACCGGCAAGAGTAAGTTGAGCTCGACTTTTGGACACGGTACAATGACAGACGACGGAGCTGTGAGCCCGGTGCTTGATAATGTTTATAGGGGTCCGATAGTACCGCGATATATCCCCTAACCGCGGTATTAGTTGGTCGTTTTGCAGGACACGACGTTTGAAATCCATAACACCAGTCGTCCAACCCCGCCCAGTCTTCATTTCGGACTGGCGCGGACCGGTCAGCATTAATATCACATTGCATTGACGATAACACTCCACCGCGTCAATTTAGACTGGAATAATACAATTATTAATATTTGATTACTGCTATATAAAGCATTGACGAAAAGAGTAGGCATAGATGAAAATCGGTCATAATTATGATGGGGGAGGGGGGTAATTTCTTAAAATACAAATTTCAAAAAATGCACAGAAATTTAAAAATGTCGAGAATACGAGTACTTCGACATGCGTTCTAAAATCAATGTTTCCGTCTTTTTTTACGCTTATAGAACTGTTTTTTCGTATTTTCGAATTAATTCGATTTAAACCAACTGTGCAGCAAAAGCAAATCTACTAGCTAAAAATAAATAAAGTCGGTTACCGTTCGCAAAAGCACTTTAAGGAAAATAAACAAATTTTTTTCTATATTTACTTATATTATTCTATAATATGTACAGTATTTTTCTATTGGCAATTTGTATAATATAATATATAAAGAGGGGGCTTGAACGACTTTCTATAGCTGGAACAAAGCCCTAACCTAATCTTCTTTCCCTCTCTATCTCTCTACCTCTACAATTTCTATATCAATGAGCATGGTATGACTTTGAAATAAAACAGTTTTTCTGCCCGTCCGCGTACGTATTAATTCGTTATAAGTTGTGTAATATACAACACGCAGTCGAGTTCGAAAACCGATCCAAATCCTAACGGACCAATGAATGTTAATATTATAGTTACGTGTAACTGCAGTGTGTGTGTGTGTGTGCGTGTATTGTTGTTATTATCATCGTGTACGGAGACGCGCTGGTCGGAAAACCTACGCTTTTATTTAACGCCCGCCGAGTGCAGCAGTATATAATATTGTTCTATACCTATCGAAGAACAATAAAAACGGCGGAAATATGGGTTTTGCCATCCCTTCTCCGACTTCGCGTCGCTGTTTATATATATATATATTATAACTATTATTGTTGTACGCGAGCGTTATATACCTACGTAGTATAATATAGTGCATTTAAAGTGTGTGCGCCCGCGATAAATACTATTGCGCGTGTAACGGATGTTGGTTTTTCCTCGTTTTTTCCACCTACCGTCCCGAACCGTCGTGTGCATACCACACATGCACGACCCTCCGCCCGGGCGGTTTAAAGAGCTTTTTTAATATTTAAAAACATTTATTCTGTCGTTTTCCATTGCAACAATAATATATTTTCACACACGCTTACCTACCATAGAATATAATACGTTCTCCTGGGGACGTCTTGTCCACGGCCGCGTTCGGCATTACGTATGATATTTATAATATAATTATGTTAATACGACACACACACACACACACACACACGCGCATACAGATACACCACACGTAATATTCGGGTAGCCGGTGGTGTATTATAAAGGGCATTTGTTAACGACAAATGAATACGGCTACTCTGGTTATAACTTCGTGCGCAGTGTATTTTAAATATAATACCTACAATATCTTGTGATTCGTAATAGAAAATTAATAATTTAAATGGACTATTGCACAATGTAAACAAATCCAACAAAAGCTTGTTGCGATAAAAATCGTCGGTAAACACTGATTTGATTTTGTCACGGAAAAAAATAAAGGCTCACCTACTGTTATAACACTTGTAATATAATTTGAAATAATATCATAATGTAATTGTATTCAAAGGTGAAATTAGACACCTACAACGACTCACCAAAATATTATTGAATTGCCGTAATCGTATACAAATGTAACATAGTGTCATATTATATAAAAGCAAAGTACAGTATGCCTAAGTGTATAATATCGCCTTATCTCATCATGCAAACATAACACTCGTGTCTCATAGTTTCATATTGTCGAAATAGATTATATATATATATATATATATATATGTAATATTATAATAAACTTATTAGTACTTTAATATAAGTACTCTACTTTTCCACTTTGTCTTCGGTTACACTATTAAATTAACAATATGACAATAATCATGACGTGTTAAAATTATAAAATAAAATCAATGTGTAAATTTTTTACTTACTTATTTTGAAATCAGTACCGATTTAGTTCACTTCTCTCACAGCCATCATATATTATAGTAACACCGGTGATTTTTGCAAAATATATACATATAACAATTTACCTATATCTTAAAACAATATTTAAATTTTAAAAGTAAATACAACATATATATGTTTATATACACACTAGCAGGCTCTTACCCCTAGTTGATTCGCTCAGCACATTTTGCATCTTGAAATTTAAAATATTTAATATTTAAAAATAAATATGTACACAAAACTTTTTAAATAATAGAGAGTTTTAAGTAAATATTTATGTATTTATTTTTGGATTTTCGTAGCAATTATGTTGAGTGGAAAGCAAAATTTACAAAACGTTTTTAGATATAATAATATTATATTTATGAAATATGCGGTATATTATATATAAATGTTATTTAACGTAATTTACAATATTTACCTTTATAAAAATAGCTGTCACGTAATCGTACATAAATATATAACTAAAGTGCTCAATTGTTTCTTTTTTCTTCGTATAATACTATACTGTACACAATGTGTATCATTACACAATACATGAAATGAAAACGTCTTTTCAATAATAATAATATATATCATTATATATGTACACATCAATATATCTATTTATAATCCGTGTCTAGTTTTCTTACGAAAATGATTTCGTATTATATTTTCACTGTATATATATATATATGCGAGTCACAAATCTCCCTTGTGGCAGATTTGAGAGAAGGGATTATGACGCAGCTATTGCCTCCTGCCACCATCGTTTCGCTAATTTCTATTTTTACACCTGGTTATTGATTGAACGTTTTGGTAACTTTCAAATTTCGTACAGTTTATACCACAGTAAACTTTAGTTATTTCGTCGGCTCGCTATATATAGTACACATTTACAGTATAAATTAAGAGTGATCAACAGACGGCACGATATATTATAATATTATTTTATGAAATGGTTTATTATTTTTGACGCTAACAACTACTGATAACTTTCATTTTTTAAGCGATTTTTTTTTGTTTTGTCGTATATGAATTTCGTGATCTCCGAAATAGGTTTCCTCGGACGATCTCAACATTGTAGGTATCATAGAATACGCGCTCTACATTCATGTACGTGTATCAATCTAGTATGAAAATGTTGTTTTAATAAATTACCATAAAAATGTAACAGATGACCGAGTTTTTATCTCTCGGCGACGTATAAAAATAATAAGACATTCAAAAATAGCTCCGATATATTATGTATTATACATGCCTTAATATTGTATGGGATTAAGTGGCGTATCGGTAAATGCGACGATCCTCGCCACCCAACTCACCGATCCCATCACGAAATCCCCCAACGCCCTTCACGTGGCGCCAACGACACACGTCTTGCACGTTATTATTCGATCGTAATTCACACAACACGCGCGACACCGATCATTCGCCTTTTCCGATCGCATAATAATAACAATAATAAAAATATCGTTACGCTATGTACTTACACTGTTATTATTTATATAATATATTGTATTATTCGCGTACGTTTCTTATTAGGATATCGGAATATTATGCTCGTAGCATATTATATTATTATAATAATGGCGTTATTAATTTGTGTGTCACGTGTTAGGGATTCTGTGCCATAATATATTATGTATAATAAAATATATTATAATCGCTTAGGGCGGTCTCTTTTCAGTCGCGTATGAGATAAAGTCGAGCCGCGATCGTAAAAGTGTGCGTATTGCAGTATATCGTATAAGATCTGATTTAATATTAAAGTAATATTTATAATGATATATCGTGTGTCGTTATTTTACGATATTGTACGTGCGTGTATACGAACTTATTCTGAGCGATTGCATATACTCTATACACAATATTATATAGTAAAGTGTATGAAGATTACGCGTGTTATTATTATACCGCGCACGTTATAATATTCAATGCCCAATATTTCATATACGGAATATCATTATGTCTGTTATCTCGTGTCGGGGCTGCCAGGGTGACATTTGGGAACCACCGGCGAAACGTCGCGGTGTTACGTCACCGCCACCGGTTGCAGCGGTGTGTAATAAGCAGCGCTGGCCGCACGGGACGAAGGGAGAAACGTCGTGTAACGATGTTATTAAAAAAAAAAAAAAAAAAAAAAAAAACCACCCTGAAAATAAAACGCATTTTGTCTCATTAAACGCCCAAGGTCGTCCGCGTGTACACTCGTCCTTGGCCCGTCCCCTACAGCTAAAACGCAACGCGTACTTTGCTTTTCGACTTTCCGTCTATATACCTATACATACATATATATATATATATATACGTTATAATATATTTAGTCGTATATAGGCATTCAATTACCGTTGGTTTTATTTGTTGTACAGTAAGTTATTTTGTTTTATTTCGAACGAATGCGTTAAAACATCGTGTAGGTGCAGCACGGCTGACTGAAATCGTTTTCGTGTCGTAAACATTTTTATAGATTCCGAGCGAAACGAGGAATGAATTAATATACAGTTTAACAACGATGTGTTTTTATTTATATTTAATATGTCTTTGGTCGCTTCTTTTTTTTTTTTTGAAAAGAAACCGAGAAGAGAGCATCCCAATCATCTCGTGCTGTCTCTGTTGCCGCTAGTAAATCAGACGTATATTGTTGCAGTGTTTTAAAGATATCGTTTATTTGATTTTCTCACTTTTCCGCATAATGGCTATGAAAATACGAACCACAGTAAATTAATAAAGTCACAAACGTTTAAGTCGTAAAATCTAAATGTGATTTTAAAGTCATTATTAAAAAACTACCAACGCTATAGAAACTACGCGCTATTGCCGATTTGTTTGAAATTGCGTTAAAATAAATTGAGTAGTTTTGGAATCTATAATGGATATTTATTTTATTTAATATTCTGAATAATTGGAAATATTCAAAATATTTTTTTAGTTGTTTTTTAGATAATTGTAACTTATTTATTTATTTTTATATATTTAAGCTGATATTGTTTGTTTTTATATTCATTCGATAGTTATCCGATCTGATATAATATCATATAGCAAATAAATAAACGTACGTTATATATCTACTATGTATTACACTGTTACGTCCAATGGCCACAGCAGCCGTGGATCATTTTAATAATAATAATAATAATAAAAATATAATAAATGCACGCTTTAAAGTACCTATTCAATTATTAATATACTAACGTTTTATAATTCGTAAAAATGTTCGAATATAGTTTAAGTATTTAACAAAATAGTACATTTATTTTTTATTGTATGAGTTATCATAATCGAGGTCATCGATATTATTCTTAGTACCTACATATTATATCTAAATAACTCAAACCAATTCGTTTGAATTTCGATTTTAAAAAGGTGATTCAAGTTTAAAAATAAAATATTATCCTTAATATCGACATTTATTTTAATATACAAAATTTATGTATTTTAAAATATATAATTTGAAATTCCAAAAGGTAACCGAGTTAATCATAATAAATCTACTTGCATATTTTTATTTATCAGCCCATATTTAATACGATTTCAAGCAAATATCCCAAGCCCTTATATTCGTGTTAATAATACAATAAAACTGCACACTGCGTCAATTATATCATTCGCATTGTTTATGAAACCATCAAGTATATAGTTCTTGTCAACGATTGACACGTGTGTGAATGCCGCTGAAAATAATATAATATAGTGACAATTTATTCTTTAAAATCACACACATATTTTTAATTTCATGTTCCGATCAGAATATTATTCAGATTATTTTGATTTATAAAAATAAAGGAAATCGGTTTCTTCATCATACGTATTTAAAATTTAAATAGTAATGTAGTAGTAGTGGATGAACATTTTGTGTG
This sequence comes from Rhopalosiphum padi, assembly GCF_020882245.1. Lineage (NCBI taxonomy): Eukaryota > Metazoa > Arthropoda > Insecta > Hemiptera > Aphididae > Rhopalosiphum > Rhopalosiphum padi. Next base: position 2,304,058 of record NC_083598.1, on the reverse strand, counting down.
GTAGATATACCCATAGGTATCACTACACTTTACTAATTAAGATTTCAAATACTTATAATTCATAAACATAAACGAATTGTCCAAAATTCTATTTTTATACATCGAAGTACTTCAAATAATATTCTGCTTTGGAACAAAAAATTTAAAAAAAAAATGAATTTTGTTATTATAAAAAGTAAAGAATTTAAAAAATAATATTGATAAAAAAAAAATAGGTAAAATATTATATCATTTTGAAAAATATCAATAGTTTTTTGAAATAATGATAGTGCTATGCGTTAAATGAATTACCCGGTATAATGTACATAACATAGTATTATAAATTGATAAATAATTATGATAAATTATTATTTTTCTTTTACGCACATTTTACTTTGTTGTTGTTTATTGTTCTTTCAGTTGTACTTATTGTAGTCGTCGTCGTCGTCGTCGCTGGCAGTTCTGAACAGTATATTAAGTTTTGTCGGGAAGTAGAACGAAATAAAGAAAAATAATATCTTAGAGAGATGATAAGAATAATTTATATCGAGCTGCAGCAGACCGTAATATTATATTATATATATTTATATATATTCGTATAGTATTGTGTCGCGGCCTTGTTTATTTTACTGGTGACCTTTTTGCCGAGGGTATTTCGGCTGTGTGGAAGAATTTACATAATCGCACACCGTTCAAAACTACTCGAAATCATTTATATATATATATTATGTGTGTATACACTGAACGAACGTCTTTTCGCGTAACAATTTTTTTACCGCTCCGAAAAGTTTTCGTCTGCAGAGACGCCATCGGGGGTGACGTCGCGCGCGAACTCAAACTTTATATATATATTTATTTTTTTTTTTGTTGTCGTATTCTCTCGTTTTCTGTGCACCGCGAATCAGCGACGAGTTCGTCTTCGTCGTGTACACATAATATAAATAATATATACGCGTGTACGAGGTTGTTATATACACAACAATGTGTACGTTTCTCTCCGCTGCAACGTTTTCGTCAACTCCGTCGTATTATTATACCGAGTCATCCACATAACGTTATAAACATTTATTATTTCAAAAAAAAAAAAACGCTAAGGTTTTTGAAAATATTTATTTTGTTTTAAGTCGCTACAAGACAACGTTTAAAAAAAAAAAAAAAACAACAATATTTCTTACTCTTTTTAATGACGACATAATAAGTTATATTGATCTTTTTTTTTTTGCGAGAGGATGCTACACCCATAATTATTATCCGTCTTATAAATAGATAATATAGCAAATTTACGACATAATTTTGTTTTATTAGTATTTTTTTAATGTTTGAGTGAATTGACTATAAATAAAATGTTAATACAAGAATATTATATGTGTTATCTCATCGGGTTAATTTATTTATCAAATTTATAACGAAAAATGTAGATCTTTTAATTACAATATTTTACGTGCTTATAAGTTATACAACTCATTTTATAGTTAAAATACCGTAAAATCTGACTAAAGAATAACCGTATACTTTTATAATATGCATTATTATACCTTTAAATTTGATGAAACTGACATAACTAAATAGGTCCCGTTAGATATGAATCTGTCATGTGGCTAGGGAATAGATTCTACAATAGTAGATATGTATTTTTGTTTTGTACCTTTTTTATTATTATTATTGATCAAAACCCTTCAATCACGTCAATGGTCATAACTTAACTAGCTTAGAGTATATATTTTTTTATTTTTTTTTTTGTTAATTTGCCAATTACTATTTTAAAATATTTCAAAATATAACGCACAAATAAATTCGTTTCAAAAATTGTGTTATTTTATTTATCACTTAAATCTGTGGTCCAAAAATGTTGTTCAATTGGTTAGGTTCAATTAGCTAACCTAACCTTGTATCAGTTGTATCTCATATTATAAGTGACACTCGGTTAACATAATATGCTTCATTGTGAGTTAAAGTCCACAGGTTGGTGGTTTTATACTTTTATATTTTTGTTAAGCTCGATTATTAAAATTAAAATGTATTTGCGATATAAATTTTCAAATTTTTCTCAATGGGTAAGCGGATAAATCGGGGCGTCTAGATGTTCGGCACTTCCTCGTTTCGACGACATGCAGAAATGTATTATTTGAGCGCCTCCGTGCCTCTTTATATTTATGCACCTAAATAACTTTACCGATTTCTTGTTTTTTTTTTCAGGACCCCAGGCGGCGGTGGTATGTTCGGTGACGTAAACATATCGGCGATACTCGATTCGTTTAGTTTGAGCTATGACAAAAGAGTAAGACCAAACTACGGAGGTGAGTGCTACTATGGTTTTGACATATTATTATTGTGACACTAACCATATAAAATATATATATAATATATATCATAAATTATGTTTAATTTATATTAACAATATTATTAATAAAATTATATAACATTATATAACATTTATAACTGTATAATAATATTAAATAGTTCGGGCACTATCTTCCAAATCGCATTAATATGGTATCATAATAATACATATATAATTATTATGTTGTATATATAAAGCCTATAACATATACGTAACAATATTGTTGCGCGTATTGTCTTTTTTTTTTATTTTACTCGACTTGCAATGCGTGTTGGCCATTATTGTCACGGTAAAAGAAAATCGATATCACTACTTCGGGTTATCAATGATAAAAAAGCTGGGAGAACAGGCCGTGCAACACATATCATACACCCGTGTATAATATTATAATAAACGACTATTCGATCGGTCGTCATTCTAAAAACGGCGATTACGCAAAGTGCTTATTAATATAGTATGATATTGTACTTTATAAATAGACAACGATATACACTCCTATACTTACTATTTTATATAGCATACATTCGTACACATCATAATGTCGTTTAGATGCGATCGCCCAAATCCAATGGCTTTAGGCCGTTGAGATATCACGTGTATACGGCCATAAAACAATTTACTACGATAATGCGTGGTGTATTACATTAAATATTATACTGCATGAGTGCAGTCCCTGCAGTATGCAGATTTACTTGATTATTATCTGTCACGAAAATCGGTCGCGCGAGACAGTTACGATCGTCGTAAATTTGTATATCATGTTGACAAAGGTGGGCATGTTAATTTATTAAAATAAATAAATAAATAGCTCCAATTGCGCGAATACAAGACCGTTAGATGAGAATAGTTAATACGATTAACTCTCCAAGTTTAAAGTTAGGAAGAATATTACTAAATTAACTCAGTTTAGAAAAAAAGTTAATATACTTTTTTAATTAGTACGCTGATCTCATAAAGAGTATTTTGTGCATGTATATACATGATATTAGGTATTTTAAAAAAAAAGCAGTAATATTAAAGTATTATTACCAGTATTAGATTATTTTTTATTTGAAACTGTGTATAAAGTAATATTAATATGTATGTAAAAAAACCATTAAAACACGAAAATTTCAAAAAAACATTTTTAATTTTAACTCGTTGTATTATTTTTAATGGTTACTAAAAAAACCTAAGTTATTTTAACATCCAATTATCAAACTAGTTAAGCTCTTAAGTTAATTAGAAAATGAAACAACCACAGTTAAGTTAATACGCCCACCTTTTATGTATTGACGACGAGTAATAAAATATATATCGTTCAATACGGTCCCGAGTTCTAAATATACAATCGATTGTCTTACATAGAGGCGATGAGGGGAGACGAATCATCATCACTCGGCGAAATTATGCAATATTATATCCTGTAAGGGTCATATACAATATTATTGCTACAGCAATGTCCACCGTGAGATTTGAAATAAAATCGCATACGAAATTCACCACCCCGACAGGACTGTCCTCGAAAATAAAAATATAAGTTCCGTAAACAGGACGCAGCAAACCTCTGTAATACAACATTTTTAAGTTGTATAAAGTTTGATTTAATATTAGAACTCAGTGGACTCGCATACTTTTTCGCTTTAATAACGTGTTAAATGTAATAAACTAATATACTTATTTTAAGTATTTTATAATTAAAAAAATATATATTCGAGAGAAGTTGCAAATTATTTCAATATTAAAACATCACATAGTATTTTTAATTAAAAATAATTAATTGTCCGCTTTTGGTGAAAACCGTTCACCTACATTTTGAATATTTTGCCTGTAATTTGATAGACCGTTTCCGCGTTCATAAAAAAAAGTCATGGCACGTTGTTGTACATTTTAATAATAATTCTTACTGAAAATTGATAGGCCGTCTATTTTCGGATATAGTAAAAATAATAAACCATTAGCGAAGATAAACCTTAATTTTGAATCTTACTACAGATGATAATACCTTATTAATGTGAATAATATTTTGACGTCAATCCAAACATAATTTTGTTTTCTCGTATGTATTATTTCAATTATGATATAATATTAAATGAAAATAAATTATCTAAATAGTCTATTATAATAATATTATAAATAGAACTTAATAACAGGAATATATTTTTTAACATAATATTACGTTAACGTTCTAAAGTGCACTACCGTATAACATTGTAATAATATTATATAATATTATTATCAAATAAATTGTCGAGGAACAAAGTACATAATATGTATTTCAATATATTAAAATATTATTTTTTGTACACACCAACGCGACATGACCTTTTTAAAAACGTCTTGCACAAACTGTCGGTAAAATTACCGTCGGACTTTACCGAGACCAACGGTTCAAACCACGGTAACCTCTGCGGTATTCTCAGGGCTTTCGGATCCCAAAACCGGTTCGATTCGGTTCGGTCACTTCCGATAAATAACAATATCGTTATGAACGTTAAGTCGGCGGCGGTCATGACACCCGTTTTTGCTTTACACCATATCATTGGTGTGAAGACGTTTCATTTCCAAACGGTTTCCAGTCTTCTACCGAATTTATAAGGCGAAATGATAATGTAGACGTTTTCGCTGTACAGCGTGCTATATATCGTACAATATTTACACGCAAACTCAACCGCGGAGAGAGTTATGTGTCGTCAGCGGCGGCGGCGGCGGCGGCGGTCGAGCCGAGCGTGCACCCCGCGCGAGGGCGTATATAACCTCGCGGTGGTCCCACATCATCTTTGTGCCGCCGAAATCGATTTGACCTGTAGCGCCCGCCGACATCCCTTTCGGCCGTCGCCGCCGCCGCCGCCGCCGTCGACGCGTATATATTATATTATTATTGTGTACGTGTACAACTTTAGATTTCAGCCGCCGCCCGCCATCGTTCGTTTTTTCACTCCTACTTTTTTTCCGCCCTTTTTTACTGATCGCAAAGTGCTGCAGCTTAGAAGAACATAACGCGCCCAAATGTTGCATAATAAAACAACTACCTATACGCGTGGTTTTTAACTTTACATTCGGATTAAAACGCAGGCGATGATAACCCGCAGATCATAATAGTAATTATAATAAATAATAATCTGCATTAGATTTTATTAGCATTAATCGTAAATTAAACCTATACATTATCCCGGTCAAAAGCGTGATCTACAAGTGCCTAAACGTAGTTTTGTGATCCATTTTAAATATTTTCGTGATCTTTTGCACTGAATCTAGTACAAAATAAATCGTATAGTATACTAAAAAATTAGGTGTTTTACCCAGGTTTCTCGCCCCTTTTTATCTCTAATTCGATTAAATTTGTTCAGTTATTCTAAATCTGATTTTTGGAATTTTTTAGTATATTTAAAAATAAGTTCCATTTGAGGAGTATTAAAATACGAACATTTTTTTCAAACGAGATAAACCCTTGAGAAGTTTCCGATTTATTTAACTTTATATACTTAAGATAATATGATATTATCTAATATCTATAATACTAGTATATAGTCTGTATAATATATATAAATAGTCTATGATATTTTATAATAATCCAGATACCTGCTATGAGTGCTATGGTTGTATAAAAAATAAAAATTTTATGTAAATTGGTAAATTTAATGTTTTTCTAATCATGTTCTTATTAGGTACTTCATATTATTCAGACGATTATCACAAATTATAAAATACTATAATAAATTAATTAATATAGTTTACTTATTATAATAATTGTTAAATAAATTTAAAAATATTATTAAACAATTATATCGTTCTTTATCTAATCAGTGAAATGTAATTTTTTTCTCAGATACACATAAATAAATATTACATAAGTAATAATGTTATACTTATCTACTATATTTTATTCTTGTTCTATTTTCTGTGTAAGCATATAGCCTATTATTCTTAGTACATAATGTTTAATAACTCGGAAACTACTTGTTTAAATTTTTATTTAAGTATGTACATATCTACATTACCAAAAAAAAAAAAATGTCTGCTGATTATTTCACAATAGTAAAAAGAGTATTTCTCATAAATCTTTCAAAGATTTCTTAAGTATTTAAAAATTTGGCCTTTAAATACATTTAAAAATTCCAAAATATCAAATTTTGAATAACTACATTATTATTGAAAAAAGAGGGCGGGTATACTTGGTGAGTCGTTCTGTTTAATACTTTTTATAAAATCGTCGACAATATGGCAATTTCGAATGATTCTAATTATATATATTTATCCTATGCCACTAACTGCAGTGGTATTCAGGTAATCGGTGAGGCATGCTATTTGTTTTTTTTCTACGTTTTAATTTCGTATTAGCCACATCAACTAACTTCCATGAGGATGCGACGTTTTGAGGTCCAAAAACGATTTTAATTGCGTTAAATTACTCACGACACTGCACTGGTGATCAAAGGCGTTTCTGGAATGGACATCGGTGAAGAGGGATAATCGAAAAAAACCGTATACCATAATATTATTATACGGTTTAATGCCTGGATAAAAGTCAATTTATATACCTTTATAGTAACCTACCAATAATGAAAACTTGTTTTTGAGATCAAAAAAACGCACCGTTAATCTGACTACTCTGCTAAAGAAAAAATATTTTACACGAATAAAAAAACCGTAATTTTCCACGAAATAAATAGTCGAAATATAAAATCTGGATTTTTAAAAATATACGGATAAAAAGTGACAAAATCGTTTGACGTCAATCCATTCGAGACTATTTATTTTGTCAAATGTAAATATACGGAAACCAATATATATATATATATATAGATATTAGGGTATTGCCGTACTTTTAAAACTTTACGGAATTCGATAGCAGTTTTTGTGTTTTTCAAAATAAAATAAATAATGATTTAGTATATATACTGGCATATAGTATTATGACGTTGGAATCACAATAATAGTATATTATTCTGTACAATATTACAATATTATCGGTAATTCTTGGCAGTGCCTTCCTGCAAGATTTTGGATTCACGGGAAAAACAACTAAAGTCATAAGAAATTTACTTCAATTTTTAAATACTCATACAAATAGCATATACTTACTAAACATTTGATTAGGTGTTACAAAGTGTTTCAATTGGTAGGCGTGATGGGTGAATAAATCGGTGGATCACGCGTTTGACCAGTATCAATGATTATATTATATAAATCGAACCCAACAACTACTTATAATTGTATATTGCAGTGATGCTCGAGTTCGGAGTTTCTATAATATGCATTAGGTATTAATAAAATATTTTTATCAAATGAGTTTACAATACAATTAATTTAAATAATAACAATGATAATAGAAATAATCAGTTTCACAACAAAACGTTTTGTTAATCGCTGCAGTCGTAAACCGAACTTTTCGTTCACCGCACGCCACGGTATGTAATATTAAATAAAAATCGAAAATTGCTTCATTTATAATATATTACATTATTTACTCCGCGGCAGATCGATGTTATTAAAAACGAGCCTGTAACGCCTATGCCCAGCTATCTTTATTACAATTTAAAGTTGGCGGTGCGTCATGTTCGCTATACGCGGAGATGATGTATGTTTTTATCACTATTCATATTATAACAGTGCGATGCAGTATATAATATGTCTCAGATGACATAGTGGCTTTTAGTCTAAAAAACGTTGACATCACGTGACACATTAAGTGTGCAGACTTAGCGCCAGTTTTTCTGTAAACCTGAAAACTGTCTGTACGAAGAAAGTGTTTATTATATATTATAAAAACGGATTTTTTTTTTTCGTATCATATTTTACACGTATACCATAGATAGAATATTAAACCAGCCAGAATATAATGTACGTGGTTGATTTATTTTTTATAAGATATTCAACTACACAGAGGTACTTATATTATATTATCATGTAGGTATTAAAATATTATATGTATGTCTCGTAAATTTAAAAAAAAGCAATTTTACAATGAGAAAAAACGTCCCAAGGGAAATGGGAATTATTTTAATTTCATTCGTGAAAATAGAATGTTGCAATAAAATAATCAGCTACTGGAAAATAAATTCTATTCACGTTTATATGATAACTGATATATATAACTACTATATGAATATAATGTTCCCAATATAAAATCTTTTAAATGCATATAAAACTTCAAATAATTCATATGAAAAAAATCTTTGATTATAAAAATAAGTAATGAATCATATTATGTCCAACATGAACCTATTAAAATCAAAATAACTGAAAATCACCATTTTAATTAATTAACCCTTAAATTTGAATTTAACACAATACATATTATAATAAATTATGAATATAATAAATATTCTTAATATTATCTTTTCAAATCAAATCGTAACCATTATTTTATTTGAGAACCATTTTATGTATAATGTGTACCTTTGTAATGTATTTCCATAAAACGCTATAATTATATTAAAAAACGAATACAAAAATAATTTTAATATTTTAATTGCAAAAAAATACTTCAAATGTAAAAATATGAAAAATATTAAATTATGTTACCAAATTAAATATCGTATATTATTGAAAGTTACATCATCTTTCAAAAGTTAAATCTTGCGAAAAGAGAAAAAATAAATTCGCTACAAATCGGTACAAATTTACAGCCATTATAAATATCAGCATTGGATTAATATTTGTTTCAATTATATATATATACATATATATTTTTTTTTTATATACAGTATACTAGTTAATATATTTATTACGAGATCACCATATTATAATAAATCACTGTTATTTATGTGTTCAGAGTTAAATCTAATTTTCCGCAACTATCCACGGGATGGAAAACTATCGTTGCATATGCGATAGTAATAATACACTGCAGTTTACCGTTAACGACGGTTTCGTTTTCACAAATTGAATTTATGACTCGGTTATCGATATTATATTAAACGGAAAAAAATTATTAGCGTCTAAAATCGATTGTCGCGCATTTGATATTGCTCATAATATCAAAATTAAAAATATGCAAACAAAAAACGGTATAGTCAGTGTTTGCATCCATCTCTTGAGCTTTTAAAAAATTAGTATTAAATCACAATAAAAAAAAAAATGCACTACCTTATAAGATATGTCACATAGCCTCGCAGTACAACACAGTGTATTTGGTATACGTACATGCAAGGCCGTACATGGAACGAATGACTAAGGGTTCACCTACAACCACTACTCACCGCACACACAAAAATGTTTTTCTCGAATTACGTAAAATTATAATTTTCGCGTTACAGTACATAGGTTTCCCTTAGCGCCCAATTAATAATTATATAATTATGTTACCGTAGCAACCTCATTAATTATACCTTTTCCTCTTAATAATAATAATAATAATATTATATTTGTATTAAATAAATTCGAATTTGTTTCATACTATAATATAGTTATATTAGAATTGGGTTACCGGTTAGTATTAATGTTGCTATGAATTTTGAAATTAATACATTTAGTTGGGATTATAATAATTTTTAAATAATACCTCCCGACAATCCGTTCCAAGTACGGCTTTGCATCCGTTAATAGACATTGTGGATAAGTACGGTTACCAATACACCTGTCTCGTCTATACCTACTCCCTTTAGAAAAATTTAAAAATAAACATATCAAACTATATCTATGTACTTGTTTTAATGTACCGAATTTCAGGTACGCCAATTGAAGTCGGTGTCACCATGTACGTGTTGAGCATCAGCTCTTTGTCAGAAGTCAAAATGGTACACACAAAATATTAACACAACACAAAACAATCATGATTTTTTTTTTTTATTATTTTTTTTTCTGCCTATACATAATAATATATAGTGTATTACAACAAACATTTTTTTACGCGTCATTCTGTATTATTAAAAATAAGTAGTGTCTATAAATATTTCTTAAATAAGAGTTGCGTGGTGTTTTGTACAATACAATTATTTAATTTTATAATAATGATAATATTGTTATATATATATATATTATTTTATTTAAAGAAAAAATAAGTCTTTTTTTGCGATTGCAATCTTCTTTCCGCTTTGTATTACTTACGTATTATTCTCCGCTAGAAAGAACGCTATAGAAGCACGCTGTAGAATCGTCGAGCATTTGATTTAGGCGTATTTTAAGACGTAAAACCAATTCATATTGATTTAGTACAATTAATCATACACCGGTTTAAACATGATATACATACCTGTACATATAGATTTCAAATACTATCTATAAATGATCTAAATCGAAAGTATGACTGTCATGCCCATTATGTTGTTTGCTTTTTAAAACGTATTTAATCATTACTTTTATTACAATAATTACTGAGCTCATAAATAAGTACAATTTGCTTACTTGATAGATAACACAAATTATAAATGTACAAATGGCATACTATATATATTATACTTCTGACACGTCAAGAGTTAGTTATATTAGAATCGGGCAATTATACGATTAATCATTTAAAAGAAAAATACTTAGCAACATAATTTATTATAATAACGATATTAGTTGTAGGCAATGTTGTGCATCTTCTAAGTAGATAAATATTAATCCGTGTATCTTAAAAATAATTTAAAGTATTTTTTTTTTATTTATTTAAATAAAATGATTATCTGAAATAAACTATTTAGACGATTAAATAGATTTTTTTGCAAGTGATAGCACAAACGCACAATACATAATTTAACACACTGCATTATTTTTAAAGAAATCATCAATGCATTAATAAAACTCTGCAAACGGCCGGCGCTGACATCATATCGTCTTAAAATAAAAATGAAAACCATTACTATTTATTTATTTTATTGTTCACTGATATATATTTTATTAGTTTAATTATTGTGCAATTTTTTGACTTGTGTGCATAACACGTACCAACCTGTATATCTGACTCGTAGAACATAATTTTTTTTTCTCATATTTGTGCGCAACGTAATTATTTTTGTTTTTTATTTTTTTAAAGATATAAATAATAATAATAACACATTTTCCTACAAAACACAATATACAAACACACACGCGTGCACGCATATAATATTACACACACATATATTACATCTATCACGAATAAACACATTTAACATGATAAAGAAAAAGAAAAGCTACACGTATAAAACGGTGTCACGTGATCGCGTGCAAATAAATTTTCCCGGCTGGGTGGCCGAGTGGATATTTCAAGCGCACAAATAAAAACGCCAAGGTATTTAATTCTGCCTTCGCCCTATACCTGTACAATATTATATATATATACGAGTACATAATATATATATATAATATGTATATGTATACACACGGCGATGTCTGGCACACGCTATATACCTCGACGCCCCCGAAAACATTACAGGTGTCAGGTCAACGACTATGAACGCTAAAAAAAAAAAAAAAAAAAACTTTAGCAACAATCGCTCCATATTATGTACATGCAATTTGTGCGTTTATCATAAAAGCGATCGCAAACTTTGAATTTTTTTTTTTTATCGTTATTACTCTTTCCGCGTGATATACGAAATTATTATTATCACTTTCGACTGCGATCATTCAAGTTCACATGTTATTATTATTATTATATACATTATATTATACTTACCCGCGTATACATTATAATGTACCCACTATTATTATTATTATTATTATTGCGACGTATATAGTAGGCAGTAACATTATGTACTGTATATATTATCGTAATAAAAAACATACACACACGCCACGACACGATAAAAACTTGATTTTTTTTTCACAGTAGGTAATTCACCTTCCGAGAACAATATTTATTGTTATTGTTTCCCGTACGTATAGGTACGATATAAATTTATAGCGATTCACTATTTTGACGGTCTCCGTTTTTGAATTCGTACACATACCTAGACGACTTTTATGGTATAGGAAATGTTTTTATAGAGCGTCTATGACGTTGTTGATCAAAATATTATTACATCTGATGACATTATGTAAAGATTCTAAAGTTAAATAAATATATTTCAATATTATGAACTATCAAACTTATATTTTACTAGAAACAATCAAAAGTTTTTAATTCGTTATTTTGATAGATATACCTATATAAAAAACTATGCTCATATTGTAAAACTAGTATATTTCATTTTTTTCTAAACATTTAGTATTTATAAAATATATCCATATAATACATCATAATTTTTAGCATGAAAAATTAATCAATTGAAGTCTAATAAAATTAAATTTAAAACAAGTAAATTAATTTAACTTCTTAAAATGAAAAATAAATTTGTTGATTTCGCGTTAATTAAAAAAAATTATGTTACGTTAATAGTTAAAGTAACTTGTTAAGTTAAAATAAATTTAACTTTTTAACTTGTTATTTCCAGCCATTTTATTTAATAATATTGATATAATATTATCATAAAATAATAATCTTTTTAAGTATACTAGAGCGGAAAATTATAAAATGTTTGTACAAACCCCTCGTCAACAATAACGTCGAACTATAATATAAGTTTGTGCGTGTTATACATTATTCTTTGCAGCGTCGATGAATTAACTTTAACTAACAGTAAGATATATATATATCGTTATTTTTATTTTTATTTTTAAATGATAAGATTATAATTTCGTATAATAATTTAAACATTAAAATTATATTATACATAAAAAAAAAATAAAAGGCAATTCTGACGAAATATTCTTGTTGAAAAATCGAATGATATAATAAAATATGTAATTATCTTTAACTACAACAGTGTACCTCGCGTGCTAAATGACTCACATTACAGCCAGTTATAATAAAATTAATACCTATAACGATTCCAAAATATTTCCATCTACAGTCGAGTAACACACGAATATTAAGTGAAGAAATGTATTATTCAAACGGTAGAAACGCTTTGTTGTTAGTGTAGTAGGGTTGTTGAGCACGCAATATATTGCATAGTTGTTTCGCGAGTCGTTATTATCATTGTTTTTATTTTATTTTTATTGTTATTTATCTTTTCAATTGTCCTCTCTGGAACAAAACGCGTACGATATATGATGATAGCATACGTACATAATAAATTATAATAGTGAAGGCTGCAGTGAACAATAAAACGCATATCATATTATAATAAACATAGGTAAACGTAGTAATAGTTCGCTTTTATATAATATTATAAATTGTAATATTACGTAGTAAGTTTAGGTCTGTGCATACAATTATACAGAGTAATTTACCAATGATGTTTGCCCACTTTTCTCCTTCAGTAATGTAGTTGTTCAAAATTCGTTTTTTGGAATTTTTGAATACACACAAAAACCACATTTTCTAATTCTCGAAATTGTTTGTACTACATAAGTAGTACGTGACGGAGTTACATACTTCTGTTTTTCAAATGACAACTTACTTTCCTAAAATATTAACATATCAAAATAAAAATTTGAACGAGTATTTTTTGTTATTTGACTTTGTGTGCTAAGAATAATAGATTCATGATAGGTTTCCAAGATATGACATTATGATGGCGTAGTGTAATTGTAATAAACTAAATATTATGTGTTATGTTTTGGTAAAACCATTTTTAAGAAATATTATTCTTAATATCAATATTTTAATAACCAAAAAAATATTCATCGATATTTTAAACTAGGTACATTAAAATTTTCAAAATAAACTATTCGCTAAACAATTTACAATAAGAAAGCAAGTTTTTATTCGAGAATTTGTATCACTACAAAAAATTTGCTTAAGTAGTACAAAAGATCTCAAAAACTTGAAAATATAGTCTTTAAGTTTATGATTTGGAAATGCTAAAATAAAAATAACTCGAATAATTATATTATTAAAGGAAAACGTTGGATTGAACATGTTTGATGAATCACTCTGTATGTTACAAAAACGTTATAATGTTATAGACTGTAACGTTTTACGCTTTTGTGTATCGCGGGGATACATTCTCTAAATGCTGAGCGTTTGATCGTCACTATACTAAATAAATATGTAGCGATGTAGATATTTATAATATATAGTAATATAGCTGTTGTAAAATTAGAAAACATCTAAAAACAGTTAATTTTGAAGCATAAATTAGGACATAATAGTAAAAAAAAAATGGGACATTAAACATTGTTTGACTACACGAGCACTAACTGCAATTATTGAACAAGTAAGGGCGACCACATATTCTATTTAAAACGGAATTGTCCCTTTTTTTAGTATAGTATTTCCTTATCCCAACAAACTGCTTGGACAGGATGCTTTTTGTTCCGTCCTGTTTTAACCCTGTTATCTCCTTATATCATACTTACTATAACTATATGCATAAAAAGAAAATTCTATAAACTAAAAAAAATACATATTATTGGTGTATAGTCCAGTGTAATAGTATAAGCTTCCCACTTTCCAACAAAGTGAACTTTTACGCAAAATGTAAAAGGTATAAATTATTTTCAACAAATATCATTAATAATATAAAAATAATAATAGTAAAAAAAAATTATACACATACAATTGTTAGAGGTTTCATTTTCAAACTGTGCCAAAATCATTTGTCCCGGTTTTTTTTTACATAAAACAGAGTCACCCAATAGTGTTGTTTCAATTTTCCTTGTTGTGGGAATAAGAATTTTGACATCTAGTCAAATTACCAAACATATTCGTGGAAAACCCACTCACTAATATTCTTTGACTCATTATATTGGCCGTATACTACGAAAACAATTTAAACCACAAAGATACGAAAAGATATGAAAACGTCTGCAGTTCAGTCTTCTTTGATATCTATCTCCTTCTCTACTGTGTAATTAGGCAAGACTTAGTACAAAAAATATACCCCTACGAGTCTCGATACGCTATAGAATTAAAATTAAGCAATCGTTCCAGCTCACAGGACTTAGATTGGTCGTTGTACACGTCCAATATTGTCTAAGTTCGTTGTCAATAATTTATAAGGCCTCTATTATACAGTTCGTCACTTTGCGCGGTAACATCGCCGCTTCTGTTCAAGTTTACTCAAGTTGTAATTGTAACTTGGCTAATTATATTTTCAGCCAAAGTTAATTCGCTCTTTCCATACATTTTTACAGAGTTGAATAAATACATTATTATACTAACGCGATAACAACACTGTAATTTCTTCAACAACCTACCCTGCTATCCAAACGCGAGACTGACTGCTAAGCGTCTCGAAAATAAATGTATAAATAAGCGTACCGAGGGATCACTACAACGCTCATGTCGACAATAATTAAATTATTATCAGTATTACCACTGTATTATTTATAGATACTATTAGAACGATGGTGTCGCGATGTTTTCAAAAAGTTACGACACTTTGTCATTGAGTTATAGCGATAAGTTACAGAAACTACGCACGTTATCTTGTTATAATAATAATAATAAGAAGAAGAAACCTAATTATTGTGCTGTAGACTTTCTACGGTCGAGATACAAAGTCGAGCATGATAACCGTCAATTGCGCACTTAAGGCGGATAAATGAAAATTGTTTCTTTTTTTTCGAGTTCTATTTGTGTCAATTAATCCATTTGAAATATCGTTATAAAACTTGTACAACAAAATTAAATCAATTAATCCAATAATTGTAAATTGTACGCACAATAGTTAATTATTATATATCATATTATTATTATAGGTATAATCAGTCGAATGTGTACTATGTATATTAATGTATAGGATTAAATAATTAAAAAATTAATTTAAATATTAGTGTTATTAAAAAATAATAATACAATTATATTAAATAATAAATTGTTATAATTCTTGAACTAGATGTTTATTTATTTTAAAATACATAATATATAAAATAATTTCAAGATGATATGTTAAGTTGACATAATTTTTTTTTTTTTTTTTAATTGTTTATTTATCAATAAATGCTTGTAAACGACGCGTGTTAAGACACTCGAAATACATACTCAAACACATATTATTATTTTGTATAGTGCACAAATGCGACGGATCTCGAGTTCAACCGGATTTTCCCTCTCAGCAATGCATTCGTATAAAAATCCGATTTCGATTCTATTTTTTTTTTCTTTTTTTTGCACACCCCCTCGAGAACCGTCGGAATCGAAGACCAACGTGACCCGTATATATTATAATATATTGGTACAGCGACACGAGCGGTTTTTTTATTATTATTACTATTTGTCATGTACACGAATGGTACCGGTGATCCGAAATACGCGTGCGATCGACGACCCTCGCGGGAAACGCGCGCGTGACGTTTACAATACACGACGATATAATAATAACAACCGACAATTTTTTTCCGCAGACGAGCTGAATAATTGATTACTCCGATATAATAAGCTATACCTATATAATAAGCCACCAGCAGAGCTTTAAATCGAAATTATATTTTTCGATTTTAATTTTAAATCGAACTATATCGATATTAGTTTTTTTCTGATTTATTTTTAAGTAATATAACGGTTATATAATTGTGTGTTTTTTTTTCTATAAATATCGCCGTGCTATATAAATTTAATTATTTTCTGATTTATTATTAGATTTTAAGCACAATCGTTCTTTTATTAAATTTAAAACATGATTTTCACATTCTTACAATTTTTATTTGTATTTCTACATATACGCGTTGTTTAGGCGTGCATCATAGGTTCGTTAGCGTGGCAACGCGTAGCTACGAGAATAGCAACATGAAACAAAATAGGTATTAGTTATTATCTATGAATTATTATAATGATAAACTATACTTGTTGGTTTTTATTAAATTATAATTTAAATAGCATGTTTTTTTTTAACTAAAAATGGATTTATTATTATTATTATTACTACTACCATAACACATTAAACATTTTCTTCAATTTAATTGGTTTTTAATTTAAATATACATTTTGAATATCAAAAAAAAAAATGTTTCATTTTGGTATTACTTTTAATTTATAATGCAATTTTTAAGTCTTGACAGTCACATACATAAATACTCGATATAAAGTATCCATTTAGTAATTTTAAATTTTCTGACTGAATTATTCAAACAAAATTGAAATTTGTACAATTAGTTAGTTATTGAGTTATTATGCATTGTGTATTAAGGATAAGAAATCCATGATAATGGGTTTGGATAATGAAATAAATTACTCATTTGAATTTTTAATTAAGTACATTAAAATTTCAAAAAAATGTTTCACTAAATGATTTACAATAAGATAAAGGAAATTATTATTTAAAAAATATAACAAAAATTTTAAGAATATAAATATTAAGCTTTAAATAATCATTGTTTATTGTAAATAAAATTGATTAAATAATTTATTTATCTAAAAATCAACTGCTTTTTTGAATTTCTGGCATAATTATCCATCTATTTTAGTAAAAAGGTATAGGTACTTAAAATATTTAAGAAAAAAACACAAAACTTCATTTCCTCAAATATTTGATTTTTGTAGTTACTACTTTTACCAGTAGCAAGGCAGTAACATACATATTACATTTTATGAATTCGTGCGATTTTTATTTGCCCCTTTGGATTACTATAATATATAACATCCACCTCCGGCGAACGCGTATATACATATGTAGTTAGTTATGTTTTGGTCCCCCGAGGACATGCCAAACCAACCGTGTCCGGACTCTGCGCGGAATGATAAAAAAAAAAAACGGCTTTGCGCCTCGATGAATGTAATAATATTATATTATAGAAAACGCCCTCTCCTCTTACACTATACCTTTTAGACTATACTTGATTAATTCTTTTTAATATTTAAATTATGAAAAAGTAATAACTTAAGGCAGTAAGTTATTACCAGTAAATATAATAAATGTTTTGAAATACAGTACCTTTATAAAACACGAGTACTCTTGGACGGTCTTCGTAAGAGGATAAAAAACGTTTTTTTCTTGCTATATTTTGTAATGGAGAGCTTCATTTTAGTTTGTATTATAAAAGATTTATTTTTTTGGAAATATTTGTATCGATTAATTCTTCGTGCTCGTTGGTGGGATAATCCCGTGTCAATGTGCAGTTTTTTGTTTCGCATAAACCAAAAAGCTTTGAGTACTATGAGCATTAGATCTTATAGGAACTTCATTTGGGGAATTCGCATTTTTTTATTTTCGTCGTGGAATTTCCAGCTCATACTGAGCAATAAGTTTGTGTTAGTTACAATAGCGGTCTTATTATTACTGGTAAAAAGCGTTTATCTGTATGGTCGAGGTGTGGTTTGTAAGGGGTATAAGATTTTCATCCTTTCAAAATATTCAGCAATATCACTAAAAAAAATATTTTGATTACACGTTACTATTATTATATAGTTCTTTTCTGTGGACGCTATTTTATGGACAACATTTACAACGAAAAATTATATTATTACGATTATTTTTGATTTGTTTTTAGAGAGGAGGGACTCGAAAAACTTTTCAGCGGGCTAAACCCCCGTAAAACCGCCTCCCTCCTCTCCCCTCCCCCGATTTTCAGCTATGAGGTCATCGTATAAATCGTTACTCCGTCCGTCAAAAGCGGAGGTTTTTCTATTTATATTCTATAATATTTATAGATATGTATGTGTATGTGTGTGTGTGTATATGTGTGTTTATAAATCAAACGACGGCTATTAACACCGCAGGTACAATAATTTATTATATAATATGTGGACGGGGAAGAGGGAGGACGAACCGCGCGCGTTGGCGCTTCGACGAAAATTGGGTCACGGAAAGGCGCGCACGCGACGCGACGGCGGATTTGCCTTTGTGCCGGCCGTGATTATATTATTATGCCCTCCCGCTCGCTGCAATAATTACGTTTTTCAATTAAACCACGCACGCACCCTATATGGAATAATAATCATAATATAATTCATAATAATATAATATTGTACCTTTT
The DNA here is from genome assembly GCF_020882245.1 of Rhopalosiphum padi. Lineage (NCBI taxonomy): Eukaryota > Metazoa > Arthropoda > Insecta > Hemiptera > Aphididae > Rhopalosiphum > Rhopalosiphum padi. Next base: position 2,284,947 of record NC_083598.1, on the reverse strand, counting down.
ATACCTATTTCGATTATAATATACAACAACGATGCGTCTTTATATTATTTTCAATTATTGTATCTGAAATATTATTATATTATATTAGCATATTATTATTATTTTTTTATATTATTATTATTATTATTATGAATTCGAAGTGTGAAATTCTGCGAATCGCACTACGTTATTATACTCACTTTTCGTCGTCTATGATATAATATAACATAATGTCTGATGAAATCGCTCACTAAACTGTTAAAAAGCCTAGTGGGGGGGGGGCATGATTGGGCCAGGAAAGTGGCTATTCTAAATTTACTCTTGTAATACACTGGTATCATTGGTCCCACAGTTTTTACAAATAATTATAAAATGTAAATAAATTAAAATTCATAAAATTACCATAATTTTTAGTAACAAATAAAGTAACACATCTTTACGACTTTACAAACAAGATTTCAAATGCATTTCTTATTCTCATGATAAATTTCAATTAAAATTATATTTCGATAAACAGTAAGGGTTTTTCGTCAATGAACTCTCCGTTTGCGGTGCATGGTCGAACTGCGTATTAATTTCGCTTGCATGTACTTAATTCACGGGTCCCTTATTGGTTTTCACCGCACGGCTGTAAAATAACACTCGCACCGTCGATGCCGTCGCCAGTCGTACGGTGCACCACCAAATCATATCAGCGAAATTCCAACAGGTTAACGTGATCAGCTGCGCGTCGGTCAGAATATAAAATAACAGAAAACACAAATTACCCAATCCTTACGAAAAACAGGCGTTTCCCGGCAGAAAAAAAATTAATTTATTCGCGCTCGTTTTGTGTAAAGGGGTAACCGTTTTAAACAATATACTCATCCGTCAGTGCGGGGACAAGGATAACGCTCTGCGGCATACCTACAGATTATAATTCCGTAATCCATCTCTCGCAGTACCGCCATCCGTTCTCGGGCCCGTCAAACATATTATATTATATTTCGTTTTATTCGGATCGGTCTAAAAGTATGTAACTAATAATATGTAGGTACTACATTAAAATTAAGTATCTAATACTTAATACACTTAAAATTTAAAAAAAAATTCAAAATTTGACTTTAAAAAATTTCGAAAAATAAATGTATTTCTCAAAATGTGTATTAAACATTTTAAATTTCAATAAGTACTAATACTACCAATGCAAATCATTTTTAGCTATAATAATAAAATATAAATCACGACAGACAATAAACATTAAAAAAACTAATGACAATAATTGTTTCATGTTACTGTCATTGATTAAAATAATAATGACACAGAATAATAAGAAGGTAATTTTAAGAAACACATTTTACACGGGTTCTTGTAAGAGGTGATACAAATACTTTATTTTGTGATCATTTTAGATAGAAAGATAGTAATGTACTATGGAATAATACATAATATTGTAAGTGACCAGTCTCTGGATGATCTGCGCATGCGAGAAATACTTAATACTAAATTAAACATGTGATAATTTACATTACGCATGCGCAGATTGTACATTTCACCGAGAGACTCGTCGTTAATGTCTTAAATTTTCGAGAAATGAATCAATCTATTTTATGCTGTCTAGCATGCACATTACCATGGTAATGGGTGAGTGGGTGACCAACAAGCTATATGTATTTGAAAGCTGTGATATATTTTTTCAATTATATTTACAACATCGGGTTAATTCATGTTTCTGTTCACTATCGTAAATGTACTTATAATCATATTATTATATACACACACATACACGCCGCATATAATATAATAGATATATGATGTAAACTATTATCATTACAAGAGGGTACCTTACCAGGCACGCTCATTTCAATTTTTTTCAAATTCCGATTATCGGAATTATATCTTCGAAACCTATATATCATGAATATATTATATTTATTAGTACACAAAATTAAATTAGTTATTTAAAACTATTCGTTTTAATTTAATTTTAGATACAAAATCAAAATTTTCAAAAAAGGCAGCATCTGATTTACTGTTTACTGAAAAAATAATGGTGATAGTCATTTTGGAAAACAGATTTTAATATCTATCATATGGCCAACAAGTACACGTAACAATTCAAAAAATCAGAATTTGAATAAATTTATCGTTGCAGTGAAGAAGTGAGGGGGGAGGGTGAGAACGATAAACGGACCACACCCTGTATATAATACTACACGTTCTACGAACACGTGAAACACGCGCGTAGGTAGCCAGGTAGGTGTATATATTTCGCGAGCCGGTCTAATGTAATACGCGATGCACCAGTAAACCTTAATGGTTTTGCATTATTGAATGCGTGTACATCGTGTTTGGTATTCATGGGGTTTCCGGACGCGGCCGCCGGAGTGACTGGTGGCTCCGCCGCCGCCGCCGTAAACGCGCGTGCGAATCCGCGAGCATGCAAAATGTATAAAACCTTACGTTCTTTGAATACGTTATCAAGGGACGTTCATAATTTTAATCCAATTCGGCGACGGAGAGGAACTGAACGCGCGTGTATATCATGGTATATAATGTATATATAATAATAATAATAATATGTAAGAAGCCAAGAGGTACATAATATACAGCAATGTATAGATAATCGTGTGTCAGCTCTTACAGTGTACACATACAGGGCGATTCATTTATCGCACTCGTCCCCCGATGTCTGTCTCGTAACGTATTATTTATTTAAACTCTGATTTTTGGAATTTTTAAACACAATATTATTTTCAAACTCTTGTAAATTATTTAATTGTACAACATTTTTGTACATTTTGATATACCTCTACCTAATCGAAAATTCGAATAAATGGCTTGGCAGCTATTAAAATATTGACACAAGGATAAAAAACAGAAAAATTATTTTTCACAATTATGAAATATATGTCAATATGTCATATATATGTTTTAATACATGGACCGTTTTTAAAAATTACAAATATTGACGGTTTAATATTTAATTTAATTAATTTCTAAATCTTTTAAATCTTCGCAGCTTGTATATCTTCCAAACTCGTTATCATAGATCTATGATATTATCCTTAATACTCAATGTTGAATAACTTAAAAACTATAATTTTTTAAATTTCGATTTAGATATATCATGCATATGATATGTCATTGCATAAATTTTCCAGATTCGAAATATTGGATTTTGAATGACTGGATTATTGAAGAAAAAGGGGGGTGAGCATTGGGCATCCTGCAGATAGCATCCTGTATATTGTAGTTATTATCATATGATATATATATGAACTGAAACTTCGTGCTTCTCGGTCTGGTCACAACCCCGCGCAACGCCTCTCGTTTTTCCTCGTACACCGCCACTTCTGTCTTCAGGCAACCAATCCCGTGCTGTTATTTCGGCGTTACGCGACCCGCAGCGGACAAGCCGTGTACTCTTTTTGCAGACTCCGATCCAGCAGATCGTTATTATTATTATTATTAGGGCGTGGATTTTAATGAACTAAAAAACAAGGAAAATGCATGTAAAAAACGCTTAATACACAAGTAATACAAAAAAACTATAAAAAATGCTATTAAATTTTTTTCTTACATAAAGCAAATTAGCATTATTGCGTTTGATGCAATTTTTAAATTAAATGACCGTTTAGCTATCTACGAATATGTGCTCGTATGTTAGATTGCATCCTTATTCCCCATCCTCATACACGTGAAAACAATTTTGTTTGACAGACCATCGAACAGCCACTGCTGACATTCACTGATGCATAAGTAAAATCTTGTACGTATTAAAAATAATGATATGATAAAGCTAAATAAAAAACATTTAGTTATTATTATTATTTTTTTTAAATACTGTACCAATTTAAAAAAAAAATCAAACTTTACGTTTTATTTTCAAATATTTTGTTATTTGAAACAAACTTTTTACTTGTGAAGCAATTTTTTTAACATTTATAAAAATAATGGTATTTAAATCCATGCCCTAGTTATTATAATAAACGTACTATAATGATTGGACGTCCAAATAAATATCATGTTCGACAAGCGGCGTACGTACTTGTTATTTTTGTTCTAAACCCGCTTTCAATGACAGCGTGATCTTATCAATAATATTATCAACACGATTCCAGCATAATATATATATTTTGTTAACAATAACAGTATACCGAATTAAACTTTACGTGATGTATTATATCTATATCATTATATCGTTTAAATATTTAACAATACAAATCACAGACGTAGCGGTTAGGTCCTATATTATTATATTGTTGGCGAAACGTTCGATAACATTTTCAACAATTCTATTCGTAATAACATGATGTATTGTTATAATACGAACGACCATTAAATATTTATAATATGTCAGTCTGCATAGCGTGCTCAAGAATGTCGAATGACTGCAGTGTGTACACGGATTCAATTACTATATGTAATATTTAAATCAATCTACCATACCCATCTGACTTTACCACGCCCTCGATCTTTGTCCGATTCAGTTAAAAAAAATTAAAATGCAAATTTCGATAAACGGTTACAGTTTATACAAATCAAAATCGTTATAGAACAATTACAATAATCTAACTCACCGATAACCGTCTTCGTATTGCTCTTATACGGATGCTTCTGAAGTCACTACAGCCAATAAGCTAAAAATAAAAAAAAACGTTTAGATTTTAGGTGCAAATTATTTTGAACTCTGAGACGCTCGAGAATCCTCCCGTCACATATATATAATTTTTCCGATCAATGCAGTAAATTAAAATCACAAAACCTTAGTATCTCAACGATAGTTTTGCCATTTAAAATTTTTTGCGTTTCTAACCATGCAATTTTCACTATTATGGTTACCTACTTTCGTGTTCTTTTGGGTGTGTGTAAGTATATATTATGACATGACTATAATTTAAGGCATTCGTGTTACGTATACCGATCGAAATCGTGTACCTATCAATATAGAGTTATGCGTGCACGCGTATAATTATAAAACATTAATCAATGTTTTCATGAGCTTCTCACGAGTCACGACAAATAGGAAGCTGTTAGTTACTGTCGGCACCGAGCACTACGGGTATATTATATTATACCTATATGCGTGTACATTTAATACCTTATATTATACAATATTTACTGCAGAAACTAAATCATCGGCTATATTTAATAATATGATATAATAGTATATTATAGTTTATTACCATAAATATTCAACGATATCGGTATAGTAACAAATATTTGGCCCTATGACATAATTTTAGAATTTGACAATATATTATTTGAATTCAATTTTATTAAAATTACTGGGTTAGGTTCTGGAATTAGCGAATTTGAATATTTTAATTCGATGAACACAAAACTTCGATTCAAATTTCAAGAATAAAATAAACTTGAGCCACTTAAAACTAATTTGGAAAATGCTATATGTTGGTACCAAAATTATAACAAACCGCCAATATAAATTAAATTATAATAAAATAATTATGTAGGTTAAAATTGTATTAAGTCCCCGATGAAATGCCAAATTTTTAAATTTTTATCACAATACAAGTACAAAATATCAAAAACTCTTGAACAATACGCTATGTTTAAAAAAAAAAATTGTCATTCATTATTATATTATATATATTATAATATCTTAGGTAATATAATGTTTTGGTGAATACGGCCCTTTTACATCCGATTAAAAAGATTTAGATTTCGTGATAATTGTTCAACAATCAGTTTTTGGGATTGATATTATACTTGTTCATTAATACAGGAGTAGTAACATGCATAGACAGGTATCTATTGACAAACATTTGCACTATATATCCAGACATACGAAATAAAAAAAAAGTTAAATTTTAAATTATATACGGTTTTTAGAAAGTAATTTCCCGGAAATCGCTTTTCCCAACGCTTTTAACGTGCACGGAAACGATATGTGATAGAGGTATCCGCGTGTCATTGACAGCATTCGCTCCAGTTGTTTGTGGCAGTAGTGTATACAATTATTAATATAAAATTTGCGTATTATGTATTTATATTTTAATAATAATGATCCATTTAACGTCAGAATCGCTCCGTATAATATATTTTTGGGTTTTTCGCATTATTTGATAAATATCGAGTAGCGTGATGAGTTAATCTTGTTTTGGAATAATATCGTTATCGTCAACGTCAAACATAAATTCCACTTTCCCACTCTAAACTCATATAGTGTCGCTGCAGGTGTCAATTTTTGTAATTAAAAAGCGATATTAAGAATTATCCAAAATCATTTTGAATCAGACTTGAAATTATATCAAAAATATATTTTTAAATCGTTAATATCGTTTTAATGACGAGTTTCTTACGTTAAACCGAGCACTCAGTATATGTGAATTCGTATGTTATGGTCGTGGCTCAGGAAAACGTCGTAAGAACGCGTTATTTATACGCCACACACACACACACGATTTATAACACGACCGTATGTACACGGTACACGTTACGAGTTGTACACCGAAGCGAACCAGCTCAGCTCGGTAGGAGTATATCATAACATGCACGTGTGTGTTGGTGTATTATACTGTATTATATCCGTCGAATTCGTGTGTATATGAAGGGGCGCCGTCGCGACGGGGTTAGAAAAACATGACCTACATATAATAATATACTATTTATATATAAACTCGTGTACACACATATATATATATACAAGCACGGAAACATGAGTACCACGCGACTATTTACAACCCTCTGCGAAGAAATTCCCGCCGTACTACTCTCCACTACAACTATTATACACACACACACACAAACGTCCATAAGTACACATCACGTGTACACTGCTCTTACCGAGTCCGTTTTCGGGGCCAACGATCAATTATACATTACATAATATATATATTGTACGCGTTATTTCGACCACACTCTCCGGGACGGAAGACATTCCGCAGAGATCATATTATTATTATTATTATTATTATGTGTGGGAAGAGTCGTACACAGTATATTATATGTGTGTGTGTGTGTGTGTGTGTGTGTGTGTGTGTGTGTTTATTATATTGCACAGAACCAATGACTCTCGGTGTGCTGCTGCAGCCCCGAACGGGATTCTATTAATTGTATGACGTGTGTGTGTGTATATATATATATATTATGTATAAAGTGAAGGATCGTTTAGGTAGAGAAGTGGTGATGGCATGCCAGGCAGGCAGGATATTAATAATATTTAGTCCTTCAACCCACCGCGCCGTGTTATTAAAATTCCCCACCGTCCACTATACGATATGTGGGTGTGTGTGTGTGTGTGTGTGTGTGTGGGCGAAAGTATGGCGTGGCGTACACGCGAGCGGAGACTTCAGTTCGGCCGGAGGACGCGGAGGTAATTTTATCTGCACAACGGTCTCGGCGAACGTGCGCCGTTTATTAATAACACAAATTAATTCATCCGTATACACGACCACTATACGACCAAATTGCCTATACCCCATATAACCCGCGGCTACCATCAGCCATAACGCAAGAATCGATTTAATATTACAATATCCAACAGCGTGTATCATTTCCGTTGATTAAACTCCGTGTTTTCGAATACCCGTGTAATAATATCATAATACGATATAATTATTTTGGCGTACCGCGTTAATTATAAGTCAGAGTTCAGGACAATTATAATTAGTGTAACGTTAAAAATAAATACTAAAAAAATACGCTTTAAATACCCGCAAAAATCTAATAGTTCTAATACTGCTGTAGCAATATGCGTTATATTATTTTGTAACAAATACATAGTACCTACCTAATAATAATATTATATATTTTAACTTTTAAGAACTATATTATTATTAAACGCCTACACGTCGGTGTACCGAAATTGCCTATACACAGTGCCGGCTAATGTGAATACAACAATATTATATTAATAATATCGGTAATAAAAATAATTTATAACACTGTTATTTTCTTAGCACGTTAGGTCACCATAATATTAAAGTCACACATTTAGGCTGATTTACGTGGTAGGTACCGTATAATTTCTAAAAATTATACATTTTCATGAATAACATTTTAATATTACGCCTATATGCGATTCGCACAGCAGTAAAACCGTATTTGAAAATGATTTAAAAAATTTATACTTTCAAACAGTTAAAAATATTACACCATTTAACAGTTAGTCATTCGGAATTGTTAAGGGATTCATCAAGGTTTTTTTACCTCTCACCCCGCAAATGATCTGTTGCCGACTGCAACTCACGCCGATTAAACCGCATTTTTCTACAAATATAAAAAAATATATATAAGAGTGACGTGTAGGCTCAATGCAGTATGCGCCGACGAACAGAAAAAAATCGCGTTGTTTCGTATAATATAGGCATTTGCGTGTCGAGACCTATCAAATTCGTTCCGCTCCGCGCGTGTCGCAACAACGGTAATAATAACCGAACCTCGTAATATAACAAAATAAAAATACGATAGAACCAAAAGGAAAAGTGGTACCAGCTCGACATGTACGCGTATTATTATGGTAGTACCCACTACCCAGGTATACTACCATAATAGAATAGGCGTGTTTGCGAAATATAATACGCAAAACGGTTCACATAAAAATGATTTAACATCGTCAGCCGAATTCCAATTGCATGCGAATGAAGTCGCGACGATTGTTTTTAAGTCGAATTCGGCACGTTCGTCGAGATCGTTGTACCTATTGCAGTGTTTTACGACTCGGTATAATATTGATATTTTTTAAGTCGTCTACGGCATTGATATTATAAACATATCAGTCGGTATAAAATTCTACGGGCTTATTTGCTATTCCTACTATACCTGCGATGGCTGCAGCAGCGGTATATTATGTAGTTCATTTCCCGTTGAAAACACGAGGTATGACGGTTTCCACGAGGTGTTTTCATTGTTGTATTTTGTATCATGTGCTATGAAATAAAATTACGTACAATATATAACGGACGCGTCGAAATAAATCGATCGAAATCACAAAGTTTGATGGTATATTAATGATTGCCGCGATGTTAAACTGTTATAGACTGTTATAATGACGAAAACTGTTATAGACAGAACGTGATAGTTAAACAACAAAGCATCAAACCAACCGTGATGTTTATTACATACTTATAACACAATTATTATAATATACAATGTATACGTGTTGAACGACAATCATACTCACCCTCGCTTTTCCTTTAATAATATTAATTTAATTAAATACTGATTTTTTTTATTTTCAATTATACTTAAAGGTCATATTCTACGATTCTTGAGATCTTTATTTACTAGTAAAATAGTGTCGTGTCGATATGAACTTTTGATTTAAATAAGAACCCTTATCCTTCTTTTACTCTAAATTATTAGTGCATAGAATTTTTTTTAATATTGATGTATTTAATTTAGAATTCAAATGAGTATAGTTCTTCAGTTATTTTAATATGTTTATACTAAGGAAAATATCTATTATTTGTTATATTAAGACTATTTTACGAATTATTAATATTGTTAGATTAGTTTCCAATAATTAAAATGTTTAAATCACCATAATATATTCTAAACCAATTATCATGAACCTATAGCTATCCTTAAGGCACATACAGATTAAATAACTCAAAAATTACTCGTTCAAATTTTAGTTATGAATCTCCACGTGGCACTTCTTAAGTAGCAAAAAATAAAAAAATAATATAAAGAATTCGAAAATGTTAAATAACTGGATAATATTAAAGAAAAAGATTAATAAACCACTTTAAATATTATATTAGTCAATATATAGATAGTAGAGACCGAATAAGACACCTATAAAACCAATCAAATCATTTCTTCGACTATAATATTATTAAATTAACTCGTCGTCTTAAAATAGTATACACTATGATATATTATCATTTTCGTTTCGAACGTCCTAACCATTGGTATTGACTTCAACATGACATATTTTCAATCTGTTCCATCGAAAACATACGCGTTACAAAATGGATAAAAGCATAATAATATATAACAATAATAGAGTATAATAATATCATTTATTGTATATTATTGTTATACATTTGTTTATAATAAGATATAGGTACGACGAGTGTTAAATATTCCATGGTCACGGTAATAACAGGTACAAAGAAAATTTCGATCTGTATTAAATATAGATTTCGTCAAAATAAATATAATTTAATACTATATTATTACATTATATTGAGATGTCGATCCCTTCGCAGTGACGCGAAAACCAGTTGTGTGTATATGTATCACAAAACGGGCTATGGAATAATTTGTATTAAATAATTTGTTCAAATATTTACCTATGTAACTTTTTGTTTTAAATGTTTTAAATTTCAAAATTTTCAGCACTTTATAGTAGAGGTGAGACTGACAAACAGGTGAGGTGAGCTGAGGACAATGGCCATAATTTATTTAGCCCAAGTTTATCAGACTAATCAAGACTTTACTTTATTAAATTTATAATTATTTTTATAATATTTTCCTTAAATAATATAATTATTTGGTTTATTTTTATTTCAATTATTTTCTTCGACGTTCTACAAAATTTAAATTTACAATCATTCAAAAGCATAGCGATGCAATGCTAGAAATATCATTAAAACGTGTTTTTTTTTTAAAGAATTTTTTAAACATGTGAACTTTAAAATTATTTGTAAAAAAATGTTATCATCTTAATATTTAAAAATTTATTTTGATAGAATAAAATAATATTTATAACATAAAACGTACTGCACCTTTGTGTGTATCTCTATACGCTTGTCTCGATGGATACTATAAACATGTCTGAATAATACTAAATCATGTACGAATTCGGTCAGTTTGTCAAAAACAACGATCATTATAATATTATACCTAATTAAATATAGTATAATATTATTATTGTTTAATAATTTGAAAATACGTGATAATATAATATTATATTATTATAATATATGGCACTGACGTTTTAACATATCATTGCAGGGCCCCCAGTAGAGGTCGGAGTCACCATGTATGTTCTCAGTATAAGCTCCGTGTCCGAAGTACTAATGGTACAAATATGACGATAATAATATAATATAATAATAATATATATATACTGTTACTTTTTTTTAAATGTTTCGTGTTTTTTTGATAGTAATATTGACAATAATATTGTACGAACGACACAATATTATTATAATTTAATATGCATTATACTATGATGTTTTTGATGAGTGTTTTCTACATATTATATAATTATTATGCGCATACATTATAATATTAACTATACCAATAATATAATATTATATTTCGATGAATTTCGGTTTTTACATATTGTCTCGGACTATGTCATACCGATTTCGTCCGTTATCATGCGTGCCTATGATAATATAATATTATATTGGTATGATGATATTATATATCGATGCTTTTTTTCGCTTCATCGTTTGAGAATCCTAAACGAAAACGACTTTTTCCATATTATTATACCTACACCACAGACAACGCGTATACTTTCGTTATCGGTATACTCACTGTTATTTTTGATGTTTCGTACTGTTGCTAAGTGTTCGTGTTGTATTGTACATCGAAAAAACGATCACACACAATTAATAACAATAATAAATTATGATAACAATAAGCGATGCGTTTCAGAATGGGACTAAATGACGTTCCCTGCATGCAAGTCCGTTGCTTTGCCAACCGGGTGCCACTCCCTATTACACATAACATATTAACGACGTTTTCGTTATATATCGCTTATGAAATTATTATTATTATACGTTGTTTTATTGTGGTAAAAATACATATATATATATATATTTATTATTTTAGCGGCGCATGACCGGAAGAGCTAACCGCAGTCCATCGGACACGGCCGTGCAGCAGCTAAAATAATAATAACATTGTGCGACGACGGGATATAATATGACGACTGTGCACGGTTCACATAAACTCAAATTATTTTGTAACATATAGAACAATATTCTTCTTTCTACATATGACTCCAGTATAATATTCGATTCGTGCCCTCTATATATTATACTATGTATATAATATCTCGAACAACGGCGATACTGTGCATCGCGGGCAGAATATTATATTATTATATATATATATATAGGATGCTTTTCTTTTTCCGTGCGTGTACCGCGATTGCGAACGGTTTTTTTTAGTTTTAACTACCCGCATATCCTTCTCCAACTGACCTTGCTGCGTTTTATTTGCTTTTGTTGTTGTTGTTGTTGTTGTATTGTTATTATTTCTATATACCCGGGCTTACGTCATATTTTATGAGTTAAAACGTGCGAAAGTACGACATGGTTTTTAGTTTCACTTTCGTAAGCGCCATCGTATTGTGTAGGTATTATATATTATTGTTCGGTGTGCTGAGAATTTCAACAATCATCCGAATGACGCGATTTTTACGAATCTATTCTCTAGAGGTTGGTAGTACCTGCGGGATTTTATTTTCGGTTTTTTCACTCGTTCCATAATTTATTGCGGTTCTTCAAGTCACGTGTTTTACCCTGAGACTTCTCATTCGTCTCGGCTAATAAAGCTAGTTCGGAATTACAGCTGATTCTATTATATAATAACCTTAAAAAAATGTATTGTACTGCTTATTGATTGGCATTGTTTCATTTCCACCGCCGCTTGACATTACAATAATAAAATACACCGAACGCTGTTAACGGGTTGCTGGGGATTCACCAAGTGTGCTCACACCTGTTTTTAATTTAATAATGATTTTTTTTCAAATTTGTGATATTTCTAATTCGATATTTGAACCCGTAGTAGTTTTTGAGCTATTTAACTTTAAGTAGATACGGATATTATGTCCATAATAGTGGGCTTGGAAGGTATGGGGACTGTGATTATTTGAAAATGTTAGTAATTTACATTAATATATCAGCATTTTATATTTTATAAAAATCGCCTGACCAATAAATACATACTAGGTCCCATATTACATAATATATTTTCTATTGAAAACCAATATTCTTTTTATATACATTTTAATAAAACTAAAAACATCAACTACAAATTTTTATTAAAATAAATTATCAAAAAAATCATCTGCTTATTAATAATCTACAGTAAAAACAGTGATTCTCATTTGAAAAAAAAAATAATTAGTATATGGGCATATGGCATTTGGCGACAGAAAACTTCAAATTAAGTACAAATTTAAATAATTTAATATTATATATAATATTATGGTCCTCGAGTACACTTGGGAATTTTAAAAACCATAATTTGAATAAATTTACCGTCAAAGGAAAAATGAGGGCGAGTGCGTATCCCCAATCGCCCTATAAAGGTTTAGAGTAAACGTCAGAGTGTAATTAAATCATTCATCCCGGAAGTGTCCGCGATCCATCGTAGTTCAAAATCTACGAGCGAGTGTATAAAAATCAACATGATTGGACAACGTACTTGTAATCGTATAGCGGGCGAAAAATTGTTTGCATATTTTATTTTTTATTTTTGCTTTCTCCGCCCTTGCCCTTATACTGCCATACAGTCCAATTTTTTTTCAAGTAGCTTGTATACAACGAAAACGTACTGTAAAACGTTCGCAATCGCGTTTCGCCAGTCGAATGTAACATGCGCGTTCAATGTTTACAAAACGAGTAAAATATATTATATTATATAGTGTACGATATTTACAACGACACGCGTGTAATATTCTATACTCCATATTTCCAGTTCCTTGTTGTAGACGACGCGATATTTGATACTTATGTTATTTACACACATATATATATATATATACAGTTACTATTTCGCAGGTAGGTATATATATATATATATATATACAGTATATTGTATATTGTGTGTACGATATATTATTATTGTTATAAAATAAGTGACTATTCGCTTCGTGAGTTCTGAATTGAATTCGAATACCGTTTCCCATTACTATAATATTATTTATATTTTTATATATTGTGTATTACAGTATAGAAAGGGGTTTTTTTTTTTTTTTAACAGTACTGAGCAATATCTTATCCGCATATTGTATATTTTATTATGATCCCTTCGCCAGGCACACGTCATGCATATATAATTGTCAAACGCCATACGTCAATCGAATATATTATATGATAAATATCACCAGGAAACCACACCCTGTATAATATACATAATTTTATGTATACAACTTATATATACAGTAGATTCTTATTATGTCGAACGTCGCTATCTCGAACTACGTTGAAATCTCCTTGAATTACTATTAAATACTATAGCGTTTTGCTCTCGATAACTCGAAATAAAATTAATCGTTTTTCGTTATCTCGAATACACAAATAATATTTTTATTACGGTAAGAACAAAAAATAATTAGCGCATTCAGTATAGTGATTGTGATTTCACGCGTTGGTAGTCAATAATTATAATAATTCATAATATACAATATAGTGAAATGGAAAATAAGCATAAATTAAATGTCCTTAAAATTAATTTTTGCATTCTTACATAACAAAAATGATATTAAACAAACTGTAATGACAGATTTTTTTTAAAAAAATGTATTTATTCATTATTGTAGTTTATTGATATGTATGTAGTATTAGTACTTTAAGTATTTAAATTATGCATTTTAAACATTCATATTATTTACTATTTTTTTTTTTAACTTTTTTAAGAATTTTAATAAAACTCGATGTATCGAAATGTTTGATATCTCAAACTTTTTCCTGTTCTTCTTGAGATTCGACATAACGGGAATCTACTGTATTTATATAAAATGTGTTACCGTTAAAATATGAAACTAAGTATAATTATAGTTATTTTATACCTACATAGACCACGGTTAGGAATATTCATTTTAAAGTATATACATCGTTAACTAGCTGCAGAAGATTAAATATAAAATATAAAACGTAGAATTGTGGAATACTTACCTACTATTTATTGTTACAAGATTGATTTTGGTGACATTTTGAATTACACAACTCTTGAGTATAAAATTATCGTGGACGTGAATAGAAGCAAGAATTTCCATACATCATACGTTCGTTACAATATGTGTAGTATCGACTATCAATCCGTACTGCCAAGTGTAGAAGTACTTTCTGGATGTGTTTATTAATTTTATTATTAAATAAAATCATATTATATTCAATCGCCGGACCTGTTAACAAAACCAACTATTTTATACGTTTCAGAAATTAAATTGTATTCTAATCACATCCAATTTTCGCTAAATAACTAAATAATCGCGATAGGTTTATACAACTTGAAGTTCAAGTATGATAAATAATATTATAATATAGTTTTTCGTCTTTATTTGGTTAGTGAATAATTAATAAGTATCTAGATATTTCATGAAAAGAACATCATCTCATACTTTAACGCTAACATAATATTATATGTATATTATATATACAGCTGGTGCGTATAGTAGGTGGTTTTTGTATGCCGCGTACGAACCAATAAATATAATATATAGATAGACACAGATAAACTACGTCAACACGGTCTGTAGAATGACTTTTGGAGACGGCAGAAAACCATATTATATTGCATCCCGAATGACGGCAATAATCGTATTCTTACGTTTAAATTCGATTCCCTGTAGATACGAAGTAGTAACGAATACATCAGTTTAAAAATGTATGCTGTGGCGTTTCTGCACGGTATCGAAGTGGCGTTCAACTGCTGCAGGTAATGCATATAACACATCGTACGTACATTTCGAAAATGACTACAGGATTTCGTGATTTACGGCAATCGGTCTTTTATTTTTTTGTTTCCAAACAGACTTACATGACAACTTGAACAGTTTTATTCGCCACCGCTGCACATTTTCCACTTTGAGTTTATAATACTGTATTCTGTCTGAAATTTGTACATCGCGGTTACGTTAGACTCGCCTATATACGATATTGTTTAAAATATTATCAATAAAACCAGAAAGCATCAACTCCGCCTAATGGTTGAAGTGGGGAAAAAATTGTCCGGTAGGCAACAACTATACTAAAAATTATGAGCGCCCCATATCATATATTTAATACATAACATATTCAAATCATAAATATATATATTTTTTAAATAACTATATATTTTGAAAAATACATAATACGAAATACTCGTATTTACATTCTATGAAATCTGTTTCGTAGTGTTTAAAAATTCGTAATTAAACTTTTATATTACTTACATAATTATTTGGTTCTATAATATTATTAACTATCTCTATAACATACACAACTATTAAATAAAAATACATAATTTGAAAGATATCTAGTAAAAATAATTATATTCCAAAACTATATTACAATACTTTTTAAATGTACAAATTATTGATGGAACAGACACAGTGAAACACTCGGTGTATATAATATTACGCATGTTATAATATATCATGACGAACCAAAATGTCATCATAAACAATTTCGACGATTTATTATAATATTATTATCTACCATACGTGCATGTTGCTATTATCAGATCATTGAAAAAACAGGTTTTTTACAATATTCGAAAAATTACAACATTAAATGGTACAATATTATTAAATATTTTATACAGGTACTAGCAATTCGATGCCCAAGAAAATGAATAATCAAATCATTGACGGGTTTAAAATTTCGTGAATTTATATCGTACCTATTTTTATAACAACTTGAGCTCAAATGTATAATAATATGTGACACATATTATGTTTTAGGTATAGTTTTAAAAAAATTGACTTGTACCAAATACGTTTCAAAAAGTTCTGAATAAAATTAGATAAACTTTTTATTATATATTATTTTTTAAATTATTTCTTTGTAATTAATACATATTCTTACATAATATTTAAATTGAATCATTAATTATAAATATTTTGATTATAACACGGCTGTCACTAATTGTTATGTACTTGATTATTATCCATATAGTTTAATCTGAGTTCGTGCAACAAATAATAATCGTAAAACCAAAATTTGGTATAATAACTACGAATAAACTATTTATATGGTAATAAATAGTTTTAAGCGTAAGTTTGATTTTTTTTTAATCTGGTGTTGATGGGCAATATTATATTTTTAATTATTTAATAATTATTATAAAAATACTGTTCGTGCATTATTTTCTATTTTTAAAACGAATAAATGACTCAAAATTTTTCAGTAAGGTTCATTCGCCCACTTATTTTATTCTTTTTATTTCACAATAAGCAATTTCGTAAAACTTTATACATCACATTTTTGGATATTTTACTATGATTGACGGAATATAAATTTAAAATACTACGAACCACTTTATTAACATTTTTTACTGCGCACTACATTTAACTTACAGTTGACATTATATTATACATATATTATACGTATTATATTAAATAAGTAGTAAATATGAACGGTGATGTTAGTAGTAGGAAATGTCTGTCTTTTTAAAATTTCATAATCATTTTAATATTATTTATACATATTAATATAATATTATCACATAGTGAATACTATTAATTATATACTATGTATATTTTAAAACTCAGGATATAATTCCTGTATACCAGATATGTACGTTGCGCTTAAGATCTATTTTAAAATCGAAAAATTTTAAAAATATTGAAAACTTAATATTATCATGATAAGTATGGATAGAATTACCGCGTCGTTGTATAGTAGTACAGTAGATATAATAATAATATATTCATCGCGTTCGTGTTAATAGGAGAGTGTCCTGGTTGGTCCGGCGTTCGTTTGCATTTTGAGTATACCCCTAAACGTGTTATTACCTACATACCTATTATTATTTCAGATGGTACCGCGAGCGTGTGTCACCCTGCCTATAATAATATTATTGATACACCTAATATTATAGGAACCTATTATAATATTCTATATATTATTACACCGTTGTGTTTTCGCGGCCAAAGGTAATTCGAAATTCGGAGCTTTAGTATAATATGTATATAGAGGATCTTCTAAATTTTGTTTGACAAAAATATAGTTGCAACCGCATAAGAACACAATATCTAATAATGATTTCCACTACATTTTGTCACGTGAAATTTGGTAGTTCTCGTATATATATTGTATAACAACCGTTGTCTGCAGGCAACGTGTGAATGTTGTAAGACGCGTTAGTAGAAAATCATAAAATTAATTGAAATATTATATTACAATCACTAAACGCCGAATAATCAAACCGATTGCGATTGTTTCTTTATACTTGACAGTTGTTTTTTTCAATACCCAGTAATTATATACCTACGAACATAATAATTTGATTTGCTCAATGCATCACGAGGACTCGTATTACAAATATAAAGATGATAATAATAAACTGTAAAGGTATATCATGATTATTTTTCACAGTGAGCGTCGAATTTCGAATATTCCTTTATAATACATGTCACATGCGCTGAAAACAAACGGTAACAGACCGTTTAAAGGAGTAAAATGTGTGCAATATTATACTTTGGTGAAGTAGTGAAACAATATACATGATATTACGATATTATTGTTTTTGGTGTTTTCGATGTTGGTTTTTATTATATTACCTATATATTATATAATTTTGTATTTTGATTTGGTTTTTCTACGTTCCCTTAAATCCTTATTATATAATATATTATATATAAATGGTATAATACTTGTTATTCAAAATTGAATGTCCGTCAGCAGTAAAATGTGTATATATATATATATATATTATATAATATGTATATGGAGTATACACCTAACGAAATGGCAATACACATAAATAAAACGGAAAAACAAAAAGTCCGAATGCATAATTAATGACTAGGATTATATATCAACATATACATATTACATAATATATACATATATTATATACATACATGTACAGAGTGATCCGTTTAACTGGTTACACTGATTTCCCAAGTCATGTTTTATGTTTATTATTATTATTATTATTATTTAGTATGAAAAATATTTTAAAATACTTTGTATTTTCACTATTACAATGATTACGAAAATATTTAATTTATACTTTGATAAAACAAATAAAATAAATACGATAAATTATTTTTAAAAACAATCCATAAGTGTGTTTTAATTTTATAATCGAGAGCGCAATACTTTTCCAAAAATATAAAATGTATATCGAATATTCGACACATTTTTTTCTTTTCAATAATTATTAGAGTTTGTAGTTTAAATGAAATGAAATAAATAGTTTTTATAAAATAATTTTTAGTATACAATAACCATATTATGTCACGTTTAAAACGGGTTCGTTCCTTATTTGAGCATCATTATGTCCCCCTGTTATAACAAACATTGAACAGGACGCTTTTTAGTAGATAGTTCTGTTTTAATTCCATTATCTCCACATTATTATACATTATATGGGTATGCGAGTAAAAGAAAACTCTGTAAGCTAAAAAAATTACAAAACAGTGTATTTTTTTCTATTTTGCATTAGAATATTGAAACTAAATTTAATATAGTTATGACTTATAACAAACCGTTTTTGTGTTGTAACAACCATACAATTATTTCCAAAATAGTATTAAAATTAATACCAAAATCATTATACAATTTTTTTAAGGGTTTTTTTTAGAGTTGGGCCGAAATTGTTTGACCTGGATTTGGTCGATCCGCTGTAATATAAGATTCACTTCACGTAAAAATACAAAAATTCTTTCAAAAATACAAATTGTTGACTTGGAAATTTAGTGCCTCCGGTTAAATAGTTCACCAGGCAGTGTATAATATACATATTATATAAATGTCGTTTGTGTGTGTATGTGTGTGTGGTGTATAATTTCGATTAGCCACGCGCAAAGGCTGTGGAATAATACTATACGGCCGATTAAGTTTGAATACAAAATATACGACGGCGGTGTTGTCGCGTGGGAGGCGTTTTGCATGTTTTGCTCGGCTAGACGCGGGTGGCATCGGAAGGGTTGGCCGGTAAACGAGCTCGATTCATATTTTGATTTATTTATTTATCGTCATTTTTTCAGTATATTTTTTCTCTCGCCCCTCCCGAGCATACTCGGACCACCCGGCGTCGTTTCCGGGCGCCACAGATAAGTCTCACCGCTTTAACCCAGGCACATAATATAATTGGTCATCCCCCGGAAATAACAGTGTATAATATATTATAATATACCTACACCATGCTGCGCTATATAATTATTATACTCGAACATACATAATATATATGTTATTATTTTAAACAAAGTTTACGCTCAACGACCTTTATTGTCGTCCGCCGCATTGCGTTATCACGGGAGCGGGCCAATAAAGTATACCGCAAAATGTAAAGAGAGGTGGAGAAAAGGGCAAACGTTATTATTATATTTTTTTTCGGAAAACCTTCCAAAAACTGTTTCCTTTTTTTCGGCAAAGGTCACGTCCGTTTCAGCATTTGAATTTCAATGAGTTCATTCGGCTTGCGCACCGGTGGCAGATCCCACCTGCAACACGAAATTCGGCTGAATTATATTATATTATTTTTTCATCCATTCTATACAAATAATAATAGAAGTAGTAATGTAAATATCAAATTATAAAAATATTATTGTCTGTGACGAGCAATGAAACAGTCAATCGAGGTCATGACATTATACATTCACAGCGTATCTACATAGTTGTGGATACAAACTAATTAGGTACCTACAGAATAACATAATATTGTTATGTTTTGCGGGTAAAAAAATAATACGATTCTTAGCAGTATCTTACTTACGTTGTCATAAAAAATGATAGTATTTATGTATATAATTTTAGTTCATAGTGCTTTTATCTTATAAAAAATTCAGGAAATATTTCGTTTTGCCAATAAAAGACATAATATTATATCATAAATTAGAAGCAGGCGCGTAGCCAGTACTCACATGTGGGACGGGTTTTACAATTTTTTTTCCTTTACGTATATATTAATAAGCACATAATATTTTAATAGATCACCATGTATATAAATCAATATCGATGTCGCTCCCGTTAGGTATATCATATTATTAATTAAAACCAAACAATAATATAAGTATATAAGTATATATGTACCTATAGTTAATTACATGTTATTTGATTATTGGTAACAAATATTTTTCACAAATTTTAAAATATTGTGTCTACTTAGATTACGTGATTTTTTCAGCTATACAAGTATGATGTAAAATACCAAAACGTTAACATTCATGGCATTTTAGTAAAACTTTAAATAGTAAAATCTATTTTAGTTATTTCATTTTTCGAAACATATTAATTTTAAAGACTCAAATTGTTGACAAATATTCAATATAAATTTAATAATTTTCGATTATATATTTTTTATTTTATTAAATCAAAACTGAATATAAATCTATAAGATAACGCTTGAAATTAGGAAACAATTTTTTTTAACTTTATAGCCAATGAAAAACAGTGATTTATTCGAAAATAATATTATAGTTATGAATTGGTTTAAAACTTAAACGAAATTCTATACGATGGTATACAATATACATTGTAAGAGAATATTTGATAACTGAAATACTGCAATGTTGATCTGAACTGTAGTGATACAAAAATAAAAACGTACTATGGTGAGGTACATTTACTTGCAGGCAATACCTGTAATTATATAACATGATGGCAACATATCATTTAATCGTAAGCCAAAAAGTAAAACGAAAACGTTGTTAGAGTTAAAACAGAGGCCGTAAGGTTTTCAACGCCCACGAACCCTTTCAATAACCCCTCCCACCTGGCTACGTGAATGCATATTACAATTATTATAGACTGGTGAAAATGCAGATACTAATTATAGCAATCAACGGCGAAATACTTATGTTTCCCTCTGTATACATACTTTATTAAACGTTTTCACACCATTTAGCTTTCATTATAATAATATATTGTACTATGGATGTTCCGTGCTAGCCGACAAATGGTGCATGGTCAATTAAAATTGCATGTTCAACGCATGTTAGATAGATTGCACGACACGCAACGTTTGAATATCACTGTACTTAATGAGAGAAATAAATGGGCATTTTACCAAACGCACTTACGCAAGTCCTTGGCGTGCAATTTTGGATTTAGACTTGCTAGTTGCATGTATATAAATTTTAATTTTATATTTTTACGAACAATAATAATATACCTAGTCTACGTTAAAATTCATATTTAATTACTACGTGTAAATTATTTTAACATAGTGTAGTACACTTCGAGTAAATCATTACAATTTCATTATAAAATTAAAACTTTTTTTATCATCAAAATGCAATACAAACATAACATAGTTACCTAATCGTAATACTAACATTAATACGTCGAGTATTTGAAATCAATTTATCAACCGTTTTATTAGTTGTTTTATGATAATATTTCAAAAACGTTTAATCGCAAATAATAATATTATATTATTACAAAACAAAGGTTTGATTTGACTCAAATGCGGTTTAAAATTATAATTATTAATTTCTTTTCGATTATTTTTCCTCAGGGCGGATTTAGATATGTATGGTGGCACCAAATAAATAAACAGTGCCTGCAATTAGCCACGTTTTTATTATTAAATGAAATTTAATATTTTCAACTTGCTACTTATTTAATTAACTTACCTAAATTATAAAAACATTCAAATTAATGTCACTTAATTAATAATATAAAATAGGTAAATAAAGTCATATAAATACAAATTAAATACATATTCTATATTTTTTGGTTAAATTATTGCAAAACCACAAATATCCCGGGTCTACAATTCACTCAGATACCTCTAAATCCGGCCCTGCAGAGTAAAAAGTTCCGCGAAAGATTTGAAATACTCGACTTATTATTGTACTTGGTTAATCGGTGCAATAAAACTAATCGTTTTTGTTGTTTTTTTCCCCACATCGAAAATATAGGACTTCACATTAGATTTCTACTTCAGACAATTCTGGACCGATCCCCGATTGGCGTTCACCAAGCGGCAGGGTGTCGAGACCCTGTCCGTGGGATCGGAGTTCATAAAAAACATCTGGGTGCCCGACACGTTCTTCGTCAACGAGAAACAGTCATACTTCCACATTGCGACCACCAGCAACGAATTCATCCGGATACACCATTCAGGGAGCATAACGCGGAGTATTCGGTAAATGTTATTAGATTATTATTTTATATTAAATATAGAAAAATATGGATACGGGACAAGCAAAAAAAAAAACAACAACAAAGTTAAAAATGCATAACGTTAACGGAAGATGTCATGTTGTCATGTATACTCCGTGACGTATTTATGAGGAATAGATTTCCTCCATTGCCCTTTTTTTTTTTAGACCAGATATAAGAATTACAGTTTTTATTGTTATAAAATGACTTACACGCAAAATAACTGAAGTTAAAATATTTCAACTGCGCTAAAAAATTATTTTATCTCTCCTCCTCAAAAAAAATCCTATAATATAATTTCAACTGCGCTAAAAAATTATTTTATCTCTCCTCCTCAAAAAAAATCCTATAATATACGCTTATGTGTATGGGGACAAACGATATATTCTAGTCTATAGGCGCAATCACACATGGGAATCGTCGTTGAACTCTTATTAAGATAAATATACTTACCTACATCACAATAAATATTGTGATTTCCAATTTCCCGATTGCAAAAAACAGAAACCGTGGGTATTATTGTATACAAAGTTACATAAATTATCGTTTTCACGCCGTCATAAATAATAATATGCATTATAGTATGGTGGGTTACTTTGAAAGTTATTATCTATATCATATATTATTGATATATATTACAATATTCAGTACCTATATATTATATTTATTGGGATGGTCCTCATTGTACTTAGATAACTTTTTTGTTTATGTTACTTCGATATCGTGTTTTCCTTAATGTTTGAAGCGATAATATCATATATTTCGTATGAAAGATTATATAACACGACGTGGAACGGTAGATACAGCGGGTACCAATGAATATTTTTTGTTTGAAGGCTAAAACATTTTGTTTTCCGGTGAAATTTCAAAATGTCTTCTTCTATTAAATGTTCATAAAGTGGTACGAATATTTTTATTACAGATTTATAATATACAACAACTATACCACAAAATGCATATTATCATTAAAAATTAGATAATATTTGTTTACAAAACTGAAAAACTATATTGGATTACCCACAAATCACAATTTTCCAAATACCATGTATTTTTAATCAATATATATTTATGTGTATCTGCGTGCAATTTCGACGTATATTATTAACATAGTCCACAAGGCTTAAGATTTATTTTAAGGAGGTTATGTAAAGGGGGGCCCAAGCGTGCTCGTTATAAACAAACATTTCTGTGCAACTATACGCGAGTACAGCAGGTTGTCCATGATGTCTAAAATAGGTGCGTACCTATAACATTTCGGTTATAAACGATTTTATAAAATATACAATAATAATTGTATCGACCTATATAATGTTGTACTTGCCGCTCGTAAAATAACCTCCATCGCAGCGCATCGCCTGTAGAAAAACGTACAAGCCATCATACGCGTTTATATAATATTATTATACGTATTACACGAAACGGTTTCGTGCGTATTGGCAAGACGATGATCGAATTATAAATACGTATATATATACTCGGAATCGAACATGTATAATATATGATACCTACCCGATAGCTATATATAGTGTTGTTCATATATCGTATAATATAATATTACTATAACATACAGTCCCAGATGAGCGCGAAAATACGATATGTCATGGATATGTGACGTAACTAATGAATTTTAATGGTAATTTAATACTATAATTGTCACGACGCTCGTTTGAACTCCTATATCTGTATATCTAATAATATAATGATTATAACAATACCTATATGTATGACGTTTTCAATGTTGTGTACAGTTTGACGATCACCGCGTCGTGTCCCATGAACCTGCAGTACTTCCCGATGGACCGACAGCTGTGTCACATCGAAATCGAGAGCTGTAAGTGTCTATGTGTATCAACGTTATACGACGCATATTTTATTATAATATTATATTTTATTGATCGATCGTTATCGTACGATAATGACGGCGAAAAAAATCTATCTGTAAATTTTTTTTTGTTAATTTCGGTGTCCTTCTACCCAGCAGACAGCACTAAGCCACGTGCCCGAGGAGAGAAGGACCAGGCACATTGCACCTATATATCTCAAACATATTATACAAAAAATAAATAAAATTACGCTACATAAAAATATATATTATTATCAACGAATTTTTGCCATTTAACCATCACAGCGAATATGATTTTTTATTACATTTTTCTCCGACGTTTTATAATAATATATACAACGCGCACGCATTACAATATGAGCTACATATATTTATATGTTTTGTTTTTTACTAAATCATCAATACAGGAATATCAATTAAACGTAAGAGACACTCATTATTTTAGAAAACGCGCATGGTTATTTACACAATTTTAAGTCGTTAAAAAATAACATTTTTGGAAAAAAAATAATATTTTCGAATAACTACGTTAATAGTTTTTTGAAATAATGAGTCTTTTACGTTGAACGGATCACCGGTATGATATAATAACTTTTATTAAATCCGCACACAGCCTAAAAAAAATGACTACACACACACACACAAGACTAAGCTTATATTACGCATACTTATTTTTTTATTATATATTTAATTAAATTTGTATATTCTATTATGTATAGACTTACCTTAAAGTTTCGCGCGCGTCACATTATCATCATCATTCGTATTGCGACGGTTTGTGGTGAGTGACGCGCGGCGTTCTGCGCGTACTGATGGTTTTTTTTTCATTTTTTGTCACGTGATTCACAGTCGGTTACACGATGCGTGATATCCGGTACAAGTGGAAAAGTGGTTTTAAATCGGTCGGGATTAGCAACCAGGTGCAGTTGCCGACGTTCCGAATTCTCGGGCACAGGCAGAGGGCCACCGAAATTAACCTATCTACAGGTAGATTATTGACACGCGACCTAACCATCACGCACACGCGACTTATAATCACGTGATTACGCATAATTACAATAAATAACGTATACATTATTGTACAGATTTTTACTATATTATATTATGTACATCGACGTACGATTTACGATATGTAATCGACACACGTGCCTATATATTGTACACTATTTGATAGTACGCTTAATGTCATAATAATTATTATATAATGTACAAAATAATATATTAACCTGTAATATATTAATGTCTCGTTCGATATTCTGTCGAGCGCGTGCCCGACACGTGATGGGTGGGTCTCCGGCTCTGAAAACAGGTCTAAACGTTAGAGGTGTGCATTTGTGATTTCCCCAGTTGGTTATACGATGAGAGACATCCGGTATAAGTGGAATGAGGGACCAAACTAGGTGGGCGTATCCAACGAAGTGTCCCTGCCTCAGTTTAAAGTGCTGGGACATCGGCAGAGAGCTATGGAAATTAGCTTGACAACAGGTAATGTTTTGGACGAAAAAAATATCTCCAACGCAAGTATAATAATAATAATATTGTATAAAAATTGTATTACAACGTAATAGTATAATTGTTTTTGGTGTTTTGACGTCAAAGTATATTATGATGACACAATATTATTTGATCATAATACTCGATTGTATAATAACGTGTATGATATTATGTACATTATAGCAGACTTTAATTTTTAACAATTTTTTCGAAAATGAACTGTCACGCATAATCATGCCATCAATAACAATAGTAATTAAATATTCTGCCCTCCTGAAGAAAACACAGTGAACGCTAAAATTAGAAAAAAAAAATTAAGACATTTCGTGTTTTTCCAACTAAATGTTCAATATAATTAACCTACCATGATAAAATAACGCAGTTCGTGAATATGTCCTATAAAATAAAAATATTTTTGTAAAATGAACCTTTTTTACAAACCAATTTCCTATATTGCATACTCGATAGTTACATGCAGTGATTTTATTTGCTATTAAACTATTTTACAGTATTTGTGCGCAAAAATAAACCAACACATTAATACTTAGACATCTGGTTAGATACAATTATTACATATTAAACAGATATATTAAATCATCAATCACGATTATACACTTATAAAGTAAATCGATTAATGGTAAATTGAATTTTACTGTTACGGAGCTACTGAAAAGAGATATTTGGTGAATATACTACGATAGAATATGAAGAAAGTAAAAATAACTGAAAATCTTAATTAAAAATTATATAACATGTATCGATGCCACTTATTATTGACAGCTCCTACATTATATTATTTTCAAAAAACAGAGAGAATAGTGATTTTAAAGTGAAAAAACGTAGATAACAAAAAAATTGTTTTCCTGACAACATTGATTTATGGAGATGTACTTCCACTCTATTTAGGAGGGCAGTAGTCAATTTATATGAACAATAGTCTTAGTAAGGTGTACGTCACATTGCTGTCATATTTTTATAATAGCTATGTAGCCACAAAAAATAGTTGTAGTCAGGGCTCGAAACCAGTTATTTGAAAACTTCATAAAACCTTGGTTTTTTTTTATTTACCATCACCGTAACCGCAACCAAAACTAAAAGCTTTAAAACCCTAGTTAAACCATTCATTAAACCATTAATTAAGCTTACAATATTAAAAAAAACTATTCATAAGACTCAATAATTAAAAAAAAAAATCCCACTTATAAAACAAAAAACGTTAAAAGTTAAAACTCATATTGGTTGTTTCCAGTTTTCTTAGATTAATTAAAAATTATTACTTTTACAATTTTAGTTAAAATAAATAATTTTATACTAATATTATGTATTCAGCAAACCTACAGACTACATTATAAGCACTAATTACGTAATATTTATTTATTTTTCTACTCTACAATTGTGTTATTTTTTTTTTTTTTTTTACTATAAATATAACATTAAAGTAGGTATAGTATTATAAAGTTTGAATTAATAAATCTATTAATAAATATCTTGTCTCTAGTGATTACTGCCTTATTAGCAGAAACTAAGAACAAGGTTTTAACTGATCGAAAAACCCAAGCCAAAACTAAAACATTGCAAAAACCAAAAAAAAAAACATGGTAAAAAATGATCTAAAAACATAACAATTTCAAAAACTATACGGTACCTACTTTTAAACCAAATTAAAACTGATTAATCTTGAAACGGTTTCGAGCCCCGGTCGTAGTGTAATGTTTCAAACTGCATCCGAATCCGATTCGCACGTGCACTATACTAATTAGACGCTGTGCAGGTAACTATTCGAGACTGGCTTGCGAAATCCAATTCGTGCGATCCATGGGCTACTACCTGATCCAGATCTACATACCCAGCGGACTGATCGTCATCATATCCTGGGTGAGCTTTTGGCTGAACCGGAACGCTACGCCGGCCAGAGTGGCGTTAGGCGTCACCACCGTGTTGACCATGACCACGCTCATGTCGTCCACGAACGCGGCGCTGCCGAAGATATCGTACGTGAAATCTATCGACGTCTACTTGGGCACGTGTTTCGTCATGGTGTTCGCTTCGCTGTTGGGTTAGTGTGCAAAACGATCATGACGATCGTTATTATTGTGTAATGCGTTGACGGCATTTTAATGACTAAATCCGTTTTCCTCAAAAAAATGAAATACCTGTGTATTCCTCCGCTACTTTTCCCCGCTGTTTATTTAGAGGACCGTTGAACATATTTAATATGAAGTAAATTTAAATTTTTTTTTTTTTTTTTTTACTTTTATTTGAATTATACAATCTATACAATGTTTAGTATAATAAGCATAATGGAGAACAGAAATAGAAATAAAGTGAACAGAGGGACTTGAGTGGAGAAGCCGCCCACCGACGACACTCCGGCTTTTTATTTTTTTATTCGAGGAGTAGGTCGCGACACCATTTCTTCTTGAGTCTTTTTGGGGGGTTTCCAGGCATTGGGTTGGAAAGATTTTTTGCAAGAATGTTCGGATGAACGTGGAAGTGATTTGTGGTAGCGTTTGTAGAATTTAGAGGCGATTTCTTGTACAGTTAGCAGTTTTAAGTCAGTGTGTAAGGAGTGGTTCGAGACATAGAAAGGCGCATTTGTAATTAAGCGTAGAGTTTTATTTTGGACAACTTGAATTTTTTTAATATTAGATTTTTTTGCTAACCCCAGATTTGGACACCGTAAGTCCAAATAGGTTTTATCAGGCTTTTGTATAGTGTTAGTTTGGTACTGATTGAGAGTTTGGATTTAGAGTTTAAAAAGTAGTTAAGGGAACGAAAGTCGAGAGTTTAGCTTAATTTTGAGGTATGAATATGGTGATTCCACGTTAATTTTTTGTCAAAAGTTGATACCTAGGTATTTTGTGGTGAGTGAAGTAGGAATTTGGATGTTGTTGAATGTGATTTGAGGGACACAGGCCTTGTTTTAGTGTGAAAGTTATATGGCAAGATTTGGATTCGTTAATTTTTACTTTTCAGTTTTTACACCAGGATTCAATTTGAGTGAGGTGGTATTGAAGCATGTTTGAAGCTATGATAGGATTTTCATGAGTCGAGATAATTGCTTTGTCATCAGCGTATTCTGCGACAAGGGTATTAGTGGAAGTAGGCTGGTCCGCAATAAATATGTTGAATAGCAAGGGGCTGCAATTGCACCTTGGGGAGAAGTAAATTCAAAATTAAAAATCATTTTGATAAAATTTAGTTAGATATTACTTTTTATAATAATTTAGAACCACTATACCTGATAACTTAATACCACCTATAATGACGTAAGACTTTATTCATTTCGGACAGAATACGCCACCGTCGGGTACATGGCAAAAAGGATACAGATGAGGAAAAATCGTTTTCTGGCCATACAGAAGAGTCGCTGAACAGAAGAAGGGTGGCCACTGACCGCACATGCGCACTCGCATCAACCAGCAGCGTTCCGGCCATGGCAACATGTCCGCCCACGGTTCGATGTCCGGCCACAATACCCTTTCCGGCCACACAATACGCTATCCGGCCATAACACGCTGTCGCACGGCCTTGTCTCGGTCACGGCTTACCACCTTCTCACGGTACGATGGGCGGGCTACGGTGGACACGACAGCCACCCTCGGGCACAGTCACGGCGGCCATGGTGGTCACGGCGGCCAAATGCTCGTCTGGGGACATGGACCACCTGCCCAGACAAGCTGTGAGTTTTGTTGTAACAATAAGTGATTTTTTGACTGGAAACACAGCAGATTCTATTATAATATTATGCCCGTTACCATTATTGTATCGTGAGTCAAATATACTCCAAACGAGACTTTTTTTTACGGTTTAAAATTCTAAACGGTTTAATCCAGTGAGTTAATTATAAAAAAAGCAAATTATATTATGAAGTTATAGATAGTTATATATTTTTTTAATAAAACTTATTGGTAAACACTATAATATTATGTTTAGGTATATACTTATTACTTAGATGTTACACGTTTATCGCACACGTTTATTAAATAAAAATCCTTTCTGATTTTAATTTAATCTACTCCAGTTATTAACTGCTCCAAAATCGAAATGTAAGAAAGTGTCTTATAGTATTATAGTTAGTTCATATATTTTTTATCATACAAGGCTATTTATAAAGACAATTAATGATGAATTTCCAATATTTCCTGTGTCCTTTACATAGTCTGAAAATTTAGTACATATAAACAATATATAATGCATTTGGTTATAATTTTGTACTTATACTATTTATTTATTCGTGAGGGTGGGCCGCATAACTAACAAGAGGTAAATTTGAAAATCGCCATTACAACTCTAAATAGATCTTTTGACTTGATAACATTTAATAAACTCAATATAACAGTTAATGATATAATAGTATTGTATATCCTGGGTCGAGTAAAAAACAAGACAATAACTATACTTGATGAAATTTATTTACTCCTTTCGTGAACAATTTTTCTTATAAAATTGTCATATACAACTAAAAATTAGAGAAAACACGTATATAAAATTGTCGTTAACATTGTTTTTTAATTTTCAAATATTAATGAGTAAATAAAATGAATACCTAACAAACATTTTTTTTTTCGATTTGGCATATTAAATTACCGAAAAATCACTGTAGTTGAATTCAATCCCACTTTAAAACTGTTGGCCACCGCTTAAAACATAAATTGCAGTGCGTCTAGTAAGGATTCTCGTTTTTTACAGAATGTGCGCTTCAAAGCTCACGATTCAAAGAACTACCTCAAAGGCGGGTCGCTGGAAAACACCATCAACGGCCGCGGGGACGACGACTGCAACATCACTCCGTTGCAGCCTCAGCACGTCATGCACCCTAACAAGGACATCAATAAGCTGTACGGAATTACGCCCAGTGACATTGACAAGTATTCCAGAATCGTGTTCCCGGTGTGCTTCGTGTGCTTCAATCTAATGTACTGGATCATCTACCTACACATCAGTGACGTGGTGGCCGACGACCTGGTGCTGCTCGAGGCGGACAAGTAGACTTATTCGCAGATTTGCGCCGCGACGACGATGACTCCATAATATATTATATTATAATATAATACTATTATAAAATATAACATTTTTATCTAGGTTTAGTATAAGAGCTCAACTACAAAAAATACTGCATCCCGAGTATATTAAATTATTATTATTATTATTATTATTATTATTATAGTAATTGTACGATTATAACATTATTATTAAGTGATTATTAGGGCCGAGAATTATATGCCCTAAGAACTAACTAAACAATATTCATGATGATATGCCCTAAAAATTAATTAATTATGCCCAAAAATATGCTCTAAGAAAAAAGTAAATTCTAATGTAGTTACACGAAAATATTTTAATACCAAAGTTTAATATACAATTAATTACTTTTTGAATACCTTGGTTTTTACCTACGATATCTACCCAATAAAAATGTGATCTTTAAAATAAAAAATATAAATTTCTTACGTTTAATGTTAACAAAAAATTCACTAATTAATAATATTTCTTTAGAAAACAGCGTTTTTCCTTGTTTGAGCCTGAAAATCAAACACAATGTTTGTTATTTTCTAAAATTTAAAAATATTAAAATTTCAGTAGGTATATTATTTTAGAAAAATCTAAATTATATATTAAAATGTAAAAATGGATTGAAATTCAAAAATATGTCCTATATAGTATTACCGTGCAATATCGTTAAGCCAGAAACACATTTTGGTATAAAACTATAAACCAACCATTTTTTTTTACCATCAAAAAAAGATTCAAAATCATAGAAATATGTGCCCTAGTTATAATAACATCATATACATAGGTATAGACAGAATTTTTTTGGTTATTATATCTGCAGGGTCTTTCGCGTGATCAGCTCTCTATTTTATCGTTTCAACTAAAACAAAAAAAAGCACACGAACTCGACCCAAAAAAATCCGCTCCATAATATTCTATAAACAAAATAAATGTCCAAACAAAAATACCGTCTCAAAAAAATACTTTTAAATCCTTTTTCCGAAAATGTTCCGTCTATAAAATAAAAATATGTATCACAATGTAAAATATTAAAACGACTACTTAAATTACTATTATACAACTAAAGAATTTATTCTAATCTTACCCAACTATTCGACCGTTGTCGTGATAATAACAACGATAATAATTATTACATCACAATATTTTAGAATGGCCAACCGACATTTCGTTTTTAAGTGGCATTTATCGTGTGATTCAAATGGACTGTGGCTACATTCTGTCTCTCGGGATATTTTTCAAATAAAATTTAAAATAGTACCTACATTAGTATAATTATTATTATTATATGACAGTTATACAGCCCTGGGGTAGTAGTTGTCACGTCAAGTTTTCGAATTTCAATATATTTTGACGATAAATCAATATTATATTTTCGTAGTGACGTGATTTAATATACTATACAACTGCAGTGCTCAATCATCGTTTTTTATGTTCGATATTGAATCGTGATATTCACGCCTACTTACGATTACAATAATTATTGTTATCATATAGCAGTTAATATTTCTAATCCATTCTTAAAACGGTTATAGGTTTATATGTTTACCCGCGCGTTTATTTGGCGACGTATTTACAAGGTTTTATATTATACTATGGTAGAGATGGATTACTCACCCTCGACCCTCCCTCCAAATTGACCTTTCAATTATTTGTTTTCAATTCCAACTGAGTTTCTTTCTTATTCGCTGTACATTTTAAATCCTAAAAATTATATGCTTCCATGTGCTTAGTGTAAATTTGAAAAACATTAAAAATGCCTAAAATGTTTATTCATGAAAATAAAAATTGTTTGTTATTATAAATTCGTAATTATTTAATTTAAAATGTATAGTTCGTACAGATTCGAAGTAATGATATTATTATAAATAACCCAAATAATTTCGATTGGAGCTTGAACATAGTTGTTTTTTTTTTATTTCTAACACCCTACACTGACCGTTTTAAAAAGGTGTTCTAACTATCCGCGCTACTAACTGTATATAGCATAGGTACATTATACAGGTAATATTATTATTACATCTATTATTACTTAAACGGAAAAAGAGAAAAATCGATGGATCGACACGAAACACGAGCGTTGTCTTAAATCTCCAAAAATATTATTATAATTCTATTTTATTATGTAAAGTCCTCCCTTTTTGCACGATAAAAGCGCACACAAAATATTATGTTCTTCGATGATATTAAGTTTATATAGGTATGTATAGTAATTTAGTGATATGATTTTTCGAAGAATTTTAATTCATTTATTATTATTGTAAAGTGTAAACATTATAATGAAAACGACGATGATTATTATTATTATGATTATTTGATATTAAATATGGTGAAAATGAATAAAATTATAATGTTTTTGTAGCGTTTTATATACTGGAAACAGAAATAAATAATAACTATTACAAAATTAATTTAACGCCATCGTAATGATGTAACGTGTAAATATAATATTAAATATTCGAAATTATATAATATAAATATGATGATGTTATGCATAAATGATATAAAATAATATGGTGTACGTGTTTCGGAGTCGATTGCATTGTCGACGAATGTAATATCGCTCATTCGATTTTATGGCATGCGTCGCATCGATTATATTATATACTATACAATAATACGTATGTATATAGTAGATTATGATATTATCGAGAAAACATGAAAAAAATTAAACAAAGTTTTAACAGTAAATAAAATTCAATTATTATTATTAATGTATTATTATTATTATTATTATTATTATTATCGTTTCGTGTTATTGCGGTTTTCCTTTCCGGCTGTTAAAGCGAACACGGTTTTGATTTCTTGAAATTATTTTTATAAACGACAAAACTATATATATATTATATTATTATATAATACAATTAATGAATAATGAATGCGTGTGTGTACAAAAAATAAAAATAAAAAACAAAAAAAAAAATGATTATATAAATTACGAAATAATAACGATATGAATATATTGTTATGCAATTGATCAATATTATATTCTAATACGATTAAATTAAAAAATGCAAATCGACATATTTATTTTATGTGAATATGACGTGTAATGTTAGGATAAAATATTTTTTTTTTACATTTTCAGTGATATTGTCGCGTGCCCAATGAGTCACGAAACCCAATCGAAAAGTCTAGACATCTCAATAATATACGAAGTGACGTAGCTAAGATTTTTATTTTATTTTGAGGAGGAGGGTACTCTTTACATGATTAGTACGCTGATACCTCGGATATATTACATTTCGTAACGATCTTCATATAAATTACAATTTTAACATTATGTCATTCGTATAATAACTTCACTAAACACACGGCGTTTTCCTGAAATTTCCAGAATGGCTGCAGTCATCTCAACAACCCCCTTCCTTTGGCTACGCCACAGGCTATGCGTGACATTGACTCCCTGCCGTGCAATATCTATTATCTGTTGGTACGATACGCGATTTTCCGATAACATCATTGTGATTTGATCGATTTTCGACCGTGACGATGATATTGTATCGCATCAGCTGCACGTCCGTTTCCTAACTAAAAAGCAACGTATGCAAAAAATGTGTAAAATTAAAACCAAACAAACAATAACAGGAATAATACGAAAACGATTTATGTATTTATAATAATATAGTAAAGGACATAACAGTTGCGAATCAGTATACTCATTATATAATAATACAATTATATTATGTATACGCTATATAGGTATATAATATTCTAACTCCGTAGACGACATCACTGTAATATTATTATTATTATTATTATTATAACCGTTATAGGCCTATGCGATTTGATTTATTTTACGTACACTTTTTAAAAGCACTTTCAACTAATTGTGATTCGCACATTTTAACGATATTAAATATAAAAAAAATATCAAATCGATGCTGCATATACTAGAATATGTAATAAACATAATTATTTATACGTTTGTACGTACGTCGTACATAATATAATATTTATGCATTGACGTAATAAAAAAAAAATTTGACTTCCTTAGAATTAATAACGTATGAAAATAATAATAATAATATAATACAAATTAATTAAACGATAAACGGTAGTTGTTTTAAAATGTACAAATAACTACCATCGGATATTCTAAATCTTGTATTAGGTTAATGTGAATCTATAAGAAAAAATATTGTTATAATTTTAAGTTTGTATATGTAGTTTATTGTCACGAGTTGTTTTTATTTCGTTCCGATATATAAGAATAATTACTGTTTATTATATTATATTATTATAATTTATATTATTATTATTATTACCTTATATTCACTTGTTTACCACCTGTTTGTATTTGCTGTTAGACGAAACGTAATATTATTATATTATTATGTTTTACCTTCGTGAAAAAAAATTGTGTCGATGAAAAAAAAATACTATAAGGTTCTAATTATTATTATTATTATTATTATTATTATCTATTTGGGTGCTTCCGTTCTTTGTGTTAGCAAACATAATACATATAATATATATATATTATGTAAAACGACATAAATGTACTTATGCGCTTACACATATTTATTGAACGCATATTATTGTATGCATGTGTTTATGTGTACACGTATATAGTATTATATTATGTAACTATATTATTATTATTGTTTATATTGTTTACGTGTCGGTAATATTATTTTAAGTTATACATAATATAAAATATAAATGTATAATAATATAATATATACGTTTAAGTACTATATAATTACATATAATAATATGTATATCTGCAGTGTACGATAAATTATAGTCTACTAAATCTCACTGAGCTCAATAAATAAAGTGAAGCGAATCAAAACGCCGCCAAGAGCGAGCAAGTGTTTTTCTTTACGCCGTCGTCATTGCTATTCCTTCTACCTTGTATAATATTTATGCTCTCAGTCCATAAATTCATCGCAAATCGCAGGTGAGTTATCATTACGGAGAGATCCCGGAGATCGGCACTATATGATGGATTCCAGAGTGCTACAAAATCCTCAGCTTCCGTGTTTGTAATGAACTTATCATAATTGTATTACCTAAAATAGAATAATTTTATATTAAATAGGCGTAGCAAAAACGAAAAAAGGTATTTTAAGTGGCATTAGTAACTAATGGAGCTAGTGATTAGTTGTATCGATTTCATTTGCTTCGTGTGGAAAAAGCTTTTCTTTTACGATGACGCATAATAGAGTCGTGGATTTACATTTCACGACGAAAAATCTAAATGTATCGCCATTCGCCATATCAGCGAGCTAAACTCAATAATACGAGTAGGTACATCCAATGACTGTGTCAGCTTTCCGCATTCCGCTGCATTAACATGTAGAATATCTTTTCAACTAAAAAATACAATGACATGTTAAAATTGGAAATCGTGATGCTGTTTTTCATGATATTTTCCCCCTTTTTCTGTAAAAACATTCTATGTATACGTGTATCATAAAAATAATAGTTTATATAATCAATCGTTTGTCTTATAATTATTTAATTATTTAGGGCAAATTTATCTAATTTTCTGGTATAATTCACGGAAATATTATATTATATTTTAATATAATAACGACTATATTTACCGTCATACGAATTTATGTGGTGACCATTTTACCACTCCCAAATTACATAGAACTGCATGTGTGAGAGCTCCATATTGTTTAATTTTTATAAAACTTATTCGATATTTAGAAGATATTAAGTAATTTATAAGTTACAGAGGAAATAAGAATAATAGGTGAACTAACTTCAAGAAATCCACTCATGTAAAAAAAAATGTTTAAAACATTTTGAAATATACGAGAAAATTCACGAGAATTCTAAACCAATTTTAAAATGTGTATGTTTAATTTATTTAATCTTTTGCTTATGTTTTACATTTTAACAGATGATTTTTTAATAAAAGCTTATTTAAATAATATCTTTATGAATGTCTGTATTTATAGTTCCACACATTTTAAATTATAGTAGTTTTTTAATTAAATTTTAAAAATTACCTACTTCACTCTTCAGCTATGGTAAAATTTGTAGTTAAGTAAAAATTGGCAATTATGCCAGGCAGTTTATACTCTCAACGGTAAAATGCATAGCCTATAGGTGTGTAAAAATCGCCTGTTATGTTAGACAATTTTTACCCCCTAGGTAAAATGTATAGGGGATAGGGTAATCCGGTCCTACTTATGATGCAGGTTCAATAATGAGACGTTAGATATATTGCAATGATGAATACAGCAGTGATGGCACCAACTGCAAAAGTTGAGATCCGTTCACCGTCACCCTCATTATCGATAGGTAGGTACTGCAAGTTTCTGCGAAACCAAATAAATCAACAGCCAAACCAGATGTGTCGAGCCATGGTATCACCGGTCCGCTAAATAAACGATGGAATTCAATGTCAAACGTTTCCGTGCAAATGATGTCTGATGAAATTGAAATCAAGTGCACTCGCCAGTGCAAAATTCACTTGCTGCAAGTATTTCAACAATTGCAAAAACCACTCGTGGAAAACATAGTTATGGAAGCGGACGAAAAGGTTTGTCCGTCGCATGTTTTGCTGCGCATAATATACTGCCCTTATGATAGATATTCTTTTGTCATGAACAACTTATTATTTCAAAATCTATTAAAATTTTTGAAAATATTTTTCTTACATACTTTACAGTTAAAATAAAACGATATATTTAAAAAAAAAATTATATTTTAAAATATTTTTTATCGTTATATTTTTTTAAGTTTATTATTTTCTTTATAATTACTAGCTATTATTTCAGAAAACTTTATTAAGGTATACCGTGTACAGATACAGATATACATGAATATATATTTATAAATTCAAATAAAAAAGTACACAATAAAAAGTCTAATATTAGGTACCTTTTTTTCAGGTTTTGAATCGACGACGCCGCGGGAACAGCTTTTGCATTGCCTCCGCGAATACCTACCTAAATAAATTAATCTAAATTCTACATTAAGTCATAAACTATCAATTAACTGTTTTCTTTCAATTTGTTGGTACCTATATATGTTTAGAAAATATAGATTCTCATAATCTTTTCATTACGCTTACCCTTTTCAAAGTAACTGGTTATTAGAACAAGTTAGGTATTATTTGCGAATACATCAATCTGTATCGTGACTTTTATCATCTTAGTAAGATAATTTCTTTAGTTTTATTTTTAGACACTTCCTTTACTGAATAGCAACATACAAATTATTAAAATATTCAAACACTTTTCCAACTTTTAATAAGGACGCGTTTTTTGTTTCCGTTAGTTAACAAGTATATTTTTTTGAACGTGATTCAAACTATACTCAAATCTTTTTTAATATCTTTTAAAACAATTTTAAATTTTCATCGAAATTGGTCGAGTCCATAGCAGTATAAGCTACAAACATATGAAAATTAGGTACCTAACAAACAATTAAATATATATTATTTTTTTTATTTACCTATCTAAAAACCAAAAATTAGCATACCAACACATAGGGTCTATTACCTAGTCAATAAGACAATACTAATACAATTGTTTTATGTAATTAACAATAAAGCATAACGTTATTGAAAAAATGTATATTCCCACAAACAGTAATTAATGACATTAAAATGGATCATTTAATATCAATATAAAAGGAAGTGTATATAGAATTGTGGCTATAGGTAGATTAAAAAACTATGAGATACGACCTATTTTGATTATAATTTCAGAAATCATTCTTATTAAGATACTAAAAAAATTAAATAATCGTTTAAACTACATCTGAAAGGTGATGCTGTACAAACTATTTTAAAAATTATTTTTGATTACTTACAATCCATATGAAGTAGGTATGTCTATAAATTGTAAAGATGTATGAGTGCTTTTTACCACGAGTTGTTGCTGTTTTTAGTTTTTTTCAGTGCTAAGCTAGGTAATTTTGTCAGTAACATAATACAAAAAGATACAAATAAACTATACATAGAAATTTAAATCAGTTTATAAAAAATGAATTTATTCGTTTAATATCACTTTGCGGTCTAAAGATATATGTCAGGTTCAACAACACTGTTAAAACAATTAAATAAAATACATCATAATTATTCTGAAGACTTCATGAACTATTGAAAATTAAATAATAATAATAAAAAATAACAATAGGTAAACATATTAATAAATTATTGCAATCAAGTTGTACTTATAAATACAACTTGATTGCAATGAAAGATAACTGATAATTAATATATTACACAGATGAATATAATAATATTAAACAGAGCTACATCGGCATAATATGCTTTAATTGCATGTAATTAAATACATTTTAGTTAGTTTTATAATAAACAATTTATTTTTAATCATTTGAAAAATGAACTGATATATTTTTTATAACTATATAAAATAGTAAAATGATTAAAAATTTATTATACGAAATGTGTCATATATCTCAGTCGTTTATAAAAATGTAAGTGCATTGGTTGCAATTAAGTTAGTAGAAAAACATAATAATAATAATAAAAATTAAATAAACAAACAAACAAACGATAAGTGAAAAACAATGGAGTGTGGTGGGAGGGACACTTATTCTTAAAAGCAACTTAATAGGTTTTTATAAAAAGTGCTTTAATAAATGTTAACATTAATTGTATCACTAAACAATAAAATAAATATAAAATAGTTTAAAAACACAAAATTATAATAATAATATTACGATTATTGTATTTAAGTTGTTCTGAAATAATCAAAACGAACAAAATAAAATTCAATTAATCTAGACAATAACACGTGTGTACATATGTTATTGGTGTAAAATGGAAATTGAGCAAACGTGTAGATAAAAAACAAAAATAAACCCAAAACCCACCATCTCCAGAGAACATTTTTGTCTTAAATGTCTAATATAAATATATATAAAATCTATATATATATATTTATATATATAGAATATGATGATAAATAATAATATAAATATAGTATTAAACAAAATGTTTGAGTAAATAGTTGTCATAACCAAGATAAATAATTGATTTACATATTCAAAAAACTAAATAAGATTATTATTAAAAAAAAAAAAAACAGCAATCAAAACTGTATAATGTTGGAATTAAATTTTCAATACCTAAAAAATTAGATTTCATAATTTAAAACATTTTCAATATGTTAAGATTTTTAGAAGGTACCCACATGGTGATAGTATGACAACTATTTTCATACACTATACTTAATTAAAATTAAACGTATTTATATAAAATATGATAAATAAAAACCACCTTGGTAAGTAATAATAATATAATAATAAAAATTATGATGAAAAAAAAAACAAAACATAACTATGTAATATGTTACAATAATAAAGGTAAACAATGAATACAGAATATAATAACGATATCATAATGGACAATTGATCCTAATTAAATATGTTAAAAGTATTATTTCATTGACCACACTTAAAGACTGAAATAATAAAAAGCTAAATATCACGATTCTTTCAAACTTAAAATATTTTGTTATCAATGAATAAATAAAACATGTCATTAAATTTTTTCTATTTACAATTTTTGGTATTAACATAATCATTAAATTAGTCAAAAAGTAATAATGACAATTAATTAAATAAAACTTTAAAATCTGAACAAAGTTGTAGAATTTAAAAAATAAAACAAGTTTAAGACGAAATATAATAAAATACCAAGTATTTTTTTTACGGACTAAAAGTCCACCCTGTATAATATTATATAATAACAATAAGATAAATTGATGTAGTAATCATTAATATTTTTGGAAAAGTCTGTATTGGTAAACAAAAAATTTCTCAATTTTGGTAAATAACGTCAATGATTGTTAACACACAATAACTAAGTTTTATTAAATTTTTTTTTACTTAAATTATTATGTTACAGCCTTTGTTTGACTTTTGGTCCGAATAGGCTACACTGTAGATAACAATATATGAAAATAAACAAAAAGATGTTAAAATTGTACATAATATGTACGGTGGCCCAGCCCACTGTATTTCCTACTTTTTCGCATTCAACTAACAGGAAAACAGGAAATCATGGGGGGGTCACCCTGTATACATAAAATAGTAATAATAATAAAAAAAATATTAGCAAGTCAAGATAGCTAGCCAATAAATAAAACTAAATACAGTATAGCATGTCCATAATTTGAAACTATTAAGGGATCAATATTGATAGTTGAACTGACTCTTTTTTTTATTAGTTTTCTTTAATATACCAATCGACTGACACTACTGACAGGCAATATTGATCTGTTAAGTTCTATATATTTATAAAACATACTATGATGCAACATAATTTAAAATGCTGCCAAGCCAAATTCGTGTAAGCTATTAACACACCCAGAATCAAATTATAAATAAAAAACCCAATATTAAACCACTTCACATCCAAACAAAATTATCAGTCACTGTATTTCCATGGGTTGCCATATGCTGGTTGAGTAAATTGCTATCGAAGAAGGCCTGGCCGCAAGACACACATTCATATGGGGCAGGCACCATACGCTCTTCGCTATGCAAATTTTTTTCATGCCTTTCAAGATGAGCTTGTCTGGAAAATGTCTTTCCACACGTATGACATTCCCATTTGGTATCTTCTATAGAATTTCCATTTTCGTCACCAGATTTGTTTACTCGTCTTCTAGTCAACACTGGTTCTACTTTATGTATGCGCTTCAGATGGCGCAACAAATGACTACGGCGAGAAAAGGTCTTTTTGCAAATAGTACAAAGCGTGCTTGGTTTTGGTCTAGCTTGTTCGGGTTGTTGTTCGTTGAGTTCAAGCACACTCACTGGAGGAAGAACTTCGGGTTCACCTTCAGACTCCGATAAATTTTCTGTTTTAATATCTACCAAAGATTTTTCGGGTCTTATTTCCGAAAGAGTTACTTCAGGAAGTATTTCTGATGAAGATGAAGGTATTATACCATTATGAATATCCAAATGTTTGCGTAGATGTTCATAGCGAGTAAAACATTTTCCACATTGCCAACACACAAACGGTTTCTCTTCTAATTGATTATCCAATATTAATGCATGTTCATGAGCCCGTTTTCTATGTCTGAACAAATGTTCTTTACGCACAAATCTCTGTTTGCAAATATCACAACAGAAAGGTCTCGGCATGTCAGACGAATTAGAACAACTTGGTATGCACAAAAGATGTCTGGCTAAATGCTCTTTGCGTATAAAACGTTTACCACACCGTTCACACGGAAATGGTCTAACAGTACTATGCGACAACATGTGGCGCATCAAATGTTCCTTGCGATTGAAACCACTAGTGCAAACACGGCATACATAGGGTTTCACGTCTTCGTGAGTCATTTGATGACGTTTCCATGAGCTACGACGAGGGAAAGATTTCCCACATGTAGGACAAATGAATAAACGTTGTTGAATATCAACTTCAACCGGTGGCTGAGGTTCTTCTTCATCGCGGCAAACACCTTGATCAAACTCATAACATTCGCCACACAATGAACATGGAAATGCACCTTTATTGATAATATACCGCCTATGAGTTACTACTGTTGAACTTGACTCTCCTAAAACAAACGTAAAATAAAAATATTTTACAAATCAAAAAATTGTAATCTATAAATATTTTTAACTTGGATAAATAGTATTTATTCTAATAAAGTTGACAATTGTATTGACAATATTTCTTTTGTTTAATTATTAAAATACCTGTAGTTTGGAAATTTAACTACTATTTTAATTTTATTAAAGTTTGTAATTAATAAATAGGAACAATAGTTGTTTTTATGGTAAACATTAACATAATAGATTAAATATATTTTAAGTCTAAATTATCTATATAGTTATATACTTGATAAAATGCTGTTAGAACTTGAGATAAAATAACAAATTAAAATCAATAATAAATAAGATTTTAAAGAAATTTATTAAAATAAAATATTATGATAGGTAATAGATTGAAAAATAATATATAATGTATGTAATTATTTATAATTATATCTTACCTGATTTTAGCTTTTCAATTGTCTTTTCAAATACATCCCACATGGATGGTAAAATTTCTCTTCGGATGCGTAAATTATCAACAATGTCTTTATCAGCATTACTCAATTCTGTTGGTAACTTTTTGGAATTATTATACTCTATTAAATAGTCACCCAAAACACCTGTTGGTCCATTCTTTCTGCAAATGCATACAATAATATTAATATAAATCTATAACAGATTAAATTTAATAATTTATATTGAATCTATGAAAATACTCACACTGGTTCTAAATTGAATGTTTCTTCTTTCATTAATACATAATCTTCAGGTGATGGTTCCCCAAGGAATGATTTTTTAGGTGCTCCCGACTTATTTTTATCTTTACCTATTATATTAACACAATTATAATAATTAATAATATCAAAATATTGGTGGTATAATATGCATACTAATCAATCATAATTCATAAGCTAACAGGACTGAACAAGATTTTAACAAAAATGCTTTACATTTTTAA
Organism: Rhopalosiphum padi; assembly: GCF_020882245.1. Taxonomy (NCBI): domain Eukaryota; kingdom Metazoa; phylum Arthropoda; class Insecta; order Hemiptera; family Aphididae; genus Rhopalosiphum; species Rhopalosiphum padi. Next base: position 2,241,200 of record NC_083598.1, on the reverse strand, counting down.
AATCACTTTAAAAATCAAATTATAATGTGTATATGAAATACATATAAACACATATAATAATAAGCTTTCAAAAGTTGATAATTGATATATAATTATTTATAAGCTAATATATAATATAATAGTTAATCTAATTTAAAATATAATGTTTAATACCAATAAAAGAAATCTTAGTGCAAAAAAATTGCCATGTTTATAGGTATAATCATTGAGAGTATGTAATTCAATGGGAGTGAAAAATGAAGATGATTCATTAAACAATTTACAGACAACTTTTTTTTTTTACATAATATTTGTAAATATTAATTTTTTTACGTATAATTTATTATCATGGAATATTTTTTTAAATTATAAGAAAATATACTAATTAACTTTGATTTTCAATTATTTTTTAATTTAATTTTGAATTACATTTAAGAAATGTTTTTATCAATAATCATTATTTTTAAATTGTAATTTTGTTTGAAAAGTTAAACTGTGCTATTAAGTAAATGTATCGAAACTTCACTTAAATTATTATTCATTATTCACCATAGTCATCATAGTTTTTCTAAGCTTTTGATACAATCAGTATAATTTAAAGTAATTATATATCTGAGTTTTTTATTTATCAAATTGTTATGTACGTTATGGTTATTTATACATACAATTTGGAAACATTTTATGATAGCACAGATCAAAATAGAAATGACGTTTTATCAGATCAATTCTTGTTTCATTAGAATATCAACTATTAAGTATGGAACTAGAAAGCTAAAAAAAAGTATCCATAAAATGATAATATATTAGAAATGTATATCCCTCTTGAGTTTCTAAATAATGAAAACTAAATACTCCATTAACAAGTATTATAATATTGTTTCATTACAGTAATTACTTAAAAATAATTTAACAGGTTTTAAACTTTTAACATAAATATTAAATAATATATTATTTATTAATTTAAAACCTTTATTATATATTATATCCATGGTAATAATAACATGCTCCCTGGGGTCACAGCTAGTTATTCTTATAGTATCACACAATTTTGCCAAAACATACAGTGTCTTAAGCCTGACCAACTGGTTAAACTACTCAAACTTATTATTTTTTCTGTTTGGGTGTAAATTTAATTGAATACAAATCCAGAACTTTTTAAATCTATAATTAGGTAGTTTTTTATCATACAATTTAAAACATTTAATAAATGTACTTATTAGAACATACATAGTATAATACGTATTTTGACTTAATCTTACCTATAAATCTATACTCCAAAATCAATACCTATACTATACTATAACTAACAATACTAACAATATTTTTAAACATCTGAATTTCTATATACATACTTGTATAACTTTGTTCATCATCTTCATCAGTTATGTCTATTACTAAATTGTTCGCCGATTCATCACCATCATCATTCTATAAAAATAAAAATTTTAAATTAATATGAATATTAAATTTATAAAGAATCAGGTCCAGTTATGGGTAACTTTTACAATACAATACTAATGTACAGTAAAAAAAAAACTTTTTATATCGAAATTCAAATTTTAAATTATTGTTGATAAAAACAATGAGAATTGAGTCATTATAGAATTTATGATTTATGATGTTCTACTTCCTAAAATTATAGTATTTTAATAAATATCAAAACAACCTGTTGTTCACAAAGTTAAGTTGGCTGTTTTCCAGGAAGTAGGATATTATTAAGATGTCAGCACAACATTTGTTTTTTCTTTCAAACCCACAGGCAATATAGAAACACATTCATATAAAATTGTTTTTTAAGATTACTCATCTAAGAGTAAAATCACTTATTCGCAAAAATTATAGAGAATAATATTTTTGAGGGTTTGACATATCAATTTTATATTTTATCATTATTTGATCTTATATCTGACTTTAAAATCATTTTTGTTTATTTATTAAATGGATATTAAATTGTTTGAAGCAATATTTTAAAAATCGAAGTCATAGCCTCAAAAATATTATTCTCTATAGCTTTTGTAACTAGGTGATTGTACTCTATGGACTAAGATTAAACAAAATCATAAAAAAAATTATGTTGTGTGAACGTGATTTTATTGTGGTGTGTGTAGACCAAAGAAAGTAAAACCATGCACTTACATCCTATTGAATAAATAAAACAATATAATTATTTGTCTACTTAGACAATTATTTTTAAGAAAGGATCACCAAATCATCTATGTATTTATTACAACTGTTTCAAAATGATACAATATACTTTTCAAAATAAAATATGGGTATAGATTTCTATAAATTCTTCCCAATTGTATCTATGAGAAACAGAAGAGTATTTATTTTGAATTGAATTTTGTAATTGATATTAGCTTATAAAGTAATAAGCCAAATTTAATAATAACTTGAAGGTTACCTAATAATTACAATTAACATTTTTTAATTATCATAACTAACATGATTTATCCAAATTAAAAAATATATTAAGTTCAATCGTTAATCTAAGGACAAAATATTAACACAAAATAACTTTTGCCTACATATTTCATTATATAAACATAATTAGAAAAAAAGAGCAACTGTGATAGTGTCACACTGTGATCAATTATTTTCAAGATTATTTTGTAATACAAAAAGAATCCACAAATATGTCAACTTATGTCAATTATATTGCTATATATTAGTTTATATATAGGGTTATCACACATTTATTTACCATTTCAATCTGGTTGGATACAAATGCAGAACCATTAAGTTTAGCTTTAATTAATATACACATCATCCAATATTTACATATAATTATGAAGGTATTAGCTTTTGATAACCGAATGAAAATTAATGACTAATAATATGATATGATGGTACACAAGTATTCACTAAATTCCAATTTCCATGTATTGACTAATAAAGGCGGCAATTAAAAAACATATAATAGTACTGTTAATTATACTCATTTTGAGTTTATCATAAATGATTTATTATGAATAATAAAATTAATTAATATTTAATTTGATAACTAAAAATGGTCTACATCCATGCAGTATGATTATGCAACAATAAAATAAATATGTCATGAGGCCATGTGGTGATAATCAGAACCAGCTATAATACATATATAGGTCGTCAAACAACCAGTCTTTTTTTTTTAAATTTACATTGATAGTTCTAGTACAAGCATTACTTTTCCATTTTCTTCTATTTAGATTTTTAAGAAAAACAAAAACAATATGATAATAGTTAATGTTAAAGAAGAATGGTTTATAAGTATAAGAATCTGAAATTAAATTTCAAACACATCTAACTAAATAAAATAAATATTAAAATTATAAAATTGTCGATCTTAATGCATAGCTGTGTTGCCTAGCTCGACAATAATTGTCATATTAAATACTAATTTGATAAACTAGGTTAGTAAAATGTATAATATGAAATCATTTTTAAAATAAATATTGTAATTTTGGTAAAGAAATATTGATCTTGGGGTATCCACAATACATTACTATCTATTAGTTATTATAATAGAGAACTAAAACTATATCAACAATACCTACAACAAGTTATTTTTTAATAAATTTATAAGAGGTACATAATAATACTATATAATTTAGTTCTAATATTGCAGTATCAATTAATAATTATATAAATAATTATATTTATAATAATAATATAGGTACTATAATAATACCTATGCTTAAATACCTAATAGGTAGATATGGAGGTAGATATATTTACATTAAATATAATAAGTAGTAATAATTATGTAATTTGAATTTAATATACTTTATCATTTCCATCTGGAAGTCGTTTCAAGGGAATGTTGTTATTTCTTGAGCACATCTCAGAAAAGTGATCCCATTCATTTAACAATGTCGAGCATCCAGTGCATACAAATTTGGACAAACCATCATCCTCTGATACCTGAATAAAATAACATATTTTTAATTTTTTATACTTTATTTTCTTACAATTTATTTTCAAATTATTCATTGGGTAGGTAGTTAAAAGGTATTTATTTTTACAGCTGTTGTTATTCATAAGCTCAATCAATCTAGAACTGATTAAAAGTAGATAACTACTTACTCAATCTATGTAAGTAGATATCTTTTTTTTAAATGCACAATAAAATACATTATTCTTTTTAGGTATTTAACTAATTTGGCAAATTATTGATAAATCAACTTTATATTACCTATCGAATTGAATTATATAATAATTAAAGAATAATTGGGTTAAATATATATTAGTAATTCAACCACGATACATGAAAATTATACTTTCAAATGCCAAGATTATCATTATTAGTAATTCACACAATGTTACAGCATAAATTACAATTCAACTTGGGTACCTACTAGTTAAATACATTGTTTCAAGAATTTAAAACTGGAAATTATAAAGAGTAACAGAATTTATAACAAAATAAAAGATACAATTGTTTAAATCAATATGTAAATATGCAAATATAGTATAATAGTCCAGGCTACTAGATAACAACAAAATCAATTAAATTGCTTAAAAATCCTAAATCAAAATAAGATTAGCACTACTTACGACCTAGTACTAGAATCAGTAAAGTGCAAGTATGACTAACTTTGTAACTTGTGTGCCAAATTTATTTCAATAATTACAAATTGGTTTATCAGCAGAGTACCGAGAATAAGTAAACGACATCTAAATCAAACAAATAGAAATACCAGGAATATCATATCATGAGAATGGGATGAACTATTAAAATTACATAAAACTACTATGTTCTACGCATGATTAACCGACTAGTTAATCATGGTTCTAAGTATGGGTAACATACGCTATGCTAAACCATGCTAATTTGATGATAGAGATTCAAAGCTCAAAATAACTAAGTATTAAATGTAAAATAAGTGTAATAATGTAATAAATGCAGTGGGAAATGTAAATGTAATAATATATTTAAGTGATAATAACTAACGCCTGACAAGAAATCGACAGACTTTTTAGTGTTGGGCAGACACCGATCGAACGAAGCAAAAACGACATCAAGTGGAAGAATACCTAAAGGTCTTCCAGACTTGAACGATGTGTGCAGACGAAAACCTGGCCAAAGGCCAATATTAAACTCGACAGAGAGCCGCCACCGCCGGCAAACGTCGGGAAACTGTGAGAGTAAAAGAGGTCGCCGGCGAGCACGTCGAATAGGAAAAATGCCGCCAACACGTCGGCCGTGCAGCTGTTTGATCGCAAATGTCGTCGTTATCAGGTGTGACGCAATCGTCATTGATAGCAGAGCCAATATTGTTATTTCAAAAGGTCGGCGGCGGCGGCGGCGGCGGGTGGGGAGTACTATTATTATTGCACACACGCGTCATTTGAGCGCGATAAAGGCCGAATGACCAGATCCGAGAATAACGACGGAAAATTATAATAATCGTAGATAAGCGGGTTTACGTAGAAAACTCGGTGGACCGGCCTGGCGGCGAGTGCCTACGCGACATCAATAATACATATTATTATTATTATTATTACACTTTTACGATGATAGCCACTGCGTTTATAATAATGATAGTCGTGTGTATACACGCGGTCGCTCACCTGTATCCGCAGGTGCTTGACAATGGTGTCGCGCAAGTCGTTGTCGCCGGGGCGTGTCCCGCCACAGCCGTCCGAGACCGCGACAATTGGATGCCGTTGATTTTCGGGCAGCGAAGGCATGCAGCATAACCTGCAGCTGATCGCAAAGGCCGAAGCCGCAGCCGCGGCGGAGGCGACGGACGGATCGTCTTCGTCGTCGTGCGCCATCGGTGTGCGGCTGCTGTCGTCCGAGTGAAATGCCGTCGTCGTCGTCGTCGTCGTCGTCGTGACTTATGGTCGTCGCGCGCGCACTCGACGACGGGTACGGTCGCGGTATTCGTCAAGCTGTACGTCGAACGGAATAATTAATTATTATTAATAACACGAATAATGATTTGAACTCGTCGACGCGATGACGACGAAAATCGGAAGCCCCGCGCGAATGTCGTCGCAATAATATTATTTTGTGCTGCGCCAGCCACGGAACCACGGACGTCGGCGGCGTACGCGAAAAACGGACGACCGTGTGCTACGGCGGCGGTTACGAGAGTTTCACGGATAATATTGCGGGCTGCGGCGCGGCGCGGCCGGGGACGAGCGCAGCGGCGACGGCGGCGGGCCACGTAGACGACGGGTGTGTGTGTGTGTGTGTGTGCGAGTGGATTACGATAAAAAAAAAAAATGGTAAAAGAGTGTACGAAAAGAAAAAAAAAAAAATGATGCGCTCCGGCGGCCCGCGGGCGACGACCGTGTTCAGTGCGCGGCGCATTAAAAATTGGTGGGGAGGCGAACGGGCGAACCGCCTCGTCGGCGCGGCGCGGGCACCCGAAACGGTTCGGCGTCGGCGGCGACGGCGGCGGCGGCGGTGGAAGCGCACAAGCCCCTACCCAAAAAATTTCCCCGAGAACAATAATTGATATATCGGTGGCGGGCGCAGCGGACGGGTTGCGTGCGTGTGCGAGAGCGCGCGTATTGTGGGGGGGGGGGAGCCCGACTGCGGCGGCGGCGGCCGGTTCGCCTGCGAGAGAGAGGTCGTTCGGCGTTCCGCTCGCCGGGCGGCGTTTCGTCATTGGCGGCGGTGGCGGAAGGGGAATTCGGCTCGACCGGGGGGGGGGAGCTAGCGAGAGGGGCCAGCCGGTGCGGGGAGGCGACGGCGAAAAAAAAAACCGTATAAAAATATATATATTTATATTATTATAAAAACGTACGCGAGCGCTCTGCCACACGAAAATAAAACCCGTCGGCGGCGCGGGGCTGTTGTAATACTGTACCTGCTATAACGTGCGTTGTCGGGCTTCTATTTTTGTGTTTTCCGTGCGGTGGTTCGGTCGCCGCCACCATAATATCAATAACATCATCATTACGAATATTATGATATTATTATTATATTATATTACCCATCATTATCGCGTTCGACGATGATATTATTATTACGATTATAATTGGGTGTTATTAAAAATATTTTGTTATTATTTTATAATACGACGATCGTGTTTTATTACATAACACTATAACCATTCGTGGGGGGGGGGATCAACCATAGCTTTTCGTGGTTAACACGCGCGTTGTTGAAAAATCAAATGGGTACCCACTCATATGATATAACACATAATACCTAATGCACCGCGATATGGTCCGTCAAACTCGGGTCGCGAAATGAAAAAAATTTAATAGAAATTCCCGGGGCCGAGGACGACAACACCGACGAGGGCACCCGAACGGCGACCGTAGAACTCGGCGCGTACGTAATAATAATATGCTTTATGCATTTATGCCTATACACGGCGGCGACCGTACACCGGTGTCCCCCCCTGCACCCCGCCCAAACTGGTGGCTTATAATTTATTATGTTTTTATCCGAATAAGTGTGACGCGAGCGCGCCCGAGGGGGGAACTGCCGCCACCGCCGCGCGTAGAGAGTTGTTGACCGTCGTCGCCGTCGCGCCGTTTTGACACGGCACGAAACTATACCTATACGGTTAGAACGTAGTAAAATGTCAGAAAATAAAATAAAATCCCGATTATCGATGCCCTCCTTCAGTTCCTACCTTGCTGCAGCAGTTACCTATATACCGTCGTCACAATAATATTATTATTTTGTTTTCATGTAACGCGACAGACAGGTAGATTACTCATGTCGATACAGTTAGTTTGTTTTACTACTGCTTTATGTATTTATTGTACATAAAGTATACAATGTGTTTTATAACAATATGGAAACGACTATAGATACAATAATATGATGGTGTTCATATTTATACTTGTGAGCCGGGCCGGATGTAGGGGAGAGTTAAACGGGCTATACGGTGTAGGAGTGCCTTTACATTTAGGGCCCGCGCAGACAATTATTGTCTGACAATATATACATATATTTTATTTAAATGTATACATATTATGGAACTTAAATTATTGAAATTAAATTTTCATAAAAAAAATTATAGAAGATTTTGTTTTTTACGAATTGATGTATTTAACGTAGATATATTCAAGTAATGTTATGGAATATGGATGCGAAGAAAAGTTATTGCGTTTCGTCCCCTAAGAAAAAAAAAAGAAAAAAACTTCCAGGCATTTACTTTTACGTATCATTACTTATTCGGGATGAGGCCACGCGAGGGATTATTTATTTAACCATTTACAGCTCTTACTATCAAATACATGTATCACTGTAATTTCAATTGAAATAAAATTGCAATATTATGATGATACTACCTATATAAAAAGAAAGAAAAGTGTATAATATTCTTTTCCCCATAATAAGGATACAATGACTATGTTTTTTATAATTACACTAGCAGACCCGGCGAACTCCGTTTCGCCACCAGATTCGTTTTATGTAACATTTCGTTTGGTGATTAAAAGATAAAGAAAAAAAATTTTTTTTGTTATATATTTGAAAAGGAAAATATTTATTTCATTTCACAACAGTAATAAATTCATTTCAATTACCTACTAAAATGAAGTGTTATTTAATTGTTTCATTGTAGTGCTCTTTGGTAAACCACATTTTTTGTTTTTTGGTCTGACGTTAACACAAACAAAGCGGATGGTTTCCCAATTCGTGAACACGCAACGTATAACTGTCCATGTGAAAAACAATGATTTTCCAAATTTATCCCGCAAACACTAAGCGATTGGCCTTGCGACTTATTAATTGTCATTGCGAACGCAAGGCGAACTGGGAATTGCAATCGTTTGAAGTCAAACGGAAGATCAGTCGGAATCATTGGTATTCGAGGAATACATACATTTTCACCTGCGTACTTTCCGTTAATAATGGTTGCCTCAATTAAATTCGGCATAAGTCTCTTTACCGAAAGTCGAGTACCGTTGCAAAGTCGCGGTGGATTCAAATTACGCAGTATCAAAATAACTGTACCAACTTTCAGTTGCAAGTTATGTGGTGGAAATCCTGGTATCTCCAGAGAGTTCAAAAACTCCGTTGGATAATTTACTACATCATCGGGATTTGTTATTGAATCAACGGATTTGTATGTCACCAAATCGCCAGCAATTTTTGATTGAATGGTGAAATTCAGTGCGTGGACATCATTATTCTTTGCTGCAAGAATTGCTCGTTGACTTAACCAAGCATAATTCTTATAATTCTCACTAATGTTTGGGAAAACATTTTCAATAAGAACTAATTGAGTGTCTACAAATCGGCAAAAGTCGTTGGTAAGAGTAATTAATCCAGATGTCGCATCAACTGGGACTTTTCCATTTCCAAGATCTAACAATTGTTTGGAAAATTGTGCAGCACTTTGATCATTTTGAAGTTGAACTCTCATATTAGTGGTTAGCGATAATGTTTTTACGTTATTCCATAAAGGTGATGCCTTTAGGCAAGCATTCAATTCATCTGCAGGCGTTCCACGGGGAACTACTGGCAACGTCTGCCTGAAATCGCCTGCCAACAATATCATCAAGCCGCCAAAGATGTTGTTATTTCTCCGAAGATCCTTCAGTATGAAGTTAAGTGCTTCAAGTGATTTCTTATGTGCCATTGTGCACTCATCCCAAACAATGAGCTTGCATTGCATTAACAATTTTCCAATTGCACTGGATCGGGAAATATTGCACGTTGGAGTATCAATTGTGTTTAAATTGAGTGGCAACTTAAGCGCAGAATGTGCAGTACGACCGCCATCTAGAAGAGTCGCCGCAATTCCAGATGATGCTAACGCCAAAGCTATGTCACATCTTGATCGAATAGTGGCCAAAATCAATGAAATGACAAATGTTTTCCCTGTTCCTCCAGGTGCATCCAGGAAGAATAGACCACCAGTATTATTGTCCACCGCTTGCATTAATGTTTTGTATACTTGTTTTTGCTGTTCATTCAGCAACGGAACATTATTTCTAACGAATTCCTGCAATGTATCAACATTGTATTGCAGCTCTCGATTTAATTCTTGGTTGAATGCATCGTGCATCGATCGATTTGGCGCAATCATTCCTACTTCAATCAGTAGCTTGTTTGCAATAGTCAAGCATTGATCCTCAATCAGAATCAATCCTTCATTGTAGATTTCATCGGTTATTTGGATGTCAGGATTATTCGTTTGAATACGCAAGCGATGCAAGATATCTTCACATATGGCGTCTTTGTATTTGTTCCATAACTGAATTGGTTGTGAAGGAAAACATGTGGTGATGATAATTGCGAACAGCGTTCGTATTTGGTACGCATTTGATGAAACAACTGAATCTGCAAGTGTTAAATCCCAATGAGAATCGTTCTCCAGCAAACCCAATAGTTGACATGCTTCTCGATATGTTTGGCATTGGTGGCCATTCACAGTTTTCAAATGCGCAAATGATTTCGGTCCACGTACATTTACTAACAGCAGTCGCAAATAAAAACATTCATCGTTTCTAGGATGAACAGTGTACATACGACCTAGTGCATCAGTTGAAAACACCTGTGGCCAGTCATTTCCGATCTCAATCTCTTGATTTTGAACTTTAACTTTGATAGTTCGACCGTTATCTTCTTTTGAACGCCGACGATAAACTGGATATCCATCGTTCCCTGTGACTGTTTCAGCAACTAACGGTCGCGGATATCGTTTTGTGCACTTTCCATCAGCCATGCATGGCGATAATGGATTTAATGCACCGCACGGTCCATGCACCATCTGTGTCGTCACAATGTCGTGTAGACGGGGATCAGTGACTGGATCAGGAATTTCAGCTGATATGATGTCATCCACTTCATTTGAATGTAATTTGTTCAGCAACCAAATTAGGATATGAGCATGCGGTAGTCCACGCTTCTGCCATTCCACCGAGTACATATAACAACGTGTGTCACCAAAAACTCGATACTTAGTAAGCACATCCATCATAACCTTGAGTTTTTGCTGAAATACTCTGGCGATTATGTCATGGCGATCTTGCGGTTTTTGACCCGGTTCCAACTCGCGTTCAATTTCCGTCCACTTCGGATTGCATGTGACCGTAATAAATAAATCCGGAGTTCCATAATTTCGCACGTACGTCATAGCGTCTTGAGCGTATTCGTGCATGTGGCGTGGGCTTCCGATATAAGTTGATGGGAGAATCGTCAGTCGTCCAATATTCTGAACATCACCATCTGAATGAATAGCATCACGCAAGTGTATATAGTCCTCAGATCGTAGCTTTGGCTGATTGAATCTGATGAACGCTAAACGTTCGGTCTCGACTTTGACATACATGTCAACAGCGAATTGCTGGAATAGCCGACCGCACTTCAGAATGACATTCTCCTCGTGTGTACGAATCATCATACGATACGCATAGTAATTCATTGCGCTTAGATTTTTATTATTCGTTGATACTCCTGAAAATGCAAAATTAAATGAATTGTTAATGGAAACCAATAAAAGTAATAATGGAAATAATTAGTGTGTGAATATTGTACCTGTAATTGGATCGACCATCTTCAACGTGATGTCGTATCCGTCTTGCCCTTGCCAATAAATGATTGGATATTGTAACGCATCGTACAAACGATGTGTCTCGTTTACACGATGCATGATATTGCTTCTTCGCTGAACGACAATGTCTCGTGATTTAGTTGGATCGCCAACAATAATTGCAGCAACATCATTAACGGTGGGTGCATTGAATCTTCGCACATGTTCACCTGTCGGAGTACAATCCGCTCTTATGACAAATTTGTGCGTATCCGATGGCATTCGTTCCAATGCTGTTTTGAACATATTAACCACAGCATTATTAGCGTGAAAAAATGCTTGCAACTGTTCAATAATTCGTCTCTTTAACTGTTGTGCTCCCTGTATATTGCACCGCACGTTCAGCTGATCCACCATCGACGAAATGAAATATATTTGCAGAAATTGATGCGGTTCATCTGGTGTTGGCACCATTGAACCATGCAAATGATATATTTGACCTTGTATCTGTAATTGCAAATAATCATTAAAATTTGTTCATGAATACATTGTAAATCGTGTGATGGTGTAGTGTGTGGTGTATATGAAGTTGTTATGTGTTGCAATTATGTGTTGGTTATGTGTGTTGTATCTTTTACCTTGCAAGTCGGCATGAAGCCGCCTTCTCGAATGATATTAGCTCCAAAGGAAAGCAGTTATTGTATTCAAGGATGTGTTGAAGAAAATGACTGGAATCGGGATCACTTCCATCAAACAATGTTTTCAGTGGCTGTGGTGGTGTAAGTAATGGATCCAGTTTGACTTTTCCACTTGCGCAGCACAATCCAACCGTTTCTCTTTTGAACTTTACCGCATTGCAATATCGGCATATAGTCGTCATTCGTCCAATATCCAAATTTTCATCATCACTGTAGTTCGCAGTGGGATCATATTGGAATGCCAAGCGATTGTATGATGCCAATGATCTTCGTGTGCTCACGCGATGTCTCAATCGGTCATTTTCTCTTATTATATTTTGTCTTTCTTCTCTTAAGTTCCTTGAATAGACTTGTTGCTGGCTTGCATGTCTTGTGCGGCGGCCGATGTTCGCACGTCGTTCTCTAGGCATTTTGGACTATGGACATAGTGTTGAATTTAACTTCAAATGCACGATCCATATAATTTACAATAAATGAAATTAACTGAACAGAGAATAATGATATCTGTCACACACTTTATCACGCACCGTTGCTATTGGTTTGAAGTACATGCTATGTATAATAGATGGCGCTGTATGTGAAAAACGATTTCCCCACTTTTCTGTTGAATTTTTCCTGAATTTTCCAGAATTTTCTTTGCTATAAACCTCACGGAGCCCAAGACCTTTCCAACGAATGCAAAACCGTGGAAATCGGTTCGTGCGTTCTGGAGTTATAGCGTCAGGGAGGAAAACCGGACTTATTTTTATATAATAGATATAAAGATATGTATTATAATTGGTGTATTTTTTTCCAAATCATTTTAGTAGATACATACGACATACCCTTTTATTTTAAGCATTAATTTCCACCGGCTACCCTAATACACGTAATCGATAATCGTGTAGGTAAATCCAAAAAAAAATAATCTCAGAGTAGACCACTTAGTCTATCTATCCTGACTAATAATACTTGTCCCTGTAATAATACTTAAACCGGATTCCCACTGTAACATGCCATATAGAGTTGAATACAGCCGTACTAGGTAACATGTTACCGTTTGCCGACATGTTTTTACTTATATTCAATATGCAGAACATGGTGTAGTAGAAACCCGACTTAATGCTACACCAGGCACATCAAACACGCGGTCCTCGGCAATATTTTTTGTGGCTCACAGCCTCCAGGTTTGTTAGAAAATTAAGCAAATATAATAAATAATAATTTGATTTTTTATTTATAAATTTAAATAATATACTTAAATAATTAAAAATACTTATAAATAAATGAATAAGACTAATTTGGTTTCAACTATACTGTGGTACCTATTCACTATTAGGTAAGTAGTTTTATTTATGAATAATGTGTATTAATATACTTTTTTGTCTACAAGTTTTTTTTTGCTCCACGTATAATATTTTATTTTATACTTTCGGCCAAGTTGATACTTTGAGCTTGATATGCTTGTACTACACCGTATCGTATGAGTATGTATATTGTGAACTCCCTCCACTATATTTTCAATATTGCACTGGACTAATTATTATAAGTAGATGTAGAGCTCAATTTTGTATTGATTACAGGTTGATTTTTGGAATTTTTGATTTTTTTCGCCGATTCGAAGCATTCCAGTCAAAATTAATTGTGAGGGGAGAAGGGAACTATCAACAATAATTACTGTCAAATCGAGCTCTTCACATTATTATACAATTTATCGGATGTAATTATGTAAGGAGGATTACTTCTTACTTCATACATGCTATCGAGTTGAATTCAGCATATTCAATATTAGGAAAGAAAATGACGGTGTAACTGTGTAAGTTTAACTATACGTTACAAAATATCCCTAAGACCCTAATGGAAATAGGAAATCGGCCTAAGATTATATTTATATTTCAAACCTGTGAGTGGGCTATAAGATGTGACTCGGATAGTTGGGGGTTTCTGAAATCGAATTCTGACGATGCTTGAGCGGCTGCACAGAATCAATATATAAACACGTCGACGACACGATAAAACACGAAAATCGCAGTAGGAATTAGGAAGCGTGTAGAAAGCAGGAACAACAAGCTTTTGGCTGCGACTGCGCAGTGTTATTTGAAATCGATGTGAGTTGATATTTGACGATCGCGTTTATTTTACGTCATCCCGTGTTTTTATTGTTTGTATATTTAATATTGTAAATTAAATACTATAACGTTTAGTGACAACGGTCACATCAACATACAATTGTAAATTGTCTATATTACCTATTATTTATTAATATTATTATTTGTTTGGTATATTATAAAAATTCGGCAAACTACACCTCACAGACATTATCATGCGCGACGATCGATATCTCGATGGATACGGGAAAAAAATCCAGTGGAAGATTTTCTTCTTAATGTACTGATGTACCCTATATGTGGCTATATCCTATACATCCAATGGTGTATTTATGAAGAAAATATCTTATTTCGATATATGCCCCTCTACTTATTAACCATACCTATGTATATACATTTTATCCAATACTTTAATATTTATTTAGCCCATACCCATTGTCTATATTTTCTTTAATCTTTAGTATTTGCAATTTATATTATAAGTATAAGTAGTATAAGGTGTAACTGATAAAGTGATTACAATATAACATAATGTCTCTAAATTATCTTGAATCACGCAGATAATCAAATTTTTCTTGATTATTTCAATAAACATATGTTTAGAATAAGAGATTTTTCTCAATATTTGTCTGATCAATTTAATATTCAAAGTCAGGTACCTATTACGGATGGATTGTAATATTGTTTTAATAATATGTCTGTAAAGCCGTAAAGGTAAAATACTCCTGCAGAGATTTACTATCAAGTTTTTTTTTGTTATTCTTACCTTAATTTTTGATTAACATAAGTATGATATACCTATATATATATATATATATATACATTTTTAACAAAAAACAATAATAATATATTAAATTTGAAAAATTTTATACTTAACTACTGTAGCTCTGTATATATTTTCCAAGTTCTTGGAAGCTGCATTTATTCTAATTTCTGATTTACTAGGTACTATAAAATGTATTAGAAGGAAAATGAAAACTATAATATAGAAAGAAAAATCAAATTAATCAAATACCAACAACTACATTATATCAATTATGATCTATTCCTCTAATAAACTTTTATATATTTATTAAAATACTATTAGTATTATGCGCGTCATTCATTTGAACGAATGACCCAAAATTTACCTGAGTTAAGCAAAATTATTATTCGGGTTGAAAAGTAACCGATCATTTGGGCATATTTATAAATCAATGATAATGAATAATATTGTTAGAAAAAAAATGTGTGTAACTATTTAACTAATTAAACCACCTACAGTAAATCCAAAAAAATTAGATTTCTCCTTGGTGGCAGAGACTTTTTTTCGAACATCCCTCGTCGCTAGCGGCATATAAGAAAGTCATACGTCTTGCGCATCATTATCACAAATACGTGGTAGTTGCTACGTGACCTTATAATGAAATTCGCCCCTTTCATCATCAGTGATGAAGATTTATATTAGGGGTTACCGTTATCTGCACGTGACAACCTGACCACTATTTATTTATTATTTTTGAGCTGTTATATAATGATATGTGAACATATACCCAGCGGCGTACTTAGGGGGTGTCCTGAGGGTTAAGCCCCTCAATTTTTTTCTATTTCTATTAATTACTGAAGTATCACAAAATATTATTGACGAATGACGAAATATTTTAAAACTGCTTTGAAAATTGAATAATAATAATAATTTCTTTATTTACGGAAATAATTTCAGATTAGATGCATAAAATAAAATATATAATATCAGTATATACATAATGTATATTATATCTTTACATATCTAACAATTAATATTAAATTAGTGAGGAATATAATATAAAAAGATAGTTAAGAATTATAATTATTAAATAACTATGTAAATTAAAATAAATAAATATTATATTATATTATGAATAACATAATTAACTATTAAGAGTACAATAGAGCAATAAACATAGGTTGGAGAAAAAGAGAGAGAGGGAATAATACGATAAAAGATAAAATAAAAGTAATAATAATGCATTGTTTTCTTTGGAAAAGGCTAGCTTAATGGATAAGTCATGTTATCAATTAATCGGAAGAATCGCATAAAAGTAATTAAGTACTGAACGAGTTGGCAATAAAAAAAGACGCCTAACTTTAATATTGTGAGATTGAAGTTTTTAAATTTAAGTATTTTATTTTTTATTTTAATATAATACATCTATAACAATATTTGTTATTATTTATTAACGTCCCCATTCGGCAAATATACGAGTACTTATACAAAATGCATCAAACTGATCGGTAAATTTAAGTGTTATTAGTTTTTATTTATTCAATAAAATTATTTATTCTTTATTCCTATCATAGTTATAATCAAAAATTGAGTTGCAATCCTAAGATTATTTTACAAGAAAATTACCACTTATAAGGTGTATGAATATCAGGTATGGATTAGTGATGATGTTATGACAATATTTGTAGAGAAAAAGTATTACCAGGAGTCAAAAAACCACCGAAAAAAGCCCAAAATACGCCACGTTATGCTGTATAGTGTATACCAACCATTACAGTTTGTAAGTCAAATTGACCATTACAAGTTTGGCTTGATGAACCAGCTTCAAGGTCTAAACCCAATGGTCGATAAAGTATTATACGGATTACGGTTTTATCTTTACTAACTGATGAAATTATCGTGGTTATCCGTTCACGATTGTACCGTATAAACAATGTAGACCGTGGTCGAGGTGACTGCCTTCTATATAGTTTACGTGATTCGTGATCTGGCAACCGTGAATTATTTTTCGTCGATGCAGGTCTTAAAGAAAAACGGCGGTGGGGCCGCCGACTGGTTTTCTCCGTGTTCAATGTGTTATTTAAACCTCAGTAATTCATTTACGATTGACCGACGGAAAATATTACAATATTAGGTATTTTATGTAAACACACGTGACCGAGTAACCACCGTTATAATTTTCAAATCATCTGTGGAAAACGCAGTTGTCGTTCTTTTTTCTGATTCCACCGTGCCTTTCCATTAGTTTTTACGTTATTGTTTGCAAATGCGTAAAGTATTGTGCATTGCGACGACATCTCGACGAAATGAGTAGGTAGATTTGCATAGATGTTTTCGTGACGGAGAGAATTTTTCCATTTATTCATCTCGTTATTAAACGCACCGACCAATCGTGTAACGACTAACGACGAATGGCTAAACACCGTGATGAGTATTATATGATCGTTTTCCCTCATAATAAGATGTTGACATTTAGCGGAGGATGAAAAGGGGGTAGATAAATAAAATATCATCTGGGTATAAAGGTCTGTGTACGGAAAAGCCACTAACGGCATCATTTAAAAATCGTTTGAAATTTTCGATTTTTTTTTTTGTAAGAAAACTGTGAGGCAAACATTTAAAAAATCAACATGAACTGCATATTATTACTATTATTCTGAACCAAAATACACTGTATAACGTATATAGTTGTGACGAAACTTTTCTGTACGTTTCGTTTTAACTAAAAATAAATAACTTGTGATTCTACGACTCACATATTTTTGTCTACGTATATGATTTTCATAATATCAATAAATTATTGACAGGCACAGGCATTTTATTAGTAACTATTATATTTTGTTTTTAAATAAACAATTTTTTTTAAACGTTATGTTGACTTATAACCGAACATTCTTTTGTTTAAAAAATTGTGTACGATAAACTCAGAGGTCTAATATGTAGATTTGAGGAGGCCCATTAAGCGGTTCCTGGCACCAACTAAATATACGTAAAGTAGTTACGACGCTGATTTCAATGTGCCCGAGGCTCGATAATCGTTTTGTGAGAGACGAATGTAATATTATTATTATGGTCATTGTTAGAGTGTCGAGAGTCACAACAACTTTTAGGTTTCGAATTTAATTCAAATGACGCCGCAGTAAATGGAGTCAAGTCCCGTTGTGTTTGCAAATTGTATTTGTATAAACTCATTAGTGTGATGATAATGATAATGATTATTATAATAATACAAGCAGAGGAGGTGATACGGATGAAGATGAGGTTATAATGTTATGCGTATCATGTGTTCGCTGTATATACCTAATATACGATTACAACTATAAAAATTATTATTATACGTCCTACATTTATCCGAACCAATGTGTGACAACTTGTATGCGTCCATATTACATTACGAAGTCAGAACTCTGATACCTATCTGCTAATCAATTTAAAATATAATAATATAGGCTACCTACCTTTTCGATAATTATAAAATGTTTGTGCAGTTACTATAGATGTAACCTATATATTTCTAATTTATTAGCAGATATATATTTTCCGAGTTCCGACCTCATATTCGATGGAATAGCCGCATAAAGGCTGTCGACTGTCGTACATAAGTTTGCAACGGAACGGAATCGATAGTTTTCAATTTGTATCGAAACCAATATTTTATTCGTTCACTATCCAAACAATTCGCAATCACATGATCAAAATTAAAACATTTGATTGAACGTTAAGTTTCTAGTTGGTTATTATAGGTATTATATTTGTTTGTGTACTTCAGTGTTTTAACTCGAAAATAAAATATAAGCGTATTGCAATAATAATGAATGAGAGCTGCAGCTGAAGAAAATGATGTTATGAATACCTGCATACGCATACCTACTGCATACTCGAAATAAAACAAATATTTTGGTGGGGATATACTATGCCTCCGAATTCCCCCACCACCAATAAATATTAAGTAATTATATTCATCGGTAATCATACAATATATTGTTGTGTCTTGGGTATTGCTGCAGTATTATCTTATATACCTTTGTTGTTGTATGAATCCGAATACACATATTCTACAATTTAAAAAATAAACACAGGTAGGTAGGTGCTATTTGTTTAAATTTTATAATTTTTCGTGGACTAAACTCATGTCCGACATTATGTTAAATATGTAATTATGTATCGGTCTTTATAAAAATGTATAAAACATTGTAAAACATAAATTTGTTTGTTGCGTGTGACATAAATTCATTAAATAATATAAGGACCTATGTAATTATTGTTATTATTATTTTTTTTGGAAAAATAATATTATATTGTATGATTATTTGCAATGTTTCTGTTAGCTAGCTGAAGCACTGCATAGCTTTGAGTATTTAAATGTATTATTATATAAGTATACTTACAAATTTTAACGAATATATATATAGTGATTCATAATATTATTATATGCCAATTATATCGGTACTAGTATAAGAGGACAAGAGGTATCCCGGGGCCTCGATGTCTTGCGTTTCATACCATGGCTATTAAACATTCGTTAAAAAATAATTGAAAATAAATTCCATTCGGCATGTATACATTGTAAGTAACATATAGTAACGCATTTTAAATTGTGTTTAATTTCGTTGGTCTTGGTACTTCAGTAGTACCTACTTATATCGTATTCGTATATAATATTACCTGAAATAATATTGTTTTTAGTACAAATCCATGTATTATAAAAAATTACATATATTGTTCTAATTGCAGTTGAAGTAAGATAGAATTAACTCAGATTGATGCAATTGTAAACTTTTATAGTTTTATGACTATACATAATATTACTGCATTATTCAACAGGTGTACAGAAATAACGCTGTAAAGTTCACTTTGCATGGCGGACTATATTGATGACTAGCCGTTATAATAGTGAGTTATTGTCACATATAATATAAATTTATAACACCCTTTACGTTCAGTCAGTACATTGATTCGTAAAGTCGTTTCTCTAGCAAGATTTTTACTTTTAACAAAAATATTGTAACAATAAGCAATTTATTGTTTTAAACACTGTATGTATGTATATTTTAGATACATATAAATAACGACAATAGCGTCGACTTGAACAATTTTAATGTCCAAAGTTATAAAGCTTCTTTTATGGTTTCATTACGTCATAGTCGCCAGACTTCAAAAAATGAAATTATTTTATAATAATTATATATGTGACAGGTTGTTTCATATTATACTGTATAGCTCTCAAAGTCTCAAATATAAAAACAATTATCGAGTAATGTATATAAAACTTCTACACGTGAACATGATGTCATAATTATAATTTTTAGAATTTCTACCATTCAATTATTGGAATTGACATATTTGACATTGCACAGGTTAACAGGTTTATACCTGGGAATAAGTCGAAAACACGCTACTTTCGGCAAACTAACTTAAAACCATTTAAAACTTATACAAGTTAAAATATAGTGTTAACTATTATTTTATTCATGTCTTCAGAGTTTAGACGATCTGTTAAATATAGATTTATTAAAAAAAAAAAAATGTATTTTTGATAAAAATAATACATGATGTCAACGTTTTCCTTTTTTCTGCAAAAAAATGAATCTCAATTTTTACGTATTCCTTTTTAACTAGCACACCGTCCATAAATAATAATATAATTGCGTTTCTTATAGTGGTAAAATTTTTTGTTTGCCACACGCCTGCATATATTAATATTTTTCTTTTTTATTATATTTTCTTTCAGGGTTATTATAATTTAAAATTTTAATAAAGACTTACCGAATACAAGCATTATTTGGTATTTTACGATATAGGTATCTAAGTGACTAAGTATATAAAATATAACTATTATTAAAATCAATGTAATAGGTAATGAAATGTCTTAATGTAGTGGTTATGATAATAAGTATAATATAGGTAGTAGATATTATAAAAAAATTACGCTTATAATATTTCTTATAATTTGTCATAATAAATGTATAAAATCAATTTATCCCTAAATTTCTGATAATATTAATAATCTTATAAAATAAAATGTAAAAAGCTGTGAAATAATAAGTAACCGCTGTTACGTTGAGTAAATAGTGTGTAAAGGTAATAGATGTATTAAACTTAAATTTAATAATAAATTATCGTAACAACAAGAAACGATTCTGTAAAAGAAAACAGTCTAACATTGTAATCCTGGTTACAAATTAATTATTTTTAATAATAATATATCTATATATATATAGATATTATTTATATCTATATATATTTATTGTTATTTTATAATATTTTTTTTTTGGATTTACTGATTATTTTAAAAAGTATTTAAAATTTTAATTTTCATCTATAAATACCAACTAGAGAGGTTTCTGCGGAAGTCTCTCTTCTTAAAAGTTTTTCTACTAGAAAAAGTGTCGTCGGACATAAAAAAACACACATCGTAAAATCAATAGATTCTCCGCTTCACTCAAAATATACACAGTAGACACGCGTAAAGAGATATACTATTCAATAAAGTTTTATAATTGCATAAACGATTACTAAACATTTGATAAATCAGTATTAATGGTTTCTTAAATATAGTTTAATGATCTATTATCGATCTATTCAATGTTAGTGAACCATTAATTAATTTTTAGTCTATAATATATTAGCTAAACGCATCGTCTTTCTGCACAAGTAGGTATATTAAACGTTTAATATTTTATCCGTTTTATTTTTCTCATTTAAATTATGTAATAATATATTACATTATATTTTGCATACTATTATAAAGAAATTATTTTTATCTATGTAAGTGTGTCGACTGTGATCTCTATAATAGTATAATATGTACATTAAACTATATTTTGATGCAATTCATGCTTATAGCGTTATAATACGTGATATAAAATTGTACATATTTATTTTATATGTATTATTAGATGTGACAGAATGAATGTACATAGGAGAATGCGCGTGACTTGTATAATGGACAAAAACATGCCTTGCAGGGAAAACTCTCATGTTTTATATAGAATGATCCAATTTTTTTATTCAAGCGAAAGATTCCTTTCAAATGTTATCGATTTTAAAATTTATATTTCTAAAAACTTACTAATTAGAGTTTGAATGTGACCAATTTTCACAATTTAATTTTTAATGTTTTATTTTTAACAACTGTAGTCAAGATTCGAAATCGCTTTATAGAAAATTTTTGCTTATTGTTAGTTTTTCCTGTAATATATCTTTTAAAGTAAAAAATCATGGTTTTTATTATTTTGTCTAACATTGCCAATGACATGTGTGCAACCACAACGCATGCATAGGTATTCCTGCTACCAAGTCCAACAAAACTTACGTATTCAAATATAAAGTAGAAAATTCATCATAATTAAGATTAATCACGGTCTTGCAGAGTTTTTAAATAGGTATATAATTTATATGTCACGGATTGAGAATGTAGTTGGCTTAATTTCAAAACTATTTAGATATTCAAATATAGCTGGTAATTTTATAATTTATTTGAATAAAAATTGTTATTTTCAATTTTCAAATCTTTCAGTATATTAATAATATTATAAATATTGTGCGATATACGCGCGTTAATTTATACAAACTGTGGCAGTAATTAGCTGAATAAACAACTAATTTCTCCTAGAAAATTTCTCGTACAGAATATTAAAATAATTATAAAATCAAATTGTTAACTACTTTAAATTATTTACGAAATATACTATATATCGGTATATTTTAACTTCGATAAATATCAAAGTGTAAAATTATAATTTATAATTATAAAAAATTGTGATTTTTAACATTTAAAATAGAAGTAATTTACGTACCTATATAATTTAATTGTATAATAATAGCTGGCTAAGTACTTTAATGGGTTAGGTTAGGTACCTATAATTTTAAAATTAATGGTAATCATCGTTATTCCATCTAATGAATATAAAGATATAGTATACACTGTACATCTATAAGTAAAGTATAAAATAGTAAAAACTCGCATGTAAGTACTAGCATAAACTTTTTATATTCATATTTTTTAAAACGTGCACTTTTAGGTTAATTTTAAGTTAATATTATTCCTAAATTCATCACACATATTTTACCACTACTGCACAGTAGAATAATCAATACAGATGTTTAAAACAAAAAAGTTACATCAACTTTATTTTAAGAATCGAGTATAATTATTTCAACATGAATTATTTAACGTTATATTTTATACAGTTTATTAGTATTTATTATAATTACATGTTAAAGTAATGAAGTGTAAGGTTTTTTCTTTGAAAAGTTAAATATTGTATCACTATGTGCATCATTAACACCGATAAGCAGCGGTGAGTATTATCAAATTAATTATTAACTATACATTATGATTAGCATAGTAAATACTAAATTTATTGTGTTCCCTAACAAATGTATAATAAATAATATCGGTGATTGATGTAAATGAAATAATATAATTTTTTAACACAAATATAATAGTTTTATTAATCATTACGCCGTATGATGTACTGCTATACTCGTATAAAATAGTACAATGAGTTGAAATTCTATTATTGAGCAGTATAATGTTACCTACTATGTGTTTTTGATGTTTTCAACTGTAGTAAAACAACTTTAAGTAACCTTGTATTAAATTTTCAAGCTTTTAGAATCTTGAATCAAAAAATTAAATATACTCAATAGAGTAATGTCTATAAATTGAACATAAAGAGCCAAAATATTTAAAAAATTAAATATGTATTTATGTGTAGAAAGTATAAATACTGGAATTTTCTTGTTATTTTAGCCTCTCCACGCATAAAAAAGTACATATTAATGTGAATTTATTAATACCACTAGCTACCTTCAAAGTTGAAAATTAAAGCATATTATCTACTCCAAAACATAACGATAATCACACACAAAAATAAAATTATTAAAAAACAAAGAAAAGTTAGTTATTATAAAGCCAACATATATTCATTGCTCTACTTTAAACCTTAAAAATCCAAATTCAACAAAAAATGAGTGGAATTTGAATGTTAATGAATAGTGACGGAAAACTGATACCTATAACACATTTAAAAAAATGTAACTTACTTTTAAAATTAAAATTAAATTATAAACTACCTATAATACCATAACTATCAATAACTAAAAGTCCTGATATCATTATGTTAATAAATATCATCGATTTTGATACGATTACCGTCTCTCTTATAAAATTATACAATATTTTATATTATATTATTCCATATAATATAGATTCAATATTATAGACCATGTATCTATGTAATATTATTTTTAATTGTATACTTAATATTATGTATTTAAAATATATTATATTATAATCAAGTATAGATATATGATCAAATATTATATTTGAATTCTAAGTGTTGACAAAAAACATTATTGGTTTGGTGGTAGGTTGTAGGTACATATCTACGTTTTATCTTTTAAATTTTAATGTTTTCTCATGTTTGAGAGAAATTTTTCCGAAAAAAATGGTGATTTCAGGATATATACCAGAGATCCTGAACTTTTTCGGGTAAATTGATTTAAGTGCCAAAATGTTGTAATCAAAGTTTTAAAATAATTAATATGCCAATCATATATTAATTATTTATAATTATTAGTAATAATAATAGTAGTATCTACAAACAATTTTTACTCAGGATGATGGAGGTTATAAAAAAATTCAGGTTAGGTTTTTCTTAATACAAACAATTTCTTAATATCAAAGCAGCACTAGCTTAGTCGAACACAATGTATTATTATTCTGTTTTGATTTGAAATAATTCGATATGGAAAATAAACTTTCATATTATACATAATTTGTTGACAAGAATATTGAATTTATTTGAAATGACCCAATTTTTTCAGAGTATAAAATATTATGTATGATAAAGTTAATTTTAAACTTTTATAATTGATTACTGTACTTTTTAAAAATAATAAAAAATGTATTTCACACCGTTTTTTATTTAATAAAATGCATGATTTAACAATGAAATATAAAAATATTATCGCTAACCGTTAACATTTGACCAATGTGCTACCTTTGGCATACGTGCCAAAACGTTATATAGGCACCTTTGAACACATCTTTGTGGGATATATATATATACCTATAGGTACTTTGGAGTGGTTAAAATAATAAATTACCGTACAATTATATTTACAGAAAAATAATTAAATTCAAATATGAAATACGCCTACGTATTTAAATTAGTTAATTTGATTTAAAAATAAAATAATATAATTAACCAAATATTAATAAATAAACCATAAATATCTACTGCAGATTTATAGCCATGGATCAATAATAAAAATTCAGATAACAAAATACTGAAATCTAAATGTTTAATCAATTTAAAATTATTCTAGTTAAATTTTTATTGCAAACTCAAAAATAATAGTGTCATTCTGTTAACAATTTCGTTCAATTGTATAATAATGAGTTCACCGCAAGGATTTCGTTTATTTATTTTTTTTGTAATTCTATCGTTTTCCTTGAAATCGTTGCGAAATTTTCAATCCCAGCGAACTTGCGGAAACCCCACGTGCATCTGTGTCTAATCGATACGGAAAACTTTTGTGGCGCTTTCACTATATATGTAAAGGCGGTATGTACCCCAAAAAGTGTTTTCCGAAAAAGCAACCTTCAACATCATTTTAAAATCAATAAAATTATAGTATACCCACGACCGCCGCCCGTTATCTGTAACGCGCGTTGGTGGTTTTAAGTTTATTCGAATCGAACTAGTCTGCTATATATACTTATAAAATATTATATAAGTGCATATTATGTAACGTCCTGTCTAGGAGCGTATTGAGAGTCCATTTAGAACAAAACGATAATTTTTTTTCTATTTGACCTATCTTGGTTGCAGCTATTTTTTCAATTAAATTATTTGTATTAACATTAACTACCAATACAACAATAATGTTTACTTAAATTATAAATAGACCACTAGGAAGTCAAGAAAAAGTTATTTATTACATAAGAATGATAGGAATTATAAGGAAAAAGAATAAAAAATATTTAGATATAATTTAATTCAACAAATATAGGAAAAAGCTTATTTGATACATCTTTTATAAAAAGTAGAAACCTAAAACCGAAATTTCCTGTTCAATTTTAATAATTATAATAATATTATTGCTACGCAAAATTTTTCGATGCCAGTTACTTTGTAGATTTTATAATGGCTAGAAAGAGGCTGCACATCACATATCATATTATGAAGCACGCGCGTTACTTTGTTCTCTAGACAATATATATAGAAAAATATTACTATGTTATTGACATAATTGTTAAACATAAATTATACAAGAATTTTGATACCATTAACTCTTTATGTTATATTTATTTAACCAAAACCAGGGTTAAGAATATTAGATTATATGGAAAATCGTGAAAAATTACATGTGTTTAAATTGCTGCAAGCGAAACCTTAATATCGTATATGATATAATAACTAATAACTAGCTAAGTATATTTTTTATAATGTATAAACTGCATTACTGCGCCAGCATAATATATTAATATATAGATTGATTTTAAATGAGTTTACACCATACGCGCAAAGTAATCGTACATTGTAAAATATAATATTTAAAAATATAAATAAAAATAATATTTTACGATAAGAATCAATTAATTTATGGTTATTAAAATAATATAACGGTGTTAGTTGTGTAATACTGAAGTTGTTACTCGTTTTAGTGACCACGAAAATCGCTCAGTGATTATAATAATATGGTCAGCGTTTCATAAAAAAAACGCGTTACTTTGCATATTACATAATTACAATAAAATATAAATTGTTTTGAAACCACCAAACTTATATTATTATGTTAATTTAAAAATAATATATTATATACACATATAGAGTTGTTGTTGCCCGCTGGACGCCAAAACGCGTAAAATATAGTTGGATTGACAATAGAGGAAGACACCGACGAAATCAAAAATGATCGATCTAATTTTTTTTTTCAAAAATAATTGTATTCTATTTTCTGTAAAAAAAAAAAAAAACAACAAAAATGGTAAAAATAATTATATCTTAATAATTGTGCCGGTATATTATTATCATTATTGAGTGTTAATTAAAAAAATTAAAAATGTATAATAATTTACTTATTATCATATTAGGTATATATTATACTTGTATAGTAAAGTACATTGGAAAAAAAATTAATCGCTTACGTTTAATAAAGTCGACATAATATTATGTTTAAATATTTTATTAATCGATTATAAATTAACCAATGTGCACATATTTATCATATTATCGATTTACGGTACTTAATACATATAAATTATATTTACGGTTAACAATATCATAACTAAATGTTATTAGACGTAGAACGTCGTTTATAAAAAAAAACAATAAGTATGCCTATAATGTTATGTTTGCGATGATGGTAGGTATATCATTTACATTGTAAAACATCACAGACTAATTAGGTATGTGTATAATAATAATAATAATAATAATAATAATAATAATAAATCGTAAACGCTATTGTAACACGTGTGTATAATTTTGTGACTACTGACTAGCATATAAAATATATATTATATATTATTCAACGCCATCGATGGCAATAC
Source organism: Rhopalosiphum padi (assembly GCF_020882245.1). Classification (NCBI taxonomy): domain Eukaryota; kingdom Metazoa; phylum Arthropoda; class Insecta; order Hemiptera; family Aphididae; genus Rhopalosiphum; species Rhopalosiphum padi. Next base: position 2,213,685 of record NC_083598.1, on the reverse strand, counting down.
ACGCACAATTATAATAATAATTACAATAATTACAGTTATTATTATTACCGCTGTATAATATAATATTATTATGTTATTATACAATATAAACTGATAACTGACTCGCGTTACACAAATACACTGAGGTTGGTCAAACTCTTTGGCCGACGGTCATCGTATATGTATCATAATACAATTAATAATAATAATTATATTTTTTAGTACAGAAAACGAAGATTTTTTTCCAACATCAAATACACCAATGGTAAAATATCATGCAGTAGACAATCATTAAGGACGTAAAAAATGCGCATAATATACAGTGATCGAAGGCCGCGAGGGTGGTAAACGAGCGATGCTGACATTTTATTTTTCGTGATATATCTCCTGATTTTATCTCCTTTAAAAAATGACATCCCCCGACGAAATAATTTATTAATATACAATATAATATCAATATGTCTTCTACGGCCGTGCATACGAGTTAATGTGTCACATAATATAATATTTGATAAATTTAAAAAAATATAATTCTAATTTTATTTAGTCGTACACTCGTACATAATAATTTACCATGTTTCTGCTCACTGTACTGTTTCGACCACTGCAATACAACAGCGTCATAACACAATAATAATATGATAACGTGTGGTAAACGGTGCGAACGCTAATGAAAAAAAGAAATGATAATTTATAAAACAATATAACATCATAATAATACAATATAATGACTTTGGAACGAATAAATGATGTGGATGTGTATACATCCAAAAATCATAAGTCGGTACATGGATTTATGTAGAATACAATGCGATTATAGATTATTATAATAATACTATATTATACACGTCATGTTGTTGGAAACTAACATAATGTATATGAGTATGTCTATAATAATATATAATATTAACATAATATGTGTATAGATAGAACTCGTGCAGGGCGCAACTATATTTACATATTTTTTTGGGTGATAAGTTAAAAATATATTATAGAACATAATAATATAATAAAGGCTCATTCCTATCAAACGCCTAATCAGAAAAACAAAATCGATTTAAAAAAAATGTTAAACTTAGAAAAAATATCAAAACAAATTTAATTTTATCTAAAAATGATCGGCGGATCGGTGGGATTGGCTCCATGTTATACACATATAGTTGCGACTCTGTCACATATTACAATGCTATATAGTACATCGGTGGTGGTCGATCACGATCTATGATACGCAAGACGTGTATGTGACCTATATATTATATCGGACGGTGTTCTTAAATTTAATAATATGACGTGTGGATCACACGAGTGTAATTTTTTAATTTTATTTAATTTTATCACAATACGGGCTGAAGCCCAAATAAAATTTACAATATAATAATGTATGCAAAAAAATACAATTTATGCTTTCGGGAAGGTGATTCTTTGATCGAAAAACATTGTCATTATTTCAAAAATAATTATTTACTTATTTTTTTTTTTTTATGATTTTAAGTCATCACAAAACAACAAATTTGAAAAAAAACTATTATACTTTTATCATTAACTATTATTTTTTATGCTTTGACTTTTATAATGATAACGCACATTTTTAATTCATCTAATATGTATTAAAATTTAATATCAAGCGAGTGGTTTACGAGTACCTAAGTTATAAGTACCTATTTACATTTTTGATAAGCAAATTATATAGGTGTAGTAAAAAATTGTAAAAATGTCATTTTTTTTTTTTTTTTTGTAACGACTTGAAATTTTGTACATACAAATCTTGTTTTTGAAATAATACAAACGTTTTACCTACTTCAAATAATAAATCACCTAATGGTTATTCGATTTCGACGACCGTATTTTGAACGATGTTGCAGATTATTATGACGAATCGTATAAATTGTATATTAGCTAAGTGTTTTTTGAAAATATATTTTTTTTTTTACTTCGCGGTCGTGCACAATAATAATAATAATTATAATAACAATAATAAACCGTAATCTTCGAGGCATCCTATATATATATATATAAAATATTATAATCATATAACAATATTTTAAATATTATCGTTTTAATATTATTATGCGCACAATATTAGTGTGTAATATGTTATTATAATATTATTGTATAATTAATTATAATATACGTTTTTCCGGTATTATGTGGCGACTTTCGCGAGCGCCAATAGCGCCAGTGCGGCGGCCACGGTTGCGGCGCTGGGCGCGTTCGGCCCCGGCCCGGCACCGGTCTGGGCCAGGCCCTGTTGGTTGGGCTCGTCGATCACGTTGCTCATGTAACTGGTGGTGTCCGGTTTCTTGGTGGGCGGCTGAGCCGACGCGGAGACGCCACCGCCAACGACACCGCCGACACCCGCGGCCGACACCTGCCACGTCGGCGTGCTGAACGACGCGGCTTGCACGGTGTGCCCGCGGCTAGTCCTCTCGCTACCCGCGGGTGCCGTCGACGGTCCACCGGACCAGCCACCCGTGTTCTGCTCGGGTCTCCAATCGTCCTGTCGCTTCGTCGCTGTTCGTTCGCACGTGAAAAAAAAAACAAGACAACGTCAGTTATACATCATCGTGATGGTTAAGGCTGCGAATTTAACGCATTAAATAACACTAAAGAAATGCATTATAAAACGCACCAAAAACGCAAGAAGTGCACTATGCGACCAAACGCATTAAAATATCAAAAACTCATGCACTAGTATAACAATTATTATAATATACTAGTTTAAAAATATAATTAATCTTAAATTAAAGATATTGTTTATATATTACGACTAGTAGCACGAGTAAACGTCTAAAATATTGAAAAGAAAAACATTAAAAAATAACTCATAAGATGTGTGTAAAAAGTGTAATCGAGGGAAATAATTACTAAGAACGAAAAAAGTAATAGCCAAATTAGGTAGGCTAACTCTGAGAACGCGCTAAATTTTCGGTTTCTAAACGTATTTTAAAATACACATAAATAAACTATAATTCCGAATATCATTTAAATAGCATTAGTTAGCATGGATTTATATCAATAAATTATACATATTTTTATATTTTTTAATGCTGATTAGTATAGCAATATTGTGAGTTTAATTTGAATAAAACTGTTTTAAATTAATTATTTATTTTTATCTGTAGTATTAAAATATTTAAAAGTTAATATATCCGCCTCATTAAAAAAGGTACTCATGTAATAATAATAATTATCAAAAGGCCTTATCGTAGATCCAAAGTTTTATAATTTTTGAAAAACGGATGCTGCAATAATTATCGACTTGAACTCGTTTGTATATAATAATAATATGATGTGCATTAAATCAATATTATAAATTTATAAATATTATTTAATATTTATATCATTATGACGCGTATATTTACTTTTTAGTTTTGTGTATAAGTATCACTATTTATTATTCATGTATGCATCGCGTATTATAATACTTATAATCATAATATCAATATGTTACAATTACAAATATGATATTATGATAATGATGGTTTTTTCAAAGGCAATATGAAGGTCGTTATTGTTATACGTAATTGTTATAAGTAATATTAAACTAATAATTATATTTAATATTACACTAATTGCTGAAATATTATATTACAATAGAGTTGCGTATCGTATTTTAATAAACATTTTAGTACATTATCGTGTACATACGCGTATAATTTAGACCGCTATGTGTGACAAGATTCGGAACAATCACAAAAACAAATCGATCGCGCCGGAAATATTGAATGTATTATTAATAATTGTAATCATAGTAAAAAAATATATGCATAATAATAATAGTTTGTATACATTTACAATATTGATAATAAGTAAATAAGAGCGGTTTTAAAAGGTTATCGGCTATATTATATTATTAAACAGCAATAGATTCGATAAGTCAGTTATTATTATGTGTATATTATAGACTATATAATACACATCGTTACACGCTGTCGGTTGTACACTTGTACTTTGTTTGATGAAGTCACGAATGGAATTTTAAATGATGGTCGTGGCAACGACAGATTTATTATTATAAATAATAAATAACATACGAGACATTTTTTTCTGTATACCCTTTTATCAGTACACGCCCGAACATCAATAATGATTAGTTATACAATTTCATTAGGTACCTACGTACGCGTAGACGCGTAGTTAATATTATTGCAAGTCAGGCGGGATTTCGAATGTTACTCGTATCTATGGTTTTCGAATCGGGACAAAACTACTGGCGTTATAATAATATACAGAGTGATTACTTCTCTACATCTTCGATAATTTAATTATTCAAAATCTTATTTTTGGAATTATTAATTAAATAATAATATACTTAAACGCCATATTTTCAACTGAGATTTTTTGTACTATACCTATTTAATTATCTAGTAAATAATTGACGTATAATTTTGATGAAGATAATAGGTCCACGATAAAGAGATTGCAAGTTATGTTAATTTAAAATCTTTTGTAATTAATATTAATATATCGATATTAATAATTTATAAAAATGGTCCATATATAATAAATAGTAAATTCAACATTATATTTATGAAAAACATTTTTTTAAGTATCTTATATTATTCTTAGTAAAAATATTTTAATTATTGAAAAATATTACTTGTTTAAATTTCGAATTAAGTACGTAGATCAACATTTTCAAAAAAAATATCCACTAAATAACTTAGGTAAAAAATTGGATTTCACATTTGAAAAATATAAGTTTGTATCACTACAAGAGATTCTTTAATACATATTACAAAACATCCCAAAAATTAGAAAATATGAATTTTAAGTGTATTCAAAAATTCCTAAAGCCACAATTTATAATTATACATAAAAATTGGAGCGAGTCGCGAGTATGATTAGCGAATCATCCTGTATAATATTTTAATCCGGCTGTTGCGCAATAGTATACGACTGGATTACAGGAGGTGTATACATTATACTATTAATTATTATAAAACATGCCGTAGAAATTTCGATGAAATATGAAAACGTTTGTTATAGCGGCCGTAGAGTTTTAATTTTTTTCGATCACGTAATAATATCACAATAATATAATTCTAATAATAATAATATGTAAACAGTGAACACTATATTATTATGTTATATATACGCTAATACATTATTTTATAATACACATTGGACGAGTTTAAGTTTTCTATTTCATTATGACGTGTAATATTATTTAGGGCAGACGAAATCGAATAATTGACAAACAAAAACAGGATTTTCTTTAAGCTGTCAAACCATATCGACTGTCGGTCTCGGTCCTAAAGGTCAAAATTGTAAACATAATATGTACGCAGTATCGAATTCGATCATTAAATGTATAGATATAACGTTCTATTATAATATAATATAATAGTGCGTTTCGAGGTTTCGACGGAATCACGCGTTATGTTGTTCATCGCAGCCGTAACCTACTGTGACAAAATTGGCAGAGATCGTATGAGAATATTGTTGTAATTATTATTATGGTACATATAATTACGATATGTAATAGGAATTATAAAAATATTTCATTTTTTATTAATTTACACAAAACAATTATACGTTTATAAAATAGTAAAACATGTTTATCTTCATATTTCCGACACATTGAACTTTATATATTTGTATATGTTTTTACAATATATACGTAGCTTATCAGTAAATTGTTTAGCAATGAATAGAAAACATTTGTTTGTACTTTGTAATAGATAGTCTTCTTTCTTTTCAGAACCGTCTACATACCAAAAATCAAACTCCAATAGAGAGACTTAAGAAATGTATTAATTTAGTATTTCTCATTACAAATATTATAGCTGTTTACCATTACCTAAATAACGCCTATTCCCAAACTTAAAAAAAAAAATCAAGTTTTCAAAAAAAAATAATTCAATACTTCACGGTCACACATGTTTATGTGTTACAATACAAAACGACGCTTGCACGTGTGTTTAATGTTAACTGTAGAAATACAGGCACAGAGTATTAAGTATATTTTAATAAACTACATATCGAGTAAACCAGAAGTTCTCAAACTTTTTTTACAATTAGTGTGTATTACGGATCAGTCATGTCACTCGTGTACCAATAATGACTAAAAATAGAATTATTTAAAATTGCAATACTAATAATAATTTAAAAATTAATAATAAAATAATAAAAATAATATTAAATCCTACAAATATTGGCAATTAGTTAGTAGTTATATATTTTATATATTAATATTAAGGGATTCTGATCTCTGTTCGCTTTACTCGCAAACCCCACTTTAAGCTTTTTTTTCAAGTTGAGTGCTTATGATAATAATAAATACTCTGAATGAAAAATACAAATTAATAACAATAATAACTATTATTTTCTTATAGATTATTGGTTTAAATTGGTAATAATTTAACGAAAACACAACTTTTTTCTATAATAGAGATTCTGTAATACCACCACATGACCTTCCACGTATTGTACCACAGTTTGAGAGCCACTGGTGTAAACCAATAAAAGCAAGCCCATAACGAATAATATTACGAAAGGTATGGAATAAAATTATAATATTAAATTTTTGTAGTTTTGTCCCAATTCAAAAACCACAACAATTCGAAATTTTGCCTGATTCGTAATACTATAAAACGTTATGTGCATTTTTAATACGTATTCTAGTTTTGTAATTTATCATTATTGTTGTTTAGTCATATTTTGATAATTGAATATACAAAAAAATGTCTATCCCATAAACGACGTCAATTTAATCGCTTAAAAAATAATAATTGGGTTCGTATCATGACGATTGTCATAAAAACTCCAACACGCACTATATTGTAATTAATATTATATTATTTATTATAATAGTTGAGTTGATTATATCTTACAAGGCCACTGGCTGGGACTCGGCGATCCTTTACCCTTATCGTCTTGCCACCGGTTGGTGGTCATCGCGTTATAATATTCATATCCAGGACATTCGTCTTGATTCGGCCTGTGAACAATAAGATATAATATAATGGTATTATTATAATCTTAACTAATTCATAGCTGCAGTCACTGTATACAGATTATACATTGATTCGCTCAGCGTGCTTACTTCTATTTCTCCTTAATAATGGATTTATTCAAATACTGATGCTTAGAGCTTTGGATACATAATAAGGACCATATTTTAAATTATTTAGATTATTTAACCATTTACAGTGTCCTATAGTAAAGAAAACTTTTAATTTTTCAAATGAAATTCGCCCTTTTTTCTTGTGAAATATTAATTGGGTGACTATTATTTGATCATTTTTATTTAGGTATATAATTCGAAATTCAAACGAGTAATATTGGTTTTTTTGTTTTTACCTTTGTGTGTTATGGATAATAGGTCCGCATAATAATGGGATAAACATTGAGAATACGATGATTTGAGCATTTTATTAATCAATATTATTAATTTATTAGTATCTTATAATTTTCAAAAATAGTCCAACCAGTCCAAGTATAATAAATACTAGATCTATTAATACATCTATTTTATATATTTTTTAAACATAATTATAAAAACTATTCTTAGTATTTGCATTTTTAATATACATAAATGTATTTTAAAAAAATTAGCTTATTGACAATAATTTAGAGTAGAAGAGATCGGTAATCATTAAAAAAAAAAATAAGTTAGTATTGCCACGAACAATCCGTTAAACGGTCTACAAATATCTGAATAATTGAGTACTCGATACTCAGACTAGATATAATACTATATTTTAAAATTTTAAAAAACATTGTATGACTTAATTCATCATTAAAAGAAAAAAATTACCGATATCACCCGTTGACTATCGGATTATTATGATATCTGCTTTATAACCAGGACAGGACGTACCTACCATCTATTATTATTATTGTTGAACCGGAATAAAAAAAATTATCATAGTATTCTACGTGTAGGTTTTAGGTACTTACACGTAGTCTATGCACTGGTTGCGAAAAAATCCAAATGCTTTATCCAACAATTGTTGTGTAAAGGAATCGTCGTCTTGGTTGCAAGTCCTTCGTGTTTGGTCCAGCACACATTCCCGGAATCTGTGGTGAGTGCTGAAATAAAACAAATTATGGTTTCAAGATATTTTATTATTATTATTATTATTACGTGAATATACACGCCAACTATGGAAGAAAAAGTGAAAAATCGCGAATTGTCTATACGATCCGTGTCCTTGAGTCTCGAATTATGACGACCAGACAACTATATAATATTATAATAACATTTTGAATGACATATTCTATATTATATTTTTGGGTTAGTATAATTAAATCATCTACTCAACTGTCGTTAATAGTCGATACGAAGCGCATCTAAAAGCGCTTGTAGGTAATTTATTTATATGCATCGACCATAGTATTTCAACATACTGACAACAGTATGCATAATAAAACAATATGATAATTATTATTATATGGCATCGGAAGGAAAAAAACGAGATTATGATGACGTGAAAATAATAATAACAAAATAATGATAAAAAAAAAAAGTGAAAGGAAAATGAAAATATAAATGAAAAAATGTTTTATACTAAAAATATCGATAAATTAAATACAATATAAAATACTAAAAATTATTATAGTAGCACTATAAATATTTACGCAGATATCGTTTATGGTATCGATTAATAGTAACTATATAAAAACAAATTAGAAACTTTCCACATAATATCATCGATAATATTAATACAATAATTCGTAATATTATAGGCTTGGCCTGAATGGAGTTGTTACATTGTGCGTTTAAATACGTCCTATAATAATATGAAACATTGGCAAAAATTGATATTCTATTACATTTAATGTTTTCTATAATGTGTATCTAATGCGTACGTCTAGTACATCACACAGAAATAAAATAAATAATAAATCGATTTAGATAAATTTTTAAAAAAAAGTTAACGACAATTATTCCTATTAGAGACAACGATAAGCAAAAAAATGCATTGATTAAAATAAAAAAAAAATAAAATGCATAAAAATATGCATTGATAGTTGATACTCTATATTTTGTATTGGAAATAATAATTATAAACATTTTATCAGAGCTGTATTTTATGAATGCATAAATAATGAATATGAACGATTTATATTATTAACGAGTATTATACACTAAAGTGATTTTATAAGACGTGTAATAAATTATATTGGTTTGTACAGTTTTCAGGGGCAAACCATAGGCAATAGTGATACATACATACAAGAGTGGTCATGCTTATCAATATTATTGTTATCATTAAAGTATTACCTAATAATAAATTTGGCTATTACTAGTTAGTATTTACGATTTATATACTAACACACAAAACAACTTCTACAATCCAAAACCTGGAACTCACTTTCACGCCTACATAATATTTTTTAGCTTATTACTTTGTTTCTTCGGAGAAAAAACCTAAGGTTTCACAATATTATATTTTGTTTTATAAATTTGAAATGTATATTTTCTTTAGGACAACAGAATGGAAACTAAAATTTGGCTGATCATATCATTATGCTCTGTATACATTTGAATAAAATATATTTCACCTAATATATTTAAGAGAATTTTTCGTCTTTACTGCAAAAATACACGGTGAAAGTTACTAGTTATCGTTTTATTATATTACAGTGTAGGTTGTTGATGTTATTAGAGGTATATTTGCATGAGAACAAGAATACCGAATAAACAGCAGTGACATTCAAACATAATTTGTATACGACCACATTTTATATTTTATGTCAACGAAATTGAAAACAAGATTTAGAAAGTCGTAGAGTATAATAAGCATATATGCATTTGTTTTAATTATAATCCCCAGACTAATATTGATATCATGATGACAACATTACCTTAGTCCTCAACGCGTTATTATATTGGGTAGTAATATGCAAAACATCACAAGACGGTCGTATAGCCATAATGGCCATAACCAACACTGGCAACACACACGATGCCGAACTCCGATAAGAAATATAATAAAATGTCAAGTGTATTATCAAACTTGCTTACTTGCATGGTACGTAATGCGTGATAGCCAACGTGTCTGTTTTCTACACATTAGGTACATGATATATCCTGAATGTCGCGCAATAGAGATAGGGTTCTAGAAGGGCATGTCACATAAGGGGCAGCTATATACAGTTGTACACATTTTTACATTTTTGAAGGTTTTAATGTTATTATAATACCTATTAAAATTACCAGAAAACAGGATTCCTAAAAAATATTTTAACGACACCAATGGCTATTAAATTAATTAATTATTAATGCAGTAGTATGTTTAACTTAATATTTTTGGCATGGTCAACAATAAACAGATGATGGAAACATAACATTTTCCTCCGTGTGGTCTATTTGTTAACACAGAAAATGTCGTCAATGTATGTAAATATAATACACTAGTCATGTATACAGGTAAAAATCGGGTAGAGGGTCATAAGTAAAAAAATTTAAATTTTTTTCATTAAATGTAAATAAACAAAATATTGTTAATTTTTCGTAATAACTGAATTATAATTAAACAACTATTGACAACGGTTTTAATAAAAAAACATGAATGTCAATATGAATACTGGATAATGTTTATAATATTAAGCATTATTTTTGAAAATATTTTTTTTAGGTTCAACCCCCCTAACCACTCCTTTCTTTTGTATAAGTGCTTGTGATACACAGTGTTGTGTCACATACATGCAATAATAATATATGCATATTACACATTCATATATTAACTATATGGTTTTAACATACTGCATGTATTGGCATAGCTAGGAATATCAATTAAAGGGACATTTTGTAAATTTTCCAATGGTTATGATACATAATCAATGAAATATAAATGTATATTATCTACTATATGAATAATGTTAAAAGTAATTTTTCATACAATATCTAATACATTTTTACCACAAAAACAAAAGTGAAATATTGAATAGTTCGTTGTCGCCGTTCACGGAAATATAATTATGTTATTACGATTATTTAAACGGTTACATAACAACTATATTATTATATTAGTTGAAATACGAAATAATTGTTTTCGAACGTCGCATCTTACCAACAAATGCTGGGCCCACTGGTCTCGTTCGAAATGAATCCGGCCAAAGATCGATAGTGTTTCCCACAACGCGAATCGTCGAACAGCGTCGTACGTAAACACGACGCATGCTTCAAATATTCTGAAAAACGAATACATGCCATTATATAAAAACACAAATATATTCGACAGAAAATAATATAATACATAAGTAATATAATTTTAAATTTGTCTATGAGAAGAATAAGTAGGTATTAGACCTCACTAATTCTACAAGTCTATTCATGCTCCGCTCAGTAGTCAAATTTATAATTTATTATAATAAGTATCTCTCTATTAAATAAGAATGTTTTGCATTTTATCTCCTTATAACATAATGTACATGGAAACCGAAAAATAAACAATAATATAATAATTATAATTAATTAAATAATATTTAAACCTCTCTAACATCAAAAAATGTTGGTACATTTTATAAGTAGCACATTTTATTTTAAAAATTTCAAATTCTAGAAAGGGGAAACGACGACTGATCGAAGCTCTGACCGAGATACAGAGTATCCTAATAATTTAATATTACCTAAATAAATATGTATTTTTTAATTGATGCAAAAAAAAAAATTTTTATAATAAACTAAATATAAAAACATAAAATAAGATCCTTTTTTTTAAAATTAATATTATGATATCGTTTACTTTTTAGTTATTATTACGAATTATGATTTATATTGTATTGCGTGATGCATACGCCGATATATAGTATGACGTTATTATATTATTATGTATTACGGATCAACAACCTGTCTGGTATTGGGGCGACGTGCACATTTGATGGACCAGTTCGATAGAGTTTTCAACGGCTTTGTTAAATACTTTTCGTTTGCTCTCCTCGAAACAGTGTTCGGTGTAACGCTTTGTACAATCGACGAACAGCGTCCAAGTGCTATAAAATACGACGCGTATAAACACATTATTATATTATTATAACAGTTAGCCAAATATGATGTTATTATAATATTATGTCGTGCATAAAACGAAATGTTTACTGCGGCAGATCAAACAATAATGTACCGGCATATGTTATCGATGTCTTTTAGATTTCCCGGATAGATGAAATGCGGATCTTTCACCAGTGGATCGGCTAGAGCGATACACCGGTTGTATTCATCTTTGCCGCAGTTTTGTGCGTATATCATGTGAGCTGCTTCGGCTGTAAACGATAAAAATATAAGTGTTATTAACATAATGAAATCGTCAGGTGAGATGGTAATAATATTATGACTGACGATCTATACACGATTGGTTAGCAAATCAAAGTTAAAGAAAAAATGTACGACTAACGCGTAAAAGTGAATTAGAATCATAAAAATAAAGAAAAATATGTCTAAAATATAATTAAAAATCAGAAAACAAAATTACATCAATGTTTTACAACGATACTCAATCATAAATGCAAACAATCACTAAATAATTTTAAAAATAAGTCTGAAAAATTGAACATCGATAAGCGAAATCAAAAGTTTTCGTAAGATTTTAAATACCGGATACGACGCATATCCTACGCATTTATGTATTTATACATTTACTAACATAGTTTCGGAAATTATAGCCTTGAAAACTATATTATAATTATTAATTTTGATCAGTATATTTATTGATTTGATACGAATATATACTATGTTATACGAATGTGCGTCATGCGAAATATATTTACCTATATTTTCAGTTAATGCTATATTGATTTTATGTATAAATGTTTGGATTTTCTTTTTGAATTCGTTTTGTCTTTGGTAAACACAATATTGGATAACGGGGTACTCGGGGTACTCTAAAAGTTTCATATACTCTAACTTCTATTGATTGGAAATTTGACACAGTTGATACTCTAAGAGAGGGGTTAAATATAGCGTGTAGTCGGCATAGTTTTTAAAACCGAAAATGTAATGTAATTTACGATAATTTTTTTCTTTATATGATACATAATATTTCTGATTAATTTTTCGTATCACAAAATAATTTATCTAACACAAATATATTCACCTATACAATTTAATAAGTGTATCTGTACCTTATTTTATTAACCAAATTTGATTCAAGCAAAAATTGTACAGAATCACTTTAAATGTTCAAAGTCGAATTAAAATATACAATTTTGCCTATCTATATAGCTAAAAAAAAAAACTAAAAATATTTTCCAAACTCCAAAAACAATAACGATTTTTAAAACTGTATTAAGATATATTGTACGAAAAATTTAATTTTAATCACAACGAACATAGTTAATTGACCGTACATATTTTTAATTTTGTGTTTAAAAATCGTGTGCTTTTCTTTAGCTAATATTATTATAAATAATTAATAGGTATTAAAATATTTTAACGTTTGCATACAGTAATACGAACACCTTTTAATAGTTGATTAAATTGTAGTTTTTCAACGTGACCGTGACAAGCAGACGAAAATATAGTTACTGTATAGAGTACCATAATATGAGTTCTATTGTTTTATATTCAATGCGAACACACATACAATTGGTATAAGTACGTGCCGGCTGTGCCGAATTCTAAGCTCTTACATAATACTATACCTATGTGTACGTTAAAATATGATACTGACACGTGTTTTTCAGAGTAAGCACTCCTTATAATATCTAGGGTTTATCAACCCTTATTAAAAAACCTGTTCCGTTCATTCTTTTGGGACAATTGTTCGGGAAGTGTGAAACTTTCAATTCATCACCTCGACGTGTGTATGTAATATTTATATAGATGACAGTTATACATTATTTTGATTTATTATTGTTAGAATACGAGAGCTCTTGTGGTTTGAACACGCGACTACCGAAGAACACGTATACCTAGTTAAATGATACTATACGTCTGCAAACGATATTATGTTAAGTTATTTTAAACAAATTTCAAACTCGAATATTATAATCGTTTGGATATATATATATTATATTCACACCATATAATATAATTATTAAGATGTGTCGATGTATACGCGTATATTATAATCGTTTATAAGGTTTATTAAAACGAAACGATTTGATTTAAGTATTGAATACGCACGTGTAATAATGGAAATATTATTATGCATGTACAATAATAAAATGAAAAATTTAATTAAAAAATATTTGATTGCGAATATATTGTGATGATTCCGTTTTTTATTTGTTTTTAAATCGTATTATTTTAAAAATAAAGTCATATTATAATCATTTCAAGATTACAGTACATAAAAAAACGAATTAAAACTTAAAACGGCGAAATACAATATACCTAATGCTTTTTGAAAATAGGGTTTTTGTTCATTTGAATGAAAACTTTGTTTTTAGTTATTCGTTGCTGTACGATTAATAGGCTGGCACGCGCATTATATTAATACCACGATGAGATATTTAATCTTTTCGCTCTCATGGAATTTCTAAATCGCCAAAAACACGTCATTGTTTTAAAAATATTTGACGACATAAAAATATAGGACGCACGCGGCAATAACGACGACATTACGTTAATAATTAAAAATACTATTAAGGGAGTTCTATAGTTTTATAATTATACACGTATTACTATTACGTTATTTTCTACACAATCGCGGTCTTAGCGAAAAATAATGTAACAAACAACGTTTACGTTGTTGTTCAGTTGTATGAAATAAAATGTATTGGTTGGTTAAAAATAAGGCAAAATGTACAATTTATACAGCATCGTTGTTTGTATCAAGTGGCATTGTTTACGCCATTCTATGTATTTAAATACAATTATTATTGTTATTTTTCTAAGTAGATTTTATTTTATAAGTTATTATTATATTATTAAATACAGAGTGATTTTTTACATGAGTATTCTGCAGTTATAGCCGTTGCAATATATAAATTTCATTTTATCGAAAATAATTAACGATTTTAATTAAAAATTATAAATCAGATGATTTTTTTTTGAATTTTTATGTGTTTTTATCAAAATCTGAATGAGTAGTTTTTGAGTCATTAAAATATGAATAATGTATATAGGTATCTACAAAGAATATAATTATAGTCATTATTAAAAATAATTTTTAAAAACTACAAAAGTTATTAAGTATGATGATTATTTTAGGAACTAAAAACATTAGAATTTGAATACATTTGTTATTAAAAAGTTAAAATTACGGTGATCAGGGTTATGAATCTTATCAGATGTGTATATTTTTGTGTAGTTTTGACATTATATCACTATCACTCTTATGTATAACTATATTTTGATATATCGCTTATAATCTTTACTTTCACCATTCCTAACATTAAATTTCTGTATAATATTTAAACGTTGAATAGGTTTATCGTTTCGAATAAATAACATATTAAATATTGATTAGTAAACAATAGATAAGTATATAAGTATTATATGAAATTGAATACATTAATAAACGAATTGTGAAAAAAAATTCCTTAGAAAATAATAGTACCTTTTAAGTTTACTGTATGGAAAAGGATTTTTTTTTAGTTGTTAAGTCAAACAATGCAAAGTTTAGATTAGAACGCGATCAAAATCGTTTCCTCTCTTATGCCGAATATTTATTAAGAATTGACCACCTACTTCACAATTACCACTCATTCGATCTCACTTAGATATTCCTCTTCTTTTTTTCTCGCCATTCTGACGCCGATACCAAATTGATTTTGTCCAAAGTTTTTATTTTGTAAACTATAATTTATAATGTTCTATAAAATTGCTGTTGGCGTTAATAAATGAATAAATAATAACTATTGAGTATTTGAGTGTCAAATGATTGATTAACATAACGTATTCGAATGAAAAGCAGTGTTTCGAAATTATCTAGAAATGTAACTCGATCAAAAAATGTGTGTTTAAATATAATTGAATAGCTGATAAAGTTTTAAAATACTTATAAATTATTTAAAATCATTATTTTTTTTTTCTTGACACAGTATCAATTACTAAAGTTAAATTAATTATAATAACTTTAATAGATTTTACCGCATTAAAACAATCAACGACTATTATAAGTTACATACAGCAAAATAAGTACCAATAATAAATTTAATTTGTTTTATGTTTATAAATCATAAATTGCTATTATTTATCATTTAAATAAGCACTTTAATTTATTGAAACATAATTTATTATGTTCACTATTTATTTAACAACTATATGTATTATTCTTTTTACAATAAATTTGCACAATTAAATTATTAAATATTTGTATTCTGAAACTTTTATTCTAAAGAACTAAACATTTTTTTCTTTACTTTGAGAATACTTTGAGAAGTTTTTATAACATTATTTTTAGTGAGCAAATAATGAAATGATAAAATATTTTTTAACGTTTTTAAATGTCTAGTACCTACCTACCTATCTACCTATAGTGAATAATAGTAATAATATTTAATTCATATTTCAAGATGTATGTAAATACACGGTCGTACCCTATACAACCTTTTGGCAGATCAATA
Source organism: Rhopalosiphum padi (assembly GCF_020882245.1). NCBI lineage: Eukaryota > Metazoa > Arthropoda > Insecta > Hemiptera > Aphididae > Rhopalosiphum > Rhopalosiphum padi. The sequence continues at coordinate 2,197,245 of NC_083598.1, read as the reverse complement.
ACTTATCGAAAAGTTAAAAAATAACAAAAATACTAGTAAAGTTATTTATGCCAGAGAATTAAAAAAATAATCCACTAACATAAAAATAATTTATAGCTAATTTCCTAATATATTCGCAAATAGAAGTTTCGTCATACTACCATAAACTATTTCATATTGATATTGTGTTGAATTATAATTGAAATTTCGATCTTAATATTCATATATTATTTTGTTATAAGGATTGTAGTTTCAATTGTCATTTTTTGGCCATAAACAATTTACACGTATAAAAAAAAAGATTAATCAAATAAAAGTTTTATTAGATTAGGTTATATTGTGACGGTTAGAATGGTTATAAAGGTCAAAAACTCGTGGTGACTCATTAGCTTATGCAAAATCGATAAATAATATTGCTTTAAAACTTGTTTAAAGAAAAAAACGACTTAAATAAATAAAATGTGAAAATATTAGTAATAATTTACTAGAAAATAATTATTCATCGTTGTCTTATGTTGATATAATATTCTGTTTGTATTTCACTTAACGGTTATAAATGTTTTTTTATCATTTTTATAAATAAACTAGTTTATTTTTTACATGGCTTTAGACTTCAGTCAATATTTAGTTATCCGTTTTGCATTCAATTGAGTATTACACAATTAAAATACACATAATACACTTATTGTTTTCGATATTATTTTAATGTTATTTTAGTAGAAAAATACATATTAACTTCTGTGAGTAAGTAAAATCTAGACAAAATTACTTTTTTTTTTTATTAAACAACGCGCGTCATCGGTGTTAAAGCCATCAAGAAAGCAATTCGGTGGAAATAAAATAAAAAAAAAGTAATGTGTTTACGTGGTGTGCTGGATAATAATGTGGGGTATAAAGGGGTGCTACCCTGTAACAGCGAAACCCACGATTTTCATTTATGCTGCACGCAATGGTCAATTTGACCTATTTAATGGACCTTTTGACTCAACAGTATGTTTTATTAGTAGAGAAATATACAAACATAAAAACGCGTTTGCCGTTACGGATACATAGGTTTACAGACATTTTCGCAAAGGCCACATACTTGTTATTAAGGACAGCGAGGCCATCAAGATTATGGTGTAGGATCGCTTCATAATGGCGGGCTTGACGAAAAGTGACCTGAAAAATAACAAATGCAAATAGCAAATTAGGTAAAATAAATTACGTATACTTAAAATGTTGGTGAAATAAAATTAAAAAAAAAAAAGCAATCAGAACGACGTCCTTGGACTTTAAGGATTTATGTGTATGAAAATATAGTACAATACCTATAGGATAAGGTCTTGCAGGCGATTTTTCGCCTCAATCGATCATTCGTTGAAATTTCATATTTACGTGTATATTATAATAATCATAAAGAGGTGAATATTATGCATTGATTGGAATTATAAGCACAATTTGTAAGCGAATAATAGTAATAGCACATCGATAAAATATGTACAGTGAATTAGTTCAAATTCTAAGGATAGACAACTATAGTTAAAATATTAATTTGTTTTCAACTATATCTATTCTATTTAAATTTAGAGTTGAATTATCTTAACTATTTACAGTTAATTTAAAAACAAACCATCAAGATGAAACTTAAAAAATTTTAAATTTCTGGTTTTAATGTTTTATACATTAATAATTACTTGGGCCAGAATTTAAATGCCCTTTAAACCATAAAAATATGCTCTAAAATAGCTAAAAATGCCCTTAAAAATGCCCTCTATTTTTTTTTTTATACAATTTGGTAATTTATGAATAAGGTATAATAATAATTATTTTATAAGAAAAAAAATAACTGAAATCTGAAAAACTGACTTGATGTGCCGATGATATTGACACGCATATCTTTTGGGGCAATATTATTCATTATAAACATACATTTACTCAATAAACCTATGAAAAAAAAATAACTTAAATATCAAGAAATCAATTTATCTTTAGATAATATTTTGAGTAGGCTGAATTTGTAAAGAATATCGAACAAAATATATACATTAAAATCAACAACTTTTTAAACTAAGTTAAGTTAGTATTTTTTTCATATTGACTTTAAACTTAATGAAATAAATGTGTTATTTTTTTAACTATTAACTTCTAACTTACTTAACGATCGTGTGTTCGTCTAATTCGAGTTGATTATTTTCATTAATTTTTCCACTTTTGGTTCATTTTGAGGTTATGGGGCAAGAAGTTAAAATAGTGAGCTGTAGTTAATGTAGTTGTTTTTCATTTGCACAAGTAATGTATAGTAAGTACTTTCTACCTTTAGTATTGTTTTATGTTTTCCTGTTTGTTCTGTACAGAAAGTCGAAACGTGTGCATGCGATTATCATACAAGTATAATATAATACCACCACTACTACTTTAATTATACGAGAATTTATAGCTTTATAGTTTTCATTTATAGAGCAACACTTTTTTCGCAGAAAATGTTGTCTAACATAATCCAACGTTTGAAACTTGTATAATATAAAATTGTGTTGGTATAATTTGATGTGTCATTTTGAATAAATTAAAGAGTTTCTTGTGAAGAAACATTTTAAATGTTTGATAGTCATAAATCGAATACGAAGTTTAAGCCTACCCTATAAATAAAACCATTATTCAATAGGTATATTAAGACATATTGTGGTTTGTTTTTAAATTTAACTGTATACAAAATTGTATTAAAATATTATTTTACCGACTATCAAACAATATATAACATTGTCATATCCGTGTAGTAGACTTTAAAGTACGAGCACAGAAAATTACCCAGATAAAAATATCTATTTAAATATAAATGTATTTATTTTTTTAAATGTTTGGTTTATCGCATCACATACATTATAATATTATTCATACTATATTCTAAGGAGTCAACAGAGTAAGGAGTTGTCGACTTTCATAGTACTGCTCACCTCTAAATACGCGATACTATAACATATCTATACGATTTAATCATAATCGCGTTGTAAATCTAGGGTTATAGATCATCATCGCCACTATGAGATTGATAACGAACAGATATTAGATCAAATCACTAATCGCTAATTCACTTTATGATAATAGCAAATAGTAATATCGAAAGTAAAGTTATTGGCAATCATTCATTACTACAGAATTTTTTTGTATTTTTATTTGAATTTATATATTTTACCGCGAGGTTTTTGTAGATATTTTTTTAAATTCTCATAGTGTTAATTATAATAACGCTTTTGATAATTAAAACTATAAATTATAAAGTATAATATCATTTTATTTGACATTTTTATTTTTAATCTTCCTAAAAACTACTCTGAAACAACTTTTAACACTATGAAAATAATACAAACATCTAAAGAAATACATTATCTATTTAGAAACATAATTTTTTTAACTTATACGTTAAATAATTATTTTTCTATAATTATTTTAAACGACAATCGTACGTTGTTAATATCATCACATGGTTGGTGTAATTTTATGACGTCAAGCGTAAAACGTGACTTATATCAGTTATATCACTGAGTAGGTATAATATTATACTATACAAATTATACCCAATGCTTATATTAGTTATATTTAAACACGGAAGTAATATCGTCCGACAACAAATTTATAAATGAGCAGAACTATTATTTTTTGAAGCTCTACATTTTCATATAATAAAAAAAAAAATCAGTTATTTTTAGTCGTCTAGTCATTTAGTATATTACATAATATAACACGTACTACCTGCAGTCTACCTATATGTACAAAATATCGCCCAATAATAAGCGTTTTTTTTTTAAAGTAATCATATTATTATTAATTATCACATTCGATCGTGTTCCGTGTTACATAATCTTTTTCAAAGACGTTCGACTATAACGTTATAATTATTTACCCGACTGTTTTTTTTTCCATAAACAATTACACCGTGTATTAACTTTATAGTCGACTGGACTTACAAAACATAATATTAATACAAATTGTTTTCAAACGTGTACATTATAATATTATAGTTTACCTATATTATCATTTATTCTAAATAACATAATACCTACTCATTATTAGTCATTATAGTCACAAAGGTATTATAATAATGTGTTCATCCTATAGAATAAAATATAAACCAGAAGCAATTCATAATTTTGACGACTAAAAAATGACAATGATGACGCCCGACGTAAATTTTTGTACTTTATATTGAAAATAAATCGGAAACAATAGTAATATATATACGATATTGTGTTTCAGCGCGGAAAACGAAAAATATTTTTGAAGAAAATTTTTTTGTAGTGTCAAAGGAAAGTGGCCACTGCAACTTGCAAGCAGCGCGTGTATTCGTGGTGGCCTTCGGACCCGGCTAAACGCGATTCCCTGAAGGACTTTTAGCAAATTGGTAAACGGGTGCGATGCCCCTGTAATATAATCATAATTATAATGGTTAATTGTAACCTCGGAATGAGTCCCTTAGGTGTGATGATAATATTATTATATATTTACAGATTTTTTTTTTTTTAATTATCACGATATAATATATCAGCATAAATATTATAGGCTCTTATAGACTGCTATAGTATTTTAGTAATTAAATTAACAAAAGCTTTTAACTCGTTGAAAAATAAAATAATATATAAAACATAATAATATATTATTTTAATTTCTACGCATCATACCAGGAACTAATATTTGTACGATACATAATTGTATATTTCCTTTTTTAGTTTAAAAGACATCAATATTGTTATTATTAAAAGTTTTATTGATCACCGAATGCGCTAAGTCATCAAAAAGTATACAAACAAATCGTAAAAATTAAAATCACGCCTGATATACATTAAAAACTTTTGTTATTTAATAATATTATACAACACTACGAAATTAATTTATAGCATAACTTACAAAAATTTAGTAAAATAAAAAAAAAAAACACGCAAATGCAACAATGCTCAAGCCCTACAGTTATAATGGTACATTATTCGACAATACCTATCCTAGCTGGTATAATATAATAAATAAATAATAATTTGTATACATTTGACAATAGGTAGGCAATACAATGTACGCGCATACATTGAATAGAAGTAAATAATATTATAATTTATAATATAGTCTGATTTAAAATACTCATCAGTAACATTTTGGCCAAATATAATAAATAATTTTGAATAAAAAACTATGAAACAAGTACCATCAAATTTAGTTAAGAAGGCGCCACACTCGCATTTGTTGACTCCGTCTACGTATACACCTTCATGATAAATTGTCGTTCAATAGAATCGATTTTGTGTATTTAACTTAAATATTAGAGTGAAAGGACTTATTATCAAACTTAAAAGTGAGAACATTATCTGTGTTCTCTAGTCAGTTTTTGCGATACTTTAATTTTTAAGTAAATTGTGAGCATTTTAAAATATAAATATTTTTTGTACACAGATAATGTTCTCAACTCCAAGTTTGAAAATAGGTCATTTCACTCTAATATTTAACTAAACGCAAAATTGATTCTACCGAACAACAATAATTTGCCATGTAATACGTTTGTAGTACTTTTTATACGAATGTATACCGTGTTATTTTTATAAAAATATTTATTTATAAATTGTAAGCTTAATATTTTAAACTTTAAAGATATATTTTTACAATAATATCTTAACTAAGTGTATCTGATAAGATTTTATTTTTCTAACTTTGATTTAAAACTAAAAAAATATGTGAATATACGACATGCTAATATTATACGATTATAATATTGCCAATTAGTCAAATTTAAACTAATAATCATATTAGGTCATTTTAATTATATTATTATATCTACAATATCATAATATATTAGATGCATATTATTGCGGCCGTTAGAGAAAAATAAATAATATTATAATCGGTGGTGAATTTAAAATGGGCCAATTTTTAAAAATTGTAAATAAAAAATTAGTTTCCTCGTCGTGTAAATTTTATGTATGATTTTCATTTAATATACTATGAATTTGTTTTATGAATAATTTATTATTAATAATTATTTTTTATATTTATATTAATAAAGTTGTATACGATTTTTGTATTGTATAAAGTAATATGCGTCTTTTAATAATATATTTTCATAGATCTATCATGAATATCTTACATTGAAATTATATATTTTAGGCATTTAGGGTGATACAAATTTTTAGTTTTGTAATACGAATAATAATAGTAGTTTCAAAAATGAATTAATTCTAAAAGTACTATAATGCGCATTGATTCGTAGTAACTTTACCTTGAAGTGTGGTTGTATTATATTTTAGGATCCTTGTACGGTTAGGGACTCCTTCCAAATGTAAGGTTTTCAACGGAGGCTTATCAAATTTGCAGAATCTTTATTAGGTATCTCCTACGCACAGCATGACCGTAATCCAGTTACTACATATACAGTTTGGTTTGGATTCTCAGCAGGCTGCACAATTTAGACGTGCACTAAATCTTAAGTTCTAAAATAATCTTTTCGATTCTCTTATCTTCCAATCATTAATATATTTTAAAGTTCCTCAGTGTGGGCAGTAAGATATTGTGTTCCATTTTTCACTCCACTATCTACCAACAAACTATGTGAGACAAATAAACCTACCTGTATTAAGCTCATGTTGCAGTTCATTGCCTATGTTTCTTTCACCCCTCAAATTGTATTATAAAATTGAACTGTATTACGTATTATTTTACCAATATAGGGATCGATCTACCAGCAAAAGGCTATCCACGATAACGTGTTGCACGTATATAGAAACTGTGATTTACACTATTATAATAATATTTTAATGATATCGGTAAATAATATGACATTGATACGACTTGATTTTTTTTTATGATTTACGTATTTATTTTTAAAATATCGCTCAGTTATCGTCTAGCACTGCGTATGGTAACATTAAATATTTGAAACGACAAAGGCCAGTAAAAAAATACATTCAAACGGCACATTAAGAAAAAATTGTAACTTTGAGGTGTAACGAAAAAAAGAAGAATATCAGTAACATTAGTTATTTTTCGTAGAAAATTCATTTTTTACTTGAACAAGCCTCAATATTAAATGCTGCAGTAATTATTTTATAAGGAAATAATAGGATTTTTTTGGCATTGGGTATATGGTACTAGTACATAATGATGTAGTTTTAGGAATAGTTAAAAGTAATGACGGATAGAAGATTTTTTTATCAGATTTAATGAACGCTTTTGCATTATAAATTGTACATTTGGTACAAGCCACATTTCAGCAAGTACATTACTATTTTCAGTAGCTCATATAAAAGCTTTCATTGCATTATGCAATCATAAAGATGTACCAAAGGTGTAATACTTATGGAAAAAAAAGAAAAATATGAAAGTAATAGGAAAAATAGAGAATTGCCACAAACTAATCTCAATTCTCAGGATTGCGTACAAATAAAGGAGAATAACAAGAAAATAGTCTTTAGATCACATTTTCCGATAAATCACATGTCAGACTACGAGTTCAGCGGTAGATCATACATCGGACTGGTTAGGTTAGGACTGAGTCCTAGTGTATAATATCTGAAGAATAATTGTGTTTAAAAAATAAATATCGTTCTCTATCAAATCATTACAACATCCACGCACATACCATCGAGGGGCCCCTCGTAAAGCGAAATGGGAGTTATTCGCGTACGACAGTCGCCGTGTACCTATATACGTTTGGTTCAACGATCATTATTATATGTATACAAATATATATATATATATATATATATTGTACACGGTTACTATACAGTGTTACATATCATATCGCCCAAACGCATATCTATTGGGTGTATGTGGTGGAGTTGACGATTTTACACTGAAATTATACATTTAAATAAGTCATACGTTCCACATACACCCTGTACGCGTATAGATAATTATAATATGTACGTATATTTATTGTTGTGACCGAATTGAAAACGTTGTTATACCGTGTTATCCTGCACCAAACGGAAGTACGGTTCACCGCGCTTATGCGCAGACACCTTATTTACATTATATTATTATGTCCGTTTCGAAAACAACGCGCTAGAGATGAAAAAAAAAAATGTTATGCCCACGGTGCTGTGCGCACGTAATGATTTACGAAAAAATTCGATAAACGTCATTGTTATTGCGATTATTGTTATTGTTGTTATTAGGGTGACGGCGCATTAGAAGCCCGCGAAAAATATCTATATATAGGTGTAGCGAGTAAACTGAACACTTGAAACGATTATAATATGATATGTTTATTGTTTATAGTATATTACACAATATCTATATTATATACACGTGTGAACCCGTCGCTGGACTGAGTCATAAACGTTATCATAATATAAAATAAAATCGCGATCATGTCGCGATCGAAAGTATACCATAACGATATATTTTTATTAGCACGGGGTTGGAATTTGAACTCACTAAAAAAAAAAACAATAATAAGTTTGTCTAAAGATTCTAAAAACGGATTGAAAAATGATTTAATTTATTAATATTTCATATTCTCACTCAGTAAGAGTCTACTAGATTATTTTTGTATTAATGGTATGAATGTGTGTGATTTAAACCGCTTAGAACGATGTGTAAGTAAAAAAAAAAAAAAAACAATTGATAAATAAAAATGATTAAAAAAATTTGAAAAAATGATCCAACCAATAGTATTTGATTCAAAATCTAATACAATTCTAGACGTAACTATTGCATGTAGGTACGGATGGTACGTTAGGGAATAATACAATTAATTTTCAGATTTTGAATTATTTATGAGTAAATTCAGTCTGATAATCCTCCTAATTGAATTCGATAAAATTACAGTTGATATTGGATTTTCCTATTGTCAATTATTTATCTACGAAATTTATTACTAACAATATTTTCAATGAGTAAACACGGGATAAGACGACTATTGTTTTCTTACAAAATATTGTACAAATTAGTGGTATAGTACTATCATTAAACATCGATATTCGATACTTGATAGTGATATTTTACAATAACAGTAATGATGCATAAGTTAAATGTATTTTTCAATAAAATGATTGGGTATTTCATTAGTTTTAATATTTATATTTTTTTAATAAAAATATACTCTATTGTTAAAATAAGTCATACAAAATAGTAAATGTATAAATAAAATGTGTAATTAAAATATTAAAAATTTTATTCATAAATAACAATAATAATATGATATGAAAATATGGCTATATAATATAATAATTGGTTGATGAGTATTAAATTGTAACAAGTTATCTGTAAGTTAATTTCAGGATGGCTTGACTCATCTGGTAACTGGTTCTAAATATTTTAATAAATTAACTAAATTTCGTCCCACATAATATTATTATATTATTAATTTTAATTTTTACTATTTTGTCTTTTTATTTTTTATTACTTTGTTTAGCCGCATCTCATTCACTCTAAAAACGCATCTTCGACTTCTTCATGACTTAAACATTTTAAAACAAAAAACGACGTATCAAGTCGCTTTGCTGGGTCTTCAAACTTTTTACATACATTTCGAAGTTGATTATCGATATTTATGTAGACGATTATTAAATATCACAATAAATCGTTCGATAAAAATGTTTAAATATAAAAACGTTAGAAAAATTAAATAAATTGAACGTTCTTAATCGTATTTTACCAATTTTTTGACCAGACTTGTGTGTACATATCAATTTATAGAACGCTCAACTGCAATACGTCCATAGAATATTACACACGATAGCGTCAATGACCTAACAACGACCACGACGGGACTTTTGACAAATAATGAAGGTATATTATTATTGTCCATTATACGATGGTGTGTGTCCGGTATTATATTGTAGGTAGGTTACTATACATTTTTTTCGTGTAGGGTAATTCGCTAACTATGCTCATCCCCATTGTTTCATTTAATAATACATTTATTCAAATACTGATTTTTGGAATATTTAAATATACTTAAAAATCATAATTTTTAAATAATTTGTACTGATTCAAGAGTGTCCTGTACTGATACAAATTTCTGTTTTTCAAAGAGAATCCTCCTTTTGTATAATACAAGAAAAAAAAATAATAATAAATTATTGTAAGTTATTATACCTATATATAGTGTTACTTTTATTTTTAAATATCGATATACCTAATTCAAAATAATTCAAATGTGTAGTTTCAGTAATTTAACTTTTTTATTTTGGATAGGCGTTCCTAAAAAAATTTAAAATATGCATTGTAGTATTATCGGATTTAGTAATTATAAATCATTCTTGGACCATACACATAAATTATAAATATTCAATATTGGTAGATTAAAATAAGCTAATAAAATGTTCGAAATACTATAGACTCCTTATACCTTCCAAACCCTTTATCTTTATTTATCTTTATTACGCCAAGATAAAAAATAATTCCATAACTACTTGTCCAGAGGTTGTTTACCTAATTTAATTTAACATAACATTCACTATACCCTGTCTACTACTGATATACTCTCGTAATGTGATGCTTTTTTAAAAGTATTAAAATTAAAACTAATCGCATATACCTAAAATACACAGGAGTATATTTTTTGAAATTATTATTATAATTGGTAAATTGCGCGTATTGTCATTGCGGTAAATCGAAAAAGACCTTGATCACGCGTAAGCTGCCCTCCCGCCGACCCACCGTCATGTGCGCATACAATTATAACCCGTCCACATCATCATCACGGCTATCCGCAGCAGCTTTATGCACGGTCGTTGCTATAATATGATGTTATGTTGTTGCATACGCGTTTAACCGGACTACCGGCGAATCCGTATTGTTTCATTGTTGTTCGGTTGTTTCGTCGTCATTATTATTATTATTATTATAAGGGTTAATGTGACCATATTTGAAGGACTGCGGATGTGTTTAATAAAAATCTATGGAAAAATAATAATAAAAAAAAAATTCAATGTTCGAAGTTTAATAATTTGCGTAAAGTTCGAAATCGCTCGCCACAAATGGCTGCTGTTGTATGTTTTTATTCCTAGGAAAAGGCCATAAAATATTGGTTTTATATTTAATTAAGGGCACTTATGGCCTTTATTAGTTATCAAAATCAATTTTTGACGCTTAAACCCAGTAAAAATATGTATTAACATAAAATATATATATGAATCGCGTGGCTTTGATATAGAAAAAATCCAGTCCAATCGGGAAAATCAAATAAACGCCGAAAACCACTACTGTTTATAATTTTTCAAAATTAGACAAAGTGGAATTATTTAGTATAAAAACTCAAGTAAAAACAACATTTACAAAAAAGAGGAATGTGAATTTAGTTTATAATAATATTGTAGTTTAATAGGTAAATAATATTGTATACTAATATTATACTTATATTGGACTTTAAGTTTGACCTCAATAAATAAACGTCCTTAAATATTATTTTGTACACACAACAATAAAGTTGCAGGAACTTGTGTTTAAATTATAATTTGTAATATTTGTGTAATAAATAATTTTTATACTTCAATTTTTCATAAATTCATACTTATACTATTGCAAATGTATAAAAATGTCGTTAAATAATGAATAACGATGAATTTAACAAATACAAAACACAAACTTCCAAATACTCGACGTGCGGTGATGGTGAAATATTTGACGAAAAATATAAATAAATCCAAATGTGATAACGCGTTGACAGTTGATAATAATATCATACTACAACACATAATTAGACTTATCCCCTAAAATTAATTGTTTTTGTTTTACCACCAAAATCAAAATTATAATATAACCACAGGCTTAAGCTTATTATCAAATCCGAAATCGTTTTATATTATAATGGTCCATTTTAGTAGAATGATATCACAAAAATGTTCTTTAAATGAGTTTTAATTATAATAGTTTATATAGTCGAGTCGCGATAACTCGAAGTTGAAGGGAGATAAAAATTCACTTCGAAATATATATTATTCAAGATATCTAACTCGAATTTACATTAATTTATATTTATAATATTATATATAATTCATATTTCTAGGGAAATAAAAAACAATTTAAGCTGTCAAGTTTTTCGAGTTATCGAGGTTTATCGCGACTCGACTGTTTAAGTCATACAAGACAATATAATATCATTTATATCTCTTATAATTTTATACTATTACACATTCTACAGAAATTATAATAAATTCTTTTAATAATAATAATTTAAAAAAAAAGTAGGTATATAGGTTAGTACCAGAATAATTTTTTACTTAGAGCCTTTTTTTTTTTTAGGAATGAATGTTATAAAAAATATTTAATTGAAAATAGGAAATTGAGTTCTTTAGAGTTGTTATTAATAATTGTACTTCTTAATGAGATAGTTCACAAAATTAAAGAACAATATTGGTTTTAGACATGCAACAGTCGAAGAAAAAGCATTTATAACTACGATTTGATACTGAAATATAATACTCTAAAGATAAATGTGCTATCTAATTGAGACGCAGTATTGTGGGAGCTTAAGTGCGCACAGCAATATAATTGGTTAAAAAAAAGTTTAACTTTTATGTGAAAGTTATTAGGGATATCAAAATACAATCTTGGAAATTTCAAATTAGTTTTTTTTACTATATTTTTACTCTTTTCAACCATAAAAATAAAACAAACAATGATTTAGGATATAGCTACATCACAAGAAATTTAGGGAACATTGATAGATCTTTATGATCGTTATATATTGTACTTCAACCATGCCTAGCTGTTTCCTTCTAGATTTATATACATCATTAAAAAAGATCGATTCCCATTTTACTCTGAAACATGTACTTAATGCGAATTGATCAAAAACGATTGCTTGCTGTTTGAAAATTAACCACGCTCCTTATAAAGTTATAACTACACAGAGGTTTCTAAAATGTTTAACCTTGCTAACCTAGACAATATTATACTCGTTTACTAAATAGAGTCACATTTATTACTTGTAAATCTTTATAATATATATGATCGTACTAAACGCTCAACGTTATCATAGCTATAATTTCTAATCTCAATGCTAGTTTTAGGTTTATATCTATGTAATTAATAATTTATACCTACTATATTGTTTTTTTTTTAATCCGTAGACATTAATAGGGAAGTGAATTAATTATTAAATATTGTTATGTTATTACTGTTATCGTTATTACTATATTGTAAATTGAATATTATCCGTATGAATTATAAATAAATAAATTTAATTTCATTAGGATTGAGTCCCGACATGGGTAGACATGCATTTGAAATATATGCACTCGTAAAACTAATAACTTAATGTGTATTGACTAAATAGAAAAGACAACGTGTCTATGCGTGATTCTTACCACAGTTTATTAAACTGTAAGTCACGGCAGTTATTGATGTGTAGAAAAAATTTGGCATTTAAATATAAAATATAGTAACCCTTAAAGTGGTTTTACAATAAAATACAATGAATGTAAAATTGGATCTAGAATTTCTTATAAATAGATAATGTTATAAATCATACAATGTTAATAGATTAATTACAACTATGATTTTTAAATAATGATAGCTCCCATAATTTTCAAATCTATAGTAAACTCAATAATAATTTTAGTTCACAAAGTTAAATAACTTGAAAACGATAAGCTCCTTTTAATATCGATTTGAAGATTTCGAGATATATTCATATTTTCAATAAAAACCATTCTTTAAATCTGCCCCCGAACACGCGCACGATTAGGAATATCATGAATATCAAACAAATTGAATGCGAAATACAGGTCAAGAAATGAATGATAAATGAGTTAATTAATATTGAATCGTTTTTCTGTTCCAATGGTCATGCTCTATATAGTATATTATTATATGTTTTGGGAGTGGTGGTATAATATTATTCACTTTTCTCTTAAAATCTATATTATAGTACCTACTATTAGTAGTATTTATACAAAGTGTATCACCTGCAGGCTGCAAGAGTAGACTTATTCAATTGCGATTTAGTGGCATAAATCGTATATTTTGTAGTACACCCCGTAATACTGCTCAGCTCGCTTTATTATTGTAAAATACGTAGTATAACTACAATAATTTCAAGTATGAAGTTTTAATGAAAAAACTAAGTTTAAATACAGAAAAAATAATATTTAATAACAGCGAGCATTTACGGAAATCATACGTTTTCTAGAAGGAGACATATGTACATGTTATTACTACGTTCACGGTTAGAACTAAAATTGTTTTAATAATTTTACTATGATTTCGTATATGTTATACTACCATAACAATATTATTATATTTTCAATAACTACTAATATATATATATAATAATTGTATTATAATGAAGCAACGTATCAAACTATATCTAATAGCACCTAATTATTAATGATTCATAAATATATTTTTATTTATTATTTATTTGATTACTGTAGTTATTGTATTTTTTGAAATGCTAAATAATATGGATGATACTGAATTTCATAATACTAGTGTACGCTAGTGTTTAATAGTACTAATAAAATAAAAATAATAACTTCTTTACTATAAGAAAAATTTCAAAACAATAATTTATTTATCCCAAAATTAACAAATTTTTGAGTTTTAAGCATCACGTATTTCAGTAATAAGGTATACTTAAATTTTTCAAATAATTTAGAAAAAAGTTTAGTTTTTGTATTTATTACATTTAACAGTAGGTATAGTGAGACAGAATAGTCTTATACTTGTAAATCAACAGCAGCATTTTTAATGGAATACCGTTTGTATTGTGTTTTCCACTAGATTCATAAAAGAAAAAATGTGGGCGCAAAACCTAGAGATTTTACAACAATTTTGAGAATTCGTGATATTAAATTTTTCACTTACACAGTCACGAGCTTATGGAAAGTTAGCGAGGGTACTGTGGAGCAAACTGAAAGATGAAGATTTTCCCTAGTTGTATACTTATAGTTATTAATTATTCATTTCATCTGCGAGAAAATCACGCAGTTTTTATAGTATCGTCGGAATAAATTATGAATTTATAAAGGAAAAATGTTACAACGATAGTACGACTGCAGCAGAAAAAGCTCCATCCAATAAGTAGCATTCCTTTGATTCGTAGGGCTTTACTCAGAATTTTATGTCTGACATTGACCGCACAAGTACCTATTATAATTTTCATGTACAGGATAAATATTTTATTGTATTTGCATAGTAGTTATCGATTATCGACCACGCATCGACATTCGGTCACGATGTCATAGGAACTATACATATATGTATATATATAAATGCAAAACAGTTAAACTTAACAGAACTACTTTATTATTAGAAACTATGTATTTCTATGATGAGTAAACGCTAAAAATTAATTTTGTGTCTTTTTGTGTATTGTTCGAGTCAATATTATGAATTGCACTGAATTGTTCATCTATAAAAATTTCAAACGTTTATGGTTTGTACCCATCAAGTCAAAATAGTTTTATATTGCTAGCTTTGTTTTATTTTACAGTTTCTTTAATAGTTTAATCATCATAACAATATCATATTAATTACACATTAACACCGCTTTCAAACTAATCGAAAATAGTAAGCAAAACTAAATACATAAATTTTTAAAAATTACCGTACCTATTCCCAGTTGGGAAAAAATAACTTTGTTCTTTCGTACCGTGACGTGTAAATAAAACGATTTTCACAAACCACAAATAATTTTTTAGGATTTTTGTTTTTATGCAGGCGCGGTGCATAATATAGCACTGATGCAGTACCCGATGTCGTGTGGGCATACAAGACGATCGCTGACAAGGGTAAATATAATATCATCTTATCCTGCAAAAACTTATTCTATTTTGTTATGTGCGTGCGTGCTCGTGTCAACTACATAATAATGAATAATAATATTGTACTGTCGTGCCTCGAGTGTGAATCTTTTCTGATGTGTACTTATGTATACTTACGATTTTGAATATTTTGCTAAATAATTTATAACGTACCGACGTAAAAAGGGTTTTGGACGCGGTTAGGTTAGCTCATAAGTGAACGGACGGGGGATGGTAGATCTATATGA
The DNA here is from genome assembly GCF_020882245.1 of Rhopalosiphum padi. Taxonomy (NCBI): domain Eukaryota; kingdom Metazoa; phylum Arthropoda; class Insecta; order Hemiptera; family Aphididae; genus Rhopalosiphum; species Rhopalosiphum padi. Next base: position 2,181,305 of record NC_083598.1, on the reverse strand, counting down.
AGTATATCGGTTTTATGAAATATATAATTATATTATCCTGGTGACTTGAAGTGGTTGCTGATCGCGCGGGCGCCAAACTGAAACTAGCTGCTGTTGTCTAGTGTTCGTCCGAGCACACCGAAAAACGCGACTCGGCGGGCACGATAATAAAAATAACATTAATATATTCCAATAGCATTGCTGCGGGTACGCAGGTACTATGTAAACGCATACTACACAGGTAGTAGACGGGTTGACGGCAAAGTAGTGGTGGGGGGGGACGAGTGGATATTATAAAGGTAGGGACCTCTACGCGCGCGGACAGATTCGCCGCCGATCGGTGGTCCGATTGGCCGCGGTCGACCGCGAACACTGCCCCAGACAACCGCAACCACAACAAATGCCGGCACGCGTGCGTCGTCGTCGTCGTATTTGCGGGCGTATAGGTACAGGCCACGAAAAATGTGTATACGAAAATACTCGGTGATCAATTTATAAAATATATAAGTGGGTTACTATATATTATACAAAACCGAGAATTGCGCGATTGAGAAAAAAAAATTGTTCGTACAGTTTGGAGTATAATATCATATTATATTTTATACAGGATGAATCACCGTGCATGCTTATTTCTAAGCCCCGCTCCAGCGCCGTAACTTTTAAATTTCGCGTTCGTTGAAATTCTGAGTTTAAGCTTTCTTAACCATCTATAATAAACAAGGAATAGTATTTTAAAATTCTAAATCCATCGTCCATACTCCATAATATTATAGTTTTAATATCTTGGAAACTAAAAATGTTTGAATTTCGAGTTGAATGTATAAAAATGTATGTAGAAATCAGCTGATCGACAATAATGTGTAATAGTCAAAAGGGTGGTTGGTTATATATGTTGCTACAATTCAAGATATTTATTGAATAACAAATTATAGTATTTGAAAGTAAGGTCTATAACTAGGGAAAAATACTTAAAAATTTTAGAAATCAGAATTTTAACGCATATTATATTATAACACAATAATAAAAACTCGATTAAGATGCTTTGTGAATCAAACAGCTTATTATAACAATTTGTTTTTACAAAAAAAAAAATCTAACTATTTATGAAAGATAGAAGTTTTTAAGTTTTATAAATATAATTTCTTAAATAGGTCAGTAACAAAATACTTTCGTAAAATATCGATGTATAAAGTTATCAAATATTGCGATAGCTTTTTATGTAATTTATGCAATTTAAGTTATATATCGAAACTACAACTTTTGGCGAGTTACCTTTGCTATATTCCTGAACTAATTTTAACTTAAAAATCTCAATTATAATTTGTTTTAAATATTTATTTGATACTTTGATAATATTATATTAAATTCACGATAATTTAAAAAAATATATTATAATATGTTTCTGGTTATAAAGTATTTCTTTAAATATATTATCTGTGTGTTTATAATTCACCGTGTCCATTTCTGTGTATAAAATACATAGGTAACAAAACATTGGTAACACGATTACACTTACACGTCACCTACAAGTTGTAGAGTGTATTCAACTTTACACTACACAGTGATTTTTGAACGCAGGCACGAAGCTTTAAATAAACATAAATGGCGCCTAAATAGAAATGTGTAATATTTTAAATATTTTCTATTTTGTAAAACCAAAACACTATTGCGGGTGACTATTTAAAAATCAGCTTTTACTATTTTTATTTGATTCTCGAGTTCATAAAAAAAAATGCATTTCAAGTGTTGTATATTTATAAACTTACTATGTTGATCTTTGACAGACGGAGACAACTCCACTTGCGGATGTGACGTTCTCTTAAGTAAATAAAAACCTGCGTATTATTATGTTTTTTTCATTTATTTACATTTTTTTTATGAATATAAAGGTATTTTATAATTTATAAAAATAATGTAAATGCATTTTATATAACTAGATAATAACATATAGTTTCGAGTTCAAATTTAAACTTTTATAATATGTTTCTCGACGAATACGTTAATTATTGATTCCTCTGGCTTCGTTGGCTAATGACGGAATAGTTCTCAATTTTCCCCATGTAATATTATGTTGTGTTGAGAAAATGATTTTTTTCATATAATATGTGGTGAGTCGCAATCTAAACATTGATGTACCTACTCTTACAATCTTATGAATACTGAATTTGATTGAGGTATGAAGAGGGTCTGTTGATGATTGTGCGACCAAATCTGATTGGTTCGTTAGATGTTTTCGTTAGCAGGCAAGCCTAACTACATCTATGGTTTCAATTTTTGTTTGTCTTTTGATTGCAATAACATTAAATAACGAAGATAAATTGTTTCTTTTTCAAATTAATTTTATTTATAGACTTTATATTTTATTATTATTTATATTATATTATGTAAGTGGCAAAATTACTAAAATATTTTTACCGTCAACTGTTTTCAAAGAAAATCATTAAGGTGTGTGGATTATATAATATTTCTCGTATGATTTCGTATTTTTATTTTTAAATTTTATCAGCCTTTAAGTTATAATAACACATATAATAATATTATAATCAGGGTTCGAAGGGAATGCACTAAAAACAATTGAATATTGAGCCTAAACTATAACTATGTTCCTAAAAATTTAGAAAAAAACCTTTGACCATGCAATAAAATAATAGGGAAAAACAAATAATGATAATTTATTTATTTATAAATATAGGTAATATAATATTTTTTATTTCTAATTTTTATAAATAAAAACATTTGTTTTTTCATACACTTGTTTATAATATATAACGTGATGAAATAGAAAAACGAGAAGCAGGTGTATCATATAATGTGTATATATAAAAACCTTTGGTGTGCCAATGGCCTTAGTCGCCGAAGCTTAATTTAAATAAATAAAAAAAATATATATAACTTGGGCGTCGAATATTATTTTTAATCATTTAATTGATTACGTAATAATTATATTTTTAAAATTTAAATATTTTTAGTATTGTTTTCGATAGTCATGAATTATATAGTTAATACTAACTTAAAAATTATTAATAACACAGTATTATCAATAACATAAAAAAAAAATTCAAGATTATGTCAAAGTACGATAATTATGCTTGAAAATCTCAATATATATAATTATTTACAAAACGAAATTGTATGATATTATTATATTTAAACAAATACCTATTTTACTTTGGATAAATCATGACTTGGAAAAATTAATATGCAGATTCATGAACTTACAAGCTCTGATTATATAATAAATCCTTAATGTGTGTTCATAAGATTACATATTACACTGAAGTATAAAATATAGTATAGTATACATCGTAATTAATGCATATAATTGATATGTACATATAATATAATTATTAACTTGTTAAAAACACTCTATGTTGATATATTCGCGCAAAAATCAAAGAACATATAAAAAAAAATAACGAGTAAAAACACATAATAATGTAGATACGAGCGATAATGTAAATTACAGTGGCATCACAACAACAATTCACGATTTCGATAATTGAAACGTAGGATAACTATTACTATAAGAGAACATATCTGTATTTTCAGATCTTCGAGCAGACCAAATAAATCATCTTGACATTATATGTTTATTTTAATGAATATTTATGTTTTCCCCTTAACTGCTGTTTCAGATGTCATTTCATTTTATGGAGTTTAACGAAGCACATTCACGCTAGTTTTCAGATCTAAGAAATCATTGTTTTTTGTACATATAATTACTTTGATCAATCGTGTTTTTTTATTAATAAAAATCTTTTTCAATATTAAAAAAACGTACCTAGTACCGCCTGTTTAACATAATATATTATATAATATAATGGCTTATAAATATGAAATAAATGAATTTTAATGATTTCACAATCTACCAAAAAGTTATCATTATTACAAATTAGTTATTATGGTAATCATAACTATTGGCGAGCCGCCTTAGCTGAAATTTAAAGTTGATTTAAATCCCAGCTAGGTCCACCCGTATAAATCTGGCCACCGTACTACTAGTTGGCTTTATCATATTATATTTTAGGTTTTCACAACACTGGTTTTAAATTTATCATAGACCCTCTAAATGAATTAATATAGCTATAGTGAATCCCTCGAAATACAATTAAATAAATATTTCAAATGTTCCGAGAAAAAAATATAAATTTATATCTTGAACCAAACCCGATATACTTACTTATTAGCTTAATATATTTTTACACATTCCAAATGCGAGTGTAAAAGAATACATTTTGTAAATTTATAGCATAACAGTATATTATATTATATAACTGTAGTAAATATTATTTACAAAATTAGTTATTATATATTGTAAAATTGTGTTAATATCAAGAGGGTATTGTCATCATAACTTATAAAACGAGAACGCACAGGAAGTATCCTTATTTATAAAACGTATACTTAATAGTCCGTTTGCCCTATAAGCTAAACTAGAGAATCGAAATCGCGGAAGTCCGGAATATCTTAGTATAGTGTTATACTATGCACGAAACAGACAGGCGGTCCCGTCAAATATTAATGTTTACAGGTTTAGTCTTCGATTAGACCAGTGTTTTTCAAATTGGGTGATATCGTTGTCTCTTTAGGGCCTTAGGAGTACTAGAATTACCCATGGGAACACTAGAAATTGCATGCTTAATTGTGGGGCATTGTATTCTAGAAGTCGGTGATGGCATTTTTTTTATTCATAAAATAATCTAATAGGTAATCGCTTGACGTAGTCGTTTCAATTATACGATGTAAAAATTTACAATAAGCATATTAATATAATATTGTTTTATAAAATATTTACGTTTCATTAATACTGCAGGATCTATTCTTCCAGAATGGTTCTTGTGCATACGATCACGTTTCTTATTACGTTTGTTTAATACATAATTTCAATAAATTTTATCATTGCAACAATTTTATAAACGTTCGGAACATTGTAAATTTTGTTAGGGATTGGTGCCAATAAAACATGTTAACCTAACCTAACCTAACATTTTCTATTGAATAAAATTGTTACGACGCATCACTACTACAAGTTAGTTCATTGAACACACGCACGCAAATATTGTCATGGGAATTAATAAGTCTCTTAATTTTGGGAACGAAGATAAATATAATATATAATTTATTTACGTAATATTTAGGGTTGAGAAAAATACTCAATAAATTGTAACCAGTAGTTGTAAATTAATCTAAAACAATGTATCTAAATTACAAGTTAACAATTTATCCAAACCAGTTTTGGGAAATTACTTTTTTTTTATCATTAACTTATTCGTAATTAAATTATATTACAAATCACCTTTAAAAAATATTATGTAATTATTATTGAGTAATTTTTTTTTTTTTTTGGTTAAGATTTAAGTTACATTATTTTTGAGTTAAAAGTGTAATTTTATTATAATTAAAATTCATTATTATTTTTAAAAATATTATTAAAGTTTAATAATTATGATGTTATTTTGTTAATACATAATTAACTATACAATAAACAAATAAGATCAATAATATAAAATTATACACAGTGTTTACTTAAAACCAAAAGAGATAATCAAAATATATTGTATTTATCATATCTATTTTTGGATAACAATTCATTTTTTTTAAATAATACTAAACTAAAATCACTAGAAATATATATATTTTTTTAATTGTATTTTATAATAATTGTAAAAAAATCGAACTTACATGATAATATTATCAATTAGTCCTTGAAATATATTAAAATTAAATAAAAGCACGAATAGGTAGCTTAGTAATTTGTCTATAAATAATTAACTTAAATTAGTGTTGATTGTTTAAAATAAAATATAATTAAATTACATAAAGTTACTTTCAAAGTAATTAGGTTGAACTGGTTTAAGTCACTTGTAAATTCTAAATTAAATTAAGTTTTTTTTCGTTCCTCATTAGTGATATAAATACAAGAATATTAAGAAGCGAAGTAAAATTTGCAAATGTCAATTAAAAATTAAAATTAAAATTCTACAAATGAAAATCTTTTTTTTTTCATTCAAGAATGTGTTATTTTGTTTGTTCACAATTTTTCGTTCACAAAACGATCGTGTCCGACGGCCATTGAGTTTCTTTTTAGACACTTGCGTTTCTACACAAAACACAAATATAAATAATTATAATAATGTATAGGTGAAAATTAAATAAAACGTACCATACATATTATATTTGCATTATATTATAATGCTTGGTAAAAAATTATACACGCCACACAGCGAACGGTTAAATTTTCGTTTTATCGGGTGCAGTAAGTGTATTATACGATATCACACAGAAGTGCAATGAACTGGTAATAAAACCCATTCACGTATCCGGAGTTTGTAAGAACCATGCAATCATCGAATTAATTGTCGTTTTTGTATAATTTACAATAAACAGAAAAAATGGTTTTTGACTAGGACTTTAGGACTAGGTATACATAACATATTAATATAATTTTATAACAAACTTTTAAATATACTCGCCACGCACTAAAGATATAAGATAAGTATAGTACGTGTAATTATTATGATATTGACCTTGCAAAAATATAATTTATTTTATAATAATATTACGTTTAATTCAAAAACGTTGCGGAAATTATTCGATTACGAAAATCGCACAAATTACAAATAATAAATACATTTAACGGTTAAGTTTCTGACACGAATTTTTACATGGCTTTACACAAAAACGGTCAAAGTTTAGAGTTCAGCTACAAATTATTATTCGTGTTCCATACCTATATATATTATACTCTATCGGTTTTCGACTTGTATAAAAAGGTGACAAATAGTATCGCAATGTACTGTAATAGTGCAATGGCGTGCAATATTATTATTATTGTTCAAAACCATGCGAAGATAAACTGAAATTATTAAAACCACCGCGGTATTATGCAGTTATTAGAAACACTAAACGTCTAAGCCTAATGCATCGTTTTTTGATAAACTTGCTAGTGATAATATTTAATACACAAGTACCTAAATTATTTTATTTTTCACAGGCTGGTGTCCCTTTTAAATATATAGTTAGGTATCTTCACTTGACGTATCTAACTACAATTTTCAATTACGTTTGTTAAATATGCACATGTTTAATACAATACAAAGTCAAATTAATATAACGGCAAAGGTAAACTTGCTGTTACAAATATACGTGTTGTAGCGTGAAGTAAACTAAGCACATTTAAAAAATAATCAACAAAATAGAAAGACTGAAGTTAACAAATTGTGGGTCCACCACATTGATATTAGATATTAATCGTCTAATAAGTGGCTTGATAGTTAAATAATTATTGGTGGTGGCATAGGGCATGCAAAATGTAGTAATAATTTGAGTTGAACATCGGAGCTTACCTAAAAGCAGAGTAGCAAGACAAGTGAAGACGATTTAATATTAACAATTAGCAACCCTTCGGTGAAATTAATAATACCGTAGTACGTCTCCTTTCGACCGAGGATATAGACCAAGTATAGGTATATTAGCTATACTGGGGAATAATCGATCGGACTTTGAATAAGTAACCGGAAAACCGCATAAACTTACGCTAAGGTCTTTCTCAAGCTACATCGAATCACTGTATAGAGCAGTAGAAATAAGGAGTCCATACAACGATACTCTATAGTATAGGTCGGACAATAGTACAATATCATAATTGACGACAGTGTTCGCAGTCAAACTAATTACAAATCCAAGTAAATATCTTACAATATATACATATTCGACATTCAGTCTAAGATCAACGTTATGGCTTGACTTGAAGCCAAGATACGTGGCATAATATCATATCCACGTGAATTATTACTAACCTCACCGAGAAAATATAAAAATGGGTACAGTGTAGAAACCGAAATCGTTATGCTGTACATTTGGTGTTGAGCGGGTCATTTTTATTATGGGTGTGTTAAAAAATAGGCGTATGATCAAAATAGGACTAGGATAACCATAAAAATCGAGAAAACATGGATCTACTATTGTCGCCCCTTAAATCGAAACGTCTCACTGACTATAGTTGGACAGGTTAAGTAAATAAAAATTAACATAAAATAATATTATACTAATATAGTAATATTTACAAAACAGATTTCATAAAAGCGTGGTAAGTAGTTGAGTACTACTGTGATACAACTCTGGCTGTAGGTCGTGTTGATCGCACTATTATAAATCTGCTAAATATGAAGTCGTCAATGATATATCATTGTATACGAAAAACGATTCTGAGCGGAAACGTTCCATCGACCTATATCACCAAACGATAAGGTTTTTTTGATACAGCAATTATAGTCATTTACTTTATTTTTAGTATTAGAGTAATTTGACATATTTTTTTTTCGAAAATGTTAAATTTTTTAAATTATTATAATAACATATAAAATTAATACCATAGTATATCAACTTATACAACTCAAAATTTAATAATATCTTTCTGTAAATACCGTAAACAGTAAAAATAGATTCATATATTATAGTATTTTTATAGAATAAATAGATAATATTTTAAAATAAATCAAAAATGTTATTGCGCACAGTAAATTTCATAATAATATAAAATATATAAAAGTTTAAATTCACACGAATAATATTTTTAAATTATAGGTAAAATTTATTGACATATCATTATTTATCGTTTATATAATAAGTAATTTTTTAAGTAAAAATATCTATAAAAAATAATAATTTTTATACATTTTCTTTTAGATTTTATGGTTTCAGTATGAATTATTTATGAAGAATCTTGTATTAAATTTTCAATATTTAGATACAAAAAGAAAAGTTTTTGTACATTTTTAACCACAAAATAGGTAGGTAGTTTGTAATTTTTTGCGATTTTGACAAATTTCGTCAAAATTCTGATTTCAAATTCACATAAAAAAAATCGGATTTACGCAAAATTATAGTATATAATAATAATTATTGTTAGAACTGTATAGTAGGTGATCACAGATTTATCGTAAAAACTATATTAATATCATATCGTTTTTACAGTAGCAGCCGCACACACCGTAAAGACATGATACTTTATTTTATAACGATATAAAAATTGTGGCAACAAACTAACAAAGCTATCTACCGGTAGGTATCGAGACCAACGTACTTATCGACGTTATGCATAATTTAAACGTTAGAGCGTGCACCATCAAAATTTATTCACAATATTCTACCATTGGTTTTATTATGATATACCTACTTTATACTTTTTACTACAAAAACTAATAATTGAATGGAAGTAAAATTAGTATCCATAAAAATATGGATATAATGTTATAAAATACAAATCCTAATGGTTAAATTAATGTATTGAAAAAATAATTTTAAAAGGTGTCGTGGTGTAAGTGAAACATTAGATATTGTAGAAATTAGATGGTTTAAAATATTTAGTTTATAATATTATAGTTTATTATAATATGTAACTATGTAGAATTACAAAATATATTTTTTTAATTTGCTAAATTATTATTATGATTTTAATTATATATATGTAGTTAAATTCGATGGCTTATATTTCGTGAAAAGTGTCCAGAATTTAAAAATAGAAAATAATGGGTTACATTTCTTACAATGTCCAAAATTGTTCGTTATGAACTTACATTTTCATTTATATTATACGCACACACGTCATAGACTCATAAAGGAGACCATTTTTAATAAGTATTATTAGCAGCTATTATTAGTTACAACTTACAATACGCACAATAACTACAATGCCATGCAATTGAGAAGAAAAGCATTAAGTCTTCAGTTTGTCGTTAAAATATTATGTTTATTAAATTTAGAAGTTTAAACGCTTAGTACTAATAACAAAGTACATAGATAACGAAACCTTTACGAGTTTTCGACGGATAAGTATATTTGTTTTTAAGTTTCATCTCCGAGATTGATTTGATTATTGTTGGTAATAAATACAAACTAAATAAACGCATAAACGAATGATGAAAACATTGTTTTTAAAAATTCAATCATCAAGATAAATTGGTATATATTGTAGAAGGCATAATAACTTATTTTGTTATTTCAATCAAAAATGACTTTCATATTTTCACCAAAATATGATAATATAGATAATGTAGTTTCATCTTTTCGCCTAATGGCAATAAATTGTATTATTTTCAACAACGGTTTCACATTTAACATTTTTAGAAATACTTTTTAAAAATTAGTTTAATAAAGTCATAATTAATATTTTTTAGTGAGCACCATAAAGCTTTAATTTATCTCCAAAAGTTTTTTTATCTATTTACATTAAAATAGATATATTATATTATTTTAATATACTATTTAATGTGGCTATTAAATACAATTTAATTTTCGATAAATATTCCGCTATTTTTAAATCAAATAAACATAAACAGATATTACATGCCATAATTACTATTACTAATATTGGTTATGTGATAACTGTAAGGATCGGAAGTTATAGGAGTAAAATGGGCACACAAATATGCAAACATATTATTTAAATTTTAAATTTTATAAAAAAAATGTTTAAATAAATTAAATAATATAATAATACATTTTTTTAGTGTTGTTAAATACAAGAAATCAAATAAAAAATGTGGAAAATTAGTTAAAAGTTATTTGTTTTGAATAATATTGAGTTATTCATTGAAATATTATTTAAAATATAAAGGTTAAGAATGAAAAAAAAAAATCAATTTTATATAATATACACTTCGGATAAGATATTTCTAATCATATTGTTATCAATTATGCGTATCTATTAGAGTGGAAAATGTGGTTTAAAAGATTATTTTCTGTGATGGTTTTATATTTTATATTACCAGACCATTTATCGATTATAGTGAAGTACGATGTCTCAAGACACAATTCTACGTGCTGTGACCGGATAATAATTCACAGCAGTGGAATTGGATCCATTGGACTGGACACTGCATATTCGTAGAAACTAAATTTTAACTACAGTGGTAGGTAAATGAATAAATAGTATTGATAAAATATATTCTTTTTGTCCACAAAAAAAATTCAGTGAGTACTTTCTTGTTTGTTAAACTCGATTTTAAATCTAATTTATGATGTTTTAAATGTCTGAATACTTAATAACAAAAAACAATGGTTAATTGAAAAATTCCAAAAATTGAATAGCATAAATTCATGTCGTATGCCATAAAATCAGAATTATATTACTTACGTATTTTATTACTGTTTAAAAATCATAGTATATTGAAATAATCAGGTTGACATAGGAAATACTTAAGTGATAGAAATATTGCACTTTTGAGACATAAAACTATATAATATTATTATAGCTAGGTTCAGCAAAGAATCTTCATAACGTATTTTAATGTTTTTCACTTAATTTAAAATATGATGATATTTTAATTTCTAATATAGGTGAGTATAACATTACACAAATTGTTTAGTTAAAATAAATAATAATTTTTTTAGACGATTACACGTTGAAACACAAATTACTTAAGGTGCAATGATAGAATTTCTTAGTCGTGATGTGCATTAGTGCTGTCATGTTCCATATTATATAGTGTTATGTCATCTCACAATATAAATTATCTGTAACAATCAAAAATGGTCTTAAAATTTGAAATATCTATGTAAACTATAAATGATATGAAATACGAGTATCTTCACCGATGTTATGCGTTTGAGTATCGTCAATCGTCCAAGTGTCCACGATTATACGACCTTTGCGTTTTTTTTTCGATTTAGAGGTGACGATCGTAGTCGACGGTGTTTGACGCCAATGGTAATAGGCCTTCCAAGTCAAAAAATATATAAGTTCGATGAAACTCAACAAAGACCCACCCAGAAACAGACCAGCGCAACCTCCAAACGAAACTGCAAATAACAAAAAAACAGACCGTTTCGATATGATATGTTTTTAATTTATTAACGTTAAAAATGCATGCGCACCCAACAAGTCGAGCCATCCGAGGACCAAGTCCGATCTGTAAAGTATGCATGTGCTCTGTATGAAGTGTGCGTCAATCAGTATAGACGACGACGAATTTCTATAATAATATTATAATGCAGTGGCTATAACTATATTAATGATAATTTACCATAAATCGATAATTTATATCGTTTATCATAACGTCGTCGGCCGTATGAAAAAATATAGACAAAAAGTGCGAGGGATTTTCCGCCATAATACTTAAATGTTTCGAATACGTTTCAAAGTACATTGGAAAAAAGTATTTATATACTGAGTGGTTTATTTTTAACGTATGCTATTTTTTATTTCAAACTCCATATTAATGGTTTATTAAATATTTTTACGTAATTTTAAGTCGTTAAAAACAACATTATTCTAAAAAAGAGTATTTTTATTTTTTTATATTGAAATTTTTTTTAATTAAAATTCTAGACTAATTTTTTCATGATTGATAATTATTTAAAGTTTATTTGAACGGATTACACGGATTCCTCGCAATATGCTATTATTTTTTATAGTTTTTCAATATTTTTGTTAAATAATAATCCATTGCTTTTATTTGTTAGATATAAGGTATATATATTGTTGAAGTGTTTTGAATTCAATGCGTATACTTTATATGTTTTATTTATCCCCATTGTATATTGTTATGCATTTAGACCGTATAATATAAGACAAGTACCGTGCCAACGAAATAGTGGAAAAATGCTAGTGGAGAAGCCTCCTCCCGGATGTCTTGAAGGGGAACGAAAGCAGCTAGGTATTTAATAAGTGGCTAAAATATGTTGAAAATTATGGTAATAAATTAATTTAAATGCTCTACAAATTCTTTTAGGTGTAGTGGATTAATATAATTTACTTTCTCAGTTACTCAAGTCACGCATAATATAACGTTTTTAACGGACAGAAGAGAATATTTTTAAAGGAAGTTTAATCCTGATTTTTATTAAATAATTCAATAAATTGAATTATTTTAATTAAAAATTTCAAAAATATTGAAGACATAGTTTTGATGTATGAAATACACAAATTTAAGACATTATGATAAAACCGTAATTATTGCTGCATTTAAAGAGAGTATTTTTTTTCTAAAAATAGTAAAAAAAACTGGTCTTATGATAATAATATTCTCTAAAGTGGACAGGCGTGTATTAGTATTTTTCATATAAATTTAGCAGCATAACTCTCCAAGTCGTCTAAGTTGAAACTGACTTACAGCACTGTCGATATGGATGGTTCGGCAATGGTTAGTTCAGACAAGTACATTTGGTGAACGCAATCTGGCATGCAATCGCATTTCATTCCGGGCAGATTACTTGTCATAAGCGCAGTTTGTTCGGACGGAATAAGACTTTTGAAGAATTCTGAAAATAAAGGGAAAAATGTGTATTTTTATATATTATTATTATGACACCATTACGGCTCTTACGGTTTTTCTCAGACAGGCATAACAAATCTTCGACGTTGCATGGCCGCAATGTAGTGTTTTCTATGGTGAAAAAAAATCTACTCATATTCGTTTCGTTTAAAGTCAAATTTGTACGCCAAACACAGATTGGTATTTTATTGTTTTCGCAAAACTGTTTTCAAATGATGGAGACGACGATGACTTACGATTCATGAGCCCAAACATGAACTCCAAATAACAGCCGCAGTGATGAATCACGTGATCCATGTAACACGCTGTCTTGCAATTCCTCCGCAAGTAGTAATTTGTACCCATTCTGGTGGAACTCTCTTCGGCGAAAAGACACCGTCGCATTTTTGGCTTCAGTCTTTTCGTCCTCTGCGTGTTGTATATCCTATCTCCCCACACGTGAACGATGCCAATACTACCCGCCGTCACGACCATATCCGATCCAAGCGGAGCGCCTCTGGGTTCACCAATCATTATCTGAAATAATATAGTAAGTGTATAACGCTGTACATATTATAGAGTAGCTCATCAAGTATGTTCATTCCCTTTTTATAATGCAATTATTCAACATTTTATTATTGGAATTTTTAAATAATATACTTAAAAATCATATTATCACATTTTTGACATTTTTTGTACTACTTAACGAGTGTCACGTGCAGATACAAATTTTGATATTATGTTAACAAAAAAATGTTAATGTGAAGACGTAGTGATTTAAAAATATTAATGATCTGTATTAATCTAACATTTTATGATTTGTATAAATAGCCCAAGTATAATAATTGATGCTAGATTCAAGATTATATCTATTTTATATTTCATACTCAGAACCTATACTCAAACCAAAAATCAAAATTTAAATAATAACCATTATTAAAGAAAACACGGGGTTCAACATGCTTGGTGTATCACTTTGTTTAGTGCTCTATAGGAATTGTTGAGACTTAGCGTCACCGCATAACCTGATCTCACATGGGTACCATCATATTAGTTTTAAAATAAGATTATCAAATCTGTTTGTGAAACTAGGGACCGAAATGTTGATATTTATATGAGAAAATTATTTATCTATTTAGGTTATTGCCACAAAAAAATATACAATTTTAATATTGCTTATCAATATGCAAAAATTCAATACTTTGTGAAATAATTCCTATTTATTTTATATGTACATGCATTAATTTAATCTTGTCTACACTAGCATACAATCAATTCAAACCAATACGTCATATTATTAAATGTTACGAGTAAAATAAAGTAGCCAAATACATTTTATTGAACAATTCTCCAAATGGCGTGCATATAATTTAATGTAGGCACCTAATATTATATAATAATATATTAGCTGTTGCGGCTATTCGACACAACACTATTGCGATACATTTTAGTTATCAATGTGAACATCGCGATATTATACACAATTATATGAAATCGATACTTCACAATCGTTAGCTCTGATATTATCACGGTACCCGTGGTTACGCTTAAAATAATTGAAACTATATAGGAATTATTCACACGAGGTCCTCATTCCTTCTCAAATAATTAAAATAATCGAAAAATGTCAAAAACACTTGTTGTTTCATTATTATTTTTTAACGTTAAATTGGTGGAGGGGGACCTAATGGTTTTAAATTTTTTTATTACTTAAGCTATATTCTACGTAATAGTAAAAAACTATATATTTTACAATTTACCCGCGTCGATGGTTTGGCGTCCACTCCGGGGGCGATCTGTCCCGGGGACATTGTTGATACGTACATCCTGTAACAGTGATTTAAATAAGTAAAGACTATACGGCGTCGGTGAAAATCAGTTTTATACCTGACACCAGACCACTGACCATTGTCGCCCGTCCTTCTTGGTCGGAGTTCTCCGGACTCTGTTCGCCAAAACGCCCCAATTAGACCCGAGTCCGCACCGAGTCTTCTGCAAAACATATCGATATCACATTTTACAGTAATGTATAATAATGGTATATACAGACATTTTGCCGTGATGACCAATAAATACTCACGCTCTACTATACTCGGAAAAATCGGAATTAAACGAATGGCATAGGCCGAATTCGGTGCGCTGCAACTCGAACACGTCACAGCAGTTCACTCGTTTGAAATTCCACCAACAACCACCATGGGAAAAAACTTCCTCGCACGGCCTCATTACCTGTTAATATTTAATAAATCTCATCTGAATAATATCTATTAATTTTAAGAGAGCACTATATACCGATTATCTGAAACGATTACGCGTATACGTGGTATATACGTGCACCATCGTGTTAGAACATTATAACGACCAATAAATATATATTTTATAAAATATACTAATTAAATAATCAAAAAATGTTATATATTTATCACTCACGATCGAGGGTTATCGAGATTCGTCAAAATTTCTCTATAGACATTTTTAAACTAGTAATACGTTGTTTGCACTATATAGTATAATTTAATACTATATATTAATAATATTTAATTTTTTTTCGAGGGTTGTAGAATTTTGAAAAATGTTTGTTTTACTTTTAATTAATTGTGAATTTCCTAGGCCTATTCGTTGTCAAATCATTTTGACACCTCCTCAAAAAGCCTACGAAGTTTGAACATAACCATTTATTATGATTCATAAACTAATTAAATTACTTATATACAGTAGAGACGAACCTTCACTAGAAGTTCGGTGAGGTTTAGTCCGATAAGCTTAGGTAATTCAGGAATGTTCTTCAGCTCGTCGAACTCATCAAAATCGCCATACGATACCACAGAGAACGTTTTCAACAATTTTCTCACGACGGGCAATTGACTCGGTTTGATTCCCGGCACGTCTCTATACGTAATTATACATTTTATTCAGTCGTGTTCTATTAATGGGCTAAAAAACTAAAATGTATTATCGTTCCATAAAGAATGTCTTGGTTTGAATATGCCGTGTGTTTTCGTAGTGCGATTTGTTAGTGATTCACAATTTTTCAACCTCTGACCACAACCCATAAAGAACTGAGAGAAAATATTGAAAAGGCTTTTGATTTATGTTAGTTAGGGTTTTGTTGTCATTTTAACCTTATATCCATTGGGGGGGGGGGGGGTATATTGAATATTTTCAAATAAAAAAAAAAAAATTATAACCTAACTACAGTTTTGATTAGTACCACTTTAAATTGTGAAAGTGTAATACTTTGTTAAATATATATCATTTGGAACCACGACATTCTTTATGGATTACTTTTATACAATTGTTAAGCGTGATTCTAACACTTAATATTACACGGTAATCTTTGTGATAGATAACCATACTACCAACAAATGTTAATAATTCTAACTGCAATTGCTATTATTACCTAATCAGTTTCAATGTATATTTAAATATTGTTTTAAATATAAGTATACAAATTATTATTAAGTGAGAGGAGTTTTATTGGAGATTTACCAAATTTTATTTCTTCAAACTACAAAGCAGGTAATTGTTAATTAACCCGAATAACTAATTACGAACTTATATTTATTTATTTTAATTTTTAAAAACGCGTATTAAGTAAGAGGACGTTAAAATCACAATTTTTCCATCATATTAACATATAATATCATAGCAAACTTATGTTTGGCAGTTATAATAGTATATGTAGTAACTTTTAATAATAAAGCTAATTGACCTCTTACCTCAATTTTTTATAATATTAATTTAATTTTTAAGCAAGATAATAATAAATTAGTGTGATATAATACTCTAATTTCACGTAGCCTGCACGATAAATGACTGCAATTATTAAAATTAGTTTAAATAATAGTTAACTGCATATTACGTTTGCTTTCAAACTGATTTAACATTTAATATTCAAGTACTTTTATTTTATAAAACACTTGAAAATATCATGATTTAAAGTCATTACATAACAATATTTTGAAGAAAAAAATTATATTGTTTATAGGTACTAATTTTTATAGTTTTTATTGCTATAAAGTTTTTATTCTTTTGAACGGCTCTTTTATATTTGTAAAAATATACTCTGCTTTGGAATAAGATAGGAATAAAATGATTTTTTTTTAATTTGTAAATAAAATAATAATCTATTTTATAGCGAAACATTTGATATTATGTTATATTACTTTGCGGTCAACTGCATGACCCGTTCCCAGTCCACTCTTGAACTGTCACATATTACTACCATCGGAAACGCTATATCGGCGTAGCTTAAAAATGTCGTTTCGACCACCGTGTCGATTGTACTTTTTTTGTACGTTTTCCACGATTCGACGATCGCGTAAGTTGCAAACAGCATAGCGCATATTACAGTTACTGACCAGAACGCTCTGAAACACCACAATTATATTGTTGCTGTAAGAAAATCAGCGGGTTCAATATATAAGGAAAAGAGTACAGTTTAGATCCATGCTCATTTTAAAATTGTTTTATCAAAATTCGTTTTATGTTACTAAAAACTGTAATTTAAAAAAACTTAAATGCAATCTCTCCCCAGTATTATAATGCTTAGTAAGTAAGTACTGATGATCAAAATTTGATTATTCATTTATATACAGCATAAATAAATATTATACCTACTAATAAAAAAATCAAAACAAAACATTTTTTAAATTTATACTGAATAAGCTATCACAATTTAATTATTAAAAAAAAATTCATTTTTTCAGTTTGTCGGTGCCAAAACATAAATAAGTTACATTTTTTTCGAAAACTTATAGATTCTATACCCCTGACATAGATTTTTAATAATGGGTATTTAAATTGTATAACTGTATTTTTAGTATTTATTATTAACACAATATTCACAATTTATTATTGATTAATAATGATAAAATTATTCAAATAATATTTTAATACTTTAAATTATAAAGAATTCAATTTACAGTAAGAATTAGAAAGACTAAATCCTTATCTCCGAGTGACGATATTATTACTAAAACAATATACTCTCGAGGAGCCATAATACCGACTTTTCTCCGGCGCTCCGGTTCTTTCCTACGATGTGGTTGAGGCCGTGCAACGAACACTGATCGCAAACGTCGTCTAAAATGTTTTTCCATACGTTTGCTCGGCGTTCGGCGTTAGATCTATCGTGCTGGGTTGCTTTGTTCCGAAACCGGATGTGTTCCACTCTCTTAGACACGGACGACAATGTTTTTCCAGAATATGACATCGCTATACATATATCAATGTAAATCGGTGGTTACAATAGAGATTATAATAAGCCCTAAAATCCATTGAAAAATAATAATTAATTAATATCAATTACTTAATACGTTAAAAAAAAAAATTAATTTTCACATAAAAATATAATATTTTAAAATCAAAGTGAAATATCAAATGGTTCTTCTTTTGAATAACTTTTAATTGTACCTACACACAACATACAGTAAGAATCTGATAAAAAAATATCAAAACAAAAATGTATTTAAAATCAATAATATTACCTTAAAATTTCGCGAAAAGTTTTACTTTTCTTTAATTAGAAAATCAAAAAGGAATTTTGCAAGTATCTATTTATTTTCTAGCGCTGAAATTTAATAAAATATTATCAATTACAGATGTACAAAATCCTTAAATACGCCAAATGAATAAAAAAAACCTTAAAATTTTCAAAATATAACTGTACCTACATACATGCAGAATCGTTAAGTCGTGAAACATATTTTAGTATAATATAGAATGTAAACGTATACCAAATCAATGATCGTGTGCACCAATACTGTTGTCCTAACGATTTTCAAAACATTTTTCACACTATTATTCAAGTCCACAGAATTAGCTCACAAAACTCATAATGCAATAGTACGAGCAAGTTTTTTTAAGTTTACAATTCTATATAATAATATTATTATAATGTCACCCATCATATTACTCGTTGACGTTATAAAATAATAATAATAATTTTGCTTACAACATAATGTATGCGTTGACAGGGGCATATAGTTATTTGATACATATATATATATATAATATATTACTTGTAATGACAGTCCGAAGATTGTAAATACACTATAACATCATATTATTATTATTATTATACTCATAACAATATATGAACAACAATAAAAATATAATAATTCCATAAACTTTTCACGAAGAAATATTATTATTTAATAAAATTTAGTTTATCAAGTAATAAATATTTTTCTATTTTTAAACATTTAATAAATATGTTGTTTTTTGTGAGTGAATAAAATATAATCATAATATTATTTCTGGGAAATTCATTTATTTATTTATTCTTTGATCCGTGAAAACGTATAATTTTCGTCTGGCTAAAATTAAAATGCCTCTTATTGTTTTGAAAATATAATATGTATAGTATAAGTTATACAGGTACTAATACAATTTAAAAATGATCAAAGGTTTGGAAAAACTATATAAATATATATACATTCTATTTAGAATATTTTCTTGTTGATCCGTTTTTTATGGTACATAATAATATTATTTATTTACAACTTTTTTCACATTTCAATAATTTGATTATGATGATTTAGGATAGTAACTGAAACAAAGAATCAACTCGCCAATTTAACGATACATTAAAAACAAAACAACTTTGATTTCTCAATTCATTTAATACTTACTTATAAAAATAGTAAAAATATTCATAATCTTGCAGAATATTATCACTCTTTATCACTTTTTATCTCTTTCAATTTCTGAAAAATGTCGAAATACATGATTCATTAGTTTTGTCGAAGATTATAAGAATAAAGAATCAAGTAAATTCAACAATATAAATATCGATTCTCAGACAAACATTACCACTCACTTTTACCCCATTAGGGGACGAATTTCTAAAACAAATTTCTTAAACGGCGGTTGTAATATAAAATCACCACCCTCGCCATATTTAAAATTGTTTTCCATGCAGTTAAATTTTTAACCATATTAAAGTAATTATTTAGTTTCATCCCCTTAGGAATCGATTTAATGAATAAAAGTAACCTTATGTCCTTTTTTAGAATTTAAGTAATCTCTATACCAAATTTTACCAAAATCGGGCCATTGGTTCATTCGCCGAACAAATTCATTTCCTAGTTTTCCTGAGACGATATTCAAACATTTTAATCAATGTCCGTTAATCAGTTATTTTACATTTTTATAATTTATTCTATTTGTTTTATTTTTCTCAAAATGTTATGCATTTTACGTTAATATTTTTTTCCAGCTGCCTGTAATTAGTCTATTCATCGAACATAAAACATACGCATTTTATTCACACTCCAATCGATATAATATTAGACCAACTACCCTCGTAGCGATGTTGTTATCTTAATACGAACAGTATTTGTGAAGTTTAAAGTTCACAATTTACGGCGAAACATCTACAAGAATTTCATCACACAATATTATGATATTCGCTCACGCGCACATGCTGCCGTATGTTAGAATATAATAGCGTTTTAACCTATTTTGTTTGTAAACGTATTTTTCCACGCCGCAGGTATCATACTGCACAGATTACAGAAGTTATGTCTATTATTATATTTTTAAGACGTCAGACAACTAAAATATCCCATCTCTTTCCAAAAACTCACGGAAGTAAACGTGGTTTTTGTAAGGCTTTAGCTTTACCTGCAATCGTACGGTTCATTCCCGTATATCACTTTTCTTGTGAATGCATGATTTTTCTTTTTGTTTCATACAATTCAGCTGCAATCCGTGGTGTAATTGTGTTTGTAATTTTGTATATTTTTGCAAAATTCTAAGAGTAGTTTGTACTGCAATCTTAGACTTCACACTAAGTCTCGTATTGTGTACGTAGTACCTACGTATGCGAATCGTCGTGAGTGCTGTACACTTTATCTACATTTTACCCATAAACCCCAAAAAACTTTCAAGAAAATTTTTTTAAATTCAAAAACTACGGAACACAAACCTTGGTCATGTCACTATTTGTCAAATTGTTTTTTACGATGATCTATCGTTGAATTCAAATTTACAATTACTTACATGACAATCTTTTTAGATATTTAAAGTTCATAACACAATATTAGTGTCTGTAGACGACAATCAGGGGAAATATTTCAGTCTTAAATTAATAAAATGTATATTATATATATTTTACTCAAATTTATCAGGATAGCCCTAGTCTTCTTAAGCCACCTCTATGTCTATATCAATAATGTTATATTGTGCATATATTGTAGGTTGTTATTGTTATCTTAATTTTTATATTGTTAAATTATTTAATAAGTTCATATAACATGATATTATTGATGTGGTTTGTTTTTTAAATCGTTATACACGTATTAAACATAATAATATTACTAATAAATCACTATAACATTGTGTAAAGGTGGATGATTAGGTATAGATGTATACTATTAAAAGTATTTTTTTCACATGAAAGATATTATTATGGTATGGACGTTTTACTGCCCATGCAATCGTCCATTTTCCAGGTGTCCGTTAAAATTTGATGTCCTTTTCCTTTTTTTTTACTTTTGGATTTAACTGATTTCGGTGGTGATCTGCGCCAATGGTAGTAAACTCGCCACGTCAAGAAATATATAAGTTCGATGAAGCTCAACAGCGAACCGCCTAAGAACAGACCGGCACAGCCACCAAATGACACTGTGAATTGATAACAAACACGTTTTAAAAGAATATATTTTCCAAACGATAGTTTGCATGGACACTCATTAAATTATTTAATGAATCCATAGCATGTTATTAAACAAATAAATTTTATTCTTCCACTAAACGGTCATTAAACGTCTAATAGCATCATTAAGTCATTAAATTATTGGTTACCAGTTAATTAAACTAATGGTCTGATTTCGGCACATTAAATTTTAGTTAGCCATTAAATTCGATATCACACGTCGCAACTTTGCGCTTTTACCTATATTAAAATTTAAACAGCTGAACATTTGCTATCACTTTACTTGTGATAAGTTTTAAGCTTCAACATAAACTTTGGTATCATGTTTAAAACCAATACGTTTTATTCAACTATTTGTGTAGCCCAAATGGCTCAATAAAATATTTAAAAATTAGATAAAAGCGTTCATTAATTATATTTAAGGAATTTTTTTATGCAATTAAGCCTTGTAAAATAATTGAGTAAAAGGGTTCAAATACTTTTTAAGTAATTACTCAAATTACATATTTTATTTTTTCAATTTTATCACGTAAAAAAAATTTAGTTTAGTTGATTTATAAAGAAAAAAATTTTTAAAATACTATATTATATATTGTATAATATGTTATATATATTTTTATAAAAATATATCTACTTAAGCTGCTTACAATTTTCATAAATAATAGCATTATAGCTTCCGAGAGCTATTAAATATTTGAAAATACCTATATATTTTTTATATTATTATTTTATACATAAGGCTGTGAATTGGATATACGTGTAGATTTTATTTCATATAGGATAAAAACATTTATATATAATTAAAATATCTGTGTAATTATAAATTATTAGCTAGTTATTTAAATTTAATTAATTTTAATTTTGTAACAGTATAAATGTTAACTATTTTATTATTATTTTTTAAATTGTGAGAAAAAAATCAGATAAATAGAAAATTCTCATTTATATTATAATTTTACATCACATTGTTATGCCGTGTTCTCTATTAGTTTAGTAGTATTCCACTTTATAAATACTTGATAAATTAAATTCTCCATAGCTCTACATCTTATATAAACTATCGTTCGTTTTTAGAATAAAATAATATTTATAATAAACCTATTAAACGCAAAAGGCTTAACCAGTTAAATATTTTGGGTTTCTAGTAAATCCATTTTAAATTCCATTTCATTGTGAACCTTTCAACATATTCTATGATGGAAAATACAGTGACATGTAAAAAGTGCCAAATAATCGGGTACACACCCAACAAGTCGAGCCATCCGAGGATCAAGTCCGATCTGTACAGTATGCACGCGCTCTGTTTGAAGTGTAGATCGATGAGTATGGACGCTGAGGAATTCCTGAAACGGTAACAATACGATGGACGACGATTATAATTTAACTATTATTTAACTAGTTTCCTTATTTTAACAATATTATATACCGACTTACTCCTCCATCGTCGAGTCGGTGTGTTCGGCGATGGTAAGTTCGGGTATATACATTTGGTGGATGCAATCCGGCATGCATTCGCATTTTAATCCTGGCTTATCTTTCATGAAAAACGAAGGCTGTTCGAAGGGTATGTAATTGTTGAAATATTCTGAAACACGCAGATATCATACGGCGGTTATAATAGTATTGTGTCGAATTCGGTTTCATCGAGCTCCGTGGCATATGCTTACGGTTTTTATTGGATAAACACAGTAAATCTTCCGCGTTACACGGCCGTAATGAGTCGTTTTCTTATACATGAAAAAAAATGCTTTAAATTAATCAATATGTTTTACATTACTGCGTCATCATCGACTATGTTATATTTAGTATATTCGGTTCACACGACGTTAACGAAAATATTGCAACAGACAATATCAACTGACGTCAGTTGTGTGCATCACTAATACTGGTGCCGCACTAGTCCTACTTCTTAAAAAAAAAATAGCATGTGTTTGGTTACAATAAAATTAGTTATAAATTAGATTTAAATAACTTTCTATGATCTACGCATTTGAAAACTTGCTCTTTTAAAATGGGAATACTTTTATAAAGAACTTCGAAATGGTCCGAGAAATACTTAATTAAATTTTTTTACTGATGTTGCCGTATTTAATAATCTTTATCAAACGACTGAGCACGTTGTTGGTGCTGGTTCAGATAAATAGTGAAAATAAACTTCAAAATGTATATAAAAAGTTAGATGACCTAGAAAAGCGGTTCAAGTCGTATTTAAGTTATTTCAGTTACTTTTAAGTCGTTTTTTAAGTAAGAAGTGTGTTGTTTGTACATTTCAATTTTCAAGTGTACTCAGTCAAAAAAAGGTACAACATTCTTAATAGTTCAATTTTGGGTGGATGGATGAGTGGGGGTTAGTTCCACCTTATATATATATATATATACATATCAACTGCATTAAGTAATTAAGAAAGTCTTACGTTTCATGAGTCCGAACATTGCCTCTATATAACAGCCACAATGTTTGACCATGTGAAACATATAACACGACGTTCTGCAATTCCGTCTCAAGTAATAATTCGTGCCCATTCCGGTTGGACTTTCATCGCCGAAGTAACAGTTTCTCTGCTTTGGCTTCAGTTTCTTAGTTCTATGCGTGTTGTATATCCGATCTCCCCACACGTTAATGTTTCCAAAGTTTCCAGCCATCACGACCATATCCGATCCAAGTGGAGCACCTCTGGGTTCGCCCATCAATATCTGTTCGAATACGATAACGATTGTAAGAGTTAAACCATAGATATAACATAACATATTTTTAGTACCCATGTACACTCTATACAAACACACCCAACAAAACAAATTTAAAATGGTTTATTTACAGTTAAGTCAAAATACGCAAAGTCTCGACTTATTAATTTTTAGATTTGCCAATCTACGAATTTACAAAACATTTTCTAACCTTAATCTACTGAAAAATTTAGTTTAAGTGGCTAGATTATAGTAAAAAACACTTATACGTGTATATTTATAGGTTAATATCCACCGTTTTTAATCTATATTCAATGCCTTACCATTTTATTATGAATTTTAACATATTAATTTAATGTCTTGAACGCTCCCCATTCATCTTTATGAAACATTATTTCAATTTTTGATTTAAAATTTTAAATAACTTTACCACGATCTAATTTATTAGTTCTTATAAATAGTGATCACCATTTAAGTATATAGATCAATAAATTACAATAAATTAAACGTTTGATTATAGTGCAAAAAAAAACTCAAAATATATATTATATAGTTTGACTATGCCAAATAAATATTATATTTAATTCATAAAAAAATAAAACTTTATTATTTAATTGATACAAATGTAATGGTTTAGGGAAATTTGGACCTTTTGTAGCTATAAAATTTCTCCGAATCAATTCGAGCAAGTACTAAGAAAATATCACTTTATTTAAAATATTATTGAAAAAAAAATGTTTAAATTTTTGTTTTATATATTATATTTTATAGTAGTATTTCTGATAAGCAATTTAAGCACAGACGATATACATTTTTGTTTTTCATTAAAAAAAAAAAAAGCAATGAGAGAATTTAGTTTGGCCAAACTATGCAATATTTTACAACATATTTGTGTACATTTTAGCAAGTTTATAGTACCTATATTTTAATTCAATATAACTAATGTGAATAATACTTTGTAATATTGTTTGACCCGTTTTTTTAAAAATAAAATTAAGGGGAACTTAAGTCTTCTGAAAAGTTAAACTTCCTATGTACTATGTCTTAGTTCACATCGATTTTCGTAAATATTGTAATTTATAGACATTTTAATATCTATATTTATATAAATACAATAATAATAATTACAATATATTTACCCGGATTGACGGTTTGGCGTTTATATTAGGAGCTACTTGTTCCGGTGTTATCGGTGATATGTGTACTCTGTAACAATAACAAATTTTCATCGCATTTAACATCGAACTAATTATACGGAAGTAAAATAAAACAAACAAAAAAAAAAAATTATATTTCATGTTTGTGTCATTAAAGTCGTTCACCTATGACTTAATCTATATTAATTATTAGTTATTAGTTTATTACCTTCACTGTTTTATTTTTAATTAATACCGTAATATTATTATGTAGAGGTATAAGTCATTTAATAGAAATTAAGTTCAATTTTAAGGGAGATACCAATTTTTTTTTTTAAATAATTTGAACTTATATTTAATTAACCAAACTAAACAAAGCTAAATTTGGTGGGCTCTACAAGTCTGCGAACATTTTATTGTTTTTATAACTCGATATTATGAGTGATTATTGCAGATCAAAAAAATAAAATATATTATATCTGAAGTTCAAACGATTGCAAATGACTTTTCGAGCAGCGTTGTCAATTTTAATTTTTCATATTATTGAGACTTATATAACGACAAAGATAATAAATACGATATCGTTAATGGAGTTCTTTGGTAACTGGTAGGTAATCACCATTATAAATAGTTATAAATAGTAGTATTCTTTTTTAAATCATAGTTTATTTTCCAGCAGATCATCATCATTCAATTGATGAACAGTGTAATAGTATCAGTATGTAATAATAATTATTACCAATAGAAATTATTATTAGAGTATAAAACCTTAAAATTATTAATTCTGAACGTGTAAAAGAATTACTATAATTATAAAATTATTAATATTCATCTGTAAGATAATACAGATAAATAAATTAAATAGTTAGAAATTTCTAAATGTAAATTTAAGTTTCAGTATTTTAACAACATATTTTGATAAATCATTTTAATCATTAAATGGTGAACAGCAGAGTAATAATGAACAAAAATTTGAAAGATAAATATTAAAGGACAATTGTTAGCAAAAAGCTAAAGAAAATACGACTGCAAACAATTTAAAAATTATTCATTGTTTTATCTATAGTGTCTTGTATGAGTAAATATTTCTCTTGCTAATTTTTAATCAAATAAGTAGTTAATCACTAAGCATTCTATTTATAAAATTGGAAAAGTAAATTCCATAGTTTTTTATTCATACAAACGATATGTTAGATCATTCGTTTACATAAAAGAAGTAGGTTACGTACGCAAATTAAAATGTTCTATTCACTTAAATGATATGGTTTATTTTTCAATTCACATAAATGAAACGTTTCCCCGTCAGCGAGCACAACCCTTTTACCTGATGCCCGACCATTGACCCTTATCGCTCGTCCTCCTAGGTCGGAATTCGCCGGAGTCGGTTTGCCAATACGTACCGATAAGACCAGAGTTTGCACCGATTCTCCTACATGGAACAATGTCGTGTGTTAATGACGAATAGTATACTGTTGTAGTATAATTGTTATTTTACGAATAGATATACTTACGCTCTGCTGTATTCGGAGAAATCGGAATTAAACGAATGGCATAGACCAAATTCGGTACGCTGCAACTCGAATATTTCGCAACAGTTTACCTGTTTGAAGTTCCACCAGCAACCTCCCGGGAGAAATACTTCATCGCACGGCCTCATAACCTGTATAACAATCGTTCAAAATGTTTGATAATAGTTACAACGTGTATATATAACAAATAATATCGTAAAATTGTGCTGATAATAATAATAATATTTATTATTAAATCAAATAAATATTACAAAATAAATAATAATTGAAAAATATCTAATGTTTACAATGATAGATATTCAACAGGAGACGATTTCAAATCAAGGAGAATAGTATACAGATTTATGAAATAATATGTAATATTGATATTACTAAAAATATATTAAAAGAATGTATTAATATTATTCTTATACAATATACATATTATAGACACTCTAGAAATTATTTATGTTCAAACTATGACTAATGGGAAATTGAATAAACGTGTTTCCATAGACTGTTCTCGTTTTAGGTACAAAACCATTATACTGAAATTTATGACGAGTAAAGTAGATATGAATGGGAACAGCAATCTTATCTTTCATAATATACTTTAATTAATATGAGTGTTTTAAATATAAGAATTTAAAGTTTAGAATATTTTACTCTTTGTATAAGTTAGAAGTATAATAAATTAAAGGCCTATTAAAAATAAATCTGAGTAAAGACTTTAAAGTTACTTCAAGATTGCAGAAATGAGTGTGGTATAATATATCTTTCCGAAATTAAATTTTATAAGAAATAATTAATTAAATAAATTAGTACTAAGAACATGCTATTTTAGGTTTTCATAAATTAAAATACCTACATATTTTAATATTTTTAAAGAAGTGACTCGATTAAATATTTTAAACTTTCATATACATAGAACACTAGAATTATAAGCTGTAAGATAGATCAATGAACATATATTAATTTTATAGTTTTGAACTATTAACGTATTTTTTTCGCTAAAGTAGATATATTTAGTTTAATCTTTGCTTATTGTTAATTTATATCACCTAGCTAATTTTTTAACAGTAATTTTATTATATCATCTTATGTCATTTTATATAAATTATTTACGCATTACGTTTTTCGTAAAATGACATTATATAATTTGTAAAGCATTTCTTTTTGCATTTTAGTAAATTTCTTTTCAAATTTTTATATTTTTTAGTATTCTCCCTAAAGTTAGTAACTAAACTGTCTAATTGTAATTTGTATGTAGTGTGTTTGTAGTACAAATTGGTATGCATCCAAAAATTAAAAGGTGTAGGTAGAGATATAGAACAACAATGTTGTAGATAATATGGGAAATAATATTGAAAAACAATGTTCTAATGCACGAGTTATGGTAATAATGGAATTATTAATAAAAAAAATATCTATTCCTAGTCCCTAGGTATGCTAAAGAAAAATAAGGAATAAAAAACAGCAAAAAATAATGATTACTGTCCTGAACAATACAGAAGTTATCAATGTTGTTAAATCAAAATACCGTTGTGGGGTATTCCATTAAAAGATATAATAATTCATCCTTAATTTTTCAAGCTTGATAAGAATTATTTCAATTAATAATATTAAATACTACCAAGATCAATAATTGTATCAGAATTTAAAGTTCTATTGTGTTAAATGTATTTTAATTATTATCAGTTTTTTTTACATAATATGCTAAATTTCGTCAGGCATTTGTCACACTTTTATTGTCGTTTTAAAATTCCTAATTTATTATAACTGGAATTGTATTAAGTTTAAAACATTGCGGATCGAAATTAAATTTATATTTTACATTCAACACACGATTATATAGATTGTGAAACAACTTTATCGCACTCACAATGACGATAGAAAATAAATCATTGGGTACGAACTTTAGATTAAACCTGATAAAATTCGAAATATCTACGTTCAGGTCTATATATAATATTATTAATTAAAGATTGCAATGTTTAAAATAAATATGAATTATAAAATTCGCAGAGAAGATAATAAATCATTAAATATATTTTTTTTTAATAATATCATCTAACGAAGAAATTATTTACAATAGTTTAATATATCAGTATAAATAAGGTGCGATGCAAAGTTGAATTTATTAAACGTGTTACCAGTATATTTTGTTACTTGCAGCACATCAAAATATGTACAAATAGTATAACATCATTTCACGGTATTGTTTGAACTCGGCTTTAGAAAACGTTAAGAAATGTCGTGTTAATTACCTTCAGTAATAGTTCGGTGATGTTTAGATGGTTAATCTTGGGGAGTTCCGTTACGTTCATTAGCACGTCAAAATCGTCGAAATCTCCATACGTTATCACCGAGAAAGTTTTCAACAATTTTCTCACGACGGGCAACAAGTTTGCATCGATTCCCGGCAAGTCTCTATAAATATCGTCATAAACACAAAAAATCAGTAGATAACTATTTTGAAAATTTACGAAATCATGAAGATTTTAATAACTATTTGTACAAGATACACATACACGATTTTCACAATTTTGCAGATATTTTTTTTAACATAGTTTTTTTGGGGGGTTTCTGACGTTATATTTAAAACTTATTACCATGCAGTCATGCAGAGTCGTGTATATAATAGTTAACAATTATTTTCAACATTTCAGAATCGGGTTGCAGGTTTGCAACCCAAAAAATGATTGTAGATCATCACACACAAGATTTTTTTTAAAGTATTTTAAGTTATTGTCTGACTTAATGCAAATTAATGATATTACCGTTCAGTCAATCCCATAACCCGTGTCCAGTCCACCCTCGAACTGTCACATATCACCAGCATCGGAAACGCTATGTCGGCGTAACTTAAAAAAGTCGTCTCGACCACCGTATCAATCGAACTGTCGCTGTACATCTTCCACGATTCGAAGATCGCGTAAGTGGCGAACAGGACGGCGCACATGACAGTTATCGTCCAAAACACTCTGTAAATTGCGATGCTCGTGAATGTGATATTATATGCATTGCGATGATCTGACGATTTTATTATATTACAATCCTATCCAGTGTCCATAAGTGTATAATATATAATATATATGTTGCATCCATATAGTGCAATGGTATAAGTTGACTTTAGGTTCATAAAATGGATAATAAACTTGATCCATCTCATGAAATAGAAACCCTTATCTTACTCTTTTGTAATATTTTAAATTAACTACATCATACAGATAACTTTTCATGAAATCTAAATAATAACACGACGTTATCTTATTGAACCTGTTTTTTTAAATATATATTATTATAAAGGATAATATAGTATAAATTAATTATTCTATGATAGGTACTGTGATAATATAGTTATAACTTATAACATTGTATAGTATACCTCTATTGGGTATACCCATTATCGACGACGATCGCGTCAACTTTATAAGTGTAATACGAACATTTCTATATTTACATCTTATTATTTTCATTTTTGGATGATACCACTATACCAGTATTGGTTCTCCGACTTTATACAAGCAATCATCCAAAGTAATAAAATCAGTAACTATACGATAGAATTAAAATAATATTTAAAAAAAAACTTATATAATATAATGTAGATAACTGTAATAGTATAGTTAAACTTTGATAAAATCTACTAAAAGCTACAATACTAAAATGAAATAACTAAGGAGCCTATCCTAAAGAAATTATTTGTTATTTCTATTACCACGTCGTTTTATTTTTGTTACGTCTGTTTTCACCCGTGTACCAGATAAAATCGTTCGTGGCTGTACAAAGGTTTGATACACGAAAATTGTTGTCATATGGTGGTTGACATATATATTTTATAGACAGGTCGTTTTATTTACTACTTTCAATCAACCGCGATATCACCAAATTATATAAATCTAAACAACACAAATAGTTTTTTGTTTAATAATATTGTTATTTAAAATTATGGGTAAATAACAATTTTTAAAGTCTTGTAATGATATAAGGACATAGAGTCGTATTTTTTAGACTTTTATCTTATTTATTAAGTCATTTAAACCCACGCGTCGTAGAGTAAGATACAAAAAACGGGTAGTGTATGTATTTACCAGGATAATGTAAACCTTATCCATATTAACAAGGTAAATGTATATAATATATATATTAGCCAGCTAATTTATGCACTAGCCGATGTGCTGTGG
This sequence comes from Rhopalosiphum padi, assembly GCF_020882245.1. Taxonomy (NCBI): domain Eukaryota; kingdom Metazoa; phylum Arthropoda; class Insecta; order Hemiptera; family Aphididae; genus Rhopalosiphum; species Rhopalosiphum padi. Next base: position 2,149,892 of record NC_083598.1, on the reverse strand, counting down.
ATAAAATATTAAGGCTTATTAATACGGTCATTTAGATACTCTGTTAAACGTAAAGATACATAGATACTATAACCATAAAATGATTATGTTGGTATAAAGGTCAACAATTTTCCATCGCCCAACAGTTCAAATGGTTTAATTATACAATATAATATGTGATATTGTTCTAATAGCAAAAACTAAAAGATAATTAAAATAAAAAAAGAATTGATTACTGCGTATTATGTGTAATTTTAGTTTGTACCATGTAACACTATACTACCGACAAAAGCTCTGCTTAAAGGTAATAGATATTAACAATATTTTGTTTGTCTTAAATATTATTTATTACATAATTATTGGTGTATAAATAACTCTAATAATTTATTAGATTATTCATTTTTATTAAATCGTAGATATTATTATCATGTATGTACTTCATTCACTCAATCATAACGTAAAAAAGTATCCGGATAATTTACTAAATAAACATTTTTCGAATAATATTTTTACTTTATCCAATATCATATAGATACGGACAGTGTTTACCTCAACCGGACGATATAATATACATTACACGTCTTTCGAACTTTACTCGCGTCATATTATGTGACGGTGACCTTGCACAGTGTACAGCGTATAACACACATCATCGCCGATATAATTGAAATAATATTTTAACGCTTTAAACAATTAATGCAATTTACAGTACAAGTTATAAAGGCTAAAAGCCCATCTCCGAGTGACGATATTATATAACTAAAAAATATGCGCTCGAGGAACCGTAATACCGACTTTTCTCCAGTACTCCGGTCGTTCCGGATAATGTGATTGAGGCCGTGCAGCGAACATTGATCGCAAATGTCGTCCAAAATATTCTTCCACACGTTCGCGCCGCGTTTTACGCCGGAAGCGCGGGGCGATCTGTTCCGGTACCGCACCAGTTCGACTCTCCTGGACACGGACGTCTGTTTGGCGCTCATGTTCGCGACGACGAATATATGGATTTTAAGACCGACCGCGGCCGTCGGTATTACTGAACCACGATATACATGTGTACATAAATTACGATATAGTGAACGGACCTTTTCAAAATCATAATAATTACACGTTGTGCAAAACGATTTCATATAAATATTATATTATATTATATCAAGTTATATTCATACCATATTTTATTGTCGTATTTTTCCGTTTGAACTTCCGTTATACACGTTTCGATATATATATATATGCATATGATATGTGATATATTCAATAATATAATAAAAATATATATACCTATACGTTTTACAGGACGTGACAACCTAAGTTTATGGTGTACGATGCATATAATATACTATTATTATTTGTATTGTGCGCATACAATGCTATACTTTTCTGTCTGGTTTTCCGGTAAAAGAAATTCGGTCGTATAGGAAAAATAATAAATTTGTGGTGCACAGAATATTAATATATACTTTGAATATATTGTGTTTCGACTTTCGGGTTTTGATTGATGCGTTTCACCGGGCACTTTTCGAACCGGCGTTTGAACAAATAACAAATGTCATAAATGCAAAATTATTTTATTTTGCTGTCATGATATGATAATAATATATTTAAATATAATAATATTGTATTTAAAAGCAATATATAATATGTCATCATTTCGTGTAACATTTCATAAGTTTTAGCTATTTCTGTGTAGAGACCGATAACTCAAACGATTACGACCGTGTAGGCGTTATTATTGACGGTTGAATAATAAAGTATTTTTCCTCTTGAATTTTTCTTTACTTTGGAATATAATGTCTATAAGATATTGGAAAAATATTGGTTGATAACTAGACGACGACGAGAAAAATAGTGTGAAGATTTCTTTGATTGACATGCGATCTATATTTGTTATTTGGTTGGTGGTTGATTAAAAAGTTGGAAGCTGGTTGGAGGATATTAAACATTGATATGATAATAACAGATCCAAGCGATTTCATCGAGATCATCTGCTCTATACATTTTTAAACTAGGGAAATAAAGTTTGATATTTATTTTGCAATGGATATTCGATACAAGTACGAAATTTTGATTTATTATTTGATAAAAATTAATTAATGAGTTATTATGTAATATTTCCATTGTAAATGATATATTTTTTCTATACGCATTTCGATCGTGATTACGGTGCATAAAAGTTTGAATTAATTACTCGAATTTCAAATTTGTATGACAACTAATTTTAAAGATAAAAATGATTAATTTAAATCGTATTGAATTAAATATTCAAAAATGGTTTTTTTTTTATTTGTCACGTTACAAATAGGTATAAAGTAAATGGTTCGCTTTTTTTTTTTGTGCTCGAGCTTTCGTTTTGAATTAATCTTTTCTAAGAGAGCATTTCTCTAGTGACGAGTATATAGTACGACTAATTATGAAGATATATTCGATACATTTTTATTAATTATTAAAATAAACCAATTTATTTTTTTTAAATTAAATGAATGGGGTAGTTGTATGCAGTAATTTTACTGTAGTATTTGTCATAACAGCATTAAGTTTTTTCTTAATCGACACAAGTAATGGTAATCGCTTCCATCGTATCGCCGTTACTACCATAGTTTGGATTTCAAATTTTTTATTAGACCAGGTAAAATTATATGAAGATGAATCTTTTCGTGTTGATATCGTGACGCACACTTCGGATCCACAGGGTTATACGATGATATTTATCTTAACAAAGATATGTTTTTGTGCAGTATAATTGTCATTTTAATCTGTTTTTCGTTACAGCACTAAGTTAAAAACTGATGCATATTATAACAACGTTACTATAACTAAATATTATACGGTTTCACAGACAAATTCTCGATAAACAATTTTATGATTCATTGTTTTTGGTGCAATTGAAAACATTTATAATTTTTTTTTTTTTTAACGTAACAAGTTATTTATAGAAAATAACGTGGACGGATAACTGCAATGAAAATTTTGTGTAGCGACTTTTTTCATCTTGTTATTATTTATAATTTATAATTTTTATAGGCTATAGGTATCACTTTGTCTTTGAAGAAAATAAGCAAAAAGCAAAACAAATATATATCGACATCCTTACTTTATATTAATTGTATTTAAATATTATGCTTTATCGTGTTGATTCGTGTACGACGGTTATTTGAAAAAAAAAAACAAATTTGTATGACGGCGTTGTGTACAGGCAATATCGGTACACGTTTGTACGTTTTTTATATTATTACTTATCACCCATTAATCATTATCAATTTGTGAATGCATTTTGTATTTTGATTATATTATGTTTTATTTTCCGTTGTTTTAATTTGGAGCTGAGTCTGGTATTGATTATTTTGACTAAGGATTCTTGATATTTTCTTAGCCACGACTCCAATCCACCGACATTAAGTCTTGGTGGGTGGATCATTTTATTTGATCTAATATCAATCATTTCATCATAATAAATAGTGTTGAATTCACAAAAAAAGAATAATATCGACGTAATTCCGTCTACTACTTTTGAATAGGTAAGTATGTAGACGGTGTATGAAAATCGTATATGGAAGTATTTTTAAAAAATAAAAATTTAAACATATATATATATATACATACTTGCATCAATTTATACTAAATCATCAAGAATAGAAATGTGTTATTTAAAAAAAAAATTGTTTTTAGATTATTAAAAAAAAATCCAAAACCAAATTACATGGACTCTTGTATAAGCACCTACTCTCTTGAGTTCACCCACTACGGCGTATACTAAATATTTGTTCCATTCACTGTTTGACAAGTAATATGTATTTTGGAACAGATGAGTTATACTTTTAAAACCACACAGTGGCCAGTACTGAATCATTTAAAAATTAACTTTTACGCACTACACAATATTTTATAAACTTGTTACAACAATAATAATTTAGTGTCATTGAAACTGAAATTATTGCAATATCTGAAATTGATTAATTGGTTGGAGAGGAATTAGCCCCTTATAAAAACAAATAACATTTTTTTTTTCAGAAATATTTTATATTATATATATACATTATATAATGAGTATTTTCACTATGAAAATGTCTTGTTTTCCTTGAAGTCATTTGTGAACGGCAACCGAATGTCAGTTTTTTAACATTAAAACCAGAAAATCTGCTTTTGTTACATAATTGGATTAAATTCAATATAAATGTAATAAATTCAATAACCATTGCAGGTATATGAAAAAAAATGGAGGTGGACAATTTAACCAAAAAACTTTTTAAATAAAAATGTAATATTTGAATATTATTTAATTGCTGTTAAAACAAATTTGTAGGGATATTGCAGCAGATTTTTAAACCTTAAGTACCTATTTAAATTGAAAATATAATGTCATCGTCACTATAAAATCAATATATCCATCGCTGCGTTCAGTATATAAATCTAAATAATTTAGTAGCATTATCTTTAATAGTATTTTAATAAAAGCTGTTCAATCGAATAACGAGAAAATATTTTTATTGAATTTTAAGTAGTCCCTTTCACCATCAATAATATTACGTGATTGCTACCCGGTTACCTATCGGTTACCTGCACACCGAAAATATAACTAAGTATAAGTCTGATATTGCAGCATGAAACGATCGCGAATCACAAAGATATTTTTTTTCGTCTTTATACTCAGCACAAAAACGTACACAAGTTATGTGAATAGTAAAGTTCATCCGTCTATCGGATTTTTTTTTTTAGCTTTGTAACTCAGATATTACAGCGATGGCGTTTTAACGGTTCGCAGAAAAAAAAACGATGGAAAAATACTCTTTAATAAAATCATCACCGCCGTTTTCCCTTTTTTGTGTACTCTATGTGTATAGAATTTAGGTTCTTTCCGTTAATCCATTAAAGATATAATAAGTGTGTGTATTTTTTTTTTATCTCTCAGTTGAATTTAAAAGGGAATGGATTTTCTTTCTTCTATTTTATTTTAATCACATTTAATAATATCAAGTAATATTTTAGTGTGCTTCTTAAATTATATTAAAAATTCTCATTTCGTTCACGACCAGTTTGTATAGTGGCGCTTCGCGATGGTGCGTTTCGACGATATATTATATTATACAATATATTTATATTTAGTTTTTCCCGAGCTTCATTCGGTAATTTATATCCATATAATAATATAGAGAACGTTCATTTGTCTGTCAAACTAGATACATGGATTTACACATAATAATATAATATTAGAATATATATATATATATATATACGCACGCGCCGTTGTACACATTATAAGACGGTGAAATATTATTACATCCATCTAATAATAATGGTTTACTTTGCAAATTACATTTTTCCGCTCGCTTACAATACAATATAGTATCATTGTAGGTTACACTAATGACTGCATTGAATTATATTATTATGTATACGTGATGAAATATTGATTTAAGACACGTTTTGTTCGTTCTCCATTCCCGAGCTCATAGTATACATTATACGTATACTGTTTGTGTAAACCTTGAGCGAAAGCGCACGCAAAATCAATCATTCAAAAATTCTACGACAAAAAGTGTGGGTGTGATGAAATTTAAATTTGCCTTAAAAATGTATAAATTAATAAACTTTAGCCGTAGTCGGGTGACGAAAAACCAAAGCACGCTTCCAAAACACTGTAATTATATTATATTCATGATTATACGACAGGAAATATCTATTAAGTCACTTTTTTGTGCACTCGTGCACTCATCAATTCTAGAGTATGGTGCGATTGTACGAGATTTCCACGCTGCTGGTCACTACTCTCGTAAGCTTTAAAGGATATAGTGACGGTTCTTGCGGTTTTCCCAGTCGTGTATCACGTATTCCTTATTAGTCGCATGGCTATTATATAGTTTCCAATATGCTTAATTTCACACACTATTTTAAGTTTATTTTTTATGTATTATTTATAAAATCGCTTGACTTGTAAATTAAATCTAATCTCTAAAATGTATATTCATGTAAGAAAAAAGGCAGTCGTAAAAATGTTTATCCTTTAAGTAATATTCCTAAAAATTATAAAATTACAACAATTTCAATTATATGTAATCCTATCACCGTCTGTATTAACTAATAATATAATACATTCGACTGAATATCAAAAGCATGCCGCTAAACAATGATATTCATTGTATTGTACATTATAAGATTATACTATACACTATACACGCTAGCTGCGTAAAACGACTTTAGTACATAATATATATTTTAAATGGTAAAAATACAAATTTTTAGTTTTGTATTTTCTATCAGTAAACACAAATTTGTTTGTAACTAAAAATCTGCATTACACAGTGCTTTAAAGGAATTCGGTTTTATTAATTTATGTATATACCCGAACGTCGAACGACGTCGATACAACACTAAATTCACTTAATTTCTATCGCGGTCGTTTGCTTAACCATTTTCTTTTAGCTGTTCCGTGTAATAAAATAAATATTTTTTTTATTAATACGAAATCAAAATAAATACCAATTAAACGTTATTATAATATGATTAAACCTTCGTAAAATAAAAATATAGACATAGGTATCATTATAAAATGTGTTTCAAAAGATAAATTTTATATTAAAGAAGCTGGGACTAGACTTCATAGTATGTGTTTTGGTTCATAAAAACCAGTGAAAATTAAACTTTTGTTTGATACCTTTAAATTTCAACGTAGTCATATTTAAAATATTGTATATCATTCATTTTGAATTTTAAACTAATATAACAATCATAAAAACATTATTTACCTTTTATGATATGATTGCAATGTATTTTTAATTATCATAATATAAAGTAGCTATATGAAATCTAAATCCAATATAGGTATTATATAAATTAATCTATAAATTAATTAAGAAAAATTTCAATTTCAATTACATAATGGTTTTATAAATTAACTATAACTCATAATCATTTCAATGAATGAAACGTTGGGCGATTTTGTTTTGATATCGACGGTTCAACCAATAATCGTACAAACGAAACGTCATAAAATTTATAAATTCAACGGCACTGATCAACGATGCACCGAGAAAAAGTCCACAAACTCCTCCGTAACCGACTGAAAATGAAAAAAATAACAGATCAAAAATATCATATGTATTGCTGGCTGACAATATAAACTTATACAACGTATGTATAATTTAATAATAATAATAATTCATTTTGGGCAAGGTAGTATTATAGTTATAAAAGTTATTGACTTATTTTATATACTGGAACAATAATTTTGCCTTTGTTTACCATTGAAAACGACCTCTTATTGGTCATTTAATAAAAGCAAATTATATTTCTAAAAAATTATGATAATTATAATTATAATTTTCTCTTAAGCTAATAATGCATGTAAAGTAAACTGAAAAAATAAATAATTGTATATAAATTTGAAATTAATTATCAATACATTATTCTCATGGACAAAAAAAATAGTGGGTATTATGTAAAAATTCAACCACTTATAATATTATGTAATCTATTGAACTTGTTTAAGTAACGTTTATAACCATTTTTTTTTCAAATAATTTTTTTATAAATTTAATATGTTTAATGTTTTTGATATACTGTCATGAATTGTAATGGTACTTATATGACATAATCAATATTATTACATAAAATCGATAAACTTAATAAACTAGAATATAACATTTTAAAAACTACCTATATAAAATTGATAAAACATAAGTAAAATTTTAGACATTTTGATAAAATTGAAAGAGATAAAGTGTTCGATATGTATATATATATATTAACTATATTATTAGCAATAAATCTAAACTACATATGGGAAAAAATTGAAAACCATAAAACATAAAACTATATTGGTATATCTTGGTTTTAGTATATTTTTATGTTCACAGAAAAATTGACACAGATAAAATGTTAGGTTAGAATAGGTATACTTCATACTTTGTGAACTAGTTCACAAAAAACGGACAATCTACTACACTTAAAATTGTCCTGATATTTCCTAAAAATAATTATCAAAATATTCATCAGATTCATTCGGTCTACCGGTTTTGAAAACAATACGATACAAAAATATTAATTTAACAAAAATTATTGAAATTAATAGTATATTTATAGTTATTTATTTAAAAAATTTGCTATAAAAACAAATGACACACTGTGTCAACCGCTAAAAAAAATAAATGGTATAGATTAGTCGTAGAGTATATGAATATATGATTTAATTTTTTTTTTAGTTATGTAACCGATTTTCAACTATTTAAATAAACAAAAACATATCCGGTATCTGTGTGCCAAAAATAAATGCATTTGTGTGCCAACCTCATATGAGATTTGAAAAAATAAGCTAAAAACACCCTCCGAGTCTTAAGTAATATATTGATATAACTTTTATTGAAACATTGTAGAATATTGTAGAATATGTGACTAGTGCGTTTAAAAAAAAAACTTTCAGGTTTACAATATTATAGTACCTATAGATGTATAAATTATAAATTGTATAAATTGTCGCTGGATAATATTGAAGTTAACATTTTGCAATTAAAACATTATAATATTATTATGATTAATAATATAGTAATGTATACTGATTTTTAGTAATTTTATATTTTACATTTTTGTCGTTATAATATGATTATTGGTTATTATGACCTATTTTCTCTTTGCTCCTTAAACGGTTTGAACGCTCATATAGACGATTTATATTTAATATTTTTCCTGTATGAATATGTACGAATAAAATAATATCATATTCTTTAGTCTAAGGTTAATTTTTTTCATACATCTACATGCTTATGCTTATATCATTGAAAATTGTAATATAACTTGCCACTTATATTATAATATAATATAAATTTCTTAAAAAACAAAAAAGGATCGAGAACAACTAACATACAAGGTGTATCAAAAAATTTTGCAGACATAAAATTTAAGTGTCAAAATTTAATTTAAATAAGTAGGTACCTATATAGTATTATACATGACAAAAGTTCTTCATTTTCAACGATTCAACGATCTCGTATTAAAAATGAATTAATTATATATCATAATAATGACTTATTAGGTCATATGCTGATTAAACCGTTGAGACGAGAAGGAAAAATCATTTTGTAGGCAATATACTAATATACCTAATAAGATCTCGAAAATTAAATTGCTATAATATACAGGATTACTGTTTTACCACGAGCAAAACAGCATCTTAAATAACATAATGGAGGACATTTTTAAATTTCTAGAACATTCTAGAAATTGTATTAATGGAAAAAAATAAGCTGTAAAAGTTAAGTACGTTTATGATATCGATTATCGATACGCTGTAAATCTTCGTCTGCGGGAGAGTCCAGTGCAGTGTCGTCCGTCCACTCATTTAATTATTATTTCAATAAAACAATTAAGTCGTAGTAATTAAGTAATTATGATAATATTATATATTATTTTATATTCACCCAAAGCGTTCATAAAGTCAAACACTAAATCCGTTTCGTACAGGAAGCACGTAGACCTATGAAAGAAAACGTCAATCGTAATTTGGTCGGCGCTCGATCTGAAAGCAAAAAAAAAAAATGTCGTTTTGGATTTAATAAACGACATTAGGTACTATATTATTATTATTATTATACTATGTAAAGAATTCTGGTACGGGGAGAGGAGAGTAAAATAAGTATAAAAATAAAACATTTTTACCGTAAATAAACAAAATATAATTTTTATGACATTATCATAAAAGTGACATCAATCTTATTTATAAAAACCGTGAAGTGAATAATGACGTGGTGTCAATTAAAACGTTATCCATCTCTAATATGGTTAGGTTAACGGTGACAGATTATTACTTAACGAGGGAATTTGAGGAGATTTAAATGTTAATAATATTTGACAACACACTTAGTTATATCGAGTGCAATTTATTTAACGTATATTGTAGTTAAATGTTTATATAATACATTTTACTTTACCGATTACCTGGTAACAGTACCTACACGTGGAGCAGGCAGATAAAATGAAACTACTTTGACACACAACTGAGAGATAAAACTATAAGCAGGTCAAACGATTATAATTATTAAACATTTTATTAAATAATCAAAATATAGTTATACGCCTATAGTGCGACTCTGTGACAACAAAGAATGAACTAATATGACACACGCGTCTATCCGTCTAGATCAGTGGTCTTCAACCTTGTGGACTCGCGGTCCACTTTTTTAGGACTACATTTTTTGCGACCCACGTAAGCTTTGTAAAAAAGCTAAAATTGCTTAATGCTTTGCAATAGTACTATTACTACTTATTATTAACTGAATACAATACAACATTTTTAAACTGTATTTTCATTTATTTATTTTCTAAGTTTTATAATTAAAAAATTATTTTTTTACCTCATATAATTTTATAAGTTTATTTTTTATTTTAAAGAGAAGACTTATCGCGACCCAATTTTAAAGCTTACGTGACCCATCGGCTGAAGACCACTGGTCTAGATTATATATATATATATATATATATATATGATTATATACTATATCTATAATAGTAAAATATAATTACTTTAATGAAGATTTAATTATCGAGTAATTTCTTTATGGGACAGGTTTTTTTAAACATTTCGGGGAAGGTTTGAATTCTAATAAACCACCCAGTATACATGTCTGGATGAATACGTAGAATATAATATTGTCGTAAATGCGCCTTTCAGTAATATACTTGTATTTTATACTGGAATGACCAAAATACCATAAATTACCCGGTTTTAGATTGGATTTAAAGAATACAGTTAGATATTGTGAATATAAAAACGTCATATACACTTTTTTAGACATTTTTAGATATCATTTTTCATTTTTATAACGTCATTGTTTCGTAACGAAAAATATTTCCATATTTGTACACGCTGTATAAATTTGTACCAAAAAATTATTATTATTGAATGAGATAATGACATGGCTTATAAATTATGTTTAGTTTGAAATTCGTATCCTTTATTATTGTAAATACTTATCAAATAAGAAACCCGGTGAAGTCGTTTTGCTATTAGTAGGAGTCGGTTTTACTACGTCGTAATTGAATAGGCTACTCAAAAAAATAGATATTTCAAATTTAAATTTAATGATATATTATTATATACAAAAAATACTCTGATCGATAGTGTCCTATGTTTCTAAGGACATTTTTAATTATTTTATATCACTAATTATAGTGCTTTGTTTTTCTATTGGTTTAGCTAATTTTTCTAAAAACAAATCGCGATTATTATAACGGTTAGAGTATTTACTAGATATAAATAGCTTAAAATATTTCTAAGAACTTTGAAAAATTGCTTATAATAAAAATGGGTAAAAATAATGGGCATGACGTAGAGCATTAAACATACCAATTGCCTGACGGCGTTGATGTTAAGCTGATTGCTAGTTCCCGGTGTGCGTTATTTCTCGTAACACACACGCCATGTACTATCTAACCATAATCATCGGGATAAAAATAGTATCTAGCTAAGATCTCTCCCAGCAAAAATAATAATAATAATATTCGTAGTGGTGTAAATAATTTCAAGTCCCTTACAAATGTATATATTTTTTAATTTCAACAGAATAACTAAAATCTTTCTTTTTGTTTAAATATTTAATTCTTTAGACGTTTTAACTTCAAATATCTGTTAATATTGAATACACGAAATACAATAAATCTTAGTATTATTGTTATATTATGCTCATTATAACTATTTACAATTCAAATCTCAAAAATAAAAACAATTTTTAAAATATCAGACATTTAATAAAGTAATGAGTGTATCGCTTATATTATAAGAAAATGCTTACGTTTCGTTTAACACAACGATGTTAGACTGGTACTTTTGACTGCGACAATCACCCGGACATTTACATCTAAGATTCGAGGATAAATTTTTATCGCGATCCACGATGTTGATGAAACTTGCTGAAAACGACGTTCCGACAATTAATTTTTATGTTACAATGAATAAACGAAACAATTTATAACATCACTCGTATATGATGGTGCTTAACACCTTTAGCGCGACGAAACGGATCGTTTTATTTTATGTCTTATATAACAGGAGTGGCCAAATTGCGATTCGCGAGCCACATGTGGCTCTCATCGTTGTCAGATACGGCTCGCGTCTTGTATATAAAATTAAAATGTACTTATTATATTATTAATATTTTGAATTAACATTTTTTATGTAAACAATTTTTACATTTATAAAAATTATCAAATTACATAAAATTATCTATTAATGTTTTACCTATAGGCATCGTATCCATTGTATTTATACATATTATGGCCCACGAACCTATTCATGTTGGCCGCCCTTGTTATATAATATTATAATATAAAGGTGATTTTTGAAGTTTTAAAAAAAAATGTTAAACATATTTTATTAACGGGCATGGAATTTCGTTGGATGTGTTGTAAAACGAATTTTGGTAGGTTTTGGCTATTATAAGTCAACCCAACTCCTTCGCGAGACTCTAGGTGACATTTTTTTTTTATTTTATATTATGTATGGCAACTAAGAGGTATCATCAAGAATTCAGACTCGACTGTGATATCATATAATATATTCATAAGAATTATTATAATCACATTACAAAGTGTGGCCGCACCAATCGTTTTCTCGCGTATAGTTTAAATTTTGTGTTTTTCAAGAGGAGAAAATGTTTATCTAGTTTATTGAAGCTTTATTACACTTTGTTTATAAATTGATATTTTTATACTTGTGTTTTTTTTCGAGTTATACAATATAATATTGCCAGAGTAAGGTACATGTTTTTATAAACACTAAAATCGAATAAGAAAATATTAATTTATGTGTATCACCAAGTATATAAATATCTAATATACGAATTTGCTTTTAAAATAAGAATGAAAAATATTGTTAATTTTCCTTATAAATTTATAATTTAAGGTCAGTGTATATAATATAGTTGTTGTTAATAAAGTCGATCAAAAGGTCACAAATTCGTAATGAATTATTTATTACAATAATTTTATCATCTATGTAAAATCGATACTACCTTTTAATTGATTTTTATTAGTTTTATTATCTTATTTATGCATTATATACCGGACAAAAATGTCTGTTGAGACTATTCACCAAATTAGCTATAAAAAAAAAAACGAAAATTGTTTTCATTGACTGCGGCGTACAATACAATATTATTTGTACTTAGTATATCAACATTAAAATTGTAATCTAGATAGATCGTCAAACCGAGGACGACCAGTAATATTGGGATTGAATAAATCTCTTTAATCGGAATGTGTAAAGACCAATCCGGAATCCTTCAATGACCTTCAACTGCAGGGAATCAGGTTTTTAAAGTTTGAGTCAATTATTCCAGGACTTGATTTATAATTCGATTTACATTTTTTTAAATAATATGACATAAGTTTATCACACGTTTTTAAAATCACGTTTTCTACCTACACGTAGTTGAAAAAGAAATACTTATTATTTTATCGATAACTTCGGACTTCAATAATTTTAAATTTAAAATGTTAATATTCAGCTCGTCCGAGACTTTTAACGGAATCATATTCACTAATAGAATTAACATTTCTATTTGTTTTTATTTATAGTAAGATGGTGTACAATTTTAAGAAATAATCAGTAAAAAAAAGAAATCCTCTAACTATTCTGCTATACATGTATAGGTATTGAGTGTAACACGTAATTATATAAAACTCTGTGAGTAAAGAAGATCCCGATTATTTTAAATACATTGAGAAATTTCTATTTTAAGCCGACCGAAATAAAAAATAGATCCGATATTTGCTACCAGAAAACTCCCTCGAAGTTTATAGTTGGGACATATTTTCTTACAGAGAATGTGTCATTACTCATTAGATACAAAAATAAATAAATAAATGTACATCTTTATAAAATCAATACATTTTTCGCCTACGCTCAGAATCGAAAATAATATTTGGAAATGTTTAATTTTTTTTTTTTGAAGCACGCCAAAAATAAAGTATAGTATCTATCAAATTCTGGTATTTCGAAAAATATTAATATTAAGCGAAAAAAAAAAACACTGTCGATAATAACTTATGAATATGTGAAAAAAAAATGTAAAGCGACCAGTTTGTATTTTATATAATGCATAAATAATACGTGTTTAACAGTAATAATAATAATTACATGAATGTTCGGCCAAGCATAGAAGTCCTTCTACGTTGCACTCGGGATAGGGAAGATCTGAAAGCAATATTATTATTATTTTTATTTTCCAAACTGACATTGTTCGCTTTTGGTATTCGTCGGCTTAAAAACCCAAACAAGAAATGTAACAATGTCATAACATTAAAAATACATAGTGTACACAATGTAGCTTTTGGTTTCATATTTTTTTTTTTTTTTTTACCTTTTTCGTAGTGAAAATAATAGAAACTCGGCACGCACTTGCAATCGTGAAACATAAACCGTTGGTAACAGTTGAATAAACAGTTTGACCTCAAATAGCCTCGTCCCAAGTAGATTTTTTCGTCGGGGTACAGACAGTGTCTCTTTTCGGGTTTCACGCGTATGAGACGTGTTGTCGGAATCACCTTATCCCCCCACACTTTTATATAGCCACTGGTACCTTTAGCCACCATCATTCCCCGATCGATCGGCAAAGCACTCGGATCCCTAATCATAACCTGTAGACAAAAATAAATAAACCAGAAACTACCATGAAAATCGTATTGCTACCTAATGTTTACACAGTATTAAAACAATATCAAGTTACATGTCGCAACTCATTAAATTAATATTATAGTTTTGTTATATATTATATTATTATAATATACAAGCGTAGTTTATCTTAAGAAAAATTCGAGTCCTTCTGACTTTCGAAAACGTGATCTAAAAATGTCACGAAAATTATTCAAAAGATCACATTGTCATACACTAACTAAATCTACTAATCTCTGTACAATATTCATATAAATAGTATCGAATATCTATTGAATGGATCTGAATCAGATATAGAAATAAAATATCTTAATACAACACAAAGACGAAGTGCTTCACTTAGTGGCTATTGTATATTACTAGTGTACTACTACTATACTATACAATAAGTTTTAATAAACTGTTTTTAAAAATGAATTCTAAAATATTACAAAATGAATATGTTTATAAATCACTTTGAATCTAAAATATCAAAATAAACACCTTCAAGTAAACATGAAAAATATTGTTCTAAACATCTAAATTTCCAAGTTTAATAATAACACAATACATAATATAATATAATTATTAACTCAGTGAAATGCGAACAGTTAAAAACTAAAATAATTTATGTTACGTGCAATTGTAAGTCAGTTATAGTGACGTATTTTGGATTTTCTCTGACAAAAAAGGAAAAGAGTTGGATTTATTCAAAGTTTACTAACTTTGTTTTATTATCAAAATTATTGGTTTCGGTTTTCTTATCCATAAAATTGGCTATAATTCCCTAAATTACAAGTTTATTAAATATTATGGTGGTTGAATATTTATGATAAATAATCTACGTAAAAAAAAAAAAGTTAAATATTTATAAGAATTTCCAAATGGAACATTTCAAAGCGACAAAAAAGTTCTACATTTGGTAAAAATGTTATGAAAAATCAATATCAATAGATTAGCCGCCGGCGCTTTAAAGTTTAAAGTAAGTTAACATATTTCTACTACCAAACATCAATAAAATAAATTTAAATAAACATTTATAACATATAATAAAAGGCTATTAAAATGCATACATCATCTAAACATAATTACATATTACTTGATTATAATATTATGTATATACAGCTCAGTTATTAATATTTGATTTTTTTAATTTACTCATAAATTACCTTATGTGGCATAATTTTGATACTCCAGTGACATAGCAATACTACGGTATGTACATTTGATTATGATCATTCGGTTAATTAGGCTATAGCCATTAATTATTATTAATTTATTATAATAGCCAGGCCGCAATTCAAATAAAAAACGGCGATTGCTGAAGTCCCTATATTTTTAATTTAGTATTGTATTTTAGTGACTACAGATTACACGATAAGCAACTTAAACTCCTCCCACTCACTCCACACATCACTCCAATCAATAATTATTTATTTAGTAATGGCTTTGTACCTTACATATTGATTTATATTAATATAAAATAAGAGCTCATTAACAACAAACGGCATAAATTATAAAGGCGCTAATTTCAAAACAGAGAGTGCTAACTTACACCGCAAGCGCCTCCCAAATTGCGCCTACGTAATAAAAATTAATAGCTACAGTTTACGATAGTATCAATAATATTGCATTAATTTATTGTATATTCATTTAGAACATTTCATTTTTATTATCTCAGAACCATCATAGGATACTTGAGAATTAATTATTATTAATTATTACTGTTATTTGATATTCGTCGACAAAATGTTATCACCAAATAATATTGTATACAGACTCGTGTATTTTCTTGGTTTAAAAAAAAACGTTCTAGGGAACCACCCTCCCCCCCACAGTCCCAGAAATCCTCCCCACAGATGTCTACCACTCATCGTATTTACGTCACTGGACAAAGAGACGAACATCTTATTGTAAAGCACTAAGCACTTGTTTGGTCCGTAGGAATAAACCTTTAAATAAATAGATCTAAACCTTAAGTGGACTGTATATACTTCATTATAACTTAAATAGTTGTAGTCGCTCGATGTGATCGATACAACTTTCGATTCACGACTAACATTGTAACGCAAATATTGTCACACGTACAAATTAATACCAAAGATTTTGATACAGTCGCGATATAGCGTATTTATGACGTACCATAATACGATACGAGAGCTAACAGCACAATTTATGATTACTGTCTTATTGACATGTTTATATTATTATTACAGTTACAAGTACCGACAAGTGGCATCAGTACTACTTGATGAGTTATTCGTCATTATGGTATTCTAAATTACAAATTTTTTAGTATTATTTGTGCATACTATAAACATTTATGATATATATATGTATAATTCAAAATAAAAGAATGCAAAACAAAATAATTAAAATATAAGGCCATTTTTTCCTCCAAATAAAAAAAAACTTAAGAGATGAAGAAATATTCAAGGAAAATTGAAAAATAAAATGTACATATAATATACACTAGAGCTACTTTAAAAATTAACAGTATTTAAAATAATGTAATAAACTCGATAAAAATACGATAATGCTAAATACCAAAAATCTACTTAAATCAAGAAATTTGAATTATATGGTATATCTTGATCCACGATACAAGGTACCTAATGGTTGAACATTTAATACGCTTAGAGCGCTAACATAAAATCGACACTTTAAATCTGATCAAATCTGAAATCAAAGTATCACTAACGAATGGACAACACTGCGACTATATATCTTAAATTGTGCTTAACGTATATAAAACCTATATATATATAAATGATTCTCCAAGCACGATCAACTCATTTTTTTCTTTAGCAATAAATTTATCAAAATTCTGATTTTTTTTTAATTCAGTTGTTTATCTATAATTTTTACTGAAAAATTGGAACTCGTATGGATGTTTAGTGATATTAAATATATAACTGGTTTGAGTACATGACAATAATTGTATATCTATAACAGAAATAGAATTTAATAAAAATTATATCAATTAACAAAACTATAAATAAATTCCTCAAAGTTAGTTGAACATCGTTTATTACGCTTGTGAACAAAATCAGTAAAATAAATAAGTTAATTATTAAAATATTAATATATATATATATGTATATATGATATAAGCATAACATACAAATATTAATAAGCAAGTATAACATACATTTTCATAACCACACCTGTGAGGTAGGAAAATGCGTGTCACTTCAAAAATTATAATTTGTGTACATTTATGTTGTAAGCTAAAAAAGTAAATGTGTGTGTGCGCAAACCATGTACCCGATTTAATGTAAAACTGTTCTCCAACAAGTGTTAGTTTATTTGCGCAAACAAGTTGTCTTTTTGGTATTTGTACGCAAAGTAGAACCGCCCAAATAAATTAAACAACCTTTTTTATTAGTGTATAGTGTACACAATATTAATATTCACCTCACAGTTTGGGAATCGGTGCTATAATATATTATTAATCAATCAGATTTATGACCATCGTAATATCATTCAAATCGCATAGGTTTAAAATGTTTGGATATATCGTCCAGAAAATTACACAAAATATTGTAAATTTTATAATTATTAATATAATATTTATAGTTATAACCAATTGATGTGCTCTCACCACTAATCCACTTTTGGCGTTGATATAGGGTGGAATCTTTTGAGCGCGCATAGAAAACCACAGTCCAGACCACGGGCCGCTTCCACCAGTCCTCCTAGGCCTCCTGAATATACCCTGATCATCTTCATCAACCCAAAAGTTATTCTTGTCCCCGTGCATCCCGTAAAATTGCGTTTTTCTAGAACATATAAACATATAAAATGCCAAGTACATTAATTAATTGATGTTTAATTAAAGCATACCAGTAAATTGCATTTTATATTATTAATTTATAACTTTTAACTTTACATTTTTAAATAATTGACTATTTCATTCTTCTAAACTAATTAGTTTTGTGTAGAATTTGGCTAATTGTTATTTTAAAAATTCCAAACTAAATTTAACTACTACATTATTTTTAACTGATAACTTAATTTTTCCATATAGATTCAAATTCAACATATTATTATATACATCATATTCTGAATTCTTACTTACATACAATAATACTCATGACTAAGTAATATAATATTAATAAAAATTGTATTTAGTCGTGATACTACTCATAATTGTGAAAATACACACGATCTATTTCAATAGTTGTTTTTATATTGTTAAATTAACAAAAAATATTATTTTATACATTTAATCAGATGGAATTTAAAAAATCGCAAAAAAATGCCGATAATTAAAACGTTAAAAATTGCAACAAGTCGAAACATAAAATTAAATAGGAAGACTGTCATAATTAATATTGAATTATCTAATAATAAAAAAAAAAAATAATATCAATGCTTTTAAAGAGTTTTTTTTATAAATTATAATTACATATTAATTACTGTTTAATAATATAATACGAATACGATAACATAATACATGGACGGGGTTTGAATATGAAATAGTGGGCTCGCCATACAAATTGGACTGCTTATTTGAATTAAATTGTACAAAATTCAAACTATACATTGCTAATTTGAATGTGAAATATCCACACATTCCACACACACACGTTTTAATATTCATTAAAAAAATTCAATCATACCGTTTGCTGTATTCGGATACGTCAGAATTGAAACTGTAACAGTAACCGTAACAGGTTTTCTGGAGTTCGAAGAGATCGCAACAGTTGTAGTAACTATTACGCCACCAGCACAGAGAGTCGAATATTGTATGGCACGGACGGACTGCCTATATACACGTGAATACAATAAAATATATTTTTTAGACATAATAATCGCGTAGGCGACAGATAGGCGCAATTCGGGCAAACCTGGCTGTGCTTATCGATCACAAATGTGAAATTGTCTACAACATAATTTATTCCAATAGCGGTTAAATTGTTAATGCAAAAAAATCTAATAGTTCTAATAAATCGATATTATCTATACAACGCAAAGTCATTGCTAAATTATGAATATTGAATGGATGACCAGTGGGAAATAGGAGGAGTGGATAAAGTTGTTCATCGTGCAGTACTGTTGTAGTCAATGGTTACAACACCAATCGAATAAATAGAGAAAAATAGAGTAACGTGTAAATTCTACTAACTAGTACTAAATTTTGACTTGTGTAAAAGTAAAAATAAACTCCAATGATATTGTCTTTAAATTTAAAGTTATTTAAAACTAAAATTAAATTTCATTCTAATAACATATTATTATATTCTCTTTTCCAATTTATGGCTAAAATTAGTTACACAACACGTTGAAAGTCGTGTATAATCATTAGTATTTCTTAAATTTTAGTTTTTCTATCATTATCGTCTAATTATGATACCCAGTAATAAATATTTTGTAAGTTCAACATCTTGTTTTGATAAACTATTTAAAGTGAAACACAAAATTTTCTCAAACACACCTTGGGACTTATATTAATTAAAATAACTATAACCATAGTATGTTGTCAAATTTAGGATTAATTAGTTTATTTTTTAATGTTTATTTTTGTAATATATTACAGTATAATTGTGCATAACATTTTAATTAAATTGGTTTTTATAATATCGATGGAATTTACATACTATAAATTCGATGCTAAAAACCCTTCAATATGGTAAACAAAATCCGAAAATTCATAAAGCTTATTGTATCCAAAAAGTTGTACGGTAAAATATTAAAACAGTGTGATATTGATGTCACCAGTTTAAATAAATCATAGTTTGAACGTATTATAAATTAATATATTATAATGCTGTACTCTCGTACTAGTTGTATATATTATTTACAGTATTAAAATCAAATTATAACTTAATAAGGGTTTTAATATTCCCCTCTTGAATTAATTTTGAGTTTATACATCCACTGGCTAAGAATTTTCGTTTAAAACTAAATAATTAAAAAAAAATACAACCAAATCATAACTTTATGCAGAAAAAAATTAAATTTGAATTCCCATCAGACGCTCTCCCTAAATGTATACCATTTTCAGTGTACATAGCACGTAATGTTATTACATTGTTTTCGTTTAATAACTTCTCTGAGTCAATGTTCACAATTAATAGACACGAGTTTTTTGTGTAAAAATAAAACGCAGATCTAATTATATATTGCTATATATTATAATATATCGCTTATTATAAACAACATCACCTTCAGTAGCATGTCACTGATGTTGAGTTTGTTGAGCTCGTCGTAGTGTTTTTCGTAATTTTTTATTTCGATGAAATCTTCGAACAGTGGTAAACGGATCGTTGCTAAGTTCGCCATTATTTTGAACACGGCTTCGTCGTACGAACCTGGTCGGTTTAAAGAGTTGTTATACCTAGAAACACAATGACAAGACCGTTTTATTTATTTATTTTTTTATTTCACTAATATTTTATTATAACATTGTATTTTACGCTCACAGGGTCTTGATCACGGGACCGTATACACGGCTCGGTTCGCAAATGGTCACTGAAGGAAACGGTGCCTTGGAGTACGAATACGATGTGGACAATATAATGGTTTTGGTGAAACTTGACTCGTAGACTTTCCAGACTTCCAAGACACAGAATCCGGTGCCGAACAAGGCGATTGTGAACATCACCAGCCAAAATCTTCTATTATAGTGTATTATACGATAAGTCCAACGCGATTGTTAATTGTTTTAGGGTTTGGATATTATATTAAATTATATTTTTGAGGGAAGTGTGAATAGTGTGATAGATTGATAATTTTGAAATTAAATAAATACTTTACAATCAATCTAATTGCAATGAAATAGACACTATTTTGTTGTTTTGTTCTAGATACCTTTTTCCTGATTTTTACATCATTTTCGCATACTTCTATAGTTATATTTTATAATTGTGCTATTACATCATTGCCAAAAATATATTAAATAATTGTTATATGTATAATACTTAAATATATAGATGACAAAATTGTAGTTTTATCAAAGTGATCGTAATTACAATTTTACTTACAACTTATGGAAAAGGGACAATTATCTGTTGTATTACATTGTCATAATTGATATGGAATGCAAGACAGTACGGTAGCGCACTAATTTTTAAATATAATAAAACATTTAAAAATTTAGGTAAATTAAATTAGATTGTAAACATGTATTTAAAATATTTTTAGCTACCTATTAATATATATGGATAAAATAGAAAAGCCAATTTTTAAGAGAACTTAAAAATGCGTTTTAAACCTGTTTATCGGGGTTAAATCGTTTAATCTTCGGCCAAAACTGAATAGTAATTTTAAGTTTTAAAAAATCAAACATTTAACTTGCAGCAAAGCATGTTACAATGAAATAAAATATGTTAATAATAATTGCATTATTTAATCAAGTTCTATTTCTTATAATTATTTAATAAGTTGGAATGAAAATTAACATAAACAAAACAAATTAAACATGTGACAACTTTGTTTGTATTAATATAGTATAGTTTTAAAAGAAACCTATGATAATATGATAATAATTTAACATAAATACTTTTTTAAATAAATATTGTAATATTATATGATATATGGTATATAGTAAAATAAATATGATTTTTAACCAACAGTTTTACTCCTCGTTTGTCAAATTAAAACAGTTTGCTTTTATATCAAATTAATTCAATAAGTACGCTTATATTTAATTTCGAAATGTATGTACCAAAAAAAAATGTTGTGATTGTAAACATTTAATGATATTGAGTGATATTTGAGTGAGAATTTATTATTAACTATAATAATTGTTATTTCTTAACAATAGTTAATGAAAAATATCAATAGTTTTGTTTTTATTTATTAACACGACGTTGAGAAAACAGAAAAACGGTTTTGCCTCTCAGCTCGTACGTAATTACCCCGCTTTTCCCTATACTATAGGGTATATTATTATAGCGTATTTATATGTCACGTGTAAAAACTTTAGTTGATTGGTAAATATCAATATTAGTAAATGTGTCAATAATTTACAAAAATAAATTAGCCAATAAGCAAAGTTTTAGTAAAAATAACTGGTATAATATATGTGTTTGGTTGTAAATTTGTTTTTAAAAATTAATATCATAAAATTATTATTTATTTTATTTTTTTGACATTATCTTATCGTATTTTTTAAAGTGAAATTAATTAAACGTTTTTCTTGCTGTTTTTATTACCTTCTTTAAATGTTTTTTTGACCTTTAAATTTACTACATCTGAGACCTATTTACAGGTTTATTATAGTAAATGGTCATTAATAATGACTTAAGTCGGTTACAAACTACAATGACATATTACCGACATTTTGTAACCTGTATATAATTAAATACACACATACATATGGAACACGGCACAGAGTAGACAACTAGTGCAGTTACCAGTATTACTGAGTATTTATGTTTATACAGGTAAAAAAAAATTTATTCAGTTGAATTTACATACACAAATGGTATATAAAATCTGTATAGGATTTACAATCTCCTATTATATATTATTGCTGTTTATATATGTAACTAAAATGTATATTATGCATATACAATATCGGTAGTTCAATTAATATATGAGTTTATAAAACGCTTCTATTTTTACTTCATTAGGTCATTTTAATACCTTTGTTTAAGACTTTTTTTATTATTATTGCATTTTATTCGACAAAATAATTTAAAGAATACAGTAAATAATAATATTTTTTTTTAATTATAACGTTAAAATGTTTTCAAAAACATGATTATTTACCTAGAGAAACAGTGTTTATTGATAAACAAATATTCAATTTCTATATTATAATAATATAATTAAAAAAAAACTTAATGTGTGGTGGCGGCAACAGCATTGGTATCCGCCAATGACAATTATTTAAAATATTTTATAAGCGCAAAAAAATTGTTTTAAGTGCTTACCGTTCGCCGACGTTTTTGGCTCGGATTATGTGTTTTAACGCATTGACGGAAATGTTCAGAAAATACTCTCGACCGAAATCTTTTAACTTTTTCTTGGGCTTTCGGCGGCGATCCATTTCTGAATGACAAAATCCTTGTTTATCAAAAAACACTTTTAGTACGCGTATCTATATATTATATACGTATAGCTAAATATAATAACAACCATACGCATGTAAATTACTCAAATTAAGTTATAAAACCGTATCATAGACTCTCCGGGAACCCTCAAAAGACAAATAATTATATTATGAGCCGTTGTTAGTTCCCGGATGGGTGACAGCCTGGGAATTTTAGCAACACACACGCCATATCGTTGAGATAAATATAGCATTTAGCTAAAATCTCTTCTGACATAAATACAAATTGACAATATATTATTGTTAAATGTAGTCATCATTTATTTTGTTTTTAATACTATTTATAGACAATTTCTCATTTGATTAAAGCAATTATTTTTTTTCCGTATGAGTATTTCGATAAATAATTTAAATGCATTTAAAATATTTCAAATACTTACGCAGTAGTATAATGCGTTTTGGTCTCCGTTACACTGCCTGTAAATACTTGCAATATTACTGCAAAGAAGGCGTCGTCCGTCGTCAAAAAGGTTTTTGAAGTGTACAACTCTATGGTGCATGTCTATCGTGAACGCATTTACGCTAACGTTTTATTTCGGACTCTGGTCCGACGATGATATGTTTGTTCCACTGTTATTTATATGTCAAACTAGAAATACGTGAATTTAAATTGCACTACAATATTATTTCGAATACGCATATCGCATATCGTATGATGGGGCATATACTTTACGTGTAATATATGTATACTTTTGTATAATTTGCACGTGGTAAACTTTCGTACATTATATAAAAACAGTATTATACCTAATCATCATACAATATGTGACACGGGTAATACCGAAATAATACCGTTTTTATACAATGTACGAAAGGTTTATCGCGCACAAATTATAAGTATGTCATTCTTCAAGTAGATAATGGATTAAAGTAAACGCTTCACAAAACATTTATTTTTCTAGGCTAAATACGCTTTTGTTAAAATTTTCACTTTACACACTAAATTTTTTTGGAGCTTAGAGACTTTGATAAATTCAATACTTTTTGTATTTTATAAAAGATAGGAGAGGATATAATTTGTGTTGAACAACTGCATCGGAATGCACTGTGGTTAATTATAACAGTAGCTGTCAAATATTTAATGTATGCTATGGTAAATATATTTTTATTTATTTATATTGTTTCTATAGCAATTTTCCAATTGATATTTACTTTATAAACAAATGATTATTCGTATCTAAATTTTTTATATTTAAGAATCAATATTTTAAAGATTATATTAAAGATATTTTAAAGACAAATTTACAAATTCTAAGTCAAAAAAAAAATGAAAGTCACACGAAAGAGTAGAGTAGAAAATAATATTGAAATAGGATGGTAATCACAAGTTCTTGAACATACATTTACATTATGTTATATTACATTGTTTATTATGTTTATGTATGTATAAAAAAAATTAATACTATTTTTACTAATAATTTTTAAAGGCATGGCGAAATGAACAATTTTTTATTGCATGTTGCTCCAAAAGACTTATTAAAAGTCAAAAATTGTTCTGTTTTGGAACGCTATTATTTAAAAATGGAAAAGGCCAAATTAATAATGATTGCTCAAAAATTAAATATAATTGCGGTAAATTATAAATATCGATAAAGTTATGACCGTTTATATTATATACACACATACATCAACATATAAATAAATTTATTTATTTACACGTGTTAAGTATACATTTTTGTAGAAACTACAAGAAATTGAATACATGAGATTGGTCGGTAAAAACAAACTGCAAACATGGGACGTAAGTGATTTTCTCCAAACCCACCCGGTCATTTTCAATAGACTAGAGATGGAGAGATTATTGGAATTAAACAAGAAAAAGGTAAGACAATATTTGTCTTATTGTGTTACCTGTTATTTCCAAATTCTCACAAAGATAAAAATTTCAAAACAGTATAAAAAACCTTATCTGCAACCATATATGAAAAGACTTGAAAGATTTGCGTTAGATAATCTTATGCCGGAAGTTGAACGATGGGGTATAATATTCGGGGAAGTGAAATTCGGAGAATGTTTTGTTGTCGATTATTACCACCATGGTAGACTTTTAAAACGAAAAATAAAAGAAGATAATAAAGAAACTGGACTATACTTGCGACGATCAAACTACCGAGTCAAATTAAAAGACGAAAACGTAGACGCAATGAAAACGATTCCAGTAAGCTCCTTGTTGAATTAATAATAACTTTAATATATAATTTGTATAAAAATATGATCGAACGTGAACATAATACGTTTCATTAAGATAAACCTGAATTTTAACTTTTAAATTCTTATGTATATTGAATATTGATAGACCCTAGATGATATTTTAAAATATCTAGATTCTTTTTTTTCTTTTCTAGTACTTATGGATACTTTTAGACTTGGATGTAAAATATGTTATTATAACTTATTTAAGTAATATCTATAATATTTATAATAATATCTACGTACATTAATTTTATGAATTATATGTTCAATGTTCATATCTTATGTTTTTGCTAATGATATCAGGAATAACTGGCAGTATCTTCAGATAAAAATCTATACTTACTACTTTTCGTCCTCCAGTTCGTATAAAACAAAATTCGATGAATCAAACCCAAAAAAAATTTTTTTTTAAATGTTTAGTCAGTAGTTTTCTTGTAAACATTAAAATGACATACGGTCTTTTTAAAATTAAGTGTTAAAAACGATTTTTTTTTTATATTGTCATATGATGACAGAATTATGTGTTTATTTACCTATATATGATATGTATTAATCCACATCATTTTATTAACAGCTACATGACTTCAAAGCCCTCTTCGAAACAGGCAATAAACTTATTAAAGAACGCGTTTGCTGGCATTACTAGCCCTCGAGACCGAAACGAATGCACATCCGGTTATAATAAATTCTACATAATGTTTTATTTTCTTGGTTGAATACAAGGTGATTCTTTTATTATAAAACACTCATTATTTCAAAAAGTATTCATGTTTTTGAAAACATTTTTTTACATAGTTTCAAGTTGTTAAAAAAACAACGTTTTTATTATAAAATTATATTTTTAAATATTTTTTATCCTTATATTTTTTTTAAGTTTTTTACTTTTTTGAATGGCAGCATAGAGTTTTAATTTCATATTCCAAAGCAGAATAATTTTCTGAGTATTTTGATACAAAAAACCGAATTAAGGGTGAGTAGTTTATGATTTTACGTATTTAAAGTTTAGACAAGCGAAGTAGTGGACAAACATTTTGTGGGGTTGACACGGCCCTAGGGCCTGCGCTTC
Organism: Rhopalosiphum padi; assembly: GCF_020882245.1. Lineage (NCBI taxonomy): Eukaryota > Metazoa > Arthropoda > Insecta > Hemiptera > Aphididae > Rhopalosiphum > Rhopalosiphum padi. The sequence goes on along the minus strand of NC_083598.1, from coordinate 2,122,955 downwards.
TCCTCAGCCGTACACACTGCCACTCTGGCCCAGATAGAAGAATATCGAGGTTAAGCTGATAAGACCGCGGTGGCTCATTGTTACGAGACTGTCACCCCCAGTCTTGTGGGTCGCGGGTTCAAATCCCGTACCGTGCGTAATTTTTTCAACTTAATTCTCGATATCTCTCCTATGACCGGCCACATCACGTGTGGTCGCGTCAGGGTAACCCCGTACCACTCAACTCCGCGCATCTAAACTTTAAATACTTATACCTCATAAACTACTCGCTCTAAATTCGATTTTTATATATAAAAATACTCAGAAAATTATTCTGATTTGGAATATAAAATTTAAACTTTGTTGTCATTCAAAAAAGTAAAAAACTTATATAATAAAAACGCTGTTTTTTTTTAACAACTTGAAACTATGTAGAAAAATGTTTTAAAAAACATTAATACTTTTTGAAGTAATGAATGTTTCATAGTAAAAGAATCACTTTGTATACCATCTGCAGATCACAATGTAACTTTAAAATCAATATTAAATAAACCTTACCTATACATATCTGATGATTTTTTTATTTATTCTTTACACAAGACGATTTAAAACTTGAGTATACTATATATTTATACATTTTAAATCAAAGTCTGTGCGTCCACTTGGAGTTGAAATTTTTTTCAGCCCACTATATGTAAGTACTCGTAATTGCAGTTAAGGATTGCAAAAACGCTGATATACCCGTCGGAAGTCTATCCATCCACTAATGGGTGAGAAGGAGGGCGTAGAGGGGTGATGAACTTTACGGACGTAGCGATGCCATTTATCCATTCATATTGCCATGCAAATTTTATGTTTGCATAATCTACATACCTATACTGTAGTTACAGAGACAAACAAATAACGGTTTAGAAACTATTGATTTGGAAAATAATATAATTAATTTTCTTATACTGAAACAATAACAAATTCAATATCATAATATTATGATTATGGTTTTCATTTAAAAAACGATATATTAGTTCATTACGATCGGATCTAGAAGTAATTATATGTGTAGAATTTACTTGCAGCCATAAAACACCTAGGTGAATGCATCCACATTTATTTTCTGGTTTAGTACTAATGTATAATATGCATTATCTGACTAATGCGAGTTACTTACCTATATTATAATAATACCTCGCAGATCGATTTGAGTGACTATTAGTCCAATGTATAGTATAGGCATAATACAAAACATTAGGTGCAATCGATTACAGCAATATGTGTAGATCACTTAAGTCGTTTACAGTTATTGGTTTTAATATAAAAAAACCAACGTTTTTTTAAATTATTGTCGATCAAATAAATGTTTTCTCGGTCAAAAACCTTAAAAATGTACTATAAGAATTATAAATGTTTACTATAGTTATAATATTAAAAATACTTATAGAAGAACACAATTCTTTTTATAAGCGTTTTAAGACCGCATATTCACAATTTGATCAAATTAATCAAAATCATATGAAAATTTGCAAATTATTTAGTAGGTGATAATATTTATAAAATTAACCGCGAATCTATGATCAAATAATATGATGATAATAATAATACGATCATAATAACTATTTATTTAGTCAATGGCAAAAAATAAATAACGTGGAATCACAGATACTGCCAACGGCCGGTTTCAATTGTGTTAGGTATACATAATAAAAAAAATATTATTGTTTATTTTGTTATTTAACGCCAGCAACATTCCCAAAAATGGAAAATAAACACAAGCATATAGAATTTAATAATACTATAAAAATGATTCTATAAAAAAAAAAATGAAAACGGATGTTACTATAATACGTAAGTACTAAGTATTCATCATCGTTTTTATTTTTCCATTATTACATTTTTGCAGCTCATACTTTTATAATCAGAAATCTTACTTCATAGTCCGGATTTTATTTAATTCCTATCGAATAGATATCGTAACCTTACAAGTCGACCCAAGAATCAAACGCGTAATAACTAAATATACCGATAATACCTCAATTTTTTCAACATACCATCAGTTGCGTAACCAAGATTTGTTTTCGAGGGATGAAAGTGCTTAAATTACCAAAATAATCAAAAATAAATAATTATTGATAATTTATGATGTATAACATGAATATCTTTGGACTATTATTAGATTTTCACCAATCATATTACAAAATCTGTTTATTAGATAAAATATCTAATAACATATTTTTAAACTTATTTGTTCACTTTAATATTATAAAATCAACACATTATACGTATTAATTCAATGTATCAATACGTCACTCAGTTTACAATCCATACGAGTAAAACGAATAAATCGGTTTCCAAACTATTAGTTTCCCTTTACTATAATAAAAATTGAGATGTAAAAAATAAATACTATAATATTATTTGCATTCGACTAGCAAAAAGGACGTAAGAAGTGCAAAAATGGGTCTCGGCTCGAGATAAAGGAGGGAGGATCTTAGAATTGTCCCCGAATGACAAAACTATATTTATATTATAATGTTTTTAATTTGATAATCCGAAACAGAATACGCTTATCCAAAACATTTGACGTTTGATATGCATTATAAAATAACACAATTATAAACAACGATAATTAATTATAGTTTTAACATTTCGAACGCATAAAAATAAAACAGAATAACAGTGATCAATATCGGACAGCGTTCTTATTTTTATTATACACAGTTTTATTTTCAAATTATTTTCATTTTAATTTCAAAAATATTCATTTTAATTTGTGAATTACTTAAGTCGGTATAATATGATAGTCCTATAAATCATCTTTTCAAATGAATCATAATATCGAGTATTCATATTCAGTGTGTAGAGTCATAAAATTTAATCTTTCATAGTTTTTCGTATGTACGTCAATGACTTCTTGATTCAAGGTACATCAAAAACGTTATATTTCTCATACATAGGTTTTGTGTTTGACTATAATTCTTTGGTTTTGTCACAAAACTCAATAGGTTTAATACAAATAAGCTGATTCAAAATGGTTTTTTTTTAAATTAATGTCCTTTTGACGTGATATTGCACCTTAACCTATATCTTATCATTGCTAACTTTCTCAAACCACGAATAATTGAAATCAATATGGATCCTTCAATTATTTTAAATTACTTAACATATTACTTCCTCATATTTACTGTCTAATTTTACTTGATTAATTAAACTTTTAAATTCCCAGTAAGATGCAAAGTAAATACATATAATATAATAACAATATAATACATACAATGTTTTATTTTAGTCTTTGGTCATGGATTAGGATGTACGTACGACTAATACAAAACAGAACTTTTTAAATTATACTTCTCAAATTCCGAACAATGATTTACAATTAGCTTTTAACGGAGTAAGTGCCTACCTGTATATTAAATGCTCTAATGCATTATTAATTTATAACTATAGCTTATAGTTTTTAATTGTTTTTTAGCGCTGCATAACACTTTTAAAAAAGTAGAAAATTAGTAATCTTATTAAGTTCAGGACTTAACGCGCACAATCATAAAATATGCAGAAATTAAAATAGCTAAAATAAACAGCTAAAATCGTTTTATTTTGGAATAAAAACTTCATTATACTAGTTAAAATATCAAAAATAATTGAAAATAAGTATTTACATATTTATAATTTATAAATTAATAATTATTGTTCTAGAAGATTCAATGACGGCCATTTTTAAAGAATTTAATATTGTTAATTTTCTATGTATGTATTCGGTTTGTTGAAATTAGTACATAGTATGTTCGTTTGTGTGACTGTAAAAAAGAAATAGATGAGTGCTCCACCAGCACAATATGACAATAATCAAAATTTGAATATTAATTATATTGTTTGTTTTTTCGGTCAAAAATAATAATTTTTTGCCTAATTTTTAACTAACCTATTTATTAGACAATATTTTTGAAGGTATATTATCTGAATTTGCCATAAAATTAATTTGAAAACGATTTTATCTTTTATTAATTTTCCATTACAATAATATTAACATTTTAAATTATTTATCAATAAAAATTTAAAAATATAACTACCAAGTATTTAGGATTTGAATTTCCAAAATTAGGAGATTGATCAGTGATCTAGTGACCAATTTATAAGAACATTTCTTAAATACCTTTAACAAATCTTACTTGAATATATTTTATTAGTTTATTTTCAAATATTTAATTTAATTTTTGTATTAAACTGTTCAGAAAATATTGTTTTAATGTGATTTCCTTGTATAATGTGTCGATAAATTGTTACTCGCATAAAACTGCAGCGACTCGACAATGTCTTTAAGAAAAATAAAAACATAGAAATAAAGAACTTAAAACCACTAGAGTTGTCTACAAGCTACAACGCTGTAGTTAAAATCGATCTTATAACTAATGATGAAATTATGTCAATCGTGCGTAACTGTGTTATTCTTAAATATAAATATTTTTATCAATAATAATAAGTGTGTATATTTAAAATATTATATACAATACCTAAACCATCGTATAGATGTTTTTAACCAATTTATTCATGATTAGTCATTTTTTTTATCAAACAGGAAGTAATATATTAAAAATATACTTTTCGCTCGAGATTCTTTATTTTAAGTTCTGATGTCCTTCAATAGGATCACATATTTCACCTTTATTATTTAATTTGTTTATTAATAAATTTTTTCACTTGCATGGTATGTCATTATTGACCGACGATCTTAAATTAGTTGTATTATTATTATTATTAAAACCTATAATGATACTATATTACAACAAAATAAATAAATAAATAAATAATTTTCTTTTCATTACACGATTATTGTATGATATATCTTTTCTTAATATTTTCAATCTGATTAGACAAGCTCAAACTTGAATAAATCTGAAACTACATATAATTAAATTTATGCGGGAAATCATCAGAGGAAACACATCATTGAAGGTGACCCTGAAATTGATAGTTTTACGGCTTTACACAGGTGAAACACATTATTAATAATACTAATCTATACGAATTCACTGTGATTAGCGATAAACCAGTATGAGCATTTTTCTGAAGTTAAATAAATTCTAATGATATTCAATTATTTTCATTTTTCTCTGTAGATTTTTGCGCTACAGTGTTTTTTATTTTTATCATACTCCGATATCAGTTTATACCATACAAAACTATTTCTATGGATAAACTAAACAAGGGTTGGTTTATAACATTCTATAGAAAATAAAAAAATATAATAAAACTATAATTTCTAAAATGTCTAAATAACTACCCTCCTACTTACCAAATATTCATAGTAATTAATATTATTATTACTACGTTTTTTTTTCTGTGTACATATTATATCGATTAATTTCATGTATTATGTAATTTAAAGATATTTACAAAATGTTTTCAAAACGTATTGTGTAAACGTCGTTTAAATGTTATGATAAATATAAAGATTATCAATGATTAGAATGTGTCTTCTGTAAAAACGAAATTTTTTATATATATATGTTAATGGAAATTTATATTATTTACTTAGCTTTACGTGAAATGTACAAAATTAAATTAATTAAATGATAAGAAATGATAAAAAAAAATGCATAGATATGACTATATGATATTGTATATACTGACTTGTCTTGTTAATTACCAAAAAAAAAAATAACTAATTGTTCTGTACATTCTCCTACAGCTATTATTAATTTGTACAACACTTTTATGAAAATAAAAATTAATGTTATGAATGACATAAAACATATGTATTTATTTCCTTTTTTTAAATTTAAATATAAAAAATATTATAAAATATTATATTGTTAAATATTTTAACAATATTTAAAAGATATTATAAATATACAAGTTCTACTTACAGAACTTTTAGTGTGACATATTTACTGATCTATTGATCTATTGTTATGTCTGTTTTGGTAATTTTAATAATTTTACTTTTTATACTAAGGGTATTGGGTAACGATATTTGCTGTATTTTTCTTTTATGTGTACTACATAGTAAAACTATAACAAAGTAGATCACATAAAATCGTTTAGTCGAAACCTTTATTATAGACCCATGTAAAGTAGCCTTTAAAGAAGTTTTTTACTTTTGATTATTATTGGTCATCGTGGTGAAGCAATTAATATAATAACAACTGATTTAAATTAAACGTATACATATAGTGTGCACAATCTATCAAGCATTTTTTTTTACATTTTTATCTCATAATCGGATTTAATTTCAGAGATTTTGAAAATGTATTTTATTATTTAAAATATAACTAAATTATAAAGGATGCCTAATCAATCTTATATTTATTTTATGCTGAATTAGAATTAATATTTATAATGGTTGTTGCTTCACTTCGTAGATCGTACAGACAGGTCTGATAAATGTTGCACATACCAATGACAAAGACAACATATATTAGTGCTTACTCAATTTCCTGAAATAAATAAGTCAAATTAATATTCTTTGAATGCATAAAAATAGATTTTTCTGTCTGTTTATAGTAATTTTCTACAGATTTTGACGAATATTTTAATTTTGTAAACCAGTACTAACCATTTAAAGTGTCTTTAATTATCGATTTAAATTAAATGTCTGTTTTAATATTATTTTATTCCTTTTGTCTGAAAAAATGTCCTCAGATTCATATTTCCATCATATTATTTACCCGCAAACAACTGTGAACAAAATTATACTGATATAGTTATATATAAATATAAAAATAATAAATAAAATATAATACAGAAGTTAGTTTATGAATGACAAGAAATTGTTAAAGCAAAATATCAGCATTTAATTTCTTACTATGTATTAAAACTTAATAATAATATGTGTACACCTCGATTTTTAAATTTAAAATACTTTTTAAAATATTTATTTATTTTTAATGACTTATCCTGAAAAATATTAATATGACAGCGGAAAATCTGGCAGAGTCATGTGCTACTATAAAAAGAAGTAAGGAATGTAACTTCTGACACCACTTTTTTGCGATTAAAGGAAGTTAAAATTTAAATTCGATCGAAAAATGAGTACTTATAGAACACTTTCTACATCCCTGTGAGCAAAAAATTATTTTTCAGAAATTCTCGGGGTTTACAGTAACGTAGCTTAATTTCCAAACAGAATTTTCCCATCAAAATATTAAAGAAGAGTAAATCATTTCCTGTACAAAATTCAGAAAATCACCGATTCGGATATTGTTGTTTTTTTTATAAATGTATAAGTTCTGATAACGATATTTTGTATTACGGGCAAGTCTATATGCAATTCAAGTGTGGAAATCGTGCTTAGGCCACTTCTGACGTCCCCGAGATCGTAAATAATGTTGTTCAACGTTTTTCGCCAAATACAACTCGATGGGCACTGGGCGTGTTACTCCTTTCGAATCACGCAACGTTCTCTCACCATTAATTTCATTATACCGTTATTTTCTTTTTCCACGTTACTAATTTTTCGCTCACACGAAAATATAAACCGAGTAACTTCAATATAGGTAACCTACGTGCAAATAAATGCAATGTTTCTGATAAACTGTTTTATTTTTAAAATTTATACTAAACAAATATATTATATTTATTAATACAACAAAACGTTTCTCAAAAATAGTTTTGATCAAGTTTTTTTTTTTTTTACTCTTCCTGTCAACGGAGCGAGTATTCAATTATACGGTCGCTGTGAATAAACAAACCATAGCTTGGCGGATACGCCTGAAAAGTTTCCCATTGCTTCATGTCCCGACATAATTTCTGCAACGGTACAAGCAGTGCCCGTGTGATTTTGTTTTGAAGTGTCTGTAAACACTAAAATGGAGACCTATGACACATACGTTTTAGGACTAATATTGTACTGCGAGTACCTTTTCGTGATATAATTATTTTTATGACGTATTGTATACTTCAGAATATCATGTGTAATTCGTTTACTGAGATCCACAAATATAGTTAAAATGGACTAAAAACTTATATAGACATAATCAGTAAACGATTAAAGGCGGTTGTATAACACTATTATTAATACTAAAACACAATGTCTTTTAATGTATTTATATGAATATGATCGAGCGGCGTTTTGTATAGTCAATTTAAGCACACCGCCGTCGTGGGTCAATTTTTTGCGGACATCAAGTAATACCGCGCAAGTAGTATGATTATTTTTAACGCGTTTAAACAATATTAAATTAATATTATTATAAAGCGATTCAAGTGAACTAGTATGACATAGACGGATCTATTCTCGAGTCTTAAAAAATACATACTTAAATATATATGTGACTACTGTTGGCAGTTTAACGGTGTACACTACAGCAGATAATCCATCACAAGTGTTCGAATAAAAATATCGTACATAGTTATCTTATATAAATCACAACAAGTGGATTAATACTGAAATGAAATACCATTGTATACTATTATAGTATTATTTTAACGATTTATTCGTACATTCACCGTCTTTTGTTATTGATAAAGTGCGTAACCTATTATTTTAAAATGCTAACGGAACGTTCGCAGGCGTTTTTAATTTGAATAAAATAATTCTAATTATTTTTAATCCTATAAAATCGATAAAAATAGGTATATTAATATTGACTATAAAGTGTATGTCATAACTACGTGTACTTTGTTAAAGCTGTTATGGCTAATACAGTGTTATGATAATTGATAATTTATTAATAGAGTAGACGAAATAATATTATTTTGGATGGAAGGAAAACACGTGCAGATAATCACAATAATATAATATGTGAAATAATCGTGAGATATACTATATTAATATTGTCAACAATACCTGATTTTTCATGTATATTTAGATTTTATTTAGATTTAAGGGTACAGAAATAAACCATTGTCCTAATTAAAAAAAAAAGAAAAATATCCATTGTTTCTATGTTCTATAGTATATAGGTGTCAAGTGTACCTCTTCATTGAGTAGGTCACTGTTATGAGTGTGTTAAATTTTAATTTAATGACGCATCATTGTATATGATAAAAACAATTTAGACCAAAGATGGTCTAACCACTTTTTTCTTTTTTCTTTTTTTTTTGTAATTTTTGATTATTTTATAAAGTATTGGGAATTTTATATTTTTGATTTCCTGATGTACGAATAAGATCCAGTTCACTATCAAAACCATGCTAAAAGTTTAAAATTGAAGCAATTTTTCTACTCTAAAAAAATGTCAGTTCAAAATTTAAAATGTTTTCGTAACTTTTTGCAGGTACTTATTTATATTTAAATTTCACCAACAATTTTTTTCACATTTCAAAAAAATATTTTCACGTCTTATATTGCTATGCGGTCCATACTTTGAGTAGGTTTACGTTATTTTCGTGAATCATCAAACGGCCTACCCTAGCTAGTTGTCAATAAATAGTATATTTACTATGCAACGATAAGTGTATAGGTGCTTTTGCAGGTGATCGATATAATATTGTGTGTTTGCCGAAAATACCAACATATCAAATAAACGAAACAGTCGTCATGATGAGTGGTATTCTATTCTATTTTAGTTTTGACGATAAACGGATTTGATAACTTTGCTATTACATTATATTTCTATAAAAAATAATAGTACCTAAATGGCAATATTGCAGCACTTCAATTATAGTTGTATTTTGTGGTCTAATGAAAAACCAATATAATATTGGCAGAAAGTTTTTACTCATTTTAAATACTAAGCGGATGACATTTCTTCGTGTTATTCATATTTATACTATTTTTACTCGAAATAATAATGTAATGCAAAAAAAGTTTCATATTTCACATTATTTTAAATAAATAAAAATTTAATACGCATTTTACGAAGTTCCAATATTGGTTATCGAGATCTAGTAGCGTGACATGAATACTTCCGTATAATATTGACACGAATATTATCGTCATTGGATTGGTGGTCTATCTGAAATTCGTAAGAAACCTTTTTTAGTTGTTTTGCAACAATGGTAACGTTATTAATAATATAATCTATAATATAATAATACGATAAACAAAAAGAATAATATTGTTATATAAAATTATAATATTACAACTTTGTTAAATTCGATGAACAAGTCAACATTTTCAACTGCATTTTATATCATGGCCAATTTTTTAGATGATTTTTTTTTTTATTCGTTATAGTTTATTATACAAAATGATTCACTTCAAATTTTAAACACCTCGTCCCGTTGACCTTAAATTCCACCAAATAATAATCGCTTAAAAATAACTAGAATGTTTGGGATGTTTTACTTTACGACGTGTCCCGTAACAAGATCGGGGACGTTGGTTTATTGCACGACCATTATATAAGCATGAGAAGTAAACCTGTTTTAATGCTTTAACGTTACGCTACATACTTAAACGAAAAAACGTAATTAAATAACTGGGCGCGATTCCAAAAATATCGGCGTACTTTTGGACCCTAGTACGTTGCGATTCTGTACTACCGTAGTTGCAAAATACAAAAAAAAATGCTCAAAATCCTCGTAATATTATTTTACTAAAAATATATATCAACTCGGCATCGCCGATGACTTGGAACGACGAGACACTAGAATGAAACATTATAATATGTAATAATAAATAATAATATATTCACGTCAACATCCGAGCGTTTATCAATATAGTATTAAGATAATACTATAATAGATTCGTGTTGTCGGTACCTACAATGAAAAAAAAAACAACAACGTGATTCGTTTATTTAGCACCTTGTGATTGTTTACAGTTTTACACGATATGTCATTCTACGTACGTATTAACTATTAAAACGTAAGCTCAGTGCACAGTTTCCACGAGGCCACCAATACATTAAGAAAAAAAAAACTAAAATTAAGCAAGTAAAAAATGTATAAATCGAAATGTTAACAAACTGATACAGTATACCTATATTAACCTATTAACTATAATTATAATTTGTGAATGAAAAGTGCAAATGTCGGACTTGTTGTTATACATTTTAAAAATCCTGTCCAGTGGTATACCCAGACATTTTATAAGTGGAGAGAAGAATCCAATAATCGTAACAATTACTTATTTTTATTCGTTCCAAGTCCAAGTATGACTCACTTGGAGTGGATCCGACTTCAATAAATGAAAGGAGAAGATCAGATAAAAAGCTAGATACAGGGTTAACGTCATAAAAAATTACTTATCAACATGGTATATATAACCTAAATGCTGGTAATATTATAAGCATTTCAATATTTAAAATTACTATTATTAGACTTTTTTTGAATGGTATAAAAATACTTGTAGAAATTACAATGGAGAAGGGGTCTAGATCCAACTAACATTGTGGTTTACCCCCAAAACTTAGTTCCATTAGTGTTCTATTAATTTAACTTCTATTATACTTATACTATATTTTATTAACTATTATTAACTATTAAGTACTAATACTTACTATGTATATAAAAAAAATTATATTTCTAAATATCTTGAACAATCATACCTGTAACAATGATTTATAAACTATGGATAGTATCTCTATTCCCTTAGTTAGGAATGATCCATACTGTCATCACTTATCAGTTGCATTATACATCATATTATAATGTTGATTGTCTAGTAAATTATAGGCTACATCCGAGTTGGATCACATACCTGAAAACTGACATCTAAATAATATTAGTTTCCCATATTTTTAAAAAATTGTAAATTGCAAAATGTTACGTTATAATATGGAAAATTTAGTAAAAAGCTGCAAATTTAAGACAAATTATTAGAAAATTAATTATTTTATCATTATATATTTAAATACGATACTAATATATAGTACGTCAATATACCCATCAATATTGGGATATTTAACCATACAAACATATTGTCTATCTAAAAATTATACATCATTAAACAAATTCTCATAGAATCCATACAAAGGTGCATACTCAATGATATAGAAATAAAAATAATAAACAGTAGTAAGTATACAAAACCATATTATACAGCAACAGCATTTTAAGAAATTCCTCTGATTACAAAGTAAAGACTAGATTATTTAAAAATTTTGATAATGACGTAAAGAGTCTAATGAAAAGTCTCTGTGAAATTCAGTCTAATAAAACTAATTGCATAATTAATATAAAAATCGTATAAAAATACAATTGATAAAATAACTAATGACCTTGATAAAAATATGTGTACTGATCAATTTATAAAAAAATCCAAATGTGCAAATATAAATATTTAAGGAAATGTTGGTGTTAATATATTATTAATATAATTTAACCAATACTGTTGTTATCTAGAAAATTAAGCTGACTTTTCAACTGTATAAGAAAATTTATAAATTATTATTATATTTATCTAGGAACTCCGTTTACCAAATAATATAAGCTTAACTCAGATGGTATATGTATCAGCTCTTATTATTATTATTATTATTATTGTATTTAAATTGAATGATGTTGAAATAAATAAAGAAATACAATTATTATAATACCAATACTAATTGAAACATGATTTATAATGTTATTGCTGCAATGATAATGTTACATAATATAATATAATTTATATCATATAACCTGTATTTTAATATTTAATTTACGATATATAAAAATTAAGTGATACGAAATAAAAATAATACTAAAACGCAGTTGAAAAATGTAAAATAAAAAAATCCGTGAACCAACTTGGATCTACCCTACGAAATAAACGGAGAGCCAAGTTTAGACATTTCGAAATCAATTTTGATTTAAAAAATTATAGGGATTCCACAAAAACAAAAACTAATTAAATTAGTTATTTATCTACGAGTATAAAAGTAGATACACAAATACACAAAACACACAATTATTATGCTACCTGTATATTTTTAAATAGTTGAAAGCATGTCTTTGGGTTGCATCTCCTGTCAAGTCTTCCAGTTAAACTTAATTCTAACAGCACTTAAAATGATTCTACAACCATTGTACAGATTTTTTAATTGAAATAATACAATTTAAAAATAAATAAATATATTTTGAATAATTTCAAACATTTAGAGGTAAATACCATTAGTTTTCGTGAACTCCATTACAACTATATATAAGTTATTATTTATCAGCATCCAATTATTTAATTATATTTTAATTAGTTAATTTAAGTAAATAATATTATCTCCTCGGGATATCGCACGCGGCTACAATCGTACACGATTGACGATTTGTACAGTGATATTTACAACAAGAAGATATTGTTTATAACAAAACTTGGACATTTTCTTTAAAACGTATTATACGGCGGACATCTGAAATTAAGATTGTTTATAGTCGTTACTATTGTCGACTAACATGTAATAATATAGTAGTATATGATATTATTATATAAGTTTACTATTCTCGTCACGGTCCCGGTGACTTTATGTCTTATCGTAAACCGCCGTAATATGTGCGAGACATTCGCAGACACGGCAATTTCGTCTGGTAAGTTTGAGCACTTTAAAATATGTGCAAACCTACTACAAAGGGAAATTCTTGGTGAACACTTTTACATAAAAATAATATAATCTCGGTCGGTCGTGCGGACAAGTGACGGCTGTCTCCGGGAGATGTATTTTTTTAAATAGGTATTAACTAATTTTCAAAGTGGTTCCACTTATTAGTTGTTAGTATTTATAAAAGTAAAACCTAGAAAGAGTAATAATAATTCAAGGTGTAAACCGAATATATCAAAAACTCATTTTTGCAACTATTTTATTTTTCGAGGTATACTGTATCTTTCTCTAACAGATTAAATAAGTACTATACGTTTCAATTTTACAAACATATTATTATCGTGTCTTTTATTTATAATATAGTTTTTTTTTAAATCACACATAGTGTGCATTATTATTAAGCTGAATAATGTATGACGTATAAATCTCTTACTCACATACTGTTATTGAAAAAAAAATAAACATTTATAGATAAATACATTATGATAAATAGTCTATTTTCTCTGATAAATGTAAAAAAAAATTACAATAATAATGAATATAGCAAACATGATACATTTAGTTATTATTTTCCTAAAAAGAAAACCATTCAATTAGGATTTACATGACTCTATTTTAACCGGAATAACATACATATTCGTTACCAGTACGATGTAAAAATATATGTTTAGTAAATAATAACGTGGGCTGTCCGCGACGGTTAACATGTTGATGTTGCATATTTGCAGCTTAACCGGTACAATTCTATTATTATTATACATTTATTTAGAAATATAAAACTTTTATCGCGCAAAAACGCAAAATAATAACTAATATCTTATTAAATCTTATAATTTATTATTACAATTATAATTATAGTAATGTATAAACAAAGTGTTCATAACTCGATTTTTTTTCTTCAGAATTTGCATATAATCAACCTAATATTTCTATACAATCGGAATCAAGAATAACTGGTTAAGAGCCAATATATCCGTATAGTTACCGCCATTTCAAGTTATCGCGTACGACACACAAAGAAGGACGATTATTATTATTGTAATGTCTTAGATCGCATAATATTACTATATTATATTATTTGGTCACAACAAAGTCTCATTCAATACCCAAATCACGCCGTCGTCTATAAACGTAATATAATAAATAATAATAATAATAATAATATAGTAATATGCGCATTGTGATTGTATTCGTATAGATCGTTTTTTCTTGCGTATTTATCGACGTTGCAACAGCCGACAAATAAACTGATTCATCGAAAATTAGATGCGAAAATAATATATTTTTTCTGATGATATTGTTTCTTTACGTCAACAAATAAACGGAGATAGATTGTATAAAAAGCAAAAAACTTAATTTTTAAAACAGTGAAATTTTAGTTCAATTATAGTTATTTACAACTATATAATAGATAAGACTTAACACAATGTATTTTACATTCAGTCTTATTCAAAAAAATTTCTTTCAAATAAATTATCTTTCAAAACTATCGAAAAAATAATGTGCGCAAGATTGATAAAGTAAACATAAAATACTTATGACTTAGGTTTGTACCTTATGTACAGATTGGTATAGTCGTTTAAAGTAGAAAATACTTATCGATTTTGTAGTATCATTAATTAAAAATTTTTTCTTTATTTAAAGGAACATAATGTAATTGATAAAAAAACATGAAGAATATTATATACTTAACTTTTGCAATCAGTTATAAATCATAGTATTGTAATATGGGGGAGAGAAGGTACACTTAATATTCGTTTAAATTTTAAGTAAATAAGAACAACAATAAGAATAAAAATAAAAAATATAATATTTTTATTTTCTGGTTGTCACAACTAGTGAAGATAAAAAAAATGCATAAGGATTTTAATGTGGTAAATTTTGGCGAGTTCATTTAAAAAAAAAAATAGCTTATAAAAATAAAAAATGCATACATGCATGTAGACACGAATATAATACTAAATATGTGACCCAATGTACTAAAATATGTTACTAAAATTTGTATATCTGCGTTTGCAAAAATAAATTTAAATAAAGAGATAACAATATTATATTTTATCCTCTAATACTGAGTTATTATCTAATAAAAAAAAACTTTTATTGAACTGTACAAAGTGTCAACTTTACCGATGACGACTGCTCATATAATATAAATAATACTGTAATGTGTCCCGTCTTCAGCAGCACACTTGGTCGTCTGTCACGAGAAACACATATTTTCGTATGTGTCGATGTACGCAGAAGTGACAAACTCTCAAAAATCTCTTATGTGTTGTATTTTATGATTTATATTATTATATAATATATAAATATATATACATTTTCATGACACATTAAATATTTAAACGTGTCACGTGACACGAATAGTTTTATCAAATAATATGGCTTTGCATTGATAGTTTGTAACATATCGTATATATATATATATATATATTATATATGTATTATAATATTATATAATATCAGTATATCACCATATATGTACATTGCATATATTTATAGTATATATTATAATTGTGATTTACTGATTTTAAACGTTTATTTTACATTCAATATATTCTAAAAATTCCACTGATTTTATAAAATATCTAGATAAAAACTATTAAGTGTCTTATATCATATATATATATATATATATATACACGTTAAAAAAATGAGTACACGGTTGCCGTACAAGACAAATGGTATGTAACCAATCTAGATAAATTCACGGTCAATTAATTCTTAAATATTTTGATTAATAATTATCTAATTATTACTTTATTAAACTTAAGTTAGATTATTTTTGGTGTATAATATTTCGTAAAAAAACACGTTAGTTTTTTAAAAAATAAATGTAAGTAGGGATTTTTATTTTTGTCTTATCTATAAATAATAATATATATCATTGCAGGTTTAAATATTATTTAAAAAAAAAATAGTAGGTAAGTATATTACTATTGATCATGGAAACAAATTATAATTACTAGCTTGTATATTACAATAGGAATGGCCCAGAGAAAATAATGGTTATCTGTTTACTATTATTCACAATTTATTAATACAATTAGATGAAACACGCATGGTTATTAATGTTATTGTATATAGGTATGAGTATAATATGTGTATTGCGTATCCAAGGACTGCTTCATATTGACGCGTATCTAATAGTGGGGTGCGTGTGCCACACTGCCACTAAGAATATTCCTCGAGGGATGTTTCAAGGAATACTTCAGAAATATTCACCTACCTCTTGGCAATATTTATTTAACAAAAAGTGGTTTATTTATACAAATAATACGACAGTACCCTATACTGGGAAAACTTTATTTTATTTCACATCCATTCAAAATCTTCACACAGACGACTGACATTTAAGTGTATGATTTGAATTAGACATGTAAAGTTTATTGTTAAAATTATCAAAAAGATTTCCTATTGTCCTGCAATATTATTAAACATAATATGAACAATATGTACCTATACAAATTATAACTATGCTCAGAAATTTTCGAAAATTTGGACTTTGATACGCGATCATATACCTACGTGCTGATAAAAATCCGCACACGACGCGTACCTACATCAAAATGCAACTCTATTTGAAATTCACTACAGATGCCTCGACATGAAAATGAAATGATGATCCGTCGTATCAATTTAAGCAATGTCGTGAATTTTCGGTTTACTTTAGTATTATAACATTTATTATTCAAAAGTGAATGTGAATAACCAAAGAAGAATAAAGCGTCTTATATTTGTTCCTATTAATATAACGGCTGTACTATTATTTAAAATCAAAACAAATAGCTAAAGAAAATCGTGTAAAAAGATTGTGGGTTCAACTTTTGGTTGGCCAAAGCCCAAAAGGACTTTGAAAGGTATGTTTTGTGCGGTGTTTATTGAGCCTGTAGAACACGAAGACAAATTGTATAATCTTTACCGGATGTCTATCAGAAGTTTTGAAGTTTAGCAAATTATTATGCAAACTTGAACTAAATTTAAAACAATATTGTATCAGTGTACCAACTTCTCCGGAAATACGACTCTGTGTAACTTTAAGGACGGCTAATTGTTGTAAATACACAAAATATAATGATTTCATTGTGTTCGTTCTTAAGTATATCCTGTATGATAAATATTAAGTTATAGTTTATAACTTATAAATATTATAATGCAAGTGTTTAACATCCACCTTTATAAGTCTATATGAATAAAAATAAATAAAAATTAGGCATCTTCTTTTTTTTTTTAATATTTCGAGGGGAGGGGTATAGTTTGAACTCCAACCTACTTTTACAATAAAAAAAAATCGATACTAAAACATTATATAACAAATCGATTGCTTTGTTTGGTAATATCATTGAGTATAAATGCTACCTATAGAATAATTTATAATTAATGGTATTGTTAAGTACAGATTTATCATAATTCTACGCAATCTTTTAGCTAAAGGCCACGATACGGTGTGTTTTAATATTATATAATATGTATGTATTTTATCCGGTTTTTATTAGCCTGTGGTAGTCAGTTTATAATATGTTAAATACATAAAATAAGTGATAAATGTAAAAAATATATTAATTCAATAATTTACAAAGAATATATTTAATAAGTTCAATATGTTAATCAGTAAACTACTTAAAAAAACTCAATTAGTTTATTGAAAGAAAAAAAGCAGCGCTCAAATAATAATTATAAAAAAAACCAAAATTTAATATTACCGATGTATTTTTGCGACGGGTTACAACATATATCACGTTCACGTTTTCCATTAATTTTGTTTAATCTCGCATTCACTGCCATCGGCTATTATAATATAGCAGCCGACAACGGTACCTGGCGAGTTCTCTGTTTCTTTTTGGGATTTTCTAAAAACCGTAAATTTTGTTACGTAATTGATATATTGTATTTTTTATGTCACATTATACAGTATTTACCTACATACAATTTTCACGAAAGTCAATAATTAGGAATGTAATCAGTTTTTATTATTTCTGTTCGTAATTTAAACATGGAATTCTAAAGTCTAAATTTTTGAGCAATAGCTAATAATTATAATCGTTGGTCTATAGTAATCTGTGCATAAAATTTACTTCATAAAAAGTTTTAATTTAAAAAGTTACGGACTTTTTAATTTATTACTATTCTCATAGCATCGCATATATTATTATACAATATTAACTAATTTATATAATATATAATTATTACACAATCGTATGATATATGCACTTCTATACATCGAAACATAATTAATCTATACAATCTTTAATTTTCGTGAATCACATCAATATGATAAATAATTATTGTTTGTATTACCTGTGACATTACACTTTAAATCAAAATGCACTGACTGAGAGTGTATTATACAAGCGCGCCCCTGATCACCAACAACTATACTCTGTGCGTGCCAATACGCGCCGACCACACTCGGAAAAAAAGTTTCATACTATAAATAAAAAACTACTACAAAGTTAATGAAAAACTGGAATGATAACGAGCCTACGGAGGCATGTAATAAATTTAATGATTTTTTTTTGCCATATTTTAACCATTGCAATTAATTTTCATTAAAATGAGAACTAACGAATAATGTATTTAAATAGGTATTTGCAGTACTTAAAATAATGAAATAGCAAAATAAAATATAAGAATATTAAAAATAAGAAAAATCTAAATTAAAATTTTATCGAATTCATCCTAAATCAATAATAAGACATTTTTAATATTTTTTGATAATAATATATAATATATTATTATAATAACAGTTTGTGTTAATTGTATGAAAAATATTAAACTATTGTTTTAAAAAAATCAGTTTAATGTTATTTTTTTTTTAAATTAAAGATGTTTAGAATCCGTTATTGAATAAACGGTATGTTTTAATTTGATTAAAACACAATAGTAAACATGTAAACATAACAAAAATAAATAACAATTGTATATCTGCAGTGGGCTGTGTTTGAAATTAGAAACATAAGAAATTAACTTAATATAATTTTGAAGTGCTTTCACCGGGAGGCTTCTTTATTCTGAGAAACATGTCCTTTTTTTCTTATTACAATCATTTATTGTTCTACTATTATTTTAATAGATTGTGTAATAAAAAATATTTAAAAATAAAAATAAAAACTAAAAATATATTATTATTATTATTATTATGTGTATAATAATATTTTATATTTCAATATTGATCGTATTCATAATGTATTTGTAATAGTTATAAAAATTTAATTGCATATTAATATTTACTGTTGACTATAGATATTCTATATTTAAAGCAATGTCATGTTTCAAAAAAAAAAAAGTTATATTGTTTTCTGTTGTATATTGTGTAACTAGGTTAAAAATGCACCAATATTCATGCAATTTAAATTTCATAAAGTTGCATGCAAAAGTTCGATTGAATACGTCGGTATTATAGTATAAGACATTACCTACATCTACATAGATACAGTAAATAAGTAAAATTTATTTTATTTTTTTTATTCTCCGAAAAGATAATTGGCACCACTAAAAATGTTCGTGTGGGGGTTCATAAAATGAAATAGACCGTTAATTGACATACTATAATAGTTTCCAGGTCAACAATTTATATTTTTTACAATATTTTTTTCGTAATAATTTCTTGAATTTTCAACTTTTTCAAATCACAACATATATTTTTAATTCTTTATTTAAAAACGTTTTTAGATTTCATCGAGTTCATTATGTAAATCGAGTTTTGGACAAGTGGTTTATAAGTTATAAATATTTAAAATTGTCATAAATGGAGTGTAATAGTAAAAGAGCACTTCGCATAATGTTAGTCTACTATACTCTGCTCATCTAAACTTAATTATAATAATAATTTTAACTGATAAACGGCTTGTCCAAAACTTTATTTTTGTAGATCGAAATTCACAGAATAATATTCTGTTTCTAGATGTAAAATTTAAAATTTGTGGCGCTATTCAAAAAAGTATAAATAATAATTACAATCATAAATAGTAAAAAAAGAATTTTTTTCTGAAAATGTTGTTTTGAATCGTTAAAAAAATATAGTTTCGAAAACGTAAGTGTTTCTTGAAACAATGAGTGAATTTGTTAAATAAATCACCTCGTACTTATTAATAATTAATACATATTGACGTAATACAGATGGACAATTTACAAAGTATAAACGTCGAAATTATTTACAATCTATCTGTGTGTGTGTGTGTGTGTGTGTGTGTGTGTGTGTGTGCCGCTGACCCATCTTCCGCTCAACAAAGTGGCAGACAATATTAAAATACAAATCGCACAGTGATAATAATATTATATATAATTAGGCATGGAAATCAGCATAAACACTGTAGGCTAGCGGGGCAATGTATGTATATACATTTAATGATTTGCAAATTTGAATTGTGTTTATTCGCATAATAAATAACAATAGGTATTTACCTGCAAGTATTTGTCAGAACAATTTAACGCTAATAATTAGTATTTAGTATATCTATTATCGTATGTTACCGGCGTATAGTTATACATTTTACTTCGAATTGCGTTGATTTTAAATGTGCGGCATATCAGCTATAGGATGTCCAGACTTCTTGTTATTACTCGGGTTCTTTTTTTTTAACGTCCAAAAAAAAATCTTAATTGCAACTCCGATATGTTTAAGAAATATAAATCATTATTATAAATTTGTATTGTATAATTTGATCATTTAAATTATCGTTGTGCGGTATGCATCTTTTGCAGAACATGTTCTCGTCGTCATACCTATTTATGAAACATGTTTAGCGTTTAAAATAATAAAATAAAAATAATACATTTTCAATAAGTTATTCATTTTGTTTTTTTTTTTTTTTTGTAGTTGTTTAATTATTTTTACAGATATTATAATTAGTATAACATTTGTTTATGTAGGTAATATTAAATAAATAAAAATTACGAATTATTTTATAAGTTTAATTATAAATATTTTCAATTTCAATTTTATCATTATTCAAAATCATAAAAGATTTGTTAATATGACTGGAGAATATATCTCAATTGAAATAAAATGTCTTGTTTTTATATTTTTAGCCATCATTAAGTTTTAGTTTTAATTTTTTATCATAATAAGGTTTTTTTATAACCTTAAATATTGAAGTGAAATACACCATTATTTAACATTACAATAATGCGTAATTTGGCCAATTCTGAGCCTAAACAAAAGAGTAAAAATTGTAATTAATAGTCTTCGGATAAGCCATATAAAGATAATACATAAGTTCCTATAATGGCCAAAGAAATACCTCCCCAGTGTACAATCTGTGGTGTTAACCAGTTAACCTAACAGTTAAACACATAACAATAACATTGTACAAATAACAAATACATCAACGACTTTAAAAATATAACAAGCCACCAAAAATAGACGAAACATTGAAAAAACATTTTTGAAAATAAATTTAAAAAATTAATATATGTAAACTGCATTTTTTTCCACGGAAATTATTTGTGATTCCCGTTAATTTATTCCTACGTGTTCCGGGGGATTTCCGATAAATGACGTTACCGGGCAAGAATTTCCCATTCACATTTCGTAGATAACATTTTGATGTTTTTATTTTTGTACATTTTGACAGTAATGAATACGATTATAGTTATTGCGTTAGGTCAGATCTAATAAAATATCGATTTTCCGCGGTAAAAATATAATCTCCTTAAATTATATATAATAAACGCATAATACGGTAGTATGTAGTTATGGCGTGAAGTATAATAATATGTCGTCACTCCGTTCACTGCATCATTGATATACATATGTAATAATATAGTAGGTAAGTGACGTCTACGGTGCCTACCTATTATATTATGACGTATGTAATACATATTATTATTGGTAACCCAGTAATAATATATTTTATTAATTTAAATTGTTATGACGCGGTGGTCATCATTAAAAAAAAAACCATACAATCCTGCAGATGACGCAACACCGACACACAACCGTGAAGCGTGTGTATGCGGTGGGAATATTTTCGACGACGATGTGCGCAGCTAATTTATTTTCTGGATATCTTCTTATTCCAATGGTGATTGCGAATCAGTACCGTTTTTCGATATTTATTTTTATTTCGCTTGTGTTTATGCAGGAAGACAGCATCATAATATAAAAATCATACCTATATGTTGTGCGCTGCAGACGTATGCGAATAATGTATTAAATGTGACGTACACGCGTATAATATGTTATTTATACAAGTAGATATAATGGATAAAAACTACATGCAGTACTATAAAACCATAATATTATATCGGGTGACACCTAAACCTAAAATTATTTATTTATTCGAAAACTGACTTTTAGAACATTTAAATATACTGAAGACCATATTATTATAGAAGACAAAGATGTTATTTAATCTAAAATTTAATTTAGAATATTCTGTGGCGTTACTAACATATTTTTCGATTAATAATTGCAATTTTTTCTTGTAAATTTTCAATCAGATATATATTTTGTAAATTTTAATGTAATATTGAAATTTAACGATAAGTTGTTGAGTTATTTAACTTAGTATACTAAAGATAACAGGCCTATGATAATGGATTTGCAATATATGGAGGATTTAAAAATTTCACTAGTTAATATTCATTTTTCAACATTTTAAAATTTATAAATATTGTTCGAATGTAATAAGTACTACATTCAATATTATATATATTTTATATTTTTGTAAAATAATTTATTATGACTTATATTCTTTATAAATACATTTTAATAACTCTGAAATAATTGGTTGAAATTTGGTAGACACATCAACATAGTCATAAAAACAACTGATTATTAACAGCTTGATAATTTTTACAGTAAAAAAAATTTTTCTCATTTGAAAAAAAAATGTATTGACAAAGAAAACTCCTCTAATAGTATAAAAAATCTGAATAATTTAAAATATAGTACTCGAGTATACTTGAAAATTCCAATAATCGTTAAGTGAAAAAATTAATTACTAAAGAAAAAAATATATTGATGAGCATACTTGTGGTGAATCGCCCTGTATATATTTTATACACACGCCATCATAAAATATTATTCTCAATATAGAATCTTATAAATATGAATAAATTAAAACACTGCAAAAACTTAAAACATAATTATATGAACCACTCATTTTACAGCATAAATCATAAGTTTTCAATCAAATTCGGTATTATATTATTATTATCTTCGTTGTGAGAAATGGTTTCGTAATTATTAAATTTTGTTTATCGGTACATTTATCATTCATTATACGTCATGTATATGATTTCGACTGTTAATGAAAAAATCTCCGCGATCTATGGTGACTACAACAATAAATTCCAACTACAGTGCATGATAATTCTGAGAAAACACAATATACGCAAACTACTTTGTATTTTTATTATCAGACACCATACAATAATATTTAAGAATCTAAAATATACTGAATACGGTAGATATTTCGTAAGAAAAAAATTAAATAAAACTTTTTAAAATCAAAATGTATTTGTTAGGATCATGAGTTTTAAATAGTTCAAGTATAATTATAATGAAATAATTAGTTTTAATTTTTGCCGAAAACGCCGTTAGGACAGTGCCAATGGAATACATCTTACGACAATATTGTATCAGTGCGTGATTTTTACTAAAATATTGTCTTACTCTATCTCCTCTCACTATATAATATAAATTGCGTTTTAAAAATACACTTTGAGAAGCAATCACGAGCCAATAGTGATTGCACCTAAACACACAGCAAGTTTTCTGATAGCAAAACCTTCTTTGTACTTGCAACTTTCAATATAAGCATTACATTTATTATTTATATAAAACAAATACCTTATAACCATAGCTGATGAAATCGTCTGTTTAAGATTATATATTAATATAATATAAAAAGATGATTATAATTGTTACCAGCTAATATATAACTTAACGTTTTATTGAAAATATAATGAATTTCTATATAATAATCGGAGTATTAAAACGACACTTTATTTTCAATTCATTTATCACATAAAATGTACCTACCAAAAATGTTCCACATAACTTTAAGACCCAGGATTAGTAAAAAAAAAAATATTTTTAGTTTAATATCAAACATAACTTTCTGAACAAAAAGATTGAGTTAGGGACCTACTTATAAATTCATTGAATATTATAGAAAATTCTATTTTACAACTTCGTAAATTTTTTGATAGGTCTTTGATCAGGTTTGTGTTTTGGTTTGTTTTAGGTCATTATTTAACATTTTTTTCACTATTATGGTAAATTGTATACATATTTTTTTTAGAGTTTAGGTATAATTTT
Organism: Rhopalosiphum padi; assembly: GCF_020882245.1. Classification (NCBI taxonomy): domain Eukaryota; kingdom Metazoa; phylum Arthropoda; class Insecta; order Hemiptera; family Aphididae; genus Rhopalosiphum; species Rhopalosiphum padi. The sequence continues at coordinate 2,098,316 of NC_083598.1, read as the reverse complement.
AAAAAAATACTCAAAATTATTTATAGTATTTTACTTACGTATGTAAAAACTATACCAAGATATATATATATAGTTGTGTATAACAATTGAATACGATTACCATTTTTGATAGTATTTGTGTTTCTGAGAATTTCCGTTACCGATATTTTCCGAAATTCCTCGGAATAAGAATATTACTTCCTAGGTTAAGGGATCATATCATTCCTAGGAATTTCAATAAGTGCTCACCCTAGAGCGCAGTATAAACCTCTGAATACTATGTACCTGGTTTAGTAAGGTTATAGTATGGTTTAAAATATATGTCTCCGTCTTTAAAACGTACAACATAGCAAATTTATGTCCAGAAATTCCAATGTGTAATAGCGTAGTTACATTTAATCACAAAGTGAATTCACCTATTATCAAATTTTAAAGTAAGAATATTATCTGTATTTTCTTTTGAATTTTTAAATTTTTTTACGATTTTTTTAAGTTATGAAAATTTTTAAATTGTAATATTTTGCATACGGTTTAAATATTGAAAAAAAACATGGGAAAACGCGGATAATGCTCTTACCTTTAAAGTTTAAGATAATTCACTCTATTATTAAAGGTACTATCGAAAATTGATGCTTTATCATACATTTTCCATGTTGTACTATAGACGGAAACAACACACGCGCATGTGGCGTTGTCCTAAGGAATATACTAGAATATTCTACAATAAAACAATCGCCCCGAATATGTGTTATATATACCGCGTATAAGTATATAGTATTATAGTATTATAACCATAACCATGTAAGTAAAAATAGGCTGGCAAGACTGACAACATAATAATATTATAACAACGAGGATAAAAGTTAATATTTGTTTTACTTCAAAGTCAGTGGTATTGCATAACTTTTAACAGAACTAGTCGACTCTATGGCTCGACTCCATACCGAAATGCTATTATTTATTTATAATAATACTGACAGTAATAATAATTCGGTAATCCATTAGAGTTTAATAATTAAATTCCACTGTAGCCCATGGTATTTGGGTGTCTATTTTTCTGTATTGCAAACTTATACCTGTATATATCATATTAGATTTCGACCGAACAATAATACCATTATTCAATTATTGTGAAAGTCGATTTTTATCATGATTTAATGGCACGATGACGAAATTATAATATTAATTTATCACACTAAATAAATGTTTTCAATAATGAGTCGTATGCACCACTAAAATGACATTTCAAAATTATAATATATGTACTATGTACACACACACATTTATAGGCATTTATAAACGCGTGTTTAAACAAACTCTTCCTAATGGTTATATTATTATAGTTTAAGTATATTAGGTGTCTTATACACGTGAACAATAATGTTATATTATTATACTATTACGAGTGTTACGTTTCGTTAATCGTTTAAATTCGATTCGAATCAACTCGAAACTATAAGCTGCAAATATATATTATCTAACCTATAAACCTATATATAACAGTGGGAATTGAAAATAAAATCAAATTAAACAGAGACTTACCCAGCAGCCTTGTGAATTGTGTATATACACATAATACGCCTGCACTATCCGAAACGACCATATTTTAATTATATACAAGGTGATTCACCAAACATGCTCATATCCATTTTCTTCTTCAATAATACAGTTATTCAAAATCTGATTTTTTGGGACATTTGTAAATATATTAAATATATTTTTAAAAATTTGAAATTCTTTGTACTACTCGAAGAATGTCCTATGGTGATACAAACTTCTGTTTTGTAAATAACAATTCTCCACTTCTCCTGTAAACAGTAAATAATTTTATGGTTAATTGTTCTATAAATATTGGCATATAAAATCATAATTCAGCGAGTAGTTTTTGAGTTATTTAAATAATTAATTTGTTCACTAAGGATATAAGTAATGATAATTATAATTAGGTATCATATTACATGACGTCAGACGTAGGTACATACGATTTTAGTAGCTTATATTAATCTATCAATATATTTTATAATTTATAAAAATGTTTAAACTATAATATACTATTGAATCCAATAAACGTCTATCATATATTTTTGAAAACATAAGACAAGTATCTCTAAGGGTTATTATTCTTGATATAAACATTGTGTTAATTTAAAAACTATACATTCGAATTTTGAATCAGGTACCTACATTAAAAGTCTAAAAAAACATAATCTGCATAATAATTCATTGCAAAAGGGGGAGACGTCTCATTTGAAAAATATAAGTTATTGTATTGTTACAAAACCCTCCTTAAGCGGCACAAAAAATCTTAATAATTTAAAAACACGGTTTTTAAGTAAATCGTTTAAAAATTCAAGGCATCATAATTTAAATAAATTCATCGCAAAAATGCGAACGTACATGCTCAGTGAATCATCCGGTATATGTGTGTGCACATTAAGTCGATAATGTACTCGCGAGTGGCTGACGAAAAAAAATTAATTAAATCAATCCACACACGCGCACGTCTGCTGAAAATGCATCGCACCACACCCGCGTCTTCCGCGAGCGTCCTGCGCGACCTTGTGGGACTGCCGTCGTGGCAAAACAATATGTATTACATCGATTGTTGTCGTTAGGTAGTATAATATTATAAAACAATTATTTTTGTGACTGTATCATGATTATCGCCATAATATTATCTTTGAACTAATGTTCTTCTCACAGACCACTACATCACGGCGGCGATAAAGCGCGACCGCCAACGATTTCTATGTACATAATAATAAGACGTGTCGTTGCGAAGGCTGTTTTTTGTGGGTGAGTCCCGGGTTAATTCGGGGTAGTCGGATATGTAACCTTCTAGAAGATCATTGAGTCTGTAGTAATAAATAAAAAATAACTAATAAAAATGTATTATATTTAATTTACCATACAATTTATAAAAGTGTAGGTTATACAGTGTAATTCTATTAGGGACTTTATAGCCATGTTCCGTGTCCCATGATATAACTAACAAGTGAGTTATATTGTGTTTATAAATCCTAGCCTATTTATATAACTACCTGTATTTATTATATACCTACTTATTTTGACTACATTTGACGCATTCTGCGGTTTAACCTTTTTTAAGCACAACAATGTTGACACTTTTACTATGGTTTGGGTTTTTATGCAATTTTTATAGTTTGAATGAGAGTGATTAAGTACAACAGAGTATTAAAAAAGTAAAATTAATTATTGTATTATTACTCTACTAGCTACAACAAAGTGTGTCTATTCAATTATTATTAAATTATAATTAAATTATAATCTCAGTTTAAATAAGGAAATAAAACAAAATGGTGATATTATGGTGGTAGATATAGAAAAAGTCTGGTCCTCGCCCCCAAAAAAATGTTGTAAACACCACTGTGAGTAAGTGATAGGTATTAATTAATATTACAATAATAATTGATTATTGATATAGTATATTAATTAAGTGGGTATAAATTATTACAGTAACAACTATTCATTTCATCCCTTCATGGTAACTATTGAAAATAATATTGTGAACTCAGTATCTATATCGGCCTGGCTCGTGATTTTGTTCATAGCATCACAATATAATATAATATTATCCATCCATCAAAACCAACATTATTTTTAATTGCTATAATACATGAAAAACATATTAAAACCTTAATTATAAAATGTTCAAATAAACATTTTTGTTGATACCTCTTGTTTAAACAATAATTTAAGGATTGTATTAAATTACAATTTATGTTGCTATTATTAGTTTATTACAAAGTTTTAGTCTTAACAAGACAATACGTTACATAAAAACTGTCAAAGACAAAACACGTGAAAAATTAAAATTAATTACCTGCAACCATTGAATTGTGTGTGATGTAATTCAAATTAAAAAAAAAGACAATCGTATAAAGACAATAGAAAAAATGCAAATATTTATATCAAGTCCCAAGCCTAATCATAACTATTTTCTAGCGTCCAATCTTTAACACATTATTATTATGGATTATATTATAGTTATTATTTTATTGATATTTTTTGTTTTTATAATGACAATAATAAAAAGATTGTTAACATATATAAACAGGGGCCAACCAATATTATAATAAAATTACAGTTGTAAATTATAATTTATAAATTATAAGGTACATTTATTTTTGAATTTTGTGTTTTGGCGTTGGGCCATCGTTTGAGGGAAAAAACCCGTAACGTCAGTATAGGTAACAGTATAGGACATAGGTACCTGTTATAACCGACCGACGCTGTTATTTTAAGTATGCAAACTATACACTAATTACATGCTAAATATTTAGCAAACATTTTTTTATTTGGCTGAATTCTCGCGGGGAAGGTAATGATGCAATCAACTGTACATAAAACATCAACAATTTAATTTGTTTTGGTTATTGGCTGCATTCGATTGAATAAAAAAATGTTCATTAATAAATTATTATTAGTATTATTATATTATAATGCGTTTACAAAATAGGTATGTATACTCGGTTGACCTTGGCCACGGCGGTTGTGGTGTGGCCTATTCGAACAAATATAAATTCAGGAATCCAACTCTTCCTGCAATTTTCTAGAGACCACTCGAGTTCCGTTTTCCAGTTTTACGTGACTAGTTCCAATATTATATTATATTAATAATAAACGTAATAATGTGTGTACAATATATGCGACGAACATGATGTCTAACGTACGTACGTTGCTATACATATTATTAAAATGATATATTGTTTTCACTTCGGTCGCATATACGTATTATAGGTAGAACATAGTAATAATGATAATAATACGTCTTTTCAGGGCAAACGCGTTTGCGTTCCAAAACCTAAAACAACAACAATAATAAACGTAACGATGACTGTGATGTATATTATAATATTTCTATATTATTATATTTTGTATATAATATACTCGTATTATAGTCGTGTATATATTTATACATTCATTCGCAAAAAAGTGGAACGATTGACGAAATATGAGACGTTTATTTCTCGTGTTTTATTATATTATATACAATGCTATATACACTGTACACACGTCTGCGGGTCAAACCGCAGTCGCGCGTTTCAGCACCATAATATAATCCGATACAATTTATATTAATAATAATACGTAATGATATAATATGCGTAGGTAGGTTAGGTCAAGTTATAGTGTTACACGCCATGCGTCCGATGACAATAATAATAGTATATTATAGAGCTTAAGGGGCGAGAGACTATTTTTGCCGTTGTTTTAATCCTCCGATAACTCCATTCAATTAATGCCTACAATTAATATTATATTTTTATTTTGTGTTTTGAATTTGTAATAATATCATTATCATAAACATAAACATCGAAAGTTATCTATGCTCCACCATGAATTACGATAATATAATTAAAATATTTTCTGAGGTATAATATTAAAAGAAAACGAACTTTTTTAATTGTTAACTTTTATAACACACAAGTACATTTTACTATAAAATGTATATTGGTTTTTTAAATTAAATTATAAAATTTTTTGTTGTTTTCCCCTTAAGAACCCCTTAATAATCAATTATCACACAACATTCAACAGAATACAATTATTGACAGTAGAGACACGCTGTGGGAAGGTGATCAAGGAAAAGATTAGACGACTTCTGTCAAAGGTGGATTGCACGAAATATCAAGAACGGCTTGCTGCCAAGCCGGTTCGCGATGAGGACCTTAACACGAAAATCAAGGGCGACGGACTCTGGTTGACCCCGGAAGAAGTAAACTAGCTAATCAAGTATTTAAAAAAAGAATACCAGTTTTATAAGGGCAGGTGAGTTAGGGCATATCCTGACCATCTCCCATTGTCATAATGCATAACATGTTTGTACGTCCGTACAGGAAATTTTAATTGTTGTCATTGTTGTTCAATAAACGATGCCTTAGAAAATAAACAATTTGCAAACAGTTAACTCTCGTATGGAAATTTAACGAGAAAAAAGAATACCTATTGCGAACAAACACACACACACACACACACACTGTATCAATAAAAAACACGCATCACGTAGAATTTTGTCATTGCACAAAATATGAAATCTAAAGCAAAGCAGCAACAAATTTACGAGAGTTATATGAGGTAATAATATACCCCATGCAGGTTGGTTGGAAAATAAATGGCAAGAAATTAAATTTTGTTTTATAAAAAACACCAAACATAATATTTTATTATATATAATATTATGTTATACGTTACATAAATGTATACATACAAATGGTTAAAACCCCTTTTCCATGATAAAATTCTGAATAATATGGTGTATACTGTACACCATGAGTGTCGGTCCGATAGTATAATATTGTTTTATTGTTTCTCACTATAAAGTAGGTACCTAATAATTTAGTCGTTTCGACAATTTCTACGAATACAATTTGCTATACACGGTCGAAACTATACAATTTTAGTAGTTATTCTTCATAAGTAACTATATTGTATTTTAATATAAACGTGTAAGTTAGGTATCCGAGGTATGAACTGCCAACTGTTATTATATTGTATAACCTATATACCTGCTACATCGTTATTATATAATATTATTATAATATTACTTTATATTATATTACGCAAAGTGTATATGAATTCATTATGCACAATCGTCACGCGACCATAGGTAATAATATAATATTATCTCGGGAGCATGCCTGTGTGTGTATATTGTGCACAGTATATGTATACAGGATGATATTGGTTAATTTAATGGCTACACAAATCTATCAGTTTTTCGTAGTTTTGAAAAATTATATTTTATATAATTTTAGGTTCTGAATTTTTCTCGTGAATGTATTACGATATATAGTTGTTCCCGCAACATTGTCGGCTCAAACTAATAAAAAGGTTCTGAATTTTTTTTTTAAAAATCTTCATTTTCTATTATTTTAGCGCAAAATACTTTCTTTTTTTTTAATAATTTTTTTTCGATTTAATAAAAATTCATCAAAAGCGATTTAACGCATTTCTAAAATTATTAATTTTTTTAGTATATTTTACTATGTTTGTGAACAACAAAATTTTTATCATATAAATCAACGAAAAGAAACTCACTGTAATGATATGTATATAGAAAAAATAGAAAATTATGATTTAAAAAGTTATTGCAGTCAAATAGACCACTCCGTATATGCTGTAGGTAAAAACTTCGGCCTGGTCGGTTGTTCAGAATTGGTAGGTGGTAGTACTCACAATTATATGATATTATTATTGTACATTTTTAGGTCATTAATACATGTATACGAGAACGAAAACACTATACCTGCAGAAGGGTCTTTAAACCATTGTTATTGTGTTTATTAAATTTCATATTATTAAACTAATTAATTTTAAAAATAATTAAAAGTTCTTAGTTATTTAGTTACGTAAAAAATATTTTTTTTAATACCAGAGAGAACCCTTCCATTTGCTGTTCACATTGCAACTTCTCGGTTACATACATACTTATAATATTTAGGACTATAACTTCTACTATGGGTATAACGCCTATGACTTCACCCAGCATTGTAAAAGGGTGCTACATCAACTAACTACGTCATTCACCATTCGTATTCCTCGTGTCAACTCGACATACTTGTCCTTTCATACAATGAATAGTAAAATCATACCTGAACAATCCGACCAAGTTCTGTGTCTACTATCACTAACTTCCTTTCCAAGCTCGAGTCGAGTTATTACTTATTAGGTGATGATTAATTATTTATTATTATTGTGTTGTGGTGTTAAAAACCGATAGTAAATATCATAAACAAGTTCTGGATATGATGATTTATTTGCTTTATATCTCTTTTGAACCAATATATTACCAAAATATATTTAACTAAATATCAAACTAAAATGTCACTAAAAAAGACCGAGTTAAAGCTAGTCAAATTCCTTTGGATAAATTTGAGAATACACATTTCTCTTGCAATAATAGTGTTAATATGTAGGTTAGATTAGTCAAAAATAAAAATATGTGGTAATAGTAATTAATATTAATCACGTTAGCCGTAAACTTATCAAGTTCCTCTTCTAAAATAATTTGGTTGACAATAAATTCTATAAAATATCTATTTTTCATCGGCAAACAATGAAATATAACGCGAAAAAATTTAAAATAAGAATATTAAATATTAATTAAAATATAGTAGGAGAGGGACAAATGATTCCTTTGAGAGTTACTAAATTTAACAAGACAATTTACTAACAAATTCAACAAAATATTAGATTTATTTATTTAATACGAATAAAACCGCAAGAGCAATCAATCACACACTGGTCTAAAATTAAAACACCCCATTCTATAATGTTGTTTAATATGTACTTTGAATAGGTCAGTAATAATAAGATCTACTTGAGCATTTTATAAGAAAAAAACATAAATGTATGTGGTAGACCTTGAGTGCTAGAAACAATTTAGACAACTCATGAATAAAACCATGTCGATCAATAAAATACTGCGTTTCACTTTCCTTTAGACAAGTTCAAAAAGTTAACCTATTAATTAGAAACCAGAAATCAACCTGTAGTCCGTAGCTAATGACGGATCACCTACAAATTTATAAACTGGAGTAACTCTACTTGTTTTCCAAATATCATCGAAAATTCCAATGGTAAAAAAATAGCAAAATTACATAGATGCCATCAGAGCCAATATTTTAAAATCGTGTTTGAAGTTGAAGTTGTTGAGTATATAATATTATACATGAAATTATTATAATAATATTTTTGTTTATCAACTAATAACATATAATCAATGATGATACGTATGAAATTCGATTCATATTAACAGCTTCTAACAGATTGTTAGGTACATATAAACTAGAAGATCTATTTAAAAACAAGAACAAAGGAAGTGACAAACTGTTCTGATACCTACAGATGTTTTGCAAAGGGCTGATTAGTACTATGATTAACTTCATTAAGAATTCAGTAATCTTACTGGTTACGAACAATTGCCCATCATTTACGTGGATTTAGTTTTAAGTTCTCTTGAGCAATTTAATAATAAATAAGCAGTAAAGATTTCGATTCAGTTTTACACTGTGCCCGGAGATTTGAAACGATCGTCTGGAATTTCGGATCTTATGCGTATATATTATAATCCGGAAATCAGAATAATATTACTGCGACGTTATACAACGTTATTATTACCATAATAATAATAATAATAATAAGTGATGTGTTATAATATTTTAACAGACCTACCATATTATATTATATCGGACGTTTCAGGAATATATAAGATTCATAAAGGATGATCACCCTCTTTTTATCCTTCAATAAAGTAGTAATTTAAAATCTAATTTTTGAAATTTTAAATATATTTTCAGACGATATTATTTATTAAATTTTCTTGAAATTTGTTTGTATTACTTAACATGTGTCTTGTTGTGATTTAACCTTCTATTTTCAAAATAAAGAAATGTGTTTTTTTTACTTTAAATTATTTAGTGGATAATATATTTTATACATTCAAAATTTGAACGAATAGTTTCTCAGCTATTAGAATTATTATACTTAAGTTGTATAAACTATAAATAGTTAAATATAAAATAAATGCAACAATTTATTAAGTATTTATTATTAATAGATTTATACTAAGTACTAAAATGACCAAATAATTATAGCCCCTTTATATTTCACACCTATTATTATGTAGGTATATTAGCCTTTGTAGAGTAAGTTAGTTGTACATTATGACGTATGGAGTGTATCATTGTGATAGGTGTGTTAAATTTGAATTTAATGATATATCATTATTGTATACGATCGAAAAACAAATTTAAGCGGAAATACGCGGTCTATCATCTTACATCATTAAGTAAATTACATTATATGTTTTTTTTAATATCGTTTTTAAAGTAATTATTTATTTTACTTTTAATATAATAAATTATAGTAGGATGATTTAATTATTTCCAAAAACATTGCATATATTTTATTATTAGTAGGCATTTAATTATTATAGTAATATATAATATTTATACCATATTCTATCATTAATAATAATTATCGAGTTAATAACGTCTTAGTGAAATTATTGCGAAACTAAGTGAATAGGTTCATAGACCATAGAATAAATATATAATAACCTAAAATCAATTTACATATTTTGAAATGTCATTGGATATAGTAAAATTCAGAATATACATACTCGTACAAGTTTTAAATCTCCAAGAATAATATTTTTGAATTACACCAAAATAAATTTCGTTATTTATCGTTTAACATTATTTTATCTAAATTAAAACTACAAATTTCTATAAAAATAATTGTATTTGTAAATTTATTTTATATATTTAAATTCTGACATAAAATTCTTATGAAGAATATTGTATTAAATTTTCAAACATTATAGTTATAGAAAATAGAAATTGAAAATTAAATTAAATTTTTTACTGCAAAATTAATACAGTTTGTAAAGTTTTGTGATTTTGAAGAAATTTGTAAAAAATTTAACTTCAAATACAAAAAAAAAATTTATGATTATATATTTTTCTATTTTTATTTTTTGCCAATATAAAAACAACTTGCGTGTAATTTTAAATTAAGTTTTCAAGAAATAGACCCAGTAATACGTTTTTATCGTTAAATATAAAAAAAAAACTTAAACAAATTAAAAGAGTCAATATATTTAAAAATTATACTAATAAACAACTTATTAACAACATTATTAAGTATTTTTACCAAACTATAATTTTTTATCGGTATTTATAAAAAAACAAACCAAATCTAATTTTCTTCCAAAAACCATTCCCAAACTTAAAAATCAAATCAGTTTTAATGCTCTAAAAAGCGATGACCAACAAAAAATAACACTTATTATTGTAAAATCAATACATTTATCGATCCGCTATTAAGATCAACAAAAATCTCAAGAACTCGAATAATTAATACGGTCTATATACGTATATTTAATAAGATCAAAGATCCGTTTTTGAAATGACTACATTATTGAAAAAGGAAAAGAGGACGAACGATACTTAGTGAATTGTCCTGTATAATAAAAGTTTAAATTGCACTCGAACTCACGATTTATCGTATATACTGTAGTACGCTCTGTATACGCGCCCTGACGGCAAATCGCCAAACATTTTACCCGGAAGAATTGAAATTTGAAAAAAACGTGACACATATACCTATTTTTATTCGAGTGGGAATAAATTCGTATGGCAATCGCTGCTAGGGCGACGGCCGCGGTGGATCGCGTGACACGCGGGCGTTCGGTGATATTAGTCTGCGTACGACGCGCTCGCCGGCCGACCGGATATGGCGGCGGCGGCGTCGGCGGTCGGTTACTCGTGGGTGGCTGACAGTGAGGGTAGTGAGGAAACGGGTATTTTATAATATACTCGGTTAATGATTATTTGTGCATCGAGGCGGCGTCAACGACCGCGTGTCAAAGAACCCCGAAAAACTTCCTTATCCCGTACATAATAATAATAATATTGTAATACGCACGTATTTAAGGTAATACGCGTTTCTACAAATATAATATAATATATTATTGTTGAGCATCCGTTCGTTTTCGTCGGCCGGTATGTTGCCGACGACTGCGGGGTGACGCTGTACGCTGGCGCTGCAGTTATTGCACCGGCTACAGATGCTGCAGTCAGAGCCTCGAAACTTCTATAATAGACATCTAAATTGTTTTCAAATAAAATCGTAAAACGATCATAAATTACCCGCTGTGAATACTATACGACTATAAAAATACGATATCAATAATAATATCAACGTCATAATATAAATATTTATAATATTACGACTTTTGATCGGATAAAATATAATCGACTTGCCATAGCCTGCACGGTAGCGTTAGGTCATATGGCATTTTTTTTATAAATTTTAAACGGACATACGCAATCCGATTTCGAAGAATCAAAACGTTTTAAAAAGCCGACCGAAATTATTTATTGTTCCGATAATAATTTATTACGCCGAATGTAAGACATTCGCCGTATTTATAGACATATTATTTGGAATATTGGTGTGATGGTGTATGATATAATATAATAATATACTCACAATAATTCACATCGCGTGATAATTGCCAGTTCACATTTTTGAAATAGGTATGTGTCTTTTCCTCCGAATGAAGAGTGCCTTCCACACGACTAAACACCGGTGTATTAGAACGACTGAATTTAGTCACATTCAGTAGCATAAGAATCCATAGTATTCCTTAAGATTCCCATCTAAACTCATTAGTGGTGAGGTGAATATTCTGAGCTAATTAGCAAAGGTCCCTATAGTATTAATTTGCGTAAATTCACTCCATTCCATGTTTCGGTGTGTGTAACTAATTATTTATATAACAAGCTTGTCCTGAGTATGATGAAATCAGCAATGAAGACCCATTTCATTCCTAAATGTATACGTATTTTTAATTAAATGTTTTTGTTAATATCGTTAATTTGCATTATTTCAATATTTTTTTGTGTATATTTAAATATTATATCGTATGTTTTAATAATGTAAAAAAAGGGCTTGCCCTGTGAATTATAATACATTTTAAATTATAAATTATTCTAGGTACTACTACTATAATACACACGTACTTTGTCATCGTGAAAAAGATGATATTTTTTTTATATTATGATGACTAAATCCGGTCCGCGTTTATTATTAACAGTTCATAAATCACTCGACCGTGGGTACAATTACAAAAAAAAAAAAGACGAAACCTCATATTTTTTTGGTTAGTCTTATGATCATAAATTATACAATGAACAACTTAACACCTCCCTCAACCTCATTCAAAAATCATTTATAAATAATAAAATAATATTAAAAATAATATTTGTTCTATACATATTAAATTATTAATACAAAATAAAAAACATGAAACCATATTAATTGCGTAACTCATAACGGTATTCATTCCCGCTGAAACTATAGAAGTATTAATCATTTACTAGCCTCCCCCCCCCCCCCAAATTACGCATTTGTGCACGAAACGTTTAAAAAAATATATAACTAAGATAGCCAAGTGTTTTACTATCTTAAAAAATATTTAACTTTATGTTTTTTGATGTTCTGTTTTTACCAAAACACGATTTTTTTTTTTATTATTCTTACAGATTCTGAAAAATTGTGTCATTTAATTTCTTTTGCTATCTTATAAGATTTAAACATAATTTGAATCAACTATTTCGTTAATTTTTAAGTCTTTCTTTGAATCCGATAAAAGATTAAATTGAGATAAATTTCCATTTTTTGTATGATTATATATTTTCTTAACTTATCATAATATACATTAATATTTTATAAACTGTGCTTAACAATTTTAAAACCCGTATTTTAATTTTAATTTAATTTGTCGTAAGATGGGCCCCAAATTAATCAGGCAACTATACTTAGAGTTCAAAGACTCTCTCAGGTGTGGGCCTTGAACTGACCGTAATAGATTTTACTCGTGTTACTTCGATGATAAAATACACCAAAATTTGAAACGATGGGCACGTATTTAACATATCCGTTTTGACTTGAACTTTTATTTTATCTTAATATAATAAATCTACCTATACAATATCTATATTATTATTATGCAGCTGCAGAGGGTGAACAAGCTTAAACACGTTCTTATTACATTAGTACATTATTATATGTTTAATAAATTGTATAAACCTTGACATAATAAAGCATCGAATTCCACTTCAACCGCCAAAACCATTAAACGAATAATTGCCGCTGGTGCAATGCACTCGAATAGAGAGTTCGCGCGCGTTGTCCGATATAACCTTCGGAGGTTGTAGTTTTGACAGAATCTTGAAAATGGCAAAAACCTATAGATATATTTTCGTTTTTCGATGTATGAAAAGATTGATCCTGCGGCGGCAATTATATCATACTATGTATTATATCATAATATGGGTCACAGCAGTTTAAGCGCGAACAATCTGCTGCAGTTGCCATCACACTCCCACCCATCAACAACCACTCCGACGACTTCCGCCGGATAGGTCGTTGCTTCGGATCTGCAACAGGTAGGTTACAAAAATTTATTTGCATTTCTATATTAATATTAAAATAATATCTTTTTGAAAGTGCATGCACGGGGATACAGGCTGTGGAAACGATGACGACCGGTTTTTATTCTTCTGGTTCTCCATTTTGGGTGCCGGAAATAGATTCCCGCTCAATAATTTATTCCGAACGGTAGCCTCCAATCGCGGTCTTGTACATACTAGCTACATAAAATACACGAAAATATCATAACGATTAATATTGTTTATGTAATTATATTACGAGTATATACATTCTTTGAATAATATTATGTTCTGTGCACGGTGGTATTTTGCACTCGCGCAACGACAAGAACTTACTGCACAAGCCTGCGACAATCTTTGTCGAGACACTGTCGATAAATCGTTGTTGCGGGAGCTGCAAGTACCCATAAAACATCATACACAACGCAATTCATAATAATATGTATTATATTACTACAACATAAACAGCAGAATATTGTATAACAGCAACGCGCGTTGGTGTACGGTGAAAACGCCTGTATAATGACTTATGTTATTATTAAGTACAACGTCCGACAAAAATATTATTAAATATGAAAAAACAACGGATAGTCGGGGGATGTTATGTTACAAATTAGAGAGGATTTAGACGCCAATAATTTTATTACAAAATTTGAGTATTTAAACAAAAAAATAATGATTTTGGTCATTTTGTTGTAACCAATGGCGTAGCCAGGGGGGTGTTTTGTATGTTGAATCCCCCACTTCGGTCGTATTTTTATCAAAAATATAATGTTTATAATATAGGAATACAATCCTTTATTCGTGGTGAATGTATTCTGTTATGCCGTATTCACGTTATCGACTGCACTGGTGATAATAATCATTATTATTCAATTATTTTATTATTTTAACACGGTTGTAGATTTATTTTATTTTATTACTAACCCCCCCCCCCTAAAAAAATCCTGGCTACGTCACTGGTTTTAACTAAAAAATATTCACTGGACTATAAAGTTCTATGTATATATTTTTACCTATTATTATATTTCGTGGTATTATATTGCAATGGAATTTCAAAACATTTATATTCATTTTATGCTATCGCCTATATTTATATCGTATTACTGATAGTAAAATAAATACATGTAGTAATACAGGGTGACAGACCATCTCTGCTCAGAATTATTTTTTGTATGCAACAATATATTAATTAATTCAAATTTAACTCACCAATTACTGCAATAATGAGGTACACTCGACTCAAAATTAACTGTATAGTAGAAGCGGAGTAGGTTAATTGTGTCTCCGAAAAAGGTATTATAACTATTATAATATAGTATTCTATAATATACAATTATATAACCAGTCCTAAACCGGAGAAATGGAATAAAAATATTAATTTTTCAAAAATATCACTACACGTAATTTACGTATGAATAAAAAATATTTAGGCCGCAATTTGCATATATACAAACATACTCGGGCCACGATTTACATATGTATAAAATATACCCAGACCAAAATTTACATAAAAAAAAATAAAAATCAGATGTGATTTAAGTATAGAATTTTTATTGTATTCGTGTTATGCATTTTATTAATTTTGCTATGTACATTATGTAATATGTATATACTTAATAAATATTAATTAATCGTGATACACTATACTAATTTGACATTGTACAATAATATGTCAATATGTATACCACTAATAATTTTATATAATATTATATATTCGTCCAATAAAAAATTTGTTTTTATAACTTCAAAAATAAATTATACGATTATAAAATTACTGTAAATAGTAATAACTGTATAAGACTAATTAATATTTAAAAGTCAATATTTGTATAATGATGTGAAAAAAGTAAAATAAAATTATATTTTTATAAAATTGTTTTTTTTTTATACATAATTTATTTCTACGTTAATACGTTATTTTGTGAAACATTGTCTATGTGGACGCTATCGGCATACTTAAATTAATTGGGATACATATAGCCCAATAGGACTTGAATTCGCGTTGCAATCGACATTTCCGATTTACAGTAACATATCGGAGAGGTTAGTTGTTCACATTTTTTTTCTTTTTTATTTGGTAATCTAGTATAACCTACACTTTTAATGTTTTCATCATTGCTGTTAGAAATGATAGAAAATTAGTTTTAATTAAAGGGTATCGCATAAAAAACTTGCTCGTAAGATTAGGTTATAGGTTAGGTCTATTTAATAAAGTTGGGGGAATTATTGCTATATTCCAAGCAGATCACGCATCATATAAACTGTAAAATATTGATTTTAATTGTTTTAAATTTAATAAAATTGGGAACACATTAAATATATATATATTATATTGATACTATAGTAACGTCTTGTTATAGTACAAATGATTAATCGTTAAAGGTTCGTTTAGCCATTAGCCGAGTTTTTCGTCTGTATATTATAATAGTTTTCGCAATTTTTTTTTTTTTTTTGATAATTGTATGAGCATTAAACTAATTAATATTATGATTTCAAAATATGCATTGTTATTATTGCTGGTACAGTCGATTGTCTGTTATCGGATCGCGATAAAAAATAGTAAAGTTTTAGTTTACATTTGTTTTAACAATAATATCATTTTTTTTTTTACTAAATTTGGTATAGGTATCGCATAAACAGATAAAATGTATTAAACAATATTTTTTTATATAGTTATAATATTATATTTACCCTGTTAATATTTTAGGCGAAAAATGTCAAAATCCGAGTCAAAACAATACGGACGGATTCTCCAGTGCCCCGCCGTGTGGCGAAGGAAAGTTCCGCGACCCGCTCGAGATCTTGGGTTCGTTACGTGTATACGTATTTATTATTTTTACACCTACAACACTTATATAAGTTTAATATTGCATAAAATACATGCTGGAATATAAGTGCAGTAGGTAATAATGCCAGAGGCAGGACCGGGATCAACGTTTAAGATATGCTCGGTTATACGTATTAATTGTATACGAATTAATTTTTCATATATTATAAGTTTATTACTATTAGTTGGCCCTGCGTGGTGTTTCCCGTAACAAATAATTAAATTCCAGTTGATTTATCCTGTCTTAATAAATTCGAATCATTGTTAACATATAAATTTGGGTATTTATCGCAATATATAGAATACCGGTCAATAATGGTATCCAATTATAATAACTATATTTTATATATTTTTTTTTCTTTTATTTAATATATTTGTTATTCACGAGTAAGCAAATCCATGTACTATGTCCCTTTTAAAGTAAAAAATTTAAATATTTGATTCGATGTTCATTCATGGGTTTAAAATTACCGACTTATGTAGTGAATTTCAAAACCATGAGTAGGATGGACTTAACTGTGGATCGCTTACACAAGCATGTGATTATATACATACACACCTACGTAAATAGATAAAATAAACAATAAATATACACATAGTATAACGAAAAACAAAGGCGCAAAATTTATATTGGTCACTCGTGTAGTCATTTTTCAACCATTACACATAAGTTATCATAGTAATCATCCGCTTTACCGTTCAATGCGCCTAACAAATGAGTCTTCGAGCTAGCTTCCTGCTTAATTCACGATCACTGCTCATAATTCTGAGTTCTACATTAGTCTCGTTCGATTTTTAAATATTATCAACCCATGGGTTACAGGTGACAAATTTTCGGAATCAAAAATCAAGCATTTGTGCAAGGCTAATTTGCTCATGTATGCCGACACAATTTCGGATGTAAATTTCCCACCCGATGCCGTCAAGCTTTGCGAATGTGTGTGTGAAACCTACAGATGCTCAATGCGTATTGAACCGGGAATAAATGTGACATTGATCAACTCCAATTGCGATTACTCCGGTGATACGGTTATCAAAGAATATTGGGCTAACGAAACTCATGCCACAATGTGTCCGAACCTGAGCACCGCATGCGTGTGCTCATATAACGTTCGGTGCAACCGCAAGACGAGGTTAGTAAAATATACGTTGACACCGAACGAAAAAGGATACCTTAGAGTGGCGGTAGCAAATTGTGGGGAATCCACCTGTGTCACTTGAACCTTAACCTTCCCTCCTCCACGAGTTACGCGTAAACGCGATTACGGAACTGCGTAACTTATAAAACTTCGCCACGTGTATCTCTGGATGGCTGTGGAAACATGTGACATACATGGGTTTCCCAAAATGGAATAACCCTACTCTATAAGATATCTTTGTTGATTTGGTATCAATGTATATGTTTAATATTCGTTGGACTCGTTCAGCGGTTACACTGGACTTTATATAGGAGTGCACAGACGTTTGTTTTACTTTTAAAAGGTCATTTTAAATGAACTATAGCATAAGGAACGATATCGAATTTTTTCTCAGTGACCAACAATTGTCACCAATCCAGCATTTTTACATGAAAGATGTTTTCTACAACTTGTGTTTTTGTAAAATGTCATATTGTCTTTTAGAAAGTAATTGATTACAATATTAAGAAAAAAAAATAAAATATACTTGTGATAAGTGAAAATAACTTTTGTCTTTGTAGTTTATTTTATATTTTTACATATAAAAGTTATTGACATAAAAAAAAATGTTGATTGTTATTTAAACAAGTTAAAAATACAATGTCTCATTTGCCAAACACAATACAATATAAATGCATAACGTATATTAGATATAGTTAAAACCTATAATTTTAATTTACTTCAAACATTCAAACAAAACAAGTAGGAAATTAGTTGTTTCGTTTTTTAAAAAAATAACAAGTCATTACGCGTTAATATAATATTATGTATGCGCTTTATATGTTTACAACGAAGCATTTTTTTTAGAAATTGAAAAATAGGAAATGGCATATTATATACTTTATACACTAAAAAAGACGTTAAGACCGTTAAGTAATATGATCCGAATAAGAAAAAATATTATTAGTTTAAGACTTAAATAGTTTTAATTTTTATATTATTAAATATAAAATATATTCTGTAAATTGATAAAATCGACTAAACAAACTGACTCACAAAGCGATCATAATATTCAGTAATGAAAATAAAATTAACACACAACTTTTTGATTCTTATCAACTGATAAACATCTACTCATATGAACATAATTATTGGTAGGAATACAATAATATGCGTCGCACTGTATATACTCATAACTAGTCATAACATACAATTATTATACAAAAGTATTTTCCACCGTGGTTTATAATTGTAGGTAGTGGATACCTTGAAATTTCCGAATCGTGAATAATCTTTATTTTAAATGAAATATTTACGATGTACTGTATGTAAGACGATTGCGGAAGTTTTATCGTTTTCGTAATAGGTACTATTGCGGTTAATTTCAACACAACAAAAAAGATATTTTATATTTTTAAATATAAAAAAAGACACGATTGCAGAATGCGGATGCGATTGCGACATTTAAAAATATAAACTATATTACATTCCGAAAATGTATTTAAATTAAATTAATATAAAGTAATAATAAAACGGTGTTGGCATTAACTACCCAACAATAATATTATTATGAATAGTTTAATAGGAGTCCCTATCAACAAAATATCGAGTTTGTACATCGGTTATTTATTATTATGATAGTCACCTATTACACGTTATTGAACAATGAACTATTTAGGGGAATTCTCCAAATATGTATGATCATCCCCATATTTAATTCAATAATAATATTCTAATTTTGATTTTTAAATTTTTTAAACATATTAAGGACTATTTTTTTAAAATAATAAATCAGATTACAAATACCTTAAGCTTTGTATAAATGATTAAAAAAAGATTAATTTATTTTGTTTTAAATAAGAGGTAACGATTTTCAACGTGTTTTTAAAATACACGTGTACACGAAATTCGTTTATTAGTGTACACGTGCTATTGATTAATTTAATTAATAATTAATTTGTTTTTAATATACACGTGTAAGTGATTCGTGTAATTAATATTTCACGAATTAAAATTATATTTATAAGCAATATTATTATAATTTATTAAGAATTGACAAAGTTACTCGTTTTTGATAAAACCATTCAATTAAACGTAGCACAAAACGAAAGAGAGTCCACTAACACTTGGTTGCGGTATCCAATCAATTATTTTTTTTTTTTTTTTTTTTACCTTGTTCAAATATTATACTGTCCGTGATTTTTCTAGTTACAAATTCACATCAAATATAAATTCTACATTAATTATT
This sequence comes from Rhopalosiphum padi, assembly GCF_020882245.1. Lineage (NCBI taxonomy): Eukaryota > Metazoa > Arthropoda > Insecta > Hemiptera > Aphididae > Rhopalosiphum > Rhopalosiphum padi. The sequence goes on along the minus strand of NC_083598.1, from coordinate 2,078,156 downwards.
TATTGAATTTGTTTTTTTTAAGGTTGTAAAAATATTTACATAATATTATTTATTTAAAAATTAGAATAATCATAGTCAGGGTCGTATCTAGCATATTTTTTTTATCCGGAGAATAATATAAAATTAGCGCTTTTTCATAATTTAGCCCCCCTCAATCATGCCACTGCTACATCACTGCATATTTTATTATATGTACCACAAAAAAAACGGGAAGAAAAAAAATTTGAAAATACTTGATTAAGAAAAATGTGTCTTAAATATAAATAGTTGCTTGACTTAATGACTTATACGTTTTACAATAACAAATGTTTAACATAGATAATTTCAGAAATAATCCGTATGGAAAACAGAAGTATTCATATCCAAAGTAAAAAAAAATTGTAATTTGTATTATTTTGTATTACCAGTCATCATTCAACAGTCATTATATATAATAAATAAAAGCTGTTATTATATTCACTTATTATTTGGTTATTCCCCCCCCCCTCCGATCAAGACTTCCGGAGTGAGTTCCCCGGTTTGCTCTTCTCCCCCCTAACACGGTAAATACGTAGTTTAATAACTAAATTAAATATAATATACTTATAGTACATTATATGTTATAAGAATAGGATACGAAATACATATACTAATAATGTTATCATTATTATTTGTCCAAGTACATGAACAAATATCTGTCGGATTTAGTAAAAATATTATTTATAAAACATTATTTTGTATAATTATTTTATACATTATTCGGTTATTATTCGATTATTTAACTTTTTTAATTCTAAAATTAAATTATTGTAACATTAAAAATAGAAATTAAAATATTTTTTTTAAATTTCAGGATTAAATAAATTATATTTTTAACATTAATATACTTTATAAAAATATACATGATAAAGTATATATATAATGACTCATTTACACGTGTATTTAAAAAACACGAACTAATAAACTCGTACAATAATACACGTGTATTCAAAATACACACGAAACTCAAGTGCCACTAACCAATACACGTATATTAAAACTACACGAATTACACGTGTAATTATATAATACATGTGTAACATATAGGGACCACAATTTTAAATACATAGGTAGGGAAAATATTGAATTAATTAACAGTACCAATTTTAAAATATTAAATTGAATTGCAATTATTAACTTTACATTAAGAATTTATTGGATTCTGAACGGAGTAAAGATTAACAATTATGGGTATTTTTTTTATTATTGTGTGTGATATCTGTAATTTTCAAGTGTAAAAAAATCTCGTGATCACCTAACTATTGTGGAGTGAAAATCGAATATATATAGTTAATACTTTTGAGAGATCAAAATGTAATATTCTCAGTAATTTTATTTGTTATTAAAATAATTTTTTGTTAATAAAGTTAAATCGTCAGAATCGTGTTTTGCATAGTATTAAATCAGCGGTTTCCGCACTGTGCACCGCGATCACTTTATAAGGGCACCGCAGTCTACGGCTAATAGTAAATAATTTAAAATGTACAGAATTATTTTGTTCTGTCTTTTACAGTATTCACAGCAAGGTACAGCGGAAAAAATAAGTTTGGGAACTGCTGTGCTAAACAATTTATTATTATATATTCAAATTTATAATAAAACCATTGCAACACATACGAGACACAATCGTTACCTATTGTTCAGAAAAGCAATTATTACCTACTTGATAGTTTTTTTTTGTTAATGTTATTATCACTGTTATTCGAGATCAAGTTAATTGCATTTTAATATTTTTGAACAATTGAACATAAAACACAGTAATATAGTTTCTAAACATCCCGCTAATTTATTTTATTCGAAATACAATAAATCGTATCAATTTTTGTTTACCCCACCGGACATAGTATGGTATATTGATATACTTATAAATTATAATATATATATTATTATTATTATTATTAAAATGTACCTTTATCTCAACGGAATTTTGGGTCGAAAAATATGGCAGTTTGTCACGAATTTTTCTCCGGGACTCCGTGGTCATCGTCATTCCAAAACGGATCTCGTGAAATTATTGTTGTATTTTATCGTTTTAATCGTTCATGACAGACGCACGTTTTTATCGCAGCAAAGAATCGCAGCGCGTAGTTTAACGATTGGACTGTTATACTATTTATGTTGTATAATACTGTCCGCGAAGACCTACAACGCTGGTCGCGTGATCGATATAATAATAATTTGTGCAAAGGAAACAACTGTGTGATTTAGACGCATTTTAAGTGAAAAAAAGTCCCTCCTTGCCGAATTTTATTCTGGATCTCTGCCTGGTTTAATAAAATGTATCGAAATATATGAAAAAAAAACCAAGTCATGTGAATATAATAAATAATAATAACATGTAGCCACTATAGTATATGCATTGTTACTACACAAATCATATACATATACATAAATATAAATATATATATATATATTATACACACATGCATGTATATATGTTTTAAAAGCCACGAGTACATAGCCTTAAGACAATATATACTTATACATACACGCTCCGATGACATATTACAAACGATTTGCGTTCCACTTCGTCCACAGCATATTATATATAGTTTACTTCGCGTTAGCTATATATAACTCGTTGCAGAATGATGCACGCGTGTGAGACCGTTTTTAACAATATTTTAGTCGGATATTATGTACAGTAAATATTATAAAGTCACCAGTTAATTGAATACATATATTATAATATTAAATATTATAATAGTAACATTAAATTATATTAGCGATTTCCCATGACTTCGCTCGCATATCAGTAGTTATATTATAACTAGTACGAAAATTAGTAAGCTTTATGCGTATTTCATGATAATTGCATCAGATTGTATTAATACCAAGTTTCAAAAAAATTTACCAAAACATTTATTATTTCCTATACAAACCTTAGTAACTCCTTTTCCCTTAGAGCATATCATTATTATCATCAATAGCTTAACGGTCCATGAAGGACCTGCGCTGCAGGGTATATAGGTATCTAAAAAAAGTTCTTAAAAAGACGTATGGTGTATACATATAAAACCGATGCCCTTTCTAAATTTCAAATTCCTATCAACGTAGTTAACTTTAGAATGATTATTTAGCTTCACCCTTATATTAAGGGGGGGGGGATTGATTTTCAATAAAAATGTCATGCTTATATCCTGTCTCCGGGTTCGAACCATCTCCATACCAATTTTCGTCAAAATCGGTTCGGCGGTTTAGTAGTGAAAATGTAACAGACAGTTATTTTGGCATTTATAATATAACTATAGTATCATATTAAATTGGAGAGTTTTGCCTTCTGTTCGTTTATTTCAACAACCATTTGAGGGATTCACTAATCACATCGTAAATTTAAAATGAAATATGCGGGAGATATGAAATCAAAAATTTTTTATAAATATGTGTTAGAGAGATATATAATATATTATTTGTTGAGTAGTTACACTACCAATAATCATATAGGCCAGTAATTTACGTAAAGTACACGTTACGTCAAGTGTTCCAACGACTGACATATTTTTTGTCAAGTATCTATAATAATTAATACAATATTGGCCCTTTGACTTACAATACATTTACCGACAATCCTCGGGAAACGCACCAGTGATAAAATCTAATTATTGGACATGTGGGCTGTTCCTACGTCACGGTAATTTATTATTATACACGAGTGATGAATATTTGGCAAGTATAGGTACACCAGTCGTGGGAACCTGTCATAACTTGGAGTGTGCATATAATATGAGTAGCGGCCCAAAAATAATGTATAGATTTTAATATTAAAGCTTATAGTAGGTTACCTTATAATTTTCCGGATTATTTTCTTAACGAATCAATAAAAGTCCACACTTAAATAGACTATACAAATCGAGCTCTTCTAATATTATACTTAGGCAGATAAGTAAAAGAGTTTTCATGCTCTAATAGGTTAAACAGTTGAACTCAAATAGTCAAATGACTTACGGTAATTTTAGGGTATAAAGAGGTACATGCACTCAAATGGGCGATGTAGTGTAGATACTGAAAATGTTCACGTTTTTCTTTCCTCAGCTCATGGTACTAAAAAAAAAAAAGATTAGTATATTAATTGACAACAGTTTTATTCCTATTTACATGGAATTGAGAGTATCTAAAATACCTAGGTATGGTAAGTATTGCTAGTAAATTTATATACAAAATACAAACACAACTTATAACCAATATTCTCTATAATATACGTTTATATTTGTCAATACTACTGATAATAAAATAGGTGCACAATAATAGTCATACTCGACATCAAACAAGTCATTTTTTATTAAAATAAACAAATATAATAAGAAATTAATGCGGTACTAATACATTTAGGTACAACAAATTTTATAAATTTGTATATTAAAATTCGACAGTCATTCGACTTTTTAATCTATCTTTCTATTATTTTTTAATTTTCAGCCATTTTTTTTTTTTTACTTTAAATTTTAAGTGTGCTTCTTTGTTTTAGATACGTTTCATATATTATTAAAACTCTTTTTAAATGAATAAAAGTGAATTATTTGAGTGGGTGGATTAAAATTCGTAGATGAAAATTCTTTCCCGAACTATTGGTAGACAATAGTCGTGGATCATGATGGTATGAATTATACTAAAAACACCCAAGTACCATGGTATATATGAGTATATTTGCAAATTTGCAATATAATAATATACAACTTTAAGAGTAATTACTATACGACGACAATCGTCCAAATATATGCTTATGAGTAAATATTATGAATATACGAACGTGTCTCGATTCAAATAGGTATATCCTCGCTCTCGTTGACCGTAAAAATAAACAAATAACGTCCACCTTGAAATCTGGAACTACACGTATATTACAGTGAGCGAGTATGTGTTGTGCAATAGCAAAATATATTTACATAAACATTTATATTGGTACAATAAAATATTATTAACACGTTAATTGTTATTACGCTGTACGATGTCCGCGATGATAATATAATATAATATTATATTATATTATACAGTGTGTGTGTGACCTCTGTCATGTTATAATATTCGACGACGAATATAACAACATAATTAGTAATAATCATATTTACATATATACTTAGCTTGATATTGTTAAAACACAACAACTCTTAAAATTACAAAAAGTAAATTGATATTATACCTATACATGTGTATATGTTTATGGTATAGTCGGTAGTCTATTATACGATATCATAATATTAAGTGTTTTATCTCTATCTCTCTCTCTCAATATCGGAAATGTATGACACACCACCTACACATAATATATTGTATCGTTATTTTTACTACAATACCGGGTGATCCATTTAACGTAAGATACTCATCATTTCATAAACTGTTATTAAGATTTTGAATATATTATTTTTACACGATTTTAAGTCGTTTAGAAAGTTTTTTTATCGAAAAATAAATTAACTATTTTTTATTGTTAAAATTTTTTAATAAACTTTAAATAGTTAGACATAGTTGACTGTTTACTCATAAAGTACTTATCTGCAGTTGTCTTGTATGAGAGTCGTGTGTAAGATTTCATACGATATTAGCCCGATAAAATAAACTTTAAATAGTTATAACTAATAAACCACCTCCCGGAAATTAAATTTTATAGATCGAAATACTCCAAACAATATTCTATTTCAGAATAAAAAATAAAAATTATGTTGTCATAATATACTAACGAGTAAGAAGCTTATAAGAAGTAATTTTTTTTTTTTTAATGGTGTTTTGTATAGTGACTAAAAATTAAATGTATGCAATAGAAATATATTTAAAAACTTAAGTGAAATAATGATGGTCTTGCATTAAACGGATCACCCCGTATGCTATCGAGATAATTGTAACGTGGTAACATAAGTAAGTATTGATGTGTCGGCACCTATGTCATTTTCACGCAATATCGGCTAGACTACAGTTAGAGTGCCATTTAATTAATTGTCAAACAGGCACTTATTATACATCATACACTCCAGATATAGTCGTGTACGTACATATTTATACAATATATAATATTACAACGACATGTTTGTATATTGTTATTAATATAACGTACACCGCGGGTCCAGTGATACTTTTACCCCCCATCGCTTCGCCCACCGGGGAGGACAAATTCATCACCGCTTCTATAAGGTCCTGAGTCTGATTGCAGTAGTAAGGAAATGTATTTGTATAATAGGAATTTACCTAACATTTGTTTGTTGTAGAAATAATATATAATAAGTATAGACATAGTTGACTGTTTACTCATAAAGTACTTATCTGCAGTTGTCTTGTATGAGAGTCGTATGTGTAAGATTTCATACGATATTAGCCCGATAAAATAAAGCCCGACAGGCATCTGAAGTTCGCCTCGCTCTATAATAATAATACGGGTGACTCAAAATCGTCCCTCTCTTCGTCCGTTCGTGGCGCGAAAGTGCTTAATGCCGGGCCGTCTTACTAATGATTCCAACCATCAGTTTTTGCCGATAAATTAAAAAAATAAAAATAAAAAAATTATGGTCGTTGCTCGAATATGAGAGTAAACAATTAGGATTATATGTTTTCGCAAAAACAAAAACAAAATAAACACAAGCGTAATTATTATGATAAGGTAATAATAATTACGAGGGATTTAAATGTATAAATAATAATATACTGCGGTTACCACATTATAGTAATAATTATTAGATACACATAATGTTCTCTTCTAATACAAAATATCACCTTGTAGAGGCGCTTGTTTATTATATTATTATTATGTTAGAGCGTTGTAAAAAAAAAAAAACCTGGCGGGCACGGCACCGCACCGACGAAGGTGAATCGAATTTTTAACGCTCTTAAACACGCCTGTTGCAACGATATAATATGTATCATACATAATTATTTCGATCGATCCGATTTAAGGTCTACAGCACGTCAGCACGTACCCGTAAGACACGCGTCTATGCCGTCATGCGATAATGTTGGCGGCAATCGTATTCAGATATTGAACTGTGTATAATACACAAACATTTATAGGCCAACGCTGCAAATGCAGCTGATACTATTGTATTGTTAACCGTAACGACGACTCCGTTGCATCATATCTTTTTCACTCGTTTGAATGTCGCGGTTTTTATTTTATCGCTCGGGAAGTTCCGCACGAGTCGTTCATCTCACGCCGTTATATGTTGGCCTAAAAATGATATATGTTTAAGAAGAAGATAGGTTAAGCCATATGCATAATATTATGATTAATATCAATGATCAATATATTATTATACGTAAAGAAGAACAATAATGAAAATTATTAACTCAAGTCAAGTTTGAACTTTGAAGTTATACCAAATAATAAATTTAATTCATTATGCTATTTTGTGCTTATCTAAATATAGGTATTAAATATTCCGAGAAACATAACAGAAATGTATTGTAGAACCTATTATTATTAAATTATTATAGTATTAGATCATTTTTAGAAACATTTCTATACAGTAAATAATAATGTATATAAAACCATTAAATTTAAATTTAAGCATTTTTGCTTTAAAACTGATAAATTATTATTCAACTAAATAAAAAACCAAGTTATTTTAATAGTTAATTATAATAATTAAGTTCTTATGTTACTTAGAAAATTAATCAACTAGTTAAGTTCAACTTTTTAAAAAGTGTCGATCAAGTCTGTGTTTTTACTAAAATAAACTAATGAAAATTATACCACTTACTTTAGTCATCGACTCATCGTATACAACTTCTGAAAACATTTGAATTTATCATTATATAAAATCTACTTGTAAAATACTTTTTTTTATTTTTTTTTAAACTTACTTTTGACTTCAAAATTATATTTTTAAATGTTAGAAAATACCTATCATTTTCAAGAGTATTTCATCACGAATTCTAGTTAATGTCCTGCCTTTTATTATATTACATGTACAGAATATATAGTGAATCCTCTGATTAGCGGACACTCTGTCACCAAAATGTCGTCTGCTATTCAGAGGGGGTACATTTTTGAAATTCATAATGGTTAAATGTGTAGAATAAAAAAAATATGTGTTAGCCGCTATTTATTTAACTTAACGTTAAATTATAATATTATTATTTAATGTTTTAATGATATATATATTATATATGATTTCAATATTTAAATAAATATAAAAAAAAGGAATGCATAATATACATAAATGCAATTAAATTTAATGTGAAAAATCGGTTTTTGAACGAGTTCGTTGTCGTTATACTTGTAAATAAGCGAGTTTTTCTGTAGTCGTTTTTTCCCATCTAAACGTAGAAAAATATCCTCGTTCCCATAAATACGTCCGCTATTGGGGGGTATCACTGTAATATATGTACTATATTGTAGAATCGGAACGATATTAATCATAATGTACGAGTTGAACTGTATAGTACTTTCTCGTAGTTATAACTATTATTATTGTTGTTCGACGGACGTCAAGATACGATAAACTCGACGTCTGCAGCAGCTGATACACACGACAGCTGAGTCCGTCAATGCCATCCTTTATAGTACATATTATTATTATTATATCGTCTTTTCGCTGCCCCCCCTCCCATTCCACCACAAACGCCGGAAGTTCACTCGCTATCCAATACTGACTGGTACTCGCCATCTTTATACACCTATTTTAATGTGATCACCTACGCTGCGCGACATTCATTATTACGTAAATGAAACGATAATAATACAAATTATAATTGTTTTCGATCATCACATGCATCTGCCGCTAAAATATAAACATAATATTATATTAAATTTAAATTAGTATAATGATATGTATTACTCCAATTATTGGTTTATCTGTATAATACTAGAATAGATCTTTGCAATTGATATTACACGATAGGTATCTAAGTAGGTACTAGGTAGTATATAATATTATGGCCATTTAAATAGGTATACTTATACCGGTCTATAGCCAGTGGTGCACGTGTTTCGTTTCGCCGGGATTTTTTTTCCTGTGCAGACCTATAATTATACAAGCGGAACACTAAGTATTTATTCAATACCGAACAACGTCACACTATAGGTATTGATACATTTCTATTGCATTCAGTTATAAATAATAAAAGTTTGCACGAAATGGTTAGGTATTAAATGATTGTAAAAAGACATTTTTTTCAAAAGTCTATATTTTGCAAAATAACAATTTTTTTGATTTACAATTTTTTTTTTTTAATTTCATTTTAAATAAATACACTTATATATCAAAAAGTTAAAAAGATATTCAAACATAAAATCTTTTTTGTATTATTAATAGCCATACAAAAAAAAAAACAAAAATTAAAAAAGAAAGTATATATATTACATATATAAATATATATATAATAATATGACTAAAATTGTAAAAAAAATACACACTGATTCAGAAAAGTACGATGGCCTCACGTTCTTACAATCTACACACACACATATATATTATATAAATATATATATATATATATATCGTTGACACTATATTATATAAGGTTGTACTTAGAGAGTTCTACGTTTATATTTTTCGTTGCCGTATGTATTACATTGTACACAACAATATATGGGAAACAAAAAAAAATATATATAAATTTAAAATTATCATAATAACATAACCTATACGAAAGGTAACACAATTCCAAAATAACTCTACCTAATTAGTGTATTTAATATCGTTTGTACTGTTCCTCCGTTTAATCTTATTCGTTTTGAATATAATTATATACGTAATATAATATTATGTAATTTATTGATTTGTATTATTATATTTCGAGTGAAAACAAGAGAGAAAATTCCACCAGGATGGGTACATATAATTCGAACGTTAAGTATATAAATATATCATTACGAAGTGTACGAGTTAATAATAATAATAAAAAAATGTTATTCGATATACTATATACATAATATACTTATACCCATCCCCCGAAATTTACCTACCGATAATAATATATAAGTACTTCAAGCATTGCACACGTTTTCAAACCAATTCGCGAATAATACTGGGTTCTAATAAAGAAAAAAAACATTTATTACAAATTCGTATGAAAAAAAAAATGCGCTACATTAAAATTGCTTCTAAATGAATCTTTAAATCAAAAATGTAAGTACATATATGTAAATAGGTATTATATACAATATTGTACATACTGCAATACATATCGTTTTAGTTAAATTATGTTTGTTTATACGTTACATTTGTTGTTACACGTACACCTCAGACAAACAGTGTTAAGTCTAAGCTGCACTGTTGCATACGGATTTTTTTGTTTTTTTTTTATTTTTTTTTTTATTTTCTTAGTTTAGTTATGGACATTTTTTCCTCAAATAATTCATTTTCAATATTTTTTATATCATTATATTGTGTTTTATTATGTTTTATTGGTTTTGAGTGTGCTTTATATTATTGGTGATTGTGTCATATATCCGCCAGCTGTTCTCTATTCGGTTAGGAACGTTTAATCGTATCGGCTCATCACTATTTGGTTTTGGCGTCTTCAGTCGTTTTGAAACCGTTGACGATGCCGTTCGAATAGTACACGACGTTGTCGTGTTCGTTGGATGAACACTTGCTATAACTCGCTCCTTCCACCGGCTGTAAAACAACAATAATTATACATGTATATACAGCCATAAAGGTATATACACAACGGTTAGTACCTATATATGTATATAGGTAAAAATGCGTAAACGATTATATTATTAACGCCACATCAAGGCTGTGCGTTAACGAGTTTGACGATTATTAAGCCTACCTACAAGTTTGTATAAGTAGTCATTATTTTTTTCCATAAAATTTTACTACTATATACAAATAATATTTACACCACGTACTATGAAGCGCAGTTTGATTTTTCAGCACTAAAGGCTACAGAGTATATATAGTTATTCAAAGAAATATATATTCGCTGTTAAACCGAATTTTATAATACAGTAATTTCTCTTATAGAATTATGCAAAATACATTTTATTTAAAAGATTTTTTTTTAACACCTTTTATAAGAAAGGAAAGAGTAATGCATTTTTGAAAATTAAACGAGATTACCTATTTTTTGTGTAAACATAAAAAACAAGGGTTTAACGTTTATAGATGAACGGAATGTTGCAGATAAGAGTTACCCACGAAAGTGTAAGTTTACTCATTTGCCAAACGATGTCCAAAAATTAAATAATTGTTAATAAAAATATGTTTATAAGACATGATTAAAATTATGATTCATACATTCAAAAAATTATCGGATGTAGATTTAAAAGCAATTTAATTTTATAATTATTATTTTTTAATTTTTTAATTTTTTAATTTTGCCTATTTTTTTTTTTTTAGAATATTATTGTGTAAACGGGTTTAAATTTGTCTCGTTTCAAAAACGTAATATAATAAGATATATGTATATATAATAAATAATAGGTAGTGCGTGCGTTGTTTTTCGAGCTCCAACCGTAAAATCTATAAATCTTAAAGTTCAGGCTTTTAAGAAGTCTAAAGTATATGCGAATGACTATATATACACCGAAATCCTTTAAGAGTTTAGGTGCGGTGGTATATATAAAATGTTATATATAGTATACGTGTGGATTCAGAGGAGACGACCAGCTAGCATATATATGTAGTTTATATTCAAAAACAAAAGTCAATGTTGGCATAACGCGTGTTTACGTAATATACTGAATAAGTTATAACGCTCGGCAAGTCTATGTATTATATACTGCACTGGCTTTTGGAATTAAAATATTCGATTAAACGCACATTTGAATATGTTCTATACATATTGAGTATACATATAAATATGTTATAATCCACATACCTACCTATAACATATTTAGAGTATATTTAATTTACGGTAAATGTATGTAATATATGCTTCGAATCACTGAAACCACAGCACAGTCTGTACAATACATATTATATCGATTATATCAAAGATCAATGTATCTAGCTGTTTTTTCTTTTAATATTAAAATCTATTAAAAGTCACCACAACATAACGAAAAACTTTACTTATGTTATACAATAATTTGTTAAAATATTTTTTTTAATAAGTACATAATTAAATAAAATACACAAAGGAACCATATATAGCTCGTATACAAATCTTTTTCGATAAAACGAAATTTATATAGTCATAAAAATATAACGAATATGTATTTATTGTACCTATGTCATAAAAAAATGAATAAATCAAAAACAATATGAACTTTTATTACATATTAAATTAACTTATAATTATTTGTACTTGTTTTTATACGTCATATAAAAATAACATTATATTGGTGTGTAATGTGGTCTTTAAGATTTTGGAATATTATTAACACATTCCAAGGAATGATGCCCACAATTGGATAACGACGACTGCAATAGCTGTGATTTATAAAACCAGACCGGTGGCTTTTAATAAAAAAAATCAACTTGATTGAAGGGGGAAAACTTGAAATTTCAGAAGAGGGAATTCTACAGTAATAAAAAGGCATTTAGGAGGGTTAATTATTTTTGTTTTGTTCTCGTAGTATAGTTTATACGTATATTTCATAATGACAGGAATATAATTGAAAGGAAAGAAGCGAAAATTATTAAAGAAAAAAGGTAATAAAGCGATTTTTTTTATAACGCAAATATTTTTTTAATTCTATTTAATTACCAACAAAAAATATACACAAGTATACTGTTTATTGATTATTAAAAATACAATAGAATATAGTTGATATAAAGATTTAAGATTTAGATAACAAAAATAGTTAGCTTCAAATAATTCAAACTATACCTTAAATCAAACTTATAAAATATAAATACATTATCCTGAGGAACCATTATAACGAATTTCAGGAATGCAATTTGTCTTATTAAAGTTTTTTTTCTAATTAAATTATTTATCCAGTAAAATGATAGGTATAAAATTTTATTGTTGGAAAATACTCCTCTATAAAGTCTATATTTTTGTGCTAGCTTTATTATATGATCCTAGTAATTTTTGAAAACTTTAGAAAAAAAAAATAATCAACACTTTTAATTTGTGAGAAGAAACGTAGATAAATAATGTAAAACTATTAATGCCTTAAGTATATATATATATTTATACGTACTTATTAACAGTATATTGTAAAATAATTTGAAAACCAGTAGCTATAACTCAAAAAATAATGCAGATATTGTAACGTGGTTTTTTACAATGTCAATAAATACCATTCCTACGTAATCAGAAATAGTGAATTTCATTTTATTAAATCAATTAGGTGAAATAAAATGAAAATTAAGACTACCTAATGTTAAATTGAGTTATTTATGTACCTGGCATTATACACGGATAAAATTGAAAATAATAGGTATGTACATATATCACTATATCAATAACCTCACCAGAGTAATATTAATATGATTATTATTTATTAGTAATATTATTTAAGTACTTTTAAAAATATTAATACCAATTATAATTTAAATACAACATATTCAAACTTTTTTCAGATATGACTATATTTGATGTAGACTACAATGGAGTTAAAATTAACTTGGATATAATTAGCAGTGCATAGTGAACATATAGAACAATATTATAAAAACAAATATTAAATACAATTTCAATGAGTAGTGTATCTACTCTTTATTGCGGTTTGGATTAGCTAGCATTTTAGTTACCAAAACTATACAATTTTACCATAATATTATGATGTATTTTTTGAAATAAAAGTTTCTTTTGTTCATTCAAAGTTCAACCGATTTCAAAATTATTTTTCTCCATATTAAAAATAAATATATCACTTTACAAAATACCTACTTGAGAATTTTTAAAAAACTAAATTGGGTATTTTTTTAGACCATTGTAAAAGATAGGCTATTAGTTATCTATTACATTAAAAAAATTGCACTATAATATCTGCATTATTTTTCGAATTACAGCTACTGATTTTTCAATTAATTTAAATACTTATATGTATATTATATGTATAAACAAAATTAAACTTTATTTTTATCTAGACTATTTTTTGACAAGCACAAAATCTAGATCTTCCCCCACTTTCTTCTTGGGAAATTTATCAAATAAATGCTAATGCATAAAGGTATACAATAACAATCGATAAAAGAATAAGGCTAATATAATATTGTATATAATATATAACATAAGAATTCAGACGAGTCAATTATATATACTTTTTCCGTGACATTTAGTGAAACGTATAAAGCACGAGCGCGCGACCGGCAGTCCTTGGGGATAAATAAAAAGTGACTAAGAGATCGATAAAAATATTTCAACGTCATAAAAATGACATCCTTAAGGTTAATAGACCACAGAAACATTTGAAATTACAAGGGCTCTAGTATCTATCTCTCTTTTTTTATATTCCTCGTCATCCGTTCTCTTCCAATTTACATGACCGAGTACTATTTTATTATTTATTCTAGTAACTGTACATAACATACCATACAAGCTCCGTCGTTCGCCGGTCTCCGTTTACCGTCACTGGTGTATTTGGATTTGTAGAAATCTGAGAACAGGAACAAAAACATGACGCCATGGAGGCCTATCCAAACCATGAAACTCTTTGGGTAGTTGCATTCGCGGAACAAGAGTTGGAACTGGTGGACGAAAATGCACACAAATTGCAGCTATAAATATTAGTACAGAAAAAACAAATTTCGATTAATGATCACAACAATAAAATATAATTTATTTTAATTTGAAGTAGATAAATAATTCAAAAGCCGTACCATTTGGAATGAAGTGAGGTACTTCTTCCACCAAATGTATTTTTGGTATTTAGGTCCCATCGCCGACACCATATAATAGAAGTACATAACGATGTGTACGAACGTGTTGAGCAACGCAAAGAAAGTGCTGTGGCCACCTATATGTTATTTAAAAAAGAATTAGAATAATTGTTAACAACAGATATTTGATACATATATATGTGCAGACAAGATATAGAGGTTTAGGGTCTACCGATTGATGCATAAAAGTCACCAGTGGTATTTATTTCTACATTACTTTTACAGTTATATCAACACCATTAGATTATAATATGGTGAGGTGGTTACTTATAAAATATATTTTTATAAATTAACGTATAATGAACCTATGATTATACGTATTATAGGTAGAATTAATGAATATCTACAGACGTCACATACGGTTGAAATAACAGAGTATGATATCAGTATTAGTCCATTAGGATTAGGTACAGGCGAATAGGTGTAGGTATGAAATATATATATATATATATATGCTACCGTATACTACTGTTTATAGTATATCATTAAAACTCGGGAAGGCCGAGTCAGCTCCTGGATCTATGTGATTGATACAATCTTTTTTGCTATATATTGTATTTTATTGCACATCTTTTACGAGTATATTTTCTGTCAATTTCAATATATGTGTACTACAAATTAAAATTACAATAGATGGATAATTAAAAATTAACTAGAACATAATATAGTAAGAGCACATGAATACTTTTAATTCAATTTGAATTCTAACTAAATGTTTGGTTATCACTGTTGATGCTAAATTATGGTTGGTATAACTATGTAAATACTAAATAGTTCCAATAAATAAAAAAAATATTTCGACAAATTGTAAATATTAATAGATAATATATATTATATTAACAAACCGGGGGCGAATTTCATTCCCATCCAGACGCTCATCGGCATGCATCCGTGGTGGATGACATGCAAGGTCGACACTTGTTGGTTCTTTTTCCTGAGTATGAAAAACAACTGAAAAAAAACAAAGCGAAAACGATAAGGCTTTTGTTAATTATATTATATGAAGTTAAATAGGTATAATATATAATTATTATTATTGTGTAGTCACTGACCTCCACGTATATTACCTAATATATGCACACACAATATAGCTATGGTACCCCAACACAATAAAATATATGTATACAGGCCAAAAACATACCCTCCAACCTCAACCCTAATCCTTTCACCATGTATATAGTAGAGAAGGCAATAGCATTGAGTTGTACGAAAATAACACGAAAGCTCGTGTGACATTGTCGATCGATTTTGTTTTTCTTCCCCGCTACACGCCCGCCACTATTAATATATATTATAGTATTATACACGACGTCTGTGAATTATTTCTACTCGGCCGGTTATTTTCAGGCACCCCGACCCAATCATATATATATATATATACACCTAACCAACTTCGGGGTGTAACATGAAATATTTTATAATACGCTGACCACCATCCGATATTCGAAAAAACAATACCATTTCCATAATCTACCATCCACTCACGTATACAACACACAATAATAATAATAATATTAATAATAATAAAAAATAAATTATTAACAGTCACTAATTAAGAGAAAAATTTACCGTGTCGAAAAATTCGGTGAATTTAGAAATATAGTACCACCAGCACGTTTGAGCCATCTGTAAATACAAAGACATGAGCATTATAGCATTATTCTATTATTTCATAAAATTATAATTACAAAAGTACCTATATAGTTGCAAAGCAGTATAGGTACTACTACGATTTGTTAACAATATACAGGGTGTAACGGGACTATTTAACAAATATAGTAACATTCGTAATGGATGTTTGTCAAATAGTCTTGTTACGCCTTATAAATATAATGTAAATATTATATAACTATTATAAGTAATACTCACTCGTAAGGCCATAGGACTATAGGAATAGTCGACCGGTTGACATTTTAGACTGTACGATCCTCCCCAGCCGCTCATCATGTACTGCGAAAAAAAAAACATTAATTTTTGGATTAGGAGCGTATTTTTTTATAGTCGTCGATAAGTCTAACTATAATTATACATTATATGTTTTACGTCAGCCTTCTTAGTTTTTGAAAACATATATATATATATATATATATATAGGTTACATGGTTTTCAAAAAAATAAATAAATAATTGAAATTTACATTAATAATAAAAATTTATAATTAGTAATCTAATCAAAACCAAATTGGATACCAAGACTAATCGTGAATTGGTTCTCTTATTATAATTTATATTACAGTTGAGTTTCAATAAAACAAATTTCTAGAGAGAAAAATTACTTCGATTTATGTACTTTTCGAGTCATTTAACTTGTTCTGCTTATAATATTTAATAATTTGACGTTATATAATATGACTCGTGAAGTGCATTGTTTTTTTTTTGATAAAAAAACTCATTAGATCTTTTCAAAGCATATTATACATATATATATATATATACGTGAAAATATACAATTTAAATTATTATATTATTATCAAATATAATTCATTCATTTTCAAAAAAATAAATAAATAAAAACCACTATTATAATGGACAACAAACGTATTTGGGTCAAATACACACGTTTACAAATTGATTACAAATGCCAATTGAAGCGAATCAGCCAATTGAATTTCAGCCTAATCGCAGTATATTTACTTTTGCCAAACAGTGCTTAAAAATACAGCGAAATAATACACGTTTCGACCCTAACGTTTACATACACACAACATTCCTAATAAAAGTAGTACACCACGTAATCTCAAATATGACATAGCTATTAAAACAATTCCATAAATAAATTAACATAAACGTTCAATAAATACACGTTACATATAAACTAGTGATAACACGCAAAAATATAGATAACATTCAAAGTAAGTTAGTTAGATTAATTAAATAAAGTATGCAAATACACTATAATATATTGAATAATTTCCGAAAAAAGTGTTAAAAGTGATTGAATCAATAAAATTAAATTAAATTCGATGAAAATGCATACGACAATGTTTTTAAACACTCGTCTAAAATAAATAAATTTAAAGTATTTTAATATTAATATAACACTTTATAATTAGGTTGTTAGGTACACGTTTACAAATCACAAGTTTAAAACGTATAAGCGTCTATATTTGTAATACATATCATATATAATACATTTAAATTGTTTAGTTCCTACTATATTATTATAAGTACCTAATAATAATGTAAGGTTAATTAAAATATAATCTCTTTCAAATTTTAAACATTTAGATTTTTGTAAACTTAAGACGAAATTAATATTTTTTTATTCTTTTTAAAGTACTTACATAGTATCTTTAACAGATTTATTCAAATTTATTCAATATGTATGAACTAAGTATGGCAAAAAAATTACTGAAAAATGCATTAAATACTTATATATAGATACTTAGGTAGGTAGTATAGGTACAAATAATAAAAACTAATGAGTTTAAATTTTAGTTTAGAACTAAAATTTGTTATTTATTTATGCTTTTAAATTAAATTATAAATTAAAAATATAAATCGAAAGGAATTAAAATGAAATCGTAGTATGATATATTATTACGATCGATTTATACAACTGATATACATATACCCTAGTAAGTATTTAACCTTGCATAAAACAAGATTCTTATACTCTAATAGATAAAAAGGAATTTTCCTATGTTTTAAGAACATCATTAATTAAATCCAACTTTTATGAAGGTACTACAGATGAATGTCATTGGGGTTAATATAAAAATAGTAAATACAAACAGTCGTTTGATTTGAGAAATAAGATATACTTAATAATAATCATTTCCGATGTCAACAAAATTAATTGATAAATCAAGTAATATAGTTAAGGTTAATATAATTATACTAAACATTATCTGTAATTTTTATAATTTATAAAAATTAGTAAATATTTTAAAATTGAAAAAAATCTATATTTTATATTAGTATTACGAATAATTTCAAATAATACAAATTGTATGGTTATTACCGTTTATATAATAAAAATAACATAGCCAAAGAATAAACTATTGAAAAAATTGAATAAAAACTATTATATTGTCAAAATAAAATAGTATAATTAATTAACAATGATTTAAATTCATGTTTACTGCATATCAAAATGTATTCAAATGGTAATACAAAATAAAAATGCTAACCACGCTTGGTTGATAATAATTTTTCAAATTTTTTAAAAACATTTTTATAGTTTGAAATAAATGTAATGAGTGTTCGTAATTTATTTAATTTATTTTTCATTAAATTCTATAGATTCTATTTTTTTTCCATCAACTTTCAACACGTGAAACGAAAAATTATCAAATTATTAATTAATACTTAAATATTAGTATCTATATAAGATGTATATATTTCGAAAAAAAGTATAAATCAAAAAAAAATTATGATGATGAAAAAAATATGGTTTTATTTATCTGTAAAAGATCTAGTGATAGCGAATAGATATTATAATTATTTCAAAGTAAAAAAATGGATATTATAGCTAAATTTATTTATATAGTAGCACATTAAACGGATTAGATATCTATACCCAGTTAATTATTAATTAATATTCAACTTTTTTTTTAGCAGATACAATAAAAGTCAATAGTTAGAAATTATAAACGTACAGAATATCTATTAACTCTAACAGTCAGTAATACCACATACAAAATATATACTCGTACAAAAATTAAGAAAATAACATAAATATTCTGTAAACACGGACACACTGCAGTGTTTAATGGTCATCACTCATCACCTAATAATTCAGCACCCATAAATACACCAAACCTTCTCATATGACCTAATTTAATAAACTAACCTAATGGCATCCAAGACATTAAATATGATGCTCATTGAATACAATTATCTCTTTAGCACTATACTTTTTTTAATTCACATACGAATTAGTATTTTATATATTAATTTATGCATGGTAATAGTTCTAATTAATTTTCATTAACAAAACAATATCAATTAACACAAAGAGCTTTGTATAAGCGTGATGCCTATAAAAAAAATCATTAGGTGTAATTTACATACTGTATAATATTTAGGTAAATCAATTGTTCCTTGTATGAATATATTTACAGTAGGTACCAAAAACAATTATTTATACTTAGGTACTATTTTCGCTTTTAAAAATTCTTTATAATCGGAACACATATTGACCAAAGCTAACTTATACCTGAATATTATATAGCCTCAACTGAACCGGCCATTTTAGCGAGTTCATTTGTCCAAATTTAAAGAAAAAAAAAAGGTTACGACAGTATGCTCAAAACAATTTAATAATATAATAATTATTATAATGACTAAGCTGAAATACGTCATCACCTTACTTTACAGAAGCATTATGAGTTTTAACTAGTAACATATAACGTTCTAGTTGCATTATATGTTATATAGACGTTAGACTATAATAATTGTAAATTATTTACAAATTATTATTATTTAAAAACATATAGAAAGTGTAATAAGTATAATACACAAAATATACTCAATAAATATTTGTATTTATGTACCTACCCTAAATGTTTACGAAATACAAATAGCACACGAAATTATTATTCAAAAGTACGGTTAAAAATAATATTGTTTTTTGTTTTCAATTGTATCATGAAGGTAAGATTCAAAATGAGGAAACTGAACGCGGAAACGTAAATGACACAAACACACGTTTGAATTATAATTTACGTACCACTAAATTCCTATCACATAATCCATCTACAATATTTAATAATTGGAAAAAAGTGCACGTGGCCGGTAATAGGTACTTACTTCATAGAATATCCAAGCACTGAACATCGTTTGTATTGCATTATAAACTATAAGTACTTTTCTAAGTTGAAAAGGTTTTCGGTTTTCCATCAGTCTTGGCCCGAGCGTTTTGGCGAAATAACCATAGAACAGACAAATAAACAGCGTCGGGAATGGACTAGACAACATTGGCCAGCCGTTTACTCTAGGATCTGAAATAAAAACAATTTTAAATTAAAATTCATAAAATACGTGAATACACGATATTTTTAATATTAATACGTTCGTAAGCAGTAAAATACATTATAAAATAGAAGGCAGACAAGGTATAGTATGTTATATAGTATATAATATATGATGAACCCAACTTTTTTATACTTGATTCGATTATTACACATTGCTCGTAATATATTTTTATTGGTATTACCATTTACCGATCCTTAAAGAAAACTATTTATAGCTTATTTAACTATTTACTAAAAAAAATTCATAAAATAAACATTATTAGTCAATAGTTAGTACCTAAGAACTTATAATATTTATTAAATACTATTATATTAGACAAACATAACTTAAAATATAATATTATAATTATTGTATTTATAATACATTCATAGTTCCACTAATCCACTATAATGTTCATATACCTAACGTATACAAAGAAACCTGAGAACAAAGTTAAGGCATGTTGGTACATATCTATATGGCGAATATTAAAATGATGTTAATTAAAGATCTAAAATGCTCTAAAAATAAATTATTTACATTAGTCTGTCAAATTATTTTAAAATACAATAAAATGTTGTAGTTAAATATTGATATAGTTGTCATACCCTCACATAATACAAATCATCGGCCACGATTTCACCGCAAAACGTGATTATAAAGTCTTAAAAATTATACAATATACTCAATAATTAAGTTTTAAATATGTACTTATTTTTATGGAGTATATTTAGATTGGTATTAACTTAAATAAAATATTAACTATCGATACTTGTTGTGATATGACATAATGTATTGTGGTAAGGTATAGTTTACCTAAAACTAACACTCTAACAGGTCAGTGCCCTCGGATGCATTTTATTCAACTTTTAGTTACACAATGTTTCTATTTAGGGGTTAGAGCCAATAGCTGATGATCCTGTTTACATTTATACAATATAAACTGAATAAGTGATATAATGAAAGTTTAAAAAAAAAAATTAACTACTAAAATTAAAATAATTCAGACAGTAATATTGAATCTTCATTTTGCGTGCAAAACAATCAAACACATAAATTAACATTTCCTTTAATGTAGTAATAAATACCACAGTGTATATATTAAAGTTATTTGTTCTAATAGTTCATGATCTTAAATTTAGGACAGAAGGCCTTGCAGCAAAAGGTGAAATATTATAATGTATTTACAGGAAATACCTAATAATAAAATCTGTAGTATTATGCTATCATATATTTTATGAATTGATTAATTATATAGATTATAAATAAGAATGTTTAATAATATAAATATATTATATTATATTACCTAGGTATAATAATAATATACGTCACGTTGTCATCGATAACTGACTTTCGACAATAATATAGACTCACTGGCTCAGGTCTGAATGCGGTGCATAACAATATATTATCATTATCGAGTACCTACCCAATTTTAACTGGTAACAAGAGTAAATTTTAAAATGATACCAACATTTTTAGGTGTGACTCTAGTTGTTATACTAAAGTTAATGCAGAAACAAATTATTAAAATATTTAACTTGTGTTATTATTCGTGTTAATATAGATTAACGTATTTTTTTCTAAGCGTAAAATTTAAAGTTTATATTTCAGTTATACTGATATAACAGTTAGGTTATAGGTACAAAAACATAAATATGAAGGTTTTTTCTATGAATAATCGTATTTATTTATTTTGTTGGAAAATAGTCTTACCACTTTTAACCATCATAAAATGATTTAGATTTATCTTTAAATTATATTTTGCCAATAATGAAAATGTTTTTTCAATAAAATAAGTTGGCCTGGTTTTTAAACAGGGTGGCTCAGTTTCTTCCTTTTTTACCATATAGCTAATAAAGAATAACAGATGGCCAAACAGAAAAAAATGTTGTTTACTCCGAGTATAAAATCCTAAACAAAACGAAAACTACCAGAAATGGATTTACCAACAGTTCTCAAAAAATATACGAGTATGATACATTTACGATAACCAAGTATAAAATACTTTATCGCGAGTTATATTTATACGTAGATTTAAAATTATTACTTTTACAAAACAAAATTCAATATTTTAAGAATTTTGTATATTGTTATAATAATTATAATTTATTGTATTATACAATCGTTGTATTATTAAAAGTCGTATAAATAAATGTATGTTTAGCTCATAGGAGAAGAACACAAATGTATTCCGGCCTAAATATCTTCCGGCTTTTAAGCTAAATGTGAATTAATTAATCTGTATAATGATTGTTTTGAAAATAATTTATACACATTATTAATTAGTTAAGAGTTTAAGACTCTGGCAGAGATAGGGGTAATTTTTTAAACATTACACAGTTATTGTCAAGGTTATATAGTTAATAGTTTGCTAAAAATTATATTTTTTATAGTTATCGTTTTACATCACGTTGATTAAACTGATAACTTTTTTTGTTTATAGTTATTAACTAACTAGGTAATATTTTTAAATTAAATAAAATATTACAAATACTAATAATTAAATAATTATAGAAAAATAAATCTTTAAAAAAATAAACCTAACAGAATTATGCAAATATTTAAAACAAGGTATTAAAATAAACACAGGTATTAAGTATCATAAACTTTTAAAAATTAATTACAATTTAATTTAGAACGTAACGCATGTCAAAGTCAAATAACTTAACCCTGCCTAATGCTACCTACTAAAGGAATTTATTTTAAATCATAAAGAAAAAAACATAAGAAAATATTTTTTCAATAAACAAGTAAATTTTATATATGAATGCGTGTGACAAAAAAAGGAAACAAAGAATGAATTTTATTTGGATGATACGATTTAAAATCATACCACAATATATCAGGTGCATTCGAGTATTCAGAAATGTACAAAAAAAAAAAAAGAAACAGAAGCAAAAAACCGATAAAAGATTTGTTTGGAAATTTAGAATATAAGGATGTTTTCGAGATTCGGGAAGGAATTTTATGGCGTGTACAATAGAAACCAGAATGCCGATAACAGCTGGAGCTGTCACGAAAGGTATATAACTGGTAGATATACCGTGCACTTTCTACGATATAAGTGTACAAAACCAACATTATAAGAGTATACAATGATTTGCTATAACAAGACTTTTATTCTGGGGTTGCAAGATAAACACGTGCCATATTAACAATTTAACATAATACTTATGAGTTATGATGCAATATGTACTTATCATAATCGATTCTGTAGGGTTATTTCAGTATTTAAATAATTTAGAAACGAAATAGTTTTTTTTAATATATAACACAGTATATTACACCTATGGCTAAAAATAACTTAAAGAAATGTATTTAATTGCTTTAGTACACACTATATATTATATGCATTTTAACGATTTTCACATAATCGGAAACCATAATAATGACTCCGATCGATTTATATTGTCATTTAAATTTTTAAAACATACCTATACAGTATACATATAGCTATTATACCTGTGTGCGGAAGAGGAGCGTTTATTAAAATAAATAAAACATACTCGTTAGAAAAATATTACTTAATGACCTACATCTACACCTTTCTCCTAGCAAATTTTTTCCCCACCGATTACATGGTAGTAATCGCACTTCCTATAGGTATCTACACATATTATCCACCTGTTCTGCCGGTATAACATAATTCTTTTAGAATTAAGGTTTTTTTTGACGTAATACTAAAATCGAAAGTTGATACCGTTAAATGAAAATAATATTTAATTTTATAAATGTACTCACCACTTTTGTTGTCCATTATGTCGTGGTAACTGTCGATAAAGTTTAAGACTAGTTGTGCCATTTTTTTTTTATTATTATTGTTATTTTCTCTTATAGATCTGTCCGATGACTGTAGTAGTTGTCCCAGTAAGTAGGTACTGAAATAAAACGAAAAGTCATATTAATTTATGCACATAACAAGAAACGTATACGGCGGGAGAAGAAGAAAAAACAATAAACAAAGCAACAACAGTTTATAAGTTGATTCGTTCGCAAACCGAACAAACTCACGTAATAAACAAAAAAAAAACAGGTATTCAACGCGATATGATAACAAGATGTTTGAACCAGGAAAACCGCATACATGTAGGGTACAATATTATATTATAAACAGGAAGGACAGGTGCGACTTTGTAATAAACACTTAAACCATTTTTTTTTCATACATTATAAATAAACGCATGGATAATAATAATAATTTAAGTTATAAGTAAGTTTATTACTCTTGTAGGTATTATAATATTAGGCATAGTTGACCTACCTATATTGTAATCAAATCCATATTATTTACATTTCAATCTTCGTGAATTGTATCTAGTAGCATAATATTATATATTATATTATAACGATTAATTCTAAAATTATAAAGTGTAAATCATCATGGTCAACAGCTGTAAGCATAGAACGTGCTAGGCCGATGCGGCAGCAATCGTAAGGAAATTTAAAAGTTCTTCGGGTTATGTAAAGAAGCCATATTATACATTATTATAATATAATATTGTATTGTGTTGTCTGTGCGTGTGTTCGTGTATTTCGCTGTGACGAAGTTATGACTTAATAATATAAGAACTTGATTGATTTTCGTCTAGAATCCGCGTTTTACACAAGGGTTTCGACGCAAAAGCGAACCAAAGTTTTACCCGTTACAGCGATAATATTATTTCGCGAATTGTAAATAATGATTTATGCTATAGTAGTTCAAACGACATTTAAGATTGAAATAAAAAAAAATTAACCAACTTATAAGCTTTCATCGCGCTAAAACATACGTACTTAGTAATAAACTAATAATATAGTATTACGTATAATAATTTATAGTTTTAAAAAGAGCGTTATTACAACTGCTGGTGCGGTGGCACGTGCTAATCGCCGCCGTCCCTGACGATGACGTCACGGCGACGCGTCAAAACACCCGTCGTCAACCGCGGGTATTGCATTTCGCGCGCGCATGTTTTTTTCATAATATATGGCCATCTTTCAAATCGAATGTAATATAATAATTGCAATTCGACCCACGTACACCATCACCACCACCACATCAACTGACGAGAGAGCATATTATACATAATTCAACTCGCAAACGTTGCCGGTTCATCAGCCAGAGGCGTGTACACAGATATCACCGAGTGGGGAAGGCAGACGAAATATACGTACAGGTAAAGTATTTAAAGTACTAATCCTAAAAAAATGGAAAAAATCTTATTATATTTAAAACAACAATATGCGTAAAACGAGAATCGAGCCCGTCGAAACCGAACACACGGTAACAATCCGATGTTACGAAACCTGCTATAATCTGCAGAGACAATCGTGAAACCGATCTTACAATATACTATAAACATAAGCAAAAAATAAATTAAAAAATTAACTTTACCTTATTTCACAAAATAAGTTTTTTTAAAACGCCGAGGTAACCGATATTATTCCGAAACACAATAGTCCGGTGGCGGCAGTCGAATATAATAACCGTATTAAAAATATTGTATTATAATATAATGCTTATTTTGATTTTGATTTTTTGATGTGTTTCATGTCACTGTACGCGACGACGACGACGACAGCGGCGACGACGGCGGTAACGTCGAACGATACGCACGAAAGCCACGCGGTTGACTGGACCGATACCGTGGACGATTATTATAAGACCACTATTGCGGCGGCGGCGGCAATTCCGACACCGTGTCGTCGTCGTCAGAGGCGGCGCGCGCGTGTATGTGTGGGAGTGGGAGAGTGTGACGGCGGCGGTGACCGGACGAGATAACTACAACTACTACTGGCCTTTTTTAGATGGCGAGTGGTGTGCGTCGGCCCGGGAGAGAGTGAGAGAGAAAGATAATGAGAGCGACTAACGAGTGAGAGGGGACGAACACCGTGTAAAAATCCTTCTCAGCACCGGCAACGAATGTTTTATTATGTATAAAGTCATATTATTATTATTACTATTATCATCATCGTCGTCGTTTTTTTTCTACCCCTTAAAAGAGGTATCCTCACAGTATTTTAAAAGACCTGCTCGTATATTATAGAAGACGATCGGGGAGGAGATCAAGAGAGAAACCGCAATACCCCACCTATTGACGAACGACCGTAGTAAATATAAACGCTGCTGCTGATGCAGAATTAAAACAAAAAATATATATAAATACATATAACACGATAATAATTATAGCAATACGAATTTTAAAATAAACACCACCCAACTGTGTATATACTCGTATAAATTATTATATAATGGGATACAATGTTTCATTCAAATCTTTTTTCAGTAGAAAGGTGTAGAGATTATCTGCGTTATTAAATACATACGTTTCATTCATACTATCGTCTACACGACAATTATTAATTATTTAAATAACCATAATGATGATATATTTTTTTTAAATTGCCAATATATTTCGGTTTGTTGTCATTTTATTACTATGATACAATGATACAGTAATTACATAATATATTACAATATTTAAGTACACGATGGGATTTAAATCTCAATTCTTCATTAGGTAATAACTAATAAGTAAAGTTATTAGCGAACATTAGTTGATTAATTTACAGAATACAATAACCAAATACCAAAAATAAAAATAATACTTTTTGAAATTTTATCAAAATATTAGTCAGGTATTCAAGTCTATGATAAACATGACTAAATTGTGTATCATTTGTCAAAACATACTTGATTTAACGTTCAATTATAGCATACCGGTATTACAATATATTTGTTAAATATTATCTAGTTATTTAACTATTTCAGTTTTTTAACATATTTTTAAACCATTTCTTTTGATAAATACATTTTTATAATAATAATAGTGCCTAATGGTTCATAGTAATCGTAAAATATTAATTAAGTACATTTTGAATTTTAAAGAATTCGTGTTCATGAAGTAGACCCTAAATTTTAAGGGTCGATTTTACGCAACATGTCGACTTAGTTTATTTTATTAAAAAAATGTGCTTATAATTAGTAAATTGATTTTTAAGTTTTAAATTAATATCTTGATTTTTATTTTTTGTCGGGAGGGAGACGACTTCTTGGACAAATAATTTTCAATTTTAAGAAAAATTGGTAAAAAATATAAATAAATACCCATTCAAGCTGATAATAACTTAAAAGATAATAAAATTATTATAATATACCGTGCATATTTAAACATAGACAAAATATATTGCATTGTTTAATTGTAGATTTTATTATAATTTTATAAATGCATATTCTCAACGTAAATTAATAATTAATTATTTATTTTAAAATCCTATAGTAATTTAAACTTAACAATATTTATTGTTAATATTGATAATAGCTGGTTGTAAGATTATTTAAATAATACACAACTCTTTCATACTTTTTATAAATAATAAATTAGTGAAAAACATAGTTTAACCGAACCAACAGCATTATGCTATTCGAAGCCTTGATTTAAATTACTATGTTAATTCAAAATAATAACTCAATAACAATAAGTTAGTAATATCTAAATCAGCAGCGGCCACTCGATCTCGAATAACTCCCAATATGATTATTATTATTACTGTTGATCTTACGATAATTATAATTTAGTTAATCGGTTATCATTAATCAATATACCGTTCAAAATATGAAACTTGTGCCACCAGACTTACCAAATTTATTTATATACATTGCATACATAGGTCGAGCCAAATTATTATCTAATTCATCAAACCCATACGATTTGGGTATATAACTCTAAACTATCCAAAATGTATCAAAATATCCAAAACACCAACTCAATAATCACTTTATTAATAGTTCATAATTCTCGACAACGAAAATAAAATGAATAAAAAATATCAAACAAGAACAAGCTGAGTAAATAAAATAAGTACCTAACCTAGCCTACCTACTCCAATAAAATTAAAGCTTTACAAATAATATATAATATGTTCGTAGGTACTACCTATTACTTCATTATTTCATTATAGGTTTTAACTTTTAAACAAAAATTAAAAAGGAGAAAAATATTTTTATAAAAGTTAAATCATTTAAAAGCCAAATAAATATTTAAAAACTATACAATTTACGTGCAATGATCTATAATATGACCCATGTTATCAAACGTTATACCAAGTTCAGCTAAATGTATAAATAAGCGTCGTTGCAATCTATAAATATTATAAATGTAATGTGTAAACTGTAAATCTTATACTAATTAGACTAACACATTCAATGCAGCCATCAATAGAGAACTATCTCGTTTATGACTTGTAACAATATCATTATGTTATTCCCATATGGTAATGTATTAAATTAATTAATATCAAAATAGTTGTTTTAAAAATTATAATATACTTGGCATAAAACACTAATTTTATTTTATAAATGTACCCTCTGATAAAATTACTTAACAGATCAAACGTGTAAGTTTATGTTTATTGTATAATATAATAATATATATTACTTTAATCAAATATATGCCATCATATACAAAACATAAAAACAGCTTTTTTTATTTGTATACAAAATTTGGTCAAATTTGGCCAAGGTATTTTACGGGGTATTTTAAGCCACATTTACAATTTAATATATTAACATAAGAGCATAATGTGTTAGCGTATGTTAGGTACATTATAATACAATTTCTAAAATAAATGAAAAACAATAATGTTATACACCAATTAATAAAACATTTAAATTTGAGATCTTTACAGAGGGAAGTTTAAAATAACTGAATGTCAATATATTATGCCTTTAATTAGTATATTCAATTTAAAAATCAGGTGTGTTAGTTGAATTATGAATGTTTCATATGACTGAATAGTGAATTGTTCAAATAGTAATTACAACTAGTACCTACTGTTGATAAGAAAATCCATATATATTTGTTTAGTTAAAATATGTTTCAATAAGTAGTGATAATCAATATTGTAGTACATATAAGTTAATATAGTACTGTATCTATAGGTACATTAATATATATAGATAATGATATTTTATGTAATTTTTAATAAAATAGCATACTACAAAACTATTTTTATCGTCTAGTATTTAATATACATTAGGTATTATAGTCTTTTATATTATTAAGGTGAATATTTATTATTAAAAATTTAATGTTTATAAATAATATAATATGCAATATTAATAACAAATGAAACAAACAAAAATAACAAATAATATAATATTTATGCAAAACTATAAGCACTGTAGCATTCCAGAAAATAAAAAAATTAGATCTAAAAGTTAGATTTCTAAAGATAAGGCAAAGGATTTTGTTAAATGTAACTAGGTATACAATCAAATAAAGACATCAATAAACTCGTTTACAACAAATACAAAAGAAAATTAAGATAAATAAAAAATACTATACAATTATAGTCCAATTATCATGAAACAGAAAGTACGAATAACTAATAAAACAAGAAATAATATATATCGACTCAAAATAGGTACACAGATTTTACCCGCGGGTACAATGAATAAAGAACATAAAATACATTAGGTCCAATTTAGGGTGTTTCGGAGTCAAAAATCTAACACTGGGACTTAATAAAGACACGATCAAACGATAAGCAATACTTTGTATTAAAGAAATTAAGTTAAATATTATTTTGAAAAAATAAATAAGTTTTATTATTAACTTTTAATTCATCTAAACAAGCAAAAAAATTACTGTAGGCCAATGACCATGCAACTGACGATGCAAAAAAAAAAAATAATAATAATTAACATTCGCCGTGCATTGTAAAGGGCAGGCAGGGGCCAGTAGCGTAGCCAGGATTTTTTTAGGGGGGGGGGGGGGGGGTAGTAATAAAATAAAATAAATCTACAACCGTGGTAAAATAATAAAATAATTGAATGATACTGATTATTGATTAATATCACCAAAATACGGTCGAAGGGGGGGGGGGGGGTTAACACCCAAGACCCTCCTCTGGCTATGCCACTGGACATAAATGCACGGAAAATAATTTACAATAATTAATTTAAAAATATTTAAAATTTTATTTATTTAATTAAAATATAGGTTACCTGCTTTATATTTATAGAACTTCTAAAAGATACTTAGTTTAGAAGGAATTTATAATTTAATACAAGTATAAATACTTGTAATGTAAAACATAATTTACCTAGTTAATTTCTTTAAATATTGTTGTTTGCATACGAATTTATTTAAAATACAAAACAAAATTAAAATGTTATAAGATGATATAGTTTAATTGATATAGGGGAATGTCGCATACAAAATACTTTTTTTTTTAAATCGAAATAAATAAATAACGATAATTTCATTTAATTATCCGATTCAACTTTAACTTATTAGAATGTATATACTGTAGTAAAGATCGTCAGTTATTTTAGTCAAAAAATTGTAATGACCTCTAGAAGAAACAACGGTCAGGTAATATTAAAATTTAAAATTATACTAAAAATAGTAGAAATTGAATTTTATTTCTACAGTCGGGTACCTACATATAGAACACGACGATTCTGCGATCCCCACACGACATTGCCATCGACCTGTGTCACACCTATGGCAGAACGTCGTGTGAGGATGTGTAGAAGAACCGATTTTCGTTGAGTCGCAACGCAATTTCTCGTTATAGACGGAGTATATAGACTATAGGTATTAGGTATCCGTATTTACCACATACCATGATTGAATTATTAGGCATTGCAGCATTTGCAGCGACCATAATGTAATATTTTAAATTACAAACATAAATTTAACATAAAATCACAAATATTAAATAAAATATACAAAAGTTGTAGATAACTATATTATAAATATTTTAAATAATAGCATGAAACTAGTTTCAAAATATAAACTTGACGTAGCGAATAGTATACCAAACAAAAAACTAGTTATGACAAAATTATCATAACATGCCAAACAATTAAAGAAATAAGAAGTACTAATAAAAAAATCCGTACAGTATACACCAATATTGCGCACAAATTACTTTGTCAACCTTTAAGATTTAGTGATGATCTATTATAAATAATATAATATATATTTTCATCAGTAAACGAAATCGATTTACTATATAATATAATATAATGGTAATTATTGTTATTTAGTAGGAATAGTTTTTCAATAATTATTCAATGTAAATTAGTTAATAAATATAATACATAGAGTACCTATAAAATGTTGAAAATTCACTTGAAAAACCAATTTTTAGAATAAGATAAGCCATTATTTTAAACCTCGGTTTAAAGTATATAATATAAATATAATAATATACTTGACCATAATTACACTATTATTTCACACTAATATTATGAAGGCGAAAAAAGTTATAGAAATTCAGTATCAAGTTTTTGTAAACTTTACTTCTTCTCCAAAAATAAGTTTGAAACACAATAATGTATAGTCGTAGTAAATAAAACGTGAAGCCCTAAACAGAAAATAATCGATGTGCAAACAATTTAGTATCAGCCGTCATACGTCAACAATTCGTTGATTATAGGTATACATTTATAGACGTATAATCAATGTTATTTGTATTCCACTTAAACGAAAAAAATATTAAATATTCTAGTTAAATGTCATTGGAAGTTCTTTTCGATTTCACCGATATTCAAAGTTAAAGCTAAAATGATTTTTTTTATATAGTCGAAGGTAAAGTAAAAACCAATAAAAAGTATCTATAAATGGTTTATGACGTAAATAATCCGTGCTTTAACTAATCTTCTTGTATTTAATCTTATTATTACTGGATGCTCAACTAAAATATTCGTGAAATTTACTTGACGCTCAAGTAAAATTTAAACAAAATTGGTTATCTACTTATTTACATTCATGTTATTAGTTAAATAATTTAATATTTTAGGGGTAGTTAGTAAGTTATAAATATAAGAAACATTTAGTATGGCACGACATTCTGAATTAATAATATATTATGAAAATTCTCATATTATATAAACCTATAAGTAACCAAAACTGGTATTGACTTATTAAAACGTTTATTTATTTTTTAATATATTAAATTATTATTAATGAAAATATAAAATATTATAGTATACACAAATAAATATAAAAATGCAATTTGAAAGCTACACACGTTATAGTATATTTTGTTTAAGTAAATATTTCATTATAGTGTAATACCTATAGTGCACAAATAAATTGTATTACATAAAGCAGTTATTATCTAACATAATAGCAATTACTTTATTCTAAAATGAAAAAATTAAATATATTAATTATATCTCACATTTAACAGAAAAATTGTTACTATAATAATAACCTTGACAATTAAAATTATTTATTCAAGGACAGAAATAACAAGTTTTGGATAAACTTGTGTACATAAGCCCCATAATATAAGTACGAAAAACCCATAACAGGTTAAGGTCCAAAACGAATGTTATTTAAACCTTGATAGACAAGTTATATAAACCTAATACAAACTGAATTAACACCGCACTCCGTTCAATATTATATCTACCTAACATCTGAGATCCAGTCTAATTTTTAATATTACATTGTTTTGGATAATATAAAAAAACTGCATGTTTTAATGATTAAGCAAAAACAATTGGTTAGGTATTAAACCCTGTATTAAATAATAATATAAATAGCTCTTGTTTGTATTGCTTTATAATAGCAAATATATTTAAAAAGTTCGTATATTATTGTAGTAACTTAATTACTATTTTTACGAAAAAAAGATTAAATGCGTAAATATTTAATAAAACGTGTATATTTGATACGCATTACAAATATAGACTTTTATTTAAAAATATTTTTAAATTACGACATATCAATAACTATTCTAAATACATCCTAAAAATTGTTTAATAAATTAAAAATTCTTGGAACTATAGGTATTCTTATATAATAAGTACTTTGTGAGGAAGTATCTTTACAATCATTTATGGTTAAAACTCCATTCAAATTTATTTTAATTTTATATTGGATGGTAGTTTAATATCCAAAACACAAATAAATATTAATTGCGAATTTCAAAAATATTCAAACATTAAAAACAATGACAATAAGAAAAACTTTAATTTTAAAATTATACATAAATTGTATACAATAAACCTGCATATTTTTTTTCGTAGAACAATTGAATTATTTTACATTCAATTGACCTAGTTTAATATTGGTCCTAGATTATGTTTAAATGGTACGTAGTGCAGCTTGGTATAGGTAAATAAAACATTAATAAATAATTAATATTATGTAAGCATACATAACTATGGTAGGTACCTACTACCTATAATTTACTTCTAATCAGTTTTTAAACGACACTAAATTGTAACTCCAACAAATTATCAAATTTTTAACGTACTTTTCATTTTAACAAATATTACTATTAAATAACGGGGAAAAACCTGAAGAATTTTAACAATACAAATTTTAAAAATATATTGTTTATAATTATAATATAGTAGCTAAACAATAATAATCGTGTTAATATATTATAATAAATTATAGGTACACTGATTTGTTTTATATCAAATCCCATAGACTAAAAGTCGGTAATTGTCAAAGAAAAGTATTTGTCAGACAACCAATGACGAACCAGCTAACCGGCTTAATAGTTAATAGTGTTACGACCTACAATTTTAACTTTTAAAAAATTTCGAATATGTAATTCTAAACACAAACGCAAGGAACTTAATATATATATATATATATTATATACATATATATTTTTTATCTTGAATTAAATCTATAGTATTATAAATATCACTAAAATTAATATATTATATACATTGTAATGTTTATTAAAACTTGATAATCCTAGAGCCTAAAAACGTGCATTTATTAATCTATGTTAGAATCTTCTACAGAATTCAGAAAATGTAATGTTGATGATGCTAGTTAAAGGTATTTAATACTTTGGGACAATTGTGTATGCCTGTTGATAATTTCGCGGCTATAATCATTACCAATAAACAATAACATAATTGTTTTCATATGAATATTATTTTGTCATTAGCCAACAATAGAAATTACTATAGGTAGTAGATATTATACACTAGATAAGGAATACCATTACCTTTAATATAGTGTATACTTTATTTATTTTATATTCATTATTCACATTAAATTAATTAATAATTGCATAATAATAATAACCACCAATTATGATCACGTGTAAATTAAACACATATATGTGTTTAACGTGCTATTGTGTATTTGTGTTAATAATATAAATTAAAACATCGAATACTTTACATTTATCTTTATTGGTTATTTTTCGTTCAAATAAAAAAGTCTTCAAGCATTTACTTATTTAATATGAAAAAGGTCACCAACAACATGGGTATTATGTAATTGTCTTAAAAACGTTGAATGGTTTTTGTAATATCACTTTTTCTCGAAAAATTTAGAAAAAATAAAACTTAAGGCATTCTATTTTTAACAATATTAATTTTATTTTTAAATTTTAAATCAAATAAGTAGGTAGTCCTAAACTACAGCACATTTTTATGAAATATTTATTTAATTATTATATTTACGAATAAATGCTTTAATATAGCATTGATGAGATTTTTTAGGAATTTATAAACAGTAGATTTTTTTTAATTATATCCTAATAATAGGTACTATTTTTAGAAATGTATTTCAGTTGAATTTGTAGCTTTGAGTATTAAGCACCGACATTTTAATTCAAGTTTAATGCTTTAATGATAATATTATATAGGTATTAGGTACTTATTCAGAATGCATTACATTACTAACCGTTACTTCATTACTATAATGATTTTTTTTTTAATTTTAATATTCCTTAATTATTTTTATAAAAAACTTCAAATTTGAAATAATTCTATAAAACTAATAAAAAAATTATTTTTGATCAGAATCGTTAAATAAAATGTTCAGATTTATAATTGCATTCAAATGTGTAGTAAAAAAATACATTAATACACCACTAGCATGTGCTGAGATGAATGAAGCAAGATAAAAATACAAATTTGAACTTAAGATACTTCATATCCAACTTTTTCAAGGCGAAGATTAAAATACCTATTGACAAAAAATAATAATAAATAAGCAATAACTTCTTACAAAAACCATTTTAACAAATAAAAAAAATCCGTTATTATTTAATCGCTCATTGTATTCAATCTAATTTTAATACTACACTCTAAAAAATAAATACATATAAAGATATAAGATAGAAAAAAGAAATCTTTAACAGTCTTAAAAGAATAATAGAAATAATTTTAAAACAGAAAATGGACTAATCAAATTTTAACAGTTACCTATTGATTTTAAACTAAAAACAAGTATTTCATTCTTAAATTTTACAAAATGTTGATGAAAAAGGGTGTAGATTCTTTATGTATCCATTAATATGTCACTGAATAAATAATAACTACCTACTCATTAATTAATTGACTTAATCTAATAAAATTCAATAAAGTTAAATTAATAAATTAAATAACTAGCACCAAACTTAATATAGAGGTCAATAGGCAAACATTGTCAGTACCTACAATATTTGATGAAATTGAAAACTAAAAGGGGATCAATTAGACATTAATTATCTTTCTAATTTGGCATGTAATTATAATATAGGGAGTACATGTTTTAGATTGGGTCAAGTTTGTTATGAATGACACCTAGTAAGGTATGTAAATATTTGATTCCAATATAATATATGTAAATATATTATTTTATCATAACAACAAAAATTAGCATATACAAATCACTCCCTAATCCTTATCGTTTAAAAATATCTGTAGTTTTAATTTCTGTTTAAAATACAAAATATATTGGTTCAATCCGATAAAGTAAGTAAAATGTTTTCCAACATTTTTATAAATTTAAATTTAAATAAATAGTACCTTCACAAATGCTTCCTACTTTAATTTGTAATAGGTATTAAGGTAATATTCAATTTTTTAAATGTAAAACTGTAAGTTTTAATAATAAAGTACTTATTTTAATAGATAATAATTAGGTATTATCAAATATAGATATATAACATGTCTATATATTAGATGATAAGTATATTAATATAGCCATATAGATACAACTAATAAGATTTTATCATACATACTATATTCACAACTTACTTTTTAAAATGCCTAACTATTTATCTAAATAAATCAAATACTATTACAAAGAATATCAGTAATTGATAAAACTAGGTTGAGATGCCTCTTCAGATTAAAATTAATTAACAACTAATATGTTTATCGAGCATGAAGTTATTACATAATCAATTTAAATTGTAATAGAAACAAAATATACATTTACAGTTTTAAACTAGGATATTAAATGCCTACCTATATACAATATACCAAAACAGATGATAACCTAAACCAACAATCTGGATTACAGTGTACCCTTTATAAAATGTGGAGAATTTATACGGCTTAACAAAAATTTTTTTTATTATAACTCCTCAAAATCAATATACCTACAAACCTCAGAAAAAATATTTATTTATGAATTTCACCAAAAATGCAATTGATTATTAGCTAGTAAACTATCATTTGTTGACTGCTTGCACATTTGATGTGAAGAAAATTTGTGATCAGAAAAATGTTAGAAATTAGAATTATCATTAGAAAACTTTATTGAATTGTCATCAATATGAAATATTTTTTATATAAGCTTTAAAATATGTACATTTGTTATATAAATAGACACATAGTTATATAGACTGTAAAGTTATTACCACGGTTATTAGCTTGCTTAGGTATTACCAGCTAAATAAAAACTGCAATAGGATATCCTAATAATAACAATAACAGCACATTTTTAATACAATTACATCTATAAAAATAAATGTATTGGTACCTATATTTAAATATCAGTTTTATCCACTAATTTATTATAATTATCTAACAAAGCTATGAGTTTATTTTGCATGTTGTCCACTATTGGACTTGCGATTCATCAATGGGTTCTAGTGTTGGGTGAAGGGTGTATAGAGAATGAGAATACTACAAGTAGTTAGACACATACACGACATTTTTTATCATACTATAGATCTTAACCATGAATTAAGTTTTATGTGGTGTGGGTGATACTGCTATTCAGTAAAACCGTGGTAAAGAAGGGAGGATGATATTCAAACACCAAGGTAAGGTGAAAAGATTAGGTACCTATTGTGTATTTACGTGCAATATTATTTTCTTACCTAAAGCAGATAATTTTAGGGTGAACAGATGACGTTTTGCAGTGGCGTCTACAACACGTACGATCCGGTTACCGGACAGCGTTCAGTGGCGGTCATATCTTGGCTAGTCAGAAAAAAAAAGCCAAGTGATCTGTCGGCTGGTAGTGTAGCTGCTGGACGGGTGAAAATTGAAATTATATACCGGAAATAAAAACAATAAATACACCGACAAGGAAAAACGACTTTGTGCACACGTGTATCCGGTCGTTACGATACGGTAAAGGCGTTTGCGACAATCGATAGGTAATAAAAATCAATGCGCACGGACCGCAGGCGTTTAGTTTAACAACTCATTTTTTTCCTTAAAATTTATATTAAAAACCTAGGTATAAAAAAAAAAAATTATTACACTAGTATTTTTAGTATAAAAAAAATTAATATATGCACACTCGCGCGTTAGATTTTTGCCGGTCACAAACCGGACGCGACGAGATCAGCAGCTCCGGAGACGACTTTTATGGGCTTTCCCACTTTTCGTTTCCTGTTCGATCTCTAGTCGCCGCGGATCCCGTCTCGATCTTTCTCCCACGCACTGCCCGATCGGTCTATGACGGTCAGACATGCACACACAACACTGTGACGAAATTTAATGCACGCGAAAACGCACACACACGAGACAACACACACAAACGCGTGTAAATACACTCGCCCGCGCACACACACAACCGCGTACGGACCGTGCTGCCGTCTTATCATCAACCGCATTCGGTGCGCCGCGGTTATCACACCGCTTTCTCATGGAACAAACCGTGGTGCCGCCTACAACGACGCCCGACGAACCCGGCGTTTATAATTCTCGCCACGGCTCGTCGTGGTTCCCCGCTGAAAAATCATAATATATAATAATAACAAATACTATTAATATTATTATTATGTTTACGATAATAACTGACACCGACGACGCCGATTGATGCAGCACTGCCGCTATGGTGCCACAGACAAAAGACGATTGTATGGCGCCTACAACGGGCGAAGATCGTGTAATGGCGCTATGGCGTTCAAGAACGGCATACTGAGGATTGACGCCTCCATGTTTTGGCCTCTTAATATTATTTCCATAAAAAAAAAAAAAAGATAGAATGAAAAATATATTTTATGCCGTAAACATATCATTTTAATATTAACATAATTAATATTTATTTATTAAAATAGTAAATATTTGTATTATACTAGGTAGCATATTATAATAAATTTGAAGCAGTCCCGATTTATCTGTCTAAAATGGGGCAAATAGATTCGTTACATAAACAGAGAATACCATAAAATTAATCTAAATATTTTTAAAAGAAAAAAATTATGGGTACCTAAATATTTTTTTAGATTTTTGTTCCCGTATGAAAAGCTTATGAATATTTAACCTTGTATCTACTAAATTTTTATGACTGCTAAAAAAATGAAAATTTTATTCGTTTTTAACTAGAATAATAATTTATAAATTTTCGTGATTTTGACAATTATTGTCAAACTTCATATATTTATAAAAAAAATCATCTCTATGTATCTTTAATATTTTGAAATAGCTATATAGTAACAACTTATGAAGAACCTTATATTTTTACCCACTGAAAAATGTTAATTGATATTTTTTCAAATATCAATAATGAATAAGTAACTCAAAAAAAGTAAAAATATTTTAAAAATTGTGTCATGAATAAAAAACATGATATACATATAAAAAAATAGTGAAAATTACATGCGTATCTGCCGTTATTCGTCATTTAATTACACCACAAAATCGTTTTTTGTGAAGTTCATATTTTCAAATTATTTATCAACATTTAAAACTCAGATGCTCATAAAAAATATTTATGTAAATATGTTCAATTTTTTTATTTATTTCAAATTTTAACAACTTATAAGTCGCAACTTATATTAAAATTTCAAATCGATTAAATATGTAAATATGTAGGTATATGATAGTTAAAAATTGTATTAAATTAACTAAATAGGTATAAGGTATATATAATAATTAAACAAAGTAATTTGTAAATTTCCATGATATTGACGAAATTTGTGAAAATTCTAACTTAAAATGCTCATAAAATATTACTGTGGATTTTCACTTAACTATTTTTATTTAACTTCCACATAAAGAAACTATATGATTGATTATAAATCTCGAATAAAATTTTCAAGTTTTTAAATAAAGTTAAAACGTTTTATCGACATCATATAGATGAATAAAAAATTGTAACTTTCAAATGTTTTTAAATAGCTCAAAAAATAAAGATCGAATAAATACTTTGAAAATTATACTGTGTATAGAAATGCTATAGTTTAAAATTTGATGAACATTTCAACCATAGACTTATAATATAATATATAATATATATTATAAGTCTATGTACCTCTCTACCTATATCATAGGTCGAATTAGAATTCTGTCTAAAAGTTCGACAAAAAAAATACTGGTAAAATAATTCTTGTAAAAAAAATTCAATATTTATTTTTATACAATTATATACCTACCCAGTACCCAATATGCATGTCTTTTTTATTAAATCTTGAATATTTAATAAAAATCACAGTTTGATTTTACGTTTCTTAATAAAATAACAATTTAATCTAATAATTCACATTAACTTAAAATATAATAAAAATAAAAATGAAAACCATCATTATTCATATTATACTTCAACTATTTCGAGATTTGTATAAAAACTAAACACTTATACTATACCAAATTACTATATTAAATTATTATGATATTACTATATATATATTATATAACATATTTAATTACAATAAAATATAATTAATACTCAAAATCAATATTAATCAATCACAGTGAAATTTCCATAAAACGAAGTCGAATAAGCAACAAAAAAAATTCGTAATATGGAGGAATTCGTTAAATGGAATATTACGTACTTATTCATTAACAATGAAGGTCATAGTTTTTAAAAATATATCGTAAAATGGAACTATATGGAAGTTCGTTTTATGGAATTTTCACTGTATATCGCAATAATTATTAGTGTTTGGAAAAATAAACGGGCCCGCGATTAAAATTGATGAACGTGTATAGCCACGTAGATACTCGCTGGCTTGTAATAAACAATGTTTTTCTCGTCGTCTTGGAGATTTTCGATATCGTCTGCCGGTGACCGACGATATTCTAAATATGTTTATTTACAATCTAAATTGCAAGACGCGTGTGCACGATCATATTTCCGTACATTAAAATGGCATCCCAAAACAACACTAAATCGTTCTCGTACAACGTATCCCAGCTATTGAGATCACTGCTGGACCAGACGAAAGCCATCGAAAGAGTAATGAATGAAGCAGACGAGGCTGTCAAAAATATCAAACGCGATAAACAACTCGTGGTGGATTCTGGCGACGTCTCGCAATCGGCAAAGGGCAACGAAATAATAAGGAATAATTTCGGCGAGCTTGTCGGCTGGCTCGATATGGATGAACAATCACTCCCGATACGATGCGCTCCCCGTCGTACTCGTCGTCTTACCGCGGCGTGGCGAAGGGTAAAACGCGTTGTGTCGGGAGCGTGTTGCATCCGTCGTTAAAAGCGTCCGGAGTTGGCCCCCTTGGCCGAGGGCATCGTTCACGTGACGACGGCGACGAAGAAAGCGGAGGGGAGGATACGAGAAAGTGCACGGACGGTGTCCGGCGGTATGTCGCCCGAGCACGTTCTCGCGATCACCTGCAGCGACGCGACGGGTTTGCGGTCGTCGTGAGCTCGCGGTCGCCGTGATGCGTTCGACCCTCTGGCGGTTGTGCGGGCGCCCGGTTGTCGAGGTCGCGTGGAACGATGGATGACGGAGACGCGGTGGCTAGATGGTACCGACGCGGGCAACGATCCCGCCCCGGCGGTACCGAAGACGACGGTGATGATGACGACTAGTAACGACGGCGGCGGTGATTATCAGTTCGCGGGGTGAGTTTATAAAGGAGTTGGGAACGCGGAAGTCAGCGGTGCCGGACCCGTGGAATCTCGAGGTTCCAGGGTTCGGCGGCGCGTGTGACTCCGACGGCGGCTACCGGAAGCGGACGCGTCCGACGAGTTGCCTGCAGGAGGATTCGCGGAGAGTATCAGGACTGCGGCGCG
Source organism: Rhopalosiphum padi (assembly GCF_020882245.1). NCBI lineage: Eukaryota > Metazoa > Arthropoda > Insecta > Hemiptera > Aphididae > Rhopalosiphum > Rhopalosiphum padi. The sequence goes on along the minus strand of NC_083598.1, from coordinate 2,036,280 downwards.
TATTGTGGCGCAGTTCGCTGACTCTCTTTTTCGTCCTGTGGGGCAATACCGCCGGCCGAGTCTCGCCGCCGGTTCCGCAGCTCCAATCCATAAGCTCTTCCCGTGTTCCGGTCCGCCACCGCTTGTCGCCAAAATCGTCATATCCGATGTCGTAGCGCATAACATCGCGCACTAGCTCCAAAATCTCCGTCTACCGTCGCTTCCCTGCGACCGAGCCAGCCGAGCCTCGCCATCCGTTATGGTCGACGCATCACGCGCCCGAGTTAACGAACCCGTGACACTCGTCGTTTGCTCGCAGGTCCGGTCGTGAGAATGTTGCAGAGGCGACCAGTGGCCATTAACTTGCAATTTTTCGCACCGAAAACGCCATCTCGTATCCTCCCCCCCCCCCATTATTCGTTTATTGTGTCGTCCTGTCTGATGTTTTAATTTTTTTTATTGTTTTTCTTAAAGCTATATTTTGCTACTTTTTTTTCTGATTTATTTTTTATTATTGTTATAAGCCACTTTTGGCATCTTTTGAAAAGCCATTTTGGCAACTTTTTTTCTAATCAAAATTTTTTGGCTACAATATATTCATTTTTTTTTTTGTTTCTTTATCATTCTAAAAGCCACTAGAATTATTTTTTTCCTAATACATTTTGTTTTTCTCTGTACTAAATTTTGTGCCACTTTGAGCACCCAATTTTTTTATGTAAAAATGTTAATAAAATATCTGTTATTTAATAAAATTTTGTTTTTTTTTTATTTTTATATTTTCAAGGATATAATACTTAAATTATGTTACTTAAGTAACGAAATAATGATTAATAAAATCGTTATAATATACAATATTTACCTATACTTAAAAGTAGGTATATTCGTTTGTATATAGAGTTACATGAACAATAAATTCATGGTCGATGTATTGAACTGCATGCACTATTAAATATTAATACTACATACGTATCAAATAATGTTTCAAGAAATAGTTGAAACATATCGTATACATTTTAAACGCTATGAATTGTAAATACAACACTGATGGATACAGCAAAGATAGATATATAAACTAGGTATAATAAGGATTGTAAATTTGTTATATGTGTTATGTGGAATATCAATTATAAGTCTATGATTTCAACTATCAAATAAGATTATTTTTTTAATAAGAAAATCAATTTTTTCAAATACTAGTATAATATTATGTAATAAATGATTCTCGTATTTTCCTATTATTTTTTTAAAAGCAATGGGAATTTTTAATTATAACTTCAAAATATGAACAACAATAGGTTCATTTTAGAAAATCTAAAATGCATAAAATGCTAAAAACATTTTTAAAGTTCGCTCTTACAGAAATATTATGTTAGGTTAAGTACTTAGGTCATCTCATAATACTTCGATAATATATTGGAGTAATAAGAGTTCAGAAGTAGTAGATCATGGATACCATAATCATAATGCATATACTATAAAAGAAATGTGTAGTTAACCTTTAAGAAATATTTATAACATTTGATAGATTACCAATGACGGCACCAAAACTTTTTGTCCAGGTCACCAATCTGGGATTTATAGGGAAAGTTTATCGTCTATGTCATAACAAAAATCGACTTACCTAATAACCTAGGTGGTTACAACTACTGGTCAACAAAAAAGTTACTATAAAGGGTAATACCACACAATTTTAAAACCTCAATAACTCCCTTCGTCTTTAATACAGTACTGAGAAAGGACATAATATATCTGTCAATTAAGACAATGATCAATACTTTTTTTTTCATATAACATATTATATACATTAACAAATAAAATCGTTTATATCATCACATAATTTGTAAAATACTAAAGTGTAGTTTATAAGTTATATCATTTTTTTTTTTAAATCAATAAGAATTTGATTTTAACCTAACCAACCGTTATTACAGATGCTCTTAACTTAAGATACTTTTTATGGTTATATCTGTTAATTTCCAATAGCTATTAGTAAATCGTTGATAAAAATCTTACACCAATTCAGTCATTTGAGTATATAGTATAATATAAGGTTGGTATGTAGGATAGATATAATATTATATATTTTGAACATACGTATAGGACATAGGTATAAAATGAGTTATACATTTGAAGGGGGAATAGTAATTATTTTTATAAGCAAACCGGGAAGGGGTTACGTCCTCCACACAACCCCTTATTTAAATTGTCTAAAAATACCAACAATTTTTCAACATGTATTTTATTAAAAAATAAATAAAATAATTTTAGAGTTTTATAATTATTTTAACATTATTAATATAATTAATTAAAATATAGTCCATATTGACCATATCCGTTTAGTTTTGTGGAATGATACAGAATATCGTAGTATTGTTATTTATTAGTTACCTATATATTATTTCTATTATTTTATATTTTCAGAATCTCATCGATAATTTAATTATATTTTGGAAACAACTATCATAACATAATATAGGCGTACCTACATCATAATATTGTACGAACAATATTTATACAAATGATTATGTTAACCTATGGCTAAAAAAATTAGTGCTGTGGATTTAATGCATAAAAACCTTAAAACCTTGAAAATGTAGTACGAGTATTAAATAACACACTAAAAAAACTTTATAAATTCGTTAAAATCTAAAAAAATTTATTATAATATGCACTGTCAATAAACCTATAATAAGAATCGTAATCTGAGAGTATAAAAATCTATTAAGTGGAAATTTTTTGAATTAAAGATACGTACCTATTATTAATTTAGTTGGTATGACATGTGTACGAAACGTGTAAATAGTTAAAGGACAAAAAAAAATTAAATAAAATGTGTGTGAAAAATTTTAACTGAAGAAAATTACTAATAATTATTGAACAATAAGAAAATGTATTTACTTATATTATATATGTATTGCAATTATGTATGATTGAACCTACGTCCTACATTTAAAAATCTATAATTTTTAAACTAGTATAGGCAAAAAACTCAACTATTAATATGTAAAACTATAGTAAAGTTAAGACTACAAGTATTAAAAAAATTTGAATTCATTAAAAGTAAAATAAATTATAAATTCAAATTAAATTATCATTTTTATTTTTCATACATTATGCATAGCCAACGAGAATCCATCATTTTCTTTTTAAAATTAATTCTATATAAACCTGTAACTTTTTGCTTTGTATAATTTAATATGTTGTATTTATAAAATATCTGTACATTAAGCCACGGATCGTTTTTTTCAATAATAAAAACTAATAAATAAAAATTATGCATTTAGGTACGCAAGGTATCTTAAATATTACTCATGAGCCATGGCTATATCAAGAAAACAAGTGAAACTCATTTCGTCGCGACATTATATAACATTTTAATCTATATTAAATATCTCAAAAATATATAAAAAGCAAAAATATTATATAATACATATATAAATGTATTTATTATATAATATAATTTATTTTATAAATCTTAAGTGAGAGAAAATAGCCAATTTTACTGGAAAATGTTAACCTAACCTAACCTAATAAACAAACTAAAAATATTGAATAGCTATTAATACATATTATGGTACGTATATATAATTAATATATTTTTAATTAATCAATGAGTTATTTACAATAATTATACTTATATAATTATAGTATATAAATATTTAAAAATTTTATTGATAGTTTAATAATTTACTTAATAAACTATAAAATTACTTACTATTACATTATTTCTGTGAATCTGTGTATCAATGTATGATAATTTGCCAGTTTTCTTGATTGCAGAAATACTGCTTTTTATTTTTTACTTTTATAAAGTACCATGCATTTTAACTATATGCAGCAATGCAGCATCTTAGTTATTTTCCCCGGTTTAATCGCGTTTATTTAAATATTTTAGTTAGTAATATATTAGTTATACAATATTTAATTTATAAAGTAAAATGACAAAGTTAATAATTTATAATCCATTACAGTCAATTTCCAGTTGTAATATTTTATAAATATACTATGCTGGTTTGTAAATTATCTATGTATAGTATAACTTATAACAATGTAGTCAATTTATCTTCTTTACCTAAAATTAAAAAATAACAACAATATCATTTAATATTTATGATTATAAAAAAAACTTCAAATGAAAAATGTATTCATAAAAAAAATATACGTAAAATATAAGTATTCATATAATAATACCTACCAACGTAATTATTGTACTTAGATACAGTAGGTATGCGGAAAAATATAACAAGTTTTGGGAATCTCATAAATATTCATACTGAAAATAATCTAGTTTAGACCTAGTTTGCTGATCTTTCTGTATTAAAGAAACTGAAATTAACAAGGTAATAATCTAACTATCTACAAGTAGTACATATATTATCAATTATTACGCACTAACAACAAATCTTCGTATGTAAAGATAAAATATAACGATGTATATATTTATATTAATTATATTAATATTTTTTAATAAACGAAGAATGTACCACAACATAATAATAAATATAATGTAATATATATTTATATACTTATAAATACACATAAATTTACAAAGTTAGACGGTGGACATTAACAAATTAAAAAAAATAAGTTACTTTTAACTAAATTACATTACATAAGTTACTAATTCGACTTAATTGATGTTAAAAATGATCAATGATCATAAAATAACGTACCTATATAAATACGAATTTGTACAGAATATATGAAACAAGTAAATATCGTACAACGTATATTTAATAATATAAATTATAATATATAATTTATAATAGTTTAATATTTGTTCATATTTTTAATATGTATGGATAGAGCGTATTAAACAGAACAGTTATAACCTTATAGGGGTCAATCATTGCTGAAAAAATAAAATAACAAATTTATTCAGTAGGTATCCCTGAATGTACCTACAACAAAATTGTGGGATAGATTATACTATAGTAATGTTTTAAGTGTTAGTTAAAATTTATTTTTAAAGTATGAATTCAGAAAAGCTTACTATTAATTAATAATCATATTAATTTACTTTTAATTTTGTTATGATGTATAGTTACTATTATACTATAATATTTAATAATATGCTAAAATAAAATAATGATGCAATATTAAATATATTATTCTTTGTATATATATATTTTATTAAACTAAATAAAAGAATAAACGGTGGAAATAAAGACCGTACACATTTTTATTTAAGTAGTTATTGTTTGACTGCCACTTGCCACGGAAAACTGACTACTATAGCAATTTGAATTATTTTTTCAATAATAGTGCAACAATAAGTATAAAAGCATATCTATTTGGAATCAATACTTGCCCTAATGTACAGTTTTAGAGAAAATATTTAGTTTTTATTTAAATTTTGGTATTAAAAATTTGAGTTTAAATATGGACTATTGTAGATAAGATTGTAATGACAAAAAATTAGCTATATTTGAATATAAATACTTAAGTAAAGAACCACGGATATTAGCTAATAGCAAAACAATCGACAATTTTTTTTCACTTTCAAGAAATAAACAGAATGTATACTTTGAATAGATAATTTTTTTTTACTCTAGAATTTTAATTTAAGTTATGCCAGTGAATAATTTCATAGTTAGTATTTACTCATTATTCGATCACCGAAAACAATACTATAAATTACTGTACTATAATATTATGTTTCATTAAAAACACACGCGATAAATTTAAATAGATTTATAAGTTGTAACATTGCGAAATGTGTTAAACGTATTTATACACGAGTTTAAAATATAATAATTAGTTTTTACAAATTGCTAAACCCATTTGTTTCAGATTAATAAGATCTGAACCTATATCAAGTGTATTATAAACGGCAATATTGGATGTAGGTACCTACATATTATAATAATAGTAGCATGAAGGTACATAAAAATGATGAAATTATACCTAATAATAACATAATGTGATTCAACCATCAGAATATGATAACATTTTAAAAATTTAAGATTATAGTACCTATAATATTATATTATATATTATAGGAGAAATTATATCCAGCGATTGCAGCAGTATATCTATCGGAGACTATATCATTACAAAATAAACTATCTAATATCTACCTATTTATCCGCAAACCGCGAAAACGACGCGATATAGGCAATGGAGAATATTTACTAACTACACCCATAACACTATACAATGATATGTGACCGTCTAAGTCTAATATATTGGGTATACTTATAAATTGGACTGCACTAGGTCATATTATTTATGTTAAAGCTCATACTTTTTGTATCACGTCGGAATTTCATAGGTGTATTATTATAATATATGGTTTCGCCACAATAATAAATACCTATCGTCGGTGGTAGACGAATTACTTTATCTTGGTGAGGGATATTGATTTTTTTAACACGTACTATGATCGTTAAAAACATAATTTATTAAATTAGTTATAGATCGATTGATTAATTAAAAACATTAAATAATAGGTACCATTAATATTTCACTTGAGGTAATAATTATACCTCAAAGATTAACAGCCACAATAGCCAAGCTATTTTAAGATGGTTCTAAAATAACATAATAACTAAATGTTATAAATATACGAGTTTTAAAATAGGCAACTCATTTTAAATATATTTTTTATTTAGTTTTAGAAGAAATGAGAAAAAACCTAAAAATGTATACTTATTTTATATTTTAAGATTTAAATGTTTTGTTTTTGAACTTTTAATTTAATAACTGTTTAAAACACATCTTATGAGTAAAGTATTATAACTTATAAGTATTATTATTATTATTATTTTGAGTTTATTATATTTATAATCAGAATATATATTTATATTCTTATATTATAAAAATATTATTATTATTTACATTATTTAAAATATCGATGATATTATTATGAATATCGATCAAAGCTCATATAGTCATATGTATATCCGGATATCCCCCTCATGGCCTCATTATCATCCAACTATCGTTTGACGACTATTAAGTTCTATCGTGTACCTATTACCTACCTATAATATTATTAAAAGGTAAACACTCAAAATTGTTTGGATATTGCATCATAGAATTGAAATTTGTATTTCCTCCTCGCAAACTACATTTCTTTGTGTTATTGTGTTTTGTATCTATTTATTTTCTAGCTAAATAATTGTAAGATAAAAACATATCTATAACAATTGTGTCAGAATAGTGGTTATTACCAGTTAAGAATTTACGTAAAATTATTTAGATATATGCAATATTGATGTAAGAAATAAAAATACAATGTAAATTTTATTTTTACTTAAAACAAGATTAATTTAAGAACTAGGAACACAAAAGATACAGTAATGATGACTGATGATGTTTTGTAATACAAGAATAAAAATACGTTCTATACTTCTATAGTTGAAAGTTGGTTCTATGAGAAAGTCCATGGACTTCGAAGAAAATATTGGTTGTTTTACTAATTAGTTATAAAACTACTAAACTTATTCGGTAATTTTGCTCTATTAAACTTTCTTCAACTATATAAAAATAATAATACATATTATAGTATGAAACTATGAACCAAATGATAATAGATTAATTTTCAATTAGTGTTTAGACTCCTAATGTTAAAACTGCGTTGCTATTTATAGTTTATACAGTCTTAAAATAAAATATTTATAAATAACGATCATGTATTAGTATTTCATAATATCACAATATATGACATGGACACATTCCTAATGTAGTAGGTGTTCCGGAAAAAAATAAAAAGTTGATTCAATTATACATTTTTATAATGAAGTTACCTGCAATTTTTAGGAGAAGCCTATGTGACAGCATAATATTTAATTAAAATCACTAAATAATATAGTTGTAATTATAGTAATTATAGTGATATGATAAAATTCACCTATAAATTTTAATATCAGATCAGACTGACATTTCATTTTTTTTTTTTTTTTTTTTTTTTTAGCAAAACTTACTAAAATTTCAGTTATTTATAATTTTGTATAATATTTATGAATAATATATTATATTTTATATTATTATTTCACAATAAATGACGTACCTCAGTGCACAGAAATAAAAAAACTTGATTAATTTACGGCGATATTATACCTGAAATTTTTAGGAACATATTATGTGTCATCTAAATAATTTGAAGTACATATATTTAAAATATTTATAATACATTTAACAAAGTTATTTTTTATTATCAAAAAATATTTATTCTCACTTGTAATATTTTTTATCATAATTTATAGTTGAACAAACTAAAATTTGAACTATTCTTACTGTTTCTTTTATAAATTATAACAGAAGCATATAAATATTTTACGTGCAATTTTTAAAATTTCGTTATACTATTTTCATAGAATAAAGAAGAACTATATATTTTATTGTTTTGTTCAAAATTTAAAATTTATTTTTATTTTTGAAATATTGTATCGAATATTGCCTCTCCCATTACCATCACATATGACATATATAAATGTATCGAATTCGTAGTATATTATTTGTCATTGGTAATTATGTACAATATATAATATTATGTATGTATATTATATACATTATCAATCAGTTGTCATTAATTTTGGAAATCCCATACTATATGTATTACGTCGTCACAACAAAATCAAACTTGAGCAATTCTGAAATAAAGACAATGACACATATGAAAACTATCCCATTATAAATACATTAATTATTTTATAACTATATACTCATATACTATTATCTATGCCACATTAATACTATTCTTTTTCAAACTTGTAATTATTGTTTATTGATTTATTTACTTTTCATAAAAAAGGACATTAAACTTGTATGACACGTTGTCTCCGCATAAAAAATAGCAATTTTTTGTTAGAAACAACCGAGCTTAATTTGAGTTATTAGAGTGAATTGATAAAATACCCAATTTAAAGGTAAAATGTTTTTATGTTATAAGACATGGGTCTTAACTTTTTAAAATAAGTTATTTAATTTTAAAATAAAAAATTTAAATATCGTGATGACACATAGGACAAATATAGATAATTCTCTTACCTTTGCACGTTTGAGAATAGTTCAATTTACTATATAATACTAAAACTAATAAGTAATAACTTGAAATTGGTTCTACTGTATTATATAAATGTGTTGTATTGAAGTACCTAATACGAGCTACGTTTACATATAGAATATAAACTAATTATGCCAATTAATTTATTTATTTGAATCACAAAATAATTTTCAATAAAAAATTTGCTCTCTAGATCTAATGGTAGGAAATTGGGTTTAAGTATTATTTGAATAATCCAAAAATTGAATAAGTTCATTATTTTTGATGTTTGAAAAAGATTAATTCAATTTAATAGGTTTAATGTAATTATAAGCTTAAACATCCTTGTTTATAATGCATTAAACAAGTACACCTACTTACATTCTCAAGACCTGTTCAATTAGGAAAAACGTATTACCTAGAAATGAATTGGAAAATTATTAGAATATATTGGTATTTTTGGTAAAAATATGTTTTGTCTTCCCGTTAAGTTACGTATTCTGTATAAATTTCAAAGAATAGAATATATATTTACAAGTATTTGAAGCTACTTTGTAAAAAAATAAATTATAAAAGTTCGATAATATCGTCGGAAATTAAGTATATCCAAGTATATTAGCGCCCCCTGATCCCTCCACGACCAAAAATTAAAAAATAGGCAATGCGGAAGGCTCATAGATATTATACCCCAATGGCCTAATACAATATTTATTTATTTTAAAAACATACAGCTGTACTTCAAAAATAGCACATTATTATACCTATATAATTGGGTTCACATTCTGCAGAAAATCAACCAAAACTATTTCATTTTAAATTCAAAACGAATAATTGGGACAATTAAAGATTATTCTATTACTTTTAAAATTAAAACAGTCGCATATAAGTTAATAAAGAAAAACATAATTATTGAACACGTCCAATAGCTGCAGTTAGGTAAACTTCGTTACTTTGACCGGAAATTTATTATTTTTTTTTTAAATTATGTTTATTCTCGTAATCTCATTACGCAAGCGGTCCTCGATAATTTCGTGAGACCAAATAAAAAAACTGGCCATGTGTATATATTAATATAAAATGTCGAAGACCTTGCATCTCCTGAAGCAGTTTTAATAACTCAACACATATTTTTGTATATATCCGTGTTCCTGATGCCTCATCTACTACTCGTGTTGCCGCCTGTGTGATTGTTTAGCGCCGTAGATAAAATAATACAATAAAGGCTGACAGGCCTGTCGTAATTCGATCGTGGACATTAACCGTGGTATTGATTAGTAAATATTATAAATTATATTATTCCCATCATGTTATGCCATCGTGACTAAAACAGTAATTCGTCAAAAATCATGTTCGCATATTAGATTTAACGCAAACGTTCGCCTCGACGTAGCGAAACAGTGTTAAAATAAAAATAAAACGCGTACCTACCTGCAGGACATCTGCCAATGAAAAATAATAATCGCGTGTGTATAGGAATATATCAGAAACATATTATATGGGTCATCGTTGTCGAACCAAATGTGGTCTTGAATTTTAGTCCTTTAGTACGTTTGATTTGATTCATTAATGTATTCATAATGTAATGTAAATAGCAATAGATTATTACAGTGCAGATTGGTTCAAGGACACAATGGAATAACTCTAAATGTAAATTACTATGTAAAATATGCTTTATTAAAAATGAGATTTTGCGACACTGCAGTATAGATTGAATGAACGGTGTACACGCTCTGATAATACTTAAAAAAATAAATAATTTCTTTAATTATATAGGTATTACATTGAAATTAAGATTTTTACCTATTTAAAATAGAGTTAGATAGATACGCGAAGGACATTATGATATTATGATGTTAAAATACGTTGTAAACTTGTAACATGGTTTGAACTATTTAGAGAATTCAATTACGATGTTATTATAATTTATCTAGAAAGGATATATTATAATATATAATCCTTATGGACAAGTTTTCTGTAGCTGGAGATTTGAACACTAAACAATTTGAATAGGTTATTATATTAATAAAAATACATGTCTGGTTTATAACTCTTGTATTTTATTTTTTTAGTTATACAAGTACTTTACTGTATATTTGAAGACAGTTGTTAATAATTGTTTCATTGAGTTCACTCAGGTTGATGGCGAATGTCGAACTAGGTATGTAGTTTTAATAATATATAACATTATGGACAGAGTTGAAAAGTGTTGAGTGTATACTATAGTTGATGTAAAGAATGTCACAGTATAATATTTTATTATACACAAGAAAAAATATTCAAGTTTGATTTAAATTTAAATGTTGTTTAATATTTAATTTTATAAACAATTTATTAAAATATAAATTATACATCATACAGTAACATACCTATGTGTTATAGATGATATTGGATTTTACGTAATTTTATTTTTATGTAAAACAGTAAATAAACAAGTAATAAGTAAAAACATTTCCATATTTTTAAAAAATATATTGGCAAATAGATAGGTACCAAAAACTATAAAACAAAACAATAATTTTGTCGTAATTTAAAAATAGTAACTTAAACTTTAAATCATTTGAAATATAATTATCATGAAAAATGCAACACCGAAACAAAATTAACGAACAAAAGAATACTATTATATACTGCAATGAATAGTATACATAAATAATTACGAGAAACTCTTAAAAAAAAAATTATTAATTATTTATCTATTACTTATTAATATCTGATTATCATATAAATCCAGTAGCCGTTATGACACGTGTATCATAGGCTCATAGCCATGTGTATAAACTTCGAATATATGAATGATGTATATATAAATATATTATTTTATTTTATATAAAAGTGTTAATTATTATTATTATTCGAATGAACCACTGTGGCATTTATGCATTCTCGGCCATAGTTTAATAATTTCCCGATGTTGCTTAATTTTTACTACATAAATATTTTCATCACTTACCTTATTGGATATGATTCAAACATAACCACAAAAAAGTATTTATACAAACAACAACTATACATCTGATCAAATACTAAAATGTTGAACATAGATTTTTTCATTTTAACGTATTTTTTAGCAGTGAAAAATAAGTTTAATTTAGTTATATATATTGTGAAAACCGTCATATTTTAGGACTTTAACAATAATTTTCATCAGAAAATCTGAATTAATATTTCTTCTTTCTAAATATATATATAAATATATTTTTATTCGAATTAAATAATCTATAGAATTTTTTACAATAATAAGCTTAAATGATAACGAAGAAGGTTTGACAGAAAAGCTTAATAGGAGAAACCGCCTATTGACGACAATTCTAGGTTATTAAATATTTAATAAACATTATAGGTACTTTATTATGTAATATATTTTTGTTTCGCATCCGAAAACTGACGATATAAAATAATAGAAATAATTATAATTTTTAATATTACATTAATTTACAGGAATAGAGTGATAGATAATAAAAATAAATAATATCCTCTAAATGATTTTAATGTTTTATTTGATTTAATAAAGTGAAAGAGAATGATTTCTATTTCGTGTAAAAATTCGATTTCACTAGATGGATGCAATGCACATATTAATAATTGTTCACCGATCGATACTTATACATTTTTTTGGGATATCACATTATCACCAAGTAAGTACCTCATAACTAGCTAACACTGATTATTATTCAAAAGACCTTGGAGTAAGCATAATTAATAACTAACGATTTGTGGAATTTTCCTATCGTTTAATTAGAACTACAGAACATCGACATAAAAATATATAAGTTATTAGTGTAAATATTGTGTCGTCGTTCAAAACACTCCCATAATATCTGTTTTTATTTTCATTATTTATACTTGCTGTCGGTAGTTAATATAAAAAAAAAAAAAAAAAACCATAATATGATATTACGATGAAAAATTGTAATGATTGTTTGCTGGATGACGTAGAAGATATATAATATTATATTATTATAGTACTAATAAACCAGTATGATACCAATCGACGTAATAACATTTTTTTTTTCTTATTTTATTACGCGTACAATAATTGTTTTCATAGTAAAAACCTGTTGCATACGTAAATACACGAATAAAAATGCATTGGTCGTGAAACTTGATTTACTTAAAACTTTACAGTGAATGGTCATTACACAAATTATTAATAATTACGATTAGTGTTTCACATATACGTTACGACAAATATTTTTATACACGGGTGGCGGGTAATATTAGGAATCATCATCATAATATTAAAGTAATAATCATATATTATATTAGGTATGGTTATGGACACTGACCAAGGCTGTACCGTCGTTCGCGTCACATATTTTGAACGGCGTCTAATTGAGCGATCAAACCTATCGATCGAGTTTCTCAAACAGCTCGAGTTCACATCAAACAAAACAACGTACACAAGTACTATGTATAGTGTATAGACACTCCATCGTGTCCGGTAGAATAAAATCACCTATCATCGGTTGGCTTGTGATAAAATGTGTGTGTGTATTTATATTTATTTTAGTTGTTCGTAATGAATGGCAGTAAACTACTTCTATAATATTATGTTGTATAGCTACTTCAGTGTATTTAGTATTTACACACTCGAAAAACCGATTACAGTAATATCGTTTACTATTAATTTAGTGTCGCTTATCGCAATAAATATTTTGTCATCACGAGTTTAAAATGTTACTATTCCTCTATAAATGTTAGGAAAACGATTGTCTCGATACTATTGCGTTTAATAGTGTTGTTAAAGTTTTGTTTTTAAAAACGTTCCGTCCATTTGCGTTCAGTAAACGTGATTTTTATCACTTTTATATTTAAGGTTAAAAAGATAATCGTATATATAGTTATGATTCAAAAGTTACTTGCCTTGAATTTTTCAATAAACTAATCGAAAGTAGTAAGGAGCTAAGCTGATGCTACTTTATTACTCATTGATTTTTCATTTGTATAAATAATTATCTAAAAAATATATATACATATATAAGAAAATTGTATTGAAATAATAACAGATATATATAGTTAATTAATTATTAATATTTACACTATTTTAAATATAAAAAGTGCATATTGTGTTACATTGTTATAGGAGCGTTATAAATAACTTAAATTTTGACGTAAGTTTAACTTAAAAACACTGATATTGATGTAAAATATATTATACACTTAATGGTAAATCTATTGATAAATATAAACCGATTAAAAATCAAACTTGTATTATGTGAGTATAATATTATAGTATATGATAAATTTATATTTATTTAGGTTTAAATAAACCATGAACGTTCTAGTATAAAAATAAAACATAAAATATAACCTTTATTTCTGTAATTATCGTTCTATGAAATCACAATGGTTTTTGAGATTCGAGAACTTTATAGTCGAAAAGTTATGTAAATCGTTCTGTTTTAATGTCATATTGTTTCACTATAGTAAAAAATTCTGAAATTTCATAAAAAATGTCTTTGTTTGCATTGTATCTTATGTATTGAACTTAACCACGAAATTCAATTTTAAACTGTCTCGATTGCGATGTTTAAAATATAAACAAATAATTTACCAAACATCTTCCGTACATATAATATAATTTATAATATTCAGAAAATGATGAGCAGGTAACTCATAACAGTAAATATATGTAACTTCATACTGTTATTATTTCTGCAGAAACAAAATATCTTAACAATATTATTATATACGTTTTACGTGCGTTAATATGAGATGCGTCATAAGTGTAATTTTAATAACACATTGCAACAGGCCCGTCAACCTGGCACCTCAAAAGTGATATATTGCACATTTTTTTTTTTTTTTGAAAAATAAGTAACCATTTTATATTAATTTGTATCCTAAGTTTTAACCCTCAAATTGGTGTCTTCTTTTTGGGGTGTTGGGTTATCATAATCCTGACACCCGAATTAAAAATGTCGATCTCAAACTAAACTAGAAAATTATTAATTAATTTGTAATAATTTATAACCACAAAATCAGAATTTAACTTAAATTTCAATCCCCAAATAATTGTTTTTCTATAAAAGATGCTAAGCTGACATCCTGAATTCATAATTTCGATTTCAAAACCAAATTAAAAAAATAATATATGATTTGTTATTTTTTTTAAATTATTTTCACTTAACTATCGAAGTCTATATTCATTTCCTTAAATCAATCACTTTCTAGTTTATAGACAATATATAAAAATTACCTACTTCATATTATTATTTAAATTTTGATTTAAAAAACATAAGTGGCTAACTGTCAAATTTAAAATCAACTTTCTCATGATCAATGTTCAATCATCGTTTATAATTTATAATTTTTGTTACATACCACTTATATTTATACTTATTGTACAATATAATATTATATTAAATTAAAATCTATTAAATTAAATAAAAATTAAAATTAATACCTAATTACAAGCAATCATAGATACATATATATTTGTTGAAAGCATAAAAAAAAATGTCTATTTCTTGTTGTAAGTCAATTGGCCCATCAATGATAAAAAATGAAATAATAATTCCTTCAGAATTCTCTTTTCTAATTAAAACATAAATTATTTTCGCAGCGATCAAAACTGTTGAAATTAAGGCAGTTAATGTGTCTTCTTATATCAAACAAAGTAATATATCCAATCAACTGTTTTGTTCGATTTATGAAATGATGAGCCAACAAATAAATTATATTTTTGTAAATCTCGTTAGTGGGTCTATTACCAATCATTTTTAATACAAATTTAGCAGTTTCATTTGTTCTGTTGGATAAAAATTGAGTGTTTACTTTCTGCTGCAGGAACAGCTAATACGGATAATAATGAGTCCGCAAAACATACATTACACTTAATAAACTTGGTACGAGTGAAGGTTTATTATTGAAGCTAGAACCATTTTTTAGTAACGCTATTTCACAAATAGGTCCTCTTTCATTTTATTTAATATTCTTAAATCCTGGTTACTTTTCTAAAAAGGATTTTGACGAATGAGACTTTGGTTTCAATCCTTGATTTTTCCTGTTTTCAACTGCAGTTTCTTCTTCGTATAATTCTATTGTGCTATATTGCTATTACACAAAAAACTTGTTTTAGTCTGTCCACATTCTCCTTATTCGCTATAAGTGTCTATGGCAACACATAAAACTACATTGCTTTGAATCACATAGCAATGTAGTTTGAGGTTTTGTCATTAATTATTATTGGGGCATATTCATTTGACCGTAAAATCAGATGAACGTCTCTATAATAATTAATTAATTTTTCAACAAAATTATTAACTCTGATTAACATAGTTTCATTATTAAATACTCTATTTTAAATAATTTAAATTACTTTCAATTTTACTGTTTGATGTGATTTTTCTACCAAAACTAAGTATTCCAACTATAAACTTATATAAAACTTATAGAGTATTAGAGTTTACTACTTAATAAATTATTTCAGGAATAAATATTGGATTTTCAAATTCGATACCAAAAATTCGAGTCCTACATTTGGTCAAAATAAACTTTGTCTAGTTTTTAAATAAACTTAATAAATCAAAATTAGTTACTATATAATCGTTCTCAAATAAATATTCTTTATAATTATTATTTTATAATTTATTGCTAAATACATCTTAGGTGACACTACTACTGATTAATGACTGGAGAAATTTTTAAAAAAATTTTATAAACAAAAAAAAAGGTAAATAATACATATATTTATTATAAAACCATATAAGTATGATAGGTTGATCACCTACTTACTAATTAAACTTAAGGTAAAATCGGAAGGTCACTTGCTAAACGAATGCTTCTAACACATCCATAATAATTACCTCATTCAATGTCGACATACACTTGAAACTTATACACCCTACAACTTATTACTGCAGAGCGATTTCGCTAGTTTTTATCATTGTATATTTTACTATCTTAATTAATACATTTGTTATAATAAAAATATGGGCACTTACCATATACAACACATACTTTAAGTTGAAATATTATTAATAAAATAATGAATACAAAATACTGCAAATTAAAAATTAAAATACCTAGTTACGCAAAATAATATTTTAATAAGATAACTTTACTAATTTAACTTATAATACTATTACGTTCACGATTCACGGTAATTAAAAATGAAAATATTGTTATATGTTTATAAAATAAAAAAACAATGACTCGATAATAATTTTATCGTAAATTAAAAATAGATGGTTTTTTCCTATTGCAAAATTATGAATATTAAGTAGAAACTAATATTATAATAATAATCTAAACAAAAATAATTTATAATAGTTTTTTAATACTTTGACAACAATATAATTTAATATAGCTCTATGTATCCTGATTCCTGTGGTGTGTGTTGGTGAGCTGGGGAAAACTAATGACATCACAATAATATCGTTAAAGTTGTAGGATCTAAGAAATTAGTTTATTAGTTTTATTTATGATTATCACTGAAACTTCAAATTTTAATTATTTAATGTTTGAGCAAAGACATCTTGGAGACACACAATACTGAAAACTTACGAGTGCGTTAAGCGCTTTAATAGTTTATTGGCTTATTCAAATTTTTAATTCAGAATTGATATACATAAATATATATTATATATTTATGAGCAAATGATATATTTTACAAATATACAATCATATACATTATACAATTTAATTATCTATTTTCTATAAGCTATATGCTTGTGGCTAAAATAGAGAGTATTGTGTCATATTATTATAGTTATATAATGAAAACAAAAACCGATATTCTTAAGTCAGAAGAAGCATTTTAATAAATGAAACGTGTATAATTGTCGTAAAGCCACAATTGTATACCTTAAATGGCTTAAGGTATAAAAATAATACTACCAAAATCGACCACGGCATACAACGTGTTTAGTCGTTTATTGCACAACTTAGCATAAATTACAATCGTATTTCCTTTATTTGATAAATGTGAACTCTTAGACAAAAAAAAATATTAGTTTCTGCATTTACCAACAATCTTATAACATACCCAAAAGTATCGAACATTGAAAATTTGCCTATGGATTATTAAAAAAAATTGTTTTATTAATTTATTTATTTATCGTTGAACTTAAAAAAATGTGCAAATTTTCACTTCTGGGGTGCTAAGCTGACGGACCTCATGGCAATACGTATGTGATATTTTTTGTCCGCGTGTAGATGATTATATATTATACGTAAAAAGTTAACAAATAACAATAAGTATGTAATTCGCACAATTCCGGGTACTTTATAGCTTCAACAATTCAATCATATATAAAACATAAAAGCATAATAGTTTAATCGTTTTAATAACAAATAATAATGTATAACATAGCGACAGCACTTGAGCAATAAGTATTAGTAGCAATATCTTTACACAGTCAAACACTCGAGTAAGTACAACATTAAAAATAGTTATGGTATAGTTGTGTAATTTATGTTCGTACGTTTATATACAACAAACGGAAGTGAGACACTCGACTTGAAAATAGGAAGCAAAATAATATTCAATACCCATATGATAAGGCCACCGAAGCCGCACTGCAGAAATAATATTAGTAGTATTATATTAGACACACGATAGTTCATTGGATTAACTGAAACCAATTGTTTTGAATTCTATTTCTATATTGTGTGCTGTGGATATTTTAAGAAATGGTATACGATTTTAATACTGTGTGTATAAATAATCAAGTTTTGAAATAATAATTGTTTTTAACTAATTATAATAATACGTTGATAAGATACGAGATGGCTATGATGGTATGGAAATTATGGTACCTAGTTACTAATTAATGTTAATCGATCAACATTTTATAATTTTTTAAAACTGTTCGTGTCAAAGTGTAATAGTAGTAGTAGAAGATTAAATATTATATCCGTTGATATTTTATGCTTTTATAGAATCGTTTTTAAGAACATTGCCTTTTTTAAATACATATTAATAACTCAGAAACTAGTCGTTCAAATTTTGATTTGGATAGGTTACGATAGGTACGTAAATATATACAAAAAAATCCATCTGGTCGAAAATTGATAAGAACAAGTAGTGGTTCTCATAAAAAAAAAAAATGGTGCCTATAAATATACTTAAAAATGCCAAAAATCAATGTTTGAATTAATTCAATATTAAGAGGAAATAAATAATAATGGGGGTAAATATGTTTAATGAATCACCCGGTATATTCTATATTTATTAATTTAATTTATCAAAGATAAATCACCGAATAACCCAACAGTGATTCAAGTGATTGCATGTATTAAGTTTTAATGATTTTTTATTGTAAATAACTATCATTCAAAATCGGTGAAAGTACCAAATTATTATACGCATCTTGATGAATAAAAATGGACAATTAGAATAGCACAACGTTATAAACATCTATCATAATTCAGGCAAGTATACATTATTATTATTATTATTATTATTATATATATGTCTAAAATCACTTTCCAATTTTACACAAATAGCCCTGAACTATAAAATGTACACGGAGAGATACCATAATATTATTATATTATGGTAATTTTAAATCGGTTACTTTAACACAGAAACGTACCAATATTGCCTATACGTTACGCCACACTATAACACTAAAATTTGCGACAACTCATCTTGTTCGTGTTTAGCACATCCGCAGCATAGTCGGATTAAGTATAATCAATCCATATATACATTGACACTAAAATATTTTCGCCCCTCTTATAAATATAATTTAAAATTTCATGTTTTATTCGATAAATTATGGGTACATAATACAATTTATAAATTACTTATAATTACTTAATTAAAACATAAAAAAAATGAATGAATTTAAATGTAAAAAATATCAATTGCTTTCATTATTTGTATTTGTTAATACATTAGTCGACGTAACTTGGTTAATTGGTTTTCATTTTATTACGATTGGCATACTTGCCTTTTTGATATGCACAGTTCATGAAAAAATTAAATAATATTTAAATTGTGTGACAGTGAAAAAAAAAATTTTTAATTTATAAAAAGAAAAAAGTTGAATAGATTTAATTTTAATATTTAAGCCGAATTTTTCTGAAATTGTAGATAATCGACAATTTTGTTTCATCATCCTTTTCTTATTATTTTTAAAAACTCAAGATCATTGATTAATGATTATTTACCACTATTAAAAACTATAAGTGAATACTTATTTACTATATTAAAGATTAACATTTTGTAAAACAGTACCACTCTATGCGGCTATAATATACAATGTAATATGTACCATAGTAATCAACGATGATATTTATTTTAAAGACTCAAAGAATATTATTTTCTAAATAATAGCAAAACGATAAAAATCAATATTTTATCGGGAAAGACATATATATAATACTAACTATAGGTATAACCCGACTTCACGAATAAACACGAATAATATAAAAAAAAAAGACGTTACATCAGTGTATTTCGGTTTTAGTGTACCTCAGTTCCCGGTTAAATCGGCATTGGTATACCTCGCATTGTAAACTAATTCGATCGAGATGAGCCACATCAGGTAGATGAGATATACCACTTGATATATTTTCAAACGTGGTTCAAACTATACTCTCCAAACTTTTCTGATATCTCTAACAACAATTTCTGAAACTTTTGTTAAAACATTTTTAGTAGTTTTTATTTATAACCTATACATACATTATACATAACGAAGTTGCTCTTTGTTGTTTATTCGAATAAAAAAAACTACACAACTAAATGATTTTCTTTCATTTAAGGAAAAGTATTTACAGTAACTTAAGTCGGCTAATCTAAATACATTTTTTTAATATTTTAGTTTGAAATCTTAGCATTTCGTGAATAATCAAAAACGTATAGGTAATCGATTATTGGTAAATAACTATAAATTTAAAAAATAAAAAAAATAACATGAACTTCTGAGTAATAATCAATCTATTAAACTATATTACTATAATTTAATAATGTTTTACCATACTAAAATATGATATGTGCTTAATATAATCTTATTTTTCTATTTAAAAATTTAAAAAAACATTATTTTATTTATCAACTAGCACACCCGTCTCAGCTCCGCCCAAAATTTTAGTTAATAATAACTAATTATTTATTAACTTTATCGGTTTAAATTTACATAATATGCCTACAAGCTTCTCTGTGATGTCCTCTTTAATTTAAAAAAACTGCACGACGATTGAATAAGTAGTTTCGGAGTTTATCCCGAACATACAAACAAACGCTAACATTTTATATATTAGTATAGATCAATTAAATAACTAATTCCATGCTAACATTTTAGAATAAGCGTAACATCATACAGTGTCGGCCCAAGATATTATGGCACCCTTAAAAATAGAGCTTAAATATATAACAACTTATTATTACAAAGAAATGTAATTATTACACACCGTTATAATTTAAAAAAATTTTTTACTAAAACATAAGTTTTGAGCACTTACAAATGCGCTTCCGGCACCCCTATTCTGGAGGCGTCCCGGGCGACCGCCAGGTTCGCCCTTGCCTTGGGCCGCCACTGACATTACATACCAACGAACTAGTCTCTTCGAGTGGTTTTTGCTAACTAAACTACTCCTCAACAGACACACTAGTATAATAATATATAACAATATCAGTACCTATTATATAAACCTATGATAATAAAATTGTTGAAATAACGGTTCCGGGACATTTGCGGTCAGAACATTTGCGGTCGGCAACTTTTTCGTGCCGTTTGCGGTCAGCTTATTTATATCTAAATTTAAAGTATATAATATATAAATTTATTCTATATACTATAATATATAAGTAGGTACATGTTATATTTGAACTTTCCTTCACACTTTTTCAGGCTTAGGACTGACAGTATTTTTTACTGGCGTGTTTAAAAGATTATAATTGTTATTATTATTTTTTTGATTATTACTATTATTATTATTGTTACTATCATTTTTATTAATATTATATTATAAATTATAATATTATATTACTTATTCTAATTTTTGAATATTAGCAATGATATTCAAACATTTTGTCAAATTTTTGTCAACTTCATACTGAGCTAGAGTCTTTTTGATTCGTTGGTCTAATTGTATATAAGTTTTTTTTCTTCTTTTGCCTTCCATATTTAAGTAACTGCGTTCATATAATAAATCAGAATTTTCAGCCTCTTTTTTTAGACAGTGATACAAATCATTAAAAGTTGGCTGTGGCTTATTTAATATTTTATTTAATTTACTGTTCCATCCCTCAACAATATTATTTGTTCTATGTCTTCTTTGATAACAATTCCATACACTTCTTGAAATAATCGGGTTTTCCAGCCACTGTTCAATAAAATAATCATAAAATATTTGAAGCTTGTCATTATCAGGTGTATTGGTCATAATAATAATCCAACCTTCGTCAATGTCATCAATTGGAATATGAGCTAAGGCAGAACACATTCTAACGTGTAATCTAATATCTGCATCATCTTTATAATTACTCGCTAAACCTATATTTTGAACTTTTCTCCAAAGCGATTGATTAAAATGGAAGTTGCAACCATATATTTCGGCATTTGGGAATATTTGTTTTATTGATTGAATAGTTGAAATTTCAAAATCCAATGTAAATGATTCAGGATTAAAATTTGGAATGTGTGCTTTTATCATCGAAAATAAACGCTCATAAACAATTTTTGTTTTATTAGGAAGTAAAATATATATTACAGGAATTATATTTATTTCGTCATTTGTAGACCCAATATCAATATGAACAGTATAAACTTGATAAAATTGTTTGCTAGAGCTTTTAAAAGTGCCATCCACAAAACAAGTTTTTCCTTCAGAAGCAATTTGTCTACCTTTACTTGAACATAAGCCTATAATTCTATCTTCTTTTCCGTCATCAAATAATACAAACTCAGAATCACTAGGTATGATAATATCTTCCCTTAATTTAGGATCCAACGAATTTCCAAGCGATTTCCTACGTATACGATTTAATGTCGTTTTTACAGACGAGTAAACTGGAATTTCGGTCACTAAATCTAATCCCTGATCTATTAATGGTGTAAACTCTTCACGAAAAATTTGAGCGGCAGAATTTGATGAATCACGTACGCGTTTTTTTGCAATATTGTATTTTTTTTTAACTTCAATTTTTGCCGAGTCATATTTACATTGATGAATAGTAACATTTAAAATAGTATTATCTGTTGTTTTTAATCTTCCTGTGCATTTTTCTCTCTTTTTTTCATTCAAACATACCCAGGTTGTAACATTTACATTATTGGTTCGATACCTCCTATATTGGTAACCATTGTGTACTGCTAAAGCTTTTCCTTTAGTAGTTTCCAAAATTTCTAAAGAATCGTTCATTTTAATAACACTATAATATACCGACTATACGAACTCTACAAAGGTGTATACTATACTAAAGACTGAGTAAATGTTATCGATGGATATCGATTACATGTAACAATATAATTGACATAATACAATTTTAATTTAATACTTCCAAAGTTCTAACACTTTATCTATAATAATACCCATAAACAACCATTGAACCAAACAGCAAAAAATCGGTAAATCCAATAATAATACGATTTTAAACATATTTTTACAATAAATATAGAATCAATTTAATATATAATTATTTAGTACATAATATAATATATATATACCTTAGATTAGATAATCAGGTGGATAGAAATAATCTGACCGCAAACGGCACAAAAAAGGTGCCGACCGCAAATGTCCCGACCGCATCGGTGCCGACACCGAAATAACATGGTACGGAAAGTATTTTTACTTCTCGGAACAATTATTCATATCTACTCGCAGATAAAACACACACAAAAGAAAAAAGGTCAGGTTACAGGTAGCAGGAAACCCGCGGGCCGCCGTTATAATATATAGGTATACATTTTATACGTTTATTTTAATTAATAATAACTAATTATTTATTAATTTTATCGGTCTAAATTTATGCCTATATCATTCTCTGTGACGTCCTCTTTAATTAAAAAAAAACTGCACGACGATTGAATAAGTAGTTTCGGAGTTTATCCCGAACGTACAAACAAACGCTATCGTTTTATATATTAGTATAGATTATTTATGTTCAAAATATAATGTTAACAGAGTGACAAACTATGTAAGATAGTTATTAGCATAAACCATAGTAAATATACAGGTCTTATGTTCTATCGAAGTTCAAGTGGTGAAAAACTTAAAAATTGTAAGATTATACTATTATGCGTAAAAGACTTTTAATTTTTAGAATATTATTAATTATTATAATTAACCAGTGACAATACTTCAATAGATTTAGGTATTATACCCTATAGGTACTTTCATTGACTGTTGTTTGATAGTATTGCATTTGCGGTATGTTATTGACTTATTGTGTACTCATTAGGTATAAATGTGTTTTATCAATTATTTTTCATAATTTAAATATTATTTTAGGCTGTCCAAATGTTGATCGACCGCTATGTTGTTATTATAATGACGAATACACAATATAATTAAATATTAATTATGTACTTATTATAAATTAGTAAAAGACTAAAAACCAAAGTTATTTAGTTTACATAGTCATGTAGATATATAAATGTATAATTTACTTTGAATGCTGTGCACAAATATTCGAAATAGATTTATTTTACAATTTTAAAAGTCATTCATGTTATTATATATACATAATATATATTTATAGTGTAAGTTAGGTTGCGTTTACCGTAACTTCATATAATAACAATGCGGTTTAGTAAGTATATTTAATTAAACCAATAATCAATACGCATTTCGTTCTTTTTTTTCAGATGTTATAAATGTATAAATTAAACTACACTAATATTTTAGAATTTTTCGCTGATAAACTCTGTTTAAAAAAATCAAATAATCATTAAAAAATATTACATCATTTTTATTTCATTTATATTTCAATCATACAATTAATATTTAATTAAACAAGGCAAGAAATACAGGGCACTATAAATGACTGAATATTACATATTAACATATTAATATTTAAATTACATAATATAACTTAATAGGTATAAATTATAATAGTCGGTTCGAGCATTCTTTAATATTATAAACAAATGGAGAGTTGTAATTCGTACAAATCGTTTTTTAATTATTTTTAAATTTTTTTTTTTTTATCATACCGACTCATACCGACTTGGCATAGTACAAATATAGTTTATATAAACATAATACATATTAAATACAATAAAATAACAAAAAAAAAAAACAAGTCGAAAAATGGACAACAGATTTATTTACCAATACCATAATATATTATTATATATACACAATAACAGAGACCTAAAGCGTTTAACACGATCGTTGGTCAACACTTGGATTTCTGTCATTGTATACCATGGTATTGATTATTTTTTTTATCCTCCTCGCCTCCTTGCCTCGCCGTATATTTGCACACGCGCATATTATTATACATTTCGCGTACGACAGTCGTACCCTAACGACGACAGTAATAATATTAATTCATAAGACGTAATAACTATGTGTAAATCTATAGTAAAATATAATGATATTAAACTGATTTTGACTAGCGGCCGCACTGTCACGACAGACCGGACAAACATAATAACAATAATATTATTGTCATCGTACCCTGTTATATCGAAAGACGACGACAGACGACCGCATGTGCTAAATAAAATAATAATAATAATAATAATAATAATAATAATAATAATAAATATAATAATATTAATAATAATAATAATATATATAATATATATATATTGCATCTTAATGCCTATGCGATGATAAATATACGAGACATTGTCCGATCGCCGATGAACACACTGAGAATCGAATTAATTTTCTTTGTTTTTGAGCCGTCGTCGAAGTCGCACGGAACAAAATACTCGTAAATAATAGCAATAATAATAATAATAAAATACCTACCTAATTATAATGATGATAATAATAATAATAATAATAAAGATGTCCTTGGAACGTGAGAAAAGAAAATTACACACAAAAGTGATGGTTTATTTATATTAATATTATTATCTGACTGTATCCCGAGAATCAAATGAGTCAGTCAAAAACCGAGGAGGTCATTGGAAAAAAAAACAGACGACATCGTGATCACGGCGTAAATAAATGGTTCGGTCGGTACACAATTATAGTATACGCTATGTTGTATCTATATTATTATTATATATTGTGAGCGTTTTCGTTTCGGTTTTTATGGATCACACATTCGTGCATAAGTTTTGGGGGTAGTTTTTCAGTGGTTTACGGGAGAAAGGAGAATTGAAGGGGAAGCTGTGAGCCTGTGGCTTCACGCACTTGCTGATTTGGACACGAACGCCCTGTTTCCAAATGTTCCCGAACCGTCGGACATGAACGCGCTGCGAGCAGCGCTGTTAACAGGTGGTCGAGAATACATCTCTTCGCAGGTTTCGTTATCCGTGACGGCGGGCAGGAAGCACGGTGTCGACGTCAGGTTGGACCAGAACGATTTGGCTTGGTTTTGGAGGGTTGGATCCGTGGGCTGTTGTGGTGCATCTACTGGCCGGTTGTTTGCTCGGTCGTCGTCGTCCTTCTTCTTTTGGGCTACCTTCTTTTTGTCCTCCTGATCAAAACGTTTAAAATCAATTTTTCGTTTCATAATAATATTATATTGTTTATTACATTAATGTTCAAAAATTGTTGTATTTATGAGTATAGAATGCACGTAGAATTTAACGATATTGACTTATATAATATACAATTTTTTATCGAGCCAGTAAACTGTAGAGCCTGTCATCAGTTTTTCGCATTTTTTATTCAACTTACTCTCTTTTTGTATGATTGTTGGTAGAAGTTGTAGAACAGGAAGTAGAACATAACGGCGTGCAACAAGATGATCCAAGCAAATGCCTTCGGGTAATCGCACTCGATGAACAATAATTGGGAAGCGTGGATGAACACCATAATGAATTGGATCTGAAACACGGACGAGATAACGTTGAATATTATAGCTGTGAGATTTTCCATATTGTATATATAAATGCGAGCTGTGACCCACAAACGACATAATAATAATATTTTTATACCATTTGGAGCACAGTCAAGTATTTCTTCCACCAGAGGTACTTTTGCATTTGTGGCCCAATGGCGGCCAACATGTAGTACGAGTACATAATGATGTGTACGAAAGTGTTGAGCAGTCCAAAGAACGTGCTGTGACCGCCTGTAAATGAAAAGAATTTTAAACTGACGTATGTAATTTAATTTGATTGCAACGTGCGACTATTCGGCAGGCTGGCTCA
Organism: Rhopalosiphum padi; assembly: GCF_020882245.1. Taxonomy (NCBI): domain Eukaryota; kingdom Metazoa; phylum Arthropoda; class Insecta; order Hemiptera; family Aphididae; genus Rhopalosiphum; species Rhopalosiphum padi. Next base: position 2,009,073 of record NC_083598.1, on the reverse strand, counting down.
CCTGGTGTGAATTTGACGCCAAACCATACGCTCATCGGCATGATTCCGTGGTGAATGACGTGCAGGGTGGATACTTGATCGTATTTCTTACGCATAACGAAAAAGAACTAAACAAACACACACAAACACAACAATTAATATTCGACACGATCGGTTTTACCACTTATTAGATATTGCGAATGATATAATATATGTATTACTTACGGTGTCGAAGAATTCTGTGAATTTAGAAAAGTAGTACCACCAGCATCCACGAGCCACCTACAAATAAAAATCGAAACAGGTGAGACGGCATTTTGGGTAGGCAATTTCATAACACCGCGGCGCGCGGCGCACGACAGTGGTCGGGCAAATTTTATATGTGACCAAAATTAAATAATACAATTAATATAGTATAATAGTTATAGTGTGGCTGATAAATACTGTCGAATTTGAATCGCGCATTATTTTTATCTTAATGTTAGAAAACTTTGTTTTTATTAGTTATCATCTCGCTCGGTCCAGATAATCAGTCACATTTTTTTCGCGTAATGTTTGTATTTTTTGTTTATCTACTGTTATGCATCGTGTCTATCGTGAACTTCGTGGTTTTAAATATTAAAAAAATGGAATAAAATGTTTAACAAATAGACTTTTAATTAAACCCCACAAAAAAATCGTAGAATGTAAGGTCACACGATCAGAAATAGCCTACCTATTTATATATCAGCACATAATTATTAGTGAAGTAATCCATAACTACATAACAACGAGTAAACAAAAACTGTAAACACTAAACAAAAAAAATCTGACTGACGACTGATTGTTTAGTCGAAATGATTGCTCTGATAGCAAAAAAATAAAAATAAAACGATGTTGCCAACATTAAGATTAAAAAAATGTGCAAGCCATTCAAAACTAGATAAAATATTAATATATTATGAACTGCGCTATTAGCACACCTCAGGTATTCTAGTGTCAACATTTTTAAAAAAATTAATCAAATACTTGATAGCACCGAGATGTATGCTATCTATACGCTTACTACATATGCGCTGATGTTCAAAATAGGCGTTTATGTGGGATGTTTTTACTAAATTATTTTGTTATCGATGCACTTACTCTCATAGCGCTCGGGGTTGTCGAGTAGTCGACAGGTTCGCATCGAAGACTATAACCATTTCCCCATGCACCGTCCCATGCTTCGTAGAAGATCCATGTGGAGAATATGACTTGCAGTAAATTGTAAACGATTAATGTTTTTCGCAGTTGGAATGGTTTGCGGTCTCTCATCAACCTTGGTCCTAAAACCTTTACGATGAACGCATATGACAGGCACATGGTCAAGGTAGGTAAGGGACTGCTCATAAGGAACCAATCCTTAACTCTTTTATCTGAAAATATAAAATGGTATCGTAAGTCCTCGGAATACACGAAATAAACTATTAAATTAATTTTTCTCGGTAACAATTTTAAAAACGAAATCAATTATCATTTCCTATTTACCGATCAAAAATAATTACAACTTTATTATGCTTATATTTTAATAACTCTTTATTGAGAATATAATAATTCGAAATCGATTGTTTAAGTGTATATTATATTGAAATAGTTTGAAGTGTTTCGAATAAATGCCTAAAATTTATGTTGTAGAAGAAATTAATGTATTATTTATGCGTGAAAAAGTATAGATGTTATTAGATAGTTATATCAATGGTTTTATTCATAAGTAATTGAATACTATTTAAAATCGTTTTAAATATAATAGTTCATATTAAAAATTACTTACCACTGTAATCGTTCATTAGGGTGTTATACCCCTGGATTACAGTGTCCAGCATCTTGGTGATTGTTTTGATGTTCTACGTATATGTATTCAACCTAAATAAAACAAACAAAAAAAAAAAACAAATTTAGTTTAAAGATTTAAATTAGTTACTATTTTTGTTGCGTATTATTAATTATATTCCCTATTTGCATGTTTGCATGGTATAAGTTGAGATTCATAATAGGTATGAATACTCGATTAACGTTTTTTTTGTATATTTTTATGGCCATATTAGTTGTTATCCGATAGCATAAATAGTAATTTAATATCATACTTATAGTAATTTATTCTAAACATAATATTTTTTATAATACCTATCCAGTAATAACAACCAAATTCTGATAATTTTGGGGACTAATAAATTATTTTAACATTTCATAATGCTTGAACTATAAAGTATAACCAGTGTGTAACGTATAGTTATTGAGTATTGTACAATGCATACATAAGTATAATAGTATAGTTATACGCGTTGACACTGTTTGAAAATTACTCAAGGTTAAAATAGACAATTGTATTTTATTATACATTTTACATTAGGCACCTAATGCGAAACACGATTCCGATGATAAGCTAATGGTGGCAGATAATAAAATAATATATTTCAATAAATAATATTAACACTGTGATTAAGAAGAAAGAAAAAAATGTTTACTCGTATTGTATTGTATTATAATATAGGTGTCCGATTGCAAAACGAATACAATCTAAACTATTTCAGTGAGCGTTTTTTTTTCTGGACAATACGATCTCGAAGGTATTTATCTCCATTGAAAACAAAAATGAAAAAAATCACGATCGAACTGTAGAATTTCGTTTTGAAATCTCAAATTCAGACCGAAGTCGACTAAAGTACACTTCGACGGGCCGAGCGAACACAAATGGTAAGTATAGTTAGGTGGGTATTATAGTGGGAGGTACTGTCGCTGGACAATATACAACTAGCTGCGATGTGATATAATAATAAATATAATAAATATATTATAATTAAAACGTGGCACACACGACTGTACCGCCGTCAAAAAAAAAAAAAAAAGATTACACATTATTGTTATTATTATTATTATTATGTGCATACTCTCTCTTGCAACGCCGTGGAGGTCTTACGCGTGTGGATTTTCGACACGCTCGTCGTAGTTACAAAACTTCGGATTCGCGGGTTTTTTCCCACCCCACTACCACCCACTCGCTCAAATACCCCACCAAATGCTCAAAAATTTTAATACCGTGTATTATTATTCCACGCGATTGATCGTCGACGCAATCGTACTATTTTAATTATCATATTATATTATTATAAAATAAATAAGTCATGACTTTGGTATTATATATATATATATATATATATATAGGTAATATATAAATATATTTATCACGAAAAAATCGTCATTGTTATGACGTATTATGTTACTATTATAATGATTCAGACGGTTTGAAAAATATTTTATTCGCCCGAACAGGCCTTGGAACGGAATAACGAGCGCGTGTAAGACGAACGGTATTATATATTATTATTAGTTTAATATAATATGATGCAGGATTGTGTGGTAAATAAGAAAAAAACGTCACCGTATGACGCGTGTTTGTCATGTATATACGGTCGATACTTATATAACCATATGGTGGTAGATTCGTGTACAACAAGCAAGAAAGTACATACAAGTATAATACCTTTACACGCTGTTTTGTATTTTATAATGTATAATAATATCATTATGTATAATATGGTTGCGGGTAATGTGCTGCAGCTGTACCAGCACCGGATTAGATTTAATAGAAATTCGCGTGGCGCACTTCGCCGCGCGGGCATGAATATTCCGTCCGTAATAAAATATAAATTATTGCGTCTTTAAACAGGTGGTATTAGCTGCGTATTAAAATGTTCTTCTCGCAAAGACGAAATAAGTGCATGACGTGTAAAAATTCTTTAACAATCTACTTCGACGGAGGTTTCTGTTAGAAAATTGCATTTAATTTGCACTTTTGGTGGGTCAAAAGTAAAAATGTCCGGATACTTTTTAAAAATTAAAAAAAATAAAATAAAAAACATTTGTTAAAATTGTAATATTTTTGGATATAAACAAATTAGCCCGTACCTACTTAACTTAGAATCATCTTTTGAATGCGATAATAGGTATTATATCATTAAATTCAAATTTAACATCACATTCATTCCAGTGACCCAATCAATGACGAGGCATAATTAACACCAACAATGTACAGTAAAGCAATCACCTACTTGCCCACTTTTTACTTTTTTGTTAACTTTTGGTAGATCCGTAAGTATTGCGATAGGTAATTTTGATTTTTACTTAAATAGTGATCTAACACGAACAATATTTGAAGCGTGAAACTATATTTATGAAAAAAAAAATTTATAAGCCTAAGCTAGATTTTCCTGACTTAGTTTTCAACAGCTAAAATATATGTTGCTGTGTACCGTCGGAACTATACCTATATCTCATACCTAGTAAATTATTGTCGGCACGCGCCAATAACATCAGCAGACTCCTACATCACGTATACCGGAAACACGTATGGATCTTTACGAGAAAATTCTCATGTTCTTGTCCCTACCCATCCCCCACCTAAAACGTAAAAACGTTTCAACGAAATATCACACGTAACGGACACAATACGGAAAACGAACTAAAAAACTTAATCGTCTGTTAAATACTGCTGCAGCAGTGTTATTGAAAAGCGTAGGTGTAAAAGATTCCTCACGATAAGAAAATTAAATGTTAATTTTATCATATTATTATCATACATATATTACACGCGTTACACATTGAATTTCATGTCGTGACGATAAGTAAAATCGATTATAATATTATTGTGTACGTCAGTGGTGGTTGTTCTGTCCGTATAGTCCGTCGCAGAGATCGAAAGCACGCGCGTTCGATTTTAAAATGTTGTATGCTCGCACATAGCCGCCTAAATAATATTATATTATAGCGGTAGTAGGTACACCGCGACGAAAAAAATAATTTATTAGTTTATATTTAAAATCAGTGTGTTATGAAAATAATATGATACATTTTACTGCGGTACCGACACAACTCGTTTAAATGCAGTACGGTATGATATGCCACGCGTGATATGATGATGGTTATATGTACACGTAATAATATGCAAATTAAACCGCATATATAGGTCTACGTTAAAGTCAGGTTTACGATTCCGTCGCCAGCCGTTTCGCGTGCCTTTTATCGTATTATTCTGATTGGCCGTCTTAGTTACGATATCGTAATATTCACAAACTGTGATCTACCGGGAGTTTTCCGCTGTAGCTTTTGGACTCGACAGACGGCGTGGCTGCAGTGAACTCGCTGTGCAGTATATAATATATATTTATATTATCGTCTGAAGTGATTTCGGATCTCGAGACATACCGTCGCCGGTAAAATAATAAACTACAAGTAATAATATAATATATTGTATGCAATAACACATACCTACCTATTGGACACGTTGTCGCGCATAACACGCGGTTTGTACGATCTAGACCCGCGAGTGGAAAACGATTGAACCGCGTACACGGGAAACGGTTCGAAAACTGTACGACATATTATTAATGTGTGAGTGGCGCGAAATCGCGGCGGGTCTGAGTACAACAGACGGCTGTGAGATGTTTTGGTAAAATAGTGTGTGTCCGCGTAGAAAACGACGGTAAATGCACGTATGCGGCCTCGGAGGTGGAGAGGAGTGCGTACGAAAACAAAATAATAATTATACTGTGCCGCGTAACCATCATGTGTCGCGTATACTACAATAATCGTACACAGGGTGATCCTATTGTTATTGCACGACGTCTGACGTTCCTTAACCTCACCCAATCCAAACCGACTTGCCGAACTGTCATGATCGCGTTAAAAGCTATACGCGAACCTCATCCGTCCGCGACCGTAACCGCGACGTTGGTATGGGTTAGACGAGTTTGGGTTCGGGAATTTCGAGTAGTGTCTTGCAATAATGTTGGTATAATCACCCCGTATACGACGTGTATACATAATAATATTATAGTAAACTATATAGCTATATACGGTGTATGGTGGTGTTCGGTGTACGATCACATACTTTAATAGTCGTTAAAAAAAAAAATAAAAAATAAAACAATAATAATAAGTAGAAAAATAAAAATAAACAACTACCGTATGCGAAATATCGAGAGGGTAAAAAACATTCGAATTACCGGACTTATGAAAAATGTGATATGTGTATGGTATGTAATGTTTAATAAATAAACTATATTCGGGTCTCTTGTAGCTCTAAAAAGACAAGCAAATGCCTAACTATATGATGCGTAATCAAATGATCAAACGTGCACTAAAAAAAAAAAAATTACGATAATTAGAACTGTCGAACGCAAATTTGTTATGTTGACCATGTGCGAGACTGTGACAACATTTGCGAGTGTGACGTCCTCTTAAAGGTGAAAGTTTTCTCCGGTAAAAAAAAAAAACAAATAAAAAAAAACAATCGTATATATAGTCTATAATGATATGATGTACGTATGTGTGTATTTCGATTTAATGATGTTCGCCGACAGACCGTATTTAGTATGTACAATTTAACGCGACCTTCGATTAATGCAGAGACAACTCGTATAAGCTATTTACTTGGAAAAAAAAAACCAGAAAAATTCAAGTTTTGTCGCCGCAGAATCCGAACAATATCAGGTAATATAAGTGTAGTATTATTATGAAATATACTAACAGTTTTCCGTACATATTATGTTATTTCTCGTTTATATCATCTACAATAATAATATATTTTATAATGACAATAAACAACGGCGACGTATTTATTAGTGTGTTTATCTGCACGTTACAGACTTCCAGTTAGACTTATGCGCAGACGACCTTGTACCACAATAAATTAAATAATATCATATTATACCAGTTTACCCCGGTCCAACCGGATACAGTGTTTTATACCAGAACGGTCGTGACTGGTACTCCTACACCAGTACCAGTGGCAGTCTGTGTAGCGTGTTGATTTTTACGCGGAAGACTATCTCATCGTGTATTGGCAATACGCGTACGAATTCGTATCGCTATGTATCCCATTTTTTTTGTTTTTTTTTTTTTTTTGTAAATTTTAGTTTACATATTTTTTTATTTATACGTAAATTGTGTATAAGAATATTTTTAAAAAATCGTTATTTTCTTTTCATTTGACAGATTAAATAGGTACTGGAAATACAATTGTATTATTATCTGTGTTGCGGTTTGTGATTAAAACATATATTATTACAATTTAGATATTAAGTAAACTGATAAAAATGAGTATGACAATTACTGTTGTACAGAGTGACAAAATCTAAACAAATAATTTTGTTTGTTTGCAATCCTTTTGTTTTTTCTTGTATATAATCTATGTATCCTTTTCCGTAATTTTTCTTCCTAATTTTCCTAAATTTTCAATCTAAAATCTAATATTATAATAAATATATATCGCTTTGCATTTTTCCACAAAAGTCGTTTACAACTGAATAATAGCACACTTCACTCGGCATATCATTTTTATATTTTTTATCATCTGCGTGCCTATCATACGGTTCACGATAGACAATCGCTCTCTATGAATAATACGAACTCGCAATCATAACTACGTATGTATACAACGCATGTCTGGGTACTATGCACTCGCTTGCAAGATCTTCCAAATTGTATGCGACAAAAATTATGGCGCTCTCGTAAAAACCAACATAATCCCTACCATTTCTATATCAGATACGATCTGAAAAGTATAATTTCTGACTTCCACTATGGATTCCATCACCCCAAGACGGTAAAATATTATCATATCGTTACCTTTCCAACAGTAATAAAAAGCCTGTAAAGACGAGAAAAAAACCATGTCTATACGATCAGCATCGTACGAATTTAACTCTAACATAATACAATTATATAATACGCGTGTACGTTTACTCGTATTTATCGCCTATTTTATCGTTTCGTTAAAATGTAATTCGCTCACATTTGTACTTGACTCGTTTCAGTCTAATATACGATTAAACTGTAATCTCGCAATTATACACAGATAATAAGATTAGTGACGAAAGATGTTTGAGCAGATTATTCTTACCTATGTAATAATGGTCTCGGCACCATACTATATACATAATACACTTATATATTATGTAGTTCAATTATTTGATAAAATGCAGGTTTTCGACATCAAAAATAATACAAAAACGTATTGAACGTATTTATTATCGAAAATATTATTAAAAACGAGTATACCGTATAAATTATAACTTTTTCTTTCTCGTTAACAAACAACATGAGAGCTAACTGTTTGGACATTGCTTACTCTCATGTGGTCAAATAAATTATAACTAAATGCATATTAGTATAAAAAATATTATTTATTATTACATAAATATGTGTTACTGTGTCAGTATGTCGTTTCGTGTGATTGTAAATTGTATAAAATGTACGCAATATTGTAATTTATACAGAGTGATTCATTTGATGTATGACACTCATTATTTCCAAAACTATTGAAATTATTGAGAATAATTTTTTCATAGACAATTTTAAGCAGTTATAGAATAAGATTTTCCTAAAAAAATATTTTCTACTATTTTATACCATTATAATTTTGTATTATTTTTTAATCATAACATACATTTTTAATTCCTTTTTCCAAAGCGGAATATTTTTTGTACTATTTAGATACATAAAAATACTCCGAATAATATTGTGTATTAGTATATGAAATTAAAAATGTAAGTTTTCATTAAAAATAATAAAAAAAAAAATTAAAATTAAAACGATAAAAAAGGTAAAAATTATTTTTTTTTCAAAAATGTTGTTTTATAATAATTTAAAATTATATAAAAGAAATATTTTTAAAAACGTCATTGTTTCCTAAAATTATGAGTGTCTTACGATAAATGGTTATCCTGTATAAAGGAAAAGATTCTAAAAATTAATATTTCTATGTGTAGATAATATAATACAATGTACATTTTACATTTATTTCTGAGGGGGTTAAATCTAAAAACTTAATAAGATAACACAAGATAACTGTTGCAAAGGTCATTTCAAAACAAATCAGATAAAATAAGATGATTAGAAAAAATGAATAAAAAATTGAGTTATTTAGTATCACAGGTGTCCTGTCTTCTCTCTCCCCCCAACCGTACAGTGACTGTACAAGTTTCTCACCATAATATAGATCTAAATCGCGTACTGTGATCTTCTTATACTTTTTTTTTTAACTTTTTGCTGAAACTACCTATGTATATTATAATAATAATACTAAACGTTCCTTTATAAAATGTAATTATGGTTGTTGTTTTTTAAATGAAACAACAATCAAACCAGTTTTGTTATTATATTAACAAACTAGTTCAAAATCTGATATCTTGCATAAAAAAACCATTTTAATTACTTTAGGATCAAGGACGTACATGTGATGGTATTATATTATTATTATAACAACTAAAATATTATACGTATAGTTACAATAATACTCGCCTATCCTTGAAAAAAAGTTTATGCGGTCCTCACACCTTGACTGCATCTAAAGCCGATCGTCATCCCTCTATTGGTATTTAGAACGGATAGGTGTTTGAATTTAAGGTGTTTTATGTCTTAAATTGTTTATTATCATTAGCATTTTAGCCCACGTCCAATAACTAACGCCCAATGCAAATTTTCAAACTACCTAAGTAGGTAAACATTTATTTATATTTTTTACGCACTCGAAATTGTTTTGAACTAATCGCATAGTGACATAATAGTATAAATAGTATTGTTATACGTGATTAGCGTAATTATATCGAACAGTGCGCGTATTAAACATCCTTAAATATACTTAAAAACCTATTCAGTATCCTAACGTGATTTAAGCTGAAAATTACAAAGATTAAACCGCTAATGTTTTAAACAAAAACAAATTGTTCTCGACAAATTATTTTGTAATTTTAAAATTAATCCATTAAAAATTAAAAGTTTCTTTGTATTACTAAGTAATTTGTAAAAAAAAAAAACTGAAAAATAATATGTTGGTTCTTTTTTTTTCTGCCATAAACAATAAAATTATACTTTTTACTTTCAATATTTTGTTAGATAAAAAAAAATTACGCATGCGTAGATATTTTCACGGTTGAATAATGACAAGACATAATAATATTATTATTATTATCAAATTTGGTATGGTTTCCATGCATTGTTCGGTTCGAGATTGTCGGTCACAGTGGGAGATGAAGTAGAGTCCAAAAATTGGGTCAAGTGATTCATCTACTACTATTATTATAATATGATTATGACATCCATTGGACAAACAATCAACTTGAATTCATTTTGAATTGATTTCATTTATACAATATACATATAAAAAGTTTGCAATACATTAAATGTTTTAAACGTTTCACTAAGACATAGCGCAGACCTATAGACTACAATTGGTTTTTAATTTGAGTAACTAATATAATATATCAATGAATTAACATTAATTTGTAAATATTTATAGATATGTTACCCGCGATGACCCATCCAACTCTCGTACTTCACTTATAAGTTATATATTATTATATAATTATGTATTACGCCCACCAAACGATAAATTGTATATTTTATTTGCTATGCAATTTTTTTTTAAAAAAAGATAACGTATGTGCCTAACATGGTTTTAATATCATAAAACGATTTTGGTCGAAAATCCACACGAACACTGTCTAATTATTGTTTATAGTTAACTCATATCCGAAATTCTTTTTTAGAACAATTAGTTATATTTTTAATCTCAAATTGTTGACACATTCATGATTCGTATCATAATCTAACCTTCGTTTAGTAGATAACAATAATACATTTCCAAACATTCAATACGAATACATATTAAATAGTAATTAATTTACACTTACACCGTTCCAGACTAGATATTCCACACAAAACTAAAATATTTCAAAGCGATTTAAAAAAACACTATACATTTTACTGCAGAAAAAAAAGTTACTCGACTTACTGTTGGTAACCATAATATATTATAATACGGCAGTGCAGTATTTTTACAATAACGAGTTTGTTGTCGGGTAGGTTAGGTGCTTATATTATATAGTTTTATTTGCGTGACCTACTCGTATTAACTTTTGTTTACTATATAGTTAAACGATTATAAAATTCCAAAGTTTTTGAACAGGTTTAATTTTTTTTTTTAACTATAACAGAAACACGATTTGGTATACTTTCGATGTATTGTGTTAAAACGAATCGGACTATATAAGCGCAATTTCGTAGGGCAGACAGAGGGAAAAATTATTATTATTTGTATTACGGTTAAACAAACATAACGTAAACGTGACTTTACAGATCGGACGTATTAAACGAATACAACATATTGCAGACAGATTTTAACAAAATTCGATTGTGCAATCAGTTCATTATTTGCTTATTAAATAAGTATATTTGTTCAGTGCAAACATAAAAAGTGTAAGTAGTTTAAGCCCAACGACATCGACAAGAATGTGAAAGTCCGCTATTATTTTTAAAGTTATTATTTAATTTATCTTATATTATTTTGAAATGGTTGATAGCGATTACAAATTGTACCTACCTAATATACAGATTATTTACAAAAAAACTACCTTTGGTGGGAATTAATGATTTTAATTTCCATCCGTAATAAAGGTATTAGTAAAAACCACTAAACATTAATCACTAACAGTTTTTCAATAAAATTGTTTTTTATTTTAATACATCTCATAGGTGATTGTCGAAATAAACAGCCTTTACGGATAAAATCACCAACATATTATACGAAACAAACATTTATTACGCACGGTTGCGTAGAAAAGAATGTTATTTTAAATATTAGCTAAATACTACGTAACCACAATACTAGGTAAATTTTGAAACATTAGCTTAAGATCACTAAAAATTATTTAATGTGTCACATTTGTAATGGTTATTTAAATTTTAGAAAAATATAGAGACCAGCTATATTTGTTATTTCATAATAACAATCTTTTAATGATTGTTTATGTTTGAAAATATTTTGTTAATTCATGATTAATTTTTAAAGTTAAATTAAAATGTACAATATACATCGAATATACTATTGAGTTTAAGTTTATAAGAATTATTTAAGATTAAATATAAAGTTAAGCTATTGAAATATGTTTCTAAATTTAATTAAAAGACATTTAAAACGTTTATAATATCATTACATCAATGAACTTAAAGTTGTATTTAAAATGAAAAACTAAGTTACACATTTTTTTTTAAATTGTTGAAAATTGAATTTTCAAAATTTAACAATTCTGTATTTTAGTTTCCGTAGCAATTAAACGGTAAGTTTTAATAATAATAAATTCATAATTGGTAATTTAAAATTCAATTTAGATTCAGACTATAATATATTATATGTAGTATTACCAATAGGATTGACTTCTCCTATTCAGTGATTTATGTTACGAATGTAGCTGAAATTAACTGATAACGTACCTCCTAATAATTTATTGTACAAGTCATGTGTGTAATTTGTTTTTCTTTTCTTTAATAAAAAAATATTTAAGTATAGACAGTATTTTATATTTATTATTATTATTTTTTTTTTTAATGCACAAAAAATATAACATGCCAGATTTGTATTACTCGAGGGAGTGGTGGATTCCTGCTTTACCCGAGGACGAAAAAAGTCCAATACCTACTAATGCAAACACAAGGGCGCCACGTTTAATGCCCTTTTCCGGTATATGTTCTTTACTGCGTACGTCGGCGCGGCGCGCATCGAATAGCGATAATGGTGTTGTTGAATCGTCTGCGATTATTGTAATTTCTAGTTGCCATTACCTGTTATACATCGTAAATACACGTGCGGCACAATAAACTGAATAAAAACGTCTTTAAGTTCACATTATTTGTATACCAACTACGCGACGTCATGACCTTAGTCCTTCATACACATGTCATACGCAATGCCATCGTAGGTATAGTAAAGTTGTATAAAATACCAGACGAAATCCAAACTATGCTGCTGCGAAAAGACGATTGCCTTGTGTCTCGCGTCCCGCGCAAAACATTTCAGTGAATTCCCGTTGACAAAACTAGAAACGTAATTCGTATATACCTATAATATAATAATTTAATATATTGACATCGATCTCTGTTGGTTTCGGCCGCGACCCGTCCAACTTGTTCTCGTGCAGGATTTTTATGTCGAACAATTTATAAGGCCAAACAGATATAAACTCCTACACAAATAATCTTTTTACCTGAAAATAAAACATATGGTGCAATCTTCTACACAGACAATTCTGCTTGACGACACAGATTTGCAATGTTTCAAAAACTTGGGCTCTTAGGGGGAAAAGAGTAGTCGTAGTTATAAATAAACTGCAAACACGTATAGAACGTTTTTATCTACACTATGCATATGGAAGTACGCAAATAATATTGAAGATTTTCAAACGTATTTTATTAAAAAAACGTCAATCTCTTCCACTGTTTGGGTCTTAGAGATAAAACAACTATTACGTCCATATAATCAATTCAGCAGTAATAGCTGTACTTGTGTATTTCCGATGGTATAGTCAGCCCGAAAATATATATCGTCGGAGATTGCCATCTGTTCGTGTTTTTCTGTGTCCACCTTGTACCAGTCATCGTAAATCTTACGAGGAGATAGTCAGTGGTAGATCACGGACCTTGCCAAACATTTTTTTTTTCAATAATAATTGCAAACAATGGTCGCGAAAACCTGAATCCTGTCTCGACGGGTTGGTGAGTGGTGCTGGTGCTGGTGTCGGCGGTTAAGGATTTGTGGAGAGATCGATGTGAAAAGAAAACGAATAAAATTATAAAAATACGAAATAAATAAATCCGTCAACAAATAAACAGGCGTTTGATGATATAAGTATTTACTGTAATTCAAAAAATAATATTTTGATAAAAGTTTAAAAATCAAACATTTGATAAAAAATCGTTAATAATATGAAAATTGCACACTGTTTTTTGGTTCAAATTAAGTGTGGATTATTAAAATTTGTTGATAACGTTAAGTATATATTATTTTTCAAAATTATTTGTACAATCGCTACGGTTGTAATATAGTAGTCATTGGAGGATAGTCGAAAAATTAACAAATATAAAATTCAACGCTTTTTTGATGTATATATTACTATTATACGATTCACGGACAAATCGACGTTGGCGATTTAATAATGTGAACTAATTCTATCAAAGTGGGCAAGGCAATCCCCTTGTGCAGGTGGATTGAGTATAGCACTTTGAACATTTTCGAACGTGATTCTAACTAATCTCTAAACTTTTCTGATATCTCTAAAAATAATCTTTGAAGTTGTTGTTAAAATCGGTAGAGTAGTTTTGAGTACACGAGTATATAAGCTACAAACATACATTCATTTTTATATAAGTCCCTTTTATTTTCTGTAACCAATGGCAACCCTAAATATACAAAAAAACCTATCTATCCAGTTGGCTTTCAATCACATTAGAGTGGTTATATAGTTTCATGCCCCTATAAGTTGATTTTTTTTTTTTTTTGAGTAGTCTGTTTTTTTTTACGGTTCAAGCTATCCCCATCTCAAATTTCATCAAAATCGGTTGAGTGAGTTACCATGAAAACGTAGCAGACAGAGTTATTTTCGTATTTATTATATTTATAAAAATTTACTACATTAAAAAATATTCAATGTACACTGTCTGAAAATTGGTATATTTTTATTAAACCGGTTTATCTGTGCGCGATTTAAGATGTCTGCGAACGGAGAAGATGGCAAATAATTTTTCTCGTAAAGTCTTGAACACCAACAGCCACCAATTTAGGAGTTAAAATAACAGTTATAACATTCTCGACCTCTCAGATATAATTATTTCAGCAAAACAGATACAATATCATATGTACTTCCGGCATGCATTTACGATCACAAAATCGTACAACATCACAATGGCATCATACCAACATTCATCCGTTTCGATAAACGAATCTCATCATATTTTATTCGCAGATGTACGATAATCAAACGAATACAATAGTATATTATCTTAATTTACGATCAAAAACTATATTAACTATGATTTATAATTAAAAATTGTCTACGTTTTACGAAAACAGCCCAGAAATCGCGTGTATAGCAGACTCGCAAACAGTATACGTACACATTTCACAAAATATTAAAAAATTGGATCAAGGTTGTTGTTTTTCAAACACAAAATATTATATATTATTATTTTTTTTTAGTTGTAATTAAATCCATTTCAATTCATAAAACTCATAACAAAAATTTTAACGCGAATCGTGGAGTTTGGTATATTATGGTATATAGAACCGAAGTAATAACCTTGATCTGATTTCCAGTACATTGTTGTGCTGTTTAATCGTAGATAAACATATAGGTGAGTAAACTGCTGTAATGATAATATTATTATTGATCCTCATATTTTGTTGATTTCTGTTCGATTTTTCCACCGTCGATCCCGATCGTATATTTCGTTTTCAATTTATCGTGCGTGCAATAACCGACAACCAAACGACATATAATATATATATAACATAAATATTTGATGGTCCAAGATCACGACAATATATTATTATTATTATTATTATTATTACATACTACACTACTGCAGCGACAACAACGAAATGTATATAAAACGTTTTCTGAACACAATAGAATAACATACGACGCTTTATATCATCGAAAACTATACATGCCATAAATAAATGTACAGCCAAAACCATTATGATATATCGTAATCGACTAAAAGAAACAAAATTGAAAATGATGTTCTACTACAACGTTTTTAAATCTATGTAAGTTCATTAATCGTCCGTTCGACTCCACGTCACGCCACCTATGCAAAACGATAATACGACAACGGCTAGAGTGCCCAGGTTACCTATATAAGTTACCTATATATTATATAATTTATTTTAATACTAAATTTTCACGCATTTTAATGTACTTGAAGAAGCCTTATAAAATACGACTATGCAACAATAATATTACAAATATTGAAAATATTGAAAATTCTTTAAAAGTGTTAAAAATTGTTTTTGCATTATTTCGATTTAAGTAATTTGGCGTTATCACGATTGATGTGAGTTGAAAATAAAACGACAACAAATGTATATAATTTACAATTTGCAATATTTATATACAATTAATAAGTTAGTTTGGTTACAAAAGATAATAACAACATATGAATAACGTAAGGACTGAGGAGGGAGGCCCATCAGTGTGAAAACACTCTGACTTGGGGAATATATAATTTATATTGGGTAGTATATATAGGCAACTGTACCACGTGACGAAGATTTTTCGATTGTCAGATCGTTATATGTAGTCATTGCCGCTTTTGTCTGATACACGATTAAAATACATGCTTAATAACAATAATATGACAAAGCAAAGTAAATAACGCTTATTATTTTATTTTTTATTTTTACACATAGTAATATTATAGTTTATTTCAGTCTTTATAATTGTATCTGTTTTTATATTTACTAAAAATTGTACTCAAAATTAAGAAAAAAATGCAAAATAAAAGTTTTATTTTTAAGTTATTTGATTTATGAAACGATCTTTGTTCTTGAAAAGCAATGTTTTGGGACATTCAGAAAAATTATTCGATTTGCAATAAAATCTGCACCTTATTTTACGATCGACGACAAAACACGATGCCAATTAAATGGGTTATCGTAATTATATCGTTTTCTCGAACGCGAAGATCGAGCCCGTAGGCTATCGATACGGACGATACGTATTTATGTCAAGTAACCTACGTTTACAATCGCGTTACGTTTCGTATAATATACGATCATATTATATTATTAGTTATATTATAACTGTGTTTGTGTACAGCGTTACTTATTCGCGTTGAGAAAAATTCACAAATTTATTTTTCGATCGTGTAAAATTGACCCAGTTGCCGGGCCGCGGGACGTCGGACGCGCACCGCGATTACTAATAATATCTCGAAAGCCGCCCGAAAGTCGCGCGTTCACTCTGTACATAAATATTAGAAGACGGCCGAGCGAATGGCAAGGTAGGTATTTCATTAATAAGTCGATATGCATATTTTAAAAATCATTATTCATTAGACACTATACGTACGGCGTTACATATTGTATTATATATACAGCTGTCATGCGTAATATATTTCGTGTACATTGCAGTACTTATATAAATATTTAATGTATATATGTGATTTATGTACACG
This sequence comes from Rhopalosiphum padi, assembly GCF_020882245.1. Lineage (NCBI taxonomy): Eukaryota > Metazoa > Arthropoda > Insecta > Hemiptera > Aphididae > Rhopalosiphum > Rhopalosiphum padi. The sequence continues at coordinate 1,992,066 of NC_083598.1, read as the reverse complement.
TAATCGATTGACTGTAGCAATATCCGATAATCCTACGACCAAAAAATATACAATATAAAATTAAAGAGTGAATCGCCAAACGTGCTCACCCCCAATCTCCTTTAACGACGAATCACTTTAATCAAATTTTAATTTTTGACATTTTTAAATATACTTAAGGACCATAACATCTTAAATTCTTGAGATTTTATACTACTAAATGATTGATTTTTCTGTGGCTATACAAATTTTTTCTGACATAGATATATTTTTGAAATGGAAACAATTTTTTTTTCGTAATTATGATGGATTTTTTTGTTATAACGGTAAACAGTACATGTTAATGTATAAATGGGTACAGCACGTAAAATAAATAATTAAATAAAAACGTTGTAATTTCTCATTGCCCTAGCAACAGATAAACAATATAATTATATTATACTAACCAGTATAAATTATGATTTAAAATTCAAACATGTAGTTTCTCAGTTACTAAAATGTAGGTATTTACTGTTGTGTGATACAGTGATTTAATTAATTTCCCGACTGTTCAATATAAACAGTTATTTATTGAATAATATAAAAGTAATAGTACAATAGTCATAAATGAAGACTGGTCCACTGGCAACGAGAATTGCGGATTTCTAAACCAGAAATGCTAATGTAAAATATACTATTCGGTACCCGATTTGCATTCTTCGGTCAACTACTTAGTTTAAAATCGTACAACAACACGTTTACAAGTAAACACCTATTATTTATGTTATTTTAATCGTAATTCGTGCTGTGAAAAAATGTATTTAAGTTCCTCTTAGTAAATTTGGTAAAACCCATGAGTCCGCATCAATACTAAGGATAATAGTCTTTAAAAATGATTTTTCAAAAAATATAAAATATATATAATATTGAATGTAGTTTTTATTTCCTCATACTACTCGTACAAATTATATGTTTTGATGGATTATATTACAATAAGTATTAATTAATAAAATGTTCAAATCACTGTAACTTCCATGTATTCTAAACCTATTATCATATAATACATATATACATATTTATATATCTATTGTCATACATATCATATTTATCCTTGATACATAAAGTTAAAAAAATACTCTTTTGAATTTTGATTTAAATACGTCAACATTTTCAGAAAAATGACCTAATAAAAATGCGGTTCTAATTTGAAAAACAGAAATTAATATCTTCACGGGACACTATTTAAGTAAGTAGTCCTTTAAATTTTAAAATGTGTTTAAAAAGTTCTAATAATCAGATTTTATACAACTGTATTATTGGAGAATAAAAGCGGGTGAGCATGCTCGGTAAATCACTTTGTATTTAAATATTTTTAATTATTTTTTTGCTATGAAACGTCGTTATTAAATCGCGTTCCCTTTGGCTAGGTCATCGTCGTCCAGCCAAATCGCTACAAGACACGTCTCATGCATCCTACGCGATAATAATAATATAACCGGTGTAATTTACACACAGTTTATTTATATAGTTGTACAGATTAATTTGTGTACTTCAGTAGTGTAATATATATATTGCAATATAAATATTATAATATAAAATACTTTACATATTTCTGACTTTCCAGTGTAATTAAAAACCCGTATGTAGATATAATTTATTTGCATAACGAAAACAACAAAAATAAATGCGAAATCGAGGCTAACGTCATGTTTTTCCCAAGTCGAATCTTCTTAAAGTTTGCGTGCTGCAGAGTATCGCATTATCTACATATAGTAGAGCGACATCACCACAGATCCCGACGTGTGTGTATGTAATATTGCAATACGGTCGAAGGTCAAACATAATAATGTGAATAATGTGAATAATAACGCTCGAATTTCCAGTGGCGAGCTGACTGCCCGGGTCTCGATAATTATCGATATCATGTCAGTATAATTATATTAGCGTATTGTATCTCCACACTCAGTGGCGACGCTAGGCGTGGGCGGTGTGGGCCATTGCCCACGGCCTCGCACCTCAAAGGGCCTCGCGTTCTAAAGGGCTTTATAATTAACCATAGAGAAATATGGGAGAAGTGTCTATACAAAAGTGTATTGTTTTAAAAAATTCTAAATCTTAATATTTATTAAACAACTGTTGTTATTTAAAAAAATGTTTACTAAAAAAATTCAAAAAGGTCCTCTTTAAGTGTACTTCGCCCACATATAAATTTTACCTCGCCACGCCACTGTCCACACTCTAGAGTAAACTCCTTAAGTGGTGTAAGAAATCTCAATAATTTGAAAATATGGTCTTAAAAAGGGCGAGCAGTGTTCACTGAGCGTGATTTGTGAATTACTCTGTACAGCTTGGTTATGAATTATGACTTTGGCAGACATAAATACAACGGTATTTTGCTGTCGACCATATACGCATGTGATCATGGTGGCCAATACACGCATGGTGGACATCAATTCAGCTTCGTTGTTGAAATACGCGATTTCCATTGCTTTCTTAGGTATGCGATTGCCAGACGTCTGTGAATATAATTATCATTACGAAATAGCACAACAACGTATAGTAGGTAGGTACTCGTTCACACGCTGGTCCATAGCGACAAAATTATCATAATAAAACGCCAGTTCGCAGTCATCGACCGAGGTGGGTGTCATAAACGTACCTCAACTGCATTCCACGTATTATATAATATTATTATTGTATTAAATTTAACAGTTCGTTAAGTTAAGCCATTTATTTACGGTTGCTAAGACCCGTGCATTACCTTCCTCAATATAATATCGATATTATGAACTAAAAATGTTGTATAAGTAATAAACGAAATAGCGATCTATATTGCGGTGATAGTTTTCTCCTCATTATCGTGTAGCATTATTATTATACGTACGGGATGATCCACTTTACTTTCTACGCACATTTTCCAAGTAAATTATTTAGCGTTCTTGAAAGGAAAAAAGTGTTTTCACTAAGTTTGCTAACGAGCTTAAGTTTTTAACGGTTGGTTTTTTTTTCTGACAATATATCGGCAGTATTTATTTCATAATCGAAAACGGAATACATTAACCAACCCCCCCCCCTCTCACTAAAAAAACCAAATTACCGAAAAATCAGATATTAAACAGGTATTTAATAATTTTTAATTAATAAATGCGTTTAAAGTTTGTACAATCAGTGCGCAGTGGACCATGACTTATGGGGTGCAAATTACATTTCTCGTGTAAAAATGATTATAAAAACTATTAATTGAATGCATAAAAAAAAAAACCTTAGTAAATTCACTATAAGTGCACTAAAGAATCTTCATTAAAGTATATAAAAATCTATCAAGCATAAAATATGTTAAATTAAAGATTTTATTATTAATTAAGTACAACGTGCTTACACAAAGTATAAAATGTATTTTATAAGACGAAAATGAAAAAACAATTCATATACAATGTCGTATATGTAATCGAGTTTTAATTGACGGAAATTCAAAAAATTATAGAAAATTCCAAATCCAAAATCATGTGTCGAGAAAGTTTTGTTTTACGGTAAACCAAAAACAAAGCGTTTGTCTACGAAATGCCATTGTCGTCTAGGAAAATATAGTGAAACCGTGTGGGTTAAACGAGTCAATATAATATAATATTATGTTATTATTATGGCGTGTGCGGGATGGGTAGAGGACGTGCGTCTAATCCTATAGATCCGAGTGTCGCGCCGAAGAACTACTGCCAAACCGCGAATAGAAGACGACGGTTAGGCGATGTAACACGATTGTGTTATAACACTTATTATAACGACGGCGACGGCGACGATGAATGATGATAATAGTAACAATAATGATGATAAAAATAATACGCACGACCGGCGTTTCAATTCGCACCCCGTACGCGCTCTTATATAGAGTCGAGTGGCGCAAGTCTTTGGCGTTTAGCAGCAGCGCAGGTACTTGGCGTGGAGTCCACGTACCGGGTCAAGGTGGACGTTATACGCGGTGCAACAACATCATGTATACATATAACATAATACTATAATTATATACCTTCGACGTTGAGGCGACCTCGTCGTTGACGGTGTGCGCATACAGTTGTACGGCCGCCGCGAGAGGCGCTATGTACCCACGACACTCTATACATTCGACGGAGTGCGCAGTGAAGTGTCTATACGAACTTATAACAATAATATTATATTTTATTAGTAACACGCTCTCGCCTCCCGACGAATCGTCCAGAAAAACGAACGAGTGCACAGAAATATAGCAATATTGCGTTGTACGTTTAGGACGAAGAGATTTAAATGCAAATCGCATTTTTTCCCAAAACCCCCAAAACGTTGTTTTCCTAGCACGAAATTCGTTCCGCACATCAAACAACTTAAAAATAAAGAAGATTGTGTTATGCGTTATTTTGAAATTTTTTTTAAGTTTATTTTTTAATAATGGATACGTTTGATAACAATAATATTCACCATAAATTATACCGATAAAAAGAAAAAAATTAAATATAGTTGTTATTTATTTTGCTTCGCCATATTATCACTATCATTACACGTATCTATGTATTTTTTACTTAAGTACCAGACAAAAACAAACTCTTCGTCACGTATATAACATGCAGATGAACGAGTAAACATTATGCAGATAGGTCGTTTAATTGACGACTTGTAACATTCGCCATAACGCTAAATTATATGAATTTAAATAATTCAAATAGATTTATGTGTAATCACCGTATTTGACATTAGACATGTAAAAAACAGATATTTAAGTTTTGTAATATTATTGAGGCATACAGTCGTATTTTAAAAACATCTTTCTTGTTTTTTAGAACGTTAAAATCCAAGTCTAAAATTTAATACAACCACTAAATATATATATAAACAGTTATATGTACGTCTGAAACATTAAATAGACGCGACCAGAGAAAGTGCAGTGGATCGGACGGGAATAATGCCCAAATAAAATTAAAAACCAATAACGGGAGAAATTACTGGAGCATATTAAATGCTTTACTACGGCAAGAATAACTAGAGGAATTAAAACGGACAATAAAATGTGTTATACGAATAAGCGATAAGCGATTATGTCGATGGTAAAATTAATAACGACTGCAATCACGATCGATATCGTGACGAGTTTAAATTTGAGAACTTTTAAAAATACCAATTACGACTTTGAATCGCTAAAATACGATGTCCCTACGCGCGTAGTCCGTCGGATTAGTTTAAAAATTATTATTACCATTTTCTCGGGCAGCTTTGTCCGTCGGTAGTCATTTATTATCGTCGATGGTCCGTACCGCAATTAGGTATCCTCCTAATACTATAATATTATTATTTATGCTACACACACATACAAACACTGTTTTAAATTTGAAACTTCGTCGAATATATATTCATACTAATAACTATTAATATGCATACGGCATATTATTAGGTATATAATATTATTATTATTTGGCGCGAACAAAGGTGAGACTAAAGATGAAATAAATAAAAAAATAAATAATCGAAACGAAATTAAATTTGTTCACGGGCAGGTATGGGTTTGGGCGACAAAAGATAAATTCAGGGGCGTAGCTAGAATTTGTGTCTAGGTACCTATCAACAATTTACGTAAAAATGTAATTAAACAACATCGATTAATTTTTAATTTTTTAACATAAAATTAAAAGGAACTCGCGTCGTATGCTATCTACATGAAAAATGTATCTACCAAAATTGTGTGTTGGCGTTGTATGTTATCTACAATTTTCCACCCCGCAATTTGTAGATTGTTGGTGTCGTCTGTGCATCTAGACATTAATTACATTAAAGAACTCTTTTTCATGTCTTCAAAAAACTGGTCAAAAAGATTCTTTGATGCATTGAGTGAACGTCACCACTCTTCCATCAACTGCCGTTCCAATAAGTTAGTGGCACCACGTGTTTTTATGCCATATTTTATTTTGAATTAACTTTTTGGCATACTTTAGCAGTGGGTAAGACACCACATTGTTTTAAAAAATTGGTGCAAGATTCATCATTGTAAATAACATGTCTATAAAAGTCAATAAAATGTTCCATTTTGATTTAACAAAAAATAATTACATAAATAATTTAATAAAATAATTTAATTTGAAAATAATTTAAGCATACACCACTTTTACAAAAGTCATATGTCTACTAGCTATGATATGTGTAAAGTGTAGACTGTAGAGTGTATTATTGATGTTTATAATTATACGGTTACACCTGCAATATTAGTCTCCGTACAAAGTATTAAGTAGATATCAACCGAAAGGTAGATAACATATAACGCGATCAAAGTTCAGGTAGATAGCATACGACGCGAGTTCCTTTTAAGGAAGAGTTCCAATTAAAACAATTAATTTTGTTTCACAAAAAATACATCCAAAGTACCCGAATTAACTTCCAAAACTTGAATACGATAAGCCTAAGTAAGTGGTTTATCTAAAAACGTATAATTAAATAATGATTGTTGGACGCAATGGCAATTATTGAATTATTTAATAACTTCAATAGCATTTCAGAACGTTATCATAATAATAATATATCTAGGTTAATTTATAGAAATGATTAACATTGAATTGGGGTTAGGTATTGCTAAATTCATTAACACATGTATATCCATGTATCAAAAGCGCAAAATACCTTATAGGTTAGGTATACACATATATTTTTGAATGTAACTAAATAGTACAATATTACAATGGCATCACATTGAAGATAATATAGGTCATTAATAGTATAAAGCCCGGATATCCATAAATTTGCATAGATCGTCTTCTTTTCCATACACAAGTGTATCGCAACTGAATGATATAGTTTATTGAAATATATTTAGAATATATTAGTATATCGAATTTAAATACAAAAGTTGTCATTGATATTATATTATTTGCATTGTCGATAATAAATGCGTAACTGACTTTTGCTGTAATTATTTGACTTTGAACTAGACTTTGGATTTATTAATATACCCACATAATTAACGTTTGTTATGATTGAGGTATACACAAGTGTAATGCGTGTACTAAATTACAATAATATTATACCAAACTCGACTTACATAGAATTTAAAAATTTTCTACAAAATTGTTGTCAGAAGCATAATAATTATACCTCATGAAATTAAAGTCAAATAAAAATTACCATATTTTCACTGATAATTGTTAATGACATAGGTATCTACATGCTTTAAGTATAATAATATTAGAATATTTCAATGCCATTTTGTATACTAATCATAGAGTAATATATTTAAATAATGTTAGATATTCGGGTTAAACGAAATATTTTTCTTAATATGCAAGTACCTATGCATTATCTTGTTCAAACATGATTAATATGATCAAATTTGTTAATATAATTTTTTAAACACAAACCTGTTATTTCAGCCCTTATTAGTTATAATAATTGTTTTACATGGTTTATTGATATAGAAAATATGATAGTCATGGTATATGAAAAATTCATAATTGTACGTGTTATGCGTTCAATTTGTCGTAAACATTATTGAATGGCACAGTTAGACGTTTTTATAACGTATTTTAACAATAATATAATATACGAATATAGGTAATGCCGTGTCTGTTTAAGGTTTTACATTTTTATTGATTAATATTATGTTGTTGTTCTTGCTCTATGACTATCAAAACCGGTTGACAATTTTAGAATTTTGAGTATATTAGAGGACTACTAGTTCTGAAACGGTGTGTGATGGTGTGATTGTCTTATATATGTATCAAAAGAACCTAATGACGAAAAAGTTCGAAAAGTTTCGTACAACTAAATGTACAGGTCGGAAATTCAACGGGCACGTGTACCCGATTCCTGCTATGGTTTACATTATTCTTAATGTTTAATTTTGAAAAAGTATCATTATTGTTAAGTGATATCAAAAATATTTTTTACTTGCAATTATTCATATTTTCAATCTGATTAATAACTATTTAGGTATACAAGGTATGAAATTACTATAATATAATATTATTTGTACACGTCTATTACCGTATGATATAATTATATGGTATTCGGTTGCGGCGCACACTGAGGATATCATATGAGATATACGTACGACGTTACACTATTTTCATAATATTTATGCTATTGAGGTTACCTATGTTTAGAATAACATATAATTTATTTATATACCACTATTGTACGTAATTCTATATAAATAAAATATATTATTTATTTAAAAAAATTCACGTAGTATTCAATTTTTTAATCTATAACTCGTTTGTACAGTACACACCTATCTAGTTAGAGGAATAAAAATAAAAACCTAGACGATAATTATTCATTAATAATTTTATCACGCGGCTCGAACCGGTAATAAATTAGTGGACCATGGTCAACCAATGCAAAATTTAATTTTATATCTCCGGACAAGCTATATACTATTGGTGGATACTATTCAATGTTACGAAATTGTCTGTTTTGATATTTAAAAAAAAAACCTAGATTTTCGTCGATTTATTTTTTAGTTAATATTATTATATCTACCGTTTCTATAGTTGTACCTATATATTATACATATTTTATAGGTATACATAACTAAACATCGAATACCTGTCAACCTACCTTGCTGCCTATATACCTAGTTTAATGATTTTCAAGGTTTGTTTATGAAATATGATCTATTATTATATTACGTGTGTTTTAATGCGGTTTGTTCCGATACATATTATGGTATGGCAATAATATACACTTGATGTTAAGCTATGTTTGTAATAATGTTACAATTAAATCGTAATAATTATTTGAAAGATTCTATTTTATCGAATTTGAACACTCGGTGATGGCTTATCACCGCGATTCACGCGTTTGAATAAAAACGGATAATCCGCATAGGAATAATAGCTGTGCGACGGCGGCGCAACTGTCGGTAAAATATTATGATATTTAGAGATGCTGTAATATACTTAAACGCTTCGATATTGCGCGAAAAGCTGATCATAATATCATAGATTCCCGTTTCGGGAATTACAAAATCCCACGAGAAATCCTCAGTATCGTAGATCTCCGAAGGTCGCAAACAATAATTGTTACGTAGGATTCGGGCGATGCGCGCGTTCACTTTCTATAATATCAACAACACTGCAGGTCACTGACCAAGTCAACGTTGAAAATCAAAGAATTATACTAAATATATTATATTATACTAAAGCGACTACGTATAATGTCTCGTTCTGACCGTAAATAGAATGGCAGTGAAGTGCTTAATTATAGAACACGTATAAAAGACATGCTAATATTATTATATCGAAAGTTATGTATATTATCATATAACATTATAATCTGCACATGAAATCGGAGAACCTTAATTTTCTATACACAACAGATTGGATTATATTGAACGGTTTGGAGTAAAAAAAAAAAAAAAACGAAAAATTGAACGCTTGTACAAAAAATAAATTTAAAAAAAAATATACAACAATAAAACACGCATTATTATTATTTTATTTAAATAACGCGATAAAAACCAATTAATTTTTTTTTTGTCACGTTACACACGATTAAATAATTTCGGTCGATCATTGTTTGCCGTTTTGGGATCAAAAAAGAAAATCCGCTATACATGCATACCTGCTAATTATACCACTTACTTAATTTAAATTGCAAGTTTCGACTACAGAGCCCACCGAGTCTGATCAGTCTGTCGCGCGTTTTCGCAATATTTCACCGTAGTGAATCGAAATTATAATTACTGTATCATATAATAATATATAATGGTATAATATACTGACGACTATACGGTTATTATAAAATTTATAATGAGTCATTATATCGTGTAAAATTGTTTTTCCTTCTAATACTACGCGCGGGTATATACAACGACAGTAGTATAAATAGTCAAATGTCAAATCATAAAAAAATGCTAAGTTTACTATCAATAGAAATAGTATAAAAATCTTATTTGATTCAAATCTCTATGTATCTAACTCTAATGAATATGATCTAATCCAGAATTCGATTCACTCGTCTGGTCTTGTAATTACTCAGAATATATAAATCATCTGGATTGTGTCCGATATAAGTTTTTGAAAAGAATTGCTAATGTATCTAATAGCCATATCATTGGAGATAGCGTTAATGTTGTTGAAAACTTCCTGAGCCTAAACTCACTAAGTACAAAACATAAATTAGCAGATATTATGTTAGTTTACGATATTCTGAACAAACTCGTTCACTGTTTCGAGTTATTATCTGAAATTGGTTTCCAGGGAAACCAAGGAACGCAGATCTATTCATTATTCCAACAGTGGAAATAATACATTTTTTTCAAGTTTTGGTAAATAAGATTTCCGCCAAATTGGATTTTTTGTACTTCCTCAAAACATATTTAAAATTAATAACATTATTATTTTAGTGTTAATTGTGATAAAGATAAAATAATACAATTATAATCTTGTAAAAAAGGCATTTTCCCGTGAATTTAAAATAAATAAATAGTCATCTATATCATAAAATGCCGTTTAATTATACTATAGTCGATTGCGAACATTCATTTATAATATCATATTATGGTGTGTTGATATGCCTATCTTTATATGGTTACAATAATTTATGATAGTATAAAACTCGTCTAGAACCGGACGGAAGAGTTCGACGATCGTATAAAAGTCTCGTCTACATCACGTCTGTGATCGATTACAATAATGATAGTTATTATAGAAGTACGAAATGAATTCGCAAAACCGTTACTCAATCACGTCACATTCTCACATAGGTAAAATAATTATAATTGGGTATGCTAATCGTGTTCGTTACACGGTTAATCGCCAAAGCGTACCTAAACATATTATACCGCACTTTATATTAATATAATATGTACCTACGAGTGTTACTCACCGAAACGATCTCCGACGGTGATCGTATACTCCGACGACGGTGTGTCGTATGTGCGGGTAGGTTGCACGTCGATGTCGATGTCCGATTCTACGATATTATTCACCGCAAACCGAACACACAAACTTCAGCAGGGTGAAAAACGGACACGAAAAGTGAGTTATAATAATTCTTATTGCCGGTCGTTCGGTCGCGTGTCCGCCGTACGATTACGACGGTCGTCAGCGGCACGCGAGTATTTGGGTAACGGCAGACCTTCCGGTCACTCCGCTGGCCCTACCCTACCCGGCCGAAGATCGAAACCGGTGGGGACGGCCGCGTGACGCGAAAACCAGAATCCCGTCTCGATTGGCGGAAGGGAGATGGATCGTCGCGAAAAGGAAAAACGAATACAATTTTGAAAAACGAAACAAATAAATCTATAAGTGTAGCCTTTATCTTGTTTTTACTACATTTGAAAATGATCAAAAATATATAAACGTGCCAATTTTTTAAATCATTTAAAGTTCTAACTTTTAATATGAATCTTTAGAAACACAAAAAACACAAATCTGTTTGTACTCAAAACTTAGTATTCGTCAGATAAAATTGTTTTAATTGAAACGTCTATATTAATTTTCAAAATTTCACAACCATCAACGGTTGTCTATGCATGTATCTTTAGTAATCATTGTAAAAATTAACAATTAATATAATATCGGTGTACTTCGCTTTATGAATTAATACGACTGATAGGGGAAATCAACCGTTGATTGGTTGGATTTGCATAATGCATTGGATAACACTTGGAATACTTTAAAACGTGGTTCAAACAAATATATAAATATTTTTAATATCTCTATAGGAACAATCTTTGAAACTTTTGTCAAAGTCGGTCGAGTAGTTTTTCAGTCTATAAAAAACAAACACAAAAACATTTATTTTTTTTTGTACATTTAAACAACAATCAATAAAGTAATATTATTATTTTGTATTTAAAAAAATCTCATACCAACGGCTTATCTACAATATGTTTCACTAATCTTTTTACTCCAACTTTTTTTTCAATTAACAATAAATTTATTCAAATTCTGATTTTTGAAACTTTTAAACTTACTTAAAACTGTATTTTATTACTGATAAACTCGTTTGAATTTTGAATTATATGTAGATTAATATTTAAAAAAAAATCATCTACTAATTAATTTACAGTAGAAAAGGGGGACTTTCATTTGAAAAATTGAAATTTGTATCTTCATATGACTACTTTTTAAGTATAGTAAAAAAATCTCAATAATTTAAAAATTGTTTCTAAATATATTTGGATATTTATCAATTCTAAAAAAAAAACATAGGTATTTAGAATAACTGCATTATCGAAGAAAAATAGGGAGTAAATATGTCTGGTAAATCACTCTGTATATATATATTTTAAATTAATTTATTGGAATGAAACGTTATTGTGTAACTGAATTGCCTTTGGCTAGGTCATTGTCATCGTAGTTGAACTAAATCGCCACAGGGTGATTATATACCGGTTTTTTTAAAATTTTATTTTCATAACCAATGGTAATCCTATATATAAATATATGTATTATATATAGATAGATAAACAAAAATATTCGATTTTTCGAGACTTTGTGTGCCAAAACGAACTTCACGTGTGAGCCACTTATTATAAATCATAGTAACCTAAGAAGTTAGAATAAAAATAAAAGTTAAAACATCCCCCAATTCTCAATAGGAATCTGCATGTTGATATAATTTTTATTAAAATCAATCAATAGTAATTTCTGAGATAGCGTGTTCTATAACATATACAAACTCTCCACCTTTATAATATTATCATAGTATAGTATCGAAGTATAGATGTATATTATTATTACTTATTGTACTTAGATACTCGCATATCAATATATTATACAATAATATCTTCACCTCAGTGCTGATTTCAATAGGATGACCTACAGACGGCGACGAAAACAAATAAAGAAAAAAAAAAGGCCGAACAATTATATTGAAATTATAAGAGACGCGTATTAAAGTCCGACCTTGTATAATACTAGAATAATTGTTCTTAATAAATTTGATTTTAACATAATATTATTCTCGTCCATCGCGGTTTATCACCGGCGAAGACGTCACAGAATCGTTGAGATTCGTCATATTATATTATTATGCATACATTTGTTGGTAATCTGTATTTTATTATTGTATTAAAAGCACTACAAACCAACAGCTGTCCCGCTGCAGGTCATATTATCAATGGCTTGTATAGCAGTTATGGCACGCATGGTGTATATAAGTCACAAATATATGACATTCTTGTTAGGCAAGTTAATGAATATGCATGATTAATTCAAGTTCAGTTGAATTAATTGAACACAAGATCGTTAGTTAAAAAATATTAATAGCAAACAAATAATGACTTTGATCCGCGCCAATAGTTTAAAGTTAATATAGAAAAAAATATTAATAAAGAGTATTTTCCGCACTTATCTATATGTATAATATTTATTAAACAAGAAACAAACAAAAAAAATATAGTATTGAATTATTTGTATTCTAAACCACAAATATAGCAATTAATGAAAACAAACATTAAAACCAAAAATCCCAAACATATTTTTATTTTAGCTTGATAACCCAAAATCCTAAAATAATAAAAAATATCTATAAAAGTTCTTAAAACAATAACATTTTACAAGATCACGTATAGGTAATACTTAAATTATGTAAACAGAAAGATAATATTAAAGAGAACTTAAATCATTATATGTTTGGAAGAAAGAATAGCTATTTATAATATGTGTGCACTAAGCTGTCAATATCAACATGATATATAATTATACAGATCCAAATTAAAAAATTTAAATCCAAATGTATGTCTCATATGTGTTGTAAATTTTTAAATCACGTATAATGTTTCGTGTGAAAAAATATAAATATAAATGATAATTAAACCGGAAAAATTTTACGTTTTTATAATTAGTATTTTAAGTATAGTATATGAAGTTTAAGTTTTAGTTTTTGAAGTTTTTTTTTATAGTATTTTACTTTTAAGTTAAACATGGTTGGTTAGAAAAAATAATTAACATGGTCGAGTTAAAATGTTTTTTTAATCTTAAGTGGATTCCATCCAGTGATTATCTGTCTTTGTCTAATACACGCGTGATATAGTATTTTTGACATGTTTTTTGCCCAAACATACCAATTGATCTAATGAAGCGATAAGAATTCTGAAAACAGATTTGAATTTGTCATAAAGTCTATTTGGAATCGACTTTCTCACAGCTTTAATATTTTCCTCCAAATTCCTAAAAAAATTATGTTAAAAAAGAGTAATTAAAAATTGCCGTATTTCAATTTTTGGAGAAGTTAAAATCAAAAAGTCAAAAATCTGGGAAAGTGAATTTCAAGTAGACTCGATGAAAAATTCAAATATGTTTTTATTTAATTCTTATCGCTTCATTGGATCAATTGGTATGATTGGCAAAGGATCCGTCTAAAATCCTATGCCACGCGTGCGTTAGACAAAAAGAGAAAATGGCGGTATCGAATCCCTTTAATAAAATCAACTATACCAAACAAATTTCCATTGTAAAGCTATTTTCAAAAATACGAATCGTATCTATTGCCTATTATACTATTAATATCATAATATGTACAACCATTAAATTTTTTTTTATAGAAACAAATATTGTCTATTTCATAAAATTATAAAAAAAACTACGTGTGTATAGATACTTTGCAGTATATTATTCGTGAGAAAAACAGATTGATATTAAACGCGATTCTATTGAAAAATTTGATTTTCTTAAAATACGTTTAAGCGTTTCTATTAATTTATTTCTATTAATAGTACCTACGGTAAAATAAACTCCAAACCTTAACACTCAGTCATATTTTTGTCTTCAATCGTTTAATTTATTGGTATGCTACAGTTTCCCATGCTTCCCTTTTATAACTTCGCTTTCTTAAATCCTTGTAACTATCTTAGATCATAGACCATAGTGAATTAACACCTATATTTATATTAGAAAATTATAACCAATTTAACTCATATTATAATATTATTCCTATTATATAATATTATTATGACAAAAAATAACGAGGTCAATACTAGTTAGCCCTAATCAAAATAACTAACAACGTTTGACTTTTGTTTACGACTAATCTACTGGCATAGACCTACAACCGTATAATTAAATTAAATAATGAATATGATAATATGGTATAATATTATATTTTTAATCACCATACAGAATATATCTATTAATTAATATTATAATAATTATAATAAAAAATATCTACGATACTATTGTATTTTTACTATTAATATTTTTTATACGATTTATAAAATGTATAATATATTTTACTATTAATAACACTTATATAACACTATTTATAATAAAAATAATAAATAACCTTCTATCTTAGCCTTTAGTTTAAATACAGGTAGTCGGTAGATACTAATAAAGCAAACAAAACCATTTTGTTTACACAAAATCACAAACACTATACTCAACTATTAATAATAATTTATCCTATATGTATATTATATTATATTAATTACGCATGACCATGCGAGTTATTAATATTATTTTGTTTTCCTACTTTCGCAAGAGAACGGCGTCTTCCTACTATCCAAGAAATATAAGAGGACCTTAAGACTTAAAAGTTCTAAAAATATGTCCATTAGTAAACAAAAGGCATTCGATGAAACGTAAAAAACAAAATGTAAACAATTTTTGTAAATAAACACTAAATAGTGCATAATAGTAATCAACATTCATTTTTAAAAAATTGAAGATCATTTTATAAATTTAATATTTATTTTGTTCTAATAATAATGATAATAATTATTTGCAGCATTGGTTTCTTTAATGAAACTTTCAAAGAAGATTTTTTCGGATCTAAAAATAGTTCAACCGACTTAAATAACTGACCTAACTAAAGTCCTGCAAACTTGTTCATGAAATAAATACAGGTACCTCTAAATGCAGTTCAACAACCTTGCGATTGCCTTTATCGTAAAAACGCGTTAATGGTTAATAATCAATAATAAATAATATTTTATTCTTGTACACAAAATATAGGTATTATGCTTAACTAATAATTATTCACACAGACCATACAGTATATTATATATTGTAATAATGTTTTTTAAACTTAATTTAATTATTTTGCGTGTAAATTATACAATTATATTATTAAAAAATTCGTGAATTTAATGATGACTTATATAAAAATATTACCTATTATTAACACTAAATACGAAAGAATGAAAGATTTTAGGTATATCAATTTTTTATCTGAAAAATGCACCAATACGATTGTAATAATAATTAATCGACACAATATGTATTTGATATGTTCATTGTATTATTTTATTATGGTGGCATTATCGTATTCACGGCGTGCACGGTTGGGATGCCAATATTGAATTTTATATACTTTTTCACTTTTTCTCGCATTACTTACGATCGTCTATAGATGATGTTTTATGATGAAGTTTCGCTTTTATAAATACATAACATACCGGGTGGTACATTTAATAACGTATAAGGCATTCGTTATTTCAAAAACCAATAAGTTTTGAAAACACTTTGTTTTTGCATTATTTTAAGTCACTAAAAACAGAATTTAATAAGAAATATAAACATTTTACTATTTTATATATCTTCATCATATTTTTAATGACAATATGCGTTTTTAATTTTTGAGTTTATTATGAGTTATGAGTATTTTAGGTTTAGATGAGTAGAGTTGGTACATTGCAACATTTTTAATTCTTTGCTCATTTAAACTTTAAATACATTACAACTAATAGATTGGTACTAGTCCGAAATTGTATTTTTAGACATAAAATGATTTAAAGAAATATTTTAAAAAACATTTGTATTTTCAAAATAATGAATGTTTAACGTTAAAGGGGTCACCCCGTATATATACATAAATTCGCAGTGAAGATAAAAACGACATTATTAAATTTACTTATTTATATTATTCATCAGCGTGTGACACCTATATCTATATATTAATGATTGAATACGCGTCTAAGCTTAAGAACATCCATTGTTATCGATGTTATAACGATAGATAATTGTGACGTAACTTTCATATATTAAAAACTAGTAAATAGAAGATAGTGATGGCAGACTGTCCCCTGCAATAGATTATGCAATATCGAACCTATTTATACAATCGCGATGATCGCCCGAATATTGTGTTTCGTTCGTAGGTATACACGACAAAATATCTAACTACCGATATTGTGTGATAACAGCCTTGATAAATACTTTTTAAATACTTTGAATTTAAGTTACATAATTTAAAATACAGCTAATCTGAAAAAGTATTTAAAATACTTTGTCCTACGTACGTAGGTACTAATTTTGAGATAGTTTTAAATATTTTCTATTTTCAATGAATATCCGTACTTAAAATAAAAACGAAAATTAAAAATTCATAATAACATCGTAAATAATAATATTATATATTTTTTTATATGACTTATACATATTGTATTATACAATCAAAAATTCGCAAATACCTCCAAAAAAGAAAACGAATGAGTATTTTATAGTTACACAAAGTTATATACATTTTACGGTATAAAAAGTTTTATAAAATTATTGTACCACCTGAAAATGACAAAAAAAAATTCAGTTCAGTTTAATTATTAGATAACAAAATTGTTTAGTAAACAACTCGAAAGTTTTGATAAGTATATTTTTATAGTATCTGTATTTGATCTCGGCTGTTTTTAAAAAGTATCTTTTACAAGACTTTATGCGTTAAAAATAAATACGCGACATGTGATTCGTATTACGGTAAGTATGTTATTGAAAAACAAAAATTGTACAATAAAGTCGTCACGGGTCGTAAGTAGCTATAGCTATTATAACATTTGATTCGTTGGAATATTTTAATTATCATTATTATTTAATCATCCGTGTTGTACGACTATCAGTAAAACGATTTAATTAATCGAATCTATGTTTAATCGCTACGATCAAATGTATTGTATTCATCTCGTACTATTATATAAAACCTAAACAAATAATAAAACGGACAGTACCGTGTACGAAAGACAGGATGATGAACGCTCCATGACTTCGTTCACCTCGGCGACACCTGTGGTCGGTGTTGAATTATTGTAATATTATTATTTATCTTATAATTTAAAAGAGAATATTATTGTTTATTACGGTGAATTGACGTAACCATAAACCGATTAATGATTATAGATAAGACATGTTATATGCAAATTCCATATTTTTAATGTATCAAAACATTATTGCCATCCCGACACTAAATTTATTCTATTAAATCAAAGAACGTAAAAATTAAAATTTTTTTTTTTATGAACTATTAGTGCATTTTTCAACTTAAATTACATTTTTGGCATATTCTATAAGAACAAAATAAAAATTTACCACGAACTATACCACTAAAAGGGGGAAGTAAATAATCACTCTGCTATACTATATAGTATTCAATTGAATTATAGTTATTAGTTACAATATGTATATTATATAATCCACAAATTTAACACTATAAATTTTGAACTAAAAAATTTTCAAACTATGTTTTTGACTTATTTTGAAAATTATTTTAAATAGATGATAAAAACTTATAAGCTATAAGAAACCATGCATTCAATTTTCAAAATGTTTGACCAACCGAAAATCTTTTTTATTTTTGAAAATATTTACAGAAATAGCTCAAAAAGAGTCTAAATATTTTGAAAATTATACCATGGTATCTATAAAATAATGATAATGTAAACATTTGGTGAAAATCTCAAGAATTTGTTTGTCAATTACAATAAAATAAAAAAATCGTTATTACGAGTATATACATGAATATTCAATACAATTATTTATACCAATATACATATATCAATAAAATATATTTCATGTAAAATGAATTATAAGTACCAAGATAAGTGTGTTTCCTATATAGTGGTGCTGAAATTATAATGGATCTGACTGGACGGTGAATCATCAAGCGCAGTGAATCTCAACCTGGGAGTCACTAATACATAACATTAAATAGCAATTAAATAAATATAATAATAATGATACATTTAAAAAATGTATTTGTGTTCAACATGAGTACATTTTTTTTAAAACTCAATAATGAATAATTGAATACAATCCAACTGACGACGAAAAATATGCGCAGTATGACACACTGTATGTAAAACGAAATTAAAAAGTGCGCAGGACAGCAAAACATCATTGTTGCAGTAGGTATTATCTGAATCTCGTCAACAGTTAAACTTTAAATGTTTGTAAAAAACATACTGTGATTTTAAATATTTTTTAAATTATACCATGAGTAGAAAATGATAATAAAACACCTGGTGAAAATTTCAATTATCTACGGTTATTTGTTTTTGAATTAAAACAAAATGTCAAAAAACGGTTGAGGAGAAAGTTATTTCACGGTTATCATACAAATTTGAACTTCAAACGTCAATAACAAATTAATGTGAGTATCCGGTAATTTTTGTTTTTTGATTAGGTATAGGCAGAAAAACTTATGACGAGGAATATTTTATTAAATTGATAAATCTTAAATATCTAACCACAAAATAATTTATAAATGTTCGGGATTTTAGAAAATGTTGTTAAAGTTCTAACTTTAAATGCTTATTTTTTTTAATACTAATTAAATCAACTAATTTAAGATCTTCGTGATAAATATTAACCATTGTACTATGGTCTATGATGAGTACCTAAACCAACCACACGTTTTCAAGATATTTAAGATACCTGTACGGTAACAGCACGGCGTAAGAATACCGTTAAACTTATTTTACGATTTTGAGTTGATTAATGAATATTCAAAATTACAATATAATTACCTATACATAATTATAAAAAACATTATTTGAATATTATCGTGTCACGCGTGAGAAGAGTTTTCGACATTTTCCACGTGGATAGAACTTCAGAATGATTACACGTCTCCCGTTCGATATTCGTGACTTAGAAGTCACACCTATTTTCAAAATTTGAGGAATTAGTAGTTTACTGGATCCGTGTACATTATAATGCACACCCAAAAGACAGAGAAATGTCAAATGAGAACCATCGCAATCTATATATAGTATAATAAAATTCCCGATAGTTGTATTTGTTAATATTCTACCTTATCTGACAAAAGCATATAAGTACGCCAAGGTCAATCAACAAGAAGTATCTAGTAATAAGTAATAATAATCTCTATTGCAGGAAAAAATGTATTTATAATTAAGAACATTTAAACTATACATTTTGAATTTTTATTTTTTATATTTAACAAATTTTGAACTTATCAATATAACATTATTACCACATTTGAAAAAATCAATATTAAACGTATGACCTGCTGCCAATATATTTTTTTTATTTGTAAATTTAATTTAGAACAAATCTTAAGTTTTCGTATCGATATAGACACTTTACATTTTAAACTCTCAATAAAAATGAGCAATCAATCTAACTAACGATGAATTTCAACATAAATACCTACTAAATTTTGATAATTCCTTCTAGATTGTAGATTAACAAAACCTAAAACTCCATTATAACCCCATTAGGGTTCTCGTATAACATATCAACATGGCATTTAACGGATAAATATCTTAAAAAGTTATTTTGAATTAACTCTAAATCGTGAATTTGAGTAATGGAATTATTGAACTAAAATGGTGTTTTCGAGACGAAATCTTCCCAATGAAAAATAAACTAATTTAAGCGCATCAGAGCAAGATAATTCGTGACAGTTTGTGATAGTTTGTTTTTAAGAAATATATAAATTTAAAGAAGCCTTAAATTATATATCCTGCATAAATGTGGCTTGAATGCAAGTTTAGCATCAAAAGTAACAGCTAAGTACTAAGTCTTAATATTATATTAATACATAGCATTGTAGTCGTGTGGGTTTGGAGCTTGCGGCTGAACTTTTAAATCTCTATAGCCGATAATTACACAAAACTCATGGGCCGAACGACTGCGGCGCTTATGACGATTCGTAAGGAAACAAACATTGAGTATTAGGTAAATAGGAAAAACCATTTTAATGATCCGACATAGGTATATGTAATCTACTAAGTACCGGTTACTATACCATATTATAATATAATTAATATTACCTATATAATATGTTTATAATAAACTGGTATCATCTTTTTCACTATTATATTTGTTAACGTAATAATTAGATACCTATTTCATGAAAATAATTAGTAATTTCTAAAACTTGTTTAATCGTGATATTTATAATAATATAGCTTCGCGTTTTAATATTAGCACTTGGAAGTTTTTCTCATGTGATCATACACTAATAATTATTTATTATTACCATTTACCTATTTTATATTTATAAATTTATAATTCTCTCTTATTATAATCACCCATTATTGTACAATTTTACGATTTTTCATATTAATGTATGTACGTCACCAAAATCACTATATGATATTATATTATCGTATTCATAGATGTAGAATGGAGGACTTTGACTAATTCCTTCTTATAAAACAAAAAATAGGCAATAGAACGTGATCCTTTAAAATAATCTTGTATGTAATATTAAATTAAAAATGTTTGGCCTCCATAGGATTATTTTCTTTACAGATTTATAATAATAATTATTATTAATTACGTTTAAAAGCGTTCCATAAAATAAAATGTTGTTGTTTTCAGTCATTTTTACCAATTTCCCAAAACTACTGGAAATGCACACACTAGTTTTACTGTTTCGTTTTATATTTGTTGTATTTCCAATCAATGTAGGTATGTGAGCGATGAAACATTTGGAACTGAAATCTTTTAATCTGAAAAATCAATAACCTACGACAATAACATATATAATAATATTACTTTAATTCATAATTTGTAAACAATAATGCATAATTATATGATGAATGATTAACAGGTACTAGGTATATACCCATATAATGACAAATCACGTACTCACAATATAATATATTTTGATGTAAAAAAAAAATAAGAACATATTTTATTCTATCACAATACAGTTATTAATTATTATACAATTTTAATATTTAAATTTCAAAAATAATTAACATAATATATACACTTACTTATTTTTACTTAAGCAATAAGTAAGTATAATTAATTTAATTATAAAATGTCGTAATGTACAAATACGAGCATATCGACTTTATAATGTTTAAATATTCTACAGAGTGATTCACCAAGCATGCTCCATCGCGTATTTCTCTAATTATAAATGTATCCATTTTATGCTGCTTACTGTAATATACATAGTGTATACCTACTATAGAAAAAATATTGACGTATTAAAATCAAAATTTAAACAATTAATTTTTAGTTACTAAAAAGTAAAATATTATTTTTCGTATTTAAATTTGTGTACTAAGACGTATAATTATAGGCCTATGATAATGCATTTAAAGATACGAGGGTTATGAAGTTTTGAAAATTTTAATATTAATCTATCAATATTTATAATTTATAAAAATGGTCCCAGTATAATAAATGCTAGGTCCAATATTACACGTGTTTTATATTTTTTTTAAGACTTTTTCTAAGAACTATTATTCTTAATACGTAAGTAATAAGTACAAATATTTTATTAAATTAAATTTTATTTCATTTTTATTAAATAAAAAATTTAAGGTGAGTATGTTTGGTGAATATTCATCAATTGCTATATTAACTATTAAGTATTTGCAAATTAAGTGTTTTCTTGAATTTTCCCAAGCGTTTGTAAATAATTTTAAATAATTATGCCCCTGTTTCAAAGGGTTTCCCCGCTGGTAGACTTCTCTCTTCACGTTATTTATGCTTTTATTAATGTTTAATACTAAATTTACTTATTATAAATATTACAGATTGTAACTATTATTTTGTTCAAATAAAAATGTTTATAACAGAAAAAAAATTAATAACTATACTGTATAATATAGAATGCTCAAATTTTCAATATAATATACGTACGTAGGTTATTTTACACCACAATAGTTTTTAAAAATAAAATAATAATAATTCTATTGATCACTTATATCTCATAATTCTTTCTAATCCTTAATATACAATTAAAATTATGAAAAAATAAATAAATAATGTATGTATTATTTGTATTCGTAATTTTTTTCATTAAAACTTGTTCATTATTGTATTTTAAAACTCAACCGTTATCAATTGAAAACATTTTTTTTTTAGCTATTTATTTATTTTAATACCTTTTTTAAATACCATTTTCAATACATTCTTTATTTTAATAATTCTATAGTTCAGTAAATAATTTTGCATGTATAACGTTAAATATTGTATTATGAGTAATAATTATTGAGAAAACTGTTTTCTAGGGGGTCAATATATTTGCATGAGAGATTCTTAGAATGTATCCTGTATTTTTTCTTGTTATTTTATAATATATAAATTTTATTTTGAATGTCTGAGCAGGTTAAAAAAATCAAATCAACATACTCTAATGTCTAAATATTTCAAGGCCATTATACGGCGGTGATCCTCCAACTCGTTTCTAAAAAAATATTATGTACGAAAAACTACTCGGACGCACATAAACACGCAGGTTGGAACCCGCCAATACCTATATACATTCAGTTTTATCGTACATCTATTGCAGTAATATTGTCGTGGCGTTTATAAACGTTGTGTTGATTAAATACACGTAGTCGCGGCCGAGATGCAAAACATATAATATTAAAATAATATGTATAAAAACCAAAACAACGTGTCTTGACGATACGTGTATCGTTATTATATACTATTATATTATACATAGTACTTAGTCTGCAGCAGTGTTTGGGCATAAACGTATACAGGTACATAGCGTAAGTCGTATTATCGGTAGTCTTGGAATTGCGAAAATACACGTTTTACCGGAGCACCGCAGAATTATAGGTTTTATGACGGGAAAGCAATTTTCGCATGCACAGAATACTAGATTACAATTTTCTACCTATGGATTGCAATACACAGAAACTTGCTCCATTAGCTGGTTGTATATTATCCTGTATTTAATCATACACACTACACAAGTTTATAATATGTTAGGTATCATAGTACAAACAATATATTTTATGTAAAATAAAAAGTGGTTACCTATATTATTATTATTGTTGTTATTGCTGTTTTACGAAATATGCATTATCGTAGGTACAAGCTTATACATAGGTATAAGGGGGTCTAGGACAGTTATGTCGAACAATTTTATAAAAAAAAAAACAGTTCATCAAAAACAATTCATTAATTACTTTCAAAATATTTTTCATAAATTATAAAAAAAAAAGTAGGCAAGTGGATACCACTAATATTAACGTGGAATTTCAAAATAAACCAAAAAGTGTTTTTTTTTACCAACTGTATTTTTGATGAAAATAGATTTGACCATAGGATCTGTTTACAAATTGACAACATTTTTGAAATTAATAAAATTGTAATATTATATTGTGATATTCTTTAAAAGCCTTGTACGTCTTTCGAAACCCCTCCTCCCCCTAAAAAAACCTCCATGTCGACAAGCAAAACGTATCATCGATTACCGTAGTTCACATTGAAGTATTCGTCTTTCACTAGTTTAAATCAGCCACTGTGGTATTTATGTGTATATTTTTTAGACTACAAGTTGAGGTTATTATACTTGTTATAAATGTGATAAATTCTATTAATATTAATTAAATATTGTATACAAAACACCAAATTCTAGCCAGATACATTGTCCTTTCGCGAATATCATGTACATTCAAATACATTATTGTAACCTCCGAATGCAATAACAAATCGATAAACCAGTTTGAATTATTTTCGATCTTTGCCTAATGCTTTTATCGAAAAAAAACTATACAACTTTCTAACACAACCTGCGCAATATTTTAGACTCAGATTTTTGAAAAACCAAAGTTCATTTTAGTAACTAGAAATCAACAATATCTTGTGTAATTATTAAACATTTGTGAATACAAGTTGATTATTTAACACATTTTTAATATGTAATCCCCACCATTTAAATTTCATTCCCTAACAAATACAACTGTCAAAAAATGTATTTATTAAATGTACAACATTTGGTACAACTTTATTATCTTTTATTATTATTACTATATGGACATTGGACATCCTATACCGACTCACAGATTTTACAAATCGAAATACCTACAACTTATTTAATCATGTTCAATAAAATATCATTCATTTTTATCAATGTTTCAATAACGTATGGGTTACTATTTATCAAATGTAAGACAAGACATATTGATAGATATTGATGAAAATAAATACGAAAGAAAATAAAGAAGACCGGCTTTAGGAATCGTTCATCAATGAGGTAATCAATTTGTATACAAAAAAAAATATTTTAAAAAACACTAATGTTTTATAAAATATTTCTTTTACATATAATTTTAAATCATTACTACAAAGTAACATTTTTAGAAAAAAATTTATTTTTTCCCAAAATTAATTTTAGGGTATGATTGATGTAGTATTGGAACTAACATTATGTGGAATGCCTTCTTATATCACGGTACTCCATATCCACGAAATCATTTGAAAAAATGCACAATCATAAGCTATAATCATCAAAAATTTGATTTCTATTTATTGAAACGGGCAAAAATATTCTGCTCTAGGATAAGGAATTAAAAATTTATGTCATAATTATTAAAATAAAGTAAAATTATATCTGTTAATTTTATAACAATGTTGATTTCTAATGGCTTAAAATAATTTTTAAAACGTTAATAAATAATACAATTTGAAATGATGAGCGTCCTGTATAGATGAATCGCTCGGTACACGCCGAGAGCACTCGGCATTTCTCACTACATGGTAAAAAAATATCATGAAATGCGTACAGTATACGTACTTGTGCAGTTATGCCAACTCTACACATAGTCTACATGGTAGACCGACATAATAACACCATACAATCCCGTAGGTATAGAATATTATAATCACTCACAAATTACTAGTCAACTTGATAAACGATGATTATTATTATTGTCATTATTATTATTACTATATCAATTATCATTCAATTCGTATCCTCTGCAGCTCTTTCGTCGATGTTTGTCGCTCGCCCGCACGATGTGCCATCCACGTTGATGAATGATGATAATAATAATAATAATAATAATAATAATAATAATAATAATATAGCGTGCCATTCTAAACGGCTGGTTTGTTTGTATGCATTGCTGTATTTGTACAGCGCATTGTTCCACGTACTTCGTTCTTCGCTTAACATTTTACGTCCATTATTTTCTGAAAAATTCAAGTATATGTAAGTATGAAAATAATCAATTCCGTATAGACATGTCCAATATAGTACGCATAAACGTTTCGTCGAAAATATTCGAATTGACAGACAGATTATAGTTTTGGCCGAGAACGGATACACAAAACAAACACTGAAATACCTACACTCAAATGGGTTCAGTTTAATTCATCGGGTTTTTTTACACACGAGCAGCTGAAAAGGTGATGTCACTGTCAGGCGTCAGTAAGTTATAGATGTACCTACCCAGCACTCTTCCGTTTGACGTCGTTTACTGTGTACACGTATAATATATTAAAAGAACGCGTTGCGTGGGAAAAATGTATTCTAACGATACATATGAGATAAAAAAAAACATAAAATGCTCGTTTAATGGTATCATTAGTGACAATTTGAACCGTGGTTTATACCTACTAACTGTTCATGCTGTGTATACATTTGTTACCACTGTTGACAGAGTTAAAAATACGTTAAATATTGAATAAATTCTTATTATGGTTTTAAAGGAGGGTTGAAGTCTCCCCCCCCCAATTATTATTTGTATCCCACAACGAATTGCTATTTTAATTTTACTCATTTAAAATATTTTGTAAGACAAATGTTTAGATATTAGATACTGCAGATATCGAGTAGGTACCAAATTCCCACATTTTACAAAAAACTTTTGGAGAATATAAGTATATAACGAAAGTCTAATCGATAGGTATGCATAATATAATATACTAATATGAAAAAAAAAGAACATAATGTTACCGTTACAGATCAATAATTGACTGTCATGTGATAAGCTAGGTAATTGTGTAAAGAACACGATTATGTTTAAAAACCAACCAAATTACATTTGATTATTTTTGACAACAGATTGACGGGTAGAATACACAAGTAAAATAAATTAATATAATTTTGTAAAACTCTGAAGTACCAAGATCTTTAAAAATCAGTATAATATTATATTATGTTGTTATTGCTATTTCTAGTATAAAGTACTATTTAATCTATGATCTATCATTTACCGTTTTGCTTTGGTTAAAATATACGTATAATACAAACACAATATTATGATGATTTATTTTATGATTTTCAACTTCTTAAAATTCTGGACATATTTTTTTATACGAAAATAAAAAACTAGAAATAGATTCGATGAATATTTAAAATCCTACTTGAGCCTATATTTAGTAATTATTGAATTTATATTTTAAATTGTGAACTCACGGGCCCCCGCACGAACATGTTCAGTGGAGCCTATTATCTTCTTGAAGAATAAATAAATAAAAATATGTAAGCCACCCTAAGGCAGTATAGATGTTGGGAAAATAAACTAAAAACACCCCCCTGTCAAAAGTAATCTTTTGATATAACTTTTATTTAAAACGATCCAGTAGTTTATGAGTTCATAGAGAACAAATTCAAAAACAATATACATATAATTATTAATATTATTAATATATATAATGATGAGTAAATATGTATATTGTATATTATAGATTAATGATTAATATTAATATATCTGTAAGCATCTATGTTATAAAACACCATAAACTCGTCACCAAATTGAATTAGTTATATTTTATTTATATATTTTTTTTTATTTGAATTTTACAATCTTTAAACATATTTTTACAACGAGCAAGAATTATATTTATGATATTAATATAGAATAAATTAGTCATATTAACTTTAAAAACATATACCTATATTAAATATACTTCTCGAGAAAAATTAAAAATGTTGTTTCGTTTGCTTTTAAATATATATGATTATAATATGATTATATATTATATTATAATATCAATTATTTAATATATTATTTTTCATATATTTTAACTTAACGGCTATTACTCGATTTCAAGCGTACATAATGTTTATTGATTTTCCGGTTCGGTTAAATATTGAACGCCAATGAAAATTATTTCAGTTTTATTCATGTAAAACGAGTGGACACGACCGTGAAACAATGTGCTTGCATATCTAATGCATACTCCCGTACATATTGCAATGCGTGTATGGTAAATAAATAAGTCTTAATGAATAAATAGCAGACGTTTTAGGTGTCTGTAAATATTTACTGTTGCAACATACTCGAATAACACAATATAATTATTCAGAAGTTAGTATTTCATGTAGTAGAAACGAGTATTAGTGGAAAAGGGCAAGGTAGGTAAGCTTTTATAAGAAATAAGTACCGCCCACATCGCGATAATACCGTCCCTCGAGTGTACAACGTTTCTGCCAAAATAAAAATTGTTTTGTTTTTCTTTCTTCCAAATCAATTTTCTTCCAAAACTATCGTTTGAAATTTAAGAACCACTAGTTATAATAATTCTGGTTTTTTAATTTGGTTTCTACTGTTTTATGATAAGTATTTTGAGAATTATGTATCCGAAAATACTAAAATAGTACGCTTCCGTCCACAGTGTAGTCCAATTTCATTGATTGTTTATGCAGAACAACAAATCTATACACATTTTAACGAACAGTATAGAACTGTTTGTAGAAAACCGCATCCTCATACCTATTAATATATTTTTTATTTTATTTTTAAGTGTTCAAACACTTCAAACTAATGTATTATGTATATAAATATACAGTTCTAATAAATTATATATTCAAAAACCAGAAAGAAAAAATATTGCATTAACTGCAATAACTAAGTATAACTGTATAAGCTATAACGTATGGTATTTTTGAAAACAGTACCTATGTAAAAACTATTGAAAATTATAATATCAACTTTACTAAGACTAGATAAATATAATACATACATATAAGACAAAATAAAATCGATGGATAAAAATAAGTGAAACAATTTTTGGGGGTCAACGAGAACCACCTCCTCGTGATGTCCTATGGGTAATTCTAAATGGTTTGCAAAATTTAAATCAAGAAAAACGAGATATGGCAAAAACTAATAACCTCCCTTCCTTTCGACATGATGGCAATGATGGCGTGAAATTAAACCGAAAATCCGCAAAATACTAGCTCATAACAACTGTAATTTGTTTATCATAACATTCATAACATTACAGCTGCACGCGATTATTCTCCTGAACATATAATTGTGTCTTGGAATTTGTTTTTATCAGGTTACACGAGTTTTGTCCGGTAGAGGTTTTTGGGTTACACAAATTATGTTCTGATCAAAAAAGTTAAATTTACCGGTGTTATACGATTGAGAATGTTCTACTTTTTTAGTAACACAATTGAAAACGATTGTCGGCAAATCAAAGAAATAATATTTTGTATCTTTTATTCAAAAGATTGGGAACGATTTTTTGAGCGATTTGAAACGTTTTCGTTTATCTAAATTTTTAGCAAGCATCTTCCTACATATATGTAGTGATTTCTATTTAATTCTGATAAATTCTAATCTAGAAATTTGCTCATTACAATATTATAGATATAATTTATACATTTTACAAAATATGTTGTTTTGCCATATTTATTAATATAAATTAAAAGTAAAAAAAAAAAGTTGAATAAAAATTCAAACTACTTTGATACTACTTTTAAAAATAAAAATCTACTCTTTTCAAGACACATTTCAATTATTCGTGTACCCTTTCTTTTTTCATCGAGAAACAACTCTTGTACCCGACTTTTATTATTAGCACACAACTTGTCAACTGCAGTGCACATTATACGGCATCTTCTGCCCCAAAGTCCCTGAGACCAGATCATCATACTTTCGAAGACTGCACTCGGGGTCTGAATGATGACCGGGCATGATGCATACATTTCTGATACGTCATTTGATTATTTTCTATGAATTATGGTTTGACATGTGAGTTTTTCTATTCGTCTATTTACTTGTGTTTTAGATGACGATTACTTAATGGTAGCTTATTTAATAATTCAACAAACAATAGTTTATCACTTGAATAATATGGTGATGTTCACACTACTATACGTTCTAACTTCGTCCTGATTATATCATTTATTCTCTGTATGACTTTCATGTTTTTTTCGCAACACATCAAACGTCGTTTATCGTTTTTTAACGATTTTTGAAAACAAAATGTATAACTATTTATACGAATTAATGTTTTATTTTTTCCACTACTCATTACGTCGTTCACAATTTATTAAACTCGCATTTCATTTGAAACGCAACAGTGCACATCGACACAATTGAAATACGTAGGTATTAAAATGATTTAAATGTATATACATTTAAGTATTTCATAAGTTTCAAAGTCAATAGACGTTATAATCATGATATAGTACTCATACTAATTACAGATTGATAAAAGTGTAATTATGTCTCTTTAACTTTAAGCATCCATTGCGCTCCACGTGGTTATGTGCCTGTTGCTTGTGTTGCCTATGTCAAACGTTACAAATCGTCATCACCTAGCCTATATAAATCTTTATTGACCAAGCTAAGATTGCCGTTTGTTACAGAAATCAAATCAAAAAAAACTTATTTAGACTACCTTGCTCACTATGCGTTATTATGAGATTTCTTTTTAATAAAAAAAAATAATATTTAATTTATTGTTTTTTATTAAAATGTATAACGAAAAACAATACACTTATGTTTTGGCTTATATTAGATTCAAAAATTACTCAAACTTAGAATAGTTAGTTAACTTAGAATACCAAAGTTTTAGGTATTGTTCTTGGAGATATAAGAAAAGTTTAAAAATTAGTTTGAACCACGTTAAAAAATAAGTACTGACTGGCTCATAACTTTTTTCTCTTCGTCGCTTAAGACACTTTTTTTAATAAAAATAATGCTCTGATAGTCAACTTCGGTTTAGAAGTTAAATTATTATTTTTTCGACAGATGATTAACTTACAGTCACATATACATACTAAATATAATAACGATCTGAGAGCGCGTTATTATCAATCATAACTCTTGAACTTTGAAATGCGTAGTGCTGAAATCCTTAATCTCGCCTAAACAAAAAAAAAACCTGACCAAGGTAACTGAGCAAAATTGTTTTAATAATAATATTAAAATTTTAACAAATGTTTGAATTTTTTTAGTTTTTATTGATTATTTTAAAAAGTATTAATAATTTTCAATTTTACTTCCCAAAAGTACCTACTAAATTTAATTTTCTAAAATATTGAAAGATTGATAATATTAGTGAATATATTTTTTTCTAGAAAAAAGTGTCTTCAAAACACAAAAATATAAAACACACATTGTAAAATCAATACATTCATCGCTTCGCTCAGAATGAAAAAATTTTCAATTATCACATAAATAATATATTACTTACTATAGTACTATTAGTTACTACTAATAAAATATGCATATGATGTTGGAGGCAATGGAATATAAAAATTCTGAAAATCCAGTGAAAACTAGAAACTAGTTTCCAATTTGTACGGCTGTTATTATTTTTTATTATTACTTTTGTTATTCGACAATCAACTGTATACCACTGTATTTTCAATTCGTCGTACACTACAAATATTAGCTCGGGAAAAGTCATTAATGAATTATCTGCAAAAAAGCAGTGTAGATTTTATTTTATTTCTCAAATTAAACATATTATTATGTATAATAATATACAATAGTGCATATTAAAAGTGATAGTAATATTATCAATTTATTTTAAATATATAAATGAATACATTTAAAATTATTTACGATTTGCAAATGTATTAAATATTAAATAAAAACACCTCTCAGGTAAAAAATCACGTTTACAATATACGCTACTGGTTGAAATATATATTGCCCGTGGTTTCCTATGCGTTGTGCCGAAACTATCATGTTCCAAAACTAACAAGATCGCCTCAGCCATTTCTAAGGTACAATAGCACATGTATATAGCAAACGCCAGAAAGTAAGGTCAGAGAATCGACGGGAAACAGCTATAGATCCGAAAACTCTATAATAGTCACAAGCTCGCTGCGTTGTTGGCTAAGTATAATCTATTGAAAACCTGTCTGCAGTGACCTTGAGGACGCTTATTGTATATAAATATAATATTATATTATCTACATAATAATATGTGATTTATTTTTCCCGACAAGTAAATTTATCGGTATAACTAAATACAACTGCAGGGACTGAAACCAAATTTAAGTATATGCTTTAAAATAACCGGAACCAAACCAGGAACTCGAACGTTTAAATTAAAAAAAAACATCGAGTAAAAATATAATTATTAAGTTCGTGATATTTTTTTTTTTTTGTAATTGGAGTACTTTAATAAACCAATATAATTTTTGTTTAGAGTCATTTATTTCTTGTGAAGTCTTAAAATTGAAATTTTTATTTGCATTTCATTCTGATATAGGTATAATATTATTAATTGTTGTTTTGTGTTTAATAGATAACAATAAAACAGATTTAATTAATAATTAAGGATGTTTAAAGCTTGTTTTTTTTTTACATCTACAGACTATATAGAAGTATAGAGTCTAAACGTTGCTTAAGTGTGGCTCACACTTGTATACAATTTTAGCACACAAAAATCAACTATTTTTTTTGTTTTTTTTTTATATATATAATAGATATTTTGATATTGAATCTACGTCAGCTCTCATGAGCGTTCCTTGTATCTATCCCTAGTTTTTTATATTATACGTGCTTTATAATTTGAAATGTCAAATGTATATTATAACAATATTCTATTCCTCTTCTTAATCTAAACATAAACACAGAATTATTTTAAACAATACTTTAATTAGTGACTTATTGCTATAGATATTCTAAAAATACATTATAATTTCCAAGTTTACAAACAAATGAATTTAAGTTGATACACATTGTTTAACAACAAACAGATTTAGAATATTAATTTCGTTACGAGTTTAATACCTATACTTAATTTGTTATGATAACGTTAATAATTGTTTATTCATTTTTCTTTTTACAATAAAAAAATCTAGCATTTATTATTAACTTTTTTCCAGTTAAAATCAAATTCTGACAAGCCTCGACGTGATTCTTAATCGTTAACTATAAAATGTATGTTCTTTGCAAGCGAATAGTATTTCAAACACTGCTTGGTTAGTTGGTTCATTATTTTGATAAAATATTATCATTAAAACAATTTCAAAAATATTTGAAAAATCGTGACAAAACAAATTTTGTTTGGGGCAGAGCCCAATAAAATATATTCAAAATTTGTATCTGATAAAATAGAAATTGCATTTCCCTACTTTTTTTCAATAAACACGCGCATGCGAACATTGTTCTGAACATATTATATACTATGAAAAAATCCTGCCTATAGTACATTTATAATTTTGGAGGTCCTCGTTGAAACGAACATTCGTATAGATTTGTACAATCTCGGAAATGTATCTAAAAACACGCGTTCAGGGACATCCTTGGAGAGTGCTAACTTATCCAAACAAGTTTCGTTTAATTAATTTAAATATTCACGTTTTATTTTAGGTATCAATTTTTACGCCTTGTTTTCCTATAAATCATAATAATTTTATATAGTGCATATACTAAGCCAATATAAAACTTAACATTCTATTTATCGAAAATTTAAGTGACTTATTATTTATATTATTTTTTTATATTTATATATTAATTAGTGTACATTATATTATATAAATATATTATTCTATAAATTCAAGGGGGGTGATTAAAATAAAATATTTTATATGTAAGTAATAAAATGTATACATTTTTTTTTCGTTAATAATAAATATTAAAAATGCAAAATAATATTATCCCAAAATGTATTCAACTTTATTTTATATGCTCACTTTAATAATTTTCGTATATCTCCGGTTATTTTAATTATTGATAATATTGAAGTTATCCAATTCTGAGTTCGAGTGCAACAAACAGACAGTTCCTTTTATTTCAATACCTACTTGGATACAATAAAACGTTTTCATAATTAAATTAAATTTGTTTAACTTTAATTTTTATAGTTTTGATTTCAAACTTAAAACCAAATATATTGAAAATGGTGTAATAACCAGATAACACAAGTAACTACTTCATAGTTGATAACTATATACAATTTAGGAATTTATCTTTAGTTATAATTATGACCATATATTTTTTATCACATATAGAAATAAATTGTATTTATATACTCGTATTCTGTATTAAAAATTGCTAACAAAATTTAAACAAATTTTTATTTCACCTTTCAAATTACTTAAAATGGAGATGTCCTGTTATTACAACAGATACTTAATATGTAAACAAATAGAATATATAAATCATGGCGACATATTATTTTATATGTGTATTAATTTTAAGAATTTTATATTGATAATGATTAGTACCTACTTACGATTGAAATTCGAAACGCAAAATAGTTTTTTTTTATTTTAATGAATAATTTAATTTGTTTCACAATCTGAAGCCTTCGGAATTTAAAATATTATATATTATTATTAGTAATAGTAAGCAAAATATTACCTTTTAGGTACCTATGCTAACTTCACAGTCGTTCAAATCGAAATTCTGTACATATAATTACAACACGGCTAAGTCATTTCAACTATCGTTTATAGCTTACAATCCGATTCAGTATTCTATTTGTTGAAAGCGTAATAATAGTAGAACACAATCATTCCTGTTTGATCTGTATTTTTCACTTTGGATTTTATTTAAATAGGTTCATTCAATCTTATTCCACTCAAAACCGAGTATATACTTTATGATGTCATAAACAGACGACGTTCACTAAAACAGTTATTATGTTCACAGCGAACATAGGTGCCATTTGCTGGTGCGGCAATCAGAGTGCGGTGGTTTTCCTTTCAAACAATTTTCTTAAGTGGTAAAAGTATCATAATATTATTATCGTCCTACTCAAATACTAACCAAATTAAAATCCATATTTTTCTGATGCGGTACGATGTTTCTATCACAATGTACATAATGATCATATTGAATTAGTTTTCCCGATACAGACATTTCATATTATTTTCGTTATAATGTAATTATCTGACAAAGATGCTCTGTTTATTAACATTGATGGGAGACGGATTATTTTTAAACTATATTGCTAGTATTTTTCTGGAATGTTTTGTATTTTGGAAATAGTTGTTTATCGTGGTTATGATTAGATATAATTAGTCATTACTCTACTCATTTTTCATCTAAAACACAAACTCGTTGACATAAGCCTCTATTGGGACTTCAATGTTGTTCACGATCGAGAGATGCTATAAACACCACTGCACCAGTTCGTTCTATACCTAATACCTATGCCCCAGCTAGTCGTACTTGAACATTTTGTTAGAAATCATTAACTCAAAAATGTCGTATGGCTACTAACGGAAACCCGTTTTTATATACTTTTATCATTATATTACCACCAGCTATATGATCGTTATTGTATTACCTATATACCTATATACATAGTAATTATTCTTATTAAACGTGATTTTGGCATGTATGCAAGTTTCCGCAGCGTTCCCGTTTCGGCGAGATATGACTCTGCGTTCTCCTTGGAGAAAATGTGAACTCGTCAAGGGCAAATAAACGTATAGTACTTGCTCGTCTACCTAATAGGTTTATCTCGTACACCTATTGAACATAGATATATCATACACACGCGCCGCCGCTGACAACAACGACTCAAAGATTTCCGCGACTAGCCAACTCGAATAATATATTTTAAACATACAATAATTTACAGCATTATTTTAATATACGGTCAGCTTTCTCGAATCTCGACTACCATCGTGTCAGATTATTGTGGTCGAAGGAGAACCGCGTTACAGGTTGGACGTACCTACGATAAAAGTACAGATATACCTACCTACCTACCTACCTACGACTGAAAGTTCACGTTAAATTTGTGGCGCCAAACTCTTTATTAAATCAGATTTGTAAGGTATTCGAATGCTAGTATTAATGTATTTAAACATTGGTATTACTGGATACTTTGGTGTTTTAAACAATTTAATTACTCGTTTTGAATGCGTGATGAAAATTATTAATGTACCTACGCTTTAAAAATATGATATGGACTTCCTTGAAGAATATTATATGCTGTTTGAATTATAGAACCAATAGCTATTATTATTTTAGACCTTTTGCAAAGTGAAAAAATATATATTTCGTTTTATAGTACCATATTATATACCGAGTTAATTCACAAGTATAAAAATATGTTTAATAAAAACTAATTAAAAATATTTTTACCACCAGTAAAAGTAATAAAAATAGTTTACACGTTAAACTCGAATTCAGCGATAAATTATTGCATAAGGTATAAACTATAAGTCAATAACATAAAATTAATCAAATTGTTTTAAAAATGTAATTTTCTATACAAAATATAATTTTATACGTAAAAGTTACAAGTTGCCACGAATTTTTAGTTTTTGAATTATAATAAAATAATTAAAATCGTTATTCTATTTTTAAACATCTAATTTCATCTAAATTTAAACTTCAAGTATTTATTAAAAAAAATTATAGACAAATATATTTTAGGGTTTTTTGCATAAAATACTTATTAGAATTCTTGTATTAAAGTCTCAAATCTTAGATATTAAAATTGAACATTTTTTAAATGATTAACTATAAAACTATTTGAAATTTTTGTGGCTCAAACTTCGTCAAAACTTTCAATGCACACAAAAATAATTAATCCTATATATTACCTATCCTTAATTTTTTTAAATAGCCATAGTAACAAATAATTACAGAAGTATTAAAATATTTTCATTCCATGGTTCCTTCGTCCTTTATAACAACTTGGTGGTTCTCAAATTATTTGGGGGTACAGAAAGATAATGTTTTAATATTAATTTTTTTCCTCTTCTATACCACGGCTTTCCTAACAAATACTTGCAATGCTCCTTGAAGCTATGATGTACGGTTTGAATACTTCTGACTTGTGAGGAGCCTTGTACACAATATTTCCAAGGTTATTAACAAAACAAACAATTTTTTGTCGACAATTATAAAAAAAAAAAAAAATTTAAATGGAAAAGTAGATAACCGCACTCTGACATAGGAGTAACAACTATGAGAAACCTTCTATTAAAAATTTTAACTGAATGAAAACTTTTGTATCGATATTTAAAGAAATATAATCAAAAATTCCACGTGTCTATAAATAGTTCAAAATATTTTGAAAATTAAGCTATGTTTATACAATGTTATGATAAACATTTGGTTACAATTTTAAGTATCTCAGGTTTTTCGTTTTTGAATTTCAACAAAATAAAAAAATCAATTTTTTAAAAACTCATTTGCATAAAAATTTCCATTTTCATTAATTTTTATTTTTTTCAATAATTTTAAAGAAAATGAATATTAATTTTTATAATTAATACCCTACAGCAAACCAATTAATTCACTTTCTTCCTAGAAAAATATTGTGATTAATTATTAATAACTATCTATATTATAGTATACGAAAACTGAAATTTTTGAACCAATCAAAGTGTATATGGCGTATTACCTATTTAATTTAAATGTTTATAAATAACTAAAAGTATTAATTTTTGTTATAAAAATACTAATATTTCAATATCAAATTGTTTGAACTTTAAAAAAGAGTATTTTAAATATTTTTAACAAGTACCTATTTTGATTTATATTCAACTACTTATAAAAAGAATTAGGAGTACTGAAATACGAATTCTGATCATAAATTACACAAAGTATTTAAATACGCAGATATTTTGAATAATTTAAAATCCATTCTTAACAACAAATTATATTGCATTTTTGTACTTATAATCACGGGCCAGCAGCTTAAGTATGATAAAGATACATAATACATATACATATTAATATATTATTATATTGCATAAATAATAAATTCTAGTGAAGTCTGAAATTTAATTACAAAGAATCGATTTATATGTTACAACCAAGTACAAAATTCAGTAATTTTATAGAATACCTATTGTGTGGTTGTAGGCAAAGTAATTATAATTTATACACATTGGCTGAATCTCACTGGATACTTCATTTAATTGTTTAAAGAACCGAAATCGGAACTGACAACAATTCAAAGTGAATGATTTTTCGGTACTCTTACCCTCTTTGCAGGACTGAATGGCATAAACAGTTGGAGAGGTGTTAGTGGAAAATGTAAAATGACCCATTGTAAGCTTATAATCATTGAAAATAATACAATCTACGCCCTAATCAGAATTTAACAGTCATCTCATAGCATGCATGTTTAAATAATGAAGATTTAAGTTGTCGAGTACCTATAGCCTGATCCAAAACTTATCGAAATATGTATACAATATACGTATTATTCTCTCTACATATAAAAATCAAACAAATGATTATTTGATTTCGATTTAAAATATTTAAGTATAGATCATTTATCACATCATTTTTTTCTGATAATCTAATACAATACCTATATTTAAGGTAATAGTAAGTACCTATAAATTATTATATAGATATATTAAATAAAATATGAAGTTAGTCAATATTTTATATTTTTATAGATATAAAATAAGTGTTCAAAATTATGCAAAACATTCTCATCCCAACTTGAACTTATTAGACGAAGAATTTCAATGATTATCATTTATCATATAATTCTGACAAATCAACATAATCTTGTCAAGGTTAGACTGCGTAGTAGGTAACTATCATTATTATTAATAATATATTAAGTAGACGTATAAATACCAACATTATTCTAATGCTGAAATTATACTCCTATAAAGTCCTGTTTTTTAGAAGTTTATATTAACATACCAAAGGATATTTAATTGTAAACAATTTATTTATAAAAATTTTGGCTTTTAATATCATTGTATTTTTTCCATGTGGCTTGTGAGCATATTTATGTTGGCCACCTCTGCAATAAACCGATAAACAAGAATTGACCACATTACCACTAAATTTACGAATGATTTTGGAAAAATTGATATGTCTAATAAATATATGTGACTACACATAAATATCAATTACCTAAACAACAAAAATTTAACGAACGTTTATTTTTTAATATTGTTCTACACGTCGTAATCAAAGTTTTAAATGCCAAACAATATTATAATAATATGTAACTGATGATATAAATATATTATTAGTAATTATTACTATAACTGTTTCTTATATTTTTTTTCAACCAAAGGTATACATAATATTATACTTAATTCTAATCACAATGCTATTGATGTTTGAACCGATCTACTTATCCGTTAATTCACATTATTAATTATAAATTTATAATTAACGTGACCATCATACGTCCCGCTTTCGAGCTTTGTGTCCCGCTGTCCGCAAAGAACACAAAAATGTCCTGCTTTAAAAAAAAAATCAGAACTTAAAACATTATGTTGGTAGGTATACTAATGAGTAATAATATATCAGTTGAATTCAATCCGTAATCTAGTCACACGATTATAATTTATCATAATCAGTTATAAATACTAATAATATTATTGTTATTTATTAAACAAATTATCCACGGCATCTGTGGCCATTTGATGTAACAATACATTTTACAATATTCATAATTTACATGATATTAAATAATGAGAAAAAAATAATATTAATTATAATAAATATGCATCTGTAGTTGTAAAGTAAAAAAAATCTAATATTTTATAATGAAATTAATTTATTACGAAATTAATTTTATTAAGAAATTTTGATTTATTATTATAGTAATACGCCATTAAATAGTCTCCATATAATATTTAAAAACAATCAACCGTTATTTAGTTAAAATGTATGTAATATTATAATATATAATACTAATAAATAATAATGAATGAAAAATTATACTTGTATTAAATTATTATCACATCAATACATCATACTCGTTTTGAATAATTAGAATGAAGTATTATTCCTTCAAATAATTATCTCAAACATATTTTACGTCTTAAATATTTATGTGAATCAAACGATTATAACGACTACGAATATTGTTTGTACCTAGTTATTTTATTTTACACAAAAATTAACATTATTGAGTCATCGGGTTAATAATATATAGACTGATTTTCGATCACTATGTACTGCGTAGATTACTAAAGTTTATAATAATTGTTAATTTATTATTATTAAATATTATAACATTCTAAATTGGTATTGGCTATCAAATTTTTAATGCACACACTATTTTTAATTTTCTATTTATTTATATGTTGTGTATATTGGTATATACATATAATAAAAAAAATTAAGTCTTTCCGATATTTTCAAATTTCAATAAATTATAAATCGCAAAACTAAAGCTATTAAAAGCTTTCTTTTTTACAAAGCAAAATACACAAACATTTAAGAATTAAATACGAACATTGAATATATTATTTTTATAATAATATAATATAAATAATAATAATCTCTAGTCTAAAAATAGATTATACTAACACATAGTAATTTCATTAATGGTTACGTTTTATAGTATGTTAATTTTAGAGTGTATTGACCGATTATCGAATTTAAAAACAACAATATTTTAAATGCTTTGTTGAAACCGTTGAATGATTTTTTTATTATTTGATGTTTTAACTTTAAAACAAGTCATGAGCAGTTTAAAATTGTCACATTGTTTTACACACTTATATAATATAACTTGTTTTAAAATTAAGGCATCAAAAAAAAAACTTTATTACCTTTTAGATTTGATAACAGGTCGATGAGCTCACATTAAAAAACCTTAACATAAACTCAACAGATTTTTTTGAAGAGGATATCTCACCCTCCTGTGAATCTCCGTCTTAAACACGTGTTATGTAATACTTTTACACTCAACGAATCACATTTAGCTTCGTAATTTTTAATATTCGAATGTATTTACCGGTTATAAAATTTAAAAGTAACAACATTCTCAATGTCTTGTTGAAGGTTTTTTATTCGATATTTTAATTTTGAAGCAAGTTATGCATATTTAATTCGTTATATTTTACAAAGTTATACAACTCTTTGTAAAATTTAAGTAACTATAGAAAAAAACACTTCCGACAAAACAAAAACAAACCAGACAATGTAACCATTTAGATTTGATAATAGGTCGACGCACTCTATAATAACTAACGAAGCAACTAAAAGTGAACTTCTGAATGTAATTCTTCAATGTTATTATGTATATGTACTTACATATTGTATATAGAGATATGATGAGCTCGGTAAATATACCTGAAAAAAAATTTACCTACATTTTACAGAGGTTTTTTTTAACCAGGTACATTTGTTTACTGTTGTTTAAATCGCATAACCCCTCATTTTAAATGTTTATTACGTATGTAATAACTGTAATTTAAATATCTACCAAGTACTATTTTCAGTACCTACAGAAACACAGCAGTCCAATTTCTCTAGAGATTGATTATTGTGAAATTAACATTTAGACATAGTTGTAAAAAAAAAAAAAAATAACAATAATGTATAATATTATGTTTGATAATAGTATACATAGTTTATAGAAAAACTACAAAGGTTTATTTTATTTAATGACATTCTTTCCGTTCACATAAAAAGTTTTTATCGATGTACATGAAAGGCAAACGCTTGAAAGGCAATTTATATTATTATTATGTATAGAACTTTGTTTTAATCTTTTATTACATTTTCCTAATTCTATTTTAAAAGTCAACGAACAAAATAAAAATTGCTTGAAACAATCTAGCAATATTGAGCTGGACAATTTTCTAATTTTCCAAAAATAACATGTTAACCTCTCAATACCTAGTATAGGTAAAGCGTAGATACAATATAGCATAATATACAAAAATAGAAACTTGACATACATTAATTAAGCAAATTAATACACCTGTGAAGAAAAGGTACATTATAATTATAAATTATAAATCAAAATTATTGAGGAAAATAACAATATTTTAGTCTTTAGTTTTAGTAATAAAAATTTCATCTAGTGAGATTATATACGTACATATAATATTAATTTTTTTGTATGTTTGTCCTCTATAGACTCAAAAATAAACTACTGGACCATTTTCAAGTTATATCAATAAATTCTTTGAAACTCGAAGGGCGTTTATAACTTATATTTTATTCAACCCATATAGGTTGCTGTACTGTTCATGCCTCACACCTGAATTGAGTTTTGGATCGCATATTTTTTTTTGTTTATTTAAATAGTTGCCGTTGCACAAGATTATATTACTCGTACTATTATAAATAATAAAAAATATAAAGTATATAAAAAAATTTACAATTATATTTTTTTTTAAATACAAACCTTAAAATTAAATACTTATGAACAAAATAATTACGATTACTTTAATTATTTGCAATCATTATTTATTTACTTAATTTATTTCGAGCATATTTTTTATGTTAACACTCAAAGACCAATACCAATATTAAAGATAATGGATCTACGTTAAATTTTAAGCATTATTTGAATCTGTCTTCAGATTTTTGTATTTACATCAAAAACATGTTTATGATCAAGAAGTTTAAAATTATAAATTAATCATTTTCATTGTGTTTATAAATTTCAACTAAAGCAAAACGGAAAACGATAGAAACAAAAATTAAGTAGAGTGAAGTAAGAGGACTACCCATTATATAAGAAGAAAATTATGAATTAATTCTATTCGACAACCATATTGGACCGCTATTATATATTTATGTAATGTTTAATATTATCATACATTGTATAATTATACTACTCAGCCAGACCTCTTCCGTTGTATTTTATATTTTAATATTCAATTTTTTTTATTAATTTTATTATTGATCTTGATCTTTAATACATTCAGCTTCGGTGACTTGACCATAAGAACGTTTTTTAGAAAAAAATATCTATATTGTATATATTAACCTACAGTATCTTAAGTAATAAATATTCATTTTATAATAATAATACTAACAGCAATACTATATAAACATGATAATATATGAAAACATATTATCATAAGGTCACTGACCCGGACACTACTAAATTATAATTTTAATACAAAAACGTTGTTATAAATTAGTAACCACCATAATATTAACACCATAAAAACATAATATTATAATTATATTATAAAGCTACAGGTAAAAAATAAAAATAAGGTATATTAAGATGTACTGATCGTTAATTTAAATAAAATATATTATAATTACGGGCACCAAAACCAAGTCTAGATTAGATGAGTGGTCCAGTGATGGGAAAGGGGGTACACAATCTTAGAATTTAATATTATTTGATTTTTAATTGATACAAAATCATATACACAATGATTCCCCATGCATGATTTTAGTAATTTATCCTAATCTATCAATATTTATAATTTATAAAAATGGTGCAAATATAA
Source organism: Rhopalosiphum padi (assembly GCF_020882245.1). Taxonomy (NCBI): domain Eukaryota; kingdom Metazoa; phylum Arthropoda; class Insecta; order Hemiptera; family Aphididae; genus Rhopalosiphum; species Rhopalosiphum padi. The sequence goes on along the minus strand of NC_083598.1, from coordinate 1,948,845 downwards.
TAACACTAAATACAATATCTATTTTAATTTATGTAAAACTGATTTAACAATTATATTATTATCCTTAATATAAACATTATAGTAATTGAAAAATTATAACCGTTCGAATTTTCAATTAAGTTCATCAACATTTTGAAAGAATTGTTCAATAAATAATTTACAGTACAAAAAGGGGGAAAAGATACCTATTTGAAAAATAATAGTTTGTAGCGTAGTCACAGAAAATTCCTTAAATATTCCAAAAATCAGAATTTGAATTAATTAATAAATAAATGAAAAATAAGCGTGAGCATACTTGGTGAATCGACCTATGCAATCGCGAAAAAATTATTTATAAAAATCTGTGAAGAATGGTTAACATTTAAAATTTGATAGAAGTTAACCATCAAAGTTTTGTATTTCGGACAGTTTCATTAGACCTTTAATTATTCGGGATACCTAAACCAAAATTAGCATTGCAATGGTCTCACTTCTACTTTTCTGAGTGTTAATTTTCGAGCCAGAATTTAATTGTTCGTACGCAATCGTAATGTTATTAAAGGTCTGCAGGTAAAGATTTCGTAGGCAATCATTAATCGTATGACGTGTGAAATCATGCTAAAAACGTATGCAATATTTGGTATGTCGTTGAATTTTCCGATGTGGATAAATTGATTACCAAGACTTATATAATATGTAAATAGATTTCCAAGTTAATTTACACAAAAAAAAAATTGATTCTTGACCAGTCTCTTAAAAATTTCTTTTTAGTTATTAATTTTGATCGGTCGTCATATTATTTTAATTCATTAGGTTATCACGACTATTTAAAAGTATGTTAAGCTTTTTTGATTCAGTCATCAATTTTTTTTCAATCGTCACAGTTGGCTTTTTTCATAACATACTAGAGGACTATAATTGTACGGAAAGTACAAATTTGATACACATCATCGCTATCAAAAATTGGTATCTGCCTATGAGTTTTTGATAATTATATTTGTGCTCCATTTCCCGTATAAATACTTATTTTCCTTCATTTCTCACTGATGTGCAACAAAAAGGGAATCAACTCGTACGCAACCGACTTTTCTGTCTCACCGACAGTATTTCACCACGGGAGGAAAATGTAAAGCTCGACTCACGGTCACCCTTTTTTGTTGTAAACTCGGCTCGTGAATATATTAGCAAGTAATCAAAATGTCGATTGTAATCTCGGCCACGTTTATTTTCCCCTAGTCCTTTTATGCACAATAATACATTATGTAGTACACACAATATACAATTCAACTCACCCGAATAATATACTCCGTCATCGACAAAGTACAACAAATATAAACCGAAAACCGGTGAAATTTATTCTGAAACGAAGTTTTAATCATTAATTTCATTATCAAAACTAGCAAACTAGAGAAAAGAAAATTATTATAAATCAAAAATAACGAAATGAAATAATACTATGAATACGTAAATTACTTACTGTTTTAAAATAAATTGTCAATGCATTTTAAATTACATTACATTTTCTATACCTATAGATTTATATTTATAAATGTTATGATATTTTAAATAAATAAATATTTATTTTTATCCTTTCACAAATCTTTAAAGGCATATTTTACGTTACGAGTAGATAAATTTAAATAAATAAAAATAACATTTATTGGTCAATAAATCTGATTCGTAAAATTTAAATACATCTTATAAAAATGTTCATGACAGCAAATTAATAAAGTATATATCTTTTAAAATTGAATCTTAAGATGAACAATAGTATTAACTAAATGTGATTAAAAATATTTTAAATATCTGGGACGACTGACGAGATGATAATGGTTCTTATAAATAAGTAATATGTATTCGTATGTTTACAGAATGATTTTTTTAAGTTTAAGAGAGATTATTCCATTCAATGACATTTATTTTTCCGTGTAACTTGGAATTAATAAATAATATTAAATGTAGAACGTGTATTAAATATTAATAAATAAAAATAATACCTACATAGATATTTACATTTTTTTTTAATTTAATCAATCGGTATTCTTTTATTACTTGAAACAATTATTTTTTGAATAAATTGAAAAAAAAGGTTTATAAGAGGATTAAATGCGTGATTTAAGACTATGTACTGGTGAAAAGGTGCTACAAACACACATTATGGTTTTGGAAAATCACTGAGATTTTGTGATAGGTATACGGAAAAATAAATGGCTTTGAGCGGTATAATCCCGCTTAAACTTAAAAAAATCTGCCTACTAAAAAATGATGTGAACATACAAATACATCTCTGAGATGACTCAGTTCCCGCCTCCTATCGCCGCTGACAAATTAAAAACTGATATTTTAAGTAACGTTCACACACCAAAGGCCCGCGAATTTCATTTATACATGATTAAATAAAATAATTTTTTCCTGACTCCGTGTGAGTGAATACTAACATATAGAATTGAAAAAAGGCGTTAAACTGATTAATAAATATATTTGTTTTCTAATATCCCACCAACATATGTTTTTTTTTAAGTCTATCTAGTGTAATATCGACTTAAAGTAGGCGGAGTCACCAACCGCACATACGATTGGCCGCTACTATACTTATAAATAATAATAGTTATACTCATCATAGTTTAAAAAATCAGGAACTAGCTCAACTATCAATTTTCTGCTCTTTTATTTAATGTTTTTAAAAATTATGATGTCTGATGTCTATTCAATCGGTTACATAAACGTATATTACTTTATGCTGATGGTGCAAACATTTTTAAAGCAATCAATTCACTAACTGTAAATAATTAACTTTCTATAAATATTAATAAATGTCTAACAATTACTTTATCAAAAAAAACTTCTAATTTATCTTTTAACTAAAATCTAAATAATATTTTTCTTTCTCATGTGCAATCAGTTAAAGACCTTAGTATACTCTCCGATGCTAAACTATTATTCGCTCCTAATATTATTTATATTAAAAATAAAGCTCTCTCTCTCTATATATATATATATATTTCTATCTTTGTTTACTATTTTTCTAGAAAGGAGAAACACTATGAAAGTTTCTTGTCTCTATAGTCTATAGTCTGCTGTATATCTAAAATGTATCAATGGCATTACACGTAAATATACATTTGACATTTTCCAATATAACAATACATTACATAAAAAACATGAAAAAAACTACCGAACACCGGTAAAGAAAAATGATGAAATTTACAATAGCACATACAATTTATTTCGTTACCACAAGCTTGTAATGTAATATTTTATACAGTATATTCGACCGATTTGCAGCTTTACTTATTTAATAATATACGGGATTTGATTATTACTTTAAATAGTTCAACTAACGATTTGCGAAAATATAGATAACACGTTTTATGAATAGGTATTATAAAGCAATTATTATTAAAAACGAATGTTGTTATTATGTCATCGTCGATCTGCGAGTAAACCGCGACATTCGAACACATTAAAAGTGCGTATTAAACAACTTTCGATGAAATATTCATGCCACACCATGACACGTTGATGGCAATGAGTTTTGATATAATAACATCCTTTTATGTGATTGTCTCCGTATATCTAATGAACAATACAGAAAAATTCCACTACAATACGCGAAATCAAAGTTATGGCGTGCAGATTAGTATTGGGAAGTTTAAACTATAATCTGAATATAACTGAATTGTTATTTTAAATTTTTTTTAAATCAATCCCTTTATTCCAACAACCTTTGAACAGGACGCTTTTTGCCTCATTTGTATTAGATGGTTCAGTTTTAATCCCGTGATCTCCATATTACTATTATATATATGCGCGTAATGAAAAATTAACAAAAGTTTATTTTTACAGCTTTGTACTGAAACTAAAGTTAATAGTTATAATTAGTTGTATGATTAGCGTCAAGTGACGACGAACAATATTTTCAGCGATAAGCAGAAGGTACTTCAGTGTTTCCCAACTTGTAGGTCGCGAAATATTTTTCATAGGTCGTGACTCGTGGTGTTTTTTATAAGCTATTAGGCAACTATATATTTTAACCACTGTAACCCCCACAAATAATTAGTTTCGAGATGCTTAGTCCAGATGACCACAAGTAAAAATCGATATACGTTGAAAAATCAATATGTTCTTTAAAACAACCTATAATTATGAAATTGGTGATAATAAAATGAAAAATAAAAATATTATTTATAAAAAAATATAATTATTTTAGTTGATTTCAATTTTAATTTTATGAAAAAACTGTCAAGTGTAAATAACCGCTCTGTTGTATAATAATATGTCACTGTATAATGAATGTGTGTTATATTTTAATTCAATAATAATAAATAATAACTGTAGAAAATGAAAACGATTTTGAGAGCTAGTATAAATGTTTGGTAACCAAGGTTACAAAAAAAATATTTTAATAATAATATTAAAATCTTAATAAATGTTAATATATGTTTTGTTATTTCCAACTATCTTATAAAAAATAGTAAGAATTTTAAATTTTGACCACCCAAAAGTACCCACTAGAATACTAGGTATAAATTTATTACCAGAGACTTTTCACAAAGTTGATGATCGAAGCATTTTTTTTTATTAAAAAATTGTTTCTGACATTGAAATTAAAAAAACACACACACACACACACACAAATCATTGTAAAATCAATACATTCTTCTTCGCTCCGTTCAGAATCGGTCGAATCTAAGATAATTTGTATCTATTAATTAATTATATTTTAATAAAATATTAATAATAATTTTTTACAAACCAAATTCTAGTTATGGCATATTGCTAAAGAGGCTGGCTGAAATTATGTGTACAGTAGATTCTTATTATATCAAACATCGTTATCTCGAACTATACTTAAATCTCCTTGAAACTACCATTATACGTACACTTGATAGTATTTTGCTCTCGATAACTCAAAATAAAATGAATCAATTTTCGTTATCTCGAATCCACAAATAATATTTTTGTTACTGTAACAAAAAATTAAGTAGTACATTCGGTATTTTAGTAATTGTGATTTCACGCGTTGGTAATCAATAAATTTGTAGTCATTCGTATATACAATATAGTGAAATGGTAAATAAGCGTAAATTGAATGTCCTTACAATTAATTTTTATAATCTTACAAAAACAAAAGTAATATTAAACAAACTTAAATGACAGATTTTTAAAAAAAAATTTAATTTATTTATTATTGTTGTTTGTTAATACTTAAAGTATTCAAACTATGTATTTTAAACATTCAAATTATTTACCAATTTTTTTAAGAATTTTATTAAAACTCGATGTCCCGAAATTTTTGATACCTCAAACTTTTTCCTGTTCCCCTTGAGATTCGACATAACGAAAATCTATTGTATATTTTAATAGATGGTCATCCACCAACTACCAACTGCTTATAAAAAACATTTCGACCTGCAGACTGTATTCTTTTGAGTGTAATTTAGTAACGACTATATGCTCGTATAATTGGATTAATTGCATACATTTTAACGTTCAAACTTAGATATGGTTATTGGTATACGATAGCGGACGCAAAAACAACAGTCTTCAAATTATTTGAGTGATGTTCGACAATCCCTGCAATGGCCGTTCTTAGTTCTTTAGTTTATTTTTTAATAAATCTTATAATCTATTATGCAAGAAATAATGATATTATAAAATATATAATAATACGCTGGCGTCGTCGCAACTTACTAATTATTGCGTTATACATACAAGTACCTACTTATGAATTATGATGCATTCACAATGCGCGGGATTGTGAGAACTCAATACATGTGCATGTGTACGAAATGTGCCCACTTTTTTTATTCAACATCGAATGTCGTGAGTGACCGAAAACCGTGAAAACATTATTGGGCTACAGATGTATGATATTATTAACGTTACGACATAATTATTTAAATTTTGTTTGTTGAAATCGATATATGTATATGCTTACAATATTATACATAAATAGGTAAAGAGGTAATAGGTATGAGCAAACCATACATTTTTATAAGATATAATGCGCATTCGTAATCTTCAGTAAAAAAAAAAAACGCGATGCCATTTAAAATAAACAATACACGTTTTGTTTTATTTTTTAAAAATTATATATACATACGACAATGACGTGTGCTATATATGAGTTCAAAATTTCAACGTTAAGCGTATCCGTCGTCGTGTGTGCTCGTTGTCCGTCGATGTAGTAGGTGGATGCATGTGTTAGAATAAGTTAGTTTAGGTTAAATATTCAAAATATAGCTAGGTGTATGCAAATTCAGTGATGAAAACTGTGATCTTACTTTGCAGTCATTACAGCTACTACAGCAAAAATGTTAAAAAGCAAAATATATTAATATATTAGTTCATCAGTCGAGTGACCACGATTATAAATTATTAAATAATTATACATAACCATTATTGCGTAGAGACAGTATTATGAGATATCTGAGTAAATGTATTTAAACACTTTTTAGATTAAATTTAATTTTAAATATTGCCGTGGTCCGTGAACGTATTTGCATCTGAAAATCAAATAATTTTCGAAATTCAAAATAATTATTTGTCACCTTCAAATTATTTTTTGATAATCATTAAATTAACTATTTTGTGTATAATTAAAATCAAATTATTAAACATATTTTTTTTGAGTATTCATCTATTTTATATTTCTCAATAAAGGTAATTTATTGTTTAATTAATATTGTATATTTCAAAATTAAACTATACACATTTTTATTTATTTTCATTTTTTAGTAAAAAATTAAGTAGGTGGGTAATTCAAAATTTTAAATTCTAACGATACTTAAATGTGGCATTAAATTTTAAATAAGTAATAAGTAATAACTAATAACCATAGTTTATACCGTAGTAATAACTAATTACAAAGTTAATTTTTACCTACTTGTATAATTAAGCGCACACGCGTTACGTATTATAGCAAAGTAATTCCGTAAAAATATTACGAACTCTGGAACGTACTAATAATATATTTCCAATGATAATTTAACTGATTTTTTTTTTTTTGTGCCGCCAGCAGTCTCGCTAATGTACAATATTATTATAACAATAACATTAGCTGGACAAACCATAATCCGAATTACCACTGCGGATTGTGAAGTACCACTGAGATGTGTGGACGTGTCACGTGTGGTACACAGGGTGATTCACTATACATTCTTATCTCCATTTTTCATTTAATAATGAATTATTTTAAAATCTTGAAACTTTTTGTACTATAGTTATGGAGTGTCTATTTTTCGATACAAACGTCTGTTTTTGAAATGAAAACCCTACTTTTGTACCGAAAATTATTTTAAAAATTTTGATGTAGATACCTTAAATAGATACTTCAAAATTTGGACGAGTAGTTTTTCAGTGATTAAAATGTTTATACTTGGGATAATAGTCTTTAAACAATTTTTTTTTTTTTAATATAAAATAAAATGTAATATTATATTCAATAATTATCATACTTGGACCATTTTTAAAAACTATAAATTCCAATTAATTAATATAAAATATTAACTAGGTATACGAAATACATATATACAGGAAGCCATAGACATAATCACCATTATGATCCTACATTAACTTAGTAATAAAAGTGAAATTACTCATAAACTACTCGTTCTAATGTTGATGTTAATACGTTGACATTTTTCAGAAAATTATTCATTAAATAATTTACAATAGAAAACCCCCTTTACTCAAAACGAAAGTTTAGATCTCTACAGAACACTCCTTAAGTAGTACAAGATTTTTAAAATATGATATTTAAATATATTTAAAAATTATTATGGTAAAAATAGAGTGAATATGATAGTAAGTCACGCTGTATATATGTATTTCGTATTCAAATTAATATATTTTATATTATTGTATCTTAATTCGCACGACCATGCTCACTACATTAATGCATTACTCATAAAATACTATTAATTAAATACGTGTTCACAATTATTTAGCCTACATAATATTTCATATAATATTCATGATTTATCATTTAAATAGGCTTATATCTGTCTAGTAAATAAAAAAAGTGTTGTTTATTTTATTTTCCACAAAATAATTTCCATAGAAACCAAAAAAATAAATAAATATTATTACTACAAATTAAATACTGAAAAAAGTTGTATTTATTATTTTGTCTTCCACATATTTTATTTCAAATTTTCTTTTTATGAAAAATATTAAATTTTAATATACAAAAGGGGTGATTCTTTGGTTTTTAGAGTGAGCGAGCAAGTTAAAATGAGAAAACAGCTAAGGGGCAGATCCCCTAATTATATAATAATTATTATTATGATAATAATACTAGAATCGTAATAAATGATAATTATACATTTTTAACAATATTATCATCAAATTATCTACAAGGCTCGCGATTTCCGATCCGTGTGGCAGTAACATATATTATATACCTACGAAACGTTTTGATGAGTATTTTTTTGACCCCAAAAAGTGTTTGCGGTCACTAAACAAATAGCTAAATGAAAAAAACCGCTCTCGCTTTATAATAATATGGTTGTATAAAACCAATAACGCGTAGTCGTTCGTCCGTTTGAAATGTCACAAGGACCATAAGGGATGGTAACGCAGCCATACGTGGAAGTGAAGGGATAGGCAATATACAGTTAGCCACTTCCGTGCGTATTTCCATTACCCCGCGAGGACTTGTGATAAAGTGTAACAGTATATAAATATATATATATATATGTGTGTGATCGACTAAAAAGAAATATTGTATAGAAGTCGGTAATATATTTGACTGCGCTGGAATAGTTACGCGTAACGACAATAGCTGCTGTACGTAGCTTGGTCTGTCCTGTAAATGCAGCTCTGTTTACTTGTATGAGTATTGAGTGTATCACTGAAGCTTTCGGGAAACCATTCGAGAATATGATTTTTTTTTATGTAGTTTAAAAATCGTAGTAATCTACTATAATATCCATGAACTCGTATACACCGTCTATTTGTCTATAGAATAGAGGTGATGAACTTTTTTCGGGTCACATGTCAACATTTCAAAATCCAAGTCTCCAGAAAATGTTATGCTTCTATAAAACATTTTTTTCAGGGTGGTGAATCAAAAATTCACCACCATTTTTTTAATATCAAGTGCATATTGTATTTTGTTGTCTGTCAATACACAAGTGGCATTAGCTTGGTATATCAATGTATTATGATTTCTCTATTTTGATTTGATCGCGACTCCATTGACCCTGAAAAATAAACTTATTTATTGACACGAATATTGAGTGTATAAAAAAATGTCTTCATTAACTGCAACTATTCGTATACAGGCACATAGTCAGGGGAAGCCTTGGTGGGCCGAGCCCACCTTAAATTTACTCTGGCTCAGGGCCACGCCCCCTCCCCCAAATTCGAAATATAATTATTCTTGCCAATTATCAAAAATTTTATTATGTACTTTGAAATAAATCTATTGTTATTACTACTAGGTAATACAATTATAATTAATTTTAAAAATAAATTATGACTATAATTTTGACTAGTATTTAGATTTTAATTAATTTTCGTTAATATAAGTTAAAGAATATAAACAGCTCATATTGTAAATATGTAGATAGATTTATTTTTCATAATATGAAAAATGTATTTTAAAAGTAAATGTATGGGTAATTTTTTATTTTATTAATCAGGTACTATCTATTTTTTGTAATACCTACTGTAATAGGTATACTTGTGAAATTTTTTTTAAGCCATTAAATCAACTACCAACCAAGGTAAACTATAAATTAGTGTGAAGGACTACCTACTACAAGTATTTAATTGGGAAAATTATGGAAGATAATAAAAGGTACAAAAATCATTAGCCCCCCAAATAAAATTTTCTAGCTACGTGCTTGCTTACAAGTTCCTCGCCTTTGGTCTAAGAAGACTCGACCGGCGGTTTTCGTGCTTTTTTTAAGTACCTATCAATAAAATCCGTATCTTGAATTAGTTGAAATTTTAATTCCGTTCATAAACGTCATCGTTTCAGTGTATCTACAACGAGTCTCGTGCACCCGACACATTTCCAGCAGCGAAGAAGTGATATATAGTATAGTAATCGTCATCATTGTCAATATCAAATAATAATATTTCATATAAAAATAGACAAAGACTCCAATTGAAGTAAATAGACAAAAGTACATTAACAAAGATAAATAACGAATAGTATATCTATATGTTGGCGAATGTTAAAATTAAATTGTATTATTTAATTTCTGTAAAAAAATATATTGCATACAAAACACGACAGGTTATATTAAAATACATAATATTTTTCACGTTTATTGTATACTATTTGTGCCTATTTTACCTAAATAATATCATAATTGAGAATAATATGTAATTATATTTAAAAAAATTGATGAAAGGCCTTATCAGTGGGAGTTCGCTTATGACCTCGTCCTTAATCCGGTTCTGATTTCAACCTTAGTCCGGATATGAATTACCGACTAAACGAGTGGTGACGAATAGACATGGTAGGTATAGAATTTCATGCAATAATTGTCTTCAAGTGTGATTTAACAAGACCATACTAGTTACCTAAATGGTTACAATTATACACAATTATTAAAGTTGTAGTATATCTCCTCACCACAGATAATATTAAATAGGTAATATTGCAATAACAATAAAAAAAATAATGACTTTAAAACATTGAAGCTGGTTGATAAATGTTTTTCTTTACTATAAATGTATATAAACCAGCTATTATGCACAATCACATATAACCGTTTTAATAACTATAACAGACTCTTCGCTCACAGTTTACCATCTATATTACTATAATATTATATACATATATATATATAAGGATGTATACTATTAGTGTATACTTATATTCAGTGGCATACAGAGGGGGAGAGACATTTGAAGACGTATCGGCCCCAGTAGGATTTTATTTTTAAAAGTGTACCAAAATACTAAGTATGTTTCTATATCTTTATTAATTTTATTATACATCTGTCTACAATAATTATTATTATAAATAAGCAGTTCTGTCATCAAGATTTTTATTTTTATTGATTTAAACACAATTACAAAACATTCAAAAACACGATTGTGCACTATTTTGTTTGTTTCTTTTTTTTTCAAAAAAATAAATAAAATAGACTTTGAAATCGACAATAGTAGTGATAGTGAACTTAGAAATCCAATTTAACGACTAAACAAACTATTAACCATCAGATATTATGTTTGCAATTTACCTACCTAGTTAACACATTTTAATGGTATTATTGATAATCAACCAATATGTTACCCAGCTATTTATTATTATTTTTTTTATTTTCACTTAAGAAAAACATAGCACCTACTCCACCAACGTAAACGTTGAATATTATTAATGAAAAAAAAGTAATGTTCCCTAGTAAATAGTACCTAATATACCTGTGCAGTGTGCACATTAATAAATTACATACCTCCCTACAGGCGATTCCTACGTGCAGCACTATTACTAAATACATTATGCACGAGTATAATATGTTGACCACTATTTTGAGTTTCATCTCTCAGCGACAGCTTAGACATCCATTATAGAGGCTAAATGGTATATGTACATTTTATTAAGTTATTTTGTATAAAATAAGATAGTCACTGGTCGGACATCATCACAATTGAACATTTACGATCAATGTAAATAATCTTTTCAAATAGGTAGTAAAAGCCAATCGGCAAAACCAGTGAACTTTCATGAAAGTATATTGACATTTACCTATGTCATCTATATTATAAGCGCAACCGTAAAGTACCACTGTTTCGAACACTTTTTAATTTTTATACATTACAAAATTACAGATAAAAACTTTATATGGCCATCAAAATCGAGTCAAATTGTCAATATCTAATTAGAAAAAAAAATTATAAATATTAAAATAAGTTCATTTTAATTACAAATTGCACCAACAAGAAAAAATTAAAAGTTAATTTAACTTTTAATTAACTTCATTAAATTAAAAATTAATGCGCATTTTCAAACTTTTTATGAAGTTAAAAAAGTTATTTTTTTATTTTTAAGCACTAGTCTACTTTTTACCAACTCAAAACTATATAGTGTTTACTGTTTATACAGTATTTCAATCTAATACTTCATTGGAGTTTTTCGTTACTAAAAAAAGACAATTCCCACCAAACACCCAACATAAAATATTTGCTGAAAACATAATCGATTGAAATGTATGGGAACTTTGTCAATAGGTCTAGAAAAATGTATTAGTTATTTATCAATTTTTTATAATAATTATTATTTATTTATTTATCATTTTGAGTTATTTTCTCAAAAATCAAAACACTAACAAATTTCTGTTGGATTATGACGTTTTCATTCGAATCAGCAATAAATGTAAATTGATATCTAATTTCTAATTAACTATTAATTATTATTTCTTCAAAATAAATTAGCGTTTACTGCTCATAGTAATTTATTCAAAATTTCACAGATTATTTTGATTCTATCCAGTTCCATTATCTTGTGATTATTTTAAAGATATTCAAATATCAATATATGTACTATATGTTATAGATATAAGTAGACATCTGGAGACTTCGCCCCATATACATATTTTATATAATAGCCCTTAAACAAAAATGCACGTTCATCTGTGGACCAGTAGAGTAATATTCGAGATGCGAGTAATTTTACTTTAGATAATGCTAACCACCAATACGAATAATTCAATCAAATTTTCACTTGTATTATATAAACTTTTCATTATATCTATATAATCAGCTTTCAAAGTTAAAGTTTACCTCATACAGCACATTTTGGAAGAAATCAAATATGGATATATCCATGTCCACGTGTATCAATATCCAGCTAATATATGTATAGAAATCGTACAAAAACAATTTAGTACGGATAATAAACATCGTATTATATTCTATAGCACAATAGCCATGAAAAATTGATTCAAGGAAGTAGGTATTACGCCGTATTATTATTTATAAATTATAAGTCTCCACGTGGATGTCGTATATATCCTATAATATAATATTTCAATTTAAATTTTAAATTTTATATAAAATACAAATAAAAATGTCGGAAAAAATATAATATATTTAAATAGACAACACGAATCGATTTAGAAAAAAGAAATCATACTTTTAAATCTATTAACATTAAGTTTCGGCCTGTTTTGTTTTTATGAAAATTACTTAAAGTTTTAAAGAAAGACTGCAGCTGGTATTAAACCAAAAATCATGACAGTTGAAACTTTAAAATTATAATCCATACGCCTATATTTTATTCAAAATATCTATGAAATCGGTTAGATTCTTAGATTAGGTAACATGATCTACTTACTATTACGTACACAATTATTTATGTATGCGCTGTATGCCATGTGTACATATAATTATATATCTACTTACATTGTGCGTGTACGTATATATTCTTAATTATCGGTGACTCAGTATCAATATAATATTATGACTACTAAAATTATAGTGAGTAGGTACCTACTTATGCTCAATATCAATATGTTTATTCAAAAAACGTATTAAGTATACATCGCGATTAAATTTTTTTGGAAGTCTACAAGGAAACAGTTTATATGTACTTATGCATATTACATATAATCTAGCCTATAAGGTAGGTAGGTAGCATTTTTAGTGTTGTCACTTGTCGACCTCGAAACACACGTCCTAATGATATTTTAGAGGAATATACAGTATACATGGTATAATAAACATGTAAACACAATATTAAATTAACTTTTAGATTCTGAAAAAAGCGAAGAATGTATTGATTTTATAATTAAATGTGTTTTTTATTGTTTTTATATCAGAAGACACTATTTCTAATAGCAAATTATCCTATTACCAATTTTAAGTATGGTTTCTGAATTTCTAATAGAAAATTGGATCTAGCTATACTCTCCGAGGATTCGAAAGTAAACTGCTATACAATACTTAGTAAGTGTATCTTTTCATTGAGTAGTAAATTCAATGATAAATCACTAAATACGACAAAAAAAAACGATTCTAATTAAAGGCGATCTAACTATTTGATAACCAAGGTTATAAAACAATTATTTTAGTATTATTAAAATAATATTAATATTTGAATTAATTTTTGTATTTTTTTCTCCCTCAATAATTTAAAAAAGACTGGAAATTTTCAATTTTGACCTCCTTAAAGTACCAACTGGTTTTGCTACCAGAAAACCTACTCAAATACTCAATAACGAGCAGTAACCTACTTGATAACTATTTTTTTTTATTTAAACTTTGGAATATGATTAATTTTAATTATTGTTTTACAAAATGTATAGCTATTTGTAAAATATAAATTAAATAAAACAAATATAAATTATATAGCTAGTATTGACGTATAATTAAAGAATGACAATATGGGGAATATAATATTAGATTCTGAGCGGACCGATGAATGTATTGATTTTACAATGATATGACGTATTCACGTATTTTATTATTATAGTTTCTGGTAACACCTTTACTAATAAAAAAAATGCTCTTATCGTTGATTTAGAGTGTGGTTTCTATTAATGTCTTTGGCACTTTGGAGTTAAAAGTAGAAATTTCTTAGTACTTTAAAAAAAAATACTAAAATACTGACATTTGTCATAACTTTTATATTTTTATTAAAATAATTGTTTGTTTCATCCCCGCTTATAATCATTTTTCGTTAAACAATAATAGGTGTATCAATGAATTCAAAGTTAACACATCCTTTACGCAGTAACCAAGTCAATGACGAGATATCCTACTGTACGATTATTATTGATTGTAATATTGACCGCGATATTAGTAGAAAGCTTAATTTGTATTTCGACCTAACTAATACCGCGATCATATACATATACAATTATAAAATCGTTAAGTTTATTATTCCTACAAATATCATGTATGCTGAACACTATAGAGTGGATTATTACATTCAATCGTGGTGTTTTGTCGCAATAAAGTGCAATTATTCCACCAGTGCGCGTGTTGTATATTATGATGTTTTTTCAAAAGAGGAAATTCGAACTAGGACCTGACCATCATCAGACGGCAGGCGCCACAGCGAATTCAGTATTATATACACGACAGCAGTCAGCCCCCCTCGGGATTCGGTTTTGTCGTCGGATCACAGCAGTACAGCTAAGGAGACTGAGAGCAAATGAAAAAAAAAACGGCCTCGTTTAGATATTTTATATCATCGTCCGTGCGTGTGTTCGTATGATATGATCTCCCGCCGACCAGTGGCGGCGCCTTCAAAATGAGTAACCATAGAAATGAGACTGTGCTCGCGAGGGATTTCAAGAGGGTGTAGAATTATTGTAAATATCTATCTACACACAGATAAGTAATAAATCGTCAGATCAGTGTAAACTAAAAGTGGTTGGTATGGCCGAGAATTAAAAGTTAAAATACGATAAATGACAATATTTTTATTGATTACGTGTATAATACATAAACAATGAAACGGTATATACTGATTAATATATAATATGCATTTTAGTTTAATTGGAATAGACAATGAGTATTATTTAAGTGAACAATTGTATGTGTATAGTCAAAAATAATCCGCAGGACGCCACCATTGTCTCATCGATGTAAATAAGATGTGAAGGGATTGAATGAGAACACCTAGTACTTACAGCAGAAACCTGAACTCAGTTTTCCAATTACTGTAGGACTCATGTCACCTATAATATAGGTGTTAAATAAAATATAATCTATAGGTAGTGACGTAGTGTTCTCGAGAATTCGTAATGGAGGGGGATGAAGCAATAAAAAATAAATAATTAATTGTATAAAGATTTTACCTATTGACTAAAAATTGTATACAATAATATGGTGCTAATAGTGGCGTACACAGATATTTTCAATGGGGGGGGGGTTATATTAAAAATTACACACACATATATATTTATCAAACCATTATTTAATTTTTACAGTACAAGATCTAGTTTTCTTGGTCTTTTAGCCAACTCATCGATGACCTCTTCAGGAGTTAAATGTGTACCACATAACAACATAAAACTTTTGTTTGAAAAATGTATATACTAAATATTTAAGTAATACTCACTGCTTTGGGCGTTTGTAGTCTTTTTAGAAGTAGATGTTGAATGTTGATGACATGAAATTGTCCAACGTCAACTGCCGTTTATTGGACATTTTTAATTTTATTAACAAATAACAACACATAGGACTATAGAGTAAAACACATTATAACGGCGAAACAGCAAAACGTAATGTCGTATAAAAAGTACCCGTAACCCGTCTATGTAATCAATAATCATAAACACAATTTCAAGAAAATAATATAAAATCGTATTTATACTTCGTGGAATAATATTCTTGGGTTATTCTAATTATAATTTCGGCAGTGACGGTTATTTTTGATTTTTATTTTTCTACAAATATGTTACGAAAATAAATTATTTACAATTTTAACCATTTTCGTATAGGTATTCGTATATTTAAAAAGTTAAAGGGGGGATAAACACCTAATCCCCCCCGTGTGTACGCCGCTGGTGCTATTATATTTTGGATGAGAAAAAAAAGCTTATATTGTACAACATAATATATAATATTATATAATAAAAATATACATGTGTAAACGCGCCTATACATAGAACTAAATATAAACATTTATGTGTGACGATTATGATATTAGATTAGGTACATAATACCTAATAAATATATCTAACTAGTAATTATGAAAATATACACACAAGTTTTTTTTTCTTTGAATATTGATCGATTCGATTATTAATTATAATAATATAACGCATATTACTATACTATTGAAACGAAGTGACAGTGAGGTACCACCAAAATTTGTATTAAACTTGTACAATATTTCAAATATTTGTACATCAACATTTAATTAATTTAAGTGTTCTGATTTAGAATATCATGTGCGTGGTTCATGCGTCCATGTATTAAAAAATTATACTATGTATAGGTATACACCATACACCTATCGCTAAGATATACTACCTCATAAAATGAAAAAAAATTACGTTCAATTTTATCGAGGAAACTCAATTTTATGCTAATATTTTTAAATTTTTAACTTTTTAACACGTTTTTTCACTTAATGCCGTTTATAGTTGTTTTTATTGGACTTGCGGATCGACCATTAATTTCAACAATTTAGCTGTCTTCGTATTGATTATACTATAAAATGAACAGAATATGTTAATTTTAAAGTTTTCAAACACATTTTTGTTTTTGATACGCGTCGAATAAATTAGTATTTCCCTACATCAAAGCTGTTATTATACCAATAACTTGAATGCAAAATAAAATTACTTTTAATTTTGAATCCTGTACCGTCTAAACAAATGTCCATGTTACCAAGGGACAATGATTTTAAAATACGTCTCAGCAAGAAACAAATGCTATTTGATATTTGATATTACTATTATATTGATTTGACTAAATAATCGTATTCCGACGAAGTGTACAAGAGTTGAAGAGTGCGAGAGATCTGCAATACGATTCGGGTTCGCATACGCTTATGTTATTATCGTTTTATAAAAATGTATAATTATTATTTTACGAATAACGACGATACACACGTTAACTTTGTCCTCCACGAAACACCCCTACCAACCGGCCACTACCCACATAACTATCTAAACTACATCACTGATATAATAACTATGCTAAACCACCTCGGTAATTAAACAACACACGCGCGCAAGTTCGACGTTATACGTAGATATAGCCATATAGGTATCTACTTTTAATATAATATATACTTACATTAAAATATAAAATATACAAAAAATATTTTTTATATATATATAATGACTTAAAATTCTAAGTATACTATAATATATTACAGTATTACGTTACAGTATTAACATATTGACCTGCCTTAATTTTATACTGCGCCAGTACAGCTAAAATGTAATAAATAAACTATAATAATATTTTTTGAAAAATATTTTATAAATAATATATTTTTTTAATCTTTATTGTAGTTAACATTTCTTGATAGTTGTAAGATTATAATCAATGGATCAAAATTAAAAAATATATTTATCTGTCTTATTAGCTTCTTAAGATTGTGAGATAAATATAAATTATTAAAAATTTGTATTCTTACGTAATCTTACGTTATTCATTTTGCTAATCATTTAAAAATTCTTAATTTCAAACTTCAAATAATTTAATGATACAAATAACTGCATGCTAATAGCTTACATGGGTTTTTTTTTTATAATATATTGCTTACATTATTTGTATAATCAAAAATTTGATTTAAAATATTTAAATGAATGATAATATTCATTATTACTCATTATAAATTGAGGTTCTTAAGTTAAATGTATGAATTATATTTATAGACAATGACAGTATAATCAAGATTCAAAGTAAGAGTGTGTAGGCTGGTTGTGAGACTTCTACAAATAGGCTAAAATATATAAAGAATGTCGTTGTATTTACAGTCAATACAATTTGCTTTTGGTTTGTATTTGTTTTCATTTAGCAACATACCGAATTTATAAAAAAAAAGAAATATTTTCGTTATTGCTTTTTCAGATTAAAATTTTAATATGCGACATCACCATTGAAAATTTATCATAGTATAAAATAATTAAATTAAAGATTTTTTTAGCATATTTGTTAGTATTAAAGATATATTATATCTAGTATCTACAAAATAAAGGGATAAATGCATATTTTACAGCGCATATTTTTAAGGTTTTTAGAACATATAAATCCGGGCCTAAGTCATCAATAATCCTTTGTCGTGGAAATATATTATGTTTTATTTGCGGGATTGGTAAATTGGGTCGCGGGAAAAAAAAAGGTAGTAGGGAAGTTGAGTCCCAAAAAAACATGTTAGTACCTACGTTAAACATAATACGTACAAAATTGTATAATGGTGGTATAAATATTGTATTAATGGTATAAATTAAAATATATGTAATTTTTATAATATCACGTTCCAAATAAATAATATATGGTGTATAAATAATTAAAAATTATGTAATGTTTGTTTATCCATCGGTGCATCATGCATAGAATTAATTGGTGTCCGGGCGGTGTACCACTACATGCTCCCGGCCTGATACATTTTATGAAATATAACGTAGAGAAATATTGTAACAGAATTATGCAAAAGTAAATTGTATAAATACAAAATATTAAAGTTCTAAGTTTTTAATATTTTATACCTATTTGCACTAATGGTTTATAGCCGGGACCCAAGTATACCCAACTTACCTACTACCTTTTTATTTATACCCGAGACTCAACGCTTTCAAAATGAACACAAATTATCGTGGACCTAATGTACATAGTCCCTTTATTTAGTGAAAAAATAAATGTTTTATTTTAAAAGTATTGAATATACCAAGTTTTATCATTGTTATTATTATTAACATTTTATCTGTTTATGTGCCTATACCTATAAAGTTATAAAATATATCTAATAAAGAATAAACATTAAATTTAAATGATAGGCGTACTTAAAAAGCATAATTAACTTTAACAAACTTATATAAGTTTTGAAACCGATAATGTTTTTAGAGTCAAGTACACGTACAACACTACATACCATTATGTAACTATATAGGTAACTTGTTTTAATTTTGAATAATTTTTTAAGTTTGATACACCTTCGTAATACACTCTTAATATACAGGATTATGAAAGTTGTATAAATTATGCTGTATATGACGTATGAGCTTGGTTTGGAAAATGTAAATATCATTAACTATATGAAATATATAGGTATAACAAGATCGAAATTATCACATTAAAATGTGCTCTTATAAAACCAGTACTTACACATTTATTACTTTTAGGAATTTAGGATTATAATCAACTCGCATATAATAATGTTGATCGATTCAGCTGGTCCTGACATTTAAGTAAGTATACAACACAGTCGTATAGCGGTATTCGGCAAAATAACGTAATGACACGATTAATAGTTATTGTAAATAAAAATTTTAAAAAATGTAGGACACACAATTCTGTTTATATTTCGAAAATGTCATCGTGTTTAGTAAATATTAATGTACAAAATTATTAAAATGTTCAAGTCTCTGTGCGATAATATTTTTAAAATTACAATAAAAAAGTTATTTTTCATTAAAATATGCGATCCCGTCGAACTTGGTACCTAAGCGGCTATGCGTATAAAAAGTGTGCAAATAACATGGGTATTTATAACTATTATAAATATTTTTAGGTTGCTATAAAAACAACTTATGAGAAACCTTGTGGTTTAATTCAATAATATTCATGTTTTTTTCTAACAAACAAAAATATTATCTATGAATCGGAAAAAAAGTAAACAACTTTAAATATCTTATAAATAGCACAAAAAAGCAAAAATATTTTTAAAATTATCAAACCTTTTTTCATGTTGAAAGCTATGACGTCGCGGAAACTGCTTTCGTAATACTTCCACAATAAAAAAAACAATCCGTTGTGATGACACACGTCGAAATTTCTAAAATTGATATGTATAACTTAACAGGATATTAACATATTTAATTATTATTAATTTATTTATTATGATTACGTGATACACATTAGTACATTAGTACATTACAATAAGTGCCATTAATTTGTTCATACAATTATTATTTTTATTTTTCAGTTATATATATTTTTTTGGCATATTACACGTACCAAACAATTATTTAATATAGACAATTGTCAATTATTATTAAAAATGTTATACATTTTTTTAATAATAATATATTATAGGTCTGGGGTGTCGATCTTACGCAAACATGCCAAAGGTGGCACGTTGATCAAATTTCAATGGCACGTGAAAAAATTGAAATTATTAAAAATTACGCTATTTATAAAATGTTGATTATAACTGTTATAAAAAATTCAAAGAAACAAATTATATAAATTTTAAAAATTATAATTACAAAAAAAAGGTGTGCTTATTTAATAAAATAATATATAATAAATCTAACTTTATTTTTATCCTTAGAAAATTTAATTTCTATTGAATACGTGAAAAATTTTCAAAACCTTGATTGGGAAAACTTGGCACTTGACCACAAAAAAGTTCGCCACCCCTGTTATAGGTATTAATTGTATACAGTTACCCGATTTTCTTTTCTGACGGAGTTTGCATGAACTCAATTATACCTGTTTTTTTTCTCCTGCCGGAGTTCATACTAAAAATAGGTAATTGTAGCGGTGTTTACATGCGCCCATACACTTATATACTTACTACAAGGTAGGTGCCTACCTAAATAGATATTAATGTAGTGTAAGGTGGAATAGTCTTTATTAGAACTCTTGTAACTCTACTTAAATACCTCTAGCATATGTACTATATAGATATAGGTAATGAATATAATTAATTAAAAGCTAAGTATTAAAATAATTATTATGTGTTTGAATTCATATAGTTATAATAATTAAGACTTAAATAATAGCAGTATTTATACAATTTATTATAAATAATTATTTTTATTTAATTATTATAATAATTTACTGTGCAATAAATGTGCACTATAATTATATGCCTCTCACCCTCACACGAAGTACCTACTGTATTAATAAAATATATAAATAGGTGCCACTTAAATTACCTTTTTTTACTGGCTACCTACTAATACCTAGAGCGTGATTCAAAGAGAAAACAATTAGTGTGATGAAATCTTCTTAAAAATTGAAACCATTCAATCGTACATTCATTATTACAATATTCATATAACGTATAA
The DNA here is from genome assembly GCF_020882245.1 of Rhopalosiphum padi. Classification (NCBI taxonomy): domain Eukaryota; kingdom Metazoa; phylum Arthropoda; class Insecta; order Hemiptera; family Aphididae; genus Rhopalosiphum; species Rhopalosiphum padi. The sequence goes on along the minus strand of NC_083598.1, from coordinate 1,927,198 downwards.
TATTTTTATAGTTATGATATTTTTCTCACTTTCTGAGTAACCTTACCTTGATCTCGGAGTAAGTTCATCATTTGTAGTTATATAATCATGAATTGAAAATAAAAATAAATTTTCATAAAATAGACAATTGTTATTTGTTTTTAACATGAAGTCTAATCGAAAAACATTTTTTTGGCTAATTTGCTTAACAGTACAATTTTGTTTTGGAATATATGAATGTGATTTATTAAAATATCAAAAATGTATATTAAATTTTATCTTCACAAAAAGTAAACAAAAGTTACCTAATTGTACACATTAATTTTTTAAATGGATAGCCATCAGAATAAAAAAATATTACATAGTAGAATCAAAATAATTCAAATTTTATTAAAAAAGTGGGGGCAAGTGGGTATCGCACAATCGCTCTGCTGTATAGCATAGAGATGAAGAGTAGGTCACTAGGTATAATGAATGTATTAAATTTGAATGCAATAACAAGTACACGAAAAACGATTCTGAACGGAGATAATTTGACAGTCTAGGATAATTACTAATTAGTAGGACATATTAATATATTATATTATTAGTTTATTTCAATTGTAATATATCGTTATTTTACGCGACTTCGTAAAAAGTTAAATTTTCATACGCTCATAATTTTTTTCCTACATGGACGCTAGAAATTTTTTTTAGTTATTTGAAGAAAAAGTTATGGAATACCTTTTATCAAGTTTATTTAACCTTAGGTATAAATTACAAAAATGTTATGAATTTTAAACTTCAAAATTCCTTACAAATGTTTGCGATTTTAACATATTTTGTAAACATTTGCACTTTAAATCCTTATAAACAAAAATTGTGACTCACGATTTTTTTTTTTACTATAAGTAAAACTTATAATAAACCTTGTATTAAATTTTAAAGATTTTTGGGAGCGTCAAATTTTTTTTATAGACATTTTAAAAAGAAAAACAGAAAAATCGAAAATTTGAACTTTCTATAAATAGCTTTAAAAAAGTGAAATTTTAACCTAACCTAACAATGATTAGTTTTTAAGTTAAAGCAAAATAAAAAAATCGATTTTGTCGAAAACTGGTTATCCGTAAAAACTCCCGTTTTACCGTTACTTTTTTAGGGTTTTGGTTGACGCTTTTGAAAGCTTCTGAAAATTGTTTACTTTGACCTCCCAGGGTACCAAATAGATTCATTTTCCTTTTCAAAAAGGGGCTGAAGTCAAAAATAAAAGCACTATTACTACTCCAAAACGTGATGACAGACACAAAAAATAAAAAATAAACACACATCATTGTAAAATCAATACATTCATCACTCTAAAAATAATCAGAAATTAAAAATAATAACAATTAAATAAAATAATAATTTTCTATTAAAAATATAACAATGTACTATATAATAATTTTACAAGTATTTTGTTTATACCAAGATTTTTTTTTTTTTTAATAATTATTACATTAATAGTGTTTACTCCTTCTTAGGATAATATGTTGGAGTAAATTTTATTCTTGGTCCTCGATGATTAATTGCATACCTTAATAATGGTGGTGTACGAATATAAATACCTCGACTTTCGGGTGTCCAAGCTTGTATATCACATACGTCATTTTCAAATGGAGTCACAGCAACCCATCCTAAAACAAATATATGCATTTATAATTATTATTTTGCTCAATTGTATTATCAAATAACAAAGATATTAAAAATGTAAATAATAAATTAGGTATAAAATATATTTAATTTAAATATAATTGTTAATTTTGAAACATACAATATTTATGTGAAGTTATTAAGCTAATAACCATAATCCAATTTAATTGTGAATTTCCACAATTTTAATTAAACCACTAGTAAAAGGTTTAGTCAATGAAAAAAAGATAAAAACTGTATTTATTCAATTAAATAATTCATCACACAATGGAATGCAATTGTAAGCTATTGACTGTAGTGATATATTGATTTTAAAAAAAAGAACTCTTAGAACAAAGTAAAAAAAATCACAAATAATGTAAACAAATATACGTATTAAATTTTAATATATGGTCCTCTACTCGTTGATGGAAAAAAGTAAAATGATCTCATCAGCACATTGTCTATTGATAGAATTTATAAATTATTCATTTTAAACTACATCAAAGAAATACAACCATAAAATTAAGTTAACATAAAAAAAATTTATTGAAATATGATACTGATACACTCATTGGACATATCTATAGATTACTATTATCAAATAAAAACATTATTATTACTCACCTGCAGATGACAAAACTATATCAGCACAACTAGTTTTTTCATTTATACCAGTCAATCGAATTGGGTTCTTGTAACTACTCAGTCCTGGCCATTTGGACAGCCTTTCAACACCTCCACACGGAACTGCTAATAAATGTGTACCTAGAAGTTTCTCATACAACTCATCAGCATCTTCCGTATTACAAACAGTTATTGGAAGTGTATGAGCACTAAAGACAGTAAAACGAACAAATTTAGCTCCTGTTTTCAAACAGTCAATTCTACCAAGACCACCAACAAACAGTGTTTGCAAAGGTCTTAAACTGAATGTTCTCGGTTTCATAATAGTAGTGGGCAGAGTCATCATAAGTTCTTCAGTAGTCAATAAATTGATAGATTGATCTGGATGAACAACGCCTGGTGTATCATACATGAATTTACTGTTTTTGAATTGCGGATCATTTTCGTCAAAACCCAATGTGCTACTGGTTACACGTTTTGTATTAACTTTTACTCCGCTTGTAGCAAATGGATCATTTTTATTTTGTTGTGAAACATCATTAACACTTGATGGTTTATAAAAAGTAAGACCAATTTGACCTGAAATATAATTATTATGGTTTGTATTAAATTTTATAATATGTTATAATCGAAAATAATTTATTAAATACCAACCAATAATTGAAGGTAAATCATTAATTTTCAATTTTGAAGAGCGTCTTTGGTCAGCATCTAGTTGTTGTTCTAAAATCCTTTCTTTTCTTTCATATTGAAGACGTTGAGTCCTCATATACAACCTCCAATTAGATGGTCGCATAATTGGAAACTTTAAAATAAATAGAATTAGCAAAAATGACAAATGAAGTCAATTATCTTAACCTTACCTTTAGTAGATTCAATGTGGTACCAGGCCAGGGTGATGTAGTTGCTCTTTGCACCAAGTCTATAGCTTTTACTTTACAATAATCTGATTGTAATAAAGTATTAAACATTGTTGATTTTCCAACATTAGTACATCCGATCAAATAAACATCGCCTTTAGAAAGCCAAAGTGAATGTAATTTGTTGATTAATTCTTCGATGCCAAATCCTGTTTTTGCACTGACAACAGTTACATGTTTAATATTGACTTCTTTCGGAATGCTTTGAACCAATGATTTCTTTACGTGTTCAACCCATCCAGGGAAATCACCAGGTAACAAATCTAATTTATTACCTACAACAACTACTGGCTTATTAATACCAATACACTCCATTATATTTGGCCAAATACTGCAAGGGAAATCTGTCAAATCCACCATTAGAATGATTAATGCTCGTTTCTTTTTGATAGGATACAATAGCTTTGGATATTCAACGGGGTCAACTTGTACAGCTAAAGCTGTGTTATATTTTTGTATGAAATGGCATCGTTGGCATACCATAGTTCGGAGATCTTCGGGTTCACAGTGACAAAACAACTCGCTGGGCAAGTAACCAGGTATCGATGAGTTCTGACAATGCAACAACGCTCCACAGCCACCACACGGTATATCGCTGATTTGTATGAATGGATCGGGTGTACCATACTCTGAAGTCCACGAAGGAATGCTGTTTTCCTCTTCTAGATTTCTCTCTTCGTAACACTCGTAATCGCTCATCCAATTTTTTGTCATCAACTCGTTTAGCTCGTCTGAAACGTTACAAAATTACAATAATGCATCGCCATAAAAAAAAAAATTCAAGAAAAAATAACCACCACCATAATGATGGTCAACTAACAATCATAATTTATTTCATTGTCTTCGTTGTCTTCCGTCTGTTTGTCGGCATCCTTATCAGCGACGATTTTACTAACAATACTGTACGGAAAATTATGGGGACTGTCTTTTGACACTTCTGCAGCTCTGCGTTCTGCGGTTTCGTCTGCTGCGGCGGCATACCCGTCCAAGTATTGTAATGACACGGGCTCGACATCGCACTTCATCTCCTCGAGCCTTTGCTTCTTGGACTTCTCCCGCACGTTAGACCAGTGTTTCACGGTCTTCTTGCCCTGCAACACAGAGTTGTACACGATTCTGTCCAACACGTCGTTCTTAAAAGCCGGCGACTGGCCGTAGGTACGACACCGCCGCTGCAGGTGCGACCGCAACAACCGACTGGCGAACATCACGCGAGTACTCGACGTCGTCGTCTAAATTCGCATAATTATATTCTAAAGTAATATTTTTACGTAAAATACGCTATGTAACTCGAAATAACGCTAAACTGTCTATACTTTTAAAGAAGTACCCATGCCGGGCTATTAAGAATTATATTTAAATACTATCACTTATCATTATTCCGCCGAGTCGTTATCAATTTATCGCGGACCACGTTTTTCTTTATCACTTTACTATCACTATTCACTACCGGCTCATTAGAATCACAAAAAAGTAAAGGACTAGAGACCATTACCTATTTGCCTTGTATAACTACCTATAGTACCTATTAGTATTCAGTATAGTAAATAGTAAACATTAATCAAGTGTATTGTGATTTATGCAAAAGACACAAAATGTAACAAAATGCAATTATTATTAGAACTAAGATGTCTAAGGAGCAATAAGCACAGAGTTTAGCATGAAACACGTCTAAAATCACGTTATTAAACTTATGCAGTTATGCCTATTGCTTTTTACTTAATAGTTGATAGTTATTTTCGTATTCCGTGAACTTTCGACTTATTTGAGTTCTCTTCCTATATAGTCTTACTATTTCACAATAATAATATTATTTTTAATAAATCAACAAACAGAACAAAAATATAATAAGTATGTATAATAATAAAAAGATTTGCAACTCCCCTATAAGCATAGCTTGTGTTGGGGATTTTAATAGTTATATTTAATTTAAATTGTAATATATCTAATAAAATGAACATTTAATTATGAACACATACAAAGTGACCCGTGATAATTTACACATTGAGATAGCTCCTAAAATAAGGGAGATTAATGAAATTCAAATATTCAAACGTCATTATTTTTAGAAAATGAGCTCTCCAAAATGGCTATTTCCAATTATTTGAAAATGATTAAATAAAAAAATATATTTTTTAACTTTTTACCAAAACATTAAAATAAATTAAAACATGGAAAAAATATTTGTAGTTCTTGTCCCGGTGAATCTTATTAAAAAACCAGAATTATGATATTTCCATTATTTCAGGAGATATTGCAATAAGTAAATCCTCACGGTACACTGTATATGTTTATGATTAAATGAGTAAAATCGACATTTTTTAAGTATAACTAAGTGAATTTATGTTTCAAGTATTCTATATAGGATAATTGATATAGATTAGAGCTTTTTTATCCCACATTGTGGTAGGAACACTAAAATTTATATTTTATTTGATGTATGTATAATAAATGTAGCATATTCTATAATAAATGGTTGTAGTTTATGTAATAATATTTATAGTATTATTTAAAGCTACTTCATCTCCAAACCAGTGCTTGCATTATTTATTTCATTATTAAATTTACTTAATAGTTGATTTAGGGTAAAATTTGTTGTTAATTTTAATTTTAGGCTAAACCGGGAGGACTACTGGAAATGTAATGAGTGTAGAATACAGTTTACCATTAAATTCTTTTTATTATAATTAAAAAGCCACCAGGACAACTATGATAGCTCAACAATTACAAAAACCATTAAATTTATAGTTTACTATAATTACAATAATTGTGCATAGTACATATTCTATAAAAATGATTATTCTTCAACAAAAAAAGTATCATCATACTTATTGATAAAAAATAAATCTTTTAAAAATTTAAATATAATATCAAAATTAAAAAAAAACATAGGGATATAAATTACATACAAAAATAAATAAATAAAAAAGTTAGAACATTTTCAAAACTTAAAAAAAAAATATTAGTTAATGTTAGCAACAGAAATGTCTGCAATATCAAATACATCAAAGAATTTGGGTTTAATTAGTCCCTGCTAAAAGTTATTGGCTGATTAAAATAAACCATATAGTAAGCTCTCAGTAAACCATCCGTTTAGAAAATAAAAGTTAGTTTAACCTCTAAAATTAATAAAGCTTATGTATTTCCCTGCATAACAAGTGTACTTAGTCAATATGCTACATACTATACCAAGTGATGGACGATAATCCTTATTACCAGAGAGCTGTTGTTATTTTACAACATAGATAATTGAATAATTCATATATTTTATACAGTCATACTTTTAATTATTAGTGTAAAATGAATTATAGAATCATAATAATTTTTCTTTAAAAGTTTAAACAATAGTTATAATTAATTATGCCCTTGTATTAGTTTTACATATTAAAAATAATCGTATAAAAACACAAAAAATATTATTTTCACCACACATAGATTATTGCCAAATATTTTCATTATATAGACAATTGTTATTTAAATTAAATATCCATATTCCATCAAAATAAAAGTTGTATGAATCTATTAAAATATAAAAATATTCAAAATAACATATAAATAAATATTTAAAAACATTGTCCATTCCGTACAAGCATTTTATGAATCAATGGTGAAGTAATGGTCCCTTAAACATGAATTACATTAACCAAATCAATTGTTCATGCAAACCAACAATAGTCTAAATATATAAATATATAAATACTATAAAATAAAATAAAATAAAATGTCAAGTTTCAACAAATGTATAATATAGTCTAGCTTAAAAGTATCATTATATATTTAAATGCATTAACAAGTTTTTTTTAAATAATAGGACATACAGATTGCACAGTGCTCATTAGAATAGTAAGCAACTTAATGTAAGTTAATAAATATATATATATATGTCAGTTAATATAAAATAAGTATTTTTAAAATAATTATTGACTATAAATAAGACAAAGAATCTTAGAATCTTAGGAAAAATGTAAACTGCTTAAAAGCTAAAACAACCTATGTATTGGTTTTTACAATTTGTGTGTTGGTAGAATTTTTTACAATCGGCTTTTTAGACTTAGATAGTTTTATTATTGGACTCTTGTGCCACATCTCTCCATTAATGTTTTTGTCTTCACATACACACAAAAATAATGTATCTATTACCACCTGTTAAATTTAAAACAATAAAATTATCATAAATATATTTAAACATAATTCACTATGAAATTGTATTTTAATGTTATTACATATTAATGCTTTTATATTAATCGTAAAAACACAAAATATAACACCTGAAAAAACCAAATTGTTACATAACGTTACCTCATGTAATGAAATGACACAGTGAGCAACAAAAAATGTAAATATACATATAATGATGATTGGTATAGCATGAAAATGCAATTCTGGGTTTGATCGTAATGTAAACAATGCCAGAGAACCAATAATTAGAGTGACCAAACACTTAGCCAGGAATAATATGAAGTCACCAATACTGTTTATGGAACCCAATCTCAAAGCGTTACCAACAATAACATGCCAAGCCTGAAAAGAAAAAGAATCTTTTAACATTCTTCATATTATTTATATAATACAATTTTAAATTTATAATAATATACCCTCGAAGCAGCTAAACAAAATCCTATTCCTTCCATTGATACTATGGTATATGCATTATGATTGATATACTTGAAAAAATTGTCAAAGGAATATGTACAACAAGTGCACGTCTTTTTTATACAATGGTTATCTGTTTTTGTTGAATTGCTCCTAAAAAGATCAATTTATTCTAATAAATAAAATTACAATACACAAACATTAAATATTTTTAAATTACTTAGAATGACATGTTGTCAATATAAGCCTGGGAATTTTAAATAGAATGATTAACAGAGATCCGAGAGCAATAGAGCCCAAATGGTAGAATGCCAAATTATAAATTGAAGAAAGGACAACAGATTTTTTATTTTTTCCACTGAAAAATAAAATAATTCCCGTTAAATCAATAAATTAAAAAGTTCATATTGTATAGATTACTTACTTAGTGAAATACCATTTTGCTACTGCTCCAGAAATAATCATATGTTGACATGCTAATATAAATTCGGATGACCATATCAGGCCAATTAAATATACCCACCACATATAACGTACCCAAGTAGCATCTTTAAACTCTACAGCTATAAAATAATGATGATTAGTGATAAATAACCAATAACATAAAAATAAAATAAAACATACCATTGATGAATGGCATAAAATGTTTCTCAGACTCTTCCGAAATCAATGAATCATTGGTTGTCGTGTTTTTCTCCACAAAATCTGTTACTAATTTTAGTGATCTGGTACCAGGATAATCTATAACAATTTACTTGTCTTAAGATAATTATTGTTAAACTGAAAACTTTAATAAAACTTACTTGCTGTGGCTAAATGAAGGATTACAGCAGTCCAAAATGCATATAAGCCAAGTAGCACAGCAAATGTACACATAGGTTGCCAATATAAGGCTGGAAGTTTAGACAGACAATCAGCAGACTCGTGAAACAAAGTGGACAAAAAATTCAATCGCTTACGCATAGCCAAAACCAACAAAAGTATAATAACCTGTAATTTATTATAAGAATTAGAAACAATGAAGTCTTAGACACAATAATTTAATTTACCGAAAATAATGTAAAAATAATGGAAAGTATTAGAAAAGTATGTTCGTTGCAAGCATCGGCACTTAATGTCTGTGCCTCAATAGTGTTGTCTAGGCGCATTTTCAAAGTAAAATATTCCCACCAAAGTAAAAACACATTTACTGAAAAATTCAAATTATAACACAATTATTAGTATTTTCATAGCAAACACTTTAAAATAATCAGATAACTAAATATTACCTAGAACCATCAAGCTGACACCAATTAATAATATATAGGCTACAATTTTTGTAAGGAAATGAATTAGTAAAATGATGATGAACGTCAATACTATAAACAAAACAAAGAATATTTCTTTAAATACATTTAAAGAATGCAATTAAATAATTTATTTAAATTTAACTAAATATTAGGTATAATATTATTATTGCAGTTTTTTCTTTATTCTTTTGTGAATCTTGGGTAAAACTACTAAAAACTTTTTAAGATTTACGTAGGTTTCAAAAAAAAAAATTCCAAAAATTGCATATTCTTACCAAAAGCTAATATAGTGAAATACAACATTTGTGGCCAAGTTTTGTACAAATCATTCAATATTTCTTCTGTGAAATCCCAATCATTCATCATACTATAAATATTATAAATCAGAGGCAATGTTTGATTGTTCAATTCTTCAGGAACACATCTATTCAATACATGATGGCTTTTGTAAACTGGAAATGGGGGACAAGGCCCCAAAGATGTAGTGAAAATATTAGACTTGTAAAGCGCTTCATCGGTAGTGAAATTGTTCAAATCGAAATTATAGCTATGGCAAATAATTATTAAGAATACTATTATAGTAACACATAAAAATAATATTTGTACAATTGAATCTATAAATATACAATTAATTTAAAGAGGATTACCTGCAAAGTAATGATTCAGTTCGGTTATAAAAATCCTGAAGGTCTTCCAAAGCTAATATATCTCTATCCGGACATTGCTTAACGCATATTTGCATACTATGTTCAATGTTGACTGGATCTAAATAGAATAGGAATCTAAAAGCCAACAGAAATTGCACGTATTGAGTTCATGTCTATCAATTTAAAAAGAACATTTTAAAATTTACTTTTTATCTGTAGTATCCAAATTGGAGAGTTTGCCCATTTTGGGATTACCAGAAGAACCGCAAGTGTTACCAAAACTGTCATGGCCGTTAATCAAACGCAGGGGGTCGCCGTAGATAAAAGCAAACACAGCTATAAATATCTAAAAGATTACATAAAATTAGGAACTAACACAAACAATTAATATTTAATAAGTGTAAAACAATGCTATTAGTGAGTTGAAAAGTTTTTTTTATTTTTACAATTATAAAAGAATATATTTACAATACGTTAAAGAAGTACAATATAGTATGTAAAATTATGTAGGAATTAGTAGATGTATTTTCTTAAATGGAAGGGATGTCCAGCGACACCATTTCAAATTATAGAACTCATTATTTAGGTAGGTATGATTTTATTTTTTATGGAAACCTTTATAACAAAACTTGTTACAACAAAAAACTCTGAACAACATAAATATTACATTATAATGGTTGGTTTGATTTATAACCTATTAATCAATTCAATCCCTCTCTATAAAAAAAGAAATCTCTTGGTTCCTTCAAATTTTTTATTGAGTTTTCACTGTTCATTTAGAAGGCCAGTTGTATTTTAGGCAAGGTGAAGCGTTAACTGTAATAGATAACAATTTATGGTAGAGACAAAATTAATTAAATTTTTAATTTAAAAAAGTTATTAAGGGTTTCCATTAATTTAACTTAATTGTTTTTTAATTAACATGAAATCAATTAATTTAATTTTCACTTAGGTTAATTGATTTTGTTTTTAGTTTTGTCATTACAATTCAATCAATTAAATTTCCACATCAAAAAACTAAGATTCAATGAAAAACTATATAGAAATACTGTGTAAAGACAATATATTTTTGAGTTAGTAAAAAAATAAAGGTTTTAATAAAAAAAACTGTGTTTAACAATAATAAGTTATCCAAAACTTTAATCAACTTTTAACTTTTAACTTTTTCTGATTAATGCATATTAACTTAACTTTACTGACTTTAAGAAAATCATTAAGTTGCCAAACTTTGGTGTATAGTAATAAAACGAATGTTTTGGCTACCTACCATCAGACACCAGAGTACCAAAAAAGCGCACAGCCATACTATGTCCGTACACCCCCTGACACGGATTTGTCCAGGCACTTCGGGCGCGTCACGGTCGAATCCGAAGCAAGCCATTTTCGATTTGATGTAATCAGAAAACAGGTGCAACGGTCAAACCGTGGGCGACGAGTCGGTTAGGACTAAAAAGAGGAGTGTTAAGTTGTCAAGTGTTTCACTTCGTCCAGAAATTTGAGGTGAGAATAACGGACGATGAAAATGTCACCAACGCGGCAACAGGTGGCCGGCCACGGCACTATCTTGCGGCAACATCTCGATTGATGTTTCGAATTTTCTACGGAGACGTAAATAGAGCAAACGGCAAATGTGCGGCACGTGACAAGTGGCAGTGAGTACCGACTTACGTCGACCGACGGACGACGATGGAAATGATGGAATGACGTTGACTGACGATAAAAATATAAATTATTATTTTATATTATATAATATGATAGAATAATTAAAATAATATGTACCTATAATGTGTGTACTATTTAAACCATGATATTATAACAAAATACAAATTTAGGAATATCTATACAATATAAACAAATAACAATTATTATTATTGTTGTTATTACTATAGTACGCGAGGCGAAAAGTGAGCCGCGATCGTCGCGCGCCAAGCGGCTGTTTTTCGTCAGGGTTACTCCGCCTATTCCTACTGTTTTCCCGCCTATAAAGTAATTTCAAACGACGTAATGTAGATGTTTTTAATAAATTATAATAAAAAAAAACATAATAAAATACAAATAACACAAGTAATACATATAATACATTTTTTTTAATTAATCATATCGTCTTCATCATCGTCTTCGTCAGTAGAACTGTCGTCGGGATTAATTGTCATTATAATAGGCTCCAAAATTTCATCTCTTAATCCTTCTTTTACCAAATCGTCTTCTTGAATTTTATCGCAGTGATCGCCACATTTTGCCCAATCTTCTGTTGTGACTGCATCTAAAGCACTATTTACTAACACTTCTATATCTGCCATTTTGAAGGTGTTATTTTTTTCCGCGACTTTACCCTTAACTTGCGCCCAGATTAATTCGATTGGGTTATATTGGCAGTGGTAAGGAGGAAGTCTTACCACTTCATGGCCCATTTGTAGTGCAATTTCGTCCAATTTATATTTTTTTTCTTTTGGCATCGTCAATTTGACTTTTTCCCGTAGTTCGCTTAATGTCTCTACTGGAGAAAAGTCTACAGATTTGTCTTGTAACCATTTTTGTACATCTGCCTTTCGAGTATTTGCCTTAGGATATTCTTCTGTTAAGGTAGAATGGTATGTGGCATTGTCCATTACAATTATACAAGGTTCTTCTAAATTGCCCAACATATCTATAAACCATTTTTGAAAAACGGTGGCGTTCATTTGAGAATGATAGTCAGCCTGCGATCCCGACTTGCAACGAAAAACCAGTTTTGAATTTTTGACAAAACCAAATGAAGGTGACCCAGCATGACACACAATAAGCCGACCGCCCTTACCAATAGGTACTTTTAATCCTTCGGTGTTGTCGGAGTTTTGCCATATGTGTCCTCGCGTATGATTTTGGTTTACCCATGTTTCGTCTAAGTAAACAATTGGCCTTGTATCGTTATTACGTCTAAACTCGTTCATTTTTCTCAAAAACTTAACCCGAGAACAAACAATATCATTTCTTTCCATTAGAAATTTACGCCCATCATTACATTTTTTGTATTTGAAATTCAAACTACGCAAAATATGTCGCACGGACCATTGTGAACCCGAATAATTAATTTTTTCATGCAACGCTCCCAATATTTTTGCACTAGTTGGATACTGACCATTATCATAAAAACTATGAACTGTTCTTCTGACAACTTCATTGTCAAAATCGTCCAAGTTGGTCATAGGTTTGGCACGTTTATAAGTTTTCCTTGGAGACTTAAATGAAGAAGGTTCGGCAGCTAGTTGATTTTCACCCACAGATAATTTTTTCCCTTCAGCACAAACTCGTTTAACACAAGCAAGACTTACGCCACACGCTTCAGCAGTCATTTCACGAGTTTGACGAAAAAAATTACTAATTTCTGGCTTACCTTTGTCACCAGCCAATGTTTTGAAATAATTATAAACATGAAAAATAACTTTCTTCGTTTGAGAATGTGTGTCTTGATATGCCATTTTAAAACTATTTTTGTATACGAGTAATTATTAAAGAAATAATTAAAATATTACAAACATTCAAACTTTAAAAGCGCGCACTTTAAAAACCAACCACGTAAGAACGCGGGAAATATGATTACAAACGTAGATAATAAGCGAATAAAAACACGTGTAAACTCGTATCTCGAATGTCGAATGACTAACCAAACGTTAACAAAATATTGTGGTATGCAACAGCAGCTACTGGCGCCTACTGCTAAAGGAAAATAAATTGGTCTCCAAAATACAATGAATTATACAATAAATTACCACCTGCCGTTTTTAAAATGCGCGGCAGCTGTTTCCATTGCACACAAACGTAGAACCCCTGAAACCAGAAAAAATGACCGCTTGGCGCGCGACGATCGCGGCTCACTTTTCGCCTCGCGTACTATAAATGATATACAAACATTACGTTGATAACGCTTATTAACACTGATAACATATATGTTATCAGTGCGACAGCGGACTGTAGACCGTGTGTTCGGCGGAATTTGAATATTACCTAACTATGTTTATCTATAGACTTAGTACTTAATCTTAGTTATAAAACTCGCTGCCTGCGATTTTAATATTATAATATTACAGCAACAATAATAAAAAATGTAGGAATGTGAATGACGCTCTGCTGTACATTAGGTGTCGAGTGAGTTACTATTATGGCCTTATGGGTGTGTTAAATTTGAATTCAATGATATATCATTGTAAGTATATGAAAAACGATTCTGAGAGAAGACGGTCTCTCTGTCATCAGTGTCAGCTTTATCAACAAATATATTTTATGATATAAATCTGATGAAAGTTAAAATCATTTATTTTACTTTTAGTACGACGGTAATAGGTTGAAATAATTTTTACCGAAAATATTGCATTTATTATTTGTACCTACCTATAATTAATATTTAATCATTATTTTATATCAACTCAAATCTGCCTATATATTTTTATACAACAATAAGAATAACTTTTGTAAGATTTTCTATTAAATTGTCAAGAATTTTGACCCAGCGAATAATTTTTATTGAAATTTGACATTTATAGAAAAAAATAAAAAATAAAATAAAAATGTCTTATGTTTATTAATAAAATAAATCAAAAAAAGTTAAAAAATATTTGGTGCAAATTTTAAGTACCTATCTATTGTTATGTTTTTTTTAAATATCAAAAACTGTTTGAGGAGAAATTATTATTTTAAGGATGAATATCGAATGTTGTGTATAGGTAAATTTGAACTTGAAATACTGGTACTTATAAAAATTAACTTGACTTTCCGGTAGAATTTTTCGTTCATATATCGGTTGAAAAACTAATAAAGAACCTTGTGTTAATTTTTAAAATCTTAGGTCTAAAAAAAATGTTATAAATGTTTAATTAGGTACAAAATAGTTTGTATATTTTTGAGTTTTTATTATAACTTTGCCAAAATTCTAATTTTTAACGCTTATAAAAAAAAAATGAGTGCCTTTAAAACCTTAATTTGATTATATAAGCAACTATAGGTATAGTACCTACCTAATATTTTATTATATTTATACCACTTCACGATATAAATATAATATAAACATAGCTGGATTGATTGGATTAAAGGGATGACAGGGAGGGGCCCACCTGGTACTAAACTTTTATAGAACAATATAGTTTATTATAAGTAGTATCACGTATGGCGAATGGTAATCAATTGTTATATTTAGGTACACTATAGAAATAGATAAAATATTATTATAAGACTTAATAGACTTATTATTTTACCTTCGGCTCTATAATTATAGAATAGATATCACTGTTATGATTAATTCAAAGCAAAAATGAGTATAAGTATATAGTATATTTTACGATTATTATATACAGGGCCGGATTAAGGTTTTTGCCGCGCATTAGCTGAAATAAATTTACCACCTAAAAAAATAGAAGCTATTTCGGTTCGACCGTTAAAATTTGCCGTCCTTCAATATTTGCCTTCCTAGGCTCTAACCTAAACAGCCTAAGCGGTAATACGGCCCTGTATATATATATAATAATTATATATTATATTGTATAAATATTAAATGTATTAATATTTTAACGTCTAATCTTCACTCTTCAGTGACATAGCAATCATATTTTCAAACCCTGTGGAAAGTATTTAAACAATGACCTCCCAAAACCTCCCTATCACATCATATATACCTAATTTAAAACTATATGCTAATTTAGAATTTTTATTATAAGACATATGTCATGTCATCAACAATTTAATAAACAAAATATTTTAATTTTTAAATTCAAGATAAATTTCCAGGCTTAAGCTATTACATTAGGTGAACGCTGTGCACCACGCCACTACGATGGCCTTGGATATAATATTAGCAGTAGTGACTATATAGTGAGGTATATTTTGTCGAAGAACCTGGCGCTATGAGCGACGGGAACAATCCAAAGCTTTTTACATCTCTGTATGACGGCAAATCGATAATACATTACAAATATCGGAAAGACAATATTAATAAATGCATGATGATATCAAGTATTACTAGTATTAGTGCGAAAGTGAATTTTCGTGTAAGTACTATATAGCATTGATAATTGATTGTATAATTGACTATATATTTAAATATTGTATAATCATTATGACTTATAATCATTGGTACTAGGTATACCGTATACTGTTAAACAGTTTGATTTAAATAATCCTAAAAAATATTTTACAAGGAGTCAAGGAATAAATATAAAGAGTTATTTATTGATATATTTACTGACAACGCTGCTTTCCTATATTATACATTATAATTTTTTACTACTATTATTTAGCACTAACGCGTTGTTGCCGAACTTAGATGTTTTTATACAAATACAGCACTCGATATTTATTGCCTTGATTATATTTTAAAGCATAGAACCATTGATTATATTATAGAATAGTCTATATACTCTATGATAGAACGTTGCCGAGACCGCACATTGATTCCAATAAGAATTCATTCGCAGTAAACAAGATCATCAAATATCGTAACATTGTAATATAGTTTTACCATAAATTACATAGGAACCGAAAGATTTCAATACATTTTCGGTTTCTTTTGATTCACCTACAATCTAAAATCTCTACCGTGTATACGTCAAGCCAAGACTCAGTTTATAATATTAATGGTCCCGATATGCTGTACGGTATAGAATGAGTCTAATATCCCAATTTGCCGTACCTATAGTCAAATCGCTGGGCCGCGCCCCAACATCGCAGCTTATTATTTAAGTCTAGATCTCAGTATTAAATTAACTATAATGTCCCGGGTAGAGTTGAGTTATTTCACTCTATCCACAAATTGTATAAGTATTTCAACACATTATATATCTTGTATTTTTAACACCTTACAAATTTTCATTTATTATTTTTTAAAACATAATTTCTACGTTCTATATTATTATTATTTTTTATTATTTTTTAAACATTTAAAAATAATTTAATATGTTTCATCAGTATTTAGATTTGTTTGTATTAAGAATTTCCCAAAAACTAAATTTAGAGAAAAAAACTGTACAATTTACGCGCGTTCCTTATACAGTACTTATTATGAAAAATTCTGCTTCACTCTATAATATTAATGTAGGTGTAAGCCAGTGTTTCCCAACCTATGAGTCGCGACCCAATTTTGGGTCGCGACTGGTTAAACTTACCCAAAAATAAATATATAACCATACTATACTATGACTTTTTTATTAGTGGGGTGGGTCGCGTAACCAACAAGGGGTAAATTTGAGGGTTTTTATTACAAAAAGGTTGGGAAACACTGGTGTAAGCAGTGGCGTATTTTTGGGGGGAGATTAGGGAGATATATTTCCCTCTACTTCACCCCTCTTTTTTAAAGCTATTTTTGTATAGTTATAGTTGTATTTTTTCTATTTATCACTGTATCAGTAATTAATAAAATCCTAAGACTTTTGTATCGAAAATTTTAGTCATATCTTCTCCCTTAGACAAATCCTAAATACGCCACTGTCTCAGTATATAATCTTATATTATATCTATGTGATATATTAAATGTCATTACTCATTATACATGTAGTTTCTGAAAAAATGGAATATCTATTATATTTATGCAAATATGAAATACGTTAGTACGTTACACTTTTTTATGTAAACATTTTTAGTAAGTACCATAATATTTCTATGTATATTATAGTAATAGTATATATTATATATATAATTATATTGTAAGTACATTTTACATAGCATTTGTTTGCATATGTGTGTTATGTCGTTATGAACACACATATAAACACATTTTATTACATAATACATAACATGGAGTAATGTAGTATGTATTCTCTGGCAATTTGAAATTGTCGCAAATAAATCGACATAATAAGTTAATGTCGTACATACGAGTGATTTTAAAACGAAATATTGCATGTCAGGCCCCAATTGTTACAGTTATTGCACCACAGGAGTAGGTACATCGTGATATTGTTATAGTAGGTATTGTAGGTACTGTATACTTACAGACTATGCCCTTTAAGAAAAAACAATAATAAAAATCAAACACATAAAAGCACATTTATGAGTGAATGGACTATAATGTATCGCAATATAATTATAGGTGTTTTAAATATATATTTATACGTATATTATGATAAAACAAATCATTAGTGAATCAATAAAAAAACTATTTTACAATTATTTAATACATATCTTTAAAATGTATCTTCAGAAATCCTTACTGATTGTTCATATTTTTCTAAAAATTTTAAATGCCATCAAATACATTTAGGTATTATAGTTGTCTGCGTATTCGGATCGATGACATTTTTCGAGCCGTTTGCAGGTTTTCTATTTTTATTTAAATTTTACATTATTTAAACAAGAATATAATCCTCTATAGGTACAACAACGGTTATTGGGGTAATATAACAGTAGTAAATAGTACCAATAATAAAAAAGGTTACGATTACGCATAACACGAATAACAATACTTGTCTATCTCACTATGTATAAACGAATATATATATGACAAAGAAGTAGGTCACAATGTCACATATACGACACGAATATTCTAAATCATGTGTTCAATATATAATACATGAACATTTTACTTAAATGTATAACTGTAATAGTATATATATTACTATATATGTATTTTTACACTAAACTATTTTTTGACTATATTAAAAATATAATAATAATAATAATAATATAATATAATATAATTCAAAAAACTAAGAAACTTAAAAATGTTTAAATTATTGTTTTCTATACATAAATATTTTTACTCTTTTTGAGTTATTTATATTTTACATAGGTACATTTGAACATTTTTCTACAAATGTCAATAGAAAAATTTTCAATGGGTCAAAAAGCATTTAATATAATAAGGTTTTTAATACAAGTTATTTTTTTTTATATATACTGTGCTATTCACCCTGGTTTACAGTAAGATGATATTCACTTAAAAGCTGATAATAGTAATATAATATATTAATAATTAATATGATGTAAATAATATGTATTACTATAATAGTAATTAAATATTAATAATAATATAATATAATTGTAATGTTTTCTGAAAAATTATCGTTTTTCGTGTATATCATTAAATTCAAATTTAACACACCCATTACAGTAATACCCATTTGACACCTAATGTACAGCAGAATGGTTCCCATATTTTCAACCTTTTTTTTTAATTTTTAATTAAAATGTATTTTTAATATAAAAACTATATTACCTATATAATATAATTGTTACTATACGATATATACGCTATACAGTGTTAAAGAATTAAAGATATTCGTTTGTGACACTATTATTGAGTATATTATTACAAAGAATACAAACAAATTACGTTTTATATTCTATAAGTATATTAGAAAATATTAACATATTTTATCATGCAGAATATCGCAGCACAACATATCCTGACGTCCGCGATTATGTCAAGATTCGGCGACTGTCCGTCACGGCGTCGATGATGCAGCCGGATTCAATCGAACTACCTAAAAATAGTCTCTCCAAAATTGTCTTGACAAGGCTCGATTTTTCCAGTTCAACAAACCAAATTATGTGCAGTTCAATGCTCAATATCACGGTGCTAACGTCTGGTGGTGGTGGTGGTGGTTGGTGGTGCAGTCGAGATCGGTAGCCGCCCCCCGCGCACCACCATGGTGTAATTACAGGCGTCAAACTAATCGCCAGAAAATCGCCTAATACAATTTGTCTTGGCAAACTACGCAAGTCCACCGATGAGATTTTATACATAATTTATTGTGATTGTTAACGTGGTAATGTTTGTATCAGTACAAGCACGTATACAGGAGAGTTTGAGCCTTGAGGATTCAAACTTCCTGCGAAATGCTTTCAAAAAATATTTATTTTTCGACATAGCCATAAGCCTTTTAAAATACAATTTTGAATTTGTTTTATTAATTATACTGTGTATGATCTGACTAATGACATTGATATTCCACATAACACATATTGACATATAACACATTTACAATTCTTATTATACCTAGTTTAGATATCTATCTTTGGTGTATCCGTCGGTGTTGTATTTACAATTCATAGCGTTTAAAATGTATACGATATGTTTCAACTATTTCTTGAAACATTATTTGATACGTATGTAGTATTAATATTTAATAGTGCATGCAGTTCAATACATCGACCATGAATTTATTGTTCATGTAACTCTATATACAAACGAATATACCTACTTTTAAGTATAGCCAGTATAGGTAAATATTGTATATTATAACGATTTTATTAATCATTATTTCGTTACTTAAGTAACATAATTGAAGTATTATATCCTTGAAAATATAAAAATAAAAAAAACAAAATTTTATTATATAACAGATATTTTATTAACATTTTTTTGGGTGCTCAAAGTGGCAAAAATTTAGTACAGAAAAAAAACAATATGTAATAGGAAAAAATAATTCCAGTGGCTTTTAGAATGATAAAAAAAAAAAACAATGAATATGTTGTAGCCAAAAAATTTTGAATAGAAAAAAAGTTGCCAAAGTGGCTTTTACAAAAGATGCCAAAAGTGGCTTATAACAATAATAAAAAATAAATCAGAAAACAAAGTAGCAAAATATAGCTTTAAGAAAAACAATAAAATAAAAACATCGGACAGGACGACACAATAAACGAAGAATGGGAGGGGGGGAGGATACGAGATGGCGTTTTCGGTGCGAAAAATTGCAAGTTAATGGCCACTGGTCGCCTCTGCAACATTCTCACGACCGGACCTGCGAGCAAACGACGAGTGTCACGGGTTCGTTAACTCGGGCGCGTGATGCGTCGACCATAACGGATGGCGAGGCTCGGCTGGCTCGGTCGCACGGAAGCGACGGTAGATGAAGATTTTGGAGCTAGTGCGCGATGTTATGCGCTACGACATCGGATATGACGATTTTGGCGACAAGCGGTGGCGATTGGAACACGGGAAGAGCTTATGAATTGGAGCTGCGGAACCGGCGGCGAGACTCGGCCGGCGGTATTGCCCCACAGGACGAAAAAGAGAGTCAGCGAACTGCGCCACAACACGCGCCGCAGTCCTGATACTCTCCGCGAATCCTCCTGCAGGCAACTCGTCGGACGCGTCCGCTTCCGGTAGCCGCCGTCGGAGTCACACGCGCCGCCGAACCCTGGAACCTCGAGATTCCACGGGTCCGGCACCGCTGACTTCCGTGTTCCCAACTCCTTCATAAACTCACCCCGCGAACTGATAATCACCGCCGCCGTCGTTACTAGTCGTCATCATCACCGTCGTCTTGGGTACCGCCGGGGCGGGATCGTTGCCCGCGTCGGTACCATCTAGCCACCGCGTCTCCGTCATCCATCGTTCCACGCGACCTCGACAACCGGGCGCCCGCACAACCGCCAGAGGGTCGAACGCATCACGGTGACCGCGAGCTCACGACGACCGCAAACCCGTCGCGTCGCTGCAGGTGATCGCGAGAACGTGCTCGGGCGACATACCGCCGGACACCGTCCGTGCACTTTCTCGTATCCTCCTGCCCGCTTTCTTCGTCGCCGTCGTCACGTGAACGATGCCCTCGGCCAAGGGGGCCAACTCCGGACGCTTTTAACGACGGATGCAACACGCTCCCGACACAACGCGTTTTACCCTTCGCCACGCCGCGGTAAGACGACGAGTACGACGGGGAGCGCATCGTATCGGGAGTGATTGTTCATCCATATCGAGCCAGCCGACAAGCTCGCCGAAATTATTCCTTATTATTTCGTTGCCCTTTGCCGATTGCGAGACGTCGCCAGAATCCACCACGAGTTGTTTATCGCGATTCATATTTTTAACTGCCTCGTCTGCTTCATTCATTACTCTTTCGATGGCTTTCGTCTGGTCCAGCAGTGATCTCAATAGCTGGGATACGTTGTACGAGAACGATTTAGTGTTGTTTTGGGATGCCATTTTAATGTACGGAAATATGATCGTGCACACGCGTCTTGCAATTTAGATTGTAAATAAACATATTTAGAATATCGTCGGTCACCGGCAGACGATATCGAAAATCTCCAAGACGACGAGAAAAACATTGTTTATTACAAGCCAGCGAGTATCTACGTGGCTATACACGTTCATCAATTTTAATCGCGGGCCCGTTTATTTTTCCAAACACTAATAATTATTGCGATATACAGTGAAAATTCCATAAAACGAACTTCCATATAGTTCCATTTTACGAAATATTTTTAAAAACTATGACCTTCATTGTTAATGAATAAGTACGTAATATTCCATTTAACGAATTCCTCCATATTACGAATTTTTTTTGTTACTTATTCGACTTCGTTTAATGGAAGTTTCATTGTGATATTATATTATATAATATATATATATAGTAATATCATAATAATTTAATATAGTAATTTGGTATAGTATAAGTTTTTAGTTTTTATACAAATCTCGAAATAGTTGAAGTATAATATGAATAATGATTGTTTTCATTTTTATTTTTATTATATTTTAAGTTAATGTGAATTATTAGATTAAATTGTTACATTATTAAGAAACGTAAAATCAAACTGTGCTTTTTATTAAATATTCAAGCTTTTTGACAAAAAATTTTATTAAAAAAAAAAAAAATTACTGCAATTTCTTGCAAAATACTTTCAACTTTGTACCTATATTATAAAGTTATAGCTCCGTTGTTTATACATTTTGGTTTCATACGTCGTAATTGTAAACGATGTAGTCTTAGTCTATATCATATAGATATATCTATAGAAAGATACTGTGTGTCTGTGTCACTGTACAATTGTTCATAGGTATATTAATATTATATATAGTTAATGAAAGATATTCATATACATTTGTATTATATTATTAAATTTCGTATTGTTTATGTATAATATAACTAATATAAGAATTTAAACAATGTAAAATACAATTATAGTTTATTTTATTACCATCTATATTACTATAAATCTTTTATGTAGTTGTGATGATTAAAAAAATAATCGTACATGCGTATTGGGTACTGGATAGGTATATAATTGTATAAAAATAAATATTAAATTTTTTTTTTACAAGAATTATTTTACCAGTATTTTTTTTTGTCAAACTTTTAGACAGAATTCCAATTCGACCTATAGGTCGAGATATATATCGATATAGGTAGAGAGGTACCTACATCAGATTATCAAAATAGATAACGATTTGGTGCAAATGGTATAATAATAAATATTAATAATTAATAATAACAAAACGTCAATGACCTAACCTTTTTTGTCTGTAATACAATATATTATGACGTAGATACGTCACGTATTGGACTGCAGTGACGTCGTTGAAAATACGTTTCAATAGAATCAGTTGTATTCGAATTCGACATCTGACAGTCTGACGCACGCCTCGTTAGCGGCAATTAACAAATTGTATTTCGTACTTATTATTCAAATTGTATAATAATGAAATAGTGAATAATTTTCAATGTATACACTATACTGAATGGGTTGACGACTTAACATAAGGTTCCATGTTTTTTGTTGCCTTTTTGGGTTGACCTACTTATGAAATCAAAAAAAGAGAAACATGCGATAAATATTTTATGTAGTTATATTTGTCGATGAACTAATGTCTCAGTAAAATCTGTCTAAATACATACCTTACACGCATTACGCGATAGGTACCAATAAATACATGACAAAATACATAGGCATGTCAGCTATATACCGGTTTTTAAAGCGAATCGCGCATCCACCCTCCGACCTACAATATACTGTATTTTATCATGATTAAATATAAAATACAATAATCTAAATTAATTATTATTATATTGGATATATCCACCTGGCTAAAAAATTAAAAGTTTAACAATCAAATAAAAAATCATAATAGAGTTGAAGAAAAACCATGATTATAGATAGTAGGTACTATCTTAAATCGTGGAGATAACTTATAAATTACATCATTTGATCATCTTGATATGATATTAAAAAATAAGCCAGTATTTGGAAGTCATGATAATATAAAAATAAAAGAATATATAAATACATAACTAATGTAATGAATAATAATTTCACAGACACCAGTCCTTAATGTTTTTAAAAACTTGTCAATTTGACTATTTGTATTGTAATATTGTTGGTTTTACTTTTGTACTTAAGTAATGTTTAACTGACAACATATTTACATTGTTTTTAAATAATAGTATTTTTAATAAATGATGATATTAGTTACAACTTAAAGTATTCAAAATAAAACCTACAGTATTACCAATGTCATTATTAACTTAATATTTAATTGCTTACAACTGCGCATAAAATGAAATGGGCAATTTGTGTAACCACAAAATATTGAGTATCACAAGATATATTTAATTTTATCATTAATACAAATTTTATTATTTAAACACCATATAAATTATAATAATTTAATACACAATTATTAAAGACAAAAAACATATAATTTTATTATCACTTCAATATAACACTACACTTTTTCACATGATGTTTATAATGGTTTAAAGTGTTTTTTTAAATATTTAATTTAAAAAATATAGATTGACTAGCCAAACCACAAGCTTAGAATGATTGTGAATAATGTATATTTAAAAATTGTCTAATTTTATTAAACAAAACACTAATAAATAGTACAAAAACATTCAAATTTTTAAATTTAGTATGCTTTTTCAATTCCAAATACATGATTAATAATTAAAAATAATTTTATTTAGTAAAACGTTTTAATATTAATAGAATTAAAATTAAATAATAGTAAAATAATAACAAACATTAGGGCGTGATGTACGCATTTAATTTATGTATCACAATAAAAATGGAAGGAACATAATGGGATTTAGCGAATATTTGGCAAAAATAAATAGACTCAAAGTAAAACAAAAAATGAGAAGTAATATTGAAAAATGGAAAGATAAGTTGAAAGAAGACATTACATAAATTAACACAAGACACAACAAACAATTCATTCGGCTTTTGAAAGGCCGTTTTCAGTCAACAAGTTGTCACACTTTTTATAAAGAGACTGGAGTGGTACATGTAATAATTCAACCAATTCTGGAAAACGTGGCTCTGTAAAATTAAAATTAAATATAGTTGATACAATAAATAAAATGTTTTTAGATAATTAGATAAAATCAGAGTTTGCCTTAAATATGGGTCAGCCTACACAGACCTCATGTTATAAAATATTATATTCTGACAAATTTTCATAGGCCTCACTCCATCTTAAGGTTAGATCTGACTGTATAATAAATTACTTTTCTATATTAAACTTACCATTTTCCGGATTAATAATTCCATGTCTGATCAAAAAATCAATAATTACAGGGCAACTAGTAGTCTTAAAATCTGGAGATAAAATTCTGTTCACAGTTTCCTAAATGATAAATTTTCATGAAAACAAAATAATAACACAATAGACAATAAAATATATACAAAATAAATACTAACACTTGCAGTCACCAATTCAAATTTTTCTACTTCATTGTCTTGGTTACGAGGCACAAAATCAGGAGGTAATTCTAAGTCAAAAACAAATTCTGTATCAGGAAACAATCCTCGTTCGCTCTCATAGAAGAAACTGAAACATAAAAAGCATAATATTAAATTTACATTTTATAGAAAATGAGTATACATTAAAAAAAAAATATATCTTACGACACTGTGCCAGCTGATTGCAAATTTTTCATAAGATCTGGAGTTAAGGATGCTTCTTCTTCTCCTTCTTTATGAGCAGTGTGTATTACACTGTTTCCAACCGATAAACCTCCAGCAACCATATTATCCCATTTTCCAGGCCATGTCTGCTTAGTCAACGATCTTTGTTGAAGCCAAATGCATAATCCTTTCTGTGGATGGTTCACATAACCATTTATGTCAACACCATAATTACAAATCCCAAACAGACCTACAAATAAAATAGCCAATAAAATTATTTGGATAAAGATTGTTTGTTGTCTGGGACATTTACAAGTAGCAGACCGATCCATTTTTAGTAACGGTTGATCAGCAAACATTGTCCGTACTTCATAACACTAAATTGAAACATATATTATTTCATTGGTTACTTTCAATAGTCTTACAATATATCTTATTCATAAGAAATAATGAAAATACTAGGAAATACAATATTTGAAGGTTGTTAAAATCATGCTAATACTACATCAATACTAAATAAAACAGAAACTGTTCTATCGATAAAACAAGCATGTGTTAATACCTCATCCCTCCACCCTTTTAGCGTTGTAAACAACTTTTTTTCTTTCATTTCTTTAAGTACAGACTCTATGTTTGCAGAACGTTCGTCATAATCCCTGAATGCTGGGTTCAGCGTGACACTATTGGGGTTGACGATAAACACATTCGGATAGCGGCTTAATTCTATTGTGACGGTAGCCCGGACCAAACCGACTTGAATGCCGTCCACGATGAATGCGCGACATTCTTTTTTCTGTAGTCCTGTGTGTTGAGACAGAGGATGTTTGTTAGTGGGTATGTTTCAAAAAAACAAAAAAAAAATACAGTGGGTATGGTTAAAGGTAAACAACACAACATTACACATAAATACATCATTAAAATACAACAGTCACTGGCACAGGGTATGAGGAGGCACACGTACCGTTCAGGTAAAAGCTGTTGAACTTGTGCGCTAGTTTTAAAAACTTGGACATTGTACGGCGATGGTGTGCATGTGCGGTAGAGTCGTTCATCACCGAATGAGAAATACGGTTGTGGTATCACCGCCGCCTGGGCCGGTTCAATACGTCATCGTCTGGCGGCGACGGTAATGAGTAATGACGAGACGGATGACGGATCGTCCGCAAACTCGATTGAAGCGATGGCAATATTATTATGACGAGATATCGAAATAGCGGCCGACGGGAGCGACACAGGTCATAAACTGGTCGATTTGTACGCCGACGACGATAATAAACTCGTTATTATTTATTAATAATTAATATTCTATATTGGAGGAATACACTGCGGACGGGATCCGAGCAAAGTGGAAATAATTTTACATTTATTATTTATATTAATTATTATTAATATCGCGTATTCGCATTTAGAAATCCTATTGTTAGGTGATAAGAAAATTGTACTGCGCTGGATGACGGATGAACTTTTACCAGGTAATCGATTTACCAAAAAGTTCGAAATGGCGCGATACACCGAACTTTCAAAATTT
The DNA here is from genome assembly GCF_020882245.1 of Rhopalosiphum padi. Lineage (NCBI taxonomy): Eukaryota > Metazoa > Arthropoda > Insecta > Hemiptera > Aphididae > Rhopalosiphum > Rhopalosiphum padi. Next base: position 1,900,368 of record NC_083598.1, on the reverse strand, counting down.
ACGCCATTCTTCCGCGCTACACTAAATTTTATAAAATGACCGTTTTCTTCTTAAGTAATTGTTTGCCACATACGAAATGTCTAACTCCTTTTTTTCTTCTTCGTAAATGCGGTTTTTCAAAATCTGCTTATTAAAACTTTTATTTTATATATTTTTTTATTTTTACAAATTGTATAAAATGATAGATTATAATACCATATAATTACTATAATTTTTAAATTATCATAACTTTCATACTTTTCAAGTCTTCTGCCATACAACTATTATTCTTAACGTATAATGTTCAATATTTTGAAAACAACTTAAGAAAATCGTGTTTGCATTATATAAAACTATAGAGCCATGAATCATGATTAATACTTTATTTAAAATTATCTATTCTCAATATAAGTATATAACAATATATAAGGATAAATTTTATCCTACTATTCTAATTAATGAAAATTTTGAACTTCTCATCAATATTATCGGGAATTCTTTTAAAAATATTTAGTTTTCCTAATTCTTAAAATGGAAGTTAGCAAGCATAGGCGCCAGATATAGAAAATGTCTTTGGACACTGGAGGCTGAATTCACTACTTTTTAGCCCTAACTTTCAAAATAATTTAAATAGGTATGTGGTTAAAGAGTAGTGAGACACAGGAAGGAGACTATTTATGAACACATTTTTAACTGTCTCCTCTTGAATTTTTGTTTGCAATGGACCTATTGATAGAGGAACTCAAAATTGTATAAAAAATGTATGAACATTTTTCTCGAATCTTAGATATATTATTCCGTGAACACGGTTTGGAAAAATACTTTTTTTTTAGGAGAAAGATATTTTCCATCAGTATTTCCTTTTGGTGCTGAGCCCTGACTTTTTCTTCGAGGACTGTGGTAGTGGGTAATTGGAAAAACAGACTATTAGAATTATTTATGAAAACTAAAAAATGATTAGGTACTTACACACATTTACACGACCCGCATGTACATTGTTGTAATAAAAATGTATTTTACTCTAAAGGTATTATACTAAGTTATATTATATTTGATATATAAAAATATACTAGGTACCTTTAAAGACGAAGAATGATGAAAGATATTAGGTATATTATTATATTTTTTCACATAATTTTATGCAATAAAAAAACAACATCTTTCAAAAAAAATATATTAACATTTGTTATATTTTAATTTTATTGTATATAGGTAGGTACTTTGATATTGTAGTATGACGTACTATGTAGTTAATTAAATAGTATCCTACTAAATTACTATAATTTTAATTATATAACCTAGATTTGAACTCACTATCTCATATTATAAGTTTTGCTTATTGAGAAGGTCGGGAAATGTTATTTTGTAAATTTGTAATTTATATTTTGAAAAGTTAAAATTTCATGAATTGTTATTGACAAAAAAACGTTTAAATTATTATAAATCTATAGGTACACATTACACAATCTATGCACGTACACAGAAAACAATTGTCAGATGGTAGGGAGGGGGGATTTTAACCCAAAACTTCGCCCTGTATTCCTGTTTCGTGTATAAATCTATATTATACATATACTATAACAATTTTATTGTTTTATTGATAATAAACAATAATATACCTATATACATCAAAAATAATAAATTAGAGCCGAACAATCAAATTCACTCCATTGAATAAAACATTAAAACAATACTTTATATACCTAACAGGTTTTACGGTCAAACTGTCAAACCGTCAACACTAATAATAAACAATAAAACGTCTAGAACACCTAATGGTAAGGCCTACCGGATATGATTAATCTAAAACAGGTGTTATTTTTTTATAGATGTATTTTGTATTTGAAACAATAATATTATGACATGCAGAGATTGCAGACACGCAGTAGGTACACAATATTATTGTTTTTACCTGACAGAAGATATGTATAGCATAACTAAATTTAAATAGATGTTTGACCGGCTGAAATATTATGATTAGCAGACTACAGTTGATTTAAATGTAAATTGCATTCCATTAATCCTTTATGACTATAAACCTAACTTATTGGCACCCACTCAATGGTGTTTTTACGGGGAGGGGGGGGGTCCCCCAAAGATTGATGATTTAGGAAATAAGAACGGAAAGCTGTATTTTATTTTATGATTTTACTAAATTCATACATGATACATATAAGATATAAATATATAATATTAACTTTTCACTCCTCCCCTCAAAAAAAAAAAAAAAATAATCAATTGTAAATACGCCAATGTGGGTACCGACCTACTTCGAAAACTTAACATTCATATAGTTCATACCATAAAATGTGTTTCATACAACAAAAACTATCAAAATATTTGTCTGAATATTTTATTTCCATTTTTTTATATTTTAGAACTATTTATCATATATTTTATAGAACGGATGCAGTTTGATAACAATTTATCATAAACTATATACCACTAAACAAAATACCTAAATAGGTATTATTTATTTTCCTAGGTACGTCATATTATTTTTATTAGGTACCTAACTACATAGATAAAGTGGAAGTACTGAAGCAGACATAAGAATAAAACAGTATAAATAGAGGAACTTAACAGAAGTTGTAAAAGTCCTTATTAGTTAACAAAAAATAACTACGATTTTATCTTTGTACCTACCAAACACGGACAAACATAACTTTTGTCACGTGTAGGTAGATATATATGAGTCTTTATTATGCTAATATATAGATAGATAATTTTATTTACGACTCGCTACTCACATCAACTGTATAAATGTTAAATTAAGTAAACTTAAGTAATACAAATAGATTTTTGTATTTTTATTTAAATATTATGTTTAAATGTTTAAAAGATTTTAATGGCACTTTTTAAAATGTAATATACTTATTATTTTATTAGTCGTATTTTTTAAGGCGTTTTTAATTTTTCTTAAAACATCACAATCTGCACCTTGTATTAATAAAAGTATGAGGATATTCATTATTTTAAAATAAATTCATAGCAATAAAACAATATGATATTATTTTAACTGTATTCTGTAAAACCGATTTAAAGATGTTGCAAGTTTAAAAAATCGATATTATAAGATTTTACTTATGGCACAACAAGTAGAAAATTAAATAAATTTAGTTAAGCCGTGTCATTGTTGGCAGCAAGTAGCAATAATATTTTATTATTTAAATCGTAGTCATCCATGTCATTAATCATGTTCATCATAATTTGGAAATATCTTTTAACTTTGATATCAGCCGAGTAATTAATCTGATTACCCTAGATTTAGAATTAAGATAGCTGATAACTGAAGAGTATTAAAAAAAATAATGAGTGGTAGGAATAGGTATCTAAATTTATACTTTTTGACAAGATCATAATGGTTCTATCCAGAACATAAAATATATTGAACAATACTGTAAAAAATGAATAACAATTTGTGCACTGTATGTACCCATGTCCTATATCAGGGGTGGCCAACCAGTCGATCGCGAGATGAATTTGAGTCGATCGCGACACCTTTTCCCATTTTCATAAAATTTTGAATTTTTTTCAGAAAACAATTAAAATATTTATTTTTTTTGTAAATTTGTATATTTTTGTATATCCCAGGAATATAAAAATTATATTTAGAAAAAAAGCAATAAATAAAACGAGATTATACACAGATATCGAATAAAAGAACTGTAACACACATTGACAACCTAGAAAATCTCGGAGGTAGATAGCAAGTCTATTAAAGTTGGCCACCCCTGTAATATATCATATTATCATACTAATAGAGGTTAGAATTCTGAGAGGTAATAGACATAATATATTTTGATCACAACAGTACTTCTCAAGTTATGGAAATCAAAATTTGATTAACAAATTTATATTAAGCAGATAAAACCATAAAACATTACGTACATATTTATAAACAAATGACAATAATGTCAACATTGAAATATACAGACATATTGTTTAAACTGAAAAAGCAATAACACTCATTATTCCAGTCAATACTTAGATAATTAAATATTATATATATATATATTAATTGTATTGGTTTTCAAGTTTTGTTCAAGAAACAATTGTGATTTTGTAACAGAATATTTTTTATGAAATACCATTCATATAAGAGAGTATTAGACATATAACAGCGTTCACAATGCACTATATCATAATATAAATATCAATATTTTTAGAGGTGTCAAATAAATATTGCATTAAACAACAAAATATAAAATACTCTTGTACCAAAAAATTATTCTATACATGACAATTGTATTTAATATAAATATTAGATAAAAATTTCTTAAAAAAATTCTTATTACTGCCTACTGGCATTGATTAGATATAATATTATAATATATTATGTATATTGAATTAATGGTACTGGATATATAATTATCTTCTATTAATTAATTGCTCAGCTAATGATAAATTACCTTTGTTTTATTTTAAATAGTAAACAATTCGTTTAGTTAAGATATGATATAATATATATAGTAGGTACCTGAGTAGTATTCAATATACTCATTTTAAAATTATTACTATCATTGTTTAAGTCTTTGTGGCTGAACAATTAGCATATAATATTTAGCAAGAGTTTATATATTCCACACATTATTATATGTAAAAGGAATTATACAATAACAAATAAATTAAATATCTACTTGAACAATTTAACAATGTGTACTGAATTAATATATGTATTAGATTATTTTTGTTTGAATATTTGCTTCATTTTTCAAAGAACTACTTTGTTGTCTAATCAGTTGTCATTATTTCAATTTAAAATAATGGTATTATAATATACATATTATATATTACTATAAAATGTATATTTTTATTTATATGCTAATATTAAAATAAGCAGTAACTTTAATTTAATTACACATAATTTATATTCATGAAAAATATACATTAAAACATTAAATGTGAAAAAAAGAATACAATTAATAAAGGTAAAATAAGCATGTTGATATGATAGCCTTAATTTTTTTTACAAAATTTAAAATACAATGCATTGATTGCAGTCTTATTTTTTTCTTTTCTCAGCGGTTGGAAATTCTGTCATACCTTTTCCACCCAAGCCACAGGTACCAATACCAACTCGTCCATTAACATTATCAGGAGAGGCAAATATACTTTTTTTCGGTATGCCTTTTTTCACACCCTAAACATATGCGAATATACATTTTTAATTAATTAGACAATAAATAAAATAAAATAATATTAAATTATTTTTAAACACATTGGTTTTAAAGATAAATATATCTTGTGAATATTTCCTATATTATTACGTGTTTATTATCCTTTGCCAATAATATAACAACTATATTATTCATACCAATACCTAAAACTTCTACAATTTTTTGTCCATTTAATGAAAATTTAACTTTAAAAATATTTACTTTAATTAATTAAAACCAATTATTGTAAACTATTATTATTATTAATAATTAGAAAAAATTATTTATGGTCACAGAAGTGGTAGGCAATCATATTTATAGCTTGAAAAAAATAATTACTTTAAACCACAGAAAAAATTTCACTAAATGTACTTCTTTAAAATATCCTATAGAAATAGTTTATAATGTTGTAGTGACATACTAGGTTAATGACCTATAATTTATGGTTGCAACAACTTGTTATATATTATGATTAATTTTACTGGTTTTTATGACTTTCTTGTATAAGCATATGGATGTAATGATGTTTATATTTGGAAAATTTAGTCAAATAGATTTATAAGGGTAATATTATATATTATGACTTTAATTAATACAATATTAAAAATAAATTTAGAATAGTATAAAAACAAGAATTGTATTAAAAAAAAAACACATAACAAAAAAAAGAAACAGATTATTTTAAAATTCAATAAATTTTACTAATATTTAACAAAAATACAATTTACGTTTTGATAATATACATTATTAGAATGAACATTTTGTAATTTAAATATAATATGATAAACTGTTTTATAATGACTTTTTTTAAATTTTGGTTGTTATAAGTTATTTTTCTTGACCTTTGGAAATGTTATTATAAACAATTATACTTCATGTTTAAGGATGTGACAGTATGCACTGTATACTATACAGATATGTATCAATAATATAAATATATTTATATATAATTTAGTTTAGGTTTCAGTAAATTTATTGAATTAACCATTATAGTAAATAGAAACTTGTGGATTAAAAGGATTTATAAATATTTAGTATATCTTACTTTAGTAGCAAATGCTAGCCATTTATTTTTTTCAACTTCACGTTCTTCTTCTAACTGTTTAAATCTCTGCTGTTTAGCAAGTTTTCTTTTTTTTTGATATTCTCTATACTTGGCTACAGGTTGTTTTCTATCAACAGGTAACAATAATTTTACAATTATATAAAAAAAAAAATAGAGCATTTTAAAATGTTTTACTTGTGTTTCATTTCATTAGGATGAGTTCTGGGCAAATCTTTAATAAAATCTAGTGTTGTTACAGCAGCAGCTTTTTGTCCATCTATTAAAACTGCTACCGCTTCTCCATCAATAGTCTCAATAGTACCTTCGTAAAATTTACCATCATCTGCTAGCTGTGCCAAACATCTGTCTCCTGATTTCCATTCACCTTTCGTCTTTGCAACAGATGGTAATATATCAGGTTGATACGATGATTCTTTTTTTGTTTGAACTATGGAAAATAAAAATAAATGTTTACAATTTAATCATTATTCAATATTATCATTAAATTACTTTACATTTTTATTAAAATTACATACCAATTTCTTTTTTTGGTTGAGTTTGCGTTCTTACAAGTTCAGCTGTTAATTCAATAACTTCTTCTAAATCAGTTTTCAATTTTATAAGTTCTGGGTCATCAGGGCTATTTGTCAATGCTGCTTCTACCTATAAGTAGAATAAAATAAAAGCAACACAAATATTACAAACATGTAAAGATTTTCCCAATGTAAGCTAATTAGGGCCTAAAACAAAAGTGTATAGAATTGATACAATATATTATATACTATGGTCAATAGACCATAGCTTTGCCAGACAAACCTTACCGGTGCGTATAAACGATAACATCCGGGTGTAGAATGTTCAACATGGCTGAATCCTAAAAATTCCGAAAATCTTTTAAAAATCTTTACTAAAATCTCAACCAGGAGTACTTTTATTTAAATACAGACCATGGTTATTTGTTTTTACAGTAACCAATCAGTTGGTGAATAAATATCAGCTAAAACTGTTCCAACTGCAGTTGCCAGGTGAATTGGGTATAATGCAGGTAAAGCAAATCTGAAGACTTTTATGAACAGCAAATTTTCTCTACAATTTTATAAACCGGGAGAAATTATAAAATATTTTAATTAGTTGTTTGCCTAATTGTAATACCTTGATACTTTGGATGATGCCGATGTAAGATACAGATGGTGCTAATAATGTTTCCAAATGCTGCATCTATTTATTATTACAAAAAAAAATATTTACGGTGAAGGATTTTCACTATAAACTGTTACCTATTTTCTAATACTGCAATAATTATACATTTTTTTTTTAATTGAACTCAAATGAGTGAAGCTATATTTTATCTCAATAATGAGCAAATAATTACTTACATTTTTATATTGAGAACTAATATGAGATAAAATAGAATTAGGGCATAAAAAAAAAAAAATGGAATGAAACTAAAAATTAAACAAAAGAATTTTACATGTAGATTTTGATGATTTAGACAATACCTACATGGCTACATTTGAAGTACCTATATAATAGGTATTTTAATAATAATAGCATTATCTTTACATATTATTATAATTAAAGCAAACACTAATTTTTTTAAGTCAGCCATAAATATATATAGATAATGCAAATTACACTAATTTGTTATATTTAAAAAATGTTGATTTTCAACTTATAATTAACTATATAATTTAAATGGGGTTTAACATCATATCAATTTTACATAATGGCAATTAATTGAGCCTTAATCAAAACATTTAATTTTTGATAAATTAATTAAAATTTAATATATACATATATATTTTTTTTTATTAATATAAATTGCTACATTAGATCAAGATGAAAAAACATGTCAAAGTACATACCTATATTTATGTTTCATAAAATATTCATTTTCAAAAACTTTGGTTAATTTCAACAACCATTCTAAATTAGTTAATTTTAATATATTAAAACACTTATACTTTGTATTTTATTTAATGTATTTGTTAATGTTTTAGAAAATTTAAAAAAATAAGTAGATACTCAATTTTTGTACATAAAAAATGTGTAATTTTGTCAGGTAACTTAATCATAATATTACCATTAGTGATTTCGGGTTAACAAATATTATGTTGTACACTAAAATGCAATTAATTGATTGAGGTAGGTACCACTTGTAAAAAGCATTTTAAATTCTAAAAGATATGATAAGTTACTTGTTGATATTTTTAATATCTATGTAAATACTATACAATATTTAAGCTGGGTTCATAGTTACGTTGTTTATCGTGTCATGTCTAAAAGTAGAGCTCGGCCCAATTCTGGAAATCTCTCGGTAGATCAAGGTTAGTGAATAAAACCATGATTACAACGATCAATCAGAATACTATAAAAAGCACTTACAACCTATACAATAGACAACATAGATGTGAACTCAGTTTAAAATCAAATGGATTTTGATACTAACATATGGATAACAATATAACATCAATCATCAATGTGAAACAAATGCACAACATCCAGATGGTTTTTTTTATAAATATCTAACAAAATATAAATGTTACATACATTGAATAACAATATCGTTCATTTATTATTTTATATAATCTGTAACCATATTATAACAGCATTATGCAAATAATGAAAAATAGTTACCTGCTGCAGTTGCAATTTGTAATTGATCAGCTCGTCCGCCATTGATAGTAGTCGTGTAGTTTTGAACGTGCAAATTGGTTTGTGAACAATTTATTATACAAACAACGATTTTATCGCTGCCAAAACCGTATGATTTGGTAGATATTTTTTAAGATTATTAATAAATTATATACAAATCTGTGCGTATGTTTAGCAATACAAACCGTGACCTAGGAGACCGATCTATCACCACTTGCCAGTATTAAAATAAAATTATTATTATTATTATTTATTGTCGTAAGATGTTATTCGTGATTAAACGTTTTCTGATTACAATTTATGACTTAAAAGTACTGAGTAGTAAGTAGTCACTGGTCTCTGCTGTTGTAGAACTTTAATTTAACTATGAATATTAAATCATAATAATAATAGTAGGGGAAGCACAGAACATCAACTATAAAAAAAAAAAATACAAATTACAAACTTACAACCAGATGGCAGGTCATGTCAACAACATACCCATTACTCGTCGACCACATTCGAAAGTAAATAGGAATGCTCTCTAGTCTTTTACTAGCAAACCAATATTCACTATCATTACGCATTTGTCTAACACGACGTCACAATACCACCAAACATCTTATCAATAAAAAATCCAAAAATTTTGTTTACCGAAGTCCGAAATGTACAAAACTTAGACTTTAAAATAGTAATAAAATATTTTACATTTTTACCTACTTACTACTTAGCATAGACATTTATTGTGGGAGGGAGTGGGGCAAACGGGGCACTTGCCCCTCTTCATGGAAAGTTAATATTAATTTGTTAGTTGTTACTATAGTCTATAACTATTAACTACCTATTTAAAATGATATTCTACCTAATGACTTAGACATCATAAAATATTTTTAACTATTATACATTAAGATAAAATGATTGAAACGAAGAAATGTGCAGTTCTTATTCATCAATACTGAATAATATGTTATATTGTATTTTCTCTTTTTTAGTATAGGAAAAATATATAATTATTACAATTTATGTTAATTAACTACAATATATCAATATTATCAATACATACATGCTTTACCTATATAAAATGGCATATAATTAAAATAAAGTAATAACATTACACCTCTATTTAGCCTTAAAATGTTACCAATGGGCGTCCATGTGTATTAGTATAACAATTTTATTAAATTACAATCTTACTACTCACTACACAGTAGTCACTGGCCACAGTAAATTAACGGTTCCGACGTTGCTAATTTTTTTTCTTCTTGCTACTAATGGAGTTGTTAAATATTTTAGCGCGGATTATTACATTGTTTATTAATCATTACAATTTCTTAGAAGATTGCTAGATTATTACTCACTACAGTATATTATTAAAAAAATATATATGACAATATTTTAATGATAATTCAGTATTAAAAGTTTTATATTTTTTATTAGTCTGTTGCAGTTCACATACTGAATATTCCTTTTTAATTTGGAATTCAAATAATATTTCTCAAAATCAGAACCTGAATACTGTTTAAAACTGTTAAATATAATTTAAGATGAATAAAATATTGAAAAAATTCCTCATTTAGGCCGTGCAGGGTATGCTAATATAATATTATGAAGTTATTTTAAAACTATTTAATTAAATAAAAAATAATAAATGCTAATTTTTTTAATTCAATACATAATTTTGATAGATTTGTTAAGTATATCTAGAACAAAAACCTAGGTTTTAAAAGTTTTAATTTTAAATATTTTTCATTATTATAACTTATTTTATTTTTAGTATTACAATAATTGACTGAGCATGAGTAGAATAAAAGATTAATAGATCACTAAACTTTCAATATTGTAGTTTGTAATAAATAATAATGAAAACTAAATAAAAAGTAATAGAATAATAGAATAAACAACAACCTATAAGTTATAATTATTAGTTTTTTTTTCTATGTTCTATGTTGACATGTTGTTACAACACATTTTTATAATATGTCTATAGGCTATATGTGAATAAAATATATATTTCTTCACTAAAGACGGCTTATTTAACGACAAAAATATATCTTATATCATTATATTATACTCAAAATCCTTAATAAATTATTTAAATTGTATTATATTAAATTAATGGATGAAAACATAATTAAATTGTTTTTATGATTACATATGAATGATATTTACTTATTTTTTTTTAAATTTACCATAATATTATCAATGACTAATTGATATTTGAAAATGTTATATCATATAATATTTTTAATAAATAAATGCTTATTTTAAACCTACATTTTTTAAATATTAAAATCAATGTTTTTTTTTTATAGATTTCAAAAATAAAAATTAAATAACTCACATTACTCAAAGGTTATCAGTATATCATATTTAAACATTTTGTAAATTGTGTAATGTACATGATAAAATTACACAATTACCATATTAAGTAACATTACTTGTTACTTCCCTATCTTCCATTAAGCTAATCTAAATTATTTGTCACCAAAATTATTTATTGTACATAAACTTGTATACATTTTAATTATTTATAAATAGAAAATAACATTTTTATTTTAATATTAAAATATACAAATTTATAAAACTTTACTCTTGGAGAGTTGTTGTAGTTGTCCATAAACTTTAGAAGGTGGAGATCCAAGAATTAGATTACAAATGGCTCTCATAGCTACTTGTATATTTTGAAATGATCCTAATATATGAATTTTTGTGTCTGCCAATACTATTCTGGTTTTTGTAACATTTTCAATGGTAAATTTTGTTCGTCCTCCTTTTCCAGCTAATCTACCAATTGCACGAGATAAATGGTCTCCTTTTAATGTTTTAACATCTTTAACCTAAATAAAAATATAAGTAATATTAAAATTGTCTATAATTAAGTATATAAGTTATATTTATATTATTATTAAATTATTTGTCTTTTATTTTTTTGGGAGTGAGTGATACATTACAAAATATAGAGGTATTTATACGAATATCAAATTTATATCTAGTGGTTGAGATGCTACTGTTTGTAACATGAAAACACTAAAGCTAATTCCCCAAAAAATATTCGTTATATTGTGTTAAAACTTTACATTTTTAACACAATATTATTGAAATACAGGCCAATACTAAGTTGCTCCTTTTTTTTCATTTTCTTAAATAATTCATTTATTTATTATTTACTTATACTCATCACTTATTTTCTAGTATTTTCAGCACTTTTATATCATATAATATATTTTGTAAAAATCTATAAATAAAGTATTGAAAATTGGCAGTTATTACAGATATCTGGTCACTGAATGGGATGTGAATAACGAGGTGATTAAAAGAAAGTTTTGTATATAATATTAATACAGTTACAGTATTTGTTTATAAAATATATTAAAGGCTGTTGTGTTTGTATATAGTTAATAAATGAATCTTTTAATATAATAGCTGTTGTTTGTAATATAACATAAGGATTTAAGTAGCAACAAATGATAATTTTAGCTACGTTAACTATAAATTTTTTGTTAGAACAATGTAAAAATCATTCTGATTATTCTGAACCTTAATCTGACCTCCTAAATTAGTAATAATCTACATTGAGGACAACAAAAATCAAGTATCAAAAATATACATTATTTCATTGTTGCAGATACTCGTGCTAAATCAAACAGTCATGATACAATGATGAATGAAAAAAAAAATTGATAATGAGATTATAAGTATCTCCATTGGTCTCTAACTGATGCCATATAAGTGTACACTATTAATGTATTATAACTTAGAGATACATACTTCAAAAGATTCAACAAACAAATTGTCCAGTCTTATTAATGCCAGTGCATCTTCCACTTCAAACCCGTAGACAAATGCCTTGACAAAGTCTGCGGCTTTTTGCAAGTGTTGCGAGCCGATCTCATCATCTGGAACGGGATTTCTGATTTCAACATTTCTGGATTTGACATTGAATCTGATATCCAATCGGAGGTGTTCGACAACAGGCGTGTAAATCTTTAACCAGTGTTCTTTGAGCGGTGTAAGCCTATGCGACGGAACGGGAACCTTGCGCACCTCTCGGTTGTCTGAGGTGGACTTGGTGGACTGGATTTTTCTCAATGGTCTGTTGTGCGTTGACATGGCGTACTAAAATTTGAGGGTTTTTGCGCTACAAAGTATTAAAAATGTATAGTTAATATTCACCTAACATGCAGGAAAAGCATAGATTAGGTGTAAAAAATAAAACCCTCACACACGTGCACGACGTGCAGGCAAGAAATGATAAGTGATATTTATTTTTATTATTTAACAAATAATAATATTATTGAGTTCTGAGTGATAACGCTGATAAATGATTCAATGGAATGGTTTGAAGGGGGGAGGGTACTTTTGCCTGGGAGGAAAAAAATCATGCAACGATATCAAGAACAGCAGCTGGTAAGTAAGTGTTACCATGGTCGTTTTGGGTCTTTTTTTTCCGATGGACTACTCGCATAAAGCGTAAATCCGTCCCCTGTGGTGGTCGCAAAAACCACCGATCACGTCGTTCATCTCAGTAAAAGAGCGAACAAACTAACGAAGACAACAGCAGTGAACAGCTTTGCTGATCCGTCCACGGTCCGCCGTCTAACACGGTCGTCAGAATAAAGAAGAATCGAACCGTATTTATCCTGCCGTGTCGACCTTGTTCGGCTGCTGCAGCTGGCCCGTTCTTCGTAGCGTTGGCCAACCTTCGTCGCCCCGTACCTTTGTTATCTGCTTCTGGGATATTGATAATCGAATTGTCGTAATTCGTAAAATAATAATAATAATAATAATAATATTATATGATTATGCTCGATGTGATATTATTATATACACACATCGTATTGCATTATACATTATTATTATTATACACGCATCACACACACGAACTACGAAGAGCATAAAGGAGGAATCTAAAATTAATTTTTCTGGCTTGTTTTAATTCATTATTTTTCTCCATTCCGTATTTCGTTGTTTGTTTTACTCTCTCTGACGACGGCGACGACGAAAACAACGATTAACATTGACTACAGCGACGAATAGTGGATACTCCTTTTTCGCTCTGACCGTTCGCCGCCCCGTCTTCGGTTTGATCGCAGTTTTGTTTTCCGAACGCATTGCGTCCGCAGAAAGATGTCACTAAGATCGAAGACTGTGTGCGAGATATGCGGCGAATCGTTTTTGACTGAAAACAAACTATCCAACCATATAACGGAACGACACGTCCACTCGTCTACGAGTCCGTCGCCAAGCGTCGGTTCATCGTCCAAGCGCCGAAAACTGGACGCCGACTCCGATGTCAGGTGTCCGCTCTGTGACTACGTAGATCTCGACACTGACCGTCTGCAGCAACATGTTAATCGCATGCATTTTGACCCCGGCAGTCCCCGACGTCCGGGTACTGTAGACTTCCCTTGTCCGATATGCCCGCTGGCGTTTGATCACTGTGATAATCTCGAAGCTCACATAAATGAAGAACACCATGATATTGTTAGCCCTCAAACGGTAATATAAATACACCACAGTATCTTGTCACTACTGTACCCCATTAATATTTTTATTACCGTTATAATTAATTATGTTGTATGTATTTTTCTGTATATATAGGACTGTGATAGTCAGAGGATACCGTTGTTGGAAAATATCAACGAAGGTTGTGTGATATGTGGAATGAAAAATTTTGATAGCTTAAGAGATTTGGATGCACACATTGAGCAACATTACCGAGGTATTGCCTGTTGGCTATTATATATTATTATTATTATTATACTCGATGCTATAGAGGAGAGTATATGAAGATATATGCCATATATCTTCTAGTTATGGTCAAATACTCTATGTTGTAGTGAAATAATATAAAATTATATACTTACCAAAATACCTAATGAGGATTGTTTATAACTTGTATTGTATACTTTCTGTTTTTTTTATGACTACAGCACTGATTATTCTCTATTCTTTTACTTCACATTATGTACTATATTTATTTAATATGATGTCAAATTATTTATTCTCTTTAATTTAAATAATTACTATAGTACACTTATATTGTTGTTTCTTTCTATCATTTATAAACAGTATGATCATAAGGACTAAATAGGATTATCTGCATGATCTGGGCTGGGTCTAGGCTAATCAAAAAAACCATACAGATTAAAATATAATTGTTTTTGAAGAACTACATTTTTAAGAAATTTGTATTACTAGATATATTACAATTATTTAGATTGATGTTTTTTGATCAGGTATTATATTTCAGCACAATTTTCCAAAATTAAATTAACAATTTCTTGTAATTACTTTTGAGTTTTTACCAGTTACAATTTTTATTTATTTATTACTGGGAATTTAATGTATCTTATAAAAGAACCAAATTATGTATATATTTATGTTTTTGCAAAAATAAGTATAAAAAAAATATGAAATATTTAATAGTGTTTGTTCAACATTAATTTTGAAAAATTGTATAAAAAAAAAATAGATTAACGAGAATAACATGTTACTAGAGTAATTGATTGTTTAACTGATACGGTAATATTAAAAATTGTTTATATATTTTATATTATTTATTACGACATTTATTCTCCATTACAATTTATAACAGATTGAATGTATTTTCCACAAAATTATGATTATCGTAAATATATATATGAAAAGGTATATATAAAATAATACATTTTTAATGTTCTTTTTTATAAAATATTTTAAAAAAAATACATTTATTTAAAAAATTTTAATTTAATTCAGTTTTATTTTATTTAAGTTTTTATGAAACATGCTCATTTGTAATCCGAATAAAAAAAACTACATTCAAAAGACATGTTTTAAAAATATTAGCTTTATTAATTACTTACAATATTCAATAGTTATCTTTCTTCTAGAAATTAAACACAATTTTCGTGTTCTTTGTTATACAATCTTTCCCATCTTACTATCTTATTAACAGTAAAATTCAAGAGCTATTCATAAACAGTTTTTTAAATTCAACTCTTAAAAATTAGAAATTCTGGTCATGGTAATACAATACATTGTTTATCAAAAATGTATCAATACAATTTTTTTGTCTTAAGGTTCAACACCACCTACCCAAGATCATTTATCCAATCATGATCAACTATTGGCAAAACAATTGGAAAAACAAGAACGTGAACGTATGAAACAAAAAGAACAAGAAGATTTTCAAAAATTACAATCTGCTTATGGCATGGATAACAAAGGCAATTATAATCAACAAACTATGACTAACCTACAAGAAGCTGTATCCAGTGGCCAATTAACTGTTTATGATTATTACGATAAAATATATGAAATAAAAATGGCTGAAAGTAAAGGACTTGATACTGGTGAATCAGCTACTAGAGGTTAGTTTAGTTGTTAATTTCTTTAAATCTGTCCATTCATAAAATTATTGCTTACTTAATATAAATTCCCATAACACCAGTAGTATCTAGATAGCTTGGTTTATTGCTTCTAAAACTGGCATACTGATTTCTCTAATGTTTTTTTTTATGGTTTATTTACAAAATTCATTGTGATACACAGGTATAAGTGTATAACCTAACCTATTATATAAATGTAATAAGAATTTTCAGTGACAAATTATGTATATATGAAACGTATGTCATGTGTATATGGGTATGAGATAATATAGACAATTAATGTGAGAGCAATTTTACATTTTTTAGCATCGTATACTTTAAATTTATATTTTGTAAGAATCACATGTAACAAAACAAAAAATTTTCAAAAAATAACGAAAATCAATCTTAAAGTACAAATTATTTGTACCTAATTAGTATAATATAGTCCTATGTAATAAGGCATGTAGTTAATACATTTTTTTAGCAACTAACTTGGCTTTGAGATGGGCATGAAATCCAAATATCTTAATTATCCAGATATCTAAATCCGGATTTGAATCAAATTCTTATCCAGATTTTCTGAATTATCCGGATTTATGGATTTGCTTTTTATATGACTTTTATTCCAAAAATTCGGATTTTTTAAATCCGTATATGCCCACCACTACTTGGCTTACTTAAGTTATAATGATCCAAACTCAATCTTATATAATATATATAATTCAGTTTCAAGTTAGCAATTTACGTATCTTTTATAATAAAGTAAGTTGTTTTAAATTATCGTAGAAGTAATGTGAAAGCAGTCCCCACGACGTCGTCAATTCAAACACGAAAAAAATAAAAAGTTAATTTAAATGTAACTATTATTAGATAATTAATGAGTGGTATTTAACTCTTAAAAAACTTTAGTCAGCATTGTTTCCTCAACACTAGTAACTTAAACTCTAATGTTTATAATTTGGCATGTTTTTTTAAAGAAATCAGAATTATACCAAAATATGATTTTAATTTGATTTATGAAGATTAGATTTTAAATTTATTTGCACATTTGACATATTTGAGCATATATTTATAAATAGTGATTATTTCTAGGTTTAGTAGTATATTTTTAATTTTCTTATTAGAAATAATTAAAAAAGTTCCATTTTATTATTATTTTTAACATATACAAAAACAATTTTATAATGTAAAATCAATTTTTTGAATTTATATTCTAACCTTGCAATCCAGCGCGTTTTATTTAATCGTATGCATGACGTGTAAATGCTATTTAATTACATAACACATTTTCATATTGTTATATATTATATGTTTCATGTCACTTAGCAAAACAATCCTTAAATTGTAAATAAGATAAATTAAGATTATTGTAACTAATGTCCCAAGTCACCAAAGCAGTATTATAGTAAAATTAATCATGTTTAATAATTTAAAATGCATAATATTTTGACATTTGTAAGTGCATATTTCAATAAAATTATAACCATTATATCTGATCGACATCCGAACTCTACCAATAACTATCATTTTTTGATATATTTAAGAGATTTAAAGTAAATGAAATTATTGTTTGAAGTTTTTTTTTAGCAAATACAATATATATATAATATTCAATATTTTTGATAATTTTTTCTTAGATTTATATACATACAATACAACTTTTCATATAAATCTATATTTTTTATATAATTTATCTACAAAAGTATAATAAAATATTTGTTATTGAGTAAAAGAGTTAAAAAAATGTATTACAAGGTATCTCATTAGTTGTTTTTATTAAAACATAAAAATTGCTTAAATTATTTTAAAATTAGGTAGGTATTATATTCTATTTTCATCAAGTTAAATATATTATTTTGTTTACAAATTATTAATTTTATGTTCACATGTTTTTTAAAACTTCAAAATAAGCATACATTTATACTCTAAAAAAATTACTAAATATCTAGGGTGAAACATAAATTAGCCAATTAAAATAATTTTTGAAAGTAAAGTGATTGATAAATACACTTATAAAAAAGAACAATTATATTCAGTTTTTATTATTCAAGTACTTATTGTTGATGATTTTTGATATTTTCATAAATGGTAAAAAATTTGTATTGTGATTTGGGATTTATTTCTATCATTTCTGTAAAAGATAAAACAAGTATGGTTAATAATTTTACATTATGAATTGATTATGTTGCATTATAATTTCATTGACAACTATATATGATAATTTTATCTTATCAGTTGTCAGCCATTTTTTTTATTGTGCATTTAAAACAAATGACATAAATAAATATTAAATTGAGATAAAGCATTATTTTTTTTATTTCTTTAGTAATATCAAAATATGATTTATAAAACATTCTATTTATTGTTTTAAATAATGTTTATTACTTTAAAATTTTGTAGTTTTTCTTGTATGTTTTGTTAAATGTGAAAATTAAAGTATTCTACAAAATGGCTTCGGAGGAAGTATTTTTACCATGCGAATTTTGCCACAAAATGATTGTGTTAATAAATGTATATACTCATCAAGCTGAATGTCAAACAAAAAATGACCCCTTAAGTAAATGTGATGGAAAAAATAATAATATTTTGCTTCCATGCGAGTTTTGTGAGATTCCTATAGATTTTAATAATCTAATGTGTCATCAAATTATATGCAGAAAAAATTTGAAGAAAATTAAAAAGTCAGCTTCTTATACTGCTGAAAAAACTAAATCAAGTTTAAATTCAAAAAATATGATGCTGATTAATGAAACATTTTCTTTTCAAGATCAATTTAATCAAAACCTTTCAAATATACCAAAAACAAAAAATTCTGTCCAAAAGAGTAGCTGTAATTTAGATTTGAACTTACCCAGTACTAGTCAAAACTATGTAGTTCCTACTTTGGTATTAAGAAAACTAAAAGTAACTGATAATCACTCGAATAATAGTTTGTTATCTTTAAACCCAAGTATTTTACCAATAAAATGCAATTCTAATACTAATTCTATGCATGTTGCCAATGTAAAAAATAAAATGGGTATTAAATACAATGATAAGTCTCCCTTTATAAGTTTGTATGGCAGAAATGTTCAAAATGATTCTACCTGCATAAATATATCTTACAGTGAGCATAACTTACCATGTATAATGTGCAGATTATATTATATTGAAAAATTTTAAATAATAATTTTATACTTAGTGTTATTAACGTACATTTTATTTAAATATTTTTAGACTTGATTGAGTACATTCGTCACTTCAGTGCTTCATCACCAAATGTAATAGAATTACATTTGGCTTCTCCAACCGATCATTATAGATCAACTTATGGCGACAAAGGTTGGGGATGTGGATATAGGAATATGCAAATGTTAATGTCCAGTATGCTTTTACAAATGGATTATAACGAACATATATCAAGAGTGTGGGAAGTTGAGAAAGGACCTTTACCACGGGCATGGATGCCATCTATATCAAGATTACAGCAACATTTAGAAAAATCCTGGAGCATGGGTATTGATGAACCTGGTAGAGAACAATTAGGTGGTACTGTGTATAACACGAAAAAATGGATCGGAGCCACTGAAGTTGTTACTATGCTAACAGCTTTGAAAATTAAGTAAGTTTAATTTTGAAGTATGAAGAAAAAAATAATGTCATTGAATGCATTTTAACTCATCAATATAAATGTGGTAGATTTAACTTATATTTGTGTTAAAAAATGATAGGAGACACATTTTTAATCAGTCTTTACATACATTGAATGAAAAAAATATTTAATTATATAATGTATTAACTAAATAATAATTGAATATATTCCATTGTTTAGAACATTATTAATTGACTTTCGAAAACCAACTGGTTCGAAAAATACTCATCCAGAAATGTTTCTCTGGTTGTATGAACATTTTAGCAATAGAAAAAAACAATTTATTCCTCCGGTTTATATACAACATGAAGGTAATTGTATTGTTTTTTTTTTTTTTTAGGTAAAAGCTAATAAATAAATAAATATTATTATTGTATTTTTTTAGGTCATAGTCGAACTGTAGTCGGTGTTGAAAAACTATCTGATGGTACAATTTTGCTGTTAGTATTAGATCCAAGTGGTCATTATGATAAATTAAGAACAGAAGCTGGGATGACAACTATGTCACATATAAGAAAATCTATGTACACATTCAAGGCAAGAGAGTATCAACTAGTCACAGTCAGTGGCATAATCACAAGTGATTCAGAATTTGAAGTAAGTAAAATTCACTCACCATTTAATTCTGGATAATTTGTCTAGTGTATTGCAGACTTGTTTACTAAGTTAGTTTCTATTCTTAGCCTAGGTAACTAGACAATGAAAATAATGTTATTTTCTTTTTAACAATGTCATGATATTAGTATCTATATAACAGTCATTAAATAGGCTAATTTTTTTTAACCTAGACATAACCAAATATTTTATTTTCATAACACAATTTTCTTGAATAATTTGCATATGTTTGTAAATAAATTCATTATTAAACAAGTCAGTGATTCTTATTTTTAGAGCTATGACCCTTGGTAGTTCTGAACCCTTCTGATTATTTAAGTTCACTGTTACATAAATGATTAAAAAAAACCTATGTATGTATGTACATAGAAATATATTTTTGTGTCATAAAATAACTTCAATTTTTAATTTGGTTTTTACTTTAAAAATATTTAAATATTTGGGGTTTTGAACTTACTTACCAATTGTTGAATATCTAAATTGATTTCTGGTGATAAATAATTGACAATAACATATAATTCATATTTTAGAAGAATCTAAGTAAGTTTTAAGTTGAAGGCAGATAGTTGTATTGAATTTTGTAAAGAAGTTATAATAATTACCGTTGTTAATACATTTCTCACATAATTATATAACTTTTCCTGCCTTAAACATTCCATTTCAGTAGTTTGGAAATACTTTAAAACGTTGTCAATGTGCTAGTTTCATTAAAATGATTTTTAATAATGTTTTTAATTGTTCCAGAGTGGCAAAACGATTAAATCTACTCGTGGTTCATAACAACTATTAAGAAATTGATTTTGCAGAGCTTAAAAATGTTGTTTGTATTTTAATTTTCCTTTTTATACATTCTAAAATTCTGTAAAATATAATTATAGCCCAAACGCAAACTATAATGTTTAACACTTTTAGAATATCTACATTACAAGTTACTTTATTTAATGTTTATAATATAATCACTTAAAATCCATCATTACAGGTAGTGATTTTAATAAAATACTGTACTTTATAGAATATAAATATATTTTTTTTGTAATTTAATTTATTTATTGTCAAAACAAGAACTCATAAAATAAATAGAGTTTGGTTTTTAAATTAATACATTTAATAGACTAGACAAAATTAATGTATCTACAGTGTAAATTTGTACAAAAAAAAAACATTTACAACAGATTTTAGGAATGCTTACTATTCAAATACTAAAACCCATTTTTCTCATGCATTCCTTATGTGCTTCAATTAGGTGTCGACAATTTTCTTCTCCGTTTTCCATAATACTGTAAAAATCAAATAAGTAAATAATAAGTAATGGTATATGAATCTGGATTTTTTTTTTTGTAATTAATTATTAGAGATTATGTCAATAATTTGAGTTTCCATAAAGTATACATATATATATATGTATACATATATTTATGCGTGTGTGTGCAAGTTTAGTTTTAGAAATAACAGATTTAAGATATATTTTTTACTTGTATAATAATGATACTTGAATACTGTCAAAATTAAAATATTATTAGATTTTTGTTGATTTAGTTTTGTCTTTTTTTTTTTTTATTTATATATTATATATTATATTATAAATAGTAATGATCTATAATAAATGTTATTATATTGATAAATCATGAAGTATACAAAATATTATATTAGAGTACATCTTTGAGATGGAATTGTATGAATTTTACAAAATATTAAACATCCAAATAACTAATATACATTATTCCAATATGATATACTGTATTCATAATACCAAATCAAATTTTAAAAATACAGATAAATTATAATATTTTGGTCTTATCTATATTATATATTTTTATAAACAGATGAGATGAATTCAAATAATATATTTATTTCATAAATTTTCCCTATTACAAAAATGATTTAAACTTGAAACGCAAATAAATATATATTTTAGTTAGTAAAACTAAACAGAAAATGTTTTTAATTTATATAATCATTGTAAATATGTCATGCACAAAATATTAGAACGTACTTATTATCATAGTCACTAGTAACCAAATGATTTATTATCTACGAGGAGATTTCTATTCTTAATGAAATTCATTATAATGAGGTTAAATTGTAATCAATATTTTATTAATTTGAAGTTTTTCTAATAAACAACTTGATTTAATAATCTTAAAATATATGAGGTTTTTCCAACAAATTCTCAGATACATCCAGATATTAGATAAGTTTTTAAAATTAATTAATTAATTGTTATTGATTTTAAAAATTTACCATAATTATTGTTGATGAAAAGAGGTGTACTTTCATAAAGTACCTGTATTTATGTCAGAATGCTTTAATCTGGGGCCCACTTATCTATTTGAACCCCACAAACACATTTAAAGCATATCAGATATTTTTTTAAATAATTTATTACAAATGCAAACCTTGAGATTTGAAAAAATTAATAATTGGCTTGCTACATAAAAAACAATGAATTATACCCCAGATTTATATAATTATGTTAAAATGGTTTTAGATTTACAGATGATAGAAACTTTTATTTTTACTGGTAAATTAAGATACCATCAGTAATAAAGTTAATATCTATGCATTTAAGAGTTTTAATACCAGTATATAAAAATTATAAATATAGGTACCGCAAAATAGTAAAACTACAACTTGATCAAGAATTTTCTCAAGATTGTAAAATAAATAGTTAAGTTGAATTATTATTTATTATACACTATGTATGAACATGTTAAAAATCTTTTGATTTAATTCATAATATAATTGAATCAAAACAAAAATATTGGTATTTTTGAGTTTATATACAAATAAAGCTTAACGAACTGCTTTGATTATAGTTGTACAACATTTAATAATTTAAAATATAGACATTTTTAAAGGGGTAAAGAATGTGTTATGTGGAGAAAAATTGCTTTAAGTTAATGAAAATATTACTGGCAGGTGCACTTTTTTTAAATTTTTTTAACTGATCAATACATTTTAGCAGGTAACCCAAAAAAGGTTTAGTGCCTGATTTACTATTATAATATAGGAAAACTGATAAACATTTAATTACTGTTAATTCGTATTACAGAAAATAATTAATTTTACAAATATGTAGATAATATTAAATAAGATCTTCATATACACAAAATGAAATTAAAATATAGCTGCAAAGTTGCAAAATTAATAAAATAATATTACCAAGCATCTCTGGTTCTTTTCGTTTCCGGACAAGCACAACAAGCTTTTAATTTTTTTGGTTCTTCGGCGGGCTTATTCTCTGACGATGGTGCAATGGATTTATCACTGACCAAGGGCATCATTTTGAACGTTAAAAAATACTGGGATAGATTCAAAATTCAATAAATTGTTGCGTAAGTTGACGCAAACGAAAATGTTATGTGGTTATATGCGGTGAAAATGTAATGACTCAACCAGTCAATCACAAGACGTACGAATGCTCTGAACTCGAGTTGAAAAGTGAGTTTAAAATGTTGATGTTGAAGTTGACAATCAGTTTTTTTATTTAATCATGGTTGTAGATTACCGCAGGTTATGAAATATATTTTAAGGTTATATTTGTGAAGAGGCCTGGGCACACTGAAATAGAGCATTAGAGCAGCTGATGCTGAGCTTGATATCACAGAATAACCTAATAAGTGGTAATAATCAAGGTGGATTCACCTTGTCTAATGTTTTTAAAGGTAAAAAATACTAAAAATATCTTGTCTTATGTCTATATCATGTTTTTAGTTTTTACACTAATGTCTAATCGTGCCACAAAACTAATGCCGGTTTACATAAAAAATATAATCATTAAATGTTTATATAGGGCAATTCTTTTATGGAGCTACTCATTGTTTCAAAATCTATTGATGGTTTTGCAAAAAAGTTTTTATATAATTTCCAGTCGAATTGAAATATCAAATTTTTTAAAAAATATATAGTTATTAATATTTTTTATCGTAATATACTTTTCAAGTTTTTTTAATGACAATATACATTTTTAATTTAATATTTTGTTAAAAAGTTTTTGGAGTATTTCGATACATAAAACCCAATTAGGACAAGTAGTTTATAAGTATTTAAAGTTTATAGGTGAGTTGCAGGTATACCCTACAAAATGTTGGTCTACTACTTGTCCGAACTTTGATTCCTATGTATTGAAATAATCTGAAAAAAATTCTGCTTCAAAATATGGAATTAAAAAAAGTATAGGATAAATTATATATACATAATACATGTATAAAATAATACTTAACAAACATATTTACCTATACGTGTATTATTCTTTTATTTGCATAAAACGCATTCATTAATATATAATATATTAATATCTATTCCTTGAGTTGTGTGAGACATCATATAATAATAAAGTGGAGAGGGAAAAAATTATCATATTTTTTGTATATACATAATTTTTTACGACGACGCAACGTACACAATTTAAAATAATTGATGGGAAAAACAAACGAAATAGTTTAACATGACACATAGTCTATATCAGTGGTCTTCAACCTTTTTGGACTAACGACCCACTTTTTTAGGCCTACATTTTCGCGACTAACGTAAGCTTTGTAAAAAGCTAAAATTGCTTAATGCTTTGCAGTAGTACTATTAAAGCTAAATAAATAAAAATTACATTTTAGTAGGTATTTTCATTTATTAATTTTCTAAGTTGAATAATTAAAAAATTATTTTTTACTTTATATAATTTTATAAATTTAATTGTTATTTTAAAAAGAATAGACTAATTACGACCCAATTTTAAAGCTTACGCGACCCAATAATATGCACCACAATGCGAGTTAGTTCCTTGTTAAGGCCGGTGTGCTGGCGGCTTAGGGTGCTTCGCTAGCTGATATTGTTGGCTTTACAAGCTTCCTATGCTTCTTCTTACTCTTCAGGAAGTTCCCCGCCAGCTGTACCTCCGTCCTCTTCTTCACCATCGGTGTCCCTACCTCTGGCCACACACGACAGGTCAGTCCAGCCAGCCGTCCTCGTCACGGTGTTCACGGACAGATTTTCGAACAGACAGAACTTCGAATTCAACATCACCAGATACAGTATTTTGCACTGGCTTATTCATATTGACTTCTTTAGTCTTAAATAAATATCACATATTCACATGGGTCTGCGGCGAAATGTCTAATTCGGTATCATACCCAACCATTTTCCAGTATTTTTGCGAAATATGATGAGTATTCTATACAAGGAAACAACGCCAAGTACAATTCCAATAATGATACATACAAAATACATAACGTTTGGTGTATCTGAATCCGAAAATGCTTGTATGAGTGAGTTGTATTGATAAAACTAACTGAATAACCTGAAATGAACTGTTAAATAAACAATAATAAAAGACAATTGTTTATTTTATACATAGATGCCTACCAATATACCATAGAGGATAGAGATTATAAATTTAAAAAGAGTGGGCAAGTGGGTATCGCTCTTTATTTGAATACAATGATAGGTATCATGGTTTACGAAAAACGATTCTGACAGGAGATAATCTGTCAGTCTAGTCTAGGATAATTAGTAGGATGTATTATATTATTACCTATATTTAATTTGTAACATATCGTTATTTTACGCGGTTCCGTAAAAAATTAAATTTCACACGCTCATAAAATGTTTTCTTTATTGACACTTGAATTTTTTTTTACAGTTCTTTGAAGAAAAAGTTATGGAGAACCTTGTTTGGGTTCTTTTAAACTTAGGTATAAATCACAAAAATATTATGAATTTTCAACTTCAAAATTCTTTGCAAATTTTCGGGATTTTGACATATTTCGCAAACATTTGAACTTTAAATGATTATAAACAAAAATTGTGACAACGATTTTTGATTTTTTTTTTTACTACAATAAGAACAACATATAATAAACCTAACCCCCAAAGTACCAACTAAATTCATTATCCTTTTCAAAGAGAGTTAAAAATCAAATCACTATTACTACTCCAAAAGTTATGACATGGATTAATTTCAACCTATTCCTTATTATACCATACACTTTAAAAATATGAAAAATTAACTTGCCATTCTATGGTAAGTAGATATTAATATTGGCTAAAAAATTAATACCAATAATACATGATGTAAATATAATATTAATAATTCATTAACAAAACCTCAAATTTAACACATTTGTTACAAAGACATACTCAATTGTATGGTACATTCAACACCAACTATATAGCAGAACCAGTTAATTTTTAATTTTTTTTAATGCCTTCAAGCTTCAAAAATATACATTATTGACTTTTGGCTATACAAATATATATATATATATGGACATAAAATGGTAAATAAAAAAATATATTTTATATATTGTTTTAGGACTAAATTAAAAAAATTACTTTTCAGTTTCTAATATTATATTATTTTTAATTGCTACTCTTTCATATAGAAATTTGTTTACTCCCTTTTAAGTTTATTTTCAAAACAATAAATATTGATGTTTTATTTCATCTAATCAGTGGCGACCACCAACATAGCCATTTTATTGGATAACATTTCAAAGACATATTTTGTAAACTTGTTTCCAACCACGTGTCACATGGAAAATCATCCTCAAAGAATAATTATCATTGATATTAATATTAAAAATCATATGAATACAGCAATATCATTCAACATTTATCAACATCAGTACATCACATACCACAATTAATGAAAAATAAGTTAAGAAATTATAATAATTATACAACATTTCTAAAAATAATACTTAAATAATTGTACTAATGAATCTTATAAAAAAAATGTATTGAAGAACATATTAAATATGATGCAGTTAAAAAAAAAAAAATGTTATAAAAAAATGATATTTTATTTCTCATACTCAACTGTTATTATTATAATGTTTAAGTAAATAGGAAACAATTTTTGCAATGATAAAAAATAAACTATTTCTTTTTTTTACCTCTACCACTATTCTTGGTTTTCTTATCAGGAGGAGGTGATGCTGCTTTTTTACTGGCTTTTTTCTTCACCTAGACACATGATAGTTAAAATAATGTATATCATAAATAATAATTAATATATATTATATTGTGTATATACATACAACCATTATCAAGGCATCATTTGTAATATCTTCATCATCTTCATCATCAGTAATATCATCAATCTCTTGTTCATCACCCAAACCTTCAACATTATCAATGGCTTTTTTATTCTTTTTTGTTATGTTGAATGTCGGTGCACTTTTATTATACGCTCTAGTAAAGGCACTTTTCACTTTAGCTGGGATGTCGGACATGAGATCTTTATGTCCAGGCCATGAAGATAGTTCATTAAGAGATTCCACGTCATCTTTCACAAGATGATAATGATTCATAAACTCTAAAGATTTATGAACACCATCACTACCTTCGTCAATAAGAGGTTTGAGAATTTTATCTCGAAGAGTGTTTAAGTAATCAAGATTTATTGCTTCCTTACTGGCAGATAATCTAAATTATTTATTTAATATGTTTAACAAATTTCTTTATAACAAATTTATAGTTTATTATACACACAAACCTTATTCTCGTATGAATTTGTAATTCTTGTAAAAGTCTGTTCATTTTATTTCCCTTAGAAAATTTCCCAAGCCAAGCAGGGAAGTTAATTTGTTTACTAACATGACCTCTAAGAAATTCTCCAGGGCAATAACTAGAAAATATAGCCTAAACCAAAACACAAATATTTAATAATTTAAATTAATTTTAAAAGAATTATCATAGTACAATTTTTTATTTGTATTTGATTATTATTTGACAATTTTGACTTGGAATTAGAAACAAATTTAATCAAAAAATTAAAAAATAGTCCATAGTTACATTATTTGTATAAGAATAAAATTGTATTTTTCAATTAAACTTTTAGTTGTTATTAATTAATTGTAACAGTTACAAATGTCTACAGAAAATGAAGAACTAAGCATTGTTTCTCATATTAAAAAAGTAAAAAAATTAAAATGTAATTATTACTTGAGCAGGAAGTAAGCTCCAATTATTTGTAGATCTAATCTTTGCACTAACTATATCTCCTATTCGTATACTGTCAGCTGCTAATGAATAACGTTCAAATGTTTTCCATTTAGGACCTCTGAAAAAATTAT
This sequence comes from Rhopalosiphum padi, assembly GCF_020882245.1. Taxonomy (NCBI): domain Eukaryota; kingdom Metazoa; phylum Arthropoda; class Insecta; order Hemiptera; family Aphididae; genus Rhopalosiphum; species Rhopalosiphum padi. The sequence continues at coordinate 1,871,878 of NC_083598.1, read as the reverse complement.
AACCAGTAACATAAAGAAAAAATATTATGTAAATAGAAATTTACTCGACATCATGAGGAACGGCAGCTAAATAATTTTCTTGAACAAATAATGGAGATATGTTATAATCATAGAAGAAAAGGTCACATTTATCAGTAATATTCATTGATTTATGTTCTTCAGCAGAAAAAACTTTTCGCACAACATCCCATGGACCCTAAAACAAAATTATTACATAAAAAATATGAATAACTGAATTAAATATCAGTTATACATTACCATTTTAATATATTTTTTGTTTATGTTTAAATTATCTTTTCCTGCAGCCACAACTGATAAATGATTGAGTGTTAATCTTATATCATTATCTGTACTAGCAATAATTGAAGATAAAGTGTCTGGAGATATTTTCAATTTTTCTTTGTAACATATACTCATCATAGCAGCCTAAAATTATACATTATAAGTACTGATATACTTGGCTATTTAAGTGAAGAAGTATTTTTACTTTAATCTGTTCCAACTTCGGTTTATGAAATCGAAGATCGAAACAATAGTTAGATAATGTACGTATTTTTGGATGATTTCGATCATTGCACATACATATTACTGGGCATTTAGCATTTTTAATTAAAATTATTAATTCTTGTACACCACCACGATCTTCATTGCCTGCCATACCATCAACTTCATCCATTAATAATGCATGTTTTTTAGTCACAGATTTCCCACCCAAAAAAGGACTTAAAGAAGTTGAAGATAAAAGTTCAGATACGTGATTTTGCAATTGTTTCTTGGATCTTGTATCTGAAGCATTAAATTCTACAATATCAAAACCCAACTCTTTACAAACTAAATGTGCAGTTGTTGTTTTTCCTAAAATCAAAATATAAACAATATTATAGTGTCATGAAATCATAAATTTATTTACAAGTACTTACCAACACCAGGAGAACCAGAAAGTAGAGCGGCTTTAAAAAAAGCTCCATTATCATCCTTAGCCCAAGGACCTAAAAAAACATATTGATACATTTATATGTTATAAATTATAATTAACAAATTTGGTAATATTTTTCAACCTTACTTGGTCTAGTTAATTTTTTATTGACTCCTACTCCATGGTTTGAATACCAGGATTTTAACCAATTTACTAGTTTATTAACATTGCTTTTTTCCCCTGTTTGACCAATTATCTGTTTTAAAGTTAACGGTTTATATTTTTCTACCCAGAGTTTTGATTCAATATTGTCAGCAAGAACAGTGGATTCAATTGGCTGGGATGAAGATGATTCTGTTGTATATCCACTTTCCTAAATATTAATTAATATGATACATTAAATAAAGCAATATGTAAATAAATTATAATATTACTTACTTGGGTGTCAGGTGAATCTATAGAACTTATTTTAATTTTTTTGTTCTCTGGTGTTTTAGTAGGTGAAATTTTTCTTTTAAAACCTGATTTACCAATAATTGTTTTTTCTTCATCAAAATTTAATTTTTTTTTTGGAGATTCTAATTTTAACTTGGATATTTTGTTTTCAGGTCCCAATTTTAATGGTGACATTGATGGACTTTTTGTTTTTTGAGGTATTATTGTTAATTGTACTGTTTGTTTTGGAGATGAAGTAAGATTTGAAATAAATTTAGATGATGATTTGGGAGTGACAACTATATTTTTCTTATTAATTGGTGAATTTGTGGGTGTTTTGAAAGTATTAGATTTATCTGGAGAGCTTATTGGTGTAATTTGATTTGATTTAACAGGAGTTTTTTTAGGCGATGCAGCTACATCACTCGATTTTGAGTCATTGAGTTGTTTTTCAATATTGTCTAATTCTCCCCATTCAAAATCAAAATCTTGTTCAAGCAGATCGACCTGAATAATAAATAAATAAATTTGTTTTTCAAATTTAAGTAGTACTAATAAACAAACAAAAATAAAAAACAATATTTTATTTAACTCAAACATGGATATTTAAGGCACAAATATTACATTTTAAGAAAAATGATCTACTTAAAAGTTAATATATCTGTACATAAAAAATATACAGTATCCCATTTACCCATTGCGATATCCCCTGAAATAATTGAGATATCATAATTCTGGGTTTTTAATAAGATTCACGGGGACAAGAACTAAAAATATTTCATGTTTTAATTTATTTTAATGTTTTGTAAAAAATTTAAAAAAATATTTTTTTTTATTTAATTATTTTCAAAAAAATTGAAGACAACTATCACGTAGAGTTTATTTTTTTGAAAATATTGATGTTTCAACATTTTAGTTTTATTTTTAATATTTTTTCTAGTTTCGAAAAAAACTGCGAATTATTCAATAAAATAGTGGTATTATTGTATCAAACATGTGGCCTGTGTGTTCGTACAGCCAGCAATAATTCACCATTTTTCTTGAAACTAGAAAAAATATTAAAAACCAGGAGATTAATGAAATTAAAATGTTGAAATGTCAATAATTTCAGAAAAATGAACTCTACAAAATGGCTATTTTCAATTTTTTTGAAAATAATTAAATAAAAAAATTAATTTTTTAATTTTTTTTATCAAAACATTAAAGTAAATTAAAACATGAAATATTTGTAATTCATGTCCATGTGAATCTTATTAGAAAACCAGAATTATGTTATCTCCATTATTTCAGAAAATATCGCAATGTATAGTATAAAATGGAATAATCGTTGATGAATTATATTTACAACTATAAACCTATTTTATTTAAAAACATAATATATTAAAAATTAATTATATAGGTAAAGATTACCTATTACCATGGTTGTGCATTTTTAAAAAGGCTTATACAAATAAAATACGCACTTGATTTTTTTTTTTTTGTTTAACCACATTGATAGTGCTTTGTTTTACTGGTTCTGAACCAAAAACATCTGCTGGGTTAATGAGTTTTCGTTTTTCAGGTAACTTTTGTTTTGTTTTATCTATTGGTGTAGGAGGTACTACATCATCATCATCATCACTCGATAGTACATGCTTTTTTTTCGATGATTTTGGTTTCTGACTTGGTGAAATTGTTTTATTTAAGTCTCCCTTTTTGTTGCCCGTGCCAGTTTTTACTAAATACGATCTTATATCCTATAACATTAATTTTATTCTCAAGTATTTTGTTGATAAACAGTGAAAACAATATTTCAATTTTAAAAGGTGAGATATTGGAAAACACAATTTGTAGTTAATACAAGTACATGTGTGTTAAGCAAAATATTAAAATTGTGTACAACTGATGATATGACTATACTTACTTTAGACATGTTGTCTGAGACAAACACTACGAGTACGGAATACTATAATGTTACGAGTAAAGTCACGACTATCTAATATCTATATGGAGATTCTGTAGATAATTAAAACTAATAAGCATTGGGACGGTTCGTAGAATGAGTTTTGAACTAAACAAAACCGTGTGAGAAGTATAAAACGTTAACAATTTAACCGCCAAAACACCATTATTATAATTTTATATAAAATTATTATTATAATTTAATATATATTATTATTATTAATACTGAAAATTTTAAGTATCAAACTCGAAATTATCAACCGGTAATCACTCACTATTATTATTATTATTATTAATTATATAACCACAGAATAGTAAAACGAAAATAAATATTGATGTCCACAGAAATGAATGAAACCACAGAATAGATATTAGATACTAGCTCGTGGTCTATAGACAATTCAACGTTTGGAACAAGTATTTTGTGGAACAAAAGTCGATTAAGACAAATTGGAGCGAAATAAATGCTCCGATAAGATTAAATAAAAGTTATTATACCACGTGATACTATGGCTCATGATATGATATTGTATCGAAAGATATAAGTTTTTAAAAACGAATTGCTGTTACTAGTGATACTTATTAGGTTATTACTTAGTTATTACCACTTAGACGTAAAAACTGAAGAACTTTAACGAACAGTACCTATTTTTCTTCTTCTATAATATCATTTAATAATGTTAAAATGTTGTTATCGGATAGATCTTCCCAAACCAAAGCAAATGAAACTTCAAGCTACCATCAGCAAAGGTTAGAATATAGTCATTAATGTCTATAAAAAAAGGTGTTTTAAATAGTCTTGTTAATTTTGCCCGTCAGCTACATTAGTTATTACATAATTAGTAAAATCTTAACTTTGTGCTACTTAAAATATAAATATTAAATAATATATATTTTTAAATTTTTTTTATATTTTGTACCTATTTAATAAATTAACTGTGATCCATTGTTAAAGCCTTGTAAGGTCATCAGCTGGAAATCACTAGAAACTGAAATATATTGTTGTTTATTTTCAGTTTTTATGCAATTTTAAATGTGTTAGATGTATCTATTAAACATATTTCAATAAACCCTTATAAAAGGACAGACCAAAACAAACACTATCTCACTACACCATGTTCATGGTGTATGATAAACTAAAATCCTATACTTAAGATCAACTGCACTCAAAGTGATCTCCTTACAGTGTAGTTTGTTAAATTCCAGGACTTAAATTTCAATTATTAATTTTTTACTAAATATAATATTAAAAAAAAAGAATATTAATAATATAATAAATAGTAAATTGATGTTATGTAATAGATTGATAGGCAAAATATTATTTTGATATTATAATTTATAGTAATATGTCTATAGATTTTTGATCTTTTAATTGTTGAATTTTTTTTTAATGACATTTTATTTTTCAGAGAAATTAGACAACTTACATAATATGTGTAAAAATATTATCACAAATCAAGCTATAAACGATTTAAAAAAACTATTTGATGAAGGTGCTCTGATTTCAAGAATGTGCTGTAAAGTAAAAAATAAATTTCGTGGAGAGAAACTTTTTAGACGCCTTAAACAAGTAATTATCAGTTTTCTAGAAACACTAGCTAGGTATAAATTTAATTATTACTCAATATATTTTCTAATATTTTAGATCACTATTTATATAAAAAAAATCCATCAACTAAACATCTCTGAGGTTATATTAATTTTACTGTCAACATTTGACAATGGTATGCCAACAAAACAAGCTTGTCAATGGGTTGGTACTCGTATAATAGCAGTTCTAAGTCTGATCAATCAATTACAGCAATTCAGTGAAGGAACAGCTCAACTGATAGTGAAAGTGTTCCAAAATGGCCAATGTTGGTTAGAAATGAACCTTGCACTTGCTATGGTTAGTAGAGTGTGGATACTTACCAAATCGTTGCACAAATCGTTTTCACGATCCTATGAACATTTTAGACCTCTAGTGAATCAATTTAAAATGTCTGAAATCAAATGGCTATCAAATTTTGAATTACCTGAATGTTTAAATAATATATTAGAAAATAGTCAGAGGTAAATATACATAAATATTAAATACTCTATTACTTAAGTGAGATAGTGTAAAACTTTAGTAATAAATTATTTAATTATAGCGATTCAATTGTGGAACTTGTAGAAAGACCCGGGTCTGTTATGAGTCGTAAACCAGAACCAGAAGACCCAATTATAAAAAAAAGAAAAAGACCTGGAAAACGAAGTAGAATGTTACAAGAAAAACATAAAAATAAAATAAAAGTTGTTAAAAAACAAAAAATTAAATAACTATAATTTACAACCCTAATTTTTTTTTTTACATTTGCTCATTGTATTTTATTCATGTTAAGTCTTTTTTAAATGAATTACATTTTTTTTAAAAATATAATGAATTATTTTTAATTATTATAGCTATTATTTAAGTATTTCATCATTTATTCAATGTGTTTTTCTAAAAAAAAAAATGGTTATGAACGGAATATACAAATTTTAAAATTTATGTAAATTTTCATAATTTCAGTAATTAGCCATAAACACCTATGTTACCTAGACCCCTATGTTAATGTAGGACTACGTTAATATATTTTGCGAGACTATGGTATACAAAACAAATTGGATTAAATTTATTATGATTTTAAAATGTTTTAACTGTATACCTAGTTTGGTTATTGTAACTTCCATCTAGTTATTATGATTTTATTTATTTATAAGTAAAAATAAATACATAATAAACTATTAATAATTAAATTCAATTAAATCCAAATTTATGTAATAGGTGGTCATGTTGTAGTTTGAAAATTAGTTTTGCAGTGAAACTAATGAAAGCACAGATTAAAAACAAGTACTCTTATTTAACTTATGGTTAAAGGGTTAATTTTCATTAATATTTCACATTATGTATAAATGTATAATATAGATATCGATTTTATATGAAAATCAGAAAACATGAAGGTTTCAAATATCCTACGATGTGGTGTAGTATTTTTAAATTAATTAGTAATATTTTTATAAACTATAAAGAAGAATAATACATTTTAACTATATAAATACCAACTAAACCAAGTCGATCAACATTTCTTTCTAAAAAAATTGTATATTCTAGCCATATCTAGTAAATCTGAATGAGTACACTGAAATTTGACCAACGATAATGACTAGCCAAAATGAGGTCATTGTTCGTTGCCGACGCTTCCACTCCAGTTTTTGATAAAGACAGATCCAAAAAACATGTGGAAAAATGAAAATCCGTAACTTACAGCAGATGGACATGGTTGTCATGGATACACAAGTTTAGTTACCTATCTGAACAGATAGGTAAATAAATTAAAAAACAATATTACCTAGGGAACGAAAATTGTTTGTTTTTTTATTTGCTCATACCTTGAGTAATCATTAATCAGAAATTATAAAATACAAATTAAACATGATTTGCACAATGAATGTTAAGAAAAATAATAATTATTTAACATCTTACAGTGCGGCTCATAAATTGATACCTAACGTACCGTTCGAGAGCAATGTAAGAACGACTGAATTGTAAATTTTTAAATACCTATTGCAATATCTCAGCATTTTGATGTATCGAAATCGAATTATTGTGAAGCTTATTTAAATAATAATTCGTTTCGGTAACTGTAACTGTACAATTAATACGTGAAATTTATATTTATAAAATTTTAATTAGCAGTGGTGACTTACAAAAATTGTATGTATCCATAGAACAATAACATTTTTTTAACCAATCTATCCCAGAAATACACATAAATACATTTTTTTAACTTAAGTAGTTAAAAAATAAAATATACAAAGCATTTGTTAACAATTCATAACTACCCAGTAAGGCTGTACCCACCAATTTTTTGTTTTGGACAATTAATCCGAAATGTCTCTGTCGTGCCATCACTGTTACTTAACAAGAGTATATTTTAAAAGGGTCAACAAATCATTTTTTTTTTTTTTTTACTTAGGTATCATCACTGGACCCAGGAATTGAATCGAAACCCAATATTCCAGAGTTAAAACAATGGAATTATGACACGTCAACAAATGTTCATCATGGTTTTAAAATTAACGCAATGGACCCTATTCAGAAATCTACGAAATTAAATGTTAACCAAACACTGTACATGATGCCTCAGTTCGAAAAAGTACAAGACATAATAATTCATCAACTATTTTCAATGTTTGAAAATAAACTACAATTTTTATTGCAGTATTTGTCAAATCCTCCAAAACTGATGTACATACCACCAACTGAATACAATGATAATTATCTACAACCAAAATTGATGTCAAATATCGAACAATTACCTGCAACAATGATTTGTGTAAGATACATCATTAAATAATACATTAAGAAATTAATACCGGGCTGCATAAACATTAAAATAATATAGTCGTTAAACATTTAATAAATCCAAAAGTCATCTAACAATCACTTAAACATGATTAGTCTTTCAAATTTTAGTAAACCATTTAATAAATCTCAATTTTTTTTTATGTAACCTGGCATTGGAATTTAGTTATTATTGATAAATAGGGTCAAACAACACCGGTTGCTCAAAAACTTCTTGACACAATGGAAACGCTAAAAGTTAGTGATGCAGGAGCAATTAGAAAAGTAGACCCATATGTTAGCACTCAGAAATTAGATTACATTGAAATAAATCCAGTAAGTACCAAGTCATAGTTGTGTATTTTATTAACAGTTAAAATTAATAGAATAGTAAGAAATAATATTATAATATAATATACATTGATTTACATTTATAAATTTAATAAAATAAAATATTAGGATACAGCAAAACAATTAAATTCTAAACATTCAAAATTAAAACACATTAAACCAGCATACGAGCCATTTTATGATGAACCAATATTCAATCGACATAATACTATACGTTTACTGCCAAACACTTTAAAACATGTTCCACACAAGTAAATAAAATTTGCAAATTATTATTGAAATTAAATTTATTATGTAAATTGTGTTTTATTTGTTTTAGTGCTCTCATATCTGAGATGAGAGCATCATATAAAATACCATTTCATACATCAACATTAGTGAATACTGTTGAAATGCCAATATCCATTTCAAGGAATTTAACTTTGTCTCAATTATTGTCTGTACCTGGGATGTATACAAGTGAATACTCAAAAATTGGTGGACATTAATTATACACAAATTATATAATAGTAAAAAATTAAATAATTAAAAAAATATAATTTTACAATACTTGTCTTTTTTAGTACCTAATAAAAATAATGATGTTTTTGTAATCAAAAAAAATAAAAATTAATTACATTAAGTTTTTATATTAAAATCCTACGCAAAAATCACAAGTTAATTTACTGTGAACAATTCTATGTTTTAATCCAAATATTGTTTTAATATTTGTTGTAGTAGAGTCATGTCATAGTAATCAGCAATAGCTTTAAATGTCTTCAGATATGACATCATATCATTTCTGGGTATTACTGTTGTGTAACTACCAGCACATGAACAATAAGCATTGAGATTTTCCATTTTAATCTGTAAAACAATAATTTTGTTAAAAATAATTCATAGAAGTTAAAAACAAATATATTTATTATATACATACTGCTGAACATTTTGTACATTGCAGATCTTGTAGGGTATAGGCCATTACTTTTCTACCAAGAGCGTCGATCAAAAAATGTTCAATTAGCATATTATCATAACAACTATTGCAATTAGGACATAGCCATGTTTTTCTAAAAATATAATTTATGTACTCATTTTTTTTTTTATTAATTGATTTAATATTATTGGTATTAATTCTAAACAGTTAACATACTTTCCATCAACTACACTTCGATGAGAATCTTTACACAAATCTATGTCTCGGCAATGATTACAACTTTTACAGATTACTTCAGGTAATGTCCAAGAAAGACACGGATCTGTCCAATCAGCTTCATCACTAAAATTACCAACACCAATTAAGCGTAAAAGATTTTTTCTTAACTTCATGATATCATCTTCAATTCCAAAATCCAGTGAAAGTACCTAAAATATATTTGTCGCGTAAATTAAATTGAATTAAATACTTCTGAAAGAAAACAACTCACTTTGCAAACAGTCTTCACAAATTGCAGAGCTGGATTTAAATGTTTTCCTTTATTTTGTAAGAATGGTGAAAGGGTTTCTTGGAGTTCTACATCCAACACTGGATATTTTTTATAAATTTTTTGTGTTATTCTATTTAAAACATTATTTTATAATTATTGTCAAATTACATAGGGTAGAATAATTTAATAAATGCATTTTATTTACGAGAATAATCTTGTTGTTAGTTCATCTGAAATTACAGTTTTTGCATATTCTGCTACACTTTCACATGACGCAACACCTAACATGTTACTTTGGGTAATTTGTGATAATGATTCTGATATACGTTTCAATGTTACAGAATCAATTGATCGCATGTGTTTATAAATTGCACTCATGTAAACAGCAATTGTTTCTTCAAAATGTTTACGAGCATGACAAACATTGGGTAAAAACTCAGATATATTCCAATTCATTTCAATTCCCACCTAAAATAAATAATAAATTACATGAATTTTTTTTTTTTTTTTTAATTCAAAATTACTTCTTCAATGTCAGGTCCAGGTGCTTTGTGTTCTTTGAGAAGATGTTCAACGTCTTCATTTGACATATCAATGATATCACCCATTGCTTCTTTTAATTTATCAGAAAACTTGGCTTTTACTCCAGAATAATTCCACTGTTTAAAATGTTAAAGAAATTATAAGGTGTTAAACAATATTAACAATGGTTAAACAAATTAACTTTACCAAATCTAGCCACATCAAATATTCCCAACATGGTCCTAATGATATTTGTAAGCTGTGAAACAATTCTTTGTTGGTAATGTTTTGTACAACATAGCGCACATAAAAAATTGCATCTTCAAGTGATTTTTTTTTTGTACAAATGACTATTTTATTGAAGTTGGCAAATATTATAGTAGAACCAAGTCGTTTAAATTCTGCAATTAACTATATAAAAAAATAGTAAGTATTAGTATTAGTCATATTTTCTAACTGAAAAAAAAGATTTTTAAAATAATATAATACATACTTGCATAAACAGTTTTCTCATCAAACTGTAAAGTGTTTTGCGTAAAGCAGGATCATACAATAATGCATTTGGTGATCTTAACCACCTAAAGAATAATTTTAAAAAAATGATAACCCATTACTAAATAGTATAAAAACTCAGCTATTTGTTTAATAAGTAATATAGTAGTTTGACATATTTAATTATATTTATATTACCTATAAAAATGTACCATTTGAAAATCAGCAAATCGATTTTTGTGCAGCACTACATCACGAAACCAAACATTTACCATGGACCGTAAAACTCGAAATGCAGCTGAACACAATGCTATTTCATCATAAGTTGGTGTTACATATGTTCCACCATCCATTATTTCTTCAAGAGAAGCTTGAGGTATTTGATCAAATGCAACACCAGCACTTGTGCCTAAAATATATATTGATAGAAAATGTTTAATTACATAAATACAATTTAAAAAAGGCATTTAATACTTTCAAATAAATAAATCATTATTAATATAGCTGTGACTCCTTTATAAAACAAAAATATGAATAATTTGTTGATTATATATTATATACCTTCAAAATCATGAATATGATGTGACTGTAACAATGTTGTGACAGGTAAGGCATCAATTTCAAGTTCTATACAATAAGAAGTATAACAGCCTTCATTATTGACCAGCATACTTGAACTTTCTTCAGAGTCCATTAACATTCTAAATAAAAAACAATATTAATAGGTAAAAAACATAGGCAATAAGAAAATGCGAAATATGCTTTATCATATTACGTTATTCATACAAATAGGGTTTATTTACCTATTGTCATCTGTTTCTCGACCACCTAAATCAGGTTTATCGGTTTCTGAAATCCATAATACAAAATTGTGTTTCATCAAGTGTCTAGCAAAGAAAATATCTGATGCAAATAATGTTACATCCGCTGGTAAATTTCCAAGAGGTATTTGTAAGTATCTGCATTGTTCTAACATAATATTTATGTTTTCTGGACTATTTAAATAGTGGTTAACAATCAAGCTACACCCTAAACGTTGCCATTCCATTTGAGCGTACATAGAGGCAGTAGAGTCTTGTACGTGGAGAGTTACCACCGGGAATTCAGTCATTATTGGAATATTGGACATCAATACTTGACTGTCTAAATTTGAATAAAAAATTAATGGTTTAAAAAAACACATTTTATTGGTTTTTTTTTTTATTACCTATTGGGGACTGAACCACCAGCATCGTAGGTCCTCGTTTTTCATCCCTATACGATTGAAGAGTTCTCTGTATTTGTCTGTAAACTTGCCTTTCTTCTGTTTCTATTCTAACTTCAAAAGTTACATCAGATGGAGGAATACTTGATTCGTTGTGTCCACGAGAAATTCTTAAAACATCAAATTAAAGAAACAAATTAAATTTAAAAAAATTTTAAATCGATTATTATTACAAATTATTACTTGTTATTATGTTCTTTGCTATACAAAGTGTTTAAATTTGCCATCCGATTTGTACGAACAGTATCTGTGACCCAAACAAACGCTTTTTTATTAGGTGTTAAAAACAATGCATACATGGCACGTAAACCAGTCGGTGCTTTATTGCAATACAAAAATATATCTTTTATTGAACTCTAAATAAATTATTAAAATAAAATATATGTATTAATCAATTGATATATTGACTTGATTTAATGAAGAAAAAAATTATACAAACGTTGGATAAATATTTATGAGACACTTGTTTCATTTGTTCTAATGAAAAATTTCCAAGATCCGGCAATGCGGCCATTTTTTTTGCTGCTTCCAAAGTTACAGAACACACACATCCAAGGTTTAATAAAGCCCTTAATTCTGGTGTAACTTTAGTTTCATAAATTCCTTCAACGCCAGGTTTGGATAGGTTACACATAAAATTACTAAACAAATATTTAGTTTAAAATAATTTTAAGACCAGAATATAAAATTCACTTACTCTTTGGTTTCACCAAAATCTTTTTCCAAAACCGTGTACTGGTATAAGTTTAAAACTGGTCTGGCCCTAGGCAATATCATATTCACTTTAATACATCCAATATATTTTTCACTGTCATCAATCTCAGGTTGCCTTTGATTCACATAAAAGAATCTAGGTATATTCATTCGAATATTGTGTAACTCATCTCCAATCATGGCCCAAAGTTTTAGAACACCGGGTTCACCAGATTGACACACCTGTATAATTTGCCAGGGTTGACTTAGTAATGTTTGCTGTGCTCGTCTTAAAAATCCTCCTAGCGTACCAGCTCGTCCTTTAGGTACATGGATCTGATCGTCTCGCAAACGTTTACCAGGTTTACCAATAATTTTAGCTCTCATTTCAAGTTGCCAATTCCATTTTTTCTTTTGATACACAATCCAATTCTAAAAACATTATATTTAACTATAAAATAGAGAAGATTACTTGAATATTTTTAATATTTTCTATTGTTATAATTTATTATCTAGGTAAACAAATAAAATACTTAAATAATACTGTTTTTAAATTAATTATACCTAGAAAAAATAAGCAATATTTTATTTTAAAATGTATATGAACCTGAATATCACTAGCTGGAGGTGGAGGTCCTAAAGCTTCCTTCCAGTTTCTAGCATCAATCGGAGAAGGATCACGTTTACGCTTTTTGGTTACCATTGGTCTTGGTCTAATGTCTACATGGTTATTATCTTCGTTTTCTCCAAAATCTTCTATATCTTGAAGTGCGTGTTGTTCAGTTAAATTTTCTTGCACATGCATTGGCGCTGCTTGAAACATAGTTGTTATTTTTCTTTGCTTTAATGGATCAGCTTTCATCAACATTTTTTTATGTAACCAATCAGGATGTTTAACTCTTGGAACTGGATTAGCAATCTAAAACAAATTTGAGAATAATATCGGTTACTTGTAGATTTATTTTTAATTTATAAAGCAATAAAATATCACTTACTCCCTGTAAAGTTGCTGGAATAGTAATGATTTTCTGAATTGTGCCACTTAAACGTTCTATATAATAATCCCAATCAAGAACATCACGAATGTCAATATCATCAATTGAATGGTCACCAAGCCATCTTCTTAAATAATGTCTCTTCACACTTAACTCAGATTGAAATATAGCTAATGGTATAGCTCTTTGTGTAACTGGAGTACCTTCTGGTTTTTTGGAAATTATAAAACGACAAGCAAGTCCTTTGTCTTTCACCATTTGATCGCCTAAAAATTCAGCTAAACGTTTAGCTGTAGATATAGAAGTCGATTTTTGAGCTCCATAATCTTCAAGTTTACGGCTCATAGAACGATTTTCTGATATCAGTTCGAACAATTCAGAATCTGGCATGTTTTTACCCTATAAGAAAATATTTTTTGATTTTTTTATTCAATAAAAATTTTAAAGTTTAATTATTTTATGCTCACTTTGGAGTATAAAACATCCAGCCAATAATCAGCAACAGTTGCCACACTTTCATAACATTTTTCTAATGTATCACCTTTTAAGAAGGCTTCAAATACTGATGACTGAAAAATCTTAATAATTTGAAGTTCTCCCCTTCTTTTAACTTCAAATCTATCAAAAGTAAAAAGCTCATTTAAAAAATTAAAATTAAAAAATTTAGTCTTACATACCCTTTCAATTCTGCTAGTGATTTATCTAAATTGAACACAGCATAACGCTTTTTTAGTTTTTTTCCTTCTTCTTTAGAAGCTGGTAAGACCATTGCTAAATAAGGACCATCGACTTCAAAGAAAATAGAATTTTCACTTCTTTGTTCATAAACTAGATTTTTTGAATCCACTAAATCATGATAGATATGATTGGTGAAATGATCCTAAAAAAAGTTGTGTTTATTATTTATTAATTAAGTAAATATAATTATAAGATAAGTTCCACTAACTTTGACCATTGAATTTAAAACTGCATTTGGAAAAGATATAGTAAATTTAGGTTTTTTCGCATGTGTTGACTCAATATTAAAATTTTCAGGAAATGTTGATGGAAGTATACACCATATACCATCAGTATCTAATTCTAGAGGACGACCAATTTTCTCAATTATTTCACGAGCTTTTGTAATTATAGCAGCACCAGTACAACACACTATTCCAGCCATTTCCATGCTATGCCAACGTGCACTATTAATGAAACAATACAAATAATTTTTTTAACAAATTTATTTAACTCTGTAGCTTAAGATCAAATTGAATTGAAAACCCATCTCAGGGGTATACCCCGAATTTGATTATAGAGAAGGGAGAAAATTTATAAATTTATATTTTAATACATATTAAATTATAATTAATAAAAATTTGTCAATATTTTTGACAAGAACATAAATTGTAAGAGATCTCTTTAAAAAATAAACTTTTTAAATATTTAAAGTACATACATTATTATGAAAAAACTATTTAAAATAAATAGTAAAATAAAAGTGATATGTTATATTAATGAGTTATTTTAAATAAACCATAACTAATTACCCTTTTCTCATGACATAACCATAAAATGAGTTAAGGATACACTTGTGAGCTAACTGTAATGAATCATATAATATTTCACGGTTTTTAGCTGATTTAATTTCAACGGGATCACCAATTGCTATTGCTTCAGATATTTGTTTTTTAGCAACTTTGCAAAGCCCTTTATACTCATAACGTCTATCCCTGAATGCTCGTACTGTATCAACGTAAAAAGAATTTTCTTTTTGACAAATAGTTGTAGAACGTTCTTCAATTTTGGTTACATGAGTTTTTTTGTAGACTTTGCGACAATATTCAGTCAAACGTTTCTTTTCCCAAGTGGCTCTTTCGTCTCGCCTCAGTTGGTGAAATGCTCTAGGAGGGTCATTAGGAAATTGACCAGGGAACTTTTCAGTTTCTAATTGCTGTTGGATACGTTGAAACTCGGTTCTTGAGGCAGGCACTAATTATAAAATAAGTAAATATTATGATCATTAAATAGTTTAACAATAAATTATAACATACTAAGTTCTCCTCTCCATTGCCAAGTCATAGTTCTTTGGCACTTAGCACCTGGAATATTAAAATCGCAGGCAGCACAAATTTCTTCATTAACCATAGCCGAAGGCTGTAATCGATTTGTAAGTATAATATTAGGATACATAGCACCAACATCTAAATGATATATTAATGGTTTCAATAATGGATAAGGATCTGCTTTTAGGGCTTCCAACTTTTTAACAACATCTTCTAATATTTCATTTAAATTTGTTACACTATCCATAGGAACTTTTTCTTCTTCTTCAATTGCAAATCTAAATATTTCAGATGATTTCTCAATAAGCATATCAAAAGCTGATGTATCTAATCTAAATCTACAAGGTATGTCAGCTCGAAATACACCAGATTCTAATGCTTCCACATGGCCACCAACATAAGTCTCTTGATCTAATACATGACCATCATCACTAAGTTTATTTAGTTCTTGTTCTTGTTTATTTGGAAAGATAATATTCGCATGAAATGCTTCTACCATCAAAAGACTTTCACATAATGTTCCAGAACCTTTTCTTAAAACCTAAAATTAATACATCTTGCATAAATACTCATTCTAAAAGTAAAATTATTATTCCAAGTTCTTTTATTGTGTAATATATTAATTGAATTAAATATTTATTCAATAATTTAACCGATAATA
This sequence comes from Rhopalosiphum padi, assembly GCF_020882245.1. Taxonomy (NCBI): domain Eukaryota; kingdom Metazoa; phylum Arthropoda; class Insecta; order Hemiptera; family Aphididae; genus Rhopalosiphum; species Rhopalosiphum padi. Next base: position 1,855,809 of record NC_083598.1, on the reverse strand, counting down.
ATAAACAATGTATATTTTAAGTACTAAATGTTAGTTTAAATCTGATAATATTTAAATAAATAAATAAATAAAAGACTAATTATTACTTATTAGTTCTACTTTTGGGAGTTTTTTATATAAATTAAAAAAAACTGTGTGTTGTAATAACTTCTATAAAAACTATAATTTAAAAGTGTAAGATTAAAACTAAATCTTTTGTTATATAAGAATTAATTTACTAATTTAAGACTAATACACTTGTGTTGGGATAATCAACATTGTTAAAGTTATAACTAAAAATAAAATCTTACACAGATAAATTAAAAATTAATTAGTTTAAACAGTGTTAAAATATGTTACAATGCAATATGTCATTCTTGTTTACCGAATTTTGGTCCACTATTTAGAGGAAGTGGGGGAATGAAAAAATGAACAATATCAAAATATATCAAACAAAAGGTATGTACAATGTATATAGTTATATTATTTATGTGTATGAACATACTTTTATGTTTTTATTTAAAACTTTAGCTTATTTATAATAATATTTTGATAACATTTCAACAGATACACCGAATAAGATGATCATTACCTATGACGGATAATATAAATTGTACTAGTATAACAATATGTTAAAATGTACATTGAAATAAAATATATGTAGATAATAATTACGATAAAATGTATCAAAATTTAGCCATAAAAGTGTCTATTATTTAAAATGACCCATATTTAGAGATTTTCCTATAAATAAGTAGTAAAAATATACCCATCATAAAAACATAATGGATAATTTGCTAAAATTTAGCTATTACAACAGAAGACATGTGACATTTTGACATGTCATTAATATTATTTTATTTACCTTTAGAAGTTGTAATTGGGTAATAGGAAAATGTAATAACAACTATCAATATTTAATATGTCAATCAAAAATTAAATTAATTTTCTATCAATAATTATTAATAATTTTAACCCTTGTTCAATCATCACCTTAATGTTACTTGATGCATTTAATTATTTATAATTATTGGATCTTTACTTAAAACTCCTACATAATTTTAAAATGGGGACAAAATTATTATATAAAAGACCAACAACAGTTGACACCAATCAGTTCACCACCTTTCTGCAAACCATATATACACTAATTTAAACATTCATTCAAGGTATGTAATTTTTTTAATTTTAAGCCATAGTATTATAAGGATGGTACTTTAGTTTGATATTTAAAAATTGTATTTGATTATTACTTAGATTTTACAACTTTTAAACAATTTTTTTTATACTATTTAGAATAAAATGAAGATCACAGTATACTTAAGTGTACTCCTCTTGACAATAGTTATCAAAACTGTAATGGTCAATTCTATCCTACAACTACCACCACAACAATATTGTGGTTCTAAATTGGCAGACATAATGCAAATTGTATGTAATAAAAAGTACAATGGACCAACAAATGGAAAAAAACGAAATGAGATTGGTAAGTCCATAATATGTATTTAAACTAACCTATAAGAATAATAAGTAATTAAATTCAAAATAAAGTCATTTTTGTTAATTCAAGTATTTATGAGTTATTGTACAAAACGTACAAATTTTTAAAACTTTTAATAAAATAAAATATATCCATATAAATTTAAACATAATATAATTGTAAAAAAAATAATTAAATTCTAGCATATTTTAGCTTTTTAAATATAAATTTAAATACAAATATTATGTAAAATATTATTACTAACTTTTTTTTATGCACTTCAATATATTGTTAAATGTTACTTTGATACTTGCTGTTACACAAAATATTTATAATAATGTTATTTATGATATTTCAAAAATTATTGATTATTCAGTATTGTTGTGAATTGTATTCTAATTATATTATCAAACCAAATGATAAATGATACCTCAAACAATGTCTTATAACTTAAAATGAAAGAACTAAGTTTTATTTAAAAATTATTTCTTAGTGAAAGGTTTTAACAATTATTTACTTTTAGTTCACTGAGAAGATTATAAAACATTTTAAGATGATTTTGTTCTAATAGAATTGTAACAGAGAAAAAAATGTATTTATTAAGTACAATATTCAACATTTGATTATTAAAATAATAACTTTAATATTTTATTAATAGATTCAGATGCATGGGATTACAAAGACCTAGAAGACTATAATGCAATTGACTACCCATACCAACCAAGGCAAGAAGCAATGTTATTTATGCCCACACGTATAGTACGCTCTTCTAAAAGAACTATCATTGATGAATGCTGTCGCAGACCATGTTTAGTAGCTGAATTAAAAACTTATTGTGCTAACTAAGATTAATAGATTTAAATGTTTTTAAATGCTAAATAAAGTTTAAATACTATTATATAAATGTAATATTTATTAAAATCCATACCTCATCAGGCTCCATTGGGATGATTGTGCATAAAGCAAATATGAAAGGATGAACATATTTCATATATAAATAATAAGTAGCAACAGCATCTGACACTGAATAATTAGAAAGTACTTGAGGTTCATCTGTTGCTAGTCGACACATATCTTCTGGATCAAGCTCAACAGGGTCATAACGTAATTTGGCTTTAGCAACAGCTTTTAAATTTTGTGATCCTACTGGAAGATAAGAATCTCGTTTTACCCAACTGAAAAATTAAAATAGTCAATATTATAACATAAAACCTTAACAAATTATTGATAACGCCTACAAAAATACTCTTAAATATCTTAATATTGAATTCAAACATCAAAGTTTTAACTTGTAGTAAAAAAAATTGGATGTTTTATTAAAATACTTTCATATATTTTATTTCTATATGTATTACAATTTTAAATTTTAGAAACCTTGTTTAATCTAACCTAACCTTGTTTAAAGACATTATTCATGTTAAAAAATAATTTTTACAAAATAATATAAAACAAATATATAGTTTACCTATATTTAATTAAACATAAACTTAATTTGTTTCCTACCATAAACAATCCATATGCATAGCTGGGCGACAACTATATACTCCAGTTGGATTTTTAGAAAATCCTATTTCTTGTGACATATTTAAATCGTGAACTGCTGCTCGAGTTTCTACAAATGGCCAATCAAAAAAGTCACCGTTGTATGTTACTATTATATGAGGGCGAACCTCCATTACGTGCTCAAAAAAGCGATTTATCAAAGCAGCTTCGTCAGGTTCATTAAAAACAGTGAATAAACCTAAAATTTACATATATTAGAAATCATAATAACAGTATTTACAGTGAAGCTAGTGAATTACCTTCAAATTCTGGCGTTGGTGTGTACTCAAAATCAACAACATCTGCAGATATAATTTCCCGATTATTAATTAAATATCCTTGACCATCAATCATATATGAAATCATCATAATTTGATCAGTATTTGCATCAGGAAATTTAAGTGGAAGTTTTGTGGTTTCAATATCAAATGCTAAGACAATCATATCAGGACGGTCTATAATATCATCACGGTGAGTAAATATAGCTTGGTTATAAGGTCCACGGCATTGAACTGTATACCACAATCCAGTAAATATTTTTAGATCTGTAGATACTCGGACATGATATACAACATCATACTCTCTAGAAAAATACTAAATATTTTATTATATTTTCATATAAAACCAAGTTTTTCTTATAACAATTAAAAAAAAATATTGTAAAATCAATTGATTATAATTGAAATAAAAACATTTTTTATTTAAAATATTACGATTTTTATATGATAAAATTATATAATTAGTAGTTAATAAGTGAAGTATAAAATGAATTTAAAATTTTGTGAGTATAATAGTAAATTCTTAATAATATATCAATCATATTTATTATACATATAAATATAAAATAATTTAATGTATAACCTGATATCAATTATATTTTCCATATGATCAACTTGCTTCTTTGATGTGGCTACTTCAGATAAATTAGCTAAAGATTCTGTCAACATTTCTGTGTAATAGGAATTATTTTTTAGTGCCATTCGATTTTTACGTACTGCTGGCATTATAGCTTGGCGCATTTTATTCATTTCAGTAACTGTCGCAAATGAAATTTTTATATATCTTTGTTGTAAACCAATAAGATGATTTGGCTAAAAACATAATATTAGAAACGATAAATAAAGATAAAATGGCTATGAATTATAATATATACATTCATCCAATAATTACCAAGTCTAGGTCTTCTTTCATTACAGTGTCAATACTTGTAAAACTACCAGCAAACTTTTTACTTATATAAGCAACAACTTCTTGAACATATTCTTTTTTAGCTAAAAGATAAAAATAAGGTTGAAATGGTTGCGTGACTCTAAATCGAGATCCATCATCTTGTATAAAATAATAATCAACAGCAGCTACCAAACGTTTATCTTCATCAACAATTTCCGTCTACAAAAAATATTATTAATTATCATCAGTAATAACTTATATCAAAAAATATAATGCTTTTAATACAAATACTATTTACGCTATGCATGTTGATGAGATAACCAGTATGTTCTTGGTAATCTTTAACACGAACAAAACCATATTTATTGTCAATTAAATCATTTTCTATGGATTGTTTCAACCGAACGTCATTGGAATCTTCTTTAAATTGACTTAATAAAAAAATATTAAAAATATAAAATTAAAATTAAATGCATATTAATATATTATTATACATGACTTATAAGATCCATAGTTATGTACATACTTAAAATATGACTTCTCTAAGGGTTTAACAAAACGACCTGTATTTGCAGGAGCCATATTTGCATATTACAATTTAAACGATACAAGCCCTGTCAATACACAATATTAAAATACTAAATTACTGAATTAGCTAAAAAAAATATTGAAATAAACTATAAAGAATACATTTATTATAGACAATTACTATTATAAATAATTTTATTATTATGATAATACATTGAACAAATTGGCGGGAATTATTATCATGGATGAAACATGTTTTATTGATAACATTTTGATATTGGGCGGGAAAAAGATAAAATATGAAACTATAGACACAAAAATAATATTTAATTCATTTATATTTTCATTAATTTTGTTTGTATGAATAAAGTTTTTCATGTCACAAATTTAATTAGTTGTATAATAAAAAACTACAGCTCATGTTTTTTTCAATATTTCCTTGACATATTTTTTATTTAAAATTTGTAAATCGTTTGATAAAAACGTTTAATTTCCATCGCTAACAAGTAAACAGAAATGTTGATTTTTATATATTTATATAAATTAGTTATCAACTGATTTGGGTTAATACAACTTAATTTAAAGTTATTGGTTAAAGTGATTGTTTAGAAAATCGTATTTATTTGAGCCTCCTTTGTTTCTGAAATATGTTCTTCATTTTTATAGTTTTGAACGATTCCAACAGCACTATTAGTACTTTTAATAAATTAATCTACTTGTAATAATTTAATTATATGATTTTGAAATTTATAAATTAATAAGACAATTTCTTGAGAATATAATTATATACACATAATTTCCAAATCTAATGTATAAACCGATATTCTTAAATCGAGTTTTTATTAGCATAATATAAATAGTTATATAGAACTACAAATATTTTCTAAATTTCTTGAACTATTCTTTAGCTGCTGATCACTAATCTAAAATCTAGTAGGTACTCTATTAACTTTCAAAAATATTATACCTATTACCTAGACACCTAGTTAAGCACTTATATTTTTTAGTTTATTTTGATTTTTTGGCAATCTGATGTATAAATATAAAGCATAAATACTACCTGCCTATAGACTATATATTATATTACATTCTTTAAAATTATTGGTAGCAGTTATATTTTGTATTGAAACATTGGCAGTTATAGCTATTTTCGATGGTTCATACAATGTCAACTATATAAATATCAAAGGATATTTACTTTTAAAACGTTAGGCTACTCCGTTTTTTTTTTACCTAGAATAGAACACTGACACTATCACTCACCACAAATAACACCAATTCTGTTGAAGAAATGTCTTATCAAAGTCACATTTATGAAAGCATACCTACTCGGATAGTCGGATAAACTAGACATTTATTAACAATAATCAAAGCTACTTAATTGATTATCAGGCTCAACGTGATCAAACAATTTAAATACAGAGTTGTCATTAAATATTAAAGATTATATATTTATATGATGACATAATATGATTAGCGTGAAAGAAAGCTTCCTCCCGCATTGTGATATACCTTACTTAATTATTTATTTATTAGTTTATCAGTTGGTGACTGGCGAGGAGGGTTATCTGGAATAAAAAGGGAGGTCATGTTTTTTTTTATTAAAGGGTTAATATTGATGATTAATTTATAATAAAAAAATGTCTAATAAAGTTTTACAAGATCATTAACATTCATAGTTTGTAAATCTCTGTATAATGGCGTAAATATTTAATAATATATTATGTTAACAAAATATCACGAGACACCATAATATGGAGCGATATATTTTGGAAGTTTGGATGGATGTTAGATGGTTTAGTAAGTTTAGTTGGACCACAAATTTGTAAGTACGCCATGTATACGTATATTACCAAACTGGGTTAATTATAGGATACAACCTAGTGTGAAGTACTGAGATTTAATTTGAAATTTAAAAGAAAATAAATAATATTATAATATAGTCTAGAGTTAGCTATTTTTCTCTTGGTATGAACTATGAAAATTAAATTTCTAGAAAAACTATTTGTCTGGAGTTATTCCAAAATAATTGGTTATGCTTATGTTTTGTACAAGACTTTTATGGCTCGGAAATCAAATGCACTGGTACAATAACTAGATATGTCAATATTTTATTTTTTAGAAAATTATAAAACACATTTTGAGAAATTGGTAATTTCTCAAATATAGGTATTAGATACTGAAAATACCGGATACCAGTAATTAACTCATATCGTTTTTTACCAATGTACCAAAAATACCGATAGCCCTAAGTTATTCAAATGTTAATGTATAACTATAATTTTTATGTGTATTTGAATATTATCTAGGGCCAGATCAAGGATAGATCCGGGGAGCTATAGTCTCTGGTGACCTAGCCCCCCACAGATATATTATTTCTTTCTATTAAAATCTAAATTTATTTTTTCATATTGTCGTTTTATGTATCAAATAATCAATAATTTATTTATTACGTTGATTACCTTTACCTATTTTTATGCAAAAATGTTTAAATTATAAATAAAGTACCTATATTGTATTATAATTGTATTTGTGTTTTAAAAAAAGTGTTGGACCCCACCCAGATAGAGGCAGTGTGCGTTACACTGTTACAGTAGTACAGTTTGTAGAAATACAAGACCATTAACCACGGATTTAGAATCCCATCAACGATTTTTCTATTAAAATATTTTCATAACATAATATTTTTTTCCCATACGCAATGCAAATTTATTCTTTGATATCAGTGACGACAGTGACGTATTTAATACTTTAATATTTATTGCAATAGTGCATTCAAATATAAAGTATAAGAACTACTTGACGTACCCGATTGGCTCATTATTACGGTAAAAAAAAAAATTTATTTTGTAATTATTTATATCTCCTATATATTATAATAAAGACTAGACGTAACTGATTGTTACATTGGTTATATGTATAATATTATATAATAAATAATTATAATATATTATAAATTTAACCTATTTATAAACAGGGTTATGATTTTTAAGTGAATGAATTAAAAAATATATATATAAAGATGTATATATATTCTTACTTACAGATGTACGTAGATATTAAAATGGAATTAACTTAGAAACTTAATCTTGATTTTTTTTTTTATACATTTTTTTTACCATTTCATGTTTAGTATCTAACAATTCATTACAATAATTTATTGAAAGTTATGGTAACAGTCAACAGAAGTAAGGTAATTGATGAAACCGGCCAAAAAAGAGTAGTATATAGGATTCTATATAATGTCAATACGTTTTAAATAACTAATAATAATAATTAAGAAACGATATAACACGTATTTGCTTAATTTTGTTAATGACATAACGATAAAGTATTTGTAAGTTTTAACTTTTAAGTAACTAGATCTTGTATCAATAGGTGATACAATTATTTATAACATTTTTATTTAACTCAAAAAATAAATAATGATTTATGTAATGTTTGAAAATCTAGATTGTACCTATCTGGACAATAAATTCACCGTGCTACAATTCAATGTACCTATCTATTTTATTTAATATTTGAAATAGGGTAGGTATTAATTATTATTAAGGATAACTTTTTTTTTTTGTTGGACGCTTATTTTTTTTTTATTTATTGTTTTAAATATTTATTATAGGTACCTATATATAAATGTATAAAATAATTTAAATAATTTATTCTTTATTCAAAAAATTAACAATTTTATGCTTTATAAATTTTTGGCTAATCTTTCTCGAAAAATTGACACCTGGTGAATTCGCTAAGTGCAGTGAATAATTTATGATCCATTTATCATTCTTCATAATCTGTAGGATAGTTCTGTCTACACCAAAGCACCAACACTATTAATCCAAATTATACTATGTTCTGTGTATTATTTTGCAAACTATTTTATGTTATCTGTATTATAATAATAATTATATTATGTATGTTTCTTTTGTAAATCTACCTTTTTAAAATTGCCCTAACGGAACGCATTAATAATAATAATAATAATACTCGTAACATTACAAACATAAAATATTGAGATAAATGATTTTGTTTGGATTTTCACTTTTTGATTGAATAATATTATGTACAGTTGTTTCTATAAACTAGTATTCACATTAATCAGAATTCACTACATAATATATATATTCTGTTTATACAATTCCAACGTTTGTTTGTTCGATATCAAATTTTCCATACATTTGTCCATCTCCAGGTACATATTAACTAAAAAAACACCTTTTTGCATTTTGAACGAAATATGGCACTAATTTTTATAGACACTGTTTATAGAAAAAGTTATTTTGATCTCAAATATTAAGAACAGTATCAATAGTGGTACATTTTATCTGATTTGTACTTTTAAGGGATACCTACTTTATAAGAGAAACAAAGTAGAATATAATTTGTATGTCACACCAGTGATTATGATAAAATAAATTGTATTGTAATTAAAAAATGAATATCTATAAACATCAGAGACTTAAAATTTTCATCAAAATATTTATGTTTGCATTTGTTATTGACATGATAAAATTTTCAAAATATTTTCACTCTCTTAAGCTATTTATTATAGATATTTATAATAATGTTAGGCTCATTTTTTTTTACTAGTATATGATATAATTTTTGTTCGTGAATGTAAAACTTTTAACTTAAAATTAACGTAGGTACCTCTTATAAGTTGTCTTTACAGAAATAAAAAATATTGAATATGCCAAAATCAATAATTTTTTTTAAACATATTTTGACGAAGTTAATCAAAATCATTATCTAAAATTTTATTTTTTTTAAATTTGTTGTAGTTAAAATTTTGGATTTTTATTTATTTATTTTTTATATGTTTTGTTTACAAAGCGAGATTTATAAATTTACCTATACTTGTTCATGAACTTTCGTACTCGTCGTAGTGTAATATAGAATATGAATAACTAGCCTTTTTACGTCTATACGCTATCAGACAATAAAACTCTTAATACGATTTAAATAGTGAGGTTTTACGATTATATGAATATTGAATATAGTTTGTTAAATTAAAATATTTTTTAAATAATAAATAGATAAAATATTTTAATAAATATTAATCACTCCAGTGAAGCTGATAAATATATATACTGCATATTACACACGTCATGATATGTTTATATATACATAATTTATAATTTGTTTTAGGTACGCTTATATTAAAAATAAAAAACACTCAACAATTATGTATAATTGTACATACGAGTATGGGGTGTAATAAAGACATTATTATTTCTGGGACTTGGGACTGAGTTGGGAGCCACTAACAATTTTATGTTTGAGTGAAATCTGGCAAGTTCATTTTCCTAGTTTATGCACTTTTTTCACTTTTCCGGTATGCTGTCTCATCAAGGGAAAAAGTACCTACCAGAGAAGTAAAATCCTCTCTGATGTTCTACTAAAGTAAATGCTCTATTCGATGAAGGATGTAGACATAGTCACAATAATTACACCAATGGCTGCAAATTTCATTGTAAAATGCATATATGTGTGTTAGAAAATGTCAAAAAATGCAACTGGGTGACACATGAAAAGAGTGGCTTTCAAGTATGCACTGACGGCGGTGACATAGGGTGCGACCGTAATGTCGAAGAGGGGAGGGATATATATATAGTAGCTGCTGGTGTACATTAAACAAAAGAAGTTTTTTTTTGTTCATTTTTGTTATGCATCTCCCCACTACTTTTGTCCACGGCGCGCACTGTTCTACGCCAATTATTATTATTTTTCACCAAACTATAAGACAAAAGCCAACTCCCTCCGCCTTGTCGTTAGAACACACGTAAGGGATTTTTTTATACATCATAATGAGGAGCGTTTTTGTGCGTGCTTCAAGCACCCGCCACTTATGCGCCTGTCACCGCGCTATAGAGGTCTGCCACCATCGCCATCACCACCACTACCACTACCATCCACCACTACAACATCCACCATCACATGGTCCACGCTATATACTTATTATACCTATCTACCTACATAATATAATGTGCAATAATATGTACAGCTCAAAAAAAAGGGGTGGAACGCAATGTATAGAGAATCTATTGTCCAATGTTGGGTATAATTAACATTATACGACGAAAGCACGAAATATAGAAATTTGTGGAACCAATGATTTACTTCTTCTAATACCTACAGTACAATTTTTAGAACCCATGGATTTTTATAGGTAGTAAAGGTATTACCACAGTAGTTCCGTTTTACACCTGGTTTTTTTAAATCCACTGGGCCGCCGCCTTATGTTCCTTCCTGTGAAAGACGTTACATAAGGAAGAATCAAATAGAATGGGACCAGTTTTTAGCTAACATCTGCCCTCTTTTGTTCCACCATCATCGAATGTAATAAAATAAAAACTGGGGGTCTTTTAATTTTGGGGGGAAATATCCGAGAGCCCTTGATGTGCGTATTCTTTTTATAAACTGCGCGTCTAGAAAACAGAAATGTAACAGTAATTTTAATCTATCGATCATTATTTTAACTCAAAAGTTGTGTGTACCTATATAAATAATAAATATCATAAGATATATTATAATATGTATTCAATAGATACAATCCATTTTCCAATATAACGTTTAAACCTAACATTATTATAATTTATAAGAATACCTAACTAACTTTACGAACTTATGTTATAATTTTTCATAAAACAATTATTTTGAATTTATACCTTACATTATGTACCTATAAATAGTATCTACACGTTAATAGTAGCGTATAATTTTAATCAATAATCAAAAATTCAAAACTAAACAAAGTAATAATTATAATATTATAATGTTGAATTATTGAATGTTGTTTAAATTAACACAATACCAAAAAAAAAATTACTTGAAAACTAGATCACTATGAATAATATTTTGAATGTAACTATGATTTAATATTTATTAAGTTATTCTAAATATTATTGAACAATTATTAATAATTATACTCGTATACAATATAATTAATAAAATGCAGGGATAAAAAATATTAATAACCTACCTACATACGGCCATACAATTTACCTATATACTACAGGATGATTATTTTATCGAATAACACTGATTATTTCAAAATGTTTTTGAAAATATTTTTTTACATAATTTTCAGTTAAAATAAAACTACTTAAAAAAAAAAATATATATTTTTTTAATATTTTGTATTATTATAATTTTATTAGTATTTTATTGTTTTGAATGATAACAAACATTTTTAATTGAATATTTTTCAAAGTATTCCGATACATCAAAATCGAAATATATTTAAGTATCTTAAAGTTTAGGTGAACTGTGTGGAAGAGGTAGGGGGTATCACCAAAATGTTAGACTAAAACGCTTATCTAAATTTTAAATGAATTGTAAACTACTCGTCTGAATTTTAATTTGTAGGTATGTTATCGTTATGTACCAAAATACTTCAAAAATACTTTACTTCAGAATATGAAATTAAATTTTTTTTGTAATTCAAAAAAGCAAAAATTTAGAAAATTATTATAATGATAAAAAATATAATTTTTTTTAAAAATTGTCCATTTCAACTGGAAATTAAACAAATTTTTTTTAAAAAAACGTTAATAGGTATATTTTGAAATAATAAGTGTTGTTTGATAAATTAATCACTCAGTTTATAATTTGTAGATACTTTTTAGGCAAGCTGAATATTATTTGATTATTTTATATATAGGTACCGGTACCTACTATAATAGGTACGCGTGACTACTGACTATATTTACTATTTAAATATTATTTTAAAATAAAATGATTGAATAATTCAGAATATTATATAATATTGTGAATATATATAAATGTGTATAATTAATACGTTATACATATTATTATATTAATACACTTATACAGTTTACACTTATTACGAAGATTATATATTATAATCTATATAGATTATGGTTTCCTCAATACGGAAATGTAGAAACAATTAAAATAAAAATGAAATAGCATTAGAAATATTCAGGTTAAATAATTTATAGCTGTATAGTGTATAGTTTAAGCCTACGTACAAATTCTTAAATCAAAACAAATTGATTGAAATTTAGAATATCTAACACTTTTCATATAATATATTATTACATAAATATAATGATAGTGATTAAAAATATAGTTAAAAATTTTAAATTAATACCCAATTGATTTTATAGTTCTACTTAGTTTAATAATTGTGTGTAATTTATAATATAGGTACATAGTCAATCCTCATCTAAAATACTAAGTAGATACAATATACCAACAAAAACAATAATTATTGTTGGAGATTGAAGAACATTTTTTTTTAAACATTCAGACGATAGATACGAAAAATAAGACAGACCACAGACGACAGACATATTATAGAAAAATGAAAACCAATACATCTAAAATGACTTGAAAAGTTGAATGAAAAGTTTTTTTTAAAACTATATATATTCTTCAAAATTATATATTATAGTTAATAAACCTTAAAATAATACTTGGTTATACATGAATGGAGTTAGATATAGTTATAATAATGCAGTATATCTATTAGAATATAAATATAATATACCTTAGGAGTTAGGTTTGTCTTCTTATAAGAAAATAAAAATGCAAACACTACAAAAAATACGCATAAATATCTTGAAATCTTACAGACTACAGTAGATTTGTATAATTATTGTTTTGGTATGCAGTCTAGAAATATAGACCTCGATTTTGAAGTGTTTCGTGTAGTTGATATAAGAATATTGCACAACCCATTATAATGTGACCTCATAAACATGTTGATTGTTTAAAAACGATAGCTATTTGCAAATTATTATTTATTTATAATATGTCAATTGTTAGTTGATGTTTTTGATAACTTCAAAAAATTAGAAACTGATTCTTAAATTCTAATTCTATATAATTCAAGTGGGTACCTATAAAATTATAATTTTTAACAATATGGATAACCAGATAGGTATCACTGTAAAAGTATTTCTTAATGTTAAATGTCCTAAATATTGTAATGTATATTATATTATTGAAATACGATATTATGCATAATAATAATAGTATAATTCATTCTATACTTCCATCATAGTTCCACAATTTCACAATTTCACGTGTTATATTTCAATAAAATTAGAAGATGACAACTTGCAAATAAATATGTTTGTATACAATATACATACATAATATAATATAACAATGTATATTATATATTATTTATTCACATAGGTACTATAGTACACATAAGTTATAACTACAAATCTATAACACTGTAGTAAAGAGGATGCCACGCCCGACAAGTGCATAACATATTATATTGTCGTAGCAAATTTAGTATACTTATAGCAGTTAACACGTTTAGCTTCATTAGTTTTAATATTAGTGAGAAGTAATCTATTATCAAACTTAAAGGTAAGAACATTATTTGTGTTTGTACGTCGAATTTTTACAATATTTAAATTTTTAAGAAAATTCTGAACATTTTTATGTCGCTATTATATTTAACATAAACGCAATGCAATTACATAATTCAATTAAAAATTGAAACCTAACCTAACTTAACCTAACTAGTTTGGTCAGTAAATGCACTCTAGTAACTAAACTAACAAAGTTAAACGAGAACAGCTGAGCTTAAATTTGTTGTGCACTTATCTATAAGACAGAGACAACAAATACGGATATTATTTAAATTATTTTCGCTTAATTCTAAATGCATGCATTTAATTCAATTATTGTATACTACTATACTTCATATACTGTATATTTCGACCAGTAAAGGAAAGAGTACTATACATTATTTATAAGTATAATTAAAGATAAATATAACTAGTAAACTGTACTATAATATTGTATAGGACATGGAGAGAGTGTATAGCTGTTATATACACTTATTATGTTATTTAGATATTAAACAAATATCTGGTATTATTTAATAATCTTTCTTTACACGTCATATTTGAATTGCTAAACCTAAGACTAATCACTAAATATAGGGAGATATTATTAGCCAAGCAAGATTTTTTATATAAATATTAAGTACAATATACGAGTTCAAAATTATAATAAAAATATAATATACACCGTATAGATACAAGTACGTGTATGAATATAAATCAAAAACAAATACAGCTTATATATTATGTCGATTAGATAAGAAAACGCCGATTAAAAAAACATAGTTGCAAGGTTAAAGGCTTAGATCATGTATGATCTAAGGTTAAAGGTAATAGGTAAACAGCTAACATGGAATAATAAAAGTAAAAAAATGTATATACCTATAATAGGCAATAGGCACTGTAATATAATATTATTATGCTTAAATACATTATTAAATTAATATGATGATATGTAAAAAAAGTGTTAGATTTTATGAGAGTATAATATGAAATATTCACAGGAAATGTACTGTAGGTATAGTATATATTATTCTTGCTGGTTAAAATTTCAAATAATAGTTTTGCTGCACAGTAGGTGCTGTCAAGTGTATACCTCATAACTAAATAATTTACTGTAATTATGTAGGTATGTGTACAATTTGAATTCAATGATAAATCATTGCAAACGAAAAACGATTCCGAGCGAAGACGGTCTATACCAGCCTATCTGTATAACTAAATATATTTCATGATATATTTATATTGCAAAGAAAGTAGTTTATTTTACTAATAGCATTGATTTACTAATAACTTTGATAATATTATAAAATCAATAGAAATACAATAGGTTAATTTAATTTTTGCCGATTCTATGTATTTTAATAGTATTTAATAGTAATTAATAATAGGTACCCTAAATATGTTAAATTACTCACGAATAATATTTTTAATTTACAACAAATTAACTAAAATTGTAATTTATAATATTCTTCATTTAAATATCTAATATTGTACAAAATTTAACTTCAAATGATACACAAAAAAAAAGTTGTGTTTATATGTATGTGGTAATAGTCTGAATTATACTTATAATAAATCATGTACTAAATATTCAAGTCTTAATAGCTATAAAAATTTAACATTTCATACATTTTTAACTACAAAATAATTTGAAATTTTCGTGAATTTAACGAATTTTGTCATAGTTTGTTCACGGACTTCAAAATGTTGTGTCTACGTAACTTTATATTTTTAAATGACTATAATGATAATCAAAAAGAAACGTACCTATTCATTTTCAAGAATTTTAACTGAATGTAATTTTTTTATCAATATTTATAGAAAATAAAAAAATTGAAAATTTTAATGTTTATATGTTATATAGATCAAAAGAGTAAAAATATTTTGAAAATTATACAATGTGTATAATCATGTCATCTCTACATCGAGGAATTCTAGTTAAAATATTTGATAAAAACTTCATGTAATTACAATTATTTTCTTCTGAATTATTACAACAAAATAAGAATTTAAAAATATCAAAGTATAGGATTTAACATTTAAATAGTCACCTTACAATTAATTAAACTCCCGAAACGCGTACCTACCGAATTAATATTAACGAATAATGGAAATTATAATATGTGTGTTATAATAGGTTAGTTCATTATAGTTGCGGGAAGGAAGGGGGCTTGAATTTATATAATATATCTGTATGTATGGTAAATACGTAGTTGGTTAAAATAAATTTAACTGCTAAAGGATTGCGAAGCATAAAAACACAAAGAAACAAAGAAATTTTGTGCAATAGAAGCTGTGGATTGATCGTAACACTTAAAAAAAGAAGAAACAGACATAAACCCATAGTGATATTCCAATCTATAGCATTAGTATGCAATATAAATGTTGACCCACCAAGCATGCTTACTCCTCTTTATTCATTTTTAATTAGGTAGTTATATCCAACATCTAATTTTTGGAATTTTTAAATATATATACACAGACCATATTTTCAAATTCGTGAGATTTTTAAACTACTCAAAATGTCCTGCAGTGAAAATACTAAATTCTGTTTTTTTTCCAAATGATACCCTTTGTACTATAAATTATTTAGTTAATAATGTTTCTGATAATCTTTATACATAAAAATCAAAATTCCAACAATTTTTGAGTTATTTAACTTTGTATAGATTTACATTATACTTGTATGTATAAATTACAAGTACAAATTAACTCAAGAATTTGAAAATATCGTCTACTATATACGTATATTTAAAAATTTCAAAAAATCGGAATTTTAATAAGTTATATTAAATGAAAAAGTGGGGATGAGGTGAGCATGCTTGGTGAATTATTTAATGTATAGTGTACATTAACACATACACAACCACAGTAGAAACATGGAGTCATGGAAGAATATGAATAAATAGTAGATGCCTGTTTCTGCGAGTGCAGTAATCGGTAATAAAATATTACGAATAAGTGGTTCACAAAAATATATAATTATAGGGTATTATTTTTAGCTTATTGTAAAACATAGCTTTAACAAAAAATTTGAATTAAGTACTAATGAATTCAATTTTTTAACTTTTTCATTGCATTTTTGATTTATATTAGGTTTGTTTTGATTTTTATCTGTCATTATCTAATTTTTTATTAATTCTTTCGATATTTTTGGTAATATAGAAATATTACCGAAAATATCGAAAGAATGTAAACTTTTTACTACATTTTTTTAATTTCCATCTAATAAACTTTTTACACATTTTGAAAACATTACATAGGCACGCAGTAGCGGATACGAGGGGGGCGATGCGGGATCAATGCGGATGCCCGTCGAAATTTCGTCAGCTAAAATTTGAAATAATAAACATATATTTAGGTAAAATATAGAGTATGTACAGGTATGATAATTGTCGGTCGGTACTCGTCCAATATGCTTTATCTACCGTAAATATTTTATCTAGCGTTATCTTATGATAGTTTAGTATGATATCTACCATAAATCTTATGGTATAATAAACTTAGATATATTATATATACTTTATCATTTTGCAATTAAATGATTAAGCTTTTATCAAAATCCCAAATTGTATTTTATTTATACATCTTTATAATTTATCATAGGATTTATACGAAAAAAAATTAGTGTGTGTTTGTGAGTCGTGTCGATCATATATGGTTTTATTGTGATTTTTTTATTTATTAATTATTAGTACGAGTTCGTCAACTATGAGTTATTTATATCGACACATCACACATAATTCAAAATGAAGAGATGTGCACAATTTTTTAAAAATACGTGGTATATTACCAACTGACTAAACATGTACCAAAATTAAAAACCAAACAATTTGTGGTGGTGAGTTGAAAATAGTTCTGAAAAATGATTGTCTACATCACAATACGAAATTATATATTATCTCGTGTGAATATCTCAATATAGTTTTCAAGAGAGCTAGCTCCCTATATACAGGGCCAGATTTAGGGGAGGCTGAGTGGGCTGCAGCCCAGGGGCCCCCAAAATTGTATGATATTTAAATTAGAATACAGGAAAAATATTATGATGATATTACTTATACTATTTATACTCGATTTGATTGTTTTTGTAATTATTTATTATTAAATAAGTAGTTAATTGTTACTACTACTAATTAATATGATAATAAATGTAATTTAATAAGTAAAAAATATATTTCCGTATTTATGTGTGTAAGGGGCCCACATAATGTATTCTGTCCAGGGGCTACCACATACCTAAATAGTAAATCTGCCTATACCAAAATAATTTTCTCCGTTCTTTGTAGGTACTTCATTTTTCTAAAACTGTGAACTTATTTCTGATTACATTAATATTAATAAAATTATATAATATGAATGATTTTCGCATATATTTACATTTACGTGTATCTACTAATAAAAAAGGTTACATTTTAATAAATGTATGAGTATACTATTTTTTTATGTTCTTAAAAATATAGGTGGTTAAAGTTACGTATTCATAATTCTTATCAGGGCGTCGTACTCCAGAACCCGCATGTGTTGTCACTGTCTATATTATAACGCACAATAGTACATTTTACGCTTCGAATAATCCATTTTACTTTGTCTTTAAAATTACAGTAATTTTACTTGAAATTAAATAGTAAAGATATTACTTAGAGCTCTAGCTCCACCAATGATTTGCTTGATATTTTAATTTGAAAACTAATTATAGGCATTTCAAAATTTTAAAATACTCATAAACTTGCATAAAAATAATATTATCACAAAAGCCCATAAAAGGTTTTAAAAAATATTTTTACCTTCAAGTGTAATAATTAGTCACCAATAAAATATTAAAAACAACACAGTAAAATAGATTATTCTGAATGTACAATTTATCATGTAATGCATAATGCATTACTATTATTATTAGATAGAGCCATAATACTTGTGGGTACTATAAAAACGTCTTGCTGAAATATATTTATAAAAATAAATTACTAACTAGTATAATATTTTATAATGAGAAACTTAAAATTATAATATTCTAAGATCTCCTCTCCCCCGTGAATTACAAATAGTCAATAGATCTAGAATCTAAATAGATATATTGGAAACCGACGATCCTCGCCGCAGCAGTAGTGATAAGTTTATGTATATATAATATATAATACATAGTATGTATGTAAATAATAATACTTTAATACATAATTTATATAAGCACGCAAAAGGTTAGTGGTGCGGGGTGCTGCTATTTTACCGGTTTTATTTTTTTTTCACTAACTCTCGCTGTCGCCCTTTCCACACCCCTTTTTGGCTTCTCGTGCGAGCGAACTCCGAAACACTATACACGCGCGTCACTATACATAGTGTATTATAATATAGCTGCGAATATCCCCGCCACCGACGACGACTCCGGAACGCACTGCAAACAAAAGGTCTGCCAAAAGGGATCTCGGCGCACACACATACTCTCCCCCATAACAATAATAATAATAATAATATATATTGTGTAATATGCGCGCGCGCGCGGACCCGTGTGTAAGCGGCGTACGATTTTTCGGCGGGTTCTCATATACAGGGTGATCAGCCATGCAAGCTCATCGCTTCTTTCTTCCTTTAATAACGCATTTATTCAAATTCTAATTTGATTGGAATTTTCGAGTATACTTAATACTTTTAGCCTACATGACATTTTTTAAATTCTCAAATGTTTCGTACCATGAAAGTGTCCTGTGACAACACAATCATCTGTTTGTTTTTCAAATGAAAACATCCCTTTTTTAGCGAATTGTTAATAGATATATTAAATATATATTTAATATTTATTTTTTTAAATATATATTTATTAGATATATTAAAACTATATAATCCTTAAAAATGGTTTACAAAAGTATAAACATAATATATTTACATATTATATGTAATATTTAGTCTAGTACTTACTCCCATTAGTATGAACTATAATCTTAATTCTTATTATTACCTAGAGTATAACGTATAATAACTACTCATTTGAATTTGAATTTCGGTACATTAAAATTTCTAAAAAACATCATCTGCTATTTACAATAAAAAAGCGGTTGAACTCATTTGAAAAATAAATGCACGCAGGACACTCCTTGCTTGTAGACTGTAGTATAAAAATCAAAGTAGGTACCTAATTAAAAGTGCGGTTTTCTTGTATAATCCGAAAAAATGCATTATTTAAATAAAAAAAGGGGGTGAGCACGCTTGATGAATCAACCTGTATAACATATGATATGCGTGCGATCGCATATTTCAGTGAGTGTGTGTGTGTGTGTGTGCGCGCGCAAAGAACAAGAAGCGATGGATAAATAATAATAATGAAATGATGATGAAAAAAATAATCGACATTATTTTCCCGCCAGTCGATTGTCGCCGTTGCCCGTTGGTCCGAAACTCCCACCGAAATGCGTCCGTCGTCGGGCGCGCTCCGGCGGGTGTGTGGGTTCATTCATCAGGCACCCGGCACCGATCGGGCGAGTCGTCCGGCGGCGGCGGCGTGTGCTGAAGGAAAAGCGAGCGAGAAAAGAAGAGGAGAATAAAAACCTTAAAAACCGATCGCGCGTGAGTGTGCGCGCGCCCGCGGTGTGTGCCGTTCAGTCGTAGTCCGATCGTTTCCGTCGTTGTCGTCGTCTGCCGTTTTTCTCTCCCTCGACTCATCGTTCATTCGTTCACGGCGGCGTTGTCGTTAGTGGTGGCGTTTACACCCCCCGAAGAAAGACGGCCATAGGATATCACGCTTATCATTGGTAATATTAAAATAATATATAAATAGATTTATTATAATATAATATATCCATGATACAATATAAATAGATAACGTCATAATAAAATATTAGATATACTAATAAGTAATAATATAATTTATGATCGCGAATTAATACATCGTTGCGAATTCGAACCAAAATCTACGATATTGTAAATATTTTATTAATTAAATTATTATTACCCATCATGTTATACTACGTAGTTTTTAAATTATATAATATTATGGTTTAGTTTATTAGCAAAAATTCATATTATATTATTGTACGTGTGTATAATTTCCCCGGTAAATATATTTTAATATTTTAAGGTGGTAGGAAGAGCTTGCCTCTGAGCGGCGCTGTGCATGCAACAACAACGACAACAATAGTAATAATAATAATAATAATGGCCCGATGCTCCGGTGGAATGTTGTGGATTATAAAAAAACCCCGCAGGGGGTGGGTTCGTAAATTGCATACATGTATACCTACATAGAATAATATAAGGGAAGTCGCGAGAGCACCGCAGTCTGTGATGTGTGTAGGTACCTTATTATAGTCCTACCTGCGGAGCGAAGTGGAGCAATGTATTATATTATTTCTTTCCTGAGCGCCACATACGTTTTATTATTATTATTATTATTATTTTTGTAAGCTATAATTTAGTTTTTCCGCGTGTAGAGTATAGTGAAACGCGTAAAATAAGTATTGTTAAATCAACACACAAGAGACGTTCATTTGCAGTGGGTGTCAAAATATTTTATTCATATAAATATATATTGTTTATGTTTTGTAAAAATAAAACGCGTTAAGTTTTAACAACGTGCTTTGTAGACTTGTAGCTGAGATTTTATCTAAATATTATACACGAGAGGTTAAAAAAATGTAAAATTAAAAAACACTTTAAAATAAATCTTTGTTATATTATCGTAAAAGTTTATTCAATAGGTACACAAAATTGATCAAATTGCCGTAAATGTCTAAAGCTATCGAATGAAAAAGGACTTTAAAATACGAAAAAACGTGAATTTTAAGTTTTAAATTTCATATTGAACACGTTGTACTAAGAAAACTGTCTTATATACACCAAACAAATAAAATCCTTATACTAATAACAATTATATACATTCCTATTTAATTAATACTTAGAATTTTAGATCACTATAGAAACTACTGAAAATTTTTTTTTTATATTTATTTATAGATTATTTTTAAATTTTAACGTACGGACCAAATAATTTATGTGAATAGATAATCAATCTAATCTTATTATTTTATTTAACTTTCATAAATAAACGACCTACGTTAGCTAATGTTATTTAAGAGCTATCGTAAAATCAAACTATATACCCTTATTGCCATCACTGTAAAACGGCGTTATAGGTTTTTGTTTTAGCAAATCGTACTATACGTTTATTCTACGGAATAAAGTTATTTAAACAGAAACGGCTAGTCATTGTATACTGAAATACATTGGTACATATCAAAGTACATAAATACATATCGATATTAGCCGTTAAATAAGTTCCGATGGCCTTGAGATATTTCAGTGGACATAATTGGTTTAATGCTGTTTTGTATATATTAGGTTATAAGGTCATTGTAAATGTATATATGGATATATATTTATGATCAAATCCAATGGAAATAAGAAAATTTGGCGATTTTTCTACAAAATATAGGCACATATACATATAATACATGATACCTATCACATATATACATAGTTAACTACAAAATATGACATACACGCGTTACATCAAACATTTTTTTTTTTATAAACGACGACAATAAATAGTTAGTTGTCTCTTGGTTAATCGTGTGTGCCATGAATTTAACGTCCACACAAAATATACGCGTATCGCGTTATATTATTTAATTTTGTCAGTAATACTGTAATTCAAATCAATAAACCATATCAATTATATCGTCATCGTAACTACATTCAATTTTGATACGGAGTGTACAATATTTAAAAGATTTACTAATTCATTTTATTTATCTAAAGATAAATAGCTGACAGTTAATGTTTTTTTTTATAAAATTAATTTAACAGTTGATATATATAGAGACTTACGAAACAAAACTAAATATTATATGTTGGTTCTTAAATCGAGTACAAATTTTCTTTTCGAATTTCTTTTTAACAAAGAAACAGAAAATACTAATATTTTATTAATCTATTTAACATATTTCCAAGGCTATTATATTTTATTATATTTTACAGTTAGACGAATCGCCTATCACAAGATTAGAACAATGAAAATAAGCGTTCAGTTAAAAATTTTCGCTAGATTTAACTAAAACAAAAAAGAAAGAAAAACGAGTTTTATTCATTGACCAACACACGAAGCCTTATAATATTGTTACCAGACACCGGTGGTATGAGACCGTAAGCCACCAGGTATCGGGTTTCGACAGTCGTCTTGCATTACCACGTGTTCCCACCCATCAACCCTGAGGAAATTGTACTCGCATGGTGAGTTTTAAGGACAGATATTTTAAAACAATAATAAAACCCAAGAATATAATATGATTTTTATGAATCAAGCAGACGGAAACAAATGAGTACCTACTGTTATATTTTATGCAACGTCGCTGCTGCACGCCTTTTCCCTCTGCAATAATAGACCATAGGTCATCATAGAACAAAACGATTTTGCGTATATAAGTCAAAGGATTCCAGGCGGACAAGCACAGTACTCACAAGACTCTTCTTTTGGACGTATCAAAGTGTATCTTATGTATGGTTTGTAAGACGAGAGCTGTGTATTCAGATTGGTAAACGTCGGTGAATACTGGTTTCGTATTGGTGCATAGAAGTATTTTTTGAACTTGTCTAGCACCATTTGAAACCAGTACTTATTGACGGGATGTCTTCTAGAAGAACTTATTCATTTAGTGGAGGTACCTATTAAGCTATATATTATGCATATATTTGTATTTTTTTTTATTATTATTATTTTATACTGTAATTTGTTTATTTTCTCATGATGCAGTTAAAAATTAAGAAGTACATATTCCATTTATATCAATACAAAGTGAGCTTTATTTATCATTTTATATAACATTTATAATCAGAACAAAATATCTATACCACATTCTAAACATACCTATAGCTCATATATTTGCATGGATTTCTTCATAATATTCAATATTTCTCTGGAAAAAAAAAGTTTTAATAAATATTATAATATATTGTGTAATTTGTATTATGTATTTATGTTTAAACAAAATTAATTTTCATCACTTATGTTATAATTTACAATTGTAAACTATTAAATTGTTATAAATACATTTTATATTTTCTTTTGGAAGTGTAAAAATATTTACTTTAATTTATATAAGTTTTTTATTATACTTCCAAAAATGTTTATTAAATTATCTATATCTTAAATATAAATAATAATAATATAAATTATAAATACAATTATTCTCCAAACCAATAGGAAACGATTATGAAGATTATTTCATTTATAAGTAATCTATTGTTTATTTTATAAATTTTTATTTTTATTAAACATACTAGTAAGAAAACCCTTAGATTTCGAAGGGATATTTCTTATTTTCTCATTTATCAGGATATAAATAAAATTGTATAAAAAAATATTTTAAATTATCAATTTTTTATCCATGATTAAATTAAATTATTTCTAATTGATTATAAATTAATGTTTACTATCCCTTTATTATTAATCTTGTAGATAAATAAATATCATTAGTTCGTTAAAAAGGTATTAACTTAAAATGTACATAGTCAAATTTTTGTTTTAATATTTAAAAAAAAGTTATACTTAATATATTATTAGTGTATTTTGTGTTGCACCTATAATAGAAAATAATTCAAAATTTAAAAATTAAAATATAACCTTTTATAAATGTATACATATTTTTATTTTAAAATGTATTTGTACATGTTTATAAAATAATTATAAGAGCTAAAATAATGAGCTTTAAATTCATAAAAATATTCTATTTATTAGAAATAATGTATACAAGCATAAAGAAAAGTTAGTATTATAGAATTGACCATAATATTTGAATAAATAATAACTAAGATTTTAATAAAGCTTTGTTCAGAATATTTTTTTAAAGCAATCAATAATTTATTTATAATTTAATATTACAAATCTTGTGTGAAGACTGAAGGTGAGTAAAATGTGAAGGTTGCCATATAATATTTAACTTTTTTATACTGTAAATATAGCAAGAAAAGTATAATAATGTTGTTTACTTATTATTTTATGTTTGGTAACATAAAATGTCAAATACTTTAATGATAATAATAAATATTAAAATTTAGTACTATCCTCAATATTAAATGGTATATAAGACAGTATTAGTCATAACTCATAGCTCATAAGTGAATAATGTGATTATAATACAATTGTGACAATATGAAATAAAAATAAAAAGTAGAAATTTGATCAAGACAGCATTTTAATGTTGGAACATAAAACTCAATGTTATTCAGAAGCTTTGTGATAATAATTTAAATCAACTTTCTAAATATTATTCATTGTCTTTTAAAGACAGAATTTCATGATATTTATTCATATTTCAAACCAATCTAGTTTTATACACTTAGTTTAGCGCAAAAATTTAATTTCTGGTAGGTAAATATATAAAGATGGTATTAAGAGGACGTCGCACCCGCATGTGTTGTCTCTGTCTTATACACGTACGACATAGTACAATTTTGTTCTCCAGTTTCAATAGCATGCTTTTAGTTTTGATATTAGAGTGAATTCACCTATTATTGAACTCTAAGGTAAGAACATTATCTGTGTTATCTCGTTGGTTTTTTACAATATTTTAATTTTTAAGTGAATTATGAGTATTTTGAAATATTTAATATTTTTCATACTCATAACTCATCTAAAAATTAAAATATTGAAAAAACCAACGAGAGAACACAGATAATTTTCTTACGTAAAAGTTTGATAAAAAGTAAATTCACTCTAATATCAAAGCTAAAAGCACGCTATTGTAACTGATGAACAAAAATTTACTATGTCGTATGTGTGTAAGAAGATGGAGACAACACATGCGGAAGCGATGTCCTCTTTAATTATAATTTTAATGATAAATTCTTTATATTATCATTATACATTAAATTATTTAAATTTGTTGAAATTTTAATCTAATTTTTAAAAAAAACTGTAAATATTATATCATAAAACAACAAAATTTAATTGACTAGGCAAATATTATAATAAAATTTATTAATCTATAGTATTATAAAATAATAATAGTAAGTATTCCAATTTGGGTAGTTTTTAGTTTGTATTAATAACACAGTGTTGAATGTTTGAAAAATTAAATCGTTTATCTGTTAATGATAAAAAGAAATTTTTTTTTATATTATTGATATTTTACTAAAATATAGTTCTCAAATGTAAATGTAAATTTTAAGCATATTTTAACCACTATTATTTATAATGATTAATGATGAATGCTTTAAAAAAAAAGAAAACTAAGAAGTTTAATTTTCATTAGATATATAACACTACACAAACAAAAAAATGCAAAATTTTTAAAGAAAAATAAATGTACTCGTAAATTATGTTGTTTTCAATAATACATTTTGCTACAGAATTAGACATTAATGATTTAAATCCAACTGCAGATTGATTGATTTAACAGAAACACAAAAAACAAAAAAAAAAAAAATAAATAATAATATATTAAAAAAAACTGGAAGAAGACATTGATATAGTAACAATTTAACACGGATTGAAATATTTTTCCACATTATAATGAAAACGATATTTGACATTGAAAAATTTGTTTTATATTTATGATTATAGCCTACTTCAATGTTTTGCACACAGCACTAGTTTTAGCAAACACATTTACCAAATATAAGATTGGAAATATATAAATTATCAGTTTGAAATACAGTGTCTTATCACATCCAGCCTAAAATATTTAATTATGTATATGAATCTATAAAACCGTTCATAAAATAATGAAAATATTAACATAGTGACATTTAAAAATTAATAGTTGTTGTAGAAAAATTGCTAAATACTAATAAATGTATTTTACTACATAAAAAAAAATAATGAAACTACACTCATAAGAGAATTATCAGTTGGCCAACCAATTTTTGTCCATTTTTGCGCATCTCTCACCATTTATTGGACAGTCTCCAAATGAAGTAATGATAATATTTCAATTAGGAATATTAGTTGTAAACGTCTGTACGTTGTCTTTGGGAAATATTGGTTAGCGAGGTGAAGAAAAATTTGCCATACCACAGCTGAAGTGGTCAGTCGGTATATGCGAAAAGTGATTATTCTCTTTTGAGACAGAATGTATATAAGTATAACTAAATAAAATATAAAAATACTCAAAACGTATTGACACAATAATTTTATTATGAAACAAATTAAATATCAAACACTAGATTTAAATATTTTTTCAACCACGATATAATTAAAGTTTAAATAAACACTTAAATCTAACAAAATGTAACTATAGTCTATATTCTAAATAGAAATTATAATTACCTAAATTAGGTATTAAATGATGTTAATACCATTTAAGCACTGACAGTGCCTTCTTCTGCATTTGGTGCACCACCTTGTCTCAATTGATATCTCCTTTGTAATAATCGCTTTTCTCTTTCATAATCCTTCATGCGATCCAAATAACTAAAATTTATAATTACAAACACTTAAATTAGTTATATTTAAATTCTCATAGAAATATATCCAAAAGTAGAAAAATCAGAAAAGATATCATACAATTGCTATCAAAATGAAACAATATTTCATCAACTCATGTACAGTGAGTTCCACTTAATGTGATCACATTGGTTCAGATCATTTTAATTCTATTAATCGGTTGATTCCATAAAACACTTTTTTTTTTTATTGATGAGTTTATATTTATATGTATGTTTAAAATTGAATTAAAATAAAATAAAGTAAAGTAAAGAAACTATCTTTTTTTGATTGTACTTGAGAATCAACTAATTTCATTTTAATATTAGCCTGAAATTAAAATCCATATTTAGTTAATATAATATACATGATTTTTAATTATTTAAAATTAAATAAATAATAATATATGTACATATTGTACATTGTATCTATAACTTTTGGAACAACCAAAAAGTATAGTTTTTGAGATATTTTTGAATAGCTCCTTTTAACTTTTTCAAAACAATTATTTTTTCTTTTAGTGAAAGTTTAAAATACCACTAAAACGATATAAGAATGTTCTTAAAAATGATTCAATTATCCGGTACTTGGTGATTCTAATTAAAGGTTAAATTAACATTAGTAACATAATATCTGGTTTAGGATTTTCAATTTTAATTCCAATAAACAGTTGATTCTATAAACCAGTAATCACATTAAGCGGAACTCACTGTATCTTATAATTGTTAC
The DNA here is from genome assembly GCF_020882245.1 of Rhopalosiphum padi. NCBI lineage: Eukaryota > Metazoa > Arthropoda > Insecta > Hemiptera > Aphididae > Rhopalosiphum > Rhopalosiphum padi. The sequence continues at coordinate 1,827,644 of NC_083598.1, read as the reverse complement.
AAAAATTAAACAAGTACAGATCAGACTTCTAATATGTTTTATCTGTATAATCATGAAGCAGATAGCTTGATGAAGAACTAAAGGGCAAAATAGAGTAATACAAACTCTAATCTTATAACTTTGTTGAGAGCTGTTGTATGACTTACTCGTGATATTGGCATTCATAATATTCTTCTCTCTCGTGATGACAATGATGGTTGAATGGGAAGTTTTCCCTGATACAACCTCTTAAATTCAATAGCATGTGTGTACAAAAGTCTCTGGCATCCAACGGAACTTTAGCAGATTCCATTTCTGCTAGTGAAGCGATCATTTCTAAAGGAGAAACAAATTAGATATTAAATAGATTGTACAATACACACGACAAAACTTATATCGTCAAAGTGTGGTTGATACATTACTTTTCTCCCGTCTTTCAGTCGAAAAACCAAAATGAGGTTCAAACTGCGATGGTTTGTCTCTCAACGGGGTCGTCTCTGGAGCGACATATTCCGACCAAGTGTGTCCCATAACTACAATATCGCAAAACGTTAATATACAAAGATAGTTTTAGCTAAAGAAAAATAACATGTAAAATTGTTAAATAAATTATCTATATTCTATAATTTACAACTAGTATAACTTTGAAGTAAAACGAATGTTAAAAAAACGGAATGATAAGAAATTATCTTTGATTAAAATCATGAAACAAAAAACATATCACAGCTGTTCAATAACTAATGGGCAATGTCCAATACGTTATCTATTTTTATGATTATTATTAACCACGGTCTTAGAAGATGACAGTCTTTGGTGTGTATATATTTAAACTATAATAAAAATAGTCAGAAAGTATTTGTATAATGTAGCAAAAATTAGTGTATTAAGTTATTATTTAGAGTAAAAATGAACAGTGTATTTACTATTTATATAATAAATAATATATATAAATATACTAGCTGTCGCCCGTACAAAATGCAACTGTGTTGAGTTTGGTTGCCTATATAACATGCTCACAATGCTAACATTTAGCGTAAGGATAAAAACTATTTTTGGTTTTCTGATTTGGAGTATAGTCGTATAGATGATATCTCTGAAATAACAATTTTACAGAAGTTGTCCCACCTAGAGTTGAATTTTTCCAATCGATTAACTGATTATGTATCATTTGTTAAAAATAATCTATTATTCGAATAATCGATTAAATAATCGCACATCCCCAAACATAGTAAAGAGGTCATTAACCGGGATAAAAACTATCCTATCTTATGACGAAGATCGCACACATTGGTCATAATTTCGTTAAAATCGGTTGAGTAGTTTCGGAATGCATCGAGAACATCATACTCGTCGAATACCAAATTTTTAAATATATTAGTTAGGTATTTTCGTATTAGTAGGTATCTATTTTTATTGAATATAACTTAGATTTAATGTGACAAACAATGCAATTGGGGTTATAAATAATAATAAAAACGCTTGCCAAGTCAGAGATCGGCATGTTAACTTTCATGATTTTCAATTTTTAGAAATTTATTAATTGTATACAATATGCCAACAATATGGCAACATGTATGTATAATGTAAATGTATTTTATTTTCATTTTCATTTAGTGAGATAGATCTCTGAAACCGGAGAGCGGATTTTGTTGTTTGGGGTCTTGTTATATTCACATTGGCTAGGAGAAGTGCAGTGAAGATTTTCAGAATTTTATCTTTTATAATTAATTCACTATACAGAGCTTCAAAAAAATTAAAACACATTTTATTGGGCGTTTTTTTATGTTTTTCAGCTTTATAGCTTTGTAGTAAGTTAACGATTGAAGATAAAGTTCTGAAAATCTTCACAGCACTTCTCCTAGACAATGTGAATCTGACAAAACCCCAAATCACAAAATCCGTTCTCCAGTTTGGGTAATCTACCACGCTAAATAAAAATCTAGCAAAAAAATAACTATTTTTTTAACTGTGAAAAATTAAATATTTTTTTTTTGACAATTTTCAATCTCACATTTTGTATCTACTTGATAATCCCTTTTTTATAAGCTATCAACCAATTTTTTAGCTATAATATTTTTGGTCTTTTGGAGAAAAGTTAAAAAATAGAAATGTTGGGACTGTTCAGTGTTCACGCTGACGTTATTGTGGATTCAAATCGTTATACCGCTTGCGTGTGATATCAGATCTCTCTCATTAATATTTTATATGTTAAAGCTAGCTTAATTATCCACCTACTCATTACAACTGAGTTACATTTTTATCATTTTCCTATTTTACAAAAATTCTTAAAGTTTTAAAAATTCAGACTTTTTTCATTTCAATTTCAATTACCATACTTACTTGATTAAAAATCAAGCAAGTAAAAATAATAAAATAAATATATCACTTTAATTTATGTATTATCAATATATTACTTAAAGCATAAAGGTATACAATTTACATGTTAAATGTTAAAAAATATTTGTGGAGAGCCCCCTTTTACACCTAGAGGTATGAAAAATAGCTTACATATCACTCTCTCAGACCTACTGAATATGAATATACACACAAAATTTCATGGAAATCGACAAAGCTGTTTCGGAGGAGTTAGGCGACATATATTTTCCATTGTGACACGAGATTTTTATATATTAGATTATTATTATTGAAATAAAAAATAGGTGTAATGTGTATATAATCTTGACTATCGACCATATATTTTTGGAAAGTTCCAAAAAAGTTTTAAATAAAATAATTTATATTGTAATATTAGGTACTTTTGTAGTTTTGATTGACGATTGTAATAAAAAGACTAGAAGAGCTGGGAATGAAACTCTAAAGTATACCCTAAAATTCTAAATAATGCACTAAAAAATGCAGGTAAATTGTTTTTATTTTTAATAAATTTAGTATACATTTTAAATAATATTTGTTTAAATTAATTAATAAAAATAACTTGTAATGAACGATATCGTCAGATATTAGTATCTATTTTATTGCTCCGGCAGATAATTAAACAGATTAATATATTATAGTACCTAATTCTAAATATACTTTGCAAACTCGTTATCTAAGTTCTTCTCCGATATGAGATATGAGTACGAGTACGGAGTAGGTACCTACTTTATTGCTCGTTATACAAAAAAAATATATAAAATTATATTAAAAACTCGCGTTTGCATGTAAAATCTTAAAATAAAATTTAAAGTTGGAATTTTGGGCCCAAAAACTCCAATAATACTCTAAAAAAATGAAGAAAATTTGTTAAAATTAAAAAAATGGAAGCTAAACCTTATCCAACAAAAAGTGCAGCAAAAATATTTTCCTTAAAACGATACAAAGATCCCCAGCCTATTCACATTGATAACCAACCAATACAATGGGATGATAAAGACGATTCAGTTAAGTACCTAGGAGTGTTTCTAGACGAAAAACTGACTTGAAAACAGGGGCGGCTCCAAAGACTTGATTAGGGGGGGCTTAGTTATAATTTTTACTAGTTTACTTGTTTATATTTTTTTTTTAACAATATAAAATTATTATATAATAGTAATTTTTTAGAAATATGGTCTTGGAGAGGGGGCGCGGCCCCTAGGGCCTCCCTGGAGCCGCCCCTGCTTGGAAAATTTATATTAATAAAAAATCGCCCAAGGCTACGCAAAAATGAACACTCTCTACCCATTAGTTAACTACAAATCAACCCTCCAAATGAAATCATCCATCTTACTGTACACATCCATAATTCGGCCATTGATAACCTACGCCTGCCCAATAGCTTCTTCAACTAAAATCAACAAATTACAAATACTCCAAACAAATTTTTAAGAATTTGTCTAAAAGCCCCATGGTTTATGAGGAATAGACAAATTCACAACGATACTGGAATCCTTCTACTCCGAGACTGGAATATGGATAATAATCCAGTTCAAAAACTTCCACAAAAAACTTAATTCATCCGAAGACGCACGATTCTACAACCTGGGAAACAAAACAAAAATTCGACGACTAAAACCTCGTTTACTGCAAGATCTCCTTCTTTCAGACTCAGATTCGAGTGAAAACGAAGATCAATAGCTAACTAAATAAATAATACCGTTTGTAACTTGTTTGTAAACAAACTTGTAATGGCATGTAATTATGCTGAAACACTTTAATTATAATAAATAAATAAAAAAAAAAATTGTCAAAAAATGCAAAAATATGCATAACAAATTTTCTTGTTCTCATTCAAATGTACCTACACGGGCTACACGTTACGGATTTGTGACCAGGCGAGCATCGTACAGCAACCTCTAGGAAAAATGAAAAGTGCATCGAAATCCCAGCCTTAGTCATAAGATTTATATTATACATTTAAATTACTTTAATTGTTGTTACCTACCTACTTATAATATAAAATCTAAATTTCTATTTTTCATTCTGGCAAATAATTAAATTAATGAAAATATTTGACAAAATAAAGAGTAAGATGTCTTGGGGGCATGGCACCTAAACTCCCCTAAAAGCTGCCCCTACTATATCTGCATTAGAGCTATCAAGTTTAATGCATTAAAAAAATCCTTAATGTTTCAAAAAAAGCAATATAAAATGCATCAAAAACTTTTATCAATGCACTGAAATTTCAAAAAATCAATATAAAATGTATTACCTACTAAAGTATAGGTAATTAAGAATCATAATTTAAAAATTATAAAAAATATCAACTATCAAGTGTAAAACATTTTAAATGAAAGATGTTATTTTTTTAGTACGACGAACTTATATAAAACGTGTACATTATTATTGATAATATATCAATAATGTCTATGAAAATATTAAAAAAAAATATTATAATAATAATTGTTATTTCATTAACATTTAACAAATTTAACAAACATAAACATATTCGTACATGTATTTTTGAAATGATATACATAATACATTGCATATTTGGGAATCTAAGTCCTCCTCCTTGCAATTTGCGCCACCATTACGATTTACGAGGATCAACCGGGAAACTATGGAACGCTGATCATCGGTTATCATAATATCATCGCGGCGTCTTAGTTAAAACACTTAGAACTGACAATACAGTCCTAAAATATTTTTGTAGACGTGATTTAAACCTTTGTGATTATAAACTGTAGTCGAAGTCTAAAGTTTATTAATAATACTATTCAGTATACTTGCAATCACGATACCTACTTGCATTACATAGCAGTTATGCATGATATTGCATAGGACATAGGTAGTTAATGGTTATATACTTATGTATATCTCAATATCTGTATGACAGCATAGAGCATAGCTGCTTGCAAAATGCAGGTCTCGTACTCTCTTTCACATGACAATTTTATCAACGCTCTCTGCCTCTCTATAGCCAATACTATGGATAAATTAATTATATGTTATTATAACCATACATAATACATTTCTTTATTATCTATGTTTACAACAAACTACAAAGATTGCTGATAACATACTATGGCAGTAGATATTAGGCTATAGTACTTACTTCTACGTGATCTACACACCATAGTACTTATATCTGTATGTATAGTACAGCTGTGAGCTTGCTGACTGTCATATTTCTGTGGTTATACGCACATATTGTAGATAACATTCTAAAATTTCTAATACATTATTATAATATTATGTACTATGTAGGTATTACAAATTTTCATTTGCAATTTTATGTCAATTTTCAATCCATCGTTTTTAAGTAGTCTTGCATTCGATATTTTATTCGTCATTTACAAACCAAACTACCAAAGTACAATCTATAGTTAAATATTTAGTTAATAATCTCTTAACTTAAAACTAACAAGTGTTGGCTAATTGCCTAATTAAAAAACTTTTGAACTGTATAACTATAATGATTCATGATTTATTCCCTAAGTTGTAAGTAGGTGTGGTGTGATATACAGATTATTATTATCTCATCCTTTACATGATCATTACGCAAAAAGTAATTGGTAAATCAATAACTTCGTAATAAAAAAAAATAATAAAATAAAATGAGTCCTAAAGTATTTGTTAACATCTTGACTTCTCCAAAGTCTTTGTAAGTATAATAAAAGTATTTTTAATAATTTATTTAATTTTATTAAACTACCAAACACTATTAATTATAACACAACTGCTATTATTAGTTATTAATTGTAGTAAAATAATTTATTAATTTTATTCTGAGTAAAATAATTTTATACCATTGATTATAAATAATATTACTGATTTGTATATACCTAATTACAATAATTATTTATTACCCAATCAATTATTTTAGTAAACAGTTGTTCTAGTATTTAGAAAAGTGTGAACATAATGTTTCCATGACATTTTCTTTATGTCAAATAACAAGATATGTATTAAAAATTGGTCAGGACTAATTAATATGCCATATTGACATAATAATATATACTTGTGGTTTATGCCCATTTAAAAAAAAAAATGACCTTATTTAAATAAAGCATTTTTAAATAATTTATTGTTAATAAACATATCTTTTCAATGCTTATTAATTAATACCATTATGGCATTATTATAATATTCTTAATAGTAGATAAAAATGAACTAATAAAGATACAATTAAATTGATAAAAAACTAATTAGAGAATTATACCTAGATGGTAAAATATTAATAGAAAAAAAATTTGCTTATTTTGTAAATTAAAATAGTGGAAACAATTAGTTTAGGATTATTTTTTAATGATACACTTTTAACCAGATTACTAATAATCGGAAATAAGTGTTTCCTTTTATTTGATTTATATACATTTTATTGTATATTATTGAGATAAGCTAGGTAGATAATAAGAATTTGATTTTGTAATAAATAATAATGTGCTTTCAAGATTTTAAATATTTAAACTGACTAAGAGAGTTATTACTTAGGTATTGGTTTATTGATAATTAATTAATTAATTATTGAACATTTATTTGTTCTTTATTTAAATCTGAAACCATAGAAAATAATACATAGCAACTGTATAACTAGTTTTAGTTGTAAAGTGGTAGACAAATTTAATTTTAGAGAGTTGCATTAGGTCACTGTAAAGCTAAGTCTAGATTAGGAAATTTCTTTCTGATAATATCATTTATACACAATCATGTTACTTCCTATGACACACGAGGAGAAATCAGAAACATTGTAGGTAACTGTTTGGTTTAATATTAATAGTTTAATAAATAGAAAATTATAAAAAATAAACATTAATTATCAAAAGATGTGTTTCCGTATTAGTTTCTAACAACATAAATATGATGGAAATTGATTAAACATAGACTTTTTTAAATCATAAAGTTTTACATTAAAATATGTATTTTAATATTTATTTTTTAATAAATTACAGACCTATATAAAGTTGCAACTACCTGTAGATACATTCATTATAAATTTAATATTGAAATATTTTTTGACGATAGTTTTAATTTTATAAAATGTAACTAATTTTTGTAGCTTATCACATTGGTTTAAGAACATCTGTAATAAACATTTGTGACTAACAAGAATTAATACTAGCAACATTTTAAATTTATTTAAGTAACATAATATATTGATAATGGTTGTATTCATTTTTAGATTTAAAAAAAACATAAGACATGGATATGTTCAACAAATATATAAGCGCTGGAAGAATGAAACAAATTTACCGCCAAAAGACTTCTCTAATTTACAGACTATGCAAGATAGTAATTATTATTATATTATTTTAAATACTTATTTGATTATAATTGGATTAAATAACTTAAAGTACAATTCAATTTTGTTAAGTTAAACTAAAACTATCCAATATAATGGGTATATCTGGAAAATATGAAAATGAAGATAGAGGTTGGTTATCTGAGTATCTGCCAAAGCAACAAAATGATCTACCCCCTCGCTCTATGAATGTAAGATAATAATAAGTTATGATATAGTATTTATACAATAAAATTGATACTTTAAGTGCATCTATGATTTAATTAATAATTAATACATTATTTCATTAGATACTATATAATTTATTATTAATAAATTATTACATAATATTTATAGGACAGTTTTGATAGAGCTATAGTTCCTTTGAGCACTAATTTGGCATTGCAAAATAAGTACACTACAACATTCAAAGGTTTACGAATAGGACGCCTTTTAGAAGATATGGATCTTTTTGCAGGTAAAAATAAGAAAAAAATAATGTTAAAAAATAATTAATCATATTATTATTTTTAATTTTAGTTTGGATTGTTATGAAGCACATTTATAATCCACTGCAACCACTGGATGTTCCAACACCATATGTTGTTGTAACATTATTGGTAGATGATGTTGTCATAAATGCTAATCGATTTGTAAGCTAATAGCTTTAATGTTTAAAATAAAAAATTAAAATATAATAATCAAGATTTTTTATTTCAGCCAGATAAAGATTTAATTCTAAGTGGTCAAGTAACTCATGTTGGCAAAACTTCATTAGAGGTTACTTTGTGGCTAGAACAATTCAATGATGATAAATTTGAGCGAATCACCAGAGCTCATTTTGTATTTGTTGCTAGAGATCCAACAAATACGTCATCTGTCATGGTAAATAATTTAGTACCAGCAGGGGAACGTGAAAAAAATCTAATGATTCTTTCTGCAAGTAAATACAAAATTTAACGTTTTTAAATATAAATACATTTCATGTTTTATAGACAAAATCAATTAAATTTGTGATTTAGAAAAAAACGAGGATAGAAAAAGGGCTCGCCAAAACTCAATATTGAATAAAATGCCAACGCCAGAAGAACAATCACTTATATATGATACGTTTATGAAAACAGTTGATAGAAAAGAGCCAATAATTGGTAATAAATTACTACCAGAAAATAGTGTGTGGATGGATGATACTATGCTTGAGACTAACATTCTTTGTCATCCTGAAGTATATTATACAAACAACAAGTAATATAATACTATTTTGCTGTTATTTATAACAATTTTTAATACAATTTTAGGATCGGAACTTACATAATACTGTTTTTGGTGGTTATTTGATGCGTGTTGCTACTGAACTCGCATTTTTAGTAGCAAGTGCGCACAGCAAAACAAGAGTAACATTACAAGCAATTAATAGTATTACTTTTCGTAAACCAGTTCCAATTGGTAGCAAATTAAAGTTAAATGGAAAGGTATTAATTATTAATATATTATTTAAGTTATAATAATGTCTACATTTTCTTTGTTAATTCATTAGATATGTTATACCAGTGGTAGAGTAATGATAGTAGAAATTATTGCAAAAGTTGAAGAACTTGAAAGTAAAAAAAGTTTAACTTCAAACTCCTTTTACCATGTTTATGTTGCTCCGAATGATGTTGATTCAGTATTACCTCAGAACTATCATGGTAAAAATAATAAATTATGTGATTCATTAGAATAATAAAATGAATTTACTTTTTAGATTCAATGCTTTATATTGATGGACGTAGACGGTACTTGGATTTTGTCAACTACTTGGAAAAGGGACAATCAGAAAATAACTAACTAATTATGAGAATTATAAAATATTTTAAGGGAGGAGTTTAATATTCATACATTCTTTTAAATTAATATTCTAATTTTTAAGTATATTAAGAAGTTTCAAAACTGGAGCATAATTGGTAAACAGTCAATATTCAATTCTAAATGGAGTTTATAATAAAAAAACAGTTTTTTTGTTAAAAAAGTTACCTCTTTAATTTTAAAAACTTAACATTTTTATTTGTTGCATTTTTTAGTTTATAACTTGTTAACTAGACATAGATTATTTTGTAACTATTTGCTAATACATTTTTTTACTAATTTATCATTGCTAGTATTAAAAATATTTGTATGTAATTTGTGTTAAATTAATAAAAGATCCATGTGGAGTTCATAGCATTAGCTTTAGTTGCCAATTTATAAAACAAAAATCATTCTAAAACGAGTATTTTTGTGGTATAAAAATAAAGTATGTTTGACCACTACATTAAACTAAAGAATAAATACATAAAAAATAGTATATGATCAAAATTTATAATTATACCCTAACCTCGATTGTACCACTAAAATAGTTCAAGATAGTACATTATTGAATATACGAATGATAGAAGCTTATGCTGTGAATCCAGTATCATAAATAAAAAGTTAACTAAATAGAATAGTTAATCTATTAATAATTATCATCATCACTAGATGAAATATCTGAATAGTGGTCTAATTGATCTAACCACCATTCATGTATTTCCTTCACTGCATTTGAAACTTTAGGAGTATTTGTTCTTTGTTCTCTCGAAGAAGTCGAAACATTCAGATTAGACATATTCAATGGTTTTAAGTTCCTGTATGATGCTTTACGGTTTTTTTCTTTATCCGAAGGATCTGATAAGGTTGGCGTCAAAAATTTGCGTCCAGATCCACTGCCAACACTATCTGAACGTGTGATTCCTGAAGTTGATTTAAGCTTTGAACGATTTGTATCAGACTGAAATCAAATAATGACACAACATGAATTGTTTAAAACTCTCTAAAATAACATACTTTTAAATCTTTTTCTTCATTTTCTTTTTCATTGTTGGCAGCTTGTTTTTCTTCAAAATCTCTAAGCATCATTTCATTTGTAGCACGTAAGCCAGCTAATAGACTACCTTGTTGCCTCTGTAATAATATCAACGTTAATAATTATACCTTGTGAAATGCATTTCAATTTACATTAGCTGCTCTCATTTTTCGTAAACATCCTTCAAGCCAATTACGTATGGTTTGTTTAGCGACTTCTTCTTGAATATTGACCTCAAAATCTTCACGTGCGACTAACTCTTCAAGTTGTAAAGCCTTTGTTATATCAACTGTGCGGTACGATAACATACTATGTAAAAATAAATAAATTATAAATACATATTATATGGTATTTAATTTTTTTTTTTCATTACTTTAAAACGTCATGAAATGTTACTTCTTGTCCATTGTGAAGTCTTTCTAATTCGTAGCACATGTGTTTCAATAACATTTTGCCTTTTTGTGGATCAGTTTCTAATCTACCTTTCAATAGGCGTAACAGAAACTTCACCTATATACAAAACATTTTAAATATTTTGTGATTGACATTTAAAAAAAAACAACATTAAGTAGTTGCTAATTTAAGAAATACATTTTAGTTTTAATAAAAATATTAAAAAAAATTATTGCATAAAAATTTATTGATGTTTAAGATGTTAATTTCATATACAGTCATGGGCGGATAGGCCATTTTTGGCCTACCGGGAAATTTTAAAAAGGGGCCCCCACACAAAAAAAACAGTCTAATTACCAAAGGCCCCATTACCAAAATACGAAGGGGGGCCCATTGGGAAAGCCCGGTTTCCCGGTAGGCCTATCCGCCCATGTATACAGTTAGCAGATGCAGTTTAAATTATGGACAAAATATGCAATGTCAAAAAATATACAAAGTAATCATTATTTTCTTATTAACTTACTTTGTATACTTGAATGACTCCAGCTTGTGTATCGTCGACAATGTTCCACGAGTGTTGAAAATTCCTAATATCTGCATATGAAAGCAAAGCATCCTCCTCGTTTGAATAAAATAAGGAGAAATTTTCCATAATAATTGCTACAAAAAAAGTTAGTATATTGTTTTGTAATAAACACTGGTTGTCTTATTAATATTGTAAAAATAAATTACCAACTAATAGGTTAAGTACAATGTATGTGATCATTACGTAAAATGAACAGAAATAAATTAAAGCAGCTACATAGTTTCCACAGTCTGTTTGCCAATAATTATCTGCGGGTGTACATTGTGGTGGTAAAATCATACAGTCATGCATGATTTTGTTCCAATCTTCTCCAGTAACAATGCGAAATAGCATAGCTACACCAGTAACAGGAGAACCAAAATTTGCAAGTCTATAAAAATAAAAATGTAAAAAAAATATATTCTTAAATATATTTCAGTATAATAATTACCTGCCAATTCCTTCGCCATACTTTACAGTACCAAATAAAATAGTTCCAGCCAATGCATATGAAAACACCAAAAGAAACATACCAAATATAATGAAAAAGCTTTTACATACAGAAACCCCAACAGTCAACATGAGCATTTTAAGTGTTGCATGTTTGCCTGTGATTGTAAAAAACCGTAATACAACTACTATATAGCCAAATGAAAAAGATAATTCGTTCTGAAATTAAAAAAAGTTCAACGTAAATACAATTTAAAAATTAAAATAATATTAACATAGATGTATTCAAATATTTACATGGAATACAAAATGGGTAACTATCCAAATTACTCCTAGAACAGTAACTAAAAGATCATATCGATTCCGACGTGACTGCCAATAACCACGAGCAGTAAATGCTATCATTTTCATAATTACTTCAGCTACAAATATTAAAGTCAGAAATGCACTAACCAATGATAAAGGTTCAGTATGTTTGTCTACGGCCCGCCACTATAACAAAAATTAATTTTTATATTGTATAACAAAGGTACAATGTAATAATTATATTAAAATAATAAATTACCGAAACACATAGTAAGCAACTGTTGATTAACACAATAACTGCAAAAAATCTCTTAAAATGTATTTTTTGCGTGATATCATAAATAAATGCTCGGAACTTTCTACGATCTGGTCTAGGAGGTAAATGTAAAGGTTGAGCAATTTTCAGTCTTTTCTTCAAGTCACACCTGCAATTATTAATTATAAAATATTCATTTGGTTTGCAACTTATTTTTTGGATTACCATCGTCTTTGATCTACAGTAAGTAATGCAGTTCCCTTATTTTCAGAATAGTTAGCAATTACGACACCGACAAATAAAGTGAGTCCAATCATACATCCCAAGAATATAAATATATGAATGTATATTGCGTGAATCTAATAAAACAGAAAATAATTAATTTTATAATTTTATAATATTATGTATTCATGAAAATAAATAATATCATGCTTTCACACTAAATGAAAAACAAAGAATTCAATCTTTTTCTGAGCATAAAACAAATAATTATTATAGAAAGAAAAATGAAGCTAGAAAGCGCATATTATGAAAATAAAATAAAATCCAACCACAAAGGTATTGACTTTTTAACTCAAAAACTTAACAAATCTAGGTTCCCTTAGACTGTCATAATAGTCAATAAATATTGGAAAAATAATTGTTCACAGCTATAACATTAAAAGCTATTTGTCTTATTACACTAAAAATATAAAAAAAAATTAAGGCTTAAAATATATGAGTAATATACAGTTCCAGCCATGCTTTGATTCTATATTAGGGCTAAACCCCTAAGCTTTTGTAATGACAAGTTTCTTAGATGCATGCCCGATCATGGCAAACAAATCAAACATTACTGGTCCCAAAGCGCTGATCAGTATATCACGAACATCCAGCCAGCCTTTGAATGATAACACTTCAAACAGCGTCAGCATTGCGTAGCCTATATTATCGAAATTGAACCTCCTCGGGTTCGCCCTTCATCGTGAATACATAGTTCCTCAATTTGTTTTTTTTTTTTTTTTAGAAATTTATCAAAATGTACCCATGGGTAGCATATGATATAACAATTTTATATTTACCAAACTCTTGGTACCAAGATGGCAGGATAAGTTTCATTTTCTCCTGGTTGTATTTTCATTTTTGTGACATAAATTTGACGCATAAAAACTCCAGTACATTGAGCACGATCTTTAATAGCTGGATCATTACATCGAGCTAAACGACCACCAAAGATTTGAACACCATAACTGGCAAATACAAACATCAGCACAATCAATAGTACAGATACCTAAAAACAAAAATATATTTAATTCCACTTGATTATAAAAATATAATTTGTACTAACCAATAAAATTTCTTTGAATCCACGACAAAGTTCATCGACTACTTTCCTCATGTGTGGAACTAGCGAGAATATTCGAAGTGGGCGTACACATCGGCAAATCATTAGTAAATGAGCAGACGAATTTGTAGCTACATTGGTTGGCATCCAACATAAAAATACTAAACTTGTCTAAAGTAATAACAAATTGAATATAAAAACATAATTTATTTAAAATGTTAATGTATAACTTACTACATAAACAAATATATCTAATATAGCAGCAACATCTTTCATATATGCTTTAGGAGTAAAAAAAACTCCATCAGCTAAAATTTTTAAAGCCAATTCCATACTCATGAAACAAACAAATACATATTCAGCTATTTGCAAAGCTGGAGTTTCCATCACACGATACAAAGGTGTTTCAAACATCATTGATATGCAACTTAATGTGGTCACCAATATCATTAACCAATCTAAGTAAGTTACTAATCCCAAAAAGTTACTAAAAACAATTAAAATGCAATTAAGTATATTTATTTAATTATTATTTTTCATTTTTAAACACATGTCTCATAATTACTTTACAGCAAAGACAATTAAATTAATATTTTAATATAAAATACTTAAAAACAATACTTAGATAACCGAATGAGTGACTAAGATAAATAACTTTATTATGACTAAGGTTTGGATTTTGTAGCAAAAAGAAATCCTTAAAAAAGCAAAAAAGTATTTATTAAAATTATTATATATTTAGTTAAGTTATTTTCACTAAAACTTATCCTATTGGGTGCTAATATATTTTTTTACATTGAAAATAGCCTTATACAGTGGACGCCGCTTATAAGACTTACTTTGGGACCAGCACAAAGTGAATCTTACAGGGGAAGTAGGAAAAAAAAAAGTTTAATTATATATTTATGAATTTTATTTTATTACATATTTTGCTTTAATTTTAATTTACTTTTATACATAGTATTACATATTGCATAATTATTATTGAATTTAAAAATTCTGATAAAATAATTAAAATTATAATACATATTATAAAAATTATTCTATATTAATAAAAAATTATAAAAGATGTATAATGTATTTATAATTTATGAAAAAAATTTGTAATTTTGGTTTGTTTTGAGCTATAAACTAATATTACCAAAATATATTTCTCGAGCTTATATAGTCATATATACAATAATGATAATTGCAAAAAATATGAAATGCGATAAAATTTGTTATACATTATAAAGCATGAAACGAAACTAAAAATAACCCAAAAGAATATGTAATTTTTGAAAAACAATTTATTTCTAAAGTTTAACCAAATTTTTTTATTTTTTACGAAATTTGAGTCTTATAACCAAATTTTTTATAATGTATTTGAATACGTTCGGATCATTCCAGACTATTTTAAGTCTAATAAGCGACTGGACATTATATCTGTGAATCTTACAAGCGGCGTCCACTGTATTACAATTGTATCTTACTTAAATATTTTGTCTTAAATGAAACAAATTAAGGTAATAATAAAAATATAATTCCGATAATTTTGATAAAAACTTTAATTTTATGTTGTAAATTTATTACAATTTAGTTTATTTTTGGCAATAATAATATAATATTAGAATATTATAAAAATATATGAAATTTAAAATTTTCATCAAAATTAAGTAGAATAAGAAAAAAAGCAAAATAAAATAAAATTCATTGAAATTAGAATAATCCAAAATGTATTTATACATTAGAATTATCTTTCTAACACAGTGCAAAAGAAAGTAGCATTTGCTATAAAATCCGAACTTTAATTATGATGTTTTCATGGTACACTTCAAGAGCGCTCACGGCACACCGGTTGAAAACCACTGACCTATTCGATAAATTTGACACTGTATAAAAAAAACTTAGTGTGTAACTAAAAATGTTAGCCACAGGGCTGGATCTAGCATAGTTTTTACCTGAGGCAAAGTATAAAATTAACGCCCTCCTCTATTATGCCACAATTTAATAGTAATTTTGTGCCCTCCAACCAAGACTTCCAGGGCAAGTGCCCTGGTTTGTCTTGCCCTATATCTGGCCCTGGTTAGCAAGTTAAGAATAAACTATATAACTTACTGAAACCCTTTATATTTAACTTGACGCTCTTCTCCTGTGAGTGGATCTCTAAGTTTTAGATCATATCGAGCATATACAATTAACTGACATAATTTCCGAAATTTGGATTCCCTTGGAACAATAAATAAGGGAGTGTCAAACAATGGATGATTCTCTCGTAAATCTTCTTCTCGTTGATTACGCCTCATTTCTGCTTGCTGTCGTTTAGCTTGCAATAACTTGATATCAAGATCATGAGGTCTAGCTCTTGTGGCTGTAGCTAAACGATTCATACCACCTATATCTCCATTTTCCATAAGGTGTTCATATGTCTGTTTGAGTTTCATTGATCCCCGACGAATACTATGTCTCATGGACCTTGATATCATTAAAAATATAAATTTGTCAATAATAATAATTAATAATAGTTCAAAAGTTAATATTTATAAATATTAGTACTTTTTATGATCCATGCGTGTATGTTGCATATTATTAACAGTGCCTTGAGCATGTAAACCACCTTTATTACTAGAATTTGGAGGTAAAAATGTTGAATCTCCCAAAAGCAAACGTTGGTTATTAGAATCACTGTAATGATTAATAAATAATTATTTTATTATAACTAAAAACTAAATTTTAGTTGTAATACTAAAATATTTACTTAATTATGTTTGAAATAATTGATTTACGAATTTCTGGTGTTACCGTTCGCACTTTTGGTGGATTGGATAATAGTCGCATAGGATGCTGTTTACGAGTGATCAAGGGAGGTTTAACTACTTCACTTGCTTTATTAATATTATCTGAAGAAGTTTCTTCATCACTTTTATCTAAAACAAACTGTCTCATAAAACTTTCTCGAACCTAAAAAAAAAATTTGCATTCAATAGCATTATTATTATAATTTTTCTTTTTTATACATAATTAAGTTTAATTCGAAATATTACTTTAGGCAAATTAAAATCCGATGGTTGCTTATGTATGGAGGTCATTTTAGGGCGATCTGGAAATTTTTCAAAAATTCTTAGTCTAAACGGCAGTGTTTCTTTGATTTCAGCACTTTGTTCCCGAAAACGTAATTGTTTTAATTTTTTTAATTCTTCGTCAAGTTCAAGGTTATCCAAAATTACAGCAACAAAAAGACTTAACACAATCTAATAAAAAATATTGGTGTTTTTAAAAATATCTGATTTTCCAAAATAGATCATTTTCTTACAAGTGTGACAAATAAATGATAGAGAATAAAGTAGACAGCAACTAATGGTACTAATGTTTTAGGAGTTCTTAACATTGTTTCATCCATAACATCAACCCAGGCTTCTTGTGTAAGAATTTGAAACATGGACATGAAGGCCTATTAAATAAAAATATAATTACATAAATATATAATACATATTACAATTTTAAATAATTTATAATAAAAGACTTACTTCTGGGAAAGTTTCAAACTTTGGAAAATCGCATAAAAAACAAAATAGTTGCATAGAAATTCCTGATGAAATGACCAATAAACATAAAGTAAATATGATAAGGCTACCTAATTTTTTTCCAGGTCCAAATATCTTGTATACAAAATCTTCTAACATAGGTGAAGCTTTGATTAATCGAACAATTCTTAAAACCTAAAAATAACTTGATTAAAATGCATACTTGAATACAGTTATCTTATTATCTACTTTAATGATAAAGAATTTAAAACCTGAAAATAAGTTAGCCCTGATAAATAAAACTGTGGAAAAATATGTAATGTAGTTCCAACAGCTAACATTAGTTCAAACTTGTGGTATGAATGTTTGAAATATTCTTTAAATCCAAGTAAAACCATTTTAAATAATGTTTCAAAGTTAAATATTATTGTATATACAACCTGGAATAAAATAGAAAATTAAATATTTACTTATAATAAATATTTAAAATTATTACTTCAATATAATAGTATTGTTGATAGAATTCTTCTCTTTGTCGTCCATCATGCTTAAAATTCATTGTAGCCATAGCAATTCCATTACTAAGTATAATGCACATGACAAGTAATCGAAACCAAGCAGAATTAAGAATTTTATGTCCTAATGGTGATGCTAAAGTTCGATGTTTATTCTGTTCGGGAGTAACTAATCTCCAACCATTTTCATCACTAACTAAAATCTAAAAAAACATTATTATGCATAAATGTAATCAATTTAATAAAAATTTAAAATTGTCTAAATAATACAAATTAAAATGTAAAACTAATAAAAAATGTTTATAATCTTACTTCAGTAGAAGTTTTATTTCCAACATGTCTTCTACTTCCCCACAATTGTTGAAATTGTACACGCATTTCATTAAATGTCTCTGTTATTACTGCAATAAATACATTCTTAACTAACCATGCTAAGAAGAATATTAATGTAGAAAAGTAAAAAATTGCTCTCCAGGCTGGAAGACTATCAAACGTTCTGAACATTATGTATACCCAACCCTCTTGTGACGCAGCTTGATATACAGTGAAAATACTTGTTGCTAGAAAATATAGATATTCAAGTTTAGACATTAAGAGTATTTAATAGTATAATAATTTACCAAATTCATCAAATCCACTGAAGCCAGTTATGTACCTTGATAACTCTAATTTCATACATTTCATACCTTCTGGACACTGATATCCAGCACCTGGTTCTTTAGAACAGAATGAGTCTGGTATGGCTAAATTATTAAGAGTTACACGCCTGTTGAGAAATTAATAACATATTACATAATTAAATAAATATATTTAAAAATAATTAAATACTTTGGATCTGTTGTATTAAGAACACAATGATTTTTCATTTCACCAAAAAGTTGAACACCAAGTACACCATATAAAGACATAAAAAACAGGAAGAACAGTGTTACATTGTAGATTTGTTGACTTGATCGCCTAGAATTAAATATAAAATAATTAGAAAATAAATAAATATATATATATATATATATATATAAAGGTTAAGTACTTGAAAATTTGATTTATCCTAGATTTTGGCATAGAGAATTTTAGGAAGACACGTATAAATCGAATCATTATAAAAGGCCTTGGTGCTCTTAGTATTGATAAGTAACTAAATTCGGGTAAAAATTCCACAATTTCAAAAATCTGTAAGATTACAGACACCCAAAGAAAAAATGCCATCGTACCATCGAATTGACACCAATGGTCTTTCATATACGGTGATTCTCCCTGGATAAAAACAACAATAATAAAATATAAATTACTAAGAATGTCAAGAAAATCACTGATACCTTTAATATTCCACGAATGTGCATTTTTGCTATCATTTCGGCAGTATACAGACCAGTGACGGCAAAATCGCAGATGAACGTTGCATACTGTAGAAATGGAAAATCCTTAAAAGTTTTTGGAGTGTTGAGACTGACGCAGAGTAAACTCAGCAGCGCACAAAAACGCATCAACCGCCGGACCCAAAGCTGTAGAGAACAAACGTATTGGATTCATTCAGAAAATATTATGTTCGATTGGACTAATGTACTTACCTTATTCACCCAATCAATTTCAGCATTCTCGTTTAGAGATTCATCCTGAACATAGTCCGGAGCCATTATATCCGCCCGGATGCTTTGCTTACGGCCCAACATGCTTCCAAATGCCTCACATTTTCACTTTTGTTCCGAACCTAAGCCTCAAAAGTCTAGACTTAGCCTTCGGACTTCAGAGTCGTTTACGGCAACGGATGGTGGAGTGTGAATTCACTTTTCTTATTTCGTTATTCGTTATCGTCCACTCGAATTTCGGATTGATTATTTTATTTTCTTACGATAACAGGAAACTATTGATAACACTTATCAGACTCCATTCAAACCGCGGGATCGTGGATGAAAAAATAATAATCCACATTAAAAAATATTTTTAAAACATATTTTTGTTAAACAACCTAATGGTACATTTTTTACGACATTGCCGTCTGTTTTGGCTTATTCTGTTTGCGATCGCAGACGGTGACTAATTTTTGAAATTATCTTCAAATGTCACGTATGGATAGTCGGCATTGAGTAGTAAATTCCCTTATCTATCGTCACAAACGCACGGCCTCCGTTGGAAAACCGGCAACATCGCGTAATCCTCCTCCACCACAACGCGACAACGATAGGTCGACCACAAGCTGCGCCAATCGAAGCCGTCGCCGCCGGTGAACAGCGCGGTGCGAGTAATCCGGACGTTTTTTTCAAACGAAAAAAAATCGACATCCAAGATAAAAGTTTGCCGATCGACGAGTGACGATCGTAACACTCGGAGTGTTGTACTTCATTGCAATTTTAATTTTCGTTATCGTCGCAACAAAACCCGTGTTCATCCCAAAAATTATTTTTTATGTTTTAATTAGTTAACCTTTTTCGTATTTGTTGTTTTATTTTTCCAAATCGCTCAACGATACTTTTATAAATTCAATTTATTTGATAATATAATCGAACCACACAACTGTAATCGTCGGCCGTCTTAAGCCTTTTTCCCCTCAGACCGACGTGCATCATTTCCATAAGAATATAATAATATGTGGAACGACGGTTATCATCATCACAGTTGCAACAGAAACGGTATCTGTTCCTTCTACAGAAGGAGGCATATCTACAGAGACTTTCAGTCGAAAATGAAATCCGTCGAACAGGGCACGCCGTTACCTATAATGCAGGTCAGTGTGACGTGTGACAATAATAATAGGATAATTATTAATTACTAATCAGTAAAATATATGTGAATGGCCGGCGGGTGGAGTATTGTTGTCGCGTAATGTATTAACATATTTGTATAAATGTCGGTCGTACACCATCGGCATGACCAAGTTTGGTTCGGTCCGGGGGCAGACCACCGCGGACCGGTTACGGTGACCGGGTCGTGTTGCGATTTACTTGGTGGGAGGTTAGTAGGAGTAGGCGTTAGTGAATAGTTTTCGCTTTCTTCTCCTTTTTCTAGCTTACAAGTTCTATTTGTGGTCCTGCAAGTCCGGGTTTTCACGTGTTTTCCTATATTATTATTTATTGATTATTATTTTAATCGCCACTTCAATAATATGCTAACGTTGTTCGTTCTCAAGTGAATAATAGATTGATATTTTAATTTTGAATTATTGTTTGTTTGTCGTTACCGTAGTTTTCAGTCGTTACGAAAGAATATATTCTTTTGTGTTATTATTTTATATTTTCGAGTGTCACGTCTAGAAATCTAGTCAGACCCTATCGAGTAACAACAGGTCACAATGACTACGACCGGTCACCGTTTAAGACCTTCACCGATTTCATAGACAATGTATAAATTATTAAAAAAAATACATTTCAAATAAGAATTAATTATATTATTTTACGTTTAGTAACGTCACGATCAACTAAATACCTATACATCAACAATTAATAATTTGAAATTATTGCTTCTCGGTGGTTGCCGGTTGGTGGTTCGTTCATAGTTCATATTATAATACCGTTGCAAAACTCACTGATATCAGCTGATGTATTTCAAATGTGATAAGAAAGTATGAGTCACATCGTGCTCGATTTAATATTTATGTTTCAATATTATATAAGTTGTAGTCTAATAATAATATACTGTACGAGTATACGTTTTCATATACACTCACAATGGAAATCCTATACATGGTTAGGTCATTTTTGATTGAAAAAGAAAAAAGTTATTTATAAATAGGTCAAATTGTTTTCAGTCTAGGTACTTACACAAATTTAAATAAAAATACTTTGCTGTGAATCCTTACCAAATTCTTACCTCGGGACTGCCTGTCTTAATCTACTTTTAAACTGGTGCACAATGCACCGCTAATGATATCTGAAGGTTAGGTGAAATTATCAACTCGGAAGTGGACATATTTTTAATTATTGTTAAACTATGATTAATGTGTTTTATTTAATTTAAATTCAACTTTTATTTTTAAATAAGCAGACTATTTATATCAACCATATTGTTTTAATATTTTACTTTTACAAATTATGTAAATTGTACATTATAATAAAAACAATATTAATAAATTTTTAAAAAAAATGTTGGAACATTTCTACAACCCTCTCCTTACTAACTGAAATGTTGGATTATTATGGGGGTCTTTTTTTCCAATAAAAAGTAAAGCTAGTCCTACCCCATAATATGTTAAAAATTCAACTTAGAATATTTTTCTACGACAATAATATTAGCATGTAATTAGCGTGAATTTACGTAACCTATTTCAACAACGTACGCCAAAAGCCTTATTTTTCCAATATTCTATTGGATAATAAGTCGGATTAGATTAATCTCATGCTGCCACTAAAATCCAATCTACGCACGCCTATGATGTTAAGTATTGAGTAATGTTTGTTATGGTTTAATTTCATGATTCTTGATTTGTATTGGAACTAATATTGTAATTATTTTACTTGACAGTTTTGTTAAATTTATTTACTAAATTACCATTACATAGCCACATAGGTAGTTAAAGAAGATTACATTTTTAATGATAAACTACTACACGTGGGGAAACTCGTTGGACATTTTGCACTACTTCCTGAAAGATATAATATGAGTATCTGTAATGGTTTAATTATAAATGTTTACTAATGCCTATTACTGTTTTTTTTTGTGAAGATTTATATTTTAATATTTTATTCACGAGTAAAAGGATTATTATCTACCAAGTAATACTTAATAGTCAGATAATATATATTTATAACAGTTATAACACCTTGTAAACTAAGTTGATTAAAATAATTATTGGAAAAAAGAAAAAGTATAAAATATAATTTAATATTTTCAATATGTCATAATTTTATTGGTTATTTTTTGTTCTTCCTTAATAGTTCAAATTAGGTAGTAAAAAAATTTAGACTCACATTTTTACTATCTTTTTTAATTCAACAAAATATAACGAAACTTACAAAACAGTTTTTAATTTTAAAAAAGTAGTAAGTATCTCATATTTTTCAAAATTATTGTCATTCATCTGCATTGAAAAATACGTAGTAAAAAAAATGAAGATTTCTTGACCTATCCACATAATATCATTCTTTATTTTATTAAATAGTATAATATTAGCTTTAAAAATCGTCAACAAAAGTATCCCAACAACCGTTATACATCAAAATAATTTTTCTTGTATAATTAGTAATTACTAGGTACACCAAAGCTGGCAGAATATTCCCAAATACGAGTTTTGTAATATTGATTATTCTGAATAAATAAAGACAGTATTGATAATTATTAGTAGTCTAGCTATTCATATCAATAATTAATATAACTTCTTAGATTATTTTTTAAAAAATAGTTTTGATTTACTGGTTAGCCAATAACTTAAAAAATATTAAATTAAATTAATTTTTTAAACTTTAAGAAGAAAATATACTTAAATAACTTATTTCGTCTTCTAATAAAAATTAAGCTAAAATTTGCCACGTAATTGCTAATATAATAGGTTTAGAATCTGCTGAAAAAACAACACAACAGCAATTTGTTGTTGTTGTTTTTTTTTTTAATTTAGCGACTAGTATAATATGAATATCGGCAACAAATTGGAAACTGCGTTTACATCGAGAATGTTAAATGGAAATATTTACTATATAAAATGTTAATGTTAACAACGTTATTGTTTGTTTAGGGTAGAGGGTACTGTTACTGTTATACTGCATAATAGTAAAAACAAGATTTCGTGATTTTATGGTTGTATTAGTTTCATTTATCTATTTTAAAAACACAAAAATGTTCAATATAAAAATGTTATACAATAAAAAATAGTTCGCTTAAGAAATTATTATGATATATATTTTATTAAAAAACTTGAATCAAAATCTAAAATTTTGCTTACGATTAGTATTAGACTTAACTTTTACATATTATACAGCAATAAAGTATTATCAACGTAGTCATGTAAATACTATATATTATTATTTATTAAAAACACAAAATATTGATTTTTAATGAATTTACATGCAACTGTTAAATTAGTTTGGAGGATAATTGTAATACCTATTAATAGATTTATATTTTCATTTTGAAGTTTTTGATTTTTATACTATTCAAATTATATGGAATCTATTATAGTCAGTTTGGTGTAGGCCAGGCATAACATACTAGAAAACAAAAAAAACATTTGAATTATTCTCAGTTCTATTTTTATAGATTGTTCTGTATAGACGTTAGTGTAAACTGTAAATACGTATATTTAGGTATGCCACTTAACCAATATTGCTATAGTAAAATTGGCAAATTATCGAGGGACAGCTATGAATATTATGTATTAAGCATACCTCATATGTTATTTAAACTACTATTTCATCAAATGCCATGACCTCTAATTTAGCTCAATAATATGAGTTAATCGATATTTTCTTAACATTTTAATAATTTTCTCTATTGTATTTGCCTACTTGAAAAAGTTCCAGTAGTTTAAAGTATAAGTTATTTTACATTGTAAGTTTAATCTTGGAGATAGAAGTAATACCTACTAAGTTTTTATAATCAATATTTTTAGATATAAGATAATAACTAGTATTAACATTATTTTTTATATTTTTATTTCTACTTTTTAATTTAAACATAATATTATATGTATTATAGTTCATCACATACTCCCTGTAAAAAAGGTTGTGTTGGGAAATGAGTACCTACAATTTAGATTGTTAGTTGATCAATCGATATGAAATCCATTTAAAATAATCATCATCTATACACCCTAAGTATTTGGCTGAGGTTACTCCGGATAAAAAAAAACAAATGAAATTTGTAGTATTACATTTCTACATTTTTTTTCCATTAGTTTGTACTGTTTATAGTTTAATTATAATTTTATCTGGTGTATTCAAAATTGATAAGATAAAAGGCATAAAAAGTGGATTTATTTTAACATTTAACTTTTTTTAGTATATTATAAGTATTATTTATTAACCACAGTAACCTTAAGTTTGCTTTCATTTCCACCTTAGTGGCTCAGTTCGATTATCACCATCAAAAAATAAATCTGCAAAATCTAATATTAGTACATTGTACATTATTGTTCATATCTATAAATAGTTATTACATATTTTATATAATTTGAAAACATGATATTATTATACGATTTGTGGTATACTATACTTGACTTAACACGAGTCACTTTTAATACTCATAAAACTACGGGTCAGACAATAGCCTGATCTAATGCCGAGAGGTTATCGGCTTCAAAAATGATACAGATGGGGTTGGGGTACATAATAATTTAATAAATAATATATTATTTAAAAAAATTAAAATACCGTTTTTATAATTATTTGAAACAATATACATATATATTTTTAATACTATTTACAATAATGATACATAATATTATAAGGTGCATAATATAAGTTAAATACGTTTTAAGAAATAAGAATAGATTTTTTAATTTATATTTCTATTAAATTTATTTGTCTATATTTGTTTTAATATAATGTACTATGTCCGTATTTTCGTTGCAGTAACACGGTATACGTAAAAACATTTACTAATTTCTAAGTATATTAAATATTAATACAAAAAACATTGTTCAGAGTATTAATTGTATAAAATATATAGGTAAGTTCTTCTATAACATTGTACAAAAGTTTCGCCTATGTTAATACTATTCATTTTTATTGCTTAAGGTCTAAGAAATAGGTATAATTTGAACCAATACCAAAATTTAGTACTTATGTAATTGTTTTCAATTTTTAAGTAATTCATTATGTAATGAATTTGAGATAATAATTTGTTAAGTGTTAAAAAGAAAAATTGATTTGTAGTTTTTGTTTTTCATCTATGTTATGAAATGTGGTAGTCTACACAATTTTATCCTGTCTATAGTCTACATAAACGCCAACCATCGTGTTTAGTTGAAGTAAACCTAAAATTGACGACGACTGGTTAGTTATAACTTATAAACTTACAACTTATAATTATTGATATAAAATAAATCACTTTTAAATTCATTATATTATATGATTATATGATTTATATTATAATCAGCTATGATTGATATTGTTTAAAAAAATATATATAAATCCTCATTTTGTAAAGAAAGTTTAATTTTGTATTTTCCCAGTAGCTTTTATAATTTTAACCGCACCTATAAACATATTATATTGATTGTTTACCTTGTATACTTATTATACTGAATCGTTCGAGACGTTCCACATTAGGCAAAAAAACGTAATAGCACGTTGTTTTTGGCAGATCTGTGTTGTACCCAATGACGCAGTAAGGTCATTCCTTCAGAAATTCGTTTTTATTCGCGGGACCTCGATTGTAATAAAATGCACGTAAATATCAGGTATATAGTACATTCTCTGTAGAGTTGATTTATTGCAATACGTATACTTAATCGAAAGTTTCAAAATTATTTCAAAGATAAAATTTTTACTAGAACAAAAATACTTATTAAATCAATCAGTTTTTGTAAAAATAGATCAATAAAACCTGAGGTTATTTATTAAAATTTAAATGTTAAATAAATTCTGCGATTTTCATTTATAAAAATAATACTATATAATTTGATGGTTTCAAAACTATTAAAACTAGGATATACGCCACCGGAAAGAAAACGGGTCATCTCCTTCCGGTTGACGTTCCATACAAGTTTTCCACCCACTACTTATACAGTTCCTTAAATTTATATTAACAATGAAAATACAACGGGGAAAGTATCATCAAAAGGTTTAAATGAGTTTTATTTTCTATGACGCCTACGCATATTTTAGATACCCAACTCCATATTTGATAACAATGTTCGACGATAACATTTTCGATTTAAGCTAAAATATTCAACATAAATTAACTCATCTTTATATTTATTGTACTTAATCATAATATAAACAAAATTGCATGACGATATAAAAACATAATGTAATTTGAAATATATCCGGAAAAATACGTGGCTAATTGCTATTGAATTTTTTTTTCTTTAATTCAAATTCATGAAATTAAATATTTCATGTTTAAATTATAGAATATCCTTATGCAACATTAAATATTCATAGGAGATAGTTGCAATAATAAAAACCTTTACCACCAATTACATCAATTTTGAGCCGCATAGTTAGCATGCGTTTAACCGCCGATTATACACGGGTACTGTTCAGGTATTTCGAGGCCGTGGCCATTCTCTCTTGAAAGACTAAACCACTACCCTGACATTGGTTCTTTATATTATAATAAAATAAATATAATATATTTTAGTTTTTCTTCTATTTCTTAAAAATTAGTGGTATATTTTAAATATTAATATATATATTACGTGTATTATGTATAATCTATATTATAATATAATATCATATATCATATATATAAGTTCAAAATACATTCTATGCAATATTTAATGCGTTATGTTTATTTAAGTTGGGAGTGATCGGAGATTCAGATTAATAAACCGTTCGCATATTAACTCGAACGCATGATTGTGTAATAACGCACGTTCTCCCGAAGACCTTGGTGGACACACTCTCCCCCACAATTA
This sequence comes from Rhopalosiphum padi, assembly GCF_020882245.1. Classification (NCBI taxonomy): domain Eukaryota; kingdom Metazoa; phylum Arthropoda; class Insecta; order Hemiptera; family Aphididae; genus Rhopalosiphum; species Rhopalosiphum padi. Next base: position 1,800,346 of record NC_083598.1, on the reverse strand, counting down.
ATCGACGGAGGAGAACCACCTTAAATGTTACCGTTGCGACGATACCAAACAGTTTTCTTTAAATGACCTAGCATGAGTCACTTTTTAGTTGTTGACAATAGGTTCGATTGAATCTAATAATTCAGTTTACCACCTACCTATTTAGTAATTTATTTGTTCTGCAATCTTAGGTTTGCTGATGTATTTTTATTAAATATATGGGATAATAGATATAATATACAATTTAAAATAATTAATAATGATACCTATACTGGTTAAAAAATCAGAAATTAAACATTTTAACATTAAAATATTGCAAAATTATTTTTATACGGGTATAAGTTTATTTATTTAATAAAATTACATTTTTTGACGCTTATACTAATTAATAATTTTACTTAGATAATACACATGCTTTGTCGAAAAATAAAATATTAATGTTTAAATACGTATTATATACGTACTTTTATTTAAATGTATTATTGCTTACAAATATAATCATTAAATATTAATATTTTGGTCTATTTGATTCTAATATGTTCATCATTGGAAATCGATCAATTAATATTTGTATTACTGTACATGTCATCAACTGAAGCATCTCAATTCTCATAGTTTAATAAAGTTCTGCACTCCGCGTATCCTTTGCCATGTGACTACTAACAATGATTATTATTGTATTGTTCTCATCTAATGTCTTAATTTTGAGAAAACAAGCTTATATATAGGGTTATTATGATTAGGTATTTTAATAATCTTCCTCTTCTTAAACAATAATAAGTTTAAATATTTTAATGTACAAACAAGCATAATATTAAGTTTTTATACTCATTAATTTATTTTAAAGCAATTTTTACTAATAATATGTTATATTTTTGTAGAATACATATTTGTGTAAAAACGTACATATAATTTTAATGAAAATAAATTTAAATTAAATTCTATATTATAAATTTTGTTCCGGCATATTGGTTTGGGAGTTTGGACTGCACTTTAAAACTATATTTTTGTGTAATATATATATATATATATATGCACTATATAGACGTATATTAGTGTATATACACAATTAAAATTATTTAATATCTATTTTAGTCTTATAGAACATATCCCACTTAATATTTCCAAATCTATTTTTAAGGCACTTCGATTAAATTTCAGAAATATTTTTGTCCATTATGTATGTATTAAGTATCAACTGTTTCCATTATGTATTAAGATATGGATTAAATCATTAAAACTTAAAAGTGTAAAATTAATATGCATTTTTATTTTTGTTCAACCGTGTGTTATTACTTATATTAATTATTATTATTAATGTTGTATGGTGTGGATCACCCATTTTTTTACATTTAAAATTTAAATTACTGGCAGATTGGATTTATTTATATGGAAACTGATATTACGTTAATAAATAATAAAGATTCTTAATCCCATTAGGAATTCCAATCCCTAGAGGAATGTTTTGGTTGATTCTTTTTATTTTATTTAATCTGACAAACATAATTTAGATTCTAAACGATTTACTGAATAGGACAATATTCGATTTTTCTTAAGCTAATAAATAAACAATCTGTTACCATTCGAAAAATATCTGAATATTTCAAAATAGTATTCACTAATATATTTTTATTACTTACTCATATTTTATTATTTTATTTTAAAAACTTGTTAGACTCAAAAAAAAAATTATTTTATAATGTGCTTATTAGATGACAGTGATAAAAGTATGAATATAAAACCATTTTTGTTTTATCAGTATTAAAGTTATTTATTTTCTTTGAAATTCTTTTTTATAAGTAAAAACAATCGTTAAGAAAAGTGTTAGCGTTAGGAATATTAGTTAAGCAATTAATTAATTTTTTTTTCTGAAAGATATTTAAAGGTAATCTAATCTAAATGACCCAAATTTATGTTTCCCCTTAAGAGTAGTTCAAAAAATAATGTGATTGTTTTTATTATTCCTAGGTATTTTATTGGTAACTATCAACCTGGTTTTATTTTTGGTCGAATTCATAAATATGTGAGTGAAGTTCACTAGGTGAGATAAAAGAATTTGTGTTTGACATTTCAACCTTGAGAACTATATTAGAACATTATTATGCAACGGTTACTAACTGAAAACAAATTATTAATATTATGATTACTGATTAGTCTGTGAAATGTTTTGATGTCCAATATTCTTCAATTTTTAATGTTTAAAATTTTTTTTTTGATATTTCTAACTTGTTAGTAAAAAATTCGAATCATATATTACATGGAAAATTGTTAGGTATATGCTTTTTAGATTTCCTTAAATTTCAGTATATTTCTAAAATACTTAAATAAAATGTTCACATTACATAATATAAATTATAATAAAGAAATTTCTACAGTTACATTATAGAATTTGATCTTATTATAATCTTACAAGAATTTACTATTTCGTTTCGAATTTCGAATTTTAATGTTTGTAGTTGATTTTAAAACTTATAATAGATAACCAATTATTATTTGATTTTTATTCTCATATTTATAAGTGTACCAAAATGTAACAAAAATAGGTATTCAAGTAATTGTGTACCACATTAAAAAATTGTATACATTTTGCTTTATGCAAATCAAATTATTGCTTTAGAGCTTTATGACACTGTTAAATGTTTACATAATTTTATATTAATTCAGTTATAATTGCATATAAATACATTAGGACTTTTTGAAACTCTTAAGCAATATTAATGGTATGTTTTGTAAATTAATCCTAGTAATACCAATATTAAACATACAAATAGCTGTACAGAAATTTTTTGTAAATAATCATTTTTGAATAAAAATTGGTACAATTTTTATATATAAACAAATCTGAATTGAATAGCTAATATTCGTTGATTAATCATTATTACTCTACAAAGACATTTTTAAATTAGGGTTATCGAATATAATGAGTAGCAGTAATATTATGAAACGTTTGAAGATTTAATTAAATTAAATTTGGCCTGATTACTCGTGTAAAAGTATCATCACAAATCATTTTAAATATCTCATGTTTGAAATTCTGAACAGATGATTTAATGTTTACCAATAAATTTAAATATAAATCTATTCATATATCAAAAATTATCAAATTTGTTTTGAGTACTCGTAAGGCGTTAAATAATTGTCTATTCACACGTTTTATATATAATAATTGGTTATCCCCTCCCTCAATTTAGAAATATATTCACTTGTGTTTGATATTAAATATTTCATAAAGTATCTATCAAAAATATTACATTTAAAATTAGTGTTTTTTTTTTTTATTAGATTAAGAGGCTATTAATTATTCGTTGAAATTATTATCATTTATTTTTAACTTATTACTTTTAGTAGTACTAAAGTACTTATAATCTATATAAACTACCGTATTTTTAATGGTTATTATTATGATCTTGTAAAATGTATCACTAACATGAGCTATGGAAGAAATATTTTTAATTAAATAATATGGGTTTAAATAATTTTAGGGGATCTACAGCAGCCACAAAATGATTATAATTATTTTATATAATTAATTAGACAAATGTTGGATATTTAACATAATATATATTTTATTTATTTAAAAAAAGTAGCATTTTGGGTTTTTGTGTAAATTAAACAAAGGAAAAAACAATAAAGTATTCATCGCTGATCAAGAAATTCAACAAAACCAATATTATAATAAATCAAGTTCAAAATGATTATAATATAGAGATAACAGTTGAATAATAAAGAATTAATGCAAATGCACTTTTAAGGAATTTTGGAATATAGCTCCCGACCCGAATGTTAGTGTTGCCTATGGACTATGACGTAGATCTCGTCGTTCAAATGACGTCATATCGCCTGACGCCCACGCTACTCCCGTTGGCGTCAGACCATTTGGGATTATAATAAAAAAAAAAGGAAGGAATACATAAACCACCACTATCCCTCTTCATCCCTTTTCATTCCTGTTCCTCCTTCATTAAACGAAGCGCATTTTTTATGCTTACGTCACTATTTTCCCTATATTCCGTCTTTTGTAATATGTATTCAAAAATACTGTAGGTAATGATTCAATTTTTTTAAATATAATACACATGAATACAATATGATGTTGGTTAATAGTACCATGATGGTTTGATAAATTATAAAATAACCGTGTGTGACCTTTTTAACCTAATACCACGATACCACATAAATTGACTGCTGAAATAAGTAACAAACCAAGTTTTATCCAAAATAATCTTAGATTACATAACTCAAAATTTGTTTTAATCCCAATAATACAATTTGTATAATTAAAAATCAATTGTTTATGAGTTAAAAAAAAAATGAATTGGGATATCTTTAATATATAATACTAAATTACATAAAATATTATAAATAATTTTGTATTGACATAAAGTTGTGACGTAAATTAATGTTCAAAATTTGCTTTTAGCTATAATAACTACCTATTACAATTTTTTATAGTTTACCTACTTGTTTTGATTTAAAAACATTTTATTTTAATTATATAGGTACCTATAAGTAGACTCATCACGAAGACGAATAATACTAAATCGTTAAATCATTAACTACGTTTAAGTCGTTGCGTTTATGATAAATTATAAATTATAATCGGTGCGATTACGCGGCATTTGTTAATAGATTTACAAAGGGCCTCCCCCTGGTAGAAGTTTTATTTCAAAAAAAGCAATACAAATATTTATAATACATTATAATATCATTTTGAAATTCTAATTATTTTATATACAAAGTCGAGTTTCACAGATCAATTGGTCTTAACCCCGTTAACCCGTTTTTACTCCCTCAACCACCCTATTCACACCCACGCCCACGATAGATAATTATTATATAGTCGCCGCGTTTTACGATGGGTAGCCGCAGCTGTATTGTACTAGACAGTGCCTGCCGTTGGCGTATAAAACGGTAAGACTTATCTAGTAATTAGATATACGGCTGGTATTTATTTTTTCTGGCATCGCCGCTCTACCGTTTCGCCTTGCCCTTTGGACGATATTTTTAGACCGTACGCGGTAAACACCCGCGTGGCCGGCACCGTTCGGTCGCCGGCAGAGATTCGTGTACAATAATTACCGGTCCACACGGTAAATACCAAACGCGTCGGTGGCGGTAACCCGACCGAGTGCGGTGGTGGTGTCGCTGTCGTCGGCACTGCATTTGGTGGGAGGTGGGGATCAGCGCGCGGGTCGTCGCCGGCGACGACTGATCGCGAATCGGCCGTACCGCGGCAGTAGTTCCGTTTCGTTTGCGGTGGCCGATCGTTGCGTTGTGTGTGTGCGCCCTCCGGTCCGCTCGTCGCCAAGTAGCCGCTGCTGCTGCTACTGCCGCTGCCGTGTCGTCGCTGACTCGTATTTTTACGTGTTCCGCCGCCGTCAGTGATCCGAGCCGCGTGTGGTGCGTTCATCAAATAGACGTTATTTTTGCCGATCAAAAACAGCTCACCACCGCGCACCGGTGCAGGAGGAGGTAGAGTTTGAGAACATTACTCTGTTTCTTCTCGAAATCGTGCAGTTCACGCACGCCAGAAGCCGCAAAGACGACGCCACAGGGACTGGGTCGCTTAGTATGATGGAAAAAGACTTATACCTCAAAGTACGACGATTTACGATTTTTGTTTTTTTTTACATTTTCATATTCACGTCTCTTGCAAATTTTAAATTAAGTACAAAGTAATTAAATATCATATTATTTTTGATATGCATCCATTCATCGAAATATCCGCGCACGCGGTGTCCCTCCGCCGCCGCCGCCGTCGAACGTTCGCGAATTCGTACCGTTCCCACAGGGCTTTTCCTCTTCCCTCTACCCCGCAGGACGCGCCGCGTATAGAATGTTCCAGAAGGTTCGTCGCCGCCGCGCCCACGGTAAGCGAGCAGCTGCTGCTCTCGGATAAAACCTCGTCCTCGCCGCCTGCCGTGAATTTTTTCGTTTTCGTCGGTTTATCACCACGATAATAATAACAACAATAATATTATACTTGCAGCAGTATTGATATCTCGCTGCTTGATACTATAGTATTCTTGAATAATAATATTAACATTATCTACGTGTGTGTGACATGTTTCGTTTTATAAACGGATCGTGAATGGTCGATATTTTTTTTCCCGTGTTTTATTTTATCGGTTACCGGAAATTCGATTACGGCGATAATATAATCGGACCATATGCGAAGGTCGCGTGTAAGTGCCTTACCATGTTTTTTGTATTTTCGTGATTTTTCCGTTATCTATCGTTGAAATGTCAAAAAAATAAATTAACAAGTTTGATTAGAAGAGCCCATCGATTATTATAATTATTAAAAACGTTTATACTGTATAAAATAGATGTATAATATATTGTCTTGATTTAAATTAGGTAGGCATTTATTCTGTTCAAAATCCTTTTTTTTTATAGCGAGTATGCAGATTGTATTCCTAATTCGTTAGCTGCGTAATTTTGCAAACATAAGGTTGTTTACTGCAATTTACATATTGTATATTTAGGTAGGTACTACGATCGTGATAATATATCAATAATTCAAACGTTGACCAAAATAAAATCTGTATTATTGTCGTCCTTGACTCTTAATGTGCTCGCTATAGGTCGATGGAGCACAATGGTCCAGATTTGTCAACGTAATTCTTCCGTTCGATTTATAATTTTATAAAATTCGCCTCAATGTTGGTAAAAACATCACTGTTGTTTAAAATATTCGTTAATACCTCTACCTGTCTGTTATTTATAAATTAAAAATCGTATTGTTTACGATGTTGTCGGTCTAAACAATAAAATGGCAAGTAAACAATTTGCTGAAAAAATTATGAATTATTGCAGCGTATTGTTATATTGGTTATTTTTATAATATTTTATAGTGTACCTATATTATGCGTTATTGCATTTAAAAAAAAAAACAATACATGATTTCGACGTAATAATAATCTTATGATTCCGCAATCGCTTCGACGTTTTGTCGGGCACCACTCGTCACGATTTGTTGGTGGAAAAAATATCTGCCAAATCTGTACGCGTGTCGACTGATCGGTACGTCACCGGACCGATCGTATTTTTTTTTTGTTTTTCGTCGATCTGAGCAAACGCAAATTTCGGTTGACGTTGCTGTAACGTCATCACGCGCATCATTCTCTGCGTATTTGATCGTCACGGTCTGTCATCGTAACAAGTATTATAGTTGTTGGTAACCTACACCGCTAACCGTGTGTCGCCGGCGGTGTGCAGTGTGCACAGCTGCTGTGCCTATAGTCATTCGCGGACTCAACGCCGATCGTTGTCAACACGACGTGCGTAAACACGTATCGTTAATAAATATGTGAACCAACGCGTATTACAGTTTTCACGCTCGTCTAGCCCGGGGTTATAGCTACGTCTTCTGTCGGGTGGCTTTTTTCGTATTTTGATTGGCCGTGGTAATCATATGGTATTATTCATTAACCATGCGGTCCATCGGAGAATTTTCCGAATTGAATTTTTTTTTTTGGAGTTTGACTTTTGGACACGTTAGACGAAAACATACCCGTGAACCCGCCTTACACCTGTCGGTTTCAGTTTAATACGTCACCAGTATTGTTTGTTGTACCTGTAGTTAGTACGTGTTGTGTGAGGTTCGACGACTCGACACATATGGCAACGCACATGCTCCACTCGGGCGATGATTTCGAAATCGACCTTTCTTACAGTAGTATATATTACAATAGTGTAACGTCGACCTTTGTTCGTTTGCCCTTGAACAACCCACTGTTCAATGATGTAACATACCTACTTATGTGAATCGCCTTTAAGCCGTTGTCGCCGTGTGGTTAAGGTTTACACACCGCAATTACATGTTATTATATTTTATAAATAGGTGTTTTCTATTCGATTCGGTTAACCGTAACTGTGTGTTTTTTTTTACAGAACGGACGTCTAAACGTTTCGACAGACCTCAACCACGTGCGACCCGCCGCCATGTTATCCACGTGCGATGGTGGCCATCGCGGAGCCGCCGCCACCCCGGGTGGCCGCGCACAACAAACCGATCTCAGCCGCCTGGCCGTCCTGAGCTACGAACAGGTGGCCCGACTAAACGACGTGATGGACGAGACGGTCAGCATCCACGGCCGTGGAAATTTCCCCACGCTCGAGGTGCGCCTTCGCGACTTGGTGGCGATGGTACGCGACCGACTGCGCGCTCAAGCAGCTCCTGAGGACGACGACGTTGCGTTCCCGACCGAACGGTCTGCGGCACCGTCGCCGGACGCCGACGACACGTGCTTTCAAGTACGGAGTATTAGACTGAACGGCGGGGCGGCTTCGCACGTGCTGACCACAGACACCCAGCCATACAACGACCTGGACCTGATATTCAACATCAGCCTGTCCGGGAACCGGGATTTCGACCGCGTCAAGTCGGCTGTGCTCCGGGCACTGGTCGATTTGCTACCGGAAGGAGTCAGCCGCAAGAGGATGACGCCGTGCAGCATCAAGGAGGCATACGTGAGCAAAATGGTCAAGGTGAACAAGGACGGCGACCGGTGGTCGCTTATATCACTGGGCACGTTGCCGGGCCAGCGGAACGTCGAGCTCAAGTTCGTCGACCGAATGAAGAGGCCGTTCGAGTTCAGCGTCGATTCGTTTCAGATCGTACTCGACTCGCTGCTGCTGTTTTACGAGTGTTCCAGCGGTGTGCCGATTAGCGAGAGCTTCTACCCAACCGTAGTCGGCGAATCCGTGTACGGTGACTTCCGGGATGCCATGTATCACCTGGAGAACAAGCTGATAGTCACCAGGAACCCCGAGGAAATCCGGGGCGGCGGGCTGCTCAAGTACTGCAACCTGTTGTTGCGCAACTACGCGCCTGACTACGACGGTGACGGCACCAAAAAGCTGGAGCGGTATATGTGCTCCAGGTTCTTCATCGACTTTTCTGATATACACCAGCAGCGCGCCAAGCTGGAGAACTATTTGAAAAATCACTTTTGCGCGCCTCAAGAGGAATATATGAAGCTCCAGTACCTTAACGTGCTGAAACAGGTGGTTGAGGAGAGCACCGTGTGCCTGATGATACATGAAAGGCATCAGACGCTGTCGCTGATCGCCGAACTATCGTGGCGACTGATGGCCGGTCAAGGCATGTACTACTATTACCATCCACATCCACAACCGCAGCTGACCATGTCCATCGGACACCACAGCCAATTGCCGGCACAACTACATTGCCCTTCATAAGTGTGTTTGAATTTGATTTTTTTTAAATTTTATTATTATTATTAATTTTTTTTAGAAAAATGATACGTTTAACAATTTAACAACAAAATGTTCATCATATTATGTTATTATATATATACATGATCTCTAAAAAACAAGTCTCTCGCACTCTGCCTCGCCCGCAAGCCGCCCCCTCCATCTCAACAATTTTTTTTTTGACACCCGCGTAACGGCGCCGACCCAGTGAACAAATTTTCACGTTTGTATATTGTACGTACGACTTGAACGATTTATCTTTAAATGTCTGTTAATTTATTTAAATTGTTGTCTAATATATTATGATAACGCATTCGAGTTTTACGTACGTTTTCCGTTAATAAAAATGTATTAGGCTTTTTAGTCTTTATAAAGTTGAACAAAAAAAAAAAAAATTATACTTACTTTCATTACGTACTTAATTGGCTACAATTTATTTTTTGCGTTTTGGCAGCCATCGTTGACTATTACATATTATTATATATATTTATATCGTATGAACTAAAAGAGGAAATACATTCTGCAGTATACAGAGCGGAACGGTCGACAAATGAAACACCAAATTTGTTATTATATTATTACTTTTTTTTAATCCAATATTAAATTTACAAACAAAATAATATTAATATATATTCATACATGTATCTATAATTTGGTAATACACTAGACGGTTAATAATATTGTATGCATTTTATCGCACACGTCTTGTAATAATAGAGTTCAAATCGATCCTCAAATTCTATCATGATTAAATTTTTTATATCCTAAGAAAAAATATTTGGGCTCGAGTATGAGAGACTTATTCTTATTATTTTCTTTTTAATATATTTGTATATATAATATACACACATACAAACACACCAACACGTGCATACTCCGTGCAATTTCAAAAATTTGTTGTTTTACTCGAAATTAAAAATGTTATAATATTATATCACGCGTTTGTGATAATATCTCGATCGGTGAGATTGTGCGTATTGCGGGGAAAACATTAAACTAAAAAAAAAAAAAAAAATACAAAAATACAAAATAAATGATATGAACCGGTTGTATTAAGCCGAAGTTTTTAAATCGTATAATTATAATATATCATTCTTATATAATATTATTAATTGTCTCCCTTACAAATATTGTGTGTGAAGTTAATCTTTTTTAATTAATTAAACTCTCCACTTCCCCCCTCAAAAAAAAATTAAAAAAAAAAAAAAAACAAAAAAATTTTTAATTAAATTAAACATCTTATTTATAACATTGCATTGTTTGTAATAAACATTCCGATTTTTAAAACGTGTAAATAATTATAAATATTATAATATTACGTCGAGGAAACACATTTACGAAAAAAGATGAACATCGTCTTGACGCGCGCACGCACCATCTCTCTACTATAGTCTGTAAACCACACGATTATTAAAAAAAAAACATCAACAGTTTTTCGTTTAAAGCGCGTACACTACTTGATAAATATGGATTATAATATAATTATTATATTATCCATATAATATCACGTGTGTACCGCAAGTTATTACAATTTATTTTATATGAAATATGCATAACATAATAATCGTTTATTTATATATTTTTTTTTTTATATATAAAGCTTCCAATCCAGTGTTTGTTCAGTATTAAAACTTTAAAAAAAAACTATGTAAAATTATTTTAAATATATTCATCTAACGTCTTTTTATCGAGCAATTCTGAATGTCCTAGAGTTATACAATGTTGTGATATTATTATGTCAATCTATTATTATTATTAATTATTATATTATAATCATCATTATATATTATTATTATATAAATATATATTATTCTTATTATATATTATTGTTATTATAAACTTAATGTAATTTTCTTCTTAAATTATGTTTTTATTGTATTATCGTCTGTGACGATATATTCTCGGTTATTGTCCGTCTACCGAGATTTGTACGTAGTACGTACGTACTATAATTTATAGGTACACATCTTCCAGTAATAATAATATTATATAATTATTATAATTGATACCCTTCCCTTTTTCTTTTGTTATATAATTACCAGATTGGCGTTTAGAGTGAAACCACAAAAATACGCACTGTTTGTAAAAAAAAAAAATGTTTATATAAAAATAATAAGGCTGACGTCTTTTTAAGTTTTTCTCTTTTACGATATTATGTGTTAATGAAAAATTTAAAAGTATATTGATGATATTTTACATATATTCAAAATATTGTTACGAAAAAGAAAACCATTAGCGTTAAATCATTTTTAAATAAAAAAGAATATTTTAATTATTATTAGATAGTCTTTGTTTAGTGTACTATGTAATAATATTTTAAATAAAAAATAAACCATTTTATTTGTGTAATAATTATTTTTTGTTGATTTATTGAATTATTTTACATTTATATATGTTTCCTTGTATACCTACGTATTGTTCTAAAATAATAACTAATATTTCATGTCATCGTGCGCAACCGTGATTTTCGGTTATAAAAGGTATAGTGTTTTTGTATCGGTCTTATAAACAGAACGAAACACATTTTTTTGTGTGGCCCGATCTAAGGGTGGTATCATGAATTCAAGATATTGAATTCAGTCTTTGGTCAGCGAAAAAATATATGGCCAGAAAATCGTTAAATCCTCCGCTGAAATTATCGGGTAGGTACTAGGTACTACTTGTACAAGTGTGAAATGGAGAGGAAGCGCATATTATTATATCTTGTAAGTTATAAGTGTTATAACTATTTATTTTATCGTCTGCGGAATGAAGGTAAACCCACGCAAGAAAATTCCGAATTACTGTATACGAGTATACGGTGTGCATAGGCGGAGGTTTAGTAGAATTTAGTGCTTACATTTCTATATTTAAGTACCTAAAGCTTGCAAATTCGTGTTATTTCAACACGTTTATAAATATTTTATCCTCTACTAAACGTTTATATTTTTTTAGCGAGTGGGTGCCACGTTAGTGTTTACCAAATTATCGTGTAGTGCAGCAGTATAAGTTTAGATAGATGGGTAAATATAAATTTAATTTTCCTTATATCAAACTTGTATATTATTAAAAAATAAAGTAAACAACAACAACTTCCTACCCACTGCAGTATTGGATTTTAAAGGTTTGATAGATATGTGGTGGGGGCGTGGGGCTCAAATCGCGTGACTTGATGAACTGATCATGTCGAAACAAATTACTAAAATAATAGTAATATTGACTTCTATATTTTAAACTATAAAATATTATATTGCTATTACTGTAAATAGTAAATACATTTATTTTGCAATTCAATTTTTGCCTTTAAAGGATCTTTCTTTTTTTATTTTTATTTGTAAATTAAAAATAACATAACATTTTTACAAAAAATATATATTATAATATTGTGTCGAGTACAAAAACTTGTTTCCCCTTCTCCTTGCCATATTACTCTGTTTATCTGAACTGTAAATGCATAAAAAAAACTATTCAGTACTTTATACTCAATTAAAATTGTATGCATTTTGAAATATTCTGACTAAGATTGTTAAACTTAACCGATAAAAAAATTTATTTTTCTTGTAAAAGTGAAAACGACGTGTGTCTCATGAATACTTCATGCTATATCTAACCTGCCTTAAACGATTCATATATATTTTTTTAATGTATAAAAATTGTCTTTTAAAACGTACCTATTATAGTTATATTAACACATATTATGGTACACACAAATTGTTGGGAGGAAGGAAGGTACTGCAGCATGATGTGTCGTCCCGTCTTTCAAACATTCATAATACATTTTCATTCAGCAGAATAAATTTTGTGTTGGTTTAATCGAAAGTGATCGATTCGATAGGTTATTAAAGTTTTTAATAACTGCATATTTAATATTTATATAGATCTAAGTACTACATAGTACATACACGATTCCACATGATTTTTTGTGCAACGTTGCCATTACATTTGTTTGCTCTCATTATTATAAATTATAATACGATAAGTTCTACAATATATAAAGTCTAAACTAAAATATTAAATAGATAAATGTCTATTACACAAAATACTATATGCACTAATGTAGTAATGTACTTAGCATTTAGCAATAATATATTTATTTTTATATTTTCTGGTATGGCAACGTTGCATTTAAAATCATTTAGAACCGTATACCTATAAAAAAAAAAAAATTTGCGGAATCGTGTATCGTGTATGTATACCGTATACGATAATCAGTATAGGCACCTATAAATGTTTATTAAAATCTATATGATTCGACAATTTTGAGAAATAGTGTTGTTGTTAGCTAAATATTTTAGTGAATTTCAATCATCAAATTTAAAGGTAAGAATATAATAGTATTGAGTATCCCGTACCTAACCTTTTGTTGATAATTAAATTGTTGAGGAATATTATGAGCATTTTAAAATTGTAATATTTTACATGGTAATATAATTAGGGGTCTTGAAAGTTATAGAATTAATCAATAATATAATGCTTTATATTATATAATAATATTATGTAAATAAAAATTCTAAAACACGCAAACAATTTATTAATATACACAGTGGCGCAACCAGAGGGGGGGGGGGGTTAAGGGGTTGTAACCCCTTCCGAAATTTCATCGAGGCCTAATATAATAACTTATGTATATAATATATTGTAATTATGTACCCTCCCCCTCGAAATTTTTTTCTAGTTGCACCACTAAATATACAAAACATAATATAAAACCTTTAAATTATTTAAGAGATAACGGTGTATTACCACTAGAAATATATAAAAATTATAAAATAAATAAAAAAATTTATATACTTACCTATAAATTAAAAAATGCCATTTTTTACCCTAAAATGTAGATACAAAATTCTAAAAATGGATGAATTTTAAATTTTAGTTTTTAATTTTACCATTGTAATGGATTTTAGTCATGGTCAAATATAAATTGAAAACATGTAGAAATTACTAACTTAACCTAAAATTTCCGAGCTATTTTTGTGTAATTTTTGATTATTTTTTTTCAAAATTGATTGATTAATTTGTGTATTATAAATTATAATATCATAGGTAGTCCTATGTTATCTAAGAGTAAGATAAGATACTTACATAGAAATTACTTGTTTTATTTTTCAAATAAAATAAAATTATATCTACTTGTCTAATAAGTTTTGTGAAACCGGGTCATTAGTATTTTTATATTTTATTGTTTTTAAATAACTTGTTATTTATTTAGTTTACTCACTAACCTGTCCAGGGGAGCCAAGAGGCTAAACCTCCTAGTGATACATCACACATACACCTATTAAATTACCTATTTTTTTTTTTTGAAATTTATAATTGGTTTGTTTGTTATATTATTTATATTATACTGTATATTGTAGTGATTATACCATAATTTATACAACACAAATATATATTTTATATTTATATGAGATTGTTTAACAATATAAGCCCAATTAATAGACTTTTGATATGTAGAAGGTACATAATTATCTGATGTATAAAAATGTAAAGATAAATATTTATGAGAGAATAGTGGCGTACATATAAATGAATGGAAATCTACCTCCCCAAATCTTCACTGGATCCAATCCGAGATCCGACCAATCCCGATCTGATGATGGTATTTAATCCGAATCGACCCGAATCGATAAAAATGTTCTCTGGTTTAAGTTGACCTGATATTTTTTTTAACGGATAACTATTTACTATTTACCAATAGAAAATTTAACTATTGCATAATAGTATGCAATGGATAGTTCGGTATGGATTTTCATTGTAGGTATATCTACATCATATACACTGATTTATCATTAAATTCAAATTTAATACTTCCGTTATTACAATGACCTTCTCAATAACGAAGTACTTGGAAACTTACTATACACAGCAAAGCTACTTCTCTGGTTTTTTAATTATAATAATAGAATATTCAATATGTAACTTAAATGTAATCTAAATATACTTTTTACTTACAACCGCTTGGTCTTGATTCTGTCCTAAATCTGAATAATATGGAAAGGGAATTTGCATATTTTCATAAATTTTTAATTTACACGTAGGAGCATCGTAGTTTTGGATCATTTATAAGAACCTACATATTTTACATTCTTATTATTCGTATACAAGAATTTACATAATATGACTCATAATACGAGAATATTTTTGTTCTGTAAGAACTTACGTATACCTCTATATTATGTCTCCGTGTGGTAATCGTAATATTCGCCCAAAAATACAATCCCTTTGGATTTCACGTAGTGTCGCACACAGACACGCACCGATGATGGTCAATAGGTCTGTCCACTCTGTCCGCCTACGTTGTATCAAAACAACAATTCTTTAAATTTTTATTTACGATGTGAATTGTCGTTAAAAATTCTTAACATGAAATGAAGTATCCGCCTAGCTATATATTATAACGCCCAAAGACGACCCGTCGGTGCTGCCGAATTTCCAAGGTTGAAAACTCTATAGATTATAAATTATAATGCCAAAATACATTCGACGTTGTTGACTGTTGTCATCGTCACCGATTGCCGCGCGATCGTTCGTATTACCTACTATAATATGACCGTGCGCGCGATGTTAACTATCGTTTTTTAGAGATAAAATGTTTTTCTCGCTCGAGGTAATCGTGTTTTTATTTATTCGTTGTCCGCGTTACTTTTAGGGACATATACACACACAAGACACAAATACACGATACATTTACGATTTACATAGTTGGTAACAAGGGCCATGTGCCCATGTTACTTGACTGTATACTTGTTAAAATATAATTATATGTGTTGATAGTGCATTTTAAAGTAGGCTTATAATTATTTTCCTTAGGTATTTTATTACAAATATAGATATTAGATATCAAATATGTAACAAAAATTCAAATAAATTGCATTACTTATTTATGTTCTTCGCGGTATTGGAATTAGACTAGGTAGGTTTTTTCAAGTAGGTAATTATTCTTAAATTATGTAATTTTAAAATATGTTTTGTTTTTTTGATATACCTCGCCTATATTGCTAACAATATCAACAGTTGAACAGTGTGGTGTACTGGTGTGTAGAGAAATATAGAAATATTAAGAAACTCCCATATAATTTAACATTTAAGTACCTATATAAAATCACAAATTTAGTATGCATTTCAAACGCTTAAGAAGATATCAGAGCACTATCTGTTTTCTTTCTAGCCCAAGCGCAATATAGAGTAAAACAAAAAACAAGAAATGAAAAAAATATTTTATTATGCTTTTGAATGATTTTAGAGTAAAATAATTAATAACAAAAATTGTAAGGAATAATATTTTTAAGGTTATGATTCATCGATTTATCTAAATATTGTCAAAACGATCTATTATTATTCATATAAATTAAATATTTTTTCTAATTCGATTATAAATAGTTAAATAATAATAAAGTATAAATCCTTTTTTAATTTTTGTAAAATGTTTTGTAAAAAGTTGGCTTACTAAAGATTACTCAAAAAACATGAATACATTTTATTTATCTATAGATTGCTCGTGGATCTATGATAGAAAAAAACAAATATTGCGCTGACGTCCTCTTAATAAGTATTACAATTTGCGTAATATTTTCAGAATTCAGAAGTTTAAAGGTTAGGTTGTATTGTATAGAAGAAGCAACGCACTGTGGCTAAAAATAATTTTATGAATTTGTTCGCTTATATTTACAGTCATCGTGATAATAAAACGAACGCGTGTGCATAACCGATCGACGAACACGAACGAGGTAAATGACCAAAAACCGGACATGTGATTTAATTCATAATATGGATCATGTAGACATTTGTTTCCGGTGCATAGCTATATTATTCTTTAAATAAAAATTAATATTATAATAAACTGGGCTCTGCTCCCTGATAATTTCGCTCGTATACCCCTAGAGGGGTCCCACCCACCGCACGCATGATATAAGGATCGCCTCTTTTACATCTTGAAGTCTAATATATGTAATTTAAAATATTTAATTATAAACATTTTTTTATAGTAGGTATTTAATTAATAATAATAATTATTATTTATTTGTTTGTCCTCATGATGATTTATTATGTGAACGATATAAACATCATACATAACCTTTTTTTATATAATAGAAAAATATTGATATAAATTACAATATTGTGAATTATGATGTCACTGTTGTTTAAATTTAAAACCGGAAATTATTATGGCGGTTGTCAGTTATATTGTCACGTTCGGATAAACCGTGCGTCCCAGTCCAGCTTTAATGGTGGGGATCCAAAGTTCAAACTGTTTTGATTGGATAGGTGAGGGGAAGAGACCTAACTAAATAATGTGGTTGTTAGGATCGATATTGCTAGCGAATAAGGCGAACAATGAAGAATCATTAATTAGTAATACCACGTTTATAACTTACACATAATTGTATAATTACTTATGGAACTTTTCAAAATACTTAAACCATAGTATCTTTTATAGCTATAAACATAATATAATTAAGTATATTGTGAATTATGATTATCGATTAACAACAGTAAGTCAATATTATTATTTATTAGCTCAATATGCTTAAAATAGCTGTAATCAACGTTTATTACCTATTATTCAGGGACGTAATTTGGGGAATTGAAGAGCGCAGTGCAATTGCATCCGATTGTTGATTTTTACATGTTACAGATTTGTTATTGAAAATAAGATATACGTTTAATAAAATGTATTGTCGAAAGCGATCATTTTTTGAATTATAAATTTCCTTGAACTATTTGAACATTTTAAGTATTTTAATATTATCTGTTTTGTTTTCTAAATTTCCTTTTATCCAATCATTTTTGATTGAAAAAATTGTTATAATGTTTTTGAATTATACTCGTTTAAATTTGTATTAAAGAAAAAACTATCAACTATTTAATTGTTATTTTCTATAATCATTTTTAGTCAAAAAGTATCAATTTATTTTGCAATAATCCTTAATGTTATGGCTGGCTATTGGTACATTTTTTGCATTTCACACTGCAAAGTTCTTAGATTATGTTCTTGATCATTCAGTAATTATAATCAAATTTCCAAAATTAAAAAATATTGAGTTATGATTGATAAAGTTTGAGGAGGGAAAAATGCTTCTTTATCATTTCCTAGTAGGTATTTTGCCTCTGTTCTGAGTGGTGTAATTTTAAAGTCAATCCCACTTTGTTAGAATAAATATATAGTACCTATACATTTGATAGCTCTTTAAACAATTCCGGTGGCCACTATCGACAATAGTTGTCAGTATTTTTATAATTTTTCTAAAGCAAAATATTCTCAGCACATCTTTACATCGAAAAAAATTTATCTAATATAAGTATAGGGTTTGTTACGGATTTCTGTATTAGTTGTTTTATTAGTTATTTTTCGAACAAGTCATCAAAAACAGAGCTTATGATAAAGCCTATAAGTATGCCTTAAGTTAGATGTTAGAATAACCTTTAAAAGTGGATGTGTATTAATAACTAATAAGGGTGGTCGATCTAGAACAAAACCGCTAATGTTCGAATTCGATTCGATCTGTTCATTCCATGGGTATTATAAATTTTAGCTATCGATATTGCAAGACGTATGACATGATAATTAATTTAGTATTAAAACGGCTACATTATATATATTCCACAAATTTTGAAAAAATGAACATTTTTTAATTTTATTGTTATGTATAATGAGCTAAGCGTTGAATGCTTGAATGTATTGATTTTACAATTATGTGGGTTTTAATTTATTCTTGTGGTTGAAGGCATTTTTAACAGTAGAAAAAATACTTTAACTTTTTTCTCTGAAAGTGGTTTCTGGTATAGAAAATTAGATTTAATTAGTACTAATTGGAGTCAAAAGTAAAAGATTTTCTATACATTTAAAATTAATCGGGAATTACAAAAAAGAAAACACAAAAATTTGATATAATTATAAATTGGAAACATTTTTAATATTATTATTATTAAATTAATTGTTAGGTAACCTTGATTACCAAAAAGTTAAACTGTTTACTAGTTCGCTCAATTGCTCTAAATCGTTTTTCATCGTGTACAATGATTTATCATTGAATTCAAATTTAACACATCCATTACAATGACCTACTCAATGACGAGGTACATTTTGACAACTACTGTACAGTAGAGCGATTACCTATACTTTACTTTACAGTTTTTTTTTATATAAATTATAGCTATATATGTAATTATTAAAATAAAAACAATGAACTTTAGGTATTAAAAATATAATTAAATACCTATTCTACGACCGTCCGCTTATGTTCTTTAGTAAATACTAAATATGTTTTATGTATATATAATGATCGAAACGAATTTATTTTAAACATTACCTTTTTAAGTACAATTCGACATAAATCAGTGCAATTCGAACTTATACCTATTTAATTATTCTATAGTGTCCGCTATTGTTTATTATTACTATTAGAGGTTTCATTGTTGTACACTTATACATAAAATCTACAATGTGCACTACGCCACTACATATATGGCTATCGCCGATGTAGACAGAACCACAGAATAATAAGAACATAAGACAGAACACTTCTCGACCAATTTACGTTGGTTTGTCAATGTATTCTTGTAAGAACTTTACAAATTTATAAATTTCTCAGTACGCGCATATGGTACATGTAGAGTATACACTATACAACATATATTTTTTAAATACTTATTTTTCGATAAACCGATTTTTTTTAAGAAATTCTCAAATTTATGGCTCTAAAATAAGAAATTACTCGTAGAAAGCCTTTTAGAATTTAGTGATTTATTAAAATGCTAAAAATCAAACAGTTTGTAACATCTTTAGTATTTATATATTATATAATTATTTAATAATGGTTTAATTGTATTATGTATTATAAATATTTAACGACTAGGATTTAAGTAATATTTATTATTTAGTACTTACCTACCTTTTATAAATAAAAAAATATAACTGATAATGATTTGAAAAAAAGTCTACGAAAGTATGGCATTAAAAACAGGTGTTGATATTTTCAAAGTATTTCCAATTTTCCATGTATAGTTACAGTAGGACATTGCTATATCGGATATTTTGGTCCGATTAATTATGTTTTGTTATTGGTTTATTTTTTTTGCTATTTGCGATTGTCTAACCAGAATCGAAGCAATAGTACAACAATACTGTGTGCGTATGTATTATATAGTCATATAGATCATAATAATATGATTTATTACACTATTATGAGTTTAAGTTAAATTAACTAAAATAAAAGTATATTATGTATCTATATAGCCATAATTATTCAAATAGGATAATAGCTATGATTTGAAAGAATTTTATTTTCGTTCTATAAGAATGCCCTTCATTGCCTAAATGATTAAACTTTCGGAATAATGTTTACTACCTATAGATACTTATTCTCTTGTTGTTTATTTTTTTTTCATACAATGTACAATTACATTTTACGATCTTACGGATATAGTTTGTTTTTGTATTCTTAAAATATTTATTATAATCAGGCGGTCGGTCAAAAACATTCCTCAGAGTCAAAAACAAGTTTTAATGAGTATTCATTTTAAATACGGTTAAAAATGTTTTTCATAAAAGACTGGCGAAAGTGATGCTTTAATTATAAGATGTTTGTTACTTATATAGGTTGAGTATTGAGAGAACGCTGCGGCCGTCTATTGTATATTGTTTATGTGCATAATGGCATTTAAGAATTTAAGAAATAACAGTATCGTCAACCAAAAATACACCTTATAATAACGTTATTAGTATAAAACGTTTACCGTGTGTACACAGAGTCGTAGACTAATGATTATACATTAAAACTTAATATTGTAACGAATGGAGGAAAAAGAAAACATAAGTAATTTAAACGGACTGTGGTGATTGTAGTGTTTTCTCATCGCAGTGGGTGAAAATCGAGGACACTTCAAAAACAAAAACACCACTTTTCGATCGTTTTCTCGGTCATTAAATACACATACACAACGTTGATACGTATAATAGCAATAGCCAATAGGTACATAAAAATATATTATTGTACGTTACAAGGGCGTGAGGCGCGAGGCTGGATTTTATAAAAACCAGACAGCCGGCAAAATATTTTCATCCAAAACGCTGCGTGTTACTTAGCGGCCAAACAAGAAATGAACCACTGCGCCCACTGCAGTATCCTTGGGGAGTTGATATTTTTTCCTTCGCGATTTTACTATCGAAAATCATCGCGAATACCTTTTAATGGCTTTACACACACACACTGTTACACTGACGTTTACTTTATTTTCGTTGTACGCATATATCTATAGAAATTATAATATCGCTTATACTGAATCGTGTCTATATAGTACTATACGACACACGTGATCCTACAACAATAACAACAACATTTAACTCTACGAAGCGGTTAATAGTAAACAAATTACTTATGCTGAATTCCGCGATTATACACTGGCGAAAATGAAATGAAAAACAATGATGCGTTGGTACGTCAGACACGTGCAAAGCGAAGTTACAATAGGTGTAAAAATTATTTTTTTCTGTTAACACATCAGATTATAGTTAATTAGAGTTAAAAATCGTACAGGTATTATTATTGTTATTTCACGCATATATTTTCAAATAGCAAATTGATTTTAAATAGTGGTTGAAATTTTAAAGCTGATTTTCCGGTTTTCTCAGTTGCGAGCAGTTTCTTTATAGTGCGACGAGAAACAACAGTAAAGTGTAGATGATCTTCGAAAATTGATGGAGAAATATTTTTTTTACAAATGTGTTTATCATTGTTGTATATAGTGATCCTATAATACGTTTTACATTTATTCCTGGGATGTTATTGGGGGGTGGTCTCATGTTTGAATTACTAGGATAAGTGCTGGTTGAAGAAAAAAGAGTGTTTTTGTGTTAGTAAAATATTATATTTATTTAAGCTTTTTTATTTTAAATTATATGGACAGTGTAAAACAACTCTGTCCGAGAATATAGCTAAATTATAACCACAGTTTTGAATCACGACTTATAGAACATGACGTATTGATGATAGAGTGCCGTCCAGTGACAAAATTAAGTAATATATTTATATAAGCTAGATGTTTATTTTTCTAATACTCTATAATACCATAGCACATAAGGACTCGTACGGAAACGCACTTAACTATATGGTAGAGAAAAGGAGATAGACATCAATAAGAAGAATCATTAATTATTAGGTGTTGTTTTTATTCTACGAGTATATAGTTATACAATAATATCTTTTGAATTCTTTATAGTTTGACTTATTATTGTGGTTCATAAGGATAGGGAATATAATAATTTTAAAAATTGATGCGTTTGTCACAAATTATGTGTGTGCATGGCACCTTTGTGATCTAACTTACTTTTTCATTATAAGTTGTAAATGCCAGATGCTATGGGAATTGATGAACGAGTTTATCGCGACTGTGTTTGGTAATTTGAATGTATGCCAATTCTCAAATGTAGCAAAGAAAAGTGAAACAACATCGTCAACACTTCATTGCTTTTACACTTAATGTCACAAATTCGGAACATGACGCTAAAAAAAATAAAATAACATAAACGTAGTATGCTACTTGATATATTTTCTCAACTGTGCGGAAAAATATAATTGAATCTAATAGATTCGTACATTTTTATATCAACTAGGCTGCTTTAGGTCGTTTCACGAAAAATCTGATAACGAAAAAGATTTTGTTTGGTTTTATTTTTTTTTTTTTGGGGGGGGGGGGTGGTCCCTATGGTAACTTATAATTACATTATTAATTGGTTACTAGACATGCATATAACTTATAAGTATACTATAACGCAAAATAGGCCAGGTGTTAATCGGGTAGAAAAAAAAGTTTATCCGGCCAAACCAAAAAACATATACCTAATGTATAAAGTATAAACATTCGGTTTCTATCCGTTCAGGCTTTTTGTTATATGACTAAATAGCTATTACGTATATTTGACAATTTTCGGATGGGTTTTAAATAATTAATTATTTATTATTTATTTAATTAATTATGAATTTGAGAGAACTACCCTGGATGTCAGAAACATGTTCTACATAGTAATATGTTTTGTTTCAATTTTTAAATATCATCTAAATTAAAAAAATAATCGACATTTTTTTGTCTAGTGTAAGATGTATCTACCTATGACTATACCTATATAGAATATTATAATCTATATTCGTCTATTTCGTATTTTATTGTAACATTGACATACTGGCATAATTTAGGCCAATATCCTTACAAGATTTTATTTCCGATTAAATGTATTTGCAGTGACCATGGTCGGAATTGTTTTTGTCTTGGTCTACTTGAATGTTGATATATTTTTATCAAAATACTAACGAAAACAAATTTTATAATCACACTGAAAATAATAATATTAATTTACTATATCAAAACCAAAGTGAATTTCACCCCTATTCAGTTATACAATCGTTCAGCATTTCAACGTTAAGGCATAATTTGGTGCATTTTTTTATATTATTTTTGGAGGCGTCAAAATACATTCAATAATTTTTACCTATTATGTTTAAAAATATAGTGTGAGAGGAGATGACACTACTTTTATACAAATTTACCAATAATAAATCTATGTATATATAAATAAACATTATAAACAGTCCTTGAAGTTTTGTAAAATTATAGTGAAGTTATATAGTACATGTAATATTCGTATCATAACGAGTAAAACTTAAAATGAATCGAATTTAATATAAATATCATTTAATAAAAAATTATTAATTACATTAAACGCGAGTAGAAATATAAAATTCAAGCTCAACCATAATGATTAAAAAAAAAATTAGTTTATATTCAATTAATGAATTAGCTGATCTTAAAATAAAGCGGGGAAAAATAATATCTTTGCCCCTCCATACCACAGATTATATGTATGGTTTAACCACGGTTATCTATTAGTATTAATAGATAACTGTTCGGGTTCAACGTATAATAAATTATAGCAGTGACAGTATAATATACTATATTATAGCTGTATAGAGTAGTATATGCAAATTAGTATGTAAACAGAGAATAATCTATGTGGTACTTACTGTATATTCTCACCAATCAATATTCTCTTCCTGAATTTATACTTAAAAAACAATAAATTCTTTAAAATACAGATACCTAACATATTTTATAAATCATTCGTTTGTTATATCTGTATAACGAAGTGTTGTATCTTGTATGTTATTTAAAGTTTTTAAACCAGAATGAAATATATGTCGATAACCCATCAATTCTTTTGAAGATATTTTCTTAAAATAATATTAAATTATTATTATAAAAATGCGTTAATAATATACAGTATGATCACGATTTAAGGTATCAATAAATATCTTAGCTGGATAGTTTTGTATTGAAGTGAATATTTTGGAGGGCCTAGGGGGGTACTTTAATACACATTTATTTGTGATTTTTCAAATTTTCAACACTTTTTGTGTGCATATACGCAATACAACTTATATTTTCTTAAATGGAAACACTATTTTTTTTAAACGTTTTTTTTGTATAAAAAGCTTTTTCTATTTACAAAACTGACCAAGTTAGAGAATTCAACAATTGAGTTAATGCAAATAATTCGTGTTTAACGAAATTTTCACTTACCTATAAACATTGAAAATAATAAAATAAGTGCCAAATAAATGTTTAGTTTACCTTATCTGTTTATAAACAATAATTTAATAATATCGTAAGTCTGGATGGATATCTTGATTAGTGATAATTTTTGTTTAGTTGACTGCTATAATACAATTACAATTTTAACTATTTTTATAATGAAATTTTATTTTATTTTTCAATACTTCTAATAACAATAAGATAATTAAAGGATTATTATGAAATTGAATATTGAACTTAGCTATATAAATTCGAGCCTACGAGTAGAATCTCCTGCACGCAAATGTTAGACAAAATTGATTTTATATGGGTGCATTTTGTGTTTTTTTTTAGAATTTTTTGGACATTATCATATGCAACTCCAATTACGATATTATTAAATTATTATTTGTTAACTAGAAATTGTCCAAAAATGGGGTTCTGGACAAAATGGACCTCTGGCCCTCCTCTGAATGTCCCTCTGATTACTGTTACTCAATATTGTTTACATTTGAAACGCATTTATAACGCATTCACGTAACCGTCGACGTCATCCGGTTCACGAGGTAATAGCGATATTGTAGTGCACACATGCACACACACACACACACACACATGTTTATAAAATTTAAAATACGACCGAAAGTCGACAACGCCGCCGCCACCGTCGATCACGTCCGGCAATTAAAAACGCAATACGCGACGGACGACTATTATATTATATTATTATTACTATTATTATTATTAAAATGTGTAACGCGGCAGCGACAGCAACGGCCGTTACAACCGTTTGGGCCGGCGGGCACGCGGACGACAGACCTCTAGAAGGACGGCTCGGCTGCGACGTCGACCTTGTCCGGACGATTTACCTCGGCGAAAATAAGAGAGAAAAAATAAAAATAGTACCTAATAATAAAAATAAAATGAAAACCACCAGTGATTTTTATAATAATTATTACACGCGGGTGACCTTGACATTTCATAACGTCGAAATTATACGCGAACACTCAGCACACAAACACGCTTAAGCGCGCGCTTACCTATTTGTATTTAACACGCGTATTAATAATAATAATAATAATAGTAATGTATAGTGTTGCAGTCGTGTGAAAATATGATTGAGTGATTTATAGAAAAAATACATCAATATCTGTGTGGCGCCTCCGACACACTTGGAAATATGTTATATTTTTTAAGTACTTATGTTTTAATACAATTATCATCACGGTGCATACTATGGCCGCCTCCTAAAATATACGAATTGTCTCTCAATCTTATCTTAAATAAAAAGGTTAATATACTTATACTAGTATAATAGTTGCTTCTAATGATCAGACCGTTCATAATTAAACATGAGTTGCCTCCCAAAAATGTTCATACTATAAGTTGCTTCCTATATTAATAGTATAGTGATTCATAAACTTCATTAAAGTACGAGTATATACTATATGCAAATTGCGGTGAGTTTATGTATACATAATTTATTGTGATTTGTGTTGTTAATATAAAGTTTAAGTAACATATATTAAATACAATATTAAATAATAATGATAAACATTAGTCTTATTTAAGTATTAAAGGTATCTACTTATATATAGATAATATTATTATTGTAAACATTGTGGTTTTATTTTAAGTCTAGTAAAAATTTTATAATGTAATTATTGAGAATAATTATCAAAGTAGACACATTTTTTTAAATATTTATAATTATTATGTAGTATCAGTCTTAGGTATATATTATACACATGTTTAGAAATAATACAAAACTAATAAAAATAATTATTTAATTAGTTAGTACAATGTACAAAAACATTTGGTAATAAAATAAAAATTATAAATATTATTTTATGATTATTATTAAGATATTTATGACATTTTTGAATCGTCTATGAACCACTTAAACATTTATTACCTGTTCATTGCGAGGAAACTATATATATAATGTTGAGACTTAGCAGACAATCTGTATTAAAATTACCGACCTTTTGACTTCAGGAAGCAACCGATATATATTCGGTTATTATTGTGACGGTCATAATCTAGTTAATACACGTAATTTTTAAAAATTTGATTTTTTAACTTGAGAATTTTTTTTTGTTATTTAAAATAATATTTACAATCTTTAACAATTATTTAATTTGTTCACATTTTATTTCTTCACGAATTGTCAAGAGGAGGGAGACTGCCCAGTAACAAAACTTTCAGGAATTAAATTTTATATTTAGTCATTCACTGCAACGACTCATACGAGGTGCATTGTCGGGGGTTGTTTCTTTACCTAGAGTTGTGAAGTATAGGTTGATTTAACGGATCGTTTTGGTATGGTATTTTTTGCGGCGTCTATGCAACTCTTTGAATTTTATTTGAGTATGTTTTTTGTAAGCGATTTATCTAAGTGAATAATTTATTTGTTGATTAAGGTAGACTTAAGATCGATAATGAATAAAAGGGAGTGGGTGTTTGCTGGTTTTATTCAAAATATTAGTTACTCGATACCAGTGGCGTAAATACGGTGGTGCACGACAGTGCATTTGCACCCCCTAGAAATATATAGCAGGTGCAAAAATATGCGTTTGCACCTGCTGAAATAAACTGAACTCAAAAATCAAAATTCTATAAAAATATTATTTTATTTTATTGTTTTATTGAATTGTTTGATAATGTTTTTGATTGAAATGTTATTGTTATGTTATGTTTAAACTTTGCACCCAGGGGGCTCCAAAACTTAGTTGGGGGGGACTAAGTCATACTTTTCACAAAACTTTATAACAAAAAATATAATATGTATTATATGTTCTTAGACGAAGGGGGCTGGAGCCGTGCCTGTTTGCACTTGCTGAAACATAATGGAATTACGCCAATGCTTGGTACACTGATAATAGCCGATATCCGTGGCGTACATGTATGTAGGTTACGAACACAAGAATTTAAATAATTTAATTGACTGTTGAAATAACTTTGTTTTCTCAGTTGATTTAAAAATAATCTATTGAGTTAAAATTAAAAATTGTTTTATATATTGTTATATAATTTATACTGCAATAATAGTAATAATAAGTAATAACGAATAGTATAATGTTTGTTATGTTTCTTGATAAAAAATATTCTACATAGATAGGTAAAAAATACTATGTGATCATACTAACTGAGTTAAGTATATTATTTGTTGACTGCTAACTTTAAAGTTAATGATCATGTGTTCATTATTACTTAACCTAATTTTGATTAGATATTATTATTTCCATCAACTTGCACACCTTTAGGCTTTAATTATTATTATACGTTTTGATTGACACACGAGAGATCGAATCTAGCGCCAAATGTTTCTACAAATTACTACAATTTATATTAATTATTATAGGTTGTGCACGATGGCCCGTCGCTAGCCATTCGTCTCAAAACATTGTAATAATCGTTTTGAATGACGGTAATAACTGTAGTTTTCGATGTCCATGGCCTGTTCTCGAGACTATCGTATAATTTAAGCAAATATAGGTGCCTAATAACATAATAAATGAAAAACAATTTAAAATTATCAACTGTGTATAATACAAGTAAGTACTAGCCAGTGGCGTAACAAAAAAATTTGGGCCCCCCGCAAAAATAAAAAATGGGCCCCTAAAATATTGTTTAGGTAGGTATATTAGTTTAAAAACATTAATCTGATATATGTAAATCATTTATTTTAATTAAAATTTTGTTATGATATGATAAAAAATAAAAATATTTATTTAATACTACACAATTATTACTTAATGTATAAATAGCTAAATTTTACTGAATTATTTTATTTAAATTTCTACGATCTATTAGCATTTTTTTGAGCAAATTTGTCAACTAACATGTTTATATCTAAACTGCGGAAAGATTAATACTAATTTAATTTGAAAAAAGCAATTATTCAATTTTTTTTCACGGAAATTAAATTTACTTTAACCAAAGGCCCCAAATTATTGTGGGCCACCCTGCAACGCGGGGTCTGTGGCCCCTCAGTTACGCCACTGGTACTAGCTAGTAGTACTCTATCTGTCTTACCCAATATCAGTACCTAATTGACCTTCAAAATTTCACGTGGATGTTGAAATTTCAATTCAAATAATCTAATGCAACAGGTAGATCTTGCTACTAAATTTTCGAGTATTTTTTATTATTATTTTATTTACTATCAGTCATGACTATATATAGTATATTATAATATATAGCAGGTCATTCGACTCATTCGCGAATAGGATATCAGTTTATCCCGATCGATGTATATACCAATTGAGTCTCATATCTAAATGAGAAAAAATATAATATACCAATAATTGAGTCCGAGGAAAAGTAAAATATGTCTTTCGAGCTAGTAGATTTTTTATTTTTTACATTGTGTATTTTTCTAGTTATGGATGAAATTGAAATACCAACATTGTAAACACTTAATATTAGAGTACAAAACAAATATAATAATATAATACTAATTTATTTTAAGTATAGTTATTTATTTATACTTTTTCGTATTTATTTACACAAAGAGTACATTTTTACTATATAAGATATTAAAATATATTAAAATATTTATTTATAATTTTTAATACCTACAACTTAATAATAACTTAATATATAACACAAGTTTTTTTCAAATTAATAATTACAGAGAATAGGAATGAAAACATGATTATTGTAAAGTTTGATGAAAACGCAGTATAATATTTTAAATTTGATTGGATTCAAATTTTTTTCTTATAGGTTTTACTAGGCCTTTGTTCATATGCATCTACCCCGAAAGTAATATACTCGAATTATACAGTGAATTACGGCAATCATTTTGAATTTATATTTATTCACTAACCACTACACAATATACATACTGACCGTTCAACCTATACGCATAATGCATGCAATGTCAACGTGTTTTTTTTTTATAAATAATTATGAAAAATCATACAAGAAAAAATACTCTCAGTCGGTCTTCATTCTTCATAGATCTTTAGTATTAGAGTCCAGGATTCACCCCGCTCAACGCAATTCCCACGGGTGGGGTCACTTTAATATAATAAGCACTCATCGTGAAAAGATCGAGACTAGTTAATAATAACCTGTTTGTTCGGATTGGAGCCAAAAAAGTGTCACAACCCTTTAATGTTCCATCATATTATTATACTACATGTATATACACATTGCAAGCGTAAACGATTATAACACCTATACATTATTGTATGTACGCAGACGTTGGTTAATCTCAATGCGATACGACGGTTCAAATTATAGTGAATTTATATATTATTACACAGTACGCTTATTTAAAATTATTATTCACAGCCCGCCCTTATTTAAATATTATACATAAAATAAAACTATAAAATATGTTTTATGTTTTCGATTGCAGTAGGTACTCATACATCCATACGTATTTAATCATTTTAATTGAATAATTTCATACGTATTAAATCTTACGTTTTTTTCCTTAAAATAACAATTTATCTATTTTTTTTTATAATAATATGTAGAAGTTTATTTTTATTATTCTTCGAAGTTTATGTAGATATTTATACACTAGACTGCTGTTGAAAACATTATGTAATATTTTTTTTATACAATATTAGTATAAAAACTGAAAATAAGCTATATCATCAATAGGTAATATTATATAATACATAATATTATTATTGAACATACTGCAATTGTTTTTATCATACCTATTATACTCAGTACCCGAACAAATAGCTGAAGTATAATATATTTTATAGGTGTTATTCATATATAATCTAAATAATTGATTAAGTAATTTCATTGTTACAAACGTGTTACAGTTTATAAATATTATTTAGTCATACAGAATTATTATAGTCATCGGGGGAAGGATTTGTTCCAAACATTTTACCGGCCAATAGATATTTTCAGCCCAATGGCCACTATTTAATTATACTCTTATACTAGAATATTCCATATTGGTATAAGTGTTAAAATGCTTTTTTATGCACATTGAAAACCACTCATTCATTGTACTGTTGGCAATATACAAATCAAGTAAATAATAGTATAACAAATTTCTATAAAAGTATATTTCTTCTATTTAAAAAATTTAATCACCCGTTTTTGGACATTCTTTTTTTGAAAATAATATTTCAATATAATTTAAATATTTTATTTTATTTTTGTTATGAACTATCAATTAACATAATGATGTAAAAAGTTTTCAAAAATAATTCATGATATTTAGTTATTTCCCTTTATTTAATATAATTATATAAATAATAGTTTAAAATTGTAATATCTAATAAACATTTTCCCAAAATATTTATAACAATAAATATATTTATTAATAATTTAGGCATTCGATAAAATCTATTAATATAAATGTGCGAGTAACAAACGCCTTATATATTTATTATTATATTCATATAAAACAATGAGTTCTAAATCATAATTAAATTAACATTAATAAATCCAATTGTTGACTACATTAAAATAAAAACATTAATCTGTATAGGTTTTACTAAGTGAGTGCATCTATAAACAAAATAAGTACCTACTCTATTCTTTATTTTTATTATTATTCTAAGGACCTATAGCAATAAGTATATTCATTAAAGTATTTGTTTTTTCAACCAATGATAAAATATTTTAAAATTTGTTATCATAAAAATCACAACATTTCCGGAATCAAACAACGGTCAATTTTTATGGCTTTATACAAGCAACCCAGTACAGTGCGGTCCATTATGCTCCTTTAATATTTATATAGTGAAACAGTTAGGTTATAGTTATATTATAATAATATATTTTTATTATCAACTATATTTCAATTAAATTTATATTTATCTATTTATCAAAAATATTAATTTAAACTTAAATGTTTTTTTTTGTTCCTAACAAAAATTAATGACTTATAAATAATACATTTTAAACTCAATTTAAAAATATTAACATATCCGTTACAAAAAGGGAAAGTGAATTTCTTGAAATGTTATGGTATTGTTAATTGACAATCGTAATATTTATGTACAATAAAGGCGAAATTTTTTTGGGGGGAGGGGGTCACATAACAACAGTTATTACTATGTTTAACACACGATAAAAAGAGCGATATTTGTTATTTGACACTGATTGCGCATAATACAACAGTGACGATATATTAGGTGTATTATAATTTTACATACATACCTATATATTATTTTTTTCTCATTTACTTGTTCAGTTGTAAAGTTGATAGTTATGTATACTGATTGTTTAAACTTATTATTTATTATTTTATTCCTACAATGATACGGAATTGAAGTCATAATTTTATAAAGTATAACAACTATCGAGAAAAGTATTAAGTATATTATGATATTAGGTATATATTTTAATACTTATTTAAAAGTAATTTGAAACTATACATGTTTGCTATAATGTTAAAGTTTATTGACTTTATTACAACCACGTGCCTTAGTTTTTCGAGTCGTAGATCCTATATGGATATATATTTAATATTAATTTTTTATTTATTATCATACATTTTTTTCCTATGAATATAAAAGTTTTTTTTTAATTTTTAAATATTCTAATAATTTTAATTTTTACGTCCCTCTTAAAAGTATAGTGCAAATAACTACAACTAAAATTCTAACAAATTAGAACTTTTGGCCTATTTTATATGCATATAAAATATATTATAATAAATATTTATATATATAAATATAAATAATTAAGATATATAAAATATAGATACTAGATAGTAAGTTTTATGAAGAAAGTTTACATAATCATATACATATACATTATAAATATAAAGATATGTAAGATACAGATTGTGATTTTACTAAGTTTTATGAATAAAGTTTACTTAAGCAGTAATAACTTACGTATATGCTTTAAGAAATTTGTAAATACAAAATTGATGCTTCAATTTGTCCAGATTACTATTATACAAAGTATACTATATAGGTATATCGTGTGCCATAAAAAGTAAATGCGCACATTTATAGATATTGCTTTTATTTTTAGGATTTACATTTTTTAATTCATATATTTTTACATTTTAAGCGTAGGTATTACTATGTGTCATTTCTGTTTCTACATAATAATTATACTATATAGATGATATTTATGACAGAAATATATTTTTATTGTCTATTTTTTAAAACATTTCATCTAACACCACACTTGTGAGACATACACTTTTTTCATCAATATTTTGTTATTTTTATTTTTGCATGTAATGTTATACCAATTTGAATATTGAAATATGATAACAAAAAAACTTAATCTGTGATATGAAGCTTTGTCGTTATTTAAAACTTAGCAAGGATAAGTCGCTATAGTTGACGTGTTAATTTTAAATTTAATTATTCTATACAGGTACGATTCATACCGTACGAAAAATGGTTGTGATCGAATTGGATAGATGGAATAGCGTTAATTTCTAAAAGGATAGTTTATGCTATAATTATTAAATTATTTAAATTATATAATGTATTTTTATTATATAAAAGTTGTTTATAAATTATAAGTCAACCAACGTACCGTATAATGATGATATTAAGTTTGGGGAATAAATAATTCGAAATTAGTCTAAACATTTTTTGGAAATTGAATAGATACGGAAAATAAACTTAATTTTTAAAATTAATAAGTACATTCATTGCTCTTCTCAAAATCTAAAATTAAAAGAATGCCTTACCTGATTGTAAAACCAATACATTCATAAATCTGCTCAGAATCTAAAATGTATTAAATAGCCTGCATGTTCTCAAAACAGGAAATTATCAGTAGAAAAATAAAATTCAATAGCTAAACATTTTTTTAATTTTTTTTTGTTACATTGCAAATTACAATTACTATGGGTATGACATATTATGTCAATTATAGATAGATGTTTTGTGTTTTGTGAAATTAATTTTAGTAATATTGTTGTGAATACACTTTTACAGCTATTCGACCTTGTTTAATATGCACATAAAGCAATCATAACATGTAATACATAATAATAAATTTGTATTGAGTACGAAGTACTCAAATTATATTTATTTTAGGTTTTCTCAATTAAAGTTTAATAAAATGAGAAAAACATTTTGTTGAAAAATAATATTGTTAGGGTGTTAAATATATAGAAAATATTTTTTCCAAATTATATGTATCTGGTTTTGTATTGATTAAGAAAAAGTTTTGGCGAAAAAGTATTTACTTGGAATTGTATGCACCTAGAAATTAAACCTTTGGCAAATATTATTTTGCAATCGTATTTATTAAAATGTATTTTGTCGAAATAGTATTAGCTCAAAAACATATTTCGTCGGAAAGCATTTCCAGGAAAAGTTGGTATTTGTTCGGAACCATATACTGTAACCAAGGTACATGGTACATTTCCAGCTAAATATTTTCCATAAACATAAGTTTTTAAACAAATATACTACGATTCCTACAAAAAATTGTACAGTATATTACAGTTCAAACAATATATTAAGTTTCCAACATAATATTTTGCGAGTAAAATTTATTACGTTCCCGAGCGAATTAGTTTCCGACACAATATATTTCAAACGGATTTTGATTTCAAAATTCAAAGTAATATGATTCAATACAAATATTACAAATACAATTCCAACAATATGTGTTTGCAACGGGATAATTCGCAATAAAAATACGATTCTCAATAAATAATTTTCTATCTTTTTATACATGTCCAATATTTTACCTATTTTTACTTATATTTTCCGTATTTTTAATATTCCATCTTACATGTTATTAAGTAAGCATCTAAAATAATTATCTAGTTTAACAACATTTGAAATAGTGTTGATGGCCATTTATCTATTAGAAAATATAACAAAATCTAATAATTTTTAAGAAAATCTATCACATTTTGGGTATTTTTTAATTTATATGCCTGTAAACACGCAAGTCCGAATAATTTTGTATTTATTTTCAGTAATATTCACAAATTCAGCTATTTTATTCAAACAATTAATTTGTATCGACTTTTAAATAATAATGTATATTATTACGTACGTATACATATATGTATATAACTATCCTGCTTATTCAAATAAGGTATATCAACTACGATTGATTGTGTGAGATTAATATTTTTATAATGAATACAAAAACTATCCATAGCGAGATATGAAATAATGAAAATAATTAATTCAAATGTACCTACCTACAATATTATATATATAATGTATTATTTAAATGAATTTTGTTTTTGAAAAGTGATAGTTTCTTGGCTTTGTACATTTTTAAATTTTATGAAAACATTCAATTTTATCATATTATAAACTAATAATTTATAAATTATGATTTATGACAAACCTGAAACTTATATAAGTGTAAAATAAATTATATTTTGTGGTTTCAACTGTTTCAAGTATACATAGTGAATATGTAAAAGTAATACATTTTTCATAAGTCTTAGTTTGTTTATTATAATATTACGTAACGTTCGAATAATTCAGAGTATAAAGTATAGTCTAAATCAATACATTTAGGAACAACCAGTGGTAGTTATGGTGGGAGGTGATGGAGTAAACACTTCCCTCCCCCCCTTGGGTCGTGTTTTTTTTACGTAATTCTAATATTCTATAATTGTTTATATGGTTGCTATATTTTATGCGAATCCCTCATAAATATAAATATAAATAATATAATATAGGTATTAGTAGTATATTCTAAAATCAATGATATTACTGATATTTTCGGTTTTTAAAATTTGATATAAATAAATATTTTTTGAAAATTTGCCCCCTAAAACAATTCTCTATATCTGCCACTGGAAATAAAGAAATACAATTAATAATTATTATGTAGCATAATATGAACATAAACATCATACATTTATTATACGTGATGATTAACCAGGCACGATCGTCTCTTTTTCTCTCCAATAATATAGTTATTCAAAATCTGATTTTTGCAATTTGTATTTTGTATATATACTTAAAGATCATATTTAAATTCTTCTTTTTTTTTTTGTACTAATTAAGGGGTGTCATGTACTCATGTGAAGATACAAACTTCTGTTATTCAAACGTGAACCTTCCTTTTACACTGTAAATTATTTAATAGTTAATAATAATTTGGTGTATCAAAATCAAAATTAGAGCGAGTTGTTTTTAAGTAAATAATATTAGGTAATGTATCAACATTGACGATTTGTAAAAATGGTCCAACTTTAATAATACAAGTATTAGATCTAATACATTTATATTTTATATTCTTGTAAAACCATTTTTAAGGTCATAAGGACTATTATTCTTTGTAATAATAATTGAAAAAATACTTGTTCAAATTTTGCATTGATTGCATAAAATATTTCAGAAAAATTATCGACTAAATAATTAATAATAAAAAAGGGGTTCTAATTTAAAAAAAAAATTGTATGGCCATAGGACACTTCTTAAGTTGTATGAAAAATTATTAAGAATTTGAAAATATGGTCTTTATAATAATATATCAAAATTTGAATAAATTTATTAAAGAAAGGACAATAATATAGGGGTGAGCAACCACCTTGTTTACACACCTATATAGAGTGATTATTTAATCAAACAACACTTAATATAATATATCAATCAAAAATTTAAAAATTGTATCGATAAAAATATTTTTTTTTTTCAAATTCATTAATAGATTTTTAAATAATAAGTGTTGTTTAATAAAAGAATCGCCCAGTGTTTTTCAAGTATACTTTGTGCATAGCACTTTCAAATATGAAATAACTATATGAAAAAAAGTTAAAACTAGTAAAATAATTTATTTTCTGTTTATATAATTTCTTAAACTATTGTCTTATTATTTATATTATCATTTCGAAACCATATAATTTTCGAAACTTATAAATATAATACGTAATTACTTTTCGACATATGCTTTTTTATAAAACTTGTTATTTTAGTTCTTCATTTTCTTTTATTTATTTATTAGTACCTAAAATTTTTAATTTTAGTAAGTAATATGTAAAATTACATAGAGGTAAATACTCTATTATACAAAAAAAACTGAAACCGTTAAAAATAAATTTTCAATATGCAGTACAATATATATATAAAGATTATGATGGTATGTTTTTACTGTTGAAAATGCTTTTATTTTTTGGTTATATTATTATAATGTTCACTGATTAAATTTAATAGTCAAATTTACATATTTGAAATGTTGGTTCATTGAACATGTATTATTTGTTACAAAAACGTTTTGTATGAAATATATGTGGCCATGTAGTGCCTACTACCTAGTACCTACCTAACTATGACGTAGGGAATTAAACATATTTAAACTATCTCAATTAATTATTTCGTATAGTTACATATTTGAATTATCGTATAAGCACCTATTATATCTGCAGCTTCGTACAGCTATTACACACATAAACGTTAATAATATTGTAATCTGCAATATCGATAATTGATACAAAACAAAGTTTCAGTACAATAATAAGTAATAATAATAACAAATATCAGTTAATACTCATATTAGGTATATTAATTATAATAAGTTATAAGTATATAATATATGGTAGGTATACACTACACATACGTTTTCATATTGTTCAATATTATAATTATATTGTTTACGAATTTAAACTATTTATATTTTATTCAAACAACTTGAGTTTGTCAATTTTTATTCATACTACGTTAGTGGTTATTTTAGTATAATATATTATTTCATGCTCATATTTTATTTATTAATATTTTTATTTGTATTTATTATTTTTTATTTACTTATAAGTTATAAATAACATATAAATAAATTTTAAAATGGATGCACATGACTGCTGTATTTTAGTTACAGCATATTTTTAAATAATGTATGTAGATGATCATTAAAAAAATCATTTTTACACCTTTTATAGTTCGATTAGTTTTTGACTATTTTAAATGATAAAATAACTATAATAAGAACGAATATATTATCAACAAAGTAATTATCTCTGTTTATATGGCTTTTTTAAAAATAATCGGGTACTTGAATCACTATGTAATATCTAACAAGTATGATAATATGAAGTTTACTCGCAAAATATTGTAGCAACATTTTTATTTATAACATAAATGAACGTGTGGTTTTCGTTAAATACCAGCTACAGTTACAATCACGAACAATACCTACACTTTAGATCACACAATTAATAGTCCTGTATCAAAACAAATTAAATAATCAAATTGTGTTATAGTTGTTGTTTATGTTCAGTTAAATATGAATGTATTATATATACTACCTATAATGTTTCCTTAACTATTTTAATAATAAATGTGAAGATTAAGATTAAGAAAGTAAACATCCATAGAAAATACAATGATATCTCTACGACTAGTAAGCAATCGTATTATATTATTATGCATAATATTACGTTTTAAAACGTAAAATTTTAGACTATTTCATTATTACCTTTATACATATCATATGATATCATAAAAACTTTTGATTAATCACGAATTATTTTTCAATATTTGTTCATAAATTATCAATCTTTTAAGTTATAACAATGTTATTCCCTACTTATTCGATATTTAATTTATTAATCTCTTAAATGGTATTCAATAATTGAAGACCAGGGGCGGTGATACACGGGAGCCAGTGTAGGCAAGTACCCCCCAAAATTTGATTTTGCCCCCCCCCCCCCTATAATGTAATGTTAAAAATATGTAAGTAAATAAAGAAATTGTACATCATTATTGATATATAAAATAATATTAATTACTTTAAAGAGGTTTTAGATTTAAATTATATTATTTTAAGTATAATCAATTAAAATCAATAAGGTTGGTCGAAAAATATAATTAAAAAAATAATACACATAAACAAAATTATTACCTATACAATATTATACTCATGACTCAATATAATATGCTCATATTATTTTGTTTTAAATTTAATTTATGCTTAGAAAATAAACCAAACAATCTGTTTTACTTACTCAATTCAAAAGAATATCCACCGTCGTCAAACCATAAATTGATTAAAAAAATATACGATTTTATTACGGGAAATTACCACGAACAATGTCGAAATTGTCTAACCGTGCCCTTCTATGATTATAAAACTGTAATTATTACTATGATGTACCATTAAATTCAATTGGGATGGGATAGGCAACAATAAAATAACAATATTGATTACATTGATTTATTTGGTTACGTTATTAAAGTGACTATACGATAGAAACTCAATAGGAGTAACTTTTAAAACGTTTTGTTTAATTCTCAAATATTAAATTAATTAAGTTGTCAATAATAATAAATAAGTATTACTATTTCAATATAATATACTTTAATCAGTTTAATATATTTAAGTACTTGAAGCATATTTGTATGTATTATCAAAAATAATATTAATAATCATAATATTAAAAGTGAAAACAGAAGAGGACCGAGAAAATACTTATATAGCCATGTCAGGCTTGTCCAAAAGCTAAGAAAAATGTTTTACGCTGCTATATAAAATGCAATGTTTATTACAGATTATGAAGACAAAAATTGGTGCTTGAAAAGTCGAATTTAATATAAACAGAAAGGCATGACTGCAGATGTACAAGGGACGTTCGACTTACAAGAAATGTCATAATACGAATATAAATGAATCAATACACACGACGGAGTTTAGGGTCAACGTGTAAATAGGTATATCATATTGCATCCAAAGATAAGTGGTTAATATAAGATGATAATATTATGATGTCCAAATTGACTTATTATTAAAGGTTTGAATGAAATATCATCATAACCTGAGCAAAAAAGAAAATATTTCAATCGCGTGGGCAAAAGATGTATTATAATATTATGTATTTATTTACATTATATAGTATTTTATAATCACAATTGATTATTTAATTTTTCATAACGAGTATAAGCGGAAAACCTGCAATATACTGGTTAATCGATGCACTGTACTTATCCATGCGCAATGCAAATAAAAATATTTAAATATAATGTAATAATGGCCAGTTTTTATGGATTAAATCAATGAATTTTTTTTCCACAAAATTATGGTTTTTGTATATTATACGAGTATTATTCAGATACATGCAATGTATTTAAATCAAGAAAAATAAAACATTATGCAAATTTATTTTATGTGAATGAGTACTCACTAATCGTATATAATATAATTTATGACTTACATCATATTTATGAAATATTTTATATTTTAAAATATTAAAGGAATAAAAAAATTTCGTTATATCACCCATAACAATATTTATATTAAAAAAATCTTACGTTTTTAACGTTTATATACTAATGGATACTACATTCACTCCATAAGAATACGATTGGGATAACAAACAATTGTAACTTTAGCGAACTATAATATTCTAACTTCATCACGGTTTATGATCGTAAATATTGAACATTAAAAAACAAATAATACTTAGTACTATTATTATACTATGCGGTCTTATTTGAAATTTAAAATTATACCCAATAATTTATTGTTGTTGGGCTTATGAAATTTCTCGTTTGTGTTTAATTAGTGTAACTATTTTACATCGTAAACCAGCTTATCTGTAACGGTTATATTATTTTTATAGAACTTAAAATTTTTTTTTCATCATAAAAATTAAATTACTATTAATAAAAACGAACCATGGTTTTTTACGAGTCGATTAAAACTAAATAGTTTAAATATATTAAATATTTGTAAACGGAAATAAGAATTAAAGAAACAGATACCTACAGAATTCAATACATATAAGTACTCCTATACATATAGTTGTTTTTATTTGCGACTGCAGGTATGAACATATCATTAGGTATTAATTTTAATTTTAAGCACTATAAAAATAATTGATAATAATTAATAAGTAGATAGTTGCTACTACTATATAATATGCTATTATAGCTACTTAGTTAGTTCATCATATACTTTATAGATAATAAACAAATTGATTAGACACGCATTTA
This sequence comes from Rhopalosiphum padi, assembly GCF_020882245.1. Taxonomy (NCBI): domain Eukaryota; kingdom Metazoa; phylum Arthropoda; class Insecta; order Hemiptera; family Aphididae; genus Rhopalosiphum; species Rhopalosiphum padi. The sequence goes on along the minus strand of NC_083598.1, from coordinate 1,759,730 downwards.
CTGATGTGTGATGAATTATAATCACGGGTTAGATATACATATTAAATATATTTTTTTTATTGGTGACGGAGCAAGAAATTGAAGTGTTTTCAAAAACCTGAAATCAGTAGAGAAGACAGAGGTACCTACTTATTTACTTTTAAATAGTAATTTCATATATATAATATATAATAGTCGTACCTAATTTCTGTATAATATACTAATATTTGATTATAATAATACTAAATACATAATATTTTATATACAGCTAGATAATATCATAAAATCTTAAAAATTTTTCATTGTAAACAAACATTTTTTTTATTAAATTAAAAAAAAAGTTTTGCAGAAGTGCACTCTAATCTTTATTGAGGACATTTTAATCAGAAAAATAATTATTCTCATTTAACTGGTCGTCGCCGTTTGTGCCGTGTGCAATCGCAATTGTTATATCGCACCTGTATGGATCTGTCCAAGATATCATGCGCGTTTTATAATAATCGATTACCTATGTAAAAACTTTGTTAGCACGTTACAAAGTTACTTTTTCAATGAATAATCTTAAAAAATATATTTTTTTTAAATATGATTTTAGTGTTAAATTCTCTAAAAGCACTAAAATGCTGTAAAAATAATAAATGACAATAAAATAAAAAATTTCAAATAATGCAAGATAAAAACTTCTTATTTTGATTAAAAATTATATACTTATTATAAAATGAGTATCGCGCAGCTGGCGTAAAAAAACAACGCAAAGTGCATAGAAATCCTAGACAAAATTATATACCTATAGGTACTATAGCTTATCATTTATTATTTATCCTACACTCTTTATAATCTATTATGAGTACACAAACTCTTATTTCACACTTTATACTGTACTTAACAAGTGTCTCAACATGCCATCTCATCAAGTCTAGGTTTTAATATTTATCATAATTATTATTATTTCAATTACCTACAATATTAAGAGTATTGAAGGACTACCTATATAATACTTATAATATTAAAATACATGGCCTATACACAATTGCATGTATTTATTGATTCAATTTATTTGTTATAAATATGAACTAATACAATAAATTTCTTTATTTAAATATTGTTTTAATTCATGATTATTTTTTTACGGGTACTCGTATATTATTATATTTCCTATAATAATTGTGAACATACTTTAAATAAATAAATATTTGACTTCTATAGAATAATGACCATATTTAAGATGTAAAAAGATTTATTTAAATATAGTTTTAGCGGAGCGAATTAGGTACATACTATGTTAAAAAGTTTGTTTTTTGTCTGTGATTATATACCTTGCCATGTATTTTGAAATTGTGTAATTCAATCTTATCGCTTCGTAAATTGTCTGTGTACAACATTTGAAACGAATCAATTGAAATTCATTACCTAATAATATTGTGATTGTCACATCATTTCAATCTGCAGATATCAAAAATATCAAATACGGTGTATCAGGAATGATTGCACAAATAAAACGCATTAAAATATTTAATAAAATATAAAATACAATATTATAGTTACTTTTATAGTTATATATGTTTTTAATTTGATATTAATTATCAGTGGTCGTACAATAATCGAAATTATATGAAATATTATGATTATCAATATTATAACATTTTTAGTTTAATCGTTATCACTTTTAATTTTTAAGTTAATCATAATTTATTTATTTTATATTATTATTATACATAAACTATACGGGATGATTTACCAAGTTTGCTTACCATAATTGTTTTCTTTAACTATGCTTAAGGAATATATTTCCAATTATTTAGATTTGTATACCATTTAAGGAGTGTTTTGTGGAAACAAAAATACAACTTTTTTGCGTTATTAAAAACAAACTTTTTAAACTACAAATTGTTTAAGTAGATGATTTTTTTTTTTTGAAAATGTGGATGAACTTGGACAAAATTTGAACGAATAGTTGTTGCTTTATAAAAATATAAAATTGATGTAATTCTGAATAATGCATAATATGGTATGTTATATTATATCGCTATATAGCACCTATATTTTCCAAATCAGTTATCGTACCTTTATTATGACACAGAGTTAAATAGGTGACTAAAAAATTATCTACTCTTTCGATTTTTGATTTTACTTTGACATTTTAAAACAAGTTTTCTCGTAAACAATTCACTGGGAAAAGGGTGACTATTATTATTATATGAAAAAAATAAGTTGATATTACCACAGGACACTTTTTCAGCGTGGATAATTAATCTCATTATCTTAGTGACTTAGTAGGTATTTTAAAATATGACCTTTAGCTTTAAGGTAAAGGTATACTTCTACGTTTCAGAATTCAGATTTTTAATAAATTCATTATTAAAGGAAAAAAGGAAAAATACGAGTGAGCACGATTGGTGGATCAATGTGTATATCAATTATAAATCTAATCACTATATTCACAATACAATTATAAATTATGTCTAATATGACAAAGTATGCCAAGTATGCCTACAGTATTATATGTGATACACAAACAAACTATAATATTATAAGAATAATAAATATTCAATTTCTAGAACCTATATAAGTAGATGTAATGCATTTTTGAGAGAATATTTGCTTGCTATATCCAGAAAAAAAAATATCGAATAATGCTATATGTACCTAGTATATCGTATCGTTAAAAAATGTATGATTTTGGATTATTAAAAGAATGATAAACAATATATATTATATAAACTGGATGATTCTTGTAACAGTTAAAGCATTTATTTGTGAATTTTTTTCACCTAATATTAAGTTATTATTAAAAAAAAAATCATTTTTCAAAAAGATTTTTACTTTTTTGAATGACAGGTATTTTAAATTTCATATCCCGAGATTGAATATTTTTTAAGAATTTTATTTATAAAAATCAAGTTCCAACTGAATAGTTAAATAATTATAATTTATAAGTATTTAAAGTTTAGATAAGCGGGGTAATGTGATTCAGTGGGGTGGGTTACCAGTCGGCGCGACACACTAATACGAACACACTCTGCAGTCATTGAATATAATATTCTTTTATAAGCAACGGCGTAGTGCAGAGGACTTGAGGTGATACTAAAATGTGTAATAATAATTATATTTTGAACTTAAACCGTTTGCTACGAACAATGAAAACTGTCGGTTAGATGTGTATCAAAACACCAAAGTTCAGTGCTTATTATTCTGAGTATTGTTTCTCGCCTCCTGTTTGTATTATATTATTATAATATTATTTTTACGCGTTCAAAACATATATATATATATATATATATATATATATATATAATATTGCCTGACGAACAAAAAAACCCATCTGTAGCAATGGTTCGATGATATGTGCGCGGAATACATCTATATTACGTGTACGGCTTACCTAATATACTATATTATTAGGTATGTACTATAGACATTTGTCCGTCAAAATATTCGTGCGTAAAGTTTTCCCGATTACATTAAATTATTGTAACTACACATATTTTTCACTAGACCTAGACCTAATGATTTCAGAACGGAGAGTAGTTGTTAGTATATTGTTCCACTAAACAATAAAAACCCGAAGTAAGTAACTATGTATATAATAATATCATTAATATCCATTTAACGTACTGTCACTTATTATTTCAGAAAATATCAACGTTTTTTTCAAAATATTACTTTTACTTAATTGTTAGTCTTTACAAAACAAAAATGTATATTTTACAAATTTTTTAATTTCATACTACGAATACGAATACGTAGTATTTCAAATCATTCAGTGTTTCAATAAATGAAAATCAAATTTCAAAAAAGTATTAGTAACTAATGGTCCAAAATTCGATTTGTTTTTATATCAAAGTAATTAGGTACTCCAAAAAAACATTTTGTTTTCGAATAGGAAATAAAAAATGCAGATTGTCATTTAAAAAAAAAGTTGAAAATGATAATGATAAAAAATAGTAAAAAAAAAATGTTATTTTTACCAACTTAATTATGAAAAAAATATTTTCAAAAGCGACTAACGTTTTTGAAATAGCGAGTGTCTTACGTTAAATGAATAACTTGGTATACAAAAGTGTGCATTATTAGCGCCATTAGCTGGTTTAAAAGTTATTTTTTTAGACTTATTAACTAGGTATCTAGTTATAAATATCCTATTATAGCTATCATTTTCTGATCAATTTAAGAACTTAAAATTAGACAGTTAGGATAACTTAGGAAAGACCCCCTTCCCTCAACATTTTCATGTCCTGTAATATTCATCGCATCATATTTACTTATTATATAAATTGTATATAGATTGTAAATTTTCTTAAATAATAAAAAAAAAAAAAGGATAACTTTATTTGTTGATTCAAAAATAATCCACCGAGTTAAAATTAAAAATATTTTTGAGATTTTTGATTTAGTGGGCTTATACATACTTATACTTACTGTACACACGGTTTAAAATAAAAACAATATAATACTATAGTCTATAATCAGTATAATCATTGTATAACTAATAATTTATATTTTATCTTCTGATAAAATAATATTAATTATAGATAGGCACAAAATACTCTTTATGTGATCTACGTGACCACGTACTGATTAAAAAAGTAGAAAGAAATAGAACTTTTTCAAATCGTAGTTTTAGATTAATTGGATTGCCCTGTATGGTTGTATATTATGCATAATACACGGACTAATAATAGTGAATTTTACTTTGCTCTACCCACGATGTATATGCATTATTGTCATCCTTACAGCTGCCAAGTAGTCAAAAATAGTTAATTTTTGTGTTTTTTTCTTTCTTTTTTTTTTTAATATCACTTCGTGCTTGTGGCAAATGTTCAATACCATATCAACAAATGTGCAACGATCATATTTCTCCAATAAAATATTTATATAGTTAGACGTTGTCGTGTTAATAGTAACAATAAAATGTGAATAACATCATTATATTATTAAAGTGTTGCTGGCGTTTATTGACTGATAAAATAATTTCGGCAACGACTATGACTTGTGTGTCACCCATCATTATACTGAATTGATGTATCACAACCGTATAAATAAATATGGAATGACATTTGCGAATCCTAAATATGCCGTGTGTACATTTTTTGCGAAAATAATTATTATTTGATAAGCCAATATTTTATTTTCTTTCAGGCCTTACATTATTTACGATTGCAAAACAGATTTTTATTGATGTATTCGTTTTACGCACACGGGTTAGGTTATATACAATATATTACGCATATGGGACATGTGTATGTATATTAATATAATATTTTAAATATTATTTATATATTATTATACTTTTTGTTTGTTTAGTATATGTATACATATTAATATATTATGTATTTATGTAATATTTCATTATTAAGTCTTTGACGGTAAGGTGTATAATTAATTGTTCGTGTTTAAATTTATATATTATGCAATTAAAATTACTGTTATTTTTTGTATTTACTTGTTCTATAACACTTATGTATATGCAATAAAGTTATCATATCATACACTATTGTCCAATAATGATAGATATTTTTAAATAATAATGGAACCATTTTTGTTTCATATTAAATATTAATAGAATATTACAACTACATTCATATATAATATATTTTATTATAATTTGAACGAAAATCGAATTATTTTTTCTTTCATATTGATAGAAAATTATAACTACATTATTATTATTATTATTATTATAACCAGGGCTATGAATTTAGTACATTTGCTGAATGTCTTCGCATATATTTATGGGTTTAAGCATAATATAATATTATAACGTCAATTTTTTGTTTATTTAAGCATATATTATATACTAATTTAAATAGTTTATATCGGCAAAATTATTGACGGTAATAAAATGTTATGTTATTTACTTTTACTGATAAAAGTTGTATTTTATTATTTAATTATTAAAAAAAGGATTATTTATTTAAGGTTTTTTTTTTGTAATGATATGCTTTTAATTTTTATAATATACATAATAATAAAGCTATTAAATAAGTCAAAAACTAATTTTTGTTGTCACAAATAAATTGTAATATAGTGGATACTCCTTAATTATACATATATAACTTATTATGTATACATTTTTATAGATACCTAGTGATGTTAATGTATTAGGTATATGTATTTGTGTGTTACATATACATTTATAATTACTTTGAAATTTATTTTGTCGAATTATTTTACTTTTGAGTTAAATATGTGAAATATTATAGGTTTGGGGTACCTAAATATTTTTTAAAAACTTCTTAGAAATCGCTCGTAACAATTGTAACATGTTTAGACTAATATTTGCTTTATAGATGTTAATGTGATATGATATGATATACCAATCTATTTTATTTTGTAATTTTTAATTGTAAATGTTGTTTTGATATTTTGCATAATATATGCATATAATTTCTGTACACGCTTATCTAATTATGCATGTATAGTAAGTATATACAGAGTGATTCTTTTAAGGCGAATATCAATAATATAACGACAAAACATTTGATATTTATGAATCTAAAATTTAAATCTGTTAAAAGATTATAATAGATTTCATTAGAATTTTCAACTCAGTGAAATATTAGTTTAATTGCGTTTCAATATAGAAAATAATGAATAAACATCAAATTTTGTCGAAATATGCAATAACATATCAAAAATAAGAAGAATATTCAATTGCATTTAAATTTACGCTCTTTAATCGTAATAACAATAGTAGGTTTACCTATAACCTATTATGTAATATGATTAATATGAATGTAATTTTGCCTTTTATTTAATTTATTATCGATGTTCAAATAGAAGCTATATTTTTAATATACATTATTATTATAATCATTTTGCGCGCGAAAACAATCGCCCTGTGTAATAATAATAATAATAATATGTTTATGGATTATAGTATTATAGCTGCAGGTATATTCAGTAATGTTTTGCAGCTGCGCTAACTCATTATTATACCGGTAAGAAAAAAAAATTATGGTACAATAATTATTTCGCTTAAAAATCCGCCCAGCAGTCCACATTTAGAAATGTTGACCTGCTGCTGTTGCTGGTACAGCAAAGGATCAAGGTCAGTTTGGGCGTGCCAAGCACGAGCAATGTATACTTGCCCCCGTAACCGGATTTTCGTATTTTACTTCTAATACGACAAGAGCAATGCAACAATATAATATAAAACGGATGACTGGTGTATACGTATGTGTGTGTGTGTGTGTGTATAATGTGTGACCTTATGTCATTTCTAGACGATATAATATGCGGAATAATTGCATCATAAATGCAACGGTGCAGCGCGTATAGATCCCCAATAATGCTATATGGTATATAATGATAGGTACAATATTATGCTATATATATAGAAGGAGGTAAGGTAAGCTGGATTCGTACGCTGCAGAGAGCATAGCGGTTGGATTCATGAGTAATTCTATTTCAGGCCGACGACGACGACGACGACGATCAGGATGTAAACCTAACGTCACGTACACACTGCAACGTATATACATACATGTTGTTGTATTATATACGAATATGATCTAGGTTGTTCACTGAAGATATTTACAATTTTTCCTTTTTATCCATAGACCTTTACAAATTAATTTGAATAATATTTTATTTCCTTTTGTAGTCAGAATCATAAATATTCCGCCAAGAATACTTCGTGTCTCATATATATATATATATAAGAATGTACTTATAACTATCGAACGCCATACATTTTTACTAGACATTTGCAGTTACCCGATGAAAATATTAATGCATTTATTATTGCTGATTTGACAACAATATTTATGGTTTGTGAATTAGGAGATTTGGTAGACAAAATTTTAAAAGGCGCCTACTGCATATGTAGATATTCCAAAAAAAATTGACATGGAAAAAAGCATTACAAATTTGTTCATCGATAGAACAAATAATTGAGCAGCTTAATAGTGTCAAAACAGTCGTAAAATACTAAGTTTATACTAAAAATAATGTCTTTCAATAGTATAGAATTGCAGAATTGCACAGAATTTTTTCATTAAGTGTGCATGGTTCCTAGACTTTTTTTAGTTTAAAATTTATATAAAAATGTAATAAACAATATAATATTTGAAATTTTAGATACTGAATTGAGCAAAAATATCCCTGTAGATTTTACAATAATGTATTTTTTTATATTTGTGTCTGAAGAAACATTTTCTATTAAACAAATTGCTCCAAAGATCATCAACTTTGAGTGATGTTTTTGGTAACAAATTAGATCGACTTTGGTGAGCCAAAAGTAGAAATGTTTAAAATAATTATACTTAACCCTAATGGTTAAGTTAACCAAAAAATCTCCACTTATAATCGTTTTTTATTGTATAAAATAATTTAAAAATGATTTAAAATTTAACATATTCATTACAGTGACACATTCAATGATAAGGTACACTTGACACCTACCTACTGTACAGCAGAGCGATTATCTATTTTGTTGTTGAGATATGGTATTTTGCTTCAATTTTTGTGAAAAATGGCATAAGTAAATTACAAATTATATAAAAAGATTAAGCAGATTGAATATCTATTTTATCTAATCTTATTGGCACAAAATGCCAAAATACAACTTTAAAAAAATAGCGCTATTAATTACCAAAATTAATTTGGAAAAATTACATTTTTTTTATTGTTGTTTTTAGTCAAAATTATGTATACTAATTTTGCTATTTCGCTTATAACTAAAAATTATAATAATATTTGTATCTAAATCAAAAATTTAAAGAATGTTCAATTTTTCGCAGGGTGGAAGCTACACACCTTGAACCCGTGTGCACGTGTATGTGATCAAAAGTTATACTTAAAAGTTTAAAACTCTCGAGTACATCCGGTTATCTGTCAATTCTATTATATACCTTTTTAATAATCCATGTGCGTAGGCAACGTCAAACGAATAAACAACCCATATCATAATACAAATATATATAATACAACACATATTATTATATTGTACGCATTATCATTATTACGTGTAACGCGTTGACGCGATATATTCGTATGAAAGTGAAATGATTTAGCCGTACAACACTTGGATATGGGCCATTGACGCTACTATATAGGTAGATAGTAGCTCGATGGCTATTAATATAATGATTAATAAATCAATCAATATGGCTATGACTTGCAACAAGTACCAATGGATTTTTAATTATTGGTTCGACGTCCGATACCGATCCGCATTTTACAATAATATCTATAATTCCACTCGCCTCTACCTTGTACGCAGCTGTGCTCAAAATAATATACGTTTGAACGGTTTCATAACGTTTATTTTTTCGTCTCGAAGTGTTGTTATGACTTAAAAAAACCGTGTATTATGTAAGTTCACATCATATGAAATTATATTATTCAGAATTCAACATTGAAAATAATTAGATTTGATGTATACATCATACGATATACTTATACTGCCAAGTGCCCGGTACCAATACCTACGTCCACGTGTATATAAGTATTATAATACAATTTTGCATTATACAGGGTGATTCGAAAGTATTTACCCCTTGATTTTTTTCTTTGATATTTGAGTAATGCATATTTTATTTTAATTCTGATGTTTGGTATTTTCAAGTATTCAATTTACTCTACGGGAATTTTGCCGTATTTTCAATTAAGTACTTACATTTTTATAATATTAAAAAAGTGCCCTGTGCTGATATACAATTTTGTTTTCAAATGAAAATACCCTTTTTTATGGTGTATTATTTAGCAGATGATTTTCTTTTGAATGATGATGTATCTAAATTAAAATTGGAAAGAGTAGTTTCCTAATTATAAAAAAATTTACACTTAATGTGGTTAGCTGCTAATAGTCCTCATAAATTGTTTTACAAAAATATAAAATAAATGTAATATTAATGAATCTAATACATTTTTTTCTTTATTAGTTAAGCATCAACTACAAGAGTTATTAGCTTTAACAAGAGTATTACATTTTTACATTATATTATAATAATATATTATTATATAATTCAATTTTTTTTAAGATAAAAAATTAAGTTTGAAAATAACTGACCAGTTGCTTCGTACAGGTTGCCAGGGATGTTGAAGTTTGGGCAGTGGACGATGATATGTTTGATGGAGTAGTTATTAGTTTGTATTGCATGTTGGGCAAAGGGGTGGATTTGTCTTTGCCATAAAGTTTCCATGAGTGAGTTTTGTGTGGCCAATTCTAAATCAATTGAATTACCTCATTTTTTCTGTTTAGATCAGTTTATTTTGCTAAAGTTCAACAGAGTGCTTAAATATATGTATTATATATACTATACTCGGGCAATTATTATAAATTTTAAAATTTTTTTTAAACTGCAATTTATCATATTATTAAATCTCTCATGGCCGCATATCTTATTTAAACCTATTGTGATTAAGTATTTTACTATTATCCTTAATATATAATGTTAAATAACTTGCAAATTATTCATTTGAATTTCGATGTAGATAAATATTAATTAAACATTTCTAAAAACACCACCTGCTAAATAATTTATAATAACAAAGGGTAGTGGTTCAGAGTTCTCAATATTCTCATTTGAAAAACAAAAGTTTTCAAAAATCTGTAAGTAATTGGTAATACAGTATTTTAATAAGTATAATAATTTCAAAAATCAGAATTTAAATAAATACATTTTTAAAGTAAAAAAATGTGATGAGTATTTTTGCACATGGAATCATCTTGTATGTTATTTGTAATATGCATGTGTGTGTATTTTGTGTGACTATATGGAGTAACTATATGCTTTGATAGAAGATAAGATTGATGTAGGTACATACCATTCCTGTTTCATAAAGGTAGTTTAGAATATAAAATACATTTAAATATTTAATTATTTGTGACATAAAATAATAAATCTCCAAAATGTGCAATATTCTTAAACTCGTGGTAAACAACATATTTTAATTCAAGCCATAAAATTGACATAAAACCAATATGAATTATATTATAATATTTTATAACAATAAATATATGCATAATTTTTAAATCAATTTTAGTAAGTGGATCTAAGAACTCACGTATTATGTTAATTTTGCCTAATAACACGACAAATTTGTATACACCAGTTCCAATTTTGTCTAGTAATTAAGCTTTATTTTTAACGTGAATTTACCTATTACCAGATTAAAAGTTAAGAACGTTATCTATTTTTTTGCGCTATTTTAATTTTTTAGTGGGGTTGCGAGAATTGCAAAACACGAGATTATGTTCTTACATTTTAATTTTATAACAGGTCAAATCAATCTATTAATGCTTATCTACTACACAAACTAACTACTCACTAACTACTGATCACAAATTTGCCATGTTGTATGTTCGTAAGATGTGACCGATTGTGTAACAAATACGAGTATACGAGTGTGGTGTTTTATAATACGAGTAATAAAACACTAACTAATTACTTTGAATGAACATTATATTTTTTTTAGTTTTCAATATTTTCAAGTCAATCTTAAAATCATCTAATATCATGATTTATTATTCATCAACATATCTGCTTACAGCTTACTTGCTATTACTGCTAAATCACGATGGTTTTAATTAGTATCATTATTAATTTATATTATTAATATTTAGTATATTATGTTATTTTAAATTTAATTGAAAAATCAGACCCTATTGTAATGTATGCGGTTGTATTGTATATATCTATATAGTGAGTGCAGATTAAAATAGATATTATATGTATTTTTAGCATTATATCATAATATATATTGATCTACCTATGTACAAATAATATTATCTACTTATATTAAAAACATTTTTAATTATAAGATGTTGAATCAAATATATTATATCCTATACAAAGCGTCAAAGGAGATAAAATATCTTAAACGATTAAAAACAAAACTCCTATATAATGCAATGTCGATTAAACACATTTTATTATAAACAGAAAATAGATAACAATCAAGTCTGTACACGTAGTGTTAAGTTCGTTATAATTAAAGAAATAAATTATAAATTACAGCTCAGGTATTTAATAACGATGTACTATAAAAATCTATAATATGAGCTATGTATAATTTATGTGGGTAAAATAAATTATTCAATTTTAATTCGTTTTTAACTTAAAATATACGTCGAAATCAAATCGAAATAATTACACTGCTTAATAATCTTTAATACATGTATAACAATATTTGCTTCTTTTGACATAAACAAAATAATTGCAGATATTATTGTTTGAATAAAAATAATTGTATACCTATATATATTTTATTAACAAACGATTTGAATCCCAAATACCAAATACCCAGCAGGATTTTAAATTCATAATTACACGATGTAATTAATTATAAGTTTTATTGATTTATTGAAAGCGGGTTGGAAATAACGCATTCGACCCAAATGTGAAAGTTTAGTATAAGGTCCTTGAAGTTTGATACATATACATATATATAGGTACGCACACTCACACATGCGAATAAATTCTATAAGTTTCTCTCTAAGTCCGAGGGACGTCGAAACTGGACCCCAGCCTATTCGGTCAAGGTAGTCGCATATAATTATTACTATTTGGATCAAACGCATAGGTATATGATTATTAAAAGAGTAAAAGAATTCATGAAACATATATGTACAGTATCTTTTGTGTGCAGTTTAATACACTATATTTACTATATACCATACTATTGTTGTGCGTTGACGCCAAAACAGGAGTATCTATACGCCTAAATCCGCGATTCTTATCGTTAAATTGTGCGTAACATTCTTAAGAACAATTTTAATAAAAGTCAGTCGTAGGTATAACACTATTAGGTACTATAGATTTGTACCAATACATTAAACATGTTGATATTTATTATTTACTTATTATTGTTATTAAACATACCCTATATGTATATTTTATATATTATATATAGGTTACTGCAGGTTGTAGTATTCCAATGAAAAAATACAGGCCGCCGGGTATTCCATACCGGACCTATGTGAGAAAACAATACGTGATTTTTAGGCTGGTTGGTGCTTGAAATCACAGAACTTACCAATTAGTCAAATGATATGCAGTCCGATGTTCTCCTAATTGTGAGCATCCCTACAACAGCGGTTGGGAGGACAACATAATTGTAAATATTTTGAATAATAGTTAACGATAGCGACAAGTGGAGTAATGGTTAAACGGAGAAGCTTTCTTTATCGTCCGTTTAAAACAGGGAAAAAATGTCTTCTCCACCATAGTGAGCAACCGTCGAGGTTTTTTTCTAGAGCCAATTATTTTAACAAGATCTAGTTGATCTGGTTGTCGCATTCAGGTGCGCTTAAAAATTGTTATTATATATAAGACTTGGAAATTTGGCAGTTCTTAATGTTAATGATTATTTGCTCAAGTCTATAATATACACCTATATAAAGCGTATATAAATCAGATTAATAGTTTATTATACTGCTATTGCCTACAGTCTACAGAACCTTTATACTTAGATGATAATCGGTGATGACTGGTTAGAGGAATTGCGTTTAAAGTTGGTTAAGGGAGGGCCAGGGCCGTAGAGAAAAAAGTCCAGGCCCGGGATGAAAATGCTTAAGGGTCCCTATTAGTGATGGTTCCAGGAGCCACCACAGAGATTTGATATTATTTTATCTTTTGGTTAACATAACGTCAGCTAAAATTTGTAAATAAGCAAAACAATTGTTCGAAAATATAATTAATTACGGTGCCTCTTTTTTTTGGGCCCCTTAAAACGTTCGGGCCCGGGAGGAATCCTATCTTTCCTCCTCCCCCCTATAGACAGGCCTGGGCAAGGCTTAATAGACCCACTTGGACTCTTTTTAAATATTTAATTTAGAAGCAAGTTTTTAGCGTTTGAAATTGTAGATAATTAAAACTTGCGCAGGGCCCTGGATAATATATTTTCTTTTAAATTAGATAATGTCAATATAGAATTAAGAATAACAGAGTAAGTAATACAGAAAATATTTACATTCTGAATGTTTATAAACACGATGTGTATGTATTGAGTATTACATAATATTATTCATTATAGGTATGACAACAAAGAGAAAAAAACACGAAGGAGGAACAGAGGATTTGGTGATGTTTTTGTTCAAATACTAGTGAACCGGTTATGCAAGTAGTTATTTTTCAGGTCAGGTTAATAATAGTATATGAAAAGATTTAAAGTTACCCATGTCATTCTATTTAATTATTGCTATTTAATATTATATTATTATGAGTCATGATTCTGTGTCCGGGAACTTGATTTTCGACATTAAGCTGTGAGCTTTTAAATATTTAATCGAAATATATTTTTTAATCTGAACATAAGTGTTTATAATGTACTGCAGCCTGTGTAACTGAATAATAATATATACACAGTGATATTGCAGTATAATATATTAATATTATACACACGTAACTAATCATCGAAAAACTACTTTTAAGCAGAAATAGTATTTTTTATGATTAAATAAATAAATAAAATTAATTTGAGTTATTATAACTTTAACTGGGTATTTTAATTTAATCTATTCAATAATATGTTTTGAAAGCCTAACAGATCAAATAGAAGTTTTTTTTAATTAACTATAAAGTTATTTAATAAACTGGAAATTGTTTATAATGTATTACACAACGTCACAACTATAATAAAACATAAAAGAAAAAGAGTTGAAATAGGAAATATTGATTTATTTTTAATTTTGCTACGAAAATAAACAATCTATACATTGAATAACACATAGCATAATATAATTTATATCACGTCAGAAAAATGAAAAATGAATATGAAGAATTTTGAAAAAGAAGCCAATTATTGATGGCACTTTAAACTACATCATAACTCTAAAAAAATAAAACTTTATAAGGTATTTTATATTATATGTATTTATGATGTACCTATCATATATATTCGTAGGCGCACATAGAAACTTTTCTGGTGGGCAAGATCAAGCTTCAAAATGTATACCTAATATATATAAAAAATATTGCTATGTCTCATTTCCGATTTTAAGAAACTAGAGGGGAGCAAAATTCTTCACGTGACCATGTTATACTCTTAGTCGGAAGCTTATAATTAAATTATAGTTATAATGATTTTAAAACTCCTTACTGCGAAGTAGGTATACGTTTTTATTAAACATGATTTTCATTTTTTTTTTAAATATTTTCCTTGAATCTGTGCCTTTGATGTATACTCTAGTAGCTTAACGGTGTTTAAGAGGGATGACAGCGCAATATTTTTTCTCTCAGATCCAAGTGGAACGTACCTATATGTAGATAAAACACATTAATGTAGGTATTATCAAAAATATGATGTTAGTGTAAAATTACCTATAACAAAAATAATAAAGGATAATATTTTTGAGGGCGTGACATATCGATTAGGATTACATTTTACTATTATATGAACTATATTCGTCATAGAAAAATGTTTTTATTAAAATAGATTAATTGTTTTGATACAATATTTAGATCAGTGGTTCTTAACTTTTTTCGAATGATGGAACACTTAACATTTTATAAGGTTTTCGCGGTACACAGCCGTAAAATACAACAGTAATTACATTTTTAAATATTTCTCTTACTGGTTTTAAGATTTTGGCGGAACACTTATACCAAGTCCGCGGAACACTGATTAAGAACCACTGATTTAGAAAAATCGATATGCTTACCTACAAAAAATATAATTCTCTATAATTTTTGTGATCAGTGATTTCACTTTAAGATTACCTACTTAATAAAAATAAAAATAAATCTTTTGCGTGACTGCATTTTGTCTATGTTACCACCCTCTTAATTATAAAATTAAAATAAAATGCAAATTTTTTTAATGAGATTGTAAACAAACAAAAAAATAATTCACTGTATTAATTTTACATAATGTATTCACAATCAAATTCAATGTACATAAAACCTTAAATAATAACAAATTGTTAATTAATTTTAAACAGCACCGGATATAAGAGCTGAAGTTACTGGGATGACTTATCAATGTTTATATTACAACACATACACATTTTTCCTGGATTAAAATTTCAAATATTTATAATTAATTAACAGTTCATTCTGTGGATTTTTGAATACAAACACTCGAAAATTAATGCGAAACATTGTTTACATCGAAATACCGAATAAAAATTCACAAAACGGAAATGAAAAATATTTTCATGAAAAAAGTAACATTTTTAAAAATCATTAGCTAAGCAATTCACGATAAAAAGGGCGGTCCTCATTTGGAAAACAATAAGTTTTTATCGCCGTATAGCACTCCTTAAACCGTATAAGAAACCCATTAGGTATTTAAAAATAATATGATTTTCAGTAAATAAAAAATTGAACCTTGAACGTCTTCGCTCAGAATAATTTTTTCATCGCAAATAATAATGAGATTTGAATTCAAATGTAACATATCCATTTCAGTACCTAACGTACGTTTTTGAGTTAGAAACTTAACCTTACCTGTGTCGCAATTATTTTGGTCATAGCCATTTTTCTCCAAATACGAGATGCCGTTTTCCTCCACTGTACATTTTTCTCTAAAAAAATAAAAGGTTGGTTTCCATTTTCCTTCACATTATTTTTGACTAAAATTATGTCTGTTTTCCTCCAATATTTTAGCCAGTGTTGCGTTCCGATTTATAAAGATAGAATATGGCTAGGATCACATTTTGCGCGTATCTGTTGATTAAATTCTGGTCGCTTAATTTCTAGGTATGTAATTACAAAAAGTAAAATAATTATTTATATTATGTCTAATTTTTATTTAAAAAAAAACAGGTATTCATTTGTTGCTTAAAATGTCCTATAATTACAAAACAATATATAATATTATATACTGTAGTAATTTAATATATTTTATATTTTATATTTTACATATTGTCTGGTTGCATTATCATCAACCACTTATTATTATTTATTATCTAATTTTTTATTATTATTTTATTTATTGATTGATGCATCTTTATCGACGTAAGTATTTTTTTATTATATTCATTCTGTTTTTAGCCACCCGCCAAGTTCGACGCGTACGGTGTATTTTATATTTTTATAATACGTATTATACTTGAAATATTTTATTTGTTTTTTTATTTTTAATTTAACATTCTGACAACGAATGACGATTTTATTATTTTATTTATTGGAGGAAAATGGACAGTGGAGGAAAACGGTATCTTGTTTTTGGAGGAAAATGGACCCGCCCATTATTTTACGTACCCCAAAACACCATAGGCCGCAAATCGAAAGAAATTTTTATCACAGGACACAATATTATATGTAATAGCCATCCGTGAACCGTGAATCGCTCTGTATACGAACCGGTTCTCGAGCAGAGCGCCTAACGTTTATTACGTGTTGTAGGTATATAAATAGAACGATATACAGGCAAGTCTATACCTACATGTAACTTTGTGGTTGTGCGTGTTAGTACGCTCATTTTTTTCACGTTAAAAATCGAAAATTAACTTCTATACTCGTAGAAGTCAAGTGTAGGATGCAAACCGGTCTAGGTCACTTGTCTTGTATATATAGTCGGTATATAACTATTTACATACATTATATATATATATACATATAAAATGGCAAGAGTCCCACCATCCGAATGCTCTTTAGGGAGGGGAGGGGTGACAATTCCAGAAAGTCCCAACCTCCTCCCCGCATTATCATAATATAGTATTATACACGATACATCGTGCCACCGACGTAAAGATGTAACCACTCCGCTTGTACCTGTAGATATAAGACATTATAATATTATAGTATTATAAAAAATTCAAACACAATTTATAATTTATATATATATATTATATGTACAAATATAAATACATAATACTATAACTATTAGGGCGTAGATCGCATTTTTTCTGAATATCTCAAAAATTGGTTTCTAATTACAAAATTCGTTTCACTTATCAAAAAATTTAAAAATGAGAAACTTTTATTTTGAATTTTTTAAACTTTCTGTGTATTTTTCGTATTTATATGAGAGCAAGTTATATAATACTTTTATATTTAGTATGAATATGGAATAAAAATATTCATACATATATAAATATATAGGTAGGTATGTAAAAAAAAAAACAAATATTAAAATCAACACAACTACAATGATTATATATTTATGGTTTTTCTTAATTCTGGACATATTCCTAAGGTGAATATACATAAACATAAATATCAGTCTTACGATATTGGATTTACGTCGACTTTTAAGCATCCAGTTTTTGTGTTTGTTGTAAAAATATGTCCAGAATTAAAAAGGGAAAAATCATGAAATTAATTATTGTAATTGTGTTCTTATTATATATTTAAACTAAAGTAAAACGGAAAACAATAGACCGATATTTTTAATTTGGCATAGTCGGGTAATAGCTAAAAATATTTTGTTAGAATTTGATAATCATTTACCATAAATTATACCTTGAAAAAACTAAAAAACTAAATAGATGTTATTTATTTTGCTTCATAATTTTTATTTCTATTGCGTATGTTTATACCTTTATGTTCCAGACATAAACGGCAGTGCGGTGGCTACACAACGGACTGACAAACGAAATGCCACGTCCAGGCAGATATACGATACAGGTATACGAGAATACCGCAAGTAGTTTTATATGTGACATGCTTCATTCACGATAACGCTAAATTAGGTAAATAAATTTAAGTAATACAAATAGGTTTTTAACATTTTATTAACATCAAGTTTTAAAGGCATTTTTTTAAAGAGTAATTCTTTAATGTTGTAATATTATTAGTGCATTATGATGCATTTTGATGGCATTTTTGTTGTTTTTTTAGAATATTTTAATTTACCTCCTAATAATAATTATTAGATCAAGTGTATGCTGTTATTGTTATTATTTTAATCCAGAATATAGACGGAAACCAAAAGCTGATTACTGATTTGCAGTTAGAATACCTACCAAATTTGGAGCTGAAGTAAAATTATTGAAATGATAAAGTTCTGCAGGTTTCGCTATTTCAAAGAATATCATTTTAACTTAAATCGACCGAATCTAAATAGCACGCATTATATAGGTTCAATATTTTGAAGTAATACTTGCTACCTACTTATACGTTTTCTAATATCATAATTTATAATAAATTGAGCATAAAAGTTATTATCTTATTCAATCAAGTACGGAGAATTATAATAAAAGTTTCAATATTTTGATCGGAATGATGTATGATGTATTATTATTATAAGTCTAACGAAATGTATTTTTTCGTGATATTTATCATCTTCCGGAGTAGTAAAAATGTTTCAGACATCAACTTAGAGGGTTTCTGTTAGAAAATTGTTTCTATATTTGTTATTGTAAAGCGGTAATGATATACATAGCACTTTATAAAATAATCGAGGAAACTAAAAAAAAACCTACGGAAAAAGGAAATATATTTAGATATCCCCTCGACTTGAACAAATGCCGTTCTTTGTTATGTCACGCCTTGGCTAGATCATTATTAAAATATGGTGTTGTCATCTGGTACCCTTATACTAAAAATGACGTGCAGTAACTTGGTAAAGTCCAGAACCGGCTTTTTTCGACTCTTCCAGGAACTGTATAAAATATATAACCATTTGCCGTAAGATTATAGTCCTACTAACGGAATCTCGAACTATTATCTGAATGTCGCATTAGATGTTTGTTAACTGTACACGGAGATTAATTTTAGATCATTATGTTGTATCACACTTGTAAGGGCAAAACTGCACTTATCTCAGATAACGTCAGGCTTCAGGAGTCCTTTTGCTTAGTGCTCAGTGCTTACCTGTAAGTCGATCTAATTTCGAAAAAAAATACCCCTGCAATAAGAATGATATTTTTAGCCAATATCAACAACCAATAACCAAAGCAACATTATTTTATCCTTGAAATAATGTTACCACTCAATTCGTTCTGTTAAATTTGTTAAATCTAGCTGTGATATTTCTTAAAAGCTACTAATTTAAAAAAACCAAATAACATTAATTTATATTAATTAATTAATCATCAACTACTCAAATAATATTTGTGAAACCTAAGTGGGATTAAACAGATTGTTTGAAAAAGTAGATTATAATTGAAGGAAAATCAAAAACAAAGCGAATACGTATATTATCAAGAAAAAATTGGAGGACGATATTTTTCTAAAGCTTGCAGCCGTTGAATTATCGACCCCATTTTATGATGTTCAGGAATTGTGTACGTGATATTAATTATTAATACAATTAATTTTTCACAGATGAATAAAATAGTAATTATTAAAAAAATATAAGTTCGAATAATACAATATAATGAAAGTATAAAGATACAATTTTTGATGTGAGGTGTAATAGTATTTACTGTTTAGAACTCAATAACTTTAATGGTACATTCGAATATGCTATTCTTTAGATTCCTTAATATATGGTATCCCCCATAACCGGTTTCTTAAACCAGAGGTTCTACAATTTGGTCAACGTTTTTTGTTTTTGTTTTTGTAGATGTACCTATGTTGTTTTCGTAAGTTAGAGTAGTTTGATCAGAACTCATAATGTGAGAGTTTCTCTATTTAGTAATTGGTGCATTGGATAGGTCGTCCCGGGTCTTAAAACTAATTTAATCTTTTTATTATTTACGATCAACAAGTATTACTAAAATCCTTGATAAATATATAACATAATATGTATAATAATATTATATTTGTGATAAATAATGAATTGTGATTTCGATTAAGATACAACAGTATGTTGTTTTTTTTAGTAAAAATCCTGAGGTATTATTCTAATCATGTTAGCCTGTATCGTTTTTAGTAAATAGGTCCGCAGAATCCGTGCCAACTAAAATTTAGCTAATCTGACAGCTTATTATTTTTATCCTGAATTATGCAGTATCACAACCGGTTCTTATTATCACAGATTAATTCATTCTAAATAACAAGGTGATATTATCATTGATTTCAAAACATATTACAAAACAAAATATAAAATATAACATTAAGTGAAAAATAATTTTTCATTTTATTATTTACCTTCTATTAAAATAATTTATGATACTCCAACAGCTAATACAGTAACACAACATCTAAATTATCTGGTTTGTGGATTATTATATGATTAAAATTTAAAAGTTAGAATTAACAAATACCAAAGTACCTAGTTATACAATTATAATTTTACTATTTTACCCTAAACTTAAAAAGTCAAAAGTATTAATTTTACTAACGATCTCATGTTTTTTCTAGTCAAATAGGATGTATTATTCTTCGAGATGTCTTTTTCCCAGAAAATAGTAAAATCCTTTTGTCTTTTAAACCGAGACCGAGATATTCCGTAGCTTTTCGGCTAAATATAAATTCTCCAATTTCCTCTTTTGGTTAAAGAATATTTGTTTTGGTTTCATTGATGTATTTAATGTATCTTGTATCTGGACGTTTGCTGCTATTTTGTTGACAATTCATTTACTTACAATGTCTATCTTTACATAATCTTTTTTCACAATTTTGCAGTAATATTTGCAACGATCAAAGAAATTCAAAAATACCATACCTACTTTTTCCAATCAATAAATTAAGGGTACTTATGAAATTTTAATGTTCTATCAATCTGGAAAATATTGTTCGCTCCAAATTTAAAAAAATCATTAATGAACTGTGTACTTAAATGTGTAAATAATACATTGTATATTGTACATAGGTATACTTAATAGTTTATTTATTATTATTATTTTATTGAAACGGATGAATAATGATCGTACTTACTTATTATTTTACCAATTTTTATTGGTATAATTGTAATATGTAAATTGTACTATAAAACATTATAAGATAAATATGTCTATCGTAGTAAATAAAACGGTTTTGTTTCATTGAAAAATTCTCGTCTATCCAAGATTACCAACCATATTCATGGTAAGCCATTCATCGATTCTTGGAGTAACAATTATAATACGTGAGATCAAGTAAGATACTGCAGATATGCCGAAAATATTGTACAATAACAACACAATCCCGGCAAATCTGCTCATAATTTATTTTATATGAAATAAGAATCGTAACATTCACTATGAACCAACAATAAATAGTCAAGTTGCAAACAATCCTAATTCCTAAAGACATTATACTACAACAAAACCAAGTCGGTTTTCTTTGATAAGAATATATATAGGGTATTAATTTGTATCTCTTAACAGACCAAATAATTATTCAGTTTTTCCTTTGTCAGCGATTTTGAAAATTTAAATTTTTATCCCATAAATACTGTTTTATTATAGTTATATAAACATAATGTCTATGAATATAGTGGATAGCTAATTATGAGCGCAATTTACTTTTGCGATAATAGAGGAAACAATTATTATTTTTTGTTTATGTATATTAATATAAAAACATTTTTTTAATTCTAATTGTTTGGTTGTCTTCTTGGCTCTTGCTATTTTATTTACAATGGATATAAATTAAAACTAACCTATTTAAATAAAACAATTGTACAAATTGAAAATTTCAATTCGTAGTACCAGTAGTACCTACCTAAATACATTCTAGTTGATCAATATTCTGTTTTTAGAATTTCAGAATTTTTATAATAATTGATACGAATGCTTACACCCTATAACATAATGAGTATTTGATAAATAGAAGAATGAGAAACATAAAGACTGAGTTTTTTATAATCAGTGAAATTATTCTTGTCCATTCGTCATTTCAAGTTCCTCTCAAGGTTTACTGGAACACAAACTTAGTAGAAAAATTACATCAGGATTCAGGGGAATACATATGTGTCTAATACTCTAATATATAAATAGAAAAATCTATGTTATTGGTAGGAGAATTTGCAATTAAATACGGAATGGCATCGCCTACTAATTTTTTGGGTAAAAATCCAAGAGCGAAAAAAATTTTTAGCAAAATAGCCAATAGGTACCTATTTTCCGATTTTGAACTGGTTTTTTTATAAATATTATTATTCCTTTGAATTTTTCTAAACCAACTTATATCATAAACTTTTTTTTGTGCACAATCATGTTGTATTTGCGGTAATAAGGAAATATATATGAATTTAACGAAACTAAATAAATCGATAAAAACAAGTGTAATGATTCTTGGAGGTCAGCGAAAACCGTCTTTTCCTAGTGATTTTAAATGGTTCTTAATACCTAGTTCAGGAAGAACTAAATTTGACGAAAACGAAAATGATTATGTCTTTTTTCCTTTTTTCCGAAACGAAAATTTTTGTTTGTGCTATTTGAGCATCACATGCAACTGCACTGTCTAGTTCGTGCCAAGGATAATTTATTATATATAGGTACACTATTTAGTATATAATTCGCTGACCAGTGACCAGTGACCGCAGACCATTTAAAAGATATGTATTATTTATGTTTAATAATTTAAATGTGTACATAATAATAATATAATGTTGTAACCAAACCAATATTGTAATCATGCTAAAGAACTATTTATCACTGTTTATTATAATTCAAAATAAAACCACTGCACGGATGTCCTAATCGAGTTTTTGTAGGTACTTCAGATAATATTATATAAAAATATTATGGTAATACTTTAATATTATGTACATATTATTCCTGGTAAAGTGCAACATAAACGTATAATATGATATAGTATATTGACTGTATAATAAGTACACTCACTATAGCTCATTACTTACTACCGAATATTCGTCAAGAATATTGTTGTTGGCAAACCGTCACACAATTATATTTTACTTTTAATATGTCTATGTTATGAATGTTATGATAATAGAAACACCAGCTAAATAAGGCAATTAAATTACAGAAATAAAAAACCGTCATAATTTAAATATACCTGTTGATAATTTAAAATAAAAAAAATCTTTTTCCTGGTCAGTGGTTACAGGAGTGGCCGTGGATCATGGCCATTCAAGACTAAGGATGGAGGACTATAATATTATTTTAGTGTTTACCCATCTTCTCATATAATCGATATTTATTATTCCACTTTCAGTCACATCGACCTAATGCTCATAATCAGTTTCATTGATACAGTAAATTATAGCAGAATGAGGATTTTTTTTCAAATTCATCGTGTATAATTCGAGCATAATATATTCATTCTTCTTAGAAAAAAAAATGTAAAAATATAATCGATTATTTTTAATTTTGGTTTAATTATACGGAAATAAAAATTCTATTTAATATTAATAAAATATTGTACTTATGTCTTATATATAATAATAGTATTTGACATTAAATGTTTTTAATTAAAATTTTTGATTTCAATTATATTAGTATCTTATTTGGTACATATGATATAACATCAAGCGTCTTGAGTTTTATTTAATTTTAATCGTGTTAAGCACTTATTTAAAATTAAAGAAATTTTAAAAAAACATTAATTTTAATATTTATATTATTTACACAGTGCGAGGTACTAAATTATAAAATATTATTATTTGAGACCGTAAAACCATACAACGTTTAGGTATATCTCCAAACTAGTAGAAAAATATAGAAATCTAATGATAATTAATTCATTGTTATATCATTATTCATATTAATAACAACTTATTTCACTATTTTGTATTAGGCAAACTATAATATTATATTTTAATATTGATAGAAATCATAAAAATAAATTCAAGGCTTTCCTATTTTAATTTAATTTTAGTGATATTTATAAAATATGCTGTTGAAATCGATGATAATCATTATTAATTTAAATATTACACGCGTATTATATGCCTTTGTACCAATCATAGGTACCTGTTATAACCTATTATAATTACATATGTATCCAATTATATCCTATTTTAATATTTTTAATTTTTATACCATACACTGGAAAGAGATTGATGAAAGTATGGGCGTGTGTATGAAAATATAAAAATTTATACAAATAGTTTTAATTAAAGTTTAAGAAATATGTAATGCTATAATAGTTATTATTGCCAATTATATTTATAAATCAGATACTCTAGGTCACGTCAAGGCTTAAAACAACTAAATTCTAGGTAATAAGCTATAATACCTATATTATTTATTTAGAGGAGAAAATTGTTTCTTTAATATATCTATACACTTATTACATAATCTACGTCAATATATGTTATTATGTATTCACAAATGTATTAAAATATTAATTTAATATTTAATTTATAAAATTTTAAAGTTTAGAAACAAGGATTTTTTATAGCTGTAGAAAATGATAACACCAAATACAGTTTAGGTTAGGTTAGTTCATATAACTCCATAATTAATTTAACAGTTTTTTTAGAAGTTTGACTATTTTATTAACGAAGTTAAAAATTATATAAGATTAAACAAACACCAGTACACATTTGCGTTAATATCGATAGGTATAGTTACTGCAAGTTGCAACATGTTCAATAGCTATTAACTAATATCTATCTATACTCAAAATATATATAATTAGGTATACATATTATGACGAACAATATTGAAAGCATTATAGTCATTACTCATTAGTCAAATAATTATGTGTATCAGTATCAGAGAATATATGGACAATATTGTGGTAAATCGTTTATTATACCTAATACATATATACTATGTATATAAATATATTAATTAAATACGTTAGTTGAAATTGATAGTTGATGTAGGTAGGTCAACGTGGCAGATTATTTATTTTCATCCAACCTCTTAAAAAAGTATATTAATTAGGCATTAGTTATTGAATTATCTCTTTCACAATTATTGATGTATTGATATTATATTATAAATTATAAATAACAATTATTCCGATTTCCGATGGGCATGTATTATAATATGGTACTATATTTTCAAAAAATGGCCAGGTCACAGTCATACGCATCGACCATCTATTCATTTTTGAATCAAAAATATGTTATAAAATAACAATTTTTAAAAATAAAAAAAAATATATTTAGGTTCCTACCATCGACGTTTATAGTTAAATTATTGTAAAAAGAACCATCAAAGTATGTGTTTATTCTATATAATATACTTGAATTAATTAACATGTTTTTATAAAAATATGTTTTTATTTTTTTTTAACACGAAAAAAAATTCCAAAAAACTAATTATTTTATAATAACTTATTATATCTAAGTATAATATTTTTACAGGTTTTCCGGCATTCATAACCATCCCGTACAAAAAATTGTCCTCGATCTCTCTCTGACTCCAGTTACCTCTTTCCAGTTGGCACTTAGGTATACTGCTTTAACATCTTTCTTCAATAATGATAATGATAAAATTAAATATTTTTAAGTCGATGGTATTTGACCGTTTATTTAGGGACATTTATACTTTTGGAGCATACTTTATCAACCACATACCCTGCGACAAAACTTTATCCATGCATACGTGTATTTTTTTTAAATTTATTCTTCAACATAAATATTTAGGTATACCTAAGTTCTTTTATCGGTTATTCTCTATAATAAAATACAGTTTTGTAAATAATATTCAAAAACATTGTTGAGTGTTTATTATAGATAAAAGGAACATGGACCAATTACGCTTGTATTCAAATTTTCATACTTTCAGACATGAAAATATTGTGTTCGATCTAATATCATCAATATCAAAATAAAAGATCTACATAAAAATGCTTGAAAATTAAAAACGTATTTATCGATCAACTTATTAGTGGTTAATGTGACTGGTTATTTTATAACATATATAGTATATCTGGAATTTTATGTTACGTTATTCATATTATGCACACGTAACTTGTTAAATTTTAAGAAAAAAAGATATTTATTTATTTATGTTTGTATTATATTATGTATTAATACTCGAAAAAAGAATCGGGTAGTCTGTTAATTTATTATATAATTATAACTAACTAATAAGTTTTCTTTAGGTACCTTTTGTAAAATGTTATGAGCGCAATTTGTTTATCGACCCTAAAACGGATAGAACGCAACAGGTATATAATATAAAAGTTATTTCAAGCACAATTGGTAAACTGCCGATAAATGATGGTAAAACATCCTAACTTCAAAATCGTCGGATAAGCGAAAACGTTCCAGTTTCCAAGTACAAATAATACCATCATGGTATTACCATGACTATTATTGCATCATTATAATGCATAAAGTATAATAGGTATTTAAAAAATAATATTATTCAATATTTTAAGTGCCTACGCTTTAAGCATTGTACGTAGTATATTACATGTAAACAAAGCGCCTATGTAAACTATGTTTTATCGCATGCCGCTTATTATTTCTTATAAATCAATATTCGTTAATACTATATTATGAAAAAATATTACATTTTACTACTTAATTGCGAGAAAGTATTAAGTAGGTTTTATTAATAATGATTACAATTATTAAAAATTCAAATACAAACATTATAAATGCTATTAATTTTTACCATTATTAAAATAGTAAAACCGCCGTGAACAAACAAAAGTCTAGGCATTCAATATTATACAAATCGATAAGTGTAATATTGTATTATATTTTACTATTCAACGCGCTTATACTAGACGATCAGGTGATTAATTCGTAAAACACTCTTAAATCAAAAATTATTACAGCTTTTGGAAATATAATTTAAATTCGTTAAAAAACAATACTTTTGAAAAACTTTTTTTTTTTAACGAATTATTGTCGTTAATCGTTATTATTTCTTAAGTTTTTACTTTAGTGAATAACAACATATACACTGTTTAATTCATATTCCATACTACAGTGTTGTATTCTAGGGGGGAGGCTTTTGGGCTTAAGCCCACCTCGAAATCTTTTATTTTAAATAGTATGTGTATGTGTATGTTTTTAAATTATTTCCTATTTTCCTATAGAGAAAAGTATGAATGTTTAAGTCCCCTCCCCTGAAAAAAAATCCTGGGTACCTGGGTACGGCACTGCCATATAATAATATTTGAAGAATTACAGTATATATAAAAATTTAATAAAAAAAAAACGATAACAAAATATATTAAAAAAAAAATTATGTTTTGTAAAAATTATGTAAAAAATAAAACTAATTGCTTTTCAAATAATTAGTATATGCTTGAATGATAAACAACAGTGGTTTAACATGGATTAAGATCGAGAGCATATTATATTACATTTGGCAATCGAAAAACATTTAGCGAGCGTATATGAATAAGGTAATATATATGCCGCGAATCCGTTATGTATAGGTACATAATATTACGTATAATAACATCCTAAATGGAATCCGATGTTTAGTGAGCGAATACTCTGCTGTATAATAATATAATAGTGCATTGTGTGACGATAAAAAAGTGTCGTTGACATTATAAAGGGAAAGCATTAAAGAATCACGCTGGTGCTATTTTATATAATACATGTCTATGGTGCACATATACACTCGGCGCTACAATATTACGGTAATATAAAATAACGTTTGCAAATAAAAAAAAATACTCATAATATTTTGAGAGTGAAGCATTATTGAGACGTGTATTAAACGTGGTGCATTATTATACATTGTGATGAGCCACTGATTCACAAAGTTCCATCCCCATTTTAGGCTAACAAACGGTCTTAGCTCAGAAATCTAACCTAACCTTAGCCATCCTATAAGATAATATTTTTAACATACATCTATATGGTTTGGACTAGATACAACTTTTCTGACCTATTTCCATGTATTAAGTAAATTTGCTATGGCAACCCGAGCAACAACTAAGATTAAATTAATATTATAACTTTATAATTTTGCATTACAATACCTATGTATCCCCTAGCAACCAATGAATAATATAATTATGTTACCGTAACCAAAAAAGTGGTCCGCAATATCTGGATACAATTTTTTTTAAGGTTACCCTTATAGCAACCGATGATTAATATAATTACATTAACATTGCAACTTATATAGTTGAAACATTTTTAATTATAATTTTAAAAACATATATGATGCAATTTTCTTCCGTGCAGTAGATAAAATATCAAGTATAGTACACTATATTTTTTTTTATTTGCACAGAATTTACTTTATGAAAATAATAACAGTATAAACACTATAATATTAGATTTGATGATGTGACATTTTTAAGCTCATTTCAGATTTTATATTTTGCAGATTATATAAAAATTACAATAAAATATTACAATTTGGAATACCTATAATTATATATTAGGTATTGTACTTTTACGTAGTAATTTTAACGATTAAAAACATAAATTATGTATGAAATGTACTAACTGTCTTTAATATATTAGTCTACACATTAAAATAGATATTATAAATGAAAAGTAAATAAGAAGAAATATTCTTTTTACATGGTGGTCATTGGAATATATTATAATCATGATTAAAACAAAATTACTTGAATATTTATTTTCATAAAATTAATTAAAAAACACGCCTATTAGTCAGCTGCTTGATATTATAATGGTTGAGTATCCACAACGTTGTCTAGTTAAAATGTAATAACATAGTATTAGTAGCCAAACATAACTCAATTTTCGTCATATCAATTTAAAGTATATAATTATTACACCCTTAAAAATTATAAACTTTAACAACGTAGAGATTTGTACCTATGTTTTTATTGGACGATACCCGCTTAATAAAAGGTGGAGACAATAATAACCATTTAGCATTTAAAATACATTTATAAGTCATAGCTGACGTTTTTTCTAATTTGGCGAAAAAATTCTTCAATCTAAAACTTCAATATTTTTCTGATAAGAAAGTAAATCTAATTGATACTTTTAGAAAATCAAAATTAAAAAGTATAAAATAATCAGGAAAATAAAAAATATACAAGAGGAAATTCTGAAGTTTTACAATTAAATACAGTGCTTCAATTGAGAAAAATTAGAAGGCGATGCATAAATATTTTTTTTAAAGAAGAGGGATTCCGTCTTCCCACAACCCCCCCCCCTAAATTCAAACATTAAGCAATGGTTAAATCAATATAGTAGCAATATAAATATATCATAAAATATTTATTTATTTATTCTATTAAAATGTATGCCAATAGGCTTTTTACAATTTATAGGTAATAGTTAGTATAATATAATATAAGTACAACATTAGAATATAATAACAGTTTATTTGCTGAAGACTAAACAAAATTTAGAGTAAGAATAAAGATATACTTGGTATGAAACGTTTAAAAGATGAAAAATTATAAAAAAAATGTGTACCTCCGTACTAAAGATATTAACTATGGTTATAATATCTATAATTATAAATACAAGCTGATAGACTGTGTTCGTTCAGAATTATTTTTGTATTCTATGATATAAAAATTAACATATGGAATATATAAATAAATAAAAGAGATTTGAAAATGAGTAAGTATCTACTTTCTCTACATTTTTTAGTTTAATTAATTGTCTGATTAACCTACATGTATAATATTATGTACCTATTTAATGTTTTTACAATTGTCAATGTTACAATAATCACAATATTACATATAATATGAAATACTATTGCCTTACTTCATTCGAATATTTTTCATACCCATATCGTTAGTTTTTATTTCTCGGATAAATTGATTTAGTATCTGTTTCTTGCAATTAATAAATACAAAATCATCAACGCAATAGTTGCTGTTCACCGTTCAGTTATTAACACGTGAAACCATCGGTTAAGATTTCGGTTATTAAACATCGATGGATATGAATAATAGTGCACCATAGATGGAAACATGGGCACACAGCTAAAAATGATATCCTATACATTCCTACGAGGGTTGTAGTTAGATATAACATATAACTGTGATTTTAAGTATTCCTACTATCGAGATAGACGAGAACATTGGATCGTGTACAACCTCTTACACATGATTATACTTGCAAACATGGTCGAAATACGCACTGTACATAAACCATGTGAACCATGGGATTACACAACTATACTGCGAACAATATTATACTGCAATGACATTATACATTTACTAAGATATTTTATTATTACCACTTGAATATTTTGTATTACCTATAATTAATATATTTTATATATTTACTTATTCATTGTTCATTTAAAAATCATAGTTATTTTGTTCTTAAGAGTTATAAATAAATGTTATCACTAATGATGAAAATACAAATTAAAGTAATTTTAATTGATGTCGCAATGTCGTTATGTCTAATCTCAGGAATAAGTTTGATATAAGTAAAATTATACAAAATGATTTAATAAATATATCAATTTACTGAATTTAGCGTAAATTTCACATATTTTCTGTTACTACTACGTAATACATCTTGTCAATTGTTAAAATTATCAACTATAATGATATACTCCATTACTCTATAAGCCATCATACTAGTACGATAATATTATCCTAGAACAATTATAAAAATATTGAACTATTTTAGTAATTTAAAAATTGTATTTTTTATTTTGTTTGAAAATGATAGGAATTGTGATAGCTAACAAAATTCAGGAGTAGGTATCGAATCCTATCACTCGAATTTAATATAATTTGGAATACATATGTGTATACAGGATACACATGCTGTTGTTTGGGATGGATGATTTAAAGTATAAATTGTAAGCCACATATATATGCCTATATGAAGCAATATTCAAAAATAATATTAATATAATAATGATAATATAATTTATTTTTAAATTATTATTTTACTTGTTACATGACCATTTGGATTACAAACGATAAAATAATGGTAAGTAAAAGAAAAATGTTCATAATTTTTTTATACTTTAAAACTAGTAACTAGCCAGGTCAGGGTTTCTAAATTCAATTAGAGGAATTTTCAGTAGTATCGAGTATTTTCATAGTTACACCAATACTGCTATGTATTCGAATTGATGGACGTTTTTTTATCAACACGTCATAGATAGGTGTTATATACAATTTATTATTGTTTTTAGAATGCTGATATTACGTGTGAACTAAATAAACATTTAATACAAAATATATTATATATATATATATATATATATACGTCGAATAATGACGATATTCTCAGAAAAAACATTCCGTCGATTATACAAAAATAAGAGATAGTTGAACAAGTGACGATATGGGCTACTAGAACAGTGTCGTGCAGGATGTGCAACAGTTTGGATGGGAAATCATCGCATTCGGGATACAATTTATATTCAAAACAGACCTATTTACCATAATTATAATAATATGGTGTGTGAGTTGGGCGTTTTTAAATGTTAAGTACTAATAAAGAGGATTTACCAGTGACGATACACTATCTACTAATATATTATAAATGTGATATGACCATAAATTACGCGAGTACCTACACCATTGTATTTAAATTTCAAGTTTTAATGCCAAAGTTTAAAACTAAAAATTGTAGGTACGCCTAGTATAATAGAAATTTAAAAATGAATTAACCAAAAATAGATATGATTTCAAGACATTTTTGTTGATATATTTTTTTTTTCGAAATGTGACTGTCTAACCCTAAAAGATTATTCTATAAAATACCTATTAAAGCATTAAAAATTATACGTTTTATTTACAATTAAAATCTTCCATAAGATCGATTTATTCACAAACGACCGTCTTACTTATTGTAAAGAATAAAGATAAGAGTAATAATATAAATATTTTAATATTCTATTACACTTTAAATTGTATAAGCCTTCAATCCTCAGTAAATCGTGCACAAAATATTTAAAAAATAAATAAATATATAATAATTGATACTATTATTATCTAAATTATCAGTGTTTTCCAAACTCTTGTTTGAGCTGGCTCGGTAATTAATATTTTTCCACTTCGTGACCCACCAAAATATTTTACATTTATCATTGTGTAAAAAAAGGCAAAATAAAACACATTTGAATGTCCACATATAATTTTATAATAATATTGAAGCGTTAATTTGTAACAAAAATATAATAATTATAATATAGTTACTAATTAAGTATAATAAATATTAGATCTAATACTATAATACGTATTTACGTTATATTTTTGTAAAACCCTATTTAAAGACGATATTTTAGTATGAAAATTTTAATAAGTCAAAAAGTTATTGTTTAAATTTTGGTTTTTATACGATATTTTCAAAAAAATTATTAATTAAATAAAGTCGGGTTCTCATTTGAAAACAGAAGGTTGTATTTTCAAAAGATATTTCTTAAGAAGCTTAAGAAATCTCAAGAATTTTAAAATATAGTCTTCAAGTATATTTAAAAATTCCAGAAATCAGATTTTGAATAACTACGTTATTGAAGAAGAAAAGGGGGTAAGGTAGTTTAGTGAATCGCCGTGTAGGTAATTTAATCCGTACAAATGTATAATAGGTAGGTATATAAACTCATCATTAAATACAATTGACATAATTATATTTTCTGAAAAAAATTGCTTAACGAAAATATTATTAAATAATACGTATATATATATATTATATAGGTACACTGTACAGTGTACACACTTATTGTGCATTTAACTGTAATAGTGTAATTACTACAAGACAAAAGAATTAAAAAAAAAAAAAAATTGCTGCTCTCTTTCTCATCTTTCGCTCTATAGAAATAATATAAACTCTTCGTGACTACTACACATGTAGATATACGTACGTAACAATAATCAATTAAAGGATACACTTATAAGCTACAACTGCGGTTGTCCAACATCAATTTCGCCAAACATGTATTATATAAGCGCATCTAATGACGGTACTATAGGAAAAATTGCAACATTATGAAATGCTTGCGATAATTTAAAAACATATGTACTCATTTTTACGTTTTTTTCCTTGATTATGTTGGCAAAATAATTAAACACTCGTATATAGTATAAAATATGTATTAAAATATTATTCATATATACCAAACACTATTTAGCCATTAGCCATTATATGTATTGGTAACAGAAATGAATATGTCGAATAAGATTTAACCATTTACTTTTTAACCGTATTGTACATATTGTATACCTGCCAATGTTATATAGTATATGATGCATAATATTTTTTAGCAATAGGTACTTTATCAAGTTAGTACTAAGTAAATTTTTTTTTTTTTTTTACTGTTTTGAAATTTAACCCGACAAATATATATTAAGAAAATATATATTTATTTAAAAATTCGTTTTTATGGTACAGTATCGTGTTTTTCATAGGTGATTATGTAAACACAAACAATAAGAATTTTTGTGTTTACCGTAGAAAATGTTTTGAGAGAACAATATATTGACCAGGTCGCAGGAGTGTAATATTTTACTATATGGATACGTATGTATTTTAATATGTGTTTTACTCAATTTGCTAATAGATAGATATTCAATGTAAATGATGTAAATAATAATTAGTGCTGTAATAAATGGGTGCTAAATAATAATAAACATTATAAATGTTTAGTAGTAATAATAATTATAGGTATACCTACAGTTATATATTATGAGATATTTAAATAAAAAAATAGCCTTATACATATGGTACATGGTCGATAATTGATTTATGTATGAACCATAAAAGTAGATAATACGAGAAAAATATCTCGGACTGTAATTAAATAACGGTATTAGATTAAATTTACGTATTAAGTTATATTTAATAACGCGTGTGCACCTATATTATATAACTGTTTGGCTCATGGCTCATAAATTATTTTATTGACAAATAAATTCGTCCCAGAAATATAATATAATTAACCGTGCAGTACGAGGCATTTCGTTACGTTTTTTTACGAAATCATTTTTTTTTTTTTAAATCACATCAATATAACACGTAAACATGTAACATGTAAAGTCATATCGATCGGATTATAGGTATATTTATAGATGATGTACAAAAATTATTCGTAACTAAATGTTATTGAAATTAAAATCACACGACAGATTTAAGATACGCGATACAGTAGGTATGTACCTATATATATATATATATATATATATATATATACATTAATAATTGCGAATAATAGCATAATATATATATATATATATAATGAGGTATGTGTATATAACTGTGTAAGTATATAGTGTTACTATATAGGCCGAGGCCGAGGGCGAGGATGCGAACTTGATACCTACGTTAAATCGCACCGAACGCATAACTTATTATTGTTATATTATAAACGGTCGTTTTAACGCGAAGTAATTGCGAGTGTCTCTATACCGATATATAACCTAATTACAAATACCTACATAATATTATACAGTGAATTCACCTTCGGATACACTCGATCGCTGTGTACTACTACCATCGGATCTTTACGGGGGTATTCTTCACGTTATATTATGTATCATTGTATCTAGCACTATACAATATGTGCACTACACTATATACCAGTACACCCCGCAGTGGCGTGGACTATTGAAACTCGGTAGCTCTAGGGCCTGTAATATTATAATAGGTGGAGGTCTCCTTAAACATGGAAATTAAATTATTAAATATTAATGCTAGTAGCGAATAAATATGTATATATATAAATATAAAACAATAATATTGCGTAATATATTTATAAAAATGAACTTTTCAAGATTTATTATTTGATTAAAAAAAAAAATCTTTAGTTTTTTTTCATCAACGTTCCGTTAAAAGTACTTTGGCCCCCAGCTTGGACGCACGTTGGGGGTCCCGGCCTAAATATGCCACTGAATACACCTTAGAGATTCCATAGGTATTTGAATCGTGCATCCCGGTCTCCTGACAATATATTGTCCTAAACAACACTATCGTTCCCATATTGCGTTCCTTGATGCTTAACATTTTACAATTCTAACTGTTTTTATCATCTTTAAATGAGAATATCTAAGTCAAATAATTTTGTATTATAGTACCTATATTGAACGTCGTTTTATACATTTTATAAGTCACGAGGAAACAATAATGTATTTATTACCTCGAGGTCAAAAATAAATTTTACTTAAAAACTTGAAGGTACAAGAAATATCACTTTGTATAATATAATTTATACCTATTAATAGTATATTGTTATTAAATTAAAATTTTTTTTCTTACGAAAAACTACCTAAAAAGTATAAAAATAAATCGTTCAATGTGATTGAATAGATAACTAAGGTAAGAATTTTAGAGTTAAGGACTAGTTTTGAGGGACTATATTATGTCCTTAACCCCAACTACTATGTTTATGCCACCTATTTAACCTATAACAATTATAAATTATAATTACACGATTCAATATATATTATATCGTTTTTAAAAAAGATAAGTCTGGGTAAATCCTATAGTAAAACCTATGCAGGTTTTTTGATCTCTCATATTTGAAAATATCCCGCACTCCTGCAAGGCAATCTTCTGTCAATTTCATTCTCTTCGCAGAACATAATGATTATGATGAATATCGTGTCTGTGCGGGGATCACGATTCCGAGTTGAATATAAATGGGATTTAGTTTTCATAATATATATATTTTCATATTTTGTATTCTGCGTATTTATTCCATCCTGCGATTTGATACTTTCAACAAATAGTATAATAGCAGATATGCGGAAAAAATGTATAGTGAATATTATTATATAATGTTATTATAATGTATTCTACATTCCATTGTGGTAATTGATTGTGATGACAGCCATTATAGTCACTATACCTACACAATAATAATTGACAATAAATAAACAGAGAGTGTATCATTCAACAAATATCGTATAATGAATGAGCGTTACAAGTTATTTAAGTTTTTGTCAAATAAAAGGCGTAATGCAACGTACATTTTAGTTTGAAAAGCACCTAATCAGAATACGTATTATTGCAAATTGAATTCCCGATTTCTGGCTCCATTAAAACTATACTACTTTTTAGTGGTACTACTTTTTATATTTCAGTATGCGATAAACTTTTGACACACATCACATGACATAATCATGTTTGTAGTAATAATTTTGTGCGATTTATTCATTTGCTGTATACCTATATAATATAATATACAAATATACTGGTAGTAATAAAGAGACGGGCGAAAGGATTTTTTTTCAAATGGGGAAGAATCAAGAATTATTCCTTTCACTATATACCTAATATAATAACGAAGATTAATACACACACACACACACACATATATACACATACCTAAGTGTGTGTACTACATTGAAATGATGTACGCCCGAGAGGCCATATCGTGATCATCTTTATAGTTGTGTAACATTATTCTATAATCGACCGATGTAATGGATACGCGTATTATCATTATATATATTATACAAATGGCAATATTAATATATTACATTATTCTCATATAGTTGATTGACGAGGTTTAAATTGTATATATGTAGTTATCAACAATATTCGTATTTTACGAATTGAATAGGTAATAATTATATACTTACAAAAGTATGTAGGTGTTAAACGACGGTTGTATAAATTTATAATAACAAATTATCATGAGTAAGATGTAAATCTTTGAAGTCTAAATAGCAAATAAACAGCGCTATTACATATTTAAAAAAATAATAATATTCTAACTTGATTTAAATGCAAATTAGAGTTTTTTTTATAATGTCCAAAACATTAGTTTTCAAATACACAATTCGGTTCATACATCAAAAAACTTAAAAATAAAAATGTTACTTTGAATATTAAATTCTTAAATTATTTTTTTAGAATTTTTAGAGCATTTTTAAACTTTAAGTACGTCATTTGTATATTATATAAGATTGGGATAAAATTTGATAACAATTTACAATAAAAAGTTACATGACTAAAATAAAAAAAAAATTAAATTAGTAAGTGTTATTTATTTTATTTTGTTTTGTAATTTTATTTTTATTACAAATGTTTTTACCTACGTATAATATGTATGCCAGAAAAAAGCGGTGACGATGGCTGCAAAACTGTCTTACTAAAAAAATATTGTCACATTCATGCAAGTATATACATATAATATACGAGTATATTATATAGAGAGATCATTTTTTCAACTAGCATCAATCGTGATGACGCCAAATTTAATTACGTATATTAAAAAATGATATTAATAGATTTTTAACATTTTTGTTTAATCATTTTAGATTCTGAGTAGAGCAATAAATGTATTGAATTAACAATGATATGTGTATTTTAGCATTTCCTATACGTGGAACATTTTTTTTTTTTAATATTTTGACTTTTTTTGAGCTATATATAGAAATGTTCGTTCACCTATTTTTAGTT
Source organism: Rhopalosiphum padi (assembly GCF_020882245.1). Lineage (NCBI taxonomy): Eukaryota > Metazoa > Arthropoda > Insecta > Hemiptera > Aphididae > Rhopalosiphum > Rhopalosiphum padi. Next base: position 1,721,834 of record NC_083598.1, on the reverse strand, counting down.
TTTTTTTTATACCTTAATTTCGATATTTTCACTAGGTCAAAAAGTTTGACAATTAATTAAAGTTTATATATATATAAGTATTTAAAATGTTTATTTAAAAATATTAAAGATACATTGATACATAGGTACTTTAGACAAATTTTTGTATAAGTATTTGAAGTTCGTATTTTGATAAAATTCGTCAAAATTACAAAAATTTTCAAATTATTTTGTAGCTAATAATTAATAAAATATTTAATTTTTAGAACTTAGTTTTAAAAAGTAATACAATTTGCTCGTATGTAGTTCATACTTAAATCAAAAAATCTAAAAAATATTTATGCTCAATTTTTTTTCATAGACATTTAAAGTTAAAATTGATTAGACTAAATTAGATATTTCAATAAAGAATAACAATATTGGTTATTTTGTTATAATTAAAAAACATTCTTTATAGGAATTAAAACTTTAACGTTATCGTGAATTTGATGTTATTATTCACACGGTAAGTGCAGTAATTCGGCGTTGACTCAAAAGTTAATAACAGATAGGTATAGGTATAATAATATGGTTTAAATATAAATTATAGTAATAATAAAATAATAATAATAATAATAATAATGTTCATAAATGCATTGTTTTTGGGAAAAATTAGGTCAGTCTACTGTTTAACTAATAGTAAAATAATCTATTTTAATAGCAACATTAAAAAACATATCATGAAATATTTAGGTACTGATATAAGCTGACAGTCTGTCTCCGTTCAAAATCGTTTTTCGTATCCAATGAATAATGATACCTATATAGCAATTGAATTCAAATTTAATACATCCATTACAGTGATTCACTCAAGACTCAAACCTAATGTGCAACAGAACGATACTCACTTGCTCTTCTTTTTATATTTAACATAATGTCAAAAAAAATTAAGGGTTTTTTTTATGGTATTTTTAAAGTTGTATATAATATAATTTATATTTATATTTTTAGTAGTACATTAATAGCCGTATTTTTTTAAATAAATTTGTCTTATTTTTAGAATATTTAAATTTACGCCTTATTTATGTCTAAAATGTAAAATATAGGTACAACAAAATACTGCAGGTTCCCCTATATATAAATTGATCAATTACAATTATATTTTATTACTATAACAAAGTACCCTACTTATATATAATTTATATAAGTAAATTAATGTTGGTGTCGTCTGTATTATTCGCTTTTATAATATTACGTGTAAATAATAAATCGTAATTTTAGTTTAACCACGGGTGTTATTGAAAAATGTCAAAGTTAAGTATCGAGCTTGCCGACAATTATGTATATAATCGTATTAATAGTAAATGTTTGTTCGTCTCATATTTTTCCAAACCTTTTAAAATTTCAGCGATGTATAGATAAAAAAACAGCTGACAATTTTATGTAAATTTATAAAAAAAAACCGTAACAGAATCCTATGCATGTAAAAAGGATACCAAATATATCAGGTTATAATTGGTTTATGTAGCATATATATATTATATATATTAATATTACTCTAACTTCCAGATTTCAAAGCAGTGTCATATTAATAACTAGGGCCCGGATTTAAATGCACTTAAAACCATACAAATAGGTATGCTCAAATAAATAACCAAAAATGCCCTTAAAAAATGCATTTTACCACAAAAATGACCTTAAAAATGAAAAAAATGATTTTAAAACACCGTATATTTTTTTTTATTCAATTTGTAATTTATAAATAAGCTATAATTATTTTTTATTATTTTATTAAAAATGCTGAAACGCATATGTTTTGGCCGTTTTGGGGAAATATTATTAATTTTAAACATATCAAAATATAAATAAAAATGTATGTACAATTTAAATCTAAGTAAGCCATTGTACTTACTAAATGTTGAGCAAAGTAAAACAATCTATATAGATAAATAAAAAAGTAAAATAAGTAATAAGTGAATCGACTCAGTGCTCATAACTGCCAACATTACAGAACTTAATAATATATACTATATCCATTTAACACATTTTAACTATTAAATATTAATAATTGAAATAAATAGGTATAATAATTTATAATTTATTCTTTTAAATTGATACGTTATTCATAAATAATCGTGTATGGGTAGAATTATGGAGTAGGTATATACAACTTTTTTTATGGTTTAGATGAGAAAAAACCTAATGAATATAATAAATTGCTATTTTATGTAATAGAAAGTAGAATATAAAAAAAAATATGATTAGGGGTGAGAGTAAGATATGTGGGATTGGTCCATTTGCGTTGGGCAATATTCATTCTAATCATATTACATATGTGATATGATTATTACAATAAATAGTTAAATGTTACTAACTATAACCATCACGGTAACGAAAATAATTTTGGAAACAAAAATTAATTCACCAACAATTGAATATTTTTTATCGACGTGAGCCGCAATAATAAATCATAATTTATTCAATACATGACAATAACTTTCGGTTTTTCATTAGGTTTGTACGAGTCGTGCAAATCAAACATTTACGGGATATAAAAACGCTGTATAACATATAGTATGTTAAGAATTCGTTAAATTTTTGAAAGTATTGGAAAATGTTGGCTGTGAAATGGCTGTGTAAATGGGGCTGTGTTATCAATGTACGAGTTAAAAACGAAAAAAAAAAATCAAATTTAAATTGATAAATTATCTGTACAGTAAACTCACTATTATTATTTATTTTATATATAAACATTTTTTTGATAGTAATTATTATCGTTTATATTATAACATCATATTTAATGTTATAAAATCTATTACATTAAGTATTATTTTATTCCGGAATAAATAGACCAAAAGGGACGAATTGCGGTTTTTAGTTTCGACATATTATATATGAATATATATATAACCTTTTAATAATATCGTTTTGAAGTATAGCGAACGGTGATACTGATGGCATTAATGGATGCTATAACATATTATATGTACATTATAATATACATTATATTCATAATATATTCATATAAATATTATGTATCTCGTTTTATATTCCGTAAAAGAAATACAATATTTTAAACCTTAAAATGTTATTTAATAACTTTTTTTTTCGAGAAGTATTTATTATACAGAATGATTCACTAAGCATGCTTGCCCCTTTTTATCTTCAATAATGCAGTTATTCAATATAATAATTTTAGAATTTTCAAATAGATTAACCATATTTTAAAATTCTTGAGATTATTAATTGTACTACTTAAGGAGTGTCCTGTAAAAATACAAATATTTTTTTTTATACAAAAACTTTCCTTTTCTAAGGTAAATTAATTAGCAAATAATTTTTCTAAAAATGTAATAATGTGAATATTGATGTATTAAAATCAAAATTCGAACAGGTAGTTTATGAATTATTTAACTTTGCATACTAAGGATAATAAGTTTGGGAAATATGAGGGCTCTAATAGTTTAAAAATGTTAGTAAATAATATTAATATTAATTAAAGTTTACAATTTATAAAAATTATCCAAGTATAATAAATATAAGGTTCAGTATTATGTCAATTTAATAATTTTGTAAAATCATTTTTAAGAACTATTATCGTATTTAGTATAAACATTTTAATAATAATTGAAAATTACTCGTTCAAATTTTAATTTTGATACATAAACATTTTCAAAAACTTATCGACTCACAGTTAAAATGAGGCATGTTCTTGTTTGAAAAACACAAGTTTCTATAGCCATAGAACAATCTTAAAGTAATAAAAAAAAATTCTAAAGTTTGATAATACATGATATTTAACTATTTAAGTATACTTATTTAAATATTAAAGTAATCAAAATTTTAATATATTCATCATAAAAGAAAAAATGGGGTTGATCGTGTTTGTTGAATCATCCTGTATACATATTTACAAAATACCCAATAATATAGGTACACTGAATGAGGGACTGTTTTTTATCAGTCAAAGACTGACGTCTACGTTGTTGAATCCTTAGTCAAATGTTAATTTATTTATTTTATGTCAATATAATAATTAATACCTACAGGAGGTGCTTACCAATATAATCAAATCATTTTCATGGTCGTCACACTCACATACAAAACGGTCTGATGTCTATCATTAATGTAATATATTAAGTAATATCGCGTAAACTACATAATATTTGATTAATTTCTAAAATATTAATTTAATATTGTTTTAGTAAACTATTTTGATTAGCTCATTGAAAGTTTTTCGAACCAAGAATTCAAGTACCTACTATTGTAATGAAATATTACGTCTACATAGTATGTAATAAATACTTGTTCAGACAGTGTGAAATGTCGAGGTCATAGAATAGTAGATACGATTTTTAATTAAGATTGTTAACTCATCCAATTTTAATGATAAAAATAAATAGACTTTATAACAGTAAAATGTAGACATATATGTTTCACACAAGTACCAATATTTGATGTAATATGATGATTTTTTTGTGTGTTGTAACTTATAATAAAATAACTTAGATATTATTTAAATTAATTTTCTACAACTAAACAACATGAATCTATTACCAGTTATACGTAAATATATAAACAAAAGTTTTGAATGTGAAATAAAGAACATATTATTATGCATTTATGCATCAATATACGATTATTTAAAATATATAATACAATTTATATTTATATATTATAATTGCATAAATTGTATGTGTTGTAATTTTTTATCATCACAAACTCATGTTCTTAATAATATATTTATAATGTTAAAATAATATTATATAACGTCGTTTAAAACCTTTTTTTTAAATTATGTTAATCATTCATTCACAGTGAATCGAAAATATATTGAATTCATATTGTAAAAATATTAAATGATTCTCTAGAATTGTGTCTCGTTGTTTCTCATTTAGGGCCACCATAAATGTTTAATATTACCGGTAACTCTAAATTTATAATATAATATAAGAAATATAGGTTGATGATTACTTATTTTTTGAAGTAAATTTATTCGACGATACTCCGGAAAGTTTTCTAAAATCTTCAAAACATAGAAAATATATTTTATGTATTGTTGCTGTAAAAAAAAATTTATTCGAGTTCGATCGAAAATTTTTTAATTTTTGCCAATTACATAACATTATTATTTAGGCTACACAGATGTGAATTTTTTTAAATTTTTGTCAATTAATAATGTAATACTATTTCGTTTGGATACTTTTATTTACTATTTACTATTTAAATATTTATAGACGTGATATACGTTAATACAGAATACTAATATTATAACTAAAAAAATAATATCCACCTGGTATTATTAGCAATATTGGCTATAAATATGATTTAAAACCTTTTTATATACATTATAAAAAGCTTTGCTGTGGTTTATAACGTTTATTCGTGTTCCGTTTACGGGCTGAAATATGTATAATTACATAGGAAAAGTCTGGTTCGAATGTCAGGTTAGATTATAATGATATATTTACATTACAAATCATAGGAAGTACTGTATGATAATATATAATATGATACACCTAATGTTTTAACAGTTCAGAGTACCGCTGTTTTGTATAGTAAAATAATGTAATATAATGAGAATTACGGCATCGTACGTCATCATTTCTTATTTCACGATTCTCCGATTATTTTGAAGTTATTCATATCTCTGATTATGAAGAGCAGCGTTAATAATGCACTTAAATAATATCTCAATCAATAAATGTTTAACCTGAGTTATTAAAAAAAAAAAAAAAGTAAATGAATAAATAATTAATCTATACATATTCATATTTTTTAGATTTCATTTTCATTTTTTTCTCTTTTTAGTTAGGTCATAGGTACAATAGAAAATAGCAGCAACAAAGCAAAATAAATTTAATTTAATCAACTAGGTAATATATAACATGCGTATTTATTACAAAATCACTACTTAAAATATTTATGTATATATTATTAATAATATCCAACTATAGTATGCTAATTCCTGAAATTTGGATTAAAAAAAAATCCTTCCAAAATTATATTATATTCAATTTGTTTTCATTTATATGCAACATAAATTATACTAGACTGTATTTTTTTTTGGCTACTATATTTTTAAGAATTGTAAAAGTTGAAAAACCATAATCGAACAATGACAAAATCGACTTAAAGTGGGGAAGGCAGCGTATAATATAGTGAGTGGATCGCGCGCGATCACGTTCAAGAGAAACGCATAAGTATACGTAACCCGCGAACGTTTAATAATGGGCACGTTCGGTTCGTGGCTTTCGAAAAACCAAATTATATTGGACCCGAAACAAAAAATAAATAAATATCATATCAATGCTATGACCAATATCGTGAAACGAGGGATATTATTATGTTCTTATGTTCATATTGAAATATTGCGACAATGAAAGTCTCATCGCGGAGGTCGCGCGAACATTATTGGTCGCTCTAACGCCTCTAACGATAGTGTTTGGACATTGAAAATTGATACAATCTGGTCGCAGGGAACTTATCTCTCTTTGTAAATACCAATATAATATACACGTTATTAAACGTGATCATCATGATATCGCACACGTCTTAAAAAAACTATAATTACTTCAACTAACAGTGTAAAAGTACTGCATTATAGTGCTATTTTCTGGTAGTGCTGGTACCTAAGTTAAAGTTTGTAACTGTAATATATATAGGGTGATCCCCTCATTTTTTCCTTTGATAATGAATTTATTAAATTTTTAATTTTTAATTATTAATTTAAATTGTTAAATAGTAAATACTTTAAAACTAAATTTTCAAATCCTTGGAATTTTTCGTACTATTTAAGGAGTAGGTATTTATATTCCTGTGTTTGTACAAATTTCTATTTTTTTAAATGATAATTTCATATTTTACTCATTTTAAAAACAAAAGTTTGTAACTCCAAATAACATTCCTCAAGAAGTACAAAAAAAGTTTCAGAGCTATCAGCTCGATATATTTGTGCACCCATACAGACTTAATGGCCGTAGGTATATACTTACTTATAAACTAACTCGCAGTGTATGTATAACGCTAAATAAAAAAAAATTAAATTTTATTATTATTATTATTATTATTATTATTAGTTATATCCGTTACATGTAGTTTGTTGAGAAAAATTAACAATTTGGCATAATTAATTAATTTAATTCCTGCAAGCCAGTGGTTCTCAATATTTTTAGTACCGCGGGCCGCGGCCCAAATTTATACCCCGAAAAATCTTTCGCGACCCACATGATTTCACTTTTCAAAAAATAGTTATACAAAACAAAATTTGTATTATATAAATATGTATAAATTTGTAATATATATTTAGTATTTTATAGGTTTATAATCAATTTATTTTTATAAATGTACTTTTAATAATGAGGTATATGCGAAATGTGTGCTTGTTTTCTGTTATGGTTAATAACAGCATTGACATCATAATTCAAAAAATTATTCGCGACTCACTAAAAATTGACTGACGACCCACACTTTGAGAAACGCTGCTGTAAGCTAAGGTGAACTGGAGTTGGAAATAGAGAGTTATGTACAGACTATAGGTTAAATATATTAATTATACTAATAACTAATTAAAATTTAGTGAGTTGTAAAATAAAAAAGTTTAATATATAATTTAAATATATAAACAATATCTATAGTACCTAATAATGATATAACTTATAAATCATTAAGTAGAAAATTATGTACAAACTTTTTTAACATTAATCCTATAATTTATTCTAAAATAGTAGCATAAGTATTAATATAATAAATATGTATTATAACATATTTTAAGTAATCATGTGATGTCGCTTTTATGAAAATGATGGTTTGTCTGTTTTGATATAATATAATATAATATTAGGTTTACTACTACTATTATATTGATTTTTAAGCCGGCAGCCGCATAGGTGATAACTTTAGTACCAATGTGTATATACTTTATCTATAATATTTCAAAATAAACAAAATTATTAATTTTAAGGTTATTATAATTGGTGCATAGTAAAATATTTTGCATTGATAATTATTTACTAATGTAATAGTTTATTTTTAAGCTATTCAAGCTATTACATAACACATTAAACGACAGTATGTGAATTATTTATCAAAATTCGTCTTTTGTATTATGTTAAGTATATAAAATATTTTGCAAACATATATATTAATCAACTTAAACAATTGTTATCTTCTTATCGACTAATTTAAGAGCCTCTCACCTTCACAGGCTTCACCACAAGCTGTGCTTATAGGAGGTGAGCAAACAAACTTATTTCATGTATTGTTTAACGAAACTTTTCTTTTTTTCATATGTCATTTGTTTGCAAATATATATAATATATATATATTATTATTATTATTATCTGTTCATATCACAGTCAACCATATCGTCAAAATCAATACTGATTTATAACTTATAGTATATTATAATAAATTACATTTATTATTATGAGACATACATTTTGAATTTATGATTAATATTTATTGAATTTGCATAAGTATTTTAAATTTTACTGTTTTTATTTGAATATTTCAAAAGGTTATATTTATTTTATTATGTACGAATTTTAAAATCAATATGAGTGTAGCCTTCTAACTAGCCAATTCAAACTTCTTGAGTTGAACATTTTGAGTATATTCTGAGAGCAATCAACACAAAATAAAATTTTAAATTTTAACTGTATTTTAATTTTAAATGTCTATGTATACACCTACATTTATCCAAAAATGGACACTTTAACGCACATATCACATCAATCACTAAACGGTGGCTACACGGTGAACATTGAACAATTATAGGTATTTACTATTTTATCGTAATAATTATTATTATTCTGTAGGTAATAACGTTTTACATCCGTGTATAAAATTATAAAACACTGCAAAATACAAATGTCGGCTGCAGTATCATGCTGCGAGTCACGATACCCGATTATACCGATAATAGCACACGAAATTAACATGTTCTATAACATTACTCTGTACTTTAAACATATATAACATATATATAAAAAAAATTGCAAAAACAATTGGGGCCATTTTATAATTCACCAAAGTTATTAAAAGCTATGCCCTGCAGACTACCCGCGGCGAGACATTAGGTTAAAAGCACCGCGTCCTACGCTCGCCGATGGGCGAAGAGGAAAAGACAGCAGCGAGAGGAAAAAGGAGTGCAGTGAACGGAGATAAAACAACTATAATATTTGACCTTAGAAATAATAAAACAAAACCGAAACGAGTTTTACGCATTTTTTGTCCGATTTTCATTTACGGTCCAACAATAATATATATTAATTAATTAATTACCTAATTGTATTGTATACATAAGTATATTATAATAATTCAGCATTTCGTGCGGTACAATCCTTTTGAACAAACATAAAATATGCGGTAGTGTAGAAATTATAATTTGATTTTTGAAATTTTTAATTACACCCAAATATATTTTTTTAAATTATTGAATTTTTGGTGGTGAAACAAACTTTTATTCTTCCAATGAAATGAAAAAAAAAAATTATTCCGATTTTAATCCCGTCCCGTTAAAACGTTTAATAAGTATTAAAGTATACTATAGGTACTGTATGTCTGTATGGCATAATATCATATTTGTATAAGAAAATCCAAATTACGTTCTTGTGTATATATAGTACTATAGTACGATATGATACAATAATATGCAGACAATATACCGTGAAAACGGGTAGTCGTACGTTTTCATAGAACTAACACGACAGAATAATGGGAAAACATGGTAGTTGACGAAAAAAAGTTTATATTTAATACGTTAATTTAATTTAATCGTTGTTACGTCTCATAAATAACGAAATACGAAGCATTACAATACTGCAGTAGGAACAGTAGTCAAAAAGCGTGCCGTTCCCCCACCGATTTTTTTTTATAATTATTGGTTATTTAGATAATAATGGGAAACTAATATAATAATACTTATATCAAGCATAACGATATGATAAATTATCACTTCAATTGGCTCGACTACGATTATATAGATACAATTTTCACATCAGCTATTTGTTCCATGAATTTTTAGAAATTAAGTGGAATTTAAACACATTTTTTATCATGCCATTATAAAATTTCAGTCAAGTTGTGTTTCCTATAATTCTAAAAATAGTAACAACTCGAAATCACGCAGATAATTAGTATGTATAATAATTGTATATAATTTTTATTTATAACAATAAATTAATAATTGTTGCACTTACTTCAGGGTCTACATTTTTTAAATCCATATTTAGATGACTTGCTTTCTTCTTTTAATGGGCATGTTAAAATATAAGTTTCTTAGAGGCCAAACAAATAAGGTAAACTTTTTACTGTCTGTGTACAATATACTGAAATTGTATTACATTATTGTAACTAAATAACTTATTAGATATACTATTATTACTTATGATATATAGTTCATATAAGTTATATATTATACAATTTAGATTATATTAAATAATTGGTAACATCGATGATAAGACTAACAATTATTGTATAAAAACGCTTGATTAAAATCACAATTTTTCATAATTTTTCACGTACACGTTTTAGTACTTTACGTGAATTATTTCATTTTTTTTTTACAGACCAATTTATACCTATTAGTTTAAATGAAAATATTTTATTATTTTCTATTTTACAAATAAACGAGCGGTGCTCTTTTCGGCCGGAATAACTTTTTGGCCATTCTGTAATAGCCAGTTTTGGTCAGTGCGCTTTGGTGACCAATATAAAATGTTATTATTAATTTATCGTTAAAATGATGTCACCCGTTTTAGATTTATAAATTGGCCGTTTGCTATAAAATCATCTTTCTAATGTATTATACCTGTATTTGGTATACCATATGAGGACCGGAGGATTTTAAGTTATTTTTTGATGTTGTAATTTAGGTATATGTATACTGCAGAGTCGTGTGCAGTGTGCGTGTGTATACCGCAGTGTAACCGCGTAGGACCGCAGGTACTCGTATGTTAATAATTCACTGGTGTTTATTTTAACAACTGTAGACACTTATATTATAACAAGCATACTGATTTAATATTTATTTAAATTTAATGTCATATATTTTTTTATAATAGTGTAATTTTACGTTGGTGATCAGAATAGTATAAATATGTATATATATTACAGAACAGCCAAAAAGGGAATGATTCGTTTTGGCCGACAACGGTTCTGCCCAGATACACTAAAAGAACGACAAATTTAATTTTTTTAAATACCTATCGTTAAGTACCTACTTATTATGTGGGTATTGGACTATACTGGATTATGTAGGCTTTTAATAATATTTTATTTTTTTGAGATAGATACAACCATTACTTCATGGACTAAAATAATGGATATATGTGTTATGCACTATAATGTATAAATATATAATGCTTAATTATTCGACTTAATTCGGCAGTGTGTGTATTTATAGGTACCCGATGCTATCTATAATACATTTATATTTGTACAAACGGCAGTCGTATAGTGCTGCAATACTACTCAACCTTTTTACTGTTGCGATCCCTTAAATGAATATTCAATTTTTAAGCAACCCCTAAATCGTATATAATTTATAAACACGTATAAATTACCATTAAAAATTAATTATAGACGTTGATCACTGGCATAAATAAATATGCAACCCGAAAATATAAATCCCCTAAATAAATGCTTTATAAGTAATCATAATTATTAGGTATATCTTATAAACAAAATAATAGATTTACACCATTTTTTTTACATGTTGAAAAATAAACTTATTTTTTGCAAAATAGTGTTTATTGAAAAAAATAAAATTCCATAATAATATTAAGCAATAAACATCGATCTTATATTATGTAGCTACATATTTTGCTTTTCTTCTAAAACTGTTATTTTGAGATTTTATTTAAAGGACAGATATTGCAGGTTTATTAACTGTCAAAAACCATTTATTTGTTTTACCATAAGTGTATGTATAACAATTTTTCAATTATTAATAATCATTCTTAAATTAAGATTCTTAATGACTTTGTTGTTGTTGATGATCTGAAATGATTTTGTATATTTAGATATGATGTAGGATTAGCATGATATATTGATTTGTTATTATGAGATTTTTATTATTTTGTTTTTAAATAATAGTTAAACCGTATTATGTTGATGACGCTAAACAATAATTATTAGTTGGTGACCCCAGGTTGAAAAACACAGTTGTCAGGTATAGTAGTAAAATTCAATTTGTTTTAAAACTTTTTTTGTACATGCTAGATTTTACAGTAAGTATATGGTAATCGAAATAACAATGCTCTTAAATCACATAGCACTTACTATATGATATTTTTCTGAAAATAAAAGGCAAAAAAGGTACGCGATATGGACGGGACAAAATAAAAATAAAGTGTAAGTGTATTTCTAACTATTTAATGAGAATATGAGAGTATAAGATAATTTATATTTATTTTTTTGGACAATCAAAATTTCTAACAAAAATAACAAATATTGTGGGGCTGTGACAATTCTTTTGGGTGGGAGGGGTCAAGTGATTAAAAATTTGTGTGGGCTAACCGACTAACACAATTATATAGCGCTCGACTCTTACTATTACTACTTATCGAATTATTTTTATTTTTGATACACTTGACATGGTTGAAAATATATTGCTCCTTTCCTTTTGGTTTTTTTAAACATATTTTCTGAATGAGTATATCAAATAATATATAATTCAGCTCTCCTGAAAAGTAATAAAATTGTCACATGGCCCTTTTTGCATTTTGCCGGTAAAATTATGCGTTTCGTCTTGTAGACATCGGACAGTCGTTATATTGAAAATGCAGCAGAAGGAGACTTTACACAGCCCGACAACCCGTCATTGTATAATACTCGACTACTGGCTAAATAGAACGCAGAAATACATAATATTAAATTAGTAATGCGCGGTGTTCTAGTATAATATTCTTTCACGTGGGCGCCATCATCCGAATCTGAATGTGGAAAATACTAAATCCATATTCCATACACCAACGTATGTGAAGTAGGTAGGTATATATAATAAGTATTATGCATACCGGGTGATTCGTTGAACAAAAATTACCCATATTATTATGAAAAGTATAATTTTATTTTTTTAAATTTAACTGGGGTATAGGCACAACGTGAAATTATTGTAATGAACTATTTCGGTCATCTAAATAATTTAAATACTTTTAACTAGGACTCAGATTTTGCAGGAAATTAAATCGTTAAAAAAGTTTTAACAATCATTTAATTTGATTAGATGATTTAAACGTTCTATTATACTAATACTATAAATTCGATACTTATTTTATCAGATACTTATTATTTACGACATTGTCACTTGTTTATTCTGGAAAAAAGAAGTAGAATAATAAAATACAATTAAAGGAATATATGACATTTCCTTAAAAATTGTGAAAAAATTAAGAAAAAAGGCCTCAAAGAAATAAAGCAAAATAAAATTTGCTTCAATCAATCAGAAAGATATATAAGAATTATCTTTTTATAGTTTCTATTACACTCTTCGTAAAAATATCGTTTGCCACAAAATGTGGGCCATAACCGATCACAACTATAATAATTAACTACCTACTGGCATTATCTTTATGACAGTTTTTTGAAATCCTCAGAAAAATATTCTATTTCGGATTACGAAATTAAAAACCTATGCTTATAAGAATACTCCAATTTTTCAACAAAACTCATTAAAAATAATGAGTGTTTTGTGTTAAAAGAATCGCTCTGTGTGCGTGTTGCGTCGATCACACCATGACTGAGATATACGTGGGCGTAGATACGTGGCGCATAATAATATAATATATAATATAGTTTACAAAATATCGTTGGTACATACTGCCTATGCCTATTTGAATATTATAATACATAACAAAATAAATTGCTATGGAATACATATTTGTGTACCGGGTGATCCATTTAACGTGAGACATTTATTATTTCAATAACTATTTACAAGAAATTTGAAAATATTTTTCTTACATAACTTTAAGTCGTTAAAAAATAAAATTTTGCTTGAAAACATATTTTTCGCAAATTGTTATCGTTATTGTATTTAGGTTTGTTTGAATTCTTTTGTATTGTTTATAATTATTATTTTATGAAATAAATATTATTATTATTTATACTTTTCTGTGTACAAATATAATGTTATAATTATTATTGAGTAGAGTGCGGTATACAAGGGTTATGCTGCACATACGCTCATTTAAATTCTAAATAATTATAAGTTATATAAGTAATAAACAATATGTCCGAAATTTTTAATTTTTATGGATCGAAGTACTCCAAACTCTGTTTCAGAATATGAAATAAAAAATGTATATTGTCATTTAAAAGAGTAAAAATGATAATATTTATGTTTTGTAATGACTAAAAATTATATAAGTACAATTTTTTTTCATATAAGTATTTTCTGAAACAGTAAGTGGTTTACGTTGATCACCCCGTATATGGATTCACTGATACGTGAGATAATAATATACTCACTACACTCACTAATGTCTACTATATGACGTATATATATTATATACTGGTAATTGGTATAATAATAATAATAATAATATACATATAAAATATATTATGTATAAAATAATAATATTAATAATAATTATATATCCGAGACGGAGAGTGTTTTTCGTTGCCAAGAGAACGGTGTTATATTTACACGTGTGTGTGTGCGTCTGTCGCGAGAAGTTTGGTTGGCCAACATCATAATACAGCGTCCTTGTCCTGAATACCGCGTAACTACTGCAACAGTGGATTGGATTGGATCGAATTGCACTGCATATGAAAATATTTTAGTTAAAACAAAAAAATAATTGTATAAAGGTAATAATTATTAACTATGACTGGTAATTTAGTGTATTAAAAAATTTACTTATAAAATATCGAAAAAATGCACTATAAATTTCGAAAAATGAATTCAACAAGCTTTTTTATTTAAAATATTATAATAATTTGTAATCTGTAAAGTAAACAATGAGTACAAAAAGCAAATTTTTTCATGGTAACGAATCGGTAGTCGTCTTGAAGTCTAACCTCGCGAGGAAGTCGTCCACTGGCAGCACCCCAGAAACAACCTTATAAAATATTAATGTATCTTAAAATATCAACAAAAAATAATATAAATCGCACTGTATTGTCTGTATTCTATTAATATATTTATTAAGTAATTTAAAAAATATATAAATATATAAAAATTAAAATATTTTAAATTAAATATAATATTAATTAAGTATAAGAAACGTAATATTCTGAAACGTATATTCAGAACGTGTAAAAGATTTATAAAACAAAAATTAAAAATTAATATTATATTAAATGTTTGTAAACAATTAATGTATATTAAATGATATATTTATATTGGTATTGTAGTGATTTATTTTACTATTTGTAATACAGTGTTTTGAATAATTTTTTGCCGAAAACATTGCATTTATTACATTATTATTTATCAATATTTAACTATAAGAGTATATCATATAATATTATTGTTAGTTTATAACTTTTGAATTTAAACGTGGTATAAATGATAAGATTTTTTTGAAAAAAGATAAATGTATAAATGTTTTTTAGATTCATATATAATGCCAATTATTCCAACACCGATGATTAGAACCACATACAAAATATCAAAAAGACCGAAGATCGTGATAACGAATAACTAGAATAAAAATCTTTACTAAACAATTGTATGTCTCTTTAAACGATCTTGGTATTCTAGGAAAAATCAAGTGGAAGCTCATACAACGCCATTGCACATTTTTAGTGGTAACATTGGTAGCAATAAAATCAGTGAGATTTATGAAGACATCTATATTGCAGTGTTTATTAGATATCGAGAAAAGGCACAGTTGTACTCTTTTTTCGCCACACTTAGACAAAAATTAAAATAGGAATAAAGCCTATTATGAAATACGCTTGATAATATTCTTTAATAAATTCGATGTTTTTGGCAATAATTAAATCAATTTACTATAATACTAGTTATTGTAAAATAAATTACTTTAATAGTCATATCAAAAAGCATATTATGAAATATACTTAGTTATATATAGACTGAAAGATTGTCTTCAGCTGAGAATCGTTTTGTCTCATACAATGATAATATATCATTAAATTCAAATTTAACGCATCCATTGACATACTCGGTACCTATACTGTTCTGCAGAATGATATCGACTTAACCACTTTATTTTTACTTGAACTCTATGTATTTTATAAATTATATTATTTAACAACATATAAGGTACCTACGATTTGTTTTTAAGACACAATTAGTAGTATATACGACTCTTGTGAAAACAAACAATCATGTTATTGTTATACGATCTTGACGAATAAACTATTTCCCCCTCTAGTCTTTTAGCCAGTTACGCCAATGACCGCTATAATCGTTATGTAAACAGTTTGTTAAAAAAAAAGTATGTATTTGATGTTTGAAATGTCTTGGCTACTGAAGTGTCATCAAGATCATTGTCAGTGTTCCTCTTGTTCTTCCACTGCACGGCGAGCTCGACGTACATGTCTTGTATATTTGAAGAGCACAATAATTATATTAAGTACCCAAGTACCTACGAATACTATACAATAGGACACGTCTGATTGAATTACCTAATATAATAATATAGTATTTTCATTTTCACATTGTACAGAAAGAATATTTTCTATAAATCGATTTAAAATTCATAATATTGTTTTACATATTTTAAACGTATTCGGTGTTTAGTAAGTAAACGTAATACGTATTTATTATATAAATCATAAGCCATGGGGTCATTTTTAACACTCAAACTCGTGCAAATGTTTTCTGATGCAATACCTAGTTGAAATTCTTCCGTCATAATCATATTTTTCAGTAATCGAAATTTCATCGGTTGCAAAACGTAATTAAAATGCCAAAATTTTTAACACATCTGTGATACATAACTTTAATAATACTTATATTATACACTACATAAAGTACTAACAATTTAAATATACGTATAAAATACTTATAATGTCAGTAGAGAAATAATATTAGGTAGACTAGCTGTTTAATCTTTTACAAAACGTAATTATAAAACTACTTTTTTTCTTAAGTTTTAAAAATAATTATACCCAAGTAGCTAATTTTCATTAGAATATCGTTATAATAAAATGACGCCATTCTGTGGATTTATCGAATTATAATATTATAATATTACAATTATTTATACTGTAGATTTTTTAATCAACTTTATAGCTGTCCATTCATGTTCAGCAGTAATTTATAATTATTGTAATATTATTATAACGACACAAGTCGAGTTCGTTAAACTCAAGTACAGATATTTTTTGTCTGGGTAGCGATCGACCAGACGGCAGGTATATTACAAATATTACAAATATATGTACACAGTACACACACCGTACCTACCTAACCTATATATATAGTTAAATAACAAGCACTATGAGAGTGTGAGATGTACACACTTGTTATAATGTGAGAAACGTGCGATTAATAAGTATGACACATGTATTTATAATATTACGCAATAGAAAATAAATGCAACCGCGAGAAAATTCGAAATAAATAAAATACAAAATACTATCGTTAGTATAAACATAATGTTTCCCGGAAATAACTCCTTGAACGGTAGATATACGTAATATAGCCATATAGGTATCTTTGCACCGTGCATCAACCTATCGGGTCGATAGTCAATTGCATTTCATTTTTAATTTTCTATAAAAATACCTACTGACTAAACGTAGAACAGTGTAAATACAATCGTGGTTAAAAATACAAAAGCAGAAAAAAATCTAAATATTTTAAAAATGTCATTGTGCATAAATAAAATTTCCTAATATCCATAAAAGTGCGTGAAAAGGATATTTATTGAAGTACAACAACATAACTAAAATTGTTATTTTTCGTTCAAATATCTAATTTAAACCAAATACTCTGAACTTAAAATGTCTAAAGAAAAACAATTTTTTAATTCCAGTATAAACTGCTTATGAGGAGCACTGTATATTTAATTTGCAAGCCTTATTAGGAAATTCACAAAAAAATTGAATATATTATATATTTTAAGTACAAAATAACCTGTACATTTTTGTGATTTTCATGAATATTGTTAAAACTTGAATTTTAATTGGCTTTTTAAAAAAACTATGCAACTGTGCATATATCTTTAATATTTTTAAAAATTTATAAAAAAAACTTATAAAAAGCTTTATATTACATTTTAAAATCTTTTGACCTGCAAGAGAAAATGTATTATTAACATTAATAGAAAAAGAATTGAGAATGACAAATAGTCAAAATATTTAAAAAAATATACCATGTATAGAAAACGTTAGTTTGAAAAGGGTAATTTGTTTTTGAATTACAATCAAATAAAAAAATAAAAAAATATAGAAACTAAACTACCTAACCATTATGTGTAAGCCATCTAATGTACGTCTACGTATAAAAATACAAAACGTATAAATTATATCTAGTCAAAAGAATTTTTGATAAAATATAAAGGTTTCAAACTACATTGTTAACACACCTTATATTAACTGTAATTACGTATTTTATCAATCATTTATTCTTTGTAAATATTACCTATTTTTTCTTTATTTCTATGTATTTAGTTAAAAAAAAAATGTTGGTTGATAACCTTGGCAGTTGAAGCCTGTAAACCTTTAAATAATAAAAAAAATGTATCAATTTTGCAATTTAGTATCCTCTTAAAAAATATCAAAGAAATTCGTATAAATAAATAGATTAAGATCAATTAATCTTTGATCAGTATTGACATTTTGATGAACAAAATGCAGACACTGGGTCTATTATCTATCAAAAATGATTATACTGCAACCATTCGGTTAACATTAATTTTGATAATGTCTATCGACGAATTTTCAAAACGAAAAGCGAGGTGAATAATTTATAAAATACTTTTCAATCTGTTTTGACTTTTCGACATTTAATTTGATTTAGGTGTTATTAAAAATTAAATTCAGATATACAACATTTTTTTATCGAACAAAAATGTTTTTAATATTAATATATTTGTATTATGTATTTTATAATTCAACTACACATAAACTATACATATTTTTATAACATGTTATACAAAAATGTTAATGTACTTAGTATTTATGTAAATTGAAACACATTATCAGGGGCCCATAATTTTAAATTACACTTGACCTATGGTTTTACCTAACCTCGTGGTAAATCAAGCACTGCCTTAACTGGTACCTACCGATGTATTACCATTACTGTTGTGGAATTGTATAAAAGTTTAAAATAAAAATATTTTAACTGAACCTAACCTAACCCAATAAATATTGTGCTCACGCCATGCGATATTATAATACTTTGCAATAATAAAATGTATTGATTGCATCGTTCGAGTAATACTAAATTATGTAAATGTCGATAATCTAGAGCAATGTGAAATTAAACAGTAATGCGTTTAATAACCTAATCTATTTGGTATGGATAACTATAAAAAAAAACAGCTTTAAATTAAAACCATTTATGTATATATAGGCATGTATGTAATATGCAATTAGATGTATCAAACATTTGATCGATTATTTTCACTTATTTATAAATTATATTTTAATATGTATATGTAATATATATCTAATGTAATATGATAATTAGATACCTAATTAAAATCAGCATGAGAAAAATGCATAATAATTAGTACTGCAAACATCGACAATTCACACTGTGCCTATATGATTAGATGAATGTAATATAAAAAAAATATTTAGTACCATTAATACCTTATTATGTATAGAATGATTCGTTAAATTGTCAACACCAATTATTAAGTATAGGTATATATAAGTTTATGTTTATTGTAATTAAAGAAATTTAAAGAAAATATGTTATAATGCGGATAATATGTTTAAAAAAAAAATGTGAAATAAATAATTAGTCTTTACTCCCGAGTCCTGACCAATTTATAAACGTTTATATACGTTGATGTTGCCGCAATATGAATTTTTATCATTTGATAAATTAATCGGTTAGATGTACGTAATAAACTTGAATGTATTATAAACATGTAAGTACAGGTTTTACATATAATTTCCAGTTATTTTATATATTTGCGGGTATAGCATGTTGATAGATTTATTGAACAATTATGTAGTTTAATGAAAAGAATGGTATTTAATTTGTGTGGTGTATAAACAAAGATGAGGTACATTTATGTATCTACTATAACTAGGTATCGATAATTTATAATGTGTACGATGATTACATTAATTTTATATTTATATAACTGTATACTAATGATAGTTTTTGTTCTAGTGTACATCCAACAATTTATCGGTCATGATCCGGCGACTACTTTATCCAATTATTCAGTATTATACAGAGTGATTCTCCAAGCCTGTTCATCACCCTTCATTTTTTTTTCAATAATGGAGTTATTCTAAATCTGGTAAAATGAATTTTTAAATAAACACCAAATTTTCAAATTCTTGAGACTTTTTGCACTACTTAAAAAGTATTCTGTGAAAATAAAGTTTCTGTAATTCAAATGAGTACCTTCCTTTTGTACTATATATATTATTTAAAAAATATTTTTTTTTAAATGTATCAAAATCAAAATTTTAAAAATTCGTTTTTGATTTATTTAACTTTGTGTACTAAGAATAAAAGGAATATGATGTGTATTTGGAAGATATACTATGATGACTTTAGAATTTTATTAATTAATATTAATCTTTCAACATTTTAATTTGTAAAAAATAAATACTAAATTTGATATCACATTTATTTAATTTTATATGAAAGGGAGTTTTTTGCTTTAATTGACATATTCTCAATTATTTGTATTATGTGTATATTTTTTTAGTAAATAAACCTCAACCATACACTTTGCCAGGGTTGGCTCCAGAGCGGACCACTCTCAAGCTCGTATTTCTAAAAAATTTTAAACTATAAATTATAGACACGTAAAAGTGTGTAATTAGGAGTATGCCTAATTTCCATTGTATCAATTTCAATTTTAAATTCATAATAGTCTGAATGATTAAATATAACATAGAAAATTATATCTGTTTTATTATATCTAAGTAATAGCATTAGCAACTTTAGCTGTATTAAAAAAAAAAATCAATTTTCGTGAGCTAAAAAAAAATTCATATCGACCTATATATATATAATGGGTTGAAAAAATAAGTAATAAATCCTCTTCGAGTCTCGGGGAATCTATTGATATAAATTTTATTAAAAACGGTCCAGTAGTTTTTGAGTTCATGAAGGGCTAACAAACAAACATTCGTTTTTATATATAAGATTACATAACAACCGATAGTTATATTGACATAAGTATTATAGTTCTAAATATTATAACTAGCTATTTTATACAATATATACATTTAAAAAAATATGATTATATTGCCTATTTAAAACCCCTTAAAAAGCGTATTTGTTGTCTCCGATCAAGAGTGAAATATTTAGTATTTACTCGGTATAGAACTATAAAAATGTAAAATAAATGACATAATTCTGTATTCTAACACATACATAATCGTATATCATAATTATCGAAAAGTGTAAACGAAAATAGCCTCTGGGCTATATTAGGATTGACGCATTACCTATAGCAATATAGTCATTATAAGTTTTTATAATATAAGTAGGTATCATACAAATAAAAATTATATATCTCAATTTTTCCATTTCAATTCTACAATTTTAAAAAGTGGATGATAAATTTATAAATATATTATACACATTAAATATAACCATCAGTCACTGGTCTTGCGGGATCCCCTGCAAAAAAGTATTGTACCACATTTTTTGTTTTTATTTTATTTTTGGAATTTAGAGGGAACAATAGGATTTTACTTACATTGTTCTATCTTTATTTAAATAAATTTTAATCAATTGCAACAATAAAATTTGTAAGTTCTACAATTCTGAATAGGTTACACGAACTTCTTTAAAATGACTGTTCCCTTCTACTATATCGCAATTAATATTAGTATTTAACTCTTTCCTAATTCTTGTTAAATAAAAATAATAATTTATTAGAAAGTGCTAAAATAGTACTCTTAATTAAATGATTCGACTTAACACCTTTTTCCATTCGTCGCGAAATAATTCAATGTTGGTCATTGGTCGCATGATATCGCCATCAGTCTTTACTGAACGGTGTACATTGGTCATTCAATATACCTATACCAATTTCATGACCATATTATCGCATACCTGTGTTGAACGATTTATATTATGAGTTTATGAAAATTTAATAGCAGGATTAAAAGTTGTCATCACAAACATTATTATATATTACTTCGTTGTACAGTCAGTGTTTTAATTTTTGTTTAATGACTATTCCACTTTATATAATATGTCATAATATATGTTATATTCAGTGGCGCCATTTAAATTTTTTTTAATAGGGGTGCCTAAGTTATGCATCAAGTACCTCTCCGCTCTACTAAAAGAAAACGTTAAAACTTTTGTTATTAAATTAAATTTGTATTTTAATGGTATAAATACGATAAACATACGATTAAGTTATACGTTACACCGGTCACCGTCGTAGCTTGGTGCGGTTGCCGTGCAGTCCAAGGTCGGACTTATCTTCTTCACAATGGGTGCCGCAAATCGTCGTTCATTAAACGCTGCCAAAAATATAACTAACAAAACAGTCCCACTGCTAATTATCCCCAAATCGTTAAAGCGAACCGGCGATTGTTCACCATTCGACTTCTCCGAGTTCTCCGATAGCGAATATGCAAACGGTCAAAACGGCTGCGTTCATACTGAATAGCAATTTCATTGTATCTCCCAGTCGTCAAATTAGGTTTCCGACATTTTCGTCGTTTCAAATTGTTACTGCCCGATAACGAAAACTTCAGATTATCAAATCGGCCCATAATTAGGTACCTCTAACGGCTCTAACGAGCAACAAACTAATGAAAACAACGATACAAAAAGCCCAACTCCACTACATATTTTTATTAATTATGAAATTAACTACACACGAAGGTAACTCACGAAATTGAAATTCGGATACAAAAGTTTCGCGTTAGAACCCTAATTGTTCTTACAGGGCTGTTGTAAAATATTCAAAAAAAAATATAATTTTTCAACACATAAGATATCGGTTTTACGGTCATATTATAGTAGCGCATATTTGTTTTCGTGAATATCATGAATCTATATAGTCAATGTTTAAAAGACCCAAGAAACTAGTGAAATGTGTGTTGTGCGACGGTGAATAACACGCCAATTATAAAAGGTATTATGCGTGATGGGTCACAAAGACTTATAAAAAAAAGAGAGAGAAATCGTATCAATAATCATTAATCAATGGTTCAAAACAAATGATCCATCTCCAAATTCTATAACTGTCCAAAATAATAATATTAATATAATATAGATAAATTAAATTTGTCTGCTTTCAATTAATACAACACCTCTCATTCACAAATCTAAATTCATCGATTCGTCATACAGACACAATACACAATCTCAAATTAGAGTCTAAAACAGGGGTCACCAACTAATTTCTATGGAGATCCGTTTTGAAACTCACCAAACTGGCTGCGGACCTTAACAGTTTTAATAATTTATACACGTTAATAAATACAATTTTTTTTAAATTAGTATTTATATTGATTTATTTATGCATTTGTTCAATCAAAATTAATTTAATTTTTTTGTCGTAATAATATAAATTTTATATGACATACTTATAATTTTTATTTATTTATATTATACAAATTTTAAAATCTACTCCACGGATAAGGGTCCGTAAACAAAGTGTTCTCGGTCCGGATGCGGATCGCGGTCCGCCAGTTTGGTGACCCCTGGTCTAGAACTTACCGGGCAACATTTTACCTTTATTAATGACTAAAGTATTAATATATACTCTAATTTAACTACATACTATTATAATTAATAAATTAATCCCGAAAATGTACTAATACTCGGTTAAAAAACCACTCACCATGCTATCATGAAAATCACTCAAACTATCTCTTCTCGAGACTACTATCATTAAAAGCACTCATTAGTCACAGACAACCCGAATAGATGAAAAAATCGAAATTGGCTCCGATACCTATTACTGAATACTTACAAATTATAAAATTAGATTGTTGGTGTCTCAGTTGTGAAACTTCCACCTCGAGTGTACTTTTAAATTCAAGTAAATTTATCCATTAATACTACTTTTCTTATTGTTAGAATCATGAGATTAATTTTAAATTATAAATTATCTAATTAAGCGATATTTAAAAGAAAAACTTTTATCATAATATTATTATTAAGTACTTCGTCATTACGACTTGTTTTTAATTATGACTTATTACATATACCTTGCAATACAAAATGTTTATTTTTATTCTTTAGTTATTTTTATTTGTTATTATATGTATAAAATACTTAATAAACAATTAAAATTCGTAAAAAAAAATGCAAATGAATAATTTTTTTTTTTTTAGCAAAGATTATTACTCGTAGACCAGTATTAATAAATGATAATCTTTATTTTATACAATATATTTTATCCATAATCATAAATTATTATGGTACGAACAATATTTAAATATAGAATCTGTTAATTAATTATTTTATGTATCGCAATCACGATTACATTCAACCGTATACGTACACATAATTACTGACGAGTAACGATAATAATAAATATTTATTAGGTTGACATAGTTCATTTACATTATTTTACCGTATCTAAACGAGGGCATTCGACTACAAACGTTTGATTATGTTTCGAAAATATAAAATAACATTACTACGAGTCCACGGATCCGTGATTTAAATTGTACACAATAAAGAGAGCAACCGAGCAAAAGACAAATAAAATAAAACTATAAAGGTGATTTTCAAAATATATTATATAATATTATTATACATGTATATATGGATATGATCGTCCGGAGGTCCGATTTATTTTATGAAATATATAATATTATAATTTATTGATAATACACATAAACCAATAAGTAGCAACTTAACATATTTAATGAATATACATATTACAGCGTAAAATAGTATTAGTTATTGTGACCCGTTATTTATTATTATCGTGTACCTACGTTGCAGTGTACACGTAATTTTTTTTTTTAATAGTTTATTTAGGGCTTCGACAACAATGGTTTTAGCCAACAAAAGTTAAAACGAGAAAAAGAAAATTTATATACATGGTCGTATTAGGTACAAGTTTTACTATATTATTTACAATGGGTTACTTGAGTTATTACTTATTACTACGGATGTAATGATTGCAGCTGTGCCCTCGTCTTTGAAGGCTTGGTAAAGACAGACAGGGTTTTTGAGAAACTTGCGTGCTTCGGTGTGTTTGGGGCAGGCGATAATAATGTGCTCGATTGATAAAGTTATGTTGCAAGTGTCACATATTGGTGCAGGTTCTTTTTTGATGAGGTAAATATGAGTTAGGCGAGAGTGGCCTATTTTGGCTCGAGTAATGGTAACTTCCTCTCTTCTTTTTGTGTCAGGAAGGTAATTTAATTTTTAACGAATAGTTTTAAATTTCTCAATTTGTTAGAAAGGGGTAGGTTTTTCCCAAAAAACACGTAAACTGTGGGTATGACTTTTTTTATTTATTTTTTTACTTTTTAGTGAAAACGATTTATAAAATTATCTAACAAGGAAAACGGAAGGACGGTCAAACATAGATAGGTATATACAATATGAAAATGAATCTTTCTTTCTTTGTCCGCCATATACTAAAAAACTACTGGAACATTTTTAATAAAAGTTTTATCAATAGATTCCTTGTGACTGTGGGGATCCGTAGTTTATTATTTAAACCTCTGTAAAAGTAGCCATTGCGGATGGTTCATGAATATAATTTTAGCTTACAAAAATTGAATACTTTTTTGTTTATTTTTTTTAAATATTTGCCATCGGTTTTTCTATTACTATTATAATTAGTATAGAAATATAGCACACATATAAAAATTGTATTTATTTTTTTTTTTTTTTAACGCCGAAAGGCAATACAAATATATTTAAAAACTTACAAATCTTAAAATAAATTACTTATGAAGACAATTACAATGATCATTGATCACTTTTATAATTTACTTTCTTAATTTAAAATATATTTTTATTGAAAACACATAAAGGGGAATACCGATTTTAACGATATTACGTAAGAATACCTAAAGCTTATTTGTCCTTTTTCATTTCATCTTCCCACATCTAATACGAGGGCTTCTCAGTGACCATTCTGAGTTATTTCCCAATACCACGCGTAGCAAGGGATTTTGAATACGACAAACACAATATATAGTTTTTCATTTTTTATCGTCATCGAGGTGTTGTGTCTATAGGATGGAAAATCAATTCTTGTGTTCTTATTTTTCATTCATTTCTATTGATGTCCTTTATTGGTTCAGATATCTTTCTCGAAAATTAAATGTATTCAGTGCATTATTACGATCAATACTATACAACATTACAACAAAATAGGTATTCGCCTACATGTTTGCTTGGTTAATCGTTAATAATTTATTATAACTCATCATAAATCAAATTATCGACAGCGTGTGTCATATCTACAAATGGCTCATGTATATATATATATAGAAATAGTATAAATAACTGTTGTATTATGTGCAGGATACCTGTAAAATAATATCCGCGTGCAGTATTCGTCGCCATCGGTGTAGGTACATGTGCCCTAGTCGGTAGGTAAGTATAACCTACCTATGTATAGGTAATATAATAAATAGTTTTGATTTATAATTGTAATTTGTATTAGGTCCTGTATGCGGAACAGGCAATTTTTAATTTTTATTTGCCTCGTTGAATTTATTTTATTGTACATAATATTATCTTTGCGGTTTGTTATTTACAAGGACGATCTGCTTTTTCTGTATATATATTATGTATATTATGTAACAACTAACATTTAATATACATACCATAATTATATATCAATACTAACAAATAATGTATAAATAATAATATTTTCATCAGAATCGAGAAATGTCTCTGTTAGTATATTATAAGTATAACTATAATCAAAAACATAATCTTTAACGTGTTTATCGTTTATTACTAAGCGGATAAGTATTAAACCCGTATAGATATATAAATATTTAGGTATTATCGAATTACCTACCTCAAGTTGTCCAATATAATATATTATTGTATATTTTATCGAATAACATGGTTCAAACGAGACCCCGATCATTCTGTAAGATGACTTTCGTTTCTCTTTACACTTCTATAAAATAATATACTATAATATTGTTATGTTACAAACTTATAACACTCATGCGATCCGGTTATTATGCATTAGTAAGGTTCAAGGTTATGTGTTTGTATATATTATTTGCATACTGGAATATTATTCTTTTTACATACGTGTGTTGTATAGTACTGTGTATCGACTCTGGCAATCTATATATACAACGTCAGATAAATACAAATTATCACGACATTAATGTCACTTATTAATGTATAAATACTGTGCGTAAGTCTCCAAACGGTCTATAATGAATACAAAAATATATAAAACCAAATTATTGCTGAAAGTTTAAACTTTTTTTTTATATTTAATGATTAAATCGCAGCGTTTCCCACACTATAGTCCATGAGCCCCTAGGAGTTCGCATGTATACCAGAAGAGGTCCGTGAATGTAAATTGAAAATATTGTAAATAAAAACGAAAATACCAATGTAATATTCGTATCACATTGTAAAATATATTGTTAAATATGAGTGTTCAAGACAAGACTATCCAGAAATATCAAAAGCAATAATAAGACCAATGTTGCTTTTTTCTACAATGTACTCTTCTAAAAAAGGATTTTCTACTCATGTGGATACTAAAAATAAATATAGAAATCGATTGCAAGTAGAACAAATTTATGAACCTAACTATTTAATATATAGGTAAATCCCATTATACCGATTTACTATCGAAGAAACGACCGTAGCCATTTTCCTCCAAAAACAAGATACCCTTTTCCTCCACTGTCCGTTTTCCTCCATAAATAATTAAAAATAATTCTTGACCATTTTCTTCCAATAAATAAAATAATAAAATAATTTACGATTTATTCTCACGATCAAAAAAAAGTAATACTTATAAGAAGTTAGGACAAAGTTCTGTCAACTATTCAAATTTTGATGAGACTACTTCCGAAGAAAAATTTTTACTCGTTAATGATGATGGTAAAAATTTGTTAATGTTTTCTTGTTATCAAAACTTAAAATTGCTATAGGTATCTGAAAGTATTTATTGCGATGGTATATATTTACATACAGTGACAAACATTTTAACCAAATGTTTACAATACATGGCTTTAAAACGGACATTACATAGGTTGTGTTTTGTTTTCTAATTAATAAATCCACTGACACATATATTAAAACATTTAACCTTATTATACATAAATGTATTGAATTAAAATTAAAATTCGATAGAAACACAAGAACTATTAAACACATTCAACGCTGTAAACACTAGTCGACGTACAGTACAGTAACTAAAAATATAGTCTTATTGATACGAGTGTATCGTATATTCGTATATTATATACATTCGTGTGTCTGTCTCACTCAATGTGTGTAATCATAATAATCAGTGACAACTGATACACATACACAATATATTATGACATACATAAGTATATACGTATATGCCCGTATGCTATATGTACGTATCTCTTTATTAGGCTTAATCAAAGTTACAATATTAAGTTATCGACTGTTATAAACTGTGAGTGGTGCTGGAAAC
The DNA here is from genome assembly GCF_020882245.1 of Rhopalosiphum padi. Taxonomy (NCBI): domain Eukaryota; kingdom Metazoa; phylum Arthropoda; class Insecta; order Hemiptera; family Aphididae; genus Rhopalosiphum; species Rhopalosiphum padi. The sequence continues at coordinate 1,693,155 of NC_083598.1, read as the reverse complement.
TCAGACTAGCGTTTTCTGTGAGAACGCGACCGGAATATAATCATCGACCTATAAGCGCAAAATGTGATCTCAGCCTTACTCTATTTTTATAACACGGAACGTAACACTACAATACTGGCTAAAATATTAGAGGAAAATAGACATAGTTTTAGTCGAAAATAATGTGGAGGAAAATGGAAATCAACCTTTTTTTGTGAACCGCCCGAAGAAACAAGTTCAGCCATCATACCTTTTTTTTTTTACTAACTACAAATTAAATATTTATAAATTTATTTTTCTTATTAATTCGATTTAATATCATAAAAAAATGTACATATAGTTAAGAAAATAAATCAACACAATTATTATTATAATTTATTATTGTATTTTATTTTTATTTTTGTTAATAGATACGCAATCGTTTTTACTAACTCTTAGGAGGGGTTCGGTGGAAGAAAAGTTAGGGAATACATTTTTTTTGTTTATTATACTCGTACAAAAACAAAAACTAGTAAGTTCTTACTTTTTTCATTTTCATAAAATAGCAAAATAATATAAATATATAAATTCAATAAATTTTAATTTAGTAACTAAATGAAACATTTGAAAATATCAAACGCTATAAATTAATTTTAAATATTGTTTTAGGGTTTATTATTAATGTAACAAATAAAAAACTAATTAAATTACTTAACAAAAAAAAAAACATTTATTCTGTAAATCAAAAAATGTACAGTAATATTTTAATTTTTAGCTTTTATTTTAATTATAATGTTTGTGACATTACAAACTTTACTACAATTTGTAATATCTATAATGCACATAATATAATATTTAATGCATATTATAATTTATAGTACCTATATTGGCTATTTATGTAGTTTGACATAATATTATATACCTAGTCAGAGATAATAATGCTCTTATAATATAATAGTTATCATCCATTATTTTAGGATTTAAGACTTATGGATAATAATCCGGACGGTTTTATTGTTATAGTTTGGTTTTATTAAATGAAAATTAAATCGTGAATAGAAGAAAATCAATATGACCAACTTATGTGAAATTATTTAATTCACAAATTAAATAGTAATAATATACATAGGTTTTCATACTGTAATACATTTATAGATTGTAATATTTATACCTATATATAATTATAATAATTTATTTAAAAATTTTTATTGTAAATTTCAAGTTAAATGTAGTATTAGTAGAAACAAATATTTTAATATAGGAAAATTTTAAATTTTCTTTCGAGCTATACGATGATTGACATTAACGTCTTGAATATAAATATAGAATTGATTTGTTTTATTTCTTATTATCTTAATTATGGTAATGGTTACTAGTTTACTACCTAAATAATAATTATACACCTTAAGTATTACTATATTTTACGATAACTATTGTATTCTGTATTTATGTATATCATATAAGTATATTATTATATATGATAAAGATAATATTGAAATCGGTTAATACTGACTACAATAAACATAAAAAAAAACTATTAAAATAAATAAAACTTTTATTCATAATAAACGGTTGCAATTATTCTAACATTGGCCAAGACCAATTATTTCATTATTAATAATAATATATTGTTGCATTTGAAAATTTAAAAAATGAGTTTTGTCAATTGGTTTGCGGGAGAGGTGGGTACACTGTGACTGTATGAGTTCTTTAATAATAACAGGTACAGCATAAAGCCTCAAAAATCTATTGGAAGGGGACAAATTATATTATTAAGCCTTAATGCTGCACAGCATCACTTAAGCATTTTTGATGAGCATGCTAGATCTAATAGTTAATAGTAAATTTTTAACATACACTTATATAATATACGTGAAATTAACTAAAAGTGTCAATTAATGCATCAAAAGAAATTGTTTTATTAATTAATTATTATCATTTTTTTCTCTTATAGATTAATGCATTATATTTTTAATATTATTTCAAGTTTTAGCGTATTAAAATGAGTTTACCTCGTGCAACTATACGTAATACTGTAATAGTGAGGTAAATAAGTTTTTATTATAATCTTCAGTTTACATTTAAAAAACTTCATCTATATTTAATGTTTATAAAATCTACGTTTTATTGAATTTACAACCAATTTACAATAGTGATTTTATTTATTTTTCAATTAGACTTTTATCTATATTATTGGTTATATTTTTTCATGATACAGTAACTACTATTGAATTTAAATTAAATTGACCTAAATAATCCATAGATTTTCTTAAAAAAAAAAAACATCTTCTTTAAATGAATAAGTCCTGTATTTGTGTTAATTAGCATTTTCTTGTTTATTCATCTGTCAAGTAAAACTTTTAGTTTTTCATAAATTATTAAGATCTTTAGATATTTTTAAATCTTCGTAAAATTTGGAACATCTGTTAAATAATTTTTGTTCAGAAAAATTCTTACTACCTACTTATCTTGTTGTAATTTTAATCATCTTAACGTACTTCTAGTGTCTACACATCCCCCCTATACGGCTATATACTAATAAGCCATATTGAAAAATTGATTTGTACAATGCATTTAATTTTTATAGGTAAGTAGGTAAGATTTTGAATATTTTGTACATTTTAAAAATAACCGATTTTAAACGCATAATAATATTACTAATATAGATGTTGCATCATACATTCCAATGAATTATTGAACTTAATTACTTTACGCAAAAATATATTATAAACAAACATATTATTTTACAATTCTTATAACAATAATTTTATTAAATCAAAATATTTTATTTTTTGAGTTTTGGAATATATTTTTATTACATTATCCGTTTTCATCCATAGACCACACATTATTTTATTTATTATAAGTTATTTGGTTAAGCAATTATATATTTAAATATTTTACATACACACGTAGAAGTCAAAAGATATCTGATAGGTATAGTTATACAGTTTTTTTTGACATTTCATTATTTTCATAGTTCAAAGACTTGTGTTTATTATATTTGTTTAAGTTGCAGACTTCCAAATTTACAAATGTACAATGAAATTAAATTATGTGTAATGTGGTCTAAATAGATTTATAGAATTGAGTGACGTGTCACAGTCACATGAATAACATTTTTTTTGTTTATGAATATGTATAATATATGAGTATTATATGACTAATAATTGTTATAATTTAAAAAATTGAAGTAAGACTCATGTGATGAACTGTAAGCTGTAAATGACTATTGCGACTTTCACATTCAAATTTTAAATATTAAAAGTTATAACAAATTACTTCAAGTGTCTATAAGTTAGGCTCTAGGAACACTTGTATAATGTATAATGTGCTATAATAGATATGTATGAATATATATGACACATGTTAGGTGTACAGATATTTTACAAGCTATTTGTCTTTTGTTGTTAAACAGTTAAAAATGTCCGTACCTTTGTATATATGTGCGTATTATTGTATTTCTATGGTTTATCGTGCATTAGATATTTAGATATATGCCATGTACAGAGCGATTCGCTAAGCATGCTTACCTCATATTTTTCTTTAATAATTCAATTATTCAAAATCTAATACTTGGAACGTTTATATATATGTACCTAGAAATTTTGTACTACTATAAATCAAATGAATACCTTCCTTGTTATAGTATATTATTTAGTAGATAATTTTTCTGAGAATTTGTATAGTTTGGAAAATTTAGGTACTATATAATAATTGAAAAATATTAGTAATATAATATATACTAATCTATTAATATTTATAATTTATAACAATGGTCCAAATACCTATACTAAATGCTAGACCCAATGTTACATCTATTTTATATTTTTGCAAAATTGCAAAACAATTAATTAATAATAATTAATAATTTGTGTTTTTTGATATAAACATTTTAATAACTTAAAAACTACTCGTAAAAATGGTCAAGTATATGTATAGGTAAATTAAGATTAAAAAAAAAAATTAAATAAATAAAGTTTTTATAATAAAACATATAGGGTTCTCATTACAAAAATAGAAGAATTTGAAATTATAATTTTAAAGTGTATTAAAAAATTTCAAAAATCTGAATTGAATAAATTCATTCTTGAATGGAAAAGGTAAAGTGGGTACCACTCTGCTGTACAGTAGGTGTCAAGTAGATCACTATATGATGGATGTATTAAATTTGAATTCAATGATACATATTATTGTATACGAAATACGAATAACGATTCTGAACGGAGATGGTCTATCATTAAGTATATATTTTCCTAACATTATGTTTTTCGATATTACCATTAAGTAATATAATTTATTTTTCTATTAATAGTACAGTAGATTGGATTAATTTTTGTCTACAACACTATATTTTAAAATGTCATTGTGTGTAAAAATTACACAATTTCGTCCTAAATTGAACTCGAAATGTATATAATAAATAAATTATTCATTTACATAATATAGGTATTAACAATTATGTGGGACCTTGTATACATTTTTTAAGCTTTTTGACCGTATGAAACACTTTTTGTTGATATTTATAAAAAATAGAAATTAAACTAAAAAAAAAATTGAAAATTTGACAATTCTATAGTCTCTAACTAAAAAAGAGCAAAAAATATTTTGTAAATTTGATCACGTATAAAAAATAATCATATAATTATTTGGTGAAAATTTCAATTATCTACAGTTATTCGTTTTTAAATTACAACAAAATATCAAATATCGTCTAAGAAGAAATATTTATTTTACAGGTATCCCGGATGTCATACGAATTCGAACACATCGTACGCTCGTAAAAAATCAATGTCACTTACCGGTAAACTTTTTTTTTAATACAGGAAGAAAAAGTTCTGAAAAATCTTCTATTACATTTTCAAATCTTAGATATCACAATAATTTTTTTTTTAACTTTTTAAAATTATTGAGCTTTTACGAATTTTGTGATAGGTAATTCTAATTTAAATGCTTATAAAAAAATATTATGCTTATTATTATGTGTTTCGATATTTTTTGATGACTAACTCACGATGAACCTTGTATTAAATCCTCAAGCAATTTATCTAACAACATTTTTTTTTAATCATTTATTAAAAAAAAAATACTAAAAATATTTCAAATATCTATAAATAATTTAAAAATAGTGAAAATATTTAATAAATTATTTTATGAATATTTGGTAAAAATTTCAATTTAGTATATGTAGTTTTTTGTTTTTGTCTTTAATAGTTACAATACCCATATACTGGATTCTCTATATTTGGAATTTAGGTAAATGTAGCAAACTAAACCTTTTGAGAGACAAATTTATTTCACGGAACGTCTTTCAATATATTTTGATTTAAAATCGATGTGCAACCAGCGAAAACACGACAAAAACAGGATATTATAAATGTATAAATAATATGGCACAATTATAATAGTCATATTCATCAATGTGACTATGTGTATCGATATATACGCAAAAACAAAATATATACTAAAATAAAACGTTTTAGGCGTTTCACATATAGCGTGCATCATGTCATAACGCATGCACGCGTGATGGATATAGATTTTTATTGCAAGTAGGTAACAGCTAGGTACCTAAATGTAAGTATAATTATGTATATATATATACACGATATACCTACATAATACATATATCATAGGTGCAGTATTGAAATACAAACGTAAATCATAATATAATATATGTATATATAATTTATACTGCACGTTATATATTATATTATAACATAATATTACATTATTATTATGTCTGTATTTTAATACGTTTGTGTAGGTATATATATAGTTACCAACTGGCAATTATTACATCGTTATGCTGATCGCCAGAGTATATATAAATGTGTTTGCATGTATTCGAAATTTGAAGCACTTATTTTAATTCCGCGACGCAAGGTCAATAGGAACACGACTGCAGCAGTGAGATGATTATATATTATTAATATTATATATACACTCTATCCTCTGTAGAACGATAGATGTATTAATGTATTATACCTACCTAAATTTAAAATGAATGTACAATCAATTATTATAATAAAGTACTTGCTACTTACCTATAATATTATAATTAAAATGCAAATAAAAATGGCGAGCACCAGCCACCTGCAGTTATGATTTAACTTTTATTGGCTTTTGAATAATATTTTAATATTATAATTATTATGATAAAAATAAATTATCAACAATATATATTTGATAGAATATGACTAATACATACGTCAAACATGCGTATAGTAGTATTATATAAATACACACTAAGTGGTCCTTTATCGAACATTCATTATTTTAAAATTTATTAATTCGAAAAAAAAATATTTTTCACATAATTTCCAGTCGAAATTAAACAACTCATACTTTTTAATGTTATAATTTTTTAAATGTTTTTACTTTTTTGAATAACAACATACATTTTTCATTTCATTTTCTGAAGCAGAATACTTTTGGAATATAATGAATAATGATTAATAAAAATCAAAATTTGAATGATTAATTTATGAATTATAACTTTAAATACATATTATAAGCTATTCGTCCGAATTTCGATTTTTATACATCGAAATACTCCACAATATATTCTAGAATAAAAAAATTAAAAATTAATGTTGATATTTAAAACAGTAAAAAAATTATTTAAAAAAAATGTTTTTTAATTTCACCTGGAAATTATAAAATTTTTTTTTTTCAAAAACATTAATATACGAGTATTTAAATATAATGAGTGTTGTGCGATAAAAGAATCACCCTATATAATAAACTAGCAGTGTAATTCACCCAGCAAAAATGTACAAATATAAAATACGGCTCATCGCATATATCGTTATATTTCGGTCTTAGTGTATCTCAATTCAGGGGTAAATCGGCATCAGTATACCTCGCCAGGTGCAGATAAAATTCTACCTCAATGGGTAATCCACCCTGGACTACAGTGGTTCGGATATAGAACTTGGAATATTATTAAACGTATAATTCAAAGTCTAAGCATTAGAACAATCTCTGAAACTTTTATCAAAACCGATTGATTAGTTTTTAAGGCTATATATACACTAGAAACATAAGGATATTACCTTTTATTTTAGAATATGTGAATAAAAAACAAACAATCAAAAAATTATTTTCTTTTATTTAAAAATAAATCCCATAGCGACGCATTTTGGGTCGGTTAATTTATACAATTTTTCCCCCGTTTTTTCTTATAATTAATATGAACTCGATGTATAAACAAAAAATTATTCGGTTTTCGTAAGCCACCCCTAGAAATCTATGAAAAGGGTTAAAAAGGCAAACTAAAAACATAGCCAATTCTCGAATGATCTATTGATAATATTTTATTAATATCAGTCCAGCAGCTTTTGAGATTAGTGCGTTAAAACATACAAACAAAATCATCAGATTTATAATATCTATAGGTATTAAATATGTAAATAAAAACAATAAAAGTTTCCTACTAAGGACACTAAGGTGCTATCACAATTATGATTTATAATATGTTAATATATTGTGGTACCTAAATTTATTTATAGACTCTACATTTTAGCGGGTTAATAGTAATTAATATACAAAACTCAGTACTCCAACTATACTTTCTCAGACATAGAATATCTCATATATTTTTAAAATTATTATGAGGATAACGTTGTTTAGAAAAAATTGCTTATCTAAGAAAAAATACAGTTATATAATACAATATTTCTTTAACATTGAATTATTAAGGCTATTGGAGCCGAATGATGGCTCTTAGAACTTAATAAATATTAAGAAACAAACATTAAAATAATTTTTAAATATGTGTCGCAGCGTTATATTATATAATAATTACTAAACCATACAGAAAAATAAAATAAAACCATTTTAACGATTAAAAATGACTCTAAAGAGAAAATAATCATGCCTCGTAATAGTTATATATTTTGATAATTTTGTTTTATTATTTGAAAGAGTTAAATACCTACCTACCTATTTTATTCGAGTCTTATAACTGGACTCCGATTTTTAACTAACTTTAAATAACACTGGAAAAATATATTTTAAAATACTCAGATATATATGATATACATATAAAACAGCTTATATAACAACTTCTAAAAATAGAGTTTTTAAAATAGCAATCCTATCCTATCAGCGTAAAGTAACCTGTGTGTCTTTCAAATAAATAAAAAATATTATCGAAATCTGTCTATTTCACAAGGACAATGCGTAAGAGTTTTTCCCTTGAGACAAGTTTTTTAGCAAAAACTCGTCGACTTCGACATTCTTAAATATTATGAGCATCTTATTATACGTATTAATCTTATTATAGTAGTTCGATAAAAATCAATTTTTATACGAAATCATAAACCATAACAGAAAACACATTTCAATCCACTCACGATATTTAATTTAAAGTCGTAACGAAAAATAAAAAAAAGTTTCTACTCAAATATTGTAGTATTGTACGTAATATAATATATATATTATAACATAGCGCATATAAATTTATCACTCGATACCTAATCGTTACCGCGGCATTGGTAGAAATCAAGAGAGGACTTACCACACTCAAAAGTCTTTTAAGCCACCCTAAAAATCAATAAAAAACAATTGTAATATTTTTTTCCTTTATAAATAATGTCTAAGAAAATCCATAAATAGTAAATATTTAGAATGAAAAAAAATCTTTATTTTGTTTGAAGTGTTTTGAGAGCGACAATCGGATTTAATTATTTTAAAAATAAATTATAAAAAAATTTGAATTGGAAATTAAATTAGTTTTAAATCCAAAACAATAAAACAATTTTTGAGATTTGAATACCTACCTATTACCCTACCAATTAGCAAAAAAAATTAATAATATTTTGTAACGTTATCCATAATGAAATTTTAATAACTGTTGCGGCAGTCTGATCAAAGCGATAAAAATTGTTTTATTGCATTTTTTGCATTTTAAGTAGCCACTCCTCCCCCCTCCCCTGAAAAATACTATTCAATTTCTGAGTATGGCCGTGAGTGTCCTTTTCGTACTCAAAACTTTCACGTTGCTCATTTATTTACCCACTCACCATCCTCTTTCCTACTCATCAATGTCAAAATTTTGTGTTTCGTCTATGACGCATTTATTTTAACTAGATTTATAAATAAAAAGTCTATCAATAAGATAACATTATTTGTAAAAAAAAATATGAATGTAATTAAATTAAAGCCTTGAAATAAAATTACAAATTTACAACATATACTTAACTTATACTTATGTAATTTTACAGATAAATTTATTTCGTCGACGTGTAAATACGCATTCGCGAATGGTGGCGTGAACATTTTTAGATTGAGCGTCACAACGGACGCAACGTAAAAGAACGGCGACAACCGTGTTTTCTTCAGACTAACTATAAAGGCGATTTCATACTCTACCGTTATAATGTAAACTGTGAATTCTGAAAAAAAAATTAGGCGTTGTGATAGACTGTTTTTTGCAGTTAGTAGATAAACGGTATACCACAATATTGCCATAATATATAGTATACCTAATGCCTATTGGCTATTGCTATTTATACTATGTTCGATATACCTACTAGAAAATAGAAGATACCCAAGGTACATTTTACACCAATTACTGTATTACTCACCATTTTGTCTAAAAATAAAAATACTTGAAAAATCACTTGATAACATAAAAATATTGCCATAAATATCAAAATAATTTTTTTTCTACAAATTACGGTGCATGGTAAAGTCACCCCTTGATCTACGACGCGTATCACGGTTACCGGCTTACGAGTATAAAATATAAATATATATAGATTACAATCAGAGCGCAACCAGGATTTTTTTCAAGGGGGATGTCCGCCAGTAGCGTATACAGTTGTTCCCCAATAATTTTTCAAATCTGTTTGCAGTATACTATGGAAAAAAGTTACAGTTCTAAGGGGGTGTCCAGACTCCAGACACTCAAAACACCCCCCTTGGTTGCGCCACTGTTTACAATAATAATGCTTCCATAGGTCAGTGTCATAGGAACAATTATAGGTATTGAGAATTAGACGTCATGTCGAACGTGGATAAAAACGGTTGGTGGGCCACAGTGCCACACCAAACGTTTTTCATATAATTTTCGTCCCGTCCAAGTAAACATCCTGCAGTATATTATGTTGAATGTTGATTCGTAATAATCGCACGATAAATCACGTTACAGCATTGTTAGATCTTGCTCAAGTTGATGTCCTTAATATATATACAGTGATAAACCAAGCGTAATCGCCCAATTTTTTCTTCAATAATGAAGTATTTAAAATCTGTTTTTTTTTTGAATTTTTAAAATTACTTGAGATTTTTTGTACTACTTAAGAAATATCCTATGGAAATACAAACTTCGGTAATTTAAATGAGTACCTCCCTTTTCTACTAAAAATAATTTAGTGGATAATTTTTCTGAAAATGTTGACATAATGACTAAGACTAATAAATACTAAGACTATCAAAATCAAAATTCGAACAAATAGATTTTAAGTTGTGTAACTTTATTGTGTGTACAAAGGATAATATATTTGGCGAATATAGAGATTATGGTGGTTTAAATATTTTAGTAACTAATATTAATCTATATATAACATTTATTTAATATTTATGTATAACATTTTTAGGACTATTATTTTTAGTATAAACATTTAAATAACTAATGAAGTACTCGTTTGCACATTGATTTAGTTAGATAAAAATGTTCATTTTAAATAGAAGCGTATATCGTCACAGGATACTCCTTAATCCTTATGTAGTACAAGTAATTTCTATAATTTGAAAGTATAGTCTTTAATAAAAAAAAGACGTTAGTACGTAACACCCGCATATGTTGTTTCCGTCTTACAAAATAGGTAACAGATTTTCGTTCAGTAGAATCAATTATGTGTGATTAACTATAAAAGCTAATATTAAACTAGAGTAAATTGAACTATTATCAAAGTTAAATGTGAGAATATCATCAATCTTTGGCTTTTTCGATATTTTAATTTTTAAGATAACTAGTTCATATCTACGAACATTTTTAACTTGTACTTTTTAACTAAAATTTACAATATTCATAACCACACTCTTGCTTAAAATGTCTAAAAAAAAACCAAAGTTTAAGCATAAATAATTTTCTTACCTTTAACTTTAATAATAGGATAATTCGCTTTATTATTAAAGTTAAAAAAACAAAATCAGCTCTACTGAACCCAAATATGGTATATTTGTAAGACGAAGATAGCACATGCATATATAGTGCTCTTTTAAGTATTATATCTTTTTTAAAATTCCAAAATTTTAAGAAATTATTAAAAGAAAATGGAGATGAGAGCATGATTTGTGAATGACTCTGTGTGTGTTATACGTTTAATCCTATGAAAATTCTGGAATATACATAACTACCATTATTTGTTATACCTTATAATATGTCTGTTCCTATTCATCCTTGAAATTAAATTTGTTTTTAAACGCCTGAACGCACGTAATCATATTTTTAAATTATATTACAAGAATACTTGTGTAAACAAATGTACATTATAATTTAGATTATGTATATATGTATATAGGTATAATATTGTAATCGATGACGTTAACAACAGTAGGTCTTAATTATATAATGATAGAAATTTTAACGAAAAACATCCGTAGCATAAACATTTAATTTAATTAACGAGATTCTCATTATAGCCATTACACGCATCGCTAATATAGTAGGTATAAGCACACACGCGCGCACAGTGCACACTCAAATACAGACAACTGCAATAGTCAGCACTCAGCACCTATTATAACATAGCTGGTGTATATTCAACACATTTTTATATGCATTGGTACAATGACACCGAATTTGACCCGGTTATAATCAAATTGTTTTTATTACACAGTTGCAAATATATTTATATATATATGTTAGTTATATAGTACAATATACAGGATGATTCACTAAGCATGTTTACCCACATTTTTTTACTTTAAAAATGAATTTATTAAAATTGTGATTTTTGGAGTTCTTCGAAATGAAGTAGCTGCACTGAGCTACGTCATTTAAATAATAACTGAAAACAACCGAAAAAAAAGTAATATAAAATCATTAATTAAATATAGAGGAGTATGGATAAATATCGGTCTCTTAAACAGGATAAGCAGGAAATGAAACATCTGTAAAAATAACTATTTAATCAATGTATTAAAAGCTAGCAACTTTTATTGATTAATTATTTTTTTTTGTGGAAGTGGGATAATAATCTTTTATCCTCAGAAAAATCGTCAAAATACACGATTATAGTGTATGTGAATAAAGGTATATTAAAATATGTATAAAATGTACTAAAGATGCTAGACTAATCACTAATAAAACTATAAAATATTAGTATATACCTATTTCTAAAATGCACAAATTGCTTTACCACGGGGCATTTTTAGAAAATAAGTTCATTGGATATAACATGAACTTCAGTGACCGATGCTCATTTTTAAAAAAATGTTCTTGTAGGTCTTAGAATTTATAAGATATCCAGTCTTAAAGCGTACACTCTATTATACACATTAAAAGTTTTACCAAAAACATTAATTTTTTTGTCAAAGTACAGGTAAAGGTTACGACGTTACGCTAGAAATTTTTTAAACACCTTCAGATATAGCGTCTTAAAACACACATTTAGAAAAGAAAATTTTAAATGAGGTACCTAACTGCATTTATGTTGAAAATAGTAAACTCTGTAAATATTCAAAAGCAATAATTACTTGAAATTTCTTTCAACTAAGTTATTTTAAAAACAGTTAATTTTTACTTTTGACCATAATAAAATAAAGGGAAAACTATACTTATGTGAATAATAATTGTACTTAGTTTATTTAAAATTTTAAAATTCATTTTTTAAACCTCGATAGGTGCACCACTGACCCTACCCTTCTCGCGAGAACTTGGACAACTTTACTACTACAGAGTACAGACTATGATGTATAGTACAAGTACATCTACAGGTTAAGTACTAACCTGCCAAAACAGTAATTCGTATGACAAAGAACTTCATTAATAAGATATCAGTACCAATTCCCTAACTGCCCAGTATTTCCCAACTGGTGTTCCGCGAACCTAAAAGTTCCGTCAGCCCGTGCCAAAGGTTTCATGAGAAATTTGGGAAAATATAAACATTTTTGATTTTAATTATGATTCTAACATAGAATAGCTCCAAAAATTATATGGGGGTTCCACAAAACCTCCAAGCTCCTGCAAAAGTTCTGCGAGTACAAGAAGTTCGGAAACACCGGCCTAACCTATTAAATAACCTATTTGTTAAGGACCTAATCCAACTTAACGAATGGGATTAAAGGAGTCTTGTTCCCTCATAGTATTTTTTTAATTATTTTTTACGGCTAAAATATACATATTATTACTTACTGATGTAGAGAATTGATCTAAGTTCAACAATGTATCTCGTATACTTTAACCTCGAGTTATTTAAATAATTATTTTAATTGTTTTTTTTTTTTCAATAGTACTTACTATTATTAAATACCTACATTTGAACAGAAAAATGCGTCAGTAATGTGTACTATGACTTATGACCACTAGCTGCAACTACAGCAATGGCAATCGCGTGCAAGCCGATATAGCGATACGGCCTTACGCGTGTGTTGACTATAACAATAAAATATCAAATACATAATACCCAGCCATCCCGGTATTATACCTATAGCATATAATAATATGTAATATAATTGCCGACCGGAGGAATTCGTTTTTTCGTGTGTTTTCAATGCAATATAATATAAAGGTATGTATTGCAGTATAAAATAGGTATAACAAGCGAGCTTATAGAATTACATACCTACGAAAAACCGGTTGAAAACTGAAAGTGCTGTCCCGCGTAAGTGACCCAATTCTGATCATGATAATGGGTGTAGATATGACGTGTGCATATATATATATATGTATAGATTTATCATATACAGGGTGATTTACCAAGTACTCACATCCCTTTTATTTCATTGATAATTAATTTATCAAGGTTTTGATTTTTGGCATTTTTAAGTATATCATACTCGTATTTCTAATAATTTAGATTTTCCAAACCATTTAAATAATATTCTGTATAGGTACCGAAATAATCTACTTTTTTTTTAAAATGAAACCCAACGTTTCTTACTATACAATTTTTAACAGATAATTATTTTGAAAATGTTGATGTATCTAAATCAATATTTGAACGAGTCGTATCTGAGTTATTAATATGTTTATATACTAAGGGTAATAGACCTTAAATATGGTTTTACAAAAATATAAAATAATATAGTAATGGATGATCTATATTATATTTTTTATACTCGGATATTTTTACCTTTAATAAAATATTAATATATAAATATTAATTAGGTACATAAGTTTCCAAATCATTATAGTCTTCATATATTTCAAACTTATCCTTAGTATACGGTAACTTAAAAACCACTCGTTAGAATATCTATTAAAATTCATTAAAATTATCAAAGAATCGTGTCTGCCAAATTATTTAAAAAGGATGATTTTTTTAAGGAAAAAACAAGCTTATATTTACCACAGGACACCCTTAAAATGGTATATGACAAATCTTAGTATTTGAAAATAAGCCATTCAAGTGTATATATATTTTAAAGTTCCAAAACTCAGAAATTGAATATAATTTTATTGTTAAAGGAAAAAATAGGGGTGAGCATACATGGTGAATCACCCTGTATAAATATATGCTTGTAAATGTATGTATCGAAGAATATAATATATGATACTCGTGTATATACATAGAATAGGTATATGATATTATGCACTGTGGCCGCGGTGATTAGGGGGGCAGGGCGGTCTATGCTCGTCGACGGCCTTGCCATACTCACGGCTTAGTCCTGCGGCAAGGTTGACGTTTTTGTGCTGTAGATGTATAAGTGAATAAGTTTATTGTACATTGGTATACGACATACTCTTAGGTACAAACGATATTACACGCATATATATAATATATATAGTATAATATGAGTAATATGACAGTATATACCTATAAGTGCACAATTATAACATTAGTGCATAATATACGTGCACATATATAATGCTGATATGGGTACCTATCTCATGTATAAACTGAAGTTTAAAATGTACATGTATGTAAAATATATAATTATAATGTATTTAAATGTGACGAATGAAAAACGGTAAGTTTTTAATTAAAATTCGATATAAGTAATATTACCTATTACCTACGCCTATATGGTACGTTTAAACGCCACGTGAGACGAACAATCGTGGTCATATTTTACAATAATAGTTACCGATTCGATAATATATAACAATATAACTATATATATATATATAGGAAATAGAATATTGTACAATGTTCAATAATTTATATCTATAAAGGTATTAAAGTATGACACATACAAATTTCAATGGAATACGAGTAATTATTAAAGTTTGCATTTAAATTATGATATTCAACCTTCGCTGACACAAAATTAATATTGTGAAATAAATCGAAAATAGCATGCAGTATGTACTCGCTTGAAAAAAACAATGAATTCGAAGATTAAAAAGACTTCCTGTTTATGTTATGGCGCCTACACAATCTGTATAGGGGTTCAAACGCATAGTGTAGATATATACATCATATGATGAACCCTTTATTTATAACTTAGTACCTAATACAAAATTATAAACACTTTTTTGGAAAAATTCAACTATATATACTTACCTACACGGCTACATAATATTATATGTAGGGCTAGGATTTCTATGCAGTAAAAATTGTAAAATATGCATTTTATTTACCAAAATATGCAAGGACAATTTTTTTTAAATATCAGTTATAATATTATTACATTCTATTATTAAGTTTTAAAATGTGAACGACCGGCGATTATATCGAAGATTTATATTGGCTGAAACTGCTTTCCACAATAAATTCCACATAACACACGATGTTGCTGGATCATATTTAAATGACGTGATTTGTCCCGGATTTAAAGTACGAGTACCTAAACATATTTTTCTTCCGTTTTATAACCACCGTTTATAATGTTATACATTTTTAGAAATGTTTTGAATCCCTTATTCTTCTTTAGTATTAAGTTCATTTTAGTTTAAATAGGTAGTATATTTCCGATAATTCGACAAATAAACCATTAATTATATAGACGTTTATTAAATAAATACCAGTTCAAATTAACAAGATACCTACTCAACAATTGTTCAAAATATGCAAAAAAAAATTAATAATGCCAAATAATAAGCCAAATCGTGGACATATCTGACAACCAATCAATTTGGACTCAAGGAAAAAAACATGCAAATGCATAGAAATCCTAATCCTAATTATATGATACTTGAACAATACTTGATATTATACAAAACCTATTATATGTATTAGGAAAATCTTTTTTCTGACTACTCTGCAGACTGCAGGCACTGATCTACTCAATCGTTCAAATTCTAGTTCTAAACATATATTTTACTACTACAGCATAGACGTTATCTAGGGTAGGGTGTGGGGATGTAACCATAAGCCTAACCTGACATTTTATATATTGAGGTAAAAATATTGTTTTACCTCTCTCTTACAATCTATTTTGAGCTCTATAATTTATTTTATACATAAAAGAACAAATTCATATTTTATTAAGAGCATAATATAATTATTAATTATGCTTGAATATTATTTTTTGGTCATCTGCGTGACTAACGCACAACGTGTAGACATGGCATTTTTTCGATATCTCATCATCGTGACCGATCGCCAGCACCAGCGCATCTACGACAACCTGTATAACACTACGGTGCCAACTGCGCATGGATCCGACACGATGAACTCGTAAACATTTGTCAAGTAGGTATATACTATGAAGGCTGAAGCACTATCATTATTAAATTACATAATTTAAACGTT
This sequence comes from Rhopalosiphum padi, assembly GCF_020882245.1. Classification (NCBI taxonomy): domain Eukaryota; kingdom Metazoa; phylum Arthropoda; class Insecta; order Hemiptera; family Aphididae; genus Rhopalosiphum; species Rhopalosiphum padi. The sequence continues at coordinate 1,676,323 of NC_083598.1, read as the reverse complement.
TGTTGATATTATTTAAATATGTCGTGTTCACAGTTCACGCATCGATTTTCCTTCGTGTGCAATGGAATATTATCATCGAATATTTTTATTCTCCGCAGCTCATATAGATTACATTGATTACAGCACAGACACAGCAAAATTGAAGGTAACCGGATGGACTGTATGCTAAGAATGCTAACATATTTATTATTTTTATTTACTACTTATAAGGTTTATGGATGCACTCTCAATTATGTTGATTTGATTTAAGCACTGAAGTTCGTTTCTCTACGATATATTTTATGTCATATATAGTTAAAATTGAGACGAAACCATGCTTAGGCGGAATGTTAGTATCGGCGATTATCGTGACAACAATATTAAAGCCATGGAATTATGTTGCTGAAGTGATATTTTATGATTAGAGTGAACTTCCGATCACTTAAAAAGTAAGTACTTAATATTTAATATTCAAAATTTGTCAAAATCAAATGATTTTATTTAACTTGATTTATCATTATAATATTAGCACAGTTACATTGTTTTTCATCTGCAAAAAGTTAGGCTTAACATTTTTAGTAAACTTATAAAGGTATATTTTGTAAAAAGAGATTGTTTTTATGAACACAAATGGTTTTTAGGTGGTACGTAATAAATAAGAAATGCAGTTGTGAAACAAAAACAATTACATTCAAATTTCAAATACTGTATGTAGGTATGCATTATCAGATTATCGCCTACGTTTAAGCATTTCGAAAGAATATACTTATAAGTTATATTATAACTAATACAAATACAACATTACAACGCATCTACGCATAATACACACACTGAAAATATAATAGGTATTCCGACTCGTAACTATACATATAACAAATAATCTATAATTTAATAAAATTATTCTAAAAGGGTATTGACCAGCGCCCAAAAAATTCTCTGACCTGTCTACCTTGTGTGTGTGTGTGTGTGTGTGTGTGTGTATCTATTGCACATAACTCTAACTCTTGGACCAATATAAGCAAATTCCCCATGAAGTTCTTCGAAATTGCATTACCCCGTTGATGAATTATAAATTGTGTAAAACGTAATAGGCTTAAATAATTTCATCTGCGAAATCTGACATAATTAATAATCTATTACACATATTATCCTCGATTTGTCGGATAACACTCTAAATGCACACTTTACTGTTCTCTTGCTATAGCTGTTGAGAGTATTTAAATTATAATTAAATATAATTCGCGTTTCGGTTAGTCTTTGTCCTGAACTCCCAGATATGACCTCGTTAAGTTAAATTAATAAACATTTTACTAAAATAATACTAATAGGTACTTATATTTAATAATTTAAACATTGTTATATTTATCAAAATCAATTATAGTATAAAAAAAACAATCGTACCAACAAAAAAAAACAAGTAAAATTAAATAAAAATTAGGAAATGCAGTACTTTATCGTTTATTAAAATATTTAAAAATAATTTTACATTCGATTTTTTTCTACAACATAAAAATTTCCGCTCCAGAATTCTGAAATTAAAAATCAGTATGAAACTAGTGTTTCTTAAACTTTTTAATCCGTGGAACCTCTACTTTTTTCTTTGTTTCAGCGACGACATTCAAATATTATTTCTGTATACCGTTTAAGCATTATAACTAGGTACGCAATAGATTATAGAAGTACATTTTTTTTTCTTTAATACAAACATTTTTTTCTCCACTAACTGTTACTAATCGTTAGTTAGGTATTTTAAAGTAATTGTCTTGACAATTTAAAACAAAATTACTTAAGCTTCGCGTGGAACACAGTTTAAGAAACGCTGCAATGTTAAATAAATGCTCGTATGTTCAAAATTATGTGAAATAATTCACCTAATCGAAAATTATCACTTTAATGGCCTAATTGTCGGTATCATTTTATATAAAATTACTTATGTATTCATAAAACAATACAAGTTTAATTATAAACACGGTAATAGTCCTTATAACAAGGGTACTGATTAGGAACACTTTGCAGCAGGTATAATGAATGTAGAATGACAAAATGTACGGAGCAAAAAACAGTAAACCACACACATTAAAAACTAACAAAATACTAAAATATAAAAACAATGAGATATTATTTATCAAACCTTAGGTTTTTATTATGTGTGTGGTCATTCTAAACGTAATTTTTTTTTTTATTTGCATATCTTACCGCATTAATACTACGTATTTTTATACATAGCATAGGTATATAATATATATAAATTATGTATATAAACGATTATTTCATATTATGTTTTTTGGTGCATGCAGAAACGCATATCTAGGTGATCAGGGGGAGCTGCAACTGCCCACTTAATTTGGTAGGTCGGTGGGCAGTTGATCGATACTATCGATATAGTCAGTTTTTAGACAAAACAATAAACACATCAATACATTTATATTATGTAAAATACTGTATCGTGTAGGTTCGATATAATGAAAATGATTTTTTTTTCATATGTGAGTATATTGAATACTTTTGTTTTTTCCCCAACCCCTACCAAAATTTCAACTGGTGCAGTTTCACTGGGAGCTTGTATATATACATTTATACAATCAACTCACTTTATAGGTTTATAACCGTGCTACCTATTTTCTACATGTCGGATTCACTTAGCGTGATTGTCATCTTCATTTTTTCCGTAAATAATAAATTTATTTGAATTCTGATTTTTAAAACGTTTAAATATACTTAAAGGCCATGTTTTTAAGTAATTGATCTTTTATACCATCTAAGAAGTCTCCTGTAACGATAAAACTTTTTTTTCCAAATGAGAATTGCATTTTTTAAATTTATAATGCATCTAAATCGAAATTTAAACGAATAATTTTTGAGCTCTTTAACATTGTGTACTAAGGATAGGTAATAGATCTATAGTGATAATATGTTTGAAATATGAAGAATTAAATATTTTAGTAATAAATATTATTCTAATGAAAATATTATAAATTTATTGTAAATATTGTTCTATTCGTTCTAATATAATGATTATTGATTACCTACTATTTCCAATTCTGATCCATCATAATTCATAATACGAGTAACGTAGGTCATAGATTATATTATATTTTTATAAAACTATTTTTAATAAAGACTATTATATTTGTATAATCATTTTACTTTAATACATTAACTGCAAAACTACTTGTTTGAATTTTGATTAATATACTTCAACATTTTCAAAAAAATCATCTTTTTAACAACTAACTGTCAAAAGGGGCGGTGCTCATTAATTGAAAAAAAGAAGCTTGTATCGTCTGAACAGGATAGGTACTCCTTTTAAGATTTACAAATCTAAGTACTTTAGAATATGGTCCTTATTAACTATAGCGGATGTTTTGAAATTCTGAAAATCATAATTCTAATAAACTTATTATGAACAACCCAAGGGGTGAGTAGCATAAGCGTAAATTTGCCTCGTTAGAAGGGGGGACTAAAATTATAAACATAGAATAGGCCCGCGGAGGGAAGCCCCCCGCACCCCCAACATATATATTTTACAATTGTATTGTAACATCTATTATATAAAATGTATATAAAAACTTCAAAATTATTTATTTAACGGCGTATAATACATAACTTTTTATCGTTGTCGTTATAAAATATTAACATATAGCTCAATCATTTTTATTTTATAACAAATTTACTATACAAAATTCATACATGAAGCTTAAATATTCACATAACACATACCTATCGGTATTCTAATTAGGAATTACGTTTTACATTTTATAATTTTCTCTAATAAATAACTTTAAATTGCTTGAAAATTTTTTAAAAAATGTAGGGGGCTAAGCCCCCCCCCCCCATTTACACCTACGGTGAGTAGGTATATTTGGTATCATCTTTATACCTTCATACACGTTGTAGGTGTTGTTAGTTACTCAAGCCCGGATTACGGGGGACCAGGGGGGGAATGGCCCCGGGCCCACAACGGATATCAAACAATAATGGGCCCCTGACGAATAGTAGGTACTTCGTGTCTTCGTATATCAAAAGAAATGTATACAATTATTTATACAAATAAAATTTTTATTTTTGTATTTAAAAAAGTAAGAAATAAATTTATAAATATGTTTTTTTTCTGAAATATTTTTATTTGTGGGTCACAAATATTTTGATTATGGTTACGTGCCCAGTGGCGTATTTAAGGTTTTTCCGCCTATAGGCACTTTCCAATTTGCCGCCTCCCCCTCCATCATTCCTAAAATTATTTATAAAACATATTTAAATATACAATTTATTATATTAAAAAATATACATTATTAATGAACATTAAATTACAAATATTAAAACTTTAAATTTTTTCTTCTACTTTTTTCCTCGGCAAATTTGTATAAATATAGTAGGTACATGTAGATAGATGTTTAATTTTGTGCGAACAAAAAATTAGTTATAAGTTTGATTTCATCAAATGAAAAATACTTATTGTAATTTTGTAAAAAAATATCGTTAAAATTTGCCGCCCTCCAAATGTTGCCGCTCTAGGCCCGGGCCTATAGGGCCTGTGCCTAAATACGCCCCTGTACGTGCCCCTAAAATTGTAGCCCAAAAATTTCTTAATTCGGGCTTGTATTATACTCAACCTTTTGTTTATTCATTGAAGCTATATTAATTATTTTAACTAAAAACTACGAAACTGTCTATTTTCAATTTCAGTTATAGTAATATATCTCATATTATACAAGTATATTATTATCTTCATGTGTTTTTAGTTTGAGCAAATTAAATTATAATTTATATTGATAATATTACCTGTTTCGCCAACAATAGTAGGATGGTTTTTTACTCTTTTCTCTTAAAATTTGAATTTTAATATTGAATAATTTTAATTACGAGTATCGTGGTTTTAACTTTTCATATTTTTACATAGATGTTTAAATTTTCGTGACGATTAATGGTATACACAATACAATAAAGTCAATAGACACTATATCACTATTTAGTATTTACACTATAGTCTATAATTAGTACCGAATAATATGAAAACAACAGTTTTACTGTTTAGTACACAGGCGTTTTCACAGGCCCATATAGACATTTTTTATAATCCTAATATTCCCCTCTCCCAAATAACTGGTGCATGTAAAATTTTAATATTAGAGTGTGATGTTTTTTAATTTGTATGCACTGCTTACAAATTATATGAATATTGTAATATTTGTAAAAACAAACGGTAAATTTACAAATATACTTAACTTATTATTTTTCCTTGTTTAATATTATCGTTTAGAACCTTCTTATTGGGTTAACATTATCGAAACTTTTCAATTATTTATTTGTCTGCCACTGGTTTAGTAATTTAACATGCCTATTATTATTAATATTAAATAGGTACCTAACAATATTTTTTTAGATTCTGAACGGAGCAATAAACGTATTGATTTTACATGTGTTTTTTTTTATGTTGAAACTGAATTCACTTGCTCAAGTATAAAAAATAATTACGATTATAAACTTCGAAGGAAGTTTCTGATAGCAAATTAGATTTAGTTTATACTTAGGTGAGTCAAATATAGACATTTCTTAGTACTATTTAAGATAATCGGAAATATAAAAAAAATATATTAACGCACACCAATGCCACAAACAATCTTTAAAAAAGCCATTAATTAGGTAACTGTTCTATTGTATGTCTAAATCGTATCCAGTTATTGAGATTGAGTACCTATGTCAATTTCAACTAAAACCCTTATTCTTCATTTAAATAACTGATTTTTCCAAATTTAAATTTAAAATGTCTATAAAAAATTGTGCTTGAATATATTTTGAAATTTTAGGTTAACATAATATAAACTGCTTATTAGTAATAATGTAACATTGTATTATATTTTGAAGCAATTTTTTTTATAGTAACTTAGATATTGAAAAAAAACTTTTAAAATCAAAAATGACAAAAATGTCTATAAATATCTCAAAGAATCAAATTATACAAACTATTATGTATTAAATAAAAATAGTGTATATGTATAAACAATTCTAATATAAACATTTGACGAAAATTGACATTGATGTTTGCGCACACAATTGAAATATAATATCACAAATTTAAAAGTAGAAATATTTCAACACGACAGTTAGTAATTCGGTGCAACAAGTCCAGCGGTGTTTCGAAATGGAACCAGCGAAATTCAGCTCAAAATCTAATACTCTTAATATTTGTTAGAATGTTAATATCATTATTAAAATAATTTTTGGGTTAATTTAAACTTAACTCATCCATTTCAGTGACTTACTCAATAACAAGGTATACTGGACACCTGACACATACTGTACAGCACAACAACAAAGCTGATGAACTGTTACCTTATCTTGATGACTATTTACTTTTATTTATAAATATAAATATTTCTTTATAATCATCAAATGGTTGGTGAAACCCGTTAACTATAAAGCAAGTATAAATAACAAACTTTATCCAATTCATAACACCAAAGTTTATCGTTAGACATAATTTATAATTTCCAAAGTATTTTTATTTTATTACATTAAATACTTGATTAATTTGCAATTAAAACCAAATAAAAAAATGTATTTAACAAATCAACATTTAAAAAAAAAATATATTAAAATAATTTAATAAGCTATAAAAGTACAATTTTAATAATAAATAATAATTAAATTAAAAATCTTAGTTTATTATTAATAATTAACTAATTCTTTAATGGCTTGTAAACATTTCCATTTGTTTGGTAAGTAAAACTGTTCAAAAACATGAGGAAATGGGGTATCATAACCTGTCACACGTCGTATTGGAGACTCTAAATGGAGAAAACATTCTTCCTAAAAATAAAACAATTGTTTAAAAATCATATTGTGAACATAACAAATAATTAATTACTTGTATTGAAGCAGATATTTCAGCACCAAAACCACCAGTTAAGGGAGCTTCATGGGACACTATAGCACGGCCAGTTTTTTTCACAGACTAATTAATGAATATTCAATAAATATAAAAATGAATGTATTTATTTAAAAAAAATTTGACTACTAACGTTTGCCACTGTTTGTTTATCCCAAGGTAGAATGGTCACCAAATCAATTACTTCACAAGAAATTCCAAAATCTTTATTAGCTATTTCTGCGACTTCAAGCAACACATGAACTTGAGTACCCCAACCAATTAATGTTATGTCTTTACCCTCGATCAACACATCAGCTTTTCCTAATGGAAGTTCATAATCATCATCAGGCACATCGTCAACTGCTAATCTATACATAATTTTAGGCTCAAAAAATATGCACGGATTTGGATCACGTATACAAGATAGAAGTAACCCTTTTGCTGTTAGTGCACTGCGAGGCATAACAATCTGTAATAATTTTTATACAAAGAACTTATAAATAATTTTACTTTTTAAGTAAAAATTTTAATTAAATTTAATGTCTAGAAAATATGCCAAAATATTATAGAATGCTTGAATTTTCTAAAAATTCTAAACATATTGTACAAAAATTAATTAAATTTGAAATTATTATTATATTGCTTGTATACCATATATCGTACTCATAACGCTTAATTAATGTCTTTAACAATAATTTATGATTATAATGAAGAGTAAAAATATATATTTGAGACATCAATGTTAATAACAATTTATAGTATGGAATATATTTAAAAACTGATGATAATAAAATGTTGAGATATTTACTGAACAATTACTAAACACAAATTCAAAATAATAATTACTTTAAGTCCAGGTGAATGAGCATAAAAACTTTCAGGACTCTGTGAATGATATAGTGCTCCATGACCAACAGCAGAACAAGGAGTACGTACAGTTAATTTACCACAGTCAAATAAATTACCAGAACGGTACCGATATTTTGCTGCTTCGTTCACTAACTAAAAATAAATGTTGTATAACAATTTATCAATGGGTATTATTATTAAGATTTAATTCAGGAACAACATTATTCAAATACTTGGTCTAATGCAGGAAACATGTAATCTGCAAATTGAATTTCTGCAATTGCTGTGGTTCCGGCTACAGCAAGACCAATTCCAAAACCAACAATACCTTGTTCGCAGAGTGGTGTATTAAAAACGCGGTCCTCGCCATATCGTTCACGCAGGCCACTAGTACATCTAAATACACCACCAAATCCTACGTCTTCGCCAAATACAACTAAAATATCAGTACACATACAATTTAATGTGCAAAAATACAATATGTATTATGAATCATAATCTATGATACAAAAAAAATTTATAAATTGATTTATATTGTTATTTATTTGGTGTATGACAAATTTGTGTTATAATATTAATATTATGATTATATAATGACCAAAACATATAAATTATACGATATTATCATCATTCAGGTATATTAATCTGACCTTATTGTAACTTTACTGTTTGTTGAAGGGAGAAAGGTAAAATTAAACTTTCAAAGCAAACATGACAAAATATTTTTGTTTATTTTAAACAATAAATAGATAGAAAAATAGTTACAAATTATTAATGAACCGATTATGTACAGATTCTCTCTGTACATGATTCTTTATCTTTTAACCCATTGACTTTTCTTAATTTTATACCTAACAACCTAATATAATATTCTATTAATTATACTCGTTAGTCAGAATCAAACCTTTTTCAGGATCAATCATATGTAATACAAAAGTTAATTGTGTATGATAAAATAATACCTGAAGTTAATAGATAATCTCAATCAAATATCTAATAAAAATGAATGTCAATTTTACATACAGGAAAAATAGCGTTGTATAATTTTTTATAATAGAATATATTAGTATGTTTTATTCATATATAGATTTATTCATCAAATAGTACTAATGAAACATAATACATTTATTACTTTGTTAGTAACATTATTTTCATTGAATGTTTTCTTTATATTAAGAACTAGAATATGTTATCTAGATTCTTTCTTATTGAATAATGATAAATAAATTGTTCTATTTATGAAAATAAAAATAATCACCCAGTTATCATAATTTATCTCTCTATACAAAAAGAAAATTGTAATAATTTGTTTGAAATATTAATAAAACTAAAAAAAATAGTACCAAGTAATTACAGCTTAAATATACAAGATTAAAAATTTATAATAAATTACCGCTGTTTGAATCTTTGCTGAGTACCAAATCCATGGCACTATTGATTGCCTGATACATATTCTTCTTACTAGTTTTACCTAAAATGTGTTAAACAATAAATATTAGAATAAAACCAATGTAAGTAATGATTTCATAAAAATACAATCTCACCGAGTTCTTCGGAAATCCGTTCAGGGTGATATACGAAATGAGACGAATGCCGTTTGAGACAGCCGCACAATATATTTTTGGTAGCATTGCAGACTAAAGAATATTTATTAATAACAGTGTGCATAATTACGTAATTTTTAAAAGGAACTTAATTATAATAGGTATTGTCTGATGAAAATCACTGTATTTGAATGTAAGCAAAAAAAAAAAATAGCTTAACTTGAATTATATAAAAGTAATAACAACTAATAACGATCCGACCGCTAGGCACCGTGATATACTTCTAGACGACCTGTGTCAGGTACTCAGATATGACTGCTATTAACTAAGATGCTATAAATTAAATTATAATCAACATTATTTCAACGTCCAGAACTCGAGTCACATGACCTCACGTGTAGCAGTGAGTAGTGAGTAGTGACGTACGCGTCGATAGTGTCGAGCGTTGGCATTAGGCAACTTTAGTAACTACCTACCTTAAATATATTAATCTGGGGAACTAGGTACCGTTTACCAAGTAATAAAAGACCAAGTGAACAATATCAGGCCTCGTACTTCGTAATAACTCTAATTCTAGAGCAACAGCCAATGGCTTATTTTTACAATATAACATTTTTTACTCGATGGCCAGACGAACAAATAAAACTGTACCTACGTGGCTACATTTTAATATTTACAATATTTTACGTTTTAGTATATTACAGTATTTCACAGTTTTGACTATGGTCTATAATGTATTTGAATTTTGAGTATACACAAATACTCAATACTGTAGTTTGTAAATTTGGCACGTGAATAGCCATTGATCATTATGTAGTCGCATAAGACATGGACGATGGGCAGACTACCTAAGTTAATTACTATATGTAGTGGGAAGTATTTAGGTACCTAGTAATAGTAAATAAAATGTTAATAGTAATATACCTAGTATTAAATTAAATATTATTAATGGCTCTAGTCGAGCATAGATTTAAAAAACGAAATAAAAATTTGAACAAGAATTTCAAATTTGAATCGCTTATCAGTTGTATCACTCAGACCCATATATTCATTTGATTATCATTCATTTGTTGCACGGCGCACGTGTGTATAGTCCACTACTGTACTGTCTGTACTACTGTCTGGTCTGTGTATTCCTATTTCATTTTCACCGTATTTTATTAATATTTGTATGTACGATTACTGTGCGACGTCTGAAGACCCTCGAATTTCAGTATGTCATGTCACCTCGCAAAAAATCTCCTGAGAAAAGTCCAGTCCACCAAGTCGGCATCAGACAACTATGATGTGCGCAAGATGCCAGTACCGTCGCATAGACTCACGCCGGTAAAGGAACACTGGTTAAAGATCTATTGATCTATACGCCCGTCATCGATCACCTTCGACTGGACATTAGGTTCAACGTCAAATCTAGAAACGTGGAAATCAGAAATCTCGTTGCTGACAACGAGATCGGCTCACAGCATTTGCAGAAGGTCGCAGACTTTGTCAAGACGTTTGTCTACAGGTTTGAAGTGGAAGTCGCGCTGGCGTTGATAAGACTGGACAATCTGTTTGTCGAATCTATTGAAGTATGTATCTCTAATATATTATTATATATTTATACTCAACTATAGTATCATTCATTAACTTCAAAGTTAACATTTGTCACCCATCTAAAAGGTGTAGAATTTAGGCATAATATTGTATCCTATTAAGCGTTAATATTCACAAGTCACAACAGGAAAATAATGTATATTTTTAAATTTTAATGCTTTTTTTTTGTTAATTCTCAAAAGAGATAATTTAGCTAAGAACCAGTTTAAGGTTTAGATTGTTTATTATAATCTGCTGGTCCTACCAGATTGATTTTTATAATCGCCACACCTATTACCTATTGTTGTTTTAGAAAAGATTATTTGATACTTAATTTTATAATCTTTTAAATCAATCTTTAACATCACATGATTTGGATACAATATATTTAAATTGTTGATACACATTACTAATTATATCCCAAGTATATTTGAGAAGTGAAATTGGACAGCTGTCTTTCCCCTCATCTATTGGTTGCACACTAATATCTTAAATCCATAAAAATTATCTTAAGTTAAACTATAGATAGATATTTTGAAAATGAATAAAACTTGTTGATTGATCTTGTGGGGAGAATTTTTAGATTTTTTTCATTTAAAAAATAATTTTTAACCCTATTGGCGAATATAAATTTAATATTTTTAATATATTTCTATATTTTGAATTGATGTTCCAATCTTTTTTTTAATTTAGGTGAAAGACGTAAAAACATTAAAAGGAAATCCTTTATCACGTGCAATTGGGCGATTAGCTGGAAAAAGAGGTCAGAGAAAGTTTACTATCAAAAATGTTGCAAACACCAGAATAGTATTGGCAGACTCAAAAATTCATATATTAGGATCATTACAAAATATACAAGTAGCTATGAGAGATATTTGTAATTTTATTCTTGGATCTCCGCCTTCTAAAGTCTATGAACAATTACAACAACTCGCTAAGAGTAAAGTTTTATAAAATTGTATATTTTAAAATTAAAATAACAAGTTATGACATGTATAATTTATTTTTTAATAAAGTTTAATTTAATTACATACAAGCTGTTTTTGACACCAGTTACATTGTGCCATCTGCCAAATCTATGTTCATTGCCAGTAACCACAATCAATCGACTACCATCGTTAGTGAATACAAGTCCATTTATAAAACCTTTGATAGGAACATTGAATAATGGTAATAATGACTTAAAGTTATTTGAACACCTCCAAAATTTGATAATTCCATTGTTGCTTCCAGACACTATCAGGTCTGAATTCTCTAAAGCTCCAACTGCAGATACCCAGTTGGGTTGACCGTTAGTATTGTTAATTCCATGTGCGTTTTCAACATTACACAACGGTTTTTTTTTTCAATGTTCCCCAAATACTGACGCTTCCATTATCGCTGCCAGTGACAAAATGGGCACTATCAATTTTTTGAACAGTATCTATTGAACCACCTGTTCCATTGAATATCAACTGTGTTTCATCCTGTATCTTCCATACTCTAACCATATTCTCCAAGCCTCCAGCTGTGACTAAACGATCCTTTTGTAACATGTCCATGTTGGTAACTTCATTTTGATGGCCAAAAAGTGTTTCTACATAACACATATCAACAAGATTCCAAACTTTGACACTTTTATCTTTTGAGCAACTGAATAGTTGGTTAGATTCATTACAAATTTTCAAGCCAGTAACACCATCTTTGTGGCCTGTCAACGATCCAATATAGTCTAATGTGATTGGATTTCGGACCACAATAAGACCTGAATTGTCTCCAGACGCTAAATAATTATCTGAAACGGCAAGAGATAAGACAGGATAATTGTGGTGCGTCGGATTATATTGAGGTTTTTTGCGATTATAACTCAGAGATTTGTGTACTTTACAGGTTTCTAAGTCCCATTGTATTATGGAAGAATCTTTTGAACAGGAATATGCATACTTATCATTAGATGATATAACAGTGCAAGTAATAGCCTTGACGTGGTTTCTGTTTCGCAACTCAACAATGTCAGTTGAAGTCGACAAACTGTCGGCCAATTTTGTTTTTAATTGCCCTTTCTGATCGAGGACGTCGTCTTTTAAACGTTTTAAAACATTTTTGTTCAATTGTTCATCATCTTCATCCTCTAAACGCCGACGCTCTTCATCCTCAATCTCACTCAAAAACTTCTTGGCGAGTTGAACTTTTTTCTCACTCGCTGTAATATACTTTTCACCATCCGATTCGGACGAATATGGTTGTTGATCATCGTGGTCAGACTCGCTAGAATCGGATGAGATCTCGTCGTCAGCTTGATTTTGCGTCTTTTTTTTCTTAATGTTGTTGTTAGTGATGCGCACCGGTGGTTTTTTACGTTTCGAAACATTTTTACGAATGAAAAACGACATTATATTCAATAGAAAAACAAACGTGCAAAATAATATGCAATTAAATAATAAATATATATACACGAAGTACACAACACGAACGCATGTGACTAAAATTCAAACCATCTTACGAATGAATGAGTGATAAGTATAGTGATAAAAAAAAATTAAGGTTATGTCATGGAGTAGAAATTTAACGAAAAATGGCTTTGCTGAGGAGTACTGCTGGTAGGCGTCAACAAACACGAATAAATTTATCAACTCAATACCAGATTCCGAACCTCAACTCTCAGGCCCTGTTTAAAGGTCGGCAGACGCATTGTTTTATGATTTACAGATCATACACTAGACACTTAGACATCTCGTAATTCGTTTCTCAGTAGTCAACAACTTAAGTGACGATCGTACTTAATGACCGATACCGTTATCGCATAGGTAAGTTTCTTGTAAAGTATATTATTATTGAATCATATCCATGGACAATCATTAACTGCAATGTACGTTTAAACTTCAAATAATAATAAACACACGACTATTTCAGTTTTTCTTTCTAAAACTCGTGACAGGCTGTTCACGATTTAGTGTTGATTGAAAATATGAGCTCTAACATGGGCGTCAATAACTACATGAATATGTTTGTACAACCTCAGAACGGTGATACTTCACTAAGTAAACGTGAATCGTCTAGTAAGTTCATGAATAATATATCTTATATAAAGTCAATTGCACTTAGTAAACAATTTGTATGATTTTTTAGGTTCTGATGCTAATGACCGTAAGCGTAAGAAGAAGTCGAGATGGGGTGGAAGTGACTTGGAGAAAACATTTATACCAGGCATGCCCACAGTACTACCTCATAATCTCACTAAAGAACAAGAGGAAGCTTATATTTGTAAGTCAATATTTTTTTGTATAACATTAATTAAAATAATTTTTCTAAATTAATTTAATATGTGCATGACATAACATTAATAGGTAATATATTTAAAAAAAAAAAAAACTGAAAAAAATGTTTTTTGTTGAATATGTTTTTTATTCTAAAACATTAAGTCATGGTGAATGAATTTAAATAATCCAGTATTGTCCGGGTATGTATGGGCAAACAAGCAATATTAAGTAACTCATTGGAAAGTTCATTTTTATATTGTATTATTGTAATATGAGGATTATTTTTTTGTTTTTAGTGAAATATTTAGCTGAGAAATATCTACCAAACTGTTACAATGATTTAAACATATGGCATTATTGTTGTTATTTACCTTGTCTTATATAATACATTAATACTTTATAAGCTATAGTATAGCTATAAACTTATTTGATGTAATCCAACTAGTTCATGTGTATTAAACTTCAATTTAAAGTTTGATATTCATTTAAAACCATAATAATTATAATATTTATTTAAATAAGGCTAATATGTTCAGTTATTTATTCTTTTTTAAGATTTTGAGAAATAAAATACGAGTAATATGCTCAATCTATGTACATACAATAATTATGTACTCAAAATTATGGAATAGAATTCATTTTTTTCTTTACAGTGCACTGACTACTATCTACCTAACCCGATGTACAAGAATATGAAAGGATTTGTATATTTTTGGGTTTAGGTAATAATATAACTAGAACATATTCAATGTTTTTAATTTGTTATTACTTTATTTTTATTTGGGCATGGTAGTTTATAAAAACTTGCATGTTCCAAAACCAAATATTTTAATCATAATTTAAACTCTTATGTTCAAATCTATTCTGTAAAAATGATTATCCCTTATTATTTATAATCTTTAATATTATTTATCTAAATTAAATATTAAGTGTATAATAGTATAAAAAAAAAAAAATAATATATTATCTTTTTTTTATGCTCTTATAAACTTATTACATTTACTATAGTTTACTTATTGTTTAGCTTCTGAATTTTTCGTAATATTTGATGTATTCATTTTTATTATATGCTTACATCTAATCTATTTTAATTCTTATTTTATTAAGATTAATATATTTTTGTCTCAATATAGGTAAATTAAAACTATTTCGTCCTTGCATGAAAACTTAGAAAAATTATGGATGTTGTACATATACAATTTAATTAATATCTAAATCTTAAAAATTAATTAAAATAATTTTTTTAATTATTAGTATCATTAAATAACAATTAAAAAAAAGTTTAAATATGGTGCTGAATAAATATGATGATGAAATATTTTATTTAACTGTAATTTAAATATTTGTTATAAAATATTTTATGAGTTATATTAATCGTTATGTACTAATTTCCGGGCGTTTTTGCCCTATTCTAACCCGTTTACATTTTAGTACAACTACAAATAGAAGAAATTGGACGCAAGCTGAGGACAGGAGAACTGGGCATTCCATCTAATCCTGAAGAAAGGTTTGACTGATTTGGAAATCCATCAACTATTATTTAGCACTACTACTATCGATACATTATACGGTTTGGTCTAATCATAATATTGACATTTATAATACTATTTGTTTTGTTTTCAGTAGAGAATCACAAAGAAATTCCTAAAGGGATTATTTTAAGATTAGGGTTAATAATTAACCACGGAAAGTTCCACTACTTTAATTTTACATTTAAAATGCAAAATCATTACTATTGTGATTTTTTTTAATATTTTCTATTAAATTATAGATGGTACTTAATAGTTAATACTTCAGTTTATTGTTTCAAATAATGAAGAAATAATTTTATAAAAATGATATGTGGAACCTTCCTTCAGTCATGAATTAATTAAATTAATATTTCATTAATTTTGTTAGGTGATTAATTAATTTTTCCTAAACAGGCATAATATGTTTAATTTTAAGTTTAATTTACGATTTTCATTAATATTTTTATCTAGCATTTATATTTTAATTTTTGAAGTTGAATCGTGTTCTTCCAGTGGATGCTAATCTAAAAATTTTCATATCTAAATATGATGAACATTCATTTTATAATTTGATATATTATATAATGTCTACGTGACCTTAAACATTTTTATTTTTCATTAAGACTATACATTTAGAGCTAAATTATTAGATACCAAGAAAGAATCACCAATATTGTTTCAGATCACCTTCGCCAGAACCCATTTATAGCAGTGATGGTAAGCGAATGAATACTAGAGAATATCGAACTCGTAAAAAGTTGGAAGAAGAACGTCATAGACTTATTCAACGCATGGCAACAATAAATCCTACATTTAAACCTCCTGCTGATTATAAGTAAATATTAATACTAAAATTTCAAATAAATGCTGAAAAACTAATAATTATAAATTCTAAATTCCAGGCCTCCTGTTATTCGTGTTAGTGATAAAGTAATGATACCTCAAGATGAACATCCTGATATCAATTTTGTGGGTCTTTTAATAGGACCACGTGGAAATACATTAAAATGTTGGTTAAAATTAATTCATTTACTATTAAAATGTCATCTAATACTTATGCATTTTCTAGCAATGGAAAAAGAGACTGGTGCAAAAATTATTATCCGTGGTAAAGGTTCAGTCAAAGAAGGAAAAGTTGCCCGTAAAGATGGACAACCACTACCAGGAGAAGATGAGCCATTACATGCTTATGTAACTGGAAACAATCCTGAATATGTTCAAAAAGCTGTGAACAAAGTATTTTTTTATACACTTGGTTACTATTTAATTACATATTTATATAATATATTATTTGTAGATTAAAGAAATTATAAAACAAGGTGTAGAAGTTCCAGAAGGACAAAATGATTTAAGGCGCATGCAACTTAGAGAACTTGCTTTATTGAATGGTACACTGAGAGAAAATGATGGACCTAGGTGTTCTAACTGTGGTGCTGCTGATCATAAATCTTGGATGGTGAGTATAACGAGTTGCTATAATTCTGTAGAAATTATAATTAAGTGTTTTTAATGCAAATTATAACTAAAAATCATTTTCCAATTAAATATAAATTATAATAATGACTAAATTCATAAATATGTTCTATATAATATTATATACTACTTAATCTATATTTGGACCTAACTTTTTAGCACAGAATTATTAATATCAATTATATATAATTAGTAGATTGTTATTATATTTCAAATAATATTATGAAAACTAAAAAATACTCATATTAATTATATAATTAAGTTTGCTATTGTATTTATTTTGTTTTTAGTGTCAAGATAAACCTAATGTTACAAACAGTATATTATGTACTCAATGTGGTGGAGCTGGACATATTGCAAAAGATTGTAGAATGAAAAATACAGGTGGTGCTAGTTTTCCAGTTAATCAGGATAAGAATAAAATTGATGAAGAATATATGTCTCTGATGGCTGAACTTGGTGAAGGTCCACCGCCACCAAAACATAATGATGATAATTCCATGCGTCCTTCTATTGGGAACAGTAATGGAGGTTTATTTAATAAACCTCAACCATTAAAACCACTTATGTCAATACCGCCACCTCATTCAATACCAAATTCATTGCCTCCACCGCCCTGGTCAAATCAACCAATGAATGGAGCACCCATGCCTCCTCCTGGAATAAATGTTCCACCTCCCTGGCAAATGCCACCACCATCAAATCAACAGTATTCTAACATTCCACCACCACCACCAGCTAATCAAAACTTTCAACAACAGATGCCATGGGCCATGCCACCACCTCCACCACCTCCCAACCAACCAACATCTATGCCACCTCCATGGCAACAGGGTCCACCACCTAATCCTCCTGCTCCAACAACTGTATCTGGTATGTGGCCTCCACCAACTCAACCATGGCCAAGCCAACAACAACAACAAACAAAAGTTCCACCCTCAATGAATCCTCCAACTATGATGATGCCACCCCCTGATTTACAAACACTATTAGCTGTTCCACCTCCGCCGCCACCACCTCCTCCTTCAAATTAAATAACAACAAGAATTATATAAATGAATTAAATAGAGTTCTCTTTTCGCTTGTAGTCAAAACATTCTGTTTATTACAAGTATTTTCTCAAAAACCATTTTGTAAAATAATTTTTATATTTTGTTTTTACATTTATTTATGAATAAAGATTAGTACGACCAATTTTGGGATTTTGGGAATTTTCAGTTTAACAGTTTTTTCTCTTATGTACCATGTATATTTGAAATTCAATAAAACAATTTTTAAGAGTGAATGGCTTAATTTTATTTGACTATTATTGTAGTTTCAAAGTAACCTTAAATATTTATATTTATTGATAATTATAAACTATTAAACACAAAATGCAAGAACTATTTCAAATTAATCAATCATAGATGCGTAGTAAAAGGTAGCAAAGAAAAAAGTATGTACATTTTAATAGTTTCTAAATTATGATTAATATGTTAAGATACAAATATAGTAATGTACCATCAATACGGGTGAAATGAATACGATTTTGATCTTTCCCAGGCTTCTACAACTTCAATACTAATTTTTTAAATTTGAAAAAATCTAGTATATGAGCACAGTAATGACTGCATTTACATTAAAAAAAATGAAATTTAACCATAATTCGGTTAAAAGAATAAATAAAAATGGATGTTCCAAGTCACATTTATAAACATGATCAGTCTAATCAATTTTAGATAATATTAAAAAAAAAAAACTTATCTATGGATATAAGCAGGGTCGCAAGGGCGTATTTAGAAATGTCTTATGGAGAAGGCACCTTAGATCGTAAATGATCTAAGAAAGGCACAAACAAAAAGTTCAAATTTGCGTACATGTGGCGTAGAATTGTAAAATATCTCATATTATAAAAAAATAAGGTGAATGAGGGGGAGCACAGGTCCCTCCCTTAAATACGCCCCTGGATATAAGCATGACGGGTGAACAGCATTTAAAATTTAAATTCAAACGTTGTGTTTACTCGTAACCGCGTTCGTTATCAATTTATCATTCAAGTTTATGACGTCATACCAAACACTCTTTTTACATAACCCATACGAAAACTGAACTTGTAAAAAACGTGATAACTGATGGCATATCAACAAATATTTTAATCCGAATAATAAAAATAATAAATCATAAACATAAACTATAAAACATTAATATTTCAAACAAACGGAAGATAGAATACTTTTTTTTTTAAATAAACAATATTTTTCTATAGTTATATTATTATATATATTTTAAGCCTTAGGTAAAAAAACGAATCACTAATTTCCGAAAGACGAAAGTCGCAATGTTTTTGGAAGATGTTGTTTTGTTCTATGACGATATGCGACCGCGTTGACAAAAGCTATTCTTGAAAAATACTAAATAATAATTCGGTTTATGCTATTATGAGTATGATTATTAACTAGTTACAGTCATGACGGTTAATTTAAACGTGTCGCACAAAGTGTTCCAAGCATTGCTTAACGTTGATATACAAGAACTATGCAAGTTGTCAGCAAAAGACATCCGTCCAGTATTACCATGTCTGGTTCGAATGAGCTTAATATCATCGGCGGACAACATGGCAGATTATGCCGATGGCAAGAAGGATATACTTACACTGTTGTCGGGAATAGAACTTGTCAATTCCATTGTTGCACTGTTGTCAATTGATTTTCACTCATTAGAAATAGATGTTAAAAAAGAACAAATATTAAGGTAAAGTTAAAAATGGCTCTTTACTTTAAACACAATTTTGTTTAATGTATTAATTGTGCATATTTATTTTAGACAAAAATTGGGTAGTACTCAGGCCGATAGTGTTCTTATTCATTCGCTACAAAATCCATTGTCCTTGGAATTTGAGAGAAGTGACTCTACTCGGCGGTTGAGACTTGTTTTGAGTGAAATCCTATATATTTCTTCACAGGTATAACAATTAAAATAATAAATAAATGTAAAAAAGATATTATTGTTTGATTTTCATCATGTATAAAGATTCAAGAACACCGTGAAAAACAACATGCATTACAAACTTCAATAAATTCAGAATTTTATATCAAGCAGTCAGATTTATTTGATTACCCAGTCTACATACCAGAAGTTTGTGATGTATTAAATATTGCTCTTTCTGAATTACCAGCTATACTTACAGTTCAAGATATTGCAGAAGTGTTGCTTCATGTTAAACATGGTCCAATTTTCATTTGTTGGATTGTAGCTAATTTTCCTGATTGTTTTTATGATGGTAATATTGAAAATGAATTTGTTTTAAAATAGCTTAACATTATAAAACTCTTTTAGTTTGTACAAGCTTAATACAAAACTCAGAAAGATATGAAGAAGAAAATGGCGGTAGTCGTATTCGAATGGAAGTCTTAACCCAGTTAAGTGCTATGTATCCACCTGCTGCACTTGTGATTCGTGCTAAATGTGTAAGCTCATTTTTTTTTAATAGTCAATTGCTTCTGAGCCTCTGTTAAAAAAGAGGTGTTTTCATGTTAGAATTTCTATGTAATTACTAATTCTTAAACAGATTATCATGATTACTATGTTTTCTGAATTTATTCTTTATCACAATTATTATTTTTAATTGTTCTTTATAATGGGTGTCTTCGCGGTGATTATGTGGGGTTATGGACATAAATTGTACATTTTAAAATTCTCATAACTTGTTTTAAGATTAAAAATCAAAAAAAATCTAATCAACATATCTAAGATGATATTCTTAACATTTATGATAGGTTAACTCACTCTAATATTAAAAATAACAGTAAAACAAATTCTGTTGAACATTAATTTGTCCATATTATATGTTCGTTAGTAAGATAGAGACTAAATAAGTATATATAATATGCTCTCTATCTTTTCATAAATGTTGCTAACAATTTATTAATTTACACAAATACAATGTTACTTTTTAAGCAGTGCATCACTGCTAATCGTTGAAACATAATATTATTCTCCTTAGAAATGGTCCAACATAAATTTTTCTCTCATAACTGATTGTCAGTTATTAATTAATTTTAAAAACAAGATAACAGTATTGAGTCATTAACACTATTCAACTATGACACTTGGTCTTGATACAATTTTTCAAATTTTTTTGATTTAAAAAAGTAAATAATACTTGTGTCCTTAATAAAAATGAGCCTTAATCATTGTGGGATTGTGATAAACATATATTAAAAAAGTAAATAATTTATATTTTCTAATTTTTTATAATATGTTTATTCATAGGTTGAACTTAGTAAAATGCCTGCATTAACTATCATGTTGACATTAGAAAATAAAATTTCCAAAGTTTCATATCTGAATAATGTACAAAGTAATAATGACCTTGTGACATTCATTTCTGGCTTATTACTTGGAAATGACCCACAGGCTAGAAGTTGGTTTTCTCTTTTTATCCGACAGAAGGTGAGTAATAATTATAAATCTATAATATTATTTTAATTATTTAAATTATTTTATTTAGAGAACAAAAGATTCTGTGAATTTTGCTGTTCAAAATATGCGTGACGAGTTATTATTACAATTACAAAACTTATTGAAAAATGTTAAAGACAACACTTTACCCAACACAAGTGTTGTAGAATCTACTGTACTACTTAGACTTTATTGTGCATTGAAAGGAATAGCTGGTATCAAGTATGTGTTAAGCTTAGTTTTAAAAATTTAGCAAATTATATTAATTTCCAGATTATATTCTTTGGTAGATTTCAGGAAGAAGAAATCACTTCTCTCATGTCCTTAGCTACATGTTATCCACCTTCTACACCAGAAGGTGTTAGGTTTGTCACAATTTCATTGTGTATAATGATATGCTGCAATACTTTACTTGCTAGTTCAGAAAATGAAGCTAAATGTGTGCAATGGTTAAAAAGATTAGCAGGAAGCGAGTCACCTTTCTTTGGAAAGTAATATTTTATTAATTATGCTTTAAGTAACATGTACTTATTCAAAGTTTTACAAAATTAAAAGTTATTTACATTTACCTTAGGCCAACTGACACAACTGCAAGTTTTGGAGAAATGTTACTGTTGATGGCTATACATTTCCATAGTAGCCAACTAACTTGGATTTGTGATCATATGTGTAATACGTTAGGAATGAGAATAAATATCAGACAAAGCACAATGGGAAAAATGAAACAAATTTTCACTCAAGATGTATTTCCTGAACAAGTAAGTCTCTTACTATCTATTAATAATTTATCTAAAAGACTAATTTATTATTTTAATATAAGGTTGTAGCTTCTAGAAGTGTTAATATACCTGTCACTCCAAATCTAAATGCCAATATGTCTGGATTTTTGCCAATTCACTGTGTTTTACAGTTATTAAAAAGCCAAGCTTTTACAAAACATCGGGTTAACATTAAAACGTGGATATACAAGTATGCATGTTATAAAATATAACTAATAATTTAAAACTAACACCAATTTAATTTATTTTGTTTTCTAGTCAAATTTGCGCTAGTGTTTCGCCATTACATCCATTATTACCTTCTTTAATTGAAGCTTATGTCACTTCTATATTAGTGGTACCAAATAAAGCTACACAAGAATTAGCCGTTAATCAGCCAATTACAGAAGAAGAAATTTTAAAGGTTTTTGGTGATAAGGTATTAGACCAAACTGGTAATGAGAATTTTACAGCTCATCTCCTATTGCTGTATTATTTACTTTTATACGAGGAAAACAGTATGTCTTTGGCTTCTCAGCCCAATAGATTACAGTTAGTTGGACTGATCAGGTACAAAACTGAATTCTTGGCTGACATCCCTATTCGATATATAGTTCAACAAGCAGAAAAAGAGCATCCGTATTCTAGTTTGTTTTCTACTCTATTAAGACTTTTGGCCACACATTTTCCTCATTTGTCTCTAGTTGAGGACTGGATGGAAGATACAACATCAGAAAGTCAATTCGTATTGCAACACAAAGCTAAAAATATTACAACAGAAATGATAGAAAGTGGTATGGTAAAATCATTTATTTTTAATTTTTATTAACAATCACTTAAAACCTTTTTTAAATTAAACACGGTTTTAGGTTTAAGCATGATGGTTGAACGCCCTGAAAGAGCTGGAATTGTATTGAAAAGATTGTATGCTGAACGTCCAATTAAAATTTGGCCATTTGCACCGACCATATTAAAATTTCTGCCAAACACATTAGATTCTAACGTTTCAAGATATATTCAAGGTAAAATATTGTTGATTATTCGGAATTTATAAAGAATAATAATAGGGCTGGTATGGTCATATAGTATAAGACTACCGCCTTGATGACAGATGTACACCAAACTAGGTGTTTGGGTCTATCCAAAAAAAAATATATATATTAAATAGTTTTTATTTTCAGAATTATATAAAAAAGTTTGGTTAAGACTTAATACAGTTTTGCCTCGCAGTTTGTGGGCACTTACTATTAAAGCTTTACAGCATAACAATGGAGCAAGTGCATTGAAAGAGGAAAATTTAATTCAGGACCCTTTACAAGTTTTGCAATGTGATGCCAGAGTTTATAGGTAAAATATAAATTAAGTTTTACTTCAATTTTTATTATAAATGCCATTTGTTCAATTCAGGTGTCCGACAGTTTTGAGTATTGTAATCCGAGTATTGCAATCATCATTAGCAGCTTCAAGAAGTCATTTATCTCGTCTGGTCAATCAAAAAATATTTGCAACTGGGCAATTAACTCAAACTAATAATCGTGAAGAATACAAAAATGTGTTGACAGCTGCACAAGACAGTGCTGCAGTGCAACTTTTATTAGAGGCTTGTTTGGAAACTGAAGATGATCGAGTAAGCTTTTTTACATAAATATTTAGTTAAATTTTTGATGGATAATTTATTTTTAATTTACTCATACTTTTACTAGTAGAGAATCAAAATAATAATTTTAAAATTTTAAATAATTCTTATTTTGAATGCAATATTACTCTTGTTAATTTAATTTCTGATAATAACTATTGATATATTATTCATTTTAGAATGAAATGTATTAACTAAAATATAAATTATTTGTCTTCAAAAAATGTCATTTTAGATTTAAATCATAGCAAGTTTTCAAAATTATTTTCTTATTTTTAATATTTTATTTAGGTACTTTTATTTTTAATAGATCTTAACAATTGTTGAGTATGAGTTCTGACTTAAGTATTTGACAAATTTTAAAATATATTATCAGTTTTAAATTTAAAATACAAAATTTCATTCTAGTATGCACTAAGGTTAACATATTGAGAAATATGATACATATTGTCAATTTATTTTATTTGTACCTATTTACTAAAAATCACATTTTAATAATTAAATGCTGAAAAAAAATTATTCTTCCATTTAATTTATAAATGATTCTGGATTAAAAGAAAAATCCTTTATTATATTGTAATAATTAAACAATTATTTATTTTTAAGAAATCATTTTCTAACATGATGACATTGAGAGAAGTAAGAGGTGTCGTTTGTTCATTTTTACATCAAATGTTTATTGCTGATCCTCCACTTGCAAAATTAGTGCACTTCCAGGTATTTATACATTTTTATATATATTTCATAATACTAAATATTTTTATAGATCTTATACATAATTTGTTTTTTTATTTTCAGGGATATCCTAGAGAATTACTTCCAGTTACCTGTCTAGGAATTCCATCCATGCATATTTGTCTAGATTTTATTGCAGAACTTTTAAGCCAACCAGATTTCCAAAAACAGATATTTGCTATTGATCTTATTTCAAATATTTCCCAACAATATCCATTACCAAAATCATTAAGCTTAGCACGTTTAGCCATTAACACAATGTACACCTTTCTGTCAGGTAATATCAAAAAAATATTATCATGGTCCTATTAAATTTTTGAATAATTAATAATTATCACTGTTTTATTACAGTATTAACACAAGAAGACCGCCGTGAACTCTATATGCCTACATTACCAGCATTAGTCAGAATATGTCAAGTATTTCCCACTCTTAGCGAAGACTGTATAACATTCTTAAATCAACTAGGCCGCATGTGCGTGTCAGTTACATCTGTACGTTCGGATATATTTTTACTACCTGCTGCAGCCCAAAGGAGTGAAGAAATGGAGGGACCAAAACTTAGAATGCGACGAGTTCCGAAACCAGATATCTTTGACGAGCGCACAGATATTGCGGTAGCTAATAAGTTATTTGCTCAACAGGTTGAACTAACTGTTAAAGAAATATTACAGAATTGTTTGGAAAACAATGCAAGTGCTTGACTAGTTTTAAAGATGCCTTTGTAACAATAAAATAATAGTGCAAATAAAATTGATGTCTTTAAAAAGTATTATGCGCTATAAAAATTACTATATCTACTTAGCAGTATTTATATATAATTTTAAATTCCAAGAGTATCGATGAATGTATTGGTTTTATAATATGTTAATAAATAAAAAAACAATTTTTGTATGAAGACAGTATAGCTGAGAAATGTTTCAATCTTCAACAATGAGATATCTGGGAACAAACTGGATTAAGTATTTTCTTTTGGGGAGGTAAAATGCAAAAATGTTCAACACATATAATATGTCCCAAAAGTCCAGTATCACCCTAGTATTTCTGTGTTAAATCAATATATTTAAATGCGGTTTTTTTTATAGTAATAAATAATAATTAATAAGTATAAAAATTTTGATTGAATGGCATAAAATTAAATTTTTTTATGCAATTAAGTTTTTTAAATTTTCAAGATAGCAATTTTGTTTATCTTATTTTTTAAAACAGCTTAAATTATATCTTTTTAAGCTAATTATGATTTATGAGTGTATAAAATGTTAAAATTCAATAATGCATAAAACTCGCTTAAAAATTAAAAAATTGTAAAAAACCAATAAGAATATTATTTGGTACTGGTTTGTTATTGTGAGTGAAAACTTTACAGCCCCGCCACTCAGGTTTGTTATCTCCCCACCATCCTTAATAATAATAAATACACAGATTTAAAATATAATTAAGTTAATCATAGATACAATTTTGTGGATCTTAAGAGGACGTCACACCCGCATATGTTGTCTCCGTCTTACACACATATGACATAGTGAATTTTTGTTCACCAGTTTTAATAGTGTGCTTTTAGTTTTGATATTAGAGTGAATTGACCTATTATCAAACTTTTAGGTAAGAACATTATCTGTGTTCTCGCGTTGGCTTTTTACGATATTTTAATTTTTAAGTGAGTTATGCGTAGTATAGCGTATGAAAAATATAAATATTTGAAAATGCTCATAACTCATTTAAAAATTAAAATATCGTAAAAAACCAACGAGAGAACATAAATAATGTTCTTACCTAAAAGTTTGATAATAGGTCAATTCACTCTAATAACAAAACTAAAAGCACACTATTAAAACTGGTGAACGAAAATTTACTATGTCGTATGTTCGTAAGACGAGGACAACACATGCGAGTGCGATGTCCTCTTAACTCAGGAGCCCACACACAAAATGTTGAAAGAATATAGGGGTTCAGCCTAATGGGGTGACAAAAAATGTAAGAATAGACAGAAATTTTTAAGACTTGTACATGGCTAAATTTATGTGACGATCAAAACTAAATAATAGTGAACTGTTTAGACACAATTTGGGGGGTACTTGGGTGTGCTAAGCATCACCAATTTTGAAATTAGTACCCCTAAATTGTTTCATGTTAATTTAGATTTTAATAGTAACAGATATCCATAACCTTAAAAATAACAAAATAGGATAGAGGAGCTTTAGCACCTTGATTTATAAGACAAAATTCTACTGATATAAATAATGGTTTAAGTATTATTTTTAGTATTTAATGAATAATTATTATTATTTACATATTTTTACATTAATATTTTAATTTTAATATTGTGCTACATTTACGTTTCTGTTAAATTTTGATCATTATCATCATCATCATTATCACTAGTAGAGTCACTTTCATTAACATTGTTCGCAGTATTATTCTTCTTAGACATCTTACACTTTTCTCTTAAAACCTTTTTTCTTTTTAATCTCTTTGCTCTTTTCTTAGCTGTACGTCCTTCAGCCATTTGTTTGTTTTCTAATATTTTTTGACGATACGCTTCTTCCAAAAGTTCCTTTTAAAAAAAATTAAACAAATAATATTAATACATTTAAATCATTTAACACAAATTAATTTTAATAAAATGTCTTACTTTTTCTGCCTTTACTTGTATATGCTTTTGTCTAGCATATTCTTTGCGTCTTAAGTGTCGATAAACATGAAACTCTCCACTGCCAGCTCCAGCACTTGATCCCATAACATTTCTTACAAATTCGGGGACATGAGGGGATTTTTTGTCAGATCGTGGCTCAGGTATATAAACAGGTTTATCCTAATCACATAGTAATCAGATTATTTAAATAATTTTCCAAATAAATATATTAACAATTATATAGGTATTTAATTTGTTTAAAACATTTTATTTTATTAATGATAACATTACTAATATACCTAATTTTGTTAGTAAACTTAATGTTTAATTTATGTACATTTTCCAAAAATTAATTAAACTCCTCATATTATCCAATTTATCATTATTATTAACAGTAAAACAAACATATTAATCAAATCAACAAGTAGAATACTTTAAAAATGTATTCTTAGTTAATTTCAAAAAACCAAACATGCACATGCTGCACTAGCATGTTTGAATTGCCCATGAAACACAAATTACACAATACTCAAGGTAAGTAAACTTAAATAGAAATATACTGATCACTATAACCAATCTTCTATGTCTTAATCAAGTCAAGTTAGCCATAACTGATTTTCAAAACATATTTACCATGCATTTGCATAATTTGATCCCAGGTGTTAAAGTATTCAGCCTGAAGCAGTGAAGCTGAGTTATTAACTATAATATAATAAAACCATTTGCACTTACAGGATTCTTCATTAGTCTTTCGAGTTTCAAACGTTGTAAATCAGTAGCATTTTTTACTAATTTTCTTACTTCAGTTGTCTTGGAGCTACCATTTTCACCTTCTTCTGTCATTTTTACGTATTTAAATTTATACAATGAACAAATAATCTGATATCCGAATATTGCAAAAAATGAATAAAAATTTGTATATTATTTTAATACTAAGAATATAATATATATTAAATATAAATAATCATGGTGCAACGAATAATGATTAATATTATTATGTATTATTTAATATTTTGTGTATAAACAACGAACTTCTTACAAGATCTTCAATGACGTGATTGTAGTTCTTATCTTTTAGAATTTATCATTTTATCACATATTCATAAAGTGGTAAACTGGTAACATTGTTAACCACAATGACGCAAATTTAGTTGCTTGTGTATCACTTATAAGGAGTTAATAGTTAATAAATATATGAAACAATTCTAGTTTAGCTTCCATAAGTTCCAAAGGAAGTTTGAGCAACTTTTTTTTAAAGTACTACTAAATAAAGCATACAAAAACACATTTTGAAAAAAAAAATCGCTTGGGAGCTAAACTAGAATTATATCATATCTGGCCCGGCCCGCCTGACTGGACCGGGCCGGACTTTAAAAAAAATTAAAAAGGTCTGGATCGAGCTTTTTAAGGATTTTTTACATCTCGCCTGGGCATTTTTTGGTTTTTTTTTTGTATGACAAATATAATCATTATTTAAAATTAAAATGATAAGTTTACAGTTTGACGTTAGAATTATTACGAATAACAAATATTATGTAATTCGTGGAACGTGGGTACTGGCCACTGGGTTACCCCTCAGTGGCGCCGATCCCTATATCCAAGTATGGCGACTGCCATAGTGAATTATGTGGTGGGTATGTGGGTAGGTGGGTGAGTACTAGGTGCTGGGTAGGTGAGTAGGTGACACATAACTTGGTAAGATGTAAAATATATTATGAAAGTATTAAACTATTAAGCAGTTGTGAATTGTGATAGGCCGTAAATACAAGCCGTAGTCGGTAGACCGTTAATAACAATGCAGATAATACGATAATGATAGTGCGATGCGCTGTAAAATCCCAAATATATCTATTTTTAGATTGTGTTATAGATGTTTTTGTAATATCCGCTAGCTGGTTGTTTAGCTTTCCTTGTCAACACTTGACATGAATATTACTTATCAGTATCAAGTATCAACTATATATTATGTTAAATAAATACTAAATATGTTCTATTTCTATGTTCATTGTCCATTGCTCGTTGTTCACTGTCACACTTGTTGTACGTTGTATTTTTAAAGTTATTTACCGTATGTGATGAATAATTATAATTATTATTATTATTATTTTAATTATTGTAATTAAATTATGGATTCCACATCTACAAAACTAAGTATTTGTCATTGCGGCAAAAAAATGAGAAGCTTAAATTCACATAATTATAGGTTGCACATTAAATCATGCAAGCAACGCAAATTGTCTGAGACTAGTGTCAAAATCAGTATCTTTTTTAAGGTGAAAACTGTGGAATGTAAGTATAATTTTTATTTATTTTTAAAATCACTAAGCACTTAAATTTTTTGTGAAACAAAGTTATTTGTTTTTCATAAATTTTTAATACTTTTCTTAATATTTAAAAGTAGCTTTTTGGCTTTTGCCATCGTACCACCCTATTGTTATGCCACCGATACCATAATTTTCTAGAGATGATAATTATTATTTTCATAATTTGATAAATATAAGGTACTGTATTATTAAAAATGATAATTATGATACAAATGACTTGTATTTGAAATACAAATTAAAACAAATCTGTATTTATAAGACATTATCCATTTATAGTTAGTACTTATTATGAATTTACATATTATATTATTATGTTATTAAATATGAATTTTAACTTATCTAATACTGATCATCTCCTAAAACTAAATAATGTTAAATCTACTTATGTAGATTCCATAAATAATATCGTTTTGCATAAAGGTGATTTTTCCATCTTTCAAATAAATATTAGTAGTATTAGTGCTCATTTTAATGATCTAGCAATTTTACTAGGCTCAGTTGTAAGTTATTTTGATATTATCGTGTTATGTGAAACATGGCTTTTAAATGACTACCAATTTAAGTTAAATGGTTATAAAACTATAAATTCTTTAGGTATTTTTAACAAAAGTGATGGAGTCACAGTCTTAATTAGACAATCCATTAATGTATTACAAATTGAAAAGCAAATATTATTAAACTGTAATTCAATACAACTTATATTTCAAATAGACAAGTTAGTATTTTCAATGATTTGTATTTATAGATCTCCAAATGATAACTTGGAATTATTTCTTAAAAGCTTAGAATTAACTTTACCTCAAATTAATAAACGCTATAAAAATATTATTTACGGAGACATAAATATTGATATAATAAGAAACTCAAATATTAGCAATGAATATTTAAATATTATGGCGAGAAATGGATTTTTGCGTTGCATTGTACTGGAGTAACTAATCATTCAAAAACGTGCATTGATCATATTTTTGTTAGAAACATTGATTCTAATACAGTAATATCTAATATTTTAAGGTGTGATATAACTGACCATTATTCTACAATTTTAATTATATCCAATATTAATAATATCGAAATAGCATCGAATTGCTTGTTAAGAAATAACCTTATTGTTCATTCGTTAAAATGTAATTATCATCTTAGTGCAACTTGTACTTCTAAATGTATTATACTTGAAAAGGTAAATGAAATAAAATATCTTGGAATAATTGTTAACTGTAGATTTAAATGGGAAAGTCATATAAATTATATTAATAATACTTTACATAAATTTTTCTACTTCTTTAAAGAAGCTAGATACTTATTTAATAATTATTATAAAAGAATGATTTATCTTGCATATTTAGTTCAATCAATTTATTCTTATGGTATTTCTATTTGGGGAGGAGCCGCAAATAATGTTTTATCTAGGCTTATAGTTACTATTAATGGAATTGTTAAATTTTTATTAAATCTTCCCATGACAACTAGTACATCATCGATTTATAAGGGAATTAATGTAAAGCATTTAAAATGCATTTACAAATTATCGGTTTTAGTCGATTTATATAAACTTAAAATTTAATTACATTGCTAGATCACGAGCACAATACGAGATACAAACAAAATATTATTATACATACTTCTACCAAACCTTAACAAAGTATTTGGTCAACATAGTATATTTTACATGGGTTTGAAATTATGTCATTTACTAAATATTAATATAATCAACTTTAAAAATGTGTTATTATTTAAAAATTATGTAAAACATTTAGACCTATCTACTATCTAGTTTGTAATTGTTATAATTTATAATAATGCAACTATTTTTGTTTTTATCTTATTGTTAGTTAATTTATGCTATATTAACTTTATCTTAATTTGTTTGTTGGTATTTAAATTATTTATTATTAAACATTTATCCATTATGTATTCACTTTAAATAATAAGAACCGTGCCCCCAGCACAAGCTTCGCTTATAGAGGTGCTGCAAAATTCAACTCATATTTTTATAAATAATGTATATATCCTGTTGTTGCAATAAAGATTATTATTATTATAAAAAATATGATAATATTTTGTTTTATAAATAGATGCAACTAATGTGACTGATGACACTGTATCAGAATAACATAACTGTTTTTCAATGGATCAAAACAGCCAACAATGTAAAAGCTTTATTAATACCATCTAATTCATCTTCTGGTAGGTACAATTTAATTTAATCAAATTGAAAACAAATTATATTTTAAAAAGGTATTTAAAATATATATTTTTTTTTCATGAATAATAATACCTAATGTGATTGATGACACTGTATTGTATGAACATGGTTGTTCTTCATTTGATCAAAATATTAAAACAGTTAACAATTTAGAAGCTTTATTAATATCATCTAGTTCATCTTCGGGTAGGTAGAATTTAATTTAATGAAACTTCAAAACAAAAGGTATTTAAAATATTTTTTTTTTTTCACGAATAGATACACCTAATGTGATTAATGACACCAGTGGCGTAGCCAGGAATTACCTGAGGGGGGGGGGGTTAATGACTTTTTTTTTCTCACCTCTAAAATATATTGTTCAGGAGTGGTAAAACCAAATGCGCTAAAATGTACCGAGTTATACGTTTATATACGCTTATTTAATAATAAATTTATTTTTGATTAACTGAAGCTGAATAATTATATTTATTTATGTTAATATTAAACACGCAATACACACTTATTGACTTATTATTACAAACAAGTAAAAATATAAAATAAAAAAAACTTTAAATTTTAATATTAATGTTAATATATTTTTTCACATTATAAATTACAAGCTATAGCAATCTTATTTTCCTTGTGTCTTTTGCAAAGTCATTAAGAACTTCATCTGTTGTTAAAATAATTTCACGATGAATATTTAGTAGTGCTAAACTATTTTATTCAGTTTTCTCCAATAGTATTTCTAAGGTATGTCTTAAGTCTTTTTAACGTAGAAAATGACCTTTCACTGCTTGCTGTAGTTACGGGAAGTGTAGCTATTATCTGGAAAAGTTTATAAGTAGATGGAAAAATGAGTGGCTTACATGCTATAAGAGCTTCTAATGCATTTTTCGGTTTTTCTGCTCCAATAAATTTTTGTGTCCATGTCAATACTTCTCCAATTACTGAATTTGAACTACATTAAAGATCTTCATTATACTTTTCTGCCAAACTTTTTATGTTTTCTTCTCTATTTGGCAAATTATTGTTTGGTAAGAGACAGCAAAAATTGGTAATTAGAGATTTATGTGCAATGAACCTATCATGAAGTTGACTAATAAAATTATCTAAAAATGGAATAAATAATGATATTTTATAGTATTCGTTTGGACAAGTAATTTTTACATTAAACCAATTTTTTTGTGTATTGGTTAAACGAGGTAAAGTTAATTCAATATCAAGTGACATACATTTTTCTTTCACTTTCAAAAATAGTTTCTTAAAATCCTCATCTGCATTATTTCTGATATTTTTTAACACATCAGATACATTATCTGCCAGAGACATGGCTTCAATTAAATCTATATTTTTCATTTGAAGAAGTTTAGTAAGAGGTAAACTTATGCTAAATACTTTTGCTAACAGATGTGTTGCCAAAATAAATTCAGGTTGCTTAATAGCACACAAAAGTTGATAAGCTCCTGATGACGATTCTCTGTCTGGCCATGTAGAAATAATCGATAATCCATCAATAACTGCATCAAATAATTCCATAAAAGTAATTATGGAGTCATGCCGATCGACCCATCTTGTTGGACAAAGTAATTTTAGTTTAGTAATCTGTGATTCAGAACATACACGTTTTATTGATTCTAACATTACATTTTGTCGTTTAGGGTATTTAAAAAACACACATACTTTTTGTATGGTACCAGTACAGTTTCGTATAGATTGAATGTTACATGTGTCGGATATTGCTAGATTTAAACAATGTGAGGTGCAATGAATGTAGTGAGCAAGTGGATATTTTTTGGTAACGTGGGATTGTACACCATTAAAGCATCCACTCATGGTAGCTACACCATCAAAACCTTGGCCTCTTAAATATTTCAAATCAATACCAAGTTTATCCAGGGTATTTAAAAGTGTGTTTGCTAAACCCATACCTGTAACATCAGTAACAGGAACAAACGTTAAGAAATCTTCTCTCATTTGCATTGAAGAAAATTCAAAATAACGTGAAAGAGAAAATTGCTCAATTCCCGATATATCGGCAGTTTCATCTGCTAATACAGTGAAACATTTAGCAGCATTAACTTTTGAAATAATTTGTTTTAATATTAAATTTGAACAAGAAGTTAATATTTGGTTTTGGATATCAGCACTAATATAACTTGCATTTCCCTGAGCAGTTTTTAAATGTTCAGCTAGATTTATATCACCAGACATAACTTTAAATCGTAAGAGTGATCTAAAATTACCATCATTTTCAACAGGAGGATTGTCACAGTTTATTGGACCTGAGTCTCGATGACCACGCAAAGGTAGACCTTGACGGCCACAAAATATGACAGTTTCAATAATTGGTTTTAATTTGGCGCGGTTTTGTTCTATCTCAGATTTCAATTTTTTATCCAGTTGTATTAAAATAGAATCAGTAGTTTTATTAGACACTGACATTAAACAATGAAACTTTAATAATGTCATTTTATGGTATTTATTGTTATCGTGTTTATTAAATTCTTCTATTGCGTGTTTCCAATTTGAAAACGGTGTTAAAACAAATTTACCCAATTTTTGACTACCCGAACCACCTTCATGTTCATTAAAAATTACACAATATTTACATAATGCGCCATCAAACATTTTTGAGTAAGCAATCCAAGTCCACTTGTAAAGCCAATGGTGTTGGAATTTAAGATTTCTTTTATTGTTTGTTGGATATTTATAACTTTGTTCAAGAATCCACAATGATTGCAATATTTCAATTCGTTTAATAGATTCAATCTTAAATAATAAACAAACTTATTAATAATTAAATATTTCAAATTTATAAATATTAAGTGTAATCATTCTACATTTCTAAATGCAACTAGTACCTAAAATGAACAAAACTAGATATACCCTAATTTTGTATAATATTCAATATAGGTAGTATAGTACTAAAAAATATTAAAATTTTATTTTAATAAAGCTCATTTGCAAAAGCAGCATGCCATTATATAATTAGCGATTAGGTATTTACAAACTGAATTTAAATCAAGCTAAATAAAGCTGAAATTTATTTAAAAAAGTATATATACAGTGTACCTTACTGGAAACTAATATAAATCATAAATGTATGTCATTATATCAATTCCCTAATCATTTAATAGTGTACACACAATTAAATGAAAAACGCTTTACTTAAGTTATCAGAATTATGGATCACCAAAAATCTAAAATATAATTAAATGAGTTTTATCTAGTAGTTCATTGTTATTACCTATTGTATTCAAAATTGCATATTAATTTAAGTAAATCAAATAATATTGTGTAAGGATTTAATATTTAACTATTTAATACTTACCCTTTCAGAACAATTAACAAATAAACCAATATCATTTGTTGACTTTGCTGTTTTATATTCATCCATATTTACTATTAATACTGGTGTGGACTAAAAATATAAAAGTAATTTAATATTTTAAACTATGACAGAACATTATGTTTTAAAATAATATAATATTTATAAACATCTTACAATTGAACAATCTGCATTTGTATTCAATTCTTATGAATTTTTGTTAATCACTGTAGCATTTGTATTGTCAGAAATAGCAACTAAATGAGCATCCTAGATTATAATTATTAATTAGTTACAAAAAAAAAAAAAAATCATTATAGATATTTGAAATTTAAACTCATGTATTAGGTAATATATATATTTAAAAAAAATGATTTTACGGGGTGCCACCACTGGGTGACCTCCCCTCCCGACAATCAAATTTCATCCAATTTACTTATTATATAACATGTACAGTGTACACTGTACAGATTATAAATATATTAAATTTTGTTTCAATAAGAAAAAAAAATGATAAAATACTTACATCTAATGATTCAGGAATTTTTTTTTTAAAAAACTGTAAAATAGTTTTTGATTGTCCTTGTTCTTGCTTGAGTGCTTTTCTCTTCAGATTATTCATAGTGATTATTTTGTTCATATTATCATACGACAATGTTTCACTCATGACAAAATAAATCTATTTTTTCATGGTTTCACTTTCGCAGTGACACGGACACTATCGTATATGGTATAAAAGTATAAATAGAACAATATTACCCGTCGCCGTCGTCGGGTTGCCTCATACATACACGCCATAGACATATACATATTATGTTTATATTATAAAATTCAGAGTAGATGCGGGATCGCTCGGTCGTCGGTGCGATAAGCACGCGACGATCACCGAATAGCGTCCCACAGCCGTACATAGAAAATACTAAAATAATATTAATAAAAATAAAAATAAAAGTATTAAAATCATACAATAATAACATTTTTTTAAGGCCAAGGGGGGGGGATTGAACCCCTAAGCCCACCCCTGGCTACGCCACTGAATGACACTGTATTGTATGAACATGATTGTTCTTCAATGGATCAAAATATTAAAACAGCCAACAATGTTGAAGCTTTATTGGTCTGGGTAATAGGAATAATAGCATTATTTATAAGAAATTAATATCTCAATAACAACATAACCGCAATATATAGATAAGCGGGATAGGGGTTTATTGTACAATAAGTGACGTACTGAGTAACCGAGTCCATATTATTACAAAATGTCAAAGAATTTTTATAGAAAGTTACAAAGAAAAAAAAATACCATAAAGAATAAAGGTAAAGTGTTAAATTAAAAAATTTAATATTTTTATTTGTTATTTGTAATTTTAATTTTTTTTTTTTTAAACATCGTGTTTCCCGGGTGATGGCATTGTTTATTCGTTAATTTAACAGCAAACGTATTGTAAGCATCATAAGACAAAATAAACTCGTGGATTTCACAACGATGTTGAACACGACATGCTGTGTGTAAGATTTTAGCATCATTATATCCCACATATAGGAAGATATCGAAAAAATTATTGCAGCAGTTGTGACGCTATTGATCGTCCTATTTTCGATGGTTAACTTCACCGCACGGTTGGCCGAGGAGGAGTTGAATGTGATAATCAGGACAACGGCAGACGACGGCGCCCAATGTCTGGAGCCAAGGACACATGTTCACTCATATCGTCTTGTAAGCGGCTATTGGTCCGGTCGATCGCGGCGGCCGTGACCGCGACGTAATTTTGGTGGGTGTGCTTTGTCACCCTAATACGCCGGTGTACTCGTATTTTGGAGGGATGTAGTTAATCATATAAGTAATCCGTAATTTGTGCTCGATTACCGGCAAGATTGTTATCCGGTGACGTTCTTTTTAATATTATACAATCTAAGTATCTTGTACTTGTACACCCGTTTTATCTTAAATACATTTTAAACAATTCAACCAGGAACATGTTCACTCATAACGTTCAGTAAACGGCCATTGGTCCGGTCGATCGCGTTGTTTATTCGTTAATTTAAAAGCAGACGTGTATTCTAAGCATCATAAGACAAAATAAAATTATGGGTTTCACAGCGATGTCGAACCAGACATGCTGTGAGGAAGAGTTTAGCATCATTCTATCCCACATATGGGAAGAAATCAAAAAATTTATTGCAGCAGTTGTGAAGCTATTGATCGTCCTAATTTCGATGGTTAACTTCACCGCACGGTTGGCCGAGGAGGTGTTGAATGTGATAATCAGGACAACGGCAGACGACGGCGCCCAATGTCTGGAGCCAAGGACACATGTTCACTCATATCGTCTTGTAAGCGGCTATTGTTCCGGTCAATCGCGGCGGCCGTGACCGCGACGTCATTTTGGTGGGTGTGCTTTGTCACCCTAATACGCCGGTGTACTCGTATTTTGGAGGGATGTAGTTAATCATATAAGTAATCCGTAATTTGTGCTCGATTACCGGCAAGATTGTTATCCGGTGACGTTCTTTTTAATATTATACAATCTAAGTATCTTGTACTTGTACACCCGTTTTATCTTAAATACATTTTAAACAATTCAACCAGGAACATGTTCACTCATAACGTTCAGTAAACGGCCATTGGTCCGGTCGATCGCGTTGTTTATTCGTTAATTTAAAAGTAGACGTGTATTGTAAGCATCATAAGACACAAACTCATGGGTTTCAAAACGATGTCGAACCAGACATGCTGTGAGGAAGAGTTTAACATCATTCTATCCCACATATGGGAAGAAATCAAAAAATTTATTGCAGCAGTTGTGAAGCTATTGATCGTCCTAATTTCGATGGTTAACTTCACCGCACGGTTGGCCGAGGAGGTGTTGAATGTGATAATCAGGACAACGGCAGACGACGGCGCCCAATGTCTGGAGCCAAGGACACATGTTCACTCATATCGTCTTGTAAGCGGCTATTGTTCCGGTCAATCGCGGCGGCCGTGACCGCGACGTCATTTTGGTGGGTGTGCTTTGTCACCCTAATACGCCGGTGTACTCGTATTTTGGAGGGATGTAGTTAATCATATAAGTAATCCGTAATTTGTGCTCGATTACCGGCAAGATTGTTATCCGGTGACGTTCTTTTTAATATTATACAATCTAAGTATCTTGTACTTGTACACCCGTTTTATCTTAAATACATTTTAAACAATTCAACCAGGAACATGTTCACTCATAACGTTCAGTAAACGGCCATTGGTCCGGTCGATCGCGTTGTTTATTCGTTAATTTAAAAGTAGACGTGTATTGTAAGCATCATAAGACACAAACTCATGGGTTTCAAAACGATGTCGAACCAGACATGCTGTGAGGAAGAGTTTAACATCATTCTATCCCACATATGGGAAGAAATCAAAAAATTTATTGCAGCAGTTGTGAAGCTATTGATCGTCCTAATTTCGATGGTTAACTTCACCGCACGGTTGGCCGAGGAGGAGTTGAATGTGATAATCAGGACAACGGCAGACGACGGCGCCCAATGTCTGGAGCCAAGGACACATGTTCACTCATATCGTCTTGTAAGCGGCTATTGTTCCGGTCGATCGCGGCGGCCGTGACCGCGACGTCATTTTGGTGGGTGTGCTTTGTCACCCTAATACGCCGGTGTACTCGTATTTTGGAGGGATGTAGTTAATAATATAAGTAATCCGTAATTTGTGCTCGATTACCGGCAAGATTGTTATCCGGTGACGTTCTTTTTAATATTATACAATCTAAGTATCTTGTACTTGTACACCCGTTTTATCTTAAATACATTTTAAACAATTCAACCAGGAACATGTTCACTCATAACGTTCAGTAAACGGCCAT
The DNA here is from genome assembly GCF_020882245.1 of Rhopalosiphum padi. Lineage (NCBI taxonomy): Eukaryota > Metazoa > Arthropoda > Insecta > Hemiptera > Aphididae > Rhopalosiphum > Rhopalosiphum padi. The sequence goes on along the minus strand of NC_083598.1, from coordinate 1,637,387 downwards.
TGGTCCGGTCGATCGCGTTGTTTATTCGTTAATTTAAAAGCAGACGTGTATTCTAAGCATCATAAGACAAAATAAACTCATGGGTTTCACAACGATGTCGAACCAGACATGCTGTGAGGAAGAGTTTAGCATCATTCTATCCCACATATGGGAAGAAATCAAAAAATTTATTGCAGCAGTTGTGAAGCTATTGAGCGTCCTAATTTCGATGGTTAACTTCACCGCACGGTTGGCCGAGGAGGTGTTGAATGTGATAATCAGGAAAACGGCAGACGACGGCGCCCAATGTCTGGAGCCAAGGACACATGTTCACTCATATCGTCTTGTAAGCGGCTATTGTTCCGGTCGATCGCGGCGGCCGTGACCGCGACGTAATTTTGGTGGGTGTGCTTTGTCACCCTAATACGCCGGTGTACTCGTATTTTGGAGGGATGTAGTTAATCATATAAGTAATCCGTAATTTGTGCTCGATTACCGGCAAGATTGTTATCCGGTGACGTTCTTTTTAATATTATACAATCTAAGTATCTTGTACTTGTACACCCGTTTTATCTTAAATACATTTTAAACAATTCAACCAGGAACATGTTCACTCATAACGTTCAGTAAACGGCCATTGGTCCGGTCGATCGCGTTGTTTATTCGTTAATTTAAAAGTAGACGTGTATTGTAAGCATCATAAGACACAAACTCATGGGTTTCACAACGATGTCGAACCAGACATGCTGTGAGGAAGAGTTTAACATCATTCTATCCCACATATGGGAAGAAATCAAAAAATTTATTGAAGCAGTTGTGAAGCTATTGATCGTCCTAATTTCGATGGTTAACTTCACCGCACGGTTAGCCGAGGAGGTGTTGAATGTGATAATCAGGACAACGGCAGACGACGGCGCCCAATGTCTGGAGCCAAGGACACATGTTCACTCATATCGTCTTGTAAGCGGCTATTGTTCCGGTCGATCGCGGCGGCCGTGACCGCGACGTCATTTTGGTGGGTGTGCTTTGTCACCCTAATACGCCGGTGTACTCGTATTTTGGAGGGATGTAGTTAATCATATAAGTAATCCGTAATTTGTGCTCGATTACCGGCAAGATTGTTATCCGGTGACGTTCTTTTTAATATTATACAATCTAAGTATCTTGTACTTGTACACCCGTTTTATCTTAAATACATTTTAAACAATTCAACCAGGAACATGTTCACTCATAACGTTCAATAAACGGCCATTGGTCCGGTCGATCGCGTTGTTTATTCGTTAATTTAAAAGCAGACGTGTATTGTAAGCATCATAAGACAAAATAAACTCATGGGTTTCACAACGATGTCGAACCAGACATGCTGTGAGGAAGAGTTTAGCATCATTCTATCCCACATATGGGAAGAAATCAAAAAATTTATTGCAGCAGTTGTGAAGCTATTGATCGTCCTAATTTCGATGGTTAACTTCACCGCACGGTTGGCCGAGGAGGTGTTGAATGTGATAATCAGGACAACGGCAGACGACGGCGCCCAATGTCTGGAGCCAAGGACACATGTTCACTCATATCGTCTTGTAAGCGGCTATTGGTCCGGTCGATCGCGGCGGCCGTGACTGCGACGACATTTTGGTGGGTGTGCTTTGTCACCCTAATACGCCGGTGTACTCGTATTTTGGAGGGATGTAGTTAATCATATAAGTAATCCGTAATTTGTGCTCGATTACCGGCAGGATTGTTATCCGGTGACGTTCTTTTTAATATTATACAATCTAAGTATCTTGTACTTGTACACCCGTTTTATCTTAAATACATTTTAAACAATTCAACCAGGAACATGTTCACTCATAACGTTCAGTAAACGGCCATTGGTCCGGTCGATCGCGTTGTTTATTCGTTAATTTAAAAGCAGACTTGTATTGTAAGCATCATAAGACAAAATATACTCATGGGTTTCACAACGATGTCGAACCAGACATGCTGTGAAGAAGATTTTAGATCATTCTATCCCACATATGGGAAGAAATCAAAAAATTTATTGCAGCAGTTGTGAAGCTATTGATCGTCCTAATTTCGATGGTTAACTTCACCGCACGGTTGGCCGAGGAGGAGTTGAATGTGATAATCAGGACAACGGCAGACGACGGCGCCCAATGTCTGGAGCCAAGGACACATGTTCACTCATATCGTCTTGTAAGCGGCTATTGTTCCGGTCGATCGCGGCGGCCGTGACCGCGACGTCATTTTGGTGGGTGTGCTTTGTCACCCTAATACGCCGGTGTACTCGTATTTTGGAGGGATGTAGTTAATCATATAAGTAATCCGTAATTTGTGCTCGATTACCGGCAAGATTGTTATCCGGTGACGTTCTTTTTAATATTATACAATCTAAGTATCTTGTACTTGTACACCCGTTTTATCTTAAATACATTTTAAACAATTCAACCAGGAACATGTTCACTCATAACGTTCAGTAAACGGCCATTGGTCCGGTCGATCGCGTTGTTTATTCGTTAATTTAAAAGCAGACTTGTATTGTAAGCATCATAAGACAAAATATACTCATGGGTTTCACAACGATGTCGAACCAGACATGCTGTGAAGAAGATTTTAGATCATTCTATCCCACATATGGGAAGAAATCAAAAAATTTATTGCAGCAGTTGTGAAGCTATTGATCGTCCTAATTTCGATGGTTAACTTCACCGCACGGTTGGCCGAGGAGGTGTTGAATGTGATAATCAGGACAAAGGCAGACGATGGCGCCCAATGTCTGGAGCCAAGGACACATGTTCACTCATATCGTCTTGTAAGCGGCTAATGTTCCGGTCGATCGCGGCGGCCGTGACCGCGACGTCATTTTGGTGGGTGTGCTTTGTCACCCTAATACGCCGGTGTACTCGTATTTTGGAGGGATGTAGTTAATCATATAAGTAATCCGTAATTTGTGCTCGATTACCGGCAAGATTGTTATCCGGTGACGTTCTTTTTAATATTATACAATCTAAGTATCTTGTACTTGTACACCCGTTTTATCTTAAATACATTTTAAACAATTCAACCAGGAACATGTTCACTCATAACGTTCAGTAAACGGCCATTGGTCCGGTCGATCGCGTTGTTTATTCGTTAATTTAAAAGCAGACTTGTATTGTAAGCATCATAAGACAAAATATACTCATGGGTTTCACAACGATGTCGAACCAGACATGCTGTGAAGAAGATTTTAGATCATTCTATCCCACATATGGGAAGAAATCAAAAAATTTATTGCAGCAGTTGTGAAGCTATTGATCGTCCTAATTTCGATGGTTAACTTCACCGCACGGTTGGCCGAGGAGGTGTTGAATGTGATAATCAGGACAAAGGCAGACGATGGCGCCCAATGTCTGGAGCCAAGGACACATGTTCACTCATATCGTCTTGTAAGCGGCTAATGTTCCGGTCGATCGCGGCGGCCGTGACCGCGACGTCATTTTGGTGGGTGTGCTTTGTCACCCTAATACGCCGGTGTACTCGTATTTTGGAGGGATGTAGTTCATCATATAAGTAATCCGTAATTTGTGCTCGATTACCGGCAAGATTGTTATCCGGTGACGTTCTTTTTAATATTATACAATCTAAGTATCTTGTACTTGTACACCCGTTTTATCTTAAATACATTTTAAACAATTCAACCAGGAACATGTTCACTCATAACGTTCAGTAAACGGCCATTGGTCCGGTCGATCGCGTTGTTTATTCGTTAATTTAAAAGCAGACGTGTATTGTAAGCATCATAAGACAAAATAAACTCATGGGTTTCACAAAGATGTCGAACCAGACATACTGTGAGGAAGATTTTAGCATCATTCTATCCCACATATGGGAAGAAATCAAAAATTTATTGCAGCAGTTGTGAAGCTATTGATCGTCCTAATTTCGATGGTTAACTTCACTGCACGGTTGGCCGAGGAGGTGTTGAATGTGATAATCAGGACAAAGGCAGACGACGGCGCCCAATGTCTGGAGCCAAGGACACATGTTCACTCATATCGTCTTGTAAGCAGCTATTGGTCCGGTCGATCGCGGCGGCCGTGACCGCGACGTCATTTTGGTGGGTGTACATTGTCACCCTAATACGCCGGTGTACTCGTATTTTGGAGGGAAGTAGTTCGTCATATAAGTAATCCGTAATTTGTGCTCGATTACCGGCAAGATTGTTATCCGGTGACGTTCTTTTTAATATTATACAATCTAAGTATCTTTTACTTGTACACCCGTTTTATCTTAAATAAATTTTAAACAATTCAACCAGGAACATGTTCACTCATAACGTTCCGTAAACGGCCATTGGTCCGGTCGATCGCGGCGGCCGTGACCGCGACGTCATTTTGGTGGGTGTACATTGTCACCCTAATACGCCAGTGTACTCGTATTTTGGAGGGAAGTAGTTCATCATATAAGTAATCCGTAATTTGTGCTCGATTACCGGCAAGATTGTTATCCGGTGACGTTCTTTTTAATATTATACAATCTAAGTATCTTTTACTTGTATACCCGTTTTATCTTAAATAAATTTTAAACAATTCAACCAGGAACATGTTCACTCATAACGTTCCGTAAACGGCCATTGGTCCGGTCGATCGCGGCGGCCGTGACCGCGACGTCATTTTGGTGGGTGTACTTTGTCACCCTAATACGCCGGTGTACTCGTATTTTGGAGGGAATTAGTTCATCATATAAGTAATCCGTAATTTGTGCTCGATTACCGGCAAGATTGTTATCCGGTGACGTTCTTTTAATATTATACAATCTAAGTATCTTGTACTTGTACACCCGTTTTATCTTAAATACATTTTAAACAATTCAACCAGGAACATGTTCACTCATAACGTTCAGTAAACGGCCATTGGTCCGGTCGATCGCGTTGTTTATTCGTTAATTTAAAAGCAGACTTGTATTGTAAGCATCATAAGACAAAATATACTCATGGGTTTCACAACGATGTCGAACCAGACATGCTGTGAAGAAGATTTTAGATCATTCTATCCCACATATGGGAAGAAATCAAAAAATTTATTGCAGCAGTTGTGAAGCTATTGATCGTCCTAATTTCGATGGTTAACTTCACCGCACGGTTGGCCGAGGAGGTGTTGAATGTGATAATCACGACAAAGGCAGACGATGGCGCCCAATGTCTGGAGCCAAGGACACATGTTCACTCATATCGTCTTGTAAGCGGCTAATGTTCCGGTCGATCGCGGCGGCCGTGACCGCGACGTCATTTTGGTGGGTGTGCTTTGTCACCCTAATACGCCGGTGTACTCGTATTTTGGAGGGATGTAGTTCATCATATAAGTAATCCGTAATTTGTGCTCGATTACCGGCAAGATTGTTATCCGGTGACGTTCTTTTTAATATTATACAATCTAAGTATCTTGTACTTGTACACCCGTTTTATCTTAAATACATTTTAAACAATTCAACCAGGAACATGTTCACTCATAACGTTCAGTAAACGGCCATTGGTCCGGTCGATCGCGTTGTTTATTCGTTAATTTAAAAGCAGACGTGTATTGTAAGCATCATAAGACAAAATAAACTCATGGGTTTCACAAAGATGTCGAACCAGACATACTGTGAGGAAGATTTTAGCATCATTCTATCCCACATATGGGAAGAAATCAAAAATTTATTGCAGCAGTTGTGAAGCTATTGATCGTCCTAATTTCGATGGTTAACTTCACTGCACGGTTGGCCGAGGAGGTGTTGAATGTGATAATCAGGACAAAGGCAGACGACGGCGCCCAATGTCTGGAGCCAAGGACACATGTTCACTCATATCGTCTTGTAAGCAGCTATTGGTCCGGTCGATCGCGGCGGCCGTGACCGCGACGTCATTTTGGTGGGTGTACATTGTCACCCTAATACGCCGGTGTACTCGTATTTTGGAGGGAAGTAGTTCGTCATATAAGTAATCCGTAATTTGTGCTCGATTACCGGCAAGATTGTTATCCGGTGACGTTCTTTTTAATATTATACAATCTAAGTATCTTTTACTTGTACACCCGTTTTATCTTAAATAAATTTTAAACAATTCAACCAGGAACATGTTCACTCATAACGTTCCGTAAACGGCCATTGGTCCGGTCGATCGCGGCGGCCGTGACCGCGACGTCATTTTGGTGGGTGTACATTGTCACCCTAATACGCCAGTGTACTCGTATTTTGGAGGGAAGTAGTTCATCATATAAGTAATCCGTAATTTGTGCTCGATTACCGGCAAGATTGTTATCCGGTGACGTTCTTTTTAATATTATACAATCTAAGTATCTTTTACTTGTATACCCGTTTTATCTTAAATAAATTTTAAACAATTCAACCAGGAACATGTTCACTCATAACGTTCCGTAAACGGCCATTGGTCCGGTCGATCGCGGCGGCCGTGACCGCGACGTCATTTTGGTGGGTGTACTTTGTCACCCTAATACGCCGGTGTACTCGTATTTTGGAGGGAATTAGTTCATCATATAAGTAATCCGTAATTTGTGCTCGATTACCGGCAAGATTGTTATCCGGTGACGTTCTTTTAATATTATACAATCTAAGTATCTTGTACTTGTACACCCGTTTTATCTTAAATACATTTTAAACAATTCAACCAGGAACATGTTCACTCATAACGTTCAGTAAACGGCCATTGGTCCGGTCGATCGCGTTGTTTATTCGTTAATTTAAAAGTAGACGTGTATTGTAAGCATCATAAGACACAAACTCATGGGTTTCACAACGATGTCGAACCAGACATGCTGTGAGGAAGAGTTTAACATCATTCTATCCCACATATGGGAAGAAATCAAAAAATTTATTGCAGCAGTTGTGAAGCTATTGATCGTCCTAATTTCGATGGTTAACTTCACCGCACGGTTGGCCGAGGAGGAGTTGAATGTGATAATCAGGACAACGGCAGACGACGGCGCCCAATGTCTGGAGCCAAGGACACATGTTCACTCATATCGTCTTGTAAGCGGCTATTGTTCCGGTCGATCGCGGCGGCCGTGACCGCGACGTCATTTTGGTGGGTGTGCTTTGTCACCCTAATACGCCGGTGTACTCGTATTTTGGAGGGATGTAGTTCATCATATAAGTAATCCGTAATTTGTGCTCGATTACCGGCAAGATTGTTATCCGGTGACGTTCTTTTTAATATTATACAATCTAAGTATCTTGTACTTGTACACCCGTTTTATCTTAAATACATTTTAAACAATTCAACCAGGAACATGTTCACTCATAACGTTCAGTAAACGGCCATTGGTCCGGTCGATCGCGTTGTTTATTCGTTAATTTAAAAGCAGACGTGTATTGTAAGCATCATAAGACAAAATAAACTCATGGGTTTCACAAAGATGTCGAACCAGACATACTGTGAGGAAGATTTTAGCATCATTCTATCCCACATATGGGAAGAAATCAAAAATTTATTGCAGCAGTTGTGAAGCTATTGATCGTCCTAATTTCGATGGTTAACTTCACTGCACGGTTGGCCGAGGAGGTGTTGAATGTGATAATCAGGACAAAGGCAGACGACGGCGCCCAATGTCTGGAGCCAAGGACACATGTTCACTCATATCGTCTTGTAAGCAGCTATTGGTCCGGTCGATCGCGGCGGCCGTGACCGCGACGTCATTTTGGTGGGTGTACATTGTCACCCTAATACGCCGGTGTACTCGTATTTTGGAGGGAAGTAGTTCGTCATATAAGTAATCCGTAATTTGTGCTCGATTACCGGCAAGATTGTTATCCGGTGACGTTCTTTTTAATATTATACAATCTAAGTATCTTTTACTTGTACACCCGTTTTATCTTAAATAAATTTTAAACAATTCAACCAGGAACATGTTCACTCATAACGTTCCGTAAACGGCCATTGGTCCGGTCGATCGCGGCGGCCGTGACCGCGACGTCATTTTGGTGGGTGTACATTGTCACCCTAATACGCCAGTGTACTCGTATTTTGGAGGGAAGTAGTTCATCATATAAGTAATCCGTAATTTGTGCTCGATTACCGGCAAGATTGTTATCCGGTGACGTTCTTTTTAATATTATACAATCTAAGTATCTTTTACTTGTATACCCGTTTTATCTTAAATAAATTTTAAACAATTCAACCAGGAACATGTTCACTCATAACGTTCCGTAAACGGCCATTGGTCCGGTCGATCGCGGCGGCCGTGACCGCGACGTCATTTTGGTGGGTGTACTTTGTCACCCTAATACGCCGGTGTACTCGTATTTTGGAGGGAATTAGTTCATCATATAAGTAATCCGTAATTTGTGCTCGATTACCGGCAAGATTGTTATCCGGTGACGTTCTTTTAATATTATACAATCTAAGTATCTTGTACTTGTACACCCGTTTTATCTTAAATACATTTTAAACAATTCAACCAGGAACATGTTCACTCATAACGTTCAGTAAACGGCCATTGGTCCGGTCGATCGCGTTGTTTATACGTTAATTTAAAAGTAGACGTGTATTGTAAGCATCATAAGACACAAACTCATGGGTTTCACAACGATGTCGAACCAGACATGCTGTGAGGAAGAGTTTAACATCATTCTATCCCACATATGGGAAGAAATCAAAAAATTTATTGCAGCAGTTGTGAAGCTATTGATCGTCCTAATTTCGATGGTTAACTTCACCGCACGGTTGGCCGAGGAGGAGTTGAATGTGATAATCAGGACAACGGCAGACGACGGCGCCCAATGTCTGGAGCCAAGGACACATGTTCACTCATATCGTCTTGTAAGCGGCTATTGTTCCGGTCGATCGCGGCGGCCGTGACCGCGACGTCATTTTGGTGGGTGTGCTTTGTCACCCTAATACGCCGGTGTACTCGTATTTTGGAGGGATGTAGTTAATCATATAAGTAATCCGTAATTTGTGCTCGATTACCGGCAAGATTGTTATCCGGTGACGTTCTTTTTAATATTATACAATCTAAGTATCTTGTACTTGTACACCCGTTTTATCTTAAATACATTTTAAACAATTCAACCAGGAACATGTTCACTCATAACGTTCAGTAAACGGCCATTGGTCCGGTCGATCGCGTTGTTTATTCGTTAATTTAAAAGCAGACGTGTATTCTAAGCATCATAAGACAAAATAAACTCATGGGTTTCACAACGATGTCGAACCAGACATGCTGTGAGGAAGAGTTTAGCATCATTCTATCCCACATATGGGAAGAAATCAAAAAATTTATTGCAGCAGTTGTGAAGCTATTGATCGTCCTAATTTCGATGGTTAACTTCACCGCACGGTTGGCCGAGGAGGTGTTGAATGTGATAATCAGGACAACGGCAGACGACGGCGCCCAATGTCTGGAGCCAAGGACACATGTTCACTCATATCGTCTTGTAAGCGGCTATTGGTCCGGTCGATCGCGGCGGCCGTGACTGCGACGACATTTTGGTGGGTGTGCTTTGTCACCCTAATACGCCGGTGTACTCGTATTTTGGAGGGATGTAGTTAATCATATAAGTAATCCGTAATTTGTGCTCGATTACCGGCAGGATTGTTATCCGGTGACGTTCTTTTTAATATTATACAATCTAAGTATCTTGTACTTGTACACCCGTTTTATCTTAAATACATTTTAAACAATTCAACCAGGAACATGTTCACTCATAACGTTCAGTAAACGGCCATTGGTCCGGTCGATCGCGTTGTTTATTCGTTAATTTAAAAGCAGACTTGTATTGTAAGCATCATAAGACAAAATATACTCATGGGTTTCACAACGATGTCGAACCAGACATGCTGTGAAGAAGATTTTAGATCATTCTATCCCACATATGGGAAGAAATCAAAAAATTTATTGCAGCAGTTGTGAAGCTATTGATCGTCCTAATTTCGATGGTTAACTTCACCGCACGGTTGGCCGAGGAGGTGTTGAATGTGATAATCAGGACAAAGGCAGACGATGGCGCCCAATGTCTGGAGCCAAGGACACATGTTCACTCATATCGTCTTGTAAGCGGCTAATGTTCCGGTCGATCGCGGCGGCCGTGACCGCGACGTCATTTTGGTGGGTGTGCTTTGTCACCCTAATACGCCGGTGTACTCGTATTTTGGAGGGATGTAGTTAATCATATAAGTAATCCGTAATTTGTGCTCGATTACCGGCAAGATTGTTATCCGGTGACGTTCTTTTTAATATTATACAATCTAAGTATCTTGTACTTGTACACCCGTTTTATCTTAAATACATTTTAAACAATTCAACCAGGAACATGTTCACTCATAACGTTCAGTAAACGGCCATTGGTCCGGTCGATCGCGTTGTTTATTCGTTAATTTAAAAGCAGACTTGTATTGTAAGCATCATAAGACAAAATATACTCATGGGTTTCACAACGATGTCGAACCAGACATGCTGTGAAGAAGATTTTAGATCATTCTATCCCACATATGGGAAGAAATCAAAAAATTTATTGCAGCAGTTGTGAAGCTATTGATCGTCCTAATTTCGATGGTTAACCTCACCGCACGGTTGGCCGAGGAGGTGTTGAATGTGATAATCAGGACAAAGGCAGACGATGGCGCCCAATGTCTGGAGCCAAGGACACATGTTCACTCATATCGTCTTGTAAGCGGCTAATGTTCCGGTCGATCGCGGCGGCCGTGACCGCGACGTCATTTTGGTGGGTGTGCTTTGTCACCCTAATACGCCGGTGTACTCGTATTTTGGAGGGATGTAGTTCATCATATAAGTAATCCGTAATTTGTGCTCGATTACCGGCAAGATTGTTATCCGGTGACGTTCTTTTTAATATTATACAATCTAAGTATCTTGTACTTGTACACCCGTTTTATCTTAAATACATTTTAAACAATTCAACCAGGAACATGTTCACTCATAACGTTCAGTAAACGGCCATTGGTCCGGTCGATCGCGTTGTTTATTCGTTAATTTAAAAGCAGACGTGTATTGTAAGCATCATAAGACAAAATAAACTCATGGGTTTCACAACGATGTCGAACCAGACATACTGTGAGGAAGATTTTAGCATCATTCTATCCCACATATGGGAAGAAATCAAAAATTTATTGCAGCAGTTGTGAAGCTATTGATCGTCCTAATTTCGATGGTTAACTTCACCGCACGGTTGGCCGAGGAGGTGTTGAATGTGATAATCAGGACAAAGGCAGACGACGGCGCCCAATGTCTGGAGCCAAGGACACATGTTCACTCATATCGTCTTGTAAGCAGCTATTGGTCCGGTCGATCGCGGCGGCCGTGACCGCGACGTCATTTTGGTGGGTGTACATTGTCACCCTAATACGCCGGTGTACTCGTATTTTGGAGGGAAGTAGTTCGTCATATAAGTAATCCGTAATTTGTGCTCGATTACCGGCAAGATTGTTATCCGGTGACGTTCTTTTTAATATTATACAATCTAAGTATCTTTTACTTGTACACCCGTTTTATCTTAAATAAATTTTAAACAATTCAACCAGGAACATGTTCACTCATAACGTTCCGTAAACGGCCATTGGTCCGGTCGATCGCGGCGGCCGTGACCGCGACGTCATTTTGGTGGGTGTACATTGTCACCCTAATACGCCAGTGTACTCGTATTTTGGAGGGAAGTAGTTCATCATATAAGTAATCCGTAATTTGTGCTCGATTACCGGCAAGATTGTTATCCGGTGACGTTCTTTTTAATATTATACAATCTAAGTATCTTTTACTTGTATACCCGTTTTATCTTAAATAAATTTTAAACAATTCAACCAGGAACATGTTCACTCATAACGTTCCGTAAACGGCCATTGGTCCGGTCGATCGCGGCGGCCGTGACCGCGACGTCATTTTGGTGGGTGTACTTTGTCACCCTAATACGCCGGTGTACTCGTATTTTGGAGGGAATTAGTTCATCATATAAGTAATCCGTAATTTGTGCTCGATTACCGGCAAGATTGTTATCCGGTGACGTTCTTTTAATATTATACAATCTAAGTATCTTGTACTTGTACACCCGTTTTATCTTAAATAAATTTTAAACAATTCAACTAGGAAAATGTTCACTCAGAACGTTCTGTAAACGGCCATTGGTCCAGTCGGTCGCGTTGTTTATTTGTTAATTCAAAAGCAGACGTGTATTGTAAGCATCATAAGACAAAATAAACTCATGGGTTTCACAACGATGTCGAACCAGACATGCTGTGAGGAAGAGTTTAGCATCATTCTATCCCACATATGGGAAGAAATCAAAAAATTTATTGCAGCAGTTGTGAAGCTATTGATCGTCCTAATTTCGATGGTTAACTTCACCGCACGGTTGGCCGAGGAGGTGTTGAATGTGATAATCAGGACAACGGCAGACGACGGCGCCCAATGTCTGGAGCCAAGGACACATGTTCACTCATATCGTCTTGTAAGCGGCTATTGGTCCGGTCGATCGCGGCGGCCGTGACTGCGACGACATTTTGGTGGGTGTGCTTTGTCACCCTAATACGCCGGTGTACTCGTATTTTGGAGGGATGTAGTTAATCATATAAGTAATCCGTAATTTGTGCTCGATTACCGGCAGGATTGTTATCCGGTGACGTTCTTTTTAATATTATACAATCTAAGTATCTTGTACTTGTACACCCGTTTTATCTTAAATACATTTTAAACAATTCAACCAGGAACATGTTCACTCATAACGTTCAGTAAACGGCCATTGGTCCGGTCGATCGCGTTGTTTATTCGTTAATTTAAAAGCAGACTTGTATTGTAAGCATCATAAGACAAAATATACTCATGGGTTTCACAACGATGTCGAACCAGACATGCTGTGAAGAAGATTTTAGATCATTCTATCCCACATATGGGAAGAAATCAAAAAATTTATTGCAGCAGTTGTGAAGCTATTGATCGTCCTAATTTCGATGGTTAACTTCACCGCACGGTTGGCCGAGGAGGTGTTGAATGTGATAATCAGGACAAAGGCAGACGATGGCGCCCAATGTCTGGAGCCAAGGACACATGTTCACTCATATCGTCTTGTAAGCGGCTAATGTTCCGGTCGATCGCGGCGGCCGTGACCGCGACGTCATTTTGGTGGGTGTGCTTTGTCACCCTAATACGCCGGTGTACTCGTATTTTGGAGGGATGTAGTTAATCATATAAGTAATCCGTAATTTGTGCTCGATTACCGGCAAGATTGTTATCCGGTGACGTTCTTTTTAATATTATACAATCTAAGTATCTTGTACTTGTACACCCGTTTTATCTTAAATACATTTTAAACAATTCATCAGGAACATGTTCACTCATAACGTTCAGTAAACGGCCATTGGTCCGGTCGATCGCGTTGTTTATTCGTTAATTTAAAAGCAGACTTGTATTGTAAGCATCATAAGACAAAATATACTCATGGTTTTCACAACGATGTCGAACCAGACATGCTGTGAAGAAGATTTTAGATCATTCTATCCCACATATGGGAAGAAATCAAAAAATTTATTGCAGCAGTTGTGAAGCTATTGATCGTCCTAATTTCGATGGTTAACTTCACCGCACGGTTGGCCGAGGAGGTGTTGAATGTGATAATCAGGACAAAGGCAGACGATGGCGCCCAATGTCTGGAGCCAAGGACACATGTTCACTCATATCGTCTTGTAAGCGGCTAATGTTCCGGTCGATCGCGGCGGCCGTGACCGCGACGTCATTTTGGTGGGTGTGCTTTGTCACCCTAATACGCCGGTGTACTCGTATTTTGGAGGGATGTAGTTCATCATATAAGTAATCCGTAATTTGTGCTCGATTACCGGCAAGATTGTTATCCGGTGACGTTCTTTTTAATATTATACAATCTAAGTATCTTGTACTTGTACACCCGTTTTATCTTAAATACATTTTAAACAATTCAACCAGGAACATGTTCACTCATAACGTTCAGTAAACGGCCATTGGTCCGGTCGATCGCGTTGTTTATTCGTTAATTTAAAAGCAGACGTGTATTGTAAGTATCATAAGACAAAATAAACTCATGGGTTTCACAACGATGTCGAACCAGACATACTGTGAGGAAGATTTTAGCATCATTCTATCCCACATATGGGAAGAAATCAAAAATTTATTGCAGCAGTTGTGAAGCTATTGATCGTCCTAATTTCGATGGTTAACTTCACCGCACGGTTGGCCGAGGAGGTGTTGAATGTGATAATCAGGACAAAGGCAGACGACGGCGCCCAATGTCTGGAGCCAAGGACACATGTTCACTCATATCGTCTTGTAAGCAGCTATTGGTCCGGTCGATCGCGGCGGCCGTGACCGCGACGTCATTTTGGTGGGTGTACATTGTCACCCTAATACGCCGGTGTACTCGTATTTTGGAGGGAAGTAGTTCGTCATATAAGAAATCCGTAATTTGTGCTCGATTACCGGCAAGATTGTTATCCGGTGACGTTCTTTTTAATATTATACAATCTAAGTATCTTTTACTTGTACACCCGTTTTATCTTAAATAAATTTTAAACAATTCAACCAGGAACATGTTCACTCATAACGTTCCGTAAACGGCCATTGGTCCGGTCGATCGCGGCGGCCGTGACCGCGACGTCATTTTGGTGGGTGTACATTGTCACCCTAATACGCCAGTGTACTCGTATTTTGGAGGGAAGTAGTTCATCATATAAGTAATCCGTAATTTGTGCTCGATTACCGGCAAGATTGTTATCCGGTGACGTTCTTTTTAATATTATACAATCTAAGTATCTTTTACTTGTATACCCGTTTTATCTTAAATAAATTTTAAACAATTCAACCAGGAACATGTTCACTCATAACGTTCCGTAAACGGCCATTGGTCCGGTCGATCGCGGCGGCCGTGACCGCGACGTCATTTTGGTGGGTGTACTTTGTCACCCTAATACGCCGGTGTACTCGTATTTTGGAGGGAATTAGTTCATCATATAAGTAATCCGTAATTTGTGCTCGATTACCGGCAAGATTGTTATCCGGTGACGTTCTTTTAATATTATACAATCTAAGTATCTTGTACTTGTACACCCGTTTTATCTTAAATAAATTTTAAACAATTCAACTAGGAAAATGTTCACTCAGAACGTTCTGTAAACGGCCATTGGTCCAGTCGGTCGCGTTGTTTATTTGTTAATTCAAAAGCAGACGTGTATTGTAAGCATCATAAGACAAAATATACTCATGGGTTTCACAACGATGTCGAACCAGACATGCTGTGAAGATTTTAGATCATTCTATCCCACATATGGGAAGAAATCAAAAAATTTATTGCAGCAGTTGTGAAGCTATTGATCGTCCTAATTTCGATGGTTAACTTCACCGCACGTTTGGCCGAGGAGGTGTTGAATGTGATAATCAGGACAAAGGCAGACGATGGCGCCCAATGTCTGGAGCCAAGGACACATGTTCACTCATATCGTCTTGTAAGCGGCTAATGTTCCGGTCGATCGCGGCGGCCGTGACCGCGACGTCATTTTGGTGGGTGTGCTTTGTCACCCTAATACGCCGGTGTACTCGTATTTTGGAGGGATGTAGTTCATCATATAAGTAATCCGTAATTTGTGCTCGATTACCGGCAAGATTGTTATCCGGTGACGTTCTTTTTAATATTATACAATCTAAGTATCTTTTACTTGTACACCCGTTTTATCTTAAATAAATTTTAAACAATTCAACCAGGAACATGTTCACTCATAACGTTCCGTAAACGGCCATTGGTCCGGTCGATCGCGGCGGCCGTGACCGCGACGTCATTTTGGTGGGTGTACTTTGTCACCCTAATACGCCGGTGTACTCGTATTTTGGAGGGAATTAGTTCATCATATAAGTAATCCGTAATTTGTGCTCGATTACCGGCAAGATTGTTATCCGGTGACGTTCTTTTTATATTATACAATCTAAGTATCTTGTACTTGTACACCCGTTTTATCTTAAATAAATTTTAAACAATTCAACTAGGAAAATGTTCACTCAGAACGTTCTGTAAACGGCCATTTGTCCAGTCGGTCGCGTTGTTTATTCGTTAATTCAAAAGCAGACGTGTATTGTAAGCATCATAAGACAAAATATACTCATGGGTTTCACAACGATGTCGAACCAGACATGCTGTGAAGATTTTAGATCATTCTATCCCACATATGGGAAGAAATCAAAAAATTTATTGCAGCAGTTGTGAAGCTATTGATCGTCCTAATTTCGATGGTTAACTTCACCGCACGGTTGGCCGAGGAGGTGTTGAATGTGATAATCAGGACAAAGGCAGACGATGGCGCCCAATGTCTGGAGCCAAGGACACATGTTCACTCATATCGTCTTGTAAGCGGCTATTGGTCCGGTCGATCGCGGCGGCCGTGACCGCGACGTCATTTTGGTGGGTGTACATTGTCACCCTAATACGCCGGTGTACTCGTATTTTGGAGGAAAGTAGTTCATCATATAAGTAATTCGTAATTTGTGCTCGATTACCGGCAAGATTGTAATCCGGTGACGTTCTTTTTAATATTATACAATCTAAGTATCTTTTACTTGTACACCCGTTTTATCTTAAATAAATTTTAAACAATTCAACCAGGAACATGTTCACTCATAACGTTCCGTAAACGGCCATTGGTCCGGTCGATCGCGGCGGCCGTGACCGCGACGTCATTTTGGTGGGTGTGCTTTGTCACCCTAATACGCCGGTGTACTCGTATTTTGGAGGGATGTAGTTCATCATATAAGTAATCCGTAATTTGTGCTCGATTACCGGCAAGATTGTTATCCGGTGACGTTCTTTTTAATATTATACAATCTAAGTATCTTGTACTTGTACACCCGTTTTATCTTAAATACATTTTAAACAATTCAACCAGGAACATGTTCACTCATAACGTTCAGTAAACGGCCATTGGTCCGGTCGATCGCGTTGTTTATTCGTTAATTTAAAAGCAGACGTGTATTGTAAGCATCATAAGACAAAATAAACTCATGGGTTTCACAACGATGTCGAACCAGACATACTGTGAGGAAGATTTTAGCATCATTCTATCCCACATATGGGAAGAAATCAAAAAATTTATTGCAGCAGTTGTGAAGCTATTGATCGTCCTAATTTCGATGGTTAACTTCACCGCACGTTTGGCCGAGGAGGTGTTGAATGTGATAATCAGGACAAAGGCAGACGATGGCGCCCAATGTCTGGAGCCAAGGACACATGTTCACTCATATCGTCTTGTAAGCGGCTAATGTTCCGGTCGATCGCGGCGGCCGTGACCGCGACGTCATTTTGGTGGGTGTGCTTTGTCACCCTAATACGCCGGTGTACTCGTATTTTGGAGGGATGTAGTTCATCATATAAGTAATCCGTAATTTGTGCTCGATTACCGGCAAGATTGTTATCCGGTGACGTTCTTTTAATATTATACAATTTAAGTATCTTGTACTTGTACACCCGTTTTATCTTAAATAAATTTTAAACAATTCAACTAGGAAAATGTTCACTCATAACGTTCCGTAAACGGCCATTGGTCCGGTCGATCGCGGCGGCCGTGACCGCGACGTCATTTTTGGTGGGTGTACTTTGTCACCCTAATACGCCGGTGTACTCGTATTTTGGAGGGAATTAGTTCATCATATAAGTAATCCGTAATTTGTGCTCGATTACCGGCAAGATTGTTATCCGGTGACGTTCTTTTTATATTATACAATCTAAGTATCTTGTACTTGTACACCCGTTTTATCTTAAATAAATTTTAAACAATTCAACTAGGAAAATGTTCACTCAGAACGTTCTGTAAACGGCCATTTGTCCAGTCGGTCGCGTTGTTTATTCGTTAATTCAAAAGCAGACGTGTATTGTAAGCATCATAAGACAAAATATACTCATGGGTTTCACAACGATGTCGAACCAGACATGCTGTGAAGATTTTAGATCATTCTATCCCACATATGGGAAGAAATCAAAAAAATTTATTGCAGCAGTTGTGAAGCTATTGATCGTCCTAATTTCGATGGTTAACTTCACCGCACGGTTGGCCGAGGAGGTGTTGAATGTGATAATCAGGACAAAGGCAGACGATGGCGCCCAATGTCTGGAGCCAAGGACACATGTTCACTCATATCGTCTTGTAAGCGGCTATTGGTCCGGTCGATCGCGGCGGCCGTGACCGCGACGTCATTTTGGTGGGTGTACATTGTCACCCTAATACGCCGGTGTACTCGTATTTTGGAGGAAAGTAGTTCATCATATAAGTAATCCGTAATTTGTGCTCGATTACCGGCAAGATTGTAATCCGGTGACGTTCTTTTTAATATTATACAATCTAAGTATCTTTTACTTGTACACCCGTTTTATCTTAAATAAATTTTAAACAATTCAACCAGGAACATGTTCACTCATAACGTTCCGTAAACGGCCATTGGTCCGGTCGATCGCGGCGGCCGTGACCGCGACGTCATTTTGGTGGGTGTGCTTTGTCACCCTAATACGCCGGTGTACTCGTATTTTGGAGGGATGTAGTTCATCATATAAGTAATCCGTAATTTGTGCTCGATTACCGGCAAGATTGTTATCCGGTGACGTTCTTTTTAATATTATACAATCTAAGTATCTTGTACTTGTACACCCGTTTTATCTTAAATACATTTTAAACAATTCAACCAGGAACATGTTCACTCATAACGTTCAGTAAACGGCCATTGGTCCGGTCGATCGCGTTGTTTATTCGTTAATTTAAAAGCAGACGTGTATTGTAAGCATCATAAGACAAAATAAACTCATGGGTTTCACAACGATGTCGAACCAGACATACTGTGAGGAAGATTTTAGCATCATTCTATCCCACATATGGGAAGAAATCAAAAAATTTATTGCAGCAGTTGTGAAGCTATTGATCGTCCTAATTTCGATGGTTAACTTCACCGCACGGTGGGCCGAGGAGGTGTTGAATGTGATAATCAGGACAAAGGCAGACGACGGCGCCCAATGTCTGGAGCCAAGGACACATGTACAGTCATATCGTCTTGTAAGCGGCTAATGTTCCGGTCGATCGCGGCGGCCGTGACCGCGACGTCATTTTGGTGGGTGTGCTTTGTCACCCTAATACGCCGGTGTACTCGGATTTTGGAGGGAAGTAGTTCATCATATAAGTAATCCGTAATTTGTGCTCGATTACCAGCAAGATTGTTATCCGGTGACGTTCTTTTTAATATTATACAATCTAAGTATCTTGTACTTGTACACCCGTTTTATCTTAAATACATTTTAAACAATTAAACCAGGAACATGTTCACTCATATCGTCTTGTAAGCGGCTATTGGTCCGGTCGATCGCGGCGGCCGTGACCGTGACGTCATTTTGGTGGGTGTACATTGTCACCCTAATACGCCGGTGTACTCGTATTTTGGAGGGAAGTAGTTCATCATATAAGTAATCCGTAATTTGTGCTCGATTACCAGCAAGATTGTTATCCGGTGACGTTCTTTTTAATATTATACAATCTAAGTATCTTGTACTTGTACACCCGTTTTATCTTAAATACATTTTAAACAATTCAACCAGGAACATGTTCACTCATAACGTTCAGTAAACGGCCATTGGTCCGGTCGATCGCGTTGTTTATTCGTTAATTTAAAAGCAGACGTGTATTGTAAGTATCATAAGACAAAATAAACTCATGGGTTTCACAACGATGTCGAACCAGACATACTGTGAGGAAGATTTTAGCATCATTCTATCCCACATATGGGAAGAAATCAAAAAATTTATTGCAGCAGTTGTGAAGCTATTGATCGTCCTAATTTCGATGGTTAACTTCACCGCACGGTTGGCCGAGGAGGTGTTGAATGTGATAATCAGGACAAAGGCAGACGACGGCGCCCAATGTCTGGAGCCAAGGACACATGTTCACTCATATCGTCTTGTAAGCGGCTAATGTTCCGGTCGATCGCGGCGGCCGTGACCGCGACGTCATTTTGGTGGGTGTGCTTTGTCACCCTAATACGCCGGTGTACTCGTATTTTGGAGGAAAGTAGTTCATCATATAAGTAATCCGTAATTTGTGCTCGATTACCGGCAAGATTGTTATCCGGTGACGTTCTTTTTAATATTATACAATCTAAGTATCTTGTACTTGTACACCCGTTTTATCTTAAATACATTTTAAACAATTCAACCAGGAACATGTTCACTCATAACGTTCAGTAAACGGCCATTGGTCCGGTCGATCGCGTTGTTTATTCGTTAATTTAAAAGCAGACGTGTATTGTAAGCATCATAAGACAAAATAAACTCATGGGTTTCACAACGATGTCGAACCAGACATACTGTGAGGAAGATTTTAGCATCATTCTATCCCACATATGGGAAGAAATCAAAAAATTTATTGCAGCAGTTGTGAAGCTATTGATCGTCCTAATTTCGATGGTTAACTTCACCGCACGGTGGGCCGAGGAGGTGTTGAATGTGATAATCAGGACAAAGGCAGACGACGGCGCCCAATGTCTGGAGCCAAGGACACATGTACAGTCATATCGTCTTGTAAGCGGCTAATGTTCCGGTCGATCGCGGCGGCCGTGACCGCGACGTCATTTTGGTGGGTGTGCTTTGTCACCCTAATACGCCGGTGTACTCGGATTTTGGAGGGAAGTAGTTCATCATATAAGTAATCCGTAATTTGTGCTCGATTACCGGCAAGATTGTTATCCGGTGACGTTCTTTTTAATATTATACAATCTAAGTATCTTGTACTTGTACACCCGTTTTATCTTAAATACATTTTAAACAATTCAACCAGGAACATGTTCACTCATAACGTTCAGTAATCGGCCATTGGTCCGGTCGATCGCGTTGTTTATTCGTTAATTTAAAAGCAGACGTGTATTGTAAGCATCATAAGACAAAATAAACTCATGGGTTTCACAACGATGTCGAACCAGACATACTGTGAGGAAGATTTTAGCATCATTCTATCCCACATATGGGAAGAAATCAAAAAATTTATTGCAGCAGTTGTGAAGCTATTGATCGTCCTAATTTCGATGGTTAACTTCACCGCACGGTGGGCCGAGGAGGTGTTGAATGTGATAATCAGGACAAAGGCAGACGACGGCGCCCAATGTCTGGAGCCAAGGACACATGTACAGTCATATCGTCTTGTAAGCGGCTAATGTTCCGGTCGATCGCGGCGGCCGTGACCGCGACGTCATTTTGGTGGGTGTGCTTTGTCACCCTAATACGCCGGTGTACTCGGATGTTGGAGGGAAGTAGTTCATCATATAAGTAATCCGTAATTTGTGCTCGATTACCAGCAAGATTGTTATCCGGTGACGTTCTTTTTAATATTATACAATCTAAGTATCTTGTACTTGTACACCCGTTTTATCTTAAATACATTTTAAACAATTAAACCAGGAACATGTTCACTCATATCGTCTTGTAAGCGGCTATTGGTCCGGTCGATCGCGGCGGCCGTGACCGTGACGTCATTTTGGTGGGGTGTACATTGTCACCCTAATACGCCGGTGTACTCGTATTTTGGAGGGAAGTAGTTCATCATATAAGTAATCCGTAATTTGTGCTCGATTACCGGCAAGATTGTTATCCGGTGACGTTCTTTTAATATTATACAATCTAAGTATCTTGTACTTGTACACCCGTTTTATCTTAAATAAATTTTAAACAATTCAACTAGGAAAATGTTCACTCAGAACGTTCTGTAAACGGCCATTGGTCCAGTCGGTCGCGTTGTTTATTCGTTAATTCAAAAGCAGACGTGTATTGTAAGCATCATAAGACAAAATATACTCATGGGTTTCACAACGATGTCGAACCAGACATGCTGTGAGGAAGAGTTTAGCATCATTCTATCCCACATATGGGAAGAAATCAAAAAATTTATTGCAGCAGTTGTGAAGCTATTGATCGTCCTAATTTCGATGGTTAACTTCACCGCACGGTTGGCCGAGGAGGTGTTGAAATTGATAATCAGGACAAAGGCAGACGATGGCGCCCAATGTCTGGAGCCAAGGACACATGTTCACTCATATCGTCTTGTAAGCGGCTAATGTTCCGGTCGATCGCGGCGGCCGTGACCGCGACGTCATTTTGGTGGGTGTGCTTTGTCACCCTAATACGCCGGTGTACTCGTATTTTGGAGGGATGTAGTTCATCATATAAGTAATCCGTAATTTGTGCTCGATTACCGGCAAGATTGTTATCCGGTGACGTTCTTTTTAATATTATACAATCTAAGTATCTTTTACTTGTACACCCGTTTTATCTTAAATAAATTTTAAACAATTCAACCAGGAACATGTTCACTCATAACGTTCCGTAAACGGCCATTGGTCCGGTCGATCGCGGCGGCCGTGACCGCGACGTCATTTTGGTTGGTGTACTTTGTCACCCTAATACGCCGGTGTACTCGTATTTTGGAGGGAATTAGTTCATCATATAAGTAATCCGTAATTTGTGCTCGATTACCGGCAAGATTGTTATCCGGTGACGTTCTTTTTATATTATACAATCTAAGTATCTTGTACTTGTACACCCGTTTTATCTTAAATAAATTTTAAACAATTCAACTAGGAAAAATGTTCACTCAGAACGTTCTGTAAACGGCCATTTGTCCAGTCGGTCGCGTTGTTTATTCGTTAATTCAAAAGCAGACGTGTATTGTAAGCATCATAAGACAAAATATACTCATGGGTTTCACAACGATGTCGAACCAGACATGCTGTGAAGATTTTAGATCATTCTATCCCACATATGGGAAGAAATCAAAAAATTTATTGCAGCAGTTGTGAAGCTATTGATCGTCCTAATTTCGATGGTTAACTTCACCGCACGGTGGGCCGAGGAGGTGTTGAATGTGATAATCAGGACAAAGGCAGACGACGGCGCCCAATGTCTGGAGCCAAGGACACATGTACAGTCATATCGTCTTGTAAGCGGCTAATGTTCCGGTCGATCGCGGCGGCCGTGACCGCGACGTCATTTTGGTGGGTGTGCTTTGTCACCCTAATACGCCGGTGTACTCGGATTTTGGAGGGAAGTAGTTCATCATATAAGTAATCCGTAATTTGTGCTCGATTACCAGCAAGATTGTTATCCGGTGACGTTCTTTTTAATATTATACAATCTAAGTATCTTGTACTTGTACACCCGTTTTATCTTAAATACATTTTAAACAATTAAACCAGGAACATGTTCACTCATATCGTCTTGTAAGCGGCTATTGGTCCGGTCGATCGCGGCGGCCGTGACCGTGACGTCATTTTGGTGGGTGTACATTGTCACCCTAATACGCCGGTGTACTCGTATTTTGGAGGGAAGTAGTTCATCATATAAGTAATCCGTAATTTGTGCTCGATTACCGGCAAGATTGTTATCCGGTGACGTTCTTTTAATATTATACAATCTAAGTATCTTGTACTTGTACACCCGTTTTATCTTAAATAAATTTTAAACAATTCAACTAGGAAAATGTTCACTCAGAACGTTCTGTAAACGGCCATTGGTCCAGTCGGTCGCGTTGTTTATTCGTTAATTCAAAAGCAGACGTGTATTGTAAGCATCATAAGACAAAATATACTCATGGGTTTCACAACGATGTCGAACCAGACATGCTGTGAGGAAGAGTTTAGCATCATTCTATCCCACATATGGGAAGAAATCAAAAAATTTATTGCAGCAGTTGTGAAGCTATTGATCGTCCTAATTTCGATGGTTAACTTCACCGCACGGTTGGCCGAGGAGGTGTTGAATGTGATAATCAGGACAAAGGCAGACGATGGCGCCCAATGTCTGGAGCCAAGGACACATGTTCACTCATATCGTCTTGTAAGCGGCTAATGTTCCGGTCGATCGCGGCGGCCGTGACCGCGACGTCATTTTGGTGGGTGTGCTTTGTCACCCTAATACGCCGGTGTACTCGTATTTTGGAGGGATGTAGTTCATCATATAAGTAATCCGTAATTTGTGCTCGATTACCGGCAAGATTGTTATCCGGTGACGTTCTTTTTAATATTATACAATCTAAGTATCTTTTACTTGTACACCCGTTTTATCTTAAATAAATTTTAAACAATTCAACCAGGAACATGTTCACTCATAACGTTCCGTAAACGGCCATTGGTCCGGTCGATCGCGGCGGCCGTGACCGCGACGTCATTTTGGTTGGTGTACTTTGTCACCCTAATACGCCGGTGTACTCGTATTTTGGAGGGAATTAGTTCATCATATAAGTAATCCGTAATTTGTGCTCGATTACCGGCAAGATTGTTATCCGGTGACGTTCTTTTTATATTATACAATCTAAGTATCTTGTACTTGTACACCCGTTTTATCTTAAATAAATTTTAAACAATTCAACTAGGAAAATGTTCACTCAGAACGTTCTGTAAACGGCCATTTGTCCAGTCGGTCGCGTTGTTTATTCGTTAATTCAAAAGCAGACGTGTATTGTAAGCATCATAAGACAAAATATACTCATGGGTTTCACAACGATGTCGAACCAGACATGCTGTGAAGATTTTAGATCATTCTATCCCACATATGGGAAGAAATCAAAAAATTTATTGCAGCAGTTGTGAAGCTATTGATCGTCCTAATTTCGATGGTTAACTTCACCGCACGGTTGGCCGAGGAGGTGTTGAATGTGATAATCAGGACAAAGGCAGACGATGGCGCCCAATGTCTGGAGCCAAGGACACATGTTCACTCATATCGTCTTGTAAGCGGCTATTGGTCCGGTCGATCGCGGCGGCCGTGACCGCGACGTCATTTTGGTGGGTGTACATTGTCACCCTAATACGCCGGTGTACTCGTATTTTGGAGGAAAGTAGTTCATCATATAAGTAATTCGTAATTTGTGCTCGATTACCGGCAAGATTGTAATCCGGTGACGTTCTTTTTAATATTATACAATCTAAGTATCTTTTACTTGTACACCCGTTTTATCTTAAATAAATTTTAAACAATTCAACCAGGAACATGTTCACTCATAACGTTCCGTAAACGGCCATTGGTCCGGTCGATCGCGGCGGCCGTGACCGCGACGTCATTTTGGTGGGTGTGCTTTGTCACCCTAATACGCCGGTGTACTCGTATTTTGGAGGGATGTAGTTCATCATATAAGTAATCCGTAATTTGTGCTCGATTACCGGCAAGATTGTTATCCGGTGACGTTCTTTTTAATATTATACAATCTAAGTATCTTGTACTTGTACACCCGTTTTATCTTAAATACATTTTAAACAATTCAACCAGGAACATGTTCACTCATAACGTTCAGTAAACGGCCATTGGTCCGGTCGATCGCGTTGTTTATTCGTTAATTTAAAAGCAGACGTGTATTGTAAGCATCATAAGACAAAATAAACTCATGGGTTTCACAACGATGTCGAACCAGACATACTGTGAGGAAGATTTTAGCATCATTCTATCCCACATATGGGAAGAAATCAAAAAATTTATTGCAGCAGTTGTGAAGCTATTGATCGTCCTAATTTCGATGGTTAACTTCACCGCACGGTGGGCCGAGGAGGTGTTGAATGTGATAATCAGGACAAAGGCAGACGACGGCGCCCAATGTCTGGAGCCAAGGACACATGTACAGTCATATCGTCTTGTAAGCGGCTAATGTTCCGGTCGATCGCGGCGGCCGTGACCGCGACGTCATTTTGGTGGGTGTGCTTTGTCACCCTAATACGCCGGTGTACTCGGATTTTGGAGGGAAGTAGTTCATCATATAAGTAATCCGTAATTTGTGCTAGATTACCAGCAAGATTGTTATCCGGTGACGTTCTTTTTAATATTATACAATCTAAGTATCTTGTACTTGTACACCCGTTTTATCTTAAATACATTTTAAACAATTAAACCAGGAACATGTTCACTCATATCGTCTTGTAAGCGGCTATTGGTCCGGTCGATCGCGGCGGCCGTGACCGTGACGTCATTTTGGTGGGTGTACATTGTCACCCTAATACGCCGGTGTACTCGTATTTTGGAGGGAAGTAGTTCATCATATAAGTAATCCGTAATTTGTGCTCGATTACCGGCAAGATTGTTATCCGGTGACGTTCTTTTAATATTATACAATCTAAGTATCTTGTACTTGTACACCCGTTTTATCTTAAATAAATTTTAAACAATTCAACTAGGAAAATGTTCACTCAGAACGTTCTGTAAACGGCCATTGGTCCAGTCGGTCGCGTTGTTTATTCGTTAATTCAAAAGCAGACGTGTATTGTAAGCATCATAAGACAAAATATACTCATGGGTTTCACAACGATGTCGAACCAGACATGCTGTGAGGAAGAGTTTAGCATCATTCTATCCCACATATGGGAAGAAATCAAAAAATTTATTGCAGCAGTTGTGAAGCTATTGATCGTCCTAATTTCGATGGTTAACTTCACCGCACGGTTGGCCGAGGAGGTGTTGAATGTGATAATCAGGACAAAGGCAGACGATGGCGCCCAATGTCTGGAGCCAAGGACACATGTTCACTCATATCGTCTTGTAAGCGGCTAATGTTCCGGTCGATCGCGGCGGCCGTGACCGCGACGTCATTTTGGTGGGTGTGCTTTGTCACCCTAATACGCCGGTGTACTCGTATTTTGGAGGGATGTAGTTCATCATATAAGTAATCCGTAATTTGTGCTCGATTACCGGCAAGATTGTTATCCGGTGACGTTCTTTTTAATATTATACAATCTAAGTATCTTTTACTTGTACACCCGTTTTATCTTAAATAAATTTTAAACAATTCAACCAGGAACATGTTCACTCATAACGTTCCGTAAACGGCCATTGGTCCGGTCGATCGCGGCGGCCGTGACCGCGACGTCATTTTGGTGGGTGTACTTTGTCACCCTAATACGCCGGTGTACTCGTATTTTGGAGGGAATTAGTTCATCATATAAGTAATCCGTAATTTGTGCTCGATTACCGGCAAGATTGTTATCCGGTGACGTTCTTTTTATATTATACAATCTAAGTATCTTGTACTTGTACACCCGTTTTATCTTAAATAAATTTTAAACAATTCAACTAGGAAAATGTTCACTCAGAACGTTCTGTAAACGGCCATTTGTCCAGTCGGTCGCGTTGTTTATTCGTTAATTCAAAAGCAGACGTGTATTGTAAGCATCATAAGACAAAATATACTCATGGGTTTCACAACGATGTCGAACCAGACATGCTGTGAAGATTTTAGATCATTCTATCCCACATATGGGAAGAAATCAAAAAATTTATTGCAGCAGTTGTGAAGCTATTGATCGTCCTAATTTCGATGGTTAACTTCACCGCACGGTTGGCCGAGGAGGTGTTGAATGTGATAATCAGGACAAAGGCAGACGACGGCGCCCAATGTCTGGAGCCAAGGACACATGTTCACTCATATCGTCTTGTAAGCGGCTAATGTTCCGGTCGATCGCGGCGGCCGTGACCGCGACGTCATTTTGGTGGGTGTGCTTTGTCACCCTAATACGCCGGTGTACTCGTATTTTGGAGGGAAGTAGTTCATCATATAAGTAATCCGTAATTTGTGCTCGATTACCAGCAAGATTGTTATCCGGTGACGTTCTTTTTAATATTATACAATCTAAGTATCTTGTACTTGTACACCCGTTTTATCTTAAATACATTTTAAACAATTAAACCAGGAACATTTTCTTTCATAACGTTCAGTAAACGGCCATTGGTCCAGTCGATCGCGTTTTTTATTCGTTAATTTAAAAGCAGACGTGTATTCTAAGCATCATAAGACAAAATAAACTCATGGGATTCACAACGATGTCGAACCAGACATGCTGTGAGGAAGAGTTTAGCATCATTCTATCCCACATATGGGAAGAAATCAAAAAATTTATTGCAGCAGTTGTGAAGCTATTGATCGTCCTAATTTCGATGGTTAACTTCACCGCACGGTTGGCCGAGGAGGTGTTGAATATGATAATCGGAACAACGGCAGACGACGGCGCCCAATGTCTGGAGCCAAGGACACATGTTCACTCATATCGTCTTGTAAGCGGCTATTGTTCCGGTCGATCGCGGCGGCCGTGACCGCGACGTCATTTTGGTGGGTGTGCTTTGTCACCCTAATACGCCGGTGTACTCGTATTTTGGAGGGATGTAGTTCATCATATAAGTAATCCGTAATTTGTGCTCGATTACCGGCAAGATTGTTATCCGGTGACGTTCTTTTTAATATTATACAATCTAAGTATCTTGTACTTGTACACCCGTTTTATCTTAAATAAATTTTAAACAATTCAACTAGGAAAATGTTCACTCAGAACGTTCTGTAAACGGCCATTGGTCCAGTCGGTCGCGTTGTTTATTCGTTAATTCAAAAGCAGACGTGTATTGTAAGCATCATAAGACAAAATATACTCATGGGTTTAACAACGATGTCGAACCAGACATGCTGTGAAGAAGATTTTAGATCATTCTATCCCACATATGGGAAGAAATCAAAAAATTTATTACAACAGTTGTGAAGCTATTGCTCGTCCTAATTTCGATGGTTAACTTCACCGCACGGTTGGCCGAGGAGGTGTTGAATGTGATAATCAGGACAAAGGCAGACGACGGCGCCCAATGTCTGGAGCCAAGGACACATGTTCACTCATATCGTCTTGTAAGCGGCTAATGTTCCGGTCGATCGCGGCGGCCGTGACCGCGACGTCATTTTGGTGGGTGTGCTTTGTCACCCTAATACGCCGGTGTACTCGTATTTTGGAGGGAAGTAGTTCATCATATAAGTAATCCGTAATTTGTGCTCGATTACCAGCAAGATTGTTATCCGGTGACGTTCTTTTTAATATTATACAATCTAAGTATCTTGTACTTGTACACCCGTTTTATCTTAAATAAATTTTAAACAATTCAACTAGGAAAATGTTCACTCAGAACGTTCTGTAAACGGCCATTGGTCCAGTCGGTCGCGTTGTTTATTCGTTAATTCAAAAGCAGACGTGTATTGTAAGCATCATAAGACAAAATATACTCATGGGTTTAACAACGATGTCGAACCAGACATGCTGTGAAGAAGATTTTAGATCATTCTATCCCACATATGGGAAGAAATCAAAAAATTTATTACAACAGTTGTGAAGCTATTGATCGTCCTAATTTCGATGGTTAACTTCACCGCACGGTTGGCCGAGGAGGTGTTGAATGTGATAATCAGGACAAAGGCAGACGACGGCGCCCAATGTCTGGAGCCAAGGACACATGTTCACTCATATCGTCTTGTAAGCGGCTATTGTTCCGGTCGATCGCGGCGGCCGTGACCGCGACGTCATTTTGGTGGGTGTACATTGTCACCCTAATACGCCGGTGTACTCGTATTTTGGAGTGAAGTAGTTAATCATATAAGTAATCCGTAATTTGTGCTCGATTACCGGCAAGATTGTTATCCGGTGACGTTCTTTTTAATATTATACAATCTAAGTATCTTGTACTTGTACACCCGTTTTATCTTAAATACATTTTAAACAATTAAACCAGGAACATGTTCACTCATGTCGTCTTGTAAGCGACTATTGTTCCGGTCGATCGCGGCGGCCGTGACCGCGACGTCATTTTGGTGGGTGTACATTGTCACCCTAATACGCCGGTGTACTCGTATTTTGGAGGGATGTAGTTAATCATATAAGTAATCCGTAATTTGTGCTCGATTACCGGCAAGATTGTTATCCGGTGACGTTCTTTTTAATATTATACAATCTAAGTATCTTGTACTTGTACACCCGTTTTATCTTAAATAAATTTTAAACAATTCAACTAGGAAAATGTTCACTCAGAACGTTCTGTAAACGGCCATTGGTCCAGTCGGTCGCGTTGTTTATTCGTTAATTCAAAAGCAGACGTGTATTGTAAGCATCATAAGACAAAATATACTCATGGGTTTCACAACGATGTCGAACCAGACATGCTGTGAGGAAGATTTTAGCATCATTCTATCCCACATATGGGAAGAAATCAAAAAATTTATTGCAGCAGTTGTGAAGCTATTGATCGTCCTAATTTCGATGGTTAACTTCACCGCACGGTTGGCCGAGGAGGTGTTGAATGTGATAATCAGGACAAAGGCAGACGACGGCGCCCAATGTCTGGAGCCAAGGACACATGTTCACTCATATCGTCTTGTAAGCGGCTAATGTTCCGGTCGATCGCGGCGGCCGTGACCGCGACGTCATTTTGGTGGGTGTGCTTTGTCACCCTAATACGCCGGTGTACTCGTATTTTGGAGGGAAGTAGTTCATCATATAAGTAATCCGTAATTTGTGCTCGATTACCAGCAAGATTGTTATCCGGTGACGTTCTTTTTAATATTATACAATCTAAGTATCTTGTACTTGTACACCCGTTTTATCTTAAATACATTTTAAACAATTCAACTAGGAAAATGTTCACTCAGAACGTTCTGTAAACGGCCATTGGTCCAGTCGGTCGCGTTGTTTATTCGTTAATTCAAAAGCAGACGTGTATTGTAAGCATCATAAGACAAAATATACTCATGGGTTTAACAACGATGTCGAACCAGACATGCTGTGAAGAAGATTTTAGATCATTCTATCCCACATATGGGAAGAAATCAAAAAATTTATTACAACAGTTGTGAAGCTATTGATCGTCCTAATTTCGATGGTTAACTTCACCGCACGGTTGGCCGAGGAGGTGTTGAATGTGATAATCAGGACAAAGGCAGACGACGGCGCCCAATGTCTGGAGCCAAGGACACATGTTCACTCATATCGTCATGTAAGCGGCTATTGTTCCGGTCGATCGCGGCGGCCGTGACCGCGACGTCATTTTGGTGGGTGTACATTGTCACCCTAATACGCCGGTGTACTCGTATTTTGGAGTGAAGTAGTTAATCATATAAGTAATCCGTAATTTGTGCTCGATTACCGGCAAGATTGTTATCCGGTGACGTTCTTTTTAATATTATACAATCTAAGTATCTTGTACTTGTACACCCGTTTTATCTTAAATACATTTTAAACAATTAAACCAGGAACGTTCACTCATAACGTTCT
This sequence comes from Rhopalosiphum padi, assembly GCF_020882245.1. NCBI lineage: Eukaryota > Metazoa > Arthropoda > Insecta > Hemiptera > Aphididae > Rhopalosiphum > Rhopalosiphum padi. The sequence goes on along the minus strand of NC_083598.1, from coordinate 1,606,341 downwards.
GTAAACGGCCATGGGTCCGGTCGATCGCGGCGGCCGTGACCGCGACGTCATTTTGGTGGGTGTACATTGTCATCCTAATACGCCGGTGTACTCGTATTTTGGAGGGATGTAGTTAATCATATAAGTAATCCGTAATTTGTGCTCGATTACCGGCAAGATTGTTATCCGGTGACGTTCTTTTTAATATTATACAATCTAAGTATCTTGTACTTGTACACCCGTTTTATCTTAAATAAATTTTAAACAATTCAACTAGGAAAATGTTCACTCAGAACGTTCTGTAAACGGCCATTGGTCCAGTCGGTCGCGTTGTTTATTCGTTTATTCAAAAGCAGACGTGTATTGTAAGCATCATAAGACAAAATATACTCATGGGTTTCACAACGATGTCGAACCAGACATGCTGTGAAGATTTTAGATCATTCTATCCCACATATGGGAAGAAATCAAAAAATTTATTGCAGCAGTTGTGAAGCTATTGATCGTCCTAATTTCGATGGTTAACTTCACCGCACGGTTGGCCGAGGAGGTGTTGAATGTGATAATTAGGACAACGGCGCCCAATGTCTGGAGCCAAGGACACATGTTCACTCATATCGTCTTGTAAGCGGCTATTGGTCCGGTCGATCGCAGCGGCCGTGACCGCGATGTCATTTTGGTGGGTGTACTTTGTCACCCTAATACGCCGGTGTACTCGTATTTTGGAGGGAATTAGTTCATCATATAAGTAATCCGTAATTTGTGCTCGATTACCGGCAAGATTGTTATCCGGTGACGTTCTTTTTAATATTATACAATCTAAGTATCTTGTACTTGTACACCCGTTTTATCTTAAATAAATTTTAAACAATTCAACCAGGAAAATGTTCTCTCATAACGTTCTGTAAACGGCCATTGGTCCGGTCGGTAGCGTTGTTTATTCGTTAATTCAAAAGCAGACGTGTATTGTAAGCATCATAAGACAAAATAAACTCATGGGTTTCACAACGATGTCGAACCAGACATGCTGTGAAGAAGATTTTAGCATCATTCTATCCCACATATGGGAAGAAATCAAAAAATTTATTGCAGCAGTTGTGAAGCTATTGATCGTCCTAATTTCGATGGTTAACTTCACCGCACGGTTGGCCGAGGAGGTGTTGAATGTGATAATCAGGACAACGGCAGACGACGGCGCCCAATGTCTGGAGCCAAGGACACATGTTCACTCATATCGTCTTGTAAGCGGCTATTGGTCCGGTCGATCGCAGCGGCCGTGACCGCGATGTCATTTTGGTGGGTGTACTTTGTCACCCTAATACGCCGGTGTACTCGTATTTTGGAGGGAATTAGTTCATCATATAAGTAATCCGTAATTTGTGCTCGATTACCGGCAAGATTGTTATCCGGTGACGTTCTTTTTAATATTATACAATCTAAGTATCTTGTACTTGTACACCCGTTTTATCTTAAATAAATTTTAAACAATTCAACCAGGAACATGTTCACTCATAACGTTCTGTAAACAGCCATTGGTCCGGTCGATTGCGTTGTTTATTCGTTAATTCAACAGCAAAGTGTATTGTAAGCATCATAAGACAAAATAAACTCATGAGTTTCACAACGATGTTGAACATGACATGCTGTGAGGAAGATTTAACCATCATTCTATCCTACATATGGGAAGAAATCAAAAAAATTATTGCAGCAGTTGTGACGCTATTGATCGTCCTATTTTCGATGGTTAACTTGATATGGAGAACATTTGAAGTGTTAGAGAATATGTTTGAAAAACCTGTAGAGAGTTGTAAATTAGGAATTTATAAAATAAGTTATTTTTCTAAAGTGTTATGTGTATGGGACATTAATGACATCATTACAAAATATGTTGTGTCAACAACTGACCAAGTTGTTACTGTAGTTATACCGATTATTCATTTTGAAAATTAATTCTTTATTTTTGTTTATATTATGTATCTTTATAAGTTTATAACTGTATAATAAGCATTAGCAGTTTTAGAATATTTAGTCCTGTAGTGTAAGTAATATTATTTTATTAGAACTATTTCTTAAAAATTATAATTCACCTAATATACATTTTTAATATAATTAAGTTTTATTAGATCAAATATGTGGACTATTGTACACTTTGTGCAAGACAACAGTGTTGAAGTAGTACCCACATATTGGGTTAATGGAGATAATTGTGCTTGGCTTAAAAATAATGAAGGAGCTTCAAAATTAAGAGTTTCACTAGTAAAACCCAATGATTTTGAATTTGATTATTATAGAGTGAGAGTCTTTTCCAAAAATATAAGTATGTTATTTACATTGATGTACCAACCTAAACTAAATGTATAATACATAATTTAATTGTATTAAAACTGTTATAATCAGATTCGTTATTAGAAGCAAAAGAGAAATGTGAACGAGCACAGTTTACTTCTGATATTTCAGATTATGATCAAGAAACACTGGTTAGAAAACGTAAACAAATATCTGAATTAAATAAAAACAAAGCCAAAAGTACAAGATATCAAGGAACATTAGGAGTATCTTCATGTCACAAAAACTTATTTGATATACCAAATGGTGACAAAATATATAATGGTAACCATAATTCTGATAATGATTTTATTAATTCAAAACCTAAAAGCCAGAAAGAAAAATCAGCATCTACATCTACTTCTATAACAGCATCAACATCTACATCTTACCAGAACTTTGAAACAAATGAAACAGGAAATGTAGACTTAACATTATTATATAATAGTGGTCGTTCGAATATTTCTGATGATAATTTCACTACAGAATATAAAAATAACCAGAAGGAATCTTTATTGTATAATACTCAAATTATATCACTCAAAAATATTTTGATAAATAGTTTGAAGAAAATGATGAACTCAATCCAGAAAATATTTTGGACCCGGCTATATCTCAAGAAGGTATATATTATATATTATAAGTATACAAACTGATTTTTAAGTATGTAGAATAAATTAAATAAATATTGTTAATGTTTTAGTTTCCACTGTTTCAAGTATTATTGTGCCACAAACTACATCACCTAATTCTTCATGTAGCCAGTTTAATAACATGTATGCTCTTGATGTCCATAAAAATAATGGTAAACAATTTAATATAACTATTCTTATTAATTAATTAATCTATTACAATATTTTTCAGTTATAAACATTAATAACACAACCCCATCAAATGTAAACAAAACTAACCCAAAGACGACCGATAGTACACCTTCTAGTTCACAAAATAATAGTAAGCATTATATTATTGTTCTCATACATGTAATATATATAGGTACATAATTATAATTAACATGAATAATGTGAAATAAATATAAGTTTTATACTTATACTAAAACTTAAAAACATGAAAATGAACTAATACATAGGTATGCAACTTTTTGTTTAGCCTTTCAGAAATCTGTTCTTAGTTATTTGGCATATTTAAAGATTGAATTAAATAAAATGTCTGATACCCAACAAGAAATACTGCAAATGTTGTCCAATTTACCTAATAATCATTTTAATACTTAATTAAGACTATTTTTGTTGATGAGGAAATCGATTATTTTATTTCTGCATGGCCACTCCAAAATCATGAAAGTCTAGAGGATATGGAAAGTAAAATGAGATCGGACTCAAACTTCAGAAACAAAGTGGTAAAATTCTTTATTTATTATATGTTGTGTTTTTCAGTATGTATGTATGTATTAAACTAATAATCATCTACTGAACAGTTTTTATGAAAATTAGTCTAAAATAATTTTACATTGTTATCATAAAATGAATCACTATTTTTTTTTAATTATATTTAAATATTAAATGTATCTAAAACTATTTGAATATTCCATTTTTATTATATATATATTATAATATGCTACTAAATTAAAAATGTTTAAGATTTTTTTAATGAAATGTCAGATTATATCACTTGTTAGCAATATCATTTCTGGTAGTATAATGGAATAACAATTTGGTGAATAAGTAATTCATTATTTGGTTATTTTCATTTGTTTTATAAAAATAGTATTTATATCTATAAGTTGAACAGTTTAAATATATTTAAATGTATACTTATGGGTGCTTTTAAGAAGAAAATTAAATTATTATTAAATTACATATTATTTTATTATTAATATTTTACTTGCTTTTTCGTTACTTTGGTCTTTTGTATTTTTACCTATATCTACCGTTTTGTGTGTTTTATTAATTTTTTTTATTATTATTACTATTAATCTTATTAAATACTTTAGTTTGGCGAGCTTATCAGAGTTGGAGGAAAATCCTTACCAGATATGATACATAAAATTATGAAAAAAGTTTTTGCGGACTCCTTATTGATGGAGTTTACATATCATGGATTGAGGAACAAATACAACTTTTCTAATTTGCTGATAAATAAAGCAATAATTGGTAATTTTTGGCATTTTATAATTTATTATAAACAAAATAATATTAATATTATTTCCTAATTATTTTTATAGATGCAACTCGCAAGTCCAAGTTTAAAAATTCATGTGATGATGACATTGCTCTGATAGTTGGGAAATGGTTAACCACGTCAAAATCCAGAACAGAAAAAAAAATTAAAATTAAAACAATTTTTTATATATATTATAACAAAGTATTAATATAATTATATATTATAATAAGGTTATGCAGAAGACATTAAATAAACAATTATAATCCTACTAGCTGACCCGGCAAACGTTGTTTTGCCATATAAATTATTTCTAGGGAATTTGTAGTGTAGAAAAAAATAACCAACTTATTGTAAGTGTATACAGTATTACAGTGTGTCCCGTTTTAAATGTACCACTAAATATCTCAGCCCGATAATCTTAGATTGAAATACGGTTTGCTGCAATAGATAAGGGGTACTGAAGTACACATTAAAGGACAAATTTCAAATTTTTAACTCTTGTAGTATGCGCATGCGCAACACAAATTTTTTTTATAAATTGCAACACCTATTTTTGTCACCGGATATGGATAGATTATTTTATTCTAAGTAATTTTGATCCATTGACCATAGTTCTAAACCAAAAATTGAACGAGTTACACCTTTTGGAAATTTTAAAATAATTAAATTTTTTCGATTTTACCAAAAACATTACACGCTTGAATTTAATACAAAAGTAAGTCATTTTTGAACTAAAATGAAATACATTTAAATAATTTAATACAAAATTACCAAAAAAAAAATGTATAGCCAAATTAAATTAAATTAATTTAAAAATAAATTTACCAACTAAATTGACAATGACGTTGTAATTTGCGTTATTATTGTGCGATAAAAGTTATTTAATTATTTCCAGTTTTATTATTAGTACTTTGATAATAGTAAATTATTTCTAATTTTATTCTTAGTACTTCGATAATTATTGTAGATATTGTTTGATTATCAAAAATGAACTAATGCACGTTCACTCAGTATTGTACGTTCATGGATAACACTTATAACTTTTAACATAATACTTTGAAAGATTTTTCTTTTTTTCTTCTTTAAAATGTTAAACAATAGTGAAAAAGTTGATATGATTTTAATTTATGGTGAGTGTAATAAACATTGTCGGGAGGCTGCAAGGGTTTATGCAAATCGATATCCCGAAAGATATCATCCACCGCATAATTTTTTTTTAAGATTAGTTAATAATTTACGAACTTACGGGACTTTTTCGATAAGAGATGCACAGAGACAACCACTACGCAATATGGAACAAAATGATGATCAGGAAAATGAAATAATTGCGTACATTCAATTAAATCCTCACTCATCTTTAAGACATGTTGCTAGAGAATTTGGCTTTTCAAAAACAAAGGTACATAAAATATTCAAAAAATACAAGTTACATCCTTATAGGGCTGATCTAGTTCAGCATTTACGCCAAGGTGATAACGTAGATTAACATTTATTGCATGGATAACAACAGAAATTAATAACGACCCATTATTTTTAAATTACATTTTGTGGACCGATGAATCAAAGTTTACCAATAATGGCGTTTTAAATAATAGCAGAATAACCGTTATTGGTCAAACGGAAATCCACATTAGGCAGTTGATACAAATTATCAAACAGTATGGGGCACAAATGTGTGGTGCGGATTATTAGGAGGAAATTTAATAGGTCCACATTTTTATGACGGTACTCTTAATGGAAGACGTTATTCAGATTTCTTAACTTTGCTACCGATGATGTTGGAAGATGTCCCTTTATTACTTCGTCAAAACTTATTTTTTCAACAGGATGGAGCACCCGCTCATAATGCCATTATTGTAAGACAACAGTTAAATGAAATTTTTGGAAATCGATGGATGGGAACTCACGGGCCAGTGAAATGGCCCCCACGGTCACCTGATCTAACACCATTAGATTTTTTTTTATGGGGTCATTTAAAGACTGTTGTTTATGCAGATCCACCAGCAAACTTACAGGATTTAAAAAATAAAATAACGGTAGCGTGCAGACAATTAACAAAAGAACAAATTTTGGCAGCAACCTTTAGAGAAGTGAGTCGTCGATTGGAAATGTGTTTAGAAAAAAACGGAGGAAATTTTGAACATTTTATTAGATAAAAAAAATAAACATAAGTCAAAACAATGTAACGGAGTATTTTTTATTTAATTTCCTACTTCACATTCTTTATTAAAATCTATGAAAAAATCACTCAATTCAAATTTAAAACAATAAATGTTTTTTGGTAAAATCGAAAAAAATTTAATTATTTTAAAATTTCCAAAAGGTGTAATTCATTCAATTTTTGGTTTAGAACTATGGTCAATGGATCAAAATTACTTAGAATAAAATAATCTATCCATATCCGGTGACAAAAATAGGTGTTGCAGTTTATAAAAAAAAATTGTGTTGCGCATGCGCATACTACAAGAGTTAAAAATTTGAAATTTGTCCTTAAATATGTACTTCAGTACCCCTTAGCTATTGCAGCAAACCGTATTTCAATCTAAGATTATCGGGCTGAGATATTTAGTGGTACATTTAAAACGGGACACACTGTATAGGTAGATCAATTTACCCGGCGTTGCCCGGAAACAAATTCGTGACAAATGAAATAAAGCCATTATATGTGTTTTGTATTACCATTTACCTTCTTAAATACATAATTATCGATAAGACATAAGGTTAGGATACTAAACTTAAAAAAAACTACGTTTTTTGAAAAGTAATTTTTATTATTTTGGAAAAATACTACATATCTACCGATTAACCAATATTTCTTTATAAACTATATTATTAGTTTTTTCACCAGGGGCATAAATGTTTAAGTTTTTTTCTGAGCTTACACGGGAGCAGGCAACATAAAATTGTCCGTGAGTGAAGCATGTCAATTCCTGCAACTTTCATTGTCTGTCCTTTTGCCTTATTAATTGACATAGCAAAACAAAGTTTAACTGGAAATTGGACACGTTTAAATTCGAAGGGGTACTCGTTTGTTATCATTGGTATTCTTGGGATATATACCATTTGACCACTCGCTGAGCCGGTAAGAATTTCAGCTTCAATAAGGTTTTTTTTCAAAGATAATATTTTTAATCTGGTTCCATTGCACAATTTGGGAGCATTTAAATTTCGCATGAGAATAATAGGCGCACCGATTTTTAAATCAAGTTTGTGTGGGGGGAGACCTAATGGATTTAATGAGTTAAGAAATTCAGTCGGGATATCTATAGCTTCATCTTGATTAGTAAGTGTATCTATGGAAATATAGTTTTTATTATCAGCTTCGAACATGGAAAGAACTTTTTCGTTTATGATGTTGACGATGTCGTTTTTAGGGGCCAAAATTGCACGTTCACGAAGCCATTCATTAGATTTATTGGAAAGATGAGAAATTTCAGGATAAACTTTGTTGATTAAGTTATTTTGATCAAGAACCGAAATTGCAAATGTAGAATTTATGTGTATTATGCTATCCTTATCATTCTGAAAAGTTCCGTCACCAATTTTCAAAAGATGTTGTGAGAAGAGCTCGGCATTATTATCACCACCAAGGTGTACACGCATATTGGTTGTTAATCTCAAAGATGTTATGTAAGACCAAAGATAAGATGACTTTAGACAGGCGTTGATTTCATCACTTTTAGTGCCTTTAGGCACAACTGGCAATATTTGTCTAAAGTCACGAGCAAAAAGAATAACAACCCCGCCCATTGGGCGATCATTATTTTTAAAATCCCTCAGCGTTCTATCAAGTGCCTCAGGACCACCTTTATTCGCCATTGTTGATTCATCCCAAACAATAAAACGTGTCTCCCTTAATAATTTACCCAAAGAACTTTGTTTCTTCATACTACAAACTGGGCGTTCGTTAGTCTGAAGATCCAAAGGTAATTTGAAAGCGGAATGTGCTGTCTTGCCATTTTGTAATAATGTTGTTGCTATCCCGGAAGTAGCGACTGCTAATGAAATTATTCTCTCTACACGTAGCTTTGCAAGCAAGAGATTCAGCATGAAGGTCTTGCCAGTTCCACCAGGAGCATCAAGAAAAAATAATTCTCCAGTATCTTGCAATACGCTTTGTAAAATAGTATTATAAACAACTTGCTGATCGTTTGTTAACTTCGGCTCATTCTCCTTAATGTAATTTGAAAGTATATCATAATCATAAGAAGTTTCTGCAATATAAGCCCCCTATCTCTAAGAAAATTATTATCATTATCATCAGTTCGTAACGGTGATTCCATGTTAAAATCAGACAGCTTCTTTCCAGATATATTCAGAAGATCATTTTCTATTAATATTAAAGTTTTATTCAAAATATATGGAGTGACAGCTAAATCGTGATTTCCAGAACGATGCCTTTCTTGCTGCAAAATATCTAATGACATATTATTTTTGTGATTTTCCCACAGTTCTGTTAAATTAGTAATGTGGCAAAATGCTATCATAGTAAAAATATATATATATATATATAGTTAAATATCCGCCATGCAGCTTCTGATGAACTAATATATCTGCCATTTTGGAATGCTTTAATTTCATCACGCGATTCTACTGAGAATGCAGCTTGATCAGATCCTTTATTAATATAACTACAAATATATTGAATGGCTTTTACTGAATGGCAAAGTTCTATGTTGATGTGACAGTCAAATACACGTAATAATAAAGGGCTATATGGCACAATCCACCGATTATCGATTGTGACCATGCGATTACCGGATTTCCTTAGCTGAAAAGTTTGCCCCCCATCATCCGGTGATCGACGACGATATTTTGGATAACCATCCTGTCCGGATTGTGTCACAATAGTAAACAGTTTCGGAAAACCTTTTGAACATTTTCCGTTTTGCATACACGGTGAATTCATGTTAAATGTACCACATGGGCCATGAATCATGTTTCTACTGACGACATTAAATAGGGAAGGACCTTCTTGTTGATTTGGCAACTCAGCACTAAGAACTAAATCGATGTCATTTGGCCTTAATTTATCGTTGAGCCACACTAAGAGATGAACATGAGGCAATCCTCTTTTTTGCCATTCAATAGTATACATATAACACCTAACTCCACCATATATTTTTTCTTTTGTAATTAAATCTATAAGTTTTTTCACTTTCAAATTGAAAACGCGAGCGATAATATCATTCCGGTCAGCGGGTATTTGATTAGTAAATAAACATGATTGAATATCTGGCCATTGTGGATTGCACGTCATCGTAATAAAAAGATCTGGGCGTCCGTAATTTCGTACGTACACCATGGCATCTTGTTTACGTTGCTGCATGTAGCGTGGACCACCAACAAATGAAGATGGTAAAATCACTCTCTGGCCAATTTGATCTGGGTTTCCGTCAGCTTGCATTGCATCTTGAAGGTCAGTGTAAATTTCAGTTCGTAATCTAGTTTGATTTGCTCTTAGATATTGAAGCCGTTCAGTTTCAATTTTCGCGTACATATCGACAATATATTGATTCAAAAGTTTACCGTATTTAAGTATATTATTAGAATTTTCTCTGACTTGAAGTCTATAAGAGTAAAAGTCCATGGCGGAAACCGTTTTATTAAAAGGAATTTTTGTAATTGGATTAACTTGCGAAACATCAATAGAATAACCATTCTGTCCATAACAAAACATTAGAGGATACTGTAACGCATCGTACGAACGATGAATTTCACTTACGCGTGTTAATGTATCATCTCGAGCTCTTAATACAATATCTCTCTTTGAAAATTCTTGGCCGACAATTAATATGGCTACTTCATCAGTTTGAGGAGTATTATATCGACCACGATTTGCTTGTGGTTTTCTGTCGGCCCTAATAACAATCTTAAATTCAGCTAGATTGGACGGCATCAAATCGAGTGCACTCTTAAAACTACGAATGTACGAATTATTTCTATGCAACATATATTGCAAATCATATAATATTTGTTTATCTGTATTGGAAGCAATAGACAAACGCCTTTTCACTTCATTCTCTGAGTCACCCATAAAATATATCTGTAAAAACTTTGGTTCTTCTGTACCGGTGGGTAATAAAGAACCCGCCAAATGATAAACTTGACCTTGAACTTTAAATGTTGGCATGAAATTTCCATGTCTAATTTCTGTTGCACCAAACGATGTCATTTGGAAAGCCGAATTATAAACACGTATCATGTCCAAAAATGTTTTGAATTTTCGTGAGAAAAATTTAAGAGACTTTTTAATGGTTCAGGTGGATCAGCAATGTCTTCCAAAACAACTTTTCCTCCTGAACAACAAAAACCTGCAGGCTCTTTGGACCATTTCAATGCACGACAATAATTACATTTTAAATTCATATTTCCAATGATAACGTGAGAATTATTTTTATAATCTATTAATTTATCATTAGTAAATGCCGACATTTCACGGCGACGCCATGGAACTTGTGGTTCATCTAAATTTTCGTTGTTATTAAATATTAATATTGTTTTCATTAATACTACCAACACTATTTTGACTTAATCTAAGTAAACGTTAACGTTTTATTATATTCGATGAACGACCTAAATTAATTTTCCTTTTCATTGTGATAAATTTTAATAATTAAAAAAACGAATAAAAATTTAAAAATTATAGAAATTAAATTAAATTAAAAATAAGTTATTATTAATAATTTACTTATTATTAGTACTGTTTACTATTTAAATGCAGGCATCTTGAATATTCGACAATTCATCGATAGTTGATACACAAACATTAAGCAGCGTTCCGACTTTTACGAAGCTTCTCTTAAAATGTCGGTCGGTCCGTCCTTCGTTCACTATAATGCGGTGAATTTCTACAGAATGTGCGAGAAATTGTGTTTTTTTTGTATTAACATAGATTATATATATATTATGCTACTGCAGATATATATATATATATAGTATATTAGTATATATATATAAATTTAACATTCATCAGATATCAAAATTTATTGCAGGAATGCAATTAATAGTATTATAATTTTGTTATTCATAAAATATTAAGTAAATACAAAAAAATTATCAAACTGATGTTTATGAGTTGTTAAAAAACAAATATCATACAGATATTTTATTAATAATATCTATGAAATAATACTTCTTGGTTCATAAGAAATCTATATGATATTAATTGAATATTAAAAAACATGGCAGTCTTTATTGAGATATGATTGTAATATTTAAATCAAAACTCAAATATTTATATGATATTCATATGATATTTTTTTGCTATATGGCCAGGAACATAATGATCACTCGTAACGTTTTGTAAACGGCCATTGGTCCGGTCGATCGCGTTGTTTATTCATTAATTCAACAGCAGACGTATTGTAAGCATCATAAGACAAAATAAACTCATGGATTTCACAACGATGTCGAACACGACATGCTGTGAGTAAGATTTTAGCATCATTCTATCCCACATATGGGAAGAAATCAAAAAATTTATTGCAGCAGTTGTGAAGCTATTGATCGTCCTATTTTCGATGGTTAACTTCACCGCACGGTTGGCCGAGGAGGTGTTGAATGTGATAATCAGGGTAACGGCAGACGACGGCGCCCAATGTCTGGAACCAGTAACATGTTCACTCATATCGTTTTGTAAACGGCCATTGGTCCGGTCGATCGCGGCGGCCGTGACCGCGACGTTTTTTTGGTGGGTGTACTTTGTCACCCTAATAGCGCCGGTGTACTCGTATTTTGGAATAGAGTGGTTCATCATATTAGTAATCCGTAATTTGTGCGCGGTTACCGGCAAGATTGTTATCGGGTGACGTTCTTTTTAATATTATACAATCTAAGTATCTTGTACTTGTGCACCCGTTTTATCTTAAATAAATTTTAAACAATTCAACCAGGAACATGTTCACTCATAACGTTCTGTTAACATTAAGTATACTGAAATATTGTGTTCGCATTTTATGTATAAGATTTTCAAAATGACAAGAACCAATAACGTTTTTTGTAATCGATGTAGCTTTAGTTCTTCCCATTTGTATACCATTTACAATTTTTGAGACAGGAATAGCAGATTTAAATACGCCTACAAGATGATCAACAAAGTTAAATGATAAATTGTGTTTTGCAATCATTCCACATAACTTAATTTCAGCTGATTTTACTAATTAGTCAATTGGATCATTTTTCTTTTTAGCAAACATTTGATCAATGCTAACCTTTGTTCAAGATTTAAAATTTTGCAAATGATTTGTTCCTTTGCCGTAATTTTTAATTACAGTTAATTCAGAAAAAAATTCTGAATTGCAAACTTTACATTTTGCTTTCAGTGGCTTACCTTTAACTGATGTTAACCTACTTTTATACTCCGGTTTCTCACACCACTCGTTTTGAGTAACCGAGTCCATACTATTACAAAATGTTGGAGAATTTTTATTGAAAGTTACAAAGAAAAAAAATAGCATAAAGAATAAAGGTAAGGTGTTAAATTGAAAAATTTAATTTTTTTATTTGTTGTTATTTTAAATTTAAATATTTTTTTTTTTTAAACATCGCGTTTCCCGGGTGATGGCGTTGTTTATTCATTAATTCAACATCAGACGTATTGTAAGCATCATAAGACAAAATAAACTCATGGATTTCACAACGATGTTTAACACCACATGCTGTGAGGAAGATTTAACCATCATTCTATCCCAAATATGGGAAGAAATCAAAACAATTATTACATCAGTTGTGACGCTATTGATCGTCCTATTTTCGATGGTTGTCTTCACCGCACGGTTGGCCGAGGAGGTGTTGAATGTGATAATCAGGGCAACGGCAGACGACGGCGCCCAATGTCTGGAACCAGGAGCATGTTCACTCGTATCGTTTTTTAAACGGCCATTGGTCCGGTCGATCGCGGCGGCCATGACCGCGACGTTTTTTTGGTGGGTGTACTTTGTCACCCTAATAGGGCCGGTGTACTCGTATTTTGGAATGGATTGGTTCATCATATTGGTAATCCGTAATTTGTGCGCGGTTACCGGCAAGATTGTTATCGGGTGACGTTATTTTTAATATTATACAAATTAAGTTTCTTGTACCTGTACACCCGTTTTATCTTAAATAAATTTTAAACAATTTAGTGGCGTTGAGGTCCATGTTAAGAGGATGCCAGCGTAGTATTTGTTCTCTCTCTCTAACCCACGCGCAACATATAGCAAATTTTACATTCACAAAAATGAATATAACCATATTAATTTCTCAAATTAGAGTGAAATGACCTATTACATAATTTAAAGTTAAGAACATTATCTAGGGCATCTCATAAGCGTTTCGAGTCCCATCATTCAACAGTAAAATTAGTAAAATTAATTTTCGTATACCCTGTGCTTTTTTGTATTCTGGTGTATCACTTTACGAGTGACTATTTAAAAACAATAATATATCAACCGTATTTACCTATTTAAAACCTTATAACAAACTAAACGTTCCACGAACATCACAAACATTTTGGTCCTCCGGGCCGGATCAACATAAATTACGTAACGCTTTTCGTGGACACTTTTTCGTGACGGTTTTTTATTTTAATGTGCCAAAACAAAGACATAAAATGTCAATATCTAATTGGAATCAATCATAACGCATACGAGAGTCCGCGTTAAGTGAGACATTTTATGTCTTTACTTTCCTACCTATTCGTCATATGTATAGGTAGGCATAGGCGCCACCAGGAATTTTATCGGGCGAATGTAAGTTCCTACACGAGACCTAGCAGGTAAACAAGATACATATGTTAGTTCCTACACGATAAAATAAGGTACATGTGTAAGTTCCTATACAGTAAAAAACAGGTACTTGTGTAAGTTCCTACACGGTAAGAAAAGGTACGCGTGCAAGTTCCTACACTAAGTATGTTATAAGTTATCAATCTAATATTAGTTATATCATATTCTAATACTGTCATACATTTTAACCCTTTATTCTATATAATATATAATTCTTTATAATATTTAATAATTTACCTTATAAATATTATCAATTTAATAATTTTAAAAATAATAATTGTAATAATACAATAATAATTCGTCATTTATTGTAAAAAAAAAAAAATATAAATGTTTCGAACAGTACTAACATAACTATTATTATTCAATGTGACAATGTACATTATTCTGTGGGGTTTTTTGTACAATTTTTATCAGTAATGAAAAGTCGTAAATATTTCGTAGATTGAAAAATCGAATTTATAAGTCACTTTGTCAGCTTTATCGATAAACTATCATTATAATGTATCTTATCTTAATGCGATAACATTATTTCATCACTTACTCCACACTATTATGTTCTTACAATTATTACAATTATTAGTATTTTTAAAATTATTAAATTAAATTAGATAGATAGCTAATAAATTTTATAGAATATAGAATAAAGGGTTAAAATGTATGACAGTATTTTATAGACGTAGATTGATAACTTATAATATTCCTAGTGTAGGAACTTACACATGTACCTTTTTTTATCGTGTAGGAACTTACACAAGTGCCTGTCTTTCGTCGTGTAGGAACTAGCATAGGTACCTGTCTTCCGCCGTGTAGGAACTAACATACGTACCTTTTTTTTTCGTGTAGGAACTTACACATCACATATGTAGGAATTAACGTATGTAATTGTCTACCTGTTACTCTCGTGTAGGAACTTACGATTCCCCATTTTATCAGGGGGGTGCATCGTGCAAGTAGGTATACGCTAATTTCTAAATAATGCTTATATACGTAATAATAATAATAATAATAATAATAATAATAGTTAAATACGCAAAAATATTGTATACGTATAATAATATGTTTCTTATCGAGAAAAAATTGGAAAAATTATGAAAGATCAGAAAATTGCACTCGAAATTACAAATTCAATGTGCATTCGATAAGACGACGGGGTTTTGATTGTAAAGGCACCTGCTGACGAAAAATCTACTGACTATTGGACGTTGTCACATTATAAAACGAAAAACATTAATCAAATTGATTCCAAGGACAGGTAAAATATATTATACTACTTTACTATCGCGCTTCGAATATAACTAAATAATTATAGTATACATTAATACTATAGTTATTTATTTTTTAAGTAAGATATTATTATAAAAATAATTTTTGTATGAATAATTTTTATAGATTGAAACATGCTGAATGTTCGATGAAGCTTGCAATAACCGATCAGATAAAGGACCAAACAATATCGAGTGAGCTGAACGAATTGGTTCAAACACTTTTCGACCGCTTCATGAAAGATTCGAAGAAAAAATTTACACGTATTTGATATGTATTATAAATAAACTATGTTTATAATAGTGGTGGCTGGAAATCATTTAATAAATAATAAAACTTTGTTTGCAATATATTATGACTTGTTTTTTTTTATTTAAATAAAAATAAAATAATACATTTATAGCCTTTGTCTTCTGATGATGATTTTGACTTTTCTTCGGATACCGATTTAGGTGAAGGTGATTCTGCCGACGAAGAAGCTGTAAATGATACAATACGACAGGTTAATCCCCAAATTGAATCTGAGGATGAAATGGTTATTCAAACGTCCGACATTGAATCGGATTCTATCGATTCTTCGCCTACAACTAGTCAAACTATTAGGAAGGCTCCCGCTTCTAAAACTAGTCGAAAAAATTATACATGGTTAGACGACAAACCAAGTATAAGTAAAATACCTTTTAACGAAAATTCCAGACTTAAAGTTCAACCTACCGGTGATCAACCGATCGATTTTTTCAATTTATTGGTGACTAAAGATTTTTATAATTTGGTTGTGAGAGAGACTAATAATTATGCGGCTGATTTATATTTGAATAGATCAAGTGATAAGTCTCGGATTACAAATTGGGTTGATATAGACATTGATGAATTAAAAATTTTTTTTGGTCTTCTATTTCATACTGGTACAATAAAAATGTCCAGAATTGAAGATTATTAGAAAACCAGTAAATTATTTAATCTTAATATTTTTCGATCCTGTATGAGTAGAAACAGATACATGCTATTAATGAGAGCTCTTCATTTTTGTAAAAACCCTGAGTCAGAAAATGACATTCAAAATGTAAGCCGCATCTATAAAATCGAATCTGTTTTAAATTATTTCAATAATAGGATGAACGAAGTATATCAACCGTCAAAAAATTTATCACTTGACGAGTCGATGGTTTTATGGCGTGGGCGATTACTTTTCAGACAGTATATAAAAAATAAGCGACATAAATATGGTGTCAAATTATATATGCTTACTGAACCAATAGGGTTGATTCAAAAAATATTAAATAACCGCTCTCGCCTACTGCGTTATCTATATATGTACATCACCACATATCAACTTAAAAAAACTCTAAAATTTGACAACCATCACAATCCCTTGATTTCCGAACTATCCACCAACGCTATTCCTATAGTGACCCCAAGAGGCGACTTAAATGCACCTGTTTTCGGGACCTGCTAAATTAAAATTATAAAGCGTTTATAAGTAAGGTTATAAAACGGGGAAAAACCAATAAACGACAAAGCACACAGCTAAAATTATAACCGATGCCTAGATAGACCTAGAATGCTAATATGCCTCCTGGCCTGTCGCCAGAGAGGCTACCGGAGATGGAGTACGACAAGCGCTGTTTATGAATTGCGTGTCGTATAAAAAGGTATAAAAAAAGTATAAAAAGGTATAATACTATAATTGCGTCCCTAAAATATAAAAAAAATATTGTTTAGTGTATAAAATATATAAGACACGCAATTGGTATGTACCTACTCAAAACAAAAAAAAATCGGGACGCAACTAGTATAACCCCCAAAAATACCAGCGACGCAATAATTCGTATGCAGCCACGAAAAGTCGTTCTTCACCCCGGTTTGGTCCACAAGCCGCGGTCTTAAGATGGCACTACTGCAGTTAGTAGTTTACTTTTGTTTTGTTTTTTTTTTGTGTCATAATAAATAAAGTTGTACTTTACTTTAATTGTCTAATCTCTAAACCACGTGTGTGATTTTTTTGTGTCAGCATTAGATACTATCCACTGAGTCACCCGTCTACAAATCGTGATCATGTATTGTACTTAATGCATATTTAGTATGATCGGCAGGGCCGTCTCGAACAATATTTCATAAAGGCAGGGCCGGAGGGGGTAGAAGTGGTAGAACTATGAATTTGCCGACTCAAATTTTTTTTCGCTACGCTCAAAAATTTTTCTTGTGTGTACTGTGTACCTATACGTATATTATATTTTATTTTTATACTCTGTTTCGAAAGAGAATATACTAGGTAGCAATCAGTTTTTTCCGGCATCGTGCATCCCCCACAAGAAACCCTTAAGTTAGCGGGATCGCGCGTCATTTGATGATGCGCAAATCTAGTACATTTTCTTTTGAAACGGAATATAGTTATTATTTTATACATACACATTATACATTATAAACTATATTAAATAAATTATATAGCCATATAGGCATATAGCATTAATTGGGTCGCTCATGTGATTATGTGAAAATTATAAATATCATAAATTTTCATACTTTTACAGCACCTGGTCCATTTATTAAATTATATAATTTAAAATCCCAAATAAGGAAATGTAATTAGTAGGTACATCAATTTTAAACAAAACATTTATATTAGTACAATATTATTAAATCATAATGATTAATATATTGTGTACATAAAATATAAATTAAAAATAATTAAACATCATCTATAGCTTATGGGTATTAGGTATATTCAATTAGATATGAATCCTACGGTTTTTCAAAGTTCTCCACAATGTTGCTATTTTGTTTATATCTAATTGATCTACTGTATATTTTTCTACACTTAAAATCATAAGGGAATCCAATCTATCATCACCTATAGATAATCTTAAATTATTTTTAATTAGTCGACACCCCCCACGCCACCCTCAAAGGACGACCCTGCATCCATTTTAGTGACCACTGACCAGTGACCTACTCTCCATCTCTACTATACAGCAGAGCGATACCCACTTGCCCGCCTTCTTTTAGTTTTTATATAATATAATATTTTTGATATTTACTAAAATTAAGTGTGTATAAATATATTAATAGATTATCTCGGGTACACCTAACAAAGCCATTCGTCAAAAAGCCACCCGACATAAGATTGAAGATATCCACAAGATATCCTAATTCGTGATATCCAGGGCCGTATTACCGCTTAGGCTGTGTAGGCTAAAGCTTAGGGCGGCAAATTTTTTTTTGGTGTGACCCAAAAACTACGTTGAGATATTATTTTTAAATATAAATTGTAAAAACATGCAATAATATAATATATGAAATAATATTATTAGTTATAAAGTATATAAGATAATATATGTGTAGGTTCTAAAATGGTAATTGAAAAATCTGTTACAAAAGAATATAAAGATTTAAAAACTCGTAAAAAAATTAAATCAATTTTTTATGATGAAACTCGACATAATGATTTAATTACTTCTGGAAGAGAAAAATTTAAAATTGATACCTTTTTAGTAATTTTAGATCATTTATTGAATGAACTTAACAAGAGAAGAGCTGCGTATCAAAAATTTTTTTTTCCATTTGCTTTTATTGTCATGCTCGAACGTCTATCACATGATGATATTGTTAAAAGAGCTACACAACTTAATGTAATATACTATGATGATATGGATTTAAATGAATTAATCAATGAATGTTTAACACATAATACAACTGGCTGACGATAAGCAAAAAAATGTTCCCAAACTGCTTCAAATTTTACATGAAAAAAACTTAACTTCAATTTATCCCAACATCGAAATAGCACTCAGAATATATACATCTACTGCGGTGACTAACTGTTCAGCTGAACGTTCTTTTTCTTGCTTGAAAAGAATAAAAAATTATCTCCGATCTACGATGTCACAGGATCGATTAAATGCACTTGCTATACGAGTACTAAGTATTGAACATGAATTAACTAATCAGTTATCATAGGACGACATCATTGAAGACTGCGAAAAAAAAAATCAAGACCTAAGACTATAATCTGAAGAATATGAAAAATAATTATTTGTTCGTATTTTTTTTTTTGTAATATGCTTAAGGAGTTTTCATTCATTAATAATAGTATACCTAATGTATTGATTTTGTTTTTATTTTATTAATGATCATTTTTTATATGGGGTGTGGAGGGTTTTTGCGTATCACTTACAGAAGTAAAATATCAATACCTATGAAAATTAGGCGGTAAATTTATTTCAGCCTATGGGCGGCTAAAACCTTAATCCGGCCCTGGTGATATCCATCAAGGTTTATAATTTAAATTTAGAACCGAAAATAAAAAACTCATAAATTAAGTGTAAAACAAAAATAATGATTGTTATCTATGATACCATTACGATTACAGTTATCTAGTTTTTAACGTCTTTGGAACAATTTCAACGTTATCAAACATAAACAAACATTTTTAAAATTATCATTATTTCATATTTGCTGGTGAAATATCAAATTTGTAGTGAATTAGTGAATTCAGATTTACAGCTTATTGCGACTGTTACCGAGTGTTTTCATTGTTCTTAGTAATATTCATTATTAAAATAAATTTGTCACTCGTAAGTATTTTTCTGAAGTTAAATGTTTCAAAACATAAATCGTTAAAATCATTAATTATACTATGAGGTTATAGTATGCCCAGGCCATTTGGAAAATACATCAGTTTTTCTTAAAAAAATGTAGCTCTTGTGTTTAAGTACAGGTTGTTAGATATTATTTTTATCGTTTTTCCTATTATACTGTGCTGATTTTTTTTTTTTAACATTATTAGCTATTGCAGTGCCAATGGCAAATAAATATTTTGAAAATAATTATAATACCCAACTCATTATAATTTATAATACTTTGGCATTATGATAGCTGTTATTATTTTTATTTATTAGAACTATTAAACAGTTTTCTTTATATCTTGCAGTTATCTTAAACTGCTTAAAATGCAACAAGTAAACAAATAACTTTAATAATTAGTTTAAAGTATTAATTTTTAATCATTTATGTATTTTATAAAAAGCCTATTTGCCTTAGTAATGGTTTATTTTACATAATATACATAGTTATTCAGTAAGCTTTTGAATTAGTCAACTCTTTAAAGAAAAATAAAAAAAATAATTTTTAATAGCCTGCAACATTAATTAATAATTTTCTTCATTTAGTTTTGGATATTAAATTAAACTAAAATTATTATTGTAATTTTTAATTGTTATGTACTTGTATTAATAATATGCAAATAGGCCATCAGTTCAATTATCAATCGTTTATTATTATGTCCTAACATAAAATATCATTATACAGAATATCTATACATTTTATAGTATGTACATAATAAACATTTTTTTTAATTATAAAGATAATTTTTAAATTTCCTAATATTATTAAATATATATTTTGATTATTCTAACTGTAGTATTATTAATTAAAAAATAAAGTAATGTTTATGTCTTCATCTATGGCCAACCCTATGTAATTGGGAGAAAAGGGTAAACAAAAATATATAATTTGACCTTAATAATTTAACAATGTAGTTGATGTTGTGTTATGTTTTTTATTAAGTACATTATAAATTTTAAGATTTGAGGAGAATGGTTGCCACTTGCCATAAGGTTCCCCCATCCAAAATGTTTACAATGTTTATTAATAATTTAATACATCTTGTTGATATATTTAACATTTTTAACCAAATTTGAAATTTTATATTTAGTATTGAGTAAAATTATGATATACCTGCATGTTTCTATATATTTCCTCCTGTTAAAAATATTGATATCTAGATATAGTTTTGATATAAGGTTATTTTTAAAAGTAAAACATAATTTGTGTACCACCTATTATTATACTATCTTTAAAATATTAAAATACTTTATATTTTATGCATCATAGACAAGGGTCAACCAGTGAAATAAATTATGGTTAAAAAAAGGAAAAGTGTACTGAAGTCTTCAACACAAGTTGTTGACTCACCAATGAAAGAACCAAGGATTATAAGTAATTATAAAAATTACATTTATTATAATTATAATAAATTACATATTATAAATATTCCAGTTATTAAATTATATTTAATTAAAATCTGTCAATATTTTAGGAGGTAATCATTTAGAAAAGGCTCGTAACAGTTTAAATGAAGCTCTTGATATTATTGCAAAGAAAGAGCATAAGAAATCCGATGATGTGACAGATAATGATGTTTTAATTGTGTAAGTATACGTTATATACAGTTTGAACACTAAGTGGCTATAATAATTTCATTACGAGGATGTTGTATTTGCATGCATTAATAGTGCATACCATACCAAAATATATGTTTTGCAGTTCCAGTTTTGTGGTTTAGCTCAAATATTAGAATGAAATTATCTATTACCACACTGAAAGCAAATTATAAATAAGTAAAACATTTATATTTGAAAATGCTCATAATTTACTTAAAATAAAAATATCGTAAAAAAATTGATTAAAAATTACAATTTTTAAATCTTACCTTTAAGTTTTATGATAGGTCATTTCACTCTAATATTTAAGCTAAACACACAAAATTGGGGCTGCTGAACCTATATAATAGTATAGTATGCATTAGTAAGACAAGGGAAATATATTATTTAGGTACAGCAAGTTACAGTTTCTTTGTTACTGGATGAAAATTATTTGCCATCTTAGGTTATTTTTTATAAAAAACAGAGTATACAATAACAATTTTCTTGTATTTTTAGCGAAGAAAATGATACAAATAAACGAGTAAAGAAAAATGAATCCAAACAGGAAGTTAAAGATTCATTGGTATTAAAATTACGAGATCGCAGTATTGATTTAGCTTCTTTTACCAATAATTCAGCTATGTACTCTATATGTCGAGCTTGGATAAAAAATGATCCATTATCAGCAAGGTGAAAATAAGTGTGCCTAATTTTCAAAGTTATGTGATTAATTACCTTTTTGTTTACACTATAGACAAGTAAAAAGTAAGAAATCAGAAAATTTGGAACGTTCAATTAAAAGTGATAATGAATCATCTACAATCGAAGATTATGTCTATAAATTACCACCACCTAAAAGTAGACCTGAAGATGAGACAGATATAATTCACAGAGTACCTATGAATTTACCAAAGGATGTAATATCCACCTTAGATATTAAAACTGTGAGTAATGTATTACAATTTGTATTTTTCTCTGCTTTTGTTATAAAATATAATAATACATTTTTAATATTAATTATAAATTCTGTATTTATGTTTTTTAAATTTTTAAATTTTTAAATAACCAAAAATTAAGGAATTATACTTTTATTTTTCATAAAACTATGTAAAGTTTGTATTTATATAGACTTAAAAAAGTTTAAATAAAATAATTGCACTTTTTAGAATATCGAAGAAGTTCCTAACGTTAGTGAATTACTTAATGAGCACAGGAAAAGATGGGTTTGTATACGACAGCAATGGATTAAATTCAGTAATGAAAATGAAGCCCGCTACTCTATGTCAAAAAACATTTTGAATTCAATGTTAAACAAGTAATTTATATACTTAATTATTAATTTTTAATCATTAATATACATATATTGTAAAGGTACTCCCGGTTTATCTCGACTACCCAAATATTTTCAAGACTAAATTATAATTATCCTGGTTATGTTGACTACCTAGAAAATCTAATAACAAATAATAAAATTGTGCATCTAATTTTATTTTATATTTCCTTCTTGTAATTTGTATCATCAATTTAATTTTTTTTGTAAAATGTATTATCTAAGTATTTTACTATTAGATCATTAACTATTTATGTTGTCAGTCTGACGACAGTAATTTGTTAGGCACCTGTTGTCCATACTATTAAATAACACCTAGCTAACAATTTTTTTTTATTAGAACATAATTTTTAATGAGAGTTCCGGATATAAAAACAAAAACTCTTATGACAATCACTAATAATATTCAAGAAGGTTCCACAATTTATTCAGATTGTTGGCATGCTTTTTGTTATTATTGAGAGTATCTGGCTTTGATCATTATACAGTTAATCATAATTATAATTTTGTGGACCCAATAACAGGAATACATACCCAAATAATTGAACGCCTTTGGGTATCAGCAAAGTGACATAGCAAAAATCAAAGGGAAACAGTTCACCATTATCTGGAACCATTTCAGACTGTATTTGTTTGACGACAATTTATGTCTATTTTCTATAATTTTTTGGATATTACACCCTAGTTTCCTCCGCAGTAAAATTATTGACTGAAATTTCTTAAGAATTTAAAAATGTTTTTATGCTTATGAATTATTTTTACCTGATTGTTTTACTACCTAATACCCTAATACCTCTGTATTAGCTTAATGTTAATTAAATTTGTTAAGCAACAATATAATATGGATATCTATATAATTTTTTATTTAAGATTTTGGTAGTTAAGATAAGCCGGAAATACCATTGTAAATAATAAAATAATTATGAAATATTTAAAAATAATCATAAAACGTTCATTGTATTATTAATCACTTTTAATGTTTATGATGAATTAGAATTTGAATTGCATTGCTTAAAATCAATGATGTTACAATTTGAAAAGCAATTTTATTTTTATTGTATTAAATTTTAACTGTATATATTAATTTATGTTACAGAGATAATAATGTTTAGTACCATCAATATACCAGCCTAAAGAAGCATAATATTTTTTATCAATTTTAAGTTTAGTTAAATATCATGTTTATGTTGTATAATGTCCTTATAAAATTAATTTTATTATGTATTGGAATTTTAACTTTGTTTATTCTCTTTATAAATTTAAATTGAAAGTATTGTCTAGTAACAATTTTATTTTAGTATGATTCTTAACAGTTATTATTGTAACATAATGAAAAATTATTATTTATCAACCATAATATTATGGATGTAAAAAATAATTATAATAAACAATTTTGTAATAAAATTTGCATATATTTCAAACATAGTAAAAAATACATATATTTTAACCTTTAATAGTATCTATTATAAATTATTCCTTTGTAAATATTATATATTTTTACATAAATAACTAGTGTATTATATGTCTACAGACAAATTGATTATATCATATCCTAATATTTTCCTCTTATAAATAATGGTAGTGTGATTAAGGGCCATTCTTACAATGTTCAGTCAAGTGTCGGTTAACACTAACCGGCTGATAGCAGATTTTATTACCAACAGAATTCTGCCGGTTAAGTGTCCGTTAACGCTTAACCAGACATTGTAAGAACAGCCCTTAAATTATCTATATAAGTTTTAGTATTTATTAATTTTTATTATTATATGGTAACAACATAAGGTATCCGGTGAATTGGTCGCGAACAATTGATCGCCGGTGAATTGATCGCGGGCGAATTGATCGCGAATACAATTGGTCGCCAAGATAATTGATCGCCAAACGAACTTTTTTAGTTTTTTAAGTATTTTATTATCCTAGGTATATATAACCGAATTTTATGTTTATTATTTTAGAATATTTAAGTATTCTTATTGTTTTATTTTTAAATAACGTACAGTTAAATGCTAATTTTAATTAAAAAAAATAATAAATAGATTATGTATATAGAGGATAATATAATAACAATTTGATCACGGCCACGTTGATATCACCTTAACACTAAAAGGGTTAATAATAATACAAGTTAATTTGACAATTATATAATAATAAAATTACGTGACTTCACGGTATTGATAATTTAACAATGAGAAGACGTTGGCTTTTGACGAACAATTTGAGATTATGCCGCGGTGATTAGAAACGACAGAAATAAACTGATAATGCCCGTGTGGGTATATAATATCAATAATAAATACCTTATAACAATATAATGATACGAACTCGATAATGAAAATTTAAAATTAAATCAAATAAAAATTATACATTATATTGTTAATAGTTAATAATTACACATAAATAAAATAAAATAATAAATAATAATGTCAATTAATTAAATTTTAAAAATACTTAAATATTCTAAAATAATAAACATAAAATTCGGTAATATACCTAGGATAATAAAATACTTAAAAAACTAAAAAAGTTCGTTTGGCGATCAATTATCTTGGCGACCAATTGTATTCGCGATCAATTCGCCCGCGATCAATTCACCGGCGACCAATTCACCGGCGATCAATTGTTCGCGACCAATTCACCGCGAACCCAACATAATGGTTAATGATTGCAAACATGACAGTTATTATTAAAATGTTTGAACAAATGCCAAGCATGCATTTTTGACAAATTATAATTATATAAAGTGTTCTTAAAACAATAAACTGAATAAACTATCATTTTTTGTCCAACTATTACTTTAAATTATATACATAATTTATATCAATGAATGAAAATCTTTTAATACTGATTTGTTATTATTCGACCATCCATAATTACAATAACTAAGAAACAGTATATATATAAAACCATATAGGCAATAGGCATAGAACAATTTAGCTGAATTTAGCTTTTATTTTTATTTCTATATAGTATATTCTTCCTATAATAGGGTAAAAGAAGGTTGCAATAGTAGCAAAAAGTAATAACAATTACATAAATAAAATTTTAGTCTTTTAAAATTGTAGTATCAAATGGATATTTATTATTTAGCTCTGATTAACACAGAATTTATCCATGCAAGATTTGAAAAAAAAAATATATTTGATTCACACCGTTTTTATTTTGATTATTTAGCCAAACTTCACAGATAGAATACATAAGTTATAAGATTTAATGTTTGTGTGGATTATTGTAATTGTAACTACAATTGTAGTTGATTGACATGATTTATCATTTATATTGAAACCTTTGTTTCAAAAATAAACTTAGCTTTCCAGATTTATAAAAAAAAGTATTGCATTAGTTTTTGATAATTATAATGAATATTATTTCATATTTTTTCGTTTATAAACCTATTGATTTATTGGTTGTATAACCGTGACGACAATCATAACGTTGATAAAACTTTCACTTGTCAAAGCTTAATATTTTCCATAAATCTGTATCACTTTTTATTGACCGAAGAAAAATCAGTGACTTAAATTATAATTTATTGAGACAATTAGTGCTCACTGCTTACTGCTCTGACGCTATATGTAGTTGTGTCTAGATGACTTTATGACTCATAAATAATAATATTATGTCCATGAGATGACTAGATAAATTATTAAAAATGGATTATAAGCTCAATCCAGTCAATCCAATAGTTTAAAAATAACACACTAATCCATAATCCATATCAACCGGTTGATAAGATTTTAGATTTGATAAAAAAATCTTGTAAGTTTTCCAAAATATACCTAGGGCTATAAGCCTATAACCATAGAACGTACTATATAATGTTCTATGCTATAACCTATGTATTATTTAATGTTTTCTACATATGAACTATTCACATTTCACTATATCTAGTGACTGACCATATCAGTATATCACTATATAATACAACTACTATAGTATTGAAATATTATATTTATTATTTACGGTCATCTGGACATCCTTTCTTAGGGTTCGTGTTTCATTATGTTACATAACTTGCCTAATGTATCTAAAGTTACGAATTTTAATCTTTTTCAGTTTCAAAATCGTCTGCCTCTAGTGACGTTGTATCGCAGTTGATAATTTACTATTATATTGGACATCATGTTTAGAAAACTTGCATCTGCGGTTTCAACAGTAAGCCAACATTTTTAATTTAATAATTTACTCTCTAAGCGCATTATCAAGCTTCATTTCTGTAGTAGCTCATTTTTAGTTGTTAAGAGGAAATTAGGTATCCATTTCCTCTTAACAACTAATGGCGGTGAGAATATCCATTGTTTCGTGTAAAAGTTTGGTGGGCATCTTAATGATCTCTGACTCATTAGTCATTTATTATTTATGTATTTGTGTGTGTGTGGGTAGCTCTGGATGGGTACTTATTTTAAATAGTTCACACCGTCACTGCCCATTGCTAGTCAATAATTTTCCCCGAGATATTATTATGATTTAATATGTCATCATGTATGATTATGATGAATTTGTAGATTTGGCTACTGATCATAGTCAAAAAGAAAAATGTTAGTCATTTTAGAAAAGTGATAGGAATTAAATTATAGATTTGTTATAATTGTTTATTTATTTCAGGTTCGCTTAGCACAAAACAATCTCCAGAACATTCCAAAGTTCAATCAAATTGCAATTACTAATTCAGTTACACGATCATTTTGTAAGCATAATTTGAATATTAACTAATCTTTTTTTCAATTTCACGGATGTATATTCTATTTAATTTTAGCTTTTGTTATTATTTATGTATATTAAAAATGATTGTTCAATAGTTACATTAAAATAATTTCGATACATTTGAATTATTGTTGAGCCATATTAAATGATTTTGAACCCCTCATCTAAGTAAATAAAAAATTATAGATGACTAAAAAAGTTTTTAAAATGACTTAGTTATTGCTTATTTTTCTCTTGTTATTCACCCCAAAAAATTGATTCTTAGAGTAGTCCAGTCCTATAAATACAGACTTCATAGTTGTCAAAGTAAAGGTTAAGTGAAGGTCGATTTATTGATGTATATATAAACTGATATTTGTATAAAATATGAAACAGTATTAACAGTATTAATAAGACCAGTATTCTATTATTTATTTATAATTAGTTAGATATTGATAATTATATTTTAAGAGTTGTTTGTTAAGTTTATCTGATGAATTATTTTAATGAATAATATTTATTGTGTTTTAGCTTCATCTCCGGTGACCAATGTTAAGGTACAAGAACCTGCACCACAATTTGAGGGTAAAGCAATTATTGATGGACAAATAAAAGATATTAAATTATCAGATTTTGCTGGAAAATACTTGGTTTTATTTTTTTATCCCTTGGATTTGTAAGCTACAATTACTATAATAAATTAAAAATATGCTGATTATTGTTTTGGTTTGATTCCAGCACATTTGTATGTCCTACTGAATTAGTGTCATTTAGTGATCACATTGATGAATTTAAAAAAATTGGTGTAAATGTAGTTGGCTGTTCATGTGACTCACATTTTTCACATTTAGCATTTGTTAACACTCCTCGAAAGGTTAGTTTGCGTTGTATAGAAAAAACTGAATTTTTTATATTTACTTATTTATTTGTTATATGGATAATTATAGCATGGTGGTTTGGGTGGACTGTGTTATCCACTATTATCAGATTACAAAAAAGAAATTGCTAAAGCCTATGATGTTCTTATTGAACCTGATGGCATACCATTACGTGGCCTCTTT
Source organism: Rhopalosiphum padi (assembly GCF_020882245.1). Lineage (NCBI taxonomy): Eukaryota > Metazoa > Arthropoda > Insecta > Hemiptera > Aphididae > Rhopalosiphum > Rhopalosiphum padi. Next base: position 1,577,606 of record NC_083598.1, on the reverse strand, counting down.
ATTATAGACCCTAAGGTAAATAATAATTTTAATTCTTTATAAAATATGCTTAATTTGATCATATAATTTCAGGGAATAATAAGACAAATTACCATTAATGATCTGCCAGTAGGCCGTAGTGTAGATGAAGTTCTAAGACTTGTTCAAGCTTTCCAATTTGTTGACAAACATGGAGAAGGTAAATATTTTATTAAATAATATTAAAATTATTATTAATTATATTACTTAAATATGATTTTGTATTTTAGTTTGTCCAATGAACTGGAAGCCAAATAGTCCAACTATTAAACCAGATCCAAATCTTTCAAAGGAATATTTTGATAAAGTCAACAAGTAAATTATAGTTCAACGTTGAAAATACTCTAAAATTATTTTCACAGTATTTAAAATTAATCAGGAATATTATCTTCCAATAAAAAAAAAGAAATTATCATGGATTTTTCTTAATTTTTTAAACTTAAATACTGGGTTACACAAAAAAATTAAAAATATTCTAATGAATATAACATAGTGAGATAATAGTTGTTTAAACACAATTTAGTAGCCTAATAAATTATTGGTCTATTAAATTAATACAATTTTTATGTAACTTATCATTAAGATTATTATAAATTAATTAAATTTTTAATCAAATTGGTAATCTTAATTTATTAAACTATTAATAATGAGCAACTATGACAAAGATAAATATATTTATTTAGTTTTTTTTCTCAAAGTTTTAGTATTTTGTATTACCAGCAGTATCCTATAAAATGTATTTAGATTCTTAATGGTAGCAAAAAAGCAATTTTCTTTTATTTATTTTAAAATAATATCAAAACATTGGCATCATATAGATGTATATTGTATAATGTTAGTTTTGACTTAAGTTATATGTGGTTATAAGTGAAAGAATTAAGAAACATAAGAAATATGTAAAAAATCAAACAGAAAACAAAACATAAGTTATTAACTTGAAACCCAAAACTACAGATACACAAAAAAAAAAATGTTGTCCCGTCTAAAAGAAATTGTGTACCTCAACTCGTTTAAGCATGTCTGATTATAAGAAAGATCAAGTAAAACCTCTTATTTACAGATATTTTATGATTCTTCAGCAATAACTAACACTTTTTTTTTTATTTAACTCAGATTTTTGTTTTATTAATATTTTACTGTAGGATAAATATTAGTAGGATATTTATTAGTATACTTTATCAATTTTAAAATTTAATTATATATTAAGAAATAATGATTACAAAATGATGAATTATTCTTGTTGAATAGTGATGATACAAGTGTATCAAGCATGAGACCTCAATCAAAAATAAAGGAGATTTGTGAAGTGTTATGATATATTTATATACTGAAGACATTATCTGTAACTTTCATTTAAACCACATGACATAAATATATTATCACTTATAACTTATAATGACAGGTACCCTTAATCCTGGTTTAACCAATACTGAGGGGATTGGTTTTTTATTGATGATACCTGTTTAGGATTACAAACAAATATTAAATTACCAGATATATCTAAATATGGATTATTTAATAGGTAACAACTGGTCTTATTTTATGTGCTAAATCAACAATACAATTTTATTAAATAGAATTCACAACAAATATAGACACAAATAATTAAGTTTTTTTTCAAAAAACTATGATTATATAACAAAACTTATGATAGTAAAAAGGCGTAATAACAGTATTAAAAATTTATATTTTATAGTATATATAAAAAAAAATACATGTAATAACAAAATATTTAAAGAAAACAATGAATAGATAGGCAAACATCAGAAACCAGAGTATAATAGAATTGGTAAATCAGGTAATAGATGTGGTAGGTAGGTAAGATTTAAAATATCACTAATAATATAAGATATACAATTATTACTTTGATTAAAATAAATTCTAAAATAGGTAATAAGTATACTTTGTAAATTATGTAAAATTAATAATCTAACAGCCACTGAGTGAAAACCAAATCATGATTTATAATAAGTGCGATAACAATAAATAATTTTAATTAAGATGTAATTCAAATAAACATATTGAAAAGAATTCTATTTCAAACAAGAAATGTATACAAACACGGATGTCTACATAATTATGTATAGTGTGCATATTTAGCAGAAAGGAGTCAAAGCACATCCATTCCCAAAATTAAAAGTCTAATATATAATAGTAAAAAAAAAAAAATATTATTTTATATGTATACATATAATGGTAAGATAAAAAAAAATGGTGTCAGTTAATTTCACTCATCTCGAAAAAGAAATTAATATAGTACCTATATTTTTATTTGGATTTAATGTGAATAGTATTTTAAAATTTAAAATGTTTCATTCCTTAAATGAATTATGTTGTAGTATAAAATCTAAAATTCTTAATTAACCTTCTCATACATGGACAAATTGAGATATGTGTGGGTATAACATTGTTTAAATTATATATAATGATTAGTATTTATTTAAAAATGCCTGTCAAATATGGATCTAGTTTAAATCTTTCAGTTCAAATAGATTAAATAATAAATTATATTTAATTTAAATAGCGAATTACTTTGAATTTAAAGTGAGTATTCGTTTATCTATAGGATAGGATGAATAATGTTATATGACTTGGAAATAAGATAAGCTTATTTATGCAAAAAAAATAATAATAATAATAATAATAAATAAATTAGTTTTGTACATTTTATATAAGACTTAATCAAAAATGTAACTATATCAATTAATTTTAGGTTAGACAATTATAATTAAAAAATTTAATAAAAATATGAAAAGGGTCAAATGTCTTTGGACAGACAGGTCATAATGTAAAAACAAAATGGTATTAGACACATTTGATACCTGCCAGCCAATGAAATACAAATAAAAAATTATAAGAATCAAGTATTTAAAAGAAATATAGAAACAATAGTAATTAGTAACAGCACCATTACACAGAGTATCAAACAATATACTAAATTTTTTAAAGTAATGGTACCTATTAAAGAAGTTTGGTTTTTAATTTTAAAACAAAACATGAGACATGCTATAAATAATGTAATATTGTAATTTAATGAAGTTAAATATAATGGTTAAATAATATAGAGTATTAATGTATTATTTTACAATTAACATCACAAAAACCAATGCATAAAATATTTTAAAATAAATTCAATCACAATAAACATATTTTTTTCAAATATTTTATTTAAAGTATATTAAGATGAAACCAGTCTTATAACATAACCTACTCAATAAAATATGTATTTTGAAACATAAGCATTCTCTTGTATTGCTTAAAAATTAAAATATAAATTAATTTAAAATAGAAGTTAGATCCAAATTATTTTTGCTTATATAAAGATTAATTCTTTTAACAGTAAACACTCATTAATCATTATCTCAGATAGTATTAACATTTTTAAAAATCAATACATTCATTCCATTGCTCTTCTCAGATTTAAAAATATTTTTTTTACATAATTTTAATTTATAACAACACAATAAAAAGTATTTTGTTGAAACTTATTATGTAAAAATATAATCTTTTTAAAAAAAAAGTTATGTAATGATTTCAAATCATATAAATGTTTTAAAAATGTTAAAGTTGTTTAAGATAATGAGTGTTTGTTGGTAACATAGACATTAGGCATATAAATGTAATATGTTATATTTATATTTATATGGGTGGTTAGAATTACTCTATATATTTATTATAGGTAAATAATTATAGGAATAAGAAGATGAATAAAATCAGCAAAGTAAAATTATATAACAAAATGTGATGATAGTTCATCATATATTAGTTTAAGATATAAAATATGTATAAAGTACCTATATTATATTATATTATATGATATTTATCATCGAAATCACAGAAAATACAAGAATTCAACTTCAATATTTGCATATTTTAAACACTGTACATATTTTTGTCTTTTACCTAATTAATAATAAACCAGAAAAGTCTTTAAACTATAATTTTGAAAACATTAAAGCAGCATCATTATTCCTACATATAGTTAAAAGTATGGTTATCTCAGTTCAAACCAGTATTAAAAATTTAATAAAACAATTGTGATTATCAATCATATTTACTTATAACACACAGATTTAATGTATACATAAAATTAATTCATCAAACATAAATGTACTGAATTTTGCACTTTTCTCTAAATAATAAGACATTTAAACAGATATAAGATATGCATAGGAGAAAATTAAAGAAAAATATTTTGCAACCAATATAAATAAAAATAGAAAAATGTTTAATTGCTGATACCACAACTATGTCACATTTGAAAATTGTAAGTATCAAATAATATAAGTACAATTACTTATCAACGAATAACAATTCATATAGATGTTGTTACTTGAATTACTTTTAACCATTAATTTTTTGTTTTGAGATCATGGAGAATATGATATTAAATAATCAGATACTGTACCCATGTTTTCAAACTTATACTACTATATAAAAAAGTATATCAAATAACAATAACACGAAACAACAATATAAATACAAACCCTTGTTTTATAACAGTCATACTGGTGATCTATCGTTCGTGCAAGTAAAGCACCAACACGTACGCTATCTTTTCGAAGACGTCACTATCATATTAGTCTTTGGCTCTTTTAGAACATGTACTTGATCCAACAGATTTTGTTTTTCTCCCAATAACTTGCTAATGTTATCTTGTGCTTCACTTAACAATATTCTGTGAATAAATTAATCATGTATAATAATATTAATAAATATTAATATCAAAATTACAAAATAATACTACAATACTAACTTTAGATTTTTGTTTTCTTCTTGAAACCTACGCAATTCTAAATTCTCTTCTTTTAATCGTTCAAGAGTACCCAGTTTTCTATGAAGGTATTCATTTTCAATAGTAATTTTTTTAAATTCTTCCATCATTTCTATTTGCTGATTACCACTATCAGGACTATCACAATTTTCTTTTATTGGTTCCACACAAACCAAACCATCATTAGTGCGTTCGACTTTCAACCTACTAAGATGAATTTCCGTATCAGTTGGTTTTATGCTTGTTTCATCTTGTAAAGCATCATTTTGAGTTGGACTACACAGTTTTATGGTTGTGTTTTCAATAGTTGCCTATAAAAATAAAGACAATTTAAACTTTTATTTTAGATAATATTATTAATAAGTTATTTTTTCTGACCTCAAATGGCAATGCTTTTGATGGATGTTCGTCAACAAAAAAGTCCGCTAAACTAGTTAATGAGTTTGAATTTAATGATAAAAAAACATTGTTAATCTTAGCAGTAACATTATCATTTTTCCATTCATCGACATTAATCAGTTTTTCATCACGTTTAGGCATAATATTGTGTTCTAATCGAACCATTACCCTGGGTATCTGTGGTAAACCTGCAACACCTTCAACTTCGTTCCAATCTCGTGTTCTGGTTGTAAATTTGTCCTAGTCAATAAATGCATATATTTTTATACAATAAATTTTATGTTTAATTTTCAGTTATAATAAATAATCAAATTTTAGGCGCTACTAGAGCTCAGTAATAGGAATATTTAACATCTCTAATATGTTTTATAGCAATTCTTCTGCTTTACATAGTCCTAATGTATGTATGGCTATAATTATAAATTAATTTGTAAAATATAAAAATGAGATTATTATGATTTTTTGTTTATCATACTCATACCTAATTCATAAGTCATATCTTAAACAGTAATACAGCGGAAATTGATAAAACAAAGTTTATCAAATATAAAATTACAAAATTCATTAAAAAAATAAGAAATTATAATTTTTATTTTATAATATTTGAGTTTTAGTTGCGCCTAAAATCTAATATAATATAACAATGTTATCTAACTATTCTAATATTATGTGTGCTACTATATTATTTGTTGTTTTGTCGATCTTTTAAATTAGGAAATTTTTTTTATAAATAAACAATAAATATTGTTTATTAGCTCCTGATAATAAAATAAATGAGTCATAAAGATCGAAAAAACAAATTAATCCAGAAATTAGTTATTATGAGTACCTTCTTATGCTGTGAAATGAACAGCAAATTATTTGTGTAAGCACACCCATTGCATTCCAAAGGCAAATGATAAAATTAAAACAAAGTGAACATTAAACTCAATAATGATCATGCAATTATAGTTTATACATTAATAACAACCCTCTTAAACATTTTAAGTTTTCTCAGTGAAGTTCAATATTCTTTTAAAAGGATGCAACATTCTACACAAGTTATAATATTGATACATTTTTATTATAAACAAATTAAGTTAAAGTATATGAAATAAATATCAAAATAGCCAAATTTAAACCAATTAATAAATCAATTTTAAATTTTAAAACGCTTTCTGTATACTTAAATACTTGAAAATTTAATTCTCAAGCAATTCATGATATTAAATTAGAATTTATAATTTATAAGATCAAACTAATAATGGCCAAACAGTGTTAAATTGTTGATATATTAATTCGATATCCCTGTTATAAATATATTTTAAAACATTTCTTACATAACATTTAGTTATATATTCAAATGAAGAGCCAACTCCCTTGCTGGATTTAAGAGTAATATATTCTTTTAACCTGATTAATAGAGACATGCAGAGGTTTTTAAGAGAAAAAAATTAAAAGATTTAATAAAAATAAGAAAACAAATATTGCACACGAATAAAAATGTAATAAGATACCTGAAATTCATCCCATGGAATATATGGGCATTCTTCTGTACTAACATTTGTGACTTGTAATTTAACAACCGAATTGAGACCTTCTGATTGATGTAGAATTTCAACTCGTCCAAATTTCAGAGTAGTTATAGCAATCTGAAATAAAAATTGAATATTAGGTACATTACCATTTAAAACAATTAATTTATGACATGAATATATGACACTATCAAATTTATTTTACCAAATCTTTTCGTTTAATAGAACTTCCAATTGAATCCCTTTCACTAGAAGTGGTTGGTGGGGTTAATTCTCCTCCTCCAAAAATATCATCAAATGCTTCAGAAGCCAATTCAATATTTTTAATAAATCCACCTTTTGGTCTTTGTGCTGAAGGAAACTTAAACATTACATCAGCACCATCATTTGTGTCTAAGCTCAAGTCCATTAAACTTTCACTATCTGAGCTCATATCAGATCTAAAATTTGTTTTTACTTATTAATATCATAAAGCTTAAACAAAAATATATTCTATTAAGATGCCATTATGTCAACATTCATTTTCTCTGTTTCTTGTATAATATAACAAAGGTAATTTCTCGTTTATGACTATCTGGTTCAGTTTAAAGCAGTGTTTCCCAAACTGTGAACCATGTACACATAGGGGTCCACATGTATAGCTGAGGGGTCCGTGAATGTAAATTGAAAATATTATATGTAAAAACAAAAATACCAATGTAATATTCTTATTACACTGGAAAATATATATGTACCATTGAGTTTAATACAAGACTATTCAGAAATATCAAAAACAACAAATAATTGAAAATTTTTAAGAACGTACTTTTCTGAAAAAGGATTTTCAATTCATGTTTATACTAAACATAAACATAGAAATAAATTACAAATAAAATAAAATAAAATTTACGAATCCAACAATCTTAAATAGATCCTAATATATTTATACCCGATTTAGTATTGAAGAAACAACATTACCCATCACATTGAACTTTTTTTTTTAACAACTATACAAATTATATATTCATACATTTATTTTTCTTATTAATTTAATTTAATATCATAAAAACATACATTAACTTAAGAAAATAAAGCAATATAATTATCATTATTATTTATTATTGTATTTTATTTTAATTTTTATTGAGGAACCTGCAATCAATTGTTTTATGGGGTCCAGTGGAAGAAAAATTTAGAAAATATTGGTTTAGGGCAAATGAGTCTATGTATGTTTTATAAAGAAAGATATTTCATGTGCTGGATAGTTTTTACATTTGTTATCAAAATAATCATGTTTAAATGGAACTTAATAAATTTATTTTTAATCAATAATAACTTCTTAAAAAATTAAAATACTCAAAATCCTATAATTATCTGACAAATGTATAGAAAACATTCACCAGATAGTTGTAATTGTGAAAGTACAAAATGTATTTGTTTTAATATTATACGAAAGGTAGAAAAAAAATGAATGCTAGTGTTGTAGTTATTTAATGAACTGTTATTTACCTAACAGAAACATTATCATTAAAATCGTCTATATTTTGTTTTCCTGTGAGATCAACAGATGCTCCAAAATTAAACCAACGTTTCTTCATGCCTTTGAAAGTTGGTAAATTTATATCTGACGTAATTGATTCAGCCATTTTTATTTGAGACATTTCTTTGACATTATCATACACAACAGACGCTGACTTTTGCGACATAAATTCTTTTCTTTTAGAACTGGCTTCAGATATAGCCATTGGTATTCTGAAAGCTTGGCTCATATCGTACACATATCCAACATCCTTAAAAAAAAATTAAATATTTTAATAATCTAAACCTAAAAATTTTTTAAAAATATCAAACCTCATAAGTAGTGGTTTGTATGTTATTGCTCAATTGTGCACTATGACCACTTTGAGTCGCTATACTTGATGAATCTGCTACAACACTTGAGCTTACATCATCAACACCTCCAGATTTTCCCATTATATCTAACTGAGCACTAGTGACAAATGTTATTTCAACTTGAGCAAATAGTGCAGCAAATACAAATGATCCACTCTTTTTACTTCCCACTATATTATGTTGATCAGCAACAATATATGTAGCAAGCTAAATATAAATAAATATTTATTATATTATCTTTTCTATATTATATTATAAAAAATAAATAATTACTTCATCTACTGCATCAGCAACACGCAAAAGAAAAAGATATTGAAAATGATTGATTTGTATGCTAATTAAATTTGGAACATAACATAACACTGTCATATCCCCATATTTTAAGTTCCTATTAAAAACTTCAGATTTTGGTGTAAGGGTAGGTGGCTGAACCCATAAGGTTAGGGGAAATGCTTCAAGAAAAGGTACTGGTGTAGATCCAACAGCTCTGGCACCATAAAAATCACCCCAAACAGGATCTAATCGTACACACCTAGTATACATATTAAAATAAGTTAATCTTAAAAATAAATATCTACAATTACATATTACATTAATAATCTATAAAATATCTAATTTATTTTTAAAATGAATACTCAACATACCAAATATCTTTAGCTTCAATCCATAAAAGTTCTTGGCTTAATTCTTTTATGAACTCTTCTAATGAAGAAACTGTTATATTATTAGGGTAAGCTCGTACATCATCATTATCTAAACCAACATAAGTTTTAATTTTGTTAGTAAAAATTATTTAAGTAAATCATACACAAAATTTCAATTCAGGTATGTCTGAGTCAGAGAAGCAGTTTTTTGGTTTAAAAGGGAAAACCTTATTTAACCTTAATAACAAAATATGAATTGTAGTATAAATTTAATGATATTTATTTAAGTTTACTACATCATTATTCATTAATTAAAAATTATATATTTTAGTATTAAGTAAATTCTATACAGACTGTTAGACTGTTTTTAAGGCATTAATATAGGTAATTTATTTAAATGCATCTAAAAGAAATAGCAGAATGCTCTTTTTTTAGGGAGGGGGGAGTCAAAAGTATAAATTTTTTAACAATTGTATTAACTAACCTATCTGTCTAATAAAATGTCTGAAAATATATTGAATTTGTGTAACTATTTACTTAAGAAAGATGTTCTTACATTTTAAATTTATTTTTAATTACAATATAATTAATATTTTAAAATTCTTAATATTAAAAATTTAAAAATCTAATTTTTAAGTTTAATTTCAAAATAGTGTAACAATTTATTTCTTAAGAAATGCATGAAAAATTCAAACATGATTCAGCAATCTTTACCCAATCCCGTGATTCAAACAAAAAAAAAAGGTTTATTTTAATATAAAAAAAAAAATGGGATTAACCCTCCTTAAGTTAAATTAATAATTTATCTAATAGCCCATTAAAAAATGTAAATAAAATAAAACTACATCATTATTCTAAAATGTAAGTATTCTTCATTAGAAAAAAAACAACTGAAATTAGTATTTTAATTTACAAGATAAATATTATTTAATATTAATAACCACATTTTACTACTAAATAGTACATATAACCTAATGTTATAGATCAATATTAATATTTATATTTGTATTAGATTTTGAGCAGAATTATTATTATTTATTTTCTCTGTCATTATATTTGGAATAAAAAATATATTTCAATCTTTAATTTTAAACAGTAGTTTTTAATACAATGATCTACTCTATGATAAGGTTCATTTTACAGATGAGTGATTTCCTTAGTTTTTATTACCTTGAGCATGGTTTAATAATTTTTCTGTTACAGGATGATAATCTCCCTCTTTTGCTGGGTATTCAGAAGAATAGAAAAGAGATGCAAATTGCAAACCATTAACACAATTAGCTAAATCAGATCTTGACATGCCATGTTCATTACTACGAACATTACTCAAAGTAGCTCGACTAGTTTGTAAATTTAATGACTTGGGACGATCCTTTTGATTATTACAAAGTTTTTCTTCTTCAAATATAAGCTGTAAGATAATATTTGTTTATAGAACAAAAGATTTTTAATAACATCTTGAAAATAGCTAATATTTTTTATCACTAATTACTTACACGAGGCATAATTGCTTCGACAAGAATGTCAAAATAAATTATACTGCCTAAATTATCTTGATTTGCAACATTAGTAGTCATTAGTGATTTATAGACATTTAATGCAAACGTATTTAACCATAGTACAGTTAATGCGTCAAAGTTCATTTGAACTGGATTTAATTGTGCATAAAATTTTGATGGGGGCACTGAAAATAATTTTAAAAAATATTCAATAATTTTTATTTACTATTTTATTACTTTTTTTACTATGCAAATGAAAACATGACTTACAAGGGAATGCAACATCTCCAGGATAATAATAATATGTAAATTCTGCATGAATTACTTTAGAATCATGAGGTAATTTATGACGTTCCTTATCACCTAAAGTATAGTAATACAAATTGTAATGAATATTTGAACAATATTTTTTTTTTTTTTTTTTGACAACTGTATTGTATACTGTTAACAAGTTAATTTACTAATTGTTAAATATATTTATATTTAACTTATAAATACCTTTGATAAAAGCAATCTGATCTTGTTTTTTTCCGGACTGGACTCTAAATACAACGAAGTCAGACATTCTTAGAACTGTACAACTTGTCATCAGCTTTGAATATTGAGCTTTTAAATATTTAGTAACATTTCCTTTTTGAATATCAGGAATTTGGAAATTTTCTCTCGTTAATGTACACAGATTTTCCCAAAATTCAGACTGGGAATCTTTTAACCATTGAAAAAAAGATGAACTTGCTTTTTTGTAAAGACCCCAATGTAATCGATCACTATCAGCCAAATGATAAGGATATAGATCAACTTGAAAACAAGTTACTTCAATTTGTATTGAACCACCTTTTTGTAAATCTGGATGTAAAGAACGACCTAAATCATTAAAATATTTTAGTTATAACTTTAATTTATATCACAATTAAATTAAAATCCTAACAAGACATATCTTACTTCCAGGATCATCACTAAGATGAAGATTAATTTTCTGCGCAACAAAATGATATGATGTTTCAATTACATCATGAAAACTAAATAAACATGAACTTTTTGAACTTGATACAAATTTTCCTCTCTTTTCCTGATCTAGTTGAGCTTGATATTCAGGTAAACACTAAAAAGTATACACATACATTATTGTGTAGAATATATTTATAAAAGTTGTATTAATTGTATTAATAATTTACTTCAAGTTTTCTAATTGCTTTTTTCTTGCGAGAAAGATCTGTTGATTTTTTTACAACACCAGCTAATGAATCTATGTAATGAAGTGCTGCTTTCATTTGAGAATCAGTGAAAACGCACAATAACTCTTCAATTAAAATTGCTAACTTGCATCCCAAAATGAAACAATCTACAGTAGTTTGGAAATTATATAGTTTTTTATTAATTGAATTAGAAAAATACTAAAATTATCATAATTTAATATTTAACTACCTGAAAGTCTCTTTTTAATAGTTAACCGGCAAATTATATCATTTGTGAATAATTTAATAGGAGGTTTATTTCGATCATTAGTAGAATATAATTCAATTCGTATCATCTGCCAAGTCAACTCTTTAAATATCAATATTTGAGTTTTCTGTTCATTTTTTAGTCTTGTTGTTTTAAGATTTGTAGACTCCCAGTTAGGAGATTTAGATTGAACTAATATTTTCAAAATCTAAAATACAAAAATTAATTTAATTGATATTTTATAGATGCTGGTTTAAAGTTATTAATTATACAATTAATATAAATAAATATTTAAAATGTTTATATTTATATTTTAAGTATACAATATATATTTTTTTATATCAATATCATTAATCAACTATCATTAACTTTTTGTATTTTTAAAATAAGAAAATAGTCTCATAAATATAATAAACTACATACTCAGATTAATTAGTTTGTGTACACTAACCTGATACTTAAAAATTGTATAATTAATTATTATAAAACAAATATATATTTGAAACATGTTGCATTATTATGAACCCTCTATAAAATCCTCCACCACAAGTTATAACTAAAGCGCGGATTTTTATGCACTTAAAAGTATCGACATATGACATATAATATGCAGTAAAAATCATGAAAATATACAAAAAATATGCAGTTAAAATCAAGAAAATATGTAAAAATATGCAAGAATTTTTTATTTATTTAAAATTTACAATAAAACTTATAATAATTAATTACTTAAATAATAAATAAAAAAAAATTTAGGGAATTTTCTGAACTTAATTTATTTTTAAAATTGTATTTATTATTAAAATGAATAATCATATGCATTTCAAGTTTTTCTTCTGTGAAGCTGTGTCATTTATCGATTAACATATTTTTAAAGACTGAGAACGAATGTTCAACGTCAACTGAAGTTAATGGGGCATAGTTGAAGTTTACGTCGTAATCGATTATTTATCTTATAAGTTATAACTAAATATATATATAAATTATTATTTAGTGACTATGAAATTTAGTTTTAATTTTTCTACTTAACAAAATATTATTTTATACATTTTTTTAAATTTTCATTTCAATATGCAATAAATTTTGAATTTTGCCAAAATATGCAAAAATATACAATAACCTTTAAATATGCAGCAATATGCAAAAAAAAATTTCACCATTAGCTTCAAATTATGATGATTCGTGGAGATAACTGACAAAAATCCAAAAATATTAAAAGGAAAAAAATATGCAATTGCATAGAAATCCGCGCTGTAGTTATAACTTATCAGTGGGTTACAAATATTATGAACTTTTTTTTGAATCTCCTTTATTTCATTTTATTTTATCTATCTATTGCAAATTATGTTATCTACATTCAACATCGAAAATTATTTGAAAATAAACATATTATAAAATATATAGTAAACATGTTCAAAAATTAAGTAATTTAATTTTAAAATATAATAATTTTTAATCTAATTGATAAAAATTAATTTATACCGTTTTTGTAACCTAATCAATTAATATATTATTATAATATGTATTATACATGATAGTTATCTAAAAAACTTTTTTTTTCTATTATAACAACTTTCTAAATAGGTATAATAACTAAATACATTATCTCAATAATTAAAAATAAAAAGATAATAATTACTATTAACACAATATAGTTTTAAAAGCTTAGTTGAGTTAAAAGTAAATAGATAAAGAGATTATTATGGAATTTTATTTTTTATGTCTATGGGAGAAAAATTATTTAAAAAAAAGTTTTACCTGAACAGAAGCATGAAAAGCAGGATCTCTAAAAGTAATATTAACTTCATTGATTTGTATAGTCATACCATCAATAACTTGATTAATAAATTTATATTTTCCCGGTTGTACAGTCTGAACATTTTCCCTCATTGCCATTGATTCAACATTGTCACAAGTCTCGATTTCAACCGAAACTTTATCTAAAGTCTATAAAACATCATGATATAATTACTTATAAAAAAATGTTCATCAAATTAAAATATTTATTGTTTAAAAGTTATTTTAATGTGAATGATTTTTCTATAAATTGTTATAATTTAATATAAAAACAATATAAGAATAAGCTATGATAAATATACAAATAAAATGTATCAACTTGTATTTTAATCTTTATATCAAATTTAAAATTGCCCAGACCAATATAGGTATAACCAACCTTTGGTTTTTAATAATTTTAACCTTAACCGTTTGTTTTCTGTACCCTGGTTTGATCGTAAATATATACACAAACCCATTTTATTTTTAAATCATTAATTTCTAGTTTTAAATGACCAATATTATTAAATAATTAAATTCTATACTTGTCAATAATATGCATGTACATTATATAACCATTCTTTATTTCTAAACAAATATCAAAATATTGATATTATAATATATTACCAAGGACATAGGAACTTTCTTGATTGCCATGAATGGAACCTGAAAGAAAACTCTATCACATTTGGCACTGGTTATTCGTACCCAATATGGTACATCTAATACATCCATTAAAGCATTTTCATCAAGTTCCAGAGATGTCAATTCACCTTCACCTTTAAACGTACTCAAATTGATGTCTTCTTCTCTCAGGCCTTTGGTAAACCTACATTTTAATCATACATTTAATACATAACAAAACCAAAGAAAAGTATTTTAAAAAAACTGTCAATTTTTAAAACTCACCTTGATAGTTGTTTTAAAATTTGCTTTTTAAGAACTGAAGCCATTTCTGTAATTTGACAGATTTAAATATTCTAAAACTAGTGTACAAAAATTTAAATGTCGACTTGCAGTATTCACATATTTGATATTTGGTTGTATAACACCATAATATTACAAATTAATAACATTTTAATGTCTATAGAAATAAATTTGAAATATTATATACATGTACACTATACGTAGTAATAAGTAGTGGTTACTAAACGCCTCAGTGCCTCACGCCTGTTGGGAAGACGTAATGTGGACTATGGAGTGCTGGCAAGTGGCAACTGGCAAGTGCTATCAGTAGTTATCAAATGACTTTAGCTTATCGGGTTATCAGCTGATTTATTTTGTATTGATAAAAATCGTCACAGCTAATAACAAATAGCTAATTATTAGTTAATCTTAAATACCTATATTAAAAAACAAAACAATAAGAACCATAATATACATATTATACTATTATAGGCAGAGACGGAAAACTGATGGTCCGCGAGCCGTATTCGTTCCCCATATATTATCTAACTCGTGATACATTATATTTTCAAATAACTTTATAAGATTTTAGCGTTTATCTGTATTTTATCTTATTACCTACATAATATATTTTACGTAAAATATTAGATTTTTATCGTCTTATCGAGTAGGTACCTATTGAACTAAAGCTAAATCATTAAAAGTCTATTATATAATTAATGTATTTATAGAGAGATAGCTAACAAAGTTAATAGACGTACCTATGTACCTTCTTATTTTATTTTATTAATTTAGTTGTTTCCGTCATCGTAGTGCCATGTTAGCTATTGGTTTTATTATTTTTTTGTTTTTAGTGTTACCTACAGTACGCTAAAAAGCATAAAATGAAAATAGAACTTATGCAGTTTATGGTAGAATAAGAATTTACAGGGCCGGATTAAGGTTTTTGCCACACGTAGGCTGAAATAAATTTACCACCTAAAAAAAAAGCTATTTCGTTTCGACTGTTAAAATTTGCCGCCCTAGGCTTTAGCCTTAATAGCCTAAGCGGTATACGGACCTGAGAATTTATTAGTATTAAGTCGATTTTGTTTAACTATTATCTGCAAGAGTTTAATTATCTACACATCCTCGAATCGCAAATTAAAACATGTAAATATAAATAAATGAATGATACCGAATTATAAATTTTAAATTTTAATGACTTTTTTGGCTTCTATGCTTTGGTTCACTAGATTTTTAAGTTTAGAAAATTGGCCCTCTATTAACTTTGAGGGACTCGTCCCTAATATATTTATTAAAGTAATTTACTTATATTAATTTTAATATTACGGCACCTAGTTCCTTATGTTCCTAGGTTGATATAGTCTTCCGAAATATTGCATTTATCATTTCTGGTGTTTCTCAGGGTGGCCTTATCTCCCCTTTTATTTATACTATTTATTAACGATGTTGGTCTTATATTTAAATCATGTAACTACTATCTATTGTTCGCCGACGATTTAAAAATATATTATGATTATGGACAGTTCCGCTTCAACATAATCTCGACAAATTTTCGGAATGGTGTTTCAAAAATGGTCTTTCATTAAATGCCGAGATATGTGTAGATGTATTTCTTTCTCTCGTCAAAATAATAAATCTTTTTTTTATTTTATGATTGATAGATTTATATTGATACAATATAAAGTAAGCATTACGGCCATTACGTGCTGATTTGATACGGTCCTAATTTTAAGTATATTAATTATTTAAAGATTTTATATTGCTCCCTTGTTAGGTCAATCATAGAAGTACATCAGTTGTGTGGAATCCTTAACAAAATA
This sequence comes from Rhopalosiphum padi, assembly GCF_020882245.1. Lineage (NCBI taxonomy): Eukaryota > Metazoa > Arthropoda > Insecta > Hemiptera > Aphididae > Rhopalosiphum > Rhopalosiphum padi. The sequence continues at coordinate 1,560,935 of NC_083598.1, read as the reverse complement.
ATTTAGTTGATAAGCTCGAAATTATACATTGGTAGTTTTTGAGAATAATGGCTTTTAAACTTAAAAGACCGATGTGGGTTTGGATGTTATTGATATAGCATTTGGTTTAGATTGTTTAGAACCACCAAATTTTAAACGTTTATATAATGATGTAGCTTTTATTTTATTAACAAATTAATTTTTGAGCTAATAATTAGCCTTGATTTCTTACAACAATTAATTTTAGAGTAGGTACCAGCCTTTCATTCTAGAAACAATCCTCCTTTTTTGGGTTCTCAGTATTCTAGTAATTTAATTGTAATTTGCAAATAATCCAGAGTAGGTAGAGACTTTTGAAACATTGTAATGGTATACCTATATTCCTAATTTTGATTTTTGTTTTCACTCTCTAGCTAGTCTACCAAAATTAAAAATTTTTGTTATGAATATTTCTTAAGCTACCTGCCTACCTATTATATTTCTTACTACCAATGTTTTTTTTTTGTATGTTGGATGTAAAGATATTATAAATTTAATAATGTAAACAATTATAAATTGGTATATAATATTTGTTTAATATTTTAAATAACGCGATAAACTGATATTTAGCACGGGGGGACATTTACTTCCTCAGTTAACTAACCTAACTATTTATATATATTTTCACTTTATTTTAATTTATATTTAGAGATATAGGCACGTCAGCACCAATGCATTTTTTAATCGATGAGAAGGGAATCAATGTAGACGTAGAAATAAAGAATAGAGCATTCATAATGGTGACACAAGATATTTCTATCATCCAATTTAGATAAAATCTGTTTAAATAAAAGTTTTTGAATATTTTTAATAGATTTAGAAAGATAGTTTGTAATGTTTGTTTTAGTGTGTGGACACTACTTACCTATAGGGCTATAGCACTAGTCAAGTCATGTTAATATCTAATAGGTAGTTAAAATGTATACCAAATATACATCTAAGGGATATTCATATTCTACATTTTACAATTTTGTCATTTATCATTCTAACAATGTTTACTTATATAATTGTGCCTCAGGTGGTCTTATGCAATACACGTGTTTATTTATCTTACCCGAATCAATTTTGTATTTGTTTTTTTTTAACAATTCGGCAAATACCTGTTACCAACAACTAACGATAAGTAATAGTGAGAAGTGATGACCAATCCTAACAATCATTATTATTGATTTTTATTGATTTATATTTAAGTTTGTACTAAGATTTAAAGCCGACAACTTTTAAAATACCTTGGTGGCTATGTACAATATTAACAAATTCGTAATTTTACATTTGTAACTTGCAGATATATCTATAGATATCTATTCAGTAGATATACTTATTTCTTAGTAAATACTGAATATTAACATACTAGCCAGTGGCGTCATTTGGACCGCGCAGGGTATACAATTGTTGGTATAAAGTACCAACTAGATGTCTAGATTCATTTTACTTTTCAAAAAGGGGCTGAAGTAAAAATCAAAGCACTGTTACTACTCCAAAACGTGATGACACACAAAAAAAAAAAAAATAATAAAAACATACATTATTGTAAAATCAATACATTCATATTCATCACTCCGCTCGGAATCTAATAAAACATTTTTATAATTTTATAATTTAAATAAACAACAAATACATATAAAATCTAGTTATCAATCATCAGTATTGAATAAGGAAAAATTACTTTTCAATTTTTTTTTTGTTCTTATTTTGTGTATAAATGTACTCAGCCTGCTGAAAAATGCATGTTGTGTAGAGTATTTGTTTTCTAGGAATCAATATTCCAAGGGGGTGCTATAGCACCCCCCTCTGGTCCGCCCCTGTTTTATATGGCTAAACAATAACCGAATTGAACACACAATATCACTACAATGGTGATAATATAATATACATATAATCATTCACTTATTAACTTGTTAATAAGTCAATGTATTTTATTAGTCAGTATGCAAGATCAGAAAAATAAAACAAAGCATAATAAAATCATAAAAAATAAAACAACATTGTTAAAACTATAGATATTTCAAATTACAAAGACGTGAAATTTGGGGGTACTTAAAGTAAAGCTTTAACACCCCCATAGTTGCGCGGTTGCGCCACTACTTGTCTATGACTTTCGTTGTTTTGGAAGTAACATTTCACCATGTCGATGTAAATATGTAATGATGTACTGAGAATGTATGAGTCATTTTAAATATTGAACAAAATAAGTAAAAAATAAAAAGTTATAACTAAAGACACAGTACGTATTGTACTTTGTACGTATTGTACTTTATGACACTAATAGCAGTAATAGCTATAAAGAAAGAACATAAAATAATAATTTTAATTATAATCTACAAAATTGCGATATGCGTAGGTATTATTATTATAAATCGCATTAATTATAACTATAAGATTAAGATCCAATTTCGTAATACTTTAGGTTCACTTCATGATAATTAAGATACTTAACGGTAAGACACGGCTATTTTTATTTCTATTCAAATCAAAACTTTAATAAGGTATGTAAAAGTATTGTCATACTGAAATAAATATTTTTATTAATTTTATGCCATTCAATCAGAATTTCCATACTTAGTGCTGTAAAATAACCGCGTTTAAATATATTGATTTTCTATGGATATATTAAAGGTTGATACGGGAATTTTGGGACATACTGTATGTATACATATATATTAGCTAATACAAATATAGTCTACCCAATCCTTTAATGTGGGTACTTATGGTGGGAATGTGGGATATTTAGGTAATTATTTACATACTTTTTAGCTTATAAGGAAACTATCATAATAAATTAATTGAATAAGAATGTTTGTTTAAAAAAATGAAAAATAGTAATATTACACTTACAAATTCTTCTCTATATTATTTCATCGAATCAGAATTTTCAGTAGAATTGTCTAGTATATTTTCAAAGGTCTGTAGATCGTCAAGATTTTTAATGGGAAGAAGCACCATAAATGGGGATGGCAAATTTGGGAATGGCATAGCAAGAGCACGGACACGTCGATCAACAGATAAAATAGATTCTAGTAGTTTAGAATTATTTTGTACGGCTGAAGATATCCTAGCAAGTGACCCATAATAATATTTGGCTCATAATTGTTTCATCCTTCTTTTTTCCCTGTTCTTTCAATTTCAATATCTTATCTATAAGGTTATCAATTTTTGAAGAGAAACTTAAGTCTGTAATAAATAATAATTAATAATAGTAAAAATAAATTTTAATTATTTTACATATTGATTTAATTCTATTTTTCTTAACCATATAAACTTACTCATAAGTTAAACAATTAATATAATTCAAAAAATTCAGTGTTATTTTAACATATTATATTATGCATACTTACTAAAAGGTCACACCTATGGTTAAAACACCATTTGTGTCATTTGGGTCAATGCAATCCAATATCATTTTTTTGATTTGACTACTTGATAGGTGTTTTATGGACTTTTTCATCTTTGTGAACAGAAACCAACATTGACTAATCTCCTGATCATATAACTCATTAAACCACGAATTAGGAACATGTTGAACCTTGTCAATTTTTAAAAATGAAAACAACAATCCAAGACTTTTATAATTATAAAAAAAGTAAAAAAACTAAGGATAATATGTTTAAATTTATAGATAGACAATATTAATTGGTAGGTACATAAAAACTTAATTTTGAACATTTGAAATTAAAAATACCAAATTAATTATGAACCAATCAAATTTTAAGCTTGTTGTTTATATGACAGAATTACAAAAAAATATGTTTGAATGTAATATTATTTATTTATTCATATGGCATAATTATAATATAATATAATAACCAGGGCTCAGATTTTATAGCATTTGCTAATTATAGGATACAGATAAAAATAGCAGAATGAGCTATACATTTGTTTTATACATCGGTGACTCCAAATATGACATTTTATAATGCTATTTTTTGCATATTATGTGAAGTATTTTAGGTTTTAAGTGTTATATTTTGCTAATTTGCATAATATAAAGTTTTATTTTGTATTTTCATAAATCTAGTTTTTATTATTCAGTATGAAAATTATAAAAATGTCATTTATTTTAACTATTTATTTATTTTTTTTTGAATATATATGAAAAATACCCACATTTTTGTTCATATTGAAACATTTAATCATACAGTGTAACTCAAGTAAAATAATTTAATATATTATTTTATTTTATTCTTATTTCCAGATAAATTTGAATAGTCACCATGCTTGATTCAAGTAATTTTAGTAATTAAAAAATATAAACTAACATTAGTTTTTAATTAATTATAAATGTATTTATTAATTCATTATCATGAATTTTTAATTATGAATAGAATACATTTTTAATTTTGCTATTTTTCATGTTTTTAAGTAATATTGTAGCGCATATTTAATTTATTTTTAGTGGTATAAAATCTGAGCCCTGATAATAACCAATTTAAACTATTTAATAAATCAAAATAAATAAATAAATATTTTAACAAAAAATTTTTTTAGGTAATATACAAAAAAAAAGAAAATCTTTCATAAATTTAACAATTAAAAATTGTTTTTATTGAAATTTATTAAATATACATTAGTTATGTAATAAAAATATAACACATGATTTTATATTATTCAAGGGAATATAAATAACTTTTTCTTTAATATCATCAAATGTCCAAGCTTTTAGATGACTTTTTTACTAGTTTCATAGATTTAAAGTAACTGGGAATCATATGGTTTACTGAAAAACTTGTCAACTTTTCAAATTGCCTTCCAATTTATTATGCATATTGTTGAGTTATCTTTACTACTATAGTTGCAATATTTTCAAGTTTTCAACCAAAACATAGACACCACTAATCAATTTTACTGTATAATCAATGATATTACCTAACCACTAAGTCCAGATGTCCAACCTTTTAGATAATATTTAAAATATACTTATCTATTTATTAGTCATTGTATTAATAATGTTTTCTAAAAAATTAAAGGGCAAAATATTTAAAAAGTGCATACTATTTAGTATTAATTTTTTAAGATTTTATAAAAGCTGAACTTAAAAATACGAGTATAAAAGACAAACAAGTACATTTTTATTAATAATAAACATTAAAAATTAAATTAACTGATACCTATCTAAGAGTAACTACACAAATTTGAAATATTTATTCGAATATTTTGTGTTGAGCAAAACTAGTAAATTTTAGGAACTAGAAACTATAAATTTGTTTTAATGCCAGCTCATATTATGAGTTTAAAAAAAATTTCACAATACATTATTTTAATGATTTAAGTTGCATTAAATAATATAAATAATAACAATCGTCCATTAAATATTGAGAATCTGCTTAACTATGATTTATATATAAAAAAAAAAAAAGCTTATACTACATAACAAATAATAATTATTTAAAAATTGTATAAATTTAAATAATACATGTTTATAATATGTATATATAACTTAATATCTTAATAATAAAATTCAGTCTTGAACGGAATATAAAAAAAAATACCAATGATATACAAATATTAAATAATTTAGTATTTTAACTGACAACAAAAAATAGAAATGTAGGTAATAGTTATTGTACATTACATTATTTAAAATTGTTTGTATATTTTTGGTTGTTATTAATTTAATCAATTAAAATAATTTTAATTTTATATCATGTTATTTATTTGTTTTTACGCTGATAATGCATTGATATATTTCTATAAACTTTTGAATAGTAAAGAAACTGAATATTCATAACAATCAAGAATTTAACATTACAACTTATTCTCCAGTACCCATGATAGAAGACATACTGGTGCAAATAAAAATTCCCATAAACATAAAGCATCCTGAGAGAATAAGTATCTATTGAAAAAAAAATAGATAGGTGACTTAACAGGTTCACCTAATAATCAAAAATAATTGGCTAAAGTAGTCGATTGTAAAAAATAGAGGACAACAATTATATATGCCATGTACAAGAAGTATGACAAAATAATATGCAATAATTAAAGAGATATCTTACTACCTGCCAAATGTCAAAACAAATTTTTTCATTTCATTTACTGTATTTACCAAATTTACATTCAGATAAAAAAAAAATTATAATATGGAAAAAAATACATTTGTTATTTATTGATTTAAGAAAAATATCATAAATATACGGTTCAATCTATCGATGAAGCCGCTTAAATTAATATGGTCAATTATACCGTACACAGAAATTAAGATGAACGGTAAGATCAAAATAATGAGGAACTCAAACCGTTATATCAAAGTCCAGCATTGTAGAGGAAATTAAAATAAGACAACTTTGATGAATCTCAATTAGAGGATAGCATCCGCCTAAGTACATATGGTGCAGGAATGTATATTAGAATAAACAATACATTTAGGATATCTGCGTTTAAGATGGGAAAATGAAATGAAAATAGAATAAACAAATAAAGCCAAGATTTAATTGGTGAAATTTGACAATGGATATAGAAAGATTAAAGGTGGTATATTTATCAGTATGGTCTTAAAAACTGATGCTATAAAAAAGAAGTAAAAAACTAAGAATGTACAAATTTACTATGTTTGAAGAAAACTTGAAAGATATATAAATGTTGATCATGTATTAAAAATTGAACATTGCACTTTCTTTTTTTTATAAACTCATTTTCTTTCACATATAAAGATATAAAATAAAATAATATCTCAATTGTACAAACTTCTTAATAAAATAGTAAATATTAATTTATTTGTATGTGTGCAAGTAATAGTATATATTTTAAAATTATATCTCAATTATCAAGGATTTTATGTTTGTTAGGCAATAATATTTTATAGTAAACATAAATTATAACAATAATACAAAAACTACTATTTTTAAATTACAAAAAAGTTAACATTATTTGATATCAAAATAATAATATTTATAATTTATCAAAAATTAAACCACCTTTACTTCATCAACAATAAAGAGTAATTTCCTTAAAAGTATGATTATAATATATTATTTTCTAAAATCTATTTTCCTAAGATGAAAACATTTTTGAGTAAAGTTTTTTTTCCATTACTAAATATTGCTTTTGAGCTTGTTTTACTCTTTTTAACTCTGTTAAAATATTTTTTTCATCTGGAAAAATGTCTAAAGCTTGTTTGTAATATTTTATTGCTTTTTCATGATTATTGAGTGAACCAAATGCCTTACCAAGGCGAAAAAGAGCCTTTCCATTATTACAATCTATGTTTAAAACCTGTAATAAAAAGCAATTTTGAATTAGTTGAAAAAAATTACATAAATCATAATATTTTACAATAAGTGCTTGGTTATAAGAGATTTTGCCTAGTTAGATTTATTGATTTTTTCATAGCAGTTTTAAATTATAATATAGAAATATACTATTAACTAAGTTCAAGAATATTTCTTTTATAATATTTACTTGTTCTGATAATTCAATTGCAATTTTGTAATTTTTTTCTTTCAAGTGAACAGTGGACAAATTTAACAATGTACTTGTTTGTATAGTTTCCAGCGTTTTAAAATCCATTTTAGAATTTTTATGATAACTTTTATACCTGTAAAATATGAATTTATTGAATTTAATATAAGTATCTTACTTTAAATATACCAAATAATAATTATTATTACATTTTATTATTAGAATATATTATAATAAATTATTGCCCCATAATAAAAATAATAATATTAATATTGAATTTTAATAATTTAACGTTCAAAAACCAAGTAAAATACATGCAAATATAATACAATAGATTGAAATAATAATATATAATTTAAAACATTAAAAATACTTACCATTCAAAATATCGTAACACTTTGTCATATTTTCGTCTAGCACATGAATAATTTTTGCAGCTAAAAAATTGGTTTCCTGATTCTTTGATTTTATTTAGAACATCACAGATTTGTATTACCTTGAAAACAATAGTATTTTAATAAACAAAAAAATTCAGAGTACAATACTAACTATTAAGTAATTACATCAAGATCAACTGGCTGAACACTCCAATCTTCGGGGAAAGGAGGAAAAACATCACTGGTTGCATCATTTTCATTAATATTCCAAGTATTACTATCACTTGATAGCTCACCACAATCTGTGATTATACAAGGCTGAAACCATACAAACATGATTAATAAATACAAAATATTTTTTATTATAATTAAGGTTACCAATTGCCAGTTAAAGAAACACAGCAAGATTTTCAAGAGAGATATTGGAATGTACTAATACGAACTGGTTTAATATAGAAATAAAACATTCAAATAGTTATATGTGCGGTATACTATTAAAATACAGAAATACTAAGATAAGTTAGATTAACTTATCTCCAAGTCAATATCTAGCTACTAAATATCAATTGAGTATCAAAATGTTCTACTTGAACTACTTGATCAAAATGTATTTACTATTTTTAATATATTTTAGTCTACAATTCTACATACAGACTTTTTAAGATTAGTAAACATTTAATTCTTTATCAACAAACTTCAGCAACTGCTTTCAAACATAATTGGTGAAATACTAGTCAGTAGGATTATTTTTTCATAATCAATAAAAAAAAGGGTGGGCAAGTGGATATCACTCTACTGTATAGTAGAGATGGAGAGTAGGTCACTAAAATGGATGTGTTAAATTTGAATGAAATGACAGGTATCATTGTATACGAAAAACAATTCTGAACAATTCTGAAATTTTAATCGTAAATAGATAACGCTAATATAGAAATTTGATGAACATTTCAAGTATTTACAATGATTCGTTTTTGAGTTACAGCAAAATAAATAAATTGATTTTGTCGAAAACTGATGATGTGTAAAAATTCCTGTTTTACTGTTACTTTTTTAGGATTTTTCCTAAAATACTGAAAATTTTTTACTTTTGATTCCTCAAAGTACCAACTAGATGAATTTTCCTTTTCAAAGAGGGACTGAAGTCAAAAATCAAAGCTTTATTTCTGCTCAAAAATGTGATGACAGACACAAAAATAAAAAAACACATCATTGTAAAATCAATACATTCATCTCCATTCACAATCTAATACATAATTTTTAATATAAAAAATATATTATTGAATATAGATAAAATCAAATTAGTAAACACATTACATTTTAGCATTAGTTTACTTACATTAATAGGGATATCATTATTAGTAGTAGTGGTAGAAATTGTTTGAACTACACAAAATCCTTTTATCACTTTTCCAAAAACAACATTCTTACCATCCAAATGTGAACACGGAGCAGTTGTGATGAAAAACTGGGAGTTATTAGTATTTTTATGGCCTGTATTTGCCATACTTAAGACTCCAGGTTCTTCATGCTAGAATGAGAATTAAATACATAATATAATAAATAAAACAACATATTTTATTATTATATAAAAAATATTATTAAGGTGTATATAAGTATATGGTATAAATCTATTATATAACTGAACTACTTAGTTAAACCATGATTTAGATGTGTATTTGTAAAGCCTTAGTATAATCAAAATGAGGTATTAAGAAGTAAATTTATGTACCTATTGGAATATTACAACACAATCTGTTTGATTGTGAACTGTTTGTTCAATATTTCCAATCAAGTATAATCACTCAACACAGTGTAAGAAATAAAATCATAGATTTTAAAAGTTATAAATTTGATATGGGTACTTTAAAAGTTCCATAGTTCTTACTGCTTTTCCGTGCATAAATTAACTAGCTTCAATACTTTATTTCAAAATATATTTTAGATTTTTTTATGAGTAAAATACATTTATCTTATACTAGCTGTATTACTTACGCTTTGTCTGAGTTAAAATTAATTTATCTTACTATTGTTTTACATTTTGTATCAGTTAAAATATATAATACAATCACAATCATAATGATTTATTCTACGATTTTCTACTATTTAATTATGATCATATTTTTGATGTAAATATAAAAAGATCGAAACAGATTCAACTACTGATTAAAATCCAATGTACAATAAATATCGTTAAAATTAGTATTACAATATATCAAAAATGTTTAGAATAAATATTTAGTTATGGATGTGATATCAGATTACATAGGTGCGTGCGCTGGGTAATTTTTTCCTTTTCAAATAATAATAATAATATTCTTAATACAATTTTACTAATTACCTAGTGTTTATTATTATATTAGATATTATAAAATATTTTTTTTATTCTGTATTAAAAATTATATTGTGAATTACACTTATAAATACTTAGTATTAATGTAATTTACCAGCAATTTAAAGTTTTCATCCTCAAAAAACAAACCATATATACTTTCACCGCCAGATCCATTACCAGCAGTAATGTCACCACCCTGGATCATAAATTCTGGAACAGCTAAAATGATAAAAAAAGTGTCACAATTCTGATTTTTACTTAAATCAAATTATTATTATTAATTTTTTTTTTTTTGAGAGTAAAATCTATTTTTAATAAAAATGACTCAATATAATTATAAAATATTTATATGTAGTTGATGGCTACCATGTTTTGCCATTTTTTATGTTTGTGAGTCGTGAAAAAAAATGTATGTCAAAATATCACATTGTTGTTCAATTTATAGAAAACTAGCAACTCAAATATTCATAAGTTTTTTAGTGTATATTATCTACAGTTCAGTTTATACATACATATGAATAAATTGTTTAGAAACTATAAAAAATTTTAAAATTAATGCACAAGGTTATAAATAGACAACAGAATGTAATGCGTAACATAATTAAAATCTATATTTTTATAGATCTATTCATAATTATTTATTGGGAATCTTATAAAAAAACTCATCTAATAGAAATCAGTCTTGTTTCTATTATATCAAATTATTAAGTACTTATGTAAGCTATTTTATTTTATAAAATACTATATTGTAATTAATTACCTCGATGGAATAATGACCCTTTCAAATGCAGTGGCTTTCCTGATAAACCATTACCTCTTTCACCAGTACAAAGAGCTCTAAAATTTTCAGCAGTCTTAGGTACTACATTATTAAACAATTCAATGACAATACGTCCAACTGTAAAAATAAAAACGAATAATCCAGTAAATTTATTCGATTACCAAGAAACATTGCAAAGATGTATTGTTATTTAACTGAACATTTTACTCACTTTTTTCTTGGGCAATTTCAATATCCAAAAATACTACTGAGTTTCCAGCAGTGACACTGCTATTATTATCCATTGTCAAGAAATAAAATAGCTTATTGCGTATCAGTATAATCAACTCAAAATTAAATCTATAAATCTAAAAGAAATTAAGAAATTTTTAGTCACAAGAATTTTTAAGACAGAAGTATATAGTTGAACCTCTATATTTCCTAGATGTATAACATAGTATTTTATTTAAATAATACTGGATGAAATGATAAGAAATTGTTTTGAATTTAGTAATTTTAAATATCATTAATCCTTTTTCTAATATTTTTGGTAATAATATCACCTAATCATCTAATTAATACTGCAAAAGTACAAAATTACAAAATAAAATGTTAGTCATAAAAAATGAGACCTAATAAACATGTTTTTAATCAAACGTACTCTATTCATCAGTGTTATTCATAGACACAATATAATAGAATCTATTCTGTGTTATGTCTATGCCGTTATCATATAGATAAAAAACACCTTTATGACCACGATTTAAGATAATATGGTGTGGAAGGAGAGTCGTCTGTGGAGAAGTTGTTGACCACCACAACTTTGTGTGAACCAACACCTTCATCGTTATACCGGGTAAACGACATTAAGTAAGAACACCAAATGGTCGGATGTTTTTGTTTTCCCGATCTGTCATCTGGATATGATAAAAATATTGTTGATACTTAATTCTTATACATTTATTACATTTATATGAATATCTTATTTTTATTTTTTAACAGTACAATTTACAAATGTTACAACATTGAACATATTAAACAAAACAACGATCTGATAGGAAATTAATAAGTAATTATAAAATAGTAAATTATATTATAGTAAATCTTACCTAGTCATTCGAGGAAAACTTATTTGCATCAAGATGCCGATGATCAAATTGCAAAGTTCGGATGGTGAAGTGTTTCAAGTTGATTTCGAGATCGCCAAAGCATCGGTTACTATCAAAACTATGGTTGAGGATTTGGGTTTAGAAGAAGAAGACGAAGAAATCGTGCCGTTGCCAAATGTGAACGCTGGAATATTGAAGAAAGTCATTCAGTGGGCAACCTACCACAAGGACGACCCACCTGCAACTGAGGATGACGAAGGACGCGAAAAGCGTACAGACGATATATCCAGCTGGGATGCCGATTTCCTGAAAGTGGATCAGGGTACACTATTTGAACTCATATTGGCTGCTAACTATTTGGACATCAAAGGCTTGTTGGACGTTACTTGTAAGACCGTTGCTAATATGATTAAGGGAAAAACTCCCGAGGAAATAAGGAAAACGTTCAATATTAAAAATGATTTCTCAGCTGCCGAGGAGGAACAAGTACGTAAAGAAAATGAATGGTGTGAAGAAAAGTAACTTATTTTTATCCACAAATGAATATCTAATATTTTGTCAATCCCATCATAATTTTATATTTAAAATATTCATACTTTTGTTATATATCTATTTAATTAGAATATGAATTTTTAAAGAGAAGTTATGCTATCATTTTAATAATTAGGTGACAACTTGTAGGTTTAACATACGTTAATTTTGCTTATTAAATTATGTACTAGTAGTACCTACTTTAGTATATTTCATAATTTTATAGAATTTTGTGTCAATTAAGTAACTAGGTATTACAACATAATAGATAGGTATACATATTCTGATGTGTGCAGATATTTATTTTAAAATGAATAACTATTAATCATTTTTATTGTTCAATAAATATTAGATTATACAACTCTTTGTTTATGGATTAAACATTTTATTTCATTTATTCTTCAACTGTGAAATATTTTTTTTTTCATGTATGATATGTATGAAATAAAAAAAAAAATCTTAATGAATTTATATTTGTATAACATTTAAGAATAAACCAATTTTTTACTGAACATTTATTAATTTTATGAAAATAAATTGCTCCTGTGATAAATATTACAAATTATTGCTAATGATATTAGTGTTTTGTGTAAAGGAAGTGATTGTAGTATTTAGTAGCATTAAATGTTTGTATCGTGTATATTAAGAAATGTATGAACTAAATACTTATTAATAATATTACATGATATATTTTATAATTATTTATCTCAAATATAATTAATTTTAAAACTATTTATTTGTTTCTAAAAAAAGTATTGATTGAGAAATCTTATAACTTAAGACGATTTATTTAAATTGATATATTATAACAATCCTTGAAACCTTAGTATTGAAAATTCTTCAAATAAAAAATATAAGGTAAAGCACTAAAAAAATTTTCAGAGATTTAAAACACAATTTTTATTTTATGGAATGTGCAATAATTCATAAATTATTTATAATTACCTCTATGTGTTGTCGTCTTAATGGACAACATACCTAAAATTTGTGTTCAGCAGTTCTAATTTTGAATTTATTATTAGTGATTTGACATACTTAATTATTAAAACATTATATTTGTTAGCTCGTTGGTGTTGTTAAATATTTTAATTTTAATTTGATTATTTTTAATTATCAATATTTTACACACAATTTGCTTAAAAATGAAATTACCATAACAAGACACAAATAATGTCCTAAACTTTAAATTTAACAAACAGTTAATTCATTCTAATATTAAAACTAACAACATAAATTTGAATTGTAAAAAATATGATATTAAGTTATAATAATACCATCAGTCCTGTTGTAAATTCTATTTTGTGTAATAGGCAATGTATAGTATATATTACATAATGTTATAAGTTACATTTATCATACTTCTAAATCAAATAATATTCAATTGGAGCAATACAATAATATTAACTAATGTCCCAGGGAATTTATAAAATTAATATATTTCATGACCTTTAAATTTGCATTATAAAACCTACTTACCTACTGTTATCTGTATATTAATAAATCATTGTTATTAAATATATTGTAATTAGTACTATTTGTTTAATAATAAAGTATACAGATTAGGCTTTTCTAGCGTATATATAAATTTATAGAAAAAATCTTTTTATTATTATTTTACTCTAAACAAACAATTAGATTTAAATTTTTCAATCATTCATTATTATGCATCTTGTTAAATGTCATATGTTATAGTATATTTAATAATGCTTACCTGTAAAATATCCTATTAATTGGCACGCATAAATTATTTATCTAAAATTGAAGTACCCATTGTATATCTATGGCAATGTATACAACTTGGTTTTAGTAGATGTATACCAAGCGCACAAGTAAAAATATAATACAGAAATTTACCTATTAAACATCTATACAATTATAATGTGGTAGAAATGTAAAATGATTCATAAGTTGTAGAGGTAGTAAAGATTTTATTCAAGTAAGAATTCATCTATCCATAATTGTCATTAAATATAGTGTCTATTAAAAACAAAATATCAGTGCGATCTGAGATATTTCTATCTAACCACTAGCATATACAACTATTAGACTTAACTTAAATTAAAAAGTTAACATTTTTAGAATATATTAATTAATTTCAAATTGTACAGCAAGTGAAATAGCATGAATACACATACACACACAATCAGACAATGCTGATTGAAGGACTTAAATCAAAATTTTAAATTAGGAAAATAAATGAATTATTTAAAATATTTATAATTTTTGGAAAAATATAGTTATAAGAATATAATATATACAGACATTTGTATATTTATTATTATGGAATAAGTGAATAAGTAAAAGAAAAACGATGGAGTTACCTAAAATTATAAAAATGTCAACCACATCAGTTTTTGCAAGATAACATATGTATATTGTTGTTGGTTAACTATAATATGAAATGAATAAACATAGAATTTTAATTTGTTATTTATTATATTATATAATTAAAATGTTTTTATAATATATAGTAAAAAAACACTATATTCTATTGAAACAACTTTGAAAGTGCACACCAAGTAAAGATTGACTTATTATGACCTTCTTATTGCTTTTGACAAGTTCAATCACTGCTGGTCTGATGATGTTTTCACAAAGATTTACATTCCACCACGGAGACGTAGGACTAAATGTAAAGTAGATTCTTTCTGAATATTATAGTCAGATAATGTACGTCCATCCTCCAGTTGTTTTCCGGCAAAAATCAATCGCTGTTGGTCTGGTGGGATTCCTTCTTTGTCTTGAATTTTAGCTTTTACATTTTCAATAGAATCTGAGGATTCTACTTCTAAAGTGATGGTTTTGCCAGTCAGTGTTTTCACAAAAATTTGCATTCCACCACGGAGACGTAGAACCAAATGTAAAGTAGATTCTTTCTGAATATTATAGTCAGATAATGTACGTCCATCCTCCAGTTGTTTTCCGGCAAAAATCAATCGCTGTTGGTCTGGTGGGATTCCTTCTTTGTCTTGAATTTTAGCTTTTACATTTTCAATAGAATCTGAGGATTCTACTTCTAAAGTGATGGTTTTGCCAGTCAATGTTTTCACAAAAATTTGCATTCCACCACGGAGACGTAGAACCAAATGTAAAGTAGATTCTTTCTGAATATTATAGTCAGATAATGTACGTCCATCCTCCAGTTGTTTTCCGGCAAAAATCAATCGCTGTTGGTCTGGTGGGATTCCTTCTTTGTCTTGAATTTTAGCTTTTACATTTTCAATAGAATCTGAGGATTCTACTTCTAAAGTGATGGTTTTGCCAGTCAGTGTTTTCACAAAAATTTGCATTCCACCACGGAGACGTAGAACCAAATGTAAAGTAGATTCTTTCTGAATATTATAGTCAGATAATGTACGTCCATCCTCCAGTTGTTTTCCGGCAAAAATCAATCGCTGTTGGTCTGGTGGGATTCCTTCCTTGTCTTGAATTTTAGCTTTTACATTTTCAATAGAATCTGAGGATTCTACTTCTAAAGTGATGGTTTTGCCAGTCAATGTTTTCACAAAAATTTGCATTCCACCACGGAGACGTAGAACCAAATGTAAAGTAGATTCTTTCTGAATATTATAGTCAGATAATGTACGTCCATCCTCCAGTTGTTTTCCGGCAAAAATCAATCGCTGTTGGTCTGGTGGGATTCCTTCTTTGTCTTGAATTTTAGCTTTTACATTTTCAATAGAATCTGAGGATTCTACTTCTAAAGTGATGGTTTTGCCAGTCAGTGTTTTCACAAAAATTTGCATTCCACCACGGAGACGTAGAACCAAATGTAAAGTAGATTCTTTCTGAATATTATAGTCAGATAATGTACGTCCATCCTCCAGTTGTTTTCCGGCAAAAATCAATCGCTGTTGGTCTGGTGGGATTCCTTCTTTGTCTTGAATTTTAGCTTTTACATTTTCAATAGAATCTGAGGATTCTACTTCTAAAGTGATGGTTTTGCCAGTCAATGTTTTCACAAAAATTTGCATTCCACCACGGAGACGTAGAACCAAATGTAAAGTAGATTCTTTCTGAATATTATAGTCAGATAATGTACGTCCATCCTCCAGTTGTTTTCCGGCAAAAATCAATCGCTGTTGGTCTGGTGGGATTCCTTCTTTGTCTTGAATTTTAGCTTTTACATTTTCAATAGAATCTGAGGATTCTACTTCTAAAGTGATGGTTTTGCCAGTCAGTGTTTTCACAAAAATTTGCATTCCACCACGGAGACGTAGAACCAAATGTAAAGTAGATTCTTTCTGAATATTATAGTCAGATAATGTACGTCCATCCTCCAGTTGTTTTCCGGCAAAAATCAATCGCTGTTGGTCTGGTGGGATTCCTTCCTTGTCTTGAATTTTAGCTTTTACATTTTCAATAGAATCTGAGGATTCTACTTCTAAAGTGATGGTTTTGCCAGTCAATGTTTTCACAAAAATTTGCATTCCACCACGGAGACGTAGAACCAAATGTAAAGTAGATTCTTTCTGAATATTATAGTCAGATAATGTACGTCCATCCTCCAGTTGTTTTCCGGCAAAAATCAATCGCTGTTGGTCTGGTGGGATTCCTTCTTTGTCTTGAATTTTAGCTTTTACATTTTCAATAGAATCTGAGGATTCTACTTCTAAAGTGATGGTTTTGCCAGTCAGTGTTTTCACAAAAATTTGCATTCCACCACGGAGACGTAGAACCAAATGTAAAGTAGATTCTTTCTGAATATTATAGTCAGATAATGTACGTCCATCCTCCAGTTGTTTTCCGGCAAAAATCAATCGCTGTTGGTCTGGTGGGATTCCTTCTTTGTCTTGAATTTTAGCTTTTACATTTTCAATAGAATCTGAGGATTCTACTTCTAAAGTGATGGTTTTGCCAGTCAATGTTTTCACAAAAATTTGCATTCCACCACGGAGACGTAGAACCAAATGTAAAGTAGATTCTTTCTGAATATTATAGTCAGATAATGTACGTCCATCCTCCAGTTGTTTTCCGGCAAAAATCAATCGCTGTTGGTCTGGTGGGATTCCTTCTTTGTCTTGAATTTTAGCTTTTACATTTTCAATAGAATCTGAGGATTCTACTTCTAAAGTGATGGTTTTGCCAGTCAGTGTTTTCACAAAAATTTGCATTCCACCACGGAGACGTAGAACCAAATGTAAAGTAGATTCTTTCTGAATATTATAGTCAGATAATGTACGTCCATCCTCCAGTTGTTTTCCGGCAAAAATCAATCGCTGTTGGTCTGGTGGGATTCCTTCTTTGTCTTGAATTTTAGCTTTTACATTTTCAATAGAATCTGAGGATTCTACTTCTAAAGTGATGGTTTTGCCAGTCAGTGTTTTCACAAAAATTTGCATTCCACCACGGAGACGTAGAACCAAATGTAAAGTAGATTCTTTCTGAATATTATAGTCAGATAATGTACGTCCATCCTCCAATTGTTTTCCGGCAAAAATCAATCGCTGTTGGTCTGGTGGGATTCCTTCTTTGTCTTGAATTTTAGCTTTTACATTTTCAATAGAATCTGAGGATTCTACTTCTAAAGTGATGGTTTTGCCAGTCAAAGTTTTCACAAAGATTTGCATTTTGAAACTGAAACTGAAAATGAAAACTTTACATAGTTAATATTGGTACTTAAATAATATGAGTACAATTTTAATAACTATAATATGTGTAAGTTTGATAAAATTATTTTAATGATTAGGTATCAACATTTTAATTGATATATGAGTGAAATACCATTACCTATTTTTATTATATAATTTAATAAAATTGTCTTTTAAAGTAATATTTAGTGCAGAGGACTTGTAGCTCCAAAAAAACCCTATAATATGCACTAAAATTATTTTTTTACAGTTTAATTTAAAAATAATAATAAAATAAATAGGCTTTAAAATAAGTCAAAACAATTTTAATACACTTTAGTTAAATTACAATATACTATTGTCAAATTTTAATTAAACTGTAACTTTTATTCTTATTGCTTTACTTTTTTAAATTTTATATATCTTCTTCTGAAACTAAAAAAAAAAAAAATAATTTTCATATTTTAGTAAAAACCATTTTAGCCAATAAATATTTAATTAATACTAATATTACTTTTACCTTGAAAATTACATTAAGTTACAATTAAGTTAAATATGTCTCAAAAAGTATAAAATAGCGTATAAAAGTATAAAATATACCCTAAAAATTAAAAAGTATCAAAATATGCATTTATATGAAAAATTAAATTTCAAAACTAGCTCTATAAAAGCATGAAACGTATTTATTTCGTACTCTGCTATTTTTGCAAATGTGCAAAACAAATATGCAAATGCTACAAGTCCTCTGCCCTAGACTAATATTGTATCATAGTAGATGTATATTGACAGTATTTTAATTTAGTAAAAATATGCGAACACTATTAAATATGCAGAAACATGCAAAAATTTCATGCTAATATGATTCTTAAAGATTACTGACAATTCAAGAAATATGAAATAGCATAAAAAAGACTCAATTTATAGCTATATATATATATTTTTTTTTAAATAGCAAACATGATTAGATAGTCAAAACTTGTACAATTAATAGTAACATAAAATTACTTATTCATAAATATATTTTTTTTTCTTTGAGATAATTTATTAAAAAATAACCAACCTTGAAGTAAGCCTTGAATAAATACAAACAAGAATGCTAATAGTATTATTAATTTTATTATATGGTATTTTTACAAGACTGATCAGAGACTAAATGAACTAAATGAGACCAAATGAAACAAGTTTAAATAAGTATATTATTGTCACAACTAACCGAACTGTATGTGACCTACATTAATATTAATAACTACTTTAATGTCTTTATATTATAGTACTTATATTTAATTTTATATACAACAAATAAATAAGTGGAAATATCACATTTTTTTTTTAAAATCTAAAAATGTTGTATAATATACATTTAAAATAAATATATTTCCCAAAAATGTATAAATCTCAGCCAAAGCATTGATTGGAAGTAGGCAATGAAACATGATATTTTGATTTTTTGTTTTAAAGTACCATAACATAAAAGTAATGAAATTGATAGTTAACTTATTAATGAAAATTTCCAACATTCAAATACCCATAAATATGGTATTTACTTAGGAACCAACTATGAAGTCAATAATTAAAACATCTGAAATAGACTTAATACTAAGTTTAATTAGCTACTTTACATGACTACATGTGGTTAATAAATACCATTTTTAAATATGATAAATAAACTTCAGATCAAATGTAAAAAATCTAAATGTCTTGAGACAGTTTTCCACTTATTATACATTAGCAGTATTGTAAGATTTGCGATTAATACACCCAATAATATAAAAACCATATAAGATGTATAACAACTTAACAAACATGGGTAAATCTAAATATATAAAACTTATTAGGTATAAATAAAAATATATTTAGTAGAAAACGATTGTCAATCGAAATAACACAGCCATTCAGGGACAAAGGAAACCTAAACAACCTTGATCGGATGACTACGCAACTTATGGTACAACACAACAATGGCGGCCACTAGCGTACGTAACTGATGCCGTATCTGTTTCGTACGTGGTAAAATAAACATTTTTCCGAAGAAATCGTTGTTCAATAATACAAAAGCACAATATCGCTAAACAAAATCGTTGGATTACATACAAAAACCGTAACGAGAATAAACATGGCCAGAAAAAAAATTAATGAATTATTAAAATATAATTACCTTAGAATATGTTGAATTATACGTTGAAAATTTGGATTCGATAACGTTATTTATTTGATCGCAGTTGGTAAATAACTATGGAAACTCTGGAGATCAAAAATAATGACAAGACGTGACAACAGATTTGACGACTATTTGCTCAGCAGCAATGGGCAATGGCGAACGGCAATGAGTGTACTACAGACAGTACAGTATTTTGAGTTCTGAGTATGCCGTAGGACTGGTGTAGTGGTGTATATTGTATGACGACTAATTTTGTGTCGTCTTATTGATTATTGAATGTCGAATGTGAAAGTGTGAAGAGTGGGGCTGGACTGTGGCGACCATGGAAGGATAGATTATGACGAAATAAATATGATACAACAATTTGAATTTCGTTTAGTCGCGCGCAAGGAGTGGAAGTGGAAGATTTTAGACTTCCGCGTCTTTGAATCAAATTTGATCGGCTTAAATATATTTTTAATAATACCTATTAACAACTAAACTTAGATCATATTATTTTTAATATACTAGTATAGTAGTATTTAATCCATGATCCAATCACGCCAATCACAGAGTTCGTTACGTTTTGTTCCGTCATTCCGTGTACAGTTTTCTTATCAAAATGTATATTCGTTCTTATCAGCGGAGAGTAATATCAGCTGCATATTATTTATCTGGTGGTGTTTATGTTCAGAAAACAAAAAATCACTTTTACAATACTATACAGGACAAACGACAGTAAACAGTAGTATATATACTTATCTATGGTAAACACTAAATAGTGTTACGTTTACCTCTACCTACAACAACAACAGATTAAGTGAGTCGCGAAATCAATGTCATCAAAAGCTCTATTCTATTTTTAAAAATATGACTGCATCTGCAACTTCGGTAGTTCTGTTCTGTTTCTAAACATCACTACGTCAGATGCGTTTCGTTAGTCACGCAATTCTTAACGGCGGTACTGTTCGTGTTCATTGGTGTTTTGAATGTCTGTCCGGTTAACGGTCAGCGTATTTTACAGAAATGGTACGGCGTTGTTACGCTTCAACCGTACCAATGATATCAGGCTACTGGTGCGCACCAAGGTGGCACCACGAAGTGTTCACACCAAAGCGCTGAATCCAATCGTCAATCACAATAGTTCACCGAGTTCTGGTTGGCAGAATCGATGGAACCTCGCCAGGAGAGCGTTCGTCGATAACCTGCTGAGCCGGGTAACTAACTCATTATCAGCCGACTTACGAAGGCGTACAGCCAGGCACCTCATGTATGGTAACTCAAGACCTTTTTTCGCACTTGTTGGAATAAGTTTAGCTTCTGGTAATGGTCTGATAACAAATGAAAATCAGTTGGAAGGCGTTTGCTGGGAAATCCGAGTAAGTGCTTTTTTTTATAGAGTATGAACTGTTTAAAATATATACTTGTTAGTCGTTATGTTTTTTTACTTTTTAATAGGAAGCAGTTGGTCGCATGCAAAAGAACCTAACAGTTGCTGAACGCTTGAATTTAAATTCATCTTTGGGCTTGAAACAGTTTGAATTAGGATCTGTTATTGCTAAGGGGAATAATGCTGTTGTATACGAAGCAAGAAAAATTGAAGAGGATACAGGTATCTAGTTCTAACATTTAATTTTATTAATACTATTTAATTGACATAAAACATTTGAAACATTTTTTATTTTGACTATATTCTTTGCTTAGAATATTTAAACAATAATAATTCAAATTACAAATACTATTCTAGTTTTAGTTTATAACAAATTTGTAAATGAATTATTTTTCTAAAATATTGATTTTACTTACAGATCCTAGTAATGTATTTCTGAAACAAGAGTCATCATATAAAAAGTATCCTTTGGCTGTGAAAATGATGTTTAATTATGATGCTGAAAGTAATGCCATGTCAATATTACGTGCCATGAGCAGAGAAACAGTTCCATCTCGTTCTGTTCAACATAATTTTTCTAAAACAGATCAGCAATGGCTTATTGGGTTAAGTCTATTTTTAGATTTTATATATTTATTGGTTAAAAAAAGTCAATAATTGCAAAAGAAAAAGTACAATTTTGTTATGAGAATAATCAATTCCATACTTATTTACTTTGCGTATAATAAAATTTTTTTAATTTTCCTGTTATAGTTATGATCATAATTTGATTAAATTATCACCACATCCAAATATTGTTATGATGCATTTGTGCTTTGCGGACTATATACCAGAGTTGATTGATTCACATACATTATATCCTCAAGCTCTACCAACTAGAATAAATCCAGAAGGTTATGGTCGAAACATGAGTCTATTTCTGGTGATGAAAAAGTAAAATATTTATATTTAATTATTTATTAAGTTTTGAACTCACTTTTATTATGGATTAGATATGACATGAGTTTGAAGCAATATTTATCTAAAACGCCATCACTGAAAATTAGAGATAAAATACTTCTGCTTGCTCAATTATTGGAAGCTGTTTCTCATTTGTCAAATCAAAATGTGGCACATAGGTATAAATATATTTAAAATATTCTCTATGTATATACATATTTATATTTCATATAAATGAAATTTTAGGGATTTGAAAACTGATAATATCTTATTAGATGTCTCTGAAGGTAATGATGTATGTCCAGCATTAGTCATTACAGATTTTGGCTGTTGTCTTGCTGATAAAGATAATGGACTTAATCTACCATATAAAACTGCTGACACTGATCGTGGAGGAAATATAGCATTGATGGCACCAGAAGTATAAAATTAGTACAATCAGTACTAATAATAATTTACCTTGTTTATACTTATTTCATTTTTAGGTTGTCACTGCTCGACCAGGAACATTTGGACATATCGATTATTCAAAAGCAGATGTATGGGCAGTTGGTGCAATGGCATATGAAATATTTACTGGTAGTAATCCATTTTATAGTTATGAAAGAGGTAAACCTCCATTATTGCGCAATTCTACATACAAGGAAGAAGATCTTCCTGCACTTAATAGTGACATACCATTAGTTATACAAACATTAATTCGCTCATTACTGCAAAGATCAACGTCTAAGGTAATACTGAATGATCTTTCAAATTTATTTTACCTAATAAGCATTCTATCATTTATTCAAATATTGTTGTAACTTATAAGTTTTAATTGATGTATAAATTATATTTTCTAGAGATTAGATGCTTCATTTGCTGCTACAGTTTGTCAGATATATCTTTGGGCGCCATCGTCGTGGATTACAAAATATGTGATGCCAACTAGTAACGAGGTATATAACATTTAAATATATTAGTTAGGTTGAACTGTTTGAAAAAAAAAAAATATTAGTTATAATGTTTCTTAAAATTCCTAATTAATTGGCTCATTTAAAAAACGATACTTTAGAATTCTGTTTGAAAATGTCTGTCACATATCTCTCTCACTTTTCTACACCTCATCTTATAATTATAATTAAAAAATTCTTTCCTATCTAGAACTATATCCCTTTGCAATAATAACCCTGACTTTGATTTCTTCTCTGATTCATTTAATAATATGATAACTAATCGTTAATAAGACAGGCCTGAATTGGTCTCCTTAGCTCTTGTATTTATAGGTTAAACTTAAATATGTTATACTCCATTCACGGTTAGAAGCAACCCAGGTGGCGTGGCAACCAGTTTTTGTCGGTAGACTCAGGTCACACACAACTGTTTCCCCTACTTAATTAACCACCAGTAATATAAACAGAACTATATCACATTCATATGTATAAGTCGTTTCCCTGGGTCACTTCTAAACTTAAATGGAATATATAGTATGTACATTAATAACACATAAAGAATTACTTTTAAAGTTATAACAATTATCTAATGCTTATAAGTTTTAATCTTAATGGTTACCAACTAACATAAATAATATAAAGTAGGTACTTCTTTTTAAAATTAAAATACATTTTGTTTTTAGAAAAAAAAAAAAAAACTATAATGGTCTAAAATATCCGTAAAAAATCTGAATTATTTATTAGGTGTTGCAATGGATGTTGTGTTTAACAACAAAAGTGTTATGTGAAGGAGGAACAATGATGTCAACTTTAAACACTAAACAACGCACATGTACAGAATATCAATTAATCACTACATTTTTGCATAGAGCAAAATTACATGAAATAAAAAATGCATTGTACTGGATGCAATCTATACAACAAGAATAATATTTTTAAGCTATTTTAGTTATTATACTAATAAATGGGTTTTGGTATTAGTCGTGTGTACAATCTTTGATAAAAACTATTTTATAATAATATGTTTTATCCCGTATTGAAATGTCCAAATTATAAAAAAAAAAATTGAAATATTAATTTATTTTATTGTAATAAATTATTTGTATGTGATACTTATTACAGATGGATTTTAATAATTAATTATGTGATTCATTTGATTTGATTGTTGAGTTTGTAGTATTTTAAGTGATTTATTAAAAAAAATATTTATTTTATTATTATATACAAATATTGTTGTTAATATTGTGAAAACACCTTTCATACAATTTGTTTTGGGATAATAATTTATTTCAAACACTTAAGTGAAATTTTATAAGATTATACATTTAAAATTTAATTTATCCCAGAATTTATGTATGAGTAGGTCATGGCTTATTGACTCGTGACTCATTTATGACTATATATTTTCCCATATATTAAATTTTAGCACAATTTATTTACTCTCTGACTCGTGCAACATGGTAAATTTTCATTCAATAGTCAATCTTATTGATTTTTTTTCTAACTAATTATTACATATTAAGTGAAATTAATAAAAAAAAGGCTACTCATTTGGTAAGGGGAGGGGAATAATATTGATATATTCATATTTAGTAAACAGACATTTTTAACTTCAAAAATAAATATGGTTATGTCATTCATATGACAAATAAATAATATGATAATGTTAAATTGAATTTAATGGTAAATTATTGCATATAAAAACCATAGTGCGGTCAGTGAATCAGCTCTATTTCTAAGGATTTTTTAAATATTTCATCATGTTATTAGGTATTTGTTATTTAATTTTATATTGGTTATTACTTTATTAGATAGATTGATCTAATTTTTTTAAAATAACATATAACATATTTTATACATATAATAGTATACTATATGTTTATAATTTTATATATTCTATATATTATTTTTATATATTTTATATATATCAATTTTATTTAAAAATATATAGGTACCTAACCCAATAATTAATAAGGTATCTTATAAGTTTCTTGATGGCCAATACGGTACCTTTGATATACTTTTGGTCCAAAAAGTAAAGTACAGGCGAACATTCATATAGTTATATAGTCTCATACATATATTATAGATCATATAAATAAACATAATAAACCTTTCTTTAAAGGTCTTTAAGTTCTTTAAAATCTTAGAGATTATTGCAATTGATCGGTGAATGTACCGATGATATCCATCGTGTTGAATTCGCCGTACCTATTCTAAAAACTGATTGTTATATAATTGTTGTATAATTGTGTCGCGTAGTTGTTTTATGTGTTAAAACTAGGATAGCCGTATAGGTAACTAGAGGGTAAAGTAAAAAGCTTGAAAGTTTTGTTATAGATAATTCAAAAAATAACAGTCGTAGATTTTTAAAGAAATCTGTAAAACATAAAATATTTAGACTATTTTCAAGCTAATTATACCACTATATAATCTCCCAACCGCCAACGCTCAAACATTTTCGTATGCATTATAATTCATAATTTATCATTTAATTAAAATTTAACACAACCATTATAATAAAAACTTACTCAAGAACGATTATACCTATACTATATAGCAAAATGATTTATTTAGTTTTTCTCGTTGTAAGTTACCAAAAAAACTGAATAAAATTGATTTCAAAAAACTTTTTAAACTTTTTTTTTCTATTTGATAATTTTTTTTACGCTCATATCATACTTGTTTTTAAGTATTTACAATTTATATAATATAACTTTTATAAGTTAAAAATGTCCATGTACCCTAAGTCATTAGCCAGGAGTAAATTGATATTACTCATCTTCGGATCTTTAAGATTGATGTGTTGACAATAAGTAGTAGAAAAAATTCTTTGATGTTCAACTTTGATGGTGTTTTCAGGTAACAAATTGGATCTAGTTTATACTGAGAGAAAAAATCACCAGTGACCAGTATTTTTCAAAATAATTGGGGAAAACAAACAAAAAATTAATGAAAAACGAGAATTTTTTAGCATTTTTAGTTTTTTTTCCTTTTAAGTGTAAATTAGTATGACATTTAAAGTAATATTATTTTGCTATAGTTGTTTGAGGGAAGAAAATTTTAGGTTTGAATGAAGATTATTGTTTGTGATTTGTGAAATACCAAGGAGAAGACATTACTAGTCGTAAGAAGATGGATTAAAATGTTTGAAGCGTTTTGGACGTTTTGGTATTTGATGACTTTGCAGAACTCCATAACTGAATACTGTATGTCAAAACTGGTCGAATTATTGATTTATTTATGATAAGTTTATTAGATACAGAGTTCAGATTTCAAGAGTGGTCTTCAGAGGTGAAATCTAAAGTTAATAGTCGTAGGTACTTTTACGCTTAAGTTTGTATGTGTGAGAACTGTGAGCTCCAGGTTAGGCATTTATCTATAGTTGGTAATTATTAGTTAAACTAAGATGCCATTCGTTCAGTTTTCTACAAAATCGATTTTGTTTTTTCGGTGTTACTCAAAAACGAATAATCGCAGTTACTTGACCACCTTTTGTTTTTACTTACATTTATCATACAATAATTATTATTATTATCGCATTAGTCAGATAATGCATATTATACATTAGTACTAAACCAGAAAATAAATGTGGATGCATTCACCTAGGTGTTTTATGGCTGCAAGTAAATTCTACACATATAATTACTTCTAGATCCGATCGTAATGAACTAATATATCGTTTTTTAAATGAAAACCATAATCATAATATTATGATATTGAATTTGTTATTGTTTCAGTATAAGAAAATTAATTATATTATTTTCCAAATCAATAGTTTCTAAACCGTTATTTGTTTGTCTCTGTAACTACAGTATAGGTATGTAGATATGCAAACATAAAATTTGCATGGGAATATGAATGGATAAATGGCATCGCTACGTCAGTAAAGTTTATCACCCCTCTCCGCCCTCCTTCTCACCCATTAGTGGATGGATAGACTTCCAACGGGTATATCGGCATTTTTGCAATCCTTAACTGCAATTACGAGTACTTACATATAGTGGGCTGAAAAAAATTTCAACTCCAAGTGGACGCACAGACTTTGATTTAAAATGTATAAATATATAGTATACTCAAGTTTTAAATCGTCTTGTGTAAAGAATAAATAAAAAAATCATCAGATATGTATAGGTAAGGTTTATTTAATATTGATTTTAAAGTTACATTGTGATCTGCAGATGTTATACAGAGTGATTCTTTTATTATGAAACATTCATTATTTCAAAAAGTATTCATATTTTTCTACATAATTTCAAGTTGTTAAAAAAAAACAACGTTATTACTATATACTATATATACTTATTTTTTATATTTTTTTAAGTTTTTTACTTTTTTGAATAACAACACAAATTTTTAATTTTATATTCCAAATCAGAATAATTTTCTGAATATTTTAATACATAAAAATCGAATTTAGAACGAGTAGTTTATGAGTTATACGTATTTCAAGTTTAGATGCGCGGAGTTGAGTGGTACGGGGTTACCCCACAAAATGTTTGTCCACTACTCCGCTTGTCTAAACTTTAAATACGTAAAATCATAAACTACTCACCCTTTATTTGGTTTTTTTGTATCCAAATATTTAGAAAATTATTTTGATTTGGAATATGAAATTAAAACTCTATGCTGTCATTCAAAAAAGTAAAAAACTTAAAAAAAATATAAGGATAAAAAATATTTAAAAATATAATTTTATAATAAAAACGTTGTTTCTTTAACAACTTGAAACTATGTAAATAAATGTTTTCAAAAACATGAATACTTTTTGAAATAATAAGTGTTTTATAATAAAAGAATCACCTTGTATTCTTGACCAAGAAAATAAAACATTATGTAGAATTTATTATATCCGGATGTGCATTCGTTTCGGTCTTGAGGGCTAATAATGCCAGCAAACGGGTTCTTTCATAAGTTTATTGCTTGTTTCGAAGAGGGTTTTGAAGTCATGTAGCTGTTAATAAAATGATGTGGATTAATACATATCATATATAGGTAAATAAACACATAATTCTGTCATCATATGACAATATAAAAAAAAAATCGTTTTTAACACTTAATTTTAAAAAGACCGTATGTCATTATAATGTTTACAAGAAAACTACTGGACTAAACATTTAAAAAAAAAAATTTTTATGGGTTTGATTCATCGAATATTGGTTTATATGAACTGGAGGACAAAAAGTAGTAAGTAAGTATAGATTTTTATTTGGAGATACTGCCAAATTATTTCTGATATCATTAGCAAAACCATAATATATGAACCATTGAACATATAATTCATAAAATTAATGTACGTAGATATTATTATAAATATTATAGATATTACTTAAATAAGTTATAATAACATATTTTACATCCAAGTCTAAAATTATCCATAAATACTAGAAAAAAAAAGAATCTAGTCGTTTTAAAATATCATCTAGGGTCTATCAATATACATAAGAATTTAAAAGTTAAAATTCAGGTTTATCTTAATGAAACGTATTATGTTCACGTTCGATCATATTTTTATACAAATTATATATTAAAGTTATTATTAATTCAACAAGGAGCTTACTGGAATCTTTTTCATTGCGTCTGCGTTTTCATCTTTTAATTTGAGTTGGAAGTTTGATCGTCGCATGTATAGTCCAGTTTCTATCTTATGTTCTTTTATTTTTCGTTTTAAAAGTCTACCATGGTGGTAATGATCGACATTAAAACTTTCTCCGAATTTCACTTCCCTGAATATTATACCCCATCGTTCAACTTCCGGCGTAAGATTCTTAAAATTCTGTCTTTCAAGTCTTTTTGTACATGGATGCTGATAAGGTTTTTTATACTATTTGGAAATTTTTATTTTGTGAGAATTTGGAAATAACAGGTAACACAATAAGACAAATATTTTCTTACCGGCTTCTTGTTTAATTCCAATAATCTCTCTACCTCTAGTCTATTGCGTATAACGGGGGTGTTTTCGAGAGAATCACTTATGTCCCATGTTTCTATTTTGCCTTTAACAAGCCATCTCATCAATTTTATTTCTTCTCGTCTCTACAAAAATGTATACTTAACACGTGTAAATAAATAAATTTATTTATATGTTGATGTTATGTGTGTGTATATAATATAAACGTTCATAACTTTACGATATTTATAATTTACCGCAATTATATCTAATTTTTCAGCTATCATTCGTAATTTGGTCTTTTGCATTTTAAAATAATAGCGTTCCAAAGCAGAATTAGTTTTGACTTTTAATAAGCCTTTTGGAGCAACATGCCATAAAAAATTGTTCATTTCTCCATGCCTATAAAAATAATTAGTAAAAATAGAATTAATTTTTTTATATATACATAAATATAATAAACAATGTAATATAACATAATGTAAATGTATGTTCAAGAACTTGTGATTACCATCCTATTTCAATATTATTTTCTACTCTACTCTTTCGTGTGACTTTCATTTTTTTTTTGATTTAGAATTTGTAAATTTGTCTTTAAAATATCTTGAATATAATCTTTAAAATATTGATTCTTAAATATAAAAAATTTAGATACGAATAATCATTTGTTTATAAAGTAAATATCAATTGGAAAATTGCTATAGAAACAATATAAATAAATAAAAATATATTTACCATGGCATACATTAAATGTTTGACAGCTACTGTTATAATTAATTACAGTGCATTCCGCTGCAGTTGTTCAACACAAATTATATCCTCTCCTATCTTTTATAAAATACAAAAAGTATTGAATTTATCAAAGCCTTTAAGCTCCAAAAAAATTTAGTGTGTAAAGTGAAAATTTTAACAAAAGCGTATTTAGCCTAGAAAGAAGATATTTATTTTACTGTATTATACCATATATTATATAATATTACAATATTTATTTAAAAAAGTATTTATGTTAAATTATTATCATATTATCATAGGTTCCTTTTTAAACTATACTATATTAATACAAACAAAGTTGTCACATGTTTATTTTGTTTTGTTTATGTTAATTTTCATTTTCATTCCAACTTATTAAATAATTATAAGAAATAAAACTTGATTAAATAATACAATTATTATTAACATATTTTATTTCATTGTAACATGCTTTGCTGCAAGTTAAATGTTTGATATTTTAAAACTTAAAATTACTATTCAGTTTTGGTTGAAGATTAAACGATTTAACCCCGATAAACAGGTTTAAAACGCATTTTTAAGTTCTCTTAAAAATTGGGTTTTCTATTTTGTTCATATACATTAATAAGTAGCTAAACATATTTTAACAATCTAATTTAATTTACCTATTTAAATGTTTTATTATATTTAAAAATTAGTGGTACCGTACTGTCTTGCCTTCCATATAAATTATGACAATGTATTACAACAGATAATAAATTGGCCCTTTTCCATAAGTTGTAAGTAAAATTGTAATTACAATCACTTTGATAAAACTACTACAATTTTGTCATCCATACACACTCAACGAATTATCACTAGTTAAAACAACAAAATACATTTATCAATTTTTAACAAACATTAATTTATTGAAATAACAATATTTTTATTGTTTTTACAAACTTTTAATCAAATTAATTGATGATTTAATTAAAATTACAAATTGGCTTGGTTCAGTTTACAAAATAAACATGTTTTGATTTGATAAAAAAAAGATGTAATTTAATAAAAACAAATTTTATTTCAATAAAAATATCATTGAATTGAAAAAATACTTTATTCAAAATAAATATGACATTTCTAAAAATATCATCGATGGGTTTTTTGATGAATCCTATCAACGGTCTCGCACATACAGACACATACCCGCACACGTCGTAAACATACAATGTACAACGCTATTTCGACAACACACCGATTCTCGAATTCATCAGTAAATCACGTTTTTTTCGTTTGTGTAACTACTTTGGAAGCAATTTTTTATAAAAATTTAATATAACTTACGGGTAAGTATACGAATATATTATGTACTTGTATTCAATTTTTTTATATCAAATTACTACAATTTAACAAGGTAAGTGAAATATTTGTATAATATATTAATATACCTTGTGTTGACAACTAAGGATTCTTAATCCATTCTCTTAGAATAACACAGAAACTTTCCAACTAGCAAACCAAAAATGTGTGTAAATAGTTTCAATTCACTCTGAAATATATTTTCAATAGGTAGAGCCGAACTATATTCAACAATCATTGTTTTAATACCTAAACCTAATAGATATCTACTTATATTACCTACTTTACATGTTATACAGAAAACATTTCAATATTAACAGTGATATAATTATTTTGTACCTACGTATATAATTCAAATTTTAGTTAGTTGAATAAATGTATTAGTTTTCTTTTATGTAGGTATATAAATAAAATAAGTGCTTGTTGCAGAAAAATTAATAAAAGTTATTAGGTAGATGACGGTTAGATAAAAATAAAATAAAAATAAATAATACCTAGATATTTATTATCTCTATTATAGATTTTAATACTACCTATGCTTATAAGCTGTAATAATGATTTGTTTTATTTGTAAACACAGTGGCTTTACTTTTACAGCACTATTGGCTCATTATAAAATAATTCATTTATTGAAGCCTTTAAGTTCATACGAATGTAGAGAAAATGAATGTACTCAATCATTTCCTAATTTAAATAGTTACAAAAAACACATTACTAGAAAACACATAATTAGACCTTATAATTCACCAACTCCAGTAACATTAATAAATAATTTAAGTAATAATAATGTGGACAATGCATGTATAAATACAAATCAAAACGATACAATAGAAATTAATGATACCATCACCATCATTCCTGACAACAATTGTCCAAAACCTAATGAAAATTATGATATTCTTGATTTAAATAATGCAATTAACTCATATCATATGTCAGCAGTTAAATTTACTTTGTCATTGCTTGATAACAACAATTTTAGTAGAAATTATGTTTTTGAAATCCAAAGAAAAATTGAAAAATATATAATTAAACCTGTTGAAAATTTAATTTCTAGTTGCTCTCAGAAAACAGTAAAAGAACCAATTTCATTATCATATTTTCAAACAATTACAACAGCATTTACTAATACATTTAATTTTTGCAATTCTGAATTTTCTTTAAACAATTGGTTGGTTAGAAATAATTTATTTCAGAATGTTCAAGAATTTAATATAAATGATGAAATCAACTTAGTATCTGACTGTGGTGAAATAATTTATGGTGACAAAACTTCAAAAGGTGTATTATTACCATTACATTTCCAATTCAAAAAAACTTTTGAACATAATGACAATTTAGCTAATAGTTTATCACTTTATGAACAATTGATTAACAACTCTAATGACCAAACACAAATTAAACATTTCATACAAGGAGAGTTATGGAAAAAAAAAATTTTGCCTTATCAAAATAAAATTGTTATTCCCTATTTCATGTATATAGATGATTTTGAAATTAACAACCCATTAGGTTCCCATGCTTCTGTTCATTCCATTTCGGCAATTTACTATAGTTTTCCCCTCACTGATCAATCGAAACTTGTAAATATAAATTTGGCAGCTTTAATAAAAGCTGTAGACATGAAAAATTTTGGAAATGATTCATGTTTGAATAAGTTAATATGCCAAATAAATGATTTAGAAGTAAATGGTATCATTTTTGACACTCCATGTGGTACAAAAGAGGTTCATTTTATATTAGGATTATTTCTAGGTGACAATTTGGGATTAAACAGTATTTGTGAATTTAGTAGGTCATTTTCAGCAAATTACTTTTGTAGGTTTTGCAAAGCTGATAAAACTTTAACACATCATCTATCCAAAGAAAACAGTTTATTACTTCGCAATCCTCTTAATTATGCAGATGATGTTAGGGTTAATGATTTAAAGCAAACTGGTGTTTATAAAGAATCAATATTAAATAAAATAATATCCTTTCATGTTACAAGTAACTATAGTGTTGACATTATGCACGATATTTTCGAAGGAATTTGCCATTATAATATGTGCCATATAATAAACTATTATACTGAAACTGTCAAAATATTTTCACTAGAATTATTAAATTATAGGAAACAAAATTTTAATTATGGGCCTATAGAAGTTGGCAATATTTCACCTATTATCAAACTGGCTCACATAAAAAAGTTCCACTTGAAAATGTCTGCCAGAGAGATGATGACTTTTGTTTTTTATTTCTCATTAATGGTAGGTGATTTGATTCCGGAAGATGATACTATATGGTTATTTTTCTTAAATTTCATTGAGATTATTGAAATTTTACTTTCAAGTCAGCTTTCTAATGGGTCAATATTTAATTTACAGAGACTGATAGAAAAACATAATTCTGAATATGTTTCTTTGTTTAAAGATACCTTAAAACCTAAGCACCATTTATTAGTGCATTATCCGACTATTATAGAGAACTCTGGACCTCCTAAACATTTTTGGTGTTTTAGATTTGAAGCCAAACACAAAGAAATGAAGTCATATGCTCATTCAATAACATCCAGAAAAAATATTCCCCTGTCTTTAGCTAAAAAATTCCAATACAAATATGCAAATCAAATTCTAAATTCTACTTCCAGTAATATAAATACTAATGAAATCCATATTAACAGTAGTAATTACAGTGAACTTATTGCAAGAGTTTTAAATTTAACTAGTGATCAATTTTTATGTTACTCACAAATTGAGTTTAAAGGTACTACCTATAAAATAGGGTACTTTTTAACAAGATTTATCGACGAAATATGTTTATATGAAATTTTAGAAATTATTATAGATAAATCTAATTTCAAAGTACATTTTATTGTGCAACAAATTGAAATAGATTTTTTTAATTCTCATTTAAAAGCATACCAAATAAACAAATCAAAGAGTATCATATTAAAAACGATTCTGAGTCCAGACACCTGTAATGGACCACCAGTTAATATAAATGAATCTTTTAGCGGTAATTTAATGTTGAGGGTAAAAGAGTACTATTCAGATTAATATTGTTGTTAGTACTATTTATTCATTATTATTAATTTCTATCTGATTATTAATTACCTATTTTTTTTTTTTTTTTTTTTTTTGTAAGTATATTTAGTGAATATTAAAACGGTAATTTATACAAGTCCTTAAAAACAATTATACAATTTTAATAGGCAGTGTTTACTGAAAACAATAAATATCATTAAAAATAAGTTTAATTTAACTATTGAATTTAATATTTATTAAATTAAATTAAATATTTATTTTATATTTAGTTTTTCCTACTTCTTATATCCTAAATAATTGTATTATTTATATAGGTACATTATACATATTTATGATATTAAAACTTTAACATTTATAACTTATTTTAGTGCATCAACATGAGTGGCTCAGTAAATGAATTTGATGTAATAAATGAAGTGAATGATTACATTATTACAGAATTAACAAGTAATCAATCTGTTATGAATATGAATGCTTCTGATTTATCTCAAAACTTGTCAACTTCATCCCTTACCGGTACATTTCCAGAATTTCATTACGATGAACAGTTGATGAATTTGCTTACCGAATGGAAATTAGATTTAGTATACACAACTTGCATAGGTAAAATTGAAAACAATTTAAAGTATGTTTCACTTTAATCATTTTAGAAAAACAAATTGATTTAGAGGCTTTACAGTTCATGAAAGACCACCACTTTCCAATTTTACTATCAAACTTTCCGCTAGGAATACAGATAAAATTTGAACATCATGTAAAACAATATCAGCAATCGTGTACAATAAATAAGGAACCACCAACATCGAACAAGTTACCTATGAGTCAAAACATAACTGGTAAAATATCCCATACAACTGATGACATACTATCAAAAAACACGGTATTTCAATTACACAGTATCATAATAAGTAATCTTAATGGGTCCTTCATTTTGGACTACTTTACAAATAATAATGTTTTAAATGAAAGTTGTCGAAATATGTTAGTCGAGATTATTATTTGTGACATAATTAAAAAAGGCTCTGCAATGACTGTTGGATTGGCAAATTCTATAGCCAATGCAATTGTTGGAACTTTTCATTCTGAAATCAAGGTAGTATAAGTCTTAAGTAGTTAATAATATAGTTTATAAATAAATTAATTTCTATTATGATTTATTATAGGATATATATTTTTTTAAAGATGCCATGAATTCCCCAAAAGGTAAATTATACACAAAATATTTTAACACCATTCGATCAATGAAGCAAAGTGGATTATTAATAGCAACTACCAAAGAAAAGTCTTCACAACTTAAATGTCGCACTATGGATAAAAACAATCGTATACTTGGTAATATATTATAATATATTGTACATAATAATTAATAATTTATTAATGAATATGAGATAGGGAAAACAGTGAATTAGAATGGTATGAGTGATTACTGTTAGTAAATAAAATATATCTAAGAAGGAAAATGACAAAATGTAGTAAAAATAATAAAATCTAGGAATGAGATAGGCTTAACGGCTTTCCTATACCTATGCGGCTATGCTCTATGGAATATAAGTACCTAATTTAAAATATAATTAAAATTATTTTAATAGTCATAATTTACATAGCTAGTGAACCTGATTCTCAAAATATATCTTCATACTTAAATGACAAAGATTTAACTTGGCCCGAAATTGAAGATATCTGGAAGAAAACCATCAACTATCGACTGAATTTTATAAAAGATAATAATGCTGTTGAAATATTCAAGATATGGAGTCATTATACCATGCCAATGGGTTATAAACTTGTAAGATCTTAAATAGTATCTAATAAATATATAATATAATATAATATAGGAGACTAGATACAGTTTAAACATTTTTTATGCATATAACTATCACTATTTTATTTTCACTAACAATTTTTACTTATACAAATAAATAGAAAATATTGTCTATAGTTTCTTAATATTCATAGTAGGTCCATAAATATATAAACACGTACCTACATCAATATTTAATTTAATACCATAGTTTTTTTTTTTTTTTTTTTGTTATACAACCTCAGTATTAGGGTATCGTAAGACAAAAATATATTATTTAATTTTTCAATACTTTAAAAAACATATAAAATATCCCAAAACTATACAAATCTATGAGTCTATTTAATAAAATGATTTTAGAATGTGTATTATTTAAGGAATCATTATTGCAATTTTAATTTACTGTTTATGATATTTCTAGGTTGATATTGATTTCCAAAGTTTGTACACAGACAAGTCAAATTTTAATTTAATTTTTGAAGAATCATCCAATAAACTCGTAGAAATATTAAAAGAAAGAGTAAAAGATGCTGCTAGCAGACAAACTTTGACAACATTTAATGATACACTTGACAATTTGTCGACAGGTAATAATTCAAATATTTTTAAATTTAACAATAACATTATAAAAAATTTCAATTGGTCACCTTGTGCTGTGCCACCAATTTATTTGTGTATTGTATTAATTTTAAAATGGGTACATGTTTTAACAAAAAGTTATTCATTTTTTCAGATTCAAAAGTATTAGTTATTATGTATTTGTTACATTGTGTTTTTATTCCATCATCAAAAAAATCTACTCGTGATGAAAATGGGAAAAAAGGTTTTACTAAATATAGTATACGAGATTCACAAAAATCATTTGTGATTGTGAAACCAACTACTGTGGACATGGAATCGACACTCCAGAAGATGTCTGAAAGGGGCGCAATTCAGCCATGTGTGTTAGTTGTTGGTTCATTATTTGATGCAAAACAAATACTTGTGTATTTCGACAACATTAAGTACAAAATGTTTTCAGCCATTAAGGCCTTTGACATATGTTTTAAAATCTTTCATGTTTTTAACGTAGAATACCCTATAGAATGCAGTGATGTTTGGTTATTTATTCAAATTTTTTATTTTAAGATTACTACTAAGTATGACAAATCTAATGTTTTAATCAAACAAGTTATAAATGAATTGAATTCTTAATTGTATAAATACAAGATGTATATTTATATATTTGATACAAATACATATTATAATTAATAATAAATTAAAAATAATTTAATGTTTTGATTTTGTGTTCAAAATATATTAATTTTAAGTAAAATGAATTATATAAATACGAGGAGTATATTTAAATATTTAAAATAAATACATAATACTATTGACAATGGCTTTGTTTTTTTTTTAAACAAAAAAATGTATATGTTAAATACCTATCCATTTTTCTTAAACTTCCCCTTATAATTATTAAATTTGAAGGTAGAATCAAATAAATTATTTTGTCAATTCAACAAAATTATTCAAAAATAAATATACAAAATGGTCCGGTAAATTCAATAAAATAACTTTGTTAATTCAACAAAATTATTTTATAAATATACGATACTAAAAATAAAAAATTATTTGATTGATTCATTAAATTAATTTTGTCAATTTAACAAAATATAAATTTATTGAATTAACAAAAGTTGTATCTCTTAATCAACAAAATTTTTCATTGACCGTATATTGATCAAAATATTGTTAAATCAAACCATATTTTTATTGATAATACAGGGGTATTTCGTTCAGTGCATTCAAGTATTATACATATAACAATTATTTAATATATTTTTGGCAATGATGTGATAGCACAATAATAAAATATAACTATAAAAATATGCGAAAATGATGTAAAAATCAGGAAAAAAAGTATCTAGAACAAAACAACAAAATAGTGTCTATTTCATTGCAATTAGATTGATTGTAGAGTATTTATTTAATTTCAAAATTATCAATCTATCACACTATTCACACTTCCCTCAAAAATATAATTTAATACAATATCCAAACCCTAAAACAATTAACAATTGCGTTGGACTTATCGTATAATACACTAAAATATTTATTGTTCCATTTTAGACAGAAAGTAAAGGTACAAGTGTACAACTAGATTGGAATGTCAAGTAATACTAACATAGTATAACTTTAACATCTGGAATACTGCTATTAAGTGAAAATTGGCAATATATTTTGATATATGGGTTAATTTTATTGCTTTTAACAATATCGTATATCAATACTTAAATACTCGTAAGTTACAGTTTTTATAACTGACCCAATTGGTGTGTTATTGTTTTTATAGTCAAACCTAATTAGTACGTTACCGTTTTTATAGACGGACCCAATTAGTTGTTTATCTTTATCATAGATGTTATCTCGGACCCAACTCGGATACGTCCATGATGAACTCTTCGTCCCAATAATACCTAAATAGAACGGACGGATCACAATTCCATGCCTAGATTTTGGCCATTGTTTCAACCAACTATATAGGCAAAGCACATTTAAAATATTTGCCAACCAGCCCAATATAATGATAAAATTGAAAATTCGTGTTTGAAATTGAACTAATAAAATGTATTAAGATATACATCTTTTACTTTCGTTTGAATTTGCTAAAGAAGATTTGTTTAACGCTGGTTAGTGATTATGAATACTCTAAAAGTCTAGCATGTCATCTGTAAATTACGATTAATGATATATATACATATACACACAATTACCGCTTCCCAATAATATTTTTATTTTTTAGGGCATCTACAATTTATTTTATTGCATGATTACTAATGTAAAGGCATACGTTGGATATGATACATTTTTCACACACAGCTTTGAAAATATTGAAAAAATACTTGGTTAGTTTAAATTATTTCATAATTGTATTATAATAATAATATACAGTGAAACCTCCCTTAACGAAAACCTCTAAATAGTGGACATTTATTTAGGAACGGAGACATTTTCACTACTTTTATATAAGAAAACCTCTAAATACCGGGCAATCTAAATAACGGATGTTTTTATGACATTTTAAATTTTGATTTTAATTATTCTGTCGTAAATTTGTGAAATTAGAAAGTGCATTAACATACAAAATGACTTAGTGTTAAAATATACGAAACAATCTAAATTAACTGATTTTTTTAATATATGTTAGTTTTAATTTTTATATTATTATTTTTTTTTATCTTTTTACCTTCGAATTTTTAAAAATACATAAAAATAATAAAAATAAATTAAATTTATTATGTTCCTATGTATATATTTTATATAATGTATAAATAACTAAATAAATACATTTTTTTATTTTTCTAATATTATATTTCTTATATTTCTAAATACTAGACACCACCAAATAGTGGACAAAATTTCAGGAGGGTGTCCGGTATTTAGAGGTTTAATATTAATATTATTAAATATTTTTCCTCTATATGTACTTCAATGGTGTAATTGATAATGGTTCAAGGGGGGGATAAAAATGAATATTCAAAATTCCCCCACACCCCCCGTAACTACATTTTATATCTCATTAGGTTTCAATATATTTATTTTATATTACATATTTCTCTTTATTTTCCTTAAATAATCAACAGGAAAATGTATAAGTAGGTACAATCGAATAAAATTAGACCCCTGACCTACACACTGTACGTATTACATAATATTATTATGTGAGCATGCAATTAGCAAGAGCTTACAATTTTTGGCTCAATCTGAAAATAATATTCTTAAAATTCCCAAGCTTTTTTTTCTAAATCCTGACATAATCCAGTCCGAGTAATATAATATAAGTATTTACTCTTTAGTACTTATAAAGTAATAAGCTTAACACAAATAAGCAATATTTATTATTATTAAGAAAATTAATTATTTATTATGATACCTATATCCAGGTACCTATTCAATATACTACATGTAGTTCAATATGTATATTATAAGTGTAGCTAGGTAACTGTTGTTAGGCAGGATGACTATTGACTAGATACATATTTTATTACCTATTTCTTCCGTATTCCATTATTAATTTTCGATTAAATTATTATTGTGATATACACTATATTTTAAATAGTTTAAATTGGGTATAGATAGGTATATAATATTAACTATGACTTTTATATTAATTTTATTACAATATTCATCGTTTAATGACTTCATTCCTAAGCTCATGCTTTCCTTAATTTCTTCACATTGGATCGTTTCACGTAAGTACTTCTATGTTATATTAGCAGATCAGCTAGTAGCCTAGTGTCCCCATAAATATCTTAAGTAGATTGCGTATACTGTATAGTATACCTATAGGAAGGTACAGAATTTTTCAATTGTTGAATTTCTTTGCAGATGCAAGCCTAATATGTAAAATAAATTATTGAAATAAAAATGATATAAATCAGGACAAGTTTTTCAATTTCTATATACAGTAAAATCTCAATAAGACGGAATCGCTTGAGACCATGCAATTTTTCCGTGTTAATGGGGTTTTCGTTTTGGTGGGGTTCAAAAAAATTAAATTTGAAAACAGCATTAAAGAAATTTTCCGTATTACCAGGGTTTCCGTTTTACCGAAGTTTTGTCTTATTGAGGTTTTACTGTAGTTAGATAGGTTAGGTTAAATTAATAGATTAATATATTAATAAAATTTTTGTTATTGAAACCTACGTGGCTACGTATTATTATTTATTACAATAGTTCTGTTTATTTAGAGCTATTAACGTTCTATGTATTAATAAATTATAATATTTTAGACATATTTTATTAAGTTTTTTCAAGTTTAACTAGTTTAAGCATAATCTAGCCACGATGAATCACTCATATAATATACCCATTACAAAGAATATATTAACACTTGCAGTGTACCTATTTTTAAAAAACAACTTGATCTAAAAAGCTCTATAACCGCAGGCCGCAGCTCTTTAAATATTTAGGCAGCTTGGTATTAATATTTATAACTTTAAAAATGTTTGTGTATTTAAATAATTTATTAAAACTCTAGATTTCTCGATTATTGATTTTTTATAACAACGTCAAAAATTATAAATTAAAATTATTATTACATAATATATTCTTTGTTTAAATTATCTCAAAGATTATAATTATTTTTTTATTTTATCGTACTATTCATAATTTATTGAACCATAGACCTTATAGTATAAGGTCTATGTATTAAACTCAAACTTAAATACTCCCTAAAACAAGTTCTATGCAAACATTATTTAATTATTTGTTAAATAAGTTACCTATTATTATCATATAGATAATTTAGTCGGTTAGTTATTAAAGTGCCGGTTAAATTGTTTACTTTTTACCAATTAAATACGTCGTAATTAACAGAAGATTAAACTAAAATCAATTTATTTTTAAAAGTGGTCATAATATCAATGGTAAATAAAACATTTTATCTGTTAATAGTATTAATATCTTGTTAATGCCCTTAGACTTTAGAGTTTACTAAGCTTAGATCATATTATAAATTTTGTATATTATATAATCTAAGGTGATTACACTAATTACAGTGGACTATAAAATATATCTTTAATTCATGGTTAATAATTTATATATCCACTTATTGGTGTGCGCCAGAGAAATATATTTTCTCAAAACAAAAAATTTGCAAATTATTTTTTAATTAAAAATGTAGGTATATAATTTTAAATACTCATACCTAAGATTTGAAAATTTAATATAAGGTTCTTAATTTTTATTACTGTAATTAAAAAGAAAGATGATCATTAAGTTGACGATTTTTTTTTCTTATCAAGAACCTTATAGGTAGTATTATATTGAATTTTCAAACTTATTGGCAGAACAAAAAATCGAAATGTTTATAAAAAGTTCAAAAATAGTTAAATATGTTATATATTATTCATTATTTGATTTATCTATAGATCTATAGCAATTCTTATATAAACATTTAGTAAAAATTTCAAGTATCTGCGATTATTTGTTTCTGAATTATATAACTAAAATAAATAAGAAAGTCGTTACTTACATGTAAATAGGTAAGTATCTAATTTCGTTAAAATTCAGATGGTTATATAAAATGTCATCAACTTGACGATCAATTTTATTTAAAAATATATAGGTACCTAACCCAATAATTAATAAGGTATCTTATAAGTTTCTTGATGGCCAATACGGTACCTTTGATATACTTTTGGTCCAAAAAGTAAAGTACAGGCGAACATTCATATAGTTATATAGTCTCATACATATATTATAGATCATATAAATAAACATAATAAACCTTTCTTTAAAGGTCTTTAAGTTCTTTAAAATCTTAGAGATTATTGCAATTGATCGGTGAATGTACCGATGATATCCATCGTGTTGAATTCGCCGTACCTATTCTAAAAACTGATTGTTATATAATTGTTGTATAATTGTGTCGCGTAGTTGTTTTATGTGTTAAAACTAGGATAGCCGTATAGGTAACTAGAGGGTAAAGTAAAAAGCTTGAAAGTTTTGTTATAGATAATTCAAAAAATAACAGTCGTAGATTTTTAAAGAAATCTGTCAAACATAAAATATTTAGACTATTTTCAAGCTAATTATACCACTATATAATCTCCCAACCGCCAACGCTCAAACATTTTCGTATGCATTATAATTCATAATTTATCATTTAATTAAAATTTAACACAACCATTATAATAAAAACTTACTCAAGAACGATTATACCTATACTATATAGCAAAGTGATTTATTTAGTTTTTCTCGTTGTAAGTTACCAAAAAAATTGTATAAAATTGATTTCAAAAAACTTTTTAAACTTTTTTTTTCTATTTGATAATTTTTTTTACGCTGAGTATGATGACCATATCATACTTGTTTTTAAGTATTTACAATTTATATAATATAACTTTTATAAGTTAAAAATGTCCATGTACCCTAAGTCATTAGCCAGGAGTAAATTGATATTACTCATCTTCGGATCTTTAAGATTGATGTGTTGACAATAAGTAGTAGAAAAAATTCTTTGATGTTCAACTTTGATGGTGTTTTCAGGTAACAAATTGGATCTAGTTTATACTGAGAGAAAAAATCACCAGTGACCAGTATTTTTCAAAATAATTGGGGAAAACAAACAAAAAATTAATGAAAAACGAGAATTTTTTAGCATTTTTAGTTTTTTTTCCTTTTAAGTGTAAATTAGTATGACATTTAAAGTAATATTATTTTGCTATAGTTGTTTGAGGGAAGAAAATTTTAGGTTTGAATGAAGATTATTGTTTGTGAATTGTGAAATACCAAGGAGAAGACATTACTAGTCGTAAGAAGATGGATTAAAATGTTTGAAGCGTTTTGGACGTTTTGGTATTTGATGACTGCAGAACTTCATAACTGAATACTGTATGTCAAAACTGGTCGAATTATTGATTTATTTATGATAAGTTTATTAGATACAGAGTTCAGATTTCAAGAGTGGTCTTCAGAGGTGAAATCTAAAGTTAATAGTCGTAGGTACTTTTACGCTTAAGTTTGTATGTGTGAGCACTGTGAGCTCCAGGTTAGGCATTTATCTATAGTTGGTAATTATTAGTTAAACTAAGATGCCATTCGTCCAGTTTTCTACAAAATCGATTTTGTTTTTTCGGTGTTACTCAAAAACGAATAATCGCAGTTACTTGACCACCTTTTGTTTTTACTTACATTTATCATACAATAATTATTATTTAAAAAAAAAACTGGTTCGGTAAAAAATGAAAATTAAGTTTGTTGTGCGTGGTTAGAAATAGAAAATCGATGTTTATAACTTTATAAGTCAATACAAACTCGTTCATACAATTCTGAACTTTACTGTTTATTAAATTAAATTTTAAATATTTTTTTTTAGTTTTACAAAATTTCATTCAAGTGTTTAAAATTAAATAAATAGATTATTCGCTTATATTTATTATTATCTAAAAACAGTTTTGGAACAAATCTAGTTTAGCACGCGCAGAACACCGAAAATCGTGAAATTAACGTGGCTATAAGTTTAAAACTAACGATTTCCGAAAAAAACTTTTTGCGCCATCATTTTTAAAACATTAAAATACATAGGTTTCAAAAGAAAAATATCGACATTTCGAGGGGGTGCTAAACTAGATTTATACTACAGTTTTTATGATAGATGTTATAGTATACAATATTTACAAATTGTGTTTCATTCATTTGACATTTAACGTTCAATTTTCTTCGAAAATGAACTACCAATAAGGATCGTTTTTTACTTTGAGTGCTGGTTTATTCAGCAATGTATTTGATCAAATGTTGCATTGTACTCGAAAGTAGGTATTCAATTTCATTACCATACGTGTGAGACCTATACTATACAAAGAGGCTGAGATATTTTAAATTGAATGTTTTTTTTTTTATAATTCACTTTGCATAAGTGTTCTAAAAACCCGACGTTTTTGCAATATATTATGGAAATTTTTTTAAAAAATCCAAAACGGGTACCTATTATTAATCTACCACAAAGAATGTAAGTATCCGTTACCTATGTTTATTTCCTTCGACATCCGTATAGGTCGTAGAGGAAT
Source organism: Rhopalosiphum padi (assembly GCF_020882245.1). Lineage (NCBI taxonomy): Eukaryota > Metazoa > Arthropoda > Insecta > Hemiptera > Aphididae > Rhopalosiphum > Rhopalosiphum padi. The sequence continues at coordinate 1,516,106 of NC_083598.1, read as the reverse complement.
ATTAGGCAGAGTGGGAAGTCTAACCTTCAAAGACTTATAAGTTATAAGCCATATATAAATTAAATTGATTTTTCAAACTTCTACATTATATCATATTATTTAGGATTTGGTAATTAATATATACTTATGATTCTTTTTTTAAATTTAATAGTCTTAAAAAGTTGATTGAGAGAACTAAAAAAAATAACTTTTGCCCAATGTTGGGGCATTAAAATTTATTAATTTAATGACAAAAACATTATAATATTATATTCTATGAAAAACTTTAAAAAAAATAATTTTTTTGTAAAAATGAATGGCAAAGTCTTGGCACAAAGACTTAACTGTCTACTTACTCCGTACTTTACACTGAATCCATCTACCAACCGATAATGAACACTTCGTATGGTATTATTATATACATACAGCCTTCGACTGTATAGGTACGTAATACAATAGTATTAATTACCATACCTAACAAAGACAATAATATATTAATATGTTGCCACAGTTTGTTTTTAATAAATTGTACCTATTTAGGTATGCTACTACTGATAATTTTATTAGTTGAATAGGTTTCTAAAAATATGTTAATCTAATTATCTATTATTACTGATATCAGAACTAGAATGTATACAATTTATACATATTAAGTAAATAACACGTACAATGCTACAATATTTTCACCATTTGATAATCTCCGAACATTCCATTTGATGTCAGTTACTATCGTTAGTATTCTTATAACCTTTTATCAATATCTTCAATATTATATTCTGAAAGTTACTCCTAACTATCTTAATTTAAATTTTATTCACAGAAAAAATTTCATTACAACAGTAATAATTTACAATTTATTATAAACATAAATTAACACAACGTACAAGAACTCATTTAGTGTATAGGGCGTTCCATGTTTCTTTTTAAGTTGTTTCATTGTTTGATCTAGTAAATATTTGTCTACTTCATCGGCCCAAACGAAGTATGGTGTACTTCTTTCATTTTCGGATGGTAGGTTAGCGGGATCTGAAGGGTTCACGGCTTCGATAAAACGTTGGTCGTCACTTCCTGCCGATTGGCGATTAGCCTGTGCTTTAAGTACATTCGGCTCCGTGTCCACCGCTTCACACGTTTTATTTTCCTCGGTGCTGGCTTGTACTGGCTCATTGGCCAGTAGGTCCATCACCGCCGAAGTCCCCAGGTCCAAAATTGGTTCAAGCGGCATGGTTAACTGGCATTGCTGCTCGTTAGTCAATTGCCACTTGGCCTTTTTCTTCTCTTTCAGCTTCAGATAATTTTTTCGTAACCGCGCCCGCTGCACGTCCGTTTTTTAACCTTCACCGCTGGCGTTGGTTCGGACGAACAGCTAGTGGGATCCGAGTTGGTAGGTTCATTAAAATGTTGATCATCACTTCCTGCCGATTGGCGATTAGCCTGTGCTTTAAGTACATTCGGCTCCGTGTCCACCGCTTCACACGTTTTATTTTCCTCGGTGCTGGCTTGTACTGGCTCATTGGCCAGTAGGTCCATCACCACCGAAGTCCCCAGGTCCAAAATTGGTTCAAGCGGCATGGTTAACTGGTATTGCTGCTCGTTAGTCAATTGCCACTTGGCCTTTTTCTTCTCTTTCAGCTTCAGATAATTTTTTCGTAACCGCGCCCGCTGCACGTCCGTTTTAACCTTCACCGCTGGCGTTGGTTCGGATGAACAGCTAGTGGGATCCGAGTTGGTAGGTTCATTAAAATGTTGATCATCACTTCCTGCCAATTGACGATTAGTCTGTGTTTCAAGCACATTCGACTCTGAGTTCACCGCATCGTTAAAATGTTCACTTGCCGCCGATTGTTCCGGCTGCTGTGCCAGCTCTTGTAAACGTTGGAAGTCCACCAACCTATCTGCCCAGCCTCGGCAATAATGGCCGCCCACACCGGGTTTTGCAATTTGCGGTTGGTAGACATCCGGTCCACCTGTTCCTCATCCTTCTGTAACTGTTTGATTTCGCCTCCGTTGCATGTTGTGTCTGCCGTCTGGAAAGGACGGTTAGTAGATACAATGCAATAATATGCTGAAGATAAAAACTTAAAGAGGTTAAAAATAAATTTCCATTACTTTAAAAACCATTACATTTTTTTTATAAACTACCTATTCGAGTTAAACCCCAATATGGCTAATATTCTTAGATAAATTATTTACCTGCAGATATTCCACTATTTTCTTCATCGCCGCTGGAGGCATCGTTCATACTCCCACATTTTCTTTCTCGCCATTATGTAGGGTAATGCAATGAAATTCAACGTGAGCATATCTAGTTTTTATTTGATAGGTAGGTGGGTTTAGAAAGGTTTACGACGTATCAAGCGAATGTAGTAATATCGGATATTCTTATGAAATAGGTTATAATATATTTTTGTCAACAATGTCAACAATTTGCCTAGTTATTTATAAACAATACGTACGATGTTGATAATTTTCGCTGCCGAATGGTCAGTAGCTTAGTTAAAGCCAGATGCCCAGATAATATTTTTATTATATAAAATATAATATATTAGGTATGTTTTATATAAAGGCGGCAATATAGGGCAATTGTAGGCTCTACAAGATAGATTAGGTATTATTCAATAATGCAAAATATAGGAATATATTAAGTATATAACTATTACAAAATGCTTACGACATTAAATATATAAGTATATAACGTTATAATATTACGTGAAGTGATAATAATAATTTTGAAAATTAATTTGCATAATTATTATTAAATATAAGATACATATTAATATATTATGCTAAAGTTAAAAACTAGGATTCAAAATTATAAAAAAAATACATTTATCTACAAGTAAGTGTAATACCGCCTGACGGCTGATACCGGCTTTAATTTACTATTTCAGGTTTCAGATATTTTAATAAAAATAATATCAGAATAGCATGTGTGGTGCCCTTAAATCCGTGGTTGTGTAGTCTACAGCCTACACTGCTTATGTCTTAATCCGGGTTTACAGATAATACAAGATTCATTTTAAAATACTTACCTACTAAATAGTCTAAATAAAATTCATCTATACTGACTATACTATTGTTGACGCCGAGTCCGATCCTACATTTGGAAATTCGTGGTTATCGGACACGACTCGCAAGGTGTTGGAGACGGGAAAGGTTACCTAGTATATGTGTATGTAACAATAATATAATCAATTTAAAGAGCTCGGCGCTTACAATTATAATAAATAGTAAACATGATGATAAATACAATAAATAATAATAATTAACGAATGGGCGCCCGAGATATACAAAAATATAGAATAATAAGTCATCTAGCAGTGCTCCGCTCGTATAGAGGGAGCTTACAGCAGAGAACAAGGTACAAAATAACAAATTACCAATGACTGCTTTGGTAGAAACTGTCGTATAATGCTGCGGCTATTCCTCCGGTCCTCCAAGCTAGTAAAGCGACAGCAGCTTGAGATGTGAGACGATCACGTCTAGGGTGTGAGTAGTATATATGCGACTATATGCATAAGTGTGCGTGAACGATGTATAACGCTGTTTCCCTCACGACACCCTGTTACTGACACTTATACGTCACGTTATAATAACGGACCGTAAGTACGGGAATACACGACAGTTGGTCGGTGTCAGCGATGAGTTGTATCGCTCGAATAAGACGTCGAACTGGACGTAAAACACAACACAGCAGCGATCACGCCGCTGGACTATTGCGTGTGAGGCAGACACGGGTAGGCACGTTACAACCACATGACCAAAACAAAATTTGCAACACACGTTAAGATGGTGGGCGTGCGGAGACTAGGTCCGCACTGGCCGAACGCCGGAGAGCAAAAGAAAGAGCAACTGCAGGTCAGTTGTGTCGGCTGCGACGGGCGGCGGCGATCACAACTTCGCGAGCTTTCGTCCACAGTTGCACCACCTTAGGGGGACTGATTGACTAGATGGCGGGAAACGTATCCGTGATCGAAAAATACTCTGTCCGAGAGAACGCGCCGCAGACCGACGAATTCAATATAAGAATTCAATATAATGTAGTATGCTAAACAGAAAAATAAAAAAATAAATATATTTTTCTTTAGTAAAATTTAAAATATCAAATTTATTCGAAATGTCCTTAATTTTGTGTTATTTTTATTAGCAAACAGTCAAATTTTATTTAGGTATATGTATTTTTGGGAACAAAGATTTATTAATATTGGAGTTTATTATGAAATATAGAGAATATGAAAGCCAAATAAATGATTAAAATCCAATTGGACCACTTCACAAAAACCGCACATACATAGTGGGCGCTACATGTATAATTAAATTTTTAATGTTTTTTTTTGTACTGAAAATAAAAAAATTTAATTTGATTTAAATGTTTTTTGGATAAATACAAAATTGCCAATTTGTGAATCTGATTATAAGAACAATTTTGATGGTAAAAAGATTTATCTATATCAAATAGTTTATTTTTTATCAATATTTTTTTGATCAAATTAATTTGGAACGTAATAACTTTTAAAAAAAATGTAATTTTTGATAATTTGCTGACATGAATAGGTATATTTCTTAAATTATTTACGTATTATTAACAATTTTTATCATACGTTTAAGTAGCAAAATTTTTTTTTTTTTGGTCATGTCCATCTGTTAGGTACACTCTGAATACAAAATACTATATAGACATAACATTAATAATTAATATATCTCTATGCATTATTAACTACTACTTATAAACGAACTCACTATTTGTTCAAAGTCGGAACAGATTTTTAAAATGTTTGAAAAATATAATAATATAGGTACAACATATTGATTATTGTTGTTCTGTGATATTCAATATTTTTTATAAACGTAATATAATTATTTTCTTATCATACATTTGTTATCAAATTATGTGATAATAATAAAATATACTAAAAAAATAAAATGTGTTTTTAGCTATTACCTTTTACCAAAAATATTTTTAAATTAAATTAAACTTACTAAAAAATTTAGAAAAATGTATTTTAATATTTTAGTTGAATTAGTAATTATTGAAGTATCAAGAGTTATTAGTACGTGTTTGTATGTAACAATAAAATAAATAATATTTTAATAGATTAGGTACCTAATTTATAGAAATGTAACAAGCACAACAATCAAATCAAATGAATCATGGAATTAATAATTAGAATCAAAACCCACCTGATATTAAATTATGACTACGACTACCTATTTTATTTACTTTTCAAGTTATGTTTACAATCTATACAACTCAATTATTTGAAGTCAATAATTCCCATTTACTCTAAATTAAGAGGATTTTTTATTAACCTCGTCCCTCCTTTGCTTTTCTTTTACATTCATCACTGATGACACAATAATAATCTAATTTTATGGAGAAATTCATTATAATGGAAAATCTTTGTAGATACCTCGGTAGATACGAAATAATATTGGATTATTTAAAAATGTAAATAATTTAATTTCTTAGACGAAAAATATTAATAGATCAATCTAATGTAAATAATTTAGTGTAAGCCAAACTATGGACCTATGGTATATAAGCAGTGAAGCTCAAAAAATAAAAATTAATAAATAAAAATATAGTAGATAAGGTATATATGTATAGTGTAGTAGGTATAAGGTAAACGGTGTACCTATATAATTATATAATGTCCACAATATTGTTTACCAATAATAATTTTACAGTTTGTCATTTTAGTATGTTTATTGTTTATATGTGCCTAAAATGTATATTTGTGTGACTGAATGTGATTATATGACTGCGTTAGGTTAGGATAGTATATATGGCCATTATTTACTTACATCTATGAAAAATCAGTTATGTTATAAATTAAAATAAAATGCCACTATGATTTTTCACGTTCGCTGTTATAGTGGTATAGAAAATATAGTGACAATATTATATTATATAATATATATATATATGTATATATATATTATCGCAAGGCGTTGAGATTAATGCGTTACGTCATGTTCAGAAAATAAATAATAATAATAATAAAAAAAAACCAACATCTGTCACGGCTATAAGTCTATCTTCCCACAAGAGGGTCGTGAGACAGACCTCTCCGCGAGCCTACTGCTTATACATACATACATATATATATATATAATTATATTATACCCGAAAGACGTTTGGGAGGGGGGAGCGGGGTATAAAATATCCCTTTGCCATAACATACTTTTTATGTCAACATTTATGTGTGGTATAAAATTAAGTGTTGTGATGCACTGTAGTAGTCACATACAGACCATATTGTACAATACAATTGATCATATTTTGAATATAATGTATAATATAAATATTATACACACAATAAAATGATAATATTATAATATTGATAATTCTTATTTTATATAATATGTGTGTTGTAGATTCTAAGTGAAGTGAAGAATACATTAATTTTGCAATAATATGTGTTTCTTATTTATTTATTTTTATATTTGAAAATACATTTTCAAGTAGATAAAATACTCTAATCATCATCTTCAAGAGAGATTTCTGGTAGAAAATTAGATTTAGTTGATAAATTTGGAACTTTGGAAGGTCCAAATTTAATATTCACATAACTTTTTATAATAATTAAGGGGGGGAGGGATAAAAAACATTTATTAGAAATTTAAAATTAGAATGAATTGACCAATTATAAAATTTAAAGGTATATGGACATATGGTTGTTATCTAGGCTTTAGGCATCTCAGAGGTTTTTATTGATATTTAAATTTTTAAATTAATGTTTATTTTAAAATTTATAAACAAATTATAGCTTCTAAATACTAATAACTTGAATAGTAATTAAAGTATCAAATAAAGTCTCCGAAATTTGTTATATTGTACAATTGTAGAATGGAGACAATAACACACCTGCGTGTGACGTCCTCTTAATAATTGTGTATAGCTAATTCCATGTTGTGGATTACGATTACTCGACGTTAAATTATTGTTTTCGATTATTTATCGTAAAATAATTTTACTGTTTATGTAAAATATTAAATAATTAGGTAGGTACCTATAGCTAAAATAGAAATAACTATATTTTATTCGTACTTCGTATAGGTACTACACTATATTTTCCACAGACTGTTATGTAATAAGCTCAATATTATATAAATTATAATAAATATATACCTATATATATTTAAAACAAATTTTCATTATAATATTTTAGTTTCAAACAAAATAGTAAATTAATTAACTAATGAAAAATGTATGTATTATATTATACTTCCTAAAGTAATTTAATTAATGTGTAAAAAATTTTTCAAATGCGTATTTGATACTTTATCGTATGTTTTAAACGCTTGAAATTTATGTGCCGTATATAACGAATTATCATTATATATTTCAGGCACGTCATCATTGGATGAATTCGGTACACATATACCATATAACCTATTCTTATTCACTTTTTTTAATAAGTACCCATGTTTAGTTATATGTCTATGTCGTGTATATATACAGAATGGATGATTCACTAAACTCACCCCAATTTTTTCTTTCGACATTGAATAAAAATATTAAAATATTGATTTTTGGAAATTTTTTTGAAAAATTTGAATATCTAACTGATATGATATTAACTGATAATATAATTAGGATTGATAAATAATAAGTATAATAACTTATTTTACTCACATTTTTCGATATTTTTTCGGTTGAGAATTATTGGGAATTTTTCAACTATAGATGAGTATGAATATCTGCGGATCAGTGAATCCGTAAATAACGTAAGACACTCATTATTTAAAAAACTATATTAACGATTTTGTAAATAGTTTTTTTAATATATTTTAAGTCTTTTAAAAAACTGATTTTTTTAACAAGAGTTAAAGTCTAAAACAGTAAAAACCATTAGCACGACTATAATTACTAAAAAGAAACTTATTTTATTTATTTTTTTACCAGTTTTTATTATTTTTCTAATGTCAACCTTTTAAAAAAATGTTGTTTCGTTATGAATTTTAGTTATTTAAAAGAAATATTTTAAAAAATATTATTGTTTTCCAAAGCTATACAAGTTAATTTTTTTTAACCTGGTTAACTTAAGATTACCTATATATAAGAAAAGTTAAAAATGAATACACAATATTTCATTAAAATGTTAAAATTAAATTAATTTTTTAACTCATTAGTGCTCAGATTTAATATGGTATTTTTGATATAATAACTCATGATTCTTACGTTAAATGGATCACCCCGTAGATATATTATATTACATATTATTATAGTATTGTACTTGATATTTTGATATACTGTTTCTTCAGCGGTGATTGTATACTATAATAATTAAAAAATGGTCACAGGGATCACAATTCACAATCCGACCGTATAAAGCATACTGCTGTAGGGCCGGGATATAGATTTGCCCCGGTGTCTAATTAGAACCAAATGCCAGCGTGGTAGATGTGGAGTATCGTCTGTTGTGCTCTATACAAGTGATGTAGGTACGACCGATGATGGCGGTGGACTATGCGCACAGTATCACAATGTATATGGTGTTATATACCTATATAATATAATATGTACGTTATATACTTATATCTTATTTACACGAATACATGGCGGGATAAGAATATTAAAAACGCCGCTACTGCAGTTGAGTTGTGACGGGGCGCACATAAATTTCGGTTCGTTTTCAGCTCATTAAATACGTTTAACGATTGCACTGGCTGCACAAACGGGACAGACATTGTTTTTAATGATCTTTCAATATTATCTTCCCTTTGCATTCGGTCCGTCACCGCTTTAATTAACTCACCATGGTAAATAATAATAAGTTATAATATATTGTCAATGCTGCACACGTATTTATTATATATATATAGAAATATCTAAATTTAGTCATAAATCATAATCGATGTTGTATGTCTATGTATGCTATACATACACTATACAGCGTAATGTATATGTATATAAAAACGTATTTGTGGATAATTAGGAATACTATGACTATCGTTAATATTCGATTTCAAAATAATAATAGTGTAATATACGCGTTTTAAAAAAAAAATCACTTCCTAACTACAGCTTTTCCATTTAAGTACGTTATCTAGCACGTTATCTAGGAAGTTTAACATATTATTATTTATATAGACAATGATTCACCAAACATGCTAACTCCATGATTTATCATTTAATAATTAATATTTAAGTATACCTTGTAATGAATTTTTACTCAGATATTATTAGATTTTGTATACCATTATCCTGTGGCGATACCAACTTTTGTTTTTTAATTGAGAATTTGAGAATCACCATTTATTTCTGTGATTTGTTAAGTAATGTTTTTTTTTAAATATTGATATATTTATATTAAAATTCGAATTGGTGTAGTTTTTGAGTTATTTAACTTTCTATACCATAAAGATAATTATTATAGATTCATTATAAATAATTTTGGAAAATTGTATAATGGCTATGAAGCTATGATGATTTTAAAATTTTAGTAGTTACTAAAGTAGTACTAATTATAAATTAATATTTCCTAATGTATGTTAAAATTGTATAAAATATATTTTACATAAAAAATGTTTAAGGACTACCTATAATAAATGCCAGATTAAATATTAAGTATGCATCTATATTATTTATAGTTTTGTTTTCGTAAAACCTTTTTTGAGTATTATTATATTTAGTAGATATATATATATATACATTCTGTTAACATTCAGAAACTATTTGTTCGAATTTTGATTTAGATATAATATAGCCATATAGGTACATCAAAATGTTAAAAATAATTATCTGCTTCATAATTTACACTAAAAAAGGTTGGTTCTAATTAAAAAAAGAAGTATGTATCTCCATAGGACACTTATATTAAATGACGTAAAAAATCTTATTTAAATCTTATTTTTTATTTGAAAATATAGTATTTTAGGTACACTTAAAACTTCTATGGATAAGAATTTGATTACATTTTTTATTAAAGTAAAAGATTCAGGTGAGCATAATTGAAGAATCAACCTTAATATTTTCCATGTTTGAAAGTTAAAAATAGTGGAATTAAAGAATAGTTTCAATGTATATTATAGGCAACACACATGAAAATCGTTTTGTACCTTTGTTGACAAACAAAAATTGTATTATCGTAGATCCTATGACAAATGAGTCCTGATCCTGAATTTTGTTGAAACTATACGGTAATACTTACAGTAAAATTATTAAATTATTTTAAAATATGAATTATACTACATCATTACGTCATTATTTGTTGTCTTATTAGTATATTATACATTTATATCGTTTTATAGAATCAAATTTCGAAATGCTGCAATCTTACATATTTATTTTTATACGTGATTTGAATAAAATTATTTTCCCCTCTTTTGCCAATCGACGCATTATTGTTTTTCAACCATAATTTTTATTCATTGGCAGAAGTTTTATTTTGTAAGAAATGGCAGGATGGTGTTGATAAATTTAGCGCTTTCTAGAATCATAAAAGGCTCACAGGAAGTCAACATCATCGGTCACGTCCGGTTTAATATTTTGTCCCCTCTTTTTTTCGAATTTTTGTCTACGCGTTATACGTACACACGCGAAATGCAATCGATTGATCTGCCCCCAGGAATGGTGAGACGCGAATGTATTTTTAGACACTATTACTAATCTGAAGGCATGTGAACGGCCTCCTCCCACCCAACCGTGATCACAGACGAGGTTTTGCAGTAATTGAGAAAAAAATTGTCCACACACGTATAGAAAAAATAAACTTAATAAAAAATATATTTATACACTGGTGACTTTTTGTACATAAAAATAATAATAAAAATAAAAATCGATAAAAAATATCTTAACGTTTAAAAAGTATAAAAACTAAACATAATTTTAAATTAAATATACATAACATATACTAAATAGGTATACATATATATAATGCAAAACTGCAAAAGGAAATACTTAGTTGTATATCAATACTTTTCGATGTACAAACACCCCCACCCCCATGTGCTAATTTAAATGTTAAAATTGTTATTCTTGATTGACGTTATTCCATTCGCCTTCCATTCTCCACACACTAAACGCATAACTGAGTTGTTCATGAGCAACGTAAGTGCAAGATCCTGTACCGGAAGATCCTTGTTCTAGAAAAATAAATAAAATAATAACATCAATAAATGAGATAAAATAAAAATTTAGAACATATTGCATTTTAATTTGATACGCTTTTAGCTAGAACTTATTTTTATTTAGATGCTTCTTTTAGGCTAGTGTTACAAACAATGTTTGATATACAAGTGAGAGTATACTGGGAGAAGATAAATTCTTATTATTTTTGTATTTTTTTTTCAAAATGTACGAAATACCAGATACCATATCTTATTGATTATTTTATTATTTATAATTATTGTGATTTATTATAAAATATATTAATACCAGTCAATTGACCGATAAACGTGGTTCTATAAATTTTAATATATATATTATCAGTTAGCACTGTTATAATATTGATCGTTGTTTTTGAATTTTATTTTAAAAGGTTAAGTCATGAAGTTCATATAGGTATATAACGTGTTACCTAATCAGTATTATCGAATGATCTTGGTTATTTTAAATTATACATTTTTAAAAGTAATATAATATAAATGTTTGCTTTAAAATAAATTTTGTTTTTACAAATATAAATATTTTTTTTATATAATAAAAGGACGTTTATTTTGGTGGTAGGGTTGGGACTGTTGGGAGGGTGGATTAAACGGGCTAACAAAATATAAAAATCATGGAGACATTTTCCCTAATTTTGTTTAGGTTTTGCCAATTCAAGTACCTATGTTTAAAAATATTAATTTATTATAATTTCAAAAATTAAACAGCTATATAGATACATACATTTTAATAATCATAATTAATGTAGCTACTGATTAATTATTATATATATATATTTTTCTTTCAACATAACTGACTATCTACTATCTAGGCGACTAAGCCGACTAGCCATTTACTATCAATACTATAATTTCTTTCATTCTTCTTTGTTGGTCGTAATATGTTTGATTAAGATTTCCATTTCATTTTGGTTTCAGATCCATTTTATTTCTTTTTGCTACTACATCTAACCACCGTTGCTTCGGTAGACTACGCAGCCTTTTTTTATTTATATGGTTCACAGGTACTATCGCAAAGACTCTTTATTATACTATTTTTGGTACTCCAAATATGGCGTGCCTTGCAGTTTAACCTCTTATCATTTGAATTAAAATACATATTATTACATATAATAAATATAATAATCTTACCTAATGGCTATAGTTAAATAATAACATGATACATTTTAACTAACTTTTATTTTTGAAGTACCTATATATTATAATAGACTTTAAGCAAACACTATAATGGTTTAAATTATTAAAAATATGTATAATAAATAAGTATATTTTTAATATTATTGTAATTTACAGTTTTGACTCGTAATTTTATTGGTATTTTTCTAATAAATATTATTTTCATAGTTCATAATATATATAAGTACCTATCGAAACTTCCTTTAATCTGAACGCATAAACTGTTTACTCTATCCTAGTTGGTTACACTTACTATAAACAAACAAAATAACTTAAACGCATTAGTATGTTTATCAGTGAAAATAAATTTCGGATTATTGCCAGAGATTTTAAGTTTATTTATGCATTGCATTAATTTTAAATCATAAATATTTTTTGTGTAGGTATCAGTTATAACTCGTATTAACTCGTATTACTTATAAGGATAAAATATTATTTGTCGAAAAAAACGATGTACAGTAAAACATAGTATAAAATATTATTTTTATATTCTATAATTAAAATTTATTTGTATGTGTTTATACTGTATTTCTATACTCATAGATACAATTGCACATTTATTTAATTCTATATTCGAGTTTATTTATTGTATTTTATTAGTATAAACAGCCAAATAGGTGATGTCCTTTGTAAAGAAATACCTATGCATACAATTTAAAGAAATACAAAATAAATTTATAAGTTTGCATATAATTTCATGACAAAAAAAATCCATAAAAAATATTAGGAAATAAACAAAATTGATAATATAAGATACGGTTAGTTGGTAAAAATAGGATCAGAATTAGCGTTCGACATTATTACAATAATCACTTAAACAGCTTATTTGATAAGTAATTGGCGCGGTAGCGTAGGGATATATAAAAAGTTGGGGTAAAAATTAAGTTTACAAAAATATTTTTAATTTTATAACATTCTACACATTACACATTCAAACCCTAATAATCCAGCATTTATATTATTAATATTTATACATTATATTATGTATTATTTTATGTTGTTATACATATCTTTATTGCACACCAATGTCCCATATCATATATACAATACTAACTTACGTAGATATGCATCTTAAATAATAAGTACATAATAATATATACTAAAATATTTAATATTCTTATAGTTATCTATTTTTATAAATATGTAGGCAACCAATAACCATAGTCACAGCGAGTTCAATCAAATGATAAAAAAAAATTATCAATATATTGATAGAATAATATTATTAATATTATTGTAATTACTGATTTATTTATACGGATTAATCGTATTGTATACGATACTATAGTATTGTTACTAAAAGTACTTGTTGTTCAGCAATTGTATATTTTTCTTTAAATGTAGACTATAAAAAAAATTACTTTAACAAAAGTGGAAGTTATTTAATCTTTATACTGCTGTATGTTATATCATCTACATTATATATATATACATATAAATCGAAAAACACGAAGATATTATTTTAGTTTACCTACTCCAGTATAGACTACTCCCTATAAAACCCTAAATCGTGTCAAACGTGACTTTTTTCTTATTTCATAATAATAGACCGAGACCGCATGCTGTAATTTTTTCCCTTTATTTATTATTATTTTGTAAATCGGCTGTGACAGTGAAGGGACATCGCAGAAACAGATAATCCTATTCAATAACTACTATATACATGCAATGTATGCATGCATATTGACTTGAATATGCCCTCGCGGATTAGACTCTCAGCGTAATTATCTAAGGGTCTGAGTAAGAAATTACCCAAAACATATATTATTTTGAAATGATTGAAAACTAAAATGGACAAATTACATCCGTAACAGAATGAAAATAATAATGATAGTAAATTTTTCCATTTAAAAGTGAGTTTTGGGTAGAAACGTTAAAAAACAATGGTACTGCGTGTATTTGTATATTATGTTAAATACTTATACGGCTATGTATATTATATTACATTATATTACATTATATTCACAATAATTGTGCTATATAAGATGAATAATAATATGTAACTATTTTACCTATAACCTTTATAGCTTTATATACCTTTATTATAATTATATTATTTAGGCACGAAATTAATAAATTAATATTCACCAATTAATAATTTTATTATGCATACGAGTATACGAAATCATAGTTTTATATTTATTTTATACCCAGAACGATATGAACAACTCACTTCTGTAAAAATATTTTAAAAATTGAAATATGCTTAAAACAGCCAGTATACTAATTATTAATTATTAATAAATTAATCTGTCCTGACTTATATTATAGCCTATAGGCACCCAAAAAATAATAATTCCTACTTCGGACTACTTGTAAGTTGCAATTAATATTCGAGATAATATCGTTATGTGGTTTTTATTATGTATAAATATTTGTTTTCATAAGAATAATACACATATTAGCAAATTGTAATAAATGTATTTAATTTACTGCGAATACATCTTATTATATCTTTCATAACTGCAATTACACCACCGGAGTTAAGAACCTCCAATTTCTTAAAGTTTCTTGGGCGACATGTTCTCAAATGTATCCCATTATTAGATAGTAAATATATACCATATATAGTAATATTCAAAGTGCTAAAACACTTACCGATGGAGTGTTGAGAATCTGAATCAACATGTCCCACCATGGGCACTTCTTCCGTGTTGGCTTTATGTAGTACCTGGTATAGGAAGTCAATGTACCGCGTGGCCAACTTCAACGTTTGGATTTTCGATAGTTTATCAGAAGGAAGCGTGGGTATGATCTTCCGGAGAGACGCGAACGCTTCGTTTAGACTCTGTGTCCGTTGTCGTTCCCGTACATTGGCCATCACCCGTTGGCTTTGCATCTCTTCGGGCGTCTGTGGAGATCGTCTCCTCGATTTCAACGGCGTTTGAATTTCTTTCGATCTGGACGATCGTTTCTTTCCTGCAATATGAAATATTTCTGGTCATATACGTATTACTTAACATTGCACTCGTAAAGTTTACATGTGTGTAACAACACTGCGGAAAAATATTGAGTATGTATATATATATATATATATATTATTCCTATATAAATTATAATACTGTGTTATCGACGTGTTTTTTCACTACTTGTAGCAGTATGTGTGAAATTTATCGGTTATAGCTAATTATATTATATTTCACTCAGATCGTTTCGAGATAATGTTTTCATTATTATATACTGCAAAAATTTCGGACTTAACTATTTAAGCTTATAGTCGTTATAATCGTATTACTTAATATAGAATTATAGCTGATAGGATTTATTATTAAATATTAATGCATATTCGTATGGAAAGTTTTATTATAAAATAGTTTAATAAAGAATAACTATTTTACATACTAATTTTTTATACGTTAAAAATAATCAATATTAATTCATTAAAAAAAAAAAATAATTACAAATAAAAACATAATAGGTGTGTTTGTAATTATTATGAACTTGGTAATAATACGTATTATTTTCCAGTAATTTAGTTTTTAACTGTCACTTTTTATATATGATTTTTTTGAGTGGATAATTATTTTTTGGCGCCTTAATCACGTTATTATATATAATAAACGTTTTTTGTTGATATTCAAATCAACGGCTCATACACCTGCAGCAATACATTGTAAATTTTCATGCATGTGCAGCATTGTGTTGATGCCAATTTAAATTATACAAATATAGTTAAACAGTTATATTATCAAGTTCATTATAATAATTACAAGTATGTATTATGTTTTGATTTATTGATTTATACAATTTTTCTCTTTTAATGGGTTAATATTCTTTAATATACATAATACATATTGGTATATTATATATATTTTAATGTGTTTTATATCTAATTTAAATATATAACTGAAATCAGAAATACTTAATAAAATACAGCAAATAGTTTGTGCTGTATGTATTATGATTTGGAATTTATACTTTTGTTCTGATAATTTCACTATATCAATTATAAATATTATAATAACGTTATAATAGCTTTATGATTAATTTGATTTTAATTTTAATATTAATATTATAGTTCATTAATTGCATGGGTAGTTATAGACTTATATTATGGAAGACTTAAATGAAAATAAGGGATGATGGAAGTAAGGGACCTAGACACAGTTTATTCAATACCAAAATTCATAAACTTACAAAAAATACAAAACAATAATGTATTGTGTAAGAACAATATATACGTTAGCGTTAGACATTTGTAGATATAATATAATAGGAAGTTATAAAAAAAAATTATTTTTTTCTTTACATATTTTTTATAACTTTTAAACGTTTAAAAACTATAAAATAATAACATTAATATTTATATAAACGGTTATTTACTTGGAATAATAATAAAAAGGGGCAATGTAATTTTTTAGTCAATATTTTGTGGAAATTTGTATTATTGCGTTGGCTACTTTTGAGAATTTTTACAATGTAATTGATTGAAAACAGTTAGTTTTAAACGTCTGTATCAAATTTCAAAATCGCGGTACTTATATAATATATCATATACACAATAAAGAACACTATAGAGATACTCATATATTGCTGTTAATATTATATATTGCATATGCAAAAGTATGCAAACCTTTTTTCGGTCTACCGTGTCATGTTCCAGACCGGGTGAACTGCTGCTACCACCGCCTCCACCGACTCCGATATCGCCACAGCCGTCTCTACCACCGCCACAGCTGAGGTCTCCACCGATTCCGACCTCCACCACCGCCGGCACCGCCACCGCCCAACTCCGCAAACATCATCGTCATACTCAGACTTGACCACCACAGATCCGTAGTCGCCATACGGGTACACAATAGGCGCATTGGTGAAACTGCTGCAAATCTTGTGGCGTGTGCCAGCTGTACGGTGACATGAGGTAATCGCCGTTGGGCTTGTACGCCGAGTCCGAGTCCATCATCATTTCGACGACCCGCGTCCCTTTTTATGTACCTTTATCGAACCGCGGAAATCGATTATCGTGTGCGATCTATATAGGTAGTTGTAACTGCGAACGAAGTTACAGTTATTATTCTAGGTGTATTATAACGCGCGGGACATCGACATCGGTAATTATGGTGTGTGCAGCGTCCGGAGGATAACGTACGTATATGACATGTATGATGTTATGTAAACTCCCGAAGGGACTGCAGCAGTCAACGACGACGACGACGACGACGGCGACGACTATATTATAACTATGGGATCTCGACCGAGAGAGAGATATGGCGGGCGGGTCCTTGAACGTGCTCTAAATTAAGAACTGTACGGGGCGGGGTGGGGGAGCGTCCCGCAGGGTAAGACTTCGACTGTACGCATATTATATATATAGTTAATACCCCCCACTCCGTGAAAAAATATATTATATTATTTACCGTCGTGTGTGTGTGTGTGTGTGGGTACGTATATTGTAATGCCGACCGATGTATATACACTGCATCACGCAGCAACACGCCGGCGTGTATATACATCTGTGCGCGCGGGAGGAGCCTCTCTCGGACCACGGCCGTGATTGATGGCCGACGATCGAGACACCCGGCTTCTCGTATCTTGTCTGAACGCCGCCGCTACCCTTAGGGACACGCATGCACGTGTGTGTGTGTGTTATATATATATATATATCGTGTGTGCGTGTGAGTTTGCGCACACACCCCCGCCGTGCCGCCATTCCGATGACGACGTTATACACTGTATATTATATATTATATAGCCCGAGACAACTTCCTTTTCGTTGTCGAGCGACGCCGCCACTGCTACCGCACCGGTTTACACTGTATTTATACCAATTGGTTCCTAAATCGGACCCACGTTCGTTTTCTGCCGATCACTCTTAGCGTATATGTATAGTGCCTGTATGCATATACCTAATTGTATATAGATGCTGAATTACCGCCGGCTTCGCCCGAGATGATGTCAAGAAACATATATTTTAGGATAATATTATACATTTATATACGCGTAGCCATTGCACTTAAAAATTAAAAATTTATAGTTAAAAACACTGGTTTAAAAAATGGCGAAATAATGCACTAAGAAGAGTATTTATTTGCAGAAGTGACTGTGAAGAAAATTTAATGGAATTTCGCTGATATCTTATTGCAATGATGAATCTTGAATCCTGCAGATATAGTATTAATTATTGCTGCAGTTTTGCGGTTATAAATGATATGATTGTATAATATTTGATATATATATATACCTATAAGGATATTAAACGTAATTATATTTTAAATCTTATGCCTTTTTTTCATACTACAAAAAACCCGCTTTTGATAGTAGGAATAATACCATTGGTTCTACAACTTTATACTTGGACGACTAGTAATTACAGGTGTGGTCAGAGTAAAATAACTATACGTTTTGTTGATTCATACATTTTCATACTTCCGTTCTATGAATGGAAATAGCAAAAGTTATATAGAAAGCTATTTAGTTATTTGTATAATATGTATCACTTATGGTTTGTAGGTGCGTCTAGGTGGAGGAAGGGGGCTTTAAGGGCGCCCTCGTGAAAATTTCTATAAAAAGAATGAATATAATAAGTGAGATTACTCACTATATAAGTATATCTACTCTAATTCTTTGATAGTTATTATTGTTGGTTTTTAAGATTTTTTTATCTTAAAAAAAGGTACCTATTCTATTTTTTTTTTTATTAATTATTGTTCTTGATATGAACGTTTCTATATGTATCCTTTGTCTTGATTCCCAAAAGTCTTATACTTCAGTTTTACAATGTAATATACTGTAATTATTCATTGGTTAACTGATGTAGTGATATAGATTGAAAAAGGTGAAAGCTGCAATCGAGGTGCACAACCCACTTTGCATATTATATATAATTTCAAGATTAACACGAGATTCATATCAAAATTTCTATACGTGTTATATAAGTATTAAGGCTCAAAAAAACAGTATAAACAAATATTGAAGTTTATATAAATATTTAAAACTAATAAGAAGAATTCGGCAAAATTATATATAAATATATAATCATTGTTCGAACACGGGATACCTTTCCCGCCATCGGTTCAACCAGTCCTTCTAAGGTGATGCGACTGTAGGAAGAAAGTTCGCCAACGTTTGTCAACGTCGCCGCTCCGTCGCAGCCGACACAACTGTCCAGTTGCTCGTCGTTTTGTTTTTTTCCGGCGTTCGGACTTTGCGGATCCTTTTCCGCACGTCCGGTCGCGCGGATGCGCCATTTTTACGTGAAACTTTTGAGTGCCAGTGTGGCACCTCGACAAACAATTTCGTTTGGTTCACTGTTTTTTGCGTCTTTCGCGTCTTTCACGATAGTTTTGTTAGTTCGACACCCCGTTCGAACGACACGTTTTGTCGCCGACGACAAGTCGTACAAACCGCGTGGTTTCGAGTGCCCGCGGTCCGTCGTCGTCGTTACGTAAATAATAGTGTTTTGTAACTTTGTGAGGAAAATCAGCGTTACCTGGTTACATCACTCATCTGGCATGTCGTTTCAAACCGCTGTCGCATTTCCAGCGTAGATGACCGCGGTAACAGCTCAGCTGCATTTTCCCGCAAGGCCGCAACCGCGCGTCTACCGTCGAGTCATAATCGCAGTCGTCGTGGTCATTGGTAACGTTTACTATGTCTTTTATATAGTGTAAGCTCCCTCTTACGGGTGGAACATTTTTTGCTAGGTAAACTACTATTATATATTTTGTTTATTTCGGGCGCTCATTATTTAATTATTATTATTTATTGTATACGTCAATCTGTTTACTTATTATAACTTTGTGCGCATGGCGCTTTAAATTGATTATATTATTATTATACCAACCGGCAACCGGTGAGTAATCCTTATATTCCAACATATCGCAAGTCGCGGACGACAACCGCTGTCCTCGTAGGAGCGGTCGCAGCGCAACAATCATACTAAATGTAATATTATAATTGTATAAGTTTTTGTTTTTAATTCATAGTAATATGAAAAATATTTATCTGTAAAATTAAGGTTGTACCTATATTATTTAAAAGATAAATTTAAAAACTGTTACTTATATATGGTACAAAAATTGGTATTATTATGTTATAAGAAAATATTTAATGTATGATTAAAATACATACTATTATATTGACAAAACGTCCGATCATTTTATCAATGGCGAATAAATGTATTTCATTCATACCTACAATAGTCTACAGGTATAAATCAGGTGGGCCAATCGGAGTAATTTTGTCAGCCATCTTTACCTTTACCACCTACACCTGTACTTCAAGAGGTAAGTATTATAACTATTACTGTTGAATATAATTTGTCCAATGACACACATTTTCGAACCCCTTGTAAGATATGGTTAAAATGATTTTCAAATTACAAAGGGAACCCCCGTGCAGAGGGTCAAACATAAAACATGTTATGATTTTATATTATATTCGGCATATTATTTGTATTATATACTAACGCATAAGTGCGTCTTTGTCGATCTCTTTCTCACTACTTCTCTCTTTCTCGTTTCCTTTCAAATTCTAAGAAACGTTGTTTGGGTCGAAAATAACCCTAAAACTGACCTTCAAACCAACTGGAAAAAGAATGAAAGAATGTTTGGTGTTATCCATAAATAAAAAAAAATAATATAAATTTATAATATATATGAGACATACATTATTATGTAATTGTTACATGTATATAATACATTAATATCTATTATAAGCAACAATGCAATAGTTTTAATTTAAACACTTTTAATTTAAAAGTTATTTTATCTATTTTTATAACTTAACGTAAAGACGATATTTATTCATTTATTTGACATAATACCTACAGCAACATTAGCCACTGCAGGTTTTTCTTCCTCGAACGATTCATATGATCCTGATCCTGATTGTGACTCATATGATTCATCAAGTTTCTCTTTTTTGGCAGGAGGTAGTTTTTCGCCAATTTTGTTGTTATTCGTAGTTTGAAGTTTTTTGTTTTGTTTAACATTTTCGTCAGATAATTCGTTTGTATCGTAATATTCAACAGTTTCATCTGATAGTTCAAGGAGGAGTTCACCATTTGTCTTATCCTTTTTGTTTGCTATTTGTTGATTTTTAAGTTTTGGTTGTAGTTTGTTACTGTTTAAATTACTATTTTGTTGTTTATTAGGATTAACACCTGTTATTCTAGTCGATGGTAATGTGTTAGCAACGCCATTTTTATTTGGTACTATATTTCGAGGTGAAGATACAGTTAATCTGTTCGCTGTTTTTGGTGTCGTTGATAGTGATGGTACAATTTGTAGTGGTGGTGCCTGTGTTAATGTTTCAATCTGTGGTGTGGGTGAAATAAGTGGTGATGCCTGTGTTGGTGGTTTATTAGTTTGAATGATAGGGGCATCTTTAGAGTTTAAGTTTACGGCATCATTTTTCTTTTGTTGTTGCAATAAAAGATTTAAAAGATCATTACATTCTGTAAACGTACTAGGAATTTTCTTTTTAATTTCATCTAACGCTGTTTCTAACGGATTTCGAAGAGCTATAAAAACGTTACTTAAGTCTGGCAAATTATTAAATATTTTTGCTTTTAGATCCTTAAGATTCTCTTCTTTAATAAACGGATAATTATTGATAATTCTGTCAACAATATTTCTCCAAATCTAAATAAATAAATAAAATATAAATAATGATGTGTAAATGTTGCAAAGACTTAAATTTATTTGAAATAATCCATTTTTTTAATTATAACTTAAAATATTTATCAAATGCTATAGTTATAAGTCTATACTCTATATCATAGTTTATCTACTTAAATATTTTTTCCGAAGTACGAGTAGGTACCTTATTTTTCTTATTTTCATCTGAAGTATTCGATGCTGAAGTACTTGATGTTGGTATCTATTCAAAAAATATTGCAATATTTTAATATTTTAAACATTATAATAAGAATAACTATTAACCTTAAAAATCAGAACAAATTCCACTAGACGCTATATTAAATTTTAAGCGCAGTGATGAATGTATTGGATAATTGGGTTTACAATGAAACATGTTTTTTATTTTTGTCATTTAAACTTCAATTTTGAATAGAGTTTTCAGACTGTCAGTAGTAAAGTTGATCTAGTTTATATATTGGAGATCGAGAATTTTTAATAAATAATCAGAAGAAAAAAACTGGAAAACTGGAACATTTACGAAACAACATGTTGAAATTTTTTTTTTTTTAAATTAAAAAAAAATAACTGTTCATACACGACATTTAAACTAAATATTTATATAAGGTTTTTTTAGACAATATTATACATTATTAATCATTACTGTAATTCAAATATATCTAAAATATTTACAGTAACAAATTTTATTTTACAAATGTTTGAAGTTCAAATTTGGGCAAAATTAAATATTTAAACAAAAACAACGATTTTGCTTCTAGTAATTTTAATTATTTTATTATAATTCAGTAAAATATTAACCATAGATAATTGAAAGGTTGAAGCTTTTCGTCATTAATTTTCGCGTATTTTTTCAAATATTTAGATTTACTATAATTCTCTTACATTATCCTATATAACTATATAATATTCTTACAGTGTGAAATTTTCATGTATATTAAGTATATTAATATTAATAATTATAATAATAATTTAACGATAAATAATAAATAGGGCTCGGATGTTGTTGCATTTGCATCTTTTATCCATTGTTTGGGTTGTTTTATAGGAAATTAATTATTAGTTTTAACAATTAAAATATTAGAATTTAATTGAGAACAATAAAATATTAATTTTAAAAATACAAACTAATAATCACACAAAATCAAAATTAAACAATAAATAAGTTATTAAATGGACGGTTTAACTTTTAAATATTTATAGTATGATGGGGCACATAATATTTTTTTGAATTAAGCTGCTATTATATAAGAGACTATAATTTACAGTATTTTCATGTTTTCCGTACAAATTTTGATTGTCAGTGAGTTGAATCGAAGACCTATTTAATGTGTTCCGAGAGTAGAATTTTTAAGGGTATATATAGGTTTAAATATAGATGTCTTAATACATTTTAATGAAAAATTGGATTCCCTCATTAATATATACATCTTCCTTAAAAATCCTTATTAGACAGGTCACACGTGTTTTCTTGCTTTATAAAATCTCAAAAATCTCAATTTATTCTACCTATGTACTTATTATTTTTAAAAGTTTAATATTATATAAGACAGCTACCTATTGGTAAACATCCTTAAAAAACTTACGTTCGTAAAATAGGTTTAAAATTCTATACTCACAGTCACAACTCACTGTCTTGAGATTCAATAACTTTGTACGGAATACCATGGATACACTGTATATCTGCTGTAAGTAATATAAGTACACAGAATTTAAATCTTAATTATATTTACCAAATTTTGGATAACATTGTTATTGTCCAATGAATTGTCTATGTATTCGTCGCTCAAATCGCGACCAATACCATCAAAAACGTAAATAACCGGTGGTGCACACTTGCAAATTCCCTTTTCACAATAACCGAAGTCGAATCCACTATGCTTGAAATAACAACGAGCTTTGCATATTGATCTAAAGCAACTGCTACAGACTAAATTACAAAACATAGTTTTAATTCAATTAAATTTTAATATTTCTTATTTAGACTTAAATTAAAGTTGGGGTTCCCAGTACAGATTTCTTCGAGTGCGCCTTATATGTGGCTACAAACCTATACCGTTATAATTTAATAGATTACAAATTACTATATAGTGGATGTGTTTAACTTGACTGAATGTTAAATTATTGTATACGTATACCTATGACGTAAACTATAAAAACCTATTCTAAGCGAAGAAGGTTGGTAGATAAATAGTCGTAGGTACCTAAGAATATTTTATGATGTATTAGGTATATTTAAATTACTATATCTCAAGTCGATGTTTTGGTTTTTTTTTTTAATTTGGTGGGTTGTGATGGGATGAAATCATTTTTTCCAAAAACATCGTAAATCTAATGTACTGTAGAATGTGAAAATAGGTTTTGAAATAATTTATAACACGCCTAGTAAATATTTTATGAAAGTTTTAAATCTCTGATTATTTTCCTTTCTAAATTATAATAAAGAAATAAATCAATTTTGTCTAAAATTGGTTTGCGTAAAAATTTCCGTTTATCCTCTTTTTAATTTTCCTTAAGTTTTAAGGGACATACTTAGCCTTGCAGAGTATTAACTAATTCAATTTGCTACCAGCAACCAACCTAAAAGTTACAGGTTGAAGCAAATTGTCTGCTCTAAAACGTGATAACAGACATAAAATAAACATTAAGTCTATAAGTAAGTAGGTACGTCCTAAGCGCAATTATTCTGAAATTTCAATAGATTATAAATTATAATAATATCACTATGTATTCTTGCTCTATTTTATGATATGAAGTATTATTTAGCCTAACTTAAAATATGTTTCTAAATTTCATACATAATATGCATTACCTATTTATATTTTTTTTGATAATATATTTTATTTTAACTGCGTAATTTTTACTAATACCTGTATATTGTAAAATTATATTTAAGAAGGATAAGTTTGTATCATATACGTTTTAAATTAATAATTTAATTTACAATTATAATATAATTATACTTTGTTAATTTCAATAGATAATATAGGTAGGTACATATATTTTCATGTTACAAATGATACAAATTATAATATTAGTACTATAGTAATAGTTAATATGCATAATAAACTGTACATTTAAAATCACACCTAATGTCGACTCAAATTGTCTTAAACTTAATTTATTTTGGTATTTTCATTTCTGAGAATAAAATATTGAAGTTTAATAATTTCATCTATAATTAAAAAAGCTTACATGTCACGTTGATAATCAGTATACAGCATATTGTTTTTAACAAAAATGATTGCATTGCTTTATTCATATTATTATAATATTTAAACTAACTTAAAAATAATCAACCAGTTTATTACTAAAAACTGTTTTGAACATTAGAGCAGTTAGGTGTATGAATACTTTTAAATATTATTTTTAATTTTTTTTTAAATAATAAGTACTTGGTATAGGTAATTAAACTAAGTCTGTCATTTGCACATTTGTCGTTTAAAATAATTATCTTAACACAATTGTAAACTATAGTGAAATGTTTTATTTTTATTTGTATGGCATTGCATGCATTTCGTTTCCGTTTAATAATAGGAACATTTAAATATTTGCTAATTTATTGTCCCGATAAGTAGGTATAGTAACTGACAAAAATGTATTAACAAAATAAATATTGAAATCCCTGTTCATTACTGAATTATATAACGTTACCTACATTTTTCCGGAATCTTCTTTTTCGGAACAAAAATTCATAAAATATTTCACATAATAATAAAATTATTATATTAACTTAGTATAAAAAGTAGTTTTATAAAGTAATAAAACTCACAAGAAGTCCGTATTTCATTTTAGATTTCTTTATTTATGGTGATAGATATTATTCCATTATTTATATTTGGAAATGCGAATATTTTTTTTTTCGTTTAACTCTGACTTTTTGTCTTAGACCTTATCATATTTGTACATGAGTTTTGCGACCATTATTTTCACATCAGCTTGTTCGTTATGGAACTCTGAAAGCAGAGTAGAGATCCGGATAGTGATACCATATGTTACAACAACTGTCAACTACAACAACAAAAACTACAATAATAACTTTTTGAAATAAACAATTAGAATAATAATTGTATTTTAATGTTTACCTAATACAAATTGTAAGTAGGTACCTGCTATATGTCAGTAATAATTGGTAAATCGGCTCGATTTTCATTTCCACTAAAAAAAAAAATATTTAACCCGGGTTTTACATTTATTCTAATTTGATTACTTTATAACTTTATTAAAAATTAACTCAAGAACATGATAGATACGATCTACAGTACATGATCCGTTATAGAGTTGGCCAAAGAAAATCGAGGTAGAAGTATAATTACTTTTGCAAAGAGAAACATGAAATAAATTAGATTTTCTTAATTCGTGAGTATCTATATTAAAACCAATATAAGATAACAATTTCGGAAAATAAATAAGAACATTTAATAAATCATATAAAAGCATAATATCCGCGACATTTCTCCTCAAGTCACAAGACGCGATCCCTAATTGGGTAATCTGCACATTATATGAATCTCTTGAAATGGGTGTATTTAATTTAAAGCATAATTTATTTAAAACTTTATATTGCACATTTTCAATTAGACTAGTATATATTAGGTATTATAATTTAATGTAATACTTTTGTAACAAAATAATAATATTCACGAACAAAAAACATCCGCAGATGAACTATAGCTCTGTTATACTGAATACTATATGTAGCGTGGTGTAGAGTAGTATGTACTATGTACTGCATACCTGGTCATTGAATGGGTCACTATTACAGTTATGGACGTTACGGTATCATCATAGATAAAATAAATAAACAATTTATCGGTGAAACCCGATATTTGGTTCAACACAATACATCATTTTTTTATTTTTTTCACTTGAGACATAAAATTCTTCATTGTCAACATTTATATCTTCTTTAGTGACATAATCAATTTTTGAAAAAACAATCGAACAGTAGAATTTCTATCATTGGAAAATTCTAAAATTTTTTTTTTATAGTTTTCCTCCAGTTTTGTACAACTAAAGTCAATCAGTGAAATAACATTGTAAGCTTTAACGCGACATAATATATTTTCCTTGAAAATTCTTACTGATACTTCACTGAAGTTGTTGGTTTGATGGCCTCTATTAGTATGATCCCTCCAAGCTAAACACCAGTTTTCTTTGTATTTCCAATGATGAACAGTGATATATTTTTTCCACATAGGATAGTTACTTTTAATATTCATAGTTTCGATATATTTTTCTTGTGCCTCTTCAGAAGTCTGCGCATATAACATTTCCCTAAAAGCTTTCATCATAGGAGGGCGATCTTCTTTTTTTAATACTATTTTTACTGTCCCAGAGCCATCTCCAAACTGATTGTAGTACATGGAAAATGCAAAGTAGCGATCTCAACTGCGGCCACACAGTTTTCAGTGCATTAATTTCGGCATCTGAGTTATCTGTCAAAAATAAAGATGGGTAACCTTGACCACAAAATGCGTGTTTTATATTTTGCTTTATTAAATTAAATCTACTTGAATATGATGCTTCATTTTGGCCTTTGGATATAATTACACCTAGAGGAGCTGCACCAGCAGCACATGGAGTTAGTAAAAATGTAATGCAATGGTTTTCAGGATCACAAGAACTAGTTGAATCGACAAAGACAATATCTTTGGATAATGGCGAATCATGGGCTCGTTTCATAATTGGAGTTAAAATAAGAATAACAAATGGGTTGCTCTTGGAAGTATAATGAAATCCCATTTGTAGCATAAGTTTCTTTTTTTTCTTCTAGTTTCTAAAATAAATTGAAAACAATTTCAAGTAATATTCTATAATAGAATGTAATTCAAAATTTTAATTAATTACCAAGTAGCATTAAAGATTATAGGAAATAATTTGTAATTAATTACATCCAATATCTATTCTATCTACAATAAAACCGACACTCATTAAATACTCAACATCTGTAATGTCAAGTTATATTCTCACTAAATACCAAATATCCAAATGAAAATGAAATGTTGAATATTTTTAATTTATAATACGAGTATACAATTATAAAATATAAAAAATGCTAAATTTAGTGCTTAAATACATGCATAATTTTACTGAGAACTGTACATAATAATTAAGCTCTAATAAATACTTATAATACTTGAAAAGTTGAAAAATGAAAATAAAAAGTAAAATCTGTAATATAATTATGAAAATATAAGTCCACTTGATTTGGTTTACTATTCTGATGTAGTATAATAAATTTCAAAATTAAAAGTATTTATAATTTGTAATGAAAAATATTTTATATTAAATCAATAATCAATAATAATAATAAATTTAAATAATATATTCATCAAATAAACTATTAAACATATATATTTGATTACCATAATTACTCCTTGACCAGTACAGGGTCCTAGGTTTAGTACTCTCCACTGATCATGCCAATGTTGTACACACCTATATGTTGGGTTAATTCTACCATTCGCAAAATGTTCAATAGGTTTATTTGACATATTTAAAATACTCTCATGATATCTATTAATTATAAAATAATATAAATATTTTATTTTGTATACTTACTACTTAGGTTGATAAGATACAATTTTTTAAAAAATGTTAATTTTTATTAATAATACTAACAGAGTTAGTGATTATCAATTGTAATTTGTTAACATTAGAAACAGAAAAATGTTATATTTAAATTTTACCAAGTTAATTCTATTATAAATATTATACAATCAAATGATGTTTTAATTAATATTAAATGGCACTATCTATTATAAGAAATCAGCATAAAATAAATTATACTTTAAATCTGTCACATTATTATTTATTTACCGTAATGCATCTGATATTGTCATCCCATCATTAAAATACTCTTCAAAAGTATTTCTTAAATGTATATCTGGATTTAAAAACCGTAGTGCTTCTGCAGTGTTAATATTATGATTATGAATATTTGAAATAGTAATCATAACCTAAGTACTTATTCTATAAACATAAAATATTATTTAGTTGTTTAATAGTATTTAATTTAAAGTTTCAATATTTCAGTAAATAATTGTAAATTAAAAAATGTTTCTACCAATAATATAAAAAAAATAGTTTCTAATTTTATGACTTATTAGTTGATTGTTGTTATAAACATTTTGTTTTGTGAAATATTAAATACAGTCAATTACGGCCAAAGATATATAAAACATACATAATATTATGTTTATAAATTTGTTATTACAATTTACAGCACAATTTTTTTTTTTAATTTTAAATTTGTTATATAATAAATATGACAATCACACAATGATAAATATTAAATATGTATATTATGTATAATGTAACTTTTAATTTAACTTTAATTTTAATATAAAATTACAGGAAGATGTGTAACTAGTTACAAGTTAAATTAAAAATGAGGAACTTGTTACAAGATACAAGAGTTACATGTAACTATGTAACCCTGCATATAACTTAAATGTAATTATTATTTTTCTTTGTGTTTTACCCACCTTTACAAAAGGGTCACTTTTTCTGGTAGAAACAGTGTCTATTTTTACTACAATTTTAATAAATGCTTTACAATCAGTATTCTTTGATTTACCTCTTTTTGTTTAATGTTCTATCTACTTTATGGTGAGAACTATGGTAGCAAACATAATTTTTTTCTGTAAAGTAATTAAAAAAGAGTAAAAAAAAAACATTTAAATTACATTTCTGATTCATAAATAAAGTTATTTATTTACATTATATTTATTAGATAGCTATATACTTGCATTGAATATATGTTCCATTAGGAACTGTTGTTCGTACATTCCACCAAGTGTTAGTTTTTGTAGAAAAATTCTTCTACCTATTTACCGATATCATGTATATTATTTAAATTTGACCGAACAATAGTTATTGAGTCATTTTTTACAATAGTATTTTTAAATGAAGAAGGCATAGCATCAGAATTTATAGATAGATTCATTTTTAAATTAATTAATGGATCACTAAATTATGAAGAAAATACACCATGTCATCATACCAATTTAAAAAATATCATACGACACACATTAAATATTAACAACAGTAAGATTTCTACAAAATACCATACTTAGTTACTATAAATAGATATCATTAGTAATAAAGTATTTATTGATAATAAAAAAAAAGAGTTATAATAATAATTATTAAAATAATAATAGTATAATAATAATACATACATATTTTATAATATATATTATGTTAGGTAGGTACCTAAATATTTACAAATAACTAACTTAATTATAATAATAATAATTTAATTTGTCGATGAAATTTAAATACGTATATATATAATATATATATTATACTAGGTATCTAACAATAGGCTACAATTATGCAAATGCCAGAAGTTCTCTAATAATATATACTTATATGCATAATATATTAATTATATGGATAATTTATAATAAATAATTAAAATATTTTATCGCGCCAAATGTTGAACCAATGAGAAAGCCGTATTTTTGTATTGGTTTTATTTGATGTGCAGAATGGTAATATGCGGTTATGCTATTATTACAAACTATTTTATTGGTCTATGGTTTTAGTCTGGTGATTTGAAGATCGAATATTTTAAAGATGTTCTAGCACAGAATAAAATATACATTTATTCTGTGGTTCTAGTGTTCTAGAGATCCCAAAATTTTAATATAAAAAAAAAAAATAGTTTGAATTTTAAGGTTTGCAGTACTGATGTATTATCATACCACAACACCACCACACTCTTATTATCGTTTCGGCGCGCCATGCGCATCGGTCGCGGGTCATCTTGCCGAGGTGCCGATTCCTGCGAGGCTGTGAATTGTAAATCGTGAATTTATTGTGATGTTGAATTATTACAACTTTCATGCGATAGATTTTATTTTCAAGAATCTATTAAATTTCGAAATCAAAATAATATAAATAACGGTATAGGTACAATTAAGGTTAGTCACTTAATAGAAACGAGATTGGTGTGAACTTGATAGTTGGACATTTTGGACGAAAATGTTTGGCAAATAAAGGCAGTAGAATGGATTCTGAAATGGAAACATCAGACCAAGAAGATAGCCCATCAAAATCAAATCGGTATTTTTATTAACATAACTATATTATTATACCTACACATTGTAGTTTTATATTTGAGTATTGTAGAATTGTATAGTACTATAATACTTTATGTTTGTATGCATTGATTATTGATAACATACTTAACCTTGTTAGTTAAATAAAAATTATTAGTAATCAATTTTTATATTCCATTTACATGAATGTTAGCACTAAAGACTTGTTTATACAAGTAGTAAGTAGATATGCAGGATATTACAGTTTAAAAATGCTTATGATATCATTAAAATATTTAATGTTTTAAAACATAAGATAGGTTCTGCAGAATATATTCAATATGTTGTGTTTGAGCTTGAAAGATAAAACAAATAGTGCCATCATTGTTTTGTTAACTAAAAATAATATATTTCTATACATTTTATTCTAAAAAAACTCTACTTATAAGTTATGAGCATGAAAAAGCTTAAGATTGTACCTAACCATTTTGTTTATACTTTGTAATGATTTTTAGATACTCAGATGAGGAAAACGAAATTGCTTTAACATCTAAAGGTTTCAATTACAGAGGAATAAATGAACCTTACTCAAATTTGATGCAATTGTATGTATACAGTTTACTGTTTTATTATTTATTAGTAAATACATTTTATACATTATTATAAGATTTAATTTTAAATCACATTATCTGTTATTAATTTCAGAGATGAATCTACAATGGATGTATCGTTGGTTGTGAATAACCAAAAACTAAATGCCCACAAAACCGTTTTAGCTTCAAATAGTGATTATTTTGATAGAATGTTTGACAGTTATTTTAAAGAACGGTTTCAAGATAAAATAGAAATAAATATAACTGATGTTAGCTTTGATATTTTGAGTATACTTGTTCAATTTTTTTACACATCAGAAATATATATTACAGAAAATAATGTTCAGGTAATAGTTATTTAATAGTTATTTTGTATATTTTCAGTCCAATTTAGTATTTTTATTATTTGTTTCCCCCATAACATTTTACCTTATTAATATTATAATATATATTTTGGACCATAAGAGAAGTAAATCATGCCTCGACCCAATTTTGTTTGATAATTGACAATGGTTGGTAACTCAGTATATATAAATTTATACTGCACTGAATGTCTGCGTGAGGAAAATAATGCCTTGAGATTATCACTGACATCTGTCTGCATGTGGGAAATGGTTTACTTATCTTATGGGTCATAGTATAATTAAACATGCTCAGTTTTATTTTTATTTCAGGATCTATTGATTAGTTCTAGTATATTTTTACTAGATGAAGTCCAAAATGCTTGTGTTAACTACATAAAAAAGATAATTGACACAGAAAATTGCATAGATATGAAAGATTTAGCTAATACACTAGGATTAAATGATCTTTATTCTTTATGCATGACTTATATAATAAATAATTTCAGGTAATTTTTATATTTAAATCTATTTGTAAATTAAATTTTAATTTTAAAAATAAATTTGTAAATTTTAAATAAAGGTACATTAAAAATATTACTATTACTATATAAACTTAAATTGTTCTTTATAAAATATTTTATCTTTGTATGATGATTATAATATTAACCTAATTTAGTATCAAACAAAAATAGTTCTAAAGATAATAAAATTATTTAATAATTTACTGTTCCAAAAAAAAAAAAAAAACAATATATTTCTCAAACCAAATGCATTAAATATGTACAAAAAAATGCATTTTTTAAAGTTACATTTTTTTAATTTTGTTTTATTTTGCATTGCTTTTTTGGATTATTAAAAAAAATATGTATTTTAATAACTCCTGAGCGCCAATTAGAACTATATTGAGTAAATTAGGGTCTGATAATTATTTATTAATTTTAAAATAGGCTTGTAAAAATTTTGGCAACAAAAGTACTAATTTCATTAATTCTGTCTTAAAATATATTGTATGGTTAGTGATTACTTATAGCTGTTTATTAACAAAAAAATAAAAACAATTATTAATTTATGCAACAAAATTGAATTTGAAAATAAATTAACTAATATCATTAATTATTTTTAGACTTGTAGCTAATACTAAAGAGTTTATGGAGACTAATTTTGATGAAATACTAGTGTTACTCAAGAATGACGATTTATTTGCTAAAGAAGAAATGGTATAATTTTTTTATTAGGTTATTAAATAGGTTATTGTATAGTTATGAATCTATTTTATTTTAAGGTTTATGATGTTGTTATGAATTGGATAAAACATGATCCTGCAACCAGATCCAAATATTCATCAGAATTATTATGGTATGTTCGATTGCCATTAGTTCTAAATACTTACCAAGGAATCATCAAGGTTCATGAGTTTCAAGGTGCTAAACTTAATGAAATTAGTTCTTTTCGAATGGAGCATCGAAGACCATTTAGAAAAGTTAGCGTTTGATTAATTTATTTATAGTTTATATGCTAACTATCTTAAAGGTTTTTTTTTTTTTAAAATAGACAAGTTACCCTCAAATTAAAAACAAATATTTTAGATTTTGATATACATTAATTTACTCTTATTATTATAGGGCATATTAGTGCTAAGTCATTATCCATTTGAATCAACTCCAGAGTGGTATGATGCTGCCTTTGATCAATGGCAGACTTGCATGTGTGAAAATTGTCTTTGTAAAACCTTTCAATATCGCTTATTACCTCCTAGGACTTTGTGTACAGTGGTTTTACTCGATAAAAATATTTTATTTGCTGCTGGAGGTTCTAGATATGGTAGTGGAATGAAATTGGCAAACATGTTTGATTTGAAAACAAACAAATGGATATCCTTAATTGATATGAATTTTGAACGTCTTAAGCCATATATAATACAGCTTGAATCATATGTTTATGTGGTAAAAATCTTATTTATATATAGTATACACTTAATAATTTCTAATTCACAGTTCATTTATTATAATGTTATGGATATATTGATTTATAAAAAAATTTCTATTAAAAAAAAAACTAATAATCATGAAATATTATAATGTTTTTATTAGATTGGCGGTTGCACTTCTGAAAAAACAAAATGCCAGTGTTATAGAATATTATGATTTAAATAAAAAAGCGTGGTATGTCGTTTATTCTGAAATCAACCATATTGAAACATTTAAAAATGATACTTATGTTGCTCGCGTTAAAGGATTAATTTACATAGTAAGTTGTTTATTTTAATCTTTTAAATGATTCTTAAATTAAACATTCCACATTATTTATAATTAATATGGTAAAATATTCATATAATGTGATTATAACGGGTTAATATCAAAATTTTAAGCGAAGTTTATAATGTTAAAATTAAAAGGATGCAACACACAAAAATCTCTCAGACTTCTATAATAGTCATAACTAAGAGTGGAGAGAGAATAGAAATTTGTTTTTCACATATGTCATTTAGTTTAAATCTACAAATTTCATTTCAATACATTTATGGAATTAAAGTATTTTAAATACAATAAAGAATAATATTATCTATGTTTTGTCTAAAGTTTTTTCAATATTTTAATTTTATATTTATAATTATAAATAATTATAAATGTATACCAATAACTGTTTTAAAATCTTCTATTAAACCATATATAATATTATTCTTTATAATTGTTTCAATATTTATTGTCTTACTGTTTTTATTTTGTTGTTATTATTAATATGAAAAATTAATCCATCTATTAGATAACCTCTAGTATATAGTAAACGTGGAGGTTACATGTCATTGAATAATATTTATAATTTATGTATAATAATAAAAAAACATAATATTTACTTATAATATATTTATTTATTTACACTTTTACAAATGTATTAAATTTAAATTAAATTAAATTATAAGCTATTTACATCTATTTTACACTGGTGAATCATAATTTATGAAGTAAAGAAAGCAGTTTTAACTTTAAATTATATTAAAAGTATGTATAGCAAAGATTACAGTTTTTCAATTTACCATTTTAATAATTTTGTTGTGTTTTAAAATAAACTTAATGATTCCAAAAATTATATTTTAAAAGGGTATTTTGCTTTTAAATTTAGATTGGAAAGACTGAAGCTGGATATTATGATCCTCGTAATAATAAGTGGAAATATATTGATCCAATACCTGAGTTTAATAAGGGTTCAGCAGTTTGCACATTAAATGGAAATATTTATATTATTGGTGGTCAATGTTTGGAAAATTATTACAAAACTGTATGGGCATACTGTACTTTAACTGAAGAATGGGTATCCTTAGCCGAACTAAATTTTGCTAGATCATATTCTGGTAAAATTTAAAAACTGTACTTAATTAAAATATTTGACATCATTAATTATTATTTTATATTTATACTTTATAGGTGCTGTAGCAATGAATGGTAATATTTATTTATTTGGAGGAAAAATGATAGATACGTCCAGTTCAAATATATTTGAAATATATAATCCTCATGACAACAAATGGGTAACATCAAATGCGTTTATGAAAAAGGATCGATGTCACATTGATGCAATTGTTATTGACAAAAATTCGTTATTGTTTAGACAAGTGTTTGAAGAATCAACTAATACTATTATTCATTAAAAAGTGACTGTGAGTTTATTTAAAACTATTTAGTATTATTTAGTGAGAAGTGTATAGGTTATATACAGAAAAAAAATTATTCCTTTATATTAAATATTATTGTTTATTTATAAATTACATATTTTAAGTTTATAATTTTAACCATTCCTTTGTTGAATTTATAACATTTTAATTTAAATTCTTTCTATGTAAACTTGAAACTATTATAAGATTTTTTTATTTTAAATATAGTAGAAAGTAATTGTTACATTATTCTATAAGAGCATATTATATAAAATAGTCATGGTGCTTCTTAATGTAAATGTTTTATGAATCGCTTATAGCAAAAATTTAATAATTATTTTGTACATTAAAAACATTCATGGTATATCTATGTAATCTACATTGGTTGTAGAATAATATTCAGTAATATAAATCGACAAGTGAGGTATAAGATATTGTGAGTTTACTCCGTATGAAATAAATAAATAGATAAGTAAAATATATGAATTATAATAATTGCTTACTATAGAAATAGGACATGTCAAATTATTTTAAATAATAATTAAAAAAAAAAAGAATACAAAATTAATTGTTTTTAAAATGACTGATGAAATAGTTTGTAAAAATCTAATTTTATTATATTTTAATTAATACA
Source organism: Rhopalosiphum padi (assembly GCF_020882245.1). Lineage (NCBI taxonomy): Eukaryota > Metazoa > Arthropoda > Insecta > Hemiptera > Aphididae > Rhopalosiphum > Rhopalosiphum padi. The sequence goes on along the minus strand of NC_083598.1, from coordinate 1,479,973 downwards.
TGTATATCATTTATATTTTACTTAAGATATTTTAAATTCAGATTCCAATAGCATTAGACTTATTATTTATTATATTTTTACTTATTGTATTGTTTGTACAATTTTTAAATTAAATCTTCATTAGTTTTCATGTTTCCAATGAAATTACAAAGTATTTAAAAATAAGCGATTCAAATTTGAACATTTTATATAGAAGCAGCTACACTAAGTTGCTGTTATATTATGATTCAAGCCCAAACATCAATATTAATGTTTTTGTTTCGTTGTTCATTTTCCTAAACATAGACATATTAGTGTGCTATTTTATAATTTATTAGACTATTGTAGAATTGTTTGTTACAGCTTACAATAATTATAAATTATTTTTAATAATTATTAATAAATATCAGTATACATAATTATTTTTAAATAATATTTCCACGGGCATTACAGTTAATTCTTTTTATATAAAATTATATAACAATACCTAACTTTTTACTTTATTCAATTAATGCTTTATTTTTAGTAAATAAGTGTACAAATACACTAGTGTGTTATACATGTTTTATTGTATAATTTCAAGTATAACATATGTTTTATAGCTTAGATATTGTCATCCTAAATTGTACCTGTTCAAAATTATCTCATTAATATTATATACATTTTTAATATCACATTTTTTTATAATTTAAATTAATTTGTTTTGTATATTTTTTTATTGAATTTGTGAAATAATACATTTCTATTGTTTTTAAACTGAATTAGTTTTAATTGTCATACAATAGATAGTACCTTTGTATTTTTTTTATTTCTTGGTTATATACTTGTGTAAGCATATACTTCTGTGTCATTTTAGTATTTTTAATTATTATTATTGTATTTGTTTTATAACTAAATTATACATTCAATGTTTATTTCCATCATTACTTGAGTCAGTGGTGGTATAAAAAGTAAATAAATGAGTGGGTCACCTCCTCCAGTCTTAGTGAAAATGTGTAATTATATATACTTTCTTCATGTTAAGAAGGAACTTTGGTGGTTGACTTGTGCATGGGGCATGACTTCACTACATGGTACAAATATGAATGGATGACTGTGGAAATGACAGATAAGCATTTCCTGATCACTGTCGACAAAATTTGGCTGCTACTGAAATTCCTTCTTAACATGAATAGAGTGTAGTAACTAATTGTCACCAAAACATAAAACAATGATTAATAATTAATATAAATAAAAGTTATTTCATTTCAAGTTTATTCATATGTTTGTATAAAGCTGAATTTCTACAACACGCATACTTGGCCAATATTTGATAATTATTGTTCTCTGGTAATGTTTTCGATGATTTTTAGTGATTTTGATACAAGTTTAAAGAACAACCAGCACATGAATAATTATATTTAAAAAATATGCCAGTCGTTAGAACGCTTAAAAATTACTTGATCATTTGAAAGAGTGAAGTACAACAGCCTCCGCCCCCTAGGAAACCAGCATAATACTTTCATAGTTCATACAATTACTTCTAATGTATTTATAACGGAATAAAACTAAAATGTTTATATATATACAAAATATTTTTACTACTTTAATATGCGCCACCCCTGACTTGAGTAAGATACATTGCTATTATTTGATAATGAAGTTCTGCATACATTTTGAATACCTATACTTTTATATTATAATAATATGATGTATTAGTTTTGTAAATGAAAGTATAAAACTACTAAATTTGTTTGCTTGTAATATGTGAATAGTTGTGTTAAAATGAAACCGGTTTTTTCGATTTTTGGTATCAACGAAAAAAGCAATAATTCATTAATTTGTATAAAAATAGAAATGAGTTAATATGTTTATAAAAACCGTAAAAGCCTGAATTTATGAACAGATTTAAAATTAAGCTAACTACTTGTTGTGTGAGACTGATATCAATTTACCATCCTTAAAAATAATAAAAACAATTTTAAGTTGTTAAAATGTAAACAATATGATAATCAAGGTTTTTTTTATTGTAATCCAACAATTATTTGTATTTAAATATTAATACGTGGTTTTTCCAACAAATGTAAATTTTTGTTAATTCAAAAACCTAAATGTGAAATAAAAATCTATTATCAAAATAGTTTTAAGATTTTGTTGTCTTCAATGTATATTAACATTTACTTTAATATTTTTCAGTGTTCCTTAAACATAAAGTATTGCATTATGGCATTGGTAAATTTTAAATTTTACATGTAATGCATGTATTAATATTTAGTATAACGAGAACATCAATTATTAAAAATTTACAATTATTTCAACTGAAATGTACCAATCGTTTGTTAATTATTATACTAAAGAACCTATAATATAGTAATGTAATCATACTTTTGAAAACAAATTTTAATATTTTATTTTGCCTATACATACGATTGATTAGGCAATTTTTCAAATGTTTCTAACTTCCCATAAATCTGGTTTGAATATTCAACATTTGTGAAATTTTAAATATTTATCGTTCAAAATTAAAATAAATAATCTTAAAATCTGACATGATTGATCTAATATTGACAAGTTTAATCGTATAATCAAGTCTATCGGTGAAGTTGATAAAGAGTACATGCAAACATCGTACTGTTGATTTGTTCTATAATTGTATACATAATTCAATATTTTTAATATGGCCGTATCTGGGAGGTTGACCACCTCTCCACCTGTTAATTTTTTTTGAGTATGGCTACGGTCTTGATATTGAATATTAAAAATTTTAAAATTTATGTCATAGACACACACTAATATATTAATGATCACCTACTCTACTTATTAATTTATACGTAAGCACTTAAAGCATTACCTGTATCTATTTAATTCCTTAAAAAACGATCAGTAATCAGTATGAACATAGGCGCAATTCGAGTTTTAAATTTGGGGGCTATTATAATTTGCATGTATGTACTGCGTGTATGGCGTGTATGCTCCCATGAGATATACATAAATGGGGAAGGGAATAAACAAACCATTTTGGGGGGCTATGATTGATTTTGAGGGAGATTAGCTCCCCTTAAATTGCGCTTATGAGTATGAGTTTCCTTGTGTGCAAAATAAATAGCGATGAACTCCCACACATGTTACTATATCATTAACACACTTCATACATTTTTTTCATCATCTATTATTATTGTATTTGTTTTTTAATTACATTATGTATTTAATGACTATACACACAATTATGTATTGTATGAGACTAATCACTAATATCAGTACACGTATACCATTCTTTAAAAAAATAAAAATAAAATTAAGCTGTAGAAATATAAAATCAATATGGTAATCAAGGTTTTTTTTTTGTCGCAATAAAACAATTGTTTGTATTTATATGAATATTAATACATGATTTCTCCAACGGATCTGATTGTCAATTCACATACCTAAATGAGAAACAAAAATAAATTTCAATTAATCGCTTACTATAATAGTAATTATAGTAGATTTTGTAGATATTTACTTGAACATTTTGCGGTGTTCCTAAAATATAAAGCGTGGCATTAGCAATATCCTCAGTTTCTAGGTATGTTATTTCAGGGTGTGATTTCAATTGTTGTTCCGACGACTCTTTAATTGTCACTCCAGGGCTTAAACTCTAAAATAAATCAGTTAGTAAGATGTTACTATGTTACTATATTATAGTGTAATTAGCGTATTATCTCAATTACCATAAAAAAGTAAAAATAATATTAACTTAGTTTGCATACCGTTATTTTAATTTTACTCCCCTCATTAACCAACATTCTTCTAATACTGTCGGTTGTTAATGTTACACAGTGTTTGCTGGCATTATGAATAAGTGCTTTTATTGGTTCAGCCCTATAGTGACCTGCCACGCTAAATCACAAATAAATTTTGATTTTTGTAAAATATTAAAAATATATTTATTAAATTTACTTCCATGGCATTTTATGTTTAGCTCATTTGGTGCAATTATAGTTGGAGCTAATGTGTACTTAGCACCCTTAAATTTTTAATCAGCCTCTTTCCTCATATAAGTATTATTGTATTAATTACTCGTAATATACTTGTATAAGGTTAAACCATATTTACCTATTTATATTGATAATGTGTCCATCATCAATACCCTTCAACTTCATCTCGTTTATCACTTCTTTTGTGAAAATACATCCAGCCAAATAATTTGTCTCCATAATCATTTTCCCATGATCCATCGATTCATCTGCAATTGTTTGTTCGACATTCATCTGATATTATTTTTTTTTTTTTAGCTTTAAAGTTTAGCCAGTTACCTTTATTGAATATTGATTGCGAAATTAGCATTATACAATCAGTGATTATATTACATATTATATTTATACATTAAATCTACTTAAATATTTTAAATTGTAGTCTGTTGGTTTCTATATCCTAATATTAGTACTTATTATTATATGAACAAAAGGAATGCTGTTGGGAAACCTAACACTAGACTGTGCAGAGGGACTTAATGTATTTTCATAAATTTTTGCTGGCCAGCAACATACCTACACCTACTTAACTAAACATATAATTATTCCCTTTATGAATCGACACTTTAAGATTTATACACCATCATCAACTCATTTTGTATACCTATACCACGTACCTATATTAAATAATATTTTTACTATGCTGCTGGTGTAGAGCTAACGCAGACAACTACGGTATAAAAAACTTAAATTTTTCAATTTAACACCTTATCTTTATTCTTTATGATCTTATACTTAGTGACTTTCAATAAAAATTCTTTGAAATTTCGTAAAAGGATGGACTTGGTTATAAGTGTGTAAGTGATATGAATTTGTGCGTACCTACGTAATGAGAAGGGTAAAGGAAGGAGAGTTTTACGTATGCATTTTTATCTTTTGAAAGATATGGCGGAAGTTTTTATGGAATAATGTATACTTTGAGCGATTGCTACACAAATCAACAAAAAATAATACATTATTCCACGTTCTTAAGTCTTAACAACAATTTAGATACAATTATTAAACATTATCTATAATTACCATTTTTTTTTCAGTTTTTAATTATTTAAATTTTTTTGTAAAATTATATTTATTATGATATACCTTTTTATTTTTTAAGTTGTTGCTGTTTATTTGTTGAATCATGTCAACTGTCGTTGACCACAGAATCATATTTTATAATGTCTTGCATTAATAATATTAATTATAATAATGATGTACACTATTTGTGAATAAAATCGGATATCGCATTATCTGAGAGCACGTAACTTATTCTTAGAAAAACCAGCGAGGGTGACTCATACGTACACTCACAAATCGGTTAAAACAACTACTGTTCAGGAATCGTACAATTTTTTCCGTCAAAAACTACTAATTTTTCATCTATAAGTCCGATCGTATTATCCGTTGTATTGGTGCGATACTGCGATAACACTTCTGAAAATTAATTTGATTTCAGCGTTAGTGTACTTGAGATCGGTTAGGCTACTTTTTCAGTTTTATTTAATAATATTTGTTAAACAATGCTACAACATTTAATATTTTTAAAACAATTTAAATCAAATTTGCGGAATTTTAAGGTCAAAATTAAAAAATGTAGTACGATCGATTTCAAATAGATTCATGCCGAATTCATATACAGACATTTTCCGAAGTCTTATCGCTTCAATACAATGATCAAACTGATTGAAGTTAAATGGGTAGTTTTTGACGAAAAAATTGGCCGGTATTCAATAGCCTAAGAGTTTTTTTTACATAAAATATTCGTCCATAGCTGATCAGTAAATTTTTAGCTAAGTTTCTTACAAAACAACACTCAACACTCAACAGTCAACACGTATAAAATATAATGCAAGATAATATTTATCATTTTTTAATATAATAATTGTGTAAAAATAATTTTATAAATATTTGTAGTAACGCTCTACGTAACAGAAACAAGATAAAGCAATAGAGAGAACCCCCTACTAAAAAGAGATTAATCCTAATTAGTTAATTCAATCATAATATTGTTTAAAGGATATACACGGTGTGGAACAGGAATACAGGATGTACACGTTATAGACAAGAATAGTGTCACTGGAAGAAAATAAAAATATTTCATTACCAAGCGCAGACGTTCAGTATGTACCGGAAATTGAAATAAACACAACAGAAATTGAAAACGTTAAACAAAGTATAGAATGTAACGAAGAAATTTTAAGCACAGAAAATTTTACTCAGCAGGAATAAGATAAAAATATTTCATTACCAATATTGATGATTTACCAATGATGTTCAATATACACCGAAATTCGATTTAAACACAAATAATCTATCTGGAAGTGATTGACGAAAAAGAATTCGATGAAACGGTTCTGGAGACAGATATAACTCCATGCCGGAACCAAATCTAGGCTAATCCAATTACCTATGTTTGTTAATGATTCTATCAAATGGCGATAGGAGTTGTGGGACACAAAACTTGGCACTATTCTATGCGAATAATAATGGATGATACAATAGCGATTAACAGTTCACACAATTAAAACATTCTTCACCATCACAGCAACCTATAGTTTCGACGTTACAGGTGATGTTTGTCAAACATTTATAGGTAACTGTAATATGGTGAATATGTTTTGAAAATATAGAATCTATGGTATAGATAAATAACCGCAATTGTATCAACCACGATTGTAACTTACAGGGTGTAGCCCTTGTCTTCCATGACCATCACTATCATTTTAATTTGATAGAAAGTGTATTGCTGTAATTTGTAATGCAAATACAAATGTTCACTGTAGCTATAATACAAATAATACTTCAATAGAAATAATTTACATAATATAATAAAAAGTTATTGTTTTTATATTTTTGGTCTTAGTCTTAACGGCATGTGCTGAGTGTTATTTCTGTTTTACACACGCGTAACATATTATCAAATTTTGTGTTCAGTATATATTTCACTGTATTATTTTTAAAATTAGAGTAAATTGATCAATTTTGTACATATAATTAGTGTACAATTTAGAGTTAAGATTATTATCTAGGGAATTTCGGAGTGTTTCATTGATATTTTAAACATGATGCAAGTTATATTAATTTGAAAATCTACAAAAAAATTATAATTTTAAAATACTAACTTTCTTCAAAACTAAAATATCAATAAAACTTTTCAATATGCCCGGATAATAATTTTATCTTTAAATTTTACAATACCTATATAAATTTTCTCTAGTTTCAAAATAACACAATCAAATGGATTATTTTAATTATTGAATTATTCTCAATGCAAAATTCCCCATGTTACTTGTGCGTGAGATAATCGACAACACTCTTGGATTTTGTTTTAAAAATTAAAATGTAGCCGGTGAGTTCATATATTTATATCCCCCCCACCCCCATAAATATTTGCTAGCGCCGGCCCTACGTAGGTAAGTGTTTTTATTCCATTGACTCGCCAAACACAATTTATTATGGCAATAATTATTCTATAGTTAAGTAGGTACCTCTTACTCAGTTACTCATAGAAAAGAGATTAGCTCTTACCTAACTTCCAACAAGACGTATAATTATGCATAAGGTTTAACATATCATAATACCAACAAGTTTCGTTTAAATATGGTTTAATTACGTTTATTTATTATTATTTATTTATTAATAAGTGCGTCATCTTATATTATTTATACATAGCTATACCATGTCAGTCCACGTGCACCTAAATAGACTATCTAATTACCTACTGAGTTATATAGGTACCTACTAATAAATGTTTTATAGTAGGCTCCTTCATGTACTATGCTATATATCAGGGGTGGCCAAACTTTTTTTGGCCGCGATTTACTAAAAATATACTTCACCTTTGAGGATCGACTTCCATAAAAAAGTTTTTTTTATTATTAAGTATATATAATTATTAAGAAACAAACTTTGTGCGTAGTCTAAAAATAAATTCTAACACGATCGACTTTGAAATCGTTTGCGATTGACCGTTTGGCCGCCCCTGCTATAAATACGCATTTAATTAAATAAAAGCTTTATTGTTTAGTGAACATTAACGGAAAATGGTAATTTAATATGATTTTGAATATTACCAACAAATTCAGTTTCGTCATAAACTCCAGCATTGTTAATCAGCACGTCTATACTTCCACAAGTAGTTATGGTCCACTGAATGCATTCGGTTATGTGTTCCTCATTTCTGATATCGAATTTTTTGTAATAGAACTTCCCACGAAAACTTTCTACTTCTTCGCTTAATTTCTATGAAAAAAGTCAGCTAATAAAATACAACGTTAGGGTATCTACACATTACAATATTATATATACATAGGTATTAATTATTTATTTACTAACGCTACATAAAATACTTATTGCCCTTGGATACTTTATGTAGGACTTACCCTCTAAACTTTTTTTAAATGTTCATACTTGACGAATAGATTTTATGGGATAGATCAAAAATTTGAACGAATGCCTAATTCATAATGATCATTCTAAATATGATTCTATTTTAATATATTTTTGAATATAATAGTTTTATTTGTGTTAAAACCATCTCATCCCAGGACTTTTGATCTATTAGAAGTAATCAACGGACTTTTTTCATTTTTCTCGCTATAGAAATGTTCTTTATAAAATATAATTATTGTTATTATCACTAATCAGTATATCATGACCTATACTTACTTATATGAAAACTATCGATTATTTATTAATATAAAACTATTGAATTGAATGTGTATTCAATAGTTATTAATTTATTATTATTTAATCTACGAATTTACCATTCAAATGATTTGTAAGTTTGAAATATCGAATGATATTCGATAATACACAAACTACAAATTTAATAGTTATTATTTTATAATCGGTAGAACTCATTCAGACATTCAGTCATCACATTTTTATCAGCCTACACCAGCGTGTTTTTTTTTTCGTTTTTTTTCGTTTTTACTAACGAATATAACATACCTATATCAATCAAAATGTACGTTCAGCAATTTAAATTTTGTGTTGTTAGGTTAAATAACAGAGTAAATTAATTTAGTAGTTAGTATCGAGCTTAAAAGTAATGCCTTTATCTGTATTTTCTCATTGGTTTTGTACAAGATTTTAATTTTTAAGTGAGATTTGAGGACTTTTAAATATAAGTTTTACATACTAGTTATAAAATAAAAATATAAATAAACCATTAATAGGACAAAGGTAATGTAATTATTATTTTTAAGATTGATGATATAGGACCTATATCAATCTTATAGGCCATTTTATCCTAATATAACAACACAAAATTGGAACCACTGAACTCAAATATTCGCTATCGGTATGTTGTTTGTTTTAAGTCGTCAGAGGCAACACATATAGGGATAATGTCCTTTATAGGACTTACATACCTTCAATAGATCTTCTCGTCTGGCAATACCGACGACGACCATGCCGCTTTTCAACAGAGCTATAGCAATTGCTTTTCCTATGCCGCTACTCGCGCCGGTCACGATGGCCACTCTATCGTTCCACCTTTCCATGTCTGCGAAAACGTGTATACTGTATAGCCCGCAACACGTAAACCAGTAACTCTATTTTACCTAGGTGGCTAGGTATATATTATACACCTTACCTGACCTTACAGAATTCGACACGTCGATATCGGATATTATAGGTATGATATACGAAGGTATATATAGGTAAACACCAACTAGATAGGTTACAAATTATACCTAATAATTAATTAACGTTTTAATATTATTATGCACACAACAGTTCACAAGATTATGATTAAATTACATTAATATTTTTACTGACGAATTATATATACAGTCCAAACAATGCGTGTATTGGCTATTGATAATGGTAACACTAATCTCTACGATTCGATGATTTTATTTAGGTACGCGAATACTACAATAAAGTAATAGATTAAAGATTTTTATTGTAGGTCATCATACGTTCGTATTCCGTATACTATAGTAAGTCGGTAGGTATGCATATGCACGTGTCGTATACCATACTACCATACCATACAGCTATACAGCTTATGATAATGAATCGGCTTCAGTTGTGGTAGGAGACATTCCGCATACCTACTTACCAACTGGTTACTTTTCGTCTATATATCGGTGTTACTAGTTATGTACCTATTTACTGCACATTATATACAATAATGTACATGCCTATTGCCTGGATATTAATAATTATGAATATTATGATGAATAACGATTTTTAAGTAGCCGTTCGAGGAATAATATCTTCGTACATATATAATGTTATTCTAATTTATAATACTTACTTTTATTCAAATAAATGTTGAATATATTTGATGAATTATTCAAAAAGATATACTAATAATAAAAATTATTCAATATTTTTAAATTTTTTTATTAAAGTGTGTAATATAATATCTTAATACAAAAAGAAAAAATTGTACTTACTGACAAACTTAATCCATATCCTTTGAAAATTGTAGTTTTATGTTTTAAGTAAGTCTCGTACATGTTCCTACGCCTAAATAAATTCTGAAAGTTTTTGAATTTTAAATTTTAAATGCTATTTTTAAAATATCTATAACATAAAGTGATAGATATTATTAAATAAGTGCGTTATTTTGTTTTTATAGCTCAAGTATAAAAAATATATTTAGTTGTACACAAAATATTAAGCGAACTAGATTACTTACTACAAATTACTTTATAATATCAGTTATTGCATTATCAATTTATAGACTTTTTTCTAACATTAACATTTAAATGTTAAGTATAACTATACATTTAAAAATATGTATAGATTAAATAGTTAATATATTTAATGATAAATAATAATAATAATTGTTATAGCAAATTGTAAATAAGTGGGTTGTAGCTACTAAGTACTTATATTATTTTAAATTTAACTAGATAATTAACTAAATCAACTAACCTAACCATATGAGTTAGTATCTATGTGATGTATATACTTACAAATTACAATTAGTAATTATAAATAAATACGAACATTTTAAATTAATAAATCTATTATTTTTTAATAAACTGTAATTCGTATTGAAATAATTTTTTTAGATGGGTATATTAATATATAGATATATTAAGTAAATTTATTAAATATAGATTAGAAAATTTAACAGTTTTTTAGCAAGCCGATCTAACTCGGTAAAGTACGGACTTATGGATTTGGGCTTGGTCGCTTATTGATGACCCGGGAAGTCTATATTAATACTTATCAGAAAAAAACTAATATCGATAATCAATATTGAAATTAAAATTAAAAAATTTCATTTAAATTTCAAGCTTTGTTTCTAAACGCTATTGTTACTCGTAAATCACTAAAAAATCACACTTTATTCGACTCTACTATGAGTTATGACAATAGTCAATAAATAATAATGCACTTGGGCTAGTAGCGCAATTATACATTTGTCAATGTAGTGGAATTCATACTTTGATAGATATATGCTGTATGTGGTATGTTATACAAAACGTTCTTCATTCTAAGTAATATGTTTTCGTTATCATAATGTAAAATTAACATAGAATTGTAAATATTTGATAATTTATTTATACTTATATTTTTTTCTAGATTAAATAAATATACTTAGCTAATATGTTATTTTATATGGCTCATGTGTGAAGAGAAGGACCTGGGGACACACCCGATAATCATGCCACTGATGTGTGCACATTAGCTGGTGTCATATAAAATAATTCACATTTAGCTAATTCCGTTCTTATCCTATAATTCACTTCAAGGAAGGTGACCCCTCTTTAATTTCAAATTAACATCATATTTCTAAATTATTTGTTGTTCCTAATAAACTATTTTCTAATTTAATTTCATTTAAATTAACAAGCTACTGTCCTCCGTACCTTTTTCATATAATCAACATGATTTTAATATTTTATATCTAAACGTTCTGTATGTACTAATTTATCTTTAGTAAAAAAATCTAATACTAAATTAATTTGTTTCTAATGCACAGGCTGATGTTATTTATACAGACTTTTCAAAAGTCTTTGATCGATTTAATCTTGAAATATTGTTCTGAAAATTACATAACTTTGGATTTCTGATTCTTTGCCTTTTTGGTTTCGCTCTTTTCTGTCTGGCCGTTTTTAAATAGTTAATTATCACAATTATTATTCTCCCAAATTGAGTGTTCTGTCTTATGTTCACCAAGAGATTATTTATTAACTCTCCTTTTTAATATTTTTTTTATAAATAATTTACCTAATAGGTGATTAAAAAATCTGAATTTTTTTTATTTGCCGATGATACTTGACTTAAAAATAATAAAAACTATTCGAGATGTCATAGAATTACAAACAGATTTTAAAAACTTACAGAATTGGTGTAAAAGAAATGATCTTTTCTTGAATGTTGAAAAATATAAGATACTGCGTTTTAATTTAATCAATAATTCAAATTTTTAGCTATTCTGCTTCAAATTTTGATCTTATTGAACTTGTTTCTAATTTTAACGATTTTTGGGGCTATTTTTGATTCTAAACTAAATTTGCTTATCATATTGAATTTATTAAGAATAAAGAAATGCTTATTCTTGGTTTTTACCAAACGTATATGCAAAGATTTTTGTGATCCTTTTGCTTTAAAATTTTTTTATTATTCTTTTGTTTGTTTGTTAAAAATAAATTTTAAAATTTATGTCTTTTAAATGTAACATACAAAGGTCAATGCATGATTCATATGATAATATTTTAAATTAGTTAAATCTTTTTCCCCTTAAAGACAAACGCTTATACAGTTGCTCTCCATTATTTTACATAATTTAATTTCTGTCTTGACTAATTGCCCAGAACTACTTTGTTTAATAAATTTTAAAAATTTAAAAATTAATTACTTTAATTCTAGAAAACCTGAGCCATTTTATCCTAATTGTTCTGATAAAAACTGTGTGTTAAACTGCCTTGCTAATTTGTTAATGATTTTAGGTAATACTTATACTTTTGATTTCAACTAATTAAAGTTAACTAGTTAAGCTTTTATTTAAATATTTTCTTACACTTATTAAATCTATTTTATTGTATTTATTTAGTTTAATATCAATTATGTACTTTAATTATATTGTTAAATGTTTTACATTGTGTACGGTGTTCCTAAACTATTTTATTATCCAGATCCCATGACTGTTGTAAAGTAAGTCATCTTGAAAAAAACAGGGGTCGGCAACCCGCGACCCGCGAAGCAATTTTTTATGGCCCGCACAAAGGTAGTTAATTTTTGTGTTTTATTTTTGTTCAATAAAATTTTTCATAAAATGTTCAATATTATTCAATTATTTTTTTCTTTATAAATAAAATCTAATCTAATCGTTAATAGTTGATGTTTATTCTATATAGTTATATAGTCAGTTTAATCTATAAAATTGTTATTATTATCAATATTATCTAATCGGAGTCGAAGATAATGATGGTTGCACTACTCCAGTCATAGTTACTTTGCGTCTGTAGCGATTAGTATTACATCGTGATTACACCCGTACGGGTATGACTATACATTTTTGAATTTTGAATGAATTGAATATAAAATTATAAGGCAAAGGAAAATTACTCTCAGATATGTTTATTGATATTAAATCGTTTCAAGTAAAATTAAAACTATTGTACAATAATTTCGATCAACAAATTTTGTATCATTTTTCGTGTTGTAAATCTGCGATTGAATCTTTTGTAATACCATTGCAGTGGGATTTAATTAAATCTAAATTTCTCAATATTATTGAACAATTGCAAAACGAATTTTCAACAAGATTTGATGATTTTTATAAGTACGATAAAGAAATAAAATTATTCCAGAATCTTTTTCAAGTGGACATAAATAATGTCAAGAATGATTTACAAATGGAAGTCATTGAACTTCAGAATGACGAGGTTCTAAAAAATTATTTTCGGGAAGCAACTAGTTTGCCTCAATTTTATAGTTGTGTTCCAATATATCTATATTCTATACTCCCTGGAATCAGACAATTCGCACAAAACTTATAGAGCGGCGTTTGCAAGTAAATATATGTATATGTGAGCAGACATTTTCTATTGTGAAGTACAGAAAAAATAATCACTCTTCACGCCTTAGTGATGAACATTTACACGCTGTATTACGAGTCTCAAAAACAAGTTTGCAAGCTGATATCGAAAATTTAAATGATAGACTGCAGGCACAGAAATCTCATTAATTACAAATTTACAATTTTTTATTCAATTAAATTTTTTCTTAAAAGCAATTTTTTCCAGTAACATTCGTATTTTTTATACTCATATTTCTATGTAAAATAATCAAATATAATAGCAATACAATTATTAGTATTATATACATCATATGAAAAAAAAATTTTTAATGTGGCCCTTGATCATTTGAAAAAAAATATGACCCGAGTAGTTCAAAAGGTTGCCGATTCCTGTTGTAAAAGGATAATGTCCGTTAAATAATAATAATAAAATAAAAAACTATAACTTCCGATTTTACCTACATGGTTCACTCTATAGCCTAACTATACTTTATAAGTACATCATTTTGGTGTTATATCTCTGTATTAAAATAAAAAATTCTACTCTAACGAAAAATAAAAACGTAAGTACACAATATTATAGTTATTATTCTTTATTTTTAATAACATATATAAATAACTGATTTATTTTTTATTCAGGTAACAAAAATAGTAATTTTTATTTAGCCTCTACTTTTTATTGTTTTTAGTAATCATAGTCTATAATAATTAAAGTCACATTTAAAAGTAACTTATAAGTAACATTATTAGAGAATTCAATTATTTTTATTTTTCAAGTCTGTGTTATAAAGCCATTCTCTCAAATGTTTCGTCCGATTGAATGCTATTTGTTTTGGTGTTAGCGCTTGATAAATGTTGGTAAACTTGTATTCATCAGAAACTATAAAAAAATAAAACTTTTATAAATTAAATAGTATGACATTTATTTATTTTATAGAGAAAAAATAACTTGTAATACAATATTTGAATAGTTATAATAAAATGCTCGATCACTATGTCACTTCCAGTAATAATGTTAGATAAAATATTTAGTCTCCAATGACCCATTAAACGAAATATAGGTGAGTTATAAAGCTAATTTGATGTGTAAAAACATAACCTATAGGATAAATTTTATTCTATAAATTAACTTTACTAGTCACTAATTATTTAAAACTATTATATGTAGATACATTCATATTTCATACATTGTGTAAACTGAGTCTAAATTGTGTTTACTAATTATTAATAATAATTGATATAATGTATATAACTTACTATTAGTATTATTGGGAATATGATTAATATTATCGTGCTTGAAATTGTTGAACGTTTCGATTAAACGACATATATTTTGTTCTGCAGCTTTCACTTTTAATTCTTGCTGAATTAATATTAAATTAATTTAATTTAAGTATTCCAAAAAAACTCGATTAAATTCATTACCTGACTTAAAATATGTAACGGGCTGTAATTAAGTTGTTGAGAATATGATGTTAAGTAGTTAGAATATAGATCTTCGGACATCTTTGCTTGACTCAAATAATTAGCGTATTTTGTGTTAACATCTTGCATAGACACTATTGTTTTGACAATAATAATAATTATTAGATACTTTTACATTTTTGAGGTAGTTAACAAGGTATAATCTACAAAACTAAAAACGTTATAAAATACAAACCATATGGGTTATTAGATATTGACTGCGTACTTGACGACTCGGCAGGATAAATGTATTCCCTTAGACTTGTTTTTTGACATGGATTAGTTATATTTCCAGTTTGACATGAAACTGAACATTTATCAGGACATATATTTGTATTATGTTCTATAAAATAAAATTTAAAATAGTGATCGTACCAATTAAATTTATAAAGGCAATTTTTTATTTATTTATATTCCTGAGTTCCTGACTCCTGAAAAGTGCTTACAAATATATATTATATTATTTATATTATATCATTAAGCATATTCATCCCCATTTTCCCAATTTTATTCAAACGAGACATTTTTTTTTTTTATAAATTTAAATAAATAAATATTAGGCAATTGGATTTTAATTTAATAAAATGTGATCTAACTAAGAATAAATGACAATAATCCTTAAAAATGGGTCTATAAAATATAAAATTGAAATAATATCGGAATTAATGTTTATTACATGGTATACAACAATTCTATGCTAAAAATATGGTTTTTATATAAAGTTAAAAATTCAAAAAATCAGAATTTGAATAAATCCACGATTGGAGGTAAAAATGGAGTAAGCATTATTTAGTTAATCAAAATTTATAATTATTATTAACTTACTATTAATATTTTTTAAATATTATATTGCTAAGTATAGGCATGAGTGTTAAGAGTGAAGCCTCTAAAGATAAAATATTCCTTTACTAAATAATATTTTTCTATCCTAAGAACATGGAAATATTTTACTTTATATTATATATTATTCATAACGTGTATTTGTGAACTTAATTTTTAATAAGTGTACTGTAATACTTTAATAAATCAATTTTTATTTAATAGTTTACCTCCTTCATTTGTTGATGATATTTCATTAACCAATTTTAGAATATCGTTTAATTCACTCGAACAGTGTTGAATTTTTTTTCTTATGTCGCTATAATTAATTCTATGCGTGTCTGTATTTTGACACCTACAATTAAATAATAAATATAGAGATAACCAACTTAGAATTAAGGATGGGTTCTTGAACACTTGAATCATAAGAAATTTGAAAATTTAAGTTTGAGAAAAATGGTGATTAAAGTTCCTACTCATTCAAACATCTCAAATAATTTAAAATTATCGAGCGTATTTAAGTTTGAAATGTTTAAGTATACTCGTAATAGTAGATTAGTTTATATTTTTAAAATTAAAAATCAAAGTTTATTTTAATACTATAATACAGTGTTTCCTAACTTCTTTTACTCGCGGAATTTTTGCAGGAGTTGAACGTTTTGTGGAACCCCCATATCATTTTTGGAGCTATTCTATGTTAGAATCATAATTCAAATCAAAAATATTATTAATTAATTTATATTTTCCCAAATTTCTCACGGAACCCTTGGCACCGGCTGACGGATCCCTTAAGTTCCGCGGAACACCAGTTGGGAAACACTGCTATAATATATTACAATTTTGTATGGTTAATTTTTTAATAATTAAAATGTTTGTGTAAGGTTCAAGTTTGATAAGACATTAAGTTCGAGTTCATGAAAATTCAAGTTTGAACCATCCCTATTAATATAAGTTTAAAATATTTTGCTTAATGTTAATTACTTTAAATTCAATTCTGGACAATCATTGCATAACTTTGATTGTGGTATATGATTCGTAGTTTTATTATTTATATCATGTTTAGAACTTTCGTTAACACGTTTTTTAACTAAATCAATTTCCTCTCGCAAAGCTATATCCAATTGCTCAGAAATGCTATTTAATTTATCTTCGGATATAATTTTGAGTTTTTCATGGAATTCTACGCGAAACTGCTGCATTTCAACTTCCATTTCACGTTTTATATTTTCTGTACTCTGTTCAAAATTATGTTTTGCTTTTGCCAACTCGTCGTTTTTGTTCGATCCTAATGTTTGGTTCCAGCCATCGGTTATTATTTCGGTATTTTTAGCAAAATCTTTTTTTAATTCGTTAGATATTATATCAAGGTCTGACTGTATTTTATGTTTGAATAAATCTGTATAGTCCTCTAAATCTTTTTTAAATTTTTTTAAATTATCTGCATACATTTGTTCAGTATTTGTAATATTTTCTGTATATTTCTTGTCACATTCTTCAATTAAGGACTTTCCAGTACTTTCTTGTCTAGATAAAAATATAAAAATTAGTACAAAACATTTTTTTACTAAAAATTTGCTATTATAAATATTTGAAGAAAATTTCGTCTCTAAAGTTATCCCATTCTGAATTACAAAAAAATATTTATGTATAAAACAATTCGGGATTTTGTCAAAAACTATGATGTTGCATAAATATTCCCATTTGGTGTTTTTCCCGCATAAAACATGTTAGTTTTCATGATTGTTATGACAATTTATTAGAAATGTCTTAATTTTACTTTTTTTTACACTTAGTATCTAAAATATAATAAAACAGATAATACTGCAAATACCATTTAAAGAAGGTACATTTTTCAAAAATAAATGTTTAGATACTCACATATTTTTTAATTGTAATTCGTTTTTTGAAATAAGTTCATTGTGTCGTGCTTCAATGTGTTTTTCAAAATTATCATTTTGTTTTTGAATAACGTCATCAATCTTTTTAATCAATTCTTCCCTAAAGCACAATTAATGTAATTACTCATTAAAATTAAACTTAAATAGATAATATAACGGTAATATAATATTAATATTTAATAGTTATTTATTACCTTAATATATCTTGGTTTATTCTAATAGTATTTTCTAATTCGTTTTTTAATAAATCGCAATGTTTTTCTATTTTAATTTTAATATGTGCATCATCTAATATTGTTGATTTTTCATGTTCCAAATTATTTTCTGATTCAATCTTGGATTTTATACAATTAGACTTTACATCAAAAATGCCTTCATCACTTGGGTTTCTCTTAAATAATTTTGTTTCGTTCGAAAATTGGTTAAGTGAAAATCTTTGGGTTATCTCTGTCATTTTACTTTTAGTTGCAGACAGACTATTAGAAGCTATTGATGATTGTATTATTTTAGAATCTTTTGCTGTAGAATTTCCACTATCACTGACCAAATCATCTTTTTTAATATTATATGATTTTGCAGTTCCTACGGATTGAAATTCATTGAAATTATCGATCGCAGATTTCATATCATCATCGACAGTATCGATCTTTTCATGGCGTTTATTCAATTGAACTGATGTTATAATATTATCTTTTTCCTTTTGATCTATTTTAAATAATAAAAATATAATAAAATAAATTCACGTGACACCTATATTAAATATATTAGGATAAAAAAAAATATGTAAATAATGTTTAATAATAAATATATATTTTTAACTAAAAAATAAACAGGCAGCTATGACTATTTTAGACTATAGTAGTACCTATTCTTTGCTTAAATACGCTTAGTTACACTAATGTTCTAATCTTATAACATTTATAATTATGTATTACATTTTACTAATGTATTTTTTTATAAGTATTATAAATATAAATAGTACCTATATTAAGTAATGGAAATTTTAGTATAGAAATATATTACCTTCATAGTCGCTGTTCAAATTGTCTGTTTGAATTTCAGATGAAGTACTTTCTGACCGATCAGAAGATTCCGTCAAGGTTATATCAATTTTTCTTAAATTTTCTTTTCCTGTAGTATAGTCCAAATTCGTAGTTGGGTCTTCATAAATTGTTTTTTTAATATTTTCAACTAATTCAGACTTTTTGGACAGTTCGTCTTTGCTTGGTAATATATTGTATTTGGAAAGTACACTTCGACTAGCTAGAAAAATCATTAGCGTCCAAAACCTTATAATTAAGAACCTATTTATTACGTTTTACAAATAAAGGTTTGTGATAGGAATGTCACTAAGATTTCGAAAAAACCCTATTAAGTTTATAATTACATTTTTTTTAGACATGATGCAGTATCTACGATAATTCAACAGCTTAGTGAAACATTTTTCATTTTTAACCATTTATCCACTAACATAATAATAATATTTATCTTTAATACTCGTAATATTAAAGATTAAAAAAAAACTCATATTTATTAGTTAATAGTTTCATACATGCGTTGTATGTATCGTAACATTTTTGGTAATTATACATTTTATTACAATTTATAATAATAGTTATTTCCTTTTTTTGTAGTTTTTCATGAATTTTAATTAAAGTAGTTTAGTTTGACCAACATCCTCATTAATGATAAATGATTGAGAAATCGAATTTTAAATGTTTTATATTTTTGAAATGTGGAACATATGAAATTATTGTTGTTTATTAATTTACGTTTTTATATGATAATTAATGAGAATAAAATATATTTTGTTGTTATTAGTTGTCACAAAAATTAGAATAATAATAATGGTAACATATATTAATAACAAACTAATAACAATATGTTGAAAATAAAATATAAATATTTATGGTTATAATGTATTTTCTTATAGTAACAGATTAGGAAACTAACTAATTACTTTTTTTAATTATGTACATTTCATCTAAAATCTTACCTGTATTTCTTATATCATAAGTATTAGTTGTTGAAAATTGGGGTAAATTGTGTAAAGTAGATGATGTATTTGTGAACGGTGTGTTTAACCTGGTATAATAATTATATTAATATTATTATCCATTTAAAAAAAATATTAAAACATAATTAGTTTTTAACTTACTTTATTGGTCCTAAAAACTTCATATTGTCTTCGGATTCATCTAGATCTAAAGATTCTTCTATAGGAGTTTTAAAGCGTACGGTTCGTTTTTCAGCAACCGTTTTTTTTTCATAGTTACTCTTAGAAATAACAAAAGATAAACAATTTAATTAGTCATAAATTAAAAAATTAAAAAAAAATTCAAACCTTTATTAATAATTATGATAATATGTATTAATAAAGAATCCAAAAATAGTGATTATTAATTTTTGTAAAATTTTAAAATAATTAATAAAAATGTCAAGTCACTATTATATATCGGTACTAACCAAATTTATTTTTAGTTACAATTTAATAACAAGAGTCGATTTTTTTTTAATAATTGGCATACATTAAACTTCAGTTTATAGTAATTTATTTTATTTCAAACTTAAAAATTAAAATCTGAAGATAAATACAAATTTTATCAAAATAACAACTATAATAATTAAAATTAATTTAAGATTAATTTTAAAATTACAATATCTCACACATCTATAATAATATATAAAAATAATAAATACAATAAATTAGTAAATGTGAAAATATAATGCGAATATTTGATTCAAAAAGTGGAAGTTTCCTGTTTACACTCATTTATTATATGAATTATGAGAGGAAGAGAGAGAGAGCTATTATATTAAGGGTCTATATAAGTTCTTTATCAGACGTATCATACATTTGAGTGATTTGAAATTTCTCCAAAGGAATTTTAAGACTTACATTTTTCGTATGATGGTACATAGTATTGTCGAGTAAATTTTCTTCGTCTAGAATTACGTTTAATGATATGTCTTGTCCTATAAAGTATTATAATATTTAAATTGTAACTGTAATACTAATTAATAATAGGTAATACCTACATTTACACAGGTATAAATAATAATTAATTATAATGTACAGAATGAATATCAGATATTTTATTTTTATTTACCTGTTGAACAATCTTCTGAACGTGTTTTTTCGACTATCTGTCTGTAATATTCATCTAAAGGATGTTCCCATTGAGATATTTTACTTTGTTTATTATAGTAAAAATACTTATTTTCTTTTTTGATATAACTATGAAATAATTACATAATAAACCTAAATAAATCTTAATAATAATATTAATAATTATTAATTTTATTTTGAATATGCTAATGACAATTTAAATATATATATTATTTTTGAAAAAATACCAAGGAAACCAATCGTGAGGCAATGGTTCAAGTAAACATTGTTTAGCAATACTTAAAAGATGTATCTCTTTCACTATGTCTATTCCTAATCGTGATGCTTGTTCTTCAATCTCTATAAAAAATAAAAAAATTAATTACTATACATTTTTTTCGAATAAAATATAACATATATTAATATAATATGTCAGAAACCACATAGTTAAATCGACCGTTTAATGAAATTAAAACTATTCATTTTTCATTTTTAAAATATAAAAATTAAGGGATTAAGGGAATACCAATGACTCAATAAATTTAAATGGATAAAAATATAAGATTTAAGATAGATACTTATTTTAGATGAGCGAGTTACTTTACTCCAAACGTAACTTTTAAAATTTTAACTAAACCTACGTGTAGCTTTAAATCTTCAATAATAAAGATATAAATATTACATATTAATATCTATGTTTTATACCGAAAATAACAAAAAGGATTTTAAAAATTATAGCTGTAACTTATAAGACAAAATGTCAACAACTTTACAACATTCAATAAATAATAATAAATAAATAAATACATATAAATTGTAAATTGTGATTCACAAACTAGAGAAATGGCCGATTGGCGAGAACGGGAATTTTGAAAAAGAATTACACAATGTCAAATTTGAAATGTTTTATAATATTTATAGCCTATAATTTTTAGTACACTTTACAAAGTATAAACATTTTTATTAAATACTCAACTTTATAAGAAGAACAGTAGATTTCACTTTTCGCTAATTAGTAAATTACCACAAGATATTCTTTATGTACCAATAATATCTGTATTTTAAATAGTATATAATTATCATACACATTACCGATTTGTGTTGGTTGACTGTTTTCATCAAATACTTCTTTGCATAAATATACTACAGTATTCAAACACGACATAATTATTTTTAATCATTTATTAACATAAGACTACATATTTTAAAGAATTTTTTAAACGCTGATAAAATGCTTATAATAACTATAAATAACGAATACAAATAATAATAATAAAAAAAATATGTAATATTTTTAAATTTTATTCATATAATAATAAATTGTGTAATGTGTTATAGTAAGTTGGTTATTTTAAATAGGTAAACTAAAAATTACACAACACACAATAATGTTGTGACTGACTAATAATTTGTGTTGTGGCTGTGTAGCAAATAAATGCTATGGTGACTGTTTCTGTTACTATAGTAATCATTTGTACATATAAAGTGACTATTATACTATTATACTTAGGTATATTTTTGTAGTACTTAATCATAAAATAAACCTATTTGAAAAAATATTAAATAATTTAAAAATAATAATGAAATATTTAAATTTTTACAAAAATGTAAAAACAGAGAAAAAATGGGAATTTTTACGCGTAATCAGTTTTCGACAAAATCGAATTTGCTTTAACTCAAAAACGAATCATTGTAAAAACTTGAAATTTTTACCAAATGTTTAAATTAGCGTTATCTATTTATGATTAAATTTTCAAAATATTTTGACCTTTTTAAGCTATTTATAGACAATTGAAATTTTCGATTTGTCTAAATTTTTATTTTTGGAATGACTATAAAAAAATATTGGCTATCTAAAAAATCTTTAAAATTTAATTCAATTTTATTTATTATAAATTGTGCTTATTGTAGTAAAAAAAAATCAATAATCGTTAGTCACAATTTTTGTTTATAAGCATTTAAGATTCAAATGTTTACGAAATATATCAAAATTGCGAAAATTGCAAGGAATTTTGAAGTTGAAAAATCTTAACATTTTTGTGATTAGGTTAAAAAACCCAATACAAGTTTATCTAAAGTTTTCTTTAAGTAACTGTAAAACAAATTTCCAGCGTCAATATAGAAAAAAATTTTATGAGAGTATGAAATTTATTTTTTTACGAAATCAAGTAAAATAACGATATATTACAATTTAAATATATGTAATAATATAATATATATCCTATTAATTATCCTAGACTGACAAATCATCTCCGTTCAGAATCGTTTTTCGTATACAGTGATACATATCATTGCATTCAAAATAGGGACTTACTCTCCATCTCTACTATACAGCAGAGCTGCAGAGCGATACCCACTATCCCACCTTTTTTATGCTGATTTTACAATTTGAATTAATGGATATCAAAGCATTACTAGTTACTAGTTAGTTAATGTTAATATGTTTGTTCGTAATATAAATTATCATTATGATAATGTATGATTAGTTTACCTAGTAAATCTATGTATTTTTTTTTATAATTTTATGAAAAATTTTTTATTGTGAAATGTATATTTTATTTTATTTTATATATCGGCTGAATTCACAATTCTATAAATTGCAGGGCATGTTCCCACTATCATGGCTTTTAAAATGTATTAATTGTGTTACATAATCAAAACATATTCATTTCTTTGCAGTTATTTATTTGAATACTTTATGCAGTTATGTAAACTTATTTATTTATAAGAATATCGTAAATTTATTGTATGAAAACATATTTAATTGTAATAATTGTATATTGTAATGTGCGTTGGAATGAGATGAATTTTATATAAAGTAATATAAATTGTCATGTTTATTAAGACTTTTTTTTTAATTCTGGTGTGTATGCATTAATCATTTGTAAATAATTTTAATATTTTATTAATAGTTTAGTTACAGAAAATTTAACTATTAAAAATTAAGAATTTCTTTAAAAAGCTTCAAGATTAAGGCATGACTGCCTTTTCACTAAAGCTTTTTCAAGACGACCTTACAAGCGACACAACGTACAACAGCATTTTCATGATGGTTAAATGAGCCATCTTTTAAAGTACGTGTACATTGAATATTGACTAATTATAAATAATTTACAGCCAGTCGGACCTACGGGATATATTTCAGTGAACGGATTTCTTTGTAAATAAGTCAAAGCTTTTATTCGACTATTTCGATTATTCTAGTCTCGATAAATATAATTTTTTGTCATTGTATTTTTCATCCTCGAAAATCGCTTCTTCTATAATTCATATAACTATGAACCATGATGATATAATACTAAATAATAATATTTTAATAATAATCAAACGAAAATACTATATGATTATTTTTATAACGTCATTGTAATCGGCGTTTTATTATATTGTTATAAGCTAATCACCATGGATAAATGTTTACTATAACAATTATTATTAAAATAAACAGACTTGATTTTGTGCTACCTATTCATTCAGAGTTTTTGTAAAGGTTGTATTTACTATTTATTATTCTGTATTGTATACAAAGCAGTTATACTAAAAAAAAAATGGAATCATCAACGAAACTTCGCGCTTTTACTGGTACGTTAAAATATATTTAAAAAATACAAACCTGCGCCCCCATATGCAGATATTTTTGTAAATCGCGTTATAATAAGTATACGTTTTCAGTATTATCAGTGGCGATGGCTATAGGTGTAATAATTCGTCAAATGGAATGGTCGTCTCTGATCCCGATTTCCGGTGGTGGCCTTTGGTGTTCGCTTTCGCCCATCGTGTTTGTAGCTGGTGCCGTGATTGGAGCATTGCTTTCGGGGCCTGTCTGGAGGCGTTTGGACAGCCGACTGGGCATGGCATTTTTCGATGCCGTCTTGGTCGGCGGTCTATGCATCGTTACTCTACCAGTAACACTGACGGAGTTGATGGTTGCTGGTAGATTATTGCTCGGAATCGGTTCAGGTGCAATGTCCGCTATTGTACCCGCATACGTTGGCGAGATTTCGCACCCTAAGTTCCGAGGTATTTTTTAACAATTAACGTAGATTCGTTTTTCATTAGTACTTAAAAAATTGTAACCATAAGTTGATAAAATAAAATATATGTATATAAACACTAATAAATAATAAATGGTAACATATATACTACCACATAGTACTCGTATTATAGCCCGGTGAAAAAAATCTCTTAGTATTAAAAATAAAAATAAAAATAAATCCGGTGCAGTTGAATAACAGTTTTTCTATCGTGTTTTCAATTTTCATTTTGTTTTTCACCAAAGGCCCATTTTTTTAAAACTTTAAATGAATTATAATGTAATTATTAAATTCTAGCTGATAAAATTTTTTTCCCAATTATTTAGTTTAAATAAGGGAACATTTCAGGAAGGAAAATATAGTGCAAATACCGCAACGAAAAAATTCGTTACTATTTTATATTAATTTGAAGCTTATACAAAGAAACGATTACTAATTTATTTTCTCTGTTTCTATAGAAAAATTATTATTTTAATTCGGTCTAATATTTTAGAAAATTCTTTTATTTAGAAAAATTAAACGATCCCGACCCTGAATGCGAGACAGTTTAACAGTTACAATGATCCATATGATTTGTTAATCTTTTGACTTCTGAATATTTTATTATTTTTCACCCCGTGCTTAAATCATAATACGTGTCACGGCGATAGTGAAATAGCGCCTTTAGAGAGAAAAAATAGTGTCTATCTCTGTATATCTGCACCAGATAAATCGTTGTATTCAATTGGTATCCCTTTTCTTATGGACGGTTAGTGATGTATGAAATCTACAAGTTAGGTTGTGTTCACAGCTACATCGTCTGTCGCGTAGTATCGTGTTCAAAAGTTGAGCTCGGCCAACTTACAGTAAATAATGGTTAGTGACTGATACCATGATTACAATGGCCAATCTGCAGATTACGAAACAATAAGAAACACGACTCGACAAATGACGTAGCCGTGAACTCTATTTTCATTTTTCAGTATACCACAGATAAAATAAATATCTAATAGGTAACCTATTATGACGGTAAAGTCATGATTCTCAGTATTTCAAAAACAATAATGCCCAGCTAGTCGTGTGTACCTTATAATGCATTTTTGCTTTTCTTGATTTCTATCACTTATAAACAATATTTTTTTTTTTTCGTAGGCAAAATGGGTATATTGTTCCACGCGATCATGGTAATGGGCGTCGTGATATCCGACGTGTTTGGCCCATTCGAACAGTATGATAATCACCGACCTTACAGCATACCGTTCAACGTGTATTGCTGCTTGTTCGTTGTATTACACGCGATCGGATTGTGTTTCGTCCCTAAACCGCCGTACTCAACACCGAACAATTTTTTCGAACCGAATCATCGCAACGACGAATGTTTGAGCACTATAAATTTGTTGGATGAACCCTATAGGATGGACGTATTGCATCCAATGGTACTTATATTATATTTATATAATATGATAATATAAACAAAAAAGAGAGAGATAATTACATGTGATTTCGTGTAAGAGAGATTTATAATTATAATACAAAATACGTATGGTTGTGTGTGTTTTTTTTAAATAGTTTAATTCCGATTACCGGAACACTTATCAACGAAGCTCATGGAAGATATTGGAAGCATTTAGTTACCGTGCGGATCGCAAAGCACTGCTGATCGCCGTTGGATGTATGTTTTTCCACCAAATGTGTGGAATAAATATGATAATATCGTATATGTTTCCTGTTATGAAAATGGCTGACATTGATATCGACCCTAAAATGATATCCATCACATTAGGACTCGTTCAAGTTAGTTACAAATTTGTATTTTACGTTAAAATTTGATTCTTACATTTCAGCTCACTCCTGAAACATAGGTATTAGGTATAATATACTTATACATTAAACCCAATTATATATATTTTAGGTCATTATGATGCATGTCGCAATAATCATCATAGACAGCAAAGGTCGTCGTATGTTATTAATATATTCGGCAGTGATTATGTGTCTATGTTTGTTTGGTTTGGCATTCTGCATCATTATTAAAATGCAACTAAATGCTACTACGTTCAATGGTATATCGATGGTTCTCGTTATATTTTTCATTATGGCGTATTCTTTAGGATTTGGACCTGTTCCTTGGGTTATATTGGGAGAAATATTTTCGACCAAAGTACGTATATAAATGACCTCAATATATAATATCTATTATATTATTTATATAATGAAAACTTCTACTCACGTAAAGTGAATAATATCGCATAGCATAATATATATTATCTTCTTAAAATATATAAATTAATATTTTCAATAATAATATCTAATAGAACCAATTATATATACAATTATGATTTATAGTAAATATATATGAATATTATGATTATTTTTCAGGTAAAGTCGTACGGAATAAGCTTTTCAGCAGCTATAAACTGGCTACTAGTCTTAGCAAGTGCTTACTTTCCATACGAAATGAACAAGTTTTTTGACATCGAATACGTATTCTTGTTTCACTTTGTGTTATGCCTTTCTGGTGCATTATTTGTGTGGCGGTTTGTACCAGAAACAAAAAAAATCAGCTTAATAGATGTCCAGAGGCAATTAGACATCGATTATGATCATATATATTACATACCAGTATAATAATATACGTATGTCAACTCTATGTGGCGATATGTCAAGAGAACAATGACGAAAGTCATATTAAACCTCCAAACAACAGAAAAATGGAGTAATATTCCCGGTTTAAAACTATCAAATTTATACAGTATCTATTTTAATATTGTATACCTTGCATTTCCTATATCCCTACTTGTTACTACTGTTACCATTGATTATATAAAGTTTTTGTACAGCATTCTATTAGCATATCAACTTAATCATATTACTTATTTTGTCCACTATCTATTTCGACGTATTTTGTCATTATAAAACTATTTGGTTTAGCACCCCAACTGATATAAAGTGTATATATCATAATATTTGGAAGGTAGTTCACTGATTGGGTTTAAATCACCCTTTCTGCTCAATTTTTTGTATTACTACTAAAATACCAATTATTATTAATTGTGGTATACCAACAAGGTGGATAAATAAAAAATCACCAAACCAGTGCGGGTATGTTACTTTTTTAAAGGAACTTGAATTATATTATATTCCTAACCTACTCATTAAATTAGTAAAAAATAATAGATCATTTTTCCTATACAAATAATGCATTAATGTAATAAAATAACATAACTTTTATGTTTTATCAATGAAAATTTTAATTATGATACATTGTTTAGTTATATTATTAATTGTATATAAAAAAAATTAAATATTTTCCAAATATATGTCGTTAATTCTTTACTTTTTTTTTGTACAAATACTACCCTGTGCAACATTAAAAAAAGAAATTAGCATTGATAATTAATTAATGTTTATAAAACAACACATAATACAATTCAAAGGTATATTAGGTAGACTTTTTAACCAAATAAATATATAATTATAATTATTTATATATTATATTAAATTAATACAAGAACAAAATTATAAATAACGCACATTAGATAGACTTGTTACCTTGTTATTATAGAATAACATTTAAAAATAATTATATTCAGTAAATAAAGTAATGTACCTAAGGGTACTACCCTTCAAGACAATACTGCGGTATCTATAATCAATACAATAAAAAAAATCAACAATATAAGAAAGGATATCATATTTATATTTAGTTTATAAAAGGTGAAATTTTTAATTTATTATATTAATACATTTTATTTACAGGTAACTACAGTAGTACAGTAGTATCACAGACTCTTTGAAAGTATAATTTCATAAATCTGTGGTAGTACATTGACAATAATTCGATAACAAAGACAACGATGTGGTAAATTGTATCTTAATTATTTTTTGCAATTTCTTCGTATTGTGAGATTGTTGACCTTTATTATTCGTTTTTCATTATGTTTTATTTATTCATATTACATAATCATTGGATTCTGTCATCAAAACTACTTATTATGGTATGATTTGAGTGTACCTTATTATGTATTATACAGTAAGTTAAATTATTACATAACTGTGTACATTTTTTAATCTTACAAAATTACATAAATCGAATTTTTTAGGAACAAAGAAGCCACAATAGGAACAAATAACTATTTTATTACTTGCGTAGATAATAAGTATTTATTAAGCTCTTTATTTAATTTGACATATTTTTACCTGCTTTAAATATTATAGCCAGTTTAAGTAACTTCCAATTATTAATAGTTTATTATCAATAAGGCTGTGGATTTAATCAACTCACATGACTTTTTGTGAAGTATCTATATATTTCTTCATTGAGGCAATGTTTATTCAAAATGCATTTAACCGTGACTTTCACGGATTTTCACAATTAGGATTGAAGGAAAATTCTTTTCTTTGGCGTATGTTTATCCAAACTGTTTATTCATCAATTGAACTTTAAATCTGAGTGAGTCTTAGCTATATTGATAAAACTAACTAAAACTGCTAAATATACCAACAACAATTTAATATGTAAATTTAAGATTATTTAAGCATATTATTATTAATGCTAATATACCTACTTTAAAATAATATGTTTTTGTCTAAAAATATTTTTCATATTTTAAACAGCGAGTGTACCTAATCATATCATTTTATTATTTAAATTTTTAATTAACCGATTATTTTGCCAATTTGTGCCAATGCCTACTATGTAATGATAAAATGTTTGTTTTCAGTGTTTTGTAATATTGTATTATGTAGGTAATAGCCGTATAGGTATAAATATCATAAAAATTGGTTAATTTTTCAATTAAACGATGTAACTCTACTCAGGTAAAGTTAACGCTATTTTCCTATTTTGCCTAATATCATAAAATATGTATATAAACAACTTTATGATATTAAAAATAAAATTGATTTTAAGGATAAACAATTTGATTTGGAAAATCAAGAAAAATAGGTGGGTAACACCTTCTTGTACAGTAGGTATCGAAGAGTGGATTACTATGATAGATGTATTTAATTTGAATTAAATAATATACTCGTATCATTCAATTTGTATATACGAAAAACGATTTTGAGCGGAGAAGCTCTATCAGCCTATATCACTATTCACTAAGTATACTTCATATTATACTATTTTATGTCATTTGATATTGCTAATAGGTAAATTTATTTTTTTTACTTGAATAATACACTAGATTGAATAATTCTTACTGAAAACATTGCATTTGAAAATATTATTGCAATATGTATAAAATATAATAATATAGTAAAAATGCCCCCCCCCCCTACTAATAATATGAATTATAACAAAACTAATATTGTTATTCATACTTTAAATATTCCAGTATGATATTTTTATGAGGAACTTTGAATTAAATTGTCAATAGCCTTATTAGGTATACAATTTTCAAGGTCAATAACATTTACAAATTTTCCTGATTTTAACAAAATTTAAACTTCAAATTTTTTTTATGTCTAGAAAATGATTGTCTCAATATTTGGTTAAAATACGCTTATACATTTTTTAATTGTTTAAGGAGAAATATTTAGCAAAAATGTTGTTTAATTTATAAGTTTAAAAACGTATAAGTACAGAACTTTGTATTACTTTTGAAAATTTTAGATATATATAAAAAATATATTATAAGAATTTCTAACTACAAAATAATTTTAAAATATTCGAATTTGGTCAAAATTCAAAATTTAAACATTTATAAAAAAAATATTATAAATCTAAATTTTCGATATTTATTTATTAGTAAATAAACAACTTATGGGATACTGAATTTTCAAAAGTCTTATAATAGTTTACAAATATTTTAAATTCATTTACCTATTATATTATAATATGTATAGGAAATGATTGTGTGTACATTTGGTTAAAATTTCAAGTATCTACGGTTATTCGTATTGGAATTACACGGAAAAAAAATAAGTCAAAAACTGGATTTGCTTAAAAACCCTCGTTTTTTTAATTTTTTTTTTTAAACATTGGGAATTTTTTATTTAGACTTGTTTAAATTATAAAATAGATACAATTTTTTTTTATCAGAAACCACCCTCAAAACTGAATATCAAAGCTTTTTGTCAACCACTTATCGTACGGACAAAAAAAGACATCACATATCAATGTAAAATCAATGCATCGCTTCGCTCAAAATCTCAAATAAAAGGTGATAATAACATGTTCGGCTAATCTTTGATTGTTATGTTATTCTAAAGTTATAAAGGAAAATGTATTAGATATGTATTAGGTATTCAAATACATTTCTTCCCAGCAATATGTCGATATATACAATACATTAGCGCAAACGATATGTGATTTTGGGTCATTCGCCCAAATGAAAACCGCTCATACCTACAGATAATCGTATCAAACAATAATACAGAAATATTAAAATGTATACGACGGGACTCTAGTACCCCGCGAATGCACGTGACGTCGTTGACACAGTGCATGATAGTAAATAGTAATATATATATTATTATATCTACCTACATGACGTATATAATATATTATTATTATTGAACCACGCCGCCGGCAACGTGACCAGCCGCGACACGCCACTGTGCAACGTGACTAGCTCGAATCCGAATAAATGAAATATTATACTTATTTTAACGAGTGACAATAACCATAATATTATTATGTACCCAGGCATATAAAACGTGTTCTATTGGAAAAATGATCAACGATACAGTTAGTCGGTCGCCGCGCGCGCTGCTCATTGATCGCTGTCGTACGTGGTTTATACGATTATAACATTAGTTAAGTACATTACATTATTACATTTATATTCGTGCGAACGGTTCGTGTTTTTTGCGATAATATTTTTATAAAATCTGCTAAAATACGTTGTTACGTTTTTCTCGGCGTGCCTGCCACAATAAGTGCTACACGTTTTAAAAAATATAATTTGTAATGAAAAAACGTGTGTTTGCGGTATCAAGTCAGTTTTGACCACGACGATAACATTCAGATTGGGTTTAATCGGTGTAAATGTGATCTGGGAAAAAAAAACTATGCAATTTCGGAATCGACGGATACGTAAGTTGAGTAGGTTATCGGTAGGCAGTTAGTGAATAAGCACCTACATCAGACGTGTTTTGCAGGGTAGGTATCAAACTTATAACTTACTTTTTTAATTTGCTATTTACCCAGTAAAGAGCTATACTTATGCGATTGTCGATAATGTATTTTTGCCTTTTTGGTATTTAAAATTCATTCCACGTTTGGGCATTCGATAAAATAATATCAGAGTTAAGGGTATCGAAACAAAAAAAGAATAAGTTTTGTTAAGAAGTATATAAGACATAGGTATACACATATTGTATTATGTTATATAAGTACCAATAATATTTGTGATTATTCCAATACGTGAAAAATGTGTTACGTCAAATTCGTATGGGTAATAATTATAATAATAATATAAAATATTTTAATTATTAAAAAAATGTTTGGAAATTACAGATACAGTAAATTATTACCATTTATTATAAGATATACTTACTAAAATTATTAACAAATGTCAAGCAAGTTGTAAAGCTCCACAAAAAAAAATTCATGGAAGGATAGCTCCCACATCCCCTTTGTTTACGCCCCCCTCTACAGTACTCATATATATATTATAATTTTGTGTCCAAACGTGTTGTAACTCTAAAGAGTTAGTATAGTAGATGATAGTAATGATAGTAATAATATTACTAGTAGTAGTATAATGAGACGCCTTACTCAGGTATACACTCGTATTATACCAATGATTATTAAAAACTAATGTGAAAAATAATAATGTTATTACTGTAATATAATATTTAAAACAATTAATATTCGTTGTAACAAAATAGCCAAACTTAATTTTTATTAAAGTATACTAAAAATTCTACATTTATATTATTGTTGTATTTACTTAAATCTTAAATGTATCTAATAATGCAGTTAAAATGACCAAATATAGAAATAACGATTACAGCTATCCATGTAATATTTCAGATACATAGGCAAGTCTACTTTTAGGTAGGTTCGATTAAAAATTAATATAATTTCGCAAGAATGAAGAAATTATAAACTAAAAATCTAAATAAATTGTACATAGTTGTATTAATAGTGTAGGTAAAGGTTGATAGTTTAAAAGTGTATACAACTTTTTAATAAAAAATAATCTTAAAAATATAATTTATATAAGAATGAAGACTATTCAAATTAAAAGATAAAGACAAGTTAATTTAATTAAAATTATAGTTAAAATTAAAGTTATCTGATTAAAAATAATTTGATCCAATTTTAAAACTATTATAAATATTTAAACACTGTTTTTGTGTGACTTATTTTACTTTCACATATATAATTTATAATATTAATCAAAGTATCATTATTATAGTAACAAAACATAATTCATTCATTTCTTTCGATGGTTAAAACTATTTTTTTTTATTCTAAATATTATATAAATAAAATTAGTGATTACATGTTCAATATAAATTTTAAAAAACTCATAAAATTATTTTTAATCGGTTCTTATAAATGAAATCACCAATAAAAAAAATTTACTTGTCGAGTTTTCATTCAATTATTATGTTTGTTATGTTTAAATATATTTGTATCAACAATATTATTTAAATTTACTAGAGAGTACTTTTTGTACAAGTCTAACGTTCAACAAAGTTCGTATTATCAACCATGGATTTTAAAGTGCAAAATAAACACACCGTTCACTGGTTTCGTAAAGGGTTGAGACTGCATGATAACCCTAGTTTACGAGAGGGGCTGATCAATGCTAAAACATTTCGATGCATTTTCATACTTGATCCGTGGTTTGCTGGTGCGTCAAACGTAGGCGTCAATAAATGGAGGTTAGAATCAAAAATATGATTATCGTAGTCAAACATAAGTATATGTGTGAAATGATCTTTTGATATTTGTGTTTTAGATTTCTCTTGCAGTGCCTAGTAGATTTGGATAACAGCCTGAAAAAACTAAATTCTAGACTTTTTGTTATCAAGGGACAGCCAGCCGAAGCATTACCTAAACTGTTTAGAGTAAGTTTTCATTTTATAAATTTCTAATTATAAATGAGCTGAAACCTCGTCTTTAACTATACCGATATTTAGGCATTATCTAATTTAACAATAAACGATTTTTGATGTGCATGTATAAAATATGTAAAATATTATATTATCATTATTATTTTATGTACCTATAACATATTAACATATGTCCTTAATAACAATGATTTAATGACATAAAAAGTATATTACATAATAGATAATAATAATGTATGTACTATGTTGTATAAAAAGTATAGTAAAGTTGTTTTTAGCTATGGGGTACAACAAACTTCACGTTTGAAGAAGATCCTGAACCGTTTGGTCGAGTGAGAGATCAAAATATAAAAGTCATGTGTAGTGAAATGGGAATTTCTGTCATAACTCGTTGTTCACACACCCTGTACCAATTAGACAAGTAAATATTGAACACTTTAAAATAATCCAATTTATTTTATTAATTATTGGTTAGCATTAAATAGTTAAATATTTTTTTACTAAAAATCAAAAATATCTACACCAGGTAACCTATATTAAATAAAAAGGTTATTATATTTTGCAAGCGATATTACCTATATTTTAAAAACAATTAAGTAGGAAATTAATTTACATGGGCACATTTCTTAAATTAATTTATAGAATATTTTAGTTTAAAAGGTTTTAAACTTTTAAAACTTAAAATTCACTATAGGTATGTAATCAAAAATTGTCTTCAACTAATTGGTTTTTGTTCCAGAATAATAAACGTGAATGGTGGAAAAGCTCCATTGACATATCACCTATTTCAAAAATTATTAGAGTGTATTGATCCACCGGAAAGAGCCGTGCCTAGCATTGATAAAGAATTTCTTGGTAATGCTTTTACGCCAACTAAATATGACCACGATGAAATATTTGGTGTCCCTACACTTGAAGAACTTGGTAAATATATCTATGGTACTTATAGGTGTCTTAAATAATTATATTGTATATATACATTTTATATCATAATAATATGTTAATATATATTATATTATTATGTACCAAAGTTCTATAAATAAGATCAGAACATTGCGATAGAAATTGCAGAAAAATTATAACCAAAATTTAACCACAATTCAATACAAACTTTTATTGATTTCGAGTTATTATGAACAAAAATAATCTTTGTGGTACGTTTTTGTATACGTTTTTGAGTACAGTTTTTATACA
Source organism: Rhopalosiphum padi (assembly GCF_020882245.1). Lineage (NCBI taxonomy): Eukaryota > Metazoa > Arthropoda > Insecta > Hemiptera > Aphididae > Rhopalosiphum > Rhopalosiphum padi. Next base: position 1,444,499 of record NC_083598.1, on the reverse strand, counting down.
TATGAAAAGTATGTTATTAAAAACTTAGAGATAATACTGCAGTAGGTACCTTCAAAGTGTTATACTATAATAAGTATAATATATTTATGTATATTTTATCAATGATTATATTAAAGTTTACAAATAGTAAAATTAAATAATAGTTTAAGAACAGCGACATAATTAATAATGTAACAACTGATTCGTGGTTACTGATAATATTTAAAAAATATATATCAATGTTTTTCCTAAATATTTACATGAAAACGGTTTAATTTTATGTACACGTTTTTCTTGTTGGTAGGTATTTAAATATTTACTTTAAAAATATTCATTTACAGGATTTAAAGAGATAAACAACCCAGCACGACAAGTATGGATAGGGGGCGAGACGGAAGCTTTGATAAGATTGCAATGTCATTTAGAACGGAAAGCATTCATTGCATCTTACGGAAAACCAAAAATGACACCACAATCTTTAATAGCTAGCCCCACTGGTCTCGCGCCGTATTTGAAATTCGGATGCTTATCTACTAGATTGTTTTTTTCAGAACTAAATGAACTTTATAAGAAGGTATATTTTTATATATTATATAGTTAAACTTAATCTCCCATATAATGTAAACGTAAATAACATATTACATAGGTAGGACGAAATAGTACAGTGGAGCGATTGTAAATTATTAATTATTAATTATTACTTAGTAGGTATGATTAAACCTATCAAACCTCACAAAAATCAGAAGCGATTAAATATTAATGTACCCATTTTTAAATATAGGTAAAATATTTAACGTATGTACATATGGATCAAAATATATATATTATTATTAATTTATTTTTTGCTGAAATACTTATGTCATACATAAGTATTTGTATATGTACCTACTTATGTATGTAAATTACTTAAGTGTATTGGTTTTTTTTATTCGAAACGTTTAATAAACTGATGTATTAGAATCGAATTTAAATGTTCTCATATTATTCGATTGAACAATAAAATAACAATTATTTCTGCGAGAACATGTGCATATCTATAAAGATTATCATACAAAACATACCTATTTAAAAATTATTTTGGATAAGTCACACTTTTAATGGCAGTAAAGTAGGTATCTGAAATTAAATAACAAATTTGTAATTCAGTTCCCAAAAAACATTATAGTATAATATAAAGTAGTAAGTACGGGCTTATAAATTAACCATATAAAAATTGGTAGAGAACATCGCCTACTTATCATCTTAACTCACAAGTACAATTAATGATAAAACTATACTAAAAAAGTTTAAAGTATAAATACATTTTTGGAATACTGTATACTGAACCAATTCCGTAATGTCTTTTGGGTAATGCAAACTTTTGTGTTATTGACTAGTGTGAGATAATATAATGATACCTAACTACTATATTTTGTATAAAATATGTCGTTTACAATTGCTCCAGATTATAATTATCTCAGTTCACACCGTCATATTTAATACCTAGTTTTAATCTAGTATATATATTATACATGTATAGATTCGAAAATCACAACCACCGCTTTCGCTGCACGGACAACTATTGTGGCGAGATTTCTTTTACTGTGCGTCCACCAACAATCCAAACTTCGATCGAATGGTCGGAAATCCGATTTGCGTGCAAATACCGTGGGATAAAAATCCTCGAGCTCTGTCCAAGTGGGCGAACGTAAATAATATTCACGCGTATTTCTATATAAGCGAGCATATTGTGGTTCGTGATGATTGACGTACAGTATAATACAGTAATTGAATTAATTTTATAGGGACAAACTGGTTACCCGTGGATTGATGCGATCATGATACAGCTGAGGCAAGAAGGATGGATACACTGCATAGCGAGACACGCAGTCGCATGCTTTCTCACTCGGGGTGACCTATGGCTGTCTTGGGAAGAAGGAATGAAGGTATACAAGGGAAATGAACCCCTCTGTTCATTTAATAAATGACACAATATTATATGAACTTCAATATTATTCTAGTTTTATCACGTTTTATGTACGTTGTAAATAATACGAAAAAGACTGAAAATCCTTAGGTGTTCGATGAACTATTGTTGGACGCCGATTGGTCAGTAAACGCTGGTTATTGGATGTGGTATTCGTGTTCGTCGTTTTACCAAGAGTTCATTCACTGCTATTGTCCAGTTAGGTTCGGTCGAAAAGTAGATCCGAACGGTGATTATATAAGGTAAAATACATAATATATGTATTTATAAGTAACATATTATTAATTATAATACGATATTTTCCAAAATTTATAATCGACAGTAAAAGCTATATTTTGATCAAAAAATTGTTGGAGATATCTATAATATACGATACGAGTAGTTAGTCCTTACTTATTAATTATTTTATACTCAGTTTATAATATTATTATTATTATGACAAATATATAATTATAATACATAGCTATTTAAACTTTATTATACTGATTATTTTACCTGTTTGATGTATCTTATCGTAAAGATCGACTTATGAATGATAAAAATGTATTCTGTAGTTATTACTATTATTAGAAACGTTATTGTTAAAAAAAATTGACCATATCTATACTCTATAGCACTATAGGGTCGTAGTGTGAATTCGACGGTTTAATTTTTAAAAAACATTTATTTTTATAGAAGATACATTCCAGCATTGAATAATATGCCTAATCAATATATCCATGAGCCATGGTTAGCTCCCGAGTCCATTCAATTTACTGCGAATTGTATAATTGGCATTGATTACCCATTACCAATTGTAAATCATGTCAATGCTTCTAAAATCAATCTCGAGCGAATGAAACTGGCGTATCAGCAGCTGTCTAACTGTCAGCCACAGTTAGAAAATGGTAAATTAATTCTAATCTCTTCGTTAAGAAGATAAATGAAACATTGCACACATATAAAAATAATTAGTCATAATATTTTATTAAAAATGTAAAATTATTTAAGTAATTAATAACATGAATGTATTAATTGTATAATACTTGTATAAAAATATTTATTTTAAGAATTATATAGGTATTGACGTATTGTAATGACAAGATAGACAATATACTTATTTTTTTTAATAATTAAGTATTAAAAGTTATTAAATACTACAAAAACCCGTAGGGCTGTAGATGCAATTTCTGTGCGTTGGAACAATCATGTTAAAGCTAGCTGGTAGGAATTAATTATATAACATTTCTAAGATTTTTGTTAATTTGAATTTTATCATTATAAGTTATTTTTGTTAACATAATAATATATAACCATATAGGTATGATACATAGTATAGACTATAGATAATACTGATAATAGGTAGGTACTCAGGTACCTCTGAGCTATTATTTTACTCTAAATTTAATAAAAAGCCTGTGTTTTATATTCATTTAATAATCATTTTTTAACACATCAATTTATTTAAGCATACCTCTTATATAGTTTTCTTTTATACATTTTATATTTTATACATTAAATATAATAAAAATTATAGGTATACAACAACTTAAATTGATATTAGATATTGATATTGATAAATGTTTAGTATCATCATGTATAATATTAATACTTTTTATTAGTATTATAATACTATAGAACATGATAGGTATATTTTAAATTGTAATTTATTTTTTTAATGACTGAATCCTTATAACATTATACTGTTATTATATATTACTATAATATACATGTTAGGTGTATAATATATAACAGAATTTATAAATATATAATATTGTAATTTATAATATGTAACTTATTTCGGCGTTTGTTTATTCGCATTTTACACCTATAATATAAATCATTAAATTTTATTCCAAATCAAACATCGGGTATAATATATTTATTAAAACATGTTATAAGTCGTGTAAATAGCAAAATAAATTATAAAATTACTATCTATGTTGATATATATTGTTAGGTAATATGAAAACTAATTATAAATCGAAACTTTTTTTTTTGAAAATCTTACATTATTGAATATTGAATAATAATATTATAACTATTTGTATTTATAAACTATAATAGGTAGTATAATGTATAAAGCTAACAAAATTATTACCCTATATTTTTAACTATAATTTATAAATACACCTTTACACTAATTATTAAGAGATAAAAATGAAAAAAGAACATGTTAAAGGATTTTAAATCTAATATAATTATACTTTTTAATTGTTATCATTATCATTTTTATTCTGATCATAAAAATATATATAATTAATGTAAAATATTATTTAGTATTGTAAGACGTTTTAATTGCCGGGTGTATTACTATTACCTATGTTATGACATAAAGAACTTGGTATAACAATTGTAAAATTTTTATCTTATAAATTATTATTATTTCCTAAAATATTTTAATATTTTATTCTTTATAAAAACTAAATTGTGTGTTACGAACCTTAACTTATAGTTTTCACATAGAGTTTAATAAAAGCAGATTGAAAAGAAAATCCTCATATTCAGCGAGAAATTGTAAGTAAATAATAATTATAAGTACTTTTAAAATTTTTAAATTGCCTCTATCTTTTTTTTAATTTTGCAAAATCTCATATGAGGTTATTTTTTCCGTAGTTATTTTTCACGATACAATACGAAACACATACGACCATCAATCATGTACGCCAGGGTCGCTGTCATTGGTGTGTTCAGTGTTGTACAAATGTACAACTATAAGTTGTGTAGTCATTCGATCAAAGTCGTTTAGGTTTCCTTTGTCTCTAGTGTCTAGATGGATTTTTGCTTGTGTTATTTCGATTGACGATCGTTTGTCTATTCAGTAGGTATAGTATATTAGTTAATGTAATATTATGTATGCGTTAATCCAGGTTTGTTAATTTGTTATATATTTTAAGGTTTTTGTAATTAAATTTGATATACTAATCATAAAAACAGTTAAAAAAAACAGCTAATATATAAATGCTAAGTGACAAATTGACACAGATATTTTGATTTTTACATTTGAACTGCAATTTGTGTATCGTATTTTAAAAATATCATATATTTATGTAGTAATGCAAAGTAGGTAGTTAAACTTATAATAAATTTATCATAAATTTAGTCTATTTCAGATATTTTAATAATTAACTTTATAGCTACTTATTGGTTCCTTGGTCGATACCGTATTTATTATTTATGGGTATTTTAATCTAGATGATTTTCATTTATAAGGTATTAATAAAATAACAATTTAAATACCTAATTTAATGTTATAGTATACTAACAAACAAAAAAAAATAAAATAAAATATCATGTTTCAATTTTTCATTGTATAATTTAAAATTGAAAATGAATATTATTTGTAGCAAATTATTCTTTAGTGGTGGTGTTATCTGATGGCAGAATAAACCTGTGGTACCTAATACATTATTTTGTCGAACACAGTTGCCTTTTGTGTCTTGTGTTCTTTATCTCCAAAGAAATTCAGAAAGTCAAACATATTGACTTATCAGTTTCAGTATATTTTGTTCCTCGTTTTTTACCAACTTTCAATCACTCGGTAATCTACATTATGTGATTTGACGTTTCACATTCGTACAGTTTTGCAAAATATATTTACTATAAATTTTGTCACGATATCAATATACCATATATATATATATATAATTACATTATTATATTCTAAATATTAAAACAAACAATCTAATTAGATATTAAGTTATATTATTGAAAATAAATCATTATAAAACAAATACCCATTAATAAATGTACAAAGTACAATGATATAAATATTAATGTAATATTTACATTAAAATGACCTTTAATCATAATAATAATTATAAAATTATTTTTAATTAACTATGATACATTAGAGACGATAAGACATTTGAAAAAGTAGCATAAACCGCCCTTCCACACAGCTCATCGTGGACAGTCTTCCGACGTGCACTTGGACATGTATCGTTCGTAGCCAACACAGGTTTACAGTATCCAAAAGGTCATAGTTGGTTTACATGCCGTTCAAATCGTCTCTACGCCGTTGTCACTGACTTTGACTAAAAATAAAGTGTAAATTTATTCTCAAGTATATGATTAATATTTTCCTCTATACATTCCTGAAGCTCTGAATTTCTTTCATCTTCGGTTCATCGTAAAGCGAATTTAGAGTTATTATTCGCGAAAGGTAAGAAATTATATCATAAGACTATTTTTTTAAATTGGAAAATTAAAAGAGCACTACGCCGAAGCTAACAAAAAACGTGTTTAAATAATACAATCACAGAAACTTATTTAAGTAAATTACGAAAAAACTATGAAATACTCAAATTTTTTTAAAACATTGAAAAATAAGGATTTTTAACAAAAAAAAGGGTCTCTGCTAATGTAGAAGTGTTCCATAATTTTATGTGCCTTTTAATTATACAGGTTTTGACTATTATCTAGCCATATTTGCTATCTACAGTTTGTATCTACCTATAATTTTGTTAACTTGTAAATATAGTTATAATAATTATAATATTAGCAGTACCTATATTATATGTCGTTAAAAAGTGTTATTTTTTCTACCTGAAGTTAATTAAAATTCAAAAAAAGTTCAAATGTTTTCGTTATTATTTTGATTAAAATTTAAATGCTTAAAAAAAATTATAAGAAATAGGTCATAGGTATCTTATGCAGTTATGCATTATGCAACAGAGTTTTATTTTATTATACCAATACATAATAATATATACCAATATTAAATTTGTAATGTTTTCGTTTTCAGTCTCAAGATGGAAATTTTTGTAATAACATTAAATGGCAAAACCATCACTTTAATAGTACAACAGTCAGATACTATTGAAAATGTGAAAATTAAAATTCACGAAAGAGAAGGAATCCCAATAAACTTCCAGCGACTTCTTTTTGGTGGGCGACGATTATATGATGATAATCGTACATTATCTGACTATAATATTCAAAAACATTCAACACTACATTTGGTATTCCGTCTCCTTGGTGGAATGTAAATCTTTGTGAAAACATCAGAATCTCATCTGACCAACAGCAATTAAACTTGTCAAAAAACAATAAAAAGGTCATATTAAAGTCAATCCTTTCTTGACACTACACCTTCGAGGGAGTTTCGAATGATATAGTGTTTTTTACTATACATTATACAAACATTCACAATTAATACCAACAATGATATATTAATTTTTATTGTTGTTGTCATACTATAAACTCACGGAATCAACATTTTATAATTTTAATATAGGTTACCACATATTTTTTCTTATACTTATTGACTTTTTTATAAAAATATTATTTTCAATGTTGGACAAAAATTGTTAAATTTTAAATTTGCTTTTGTTTACTTGCTACCTCCTTTTTACATCATCGTTACATTATATATATTATATTCATATAACTGCATTTTTTCAAAAATAAAAAAATCCATTATTTATTTTCCTAATTTAAAATTTTAATATTAGCCATTTTTAAGTCCTTTAATTAGCATTGTCTGAAATATATATGTGTGCGTGTGTATGTGTGTGTGTGTATGTGTGTGTGTGTGTTTATGCTATTTCACTTGCATTAAAATTTGAATGTAATAATTAATATATTCCTAAAGAATTAATCTTTCTAATTTATCATATCATAGATATATAGGTTTTATAGTAAAATCCAATGATTGTTCATGTTATATTATATGGATATTAGATATTAGAGGTTAGATAAAAATTATTGATGTTGTATTTTTAAAAGAGACACTTCAATATAGTGGCACAATAGGATAGATGAATTCTTACGTAAATAAGATATTTATTACCTCTACAATTTATAATTGAATAGATAATTTATATAAATCTTCAATGGGTTAATGTCTATACCTATTTCAATTTTTTTACTTGTGCATTTGGTACGTATCTACATTCTACTTAAATCAATTTGTACACTTTTTCGTGGATACAATTATAGTATTCCAATTTTAGATGAATAATTTTTACGTATTTTTTTCCTATTAATAAGATAATATTTTACAGGATAGCTAAACATTATTGAATATAATATAAGAATATAACATTTGAGATTCATAATGATGAGTGATTGAAAAATTAAAATATAAACATTTTTTTTAAAGTAAATTAATAATCAAAAAGTTTTTCTCTATATATTTATATATGTACGGCAATAATACAAGTACTAGTACTAGTAAAACCTAGGATATACAAAATATCATGATCTAATCCCGAATGGTTTTTGTAGCTTACAAACAAGATTTGATAAATCTTATGATAAAAAACCAACGTTGGTGAAAGTCCGAAATTTGTTTACTAATTATGTGATATTTTTTCCCCTTGCTTTTTAATCGTAAAAACTGGATATGAATGACATTTGATTTTATAAAAAATTTATTGGTAATGATTTTACGCCAACTAAAAATAACCATAATGAGGGCATGAGACTGTTATGTAGTATACGGTCTACCGCAATTAAATAAATAAAAATAAAAAATTATATCAAAATATAGTTTATATAGTATATCATTTCACCAAAAATTAAATTAATAATTAAAAAAAAAAAAAAAAATTAGTAAAATATAGTAATTATTGGTTATACATTTTAGGTAATGTTTATAAATTGTTATCAACAATATGGAATATTATGTTGTTTGTTACTCAAAGTACACACTATTCTAAATATTTAACGTAGGTATACATATAGATCAAAATATACATTATTAGTTTATTATTTTTTGAAATAAGTAAGTAAATTTTTTATTTATTTATTTAAAACGTGTAATTAATCGACTTATTAGGGTCAATTGTTCTCATATTATTCGATTGAACAATAAAACATTAATTTCTGGAAGAACGTGTGTATTTATAGGTATTCTATTCACATAATGACGATTATCATACAAAAGATACCTATTTAAAAATTATTTTGGATATGCCATATGCCACTGTTTTAGTAACAGTAAATTAGGTAGCTGAATTAAAAAAAATATATTTCTAGTTATAAATTTAAGGTACTGAAAAAACAGCACATTATCCATTGTAAATAGATAATACAGAGTTTCCTAAAAACCACATAAATATTTAACTATTATTCAATTGTAGAAATAAAACTAGGTATTACAAATGATAGTAGTTATTTTTATTAAGAAATGTAGTTACAATAGACAATTTTTCTATATTAAAAAGTTAAATAAAAATTAACTCAACTAATTAATACCCATCTTTGTTATATTATTCTATATACAATATACATAAAATTATTGTTGTAAAATAAATTGTAATCAAATAAAATTTGAAAATTAAAAACTAAAATAATACATAAACAAGTATAAAAATTAAGAAATCAGCGTCATCTGATTTCTTAATAATTAATTTTTGTTGAAAGTGTTGCTTTGAATTTTTCCATTCCAAAACAGAAAGGGTGAAATATATATATTAGGGAGTTGACAGTGTTTTTGGTTTTCCTTTTTTTAACCTCATTAATATAAGTATAACAACCAAGCCCGCTGAAAATTAAATAAAAATTATTTTTATACATTTGATATGATATTGTCCACAATTAGAATAAAATATATTATTTGTTTACTTACAAAAATTAAACATCGCCAAAGTCATGAATGGCAACTCGCAACTGATCTTATCTAATACAGGTATAATTAAATTTCCGAAAACAACTCCAATTCTACCAAACATAATGACCATGTTTACCGCCATACCTCTAAAAAAATATATAACTGATAATTATTAAATATATAATGCTATAGGTAATAATGTAAATAATATAATAGCTTATGTAAAAACTTTATTATTATAATATAATTATATACATTTCATAAAAGCAATACTAATCAGCATCTACTCTAGTGATCTATTGGCTTTTTTTAAGCAATAGTGTAATGAAGTTTTCATCTATTTATCCAGATCAAATATCTGAACATCATATTATTATTGTTTACAGTTTACCAAACACGCATATTAAGACGTATATATTATTATCATATTTATTATATTTATATAGAGCTGGGAATATTGTGTTTTAACTAACTTCAAATACGGATGCATTTATTTCCTAAAAAAATTACGATATAATAAAGCTTTAATAATATGCGTTTTTTAATTTTAAATCGTTTCTTATTTTTTTAGTATATTAATTAATTTGAGAAAAATGTTTTTTGATTTTCTTATAATAAACTGTTTTTAATATAGTATACTTATATTTATTTACATTAATATAGTACTTATGAGTTATTGCGATTGATTATTAACAATATATTTAGTGGGTTTTTTTTCTTTTTTACAAAAATAGTTGTTATGGAATCAATTTTTTTTTAAAATTATTCTATTAGAAAAAATCAAATCATTATTATTCATAAGTGATTTTATAACCAGTTTTTATTATTTAAATTTTTTTTTGCATACAATTTGAGTAGATATATGAATATACATTAATACAATTAATTTAATTTGATTACTAGAGTAACGCAGATGAAGTAATATATTATGAAGGAAGTATAGTCTGCAATATTTAATACTACACCCACATCGTTTCGCAGTGGTAGATACAGGGGGGGGCGGTCGGGGCGATAGGTTAGGGGCGATCGCCCCCCCCCCCCCCGTTCTCTCAAAAAAGAAAATAGTTTGAAGTCCTTGATTTTAGTTTTTGACGTAATTATACTTCAAGGGTAACAAAATTATAGTGATATATTTTCTTATTACTAATACTATAAAAAATATTTTTTTTTTGTTCTATACGAGACTGTGGAAAGTAACATATATTATGTATGTATCTAAATAAATACTTTATCAAAATTATAATGTGTGCCCTTTAAAAATCGTCCTCCCGCTGTTAAATTGGTCTGGATCCGCCCCTGTCGTCTTGTGATAAACAAAATTTCTTTGATTATGTATGATAACATTTATTTATTTATTTATATATTATTATATATTAACGGACGAAGCCCTATACAACAATTTAAACAAAGAACAATTTAAAATTTAGATAATATATATAAGTTTAAACATGATAATAATTCAATAATAATATGTTATAGGTAAGATAGAAGAAATAACATTTAAATGCTGGACATTAATTTTTTCGTTTATAATGTTTAAGTTTAATAATCTCATGGCGTGTACAAAGAAACGATTACATTATTTGCAAAAATAATTGTTGCATGTAATCATAAAACCGATTATAGTAAACACGTAAGTATACTGAACTTAAATACCTACTAGATTGTTTAGTTAATTTTTATTTTACAATGTATGAATTAAATTATTTAATTTAACGTTTACCTTAGTGTGGTAGGGACAGCCGAAGCCATAATACTAATTACTAGAGTCGTATTGATGTTCATTATGGCTACGTAAACAGCTGATAAAGTTAAGGTGACAATTCCATTTGTCCACGGAAATATTGAAATACCAAGTCCACCCATCACTGAAAAAATTACTGAAAACCAAATTGATATATTAGTCGAGCCATACATTTATATTTCAATTATTTCATTCATACTTGCCACATGCATTATTAAATAGGAACATAATTTACATGTTATTATAAAGTGATAAATTATAATTATTATTATTGTTAAAAATAACTCCTTGAACATCGATAATTTAGTGATTATAATAATTTATAGGTACCGAATTCTTATATAAAATATATTTATAATTATCTTATTCAATATTTAGATTACATTTAATCCTGTATAATAATAATATATAGTATACACTTACTATATAAGTAATTTTTATCTATGTATTTTGTAATGTATATGGCGACCCAGAACATACTAAAAACTGCTGATCCAACAATCATAGATTTGATGTAGATTTCTGGATCAACTAAAGCGAGTGTCTGAAATATTCAATATTTTTTGCATTTAAAAATAAAAAATAAAACTAATTACGAGTACAGCTGTAGTAGTTACTTACTCCTCTACAATCTGCAGTGTAAGTAACATTAGTTGAAGTCCTGGATTCACATACTGAAAACGAATGATCGCTTTTAGTGGCAATAATTGTTGCGTACATATTCGGCAGTCTTAATCGAAAGGTGTTCAATCTGTGTAGTGTATTTAATCAAGATACGTTGGTAAGCAGTATTTATAAATATAAAAAACTCAACTAACAACCAAAACTTTAAATTGTATTACAATTCCGAGAACTCGAGTCTAAATAAAGTACTAAAGTATTTATCGAAAATCAATATAATAATATATATAAATTATAATTGTACCCACAGAAAAATAATTATTGGGAACGAGAAGAGTTAAAAAATTACCTCCGTTTTACTATAAAAGTAATTATATAGATTGTTTGACAAAATAGTATTGATGTTTAATAATTAATTTTATTCTAATTTGTATTAACTAAACATTTTAAACTTACGTTAACATTGTCATGAATAACAACAAGAATGTCAATGATGATGGGGTTAAATATGGTTGCAAAAAAAAAGGTTTTATTTGGATCCACCCTTTTCTTATAAACTTTGAAACAGTTATCGATGGCATAGATTTTAAGGATTGTTCTTCTGGTAATTCTGATCTTAAAACGCTAATCTAAATAATATTTGATTTATATATTTCAGTAATTCGATAAAATTCAAATTAATTTATTAATATTTTTATATTTACAGGTATATTGAATACTTACGGGATACGATTCCGGTGGTTTGCCTGTATTTTGAGAATATATTTTACGAAATACATTTAGAGCTTCTTTATGGCGACCGACAGCCATTAGGAACTTTGGACTTTCATCCATGGTATAAACTAAAAATGCTGCTAGAAATACCATGACTGAACAAGTCATCAGGAATATTCTCCAATTATCAATAATTAGATATCCATTAAAATATTGATAATTTATATCCAATGGAATCAAGAAATAAGCCACAACTGTATAAACAATAATTACTTATTATAAAAATATTGTTACAATGAAAAATAATTAAATAAAAAAAAAACACATACGAGGCTGCAAAACAAAAGCAAAGGACGAAAATCCTCCTGCGTACAATACGATTTTATCTCGATGTTCTTTATCATAGAACTCAGACAAAAAAGTAAATGCGAGAGAATACGGGCCACATGTTCTGAAAAAATAATGTGATGCATTAATCAATAGTTTAGCTAGGATTTCGGTTGAGAGAGGCTGATGATTTGTTATACACGGGAAACTTAATTAGGATTCATCATTAATTTAATGGAGTTATCATCTCAGGTTCTCTATTTACTTTACTACATTTGATATTATGAACAAGTGACAAGTGGCATGGCGGCTCACGTACCCTTTTTTACTCGACCCACTATGCGAGAAAAAAGTCACTCAACAAACAATGCAGGACGTGATACTTGAAATTTTCAAAATGTAAAATTTTTAGAAGTTTGAGTTGCCCATCCCTTCTGGTATAATGTGTGGTGTGTTAAATTCATATAACTCATCTGTTCAAAAGAGTGAATATGAACGAATGTGTACTCACGCGACTCCGCAGAAGAATTTGAGAACGACCAACACCCAAAATCTTTGAACCAGTCCCGATAGAAACTCCATAATTCCACTCAACAGTATGCCATAGAATAACAATTTTTGTCTCCCTAGCGTATCGATGAGAAAACCCCAAACAAAAGCACTCGAAACCATACCTGTAAAAAAAAATCACTACTATGTCAACAATGCGTGAACAGTATCAGTATAATCAGTATAACTACAAATCATCACAACAATGTTTCACATAAAAACTGTATATTAAGTAATATTACGGTGCTAATATTTGATAACTAACCTACGTAAACAGCTCCGAACAGCGAGCCTTCTTCCAGAGGTGACAAATCGAAGTAACATCTTACCGCTGGCAATATAAACGACGGTGAAGTGGTACAGAATAACGAAGTCAGCGTTAAAGGTATGTACAAAACGAGCATTCTTTTATTGTAAATACCATAACCTAAAATGCATGTATCGATATAAAACAACAATGATAATAATTACCTAGATGGCTAGGTACTTTAAAATTATACATATTAAACGGATGGATGTTACTGTTTCCACCACAGCTTTTTTCCGCTAAAGACTAAAAAAGGTATACGATTTCCATTTCTGTCAGAGAACGTATTCATTAAAAAAAAAAGCTTGGTATGGATGAATTTAATTTTTAGTTAATGTACCCATGTAGTAACATAAAACGGAATAGTGTTTTCCGATTTATAAATTATCGTGAAGACTGTATACACTATACACTATACACTATACAATTATAATCATTAATCATTGATAACGAAAATAAAAATGCATCACATCTATCAAGATATTTGTAAAATACTTAGAAAAATAATAATAGGTGAGATTCAGATAATAAGCTTTTTTAGTGCCTAATTCAATTCGTTTAAATTTATCTGATAGATTTATGATTATTTATGTATTTTTTAAAAAGCTATAATTTAATTGTATTATTTAACTTTTTTTATTAGATAGATATTATTACTTGTATTATACTTTTTATAACATTTTAAAATATTTAAATTTAATGGATATATGATATTATGCAATTATAAAATGATTAATTTTTTTTTTATTTTAGTGCATACACACGTCATGATTGTTACGTTTGTACATGGTTCCCAAATAATTTTTGTCAGAACTCGGAAACGTAATTTACAAAAATACATTTTGGTAAAAATGGGAGTCGTATCTTTTTCGTTATTGGCGTAAATCAGGAAACCAGTTTTTGGCAACCTAACCTTGATTTAGGCGTTTTAAGTAATTAGTTCAATGAGGTTTTTTTTAAAAACTATTTTCGCTTAAGCCTAGCGTTTATTAAAATTCTCGTTTTTGAAATTTTTCAATATAAATATTGAAAAAGAATATTTTAAGTTAATTTACAAATAGGTTATTGTTTTTCAATAATTTTCCTTATTCTGTTCAGGATTTATTAAAATGTATTCATTTGACTATTATCCTTTTACATATTACATAAAGTATAATAACTTTTATAACATTTCTTATCTTAGTCCACATTAACACTTTGCCCTCCACTAATATTCTTATTTAAATGTTAAACAATTATAATTAATTAACCATTTGTTCGTTTTTAAATATATATACTAACATACGAAATTCCGAGAAATTAATTATATTAGATTATTAATGAGTAATATCATTAACTATTGTACCATTCAAAAATTTAAGTAAAATTTAAATTGAATAATATTATCTTCTATAAAGGACCGATAGTAATGGTTGAATAATTTCAAATTAAAAATTTTTCTAAAAATTAAAAACATTAATAAACTTAACATTTTTAGTAATCTTTATTAATAAATGATTTAATATAGTATATATCTTACCTGTATGGCTAATGGCTGTTTCGAAATCCGCCGGAGTAGGCTCAATTTTATCGATATCATCTTTTGTTCCTACAACCATTAAAACAGCTTAAATATCAATTTAAATAATACTATTATATGCTTATATTGATAATTGATCATGAAACTGAAATGGTTTTTACTTGGTTTTACTAAGACGAGTATGGTTCTGGAAGAGTCCACACGATGTGTTTTATATATATTATATGTAAAAATTTAACTAATTTGCAAACATAATATCTAGTTAATATTAGGCACACGTCATAGCAAATCAATTATCTTGTAAGAATCTTAACTTAGTTTTTTGTTTTTGTTGTTCATATAATTAGGTGATTACAGGGTCACGTACATAATCATGAAACATTGTTCGGTAATGGTTTGGTAACCTGTCATCGCTATATAATGTCTTGTTATATACTTGAAATCCAGTTAAGTATGTATTAACTTTTTATTCCTCATTAAATTGTATAATTATCAATTCGATAAATTATAATTTGATATACATGTACCTATTGCCTTAATCCCAAACAGTTAATTCTTAAATACATCGAATAACATATATTCGTAGATAATTATTGCTATAAAATTTTAGATTTTTAGCATTGTTCTACCAATTATTAGCAGATGTTTCAAAATAAGAAATTGACGCTAAGTTTATTTAAATGCGCGTGGTTAACAAGTCATACACAGTATGTACATTTGACACGCTTTGTTTTGTGTAAATATATTTAAATAATAGAGTATATAGAAACTGACATGATTTATGAATAAACACAATAATGAATTATAATTAGCTAAAGTTGGTATAGTTATATATATTTTCCAAAAATCATTTTAATCCATTTTTTGAATCTACACTTTTAAAGTAAGTTCATATTGTACTTGTGTGTATAGCTGTATTTTGCCTATTCATTTTAATGCACACTGCACAGTGTTTACTATAAAAATATTGAATAGAATAATATAAATTTTATTTATTAGCCATAACTACATGCAGAATGCGTCATTATTTTATTATATTTTACCAATACGTACACAAACTACGTCCTAACGTAAAAACATTATTTTCCTTCTCGTTTTATGCAGATATAAGACTGTCAAAAGCAACTTATTACTAAAATTGATACAATATCGTCAGCAAAACTATTCTCAACATCATCTGGTTTCAAAAATGGGAAACTTGCAACTTTCCTTAGAAATAATGGCTATTTAAATTTAATTAATAAAGATGTTTTATAATCTTTTTTAAAGTTGTCATATTTAAATTTAATTGGGATATAACTAATGTACATGTTTATAAAAATATAATTTGCTGTACGAAGGCAATTTGTATTCCCGTTTAATGGATTTTTTATTTCGAGACGTAATTCATGAACAGCTAACAAAAAATACCAGTGTCATTACCATTAGTTTAATAGTATAATTATAAGAGTAAGTAATTAAACATAATAATAATAATAATATATAGATCGCACCGGTAAACAGTATTTTACTTTACTGCTTGCACATCTATTATTGATTATCGACAATTTTAACAAAACTAAAATTGTACACGAATTTTATGAATATTGATAAAATGCTATAAAAAGTTATTTTTTCTATAATAACTTAATACCAAAATTGTGTACAATATTTTGTTAGTAATATAAAATTTTCGAATATTAAGTATATTTATTATATATTATCAATATTTGAATATTAGACGAATAAAATATGCAGTGGGTACTGGGTACCTTTTACAAGAAAAATAAATAACTGCAACACAATTTTAAAATTTAAAAGCAAAATTAGAAAAATTTTCTTAACCCTTTATTCAGAATTAAGCTGGTACCTTAACGTAGTTTTGGTGAGATTGAATTTGTTTATTGTTTTGTATGCTATTAACACATATCAAGTTCTATAGAAAATCATTATGAATATAACCAAAAAATTTCAAATTTCTTTTTTCTTTCATGTTCTTTGTATTTGGTCTATTATTGTTTTAAAATATTCCATTTTTCATATATTCTTAAATCCGCGACAATATTATATACTAAATACCTAATAAATAAATTTATTTCACCAGTAATAATTATATTATAATAATTGTCTATACACAATAAAATTATTAAAATTATTTGAATAATTTAACACCAATTTATTCACCTAACCTAACTTAACAATTATTGATAGTATTCCAGTATATATTGTTATAAAGTTATAAACTATGTGTGGTCATTGTCTTTTTTTTCAAAAATGCGATCAACCCACTGAAATTATTAATACTAATTTAAATTTATAAGATGAACTATATTTAGAAGTACATGTTGATCCACTCGTATTCTTTACTCGGTATCCTTTTTCGTACAGGTGCAATGACTTAACATTGAATAAAAATTTAAGTATTTTAAAATTTTAACACGCCCAATACAATAGTCTACTTAATGACTAAGTTTACTCGAAAATCAAAACCTTCTATACAGCAAAGAATTCTGTTTTAAATTAAACTGTTTTTTTTTCTTAAATTATACAAGTAGAGGATTACATTAAAATTATAAACGAGATGAAATTTGATAAGTAGAAAATAATTTGCCCATATTTGACTTATGAAATATTTAATTTATACAGAAAAACAATGTCTCAAAAGAAAGTATATTATACATTTTTTTTATGCCTTAATTCGAAAACATAATATTATAATATAATTTAAAAAAATTGTTTCTTACCTTTTTCACATATTTTCTTGTCATCTTCGCGGAATTCATTACTGTCTTTAATATCATTTTCCAATTGCAAAATCATGATTTGGGTAGTGCCTGGCCTCCCAATACACACATATTATAAACAAATATTTTATTCCCGAGGAATTACAATAAATATTTCAAATACCGACCGTTTTCACTGTTAAGCAAACTGACAAAGGTGTAAATAAAACATGTACGTAATTTCTGTACATTTATGAAAACATGACAATATTATATTAATAAACATTTATAATACGGGAATATACAACATATTATTATTTGTAGGGAGTGCAGATATAAATTTCATAATATCATACTATTTTAATTTTTTAACTTTACAGCCCATGCCATTCGGTCGGTACTTATTGTATAAGACAAAAATAAATTACCTACTTGTTTTCGTAAGACATGTTTTACACGACCTAAATCACTATAGGTATAGAGTAGTCATAATAATCACGTGGAAATGCATGAAGTCTAAAACGAAAAGTCGTTGATCCATTCATCGGTGGTCACGACTATAATATTACAGAAGTGTATCATCATCGCTGCTCTTTGCAATCTGTTGATATTATAGTAACATAACGAGCCAACCGTTTAACCGAACAATAAATAATTATAAAATCATAATCACTCATATACTATTACGTGTCATGTGACAATATATAAATAACAAACGATAGACGATACCTAAATATTATCAATTAGACCGTCCAATGACTTAACTTCCAGTTATCGAATCTATATTATGTAATTATAATTAATATTAGATATATAAAAAGGCTTTAAAAAAAAATTTGACACGAAGCACTTTTATTAAAAACTGCTATATTATAGTATTATTGTTTATTTAAATAAATTCACATCAGTTTTATACACAACAAAGTAAACATATATAAGCGCAACACCTCAAGCAGCGTCTTCCTTTAAACTGAAAAAATTTCAAACATATAAAGTATATTTAATAGACATATTAAATAGATATATATAGATATATTGAGTGATTAGTTATAATGACACCGCCATCCCCCGCCAACGTATAACGTATAATTTACAAAATACTTTACTACGTCGTATAATTAAAATTATCGTTCTAATTATTAAGTATAATTTGTAGTCTTTATTCATTGATACGATTTTAACTTTAATTTAAAAAATAAATAAAATTTCAATAAAACTGCCTTTAACGAAACGTATATTATACACAAACTAAAAATAATAATAATAAATCAATTAATCCAACTCTTTCAAAGTAATTTTGAATAATTGAATATAGTCAATTGAAATAGAACCATCAATGTTTTTTATAAGTTTAAATTTCTATTCTTCTAATATTTACTAATTACTTGATAAGTATTTATATCATTACAGTATATACGGTGATAATAGATTATAATATAAAGTAAGATTTAACAAATTTTAGCTTGAATCAATTAAAACGTTAAGTTCAGGCAGAAACACTATATTTTTTATTATAATTAATCTCTTAATACAAAATTGGTTAGAATTTAATATTGCTGCGTACAAATGGGGTTCAAGGTCCCATCATTAATTTGTTATCGGTTAAAACTTAAGAAGATGTCAGCCGCATTATTTTTTCCTCTATCTGGCTCACGCATAATATAAACAAAACGCATTTGCTCAAAATTATTTTATTTTTTGTTTTTGTATAACTTTAAAGTAAAATTACTAATTAAAAGTAATAGATAATAATACATTTTCAGGATATTTTTTATACCAATATATCTAAATGTTTTTTCAAAATATGGATGGTATCAGAGTTGACGAAATATTCAATGGTGATGAAACAGAATTATTTTACAAACGAACACTATCTAAATATAGTAAATAACTATATGAATTTATATTTTCGTAATTTCACTTTTCATTTTTTATTTATTATTTCCATTTTAAAAGTTTTAATAATATGTATAATTGAATAATAATAAAAATATATTATTAGCATAGACAAATTATTAATTATAAGTAGGTGTCTATAATGACAAATAATAATTGGTTTTCATAAAATTAATTCGAAATTGATACGGTTTTTAGAATTTAGTGCTCTTATAAAATTATAACTATAAATATAAATGTTTATAAATTGTTAAGTGAGATTTCCGTTTAGTATAGTCATTTAGGTCCTGAAACTGATTGTATTACGACACACTTTGAATATAGATATAGGTACAGCAAGAAAATTAAAGCGTGTAAACAACTTTTACTGTAACTTAAAAAAAAAATCATTAATAATATTTTGTTTTAATACAAATGTATAAATAACCTATGACCATAATAAATAAAAAATTGAAGTATCTATTCTTTATTTGTATTGATGCATCTTAAAAATAATTAACACACCATGTAAAAACTTGGATTTGTGGTAAAATAGTCATTTTTTCCACTCAGGATAATTTTTTGAATGCAATTAATGATTTAACATTGAATTTAAATGTAACACATCTTACACATCCATTATAGTGATTTACTAAACAAATACATTCTAAACATTCTTTACCGAACAAAAAATATATTGGTTTCTTAGCCCCACCCCCCCAAAAAAAAGGGTTATCTAAATTATTCAATCAAATTTTTCAGATAGTAAGTATAATTAGTGAATATTATTATTTACATATTTATTATGTACTAAAATAATATTAAATTTAAACACATTTGAACAACTTCTTTAAAAATAAGGATGATAATCCTACAATTTGGTTAAATTATATTACGTGGCACCAATGAAGTTTATTTTTATTCACATTATTTTTGAAAAACATAATACATATATTGCGGGAAGGGGGCTAATCTCCCTTAGCTCATCCACTTCCATTTGACCACCTCTGCGACAATACTACATTATCACTATCCAAAATTAATTTAGTTGAGCACTTTAAAAAAATATTATTCAAATTTTAATTCTTATGTAGCAGGAATTAATATCAACCTTGATCATTTTTGAATAGTTTTATATAAAATTATTTATCATTCCCATAGTATTCTTATTCCTTTTTCTACATAATATTACAATAACGCTACTATTCCATATTAATACGAGTGATATGAGTCTTTGTTTCTTAATAAATCGATTAAATAATATTATAATAAATATTTCTGATTATTCAATTATAGTTAAATTAAAATTATGTATACGATAAACATTATATTAAATGAAATAAATTTAAATGATCTAAAAGATTAAAAATAAACTTTTTGTTTTAGTTAAATTCCAAATACATCATTTTTTGTTAAATTATATTATTGTGTCACATACATTTTACTTTTCTAGTGAAAAAATAAAGACACATTCAAAATGTAGTATTTCACATTGCCTAAAATAACCTCTAAAATTATTATATAATTATAGGTTCAAATAATTTCAGCTTATAATTACGAGTTCGTTGTAGGTTCATATTTTCCTATTTATCGCCAAGGTTAGGTTAGGTTACAATTTATGCTATATAGTAAAACGTCCTTAAGATACCCAATGCCGGCTAATTATTTTAAGGGGCAAAATTAAAGCAATTTTGATCACAGTAATACAATTTTATGAAACCAACAGTAAAAATTACAATATGCGTAAATAGTTGCCAACTTGTTGTACCTGGATATTTTTTACAATTTCTTTTTTTTATTATTTTTTTTATTGATAACAAAATTCTATAATAGGTGTCAATTATCAGTCATATTTAACTCTAAAAATCTTAGATGAATTTTAAGTATATATTTAATAGAAAAAAATGTGTTTAAAAGCGAGTCTTAGTAAGATTATTATCTATCCAATAAATGTACGAGCATAATAATGTAATTTAAATGTTTAAAACGTAAATAGAAAAAAAAATTTTAATATGTATACGATTATCACACCAATTTCTTTAAAAAAAAATAACTTTAGGTAGTTTAGCTGAGTATAAATATAAATTTATTGTATTATATATTAAATTACATATTACTTTAATAAGTTAAAACTATTATATTTAAATATATCGAACGATTCGCTTAATGACTTTAATTGAAAATTAAAATAATAATTATTTATTAAGTAGCTGTGGACAGAATGAATTATTGAATTAATATAATTATATCTATAACTATTAATAATCATTATATTGATAATAGTTATTGTTGTTAATAATAATAATTTTAAAGATAGGAATTCAGAGTTTCCTTTGTATTATATATTTTGATGTTTCGCATTTCTATAATATTATTGCAAAGTGCTATGTGTAATAGGTCCAGTTACCTGCGATAATAAGTTACAACATGGTAGTTTAGTGCATAATACTTTGACTCTATAAATTTTTTTTTATAAAAGTTCTAAGTGAATTTAGCTTTTAATTTTTAAGTAAACTATTAATAACTAATATAATATTATACAAGGTTATTATCCAAGCATGTGCACTCTCCGTTTTATTCTTAAATAATTAATTCAAACTCTAATTTTTTGAATTTTTAAGTTTATCTACTTAAGTATCATATTTTCAAATACTCAGATTTTTATATAATTTAATTAAGGTACTTCCTGACCCCTGTAACGATACCTATATATTTTTCCAAACAAAATATAAGAACCACACTTTTTTGTTTGATTTGTGCAGTCGTGCAAATGATTTTATTTGTATAAACTTAAGTTATAATTTTTGATAAGAATTAGTAGTTGTCTTAAAATTGTAAACACACCTTAAAATTAGAAATGTTGTCTCCTCCACAAGCCTAGACTTTTGGAGACAACCATTTAAAATTTTTTTTTTTTTTTTACTTGTATAATGTTTGTAAATTTTTTTCTTAAATGCAATAAAGTTATTATTATTATTATTATTATTATTAATTAGTGGACAGTAGTGGGACGAATTTGTTTACTAGATAATTTTAGTTGCACCACCCCAGAACCTGATTTAAGAGGGGCAAACCGAGGCATTTGCTCAGGAAATCTTGGTCAAAGGACGCAAAATTACCAAATAACAGTGGCATAATAGAGGGGCTGAATTATGAGAGAGCGCTAATTTTATACTTTGCCCCGGGTAAAAAATATGCTAGATCCGGCTTATACCACCCAAATATTTTATTTTCTCGTTATTATGGAAAGGTGGTACATTTAAAAAATGAATATGAAATATGAATATATAATCAGAAATGTATGTCATTCAAAAAAGTGAAAAAATTAAAAAATTATTACGATAAAAATATTAAAATATACATGTATGTATTAATTAATGTTATTTTCTTTGACTGGAAATTATGTAAGAAAAATATTTTCAAAAACGTTAATAGATTTTTAAATAACGAGTGTAGTTTATGATAATAGAAACACCCATTATATTACTTTCGACTGTTTAATTATTTGAACGACACCGGTTGATGAACGGATTGGACCAAGTAAAATAACATTGTAAAGCCAAAAAAAAAAAATAAATTAATAATTGGAACACTTATACTAACGTTATTCAAAAAGAACTTGTGATCACTATTCACTGGGATATGTAGAAACTTTTTGAAACATATACCATAATATACGTCCCAGTAATATTCTAAGGGTTAAACAGTACCTACCTATTATTAATCTTAATGACTAAAATAAGCCTAATAATTTGAAGTATTTGTCTTCGATACCATTATTGTTGTTATCGTAATGCAGTCGTCAAAACAACATAAAAAAATATATATGTAAACACACAAATCAATATTTTAAATTTTATTTAAACATTCGTGCACAATTATTATTGATCGTAGTACATACTTTTTTTTATATATAAAAAGTAATAAACAATATAATATAAAGGAATTTTTAATGATTAAAACAATTTTTTTAGATTATTTGAACCACGTCGTCCTCCGGCCTCTAGGTAATAATTCTAAATATTTCTTAAATTAAGTTAAATTTAAAAATGTAATATTGATTACAACCCAGTCGAATAAAAACGCATGTCAAAGTTCGCTGTCTTATCACATTATATATTAAAGAGTGGACGCGGACGTTTACTACGATACGACGTATATATAGGACGTATATTACTATACGTATAGGCGCCCGCAGATATTTTTCTAGGAGGGGGCAATGTTAGGATTTGTTATATAGTAAATAGTTATTTATCTTAAAACATTAAATTTAAAAAATATTTTTGAAAAGCCAGGGAGGGGGCAAATGCCCAAGCTTGGCCCCCCTCCGGGCGCCTATGTAGACGGTCGTCCAATATTGCGACTGTGATACGTTATAGATACGTTTAGTGGCCTATCCACGGCGCCGTGTAATCGTAGTTTAACCATATTTTGTATTCTGTGGTTTTACGATTGAAACGTGTCGGAAGAAAAACGAATGTCGTCGAATAGTATTATATTTCGTATTATCCGGCGGACGGTCGACGATTACAACCATAGTGGTAACTGCAGGTGGTTTTGACTACTTATTGGTGACAATGCGTAAAAACCACAGATATCTGTGGTAAAAACCGATCTCGTACAATGACAACAAGAGCGTGCGTCACTGACCACTGTGTTCGACGACTGTAGTAGTAGTTCGCTGCGTCGCAGAAACGATCACCCGATAAGGCATAAGCACCGTACGTAAATAGTGTTATCTACGACTTGGGTTTCCGACGGTGATTTACGAGTCTGATATCTGATATCCGATTCCACTCAAAAACGGTTTTTACTTTTTACAAAATTTAATAATATTATACGCCATTATTATGTTAACACACTAAAAATACCAATTTTCTTATAACTCAATAGAAATAACAATAATCGAAATATAAACAAATTTAATTCCGTCCGAACTCTGACAATAACGCGGTACGAATGGTTTCATCATAGGGGCCTCCGACCACGATGATCATTTGTACGTCTTTGTTTCCTCTTTATGGCCATCTCTCTATGTTACATATTAAACAGTAGTGAGTTGTTAAAATAATATAATAAATAATAATAGTAATAATAATAATAAAATCCAATCGGAACAGATTAGATTAGACCGTTACCGTTGTTCGAGGACGTATTTTTGGTATTAGTCGACTTCTAAAACATTCATCATTGGCGTTTCCCCGTCACGGTCATATTCGTTTGTCGTTACAAATCGGCGCTCGGTAATGTGAGGTAAGTAGCTAGTAGGTGTCTTATGATTATTTTTTTTATGTTTTATAATATATTAATTTACATTATTGAAATTCTGTGCAATAATACAGTTGTCTGTCTTGTACATATTGTGAATGATTTAACGTTTTGGTTTTTTATTTTTGTTGCAGACGAATTGTGTGCAATGTCGCTTTTCATTGTTGTCACGTAAGATCGTAACCGTAAATATAATAGGCATACTAGTATAGTGGTACCGCTGCATACAAAACGAAACCATGAGTTCCCAATACTCGACACTTGTAAGCAATTATTTTGTTATTCATTGCCTGTAAAAAATATTAATCAATACCTGTTTCTCCCCAGATTGGTTTGATCTTTGTTTTTAACCTGATTATTGGGCCGGGTTCACTGACATTGCCTGGTGTTGTTCAAGAATCAGGATGGCTTTTGAGTAGTTTATTTATTGCTATTTTGGCTTTCTTAAGGTAATACAATGGTTTCTAATTGTTATGTTTAAAACTGATTAAATAATAAGTATTTATTTTCAGTTATATTACATTCTCATTCATTATAGAAGCTATCACGATTACAAATTCTATAACACAACTTCGTAAATTACAAATGATGAAAAGTGTTACCAGGATATTGAAATCGGTAAGTAAAATATTCTGAGCTATAATTTATATTTTTACTTAGATTACCATCAAAATTGTATACAATTGAAGATCCTTACAAGACTTAGGCTATATCACCGTTTTTGCTATGAAAATTGTCTACTTTTTAATATTTTATTATTTTTTCAGCATAAAGACATGATGCCACAAGTTGCATCAGTTAACTATGACAGGATTTCAAATGCTAGCACAGATAGTTATAACAGTGAAAATGAATCGCCTATTTTCGACAATTCAGTATTACCTACAACCAGTATGCAACATACTTAATACAATTATATTTATTAATTTATAATTATACACTACACAGTAGGTATACCATTAAATGATGGACATATCATTTATAAAATTGGATTCTATTATAATAACTAATAAGCATATAAACGTTATGATAATATTGAATTACTATAGTTTATTTATTTATTATTTATTATCACTATTCAGAAAATTTGGCAATTACAAAGTCAATATTAAATTATAATATTATTCAATCAAAGTTATAAAAAATAATGAATATTTTTTGTTATTTACCCTGTTTAAGTAAATGATTAAAATAATACAAATTCTATCATATTCAAAGTTTATAAATTATTTTTTATTGTAGTATTACAATGTTAATAATAATTGTAGACAACATTTTTTTTCATACTATTTGTTTTCTCTTTTTCACCCAAACACAACATAGTAATTTGAAGGAAAACAACATAGAGCGTAGCTAATACAAAAGAAAAATCAATCCTTGTATTATTAGCTTTAATATTAAAAATATTGAAGTGAATTGATCTATTATAAAACTTACCATTAAAAATATTATTTGTGTTTGTACATTGGATTTTTTACCATCTTTACATTTTTATGCCATATGAGAATTACAAAATTCTAATATTTTACATACTCATAACCTGAATACACTTTTAAATATCCTAAAAAAAACAATAATAAACAAACCCAGATAATGTACTTAACTTAAGCTGTATAATGGGTCAATTCATTCTAGTATTACACTAGGTTGAGTCTTCTGAATGAAAATTTTGCTATGTTGCATGTGCGTTAAAGACAGAAAACAAATATTGAGTTGACTGCTCTTAATGTTTTGAATTTTTGATTAGTCATTGTTAAATGTTATATTATTATAAATTAGCTATTCCAATTGTTTTTATCTATTATTGGAATTATTCTTTTAAACAAATATTATACCTTTAATAATATACTACAACATTTATTAATTTTATTTTATTCTATTTTAGGTTCTTTAATGGACTTTCCTCCCGAATCTGTTGAATTACTTTCACTTGATAATAGGATAGAAATGGTAAAATATTATTTATTCAAATATTGTTTTTGTACATCACTTTAAAGTAATTAATAATTAATTTTTTCAGGGAGAAATGGTAACAGTACTATTGCCTCCATTTGCTAAAGTGATATTTTTCTTTTCCATCAGTGGCTATTTATTTGGTGATTTAGCAATTTACTATAAGGCAATTGGACAATCACTTGTAGACTTTACATGGTAAATTGTCCGTTTATTAATTAAAATAAATTTTTAATATTATATTGAATTTATTAAACTATTTAGCGATCACAAATTAAATAATAATTCTGCTAATAAGTCAGATTTGTGTTGGGACAATTCTTCTTATACTAAACATGAAATTTATTTAAGCTATTTGGTATGTATGCAGTTATATAATAATAATTTTACATAAATAATAGGTATTAATACTACAATAATTGTTAAAAATAGATGCTGTATATCTTTATAATAGGACCGTTCACATTTTTTAATGCCCAAAAGACTAAATACTTACAAGTTGTAAGTTTCTTAATGCGTATCATTGGTAAGTTTTATTTTACACATACAGTATATATTTTTACCTTTGGTTTTTAGTGTAATTCTTTAAAATTGATCTATTTGTATCAATTCTTTTTTTTTTTAGCTATCATTACAATGATCGTTTTAGCAACAATGCGACTGATGTCTCCAACTCAAAAGCATGGATCTCCACCAGCAGCAAACTTTATTGCTTTGCCACAATTAATAGGTGCTTCAATTTATGCATTTATGTGTCATCATTCAATCCCATCAGTGATTTCACCTATCAAAAATAAAAACAAAATATTGCTAAAAGTGGCAGCTAACTTCCTGTTAGTATACACATTGCTCATGTGTCTGTGTATGACGGGTATTTTTGCTTTCCCAAAAGTAAATGAATTGTATACCATCAATTTCACACCAACACAAGATACTGGATTATTTTATAGATTGATTGATTCAATATTAGTTCTTTTTCCTGTACTTACAATCAGTATTAGTTTTCCAGTGATTGCAATTACATTAAGAAATAATATCCAAGTAAGCACAAGATTTATTTATTTTAATTTATATTAAAAGTTTAATCCATAAATTCAACAATTATGTTGTATAATATTAATTATAAAAAATATTTGTAACATTAATATTACCAATTTGTTATTTATAATTATAAAAATGTAAAACTATAAACTACTGCATGTAAAGTTCATATAACTGTAAAGTTAATCTATTAAAAAATAATTTTTGTTTACTGATCATATATACTCATCTAAGTAATGTATATATTTTTGTCGTAGGTGATGTTTCTTCCAAGTGATGCACATTGGATCTGGAAGCGAATAGTTATACCACTGTTCTCTTTAATTACACCTGTGCTACTAGCGGCTTTTGTGGCACGCCTTGAAGTTTTGGTAAGTGCTTAATTATTTTTCAGCAATACATTTTATTAATGTACAACACACATATTTTCACAAGCGAAATCAGAATAGTTAAATTTGAGTTAAATAAAATATTTATTTACCAAATATTAAATTAACAGTTTTTAATTTAGAATACAGGTCCATATTTGTATGAGAATTTTTTAGTTATCTCAGTGAATGGGCACTGAACCAAAAAAGTTAAAAATCACTGATCTGTATTAACAAACAATATAGTTTTAGGGTATATAAATATGTGTTATAACATTTAGTGCCCTTCCACTTGATTTGTATAAATATTTACATTTATAGTAACTCATCATAATCATTAAAACAAAACATAAATACAAATTATTTCATGTATATAGTTATAGACGTTATAGTGTATTGCAGATAAAATTGCTTTCTAAATACCAATAATTATATTAGTATTTATTATTTTTATTAAAAATAATTGGTTTAATATACATGATTATCTGAATTCTCTATAACAAAAATAGTTGGGCTGTGTAGCCTTTAAAATTATAATTTTTAATTTTGCAGGTTTCGATCGTCGCTGTGTATGCTGGTACTGGTATTCAGTATGCAACCCCTGCATTATTGGTCATGGCTGCACGTGCTGAAATTCCACAACAAGTGGCTGCAATTAAGAACGATTATTGCTCACCGTTTAAGTCTAAATATTGGCCACTGTGCATTCTAATATGGACAGTGATATGTGTGATAATTTTAACCATTTCCTTGATAAGTAAAGAATTCCAATGAAAGATGGACATACGTTCATTTAAACTTGTTTCTCTTTATTATGTTTGTCTACCATTCTAACTTTTATCATATATATTTTACTAAAGAATTATTTAAGAGATATGAAGACTATGATTATTTACATCACGTTAAGTGTATACATAATATTTAACATAGTATAGACGTTGTTATTAAAAATATATTTTTTTTTCTTAATTACATTTTATATATATATAAAAAAAAAAAAAAAAAGAATTAAGCAAAAAAAAAATTGATACAATACAATATATACAATTATATATGTTTTTACTATTTAACATATAAGTTTATAACTTATGTTATTGAAATATTTATTTTATAAATTCTTGTAATTTTGTATTTGCCATGGTTACTTTGTTTATTTTGTCTCAGCAATTAATTATTGTGATGATTTTATCAAACATACCTACAATTATTGTACCAGAAAAAAATACATTTTGTTGAATTTAAAATTATTGTTATTAATTATTAGATTTGTATTTATTCTATACTTAATTTACAAACCATGACAGCAACTTTAATTCATTGAGCAGCACTCAAGTAATACCCCTTTGTATGTCTGTCGTGTAATCAAATAATTGGTAGATTAATTGGACTTGGATCTCAAAGAGTCTCTCTCTCAATATCATCTCACATAGGTGTTAATTTTACATGGACATTTAAACTATCAGCATGATTACATTCATTGAAGAAAGCTAAAATCCCACACTGCCTGCACAAGTTCTAACTTTTAAGACATAGTTGAGCATAACATGTCTCAGTGCCCTATTTATGTGAATTGAACACGTGTCACAGACTACCTGCCAATTTGCAGATTAATAATTCACCAATTCCTAATTTTCCGATTTCGATTTGGCAAAAGCCTTTCTGTCCAATAAAAAAATCATTAAATAAACTAACAGCCAACAGGTAATTCAGTAATGAAAATAATGCATATATTTTGTACGTTATTAAGTACTTAAAGCCTAAACTAGCAATAATATATTATTGGAAAAAAAAAATCGTCAACAATTTTGTTGATTCATGTTTATTAACATGAAAAAAAATACATGTTAATTTTTTTATAACGTATTAATAATGTTAAGTGTATTCCTATTATAGGTAGTAAAATTGGTTATTAGAGTTTCAACTACAAACACAAATAAGTAGGATATTAATATACCAACACCATACCTATAAAATTAAAACTTTTAATTTGTAGGTACAGTAGAAATTGTTTTAGTTAATAAATTGAATATTATTACTTATTACATTATTATATATAAATAAAAACATTTACATATTTTATATTTACGATTATATTTTTTCAAAAATTTATCACATTATAATATTTAGGTACGCACATCGAGATAGAGATTTGGGCCATCCGCAAAAATGGGCCCCTAAAATATTGTTTAAGTAGGTATATTAGTATAAAAACATTAATCTAATATAGGTAAATCACTTATTTTAATTAAAATTTTGTTATGATAAAAAATAACAATATTTATTTAATATTACACAATTATTACTTAATGTATAAATAACTAAATTTTGCTGAATTATTTTATTTAAATTTCTACGATCTTCTAGCATTTTATAGGCAAACTTGTCAACTAACATGTTTATATCTAAACTGCGCATAGATTTAAGTGATTTAACACTAATTTAATTTGAAAAAAGCAATTAGATATTCAATTTTTTTTCACGGGAATTAAATTTACTTTAACTAAAGGCCCCAAATTACCGTAGTATATCGTATATAATAAATCCATACTTATGTTACATGGAGCTCTTGAAATTATTTGAGTAAATGCGTCTAGAACGTCATTAGGGTCTAAATAAGGTAAACCGAAAAAATATTTAAGTCACATTCCAATTTCAGAATCATTTTTTGAGTATTCTTTTAAATATTTTTACACTTAATTTTTTTCCTATTGACTGCATTGATATAAGTTCATTATGGTAGAAATTTATGAGATACCACGATTGAAAATAATCGTTATACTTTAAGACACTTGTACTCCCAAAACTATACCTATTAACAGGATTCCGTTGTTCACAATTCCGTGCGCAAACGAGTCTCAACCATCAATTCATCAAGCGTATTGACGTTCGAATAATAGAGAAGAGTTCACATAATAGAAGTTCGGATAATCGATGTTCTACTGTTTATTAGGTATTTTGATTATATATTCATATTAATCAATTGGTACTATCTACATATCCTATGCATTTGTTATCTTTCTTCAAGTTCACAAAATTTAATTTTGTAGTTTATTGATTTTTGGATTGCAGTTGACTTGATCTAAAATCGATTTTGAAATTTTGTTGTTGATTTTGTATTTCACGCATTAAAATGACGTACTCACACATGTTGTCTACGTCTAATGAAAATACTAAATACTAAATAGGTACATAGATAATGTTTTTACCTTTAAGTTTGATAATAGACAAATTCACTCTAATATTTAATTTATAACAATAAAAAATCGAAACCGCTGAACTTCATTAAGGGGTTAGTATAAAACATAGATGATGTGCGTCAGTAAAATGGAGACAATAATATATCGTACGCGTGGGTATATTAGTCTTGACTTGTCATTCGGTCTCGGTTTGGCCGGTTAAGGCCATGTTCTAGTGTTCGGCCGGTTATTTATTTAGTCTGTAGCATAGGCGCAACTAGGGTTAAAATTATGGGGGGGCTACAGCCCTCCTAACAAACCTATGAACTTAAAATATCCCATGGGGTGCCATCCCCCCCTAGTCCATAAATACCATCATAAAAATGGTATACTCTACTCAACATTTTATAGCAACCACTAGTAATTAGTATCTTACTAGTTTCTTAAAAATGTAATATTAATTATTATTATAACTAAATTTGTTTACCTCTAATATGAGAGTAAGAAAAAAGAAAACAAGTCAACTTTTTATAGTAGGTAACATTTTAATAAATTAACGGTATTTTTCTATTGTTAGCACTTGAAAAATCGTTTAAAATGTCTTCACTGTTAATATTGTTTGATATGTCTCTCTCAATATGAATGATAGATAAATTTGAAAACCGTTCTTGTATCATAGTAGACCGTAACCATGTTTTGACTCGCCTCATCGCAGAAAATGACCTTTCACAAGTTGCACTACTTATTGGCAAAGTATATGCAACACCAAGGAGTTTGTATAGATTTGGAAAAGTAGCTTCATTTATGATACTTTTCATTTGCTCTGGATCACCTAATACCTGATCTTGATACACAGTTTGAAAAGCATTTTTTGCAACAGTCATTTCCGCCATTAATGTATCAGTATCAATTTGAAACAGATCCTATAATACAGTAGTAAAAGTAGTTACATACCTACACCTAAAGGTTTTTGTTGCTATATACCTATTTTATATTAAAATAGTTAGGCTATTTATGATAAATGTTGTAGGTATTTATATATTAAGGCATTAATGACATGCAAAAATAACAAAAAAAAAATAGAAGTTAAATATACACAATTTTTAAAATTATTTAATAATGAATAACTTACCTGTAATATTGGTCGGTATGGCCCGGTGTGAATATCACCTAAATCATTAGGGCTATTCGGCTGTATTTTCTGTGCTATTACGGGCTCTTCAGCTTCTACTATGGAAGTTTCTTTGACCACTACGGGCACTACGCATTCATCATTTTTTTTTTTATTAATATTGAAAATATTAAAAACTTTATTGTTCATCTTAATATCGTATAGCAATAAATTCACAAAACTAATAAGAAATAAGTAATAACAATAACTGAAAAATACAGAGGCGTAACGTTTTATAATTGTAAATATTCTTCAATATTCCAACCTCAATTACAAGACAGATGACAGTACGACAAAGCTTATCAATGCAATCCTAAATATCACAAAATAATATAAAACCCACAGTCCCTGTCTAAAAATAGATATTTTTCACTCAATATATTTTATCAAACATAATCGTTATCTCTTATCTATTTTACTTGAAAACTTTTCGAGATTTAAAATATTCATTTCTTTTTTTCCAAGTGACAAAATACAATTTTACGTGTAATATTTAAAATTAATAAAGGATATTTTTGGGGGGGCTAAACCATAGCCAGGGGGGACTAAGCCCCCCCTAGCCCCCCCCTAGTTGCGCCACTGGTCTGTAGTCTGTGTCGGTTTATAGAAGCCGAGAGAAAATATGTACACAATATCATAATATAATAATTATAAATTTAAAACATTACAAAAAAAATCATAGTATTTCTTCGTATTAATTAATAAATATTTAAATAAAAAAAGGATATATGTATTTCCATACAAGCGCTACATAAAGAAATGTCATTCGTCATTCAATATCATTTCCCGATTTGGCCATTTCAAAATTTGACAACCCTACTTTAGTCAACCTATATATCGGTTTGAAGCTCACCTTCTAAATGGTGCATTAGTTGTCCGTGTAATCTTATTGGTGTAAAATTGGTTCCATTATGTTTTTCGATCAAACATATTCATATATCAACATTATTATTGAAATAAGTGTTAACAATGTAATTCATAAGTTTTACTGTCTAAAAGAAAACAAAATGTTAAATTATTGTATTATGTTTATGTATATAATACCTATACAATTATTATTGAATTGATTTTTTTAACAAAACTTTCATTCACTGTAGCTACAGTATTAACGAATTAATAATTTACCAACAATTATCTATCTCTTTAATAAGCATCCCGAAATGCCTAAATTCTTTGAACAATTTTATTTACTTATTGTCACTGTGAGAATAGTCGTGTGCTAGTCAAATGTGTCGTGCTTTGTGCCATATTTATTGTTGAAATTGAAAAACCTGGTATCCTTTTTATTTCTATTTGATATTTAATATTGGAAACAATAATTCCTATTTCAAAATCGATTTGAAATATTTTTTTTTAAATGCCAAATAATTTTTGAAGGCAGCTGCTTCAATAATATCGAACATCCGGAACATCCTTTTATTTGTAAAAGAGAATGTACCTAAATATAAATACAACTGCATATACTAATCACATAATTCATTGATTCTATACATATACATAATAAATTAACATATATAACAACATTCATATTAAAATAGCATAGTTTTGTGTTTTATAATTTATACTATTTATAGTATCATTTGGTTTGGTTCTATATTTTATGAATTCGATGCATGTGGTTATTCAATACTAAAATATTAGGTATAGTGATTTATTTTTCTGAATTAATTTTAAACCATTTTATTACGACTAAAAACGTTTTGATAACCTTGAACTAGGTACACAGTAAATATTATTTATTAAGGTGTATAGAGAGTCGGCCTCGGTAGAGATAGACTTAGTACGATTTAACGATGAGGTTCACATTGTCGTAGGTCTGCCTCGGTAATAAGTTTGAAGTATAAGTAAATATAAATAAAACATCTTTTTTACACAAAATAAATTATATGGGCATAGTCCCCACGAGCGTGTTATGGTAAACAAGGAAATATAAAGTTTTTATTTAGTGTTTACCATGTAAAGTTATTACGAAATTTACAAAATAATAAAACATATAAACAAAATAGTACTAAACTACTAAAGTAATAAAAATACATTTCCTAATCAATTCAAGCAGGTAATGTACAAGGAAAAACCGGGTTATTAGTTACTACATTAGGTATTCCGCGCATTTTGATCCCTCAAAATCAAATTTTAAACAAATATTTTCAGTTTTGACGAGCAGAGGCGCAGAGCAGAAACATTTTAGAGAATACCTCTATAAACCATTCCATTTAATATATAAAAACTTAAAATACTCATAACTCATAAGCTTTAAGCTATACTCATTCAAAATTTAAAAAAATAATGACGATAAAAATATTTTAAAAACAGTTGATATTTTTTGAAGTAATGAGTGTTTACGTTCAATGGATTACTCGATATTATTGAAAGTATGACTAGTAAACTACACGTGTCAAAAATTTCTGTGATAACAAAAGCTATACATATATAACTTATACAATTTATTTTAAATACGAATTAAATAATTTTGATTAATTTTATTGTCGGCTACTATTATAACGACATTATAGTATTATAGCTAATACCTCAATAACTTTTTATCTTGAAGGTTAAAAATAGCATTTGTAGTAATATTATAATGTGATTAATGTTATATCTAGGATCCGGAATCCAATACTAAGTTGAAAGTGTATTATTTTGAGTATTTACTATTTATAGGTCATTGGCATGTTTGAAAATTCGATGGAGGGTCGATGAAAAAAGTGAAAATACCTACTAGTGCCAATGTTCCCAACTGACATTTCCCTTATCTAAACGGCGCCATTGCACGTGATGGAAATAAATGTCTTTAAAACAGTTATCT
The DNA here is from genome assembly GCF_020882245.1 of Rhopalosiphum padi. NCBI lineage: Eukaryota > Metazoa > Arthropoda > Insecta > Hemiptera > Aphididae > Rhopalosiphum > Rhopalosiphum padi. The sequence goes on along the minus strand of NC_083598.1, from coordinate 1,408,876 downwards.
ATAGGGTATACCAAAAAATGATAATAATAACATATTAACATAATCACAGTATTTAATAATTTATATCATTACATTTTCCATAAATGTGTCAAAACCATGATTGAAGATATTAAAGTATATCTTTAATCATGGTCAAAATCACGTTTTCTCTTCCCCCGTTTGATGTAGTAGCCGATAATTATAACCTTATGTTTTGCAACGTGACATGAATAGGTTGCTACCATGATCACATGCCAACATGGTAATTTTGGTAGAATAGACTAAATAGAGTAATAATATCCATTGAACGCAATTTAAAAAATTGTATAAGCTCGCTATTTTACAAATACACATTTATTTTTCTTTTATTACAGTCTAGGTAGTATAATGTTATTGTCTGATCGACCGAAAACATAGGTACATAATAATATATTAATATGCAATGTGTTCTCCTTAGTCCTTACACTATAATTAAAAACAATACATGACATATATCTGTACCCACAGAAAGTAATCGGATGTACATAATAAAATAGTAATAAACTTATATAATAATATGTATAGTGTGTATTATATCGTATTAAAAACGATTAACTTCTACATGATACAAAATACATATACATGATACAAGTATACGATCCGAGCTAAATCGAGTAAAACACCACGACCCGCCCATATACACAATATATTGTTATTAGTATTATTATTACTGTTATTATACAATTGTGTAGTTTCATGATACATAAAATATTAGATATTTTACGATGTATACATCGTAGCATGATAATATATTTCATTTTAATCGTCAATTTTTAAATGGCGGACGATGTTAATTTTTTTTAAATATTATTTTCTTATTGTAAATATTTGAACAGCCGACAAATAGTTTATAATAATAATAATAGGTAAATAATATATACGAATATAAACTTAACAAGCACATTGAGCTTTGAAAACATATTATTGTTAAAAATGTTTTCAAAAGTGTTTAACACTAAACTTAGCTCTCTTTAGAAATTAATATTGATTACATAAGTAATTAAATAATAATAATAAATAATTACAAAAAAAGAACAAAAAAAAGATAATTATATGTATAAAGATAATATTTTTGATATTTTTCACACCCATGCGCGAGCGCAATTTAAAAAGTTTACAATAAAATTAGAATATAATGATGGTGGTTTAATAATTACAATTTGGAGGCATGATCGACGTTAACGATTCGATTTGTGCTATACAGACACAAACGGATCAGTTTCATTTCAACTGCGCGCGGTCGTACCGTGAACGGACATATGGGATTCCAAGTCACTGGCTTTTAACACTTGACGACAGTGTTTGCACACTTCTACGGTCATCTCGTGTCTACTGTTTCGGTTGTAGATGTACAGTAATTCCTTAAAAAGTATAAAAAAAGAAACTGATTAAATAAATATTTATAGTATATATTATTATATATTCAGAGAAAAAAAATTGGGCTGTTCTGCTTCAGTCGGAGTTCGGTGCATTTCGTAATCAAGTACCTAATTTTCACTGTAATACATATTATGTTAAATTTAAATACAATCACTGCATACGAAAAGCGATTCTGACCGGAGACGGTTATCTATATTACTACATTTATTTTATCTTATGTATTTTTGTTATATTATGGTAATTTAATTTAATATTAGTGTATTACTAATATATAAATAATGAATAGATCAAAGTTAATCTTTGGAAATGTCATCGCATATAGTAAAATATAATATTTTAAGTAACATTTTAAAGTATCCAATTATATATTTGTTTCCAACAAAGTAACTAAATTGTAATTTTTATTTTAAATGTTCAATCGAATAAAAAAGAGAACAACAAACGCCTATAAAGACAAATGATTGTAAAATATTTAGAATATTAGGTTTCAGTATAAAAACCACTTTCAGGTTACAAGGTTCTTGTATTAAATTTTCAAGCATTAGATATAAAAATCAAATATTTTATAAATTTTTATAATTTTCTCAAAATTTAAATTTTAAACGCTTATATAAATATCATACCTCTATATTTTTAAATTGCAAAAAAACAAAATATGCGGGATTTTGTAGTCAATTTTCAATTTTCTTGCCTGAGTCTAATCAAGTTTTACAGAAGTTTAACAGTTAATTACCATTTACAACTAAAAAAAAAATGTAGGTGACAATAAGAAAACTTCATTCACTTATAAATATTTTGAAAATTTGAGTATAGAATTGATAATGTAACAGTGGAATATTTCAGTATGATTAATCTAATCTACACGAAAAAAAACTAAAATCGTTTGATGATTTTACACATTAAAATTTATAGTAGAAACAAATTTGTCAAAATGCTAACTTAAAACATTCATAAATAATTTCTGTGATAAAAAGTAGCAGATACAAACAAAAGTCGGTATTGAACATAGCATATGTCCCTTTATATTATCTCTATTGCATAGAAACACATTGAATAATGTTGCCCAACCTAACAAGATGGATGAACATAATTATATAATTCATCGTTTTCTAGGGGCAATTCAAGTATTGTAACGCGAAATCGGTAATGTAATTATACTACGTTCTTGTTGTTAGTGGATAGGAACAGCTTAACAAAAACTCTTATTATAATAACGAATGAAAAAGTTAACGTTCGATGAAAATTTTTAAACGTTGTTGCTATATATAACGCTATGTTGACATAGTTATTTGATTCATTGGTTGATAGGGGCCAACTAGGTTCTATAGTCTATAATGCGAAATCGGTTGAGTAATGTACTTATATCACGTATTAGTCACAAGGGTCAAGGAGTAACTCAAGTTTTTTAATGTGAAATTAAAATGGCAAAACAAAAAATCTATTGATAAAAAAAAATACACACGAATCATTATAAAATCAATATGTAAAGGGATCTAAGAAAGAAGACATTAAAAGCTAGATAAAGGCGTGGCGATGGAACATTAGACTTGTGATTAATATTACATGTAAGTACGTACCCGCTGCTTTTGGATGTCGGGTAACAGTAACACAAGTTCCTGGAAGACGGACTCGAAGCTATGTGGGGCAAGTGCTTCGACGCAGTATGAATAAAAATCAAACGCGGTAATGACGTGTTTGCGAAACAATGTGGACATTTCTTTGAACTTCTCAAACGTGTCGAAACGTTCATCGCGAGCAGGTATGAGCGCGGCCATCAGGTTGTTGATGAGTACTTTGTTTCGGACGGATGAATCGGTCGGATGCAAGTACTCGAATGATTTACCACCGCCGCCGCTGTCTGTCAACGACAGACCGGGCGGCGCTTTGATCCTGTGGTGGTTCTGAGCTGCGGGAGATGGACCGCGGTTACCGGATAGCCCGGGGGGTGCTCTGACCTGTTGCTGTTGTTGGTACGCGTTCTCGAATCCCGGCGGTATTTTCGGCGTCAATGTTTTGATGTGATTGTTATGCAACTGTTGCTGTTGGTGCCCGACCGATGAAATTGGTTGTTGTTGTTGCTCTCCTCGGTTTTCGTTCTTTTTCCTCTTTTTTTTGTCCTTTGGGTTGTTGGTATCTGAAACGGATTCTTCGTCAGGTTGCGCCGACGTTCGGGCGACTGTAGCTGCAGGCTCTTTCTTTTTAGACGGCTCTCTCTTCGGCTGTTCGGCCGGGGCTGATGTGACGGACTTTATCACTTCATTCTTGACCATCTTATTATTCGTAGAAGTTGTTGCGGTTGAGGTCTTGCAAGACACGTCGCCGACCGCACCACCGTTGCACATCTGCACCGCGTTAACGATTTTGTTATTGGGTTTGTTGACATTTTCCTTATTACTACCGTTGTTGTCCACGGTCGGAGGGTTTTTCTTCCCGTTTTGAACAATACCACTTCCGTTGACATTGTTTTCTACCGACGCGGTTTTCTTCGAGTTATCTGTTTTCTTTTTATTGCCGCCCAACTTGGCTAGATTGCTCTTGGATGGTTCATATTTTTTGTTCAAATTCGGAAAGTCCGACGGGCCTGGTACCTTTGGCGCCTCAGCAATTTTTTTCTTAATGGCTGGCGGTTCTTTTTTTACCTTTTTCTTGTCGTTTTCGTTGCCCGTCTTGGCTTTAGACACCCAACTTCCGCTGCCTGAACTGCTGGTCGCCGCCATCTCTTTATTGGCGGCCAATCTGGGGTGTTGCAAGTTTTGCTGCTGCTGTGGCTGGTGGTTATGGTTGCCATCCAATGACGGAAAGTCCCTGGCTTGATTGGGCAACCGTGGGCCTGAAGGCACCTTAGCGTCTTTGTTTCTGTCCAGTTTAGGAGGTTCCGCTGGTTTCTTCAACACCGCGGCCATTCGGATGCTATTCATCGCCGGTTTCTGGGCCTTTGGTGCCACTGGCGGCTGCGGATCCTGTCCCAGGGCCGGAAACGAATGCAAGTCTTGTGTGTTTACCGATTGGTTTTGTTTCCTGGTGCGGGCACATGGCAGCACCGTCGTGTGCTGACCGTTCAGTGATGGAAAGTCTGCGGTGTTGCGTACGTTGATGGCGCGATCCGATGACGTCGCCGGCAACATGTGACCGTCGGAATAATTGTTGTTGTTGTTGTAACTGTACATAAATAATTGTGATATTATTGTTAAACAAGTGCTGCAACATCGTTATATTTATTTGAAAAAATTGATCTATTTAATTGAGTAGGTACGCTAATATTTCTCGACCGTTTTTAATTTAATTTAATACTCAGAAAATTATAGTGTAGACCAGCCTTTCCCAAACTTTTTCTCTGCCGGACCCCTTCGAGATAATAAAAATAAAAATTTTCCACGTTATACGAATATTAACATCAGTATTTTCATTTTTATAGATAGGTACTTTGTGTATTTTTAATTATTTATGTTCGCGGACCCCCTCCGGTATACGTGGGGACCCCTAGGGGTCCGCGGACCACAGTTTGGGAAACGCTGGTGTAGACTGTAGATGGTTAAATTGAATACTGTGTACATATAATACTTACAGATTATCAGATGTAGGTTGACGGGGCGGTTGTCGTGGAGGTTGGTATTGGTTAGGTCTGCCAGCTTCAACTGCCGGAAAGTGTCGTGGTCTCAAGTTAAACTCAAGTTTTAAAGTACGTGCTTCTTTGTATCCTTGTTTTCCTAGATCCCTGCTGTGTGTTTGTGCTTTATGAGCTATTATGCAAAGACAAAAGGAAACATGAATAATATTCAACAAATTTCAATCGGCAAAACGATTAGTTTTATATTGATAATATATACCTTGTAAGTCAATTGACGTACGAAAAACTGACGTAAATTGTTCATTAACACAATTTCCCTCTTCGCAAAGGTAGTGATTGTCGTAATAATGCTTTCTCAACCAGTCATATGACCTGTAAAAAAATAGCAACATTTTGGTTAGGGAATACGTAAAAATGTGTTAGGTTAGGTCTATTTATTTATAAAAATAAATTAATACACACATGTAGTAGTCTTGAATACCATCGGCATCGCAAAAATGACAATAGAAATGCTCCTTCCTTAGATGTTTATAAAGTTCGTCCTTGTCTAGGTAACGAACTTTACAAAATTGACATTCAGGATGGCCACGGTGAGATGTATTATCGGGGTCTCCACATTCTTCATGTCTAACCAACTCATCGAAATTATACCAACGTCTCTGGCTTGGAAATATCTATTATGGTTAAAGCAAATACACAATTACAAATTGACTTGTTATTATATTATAAAATAGAGGGAAGTAGGTATTCGCTCTGCTGTTTATAGTTTGTTGAGTGTAATTTGTCAAATTAATGTGTTAAATTTAAATTCAATGATAAATAATTGCATATGTTACGTTTATTTTATCATATATTTATATAACTATTATAGTAATTTGTTTTATTATCTACTAATAAAATATGATCAACAAAAATTTGAAGTCTATCATAAGCTTAAATTGAATCCAAAATTTTTATAATTTTCATAGCATAATAAATTAATAAATAATAATTTATGCAACAGTATAATATTTCAAGTTTCTACAAGTTCAATATTAATTGAATTCAAAATAAAATACTATAATTGTTATCTTAGGTATGATCATCTAATTTCGATAAAATTTAAACTTTAATATTTATAAAAATATTTGTGGAAATGCACTCGATGGTTTTTCATAGTTCTTGTAAAAAAAACTTATATAATTATATAAGTTAGCTTATATAGTAAAATATAGCTATATAGTATATAGCTTATTGGAAGCTTCTATTAAATTTTAAACATTTAATATTTTATGAATTTTATACTAAATAATAATTAGTATAGTTTTGTAATTTTGAAGAATACATGCAAAAAAATTTTGAATTTTAAAATCTTATATAGAACAATTTGTTATTTTGTAATTGGTATATGGACAATAATTAAGGAATCTTGAATTATTTGTATTTTCAAGCTTTTTTTTACCAAAAACAAAAATCGTATTATACATAAATAAAAAAAAATATTTCAGTCAAAATATTTAAATAATATCTTTAAATAGTACAAAAAGAGTGAAAATATTAAGAAAATTTTGTCTAGTAAACTCCTAATATAAGTATTCTACAGTTATTAAATTTTGATCATAACTAAAAATAAAATCAATTTAGTTTCCCTACTTAATTTTAATAGCTAAAAAAGGTGATGACAGATAGAATAAAAACACGCATTATTGTAAAATCAATAGATTCATAGAACTGTTGATAATCTAATATAGGTGGATTAAATTCATTAATATAAAGAAATAGTAAATTAAATTGATTTTAAATTTAAATCACCTTTAAATTGTTCACACAGAGGCGACAAGCATAAAGACGATGGTTTCGTTCCATGTGTGTAGATAATTGTTCAAATGACGTGAACTCTGGATGTTCGTAACATTTTTTACAGTAGCAACGCAATAATTGGTCAAATGAATTTTCCACAGAAAGATCACCAAATGCAATGCCATACTTTTTATTATATCGGGGATATGAACGATCATCCAAATTTTTAAACAAATCCAACTCATCTTTTGTAAAAATGACCTGTAAAAAAATAAAAATAACTTAAAAGTTAAGTATTACGGATTCATGTATTTGAACAAATTTGCTTTGATACAAAAATATAATATTTATTGGTTAGTTTTAATCAAGTAAAATAAAAGGCTAGGGGATTCTGTACTAGCAATGCTCTGACTGCTGTGTGTCTTTGCATATGAGTTGGTCGTCCAGTCAAAAGGCACATTGCTTCAGACCAGCTATTTTGGAAAGGGAGTCATACTCGCATCAGTTTACAACACATTTCATATTTTATAGCTACATACACTTATAAAATATATAAATATATATAAGAACATTACTAATAGTATCTATTGGTTTTTAACATAAATGTTTTATACTTAGGTACAATTTAAATCAACTGTGTATATATTATAATCATAGTAATTTATAGAGATGTGTTCAAAGTTTTTAATATATTTTTTATTTTTTATATAGCTAAATAAATGTTTGGAATATATCTTATCAATTATTTATGTCTACTACATAAATGAAGATTTCAAGCTGGATTAAAAATGTAAAAAGTTATAGAATTTAGTAGATAGAACAAGATATATATATAAATAATATAGATGGGTCTATTTTATGTATTTTAACTTTTATTATTTCATAATTTAAATTTTATGACAGTTATATCATATAGCACATTTTAATAAGAAAACTTAATTTTAACCAATGATTACTGATTTGATGACATTTTGATGCACTATATACTTAGTTTTAATTTCATATATTATACCTATATGTTAAAAAATTGATTTCTATGACCACACCAACCGTATTTTTAGAATTGATTTCAAATTTAAATGCAATAAAAATATTGTTGTTAATTGTTTCAAAATGAAAGAATACAGTTTTATAATGATGTATAATAGTATGGTAATGATATAATATGATTAGTACACATTGGCATTACATCAAACAGAAATTCCAGTGAAATAAGTTTATTTTGGTTGTCAAAATTAAAATTAAAATAGTACCTATCATTCATACTGATGAACAATTATTATAGTACAAACAATGAAATATAAATTATAGATTGTACATTTATTATAATATACTATTAACACTGTTAATCTAAATAACCATAAGTTGAAATTTGTATGGAGGTCTTACAAAATTGGTGGAGATGGATAGCGGCATCAGGTTAGTGACAAGTATGTACCTACCTAAAATAATAAAATTTACTTAACTTAATTAATGTTCTTAAAAAGATATTATACCCACGTGTTTTGTTTCTTTATTATAGATATACAACAGGGAAAATTTATGTTTAGCAGAATCCATATTTATTGTTAAGATGTAGGATTTTCAATTAAAATTAAGGTATATATTAATATAGATTATTCATAAACGTTTTTCTCTAAACTACACAGTATTATAATTTATTAACATCAGTATTTTAGTTTAAACATATACAGTTCAGACCAAGAGAATTAGAACAAGCAATAAACTTTTTTGTAAGCTACATAGATGATTAAGAAAAATTTGAGGAAAAATTATATAGTAATTAGAGAGTTACAAGAAAAAAAAATACCCATTTAATTCACAGTAATAGTTAGATGCTGAAAATAATTATTAAACATTGTATGTCTTAACACAAGTATTCAAATTATTTGTCTAAAATACTCTAATGTAAAAAGTATTGCTATTTTATTTTATTTATCCAGTAAATTATCTATTATTATTAGGTAGATAGCATTGAGACTCAATATGTTCATTTTTATTTTGTGTATACTTTCCTATCAATGTTAAAAATTTCTGCAGATATCTACTATTAATTTTAGTTGTGTTAAAAAAAGGTATATATACATATTATTATTATAACTGATAAGGCTCATCTAAGTCTGAACTCATAATAGTAAATAGTAAGTATCTAAACATTATAATAATTATTAGAACAGTTGAACAATACCATAGTTATCATTTTATTAAACGTTAAGAATAATATATTGTATTAAAAACCTTGGTCAGTATTCGCCTGCAAATCGGACACTCCTTTTGATCGCAGAGCACTCGCATGGTAGTTGAACATTCATAGCATACAGGATGATCGCAGGTACCAATTGAATAAATTGATTGAATTTTAAAACATATCACACAACTAGGGCCTGATGGTTTGGATGACGCTTGACGCGATCTGTAAGATGATGGTCTTCGGTCCATTTCTACCAATCAAGAACAACAAACGAATATAGTATTATTAATGTAAGTTGGTTGACCTCAACATAAAAATTTGTTGTTCGGAACATTACGATGAGTACTGTCAACTTACCGTATTTTGGCACTGATCGTGGAAAATAAATTTATGTATCAACGAAATATATGTTGCGCATGTACGAACACAAAAACGTGTACTAATTATATATACATGTTAATGTGTGTATTTAGTGAAAGTAAAATGTCGAGAATAATGTTATCGTTTGATGGCAACTTTCCGGACTTCAAACTTGAGTAAAATGAAGATTTAAAAAAAAAATTGATAATTAAAACTCAAATTGATGTTTTTAAAATTAGAAAAAAAAATATATGCAAAAAAATTATTAAAATAATAATAATAATAATAATCACACGATCACATGTGGCGGTGGAGGACGGTGCCCCGTCGGTCGGTTGCGATTCGTTCGATGACCGTTGTTACCACTAAAACCGCAAAAATGGTAATGTGATAAAAAAAAAAAGAAAACATCAACAACAACAACGACGACGACGACGGTATCACCACGATCCACTACCGTGTTTTTCATAAAGATAACGATCGAATGTGAACCTAACCAGATGACGGTTTATCTATGGCATGGAGGGGATGATTAGGAGATAACGCGACGACGATCGTGTCTGATAGCAAACACGAGGTCGGGCGTAGTGCAAGACGTATTACAACTACCCGCGAGTCTGTTGTTGTTAGATTTGTGGTTTCGATAGTTTTCAAATTTTTCACGTCGACCAACGCCCACGATACGGTTAAGACTCAAAATAGATTTTCATTTATACGCGAACACTACAGCGTATCAATTTTCTGCTATTCAATCCCGTGCCGTTGAGGACGTAAGCACGCGTGTTTCCTACCGTTGAATGTCATTTGTGGACGTCTGCATGAATGGAAGAAGCGTCGTCCAAATTATCGTCCGGCAGCGCCGACGGCGCCGAGTCCGCCGACTGGCGATTGCCGTTATGCTTCACGAAAAAACGTCATACAGAGGAGATCAAATCCGTGGATGCTGTGGTAAATTCATGGCGTCTCAAAGAACGGGTGAGTGTGTGGTTCATCGTTTAGAAGAATGTAATGAATTTTCATTAATTTTCTTTTATTTTGTATTGTTTTTATTTTGTGTATTCAGATGAAGACTGTGAGTGTTGCTCTTGTAATGTGCCTAAATGTAGGTGTAGACCCACCAGACGTTTTAAAAGTGCAGCCCTGCGCCCGTCTAGAGTGTTGGATAGGTATAGATTTCATGACAACTATAATGTTGATTTAAAGTCATAATTTATTAAAATGGTTTGGTCTTATGAATATGTTTAAACTGAATTAGATCCAATGATGATGATTCCTCAGAAAGCATTGGAAATAATTGGAGTCAATTTGCAAAAACAGTACGAAAGGTGGCAGCCAAGAGCACGGTACAAACAATCGTTAGACCCAACTATAGAGGAAGTAAAAAAATTGTGCGTTTCCTTGAGACGAAATGCAAAAGAAGAAAGAGTCCTTTTCCACTATAATGGACATGGTGTTCCAAAACCTACAGTAAATGGTGAAATTTGGGTGTTTAACAGGGTTAGTTGATTTTAATTTTTAATTATTATTCTTTATAAACATTTAAATATTTAAAATATGTATCAATTTTGTTAGACATATACCCAATACATTCCATTGTCCATTTATGATCTTCAAACTTGGATGGGATCACCATCAATTTATGTCTATGATTGTTCAAATGCAGGAATGATAATAAAATTATTTAGCCAATTTGCTGAACAGCATGAAAAAGAAGATATGGTATGTATTATTTTGTTTTGTTATTTTAGATTTTTTTTTATTTACTGATCATTAGTTTAGAATTAAACTTTGAAATTAAGATAATATGATAAATAATTATTTAATATTGATTTCTATAAGAAAAAAATAAATTGGCAATTAAATTTGTTTAACATATTTAATTATTGAAAATAAAACAAGGAATACATAGCAGAAAGATACATAAAATAATACATTTAATTTTTTTTAATTAGTTCTATTATGCATAACTTTTATAATACATTTAGACTGGTATAAAATAACAAATGTAACATGTCACTCATTAACAATTGATATAATATTATATTTATTACTGAAAATAAAGCCTATTTATGCCGATTCCATTAATTTCTAAAAAATAACAACTCTAATTATTGGTACAAATGTTTAATTCAATTAGTGGAATATACATAATAAATTGATTCAATTCTATAAATTGTTACAAAAATTATCTAATGTTTATTATTTATTGATTTAGTAAGTAATATTAAACCATTTACGTTTAAATGTTCTTTAGTATCATTAAAACATTTATATATTCTAATGTATGGTATACTTTAGAACTATTGTCATATTATTTTATTTCTGATTGAGTAAAATGTAATCTATATTTCTACCTTTAAAATAAAAAATAAAATAATATCTTTTTTCTTTCAATAATAACTATTTTTTTTAATTTAAGCTATATATTATACAACCATATTTCATAAATATGTTTTTTCATTCACATTATAATATGGTAATGAATACTCAATACACATTTTGCCTATTTAATATTTGTTACTTTAATTTTCAGCATAATGCTACCCAAAGCCCATTGTTTGTAAACAGTGAAGGATCTTCCTTTAAAAACTGCATTCAACTGGGCGCATGTCAAATAGATCAAACACTTCCAATGCATCCAGACTTACCTGCTGATTTGTTTACGTCTTGCTTGACTACACCAATTAAAATGGCTGCTCGGTGGTAAATTATTATATCTATATAAATGTATAAATTAAAGTTATAATTATTATTGATTTTAAAATAAAACATAACTATTCATAAGGTATTTAGGTTGTGGAAATCAATATAATTTTTATAATTTATAATCAATTGTGATTAATGTAATTATGTACATATATTCAACAAAGGCAGTTTTATAATTGTTATCAATTTACATTCAAATTATAATTATATCAGTGCATGACCTGTAATTTAAAATCGTTGTTTAAATATTATGAATTATGGTGGCTCAATATTATTGCATTATGTCTCAATATTCATTAGGAATTTTTCATGTTAATATTCAAAATTAAAGAAACAATTTTTTACGTCATTTGAGTTTAAAGTTCAAATGTCTAATTAAGATATTATTAGATAAACAAACATGTTAGATATTAAATGTGTTGCTACAATAATAATCAATTGACTAAAAATAATTGTAAAATTGTGTTACTGCAATTTGAAATTTATTTCTCCAGTAATGCAAAAATGTATTTTTAATACATACTTTAACAATATTTCATTAGTAAATAATTTGAATGTTTTTATATTATTTACTTAAAATTGAATCATTTGTTTATCCTTTAAATTAGGGTAGACATTTTTAATTTTCAAGTGTATTTAAGTTATAGATTAAGAAATAGAATACAAATACATAAGTATCTTAATATTTTTATCCAAGTTCAATTGAAGTATTTATTCTTTTATTGTCTTTAATTTAAATTTTACAATTATGTTTCTGTCTCACATATTTTGCATGTATTACATATTTCAGATAAGGATTTATTTACAGAAAACAGAACACATACTTTCCAATTAAATTTCCTGTTTAATATGAAAATATATTTTAATTGATAACATTTAATGATTATTTATAGAGATAATTTACTATTTTTATCTACAAATAATGTTTTGTGTTTTTGATAAAAGTTAATTTTTATCCATCTCTGATAAGTTAATGTTGTGTCCAGAATGTTTTAGAATTCCTAGATAGTTAGATGCTCACCTATCTATGTTCTATAAAAATATATTTATCTAAACAGACTGTTAATTATTATAATTTTTAGAAATATTACATTTTATTTACAAAAAATGTTCCCATTAACAATTTCTATTAAAAATGTTATGTAAGATTTAATTGTAAATTTATTTACAGGTTTGTAATGCAAAATATGTCAAAACATTGTTCAAAATTAATTCTTGATCTGGTTGATAAGTGAGTTTTGCAATAAAAATGATTGTTATAATTTAATTTATTTATTCATTAAATATTTTGTTTCTATTAGAATTCCTGGTACATTAAATGATCGACGAACTATGTTAGGAGAATTAAACTGGGTATTCACTGCTATAACCGATACAATAGCTTGGAATATATTACCTAGAGGTAAAATTATAATCATTAACTAAATTTATAAATTATAATATATACTGTATGAAAAAAACTTTAAAATTGTATTTTTATTATAAAGATACTTTTCAAACACTATTTCGGCAAGACTTGTTAGTTGCAAGTCTGCTAAGAAACTTTTTACTGGCCGAACGTATTATGAGAACATATGACTGTGAACCAGTATCTTCGCCTAAATTACCGGCAATGCACAATCATCCCATGTGGCAGGTTTGTAGAAGATAAAAATATGTTTTATTTAATGAATGATTTGGTACTTGACATATTTCTTTCAATTCATTTATACAATCTCTTTATTTATTTATAAATATTTTGTTTACAGTCATGGGATCATATTTTAGACTTGTGTTTGTCTCAGTTACAACGTGTTCAAGAACACGGAGATGGTTTTTTTGTACGCACAACATTTTTTGAAGAACAATTGACTGCTTTTGAAATTTGGCTTGACCATACATCTTGTTTACCAACACAACAACGTAGTGCACCTGAACAGCTTCCCATTGTACTCCAAGTAATTAAAACAACAATACACATAATTATATAATGTTCTATAATAATTTATTGTATGGTGTTGTGCAGGTTCTATTAAGTCAAGCACATAGACTCCGAGCATTAGACTTGTTGGGCAGATTTTTAGATTTGGGGCCATGGGCAGTAAATTTGACTTTATCTGTAGGTATATTTCCATATATATTGAAACTACTGCAGAGTTTTGCGGTTGAACTTCGACCCATGTTAGCATTTATTTGGGCTAAAATAATGGCTGTTGATCATGTAAGTATTCAAAATAAATTATAAAAATTATGTAAATAAAAAAATGATTGATTATATCTATTAACAGACTTGTCAAACTGACATTGTTAGGGAGAATGGTTTTAAGTATTTTTTTCAACTGGTTGAAGATATACGTTTGCCTGTAAGTATAAAAATTGCATTAATACTTTTATTACTATTTTCATTTCTTTAAAAGATTACTTGATCAATTGTTAACTTTTATTTAATTGCATTTGGATTTTATATTATGTAACAATTCTTATGTTTTTGATACATAAATATTCTTATTGTCATATTTACAGTAATTATTATTTATAATTACAAATTTGAAAACATCTATTTAATCTTTAACCAATTTATTTCTTCTCATATGAATATGTCAGATAACATTAAAAAAAAAATGGGTACTTGTTTGTTATCACCCTGCTAATAAACCATTTAAAATTTATCACTTCACTAGATAAATTTTATGTTAACATCCTCTAATCTAAAAATTTGATATTCATGATCGATATTTCACTATAGATTGATATCATCTTACGTAGAGGTAAATACTTCTTATAATATTAAAATATTGTATTATAATTTATAATCATGTCAGTATGTTGTTGACTTATTGCTATATTTGTCTAATTTCAAGAATGTACTTATCTTGAAAAGACTATTAATTTATTTAAAATTAATTTTAAAGACTTCATTCTCTATAATATTTAATAATAGCATTCAATTTTATAATAAAAAAATATTGTTAAAATAATTAAAATGTGAGAAAAACTAACTTATTTTATTGTATTTACTTATGTATTATTGTAAAATAAATTAATTTTTAGCTATATTACTATTTAATGGTAAACAATATATTATTATTATTATTTATTTTTACTTGAAATTTTTGTCACAATTTATAAATAAATGCTTGAGTATAGTAGACCTAATCTGGTGGTGGAATTATATAACAAACAAGTATTTTTAAATGCCATTGATAATTTTTAATCCTTGAGTTAACTATACACTGTATTGTGTTTGAGTATATTTATATGTAGGTTAACATAGGTAGGTAAGACCTATAAGTTACTTATACGATGAATATTAATGTTATACAATGTAATATAGTAGAAAGCTGTCTTTGAATAGTTCATATTTTTAGTAGTTACTAACCAAATATTATTGAAGAACCATTATTTTATTGTCCTTATGTATTTATACCTTTTTTGTTTATTAAAAATTTGTATTTTATTTGTATGGTTATTAGGAAGAACAAAGGATGTTGGGAACTGTTGTACTGTCCCGACTAATGCAAAACTATAAGAATGGCCAACAACTTGGGCTTAAAAACAATTTAGTGTGCATATGTCTTGAACAATTAGCCAATGCTAGTGCTCCATATAAACAATGGTTGACCTTATGTCTTGCACAGTTATGGTCCGATTACGATAAAGCACGTTGGGTTGGTGTACGAGATATAGCTCATGAGAAACTTTACATTTTACTAGAAGATAAAGTACCTGAAGTAAGTTGATTATTTATGAAAATAATAATATTTTTAATTTTCTAAAAATTGTATAACAATTGTTTGTAGTGATGAAAATTTAGGATAATACTAAATAGATTGCTTTCTTTGCACTGATTTTATTTGTATATAGTATATACAGATATACAGATTGTAAAATATACTGTTATATATTTTTATAACAATTTAATTTAATTAAAAAAAAAAAAAAGATAAGAAACAAATTTTATGGTTATATAAAAAGAGCGTGGTATTTACTAAATGTATGTTTAGCAGTTTCAATTTTATGTTATTAATATAAAAATTTTGAATGAAGTTATTTGTTTTTAAACATAAAGTTGAAAACATAATCTGTATTATTGGTTGTTTTTAATATTTTAATTTTAAAGTCATTTATAAATAAATTACACATTAATATTTAAAAATGTACTGATAAAATACAATATCAATAAATAACTCAAAATAATAGTTAAATTTATATTTTAGGTTCGAGCTGCAGCAGTATTTGCTCTTGGTACTTATGTAAGCTGTGATAAGGATCGTACTAACTATGCTATAAAAGTTGATCTAAATATTGCTTTGACTTTATTAAATACTGTTGCTAAAGATATGAGTCCTATGGTCAGGGAGGTAATAGTAAAAAACAATTGCATTTGGTTATTAATC
The DNA here is from genome assembly GCF_020882245.1 of Rhopalosiphum padi. Lineage (NCBI taxonomy): Eukaryota > Metazoa > Arthropoda > Insecta > Hemiptera > Aphididae > Rhopalosiphum > Rhopalosiphum padi. Next base: position 1,392,498 of record NC_083598.1, on the reverse strand, counting down.
ATTAATAATAATGAATGTCATTTTTAAATCTAGGAAGTTATAATCGCTCTTCAATGGACTGTTATCACATTTGAAAGATACTTTTTAGAAATAGCGATGCAGGAACAAACTGAAAAATCATATGGATCTCTTTATAAAAGTATGTTCAATAAAAAATATTAAATTAATTTATAGATTTCAAAACAATAATCAATTATTGTTATTAATCCTATTTTTAGGTCCAAATGGTAGCTCAAAAACAGCTAGTCTGTCTAGAAAGGGATCCAAAGAAAAACTTTCGATGCAGCCTACTAGTGTAATAGTTACTGTAGTATCACCTCAAATATCACCTGGACCTAGCATTTCAGATGAAATGCCAGAGGAAACAAAATCTGATCTTTTGAGGCGAACAAATTCGTCCTCATCTATAGTTACCTTGGGTATGAGTATATATTTTATACTAATTAGACATAATTTCAAAAGTACTTTACTATCTTTTAGATGCTTATCAAACAACATCAACCTATAACAATAATCACTCTAAACTATGGAAGGGTTTGACAGCTTTAGAGCATGATATATTTCCAGAAGTTGCAGCCACTGCACAAAAATTAACTAAATACATTAGGCAGAAGGTAAGTACTTAATGTGTGTATACAATATTCTGATTTAAAAATAAGTGTCAACAATCATTACTTATTTTGATTAGCTTAAAAACAAGACGGATAGTCGTGCATCACATTCATTACCCGCATCTCCATCTTCTAAAAGTTATCTCAGGTATTGAATTGATTAATTTTATAATTTGTTTTATTTATTTACATACTGTATTTTAAAATGGTCTTTTTGATATATTTTAGTCAAGGAGATTCTCCCCCATTGTCTGTACATGATCTTCGTACTCGACAGAGAACACCTATTACTCCATTCAGATCCAATTCTAGGACGAAAAAAATTGTGCCCAACACTGTATGTAACTACTATTATGTACACAAATTGTTTTAGAAGAATAACTATTAATACATCCGTCGTGCAATTAGATTGTAGAAGAAACTACTATGCTTTCATCATCATCTTCACCGCCAAATATAGAAAGTGATTGTGAAAAGGACTCAACAAATATAACTAAAAGTTTATTAAGATCTCAATTTTTCGAATGGGTATCTAAAAACTTTGCTCATCCATTAAGTGGTATGAATGATGGAGGTGACTTTGAAAGTGCAATATACTATGAACGTGACTGGAGGTGACTGATATTAAAACAAATATTGTTTTGATAACTATTGATATAATAATAAATAAGTATTAGTATTAATGGTTAAAATTTATTTAATAGGTATACTCGAAATATGATGCTTCGTAAAGAAGCACTAGAAGAACAAAACAAAGTAAATAATTTAAATTGTAAGATAGAACATCAAATATTCTCATCTAAATGTAAACAATCACCAAATTCATTGGTGTTTTATCCATATGACCCTCATGTTATTGTAGCTACGAAAGATTATTTAACGTAAGTAATACATTTTTAAAACTGTTTATTAAAAAAAAAAAAAAAAAAAATAGTAACAAATGCTATTTTCTAATATAATTATTTTAAAACATATTTTTTAATTATAGAGTATGGGATTATCATAGTAGCTATAAGTTATGCCAATGGAAACCAGATGTTAGAAGTCACAATCTCGATTTGTCATATAGATTAACTCCGCATTTATCTGCTGTAGAACTGATAAACAGCCACGATGTTGCTTTAGTGTTGGCGGGATATAATGACGGAAATATTCAAGTTTGGTCTCAATGCATTGACGGACCTCCTAAATTAGTTACTGGTTGGCATGCATTACCTATTTGCAAAAGTCCAAGTTTTGAGAGTTCTTCAAGTAAGTAAATTTAGTCTTAACAAATATTGACAAACCATTTAATATTATACATTGTATTAATTTTTTTCTTAACAATTATCAGTGGCTATGCAATGGGATCAAAGGTCATGCCATTTAATTTGTGCAGGGGATTCAAGAGTTATTAAAATTTGGGATATTGAGACTGAAACTAAACTGACTGCTTTATCAACGGGAGTCAATGCTTCTGTGACAACTATGTCCATGCAATCTAAAGGTAATTAAGAGTTTAATTGTCACTAATCAATAATATATTTTGATTAGAAATGATCATGAAATTAACTTTAATTTTATAACAGTCTCATTAGCTTTAAAAAGTTAATAATTCAGAATTAAAAAAAAAAAAACAATACATTTCTTAATTTGATTCCCTGGTGGCTGTTTGCTTAAAATATACAGTCATAATACAAATAAAATAAATATAGAGAAATGTGTATAACCATGTATATTATTTAGAAGTTTGTTATAATATGACACAATTCATAACCCTTTTTTGTTTATAAAATCAAAATTATTTAATGATCAATAAATATCTATTTTTTAGTCATTTAATAGTGTAAATATTGAAATATCTTGTATCATAATTTAAAAAAAGTACTTGATTCTCCATTCTAAAGTTATTTTATATTTTTTCACAGAAAATAATATATTTGCTGCTGGTTGTAAAGACGGTTCAATTAAAGTGTTTGATAAAAGACTTCCACCAGATGAAGCAAAAATAGCTTCTTTCATAGGACATCATAGTAAAATACTTACCTTAAGATTACAAGATGCTACAGTAGTATCTGCTAGGTAAATGCATTTTTCTAATTTAGTCAAAAACAAGTATTAAATGATAAATTAATGTAATAGTGCTTATGGAGACATAAAAACATTTGAGTTTGGCCATAATGCACCACAGCAGGAATTTCATGTCAACAACATGCAATCTGCAGCCATTCATTCGATGTGTAATATAATAGCATGGTTAGTATAAATTATAAAATTTGTTTTAAAAATAACAATATATATTTTAAGTTATTTTATTTTATTTTTAGCAGTAGTATAAATCAGATGTTATTATTCTACAACACAGAGGGTCAGTTGTTGAATTCTTTGAAGTTGACAGACTGGTTTATGAGTACACGTTATTCACCATTAATGACTACCAAGTTTCACCCCCAGAAAGTGCTACTTTCTACTGGGGCTATGGACGGAACAATAGCATTATACTCAATTGATCCCAAAAGATAATGAACGTATAAACTTTTTTGTTTTTTTTTTCATGTTAATTAATTTTTGTTATTCTTTTTCTAACACTTTAAATATTCATGACACTTTCTTTTATTGTGCTCAAAAATTGCTATTCGACTGAACATTGGTTTTTTATGTACTTAGTATTTTTCTGTACATAAAAAATTAATTTATTATTATTATTTTTAAACTAATACTATAAATATTATTGTTGTTACTCTGTTAATTGAATGTCTTGTACGTTCTGCCATAAATCGTTTATATGTTCAAACACATAATTTAGTTCTTTGTGCCGATGTAACAAAAAAAATTCTTGTAAGTGAGCTGGGACGACTGGTTTGTCATATTTTCTGACATCTTTTACAAATTTATTCTTGTCGTCTTCTGTACCTTCTGGACGAAACCTAATGAACATTTTTGAGAGTTGATAATCTGAACATGTTCCAATATACTGTTTGTAATCCACTCGGCCAGATCGAATCAGTGCAGAATCCAATCTAAAGTAACCCATTTGGCCAACATTTATATTAGAAATGTATTATTATTTATTACAGACTATATTATTATTGTTATTCACCTGTCGACATAGTTGGTAGTCATAAATAGTATTCTGCCTTCGGATGATACAACACCATCCAAAGCATTTAGTAATCCGCTCAACGTCACTTTAGTACTGCCTTCTGCCACAAGTTAACAATAATGTGTAAAAATTTGAGTATGGACATCAAAAACATAATATTTTTAAGGTATGCACAAAATATACCTATGACCAAAGGTGTACATATACAATAAAGTTTTTTATAATTTGTAAATTAGAAACTAGAAAGACACATTTGTATGTAATTTACATACTAATTTAAAAAATAGATTAACCTTATTTAAATTGAGTTAAGTTAATATTTTTCTCCATATTAATTTTTAACTTATTAAGTTAAATTTATAATTTGTTAACTGTTAACTTTTAACTTATTGATCTTGTATCCTCTTAACTTAACTTGAGTTAATTATTTTCATTAATTTGCTCACCTTTGGCTATGACTGTTTCCCCATCTCTGTTGGCGAACATCGCGTCGATATCTTCCAGGAGCACAAATGATTTAGATGGTACTTCTCCCATTAATTGAACTAGTTGATCGTCAGACATTTTTGAGTCGTTCAGGCTTAACACGCACAAGCTGTACTTGATCTCGCCAGCCAATGCCATGATCATAGATGTCTTGCCACAACCTGGCGGCCCATAAAGCAGGTAACCCCTACGGTATGGTATTCCTAGAACACCGAGACATAATTGTATTTTCTAGTTTCAAGTCTTATTTCGTTACTGTACATTACTATAGTAATTCAAAAATCGTACTATTTGGTGTAGATTATGTCCAATTGGGGGTTGGGTACTTACCGTGTAACCGTGTTGTATTAGTGAACTAATAAAATTCAATTATTTACGTACCCCTTTCTAAGTACCATGATTGGTCGTTCACAAAGTCATGGATATCCTTTAGTATGTTTTCAATCACACCCTCGTCTAGTATAACGGACGTCATTGACCGCGGAATGCGGGGCTCTCCAAAGTTTTGCCACGTATCGTATGAGGGTACCATTAAAGTGGTTCCCGACTCCATAAGAGACATGGCGTGCAATTTGGCTGGAGGACAGTCAATGGAATATATTACATGAAATACACTACACCTTACAATAAATAAGACGAATATTTAAGGTGTATAATATTAACAACTATCTGTGGTACAGCGAATACCAACCCTCTTCCAAGATATCTTTCAGCACTTGTCTGTTTCGACCCAAAGTAGATAAATAAAGCGTTTCATACGGTTTATAACCATAGTCAGGAGATAACATCGAGCTGCGATCAAGTTTTACGCGTATTGTATGACCTTTGTACCTGAAAATAGTCATAATAATAATAGTTCGTCGTTACAAAGCATCAACGTAATAGTTGAACAGCTAATGCTGCAGCTGGACGAATCAAATTATATCGTGGATAGAAAAATAAGCGTAAGCTACGTCTGAAGTATACGGTTTTCGGTAATTAATTGTTCGAGCGAGCAGAGCATACCAATAGGTACTGTATAATGCATAGTTGGGTTACAAATTTAAAATTGCAATAGTTGCTGAAAAAATTTATGAAAGCCTACCTGCATTATTCGCTTGCTTAGACAGTTTAAATCGAAATTATCCCTTTATCCATTGTCTCACTATGTGAAATCACCACAGGTAAGTAATCCCAATTTTTTCCGGAGCATACCCGGCGAGATCAATGGTAGTGATTTAATAAAATGGTGATTTATAGTGGAAAATATTATGATCCGAAAATTAATAGAGCTAGAGCATGATTCCAATAAGTTTTACACTAATAGTAGTATACTAATATATAATACAATAATACACAATTGTATTAATCTTACTTAAAACAGTTAAAACCATTTACTATTTATGTGTCTGTGTAAAATGCAAACTTTTGACGGACGTACGCACTGTGAAATATTAGTTAAATTGTAGTATTGCAGCTCTGGCGCGTAGCCAAGGAAGGGGGGTGTTTTGGCAATTAAATTTATAATCCCATAATATATTTTATGTTTAAAATGCTTCAAGTTAGGTTAGGGTAGATTATATTTTTTATATATTTTACTAAAGAAAATATTCAAAAATTAAACGTATTTTATAATTTATTAACGTGACCATATGACCATGTTGGAAATTTGAACAGCCTCCCTCTTTAAGTTATATTTAAAGATTAGGTAAATTAAAACCTTTTAAAAAGTTTGGCTACGCGTCTGCTGCAGCTACGATAAGTTATGCCATATCGTCTCTGAACTGGGTTTACTTGAACATGTGTTCGCCGGAACTTGGCTTGTAGTCGAACTTCGATGTCATGTGTCCGGACTCCGTGTTCCGACAGGTAGTGTTGACACTGAAGTGCAGTAAGTGTTGATTGTACTTGGAAATCCATTGCAGTAGCCAAGGGTAACACTTGTCATTGTTGGAAACTTCGAGCTCGGTGACGTAGTTGCGCCAAAAGTACAATTTAACAAGTTCTATCGTCTCATTGATAACTATCGAAGCCAGACTGAGGCTGATCAGTCCTACTACCTCGGACACGTACTTACTGGATACAGCGGCCACTGCGACGTGTTTTAACAACTGCATATTTTTATTACTGTGGATTTAACACAAAGCTTACACTAAGTAAAGTTAAATATACTAACTTGATAAAAATACGCGTACTATTCTTCATTATGTATCATATTAATTATTATGTATAGTTATTAGTTATATGATTGTAATATACTACAATATAGGTACCCAATAAAATGCATTGAAGTCTCCTGAAGGAACAAACAATGCATTGGAAATTAAAAAGTATTAAGGCACCTGTATAATTCATATTCCACATTTACATAAGTAATATCATCTATTAATTTTGCATAAAATACGTCAAAAATTAACTATTAGCATAAGTAAATAATAAGGTAGTTTATTCTTTATAACTTTATACCAATCAATAGTTTAAAATATTTAACAATCAATTTACACAAAAATTGATTACCTATGTAATATTATTCAATATTCATAAACTAATTATTTAATAAAGTAGTACCTATAAAATATAGGTACCTAGGCAATTTATAAAAAACAAATTTTAATTATATCTTAATAAATGCATTTTAGCATTTACCTAACAATTTTAACTATTTTTCAAATGACTTTCAGTACCGCGAAATGCATTTTACTGGCGGCCAACGTAACAAGACGTTTTAAGTAGTTTAGCTTGTTGAGAATAGGGCAATGTGGTAAATAAGAATTTTTCTCTACTTGGAGCCGAAATAGTCTAGTGCTGAACGAGATCTTGAAGGGGTTGGTATCTGCTGTACCGACGGTAGTTATAAATAATATTATACTTTACAATCAATGTTGGTACTTGGATGTAGTGATACGTAAATAACTTAACTTTATTAATTCATAATAATAAGGTTACGCGACAGTTAGGCATACCTACCTATTATTTGTAAGACATATTGACATATTGTTTTTGGTATTTATAAGCAATTTTTTACACAGTATCATTAACTTGTGGAATAAGGCTGTGTTAAAGTGATGCTATGAGGTTTACTAAATATACTAGATAGTATGGTACCTATGGTTTGAAGACAGAAAATATTATTTAATATTTATGACTATTGACTAACAAACGTGTCAACTAGTGAATACTGAATAATAATATAATAATACAATGCTAAACATAAATAATAGTCAAATGAGTTATTTAAGGTTCAATTCTGCACTAGCTGATTTGATATGATCTAGTAGATTTCAAACGGTACTTGGAATATGTTCAAAAAACAAAATTATTTAAGTAAAAAACATAGATTTTGACAGTTGAAAAGTTCTAAGTTATTTTTACTATTTAAGTATGGGAAAAGTAATTTTGTCGTCATGGTTAGACCTTAGACATTCAAATGTATACTTAAGTCTTTAAGAGTTAACCTTTTCCGCCACTAAATGAATATTTTTTTTAAATTTCATACATTTTCCTAATATTTACTCATCGACGCAAAAATAAAATAAGAATTTCCAACAAATTTGTAGCTCTATAATATACCTCTTTATTTTTTAATAAAATAGATGATGATAAAATTGGTAGGTATTACTTACGACATCGTTGTTTACGGTGATATACGTCCAGAAATGATTATGTGCAACTGTCATTCAACTGTTCCAACTCAATAAAATCAAATTATCATTGAACGCAACGACAAAATAAACCTCAGAAAGTGAATGGTACTATATGATCACCGTGTACAGATCAAATATAGGTAGGTAGGTATTCAGACAACTCATGCAATATTTTAGAAAAATTCATCGGTCTGAGAGATGAATAACTGCGCTGGTATGCGAGGAGGTGGTATTATAATTATTATTATTGTTGTTCGCTGTATTCACTCCTCATCCAATAGTCGTTTCAAGTTTTGTAAATATGAATGTTTAAACGTTTAAAGCCAGTAACATTATTATTACAAAGTACCTTAAAACTGTGGAATATTGAAAAACAAAAACGAAAATATGCAAGGAATTAACTTATTCTAATACGAGTATTGGGATTAACGTTTAAATAGGTATATTTTTTTAACTTATAATCAAGGACCTTAGAGTACTATAAAAAAATAAGATATTATTATCACGGTTGAAATATACATTATATATACATATACATGTATATTTCAACCTTGAATATTATACAGAACTGATTACGACTAGATACTAGATAGCGGAGTGAAGTCCATGAAAAATAATCTATCAGGCGGTGCATGAAGGGGAAACACTTTTTGAGCCCAAGCGCTATCTATTAGTTGAGCTTAACAATAGACTAAAAAACAATTTCATCAATATTTTAATTTATATAATATTAAATTATTTATTTATTATTATATTTTATAATTTCTTACTTCGCCTCACGATTAAAGATAGTATCTTTAATACAAATTAATAATCTATTATATAATCTTTAATATATAAATTCATAGGTTATTACAATGTTATTTATATTACATAGGTGTATATTTTCTTCATTATTATTATTAGACCTAGTTATTTTACTATTATTATGCATTGTTATTAAAGGTATCATTCTAAAATTGAAAATTGAATAATCAATTTTATGATATGCATGACAAAATGAAAAAATTATCTCAAACAATTATTGATGTATTTTTCAAAAATAATAGCTTGAGGGAGCCACAACAAATTTTATTAAATTAGATTATTAAGACTTGTAATTTTACTAATCTCAAAAATAGAAGACAGTCAGATAGTCAGATAGCTGGATACTTATCAGTATTATTTTTCACATAAGGTATAAAATGCACATAAATAGTTAAACTAAAAATACTTAAAAATTTATAAACTACTTATTTCTCAGATCTCCAAGTGCGTATGAATTTTTAAGAGATCAAAATGTTATTCTTCTACCAAGCCCTCGTACTGTGAGAGCATATTTATCATACATTTAGTCTCCTTATTGTGGATTTGACAATCAGTTTATTCAGTTGTTTTAAAAAAAAATAACTAAGTTATCCCAAGAACAAAAACATGGTATTTTGTTGTTTGATGAAATAATACTCCATCAAAGTATTGCTGTTAAATCATCCAACTTAAGCTGCAACTTGGCTTCGAAAATTTTGGAAATTAAATACATGCTTCGAATACTAAAGCTAACCATGGTTTGGTATTTATGTTTCAAAGCATGTCTGTCAATTTTTGCTGTTTTCACATCTACTGGCACAGTAAAAGGTGTATTCTCTGTAACACATTAACACAGCTTTATATGTATTAAATTATTTTTACATATTTTTTTAGGTATTATACTTGCACAAATGCACAATTGTCAAAGCAATTTCTTAATTGGAGAAATCCAATGGACGAGAGTTGAATCATATATGTATTTTCTGATGTTCCTCACTTAATTAAGATTTAAGAATGTAAGAAACAAGCTCAATAACAAAACTACATTAAAATTAAGTAAATAATTAGAATTTGTTTTTAACATAATGTTTGGAAAATATATTTTGATTTGATAGGTACATCCAGATAGGTCTCATGTAAGTTGATCACATTACCAAAAGGTTTATGAATTGGATGTATCACAAAATACAGTTGTTCCTACACGTGTGTGTCCTAAAGTTACAGAAAGACATTTAAAACTGGACACATTTTCAAAAATGACTGTAAAATTAGCAACTCAAGTAATTATCTAACATTTGTATATCTATATTATTTAGTAATAAATACCTAATTACATCTTTCAAAGTTGTCATTTCCTATTCTGTTAAAGATATTCAGTAAATCTATAGCAAAAGGAATTCGATTTTATAGAGATCATATACAAAATGAAGAACTTAAGGATAGTATTGAAACTGAAAAGTTCACAACTATACTTAATTCAGTTTTTGATGCTCTAAACAGAAAGTCTGCTGCAGCTGAAGGCATAAGAAAAGGAAGTACCTAATAATTGTGAGGTAAGTTTAAATTAATATTTTAAATTTAAAATGCTTATATAAATCTGGGTATAGGGGTTTTAGACTACTCTCATCTGGCTTGATGATTGGTAAACTAATTTTATTAATAACAGAATAACATCAAATGAGTTTCTTACAAAGAGTACTTCTGAACTCTCAAGGATTACGGGTAAGTATTAAATCGATAACTGAATTAAGTAACTACCTTTTAGACAAAGTAAAATTTAAATATGCTCTAACAAACAAAATGAATCAAGATCAACTTGAAGTAATTATTTTTTTTTTTATGAAAAATAAAATATTGAAACTTACATAATATTTATTTTAAACTTATTATCAGCAATTTTTTGTTATGGTTTGTCAGGCTACTGGTCCAAATGAACACACAACAGCACCTACGTGTTTATAAGTATACAAACTTCTGTCAATTATTCAGTATTAAAACCGCCCAAAACAGGAAACTGTCAAATTCTGGATTCAACAACACCTAAAATAACATTGACCGATTTAAAAGAATTATTTAAAAGCAATCAATCAGAAAGGCAACAAAAAATAGAAAAATTAAAAGAAAAAATAGATAATATTATTGATGAAGATGATGAATGTGATCCGTTAGATACTGCAGTTGTTTCTATTATGCCAGATCATAACTATTGTGAAATTCAAAAAGCTACAGCCAAAGAGTGTGTTATATATTATATTATATGTGGTTTTATGGGCTGTCAAATAGTTCTTAAAAAAACTACATGTTTGAATTGTGTTTTTGCTTTAAAAGGTATGTTTACATCAGGATTAAATATATATCTTTAATCGTGGTTTACTATAAGATTTATGATAAAATTAGAAATATTTTCTATTTCTTGTTATGTTGTGTCTAGAGCACCGGGTGCTAGAGCATATATTAGAGTACTGGGCGGCATATTACCATTAGCACACGAAATAAAACCCATACAAAAATACTGCTTTCTCATTGGTTCCATATTTGGCGCTATAAAATATTTATATTATAATTATTAATAGTTTGATACAATTTATTTGATAATTGATTATAATAAGGTAAAAATCTAAAATATGAAATCAAATTATTATTATAATAATATTATATCCTACAATGTCTTACAATTAACTTTCATACTTTCATAGATACCTACTTAATACTTAAAACACTACTTACTTAATAGATTTTACCTTTTTCAATTATTGAATACAATGTATTTTATAAAACAATACATTAAATTTAATTATATTATATAAATACAATAATACCACGTGTCACCATGCCACTATCACTATATTCAGATTAAATAGATTTTTATACAAAATTAAAATAAAAGACCTACAACTTACAAGTATAGTATTAAAAAATGAATTGTGAGTTACATACCTAATAATTAAATCTATAATACTTATTTAGATGGAAGATCATTATTATAACTTTTTATATTGAAATAAATTATAATTGTAAAAATGATTTACCAATTGTATGATTTATCTTTTTATTGTCATCTTAGAAAACAATATGTGTGCCATCATAGCTCTTACCACAAGGTTGATAGAAACAGCAATAAAATAGGTAGATCAAAAAACACGTACTGTAAAGCCACAATTAAAATTGTCATCAAAGTTGATACTGTTTCTACGAGGAAAACAGATCCATTTGTCAAAGTAAGAAAAAATCTTTTTAGTCTAACCTATAAATTAAATTTTAAACAGTTAGGTAATTGTATATTTATTTTTTACCAATTATAATTTATCATTAGGATTTTTATTAATTTATAACTCCATGTAATAAAATGTATTTATGTATTATAATTCTTGCTACCAATAATTAATTTATAGTAGCTATCAAATATGCGTTTTTAAATACTTATTTAGATGTTAGATCATTATTTTTATTATTTTAAGTATGAAATAAATAATTGAGAAAAATAAGAATATTATCTTATGAACCTCATTGGTTATTTTTACATTTTAATTTAAAATGAGTTCTAAGAATTTTGAAATTGTAATGCTCATAACTTGCATTAATATAAAAATGTGATATCCATGAATGCAGGTGTACATGGATGATATAATAGTTTATGGGAAAAATGAGGAAGAACACAAGTCTAGATTAATGAATGTTCTACATAGATTGGTAAAAATAATGTCAAATTAAATAAAAACAAGTGTGAATGTGCAGTCAGTAAATAAATTTTTATTGGTAATGAATTTTCAAGTACTGGAGTTAGGCCTGACCCTGGTAAGGTGAAAGCAATTAAAGAAATGGCGCAACCTAAATGTAAGAAAGATATCGAAAGATTTTTAGGAATATATAATTATATATCAACATTTATACTTCTTGCATCAGATAAAACAAAACCACTAAGAAATTGTCTAAAACAAAATTCAAGTTTTCAGTGGAGCGCAAATGAGGAAAATATTTGGAATAGATTAAAAAAAGGTTTATGTAAGGTTCCAGTTCTACAATATTACAATTCAAATAGAGAAATAATGTTATCGGTTGATGCTTCACAGTTTTGAGTAAGTGCGCTTCTACTTCAGAATAACTTACCAGTTGCTTATGCATCTAAAGCATTACAGAGGTACAGTCAAGATGGGCTCAAATTGAGAAAGAGACATATGCAATAGTTTGGTGTTGTGAGCGGTTCCATCAATTTATTTATGGTAGGAAAATAATTATAGAAAGCGATCATAAACCGTTAAGAGTATATATTCAAGAAGCCATTAATAGATACACCTCTGAGATTGCAGAGAATGAAAATTAGACTTCAAATGTATGAATTTAGTATAAAATTTAAAAAAGGTGCTTTAATGTACATAGCAGACACACTTTTAAGAGCATTTATGAAGGAGTTGGAGGAAGAAAATGATATTTTAGAAGTAGCAGAAATTGAAGTTCAAAGCACTTTAGAACATTTTTCCATGTCATCCACAAAATTGGTTGAATATGTCAAAGAGACTGAAAAGGATAAAGACTTAGGGGTCGCTAAGGAATGGGTGGTAACAGGTTGGCCATGCTATAATAAAATACCAGACAATTTAAAAGTTTATTGGAATGTGCGAAACTCATTGGTAATTAGCAATGTGCTATTGTTAAAAGACAATAAAATAGTGGTACCATCATCCTTGCAAAAAGAGGTTTTAAATAAAATACACTAAAATCACCTAGGGATGCAAAAGTGCAAATTGAGAGCTAGAGGAGCAGTTTATGTGCCAAACATAAATAAAGATATTGAGTTAAAGGTGAAAGATTGTAATCTGAGTGCAAAATATCAATGCTCAAAAAGTAAAGAGTTTATGAGATCAAGTTAAACTCCAGATAATAGTTGGCAGATTGTAGGTATAGATATATTTCATATAAATAATAAGAATTTTTTATTAGTAATAGATTATTTTTCAAAATATGTGGAGATAGCATTGTTAAAGAAAATTGATTCAAATCATGTGATATCAGAATTGGTCCCTATATTGGCCAGGTTTGGGATTCCAAGTATTTTAAAATTGGATGGTGGTAGACAATTTACATCAGAACAGTTTAAACAGTTTGCCAAGGATTTTGACATGGAATTGGTAAATTCCTCTCCAGTATATACGCAATCTAATGGAATGGTTGAAAGAGTCATACAAACAGTAAAAAAATGTTAAATAAAGCTTTAGAAGATGGTCTTGATTGGTATAAATGTATAATGGAGTACAGAAACATTCCAATTAGTGAACTTATTCCGGCTCCAGCTGAGATGTTATTTAAAAGAAAGGTGAAATCATTAATTCTCAGTATGGACAAATCTAAGGTCAAGGGTAATACTCAAATAAAAAAAGAATTAGTTAAGAGATCAAAGAAACAAAAAAAGTGTATGACAGAACAGCAAGGAAAGGTGAACATTTTGAGGTAGGTGATACAGTGTGGATACACATAAGAAATGACAAAAAATTCTGGAGTAAAGGGTTAATTGTAGAGAAAGGAACAAATTATAGAAATTTCAAAGTAAAGGTCATTAATGGGGAAACGCTATTAAGAAATAGAAGGTTTTTGAAACATAGGATAATATTAAATGATGCAGAAAATAAAAAGAATAAAAATAGAATAAAAAAGACACCTGGTTATCTTAAGGATTATAAATGACATGATAGATACTCTTATTAGTATTAACTATTAAGGGGGCTGCAGCACTATAATTTTTAAGGAGTTGTGTATAGGCAATTATCTACATTACTAGTCTAGTGGTGTGTATGTGTGTGCAAAGTAAATTAATGTTAGTTGCGTGAGCCGTTTCCACGAATCTTCAAACAATAGTAATGATAACGACGCCCAATATTTTAATAACTGCATAAACCGGATAATATGACTAGGAGCCACGGCCGTAATTTACATCATTACGTAATCATTTTTTTTTATTATTATTTAATATTTATTAATTATTTCACATCGGTTATGAACCAAAAAATAACCATCGTAATAAATGAATCATAAAAACATTTTTAAAAAAGGGTTTGAATAAATGTAACTTTCAATTCTCGTAAATCCTCGTATTCATTCAATATTAGACTGTCTTTTAAAACTTCAGATAAAAAGTAATCTATAAAAAAACGTTGTTAGTTGAGACTTCATATTTTTATTCCAGAAATCATCGTCTTTTCAATTTTTCCATACATTAAACCTGTATACAAATAACTTATTTATTTTAAATTTCAATTAGAATCCTATTAGTTCAAAACAAAATAATATTACCTTTAGGTGTCCAGATACAAAAATAACAAAACATTTTGCGTGTTATGTGTAGTTGACCCTGGACTTGGTAAAAGTAATTATCATTTCGTTTCAGATGTAGTTGACCGTTTTCAATAGTACAAGTTTTTATTTTTTTCATTAAAATTCCTTCTTCTAGAGTAAAACTCTTAGCAGACGCTGGACATTTAATTTCGACAAGACTATCTTGTCTATTAATCCATCGGGAGACGCCGCTAAAAATTGTAAATTTGCATCTACAAATAAACCTGCATTTTCAATTATTTTCTCCAACTCTTCTTTAGCCATATCTTGATGTCCAATTCCATATCGTATAGCAGCATTGCCACTAAAAGTCCCATACAACATTTCTTTTATAACTTTTTCGCGAGACGTGGTTTGGTGTATTTTACATAATTTACCAAACACTGAAGCAGTGAGTCTAAAAAATAAAAATGTATACATTTTAAAACATTTAAATCTCATATTATAAACTTATTATTTTGTTAATAAACTATGAAATATCTACCTTTTTTTTCGCTCCAAATGCCATTCGTCACATTGATGTTGTCTTTTAGTTTTCATTTCTAAGTCTATGATTTGTTTTTCAGTTAATTTTAAATTTTCCATAAACTTATTTTTTAACTGTTGAATCTCAACAGCAGTAAGTTCAGAAAATGGATCATGAGATACATTTCCATAGTTTTCATCTGGTCCTCCTATTGTTATACTCTTTTTCTATTTTTTGGTCCACTAAAAAGACATTGCCATCGTCTTCGAGTTTCAGCTGTAACTATATGCCTTTTAATATACATTTTTGTAAATCTCCCTGGGCTTTTATTTGTTACATGTTTGTTAAACAGAGAAAGACGGTTTGGTCCTGAATTATATGCAGTGACTGCTGCGTTACACCTTAGCTGATAAGACTCTTTCAATGAAAAATTTACGAGTTTCCCTCCGACAAATTTGGTTAAAATTGAATTATAAAATTCAGTTGAATTGTTATTATATAACCATACATTAAACTTTCGGTGTGATAAGTTAGAAGATTTCGGGCTCTACAAATATCATACCAAACACCAAATATTTTTAAATCGGGTACGATGTTTTCTTCTCCTAAAACATTTATAATACAAGCGTCAAGAAAAAATAATGATTATATTACCAATTTATATGCATCACAATATATTCGAAATACTGCAGTGATTATTTTTTAACTATTTATAGGCCATAAGAAAATTTCGAGTTTTATTAGTTTTTTAAAAAAAATATTTTTGCTTGGTCAAAAAACTTGAAAATGTAATAAACCGTCCTAGTAAGTTGTTGTTAGTGAACATTAAAATAAAGCTGACCATAAATCCACAATAATTTTTTATGAGCGCCCAAAGTTAAAATTTTGATAAAATATATTAAAAAATTCTCCTTAAATTTTCCTACATTTAACAAATAATACAAATAAGTTTACTGGAAGGTCTAGTTAATTTTTACGAGCGTTTGAAGTTAGATATTGTATAATCACCCGTAAATTAACAAATTCTCATACAACGATTTTCTTATTTTGTCGTTATTCAAAAACTATTAACTTGAAATTAATATATTATGAGTTATTTATAGACAATTTAAATTAAAATTTTTTTAGTTTTTTATTCTATAAATCATAAATGTCATACAAACATAAACATACAGTACACAAATAAAAGTTACAAACCTTTCTTTTGACCTTCACAAAAATACGATTGGTATTTAGTGTGGTCTCCGAATACATGATTAGGACGATTAGGTCCGTTTGTTATATCTGCTTTGAGTAAAGCCAATGTTGCTTCATATGTGCGATCTGTTTGTTCAAGTCTTCTATATTTTATCACTTCAGTGACATCATACCGCAGCCTAAGTAAACGATCATGAACTACTTTCCGATAACAACCAGGTACGACGTCTCCTTTATCATTTTTTTCTTTTCCCACTTCTATCTCTAAGCCGATTTATGTAGTTACGTAGTAAATGATTAGTACATTCTACTTTTTTTATAACAACATTTGTACCATATGGCTTTTCCAATCTTAAACGCTTCATAATACTACTGTCGCCATCTCCTTTTTTATAATACATTCAATGATATAATGTATGAATGAAAATATTTATACAAAAAAAAAAAAAAAATTAAGTCACTAACCTATTAACTGAGAATATTATATAACATTATGCATATGCAGACTTTGCTTGAAACCTAACAATAATATCGGCTTCCATCGCGGTTGAGGCCGAATTCCAATTTTTGAAACATACATGATACTGTGCTACTTTTAAAATTGTGAATTTGACTTTATATAATCCATGATTATTATGAACAGGTCTCGGGACTTAAAGCATTTGCTTATTTTTATGGATTGACTTCAAATGTAGCAGAGTGCTATGGAAGTGTATGTCATGTTGCAACACGTTCAATTATGAAATTTGTAAGTGTTTTTTTTTTACATTTTTCAACGATTTTTTAAAAAGATGCTTATTTCCAGTTTTTTTGATTATTTTTGCTTTTTTGATCAGTTTTTCTATTTTTTATAGTTTTTCAGAAGATCCTTCAAAAAATCTATAAACAATAAGTCAAAATGTCTCGAAGGTGAAGTTTATTTTTTTATAATACTTATAAAGATTATTTTTTTTATTTTGATTTTTAGTTAGAAACTTTTCCTAATCATTTTGTTTCAAAATTGTTTGTAATACTTAATTATATTATTTTTAGCACTGTTATAAATTATGTTTTTTGATTAAATATTTATGCTCAAATTTAAGTTTTTTAAATGTTTATTTGAGCGCTTATAATGATGTTTTTAAGCGCTTTTTTTTAGTAATTTTAAGTGCTACAAGTCCCAAGCCCTGATTATGAACAATTTTGAAATTTTGCCCCCCCCCCTAACTAAAATTCCTAGCTACGCCACTGTGTGTACCCAAACGTTCTCTAATTTACCAGATAAAAGCGGAAATACCTTTTATTTTATGTGCCCAAACGTTGTGTCTATTTGTACCCAAACGTGTTGGCTTTTGGGTCAATGTGACTAAACGTTCAGCCCCCACTTGTCAAAGGCACACAAAGAGTTTCATGCTGGCTTTACACCGAAATGATGGAGGCTGGTAAGGCTGGAAAAGTGGGTTGGAAAGGTGTATTCCTAGCCAACCAGCTACCGCCGCGGAAAATACACGTATCGTGCCTAAAACAAGCGATATGCCGAGTAGAACAATAACCCGGATAGGTACCACATTACACAATAATACATACACAACGTAAACACACGGAAAGTAATAACCAAGGTTACACGGTAACAATTTTCAGTACCCTACACTCCCGCCATGTACAACCAAGACACCCCAAACATCAACGATCCTATCCAGCAGGTGGTAGTGCTGCTGGGGCGTATCAGGCGCATCCTGCAGTCAACGAGAGCGGACCCGGGTAGGACGGCAGCTAGAACTAAGAGAACACTGACGCGGTCCCGCATAACAGTCGTTTGAACTCAAACGGCCTTTTACGCGGAAGCCGCGCTATCGTTCTACGTAACCACCAATCCGCGACGCACGAAGCCAGTGCGCGATGCCCGTGGCTGGAACCGTCGATCTGCCGATATCACGAACTGGTCTGAAAAAGACCAGTTCATCGCCTTCAGCGATACCTGTCTGATACCCGCTTTTCTTCGCCCGTAACGCGACCGAACAAGTGTATCGACATCACCAGCATAGTGTACTATATTTGCACAGTAGTCGTATAATATAACCATATTAATATGTAAAACTCAAATTTCACAATAAACAAAACGTCATCTTTTTATTTTCGTGTAAATACATAGTGCCGTTTAGTGCATCACCACCAACACCCGTGACAACCATCCCCGACACCGCACCGAACCGGTACGTATAAAATTGGCTCCCCGTAAAGGAATCACCGGTAAGTGAAACATTTAAATTCAGTTTACCCCATACTACCACCCTGAACCCTCACACCCACTGCGTGCAGTTGTGGCAAAATCCCCGCTAACGCAGCAAAACGTGGTTTGTTGCTCGTAACCGTGACGCAACACGTTACGCACCGACATCATCGCGCGCGTCGCTTCAGGTACACACGTAATAGGTAGGAACTAGGAACGCTAGAGCGCGATAAGGTTTCATAGCCGCCGCCCAGTACCATCGCCCGAACCACGACGCAACGCAAATACCCGTGACCTACATATCACATAAATAGATCGCCGCCGCCCAATTCGCGATAACCGATCTATGCTGAAAAGTGATAACCGGACACACACAACAGTAATAACAATAATAATAACACGCTGACCTAAATTCGTACGTAAACAAACATTAACAATCGGTAAACGGAAATATCAATAAAACGCGAACCCCGTTTTATTTAAAACATTTCTAACGAGTAACGACTCCCACCCCATAACGATCACACCGGAAACACAACCGGACAAGTATGTCGGGGAAACTGTTGAACGAGTTGACCGTTATGGAATTGCGGTACGAATGTAGACAACGTGGGCTAACCGGACGGGGGCGCAAAAGACGTGCTCGAAATCCGATTAGCACAGTATTTCGCGGATTTGGACATATAGGCAAACGCCGTGTGGTTTCAGCCAATGGATATCCCTAGGCCAACTGGAAATGACGCTGGCACAAACCAGGCGTATACCACCGGGCAAACCGAGTCATTAATGGATGAACCTGCGACAACACCTCACCCGCGAAATACACCCAACCTACCACACACACAACCATCAAAACGCCACGGATTTGACGCGGACCATGCGCGACAGTACACAGGGGGTGCGGCAAGCGGCGGTTCAGAGTTCGCCGAATCAATGCAGCTTGGAATCACGCCTGTCCATGCTCGAGGACTGCATGGTCCGTTTTTGTGACGATCAGCGTCGCATAACGGAAATAATGCAGTGCCTCTAGATGGGCATGTCGCGCCAGACTCCGGAGCAGCATACAGATATGCCACCGCCGACCCACCCACAGCGCGTGGGACGCCGGAATCGTCACAAAGTTATAATAACACAAGCCAATACATACACACGAACGCGTCGAATACCTCGGAATATAGAGCTAGTTTTTCCGCGGCGCGCACAGACCGCAAACCGACCGATCGGTACAGTTCGAAATGTATCAACTGCGTACCACACATCCACCCCCCCCCCCCCTTCAATCACCAACGCGTCGCAAGAACCGATTTTAATACTGTATACTAACCTAACCTAACCAGAATTCTACGGAACAACGCCCGAAGACTCGGTACGGATCATACATAATTCTGAATCGATCTTATACCAAACACGCATTAATCGGTCGGGCTGGACAAAAACAATGTGATTAGAATGTCAATCAGAAAAAAGAAACCTAGGTAAAAATACTTGATCTATAATTCAGTTATTTATAGGTAATGATATATTTTTTTTAATTTTGTATTTTCTGTTCTATACAGTTATAGTATTATGTTATTAGTATGATTATTGTTCACACACAAAGTCGCGAAGATAACGCACACCACTGCCCTTCCGCCCACCTTGTATTTATTATAATTGTTATAATCGTTATTATTATTATTCTTATTGTTATTATTATTATCTACCGTGAGCATGATCATCAATATCATTCCTTTTTTATTATATAATTATTATGCGTTTATCAACGATTGCACTTTTGCGGTTTCGGGTTTCTGTCACAGAACACGGCACCGATAACTCGCCGATCTGTCACAGAACACGAGACCGGCTGAAATAATCGCTGATAACCAGCATATAAAAGGCCGCACGACCGACGACCAAGCACCAGTCTTTTACCTGGTTTGTAGCAAGACCCACCCGGGAAGACTTGCGCACTTCAGGAAGAAACATCCCAACCAAAACCTATCGAACGGTATCTATATCGGTCAATAGTGTAATAGTCGGTGTATTCCGGCATTGCACTGATCCATATACTGCCGCAGTTCATGGGGCAATAGTCGGAGTATTCCGGCATTGCACCGACTGCCATTACCGTTCGATAGGTTGCAGCACCCCGTCGTGCGCCCTTTTCATTGTACCCAGTGTTACTTTTATTTTTATTTATTAATAATAAATCATTCGTCAGTATGACATAAAAACTCGTTTCTTTTAGTAAACTCACATCCATTAGGCTACATTTATTATTATGATATATTTTTTTTTTTTTTGATAAGTTCAAATGTAAAGAAGGAGGACTGTAATTTGTATACTATTCAATTTATTTATCCAAGTTAAAATATTATTAGTGCCACTTTTAAATGTTACTATTGTTTTATATCTGGGGTTAATGGATATTTTTTTGATTTTTTGAACACGTGTTTATCATTACTCATATTTTGCATAATTGCAAAACAAAAATTTTGATCATGTTCCAAAATTAACTGAAATCTATATGAATCCTAATTCATTCCAAAAAACTCAGTGAAATATGCTTCTAAA
Organism: Rhopalosiphum padi; assembly: GCF_020882245.1. Taxonomy (NCBI): domain Eukaryota; kingdom Metazoa; phylum Arthropoda; class Insecta; order Hemiptera; family Aphididae; genus Rhopalosiphum; species Rhopalosiphum padi. Next base: position 1,371,155 of record NC_083598.1, on the reverse strand, counting down.
TATTTAAAACAGCTCATAATATTATAATTTTTATTGGTTCGATGTAGGAATGTATAAAATAGTTATATGTGTTGTAGTCGTTGTAGAGAAGTGGGTGGTAAGGACTGACACGTATGAGATATGCATATAATATACAGTCGGGTCTCGATAATCCGAAGGAGATTGGGGAAAGGGGTCGTTCGGATTACCTATGGCTTAAAAAAAAAACATCAAATTTATTGTAATTTAAATTATGAAATTTTATTTTTATCTGTAAAAACTCGTTATTTCAAAAGACAATTAATATATAAAAATATTAATATAATTATGAACCTTACTATTTAAGATATTGATTTTTTTTTTTTTTTTGTACACTGGTTTCTATTATGGATTGGTATGCCTTGTCCCGAAAACGTCTAAACAACATTAGTTCTTCGCAGCTTTCATCGTTCATACACGTGCGATTACAAACATAATCGAAAAATGTTATTACCGGAAAATATTATTTATAAATACATACATACGTACATATTACATATAGCGATAAGATAATTCTCAAGCCCGTTCGGATTACCGCGTCTTTCGGATTAGCCTGTGTTCGGATTATCGAGACCCGACTGTATATTTAAAAATGTATGATTTCAATGTCGTATCTGAGGGGACCCCCCCTGAAATTTTTAAAAGTAGAAATATGTTACTGGTGAATATACTTTATTGACTAAACATTTTCAGCATTTATATTTTAAAATAATGTTGGACCCCCCCACCCCCGAAATTTTTCAGTTACGGCCTTGTATGACTTTATTTTAGAATATTACAATCTATACAGGTGTACAATAAGTAATAATTATGGTAAAAATGAGAGACTAAGAACTAATGATGACATGGTCGGAAATCTCACATTAGAGATACATATAATGCAATTAATATAATCAGTGGCGTATTTTCAAATTTTTCTGGGGGGGAGGTCCTCAGTTTATACATAATTAATCTATGATAAAATGTAATATACGAATAATAGTTTATATACTATAAACTATGATATCTTGTAATAGTTACGTTCTTATGCAGTTTTTGGAGGAAGTTGAACAAAATATATAATTGTATAGTCTTTTGTAATATTATATTTATATATATATTGTATTGAGCACTACATAATACATATGAAGTACATATTGTTAAAAAATTAATTCCAGTCGTCTCGATTTTTTTGCCAATTCCTCTATCACTTCATCAACAGTAATTTCAACTTCCCTGTGAATGTTTAACATGGCCAATCAATTTAGTCTTTTCTAAAACAAAATAATCACAAATATTAGTTTTAAAATTAAAATGTCTTAATAATATTTTATTACCTCAGATATTGTATTGCGTAGATATGTTTTAATTCTTTTTAGTGATGAAAACGTCCGTTCGTTCGAAGCCGTAGATATTGGAAGTGTAGACAAAATTTGAAATAACTTATTAACTCCTGGATATATGTCTGCATTACACAACTTCAGTGCATCAATTGAATTTTTTGGTTTTATTTCCAATTTTTTAAGTTTATTTTGCCACAGTTGGTACTCTTCCGCGTGTTTTCTATAATTTTCTAACTCGGTCAGAGTATCTTGAGCTAAGTCCATGGCCAATTTTAAATCAATATTAATTTGTTGAAACTGTTTTGATAGTGGGAGTCCAAATCCAAATACTTTTGAAATTGTAACTACCGTAATTATAAATTCTGGTTGGAGAATTGAATTGCTTGTTCACTGTTTCACTCGTTACTCGTATCGTTGTTGAAGGTAAAATGAGACTAATAGAAAATGTGTAATATCCTATAAAAGATAAAAGCCACTAATTTATATTTTATTATACCGATCTGTTTATAGCTATTGGCTACACAACTATTGCTAATTGAATCAGTTTTTCTGTGCGATAAAGTTTATATTTCAAAAGTACGGGTACTTAAGAGGACGCCAGCGTAGTATTTGTTATCTCTCTCTAACCCACGCGCAACATAGCAAATTTTACATTCCAAAATGACTATAATCATATTAATTTCTCAAATTAGAATGAAATGTCCTATTACAGAATTTAAAGTAAATAGCATTATCTAGGGCATCTCATAAGCGTTTCATTATATATTTTTTTAAAGCGAGTTATGAGTATTTCAAAATTGTAAATTGTTTATACTTCTTAAAAAACTCATAACTAGCTTTAAAATAAAAATATAATAAAACGCCTACGAGATTCCCTAGATAATATTCTAAACTTTAAATTTTATAATAGGTCATTTCACTCTAATTTGAGAAATTAATATAGTTATAATCATTTTTGTGAATGTAAAATTTGCTATGTTCCGCGTGGGTTAGAGAGATAACAAATACTACGCTGACATTCTCTTAATACCTAATAATTTGTAATCATCGCATTTTTCAGCGCTCTAGTTTAATCACACATTTATAGGTATAATTTATCGATAAATTCCAATGATATTTTTTTATAAATTTGATGTAATAATAAATACACCCAGTAGTTTTAATTAAAATAAATTATTATAGTAATACCTATAATTACAAATCACCTAATTTAAAATTTACGATTGTCTTAAAAATGCCAATTTTGAAGATATCAAAAAACTGTAAAGATAAAAGTTGCTCAAAAAAAATAGAGCAATCCAAATACAGCGTCAAAAATTGTGGTTCCTATTTAAGAAATTTTTATTTTACTGCGCATGCGTAGATAAAAAAAGTTAAAAATTAGAATTTATCAAAAACATATGTATTTTTATGTCCTGTACCCTGTAAAAAAACCCAAATCAAATTAAAGGTCATGAGTTCGAAATATTTCCTGTTAACTTTAAAATTGAACACACGGTATATTCCATATAAATTGCTATTCATTAATAAATAATTGACTTACTTATTATTTGATGCTAACAATTTTCAAATTGGAGGTGGTTATAATAAATAATACTTTTAATTTTTACCTGTATTGATCGCAAAATATTTTAATTTAATTTTCACTTCAACTGGTAATAATTTTATGGATGTTCACACAAAGCAAAACCAAATTGGCCTAGTCAAGCAAAAGAAAAACTTAAAATCTTATTGAGAAATGTGAATTTTATATAAAAGAAATAAATGCAATTCTACCCAACTATCTACAATTTTTTTTCACTTTGGCTCTTTGATTGTCTGGTTTACATTTTTTAGAGTCATTTTTTATTAGTTTTTTAAGTAATACACGCTCTTTAATTCGTTTTTGTATTAATTCTGGGCATAAAGTCTGTACAAAACATTGAATATTTAATTTAGTAATGTAATTATCATTTTTTTATTTTTTTTTTTTATAATAGGTACCAACCTCATATAGGCGCTCATTATTAAAATTGTTTTCTTTTTTCAACTTCATTGCTTTAATCTGATTTTGATGATAAACCAATTCCTTATCAGTCATCAATTTAGTTTTTAATAGATTGGACTTATTATAATTGTCCTTCTTTTTCGAAAATAATTTGTTTTTTAATCTAAAAATAAACATTTACATAGACAGTAGACACATAGTTGTTACTTGTTTATAGTTATAGCTGTAATGCTGTATACTAGGTATTAATTTGTAACTTTTGGTTACACCTAATTATTAGCAATATTCAGCATGAATAATATAAATTATAAACTACGGTAATTACGCTAATTTTTTATTTTCAATTGACAGTATTTGTATTTGACGTTCTGCCTCTCTCATATCTTCTAAATGTATTTTTCGATCATATACATGTTGGTCCCGAATTTGTTCATTTAATTTTTTCAATTCATCGTTGTTTTCATTAGTAGTGTTTAATTTTTCTTCTAATTTATAGATTTTTTTTTGAAACTAAAATATAATATACTCCTATGAGCTAATTACCTATAGTATTATTATTTACATTAATTATTAGCAAATAGTTCTTTTCAATGAGAAAACATTGACCAGTACTAAAATGTTATTAAGTTCATTAGATAGTAATTTATAATAACTCGTAATATGTAATCATAAGAAAATGGTTTTACCCCTTCAATAGAAATTCTTAGACTGTCTAATTCAGCTTGATGTATTTTTTCAAAATGTTTATTATAAGATAATTGTGTTTCAAAATCTTTTTTGTCTTGTTCTAATGCATATTTTTCATTACGAAGTTCTGCGTATCTTTCCCCCGCAATGTGTATAATTTTATCTTTTCTCTCAGTTTCTGAAAAAAAAAATAAAACTATAATTGGCATCATTATTTCTTAATATGTTAGACAAAGTATTAATAACAAGCCAACAAGGTAATACGTGCCTTTTATCACACATTCTTTTTTAACCAATGTTTCATAGTATCTTTTTCTCATAAATCTGCATAATGTAGTTTTTGTATTATATTTTGTATTAGTATCATCGACAACCACCTGTTAAAAAACACATGGTTTTATTAGTATTTATTGTAACTAATGACTAATTCAAATAAATTATTAAATTATTAAATAATTAAATTTTAGAAATAATCTGGGAATTAATTTTTAAATATTTATAGTTTTTAGGGTTTTGATTTATATTTATAGATACCTTAAGTTTTTTAATTGTTGAACCTTTAAGACTAATGTCTATTTTATCAAAACGATTTTCTAAGTCTTGATCTTCAATCATTTTGGTTGCCATTTCTAATTTATTTTCAAGTATGTTTTTATCATAAATTAACTTATTCACGGATTCTTTATACAACCTTAGATCAGTATCATATTTGTTTTTGCAGTCTTTTACAAATCTATTGAACAAAACAATGTTATTGTAATTTATGATTTATTAAAATAAAATGTATACTTGTTGATCTTGTGTTCAAAAACAATTATTTTGTTTTTGTAGTTTCTTTCTGTTAATGAACCTGGAAAAATAAAGTAACTAACATTTTGTTCAAAAATTAAAACAATCATATATGAATATGTACACAGATTTTTTTCGATCATACAGGACTAAAATTTAAATGTTAAAAACTGAATTAAATGTCCATAAATGGCCCACGAGAGTCCGATCGTAAACCGCGCAGCGCATCGATATACTGACGCGGGCGAGGTCTGCTGGCTGAATTTTCTTCCACCATGGTGCCATTCTTACTACTTGGCAACGTGTATACAACGGCGATCATTGTCGACCAGCTCCAATCGGTATGGTTCAGTATATGGGAGGGGGGCCGATGCGCAGCGATGAACAATTTTTTACGGTCGGACTCTCGTGGGCCGAAGTTTTTTTATAGTTATAAACAATATTTTTTAATTTTTGTTGAAGTTTGCATGTAAATTTTATTAGATTATTTTGTAATTAGGTATATTTTAAATTATGTACCTACAGTATCATTATTCTATTTTTCACACATAGGACATTATATATAGCTATATTCAGTTTATAAATTAATCCATAACATTTTAATAAAATATATATTATATTAGGTTTTAAACTACAAATTCTACAAGAAACATTGAAAAAATATTCACAAAAATTTTTTGATATTTCATTTGTGAAGTCATTAAAAATTTATTTTCGGCTTACCCGCTTACTTATCTATCAAATTTAGGTATTAGATTTAATATGAAATTTACCGCATTTAATTTCCGGTTCCTTTCCCTTGTTTTTTTTATCTTCCTTTACGACTAGATCTTTACTTAACTGGAACTGTAAAGTAAAATTAGTATTAAGTACTTAAATATATAAAAATAAAAAATTCAAGGCGCCGCGTATATCGTACACTACATATGCGTTTGTATATTGTTCCGCATAAATCTGTGTTAGTGTGTTACTCCAACGGTCCAACCAAAATGGAATAATAAATATTTCATTTTATACCATTGAACGCGTAATGAAAATCTCTACATTTATCTAACTGCTTTTAAATAAAACAAAAAATCTTAGCCTTTTCACTGGACGCTGATCTCTCAAATTCCAACAATTATAATTATCAATTAAATATTAAATATTACTCGCACGACTAGACCCCTCCGGCTATCGGATGCCGGTGCCCGGTGGTCATTAGTCTACACCAGTTTTTCTCAAACTGTGGTACGCGTAACCCCTCGGAGGCATTCGAAATTTTTTAAGCGGTACAAGTCTGGCCAGTGGCCAACATGTATGTAAGTCTTTAAATTTTTTTATATATATTTTAGTTTAGTAACTAAGAAGGGTAACCAAAAATATTTATTGACAAAAAGGGGTACAGTGTTTACAAAAGTTTGAGAATTCCTGGTCTACACCGTTATAGTGTTATCGTAGTGTCAATAAATATTAATAGATACAATGACACCGAAGCCATCTACTATCAACAAAACAAAACTGAGTAAATCAAGACAATAAACATTTAGTCTATCTACATCTAAAAATAGCCCTACCAAAAATCGTATATAGAGTGTATCAAGTGACATATTTATCTATTTATTTGAAGATACCCACTTACCGTTACCTCCATGGACTATATCCAAATGAAACCACTCATTTACTGATAATCCAGAATCTAAGAACTAAATCAATTTTTATAATGGATAACAGATTTTTGCCGCTCGCTACAGAGAATGATAATAATGAAAATACACACAATTCCCATGAAAACGTAATTAAAACCACTATGATTCACAAAATACCACAAAACCACCATCTCCCACCACCGATATTGGTCCTAGGTATACTGGACTTTGTCGAATTTCGCAACAAATTATTTAAGCTGATTGGTCCCCAATATTTCTCCTTCAAATCGTCAACAAACGATTTAAAAATACAAACTACCAAACCAGACTCATATCGTGAATGAATACATTATTTAAAAGATAATAATGCTCAGTACCATACATACCAACCACAAGAGAATAAATCCTTCTGGATAATAATCTGGAACCTACATTCATCGACACCAGGGATAGGGCCACGATGTAGAGAAGATAACTTTACTTTATCGTATAAAAGTATCCCACATTTATTTTTCGTAATTAAAAGGTCAAGCTGTTAAGGATCTGGTCCTACTGCGGATCTGCAATAACTGTCTCAGGCCGTCGTCCTATGCTGCCTGTATAAATTTTTATCAGTGTCCATTCTGATTGTTATATTCTGTGTAGGTATTGAAGAAATTGGCTTTTCAATTCGCCTAGTTACTAACGTACTCAAAAAAATAACAAGACAAATTGCCAATTTTCTTTATTGATCTATAACCAACCTCAATCAGTTATGATATATTTAGTGTAACATCTTTACTCCACACCAAAGTAAAAATAGAGAAGCCACATAAACGTAGAAACCAAAATTGTCAAGACTACGGCCACTCAAAAAAATACTGTTCATACCACCCAAGATGTGTCCACTGCGGTGACAATTATTTACCCAGCAACTGCACTAAATCATATGAAACTCCAGCCGAACGCGCCCTTTGCCAATGTGACCATCCAGCGAACTACAAAGGATGCCAAGTTTACAAATAGCTCCAATGTTCCCGCAAATCAACCACGAACAATTCGTGCTTCGACAAAATACTCAAACTCAATTAACACAAGGAATGTAAGTATTAATAATAATAATTGTAAAACTAAACAACCGAAAACAACGGAAACAAACTCATCTCTTTATCCAACTTGCTCTTATACTAAGGCCACATCTGTCCACCTAACCAAAATCGTCTAATGTTTATAACGAGAACGCGACTCTCTTAAACTTTATAAACAAATTCAAAGCACTGATTATTATCTCTTGCTATCCCTTCTTACTACGGTTCTCGATCGCCTTTTCGCTTAAAATGCTAAATAACTCTTTCGCCGCTTAATCATTAGTCATTCTGCTATGGAACGCCAATGGGTTACACAATCACAAAAATAAATTAATCTTACTCTAAATGATGAAAGAATTGACTTAGCCTTAATCTTCGAAACTCAATTCACTCCCAATACAAAATTTAAAATTCCTGGCTATACCTTAATTTTTTCAAATCACCCTAATATATGTATATATAATACAAATATGAGATACTTATAAGGATAACAGAACAATTTTAATATTAATTTTTTTTTCTTCAGAAACTTAAGATGATCAGCAGAAAACCAGATATTTTAATCACACATATTTTTATATTAATACACATTTTATACCTTACGATTAATCCCAAACATATTACTACAAATTGTGTACTTAGGAATTAATAATTAATATACTTTTAAAATACAGAATTAATTTAGACCCTTATATTCGTATATGTCTCATATAATATATATAAAAAAAATTGATATGATTATCGATTAAAGTTAGTTAGCAATTTCCAAAATATCAGTTTTAATTAAGATAAAATATGTAAGTGATAATATAAAATAAAAATGTTCTTGTACGCATTTTTTCAAATAAATTACTATAAAGATTTACTTTGTATTATGATCTAAATATTTTTAAATTAAATAACACTTTTACAAAAAGACATTATGATTAAATTAAACACCAACATCGATTGCATTTACTGTTGTGTAAATACATAACTACTGTAAAGATCATGGTGACTATTTCTACAATAAATACTAACGGTTTGATAGAGGAAAAATATTTTAATATTTCACAAAATATTTTGTTTTAAGTGATTTCAGTTAATTACAAAAAATTATAAAAATAAAAAATCATATTGTGATAATAGTATATTACAGTAATTTTTTTAATTTTTACTTTTTTCAATGACATTCAATTTCATATTTTGAAGCAAAATTATTTTTCAGGAATTTTTATATTTCGAATCGAACGATGAGCTAGTTCATAGTTGTTTATTAATTATAAACTAGTATAGATGAAGAAATAACATATTTTTAAATAATTATAACTAATCAACAAAATATTGTTTAAAATCGTTAGTATATGAATTGAGAAATTAAAAACTCTAATAATTGTTGGATAATAACTTACGAAAGGACAATCAAGCATACCAATATCTTCTCGACATTTTTCTTCTTTAGCAAGGCTGTCTCTTACTTTTCCTAATAATATTGTCGTATCGTGTCCTGTATATATAAACCTTGTTTTTTGTTTCCTCAATATGTCCTAAAACACATATCATAGGTATTTTATTTTATGCAATAAAAGATCTAAAATTAAAATTTTTTTTTTTTTTAATTACAACTTGTTCTAATAATTTCTTTTTCTCTTCTCTCTCTACTAATAGCTTATCTAAATGTACATCTAGTTTATGCTTTAATGCTTCCAGTTCATGTATATCATATTCTTTCATTTTTGCTTCATTTATTAATTGATCCTAAATAAAGAAATTAACTAATTAAATTATTCATATGATCAACAATTAAAATTAAAATAAAATAATTACTATTTCTTTTTGCATTTCTTTTTTTTCAAATACTGTCCTTACATATTTAGCTTTTGCTTCTGACACCTCTATATTCTTAATTCTTATTGCTTCATCGAAACTTTTAGCCATTTTTCCAGTATCTTCGGACCTTATCTGTGAATATTCGATTGAAAAATACATATTTAATTTACATATTAAATTAAGTACACATTTCGATAATTATAGATATTTGAAAATTGGAATACTAAATTATTTAACTTACTAAAGCCTTTTCCAAATCAAGCATTAATTTTCGAATTTCTCTTTCTAATTGTTTATTTTTTATATCTTTGCATCGTTGTTCGCTTGCATGATGATGTATTTGTTTTTTATATCCTTCAATCTCTTTCTAAAATATTGTACTCATGTAATTATATTTTTTTTTTAATATTAAACTTACTTCGAGATTTTTTATATGAGTTTTTATTTTATTATCGTTAGCTACAATTTCTTTTTTATCCTCAATAGCTTTTTTTTCTGTACGCGTTAATTTCCTGATAACTTTTTCTAGATTTTTTATAACCTAAAAAAAAAAAAATATTTAATATTTACTCATCGTGGATATAATTTATACGTGAGTTGTGTTATATTATTACTATTAAACTTTTATCGTTTACTACAGTTTCTTTAGATACACTTTTTATCACTTCTTCTTTTTTTTCGGTCATGATTCTTAATTCATATGATAATTTTTTGTTAGCCATAAATAATTCGTGATTATATTTATTTAATTCAATTATCTCTCTTTGATAACCTGTCATTTTAGCTGCTTCCTGTTTAAAATAAATAATTAATATAATCATTATAAATTCATCTATATGTGCGTTTTTAAACTAAATTGCGGTTACGTTTATAATAATTTTTGCAATTAAACTTTATAAATACAAATTATAATAAAAACTTCGTTCCTGCTTTTCTTGTACTTAATTTAATTTAAACGCTGCTCAGTGTTTACCGTCTCTTTTTTTAATACTATCCAAGGTATAGTAATTTAAATGGGCTAACATTAAAGAGTGATGGGTAATCGGGTATAGGCGCCCCAGGAGTGAGAAATGGTAATGGTTGAATAATTATTAATTTATACTTTAATTCAAATATTGTATTACATACAATCTTACAAGTTACAATTTATACATTACATAAAGCGTATGAATGATTTAATGCAGTTATTTTCGAGCTTTAAATTGGGAAAAATCATTTATCAAATCATCAAAGACTAATTTGTTTGTGAAAATAAACTAATAATAAAATAATATTGTCTTTTGGTTCATTTTTTTTTTGAAAATAAAAATAAAATAACATAACAAATTTGCCGCCCCCTAAAAGTTGTTGCCTTAAGCTCGAGCGTTACGAGCCTAGTGGTTAACCGCCACCGTGATGAAATTATTTTAACTAAATTTAACAACACTAAATGTTTTACTATATCTATTCGCAGATGAAACGCCTGATATTTCCTCTATTGAACAATTCGCATTGTGTGTAAGATATATTGAGTCAATTGAATTTAAATAATATTAAAATAGTTGAACAATTTCTAAAAATTGTACCAGTAGAATCAACTTCGGCCACTTCGGGTCAGAACTTAGTAGGTGTACTTTTAACAAGAATGAATTTTTTGCGGTATTAAAATAAATTATTTACGTGGACAAGACTATGATGGGTCTGCAGCGATTAGTGGTAAATTTAGGTAAAGGTGACCAAGCGCATATCATAGAAAAATATCCAACTGCCTACTCTATGTACATTGTGTTTTATTCATCTTAAATTTGGCTTTATCTAATGCTATTGATGTAGCATCATGCATTCATATTTTGAATAGAATAAAGTGATTCCGAAATTATCTCTAAGTATTTTACAATATTTTCATCTTTACTTTTTTTTTGTAATACAAGTAAGAATATTCAGTTTAACAATTCGACTGTGAATTCTTCCTCATTAACTTTAGTTCAAACTTAGCCACCCTGTAGTTAAAATTTCTACGTGCTCTGATATCCTACACTAATAATATAATAGATAATAGGTGTACTGTGACATAGACATAAGTATTAAAATAATAATCTCTGATACATCATAGTAATATTACGTACAATAGGAGTGCTACGACGTAGAAATATACATTTAAATATAAAATGGAAGGAAGATATCCATTGTACCGAGTCTGACGCTAGTAGTAATACAAGTATACAACAATAATTAAACTAAAATCATTGATTACTAAAGGGGTAATCATAACGCCACGGATGACGCTGGTAGTCATAAAAATAATAAACAATAATAACTAAGGACTAAGGAGTCACACCATTTAAACTGGTGAGGCAACCAGAATTACCAACATACATTAGTACATTGTAGGCCTATAATCGGTAACGACGATAGGAGAGCATTTCTGGGGAATGCTAGCGGTACCATAGTGGTTGACAAACCCGCGCGTGTAGGCTGAGCGTCATCCGGACGTCATATTGTGATAAGATCATCGCACATGCGGCCCTGAATCCTGAAATGCGTAATAGCGTGAGAATGTAATGACTCATATGATAGGCCAGAAGAGACATGCAAAGTAGGACGGAGGAAACCTATTACTATATAAGGGAGCCCTGGAAAGGACTCCAGCAGACGTGATATTACCGTAATTAGCGCAAGTTAGCCAGTCTATATCAGAATCATTCAACCATGCCATTTGGACTTAGTCTAATTTTCAATACAAAAAAACACTGAAATATTTTTGTCATTATATTTTACCGACATGACTACATCTCAACTAATCAACGCTTAGTTGATTGGCCCACTACAACATTAATACATTATATGTAAGAAATATTATAGAAGTACCTACAAAACAATATTTTTTAGAGTATACATATAAAGATACTATCGGAATTAAAAATAATACTTACTTTGGTAAATTTAATTAATCTATTATTTTCTTTTTCGATGATAATTCTTTCTTTTTTTAACACTCGAACTTCATCTTCGAGTTCCTTACATTTATATTTAAATTCGTCAAGTTCTATTTTATTTTTCTCCAATTCTTCCTCCAGTAGCCTAGGCTCATAATATACATCAGGTGATCTGTAATATTAAAATGTAAAATTAATGTTATTCCAAAAAAAAAAAAACATAATACCGCTCCATGCAAACATTTTTAAGTAAATAACAAGCAGTGTATAATAAGTATACGTAGATTAAAGTTTTGAATGTCTGGACACAATATAGTACTTACAATTATGTACATACATATTATACTGTATTTATATATAAATATAATTTTATTGAGAAAAAGAACTTACGGCTCAATCCAATCAGGAAAAGGCATAGAGAATATTTCTTCATTATTCATCATATTTGATTATTAATCAACTTTAGGTAAGCAGTAAGTTCGATTATATAACAATTCGACGGAACAGTTCGAAATAACAAATCGATATAAAAAATTATTTCGGTTAGTTATTTTCAATCATAAAACATAACCATAGATACGAGTGGTACGATATTGGGCTCTTACGCAGTTGTAATAATATTATAATAAAATAAAATATTATTAATATTAAATATTGTGTAAGTAAATTAAAAATAATAATGAAATAATAGTGTAATCACAATTTTTAATATAGTATAATAAATATTTTCTACTTGCAAATATTATTTAAAATTTAAATATACATATATTTACAGTTATTATTTAAAAAACCAAATGCGATATATGTCATACCTATCTAGTTGATAATTCTGGACATGTATTTAAATTAATAGATAAAATAATCGAAATAATACTTTAATTAGGCCAAACCAAGATATATCTAGTCACTATATATAGTCGAAATTAGTCAAGAAACAGAAAGAATTTTCTATACTTACTATGAATTTTTGCCAAATATAAAATCAATAATTGTTTATGCAATAAAAACCAATATATATCAAAAACCAAATATTTTTAAAGAGCTTAATAATCGCATTGTCTAGATCAACAACTATTTAATTTTCATCCAGATCAAAAAATAAGTATCACGATATTAACATAATTAAATCAAAGATTTCACCATAAAGCTTAACAAATGAAAAAAAATATTACCTCAATCAGAAAAAAATTTACAAAACTTATATTACTTATAAATGAATAATATGTAGCTATAATTATAATATACTTTTTTTTTTTGAAATGCCGATAAAAAAATGTTTACGAAATATGTCAAAATCGCGAAAATTTGCAAGGAATTTTTTAAGATGAAAATTCATAAAACTGTTGTGACTACAGTTAAAAAATCCAATACAAGTTTCTCCATAACATTTTCTTCAATAACTGTAAAAAAGAAATTCTAGCATCAATATAGAAAAAATTTTACGAGCGTATGAAATTTAATTTTTTACGAAATCGCATAAAACTACGATTATATTATTTAAATATAGATAATAATATAATATATTCTAGACTAACAAAGTGACAAATCATCTCTGTTAATATGTTTAGAATCATTTTTCGTAATGCCAGGTATCATTGCATTCAAATTTAACATATCCATTATAGTGACCTACTCCGCTACTCGGTTATTCACCACCTCTACTATATGGTTGTAGGACACTGTACGGTCACCCGGAAAAAATGAAAACCATGGATAGTTTGTACTATTTCAGGTAAAAAAAAAATGTTGAGAGACATGAAATGTTAGACATAATAAAATTTTTTATTACAAAACACAGGTAGTTAATAATGTTAATATACATAAATAATAATAATAATAATAATCAGGGCTAGGATTTGTATGTAATAAAAAATTGTAAAATATGCCATTTTATTTACCAAAATATGCAAAAATATGCATTTAAATTGTTATAAGATAAACAAAAAAATATAGTTACCAACAAAAAAAATATTTATTTATTGAAAGACATCAGTGATTGACTGTTTGTCTTAATATAATTGAGAAATAAAATAAAATAATTTAGAAATAAAATTTATAATTCACATTCAATAGTGGAAATATTTTTAATTTTATGTTTGAAAAATTGGAAAATTTATGTTAGACAAAAAAATCAAGTTTCATACAAACTTTAATCAGCAGGGCTAGGATTAAATACGAAATATTAATATTAAATTATAAATATTAATTACGAAATATACTATAAATAATGTGCATTTTTCGCAATAATATTAATTTTATTCAATATATGCAATAATATGCATTCTATCCAAAATATGCAAAAACTTACAAATAAAAACACCACCATTTACATACCGTACTAAACGTCCATGGACCATGATCGAATTTTACCAATTTATTATCACCGTACAAAGTGTCCGCGATATGCAACTCAAACTGTATACTGTAACTGTAATAGTACAAACTGTCCGTTTACCCTACTATACAGCAGAGCGATACCCTCTTGCACACCCTTTTTTTTAATTTTAACTTATTTTCAAATAATATGTACTTATTGTATTTATTTTGATAATGATATTATGTATAATCTTTTTGGAGATATTGATTAATTTTTTATGGCGGAATTTCACATAAGTGAATGAATTATAATATTATTATTTATTATTTAATTGTTTTATTTTGAATTACACAGTAAAATCACATATCATTGTAAAAATAATACATTTAATGCTTTACTCAGGATCTAAAAAATCTGAAAAAATGTTATGGTGTATTGTGTATACTATATACTATATAATCTTAATCATAAATATTCCAAATGTAACTATTACAGTTTAAATCATTGATTGAATATATTTAATCAATGTTTAAATTTTACATTCTTGGTGCAATAAATGGTACCAGGGCTGGATTTAGTGTGACGTGGGGTGTTACACCCCCTCCCACAACTTAATAAGATACCTCGTTCATTTTAGTCGGCAAATTCGTCATTTTGAAATAGTAATCATCAAGTCGGCAATTTTGGTTTTATTATGTTTTATCATTATATATATATATAATAAATATTCAAATATTATTTATTATAATATTTAATATAATAGATAACTAATAATAATAATAACTCAAAATATAGCAAAATAGGTAATCTAAAATATATTTATATAAATATTTGATTTGATAGTTAATATTTAATATTTATTTCGTAAACATTCGAACTTTAAATGCTTATAAACAAAAATTGTGACTAACGGTTTTTGATTTTTTTTTACTATGATAAGTACAACTTATAATAAACCTTGTATTAAATTTTAAAGATTTTTTGGATATCCAATTTTTTTTTATAGTCATTTCAAAAAAAAAAAAATTTAGAAAAGTCGAAAATTTCAATTTTCTATAAGTAGCTTAAAAAGGTTAAAATATTTTGAAAATCTAATCGTAAATAGTTAACGCTAATATAAACATTTGGTGAACATTTCAAGTATTTACAATGGTTCGTTTTTGAGTTACAGCAAAATCAAAAAATCGATTTTTTCGAAAAATGGTTATGCGTAAAAATTCCCGTTTTTCCGTTATCTTTTCAGTGTTTTTCCTGTCGCTTTTGAAAACTACTAGAATTTTTTTTTTCCTAAAGTACCAACTAGATGAATATTCCTTTTCAAAGAGGGGCTGAAATCAAAGCACTATTACTATTTACTACTCCAAAACGTGATGACAGCACACACAAAAAAAAAACCACACATCATTGTAGAATTAATACATTCATCTCTCCGTTCAGAATCTAAAAAGAATGTTACCAATACAAATGTGTTGTCAATTATATAATATAAAAAGGCGATTGGGTACCGACCGTAATTAAGGAGTTGTAGGTAGGCAATTTCTGATTTTTCTCTGTTACGCGTTGTCGTTGTGTGCGTAGTAAATGGACATTAGTGTAAGCGTTATTATCTTAGTGCCGGATCGCATATTACCATTATGCTAATTATAATATAAATATTTTATCGCGCCAAATGTGGAACCAATGAGAAAGCCGTGTTTCGTATGGGTTTTATTTCGTGTGCATAATGGTAATATGCCGCCCGGTATTCTATAACATATCCAGGCGTCCGGTACTCTAATATATGCCCGGTGCTCTATTATTTATTAATTCTATTAATTTACCTTTTTCTCAATACTGTTTTACTATTTAAGGATCTGATACAATGCCAGGAGCAGCTTTAACAAACTTGAAATCAAAAGGATTCTTGATACACCCAAATTATACAGTTTTTATATTAGTTTCAGCAATTTAAGAAGGTTTTGTGCAATACTGACAATACTATGATGTTCCAGAGGTGTTTGATAAGACTGTAATTTTTTTATTACCATTATTAAAATTGCCTTGTGTAGAACATGAAAGTGAAATGCTTACTTCTATAGTACATTTTTATATTACAATACGGATGAAACAGTACAGTAGAAATGTCAACAGAGAAACCAAAAAATTAAGTTCAAAGAGAAAAAGTTTTCAAAACTTTTAGTTCAGTAATAATGACATATTTATCATACTAATTTTATACTTTTGAAGTTTTGAATAATAAGCACCATTTTACTATTTATAGATTTGATTTATATAATTAGTAGTTATAACTTGTTTTAATAATTAATAATTAAACAGAAAAAAATGTTTTACCTAATTATTATTTAATGGTTTGTTTAATAATTGACAATTGTCATGGTTTGGGTTTGCTTTGTTAAAAAAATGAAAATGGTAGGTATTTTTGTTACATTCAACAAAATAGAAATGTTATTAATTGCCAACAGGTAGCCCTGAGGCTTAAAAAGGAAGAACCCTCCGTAGACCCACCAACAGTATACCTTTTTCTGACAGCGTTATCGTGATCGTTGCCAGCATAGATATTATAAGATAATATTAGAAAATGTTCATAATATCTATGGTTGCCAGTCTTGTACCTATACACAGAATTCTTTATAATACAGAAGTATTAATACAGTATTATGTTCTGTGGTATTATATAGAAATTTGTGCTTGTATATCTTAGTCCGTGGTTAGTCTTGCGTATCATGATAACCATAAATGTAGACATGTAGTTTGTGTGGCCCATTAGTCAAAGCTCAGGGGCACACCTGTTTTGATATTTATATTTAATTTATTGAAGTAAGAACAACTTACAATAAGAGTCTTGTATTATATTGTCAAGCTTTTAACCTAATAATAAAATAATAAAAGTCATAAATCTAAAAAAAAATGTATAAATAAGACAACTACGAAATGGATCAACCAGAAATCTTTTGAACGACGTGAACTGGCAATTTCGAATAAACGAATATAGATGATTGCAGCTGAGTGAGAATTATTTAAGCATTTAGTATTCATCAAAGACTCTCATGATTATTCAAATATATTTTATTTTTAATTTTATTAATCTATAATATAATCTTTTGTAAATAAGTATAAAAATTGTGTTTACTTGTTTTAAAAATCGTAACTATAAAATGTTGAGACGTTTGGCATCAACAATTTCAGTCATACCTCCTCTCTCAAAGAAATCCCAAATACTACATTATTATTGACTAGGATTACGGTGAACTATATTAATTTGGATGAGATAAAGTGGATGTGGATTCCTTACTATGGAAAGATTTGAACAATTATCAGGATCGAAATATTATAATAAGTAATAAAGTAATAACCATCATTTTTATTGACAGATTGTTTGTTTTATTTTTGGTGTAATATTGTAACAAGATATCTTCTTTTGTGTTTCCATTTTCATTTCCATTATAAATTACACAAATTAAATAATCTTGCATTAATTAGTAATTATTAGTACTTCCATGCTAAATATTGCTGTCTTAGTGTCTTTTACATTTTTGATGTCAGTATACATAAATAAATATTGCCTTTTTATTGTACCTATATAATGTATTTAGAGAATATAATATATCGAGCATCAAGCAAAAACTACGCAATATGAGTTGAAAATGGATGAAATACAAACTTAAAGTCAAGAATAATTTTTGTTGGCGTCAAATGACAATAATTATTATGCTATCAACATATTCTACACGAGTATAATCATATAAGCATTATAAACTCATGTACGATCATAACAGCTTTGAATTTAATTTCCCGACAATTGTACGAATTTGTTATCGACCGCCTATAGCTATGTATTGTTTAATGTGATGAAAACAACTGAATGAATTTTTCCAAACATAAATTAAATTAAAAAATCATTCACATTATTATAATAAAACGCGTTAGGCCAGACATAGGTAAATATTGTTTTGATAAAGCGTCACTAGAAACGTAATGTTTACTTATGTATGCTTTTTATTTAAATAAATAATAATTTATTTATAATTTATATAATTTTAACAATAATTTCATAGTTTATTTAATACAAATTAATTTAGAAGGTATTGACATTTACCGATTTTACCGTATATCTATTAGATATGTTTTCAAGAATTTCGAACGTTAACTATGGGTTCTTCGCTGGCCGATCAAATCTCACGTAAATAGCGTAATACATTTCTATTTATAATCTATTTAAATCTTGTTTTTTTTTTGTTGTATAGTTCTATTAGTTTCAATAAAGTTTTTGGAGGTTTAAATCCAGCCGTTCGTCTCATGAGGTAATATTAAAATCATGATGTATATTGTATATACTATAATGTTGTAGATCTGCAAGGGGTTTCATAATTGTTATTATAAAATTGAAAAAATAGGTTGCTTTCATAGACTAAAATTTATCGGACTAGTATCTCAAAGACTGGAGAGGGTAGGTCTTCTTTAATTATACAGTTGTTATTATTCCTGGCTCCCACAGTTGGAAATATTGAAGTATCATGATTGCACCTGGTGATAAATGTTTAATTTCTATGAATTGCAAATAAGTAATAAATGTTTACATAATTGTGTATAAATGTGTAAAATTTTTGTCAATTTATCATAAGTAGATTTTCACATTTGTATAGTAATTGTAATATGTAATAAAATACAAGTATACAACTATCAATTATTTTGATTAACTTAATTTTTTACAATCATAACTATCGGATATCGTTGATAATCAAATACTTATTACTAAAAGAAACTTACTTCTCATTTGTTGGATTACTTGAATTTTAGATTTACTGATAATGTTTCAATACCGATTCGTTATATTTTAGTCCTTGATTCGTGACGCAAATATCTATGTATATAGTCGTGGATGCCATTTAAACATTTTAAAAGTTAAAGTTTGGTTTCACTGATTTATATAGCTTAAAATATTAAATTAAATAAAGACATAAATTGCTATAAAGTTTTGTGTACCCATTTCATATTTTTCAAAAATAAATTTAGAAAAAAGTTATTCAAAATTATAAATACAATATTTTGTAGTGTTATTTTTCTATAATATTTTTTAATTTATTTTTTTGTATTCACTTTTCTTGATTGTATAGCTGTAAAGCTAAAAACAAGAACACGTATATCAATCATGAAATGTATCGACGTATCGTTGAAAATAAATCCAAGTTTCCAGTGCAAAGAAAAGTTAAAATTACACCAAAAGCGATTTATAAGTCAAAAGTTGAGTTTGGTCCATGGTACGTCCAACAATTACAGCAAAATTGCTTGGCCGTAGCCGCAGGATATTTTTTCTGGCCAGGAATACCCCAGTCCGTATACACAGTAGCTGCAACTATTGCAAAATTATTTTAGAAAGAGAGAGGGGTCGTTTGTTCGGAAATTATGTATACGAATGAAAAGTGTTCGAATTTTATACGTATGTTAGAAAGTTTAAAATAAATTTTTAATATGGAATCAACAAAATTTGATTTTTCTAAACTGACTGTTGAAGCGATCGGTTTATTTCATAGATAAGTATACTATAGAATATAGATACTCGGATTATATATATACGTACTATTATAATATTATTAGATTATACTATTTTATTATTATATATATATATATTATAATACAATACACAATCGGTATACCTACAATTCAATTCTAAATTATCATAATAAAAATTATATAAATATATTAAATTATATGAACTACCTATGTGTTTATTTAAAAAAAAAAATAAATTATAAGCTATTCCCATAAAAATTCTAAAATATTATCACGCGATTAACAAATTATTAGGTGTATTATATCTGTGACTATGAACTATATGTATTCGTATAGTCGTAATTATGTTAAAATAGAAAAATATATAACATTCGTATATAATATTATTCGAACACAAGTTCTTTCGAACAGATTTCTTCGAAGAAAACTTAATTCGTACACTTACATTTGTACATGTATTGAATGTCTGTTAAAAGTATTATTTTTTAATATTTAAATGGTCATTTTTTACAATTGTTACAAAATCGTTATTTCGAGATAATATTTTTTGATGAGTTCTCAAGATGGACATCGCCTAAAAGGTGGCAGATTTAGGACATGACTGCAGCACGTGTATAGATCTTTCAGGCGTTTATCCGTTGGCAAATTTATTACAAATGACAAATGTTATGATAAAATTTTTCCCAACTCCTATTATATAAATAATAAAATATGTAGTTTTGCAAAATAAGTGTGCATGACAACAAAAACCAAAACTTTATTTTCTCATTCTCGCGCTGAACATCAAATTACGGCTTATTAAATATTATGATTATATGGTTTTATAAAATGTTTGCATAACGCGGCGTGCACGCCTATAACAAATGATTCATTAAACACCTCTGCAGTTCTATGCCACGTGGCAATTTCATTGTTTTGTCTCGCCGATATTATTACAACCTCGTTGATTCTGCACCTATCGTATTATTTTTATTACTATTATTATTATTGTGACCTATCCTCCTACTTACTACTTTAATTTTATCGACCAGTGGCGTATTTAGACGAGAAACTGCTACACACATCGAGTGGGCAGTCAAGTAAATTTATAAATACATAAATATATATATACATATAATATTAAATTTACTTATACTATCATAATACATATATGTATATTGTATATCTTAACTTTTAAGTGATATTATATTATAATATATGCGAATACGCGCGATTTCCATATAATTAACGATTTTTAAATGTATGTGTGTGTGTGTGTGTAGTTCTCGGAATTTAAACTTTTAAACGATGTATAATTATAATGATAATATTGTTGTCTTGCAGATATTGTTGTAGGTACCTATACAATATACGTAAAATATCATATAATATACAAATTATACAAATTATGCCTACATGTGTAAACAATCTCAGGTCTCAACTACTCTGTATTTTAATATGATATCGTGTAGGCTGATTCCATTATATTTAAGACCTTATTATAATATGGGTAGGCTTTCTGGAGATTTTATCGTAATTATTAAAAAAATAAATAAATAATAATTTCACTGTATTATCTGAGTATAATTATTATTTCATCTTCATACCTAGGTAATAATATAAAACAATTATAAATTATAATAAACTATATATATATATATAAAGGTCACATGGTTCATCTGGCGCTTCATTATAATTACATAATATTTTATTATAAAAGATATTATGATTTTTGTATAATAATTTAGAAAATTATATTAGTTGCCTTCCACCTCACCAATGATAACTTCTTAATATTACGTACCTACTTTTTATTATTTTATTTATTATAAATTCTAATTTCTAAATTAACAATTATAGTTACTTTTTTAAACGATATAGATTAAAACCGACTTGTTTAATTGCTTATAAATTCGGTATAAACTCTTGTGATATACTTTGTATACCAAAGCGTAGTTTATACTTAGAATATAAATACAAAATGATCACCTAAGGCCAGTGGTGTAATTAGGAATTTTCCTTAGGTGACAATTACATTTTTTATTAGAACACTTTAAACCTTATATAATTTCTAAAAAAAACCTTTAACTCTATTAACTACACTATTATTTATAAATTTATAATATTATAGTTGGATTATTATTAAACTATAAAATAGAAATATTGCAAAATATTAGTAAAATAAGGTTCTGGAGGGTCTATCTCTCTCGTCACTCCTTTAATTATGCCCCTGTAGATCAAGGCTTGTAAGTTCATTCACTAAAAGAACATGCACGCATATAAATGCTATTTGTATAATACATGTAGATATGGTATTAATGTATTATCGAATACATTTTTATTTAAATAATCATTTGTATGTACAATTTTATTTTATTATATTTTTTATAATAATTATTCAAATAAAAATATATAAGAATTTTTTATTTAAATTTAAAAAACAATCATGTTCAAATATTTTTTGAACAATTTTTATCAGGATAATTTGATTGAAAATTATCCAAATAATGTTTTAATCGAATAATTATTGAAATAACAATTGGAAAAACTTTATATTTATACACAATGAGTGATTCAAACATCTGTCTGAAATAAAATATTATTTACAACAAAATTCTGTTTATTTTTTAAGTAAAAAATGTCTAGATAAATAAATGAACCTATATATTTTATCTATATAAGACATTGAAATATAAGTACGATACCGTACTGAATAATCATTATTATAAAATCAAATGTAAATTCATTTAAATTTTAAACTATACTGTATCACATTGAATATATAAATAGTTTTAAATATATAAAAAACAATTTAAACATGAGAAAAACAAGGAAAATCTAATTTCTTAGGTATATTTAACTTTGCACGACATATTAATTGATTCTATAATGTCATCCATAGTATTAAAGTTCTTAATTTGGAAAAATTAACTTGTAGCTACACGTGAACTTACAATCTCTAGCTGGTCCATATAATTTGGCGTTTAGTAAATTATATGCAATACACAATCGGTAGAATATTACACAATATATATATATATATATATAGGTATGTAGAGAGAGAGGATTTATAGGATTTGTATGTTTTTCATATAGTTATATATATATATATATATAATAATATATATTTATTAAATTAATTTTAATTTTAACGTGATTACAAGGGGGTGGACGTCAAACTTTGTAATGATTACCAGATAAGGCAGCGGGTAGTAAAATATTTTGAAAAATCATCATTGTTATCCAAGTCCGTTGAGTCTCAACGTCAACAATGATACCGACGAAATAATCTAATACATATTTTATATAATATAGATATAGTTATACATTTTTAATAAAAATAATTTTTTATAAATAAAAGAATATTTACAAACTATAATTATAAGTTGTATTATATGTAGTTTATATAGTTGTATTATAATGTACAAAAAGTAAATTTGATAACTTTAATAGCAAAACAACATGAAATTATGTGAGGGGAACCCCCTAATACAGGAAGCTTTAACTTTGAGGAATATTATATAATATATTTATTTAGTGATTTTGGTGCAAATCACAACTATTTTTACTATATTTTTGGCTACCTGCTATGGTATATATTGGTATAAATTCTAAACGTTAAACTTTCGTACTTTTTACACCAAAAGTCTGTATAAAACTATAAAATATCTAAATTCTAGGCTATCCATACCAAGTCATAATTTGTGTCACATCTATTTTAAGCGTAATTCATGAATAAAAAAGATGTGAGTAATAAGTAAATTAACAAATAATATTATTAAACTAAAATTAAAATACATCTTAAATTAATATTATACATCATGCGTCATGTGTAATATATTTTTTATCGTAAAATAAAATGTATACATCATGGTGATAGCAAAGACTCATAACAATATATATCACAGAATATAATATTCTGTGTATATTATATATTCAATTCGTGATAACTTTATCTGTCGATTTTTTTTTGTTTTGTCCATTACGATTTCTCACGAGTCTTCTTTTTATATCTTGAGCGTGTGCACACACGTGACGTTGACTTATCCAATATACATAATACGTAGGTATTCCGCCTTTTGGTTATTATATTTATAATTCGAAATACTATTGCTACAGAACAGCTGTCTCATACTCTCTTATTTCTGTGTACATAATATATAATATTACTACTGTCGTAAGAGTTTACACGTACAAAAATATCACGTATGTACCACAGTAAAATAATATTGTTAACTCATCAGTATGACCGACACGAGGATCGGGCGCCGTTCAAATGTAAACGCATCCATCGGACGTCTCCAATGTCTTCAATTACCTCATTATTATACCTCGTATACATTCCTCGGCAAATATACTATGCGTCTATGCATAAAATATAATATATACGGCGTGTGTATAATATATATGTATATTTTTATTTTCATTTTTATCGAGACGCTATATGAATTAGCATCCTCGGCAGTCCTTCGCAAATAATGCAAAATAATGCCACGCGCTAACAATTTTGTCGTACTTGGCGAAAAAAAACATCGAAGCCTGGGATATTAATATATTATTTTATTTATACAGTTCAATCTCCAATTGATTAATTATTATCATATTATAAATGTGTCTGATGTTAATATTAAAAGATTATTAATTTACAAACATAATCCGTTCTTTCATACTCAAAAGAAATAAGCGCCTCTAGTTGTTGTATAGCCAGGGCGATCCTTTAAAAAAAAATAACTTAAGATTTCACACTTTTAATACATTTTTTTTATAAGGGTTTTGCAGTACCAGAAAAACATAAGAGTGCGGTATGGACTGAATCTCAACCCCCTCAAAAATCTCAAACACTATTAGCACCTATGTAGACCATAAAGCCATATAGGTATAATATCGTTTGATACAAACCACGGTTGTCTAAGTATTATATATAACCATGATATGAATAATACATTTTTATATATATATAAATATATATATATTGATCTTAAGTTTTGACAATCATGGTCATTAGTTAAGGAATTATTTTGTAATGGTACGGTAGGTTTGTGTAACATGTGTTCTTGTACGTATGTAGGACATTGCTTTGCCACTAAGAACGGGGTGGTTAATCATCTAGAACTCTAGAAGCTATAGCAACGCCGGACCGTGCTTGATCGCAGTACCAATCGTTGACCATACATTAGGTGATCATAATATTATAATCGTCCAAACACTACGAGTCTACTACGACACACACATTTTTTAAGTTATTATTTTGTTAATAAAACTGTACATGTCAAATAATTCATCTAATAAGTAATAAGCATATATCGTTTATTATTAACAATATACATTACTTAAACGTTTTTGATAAATATTAGCTTTACGCGCGGGTATTATGTTTTGATGATACATGTGATTTATAATGATAATTACGTTTTTTCGTTCATTAATATAATATGGCATAAGGCATAAAATGTATTATTGATCGTTTGATCGGAAATTGTTTATAAACTATACTTGTTGGTTTCTCTAATTGCAAAATGAGTATTGATTTCCGAGAAAAACCACAAATAACTATAAGAACTGCTAAAGTAACGGTATTTATATTATAGCATACCTACACGATATTTCCTGTTTATATTTTTACTAATAAATTCCGATAATAACATGACTAAAATCTTAAAAAAATAAGCTGAATATTTACGTATGATATACCTTTCAATTTAAATAAGTTTTCAGAAACTATTTTATTTTCTCCTTGCTAATAATTATAAAGGCTAATAATATATAAAATTTCGAATTATACATCGTACTTGAAGAAAAAGTTCGTGTGATACCGCGTTTACTATACAGATCGACTATAACCATGGTTATACTGATATTGCGGAAATATCGTATACTCACGACCACAAGGTAACCATACTTTCCACGCTGTCATAGTCAGCTGTGGACCAGTGAGTCCTAAAAAAATGCATTCATCACTTCATTATCACCGGCACTTTTCTATAAGTCCATCATGTCGTTCGATTCTTAATTTTAACGTTTTTGCGTCGTCCATTTTCACTATAGTGCGTGCGATGAACAGTAAATTATTTCTGGATTTGTAGTACTTGATAAGTGGATCGCGAAGTTGATACATCGCACCGACATTTGACAGTAAATTTCAAATGATGCGTTGGTGTTGCCGTAAGCAAGTAAGCAACTGTTCTCTACAATAATTAGCATAACATACCATTAGCATACAATAATAATTTGAGGTGGCGTAAGAAAATAATATGTATAGTTCAGATTTCAAACGATTTGTTTTTGTCGACTAAAGCTTGTTGTTGCTATTCGTATACTCTTGATGTAGGTTTTCATATTATGTACCGATCATATGATATTTATTTTGATTTAAGGAACCCCCAAACAACAACCGGCGTACAGCCGTCAGATACGATAGGTTCATCATGTTTCATTTATTTTTATTTACTTTTTTAACTTATGTTGGTAATACGCGTGGTGTATTACCAAAATGTACCTATAAGTTTAGGTAGGTGTATTGAATAATATTATATGGAACAATACGTTACATGGCCAGCTTTTAAGCTTAAAACTTTTTGATAGTAAAGTTTGATTTATTTATTTAAAAAAAATATCAGTAGCTAAAAATATATAGAATATATGTAAATAGTTAGTTTAATATTTGACAATTTTATTAAAAGTATGCAGTAATTATTCATTTAAAATAATATAGGTATTATTAAATCATCTAAAATGATGGCGTTGAATACTAATAATTTAAATACTATTACCTACATCGTTCGTAAGAGAATTTATCATGACGGAGGATAAATTTAAATTTCTATTGGCAATGTACTTCATAATTAATATTCGGTACCTATCATAGAAGTTTATATTGTTAGTATTAACACATAGGCAAATATTATACATAATATGGCCATGAAAATAAATGAAGTGTTGTAATATTATAATGTTATTGAAAAAATTGAGTTTATTAAGTATACATATATTTAATATCATCTATATAAAATAAAATAAGTACTTTAATATTTTGTTACTTAGTAGAATTGTTTAAGTGATTTATATAAATTAAAAATGTAATGTATTCATACTCAATTACAAATTACCGATTTCTGTATTTGAAAACAGAAACTGTCTTATTAGATAATTATTTAAATATATGCTTTAGCTGAAGATAATTCTACCACTCCTACGAGGATGTGTTATTATTTATTAACCACACCTTACAGCAAGTTTAAATAAAATAAAATATAATTCAATATTTTATATTTGGTGTTACAAATGGATACTAAGAATTTTTCTTTAAAAATATAGACATATCAATAAAATATATTGACAGTTCAAAATTAAGTTTATTATAATATATATTTTTACATAAGCTTTGTTTACGTATCACTATTGTCACTACTACTTATTCTCCTACAAAAAATAAAAGTTTCATCAGGATTCTTATTATTGTTGTTGAAATTGTCACTTAATAACTTATGAGTTTATGACTAAATGTCTAAATACAACAATATACTAGAACATAATACATATACAAAATTAAAATCCTCAACTAAATGATAATTCATCAAAGTCCATCAACTGAATATGATTTAAGATATAATTTTTTTAGAAAAACGCAAGAATTTCAAAAAATGCATAGGTTGAGAAAATGCATCTCAAAAAAACAATTTAATATGTTATTTACGGAAATGCGTTTATAGAAATGCGAGAATTTTCTCAGACGAGATAATATAATGCTATATGTACTCAGTATAACATAGACAGTTTATTGTCCTCAAAACTGTGTTCGAAACTCATAGTGTCGTGCAACGTGCATGTATTATAATTTAAAATAAATATTATAATAATAATTAATAATAATACGTCACATCTAAATATAGATAGTTACAATGCCAATTAATAATGAAATTATAGAGTATAATAGATTAATCGATCACGTGGTGCATTATGAATAATATTAAAAGCAGAGATATACAAGATATATACACTATAATATGAATTATTCAGTTTTTTTAATACAGCTGTGAAAAGAGGCGAGGAGGGGTTAATTAGTGAAGTAAGAAGTCAGTTTGACAGAAAATATGTAAAGAATTATTATCGATGGTATTGTTATTGAAAGGAATTTTATTAATATAAGAGTCAGAAGCAAAAGAGGCATAAAATGTTTTGGACTGAGTAAAAGGACTGCCGAGAGGAGACGCCACGGTCGGACGGTTTTATTTTAGGACTGCGGTTGTGCTTTTTGAGGTGCTTGCTGGAGGTTGAAAACACTGGACATCCTTTGAAGTTGGCTGTATGGTCAGAATCAGACTGTATGATCCTTACCACGGATAGCATATTTAGGCTTTCAGTTATTAGGCCGTTATATTAAACCGCGATAATAAGGGCGCTTGCGCTGGCAGAGACGCGGTCTGTTAACTATCAGACAGTGGTAGGTACTCGACCTAACTCGTATACTCACAAACAAACACACGAAAATGCACAAATACAAATCTATGCACGAACAATATAATATATATATATATATGCGTGTAACACGCAATCGGCGATAAAATGGCGGTCGCCCCAGTGTTGCACGACAATGAAGACAGTATTATCAATAATAATAATAATAATAGTGCCTACGTGTATTATAGTGGTAGTCGCGCTGGTAATATGACATCCGTGAATACAATAATATAATATGTGTGTGTGTGTGTGTGTGTGCCGCCAATGGTCCCCGAACCCTCTCGCCACCGCCGCCACGAGGGGTGTCGCTAAGTACTCTAATTCGGTTATATACCAGCTCGCGCGGTCCGCAAACAATGTACCGGGGGGGTTACCGGGGTTACCCACAGGGGAGAACTCGTATAATATACACGTGTGTGTGCCCATTTGTATGTATATATTGTATAGGCGCGTATCATAGGCGCGTGTATGTGTGTGTACACGCAGACGTATAATATAATAATATATATATTATGTACGTCGCGCCTGCTGCGCAAAACGTGCGAAACGAGCGGCGGAAGGGTCATTACACATGAATAAGTCAACACAACGCTGCAGCGGGTCTGTCGCGGCTATAAGCGGATCATCGCGAGGCGGATGATATAAACCGGCTGCAAAAAAAAAAAAAAAAATACGAAAACGAAAAACGAAAATGAGGGAGCCCCCCCCTCCCCAGCCGCTAGGTCTAATGACGATTAACCAAAAAATAAAATGGCCGCTAAGCTTTATAACGCGTAAATCATCGTATTATATATAATATTATACGAGTGTATATTATTATTATGTTGTATTGGTTTCGGTGATTATTGTTTGCGGGCCAGACACCGATTTTTGGCTATTGTGTGTGTGAATTTTTTTTATTTCATTTCGTTTCATCGCTGACACTATAACCTACGCATTATTAGCCGAACGGATTTAATAGTCCGTTGCAAATGTTTTAAGATTTATACTCATTTTTTATCGTGCCGCAGCGCGCTTTGTTATAATAAATTCTATATACCATACATGTATAGGTATAAGTACTCTGGTACCAGTGGTACCTATGCGTATTTTTTAAGCCACTTTACGTTTTGCGGTGTTGTGGTTTTTGGATTGACGTCTCAATAAAGAATTTATCCCCGTTTACAAACGTCGAAATAAACGTTACGATTTTACGTGCTTTATGTATACAGATATAGGTACTCGATGTATAATATACATATATACTATTGTAGGGCAAAGCTGCCCAAATATCTAAAAATAATAGAATATTATTACCTACCTATGCCAATAATTATTATTTAATTTAAAAATATTATTAAAATTATACAAATTATTATTATTTTAATTATTATTTATTTTATTATTAATTATTAATTATACTTATAATAAGTACTTAACGTATTAATTAAATTAGCTTATACACATATTTTCTTTAAGCTATTAATAATATATACATTATTAAGCGTTTGTTAATCGGTAATCTAGGAATCTACAGGAGCTTTCGAATTCACATTCACATATCGTAGGTTTGGTTGGTGTTCTCATTTGTTTTTGTATTGGGGTCTATAGCTGAATGTTGATACATTTTGGCTCACGAAAATCTAATATAGTTTTGTATATTTATGGTTGCTGTCGGTTACATAAAATATAATATAGTTAAATCATTTTATAACCAATATAACCAATGGCTATCAGTAATAAATAAACCAAATAAAACATTAATTTTCTATAATATTTCTCCCTTTATAAAAAATATACATATAAAAAAGATATCAACATATTAGTATAGTTTATTATAAAACTATTGAAAAACTATTCAACCGATTTGATGAAAATTTAAGAGATTTTTCTAGAATATATCAAAACAAATTCGAGTACAGCTTGAATAACGTTCTAAAATATATCAAGTGCTGTATTTTTTCGACAATTTCGGATTTTAATCTCGACCAAATAATTAGTTCATAAAACTAGGTATACACCGATAATATTTTACTCGTGAATTGAGGTACACTAAAATTTAAATACATTGATATAGCGTCATAATATTTTATATTTGTTCAATCATTTTTTATTCAGCTAAGTCAGATTATACAATTGTTAGTAAAAATATAAATTAATAGAATAATAACTGTTTAGTCTATATTAGTTTGTAGTTTATCAAGTTTTAAAATTATATAAAATATTAGAATTAATATAGTAGTGAAATTTTATTTTTTATGTTAAACTAGTCATTATTTAATATATTTTGTTCTCTTAATATTGTTAATATTGTCAATATTCACAACCATTCGACTGTGGACGATAGTTTGTGTCTCAAGAACCATACAATTTGTTCGGTTTTAAAAAATATCCATTCAATAGGTTACATTACACACATGATGATAAGCAACTGAAAACTTATGCATACTGTTTATAGTCTATAGATCTGTCTTCAGTTCTATTGCAAGTATTAAATTTGTATAAACTAGGTTGTTTGATTTTATTATGACACGTGAATAAAAATGATGATAGTTTTGTATTTGTTCAGTTTTCGAAACAAACTGCATTAACCATTAGGAGGTACATTATTTGGTAAGGTTCGAATACTAAATAGTATTTGGAATTTTCAGCTCAAAATCGAATAGTTCGTATACAAAAATACACTATTTTATTTTATTTATTTATTTCAGCAAAATCAATATCATTATTTCAATACAATAATCAAGTTACAATAGTTAAATTATTACAATAATAGTGATAAGAGCTGATACGTATACCAACTGAGCAAGCTCGTTTCTGGTAATAGGACTAGATAATCGGTATGGCGATATCTATCGCATATATATATAATATCGTACGCATTGACTCACTATAATGTGCACTTTTTCTATATAATATACAGGTATTACTAATAATAATAATATGTTTACGACAGTTTAGTCAATGAGTGTTAAGTGCGCGTAATAATAGTATATAAACAAAACTAATATATATATATACCATATACGTGGTCGTCTCGGTCTGCAGAAGACGCTGTACATATTTATACGACGACATAATATTATATATACATCGACTGGTATAATATAATACTCCATTTGATGTTCGACGTAGAGTTTTGCTGCTTAAAGAAATCATTTTTTTCTCCTTGATCCCGCCTGGCTGTGTTTATTTATATCTCAGAGCATTATAAATCACTGTGGGAAGTTTTACTCGTTCGTCGTGTTCTTTGTCAATTATTTCGGATTTGCTCGTTAATGTAATAATGTGTTCATATATATATATGTTTGTAGGCGTAAATTATTACTTATACACATAATGATGATATTATATAGGTACTATACAAATATATATATAAAATAATAATAATATTATATTATATTATTATTTAGTGGTTATTCTATAACATATGATTATTCTGTCTTCCGTCAACACGAAATGTGAAATCGACAACACTTAATAATTATCATCGCTATTATTATGTATTATATTGTCATAGGATATTCGAATTAATAATATTTTATACCTTCAGCGCTTCTATAACACCGAGCATAATATTTCAATTTGATTTTGATTCAAGAATAAAAATTATTGATACGTGATTGGAATCAAACTTTTTAAAATAAATTTACCATAATATTTACTTTCCTTGGCTCGAGAACAGTTAAACGCTGCATTGTTCTGGTAAATATTAAATGTACAAAGAATAAACTGATATACCATATAAAGTTCAACTAAGCTATATAATTATTCGATGTAAGAACAATCGATTGAAAAATATAATTAGGTGGGTATTTTATTTAAATTGTGCATTAAATTTTATTATTTATGGTTTATGTTTTATCGTTAGACATAAACGTTTGATTAACAGGCTAATTATATATCTATTAAGTCTCTATAATTATTGTTATTTTATGAATTAGAATATAAAAATTAAAACTCCCTGTATAATATACCTACCCAATATAAGAAAACATTATGTTAATGATTTGTGTATAATTGTACCTATACTTCTTATCCGTGACAAATCTTAAAAGTATTAGTTTAAAAATATTCTTAATTAGATGCAATTCAGAATAACGTCCTGCTACATATTATGTGGTTATAACACATGGCCTAAACGCCGGAATTGGTTTCAGTAGAAAAAAAATTGTTCTGAAATACGTTTTACTAATTATTTTATCCTATTGAGTAGGTATCTAGTTTATTACGACGTCGTCGGCCAGACGGACGGGTTTAACATTGAAACTTATATATAATAATATATAGGTATATTAAAATTTAAAATACATAAGTAGTATAATACATGCCTAACTCTATTAAACGCCTAATAGCCTCAAACACAATTCTACGGACAACATCAATTAAATATTATATTATACAATTTCGTACCTACATATAATATAGACGATGATATGTATATAGGAGGGTACCTGCCTACCTAAATGTTAATATATTATTGTATCTGATGCCCACAATCAACACATTGCTTATGGAGTGTTGCATTAATGCCGGCTTGCACGATTACACCGATTTCGGTTAGACAATTTTCGGGGATTTCACCGCAGTTGACGTTAATGCTAATTGATAGCCGCAACTCCATAATGAAATACGATACGCCGCTACTTAACATATTATAAGTCCATATACTCTTGTAGTCTAGTCCTACGGGGGTAATAAAATACGTCTGACCGAAAAATCCTTTTGGATTCAACTAACCGTATGACTCGGTGAAGTCTATCGAACGAATTTCGAGTTTTCTGACAAAATGCACGTAAGTAAGTTTGAACCGTAGGTAGAGTATAATTTTAATTTTGAAATCACGTTCGAAAGCCGACAATATATATATATATATGAATAAACTATTCAAGTATAATACAAGTATATATTATACTGTGTATACTAACTGGTGGCGGGTGCTTGTATAATTGTATATAATATTTATTAATTATTATTGGGCATTTGCATGCTGGTAACGTCAAATGTAAATCGATCGTCGATTTTATTCAAATATATCTTTAAACGCAAAAAAAGACTGTTTAATCAGTAACTCAACATAAAATTTGTCAAAAATTCAATATTTTTTGCTGGTTTTAAAACTTATGAATTGCATAACCACACGTATAAATTATAGGATGCTTATTATTTACGCATTTGATTTAAATTGTTAGGGTTTATACTTTAATACTTTATTCTATATTATATAACGGTGTCTTATCACTATTATTTATTTTATATTATAATGAAGTTTTAATATCGTATAGTATATGATATATATCATACATAATATTATGGTCAATATGTATATTTTATATTTAAAACTGTCTAAAAGATTTCTAAGCTATAGATTTTATAGTTTTGTTCCATTATACAATTTTTATAAAATATTGTGTATTCAGTGTATCGATGTATAACTGTTATTTATAGATGACAAATGTTGTCGTTTATATTTTACTTACATAACATATACTCTACTGCAAACAGCTAAAGATTTTAATTAAAATATCGAAAAACATATAATCTTTCGGAAGTATCAAAAAATAAAGTGGTTAAAATAAAATACATAACAAACTATTATAGTTAATTGAAAAATAAACATTATTATTTATTATTGTGGTAGTTTATTTTTTACGCCAAGAATGTAACAATTTGATCGTTATTTAGACGAGTTGATGATTCAATGAGGCTGAACAAACAAACCCATAAAAATCCTTTTTCCACTAATTTGCATAACACGTTTTTTTTCTTCAAAATATAACGTCAATTTGTAGAGAAAACCGATTATTTTGATTATTATTGAGGTTTAGATTTTATGATCTTTTTCACGTCTAATTTTTGGGGTGGGCATACTGGACGGACGAGGTTCAAATGCGACCGGTCGCGCATTAAAGTCTCCGGCGTGAAATAAAGCAACGAACAGATATATTATGTTGTATTATATACATAATATATGCGCTGCACTATAGAGGTAAATTTATAAATTTTCTATACCAAAACTTGCTTAAACGTTCAATAATTAATCGGTTTTAAACGTTTTTATGGTTTGCATATGGTGTGCCAAATTAAATTTTATGAATAAACCTATACAAATTACGATATATTTAGACTAACTCAGCTATATGCTATAAATTCGATAATATATTTTTTTATTTATTTGTCTTTACTATATTGTATTACCATTTACCTTTATATGCAGCAGAGTGATTTTATATATATATTATTGGCACGGGACAATAAAAAAAGCGTTATAAGTACAAAACAAAACAAGGAAAAAAATCGTCGCAGCGAAAACCGCAGGACTCGTTTCCACGCGGCGAAAGGGTTGTAAGAGGAGCAATAAAAATAAGAAAATATCGTACAACATTCTGCCTATATATTATTACTATCGTATAGGTATATAATATGTGTATATAGTGGCTCGCGTTAAAACCACAACAAGCCGGCAAACAAAAATATAAAATGGTAATGATCAATTGAGCTGTCAATAATATGCTCACAATAGTATAATAATATAATTTACGACAACAAATATATATAATTTAATATGCTCAATGCCAACGCTTGTACTGATTCGTATATATCCGCACTGTTTTAACAATAATAATATAATATATGGCGTAGGTATATTCAAGGGATACCTACTCGGAAACAAAAAAAAACCATTGAACCGCGTGTACGATCCGCGGCGTGTCTCAGCGTGATTTTATTATGTGGTTATTTATGCTATTATATATTTATAATATTAGCGGGCGATCGACAGCCAGCCCGCGAAATCTCCACGGGTGCCTAAGTATTGTTTTGCCAGATTTCTTCGACAATTATTTTATTGTCCCTTTTGTTTTTCGATCAACAAGTCGGTACACATTCGATTAAAATTATTAAATATCTCACGCTCGGTTGGCCGTGCACGCATATAATAATATTAAAACTCGATAATAATAATAATAATAAACACAACATTATAATACACACGACAATACAGATACAACGGAATTAAAAAAGAAAAACGGTTATAGATTTCATCAGTTCATTTTTCACACACACATACATACATTAAACCAATCTATTGCGCAATAGTTGTATTGTATTGTGTAGGTTTTGCCCAAATTACATAAGAAATTACTGTACTAACTGTCATAAATGATAATACTTATTCAATATAATACTCGACAAAGTGTACTTACTCGTATACTTAAACAATAGGAGTACATATATATAAAACCATGGAGTAATTAAGTGACGATTACATATAATTTTTTTAAATATTATTGAGGTGTAATAAATGGATTATTGCTTCCTTACTATGGAAAATATAATGTTATCATGTACTATTTTAAACATAAAAATAAAATATTTTTTTGCCCCTTGTTATGTAATATATTATATTATATAAATATTATTATACCTCAATATTTTCATGAATTATATCAAATAATAATAATAATAATAATAATAATCTATAAGTACAATTTTAACATGACTTTATTTAGTTAAAAGTATTAGTTAATGATGTTATATAATATGTCTGATAGAGTTTAAATTCCGTACTTGCTTTTCAATGTAATACAATATAGAATAATGAAAAATTATTATTATAATAATATTATATATTTTGACACATATTATAAAGCTCAGAGCTGCTTTTTGCTGTTTTTTTTTTATTGGTTTATAAGACGTTCATTATTATTATTATAATTGAGGTAGGTATGTTTATTCGATCTCTAGCCAGTAAGTGTTGATTACGTCATCATGTCAATCATATCAACATAAATCTAAATCCTTAAACACGCTTATTATAAAATTTATTTATAGATTTTATGCATTAAAGAAAAAAAATATTCCAATGTTATTTAATTAATTAATTATTTTAATACTTTATAGGTATGTTTCCTACAACTTGGTTTTATTAAATTCTTGGCGATAATATCTTAGATTTCACAACAAAACATTATGTTTAAAAACTGAATTATTAATAATATAACTTTGATATTATAACATTTATAACGTTTATACCAAACCAATCTATGAAGGCACTGGTGACTAGTTAAATAATTTTATACATTGTTAACTACGAGTGTAATATTATATAGTCTTTAGTTAAATAGTAGTGTTTTGCTAGTTTTCTTAAGAATCTAAAGAATATTATAAGCACGGACTATTCAAAATAAGTTTAATTAAAGTATAAAATATGAATATGTATTTTTATTTTCATAATAATAAAATATGATTATTTCATTAAATATTCAGTTATTCGTCGAGATTTAAACGCGATTGTTTAAATCAGATTCAAAATCGTATGCCACCATACTGTGTTGTATAGTTTATGTTTAAAACTGTAAAAGGTTTACCTTCTTTATAAATTCCTAAAACATCGTAGAAGAAGTTCTTATAACCGTAATTTAAATTCAACTTTTACATAAATCATCAAGTGAAATTCACCTATATAAATGTATTTATTTATGAAATATTTTCAACGATTATTATGAATATGGAATTACTGAAGTAATCAGTGTTATTTGTTAGTATATGATTAAATTTTCGCGGTTTATCTTTTAGTTTTTATATCATAATAAGTATGTAAGTATATAATAGGTAGAGTAACCGATTATATTTATTATATTTTAGTTCTTACACGGCGAGAAGTTCATTTTAAAAATGTGGTGTCATTTGTCAGTTATGACTTAGGGGTAACTTCTTTTTATTATTTTTCAGTTTTTCTATGCAAGCATATTATAATATTTAATGTGAAGATTTTTAATTTGTGTGTGGATTACCGCACAGTTACTACTGTAAATTTAAATTATAAACATTGAATTTTGTAACTATAGAGAGATCTGTTTTAATATTAATTTTTCTTTAGAAAATAACATTGAATTCCTTATACGACGTTTGTATGTAATTTATTGTTAAAAATCTTATAATATTTTTTATAACAAAATAGTACTGATTTTAATTTCTATAAATATAATTTTATGTAGATCTTAGTGACTTGTTTAATGAAATACACGCGTAATATCTGTCTGAACTCGATGTTATGATTCGTTATCATAATGAGATTTTAACATTGTTCTACCAAAATGGCTGTTGGAAATAGTTATATTTCTACAGTTATAATTTATAGAATAGTATAGGATATCTATGAATATGATCATATAGGGAATAGTGAGAGAGAAACAGATAGAAACATATTTAAAGAAATATTTGGGCTGTAGGAATGTTTATAGCTGGAGGTATTTTTTAGTAAATGATGGTTGAGCGTGTATGACTGATGTGTTGACGAAGTTCGCATGCATCATAGTTGTCCGATGAGGAGCGTGCAAATAACAAGAGAGATATCCATAATTATTTCTATATATTTATACATAAATCGTGATACAAATATAATAATTATATTATTATATATATTAAATAAAAAAAAATATTATTATTACAAGGAAAAAGATAACACTTTCTATTCTCTGAGGATGTATTTAATATAATAATGGAGATACAATACAATATTATCAGTGATTGTACGCATCATGCGTATATACATTATAATCAGATAAGGCTTATAAGTTTATGTATATGAAATCGACTAAATATGTATTATGACAATATTCAGTTAAATTTACCCTAAAAAATTACAATCTGTTATTTATATATAGTATTATATAATAATTCAATATACAATAAGCAAATGTGGAATAGTAGGACATGGTAACGTAATATAGAGGAGAGCGTTCATAAGGTTGTAGCATTTTTATATTCAAATTTAAAAATAAATATTTTAGATTTTAAATATTTACAGAAAACAGGTATATTATACAAATCATCATTATGACTAAATTAGATCAATTCATGAAAATCTAATCATCATTATCTGATGTGATGTCTATCGACATTGATGATGCATATTAAATATTAATAAAAACTATAATTTTTGAAATAAATGTCATATTACATATTACACTTTTTTTTACCAATTGACTGATGACTAGAATTTCTTGAAATATAAAAAGTGTATATGTTTAGATACATGCACTTTTTTACAAATGCATACATATGTTTATATATGTATATACATATATTTCGAAAAGATTATATTCCTAAAAAAACGTATAATATGTGCATTATGCACTATAAATTTCAAAAAATACTCAAACATGCAAAAAAAAGTCAAAATTTCGAAATAAGCAAAATAATACATTTTTTCAAGAGTATGTAATACCTAATAATATATATAAGCCCCTGCTGTATCATAAAATAACGCGATTCAGTAAGATGTTTAATTTAATGCAATATTTCATATGTGCCTAATACTTATACTTGCGAGTCTTGTGATCACCATAATATATTATAATACATATAACTCGCGTATCGATTGCAGACATTCATCAGCGTAAATATCCATTGCAGCACGCGTATATCATATAAAGCTACGACGGAACCATAGATTACAATAATTTTGTATATAAAATAAACCGACATCCGTAATATTAGTATTATTATATTATTCGCGGTTGACTTCCATATGATATAGGGACATATTATATTTTACTCGATTTTTTGAGCACCGGTGCTAAAGGGTTTACGCTCGGTGTTACAATATATACGTGTAAAATATTATACGGCACTCACAAAAACGTGTACACACACACATACAGGGAATACTGCAGCAGAACGAACTGATATAATATGCGTACATGTGTAATATATAATATTATTATTATTATTATTATTATTATGTACAGCTGCAGTGTGCGTTTCTAACGAGATTTGGTGAAGGTGCGGTTGAAAATTTTACGGGGCCCGTTTCACGTGTCATTTTATTTACACTTGACCGATGCCGCTCGCATGTTTTCGTCCCCACGATGATGATAATAATAATAGTAATAGTAATAATACGAATAATAATAATAATAATAATGGTAATAAAAACGTTATAAGAGGAGGCCGTGCAAATTTTCGAAAAAAAGAACCTATACAACATAATACGAAGGTATAGATATATATTATACAACAATGCAGTGGTATCGGCGGCGTGTATGTATACGTTCGAGCTGGTATTTGGCGATCGATAATCTCGGAGATGACATGTGTTGTAAAAATGGAATTTCTCGCAGCCTTTTGTTGTTTGCGGATCGTATGTACGCGCCTGTACATACATATAATACAACTGTATATATATATATATATACGCTATTCGTGTGCGTGTGTGAGATGTACGCCAAACCGATTGAAATCCGCACGCACACAGAAGAAATGCCGCGCGCGCGGACAATGCGCTTAAACGGATAACCGCAATGATCATTGGATTCGATGTATCGAATAATGCCGCCCACAAAATATATAATTTAATAATAAAAGAAAAAATTCAGCGGCGGCGACGATCATCGCGTCGTATACCAGATAGATCTCTTTTTACAGCCGCGCACATGCAGGGATTTGAAGCGATGGCCGAAGCACATCGCCGGCATATATCGCGGTATAAACCTTTATACCCTTGTACAAGTATAAGTATTGTGCAAAGTATCAGGTATTATTATTTTGTGCAAGATATTAGTATATAATATATGCATAAACATCAAATGTCCAACATTATTGGAAACGGCCTAGTATGCAGGAGCATTATTTTTAAAGTCTTAAAAAAAGATTTTTCAGCAAGGGCATGGCCGGTGATCCGTGAGAAAAACCTAGTTTTTTGTTACTTTGTCAGTTTGATCATACGAATACTATACTATAGAATTAAAATAATACATCACGAACAAGATCAATTTAATACATTCAAAAATATTTCCATTCAGTTTATTAATTATAATATTAGAAATAAAGATTTTAAACAAATAACTTATCTACTTATAAACTATTTATATAACTAAATTTGATTATTGAGATGAATTATTTAATATGTGATACGTCTGATTAATTACATCAACTAATACAGATAAGTATCATACTTTAAAAAATGTTATTTTGGAATCCAAAAGTTTAATTTTACATTTTATGATATAATATATAATAGGCACCACATAAAAAACCTATAAGACATTCACACCTACGCAAGACAATACAATTTTTTATTTTAAAATATGTTAATAGTTCTAAAAATAATATTTGGGTTTTGACCATTTAACATTTAAAAAAATCACCCTGCAGTATATTTATGAAATCTGAAATATTATGAAAACATAAATTTAACTGATTTTAAGGTACGTTGCTTATCTACAAAATAACATATTATTAATATATAAACTTTTATACAAAATACTTTCAGTTTTAAATCGTATTTATCTTCACTCTCTAAAGTGTTTCAGTAGTTCAGACTTGTTTTTGGATTAAGTGTATATTTTATAAATAAAATATTTAACTCTAATAAAAAATTATTAATTGTTTCAAAGGATAGATAGGTCCATTGCGATAACATGTACACAATTAAAAATTATGGAAAAAATTGCCCTTTACATTGGATTATTTTCTATTGACATTTTAATATGCCATCGAATACATTCATTATATTAAAATACTATACTCGATATTTTTATTAATTTAATTCAAAAAAGTTAGTTAATTTAACTGAGTTAAACATTTTTATTAACTGAATAAGTATTAACGTACACACCATACATATCATATTTTTAATTTTTAAATAGTAAAATCTAATATTTTTTATGAAAATAAATGTATAAATGAAAAACACGATTAAAAACATTATTTTTGACATACATTATTGAAATAAAAATGAAATTTTAACGCTCTTTGCGATCATAAATCCATAAATCTTCTACAATGTGTATACTTTTCACTATTTACCTAATATTCAAAATATTTAGTAGTGGTGTTTTAGAGTATAGCAAGTATAAAACTACTCACACTGTAGCCTTAGAATTACAAAATAGGTAGCTGATTGTGTTATTGAAGTCAATAATATAGTAAAATAATAGTCATATATTTTATTTTTCGATTAGTCAATTTACTATTTAGTGATTTAGTGAAACGATAATAATTACGACGTTTGATCGCGGTGAAAAGGTAAACAAAAACGAAAACCGAATTATCGGA
Organism: Rhopalosiphum padi; assembly: GCF_020882245.1. Classification (NCBI taxonomy): domain Eukaryota; kingdom Metazoa; phylum Arthropoda; class Insecta; order Hemiptera; family Aphididae; genus Rhopalosiphum; species Rhopalosiphum padi. Next base: position 1,329,628 of record NC_083598.1, on the reverse strand, counting down.
CTCCGAAGCACTATGTACATACAATGGGCAGTAGCCACTGTTATTATATATAATATATAATATTGTGTTGTACATGATTATATCTTGGTACGAGCTCTATGTGTATACTTAAAACACATTATTATGTATTATATATATCGCAGTGGTATTGAAAAACATCAGAAAAACCGATCGCGTGCGGCGGCGCTCGTTTTCTATTTGATATCGGAGCAGAGCAGACGACCCCTGCGCGGGCGGTATCACCTATGTTGAAGGTAGGCACAGTAAACAGACGGTCGCAGTGGTGGTAAAAAGTGGCGTGCAGTCGAATAAATAAACACTAGACCCAAGTACCCAGTGAGATGATGGTCATACCGCACGTAGGTATATAATATATGTCAATCGAAGCGGAAATTTCGGTCGAACTGCAGCGGGTGTATAATAATATTATAGGTGGCGTGTAATGTGGGGTTGACGTGATTAGTGTTTCGATACTATAATAATCGTGATGGTGTGTCTGTCAGAGTGCTGCTCTGCGCCGCCGCGGGTATTAAACACACACACATACACACACACACACATATATATATAATATAAAATAATAATATGAGCTATAATATACGACGAGATTATGACCTAAACTAAATATACGGTATCCAACGCGTATACATAATATACACGTGGAGAAGATTTCGACGGAATTGAGTTATTTAACGTGTGGTAATGTGGTATACTCGGGCTTGGTGGTGAGGGGGCGCGGAACTCGACTGCCGGACCGGGTAACCGGTGATTAGAGACCGGTACTCGAGAGCCCTGTAATTATACCCGCAACCTAACCCGGTGTCCGACCTATATATATATATATAAATATAACGCTCTCTCGCGCGCGCGAGCTACACACACATACGCAATGTAATTATTTTTATACCTTGTAAATTGGAGTGTCAGCCGCTTGTGTGGAACGCGCAAACCGCGCCGCGTTTGTGTAGTATACCATCGTACATAATATTATTATAATCGTATGCACAAATCATCCGTTTAAGCACACACAATCAGTTATGTGTGCCCGTCTCTCTCACTCACTCTTTCCCTTGTATTATTTTAAATACGTCTAAATGTTTTCAACGAATTCCACTGCCGCATCGCGGAATAAAATAAAATATAATATACGTTTCGGTAGATTTCTCTATCCCTCTAAAAACCAGTTATATCCGCGCACATCGCCGGTGGAATCGACGTCGTGCTCTCGTTCTCCTGCACGTGCAGACGCGTGCAGCAGCGCACATGACCCGGGACGGATTTTATATTATATACATATTATAAAATTATACAAACACTCATTTTCGGGTTGATCGTTTTTCGTTGTAGTAAATAATCGCACAAAGTGTATAATAACCACTTTTCGGGTGCCGGCAGGACAATAATACGTATTTTACGACTTACGAGGTTGTCCCGTCCGCAGAAGTTTGACGAGAGAATGCGTTTTACAACGCAGATATCACGTCCTGTAATCATATGGATTTTTATATTTTATATTAGCTTATTTTATCTTGACTTTATTGATATTTATGATTACTGTACTACCTACATCTGTAATGTTACTCGGGACTTCGTGTATAGGACAATTCAAGAATATTATCTTAGTCTAACAATATAAGAATGAAACAAATTCGAGCATTCTATATATGTGAGAACTATAACAATTGCAAAATATATAATATAATATAGCTCGTGTTTGAAACATATGAAGTTTGAGATACGTGGTATTAATAAAGTATAGGTTTATTCGACTGCAAGTGAGGCATCTACGATGGGAGGATATAGCATGCAAAAAATTAAATAATACAGCTCAAACTTTTTATACTTTGTGGAACTTACCATTTTAAATTCTTAAAATACTACAACTAAGTTTCTTTAGAATTTATCCTATTTTTTAGTTTATTATGTCTAATACTAAATTAAATTGCATTCAAAATTTGTACTTCACAAACAAAACTACACTTCACGCACGAATTTTGTAAATTAAAATTTATTTTCTTAATAAATTAATGTTAAAGTAGTTTGAGGTGTTAGTAAAAATTCACTAAAGCTATATTATTATGTTATTTTCTGTTGACATTATTTTGCATACACATATTATACAGAGTGATTCACTATATGCATATTTTATGTTTATCTTTAATTTTTTTAATAATTAATTTATTATAATTTTAATTTTTTGAGTTATTGGATTTTGTTAATTTCAAATACATATTTTTCCACGCTATTTAAAGTGTCCAGTACATGGTGATATAATCTAATTTTTTTCAAACGAGAGCCTTTTTTTTATTTTATTTATTTTTTCATATTTTAATATTTATATTGTTATACATTATGTGATTTTTGCTTTTAAATGTTGATTTATATAAATTGAAATTTGAATTATTAAAATATATGTAGTACTAAGATCTAAGGGTAATTATATTAGTATATTATAATAGATTTTAGATATACGATGAGCGCATGCGTAATATTATAATATTTAGTCATAATAGATTAACCTTTTATAAATTTATAATTTGTAAGTTTATGCTGAGCAGAAAAGGTACTAGATTATAATATGCATATACTAGTATAATATATGTACCTACATTATATTATTACGTATGTTTTATGTAAAACCAGTATTAGTGTATTATCCACCAACTGTTTATTTATCTTTATTATAATATACATATATTGTATATGTATATTGTACATATCAACGATTTAATAATTCGGAAACTATATGTTCAAATTTTAATTTATATGTATAAAATCTTTAGAACAATCCTTTGTTTAAAAAATATTAGTAGCTCAGCGCGTGATTCTTTCTTGAAAAAAGAAGTTAGTATCACTCTATAAATGGTATGAAAAATCTAACTACCAAAAAACATGGTATTAAAGTGTTTAGGTATACATGAAAAATTCTAGAATTTAAATAACTGCATTGTTAAATTATAAAAGCCCTCTTGGTTTAAGTTAGTATAAAATGTATATGTTAACATGGCTGGCGAATCACCTTGCAGTATATAATAAACAGTAGATATTAACTATGAGATATTCCACTGTGGTATTACGATGCATACTTTATTATTATTGAATTTTGCTTTTAGCAACAGTTTTTGTTTAAGCATCTAAACGAGACTACAAAGACCTATTATTTGTTATATTATTTCAAAAGTTTAAATTACAAAATCTCTATAAGATTAGATAAACAATTCGTTAGAGTTATAATTAGCGTTTAAAGACTAGCGGAAACCTTAAACAATTCAAACGTTTTAGTGTATACACGAACATGTTATTGTCTGTATTCTATGATATAAATGTAAAATATTTAAAACATACGCATCATGTAGGCAAGTTTTTAAACAACCACAATGTATTTTAAAAATTATAACAATAAATAATAATTGTGCACGTAGGTGATCGCATTGCTGTACAGTAAGAATAATTTGCCATTGAGAAGTCATTACAATTGATGTGAATAATTTGAATTTAATGATAAATCATTATTGCATACAAAATACGATTTTAAGCAGAAACCCATATTAATGATGATTATAATAGTAATAATAATCATAGATATATATTTTTAAGATGAATAAAATATTGTAAAATTATAATAACCAGTATTGTCAGCGAAAAGAAAAATATCGTTTAAGTTAAGTTGTAAGGTAAATAGAAGAATATATAAAATTAGAATGAAAGATATAATATATTAATCATATTTTAATTATAAATATATGTTTTTAACTTGGAACAAGAATCAAAAAAAAAAAAAAAATCAAAGGTTCGATAGTTAATTATTTGATAGCACATTGGTAGGCGATTCAACGAACTGATGGTGAAATAATTATTTGTTTACTAAGTTTTAGTATATTATAGTGCTAATGCACTTTTAATAATTACAGTTTTTAAAATCTAATATAATATGTATGTATATTTATAACTTTATAAGAATAACTTATAGGATCTTTTATTATATATTCTGATGTTCAATATGTTTGAGCAAATCTAAAAAGTTATCAACAAGAATTTAAAAAAAAATTAAAAAATCTTAAATATTGAAATATCTATAAATAGCAATAAGAAAAGATGATGATAAATATTAATATTTTTCATTAAATCCAGTATAATTATTATGTTTATATGAATATTTGGTGAAACTATTTAGTCTACAATTATTCATTTTTAAATTACAATAAAAAAAAAAAAAAATGGGTTTCGATTAAAATTTCCAGCTTTTCACCTTATTATTATTTTTATGTATTTCCCGATTATTTGTAAAAATAAATACTGGGAATTTTAGCGTAACTAACCAACTATATAGATTAAAAAGTTTCCAATAACTATCCTTGAAGTTGAATATAAATTCAATTTTATCTACTACCTAACTATAATAAAAGTGTACAAAAATCATTGTAAAACCAATACATTCATCGTTCCGTTCAGTATCTAAAATCATTTATATATTATATTTTTCTGAGTTTAAGAATTTAAAAGAGAAGGACAGAGGATCATGTGAGTCTATCGATGTGACATGTTCATTATTAGTCGGCCACAACAGACAACAATAACATATATGCCAGACAATGTATTCTAAACCTTTCTTTATTTTGGAAACTCGGGAGGTAAAATATAATTCAGCGATGAATAAGATAAGATGTTTTGATCGCATTAACTGTGAGTATTAGTGTTTATTTATAAATATTTTGTCCTAGTCCAGTGCTTATGCGTCAGGTAGCTGGAAAAAGTGTCAATATGTTCACGGTTAAATAATTCAATTAGTTCCAGTCATGCTCTTGTGCACTATATATTGAGGTAAGTACCTATATATGCCTACCGAATTTCAATTTAGATTTTAATAGTTATCAGATTAATCGTTCTAAAAAGTTTTAAACATCGCTAACGTACCTATATGTTTATTATTTAGTCACTATGAGGTTTATGTAGGTACTTACTTATTTATAAATGTATGATATTATGTATTGTTGTTCTAATTTTTAAATAAACATTTTAAGGATTATGATGATATTATCGCAAAAAAATCAAAATGATCAATTTATTTAATGTGATACAAAAATAAAGTAATAAACATTTTACTTAACATTCAAAATTAATTCGGTTTTTGATGAATATATTTTTATTTTTTAATAATTGTTTATAATTCGTCTAAAATAGTGAAAATATACGGCTATTACTATTTATAGAGAACTTTTAATCTGTGAACTTGATTTTGATTATAATAAACAATATTTAGCTGTTTACTTCCAAAAATAATAAATGCTAAATAATAAATTCAAGGTATAATTTCAAGTATATGAATGGAGTTTTCCGCAAAAAAAATATTTCTTTTATAGTAATGTTATTAATTATTATTATCAAATTAAAATTAAAAATTAACGAGTATATGGTTAGATCATAATTTATTTTAATCTAGAAAAAATCATCTAGAAAATATTATAAAACATTTTATATGTATTTAATTATAATTTATTTCACACATAAATTAATTTTTAGTATCAACAACATTAAATACTTATTATAATATTATTCTTTTGATACTATTTTTGATCATAATATCGTATTTTGGAAAAAAGTAATAACACAAAATAATACGTACTCATTATAAGATATAATCTTGAATGCTAAGTGAATGTCCTAAAAAGTCATGCAATATTTTCATTTATAAATTTTTTTTTACAGTTTATCATCAATTAATAAAAATATTTTAGCGTGGTGTGTTATTATACATTAAAAGTTAAAAAGAAATCAATCTGCAAATAATGTATTTAATGTAGGTTACGTTTGAACATTTGTTTCTTTAAATATTTTATCGTTCGAGGTTGTGCTATATAAATATCAGATGTTCTTTCTTCTTTGAAATAGTGTAGGTACCAAATTTCTTTACCAGCTGTATACTATGCTGAACATGCGTATAATAGCCCGGAAAAAAAGATTCAATTCATCAAGCTGGTTGTTGGATAAATATGTTTCAATTCAAGATATTATATTAGATGCTGAATATTCTCGGAAAATGTTTTATTAGGATCGATAAATGCTATACCACATGTCTGATGTATAAAATTTAACCCTGAGCCTGAATATAAATTCCGTAGCTAATGTAGTATATTAACTTCTGTGATTTTAATACTTTTTATATTTTGTTATATTTATATTATATAAATATTATCAATGGAGTTAACACAAAAGTTGTTTGAAGCAAATAGACGTTTATTTAGTTATCTATTTTTTCAAAACACAATACTATTGTGTTTTTACTTTGTATTTACTATGTAGGTAGGATAATATTAATATGACTACTAATGTCAAAATAAAAAATAAAATATTACTTTATAAAATATAATTTTTTCTTGCAAAATTCACGAGTGATATACTAATATAGAGTTATTCGTTATATGATTATCTTACTCCGAGTCAATTACATGATAACGTTAAGTGTATATGTATTACAAGCCAGATGGTGAACAATTTCTAAAAATTGTTATGTATTCGAATATGGGACCCTTCAACACACGGATTTTGCCTTTATAGTTTATACTTAGTCAATGTTATAATAATATATGATGTATGGTTTTTGGGAGGATTTCTGTCTCATTAATTTACTTCAGACATCACACTCATATACACCTAACAGGAATTATAATATATTGGCGCCTATGTATTTCGTATATATCCATCTCATTAAAAGGAAATGTTAAGTAGAAGTGGGTGTTTCTGGCTTCTGCACATTTTCGTCAAAGCATATTTCAATATCATGTTGTCACCGCGTTTCGCTTAAATTTATTGCGATGGAAGAACAAATATATTTCGTGTATACAAAATAACTAACGACTAAAAACATGCGTTTGTTGATATTCGCACATTAGCGTTATCGTCGTAATTTAACTTTTTTTTAATTATAATAGGTACGTATATTGTATCTATACATTATTTTTGTACAGTAAGCATAATTATTGGTTGTTCTTAATTTTGATGTATAATGCTATTATATTTTTTATATAATATATGTTAGGGTAAAGTACGAAAATGGGTAGTGTACATACTGCCCGGGTGCATATTATAAATAGCTTATTCGAATTTTCATTAAAACAAAATTGTTGTTGTAACGAAAAAAAAATTTGGTCCCCTGGAGTTCGTTGTAACAAGATTTGACTGTATTTACTTATATTTTAAAAACATTAACTAAGCATATTTCAATTTAGTGTCGATACTATAATTATTTACAGTATTGGTTGTTATTAGAATACTCGATATTGGTTAATCTAAATTCTAAAAAAAATTTAGTTGAAAATGATATACGTGTTTTCACTTAATCTTGCATGGCCACCAGTGATGGCACACCAATGTACAGTATACGGTCTATCGTAGCGTTCGTAGCTTGTGTCATGGAAATTCTTAGTAGTAAACTAGTAACCATGATCACGAATGACGTTGTGATCTAGAAGTTGTATTTTACAAGATTATTTTAGATCGTAACTTCACACTACAGCCAAAGGACAGAGACGGCTTAAAAACTGTTGCCACAAAGTTAAAACTATACTACTATAGAGATGGGTTAGTGCGTTACTAACTACTATGTCAATTAAATAGGTTGAAGTTGAATACTATATGTATTTATAGACCTATATTCTTATAAGACTAAATACCAATTTAATTTAGTTCAATGCAATATGCAAGTTTATTATACACTATTATACACATTTGGGGAGGGGGATTATTAATTTTTCGCACCATTTTGCAAATCCCTGTCCATCAGTCCCATTCAACTGCTGCTACAGTAATACACTGTAATACCTATATCTGGTCGCATATTTTTCTCATTGGTTTCAAATTGTTTTCCTGTGTATTCTTACAAGTAGTGTTCTCTTCAATAGTTTGAACTACTAACTATTGAACCTATTTCACCGCCTCTTCTCTTGCAATAAGCTTTGAAAATATTTTAATGATTTTATTAGTCCTTAATTGTTAATAATTGATTTATATACTCATAAATAAAAAAAAAAACAGTAATTCATTGTGTAAATATTATTTTAAATTTATTCACATTTTAATAACAAATCAAGGTATATATATAATTGATATATACATGAAGTTTACAGGGTCATAAATCTCTGCAATCGCTGTGATCTAGAAGTCGTATTTTACGAGATTATAAAACATCGCAGTTGCACACTAACTTGTAACTACTAAGGGACAACAGATGATTTAAAAGCTGTTACCTGAAAGTTGAAACTTTACCACTAGAGATGCGTTACTTACCACAATGTAATTTATACAGATTGAAGTTGAGTACAATGTATATTTTATAGACCTTTAGTCTTATATGACTTAATACCAATTTAGGTAAATTATGACATACGCAAGTGTACTATACATCTACATTTCGGGGAGAGGGATTCTTGATTCTTATGACCATTTTGCAAATTCCTGTTCATCCGTCATATTCTACTACTGCTAATTACCATCACTATGAAGTTACTAATTTTTTTAAAATAGTTTTTTTGTATTTTATATTTTTCATATTAGCTTAAAAGTTAGTAGAAGGTAAGTCTATTTTAAAAGTAAATTTAACAATATATTGTGAACTGAAACTATTAATAATTTATATTTTAGAGAAAAGTAATATATAAAGATCATATTATACTATAGGTAATAGGTATACAAACAACAGTCACCAATATGCGACATTCATTGTCAATGTACAAGGTGTTATCCCACTCAACAAAAACTAAGGAGTATGATTCTACATGATTATACCACAAAATATACAAAGGAAGATAATATACAAATAAATGATAATATAATATAACATAGTGTTATAATTGGACTATTTTAATTTATAAATCAAATACCAATTTTAATTTAATATAATTTTTTAAATAAATATATAATGTATTATGGGATTGAATTAATTTTATGTTCATTTCTTAAAGTACTGTATAACCTAGTTTTATTTAAAACTGTGCAGTATGTAAATATACTTACTATAAACTAATTACTTATTTCATACTAATCATATCTGTATACTTATTATTTAACAATTAATAATATACACTACCTATTATACCGTGAAACTTCCAAATAACAGTCACTGAAGGAATCAGATATAATGACCGCTCTTTAGAAGTGGTCGTCCTATAGAGGTGATAATACATAACATAACACTACTTAACTCCATAACTTTATGGAACCAAAAAAAAAAAAAATGACAAATACATAGAGATGACCGTTAATGGAAGTTTTACTGTAATCAATAAATAATATATTCTCAGTTTCTAATATTTTAATATGGGTAGTTATATTTTTACTGAATTTAATAATTGCTTATATAACAGTAAGTATTAACATTGATTATAATTACTAATTAGTATATTATTTATAATCAATGATGTTAATAAAACTAATTTTATAAAAAAAAAATATGGATTTTTTTTCACTAATATATAAACATGGGAAATTAACAGTTAGATTAGTATTATTCTTAAATCTAGAATTTAAATTATGATTCCTACATAATGAGATAATATTTTAATGTGTATATATTAATAGTAAGTAGTAAAAAACATTTTCTAAACAATCCGTCAACATTTTTTATTTTTAGTAAAGTTTTTAGTTCAATATAAATAAAATATAAGAATTTAAATTAATTTAATTTAATACCTATGTAATATACATATAGAATATTAAATGGGTAATTTAAAAAGTATTCAATACTCCTAAACACTAAAAAGTACCTATTTAAATACTTTATAAGATTGTCGACACTTCCTTTAAAGTATCCTAAATATACCAATTGTCCACCCTGCTACAAATATATGTGCAAATTGTTAATACATAAATAACAATAATTTATTTTATTATTAAAACCCTAAACAATTATTTTTTAATAATCATAAGATCTTATACAAAAATCAATATATTTTGTAAAAACCAATAGGCACCTAGCTAACAACAATAAAAAAATTATTGTAGCTTCAATTTTATTTTATGATATTTAGATATGAACATGGAAAATTAATGATTAAAACTGCGTAATAAATAATAATATAATGAAATAATACAGATAAAGGTATACAATTTTGTACAGTTATAATAAATAAAACTAATGTCAAGTGCTTGCTATGATTATTATAGTAATATGTAGGTACACTATACACAGATACACTTACGAACATAACATTTTGGTTCCTGCTGGAATAGAGCTTCTTGCTACCAATGCTACCCAGTGAGTATTTGTTAAAGAGCCATTCATTCACCCTCTGCTTAATGTCATCTACAGAGTTTAAATTACTTCGAATTTTTAAAAAATTTAATTTGTCCTCTTATATTTTATTGGTAAATGACTTAGGATACATTTTTATATAAGCATTAAGCACCAAAGTTGTAGTTATAGAGTAAGTATCTAAACAATATAGTCTATAGTTGTTTTTTATTTGTATTCTATTTATATTTTTTAAAAATGATATTGATAATCGTAAAATTATTGAAATAGATAAAAACGGAGGACGATTCAAATTCAGCCAATCAGGAGAGTCCGGTTGTGAAACAATGTATAGAATGGTAATATGCTTCCCGGGTAATATACACATTATCCAGTGTGCTGTGGATAAAGTATGAAGTAGAAAAAACCTCCAAGTTCATAGTATTTATTGTCGATAATACTATTAGACACAATCACAAAAAGTATATTTTGTGGATCACCTATCTACTTCTAATAGTATGACTCTTGAATTTCACTGTATCGTCAACATCGTGTGATGGGAATTTGTTAATTTTATCATATTTTGATATTTTATTACAGAAATATTACCTAAAATTGATATTTTATCGTATTTTCGAAACATTTTGTTCATTCAAATGTAGATAATGTACAAATTACCCGGTGAATGTACAAAATGAACGTTTTACAAATAATATTATTAATTTATCCGATAGACATATTATTCTAATGACTAAATTATTAAATACAAAATATTATGATTGAAAATCTTTGATTTTTGTCCATGAAAGCCACAACAAAACACCAAAAACTTGATCAACTACAGCAGAAAAATAATAATTGGAAAGTGATGATGCATTCCTATATAATATTATATCTACACAGTAAACACACATTTTATAAGCTTAACCACAAAGATAGAAAAATTCAAAATAGCTGACTTAAGTCAATTATTATCACCAACAATATGTTTACTACTGGTTATTTTAGAGGTGAATATTTATGTTGTTTCTTATTAGTATATATAAAAACTTTTGGAATAGATTAAACGTTCTCAATTTCTAATTTTTAAATACTTGAATAATATCTTATCATTTTAATTTGTAAACATTCGCCTTTTAGACAGAAAATAGTAGTTATTTTATTAGAGACATTATTTTATGAGTATGAGCCATGGGCCATTTTGTATTTTTATATATCTACGAGCTTAACTTAATACATGGCTATTGGCTAATACGATTCGGCATTGAAAAAAATTGTATGCATAAAGATGATCTATCTGTGTAATTATGTTTTTTATTTGTATTTATTATTAAATGTTATATCATGGCATATAAACGCATTTCCTACGTTTAATGATAGAAAAACGCATCAATCAAATGATTGATAATATGTATACATAATATAATTATTCTTATTAAACGTTGGTGATGGTATAAAAATACATTCTGCTTTTCGCGTAGGATAGATAGGTTATAGTGTATCCCGACTTCTGGAGTGAGTCTCATCGTCTTTCTCACTTTGATCAATTACACTGTGTCAAGTAATCGCGTCCGAAATAAAGGATTAGACTCTGAACAAGTAAAACATGGGTACATAGGCACATACGAATACTACATGCGTGTAATTGCATGATTAATGTATCAAACATTTGCAGGAGAATGGAGATATTGACGAGGATGCGCTCGAGTGCTCGACCAATGTGGCACCCTTCGCCTTTTTACTTATTTTTTTTTAACAACACCATACACAATAATATGTCGGTTTACCTACCTATATATATATATTATATTGGTTATTTCCATTATACGGTCTCCCCGACCAATTAATATTATTAACGTCGATATACTGGTTTTCTCGTCAAGAATTCGTTTTACGTGTACATAATATTTTTACGTATTATTATATATATACTACGTTTGTTATTATTATTATTTTTTTTGAAAACAGTGATAGGTCGTAAAAAGTGATAAATTATTACAAGTTATTTACGCCCAACGCGCTGCCGCCACCACCGAGTATATATTATATTATATTTGTGTTCGGTCATATAATAGGTAAATGGCCGGCTCCTTGCTCCTGTCACGTATTTATACACACACACACACACACACGTGTATACATATAATTTGTGTGTGTGTGTGTGTGTTTTATATATATGTACACAATATTATGTGTGTACATACGCGCGTTGTATACATCCATCGGGCGACCAGGAATCTCGGATTCCATTTCACGTCCACAGAAGTCGAGATAACGACGTGTAGGTTTTTTTACGGAAGACTATCCGGGGCTAATTTAATACGATATATAATAATATCATACAAAATATATACGTGTATACCTGGTTTTTTACCTGTATATATTCGTCGTCGCAGTCGACTGTGGAAGATAATATAATGACAATAATATTATAATCGTATATATTATTATAATAATCCCGACCGCCGTCGCATCGTATACGCGTAATGCCGCGTGTAAATGTGTGAAACCGTCCGACGAAATAGCGCAACAAACACGGTCGTAAAGTCGTGCGTTTAACGATCCCTGATCAAACTCCATATATTTCTCTTTAATTTAATCCGCCCAAAACCAGTCCTCCGCTGTTAATGTTACTTCTTTGTATATTATTATTATTATAATACTGTTATTATTATGAAGATGTCACGGGTCGACGAGGACTGTGCCTCTGCTACGGCAAAACGAAGGACAGCGCGATTGAGTGTGCGCGCGAGTGAGAAAGAGAGACAGAAAAAAGCGTACCTAATAACTTGTGCGTTGATTACACCGAACAAACCGGATTCCTAGACGTGTATCGGACGGCGGTGAATATTATATATACAAATATAACGCGGCGTATACATTATGATATTATATTATGTATATGTATACACTCAAAATAGCGGATATGTATATATACATATAATCAAAAGGATTTAAAATCGACCGTAAAATTAATTATTTGTCACCCCGTTTAATTGGTTAACCAAACACGAAATTTAATACCTACGTCGTATAAAATATAAATACAGACTGTGGCTCTCCATCGCGAGGCACTTACATTATATATATAAATATATTTACGCACTAATTGCGTGTGCGTGTGTGGTTATATGTGCGTGTGTGTACATGTTATACACTCACACACGATATAACGAGACATTCGTATAGTCTGTTACGCTGTTACTCTGTTGTTCATTTATGTCGTCGGTATCAGCGGACTCAAAAATAAGTGGATTAAAGTAACTGCTGAAGTGATAGGTAAGACTTCATCGCAACTTAATTATTAAATCCACAAATAAAGCCAATAATTCATAAATGCATGACAATAACCATTTACCCAAAGCATTTAAACAATAAACTAGTACATTAATAGAAAATAAAATATATATAACGTTATGTCCTTGTCCTAGGTGTTGCAGAAATCGAACTATATACATTTATGAAGCGATTCGCGCCGTAGTGACATTGTGTATGTGATTTAATTAAAACCAAATAAATAAATATACAACCAAATTAGTATCGAATAATTAAGTTTTAATCGCTCTGAAATCGTTACTTCTTTAGTTGTTATATGGTCTCATTGCGTATATGAAATTATTCCCAGATAAAATTTATTGATTACACTGTGATACAGTTTTCTTAAAGACTATAATGTAATTTAAAATGGACATCCGTCGTGGTTTAAAGTAAGTACTTGACGATTATTTTTGAAAGGTTTATATGGTTTTAGATAAAATATATGTAGTGGATAATAATGCGAGCTATAAAAGTAATATGCGAATGCGGTATATCCTTCCCCAGTCCCTATCGCCGCACTACAACCACTATATAATTATTATAAAATGTCTACAGTGTATAAGGACATAGGGTGTATCTGCAGGATATTTAAAATTGCGTGACTATCTATACAGACTTACAGCATCCGGGAACACACGTGGATTGCTGGTGTAACTGCATGGCTACATGAGATATAGGAAATGCGAATCATACGGGCTATTTGTGTGAGTGCATGTGCGTGTGTGCTGCGTGCGGATAGGAAACAATAGGTTTCTCGATCATAATATTATAATATTATGATATTATTATTATACAGGGTTCGCTGCGATGCATCTAATAGTCTATAATACACAATATCATAGGGGCCTAAACAAATAATTACCAAATTGTTATCGTCGTGTGTATATAATATATTATGTATATATATATATCACAGAATAATTTGTATGTATACGTATTATACGTATATACTGCCGTGTTCATAGATACACATATACACACTCGCGAGTATACTCACACTACACCTCCGGGGTCTCGACCGAGAATTCTTTCCCGCCGCCGTCACGTGTATAATATATATATATATATATCTAAATATAAGTAACGATTGGGAGTGACCGTCGCGGCGGCTATATATAATGTAATACGCGTGTATTATACGAGTGAGATGTTAAAAATTAAAAACAAAAAAAACCTACATCGTGTGGCTCCGGAGGGGGGTTGGGTGGCGTGGGCGTGAAAAAAACACGAAAAACTGAACGATGAAGCTGTGTCGGCCATGGTGCGCGTATATTTATAATATATAATAATCCGAAGTTTTTGTTCCTCGTCGTATATGATATACATATATATATATATATATATATATATATATGTGGATCTGCGGCGTGTAGGTATACACACACACACATATATATATATAATACAGAAATAATGTACATCCGAACGGATAAGAAGAAAAAAACCGTGAGAACGCTATTGACCCTCGAGGGACAACTGTCCGTGTGTCTTATGGTGTATTAAAATGGAGGAGAAAAAAATATATCACGGCGTATGATCACGTCACGCTCATTACGCCACGCAAGTTATGGTCGTCGAAAAACGATATGGTATATATATTACATTGTCGTCATTATTATCATTAATATTATTGTTATTGTAAACCGGAGAAACGCGAGACTTCCTCCGCGGCCTATACAGGTATATTATATATTAATAACGGAATCGAGGAGAGGACGCGCGACCCGAAAACGGCCGGAAAAATCTGAAACGCATATTATAATGGCCGTGCTTATTGAGACGACATAGTGATCATATTATTATTACAGTATTATAATATTATACAGATGTCTCCGTCACAGTTCTATATAATATTACAATAATGGTCCAGCCGAGCAACACAAACGGTGTCGTCTGTTATGTTATCCCGCCGCTGACGTTTTTCTGCAGTCGCGTTATATTTTTACAATCAAATAATGTCGTTGACACGAAAAATCTCTCCTCCCCCATGTCCCCAATTTCTCCGATTACATTAAAAATGCGAAAAAATGATTATTCACAGAAACAAATTTTAAAATGTTGAACCTATATCAGGTCTTATTAAAAAAAAATTGGAGTCAAAATTCAATATTATTTAAATTGTCGATGATGTCTTTTCATATAGGAAGTATTCTTATAGTTGTGTTTTTTCAAACTTACATGGAAGATTTTTGAATTAAAGTTGGTATCAAATATTATACATTATTAATGAAGGTGCATATTTCATAAACGATTTATGGTAGGGAACACAATATAGACATTTTATTTATTATTTTTCATTATTTTTATACGACGGAAATAATATAGACAATAGCATAATATTAAATTGGAAATATTATTGAATTTTTTCTAAATTCAGTCATCAAAAACATAAATTCGTAAAGTTTGGCACATAAAGGCAATTTGTTCGTGTTAACAAGTTAATAATTACTATATTACAAGATAATTAACACACTTCTTTTTTTCTTTAATATTGCGGATTTTAAAAATCTAATTTTGAAACTATTTATTCAAATATTGATTTGATATGACATAATTTTCAGAAAAAATATCTACTAAATAATTTACAATAAAAATTGGTTCTCATTTGAAAAAACAGAAATTTGTATCACCATATGAATTGGAAAATATGATATTTTAGTATATTTAAAGATTATAAAAATCAGAATTTGTATAAATTAATTATTAAATGAAAGAATGGGGTTGAACATGTTTAATGAATTAATCCGTGTATAATATCCATTAATAGTAAATAAATATGCTACATAATACTTGTAGTAATATAAATATGTATACAGTGACAAAACGCATCCAATAAACCGGAAAGAATCTATTAAATAAATTCGAAGACTAGTGATTACATCCGTTGTGTATAGATTGTAAACAAAATGATCTATATATGGCATGCCCATATACTTTTATGCGCGTTTTGTTTATATATTTATTATTATGTTATACATTTAAAACGCACGCGTGCGAACGGATTCGTTAATATAAATAAAAAAAAGTGTCTGGGATTTGATGATAAAAAAAAATACCGTCTAAATCGAAATCGTTTATACGTTGAGCATAAATATTATTATATTGCTTGTAACGCTAATTGAGATGAAGTGTAATCTAGAAATATATATTAAAAAAAACTCGTATCGTATTATAATATACCGATTAATATATTGTGGTTTCCAATGGTTTCCTTCATAATAAACACAAACAAGTATATAAAAAAAACACTTTGAATTCGTAAGCAATAATGAAATTTGTGTGTTTTAAAGAAATATATTATTGTATAATGTATAATATAGTAGGTATGTATATAGTTAGTTATTTTCACTGACTGAACCCGTTCAACTGCAATATTTTTATTGAGTAAAATAATAGAATCCAATAAAACAAGTGACCACAAAGATAATACTTGTAAAAAATCTAAAAGGATATTATATTATAATTTATAATTATATAATTATATAACTGTAATGTATAAATAAACTATATTCCTAAAAATGTTTTTGTTACCTGCTGTAATATACAATATTGGGATACTTATTACAATCTAATAATTATCAAATAAACATTAAAAAATATTCAATAAACTATAGGGCTGACAATTATTTTAATTCTATTATAGAATAATAAATATAATAATAATATTTTTTATAATTATTATTTTATTAATTTTAGGCAATCAGCAAAAATTAAAAATGATTATCATATAGCCATAAGGTATAAAACCACCTTATATTTAAAGTTGTTTTTATAATACAAAACTAACAAAATTGAATGTTTTTTTTGTAAAAATAAAAATGTTTAGTATTACGCACATATGTATAACTAATAAATACAATTAGTTTAAACTATATAAAATACTCAATTCCGAATCCGTGTAAATATCAGGGTGGTTATAGGTCAGGTTAGGTCATAGACTATATAATATGACGTGTTAGGAGATTTATAACTAAGAAGCTTATTCTGTTATTGGGCAATTGTAAAATTCGTAGTTTAAATTAACACTAATAAATATATAATAATATAAGATAATAATTTAGTACACATTTATAATACAAAATTGTATATCAAAACTGAATTGAATATTTTATGATAAAAAAGTTATTATTTAAAAGTGAATTTTCGTTAAGTTTCAAATAACTAATGCATTCCACATTTACACGTGTTACCTATATTTTATAATTGTCAGGTCCAAAGATTATGTGAAACTTACGTATTATATTCTTTGTAGTGTAGTCATTATGCCTATATTGTCCTTAAAAAGTTGTTTGTTTGTTTTTATAAATACTAATGTGCTGTATAGCTACATAATTATAATAAAGGTACCAAAAAAATACTTATTCTTTTGGAAATAACGTACAAAACAATTTTAAATCTAATATTTAGGTTGAATCGACTAAATGTGGGTAAAGAGAAAACAAGCGAGTATATATTCTCAGAAAAGACTTTTATTACTGTAATATTTTACATCACTAAAGCGTGTGCGCAGTACTTACGGAATATCCTTGAAAATCGTCATAATATATACATATAGTCTCCGGCGTGTTTTACGCGGACCAGCCAAATTCCACGCCGAACACGTGACGCGCGTTTAATTAGCCGACGACGGTATTTTTGTTTTTTTTTTTTTACACAATATTCGGCTGTGCCCCATGTGCATAATAATTATATTATAACGTGTTACGTATGGTAATATAAAGACCGAGCGCGCGTGTAAAACTATACCTACCGAAATGAAGTCATTTTACGCATCATAAAACCGTTGGCTGCGATCACCACCGCATAGTATATATAGTAAGTTGTTCAGGTCATTTGATTTTTTGGTTTCGGTTTCAAAACATAATACGTACGCCGCTGAATGATTATTAAAATATATACTATACGTATATATATATATATATATTATATACATAATACGATATACGTATGTTGTTTATTTTTTGTTTTTGTCATCATTACAATTATACACCGTGCCGCGTTTCTAATTTTTTCCCTCCGACTGCAGTACTACTAATATAATAATACAGTCTTCGCCCCCTTTATGGCCATTAACCGCGGTGCGCAACAGTGATTACGATTCACGGGGCTGATTAAAGAAAACCGCCGACAGTTGAAGTCGCCGCGCGGCCGTGCCAGTGTCTATATAGACGGCGAGGAACCTGCCCACAGACGAACACTATTTATAATTCGATTGCTTTATATAATATACGACGTTAAATATATACGTCAAACTAATTACGGTGAGGTCTAAACAACGTTTTTGAAATCGAATTGTCCGTATCGGATCATATTATAGGAACAGCATAATATATAATAAACTTGTCTACACACACTGCATGTAATAATTATTAAATTATAGCGACATAATATAATCTTATATGTAGCTGGGCACATTAAAGACATATTGCTCATTATGCTTCTATTAGCTCTATTGGCCGGCTAAAGACACGGTGATCTCTGACGTTAGCTATTTTTTTTGAAACGGATGAAAAAAGTTGTATTATTGATACATAAAATCCACCGTGCGGAGTTATACGAATCAATAATACGCGCATACAAATTGAAACATTTTACACCGTATTTAATTTAAAATTCAAACCGCCGAAACTACCGCACACAATGAGATAATATCGTCGTAGTTCTTGGGCATTGTCCAAAAGTTCTGACAATTAGTGTAATAATTTATGATGTTTTTATTGGTGTCCCGCCGTAGTACAGTCGATTATTTCATCACGACCGGGCACGACAAGACGTAATAATAGCTTCTTTATCTTTATATATAATAAACACATTATCATCACTGCAGAACATTATGTTCGAGGCAAACTAAATTATTTTAATGTCATCAAATTATACATACGGTCAGCGACTGCTATAAGATTAAGATGACTGTATAGCATGTATACATCACCAGTGTGGCAGTGTTTGATATCTCAAGCGCACAACACGGCGGTTTTACATCATTCTACAACAGAACTCAACTCAACTGAACTAGGTTGTTATAATTAAGTTTTAATACTAGATGGAAATGATGACCTAACATTAAATTGAAAAATGAAAACATTTTATGCATTTGGTTTTCAGTTTATATTTAGTTATGATTAACGGACTTAATGAGTATGTACAAAATACTATAATATTTGAAAATTCTCGTGTCGAGCGATCATTTATATTATTTTTACGGTCGAATTCACGATAAGTAGTTAAATTGGATTAATCGGCTTTCAATCGTGATTGGTTGTGCACTCGAGTATAGATTATTATGCATAGGTACTTACTATTCTTATAGATTATAATAACTTGCATTTATTGCATTTTATTTTTCCCATTATCTAATAGATTTTTCAGCCTCCTATCCACTCTTCAAGTGGTGAGAAGATTGACCTAAATTCATTTAATCGTTTTAATTTATTATTTTCCAACGAATATTACGTCGGTGAATTATGTACTGCGGTCAAGCATAATAATATGTGTCGACGAATCAACGACCATTTTACCAGTTTTTTTTTTTTTTTTAATGTCTTTTTCCCCATCACCACATTGCAATCGAAATTAAAGTGTTTCGGGTCGGTGTGGTTTGACAGAGGATGAAGGGACGCGAGCAGATCGACAAAGGGGCGAGGCAAGGACGTGCTTATGGCGTATTTCGTGTTTACCCCTACAAACGGGATTCGCGCAGATACCTTATTTGTCGATACATTACTGAGGGTGAAAACGGAAGTCACCGAAGCAAGCAGGAACATATATTATTATTACACATACATGTATCCACGTCATTGGGTGGAGATGATATTGGTGCGTTGATTATATGCATATGTATAGTGTATACAACTATACAAGATGATTCCCCAAGCATTTTTAGCGCTCACTTTTTTTTTACGATAACGCAGTTATAATAAATCTGATTTTTAGAATTTAAAAATATACTTAAAGACCATATTTTCAAATTCTTGAAATTTTTTGTTCTATTCAAGGAGTGTGTCGTAGAAATACAAATAGTTTTTTTAAATTACAACTCCAATTTTAAACGATAAATTATTTATCAGGTATATTTTTTTTGAAAATGTATTAACGTATCAAAATTAAAACACGAACGAGTTTTTGAGTTATTTAACTTATACTATGTAGGCACTATACGGATAAAAGGTCCTCGATGATTGGTTTAGAAGATATGCGAAATATAGTAATTTATTTTAATTTAATCTATCAATATTTATAATTTATAAAAATAGTCGAAGTGTAATAAATAAATAAATAATAATATTTTATTATACTGAGTATGATGTATTCGTATAATAAATACCAAATCTAAAAATACATTTATTTTTATTTTTTTAAGACTATTATTTTTAGCACAAACATTTTAATAATTGTAAAATTAATCGTTAGAATTTTGAATTACGTAGGTGATTCTTTTTCAGTATAATATATAGTACAACAATTATACTTAAAAATTCCAAAAATTAGATTTAGAATAAATTCATTTATAAATGAAAAATTGGTGTTGGTGTGAGAAGTAAACAATGAATAGGTATATGGTTAATGAACCACTTTCCATATTATGGAATGCCGTGTAGATAATATAAAAATTAGGGTTACTGATATGTTCTATTTTGGCTACACCTAATTAATATAATATATCATTATAACGCAATAATAAATACAGTACGTTACAATTGATGGATTTGAACTGCTGTTAGGTATATCACTTTATCACTTTTTTCTACTCCCCTTGACAGAGTATATAAAAGACTAAGCACATATACAATTTTTTTCAGAGAAGCGGCAGTTATATACACTTATATCAACATAAATTATAGATGAAAAATAAAAATTAGATATTATAGTAAGAATTTTGAGCAATAGGATTGATATTCATCACTTCTGTATTTATTACACACATACAAACGCAACAATTTGTAACAATTTAACTACCTGCTTTAATGAACACTAAAACGCTTTTTAATGTTTACAATTTTTAACAATTTTTTTTTTTTTAAGTAATGACAATAGTATATTCCATTGTCTTTTAAAGTTTAAACAGATAGAAAAAGTAACACATATTTAATAATTTCTTTAACAGTTTTTTTAATATTATCCGTATACCGTACTGCAATTTAATAACTGTCCAAAATCGACGCTATCGAATGTCATATCATCATATTACCATATAAGTAGTTTTTTTCAAGTGGTACTATAGTAGGTCAAAAAAAAAAAATATATTGTATTTAGACTTTCGCTGTGACAAAATTATGAGACTTTGGATGGTCTGATATTAATTCTATACAATTGAGGACAAATCATACTGATGACAAATACTGTAAACGTGAACTAGCTATAATACGTACGTATATAAATACTATGATATATACTTAATGTTTATGCTGCAAGGTTATTCAACGGTCGATATTTTCACCAACAGACAAACGGATTTCGTTGTTTATTGTGCTTAACACACTCGGCTTAATTAATGCCATATGATCCAAACAAAATTAAAATAATATTATGTCTTATTCAGCTTATTTTGAACTGATTTTATAATTGTTGGCGCCTTGGGCACGTGTCTATTATTATATCGTCTAAGCCAAACGGCGTGACCATAAAATTACCGTTTGGAATAAAATAATAATAATTTATTAAGTGGACACCGCACCCACTTATGTTTTCTTCGTCTTATAAACGTACGAAATACTACATAACAAATTTTTGTTTAATAGAACCGAATTTGCGTCGTTAGATTTAATGTTGGAGTATGTCGACCACTAATCAAACTTAAAGGTAAGAACATTATTTGTGTTTCAACGTGGTTTTTTTATGGTATTTTATTTTTTAAGTAACTTATAAATATTTTTATATTTTAAATTGTAATGTTGTATTTACTTATAACTCACTTAAAAATAAAAATATCGTAAAAATTTAATGAATGAACACAGATAATGTTTTTAATTTTATATGTATGATAATAGGCAAATTATTTAGTTTAATATTTAAACTAACAACATAAATATTTTTGAACTCAAAATTGAGATGGTTACATTTATAAGACAAAGATAAAATGTACAGGTGTAGTATCCCCTTAAATAATCATAGGTAGATAATTATAGTCACAAAAATGCATAGCTATCATTACGTCAAAAAGATTGCCATTAAATTAGCCATAATATCAGTTCAATTGTTTTCTTACACTTATAGTTTACGATATACATATTATATAGAATATAACACTATTGTATTATAATATTTAATAATTCTTACGTGCAATCAAATATCAAATACCAGTATTAATTAATGGGCATTTTTTTTTTTTAATCGATTTATTTCGTAAATTTATGAGACTAATTTATAATTTGGTACTTTATTTAACGCATTTGTTGCAATTTTGCATATTACTTATTAGTATATGAATACATATTACAATATAACTAAATAATACAATGTAACGTAAACTGTGTCTACACTCTACATGTATGCATGTATCAGATTCATTATTCGACCATATTATCTTCTGTAATCCTGTGTTTGGTCCGTAAATTTTATTATCTTCACACCATTCATATGAATTTGTGATTCCATCTTCAATAATAATAAAAAACAAAATACTGGGAATTCAATGGATAAACTAATCCAATGGTCACAGTAATAAAAGTAGCTATACGTAAAAAAAAATTAATTGGTAGTTAAAGTGTACATAGTGTAGGTGTGAGAAGAGCTTGGGATATTTCGAACGAACATCAGAAGTGCTGTTAATGCCATACACTATGAGTGCGGAAAACCAAACGAATGCAAACAATATTTTAGTATGTATTTATTCAGGGATGTCATTTCAACTTCTTGTATAAGTAAACATTTTATAGGCTTTGAACAACTATATTAATACATTTTAGTTACTATTGATTAAATAGTATGCACTATATGTAGCTAATGGCCGTCGATAACGAGACTTAATAAATAAAATAAAAAATGCTTTTACAATTTAAATAAAAAACTTACTCGAATTTAACAAAAGTTACAGCTGTATCTTGCTTATTTTGTAATATTCAATAAAATCTGAAGGAGACCCGTTTTCATGGATGTGATTTGCTTACTCGAATCATAACAAAATCTTTAACGAGAGCATAATATTTTTATTTAATTTAGTTTATAATATTAATAATATACCTAATATATATTTTTATATATTTATTTTACAGTTTAACTGTAACTTTACTTACATACCGATTGGATTAAAATATTATTTATATTAATAAAGCTAAATAAAGTTATTTATAAACGTATTATCTAAAAGGCTCATCGACACAAAACAATATAATATGTTATTGATTAAAAACTACGATTACATAAAATGCTAAATAGGTTTTAAATTTGAAGAAGTCCATAACAGTGAGACGCCAACATTGTGATACCGGACACCATTGCATCTGTTGTAACAAACCGGTGTGATCGTGAATAATTTTTTATATTTCTAATTTTAAAATGTATTTAATTTACATAGTCGAAGAACTATTAAAAATTGCTGAAGGAGAATATAAATTATTTTTGAAGTAAAAAGTGTTTTTAATCTACCACAGTTACAGACAAATATTCAAAATTTTAAATCATAACACATTTCAAAGTTATAGGATTACCGTGTTTTTAATTTACCTATAATGATGATAACACAGAAAAGCATACAAATCCGGTACTAGGGGAATTTTAATAATCTTACAATTATAAAGTATAAATTAAAATTATGCCTTTTCCGACAGCCCCAATATTTGGATAGGAAAAGTTTAACGATTTTATATGATACCAATTTTCATTTTTATTATTACAATATTTCTATATAGCCTACATATTTACTCATTTGATATTAGATTAATCGAAATTATTTATTCAATAATGTGATTGTTATAGGATATACGTATGTGTATTATACAATAATATTAAATAACATTAAAATTGATTAATGACTTACAATCAAATCTCAGTTTTTTCTATAAGTCATCTGTCTAAAATGTATTCAAGTTAACCAGAAAGTTTCTCAAAAAAGATTTTATAGACCATACTTATTACGATTTTCCTAATGAGTTGAGAAAATGTATAATCAAAATACTTGGATGACCGCCTTATGATGACAGATGTGCACAGTACATGCACATTGCACTCTAATGATCATTTACTACTGATTACACAATCATGTGGTTCATATTTCCTATACATTAGCAATCTAATAGGAAAAAGAGGGACGCCGGTCACCTGTTTGAAGGTCACGTGTTTAAAAAGCATAACACAAAATGCACACGTTCGAAAAATGATCTGGTTTTTTTACTTTTTTGTGAGATCTCTGGAAATCATTATGTACAACCGACCGGACATCGTACACGAGTACACGACGGTATATTTTGAGAATTTCTAATTTAGGGGGCTGTGGAAAGGCAGTCTGCGTTTGGACGAATTTTTTTACCCGCATAATAAAAGTAATGTGTTTGTGCGAGACAAACTGAACTTGTATTATCGTGTTAGTGAGGTTATGTCAAATATGGATCTTGAAATTGAATATATTTTTAATACAAAACAAAATAAACGATGCATTTCAATTGAAAATAATATTTTTCGTGAATATAACCACTTTAAAAACGGGTCTTTCGTTCTCGGTGTACTAACATTAAATGTACTGAGAGTGTTTTAGTGAATACTACCAACGATAAAATACTATATTTTTCAAATAATAATATACATAACCATGAATCAACTATACTGATCATAATTCAGCTGACCAGTGTGTTAGAACTGCCGTCAAAAGAAAAAATGTCGCCCAAACACATTGCAATTTTTAAAAATTCGCCCAAACGCATGACGCCCCCCGTAAGAAAGAGCTCTATATTTGGGTCCTGTCTTATTATGTTTTATTTTATTTTTATAAAAGTAACATTAATAATAATTAATTACAATTTACAATATTAGAAAACAAGCATTTAAAAAATATCTTCTCAATAGTCTTAAACTATATACTGTACAGTAACATTGCAATTTTTTAGAATAGGTAGTTCGGCTGCGGTGGTGGATGGGGCCAAAAAACAAAAATCCGTAAACGAGAGCCCAGAAGAAAAATGCGGTTTTCCACATTGGCATAATATCCATCCCCGATTGCGTGTGTGCGTGTAAGATTTACGAACACGTTCGGCGTGTGCAAAAAAACCGGTGGTGACGTGCAGTGCGGTTGTCGTGGATTACGTGGTATACCTATAATAATGTATAATATTCCGAATATATTATACGCCGCGGTCTTAACGCTCGCACGCACGTATATAATATATTATTATAATATACGAACTCTTTGTGATTGGTTATTTTTTTTATTTAGCCGATGCTGCCACCGCCGCCGCCAGTTCTTCGCTAATGAACCCATTAAAAAATAAAAAATAAAAATAACAAAAAAAATTTCTCCGTCGATGAAAACGTCTTTGCGTGTGCGGGTTTTTTACACGGCCGCGGCGGCGACTTACTCGTATTATCATCATTATCGTAGTTATTATATTATTATTATAGGTATATATATATATATATGTCCAGCGTGCGCGGAGAGAACCGCGTGTCAGCGCGAAACATGATTAATTGACTCCGCGGTGTGTGCGTGTGTGTGTTGTACGGTTATATTTTCTTTTCGTAAATTAACGAGCATCGCCGCCGCCGCCGCACGCCACTCTTCTGTTGTACATATATAGGTAATTTTACACTGTACATAATATTATTATATATGGTGCTGCACTTATCAATTATATCCCCCGAGCGTTTGACACGTATAAATATATTATTTTATACTTACGGCGCGGCGCGTACGTCGGAAGGTACCGACGGTCGATATATTACATATACATTATGTACAAGTACAATATATATAATATAATATATACGTGTACATAAATACTGCTAGTAACGCATAAGTATTTAGTATATTATTATAACATTATACAAACACACATTAAATTATACGCTGCACATATCGGTCGGCATCACTCTGAACAAGCAAAACGCATTCCGCACGCACTCATCGGCTAAAATAATAATCATATAATAATATAATAATATAATATAATAATATATATTTACCATATATATATATTGTAATATGTGTGTGTGCGTGCCGCGGGTCAGTTGTTTTATAGGTGCGTCGTCGTCTATGTACATATGCAGAGAAACAGAATAAATACAATATATTATATAGGTACCAGTTATAATATTATATGTGCATACCCCCTGTGTTCTGTAGTTTCGGCTGTGTTTGGAAATTTACCAATATATATGTAAGTACATCATGGTATTTTATGTATTTTCTTGAATTTACTATTTGACGTGAGTTTTATTAGGCACTGGTTTTGGAATGTGTCACCACGATTACGGTACACATAATATATTATACCTATCCACATAATTATTTGAGTTCACGAGTTCGCAAGTCGAGTTCCAGATAAACTAATAATGTGTGTAATGTACGTACACAGTCGTGTTATTTTATATTATATAGGCCACCAAATGGCGGTTGGCGGACAAACTTTATTCGGTCCACAAACTAAAAATTTAAAATAATTTTTTTTTGTCGGTGAATCAAATAAAGTTTTTCATTCATTTTAATTTTATCTTTTAATTTTTCAATTACTTTCTGTGGATAATTGTGTAAATTCAATTTTGATGATTCCGGAAAACTTTTTAAATGCCCAAAGTGACCGTCCAAAAATATATTAGTGATTCTATCATGTTTATATGATCCATTGAAATACCAATGTCACAGTTGTATAATAAACAAACAAATTATATAAGTGGTTAGTACCTATTTGCATGCACGTATAGTGTAGTATACTGTATAAATATATACTTTCATGGCTTCGAACTCCAAATTCACTAGTCATTACTCGTTAGATTAAATACTATATACCATTCTACTTATAAACATTTTATATAAGGGGAATTTAAATGGTCCATTTTTAAAAGTGCCATGTTAGCAATATTATGATTATACTTGCGCGTTGCTTATTATATATTAAAAAGTCTAAAGAATAAGTAATTTGTACATTAAACGTTTTTTGCGTTGTTTATCATTGATTTATTTCTCAAAAACAAATATTAGTTTATTGGAACAGTCACTAGACAAAACAATCAACAGTTATAATAATTTAAAAAACCTATAACTTGATTAATTTCTAAATATAGTGGACCCTTATAGAGTTGTATGCAGCTCGCTATTAACGTTTATATATATAATATTATACAACTGTAAAGCTTTTCATAAGTCTCGAAAATTTCAATTCTCAAAAAAATTGTTTTAGGTGAGTTATTAAATTGTATAACAACACATTGTTTTAAGAAATTTATAATTTTTAAATTATTAACAATAGTCAGTAACTGTTATTATTTACTCTTTATTCAATCCCTAAAATGCGAATATGCCATTATTATTTGTTGAAACTCATTAATCCATTTCATAAATTATTTTATTTTATTATTTATACATTTTTTTAACTGATAAACGATAATTTGTATATTGTGTTTTTTTAAGTACGCACAAACGAGTCTTAAGCCTGTAAAAGTAAAAACGAAAATTTGCTTGAATGAGATTACAGTGAAATTTATAAATTATTTCGGAACTTTTTATACGAATTAATAAAACGTGCAAATGCTGCTAAAAAAAATTGTACTATAATGTATTTAAAATTTTAAGATATTGAATTTAAACTTTAAAAAAGTAACTACTATGAATTGTGTATGACTTAAGTTTAATATATTTAATATGTAATATAGAATTCAATGTACGTCACAAAATAATTATGAATCTAATAAAATACGTAAATATAACATAAATATGCACATAATATTTAAAAATAGGTTCAGTGTAAAAATATTGTTATGGTGAATGGATTGTTTTAAATAATGATTTTTAAACACAACTTGTTAAAATGATAAGTTATTGTAAACAATCGCAAGTAAAATATTAAGTAAATAACTATTAGGTATTGTCAATATTTTTGTATTTAAACTTCAAACATATAATTATTCAAATGTAGACATAAACTCAATCCTACTTTAGTGGGTAATAAAAAGGTTGATTGCAAATTTGGTTCCGATGATTGTTATCGATAAAATGAAGCTATAAAATGACGTGTAGAGTTAGCATGACTCGATTTTATTTGCAGACAACAAATAATGTGTCTCAATAATTATCGTGTACCAAGTCAAGAATTTCCGGAAATCACGCCTAATAAATTCAAAAACAGTGAGTTATAAATTAATCAATAGGTATTTACGTTGAAAATACACAAGGTTATATTCCTGTTCATTATAGGTAGGTATTATTTAAAAATAAATATTTTTTAATACTTCACTTAACTACTATTTGAAAGGGAAATATTTTTTTATATATATATAAATTATTATCTATAAGGTAACAATTTAACTGAATTTTCATAAATTACTACACCAAAATTCAAAAATTCAAAAATTAGAATGCTCCACTCGTCAAAACTTATAGGTATTATTCACACTGATTATTTTATTATATATTAAATTATTAATGAGTGACTGCAGGTTAAATATTTTTTGTTTTCGAAAAATAATGATGTTACATTTTATAACAATCAACAGTTTATAACAGTTTTGGGACTTTTATATGAAACGTAATTATTATGGCGTACATATCTATAACTATTACTAGATATTTATCCTTAATCGGTCTAATCAGTTCGTTGCATGCACTGCACAATACTATAATATGGTATAATATAGAGAAACACAGTATTATGAATTATAATGCTATTAAATACTTTTATATTATGTATTTATGTACTGTTCTACGTAATATTATCCGTATTTAATTTTAATTTATAATTGAAATAACCCCATACTAAAGCTATTATTTAACACAAAATTGGTTAATGAAAATAATCGAGCGCCACCAGTCGACTTTAAATGTTTTGAGCACGATCGGTAAATGGAAAGATAGTCTTAATTACAATCGGCAAACATTCTGGAAGATGATGTTTAATAATTCTCAAATTAAGAAACAATAACTTTTGTCTCAGTTTAAATATGTTGCGTTAACATGTACAGGTATTAATAATCTCGAGCCTTACAGTTTACACATCAAATTGTTATTACGTATGAAATAATTAGGGGATCCGGTGTTTACGATCAATCTTTTTTTTTGGGGGGGGGGAGGGGGATGTGATATCTTCGCCGGTCCTAGGTATATGCGAGGTAGAGATGAAAAACGTTTTTTTCTTTTAAAAGGCCAGTCGACCGTCTGTAGGAATATAGGCATATATTATTATATAGTGCAACGCGATGAGTCAGCTTGACGAGCGATTGCGCTTATACGGACAAAAGAATACGTGTATAATATTATTATAATATAATACATTATACAATGTAAGACCCGGTTCGGTCGTTCACGCGATGATTATTATTGTTTCGAAACGTCAAAAGAGTACCTAAGGTTTTTACAAAAAAAAAAAAACTACTTGTCAACTCGTCAAAAATGAAAACAAAATAAAAATGAATCCGGTACGACAAACGTGGGGGTAGGGCGCGTGGTGATACGGAATGCTTGTCGCAACCGTAAAGTCTACTGTATTCTCCAGGGATAATTGTTAATATTATTTTTGTTATAAAAATGTGTCGACCCGACGCGACGGTCCGTCTGCACGCGGTAATTGCATGCTGACGTCGACGACAAACCGTGAAATCGACTGACCCACGAAAATAATAATATGATGATATTGTAATACTCGTGCGCACCTCTCGCCAACGCTTCACGGTTTCCGGAGACATCTTAATGTTGTATTGTGTACCAGAGACGTATACGTATTATAAGCAAAGGGTGTAGATCAGGAGTGTAAGCTTATAGGGGCCTTAGCCCTTTCAAACAATTTTAAATTACCCGTCTAATTTTTTTTCACATTTCCACGGTTGACGGTTAATATTATTTTATGACTCGTGATATATAGGACCGATTTATTATTATTATATGGCTAGAAAATTCTAGAACACTGTACATTTTTACACATTTTGTATAATATTTGAGCTGAAAACATATAGCCAAGTGTTATACACAAGTATTTAAAGACTTTGCGTTCAAAATTTAATACATGTATGATGACGTGATACATTTAATTTTACCATTTTTAATTCAGAAATGCACAATTGGCTGTTTTATATGTATGAGTGCACATTGCATACATCTTTTTATTGTAAGCCTTTATTTGTTTGTGTAATCGTCTTGGAATAATAATCATTTTTTACTTATAAAATAATTAAAAAATATCATAATAATTACATAATGGTTATATTAATTAATATTATAATATCTATTTTAGAGAAAAACAAATTACAGAGTAAATGTTGATAATTAACCGTATTAAAAATATTTATTTAATAACTTGTTATGGATGAATAATAGAGAGTCAAATTCTTGTTAGTTGTGGGTTTTTAAATAATTCACTACAAAAATAAAGAAAGTTATTTAAAATGAAATAATGTTTATGCGATTTCAGATCATAATATTTAGAAGTATTTTAGGGTATAAGCTAAAGTTTCTATCTCGAGTTATATGAACTAATTATGTGTTTTAAAATTATTTTTAAATTGGTTACTAGTTTTATAATTTGATCTATATTTGTAGTTGTTTTTGTGTTTGGCCCGACCGGAGGAACTTTTACTAAACAAACAAAAACTTTTCATTATTAAAGATAATATTTTCAATAAAAATTTAAAACTTTTTTTGCTCTTTATGTTTATTTTAGAAATTCTTATAACAAATCTAATTTAAAAAAAATGTTAGTTTAGATTACTTAACAAAAATAATTCAGCCTATCATAATTGATAATAGTAATAGTGATATCCATATTGTTGCCAAGCTTACTCTTTCTTTACTCCATAACCTTACTTTTATGAGCAACCATCATGCTCTTGTATAGTTGTATTGCTATTACTTAAAGTTTCAAATTTCAAAAGTTTAGAAAGCCAGAAAGCAGATAATTATGAAGATGAGAAAAACAGGGTTAATTGGGTCATGTACACATCAGCATAATATTATGTTGATTGAACTTGGCCTGACGCTTTGCCTTGCACTCATATATAATATATTTGACTATCTTCATCACCGTTATCACTTATCACATATATGTTCTAATGTCCCACGTGTATGCCTACGCAATAATAACTAAAATTACAATAAATTCGCAATAAGGGAATACAAATATTCAAAACTTTGATAGCCGAATATGCGCGAATTCGTTTAAAATTATATAAATGCGATGCCTTGTAAGTCCGGTGATCGTGAATTTTATGGTCAATAAAATTTGAAATACGAGTGAACACATCACTCTGTATACGCATATCGTCGGTCGGAATGAGAGAGAGAGAGAGAGAGAGACTCTCACAGGGTACGCATAAATCGTACGTGTCTCCATAATAACATAATATATTATGTACAACAATATACCTAATAACGATTCGTCGATGATCGGCATACGCAATACAATAACGTTATAATAATATAATCTTGACGGCGCGGCGGCGGCGGGGGGGGGGGGGTGGTATAATAGTCGCGGGAGCGTTTTCCGATTCCACGTAATTCCGTGTAAATGGTCCACCTTTTGCCGGTAGATCGGTTATTATTATGTATATATTCGTACTCATACCCATTGTGTAACATACGAGCATTTTCGGGATATATATATAATATATATATGCTCACACATTATATCGGTTACGACAACGTATATTATAATAAATAATATAATACTCACCTAAGTCGCGGCAGCGGCGGCGGTCATTGTGCGGCCATCACGTCGTCGTCGTCCCTGTTGGATACATATATGTATATATACACTGTATCGCGTTCGCATTATGCGTGTTGTATATTATGTGTATTATACATTTTTGAGTTTTACGGTTTTCATTTTTTTTTTCGCCGCTAACAATCGTCTCGCCCTCTACTCTTGCCGACGCACCTGCTTCGAATATACATATATATATATATATATATATATATATATCTCATGTGTACGGCGTCATATTGTGCGCGTTCGATAGCACCTGTATAGTATTATAAATTATTATTATATACGTGTGTAGGTCGACTCGCAGTATATGCCGCGCACTATAGGACAGACTCGGGTGCCGCGACGAATATAATATAATACAAGTTTATAATGTTATATACCTATGCGAGAAATGCCGTCGCGGATTTCGTACGGAATGTTTTTTTTTAACGCCTTTAAATCCCGTCCCGAATGGATTTACCGCGTTTTCGTTGCGCAAACACACTGCCGCACGCGCCCTAGTCCGTTTAACGCATTATACGTGTATAATATCTCCTATTATCATTATATTATTTACGTTATATTTTATTTTGTGTGTACGCACGTATTTTCGTCAATAATATGATAATATTATAATGTATGACGACTGGCCCACGCGTTTGCTGTGTTAAGAAGCGCGAAACAATTCGTCGTGGACTGGGAAAAAGCGTGACCAATCCGCAGTCGTTTCAGGACTTTGCGCCAGTATATTACCATTACAATATAATGTATACCATGTTTAGTCTTTGAATTTTGGAAAACATTTAGAAGGACGAGGCGAAAGCGTAAACAACTATGCGTACATGAAGATTTAAATGACTTATGGTTTATTTATTAGGATATCGTTATAAGAGGTATGCTAAAATATTTTTAAAAAATAGGTACCCCTCTTCCTACGTGTATGTCACCCTCGCATAAATTCCAACACTTCTTATCTAACGAGATTCTTACAGAAATGTTTTTATTTTAATGTAATTGTTAATTATTATAGAGTTGAACCGATACCCCTTTTTCCGATTTTAATTTTTGATATAAAACAAGTCAATTAGATAAGTAGCCAATTCGACATTTTATTTTATGGCCATCGCAATCCATGAATTAAAATATATCGTTTATGTCTCAGACATAAATCGATATAAAATATAAATCGTGTGACCTATATCAAGATCATTATTTAATGTATATATCTTATTATACATTATGTACGCAATCCACAGAAACACCATATACGATTTTTTAAATTTTTTTTCGAAAACTGAATATTCAATTTATACGAGTATGTACTTTTATGACCATTTTACGAATTCATACACATTTAGTTTTCATTTCAAAAACTAAAATCTGGTCTAGTACTGGTTTTCTTAGTACTCATTCTCCTCGGAGAATAGTTAAGGTGTTTTTTTTGGCCCCATAATTTTATAAGTAGTTCGTATAAATTTAATGCTCATTTCCGAGATTTGTACGACTTTCCGTCAAAGTAAAATAGTGATCTTAAATTTCAGCCCATTTAGGAATTTGTTATACATATTTTATAGTGTTTATCCTAAAGTAAGTTATATAAAGCTCACTTCGTTGTTGTTCAGATATTTAAATTTTATTGTTATATCAGGAAAGGTTCGGTACAATATATCGTAGTGATATTGAATAGTCTGAAACACAGAAACATCGAACCAATAATAATTTTAGGATTGCAGTTTCGGGAAAACGTATATTCTGGATGTTGCTTTAAAATTTGTTGTATACAATACTAACTAATCAGTAATGTATTATGTACACTTTTTGGAGATTCAACTTTCTATAATAACAATAATGAGATGCAAGTATTCTTTTAATTAAAACTTATAAGTGAGTTATGCCGTTAAATTTTTTTTTTAATTTAATATACGTAGTATTATATATATATAAATATATAAATTTATAATAAAACGTTTTAATATACTATAATATATAAGATAATATCTATTGTGGCCGTTTGTAATAAGGTAGATAACCTAATGTGAAATTTGAGCCGAAGACCTTTTAAAACCAAATTATATAGACATTTGAAGCATATTAATCAAAAAAACAAAAATAATATAAAGAATAGATGTTTTGTTGTTGTTAAAGTAGGTAGGTAGGTACTATTGTATCGAAATGTACGGTTCAATAATTTTTGAATACCTCCTGGACATGAAAAGAACAATATCCGATACAAAAAAGTACAATACATTTTCGGAATCTTTGGACTGGAAAATATAATCTGATAAAGTTAATTCTTGGTGGACTTCCGGTAAATATTAGTTTTTGAAAATGCTTTATGCCCAGCTTATGATCAGTACTTAATCAGTAATCATTAAGCATATTATAGATATAATAAATTGATTAGAAAATCAATATTT
This sequence comes from Rhopalosiphum padi, assembly GCF_020882245.1. NCBI lineage: Eukaryota > Metazoa > Arthropoda > Insecta > Hemiptera > Aphididae > Rhopalosiphum > Rhopalosiphum padi. The sequence goes on along the minus strand of NC_083598.1, from coordinate 1,294,853 downwards.
GAAATCACATTATACATTATTATCGATTCCTTGGTTGAAAGTGTGTGTGTAATAAATTATGTACCTAGCTATAAATCAAAGTTTTAGTTTCTGTTTCAGATTTTTTTTTAAGCTTTATTATTGCCTCTTATCTATTTGTTAAAAATCTATTTTAGCCAGTACAATACTATTTCAAGTTTTATTTTTTTTTAATATTTCCTTTATTGCAAAGAAAAACTAATGACAACTGATGAAAGTTTTGAAAACATTTCAATAAGTGTTGTTTCTCATAATCGGATCAGGTATGTATTCAAGTTCAATGGTTTATCAACACTTTAAAATCGAATGTTTCAGATTTTCAGTATAATATGTCTCAGTATTGAGCAAACGGTTCACCCCCCATATGGTGATATCACAAGAAAAAAGACTCCCAGAATACCACTTTTTAGTGTTTAGCACTAATAGGTAATCTTTACAGGTATGTCTATTTTAACACCTAATTCGGGTATTTATCATACGTATAATGTATAATATATATATTAGAAAATGTTAACATAGTTTTTGCTATCGCAAAACAGTTGATAGTGTAGCAATACAGACTTATTTTTTTTAAGAATAAAAAAAAATTATATATAATTGCAGTTCTATGATTTTATTTTCGTATTAGGTCAAGGTGATTTTAATTTATAAATAAATGACTCACAATTAAAAAAAGATCAGTGATTCAGTATATTTACTATAATATTTTACTCAATGTCTTGACGATAGAACAAATAAAAATAAAATATTATGTACACGAAATATTTTTTTATGACCAAAATAAATTAATCTCTTATTATTATTATATATTATATACACGGCCGCTGTGTATATTAAACTAAGTGTTTTAAACACAATTTGAAAAGAGTTGAATGATGATTATTTTTAATTCTCATTTCTTGAGTATACGAATTAATTTCTATGTATTTTTTTAACTGCGTCGTGGTTTATTTTGAAACTCGTTAAAAAACCGTTAAGCTTAAAGACTAAATATTATTATATACTTTAAAACATATTATGTTTCTCGTAACTAAAAAAGGTTTAGAAGGTTTATTTCTTTAATACGATATAATAATATACTTGCTATATGGGAAGACATGTCTATAAACTTTGACTTCTCGACGTAAAACATGTCCGTATAGAAAATATACAATTATATTATAATATTTGTGGAAAAAAATAAGCGTACTATATTGCAAGCTGTCGACGATAAAATGAGGATTAGATTTAATACGTAATATTACATAAAGACGTGTCAGTAGGTATTTAAATGGTTTATTTGTTGACGCCGGGTATTTTTGTGAATACACGTCAAAACCAATAAAAAGCATTTTTGTTGTATTCTAAAATAGTATCCATCTGTTGGTGTGACTGCGGTGCGTGTGATACCTTTATAATTTATTTATCAGTAGTCAGTTCTCTTTGTCAGGCAATTTTATTGTGCACGTCGTAAGAAAATTTTCGCGTTTATTGACGGGTTGTATATACGATTGCGCTTCCTACACAAAACGAAATTCAGATGTCAATGGAAAAAAAAAAAAAAAAAAAAAGGTAAGAGAATAAAAAAGCGTATTTTTTTCACGACGTCCAGACGATATCAGCTGTGTACAAAATGTCATCGAGTATATAATTTACAGCATAAAATATATACTTGATCCGTCAGCGGTTTAATATTTGTATTTTGCGTGTATCTGAAGGGCAAGTACACGCGTGAGGAATAGCTACGTAAATTATGTTATATTGATAACACTGCTGTTTGCTACACAGTGGACATAGATTTTATAGATGTCAATAAGACTCGGTATAATCTTAGAACGTGCTAAAAAATTGTTACGCACTATAATGTTTACAAAAATTACTCTACGCATCAATGAAACAATGAAAACGATTACGTTGAATATAATATATAATTTATTTTTATTGGGCCAAATCGTTTTGGCGTAAAAACTACTTTACCAAGACGAACTATTGATTTGTAGAAAATAATTTGTTAAACATTACATTATAATGATTCCCTATTATTAAATACAAGTACTTAGTATTTACATAATACATGAATTAATGAATAACATAATATTATGTTTCCAGTGCTCGTCAAACTACTATATAGGTACTTGAAATTTATCATAAATAATGTAGTATTAAACGAATCTCAAATATATATTTATGTTATATTCATATAGGTACTTCGATTTCATGATATATACATATAGTGTGATCATATAAGGTGTTCATACTCATTATTTGAAAAGTTTTAATTTTATTGAGAATATTTTGATAATTTTTAATATTTCGTGTACTCCGAAATACATAGGTATACTGATCGAATTTCGAACAAGTAGTTAATTGGTTTAAAATATTTAATAAGGTTTTGAATGTTTCGATGAGCAAAGTATAGTGGATTGGCATTTTTCGGGGTGTTTAAAGTTTATATATAACGTTAACTAGTCATTTAAAATTCGAATTCTTAAGTATTAGAATACTTTGAAAAATATTCAGCTGTGAAGTATGAGATTACAACTATATTACGTTGTCGTTTAAAAAAGTAAAAACCTTAAAAAATATTACAACAATAAAACATTGAAAAATATTTTTTCTTTCAAAATTATTGTGGTTTTGTAATGAGATGAAATGATCAAAAAAGTTAAAAGTTAACGAAATGACGAGCGTAAACTTAACTTTAACGGATCTGCCTTTTGTACAATATATACTATTATACAACACAAATCACTCACGTCATAAGCACACAGTTAACTATTAACTAATAACGTGTAAGAAATAGAAAATTCTATACGTCATTTTGAATTTCGAGTGCGGACGACGACGTTACAGCGGAATATTATTGTTGTTATTGTCTGTTTGTTAAAGATCGTGCAGTAGGTACACACGACTACTGCAGCGTCGGTAGTTATATACGTATAAAATATTCTATACAAAACGTTAATTTTCATTTTCTATTGTAAGGCGTCGATGCGTGATTAAATTCGAACACTCGCACGTCCATTTACAAAATAATATATAGGTAGTTCCCGCAGCAGCAGCAACCAGCACGGTTTGTGTCAGAGTGCAAGTCTCTATTATGCCGCGCCGAGCATTGATGTGGCGAGAAAACCAATACAAGAGGGTGGTGAATCCCTTTGACTGACGATGACGTGGCAACAACTATTTTAACAATTATTAACGACACGGGAAAAAAAGCGAAACGGATTTCGAGTGATAGGTATGTACCACGGAGAGAGAACGAGTGGTAAATAACAATTTATTATACATATTATCGATCATCGCCATATTACACGCGACCAAATAAAATATATATTATATTTTTATTAAAGGCATAGACTAAACGTATAATACATGCATTATTTATGTGTGTAGTATACAGTGTATAGTTATCCGTACTGAAATATTTAAATACGTGACAGTGACATGTGTACTCGCCACAATATGTAATTTAAAATTATATTTATATTATCGTTTATTATTAAATTAATATAATATTATAATGTAATTATTTTAATAAATATTAATAGTATTGAAATTTGAAAATGTATACTTAAAAACTAAAACTTTTGATTTTTAATTTAGCCTAGTCGTCAATAAATAAATTGATATTTTTATACGATGGTTAGTCCGCTAGTCATATTACAAACGCTAAACTATGAAGAAAACGTGGTCATAGAACTACATAGAACTATAGGAGTTATAATAATGGTCCAATTATTTTATCATAGAAAATTGTTTTCAAATACTCAATAGCTACTCCGATATCTCCAGATGACTTATCCATATTGTACTGTTTATTTGTTATTTATTCAAGGTCTTAACATTAGGGCACGTCGTTGAGACCGAACATATGAGATTCCAAATAAATACTTATACATAATTTTCACTTATGATTCATGACATGTGTCGGGATCGAATATAAGAAACAATAACAGAGAAATAGACCTCTAAAGAAAATTTGTTATTACACATTATACTATGACAATGATGGAGGTGTACATGTGCACGAAGACGCGGCATGTACAAACTTTACATAATATGTACTACATATTATTATATATGACATCGCAATCATTTCAACAAGATTACATCCGTAATAATATACGTTCGTGATGTGTATCATTTTCGAGAGGAAAAAAATCGTTATATCATCGGTAACTCGGATAAAATAAAACGAGCGTAAAAAGATTAAGGCGATGGCGGTGGTTCACGGGTACGGGTTGACGGGCGGCGACGGTGGCATCGACGGTAATAAGCAAGAACCGATTTGTGTACAAAACGACACGAAACCGCACAATTATCAAAAACGGACGTCATCGAGACTCTGTGCCATGTGTACTGTACACAGGTACACCGGCAGTAAATTAATGGGAATTAAAGGATCGGGTGTATGTCACATTTCTCCGTTTCGTTTACTTTTTTTTTTTATATACATTATTATTATATTCACCGCAGCGCGCGGGGAACCTCGTCCGAGTATAAATCGTATAATATTATTAAAACGTATATATTATATTATAATATATATTAGCCGCTGCCAACGCGTATTAACATGTCCACGAAAATGTATATATATTATACCTATACATAATTCGAAATAACCAGTTTTGGAGCCATATAATATAGCGCCTTCCGGAGAGCTATATACATAAAGTCTCTACGTTTCTACGTCGTCGTCGTCGTCGTCGTCGTTGTCGACGTCCGTCCCGCAGCTCCTCGGGTGCTCGCGAGCAGAGAGCCGAGAGATACCGAAAAGAGATTATAATATTATTATTCGTATTGTATGTGTTCGCTGGAGGAGAAGGAGGAGGCGTTTGGTCGGTTGTCGGCTGGTTTTTTATTATTTTCTCTCTCCCCTCTCCCACCCCGCCGGCCGACTGCAATCGCGTCCCGGTACCGCTGTCCGCGTTTTAAATTTAATGGTTCTATCTGTCGATTTATCTGGTGTGCTCCTTGTACGCGCCACGCTGCAGCCACACGGCGTGCGTGTATATTATCTCTCGTCCTGCTGTTTTCCGAGTCCTTCTACATAAACGTCCACGAATAAATTTCTCGGACAAGGGCGAGGCCGCCGCCGCCGCCGACGTCTGGAGGCAATAAGTTCTCTCTATAATATAAAACAGCACACTATGTCGTCCGTCGTCGTACGTCGTGTCGTATTATATATTATACAATGTACATATATATGTATTATATAAACACCGACAAGGGCCGAAGTAGTGTTGCAGAGTGCGACAAAGACAATCCGCTCTTTATTATTATGTTATAATATACCTATATATATATATATAATATTACACCTGACCCGACCTACCTACAATGTATATTTATTATTCGTTCGCGTCGTGGAGGCTTTTATATTACAATACACGTCGTCTCTGTGGCGCGGGCGGCGTTTGAGTCTCCCGCGCGTTTCGCGTTTACTTCGTATCGGGCGCCCCCTCTTTCACCCCATAGCCCGCGCGGTACTAGGAATCACGAAAATCTCGAGGTTTTCGTATTTTCGTCGTTTTACTGTATTATATCGTTTATATCATGATATATGTCGAATACGACTCCCGAGACAGCGGCAACGTCAATAGTCTCCGCGCACAGAAGCGACCGCTGTGACGGCGCGTTTATCGAGGGTGTCGGCCCACGCGCAGACCACGAATCCGGCGGGTATGGTTTCGTATTATTAAATTATTTTACTGCCGCAGCAGTCGACCAATAAACTATTTAATATAACATAACTATAATACACATTATGTATATTGATATTGTATCCATATGGATATCTGACACATTTGGAACAACCTCTCCCTTGTCCTACAGAGCTATTTGACATCCCACATATTGTTTCCATTTTCTTTAATCATTGTTAGACGTAAAATACTATTATATGACACCATTATTCTACTAATACATAACACGTTATTAATTAATCTCGAGTGATGTGATATTTTAATTAAATTTCAAACTTTCAAATATTGTCAAATAACATGACTGTTATCCACCACGACGAGCCAGTGTTTTGTGAGTTGTGGTACTCCCTTGAAAAATATCAGAATATCTCGATGTACAGCATCATCGCAGCCTCCGCAGTAGCACCGGTGGTCGTAGCTGATATTATATAATATGGGCTATGGCCATACTATATCTGTTTGGTGGGTGTATTATAAGGTTGAGAAGATTTTTTTTTTTAAACACTACGTAGGATTTTTGCAACACGCGTGTGATTCGCAAAACATACTTACGATACGTTGTACACTGTCATCGTCTTCACCGACGACCTAATAATAATATAATCATTTTAAATTGCGAATTCTCTCTGAAACTTCATCACTGTTGCCGCCGCTACAGTTCTAACGCCCTCGTGAAGACGACTTTCATATGTGTATTATGTATATAGGAATGACTCGACTCTTCATGATCGGGCGCGGTTTTTTCCGTGTACCGACCGTGTTTTGTATTGCCTATACGAGGTATAAGTGTACATAAGGTATATACCCACATGTAGCATGTACAATATTATACATGTCTTGTACAACGTATAAATTACATACTGGTGACTGTGCGCGTATATACGACAACATTTGGAAACATTTTAGATTATTGATATAGTCTCTGCTTACCTCCAACGAAACGACGTTTGACGGTCTCATTAGAATATATTTTTAGTTTCTAAACGATTGGCATGAGATAATGTGCATTTTGCGCATATGCATTCGATATTCCTTAGTATTAGTATACGTACTACATGGTCACTAAATTGATGGTGTCAACTCGAGAATTAAGTAATAAGTACCTACGGTGTACACACCTACCGACATCGTAACTTATTATAGGCGTCTTACAAGATATGCATGTATTTATAATTTACAGACATCCAATAGATATAATATGTAGTTTTATAGTTAGATAACAGACTTATTTCATTCACACATACATATTTCATTACATATGACATAACTGTTGTACTTTTGAAAAAAAATTCATAAAACAGATTATTATAATATATAATCTTGTTTTTAATATAACAATAATTAGCAATTAACCTTTATATTTTAGTAATATTCACGAATTTCATCGATATAATACTGGAAAGTTTTTATTTATCGCTTTAATATCGTATAACTTACGGGTATTATGGACTATGGTACGGTTCAATGAGAATTTTTTAAGTAATACTTAAGTAAACCTGTTATAGCCTAAACCCTAAAAGGTCGCTGCGGAATTTAATATTATCTTACACGTGTCTGACGTAAAAGGAGATACCTGCACTTATATAGTAAAAGGCCTTCAATATTAAAATACTTAGTTTGAAAGTTTTCGTTTCTATGAATTAGTAGACAATAGACACCTACGTGAATAAAATGAAAAATATTTAAATGGATTATGTTATTATATTATATTTTATAGTAGGTAGGTATTTAAGTATAATCTTATTAAAAATCAAATGTATTAAACTTAATTGGGCGTTGAAGGTTGAGTGTTCCCTCTAATTTATCTGTCAAAAATGTATGTGACACCACTAACACATTGTATTTTTTAATACAAACTATTAAAACTGTATCGAAAGCATATTTTAAGCTCGGTAAAATTATGAGGTTTGAACTCGACATACATGTATCATAAAAACTTCCAAATCATCTATCCCTTAAATCGGTTCTTTTTGTATCACGAGAATGCGATTTCAACCCTTCAAACTATATGTATCATTATACTACACGTGTAAGGTATAAATTCCTACACATGTTATTTTGAAGAGAAAATGTACGAATTACAAAACATTTTTACTAACACATATCAATTTATCATACAATAATATGCTCATTTTTATATTATACGAATCAAACAGAAACACGAAAAACATATATTGTATATTATTTAACTATAATGTTGTAGTTGCTATTGAAATATTTCGTCACGAAACATAATATGTCATTATATACAACAACAGATACACGATATAGATGATAATATATCACAATAATATTATATACATGTGATTTGAATGAAAAATCGTCCACTGTGGGAGCGTAAAGAATCAAAAACCGATAAGAATCGTCCAACTCGTAATGGCGATGGCGCGTCGGATATAATAATAATATTTTACGCATTATATAATATTATTATAACAATACATACATACCGATCTTCATATTATTATTATTTTTTACAGGTAGACACACATATATTATCCACTGCGCGCAGTGTGTCACAACAATATACGTATATATGATTATCGAAACAATTTATTATCGTTCGAAATGCGTGTACACAAAATACGATCTCATTACGACCGTGCCAGTACGTACGCGTCGAGCAGCTGCACGCGAACGAGACTTAGTGTAGTGTATGTCACATCTATCTAATTAATAATGCATTTTCCCCGAAGAATCGTCTCCCTCGCACTACTCCCACTGCAGTCGCTGACTGCGCGACAACGTGAGCGTTACATACAAATACTATAATATATTATATCGAAATAATTAGTCGATATTTAATAGTTTAATTTTTATTCGTCGCGGATTAGTACAAAACCGTCATAATATAATATAGTGAAATACATAATACGTGTGTCCAAATAATAAGTACAGCGAGTTACTTATCTGCGGCGACCGAGAAGAATGAGAAGGAGAAGAAAATAAAACACACAGAAAATATTATATTAATCCCCTTTGTGCCGGAGAACATCATCATCATCGTCGTCGTCGTCGGTGCCTATTGTTATAACAGGATCAAGTGTACAGCGAGGAGCGCCTTCTGTGTGCGACGACAACGACAACGACGACGACGACGTTATAATATACGAAATCCTTTTGTTTGTATTCCTGCGGTATCTCCTGTACATAAACGCGCGTATATATATACCTAGGTACCTCCGTTTGTCTCTGTCGCTCCCGCCGGCGTGTCCCGTTCTTCCTCGTCTGTCGTCCACTCGCCTTGCCCCGTCTCAACGCCGTCTGCTTCTACACACAGATATATGTATTATATATTCTTATTCCCATACCGGTTTGGTCTCGTGCAGTCGACGTTTCTTTTCGGTCGTACTCTCTGCGCCCCGCAGCATCGCGCGTGTGCGTGTATATACAGTGCCGGATCGTATACATCGTACTTGCTACCACCACCACCACCACTAGTCCAGATAATATAATACGCGTAGGTATATATGTTTTTTTTCCTTTCCCCATATATATATACATATTTGTATATACCGCGACGTCTCTCTTTTGCTCCACCACCATCGCCGCGGTCCGGCAGGTCCCCCCGCCACCACCCACCCACGGGTCGACGGCACAGCCATTGGCCGATCGCCGAGACCGCCTCATTATATAGAACGGACGTCTTTATTCCGGTGCACGATCTCGCGCGCGCCCGAGAGAGACCGGCTTCTCTCCGCTCGTGTATATATATATATATATAGGTTTATTTATTTATTATTATTATTTTTTTTTGCCTTTATTCTACAACACGCCGCTGCAACACGAGGTTGCGTCGTCATACACACACACACACACACACACGGATGCTGCACGCGTATTATATACGCGCACGCAACACACATATATATATATATATATATACAGCACCATCGCCGCCGTCCCCGTCTCTCCTATACTCGGCAAAGAATAAGAAAAAAAGGGGGAGGGAGAAATACCGGCACATACCAAAAGTTTTTTTTCATCTCTTCGCCTCCCCCTCGCGCCACCACCCGTCGACTCTACCCCCGCGCCGTTGTCGACAAACCCACGCACACGCGCTCCCCCCGCCGCCGCCGCAGCTGACTACACATAGCTATACACAGCTCCCGTCGCGTTTATAATATACCTCTACAGACGGGAGAAAAATACGCCGTGTTACGGCGGCGGCGGCGGCGGCGGTGGTGTCAGAGAGTGTCGGATGACTAGGCCGGTTTCGACCTATACTCTTTTCGTATCGTTTCATTCTCTTTTATTATTATTATTTTTTTTTTCGGGATGTTTAAAGAAGGTGGTTCCCGAGTGTCACGGAAAGGTAGCTGCTGCACAGTCATTATCGCTAATAACGAGCTGGTCCCGACCGATTATGACAATACACGCATGCACACACACACACACATACTCACACTATTATTCTTATATAGCTACAGATAAACGCTGCGTCGATGATGCTGCTCGACGGACATCCCGCGGGTCGCACTTATTAAATATCCACATATATACAATATACATCCTTTACAATAGTGCATATACTTATACGTACGGTACCGTACCTATATATAAGGTCATTCAAAATGTTAGGCTTTGGATAAATGTGTTGTACATTAATTAAAAAACTTTAAATTACAAAGACTTAAAGATATTTCATGCGCGAACATTTTATTTTTATATTTAATTAAACAATTAACAAGAAAAAAAATGTGACTCAATTTTTCTTTAAAAAATGACAAATGATACAATTACATAACCAATTTTATCACGGATAATTTATAAGAACCTACTCAGCGTATTATTATACTCTCATATTTGACGTACAATAATGCAACGGTAGTATCGTCCAACTTTTCGTCGCGTAAAATACATAAAGACATATTTAAATATTTAATATGCACATTCATATTTTTATGCACACGTGTGCCACTGCGCACTGTGGCGTGTAATATATATATGTATATACACATTATATTTAGTCTGCTACTACTGCAGAATTTGGTCTTTCGTCGCCAACAGATAAAAAAATAGAAATAAGAAAATATCATCACCACCGAACGAGCATTAATAAGTGTACGATAAGAAAAATATCGTTGTGACACCCTCCGCTGATCATTCTGAGTTTCGTTTTTGCGGGTACACTGCGCCGTACGATCACTTAACCCGCATAGACCAATGCGGTCACCATAATATTATAAATTATAATATAACATGAAGTCCGTGAGTTTTACCGTAGCTGCAACATGTGTACACTATAATATACCAATTGCCACATTTTAAATTTAAACTAAATAATATCGATTTTATTTCATATACATATTGACTTTTAAGTAAGAAAAAAAATTGAACTTTCTTTGGACTTTGTAATATTAATATAGTGTTTATCTCCACCAAACGCGTCCAATAGTGATACATAGATAAGATTTGATGGTTGTATTTTACGTTATTAAAATATGTATAAAAATAAAATAAGCTCTTGACAAGTTGTTTTGATTCATAAAACATTCCAACGCAAAAAAAAAATTGGATTCATTTCAACATCAAAGTGTTTTATTTTTTGAATAAGTCGCTATAAATATTGTATTAATAAAAAATGTTTCAAAGTAGACTAATTTAAATTTAATCTTTTTGCTTGTATTAATTAAAATTTTGTATTTGACATAATTAAATAACTAATGGACTTTTATTCTACTATTAATAAAGTAAGTATAACTAAAATTAAAGATCATATCGTAGAACATGAATAATAATAGGAATAACTTAAAAATGTATGTATTGTACATGTATATAAAATAAATATTAAAAGATACTTTGAATTAATAACATGAAAATACTTAACATTTTCAAATAGTTAGGTTGTTACTCTAAGTAAAATAAATTATAACTCATAATTATTACAATACACATCACATAATACAATTTAACATAATACCAATTATCAATTTTTTTAATAACTAAATTGTTTCTTAGTCTTAAGTTAAGCTTAGTTAAATTTAGTTCGCTAAGTTCAGCATTACGTTTTATTAATTTTACTTAGCAGCATGTTGTTATAAATAATTTATTTGGAATTTGACATTTAAATTGGATTATAAATATAAATAAAAGTACTAAATAGTTATGGAATTTTAGATAATTATTATGAACACAAATAATATAGGTATTGACGTATTTAGCTTAAGGAATGCATATAATTAAAATAGGAATTATATATTTCAAATCAAAATATATTCAAACTTGTTTTAAATTTTCTTTACTTTCTAAAATAAGTATAGATTATTTAGATAAAAAAATGTATGCATATAAATATAAATAATATAAAAATACTATTTTTGATATATTAATTATTGAGATACACATAATATAAATCAATATTTTGAATTATGATGTACCAATAATTTATCAAATAGATCTAAAAATTTAGCTCTATTATGGTAGTATTACGGAATTGCAATGTGAGGTAGTTACTAGTTATATGTTATAAGTTATAACCAAAATAAAGAATAATATTAATATGATATAAAATATTTTTCGACACTTTCACTTAACGTTTATTGTTCAAAAATAAAATCATGACTATACGTTGTTCGACCGTTCGGGTTGATATTATATTATTGTTTAGAAAATAATATAAATATCTGTTGCAGATGTTTTGCCGAACACAAGAGTTATAATTCGAGATGATTCATTGCGCTTGCACTGAGTTATAAAGAGATGAAGTCTCCCGCGGTGAAGTTAAAAACACGATTGCTGGAGAATTCTTCGAATAGGTGCTGAAATTGGCGCAAAAGGTTTTGCCGAAATCGATAAAGAGATAAAGTACTCGAGGAAACGCGTATACAGAGTGAAAAAAAATAAAAGAAACATTTAAGTATAAACTAAATTTATTTTTAAATTGGTAATCCATATGTAAAGTACATTTATAACTTTGATTTGAACCAAATATTTGTTGGTATCATAATACGTATAATATCGTAACAAAAAAAGTTTCTCCGGTAAAATTTTCTAAGACATTAAAATTCGTTAATGTCGGTATATCATATAATGTTACATACACACAAAGGCGTACGCAGACTTTGACTTCGGGGCGTTCCTTGAGTGATTTAGAGCTAAGGGTCTTTAAAAACGATTTATGGAAGGGTGTCTTTAGAACCAAAAACTTTGTATAGAATAGTGACGGTCACCGTATACACAATAAATAGACGATGTTATTTATTCCGGCAGTATACCTAACCAGACCTACATCACAATGTTTATTATATAATAATGACAATACGAGAATGATGTATATAAATATATCACATAACTCACTGCAATATATTGTGTTTTAACGATTTCGATTTTATTTTTATTGGACGTGTGTAATGTTTGTCTAAAGTTATATCAGCAACATCAAATGAATCGCAGTAGGATATAGTTATAGTAGTTATACATTGTGTGTGAGTATAGTGTATATATAATGTGCATATAGCCATATAGCCATATAGGGTATTTCACCTAACATACTTCTTCAATAATGCAGTTATTTAAAATCTGATTTTTAAATAATATTCTTTAAGACCAAATTTTATAATTCTCGAGACATTTTGTAATACTTAAGGAATTTTCTATAGAAATGCAAACTACTGTTTTTCAAAGATCGACCCCTCCTCTTTTATTCAGTAAATTTCTTAGAAGATAATGTTAACATTTTTACAAATCAAAATTAAAATTCAAACAAGTAGTTATGGAGTTGTTTAACTTTGTGTACCTACTACGGATAATAGTAAATTCATGATAAACGATAATAGATTTGGGAGATTTATATGGGCCTATGGTAATTTGAAAATCTTAGTAATTACTTATTCATATTAATTATCAATATTTATAATTTATACGAACGGTCCAAGTATAATAGGCAAGTAGATCTGATGTTATCTACATCTATTTTATAGTTTCATAAAACCATTTTAATGACTTTTATTCTTACTTCTTAGTATAAACATTTTATTAATTGAAGTTTAAATTTTGAATTGTGTACATTATAATTTTTAGAAAATTATTCTCTGAATGAAACAGTAAGAAAGTGGAATTTATTTTTTGAAAAATAGAAGTTTGTAATGACACAGAACATTTCTTAAATATAGTATAAAAATCTCAATAATTTGAAAATATGCACTGTAAGTATATTTGAAATTTTCAAAAAGAAGAATTTGAGTAAATTTATTATTGAATACAAATATGGGGGTGTGCTGGTTTGGTGAATCACTCTGTATATGGTGTATGTATAGTGTGTGTGTGTGTGTGTATACTGTATGTATATATATATATATTCATATAGTGCAGCGGTGTCGACATCGGCGCCCCCCTGGAGGGCGAATCCCATTTATCACCGGTCCGTTTTCGACCAACATTTATTGTTACACATGCGGTCCTCGTGTGGCCTCGGGTGGAAGGACGACGGAGGTTTTGGGGTCGAGGGGTTCCGTGGAAGGATTCCTCAGTGCTCACGAACAGAACGCACCGTGTCAAAATTCCCTCTTCAACACTTCCAAGAGCGGTCGTTAAAGATGTTATCTGTCTAATGCGATTTGACATAAACAGGCTACCGAGGTGTATATATATGTATATATATTATACGTTTATGTGTACGCGTATTGAACATATAAAGACCAGTCTGACGTTTTAGTCAAATAAACAGAGTGCGTTCAAATCGAAATGCCGATTATTCTGTAACCGTCTGTACTCGTATTATAACCCTTCTGCTGTATATTTATATACGATGCTCGTCTTTTATTATTTATACTATACTGTAGACATATAAATAATAGTAAGTACAATAATTTTTGTCACCATTATTTTATCGTTGATTTGTATCTCGTTTTTTTTTTTTCAATTATCATAATATTTTTTCTCTCTTATTTAAAATCTTTTTGACGAATAATAAGTTAAATAATACATATTCATTAGTTATCAACACAACACACATAGAAATCTAAACATTATTTGACAAACAAATTAAATCATATTTAGTTTATGGTATATTATGATGGTACATAATAGCAGTCTTAGAGTATACTTAAGCATTTATACACGTGTGCGCTATTGTATATACACGAATATACTGATTCCCGTACAATATGTAAACAATAATGATTATATTATGTATTGTGTAATATTTCGCTTAAATAAATAATTTATTTTTACGGTTAGCCACATTTTCCTCGTTCAGTGTTTTATCTGATCGGAATACAAATTGAATTTGAAATAATAATTAAATGACAACCGTCTCATCTGAACATTTGAGAAGAAGTTACTAACTGCAAAACGCGCACTGCATTCCGGTTGTGTGCTTACAATGTATATTAACCACTTATATATTATACAGTTGCATCATTATATTATATTGCTGTCCCTGGATTGGTCAACTCTTCACACTTGTTTTTCGTCTACGATTTGCAGCTATAAGAAATCAATCACCGCCCAATAGTCGCATTAAAGTAACCCTTTTCGTATACGCACCATGTTAAGCTAATGGATACATTATATTATAATATACACGTTTGATAAGTCAAACGAGCAATAAATTATATTACAAATGTCAACATTAAAGAGATAATGTTATGTCACTAGCCATAAATTAATACATTTTATTATAACTACGTTTTACCTGAAATTCGAGTATCGACCGAAATACTATAAAACCAGCGAGTTATTTTATTATTATTTTTTTAAAAAACAACATAGTTACTAGATGTTTTTCGTTTAAACTGTTTAAATTCGTTCATTTAACTAGTCGAAAAATATTCTTTTTGTTTGGAAATGCATTGCATAAAAATGAATTTTGTGCTGTATGTCTATTTGTGATGTGTAACTAATGTGGTGTGAAAATTGTATAATTTTTATCACATTGTCACGGTGTTCCGAATAAAATTAAAAAAAAAAATGTATATATAATTAGTAATTTATTGTCAATCTGCATATGTGTTTACTTTCACGCTTTTATTGCAAATACTTACAATATTTCTTCGTTCATTCGTTTGCATTCCAGAAAACAAAAACCATTTTTATTAATGTACATCCTCAAGAAATATAATACGTTTTATTCAAATAATATCTGCGATTTGAGTATACTATATTCGAGCTAATATAACATGTCCAACACACACACGACGTTACATTATACTATGTTTATAAAATAAATTTTTTTTGTTAATTCCAGACCGTAAAATTGTATAATATTACAATATGTTGGATAAAAACGATTCATATTATTTTGTTTTACAGAACGAAGCGATCACACTAAATACTTATATTTTTATAATAATATTTAATTCATATGTATGTATGTATATATATATATATATTATACGTAGGTAGGTATATTATATTATTAACATAATTGTAATGCGTTCAAATCAAATATTTATTTTAAATATTGTCTGGATGAATGTTTGCTTTAGAGCGATACCTATTATTAGTTCACAACATATACTCTCGTCAGTCGTCACACAATATGTATTTAAATCGTAACCTTGTTTTGAATTCGTAGTTTGTGCTCGTGTATAGATCTCAGGTAAGATTAATACGTAACGTATTAATTTTTAAATATTGTATTTACTATTTAAGTGTCTCGAGCAAACACGTAGGTACCTCAATAAATATTATATACCTTAAGCTGGTAATGTTTAACATAGATTACCGGGTGATCTATGTCATAATATAGATTTAAGTTCTGTACATAATGCGTAAATATACATATGTAAGTAAATATTGTACTCTTGTACTCTATTCAACACGTAATCGAACTCGTATATTAAGTGTAATATAATGTATCTAGTTTAAGTATTATGTGCAGGTTAATGCCCATGTGTAATATTACATTGTTGTTATAATTTATATGTAAGTAGTTTAAAGCTGAAACGTCGTATAAATAAATTATCAGTCAGACGTTTTTATTTTCACACGAAAAATTTGTGAGGTAAAGAAAATATTATACGACATGTCATCATTTTTTCGCTAACATCTTATCTTAATTTAATCTGTCTGTTAAACACGTTATCGACGATTTCCAAGTGAAATTATGTTCACTTGAAATTAAAACTACTTATGGAAGCAGTTACGCATTTTCCAGAAAGTTTCCTATTACTTTATGACGTCGTTTACAGGTTGATATAGGTGCCTACCGAAACGGTGTATATATAATACGTATTATAATACATTCGCAATGACTATGAATTAAATATTAAAATGTATAACACGACAGTTGGCTTATATTTTTGGTAAATGTGGATAGGTATAGCCAGTAATCGGTATACATAATATAAATACATTCTCAAACGTTCAATTCATCGGTCAATGTAGGCCTCATTAAGCGCATGGCAGATTTATTATGATTATTATTATTATTACATTATTCCATACACTTTCCATTAAAACTGTTGCGAAACGTTATTTTAAAACGCATTTTTAATTAATTACAATCTCGAAACGTTATTCGTTTTGTTCTTTATGTATACACTGTATACACACAATCGCTTTGTAAACAGTCATTATTTAACGAGTGGTTCCGATGTCTGCAACGTAAATCTCATCGTTGCAGCGTAGCAATCGTGGGATTTAGTCGCATTCATATAATATATACATATATTTATATTTATCTGTACGTAATATATTTATTCACGAGCTTTTTAATTGACTAATACGACGCACGATTTGAACCCGCGACGTGTGTTTCTCAAGACACCGTACAGCCTGTACCTGCATATTATTATTATTGTTAATACCTATATTTACAACGATATGGACGAGGGGATGAAAATATAACTCATGTATATTTTAATACATCGTTGTTTGTTTATTATACAGCTATCAATTTAAATTGTAATACTATTACATGAATTACCTATGAATAAGTTGATTTTTGTGTTTAAAAAAACAATATGAATTTCTTATTATAATTTAAAGTATTATTGTTAATATAATATCACAATACACATTGTTATTATAGATTATTTTCAGATTTAAAAATTTAAAATGTTTTAATTACAATAATATCAGAATCAAAATATATTTCTCGACATGCGGAAAATTTGATAAAATAAATAGTTTATATTTTGTAATTATAATAACTTAAGTTTTTGGTAAGATTGCGATGTTTAGGTACAACTTAAAAGTGTTGACGTACTATATTTTGTCTATTTCGCTCACATTAGTTATAAATGTTAAAATACCAAAAATATATCTATTTAGATATTTGCAATTTAATAATAATTAGGTATAGAGAAAAACAAATGTTAAGAAAAATATTGTTCTTCTTTTGACGATGAAATAAATATATAAAGGTGCCATTAAATTGATTAAATAAAAAATATTAAGAAACTATTATTAAATTGTTTTCATGACATTGTGCTTTGTAAATAAATCTCAAAGTATAAACATTTTTTTTTTTCAAAAACACAAAACTTAATTAGAAAATGTGCGTGTGACCATTTAAATGGATTAACCCGAATATTATTTATATTTATTCGTTAAAATATTATCTTCTTGCGGTTCCATTGTTATTTGTTTTTTTTTATAGTTACAACATTAAACAGAGTGGAGTTTGACCGCATAGTACACGAAAGCCAGTCTGGCACGGTGCGTCGGTGCGATAATATTCTTATAATTCTATACCCGATGAAAGACGTTTATTGCGGGCAGCAGTTTTCAAGATGATAAACTGTATATAAACAGCAAAAAATAAACGACACTGCGCACCAGCCGTTTTAAACGGTATTTATGATTACTTATTGTTTTAAAACATACATTGTTTTGGGAAGTACAATACAATTTAATGATAATAAAATACTATTTCTTAATAATTGTCATTTATTGACAGCTCGCAAACACGCAGATTGCAATAACGTGGATAAAATAATAATAATAATATTACAATAATAGTATATGTCACATGATAAAATATTTTATAAGTTCACAAATATATTTATTTGCAGTAATTTAGTTGCAAGGTGCGAAAAACATTATGTCATCTGAAATGTACATGTAATGTTGAAAAATCAGGAAATAATAGCATTGTTTTTATCATGCGCACTTATTTTAATTAATCGGCGTCAAACTCGTATTAAAGTGGTGATACTAAAAAGCGCAAATTACACTATTTTTTAGATAACATTTTGTTTTTGTTGTTGTACAGTAGAATTAAAGTGCAAACCATAGGTTCATTATTTTGCGTAGGTTATCAAAATTTTTAAAATTCATTATAGAATAATTGTTTACTAACTTTCGGTTTAAAGTTTAACAATCATAATAAACCATTTTCAAACAATAATTCCAGTAGAATTATATTTACACTTTATTTTATAGACTATACATAGAGTGTATAAATAATAATATATTTTAAGAATATATAATACTTAAGTATGAAACATGGGTTATATGTACTCCAAAAGAATGTCTTCTACAATAGATTACTTACTTAAAAAATGTGAAACTTAAAATACAAACTTAATTTTAAAATATTTAATTTAATTATTCTAAAAATTCAATCAATATAAACTTAGATTTTAATTGGACAGACATCATTTCTATTTCAATACAATTTATTTATACTTAGAGTTTGTATTATTTGTTTGTAATTTTGAATTTCATTTGAATCGTTTTACACTTATGGACACAGCACATTATAGAGTAGGATGCCAATGAATTTAACACACATCACACCTAAAGTAATCCATCATTATACTTACAGTCTACAGATCATCGTTTAGGGTCCTACATTTTAAATTTATTTATTTTATTCTTTCTCATTAAGTTTTTCATAATAGTATTTTTTATAGTAAATTAAAAAAATAACAAATATAATTTATAATAATACTTTTTTCTGTAACATATTATTATATTAAATTTACCATAAGTCACACGCATAATAATACGTACCATTAATAGTTAATTAATGGTTAATCGATTTTTAAAACTACAAGTAGGATTTTAATTTATATTTCTATGACTTTTAAAATATTTTTACTTTTGAGTCTATATCCCTCGTCTTTTTTTCGTCCCTAGATTCGTATCTATAAAGGTACTTATCCATAAGTCACTATCGTCGTAACATGTAAAATAAAATGTTATTAAATCGTTTCGTTTTTAATTAACGACGAAAATAGCTGCAGCACAACTCATATGTATATGTATAAACATATAACACTATACTGGTATAATACCCCCAGTTACACGGTATCTGGTTATTAGGTTATAGGTATACCGTATTATCGACTCGCAGTTCGGGTGTACATAATAATTTAATACGCGGTGGTAGACCTCGCCCATATGTATATATTATGATACAGTATTATAGTGTACGGATAAGGCCTTCGGGCATTTAGCTTAGACTTTTCTGGTCCACTCGTATATATATATATATTTATATTTATAAAGGTATACTATACAGATAGATATATCTTAATTTATGTGTATGTATATAAAGCGTATACAATATTATAACGATACACATTATTAACCCGTTAGGTTCGTTCACACAGCGCGTGTGTAATATGTCTCAATCCAATCCGGGCGGTATATGTGAGCAGGCCTGTTAATAATAATTATTAATAACCGATCGAAACAACGACCGCGTCGACCAGGTGCGCGTATACGCCATATAATAATAATAATAATAATATCATTATTATATAATATAATATGCGTGTAGCTATAGGTACATAATGTATGATATACACATTATTCATATATATTTATATACAGTATGACCTAAAAGTCTCGTAACGCTATAGGTATTACTGTACGACCGCGGCACGTGAATTTATTATTTATTTTAAATGTGATTTGTTTGACAGTAATCTATTACAATTTCAATTTAATGACATACGTTTTAAATAGATCACTGCTGAAAACCTTATATTGATTTGATGAATTGATTAACTGCGGAGATCATTAATATGGTACTACCTACGGTACTGGACTTTTGGCACTCACTCTATATGTATATAATTATATAGGTACAAACTGTCGACCGATATATTATGATTTCGTATGATGCTGCCCGGATGTCTCTCATCTTCAATTCTCTGGAATATACAGCGTCATGCTCATGCAGTACATTGGGTAGAATAATATGTAGTACCTGTCGCGGACAGCGGTATACGATATACACCTTGTATACCTACATATTAATATATTATCGTGTATACAGAGTGATCCATAATTTAAACGTTCATAATACTTTTCCAAATCAATTATTTTTTTGTGTTTTTATACAGGTAGAACCTTTCAATGTAAGAATTAAGCATTTGATCAGTATTTTAGTAGGCCACAACTTTTGCGTGCGGGGTACCTATATATTGCTTATAATATTATGGTCTATAATATACTCGTGTTATATATTTTTACTCAAATAACTTAAATTAAAAAATGATTATTAAAGAAAAAATATGATTCATTCGTATTTGATAAATAATCATAATATTTATTAAAATATTTTCAGAAGAGAATAAAAAAATGAATACCTAAAAATTGGATTATTTTTGTTTAGATAATTGTATTATAAAAGTAAATTTCAAATTTTATAAAAAAAAAAATACCCACGAAAACTTAGAAAACTATAATCGTGTAGCCTGCGGTTAAACGGTTCACCCTGTAACCTGCGCAGGAGATACCTACGCGTATGGCGGGTAGATACCCGAAATCCATCACTTGGAAGCGCGTTAATAACCGTTCGAGAAGGTAAACGAATAATAATTATAAATAAACCCTAATCACATATCGTAACGCCACCAGAAATGTCCGCGGCTTGTACCCTCATGTGTGTGTGTGTGTTTTTTTTTAAGTACACGCGAGCACCTGTATATGTGAGTCGATGAATGATGTATACGGGAATGACGTGTGCATAATTATGGCCGTCACAAATACTCGGCGTCGCGGATAATAATATAATATGATATACCGCGTATACGTCATAATAATACATACGATAATTTACATTATATATACTGTACGCATTCGATATAATTATAACGTGTTACATGCGTATCTACACGATAATATACACGAAAACGGTAGGTGACGAGATATATAATTCCGCCACGTCGAAAACATACGTTTTTCCCTGTTCCTAATATTATAATGAGTATACGATAGGATAATATTATATAGCTGTATGCATGTTATTAAAACAAACATTATACATAGCTGTGGATTTTTAGCAAAATAAATTAATTTTTTGGGCGTAAGATATATACCTACTGCTTTTTCAATAGATGTAAATTTCAGATTATATTGGGTAAAATAATATAGCAGTACTTATAAAGCATAAAAAATATTATGAAACTTTTTTATTTTTTTTTATTGATCTATTCGCTTCAACAACAAAGGTTATTACTAATAATTTTGACTGCATAATATGACGCTTTTTAATGTATAAAAATCAGTACTCTAGTTATTATTAGCGTTAAGGTTTAAATTTTCTTTTTTAATTGAACATTTTGTTTCTTAAATATATTACTAAATTTGTTTATTATATAATCCTGATTTTTTTATTATGAAACTTTTGATTTGCATGTTTTATATTTTTGTTGTTTAAGCAATTTTTTTACCATTTTATTTTATAACAAATTTGTTAATTTTCGTGTTGTCAAGCATACACATTATGTCAGGTATTAGGCACGGCTTTGTAATTATTATATCAAAAGAGCAATAAAAATTTAAGCAAATGTGATTTCGACAATATGCGTAAGTTTTACGTTTCAAAAATAATACATCCCATTATTTAAAATAATAGTAATGATAATAATAATAAATAATAGTATACAGTGATTTTTTTTACATATGACTAATTATTACTAAAAGTGTAATAGAATCAGTGTGTATATTTGATTTTTCGTTAAACGAAATAAAACCACACCAGCTGGCTCAAATAGTGATTATCGTATTTCAAAATACGTGTTTCTACAATCACCGGTACGACTTTTAAAATGTATAAGTTTATGATTAATGATTTATCATTATTGATTTTAAGTACCTATACTTTAATCGTATCGTTGTATAATATATTATTTAAAAAAATCATTGCAAGCACAACATATTTTATAACTGGGCAAAAAAATAAAATACATATACATTACCTACGTATAATATGTATAACACTGATATCGGAAACGATAATTTATTGGTACCTGTTAGCATAATTGCATTGGAAATGGCTGGAAATCAGATTTCATTTCGAATTACGATTTTGTACTCTGTCCCGTGCGTGGGACTGGCATCAGTTTATGGTGTATAACTATAAGTAGGTTATAAGTAGGTATATGACGATTCATAATAGCTCGTAGAAACTTATACATATGTATATATATATATATATATGTTATACGTTGCAATAATTATGAGTAAAACGTTTTTTTTTATGTATATGATAAGTGATATTAATTATATTAGTCATGTTACGAATTGTTCGGTTATGGTGAACTGTGATTTGGAGCTTTTTGATTTAAAAATGAAATCAAAATCCATACTAAGTTATAATTTTTGGGTAATGTGAAGTTTATTTAAACATTTTGATTTATTTTTCATTATTTAGTTCTGGTTGTTCTGCCTTACCACAAAAAATCGGTATCCGTAATATCATCAAAGATAATATTTGTACAATATCACTCGTAATAACATTCAATCGAAAATGAAAAAAAAAAATGCAACGAGAAGACGAAAAAAATCTGAGATCGCACAACGATGATAATATTATTCGAAAATTGGCGGCGGCCGGCTCCAGACGCTCCAGTAGCATTGGCAGTTATAGTAATAACGTTGTCATTATATTATTATTCGTCAGACGTGTTTTTTCCCTCTCTCCCTCTCTCTCTCTCTATGTATGTGTGTAAGGTAAAAAAAAAAAACATCTCGTATTATTGTAGTTATTATTTTTATTTTATTGTTATTGTACGCATTACCGGCGATGGCGGCGACGATCATCGCGAGAGATGTTCTCAGATAGACGATGCCGCGCGAGTGAATATCATGTCGGGCCGGCTCTTTGTCAGTCGGTCGACCACGCACACACACACATACCATTACAGGTACACACTCGCTATACATTCGTAAAATCTCCAGGAAATATATTTCGATGAAAAGAGTGTACGATACATCGTGTCTAGCTATATATCATATTATTTTATATTGATGTTTAATATAGTAAGTAGCCGCGCGGCGGCGCGATGGTGTTGGGTTGTGGGAATATCGTACAACAGTAATATAATACAAATAAATAATAATAATGATATTATATTATATACGGAAATACGAAATACGTATAATGGTCGAAAAATTGTTGTACGTTGTGTTTAATATATTTTTTTTTCATTTATATATAATGTTTATATACACGATATTCCTCGCGATAATGACGTGTCTTGCCCGCAAGCGATAATATACAGCCGTAAATAATATTATTTTATAGGTACACACAATAATAATAATAATAATATATATAATGTTATTAATGTGTTGCCGTATGTATTCGTGTGCGCGACCGTACCGTATCGAAAACCGCTAATAATTCGTACGAGTATTTTCTCAGTCGTCTCCGGAGCGTTTTAAATAGTGTTTCACAATATAATATAACACCGACAGACTGGTATATTAATACTAAACCGTATAATATACAAATACCGACGATACCGATCGAACGGCTTGCAAAACCCGATGACAAGATGTATAAATCATGTCCAATATATTATTATTATATTATTATTGGATACGCCGGCGGACGTCGTATTATGATGTGCGCGTGTGAGCAATCGCGTTCACGCGCTGATGTGTACAGAGCGATCCTTATTTTGAAGTAAATCACACGATATCCCGAAGTTTTGAGATTTTTTTTTTACCAAAATTTAGAAATACTTTTTAAGTGTTCTACAAATTTTTCCTATAATAGTCAGTATTTGTATAGGTACTCAAACGGGTTAAAAATATAAAAACTTTCTTACCTATTTCACCCGGGATATTGCCCCGCGGTCCACAAGACAATAATCGCCCTGTAGGTTGTAGTTGTTTTCGCATAACGAGCAGCAGTGAAATATGTCCAAGTGTTAGGTTAGGATGTTTTTTCTGTCATCGCACGATCGTAAATATAAGTAGTATTTTTGTTATTGTTTTTGTGTTGAATACTGCTTATATTTTAGACGACTCTTGTAGTCGAGTCGTGTTATTATTATATTACTTACAGCACATATTTTATGTATATTATAATTTATACGTCTTTCGCGGTTGTAACTTGTATTATAACTTGTAGGTTAGTCGCAGTTATCCCGTGTTATAATCATACATAATAAAATATTATTTATATTATGGTTTACGAAGATATTCGAAATCGTCACGGATCCCTTTTCCCCACGAACACCATTGATATTACTTTGTCCATCATTCAGACATATGTCATCTCGTCATTAGGTGATGTGTATCGATATTATACTGTCGATCATTTCTGAACAAACAATAATATTATGAAAATTTCATATTCTGTTGTCTAAAAACTATAATAGGTACTTATTATAATTTATATTATATTATATTTAATGTATATGTATATTGTATATTGTATATATCTCCGTAGTTTAAGAGACAATGCAAATGAGACAATTATAAGAACAAAGAGATCAATTATTTAGCTTGACATTTTTACAAGAAACAAAAGAATCTTATAAATATATAAGTATATATATATAGGGAACTAAATGCATTGTACTCATGTTTTTATTATTTATACTTGTTTGATATAATTATATCATAATATGAGTTAATTAATTAAAAATAAATTTGTACTTTAACAGCATAAATTAGTGGATCTTAATATCTCAAATTTTAGGTCTAGTTCCTAAAACGTCATATTGGCTATATTTTATATTTATATTCTTGCAATGTAAATTATTACGTTGAAAAATCATTTTTTGGAAGTTTTGTTATTTTTTTTTTAGAGTAACTATTGACAGTTTTTGGAACATTTCAATCCGGGCCTTAATGATTAGTGCGGATATCAAGACGGTCTAATTCGTTAAATCAGCGAATATTGGTCAATATTTATATGCTTACGAGTAATGCTATAATACGGTATTATATGAGGTATTTAATCGTAAAGCACAAGTGTACAACGATAATATTTTAAACGTATATGCTAATATAGTAAAATTAATTTTGATGTATCGACTATCGAGTATCTATAATGCTTAAATTGTAAGTATCGAATATCTAGTATTACGATACTCCGTGTAAAGACGAGTATTTATAGTATCTAGTATCGCGATACTGCATATTATATTTTATCTTTTCAGTATCTTGCCCATCCCTGAGTATTATAGGTACAGTAGATATGCTTACGTGCGTCCAAATTCCCTATATTATATTAATATAATATATTGTTAATCTCTCTCATATGAAGTCTGACTGCCATTGCTGGTTTTTGTTCGCATCGATGTAATATACTATTATTATAGGGCTTAAAGGCACGTGATATATTCAGCAATGTCTGCATGAGAAGAAAGCGATAATTTTGATCGATTACCACAAAATGTGTTATTATAGCGACTATTATAGATAGCGGATGTGGCAAATTCAATATAAAGCAACAGATTTTTAGAAGGCGGTAAACGATTTCATTAAACACGTATATCTGATATTTATTATAATAAATAATAATATAGGTATAATATAAGAGTGCGCATTTGGATTATTTTAAGTCGATATGAGAAATATTATATATCGTCATGAAGTATTTTATATGATGATTTGGTTAAAGCTGTATCTTTCATTATAATATGTATAAATATATAATAAATTATTCGACATCAAACGTTGAACATACACATTTTCACATTGATAATTTCGTTAATGCATAATATTATATTGTGTGTAAAATTTGTAAAAAATTTTTACATTTCGTTTAACAGCAATAAATGCCTAAATCTACTATTCCTAGTGTACATATTATATAATTTATTTATATTTACTTAAATATTCTCCTAATTATTATACTCTGCGCGTTTAGCACACATTTATAATTATCAACTGAAATATTGTATATTTGTATTGTCACCATATTGGACCATTCGTTTTAAATTTATTAAATTCAATCGATATAATATATTATTTTGTCTAAAATTGTTTATTTTATTATAAAAAAAGCTGTTTCTAAACGTAATATTATTTAACTTTTTTACTGAAATTATGTTGATAATAAATAACTATGCCTCGAAAAAATCCAATTTCAAAAATGGTTCGTATAATATTATGTGTGTAGCTTCAGTCTTGTTGCAGGGTTGACAGACCCTCGTTAATGATCTCGCAAGCAGACCATGACTGACAACGAACCCGATACATAACATTATATGCTTTTTTTGTTTTGCCCGCGTGTATTCTTTCCTTGTAAAGCTTTTTTTTTTTTTAATATTAAGTAAGTATGTGACTAGGATAAATAAAATCACAAAACAAATCAGTAATAAATTACAATACTATTTATATTTCTGCATACAATTTACAAATTAGATTATATAGATACGTCATTAAAGGTACATTATACAGTATATATATATATTATATATAGGTATTACTGATTATTTAAATTGTATTATTTAAGTTAGTTGTATTTGTTATTATTCTTTTAGATCAAATAGGTCACCAGCATCTACTTAGAGTTACACTATTGTAATAAGACTATATAACGTTGTAAGCAATCGAAAGGAATTTTCTTTAAATCAATAGACCAATAACCGAAGCAGTGGAGGTTGGACCACGAGCAGTTTGGAGGCGGAGCGACTTGGTGTTTTATAGTACACGGTTGTAGACGTTATGTGTTTATGTTCGTTACCAACATAGACATTATACAATATATATATATATATATGATAGTTACGCAAGTAAAATGTCTTAGTCGTTTTTTCTCAACATTCTTTCGGCACACTGTGAAACGTGCATATAGTGTGTTCTAAGTACATAAATATACCTGTATTACTACAATCAATTCTATAATACCTAAAGGGTGTTTGTAAACAATTATATTAAATATTATACATGAAGGGGATATATTGTATGGGTGATTATAACCGCGTTATATATTTAATATATTTATATATGAGTAGGCAACTACCCTATAAAGTGGTCCCAGCTTGGCGGTTTTAATTTTTTGGTGTTGTAATTCGTTTAAAATATTTAATAATTATATTATATTCACGTACATACCTATATAATATAATGGCTAATATATTATATTTTTCAAAACAGAACTAGCGCAAGTGGTTGCTTATACGGCTATGATTTTTCGGTTTTTTTTTTATAAGTAATAATATAGATATACTTTATTCACCCCGTTCCTTGAAAAGGGCCATGCTTAGTTCATATTTGATGTACATTATGATTTAAAATTTTAACTGCAGTGCGTATAATTTATACATCATTTATAGTTTTATTATTATATTGCATAATATCTTTTTATTCGATGACCGTAATTTTTTCGACCAGTAAATAAAATATTATATTATATAAGTATAATACTGCAGCATGACTGTAGAGACGACATTTGGGTATTAATACGTACATTTTTTTTCCTTGAGAATAGCCGTTTGGCTATTATGGCAACCAAAAAATGTTTGTCCCATCTGACCTCACACACACACACACACACATTCTTCTTAATGGGATCACGGGGTTGGCAACGCATTAATGTATACTTAAATATACTTATATACATGCGTGTGTACATATAGAGCCGTTGAGGTATATACGCGGGCTAGATGATGATATTATACAAGTTTCCGTATAAAGCCATCGGTCGAAGAACTCACCGCCGCCGTCGCCGATCAAAGTTGAGTAGTATATATGTATATATTAATATATATATTTGCAGCTATATATAATATAATATAATATTCCCCGCCGCGTGGATAGATTGACATGTGTAGATTAGACCGCGTGACCGGAATAAAGTCGCCTGCCGCACCGGCGACGTCGATTCGGACCGAAAAAAAACTGACTCGCGCAAGATGACGAAGAAGAAACGGATTGGAAAAAAAACCTACACTATTATTCTTAGATCGGCATTCCTCCGCAATACCACGGGCCTCCGGCATTGCGACAGTACGGTAGATATAATATATACGGGGTGTATATAGTATATATAATATCACCACATTTGTCGTACCTACCCGCTATTATATTATATTTTGTTTTTAATAATGTTGAGCAATGCAACGGATATATGTGGATGTATTGGACATCGAAATAGATTCATTGGATTTACACCCCATAGAATATCAATAGTTGTCACCCTTGAACTTTGATCGTTTAACTTCTTAAGATCAAAGATCATTATTTTCCGAATGACAAGTTTATTGCTTGAGGTTTGGAGAAGGTTAGACAACAGGATTTCTAAAACATATTTTTAAGTTATTTTTTATTTATCTATAGGTATTATTATATTTTTTAATCATCAATTGTCTTAGTTTTCAACGATTAAATTATATAGATGAACATATTTGGAACAGTGCGATATCATACTAATTATATAATAATATAACAATATTATTGCTCCTATTTTTTGCCATGGGTAATAATTAATAGAAAAGGATTATGTCACTATAAAATATGTTCCTCAGACGGTGAAAATATTCACGCGTCACTGTATCGTTTCCTTACTATCTTAAGTTATAGTTTGTAAGAAATTGACAATTGTATTATATATTATTATAGCTATCAAACAATTATTTAAAACATTTACATGAAAAAAAAAAATTCGATATCTCAAAATAACCTGTATGTATAGTGAGGTAATTGTGAAGAAGACAAGCGATGAACAGGTATCATTCCTCGCCAGATATGCCAACAGTGGATGTATTTAAATATTCTATAATAGATCATTTTAATGTATTCTGCGTACATTTATAAGATAAAAATATTTTGAGGAAATCAGAATATTGCATAAAGTACTCCGTACCAATATCTGTTTACGTTACTCTTGTCGCAGTATAAAATATGTTAACTTATTGTCAACGTTATTCGGATTACCTGCAGGGTACAAAAGTAACACAATAATATTATTTTATGAATTATGATAGCAAGTTTATCATTCTCCTTTTTGTCAGTCAAGTTATAACACCTTTTTTTAACTCTTGTATACTCGATATCGGGTATTCACGATTTATTTCTAAGCTAAAAAATGAGTTATAAGATGTTTTGTTTAACATAAACAATTAGATTACGGTTTCGATATTGACGAATACATTTTTTTAGCTGTCCTTCAAGTTTTTCACCCAATTACGCCACTGTACTTGCATATATATTAGGTATACCTATATATAGCCATCGTTGAATTCCGTACGTCTTGTTTCGACGTACAAATGTTCCTCCCTCGGGAAGCGGTCTAGGTCGTGTTTCAATTACCCGACGTCAAGCGTCCGCCACCATTATTGTTCGTGTTAACCAGCCGAGTTTAAAGTAATATATATTCTATGTATACACACACGTAGGCATACCAACGCAGATACCCGAGCCGCGGTCGCGTTAACGGTTTTGACGCGTATATTATATTATATAGTCTGTGGCCGTAGCGATCTGTGTGCACGTATCGTCGCAGTCGCATATTCCGGTCGTGTCTCGCACGGCGGCGGTAATGAACACGGACTCTAAATCACGAGGTGATGTGTATATGCTCACAGCGCACATGACACACAGACGACACTATCGCGCCGGCGGAAAACCCGCGTGTTTTATGTTAAACCGATTACGTTTTCATCCACTCGACGTAAATCCCGTATTCCACACGCCACGCCTGGCCTATACGTTGTTTTATAATGAATGTACGCGCGCGCGAGTGACAATACACTCGAGGCGGCGTCGTGGAAGCGATGATTTGCCGTCTTACACGCGCGCGATGTAGACGTTTTATAGACATGTTCTATTTCCAACTCGCTGACCGATTTTACATTATAATGAACGACGCGGTAAAGATTTTGAAAACAGATTTAAATTTGTCGGCAAGTCTTCTCGACATCGACTTTCCCACATTTTCGTATTTTTAGCCTCAAATCAACCAAAAAAATGAATTCGTATAAACAAGTGGAGAGAGACGGAAAATCACCGACTTATATATATATATCTAATATATTATGTAATATGTATTGTGTGTTTCTCTTTCTCCACGTGATATTATTATTATACGCGTTACCCGCTATAAAATTGGTAGACACTATAGATTGTAGACATCGTACTCCGGAGCAAGAAGACTCGTTTGTTGAGAGTAAAAAAAATACTGAAAATTTTATATAATATTATACACAAGGTTCGCATTTAGTAAGTATGTACGAATTTCTAAGCTAAACGGATCTCTATTTTAATGGACATACAATATGTGACTGTTATTTAGCCGTCGCCGCTGGTATACTGCAGAGATTCCAGATTACCCTGAAGTTATTTTTTTTTTTTTATAATTATTTAAATATTTCAACCAATTCGCCTACATACTATTATTGTGTAAACGTGTTTTCATTAATGGACTTGTGGCAAGCCGATTGCTCTATTTAGACGATAAAAAACAGGTTTTTAAAAATTATTGTTTATTGTATTTATATTTTATAGTAAAATATATATATAATTGTATTTGAAACTGACTGTTGAGTGTTGACTACTGCATGGTTGGTTTATTATACATGTGTTCGGCCCAACCTTTATAATATTAATAATCATAATTCATAATATAATATATGTTTTGCTCACAGCTTATTATACAGTCGGTATTCTCGCAAACGGATCCGGTGGCGTTGCGTGTGTCAGCGTATATTCGTAAATATCTTACATATTATTTAATATTTTAATATATGTAACATACTAACATGTAAATTGAAATTATTATAAAATAGTCTAATTTAAATGTTCCACTTAATTTTATTATTTAAGAGCCATTAAAAAAAATATATAGCCCCATATTATATGTACAATAAAATAGTGATATATAATTTATCTATATAAGCAGCTGTCCGAATTATAGTATATTATTATCATTGTACACGGTTGGCTAGGCATTTTAGAATGGTGTATAAGCCCGCGTGCATTAAATATGGGTTTATTCGTTTGTATAATTGTATATTATTTATACAACAGTAGTAATAAATCCAATAATTGTGCACAAATAATACGTACCTTTTCGGTCGTATATTATTGTGTCACATATACATCTGAAATATCAACAAAACATAAATGATATAGGTAATACACATACCTATTATAATGGGAAGAATTTACGAGCAATTCTTAAAAAGTTTGCTATAGGTTTATGGTCGTCGGTGACAACAGTACAACAGGTGAAACGTGTTTACGAATAAGCAGAATGCTATCAAGGATGAGTAAGGTATAACTACTCCGTGTAAACTCTCTTGTCGGAAAAAAAGAGTTTTCGGCTACGGGATTACGGTTTTAGACAATTATTTAATACTTAACACGACTTAAAAATTAATATTTCGTGATTACGACGTTACTATCATACCAAATGGTATCGACGACCCATCGTAAATAATCGTATTTGTATAGTTATATAGTATGTTTAACATATTCTTTACCGTATTAAAAGTCATCAATATATAAACTTTAATGGTGTGCTATTGTATTATTATTATTGAACGGATAATTTAAGTAACATTATAATGATTAATTATAATTATATATTGATATAGTTTATATTATATATTAAAATATAAATATTTTTTGTCTATATTATTCATCATTGAAAAACATTGATTGAAAATTGTTTTTGTCAACCCTAAACGGAGAAAATTATCAAAATAATTATATGGGTACGATGAGTTTAAATCTATGTAGGTACATTAAATCAAAGAAATGTCTAAGTCGACATCACCGTTCAAATTGGCCAAAGTAAATAAATTATGATGACATGTTAATAACTCGGCGTTTTATGCATACATCGATGTATAATTAAATTACATTTTAAACTATGTAGATACTATGTATATATATAATATGATTTCAGTAGATTTTTATCCACCATCACCTATTTTAAACATCATCCACTGAATATAGTGTTCAAATCCGACGGTATAGTAAATTAAACTCGTCCAATTAGTCCTATATCCAGTTTAAGTGATTTATAAAATTCAAACGAATTTTTTACACACATAATAAATTGTTTTTTATAATCACCTTTTGGTTGTCGTTTTGATGGTTTTTATTATTTTTTTTTCAAAACCTTACCCTCCAATTAAAACTTATCGACAGTATTATTTTATATACAGATGTATATATATATATATATTATAAATGTATACGGTAGACTGTTGAGTGTGGAGACTTAACGTCTTGGTCAGGTGCAACATATAAAGACGGTTGTTATTTTTTTTATTCTGTTTTGTTTAGTTAAAAACATCGTTATCTTGGCCGTTCATCGCTGTGGGTGACAGATAGTTTCTGTGTATGTATAGGTACCTACACTCGGTTGCTTTATGTCATGGCTAACGTTGAAATATTTATGTACGGGCGGTATAAGACATGGTTTCTGAATCTACATGTGGACGCGTGTAAATTACGAATACTTTCGATTTATTTCTTGTTCGGTATGCACTGTGATGGCACATTGGAAATGTATATTATATGTAATTGTCGTCGTCATTGATATTAAACGATGATTAACATTGATTTTGGAACTAATATATACATACTACTCGAAATAATATGCACGTATACCTATGGGTAAAATGCAAATTACAATTTCATATAAAATTATTATTTATTTATTTATCAATAGATAATCTATTAATTTAATAAGAGAATGCTATTTTAATTTAGATTAATTTGTAAATCAAATCAAAATAATTAAGTACAAATAATGATATATAGCTAATCGTATTGTCATTCTTTTGTATCTTTATAATAATACATATAATATATGATAATAGGTAGGTATACAACATTTAAATATGTAACCGCTATACTAAGAAATGAAGCTCACTATTTACATATTTATCTATATACACGAGTACATACATTTATTATTCAAGTATACGAACTAAAACTTACTGCACATAAAGCTATTGTCAATTAATTAGATATAAAAGTACCTTTTTAAAAATAAATAGATTTGTAAAGGGTATAATTGATAAATTGTTGCAGACGTTAAAGTCTCCAACTAGTGTATTATTATTTATGAAATTGCATACAATACAAACCATTTATTATACTTTTATTACTATTACATTATATATTATACTTGGAATTATGTTAATAATTGTGTTATAATAAATACACCCTCATAAAAAAAATATTTTTTTGATAATATTAAAACAGCTAATAAATTATAATTTTTAAAGCATCTATTATTCTTATTTTTATTTTTAGTTTTAGTTAATGATAAATTTTAAAATAGGAGAATAACGGTAAGTCAAGTGTGGTGGTGTGATGACGCCTTATCACATTACAGACTTAAAATTCTTATAATATTAATGCCTAACATTACAGGTCTTAACATCTTCTTATCATACTGTGTCCTCATTGTTGTCGCGCATGCATATCAAATTATCTAATCTGCAGTATGGTAAAAGTGAATCTTTTAGTACATTTTTATTACCCGTTATAGTCTGAATATTTTGATTTTCATAAACTTTTCGCTCCCGGTAATCATGCATGACCAGTAGATACTTTTAGTATCCATTACGCATACTAAATCCTACATGTCTTGTTAGTATGAGATCTGCTCTGAAGACAATTCATGTCAGTCTATCGATTAAAGGGTGATAATTCTTTTATCATGAAACACTCATTATTTCAAAAAGTATTCATGTTTTTGAAAACATTTTTTTACATAGTTTCAAGTTGTTAAAAAAATCAACGTTTTTATTAAAAAATTATATTTTTATCCATATATTTTTTTTAAGTTTTTTACTTTTTTGAATGACAACATAGAGTTTTAATTTCATATTCCAAAGCAGAATATTTTTTCAGTATTTTGATACATAAAAATCGAATTTAGGGCGAGTAGTTTATGAGTTATACGTATTTAAAATGTAGACAAACATTTTGCGGGGTAATCCCGTACCACTCCACTCCGCGCATCAAAACTCTAAATACTTATTTATAAATCATAAACTATTTATTTTTTTTATTTTAACTAAATACGAGTCAAAGTATTTTTCATAACATTGACAGACTGAACATGTATCTCTACAGCTGAATCCCATTCTAATGGATTCTTTATTAATGTGCACAAATAAGGTTTAACTATTTTATAGCCTTTTACGTACACAAAACGTGTCTCACATGCAATATCGGTTGAGGCTTTTTAACCCCAACCGGTTCATTTTTAGGGGATATTATATTTTATATACATTATACACGCAATAATTATATTACATATTCAGGGTGTTTGCGAGCACACTTGGCAACCACGTGGCATCGACTTCATTTCCATCTATAATGTACGTTTGAAACGCGACGATCACTGAATAAATAACGATATCGATACGCTAAATATCCACGACATAATATGAAACGTAATAATAATATTATAAAGAATATCTATTATATTATAATGTATACAACGACACAAATAATATACCTCCGACTCGAATGCTTACAACTTTCTTTATTTATATCTATACGAGTACAAGAATTGTCTATAATATATACAAACTATTACAAACCCGAAACATATTTAGATATACTTTTAAATCCTGTGCCATAAACTGATGATCTCAATAAGCAGGGGTTAAGTAATACTTAAATAAATAATGTGTATTTATTTTTCAAGGTTTATATATACGTACCTAATGTTAAATGGTTTTGGGATGTGTAATAAATCAATACTAATCATTGCGAATGGATCATAAAACGTAATTTATGATTATATTGTGTAGGTGGGGTGGGGGTTATGTCTACAACATGGCTCTCGTTATTCCAAATTATTTTTTCTACCCCTTAAAATTGATGCGATTTATGCCACTACAGTTCCCGTGAATAACTACGTAACTCATGTTATGCTGCAGTACATCTTGTAATATATTTACCTCTATTATATCTATTAATTATATGTTACAATATACAGTGGTGTACAAATAATTGGTATGTAAAATTAATATAATATTATAATCATATAATATTTTTGCACCTTTAACAATTTGTGTTTATAATATTTTAAGGTATTAGCGTGGGATTTTCACTATAGAGTGTCTGTTAATTGTGATTATTTTGTTCTCTTCTTCAAAATTATTGTTAGGTCCATCTTTAAAACCATCAGGGGGGTGCAGATGATTTTACAACTGATAACGACGAAATTCCTCTTTATTATAATACGCACTTGGCAACATTATAAACCGACCAACCTAACCGTTTTACCAAGAAATCATCTGATCTTTCATAATTTACGAACGCTATTATAATATATATATATGTATGTATTTATATTTACATGCAGTTTTACGTAACACGTTTGTATATTAAAACATGCACCGCATGCGGTGAACCGACGACGCGTTTTTGTCGAATCCCGAAATGTATTTAATGTAAAATATATTATTATAAATAAAAAAAATGTTCATGATAAACACGTGGTGTGTATATTATTTCTTATGTCGTATGGTGCAGTACTATATACATGTTTATAGCGTAGAAAAGTGGTATACATGTTTACCGTGGGTGGAAATAAAAATGTTTTGTTTGACGTAATAGGAAACGCACACAAATTCTGAACGGATAATTAATATATTATGTAATATAATAATGACTAATGAGATTTGAGTAGAATAGAATATATTGTCGGTTAAAAAAACCACGTTCAACAATATTATAAATTAATGAATTTTATAAAATCAATACATTTTCTGTATAAATCATATTGATCTAAATGAGTGGGAAAATTGTTCGATAAGATTTTTTTTTAAGCTGACCCAACAGTGTCTTCCATGTGAAAATCGTTTAATTTAATCGCTCATATCGCTATTGCAATTTTGATGCCACCAGTGCAAAAATATTTTAGAGATACGTTACTTATAATATGCTCGAATAGGCGCCAAGTTAAAAATCGATATTTAAAATATTAATAGTCGACGATATTTGTATTTCCATTAGGTATTACATTTAAGTCACCTATATTATTTTACAGATTACTAACGATCAAACGCTATCGTTTGTTTTTAGCCTTAAAGCTGAATTTATACTCGTACTACACGCCGTGTTGTGTTTTGTTCTGTACATCCAATACATAATAATATATTGGTAACGTAACGTCGGTAAAACACGTTCGCAGAGCTGATTAAAATATTTAACCCTACACGACACGACCGCGGTGTGCACGTGGAAACCTGGGTCAAGTTTATGTTTCAGAACACTACATGCACCACCAAGGTGTGGTTCAGAGATTTTAGAGATCGAAATAAATATTATGTGCTCGACGCGAAATACGAAAACCGGCACCACGAGTGTACGAATATATGGAACAACAAATATCGGGCGACGGCAAATCATCGTTTGAAATCCGAACCATCAAGCATATTATATTATTGTTGTGTGCTATGCCACAGTTTATTGTACATATTATCAAGCTAACTGGCCACGACCGCTTATTACAGCATAATATCGACTGATGATTTGAAATTGTCGGCACACTATAGAAAATTCGCGAGCCACACCTCGCTGGCTGCATATAATATAACAAGCCATCCATCAGACAACACTTGTTGTTAGTTCACTATTTCCACTGTTGACACGCACACGCGAGGCCGAAAAGATCGAAAAACGGTTTAACCGATAATCGAATAGCACGATAACTATACGGCGAAGAAAAATACATCTGTCGTTTCGTATGTCTGTTGTCGTATTCTGATTGGCCGTTGTAATCATGGTATCCTTCATTAACCAAACATCTTTCGGGAAATGATCATCGTCGAATTTACGTCAACTTTTGGGTACGACAGAAGACATAATATCGGACAGCCGACGCGAAAATTAACGCAGTTACCTATTGGATATTTTTTTAAGACTGACCTACGAAAAGTTATACACGAAGATATTGTGTATATTATGGTGTACACTCAAGAGTCGCAAACCTCGATAATTTCCCCGACAACGGTTAGACGGCCTAAGAAAAAAGTGGTCGTCATCAACCTTTTTCTACGACTAATTTAATTCGCATATAAAATATTGTGTAGTGTAACGATATAGCTACTACTCATAGTGAAACTATTTTATGGAATTTTATACGGATTTTTGCGAGTCTCATCATTTCCGGTCTGCGTCACTCGTTTGACGTTTCCCAAGGATTTGCTGATGATGGTGGCACCGTTGCGTCGAGGTTATAGGTTAAATTATTATTAGTCGAGTAATGCCCGCGGGTTGCATAAACATGCAGTCATCAAATATTTAACGAATAAATTGTGAGCTAATAATTCTTAAACATAATTCAATGGCCTATAACTGCATGCTATTAATTAAATTTTAGTGAACCATCAATTAATCAATTTTGTATGCAGCTCGACATATGAATATTTAAAAATTATAAAAATCAGACTAACCTAATTGAATTCAATCTCTTGACATAAAATTAAAATGTTGAAACTAAGCTAAAAACAAAATAATATAAATCAACATAAATAATTAAATCTCAACGAGGTTTGACAAACCCATTTGGCCATCAGAAAATCCTAAAAGAGCATCATATTAGAATAGATGTATATAAATGGACCATACCTATTATGATTTAGGTATACGTTCATAAACGGAGTTTATTTAGAAATTTAGTGGGAAATGTAAATACAAACGCTATTATCATTATTATATTATTACGAAATATTAATAACTGATTAGTGATAACACAGATACTATTTCAATCATATTAATTTCCTTTTGATATTAATGCATTTTACGTATTATTTAAATCATTTAGGACTCGAAATTAATAATTTAAATTATTTCAAACAATACGCCAGTACGAAATAAATAAATAATTAAGTAATTATTTATTACTATGCGTACCGCGTAGCGTGATGCGTTAAATACGGAAACCGGTACCACTATAAATGTATGAAAGTATGATCATCATACATACCGTCAATTTAAATTGACGTTCAATAACATTATTGACTAGTGTATAGATAATAGATCTATGTTCAGTACCATATCACGTATCGTATATGCCACCATGCATGTTAACCGTATACACCATGAAAATTAGGAGTTATGCATTTATGATAATTTTATTAATATAGAGGTAGTGTATTATTAACCGTCAAACTTTCAAAAAAATTATTCAGCAAAACATTGCAGGCTATAGCTTGTGTGTGGGTGCTCGAGCACCATAGTTGGAGATTATGCGAAGGGCTTATAGAAGCTTAGCCTTCTCAAATAATTCCCAAACCTTCTTCGTATAAAAAGCAAATTAAATCTCATTTTCACTAGAATTATTATTTTATAGCAGATTGTCTATATTAGAATGATTTATTATTATTTTAAAATTAGATTTTTAGTTTGGTCTATATAGTTATTCTGTATAATTTTTCATTTGTTCTGTTATTAAAATAGTAGGTTTGATTAATATTATTAACTATAATTTATAAATTGCACGTAATTTTGTTTATTTTACAGTAGGTAATAATTATGATTAAGGAACAAAAATATTTTTAAACTTTATTATAAGAAAAGCATGGTTATGTGAATTTTAATATTTAAAAATATTTAAGTCTCTTCTCCAATTTTACTAAATCTGTACACATTTAAATCGTTTATTTTTTAATAATAACTCATGCGTATACTTTTATGATTAATATTATATGTTTTTGTCACCTAACACGCGTATTTATGTTTTTTAAACTGTTGCATTCATACGATATATGGCATATAAATTGAAATAATTGCGTTGTACGGTCATAGTTTGAATTTCATAGCAACAGTTACAACTTTAAGAAAATCTTACGATATATTATTGGTGATTAGTATCAAGTGGGAATAATGTAATACAGAGCACGCGGTGTATTATTTTCCGGGAGACTACAATAAAAAAACAACAAAAAAAAATTCGAGAAAAAATAATCGATCTCATATTTAAAGGTACCACTCATCTATGGCCCTATTCATAGATATAATATTATTATAATGTACGCGCGTGAAATACGCTTTTGTGTAATCGTCGTCGTCGGGACAGCAGATGATAACGTGCCCCGTACTACTATTATTATTATTATAACTAGTATAAAACGAACCTATGGGTAAAGTGCTCAACGCAGAAAAACGTGTCCGACACGATAAAAATCTCGGCGAGAGAAACATCGTTTACCACTCAACACGCGGCCGCCGCCGCCGCCGGCCGGGCAGATGACGAGGAGACGATTTTATTTTTATGTTTTCCACACATACTCGAGCACGTGTGTGTGTGTGTGTGTGTGCGTGCGAGAGAGAGTAAATAGCAGTGGATCGTGCACGACCGTGCCAATATAATAAATGGAACGACGATAGTCCAGAGACGACGACGGTTGTGTGTATATTGCGTATATATTATAATAAGCATTATTGGCAACAGAAAAAAAGAGAGACACTTAATTATTATCGTCACGCGCAAACGACGGCGACGACGACGATCGAAAACCGGATAGATTCGTTGCGATTCGACTGTCCGAGTGTAGGTTAGTATAATATCATGTACAATAACGGCCGTGTATTGCGGTGATGTCCGACGACATAATTTCTAATATCGCCGTTTAAGTAAATAGGACTGGCTAATATTATACGCCGGTGGCAGATGGGTGCGTAAACAAAATGCCTTATTTATTGATTAAAAACGGTCGTAAGGGACTCGATAACGAACGTTTTCCACTCTTATTATGCTTCAAGATCGCGTAAAAAAAAATTACAATATTCTCATCCCGTGCGAGCGGATAAAAACGTTTGGATAGAACGCGACCGGTGTAATATTCTTATTTGAACGTCTGCTATGCCATCGTAGCACAGACGACGATGCGACGAGTGTACGATATTATGTGACCTATTTCCTGTGTAAATTTACTCACAGTCAACACACGGAACACACCGCCTCCGTTAACGGGGAGCGATGGTTATATTATACGGTACGCGTGTGCTCGTGTGTTTGACTAATAACCCGGTAGCGGTTCGTCGTGCATACACACACATGCGTACAAACAAACATGCACCCAAAAAGTCTACAACCCTTCTTAGCCCTCCATACGACTCCAACGGCGGTGCGCCGACTGATCGAACTTCGCTGTGTAGTCGCCATGTATATTATGTTGGGTTAAATCACGATGAGGTTACCTACTTATTTATTATGTAGTATCCACTAGCTATAGTTATGACTATTTTTATTCGTTTGATTAAATTGTTGTTAATTATTATATCATTAGGCTTCCGCGGACTGTGGTCGTGTTAGGTGTAACTGGTATAAGGTTCCTACTACGTTCCTACGTTTCGTGGTTCTACGAAAAATGAAATTATCACGCGCCACGTTATACAATAATTTTTTAATATCGCGCGGGTTATTCTTCTTAATTTTCATTTGTTTCCGTTTTAATTCGCGGCCAATGAACCGTGCAGTGCACGTATATACGCGCGATAATAGTGAAATATACGACGCTTTAAAGCTTATTTAAAATGCAAATTCGCCAAAGCGACTACACAGTACACACGTCTATATATAAGTATATATACATATATATATATATATATAATACCCGCATGCACTCCTCACGCGGTTTTTTCTCTCATCTTATCCACTCGCATCCAATTATGGGTGCCTGTGCCGGTTTTCGCATATGCGATATCTTCGTGTGTATGTGCCTGCGTGTGTGTATTTGCGCACTATACACGCATTATTATATGATAATAATAAAAACGAACCCATAAATCGTGTGCGCGACCGAGACACGTCTCGCGTTTCCCATTAGGGATGAATTAAAAAACCGAATAAAACCGTGCTGGCGCGCATAGTAATTATAAATCGCGACGGCATAATTAAAACGCTGCGTCGATGATAATATTATAGTAATCTCGTCGCCGCAGCTCGACGGTTTGGCTCCCGCGCACTACATATTATTATAATAATATTCGCGTGTATAGGTGTATAGGAGGAAGTGGGGAATATTATTAATTTATATACATTTTTTTTTTTTACACCGAAGGACGACGGCGACGACGGTAATAAATGCCACTTTACTCGCGTAATTTTAATCGTTTTTTTCTTTTTTTTTGCTTATTATATCACGCGTGTAACGAAATAAAGTGAAAAAATCATCGGCCGATTACACGTTTCGCAGCGCGTTGCGGGGGATTAAATGCGACAAAAAAAAAAATAAATAAATAAATAAAAAGATCCCAGTGATTTATGTGGACACGCCGCGACATACTACGAGATCGTCTCCTCTCTAAAACATAAAATCCTCATTCGCTTAATGGAAATATGAACATCGTAAATCAATTCGTATATACAATTAAAATATTATATCATATAATTATATATGTACAATTATCAATGCCGACCTGTCCATGTCGCGTGTACGCTCACGATATATATTATAATACTCCTATGTGTATATAAGTAGGTATACCAAGATTAATGTATGCCATTACGTTATATCGCCATATTGGTACCGGATTTTTATTATTACAATTATTATTATGGCTCAAACTTTAACACTCTAAAAATATACTAAATATACTAAAAATATGCATTCTGCATTTTATATTCGTTTAAAAAATCAAATATATAAGTATTTAAAATAAATAAAAATTTACTGGTGATCAATTAATTTTTTATTTCCTGATTTCCATGGTGATGTTTGTCATTGAAGATTATAATATAAAGGTATAGGTGTAACTGAGTTTACATTTCGGTAGGTTTTAGATAATATCAATATTTACGCTAAGAACAAATTTATTTCAAAATATTTACATTGAAACCTGCCGATTAACATTTAATGACATTCTAAACTATTATGCGTGACTAATTATTTTTTTGATACGCGTAATGGCGGTCGCGAATACCGGATTTAATAATAATATATACAACAATAATCGTACACGTAATTGATATGTACGCGCGTAACGTGGTGCAGTAGAATATAAATAAACGAACAGCGTTGCTTCCCATTTTTGGTCGTTTCTTATAATGTATAAAGACATTATTCGTGCGCATGACCGGATTATAGACGTATCAAACCGGTCGAAAGCTCGTAATAATGGTAATAATAGTACAAAAACAACAGTGCAGATATAGAAACGAAAAGAAAAATGTATTTTTTTTTACATAGTTTAAACAAACAGTAGTCAATGACAATTAACTAAATTATTGTCATTAAACATATTATAAGAATTAACGCATAATTATATATTATTATATGTATCTATAATGATTTGCGTCTCGGACGTTGCTGTTCCACATTATCATAGACATCAAATTGTTTGATTAATTGTCGTACAAAACCAGGACTAAGTCCGGATTTTTTAATTTCAGGTGAACGTTTGCAATCCTTGCTGCTCCACAATTTATCCGTGTAATCTAATCTCATTGCCTTTTTATCGAGATGACAGTTATTGCAGTTACCGTAATTGGGCACACAATTAGGTAACGAAGATACATAACATTTAGCGACTCTAACTTCTTTTGTAAGTTTTTCTTTTACGATACGTTTAAACTGCGAGCCCGTTATTTCCGGGACGAATATTTCCTGTAAAATATATAACATTAATAATTGCTGTTATATTATTATATCGTTAAGTCCTATATAATGAAACATTGTTTCGTTGTTATGATTTGTTTCCTCACGTTTTGAATACCGTCAACTCCTGTTTTGACTGATTTTTTAAGACAATCATGACATTTTGAAAATTTAGGGATTTCATATGAATCAATAGTAATATCATTAACGTTCCACTGAACACCGATATCACGTTTAAATGTTATTACAGCAGTAGGAGATGATATATTTACATATAAATTATCATTTACCGCCATGTTACTATAATCAGATCCGTCTAACAACTGTAACATAACATAGCTTTTTGGTTAATATTGAGTAGACATCTATAGTTTTATTTCGTTCAGTTTCGAATTACCTTGCCGTTTATTGAATGACCGCGATAAAGATTTTTGACAAATCCCGTTGAATACTTGTCATCATTTGTTGCACGCCGACTATTGCCCTGAACTAAAAACGAAATATAACAATAAATACAAACGTGTTATTGTCCATGATAAAAATGTCTATACTATAGATGTCTGATCCTTTGTAATTTAGACATAGTACTCCGGACCGACACTGATCTGCTACAGACATCTCAGGGTTACTTTTTGATGACCCGGGAATCCATGCTTTAATTCCCATACCTCTGATAAAGTTCAAGTACTTTTTAAGTTCATCTAAAAAAATAATACCATTATATCGATAAATACAATAAAATATTATACACATGACGTTAGTATGAACTATTTTTTATTTAAAAAATAAATAATCATTACTGGCATATAAGATTTGCAACCATAGTGATTAATATCAAGTTGACAGAGTTGTTTATGTCATAGAGAGTATGAACATTTTAATTAATTTATAAAAAAGCAAAA
The DNA here is from genome assembly GCF_020882245.1 of Rhopalosiphum padi. Classification (NCBI taxonomy): domain Eukaryota; kingdom Metazoa; phylum Arthropoda; class Insecta; order Hemiptera; family Aphididae; genus Rhopalosiphum; species Rhopalosiphum padi. The sequence goes on along the minus strand of NC_083598.1, from coordinate 1,250,570 downwards.
GTCATACAAGTAACGTAATACGATGTATTATCCTTACTTAACAACATGTATAAATGCATACGGCCATAATGCAATAACAAAGTATTAAGATTAGATCACACCGACAAGTACTAGTTAAGCTTGAACAACAAAATTCAAGCCGAAGTAAATGAATTCCGAAGTAATTCCTGATTCTGTATGACAATTAATTCAAAGGTTTGACGTCTATGAGAATGCGGAATAGCCAAGACCAAGCCATAAAACGCTATTAAAAATGATGTATTTATTATTATTAATAAATAAAAATATTATAACTGATTAGATATTTGGATCTATAATAAATTTATATTTATTTATAATTTAATATAATATTAATTATTGGTTATTGGTCGAACCCCATATGTTTAGACATAACGCATGTGTTAACAACAATGTTATGAAATATTATATTTAATAATATTCAACTTATTGGCTGCAGATTCAATTGGAAAGAAAATGAACTTAAGATATGTAGAGCAGATCAACATAATATTATAACACAGTGTAACTATATAATTAAACGATGGAAGGTGTTCCCCAATTTTTGTAATTAGTGGAGTATTTTTTTATGTATAAAGCAATATTTAATGATAATATGAGTGCAAAAATGTCGAAAGAATGGAAAAATTGATTTTCGAACGGTTATTGGGTATTTAAATTGAAATCAGCTGAGAAAACTTAACGGATAATAGGTGTCTTTTACATAATTTTACATGTTTGATTCTGGCGAGACGTCAAATTGAATTAATTGTACGATGTTCTCGTGTTGATGATATTCGAATATAATCAATTACTGTATGGTATTCAGATACTGACGTAATGAAGCGTATATATTTCTCTTACCTTCCATTTTCTTATCCATTTCCAAAAAGTTTTACAAAATCTTTAGTTGTACAATGATATTTGTAAATCGTAGAATAAATCTAGGAAAACAGATTAATATTTTAATGGACAATGACCTAATAAATTAATATTATTTAGTGTTATTTTGTTACCAGAACCGTTAAAAAATATCTCCAAATGTAAAATACCCAATTAAAAAAAAAAAATCATAAATAAATAAAAATCAATATTAAGGGCATATTCATTCTTTTACTGTTTCATTTAAAGGACTCGTCACAACAAAACACTCAAATGAAAAAAAAGAAACCAATAATGAATTTTTCTAACACCGATATGTATATATTTAACTGTTATCGATATTAAAATGTTACAGTGTATAATCAGAATTTTTTTTTAATGTTCGCTGAAAATAAATTTAAAAAAAGGAAAATTTACTTACTCTAAATCGTACTTCCAGTAATGTGCACTAGAAGATTAATATATTTTAACCATACGAGTATTTTACTTTCGAATACAAATAAAATATTATGATTTATATTAAGCATTCGTTATTTTAACATAGATCCTCTACTATTGCTTAGTATTTTCGTAGTATGTTTTCTACCATAGCAATCATTAAAAAGCCATATACATCATAAACAGCTGATCCATTTAATAGTATTTTATTTTAAATTCCTTATTAATTGTACAAGCAGTGATATTGAATTTCTTTGGAACATTTTTTCTCGTGTGGTCAGTATTTATTTTTTTTTCATGATATCTATAATAAATTATTATTTTACTTACAAAATACTATTATAGACAATAATTTAAAAAATTTCAAGTGGTATATTCATTTTAGAGTTTAACTACCTAATACATAGTTATGTTCATATGTTAAATTATTAAATATTATTTTCGACTTTCACGTATTATACCTCATAAACCACTTACCACTTCATTTATCACCGTGTTGGCTTTGTGGTTAGTTTATTATTATTAATACATTTTGTATTTTTACTGAAAAGCTATTATTATAATAGCTGAATTGATTATTATTAGTTGTAAATATTTGTTGTTAATATTAATACATGTACCATGAAAACAATTATTGCGATTAGTATGTGTAAAAAGGTGATCAACAATTATTCATTTTAAATTTGACTGACTAATATTTAAAACATTTATAATGTAATACCATTGACTATATATTATTATTATTATTTTTATATATAATCAATGATAATACTTATATATTCCCCTCTATTATTAAACGTATTATACTTAATTATATTTCCCAATAATTAGTAGAAGTTCTGGAAATTAACATATAATATTCTATACCAAGCGTATTGTGTATAATTATAATTAAATCGTAGGTATGTATCAAATAGTATGTATTCATCATATAGGTAATAGGTATTATAATATTATATGTAGGTGGGACATTATATAACCACGAATTATTTAATTTATATAAACCCGTCAAAATTACAACAGGTTTAATTTATAAAATTTAAATGTCGGTTTTGTCGTACCAAATGATTCGTATTTAAGGCAAACAGTGGTATAGGTCTATCGGATCACTAAATATTATAATGCGGATTAAATAAAAAAAAATCTCAAAAGACAGTGGTTTGCCCAGATGTCATAGTGATTTATTAGTAATATAATGCATGAACAATATAATATATAATATAATAATCCACAATGACTACAATAACATACAATAACAGTTATTGTAATATGATTATTAACTGCATTCTGTATAGAGACAAACATTTACTAAAACATAAGAATCGACGCAATTATTACTTCTATTTTATAAAATAAAAGCTGTTACCTACATTTTAGATACCAGTTCAATAATAATGCCGTAGACTTTTAGTCGATAGGAAATTGTTTAAGATTTATGAACCAGATTGCTAATGATATTTTAGTAATTACTAAAATACTACAGTAAATAATCTAACTATAAAATTGTATATCAATTATGTATAAATGTTTTTTGTTAAATGTATTTGTTTTGAAAAAGTGTTGGTACCGATTCTATATTGGTATTATCTAAACGAGTATAAATATTATTTTGCTATTTTTTATTACATATTAATTATCGTAGAATTTACCTACTTATTTTCATAGTTTTAATAAGAATATATACAACCATTAAAATTAATACATATTATTGTGTCCAGTTTTGAATATAAAACTTAATATCTCGGTCGGGCGACCTTGAATTTGAATGACGTTTCTTATAAGAATTATCAAAGTATAATTTTTAGAGAAATTTTAACTCTTTGGGTGTGTGAATTGGAATTTAATTTTAAATTTTAAATTAGTAACTAAATAGTAAACAATAAAAATTGTAATATTACCTATAATAATAATTATGAACAAATAATATTTATAATAGTAGTCACTAGTCAATGTATATAGTTTAACTTTTAAACCTATGGTATAATCGGATTTCCGGTGTGATGAGCGATTTAATAACAGATTTCGTTATGTTATAAAAGTGAACGTCGTCTGAGATCGTATTTTGCGGTCTATGCTAATAAATAGAAGCCGATAATGTGGTCGTATTTCAATCACCGATGCAATTCTGGACCGTCGGATGTATAGATTCGTACACATACGCGTGTTCGTATATAATACGATATGTAAGATAATATACGCGGACTTGGTAAAATTTCTCCTTTTAACAGTGTACTGATGATGTTGTGTATATGTATAGCTCACAAACGACGTAGCCAACGGTTTTTTTTTATTCTTTATTTATGCTTGACGAAATTATAGCCATAACTCTTTCTACATGATTCATATTTTTTCCATGCCTATATAATATTATTTATACCTACTGCTTACTTAATTTTCTTCTTTCACTACGTATTATTAATTGAACAACCTGCAGCAATTCAGCGGCATAGATTTCCAGTGCATTTTTAATTTTAGTTACACAAAGTTGTTGCGTTCATATATTTTGAGATTTATTCTTTTGATTCGTAAACATTTGCATCCAGTCACCTTTTAAATGTGATGATGGTCGTATTACGACTTTATACCAATACACTTATTGCTATTAAATTATCGTATTAAATTCTTGAAATAAATTTGTTGAAAAATATATGATCATTAATGATCATATGTCATAAATATGTTTTTTAAAGAAGTTCGAATATTGAGTACCTATACATAATATTTATGTAATAGTGGCTTATTTTAATAATTCTGTAGTGAATATGATAAATCCGAAATATTAAACACAGTTGACTTGATTTTATACCATTGATTAAATTTCATCGAGTAAACACAATAAAAAATGTGTTCCTAACTCCTTTTCTCATTAGTGGAAACCGTTGTTTCAGAACCAGATTTTTTTTTTTATTCTTGTTTCAGATTTTAATCTATAAAAATCAGATGAATGTCTATTGGAATAACAATGATATTTAATTTTTACTATATTACAAACAAAATACATACAGTTATTATACTTTGTTCCTCGAGAATTATTTGTTTCTGTATAATTTTATTCTTGAAAAATGAAGTTCTGTAAAGGTATAGTTTTTATACAAACAACATAAATAAAACATTTATATTTATACTTAAAAAGGGTGTTTTTAATCTTTAAAAAATATGAATAAACAACAGAAGGAATGATCGTTTATAACACTATACATACATAGTAGTTTATAATTTTAATTGACATTAAAATAGTATACGATCATAATTTCTAAGATTGAAACAAGATTTGAACTGTTTTAAATATTTCATTTATTTTCGTATGGTTAACGTAAATATATAATAATATAATATAATATAATTATGATATCCACCGCTAATAACGGTTAAGGAACAACCATATAAGTCAATCGATTTAAATAATTTGTATGTTAACAAGTTAATTTTTATTTTATATACAACTTTTGTACATGGCCCATTGCAGATTATTATATAGAAAATAGTAATAATTAAATAAATACTTTTTTTTAGTACACAACGTTTAAATAAATTCCAATATGCGTGATAATTGGATTATTAATGCTAGTCATAAAATATATTTGTAGAATATGTAAATGTATGTAAATTGAAATTGAATCGATAATTGCCGTTAATATTTTACGATTTTACATTGCATTGGTATTTTGAAAAAACACGATTTAAATATTTATGATCATATTATATAGCATATAGATATTTGATTTTATAATTATTTTCATTTATAATAGTCAACTATTTGTGAAACAGTGTTTGTCATTTTTTATTACACTAGTCGCTTTAATAAAGTAGTATACCAAATCATATTTGCATTTATTTACAACTACATAATATTATACATTTGTATTATTGTTTTATTTAATTTAGTTTATTGACATCTGCTGTAGGATTACACTTTAACAAGCGTTTTAGATGCCAAATCAGTGAATAAAATAAAAAAATATTCTATGAATGCCATTTATAAATAGAAATGTCTACACATAGCTTATGCTAATATAGTCTATATACTGTCATCACATGTTTGATTTCATTTTTAATAATCATAAATCATATATGAGTGTGTGTATGTGTGTGGGTGTATATAATTTTGATAATTTTAAAACGTCTGAAATTTAATTGAAAAGTTAGATATTTAATTATCGTAGATATATTATATACGTCATATTTATACCTGCAATTCATACGAAAAAAAATTCGACTAATGTATCAATGTATGATAATAATATTATTATATAACAGTCATAGTAGAGTTTATCAAGTTTCTATAGTTATCTATAGTTAGCTTCTTTCGAACTACAACTACAACTAAAGCAGTTTAAGACTATTTGATAGCATAATTATAATATAACGATATTTTACACAAATTTATTTATTTATTTGACGCCCATTATTATTGTGAAGACAATATTCGAAAAAAATATTATAATGTATTATAAAATATTTATATTTAGTACCAACATTCGTTATTCCTAAGACTGGGCGATGGTTTGAGACTAAATGTCTGCAGTACCTCATAATAATTAATGGTATTATTATTTTTTTTTCAGGAGGGGGAGGGGGATACGCTCTCGTCACTTAAAGATATTTAAGTATTAAGCTCCAAAACAAATAGTGACTTTAGAAACATTTGGATTTATTGTTGGTAGATGCAATCATCAATGATATATTGTGCAATATTATGAAATATATATTATTTTTTAGAATTATTTTATGGTATTTTCTAATGTTTATCTATATCATATAAATCCGAACTCTAATTATGTCCATTATTCTAATTTTCAGCGAGATGCGATATATTCATATTATACGCATGTATATTATTATTTATTCAACGTCTACCAATAATTAAAAATATTATACATAAAGATGTCACCAGAGCTAAGAGGATTTGTATGTTTACCCGTATTGCGTTACACACGGATAATGTAAGTACAACGATGACTACATCATCATACAATAATAATAAACAAATATTTGACTAATACCTATAATATTATTATATTGTTTAAGTCGCCTAACTAGCCGTCGTCGTACGATTGTTTGTAATGGCATATGTGTTGTTTTCTTACACTACAATATGATATATACATATTGTCTGAACGTTTTATATTTATATTATTATTGTACTTATTTTCAAAGCGTATATCCCTTTCCACAGCCCTCAGCGGGGGGATAGTCGTATCACGCAGGGTGCATGTATACCATCTAAGAGCTATCGTACAATACTATAATATTATATTATATTATTTATATTGTATTATAATAAAAAATAAATCATATTATATTATAAAGGCGCAAGCACACTAGTGGTGTTATTATAATTTCATCGGTGCCCAAATAAATTTCCCATCGGAATGCCACACCGTTCACCGAGGCTCGCAGCAGCACGCACCAAACACACAACGAATATTATACGCTTTTCACATAATGATAATAATTATGCTATTTAAAAATATTTAAAAACAACAATAATAAATAATAATATTATTGTTAGACCGTGCGACTACGAGCCGTGAAGAGGTAATAGTTTTTATTTTTTAGTATTATTGTTGTCGCCGCGCGTGTTTTATGTTTTTTTACTATTCCCATTGATGTGCCCTGCGGATTGACTGGCGTGTGATTTTGAAATTGAACTCTTTGAATTTACCGATTTATTCTCAATCATCAGTCTTGTAATTTATCTTCAAGTAGAATAATATCCCAATCATTTATTAACAGCGAAAACCTATTTATTTTTCACATATCTATTTATATCTATCATAATATATATATACGGTTTATTAATCATTGCCATAAAACACTTGTAAATTAATATTTATCTATTAAAATAATTATACCATACCGTCCATACTGTTCTAATTTGTTTTTGAGTTGCAACATCGCACAACTGAAATCATTGCTCTCGAGTAAATCTTCGTACGCAGACACAAATGAAGATGATAAAGTAATTTGATAATTGAAATTAATATTATAATATATATATATTATATTATTGGCAGTAAACGTTTATCACGTGTACCTATACTACACGTAGAGACAAAAGGACAAACGGTTTGCTACAATACAATGATTGATACATCATATGCAATTTTACGGCAAACTGCAGTCAACGAGAACATGATGCGCATTATCATTATTATCATAACGACGTGCGTGTTATACCTCTACACCCTCTGCAGTGACGAATAATCATATTACATTATTATTATGTAGGTAGGTACGCGAGGCGTTTTATTGTGTGCGCCTTGATTAGGCACACCGAGAGAATATAATAATAATATTATATATGATCCGTGTGTATACGTCGGCTCAGTGTAGAAAACATCATTATCGTCCTCGGCCGCTGCCGCCAATTGCCCTTACACACCGTAACCTGAATGTATACATATACTGCTCGTGTACCTATATAATATGTGTGTGTTGTTTTTTTCACCTCTGTATAATATACACACGCACACACACCCTGATCCTCCCACCTTTACTGTCGCTGCCGAAATGCCGCCGCCACCGCCGCCGCCATCACACCCCCATAGGCAATTGTTCGAGCCAGGGGGTAACCGCCCCGATCGATTTTGAATCCGATTTTGGAAAGAAAAAAAATTATAAAGACCGGCTCAAACCGATTTTCAACCCGGCCTGTCCTACAATACTGTGTGCTGCAGGTATACCCCGTCTTCTCCGCCGTCGTGTCGTTATAAGTATATTGTATTTTAGTAGTCCCGCCGTCCTTAATATACGCTCACTACAGGTTATATAATAACAGTATGGATAGGGTACGTATAGGTCGTATATTATGTGTATATTTATAAATAAAATATGTACGTGTATGTATATAGGTATAATGCACGTGCAGGAGGATCTATTATAATACGTGTCGGTTCGTTCACGCTGTAATACAGACATTATCACCGCGTGTTTATAATAAATAGGTAGTAACGATTCTTCCTGATGTTAAGGTGTAACCTTTGCCTTATAATTTTCCCTTTTTATTTTTTTCTGCCGCAGCTACTGCAATAATACTGTAACTGCTGCGGTTGCGGATCCAAATTCCGATGTCGTCGACGTCATGGTGAATATTATCCGTCAGCGACAAAATTGATAAAAAAAAAAAGATCGGTACTTAACCTAACCGTTCTAATGTATCGGTCCAAATTACCTCTATATACATTTTTTAGTTATATTTTCAGTCTTACACAAACGTACAGTGACTATGTATTAAATATTTCATTATCCAGTCTTTATTTTATAAAATATTATACACATTAACCTAGCCTATACAATACAGTTGTATGTATAACTCATAACACATTTATAGCTGTATAAATAAACAATATATATCATTAACAATTTATTTTTCAAATAATGCAAATATCTAGAAAATTTCAATTTATGTACCTACTATGAAAAAAACTAATAATTGACACATGAAGTACTTATATTATATTTTAATTTAATTCAATAGCTGTATAGTATTATGTCAATATCTAGCACAAATACAATCTATTTATTTATATTATATATATATATGTACTCAAATCGTCAACAGTTTTTTTTTTACTTTAATAATTCTTCAAGTTTGTTTGACTATAGATTTTAATACGTATAATGCTTACTTGATCACACATCTATGCTTTTATAAATGATTGCAGTGCGTGCCACTGCCACAATAAGTATAATATTATATAAGTAAATAATAAAAACAGTGAAGCTTGAAGCAAATAACCTATAACAATTATATTTCTCTTCCAGAAAATTGAAATATTTAGTAAATACGCTTCAATATCTAATAATAATAGTAATAAAGTATTATTCATAAATCATCCTGCAGAGTATTAAGTAATTTCAACTAGGTATACCTAATATTCAAGGCGTATTCAGGAAAAAATTAGGATTATTATACGCTAACCTATAAGCCTGTATAATTTTATAGTTTATGCCTGTGATTTCGATAAACCACATAGGTATGTACATTATTTGGGCGTATAAATAGAACAATATTTATAATGTAGAAAGTCAAACAATAATATTATAACAACTTAGGTAATGCATGAACAGACGATTGCGTTTAGTACTTCAATAAGATAAAATAAAGACCACTCGCAAGATATTGTATTTAGGTCTGCGTGAAAAGTCTGCTATTGAAAAATATATATATTAATTTTATTATCTGGTATTAATACTAATAATAAAGATATCTGTTTTAAAAAGAGATACAATATGACTATAAGAGTATATTATAAATATAAGTGTAATATCACCACTTCATATAATAACCCATTTTAAGAATATAGACATTTTAAACACTGCACGCGTATGGCATGCTCGAACTTTGATATTTTTTTTTTAAACATATAAAACATTATAGTGTTGAACACAATATTGTATGGTAATTCTTTTGAGGATCGTAATTTTTGTTTATTTTATTGAAAGCATAATATTATAGCTATCATTTAGTAAATAAACTCTATATATTTGGCGCGTTTAAACTATTTTAACTCTTGCGGCATATATAGTTATACTTCTTTGACCAATATTTTTATTCTAAAAATATATAGTAATTTAAATATTATATATAATACGTATATATGTATATTTGATTCACCAAAATCTATCTTAAATCGTCTGAAGACCATACAATTCAGGCCAACCAAATCTACCAATGTCATTCTACCTTAAAATTAAAAAAAAATTAAAATATAAAATTGCTTACTTTAGAGCGCGATGCCAAGTAATTTCTATTATTTGGCTAATTTTCCATTCGGGATCAAAAATAGACTTCCGGTCTTAAATCGAGCGAATCTAGCTGGTGTCATCGCGGTGTTATTTCACAACCAGCAACCGTATCGTTGCAAAAACGTTGCGTTTTACACGTTTTGATTGTGATAGTTCAGGTTAAATAATACATAGTCATAAATTTTAGGTCTAAGTGTTTTTGGCTTTCAAACAAACATTTTATAAATTGAAATATTTCGTTTGTGTGCAGAGTTATAACACCACTCTATTCATATTTCGTTTTAAAAACGAAATACCTAATAAAAGAAATATACATATAGCTGTTTATGTTCGTACATAAATAATATGGTATACTGTTTGTTAAATTATATCAATTTGTAGAATATTTTAATGAAGTTTATACTATTTAATAACGTTAAACCGAGTTAATTTAATCAAATACCTATTATATGGTGATAATGTATTTAATATAAAATATTTAGTGCAAGTATTGAGTATATATTAGTTGATTAGTATATTTTTCACTCAAAAATTTAACATTTAAAATTAAATACCAATTACATTACATTATAATTCGTTTTATAAAATTCCTGGTACTGTTATAAAATGTATTATACCCAGTCACTTTAATCAGTAATCAATTAATCGATCAATAAATGAGTTTTAATTTTCAAGCATTTTAGTATGTGTTATACAAGCGCAATTGCAGTATACTGACCCTAAACTTAAATTGCCCGGTTGTAAATATCACAGAGAATAAAAAAAATATAGTTTTTAATGCTAATACTTTAAAAAAAATTTAAAAATAAAAACATTGATTTTTGGTCATGTTTATTATATTAAATACTCATATAAAAATATGTTTTTATAAAAAATATAGTATACGATAAAAAAATACCTATATTTACATATTTTTGCTTTTTCTCAACCGTACAGAAAGTCGTTGTCTAGCCCTAAGCATAATGACGATGATAACAATAAATAATAATGACGATAGTAATAAATAACTATATTTTATATTAAATTATGGCGTTAGATTATTTTACTAAAAAACAACTGCGGGCCGAACTGCCGAAGCCCAAAATCAAGTGAGTTATAATTACAAACGAGATAATATTATAACATCATCTAATGTTATCATAATATTTTATTATTATATAAATTATCAATATCGTAATATTATTATAATGTCGTGATGATGGCTTAGTATAATAATAACAACGCGCGTATATGTATTATAGTAGGTATATTATAATGGGCGACCCGTCGACGTTCTATCAGAGCCGAGAGTTAAATGAGTCGTTATGGAGCTGTCAACCGGCGGCGGCGGCGGCGGGCAACGTGCGCTCCTATAGTCATCCCGTTTCGAAGGAGGAGTGGTCGCGGCGGCGGCGCTCGTGTTGCCGGGATGTTCGGCGGCGGTCGAGACTGCACTCGGATCTCGGCTGATGATCGTTACGGTACGCGCGCGTGTGTGTGTGTTTGTGCTATTTCCGTTTTCGTGTGCGTGTCCGTGTATTTTATCTCGTCGTGGTTATAATATTAAAGGTCCGCCACTACGTCGTATTTGATAATAATATATTACAATATTATTATTATTCATTTTTTTTTTTTTTTTTATAATTATAAATCTTAACGCCACAACGTTTCCGACGTTTGGATAACGTATTCGGCGACTGCATACATTTTTCCGCTGTTCTCCGGCAGGTGGATTAAAATCATAATTATTTATTTTATTTTAATTTAAATTCTTTTTAGTTTTGCACAGTGATTTATTTTTGTTTCGAAAATATTATAATATTTTGTGTTGTCTGCGAACGAGTGTCTTACACCTACCCGCGATAATAGTGAACAAGTGCGCAATATAATAAATAAGTTTTTTTTTATTTTATAATATTCTCGGGACCGTGTTTTGAATTTTAAATCCACGGATCAGTGATTTTACCATTGACGCAACGTTTTTAACTCTGTCTGGACTGAACCCTTTTTATACGCATCGCCTTTTGGAATAATCGGTGAGTACTTTTTTTACGATATTTTTTATATAATATAATATTATTATGTCAACGCACGAAATACGCGTAATCCAAATGTGAAGTCACTCATCAGGTGACCGATGGTTTACCATAATAATGTATAATATCATATTATATACGTTTGAACGTTCAAATATGGTACACAAATGTCAGAATATTATGTACATAATATACGAGTATATTCGTTACTATAATATAACGACTTTTAAGAGTAGAAAAATAATTTAAACAACGTTAATATAACGTTGATATTACTTTGTCATCAGCTAAACTAAAACGAGTCTTTACATTGTAAAGTGTACAATATCAAATTTATAAATATTGTCTCTTGAATTTCCAAAATGTTATTCAAATAATATATACTTATGCAGAATACGTAAACCCAATGTTTTTAAATTTATATACAAAATAAATAAAAACCGTGCAAATTATAACAATGATATATTTTTTATTTTACAAATTTAAACATAAAATCACTTTGATCCTTTAAACCATCTTTAGACGGTTGTGAAATGAATGCACCATAAATCCTTTAAAAATGTATTTAAAATAAAATAAAATCAGTTTGAAATATTCATTTAATATTTTTAAAACTTCCCAAAAAATGAAAATTCTAAAAACATAGTTTATTTTGTTATATTAAATAGAAAAAATATTTTTTTATGTTTATTTTACTAAAAATAAAATACATTTTATTTAAGTATTGGGTATAGATGCTTAAATATTATACAATTTTTGTATAAATTATGTTATATAATCATATAATTTATATTATATTTTAATAATTAATTACCAAGCTATATAAAATTAAAAATATTCAATAAATATGTAAAACCAATATGTTGGTTGATTGATATTGTTAAAAATAACATAATAAAATATAATATAAAAGAAAAAATATAACTTCCAAAATCAATAACGTAAAAATCGCAATAAAAAAAAGTTTAAAATTGATTTTAATGTTATACGATTTAAACTTTATGTAAAGAAAGAAAATGTGTTCAACAAATAAGCCAAAAAAATGCAAGAATCTACAATCGCACAGCACTAATCATCATTAGAATAATATACAGAAAATTATGTGTTTATTTGGCATAAATGTTATACAAACTGAATCAATATATATTTCTATAGTTTCACAATTTTATTTCATTTGCCTAGTTATTATTAATTTTTCTTATATATTTATAATTTTATATGGATCGTTTTGTGTACGAAAACGTTGTTGGTTGATAATTTCGATTGGACTTAAACCATATACTTTTAATTTGGTATCAAATACCACAACCATTTTATAACTAATTTTATTTTTTAACGTATGATTTTATTTATGTACTAAATCATAAATAAAAGATATTATTGTTGATCTTAATAAATCCTACGTATAATTAGTTTTGTTGATATTGTTTTTACACTTTAATAAGAACTTCTACTACAGCATAATGCCACAATATCAAGTATACGTACCTTTATGTCTCAATTGTTTATTAATGCTTATTTGACCACATGATGTTTTCGATCGATTAAAAATATTAACAAACATGTCAAACATATCATTTACATGCAATAACTTACCCGTATAAAACACTATTGATTAATGGATACATTTCTAATGGTTTTACCATGTTATACTAAAAGTTATAACTATATTTTATGTTATAATGAACGTATCGATATTTCAGACGATTTACATTATACAGTAGAATAAATTATATTATAATCTGTTGCACACGCGCTATTTCATTAATCAACGTAGATCTATATAGAAAAAATTGTGGTTTTATTATAATGTAACGACCGAATCGAAAAATCAATTAATTAGTAACGCATAATATATTATTTTATTGGAAAACAATTATAGATAATGAAGTTTCATAAAAGCAATTCTTTTTATTTTTAAATTAAAAAAAACCTATGAAATTATAATATAATTATATTTTCGTTACCGTCTCATATTCACTAAACACTAGTGTTTAATAGTACCTAATTTTTAATTTATCAATATTTTGTCTTAAAATATCAGAAGATTTAGTAATAAATATTTTAACTAATAAATTGAGAAGCGGAAAAAATATAATTATTCATTGTATCTCAAAAATGTTGTATCGAATATTGGATGCATTTAAAACTGTATGTTGTAAACTTATAATTTTACAACTTCTCCTAAAGTTGTACTGTAGTAGGTATTTTTTTTATAAAATGATCAAAAAGTATACTCTTTTCGTTCCATACTGGAAAACAATAATATGAAATTAGCCATTAGTTTACGGTTATATTCTGCAGTAGTTTTAAAGTAGTTTTAAGTACTTAGGTACTACAATTATAATAGTATATCTCTATAGACAACGGTTATAATAATTTTCATCGTTTACCTGTACGATCTCACGTAGATACACAACGTCAACGTCAACAGCTAACACAATGTAATTTTATCTTTAAATATTTTTATATTTTGACGTATTTTAAAATTAAATCTTTCAGTTTTCACTGTTAAATACACATACTGAATTAATAATTTATAAGCTAAAGGACCAAACCTCCTGGCTCGATCATTCCATGTAGTTAATACGAATAATATTCGTCGAATATAGGTACACGTGCTTTGTTAGCCCATTTTAAAACCGATCTAATGGTTATTTTTGAAAACATGATGTCTAAAACATGCATTTTTTTATAAACTTTGAAATTATTAATTCTCAATACATGGGTTTTTTTTTTAATAAAACTTACGCAAGTTTCAATTGTTTATTGATATAAAAAATTATACATATTAACATTACATTCGTCAGTATTCCAATAATTCCAATATTAAAATATAATAAATACGCATATTTTATTATTTTTATTAAAGACAGTTTTTTAATTCTACCTTTTCAACAAAGACTGGTCACGTCTTTGGATGTATAATTGTACACGTATCATAAAATATTTTATACATCCGTTCAAATTCGCCCGTTTAGCATTACAAATTAATAACGATTTTCGTCGATTCTTTGAATCAGTTGTTAAATATTGCCTGTTCGAATCATCGGAAATTGGAATTAAAATATATTATGTTGTCTTTATGATCATCTATATGGATATTATATTCGTGATTATTTTGTTTTTAGCCGACTTGTTTAAATTATTGACCGCATCGGCTCACTCAAATATCGTCCATTCGTCATTTTCACGGAATGATGTTCGAAACACTATACTCATTTAATGGAGCCGTTAATTTTTTTTAAAAATATTAAATTTCCTTATTTAAATCGAATGTTTTTATACAAATATATTTTGATACAACCAAATTTTGACGTGTAAGCAGATTTTAAAAAAAATAAAAAAAAGGTCGTTTAGGAGTGATTTCGTTCTTTTAACGATCATTGAAAAAATATTTTTCTGATTTTTAATAATGTTAATCTCTTTTACTCGCGTACACAAATAGGTAGCTGTTCAAACCCACAAAGGTATATACTACCTAATACTCTACTGTATAAAAATATTCTTGTCCGTACGCACCTCAACATAAATAAATACAAATTGGCACTTTTGATTTTGGATTGTCAGAAAAAGAAAATGTTTTTATTATACACCATTATTATTATGTTTATCATCCTTTTCTTTTGTCCAGGACAATATTTTACCTGCATCGGATTTGACGGGTTAGATTTTTGTATTTTGTTATGGACTATATACAATGATATATTTTACTCTTAATATATACTTCTTAGTATTTTATTCCTTTATATAACTTTAATCCTTAACTTCCATGAACATCTTTTTCAATGGGTTTGAAGTATATAATACATAGGAATCTATTGATGCATTGAAATCATTATAACTAGGTACATGAAATATTCCTTATTTCTTATCTTGAATTTAAAGAATTAGATTTTGTGTTTTGACACTTAAATTGTAAATAATATTACCCTTTTTCTCAGGAGTGTCACCATAATTTTGCTCATGAGTTTTCACCAGTTTTTATATTTTTTTTATGTACTATAGGTTAGGTATTATGATTTGTAATCAAACTTATCTATTTATTATTTTTCTTATCATTATATTAAATAATAATTAATTAATTAGGTATACTAACAAAAGTAAAATTAAGGTTTGAATAATCTGTATTATATTATACGTTATACGTATTATTAAAATATGTATAACTAGAAAATATAAAGTACTTAACAATAAGATTTAACTTTTAAAATCTCTTTACATGAGATTTATTATACAAATCTACTTAATCAATATAAATAAAAAAAAACTACTAGTGGAAAAATATTTGAGGAATCAATAAAAATCAATAAAATTAAATCTTCTGACTATGTAGGATATAAGTACATAATTTCAGGTATTACAGATACAAAATATTTGACACGACGCCATCACCCGATACAAATCGAACCTAAATCCCGTAAATCTTAAATAAAATTGAATTATAAAAATATACTTAAACGATGTATTGTAATATGTAGCCTCTTAACTGGCCGAACCTTTTTAGCTTACAAGAGATTAGGACCCAAAACGGGATTAACATAGTTGTTTACAGAAACAACAAACATCGCTATTGCCCTCCATTTAACAGATTTTTAATGGCCACATTATAATTTATAATATAGTCGCGTAGTCGTAGTCGCCTCATAGAAAAAAATATGCTCCTGTCGCAACTTGTTGTAAGGAAAAACGGTTCATTGTTTTTTTTTTATTTATATATATAGATCTTGTACATGTTTTTATAGTATTATAATATAAATATATTATATTATTCATTTCCCATTACTCTAAACGCAGCATAAAAATACGTAATAATTAACGTCGTACGGTTAAATACTATATTTTTTCTTTGTCTATCGGACGATCTGTTATACTACAGTACTTAATTCACACCAATCAAATTCGGATATTGATTATTGACGTTGTACAACTCACTGATGACGATGGTATAAGTAGATAGGGGTACGCGCGATGAACTGGAAAACACTCTCGGATTTGAATATTATTATCATAATTTATAATATCGTCGTATCTCCTCAGACATTTAAATATCATATTGAAATAAAAGTATAACGCGCAACGTTATAGGCGATATAATATTATTATTATTATTTTAATGAGTTACGAACTAGTGTAGTTTCTAGTTGTATAATGTAGTCGCGGTCTTTCGTATATCGCAGACGATTACACATTTCTCGTCCTGATAGATCAATAATATAATCATGCGATAATAATATGCGTTGTCTTATGGCCCGACAATGTCCGTTTAACGATAAACATAATAATATGTAATATAGTAACGACATAATATACATTATATTATCCACTACCAAGTAGATACCCACTCATATGTGTTATTATTGCCGTCAGATTTGCATAATATAAAAGAATGTCACCATTACTGTTTATTATATCATTACAGCTAAATATAGTTTTATAATAATTTTAGTTGCAAGTCGGTAATATTTCGTTTAATTATAATGCAATGGCGTGTGCAGTTTCCACGGTTGCAATTACCATCGTCTCGTGCAATCTTACTATTAAATAGTGCAGCAGTGCAACAATTACAGAAGTAAATAACTCTTATTAAATCATAATATAATATAATATATACATATTAACTTGTAATGTTTGGCGCACTAAATACTTTGTAAATACTGAGATAGTGCTAATCATTTAATAATATATATCTATATCGTGTATGTGCGTTGTGTATTATACAATATAAATAATAATATCGAACGTTAAAACCATTTACGCGCGGTTAACCAGTTAACCACCGTCACCACTGCCGCAGCCAACTAGATCGTCTAGTATCTAGATCAAATTTTTAAACCTTATTCTCGTACTAGTAAAAAAAAAATCTTCGTATAAATGCGCCGCAAAACACGCACATCAATTCGACTCGACCGTGTCCACTTTTCATACGATATTATAATACAATAAATTATAACAATAATTACTATACGCTCGCACACGCAGCGTGTTTATAACGTTAACGTATAATACATACTACCTATATATTACGTGTATAATATAGGTATATGGTGGCTAATTGACTAATTGAGACGATCCTCGTTATCGGCGAGATTGTTGAATGTACACTTAAGTGTCCTAAAGCATCGTATAATTTAATATTACATAGAAAAAAAACGCCGTTACATTATTCTTAAAAATTCGAGTGACGAGCGCATACATTATTGACTGCAGGGGTTAAGGACGATGACAATCGTTTATCCCTTTCGGACCAGAATGACGCGAGAGCACAAATAATAATAACAATAATTGATGATATTCTTATATGCACTCGTTGCAGTAAACTTGTAAACGATGCTTTCCGTCGGATTTAAAATATTATTTAGTGCATTATCGTTCGGAGCACCTATTGAGCTCGCAAATTATCATAATTTTTATAACATTTTTCAGCGCAGAAAAGATTAATTGACGACCACAAAATATTCCCTCTTAAATTCGGTGAAATAATCTATTGGAACCCTACGAGGTGTATGTAAAATGTAATGCGAATATTGTGTACAATTATAACATCGCGTATGGTATTGGTTTAATTGTTTAGAAAGAAAAAAAATGCATCTCCTATAATCCGAATATATGTCTAACCTTTATGTTAATATTGTACTAATCGTATAGGCGATGCGCGTGAATATGAATGTATCGTATATATGTATATAATATTATAGTGTGGAAGAAAGAGTTTAAATCTAAGACTTGAGATAACGTCAGATACGCGCGCACTACGATTATCGATGGTATTTTAAGTCCCCGAAGTTAACCGTTATGAAAAAAAAAATATAACTATCCTAAAAATATCGTTTTTCAATCCCGCGGTGCAGCGTGACGTGCAGCACGTCTGACTGCGTATATACACATTATTATAATATAATATATTATACCGTTGTGATATGCACCGAACCTAATAATATAATAATAAAAATAACCGAGCCGAGCCGAGCCGTTAATAAGAAAAAAAAATAGGGTAGTAAAAAAATAAAAAAAAAAAACAAAAACTAAAGGTATACAACGCGTATACTTATATACCTATATAATATATATATATATATAGAGGAAACGCGTATATGATAATGTACAAGAATTCGTGGAGGCTGAGCCGGCGGAGGATGTTCAAGGTCTAACCCTAACGCGCGCGCGTACTCACCAACACACACACACACACATATGCACATAACAACGGCCGTGTGCGCTAATGTCTTTATTAACTTGTACTTCTCTACTCGGTATCTCGTGCGCGTGCGTGTGTCTGTGTGCGTGTGTATATATATTACTGCGCAACAACAACAGCGGCGGCGGCGGCGGGCAACGAACTGCCTTGCGCGCGCGCGCGCTCCTACACACACACACACAAACGCGTACTTACGTACACAACACAACTGCTCATCCTCTCACCGCTGATAAAGTCATCATCGTCGTCGTCGTCGTCGCGATCATCGTCTCTCCGTCGACCGGCCCCGAAGGAGAGAGCCCGCCGCAGATTGAGGTACCTACACAACATATAATATACGTGCGCACAGAGGTAACTCATCTGTATACATATACATACCTCACAAACGAAAAACACCCACCGTGTAATCATACGCCTAAGTTTGAAATTATAGGCGGATTATAATATCCGACCTATCCGACGACGAGTCTACATAATACGAGATTATACACGATACGCGCCGAGAGATAGACGTGATGTGTGCAGCGTGTGATAGAGATACAGATATAGGCGCAACATATATTATTATTATTATTATTGTAGTTGCCAGCAGTCGAATTTCAACTATGCCAAAGAAACAAAAGGAAACTCGCGCGCCGGGTAGTGTATATATACCTGCATAATAATAATAATAATAACATAACGAATACAAACGCGCATCCGGAGCCGGACCAATAGTATAATGCGTATGTGTGTGTGTGTGTGTGTGTGTGTGTGTGTGTGTGTGTGTGTGTGTGTGTGTGTGTTTGTGTTATAACAGATAGAAACCGACGCAGACGACGCGGTGTATTGTTCGGATTCGAATAAATAATAATAATAAAAAAAAAATCGAAGATGGCTCCGACTGAGAAGAAAAAATAAAGAAACGACGAACGATAGGAATTCACCACAATCGATCGCGCGAGCACATGGCGCCTTAATTACATTTACGTTTCGACGGCGGCAATGACTTTATTAGTAGCATATTATTATAATATTAGTTCCACATGCGCGTACATTATACATGTATACATTTCATATTATACGTCCTATTTTATGACCGCGACATACCTATAGATATCTCCATACAATACAATATAACCGTAACCTGCCCACCTAACTCTATATATTTTATAATATACAAACACATTATATATATTCTGTATAATACGTATACGAGTTTAAGACGTTTAGGGTACTATCATATAATATATTATATATTATTTAGCGAGTTGGTATATATATATTTGTAAAAGACCATCGATGTATGTATATTTTATAACGTCCACCCCCTCGACGGGGCCCTGATGGATGCATTGTGCCAGTTGTTCAGAGTCCGGTGGAAAAAAAATATAATATAATAATAACGCGACCCCAACACGTTTTTGCCCGAATAACGCCTCTCCACGAAACGCGCATTTCAATATCTTTTTTTCTGTCTCTCTCCGCAGGTATCAGCAGTACCTACCTGTATCGCACGGGTGACGACACTCATCCCATCCGCAGCAACAGGTGTAACGTGTGTATGGCCGTCGTACGGTCAACGGCGTTTAGCCGTTCGGGTCCAAATCGCATCCGCCCGCAGCACCATCGCCGCGGCGGTGTCCTCCGGTATGCCTGACAAGGAGACCAGTATGCTGTACCCGAATCCGTTCGATTACTCCGTCGGGCTGTCCCTGCAGTTCCCGCTGTCGGCCGCTGCGGCCCCGCCGCCACCCCCGGACGCCAGGGGATCGTGCATATGGAACCCCAGCCTCATACCGCCCGCCACGTCGAGCCCGTCAACGTCCAGCATGGGCGCGTTCCACCAGCCGATACCACACAGGTATTTAACAACAATATTATATATTATTATAAAGACACTATCGAGAATTGAATTCAATGCTGTTGCATTATATTTTACATACATGTATATAGTGGTGGGTCATGGCACCTCAAGAACCAACTCCGAAAAAACCGTCATCCTTGATTTATGTACTTTGTCGTAATATACTATCAGGGTTTTCCAAATTTTAGACCTCCCAAAAATTTAAAAAATAATATCACCGAATTATGTTTAAAAAAATATAACGTAGTTGATAATATTATAATAATAGGGATTACTGAAATGAGTAGAGTCCTAAAGAAGTTATCTACAATAATAAAATATTATTTTCTGGAGCAAAGGGCAGTCGTAGCTGCTTAGTTGCCATTGTTTACAGAAAATAATATAACTATTATAATTGGATATGATATTCTTGATTTATAGAATTATCTTGCAAATCATTCTACCTATCGTTCTGCCTTACTTTTGTTCACGGACACACCTAGTATTATATGAATATATACATATATATTATCTTATTTGGGTATTATAGCTACCAACTATTATATTCAGCTAACGTCCGATAAACTTGTCCATGTCATCATTATCTGCTAATTCGGTCACACGTGTGTAGTACAACAATTACACGGATACTGCATTCTGTGTCTAATATCTTTGAAAAAAAAAATAATTATATTACAATCTAGAGTTTAAACATTCTAAATTAAATAATTGTTAACTTTTTTCGAATTTATACTGTATCTATATTGTCAGTTTCCATTCATTTTAAAGAATTTTTTCGTTACAAAAGTAATGTAGTCTTCGTATCGTATAAATTACTGTATTGCTAATTTTTGGAATCGGTGTTTAGTATTTTCGAACCTATACAAAGTTATTTTCAGAAAAATAAACAATTAGGAACGTGAGCATAACAAAACTCGACTTTATTCTCACGACAACTGAAGCGTCGGCGGAGGAGACCCTTTTTCGCTCTTTGTCATCATAATTGGTGATCTCCGATTTCAATCCGAATTCAGGTTGCTTTATTACTTCCCAATTACCTATAAGATTTTGATAGCAACCGAACACACATTGGTTTCTAAAATAATGTATCTACGTATAAATAAAATAAATACAGTACAAATAAAAACTTCTCTAGATATAGATAATTCATTTCTAATAACCACTGAAAAACAGTATTTCCTACCTACTTTGTATGAGCTATGGGATATGAAAAAGCAAAAAAGGTTATTTTGGGCCGTGATCTGGCGACATTCTCCACAATTATTATCATTGAACACTGAAAACGTCAGTGAATATAAGAAGTATTTAATATATATATATATAAGTATATAACACAGTATAATAAATTCCTCTAAGAGTGTTGGCAATCGAATTTAATAGAGAACGGTACAGGCCTGAGATGACATTTGAAATATTATATTACAACAACAGTAAATTAATATTTATTTATTATATGACAACCGAACATAATTCGGTATAATAACAAAATTTATGAAGTGCACCACCTTGCCCCAATTAATAATCATCCCCGTATTCGTCTACTTCCTTTTCTTATACTTATAAATTATAATCGGTTGAACGTTCATCTTTCAATTACATAATAATATTCTAGTGCAGCAGCCGCAAGGAAATTATAAATACGATTTACGAGTTTTCGATTCGTTGATAATAATATTATAGGTATGACTCCTATACTCGTATATATAGAACTATTGCGTTTGGTTATTTTCTTACGAAAAAAAAAATAAGTATAATATAGGACACAGAGATCCGAAAACTGGTTTACATGTGAGTCTCTATACAGTATAATATAATATTCTCATCTCTATATTTTATCGTCGCATTCTCGCCCGTATAATAATAATATATTATACTTGCAACAACGTTTTACTAACTCATAAGTCGCATTTTGTACGTATATAATATAGTTACGGTACTCGCGGTACTGTATTATTGTTAAAAACGTTTAGTGTTTTATGCGTTTCGTCTACAACAGACGATGAGCGGACGCGCGCACGAGCTCGTGTAAATTACTGATTTCGTTTGGCGTGACGGACGTCAAACGTTTGATAAGTGCAATGGCAGTGAACATGTAATATTGTAAAGGAGAAGTGCCAGTTACATTATTGTATTATATTAATGTATTCGGGGTAGTTACAGGGTGATTCACAAACCCTGCTCCCCTTTTTCCTTCTCAATAAAGAAGTTATTCAAAATTTGATTTTTGAAAATTTTAAAAATATACTTAAAGACCATATTTTTAAAATATAAAATTTGTTTGAATTATTTAAACCCCACTCTGTAGGAATACAAATTTCTGATTTTAAATTAAAAACCTTCCTCTTTAAACAATAAATTATTTAGTAGTTCATTTTTCTGAAAATGCATCAAAATCAAAATCCGAACGAGTAGTTTTTTAGTTATTTAATTTTGAATATTAACCATATACGTCTATGATAATTGGTTTGGAAAATATGGTAATTATATTAATTTGAAATTTTTAGTAATCTACATGAATTTGTCATTATAATTTGTAAAATCGGTTCAAGTATAATACATCAATAAATAACAATATAGATATATAATATTACAATTATAACACAATTTTTTTATATTTTTGTGAAATCATTATTAATGACTTGTACCCTTCCCTTAGTATGAACATTTTAATAATTCAAAAACTATTCGTTTGTATTTTGAATTAGGTAATTTTTAGAAAATTATCCACCTAATAATATGCAGTAAAATGTGGGGTTTTTGTTTGAAAACAGAAGTTTGTATCACCACTTTTCAAGTATAGTATAAAAAAATCAGAATATGAAAAAAATGTATTATTACATGGATCGAGCATGGTGAATCACTCTGTATAATATTATATTTATAAGAATCAAACTGCGGTCATAACACGTATAAGTTATAATAGTTCCTTCATAACGACGGAGACGTTGTAAATCTACGCGTGTCCTTAGGGTGTTGACAAAAAAAAAAAAAACAGTAAACACTAAACACGTCACGCCATGATACAAGCGAACTAACACTATAATAGTGTACGAGTATAGTGTTTAATATACGATGGCCGCCGCGGTATACGTCGTCCGAGAAACGCACTGCAATCCGTTACGTGACGGCGGGAAAATAAAAACCGAAACGTGTGAACAAATAAACGATCTTCTCGCCGTTTAAAACATCAAATTTATCTGTTCTAAATGAAATTTGACCGACCCATCTGCCGAATTGCGACTCCGCGGAAAAATAATAATATACACAACGATAAAACGACCGCCGTGTCGCGATAAAATAGGTGTCTGCAAAACGCTGACTAGGACGGGATCGCAAACGGTTCCCATCACACGTACGTAATAATAGCATAATAATATTATAATGTAAAACCTTTATACTGAGAACGGTAGAAAAAATAAAAGTACCACGGTCAGTAATACTGAAAACCTCTCGTCGTGAATAAATGCATTGGACTTTGTAAGTCTGAATATTTTACACACGCTAATTATAATAATTCGATTTTTTTTTAATTCAGTGTCCAGAACACATTAAAAACAGTTTAAATATATTAAGGAACTACTATCGGTACAGTTGTACTTTAACTTTTTAAAACTAAATAATAACTACAAATTTTTTTTTTTTAATTGTTTAGGTGAGGTATATCAATTATTGATGTCTTAACGTTTATCAACTTTAAGTATTTAAGTTTCTGTATTGTTCCGAACACCCCTTTTTTATCGCAATAATTCACACAAGACGTTGTTTCGTTAAATGATTTATACAAATTAATCAAATATTAAAATATTTTTTCTAAATTTAACCAATTACAAAGAAAACTATTATACATTAAGGTAATATTTAGACAGCTTCAAATTTGGTAATTATATGATATTTAAACGTTATGACAATATAAGGATAATAAGTTATAATTAATAAAAAAACATTTTAAACGTGTTTCGATATTAGAACAATATAATCTTATACTTTATAGTTGCATAACTACTTTATTATGGATCGTGTGATTTTGTTTATTCCCGGTCCAGGTGACCTTTGCTACCAACAACAACACTGCCATAGCACGCACCACTCATTATTTTATACGGGTGTCACATGACACCCACGTACCCCTTTGTGAGTGCCACTGAATTTCGGTGAAAGGTGGAACAAAATAATTTTTACAGACGAGCGTTATTGTGTGCTTTACGCGTATTTATAACACTTTTTATTATTGTACTATTATACGCATTTAATAAACACACGCAAATATTGGAGTAGGTATAACGTTTTGCACTGGCCATCGTTCACCCCCACCCCTCATAACATACAAACACCGTTCGGCGAGCACACAGAAGGACGACGCGATTACATTACGCGGAGTGGTGCAGTGTGCGTGTAGATTATAGCAAAGAGGTTTTTCAAAAGAATTCACGCCTCTGTGGGGAAGACACGGGACAGGAATGTTGTATTGCCGCGTACTCACATGCACACATACTGCACTGCAACTCATAAACGACCGGTGGTGGACCGGTAAAGGTATTTGTTGTAAAAAGAAAAAAATAATAATAATACGTACACGTACAATACACAATATCGTCGTATATATAATAATATGTAGGACGGAAGACGATATAATAATATAATATAATATGTGAAGGGAAAAAATGTATATTGAAAAAAAAAAAAAAACGTTTGTTTGAACAACATCGCACTGCGCGGCGAGCATATTTCGAATACGCGTTCGAAATCGATCTCGGATACTTGCGCGACGTTATTTTTTTACATCCGTCTTCTAGTGGTTTGTTTTTTTTTCTCTTATACATGAGTCGTTCACTCGGCTTGGGAAAAACGGCGATAATCTGCACGCACCGCGCATTGCACATATTATTATTATTATTATTATTTTTTTTTTATCCATACAAAACGCTGCTTCGACGACAATTATTATTATTATTATTTTTATCATTATCATTATCGTTGTTGTACAGTAGGTTTGCACGACGATTTTCGCGCGTGGTTTACGGCTACGACGAGGTAATTTTTCAGCGTTTTAGATTCCGAACTAAGCTGCGGGGAATGTATTTATTACAGCTGGACACTGGACAGCAATATATTTTTTTACGTCTGTGATCATTTTCGCTTATAAAAGACTAGTGATCAAATCATACGGGGCTCACCTGTTTATTCTAAAATTGAACGTATTAATTGTGTATAATAAGTTCTAGAGATCTTGAAACTATGAGTTTACATATACTTTGCTTATTAATATTGATATTTTGCTCACGTTTTCAAAATATTAGTATGTATAACACGTCCGTTTTTCATAAAAATGAATTTTGGTTTTTTTTTTGTCATTATATAGAGAGTATTAATTATGTTAGAAAAGTAGAAACTATCAAAACACTGACCCGAAATATTATTTATTTATTATATTGATTGCAATGTATAAATATATAGATATACTAAATATGGGTTTAAGTATGGAAAGCAAAATAAGAGTTTTTAAGGTTTTTAGAGAATTTTTTTTTCACGTTTTTTCTTCTTTTATATAAAATATTTCGTTTTCGATCAAGTTTCGATTTGAATCATTTTTTTATATAATTTTAGGCACACGTGTGATGGTTTTGTGGGCTGTTGTTGCGGAGAAGCAACGTACACTGCAGTACACATATGGTATAATGTGCACAACTACGTGTATAGTATAAAAT
The DNA here is from genome assembly GCF_020882245.1 of Rhopalosiphum padi. NCBI lineage: Eukaryota > Metazoa > Arthropoda > Insecta > Hemiptera > Aphididae > Rhopalosiphum > Rhopalosiphum padi. The sequence continues at coordinate 1,223,738 of NC_083598.1, read as the reverse complement.
ATGATATACGATATATTATTAATAATAACGCTTATACATAGTTTAAAGAGAAAAAACCGCACACGATATAAAGACCCGATAACTCGCGGGATTGCGTTACAAACGGTTATAACATGTAATCTTATTTTCTGTTGGGATTTTTTTACCCCGTCCTAAAGTCAGTTGTTCTTCGAGAATTTGCAGAGGTGTATTTTTTGCTGATAATCAGACGGTATATATAGCTGAGTATACATATACTACATAATATAGTATTGTGTGTGTCGCACAGGAAGGACCATTGTATTGTGTCTCTTTTTCGCTCGAATGTAGTCACAACTTCTTTCTTTGACCTTTATACGTGCAAATTCACATCAAAAACGAGCTTTTCGTGTCCAATCACCACTTACAAACCTTGCCAATGTCGTGTTATCGATTCTATTTATTTTATTGCACAAGTACCTTTTTAACTGGTTTCGCGATTAAGTGTAGGTATATAAGTATAATACTATGACAGTTTATTGAGTCGAATTCAAAGTTTTGCAGTCATATTATCTACGTAGTTATACATGTATAACTGGCAAAAAAAATATCTGATACTATTTTTTTTTATTAAATATCTACCAGCTGCGCATACTAAACAATAAGTGATTCAAAACTGGATTATATTTAAAAATTCTTTATTTCTTGATAGATTTCTAATCAAAGAAATAAAACTGCTTAAAAAAAGCTCCTATTTAGCGAATGTATATAACCGCGAACTATAGTATTATTAATTTTGGTTATTGTTGAAAAAACTTAAAATACAATGTATATTTTGGTAATCCACATGGAATTAACAACGTGTATTATATATCATAAAAATAATCCAATATCATGGTGATTCCGAGATCCCGTGCGTGAGGCCATTAACCCATACGTCCCTGAGACGCGCACATAATATAATATAATGTTTAATATGATATTATACAGTGACGGCGGTGCGTGCGTACACATTGTCCTTTTCGCCAATTGTCGTTAATTATTGTTCTATATATATGTACGATGGTGGACAAAAGACAAATCACGGGGCCGCAGCCAAGTCTTTATTAATTTCAATTACTATAAATGGATACCCAATTGAATGCAATGAGGATGTTATCCACCGCAGTCCAAAATATATATCACCACATATATATAATAATAATAACAATACCAATTATTATTACGTCATGTCAGTGCGCCGGATTAAGCAGAATAATAATTGCCCTAAGAACAATATTCACTTTTTTAGCTCTCGAATATAAATTGTCTCCCCCTTCCTCACAGGAAAAAAGTAGGTACATACCTATTATTATAAAATGTATAGCTTTTATAAATATTCTGACCAAAAGTAATATTAAAACCATTATAGGCAGCATGATGGCAACCTAAATAATTTTTCTATACCATTATATTTTTTTAAATAATGCTGTACTGCATTGTCCATACCTCAACAAAAAGAATCTATTTTTTAAAATATTAAATAATCGGAATGATGTATAACAATATTGCATGTTTGCATTATTATAGTTTACATATCACCGATATTCATTCACTACATAAGTTTACAGCAAGCATGTCAATCAATAATACTTATATATATATATATATCATATATTTTTGTATTTTCAAAGGAGCGGGGTTGAATTCCCAAACCCCCGTGTATACGTGTCAGTATAAGCTATCATGTTATAACACCTCAGCTATGTATATTCGTCAATCTATAGCCTTGTGTCATACAAATTATTGTTTGGTATAGTAGGTATGCATATTTCCAAAATCCCTCGTTCCTGAGGCAACGAACCGCCATACAGGTGCAGTCTTTTACGTCGTGTTTCTGCTTGATCAAGTTTTCTCTTTTCTATCAGCGTGTAATTTTTCTAACTCGTGATAAATCAAATTTCCACTAGCCATTGCCCGTGATGTCGACGTGTGCGTGTGTACTGCTCCCGCTGTCGGTGGGGCGGAAAATAGGCGGTCCGACCGAATATTATTACGCCGTCAATATACGTATACATAATACAACCTCCGAAAAAAAAATAGAAGAAGAAAAGAAAGAAAAAAGTGGTTGTTACTCTATCAGAGATACAGGGAGAGACGAAGGAGTATAAAAAACCAGTTTGTTTTAACTATGCCGTTTTATCCAGCCGAAAACTTCGGAAAACATAATTACTTATTTCCCCTTCGCCGCCGCCGCCGCCACCGGTAGTGTAGCGGCGGCGGCATTATAAATGCGTGCACGCCTCACAATCGAGCCGGCCGAGAAACGCGTTAAATCACGGCCCTAAACACAAACGGCTAATCCGCACCGGAGGCCAATTTCGAAATAAATAAAGTCATAAAAACGATATATATATATATAAAATATACATATATATGTACTAAACATATACACGTATGCATGAGCGCGGCAAAAAAAAACTAGTTTCCAGCGCACACACTCGGCGGGGACCGGAGCTCTCTGCACAGACAGACCGAGCGGATAGTAGGAGAGAACCGGATTCGGCTAATTGGCTCGTTTATATATAATGAAACCAATGCGCGTCGTATATGTATATATTGGTGGGTATAGGTGCACGCCGTTTTGCGGATCGCGTCGTCGTTCGAACTACCAAAAAAACAAAAAAATTCGTATACCTACCTATATAAACAGAAAAAACCGACGAATTCGCATAAAAAAAGAGACACGAGCGTATTTTTAAAATTTATGTAACATAATAACCACGTAGGTATAGTTGAAGAGATTCAGTAGAACATCTATTTTACTAGGGCTTATTTTATTTTTTAAATAAACCTTACAATTAGGCAAACACGCCCATCTTATGACCCCATAAACTTTTTAAATATTGCTGTTTATTGTACACTAAAAACATACAAATTATCACAGCTAATAACAATCAAACGTAATATTTCTATGGAAGTAAGACATCAATATTTAATTGAACTTAAATAATATGTTTCTTTCCGATATGAGACCGGTTAGTGAAAGATAAAATTTATTTAATAGGTATAAACTGTAACTTTAAACTAATATACCTATAAAATCCAATTTATTTTAATATTTAAAGAATATCAAATTGTTCCAGTATTGTAAACTTATGCTATAAAACAATAATATATTCGTCGAACGTATGCATTATTTTGGATATAGTTTTATGAATGATTTGTGGGGCTAATTCTGTCCAAGTCCCGTAAGCAGTATCCTTCAAATATCTATTTATCCTAAGGAAGTTTAATTATTATTACGATAAATAAAAACTATTTTTTTTTTATCATATATATTATTGTATACAATTTTAGTTGAATTATTAAATTATTAAACATTTTCATTTGTTTCGCCCACAGAGATAATACGTATATTGATTATCGATATTATAGTTTACTGTTGGAATTATTCGGTCGGTCGATTTCTGTAGTCGGCATAACACTACGGACGCGCGAGCATCCATACTAATTGTTTACCTGTAGCAGCGCACCTCCCTAGTCCCGCGACCCGGCAGATGGCTCCCCGTCTAATTGGCCAACGGCGGCTGGAAACGCACACGTGCATTTAATTGGGCTCTCCGCCGGATAGATTGATGAAATATATTATTTTTTGTTGTCTACAGTGGACCACGCCCACTCCGTGTATACATTTCGACACTTAATGCGCCCTTGACGGTGGATGAGGTGGTGTGAAATCGCAGACAAATTAATAACCCCGAGCAAAGCTTATCAAATAATAATAATATCGTCATCGGGCGGCTAAATTGATAAAAAATAATTTTCGTACAAGCCAAATAATAATATTTATATTTATATGCTTTCGTGTTAATATTTAAATTCACGAGAAGACGAATCGAACGTTTTCCACCTGTATCGGAACGTCGTAATCTACGATACGCATGATAATAATGTAACTGTCCTCCCGTTTGAACGCGCGTATCATCGTATATTTTACTGCCGCGACTGTATTATATCGACAGCCGCCGCTAAGACAATAATATGTTCAGAAGTCAGTTTATGTATTATATTATTATAAAGTCCTCCCAGCCGATGAATCTGCGCCGCAACCGACGTCGCACACATTCCACTATGGCCTGTCATCCGAAAGTGGATAAAAACGACAGAGACGATAATAGTATTAATAATAATGATAATAATAATAATAATAATAATAAGCTCGCTAATAGGTCTTTGTGTATTGTGAGTCCGTGAAAAAACATACACACACATGTGTGCTGTATGTATATAACGCGTGCGCGTGTCTGTGTGTATATATATATATATATAGAAATAATAAATAAATAAACGGGTTCCAAATAAGAACTGAAACACGAGCTAAATGCTATTATGAGGTTTGACAGATTTATTAGGAACCAGTTTTATGCGCTTATCTGACGACCAAAACCTGTAGTCTTTTTTTCATTATCATTATTATTATTTTTTATATATATAATATAATATATATGTGTACATTTTTTTTAACGGCCGTTTTGTGGCGGAAAGCTCAATCGAAATGAGACGCGCTACAGACTTCTTTTACGCAACTATGGGACGAGAGGGGAAGTGAAAAAAAAATGTTTATATATATACACGCTAATCGGAACGAATTAAATTCCATTTATTACTCTCCCGTTTTCGTTAACCATATAATAAATTTTATAGACGTGATTGGCTTACTTGTCTTTATAATGTTTATATAATATATTTATTTGGAATCCAGACTTTAACAGGTAATCGACCGGGCCATACGTTCACACTTACCATAAAATATAATATGCTGCACATTATTAATAATTCTCTTCTACACTGAAAAATGTTATATCAATTCATAAAATTGAGTTATTTTATTATATTTCATCGTACCCATTAAAAACGCACAATTATTATATCATTATTATTTTTTTTTTTAACTAATCTGTGTGTCAGACTCAAACATTATTATAAGTTACAACTACACGTCTACACACAACAAACAGGTGTCTGGCGTATTTGCATTAATAGCTGCACATTGCACGTATATTGTATACCGCGTGCCACATAAGTGTTGACTATAAGATGCATTCATTATTGTATCGAAGCAGTATTTGTACACGCACACTGTAAATATACCTATAAATTATTACATACATATTTTAAATACAATGTATTATAAGTAAAAAAAAATCATCGCGTAAAGTATTCGACGGTTTTCTTTTACCGACGCGTCCGAGATTACTGCAGCATTAAAACGATTATTGCCCGACCGGAATCCTTTTCACCAGAGAGCCCCAAAAATTTTTAAAAACATTTAGTCAAGGATGAAATACATAATAATAATATTCGAACCAAGAGAGCAAAAAAGAACCGGTACCATGAGTTCTTCTTTTGTGTTCCATTGTGATTTTTCTTTTCTTCTACTTGTCGCATATGATGGGCATTTTACCGCGATGTCGGACAAGGCTGTGAACAATAAGGTCCACTCAGCGAATACCCCACTGCGACCCTATACACTCTTTCAATGCTGCACTGTCGTCTTCAGTATATATATATATATAGTATATAGTAGGTGTATATAGATATATATCTATTATATTATTAGGATTATGTATAGGTCATATATAATATATATATATTATGTGCACTATACAGGTATACCACCTATTTATACCACTGATTCGATCCGGTGCACAGACACGTGCTACGTGCAAAATACTTCCATAGGAGTATAGACTATTTAAGATGACAAGGTCTCTTTTTCTCTTACAGCCGTCGCGCTTCTGTCGTCATTTATATTTTACATATAGATTGAAAGCGACGAGCAAGCAGAAAGAGACGTCGCGCATACATAATACTTATAAGTATAAAAAATCAAAAGAGTCCACTGATTACATCCTCTTTGTACACATAATCTTTGTACTCTGCAGTGTATCTGTACAAACAAATATATATGTGTGTATCGTAGGCCGTGAGAGTGCGGTCAGTAAATCAATGGAAGCGACGAAGCGCGCGAGGTATAATAAGGCTCGTGGAATGGCCACGGCGGCGGATAAGAAGTACTATATATAATATAATATATATACACACGTGAGAAGAGATAGTCGAATGAGACGGAGAAAGATAGTATGATGTGCGAGAAGGACGTGAGCATAACGGCAGCAGCAGCAGCAGCCGGTCGTTCCGGTAGGACACGGTGCGGGGGGAGAAGAACAAGACTCGCACAGAATCGCCGTCCTGATCTCTTATATTATTATTATTACACACGCACGCACTCTGTGTGTATATATTTATATACACTACGTATGTAGTGTTGGTGGTGATGATGATGATGGTGGTGGTGGTGGTGGTGGTGGTGGTCGTCGTCGTCGTCGTCTTCGTTGCAGTCGTCAGCAGCAGTTGAATGCCAACGAGACCAGTAATATACAAGGGGGAAATGACTGCGGAGAGAGAAGTACCTCGTCGCCACTATACAGCAGAAGAAAAAAAAACGTACACACAAACGACTTTATATAATAAATAACAACTGAATCCCGGTCTCGGGCAACACAATCGTGGGGATTTATATTATTTACATATAATATAACGTACAAGGTGCACGTGAACGACACACATGCACACACACACACACACGTGCACACACTCTTCTCTTCGTCCTGCTCGCGACACTGTCATCGTCGTCCTTCGCGTTCAGGACGCGCGCATCTTCGTACAATATACGTTTGTTATTCGTTTATAAACTTATATAATATATGAGTGTGTGCGTATGACGTGACTACTACTATTACTACTACTATATAAGACAAATACACACGCCTATTATGTATGTGAGTGTGTGTGTGTGTGAACACTAAGTGCTAACGAATATCAATCGTTATTGGTATTCGCGTCGCGTCTTAACCCTCTCGTCCTACAGCCGACGAGTAATTTCCCCTTGCCCCCGCATCATTATTATAATAATAGTATATATCATGTTACAAGATAATCACTTCATTTGTTCGCTTCGTCCTTCCCCCCACTCACCGGCGACCGAGCAATGTTCCGTCTCCTACCGTCTATTACCGCACCGTCGAAAAATAATGAATAATATACCTGCATCGTATAATACCTCACGTATTTTACAACTCCACGCCTGTGAACGATATCTGCGTAAGACTAATACTCACCAAAATATAATATTATAATAACAATGCTGCAACCGTCGTTGTGGATATTATAATAATAATCTTATCCCAACCAATAACTGACGTATTATCCATACATATATGTATATACACATTATATTGTCCCCTCCTCTTAAATTATTTTCCGATTAAAAAATATTTACGATAGAAAAATTAATTCGTATGTTAAATAAATTATACGCCCGCGTTTATATACATGCAAGTATATATATATATGTATAGAATATAGATGCATTATGATGTCGTTATAACATTTTAATATGTTATTATGGCCCCCAATACACAGAACTGGTTTTCGCGCGTAATTAAATACCGTTTACGGCACCGCCTCGTCGCCGTCGACTGTAATTTACGAAAACGCTAAATAATATACATTTTCAAACGCACACACTCTAATGTTGATTGTGGAGGGGAGGGCATTCACAAAGTATGTATTTACCGAAAAGAATGACTTAATTTATATTTCGTACGCGACGATTACGTTCAGATTGAAACGAACAGCAACAGCATCAGCAGCGTTTCTCGGAGTGTGTAACAGAGTCGTCGTCTCGTACACGCATATTATAATAATATACACGTCGATGTCGTATCTGATGTGTCAATGTGTGTGTGTGTGTGTGTGTGTGTCTAGAGTCTTCCTGTATAGACACGTTTTCCGTGTGTACCTATATAATGTCGTCTTTTAAACACGGTCGTTATACGCGCGCGTGACAATAGTCGAGCTGATTTGAATGTTTCAAACGCACACACACATATATAGTTGCGCGAGACAAACACAAACAAACGAGAATTTTTATACTACATATAGGTAGTATAGGTATTATAATAATATGGAGGCAGGTAAAAATTAGTTTAGGCGCTGGCAAACCCGTTGAAATATTATGTAAATTATCGTGTTGTACGTATATTGTTATTATTATCATCATCATTAGGTGAACAGTAAGAAATTATAGTAATTTACATTGAAATGCTCGCGTTCGTCACACGCACACACGATGGTAGGTACCTATATATAGCTGCAGTTCCGTCGGACACGGTACCACGTACTTACTATGTGCTACAACGCCTTAAAATAAAGTCACCATTGTAGAGCGTTTGGAATTTATTATTTTGTTTCCCATATTATTATTATTATTATAGTCACTACTGTCGCGTACGATTCCCTCAACCCTTACCCTTCCACCAACCTCGTCAGCACGTTAACCACGCGCACCCGGTGTACTTATATATACATGCATTTATATCTACATATATACATATTATACTACGTCTGCTCGAGTTCGTATAATATAATGTAATTTAATGCATACGCGTAGTATTATGTACGTTTTTCACGATTCTCTTTTGTTCCTGTCCCGCAGCAGCCGTCGTCGTAGCTGCATGTATCGTGTATATAAAGTCGCTTCTGCTCGGCGCGACGTCTCATCCGCAATCGTTTTACAACAATGGACCGTATTATAGTGGCGCGTTAATTAAGACGTGTCACGTTAATACCCGTAATGATCATACAATATAACGCGAGTAATATAATATGATAACTTACTGTTTTACCTACAGCCTACAGGTACATCAACTACATGAAATATGTCGATTTTTTTTAATTAACCCTCTCCCCCGGCGTAACTACGTCCTACCTAGCGCACACCAGAAGTCTCATAACAACATAATGTTGTATTAAATAATATATTATTATGATAATATCATCGTTATCGTAAAATATATTGTTATATTCATATTATATAATAAAGCGACGGCTTAGATTAAAAACCGATCATGCTCGTTACAGCGAAAACACATAATATAAGACGAGTAAGATTTTTTTTCTTACTTATTTCTTCTTTACGACCAGACGGTTTGCATACGTATATTTTACTAGTGAGAATACATCTATGTATATGATCAGTGTTTTTTGTATTCCAAAAAACACGAACTGTCACATACATAATATCTATAGGTATACAGTGAGTTACGATCATTGTGATCACCATTTATTGGATTCAAAAATGAAAAACTTTAAGCAAATCATAAGATATTCCAGAAATAAATTGATCTTTTTTTAGTATAATATCTGTATTACTTGAATAATGGTGCTTTTATATACTGTCATTTAGGGGATATTAAAAAGTTCGGCGATAGGTACTGACAATTTTGAAGTTTGGTGTAATTAGCTAATTATAAATAGAGTTACCATTGTTTCGTATATTATTAAAATTGAAATTATTCATTACTTTTTACATTTATCTAACTGATTTTAAATATAATATATATCACGTAGGTGTGCCTTAATGGTCAAGTCCATTTTAACTTAATACACATTGATTGATACTTTAATTTACTTAAAACTTTCATTCGGTGTGATAATAATTAAGATATTTTATAAAATGTGTTATACATTTATAATAGTATAAAAACCATCAATAATAATTAAAAACAAAAAAACGATCTGTACCATGGTGATCAGTGATCACGTAAGCGGAACTTACTGTGCAATATATTATGCATATAATTTATACACGTGCTCGTATCGTATATTATAATTTTGTTGTATTATATAGTGTATCGCCGTTATTCGTCCCCATATATATATATACATATAGTTACACTCGTATACGGCTATAATATAATAATAATACGTCTTATTGTACGCGTCGTATACCTAAGTAGTACAGTGACTTATGTGCTTCCATTATTCATCATCAGGGCACCACGTAGGAGTGGAGAGTCGTATATAAATACCTGTACAACACACACACACACACACACACATGTACATATAAATGTTGACCCCGCGCGTATTATTGTAAATTACGCTCGATGGAGATAATATGCGTGCGCGGTTTTTTTTTCTTTTCGTCGTGCCCGCGCTGACATTTCACGAGAAAAAAAATTATACCTATATACGCGCGTATATACAGCTAGGTGACTGCTGAAATATATATATATAATAATATATACGATACAATAATAATATTATGTTGTATTATATTATATATTATTATACATATATAGCGAACGATATTGTATTATATATGCGTCCCGCTCGCGCGCATATGCAGCACTCGGCGGCGATAAATCGCCCGACCAGTTGTAAATCATCGCGCGCGTACATATATACCTATTCCTGCCTCCTACATGTATTCGACTGCACGCGCGCGAACCGACTTTTTATCCGTCTTTATAATAATAATAATAATAATAATGCGATGATATTATTATAACTTGCACGCATTCTTTAATTGGACCGATTCATCGGGCGACGCGTATAATGGGATCAAATAGCAACGGTAATATCGACCTTTATACTCAGGTACTGTGGTATACGTGAGTCTCTGCTGAGGCGCGCGAGTGACCCCTTCGGAAAAAACGCCACCTACGCCTCCCTAATTTTTTTCTAAATTTTTTTTCACGAAAACTCGACTGTGAAACGAATAAACAAATATATAATAATAAACCCGTCCGACGACCCCGCTCGCGGTGTACAACGTTAATGGCGGAGGCGGTTGGACCACGGCGCGCAAGGGGGGCGCGTCCATCGCCGTTATATTATAATATATTAAATTATACATATATATATATATATATATATACGTGTATTATGTGTTCGTACGTTACACCGCAGTCCGCGGCGACGCGACGGCGTGTCGGGCCCGTCCCCCTTCGACGACGACGGCCTTCATGAAGACATTACTCTTTACACACGCCGCGTGTATCATAATATTGTGTACGAATATATTATAATATATACCTATAGGTACGAAGCGCGAGTATAATCATCGTCGGTCGTAAAACGAGAAAAGCGGATGAAAAAAAAATAAATACGAATAAAATCGTGACGAAAACTATATAATAATATAACGTGGAGTCTGCGGCGATGCTGGGTCTCCGCGGGTCGTGGTGTAGGAGGGAAAAACGCCAGACCGGGAGAACCGCGGCGTATATAATATGTAATTGCATATTATACAGCGATCGCGCCGAAAAGAAAAAGAGCTGGTAATACCTATATGATATGGGTGGGTTAGATATTATACTATAATACACGTGGTGGGCGGGCGGGAGAGAGAAAACAAAATTATACCGAAATGAATAACGATATCACGTATATATATATGTACATTATAGTCTCACCGCCACATCGATCCCGTTCTCGCGATTGGTTCGTCCGCGTTGATAATTTCATTTTGTCCGCTATATACGATACAGTCGATATACACGTCGCACTGCATACATATTATATCTACACAATCGCGTTGTAACAGCTATACCTGCACGTTGAAGTATGAAGTACACTCTACTACGTACAGGAGGTGTAATTAGCTGACGATAATATTCCATTCTATGTGTGAGTAAGACTCGGTGACTGATTCCATTTGTTACAGTTCTGTTACAGTCTATAATCTATATGTACCGTAATAAATATATTAATATTATTTGTCCAATCATTTTCATAGGGTTGCGCGTCAATTCTTTGCCGGTTCCCATTAGAACCCTTTGAGGGAATTTCTCCGAAATCGACTAGGAAACTTATTAATCGCTAACTTAAGACCACGTGAGGCCCAATTCTTTTGCGAATAAGTATGACTTAAACGAGAGCCCGTCATATAATTATAAAAACAGGGTAACAGGATGCAATATTATCATTTAACGCACAAGTCGACAACTATTGATGTATAGAATGAACGGGCGAAGGCCGTCATAATCAGATGATATAGCAAAAATCCTGACCGCGTAAGAGTGCCAATGAGAATTAATGAAATAACATTTTTTTTACGAACGAAATTCTTCGATTGATGTGTTCTGCGGTTTCTCTGGTCATCACGAAGACTTATAATTAAATATCAAGACGAATAATTCAAATTTGTTGTACCTTTTCGAAGATATTAGGTTTGTACATTTTTAAGTATTTAAAAAATCATAAGACTAATAATAATTGTATACACACGGACTACGACTATAAAACTAACAGGGGGGTGACAGTCATCGCTAAGGTAAAACAGCGAATATATTAATCGGGCGACGCCGTCGAGTCTACCAGCTCGTGTAATCACATAAACTGATAACGTGATCGCGAGATGAGACCATAAACCAACACGGACGAGAGATAGAGAAGGAGATGATGATGTTATTATTGTTATATATATATTGTTATTATTATATTACCTACACCGTGTACCGCATCGCCGTGAGTCGTGACGTCACCACGCGCGTCTCACTCCGGTCCGCGTCGTAGTCGCACACTTGGGTGGTCCGTCGTGGCGTGGCTGCGGTAACCGCGCGCGCGCGCTGCCTCAGTCGACGATTCGGTTTTGTGGTGCGATGTGCGCGTCGTGCTCGTCGTTCTCCCGTCCTGGTCGCCGTCGCCGCCGCCGCCGTCGCCGTCGAGTAACAGCCGTACCTAAGTCCGCGAGATCGCCGCCATCGCTTAAGGAGTACACCCGCGACAACCGCCGTCCATTAAATACCTTTATCAAATAGCAGTATACAACGCACGATCGTATAGTTCGGCCTTCGTGCAAATAGCTACAAAGTGACGTACACCATGCATCCACAGGTTCGTAGTCCAAAAGAGATGATGTAGAGGGTATGTCGATTCGGGCGGTGGAGGGGAGAGCCGAGTCCGAAAGTTTTTTCCGAGTCAGTCTTCAAACGAAATAGTATATTATTATTATAGTCCTGCAGTCTATTATAATAGGTGTAGCTATCGTATCATATTATATATTATTATGCCTATTGCCTATATACCAACAACCAACATTCTAGTATTGTACCGTGATTGCAACATGTTTACATGATCCACCTGTTATTGTTGTCAAGCTGAAAATAAGTATGTACAATAATATTTTTCTCACTGCTGCCGCAGTTGTTCATAGTGGTCGGTGATGACATATTCTGTTATAGTTTATAGGACGACGGTTTTTTAAACAATTCAAATTGTTTCGGATGTGATTTGTATAGACATAAAAAAATGACTTTAATAGCGAGGAACTATTGTAGAAATTGACAAAAAAAGATCTGGTTCGTCAATAGTTTTTTTTTTAATTTCTTATTTGGACGATAAAATTGTTCTCCGTCGACCCGAATAAAACGACACTATAATTGCGGCAGATATATTGTAATCATAAATATATCTCGTATAAGGCCTGGACACCGTCCAATGACGACTACGGCGGCGTTGTTTTTCTGTCAGAATTATGTCCGCCGTTAAAAACTGGTGTTTTTATTAACTCTTTACGTCATCAGAGACAAGTGATAAAATATATTTTCAAGTTTCTCGCGCTTCATCGGCCATGTACGAAACTTGGCTACAACCAAGAAAGTTACCGTCGTGATATTACAACGATTTTATGTGTCAGTTTGTACATTACCACCAACCCCCAATAAAGTATATTTTATTCGCGTTCACGTCCTTTTTGACCGGTCCGCATAAAGTATCGCATACAAGAGAAACATTTATATATGTATATATTACAAAATGCGAGTTGTTGAATGTAGGTACACCTGATTTTATTTTATTTTTTTTTAGTGTGTAATTCTCACAGGGTATAAATATTTCTATAAAGACTCGGCAAAAGGGAGAATAATATAATAATAATATAATATAATGTGGACGTCGAGAGAGAACAAGTCTCAATACATCTGTATAGAAGGGCAGAATGGGGGTGGGGAACAAAAAAAAAAAAGGACGGCGAGAATTCAAAATTCAACGTCCTGCTGTTCGGTTCTAAGAAATTCACGGCCAGTTGCATTCCATCACTGGCATTATTATATCGAAATGTTTATCTGTGATCTAACAAATTGAACACATGCCTAAACCACCACCGATCATGCTTCGTCGTCGGTCGTCCGGTGCAATGATAAAGAGGAAACGGTGCGTGGTTTTTTTTACTTTGAAATTTTTTTTGTCTTTCGAATCCAATAGTTCTAGTTTGTTCGATTATTCAATTTGCCGCCGCACAGTAATAATAATAGAAAAAAAAATAAATAAATAAAAGGAAAAAATTAACATGTCTGAAACGCTCGGCCGTAGAACTGTATGATAAATACAGTATATAATCGTATAGTGTCGCTGCTGCCGTGTATAGGTATGTGACGGTGAGGTGAGAGGAGGATACGACGGGAAAGAAAAAAAAATATCGCTGAGGATTTATAATAATAAATGAACACTACTATATTATTATTATGAGTCGTGTATTTGAATAACGCAGAGGAATTAATGAATAATGGCCCATGGTTCGTCCAATCCTTATGGTCACGAACTCGTAACGTTAAAGAATTATAATTGAAAGATTAAATAGCCGGTGTGTAGGTACTATTTCAGTTTCAGTTGCAATATAATTGTACTGTTTATATAATTTACCTTTCAATACATACTATCGACTGTAATAATAAATAATTACTACCTATTATCACCATAAAATTATGACTTTATAATGTCCGTATTTTAATTATAACGATGCGCGATGCCACGAACAAGCAAAACGGAAGCTATACATACGCTAAAAAGCGCGTCTTCATCTTCGTAATTGATATTACGAAGTAGTCTCGTATAGCGTTATGTACATAAGTGTTGTATACAGAGTGGTTCTTTTATTGTGAATCAGTCAATTACTTAATGCATTTTAAATTTTTATTTAATTTACCTAGTTATATATAATGTATAATACCGTCTTATACATTTTATTACAACTATTATCAGTTTGTTTCCTAAAATTTAAAATTCATTCGTTTTGCCTAGGACATTTTCTGGTGTACGATAAAAAAAAATCATTATGCACCTCATGTATATAATATTATACATAGTTGGCAACGTGCTATACCCGCTGCAACCATGACGAAGAACGCACGAGAAAATAAATAAAATATTACGATGAAAAGCCTCTCCCGGAAATAGTTTACAGGATGCCAATCGTATATACATTTAAATACGAGTGTGTATCGGTATATATAAAATATAATATGTTCCTCTATGTGTAGAGGTATATAATACGCCACCGCCGCCGACATCTGAAAATAGTGTCGTAAATCAACAGCTCGCTCTCGCCGCCGCCGCACATGGCCCCGGCTATCGTCGTTAAAATAAAACTCTCTTTTCGAAAAGGACAACACCGACTTGTCCGGGAATTTTTACAGCACCACCGACAGTGCTCCTTCTGCCTGCCACTCTTGCTGCTTCTCGTATTATCCATGATATTATATATAGGTTGTCAGCCGACACGATTCGTTTAGCGCCGAACACGTTTTTTGATATACAACAACTGTGCGTCGGTTCTCATTTCTCGTTTTTATTTTTACGAATCCGCTCTGAGATGATGAGCCACAACAGACGTCGACCAAAACACCGCTTGAATTTTACCATAAAACGTACCTATATAATATTTAGTTACCGCCACCACCCGTCACCAGACGACCATTACGAATCGTCACTGTCATCATAATATCCTTACGTTCCGCGCATATACGTTTAGATATTCCCACGTCTAAACAAATAACACCACTGTTATAATATTCTGATAATAGTATGAAGGCTTTTGGAATATTGTTTTGTGGCGATAACGACAATGGCAGTGGTAGTGGTGAGAGAACAATTTTTAACGTGAACATTTTAGTAAATTAGATACATACGACGTAGCTTAATAATAATATAATATAAAACCAATATTTGTTTATCATAATTGATATTTATGAACTCATAATTTGTATATAAGTTTAAACCTTTAATTTGTAGTAGCTAAAAATTAATTACTTTTCCGTGTTATTTATACTATTTTTTTTAAAATCTTTATCGATCGTCTCAAGTTTCTTTATTTTTAAACAATAAACAAACGACTCGCATTGTGTGTTTGATAGTAATAATGTGTGTGGACTTTTATACGCAGTGCGTTTATTCGCTCGGCCTAATAAGTTGTTCTATTTTATTAAACACGGCGTGCGAATAGAGGTAATTGGCAACAGTTATTTTTTTATTCTTTGGCATTCGCAACAAACTCGCTGCTGTCACTAACAATAATAATAATTAGTATGAAAGCTGGGTTTACTTGGCTTCGACGTTCAGAATTAACATATTTTACGAGTTAGTACGTACGTGTCTTTGGCCCACAAGTTTGTCGAACAGCGCTTTTCGATTATGTTACGTTGTATACGTATAGGTTTTAAATAACCACCCGACACACGAATAGACACGACTCTTGCAGTGTATTAGGTGTCGTGTTTTATGGGGCCTGCAAAGTTTATGGTTTTGTTTAGCAAGCTGTTTATATTCGGTGGAGTCAATTCGGTAACCAGCCCATCCGGGGTCCCTGCACCAGTGATAATAATTTTACTGATATTCTATATATATTATAATATTATATGTACGTATATTTATAGCCATGTGTGTGTTTTGCTTGTTTACAGCTTAGTCGGGAGTTGCGGTGTTGGTGGATCAGGTGACTTAGTTCGGAGGGGGGCGGGTGGCGTCCTGCCGCCACACCATCCGCACCCCCATCCAGCCGATTTCCCCCATCCGCTTCGTTTCAACTGTATGGATATCTGTTCGTCGTTTGCAACAGTCGGTTCCCTGAGTAAGTAGAATAAACATAATAATAATGCCAAAATATAATATTATATTGATTTCCTCGAAACCTGTTCTGAAAAGTGAATACTAGGTAACGTCTGGACGATGCCTTAGCAAATTTGTTTTTTAAATACATTAAATTTCAGTATTTACACAATTTTTAAAACATTGATTATATTCCTTTCTTGATCTCCCTTGATTTAGTTTACTTTAATTATTATACTTGGCATCTTTATCGCTTGCCTTTTATTACGATATAGTGAAATTAAATCAATCAAATAATTACTTTATGATAGTAATAAATAGTAACAACGTGATTGAAAAAAATGCACACTGTTTTCAATTTCAAAAATATTTTCATAGTAGATCTAATTTTAGCATTCTTCTCAAATTTATCTTACCTTCTTTTCAACCATCAAACTCCAAACGTATATATATATTACTAAAGCCGTTATATTAACCATCATGAATCGTGATCAATAGGTTCGGGTCTGTGTAGCCCGCTGGCACAAAGCTTCTCGCGTCAAGGTAAGAAACGGGCGCTGTCCGTGTCACCGTCCCCGGACCTAGAGCTACATGGCAGGATTCGGTCATCGCCGAGTGCATTATACTCGGCCGCCGCAGCGTACGGCGCTTCGTGCTCTAGGAGTTCGAGCACGTCCGGTTCGTACGGCCACCTGAACCCGCTGGCGTTTACCATGCAACACCACCCATCCGTCATATCGCCCCAAGTCCAACAGTTGTTGCGATCCGCCAGTGGCTTGCATTTGCCGTGGCATAACGCCGCCGCCATGCCGTCCTCCGCTCACCATCCTTCGTACAACATTCATATGTTACCTGTACCCTCACAGGACTGCAGTTCACAGGCAAGTAGTTTCTATATTTATAAGACTATTTTTTTTTATTGCTATGTATCGTTATGTATAATGTTAAATGGTTATTAGATGTTGGCCAACGACATGTGCAAGATCAAACAGGAACGGTCCAAATCGAAATCGGCATCAGCTTCAAAGAAGTCTTCTCAAAAGCTCGTCGAAGACTCGAAACAAAACTCACCGGAATCCATTAGTGACCTTAAAGGGGAACCAGATTTTATCGAAACTAACTGCCACTGGAAGAACTGTAATCTAGAATACCAGACTCAGGCAGTATTAGTACAGGTACATATAATATTTATTGTCTTCATTACTATACAATATTATTTTCAACCCATAATAATAATTATTAATATTATAAATGTACGCCGATATTGAATTCATTAAAATGTATAATTGCTCGAAGCAAATTAAAATTAATTGCATAACCCAACGCCAGTCACACAACAACACCGGAATACTAATACGCTTACCGTTTTTCTTTTATATAATGATAATGCGATGACTTTATAATATTATTATGTTCTTGTGTTTTGCAGCACATCGTTAATGATCATATTCAGGCGAACAAAAAGTCATTTGTATGCCAGTGGCAGGATTGTTCTAGAGCTGAGAAGCCATTCAAAGCCCAATACATGCTTGTGGTACATATGCGAAGACACACCGGAGAGAAGCCACACAAATGCACGGTAATTGATTTATCTCTTAGTTTTGTTAACATAAGTCGATCGTACATGATAGTAACTGTCAGTTTTATATATATTATAATTAATTATTACGAAAAATCTAAACCTTAATATACTTTAATTATTAAAATGTGTTACTAATATACTAATTTGACCATTTATAAATATAATTATATACGTTTAACGTCAACGTGGTATTAAAAATCAACATTATGTGAATTTTACAGTTTGAAAATTGCACCAAAGCTTATTCGAGGTTGGAAAACCTAAAAACTCATCTCAGATCTCATACCGGCGAAAAGCCCTATACTTGTGAACATCCTGGTTGCAGTAAGGCCTTTAGCAATGCTTCCGATAGAGCGAAACATCAAAACCGCACTCATTCCAGCGAGGTAGTTATAATTTTAGTAAAAACCAATATACTATTCAATGTTTATGATTTTATTACTTATATTATGAGCGGGCTTAATTTACTGTAAAAATAATATATTATAATGTATATTGTATAACATAATACTATATACAAATAATACTTTTTCTATTTCAAAGTTTGTTTTGGTGAAATTGTATATTTATTTTGTATATAATATAATATGTTTAATTTGTGTATGCAATCAGTTGGGAAAATTGAATAGGTGAGATCGGGTTTACAGAACATCGTCAGCTGAAATAGTATTAACGAAAAAATTTGTATTTTTTAGAAACCTTACATATGTAAAGCTCCTGGATGTACAAAGCGTTACACCGATCCCAGTTCCTTGCGCAAACACGTCAAGACGGTTCACGGAGCTGATTTTTATGCGCATAAACGACATAAAGGCAATGGAAACGGCGACAACAGCCGTGGTGGAGGAAGCGGTGGTGGCGGGGGAGGTAGTGGCAACGGCCCGGGTGCCGACGACGCGTCACCGTATCGGAGCGATGAGATGCCGATGAGTGCCAAAACCGTTAGCGTGTCTAGTCCGAGCATAAAATCTGAAGTACGCACCTATAGCATTTCTAAAATAAATCGAATTTTAAAAGACCATTTGGGTTAATTTTAGTTTGATTTATTTATATAATTTGAATTCTCGTTTTCTTTCCCATAGGAAACAAATTCCCCTGGACAGCAACCTAGTCCTATGAGCGTTCCATATAGCAATAGAATGTTTCACGATGAGCCTATCAGTGACAGCAACCATAGTGCAGATGCTCTGGATGATAATTGGGTCGAAGACGGACAAGATGCCGACGTGAGTGTTTACTATACATCTTATATTACATCGGCAACCCCAAATTTAGTTTAAGCTAAATATAAAAAATTTAAATGATTGACAATTTATTTGATTTTTGTAGTTATTCGACTTTATCCCGATGCACTCTGAAGTCGGAATGGTTACTTCGGCACCTATGGTCCGAAGGATGCGACGGTTTGTACCACACGTAGGATTGAAACACGCTGCAGCCAGCGATTTATCGCCTATGCCCGATTTGAGTCCAGGACACGGAAGCACTTCCGGTATGCAAGAATTAAATAAGCAATTGACTGACATGAAAATGGTATCTAATCAAGATACTATACGGAGAGAAAGCACATTTAGTAACTACTGGAGCATGAAGTCTGAATACAGTCGCAGGAACAGTCAAGTAAGTATACAAATTTGATGCGAAAAATTGTTCGAGCATTATTGTTTAATAAATAACTTTTGATTTCTTTTAGGCGCCTTCCGAGCATCATAGGTTAAGTAACGCCTCATCCTTATACGATCCGATTTCTGTGGATTATTCACCTAGTCAAGCAAATACAGCCATGGGTCCTGATATCGATGTATGTACATAATATATGTTTATAATAGAAAACTTTCAAAAGCTATTTGACGTTTATATATTTTATTTAAATGTCGGTTTTCAGGAATTTACCGATAACGAAGAATGCAGGCAGTTGCCAGAAAGTGCCAAAATGTCGAGACCTCAAACTCGACAAGCTGGAGCCGTACATCACCCCAACTCTAATATTAACCTTGACGAGGTCGGCGAAGGTGAATCGCTGGAGAGCAAAATGGTCCTACCGGACGATTTTGATGACGTTATTAAAGACATGGTGAGTTATCATTATTGCGTTGGCGATAAAAATTAAAAACCAAAAATAATATTACGTGAGTAACAGTGTTGTAAACGGTTTTTGTTTAATTGTATTTTTTCAGATAAGCGAAAAAATAGAAGATTACGATCTCGGCTCATTTGACACAGAAAAAACCATCAACGAACTGACTGAATCCGCTCTGGAGCACATTCCCGCGCTGAACCCGATCATCGTCCAGGAAGCGACCAGCGGTCAAGCCTTGACCAATCCCGTGGCCCCCGTCGTTCCGCCAACCACTCCGAACGATAGGCCCAACAAAGTACCGCCAGCCAACAGCTACCGGAACATGCGCAGCAACAGTTTACCAGTCAACTGGCAGGGGCAGGAGCAGAGCCACGGACACGGCTTGCCCGGTGCGGCGTACAACCCTCAATTCCAGAACCAAAGGCCGTACCAGGCTAACCACCCGGCGACGTTGTTCGGTACCACGACCACCAACAACAACAGCAACAACAACAACTTTAACTTCGGGCCGACAATGCAGCAGAGGCAAAACGGTGGACGGTACTCGTACTCGTCCAACCAAGACTTTGTCAACTACAACCACAATTACGCCAACTTCAGGCACAACAGCGGGCAACAGTACCACCCATTGAAGAATAACAACAATCAACACTACCAGCTGAACAACAACAACAACAACAATAACAACAACAATAGTAGCAACAGCAACAGCAATAGCAACAACAATAACAACGGTCTGCAGTTCCACGGGCAAGGCAACGAAAATGCGTACTACGACGAAAACAGCGCCACCACCCCAAACGCGTATCAGAGATGTCAGAGGACCACCGCGGGCAACGGAGGACAACAAGCCGCGGCTGTGGGACAAGCGGCCGCCACGCACGGCATGCAGCCGTATAGTCACGGCTATTACAACGGTGGCTGCAACAACCAGCAGTGCAGTCAACAGCAGTGCGGCCAACAGCACAACAACAATTACTATAACAGTGGTTATCATCAGAACAACGGCGGAAAATTCAATAACTGCTACTCGAGGCCGAACAATCATCACCAACAGCTTAGTCAGCAGGCCCATCAGCAGCAGCAGCAACAGCAGCAACAGCAGCAGCAGCAGCAGCAGCAACAGTATTATACAGATTTGGATCGGAAACAGGATACCGGAACGACGGTGGCTGCGGGTCCGATGGAAGAATCCTCACCCTTCCGGCCCGCACCAGAACCCCAAGAGTTCGACAGCAGCAACAACATGGTGCTTAAGGACATGTCCACGTCATTAAGTTCACTGTATGACGAAAACACCTTTTTCCAAATGTCCACCGTGTTCTCCGAATCATAACCACCTTACGAATTTATTGTATAGAATTTAAAACTATAGTTACCACTCGGTTTTAGCGTGTTTTGTAAGTGCTCTCCTCCCTCCCAATAAAGTGTTGATGATTTGTATTTATAATTTTTATACATTTTTTTTTTTTTTTTTTTACTGTAAAACTGGTCATTAATGATAAATGTTTGTTAGATTTAAGATGGATGCATTTTTAAATTAGTGCATTTATTCTACATCATGTAAAACGTAGATTTCAAAAAGTAAAAAGAAATAATTATAAATCCGTTGGATTTGATTTGTGTGTATATTGGAAATGTTATAATTCATAATTTTATTTATTTAAATGTAAGTATGTAGTAAACATAAAATTTTTATTGTTATAAATGTGATCTTCATTTTAAGACTTTTATTTATTTTTTTTTGTTAAAATGAAATCATAACTTTCTTGTATGTTTGATTTAAGATGGTACATTTTTTTAATTAAAAAAAAAGTTATATTTAATACTTATTTGTATTTGAAGTACATTTTTATTTATTTAAATCTGGTGACAATATATTTGAGCGTGTAATATATTTGAGTACGGGTCTTGAGAAACTATTAGAATATGTCTAAAAGGATGAATAATATAAGTGGGTAAAAATAGTATATATTGTAACATTACAGAAATAAAAGTTAATAATACGACGAAATAACGTTATAACGTAATGACGCAATTAATTTATTAGTAATAAATATAATAAAATATAATTAATAATATAAAAATTAAAATATCAATGTACAATATGTCGTCAATATTACAGTGTACGGTTTAGTATACATTTTATATATGTGTGACAATTTAATAACATTTTATATTACAAATTATAATTATACATTGCAAATTTCCTCACCACCTTAGCACATAATAAATGTCGATATTAAATCAACCTTAATGTTGCATGAGGTATTGCATGTGGCGCGTTTTTTTTATTGTGGTTTCCCCGAGTATAAACTTTAGGCCTAATCCACACAGAGGATAATCGGTAAACTGCCGGTCAGCTATAATAAGAGGAATTGTCCCGATTTATCGTGTTATACATATTGTTTTAAGTTAAGATGATAATGATTAGAATACATTTTTGATTTAATAAAATAGTATCTCTCATGTGACCGAAAATCTCCCATCATCCTCATTGGCAGTGCTGAATTCAAGACGTGTGTGATATTAATGATGATCCGATAAACGGTAATCATTATTCATTGTTATACATCTGATTATTATGCGAATTTATAAAAAAAAATATGCTCCGCAGTTAAAGTGTTATATTGTTAAGTAATTTCGTTCATTTTGATATATTATTGTCTACTGAATTCAACACTGTACATAATAATAAACCTGAAAATAAACATAATTAATATTATAATACTATAACTATACGTAAAGTGGTTAGTTTTAACTTACAGATTAGTTATATTACACTGATAAATTAAACTTACCTGAATATCACCGCTTTTATTTTAATAATTAACATAATATTTTTCACGTATTATTCATCCATTAAATATATATTAAATCTCGTTTTCCTTTCTTGAATATCAATGACTTAGGTAATATTATAAAACGCCGTCACAAGAATACTCCGAATATGTCCGATCGCAAAGTGTTCTTGAAAAATTATTCACTAATAATAAATATTACAATTTAGAATGAAAACGTTTAAAATTAAAATTAATTTGTTTAAAAAACAGAACTATTAAAAAAAAACTTATAGTGTACTAAAAACGAAAACAATAAACTGATTCAATAATTGAAGTATAAAACAATATAAATTCTAAAGTTTGTTTTCAAATATCTTTACTGACTGACGATTTACATAATAATCGTGAAATAAATATTATTTTTAAATATTATTATTATATTTATTATTCTAATTGTCGGCTTATTAAGCCAGCATAGTAATATGATTAAACAAATTATTACTATCTAGCCAACATACTCATTATATTACCATAATATAATTTATATCCCAATAATTATAAAAATAAAAATACATTAAATTGTGTAGTACAGTACTATACAGTTATTATGTTTATTAGATTTATTTATTTATAATATAAGCATTTTGTTAAAAATATGTAATTTCCTAAAAAAAATGTAATTAAAATATATTATAAACTCCATCATACACAATGAATTCAAGTAGGTATAGTAGGTATAGCACTAATCTTCCGCAGTAGTATTTAAGTTCTATTAGCTTTTACGATCCACCTCTATTGTACTCGGTGAGCAATAATAGCGGTAAAGGGTTATACTTCAAGTTCACTCACTGACATCAACTATTAGTAACACGGCAGAAGATAACCATACTGACGTGAAACTGACACTCTGATCTGTTACAGTACTTTTTAAGGTTGAGGTGCCTACATTAGTTGAAATATTATGGTTGTAGAAACGGCGCTAAATAGCAGGAGAATTCACCATGCTTATAAAGGGAAGGGATCACAACGATGGAAGTGACGCCTTACTTAGTTAAATACAATCCCTCAAGTCTAAGATTGGCTGTTCATGGACGCGATCTAGGACAAATGGACGTAGCCGTTTGGACGTCAAAAAAAAATATATAAATCAGTAAATATAAGACATTTATATTTATTAACATAAGTCAAAAATGAATATAAAATATTTAATACGCAAATTTTCATTATATAAAATATTAAAATTAAAAATATATCTAAAACAAAATTTAATGTTTTATTATAATAGGTACGACAATAATTAAAATACAATATCAAAAAAAGTTATTTATATTTATTATATTTATTTTAGTAGGCATATGTAAAAATGTATATATAAAATATATAAAAAAATTATTTATCGTTAAAATATCTAAAAAAATGTAAAAATGTCAAATATAGTTATTTATATTACTTATCCTATGCAATAATATAAAAAAATGATCAAAATATTATTTTAATGCAGAGAAATATTTTGAACGATTCTGCGTAAAAATATTTTAGTTCTAGTGTCTTACATTTGAACAATTTTTAAGTTAAATTAATATATTTTAATGATGATCTATTATAATATTATTTATTTTATTTATACATTTTTTTACGTCTAAACGGCTACCTCCATTTGTCACTATTCGTCATTGACGACCTGGAAAGTTTAGCACCGAACTTCCCAGCTAATGACTAGGCTATATAGTTAAAATAAGATCTATGGTTGTAGGTGTCAACCATTAAATACCCAAGTGTACTACTAGCTGAAGAATATTGTCAATAAACAATAATTAATAAATTTAAATAATTGCGTAAAATTTTACATATAAATTTAACTTTTAAGTAACTATTATGTTTCACTTTTCACTTTTTTAAATTACCTAAGGGAAAGTTTAATTTAAATTTTCAGCATAACAATATAATACAATAAATTATGATAACACGGCGTTCTAGATAGGCATTTTAGCTACTCCACGGTTCAATTTTAGGGTATTTCCTTGCCACAAACCCACTCTAGTAAAAAAATTGATGAAACGCACAAACTAATAAGTACCTTTATAATTTGTATTTTAAATTTTAAAATTTTAAAATAATAAAATAATTATCAATTGCTACAATGCAACGGTTTACGATTTTGAAATGTTTAGAGAAGTTTACCAACCCATTAACCGGTGAGACGACCATTTGCTCCATCATGGTCGCCTGTCTATACAGTCTCAGCGACTGCACATATCGTAGGTTTACTGCCTGTACTGCTTGCTTCGCTACATCGCTTCTATTTGAAAAATGACATATCCAGAATAATTTAGGTAACGTGCGGCTGTGAAAAAATATATTTTTTTATCCAGGGGTCTTTTAAAGTTGGAAATAGAAGCATTTTTCTACTTCATAACATATGAAAAAAGGAACACATCATTGTGAAATTAATACATACGTATGTAGCGGCGTTTTATTGATCTAAATATTGAGGTAAATAACTTCTAGTAAATAAAATTTTTAGTCCAATAAATAGTTAAAGTTTATTCTTAGGTTATTCTTCAAAATATTCTAAATGATTTTTAACTTATTGAAATAATAATTTCATGTTCAAAAACCATATAATTTAATAAAAAATCGTTCAAGTCTAAATAATTATTTTATTGATAAATATATTAAACTAATTTTTAATTTTGACTGGCGTAAAGAAATATACGCTTACTATGAAAGCTTAAGGCCTTTTTTAGGATAATATTAAAATAGATTTTCGTTAGTCATTTTCAACAGATATGTGGATACATATACCTTTATCAGTACATCGACGGAAGTTAATACACGTGGTTATTCCACACCATGACGTATTAACAATAATTTAACATATACTTGTTTTGGTACTTAAAATTTTATGGTCATTCATAATCATATCGATTGCTGTCATTTAATAAATTTTGTTATGTTATCCGTCAAGAACTAAATTGAAGGATTCGACAGAGCGAATAGTGTCAAAGACGAACGTTATTGTGCTAATACATTTTGAAACTTAATAAAAAGTTTAAAAATAGGTATTTTAATATTATGTTATCCGTGTAGAGTAGTTGTATCAGGCGCCCAGTTGTTCTAACTCGTTCTTTTCGTATTCGCGTAATGAGCGTCTTTTGAAAGCCTTACGTATACGGTTGTTTTGTAGTTTGTGTTTGTAGCAGTCGCGATCGCGGTAAAGAGTACGACCGCCGACGAAAATCCTCCGGACGTTTTTCTTCGTTCTTTTAATTTTCGCTCCTTGGGTCGCAAATGCCGATCGAAGTATTCTTATGGTTTTCTCCATTTTATAAAAAATAAATTACTCATGAATAATAAATCTTCAAAACAAAAGAATACAGATTTATATATTTATGTATAGGTACTTATTGATAATGAGTATATAAATTCTCAATATTCTTGAAAAACAGTGGTGATGATAAGTGTACCACCGCCTTCTTGACAAAATCCTAAATACGCCACTGGGATAACTGTTACACTCCAGAAACTTAATTAATTTACATAATATAAATTTTACCACACAAAAGTTTTACATATTATTTAATATATTTGTCTGCACTTATTTTCTATATAATATGTATAATACTATAAGTGAAAAATAATATAATACTTAAAATTACCAAATTTATTTCCTTCCGTGATGTAAAATGTTTTAAAAAGAAAAATATCCCAATGTTGACAGCAGTATCAATGTTTTAAAAACCTCTGCATTATTTTGTGTACAAAAACATAAAGTATAATTGTCATATATACGTATAGTCATAATATAGTAGTGAGAGCAAATTTTTTTAAATATTTATTTTATCATTAATTAAGTACAGGTCATATTCCTTTATTTAATATAAATTATATAAAATACACTGTGTACGTTTCTCAAATGTACATTTGAATGTCGGTAATAAATATTAAATTTTATTTAAACATTACGTTTTAATTAATCGTATATACGTTCACGTAAAACCGTGAATAATCCCTATATTAACACGGGTTAAAGTAGCAATCTTAGCTTACTCAGCGCCACCTTTAGCCGTTTAATCGTGCGACTCATTTCGCGGTACGTTTTTTCATGCAGGCAGTTGTTCGAGTTTGGTCTCTTTATTCTAGTCTTCATGATTATTATTATTGTTATCGTTCGTGTATGACTTATTATTATTATAACACAGTAATTAGCAGTAATTAGCCAATTAGGAATTGGCTATTTTTCCCTTCGATATTTCAACGTATAATTTGTACACGACTATTTGAAAGAACGTTATTAATAACATGAACTCGTAAAACATACAACGATAAAATATACAATTACATAACCATATAACCTAATATAAAAGTTGCTAAAAATACTATGTGATATATTTTTAATAATGATTAAATATTTAAATGTAAAGAAAAATGTAAATGCATGCAATCACGTATCTCTGAATTCTGATTGTTGTGATCTAGAAGTCGTAAATTTTTTAACGATTTTATAAGTCGTTAATTTTTAATAATTGATTTATATACTCATAAATAAAAAATAAAACAATAATTCATTGTTTAAATATGATTTTCAATTTATTCATATTTTAATAACAAATCAAGGTATAT
This sequence comes from Rhopalosiphum padi, assembly GCF_020882245.1. NCBI lineage: Eukaryota > Metazoa > Arthropoda > Insecta > Hemiptera > Aphididae > Rhopalosiphum > Rhopalosiphum padi. Next base: position 1,195,996 of record NC_083598.1, on the reverse strand, counting down.
ATAATTGATATAAATAAAAAAAAATCAATTATCTTTAAACAAAAAAGCTTGCCTAAAGGGCTAACAACATTATACATTTTGATTATAAAAAAAGTTTAAACAAATGAAACAAAAAATTATTTTCAGAAAAAAATTTGCCATATGGGCTAACATTAGATTTAATAAATTTTGATAAATAAAACAGTGTACAAAATGCTGGCTTAAACAATTTTGATAGGTAGCACAATGCAATTAATGAGATGAAAAATGATCCGGAAAAAAAAAATTGCCATATGGGCTAACAGTAAATACATTTTATAAATGTAAAAAAAATGAAAAAAAAAATGAAATTTTGAACAACAATAACAAGGTTAGGTAATAACAAGAAAACAAAAAAGTAAAAAAAAAACATTGGCAGAACGACACGAAACTAGGCGGGGGGGGGGGAATACGAGATGGCGATTTTGGTGCAAAAAAAGCAATGTATTAAAGGCTACTGGTCACCTCCACAACGTTTTCCGACCGGCCCACGAACAGACGAGTGACACGAGATCGTTTCGCTCGGACGCACGACACGATGACCACTAGAGACGGCAAGACGAGGAGGCCCGACAGCTTCGGCCGCGGGAGCGATGGTTGACGGCGAGCGGCTAGTGCGCGATGTGGTGCGCGCGTCAGACGGCGGTGCAGACGACGGACTCTTGGACGAGCGACGGAGACAAAAACGGCACGAGACGAGCAAGGATTTGAGCCTGCGGAATCGGCGGCCATCGCCGGATGGACACGACCCGGCCGGCTGCGGTTCGCCTCGAGATGAAAAAGAGAGTGATGCTCTCCCCCTCGCCACTGACGTGTCCCGTAGTCGGCCGCGTCTGTCATCCGCCGATGTACCAGCCGGAGTCGCGCGCCGCCGGACCCTGTGAAACGCACGGTTTCCACGGGTCCGGCGCCGCTGACGTCCGTGTTCCTAGCTCAAAACAATGGTTATCGTCACTCACCCCGTGCCAAAAAGTCTGCGTCGCCTCCGCCGTGACGAGTCCGTCGCCTGCGCCGCCGTCTGATGCATATACATGGGGTACCTCCGGGGCGGGATCGTTGCCCGCGTCGGTACCGCTAGCCGATCGTCGTCGTCAACGTCCACCATCGTTCCGCACACGAACCAAAAGCTGCCGAGCGCCCGCCAAACCGCCGTAGCGATCGACCGCATCGGCGACCGAACTAGCGACGCCCGCGACACCCGCCTGTCCGCGAGTGGTCGGAAAACGTGCTCGGGCGACATACCGCCGCGCACCGTCCGTGCTCTGTCTCGCATCCCCCTCGCCCCCCTTACCTAATTTCGTGACCGCCGTCCTCCGATGTCTTCGGTGATGGTGGGGGAGGGGGTGTTGTCTGCGGACGCCTTATCATCGCACCCAAGCAGCCGCACAAATGCTTTGCCGGGTGCGGGTCCGGCTCACCTGCCAGAACACCCACCCGTATCCTCCCCCTAACCTGACCGGAACGTCTTCGGCGACCATGTGGACAACCAATGGGAGTTGGCCATTTCCTTGGCTGACCAACTCCACCACTGATTCCGCAGTGGTCTCAAAAAAATATTTGGTTCATTGCCGAGAACCCGGCGATCATCAATGTAAAACCTAAAATAAAAGTGTTATTCGTGATTTAAACTAATAATATTGTGACGTTTAAAATCTAATGAATTTATTCAATGAAAACTAAAAAGAATAATAACTCACCAAAACCGAAACAATACACTCTAGCCGCAAATAACATTTCTGTTTTTATACTATTGAATGCGTTCTGAATTATGCGGCGTAGATCCATTTTAAGGACTTCGAAATAATACTGAACTCGAAAAATATATCGTCCGATTCTGTCGCCGAGAATTTCAAAATCTCCCAGACGACGAAAATAATATCGTTGTTTATATTACTAGCCAATTAGATATTTTTAAATATCTATCGATTTGTACTAGGTAGGTATAACTGTTATTCATACTTTTAGGTGGTCTTTTTTACGGTTTTTTTTTATTTCATTTTATAATTTAACTCACTACTCATTAATTGTTTTTAATAATTGAACATGATAATACAATGGTGAACTAGCGTTACATGTTTTTTTACGGCGACTAACAATAATATTTTTCAATATAAAAACCCCCGAAATAAAAATAGCAAAATGAATTGTGTGAAATGCATATATAGTATCTTCCAGTAAAATAAATGGTAGTTTATATCGATGGCTAAGAGGCCAAAAGTTAAATGTCACAAACTCTAAATTTTACAGGAGAGCAGTTTTTAGATTTTAAATTATTCCACATCAAATTATTTCTGTTGTAGATTTTTGTTTTTCGATGTGGCAACTCATTTATTTGTGAAATATTCTATAGATTACATAAATTATTACTTTTTAGTCTTAAATAATTTTTTTAATGTAAAAATAATGTTTCTTTTAAACTTAAATGGGACTTGTTATAAATGGCAATTATAATATATTTTTACCATGGACATACAATGTTTTGATGGACATATTAAAAACTGTTAATTTAATAAAAACTCTTATTAATTAATAATATTAATAGTTAAAATGTACTTAAAACTAATTTTTTTGATATACTAAATTAAATATATATATATATATATATATATATATATATATATATAATTGTCGTAAAAAGGTTAAAAAATGAAAAAAAATATAAAAAATATGTATTTGTTGTGAAAAATAAGAAGTAGTTAGTTTTCATTAAATGTTTAGACAAATAAAACCAGTTCTTTAATGTTATTTTATGCTAACTAAATACATCACATTTTAAATGTAAGAAATATAAATATAGTTTCATACATAATATACATAATCATAGTTAAAATTTATTGACAAATTCTAAAAAAAAAATATTTTTATTTATTAATTCTGTGAAAGTGTAATAATAACATACAAATAAAAAATTTAAAAAGTATAATTTTTTTTTTCATTAAAATACAAAACAAAATTTTGTTGACGAATAAAAATAAAAAATAAAAAGTATACTTCATCTTTAATTATCAAAAATGTATGTTAACAAAAAAAAAAAAAAACAAGGTACCTAATCTAAGATATCAAACCAAAGTTGAATTAATGTTTAAAATGTATAATATATAATAATATATAAATAAAACAATTAATAATAATACCTATTATTATTTATTATATTGTATTTTAATTAATTGTATCGACTATAAAGTATTAATCAATTAAAATAAAAAAGAAGAAACTCATAAGACTGGAGACACAACAACAATAAAATATTACACGAGCGTCACACGTTAAATAATAATAATATTAAAATTTTACTTAAAATAATAATATTATTACAACGTATCGACGTATCATCAGTGTTTAAAACGGCATAAATAGTTCTTCTAAAAAATAATACGTCCGAACATATTCATTTCTTATAAATAGATTAACAAATTTAATATTATCTAAAACATTACAAGTCCAAATTTGAATGAATTGTTTTTGACAAAAGTAACAAATCCGGACTTGTTATATTTGTCCGCTTAATATTTAGACCAGGGTAAAATATTTATTGTATGTCTCATTAATTTAGGACTTGTTATACGTGTGCACTAAAAAAACCTAACTTGCGCTAAAATCACAAAAATTAAAGTATAAATAAAACATGTTTTAATTACAATATTGAGTTATAGTGTTTTACCAAATCAAAAAGACGACCCATATTAACCCAATAGAATTATAAAACGATTTTAAGAAAAATTGGACATACAACTTTTGGCCTCTTAGCCATCGATATAATATATGTATTACAATATGACTGCAAGAGGCACTAAATTCAGTTAAAGAAAATAAATATTATTTTACGCAATTGTATTTTGGCTATAATTCCGCTCGATAGATTGGTAACGTAGGTACTATATAATACTATCACGACGACACGTATGTTTGGTCGTCGTTGTTGTTTGTTTAATATCAATGTTTTATAATGATTTTTAATTTACTAATCTAATACGTATATTATATCTATATAATATTGCGTATATGTTTTGAACATTTTGTACTTGTTTTGTTTTTTCTATCCATTTAAAAATGCTTATAATGTATACAACTGCGGTGATGATAATAATTATATAATAATATGTATAATAATTCATAAGAGCTATTAATTCAACATAAATATTATTTTGTTTTGAATCAACCACCTATTATATTGTTTATTTCGTTTTGGGATGTCAACATTTTTACACTACTGATGTCTCGTATTATTTTATATAGTCGGGTAATAATATACATCGTAGGTGGAGGATATCACTATAATACCGCAACAGACCACCATCGCTCAACTTTCCGCCGGTTCGTGTAATTTACGAGCGATTACGACCCTCAAAAGGCGTTTGCCTTCACCACGGTACCAGTATACCACGATATTCAATCGACGCACTTTTACTTAAAGCTATATTACATCGCGATAAAGTATTATGATTTGTGTTTGCAGGTTTCGTTCGGAAGCTTTGGCTGAACACAAATGTTTACAAAACTATCTATTCCGGCACGCACAACGGATATAATTAGTTTCTCGGTATACATATTATATGTATGTGTCGGTTTGAATTGTTTCGTCTGCAGGGATCAGACCAAGTGTCCATGATGATTCGAGATGATGTATAATAATATGGGTTTATACGTCTACGCTAGTGATGGGTCGAACTCTGATTTTTTAAATCGAACCGAACTTGAACCGAACTTTAAATTATTTTTTCGAACTCGAACCGAACCGAACCTTCATATTTTCTACCGAACCGAACCGAAACGAACCTAGAATCATTTTAAGTCGAACTCGAACTCGAACTCAATATTTTTTATCGTTATTATTATAAATGATACATAAGGTGCCTGTTACAGTTTATAACTTTCTATCGCCAATAGTCTAATTATTTCTAAAAAAGATTATCAATTTTTATTTTTTTTAAATAAATTTTGAAGAATTGTACAAATATTTGGTCTCTGAACTATCGTGGTCAGTAAGTCAGGTTCGACAAATATTTTCAAGTTCGATTTTCGAACAGTAAAAGATGTTTGATAGTTCGGTTCGAATTTTTTTCGTGCCGAGTTCGAATTTCGAATCGAACCGAACATCAAGCGTTCGGTTCGGTTCGGTTCGAGATTCGAACAGTTCGACCCATCACTAGTCTACGCATTTATGCCGGAAATCGTACTAGAAAATTAGTAAAAACGGTTACGCGAACAAATGCGTCGCTATACAGTGAAGGATAATAATTCCGCTTGGATCGAAACAAAGGCGACGATTTCATATGATAAAATTATATTATATTGCAGAATTCAAGCATATTATAAACACGAGCCACCCCGTGTGTGAAGGAAAGCGCATTTTTTTCTAGGTAACCTACCTTCTACAAGAATATATATATATATATATATAAGTCAATAAAACGTCATTCCACTTGTTTGTGCGTCATCGCCTTTACTCCGACGTACATCGCAACGGGCGTCGAACATTAGCGACGTTTAACCCCGTCCCTTCTCCTCCCATCACTGATCGCTCCGGTGAAGCGTTTTTCCGCCACGATCCATCGTTGCCACCCCGCGTCGAGCGCGTCGTCAACGTCAACCAGTTCTCTACGCACGCCCGTTTTTGCTGGTCGAAAACGCTTGCGCTCTCGTCTGGAGTTCGTTTTCCCTTCCGGTGTACGGATTCGTTTATGTTCGACCACCTTACTTCGCTCCGTACGACGCTATACGTGTTATTCGTCATCGTACCTGCGTTATTTCGGACGGTCCGACTTCGCGCGTGTCGGTGCGTTTTATTATACTATTATTGGCGTCGTCGTCGTCAACTTCGATCAGTGTTTCCCTAACTTTTTTACTGTCGATTTCGAGGTCTCAGTCGTCAGCGCTCTCCGGTGTAGTTTACAAGTCCCGTGTCGGCGCGGCGACTTGGACTGCGTTTTTCCCGTTCGTCCACCCGCCGTGGTTTTCGTTCGTTAATTTTGTGGGTGTCACGTGACCCCTATCCGTGGCCCTGCGGTGCGTTGGGTGCGCGCCGTGACTTGTGAGTGCCGCGTCAATTCCAAAGCTGCCAACTCGCCGTCCGGAGTTACGTCCGCCGTCCGTTGCCGTCTACGGGTTGGTACCAGTGCCGTAACATCGCCACCGGCGATCATCGGCTGTTGTCACCATCCAGATAATATATTTTATTTGTTTATATTCATAATATTGTATTTTATACGCACGGCGTAACCCTATTCGGCCGCCTGCGTCTCGTATTATGTATATTATTACTATTATTATTCCCAAACCGAGTAGGTTAATTGTTAAGATATGATCACATCCTCCTATTTATATTTTGGTGTATAATATTTTATTTTATAAAATAATAATTTGCTTCGTGCCCAAGCGCACACGCCTAATACGGTGTTACTCTTCTTATCGTAATTTTAAGTACCCGTGCCCCCATATCACATACTTACAATTTTACGTTTTCTTCACGTCCGCGATTATCGTGCGGCCAACTAGCGATATATGTTCAATAGCTCCATGACGGTGCGGAAACACCACTATTCATGTGAGTACTAAATTTTTTCATTTTTAGTAATTGTTTCGTAAACTATACAAATAATTTTTTTATGAAATAATCGTAGTTTATCTTTTACATTTATCATATTATTTCGGTCATCCGGTAATCTTATAATATTATAATTTATCCATTTATAATCAACGCGTAAAACATTAAATCCGAATAACAACGTCTAACGGAAATCGGAATATATTTTATTCTATTTTATACCAAACGATTAATTGTGTATTTAATTTTGTGTATGTTAAAGAAATTCGCGGCCATTGTCAAGTCAACCGCATAAATTAATAATTATAGACGTAAAAGACGTTCAACGGTATCTAGTCTCACAGTAGATTCGGTCAATCGTAGTAAAGTACTATAGCTGAGAACTCGGCGCTTCGTCATAATCCAGTTATACCCGCCGATGTTCTCGTTAAACAGTATCCGTAAACGATGTACATAAATTATCCCCGAAAACTTCGAGAAGTCTTTCACAGTCATCTTTGATCATCTTTGCGCTGAATAGAATCTACAAAAGTACCGGAACCCCCAAACAATACGGTAATTCATTTTAAAGACTTGAAATCGGCTTGGAGAATTTCTGCCTTACTTGTCTAACGGGGGAACTATAATACATTATAATCGGTACCGAAGGGATAGTTTGCTCTGCAGCACTAACTGTTCCGCGATTATTGTATGAGTGGTCGAGGGACAACCATATAAACTTATAATAATGATTTAAATTGTAATTCCATTTAATTAATTTTATCAAGACGATAAGCTGACTTTAATTTTTACACGATTTGTCAAAGCTGTAGAAGATCATCGTTATAAATTCATACGGTATACTCATAGTGTTTTATGAATATAATTGGAAAAAAATATCTCCGTACAAAAATATCGTTAAATCAACAATAATTAAGTATAGAAACAAAATTAATGTTTATTAACCGATATATCAGTATTTTGGTTAACATGACAACGAGTTAACCGTGGTCCACGAGTAAATTATAGACATTTTTTATAAAATATAATTAGTAACATCACGAATGGCAGTGTAAAGTTGAAACCCAGTAATGAGACAAAAATATAGTACATATATATAATAATAATCGAATGTATTTCATAATAATTGTGCAATATTATACAATCTAGTTTATAACTCATCACTTTTAAAATTTTCGTTAATGTAGAACTAATATTGAAATACTTGGTGTAATGACATGATTATTTTCAATTAATGATTTAATAAGTATTATATTTAACTTTAAAGTTACTGATATTTTATTTAAAAACTCATTGATTTTTGAAACAGCTAAAATATAATATAAATCAATTTAGATGCAAAGTCCCTACATATAGTTACAACATATTACATAATATGTCGTAAAACAGACAAATATTCAATCGTTTTAAATATAGGATGTTTTAATTTATTTAATAACATACTTTGTGCAAGTATAAAAGTGCATATTGTTGGAATCATTATTATAGTAGCATATTACATAAAGATTCATCAATTAAAAAAAATTTTAGCAATGCATACTTAATATATAAATACAAAAAAAAATACTTTTTAGTATTGCTTTAATTAAATATTACATATTTAAGTGCTTAAATATTGGAAATATATGTATAATAGTATAATAAAGTTACAAAATCTACATTTTATCTTTTTAAATGTAGTTCTTTTAAATAACGGATTTACACAATTTTAGAGACTCTTTAAGTTTTTTTTATGATTATTTAGCACTATTTATACATAACTAATAATGAATAATCTGCTATATTAATTTAATAATTGTAATTTTGATTGGTATGATTAATATATTATGTATTATGTAACTTTCAAAAGTAGTACTATTTTTATTAATAATTTTGTTGTAATAGGTACTTAATACTTATTACTTTATTATGTTTTGTATTTTTTTTTTTTTTACTTAAAATTTCTACTTTTAGAATTAATCATTATTATTTTATCTTTGTATAGTTTATCACCTCGGTGATGGAACCTTTGCATCAGTACCTTGTTGACGTCCACACGACGATGGAATTGGTGATATTGTGGCCTTTGCATATTAAGTTTAAGTTTTTAATAGCTCTTCTATCAACAGAAGTATACTTTGTCAAGCACAGTTAATAATTCTCTTGAAAAATCGTTTGATGCGCTTCCAAAGCGAAGCACGTTTATTCTCCATCGTTGATGGGACGGGCACGTTAGCCACCGAAATTCGTGTCGCTGTTTCGATAGTTTTCGAGCTAATATGCAAATATGAATTTTTGGCATTGATACCCATCGCCTTTCTGGCGGACGAGCGAACTCGATTTCCATCTCATCCGTTCTATGTGATTTGTTCATTTCTTCTGCGGGCGGTGACATCATATATGCATTCACGTATTCAATAATACTCCTCATTTGATGGCAACCTGACGACGTTGGATCAATTGGTGATATGGTCATTTCTTCGGCGGTCGGTGGCATCATAAACGCATTTACGTAGTCGATTATTTGTTTCATCGAGTAATCGATCAAAATTATTAGTTTCAACTAATGGATACTGACAATGCCTAAACATTGACCGTTTCCGGCGCGTGCCTTGTGGTTGGTTTTGGCTGGCCGGCCTTGGCGGAGATTAGTCAAATCTCCGTTGCTTGGTTTTCGGTTATGTGGTCAGATCTACGGGGACACCGGGAGTCGATCACTCTCCCGGTGGGTGCACTTGTCCACGACCGCTTATTCGTCCAATACCGAAGGTATGGCTTATTTCGCGGCTACCCTGCATATCTGCAGGACTTTCCCCTATCCGCAACCTTGGGGACGCGCCCGCACACGGGGGTTTAAAAAGTTTCAAATAAGTTATTTTTATAGTTATTGATCAGATATTTTAGTCCGCAAGCACCATGTCATGGCGGGGGGCCATCGTGGAAGAACTAATAAACGACATTATTTATTTACATCAATTCTACGTTATCATATTATGTTAAAAAAAATATTTTCAACAGAAAAGAAATATCAATACAATACGTTAAATAAAACGACATATTTATGTTTAAAATTTAAGCATTAAACGTAATATTAAAATAAATGTAAACAATGTCTCTATAGAATGATGTAAGTGAATTCAACTTTCCTAATATTCTGCTGGATTTCTACTTTTCCAAAATCTCTTGAAAATACAAACAAAACAACAAACACAACCACAAACACTGAAATAATATTATAATATAAAGTTTAATGTATACTTAAAACCATAATCATGTGTTTTACTTTTAATATATTTGCAGTTTTTCGCAAATTAAATGCTATGTTAGGAGTAATAGTTTTAGCAAGATAAAAAATACCAAACTCTAAACTTTATCTTTTGTTAATTGAATATCTTGGTCCTCCCCATGGTGGTGACAAGAATGGTACATCCGCTTTTATCGTTGGGTAAATTAAAAAAAAGTCAATTTTATCAGCAACACCACAAATCTCAGTATTATGACGTGCTAATCTGATTTTTCAGGATCAATAACAATTGCTATAACTAAACACAAATTATTAAAACTTATACTAAACATTATGTTATATTATAGTAATAATAATACTTTTTTTCCGCGTCTTTGCTAGTTGGATTATATTACCACCGGCTCCACAAAAAAGATCCACCACTATGTTATTTTTTCAACGTTTTGCTATATGATACCTTAAACTTCTGGACGTACAATCCAATTTTCGATAACTCAAAGGAATGCTATGGCCCCTGCATTTCAATTTATGATAACTTGAACCTCTATAAGTTTGATAACTCGAATTTTATTTTCACCCCCAACCGATTCGAGTTATCGAGGTTCCACTGTATATTAACTTGGATATATAGGTACATTTAATAGTAATAACTAATTTATACTTAGAAATAAACAGGTAACGGCATCAACCATTTACAAAAAGAATTATGTCTAAATACTTTGTAATTCATTTATTTTAATATTTAATATTAAAATTGGGCATACACGCCTACGAATTAGATGTAAACAAATACTTACTTAATGATAATCATACACACATATGTGATAGGTTGTTTTTTTTTAAATATTAATTTAATTTACACTATCTTATTAAAATTAACACAGGTATAATTATTGTCTTCTTATTATATTATTATTAAATACGAACGATTTATTATTCAAGTTTTAATGATTGATGTTGTTGCTCCGTATTTAATTTAACTACGTATGAAATATTAAAATTTAAAATTACAATACATTACCAATTATAATTGATTTTAGTTATTAAAAATATGATTGTTTATCATTTTTAATTTCCAATATATTATGTATTCCTATTGGTAGGTTACAGTTTTCCTCAGGAATATAGTTGGCCAGACTTTATTATTTTATACTTCTTTGAAAATAACTAGACAATTAAAAAAAAACAATAAAAATCTAATAACTTGCCTAAAAATTAAATAATGTTACAGATAAAAAAATTGTATACACACCTAATTAATGTTATTAATGTGGAGTGTATTTTTTTTTAATTTTCATTGTTCTCGAGTTTTCTAAATACAATTGTACTATACGTATATTTTTCAAATCATCTGGCCAAGAATATTCTCAGTACGTGCAAATAATCTTAGAATATCAATATACAGAATTTCAGTATACAAAAAATATTTTGGATTAATTGGAGTCAATAGCTTTGTAGTTACTTCGTTACAATGCATCTTGATTTAAAAACAAACTATACATTATCAAAATACGAATATTGCATAACAAATCAATAATAATATTATTACTTAATTATTATCAAAATAGATTAACTTATTGTACACTACACTATGCATTGCGGTTCATTACTCAATTAGTTAATACTCTTAATTTGAATATTTAGAGATGTTCATTTCTCAGAAAAGTCAAAACTTGCGGTGAACACGGATATCGATACGAACTACGACAATATTAATACTGATACCAGGCCCCTTGTGTCAACGGAGTAACCATCGCCATAACCACCAGTCTATTGCAAATCGATCGTATATAAGGATGACCAAGATTAAAGCTCTGCACGCGGTTAGGAATATCCAAGAGACATTTAGACGCAGGTCGTAACACCACTCAAAGTCTTGTTTATCAGTATTTGGAGTCAGTTCGTAACACCGATCACCAACATCTTATTGTTCAGTATTTCTGTATCAAGTTTAACGTATAATAAAGATTTTACTAACACTTACACATCGTGTCTTCATTCTTACGATGATGTATCAATCGACCTAAGTCGGGACGTAACAAGCTCAACAGAATTTGTTCGGAAACACCGACCACTGCAGTTGCTAATAGATCTGATGACACCCACCGAAGTAAATACATAACGATTTAACAAGTATAAACAAAATTTTTAGTTCAATAATTCAATACTAATCAATCACTATCATGCACACACTATAATATAATTATACTAGTATATACAGGTCTGTGCGTTTTGAAACGGAATTGCTGGTGATTAGGCGCGTGTATTGTCGACAATTTAGGTACAATCGATATAAACAAGTATAATAATATTATTTATAGATAATACTTATTAATAACTATACATTTTTTTCCTGTAGATAATTATTATAATAACAAAACACAAATCAATAATTAAAATATTTTTAGATAATATAAATATTTACGTAACAAAAAAAATTAAAAATTAAATAAAAACTACAATTGAAAAATATAAATCTTTTAATAAAATATACTCATTGATCTTGTTAATAATAATGATAACAATCTAAAACTGTTTAAAAAAAAAACTTGTAACTAAAGTAGGCAATTTGTAACATTGTTTATCATTTTGTTGTTGATAGGAACAAACATCTACTTACCTAGTAGGTATGTATTTTATGTCGTATGATTCGACCTATATCGGCTATATCTTTATTCCAAGCTTTGATTAAAATAAAAAAATACCAAGTTTATAAATATTTTATAGTTTTTTTATTTAACATTTGTATTTAACTTTGATTTGTACGAACAAAAATGAACTTTCAAGAACTTTTATACATAATATTGTGTTCAACTATAACAATTACAAGGATTCGACCATGAGTATTGAAAATGTATGTTGTATTATAGATGTATGCCTTTTTTTGTATTCACAAATTGTATTATTGCTTGTGTGAAACATCATTATAAAAAAATATTATTAACAACGTAATTTTATATATTTAGATGGCTAGATGGGTAATTTCATATTAAAATGTGTCTGTACCATAGTAGACAGTGCACAGGTTAACGTTAAGATTGGAATGTCGTGCATTTTTTTAGCAGTGCCTACATTTTTTAAATAAAAACAAATTAATTGTTTTTACAAAATTATGACTTAGATCCATTTTATAAAGATTTTATCAGCTCGAATGAATTATATATACATTCAACCAATGAATAATATTACATTCAGTGCTTATAATATTAATATAATATTAACCAAATGCTTGAATAACAGCTAGGGCTTGTTAATAATTTCACGCAAATAACGTAACGAATTATTCTTAATTAAGCCTAATACCTAATATATTTTAGAGTCTGAACGGAGTGATGAATGTATTGATTTTACAATGATGTGTGTTTTTTTTTTATTTTTTTGTCTGTTATAACGTTTTGGAGTAGTAATAACGTTTCAATTTTTGACTTCAACCCCTCTTTGAAAAGGAAAATTGATCTAGTTGATACTTTGGGGGGGTCAAAAGTAAAAAATTTCCAGTAGTTTTCAAAAGCATCGAGAAAAACTCTGAAAAAAATAACGGAAAAAACGGGAATTTTTACGCATAACCACTTTTCAACAAAATCGATTTTTTGATTTTACTGTAACTCAAAAACGAACCGTTGTAAATACTTGAAATTTTCACCAAATGTTTACATTATAGTTATCTATTTACGATTAAATTTTCAAAATATTTTGATATTTTTTAAGCTACTTATAGACAATTGAAATTTTCGACTTTTTTAAGTTTTTTTTTTCTCAAAATGCCGAAAATATAAATTTGGCTATCCAAAAAATCTTTAAAATTGAATACAAGGTTTATTATAAGTTGAACTTATCATAGTAAAAAAAAATCAAAAATCGTTAGTCACAATTGTTATTTATAAGCATTTAAATTTCTAATATTTACGAAATATATCAAAACTGCGAAAATCATTGACTGACAAATCATCTCCGTTCAGAATCGTTTTTCGTATACAATGATACCTGTCATTGCATTCAAATTTAACACATCCATTATAGTGACCAGTGACCTACTCTCCATCTCTACTACGTATACAACAGAGCGATACCCACTTGCCCACTTTTTTTAATTTATTTTATTAAATGAACTCCACACTCCTTTTTTTTTTTTTGATAATTCTTCTGAGCTGTATTGTACGATCAGCTGAAAACATAATTTTGTTATTAATTAGTATAAATATTATAATTTAATAATATTCTCGTACAAATTCCACAGCTATAATAAAAAAAAAATAGCTTGCTATCAATTTAAAATCAAAATAATAAATAGATTTTAATAACTGTTTACACTAATAATTGCCGGTCCGTTGCCAATGACAACCTCCTAGAGTGTTGACACATTAAACAATTCTGTACAATACATTTATGCAAATTGTTTAGTTTAATTATTGCAGCCTTACAGTGTGGTCGCTACTTTTATATTGAATATTTCAAAATGACAACTGACATTAAATATACAGTAAAGCCGATGGAGCGCAAACGCCCATCGCAACAAGACTCGGCCACGGACATCCGACGGACCTTTAATACCTTTCCCGAATATCGCCCAATTGTGCTATCCAATTATGCTGGGCCCCAAATGAGGAGCATTATTGGATATGTCAATTCATACATGATGCCACCGCCCGCGGAAGAAATTAAAAAATCAAATTGGACGGACGATTTGGAAATCGAGTTCGCTCGTCCGCCGAAAAGGCGATGGGTATCATCGATACCCATCACATATAAGGAAATTATGAACCAGGAAACGGAAAACGAAATGTCGGTGGATGACACGCCCGTGCCATCGCCGAAAAAAAATAAGCGCGCTTCGCTTTGGAAGCGCGCTAAACGATTATTCCTGAGAATTATTATCTGCGCTTGATAATGAGTCATTATTAATGACAGTATACTAAAGAACATCACAATACTAAAAACAAGTTTGCTTAGATTTAAGGTCTATCATTATCCCATAATATTTTTTGTTCCTATGCCGAAAAGTTTAAATATTCGATTCAAGGCTTATTGTGAGTTATTATACTCAAGTTGAAAAAAAAAACCCCAAAATATCATATATAGTCATCATTTTCACAATCCGTATTGATTAATTTTACAATTTCATTTTGGCATTAATTAATAATGCAAAAACCAATTAAATAACATAGGTAACAAAAAAACGTTATTAAATATTTTTAACTATTTACAACTGTCAATCGCAGATAATCATTCGCTTAAGAAGACGTTTAGTGTGCTTCCAAAGGAAGCACGTTTATTTTTCATAGATGATGCCATTGGCACGTGTCTATACATCCACCGCACTTCGCCCCCCCCACCCCTGTTTCTACGGTCATCGCGCCAATGTGCATGGCGTTTATACCCATTGCCTTTCTGTCGGACGAGTGAATTCGACGATAGGTCTGTTGATGATGTGTTGTGTTCATTTCTTCAGCGGTCGGTGGCATCATAGACGCATTTACGTAGACGATTATTTGTCCCATCTGTGGCCCTTCATAGTTGGCCAACAGAATTGGGCGATATAAGCTCAACAGGATTGTACATACAAAGCACTCGCCGCGGATTCACCGAGCACTTACCGCCGTAGCAGTGTCAAATTGGCTTCTCGGCCTCCCCGAACAGGAATTGACCAGGTGGGTCAACGTAAAGGTAAGAGTTTTTTTTCACGCCGACACATAGGTACCTCGGATTAATTGCTTATATTGTGTTAGTATTAAAATATTTAACCAGGAGTGTGTTTTCCCAAGGAATCCCAAGTTAGGATTACGTAATACGTATTCTGGTACGTGGGGATAATTCCGCGTAACCGCGAATAACCATGAAACGGCTGTGGGAAGTAATTGTATAACATAACACCACCCCGCCAAACATTTACCTTTCGTCCCAAGGCATTTATAGTAATATAATAATATTACGATATATTTGGAACACTTCGTGGGCGTAGTAAATAGCTGATTATTCATTTACGTAAACGTAAACAAGTTCTTTCCGTAAAAATCACGTAAAACTCACGTTTACGAGGACGTACGCTACAATTTCGTGCAATCTTTGGTCTCAGGATTAACGAAAGTACGAGAGAGCAGTCGTAAGCAGTCCGAGGCACGTTTGTTGGCATTTGTGGCGAGCCTAGCGCGTTTCTTTACGGATACGCTTAGTGTAACCGCCCAACAGCCACACGACTATAATGACTATGGCCCTGTGGGTTCTCAGCCTTTTTATGCTCACAGAACATTTCTTATAATCATATATTTTGATGGGACACTGTAGTAATAAAGTAATAAAAAGCAAAAAAAAAAACATTTTGATTTTAATTAGAATTATATATAACCTTTGGTAATAATATATTACTCGTATATACTTAAAAATGTAATGTGATATTTAGCTTTGTTTGTTTTTTGTAATTACATTCGTAGTATTGTATTGTATAATATATTGTATGCTACTCTTATTTCTTCTTCTAGTCCTAGAAGTTTTTATATTTTCTTAGTTTTAATATTTGTTAACGTAAAAAATCCTAACTTTCAAAGGTATGAAGTCAAAAATTGCAATAAAATTAAGATTTTTCTGATATTTTTGAAAATTGTTCTTTCGTTGATATCAAAAATTCTTCAATCAATTTTTCAGAAATTTAATTTTAAGATAACGACCAACAGAAATAGATTTAAGTTCTTGTTGTTGTTGTGACGTTAAGTTAAAACTTGAAGTACACAACAATGAAAAAGGATTTTTTCTTTTTGTTGATTTCATCTTCCAATGAAATTAAATGTTCTGAAATGACAGGTTCCGAATTTATTATTAAATAAATAAATTATTATTATTAATTTATTATTATTATTGTTTTTTTTTTTTTTTGAATTCTCGACACTATTATCGTCCATACGACGTTTATTAAATATTAATAATACATTTATCCAATTTATTTAAAATACTGCATTTTAATTATTTTAAATATATATACTAAACCATGACTGTTAAGTTACTATACAGTCGTTCTTCGCGGGTGATATGCGCGTAGATTATACAGGTCTAACGGATCAGGCGCTTCCAGCTACGCGCCATACGATGCACGCCACCAGGAAAGACCGGTATTAATACCGTACGACGACTTGCGTACAGCAAGGTCCTCGCTGCCCAAGTTCTCCGGAACAAATGCCGAAGACTCCGTCAGGTATATAAACAATACCAATCGATCTTGGTGCGAGCTCGTAACACCCATCGGGTTGGCGTAGGGCTGTCGAGCCACAATTAAAAGGAAATGCAACGGTCGCCGGTACAAAGTACAGGCACCGTAGTGACCGGTATACGCTTTATCAACCGCCACCACGGGCTACGACGACACGACACCGTCGACTCTCCACCCGTGCCGCAAAAGCACAGGGCGGGACAGTAAGACAAGTCGGTCCGGACGGACGAGTACCGGCCGCCGGCCGTTTCGCTCTCTTGCGTCAACCGTCTTACCGACAACGGCGACGACGTTGCCTAGTCGTAAGATCGCGAAAAGCATAACATGTGACAACTAGCTATTGTGTACCGTTGTTTATCATCAATAAAAAGACACCGTACAAATAGTGAAATTCGTGTTGTTCTTTTATGCTGACCGGCTCGCCGCGGACTCACCGAACACCTACCGCCGTAGCCGTGTCATTGTTAATATACATTTATATTGGGACCAGATCATTTTCCCCATATTAAAAGCGGAATCCACTGTATATATAAAATAAATATGAACAGGGTTACCGATCCGGGTAGATGTTGACGTACCGACGTGGTCGACTTCATCTTTTTATATATATAAAACTTTCATGACCAAGGTGATGACGTATATTATAGGAGTTCCTTCCATTCTTCGTACCAACACTTACCCCTTTCGTTTACCCTTAACTCTATTTTTATATTCACAAATAATATGTACGTATTATGTATTTAAATTTTTTTCAATTTAAACAAAAGCACAGTACAATATTCTTCCTTAAATGCTAATTATAACAATGATTACTATTACATTTTTTTTTCAACAAAATATATTATAATAATATCATATTGTAATATATCTATTAAATTACGTTTTTTTTCCTCTTAATGATGGCAATTATTACAACAATATTGTTATCCATCATTTATAAATTAATATTAAACCATATTGTCTAGGTGTATTACCCAGTGTTTGGAAATAACGTCGTTCATAAATGCACTTTGAAAAAAAAAACACGGACGTGAACGTGAACGAGTCCCTTTTTTAAGGACTGAACGTGAACGTGAACGAATTTATTTTTTAAGTGAACGTTCCAAACACTGGTTGACCCTACCTCTAGTTCTTACCGGCGCATCCCAAACGGCTCTCGTCCATTGTTAGCTTATTCCAAAACGGTTCCCTTAGAAAAATATTTACAAACAGATAAATTCCCAAACTGCTACGAATTTTACGATTTTTACTTCTAAAACAATAATTATTAATTTTGTCATCTATTTATTATATTTAATAAATTATGCATGTTGATTTTTATTATTATTTTTTTTTTACTGTAACATGTAGGACGTGGATATTACTATCGAGCACCGGTATAACGTATTTTTAAATTTTAAATTTATAAAACTGAATACCGAAAAGATAAGATATATTGATAATATCAAAAATACCAAAACATTGAACATAATTTCTATACCGAAATTATATACATATATACTCGAGTACTCGACAAAAATATTCGTATGGAGTATATAATAAAAAAATTAAGCCAAAAAAATAACCTATAATTTAAATTTTTGATTTTTATAAATATTTCTATGTATACATGTTTTATATTTTTTTAAGTTTTAAATTTAATTCACAATATAATATAATATATGCTTTTTATATATCTTTATACATTTTTTTTAATGTTTTTCTTTTTTACTTTTAAATTAAATTCACAATAATACGATAGGAAGTATTTTATTTTTTATATAATTTTTATAATTTATTTAGTGTTCACCAACACATTTTTAACCATTCCTCTTTTGAGACAGTCTGTATGAAGTGAGGAGGAATTTATGTTATAAAATACCGAAGCCGTTTGGGAAACTACTTTTTTGTAAAACGGTAGCCGTTTAAGAAAATGGGAGCTGAATGGGCTACGTCCGTTCTTACTATGTTATTGTTTAGATTATTATTGATATTACCTATGTCAATGTCCGTTTACTAATAAAGCAATGTATCTGATATTCATCATATACACTATAATGAATATAGATACATGCTTATTATGAGTAATGAGTAGTGTTGGGGTTTTTATGTAAATACATATTTTTATTAAAACATGATAAATTAAATATTGCAAATGATAAATTCAAAATAAGATATATTTTATATTACATATTTTTACATATTTCGTCATAAATACATATTTTAACATTATTTGTAAAATTTCTGAATTTTATTTAACATAATATTTCGTAAATTTCTACAATTTGGGTGGCTTAGTAGTATTATACATTTAGAGTTTAATAATTAAGTACTCGTAAAAATTGTAAGTGAATAATGCATACAGGAAATACGGTATTGAGGCAGATTTTAGAAAGTCATATTTTAGAATGCCGAGTTTTAGAATATAAAGTTTTAGAAACACTGTGTTTTAGAAAATAAAGCTTTAAGAATAACAATTTTTAGATAATTTTTTTTTATTGCTTACACGTTTATAAAATGTTTTCTAATAATTTTTTTATAAAAATATTTATATTATTATAATAAAAAATAAATATAATGATAAATTATTAATACTTAAAAGCTAAAATTGTAAATGATAAAATGTTTTTTAATAATTAATTTATAATAAAAAATAAATATAATAATTATTAATACTTAAGATTATTAGCAATAGCCCTTATAAATTCATCTAAATTATAATTAGAACCATTAACTATTCGTTTACATATTTTCAATAAGTTATCATCCCGTGTTTCATTGCACTTTTTTTTCTTGAATACTTTAAATAATTTTCGTATTCTCGATCAGGTATAAAATAATCATATATTATATCAATATATAGAAGTCTATCGTAATTCTACGATAATAGTTGGCAATATCGAAAAATAAAATATAAAATAAAATAAAATCTTGATAACGATTATTGAGCAACAAAGCATTATATTTATAAATAATATGTATTTATGATATTTCCCGTCTTCCCAATTAAACATAAACTAATTACAGATTTGGAAGGGTATCAAAATTTCTACATTCTGTATCCAAAATTATATTACAAAATAAAACAGTATTTTGTTTAAAAACTAGCTTTTTGATGTGAGTTCCCGCTCTTATTCAAAAACACCATTTAACATTTTTCTAAAACACAGAATTTCTAAAAGTTTCATATTCTAAAATATAGATATTCTAAATCTGGTCACTCTAAAACTCGGTGTTCTAAAATTTGATTTTCGAAAACATGCACCCAAATCCATATATTGGCCATTTGAATTACATATTTATATACATATTTTTGGTTTTTTATTACATATAAATCCCAGCCCTAGTAATGAGTATATACATTATAGGTATTCTATTGTTTTATTAAGTACTGAGTATATATTTTTGATGTTCATTCAACCATTGAACCATATATATTTATTTATTAAAATGCATAGTTGTAAAAACTACGTATATAATAGTTACTAAAAAAATGGTTAGGAAAAAAAATGCTTTATTTTTTTAACCGACAAAACTTCAGTAATATTGAATACAATACTAAGAAGTTAAGTGGTTTTTAATCATTATCGAGATAGTCCAACTATAACACTAATATTTTCAATGTGATAAATAATATGTCATAGTAAGATATTCAAAAATAGTTATTATAATATAATATTCTTAACTAAATACATTGACTTGTAAATTTCTTATTTTAATAATAATATATACAAATATGCCGGTACCCTATATTATCGGTATTACAGAATACCGGTATATCCGTGATTCAGTAATTACCGAAAATCATGTATGGAAGATAATTCATAGTCCTACATTATGGCTGCCGGTAATTTTTATTTTGATACCGGTATCCAGTATTTGTATACCACCGGTATCTACGGTATTACCAGTTATACGGTATATTCGGGTAATTATTCGGTAATTACCAAACTACGGTAATTACCGAAAACACCGAACTTCGGTTATGACAGAAAAATACCGAACATCGGTAATTACAGAACCACACAATTAACAGCCACCGGAGGGATCATAAATAATGACCGCTATTTAGAGGTGACCGTCCTATAGAGGTAACAGCACCGAAAGTGTTACTGTATATATATATTATCACCCGATAATATATATATACAGTATATTTATATTGATAATTCAATTTGTGTATCTTTTTGTAACTGTTTTGTTGGTCTATAGGTTATTCTAGGGCTGGCAGTATATTCGTGATACCGGTCATTACCAGTACATAAAAAACACCGGTATCCTATATTTTCGGTATTACAGAATACCGGTATATCCGTGATTCAGTAATTACCGAAAATAATGTATGGAAGATAATTCATAGTCCTACATTATGGCTGCCGGTAATTTTTATTTTGATAACGGTATCCAGTATTTGTATACCACCGGTATCTACGGTATTACCAGTTATACGGTATATTCTGTAATTATTCGGTAATTACCAAACTACGGTAATTACCGAAAACACCGAACTTCGGTTATTACAGAAAAATACCGAACTTCGGTAATTACAGAACCACACAATTAACAGCCACCGGAGAGATCATAAATAATAACCGCTATTTAGAGGTGACCGTCCTATAGAGGTAACAGCACCGAAAGTGTTACTGTATATATATATTATCACCCGATAATATATATATACAGTATATTTATATTGATAATTCAATTTGTGTATCTTTTTGTAACTGTTTTGTTGGTCTATAGGTTATTCTAGGGCTGGCAGTATATTCGTGATACCGGTCATTACCAGTACATAAAAAACACCGGTATCCTATATTTTCGGTATTACAGAATACCGGTATATCCGTGATTCAGTAATTACCGAAAATAATGTATGGAAGATAATTCATAGTCCTACATTATGGCTGCCGGTAATTTTTATTTTGATACCGGTATCCAGTATTTGTATACCACCGGTATCTACGGTATTACCAGTTATTCGGTATATTCTGTAATTATTCGGTAATTACCAAACTACGGTAATTACCGAAAACACCGAACATCGGTTATTACAGAAAAATACCGAACTTCGGTAATTACAGAACCACACAATTAACAGCCACCGGAGAGATCATAAATAATAACCGCTATTTAGAGGTGACCGTCCTATAGAGGTAACAGCACCGAAAGTGTTACTGTATATATATATTATCACCCGATAATATATATATACAGTATATTTATATTGATAATTCAATTTGTGTATCTTTTTGTAACTGTTTTGTTGGTCTATAGGTTATTCTAGGGCTGGCAGTATATTCGTGATACCGGTCATTACCAGTACATAAAAAACACCGGTATCCTATATTTTCGGTATTACAGAATACCGGTATATCCGTGATTCAGTAATTACCGAAAATCATGTATGGAAGATAATTCATAGTCCTACATTATGGCTGTCGGTAATTTTTATTTTGATACCGGTATCCAGTATTTGTATACCACCGGTATCTACGGTATTACCAGTTATACGGTATATTCTGTAATTATTCGGTAATTACCAAACTACGGTAATTACCGAAAACACCGAACTTCGGTTATTACAGAAAAATACCGAACTTCGGTAATTACAGAACCACACAATTAACGGCCACCGGAGGGATCATAAATAATAACCGCTATTTAGAGGTGACCGTCCTATAGAGGTAACAGCACTGAAAGTGTTACTGTATATATATATTATCACCCGATAATATATATATACAGTATATTTATATTGATAATTCAATTTGTGTATCTTTTTGTAACTGTTTTGTTGGTCTATAGGTTATTCTAGGGCTGGCAGTATATTCGTGATACCGGTCATTACCAGTACATAAAAAACACCGGTATCCTATATTTTCGGTATTACAGAATACCGGTATATCCGTGATTCAGTAATTACCGAAAATCATGTATGGAAGATAATTCATAGTCCTACATTATGGCTGCCGGTAATTTTTATTTTGATACCGGTATCCAGTATTTGTATACCACCGGTATCTACGGTATTACCAGTTATACGGTATATTCTGTAATTATTCGGTAATTACCAAACTACGGTAATTACCGAAAACACCGAACTTCGGTTATTACAGAAAAATACCGAACTTCGGTAATTACAGAACCACACAATTAACAGCCACCGGAGAGATCATAAATAATAACCGCTATTTAGAGGTGACCGTCCTATAGAGGTAACAGCACCGAAAGTGTTACTGTATATATATATTATCACCCGATAATATATATATACAGTATATTTATATTGATAATTCAATTTGTGTATCTTTTTGTAACTGTTTTGTTGGTCTATAGGTTATTCTAGGGCTGGCAGTATATTCGTGATACCGGTCATTACCAGTACATAAAAAACACCGGTATCCTATATTTTCGGTATTACAGAATACCGGTATATCCGTGATTCAGTAATTACCGAAAATAATGTATGGAAGATAATTCATAGTCCTACATTATGGCTGCCGGTAATTTTTATTTTGATACCGGTATCCAGTATTTGTATACCACCGGTATCTACGGTATTACCAGTTATACGGTATATTCTGTAATTATTCGGTAATTACCAAACTACGGTAATTACCGAAAACACCGAACTTCGGTTATTACAGAAAAATACCGAACTTCGGTAATTACAGAACCACACAATTAACAGCCACCGGAGGGATCATAAATAATAACCGCTATTTAGAGGTGACCGTCCTATAGAGGTAACAGCACCGAAAGTGTTACTGTATATATATATATTATCACCCGATAATATATATATACAGTATATTTATATTGATAATTCAATTTGTGTATCTTTTTGTAACTGTTTTGTTGGTCTATAGGTTATTCTAGGGCTGGCAGTATATTCGTGATACCGGTCATTACCAGTACATAAAAAACACCGGTATCCTATATTTTCGGTATTACAGAATACCGGTATATCCGTGATTTAGTAGTTACCGAAAATCATGTATGGAAGATAATTCATAGTCCTACATTATGGCTGCCGGTAATTTTTATTTTGATACCGGTATCCAGTATTTGTATACCACCGGTATCTACGGTATTACCAGTTATACGGTATATTCTGTAATTATTCGGTAATTACCAAACTACGGTAATTACCGAAAACACCGAACTTCGGTTATTACAGAAAAATACCGAACTTCGGTAATTACAGAACCACACAATTAACAGCCACCGGAGGGATCATAAATAATAACCGCTATTTAGAGGTGACCGTCCTATAGAGGTAACAGCACCGAAATTGTTACTGTATATATATATTATCACCCGATAATATATATATACAGTATATTTATATTGATAATTCAATTTGTGTATCTTTTTGTAACTGTTTTGTTGGTCTATAGGTTATTCTAGGGCTGGCAGTATATTCGTGATACCGGTCATTACCAGTACATAAAAAACACCGGTATCCTATATTTTCGGTATTACAGAATACCGGTATATCCGTGATTCAGTAATTACCGAAAATCATGTATGGAAGATAATTCATAGTCCTACATTATGGCTGCCGGTAATTTTTATTTTGATACCGGTATCCAGTATTTGTATACCACCGGTATCTACGGTATTACCAGTTATACGGTATATTCTGTAATTATTCGGTAATTACCAAACTACGGTAATTACCGAAAACACCGAACTTCGGTTATTACAGAAAAATACCGAACTTCGGTAATTACAGAACCACACAATTAACAGCCACCGGAGGGATCATAAATAATAACCGCTATTTAGAGGTGACCGTCCTATAGAGGTAACAGCACCGAAAGTGTTACTGTATATATATATTATCACCCGATAATATATATATACAGTATATTTATATTGATAATTCAATTTGTGTATCTTTTTGTAACTGTTTTGTTGGTCTATAGGTTATTCTAGGGCTGGCAGTATATTCGTGATACCGGTCATTACCAGTACATAAAAAACACCGGTATCCTATATTTTCGGTATTACAGAATACCGGTATATCCGTGATTCAGTAGTTACCGAAAATCATGTATGGAAGATAATTCATAGTCCTACATTATGGCTGTCGGTAATTTTTATTTTGATACCGGTATCCAGTATTTGTATACCACCGGTATCTACGGTATTACCAGTTATACGGTATATTCTGTAATTATTCGGTAATTACCAAACTACGGTAATTACCGAAAACACCGAACTTCGGTTATTACAGAAAAATACCGAACTTCGGTAATTACAGAACCACACAATTAACAGCCACCGGAGGGATCATAAATAATAACCGCTATTTAGAGGTGACCGTCCTATAGAGGTAACAGCACTGAAAGTGTTACTGTATATATATATTATCACCCGATAATATATATATACAGTATATTTATATTGATAATTCAATTTGTGTATCTTTTTGTAACTGTTTTGTTGGTCTATAGGTTATTCTAGGGCTGGCAGTATATTCGTGATACCCGTCATTACCAGTACATAAAAAACACCGGTATCCTATATTTTCGGTATTACAGAATACCGGTATATCCGTGATTCAGTAATTACCGAAAATCATGTATGGAAGATAATTCATAGTCCTACATTATGGCTGCCGGTAATTTTTATTTTGATACCGGTATCCAGTATTTGTATACCACCGGTATCTACGGTATTACCAGTTATACGGTATATTCTGTAATTATTCGGTAATTACCAAACTACGGTAATTACCGAAAACACCGAACTTCGGTTATTACAGAAAAATACCGAACTTCGGTAATTACAGAACCACACAATTAACAGCCACCGGAGGGATCATAAATAATAACC
This sequence comes from Rhopalosiphum padi, assembly GCF_020882245.1. Classification (NCBI taxonomy): domain Eukaryota; kingdom Metazoa; phylum Arthropoda; class Insecta; order Hemiptera; family Aphididae; genus Rhopalosiphum; species Rhopalosiphum padi. The sequence continues at coordinate 1,170,190 of NC_083598.1, read as the reverse complement.
GCTATTTAGAGGTGACCGTCCTATAGAGGTAACAGCACCGAAAGTGTTACTGTATATATATATATTATCACCCGATAATATATATATACAGTATATTTATATTGATAATTCAATTTGTGTATCTTTTTGTAACTGTTTTGTTGGTCTATAGGTTATTCTAGGGCTGGCAGTATATTCGTGATACCGGTCATTACCAGTACATAAAAAACACCGGTATCCTATATTTTCGGTATTACAGAATACCGGTATATCCGTGATTCAGTAATTACCGAAAATCATGTATGGAAGATAATTCATAGTCCTACATTATGGCTGCCGGTAATTTTTATTTTGATACCGGTATCCAGTATTTGTATACCACCGGTATCTACGGTATTACCAGTTATACGGTATATTCTGTAATTATTCGGTAATTACCAAACTACGGTAATTACCGAAAACACCGAACTTCGGTTATTACAGAAAAATACCGAACTTCGGTAATTACAGAACCACACAATTAACAGCCACCGGAGGGATCATAAATAATAACCGCTATTTAGAGGTGACCGTCCTATAGAGGTAACAGCACCGAAAGTGTTACTGTATATATATATATTATCACCCGATAATATATATATACAGTATATTTATATTGATAATTCAATTTGTGTATCTTTTTGTAACTGTTTTGTTGGTCTATAGGTTATTCTAGGGCTGGCAGTATATTCGTGATACCGGTCATTACCAGTACATAAAAAACACCGGTATCCTATATTTTCGGTATTACAGAATACCGGTATATCCGTGATTTAGTAGTTACCGAAAATCATGTATGGAAGATAATTCATAGTCCTACATTATGGCTGCCGGTAATTTTTATTTTGATACCGGTATCCAGTATTTGTATACCACCGGTATCTACGGTATTACCAGTTATACGGTATATTCTGTAATTATTCGATAATTACCAAACTACGGTAATTACCGAAAACACCGAACTTCGGTTATTACAGAAAAATACCGAACTTCGGTAATTACAGAACCACACAATTAACAGCCACCGGAGGGATCATAAATAATAACCGCTATTTAGAGGTGACCGTCCTATAGAGGTAACAGCACCGAAAGTGTTACTGTATATATATATTATCACCCGATAATATATATATACAGTATATTTATATTGATAATTCAATTTGTGTATCTTTTTGTAACTGTTTTGTTGGTCTATAGGTTATTCTAGGGCTGGCAGTATATTCGTGATACCGGTCATTACCAGTACATAAAAAACACCGGTATCCTATATTTTCGGTATTACAGAATACCGGTATATCCGTGATTCAGTAATTACCGAAAATCATGTATGGAAGATAATTCATAGTCCTACATTATGGCTGCCGGTAATTTTTATTTTGATACCGGTATCCAGTATTTGTATACTACCGGTATCTACGGTATTACCAGTTATACGGTATATTCTGTAATTATTCGGTAATTACCAAACTACGGTAATTACCGAAAACACCAAACTTCGGTTATTACAGAAAAATACCGAACTTCGGTAATTACAGAACCACACAATTAACAGCCACCGGAGGGATCATAAATAATAGCCACCGGAGGGATCATAAATAATAACCGCTATTTAGAGGTGACCGTCCTATAGAGGTAACAGCACCGAAAGTGTTACTGTATATATATATATTATCACCCGATAATATATATATACAGTATATTTATATTGATAATTCAATTTGTGTATCTTTTTGTAACTGTTTTGTTGGTCTATAGGTTATTCTAGGGCTGGCAGTATATTCGTGATACCGGTCATTACCAGTACATAAAAAACACCGGTATCCTATATTTTCGGTATTACAGAATACCGGTATATCCGTGATTCAGTAATTACCGAAAATCATGTATGGAAGATAATTCATAGTCCTACATTATGGCTGCCGGTTATTTTTATTTTGATACCGGTATCAAGTATTTGTATACCACCGGTATCTACGGTATTACCAGTTATACGGTATATTCTGTAATTATTCGGTAATTACCAAACTACGGTAATTACCGAAAACACCGAACTTCGGTTATGACAGAAAAATACCGAACTTCGGTAATTACAGAACCACACAATTAACAGCCACCGGAGGGATCATAAATAATGACCGCTATTTAGAGGTGACCGTCCTATAGAGGTAACAGCACCGAAAGTATATATTAGCATTAAGTATATATATATATATATATATTGATAATTCATTTATTTCATTTTTTTGCATTTACATAGTCGATTATTTGTCTGATCTGTGGTCCAGCATAGTTGGCCAACAGAAAAGGACGATATTCGGAACTTAAAAATAGTTTTATAATATAATATTCTTAACTAAATACATTGACTTGTAAATTTCTTATTTTAATAATAATATATACAAATCTTAAAATTCAAGAACAATCACAGTATTTATTAAAATAAATGAGTTCTACTAAAATATTTTAATTATCTAATATTTAAATACTTAATTAATAGTTATTTCAACTATAATAATACATACTACTTTGTATTTGCGACCGATATCTATATTTAGTGATTTGTTGAATATTTTTTTTTCAACTTGTGTTTCCCAATTATATCTATCTCAATTAACTATGTTACTGGGTTAATTTTTTTCAATATTGTACAAGAGCCTTCATATATATATATATATGCAAATTTATTTTTCTTTACGTTAATATTTACCAAAACTTTCTCTCCCACATAAAAGTTTATATCTCGTTTTCCTACGTCTGTGTAACATGTCTGTTTATCAAAAACTTTTAGCAGAATGTTCGCTAATTTTTCTCAAATTGAATTAAGTTCTTGTATTTCTATGATGCAATAAAATTATTTAAATTTTATGGAATAATAGCGATATCGAAAATAGAAGTTGGCTCATTGCCGTGTACTAAATAAAAAAGTGTATATCCACTTGAGTGATGGTATAATGTCACGTCAAATGCACGCAAAACTTTATAGGTAAGAGATCGGTCCACTTTTCACCCTCTGTAACTTATTGTTTTATCATATACAGTGAAACATACAATTAACAGCCACCGGAGGGATCATAAATAATGACCGCTATTTAGAGGTGACCGTCCTATAGAGGTAACAGCACCGAAAGTATGTATTAGTATTAAGTACATATATATATATTGATAATTCATTTATTTCATTTTTTTGCATTTACATAGTCGATTATTTGTCTGATCTGTGGTCCAGCATAGTTGGCCAACAGAAAAGGACGATATTCGGAACTAATAAGACTACCTGTAATTTTAAATTTGTCCGCTGTTTTTGTTGAAACTTTTATAAAAGCGGTTGGGAGTCCTATTCGCTTAAAGATTTTTTTTATAATTATATTATCACCATTTATACATTACTGTTATATTAATTTAATTATAATTTTGATTAGTGTGATCAATATATGTAATTTTCAAAAGTAGTACTATATTTATTAATAATGTTTTTTGTAATACTTAATAATTTATTATGTTTTATATATTATGTTATGCATAACTACGAGAATATTATTATTGATACGAGGCCTCTTGTGTCAACGGAGTAACCAGTGCCATAACCACCAGTCTATTGCAATACGACCTTTCAAAGGGTGACCAAGATTAAAGCTCTGCAGACGGTTAGGGATATCCAAGATATTTAGACGCACATCGTAACACCACTCAAAATCTTGTTTATCAGTATTTGGAGTCAGAACGTAACACCGATCACCAACACCTTATGTTTAAATATATTGTATTTCTGTATCAAGTTTAACGTATAATAAAGATTTTACTAACACTTATACATTAAACTTACACATTTATTTCTACGTTGATGTATCAATCGACCTAAGTCGGGACGTAACAAGTTCAACAGAATTTGTTCGGAAACACCGACCACTGCAGTTGCTGATAGATCTGATAACACCCACCGAAGTAAATACATTGCGATTTAACAAGTATAAACAATCTTTTTAGTATAGTAATTCAATACTTATCAATCACTATCATGCACACGTTATAGTATTATACTAGTATATACAGGTCTGTGCGTTTTGAAACGGAATTGCTGGTGATTAGGCGCGTGTATTGTTGACAATTTACAATCGATAGAAACTAGTATAATAATTAATAATAACTAATACTCGAGTAGTTTTGGAGTTCAACGTGGACATACCTGTACATACAAATATACAATTTATATAAATATATATATATATATATTCTATACTAATATATAAAGTGTTAGCGTTTGTTTGTGTGCTCGGGATAAACTCCAAAACTATTTATTCAAGCAGTTAGCAGTTTTAGGCATAAAGTTAGTAAATAATTAGTTATTTATCAAAATCTTGGGCGGAGCCGAAACAGGTATGCTAGTTTAATATAAATATATTAACTATTTTTTTGTATTTAATGACAATTAAAGTAGGTATAATATTAATATATTATATTATACATTATACTAATACAGCTTTTGTATCGGGTAATGAATATAAAACGTGGTTTATGTGCAAATTATGCTTGACTAAAATCCGAATACAGTATTATATAATAATTATGTAATATACTTTAATATTATATTAACATATATTATTGTCTACCATATAATTTGTATAAATATTGAAATTTATTCTTCGGAGAAGAACATGTTCAATGATATGACTTTTTATACTAAAACAGCAATAATATAATATTTTATTAAAATGTATAAAATATTATTTTCATAAATATTTTATCCCCTTTTTTATTTTAATAATATAATATTATGTTATTTGTATTATTTTTATTAAATATTTTTCTTGTTTATTATTGTACATAATTATTTATCTATATTTTTTAGAATAAATAAGTACGTATTTTCTGTAATTTTTTTTAAAAATAAGTTTTACTAATTAAATATTAAAGTAGATTACTTATTTTTTAGTGAAAAAATGACATTTAAAAATTTAGAGTTTACTGGGTTTAAAATCAACTTCACTATCTATCTAAACTACTAACTTCATATAAATTCATTAACTGTGACAAATAATGAACCACTATTAATAATAATAATTCTTTGAACCAGTATTATTACATAGTATTATTTTTTTAGTTTCTCTCCTATCATGTTTTAATTTTGTCTTACGGTTTTTCAACGCTTTTCTTGCTGAAAATGCTGAAATTTATTGTTCCCTACTAGATTTGGGTAGCCTTATTTTCTTTGTGTGTTGGAAAAATCTCTTGGCAAATGATGGCTGTTTCCGTGTGGTAGCAATTTCATCTTTCCAAAAGTGTACAGGTCCTATGCTTGCACGATAATTACTTTATTTCGATAATATGTAGTTTCTTGAATTGAAACAAAAAACTTCATTATCTTCACAATACCAATACATTCTAAATAATTATATATGTAGATGTATTTTCTATTAATCATTTTTAAAATATTTGGTTTTTTTTCTTATCTCAATTCCTATATTTACATTAAATTTATAGTAAAATATAATATATTATAATTATGTTATTAATAAAATAATATTTTAGCTTATTTTTAATAGACGCATAGTTACATTTTAATAATAATGATTAATAAAGTTTATGTTAATGAATTTTATTAAATATTAAAATTAATTACTATACCTATATTATAATTTATTTTATTTAGATGAAATAGTTGGTTCGTAATTTGTTGGTTTTTAATTTAATTGTGTTGCGTGTTATAGAATTGTATTTTATATTTTCATGTGATCCATTTCTCTTAATATATTTCATTAATTTTTGTAATCACAAAATTATTTAAATCGATTTTATAAATTCATCAACTGTTTTTTTCTAGCGGTACTAAGTATCTATGAACATTTTTGTTTCGATTTATTTTATTTAAATGTATTATTCTATTTTATTATAGATTTTAAGTTTGTTTTGTTATTTATATTATGTCGTCATTTAGCTACAATGTTTATTTTTTTTTATAAATTTATGTTGGATATCAGAAATAAGAACATATTACTTAAGAAGAAGAAATTCTTGTATTATTTAAAAAATCTCCATAAAATATTATTAAACGTTTTTATTGGAATACATAAAAAAAATTGAAAACTCGTGAAACTTGAATAGGTTCCTACACAACCTACGCTTGGTCAAGGCCTTTATAAATCACGCAGAATCTATAGGGCTGGATTAAAATCAGGAAAGAAGGTTAGCGTATTATCATGTGGCAGTCGCTGACGAGCGATCGTAATAGCACAGACGGCGGTTGCAGTAACGATGACGAGGACGCTCTTCGTTGCCAGTCGTCCACTTACCAGTCGGACAGTAAGCATTTCCACGTCGTTAATACGGCAATTCTTGCAAATGCACATTTCCAATAGTCACGAACCGCCGAAAATAAGATAGTGCTCTGCATATTGTTTTTTTGAAAATTTTTTTCTTGTTTTTGTTGTTTGCATAATATATTTAATAATTTTTTTCTCATTGTCCTATTTTTTCTCTCACAGTCATTTGCATATTCGTACAATAGTATTTCTCATATGGTATGGTTTATATATATTTTTTACTCGTGAATTAAGATAAACATATTAATCTTAATTAATGTTTTTACTATATTATGTATGTTTGTATGTATTATGTATATAGTACAAAGTGTCCGTATTATGATATATATATTTTTGTCCAAAGTACTGAGTGTCCAAGTTCTATGAATGGGTAAAAATACTTTAAAATTTAAAACCAGGTCCTAACAAATAGTTCATTTTCAAACATCGAAAATTTATAAAAATATTTTTTTTATAAGCTTTTAAAATTTAAACTAAATTCATATATTTGGTCCCCACCTCAAAATCAAACGGAAACAACCTCGACTACACATTAAATAACTTCCAGGTGACCCAACCAGATGCCTAAACCGGAAATAGTCCAGAACCTTCTCAATAATTTTTAATTAGTAATTACATAATCTAATATTCATGTAAAGATTATCACTACTGTGAGCTTCTCTTTTCAACACCTCATCACTGTCATTCTCTCCTCTCATTTACCCATTGATTATAGTATAGATTGTAAATATATAATAATCATTATTTTATTTAAAAAAAAAAAAGAAAACTAAATTCATAAAAATTTCTAAAAACTGTAATCAATTTTGTAGTTAGAAATTCATAAAAGTTTTCGATTCTATACTGAATACATAATCTATATTTACATAAAAATTTTATTATATTTTTAGTTTTATAAATTGATATAATCATTTATTAAGTACCTACTAATAATATAGTAATTCCAATATTTTCGTTAAAAATTGTACCTAATGACTTTTATAGATATGTACAACAACAAAAAATGTATCATGAAATATAGTTTATGACATAGGCTGATAGAATTATTACAATCAGAAATATTTTTTGTATACAATGAAATATAATTTTATTCAAATTTAACACGCCCATAATAGTGACAAATTTAAAAGCTGATGTACAGCAGTCACTGTCCTGCTATTTACCATTTTTTACTTAACTTTCTTAAATTTGAATGTTTCAAACTTGTGTTGTTATTTTTAATATTATAGAAATATAATATACAGTATTAGAATTAAATTAAATCATTTAATTTTGAACAATTGAGATTAATTAACATTTTTATATTTAGCTAAGTTAGCTATAAACATATGACTATAAAAGTCAAACTCGTTTATAAAATAAATAGTATTTGATATTTTTTTATGTGATAATATGTATGGGCAAGATTCATAGGTTGCAACTATAAAGCAAGTGATCTGCGCAACTAATGGATAAACATAACCCAATACAATATACATATTTTTTTATATATATATAAATAACTGATGAATATAAGATACTATCTAATTACAGTGAAACTTCCATGTAACGAATTCCATGTAACGAATTTTTCTGTTTAACGAAATATTTTTAAAAACTACGACTTTTATTGTTAATTAATACGTAATTCTATTCAACGAATTCCTCCATATTAAAATTATTTTTTGTTGCTTATTTTACTTCGTTATATGGAATTTTCACTATATACATAATAATAATAATAATAATAATAATAATAATAATATAAACAACAATATTATATAAAAGATCCAATGAATTTAATCAAAACAATAAATAATAATAATAATACAAGAGTATGAAAAAGATTTTAAATAAATAAATAAATAAAGGTAAAAGTATATAAAAATATGAATACATAAAAGTATCTTATACAAATTATATAGGTACATATGAAGATACAAATACAAGAATGTATAATATACCTAAATAATAATAAAGAATCAAATAACAATAAGTATAAATAATATAATCAATTAATTAACCTGAATGACAAATTATTTAATGATAATTCATCAAAATTAACCTAACCTAACCTAACCTAACTTAACCTATACAAGATAATTACATTGTTAAAATATAAAGATTTATTAGAAAATTATGTTTAATTATAAAACAATTGTTGTAAAAATGATGTGGATTAACTTTAAGATAAATAATACAAAAAGTATCTATAGCATCTATAGTCCTATAGATATTAGGCCGTGGATTGCAGGCCCCTGCTATACATTATAATAAACATTAAAGATTTCTAACAAAAAACTACCAGTAGTAAAACATTTACATATTATAATACGTCAGGTAAAATATAAAAATATTCAGAATAATCATTAAGGTAATATTATAATAGAAAAAATAACACTCGAAATATGTGTTAAATAATAAATCACAAAATTTTTTTATTGTGTATTGAAAAAAGGTAACTAAAAGTTTTAAATGTAAAAAAAATAAGATTGTAATACGAAAAACGCAAACAAATTTAATAATGATTTAAATTTTCAAAATTAATCATACGTTACAAAATAATAGAAAAAAATCCAAAATATTAGTTATTATTAAAATAATAATAGAAAAATGTCCGACTTTGAAAAAATGTAATTAGCACACAATGTAATATGCTGATTTTTGAAATATATAAAATTATAATAATAATTATGGTATTAAATTTATAATTAAAGTTTAAGAACTAAAATTACTAACGATATTGATACCAAATACATGTTAAATGGAATGATATGTCCAAAAACGTCTATCGTGAATAATAATATTATAGTATAAAAAATTAAAAAGATATGAACTATTTTTTTTCCTTGCAACCGCAACAACACAATTTTGCGCACACACTCATTAATCGTCTTCCGATAGATTTTAAAAAGCTCTTACGTTTCTTAATAATAGGTTGTGAGGAAACAGTTTCGACGGAATCTTCCTCTTCGATAACCATCACCACGTTACTTTCAACGTCTGGATGACATTCATCCGATTCCGGTCTTTGCAAGGGAATATCTATCTCCGCAGTGTTGTAAGAAGATAACTCCCACAAAGCCTCGTCGTATGGCTCCCATTGTTCTTGCGGTACCATTTTCACCTCTGCCGTCGTCCACAGCCGCTCGTCATAGGTTTGCCACTGGTCGTCGGCCGGCATCTCTGGTTCCTCATCCGATGGCAGAGTCCTAGTCTCGTCAGCTGTGGAGGATACGGACTCTGCCATCTGGATGCCCGTGGTGAACAAGGTGATGGGCGGTATAAACCGTGTCCGCCTACCACGCCAGGGCCGCCGACGCTTCGACTTTCGCGGCACTGCGGACCAAGACGGCGGTATTTCCGCCACGATTGACGGCACCCTGTCGTACAGGTTGACAACCGTCCCGTCAACCTGTACGGCAGTGGCAGTACTCATTTTACACCTATCGAGATATATTCGGTGTAAGTACCGCGTGCTGACCGGCACCATTTGCGTCGCGCAATCAAAATCGCTGACAGCGGTTGGCAGTCGCACATCGAGTGTACGGTGCCGATGGCCATCATCTTCTTCGTCCGATTCATCATCTGAATCCAGTAAGTTTATTACTGCAGACTGTATTTCGTCGAGTAATCGATCCAAATTATTGGTTTCGACTAATGGATACTGACAATGCCTAAACATTGACAGTTTCCGGCGCGTGCCCTCAGACACGACTGTCTCAGCAGTAGCATTTACAAATACAGAGGCCGTGCTGGGCACCTCTGTATAGGGTTTCTTGCAGTTGCTCGATGACGACCTTCGGGAGCCCGCTTGCTCTCCCCCGACTGCCGGTATCTGAAGTCCGACCCCTCCCAGTAGGAGGGCTTCAGATTTGGGTAAATCAATATTGTTGTAACGTTTCATAATTTTGGTTGGTTTTGGCTGGCCGGCCTTGGCGGAGATTAGCCAGATCTCCGTTGCTTGGTTTTCGGTTATGTGGTCAGATCTACGGGGACACCGGGAGTCGATCACTCTCCCGGTGGGTGCACTTGTCCGCGACCGCTTATTCGTCCAATACCGAAGGTATGGCTTATTTCGCGGCTACCCTGCATATCTGCAGGACTTTCCCCTATCCGCAACCCCGGGGACGCGCCCGATGTCATGTGCATGCACACGGGGGTTTTTTATAACCTAATGTTATTCTTACAAATACTACCAAATAGATATTAAAATATAATAATAAACAATATTCTATGGTTATGTATACATTTATGTTCATATTCTATAAACATGTTTGAAAATATAAAAAAAGTTTCAAATAAGTTATTTTTATAGCTATTGATCAGATATTTTAGTCCGCAAGCACCATGTCATGGCGGGGGCCCATCGTGAGAGAACTAATAGGTACATGAATTAAAATACATAAAAGAGTAGGAACTTTGTCTGGAGTAATTTATTTTTTATTTGTAATACTTGGTTTTTTAAAAAATAAAAATAAAATAAAAAACTTACATCATTAATAAACAGATACATTCATTACTCCGTTCTGCGGAATTTAGTATTACATTGCTTTATAACAAAGTGACAATATGAGATTTTACCTTAAGTTTTTCGGTGGTATGTTCAAAATATTATCTGTATAAGTTACTATTCCACATTTAATAATACAATTTTTGTTGTAGTTATTTTTAAACTAAAACTAGTTATTTTTATATACGATATAATGATTTTTATGAAATCTAAATCACTAATGACTAAAATTTCATTTTTTCCGCAAACCATCGGACGTATAAATATTATATAGAATATCTCCATGACAACTAACAAAATGCAATATGAGTATTTTAGCCAGTATTTTAATTTTAGTCTATTTTTTTTTAATTATATGCCATTTCCTAAATTTTTACAACTTTTATACTTTTTATTTTGAATTAAACAATAATTACGAATTAGTTCAAGTATTTTTTTTTGTTTTTGACTATTGCCAATTCGCAATTTCACATTTAAGTTAATTGATTTTAGTTAAAATGTATAGTACCGTTGCATGGTATAAATAAGTTCGCAGTATAGGTAAATATCTTAAATATTTTCTTATAAAATAAATAATGTCATTATCCAAAAATATATAAACAACAAAATAATAAATTACGCTGTAACGAAAAATTTCTGATTCTATCGAGTTATATCTTTTGGTATACTAACTTACTAAAATCGTTTTTTTTTAAATATCCAATTTTGAGAAAATTTAAACTTAAAATGTTACATCAAATAATATACATACATTTTCAGTATTTTTAAATTATAATATGAACAAAATTTAAGGATAACGTCTTATTTGTATTGGATTTTCAAGTATTTTTACTTATGTATAAAATTTTATAGGTATAAATTGAATAATGATTAAAAAAAGGCAAAGATTTTGAATGTCAATGAAAAGACTAGAAAACTAAATTCACAACATACAACCGTTGTAGTACCGTATCCCGTCGCATGCCTCGTTTTTTTTTAATGAATAAAAAAAATATATAAATATGAAAAATGGTAATTGGGGGTTTAACTATCAGTCTTCAACAGAAAAAATCGATACCTATACTCCTGACATCAAAAGTCTTATGTTGTTTTGTAGGAGAACATTTTAAAGTCGATTGCCATATTTGAGTATTAAGTAATTCATAATCATCCGGGAAGTTCGTCGGATCGCGGATGCGGATGATGTGCACGTAGCAAGTGAAATCAAAATTTGTATAAATTCAATGTACAGTACCGTTGCATGGTAAAAGTAATGTGTTCGCATTATATTATAGGTAAAACTAAAAACTAATCTAAATAATTTCAATGTGTCCCATAAACAAAAAAAAACTAAATAATCAATCAATAATGTACATGGTAACGGAAAGTGTCATGAATCAACGAATAATACTGTTTACTATATCAACTAATTATAATGTTTATTTTTCTTTAAATATATGTTTTCGGAAAAATTTAAATAGGAAAATAAAATAAATTATGATTGTGTATTTTCGATATTTTTATTTATACTGTATGAAGAATTGATAAAGGCATTTTATTAAATATTTAAACTGTCTCACTGATTAATAAAATATAATTATTTAATATTTATACATAAACGAATAAAAAAATATAATTAGTCTATAATAATTTAAAAATATTTAAATTCACTATAAAAATATATTATGTTGAAAATTCTTATACAAACATTTAAAAATCTCTAAAATTATTCATTTGTGATATAAAAACTAAAAAATATTTTTGAAAAACTCACATCATTGTAGAACCAACATACATTTCACATTATGGATTGCTTCGCCGAAATCTGTTTTTGCATTTTTTTTTAACAATTTTAGATATTTCCACCGATTGTAAGTCTGTCGAAAGCACATAATATTCATGTTAATAACAGTTGTCATTTCATATTTGATAGTATGATTTTTCATTTAAGTGACTTTTGAAATAATATTAATTTTAACTTTTGTAAAATTGCGTTATTAATTAATAAATATATTATGCAAACGATTGAACTATTATTTATTGTTAAAAATAAGACACTAATATAATTATAATAAACGAAAATATGACGATTGTTATGAAGTCTAAATCACGAATGACTAAAATTTCATTTTTTCCGCAAATCGCCGAACGTATAAACATTGCATAGAGACAAATAACAAAATGTAATATGAATATTTTAGCCAGTATATTAATTTTTCCAAAGAGAATATATTATACATAAATCATATTTTATTATTTCAATTTTTACAATAATGAATTTTACACTTTTTAATTTCAATTATACAGTTACGAGTTAGATCAATGGTTTTTATTATCGCCAATTCGCAATTTAACATTTAACATAAGTGTTAATTAATATCGGTGAAACCCAAAAGCGAAAATTTGTTTTGCGCTTTTAAAACTTAATAGGGGATAAAAGCGTAAACATATATTCTATTACCTGATACAATATTGTACTTATTACACCACAAGTTTCACACCCATCAATTTATAATTATATCGAAGTGCTTAGAACACCAGGCAGAAAATTACTAAAAAATTTAATCAAATTTACAAAAAACTACAAATCGCAGTTATTAAGTCAACAATTGTATAAAATGGAACTTATACATAGAAAAAAAATGTCCGGTTGAACTATTTAAAAACTGTGAGCTTCAAAGTTCAAACTTAATTAAGATACTCATTATAATTATAGTAATAAAATATACTGATATATATGTAATTTTAATTTTAAATATTTTTTACTCACATTTTAATATCATTAATGTAAAAGCTTAGTTAACAACAATACGATTTTGATAAAATACTTTTTATTTTTGTACAATTTATTGCGTTTATGGTTTGTTAAAAAGATATTTTATTTTGCGCTTATGGAATATTTATTTTTTCGCTATTTGGGTGCTGTTTGGGTCATATTTGGCGCTTATGGGCTACATCCATTTATATTGATGATGACATAATATTAAACGATATAAATTTATTCATGGTATAAGTAATTATCTTAAATATAATATAAAAATATTGAAAATTCAATTGGGTCACATTTACGAAAATAAATAAATATACAAACAAAAAATTAAGCAGTAACAAAAAGTTTCAAATCAAAACAAATAATTTTTTTTATAACACTGATTATAATGATGATTTTTTGATATTTTTATAAAAAAAAAAAACAAAAATTAAAAAAACCATACATCATTATTAAAAAAATTAATCAATAATTTATTACATTGCTTTTTATCAAATTGACTGAGCGAGATTTTACCTTAAGTCTTCCGAAAGTATAATATTCATAATATCTATTCAAGTCGTCATTCCATAATTATTAATACCGTGGTTTCTTGTTGTAGTTATTTTCAAACTAAAATTAATTATATTTGTTTTAAAAAAATATATGATAAACCAGTTATTGAACTGTTATTTATTATTAAACAAATTGAAATAAAATAATTTTTTTGTACGAAAAAATGATTTGTTTGAACTTAAAATAATGCTAAAGACAAAAATTCGCAATCCGACCAACGTATAATAAATATTACAGCGTATATCTCTAGGACAACGAAAAAATGCAATACGAGTTTTGTAGCAGACTTGACTCATTATTTTTCCAAAGAATATATATGTTAGCAGTAATGTGTATTTAATATATAAAATGCCAAAGAATTCTATATAATACCTGGTGATTTTTAAAGAGTGTATAATATATTTTTTTTTACATACATTTCCTAAATATTTTGTACAATAACCAGACATTTCATAAAATGACAAACAATAAATTGCCAATCTGTAAAAAAGGGAAATCACTAGGAAAAATCCAAAAAAATCTATTTCCTTTTATCATAATAAAGACAATTAATTCTATTAGCACACAAAAAAAATGTATTTATAAATTGCATGAGTACTGGGTAGTACACAGTTATTAATTATTATTACTATACCTAATATTATTCTAGAAAATACAAAATTATATGTAGAACGTAGGACTTATAAGGAAAAAATCACAACTCTCAACAACTCGCACTCGACTCTCCACGCACGACATTTTATCTAAGACTGAAATATGAAAATAGTATATGACTACGGTGACGAAATCATTATTGAGGTATTTGTCGGCCGTCGAGACTATACTTCATTAAACTTACCGATATTACAGATTAGGTACTAATGGATTCATATTAGATGAAGGTACTTACATTGTCAAATATATAAATACTGAATACTGATAATTTATGTATTTAATACATTACCCTATACATTGTTTAGCATTTTATATAATACTTAGTTAATTTAAACAATTTTTTAGATTTCCGACTTTAGTTGGTGTTATTGGTGTTATATAGAGTTCCTAGACATTTTATTAAATACCAGTATTATACATATTGCCGATACAAACGCTATATGTAATGTACTAATGTATAGCGGAAAGTAAGGGACTTTCCAAAATTTTACAAAATATTTTCATGAAAAATGTATTTATATAATATGTAAACGTTAAGTATCTATCATCATTTAAATTTTCTTTTAACTGAAAAAATACAAATTTACACTAGATAAAAATGTTTGATAGATTTAAAATTTTGATAAAAAAATTAAATATTTATGATTTTCATATGTTTACATATTATACATATACTTACATATTCACACTATTATACAAAATAGTAAATACATTCAAACTATAAAAATAATTACATATTTATATTATCAAAATTACTTTAAAAAAAGAAAACCTATCCTTGATTGGCAAAGTCTAAAATTAATTTTTCTACGTCAAGGTCTTCAGTGCGAGCTCTTTCTATATTTAACTACCTATGAAATATTAAAATTTAAAATTACAATACATTACCAATTATAATTTATTTTAGTTATTAAAAATATTATTGTTTATCATGTTTAATTTCCAATATATGTATATATTCTTATTGGTAGGTTACAGTTTTCCTCGGGAATGTAGTTGGGCAGACTTTATTATTTTATACTTCTTTGAAATTAACTAGATAATTAAAAAAAAAAACAGTAAAAATCTAATAACTTGTCTAAAAATTAAATAATGTTACAGATAAAAAAATTGTATACACACCTAATTAATGTTATTCCGTGTTTGAAAAATTAAAATCCAATGTGGAGTGTATTTTTTTTAAATTTTCATTGTTTTCGAGTTTTCTTAATACAATTGTACTATACGTATATTTTTCAAATCATCTGGCCAATAATATTCTTAGTGCATGCAAATAATCTTAAAATATCAATATGCAGAATTTCAGTAAACAAAAAATATTTTGGATTAATTGGAGTCAATAGCTTTGTAGTTACGTCGTTACGATGCATCTTGATTATAAAACAAACTATACATTATCAAAATACGAATATTGCATAACAAATCAATAATAATATTATTACTTACAAGTAAATACAGGCCCCACTTCAAATTTTTGGTACCTGTACTGAAGGTTTTACGAGCCTTATACAGAACTTCCAATAATAATAAAATACAAACCATCACGCAAATGTGATTTTAATTTTCTTTATTAATTTATTTTTTTATTTAAATTAAATCATAACTTTCTTGTATGCTTATTTTAAGATGGTACATTTTTTTAATTAAAAAAAAGTTATATTTAATACTTATTTGTATTTGAAGTACATTTTTATTTATTTAATTCTGGTAAAAATATATTTGAGCGTGTAATATATTTGAGTACGGGTCTTGAGAAACTATTAAAATATATCTAAAAGGATGGATAATAAGTGGGTAAAAATAATATATATTGTAACATTACAGAAATAAAAGTTTATAATACGACGAAATAACGTTATAACGTAATGACGCAATTAATTTATTAGTAATAAATATAATAAAATATAATTAATAATAATATAAAAATTAAAATATCAATGTACAATATGTTAATATTACAGTGTACGATTTAGTATACATTTTATATATGTGTGACAATTTAATAACATTTTATATTACAAATTACAATTATACATTGCAAATTTCCTCACCACCTTAGCACATAATAAATGTCGATATTAAATCAACCTTAATGTTGCATGAGGTATTGCATGTGGCGCGTTTTTTTTATTGTGGTTTCCCCGAGTATAAACTTTAGGCCTAATCCACACAGAGGATAATCGGTAAACTGCCGGTCAGCTATAATAAGAGGAATTGTCCCGATTTATCGTGTTATACATATTGTTTTAAGTTAAGATGATAATGATTAGAATACATTTTTGATTTAATAAAATAGTATCTCTCATGTGACCGAAAATCTCCCATCATCCTCATTGGCAGTGCTGAATTCAAGACGTGTGTGATATTAATGATGATCCGATAAACGGTAATCGTTATTCATTGTTATACGATCTGATTATTATGCGAATTTATAAAAAAAAATATGCTCCGCAGTTAAAGTGTTATATTGTTAAGTAATTTCGTTCATTTTGATATATTATTGTCTACTGAATTCAACACTGTACATAATAATAAACCTGAAAATAAACATAATTAATATTATAATACTATAACTATACGTAAAGTGGTTAGTTTTAACTTACAGATTAGTTATATTACACTGATAAATTAAACTTACCCGAATATCACCGCTTTTATTTTAATAATTAACATAATATTTTTCACGTATTATTCATCCATTAGATATATATTAAATTTCGTTTACCTTTCTTGAATATCAATGACTTAGGTAATATTATAAAACGCCGTCACAAGAATACTCCGAATATGTCCGATCGCAAATTGTTCTTGAAAAATTATTCAATATTCACTAATAATAAATATTACAATTTAGAATGAAAACGTTTAAAAATAAAATTAATTTGTGTAATAAACAGAACTATTAAAAAAAACACTTATAGTATAATAAAAAAAGTAAACTGATACAATAATTGAACAATATAAATTCTAAAGTTTGTTTTCAAATATCTTTACTGACTGACGATTTACATTATACTCGTAAAATAATCATTACTTTTGAATACTATTATAATAATATTTATTATTCTAATTAGCCAGCACAGTATTATAAGAGACCACAACGATGAAAACGAAACCTCACCTGGTAAGACACGAGCCAATCAGCTGTTCATAAATAACATAAAAAGTTTAACACAAAACTCTTGACTAGATTTTAAAGCTAAAATTTATGGATGTATGATATTAACTTAAGGGTTGTTAATAAACAATAATTAATATATTTAAATGATCGCGTAAAATTATACACATTTTTTTTTTGTCTTTTAACTTTCTTTATTTAGTAAGCTGTTACAAATTTGAACAATAAGCTTAATTGATATAATAATAAATAACACAGGAATAACGAAGTGAAAAGACTTCTCTCTGGAAGGAGGGGCTCCTTGGAGGTACTTCGTCAAGATAGTAGTTTGACCATATTATACAATTTTACAATTTTACATTTTTTTTTTTTTTTAATTTATCTTAGCAGGTCACGACACCACTGTCTTTTTAGTCTTTTTTTAGAGAAATTATACATATTAAAGCTTTACTTTTAAGTAAACTATTATGTTTGAGTATTCACTTTTTTAATTTACCAAAGCTACATTTTTAATTTTTAGTAGGTAATACGATAAATTATGATAACAAGGCGTTCTGGATAGGCATTCTAGCTACTCCACTGTCCATTTTAAAGGTATCCCATTGACAAAAACCAACTCCAGAAGTAAAAATGTATAAAACGCACCAATTAGCAGATAGTTATCTATATAATATGTGTTTTAAATTAAAAAGTATTAAAAAAAAGTGATTTATATTTCAAAGCGCTCGAGTGCCACTGGCGGGTATACACGCTTCAAGTATGTAATTCCATATCTTCTTTGTCGCGCCCATATGCTTATTGTAAACTGTTTTACAGATTGTATATATATATTTCTATTAAATGTTAAAAAAAAATAAATATTTCAAAGTTAAAAATATAAACTAACAATTGTTTTTTTATTTACTGACAATTTCAGTGTTATTTGTACGACAAAACAGAGCAGCATTTAACTCAAAATAACATTTGTTTATAATTATTATTTTTTTATTAGTTTGAATCTCAAAATCTCATATAATGTACAAAAATAAATTGTTTTGTTATTTTTGCTATGATTGTGCGCAAACATGGATATTGACGATATTGTATATCCAAGATGCCTTATTATTTTTTATTTTTTTTTAAATATATCTTTGTTTGCCATTTTATAATATAATATATCCAAAATAAAATTAGGTAACAAATTACTATTTTATAAAATCATATATACTTCTA
Source organism: Rhopalosiphum padi (assembly GCF_020882245.1). NCBI lineage: Eukaryota > Metazoa > Arthropoda > Insecta > Hemiptera > Aphididae > Rhopalosiphum > Rhopalosiphum padi. Next base: position 1,151,075 of record NC_083598.1, on the reverse strand, counting down.
TAAGCGCTATTTTAATAATATAAGTATAAATCATACTTTATTATTAACATAAATAATTAATAAAGTCATTTTCGGCATTCCATACTTCATCTACGGCTATTGTCTAAAATTAAAAATGATTGAAAGTGATTCTCGTTATTATATTATATAACTTGACAATTATTATTAACAATATTCAATTGATTATTAACTAGGACGGTTATTTGATGGAATTTCTAATAAGTATATTTGTATATAACTGCCTTCTGTAATTTATTGAAATATTTATTAAAATATTAAATCTATATTATGGTAGATACATAATTCTAAATAAAAACAGTAAATAATAATGTTTATTAGTTGCAGCCCTTAAAAGATTGTGTAGTAGCAAAATTTACAAATATAGGGACTGATGTGAGGAGATAAAATGTGAGCAGTTAATAACATGGAACAAGGGTGGGTGTTTCAGAAGCTCCCAGATCATACTACTGTTATTAAAGGGTAATTTACTTAATGCGAGAGGTGATTAAAATGATTTATAGTTTTGAAATCGGTAGATAATTCGATGATGGTTAGACCAGTGTTAAATAAAGTGTTATTCAGACACATCGTCATTATATGATTTTAAAAATTTCAAAATAATTATCTCTCAAGTTATTATAAAGATAACTTAACTAATGGTGATTGAACATATTTTGTTAAAAATAAGTGAACCCAAACGGCAAACACCCTAACCAATAAGTAGGTATTTAACAAAATATGTATTTTAATATCTAAAGAATATTATTAAAATTATCGACGTAAGTAGATCAATTTTAACTAACAATTTTTTTATAGTGATATTTAAACGACATAAGATTTGCTAAACCAAACCAAGTACGTTGATATTTTTTAGTAATCACTTTGTTTATGTTATTAGTTTGAATCAAAAAACCTCGTCTATTATTCCGCCTTAAAACTTTTACATGCTATCACATTCGTATGGCATTAATGTTTATATAGATCAGCTATTTATGAACATCAGCTTTATCTTCGGTTGTGGGCCACTCGAGTGATGAAATATGATTGATGAATGCAGCATGATACCTAGTTATTGTTGTTTTACTGTGTTCGGTTCGATTATTATCATAATATTATCGAAGGGAATATATTGATACAAATAAAGTATTTCATTATTGTACGATTAATGGAGATCACTGATTGACTAAATCATACTAACAAATAATAATTTTTTTTTTTTTTTTTGAGACATGGAATTTAATATATTTTTTATAATTAATAATTATTACAGTTACTCGTTTTTATTTTAATTCGAAAACCATTATTTATTTTATTACATTATTACAGCATTTAGTTTACTCAATCACGCAAGAAACTCATTATATCATAGATAGTTTAATTTTATTGTACCTTTTCATGATGTCATTTGTTTGATCCAATAAATATATCTCACTATATTATTGGTTTTTATAATAATATATAAATAGCAAAAATACTATAGAAAAAAACAAAAACAATGTTTATTATAATTGTACGATATCTATTTCATATTTTTCACACTGTATAAAGTGTTTGTAGACTTTTAGTCGTTTTGATTTCTAATATCTTTATAGAACACGCGTTGTCATAATATAAATGTATACAGTAGAACCTCGATTATCCGTGTTCGCGATTAACTGTGCTCACTTTTCCGAAAATTTAAAAATAAGTATGGACTGTAGATGTATTATGTATAACATTATTGTATATATTTCTAATTATAATTAAATAAAAATTTTCAAAATTTCATTATTATAAAATTGTACCTATGTATTTCTAATTATAATTATAAAAAAATACATATTTATTATAAAAAGTCTCGATTAACCGTGGTTTTCAATTATCCGCGTGACACCCCCCCCCCCCGCCATTACACTGGATAATCGAGGTTCCACTGTATATTATAATTAACACGCTCACGGCCAAGTGTCAACTGTTTGTATACGAATTTTTTTAATTCTGGTTTATTTAAACATAGTTTTTTTAAACACTTCTTTACGTATCGATTGGTGTAAAATTGTCACAAATACATAAATACATTATACATTATTCTGTTGTTATTAGTAATTTTTCTTATAACCAGAATGAGAAATAAATACAACTATTTTAATAGTTATATAATTATTGAATATTGATGCCAACAAATAACGATTATATTATTATATTTATTATATCATTAAAGTAATAACAATGGTCGCAAAATATATTCTTTAATTGTATAGATAGTTTAATAACTTTAATAGTTATATTTTTAAATCATAGTAAATGTCAACATAGGACATAATTGATACGATGTACAATAGAAATCATCAGAAACTATCCGAGTCAACAATTTAAACATACTGTTGATACTTTGAAAACATCATCTACATTATAATATTATATTTATATAAGCATTATAAGCTAGCCAATCATTTTTTAAATTCAAAAATAAATGAATATACAACAATAAAATATTCCTATGTTGTGTTATATATTATATTTTTAAATTATAAAAAAAAAAAAAACAAAAAAAAATACATAAAACTTTATTGTGTATTTTAGACGATGCTCTTAAAATAAATCATAAAAAAAAAAATATTTAAACAGAAATAATTTCATGATAAGCTAAATATAATTGAATTTCTATTATATCAAATTAATTTTCTGGATGTCTTCTAAATAATATGATGTCATAGAACATAATAGAAGTGACAGTCAAACAGCTGACTCGGCATGATGTTGTAATCAATAATTATCTAAATTATAAAGCATTTATTATTCTGTATCAAAACCTTAGAAAATATTTTTAGTTTTTAGTTTTTTACCATTATCATTATCACAAACATCACGGAAAAATTATAACAGTTAATTTGGAGGCCAACAAAAATATTTTTCAATGAATAAAATAATTAAGATAGCTGTCGGTTCTATCGTGTTCTATGATGACACTTTATATAGTAATGTTGTCTTGAATTTATGCAGTTGACATATTGTATTAAATTCTGAAAAAATTAAAATATTAATTAATTACTAAAACATATAATATTGTAATTTATACATTTTATTTAAAATAAAGATATTTTTAATTTTCATATTTATGAGGTTTCATGTTTTAATTATTACATTTTATAGACTTATAATACATTAAAAACTCTTTAAAATCGATTTAAAATTAGGCGTTATTAATTATTGTAGCTCTGTGAGTCTTAGTATTTTAGATTATGATATTATTCATTTAACAATTGTTTGACGTTCTCCAACATAGTAAAAAAAAGGTTTCTAGATAGTTTCTGGTGACCATTATAATAGTACAATTATGTCTTTAAATAAAATTAGTATAACTACAAAAAAACATTAGCAATGATAATGTGGAATGAAAAATAAATTATTATATTCTATTAAATAAACTTAATAAAATTCTTAAACAAAAAAATTCGGCTGAATTGTTGATTTTAGTTGACGTTAATACTGCAACTATAATTTTTTCATCTAAAATAAATGAATCTGTGTGGGATCTCAAAATGTGTAAAATTACAATGAATTTTTTTTTCCTAAATCTAAAAGGCTAAAACTGAATTACTTCGAGTATAATAATCTCAATAAGATATAGAAATAAGTTTTTCAGCACAAAGAACAAACGTTTAATTAAGCTAAAATATAAAAAATATAGAAACTTATCAACAAAGAAATAAAAAAAAATGTGATAAAAATATGTATTTCTCTAAAATTATTAAGTATCAACAAAGTTAAGGTTAGGTATATCATACTTTACAGTAAATATGGAATATTATATTTAAAAAAATTCATGATAATTAATTTGTATATCTATAATCTTGAAAAACGGTAGTTTCGACTACTGTAGTCATAACTGTTATGATGCTGACCAAATAGTTAGGAAAAAGAGATCCTATTAACGTAGGTATAAATCTGTGTATTATATGATATTCTTATTAATCGTTTAAGAATTATGATGTTTGTAAAACATAATATGTTAAAACTTTAAAAGTATGATAACATTTCCTATTTGATTAAAATAACTTGTACGAGTATGTATAGTTTTTGTGAATTGCTTGTTTGTTTTTAATTTATTGTTATTGCTTTTTGACTTTTTCATATTTAATTTGTTATAATTTTTAATTTATTAACAGCCTAGAACTTAAATATTTTTGTTAGATAACAACTTACTATTGTCTCTTCTACAAGCCTAGGTTTTATAATCATTTACATTTTATGTTGTTATTTAAACTAGTTTGCTTATTTTTTCTTAAATATATATTATTGTTATTGTAAATTAAAATATTTTTTTGTTTACCTTCGACAACAGTAACACACCACATTTGCCGGTTCCATAGTAGTGTATACATATCTGAATATTTGTGAACAAAATTCGTCACGAAACTTTACATCTGTCCAACATTGGCCTCGGCACCCCGATACTTGGCTTATGGACAGTGTCAAAAGAATGACGAAAACCAAAAGTTGTATGTAGCGATTCATTTCGACTTAGAGATATTTAATACAATTTCACAGTCGTCAAATTATATTCACCATGAATTTGGCTGAAAATAGAAATTAAAACTTGAAAATGAATATTAAACCAACAAGATTTCCAAATGCTTGGTTTATTTACAACACGTCATGTTTATTATTAAATCATAAATAATGTAAATACTCGTAAATAATTTAATAATTTAATTTTATCATTGAAATATAGAATTATAGAGGAGGGTTTAAATAATGCTAATAACCTTAAATATAGAAACCCATCTATAATTGGTTAGTGTGTTTATTAAATTTAATATTACGAGTGTATAGACTATAGATAGAGATTTTTAATATATTTTAACTCACAAATTACATAAAACAAAAAATGTTGTTGAAGATCCACATGTTTAATATAGGGATGCTACACGTGATTTTAGAGTATTTAATAGACACATTACGATTAAAATTTCATCAATATAATTGTTAGGCAAAGAGATTTCTGTATCTACTTAGATGTGAAAAAAGTATTTTATTTCGGAGCTCTTAAATGTGTAGTAAGTACTAAATAACTATAAATAAAGTTATTATTTTATTTATTTCAATAAACTTATAAGACACATTTTATTTATTCGATTAGTATTTAAAGGACCATGAAACAAAAAAAAATGACTTTGATTCAATTAATAGGTAATTAATTAATATAACTAACGGTGGTATTAAAATTTGTGTACGTTGATTTGTTGAGGCGCTAGAGCTCAAGAGAGATAGGCGCGTGACGTCATAAGATCACACGGCGCGGCGGCGGCCTATACTTTTATACAGAAATCGCCGACACGGCCTAGGTTATTTATTTATATTTTTTGTTATATTTACCAAATTTACAAATCAAGACAATAATCATAAGAATGTGGGTTTTAATACAATTTGGTGTACGTTTGGTCGTATTAAATTTAAATGTATATAATTAATGTTTATTTCCTATAAGTTAATATAATATTAGAATTTAGAATAGCTAATGAAATAATATTTTTTCGATATTTCACATAAATATATATTTAAATATTACATATATATATATATATATAAATAAATATGTATTATACTAAAAAATAAAAATTACAATTTAAACATTTTGAACAGAATTATAAAATTAAATTGAAAATCTTGAATATCTTTTAGAACGTATTTCTTCAATATTTGGTCTTGGTATTGGAGCTATAGACTTGGGAATTTCTATTTCTTCTGGAATTGTTATAATGCTATATTCGTTTGTTTTTTTTTTAGCTAAATCGAGTACTTCATGCATAATTTGTTTTCGCCAATCAGTATCAGTACGCTCATATACATTCTTTATTGTATATTTTCCTAACGGTTTTGAATATACCATTTTATCACCTACTAGTGTTTTATTTGTATTGTAATTATGGTCCAATATAGCCAAAATAGATCTTATGTACATACCTCTATATTTCAGATGTATCCGTTTTGGCATATATTTTAACCTTACATTATGATAAGATTCCAAACGGCCAGTATGCACAAAATTTTTTGCATGTGGCAAATCTTTTATAAAATCTTTTGCAGTTATAACTTTTTTTAATGCATAATATGATTCATCATCAGATTTTAACCACAATTTTTTATTTATTTCTTCATCTGTTAATGGATCATGATCGCATGTTTTTATTACTCCATTTTCTTCCCATTCGTGTTCATTTTTTATATGATGTAGTAGAGACGTGAATTTTTCAACTAATAATTGACCGTCACCTTTGCAGTTTTGCGAAGCCCACCAGAGATGATTATTTATACTACTTTTCCATAAATAAGCTTTTTCATGTTTTTTTTCTAATGTTTTCATTTTTTTCATCAAACTTTTAGATAGGTGCCACACATCAAATTCATGTTGTATTTCAGGATGTTGTGTTCTAATGTAAAAACGAATTCCTATATGTCGATCAGTAAGAAATAATTTAATATTGCAATTTTGATTTTTGGTCAGATCATTAAGTAATAGTTCACAACCTTTTCTTTCCAAGTCACCTTTTACCATACCTTTTTGAACAAGTTTAAAGTCTACTATTTTTCCACTACGTAAATCCATTACCGAATAGATACAATACTTGGCGCAAAAGCCTGGAGAGTCATACTGCCCATCTCCAGCTAACCAAATATCATTTTCTGAATTTTTAATAGTATCAATTGTACTTTTCTTATGATCTTCCCAAATATTACAGATGATTGGTCCAGTATAACGCTTAATTATTTTATCATATACCGGACGAGAAAAAAATGATAGTTTTAACGAATCACAAAAAGCTACCATTTGTGTATATAGAATTCCAGATAAAGTCAAAGCAGATCCAATTAATATATTTCCCAATGGCCGTTTATTAATCTTATTTTGTGAACGCCAAATTAATTTATGGTTTCTATCACATATAGTTATAACAGATAGCAATGCCCCTTGGATATAATGTTGGACGGTTACAACTGTAGATTTACATTGACGGCAACGGTTAAAAAGTGGCAATAAACAATCCCAAAATACAAAAAAACAAGAATTATCTTCAATGTTTAATGATAGTTTTTGCCGTGTCTGTTTACATTCATATATTTCTTCTTCTTCATACTCTTCTTCTTCTACTTCTTCTTCTTCTTCTTCTTCTTCTTCTTCTTCTTCTTGGTTTTCTATTTCAAAAGATATGTCATTTGTAGGCTTATATAATTTGTAGTTTTCATTGCCTAAATCACACTGTATGCCTTTATCATTCGGATTATCATTGAAGTAAATACAATTTGGATTATTGGTATCTAGTAAATTATCTTCATCGGAATCAGATTCATTAAAATTGTCTACGAAATTGTCAATTTTAAATTGTTTTACCGATGTGCTTGTTGAATTTTGTTTTGATATAATATCTTCTACGTTTCTTTTTCGGGACATTCTTATACTTCGAGATGTTTTGGGTCTAAGATCATCAACTTTGTAAATAGTTGGAATAGAATCGGAATTTAAATATAATTTTATTTTTTCATTTGGCAGTAGCTGTTTTTTTAGTTTACTCGATTCTGTAAAATCTTGTTCTTGAAAATGTTTTGAACATATTCTAGATCCATTACCCGGAACAAAATCTTTACGTTTACAAAACACTAACCATTGTTTAAATCTAAGTGGTGATTTATTTCTTTTTGGAAAACTATAAAAATTTATATTTTCAGATTGACTGCAAGTTGCCCTTTTCTTATCGTTATTTGAATTACATCCAAATACAGAACAAAGAACCATTTTACCCCTAAAATAAATTACACCATTTTGTTTTAATTTTAAATTTTAATGTACGAGTGCCTACTACTTATATGTACCTACCTACTTTAATATCCAAACATAAAGTATATTTTAATATTAATTGATATGGTTATAGGACATAAATAAAATATTATAAAATGGGCTTACATTAAAATAGATATATTTATTTTTTTATTTTTAAAAATTTAATTATAAGAAGTGTTCTTATTAATATTACAAATATTGAAATATATATATTTTATATAGTAATAATAATTTATTATATAATATGTATGATAATTTATTATAACTAATATATTTTGTTTACAGTGTAGATGATTTATAACCAACATAACAACCGTCTTGTTCCGGATATTTCTGTCGTATTTTATTTACAACACAGGATGGAATAACAATGCGATTACCTATACAAAACCAAAAATGTAGACATTTGTATTTATACGTTTCATATTGCATTATATTATCAATGGACTTATAGTCATCCTACCTTTTCCTATAGAATTCCACGAGTTTATCCAATAAGTAAATTGTTTATAACAAATATACCTCCACATCTTATTAGTTGGCTGTGATGAACATAACGATTTTTTTTTGCTTTTATTTTTTGATTTAACAATAATTTGTTGCCGTGTAATATTAAGAACCTAATAAATGTAATAAAAATATCGTAATTTAAATTAAAAAAACTGAATTGATTGTGTTTCTATTATGTAGGTTGTAGGTAGGTCTACCTAATCGATGACTTACTTCTTCGTCTAAAATAATTTTTGAAAAAGAGCTTATTTCCGTTATACAGGGTTTTTTGTTACTATGTGGTAATAACTTATGTAATTTTTCCAACTCAAAACAACAAATACATTCTTGGTCAGTAGTAAATCTAATACATTTATTACATATACACCAATCGTTTACATTCATTTTTGAACGACCTTCTAATCGTACTCCTATATCTGGTTCATTTGTACCTGGCTGAATATCAGCCATATCAATATCGTTCAGAGTGGGCTCAAAACTATATGGACGTATTGACATATTTAAATATTTGTAATACACTGTCAAAAACCAATAAAAATTGTTTTAATACATATTTTGCTTATACGAGAACACTTCTTATTATAAAATGTAACATAATATAAGGTACTTAACTACTTCAACTTTATATAAAATATTTAAGTATGTAATTAACAAATTATTATTATTAATAAATAAAATAAATTTGACTATAGTATTATAATATTATAATTTATAATACATTACTTTACCTCGTAAAATAAGATCCCAACGATAAAAATATAAAAGTTGAAAACTACGTTCGTTTACAAAGACGTGTAAACGTAAAATGCGGTTGATCGTCGTTCATCGACATAGAACACGTTTTATTTTTAATAAAAATATAATTATTCAAATGCAGTATTTTTATTCGTCCGTTCATTGTTGTGACTACGAAGTTATTTATAGCAGAATTTAATATAACAAAATGTATAAATAATAACCTAGGCCGGCGTCGGCGATTTCTGTATAAAAGTATAGGCCGCCGCCGCGCCGTGTGATCTTATGACGTCACGCGCCTATCTCTCTTGAGCTCTAGCGCCTCAACAAATCGACGTACACAAATTTTAATACCACCGTTAGTTATAGTAATTAACTATCTATTGAATAAGTAAAAATCATTTTTTTGTTTCATGGTCCTTTAATACACAATAGTTATAATTAACTATTTTAAGGAAATAATATTATGTTTCAAATTTCAAAAAAAAATGTCGGATTTGATTTTATTATAATAATATTTATACTTATTATGTAAAATCCATACAATTTATTATGCTTATGGGTTATAGCCTTATAGTTGTTTTAACTAATAAAAACATTAATATAAACTTTAACATTACCAAAGCACTTAAATTGATGTTTGTTGTTGACGTTGTTGGTAGTCTAAATCTCGTTTGATCTGTATAACTGTATTGACTGGATGCTATACTACTGAACACAAGCCTTAATACAAATTAAGCACATAATGATAAAATCACTCCATATATAATTCGTCTAAAATAGGATAATTATATTTTTTTAATCACTATACACGTCATTATATTGTATTATAAGCAATCTCAATGGTTTAAATGCTAATTTGTAATTACAATAAATACTTTTATTTTTTTTATAGTAATAGGACTGTAATTGATTTTGTTAATACATATAAGGCTAAGCTATATAATATATCTATCTATATTTAAAGTAAACAATTTTATATAACAAATAACAATAAATGCTAAAGAAATACGTGGCGTCTTTTCCAAGGTCAGCAACAATAAAATAAAACATCAAGCCTTGCCATATTAAACAAAACACAATGCACACTACCCCATCCTCGATGACCTGCTGTTTAGGTATTAATATAAAAACTCATCCACTTTTTAAGTTCAACTTACTACTAAACGCACTAGATAAAAAAAACTCCAAAAAATGCAGTAGGCTACGAGCTTGGCACAGGATTCTCAAATTAAAAAAATTAAATGTCTGTTTTTCTCAGACATATACTCGTACTAATATATAATACTGTATTTTCAAAGGAGAATGATTAGAATTTTGAATCTGAAATATTTTACTTTTTATGAAATGAATATCTTCATTTTTATACTCATGTTTTACACATATGATTAATTGTAAATAGCGATAATATACAGCAGACACTTATAATGAATGATTAAGCAACTCTGATAACAATAGTTTGGAAAATTAATCTGTTAATAGTTATAATTATATCAGTTATATTAATTGAGTCAATATTATATTTTATTATGATATTTTAAATTATGCCGTCATGTTTGTAGTTCATATAAATGAATTTCAGTATTTAATCTTTGCCAATTTGTTCTTATTTTTTAGTAAGTTATATAGTACTAAAAGTAAAATCCTAATTATTGATATACCTACCCCTCCAAACTCCAATAATTCAATAACGATAGTAATAATAAAGATTAATAGATAGCTTGTTTGATTGATTTTCGGATTGTGCATTTAAGCATAATACACCGTGCATGCAACTTCATCCATTGTTTCCGACTGCCACTAGCCAGTCCATAATTTTTCAAACACCCACCAGAAATATTTTTCAAAACTTTTTTTTGTTCAATTAAGTGCCAATATAAACAATATAATGATTAATTAATTTTTAAATATTATCCACTAAGAATTTGGGGAAATTGAATACTCAATACGACGGTACTATTATATACAATAATATATTATATATATTATGTAAATATTCAAATAAATATAAATTGGTGCATTTATAAAAATGTATTTGAGTGCATATAATAGCTTATGATTTTATGAATAAAGAAAACTTGATGAATTTTTTTTTAGTTAATTTGTAAAATTAAAAATTAAAATTGGTACAAAAAGTTAAAATAATTTCTAATCAGGAATACTATTTACCGTACAATAACACAATACTAGACATAAATATACCTACTCCACATTTTTCTATTCGTTTGACACCTATACGTACACGTCGTTATAGTGAACGCAAATTTGTTATGATATATGTTAGTAAAACAGAGATAACACACGCGGGTGTAGCGTCCTCTTAAATGCTTTTTTGTCACACATTTTAGGATCTTCAATTTGTATAAGAACTATTTTTATCGTAAGGTTAATATATGTACAATTATTGAAAAAAAACCTAAAATATGTCACCTGAATCCCAAATTTACAAAAAATTGCGGACTTTGAAGAGATGGTGCATTTTTTTTTTTTTTTGGTTAATCAATACTTCAAAACTTAAGTATTGTTTCAGGCAACGGAATTTTTACAGCTCTATTGACTGGATTAAGTAATTAAGTAATATGTATAAAATATTATTTTCTATGTCATATTGTTTTTAACTTTTATTTTAAATTAGATATGTACTTAGAATACAAATTTAACAAAATATGTACTTATGGAAAAAAATAATTGTTTATATATGTATTTTTGTATTATTATACGAGCACGAGCTCACGGGCCACATGTTTGATAAAACTTGCGTTTATATAATATGGTATTCTAAATAATTCATAGTTTTCCTTGAAACTAGAAAAAATACTAAAATTCACAATGTATGAACATAAAATTGAAACTTCAAAATTTTCAAAAATATAAACTACAAATTAGTTATTTTCGAATTTTTTGAAAATAATAAAATAAAAATTTTTTTTTAAATTTTTATACCAAAACATTAAATTAAATTACAAATATAAAATAATTGTAGTCCTTGTCTGGGCTGTTTCGTGAGTCTTATAAAAAAAAAAAAAAACAGAATTATGATATCTCCATTATTTTAGAAGATATCCCGATGGGTAAATCCTCGCAGGACACTATGCATAAAATATGTACAAATAACTTTCCACATTGTACATTTGTTAACAGTTTAACTTTGTTTCTTACAATAAATATACTTTTGAAAGTTCTATAGATCTAAATATATAACTAGATATTTAAACATCTTTTTTATTTTAAATTTAAGATTTATTTTTCAAATGTGTAATATTTTATGAAAATAAATTGTATGCACTGTTAATATTCTAAAAATAAAATGTATTTAGATCAAAAGAGATAATAGAATTTGAGTATTAATCATTAGTATTAAAGAATTATTTTTAAGTCTTCTATGAAAAAAATTATTCATTATTATGACCATTATACCAAGGCTGGGCAAGTTAACGATTTTTTTTTAACTCATTAAATTAAGTTATTTTAAAAAGAATCAAGTTAAATTAAATTAAAAGTTACTCATATTTTTTTCGTTAACTCGTTAAGTTAAAAATTAACTTTTAAAAAAAAGTAACTTAGTTTAAAGTTAAAATTTTCTAATTTGCAAAAATAAAAAACTCCAGACACATAGGTAATCTTATAAATTAGATAGTTTTTTTTTATGCTCAAGAAAATTATCAGGAAAATTTAAAATGATAAATCTTAGCACCAATTAGCCCTGTTTTTCTAAAATAAAACCTAAAATTTTGAATTATTCTTGCATTATTCTTCAGACAAAAATTAACTTAATTTAGATACTTTTGAATAAAATTAACTTGAAGTTAACATGTCAATTTAAAAAAAAAATTAACATATTAAGTTAAAAGTTAATTTGAAAAAAATGTAACGAGTTAATTAACTTAATTAAAATTAACTTAACTTTTTATCTAGTTAATGCCCAACCTTACATTATATAATAATATAATTACAGTTAACTAAATTGTTGGTCTTTTTAAATGATATAGTTAAAGTTCTATTGCATTTTTATATAAATGTTTATATTTGAAATAATAATGGCCAAAGAATATTATACAAATCCTTATTATTGTTACTATACAGCACACAGAATTCACTGACTTCCCAATATAAAATAGCATTGTAATACAAACAACTTTCTTTTATAAGTTAAGAATCACAATGCTCAAAATTAAATAATAATTTATGTTATATACTTGTATTTATATATGAAACAAACTAATGATGCGAATTTTGTGAAAAAACTACATGGTCTATGATTCATGTGCTAATTGTTTACTACAATAAAGAAGAGTCAAGAAAAACAATCCAAAAGATTATAATAGCATACAAATAGAATACTAATAGACTACTCATAATACTAATGGATAAATTGCAGCCAACCTATTAGCATGTTTATCATGTTCCACAAATAAAACATACTAAACATAACTCATAAGAAATTATAAGGTCATATAAACAATTAAATTGTAGTCGTTGTTTACCTAAATACTATATGAGTTTATCAGTGACAATACGGAATACCTACATCTAGAAAATTATTTTAAATTTGCTATTTTAGCATTATCATTAGACTATAATAATTGCTAAGGAAAATAATTTTAGTGAAATAAATAATAATAAAATAATATTATAGACGATAAAAAAAAAGTTAAAATAACATTACGAAATAAAATGTACAAATAACAATTTTTAGTGGTATTCGAGTTGGTATAATGAGAAAAAACACACGCGAGACGTCTTTAAAACATAAAATACTAGTATAAGCGGATTATGTATCATAATTCATAGTGTTTTTCATAATGTTTGTTTCCTTCAATAATTATTGTTTTTCTGTGTAATATTTTTAAAACATTTTATTTAAAAAAAATAATAATTATAAAAATATAAGAGATTCAACATTATTAAAATGTAGGTATAGTATTTTTTGGTTAACCTATTTATGCACTAACCGTAAAAACTCAAATAATTAAATGTTTTCTGTCTTTCTTACATATTTCATTATTTCAGTTAAGTACTTATCCAATATTTATAAAGTAATTTTTAGTAAATATTTTTAATGATGAATCACTAATATTTTCGTTAAATATTCAAATATTATTATCGTTATGGAAGGTATGACATACACAATTAAACACTCTGTATAATTTCATTTTTCATATTACCATTACTCGATTGTAGGTTAGGGTTAGGGTTATACAATAGATTCTTATTATGTCGAATGTCGTTATCTCGAGTTACATAAAAATCCCCTTGAAACTACCATTAAACTTAATAGTGTTTTGCTCTCAATAACTCGAAATAAAATTAATCGTTTTTCGTTTTTTCGAATAGGTACACAAATAATATTTTTATTTTATTGTTTTTAAGAACAAAAAATTAAGCAGTACAATCAGTATAGTGATTGTGATTTCACGCGTTTGTAGTTCATATTTGTAGTCATTCGCTCAAAATATAGTGAAATGGAAAATAAGCGTAAATTAAATGTCCTTACATTTTATAATTAATTCTTACAAAAACAAGTGATATTTTTATAAAAATAAAATACATATTTATTATTAATTGTAGTATTAGTACTTAAAGTATTTCAATCATTTCCCAATTTTTTTTAAAGAACTATAATAAAACTCGATATCTTGAAATTTTCGATGTCTTGAACTTTTTTCGAATCCCTTGAGATTCTACATAACGAGAATCTACTGTTATAGTTTTCCTATATATTGTTGGTATTTCCGAAAAATGTAATAAAAAAAAAAAAATTGGAATGCAAATTTATTACCTCGTAGCATAGTTGAATTACATGAATTATACGATATAATATATACAGACCTAGTATAATATAAATATATTTACTATTTTCATACATAATTTTGATAATGATTAAGGTAGGTATATATTATAATATTATATTAAACTGCTTTTGTACGAGGTAATAACGAATTTAAAACGTGGTGTCTGTGCAAATTATACTTGGCAAAAATCCGAACACGATATTATAATGATATTATTATTATTATGCACATCACTATATTAACATATATTATTATCTACCATATCATTTGTATAAATCTTGAAATTTATTCTTCGGAACGCTGCTCGTTCCTCAATGGTATGTGTATGGGGTAAGTAACGATGTGCTTTCCGCGCGCGCAAAAAAAATATAAACGAGGAAAACTGGTTTCGGACCGTGATCAAAATTTCAAGGCCGAACCGGTGCCAACGTCCCGAACAAATAATAACCGAGAGTGACGACACAAACCAAAAAATACAAAATTTGTACACTGCACAGCAGCTTTAGCACTAAATAAAACGCCGAGTGTCCGATGATACCGATTCAGACGTTTCTGTAAATTGGCCGAAGAAATAGTAGTCCGCTGTGGTCAGTAATAATAATTATTACTATAACCGTACCGAAGACGAAAGAGACAAACATGAGTGCCAGCAAACTCGTCTTGGTAAGTATTTTTATGAATTATTATTTGCATGCACACCCCCAATTCCCAAAAGCCACCAAATCATACCATCGCGTTCCCTTAAAATTATTATTATATCTCACTCGTGAGTCGTGGTAACTATTTATTTTGTGAAATTTCATAATTTTATCGTTCACTTTGAATAACGAAATGTATAGAGTTTTCTATTTGTTAAATTTTGATATACCTACGCACAATATATAAAATGCTGCGAATTTTTCCCTAACGGACATCTCCCAATAGCAGACGATTTCTTGGGAACGGGGATATTTACATTACTTTTTAATATAAAAACTTCCAAATAACGGACGCCTATTTCTAAAAAAAAAATTAGGAACAATGGGCATTTTTACGTAAAAGCAGTATTTGATAAAATCGATTTTCTCTTTAGTATAACTTAAAAACGAATAACCGTAGATACTTGAAATTCTCACAAAATGTTAACATTTTCAACATATTATGAAATAATTTTTTTAAATATTTTCTTTTTGAGCTACTTATAGACATTTGGGGTTTTTAATCTTTTTTTCTTTCAATGTAGATAACATTTTTTTTTGGCTCAAGATTCTTGAAAATTGAATATAAGTTTCCTTATAAGTTTTTCATTTACCAAAATGTCATGTACAATGATATAATAATACATTTAAATTGAACACATTTTTAACAACACTCAACACTTACCCACCTTTTTATCTTTTAATTTCTTTAAAGGGAAATTGAATGTTGTATTTATATTACGTATATTATATTTAAAATATTAGTTTACATTTTATTTGTCTAATTTGCTAATTAATAAAACATTATAATAACATTTAAAATAGTGCATATTTTTGATTTTAATAAAAAAGTAAAAGTTTTATATAAAAATATGCATTATTTTAAATGTTATTATAATGTTTTAACAATTGACAAATTAGTCAAATAAAATGTAAACGAATGTAATAAAGTTACTAAGATATAATATTAATTATTACATATAAATTATTAGGACTTGATCAAACATTCATTCAACAACCAATTTGAACTCGATTTGAATTTTACTTAGTTTCACTCAATCGAGATAAAATGATAAAATCCTCTACCTAATTTTCCCGGAATAAGTAGCGACTTCGGTGTTCCAAAAAGTTATAGCTATGTATTATGAGCAGTAATTTATCACAACGTTTTTTGTGTTTCATTATAATATTCATTCCATATATAATTTCAGAATCCAAATTTTATAATTATAATTTTGATTATTTTAATATTATCTTAAATAATCTTTTGAATAGTATTTACAGCTTTTATTGTTTGACCATTCCGTTATCTTAAATTAATCATATTTTAATATATTTTATAAAAATATATGATAGAATCAAAAGATTATATTCAAAGTAAATTGTGAAATAAAACTAAAAAATAGGAATTAGTATAATAGTTTTTAGTTTTTATTAATTTAATTATCATCACAATATTATTCATAGTAGATTTCTATAAGTATTTAATCACATGTATGTGAAATCATAATTATTATTTTGTATTTTGCAGTGTGTATTCTTGGCAGCTACACTAGCCATCGCAACAGCTACACCTTTAGGATTTATTGGGTTTAGTAGTGGTTACGGTGGTGGTTATGGAGGTGGATATGGTGGCGGATCTTACGGAAACTACGGAGGTCACCGAGGAGGTTATGATAACTATGGAAGTGGCTATGGAGTAGGTGTTGGAGTCGGTTTCACTGGAGGTAAGACATGCTTTAAGAATTAACTTATAACGGTATCTATATTTAAAAATTCGTTTAATTTTCCAGGTTACAGTGGTTATGGTCAACAAGGTGGATACGGCTATAATAATGGATATGGTTACAATGGAGGATATGGTCACCAGGGCGGATACTATGGGGGCAATCAGGGTTATGGACATGGCTACGGACATGGCCACGGAAACGGCTATGGACATGGATACGGACACCATTATTAGTTACACTTACATCATATAATCATTAAACACAGCACATCTTCCTTCTAAATTAAACATTTTTATGTTTTTTTTTTTTGTAAAATGTATATCTACCTGTAACAGCTAGTTTTATACATATATTTAATAAATTAAAGATCTTTTTTTATTAATATTTTAATTCTTTGATTTTTAAATTGATATAAAATCTAGCTGGCTAAGAATTTCTAGGTATTATTCATAATTTGTATATGAATAATCTCAAGAAAAAAATATTTTATCAAACGATTAAAAATATAAGAACAATAACCAGGTAGTAGGCAACTCAATTATTTTTATTATCAGTTGCTAATATTTTTTTAAATAATAACATTCAATAAATATAAATAGTTTTTAAATTTAAAAAAACATTTATTATTTAAATCTAAATCAACGTAACATTAATAGTTTAACCATATATTAGATTCTAAACGGAATGAAGAATGTATTGATTTTACAATAATAATGTATGTTTTTGTTTTTTTGTGTCTGTCATCACGTTTTGGAATAGAAATAATGCATTGATTTTTGACTTCAGCCCCTCTTTAAAAAGGAAAATTGATCTAATTAGTACTTTTGGAGAAGGAAAGAGGTCAAAGTTAAAAATGTTCAGTAGTTTTCAAAAGTGTCAAGTAAAATCCTAAAAAAGTAACGGAAAAACGGGAATTTTTAAGCATAATCAGTTTTCGACAAAATCGATTTTTTTATTCTGCTGTAACTCAAAAACAAATCATAGTAAATACTTGAAATGTTTACCAAATATTTATATTAACGTTATCTGCTTACGATTAAATTTTCAAAATATTTTGAATTTTTTTATGCTATTTATAGAAAATTGAAATTTTCGATTTTTATAATTTTTTTTTTTCTTGAAATGCCTGTAAAAAAAATTTGGCTCTACAAAAAATATTGAAAATTTAATACAATTTTATAAGTAAAAAAAATCTACTTAACAATAAGATTAATCTTTGGTTAAAAAACCAATACAAGGTTCTCCATAACTTTTTCTTCAAATAACTGTAAAAAAAAATTCAAGCATCAATATAGAAAAAAAATATATGAGCGTAGGAAATTCAATTTTATTATTATATATTAATGAATGCGTTATCCTATACTCTTGTTTTTTTCATCATGCAAATAAGGCTGAATGTACGTTTATTTATATATGTATAGTATGCCGTACATTCATATGTATTATAATCATTGAGCAATTAAAAATAATAGAGCACCAAGTAGGTGAGCGATAAATTAATGTTACATTTACGATTAGTTTAACCATAATATATATATATATAAATAAATAATTGATTAATAATTAAAAATTTCAATAATTATAATGTTTATTCATCATGAAATCTATAATTTTCTAATATAGTGTTTGAGTGAAATTAAGAGTAAATAACCTACAAAAAATAAAATTATTGTGTGATATCATTATATACATTCACAAGTATTATTTTATAAATTAAATTTGCATAAATAATTTTAATTAAAATTTATAAAATAATATATGTAAAAATTATTGTACATTTAATCAGATTGATAAGTTTTGGCTTTGGGCCATCTTAAGGAAATGTTAATATTACTATTATTAACTTATTTACTATTAAATTATTATTATTAAAAGTGTCATTACTCAATCAGGACATTCTAAAATGTATGAAAAGACATAAAAATAATTCGATACTGATTGTATATATTATGACAAAATTACCTATAATATAACCTATCTATCTTTAAATATCGTACCAATGAAGTTAGTAATACGATTAAAAATCCAAAACATATTTAAACCGTTATGAAATAGATATATTTAATGAAATATCAATCTCTTAAATTTAATTTTAAAATTGTATAACGTATGCATTTTTAAACAGTGCTGCTCGTATAGAATTGAAAAAAAATCAAAAAAGTATACAGTTGATCCAGTAAACATCAAAAATAATTTAAATAATATTTCACGTTTCTTATCGCATTCCTTGTTCTATAGGCATGCTTGTAAAAGAGTACTTTGTTTTTAATGACAAATATTACACTTTGACTAATGCTAATGGGTGACGTATATATGATTTTTATAAGCAAATATACAATACAGCACAGTCACACACGTTTTTAGTCACTAAATATACACTCATTTACACGACTTGCAAGAACACATTCTGTTCAAAAATATTTAGTATCCAGTATCGAGTATCTTCTTAACAAAGTAGATTACAAAAAATATATTATGTATAATGTATAAAAATTAAAACTATTTAATTTGTATGCATTCATGATATAATAGTTTTATTCTTTAAAATACATACCATTATATTTTATCATAGTGTCTGTATATTTTAATAACAATTTAGGTATATATTTAATTTCACGGAAAGTAGATTTAAAATTGATTTTATGATCGACAAAAATGTCTTGCATTTAAAAATAAACACATAAAATTATTTAATGTATGCGATTTGAAATAAATTGAAAAAAATAAGTTATTGATAATAAGTATAATAATTATTAAAAAAAATGTTTTACACAGAAATATAAAAAAAACATAGACTGAACAATGAACATCATTGAACCACATTAGGCACGATGATTATAGATGTTCGACATAGCATAGGACTGAAGATTTTGATCAAGTCAAAAGCCTCAGATAAACCGTTTTAAGCGATTATTGAATACATTGTTAATGAGTTATATATTCTGACAAAAAAAACAAGATAAATACGAATGTTTCGTGAAATAGAAAAAAATAAGACTACCTTCAATAATTGATTATTAGCTATTTAATATAATATAATAATATAATGTTATAATTACAATGTACATATGTATACATTCCTGTAACTATGTATATTTTATATTTTTCTAATCTTAAACAAACAAAAAAATCGTTGTGATCATTTTAGATTTTGAACGGAGCTAAGGATGTATTGATTTTACAATAATGTTTATTTTTTTTAAATATACACGAAAAATTACCACCCATCAAATAAAAATTAAATAAAGTGACTAAAAATACGTTGTTAAAGTGCATTCCTTATGAATGAACATTAATTTTTAAATTTTATTTTTCGAATATACAAGTACCTATACAAGCGCAATTATTAAATTCATACTACAGTCCGTAAAATGTACATACAAAATGTATAGGTAGATGCCCAGAAACAGATGCTGACGAGTATTATATCGACAGAAAAAATTACTTTATTTTAAATTAAAAATTAAATATTTGTAGTTCTCTTATATACGAATATAAATTAAGCCATTCTCATAAAATTGAATTCTATTTTTGATAATACCTTTTACCTACACATTATTACATTACTCCAAAAAAAATAAAACTAAATACAATAATGTGCATAGTTTGACGTTTAACAAACGATTCACGAATAATATATAATATGTCATGAACTCATAAACTACCTATAATATTATTTCCTACATTTTTTCTTTACGTATCATCAGTTATTAAACGACGTATTAAGAAAAAAATTAATATTTTTTGGAGTACACAAATAAGTGTTTTGTGTTTTGAATTTTTTATTCGATACGAATACAGTTTTTTTAGACGCCACACGAGTAGTTAGTAACGCGGTGAACAACTTACTATAATGCAGAATAAAACTCACAGTCATGGAATAAGAATTTGCACAAAACGTAGATGGGCAATAATAATATGTTTCTCGTATTCGCATTATAATAATATAATATAAACAAGATTATAAACCACAGTATATTATTATGTTTTGTTATAAGTTCTATAACGAACACGATATTATCCACTTTTCTCTATCCGCGTCGAATAAAACCGGTTACTGACAAAAATAATAACAACATCAGTCGTAAATTAATATCGTTTCCCACCACTATATCGTACGTTGATTACCGTAAAAAAAGCACTTTAATCTTTTACTTCTAGTTAACACATATATTTAAATAAATTAATATGACATAAGGACGTTAATTCGCGCAGACAAAATTCAGCATTCGATCGGAAGCCAGACCCTAAAGTCAGCTAATCCCACGACTATTATTGCACTCCGAGTACTGTACAAGAATACGGTAAGACTGTATAGTTAGTTAGCAAATATTACTTTTGATAATTGTATAAAGTATCTAAATTAATTTTAATACAATACCATATCATTATTATTCGTTATTCGTTTGTCATTATGATTAGATATATTTTCAAATTATATACATTTTCATAAGCTCTGCAAAATTACTTAAAAATAGTTAATGTTTAATTTTTGAATTGTTCTATTAAATTTATAGCATCTCAAGAACTTCAGATTTTTTTTAGTTATCATATAACTATTGCTAATTACTCGAGAATTAAATTTCTGATGTTTTATAGGAATTTATTGGTATATTAGATTAAACATTTATATTCTTATTTCTTTTCACATCTTTTTGCACTGGTTGTAAATTTTCGAAAAACAATATAAACTACAATAAACTGGGAATTACTACATAGCACTTATTAAATGTCATTACCGAAGGTTATAAAATATATAATATATAAATTGTATATTCATATTAACTAAAGTATAAAATATCGAAGCAACAGCAAATATGTTGTAGGTAATCTTTAATTTACGGAAATTATTCAATGTCTGCATATTTTAAGTAATTTACTTCGTTCTGTATATTGATGGTTATATAACACTGTGTTGCAATTAATTTGCATATTTTTATCAAATAATTTAATTTAAATTTTTTTAAACTATAATATTGTTTTTGTATTTTTATTTATAATTTTCATAAAAAGTTTAAAAATTAAATAAAAATAAATGTATTTTGTTATATTTTTGTCTTTTTTTCTGTGTTTTCTAATACGTATGTTTACATTCTTAGCGATAAATACTATTTTATAAGCGCATATTTTAACGTATTTTAGTTTTATAATAAGTTCCTAACCTTTTTTATAAGTTTATAACAATAATAAATCAAATAATATTATTTATTATAAAATATTTTACCACTTTGTAAACTTAATAATTAATTTTAATACGCATAATATTTACTATAATACTACAGACTATATACACTACTACATTAGGTAATTATAAATAGGTACCTATTTAAGAAATACTTAATTATATTCAATAATTCTCTTACCTTAACTTCTAAAGAAAATATAATTATAATTTTATTCATTAATTTTTATATTGTTGGTGTTTCTACAACTTTTGTATTTGGTAAAACTGTTTTGAATATTTTAAAACATTTTAATTTTCACGTACATACTTCTCTAAGATTAGGGTGATAAAACCAATAAAATATTGTTTTATTTTCATACATTTTTTTGTAACGCTAAAACAATATAATATTGAAAAACAATTTAAAATTTTCTCAGGCTTTTCCACAAATAATTTGTATGTGTGAATCGGCACGATTCACCAGTTTTATAAAAATTTCCATGTTTTAATATTTAAAAAAAAATGTTAACTAATAAAAAACATTATTTTATTATATTGAAGGAAATTTCAGAATTTGTTGGGGTTTTCTAAGTATAATTAGCATGACTAAATCAACATGATTCGTCATTTGTCAACTACGTCAACAATTTGACTTTTAGGAGCTAGTACCTATAGTAGTATTTAATATATAAACTGAAAATCTTGAGGGATAATTTACATGGTAATTGCTTTGATTTCCTGGTAAAATTTTTTTGTTATTTCCATTTTTTACGAGAGTACATATGAAAAAACTACATTTTTTAAATGTATTTTTTTGTTTTGAACCACCTTAATGCATAATGTATGAATGAATAATTTTATAACCTACAATTTATAACGGTTCATAGTTAAAACTATTTAACATGTGTTCCAAAAAAAAATATAAATATTTCTTATTAAACCTATACTTGTAATATATTTTTTATTATTAAACTAAAAACTGATACAATACAACCACAGAGCAATCGTTTAATTATGACAATCGTGTGACTATATTTTATAGACGTTTTTTGAGGAAGCAGAGTAAGTCCCTTTATTATTGACTTAGACTAGATCCAATTGCGTGTCTCAACAACAACCAACTGAATATACATCAATATCGATATGACGATATTATTACTCATAATATGAATATATTTAAAATTTCTTACGTGATACATGTTATTACCCTTCGTGGAATTACATCTGATATATAACATATATTAAATTTGGTTTTTTATAATTATTCGATCATTGTTTTTTCTTTCTATAAACTAATTGAGTTTATTTCAATTTAATTATCATTTTTATTTTTTTAAGTAGATTATTAATTTACATATTTAATTTATTAAATATATTTATTATTAACATTTATTTCTTATATTTATTTAACATATTGTAGACTAGTTAGTGGCTACTGGTTAGTAAAAACCGGATAAAATATAATATAATATCACACGATATCTAGGCCTTTAAGTTAAAGATTGTGTAGAATTATTATACTCGAGGAATTATAAAAAGATTTTAAAAAAAAATTGAAAATTAAAACTGTGTGTTAAAAAAATAATTGTGTTAGGTTAACCTAATATTGATCAGTGTTATCCTGTTTTATTTTTTTGCGTTCGAAATTTACAGTTATAATATAAACCCTGCAGTAATAACGGATGATACTTTTTAGTAAGGCTGCACACAAGTGTTAAAAAAAATATTTAAACCCTTAATTGAAAACAGAAAATTAATAGAATGTTGAAAAGTGTTTAATTTATAGTTAGGCGTACTCACTTCATCAACTAACACTGGGATGGCATTTTGACAATCCTACTTCGATGAAAATATATTATCAGTATTTGGATATACGTATATTGCAGCATCGTACATAATAATATTAATATTATACCTATACATATTATATGCTTATTATTTCCAAAAACTTAATGTTGTATGCAGTGGCATATAGGGTTAACCTAACCAACCTCTACACCATACCCATCTTTTAGTGAAAAGTCAGGCTTCCAATGCTGAAAAAAATCAACTTCAAGTGGACGCACAGACTTTGATTTAAAATGAATAAATATATTATACTTGAGTTTTAATTAATCGTCTTGTGCAAAGAACAAAAAAAAAACCACCAGGTAAGTATGGATTTTATCAAGGTTTATTCAACATTGATTGTAAAGTTACTTCATAGAATAGATGAAATAAATAAATAAATAAAAATAATAAATATTTATTTTGTGGTTGCTTTGTGATCTGCAATCTGCAAATGACATATTCTTGAATGATAAAACATTATGTAGAATTTATTGTACTCCGATGTGCATTCGTTTCAACCGTGAG
Organism: Rhopalosiphum padi; assembly: GCF_020882245.1. Taxonomy (NCBI): domain Eukaryota; kingdom Metazoa; phylum Arthropoda; class Insecta; order Hemiptera; family Aphididae; genus Rhopalosiphum; species Rhopalosiphum padi. The sequence goes on along the minus strand of NC_083598.1, from coordinate 1,126,293 downwards.
CACTAGGTAGTAATAATACCCGTTATAGGGTTCTTTAATTAGTTTTTTGGCCATTTCACGGAAGATTTTGAGGTCCTGTAGTTATTAATGAAAACGTATGGATTAATACATATTAATATATCATATAAATATTTGCATAATTCTACCATCAAATTACGTACTTTACGTAGTCATTTAAGATATTTAAATAAGTTTAAAAAAAATATTTTACATTTTAATATTAAGTTAACTTAAAGCATTTAATATTTGTGTATATAGGTAGGTATATGATAAGAATAAGGATAAAAGGAAAACAATTTAGCGCTTTAAAAATTAAAGAACTAATAACATAGCAATTAACATAACTTAAACGTAAATTTTTTAAATGAAGATAATATTATTCCTTATTAAGTTATCAGTAAAAAATTATATTATAAAATATATTGATTCTGTTTGGGGATCATTCTTAAATTTAAACCAAAAATATGAATTTCTTGGTCATACTGTTTTGTAAATACAATAGGTACATTATTATTAGGAAGAAAATCAGTAATTCGCATAATGTGTTTTGTTTTAGTATTAAACTATTAAGACTTACTGCTTGTTTGCATCTAACCCTTACCTTAATGATTTAATGTACTAACATGCAGTTCTTTTTATTATTTTAAAAACGATTTGTATAGATTTCTAATAAAAAAAAAAATCCTTGATATTTACTAAATCGATAGAGATTAAAATATCTATTGATAAATACCAACAAATTGCGTCATCTATATATTTGTAAATAAAGATTAATATAATATAATGTAATAGTTTTAAAAATATGGACTTATGATGGTTTGAAAATTATAGTTTTTTTTCTATCATTTTATATAAATCTTTATAATACCAATATTGATGCATAAATTAAGTGTACAAAGTTTAAAGTAAAGACTATCTTCAACTTGACCAACCATAAAAATAATTTTTTAAATGATTTTTTTTTATTTTAACAAATGATAATGTTTTTAAATAATAATTTCTAAAATTTTTAAAATAAAAATCAATAACGAATATAGGTAATTATCAAAAATAATGATAATATGGCTAAACTATAGGTACATTTTAAATTTACTTTTTGATGACTGTTAATTGATATTCAAATTTAATCAAAGATAAAAATCTAATTAGTCTACCAGACACTCGTTTTAGCATAAATATCCAATAAAACTGAAATTATTGTTTCTGAATTTAAATCGATAAGTTTTATAAATTGATTCTTTTCTAGTATTTTCAAAAAGATCAACTCTCATAAGTCTTATACTATTTCATTTGTCAATACTACAGATAAAACATTGAATGAACTAAAAACAAATATTTAAATGATAGATATAATTAATTGTATATATAGCTCAAGATGTTAAAAATATGAAAGTTTATTGGCATTTATATGGAATAAATTCTTTAGCCTTTAAGTTGTAAAAATTATCATATAAATTATTAAACAATATCAAAGTCATTTTTTCGTGAAACTAATATATTCAAAAAATTGTAATACACTAATACCTAATGTACAGATTTATAAACTATAACTGCTATAACTATTATATAATATTATATTTATTTGTTTAATTTCAGTAGGCTAATAATTACATTGTTATTGAAGCTTTTACATTGAATAATACAAATAATAAAATCATATACATTAGTATATTGGTTTTCTTAAGATTAATATACCACTAAATTCAATATTTTTAAAATATAATACTGACCATTATTTATTAACTGGTGTTAAATTGTTCAATATCTTCTATACGTATACCGGACACCGTCCGTACACTTTCTCGTGTCCCCTCCGTTTTTTCGTCGTTGTCGTATTGTCTGATATCTTCGGCTAAGGGGGCCAAGCTCCTGACGCTATTCGCATCGGGTGCAACACATACCCAATATTACGCGCTTGACGCTGCGCCACACCGCAGTAAAACGTCATCGTTGGCGGGGAGCGAGTTGTACGCGTGTGTTACACCCGGATCAAGCCATCCGAAAAGCCGACCAAAAAGCCTATTTTCACACCACAACTTCCAACCAGCCGGCAAAACGCTGTCCACAGCGAGTTCGGCGTCGCCTAGCGGCACTAGTCTTTCACAACTGCATCCGTTCCTCTATACCGGAAATACTTCCGACAGTCTACGGTGCTTCGGGCAGTGCGTATCCACTAGACTAGAACCACGCTTTCGACAGTCTTATCTCCTTCGTACGTGTGATTCACGAAGGTTGTTATAATGTCCGTGAATTAATAATCGAGATTTTGGAAGACATCGAATGCTACAATGACGTTTTTTTCTTCGATTGAGGAGGCCTTCTGATTTTTTGAAAATGTGTTGTGCACACGTCTCAAACTTTGAATTGAAAATCGACACTTATTTGGAATATCATCGGACAATGTGGCCAATAAATTCGAAAAATCTATCAGATGACGAGCAATGAGCATACAGCGTCGTTTATTACTAATCAGCGAGTACCTACGTTCATCAATTCTGATTGGCCGACATTTGGATTTAGTGGGCTCGTTTATTTTTCTAAACACGAATTTTAAAATGACACATGGCGTTATGTATAAATGTACAATGCACATTATAAATTAAATTCAATCTAACTATTATTAGTTATATTTTAATAGTTATAGTTAAACATTTAATAATATAATGCAATATCATAAGTAAATAAAAATGTTTAAAAACCTATGACTAATTTTATTTTAATTATTCGAGTATCTACAGTATCGCAATACTGAGTTTTGAATATCTTGTTCATCTCTGGTATACGCACGCCATGTAGTATAATATGATGATTATTTATAACTGTTATAAGTATAATATTATTTTTATATTTGTACGAAAGTTGTGCAAATTATAAACACAAGTATATGCATGTGATATATTTTATAGTAGATAAAATCACACGATTTAAGTAATATGCTTAATAATATTAAATGCAGTATAAATTCATCTAATTCTAGTTTGACAGATAAATGTATTATTTAATAACAGTGAAGGAAACACATCATCGTCAGACAAGAGCTGGAAACAAAATGTCAATGAAATGCGTTTATAATAAACATACAATATAAAGTTGTACATTAAAAACTTTTTCAAAGGTGAACGACGCTTTCTTTACAGTAATCGCATATATTTACAGGAGATATTTTGGCCCTTTAAGAGGATGCCAGCGTACTATTTGTTATCTCTCTCCAACCCACGCGCTACATAGCAAATTTTACGTTCACAAAAATGACTAAAACCATATTAATTTCTCAAATTTGAGTGAAATTACCTATTATAAAATTTAAATTTAAGAACATTATCTAGGGCATATCCTAAACGTTTTATTATATTTTTATTTCAAAGCGAGTTATGAGTATTTTAAAATCGTAAATTTTTTATACATCTTAAAAAACTCATAACTCGCTTTAAAATAAAAATAAAATAAACCACTTACAAGATGCCCTAGATAATGTTCTTAACTTTAAATTTTATAATAGGTCATTTCACTCTAATTTGAGAAAGTAATATGGTTATAACTAATAGACATTTTTGTGAACGTAAAATTTGCTATGTTGCGCGTGGGTTAGAGAGAGATAACAAATACTACGCTGGCGTCCTCTTAAAGGGTTATTTCTTATTTTTTAACCAGTTGATGAAAATTCGTATCATTTAATTTTTTTTTTTTTTAAATATTATTTTCGTAGTAGGTATAAAATTACGCAGTATTACTGGTGTTTACACCATGTAGCGTTTAGTATATATTTAATTATATATTTATACACACACAGGTAAAAAAAATGTCGGTAATACGTCATTGTATTTTGAAACCGGCTTTAGTAATTATTAATCGATATAAACTTGTAACTAGGTCTCGGCATGTGTATCAAATTAAATATTTAAAGTAGGTAGTCAAAACAGTAAAACAAAAACATTTTTTAATTTTAATTTAAAAATACGAATAGATACAGTTTAAAATAAAAATAAATAAAAATACATAATATTAAGATTTAAAATCAAATTTACAACTATATACATATACAACATACATGTATTTTTTACTAGGCTATAATTTTTTATATATATTTTTTTAGATTCTTAACAAATTTAATAATTGTCATTTACCGATCAACTAAAGTTTTTGAACGTGCTATAAAAATACACTATAAGGAAAAGCTGGGAAATCCCGTACGATAACATTTTCTCAACGTTGGATTAATATACAAAAAAAATTTCACCAAAACCGTTTTATTGTCCACGTCGTATTCGTACTTAAAGACACCGTTTCTGTCAGTGACAATTTACAAACCAAACAGAGTCGATCTGGTGAGGAAAATCCTGTAAGCCTACAATATGCCTAATGTTAGGATGAAATATTAGCAAGATTAAAATAAAAAAACGGTCTTGTTGTTGTATTTCGAGGTAGGTATAAAAACTCTAGTTTGACATTGACTAGGATTGTATAACGAAACTGTTTTAAAAATAATGGCAAACTTAGTAAAGATCCGTTTGCCACTGTCGGAATATTTTATAGAAATAAAAAATTTTGAAAGACACAATAGCTCATCAAACTCAATATCAGCGAAATGCTATTGGAGGTAATTTTTATTAATAATAAATGATATAATATATTATAGCAGTACATAATAATATATATGTTATATTTTTTCATCAAACAATTGTGTCCTATCATAATTATTGACTCTGAAAGGAAGTGACTGCCCCCCCCCCCCAAATGAAGATTAGGTTAAACGAACTTGATTTATGATATACCAAGAACGATGATGATGGTATAAATATCAGGAGAGCATCCAATAGGAATCAACATGTTAAAATACAAATTCTATATTATTTTTTTTATTTAAGTTTTTGTATTTTTTTAATTTTCTAGTTTTCAACATGAATTCTTAATTTATGGATGTTTAAAATCAAAATTAATTCGACATGGAGGGAAAGTCTTTAGAATTTTATTAAGTAATAATTTAATTTTATAATCATATAAATAAAAAACTGCAACGAGTGCACAACATTATATATTAATATTTAATACATTCATTCATTTACAATTAATTTATTTTGTTGGCATAATTATACTGAACTGTTTTAAAATGTCATCATACAACTTTTTGGATACGCTAAGTTCTATGCAATGTTGAATTCATTGTACTATATTGAACAGTTTTAGAATTCAATTTGTAGTATGTAAATTTCACGTGGATATTTTTTGACCTGCCTACGAAAATAATATAAACTCCATCGGTGCTAAATTAATTCTACTTCCACCGATATTATAAAAGAAATTTAGTTCAAATGTTATGCACAATTACACTGAAATATATCATATTATACAATAAAAAGATAAACTAATTAATATTAAATTTGACAACTTATTGTAATTAGTTAGATTAATTAATAAATCCCAATATAATTGGGAAAATTTGGTATTTCACTTTCTACTCTTTATCAGAACAGAACGTCGACCTTACAAAATATTTACTATGAGATATCATATAAATAAGTACACGAAAAAAATCAAACATTTGAACAATAAAAATGATAATTGAACGTGCTGTGATTAAAAATAACCCTACCGTTTGGTCATGGCCTTCCCACGCGTATTTGCATGTACATTGTACAGGTATGTACTTCTTGTACTTATATAATTATTTTACGCTTCTACGTATAATAATACATCATGATTAATAACATATTTAGCACTATACTATAAATTAATTTTTCTTCCTATGTTTCTCCTAAAAATGTTTTACGTTAATATTAATATATGATATTATGATTAATAATAGTTATAACTAGAGGTCAGATTTTTATGATTTCACATTTTTTTTTCTAGTGTATGCAGTTGAATGGGAATAAGATATATTTACGATTCATGAAACATTGAATTCAGAAAATTTGAGAATAAAAAACAATATTATTGCTTTTGAAAACAATTAATTAAATTAAATTACATATTATTTTTATGTACCAATTAATTTTCATTGTAATAAAATAAAATAATTTTAAACTAAATAAAGTTAATATGTTTTTTTTATTTTACAGAATATTAAAAGAATATTTTGCGTTTTTAAAAATATAAAACAACATATTATATCTTATATTTTAAAAGAATAATATTATATTTCCTATTTTTAATGATGTATAAGCATTATATTTAAGAAATTCTATAAGAATATAAATCCGACGTCTAATTATAACATTTTAAACGTTTGTTTTGTGTGTATTTGTATATCAGTATTATTATGTCACCCGTTTAAATAAAATGGACCTATGTATTGTGTACATATAAGAATAAAACGTGTTTTCGATTCATGTTTAGCTAGCTACTACGTGGTGTTATAAATTCACGACTATCTGTTGTAACCTTGAACTTCGTAAGAAAAAAATATATAGTATTACCTATGGTTTTTTGTTTTTGCTTTGATTTTCATTGTGTAGACGATGATGCATTTATATACGTAAATACGTTTGCACAATAATATTTTTTATTCAAAGAAACATTATAATATTATAATTAATAAACATTAATGATTATGAATAATATTTATAAACAATTATAATAGTAATGTTATATTATTATGAATATTAGAATAATTCATATTGATATATAGGTAACGATGAAAATATTTTGCGAAAAATTTCAAAAACTAAATATACATGACAATACTGCATAATAGCTTACGTAAATTTGTATTTCTCATTGAATCCTTACTACAAATAGGAATCTATATATATTAAACCTGCCAGTACTAACCATTATTGACAACGTTTTACACTATATTTTTGGCACGTTCGCCATGCGAACTATTCAAATTTTAAATTGAACTTGAACTAAAATGTTCAACATATTCAAAAATATATAGGTAAATAAAATAACAAATAATATTACCTTATAATTTATTAATCTTTCTTAAACAGATCAAGTTATAATATTAATTTAATTTGAAGATCTATCTAAACGTAGAACTTTACTAATTACTGGAAGTGTAAGCGTTTACTACTTAAGCCACTTATTGATTGATCCGTCCGCGAATACATTTTTACCAGAAACATATAGATTAAAAATAAATAAGGATTTGTAAATTTTAATTCAGTCACGATAAAAACTAAATGCACTATGTATAAGAAAAAACAATAAAGGCCATTTCAGACAACCATTATTTTATGTGAAAAAATATTTTAGCAAAGCACCAGTATTGTGTAGTAACGTAACGTCATTATTTTATTATTAATAACGCGTTACATAATTTGGTTAGAATTGTTTCTAAGTAACGAAAATGTAATGGAAATTACTTTTAATAAGTAATTCCTATAATATAACGTGTTACCGTTTGGATTTCTATAGTTATAAAAAAAAATAAAAAAAATAATATGCTTATAATGTGAGTATTGAAAATAGGAATATTCAATTTTAGCTTTCACAATTTAGTTTACAGTGTGTTTGGCGTATCAACATGTGCTGTAAATGATGTTAATTACATTTATTATTAGTTAATCTCTAAAAACACAACGTTTCCCATAAATACATAGTACTGGTGGACTGGTATTAAGTTTTTATATATATTAACTATTAGGTATAATTATTGTATAAACACGTCTTTTAACTTTGGTTATAATATAAATTCGGTATATATGTTGAGGTAAATAACTATAAAATTAGTGAATGTCGACATGCGCCGGCATTTTTGGTAAATGTTTACATTTCCTCAAAAAATAGCAATATACCGACATTTACCAGTGAATGTTGACAATGACTGGTCAATGGTATAAGATTGACCACCATGTTTCGGTGAATGTCAACAATCAATATCCATGGATTATGTTCTGATTATTTCTATACCACGACGCAAGCATGTTTTGGTCATTTTGGTGACTTGTATTATACTCATTCAATGTTCGTACAGCATAATAATATCGTTAACTTTATATAAATACCAGTTAGATGGAAAATAAAAAATAAATATCTTATAATAAATACAACAAAACAACAAATAAAAAACAAGAAGGAAATTCCTGTTTTTTGAATGAAGAAAAATACGATAAATGTGTGAGTGAAGTGTTAAAGTTTAAAGGCAAAAAAACCAAACAGAGAGCTGTGCGTACACTGTTGAAACGGTATGACGTCCTAGAAATAATTTCTTGCTACAAACTCATTATCCTGTTGGATGGAAACGAGTCTAAAATCATCTATCACATAAAAAATGATGAATGATGTGTATGACATTTCATGAGACATTCATGTCAAATTAGGCCATAGAGGACAGATACGCATGGTCAACGAATTACAAAAGAAATACAATAATTGGTGGACAAGGTTCCCTTAGATGTAATTGCAAAGCTAAATATAATATATCAAAAAGTGTAGTTGCAAAAGCGCCAGGTTACTTTGCAACTCAAAATACCACGACCGCTTGTCTTGTTGTAACCTATAATATTAAAGTACAACAAATATTTATAATTGATAATAGTTGACTATATTTGTATTTAAATATAAAAAATATTACTGAACACTGGTATTTTTCACTTAAGTATTGTCATGTCAATATTCACCAAATACTGATGGCGAATGTCAACAGTGACCGGTGGAAGTGGCTAATATCTGTACCAAATACTAACATACACTAACAATTTTGGTGCATATCGAAATGCATCTCAACATTTACAATTTATTTGTCTATGTAAATACATAACTGTTTTAGAACACCTGCGCTATATCAACCGTTTGGACTCGACGAAAAAGTTATAAATTAATAATATTTTATTTTATTAAACAGCACAAGACAACCCCAATATAGTGTGAGATAATACAGTCAAGTACAATATATATAGTACAATAGATTTATAGGTATATGATTATGTACTATTATTAATTGTTTTTTTTTTTGTAACGAGAAGTTATACTCTACTTTTTTAATTGAAATGTGAAGTAATTTCATTACAATTTTGTTTGGGTGAGTGACAAGTAATATAATTAACCCAATACTATAACACACTATATAATTTAGGTATGTATGATAATATACCAATAAAAATAAACTAAATATATTTATTTTAAAATTGATGCTTACAATTTTAATATTTCACAGGTATAACGATAGTTGTAAAATTCATCGCATAAACGATATTATTGTGTATGACTGTATAATATTCATTACTTGATCTGATCCATGAGTAACTACTATTGTCAATTTATCATGTATATCGTATCGTCGACGAATAACATGAATTCTATTTATTTTACCATCACATATTATACCTATTTTTGTGATCGAGAAGGTTAACTATTAATTATATGCAAATACAAATTATTACTTTTGTTTCTATAGAAAACATTTTTATTCGGTTATGTAATAAAATTTTAATAAAATGTTTACAAATAGAAATTTTATATTATGTAGGTACAATATTATAACAAAATTTACAATTGAAGAATAAATAGTGATGGAATAAATACTATAAAGAGTCGACAATTGTATTATGACTTTTTAGTCGTACGCCTCAGAAAATGGTGACGTAGTATAATATGATAAAAGAGACGTCATTGAAGTTTTGTGATTAAAGTTTTAGTAGTGACCGCCGCCGTGTCCGTGATGATGTGAACCATGGCTTCCATGACCACTGCTGCCGTGACCATAAGGTGAGCCGTGATATGAGCCGTGACTGCCATGTCCATGACCACCATGTTGTTGCTGGTGTCCGTGTTCACCGTGGTGGCTACCCTCATAGTGTTCACCGTGGTGGCTGCTCTCTTGGTGTCCACCGTAGTGACCGCTTTCTTCGTGTCCACCGTGGTGGCCACTCTCTTGGTGTCCACCGTGGTGGCCACTCTCTTGGTGTCCACCGTGGTGGCCACTCTCTTGGTGTCCACCGTGGTGTCCACTCTCTTGGTGTTCACCATGGTGTCCACCGTGACTTTGTTGTCCATGTGAACTTCCTCCACCGTATCCTGGGTTCGGTGTAGCCAATGAGTAACCGACCAATGCGATAACCAATACAATTGACTAGAAAATACGAAAAATGCATTTAAATCACAAGTCAATCAATACCTACCTAATAGTTCCATCTACTTATAAGTTATAAATTAATATAATAGGTGTATTGGTGCCTATATTTTATGGTACATAAGTTGTTTTTTTAAATATTAGTAAACCAAAATAAATCACCGTGTAACACTAACATCAGAAACTAAATGATAAACATTTTTATCAATTAGATCGAAAAAACATGTCCAGTACTGATGAAAATCAGTTATGATTGTGATAGTTAAATAAAAAAACAATAATATTATAATATAATTAGCCTTAGTCGTTACAGCAATTGCATTGATATATATATATAGATTGTATGATAACTAAACTATGAAAGAAAAAAACTATCATTTATTGGATTTAGGACAAATTAATAGGTAATTAACTACATAATCATATTTTATGTTATATTATTTTAATTTTATTTCAAATCGTGCGTATATAATATTATAAGTACTTAAAAGAAGAAAATATTTAGATCTTATTTATATGATTATTTAAAAAACTGGTAGTATAAAGTCAATTACTAGAATTCTTTTGAAGTTTATGATAACGATAATTATGTTGTAATAATTTTAAATTTGTATTATTTATTATTGTTTGATGTTTTAAAATTTGCTAAATACAAATGTACTAAAATAATTTAATTTTTTTCTGAAAAATGTTATTTGTTCTTTTTCGAGAGTGAATTTAAAACAATAATAACTATTTTAATATAAATATTATTAATAATAATAATAGTGTGTAATACATAATCCCATCAGTAAAATTTTTATTGGAGAATAAAAATTGTTCACATAATAAAGTATCTTTAATAAATAATTTTAAATAAATATATTAATTTTAGATTTAAATAAAACGCTAAAAACATGTATGGTAAACAATTTTTTTTTTTAAATGACTATATTTTATACCCCAGTATCCATTTATAGTTTAAAAATATTGTACAAAACTGAAATGGTCGAGAAAAGAGCTTATTTATATGTTCAATAAGAGAACCGTAGGATATTTAAGCTTAACTTACTTTATACTTTATTATGTAAATAGTTCTATAATATTGGTTAGTACTAAAGGTAAAAATGTGTAATTTTACATGTTGTACGCTCATTGAATGTGGTGGAACACGAATTAATAATAAAGACAGAATGCTAAGCGGAAAGCATTCTCGGCAAATTCTCTCTAGGTGGCATATTGCTGGACGACAAAGATCGAACAAAAAGAAAAATTATTTAAAACATACAAAAAAAAGTTAAAAACCTATTAAGTAGTTGATTGGTACTTTACTTAGTGCAATATGGCTTATACGAAATTATAGAGTAATATTAAAAACCATTCTAAGGGCATTTAGAGATTTTTAAGATATTCCAATACTACCTATATTATATAATAATTATTTAAATAAAAACATTCAACTATATTACGAACTATTGACATGTATATGATATTTTATACCATACGAATTTCCATAAGTACGAGTTTAAAATATAGCCATGTCATTACAATAATATTTCGAATATTTTCACCTAAAATCATATTATACGTGTTAGGTATTAACACGACGTAAAAAAGGACGTGTCGCCAGTAACGATATAACTTAAAATGTATAGATATTATAATTACCAGACGGTTCATGTTGGCGAGTGGATAGGTTGTGTGTTTTTGCAAGACGAGTTTAACGGACGTTGGAAGACTGTAAGTAATCTTCGAGTTGCGACTGTGATCGTTCGTCGGATGTGCACCGTCTTATAAACGAAGTCTGCGGACGGGCTTTTCGCACGCGCGAGCATATGCATAATAATCATATACGTATTATTATAATTGTTGTGTATCATGATTTAATGATCGGCCGAGGTAAATCTAGTACGGTAACGCCTACAATGCATCCAAACTTTTATCGCGATAAATGTGTATATATTTTTTAACTATATATAAATCGTGACCGTGGTAGTGATGATGACGATGAGGTAGTGGAGGTGGTGGTGGTGGTGGTTTTTGCGGCGGTCATCACCAAAACTGGTCTGCAGTTGTTATGTTGTACAAAGACTACGATAATAATATATTAATATCGTCATTATTTACACGTTGCGTTGTTATTAATGGTTATTATAATAATTAATACCAAGATAATATTTTTTAATTTATAGACCCAGAGGCGTATACGTATTTTTGGTTTTTCCGGCTGATCGATAGCTAGTTATCTCTCCCTCCCTCACAATCATTCTCTCTCTCTCTGTTTCAAAATACACACACATACACTCTATGGCATATGCAAAGGTCGAAGATCTGTAGTGATAATTGATTTAGGTCGACGTTAAAAAGTATATACCAGTATAATATATAGTTACAATATAACATGTATAATGTATAATAATATACTATTTGCAGTGGTGGACTTTACAATTATGAGATCAAAAAACAGAAAAAAAAAAACAATTTCATTGTTGCGATCATTAGGTACATATTGCATTATACTATTGAAATAATATTAATAATATTATTATATTATATTATATCAATCATGTAATTTAACTTCTCACGTCATCGTCCATCCATTCAACGACCTTCGTGATAATTTCGGCGAAAAAAACTGAGAGTTTACCCAATATAATTTATACGTGCATAAATTACTATAGGTAAACTTACATCCGCGTGTGAATAACAACGGTTGTAATAATAACATCGTAATAATAATATTTTATTATGCCGGCATTATGGTGTGCCAATAGTAATTGAAAATGGTTCTAATCGAATTCTTCTTAGATACTATCCAATATCCGTGGTAATTTATATTAAAGTTGTAGTTGGCGCAATTCACAGACTTGTATATTACACTAGATAAGGAACTGCTATATTATTATTTATATTTTATATTGTATTCAATGATAGCAGTTGCCACTATTTTGTTGATTGGCAAAACATTACGTTTATTATACAAAATGTATTACTTGTACGTATTAGGAAAAACATTCGTTTGGTAAAATATAATAAATGTAAAATGATTTATACAAAATATATATATATTTTTTTTAAAACAACATGTTTAGATATAATAAAATACAATCTAACATAATTAATATTTAGTATTTACCATGTAAAATATCATATAATGCCAACTAAAAAAACAGTATTCAACTGATAGCGGTAGTTCTATATCGAAATCTATAACAGCAAATCAATATTATATATTATTTACCAAAAATTTCATCTCAAGCCATGGAGTATCATCAATGAATGGTTTTTCTGCTAATGGTACTCGACGATACATATAATAACAAATTAATTGATAGATTGTATGAAGTAAAAACGGGAAAAAATTGAGCTAAATTTACGGCTTTGTCCTTGGATTAAAAAAAATTGTTTGATGTATTGTGATAAAAATTGGTTTAGAAAATAACTATAGTGTATAAGTAGTAGAATAATACCTATGGAAATCATAGTATAGAATAGACGAAAAAAAAACTAATCCATCCACTTGCTGAATTACCTAAATATTAAATTAAATAAAAATCAGATCACAAAATATTTAATAACACTGAAATATGTTCACATGTATTAATGGTATTTTTTTGAAAAACAACTACTTACGAAGTACCGTATTTTATATTTTTAAACTTAAATTGTAAGAAATTAAAATTTTATGGATTTACAACTATAATTTTATTTTTAACTCCAAAAAAGATCGATACTATATATTTTTTAATTATTATAAACACTACTTATAACGAATCTTTATTACATCTTCATATTTTTTTACTTAGGTATTTTTTTTATCAAAATAAAAAAAAAATAATTCAATATTTTCTTTTGTTTGCCTTTAAAAAGATCATAAAAAGCAAAAATATTTTTAAAAGTATATTTAGTTATCATGTTCATGTTCTAGTGTTCTACCAAAAAAAATATTAATTGAAAATTTCCTATACCTAGTAACTTGTAATATCTGTAAACTGACTTTTTTGAAAACTAGTATAGCGTAAATATAGGGTTAAACATAGTTTCAGTTTTTACCAATTATTTTTAAATATTATTTTCATTTTTCCAATTATGTTTTACTTTTAAATTATACCCTAAAAAAAATAAAATTAATATAATTTTCCACCAGAACTCTCTATTAAAGTTGAAGATTAAAGCATTTTTATTATACCAAAAGATGATTTATTTATTTATTTAATTTTTATTTTATATAATGAAATACTGTAAATATAATGATGACTGATGAAAAACAAAATATTTAAAAAAAAAAAAACAAATATGTCGTCATTATAAATCCAATGTGTAGTTATCATTCCACTCAGAATCTAAAATAAATTAGGTACTTGCAGGGTACTATACTTAGGTAGTTTTATCAAAATAAAGACAATTTTGTATTTTATTTATTGTATTTTTATGGTTAAATAAAAATGTACAAAGTAGCCTCAACAAATCATTAAAATATTTCTAGTAATTTTATGTTTTTGTTATAAAAGTATTCGGAAAACATCCTTTAGGGCATTAAGCAATTTCTATTATAATTTATTATAGTCTTATAAATTTCATCGTATACAGAAAACAAGTACATGTAGCTGTGAATCTGTTGTTAACTTCGTTTGACAATTAAAATAGAAAAATTATACATATATATATAATATATATATATTCTTATATGGTTAAACATTAACAGTAAAATTAAATTTAAATTATTGTTGTATTTTTTAACTAGTTTTTTCTCAAAATTTTTATTTGTTCCCACAGAATGTAAATTGTTGGTAATTTTTTTTTTAATGTCTTCCATAACTTAAAAATATATGTTTTTGTACAAAGGATGGTTTTTTGTGTCAATAACGTTATATAATAATAATAATAGTAATATATATTAAACAGTAACAAAATTATATATACATACAAAACACTTAAAAATATCTCTTGTATTATTACATATTTATATTTTAACATTTTGAGTAAAATGGATAAATACGGGTACATATTAACATGTGAAATGATATCAAATTTAGTTTTATTTTTTAAACACTTTAATAGGTATTAATGAGGTTAGAAGTTGATTTAAATTAATATAATATATATATAACGTATCTACTTCGTCGTTCGTGAGTCGGTTCGGTGATTGTACTCATTTAGGTAATGTGTTTTTTATGTTAAGACTAATTTAAAAATTTAAATAAATTGTCCATTAAAAATCTTATGGAAAATGTATTGTACTATAAAATATTGCGCATTAGTCAATATCATTATCGTTTTAATATACACCATACGGCATACACGGTAGTTGATTAAACAGCAAACAAAGATACTCGTACATGGAATTTTAACATAATATAATAATATTTTTTCATTCGAATTATCACGGTAAATATTTATTATTGCGTGCAGTTGTGAAAATAATTGATTACTATTTAATCATTATAACCAGACGTCAATAGTAGCTGAATAATTTTCAATTTTACACGACTAAGTACCTGGTAAAATGCTATATTAAAAAATCACATGATTCAGCCAATTGAAACACTGGATTTTTAGCACTACGAATTCAATTATTATACGAAACCTTAATAGCGTAATATAACATATAAGTTTGACACCATTATCAACTTGAATATTTTAAAGACAACATTTATAAGTTTATATATTTTGCAAAGCATATTATTAACTATAGATACTTGACTAAATATTTTACATCTAATTTATAATTTATAATTGAAGTATAACCATAATTGAATAGTTAAGGATAAGAATACCAGAAATCTATTAAAGGATTATAACTATCCTTAGTGACCTAGTAAATACATACATTTAATAACCAATAAAATAATAAATTTAATGTTCAAATTTAAATTCCACATTTTTGTGTTAATAATGTACAATAAAAAAATGTTAATTACTCTAAGACACTTATTAAATGATAATATACAAATCTAAATATCTGAAAATATGGTTCTTATCTCTTATGCTTACTAAATCCCATAAATAAAAATTTTTATAAATACATTATCGAAAAGTAAAATATTACCATGTATGTAAAAAAAAGTAATTATAGGCAACAGGTTCGATATAAAATTGTTGGTTCATCACTTGTTTAAAAGTTCTTAAAAGTTGTATTTAACAAAAAATATTTTCTAATTTTTGTAAAAATATTGATCGTCATTTGAAAATCTAGTAAATAGTACTAAATACCTAGTTAACAAATATTATAGTGAAAATTTAGGATGATTAAAATTGTGTACACCAATTTCAAATTTTCTATTAAAAAGTAAATTTTCTTATTTTCGAAAAAATGAATATTTATTTAAAAATTAAGCTATATTCCAATGTAGTAATTTAAACGAATATACGACTAAACATATTTAAATCTATTTTTTTAGAAATAAGCCGATGGCCATTGGCTGACATTTGACATTAATATATATTTATGTTTTTTATAATATTAGTTATTATTTATTACAATAATTATTTTTATACATATATATTATTATTAGTTGTTTTATGTCTACAATAAATTTCCAATTACTGTTTCTTTGATGGATTTTAGTGTTTGCTTGATGGTTTATTCGTACGGTCCTAGGGAATAATAGAGAAACTCTGAAATTTTGTTTTTGGTTTTAGCAGCATCTGTTTGTCTGCATTCGACAAATATATCAAATATATGACAACTATTTTATTATATTATAAGATATTGAAAAATTATTAAATAAATTATATCCTCTAATTTTGAATTACTCTTACATTGTTTACATAAAAATATATTATATAGAACATATTAGTAAAAAACAGCATTAATAAAAAAAAAAACACAATCATTATTTATCTTGACATGAAGTGGTTCCATGACATTTACAGTTACAAATTATTGTAGTCCTGGGGCTAAAACAACTTTTTTATTATTGTTGCAAACCAGTTTTGTATGTTTTAATGGAACCGTTGATATCTCTGGGAATCCCTCACACATTTATATAATTATTAATTATCAGATACGCAATTACAAATTTGTCACATACATTCCACCAACAAACATTGTTTTGTTTCTACCTATATAACTATAAACTATTAAAGTATCTCAGAGCTTAATATACTTTATTAGTAATTAATAAAGTATATTAAAATAAAGATAATAATATAAATATAGCAATTAGGTATCGAGCGGCAAAACGATTCAACTAAATTTTAATAGATAACAACGAACATGATAAACAGATATAAAGATCTCAGATGTATTGGACAATTTAGCCCTTAAATTAAACTTCAAAATCAAAATTTGAGTAGACTAATATTATAAGTAGGAAAATGGGGCGGAGGATATTGCGTGGGAAATCACCTTGTGTATGTAAGGTGTAGCTGGAGGACTTGACAATTTTTACTGAAATATGTCATGTATTACGCCCTGTTTAATAACTATTTAAATATTAAATGTATAATGGTTTTATTAATAAGTAGTATATACGCTACATTAAATTTGAGATAGTTAATTTTTTTAAATAAGTATACAAATATACAATAATAGAAAAATTACCAAATTAGGTATAACAATTTGTATTTCACAATAGATATATGATATATTAAATTTGTTTATCAAACAAACATTGATAGGAGAAAATGAATAATTGCATATTACATAATATAATATATACTTATAATATTAATCGTATGTACGCTGAGTCCACCTACTATAATGAATGATGTACTATTAATTACATCTCATATTCTCATAAGTAGGTATGACGCCTATTATCAATCAATATAAACAATTATTATTATTTTTCTTTGTTACACAACAAACAATTATTGTAAAATAATAATAAACCCGTGTATGTAACCGGCTTAATAATTCTGATTTATTTGTATAAAGACATTAATTATAGGTATGCACTGTTTACCCAACTCATTTAACATTATTTAAGTCAATTGTAACCGATTTATTATACCTATGTGTTATTTTATATTAATTTATTATATAGTACTAAATTATTCCGTTTTTTTTCTTTCCATTTGTAATTTGTAATTTTTATTAATTCGTTGTTCATTCATCACTGTTAATTATATTCTACATTGCATTGAATTTGAGTTTACGTGCGTTTATTAAATAAATAATACTCATGTTTTGAACCAAACTTTTACATTTCGACGGTTTTATTATTTTAACTACTCCAAAATATATTTGCAACAATCGTGATACGAAGTCTGTACTAATATTGGCAAGTGAGTGAATTTAATCTGACCGTTAAGGAGTTCAGTATAGGCAATTTTCAAAATGCATAATGCGTGTTGCCGTGTTGTATGAATGTATGCGTAGTAAGTTATTATTAGACATTAGTGTATTAGTGTGTGACTACTGACTATAATGTTAAAAAGATAGTAAGACGATTATATACATGAACACAAATGTCACAAAAATCTGTGATTAGTGAGTAATGACCAATATTTTCCACTAAAAATCATTTAATTTTTTTTCAATAGCAAGTGCCAACATATTATTATTAATACAATAATTAATTTAATAACATATTGTTTAAGAGCATTATAAAGTTTAATTATGATCAACCATCTAATTTATGGTTTTTATTCTATAAAAACCATTGTAAATCATTGTTTACTAAATTTTTCAATTTTCACATTTTAAAATCAAATTTAAGGGGAAGATAAGAGTTTAAATTTAAAAAAGTCAGTTTCATTTGAATTTATAACAAATTCAAACATATACTTTGATCTATTCTTATCTCGCCTCTAGATTCATAGCTAAGATGGACAAAATGTATATATATTCGTAAAAACTGATAGGTATCGAAATTCTAAATTATATTTTTTAGATTAAATCCATTCGTTTTTCAAAATTTCAAATTCAGCCATACACCACAGTCAACCGTGGGTATATGGATCTAACATAATAATTTTATTTCCTTTGATTCATCTTATAGAATCAAATATATATATCATTCTATTGCATGAGTTGATTATTTATTTTAGTATTTATTTTATTTAAACATATTGACATATTGTTTTAAAAGTAATTTATATTAATTATTTTATATCTATTGAAAATTTCGTTTGAATAAAACTCTAATAGTACCTATTGATTCCAATTCATTCAATAGTGTTGATCAATAATCAATGTATAATTAATCATACATTGTACAGTAGACAAACGTGTAAACATAATTAATCTATATTATTTACCTACCTTAAAAGTATTGTTAATTTTCGAGTCAACGTAATAATAAAAATGTGTTATAATTACTAGCAGACAGATTTCTTAATCATATGTTATCAAGATGACGACACATCAAGGTTTTATGTTCGTAATCGTAATAATATTGTCTATAGTCTACACTTAACATAAACAAGTTATAAACCATAAATTAAATTGAGAAGAGATTTGAATAGCACTTGAAATAAAAATAGTAGTTATTAATTATGAAAATTATTTCCGAGGACGTTTAATTTAATCTTATTTTTTAATCTAATTATATTATTATTTTAATATGTTACTCCATACAAATCCATATTATAAAATGCGAATATAACTAAAGGTAAAATGTATTGTTTTCAATAAGTATTTTTAACTAAAAAATTTTAATTTATCTATAAAAATTGGATTCCAAACGAGTATAGTTAATTAGGTAGTAAGTTTTAAAAGATAGTGTCTTTTTAAAGTTTTGGTGAGCCGAGTTGAATAGACTAAGATTTTATAAGACACTCTTTTACCACTTCACATCGCTAATCAAAATTTTAAATAATATAATTAATAAACTACTCATTCAAAATTTAATTTTTGTGTATAGACACTATGATAAAATGTTATTATTAAACATTAAAAATGTATGTCTGTTATTCAAAAAAGTGAAATTAGTCATCGTTAAAAAAATATAAGAATTATGATTTTAATTATTTGAAATTACGTAAAAAAAAATGTATCCAAGTACATTAATAAAATATGTATTATATACTAACTAATGCATAATTTTTTATTAAATATTGATTAGCTATAACATTAAAAATGAAAACTACGTTTATCTTTAAATGTAAGATATTTATCTTGTCGATAATTGTACTTAAAAGTAAATTCTTATGAAACACTATAAAATTTACATAAACATATTGTTCCATAGTTTATGTGGCGATGTTCAACATTTTATATAATATATTTCATGGCACATTTTCTGATTATTTTGCTTGAACGATTTATTTAATTAATTCAATTTATTAATTTTAAATCATTATTTATATTTTATTTGTATATATACATTTTAAAATATTTTAGTTACTAACATTAGCACAGGTCAAGTAAAGCGTCAAATAAATCAAATTTAAAATTTTTTCACTTAAGTTAACTTGATTTTAAATATATCTTTAATAATTAAAATAACTATATGAGTTATGAAAAATATAAAAACTTTGTCGTAATAGTTATAATATACTTATATACGAGAATGCATTTAATAAATAAATAATTTATTAAGATATTTATTATTGTATAGTTTGTATGATAATTTTTTATTAAATACATCTCAAAAATGTTCAATATAAATTTATAATTCTTAATACAATACATTATTTTTAATAATACATAAAGCCAGTCTTGTCATAAATTATTTGAATATAAGTATTTTAATACTGTTTTGTACTCGGACACGATTGTATACACATTTAAACTAAGTGTTCAAAGTTTAAATACGGTTTTAAATAAGATTTTTTTTTTAAATTTTATTCTAGTTTAAAAGTACTTTATATCTTAACCTTAAATTTAGTTTTTGTAATCAAAATAAAGTTAGTAACTGCAAAAATAATTTATCCTTCCAAATAATTGTATTTTTAATTTTTTCCACTGAAATGCAATACAGTTTTGACGTTTTTGTGTAATATGTTTACAGTCTTTACGCAAAGTTTCATAGTTTTATCAGCCGTATAATTTTATAATATAAATAGATTCTAATACGAATCATAAATTATAAAAACTCATTATTTTTTTACGTACTCTATTAATACAACTTATCAGTTTATTCGGAAATTACGTGAGTAAAATTGAACTCGAAAACATTATCAAAAAATAAAATAATTTGAACTCATATAATGGCACGGTAAAATCCATAACTTATCTAATAAACATGAATATTTTAGATTCTAGTAGATTAAGCTTAAAACCTACATAACCATTAATATACAATATTTTAGTTGTTTCCATAATCCTCGGAAAAAGTATAAAAAAATAAAACAAAGAGACATCGAAAACGTTAATATAAATGTATAAATAAGGTGTTGAATATAATACTAAATTATTGTATAAAAAAAAAAAACAAAGTGTGGTAAGAACAGTATATGAATTAAAGTCAAATCAAACAATAATCCATAAAAAAAAAAACAAAATAGTAAAGAAATTAAATAAATATAAAATTATAACTGTAGTATGACGAAAATTACAACTAAAATGTTTTTATGATAATATTTACTAAAATTGACACTTTTGAATAGTTTTTGATAGAAAGTCTTATGATTCAGTATTTTAGTATTTAGAACAGTTGTACATAATCAACTTTCTGGAATTATTTATAATATATTATAACATAAATGGTGTGGAATATGCACGTGTTTCACTACAAAACATTCAAATATTTGGAATGCTATATTAGATGTGCTTTTCGCCTTCAGCTTTCACGCTTCTTAAATTAAACGATCCTCTTTTAATGTCTCGTAACACCAAATCCACTATGCATACGTCTTCATCTTTGGGTATCATAGAACCTCGGGCGCGCCTTTTCATGTTCGGAACATCCTTCTCCTTTTCCAATTCCGCAGCGAGTGTTTTATTTTTTTCCTCTTGAATTCTACGATTTATGTTTTCCTGTTAAAATAAAAAAAAAAAATTGAATTATTTTTAGCAAAGTTGATAGATCCACAAGTTTTTTAAGTTTTAAGCTTTTTGAAAACTTATTGAATTATTATAATTATTTTATCTAATAAAACAACAGTAATTTGTTTGGTTGCATCATACAAGCCATTCAATTGCTTGCATAAAAAAAAAGTGACTTGTTATGCTGTCAGTAATTGAGTAATGACTAATGACTAACTAACCTAAATATACTTAACTATAGGAATAGGATCCGTTACAATGTTAATAACATATTATTTATTATGCACGAGCAACCAATACACCAGTAGTTTCAATGTGTCTTATCGATCAACACGATAAGCTATCTAACTAATTAGGCGATACCGAATAATGATTTTACCTTGGCAACCACGTCAATTCGCTCGAAAAAATTTCCCAATAAAGCAAAACATTCTTCAATTTTAAATTTGTTAACGTCCTCGCCAAAATAGACGGCTACTCTTCGAATTACCTCCGTTGCACTTTTATACTCATTGTTTAGAGTTTCGATATCAATGACGGCTTGCTTTATAAAATCTAAACAGTTTAAAAACACTTAAATTATTAAAATATATAAATATATTATACTCTGTTCACCAAGAGAATGTGGTTGCGCACAATCCTAAACGCTTTGTATTTCGAAATAACCACCTAAAATGAACTTCCCACTACGCTAACATTTTATTTACGAAGTATACAATGCTTACCATATTCTTTTTGTGAACGGAGTATATTATGCATTGTAAAACTCGTATGTCTACTTTATGCATATAAAACCGTTTAAAATATAATTATGATGTTGAAAATTAATTAGTAAATACCTTTAATGGTAAAATAATAACAATTATAGTAGTAAATTAAATCATAATAAAAATAATAGAGTATTGGATAAACCTAACTTAACCTAACCTTACGTTGGATATATGGACTATTAATTGAACTAATTATATTTCTATAGCTTATATAATTATTTAATATTTTACGCGATTGTAGCACTTGCCTGAGAATTGATCACATATCTGTTTTTTCATTTGTTTTGATAACTGTAGATGCAAACTTTTGATCTGTTTCGTTTTGATGTTTATTTCGTCTTCCAACGACAAAAAAGATATCCTATAGTACGGAATTCAAAACAAAAACAAATAAATAAACTAAATTACTAAAATTGGGTTTGCGTATCGCATATCAATTGTGTACAGTTCACTGCAGTTATTTTTTTATACATTTAAAAAAAAATGTATACGCATTAGAAATAAAATTATTATTTTATTATTTTTATTACCTGGATAGATTCCTGAGCGCCTCAGTGTACTTGGTGAAACTCAGTATGTCATCCATTTTGTTCGTCTGCGCTACTTCGACGACGAAATGGAGAAAAGTCACTCTAGGTTTGTTGGCTCTGGTATCGAGCAATTTGGGCAACGTATCCAAAGTGAATCCGCTCGCGTTACCAGCATAGCTTCCCTGAAAAAAATATAATGAAATATAAAGAAATATATATTATTATATAAATATTTCTTTATAAAAATTAAGAAAACACGAAAACACAAATGTACGTTGATATTGGTATATTAAGTCATTATTATTATGTTTTTGGCAATTAAATCTACAGTTATGAATTATATACTAATATTTTCAAACTATTACATTATTTATATATATATATGTTAATATCAGGATTAATACTTAAAATAATTTGTAAATATGAGTAATTTTGTAATTATTTTACAACAGAAAAGCATATATTTAAATATAGATAAATAAGAAAATAATAATATTTACAGTAAAGTATATAAAGTTTGTTAGTATTATAATTAAAACTTCTGATGAATTAATATTAGTTACATGTTGTTTTATGTATAGAATCTTATATAAAGTATGGCTAGAAGTTGTCATAGATCAAACTTAATGTCAACAAACACAATATGTACAACATCATTAAAAACTAAACTTTAAGTATTTATGATAAGATTCAAAAATAAAGTAATTACATTTTTATTGGATATAACTAAAGATAAAAATATTTATAATTTATTCTTTTTATTTATTCAAAATTTCTTGTATTAGAATTCCTGAATAAATAATAGTTTAAAATATAATAAAATTAAAAAAATGACTCATACTCAAAACAGCTATTATAATTATTTTTTATTAACGCAAGCTCGTGTATTATTATAATTTGATTTCAAACTAAATTAATTTATACTTAATTTATGTTTTTTTTAAGTTGCTCTTTATATTTTCCTTTGAATTATTTTCTTTTTGTTATACTTCACAAATATATACTACTTACAGCATTTAGGTAATTTCCGATAAACAACACTAGGGACAGGAATTGCTTGAACGGCTGATTTTTTATCAGGTCATCACACATTTCTTTGACACTTTCTAGTTGACTTTGTATTTCTGATACTATGGCAGGTAGTTCTTCTTTCTAAAAAAAAAAAAATATAAATAATAAAATAAATACCAGTTTTTCAAAACAATATATTTATTGTACACAAATCATCGTGAAATTCCAAAACTATAACGTACTTCAATCATGAGTTTTATTCTCAATTGATAGTTGGATATGCTGTTGAGTTGCAGACAAAACTGTTCGGCAGATCCAACAAAAGACAGATCGACGTCTTTTTTTTTTATCAATTTTATCTAAGAATTAAAAACAGTAAGAAACAACGTGTTATTAAATTAAAAATGTTATTTATTTAACCATGCAAATTCACCCTATATTTACCTCTTCGTCTGTGGGCAAAACCCGTTGAAGACCTTTTAGTTTCTCAAGAGGAATTGATATCCCATTTTGAAGTGCTTCTAAAATTTCATGCGAACCGGATTTGAACTGTTTCAGCATTATGTTAATCGCTAAGCTCCGATTGTTATCTAATATATTCACAACGTTCGCTTTAGAAACACCGTTTGGTGACAAAACAGCAGGTGAAGATTTTGCCCTGGGTTTTTGACAAAACAATTCGTCAATTTTCCTGAAGTTTATAGTTAAGTTAGGAGGGTCCGCCGACGACCAAACCGACTTATCTGAAAATGCATCATATAATAAAATATTACAATTTAGACAACTGGTTAAATATTCAAATTTGGCTCGTTTAATACAATTATTTCAACATTACCTAAATATTGGTTGTTGACCTTGGTCCAGTTCAAAGTTTTCATTTTTGTTTTTGGTAATGAGTAGTATTTAATATTGTTATTAGTTCTTCTTGTAGGTACTGTCCTATGACCATCAGTAATATTCGTAATAGTTTTACCAAGTCCCAATAACTCCATTGACGATAACAATGCCGTAGATGATTGAGGTGCCTTTTCTGGTACTAAATTTAGCTCTGAAGACCTTAATCCAGTGATGGGAGGAGGTGGCGGAGGTACCATTTCAGGCAACGGAGGTGGTGGAGGTGCCATAACGGGCAAAGGTGGTGGTGGAGGTGCCATAACGGGTAAAGGTGGTGGTGGTGGCGGTGGTGGTGATATTCCTATTGATGGAAGTGGTGGCGCTGGTGGAATTTTGTGACACGATGATGAAGATGACGAAGGTGGTGGTGGTGGTGGTGGGGGTGGTGGAATTCCTGATGAAACTGGAAGTGGAGGAGGAGGCGGAATTCCTGAAGGATTTGACAGAAATGGTGAAGGTGGTATTATTGAGCGTTCACATGATAATTCAAGAGATTTACAAGCATCACTTTTTATATAGTTCACATCTAACAAATTTGGACTGTTATTATTCAGCTCGGGATTAGAGTCAACTTCAGTAAGTCCAATACCGTCACAATAACACGCACGGTCTGTCTGAGTAAATATAGAACATTTAATAATATGGCGCCCGTTAACATTAGTGTGTTCGTCTAATTTGTTGACGACTGGAAGGGCGGGTAGTGACGGTCTTTTAAGTTTAATAGTAGTTCGTTTATCTTTTGGTATATTTAAGCTACAGCGACGGGTATTCAGAGATAAACCTTTATTAAGTCTTTTCTCGTCAGTTTGAGACCCCGTAGAATGTGTTTTTGAAGTTTTTCGGTATATATCCAATATTGCTTGTGGATCATTACAGATGACTTCGTTGATCAAATTCCAAATGTCATTACTGAAAAAAAAAATAAAATGTATTTTATTAATACTTTATTGTGTCCAACTATTTTATTTATCAATTTTTTTTTTTAATAAGAATAATAAGTACTTATTAATATAAATTCTAACATAATATTTTACTATTAAAAATGAATACAAATCATTAATAAATCATTTAACTATCGATATTGTATGTTTTTTCATATTTACATTTTTGCATCACTGTAATCCATTTCAGACATTTGGAGCAAAATGTTTTGCAAATACGAGTCGTATAACGTGTTTGATATCTATTAAATTAATAAAAAAAATAATCAATCGTAAATAAAAAAAAAATATTATAACCGGTGATTAAATATTAATAAATTATAAAGATTACATTTATCATTTAAAATTAATATATTTATTTTATTTATTATTATTATTATTCATTCTATATGTAACTGAAAGACTGTAATTTTACCTTAGATCGTAACTCGTTAAATAGTTGTTGGTGGGATTTTTGAGGTATTTGATTTTCGTCGGCCAACTGATGCTCTTCGAACACGGTGATTTGTATTTGTAATGCGTCATCTTCATAACCCTCCATGTTATTGATGGCCGTCCGTAGTCCAAGAGCTATAATACACATATTTGAACAATATTGGTATATGATAGTATGTCTATGTCCAGAACCGAGACACCGAACAAAATAAGTATCTCAATCCAGTATTATAAAATATTATTATTCGAGTACCAAATAAATTATTAGAGAAAAATATTATTTAGGATTAATTGAATCATTTTGACTTTTGAGTTTAATATGCGTTGAATAAACTGCCGTACTTTTAGTTATTTTAATTATGATTTTTATTGATTTTTTTTTTTTTATTTGCCAATTGATCAAGAACTCATCCGTCACCCGCAAATAATTATTAAATATTTAAATGTAATATATTATATTACAATGTTTTTAAATATTGTAGTATCGAAATTTGAAAATTAGTTTTCCACATATTTTTAAAAATTTGTTTTTTTACTATTTTATTGTTACTGTAAAATATATGACAAGTGTCATACATTTCAAAAGTTTTATTCATCATGCCGTGTAGTAAGTAAAAGATTATATCTCTCTGTTATTCATTAATCATTATATTAATAAACGCACCAATCAGTTCGTTTCTGATACACGTTCTCTTCCTCGGATTTTGTTGAACGAGAATCAGGCAGTTGACGAAAGCCATCAGAGTTGTTTGATAAGCGAATGTATCTGCCATTTGTAGTTCCTTCACTACGATTTCGTAATCGTGTCTCAACGCTTGTTTCATCTACAAATTATAAAATCATACGTGTCGTTAAACCGTGGCAAAAATAATATAGCTTAGTATAGTTACAATTATTTATCTAATTATGATGTTCTATAAAACTTACCTTGATGTGCGACAAGACAGACTTCACGAAAATCATTCCGTCCGCGGAGAACACGCACAACGCGCACAATAGTTCGTATACTTGTAGCTTTACGGTTGTATTGTTGCATACAAGTGCTGCTAAAAATTAAAACATATTAATATCATTATTTTTGAATATCGTTTTAAATTTAATCAATCATGTTAATGACTAATAATATATATGTAGTATATAAATATGTAATATAATAATATATCGTGTAAATTTAAACAAATCCGAATAATTTGTTGAAAATGAATTTCATGCTATCGTGACATAACCACTTGTTATGAATTCATGCATCCATGTCATTCGCATAAAGTATACGTAAATACGACAATATTTAGACGCATTTAGATTAACTACGTCGTCTATTCAATAACAAAATAATATTATTAAATTATGTAAACAAAATATATATTTGTACACGAGACAAAGTTCGCCTCTACACGCACATATAATTATTACGTACGCGTCAATAGTATGTATAAAAAAATATGCTCATCAAAATTTATAACAATCACATTAAATTAAATTAACAATAAATTAAAATTTTTTATTATCTAAAATTATAATGTACTATATGCCATCATCATATAACATAATATCTTCCGTGTTTATGATTTAAAAGTTGAGTCAGATTTGAAAATAAAATGAAATAGAACGATGAAATGTAAGTAATTATATTATTACAACAGGCTCACTTATAAAGTGTAACCAAAATAGACTGAAACATTTCAGGATCAGAGAGTTTTAAAATTGAGTAGAAAAAAAAACCAAGATCAAAGTTTCCGTATAGGTATGGTAGCATTTATGATAGTTAAAAGTTATAAAAATATACTTAGCGGAGTGTCCTGTAAATGATAAGATGCTGTAATAAAAAAATTATCAAGCTGAGCCCTAACATAATGTAGCATGTGTGTTAATGACATGAAAAAAATAACTATCGTGTTAGATTGACGATTATATTTACATATGTATACGCTGTTTACACTCCTACACATCCTCCTTCTGGCCGAAATTTAAAACATACATAGTACCTAACTTGATAATAATACAGACAATTAAGGAATTAGTAATTTGATTTTTAAAATCTATACTTCCATATAATATAATAATTTTTTTTTTTAAAACAGGAAAACAATAATTTGTTTTTTTTTGGCGTTATTGTACATTGAAGAATATCACGAAATTTAATAATTTCGAATTTCTATATAAATATGTAAACCATTTTCAAAAATCATATTTAAAAAACGTTAATCAGAAAAAATTTTTTAGGAGGACAATTATAATGAAACACTATATTATAGAATTTTTTCACCGTGATTAATTCTATTCCTGTTTCATATGATTTTTAAAAAAATCTTTATAATTTTTTTGTATGCCTAAATTATTAAAATTTATTTTAATTTCTGCCCTTCAACTCAGAATCCAAAATTAAAATAATATTAATAAAAATGTATCAATATGACAATATACAATATATTTTTGAAGTAACATTGTTGTATACCAAAAGTATAAAGTAAAATATTATATGACAATAACACTTAATAAACTAAAAATGAAGACGAACCCGAAGCCAAGTGCGACGAGTATTCTAGATGAGTGGATATGTATTTCAATCCGGTCCGGGACCTGACGACGGCGCGTAAACATTCGACGCACTGCAACTGGTCCATTGTGTCCATAAGCGATTTTCCGCTCGCCGCACCCAAGCTGCTCAACAGCGTGCCCAGGCCATCTCTCTGCAGGAACTCTTCGATCCATTTCCTGTGATGCAGAAAAACAAATCGCGATCCATTAATCGGTGTACGATAAAGATATATATCACATATGTCGGGAGCGCTTTTTATTGCAGTGATTGATAAACAGCGACGAGACAAAGAATTTCACAAGATATATAATAAGGTGATGGGTTGTGGGTTAAGGAGTTAAGATCTAGTAAGGACCAAAATAAAAAACAATTCTACATGTGGTACTTCTACAACAGCAGTCTTTGTCTGAGTATTGTTTGGGTGAGTTATATTATACTATTATAACACTAGTGAATATCGTCTACATATCTGAATTAAACCCTATCATAAATTTCCGATATCAACTAAAACTATATAATTAAATTATTATAAATAAAAAGTTGTAATATTATTAAATAATATAAATAATAATATACAACTATTTTTTGTTTTTTTTATAAAAATTACAATTTCATTAACGAACATATTATATTTAAATCGGGATGGGCTGCCTGCAGTAGTATCTACTATAATAGTACATATACCTAGCCTAAGTTCACCCTCCATTAATAGCTTATATTTATTTAATATATTCCTTTAATATTAAACCTCTTGCAATGACGTGCATGCAGAGACGTACACAAGCAGGTGTTTTGGGTGTTCAAACACCCCCCAAAATACTTGGGTTTTTACATGGTTATTTACTTATTTAATTTCAATATTAATTTTGTTATACTAATGTTTGTATTTAAAAAAAAGTATTTTAAGTATACCTAATTTTCATATTTTTTTTTTTTTGTATATTTATTAAAAAAAGTTCTACCTTTCAATAACTGATTTTCAAAAACACCCCCCCCCCCCCGAAACATTTTTCTGCGTATGTCCCTGCGTGCATGTATATATAGTCATATAAATAAGAATTGGGGGTTAGTTCTAAGATTGGGGTTGTAATCAACTCTACAATATCATCACTATTATATCAGAATGATGATAACAGTCACTTACACGTTACCTGATTTCTGATCTTTATCGTGAGTGTTGACAGATTAATAATAACTGTTAAGACGTTTTTTTTTCGATTTAACGAATATTCCATAAGTAGTTATGAGAGTATTAATTTCTACAGGACATTCAGTTTACGGATTTATCAAGAAAACATGACATTGGATATTATAGCTTAATATTATAACAATAATCTAACGAAAAAATAATAAAATATTATATTTATATGGCTCGCACTTAAACAATGACATATTTTCTAATGAATTAGTTTTAATAAAAACAGAAATATTTTCTGAAAAATATACGATCTAGAAGTCACATAAAGTACGGTATAGTTCGTAAAACTATAAACATAATATAATAATTATGCTAAATGTACTAAATTATTAAATTATAATATAATATACTGCGGCCAATGTAGATTTTCATAATAAATACTCTTACATAAATTATACACGTGATGTTCCCATAGTACGTAAGTACGAACAACGTTTAATTTAATATACGCGGAGTCGTCTTCGTATTTTTTTAAAAATTTAAATATTACACAGTAAACAATTATTTACCGAAATCAAAACATAATAGAAACCTATAAATAGCATTTTATATCGTATATAATTAAATACATATGTTTGCATACGAAATTCGTTAAAAATAATGACATGTGTTTACGTGTAGGTAAACAGATTAAACAACCGGAACAATTTGACGAAGAATACATTATATGACGTTATCCAACCGTTATGTTACTACGGTACCTGCCACCGGCAAACTCCAATCTCGTACATATATTAAAATTCTAGTCATATAATAATATTATAATACATATATAAGTATATAACATTATTGTGATGAACAAATAATTATCATATATAATATATGTAGATAGTTTCGATGTTGTAACAAAACTGTTGACTAAATGATAAGGAATTCAGTGATATTCTAGTGAGTATGTGTGTATTTAACATAATCATATCATTATATATATTTTATATGTACCTAATATTATAATATACGTCTTCAAAATAACCACCATTGGCCTTGATGGTCCACTATCAGAATTATTATTATTATCATCTGGTATGGAACACTATACAAAAGAATTCGTGAGAGATTTAATTTAATAATCTATAAAATCGGATGTTCACTTTATAGTATATTTGATGCTGGAATATTAAATTCCATAGCGTCTATAAACAATCCGACGTGTGTTATGATATAAATGGTCTCGATAACAGTCATAGTCCATATGCACATTTTTTGAGGTCGTTAATAATAATAATTATCATTATTTTTATTAGCATAATAATCCGATGCCTTAAACTAAATACGTATACATAATATAAATATAATACTCGTGTAGACATAATTTTTGATTTTCACACCAACGGCAAACTATCATTTTTTTTCTTACCATTTATACCATTTATTTGTTTAGTTTTAATTCTATTTCATCGTTTTACACAGCACCCCACCCCCCTTGAATTATTGTTGATTTAAATAACCGTCTAATCCGTTTGACAAATATAATAACAATATAATAAAGCACAATGTGCACAAGAAATACAATATACAAAAACGAACGACAAATAGTTTAAAAAAATAAGTATTGTTGGGAAAAAATCGACAACACAATCCAAAAGCATTCATTGAGAGCCATCGGCGAATTCAATGAAAACTGAGTTGACAATATTTTAATCATATTATGTATATTGTTATATTTTTTTTTCATAAGAATTTTTTGTGACAATAGTGCATTCTTACGTTAATAATTCACGGGAAGACGCATAATACTATAACGCTCGGTATAACGCGTGTACGATTACAGTGTTTAGTACGTGTTGTATTAGCGTGAGTTTACACAAACACCTTGGCCAATTTTCCGTGTCGACAAAAATACATAACGATTCGGGCAACGGTGATATAATTACAATATAATAATTATTACAATGTGCAATATGTAAATGACGATAATACAATATATACGGAGTATTATTGGATTTTTCGAAAAAACTTTGAGAGAGTTGACCAAGTCTTAAAAAAATCCGAACCAAACCGGATTTGAACAAAAAGTTCGAAAATCGAAATAATTTAAACTCAAAAAAGATGTACCAATCTCAAAAAATTCTAATACGTCAAACGTTTCGAATCAAAAATGTTTTTGGTGTTTATTTTTATTTTATAATCAAACGTAAATGTTGTCTTTTTTCATTTGTAATGTAGTTATATACTTATTACTTATAGGTACATGGAACAGTGTTGGCATTAACTAATCATTAAATATAGTTTTAACTTGTAACTTAGCTCTAAGTGTACAGGTAATAGGTCAATTAAATTACAAGATTATAGTTTTAAAACAATTCGTAATATTGCTAGTTTTAATTTTATATTAGATTCGCAGATAATTTTAAAATTAATTTCAATTGTTTTATTTTTTTTTTTTGGGGGGGGATTAATCAAATGTTCCTAGCGATAGTAGCTAGTAAGCTAATAGTTATTTTTCAGCTCATATCATTATTCTGATATTGATTATGATGCATTATCTTGACTATAATATAATTTATTTGATATGTTGCGTGATTATTTTCGAACTTATGGTTATATTATACTACTAAACTTGAAATATTTATCAAGAATAATATAGTAATTGAGCAATATAAATATATGAATACATCATTCTTTATAGAAAATAGTCAAGAAACTAACTTGAATTGTTTTTAGATTTTTTGAATTTTTTTCGTTTCTTATAATAAAGAGAAAAAGAACTAAACATATTATTATTGTACTTCCGAATAAGGAATGTCCTCTGAAAATTACTGGACGGTCGCACCCTCGTGTATCATTATGCAGTTTACAGTCTAACAAATAACAATAACAGTAATATTTGGCCGGTCGTTCATTGCGCGGGTCTCCGTGGACGGTTCCTCATAAATCGGATTTGTTTTTAACACCGCGCGGCTATTAGGTAGGTACGCCGTTTGCGTCGCGTCTTATTTTATGTATATGATACAAATTTCATCTTCGTCCTTATGCACGACTACTGACATGATATAATATTATTATAAGCTCGCGGTTATTCCTAGAATAATCCCCGACCGGCAATAAATATAGCTCATCCGAGAGCCGTCACTTTTAAAATTCCAGTCTAGTTTCAATTACATAATGGCGTCACGGGATAATGTATACCTATACCGTCTTGTGCACATCATTTATACGTATATTATTATATTAGAAATAAGCAATAGCACTGGCATTTGACGGCGTGCAATAAACCTAATAATATATAGTGTGATGGCCGTCCACCAGCAGAGTAGTGTTAGAAGTTCACGAACATATTTTACATTTATATATATTATTATATTCGTTTATACTTTATTTTCATTCTTTTCGTAATACCATAATATCATGTTATTGGCCATTACCGGACATTTTACATTCATGACATCCCGAAAACGTAATTCGACGGTATTACGACGACGGAACTGTCAAAGACCGTTTTAAATACACAGTTTATAATTTTATATTTTACGCGTCATCGTCTTCATTTTTCTTGCCTTCTAGTCTCTCTCTCTCTCTCTCTCTCTCTCTCACTCTCGTTTCTTATTATATTGAATTTTGGACAAATACTATTAAAACTTTACACACACGATAAATCGTCTGGCCTGCAACTGCAGCGACGACGAACCAATTGTATTTCAATTTAATTTAATTCGTTAAACCGCCCGCTGTAGACGATTTTTCTAAACGGATATTTTCAATTTCTGATCACCACCACTCCCCGCAATCTTATATGTTCCAATTGAAACGACACGCACAAATTAAAATATAAATTATTGTACAATTATTATTTTATTTTACCACGGACCAACAAAGACTGTGACATATGATTTATAGGGTATATTGTATTATATAGCTGTTAAACTGTCGACGAGAGCACGCATAAGGGATATTTATTCGACTGGGTACAGCAGTTTGATTGTTGTGTACTTGTGTGTAATATATTGAATGATGCGACTTATTTATACGTACCTAAATTATATATTAAATAAATTTCATATAGAGTAAGATTTCAAGAAACACGAATTAAATTTGTTGCAAAAGATAGTAAAACAAAGTTAGGTTAGATTAATTTTACTAATCGGTCATTTTTACGTAAAAAATTCAAGTTTTAAAACGTAGTACATATAATTCTAATTTAATTTTTAATGTAAGAATTAGTTGTGG
Source organism: Rhopalosiphum padi (assembly GCF_020882245.1). Taxonomy (NCBI): domain Eukaryota; kingdom Metazoa; phylum Arthropoda; class Insecta; order Hemiptera; family Aphididae; genus Rhopalosiphum; species Rhopalosiphum padi. The sequence goes on along the minus strand of NC_083598.1, from coordinate 1,091,933 downwards.
CTGTAAAACAACGTCTAAATCTAATCTTGTTATTATTTGTTTAGATCAAGACTACTTATCTACCTTTTGCAACAAAATGATTAACTCGCTTTATAAATGAATAAAACCACGGATTTAACCAACGATGATTTATTCTAAAGTCACCAATGGAAAATAATTTAATTACATCGCCAATATTCGTTGAGGCTTATCTATTAAATAATCTTATAATAATGCCATGAGGTACAAATATTATTACTATTATCTCAGAGCTTTATTATATATATTATATACTTATTTTATATGATACATATATCTATTTATAAAAGAACGACATAAAACCAACAGTATGACAGATATTATATGCACGAACGTCAAGAAATATAATATTATTATTCTGATGCACTTTGAATTTCTGAAAAGTAAAACGTGAAATAAATAGTAACTGTTTTGATATTAAATATTAATAAATAAACAATTCTTTTCACTCGTTGTATACTAAAACTCTTTACAAAACATAATAATTATAAATTCTAATGTTCATAAAATCATAACATTAGAAGTAAGAATTTGGTGTACAAACCGCGATTTTCATCGTGCAGGCACGTCCACTAAGTTTAAACATTCGAAAATTCTACGTAGTATATAACATTAATATTACCTTAATACTAAATTATTAATGTTACAACCCCAGATGTTCGAAATTGTATTAACCTAAATAAACGTTTACAAATATGCTCAAGGTTCAAATCAATTTTAAATTTACTTTTTCGTTATTCAAAAATGTTAATAACATCATAAATTAAAATAATTCTTCGACAAATTGAAATAGAATTTTGATTTCATCATTTCGATTTTTGCTACAACTCGTGCGTTACATTATTATACAGTTACATACTTGTTTTATATTTATATGTGTATAATACTGTAAGTAAATCGTAGGACGATTTGCGTCATTTGCGAAATAAATGGTATTTGCGTCGTAGTATAATTTCGCGCCGGGAGAATTTTTAAATTATTATATCAAAATATCTAGAAACATGGATGCGAATTTTTTTTCTACCCACCACCCCAGTCAATTGAAATATGTCCCACAAATTCATACTCATAGCCAAAATGGAAAATATCGTAAAATAGACCGCAAAAAAAATTATATGGGTCATTTAAGCGTTGTATAAAACAGGTTACGCGCAATATTTTATTACAATATTATTATACGCATATATTATAATATAGTAGGTAACGAAAATACACTTCGGCCGATTGAAAACGAGCGGAAACGGAACGAATTCCTGACCGAAGCCAAGTATGCGTCGGGCGCACAGATGGTTCAGCCCTCGTTGTGGACGACACCACACGCACGACAGCAAATCGGACAGTGCTAGTTTGTGTGTATGTGTGTGTATACTTAATCATTTTATTTAACCGGACGGCGACGGAATACCAGTTATGATGTATATTATTATTATTTTCGTATTAATGCTACTCGTGCGCATATCATCATTATGCCTATTACCCACGCACCGATATAATAAGATAATACTATACATTTAATACATAAACACGAGCGTAGGTAATTATTCATGACAATATTATTATTATTACGCGAAACGAACAGTAAACGGTTCTTAGTCGCAAGAGGTGTAATAATATTATAAATCATATATATATATATATATATATACACGCGTGCATAGGTGAGTTTATAAATATATATTTGCCTATATTGTATACACGTATAAGAGTGAGCGAGAAAGAGCGAAAAAGAGAACTGCGCGACGCCACCACCGCTGGAGAGGAATTCTAAGAAGAGTCCCGGCAGTTGACGCGCGCATAAGAATTATGGAACAAAATTAGAAACGTCGCCGGCACCGAATATTTTGGCTTGTTAGGACGACGGACGTACTAAAAATAGTATTCCAGGTTCGCCGTGCTATATGGCGCTCGCCTCACTGCTTTTGACTACGGATGTTCACCTGCAGATAGTTATAAATGCGTAATGTGTACAGTAAAACTTCAATATGTATGTGTGCATTAAAGTTTTATTATTTACGAAATGAAAACTACATTTGTACGTTTGAAAAGAGGGTTATGAGAGGGGTGCGCGCAGATGCGCATTTGACGAAGTGACCCAAATTGAAAGTGATGCGATGTCAACAATATAGTATAGTACATTAGGTGTCACTCTTGTTCAATTTTAACCATATACACAATAAACCAAAATAATCATATGGGTTTTTATTGTTTTTATGTAAAAAAATGTCTACTATTATTATTATTATTGCAAATTGTCAAAATTAAATGTGTTATTTTAGAAATTAAGATGCGGGGTGAAAATGTATTTAAACTAAAAATAAGTAGATGCCTAATAAGATGTTATCCCATCCCTAATTGGACCATCAGGAAACCGTAGTCAAGAAAAAAAAATTCATAAAATTGAAATATATATAGTGCAGTCTATAGCGCACTTTGCATAATATATTACTATATAGGTACAATACTAAATTATAATTATTATTATGTTAAAAATTAATAAATATACATGTGGAGACGACTGTTAAGAGACATTTTTTTCTTAATTATTGTATGCAACACTATGACTTTTCTGTTATTCTTTATTTTATGTGAAAATATTAATTTCTTTGAAATCGAACTTTTGGATTTTATATTGAGCCAAATATTTTTTACAATGACTTTAATGCATAAAATATTAATAAATGAATCAAACAGTATAATAATAGTTAGGTACAAACTTTTTTTTTGTTATTTATTTAAAATATGACAATTTACGATATGATGTATAATAAACAATGAGTATGATAAGCAAATCAAATAGAGATAATAAAAGGGAATCGGGAAGCGTGACCCTTCAGTCACAGTGGTGGCACCCCAAAAGTGTACACTTAAAAATTAAATATCTAACTTAACAACTCGTAATAGTGAAATTTAGAGTAAATAAAAAATCATCTTACAACATACTCATAATATGTCTTAACTATTTATTTGAAGACTTGACGAATAAACATACCTAAACATTATTAAACTGTTACAGCTACTGAGCTAGCTACTTATGTATGCATATATATGTATACACATAATTAGAGTAAATAATATATTATTTGATAATTCGAGACTTTGAAATAAGCTATAGGGTTGCTGAACTATCTATTAACGAAGTGAAAATATATGAATAATTCAGGAATAAAATAATATTATATAGTACTTCGTGTACGTGACGTACTGACGTGATAATACGATATTATATTTTATTGTCTCACATAAACCAAAAACTGTTAAGACACCCTGTCTCTATATGACATCAACCGACAACCTATATAATCTGCAATTTTATACTGCATCATGTTAACGTACTACGGTATTATATTTAGGTATTTATATTGTGCACATGCTCGATGAGTGGAAAAAATAGATGGTATATACCTACACATATTATTATTATCATTTATTAATTATTATATTTTGTATACACTGCGTACATATAATAATAATATAGCCGTGCACCTATAGTTAGTACGCTATATCATGACGATATAATAATAATATTATATTGTACGAGTATTGTTCGACTCTGTCGCGTTGTTTACAGGTAGCTTATTTTGCTGTACTTACAAATTGAAGGAATTGAAAAAATCGTATTTTTCCGAGGCTTTTCAGCTCTCTATATATGCCATTATAAAGCACGCGCGACCGCTGACTTATTGTCGTACGTACACATCACCCTCGGGCTCGAGCGCGCACCAAAACTCGTACGCATTTACCGTTATCGGCGCGGGTACAAGGTTTGTGTAGGTAGGAATGGGCGGGTAAGTAGCAGTGAGGCGAGTGAGGCGGGCAGATATCGTGGATCTCATGGTGTATCGTCGTGTATATAATAGTATGGTATACGCACGCCGCTAAAAACAACACAACGTTTGCGCGTCGCCGTCGCGGATGATAACCTCCGGAGACGAATCTGTTGTCGTCGCGGTCGTCGTGACGTCATACACATATATACAACATAATATTCCGATGATAACAATGTATTCATGTATACATACACGATATGTACATATATTTCACGCGGAGACAATGACTATATAATACGGGCGTGTAATTATAATATGATTGTAGCTCGTACCTACCGCAGAAAAAATGTCGATCCGCTCCGGGGTGAGAACAACAATATAATCGAGTTATTATAATATCATATTATTATACTGTTGTGTTGTCGATACAATATTATTATATGGGTGTACTGTTGTCGTCGTCGTCGTCGTCGCAGATCGGGTCGTTTCCTGAACAGCGCGTTACTCCGGAGGACTTTGCGGCCGCGAAACGTCTATACTATGTACGCGTCGGGACTACGATCGTTTCGGGCGTATATCTATTATACAGGTATACACGGGAGGTGCCTACGCGTAATATACGTTATACTAAGTATAACACACCATAAGAATAACAATATATATATGCGGCACAGTCTGGCCGACTTTTTTAACCGGCCCGGAGTGTGTCTATACGGAATGGTCCATTTAACCGGCTATAGTGTTTACACGTATTTTCTTAAGTAGATTATTGTGTTAAAAATATAGCGTTTGAAGTGTATATACAAGTAACAGACCTCAACTCTTGTGAGGCTGGGGCATACCCTTTACTATCTTTCCCCATTCGATTAAAGACTTATGCATACTTATTAATTAATAAATAAACATTTATCCTGTATTCGATAAATTAGCATATGCATCAAAAGTTTCCGAAAATATTATGTTTCCGCAAAATTCTAATTACGTAGAATTGAAAATGTATAGAAATTCGTTAAAACAAAATAAACAACCTAAAAATCACTATGACAGAATAATAATTATAAATAATCGTAATATTTGCATATACCAAAACATATTTTAAAACCCACACAATTTGACTAAATAAGTTTGATTTATGTAAATCGATCGCTCTGTATAAACTTAGTACCTATACATATTGAACTGGACACTCGTCGCCTCGAATCCGGGCGCCATACCACTGTGATTTTCGTTTTGAGTATGTGGGTACAACAAAAAATATATAATATAAATAATAATAATAGTAATGATATTATGATGATGATGACAATATTATTATCCTCGCGCCCGTGAATGTGGTTTTTGTTCTGTCGGACGCGGGTGCCCCTTTGTGTTACGGTTTGTGGGTCATAAATCCCGGGATAGTTACACATATAATATTACTATTATGTGTATACGTACAGTATATACAAAGCGTTTGCATGTGCGTCTGCCCTCACGACTTCCGGCCACTCCTGTACGCACGACGTCAATATAAGGCTGTTTTTCCAATGCGTATATATATATATATATATATATATATAATACGACAACGTTTAGGCAGGCGCCCGTTCGGCAGCCGATCGACTCGAGAGGTTAAAATAAAAATAAAATAAAATTAATGTACCAATATATTATTATAATAATAATACGTCGTTAACGAAATCCAAAGCGTTACATACGGTAGCCAACACGATATAATATATTATGCGGTATACCTACATAATATCAAATATGCACGCGCGTGTGTGTGTTGTGGGAAACGCCTAAACCGCGATTAATTAGGATTTATTTGCGCCGAAGACTTAAACACTGCACTGCACGCGCGCATATTATTATATTGCACCTATATCGTGTTAAAATCGTACTAAATTACTCGTAAAAAGAATTTGAATAACTAGATTTCTCAAGAAATATTCCCAGAGTTCATCGACCATCACTTTCTATTAGGTACACCTAAACTCATCAGTCATCGATAAAATATTATATGATAATAATAAAACTGCGATGATAATAAAAATTACGAAAATACAACGACCGAATATATTATTATTATAGTCTTACAAAACGCCATTGGTCAAACATAATATATTTCCGTATACATTTAGTGCTTTCAGAAACGCGACGGCATTAAAATGTATATTATATTATATTATGTCAAATACCGCATTGCACTTCAGCTTCGGTAGACTTTCTATACAGAATTTAGTCGATGTTCTCATTAAGGAGCACCCATACCCCGAGAGCCCGATACCCGTTTCATTTGTGCATATAAATATCATGTTAAAAGTTACTTTTACAGCGAAGTACTTTTTTTCATCTCCGCCTGCATAGCTGTTTACTTTTACTGCATATAATATATACACATAATATCAAAATCAGTTCAAATCATGAATAATTTGTGTTCAATGCACTTTTTTTTTCAAAAACCATATTGAATTGTTTCAACAAGTTTCAAATAAGATCACAAGATTTTAAAATTTTAACTCTTTGCTGTCTAGTGTCGATAATAGTTGTGCGATAAGTAGTGCCTATATATATTTGTTCCTTCACATCATATTTTAATTTTTCTCAGTGATAATTAAACCATATTTGACTGGCAGTGCTCATCTCAAAATATTTTATTTTACTATTTATCCAGAAAAAATCACACAGATTTTGACCAGCAATTCTTAATCCTTCACACAAAATTATTTAAATATTAACTGTGTACACATTATTACAAATTAATAAAATAATTTTTGTGCCACACAAAAAAATATTTATCATGTGATGTAAACTTTTTATCGTTTAAAACCTATTCATATAAACTAAAATATATTTATTTTAGTTATATAAAAGGACACAATTTAGTAAAACAAAATTGTTTTTATTTATATTCATTATTGATTGTATGGACAAATGATCTTATAAATATGATGTGATAATGTGTACACAATAATTATTTTTGAATAAGGTACACTTTTCTACCAACGACTATGATTTCCAATCGTATACATAAATAAGTATTTGGGAAGAGCATTTCTCATCAAATATGATGTAATTACTGTGGTGAATAATGAAAACAAGCTGTGAAATAATAAATATTATATGATAGAAAAATTTATAAATATATTGAGATATTGCAGATTTCAAGAACACTATAATGTAATGCATATAAATATTGATATTTTGATTTACCAAACTAATCTGTTTATTTTTTAATAACATATTATTAAATAATGATAAATTATTGATTTATAACTGTTTAATCTGAGTTCCACTTGTATCGCGTTGTATGGTAGATTACTGCAATTGATAAATATGGTTATATACATATAACAATATTTATAATCATTTTTAATGATAATTTATCTTTCTGCTTATCTTCTGGTTAAAATTTTAAGTAAAATGTATTCACGATAACAAAAACATAATAATATATAAGAAATTATAAGAATGCGCCGAACAACTGTAGTTATAGACTATAGCAATTAATATAATTAAATTGTATTCTCATGATTCCCAAACCTAAAACCATTTTGCACCCACGAGTACCACGACTTCAAAACATTACCATACATGTGTACATACCTAATAAAAGATAATCAGACCTTAACATTTTCGTTGCGTATACTACACGAATAATATATAATATATTAACTATCTAAAGTATCTAGTGGCATAATTAATATGCATTATACATGTGCATTGTGCATACTGCATATAACGAAGTATCAAATAGGTATAACCACCTGTAATTTGATTTTTCGTTTGAATACATATTTTTTTTTAATTGTTTACAGAATTCCTTTAGAACAACGCGCACGCGTCATTGTTCTGAATTAGTTATTATTATGATACTATCGTCGTGTTAATAGAACAAGGGCTCGAACAAGATATTATAATGGTGAAATTAATGCTGTAACGATGACGATGAAGTCGAAATTAATTACATGGCTTATAATAATAATAATGCACTAGGCAGGCATCACGGGAAGACCTCAAAATGTATATACATAAACAATAATTTAGTAAATAGTATAATAACTATGACATTGATTAAGGACATTTTTCGTGTGGCCGTTTTTAATAATCAGATACAAATACGAGTAATAGCTTTAAAAAAATATGTAAAAATATGACTACTAACTGCCGCTGCCGTTGGTAAATTATTTCGATGAGTATTTTTCTTTTCTAATTTTTCTATAGAATAATAAAAAAGATTGGATAGGAATATTAAATATGTAAACGATGCATTGATTGAAATATGCATTGATGCATATTAATATATTATATAGTATTATATCATACAAAACATATTTTGTAACTATAACATTTAATTTTATTTGCAAACGGTGAAATATTGTATCAACTTATTAGTTATTAATAATAATATAAATCGTGTTAACGATAATCGGTTAAACTTTGATTTATGAAGACGGTGTGAGATTTGAACTCTATAACTTGTATTAATTATACTTAAATTTACCTTGTAACATACCCTGCTATTTTAAAAATCAAATAATATTTAAAAAATAATATATTTAAACCACCTCCCCCTCCCCCGAATTTGAATCCTAGAAGTAATATTAATGCAGAGTTCATTCTTTTGCTTCAAAATGCATCCTATACTATAATATGTCACATTTAATTATTGTAAATATGAATATATAGATAGTAAATTTTTCTATTTTAATATAAATATTGTATTTTATTATTGTTGACACGATCGTTTAACCTATATACGTGCGATAATAAGTTTGCACACAATCGTTTGGCTTGACACATCGCAATTTATTATATGATTATTATATAATTATATTTTGTCAGAATAATATTACACCTCGCAATTTTATTAAAGTTCAAAATGATTTTGTATACAAATTCTTTACAATGTAATTTATCTGTATAGACGCTATACATGCAATAAACTATTATGATTTATCTATATATATATATATATCTATCTATAGCAATTATATTACTTGTTTTGCCATTTTTGCAGCTTGCAATTGTCCATGTTCAATTCAATCATTTCCGTAATACGAGTCACACGACATATTTTATCGAATTTAAATTTAAACGAACGATAAACATCGTAAGGCGGAATAGTATTATCATCGAACTAACGCGGTTTTTGAAAAAAAAAATTAAATAATATAATAAATTATAATGCTAACAAAGTATATATTACAACAAAAATTAAAACGTTCACACACTGAAATAAAATAAATTTTAAAGTTAATAACTATTATACTAAAAGACCAATATAATAATACAATATATTAAAACAATTAAACGCATGTATATATTTTAATAGTGCGGAGCGCGCGGAAGACTTGTCTACACGAGGTACACGACGATTTTAAAACTCGTTCATACACATGGTTCGGTTTGTGTACATCAGCCAAGATTGACTCCCACCCCTCCCAATAACTGTATAGTATTATTGTTGGTTTTAGTCAGCGTTAAATTATCTTAGAACAAATGTTTATACATTTTTTATTATTATTATTAAGTTATACATCATCATACATTATAATTATTATGCTTTAATGTATATAAATATATATTATATGTTATTAGATCAAACAGTATAATAATATAATAATTGTACAAAAATTATTATATGGTTTCATTATTTACGAGTTTTTCAGTTTGATTTTTATAATAGGATTGCATTTTTTTTTTTTTTTATTAAATGTTTTGAGATTCAGCTGGAATTCTTGAAAATTATAAATAATTTCGAGTTTGAATTCATTTAAACTTTGCAATACTTTACAATCACGAGGAGGTACGTTTTAAACACGATAATAACAGAAAACTAAAATACCTAAAACGCATATTAAATTCTTAAATAATGATTTTTTTTTTTTTGTTTATATAATCTGAGACAAAACAAACGTATGTTTTATAGTATTTGTTTTACTCCACCAGAACTATTAAAATAAATAACATTAGTAACAATAGTAAAAAAAATTAAAGGTTCACATACAATTAAATTGACTATAATGGCAAACATTCTTTAACAAAAGTCCTTGTGTGAAAGGAATATAAAATAATAATAATCGATTTCAGTCTTTATGAAATATGTGCTTACATTATGATTTCATAAAACGCGTACTCATAAAATACTATTATACATAATAATATAGATATTATTATACTACTATGTGGTATAATTGCATTTATCATCAATCAAATTTTTTTGTAAGTCACATGTTTATACAAGTAGCACTTTTGTCTTTTACATAACACTTCAGTGTCCAAATGATTTAAAAATATAAATATTATAGGTAAAATAAAAATGCAATAAGTAACGAAGTAATATAATATAGTATACGATATGAATAATATCTACACCCATTATTATTTATTTGATTTATATTAAATTTACATTTTACTTGATATCATACTCTTAATACTATTAATACGCCGAAAATATGAAATTATGCTATCGTGATAATTAAATAATTGATAAAAACGCAAATAAAGTATTTTTCATGTATGGACTATGGGCATATGACTGATATCAATTATACCGGTATATATATATATATATGGTCAGCGTGTTTTCCTACTCAAATACAATTCTGATAATTCTGTAGGATTGTAATAAATGCATACACAGGTGTAGTGAGTATATCACAAAATATGATGTAATATAATATATCTTATAGCATACTAATCGTGTAAAATGCATTAAGGTACAGAGTAGGAGAGAGTAATTATAAAACTTCACAGTAATTATTATGTGATATCAATAAAATCGGATAACAATTTACTACCTGTATAATTTATGAGTTATTAATACATGGGTAATTGCCAATTTTTTAGGAAATTGATTAAAAAACTAATCAAGGTTACATAGATATTGAATTCCCTTTAATAAGCTCAAGGTTTGATGAAAAACCAACTGTGAGGCATATGCAAAATAGGTTCAATAGAAAAAAATGTGATTTATCGGAATTTTTGTCGGTTGATCAAGACTACACGTGTTAAATGAAAAACTTTAGAATGTATAATAACATTAATAACGTTTTATTTTAAATAAATATATATTATACCTAAAATGAACACAATTTTATTTATACGGTTTATTTGTCTTATTTCAAAATATCTATCGTGTACGTTAAACCTAACTTAATATTATTTAGGGAAACCGTCATAATTGTGGAAAAAAATATTCACGTTATCATAACATTAAAATATCACAATATATTATTATTATTATTATTATAGTTACTCGCATCTTTATCGACGTCTCCCGCGATTCACGTCCCAATCGTTAACAGCAACAGGTGTATGATTATATTATATATGTCTTTGCAGTGTTGAAGTATGCGAGTTGGCACGAGAATATAATTATATTGTTACAAAAACGAAAATAATAACAAGATGAACAGTGAGCACAAATAAAGTGTAACACCTAATATATATAGGCTATTATTATACGCAGAGTCCGTACAGCATCACATTTGACCCATTCCAAAACTAGTATAATACAATATGTATAAATATCCAAGAGCAAAGCTGTATATATTTTTATAATCATTCCATCTAATAATAAGATTGAAATTATTAATTAACATTTTTTTTTTAAATTATATACAAGTAATTTTATCCATTTCCATAGAATCTCATAATTTTAATATGTTATTATCAATTTTGATAGGTATTTTTCAAGTTTGGTATTTATAAAGAATAATATGATGCATACCTACTTTATGTTCTATTTCATATGATATGTATAAACCTAACGCATTTAAAATTTAAATAAGATGAATTATTATTGACAGAAATTGTCTGTAAGTTTAAACTTGTTGGTTATTAATTTTGATATTTTTGATATTTTGAATATCTATTACTAGAACACCCAGCCTTATTCATGGGCCGGAATTATAATATATAAGCATTATACACTTAAAACGTATTGAATTAAATATGCTATGCAGTTCTGTGCTATCAATATATGGAAATATAGAAAATAAATAAAATTTTGAAAAGACGTTTTTACGAAAAATATTTTTGAAAGTGTCGTTTTTAATACGAATAATTATTTCTTCATATACAATAATAAACTTTAAAAAATGTTGAACATAATATTACGATTATGGTGAGATAAAACCGGACGGCTTCGGTGTCGTCGTGAGATGAGTGCTATAACCTCCCAAATTATTTGTCTTTAAAATAATAAGGAATGTGACAACGATTTTGATCAACTGTCGATAGATATCTACAATTTTACATTTTAATTCCACCAAAAATTACATAAGTTTAAAATATATACTTTTTGTATTGTAATCCAAATAGGTATTATGTATTATATTATTTGTTCTAATTTTTATAAAGAAATTCAATTTCACGGTTAAATACATTAATAAAAACTATGAGATAAAAATTTGCAAAATTTAAATGTAATGCTAAAATAACAAAGTATACTTGTAATTTTAATAACTATTTCTACCCTACAAAATATGTTCTTCAGCTACTGGAAAATCTCTAAATATGCAAAATATAATAAGTTGACGCCGTTGATGGTAATATTATTATTTATTAGATATTGATTCAAGTTTAAGATACCTGGCTACTACTATTATTAGTATTAGCTATTTTATGAACTATATTTATAGAAAATATAGAACTCCGTGCCCAATATACATAGGGTTCATATGAACATCAATTCAAGCGTACACCACATTCTAGAATATTTCACACGGATACGGTCATTTTAAGTAGAATATAATTTTGGTTGGAGTACGCATTATTATTTTAATAGAGAGAGAGAGAGACATATAAGCAACTGTCAAAATTATTATATATATATATACACACAATTCGTTTGTCGTCAACAGTTTTCCGTTCATTCATTATTATTTCTGAAAACGCGGTATTTTTAAATTTTAGAATAATAAATGGTGTAGTAGATGATGTTGATGTATCTGTTGAAGTTCACGTGATTGCAGACTGTAGTACATATAACAGCGGTCGTTGATGACGGGGGTGGGTATACGCCCCCTCCGATTGCCTGTGCAGCGCGCATATGGACCACACATGTTTCACGCCCAACACCCCCGACTATGGTTATTCGACAGATACAAAAATTGAAAAATGTCAAAAAACGAAGAACATCGCTTGTGAATGATGAAATATGAATGAAAGGTTCAATGAAACTATACACACGCGCATGCTGTTATTATTATTCTATATTTTAGAAAGAGTGTGAGTTATATATACACAATATATAAGTATTGTTAATTATAATACTTGTGAGAATACGCGAGCGGACGTTATGTCTGTCATTCATGTAAAATATCTAGTGTTCTAAATTGGTGGACTTCGAATTATCGTGGCGATATTAGTGTCTACCATTATTGTAATTTATTACTAAAAAACAGTAAAGTAGTGGTTAGATGATAAATCCTTGCAGTATTTTTAATAATTTAAATTACTGTTGACGAAATAGATAAATTGTATAAAGTTCAAATCGCTTGAATAATAAACTTATTTAAATTCTTATATATTTTTTAATAATTTATAAATTGTAGTTTATATTATATAAGTTTATCTATATTAATGTTATTTTGGAAATGAAAACAACAGTAGAAATGTTGATAGATGTATTTCTTAAATTAAAATAACTAAATCTAGATACAATTTAATTTAGTGGTTAAATGAAAAATAAGCACATGCCACTTATTAGGTATTTTATAATTTACTTGCATTGGACCTCGATCTTTAAATTGAATCTATCCAATAATCAATATCTTTAAACTAGATAATGAAACACGAAATATCATCAGTCAAGAATTACAAAAAAATCAAACATTTTTTTTTTTGTTACTGCTGAGTTACGCATGTTTTGTATTTTGATTCTGCCTGTGGGATTTGGGTATAACTCAGTATAAGACAAAATTCTGGCTATTTAGTCACACGGTAAGACGCACTGGGAAAGCGAGAAATCATTATTATAGTTGTATTATAATTATAACACAGTAGTCAGTACCAGCTATAGTTTATCGAGCAGAGCGAAATAACATTTTTCAAATAAGGAAATTAATAAATTTAACCCCCTCTACTATGATTTATATGTTGGACGAAATTGTACATATTATACGGCAACCCCGATAATTACTAGACGAACGTGTATACGACCTACGTCATCGTTTCGTACAACATTTAAAACAATGTGCATGTATAATATGTATATCTGGTGTTTTTCTTTCGCCTCGTAAATCATCTGGGCTCATCGTGATTCGTGGGTTAGACGTATTATTACATAACTTTATGGAAGAATATAATATAGAGTCATATAAAATATACATATAATATTATAAAATACATATATTAAATATATTTGTTTGCGTGTGTATAATTAGTCATGTACATTGTTATAATTAAAAGGGTATATAACTCTTAGCTGAGCTCTTAAATCCCGTCTGATTTTACTACCCGGTCGTGTTTTTTTCAACATTGTAATCGATGAAAATACTATGGTAGCAGAGTACTGCAGCTGTGGTAACAGCTCTTGGAAACTAATATATATCTAATATCTGTACATTATTATGCTAACGCATAAAACGGGACAACATTTAAAATGCACTCTGATTGTATATTATACGAGTTTGAACATTACGAGCACGCTTATTTAGTATTTGTTCGAAAACGGAAGTGGAATAAATTAGATTTTTACGTTTAACGCGTTTTAAAAATGAACTGCGGAACCAAGTACCAACATATTATAATATATAGTCACAATATTACAATAACAACAACAATAATGATAATATCATTATTCATTATACATTATTATACATACACCACGAGAATGGGGTTCGCCCTCAACGCCGCCGAAAGGATATTATAATATGTATGTATTGTAACAATGCTATACAGATATGTGCACACCACGTCGAGAATTGAACATTAAAAAAATATGTATAGTATCGTAAAATAACATAATATAATATAACTGAAAGAAACTTGTCATTGATATTATATTATTTTGTCCTTCTAATCGATTTTTGCATACTCGAAAAACATCAAATAATCATCATATGTCCACATGTATAAATATATAGGTACGTACATTAATGAATAAAGTACAAAAATTATAAAAGTTTCATGAGAATATACATTATTTTCAATTTTGAAAACTTGTCATTCTTTTACTAATTTACATAAAATGTATAAATTAAACCTACTAAAATACTTGACTAACAACCATAATAATAAATTATTAATCTTAATTGTTTAATTTTATTTAATTCTATACAATGTCATATTATAAGAGTATATATTTCTATTTTTTTACTATATGTTATTTATCAGAAAATAGTATTTAAAACTAAAACGAAACGTTTATTGTTGTAACAATAAAAAAGGTATAGAATTTTATCAGCTCCAACCTGTCTCTCATTTTCAGAACCAGGAGCCAAGGGGGAAGATCGAACATATTATATATAGTTACCAAAATAAAACTCGTGTATTTTCTTATAATTGCTATGTAATAATATCCAATTATCTTCTTAAATTTATATACTATCTATTATAAAAATACAAATCAGGCAATTAAAATAATTTCATTATAATTCACGATCTTAAGAAATATTTCAGACTTCAAACACTACGTATTATAATGTATTCTACATATTATACGCATCTAAACTAAAATCGTCTAGTCGTGTTTATTATTAATAATTACAATATTTACAATATAATATTTTATTACCATAAATAGTTTGTAATAAGTAATGACTAATAAGTGTACGGCGTACGAGCTGCGCGTTATTGAAATTCGAAACGACGAGTAGCGCATTTATATTACGTACGCTTTATGACGAGAAGCGAAACTTTTAGAACGATATTATTATTATTATGTGCCGCCTGTCATACGAACGTAATTGACTGTGTGTTTCTATTTCAGAGGCGCCAAAACCTATAATTGAAGATAAAAAGCCCATTAATAAAGATATGTTTTAAAAGCCTATTTTTAAGCGAACCGTACAAGTGGATTTTTTGGCGCCTAATTTTACAATTTAAACACTTCACTCTGTACAATGGTATGTCTACGGCCGAATAAACTATTTTCGATTTCATTTTTAAATATTATAACCTATTCCACGAGATCGCTATATTATTACGTATCGCGTATTGAGGATTTTTCATATTAAAAGCGATCCAGAATCGTTTATCGTTTTGAATAATGTTATACTATTAATTATTATACACTCACGAGAATTTCACACAATTTAAATAATAATAATATATTATATTATTTTATTCGTACGTTATTACGCGTTGTGTAGACTATTTCGAAACCAGAAAATATTATTATATTTCAAGCCAGATATATTATTAGATAAGACGCATAAACTAAGGGTCGTACACTTCAGAAATATCTATACTAACTGTATTAGAATTTTTTTCATAAATATTATTATAAATTAAAATTTATTAAGTATAAACATTTAAAATTAAAATTAAATATAATTGTTTTGCAATAAATGCAATCATATTTTTTGAGAATAATATAATATCCTATATACTATTATTTAACATTTATTATTTGAATGCTTATAATAGGAGAGAAGTCAAAGGGGACTAATCTGTGGGTCTTTGTGTTCTACGCTATTTTCACGAACTCTAAAAATTAACATGAATTATATCACTGCGGTTATTATTTTATACAATACAGTTTGAACATTACTAAAATTCGTTTTTCATTTTCGCTCAGGTAAAGTACCTAAATAGGTATATTATACGTATTACTAGATTATGAATTTATGATATATATTAATATAAACACATATTGTTGGAATACATTTTAATACAATATGCACTTTCCATATCAATATGTTCACTATCCACTGAACATACATATTCATCATATACAGTGGCAAAATAATATAGGTTTCAGTTAATGAACAGCATTTCTTACAATTTTTTTTGCATTGAAAATTATTAGATTACTTATTTCGACAATTAATAATGGTTTGACGAAAACAATACTGCATATATTATGGTAATATGATACTACATAATATATTATATTATAGTTAGTGAATAGTGATACAATTTAATAGCAAATTTAAATAATGAACTAACTATAAAAAAAATACAATTTAGACAATATAATATAGTTATAATATATAAACAAATATTATGATTGTTGATAGTTGATTAATAAATTTATGGGTAATATAATCAAGGAGAGATAGTGCATTTGGTAAGAAGTGTAATTAAAACTGTCGATAAGAAACAAATTAGCGAGTTGATATAGTAGTATTAAAGTCTGAACGAATTGGAATAAGACATTAGAACTATAGACACAGTCAAATAATCATTATAAAATGTTGTTCTTAGTTGCATCTGCATATGATTTGTTTTTGTAGTAGTGTCTGTAGGTATTCAATATGCGGTATTTTTTTTTTTTATTAAAAAATGAGATAGGTATTTGTCATTATATATTGTGTGCATTACCCGTACATGTTATATTATAATAAATATATGAGATGTGACAGGATTTCGTGATTCACAAACGAGTATTCGCTTATATGTATATGCATTATAATAGCTATACTATTTGTCTTGTACTGCATATATTGACGCAACGCAATTTATTATAATACATAAATATGCACAGTGACTTGTAACTATTTGTAGTTAATGTTTTAATATTAAAAAAAAACCACCTGTATAAGGTAGAACGCAGACTTATTTACAGGCGCATAAAGCCTCGAGTACAAAACGTTCGGATATCGGATGGTAATGTAATAAGAGCGTAGTTCACACAAATACGTAGGTGTAATATTATCGCCAATTATAGTAAGTATATAGTATTATTGTAGGAGGTATTTGTGTAGAATATAATGTACAGGTTGTCGAAAACGAAAATCAATTTGTTAAAAACCTAATAGACAACTCGACATTAAAAACGAAAAAAGATTCGCGAAATCTTGAAACTCAAGATGCTAACAAGATACGCCTCGTTAACGCAATTTGCAATGGATATTTACCACTTACCATTTAGTATTTGCATATTTGTATAATACATATTTCGGAATAAACGCTTTATACAATCATACGTAAATATCAAATACTAATAATGATATCATAACAATTTGCAATAACGAGTGTCGACACGATGAGGTTTAGGACTAATAAATTCGGTACTGGTAGATTAAATTTTGAAACGACTATTGTCAATTGTTGAGGAATGGCGCAAGAAATTTATATTTTCGAGAGTAGAGAAAAAACATAAACACCCAATTGTAATATACAGTCTCACGGTTGAGAATAAGTAAACTTGTTGAGTTTGAAACTAAACAGCGTAAATACAATAACTAGGTAATAATATCGTATATCCACGTTGCACACTCGACGGATAATATGTATTATTATATTAAAAAAAAAATAAAAAAATAAAAAATATAAAAAATAAAAGGGTAGTTGTTATTTGCTAATTATGTTATTGCTGAGCCTGCTCGTAATAAATTGTAGAGTTTACAGACCTAAAGTGTAGTTGACGTAATTATCAATTGAATCGAAACAATGGAATCGAGTGAATAATACAAATTAAAAAAAACGCAATTCAAAAGAAATTAGTGCTTGCATGTGCAATGTGCATGTATTATAAACCAAGTGATAAATTTTACTGACTAAAATAATTTTTTTAATTAATTTCAGTGGTTAAAAAAGAAAAATTATACTTCTTAATTTACAGTATAAATTCAAAAATAAAGCATTTATAATACCTACATCACGTTTGTAGTGTTTTGAAAAAAGTAAATAAAATTTGTATAGGTACCAATTTTAATTGTATAGTATCATAAATTTAAAGGATTCAAGTAAAATTTACTTCCATACATATGTTGTGATCTACGGTACTCATATAAATTATAGAGCATAGACAGTTAAATGCATTATTCCGTATATACAGTATATATTATAGCCTATATGTATGTACTACATACCTATATTATAATAATAAAAAGTTACATTTTGGTGGATAATAATAATAAATTAATTACGTACAATTATTTTGAAAAAAAATCAAACACTTGAAAAATTCCGTCTTATTGACAAAATACATCTATAAATATTTATACGTCTTAATAATATATGTGTGCATGTATACATTATAGGGATTAGAGAGAAACAGTATATAGGTACATTTACCAATTCGAGCTGCTCGCGCATTCGTCTGAAACCTAAACATTAACTACATATTGTTTATATACCTATTGTTACAAATATAATAAGTATCTACTACTGACAAACTGCTATTGTATTAAAACTTACCTTAAAGTTTATATTATTTACTATTATAAATTACCTATTTATTATAATATTTATTTGCACGCATAGACGGTGACTTAATCACGTCATCACGATTTTCTTTTCACGTAGATCACGTTTAATTGTCATTTATTATAATAATACTTTTAACCAATTACAAGTAGTGTCTTCCACTAAAGAATAATAATACCTACTAAAAAATAAAGAAAAAATATCTCATAGGTACAAAAATATATTTAAGTTTTTGTTTCCAACTTCATTATTCCTTAAGATTGTTAAAAAGACGTCATACCTGTATATGTTATATTCGCCTTGCTAACCCACAGCATAGCCAATTTGTGTTAATACAGCTAAATAAAACATTATAAGTTTGAACTGATACAAACGGAATTTTCATAGGTCCTATCTCCTACATACATCTACTATGTAATATACGCCCCTAAATTATCATTATAAATATCACGCAATAGAACTAATAGAAGTCTATAAATATATTTTAGGAATTTAGGATGTAACATGTAATTAGATGTGCACCAAGCGACTTCCAAAACTTCGTAAAGATGGTACATTATTATTTAAATCATTAGTTTTAAATTATCAATAATATTTTTACCAAAATAAGATATATCATATATTATGCAAGTATATACAAATATACATAAACTTATATGTATTATGTACTTTAATACTTAAACACAGATAATGATAAAATTGTCAAATTAGTATTAAATAAAAAAAATGTATTTAATATGATAATTAAAAAAAAATCAAGAAGTTGAGTAATAATAATTATTGTTGTTATTTATTGGGTTTTTTCAAAATGTATTATCATCCTTCCTTCCCTTCAGACCGAAATACAGATACGCCACTAGTATGTATTTATTTATTTATTTATTTATTTATAAATTACAGGACCGAACCGATTATAAATAAATAGTAACAATTACCAAAATGAAATACTTATTATCATAAAACAAGAACATTTGTCAAGCGTATTTAAAAAAAAATCAAAATAAATATATATTATAAAGGCGAATGCAGTATAGGGGTATTCAGGTTTTACGTTCATTATCATACTATCACAACATAATATAGTAAGTGAATTATTACAGTATTAGATTGAAAAGTAAATACAATAAGTACATACCTATGTTGGAAAATATATTGAATAAATGGTTGTGGCTCACTAGTCACCGTGTATTATATGATATTAATATATTATACTATAAAAAATCAACAATACAACCAGCAGAGGGCTATATATTATTATAGTAAGTGCTTCATTCACGAATTTACGATAGTGGTGGCTGCGTAATGATTTCTATATTAATAATGTATAATAATATAATATAATATATAATATTACGCTTAACACAGTCAACAGCCAATTGCTATATTATATTATTATTAGGTATATCGTTATTGTGGTATTCGATTCTGATCGTTCCAAATGTTTCTATATCATATTATATATTATACATATTATAATAACATTATTCGTATCGACCGGCACGATCTCGATAATTGGCCACCCACCCACGCGCACAACGGCAAACATTGTCGTGGGGCTGATGTGTATAGCCGTATAGGTATATTATTATACAGGTCGAAAAGCTAGTTTTTTTTAAGAATAGTTTTGCTGGGAAAAGGGTGGGGGGTTGTCACCGAGTACGCGCGACGATGTTGTGTACGAAAACGTTTATGTAGGTTTATAAATTATATTATGTAAGCACATGCAGCACGGATTACAAGTCCATGTGGCCCGTGGTAAACCGTAAACACACAACTCTGTTGTTGGTGGTAATAAAATCTTATTAATCTATGTAGGTACTTAACAAATAGCAATATGATAATTGATAACATATTATAATTTGCTTACATACGTCGCGTAAGATACAACAACTCACACATTTTATCTGAGAACAATTAATATATAACGTAGGTACACGATAATATTAGAATAATAAAATTATATACTGATGTCTGATTCGTGTATAGTTAATTGTTAGAAATATATTAGCTCAGACATAACAGCATCAAAAAATAATTTTGGCTGCAAACCAAATGACCAAAACTGTGTTAGAGATGTTTTGGTTTAAAGCAATTTGTTTTTGAAAAATACACACTATAGTGGCAATGCAGCTCGAATAATATAGGTAAGCCTATAAATATGTATGATACATTGATACTACATTATTATATATAGTTATTATTTATAATAATAAACAATTAAGGTGATTTTTATAAAGGTTTTCACTCCTTTTTTTAAAAGTATTAATGTTTTTGGTATAAATATCTTTTTATATATAATTTAGCCATTATAAAATAAAAAAAAAATTAAATAATATTTCAAGTATTTACTTTTTAGAATGACGGCACACATTTTTAATTTTATATTTCATAGCGAAATAGTTTTCTGACAATGTTATTTAATAATAAACTGGTTTCAAAGTTTTTTTGTTTATAATTACTAATAACTAATAATATAATGTATACATATATATATACCTATATTATATACATATTTAAAGCTCATATGAGCTGAATGGCTCGGCACTTGGAGATGGGAAAACCACAAAATAATATTCTTCTTTACTAAAAAATGTTATTTTGTAATGAAATCAAGTTAATTAAAAAAAAAATATTAACATTCAATTTTTTTGAGAAAATGATTGTTCACCTTTAAAATATTCATCTCGTATGTATTAATGCAATATATAATTATTAATTATATACGTTTTAACAATATTATGTCATAATAATTTGTATTTAATATTGCTTGCATGTCGATTGTGCAATCGATTTTGATCGGGCATAATACAATGGGCGGCGGACGCATTTCAACCTGTACGATGACAATAATATGATTATTATTACCGCTTTTATTGTATTATCGGCAGCTACCATGCGTAATATATATTATTATATACAATATTTATTTATTTGTGTGTCTATGTGTTTCAACGGACGACCGGAAATTAACGCAATGCTAGTTTTCCAACCCCCAAAACGTGAATCGTGTTTAAAATTAAGGTATACACTATACAGTATACACCGACACATATATTGGACGCATACGTGTACCGTTGGAACATCCGGTTGGTACCTGCACGGCTGCACAGAAGATTCATCTAGATAAGCATAATAAAGTCATCGAAGAAAATGTGATTTTAAAATAATATATATTATATTTCAGTGGCGAATTCTCCGAGCATGATAAGCATACTTAAAACATATATAGTAATACAAATACAAAAATTGTTTAATCATCATTCATAATTAATATATTACATATATTTAATATAAAATTATAACATCTCACAAAAATGTCATCTTTTTCTGTGCTTACAAGTCTGTAACTTTGTTATGATTTTACATTTTTAACGTAACTTTTACTGACAAAGTATGCAATAACTATGTGCGCAAGCTACACAATGCTTTATAGTTTATATTGCTGTGAAATGCCAGCTATTCTGAAAACCCATTCCACTATTATAGCAGCGGTGGAACTAACCACCCAGGGCATACTCATTAATTTTGTCAATGATTAGTATTATTTTTATTCGAGTGTATGATAATTTTATTTCGTTTTGGTTTGTTTTACTATTTTTAATACTATTTAGTACTTACTATAAGTATATTATTTTAAATTATAAAAATAATTGATTTTATTTATAAATGAAAAAATATGAAGGTATTGAAGGTAATTTATTCTAACTCGATTAATATAACTATTATAGCAGTATTGTAATAAATAAAAACTAATTCGTGTGTTATTAATTATTTATAAATAAAATAGAATTCAGTAATACATTAAATATTGGACTAGATGTACAGTACTATAATACATTATGATAAATGAGCATGCCTATACCTCAGAATCAGCATTCATCACTATATATATTTATATATATTAGATATATACTTACATATTAATTTTTTAAGAAATATGATTTTAAATATAATATAATACAGGGTGTTTTATATTTTTAAGTTTGGAAACGATCATAAGACTAATTGAGATTGATAAACAATAATATAATTTATGAAGTTATTAAATATTTTACATTATAAATGTACATCAGTATTATATGTTATTGCTCCATGTAGCCATTTTGTAGGTATTAAAATATACATATTGCATACAGTAATTAAGTTTCTAAATTTTTTGAACTCCCGGTATAGTCACTGATTGCTCTTTTTAAAGTAAAAAATTAATCTGATTATCGTCTACACGGAATACCTACTGTCATTCTTTTAATATCGATCCATTCTAAGTGTGAAAATTTGTTTTGTTGTGTTTGTGATTTAACCTATAGTAATTTAACTTCAAAACAATACGTTAATACGCAAAGTTGCGCTCTTAAACGCGAATTGAAATTAATTTATTTTTAAAATATTATACAACTGACGCACGTGTATATGCAATAACACATTTAACAATAATCTATGCGCTGAGAACTACATATTCGACATGGTTATAAACGAAAACCTATTACATTCATCCTACGTTGAGTCAATTTGCGTCATGAAAAAAAAAATGTAAAAGATCCTAATGGATATTTTATAACCTTTTACAGTTAACATTAATAATTGTTTTAGATTAAAAAATTTTAGTGTGAACAACTAAAACGATAACATTACTATGGAACCTTCATTATTCATTAGTTTTATATTTTTAACAAATACGCTTGAAAACATAATAATTTATAGCCTGATATAAAATCAAGGAACATAAATTATTTATTATTATTGTAATATTTTTTTCATTAAAATATTAAATAAATCATTTTCATTAAGTTATTAAAATTTTATTACACGTAGATTTATAAACAACTTTGATATGCCTATCGTGTTTAAATTTAAAGTTTCGAAATTATTTATTTTATAAATGTTTTGTTTTTCTTAAGATGCTTTTTAGAAAATAATAACCTCTCACAGATATAATATTGTATTGAATTAACTATTAAACTCATGTTCGATAACTTGCTCATTAACTCTAAGAAATTGTTCATTCAAAATGTAGAAAAGTAGTAGATACTTTTACAAAAATAAGTAAACTTAAAAATTATAAAATTAAAGTCTAACTACAGTTGACCTTATATTATCCAAATTAATTGAGATCGTACCTAGTTCGAATAAGTGAACATTTGAATACTAGGAACTTTTAAAAAATTGTGAAAGTATGCAATTTTATATTTAATATGTATACTATTATATATATATTACATTATTGTTTATGAAAAATTATCATAGGTTACATATTGTATACACACACACATATATATTTATCGATTTATCATACATTCATATTACATGTAAATAATATATGTACTAATAATAAATCGTGACAACAATAATAAAATCGGTATATCGGCCATTACGTTCGAACACGTATGTAATGGCGTTCGGATAGTACAGGAGAGGGTTCGTTTAACAGAGATTTGGATAATTGAGGATTTACTGTACTAAATTATTCATCTTTCTACAGTATGGATAATGATAAATTATTTATATATTTTTTTAATTCCTTTGCGATTTTGATAAATCGATGTTATTGCTTTTGGTATTTATTTTGTTTATTCAAGTAATCTCACGCATTACGATACATATCATTAAATGTATTTACATTTTTATCAGAAGATGCTATTTTAAATAAATATATATTTGTTTAACTTGTTTATACATTTTTTAGGTCTGGTTACCATCTATGAAATTTTGAGTAACTATATTAACTAGTAATTGTTTATTTTAAATAAAAAAACATCCATCCATGATAAATATTTACTCTGATGAGCGAATACACCTATTTTCACTGCGATGTTGCAGTAATCGTCAACTTTTACCACCAAAACTCTCGATATGTGTACATAGATCTAAGCTACGGGTTAAGTCATTTTTATGACTCATCTGCAGTCATCACTATAAACAGCCTGAACAATATTACTCATAATTCGGACAAGCCTTATACAACATTTAAGCCAATCAATCACTATATTTTATATGTAATATACCAAAATTCTATGACTGCTGAATGAATATATATATATATATATATACTAATTATAGAATATTTTTTAATAATAAAAATAATATTATACGCATTATAAATATTGTAAGCCTATGTTTGATATTATAGCTTTTCATTTACAGATGATTTCTATGTAAGATATTAGCAGAAAAATGTTGTTAAGTTCAATATAATATTAAAATATTCATAAAATATTAAATTAATCTAATTAACGTTCATCATATATTACAACTTACAATAGAGTTATGAATTAATTGGATATTATACTGAATATGTATACTTAATGATATTATTATTAACATAATAATATTAATATATTATAATATATAAAATAAAATAATTTAAATACTAAATTTATAAAAAAAAATATTGGATAATATTAATATAATTCTTAATAATTAGAAAAATGAATTTATCCTTATTATTTTACCTTGATCAGCGGATTTATATCATCCTTTAACTTCTTCAACCAC
Organism: Rhopalosiphum padi; assembly: GCF_020882245.1. Lineage (NCBI taxonomy): Eukaryota > Metazoa > Arthropoda > Insecta > Hemiptera > Aphididae > Rhopalosiphum > Rhopalosiphum padi. Next base: position 1,066,347 of record NC_083598.1, on the reverse strand, counting down.
CTTATGAAGATCACGAACCACACACATAACATGGATAAGTATTGTGCATTATTATAGTACATTAATTGTTGTAGTCAATTTTACACTACAAGACTAGCATCAGTTAAAAACAATTAAAACACACTAGACCGAGTATCTGACGGTATTCGGAAAAATACCAATATAATTTTATCTAACGGAAATCATATAAAAATACACAGAAATAATTTAGCAGCATGTGTACATTTACAATGACAAGGCGGCCGCACAACAGTCTAGAACGAATTTTTTCGAGATATGAATATATGATCATATAAAACCGGGACATCAATAGAAATTCCCCAATTTTTCACAAAAAGGACTACAATTTTTTCTGAACTCATATAATATAAGTATGATATTAGTTTGTTATTTAGGTACTCTGCAATAATATCAAGTTATAGAAAAAAATATGCAAGTGTATTAGTCTCGTGCCCTGATGGTGTTATCAAGTTATTATTATTAAGTAATTAAACGATATTAAATGGTAATCAGACACCAGTTTTCAAGGTACTTATTATTTACATTTAATATGAAATCAAACGAATCTTACGATAGTATAATATTATACTACAGTACAGTATAATACATGGATATTAATTTAAGAAAATATTAAATAAACATAAATTAAAAACTATAAAAGAAATTCAGTTATAATATTATATATTATACATAACTACATAAGTAGGTACATTAAACAGAGTGATCCAACATTTTAGGTTTATACTCTAGTTAAGTTTGTTAGATTACTGCTATTATAGAATTATACACTACGAAATTTAGTATTAAAATATCATAGACCACAACTATCACTATTTGTCGACAATTGTTTGTGTCAATAAAGCATTGAAATTATCACACCATCAAATACCAAGAAGCAATATTTTAAAACACATATTTAAGTTAACTTTAATTATTATTAATTTTGGTCAATCTTAAAACATATAAGGTATAAACATAATATTTATTAAATATTTTTAATTAGTGGTCAAAATGTGTAATAATGTGTGTTTTGACTTTTCACTGCGAAGATGTTCCGCAATAATAATATTATGTTTTATATTTTTATAACTGTATTGTTTCTAAAATTATGTATTCTCAGTTTAAAACTTTTTTATTTAATATAAATACATATTATTTTTTTTTATCTACATTTAAGTTTTGATTTCTTTAAAAGTGAATACGAAAAAAAAAATATAATAAATCAATAATTAAACTTACCATTGTATATATATCTTATCCCTAGGATCAATTCCTTTGCACTCATATTCCCTAAACTTCACATACATAACTAAACATACTTATAAATTTCAATAAACAAATCAACAAAATTAAATAAAACACGCAGGCATAAATACGTTACAATATCGAAAGTCCAACTCGTATAACTATTTAGCCATAAAGAAGGTACCATGTGTATGCGGCATCGAATATAATTCTATTTTAATAGTTTATTTTGTTGATAATAATTCAATTCTTAAATTAAGTAGGTATACACAACAATATAATATTAATACGCCTATAACAGCAAACATGATTACGTAATAATACGGAAATCACTATATTTTCAAAATTCACAATTTACCTAATGTATATTGATTATATTTAATCGTGGCGAAGAGTTTTACCTATTTAAACTATTTTAATATTTGAAATCATTAAAAATAATAATTAACGAATTTGTTTGTGAAAATATTATTATTATATAAATATAATCCAGTGGAATGTTTTAATAAAAATGAAGTAATAAACAGTTATTAATTATTATACTATTCATCAAATAATACATTTTAAAATAAATAGTAAATACAAAGTATTTTATTATTTATTAAAATTTAAAATAATATATATTATGATTGTATAATATATATTTAATATTCTAAAACAGTGTTAATGATATAAATATCGTTTCTTATTCTGCACTTGAAAATATTGAAAATTTTCTAGTTATTGGCTGGTTTTGTTAGGTTACACTTTTAGACATACAAATTATAAACAGAATTGAATAGTTATTTACAGTCAAAACAATAACGAATTGAAGTTGCCTTAAACGGTTTTGTATATGCAATACGAGTTGACGAATTGTATAGATATTTGTATGCTTTCGTTATAACAACATTTCACTGGTTTAAAAAAGTAATCGGTTTAAAAACCGAGACAATACGAAGGTCATTTAATCTTAATTAAAATATTAATTAGATGCGTGTATTACTTTGAAAAAGCATTGAATGAAATGTAGGAATTCTGAGTAGGAAGTACTTTCTAATATAATAGTATTAATGAGTAATGACTTTATTGAGATTGAATATCATAATAAAAAAATTATAATATTATATTATGTAGGTACTAACGTGTCCTCGTTCGATGTGTTTAATCTATTTTTGACTATTTAAGATTATATCCTTGCATTGAAAAGCGAAAAAAAAATATGTTTCATAATCAAATACTAACAAGTCTACTTATGACTGGTTACCCGTGAAGTACACTAAATTCAATAACAAAGATTCACAAATTATAAAAACTAAAATGTAATAATTATATAATAAAAGTTGTGTTATATTTTGAAAGGTATAGTTAATAAGTTTAAATCATTTCTTTAGAATGTAAAATCGTCTTTGTTTAATATACTTTAATGTGTTTATGTAGCTTACATACTTAATATAATATTTAAAACTTAATTTTATTATGTATCGTTATGTATAGTCGACAAAACTTAAAAATTATTTGAACGTAACGTTTTGTATGTTATTTTTTTTTTTTTACTTATATTTTATAATCATTTATGAATTATGTGTTATCTATTGCTACATTTAATCTAAAAAAACCAATATTGGAAATATTATAAATTATGTTAAGATTTGATATTTATCGGTGATGTGGACCATACACAATAATATTGTGGTTATTTGCATTTTTAGAGCTACTACATAGATGTGTTCGGCTCATTATGCTCATTATGATGAAAATCTTATTCTAATCAAAAATGATAATAATGTTAACGCCGATGAGAATTGTGATTTATGGTATATAATAATATTATTGAAATATTTGTATCACTATTATTAATTTATTAATTTAAGTTCTATTGCAAACATAATAAATTGTGTACCATTTTTAATGAAATAGCTGTATTAAGCTTATTTTTTAATACAAATTTAAATATATCTATATGCTCAATACTTAATACAATATAAATTTGCATATTGAAAATGTAAATATTACTTACTTGTCTGCTTCATTTACCAATTTTTTAATCGCCAAATAGTTATTAACGCCAGGTAATTGTAACATTTTTATACAGAGTTCTGGTTCCCATTTGGAAAGATTTACACCATTCCTCATATCGGCCAACAGCTTTGACCCACTGAGCCGATTTTTCTCATTGTTATTTGCCGTGGTGTTGTTAGTCTTCACATGATTTGCTAATCTCGTCCAGTGGTTATGTGTAGTCATGTTTAATCTTAAAAATAATTTGTAAACATTTAGTTATTAATATTTAATATACATTTTTACTATGTTAATTATTTAATGATAAATTTTTATTTATCATAATCACAACTATAATTGTTAAATTTAGCTAGAACTTGGAATACATTTATTATTATCCTATATTTACTTACTAGTTTACTACTATATTGTAAACATAAGCATTTTTAAATGCTTCTCTTATTTCGAAATAAAAATACGTGACTGTGAAATCGATTTTATCAAATATACACATCTATAATAATAAAGAAATCAATGCCAGGTTGCTAAAATAAATTAACAAATTTACTGTTCATTAAAAATATATACAATGAACCCAGCGTTGTAATGTCACTATTTAATGTTTAAGGGACTGTTAAATATTTACGATCGATATGATGACTCGTATAAATGATAAATTTTATGAATTTTAATCTATACTATACATTTGTGGCATAACTATATAAGTACAAGAGCGGCAATATAGATGTAATATTCACGATAAAATACTTTTTTATTATCCCATTTCCAAAGTAAAATATGATGAAACAAAAATGTATCTTGTTATTTAAAAAATCAAAAAACTTAAAAATAATACAAAATAGTAGAAAATATAATTTTTTTTAATAATATTGTTTTATAATAACTTCAAATCATCTAAAAATATTTTAAAACATTTTGATAATTTTGAAGATAATGAGTGTTTATTGTTGAAATAATCATCATCTACCCTGTAGGTATAAATACCAAATTGATATCTATAATACTTAAACAACAAAAAAATGTGTTAATTTTAATGACTCACCGCAATGAACGGCGTTCCTCACTAAAATGGAAAATTTAGCTGTTTACCGCCAAATCATCTATACCACTGCCAAGTATGTTGTACATTTAATTTTAAATAAAATTTTTTGTATATACACATTATTTTTTCGGCGGACTTGTTTTATTAATTATTATATGAAATATAAATAACCACGGTATTTCAATAATTCATATACATGTCTCTTAATACGGACATTAATAATTGGACACGAACGCAAAAAAGGAAATTTTAAATTATATTGACAATAATATTAATAAATTTCATTTTTGATAGTTAAGCGTAAATCGTAGATTAAAAGATCAAAAGTAGGTATATTTTTTTACGATATAATTTAAGATTATTTAATTAATGGAACGAATTAACATATAGGTATAGACAAAACTTAAAAATATAAAACTATTCTAAGCTGCAATATTGTACACATGTATAGTACATGTAGACATCAAACGCTGTCTGTACCTTTATACGTCATATCGTTTGTGTGAAAAAAATTAAAATGAATTCGCTCTGTAAAAAAATATAACGAGCACATAATATAATATACGCATATAGTGGCGACGATGACGTAATGACAAGTGGCTGTTGATAAATGTGTGGGTATATATGAAATAAAAAGCAATTTAAAGAAAAAAAATAACGTTTCAACAAGTCCACGCTATAAAATTATTTTCGCGTTTATATGGTCACAATTATTGACGAGCGTACAAAGAGACTTCGACGACGAGACGCGCGATGCTTATCATTGTATTACATCGTGTGGCACTAAAGCTGTCGTCCTAATTGTTTGTTAAATTTTTTTCTACTTGAATTGGAGGCCGAACAACAATCGTGTATATAACACCCCACGTGAAGTCTGTTTTGTTCAATCGTTTAGATAATATTATACATGACAACACAGTAATTATTGGTGTTCTTACGCCAACCAATAGCCATCATTATACATATTACATACATATATATTATAAATTATAATAAGCCTTCTTCGAGGCAGACGTGTTATGTACAATAGACTCAATAAACTAAATAATGTAGAGCGCAATGATAGATATATTATAGAGTCCATTACAATATCTACATGTCAGAGTTATGCGCAATGTACTAAAATTAAAATAACAATAAACGACGTTACTGAAAACATATAAACTATCATTATATATTTATAATACCTATAATAATATATATAATTATTTACTCAGTCTTCTTATCCGAAAATTTTTTAACACATTTTGTAAAACTTTGATTTAAATAATATTAATAACTATTATACTTATATAAACACTAAACTTATATAGGTAACCTTCCACATTTATATAATTATTATACCATTTATACCTAATATAATACAATTGTTGTGTTGTAAATTAGGTGAATTTATATTGATAAAAGTATATTACATTATCATAGGTAGGTACTATCGAGACCAAGTTAACTATAGATTTATGTACGTGTTCTCTTTATTTGCATTTCTGATGATATATCGGAATCAATCATTAAATGTGATTTTTCTAGAATATTAACTAGGTATTTAAAAGTATGGTTTGTTTTACATAATTTATTTGTCAATACTTAATTAATTATTATTTTGTTTATTTCTTCATAATTTGTATGCTATTGTTCCACCTTTCACACATTGTACTATGTATTTAAAAAAAAAGTTATGAATTGATAAATTCTACAACAGTAATATTATACTATTTATCAGAAATTTAGTATTTGTATTTTAAATTTTAATTGAAACAAGAAGGCCGTATTATCCAAAGAATATTATATTTTATAATGACTATATTTTGATTTATTGTAATTTATTTCTCAGATATTTTTTACAGTCACAGTGCAATATGTTTCAACATTTTTATAATATATGTATATAGGTAATTTATTTTCATAATAATTGATTAGGTATAAAATAATCACTATTCACTAGATATAGTGTCATCATAAGAATTTAAAGATACTTATAAAATTAAAGTGAAACATTTCTAGTTAAGACTATATTTGCTTACATGGGACTGCCAGTGTAATATTATTTTTTATAATTCATACCTAGTAGTACATAAGTATAGAATTATAACTCCATTATATTAATACCTATAGTACGATAGTAATAATAGTACGAATTGATTATCATTCTTAAACAATACTGTCTCCGTTAATTGCCTATACCTACTATAATACGCCTATTATAATATAACATTCGCATATTATATACATTAATAAGTACAAAATATGAATTCCTGAAGCATTGGGTCTCGTAAATATAATATATAATAGTGTGTGTGTGTGTGTGTGTACTTGCAAGCAATATTAAATGTCTCGCAAATATTTACATTGACTACAATCAGCTTTTACCTACTTAATAAAAAAAGGTCATATAACGGGACGTATTGTTCTTACTTTTTACAATCAAATAGAAATAACAAAAAATTGAATCTTAGTATACCAACTATATACCATACCTAAATAGTTAACATATAGTATACTACACTACTACCATACATATAACTACATTGAGTAAATAATATATACACGAATAATTCATGAGTCATTGGTAATATATTCGAACATAAATCGCATATTTTTCCTGTATTTGATACGCAATACTGCAATATCTACCAGCTACCAGTTATACTGGCATACTGCGTGTATAAACAAATTACATGAAACGTTTATCGTCATTTTCATTATTACTGATAAGATACATTTAGTTGATTTTATGGAAAATATTTAACAGTGTAGATTAATGATATACAATTTTCGGAAATAACATTTTTGAAAATTTCTAAGACAATTTGAACATGTTTAAAGTTGATAAGTAGACTTGTAAGATGCAATGAATATGTTACATTTTAATTCAATGATAAATTATACAGGATACGAATAACAACTCTTTGCAGAGAATGTCAGCTAGATGTTTCTATTTCTATAAAGTATCTTATATAACTATATAAGTTATAACTTATTGAAAAATAAATAATAAATTTATATTAATTTCATTAATCTATTAGAAATTTCTTTTACTATTGAACGGTAAAGTTGAATTAATTTTTTTCAAAAACAAATAAGTAATAATTAAGGTGCGGATTTGAAGGCAAATAACTTTTTTTAGTAATGATAGAAATATAATTCTTATATTTATAGTAGAACTTCGATTATCCGAACTAATTGGGGTCATACTTAGTTCAGAAAGTGAAAGTTCGGATACTGGGAACAGTGGGAACTAACTTTTTTCACATTTGAAGTGCTTTATTTTTTTTTTATACTATACCTTCAATTCCGAACCCTAATAATAACACTACCTAATACACTCAGAGAAAATATAGTTTTAATTTCTATGATTTTATTCCATTGATTTACTATTTTATTGTTTTCTTAAAATGTATGACAAATTTCATCATTTCAAAGATAATATATAATCAATTCAAAGATATTTATTTGGTCGACGCCTTGATTAACATGGTGCTCGAATTTTTTGCATTTTTTTTAAAAAAAAATCATTATATTGAAGAAAAATGTACTTTTATTTAGTACATTAAATCTTTAGTTTAAAGATATTAAGGTTATAATTTAAATGTGGTAGTATTATCTTATTACAATTAATATTTGTTTCTATTATATGATTTCTTACTATGAAAGAAATAATTTCTTTAAATTGCTTATAGTCATAATTAATTAAATGGAAAATTTATTATTTTTCAAGAATTATCAGCTTCATTAATTTAATGAAATCAATAACCTGAATATAATCAGTTGACTTCATTGGATTAAAATCATACCCTTTTTTCATTGATTTAACATACGTTTTTCATTAATTAAATGAAATTTTTCTCTGAGTGTAACAATTATAAACTTTTAAACCATTTAATAATTATTATAATATTTTCTCGTGAAGTAATGTTATGAACTTATAAGTCTGCTGTATATTAATATAAATACCTTAAAAAGCCTAAAATCAATTCAAATATTTTTAAATGTCATTATGTAAAAATATTCACACATATTCATAGGTATTATATATTTATATGTAATGGAAATAGTTGTATGTAACATTAATATTAATATATTTTTGAATTATAACGAAGTAAAATTGTTATTTCTCGTTTAAACTTCCAATTTCGTTGAAATTTAAACTTCAAACGCTTAAAAATAAATTGTGTCTGTGTTTTTTGATATGTTAAAAATGTGATGGTAAAAAATTATAAAGAATTGAGGAAGATAAAGATGTTTGATAAATAAACAATAATATTTTTGTCAACCTAAATCGAAAAAAAAAGATTTTAAATGTCTATAAAATTAGTTAAAATTTCACTTCTAAGAATCAACAATAGGTATAACAGAAACGGTTAAACATGTATAAGATACAAAATTCTTGAATTGATAAATAAATCTAATTATTCTAATTGAATGCCATATAAACATTATAAAATATATTTACTATAATACTATCTAGTATTGTAGTCTGTACGTATAATGCTATATTAAAATGTACCTACTTTAATATTAGAGAAAAATAGATATTGTACAAAATATATATACTCGTTTTTGTATTTGTACCAACCCTGCAGCATCATATACACAAATATTCAGTGTAAAATAATATACTGTAAATATTATTATTAAAAGTTAAGTTAAATAATTCGAAAATTCAAATTTATGTATTTAATCATTTTAATCTTTAATGATCTTATAAGATCTGAATACTCATTTATTTTGAGTATTTTGAGTTGACGAGTTGTGAAAATTTAAATTTGATAAAATTATTATAAAGTATTGGTTTTAACTATGTAAAATATTAAAATATATTAGTACAGAATTTTATTATAATAATAAATTAGTGCATAAAAATTGTAACGATAATTAGTAAATATTGGCTTACTTATGTAAATGCATGGTGTTGAATGACCAATATTTTGTCCTCCACATGATTGTATTGTCAAAAATATTTAAAACTTTTTACAGGGAATTAAAATAATTATTGAGGATGCACACTACATGTATAAACGCTTCATTATAAAATGTGTTATTTATAATTTATTTTATGATAATTATTGATTATGAAAAATGTAAAATTACTATAAGCACAAAACGCCATAATCATTTGTTTGAAAAAATAAATAAATAATTTTAAAATATAGATCAAGTTTATTCGTGAGTTGTAACTTTGTAAGCTATTCAATGTCAAACAAGTTTGAATTAATAAATAAATAATTATAACTTGTCATAAATGCCACAATGGTTTTAAATTATAGTACTTGACGTTTTACCATACCTACCTATTGATTATTATAAATTTGAATGTTACATTTTCTTAATCATAATAATAAATATTAAAGGAATAATTATAATATTATAGAAAGGTACTAAGTAGGTAAATGAATATTATGACATTTCTATAAAAATTTGCAGATAATAATATTATTTTCATCGACTTGTAGATTTATCAATAACTTGTTATTCTGTATTTTTTTTCCGAAATGATTATTATAATATTATTATTAGGTAGCATAATGTATAGAAAATGCAGTGTATTTTATAAAACTCATAATGGGAAGTGGGGATCGTGTATATTATTATTATGTAATATAATATATATTATATACATACAATGATGTTCAATAACAGATTAGACTGATAAAATGTAATCTATTATAAATATAAATAATCACTATAATATCCGATAATATGCCTTTTAGTATACATCGTTAAATAAATTAAATTTATTAGCTTTTGATTTTTGATTACATATTACAATATTATTTATTATGATCATAATGATTTTTGTCACTAATTATTATAATATTATATGATCCATATTTTCAATTATAAATATTATTGTATAAGGCTTCAATATTTTACAAACAATAAAACAACCTATAGTTATAGACGTTATAACTTATAGTATATATAATTATATATATTACTATATATCAAATTTTCACAATATAATATATAAAAGAAAACCACATATATCTATCTCATCACTTTTTTTTTTATAATTTAAATATAGTTAAAATCCTTTACGTGTAGATCATTTTATTTTAATTGATTTATTTTAAATTAGTCAATATTGAAATTAAAAAATAAAAATAATACAGCACAAAATTATAGTTTTATTCTAAATGTAAAGTAAACATTCGGTAAATATACTGTAAACATTGGATTCGTATAAGTTTAACTTGAGCAACATTTTTTTCTATATAATTTAATTAGTATAATATGGTACTGAAATGCGATTACTTTTAAAATTCTTTGAATTGGTATTAAAATATACCTATTAAGTTAAAATTTTAAACCTTCTTAAAATTTAATTTAAATTGCTAATTTTAAACCCTTTAAATAGAAGGTGGAGTGTACTCTTAAAGTTAAACATTCATTTTCTGGAAAAGTATTAACGTTCACTTTACACATTTTTGTTTTACATTACTTGAAAACATCTAATTTGAAAAATAATTATAAATTTAAATAATTTATTTTCTTTAATTGTTTAATTTTTTTTACTCATTTGAATGGTGGCATAATTTTTAATGTATTATTCCAAAATAGAATATTTTTTAATAATTCTTAATTCTATGATCAATAATAATGCCTAAATAAGATGTGTATAAATATTAAACACTGAAAAGTTCGTTCATTTTTTTTTTTTTATATTTTCAGTGCATCTCTGCAGATCGTGGAAGTTTATGTATCTTACTTATTTGTCGTTTCATCAAATAGTTAGTCTTTTTGTCTTCTAGTTCGAAAGTAGGTAAAAAAGACAGTAGGTAGTTAGGTATTAAAAACGAAGTTAGGGAAATTAGTATTATTCGTTACAATGCGCAAGTTGGAAAAAAACTTCAATTAGACTATTAGTATGAATGTAATTACTATATGTGTGTTTTTTGTGTCAGGACTCAGGAGCAGTAAAAATTCTTCGACCTACAACTTTATGGGTAGTTTTTAATAGAAAATTAGATTTAGTTACTACTATATAGAGTATAAAGGGTAATTCTCCAATATTTTACATAATAATATGATATGATATAATATGATAATATTAAAATTATTGTTGCTATATATAATGTTGTTTATAGACATTTAAAATAAAATGCATACACCATTGTTCCTAAGTTGTTCTTACAAGAATAAAATAAAAAAAAAATAGTGTAAATCCATATTAATCGAAGAAATTTGAAACATTTGACTATAACAATATTTATAACTATAATTTCCCATACAACATGACATTTTCAAAATATTTAGATTTTAAACTAGGTTTAAGGTATTTAAAGCCTTTTGAAATTGTTATTTTTTTTTTACAATTAACTGTTAATAAAAAAAACTGTGGGTTAGTTATTAAAAGAAATTGAAATTAAATACACAGTTCTTAATCAGCTGTTCTTTAAGAAACTTAAAAATATAAAAATACAAGTACACAATTTTTTTCTAAATGTCTGAAATTTGTAAAATACGAAAAATGACAATCACTCAGCGTGGTTGAAAAATAAATCAATTACCGTAAGGTGTAAGTATAGTGCTCTATCGATAACGCCGCGTAACTGCGTAAGTTGGTATCTATCTATTATAAATAGTGTAATCACAATTTTACATTTGGATATAACGTTGGAAATAAATTAAAATATATTATAATTATTATCACATAAAGATAAAACGGATCTAACGTGTTACGTGGCCATAAAACCGGTACGAATAAAGTGAAAAGTCGAATTGTGAGCATGTAATGTAACTTATATTTTATAGAAATATGTACTTGTTGGTGAATTATTTAATATTCAGGTAGATACTAGATAAAAGTACTTAAGTCACTAACTATTAAAAAACAGAAAATACTTATAAAATTATCTATCAATATTCCTGAACGTTCCCGTCATTTTTTTTTCTCGTGTACAGAATGGAGCACTGAAACGACCGATTTTCATAGGTAAATTATAAAATTAAAAAACGAATAAAAATGAATTATTATTTATTATAAATAATTATAAATAAATACATAACTTGACATTTATTTTTGAAAAATGCTATCCTTAAGATGATGGCCATCTCTTCTTAAGCACTCTTCTAGCCTACTTTGTATATTTTCCACAACGATGTATCCCTACCAAATGTGTAAGTACGATATCTTCTTTAATTTTATTTTTTAGTTTCTTAATACTTCGAGGTTTCATTTGTTTGATTTTACTTTTTAATACCCCCATAAAAATAAGTCATATGCTGATAAATCAAGTGATCGAGGTGGCCAATGAATATCGCCATTTTTGGAATTAATGAGATTTGCAATTTAGAAAATATGCAAGTAACTTGTACCTAGGCTAGAAGAGTGCTTAAGAAGAGATGGTCATAATCTTGAGAACAACATTTAAAAAAAATAATTGGCAAGTTTTGTACTTCATTATAATAAATAGTAATTAATTTTTTTATTTTTTTTTTATTTTATGATTTACCTTTGAAAATCGGCCGTTGTAGTGCACTACCATAATTAAAATGAATTATTCCACTTTTCACTTATATAAATTGTAATAATTGTGTATATTATACACCATGTCAATAATTTTTAAATTTTAATAATCAATATTTTTTTCAAATATAAAACTGACAAAAGAATAGCTGGTATCAATATTACACGTTACTGGATAGGTAATTTGAATTTTAAATTCTTATTATAGATTTAATAATTAATCGTTTAAAGAAGGTCGTGCTTCAATTATTAGACTTTTGAAACTTTTAAAATTCAATTTTAAATATACTAAGTACTTAATTAATGTTTCTATAATCTTTTTTTAAAATAAAAATAGAACATAATTATTTATAATTACCTTTTTTTAATTAAATGCTTCGTATTTGTACGATTTATGAATATTACAGATATACTTAGTAGCTGTTGGTATGACGCTACTACGTCTTGACATCGTGGGTTGAATAATTATAAATAATAAAATATAAAAACAGTAAAGAAACTACTCTAATATATATAAGTATATTATCACTTCATAATATCTTTTTATCGTCAACATTAAGTTATGTAAATCACAATTTTAAAAATTAAATACAAAAACGATCTGAGTAAAATCACTTAATAGTGCTGCACACTACACAGTGACGTAGATACTGTTTTACTAATATAATCGGATTGTTTTCGTAGAGCAGATGAAATAAGGAACTAATTTATTTTATTATGTTTTCTTCGAATCTGCATATCACCTACGTCCTACACACTATAATATAAGTGTAGGGAAAATTATACGTATCATTGCCTATGGGTATTTTTTTTTTTTTTATAAACATTGGTTCTGCAATGACCTATAAGTTTTGCACGTGGAAACTATAGAATTGCCGGGAAATCGCTGAAGGTGAAAAAAGGAGACTTATTTGAATCGCACTCCGTAACCTACTCAATATTTATTTGGTATTACCCAATAGGTCATTGCATTTCACCGATTGCGGTCGGACATGACGGTTTCGTTGGAAACGCAAACATTACCGAGGTCTAATGAATCAGTGTGTAGGTAGATATATATTATACATACAAACAGTTCATACTAATTTTTTAAATTATTATATTATTATTATTGTTTAATGACTTATATATTTTACTATAATAATATATTATATAGGTAGTAAGTACGTAGGTACGTATAATTAATATATAATAACCTAGAATTTTAGTTATATATAAAATATTTGTTTAGCTTAATTAATAGGTAATAATATAATAGAATATGTTTATACTAAATTTTAATATTTGCGCAAGTATTTTATTTTTGTAGGTACCTATCATTTATTGGATATAAGGCATAAGTTAAAACTTATGTCGTAGGTAGATGTCTATATAGTGTATTAACTTAAATTCGGAATATTACCCATATTAATTTATTCTATATTATAATTAATTGAGGAATTTGTAAATACATAACGGATACCTATTAAAATGATAGCTTCTTAAAATATAATATGTAACGACTAACGAAAAAAATGTTTACAATTAGTTAAGTGTAGTATTGTATACAATTAGTTATAGCTGTATAGGTATTCAAATTATATAGGTACCTAGGCATTTAATTTTGAATAAATATGTATAGTAAAGGGACTGGCACCAAAGCTCCAGCTAGATGTAGGTATATGTACAGTGGCGTGGCAAGCATATTTCAAACCCTAGTCCCTAAGTAAAGTATTTAAACAATGACCCACCAACTGTACCACTACAAAATAATATATAATCTAAAATGTAGTTTAGAATTTTCATAGGCCATCAAAAATTTAATATAAAAAAATATTATGTTAATTAACTAGGTATACTTTCATCCACCCAAATTTTAATTTTTAAGCTCAACATAAATTTCGAGGGCTAAGTAATATTGTATTAGACAAACGTCGTTCATCACGCCACTGCCTATGTAGGTACTAGGTACTTTACCTATTCTAAAATTCGAATGTTTATTTTTTTGTAATACTAGTAGGTAAGTAATGAAATATCAATTAATGGGATGTAATTGCTTATACATAGGTATTTAATTACAATTTGAATTCACTTACAGTTTTATAGACTTGAATATGGAAAAGTTTGACGTCTACACATAACACTTTCGTACACTAAATTCTTCGACGACACATTATACTTAAATGATATTGCTGTAGCAATGAGCACAAGTTGAGGTTCAATGACGATAGGTACCTATCTTGTCCGCAGCACCTGCACGCTCCCCAATATCCATTTGAACAACTAAAACCTTCAAGGTCTACTGGCGTATTAAATACCTACTCCGGCATATTTAATGGATTAAAATAAAACATAGTAAAACAATGTCAATTGATTAGGTACTGTTTACTCATTGAGAACTTAAGACATCCTTCAAATTAATCAGTTTTTTTTAAAATAAATAGTAGAATAAATACGAAATAATTAGTGCCCATAATATTGTTTACTTATGTAAAAAAAAGTTAGAATGAAATTACTAGATATTCAAGTAAAAAATTCATTTTTTTAGTTAAATCATCCATGTATTTTATTTAGTATATGTACATGATATATTAAATGATAGTAATATTTAATTTATAAATTATTAAACTTATTATTACTTACCTTTAATTATTATTTGTATTGTGTTGTAGAAATATTTCTTGGTTAATATTATACATATTAATTTACTTATTCAGTACCTAATATAGGTAGGTAGTCTGGTTTAAAATAAAAATAATAAGAGAAATAAACCCAAAACAAAAAGAATAAAGAAAGGATAGTGATAAAAGGTTTGTATATAACAACAAGTATTCTGTTGTCAGGGGTCGTCAACAGACAACAAGTATAGATAGGTAGGTAATAATAATAAACCATATATACATGTATATTATGTATTTACAATATACATTCATGCATATAATTTGTAATAAACAAAAATGTACAGTATTGATGTATCATACATTAATCAAGCATTAAAACTGGTTTCTACTGTAGATTAAAAATTAACAGGTATATAAATCTAACTGAACAAAAGAGTTTAATCATTTTTGGGATGTACCTTGGTAGATGAAACAACCACTGGGATTAAATTACAACTTGAGTAAATGTACAAACACTATGAATCACCCTTGAGTTCACTTTGTTTTTCTTCCATTATCCGTTGTGCATCCAGTACATATTTATCAGCCAATGCAGTAATCTATATATTAGGTACATAAAAATAGAAAAATAAATTATGTTAATTTTACTCTACAAGATAAAGTTATAACTGTATTTTTACACAAAATCTTTTTATACTTGAGTTGCAAATATTATATTTACTTATTTAATACAACAAATATTATAATTGATCAAATAATACACTGTAAGATTAGCTTAAATTGAAAAGATTCTCTATTAGTTTAATACATACCTACCTAATTATTATTAATGTAAATCATTATGCATTATCAATTGTTAAACTGGTAAAATGTTAATTAATATTATCAATAAGTTAGATGACTCTGTCAGGAACACATTATAATAAAAAAAAGAAAAAAAATTATTATTAATACTTAATTATTTATTTATAAATATTCGTGCAAATTATGCACATCCAACAAACCATACTAGATTAATTTAACTCAATTTTTTATTATTGACTGGTACTAAATATAAACACTATTTTAACGTATTTTTATGTTTAAAAATATTTGTGTTATGACTTATTAAAAATAATAAAGATATTCTACATCTAGATTTAATTTAATGTGAATTTATTTATTTACAAACTTATCAGTTCTTCTATACTTTGATTGTCATAATAACTTCTATAAAATTTGGTATAAAAGGTTGAAATTATTGGTAAAACTATGGGGGGGGGGGGTCATAGGGAACTAAAAAAAATACTGTCTAAAATTTTAAAATAATAAAATGTAGGTATAAAATTTTATTTTATCGTAATAGAATTTTAAGTGGGTCGTATACAATAGCCGTGAGGGCCTTAGGGTATTAGATATATAATTTTTTTGTAAGTATCGTATTACTACTAAAACAACCAAATTCAAAAAATCTGACAGATATTTTCAAAAATGTATAAAAAAAAAATAGCTTAATAAATAAAGTTTTTTTTGTATTTTAAATAAATTTAATTCATAAAAATATTTTAAAAACTATTATAATACTCAACAAAATTACAATTTTCTTTCTTTTAATTTGTTTATTTTTTTTTATACAAAAAGTAAAATTTGATTAAATTTAAGACTGAAAGAAATAAAAAACCTTTAATTTGTTTAAGGAATTAGACTTAATTTTATTTAATGATGTAAGGAAACAGGAAAGTTGTTTAAATAAATAACAAGAGTTTAAATAAGATAGAATATCATTTTCTTAAGTACCTGATCTTGCAAAGTGTGTACCAAATCTGTTGCCAATGTGTCATTGTCTTTTAATAATTTAATATTTTTATTTTGTAATTCTTTAATAGTATCTTTGGTTTTGATAAAAAGTGCTTTTGCACCTTTGCTTAAGTTTTCTCTATGTTCTTTTGTAACTCTATAATATGAAAATATAAAAAATTACTTAGGTATTTCCAAAATGTTTTATTTTAATACTTTACTTAGGTATTGGTATAAATATAGAAGTTTTATCTTGTTGAGGATTTAAATTCATACCAGATGCTTTTAATGATTCTAAAACAGCTGGAATAGCTTGTGGAAATGATATCATATTCAAAATTATTGTTTTAGGATTTTTTCTCACAATTTGTGCTAAGTCTTGAATAACATATTCATCACCTTCAAATGTAACTGGAAGCGAATCCAAAGCTCCTAAAATTTTAATATAAAGATATAAATGTTGTTAGTTATAATATAATGCTCAATAAATTGTTTTTTATTAATTAATCATTACCAGTTCATCTACATTGCATACTCCATTTAATAATAAATAAGTAAGTAATTGCATTGATTTTAACAATATTTCATGAGTGAATCAAATTTAGTTGTCTTACACTTTAACTGTTAATGATAAATATAACAAATAATAATATATGATGAATTTAATTATTTTATTTGTTATATACCTGTAGAAGATCTTAAGGACAGATTTTTAATATAGTTATTCTTTAATGCAGTCACAGCTTTTTCCATTTCGGTTTTCATGGCATTGTATTTAAAGTGCTCAGCCAAAAGTTTTTCATCAATAGTTACTTTTTTCTGACCTTAAAAATGAATACTCAAACATTAAAAAGAATAGCAAATTCTTTGCATAATTGGTATTTATCATAATTTCAAACATTTTCAGAAAACGCAATATTACTATGTACCTTTATTGCTTTTCTTGTCTTTGTTTTTGGCATAACACCGGACTGAATGATGTAAACAACAACGGTTACTAACAATTTTATTGAGAAATGTAGATGATGGGAGTTTTTGATCCAACTGTGACTTTGTATCCAATCTACCAAGGCATTGGAGTGCGACATAACAGGGGCTCCGTCCGTGCCTCAGTGCAGAGACAGCTTGTATTCCTACAGCGGACGTTATTTTCAACATGTTGACAGAATAATTACAATTTGTGAAAACACCAAATTTGAATTTTGAAAAAAGTGTTATTGCTTGACGATAACAAATTCGATATCTCTTATCAACGTTCAGTCTTCAACAGAGATAATAGTATCAGTGGCATATCTACCATTTTGTTTTCGTACCTCACCAAAAACCACATCGTTCGAGAAGTCATCATATTATTATTATGTTTATATACGAATAATAACTAATATGTTTATGTATTATGTATAATTAATAAATAATATATAAATATTATCATTTTAAAACAATTTTTGATTTTTTTAAATATATGACGGTGAACGATTTTTCTATAAGAAAAATACGATCCATAACGACTCATATCGAAGTGAATTCATTACGGGTCGGCGCGTTTTACCAGTTGTATACCATATACATAACTTCTTGAACGTTAGATATTGAATCTAACGTATCGATACACTCCAATTTTCTGTAACAATTTTGTTCCCAGACCGTATGTAAAAGACCAATGAAGTTTCCGTACAAAAAGTACGCGAGTGATACTAGGCGGTCGGACATCGTGTAAAATACGAATTTCGCCGTTGCCGCCTATTTCTATTGATTTGGCAACATTGCGCGGCAGCGGCGTTGCCGGATCGTATGATTAAACAAAAAAAGTCAATGCACTCGTCTGCCGCGGCTGTGGACCGTCTCTATGACTCTATGTCGCCACCGACCGACGCCGCCGTCATCGCGTAGTCTCGCGTACTTGTGACTTGTGTGTACCGTGTACGTGAAATTTCGTGCAAGTCCGAATCGTCCACGACACGCACACACACACACACACACACACACACACCAATACATTACACACACACGCAAATTCTCAGACGCTACGCCGCTCCGATCTGACTTCGATTTATTTTTCTCGCTTACGGCGTTTCCGGCCGGTTGTGTAGTTTCATTTCGAGTGTGTCGGCAGTCTGTCGTCGCGTTTTAACCGAATTCGTGACCGACGATCATAGTCGTCATTATTATGCGTTCGGCTTCCGTCCGACAAAACCGACGGGATCGCAGCGCATGACTACAGCCGGCGGACGTCGTTCTGCTAAAAAACCGACGAACCACCACCACCATCACCCGCTCGTCGATTTGTCGTCATTTTTCAGTTAACACGTCTTAATACCTTTACTTAATATCGTTCATTTCGCCACTTCTGCTACAACTACCATCACGACTTCATTGGGCTACTTTATATCGTCGGTTAACTATTATTGTAGAGTACTACCTACTGTAAGATTATCGTTATTGTCACTGAAACGATAGGATCTGTGCAAATTTTGCTTGTTGGTTCTACAGCTTAGTCGCTGATCATCGACTAACTACTAAGTAATATCATATTACTACTTCATACCAACAGCGGCGGCATTCTACCTATAACGCGACGTCAGCAGCAGTGTTCTACCTCGTTTCGTCATCCACGTGAACAGAAAAATGGCCGGTAATTATTAGATATTTTTTATAGTTAATCACTTAGTACTATTATATTTACCTAAATGTTATTATGGACCGTAAAGTTTTCCGCTAATAATCTCGTGTCCGTCTTCCACCTAAAATCGCTGCGAGTTTACCACTTTTGTGTTTCCTGTTTTCGTCTTTATATTATTTTATTTTCCAACATGCTATAAGGGTTTTAGACTACTTGGTAGCCGTTGTAAAATAGTTTTTAAATTTCAGGTGTACTTATAGCCTACAGGCTATAGGTCAAGCTTATCTTACCATAAAATGTTAAACAGCAGGATGCTGTGGCCACAGAAAATCAACCGTAATTTTATATGTTTACTGCACAATATTCTGTTTTACATATTTATTTAAAGGCAAATATACAGTTATGAATGTTAAAACATTATAATACTTATCAAATCACTATAGATATAGGTAACATCTATAACTAATGAAATATTATAGGTCGCGCACAATATCTCATTTTGTCATGTTTAAATGGACTAGGTACCTAACCTCCCTATAGATTTTTAAATCATTACATTTGTTTAAATCAGCTGGTGATTTGTGATTTACAATTTGTTCTCAAATTTTTTGTTCTGATTTGATTCATTTTGTAATTGGTTCATTTTTTTTTTATTGGATATCATTGAGGAATTCATTAATACAATATTATTATACTTACCACATTTAAGTGTATTATTTTTTATCCATATTTGAATAAGTTTTATTGATTCTAAACTAAAATTACAATTAGTTAAGGCTTGGTATTAACTATTAAGTTTATCCAGGGGGTTATCATTCAAACTTTTATAGATATTCATTGTGTCTTACCAATTTTGATCATAACTTGTAAGTAAGGATACCTATTAGCTAGCTGATACTTATTTATTTTAATTTACAAGTTAAAATATTTTATAATAGTAATTGAATTTAAGGTATGCGAGTATTTATTTGTTTATCTTTTTACCCATTATAATTTAACCATAACCTCAAAATCCCTGTAAAAACTAAAAATGTTTATTATTACAAGGTAGTACAATATCGGTGAGATATCTATGTTCTCAATCTGTGAAATTATTTTAATGTAAAATGTTTATTTCTTATTTATAATATCTGTATCTAAGTTGTTATATTTATTATGGTTGAAGATCATGATTGATTACCTATGTACATTTATATCATGCACATGTGCTTAAGTACCTATTAAGAAAATTAAATGGTGATCAGTACAGCACGTGTAAATTTGGTGATCCATCTTTTGTCGGTGATTCAGCAACCCAGTCAAGGATATTATACAAATTTCTTAAACCGTATTTATATCAGTTTACCAAAAAGACAAACTGTTACATGTTCACATGATATTTTTACTCAATTATTGACATTAAATAGATTGCCTAAATTGATGAGTGTAAAATATATGTATGATACTTCATATGAAACTGTATACCATTTTGTTATTCGGGTGTGTAAGCGATGTTACAATTTTCCATTTTATTATACAGGTGTGGTACAAAGCCTAGAACATTAATTTAATCTATTTTTAAACATAAATTATTTTAAATAAAAGTAGCTTATCCATTATCTTTACCCACCTTTAACTTAAATTTTGCATTTTTTCAAACTATACCTACTTATCCTACCTATCTAAATATTGGAGAGTAGTACCTATGAACCAATGATAATACCTATACATTTTAGTGTGTTTAAGTACCTAACCTAACCTTAATATATTCAGATATATTCCATATTAACTATCTATTTATCAATCAGTATCTTTGAGTCTCAAAGTCTTAAGAATCAAATTCTTAACAATATATATAAATAATATATATTATTTATGAATTGGGCTTCTGTAAATTTAAAACTTTTACTATAAAATTAAAATATTTTTAAGATTCATTATTAAATTATCAATATCTATCTAATATCTACTTACCAAAAATATTATTTATTTATTAAGGGGCTGCTACACCAACATTTGTTTTATCTGGTTTTCTCCCACAAAATATAGGAACAAAGTTATTCCACGACAACGACTCTGGTTCAGTTTAGGGCGAAGGCACCTAATAAATATATTTTATAAATAAGAATATTTCCTGTGCATTGACTGGATAGATTTTTAATATTTACATTTTTTAATAATTTTTAATGGTTAGAAATAATTTAAATTATTTTAAATTAGGTAAAACATGCTTATTATTTATAAAAAATGTAAATATTAAGAATATATCCACTTAACTATTATCATTATATTATGTATAATAATAATTATTAAAACCAACGTCTTATAATTAAAAACTTGGCTTGTTTTTGTTATTGGAATATTTACTCTTTACAATAATTATATTAATGAGGTACTAATAGAAACCCAAGTAAATATTAGTTCATATAACTAGAAATTAATTTGTAATTATTAAATGAATATTATATTTGTGCTTGGAACTTTTATAAGTAAAATGTATTTAAAGCTTTATAATTTGTTTTCCTTTATAAGTACCTAAAAAAATATATTATTAATGTCATTTTAGTCGCAATTTATATTTTCTATGAATTATGTAATAAGATAAAAATTTTAATTTGTAATCTACCTACCAATAATTTCTGTAAAACATTTTATTACCTAGCAAATTTCATTGTATTGTTATTATTTTTTTGCAGAAGATCGAGAGTCCAGTGATCGGAAACATGAAAAATCAAAGAAGCGTGATAGGGTTAGTTACTAAAAATTGTTTTTTTTTTATCAATATTTTATTTATTAATTTTATGATATTATGTCTGTACTAACCATTTGTTTTGGTACTTGTGGAATACGTTTTACCCATAGTTTTTATTCCACTATTTTTAATGACAATAACGCTTCTGATTCTATTGTTACTCAACATGTTAATCAAGAGTACAAACATACAAGTGAGTCTTGTTTCTTTGAATTAAAATCTAATGGTTATTTGGAACCCAGGTCAATTTTAATAGATATAGGAGATCCTAATATTGGTGATACCTTGACAAAATCAAAAAATAGTAATTGGGGATTTGGACAAAATTCATTAGGATTTAATTTTATCGATGGATCAACAAATAACTGGTCATATTGTTATTATGTCAAAGGTCCTGAAATGTTTGAAGATGTTTCTAGTCGATTGAGATTTGAAATAAATAAAATTGATAAAATTGAATATTTTTTAATAATATTATCACCTTCAGGTGGTTGTGCTGGATCAGCATGTTTTATACTTGAAAAATTAAAACAAGATTTTCCTAAAATTCCTTTTATTGTAGTATTTGTCATGCCATATCAGTCTAAAGATGCTATCCAAAATTACAATACTTCTTTTACTATTAGCAAACTGTACAGTATATCAGATTGTATTTTTTTATTCGAAAATTCTGTTTTACAAGAAGTTTGTCAAGCTGGCCATTCAGAGGTCAAAGTTTCATTTGATGATTTGAATCAAATAGGTTGCAAACAATTAATATCTATTTTTCAACCAGTAGAACATCAAACGTTTCCATATTTTCTGTCTCTTGTACGTCATAATCAAAAATATAAAATTTTAAGATTAATATCGTCTCCAAATTATAGAAGAGAATATTCTTCTTATGAATCAACTCCAAGATGGGAAGCAATTGTGAATCAAACTGTACGCTTGTTAAATACATCACATTGTGTATCGTTTGGAAATTTTGTTGTATATCGAGGTGATACTTCCAATGATATCAATAAATTAAATTTTTTTGAAAAGTTAAATACTTTATCTTTTTCTAAACATAGTTTAGAAGAACATAAATTTTCTCAAATGTTTCAACAAAGACATTTTATGGGTTCCAAATATTTAAGTTTATTGTCAAATAACTCTACCAATGTTTCTGGTTTAAACTCTGTAATAAAATTAGCTAAACGAGCTTTTTCCCATAAAGCATTTATACATCATTATATTCAATATAATACAAATATCAACGATTTTAAAAACAATTTTTCTAATGTGAACCAAATTATTAAAGACTATTATGAATTAGATTGATATTACATTTTCATACAAGATAGATTTGTTTTTTTTTTTTTTATTAATTATTAGATCTCAACATATTAGTAGTAATATGTAATAATATTTTCTAGTCAGTTGTCACAAATTAGTCTTAAGGTGTTCCTATATATTTTTTCACTTTACTCCTGTTTTAATCAAATTTTTAATTATTGATACCTATTACCTATGTATATAATGATAAACAATATTTTTTTTTTTAGTGTGCTACTGAAATTGTACAGACTTAAGTGTCATTTTTCACAAATAATAAATCATCTTTTAGTTTTAATAAAACACACTTCTGTGTTTTTTTTTTCATCCCATATTTAGTTGAATAGTTTAATTTAAGTTTACAATATCATAGAACAATTTTTATTATCATTTGACATTGTATAAAACTTTGTTTACAAGCTTATTACTGTCATTTCATATACTTTATAGGTTTACCAAAATATATTAGTATTTAATGAACCCATAGATATTTAGCTTATTCATGAATAGTCATCTATTATTTATTGGTCCATTCAATTTTTATGAGATTTTAAATTTAGTAAAACTGCCGTGGAATCCCATTATAAATATTAATACATATTTAGTTACTGTAAATATATCGCATGGTATACATTTGAATTTTTTTTTTTTTTAAAGTAGCAAATAAATCTTGTGTAAATACAATTTAAAATTAAATAAATATACTCTATATACGCCTATTCAACTACTGTTAATAATATTAATTTTACTGTACATATAGGTGTATCAGCCTAGTATTTAATTTTTTTTTGTTTAATAAACAGTTATCATTATTAGTGTTTTTGTCTTCACAAGTGTTTGGTTATTTCAAGATTTTTATGAATTAAATATTTATTTTTGTTTCTCAACATCAACAGACAATCCACAATTTTCTTATGAGTGATTCATGTCTATTCAGTTGAACACCGATCAAGTTGAATAGGTGTACATGAGGTTTTTATATAAATCAAAGGTAACATTTTTAAATAATGTACACAAGGCCTTTTTTTGTCAATCACTATTTAATAATTATTGATCATAAACTTTTTGTTCTTTACTTAATAATTGAATTCCTTTATTAGTTATGGCTATATATTTGTTTATTTTTTTGTAGTATACATTTTGGTTTGGTAATAAAATTATAATTAGATAAAAAGGGCCTGTATCAGTCATAAAATATTATTTAAAATTGTTCTTTTTTATTTCCACAGGAACACGAAAAAAATGGTGTTAAGAAAGAAATTAAACGAGAATACAAAGATGAGCCCTATGATTCAGGTTATCATTCCCAGATTAAAAGAGATTACAAATTAAATCATAGTATTAAGGACGAAAATTTTTCTGATGATGGTGACTTTGATATGTCCAGCCACAAGAGGAAACAAAGTGATGATGATTTTTCTATAAAGGAAGAAGTACAGTCTGATGATGACATACCTTTATCAAATAGAAAACGCAAACATTCTGGCAGTAGTGAAGATGACGTTCCTCTGAGCGCTCGAACAAAGCATATTAAAAAAGAACACAACAGCAGTCATAAAAAACATAAAAAAGATAAAGAACATAAGAGTAAACATAGAGAAAAAGATAGAAATCATTCATCTAAAGATTCTAAGCATAAAGTAAAAAAAGAAAATAATACATCTCAAAAAGAAAGTCCTGTTAAAGGTACCCCAAAGAAAAAAAAAGAAGAAGAACCACAAGAAGTATGGAAGTGGTGGGAAGAAGAGAAAAAAGACGATGGTGTTAAATGGAAGTTTTTAGAACATAAAGGACCGGTTTTTGCTCCAGCATATGAACCTTTACCAAGTAATGTTAAATTTTATTACAACGGTAAACATGTAGTTCTTTCAGAGTTGGCTGAAGAAGTAGCAACATTCTATGCCAAAATGCTCGACCACGATTATACAACAAAAGAAGTATTTAATAAGAACTTTCTTAAAGACTGGCGCAAAACTATGACACAAAAAGAAAAGGAGTTAATAACTGATCTCTCATTATGTAACTTTAAAGAAATGAGTGTATATTTTACTAAAAAGTCAGAAGAACGTAAAGCTATGAGTAAAGAGGAAAAAAAGAAAATAAAAGAAGAAAATGAAGCTTTGCAAAAAGAGTATGGGTTTTGTACTATTGATGGTCACAAAGAAAAAATTGGTAATTTTAAAATAGAACCACCTGGTTTATTTAGAGGAAGAGGTGAACATCCTAAAATGGGTATGTTGAAAAAACGAGTAGTGCCTGAAGATGTCTTAATTAATTGTAGCAAAGATTCTAATATACCGAAACCCCCACCTGGTCACAAATGGAAAGAAGTTAGACATGACTTTGGTGTAACATGGCTTGCTAGCTGGATAGAAAACGTTCAAGGGCAAGTTAAATATGTTATGTTAAATCCATCTTCTAAACTTAAGGGAGAAAAAGATTGGCAAAAGTATGAGACTGCTAGAAGATTGGCAAAATCTATTGATAAGATAAGAGAAAATTATATTAATGACTGGAAATCTCGTGAAATGCATGTTAGACAAAGATCAGTTGCTTTGTATTTCATTGATAAATTGGCACTGAGAGCAGGAAATGAAAAAGATGAAGACCAAGCTGATACTGTAGGCTGTTGTTCTTTACGTGTGGAACACATACAATTACATGAAGAATTTAATGACAAAGAATATGTAGTTGTATTTGATTTTCTTGGTAAAGATTCCATTAGATATTACAACGAAGTACCTGTAGAAAAAAGAGTTTTCAAAAACTTGAAGATATTTATGGAAAATAAAAAAGGTAGTGATGATTTATTTGATCGCTTAAACACATCAATATTGAATCAACATTTGCATGAACTCATGGATGGACTCACCGCAAAAGTTTTCCGTACATTCAATGCTTCATGGACACTTCAACAACAACTAGAAAAATTAACTGATCCAAATGTATCTGTAGCAGAGAAAATTTTACAATATAATCGAGCTAATCGTGCAGTTGCTATTTTGTGTAACCATCAACGTGCTGTACCAAAAACACATGAAAAGTCAATGGGAAATCTTAAGGAAAAAATTCAAACTAAAAGAGCAGCAGTAAAAGAAGCTAAGGAGCAATATAAACAAGCCAAACGAGATGTGAAAGACGGCAGTGTGCATTCCAAGACTCAGTTAGAAAAGAGAAAAAAGGCTTTAGAACGATTAAAAGAACAATTGACTAAACTAGAAGTTCAAGAAACTGACAAGGAAGAAAACAAGACAATTGCTTTGGGTACGTCCAAATTAAATTATTTGGATCCGCGTATATCAGTAGCTTGGTGCAAAAAGTTCAATGTTCCTATTGAGAAGATATACAATAAAACACAAAGAGACAAGTTTAGATGGGCTATTGACATGGCTGGACCAGATTATGTATTTTAAAATTTGAATGAAACAAAATAATACAAATTCAATATCAATAATTTAAAACCAATTTTACATTGAATATCCTCTTTT
This sequence comes from Rhopalosiphum padi, assembly GCF_020882245.1. NCBI lineage: Eukaryota > Metazoa > Arthropoda > Insecta > Hemiptera > Aphididae > Rhopalosiphum > Rhopalosiphum padi. Next base: position 1,039,075 of record NC_083598.1, on the reverse strand, counting down.
TTTTAAACTTAATTTACCTGGTGGAACAGTGTTTTAACAATAATTATTGGTACAAATTTGTTCTTATTTGTGGTACCATTATTGAAAATTGATTTCAAAAAATATTAAAAATTTAATAAATAAAAAAACATTTATATTGTATTCTTTTTTACAATTATCCATAGATTTTTTTCTTTTTGTATTGTAGTATCTGTCTTAGAACCAAAATATATAAGTTTGTAAGCATGTTTATTGTATGCTAGACCTTAATTTTTTTTTACCTTATACTACTGATTGTAAATTGTGATAATGCTCTCGTAATATGATTAATAGTATTTTATATAAAATAGAAAACAAATTAAAACTTATTTTGATGTACTTTCAAGTAATGGTGACTTTTTTAATTTTAATTTTATTTATGTATTACAGCAACAACTATTGTTTTACCTATTAATAATGACCATAAAAAAGGTGGTTCTTCCAGCAAATAATATTATTAAATTAGTTGTAATTTCATGATGTATGTAATAAATGTCAGTCAACATATTTTTTACTGTAATACATAATTTGTACAGAATTATATTGAATTTTAAATTAAAGCTTAACAAATTTATATGTTATTGTCATTTTCATACATATTTTTTTTTAAGCCAATTAAATAAATCTTGTAATTGAAAAAATATTATACACAATATAAGTTATACATGCTATAGTTATGTATAATAAAAGAAGTAGGTACCTCCTATACACACTTTTATTTATATTATGTATGGTTTCAATTCAAATAAAATAATTCATTCAATTTGTTTGTATTTTCTTTTAATACTCGTTTTATTTATAATTAAAATAAGCATATTTTTTTTGGACATATTTAATGTTACATAATATGATTATTGATTGCTATGCATGAATTACATAGGTACTTATTAGTTATTACTTATATTTAATACATGGTAATTATAATTTTTTAATCAATTTTTTTATTTGTGTATCGTGTAATTTGAAATTATATTTCACTCAAATAAAATAAATGTAATTTTCATAAACCATGATACTAGGGAACTGTGTATTTTTATTTTATTTCTGAATGTAGGCATATTGTATGCAGCGAAAAGTATGTTTTGGTTTCGTAAATAGTATTAAATTCTAGTCAGTGGCATAATTTCAATGATAAAACTAGGGGTTTTAACTACTAAGTTTTATATAGTGATTAGTAGTTTATCTATAAATGTCACAATTTCATTCAAAAGTTGCATATTAATATTTGCTTTGTATTGTACATATTAATTTTATAAAATAAAGTAAGATTTAATTAATTATAAATGTCATTTTAAAACTAAGTATACTTAAAAGCAAATCTAAGCCTCAACTCAAACTCGGGCTTATGAATGTAGTGACTAATTTGTGTCAGAATATTATTGAAATTGTCTGAACTCTGAATGCGTTGAGTACTAGTACTAGTGGTTCGAGTTCAATTATAACAAAAATCTTTCATTGAAACAATTAGTTGGTTTTGCTTGTATTCGTGTAGACATGCGGCCAAATGTGAATTGCTCGATAAATCATTTTAATATTATTCTGAATATTCGAAACGTAGTACTATAATATTGTGTTATTTAAAAAAAATATATTACAACGACCGACAAGTTCGGTACCAACTACTTATATAACACCACAACATTAAATGATTACTTTACTAATTATTAGTCATGAGCTATAATATAAACGTGCGATTACCACTTGAACAAATATAATAACAACGTGTCCCGATTGATGATATTGTTTTTGTCGATAATCTTTGAATATTTTTAAACAGTTTATTTTTTCAACTGTATTAATAGTGATAAATAATGTTTTTAAGTTTCAGTTTTAGGTGTAACGTTGTGCTTCACAGGTTACACGTACGAGTTGTGCGTTGTACGACTGATGCAAACTTGCCTTCTGTCCGTTTCGCATTCTATTTCAGCGATGTCGGGAGTATTGAATAGGCAATTAGTCAGGCTTAGTCTGCAATGTAAAATAATATCGATTTATATTTGTTTTTAAAATATCTGTCATTATTTTATTACAATGCAAAAAATAATGTTAGGTTTATTACTGTCGACTCAAATTTATCATTTCCGTGTAATTATTATAATTTTAAAAAGTTTCCGGTCGATGTCTATAACTTAATTAAGTACATACTACATACAATGACGTATTTACAATTTATTTTTTCTTGAAAGAAGGGGGAAATAAGTCGAAAAATGTATTACATTATATATATATAATATACATTTATATGTATAAATATAGTTAAATTATAATATTAAATGAAACTTTCTGTTCTTATTTGATAAATCATCAATTCTTGGGGGAGGGTAACCCCCCACCATAAATACATCACTGGGTATCTATACCACTTATCGAGTAACACAATATGTTGTATATCTGCTGTAGGTATATACGTAAACAATATATTTTTCGAAGTTTTATAATTTTATTGCTTTATCCGATATAAATACGTTTGGATTTTCAAAGTATACTTATGCCTTGGGGGTTAGACTATAGATGCTGTTTGAATGAATGTTGTGTGCGATAGGGAAAAGGGAAGGATTCAAAGAGGACAATTGTTTAAATAGGTAACTATTAAATAATTATAATTATTAATGTTTGTATAGAGTATTAATTTTTCGGTTTACAATAATAAACGTAATGCCTGTGAAATAGATAGATGTATATTTTGCAAAGTTAACAAGTTGTGCAGTTTGGTAATGGAATTAATACATTTTTTTCGAGGGTAACATATATTATAAAATAACTCAGTAGTTCTCAGTAGTTGGTAATTTTATATCAGATATATCCCAAATCGTTTCGTCACATGTTTAATAATTATAATTAAATTCAGTTCTCTTGAGAGTATTCAGTATTGTATTTAAATCAGACTCGGGTATTGGATATATCGCATGAAATTTTTAGTAAATCCAATTTCTTGAGCGTTTTTTAAGTATAATAAAATAACATAAATAACGCGTTACCGGAAACATACTGAAACAAGACGATATAATATTTCGTAATAATAATAATAATTATTATTGTTATTTCGTTCCGCTGAATTATATTAAGTACATGACGCGTCTTCGAGTTAAATACATGTACCTATCCAAATAAATATTGTTAAATTGTATGATTGTTTCCAAATGGCATCGGTAATTTTTATTCAATTTATCAACATATTTTAATATATATTTAAGCTAGTATTAGCACCCAATACTATGTAGGTATAATATACTATATACATAATACATATTATATTATCTTTATATACCTAACAATATATAATATTATAATATAATATATAGAATAAGACAATAGTATCAACAATCTAAACATGAGCTCCCCCCAAAAAATGCAATTTTTTTTATTGAATTGAAAGTTATGTAAACAATTGACTTATTGAGAAATTCATTGGCATTCGAATATCAAATTCAGATTCAAATATACTTGGAATTAACAATTGATAATAACATAGCCGTAGGTAATTTTTTTAAATGTTTACTTAATGATATAGCTATAGTTTAAAATGTACTTTTTAACTTTTGCGTTACCTAGGGCAATAGGACTAATATTTTATATATGTTCTCAATTTATTCGTACAACCTATACGAGTTATATTACTGCACAAACGCGTGGTGGGAAACTTTTCGCTATTATTTGTTATTCTCGTAAGCATTCGAAAAGGCGGACGACTGTGATGCATAACGACTGATGAGTGATGACTTCTGCATTGTACTTACGAGTAAAACGGGTAAGTTAAAGATGGTAATAATAACGAAAATTTTAGGAGTCATGTGTGATGTCTTGCGCTTAGGTATTTATATTATTGTATTTTTTACGATGTTTGACGCACCCGTTTTGGACCGTATCTATATAATATAATTTTAATAGTAAAGTTCAAATTTTGTACGCGCATAAAATCCGCTAATATATTCGCTATACATAATATGTCCACACTATAATACGCGTTCATTTTTATTGTGAAGTATCTTCTATATTAAATTAAAAATAATATTCTCTTATATACTTGGGCGTTCGTTTGGTTGCTTAATCATAATTTACGTTTCGTAAATCGCAATAAAACCGATAACATTCGTATCGTATATTGTCGTTTTTTATAACACTGAGAGAGAGATTTGTGTAGAATTTAATGATATAACACATTATCACAGAGATTGCACTTGGCCATAAAATTATACGCTACCAAACTTAGTGACTTCGCACGTATGTATAGGTAATAATGTAATATTCTTTATTCGATTGTGTAAAAATATCACCTGCAATAAAAAAGGATGATAATTTAATACATTAATAAGTATAGGTATCAATTGTCAAATAAGCGTATTTAAAAAATTTGCCTAATATGTTATAAAATGTACAATTTATAAAAGCAACTAAGCAAATGACATACATTTGTTGAAATCTATACATGTATCAAAGTGAAAAATAATTTTAAAATATACCTACTGTTTAAAATGACAAGTTACAACTAGGAAAATTTGTGAACAAATTGTAAATTTTTAGCTTTAGTATTAGAATTTAGAGTGAATTGACTAGAAGACAAAATAGCATTATTTGTGTTTCAGTGTTTGTATCTTAGGTTAGGTTAAGTGCATAAAATATTTTAATTTTTAAGTAAAATTTTACACATTTTTAAATTTTTATACTTTCATGCCTACTTATAATAATTAGTAGTTTCAAAATTAAGTTTGTTTGTAATATGCAGACAACACATTCAGTTATAGAGCATCCTTATAAGTTAGAATAATTTAAGGAAATTTGCTGTCTGTACACACACCCTTATGCCAAACAAATATGATTTCGTAATGAACTAAGTAATTGTAATATGTGTATAATAACAAATTTGTATTGAACTTAATTCTTTTATAGAGTAAAAAAACAAAAATAAATCCACGACAAAGTATTAAATAACAACATAGTTGTCTAGTATTCTCACAGTGTCTGTCTTAATAACCAATAACTTTGTTTTTAAGTACGATTTCATGTGTCTATTAATAATTAATATCGGTGGGCTTAAGGTTAGATATTTAGATGGCCAATATTTACTGTAAATATTTTAAAAATTGAGATCTTGGTTGATTTCATTAAGTTGTATATTAAATTAGTTATACATAGCATTAGCCATACATAAATGTATATTTGAATAGCAAGGACACAAACATGGCGTTGAAATGGTATTCTGTATACCGTGCTACCTATACAATTTTATAGTTTGCATTGCACAATAATGATGTTTAAACGCGTCGCCACATATAGAATTTTCTTACAATAAGTATTTGTAAATATAGTCTTACCGCAATTTTCTATTATATATACTAATACATTAGTACTTAATACTTAATAGGAAATTCATTAACATCGGTGAGCCAATTTCACACACGTATATATAAGATCCGTCAACTGCATCATAAATACATATAAGACTAATCAAGGGCGGATACAGTGGTCCTAAACGAGGGGAGGGGAGGAATTTGTTAGTTATCAACTAAAAAAAGGTCATCTATTTCAAAAAAAAACTTTGTTGGAATATATGATACTTTTTTATATGAACAGGGGGCAATTGCCCCTTATATCCGCCCTTGTTAAAGACTTTATACCTATATATACATATATTACTATTATATGTTTTTTGTAAGAATAAACACAAATTATTCATTAAGTATATTTTGTTAACTACTCCACTTAATCTGCTTTCACCCATCCCTACAACACCTACAACTCGCGAAAACGTTAAATTCGTCTACGCCGCGTGTGTAAAATAGTTATTGACAAGTCTCCGAGTTATAGCACTGTAGCGTAACATTATTCATTAATTATTAAATACCCAATATAATATTATATTTATAATTGTAATTGTTCTCTTATTATCTACTATTTTGTTTTGCTTGACAGCCCGCGTACCAGTCGTCTAGTGTTTGGACAGAAACAGAAAAGCTCCAGCTAGCTGAAGCCATCGACATGTATGGTATATGTAACCCGGCTCGAATCGCTACGCGCGTGCCAACCAAAAAGCTCAAACAGGTGGAATACAAGTTGAGCCAACTTGGAATCGAATGCCGGAAAGAGGCTGAGTGCGCGGACATGAAGGTCATGCGGTTCGTCAACCTCAACGAAATGGATGACTTGTTCCTTGCTGGTGGCACCAAGCCCAAGGACGTGATGGTCAAGTGGATGGACTATCTGGAGACGTTCTACAACAAGGACCCGTGTCAGTTCGACAAGTTCAAACTATTTTCCAGCGCGTTTCTGATCATGTCAGAGTGTACGCCGCCGCCGGAGACGCCCCCAGATGCCTCAAACAACGTCATAGACTTCAGGTGAATACACGCATATTATAATATTTTATCTATTTCAAAAATTACATGCTATAGAATTTTTCTGATACAGAAACATACACAAATGAGGTAAAATTTAAAATGTTAAGGTCAAACTATTTAAAAGGTTTTTTTTTTTGAAGAATTGTTTTACTAAAAATATTATAATGTATATATTATTTTTAAGGAAAAATCCTTTTTTTAATCGTTTAAAAAGTATTTTATATAGGGGATGCATATGATTAATGGATGATGTATAATTGTATTAATTTTAACATATATGTCAAATATTGTCGTTCCAGGAAAGTGTACTATTTCTTATATCGCGTCCTCAACAATTATTACGTAGGAAAAAACCACAAAGACACCAAAATATCGACATACTTGCACGAAATGTTCTTACGTGTGTTAGACGACATCGAGTACACGTCTGAAAACGAGAAAATCGCCATGTACAACATCGTATCCAATTGGACCAGTGTTAACAGGGAAAAGTCACTGAAAGTGTACGGGAAATCTGTTGAAACCGAAACTAAACAAGCGGAATCGGTAAGCGGTTTTCTTATATACGATTAGGTTTTTTTCTGGCTGTAGGTATTATCCTGTTGGTTGTGATTGCAGATCGACGTATGAAAGTGCGCTATTCACGTTTTAATTATAATTTTCAATTATTCCTTTTAGTTCCTTCTTATTTTCAAAAATATTTGCGGACCGTCTATTTATAAAATACCTAATTGAAATCTTCAAATTAAATCAAACAGGACAAATGTCTTATTGTATTATCAAAGTTTTAAAATTTTCAATTTTGTTGATATTTTAAATTTTTAGTAAAACAGAGAAAAAATTTAATTAAATTGTTTACTGACGTTATTATTTAATGTTATGATTGAAATATTTTTAGAAACACTTTAAGAAGAAATATTTTTTTTTTAAATAAAGTGCCAGATAAACTATTGTCATCTGAACCTATAGCCATAGGAAGGGTTCGTAGCTTGAGACTGCTCCATGTATGTATTATCTAAAAAAATGTTGATGGATAAGTGTCATGCGAGATTTTCATGCAGATGAAACCTTTTAAATAAACCCAGATTTCAACTAGAGCCAATCTAGTCTTCATTAATTTGAACTATGGGTTCTGGTCGGACGCAATTTTTAAAATTAGGAAATCGAAGACTTTATATTAATGAAAATCGTTAAAATAATCAAAAATATTTAAAATCTATTAGACATATTATTTTGTGTAATCGGAATTTTAATCCTCAAAATGGTCTTGAAAATATTGGATTTGAAATCATTAACATAGCAAATTATATAGGTACCGACTAATATATCAAGGTTAGGTTATTTGACAATAAATAAAGTATATTATACGTTGTGTGTTAAAATAAAAATATAATTGCATTATCATAATAATATTATGTATTAATTTTTAAACCGCGGATCGTATAGGTAAATAATCAATTCAATTTTAATAGTTGTATTCATTTAATTACATTAAATTAACCTATTAAAATATTAAATGGTAATAAACTAGGCAAAATTATAAAATTTTCGTTAAAAAAAATATGTTATTAGTTTAATTTTATAAGTATTATACTATTATTCACGTGTAGGAACCTCTTGAACTATCTATCACTGATTTACTGATGGCAATACAGAATACATAATATAATAAAAACATAAATAAATTAACTTAGTAATATTGCAGGTGCTCACGTTAATTTAACGTATTTTAGTAGGTAAGTACACGAAGTGAATGACCGCATTGTGAAAAAAATTACACGATGTTAAATTGGAGTGACCATTTCATAAAAAGATCGATTTCACGAAGTGGCTACTACATATACATATTTGTTTTAATTATTCCGTAATTATTCCGCTGCATTCATAGTTCTAAGTAAATGATAGTTTTTTTTTTTAATTAAAAACAATAGATAATATTAAGTTATCCTTCTGTCCTTTATAATAATAATATATGTTCATATGATGCTAGTTGCGGTACGCTACTTATGTATTCCATTGTTTTTTCTCATTTCAAACAACCCCCACGCGTTAATCTACTTATGACCTAATCTTGTGCTCTTTAACTACTATACACATATACAAATGGTGTCACATATGAAATTACTAAAAATAATTATGCATTATTGCAATTTTTCCACAATTAATTATTGTAATGCTTATATTATAGTAGTCTGGAGTATAAGTATTATAGTTACATATTATGATGCCTGAATAACGCCAAATAATATTTAGTTAACATTACGTTATCGATGTTCTAATGCTTGGTGTTGGTTTTTATATTAGGACACAAAATCAAATTTGAAGACGCCCGGATTTCAAGTGTTACAGCATCCAATGATCCCGAGCTTCAATCCACTCCAGATCCGGTCCAACACGCCGTTATAATAAATGATGTAATTTATAAGACTATAACATTTAAATTTGCTAAGGCTCATTAATATAAGATTTTATTTTGTTTTTTTCTACTTAATTTACTCTTAATATTATATAATGCACCTGAGTAATTAATAATAGTTTAATAATAAAACTAAAAGATAAGAGCAAAATGTTATATTTTTGATTTTAAAATAAGAATTAAAAATTAAAACAAATCATTATGTATCGTCACTTTTTGTTTCTTTGTTTGTAAGGTAGGTTAGGTAGTCTTGAAAATATTTGGGTAGTCGAGATAACACGGAAGTACCTTAAAATGTTATAAGAAATTAACTGCTAACAGTTCATTATTGCAACAGATACACCGTCTTACTTATTAAGCAGAGCTTATTAACTTAAAACCACCATTAACTATTGCTCTTGTTGTAAAATTATAAATTAGTATTAAAATCCTAAGTAAAATTGTTTTGATTTCATTTTAATATCTTTTTCAATACCAACGTATTCATTTCGATTCTATTGTTATTTGTCAAAGACGATTACCAGTTAAGAAAATACATTAATGTCAGGGGCGCTATTTCAATAAAAAAACTGAAAGTGCTGAAGCTCCTCTATCTTTTTTTATAATATTATCTTGATGTTATGGATACATGTTACTATTAAAATCTAAATTAACGTGAAACAATTTGCTGGTGCTAATTTAAAAATTGGGGGTGCTATTGTGCTAAACACACCCAATCCCCGCTCAAATTGCGCCTATGAATTTAATGTATAATTATATATCTTACAGGGTAATAAGATTATTATTGAATAAGACAACGCAGACTCAGGTGTACTATAAAAAGTGTAAAATGAACAATATTTATAAATCCGTATTCTCGATAAATCATAATAATATATAAGCATAAATTAATAAACAATAAACGACTAGGCAAAGGAAAGTTGACACTTCAGCCTTGTCATTTATATTTAAAAATACCCAACTAAAACAACTATAGTGTAATATATTATTTTAAGGTAAAGTTTCATACAACGTACAACGTACGAGCTTATTTTTGATTCATTACATTATTTAAACAATGTGAAAAAGTCTTGTTTAACTCGAACATTTTCGTGGATAACTTTTTTCCTGTCCCTTCAACTTCAAGTTAACCAAGTTCGACTGTAATAGTATAGTAATAAAATCAGTTTATTTTTGGAAAATAATATAGGTAGGTACTATAAGTCTATCCAAAATGTAGAACAGAATAATTAATGAAAACAAAATTCCCCTTTAATATATAAGAATAATTGAAAATATAGGTTACAATAATAAAATAATTCAAATTGACTGTATTAAAAATAATAATTGTGAAAACTGTATTGTCTATACTCTATACTATAGAGTCTATAGGTATTGAGCTCAATTATATCCAGCGCCACGGTCGTGGCGCGAGCTAAGTAAAAAAAATAAAAGCGGCGGCACGACAGTGTATATTATCTCGAAGCAGGAGTTTCCCATTAAAACCGTGTAAATTTCGGTGTTTTTTGTCAGATGAGATAATTAATTATCTACTGAATCAATTTATACCTAGTAAATTGCAAAACATGAGGAAAATCATGCAGATGATCCTTTTGTAAAAATCATAAAAATCGTACAGTTAGAAATTAAGTTATTAAAGGAAACGTGAAACATTTTTAATGAAAAATTATATTGAAATCTGGAATCACGGCGGCCGCTTCTCGCGTTGTCGTGCCGACCGGCCTCCACTCACGATCCCCCACTCCCAGTCAACCCTCCCGGTAACCCACTACTATGTACTACTATACGGCCTCACACTATTATGTGTATTATCTATGGCTACGTCGCATTTGAGCATTTCATTATTACTACTTCATGTTAATATTTTATGTTTCATTTCGTTATCGTCGTCAGCCTGCAGTAGACGCGCACGTTCCGTTCTTTGCATTGCTGCTCATAGCGTGTTGTCTAGTCTGTCTTATCTAATATTAAACCATTTAAAATACGTGCATAGTACATGTTGTCTATTTGTCTCATAGCTTTTAGTTATTGACGCTGGACTTACGCTGTACATGCTTTTTATGTTACGTGTCGTTATTGGTCATTATTTAATTACCCTAAACGTTACACTGTAGACATAGAGCTGTCAGTTGTCACAGTTAAACTGTGTTCGCAGTATTCGCACTGCGCGTACGGCTCACGCTGGACTTGTCCGGTATATTCCGTTTTAAACTGTGTTCGCACCTCGCGTATAACTGACCAATAATTTATAAACCGTTTAGTACCTATTACTACGTACTACGTATTATTATTGGCAATCATTGCTGTTAAAATAGTCCGTATTAAATTATTTTCGTACCTCGCGTACGACACACTGGACTTGCAAATTAAAATATAAATTAAAAAAAAAAAAAAAAAAAAAAAAAAAAAATGCATAATGTAGGTATCATTAATATCTTTGTCAACAACATCTTTAAAAGTTGATGAAAAAACGTATAGTATATGTTCTGCGATTTGTCATCACGGGGAATCATTACATCATGGTCATTATACAAGTTTAATAAAAAAATCAAATCTTTGGTTCAGATGTAATGTCACTTCTAATAAAGAAAGATGGCCTAGAGGTGGCAAAGACATTTATATGCTAATCCTCGAGAAGCAAAATTAATAAAAGTGTATTGAGGTATAAATGATAAAAATTGGTGATATCAAAACAAAAACCCTCCGTCTAACTACGTGTAAAAATTAGCTAAGTAAAAAAAAGAAGAAAAAAAATCAAAAAAAAAAAACATTGTATATAACCAAAACATTTTTCACATAAAACCAGTAATTTCAAAGCACTATAAAGATGTGATATCATAAATAAATGCTAAGTAAACTGAATTTAAGTATATTTAGTCTGTTTCGATAATTTATTTACTTGGCGAGGAAATATTAGTATTAATATAGAGTATACAGTGTTATTATTGGTTGTAGAGTATTATTTTGATTAGTATAGAAATGTTCACTGTAATATTTTTAATTTATAATGTCTTATTGTCTAATTATTCATCCAGCGCCACGGTTCTTATATTGTATCGTATGAAGTAAAAAATTTCCTCGCCAAGTAAATAAATTATCGAAACAGACTAAATATACTTAAATTCAGTTTACTTAGCATTTATTTATGATATCACATCTTTATAGTGCTTTGAAATTACTGGTTTTATGTGAAAAATGTTTTGGTTATATACAATGTTTTTTTTTTTTGATTTTTTTCTTCTTTTTTTTACTTAGCTAATTTTTACACGTAGTTAGACGGAGGGTTTTTGTTTTGATAATACCATAATGATAGCAGACGAACGATGACCGTACAAATTATAAAAACGATTGAACAAATTCATACGAATTGCGTACTAAAATGTGGCATTAGAAGAAAAACGAAAACACTGAAATTTCGTGCGGGGTGTGGCTGGGGTGATGTCGTATTTTAGTAATATCAATAGCTACCGGAGGATGGTCGTTCATATTATAAAAACGGTCGTACAAATTCATACAAATTGCATACTAAATTATGATGTAGTTAAACCTATAAATATATCTTTTTATTCAAATATGGGTGGTGTTGAATCACATCCCCTCAGCCCCACCCACTATTTTTCTTCGATAACTGGAAAACTGTGATCGTACAAATGTTGAAAATTGTCGTACAAATTCATAAGAATTACGTACTAAATATATTGGTAAAGAAAATTTTCTAAAATTGTAAGTGGGTGGGGATGGGACAATGTACGTCATAATAGCTTATAAAAAATAGAAATTTCAAATTGCAACGCATTTATATCGATTTTCGATATCATCAATATCGGTAAAAATAGTCCGATATCGTTATCGTTGTGCAGTAATATACTAATATTTAATTAGTATATATTTAAAATATTTTTTTGTACATGCTTGATGTTGTTGCCTATTTATATTGCTAAATATTAATGCCACTTTTAAATGTTACTATTGTTTTAAGTTTTTAATGGAGAATTTTTTTCTAATTTTTTGAACATATGTTTATGATTACTCATATTTTGTATAATTTCAAATTTGGAACAGATTTTTCATAATCCTGGACTTTAAAATGATATCAATGTTTTATAGTGGTCACTAATAATAAAAAAGAAAATAATAAAGTAGGGATTCATTGGTGACTAAGACCCAGTTTTAATGCGAACAATTTTGCAAGTTTATATGCACTATGCAGCAGTTAATGCATATTAATGCGTATTGTATTTATACTTAATGCGTATTGACGCATTGGCGGTTCTGGTATTACATTTTTGAGGAGGCAACAATTAAACAATAAATATATTATTGTTATTAATGTTATCACACATTTGCTATTGATAATAACTTATTTAGTGACAACATGCAATAAAGTAGGGATTAAGTCTTATGAACAATGTGATCTAAAGATTGATTAGGTGTACATGCTGAATGCCTAAATCATTGACATAATATTATTAATATAATATTTTTTTATATTTTTATTATTAATATTATATATATTATGTCAATGGCCTAAACTCTATTTGTTCGCAAAAAATGATTATCAGTCAGCCGCTGAGGCGATATGACGTTTATCAACGGAGGTTACGGTTATGACGTGTAGTATGCACAGTCTTTACTGAGAATCGCGCATGCATTATTTGCATATTTTATGTGCGTCTGTGTGTATAATATAGGTATTTGTGTACACATGTAACGTATCGATAACTGCGGCGGCGGTTGCCTTCCGAAAAAGTGGGCAGCCGTAGTACAGTTTAGTATAATATTGTATAATATACTATATAGTAGTACTATACATCGGTAAATAATTATTACTTATTAGTCATTACTCATTAGTATAGTACTATTACTGTTGCGCACGGGCATTGGACAGTCTAGCTCTTACCTATGGGCACCACGATATTGTTTAAAGACCGGACCGGGCACGGTACACTCAATATTTTATTTATTTCCCTTTAATAATAGTATCTTTATTTGAACATTTAAACAAACAATATTTTATAATTTATATAATAACAACCATGTATTTTCTCTTATTTTCAAGGGAGGCACGCCTCCCTTGCCTCATCGGTGAAACCACAACTAGTATTGAGTTAATTCGCATTATAGGGAGCAGATTTATATGCACCTAAAATATAAAGATTAGATGTTGAATAAAATTAAAAGTTAATGCGAATTTTTCTTAGTCCATACTTTGCACCTACTTTAGATTCTATGACCAAATTAATTATAATTTTTAAAATGCGTTTATATGCAACTCTCGGACTAACTCAATATGCAATGAGTTAATCTGCATTAACTGCTGCATATAAACGCGATAATAAATGTATTTTTATTGCGCATGAGTACCTAGTTGCATACAAACGGGGCAACTAGTGTGTGGTGTGGGTATGCATATTTGTGTTAGTGTTTTGTTTCCATTTTGCCATTACCAAGTGCCAACGTCTTCACTCTTCAGTCTTCACCTTTACCCGATTAATGTTTATAAATTATTCGTAATTGTTCAGTTAACACATTTTAATACCTTTATTTCATAGATATATTTTATTTCGCTATCACCTCTGTTACGAGCTCGTCAGTAGCAATTCTACCTTGATTCGTCATCCACGTTTACAGAAAAATGAACGGTAATATTAGATTAGTTGTCAGTTAATACTATTACATGACGTATGTGCATGTTTATTATGGACACCGGAAAGTTTCCTAACTCGTATCCGTCTCCACACTATAAAAATCTACCATCTTTACCATCTTTGTGTTTCCTATTTTTGATTTCATTTTCAATGTTCTTCAAGGGTTTTAGAAATATAGACGACTATAAAATAGTACGTACGTAAAATAGTTTTTAAATTGCTAGTGTAACTTTAGGCTACAGATTAAGCTTTGCATGCTATTGTAATAACGTAAAAATGGAAATAAAAGAAAATATAAATTATTAAAAAAAATAAAGTTAATTAATTAAAATAGTTAGATGGGGAAACCTTAGGATAGGTCTGGGTGATTCTTTCTGGAAGATGGTAAACTGCGGCAAAATTACACTTTTAAAAAAAACTATATGTAAATTATTGCGTCAAAAAAAAATTAAATATATTACAAACTGCGACAATTTATTTTATATACCCGTATATGCGTCGACCTTTCCACCGCAGATAAACTAATAGACGTGCCTTATCATATGCTTGTACGAGTATAGGCAGAATTATGTAGTCATCATGTTCAGTGATATGATGACGTCACATTTGAGTAAAACAATTTTAAATTATTAATTTGTTCATTTGGCGTTCACGGTTTTTGGTAGACAACCATCGTTTTTACCATCGTTTTGTTCGTCGCCTAATTATTATTTATTAATACAATTAGACATATTATATTTTATAATACTGTTTTATATTCTTATATATAATTCATATTTTATATTTATTATAAATTTATAATATTATATTAATATAAAAAAAAAATATGGTAATTTCTTGTTCTGCATATATATCACATTATGTTGTAGATGTTGTAAGCTATATTTCTGGATTTGCAGTTAAGAAAGTTAAAAAAGTTGTTAAATGTAATAATTGTATTTGCGCTTTAACTTCAACTAAACATACATCTAGAGCTAGACGACTAGACTTGTGAATCTAAAACAATATTCTTCAAATACAATGGGTGGTCTCATAAATGCATCACCCGATGTTATTTATTTGTGCAAACTAGCTAAATCAGTATTTAGAATAATTAAACAAACCGACAATTTAAATAAAAAAAACATTATGGAGATATTAGTCATCAAATGTTTACGCAATATGAACAAATCAGTTTTTAAAAGTTCATATTTTTGATGAAGATGCTCAAGGAAATCATATAATATCATTAGTCAAAATTATTATTGCCAATTATTTAAAATTAAGACTTCATCATAAAGCAGATTCAATTAATGACTTACGAAATAATAAACGTGTTCGTAGTGTATTAACGAAAAAGATTTTATTTTCCAATCAATAAAATTAATTGTATTTTATATATAAATTGTAAATAATGAATAAGTTGCTATAATTTAAAAAATAATTTGATTTTTAAGCTTTAAAAATTAAATTAAATAAATTATTTTATTTTATTTATGTTTTATATTAACATCAAAATTAACTGCAGAATTTAGATAATAGATTTTTATTTGTATTGTATGCATTTTAATTTTTTACTGATTTATTAAACTACTAGCTGTCCCGACACGGCGTTGCCCGCGTATTAGTTGGTTTTTCGGCATTTTCGTAGGCCATGTATTAGTGTTATTATGTATGAGAAAATTCAAAAGTAATAGGTAAAGTATCTAAATGTTGAAATTAAGCACAAACCAACATATATATTTTCTGAATTTACATTTTATTCATCTTATATTAAATAGCTGACCCGGCAATGCTTTGCTATTGCTAGATTTCAGTACATTTATATATGTTTAGGAATATGTGAAAAGTTTGATATGAATTATATCAGATATTTAATTTGATTAATTTGTTTAGTATAATTTTATATATACGTGTGGAATATATTTGCTTTGTTATGATGTATGATGTCGTTATTATTTTTGTTAATTATATCAATTTGTCAATTTGTCTCAAAACTGTACTAAAATCCGTTGGGTACTTTTTGAGTTATGCGCGTACATACAAAAAATGGGGTTCTATTTTATATAGTAGTATAGATAGATAATCCATTAATCCAAGTGTAGGCACAAAGTATATTTCATGGACGTTTAATTAAAAATATAAATTCCTTTATACCTATAAGTAATAAGCATTAGAACATATTTATGTACATTTTCAACAGTTAATAGTTTTTAAAATATACTTAGATATCGTATATATTATGATCATATTATTTAGATCTTAAAATGACATAAATATAATTGTACTATTTCAAAATTTTAAGTATATATAAATCTGAGTCCTTAAATCTAGAATTTATATTAGATGATTATATATTGATTATAAATATATCATAGTAAATAAATAAATAATTCATACGATAGAAGAAAACCGAGATAGATAGATTACATTTTAGTAAGGAAATAGTAATAGGAATAAAAATTCAAAAGTCAATGATTTATTGGGATAGCCTCAATACTATCC
Source organism: Rhopalosiphum padi (assembly GCF_020882245.1). Classification (NCBI taxonomy): domain Eukaryota; kingdom Metazoa; phylum Arthropoda; class Insecta; order Hemiptera; family Aphididae; genus Rhopalosiphum; species Rhopalosiphum padi. The sequence continues at coordinate 1,022,174 of NC_083598.1, read as the reverse complement.
ACAGTCCGGCCGGCGTTATTGCCCAAACGTATGACGTCACACATTACACGATGTTGACGTCAAGATATTTACCGTATGCCGCGTCTATTAGTTTATGTGGTCGAAGTATATACCTACCTATACCATTGATTTTAGATGATAGATATTCTAAAATCAATGCCTATACCTACTGTATACAGCAGTGATGCCCAACATTTAGATTTTGGGTTTGGGTTTATGGGTTAGGCACCACTGTTCTAAAGTATAATTAAATTATTATTTTATAGCAAACTAATAAATATAATAAAAACTTACAGTGATTATAAAATACCTTACTAATTAAGGAGTTCAATTAATAATGCATGTTTTATTAGAGCATTTCCGTGTTTTATTAAGGTCCGTCTCCCCAAGTTGTAATTTTTTAGACCAACAATTCACAAAATTATGTAATCATTATGTAATAAAATGTAACCACAAAAACTTTTTTTGTAACTTACAAGGAAGTTCAGAATTTCAAACTTTAATTCTGGTTGCTGGCGTGATATCACCCCAGCACCCCGGTACCCTTCAAAATGATTTGATTAATACGAAATTTTCACAACATTTTGTAACCATTTTGTAACCAAATGTAATCCATGGTGCTGTGACGTTTATCAACGGAGGTTACGGTCATGGCATGCAGTACTGCCGTCTCCACTGAGAATCGCGCATGCATTAATCGCATATTTTAAGTGTGTCTGTGTGTTTATTTGTGTACATATGTAATGTTTCGATAGTAGTAAATTTATGCGCGGTTATCGAAATACAATGATGTCATAGGAAAAAAAAATTGTATACATAGTTGCAGTATATTTATTTAAATTTTGTTTTAATAATTGTTTTCATTTTTACAATAGAAGGTACTTCTTCTAAATTCTAATGCAATATAAATTAATTTATATATAAAGTTATATTTTTATTAATTATTATTTATTATAATTTATTAATAATTCTAGGAGAAGAACCGCAAGAAGTATGGAACTGGTGGGAAGAAGAGAAAAATGACGATGGTGTTAAATGGAAGTTTTTAGAACATAAAGGACCGGTTTTTGCTCCAGCATATGAACCTTTACCAAGTAATGTTAAATTTTATTACAACGGTAAACATGTAGTTCTTTCAGAGTTGGCTGAAGAAGTAGCAACATTCTATGCCAAAATGCATGCAGTACTGCCGTCTCCACTGAGAATCGCGCATGCATTAATCGCATATTTTAAGTGTGTCTGTGTGTTTATTTGTGTACATATGTAATGTTTCGATAGTAGTAAATTTATGCGCGGTTATCGAAATACAATGATGTCATAGGAAAAAAAAATTGTATACATAGTTGCAGTATATTTATTTAAATTTTGTTTTAATAATTGTTTTCATTTTTACAATAGAAGGTACTTCTTCTAAATTCTAATGCAATAGAAATTAATTTATATATAAAGTTATATTTTTATTAATTATTATTTATTATAATTTATTAATAATTCTAGGAGAAGAACCGCAAGAAGTATGGAACTGGTGGGAAGAAGAGAAAAATGACGATGGTGTTAAATGGAAGTTTTTAGAACATAAAGGACCGGTTTTTGCTCCAGCATATGAACCTTTACCAAGTAATGTTAAATTTTATTACAACGGTAAACATGTAGTTCTTTCAGAGTTGGCTGAAGAAGTAGCAACATTCTATGCCAAAATGCTCGACCACGATTATACAACAAAAGAAGTATTTAATAAGAACTTTCTTAAAGACTGGCGCAAAACTATGACACAAAAAGAAAAAGAGTTAATAACTGATCTCTCATTATGTAACTTTAAAGAAATGAGTGTATATTTTACTAAAAAGTCAGAAGAACGTAAAGCTATGAGTAAAGAGGAAAAAAAGAAAATAAAAGAAGAAAATGAAGCTTTGCAAAAAGAGTATGGGTTTTGTACTATTGATTATCACAAAGAAAAAATTGGTAATTTTAAAATAGAACCACCTGGTTTATTTAGAGGAAGAGGTGAACATCCTAAAATGGGTATGTTGAAAAAACGAGTAGTGCCTGAAGATGTCTTAATTAATTGTAGCAAAGATTCTAATATACCGAAACCCCCACCTGGTCACAAATGGAAAGAAGTTAGACATGACTTTGGTGTAACATGGCTTGCTAGCTGGATAGAAAACGTTCAAGGGCAAGTTAAATATGTTATGTTAAATCCATCTTCTAAACTTAAGGGAGAAAGAGATTGGCAAAAGTATGAGACTGCTAGAAGATTGGCAGAATCTATTGATAAGATAAGAGAAAATTATACTAATGACTGGGAATCTCCTGAAATGCATGTTAGACAAAGATCAGTTGCTTTGTATTTCATTGATAAATTGGCACTGAGAGCAGGAAATGAAAAAGATGAAGACCAAGCTGATACTGTAGGCTGTTGTTCTTTACGTGTGGAACACATAAAATTATACGAAGAATTTAATGACAAAGAATATGTAGTTGTATTTGATTTTCTTGGTAAAGATTCCATTAGATATTACAACGAAGTACCTGTAGAAAAAAGAGTTTTCGAAAATTTGAAGTCATTTACGGAAAATAAAAAAGATAGTGATGATTTATTTGATCGCTTAAACACATCAAAATTGAATCAACATTTGCATGAACAAATGGATGGACTCACCGCAAAAGTTTTTCGTACATTCAATGCTTCGCGGATATTTCAACAACGATTAAACGAATTAACTGATCCAAATATGTCTGTGGGTGAGAAAATTGCAAAATATAATAAAGCTAATCGTGAAATTGCTATTTTGTGTAACCATCAACGTAATGTATCAAAAACACATGAAAAGTCAATGGTAAATCTTAAGAAAACAATTCAAACTAAAATAGCAGCAGTAAAAAAAGCTAAAGAGCAATATGAACAAGCCATACGAGATGTGGAAGACGGCAGTGTGCATTCCAAGACTCAGTTAGAAAAGAGAAAAAAGGCTTTAGAACGATTAAAAGAACAATTGACTAAATTAGAAATTCAAAAAACGGACAAGGAAGAACAAAGGACAATTGCTTTGGATACGTCCAAATCAAATTATTTGGATCCGCGTATAACAGTAGCTTGGTGCAAAAAGTTCAATGTTCCTATTGAGATGATATACAATAAAACACAAATGGACATGTTTAGATGGGCTATTGCAATGTCTACTCGTATACCAAATTTTGAATTTTTTCCAAAAAAACCAGTTATGCCGGAGACCGTTTAAACTGTGATTACCTTTAATTAGAGATGGTACAACAGGCCTTTAGAGGTCAAATAAAAAAATGAAACAAAAATAAATGATAATATATTATGGGGCGATCGCCCCCCCCTGAGCCTCTGTTTTTTTCTTTTTATTATTTTAATATTTTCGTAATAATATGACGACTTATGAATTATGATACACAAAATGTACACAGAATATATAGTTAAATAATTTTAAATTTTAAAATATGGTGACACTGCAACACTGTTTATCGCACTAGACAGTGAGAAGTCTATGGTTAACAGAAACTGGTCTATGACGGTTAGTAGAAATATCGTGATTGTAATTGTGATTAGTGGTTATCAATTTATCATACAGTTTATATTTTTCGTTTATCATCTGGTTAACGCTGTTGACGGTTGTGTATTAATAATAGATCGGTTTGCAGAACACAAACGCTTTAAAGAATTTGTTTTATAGAATAAAAATAAATAATTACTTGGGGGCTTAATTAAAATATTATAATTAGATTTTTTTATTATTATTATGATTATTAACTAAAGGTTACATATTTGTATCTTTTTTTACCTATAAATAATTTGTATGAATGAAATTTGCAGATCAAAATGACTTGACCAGCAATAAGTTACTAATTACTATGTTCACTTATAAATTAGAATTTAATAAATTGATTATACTTATATTATTGCTTTTTTTTTAAAAAACCCCCCCCCCCTAAAAACAGGGCCAGAGACGCCCTTGTAGTCTCTACAGGCATGGATTCTCCTTCTTCAGCTAACTGGTCACAGGTACCGATAAGCAGTAGAACTAAAAGAAACCTCTCCTCCTCTTCTTCCGATCAAAATTCGCCAAAAATACAGCACAACAATAAAAAATTTTTTCACACGACTAACCGCTTCGATGTACTCTCACAAGATGAACCAGAGTCCGCTTCTCCATCAAATAATACTCATCCGCCTCCTCCTAAGTCAAATCCAGAGGGGCACGTCAATGTTGGTATCAAGCCAACCCTTCCCCCACCAGTTTTTGTAAAACGCGTAATCAGCTTTCCATCTCTATGCACAGAACTTATTGAATTAATCGGTGTAGATAACTTTTCCTGTAAATCTTCAACCGACCGCCTAAAAATTATGACTACTAACCCAACTTCATACAGAACACTTATCCATTTCCTCAAAGAACAAAATGCTGAATACCATACGTATCAGCTCAAAGAAGATTAACCAACACGAGTTGTCATTCGTAATCTCCACCCGACCACGTCCACTGCACTTATCAAATCGGAACTTGAACAACGACTATTCGAAGTCCGCCAAGTGACAAATGTTTTACACAAAATCAACAAACACCCACTCCCGCTATTTTTTGTAGATCTCGAACCAACAATACAAATTGACTTCTCTTATCCACACGAAAATTAAAGTGGAAGAACCTTATAAACCCAAAAATATAAGTCAATGCATCAATTGCCAAGAATATGGACATACAAAATCATACTGCGGCTACCCAGCCCGCTGTGTTCGTTGCGGCTCCAACCACTCTTCTTCGGACTGTCCTAACCCACGGGATGCTACTCCAAGATGTGCCCTCTGCTCCGGTAATCACCCCTCCAACTATAAAGGCTGTGCAGTTTTCAAGGATCTCCAACATCGTAACCAACCAAAAAAAAGCAATCTTCTGTCGGACAATATCAATCGTAAAAAAAATGTACAGGTTAGTCACCCAGTGGTAAACCCTGTAACTCACTCCTCAGACTCGTCCCAAACCTACGCTCAAGCCACCGCCGGTTCTCACTCAAATAACCTAAGCCCTGCCCCAGTTTCTGATATAAACAAATTCCTCGATGAGTTTAAATTACTGATAAACCCATTAATCTCCCTACTCACTCAAGTAATTTCAAAACTTCTGGAAAAAAATTAATGTCCTCATCCACTAGCAACTCTCTTCTTATCCTACTATTTAATTCAAATGGTCTCAAAAATCACACAAATGAACTCCAACTAGTCCTACAGAATAAACGTATTGATATTGCCTTGATATCCGAAACTCATTTCACAAAATACTCCCACATCCCAATACCTGGTTATCAACTACTAAAAACAAACCACCCAGACAACACTGCTCATGGTGGTGCTGCAATTTATATAAAATCTTCCCTGTCTTTTCAAGCCCTTCCAAATTATTGTCAACCACACTTACAGTCTTGTGCTATCTTACTTCACCTCAACAATATCCCTACAACCGTAGCAGCAATATATTCCCCTCCTAGACACAATATTAATATTCAAAACTATATACATTACTTTAACACTTTAAGTCAAAATTTCATCATTGGTGGCGATTATAATGCAAAGCACCTCAGCTGGGGTTGCCGCACAAACAACCCAAGAGGTACGGTACTCTACAATCTCATTAATCTTAAGGGCTACACAATCCTTGCCCCACCTGGACCAACATATTGGCCCACCTCACTGCGCAAAAAACCAGACATACTCGACATCTTTGTATCCAAAACTCCTCACAACTTATTTTGCTCTACTACTAATCTCCTAGAACCCTGCTCGGATCACTCAGCAGTCCTCTTGACTATCAGTGCCTATCCTCCTATTCGGCCTTCTCTGCCCAAACTCTTCCATCATTCCACGGACAGGCTTAAGTTTCATAATCTGGTAGATCAAAACATAAAACTCCAAGTTAGCCTCAAAACCCCTCTAGAAATTGATACAGCAATTAACAATCTAACCAACATAATCCATTCGGCAGCATGGGCTTCTAGTCCCACAAACATACAGTACCAAAACGTCCCTCTTTCTGTTCCTGAACATATACGTATCCTCATATCCAACAAGCGTTGAGCAAGAGCCCTTTATCAACGCTCACGCCTCCCATCTCACAAACACATCTATAATAATCTATCTAACTCTCTAAAAAAAACACTTGCCAAATATAAAAATCAGTCCTTTTCCAATTATCTCACTAATTTATCACCTAATAATGGCAGTCTCTGCTCAGCTACTAAAAGACTTCTAAAATACAAACCTCCTCTGGTTCCCATAAAAAATCCCCATGGCGGATCCGCAACTACAGATGCTGAAAAAGCCCAACTGTTTAAAGATCACCTAACTGAAACTTTCACTCCACACCCAGATATACATATACCTCTGCATACTGACACAGTTAAACGTTTTCTTGACGTCCCCCTTCCGCTGTCTCCCGCAGTTAAGCATTTCTCTCCCAGCGAAATAAAATTTACAATCCAAAAATACAGCCTCAAAAAATCCCCGGGGTTTGATCTGATAACAGCAGAAGTGGCAAGATGTCTCCCCAAAAGAGCTATTGTCCTTCTCACAATTATATTCAACGCGTGTCTAAGACTATCCTACTTCCCCATGCCTTGGAAATTCTCTGTAACTATTCTAGTTCCAAAACCAAACAAGCCTCCGGACATATCCTCTTCCTTTCGTCCAATAAGCCTCCTCCCATTCTTCAGTAAAATTCTTGAAAGATTAATCCTTAAAAGAATTCTTCCATACATTTCATCCAGCTCCATACTACCAAACACCCAATTCGGTTTCCGCACCGCTCACTCCACAATTCACCAACTCCACAGACTAGTAGATGCTATCTCTTTCTCCCTTGAAAAAAAAAGTTATTGCTCCTGCGTATTCTTGGATATATCCCAAGCTTTTGATAGGGTGTGGCACGAAGGACTACTATACAAAATTAAGCCAATATTCCATCCAACCTATTACCTGTTAATCAAATCCTACCTAACTGATCGCTACTTTCAGGTCAGAGTTGGTACATCCCTATTGGATATAGCAAAAATCAACTCAGGTGTTCCTCAAGGGGGTATCCTCTCTCCCACCTTGTTCAACATTTACGCGTCGGATCAACCCACCTCTCCAAACACTACCGTTGCGGAGTTTGCAAACGACAAAGCTATTATCTCAATCCACGAAAATCCTCACATAGCTTCCCAAAACCTACAACTTCATCTCGATCTCATGGCTGACTGGTATAAAAAATGGCGTATCAAAGTTAACCAGTCCAAATCGCAGCATACGACTTTCACTCTTCGCATTCCTCCTTGTCCTTCAGTTTCCCTAGACAATATTCTAATACCACCATCTCAATCGGCTAAATACCTAGGCCTGACAGTTGACCGCCGCCTAACATGGTCACACCACATTAAAATTAAAAAACTGGCCCTAAATGCACGTCTCCGCTTCCTTAAAACCCTAATCTCAAACAACAAACATACCTCTCTAAATGTCAAACTCCTAATTTATAAATCCCTTCTTAAACCAATGTGGACCTACGGCCTCCAACTCTGGGGCAATGCTAAAAAAACCAACATAAATCAAATACAAACCCTTCAAAACAAAATTCTTCGCAAAATCACAAATTCTGAACCGTACACTCTAACTTAACTTTACACACTGACCTAAAAATCAAAACAGTTCATGAAGAAGCAGTTACCTATTACAAACGTTTCCATTCTAAGCTCCCCTCCCATACCAACCCACTTATCTCAAACCTCTCCTCCCTCACAATTCCTGGAAACCCCCCCAGAAGGCTTAAAAGAGATTGGTGCCGTGATCTTCTTAATAACTAAATAAAAATAAACGATTCAAAAAAAAAAAAAAAAACTTAAAACAGTAACCTCACGCAAGGGCAGTGTTACCACTGGGTAGCTCCTCCCATCAATCAATCATGTTAAATATTCTACTATCACATATTCTTATTGTTCCACAGGAATAGATTGTATATTATAAAAATGTAAAATAAAAAATAAAAAAAAGTGGGAAATTATTTAACCTTGCCCTGTAAAGTTGTTTTAAAATTTGAATGAAACAAAATAATACAAATTCAATATCAATAATTTAAAACCAATTTTACATTGGTAATTCTCCTTTTTTTAAATTTAATTTACCAGGTGGAACAGTGTTTTTACAATAGTGTAATAATTAAAAACTTAATAAATTTATACTATATTATTGTCATTTTCATATAAAAGAGATAATATAAAATAATATTAAGATAATATTAATTATTAATTATTATTTATTAGTATATATTTTTTTTAGATAATATTTATATTATATTAGTTATCTTGTATTATATTACAGTAATAATAGTTTAGCTGTTTCCCGAGCCCAAAATACCAAAATATTGACTGGTTAACTACGCGCGTGCCCACCAAAAAACTCAAATAGGTGCACCAGGACCACCTAACCTAACCAGGTTGTTTATCCAAAACTATTTCTTCGATACAACGCTCAAGTCAGATAAACATGTTTTATTTGTTAAAATATTTATAAAAAATTTAAATAACATATATAGTTGTCACTTCTTAGTATAAGTAATATAAGTATCCACTTATTTATACACCTAGTTACAATATTTTATTTTTTTTTTTATTTTACAATATGTAATTTATTTTATATTAAAAAAAAAATATTTCATTTAAATAGTTTAATAAATACCTATTATGAACATTAAACGACTTTTGAATACAAAGATGCCTTCTAGTTTTTTGTGCAACTTAATTCAACTTAAATTCTTATTTGTTAATACATATAAATATTTTCATGATCCAAAATCTATAGATGAATTTAAATGTAATGAATTAAACTGCTTTAGAATTTTTAACTCTTTTCATTCATTTAAAAGTCATTTAAACCAACATAATAATCTAGACACACAATATATAAATACACCACTGTCCTGTAATTTGCCTGTCATAACAACAACTTCTCAAAGAACCTCTGATAGTCTGATTTAAACAATTTCCAATCTTCCATTAAAAATCATAATTACCCTCTAAAACCTTGTCCAGAACCAATTACAATTACTGAGTTTATAGAAACACTTCAATCCAATACAGTATTTTTAGCATCAAAATTGTATAATAATAAATTAATTCCCAGAAAAATAATTCAAACATTATTTGATGACATTCAATTTTTTACCTATTCGTTTTTATGTAATTTGAAAACAAAAATATTAGAAATAATAAATTTAAACCCGATTGATTTTAATGAAATAAAAGAAACAAATGCCAGTCCTTTTACAATTAAGTGAAGATCCATATATTTTACCAATTTTTGGTTTAATCCTATCACTATTTATTGCTCAAGATGTTGATAACAAACCATTTATAGTAGGTATTATAGACATATTAACAAGTTAATATGTCTATGGTAGGTATGCAATATGTTTGTTTGTAATTATTTTAATGAACATCTTAAATCGTATAATGTAACTTTAACAAATAAATTAGTGTGTTGCTATATTGAAAATTTAAATAGTGTACATCCAACTGTATGTGTAAAATCGAATGGTTTATATTATAGGCCGAAGTAGTAATATTTTTTTTAAATACTTGTTTTCAATATTATAAAATACATATAAACTTAATTTAGTTACTATATATTGTATAACTTACAAATAATTATTATATTTTTTTTATTATAAATTATTATAAATATGTTAATAAAAACAGTTATTTTTACTTACTTTGATTTAATTTACTTTTACTACATATTTTACTGAATTATTTTAGAGCATTAACTATAATTGTATAGTAAGGTAACTAAAATTGTATTTCTTAGTGCAACTATATTATATTTTAATGCAATTAGTATTTTTATTTGGTATTTTCAACTAATTTAATTAAGGTAAATAATTAATTATGAAGTCAAATTTATAAACAATTGCAGTTATTTTACTTATATAATTCAGTTAGAATGCATTAAAACAATAGTCGTCTTAATTATATGAAATAGTTGAAATTTAAGTATAACCAATATTTAGTTGTGGTGGCTATAATCTTCTAACTATAAAATAATAGTATCCGGAACTAAAAATATAGCTATGCCATAGGGAACTATAATTTACAGTTAATGTACCTACAATTTAAGTTAGATCAACCAAATATTTTTTTTCGTGTGGAGTACAAGTTGAGTACCAAGCCCAAGGACGTGATGGTCAAGTGGATGGACTATCTGGAGACGTTCTACAACAAGGACCCGTGTCAGTTCGACAAGTTCAAACTATTTTCCAGCGCGTTTCTGATCATGTCAGAGTGTACGCCGCCGCCGGAGACGCCCCCAGATGCCTCAAACAACGTCATAGACTTCAGGTGAATACACGCATATTATAATATTTTATCTATTTCAAAAATTACATGCTATAGAATTTTTCTGATACAGAAACATACACAAATGAGGTAAAATTTAAAATGTTAAGGTCAAACTATTTAAAAGGTTTTTTTTTTTTGAAGAATTGTTTTACTAAAAATATTATAATGTATATATTATTTTTAAGGAAAAATCATTTTTTTAATCGTTTAAAAAGTATTTTATATAGGGGATGCATATGATTAATGGATGATGTATAATTGTATTAATTTTAACATATATGTCAAATATTGTCGTTCCAGGAAAGTGTACTATTTCTTATATCGCGTCCTCAACAATTATTACGTAGGAAAAAACCACAAAGACACCAAAATATCGACCTACTTGCACGAAATGTTCTTACGTGTGTTAGACGACATCGAGTACACGTCTGAAAACGAGAAAATCGCCATGTACAACATCGTATCCAATTGGACCAGTGTTAACAGGGAAAAGTCACTGAAAGTGTACGGGAAATCTGTTGAAACCGAAACTAAACAAGCGGAATCTGTAAGCGGTTTTCTTATATACGATTAGGTTTTTTTCTGGCTGTAGGTATTATCCTGTTGGTTGTGATTGCAGATCGACGTATGAAAGTGCGCTATTCACGTTTTAATTATAATTTTCAATTATTCCTTTTAGTTCCTTCTTATTTTAAAAAATATTTGCTGACCGTCTATTTATAAAATACCTAATTGAAATCTTCAAATTAAATCAAACAGGACAAATGTCTTATTGTATTATCAAAGTTTTAAAATTTTCAATTTTGTTGATATTTCACATTTAGGTATAGCTACTATAGCATCATTTTTAGTAAAACGAAGAAAAAATTAAATTGCTTACTTATGTTATTGTATAAATAATAAACAGTAAAATCGTCACCCGCATATGTCAAATTCAATTATTATGATTTATTATTTTATAAAATAAAGATAAGATTGAAATATTTTTAAAAATACCAAGTAGAATTTTTCTTTAAAAAAAATGTATTCATTCATTTAAACTACAAGTTTTTGTCAAGCGTAATTTTTAAAATTAGAAAACAAAGACTATATAAATTAAAATCGTTTAAATAATCAAAAATATTTAAAATCAATTAGACACATTATTTTGTGAAATCGGAATTTTAGTTCACAAAATGATAATTATATACTGTCTAATTTATCAACTTCTATCTGACGATAAATGAAGTATATTATATTACATCGTGTCTCGTGTGATCAAATAAAAATATAATTGCATTTTCATAATAATATTATGTATTAGTTTTTAGATCATGGATCGTATATACATATTTTTTTTAATTATTCCGTTTGCTGCATTCATAACTCTAAGTAAATTATAGTTTTTTTAAAATTAAAAACAATAGATAATACTATTAAGTTATCCTTCTGTCCTCCATAATAATAATATATGTTCACATGCTAGTTGCGGTACGCTACTTATGTTTTCCATTGTTTTTTTTTTCATTTCAAACAACCACCACGCGTTAATCTACTTATGACCTAACCTTGTGCTCTTTAACTACTATATACACATATACAGATAGTTTTCCTACGACTCTACAATGATGTCGCATGTGCAATTACTAAAAATAATTATGCATTATTACAATTTTTCCACAATTAATTATTGCGATGCTTATATTATAGTACTCTGGAGTATAAGTATTATAGTTACATATGATGCCTGAATAACGCCAAATAATATTTAGTTAACATTACGTTATCGATGTTCTAATGCTTGGTGTTGTTTTTATATTAGGACACAAAATCAAATTTGAAGACGCCCGGATTTCAAGTGTTACAGCATCCAATGATCCCGAGCTTCAATCCACTCCAGATCCGGTCCAACACGCCGTTATAATAAATGATGTAATTTATAAGACTATAACATTTAAATTTGCTAAGGCTCATTAATATAAGATTTTATTTTGTTTTTTTCTACTTAATTTACTCTTACTATTATATAATGCACCTGAGTAATTAATAGTTGTTTAATAATAAAACTAAAAGATTAGAGCAAAATGTTATATTTTTGATTTTAAAACAAATAATTATGTATCATCACTATTGTTGTTTCTTTGTTTATGTATTGTGTAGATACTACATGCAGTTTAAATTTGTTTACTTAAACAAAAACACGTATACTGCTACAACAGCTGTGTAATTTTATACAACAACATTTTATAACTAAATATTACCTAGATATTATATCATATACCAGATACCTAGCTATTGTATCTATATTGCTCAGGGATAGTGAATTTATTACACGTAAGCCATATTTTAACGGTACGTGAATATATTTCTATTTCATTCTCAAATGTTACATTTAATGAAAACAATTCTTTATTATTTTTAATTAATAAAGTTACTAAATCTAATAAGTTAAAAGTTTAGAACTCGTTTTCAGACGTATTTCATAGGTACTTTGGAAAAAGTTAATAATTTATTTCATACTTTCAGATACACATACACTCAATATTTACGTCAGCATACAATATTGTAAAAGTTTATTTCTCGTAATGAACGCGATTCAATTAAAGAAAAGTGCTACTACATTGATGGACAAAACTAATACTGCTCATGTTTCATTAAACATTTAAAACTAATAATACAGGCACCTTATATTAAAAAATGTTAACGAATATTTTTAAGACCCCGATCACCCCGAGAAAAAAATCTTTTATATTTTACTGTCATCACATGAATTTATATTAAAACTATGATAAAAAAATTGATACCCCTATATAGGGCGTAACACGATTGCGCACTTTTTACCTTTTTTATTTGAGCAAATACAAACATTTAAATAAATATCAATTCCAAAAATTTACAACATTAATAACAACGTAATACGTATTCCTCAAATTATTGCGACAATAATAATAATTAATAAAGTAATACGTAGTCAAAAAAATTGTATAATACACCACAGTTGTAATTACGCGTCTTAAAAAGGAATAATATACCAATATTAATTCGTCTATAAAAATAAAATATAAAGAATAAACGACGGTAATAATAATAATTAATGATTTAAAAAAATAGTCAAAAAATCAAATTCTTATAACTTTTACCACAAAAACGTGGTCCTAGTGTAAGTCCTAAGTCATTTAAAGATATTTTATTACTTTTATATTTTTTCCAAATATTTATTATACATGTAATATTTACTTCTTGCTCTTTACGAGGCTAGTTAATATTTTGTTGTTTTATACTATATATTTTTAAGTAAGATTCACTTTGAATATCCAATAAAATATGTATAACTTGGTGAATAGGCGGATGAGTTGTATAAAACTGAGCATTATAGTGGATATGGAAAGATTCTGGGCCATTGGTTGTTCTTGCCTCTGTTGAAGGTTCAGTGGTTCATAAAATCGGAGGAAAAGCAGCATCAGGTGATGTATATAATTGTTCAGTATATTGTAATCGGTTAATTCAAAATTACCAGTAGGGCTATTTTCAATTAAATACGCAAAAGCATCTTCTACATCTTCCAAGAATTCAAGTGAAAAAAATTGTTTTAACCAAACACCGAGTTCAGATTTTGAATTATAGTTTTTTAATAAATTATTGTCACTTTGAATTTTTCTGAACCAAAATTAGCCTAAATTAAATCCACAGGCCATAATTTTCCAGTTTGGGAAAAAATGTATGTAACTAAATGTTTGTGTTTGCTCAAAGAAAAAAGGTAAAAGGTGCGCAATCGTGTTGCACCACTATATAGTATAGCTTTTCGTTTATTTACTGTGGTTGGATGGACAGATGTGCGATCGCATTTATTAACATGAAAAATCGTGGCTAGAATTACTAGTATACTATATTTGACCGATATAACTATACGGTTCTACCTCCGAACACAGTTAATGTTATGTTGTTACTCATCTAATACATTAAAACTAATATAATACTACACAACGTGAATAGCTAAATTTTCTATAACAATGTTTTTGAAATATTTTACTTATATCGCCATTAGAACATTTAAAAGATATTTCTGGAATATTTTGGAAACATTATTATTCCCAAATCATATCTGCGATGTTTATACGTTTATGAGACGATGACATTTAGAGACCTTTAAAGTTTTAGATAAATAAACAAATAATAATTTTTAAATAAATATAACAAGTGTATCAGATAGCACAATAAAATCATTTTTTTTTTTATAAAATAAAAAATTGTGAATTTTTCTGGTTGAATATATTGAGCGCGTAGTTGACGAAAATCATGAAATCTAACCTTGTTACGTAATATCGATGATCGACAAATATACGTCTGGGCTCTAAAATTTACCGTCATAATAAATAATAATGTAGTCATAGGTATTTACATATTTTATATCTGAAAAGAGGGCATGTCCGGATGGATGACGATGATAATGTACAATTATTTATTACACGCCGGCATTATATGTGTTATGTGCATATTTAATTGTTTTTCTCGTACATATATTTATATTTTAATATGTTTAAAAATCGTCATGTGACAATTAAAACAGTATTATATGCAGCCGAATACGCAGTGGTAGTTCGCCAGTGTATATATGTGCTTTGTGCGGCGTTAACTGCTCCAGGGCCAATTAAATCGTGCCGAATACGACCTTCGAGTTCATATATTTTTCATCACATCCATCTTAACGATTTTATATCGATGTACACTGTAAACACACACGCTCGTATACATTGTACATCTGACGATCTCATAGAATAAGTGATATAGGAAATTAAAAGCATAATTTCAAAGATAATATTATACTTTATTTACGGATAATGATATTATATTATACACGCACTTCTAGCCATCGGGTGCGCTTCCGTCGTGACGGCATAGTTCATAATATTATTATGATCGTTCGACCTTTTATCTCACGGATTTAGGTATACGTAGTATATGTATTTCTATACAATTATATGATTAATTAAATGGCGTTTAGTGTCTCAATAATATATCTATTATCCGATATCCATGCACTTTATGTGTGCCTATCCTATATCTGCATCGTAGTACTATGGAGACTGCCTATGCATAATAATTGTATTATTGTAGCTACCAACTATATAATATAATATGTATTATATTGTACTGTTGTAATTGTGTACATAATGCGCATATAATACGCATTATTTCTATGATAATTACTATTTGTAACCAAATATATAGACACCTCGAAAGTCCAGAAACATTCGTTTTTTGGATGTAAAGCGAAAATTTCGTCATTTTATCTTTTAATCAATTACTTATCCTATAACAGCATACATAATATATAATGTACACAAAAAGTAAAGATAGTTTATCACATAGAAATTAAATGCACCTATTACTTTGGTCCGCGTCAAATAAAATGTGCAATTCACCATTTGCAACTCGGGCGCTGTACGATGCTCTTACGAGTACAGTCGAGTCACGATAACTCGAAGTTGAAGGGAGATAAAAATTTGCTTCGAGATATGTTTTATTCGAGATATATAGCTAGAATTTATACAAATTTATATTTCTAGGAGAATAAAAAAAAAATCGAGTTGTTAAGTTTTTCCAGTTATCGTGACTCGTCTCCACTACAATATATTATGTGGTATTCATTCTGTAGAAACAAATTATACGAATGAATTAAAGTGGATTTTAAAAATCACGCTGTCAGAATCAGAATCATATTTTTTGGATTAAATGGGGAAAAAGGTGCCATGGCCCATGGGCGTTACATTTTTGTTTGACCATATTTGCTCTTATTATTTTTTGTAAAAAATATTGTCATTTTTTCTGCTATAATTTGTCTCAATATTACCGATGAATCATATTGTAACGACGAATTAAAAAACACTATATTTTATCGAGTACTGTGCTTGTGTTCCTTGATTATAAATTCTATTTAATTTATTTGTTAATATTTGTATATACTTCATATATATATACTATTAATTCCCCTTGTCAATTTATTTATACTATTGATTATATAATTGGGGTGAGATAAAATTAGTTTAAATTTAAAAAAATGAAGTATAGATTTTTTGAATTAACATTTTGAAAATATTATACACAATTTATCATGTATTCTATAACTTTTGATTATTAGTATATATATTAGTATATATATATATATATATTATATATTACCGTTGATTAAGCAGCCATAAAAATTAAAATAAATATAATGGTTTAAAATATACGGAAACATGTATATCAGAATTAGATCAGATAGAATGATCAGAGTCAGGAGTGTACGAAAGTACTAGCGCCGTTAGGCTACAGTTTGAGCGAACTGAAGTATTAGTATTAGTTTAATATGAATTTTAATATTATGTCCACTCTTGAATGATAAAATATTTTTATGGTTTACATAATAAATAAAAACAAACGTGCGTTATAAAATCCGAGGCTTTGATAAATCTAAAGTTTTGTTACAACTTACAACTTGCACTGTCTACTTCTTACATCCACGGTATATAGTTGTAGTACTAATAATTAATATTTGTATAAATAATATTTACTAAATAACTATAGTTTTGGATAATTTATTCACTAAATATATTAACTATTAACTAAAGTAGTATTTAAGTTGTGTTTAAGCAGTTACATACTAATCCTGTATAGTTAATACTATAATACATACCTCAATATAGTCAACACTCGCAAATGAGTCACGTGTGTAATTTATATCAATGAATCCATATTCTCATGTATTGTCAAATACTAATATGTATTCGATATCAATAATGACAATGCACCTTTAATATGCAATTGCAGTTGCCAACTAACGGTTCTGAAATTTACTGAATCAATTTAAATATACTTTCAACTTAATAATTAAACTTTTCTAAATATTAAAATGTATCCATAAACTAAATATTAAATTGTGTACAATTAATACAGAGGTAATTATGCTGATACATGATTATAAAACTTAATTTAGAAGTTATTGTTATAACTTATTGTATGTAGCTATACACCATTCAGTATAAGTACCGATATAGGATTCAGCATATAAATTTTAACATTTATTTATTTTTACAGAAACCAATTTATAATTAGGTTTAATAATTGTGTTTATAATGATTTTATGAACTTAAGACATGACATATTAATAACTAATAAGTAATAATAGAGCATAATTAACAATAACAGATACTAGATAGGTACATAATTGTACATTAAAAGTCAATTAAAAAGAGTAAAATGGTTGAATGAATACACAATACTATGAACAGTATACATATAATATATATATATATCACACATGTAACATTATAAATTACGTTTTAAATATTACATAATATATTTATGTAGGTAATTTACATTTTAACGGATTTGTTTGTATGTCTATCCCGTTACATAACTATATTTTATTGCATTAATGTTATATTGTTAGATGCGATTATAATTAATTATTTCTTTATTGTAAATACTACTTACTATAATAATATTAAAAATAACTGCGTTAAATTTGCTGTAACACACAAGTGCCAAAAATATGTTAAATAAAACATCTTTATACTTAATGATTATTCATGCATATAATATTAATATGAAATATATAAATTTTGAAATATTTCGTTAAAACAGAACAAACAATTTGTTAAAAAAAAAATTGCAACACATAATTAACATTTTTTGCATTAAAATATTTCTAAAATGTTACATATGCCTATAATCAGTAGAGAAATATTATAGGTAATTACTTAAAAAATGTTCCTATATAAAAATATAAATATGCCCTTGATTGAAAAATCAGCAAATTATTTTTTAAGTCAAATTCTTTCGTGATCAATAATCTGATCATAGAGATAGATTACCTACCTAATTTGTGAATCATATTAATAATATACATTTCTATATTAAATTAACAGCGTAATTGATAGTAACTAAGTGTAAAGCTTAATATATCTTTTATCATTACCGGATCTAGTTAGTATTAGATTTTCATGCCACGAAATACAAAGCACAGCGTATATATTAATAATATACTGCTATTTCACGGCCAATTAATTTTACGAATATTTCGAAATTAATGATAATTAAAAGTTTCCAATGGTAAATACATATTGTAACGCGGAAGAATAAAATTCTGCGATTATCGTATATATAATATTATACGCAATAAACATGGATCAGTATCAAATCGATTGTATACCTACGATCTTAAGGAAAAGTGGCAGTAAATATTATATATATATAAACTCGGTTCATTCAAAAGAGTCACACATTTGAACATTGCAAATACTTGGGGCACTTGATAACACAAAATAACGATCTGAAGATAGAAGTCAGTGCTAGGATACAAAAAGGCAACAAAAGTTTTTTTGGTCTTGGAAAAGTACTGAACTCAAGAACATTATCGACAAACCTGATGATACAAATGTACATGACTCTGATACGACCCATAGTACTGTAGGCCGCGGAAACATGGCCACTTAGGAAAGCAGAAGAAACCAGAATAAAAATATTTGAAAGGAGAATCCTACGGAAAATCTACGGCCCATGTTTCGACACAAACAATGGCGTAAACGTCATAATAAAGAACTCGAGGAGCTGTTCCAGAGACCGAACATCGCGAATGAAATCAAGAAAAGGAGATTAACCTGGACAGGACATGCATGGCGGAGAGTAGGATCCATAGTCAGAACAACAATCGAAGAGAGCCCGATCGGTAAGAGAATCTTAGGAAGATCACGCTTACGACTGTGTAAAAAGGGACGTGGAAAACATTGAACCGGATACCATGGAGAGTAGTGGCAGAAATTAGAGATAGATGAAGAGAAATTTGTTTGGCGGTATGGTCTCAATGACCGAAAACCAAAAAAAAAAAAAAAAAATTAAATACGGTTTATATATTTTACTAATACATAAAGGTCGAGATAGCAATTTGCACGAGCATTTGAAACGACACTCATATTATGGCATCTATGTGCGTATTAGAAATATAAAATAAATTTTACGTGTAATAGCAGTGCGTATCATGTAAGGGCAACAGGGGAATTTCCCCCCTGGTTAGGTTACCTCAAAGACACTTTTTATTCTCTTGCTTAATGCATATTTATTTTTGATTACCACCTATATAATATATTTTCAACAATATAATCGTGTGGATATTCAGCACGATTTAAGATATAATTTATGAACGTATCCGAAGAAAGTAGTTCATTGATAAATGATCTTAATTCTTAATATAGAAATAGAAACTCCTAGGATATCTTAAGAATAAACTCAATGCTCTAACCATCAATCTAATATTATAGACTATAGAATAATATTATATGATATCTGCTTTTATACCATTATTTGACAATTAGAAAATGTATCAGATGATTTAAGATTAAGATTTTTAAGTAAAAAAGTATTTTGGTTTTTTTATTATAATTAATTATTTCAGTGTGTTTAATATTGAAAACTGTAAGTATAAAAAAAATGACTGAATATAAAAGTATGTATATTATATACTAAATAAAAATATATTTAATAATAAATATCATAACGTTAAAATATTTGTCACTTAATATTTCCCCGGGGGAAATCCCCCCCAAAAAATGGTTTAAAACTACGCCACTTTGTAATTGATGTGTGCCATCAAAATCAACCACTGCTCGAATTGATAGATATAGTGTATTGTGGTATTATACCTGTACTTTGCTGAATCTATATGTGAAATTATGTCTATATGGAATATACCTATGCTATATAATGCTGTTTTTGTCGTGAAAATAGAAATCCATTTCCGGTGACCGACCTCCGCGTATATGCATAATCAGATAGTCTAACTTGTTTTTAACTAAGGGCAAAGATGTTATTTAATACCAAGTTTAAATTTTAAACTATTAATGCACAGTCCCCCTTTTTAACAGAAAGTACTTTTCTCTTTTCGGCCATAACAGTTTTCTTTAAAATTTATAATTAGAGAAACTCAAATAAACATTTTTTAAAATTTAAATTAATTTAATTTTATGATAATAATTATAACATATAACTGTGCAAAAATAAAATGATTTTCAATAAATTGTTATGAGTGTTACCTGAGTAAAATAAATAAATTAACAAAATAAAATAATATTAAGTATGTATGATGAGTCATTGATGTTTAATGAATCTAAAAAAAATAAATTATGTTCTTTTGAATAATTAACAATTAAAATTTAGTTTTAGTTCTTATAATAGTTATATGATATTCGTTTGATAAATTTATAACGATATTTTTGATTATTTAGTTAAATAATTTGCTAAATTAACAGAATAATTTTCATCAAAATGGGTCACGATCTACTTTGAGATGTCATGCAATTTTCATAGCTGTTGAATACGTTTGAACTAACTCTAAAATAGTAGATTGTAGATTCCATTTAACTCAAGCTTGTTATACAATCTTACGAGTTGTTCCATTTGTTTTTCCATCAACATTTTTATAAACATACACTAATCAATAACAAAAAGATACTCAAATGTTCTTATTAATGAAGTTCAAATGACTATGTAAAAACACTTTGTGTAAATCGTGATAAAATAAATATGGATCAGAAACGATAAAATGAAGCGTACATTAAAGACTATAAAAATAGTATTATAAATTTCTCAAATAATTATCATAAGATTGTAAAAATTTAATTTAATTTTAATTTTTGACAGTTATATTTGTGAAGATATATTTTCCTATATTATATAGGTGCATATTTCGAATTATTTTATTGTATATATTTTTAATCTCACTAAGGTAATATTTATTATAAAATTATTTTTTCATAACTGTACTTAATAATTTTGAACGTTAAAAATCATAGTTTAGATATAATTATATATTCATATTCAATAAAATTAAAAAAAACTTGTTTAGTTGAGTTGTTCTAATTTTAAAAGAAAAAAACTATAAAAGCCCAAAGGGATATAGTGGCCGAAAAAGAAAGCGATGATTTTTCGCACAAAAGCGTGAAGCCACTTTGTATAAGCTATCTCGACATAATTTTTGTCTTGACCGAAATACAATAAAATGATGTAATCTATTTAAATGTATAACACTATTTTAAATTTAAGTTTTAACTGTACCTAATACCTATAGTGCAGTGTAGGGTTAAGATTTTAGAGGCAAAACAAATTTTAAAAGCGTTCACAACCGTAGAAAACGAGACGATAGTTTTCACAACAAATCTATTGTTCTTAGATGTATATAATTATTATACTCGTACCATCTATACCAATAATCGACGACGCACGTCCGGCACTCGGCCGCACCCATTTTCATCATTGAAAACCGATTGGTCCCTAAAAGTACATTCAGTCTACGGTGGCGTGTGCCGTGCAGCGTATATATATATACATACATATTATTAAATATATGTAATATACTAATATGTATATATTATGTATTTACATCACTATACACAGAGATGCTTGCAGAATCCACACGTAAAAATAACGTAGTATTATATCTATGTATATTATGTTACTATTCTACTACTCTATGGCGCACAATTATAGTAGGTGTGATGCAGTAAAAGTACCTACCTATTAAAAATGTAATATACATTTTAATAGCTGTGTGCATAATCGTATTGGCACCGTGAAGGAAAACTAAGTTGTACGCGTTGTAATGTTGTGTATGACGCGTACCTCATCCTATACATATGGGTACACATATCACATATGTATAACAATACTATTACATACTGTTAAAGTGTTAACCTGGTAATAGGTATACCTACAAGTTGATGACGATAATGATAATAATAATAATAATAACAACAATAATAATTGCGTTGTGTTATCGTGGCGGTTAATCGTTTTGGCCTAGAACCCAAGTAAACAAAATGACTACGCGCTTCCTATATAGGCACTCGTACCTATCCTGCGATCCGTGGTCCGCGAAGCTGACTGGTGTGATTAATGGACTTATAGATCGAAGCGGCGACGACGACAACCCGCGACTGCGCGCGAGAGAATAACAACAGCAATAATACTATATATCGTTGTTGCGTTCGGCCGCAAAGACAATACCATAATAATATAGTATTATATAGTACGTATAACGATGATTATCCGCGCATATATAACTATGGATTATGTATTTAAATTATAATTTAATATATACCTATTTAGTATATTATTTTAAAACGTGTCTATAATATGAAGTGGTATTTTAATGGTCGCATTTATATTATATCGCGAAATCTGATGGACGAACCGTATTATTATAGGCTGCTGCTGTGCTATACACTGTTGCAAGTACCTTCGTCAAATCACGCATTTCCTCTGCGCCATCCAGGAGTGCGGTTCATACAGAAAATACCACATAACGAGTGTATATATACATATAGTATATACCCGTATACCTGAATTGTATAATATATTTAGGTAATATGCGCGCGATCGTCTTCGCAGAGAATTTCGACTTAAACATTTGCAGATTACCATCTATTATATGAAAATATAGCCCTAAATCGTATTACTTATTAGACACGCTTTGTTCGTAAAATAAAAATAAAATAAAATTACACGCATGTTTATCGTACTGATTCGGCAGATCGCCTGGACTTCCTCTTTTATCCGAATAATATCATATAATATACGCCCTTCGCGTCGTCTTCAAATGGACTACAGAAGGACAGACCCTGCACATTACCGTATAATATTATACATTATAATATTGTGATGTGCGACGGTTTGATGTTGTGCTATATCGCCGATCGATCCGACGATAACACTACTCGAGCGGTTAACATCATGTGCGCGCGTAAAATATTTAAATATATGCGTATATTATTATAATAATAATATTATTATGATCATGCGCGCCGCGATGTCGACCGAAATCGTTTTACAAGGACGTCGATGTAACTCAAGAAATTAATACGAACATAATATTATTATTATTATCTGGATACGCGTAAAAAAAAAATGTTTTTTTTATTATAGACACAATATATTTTATTAATCGCGTCGTCGTCGCAGTCGTCGGCCCGGCCCATTTGGATCGAACCGACGCCCGAGAACAATAAAGACGATGGTTTTTTCCACAACGGGTGTGTACATACGCACAAGCACACGATAGTAATATTATATTGCTACAGCATAATTCACCGCGACGACCCCGTTTTGATCTCTGTCAACCAGTTGACTTTTGACACTGACAGTGAAAACGGCACAACGTTCGCGGCCAGATGATAAAACCGTCGACGGAGATAAAAATATATTGTTTTTGATATTCTGTAGTAGAAGACAATTAATTTTATAATTTAATCTACTGCCATAACTAGGATAGAGCTGTATAGAGGCACACATTTAATATGAAAGGTAATTCGATTCGTTAAATTCGTAAATATAAAATATTTGTTCAATATAATAATATACAGGTAAAGGATGTATAATTCATGTACACGTGATGGTAATTCAATCTAGAACAGGCTCGCCCCTATTTTACATTTGTTACTCGTGAATTTATTCAAATTATGATTTTTTGAATTCTCAATTTTCATTTACCTTCATAAAGTTATTAACTATTATTGTAGACGCAATCATTCAACGCTGTTTTGTGACTTGAGAAGAAGTATTCCATGACAATATACAATCGTATTGATTAATTTTTTTCAAATGAGAACTAAAATTTAATTTTTTTTGTGGAGATTAAATGGTTTTACATATTATGACACAAAATAAAATATGTAATATATAATCATATCATGTATTTATTATTATTTATCGTTGTCGTTGTCGATTCACAAATTCATAATGTTGGACATCGACATTATGTGGTGATATTGATATAATTGTTTTAATGTAATTTTATTACTTATTTATAATACATTGCTTATTATTATTGTTTAAAACTGATAATTATATATATGTCTATTGTTATATAAGCGTTATTATTATTATTATTTAAAACCTGTAGTTTATTACCATTAATTAAATTCATTAAACATATAAGTATACTATTACTTCATATTTTATAATTATAATATCATTAATTATTCATTTAAAACCATACAAGTAAATAAATAATTATTCATTAAGGGTATCACAATATAATATGTTTTAATAATTACCTACTCAATTTTCACTATAACTATAATCAATAAAAAGTAAAAAAATTAATTTGTTTATCTTTTTTGTTTAGTTTTATTAAGTCTATATATTATATATTTTTATTTCATGAGTATTTAAAGTTGTTATTGCATATTATTATTCTTTTTTATTTGGTACTTAATCGCGTATACCATATTAAATAAATATTTTGTTTTAATTTTTCAACTTAAAACGTAAACTTCGTTTTTTTATTTACGTAATGCAGATGAGTCACTAAAGTATTTTTTTTATATTATATATTTTTTTTGAATTAATTTAACTTAATTAATTTAATTAGTAAAAACGAAACATATAGATTTAAAATGTATTATACCTACTATACTGATAATATTAATTTATATAGGTACATGATATATAATGTAATAGTTAATTATGATTAATGTGAATTATATTAGCATATTTCTCTGTATGAATATGTATTTTTTCCTAAACAATTCTTCAATATAATATTATAATAATCGCTTATTAACTATACATCGTATTTAACAGAATATTTATTTGAAAATAATTGAAAACAATATAAAATAAAATATACTTACCTATATACAAAATTCACACGCATGTACTTTCAGAACATAATACTTGTTAGTTAATACGAAGATACTTATTATAGTTATTCACCTATTATGAAAAAAACCATCGACTCGACATAAAGAAAAAACGAGAGAGCTGCACCTCCCCAAAACAATAACTGATTACTATTCTTCTTGTTAATATAATGTTATTATTACTTGTTGACTATAATATTGTTGTTCTTTACTTTGAATAAGTGGTGCTCTATTATTTTAAAGTTCTGTGGAAAATGTTAAATTTATTTTATGCTAACCCACTCGTATTTAAAAAAATGTTTTTACTATTTGTATAGCTATTAACATATTAATAATTACTATACAGTTATAGAATGGTTAGGTCAGTGACATTTAAAAAATAATAATACTGATTGCTTTTTGAGTTTCTATAATTTAAACACAGGCTGTTCTGTGATGAAATTCTGGCATTTTTTATTATTATCCACTTATCTTTTGTTATCTTAACCTAAAAAATCTTTAAGAGACATTATTAAATCTGTAAATAATAATTTATGCAATAAATTTTACAACGATTTTTTTTTTTGTTTTTAAAATAAATATTTCTTTTCTTCCCGGAACATCTCATCACGTATTTAGAACTAATGTGTTGTTTTCTCCGCAATCCTCGTTAAATTATAGTCAAATTTAATATAACTGTCCAATTAAATCCAATGTCAACGATTATTTTTACGTGTTGAACGGAGGAAGTGTCCGGAACTTACATTATATATGACACGTGTGACCTCTAAAAGTAAAATATATTGTGACCGATTTCAAATTTTTACTGCAAAAAGATATTCAAGCAAAACAATTTATAATTTTTCTGTTTAGATGTCTGTACATATACATTACATAAAAAACATATTTATTATCCATATGCCGCGGGGATACGTCTTTATAAAATTACTAACAATTAGTAGGTAACCTATAACCTAACTTGACAATTATTATTTAAGTGTATACGATTTCAATACCCAGCGGCTTCTTAGTCATGAGTTATTTAATTTATAATTTAATTGTATAATATTATGTTGTATAACTTAAACAATTACAATTTAACTAAACATAACAATAATATTAAAATGTCTAAAATACCATTATCATTTATCAGTTTTTATCACCGTATAATATAAGACAATTCGTTATGATTTAGTGACTAAAGTACTTACTACTTATTATATAATAAAATATTATACATATTTCTTACTTCCCTACATAGTATTTATATGCATGGTGATTATAATAATTGTCTATTGATGATTTAATTGTTGGTATAATGCTGTGCGCTCAATGAAATATTTATTCAAAGAACTTAATCTATAACGCATTGACGTATCGTTAATAATTAATAAGTTAGATACATATGTATGTATGGTGCGTGATAACCACGTTGTTTTCATCTGTTCAAAGTAATAGCTTTAGTTATTCTTATTAGTATCTATTAACTTACAAGCTTAATTTTACCTAGTAATTTTTTAACATGCGAATAACTATACATCGAGTATTTATATTTTATATACATCATTATTCGTTATGGACTTATAGTTTTCCTCCTTTTTTAGGTATTGCATACTATTGAATGAGTATGTATATTATTAGAATATTAGATATGCATATAGGTGCCATTTATAATATTATAATTTACACATAGGTACCCATCGGTGAAGAATTTACGAAAAGATACTATTAGTATGACTAGAGGGGATTAGGATCCAGTTTCAGAACACACTTGCGGACGAAAATCCGGGGACAAACCGAAGGCATTTGCAGTGGACGTAGGGGCGGTGGTGAGAGTGACACCCCCTCCATTCGGCAGCAATATTAGATTTTTAGTTGATAGTAGGAGCTAGATACATTTTTTGACATAAAAAAATTCGTCATTTCAAAATCTAATCAGAAATTTTAAAGATTACACACAACACCAATGGTTTTTTTAAAGATCATCTCTGAGTGAACTAACATAAATAGTTAATATTGTTGTGATGTCTTAACATAGGTCTATAATATTATGTGTGTCTATACAATATATTAAATTGATATTATATGTATTATGTAATTATTATACTGTGACAAATTATAATAAGAAGCAAATTATTATTATGTTTTTTACAAGAGTTTATAAATAGGGATCTATTATAGCGGTAATTCTTACTTCTTGTAGTGTATTAAGTGCAATAGTAGTTACTATAAAGGTATTAAAGTAGACAATAGTTAGTAGTATAAAGTCAGTACAAGTAAAAAAAGTTACTTATTATCAATTATTATTTATCAATCTTATCATTTTCTTCTTCTTGATTTATAGGCTTATACAGTTATTAATAATATTATAATCTGCTTTATTGTGATTGAGAATACGGGTCAACAAATATTGTGTGTATTTTTATAAGGATTATATTATTCTGTTTAGGGATTACTAGCCTTAAGTACCCTTTAAGTTAATTTTGTTCCTATTGTATATATATAATATAATAATCTAGTAATCATCACTCTTGTAGTTATATTAACATATTTTTGATGGTATCAATGCATATTGCATACACAGATACACAGTTTTATACTAAGTATATGTATGCATATAAATAAGGCTGAATAAGTACGTGCCCATCGTCGTTGTCGATGACATGGCGATCGCTACAGCTTTCAGTCCAGTGGCGAAGGACACGAATTATTATCTTATCTACTATGACCCCTTTTCACGGTGTCCTATTTTGTAACCGGCCACGCGGGGAAGGCACATATATACGATGAAGAGTGTCGACCGATATAAAATAGCTGTGACAATGGCGTTTTCGTTGCCCCCGTCCTCGCCACTTAGAGCAACCCACCGTTTTCGGGTTTCTTTCACTATCCGACTATCGTTGTTATTAATTTATTGGGCAAGCAAATCACCGTTATACCTACCTTAAGATAGTCCATGAATTATTAGCCGACGAATCTGTTTAGGTACATTCCCGATAAGAAATACATTGCGGATAACAATCTTAGCTGTCCCCTGACGACAGTGACACGACGCTCACACACCGCGATAATAATATACCAATAATATATCACAATAATAGGTGTTAGAAATTAAAGTTGAGAAGGCTAGTAAGCTTGTACTAATATGTAACCAAATAACTATGGTGTTTTGCAAATTTATATTATTTATATTTACGTAGGTATGCGTGTTTGAATCCTGAAATATGATATTTTGTTTTGAACACAGCTCATATAGTTATTGACTTATTGTAAATAAACATTATACATATTGTAAATTGAATCATTCTGAAAAGAATAACAAGGTACTATTAACCATTAGGTATTATATTTTCTCTTTAGATAAATTTTGCCAAATTATATTTTAGATGGTAGTCGAGTTAAGCGAAAACTGGATCAGAAATGAGATTATTCTATAAAGAACAAACAAATGTTTCTTGTCTATTGGTAAATTATTAACTTATCAGTTAAATTTTACAGAAATATAAATTTATATTTAATGAAGGGAAAAAGTAGATTACACGGTAATTATTGGTAACTAAATTTAAATATTTTCTTAAAAATTAATTAAAAAAAAAAAAAAAATTCAAATATTTAAAAATTGTATATTTCATAAAATTTTCAAAAGATACCTGATTAATTATTAAACTATTACGACAATATAATATGAAATGGGTATAATTTTGGACATGGATCAATTCCGCCTAACATAAAATTTTTGTTTAGGTTCAGTATACCAATTGCACGCCTTATATTTTAGGATGAGTGTACCAATTGCGCTTGTATCATATATTTACTGAAATGCTTGCAAATTAAAACTTATTTATTGATCAATTGATTTTACTGGTTAAAGTGACTGGGAATTGAATTGTATAACATTATTGGGAATTTTATGAAACGAATTATAATGTAATGTAACTGGTATTTAATTTTAAATAATTTTACAATAAAAAGTTAACTTGTAAAATGCGAAAAAAATTATTTATTTATTTATATTATATTATGTATTATTACTCACAAAAAATCGGTTATTGTTTTCATTTATTACATAATAATTATATAACTAACTAATACATTTTCCTTAGGTATTGTAAAATGTTTTGAGCGCAATTGGCATATAAAAAGTAATTTTGGGCGCAATCGGTAAACTGCTATAATTTTTATTACGGCGCACTTGTTTTGCCTATGATAATGTGATATAAATGTTTTTTTAAAATCTTTTTATCCTTACTAATTACGACCGTATTCGAAGATGGATATTGAGTATTAGAAGGTAATTAGTAATTATTGTGTCCATTTAGCTGTCGTGTTATAGTATTATATCATCATCGTTACGATTCGTCATTATTTTATTACGACGGTATAGATTGTGAACAGTTCATTAAACTCGGTGAAGTCCTGATGGGTATTTTATATTAGACAGATTTATACTATATGATAAGGATAGCGCCGAAAGTATTT
This sequence comes from Rhopalosiphum padi, assembly GCF_020882245.1. Classification (NCBI taxonomy): domain Eukaryota; kingdom Metazoa; phylum Arthropoda; class Insecta; order Hemiptera; family Aphididae; genus Rhopalosiphum; species Rhopalosiphum padi. Next base: position 992,673 of record NC_083598.1, on the reverse strand, counting down.
ATGAGTATACAAGACGAATATATTATCGGAAAAACGTGATGAGCGCTCATTTCCTATACACATGAGATAATAGAATTAAGTGATGTTGAAGGACGTGGAATTCATTTAAATTTCTTATAAGTCTTGGTATTTTACAAAAGTTTGGTTTTATATTCCATATAAAATTACTATTACATATTTACGATTTACATCGTATGTATGATGTATACAGTATATTTTGAGTATATTTGGTTTAAAACTTAGTTAGAACATATTTATTTTATGTTGCCTTTAAATATCGTATAAATGCAATACACTACCAAGGGAAAAGTAAATTATCTATTCTTACCTATGCGACTATAGATATACGTATATCAAGTTAAATTTTATTAAACATTGTTCTTATTTTTACGACTACTATTTATTCTGCCGTGCTTTAAAGATAATATATTTCAATAAGGTATTTATTCCTGAAATTTAGTCTATCAATCATCACTTATAAAATATACATTTTACTTACGGTGAATAAGGATTTTTATATTCAAAATATTAATATGATTTCGAGGTAAATGAAAACGATTTTTTCTTATAGAACTTAATAAGTAGGTATTAAAATTACACTATACAAAAACTTGTTTTAACGTATATTAATTAATTATTGATAGTTAATTCCCATCGAAATAAAATATTTAAAAACATAAGTTGATTTATTCAACCATGAATGAAACTGCAATAAAAAAGGATACTTTTTTTGTATTAAATAGAAGGTTATTTACTTAATTAAATATTTGTATATGTATTAACTATTGACATGTGTAATGTGTACATAATTTACCATGTCTTATCATTTTACGTGCGTTTTATAAAATATTAAAATTTCGAATTTATTGATAATACATTTAAAATTTTTATTGTGATCATACATCAATGTAAACGGACAAGTTCTTCTTAATAAATATGTATGGAACAATTATTATTTCAATACATGTTTAAAAAATCAAAAATGTATACGTACTATTTTCTTCGATATAGATTATTAGTAAGTACAGGTATATAATATATGTACATAATAACTGGTATTATACTATTATAGCTATGTAATTTGAACAGCTCAAAACTTGTGTTTGTGTCTTTATTACAATTAAAATGAATTTATAATAATATTATAGTTCAAACTTTTTTAATAAACATAAAATTGTTTCAATAATATTGAACAATGTGATTAACTATTTATATTATATATATCTAGCCGAACTAAATAATTCGAAAAAGATAGAACTATATAAATGCTTATATAATTAATTAATGATACTACTTTTCAAACAAACTCTATATAGGCACATAATGTATACTAAAACAAAATGCAAACACTAGTATAATGACCGATATAAAATAATCTTCGAGACTTTAAATTTCTATTTATTTTTTCTATTTAACAATTAATATTATTCTAAATGTTGCGTAAGAACACTGCAGTAGGTATATTGCACTTTTAAATTAAATAATGACTTGTTATCCTAATTGTCTTTCAATTTAAAAAAAATCATTGTTATCCAAAAAAGGTAATATAAAGATAGTATCTCATTGAGTAATGTTCTATAGAACTATTATTGATAGCAATAAAAATTATAATAATATCTATTCTAAAAATACAATATAAAAAATGTTTTATGATAAAATTGATAACATGTTCATAATTATGTATTTATGCGGCCTATAGTGTCCTAGTATAAACATCTAAGGAGACTATATTATCAAACAGTATAATATATTATTTTAATCAATGTAAGTGGCAAGTTAAAAAATATGCCACTTGGGGGAAAATTTTAAAATTCCGCCTTTTACAACCCTTACACCGATCATAAAAATTAAATTCTATTAAAAATAACATCGTTAAAATTATTATGATACTTGTTAATAATCAAATTGTAAGACATTGGACAGATTAAAAGTTATTAAATATGTCAAATAATGCTGATACACCCTTTATATAAAATAAACAGTAACCAATGTACAAATTAATTTTCACAGAACATCTTAAATTAGGCCTAAAAAAGGTATACATATTTAATTAAAATATATACTATGAGTAGAATAATACTAATAATACTATTCGTATTTTTTTGAATCGTGACAAATAAATTATAAATACAAATGTTGATGGTAACTAGAGGAGCTTGTTTGTTTATTTTATATACGTATAAATGACTAATGAGACAATTTATTATTATTTGGTTTCACTTTTTTCACTTCAATTATTAAACAGACATTTAAAAACTATAATATTTGATTAATCATTGTATTGTAGTATATTATGGCTCATCCAAGTACCTATTTTTATGATATATACTTACCTAACTTACCTATAATAATATTCGTAATAATATTATAGTATAATATGTAGGTTAATTAATACTTAATAAATAACACAGATATGTAATAAATTACTATTTCAAATACAATACAATAATAGTTATTTTAAGACTGATATAAAATTATGGATATTTTTCCATTGATATATGTCAGTTCTTTTTAATTTATTTTTTGCTCAATAATGTCGAATATATATGAAAATGTGAAAACTATTAAATGTAATACATCCAATGATTTATAAAAAAAACACAATAATATATTATATGCTAAAAAACAGTCATAAGATTATAATAAACTGTAACAATTATACAATATTATATAACTGTATCTATAATACTATTATTGTAGCGAACGTTTATATTTGAATGGTAACTATAATATTAACTGTGTTTATAAATCGTAAACACATTTAGTTTGCATGTGTACTTGATTATATATCATATGTTATTATCGCTGGCGGAAATGTGTTTCCTGGGACTGTAGGTATAAGCTTTCTAAAATGATTGTTTACAATGGTAGTATACCCGCGTTCAAGATAAAAAATACCATAAAGTCACACGATTTCAAAATATTAATTTTTTTACACCTACTGAAAGAAAAATTGAAAAATCGAAATAATAATTATATCGGGTTTTTGTGCGTTGGTACCTACATAATATATGTGATAATCAACGAACCGTGAAGATGATATTTTGTGTGTATTTTTTACGACAAGCAAAAAAATATGCGATTTTTGGTGGAAAAAAAGTTTATTGTACTTATTGTATATTATCAGACAATACAGTTTATTTATAATCACGGATTTACCATAATACATGATAGGTGAGACATATTGTTATAATATAAACACGACATGATAAAATTTGGCTTCATCAAGAACACGCAAGTCTGCAACTGTAGATATAGATGTTCATAAAAAAATTTAGGTATAAAAATATTTCACAATTGGTGTAATACATATAAAAATATAAGTTGAGAGTAAAAATATCATAAAAAAAAAAATACAGCGTATAGTGCAGTATTCCGCTGAGCCGCTCCTGTTGGGAAAATGCGTGATGGGTGACCTCAAGCTTTGATTAGCGTCGTTATACGATATAAATTAAGTGTGCAACGCATAATAATTAATTATTGTTAACGCATATAATTGCACATAAATAGAATTTCATAGTTGAAAATTATGTTGACGCATCGCTGGTGCAGTATTCATTATTTAGTAAGTTTTGCATATTGCACATACTATTACTAAATAAGTCAACTTATCGTAATTACTAATTTCATGCCTACGTATAATACAATGAAAATTTGACTTTAAAATAATAGTGAACTAATGTTGTATTTTATTAACTATCAAACATTTTAGTCGGTTACGTATTTGCATTGGTTAATAGCATACGAGTAACTGAATGCATTGAGACATTAAAGTAGTTATATATTAATTAATACACGTACCTATATGCCTTTTTTCGTTTAACAATAGTCTATATTATTATACATACATCCGGAGGTTTGATTTTCCAACGTGGGATAAAAAAAAATCTTTCTTACATAAACATATAAATCTTATATTTTACCTATATAATATAAATCACTATATTTTGTCAGTTGTATACAATAGTACTATACAGATGTGGACGATGTAGTAAATTTACTTATAATTTCGTAAATTTTTTTACATATTAAGATTCAAATTTGAATAATTTTTTTTGCTGTTAAACTTTATTTTATTGTAAATTACACAATAAAAACTTTATATTTATATTACTGAATTTTAAGATAAACTTGTGTAATATATTCTTTATATAAACACTAAAAAAAAGATATCATTTACATACTGGTTAAGTCAAATCTGCATCACTAACGATTATAATAAATTATAAATTGTAGTGATTAGTAATGATAAATGTCCTTAATATAAGAGAGGAAAATTAATGTAAACATATAGTAACAATGTACCTACAATAGCTATACATTTAGTTTTTTTTATACTAAGTTATTACGTAGGTACTTTCCTCTACTATTTTATTTATTACTTCAATCACTATATCACGCATATTTTACATGTATATTATACCTAGGTAGAGTCTGGGCATCCACTACATCTAAGAAATATATTATCATTCGATAACATAATTTTTAATGAACTTTTAGAATACAATAATAATATTTTTTAGAACCTACACTTTTTATATTCTATAGTATAAAAATATATTTAAATCGTATTCTGCATTAATGACAATGCAATGCGTGGACACTTTTAGAAAATATGTAACTAAAAAAAAAATCGCAGTCAGTGGTTTGAGTTGTTCCGTTTTTAAACAATTATAGGTAATAATTATTATTTTCGGCGAAAATCGTTTTCCGACTGCATAATACAATATTGTTGCCATCTGCTTTCTACGCATAACAACAGTATGTGACCGGTAGTCGGGAGACCATACCGTACAGTATTTCCCATTCCCGGCTGCCGACAAAAGTTCGAAATGATTCAGCGATTCAGCATTTGATGTCGAATTGAAAACGCGCACAAACACAATAATACTATCGCACAAAATTGTTATCATGAGAACCACGTCCGATTTCCATATTACTTATAGACCTTCGTGCACGATGCACGCGTCCTCATGATGCCGAACACAATCGTCCGCCGAAACGTTTCCCACAGACCAGCCAGACCGTATTATACCTATATAATATAATAATAATATGACGACCTTCTTATAACCCGTGTGCGAGAACGCAAGCAACGAAATAAAAAGTGTTTATTATATGTGTTTTACTTACCTTTTTTTTTCTTGCGTTTATTACGATCATTGCTTCGACTTTCGTCATTTTCACAAAGTAGCCTTGTGACATAAATCAACGCGGCCGTGTCCTCGCGAATTCCGCGAGCGTCTTCTTCTTCGTTTTCCTTACCGAAACATATCGTCTCTCTTCAAACCCTGTTTTCGTCGACATCACATGTAGTAAGAATTATCGTGACCAAATCGACGCGATGACGGCCACTTGGAAATGTCCCAGCGATCCCCCTCGTTCACCCGCCACTTCTACCCCGACAAGACGGTATCGGGTTTCCTGTATTTATATCGGGCTCCATTGTAATATAATAATATTATGTTTGAAAAACTGTGAAAATCCTATACACCTATTATAATCTATGCAAATATAGCCAGTGTCCGTAATATTTATCGTTTATCATTTGAACAATCTCAGAGTAGCTGCGGTTACGCGTGCATATTATATATTAAACGGATGAATACACAATATAAATATATATTATAATTTATAATAACATAATGATCCACTTAAATCCTCGTTGCACTAATATTTTCAGTCGATTCTTAAAAAAAAAATGAATATTTTATGTTGCATAATCTAGTTTAACTTTTTTACTTTACAATAAGTATAAAAAGTGTAAAAGATGTGTGATGGAAAAGCATAATAATTATAGTGACTTGTTTAAGAGGCTGCAGATGGAACTTTGGTTTGTGGAAACTGGGAAGATGAGTTTTTATTCAATTAATAAGTCGTAAAATCTACAGTTTCATTCTTACACTAAAGAGTCATCTATGAGATGGTAACAGATAAAAAAAATAAAGTTATTCGAATATTCGATGTAAAAACCTTCTGATTTCTATTGTATTATTAAAAATATAAATTGTTATTAAAAAATATTTTAAACATCTTATTATATATAATGTATATATTATGATTAAAAGTAGTACTTAATCATGTTATTCATTTCTAAAACAAAACAACTTTTTGATATTTATATTATATAATATATTTTGTCTTTTATATATAAAATATTTTATACTTTTTCCAAAATATTATAGTATAGAATATAGATAGTTAAGCGAATCAACCTATATATATATATATATATATATATATATATATATATATATATTACATATGAATTCAGACTTGATGTATAAACAATTCAAACGATTAAGCAATAACCTTTATATGTTTATTCTAAATTTCCAATCATATATTCAAACGACGTATGTGATGCGTAGTTCTTGGTAATATATATAGGGGTGATTCCAATCATATTATACTATTATTTTATGAGCACAAAAAAAATATTTGATCCATTAATATAGTTATAATAATAAAATATATACATCATTTTTGTATTTTTATAACGATGACGGTGTGTTGTAGTCGCAAATGCGTATTATTATCAACTATTTATAGTTGGTAATTGGTATACGGTCATCTATAAAATATTTTAAGAGCATTATTAGTTTTTTATAGATACCTATAATAATACAGATTGTGATACTATTATAGGTCATGTTATTATGATTTCGATGAAAACAAATGAAACATTGGTAAAAAATACTGCTTAATTCAATATGAGTTGAGACAATATGTCTTGTAGGTACATCAAACAATTAAAAATGTACATGGATATACAAGTATATAGGTAGCTAATGCATTTATTAGTGTACGGTATACGAGTCAAATCTTAAAAGAATACCATTAAATAAGGTCGATTGTTGACTAGTATAATATTATACTATATTATACTGCGGTATACTGTATTACTGTATATATAATTGTATATGATTTTACCATTATTATACATTTCTTTGAAAATATAATAATATTATTTGACAAAAAGAAGACAAACGCGTGACACTGTGACAGACTTTTGGGCACATATTGTTATAATACTCTATTGTAATAATTTTCGTATTCGATGATCACGCATTTCAATCCGGTCACCGGGGTAAACGCATAGGTATTATACGAATCAGGAAATGTGAATCCACACTTTCAGAATACTTATATATATATATATATGTGGACATAGTATAATGATAGACAGTCTAATTGATCGATAATATCGCGTTAAAAAATTCATACAATATACGTTATTGTAATGTCAAATCCGAAAATACATTTTTGATGTTTCTATTTTTTATTACAATATAATACCATGTTTCGTGTATTTTGTTTTGAAAGACTAAGAAAAAAAGAGACTTCTCGTCGGCAGATCTTGTTGACTATTATATTATGTTATTATGCGGTTCAAGGCGAACTTTCGACACGCGCCGCCGTCCAGTGGAGAATCGTTTTATGTATACACTATAATATAATACACATCGTTTCCCCACCTACGCCCAACCGTTGTTTTATTACTATTATTATTATTATTAGGAAGCCCGGCGGCGGCGGCGGCGTTCAAGTCTTTTCGTCGTCGCCGTCGTTATCAGTATCTATGTACGACTCATTAGGCCGCCTCATATATGCAACGCACACGGGTTGTTTGCCAGCAGTCCGATCATCGCCGTGTTCGCGTAGTTTTGGTTTTGTGTGACGGAGTTTGTCTCTTTTTGAATATCCCGAATTTTTTTCTGAAAACATTTCTTTTCGCCGATAAACGCGTTTATAAATAATATACCACAAGAACCCATCGTAATATTATACTTTTGAACTTAGCTTAGTCAAAACGATCGTATCATATAATTTTAACAATCATTTTCGTCGAGTTTTTCTCTGGCGATATAATATGAACGTCTTAGTGACGATCGTTGTCGTTTCGGCAACGATCCTTTCAGTCGCGAGGTTGGCCCGAGGCCAGGATGATCGGGTGGACAGCAAGTACTTGGATCCCAACGATTATTTTCTGGCCGGCGGAGATCAACAAGACCGACGTCGCATCCTGCAAGACGCGTTCAACAGGTACGTACCATACGGTTTTATTCTGTGGTTTTGTAACCAGCGTGATAATAATTAATAAATATATTAAATACTATATTTATTATTATATATATAAATATATTATGTACTTCCAAACGTTTTTAAAAAAAAATTGATAATTACAAAAGAGAAAAATTACAATGCAATGTAACTTCTATGTAATTTTTTGTAATTATACATTTCTTTTATAACTTTATAGAAGTATATGTAATATGTTAATTAAATATGTATTTAAAATGCCTGCATAATGCGTATTGACAAAAATAAAATTCTGAATTTCAAGTAATCAATTGTTACAGATAAATTCTTACCCTTATCCTTCCTCTCAAATATAATTAATTTATTAAATATACATTCAATATATATACAATATTGGTCACAATTTTAAGTTTGACTTTTGGTGCAGGTACACGATACAACAACAACAACAGGAACAGCAATCACGGACTGGTTTTGATGGAATATTCCAACAACGTCAGCAGCAACCACAGCAACAGCAGCAAGGGTTCCAGAGAGGTGGCAGGAAATTCACTACCGACGAACCCGAACAGAATTTCGAGACTTCCGGAAGGTTCACGTCTCGGTCCGATCCACGGACGTCACCTATACCGACACCTTCGGTTCAACAGGGACCGTTGACGTTGTCCAATAGCAACATCCGGCAATTACTGCAACAGCTTGACGTGGCCGGATCGCAACAGTGCAATCTAAATGTGCAGGCGCAATGGGATTTCGAAACAAACGTCAACGAGGGAACGCAAATAAGAGCGGTAAGTTCTATTGCGATTGCTATTAAAGTTATATTATCATAATTATCGTGTACACGATGTCCGGGATATAAATTAAATAATTATTGAGTTTTACAATTTATAACGTAATAATAATATCATATGTATAATGTGTAACAGATTCCTCCTATCAATTAATTAGGTATATAAATATATTAAACTTTGGAGTCCTATACGTTGGTGACGAGACAGTTTTGTTTAAAAACATAAAATAATCATATTATATTTTATGTTTAATTTAAATCATTATATACGTAAAAATGTATTACCAATTTCATCTTCTGCAATTTCATAGGTATTTACATTAAAATAGGAAATTATAGTATAATTTATTCGTAATCTTTGTGATTTTATTCACGATTTGGTTATAACAATTACGTATTATATAACGCAATATTTAAATATATAATATCATTACACCGTGAGTAGGTAATTTTCATAAATTAAAAAACTTTTTGGTAACGATTTAAAAAAATATATTTACATGCGAAATAAGTCTAGCGTGAAGACCTCAGTTATGAATTTTTTTAAATAAATAATATTAGGTTAATACAGTTGTTTAGTTATAAATAGAAGTGAAAAGCTAGTCAAATTTGGCAGTATAAAATATAATATAAATACAACTATATTATATCAAATTAATAATATAATAATATTGATGATGCATATTATATAATTGTACGAATATAAGTAATTTTATATATTATGTATATTTTTTGAAATAAGTCAAACATTTTTTTAAATTTTTATTTTAAATTATAACATTTCTGTATTCACTAGAAATGTATACTATAAAATATTAATACTTCAAAATTATTATTTTTAATACCTCTACCTTAAAATATATATTCTATTAGCGATTAATATAAAATTAACGACAAATGAATATTCGTATTTATATAGTATCTTCAGATAACTGATTACTTTCATATTGATAATTATTAAAATAATTTACAAATATCCGTATTCATAATGTTCATATTTATTGTTTTGAATTTTAAGAATAGTAATATTACTATATATCACTCATATCTATATAATATAATAGGTATTTTATATATATATATATAAATTATACCTCTATAATTCTATAAATAAGGGGGAGGGAAGGTGATAATTTCCCTTTTATCTATTTTTACAAGGGGAGATTAAACTGTGATTATTTTCTTTCATATTAACACTAAAATATAGAAATAAATGTTTTTGGAAAAACTCAAGAATTTTCTCCCTGTTTTACCATTTATTTAATTGATAAAACATTAAAAACAAAAGAGAAATATACTAAATCTAATAGAATATTTAATAGATATTATTATTAGATTAATGAATTTGTCATTTCACTAAAATACTATTTTCTGATTTTATTAAAGTCCGACTTTGGTATTTTTAATATTACTTATAAATTATAATAAATAGATTAGAAAATAAATTATTGTTTTTTCTAACAAGTACTTAAGTAACGTTAATCCTTTTAAGTAAAATGTAAATGAATGTTAATTGATCATAAGATATAATAATAATATTATTAATAGTACTTTTTTCGTTTGATATAAAAACAAAATTAATAATGTATTCAAATTGTTTACATATTTAAACACTAGAACAGCGTGACTAAGTAAACTGTATTTTGAGGTAATTTTAAACTCTTTACGCAATGTCAAATTCTCAAAAACATAAAATATATTTTACCTCCATCGTATAATTTATATTTCATTAAAATTATTCCCTTTATGTATGAGTAATTAGTAAAATAAATGGTAAATGATAATAAAATCTTATAATGCAATCAAATTGTTTCCTTACAAACGTTCAAACTCAAATTATCACATCGTATTCATTAGATATATATTTTTTAATATTGCACGAAACTTAATCGTACCTATACGCTAATTGGGATTTATGGACGAATGGAGGACGCACGTGAGATCGTATTAGGTTTAGGTATATTATACTGTCCCGATCACACATTTGCGATAATCGAAATTTTGAACTACGGCAGCGGTGGTTTTTAATTTTTATTAATAAGGTTATCCACAGCATATTTACAATTACCTACATTAACAATAAAACGTTTGTGGTGGTGAACAGGAGCGAAATATCGCGCTCGAGCTACCGCCGAATGAGAAGGTCGCATCGCGTTTATTAAATCTACTCACGTCCCGTGATTTCTCGGGTAAAACTACACGATTTGTGGTTATATTTTCATATATCCATGTCGCTTTTGGCGCGGTAATTCAAAATTGTTTACAACACAACCGACCAACAATTATTCAGTTGGACGGATATGCATGACTAACGTATAAGCACAACCTTGACATTGTTGTACGTGAATACCCTACATATATATAATATAATATGTATCATATTATTATATAAAAAAAAAAAACTACGAATAATATTATTTATAACGTTTTTTTCTTCTTTTTTTTTTAGATGTGTTCAAAATTGTATTTTATACATATAAAGTAATATATGACGTACGAAAGAATATTATATGATTGGTATACATATTTTTTTCTAAGTATTGCAATTTTTTTCTATAGTTTACATTTTGTATATTATCAATAATAAGGGTGACATTGTCTTCTAATTGGGCTCAGAGTCCTTCGACGAGTTCGACGTATATCAAACGCTATAGAAAAATAAGATGCTTATTATAATAATATTATTAACTGCAGTTTTGTTACAACAATTTTTTTACTTCTCTGGAGGTTGGTTGTCACAAAACACTCTGAACAACTGGCTGTATATTGCCGTCTTGCTTGCAAATACAATAAGTTTACTAATTATTTTTTATTTATGAAATAATGCGATGGTCAGTAATCTACGTTCAAAAATAGCAAGGAGTTTCGTTTGGTACACTATATTTTTTTTACGCAAATGTCTGACCATTAAGATAATTTTAGTTTCTTATTTTAGACAACAAGCATCAAATTATATGAACGTGTGCGCACATTAAATTTTGTTTCTTATATTATATTGCACTAACGAGTTTTGATGGCGATGTCTTGTATTTGAGGTGATCGTGAAATAAGGATTACGATTTCATTATAACATGATAATATACTATTAGAATATTTCACTCATCCCTTCCCGTGTATATAGCATTATATGGAACGTCTACGTGAAATTACAAAATCCAATTAGCTCTCATCGTCTGTTGCGGCGGCGTGGCGTAACGATTAGAAAATATTATTATTCCGTTTTATCAGCTAAGGAGCATTGTTCGTCCCATAAGCGTGAGACCAAAGGTATGTGAATCTTGACCAAAATTGCACGGGAACCCCATAGTCAGCCTTGACGGTATTAAATCTGTGTTTGGACTGACGAATGACGTGCGTATATCATAGTATAGTTGGTAATAGCTGTTCTCGCATGGTCCGAATAGTTGTGTATAATATCATTTACTATTTACTACATCACAGTAGGAGTGACTATATACAGCATATATGTAATGTATATAATATATGTTTATTGCCTTCCTTCGTGTATATGAGATTGGACATTATCCCAAGTGTTTCGTTGTATAAAATGATTAAAATGTATACACAACACAATATACATTTATGTATACTTATAATAAATTATAATATATTTTATAGCATTATCATGTTATGTATTTAGTATTATGATCAACGATTATCTTTTTACAACGTTCCGAATATTATAATAAACATTATACAAGCTGTACAATGATATGTATTCGTATAATGTTTCCGGTCAATATTTTAAGTTTTTCAAATTGTTTTGTTTTTGTGAATGCGATGGAGGGAAAGACAAAAAAAAAAAAATTGGAATAAAATTTAAAATTTGAGAAAAATATTTATTCTTACTATAGAAGAAATTTGTAATTATTATGGACTCAATATAATATTTTAAATAAAATTAATAAATTTTTGTGGAAATATGTATTATGTAATGTAGTTTTTTGTTTCATTACCTATATAAAATACTTTTAATTTAAATTAATGACATATTATTTTATTTACATTATATTTATTTAAATAGTGAAATTAATCAATGTTATTAAGATATTATCATAGTTTTACTATTGTATTATAATGCAATATTATTGTTTATTCTTGATTGCATTATACAAGATAATTACGCGTTGAATTTATATTCATTTATCAGGCGTTGTGTTTATGTAATCTACTTGCATTTTAACATTTGTTGTTATTTCTCTTTTAACGGTCTTTAGAATGCGAGAAAAAATTGATATTGTTAAATTGAATTGATTATTTGAAATAATAATATTAATTATTTTATAGTTATACCATTTATAGTATTGAATTTGATAATAAATTATAGATAATATTATATTTATAAAAAATATTCTACCTAAATAACGTATTTATAATATTTCATACACAAACATTTTATTAATTTGTGCAATATAAATTGGAAAATATTACAGTTGGAGCAACAATTGTTATACTCAGAATTCCAACGAAAAGTATTTTCAATAATGACAAGATTGAATCTGGACAATGTCATCGATCCCAACCTTAGAAGGCAGCTCAAGTTTTTGTCGATGCCAGGACCTGCTGCACTACCACAAGAACAGCTGAGTCGAGTAAGAATATTTTAATAACATAATAAAGTGAGCAGTAAAATAAAGTTTAATGAACTTCTGTTAAAATGTTTTTACCAAAATACTTACAAAATACTTACAATTATATTTTTTCATTGAGTTGGTTCGGGTTTTTTTCCTAACAAAAGACATGATAATTTTTAAAATCTCATTACAAATTCAGTAAATTCCATTCATTTACATACTTTTCTTTTTTAGTGGATACTTTTTTTAAACGTAAAATTATGTAAACCACATATAATAACGATTAATTTTTCTTCTATTTTTTTTCAGTACAACCGTCTTATTAATGACATGTTAGCTGTTTATAATAGCGCTTCTGTTTGCGCTTTCGACGAGCCGTTAAAATGTGGTCTCAGATTAGACCCAGGTATGTGTTCACAATAAGTACTATTTTAGAGATTATTATGAAAACTGTTACAGAATACATAGATAATAGATATATTATGTAAATTATTATTTTACTCTAGATTTAAACATAATAATGTCTCGGAGTCGAGACTGGAATGAACTACAACATACTTGGATAGAATGGAGAAGAAGAACAGGACAAAAAGTCAGAGATATGTTCGAACAGCTAGTAGACGTTAGCAATCAAGCAGCTCTACTAAACAGTACGTTTCTGATTATTGAATTATGTTTCCAACTACTACTTGAATACTGGATTGTATTATGTTTTACTATCTATGCAATTGTTTAGATGTGTCGGACGCGTCTGAGATGTGGAAATTTCCCTACGAATCACCATCAATGAGGTTTGAATTGGAAGACGCTTGGGAACAAATAAAACCTCTATATGAACAACTCCATGCCTACGTCAGAAAGAAGTTACGTGACCTTTATGGGCCTGAGAGAATAAGTCGAGAAGCGCCATTGCCCGCACATATATTAGGTTGTAATCATATTATTTTGAACGTTTCTATTTGTCTTAGATTTTTATTGTTTTTATATTATGTGCTTTAGGAAACATGTGGGGCCAGTCTTGGGAAAATATCTTGGACTTAACCATACCATATCCGGGAAAAAATTATTTGGATGTCACACCTCAAATGATCAAACAGGTGTGTACTAATTTTGTTAACAGGTTATTTACTAGTATTTGTAGATATCGTAATAAAATATTACTATTGAAGGAAAAAATATAAAGCAAAAGTTCATTAATAGTTATACATATTATATTATTATTTATTTACAGGGATATACACCAGCTGCGATGTTTAGAGTAGCAGAAGAATTTTTCATATCTTTAAATATGAGTTCAATGCCTCAGTCTTTTTGGGCTAATTCAGTCGTTGAGGAACTTCCAGGACAACCGATAATTTGTCAACCTTCTGCTTGGGATTTTTGCAACAGACAAGATTATAGGTTAATATTAATGTTTAAAAATATAATGTAATGCTCTCGTACATGTTTTTTCAATAAATTACACAATAAAAATGTCTAGAAATAATTTAGAAATAAAATACGATCACACAAATAAAAGAAAGAATTAAAATCTGATCAATAAAAAATTGTTTCAAAATTATAATTATTTCAAAATAAAGATCTGGAAAATCAATACTTATAAACATAATATATTTTATTATAAATACGCAAAATTTATTTATATAGGACTGACTTTAATTTTTTTAAATTATAAGAATATTAGGATTTTTATATGATGATAATATGATTCAATTACATGATAAAATATAGGTACAGTGCGTATTTTTAATTAATATGGGGACTTATTGTTTGAAAAAATATTATTAACTTTTATGAATTTTTATTTTTTTTTTGCTTTATAATAGCATAATGGTTCATCAATTTTAATCATTATAAATATAATATATAATCTATTTTATTCAATGACTTTTAGTTTGTAAATTTTGTAAAATATAACCGTTTAAAAATAAACATTATATAGGAGATGAATACGATTACCGTTTATGTACAATGTACATATTATTATGTTCTTATGAACTTGAAAATATTTTGTATATTATAATTCAATATTGTCGCAATTGAGTAGGTTTATAGGCTTAAAAGATTAAGCTTCTAAAAAATAAAAGTTTAGTACCTACTTATATCTACTTGTACACAATATTAATATGTAAATAATTAAATTTTGTTAATGATGAATTTTAAATTCTTAAAAATATTAAAAGCATAAAAAATTATACTGTTTAAATAAGTAGTATAATTTATTATACTACTTAAAGATTAAACATTAAATGCAAATTAAATGATTAAGTGTATCAAAATATATCTCACTATATTGTTTAGAACATAAAAAAAGTAATTATTAAATATAATTAGTGTAGAATTTAAAAAGTATTATAATTTAATACTTGGAACTATTGCAATAATTACAAACTTTGTGAGTTTCAAAGTAATGTTAAAAGAGATTATTTGTAAAAAGTATAATTTTAACTATTATCTATTTTATGTCAAATTTAATGTAGGGGTATTTTTATTTAGGAATAATTTGAATAAAATTAAATTAAAATTAAACTATCACAGACAAATAATAATATGTTGATTATAATTATTAATTACTTATTAATTATGAATGTTGAAAGCTAAAAGTTATGTGGAAATTTCAAAGTTTATTGATTTACATAACCTTAATTAATAATTAATAAAAAATTGTAAACTTCATGATACTAGATTTTTTGATTTTGTTATGACTATAATATGATAAGTTTGCTATTGTTTTAGAATCAAAATGTGCACTCAAGTTAATATGAAAGATTTTATCACCGTTCATCATGAAATGGCTCATGTACAGTATTTCTTGAATTATAAAAAACAACCAAAGGTGTATCGTGATGGTGCTAATCCAGGTATATTTATTAAATGTATTTAGATCATAAATAATAATATATTATACTCAATTATTTTTGAATTTTAAAGGATTCCACGAAGCTCTGAGTGAAGCAATATCACTTTCTGTATCAACTCCAAAGCATTTGCAAACATTGGGACTAATATTGAACTCTGTAGATGACATTCCTCATAATATAAATTATTTATTTGGATTGGCGATGGACAAGCTTACATTTTTGCCTTTCAGCTTGGCACTCGACTTATGGCGGTGGGATATATTCAAAGGAACCACGCACAAAGAGAGATACAATTGTCATTGGTGGGACTTACGGTAAATTACATATTTTATGATATTTATATAAAAGTATTAATTCAATAGGTATACATTAGACCTAATTAAATTATGATATTATTGTTGATATAGTGAACATAATTTAAATCATATAAATACTTAAAATTACGATTGAATTAATATTATCATACCTAAGTAGACAGAATACGAATACATTTAGGTAATAATGACCGAAAATGACCATAGAAAAAATGTCTATAAACAAAAATTGTCATGTACAGAAATGTCCCTTAAGGCATTAATGAATATAATTTATATCATAATATAAATTATAATTTTAATTAATGAGATATTATATTTATTTAAATGTTCAAATAATTCAATGTTATCATGATATTAATTTCATTACATAATTTATAATGTTATAAAATATTTATTATAGTTATCCACGTTGGATTTTCGTTCATTTATCAGGAGTTATGTGTATGCAATTTACTTGCGTTTTTGCATTTAGCGTTGTTTCTGTAATGATAAATCGAAATCGTATAATTTAACTTTAAGGAGTAATATGGCAAGACGTTTCGCATTTCATAATAATCTAATATCCTAGTTTTCCAAATCACATTTCATTATATTATCTAAGATATATTAAATTCAAGCGATTAATAATCAATGTGGTAAAATAATCTCATTTATGAAAACAAAAATATTGCGCCTATAATAATTTTTTCTTGATGCTACACAATTCTGACATTTGAATGAATAGCAGCACCATATACGTGTAGACACTATATAACATGTATAGACACTATATGGTCTATATGTTTATATTGTATATTAATATTACTAAATAATAACTAAATGTTTAAAAACACACGAATGACTTTGGACTATTAATTTTAATTAAGGTTATTAAAAATAGGAATACTTAATTATTATCCACTAATTTGACTATTTTTTCTCTAGTCCATTTTTGTGTTTGGCCATATTTTCTTCCGATCAATTTTGTACCTGGACATATTTGTATTTAGACATATTTATATAAATTATATTGCATGTTTTGTGTATGACCATTTTTTACCAACTACTGTTTACGCATATATTATGTTTTTATGAACTTGACAGTTAATACTCTGTCGTTGATAGAAACCTATTTTATAATTAATCTTTTTATTAGAAAAAATAGTATCCGAATATTATTCTCATAATATTATTTTTATGAATATATAAAAACATATTTATGTATTTCAGTACCTATTATTGCTGCTTTTAATTGAATTTCAGAAAGATTATGATGTTGATTCATATTTATAATGATATGAAATATGTAGTATAGTATTAGTATACAATGGTTAATTTTAATAATTCGCTTAAAAATAGTTAAAAATATACGGATGATTAAAGCTAACACAATAATATTATGATATTGGCTTGAGTAGAAAAAACTTCATTTTTAAAAATATATGACGTTTACTTACCATAATACATAATACATAAATATCTAATGTTACAAAATTATAAATGGCTACATTTTTCAAAATAAACTAAATATTATAGTAATAGCTATTTTCTTCGATAAAAAATATAAACTTGTATGTATTATACGCAGAGTATACATTACCGTATTAGAATATAATATTTGAATTAAATTAATTGTGTAAAAAGTTTTATTATAAAATGTTTATCAATGAGAATTTTACATTCATAATTCACATGAAATAATTTTATCGAGTTAATATAAATGTCAAGGTAAGGTTATAATATAGGTAGTTGATAATTTATTAATTTAAACACCTAACTATATTATATATGCAATTTATTATATGTTATTCTTAAACGTTTATTTTAAAATAATATTAATTACAATACTAAAAAATTAAAATTACAAATAATTTTTTAAGCTTCAAATATTTGATATGAAAAATGACTATAGTTTGTGACATATTATGTATGTTATAGTATAAACTATATCATATTATATTAATAATAATAACATTTTATATTAATTACTAATTACTTTTACATGGTTTAAATATGAACATACCTATTAACTATAGAATATTATTTTATAATCTATTAAACTTTAAATAAATATTATATTAAATGCTATAGTATTATCTGTAAGTAAGTACTCCAAACGTTTTTTAATATGATATTCTAAGAGTATTTTAATTACAATTGAAAAATAATTAATAACACTTTCAGTGTCATATTTATTTTTGCTCTGAATAAACTATAAATGCAATTCACAATTAATTTTTAATATTGATTTGATAGATATCAGCTACTGACTGTTTAAGTAAACTGATATTTAATTATCAGGAATTGGGGTACATAAAATAATTTTGTACATACAACTAATGACTACAAGTTTATTGTATTAATTATAAGAATATATTTTTTAAAGGCTTATAAAAGAATAGGTAATTATATTTTTTAAATGTATATTACTTTGAATGAATATTGAATATACAATTATATACTTAAGTAGTGATTAATATCAGCTTTCTAATAAGTTATAACAATATATCATTATTAAAACTATATACAATAAAAAAAAAAAACAGTTTTATCAAATTTAAAGTTAAAAAAGTTTTTTTTTTTTTTAACAAAAATCTATTATATTCATTATAATTTTTATATTTTAAATAAAAATCAAAATTAAAAAAAGTACATAAATTTACAGTATTGTTGGTTTTTTTTTAATAATTAGCGAACGACTTGGTGGTGTCAAGCCTCCAGTACTCCGGTCCGAGACAGATTTTGATCCGGGATCAAAATATCACGTACCCGCCAACATTCCCTACGTTGGGTAAGTACCCATGTGTATAATTTCAACAAGTAGTTACACTTATATGATAAACTGTTTATTTTATTATAAAATGGTAACGGTATTTCGTATTTTTGTGGCGTAGTTTCACTACCGTCAACAATACCTGTCGCTCAATACGATAATTTCATAATAATAATAATAATAATAATGAATATAATAATATAATAATAATAATAATACAGTGTGTTTGCGAATATCAAATACCTATTTAATAGAACTATACCGTAGTTTTGTCAACAGGCGTCTAATACGATTTCGTCGGTATGTACTATATACACGGTCGTTATATATAAATATATATATTCGAGATAGCCAGTAGGGGGAAACCGCATACGGACACAACGGACGGTTTCGGTTTCTTCTTCTATAATTCGGTATGTCGTCGCCGTCGTTGTCGTTGTCGTTGTATTGTTAGAATACGCGTGTACACGCGATACCGGACGGGAAACGAAAGTAGAATTCATTTTAGTTTTCAAAAATGTTATAACAACCGAAATAATCAGTAATTGCTCTGGCATTTTTCGCGATCTACTGTAACACTACGTTAGTACTATAAATAGGAAAACACGGATACGCGGGATTGCGTGCGCGGATTGCTAAATAAATAATAGAGCTCATTTTACACGCCGGAACAGACCGACTGACATCCACATATTTGTCGTGTTGCGTCTACTTATACCGAATTTTCAATTTACGTATATTTTCCGTATTTGTATCTCTATATGATACGGAATTAAAAACTGTCGAGTTTACACCGAGAAGTCATTCCACACGTCGATTAAACTACATTTATAGACCGAAACTTTAAGAAATTCGAAGTTAGGGTGATATTGTGAACCATAAAGCGCATCGATAGTGTAATGAAGGTACAGCCTTAAAAGTACCGCGAAAATATCTACAAACACGAACAAAATATTATTCTTATTCTATTATTATGCTAAAGACTATTTAATATTATGAGAAAACGTATAACAGATATGACAATAATGTATACAAATATTTTTTTTTATTGGTATTTATAGTATTGTTATTACAGTGTTAAACAAGTCTAAAATATGCTTAATTACGTCGAGCGCAACTAGCTAGATAAAATGGCAGCAAATGTCACTTACTATGGTATATATAAGCTGGTAAATTGAACACGGATCATCCGTGTGAAGATCCGTAGTCTTCGTTACCACCGTAGGCGTCTGGCGTCCCTTGATCTTGGCCACTGCCTAACGATGTAAAACCGTTATCGTAATTGTTTACGAACGCAGTACCGTATCCCGTAGTGTCCGACGAGCTCTCTTGATTTAGTAGCCCACCTTGCCGGTACGAGTCATGATGTGTTTGTTGTTGTTGTTGTTGTTGTTGTTGTTGGTGGTGGTGATGGTTACCGTAACCGTTCTGCGATTGCGTATGAACCGGTATGTGGACAGGGACTTTGACTTCGACTGGGTATGGAACGGGTACTTTGACTGGTACTTTGACCGGAACTTTGACCGCATACGGCACTGGTCTGTCAACGTGCACGGGATATGGTTTGGGTACGTGGACCGGATATGGTCTATCCACAGGTACTTTGACTGGATATGGTATTTTTCTTTCCACCGGATATGGTATCGGCTTCTCTACCGGTATGTGTATGGGAACGGGACGGTCTATTGGTATTTTCACGGGATACGGAACTGGGTGGTCTACAGCTACTGGTACTTTTTTCTCGATGTATACCGGATATGGTTTCGGTATGTGCACTGCCACAGGTTTCTCCACGTGCACTTTTACCGGAAACGGTACATGTTTTTCCACTGTTACCGGGTATGGTTGTGGTACGTGCACCCTGACCGGGTAGGGCACTTGTTTCTCAATGTGTACAGGATATGGTCTGTGGACCGGATATGGTACGGGTTTTTCGTATGGTACTCGGACGGGGTAGAGAACTTTTTTTTCCACGTGCACTGGATATGGAACTGGTACCTCTTTTGTTACGTATACTGTCTTGACGTGTCCTCCGTACCCGAAGCCATGACCACCTCCTCCATATCCACCACCTCCTCCAAATCCACCGCCTCCTCCAAATCCACCGCTTCCATGTCCGCCACCGCCTCCGTGTCCGCCACCTCCTCCGTGTCCGCCTCCACCTCCGTGTCCGCCTCCACCCCCGTGACCGCCTCCACCCCCATGTACGCCTCCTCCACCGTGTCCACCTCCTCCTCCATGTCCACCACCCCCAAAACCACCTCCACCCCCACCGTAACCACCGATGTTGCTCCTATAGCCATCATTGTTGGTTGATTCGTGTACATCGATATTTCCGCCACTTTCGTATCCTTGGAATGTTTGTTGTGAACCAACAAAGCCATGTTGATCATCGCCACCATTGCCTGGACTGAAAAAGTGCCCTCTACCAGAGATTTCGGGTTTTCCTTCGTGATTATAGAAACTTGCCATCCAACCATGATTGTTGGCATTTCTTCCTCCTATCGAGCTATGATGATCGTTTGATCCTACTGTATTGGATCCCTGTACGTTGCCTCCGTTATCTTGGACGCCCCTTTCGAAAAAGAAGTGACTAAAACCGTTACCATTATTGTGGTTTTCATTGTTGGCCGATAACTGTTCACTATCTCCTTCGTTCCCATCTCGACCATTATTATTTCCAAATGGAAACCCCGAATAGTCTGAACTTTCTGGCGATGAGTGAGAATTAGTTCCTCGGCCATATCCGAGTACGTTTTCTAAACCTCGTTTTTCTGGTGGTTTTGATTCTGTAGAGTCTTCAGTATTATCGATTTGTTTCCTTTTAGACGACTTTGTGTCGTGTTCGGCTAACGCATAGGTCAATAATAACGTCAAAAATAACCATTTTTGTTTCTGTAAATAAAAATTCACTTGATTACTTTTATATTTAAAAGAATATGATTTTTTTTAAATGTTTTTTTTTTTTTGCTATTTCATAAAAATATATTTATTTGAAAATTATATGCTGCAAATTGGCATGCATTAAAGTATACTTGTATAAGTACAACTAGTATAGTATCATATAATAGTTAAGGAGCTGAGGACAATTCAATAAACTAAAATTAAGTGTATATCAATTACAATATTAAATAATTTGAATAGTTCATATTTGTTTTCAAAACTACCTCTCATATTTATAAATACGTTTTGTACAACGCCAATGAATTTAAAATTTAAAATTATGTCGAATTTCTGTATGTATGGTTTGGTGATCTAGTTATAAATGTTTTTGAAATGACTAGATTATACATATATACCAGTCATAGATCCAAGTGAGAATCAACCCTGTAAAGGTGGCCTCACGTATAAATTTAACCTTATTATTAAGTAGTATCTATTTTTTTAACATAAACTATTATATTATTTTCGAGGACACTATTTCTGTTCACATAAAATTTATTAAGAACTAAAGAACGTTTGAATTTCGAATAACATAAATTAAAATTTTAATAAAAATTATCTGTCTAACGATTTACCTTATATATTATATATTATAAATTGGTGGCTCTATGATTAAAAAAAATTGTAATTTAAAAGAATTGAATTATTGAAAAATTGTAAAAATTTTTAATTTATAACATAGTAATATAAAAATATAGAATGTATATTAAAATGTTTTAATTTTTTTTTTGGAATTTGTTATTATTCTAAAATACGCTAGATTTTTAAATACTTTTATAAATTATATAACCAAATAACTAATACTCAATAGTATATGTAAGTCATAATTTATCCTTAATTCATTATAGTATTTTTTAAAATACCTAAATTTTTTTGCGGTACTAACTTTATTTTTAAAATAGAATTATACTGTAGATTGTTAAACAGATGATTTTTTTATTAAATTGATAAATTGATATAGAAATTTGAAAAAGTAGTTTTTGAGTTATTACATTTAAAAAAAAAATTAGTAATAAATGTGAATTTTTAGGTTAACCTGGTTCCGATCAGATCAATTAAGTTAATAAATATTAATTACTGTAAAGACTTGAATTATTTTATTATTTTATGAAAATATTTATCTTATCGTTTTTTAAGCACGGAGTAGTTTTTTTCAAATATTTTGTCTTAGTTATTTATAAACATTTTTGAATTTTTAGTTTTTTTTCTTTGAATTTTTGCTTAAAAGATTATTTTATACTCGAAATTTAATACAAGATTCTTAACAAATGGTTTTAATTAAAAATATCAAACATTCATAATTTCATTTTTTTTTATGTATATTTAAAGCTAAAACTTGTAATTTCACAAAATTATGAAAATAATGTAGTGAAAATTGAATATAAAATGTTAGATTCCATAATTTTTTTTTACTAGGAACTAAAAAAAAAAACAACGAAAAAATCGTTATTAATATTTATTAAACAATTATTTAAATTCTGATAATATATACGAAATGAAGAAATTACAATTATTTTTACTAAATTTAAGGTATTTAGTTATAAGTATTTAGTATTTTGATTTTTCTTTCTGTACTTGAAATATTTGATTAAAAATAAAACTTAAATATATAGGTAGAATTTTTATAAATGTTTGAAGTTTTTAAAATTATAACAAATTTTGTTAAAACCATGAATTCTTGCAAATTATTTTCAGGTAAAAATGTATTCAATTTAAAATGCGAATAGCTAAGGCTAAACAATTTAACTAAAGGTTTCCCATAATTATTTCTTATAGTAATCTAAAATGATCTAGACTACAAATGGATACCTTTATATATATATATTAAAATTGAAAGGTTGACAAAATGTATATTTTAATGAAAAATTTATTTTGTTATTTTGTTGTAATAATTCAATAAAATGTTATTTATATGAATTAAAAACTTTTTACTACAGCGTTTATTATTATTAACTATACACAATGAAATCTTCAAAATATTTTAATTAATATTTAGCTGTTCTTATAAAATCCTATTCTCACAGTTATACGGTACGACAGTATTGACTTAAAAATCAATAAATAGCTTATATAATATTATTTTATATGTTTAAAAATTATTTTTTGATAAAAATGAAAAATAAGTATTAAAAATGAAGTTCAAATCTAGTGTTATAAAAATATCTATAAAAATCATTTTTATGACTATTACATAATATAAGTAATAATAATATTATGAATGTACTACGAGTTTACTTTTTTTTTAGTTTGGTAAACTTGTTGATTCAACTGTTTTAAAATATTATTACATTATTCGGGTTTATAAATCATAATGTACTATTTCTTACAATACTTGTATATCCAAGTTTTGTACTTTTATTTTTTCAATATTCAAATATTTAACCAGACTAATTCAACAATTTAAAATGTCGAAAATGTCATGCTATTTTAATGTTAACTTATACAAATATTTTAATTTAGTACAAAATTATAACTGTAGATTAAATTATAAGTATAAGTATAGTTAATAATATTATATTCTATTTTGATTTTAGTTTTTTTTTAATAATATGATAATATGATAATTTTATACCAAATATTTTTAATACAATTATTTGTATTTTACAAAAAAAATTAAGTAGGTGCTTTCATTAATAATTTATATTTATGAGTATTTGATTAAAATATTATATATACTTATATTTGTATAAGGAAGTTTTTTTTTCATAAAAAATAAAATAGCATGTACTTACTTCCATTGAACGATAAAATATTCCCGTTGGTATTATAATAAATAATAGTATAACTGGTAAAATATTTTATCACAGTATCTTTTTCAAGTTGGATTGTAGAAAAACATTATCAAAGAAACATTTACAGTTAACGCGAACTGAAACTGCTTCAAAGAAATCGACTTTTCACGAACGTCTAATTATGGTTGGTGTACATTCAGACTATGTTATATTTTATACTGTTTTTCTTAATATATCAAAAAATATTGTTTACAATTTCCCCTCCATATTATGGTAGTAACTATTAGTCTGTACTGATATGCTATAGTTTTTCTTGGTGGTATTGGCTAGTAAACAGAAGACTATTTTCCTCTCTCTTTGGACCATTTCTTTATTACACGCTCTATCCGTTTTCTTTTTACTTATATATCGTCAGAAATAACACCAGTTAAATATGAAATAAATACAATGTATAGGTACTTAATGCATTTTATTTATTTATAATTTTACAAATGAATGAATCCTTAACTTATAGAAGTGTGGTAAAATTATTCATAATTATAGAAAATATTTAAAAATATGTATATATTATATATATATTTGAAAATAGTTCTATTATTCAGTAGCTTTTTAAAAACGTGAATGTGCACATTTCAATTTAAATTGAAATATAGAAAATCTATTTCTTTACAATGTTTGAGTCTTCAGTTTTTGACTCTACCTTGTCTTGGGCCTTGGCGGCTGCACCTCCAATGGCAACTGTTTCTTGACCTACGGATCCAAAGTTGGCTGACTTGAATAAAGCCGATGCATCAGCTGATCCAGCGGAAAAAGAGTTGAATGGAGCAGGTGTTGATGATCCGAAGAAAGACTGTTCACCGAAACTGAATGGAGCTGATGTACTACTGAAACCGTCTTGGGCGAAGTTTGAGCCAAAAAGTCCAGCTGGGCTGGCAGTTGTACTGTATGAGGTTACTGGGCTAGCTGTAGAGCTGAACAAAGCACTTGCAGAAGCTGGAGTGGAACTGTAGAATGAACTTCCAGAAGCTGGAGCGATTCCAGAAGCGTAACCATATGCGGATGCACCATCAAAAGCTGGAGCTAATCCAGATGCGCCGTATGTGACTTTGGTGCCGGTAAAAGCTAATTGTTCTGGTGTCTTCAAGTTTTGGTTGTTAAGAATAACGGCGTTTGCGGGTGTGTTGTAGTAGAAGTTAGGTACTCCATCGTTAGATTGTGCGGCAAAAGCTTTGTATCCAGCTTGGCCAGCAAAAGCTTGGCTGGATTCGTATCCCAAACCGACGGGGGATTGTTGGTAGTAGTGAACTGTAGCGAAACGTTGAGCTGGGGCTGCAACTGGGACTGGGACCTTGACTTCAACTGGAACTTGGACTGGGTATGGCACTCTCTTTTCTACTGGGTATGGCACTGGTCTGTCCACAGATACTGGAACCTTGACTTCCACTGGGACTGGTACTTTAACTGGGACGTCGTACCTGACTGGGTATGGAACCCTCTTTTCAACTGCGTACGGTACCAATTTTTCTACTGGGTATGGCACAGCTTTTTCTACGGCGTATGGCACTGGCTTTTCGACGGCTACTGGGTATGGCACTGGTTTTTCCACTGGGTAAGGTCTGTCAACATTGACTCGTACTGGGTATGGGACGGGCTTTTCAACTGCGTATGGGACGGGTTTCTCGAATGGAACATGGACTGGGTATGGCCTGTCAACTGGGACTTTCACTTCATAAGGTACTGGCTTTTCAACTGGGTATGGCACTCTCTTCTCAATTTCGACTGGGTACGGTTGTGGAACGTGGATTGGACGGTCTACATTGACTTTAACGGCGTATGGCACGTGTTTTTCTACTGTAACCGGGTATGGGTGTGGCACGCGGACCAAGACGGGGTATGGAATTCGCTTTTCAACTTGGACGTAGTATGGAACTGGAACTTCCTTAGTGATGGTAACTTCGTGATGAGGTGCAGGGGCGTTAGCGACGGCTGGTACTTCAACGGCATCGTGGCTAATTGCGTCAGACTTGACGATTGCTCCTTGAGAGTAAGACGGGGCATAAGCTCCTGAGTAGTATGAACCGTATGATGTAGCGAAAGCTGGTGATCTGTTCAAAACGACGGGTTCTGGGGTGGATGACACAACTGGTGAAGCTCCGGCTAATAAGACTGAAGCGGGGGTGGAAGAATACGCAAAGCTTGCGTCGGATAGTGCGGCACCAGAGACAGCAGAACCAGACAAGAAAGGTGCTGGGGTAGATGATCCAATAAAAGCTGCCGGTGTAGATGAACCGAAAGATCCATCGAAGTAGGGAGCTGGTGTGGACGATCCAACGAATGAAGCAGCGTCAAAGGATTGAGCTGCAGCGGCGCCGGAGTAAGCATTCGATGCAAAAGAGTTACCGAATGCGAACGGAGCTGGTGTGGAGCTGTAAGAGACGGACTTGAAAGGTGCAGCGGTGGTTGAGAATGAGCTGTCGAAAGCGAATGGAGCTGGGGTTGATGGGCCAAAGCTCTTAGCTCCGAATGAGAATACAGATGGGTTAGAGAAAGGGAAACTGGCTTTTTCGGAAGCAGATCCGCCAAAACTTTTTACAGTAACGGAATCTGTTTTCTCATTGCTAGTGAGTTTGTCAGCAAATGCTGTGGACACGACTAGGAGTCCTAGGAGAGCTGCTTGAATCTGAAATAATAATTTTTTTTATAGCTTAAATCAAATGATTAATTATTATTATTTAATAGGTACATAACTGAAAAATATATTACTTTTTAGAATATGATACACATTTTATTTAAATAATTATCAGATCAAAATATATTGACAGTAGTTAACCAGTTTGTGACAATTAGTATATTTTCAAACTGACTTAATACAACGGTAGTTGCATAAGTTATTTATTATTACTTTCGATAGTGTAGGGTATGTTTCCATTTCTTAATTAATTTAATTTGTTATTAATTTTTATTTTTCTTATTGGATCTCAATCTGAATATATTATTAATCCATATTTTTATATTAAATTAATAAATTATAACATTATGAAATATGACATTTTATATTACACAAAGTAAATTCTTAATAAGCAATTTATGCTCATGTTGGCAAAAGAACTTTTATTAAAAAGGTAATTTTACGATTAAATTCAAAATAAAATATTGTAGTAAAATATTATTTCAATACGTAAAATTTTGATAATATTTATCAGTTTTTGTTTTCTTACAAAATTAGTTTGTTATTTAAAAACAAAAATTATTTTTCTAATTATGATAACTATTGTTGAGTATGAAATAATATTAAGACTCGACATTTGAGAAAAATCGTATTATATTGATTAATTTTAATTTGTTTACATTGAATATGATGATTATTTAAAAATGTTACCTAATAAAAATCAGAATTTCGTAAATTATTTTAACAACAACTCAATAAACTTGTTAAATGAATTTCGGTTTA
Organism: Rhopalosiphum padi; assembly: GCF_020882245.1. Lineage (NCBI taxonomy): Eukaryota > Metazoa > Arthropoda > Insecta > Hemiptera > Aphididae > Rhopalosiphum > Rhopalosiphum padi. Next base: position 964,207 of record NC_083598.1, on the reverse strand, counting down.
TTTTACATCATTATAATATATTATTTTTAGTATTTATTAGTTCTTTTTAATCTTATGTAACTTAATACAAATTAATTTAGTTCTAGGACACAACTTTTTAGATTGTCTCTTTAAGTATCAAATTTTAATAACAGGCAATTATATTATGGTTTATGAACCTATTTTTTAATTATACTTAAAATAAATTTGAAAGTTTATAGTAAAATTTAATATATAGCAAAACTAAATAGAATTGAATAAATGCGTTAAATAACTAATATAAAAATGTAATCAACAAAAGTTTTTGTTAAAAATAAACCACTAATGTATATATATAAATAAAAATATTGTATTGAAAATACAATTAATATTATCTAATATTATATTACTTGTGATATAATAATATTTTTATTTAATAAAACAAGAAAACAATTATTTATCAAACTTCTTTTTTAAATTATAATATGTCAATATAGGCAATTTATATAATTTTTGGTGAACTAAGAACAATTATTTATTATAAATAATTCCTAATAAAAACTTGTATATTTTTGTATACTATATAAATCTTAGAAAGATGTCTATAGAATATTGTTTACAGAAATGTAATACATATTTTGTTCTTTTATGTGTATTAATATAACTTATCTATCTAATAAATATTTAAAATATTATGTTAACAAGCTCCTATCGTATAAACAATTATATAATCAACTGTTATATTTTTATCCATACAAATAATAAATGTATCTTTATTTTAAAATAAATAGATACCCAAGTAATTAAACATTAATTTGTTTATTAAACGTAATACAATTTAGAATAAAAAAATAAAGCTATACACACTTAAATTAAATCGATGTATAAAAATTAAAAATATTTATTGAATTTTAGCAATTAATGATTTTCTTTTTCAGCTTCCAAAAACGAATTTATAATATACAAATTGATATCTTATTTTATATGTTTAAAAAAAAATTATTTAAAAAAATATTTTTATTAAGATAGAAGTGTTGGTATTAAGAATATAATTATAGAAATAATAGTATATTGAATCTCACCATAGCACGTGGAGCCATACTTGATGTTGGTTCTCTTCAATCCAGCGACTGATTGACTGGATACTTTGTTGAACACCAGCCTTTACTATATATATCTGCGCTTCTTCTTGGACTGTATCCAGCAAAATTACTGTCGAAAACCAGTAATCCGGGATGGGAGAATTTTTTTCGAACTGTAACGCAGCTTGCTCCCCCCACTTATAAATTGATGATCTTCGTTCAACTGCTGTTTTATCAGTATTTTTTATTATGAATTTTTTTATATATATATAAATCTATTTTTTTCGCGTTTTTCGCTCATCTCGTTCAGCAAACCGGTTATTTACGCTAAGTCAAGGGTGCACAACTATGGACTCCGAAGGATCGGTGGCCTCGTCGACCTTCGAACAGTATAGCCATATCCCCTTTCACACACCGGGTACCTTGCAGCGTATTCTCGTCTAATTCGCACTTTTAATAATTTTGCGTTTACTCCCTCATTATTAAAATACTGTAGAACACGTACCTGCTAAAGGAACATTATGCGAAATTGACTACATATTGTATGCTGTACATTTCTTATGCATTAAATAATTACGTTTTGTCAGTTGAAATTTTTCAAAATTAAGTGTTTACGTATTATCTGTGAGTGCTATTATTTTTTGTCTAAAATATATACTATTTATTATACTTTAAAATAGTATAGGATGATTCTCAAGTATTGTAAATAAAGTATTTTCTGATATAATAATCTTTAGTAATCGTTTAGGTTTTATTTTGTTTTAATACGTAAATGTATTTTTATATTTCTATTCGTTTTGAATTAATAGAATAACTAAACATTATTAAGTTAACCACATTTAACATTATTCTTATAACATTCGTTTTATAAGAATATTTTTCTTATATTTTTTTTTTAAGAATATTTTTTAGACAAGGGATCTCTAAGCTTTATTTTCTAAGACTATACGAACAAATTAAAAGTTTTTAATTAACAAAAATAAATAAAATTATGTCATTTTTTTATTTAAAAAGTGTATTAAATTATGATTTTAGTGAATATTCTGACTTTACACGTATATTGAGGAGTAAACGAGATATCAATTTTTACTTTTTAGTATTATATATATTTTTTTAAATTATTCATTGTCATTTAGAGGACTGGATAACACTTTTTGCAATTCAAATGCTGTCGGTTGACTGTAGTTTAAAAATTACTGGTTTAGACAAATTTTAACATAAAACAATCATTTTTCAATGGTATGTGTACTAATACGTATAAAAATTTAATAATAATGTTTAATAAAATTCTCAACTTTATTGAATATAGACTTAATCTTAAATAGATTTGTAATATTATATTCATAATTATTTATTTATTTTTTTTTGATAATTTAATTGAATGTTCATAAAATATATGATTTAAACTTTGAACTATTTACACTTTACAGTCTAAATGTAAATAGTTTAAGATTTAACTTGGCCAAGGCAAAAGTTCATATTACATATTATTAATTTTAATAAGTTGTTATATTATTCTGAACCTACGCCGAAATGGTACGAATAAAATTAAGTGTATAAAAAAATTGCATAAAAACCGGTCGAATTCTGTAGGTGTATTAAATAAATATTATATATTATAGTTTATGGTTCCATATGCCTACATGTTTATTAAGTTTCAAGTATATTGCTGAATTCTAATAATCGAATAATCAATGTAACAAATGGTCAGCATTTAACATTTATAAATTATACATAATAATTATATGTAGTTAGGTTGTTAGTATATTATTATGAAGTATTATACAAAATGTATAATAATATATAATATAACCATTATAATTTTGCTTGTTTGTTTAATTTTTTAATTTTTTTTTTATTTTTCGTTTAAAAGAAAATCAATTAATAATTTAACTGATATTCCTTGATACCATAGTAAATTAATCGTATGTACGAGTATATGAGATTATATGTATAATATGAGTAATGTGACTTATGTATTTTTATTTTTGAAAAGATTTAGAAAAATTAGTAAAAATATGGAAAATTGGATCAAGTATTTTTTTTTTATAAAAACCGTATTATTGTTAGGTAATTAAAAATATTAATAAGTAAATATGAAGTTTGGTTTTCTTTTTTCTTATATCATACAAAATAAATTATAGAAAACAATTATCTCTATAATTGCATTCAGATATGTGTATTTAATAGTCGCTTTAATATTAAATTTATAATTGGCTGATACAAACCCAATAAAATAATATAGTTGTTTTAAATTATAATAATCAAATAGATTTAAAATATTTTATTCGTGAGAAAATAAATTATTATATTAATTAATAAATAATAATAATATAGTGGAAGGTATAGTTATATAAATATATGTACATATATTTTTAAGATTATTATTAATTCTTAATAATTGAAATTCTGGTTTTTTAAATATGTAGTTAATGAAGTCATAATACGATTAAGGATGAGTGTACCAAAAAACCTTAATGATTTGTTTATAATAAGTAATTTGTATATTCTTATGTATAGTATTTTTATTACGTTTCAAACTATAAATTTCTACAATAAGCTATCATAGTTATTCCCTACATTTTTCATAGTTTTCGTTTAAAAAAAAAAAAAAAGAAAGAAAGAAAAATCTGATTTTTATTTTATAATCTGCAGCATTATTATAATAATATTGTTTCTCAACTCAGAAACTAATAATACCTATTAGGCACATTAACACTATAGACTTACAACTTAGTACTTATAATACCTTTTCATTCATTTAAAAAATAAATATAATTACATATCTGTTTAAATGTTAATATTTTCTATACAATTCTTGTATTACATAAATTATAATAATATGTAATAAAATATATAATTTATAGACAAAAATAAATAAATTATTGAAATTTGAATACTTCTTAAATATTTGATTAGTTAGATTTGTATTTTTATTAACTAATATTTTTAAGTTTATTACAATTGATATTATATTCTATACTATTTGGTATAAAAAATTAATATAAAATAATTGATATAACGTGTGGCAATACATTTGAAATATCTATTTAATATATAAGCCAAATACTATTTTAAAATATTGATGTATACATTTAATTTAAATTTTTTTTGAGGCTTACGAATAATTTTCTATTTTGCCTTTCCTAATATTTGTCTCTGTATTGACTTAATTTGAATTTTAGCCAATTGGTATGTAATAAGTAATAACATATGGCCATACTAATTATTATCATAATATTGCAATTACCTACCTACCACTGATTTTTTTTATTTGCAATTTTTATATAGGCTAATATACATTGTACACATCACACATGTCACTAATGATTGTATTTTATACTTGTATTAAAATATTCTGAAAGCGTAATTTTCAAACCAATTATCTTTTATTCATTTTATAATTTTGTGTAAATTTTAAATTATTATAATAATTTCATAACATAAACTCATTGATCATACATTTCACAATTTAAATGCAACAATATCCGATTAATCCAATCTTTATTTTTTATTTAAATACCTATTTTGTTGTGTATTTATTATACTTATATTTTTTTTGTTAAATTTGAGTTTTTTTTTTATTAATTATCCAAAAATATGTTAAATTTATTTCATCATACACGAATTCGTTAACTAAATAATAATATCTTATATTAATAACATTGTTATTCCCTAGTAAATATAATATAATTGATCAATATAATATGTTATTTGAATCCAAGTTCAAAAATGAATATTTAATTATGATTTATCGTAATGGTTTAGGTAGAACTACTAAGTTGGGTGTTAAATCGTTTAATTTTTTTTATATGGTATAGGTACACATTTGAAAGATTTCTTAGCTATTTCATTCTAACACCCATCTTTCTATTTTGTTTTCGTCTTATGAACCGCGAGGTGTAGCAAAACCGATTTTCGCTCTTCACAACCGGTTTCCCCCCGCTGTGCAATATTCTTTTGTTTGGCAAACGTTTTGCATTTTTATTATATTAAAATAATTGAATATATGAAAACACGTCTATTTATTGTCAAATAATAAAACTATTTTAACGTTTGTCATATATTATTATAACTAATCGCGCTGAGTGTTTCGAGAGACATTTTGATGACTAATGGCGGATACTTAATTCTACGATTTTCATACGTTTTTATTATTCAGACCATTAAAAAAAATCGTTTTCTCGCATCTCAGATCGCGAGTACTAAAAAATTATTTATCATTACTCTGGTCGCTAAATTATCAGCTATGGAGTATTTTTACACTCGGCTCTAATAATGGAATGTTATAAGTTATATTACAGTATTGTGGCGTTGCACAAGTCTTGTCCTTAAATTAGTATTTGTCATTATTTTACTCGTAGATAATCAATCATAAAATAAAATATCTCAATGGATAATTAAAAATCAGAGTAGAATGAGTATTTGTAGAGTATAATATTGCTTTTATGAGTATTTCGTAATAATAGTAATGTGTATACAAATTAACTACAAATCACAATTATTTATTAAATGAAATCATGATTTTTAAATTATCTGTCCTTATGATGTGTTTTATTACCACACACGTCAGTTTATTTTTTTCATCGACAATGTGTAAATCTAAATTTAACATTTTTAAACACATACGCTAATTGATTGTTTGCCTACTTCAAATGACATCATGAGTATAAATAAAACTAAATAAAAATCCCAAAAAGCGTTATACTGCTCATAATATTTTTATATGTAACGATATAAATTATTAGTATGATACATTTATATTCGTTGTTTAAAAGTGATTGTTCTAAAACGTATTCATCAAGTATATAAGTGTCCATGAATAATCTGTAGTATCTATAATACACACCTATATATGATTCTTTTTTGAAAAATAAAACTTTTCACTTCAATAGTAACTAAAAAAGAATTAAAAAAAAAAATACATGTGTTATTATTTTGTCGGAAGATAAAACATAATACGCATCGGGGTGATTTGAATAGATTTATGAAATCAATTTGTTTGATTATTTAATATTTTGCCGTTTAATAAAAATTGCTTAACTGTACGTCATTGAGTTACGTATTATATTATTATAGATGTACGACATACAATGTGGTGTGGTTTGATAGAAATACAATACATAACAACGCTTAAATAAAATACAATACATATTGTAATATTACAATTTAAACGCACGAATAGGTACGTTTTGATTCGAGTTTATTCATTATTGTTATTGATATAATATATGGAGCACACACATATATTATTATGTATATACATTGTATTATAGTGGTACACTAAGTATATATTAGCGTTATTATAAAATTAGTTTATCATTAAATTGTTCATAATTTTAAGTAAAAATTGTGTCAGTGTTTTATTAAACTAATATTATAACATAGTGATTTGGAATAATTAAAAATAAATAAATTGCGTATAAGTTATAACTTTTAAATGTTATAAATTATAACTAATAACTAATATTTTATTTTACAATAGATTATTTAAACATGAAGCATTTGGTGTTTGTAATTGATGATACAAATTATATAAGTATCATATTATGTGATATGTTTACCACAATCCACAGACTCTATAATATTATGCTTAATAGATCATCGTTCCTTTATAATCTATGCAGAATTTTAGTGTTTTTCGTACATAATTGATAAACCGTAATAATATTATATCTGCATTTGATGTTTTGAATGGAAAAAATATATTCTACAATAAATTGATTAAATTGTACTCTTTTCAACAATTACTCAATATAAAGATACACAGTTATTTTAAAATTAAATTTAAGTGTGCATAATATATTGTTTTTTAAATATAATATATAGATATGACAATTATACTAGCCTTGGATGAATAGTAGTTTGAGCCTATTAATGCAAATGATTGACTAAACATATTACTATGTCCCTAAAACCGGCTTATTTGTTCAGTATAAAAAGAAGAGAAAAAGTGTTTTTTTCTTTAAAATTTCATAGTTGTTGACCCAAATAATTTCCACTAGTTGTGTAAACTATAGATTAGTTAATATGATGTTTATTTTTGACTATATTCATTTAGGTAATACACTAATACGATTATCTCATTTCTATTTATTTTACACAAATATCGGTGTGCGTAACCAGTTTGATAATATGCTGTATATCGTCACTTATTATTATATTTTGCTTCTATCAAACTCGATTGAGTTATTTTATACTGTAACTAGCTGATGTAAAAACGATAATCCTCCTGGTTCTTGTTCATACTACATGAGCAATAATAATTATTGCTATGAATTTAGTATTTATTCCTATAATAGGCACAATAATATTAAAGAAGCCATATGAACTAAACACTACCCTTTAAAAATTAAAAACTCTAATCTAATCGTACAAAATATTTTGTTGTCAAGTATGATAGGTACCTATATATTATAGTTAAAATCTAGATAGATATAAAAATGTTTGTACCTATTATATAACCTTTAATCTGCTGATTGAGTATTTAAGTAGGACACTTGAAAACTATTTACTACACAATCTACAGTTAATAATTTTGAAATTATTAAAATTTTTATTATTATAAAAATTGAAAATTTTTAATAAGAATTATACATTGGTCTTAGAGTTTGTCAGAGTAAAACACACCACTAATTTTATGTATGAACAATAACATTAAAATAGAGTAAACATTACTGTAAAATTGTAGGTTTCTTTTCATTATTTATAAAGTTTATTATTAATCGTATTGTCATCTGAACTTATTTATAAGCAATACATTTTAAATAAATATAATTCCACAAAGTTATGATTCTCGTTATGTCGAATCTCAAGAGAAACAAGAAAAGTTATCTAAAAGTTCGAGATATCAAGTTTTATTAAAATTCTTAAAAAAAAAATGGTAAATAATTTGAATACTTAAAGTACTAATATATCACATATAGTACATATACATGTCAATAAACTTTAATAAATTAATAAATTAATTTTTTTTTTTAAATCTATAGTTAAAGCTTGTTTAATATTACTTTTGTTTTTGTAAGAACGTAAAAATTAATTTTAAAGACATATACCTAATTTAATTTGCTTATTTTCATTTCACTATATTGCTTATGAATGACTACAAACGCGTGAAATCACAATAATTATACTGAATATACTGCTTAATTTTTTGTTCTTACCGTAATAAAAATATTTGTGTATTCGAGATAACGAAAAACGATTAATTTTATTTCGAGTTATCGAGAGCAAAACGCTATTAAGTGTAATGGTAGTTTCAAGGGGATTCAATGTAGTTCGAGATAACGAAAAATTCGAGTGCGACGGTCGGCATAATAAGAATGTACAACAGTTGTTACATTTAGTAATAGTGTACATAATATAACCAGGTTTACATCAAGTCAAAAAAAATAGCAAATTTCAATCTTTAGATAAATAGGGGACAAAATGAAAACATTTCTGTTATACATTATTTGTTTTTGGAAAGATTTTCATGTTCGCTTAAAGTAAGCGGTAAATATCAAAGGGTTTCTGTGTTGTCCCCGTTTTCAGCTACATTTATTCATTTGATGTAAATGGAAAGTTGATGTTTTATTAATATTTCTAATTTTTCACCAAATTTAAAAATTAATTTTGTTGTTGTTTTGTTCTTTGTTTAAATTTGTATACTTGTTGAAAACCTAGCAATATAATTAAAAAATATTAAATTACACAAACAATAGATTTTGGAGAGCTTTTAGTTAAATAACAACATCCAATAAAATAAAAATAAATATCATATTATATGATAATCATATATTTAAAAACGATGGAAAGTAAAAAAAAAATTGTCATGAAAATTTGGAATAAAATAGGGTTTGTGTAATCACATATTCACATAACACGATATAGATTATCTATTAAACGTCTGCTAGTGTGGTTGCGTATATTATATATTTTATACGTTCTGTTAATAACATTATATTATATTATTATGTATGTATCATATATTTTGATAAAAAAAAAAATTAAATAATAAAACCAATTTTCATTGTATAGTTAAATTGTGCAATAGCGTTTGAACGTGAACATAAAAAGGTATTGTTATTATTATTACTACTACGTGTCTACAGTTTAACAATATACCTATAGATTCTACAACTGATATAATAATAACATTATTGCTAACTTTCATTGGAAAATTTAATAAGTGTTTTTCGCCAATTCGTATCAAAAAATAAATACTCGTACACTACACTAATACTCAAAGTAGGCAATGCTTATTATGACACAAAATAATGTATTAATTATTATTGTCTATTCGTCTTGTAATCGTTTTATGCCAATCCAAATCAATATTAGCTAACTATCATCTAACCGAACTGGCCAATAACCAAATTATTAAAATTTAATTTAATATGATTTTTTTTTTTATTAATTTATGCGTTGTTTTATAAGAAGAAAATGTTTTGATTAAATCAAACATCATATTATTAATTTTGACCTTGCATACGTGGTTGGAATTTGATTGACATGTAGTCGTGTGACCTTTTAATATAGTATTTAATATTATTAATTAATAGCTAATAATCGACGTTTAAACAACAATTATAACGTGTTTTTTCATAAATCATAATTGTTTTTATAATTAAAAAAATAAGTTTAAAATCCAAGACAAATAGGTAGAAATATTAAAATATTATTTTTTAGAATAAATATTCTATTTATATATAGATATGTCAATATACATATTAGGTACCTACCTACATTAAATTAACTAAATAATAATATTTAAATTTTCTATAAGCTATGGGAATTGAGTAAAAATTCAGAATTTCTGTAAATTAAGAATTTTGTTATTGAAGAATTTTGCAGTCATTATCTTTACATTGTTGACAAAAAAATAAACCAGTTTAGAGATTGTTTAAAAATATTCAACTTGTTAAAATGTACATTAAATTTGAATATTATTCGAAATTGTTAAAGACGTTTTTATTTTGCGGGTAGGCTTGTTATTTAAAAAGAAGAAAATAAATACCATCTTAACCTTGAATTTGAAAACACAACTACCCAATATGGGGTGGGTCGTTGACATTTGCACTTATAAGATAAATTCTCTCAGACTCGGCGATGCTATTTTAGTCTTATACAATATTCGTCCATTACGTAAACTCGACCATATAAAACGAGTATTTTTTTTCTTTACACATTAATAATATTATTTTAAATTTGCTCGACGACGAGTTGTAGTAAACGAGTTTGGAACGAAAATACTATAATATATTATATCTATACACACGAACGCCTTATCTCCCGCTATAACCAGCCTTAAGACAAAAAAAAACATGTTGTTCATGTATATTGTTACTATCATTTGGCGAATTTGTTTACCATAATGATAATTATTGTGTTTTAGTGTATTGTGTAATATCTGTTAATACAACAACAAATCGACGTTTGTTTAGATATTATTTCGGAACGGTGCTGCAGTTCCAGATCCACAAGGCGATGTGCTTGGCGTCCGGGCAGTACAGGCCAAACGACCCGAACAAATTGCTACACAAATGTGACATTTACCGGAGCAAGGAGGCGGGCGCCATAGTAAAGTGAGTGATATGGAAAATATGTTTTTATTGGATGTCATTAGATTATAATGTCGGCGAAATCGATCGTCGTGCGTGCAGTACCCACACGCAGTTATAACTATATAACTCTGCGTTGTATAACGGAGCAGTTGTTCGTGTATGTATCGTGTTTCAAAATATTTTATTATATTTAGTGCGGTCTATTCAAAGTATTCAAACGTCAATTTTCCAGTGAAACGTCCACATCATACGCGTTTACCCACAGCCACCACCGTCCAGTCGGTTGTTATTAATTTCCGTCTCTTCTTTTTACGTCATGGAATAGCGTGCCATACGATGCCGCGTCATATACAATTTACATAATATATATAATACGCGCGAATAATATATTGTCGTAGATCGTATTGTTCGTGTTTACCGCCGCGGGACGACGACAACGACGATGACAATAATAATAATAATAATAATAATAGCAAAATATATTTTCAACTCGTCGTTCAATGCCATTCGTGGACTTGGTGTTTGCTCGTCGTCCGCGGTCAGAGTTCCAGTTTTCGTCCTTGGCTTTTAAATCGAGTCGATATAATAATATTCTACCGACAAAATATTATTATTATAACATAACGTTTATTAACAGGATGTCATACATCAGCACATGTGTTGTCTCTGTCCTACAAATGCACAGCATGGCGATTTGCGCTTAAATTTGCAATTTATAGCAGAACCAATTTTGTGTTCTTAGCTTTAGGAATAGAATAAATTATTGACAAATTAATAGATTTCAATTTAGGAACATAATTTATGCTCTCTCATTGGTATTTACAATTTATTCATTTTCAAGCGATATATGAGTAGTCTTTTTAAGTATAAATAATTTACGTGATGCTCATAGCTCGATGAAAAATTTAAAAAAATACACGAATGTTACCTTTAAGTTTTATAATAAGTCTTTTCACTTTAATATTTAAAGGTAACAACACAAATTTGAAACTTTTAAACACAAATGGCATAAATTCTGATTTGTTAAGAATTTGCAAGAGTAAGACCCTAAGATAGGTACAACACATACAGGTGTGACGACCTCTTGATACGATCGTGGTATGGTGTGAATCACCACTAAATCGATTCGATTGTAGAACTTGCGGTGCACACCTAAATGGCACCGAAGAAAGGACGACTACTGTGTGATATAATAATAATGATACAAAATACGAATCGTGACGTTTTATTAAAATTTAATAGTATAATATTATATTAATGAATTGAAATAAACGCATGGCGGAATAATATGGGTAAAATATTTAAAATCAGAGTTTAATGAAATATGAAAAGGTATACTTAAAATACTATATGTGAGCAACCTGTTGTAACTTAATAAATAAATAAATAACATTATATGTTTATATTGTGTATGTCATATAACGATATTTTTATATAAACATCTTTAACTGAAAAATCGCAACTAGTCAAGCAATAGAATATCATATTGTTAGTGATATTATAGGTTTGATTAAATTAGGTATTCATTTATTTTTTTTCACTAAATTCGCGTTTAAAATTACTTTTTACAAATTAGTTTTAAAATTAAACAAAAAACTTTTAAATACCTATTTTAATTTATTTTTGACAATAATTTAAATGACACAGCAAGTATTATAAAAACCGAATAAAAAAATACCATCAAATTATGTCATAATGTTTATGATATGCAAATTATTACGATACTTTGAAATTTAGAATTTGTTGTTTGGCGATCCTCCAAAAGCGTACGTTTCATTAAGTATTTAAGAGTATAAGAACATTATCTATTATGTAGCTTAAACGATTTTATCATAATATTCAAAAATAACAAATTGGCAATATCTATCTTATTTATATCTAAAAAGAAATGAATGCCCCAAAATCAGTAAAAAAAAAAATGTTTAGCTCTGTCGAACAAACACCATTCTTACGTGAATGGATTTATGAAATCAATTTTTTTTCGATTCAATTGTTTTTAAATTAAATTAATATGTCATAACTATATACACCGAATTACATAATGTTTAATGTTATACTATTGTAGATATGTATGTAAATAGTATTATATATGTACTGTGCATCCTTCTCTCGCATCACGTCAACCGCACCTCCGGGCTTTCAGAAACGTTTCTGCAATATCATATTATTATATAGGTACAGGTAGAAGATGCGACAGTAATATGTCGGCCGCCGTTGCGACAATAATACTGTTATTATTATTATTATCTAACACCACGTCCGGATGTCCGGTCTGCGCTCGGCGTGTTGAATTTTGTCGTACGACTGCAGCAGCTGGCACTCATGTTCAACGCTATGCAGTGTACGCTACTATATACCTTATAACGGTGCGATAGGTCTTTTGTCGACGGGAAAACAAAAAAGTGAAACTCTCGGTGGACGTATTTCCTGTGCAGGACTAAAATGCGGAGAATGTTACAATAATAATAAATAATAATCGTAGAGAATAGGTCTATACTCCGCGTGAGATGTACGTGTATGTATAGATGTATAGCTATAATGTGTGCATTTATCAACGGAAAACGTTTAACGGGTTATTATTTATTATTGTGATGATGTAACGAGGTCGTTCGCGATCGTTTTTTTTCTTCGTAATTACAATAATAATAATAATAATAATAATCTTCTCGAAGGCGTCCGAAATGAGTGATATGACATACATATTATTATTCTGTATGTATTATATTATTCATATCGTTATTACACATGAGATATATACACAAGTATTCATTAATATATATATATATATATATATATAAATACCTGTGAGCTGCGATACATGAACGAAAATCAAAGCCGGTTGATACGATTGTATCATATGTGGCTACATAATAAGTGCGAGAAATATGTACGTATAATTTATACAGATATATCTCTGGTTTATGTGATCGCCACTCCCACTCAAATCGATTTTTTTCCCACAAAACTCACAATATAATAATATAATACAGTGTTATATTATGATAGAACGATTTATCATACTTAATATTCGGCGGCGACCAAGATCGACCGCATTTGACCATCGTATCGCAATACATTATAATATTTCATACATATAAGGACATTTCCTTGAATGGTTTACTTAATTGTTTTATTTTTTTTTCTTATAACAAAATAACAGAACTCTGTATCTAAGTTATAGATAGTTAATTATAAATCATTGTAACTGCAAATGGAAGTGTATAGGTATATAATCATCTCCCAATACATATTACATAGTGTGAACTATTTTTTTACTAACTACGTTTTATAACCACGGGGGTTGTCAAATACCCCTATAATAATAAAACCGCGAGAACAGGAACCCAATGATATTTTCATTAAATTAAGTTAATAAAAAAATTATTTTAAAGTCATTTTATCGGACAAATTTGACTCGATGACATTGCATTATAAAATATTGAGAGAGAAAGAGGATGAAGGACATCTACAACGTAAAACAAATTATATAGTTTATTGCGAAAAGTAAGAACTGTTTTAAAATGCCACCTTTTATAGACTAATAGAAAAAAGAATAAAAATGAATGTATTGGTTTTATAATGATAAATAATATATATCTACGTAAAAAATTCTTGTATTTTTGAGAATAACTAAAGTAAAACTAAAAACAAATCATAGAAAAATTTGAATATTAAGCAATAAAAATTGTTGAGAAAATAAATTTTATTATTTTGTTGTGATTATCACACAAATTTGAAATCCTCACACCTTCAAGGCTTCAAGAAAACCAATCAATACACTTATGTACAATATTTATGAATGAAACTAATCTTTGCCAACCGATTAAATAAATTACTAAAATCCGGCATTATGACACTACTATTTATTTATAATACCATTAAACTGTACCGATATCTAATACTAAAATTTTACTTTATAAGAAAAAATATACATTTTTCAATTACTAAACATTATATTATATATTTAAAATTTAAATGATTGTAATTTTATATTATAGAAAAATCATGGAATCCGGATCATCGGAAAACTGGAGAGATACTTTATCTCTAGCAATTGGTGAGAATAAACTAGATGGTTCAGCTCTAAGAGAATTTTTCCAACCACTTGAAGAATGGTTACGAAATGAAAATCTCAGAACAGGACAGTTTATAGGCTGGAATTACGGTATGTCTTAATATAATAATTAAACATTAATATTAATATTTTCTTAAATAAAAATGTACATAATACCTAGGCTGCCTAACCTATAACCTTATGATCTTAATGTGAATTATAATCTAAAACACATTATATCATATAAAATGAATTAATGAGTAAAGGATGTATCCTATTGGGAGATATATTATACTCTGAAAATATTTGAAACGTGGCCAAATTTTTTTTAACATCTAAATGGTTATAATATGAGTTCAACTGGAAATGTTTTTGACCATATATTATTTAAGTGTACTGGTACTTAATGACTTAGCTATAATGAGTATATGAAAAAAATCGAGATGAGCGACCAGTTAACCTTGCACAACTTGGAATATGGTAACAAAAAAAATAACATATTGCCAATAGTCTATATAATATATGTATACGCCGAATACGAACTGTGTAATATAATATAATGCTTGTGATTTTTGCCAATAAATTTTACTTAATATTATTTCAATTTATTTGAGAATTTTAAAAAATTATAATATTTTAAATTTGTAATTTTATTTAGATGGAGATTACTGTAAACATAGCATCGAAACAGCTAATCTACAAGTTTATGGAGGATTTTACAATGGAGCTAATTCTCCAGTAACATCAACTCTAATTTTAATATCTTTACTATCTTCGTTATTAATATGCGTTAATGGATATTTAATGTAATGAATTTTATATAAAAAAAAAAGTGTTGTACAAAGTTATATTATTATTATATACATACGTTGATATACGTATCGTTGATACGTCGTACATCCATGCTTATAACTATATAGCATATATTAATCAAAATAGTGACACTAGTTTCAGTGAATAAGAAATTATTTTAAATTAATATTCCTTGATTATATTTGTCTTTTCAATTCAAAATTACAAAAAAAATCACTGAATTTTTTCGGTTACATATGATACTATAATATTATTCTATTATATAATAAATATCTGGATATTTAATCTATACTTATTCATAATTAACTAAAAAATATTATATTATTACACAAGTAATAATCGTTTTTTATATTTTACTAATTTAGTCTAATGAACATAAAGTCATAACTTTATATTATTACTTCTTAAGCTTTATTTATGATTATGATATTTTTAAAACATGTTTTCTAGTTTTATAGATATTATTAGACCGTAAGACTGGAATTAAAAATTATTGAGCTTTTTTTAGAAAAATATTTACCTACTACTTAAATACTTAGTTATATAAATGTTCTAATTTATATAATACATATTACCATTTAAAAGCATGACAATTAATATTACCTATATGTGAATATAAATTAATATAGTATTAAACGTACTTTCAAATTAAATTTCATATCATGTTATTATTCAATGTTTGTAATATTTTTTATATTATTATTAGACAGTTAATTTTCCGCTATTATTATATGAGGGAAACGCTAAAAAATTTCAATTATAATATATTTATTGTAAAAATGTTTTATATAAAAATAACCAAATAAATATATATATATATATTTAATTGCAAGTTATTGTTATTATTGTTTGACGCGTGTATTATATAAAAAGTTACTTTTATAGGTGCATGCCAATTTAAACATTTGAAAAAAAATCTTCATTTTAATATAATACTGGAAACAGTGGAAACTGTATTATATAATTGTAATACAATATGTTCAACCTAATCTGAGTATTATTTATTTTTATTGTTTTTAAGGAGAATATTTAAAATACTATTAATAGGCGTTTTAAAAATTCTAATGAAATCTAACCATAGAAATAATACACACCCGTCCATAATACCAATATGTAAATAAATAAACTTTTTATACATTTTATAAATATCTCAAATACTTATAAATATTTACTTGTTTAAAAAAGCTCTCTTCTGAACCGGAATTTGTCTAGCTTTCTAGATAAGTTTTTTTGCGGTGTATACAAATTTATATACTAAATAAGTCACTAAGATAGAATTATTTTTTTATTTAGTGGGAATAAATCAGTGCAGACGTGTTGGAACCCAAAGGATTTATCACCAAAGTATAATTGGGTTTTTTAGGTATTTAATTAAGTACCTACTTAGCAAAATGTATGAATATTTTATAATAAAAACAGTATAGCTAACACAATGTCTTAAATATGTATTATGTTTAATTATATAAAAATGTCGTTCGGAAAAATGCTTCATACTTCTATCATCGAACTTACATTATGACATCACATTTTTTTTCCGACGCATAAACTTAAAACATCGATCATGCTTCAATAACATTAAGTTATATAGACATGATCCGAGACCTAACGGTTGGATGGCTCTTGATCGACAAGATATTGTCTAACAATTAATGGATTACGGAAAATAAAATTTCTTTTATGTTTAAATGTTATCACGTAGCAGCGTTTGTTTGGGGTGGGGGTGGTGGTTTTTTTCCATATGTGCGCGTAATGGTTATACATTTATATTACGTATTATTATAAGTTTATATACATACGGTGAATTAACCGCATTTGCCGTGTCCTTTATTACGCCTCGACCCTTTCCTACTCACCAATGGGACTTTGGAGGTCCACACGAAAATATTATGACCAATTCATTTCGTGCTCAACAGCGCATATGTGTGTCGTGAATGAAACGATTTGCGGTTTCAATTGCACCCCTCGTCAGCAATTACGAATACGTATTATAGGTATATACAGCTCACTTAACTCTCGCATTCACTACAGCAGTGCCGGCCCGTACAACAATACACTCAGTTTCCCAGAGGGTCGTGTGTAATCTGTTGCGTGTTGTCCGCGCTAATCGGAAGATTTATATAGAACACGAATCAAAAGAAGGGAGTCTTTTTTTTAAACCCACTCATTGCCGCCGCGTACATAGGTAGGTAGTATATATAGATGACGAGACGGGACTGACTAACGAGCGAAACAGATTCGAGATAATGCGTCAGTGACATGTGAGATGATATGATATTATATTATTATATAGCTGATCTCCGTCCATCGATGTTGTGTGCTGCACACACGTTATTCATCGTCATCATTATCATTATTATATTACAATCATCACATCTTTTTAAATTATGTAGGTATCGCGGTTTTTTTTTTCTAACCGTTATATGTAATGACGAACGTGGCGCCAGCCACAAAACAACTTCACTTATAAACAGCAGTATATAAAATATATAACTCAATGATTTAAGTTTACAAGAATTATATAATATATATTTACTTATAAATAAAAATTGATAGTTTTGTGCTTATACGATTTGGATTCTAAATGAGTCTCGACGTCTTGTACAATTGCGAGTAAATCAAACAATTTTTCTAATCACTTAAAGAATCTATAGTTACAAAAGTCGAATGTTTTTGTTTGTTTTTTAAAATATTATAATAAGCATAAGTAAATAGCAATAAGGTTGTGTGTTTTCAAAAACCATTTGTTTCAAACATAACAACAGACTATAACGTTATTATTATTATTTTATAAAATATTTTATTTTTTTTATACTTACAACAATTTTAATTAACATTTAATTTACACGCATAGATTTGCAATATTTGCATACGTGGTTATATAATATAGGTACCTACTTAACATAAATCAAACGATTTAATGTATACGAACTCTGCACGTGTGCGGATTAAATATTATTAGCAAGTACGATTAAATTAACATAATATTATACTATAATATCGTGCCTATGCGACATGTGCAAAAGATCCATAAAAAAGAAATACTATTAACGTAAGATTATACTACGTATTTTATACTGGCCGACGTAATTGATCTGATCGTCGAAAGATAAAGAAACAGACAAAAATTCTATTATTGCATTATATTATTAATGATGTATATGATATTATGCGAATTCGAATCGAATTGAACTCGAGGAGTTTAATGTAACTAAAAATTGTGAATGCTAAAACCAAATTAAATGCCGTAAAATAATTAAATGCCTATAAAATAATTCCGTTTGGAAATCGAATCAAATAAAGAAGAACAATAAATAAAATAATAGAATTATATTATTGTTATGGTGAACATAATATTTTTTCGTTACCGTTTTGTCGACATATTTGTTATGGTATTAGTTCGGTTTGGGGTCTGATACAAATTCTGAAAAGCTCGGCGGTTCGGTTCGAATTCGAATAAAAATTGATATCATTCATCGGGTTTGCTGAATTAAAAAAATAATTTGTTCCGCCCTCAAAAATCATAGTTCGTGTCATCACTGATGTATACGTAATAATGTACGTGTATATTATTATAATCATAGGCGAAAATTGGCCATAATATTTTCTAAAAATTATAAATGCTTCACACTGAATACTAAATTTTGAATTAGGAGGGCTTTACGTAAATCTGTCTTATTTGCATCAATATTATGTTTATATAATACATTATAATAATATACTCGTATGTTACGCACAAATGTGTGGGCGTTTTGATAACGCGTGAATTATCGCCAATTAACAGGTGGCTGTCGTCGTTTCGCAGTTTTATATTGCG
The DNA here is from genome assembly GCF_020882245.1 of Rhopalosiphum padi. Classification (NCBI taxonomy): domain Eukaryota; kingdom Metazoa; phylum Arthropoda; class Insecta; order Hemiptera; family Aphididae; genus Rhopalosiphum; species Rhopalosiphum padi. The sequence continues at coordinate 944,941 of NC_083598.1, read as the reverse complement.
CGCACGTATATCGATGTGTATATAGCTACAGTTGTGATACCGTTTTGCGGTTGCAGATTTTGTCGGAGGTCGGTAAATACGAGTCACCCGTAACGGGATAAATAAAAAGTAAAACAACACGATAATGGGCCTACGTGGCGTATTACGTCGCGACACGGATTTCGTACAAGTGAAAATCGGCTAGCTATTTTGTTATCATTATAACGTTATATTATTACACACGAACTAGGATTTGGATTATGTATACTGTCGTTACACGTTAGATTAGGTTGGCTGTCGTCCGATTCGCTGATCGTTTCGTCGTTATAAAGTATATACCGTCCGAGTAGTTATTAATGGTGTCTTTGTGTATACAGCCCGAAAACCTGCAAACGATTATAAAATATGCGAAAGAAATCATTATTTTTTTCACTCATTCGCGTTTATCCGCTTTACATCCGTTGCTCGGGTAAACACATTTGAGACGTCGTGAAAATTCACACCGACGCGGCTTTGGACTGTATAAAAATAAATTCGTCGTTATACGTGCTCGTTCCCCGTGACGTACGGCTATTAATTATACGGGCAGTATAATTTATATATTGCATTTCACCCGTGCGTGCAAGTCCTCAGATCGTATTTTATTAAAATATACCTATATGGATATACGAGATGCGTGTACACAACATCTTGTGCAGCAGGATGTTAAAGTCGCCTCATGTCCTCTGCAGTATTCGAATATTTTTCTGGAAACGCGTCTTGTATTCAGTGGACAAGTACACAGTATGATAATATTAGGGCTGAGAATTTAATGTCCTAAACCAGGGATTCTCAAACTTTTATAAACACTGTACCCCTTTTTATCAATACATTTTTTTGGGTACCCCTTCTTAGTTACTAAACTAAAATATATATAAAAACATTTGAAGACTTACTTACATGTGGGCTAGACTTGTAACCCTTAAAAAATTTTGATTACCCCCAAAGGGTACGCGTACCACAGTTTGAGAAACACTGTCCTAAACAATTGTAAAAATTAATTTACGCCTTTTAAATTGTCAAAAAATGAAATTCTTTATAACCATTAATTTAATTTATATTAGTATTCTTATATGTATTAAGAACAAACTTTTATATTACATTTTACATTAAAACTAATAGGTAGTTAAAATTACTTTTATAATAAATAATTTTAAATAGTTAATCTGTTAATCTGGGGACATTTTTAATTCAATTATTGGTTTGTAAAATGCACGCAAAATAAAATAAATTGTCAACATATAACATAAAATATTTATCCAAGCACAAAAAACAAACTCTTCTTTCAATATTTTATCCTGAAATTATTTTTATATGGAATATCTCAATTTATAATTTTACGAATTTTATATCCTATTGTATTTTAGGTTCGTTATGTTTATCCTAAATATTTTTTTAATTACTATGGAAAAACGTTAAAATATAGTAAAAATCGTTTACAATTTATTATAAAAACGTTAAAATACATACAAAAACAGAATAATTTTAATAATCATTAAATTTATAATAGTACCAACCTACCGAAATACGTATAACACATTTTTCTGTCCACAGATCAACGTTTTTGTACACCAAAAAAGTTCTGAACCTACATAATAATAATTATACCGAACCTAACCATCTGTCCTAGAACGCTTAAATTAACATTAAAATTATATAAATCAGGGGTGGGCAACTGGTGGCCCACGAACCTATTTTATCTGACTCGCGCTACATTTTAAAATTACATCATACAATTTCAAAGTCATTTGTCTTTACTCCATGACGTCTATGCTAAATTAAAATGCATATATTGAATGACCTTTTTTTTTTGCTCTCTATACTCTGGCCCGCTAAATTTTAATTTTCTAAAAATTGGCCCTCTAATAACTTTCAGTTGCACATTCCTGATATAAATCATGCATCTACGACTGAAGTCTGAACAATTAATCAAAATTATTAAGAATTTGAAGTTGAGTTCAAGTTATACAAATTATACACATATTTACGTCTTACGGTATATTTCACGTCCCCGAAAATAATCTCTATAGCTTAGAAGATAAAAATTAATCGTCATAGTGGAATATCGCATTAGTTTCTTTATAGCTACACTCCGCAGCAGTATATAAATCGTGTCGGACTATTCGGTGTGCTATGTGCGCCTCGGTGGATCTAAGATGGTATAAATACAACCACCATATATATATATTTATACGACGATTCTTCAAGGGCATCTGGTGGATCGACATTCGCAAGTATATAATACTCGTAATAATAATAATAATAATAATAATACAAAAGACCGCGTATTTGTCTCTCTGTTTGTGTCAGATACGCAGACTGGTCAGACGACGATACCAGTTCGGATTGTCTTTCGTGCACGACTTCGGCGGCCGGACAATGCGTCCAAGTCTCGGTTATAAACTACCTACCATTCTCATATTATACATCGCGATCATATAATTATACGCAGAAAAACACAGCAGCAATAAAGCAACACGCCATAATGTTAGCCGTTTATACGCGGTGTATAGATACATGATGTATAAATAGTATAGCTCACAATATTATTTTCCAAAGAAACCCTGTGCAATTCCTCTTCAATAAAATATATAAAAAGGAGCGTTTGCTCGAACCGTTAGTATTATTACGTTCTGTGATGTTATTGATTTGAGTACTTACTCCACATTATACTATATTTTTATATATATATTTTAATGCATTCGATAAACATAAACACAAACCTGCTGGTTTTTGTTTGGTCTCTTATTTTGAAACTTCTTTAAAAATACTTTATACAATTATTCAATTATAAAAACTAGGTACACGTATTCTAATGCATGAAGTTAAAAAAAAAATTAATAATAAAAAATATCCACACTGAACTTCGGCATTGAATTACAAATAAAAATATGCTGTGATTTTTATTTGAATATGCAATGCACTTTTGCTTGTATTATTATTGAACCATGTTGTTTTATAAAAATACAAGCAAATGATTTCATCACCAATAAAATCTTGATATTTGGTTATTAATATAATTGTTATCATAGGAACGTACAAATAAAATCTATAGGTAATATTTTTTAATCACTTTATTATTTATTTAAACAATTTTTACAACAAATAATAGGTATATATTAAGTCATTTGGGAAATTAGCAAAATCGTCAATAGTTTTATCTATATATTTTATAAATAATGCGATCATAATATAATATATGTAATAAGAGGTAACAATTTTAAATTATGGCAGTTGACCACCTTTCCCATTTAGTTCTACAGCACAATTGAGATTTGAGCCGGGGATGTTAATAAACAGCCCCTTTTACTAACCCTCATGTGCGCCGACCACTCGTTATGCCTTTTTCCTTATAAACTCGCACGTGCCAAAAATAAACATTGATAATTTGGATACGCGGTTGATGTTAATAATTATTTGTGAACTTGATTTATTCGATTCATTATATTCGTACACTACGTCGGTAGCTCCAAAATACAAAACAATATCATATGACTAGAATATGTAAATATTTTAAACACATATTATGTGATATTAATTACACAGTTAGTATTACACTTAACACTATTACCTCATCATACAACACAATTGTAGGTACATAATATGTATAATATAATTTACATAAAGTATATATAAATAGTAATATAATATAACTGCATAGTTTATACGCGTGAACAACATCCTGTAAATATTATTTTATACATATACATATTATACAGTCCATACAGTTATCGTGGCCAAAACGACAAGCATTTAAATCGTCCGTTTACAACGTCCTGTATGTTTACGAAATATAATATTATAGTTTCGAATAGTAAAACCCTAAACGTACGTAATAATTTCGCTATTCGTACCTACACATTATTATTATAATATAATAAATAAAATAGTCATAAACGACGCGAAGAGAGATCTCTCGTAAACAATAATAATAATAATATTAGACATTTGAGAAATTCGTTGCTTTTCAAATGATAAAATAGATAGATGACAACGACGACAGCATAATATATATAATAATAATAATATACGTAACACGTCTGTCTTATTTGCGAATTCCACACTTTTCATCCTGTGAGATTTTGGCGCCATTGCCGTTGGCTAATATATATCATATAATATATTATGTAGAGCATGGTTTAACAGCGATGTAGTGATAATTATTCCGAGGTATAGGTTTATTGTATTATATCGTTAATGTTTGACCACGCGTAACCCGCCGTTAAATCTTCGGTAAAATGAAACCATTTTGCTGGAACATCTGCCTGGAAAACAAAAACGATTATAATAAGATAACAGCTATATTTTACATATAATATAAATTATTATAATATATTGTGTGTTATAAATGGCTGTGTATGTGCTCGAAAAGGGGCTCAGTTTCACCAGGTGGTAGAATTAATTTTAATGTATAAACTATTATTAGTTAATAGGTAAATGCTATATCACATATTTTGATTTTAATCTAATTCGTGGATCGTATACAAATGTTTTTAAACTTCTTAAATTTTATATCCCTTAATAAGTTAGTTGTTTATAGCCATTTTTCGATTCCTTTTATGAATGATCCTTTTAATCTTTGTATGTACTTAACTATTGACGTTCCTAAATCCTAATCTCCTGTTTTCAACTAGATTTTAAATCGTTCATAGAAACCTAGAACATTTTTGTCACATATTTTACCTGCACTAAAATTTGCTAAGTATTAAATTTTCCTGCAGAAAACCATTTCATTTATAATTTACTATTATATTAGTAAGTATACAATTAAATTGTTGGTTATCAAATTAAGCATTTTTATGTGTTATACTATTATATTAATGTTTAATTAGAAATGTATTATTTAATTCTTGTATCATGTATACCTAACCTCGTCTATACAGAGTGATTCTTTTTATCAAACAACGCTCATTAATTTAAAAATCTATTCACTTTTTTGCATAATTTAATAAAACATTTTTTCATTACATTTTTTACCATAATTTTTTAAGTTTTTTAATTTTTTGAATGGTAATATACATTTTTAATTTTCATATTCTAAAGCAGAATATTTTTCAGAGTATTTCAATACATAAAAATCGAAATATAAATTTAAAAGTGTTTAAAGTTTTGGTGAGCGAAGTAGTAAACCAACATTTTATGGGGTATCTCCGTAGACCAGCTACTCCATTCCGCTCATCAAAACTTTAAGTACTTGTAAATTATAAACTACTTGTCCAAAACTCAAATTTTATGTATTTGAATACTGCGAATAACATTTTGCTTCAGAAGTTCAGAATATTAAATTTATAATGTATTTTATTCTTGACATTGTTTTGACTAGAAATTATTTAAAAAAATATTTACCAATTTACCTAGTCCAAATAGAATAAGCATAAAAACCCATACTAATGTGTTCGTTTATTTGAATAAAGATCGTCAGTTAATTATTTTTCAATTATTTAGCGAATTATATAATTCAGAGCAGACTCCGTAACATTTTCCCCGTGAGGAAAATGCGTTAACTTGAAACTGAATTTATCGTATTAATATGATACACGTGCGTGTATTTTGGGTATTGTTTGTCGTACATAATACGACGTATAAAAGTAAGCCACCGCACGACTAACAATCACCGACATCAATATAACTTCATAATAAAATAATAATTAACATTTTAAACAGCTGTCGAAGACGTGCACAAGACCAATCGAGCTGTATGATTTGATTAGGATTCGTTACGACGGATATAATATAAGGTGCCGGGTAGGTACCTATCGGGGAGAGGAGGATGTTGGTGCGATGTATACGCGCGCGCCGTTTCAATAAAGGACGAGCACCGATGCAAATAACCGTGAAATCCGCGCGGGCGTACGCGAAAAACGTGGAAATAACAATAAAAATAATGCGAATAAAATATTATTACGACATCTGACTAATTTTCGCACAGTGCTTTTGTGCGGGCGCGAGGTAAAATACGCGGAAACGAATCGGCTTTGCGCGCGGCGCGTTTATATAACAATATATTATACACAACGCAATCATTATGTTATTGAGTTGTATATTATTAATATAATGTGGTATAGTCGTTGTCGTCGTCAGTAGGTACGGTAGTTTTTCTCTTCGAAATAAAATATACGACTATATACGAATAAAAGGGCAAAAATGCTGCCAATATAAATGACGTGTCTTTATATTATGTACCTATTGTGTAAATCGTACGATAATTTTTGTTCATATAAAATTTAAAATAAGAGCTGATAGGTCGCAGGTGTACCTGTACGTAAACTATATCTACACATTATGTACCTACCTAGCCGTTTACTCGACGAATTCCTTAATAATATGTATATTGAGGTGCATTACACGAGAATCCGTTGTATCTGTCCCACACTCGTCATATGAAATATTAATTGTACGTTCCACATTTCACTTACATATATTTTTAATATTATTTAGTGTAAATATTGATCTTATGACCAAGTGTATTCACGTTAAAAATGAAACGTTATCCTTATCCGCTACTGACATTTTTTTTTCGGTATTTTAATTTTAAAACGAGTTATAATAGTATTTTTTAAACTGTTATATTGTATTTAAGCCTACACACATTTTATGTATGACGAATGTAAGATAACTGGCACAACGGGTAGTGAGTACAAATTCACCAAGTCATCAAGATACCACACAATAAATGCGGGCTGTCTAATACTCTAATAGTATTGTCTATTAACTCTTATGACATTACGGCCAGTTTATTCAACAAGTGTAATGTATATAATAATAATAAAAAAATCATTTATATGTAGGTCTATTAATGCCTTAAAAAGCTAACAACTGTCAAAATATGCAAAATACAATACATTTGACTTTGGTAATTTAGATATATTTATTACAATTAATGTGTATGAGGAATTTGAATAACAAATTAGGTGTTTCGGCCCACGGAATATCACAAGGCGTGCCAATTAACACCCTGCACACCTATATGTATAAATATATAATTTACAGTTAAAAAATTACAAAATGTATGTTAAAATAACTGTTTAAGCTCTTGTTGTTATGAAATTCATTTCTAAATCACTTTGCTATGATGTTTTTAATGATAGTGAGTCATTGAAAATATTCAAATTTTTACTAAAGTTCCTATAGATCGAATATTAAATTATAATATTATGTGTGTTTACATCAACTATACCTTTTTTATGGATTAAATAAATCCACTGTTATCTATGAACTATCTTTATAGTCTTTTCTGTCATAAAATATACAAAAATGTATTATATTGATCATAAATACATTTGTCATAGTTCTATAATATGCTACCGTTACGTCCAAAAATGTAACAATATTTCATACAGCTTATTATCATACCGTGTTTTCCTTGATTTCGTATTAAATTGTGATATTCTTAGTACCCAAAATGAAAATAATTACTTTTTTTACGAAAAAAATAAAATAAAAACATATTTTAATTTTAATTCTTAATAATTATGTTGAGGGTAATTTCTTTATATATTTTAATTTGTATATATATGTATATTGTATAATTGGTACATTTTACATTTAAAAATACATACATTTTTAAGAAATGATTTTAAATCATTAAAAAGTATTCAGTTTTTGAATACAACAACCTTAAAATAAATGTCTGATTTTAACTCATTAAATTATATGTGTGCAGTTTTAATCTACTAAAATGTTGTGGTTATCGGATTCGATATTTCTTTTTTTGTTCGACAAAGTATTAAATTTTATCGTATGGTTTGCGACGTTATTATTTACGGTAGTGACCGTCATATTTTATCAAGTGACAATACCTTATATTGTTACAGACGAACCGATGAAATAAGGATGTATTGTTGTCGTAAGGAAATTTAACACATCAGCTTGAATACAAAGTTTATTTTGTACAGGATTCAACATTATTTGCAGTATTTTGCATGTTTATTCTACCGAAATACTGATACAGTAAATATCTCTGGTATCTACTATTATTATTGTTCACATATACACAATCATAATAATATAATATATTATATCGATGTTGATCCAATTTTCGTATCATTTCAGTGAGTCCATATTATATTAAATCTTTAATATATTTTAGACAGCTGAAGTCTATCTGAAGATATAGGTAATACATGACTATGTTTAATGGTTTAAACAATGAATAATAATTAATAACATACTTTAGGTCTGAAGTTATGGTGTGGTAGTGCACTAGTACCGCAGCTAGAAGGACACTAAGGGTCACGCCCTCCCACTATGAAATTTTTTTTTTGAAATCGTTATAATTTAAAGTTATATTATTAATATATTTATAAATTATAAAATTCAAAGTGAATCTTTGATAAATTATTCGTGATTTGTATTCATAAATAGTTAGAAGTAATGATTAAGTATTAATTAAGTATTGATTAAGTATGATGTTAAAATAAATGATCCATATTAAATTAGGTATATTATTTTTTTTTTTTTATAAATACGCGGTGCCGACAAACATTGAATATAATTAATCACAGTATATATAAATAATGGATATAACCGTAATCCCTAAAACATAATGTTATAATTTAAAATATTATAACTTGGAGACTACCTACTGTTTTTTTTTATTTACTGTACATTTAGTATGTACATCGTATGAATATTGAATACTACGAACGAACGACATCGCACAGTTAATTGTTTATAGTAAATTTTTGTACAAACCGTGACCTTTGTTATGTTTTTGATCATTTAAATTTTTTTAGTTGCTTCATAATAATTTCTTTTATTTGTATTTATTCCTTTTATGTAAGGTTAACTATGGCTTGTTTTATATTATACTAGGTATATACTTATACAAGTTCAAAGTTATGGTCTTGTATTCTTTTTATTAATAATATTCGAATAATTAAAAATTAAATGTCATGTTTACAACACAAAGTAATAATATAATTTAATTTATTAAGTTATACATTTAGTAATGGTTCACAATAATGTTAATACATTGTTATGTTAAATGTATTTTTTTAATTATTAACAATATTAACATAATAACTGTACAGTCACAAGAAAAAAAATGATGTTTAATAAATAGTTAATGAACAAAGGGGTAATAAATTAATAGGCGATAAGTACGTATTTTAGCATTACAAAAAATATAGAAAAAAAGCATTTAGTGTCCCTCTCCCAAAAAACAAAACACAAAAAATTCTATCTACAACACTGCAGTGTGGAATTTAATATGATCGTAATGGAAATTAGTCACGATGTACAATATTACGACTATAATAAAATAAATCAAAACGGTTACGATACGTATATTATATCAAAAATTATTATATTTATATATAGTTAATATTTATTTATTTAAACTGGCACCATGCAAATCTTAACGTTGTTTTCAATTACTTATTACTTTCTATTTATCGTCTCATTATTACGGAAAACGTTTGTATTTAATAATGCAACTATTATAATTTAACTAAATCCCAAGACTGTTTAATCTAATATTCTTTTAGCTAGTTTATACGTGAAGTAAAAACACAACATTATCATTAAACATAATGTAATTTGGTTAAATCGTAAATATTTAAGTTAGTTTACCACGCCTTGTGTACATAGATTTTGTTTTTCAAACAAATAACGACTAATAAGTCAGTGGTACTATTACTAACCAGTATGATCTGATTTATTTTAAGAATAATGTTTATACGATTTATGTGTACGATTTAAAGTTTGGTATTTAATTTTTTTTACCCCTTATTGTTAGTTTAGCAAAGATAAAGAAGTGTTAACAATTTTAAAAGTTAAACCAACAATATTATTTATGATTTATATTATATAATAATTAATAATATAATACATAACTTAAGTTGGTAATAACTAATAGCCAATAGGTATATAATATCTTAATGTAATAAATTAACTTGTATGTATTGTTTTATTGCTATAAGCTTTTGCATAATTCAATATTTATAATTTTATACATTTCTTATCAATACATCGAATATTTAATATAATATGACAAATATATCAGCTTTAAAGACCTTGGCATTTCCTTAATAATAAACTCCAAACCTTCAATACACATTTAAATAATATAAAACAAATCTTTAAAACATCTTGGATTTATCAAATTGTAATAAGTAATAACCACGGCCAATGCTTTTCGTCTTATCTATATATCTTTCATTAGATCTACTCTTGATTTTTTTTTAATCAAATAATTTGCCATCTCCATACTTTTCCGATCATAAAATATTATTGGAAGCTGTTCAGTATAAATATTTAGATTTTGTATGTTATCATGGCAATATCATCGTGTTCCTCATATTTCTTATGCTGCAATTTCAGCTTTCGTGCTCTCCACTTCCTTAAATATAATTTTATATAATATACTTCCTATAATGTAATGTTTTTCCAAATAATATTGGTGGTACTATAAATTCCTTAGTAATTTGTTTCTTTTGGCTCCGAAGCGTATATTATCATCAGATCAAATATTACATTTTATGTTTCCACTCATCTAAATAGTTATGCGACGAACTGTCTTATCGTGTATTTATCAAAAAAATACCTATAACATAAACTATTTTAGAAATCAATCATTATTATTTTCAAATTAATTTTAAATTATATTTTACATACCAACTTAGTTAACAATGACTACTAGATATTACTATTGAGTATTAATCTCAATACCTAATCGCAATATTAATCATCATTCTTGTAAATTAAAATTTTTAAATTAAAGCTAATATATTTTTATTTTTTATTCTATTCTGTATACAATTGTGGGAGAAAGGGTTTGACATGTGGTAAAAAAGTCTTATACGGTCATTTGATTGATCACACGGACCTACCAGATTAGGACCATTCCCTCTCGTCTATTTCTAGTCTAAATATCTTAATAGAATTCATGGTCATACGTTGGTGATCTATTGCTTAGTTATCTTTGTTGGATTTTAGTTTATGACAAAATTATGTCACTATGCAAAATAAATACTTGATTTTTAAATTTTATTAATGAAGCGGAAAATGTTTTAAATTAAAAAAACATTTTTAAACTATCTATAATACCCTAAAAAATTAAACAATTAGAATATTCATAAATAATTTTAAGTAAGACCCACGTCTCCAAATTTAAATTATCTAGTATCTAATTATCCCTACTTCAATTTCGATTTAAAAAGATAAAAGTCCATCCCTATATTGGATGGAATATGAACATATTAAATTTTAAATAAAAGAAATCTGTAATTTTTAACAAGATTTCAACTATTTTTGGGCAAACAATTTAGAATCATTTCTCAAAATATGCGTTTATGTAGTTGTATTTATATTAATATTTAAAAAATTAAAAGTTAAGTATATACAGTTTTATATATTTGCATAATCTACATGTAGTCTTGCATTTTGAACCGTAGTTATATTTTCATCATTTTTAACAAACCTTATTGACTATATTACTTTATGTGTTGATTTAATTTACATTTTTAAATGCGGTTATTTTCTAATATTCTGTATTAAGTACATAACGATTAAAAATTGAAGATATGTTTTAAATAAATATTTTATTGATATGTGCGTGATAATACCTAATATATAAACTCATAATAATATATATATAATCTCACCTGATTTGCTGGTCATAATGTGTCTTTTCCAGCCTCTTATCTTTGGCCCTACGATTTTGAAACCAAATCTTCACCTGCGTTTCAGACAGATCTAATGCAGTAGCCAATTCCGATCTCCTGTTCCGGGACACATACTCGTTGTTCCTGTATTCCATTTCCAAACTTAGCGTCTGTTCTGGACTGAAGGTGGTCCTCTGCCGTCGAGGTGCCCGGCCTTCTTTCCGTCGTCTCCTTTCAACTAAAAACCAATTACACGTCATGACACATCGTTAGACATAATTATAGTGATTCTAAATTTCTAAAGCATATTGCATTAGCCGAGAAAACTATGTGCGTATATTATTTCTGTCAATCGAATTTAGCCATTTTCATAGTCTAAACAGCAATTTGACGTTCCACATTCCGTGTTATTGACATTAGTTTATTAGGTACTATTTACTTTTTATTATTATTACATACAATATACTAAAATATACCCGTTTTATACCTATAAATTGTGTTATAATCGAATGTAATAGGTTCACCGTGTTAATGTATTTATTATTATTATTATTATTATTTTTACAAGTAGGCAGTATAGGCAGTTGATTAGGAAACCTACGAAATATTTTCGGCGGCTAAGTATGAGGGTTAATTGTTGTGTTCTAACATTATTACACAGTAAACGGCGTATATTAACTTGTAATATAATAATGACTATGCCAGTCATAGTCAGCCAAGGCAACTATACGACTTCCGAGTATCGTATTCCATATGTTATAAGATGTGATTTAAGAAACTTTAGATGGCATATGGTATACATGTGTATGTCTAATAGGGGTCAATATTAGAAAGATTTCCTTTCTACACTGAGTATTATGTAGTTTTAAGCTACAAAATCTTTAAATACGTCACAAATTTATCGGAATATATGTATACAATTACCATAAGTACCTACGTTTAAACTTAAAACCTAAAAAATACATACGTTTATTTAATAAATATGATTTGTAGGTATTTAAATATTGTTGATAGTTATATTATGTGCATCATTTAGAGTATACTGATATAGGTAATACTTAGTTTTGTATGATTGACCAACAATACAAAATTGATAATCATCTGGTATTCTGAAATTTAATAATTTTAAGAAATGTTTATACTATTCTATCTTTCATATATAAGATACATTAAAAATATACGCCTACCTAAATTATATATATTATCATATGAATTATAAAATAAGGTTTTAACAAATTTTGCAACAATACAACTTGTTTTAATATTGTTGTGAATTGTATTATAATTTATTTACATTTCACATTATTGTGTAACAACCAACGTTACTGATAATTTAGTATGTAATACAGTTCAGATATTTAGTCCAAAGGAGGGGATGTTTTGTGTATTAAAATATCCCCCCTTCTCTCAGAGATATAAATATATAATCCAAAAATGTATTATATGCTAAAGATTCTTTAAGATAGGTTAGAATAGATTATATTTTTCATATATTTTATTTTAAAATACTTATTTTATAATAAATAATCTTTGCTATGCACCTGACACAATTAGTATTTCATTAATCTTTATTATAATAATTAAGATAAATAAGATTTTTCAAAATTTAAGCATACCAACGTTAGTGAAATATAATGTAATCCTTTAAATTTAATAATGATAAAATATTTTAAAAAATATGTAAAGTACTTGAAGTTATTTACTTCTACAGTTTTACAGGAGCAATATTTATACATAAAAAAAAATAATGAATAATTTGTATAACTATGATAATTTGCACGTATCAAATAATATTATTTTAAATATTTTCATGAATTTTGTTAATGTATTTTAAGTGATGTTAAATTATTATATCTCGCTAAAATAATAATAATTCATATTAGTTGTAACTAAAATATCGACAATTTAAAAAGACTTAAAATAGTATAACGTGTAATACTAATTATCTGCAATTTAATATCAGTTGTATTAACTTAAATTAAACAGTTTAATATAACTATTACTTAATATAAGTATTTAATAAAAATATTTAATCGACGTATGTGCTGCATTAACTTGCTACAATACTATAAATCTATAATAGATACATATAACTAATTAAATAATAAGAAATAAATTATTAATTTTTACATACGCTATCAGCTATCAATATTATAATAATATAATATATCTATGTAATTCTTTATATTTTAATATCATGATTTAATTAATAGGTACTTAACCTTTTATAACCAAACAATTCATAAGAAATATTAATATTATTAAATGTATGTAGAACATATTTTTATATTTATAATTTGCACCTAATATGCGTATTGACTGATCCAAAAAGAAATGGTCCATATTTTTGTAATTGGTAAATTATGCATACACATCAAAATAATACCATAATAATTAATTTAGATAATTACGATATGTAACATAATATGTTGATTATAAATCCTCATTAAACTATGCGTCTTAATTTTTAATATAACCCTGGACATATTTTTTGTTTTTTTTTTTCAAATAAGCTAAAGATGATTGACTTCTGTAATGTTATGTTATATACTGGATCAAATATACGTATATAATATTATATTTAATGAAGAATAATAATTATTACACTTGTGTAATACAAAATGCATTTAAAGGGGCAAAACGAGTTCTACCTACAGACACCTACGTCATTTAATGAGCTCTTCGCTTTATAATAATATTAAAAGTGAAGGATAACCTGACTTAATGTATAGCATTTCAGAGATGAAATAAACATTACCGACATTCAGGCTTGTAGAACGTGTCTTCGCAAACCTACCTGAGATGCGCGTTATACTCAAGTAAAGAATAATATACCAAAAAAACTTATCAGCACGAATACTTCACATTAGAAAAGTATCTGCATAGATTTACTAATTCAATTTACAACGCATATTATTATGGTAAATTATGAATATACGTAATATCGTCATGTAGACAACGGCAAATGTCTTCTGGTGTATGAAAACACTGCAATACCCATCATATTTATATTGTATCGTTTTTGTGTACAGTTGACGTTCATAATAATATTAAACTGTTGCAGATATATGCATTCAATGGGACAATATTCTAGAAGGGTAAAAATGGAATTATTCGTTAACAGATTTTTATACATGTACACATTATACGTGTTACACAACAAGTTATGATAAAAATATGTCAGTTAAGTTACATATCACATTATATTATTTAATTCGTATGACAATAAACTATAATAATATTATCATGTTGCGACATTGTATGACAGAATTATTGTGTCTATATACCTTGTATTATATATCAAATAATGAAGTAAATGAACGTGTAAATATCGAGTACCTACCTATATCAAAATTAAATAGGCACTCATAATATTATATGTTCATATGACAAAATAATATGTTCTAAAAGCATTGCATCGTTATGATTATTAATAATACGCTATGTATTAAAATCAGCTTTAATCGCGTTTATCTTATTTGCCTATAAATGTATTTATTTTTATTGGTACACAGAAGACATCATTAATGCATCGATATTATCATTAGGTACATATGATATTATTAATATACACACCGTTTTTTTCTTCAAATTACCATAAATATATATTTATTATTAAAAAAAAAACGTGTAATAAAACATTGTCAAACACATCGATTATGTAGATGATGCCACGGTGTTCATGCAAATATGTTTTTAATATTAAAATTAGAATAGTATTAGTTTCCAGTGTAGTATTTGAATTTTAAATATTATCAATAACTTGATTACAGTCTAAACTGTTATAATGTAGTTATTAAATATAATAATATGTTACAATAATATATTGTTTATCATATAATTCTTCAATATTTCACATAACGTATTATATATTTTAATGGTAATAATTATAGTAATGATTAGTGCGTATAGGGCAAAACAAATTTTTTCCAAGAACATTATTCATAGACCTTTAAATTATAATATTAAAGTGCTTAAAATAAAAGTATATTTACACTACAAGTACACGGATGTAAAATTAAATATTTTGTTGTGTAACTAAAAAAAAAATCCTTAATCTGTCATTTAGGCGTGGACCTTCGAAATTTAATTTATGATACATAAAAGTAGCATAATATTTTGAATTATATTATTACTATTAGTATGTCTTATAGGACATCGGATTTATCGTATTAAATATCAATAAAAACAAATAATAATTCTTCTAAATCTTCTTTATATTTTTTTTCAACCCGACTTCTTTAATTCACGAATATTTAAAAAAAAATAATTGCAAATAATAATTTAATTTTAAATGTACTATATGAACAAATATACATTTATAATATTTATGGTTATTATTATTATTTATGTGGAGGTAAAATGAAGTAAAACTATATTCATGACTACTTACAAATATTATACTTTAGATTTACAGGCTAATAACCACGCAGTTAATGCCTTAAAAAATACAAATATAAAAATAAATTCAAAAAAATATAAAATGTATATTTCAGATTCTAAATGAAACGTTGAATGTACCTATTGATTTTAGCGCTTGTATTTTTTTTACTATATGTATTATGTACATACAATTTAAAGTAAAAACAAATTTTGATTTTCAATTTCAATATATTTTCTAGCAGAAAAATAAATCTAGTTGATACTTTGGAGATCAAGAATAAAAAATTCTCAGTATTTTTCTAAATTATTTTAAAAACAAACAAAAAAAAACGAGAATTTCTACGCAAAACCAGTTTTCAACAAAATCTATTTTTAATGTAACTCATAAACGAATAACTGTAAATACTTGAAATGTTCACAAAATGTTTATAATTAGCATTTTTTATATAGATGATATAATTTTAAAAATATTTTGACTATTTTTGAGCCATTTACATTATATAAGCATTTTACATTTAATTTATATTGATGAACATTTATCGCTTGCTTAAAACGTTTGAACATTTAGTATAAGGATACTCATTGATTATAAATAAAAAAAATAATAAAAAAATAAAATATAAATATTATTTTTTTTTTTATAAATACATTTTAAGTTAATATTTAAATGAAATCAGATATTTAAATATAGGAGGTTGAATTAAATGTTTTCAAAAACATTGCATTTATTATAAATTATAAAATTATGTGTAAGGTATAATTATATAATAGGTATATTATTATTATTTTAAATTAAGAATAAACAATTATAGTTATGTTAATTCAAAAATACTTTTCGTTGACATTCGGTATATTAATATAATATTTAATGTACAATTTGACAATAATATTTTCATAAACACATAAACATTTAAATTAATTTTATGCTATAGCCCATTTAAACTACGAACCTATTTACACAAATTGGTATTGACTCAAAAGTTAATAATAATAATATACCTATGATATTACCATATAAATATATACCTTATACCTAATTTTATAATAATTATATAATAAATGCAATGTTTTTGAAAACATTTAATTCAACCTCCTATATTATTGATAATAAAATAAATTACTATGTTGGCAATTTAAACATATCATGAAATCTACTTAAAGTAATAGTATAGGCTGACAGACTGTCATCGCTCAAAATCATTTTTAAAATGCAATAATTTATCATTACATTCAAATTTAACAAATACATATTATTACAGTAGCTTTCTCGATAACGAAATTTAGTTAACAACTACTGTACAGTAGATTAGTGATACCTATATATACTTTCCCCCTATTTCCATTATGTTCAAAACAATTAGTTGTAACCTAGCTCAAATTATTATGTAATCTATGAAATAACTATATAATTTTTCAATCAACATTATTTATGTTAACTAATACACATGGTTTTTTTATGTAGGACATTCAATGTCTGACAACTGTTGTGTTTTCGACAAAGATGATTACACATAGTTTGAAGTAGTTATACCTGATTATTAGCTATAATAACACTACGAATTTTAGTCGTTGTGATATTTTAGGTGCTTAAATTAATTATTGATTTCATAATCTAACGAAAATTACTTTTATGTTAATGACTTATGAGTAAATATCGAATATTAAAAAAAAAAGTTTTATAAATAAGAAGAATATACCTACAATTTGGATAAAAGAAGTATACTAAACTAAATGTAAACATCCATTTAAATTCACCGTCAATCGATATCGAAAATTAACATGCACTGCCTAATAATTGTGCCGTATGATAATAATATTAAAAATTATAATTTTATTAGAATGTTATGCTTCAAGATCAAGTGTTTCAGATAAGACACTACTTACAGTTTACAATTTTTACATACTAGATTGCTAACATAATAAATTTTAGATAATCACGTTGGACTGTCGTTTACTTAATAATATCATATTATTATCGACAAGATTAATGAATCAGAATGATAGACGTATATTGACACAATGACTATAAGATTTCTATATTCCGCATACGGTAACAATCATATATGATTATGTGAGGTAATTATTTTATTGTGAACATGCAGTGAAATTTTTTTTTTTTAAAACTTTTCAGAAAAACGGTATAAATTATTTTACATTTTTCTATGATTTATCAATTAGGTAAAGAGACATTTTGTGCTTAAAATTTAAAACTTGACGTGTTTTTTTATGAAACTTAAGTGGTGGACTTACGATAAAATAATCACCATATATCTTTTTATATAACATAACTCTTGTATGGAAAGACTTCGGTAATTTTTCAAACCAAATTCATCTGTTTAGTCACACTTATACCAACATTTTTCTAAAAATAAATATATTTTCAATTTTTATCATTATAATGTTTAATTTTTTACTTTTTTAATAACAATAAATGACTTAACCTAATCTTATATGCGTTTTTAATTCTCTTATTTCAAAATAAAATATTTTTTTACATGTAAAAATCAAATTTTGGGGGTCATTTATGAGTAACTTAAGTTAAAATGAACGAAATAAAGTGATACAACACAAGTACACCACAATATATTAATTAGTCCTGGACCTAACTGGTCTGCTGGATTCATTGGCGTACTAACCGGGCGGGAGGTTAGGGATAACCCCCCGAAATTTTTAGAAAAAATTAGTTTTTTATGAGATATATATTTTTGATCATCCAAATTGTTTATTTAAGAACTATAACCACCTCCCCTCTCAAAAATTCATGTTTAAGTACGCCACTAACTGGATGACTAGTTTACACCATTCATTTTAACTTTAAATAATTATAACAGTTGTAACTAATTATGTCCGAAATGTGATTTTTATAAATCGAAAATTTCAAATAATTTTCTGCTTTAGAATACAAAGCTGGAAATGTATGTTGTCATTCAAAAGAGTAAATAACTAAAAATATGATAAAAACAACTGTAGAAATATAATTCAATATATTATTTTGCCATAAAATATATAACACGGTATACCGACATCGTATACCATCATCAAGCGGACATATTATATATACTCACGGAAAGCGGTCAAGCCGGCGGCGAACGTGTGTTCAACGTACGCTGCGGTGGGCCGGACGACCACAACGGTGTGCTGCTGTAGTGACGGGTCCGCGGCGGCTGCAAGCTGCACCGGGACGGACGGCCGTCGCAATCCGTACCACTGTTGCAACGGGACGTCGCCGGCGCGGCCGTGAAGTGGACGACGGGCGTGCTCGGCGGCCGCGGCGGCGTCCGTCTCGTACAACATGGCGAAAAACTTTCTGGGCGAAAGCGGCCTGCGGACGGCCACTCCGGATTCGGTCATGGCGAGGCAACGGCGTCAGTACTCAATATAATATTATGTCTGCAAGTGTGCGCGCGTCCGTAAGGGTCCGAAGGGACTGGACACCGCCGCCGCCACCGCGGCCACGCACGGCAGACGGCACCGACGCGCCGCTGCGGAGGGCGTGTCCCACGCATTTATTGTTATTGTCATTATTAGTGTTTTTAAGGGTTGATACCGTGTAATCCGATCCGCCGCAATGCATTGGGGGAAGGGGTGTATGTCGTCGGCGCGCACGCGCTCTCTCACTCCCCCGCCATCGAAATCCCATGCACGCCCTCCGTTTCCTTAACCACGCGACCATTTAGTCACGTTCCCTCCCCTTTGGTACACTATGCACTGTGCATATCCTACCCCGCTGCTGCAGGTGTGGTAAACTGTTTCTTATTTACGTAATAATTTATGTTATTTGGTCGTTGACATAATAATATCACTTAATAGGTTTATGCACCGTATAAACACTTATTCTTCAATACTAATAGATAATACGCGTGTAATATTTGTCGACATCTGCAATAAGGTGACTATACTGGCTATCATTCCAGTATTTAGTGTCGTGTGAATTTTTTTAAAAAATAATACAATTATTATCTACGTCACTTTAAAGTCAAATGACATATATTACGGAATATGGAATTAAAATAGTTAAGATTATGCTGCTTCAATACTAAAAGAACATAATCTCGTCAGTCGTTACAGTAATTATTATTTATGATTTGCGATTCACATTACTAGTTTAGACAGTACTAGACCATTTTTGTCTACGTGTGATAATAAAATAATCTCATCATATAGAAGTGCAAACATTTCGAGATGACTGATATGAAAGGTACGTGATTTTTATACCAAGAAGGGGTGGTTTAATAATAAGGATAGTAATTATAATATATATCATTATTTTATGGCGAATTATGGTTAGGTAAATAATTCTGTATAATATTATTTACGATCTTTCACCCATAAACGATTAACATTTAGGAAACAGAACTGTTAAAGCTATGCTCGATTGTTATATTTATATTATATTTATATTTTATTACACATACAAAATATAAAGTAAATAATGATACTACATATATATATACATACAATTCACTGAATGACAACACCGTCGTATATTAAAATTATAAATAACACTTTTGTGTTTAGAAGTAATGCGATTAACTGCTATTGTCCGAAGCTAGAACAGTTGTGTTTTGAGCCCGAGAGTTCTTGATAGCCAAGTACACGGAAAACAACAGGTGTAAAGATTCAACTTTTGTGTCGGTTTTTGGGATTCCGAAGTAATCTGAAACAAATTTCAATCGCACGATTTAGTTGATGCGTACAGTTGTTTGAATTCTACGAAATCACAATAATACCGATCGAAGAAGTAGAAAATAAACAATTAAAAAGTCATGTTGAACTTAATAGGTTACCAATTATATACTTATTTTTCCGACGGGAATCGGAATCTATTGCTTTAATAATATATACTAGTTTCTTTACAAATTAAGTCAACAAACATCGGTAATATACTAGGTACACGGCTAGCGATTACACACGTGACATCTTGAAAGTGATAAATCTTCATTTTTATTACAATATTATATAGTATATAATTATTTAATAATTATATAAATTGTTTACTGACAATTTTTTTTTGCTGTCCATCAATCAGAATAGTATACTATTTTACTGAAGTGGGTGGAAATTAAATAAAATCGATAGTTCCTTTTAATATATTATTATAAAGTATTTATATTGTTTTATAAGTTACTACTCTTACACAATATGTAGCTGATATTATTGTACCTATTATAAATTATAAAACTACACACTTAATATTATTAAAATAATTTTAAAGTTAAAACGATACCTGTTTTCTATTCACTGTACACACAAATAAAAAAGAAACATGATATTTATGTTTGCATGTCTAGTACGTTATACTAGATATCACACGTCCTCATATTTATATATTTATGCACATAAAATATATAATACTCGTACTTCTCCATTATCATAAAAATATATACATATGTATAATACTATAATGTAATATTTAAAACATCTTATTTATTGATCGATTATACATTTTAATGGAATTTTATTTGAGTCTTACAAATATTATTTACGCGTCCCAATACAATATTTTTAAGGATTCGATGTAATATAATATATAACTATTATAGTATTATAATACACTATTAAGCATTTAAACTACATGCATAACAATATTTTTTTTGCCTTAAAAATAAAATCAATATACGTACCACAGACTTCATCAATAAGAGTCAATAAATCTGCATTTTCGAAATCCGGCATGCTCTTCTGATTGCTGTCACCCATCCATGGTTCCATTATTGTTTCTACGTCTGGCATTTTTCTGTTGACGCACAAAATATCAGTATACACTAAGGAATATGTCGTGATATAATATAATATACAAATTAAGAATTTCGTATATTATATTATATATAGTCGTATAAAGTATATTTATCACTTTATCAGTACTTACTTGGAATAAAAAAAAGCGGAAGTCTTTCCGCGATTCAATTCATTTATGTCACGTATCCACTGATCGATGACTTTTGGATTTTTTTCAGCGCTTTCCAATTTTTTCACCACCTTTAACAAACCCTCAAGTACTATAGCTACTATTATTATTATAAAACAGTAACTTTTTCATTATTTCACACTAATCGCGGTATATAACTTACAAGATGGAATCATTACAACCACTTTAATATTCGTAATTAATTTTGTACTTATTCGTTTAATATATCATTTATAGAGTGATCTATTCAATTATATAATATAACTTATCTAATTTTCTAAGTCAATTCTCGTAGGGTTTTAAAAATGTTTTTAAAAATTTTTAAGTACAATATAATACATCATTTTTAATTAACAAAATTAACTTTAATTTTTATTCAGTCATTTATTTTTAGGTTTTATAATGTTATACGAAGAACAAGCTATTATATTTTGATGTAAATACAATTATCAAATATTGAATAAATAGTCTTATTAATATACATTTATATTTTTAGACAAGTGCAGTTGAAAATGGCAAAGGGTATATTGCTGTGTTAATAATTAGCCGCCCACCCACTCACCAACGACTTGGATGATGATGAACTTGACGCCCGGAGTTGTAGATTAAGCAGACACGGGTCACTTTGGTTTAAGCATGGCTCGTCCAAGTACTCTAGACCAAGGCCCGCCTGTATAGATGGATCGGGTGCAATCACTTTGATAAACGCATCCGCATCACCAACGGCTGGCAAGTAATCCGGTATGAACGGCTGCAACTTAAACTCGAGTTTCGTCTTCTGAGGATAGTACCTACAACGGAACACGTCTACGAACATATTACGAGTATACTACCCAAAATGTATGGCGATGAATGATGATGTCTTACCGAGCTTGTCCTCGACTATAATAATATATTAATTGAATATACTTAATGTATATTTTTGTAGTTCTTTGATTTTTTAAATATTTATATAAATCAGCTTTTTAAATTAGGTGTCTTAGTTGTTTTGACACGCTGAGTTTAAAAATCAAAATTTCATAACATAATAATTATGGCTTCTTAATAACGTAATCATTTTTTTAAATCATTTTTCTATAAAAAAAATAGTAATAATAAAAAAGTTATTGTCGGGGACAAACGTGTCTAGACACTCATCAATTAATATAAGAGTTAATCACAATATTATATAATGTATTGAGGATTCGATACAGACTGTTTTTAAGAAGTTCAATTTAAGCAATTTCTCAAGTGTGTGCGTGCAAGTCATGCGAATGTGCGCTCGTAACAATAAGTGACTATTGTCGTGTGACTGGTGTATAAAAGAGATAATCACAATTGTGAACTAATATAGTCACTGCCACCATATTGTAATTAACGAGTATCTAATATTTTTCACTAAAAGTTAAGTAAAATAATGTGATAAAAAATCTAAAAACATAATTAATTCAGTGTGAAACTATTACTTGAGATCAATTACCCAACCTATTTATTTTTTTCTTCAATTTTGTTCATTTGATGCCCACCACATATATTTCTCGTATTTTCAATGTGTTAACCGTCTTTTATACAATTTTTCTTTTATAATGCAAATAAAAAAGGTACGAAAAACCGCGGTATTAAACATAATTAATAATAATAATAATAATAATAACAACACAATAAATACAAAAATTTGATCTATCGCCATATCAGTTTATTTAGCGAAGTGAATTAAACGGACGCGATCCGTTTGAGGAAATAATGAAAGCTATCCAAATTTTGGCCACCTGCATAAGTTTATCTATTTTTATTTTTATTTTATACAATATTATTCATATATATAATTTTTCATACTTTTGTATTTATTGTGTTTTTTAGTGTTGCGGTTTTTCTTACCTTTTCTTATCTGGAGTATAAAAGAAAAATTGTATAAAAGATTATTAGCACATTGAAAATACGAGAAATATAAGTGGTGGGCATCAACTAAACCAGTAGGTACCAAATTAAATTTAAAGATTTTTACATTACATACTAGTTTTAAGTATACGATGGACAAAACTTTTTTCTTTAGAAAAAATGGTCGAATCGAATGCTCTTAAATAATATGCTATATGACCACAATATTGTTATAATGATCTTACATAATTTTTAATGATGTACTTACATTGATATGTATTTAAATACGTCTTTAATGTCTTGGGACAAGTGTAGAAGATCGACGTCTTTATTGTAGTCCCTAGTATACAGTATACATTTATTTATATTGAAACATATTTAAAATTAACAATATTATATTAAAATTACAAATTATTATTTTTTTTTTAAAAGGATGTAGTGGATATACTATTATAAAATCATATATTTATTATTGTATTTGCATTTAAATAAATATGATTTGTTGGCATATGTTATATTATGTACATGTATTTCAATAGTATTGTGAAATCATCAAATTATTTACCACATTAGAAAATTAAATGCATTATTCATTAAATGCATTCTGAACATCTGGCAATGTGATTATGAATGAGACCCGTTAATTGGGTCTTAGCTGAGACGTTTACGAATAAATGAAAAAAAAATCACTTTAATACGACTTTAAGGTAAAATGTTTAACGAGTAGGTAAGTCCACGAATATTATACTTTATATAAATATATATATGAATAATGTATATACTATGTATACATATTATATTTATATATATGGCATTATAAACCTTCAGCAGACAGCAATATTGAAAAACGTGTTACACCATTTCTGTTCGCGAGTATTTCGTAATTATTAAAGAATGTATTTCAGAAAAAAAATAATCACGATTATTTCGTTCAAATTAGAATATTATTAACATTTAATACAGATATAATAAAGTCTATAAAAATTAATCACATTGGATTTTACCTTTGAGCTTCGTGCACGTCAAAACTGTCCGGATCTTCTTTCACGGCCGCGTCCACTTCTTCGTAATCTACCGCTCGGAGTCTAGACCTGGACCTCCGACCTGAACCGCTGGACATCTTTTTAAATAAAATATATGATATATTATCTAAATAATATATGTATTAATAAATTTGTTATTATAAATTCAATCATTGTAAAATAATAATAATAATGACCAAGTTAAAAGGAAGCGGGAAAAATCAAAATTTTATCATAACATTTTTAGCAAATATGTAAATATTTGTAGGTAATATAATACTTTATAATTTATTTTGAGCTTAATCAATTACATTGTAATATTATTAAACAATACTAAAATATGATTAATAATGTATAGTAAAACTACCGACATAGTAGTTGTTAGTTATACAATTCTTAGTTTAATAATCTAGAACATCCTCTGGATCTACCTATTATAACAATGGTTAAAATAGCATAAACTTCATTAACGCAGAATAGTATTACAAGAGTTGATAACAATAACTAAAACCTGCAGGAGAAAATTTTTGAAAAGTTATGATCGGATCTTACTAAGGATTTGAAAGCTTGATATTACAAGTGTATTGTGTAGTATCAATAGTATAATACATTATAATACTTGTTACACGCCAACACTTACTACATATAATTTATTATAATATTATTAATATTCAATGATACTACGTAGGTAATTAAAATAATTATTTTTGTTTCAATATGTTATCTATAGGCTATAACCAAGTAGGACATAGGCTGTATCACTAAAAAAACAAAAATGCCAAGGGAATTCTTTTAATATCTATAAAATTCTTCTTCCTCTCATTGTTGGATCACCTAACATAATATAATTATTTTTAACTTATACCAAAAGCTTTCGCTGTTTTGCACTGGGTGTCCTCAAATCTCTGCTGCTGTCGTTGTCGATACTGCTATCCGATGACTCACTGTCGACATCCTCGGCATCCTTGACGTCGATCTCTTCGTCATACATTGCACTACACAGAGGATATATTTTTGGACACAAATATTTTAATACAGATTATGACGCGTATTCTTTACGATAGAGAGACATAAAATTATTTAATATTAAATATTTATATCGATGTATCTCTTCACGCGAAGGCTATAATATGATATAGTAGGTATACACATTATACACGATTTATACCTGATAACTACTGTTTTGGTTAATAGCGCCTGGTGTTGCCGTTGGTAACTTAGGTACCAGCTGTTGTACTTACGCTGCAGTGGTCGACGATTGATTTTTTTGAATTTGCAAGGCGCGCTACTGAATAGCGCTCTATGTTATATTATATACAGTAATACAATATATTGGTATATAACTACGTAAACAAAACAATAATACATATTATATCAAATCAACAAGTTAAATTATATGCAAACATTTTAACGGTGGTTTTAATCATATACATTTTAATAGAAAGGTAGTGTGAGGGATTTGTTATTTGAATTAAACTGAAATAATAATTCAATTTACAATAAACTATTCTAGAAAATAAATCTGTGGCATGGTGCAAGAAGAGCCAATGTTAAAAAAAGAACATTATAGTGGGAAATTTAGTTGTAAAATGGGGCAATTTAAAAAAAAAATAATCAAAACAATAGTTATGGATTTTATGTTAAGGTTTTGGAATTACCATGACTAAATTTGTTTTCCATACTTAATTTAATAAAATATCTTGATGATTATTACTACCTTCCATAGGTTAAAAACTAAAAATTAAAATACACAATTTTAATAATTATTATAAACATATTATCTTTTTTTTTTTATTAAAATCTAATAATATAATAGAATTTCACATAATATCAGTAACTAATAATATCATAAACTTTATTGATTGATTTCAGAACGCAAATGTGATAGCTATAAAATAATATTATACAAGACTGGAAATGTTGAAATACACACATTATATTTACGTATATATAGGTACCTACTAGTATAGGTCTATCGAGTATCGACTTTTATCAAAATGGCTAATATATATATCAAGTTGGTCATACTGCATCAGAGAAATTGGCTGTTTTAACTTTTAACGCTCTAAGTTATCAAATAATATAATCAAATATTATAATGACATAAGTCAAATAATCTCAAATTAGTCCAAATGTGACCTTCTTCCACTGTCACAGAAATATTATGTGTAAAAAATATATATACGAAAATATAATATGTTTATGTAACTTACATAAAAATAAATACATATCTCATATATATATTATCAAAATGTTTTAAATTGTAAAAACATTTAAGACTTATAAAGATGAAGCATCAATGTTTTTATTGTTTTTAATACAAATAAATCATAACTAAAGCCACATATATCTATTATGTTATTTATAAGTTATAATTTTTTTCTCCTTCTAAATTGAGCCGAGTTATTTCATTGTTACTATTTATAATCATAATAATAATAATTTATAATTATTGATTAGCGATTCCCAATAAGTCTTTGACGTCTTTATACGTATTACCTAGGTATATTGTTTTTCTTCTATTTATTGAAAAATGGTTTAACAATTTTTCAAAACTTTTTAACGTTACTCTTACTTGTCTTATTCTCCACTATTTTTATTATTATTACCTAGTATACTACGCTGTTGAAGTGGACAGTTGTCCGTAAAATAAAATAAAATAAAATAAAAATAATATAATAAGTTATAAGTTATTATCTTCAATCACGGCGGTTTTCTATTGATTTTATTTTTATTTTACAGGATGAATTATACATGGCTGTAATAGCTTATTGAATATTATTAATAGGTATTATAATTTACCTATGTTATTATATTAGATACTTAGATATGACGCCGTCGTTCGTTGCATTGATTGCAAGTCGATAACGGATTTTTTCCGCTTATCCAGCAAACTTATCAATTATCTGTACCGCACTGGTGAATCGAAAAAACGTATTCTCAAACTATACTCGTATACAGCCGGAAAAAACAGACGTACAGATTATATTCGGTTTGTACTGTTTGTGAGGAAATGGGATTAAGGAAATAAAATGTATAATATTCAATGTTTAAAGTAGCGTCGATACAGCAGCTCTACAAGAGAAAGTCATAATAACGTTTTTAATATCGTTTTACAGATAATAACTTATCATGGATTATATAAACAAACCACTAAACTGTAAACTATCAAACAAACCCCAAAAATATATAAAATAATTTAAATTATATACACGTCATGGAAAATTAACTACCAATACCGAAACAGGTTCAATAGTATGTAATTGTATAATGTATATTCTATTATTTTCTTATCGGATATATGCATTTTATGTAAAAATTATTCTTAATTTTTGTTAAATGCTTATCAATAACTATTATCTTGTTCATATGTTTAGGATGGTTTCTATTAGTTTGTAAATAACTATGAATGCAGAATGATTAATAAATGGTTTCATATTTTTAACAATGCAAATTTTTATAATTTTTAATGTTTAACAGTTTAACAAATGAATTATAAAATAAATACTATTTACTATTAAGTTATTAATACTATAATATAAAATAAAAAGCATTAAAATACATTAAAAACCTTTAGTTATACAAAAATAATAATATAAAAGATTATACAATTAAATAATAATAATAATAATAATATTTAAAATGTAAATGCATTCAATTATTTAAATCTAAGTTTGTTATTCAAATTATATTTTAATAAAAATATAGATCTACAAAACTTATTCATAAATATTTAAATATTATATCATTGGTACTGACGAAAATTGGCAAAACTGAATAGGTACATTAGAAAAATAATAGAACTAATCTTTTTAAAATGTATTATAATATTATAATATTATAAGTTTAATTCTTATTAAATGAAGTTTTAAAATACTAGAATTAGGTGATAAATAATCTTCAAATTATGAACCTCTAATTATTTTAATTCAAGAACAGTTTTTATTTTATTGTTATTATATTTTATAATTATATATTTTATTATATATTATATAATAATATATATATATTATATATTATATATTTAATATTGTATATTGTTATTTATTATTGAGTTCCAGTGTAA
Source organism: Rhopalosiphum padi (assembly GCF_020882245.1). Taxonomy (NCBI): domain Eukaryota; kingdom Metazoa; phylum Arthropoda; class Insecta; order Hemiptera; family Aphididae; genus Rhopalosiphum; species Rhopalosiphum padi. The sequence continues at coordinate 916,081 of NC_083598.1, read as the reverse complement.
CATTTAATAGGAACATACAATACATGATACATATAGCACATATGTATATTTGGTAGTAAAATAAAAATACTCGAGGAGTAAAATAAAAACTTATTAAAATTAATAAAATTGTATCAATACTGTCAAGCACGTGCAGCGTTATGCTATTTATGTTGCATTATCTGTGGTAAAAGGATACCTAACATTAGTAGCTAAGAAACTACTAAACTCTAAAAATTTCTATATCCATGTAAAAATAAATATAAAAACGATTAAAATAATATAATTATTATTAAATTAGTATGGTGTATTATTTTTATTATTTTACAATTTATAAAAATGGTAGTAACATTATATTAATATAACTAATAAATATTGTATTATTGGTCGTTACATTAATTATTAAAATTAAATTGTGTGTTTAATTAAAATTTTACTCCTTTAAAATTGTTGATGTCTATTAATATAAATGTTTTCATTCAACAAAAACTGAAGATAATAACAATGAATGCAGTGTTATAATTTTGATAAAAACACATAATCGTTCAATTCTTTACGAAATCAAATATAAATTAATAATATGACAATTGAAATATCTAAAGTATAAAATATTATATTTATTTATATATTATAAAACATTAATGAATACATCTTATATTTTCAATATTCCATGTCAATATATAATTATTATAAATGTATGAAATGAACGTAACAACTAAAACAATTAATAGTTAAAATTAAACAAAAATATCAACGTTAAAAATTTTTTATTATAGTAATGGGTGTTCATAAATAAATAAATAACTAAAAAGTAATATATTAATAAATTTTACAAATTTTCAATGGATATTTCGATAGGTTGAGCAAGTGATAAAAAATAATTTTAATGTATTGTATATACTTCAATAAATGCATATTATTATGCGATTTATGCCTTTGTATTCTAATAGGCACAATGAATTGCCTATACAATACTCCTACGAGATTAAAAAACTGGAAGCACCTATTATTTATTTTTAGTGCCGTATTTGGTATAAAATACAATCTACATTTTTTTATAATTACAACGTTATCAAAAAAGATATTTCAACCTTTTTATTAAATATTTTACTATTTGATGCGAGTGTATACTTCTCTATACTACTTGAATATTAAATGATTATAATATTAATATGTTTGGAAGTTTGACTTAGTTGTAAAAGAAAGTTTAGTAAAAAGTGAACAATTGCCGTCCTATAATTATACAATATAATATATCATAAACAGATTAGATATTATTATATTAAATAAAAACAACTCGAAAACGTTTTATAATAAATTATTTTGTCTAATATTTAGTGTAAATAATTAAGAAATTCAAAATATTATATAAAGAAATATCTATTTTTTTAAACTTAATTAATGAAACATACAATTCGTAATTAAGTATTACAATAAGCATGCGTGGTCAATGCTAATACATTAATTGCGAACTGGACATATTACATGAAAAATCAGCCACCCAATAATGGCTACATTGAATAAGAAAGTAAAAAAACTTAATACATTTATCTACTTTTCACACAAAAATTCAATTATAACGCTGAAAAAAATCTACAAAACCCTTTAGACCCCATGTCTTGGTCAAACAAAAGGAAAGTAATAATAAATCATGGAAATATGTATTTTATTTTTCACCTTAAAAAGAGATATAATACCATTTATAAAAAGTCTAAATAATCAAATTATACTCCAGCTCTCGTTATTAGAGATTTGACCAATTTTTTTTTCTGAGTATACTACAAAAAAAAAAAACGAATAATTCTAAAATATATTCGTAAACCACTCCATAATTTTTTTTTAAATACTACAAACTTACAACAAAAACAAAATTTATTAATCCTCTATAAATCATTATTTATGTTTGTCTGGATTTTAAACAAATGATATTCAACTGTTAGGTGCAGCCAAAAAATCTAATACTAACAAAAGACAAATTTTCCATTACATAATTCTCCGTTTAATCAAAAATGCCCTATTCTATATTTCAAACCACACCTAACAAATTTAAAATAAAGTAGAATAAGCTGCCAAAATTAAGTATAAACGTTTCCGCTTCAAACTCATGAGTCATAAATCACTTAAATCCACTAGTTTCTGCAATTAATTTGACACAATTTTTGACAATCCTCCACGCAGACAGAAAATAAAAATAAAATATATTTTTGATTATTTTTTAGGGCATAAAATCCTGTTTCCAATTATTAATATATGAATGATTTTTTCAGGATAATTTTGTCGTGATTATTATCATAATAATAGTTATGCGGTTATTAATATTCACGTTATGACAGAAAAGGGGAACCCATAAGAAACCGCATTGTATCTACAAGCCGCAGTTCAACTGCTCAAACCAGAAACTTAAATGATAAAATACATAAACATGAACTACTTATTGAGGTACCCACGCTAATGATCTTGTAACAATAATAATAATTATTGATATGTCAACAACGACAAAGAATAAAAAAAGATAAATTACTTATTGATTGATGTGGGCACCTATAATAATCATTTCCAATAACTGTAAGGTTTTTATCAGGCATTTATATGAATCTTATGTACAGGTACTCGCATAGTTTTTTTAAACTTAATAATAAAATAATAATATTTAAACAATCATAATAAAACAATAGGTACGTCATCTTAAATTACAATTGTTTCCTCGTTTTTTTTTTACTCATGTAGATGTATTCAAATGTGTGAAAATAAGTTTTAATGTTTGTAATCAGAATTAACATTTTTTTTATTAAGTTTTTTTAACACGTGTTATTAATATTAATTTGCTGTTATTATGAAAGTTTAGTCATTTTATTGATGTATAATATCTGCCTCTGTGCCTTACTCTAAACAAGTAAGACTACGTGTAAATTAGATTATCAGTCCTGCAAAAATATGCTACAACAGTGATTTTTTTATACATGCTTATTTTTATCACTTATTTGTAAATGCACCTATAAAGGAACATAAATTAAAAACAATAAACAATATCATAAAATAGAATATTGTGATAGTATCTCGTGAAGAGTCGGGTATGTTTCTTTTTAATATATTTTATTGGTACCCTTGTTGAAAAAAGCTTAGAAAAAAAAAATTCTATATTGTAAAATGTATGAAATAACTGTTTAAGTAATTAAATAATACTCATATTTATGCTACTTTTTTTTTTATTTAATTTTTTTTTCATAACATCGCGTATTATGTACATGTTAATATGCATCAAGAAGTTAATGGATGCCGTACTAGACAATACAATAACTTATTTATTCAAATTTTTTTTTATTAATTTAAGTGATTAAACCTAATTTATGATCCAAAATGACCGAAATAATAATATTTAGAATATATAAGATATACATGTCTGAGAAATATTTGAAGATATTGTAAATACAAAATTCTTAATTGTTATCTTTTACTAATATCGAGCAACACTTCAATTTTGTTGGTGTAACAAATGATAAAAAGCTAATAAATAATTTAATATTAAAATAGTAGCTTATTTTCATAAAATTGTTACTTTATGAAAATAGGCTGGACTTTTTTTTTTATTATAAACTTACAGTTATTTAAACTGAATAAAAAAATCAAATATGAAGCTAAAAATCTAACATACACATTTTAGAAGTTACTAAAATATAATTCATTATACTTTAATTATTTTGAGATAACTAAGACATTATTAAGTATGGAAAAAATATTATTTAAAAGATATTAGTATGAGAATTGTCGTGTATTCGTTTAATGCAGAAAAGTAAATTTTCACAATAGTAGATAAATAGAAAAAGAAACGCATTGGCCAAGTAAGAAATATAGAAGGATTAAACAATAACGTTCGCAGAAAAGGTTAGAATTAAAATGTCAAATGTATTTATTATTTTATAAAATTAACTCCACTTCATGTTAGTCTGACAACTTTATAAAAAGTCCAATAAATTTAATTTGAACCAAATAATTTTGTGTAAATAATATAAAATAAACTAAACATCTTGCATTTAATATAGGTATTCGTTATACCGAAGGAATAACATTTCTAATTTTTCTAATAAATTAATTAATAGTAAAATGGATATACTAGGTATATAATAAAATATGGATGTAGAATAGGTATTTAAAAAATAAATATATCATTTTTATAATGATATTAAAATGAGACTTTTCATTTGCATACAGAAACAATAAGGGCAAAAAATCTATCATAAGTGTATCGGGTTTTTAACTATTATTAAATCATAACCTGATGATAACTCTAATTGAAAACTAAAATCAAATTAAGAATGCATAAACACCATACTATGATAATTATTAATTATTAATCTAATCCTAATAAGATATGGGATATGCATATTTTTAATGAAGTTATGCATTATATTATATATATTTGCCCTATAGCTAAATCAATTATCTACATATGTAAATGAAATTTTTTAAATACTTCATATTTGCTTTGATTTATAAAATGAAATTATTAAATTGGACGCAAAAAGTAGGGAATTCATTTGGACTTTTGACTAGGTATACAATAACTATGTACCTACTAATAAAACACACATTGTATAATTTAGCTTAATCATTACTATGGTAAAAATAATACTATAGGTATATTTCACATTAAAAAAGTTTTAATCATAATTATATAATAAATTAAGTATAGGTATCCTAATGATGTTTACCAAATATTTCACATAAACCATAACTGTATTGCGCTGGCGAGTGTTAGATTAGCATTACAAAACAGGTTTGCCGCATGTTTTCTTAAAAAAAACATTTATGAATAGAAAGATTAAACAAAACTAGCAAAAATACAGTGTAATAACTCAACTAATATATACAACTAGACGGAGTCTTATAATAAACACATAATTATTTTTTTTCAAGCTGCATTGTTATAAAAATCGTGTATACAAAAATAATAAATATCTATTATTAATATTAACACCTAATAAAATGATGGCATTTTATAAAGTGTGTCATTTCGATTTGCTGTTATAGATTTTTCAAGACATACTACACCTATAGGTACTTCAATTGTTACAAATATAGACGCTTCTAATATGGCCGAATGGCGAGTAGTATGATAATAGTAAAACTGTAATGTCATCTTGCGCCAATAAATATCTAAGTAGAGTATCAATGTTTTTGAGTTTGGCTGCTTTCTTTTTATATACTCCTTATAAATTGTTCTATCTAAACGGTAAGTATTTAATTGAAAGCTAGAGGGCTAAATTATTTTTCTTTTATATTAAAAAGCTGTATTATTCCTACTTAATGAAGAATAAAACTATAATACACAATTTTAAATTTTAATGTGTTTGATTTTCTTGGATCTGCTTTATGTTCCGGTTATTATAAATTATAATTTTAATTATAAACTTCAGCATACAAGAAATATAAATTGTATAAGAAAATTCTTCTAATATTTATGAAATATTTAAATTTTAGTTTCTCCAATCATCTTTTATTTAAAATAATAATATCAAAAATACAATAATTACCGACGTTCAACAATTTAAATACCTACAATTAATATTGACACCTAGCAATTATACACTTATATTTAAACTTAAAATATTAGTTATCAACATAGTATAAATGGAAAAATGAACAATTTTATAACCTAAATACCTAATAGTTTAATATCGGTTAAACAATAATTTTATTTCTTTATATCATTCTGTGATATGTACATTTCATATTTGTTTTATATATATTTATTATATATACTATATACATAATATATTATTGTAAATCAAGTAATCATATATAATTATTTGGAAATTTCAAAATATTAGGATCTTTATTTTGCGTATTGTATCTATATATACCATATTAGTTTAAAATAAAAATGTATAGTTAGTAGTGTAGTACTGTAGAGTACACTTTGGTTTGGGTGTATGGTAATCAATTAATTTAATTTTAAAATCGATCGTATCTGCAAATATACGGGTTTTCACGCCTAAACCTGAAATCTTGTAGTACCTTAGTAGTTAATACCTATACCTAGTTAAAAATTCCGATAAAAGTTTCTGCTTGTTTTTAAACTATCTATATAGTATGTGTAGCTAGCCCACAAGTCCCACACATTATACAGTTTACACGCCCTATTTTAGTCGTGTATATCGAAAGCGCTCATTTTAATCCGGTTTCTCGGTGCGTACAACAATAGTAACCATTATCATGATTATCAACACACCAATGCCACACTTTACCACGGCAACGTATATCAGGATAAATGGAATTCTTATGGCACGATTTCTGATAAAAAAATAATATAGATATAGGTATATCAAATTTGACAAAATCTTTCGAAGCTGAAGTTCACTAAAGTGTTGTCTCTCTGCAGTGTTTGCCATTTTGGGTACCCGCAAATTTTTTTTTTTTTTTTATAATTTTTCTTGATTAACATCAACAACAATGGTTATTAATTATACCGAGTTAAAGTATATCTAATTTATAATACGATTTTACATTTTTGAATCAAGTTTCTTTTATTTATGAATTTAGAAATTAGTTTATTTGTATCTGTGTTAGGCTCGAGTGCTGCTCTTTATAGAGTTGAAAATGCCGAAGTTAAAGAGTACATATTATGTATACTGTTGATATTCTGTGAATATATGTTTTTTATTTAGTTCTGTTCTGCAAGTAATGCAAAATGGTTTTTCGTCCGTTGCCATAAGGTTAGGTATCCGTGCGTTAGTTTGGTATGGCCGATGCGGAGTCTGTTGATTATAACTTTTTCTCTTCTGTTCAACGCATGATTAGGTCAATCATAGATGGTGTTTCGAAAATTTTTTATTCATAATGATTCAAGCTAGGTATTATTATTTATTATATGCACTGTACATAATAGACAGTTTCGATCGGAAATTAGATGTTTAATTTTTTTTTTTAATAATATCATCTGGCAGAAAGTAATAATATAGACAAGGTTGATTAATTCTTATTATTAATATTCGTATGTTTATAAATTATTATATACATAGTATATATTATGTATTGCTCGGAATTCCTATATTAAATGATTAAATTGAACAATATTTTAACAATTTATTATTTACAGAAAGTATATAAAAAATAATCAAAGTTGTCCTTGACATTTTATTCAGTATTCGCAGCTTGTACGAGTAACTATATAATAAAAGATACCCATTATGTATATTTAAATTATTCTATACATCTGCATAAATAAAACAATACAATATACAATTTATTGTTTTTTTACGTCACATATAATTTAAACATAAAAAATTAATTAATCAACTCAAATTAATGTCATCTATAATTTTATCAAATTAATTTTACTAGCATTTGAATAGTGTTTTAATTATATTTCTCTACTAACTTCATTGTATGTAATTTAGGTAAAATAATATAAATATTAAAAAGCAATGTATGCAAACATGACATTTAAATCCATAAAATTCTCAAAATTGTAAACATTAAATGCATAATTATCATTCTTTTATGGATAATGATAGTAAAATTGATGAGTTTCTAATAAAATCAATTCGTGAGCGATCTCTTTAAAAATACATTAGCTGTGTAGCCTGTGTCTAAAGTAGTTAAATCTTTAGCTTAATTATATGGACAAAAGGCTATAAAAAAAAAAAACCAAGTGATGTATACTAACCAACTATACGCTAAATAACAATATATCTAATACTACTTATATACCAGTCAATCAACATTCTATTTAAAATTATAAATAATTACAAGTCTGTAGTTAGATCGTGTAGCTAATGCATATATAACGGAAGTAATTTCATATTTAGAAGTGTATATCATTTTGATAAAAAAAAAAAATGTTATTTTATAATAAATATAATAATATAGTATGTGGGATGCACTAATATCCAGGTTTAGTTTTTATTTATCATAGAATATTGCATTTCAACTATAATTATTTCATATTGGTACCTAGTACCTACCTAATATGTTGAATATTCAAATGCATACTAATATATTATTGGTTTTATTTTTATGAATTACTATTAAAGAAAAGATGAACAATATGCTGTAAAAAATAGTAGTGACTACAGTTCAACACCGTGTCACTGTCCGGCCGTTATGAAGCACTATGGTGTCGCTATCAGCGAAGGATAAACGTATCTTCATGGTAATAAAAGACAAGTTGGCACTTGTACCAACACGCCAATCAATGTTAATAATTTTGATCATAAAAATACTAACTGTTAACTAACTATATATTTGTTGGTACTAAAAATGAGAATAAAGTTCGAATATGTAAGTCCGTGAGTCTGTGAACTAAATGTTAGGTATAACCACTACACAATATTAAACATTACATAAAAACATGCATAATATGGCTATAAGGGTTGCCGACTGATGTACAAATATTATAACTATTGTAATAATTGATATTTATCTGTTGTAGGGTTCAACTAAAAACCACCATAAAGCCCATTCCGCGAAAATTCTACTAAGGTTTTCCTCAGATTTTTTAGACCTATGTACATATAAGCCCATGATGAAATATATGAAAATAGAATTAATTTTAATATTTCTTAAACAACGTTTGTAAGACTGGGATACGTATGAGACACTCTATTCTTCCAATAAACTTGTATATAATTTAGGTGACTTTGTGCATCCTACCTTGACGCCACCTGGTGTATAAATTCTTGGAAAACTCGTAATCTCTAGATTGATCGATGAAAACTCGTTTCGTTACTGCACAGTAATATATAATATAATATGGACACACGAAAATCACCGTGACGCAAAAATGGTTGGTTTTAGATCACGAGGTTCGTGGGCCGGAATTTCGTTACACTGCACAGCACTATTAACAGTGTCAACATTTGAAAATTAAAAAAATTTACGAAAATGGTGCGATCGAGAATTAGACAGCGTAGCTGGATGTGGAAAAAACAGCCGTTGTGATAGTTTCATAAAACTGGCTGAAGAACATACCATATTGGATACCAGATCGTTGAGTGTACCACGTAAACCATAATAATATGGTATGCGGTCACCTCAAAAGTAATTTTTTCAGTAGAACCGAATAGTTTTAAAATCTCATTGAACGATCATAGGAAAATTCCAAGTTGAGGTTCTATAAGCACATAGTTCTTCATTACACTGGAAACTACAGTAAGCTCAACTAAGATGACAATGTGCAGACTATATCATCACGAAAGTTATACTCGTGGAAAGTACCTATAGGTAACCGCAATATTTTCAATTGGTCATCACTCAACAGTCAACATTCAACACTCATCACTCATTAATTATGATTCATAACATACTACAACGGTCATCACTGTCCATTTTCATTTTTTTTCTTCGCTTTTCCATCCAATTGGCCATGGTGTTCGATCAAACCTCATTTTTTTTGCGGTCCGCGAGAGCGTATACGTATAAAATATTCATAACTAATGTTATATGAAATATTACTTAGCGAACAAGTGGAACTCGATCTTCCTTATCACCTCTGACACCATCCGTTGATTTTTGAGAATCATACGCCGGATAACGCGTGTTGCGTCAAAGTATGATGTAGAAACACCTATATATCAATTGCTGGTTAAATACTTATAAAAATAGCAAAAAATAAATACCATATAGCTTATTTAGAATATATTTATTTACGTAATAATTCATACTTTATACTTAATAGCTCTATATTGTGTTTGGAAAAAAGTAAAACAAGTAAAACGTAAAACAGTGATAAAAAAGATGAATGACATATAAATGTAAGTATAAGTATATAAGTATTATTATTATTCATATTGTATAATATGATAGTATATAAGTCATTTATATACAAATTTGGAACACGTGTGCATGTTATTTTATTATTATAACCAAGAGTGGTTTAAATGGTATAATATAGTATTGCAGAGGTGGAGCGCGAATTTCTGGAATAAATAGTGTGCTTATATCTTAGATAATAACGCATATGTACCACTATTCACTAAGTATCATAGTATCATACACATATTTCGATAAAGAAGCATTTATCGAGACATACGATTATGTTTTACCCCACTTAAACACTGAGTATCAATATTATTTAAAAACAAGTAGTTAAAGAAAAATTAAATAATATAAATTTATAGTTTTACAAAAATAATTATTTTCCTGTATAAATAATTGTTCTAAATAAGTTGCAATTTTTCAGTACGATATATTTATTCCTACTATCCAAAACGTACCAAGATTATTTCAACAGACTATATAGAATTAAAAATTAACCTACATAGATTTAATCGGCTTAAATAAAATGATCAACAAGAAATTATGTATGGTTTTAATGAATATATACATTACACTTAGGTATACCTTATGTATTATTTATTTATTTTATTAACAAAAGTAAGCTGAAAATAAAATATATTCAAATGAAAATTGGCAAACATGTTGTTAAATATATATGTAAGTAAACTTAACAGTATTTGGTAATTGAATGATCATAATAATATTAACAAAACCATAAATTTAAATTTGGGTTCACACTTATGTTTTAGGTCGATCATATTTGTAGCTAATTTACTAAATAATTTTTCAATGAAAAAACATATAACGTGAAAAGGAATAGCGTAATTCGGAAGCCCAACTGAAGGTACTTAAAAACGAATTTTCGAGACAAGTGCAGAAAATTCAATTTTTCCATTTAAAAGTACGTTGTATCCGAGTGTGTTGACTTACTAACGTATAACATAGCAAATTTATGTTCAGCAGAATCCATTTTGTGTAAAACGCAAAAACTTACTCTAGCTGGCTTGAATTGACATCTTTATGGAAATTCCATATAACACACAACCGTACTTCAATACTGGATGGGCAAGAGCACAATATAAAACTTTAATGTACAGCTGAAATTCTTTTGCAAATTTTATAAGTCATAACAAAACCGAGTGTTTTAAAGGTCTTACAGCACACATATTTTATATGTGGACTAGAGTCAAAATTATAGCTTAACTAAAAGCGAAGATCCGTAATATAATCAATCATCATATACTCTCAGATTACTGTTATTATCGAGGCAATAAGAAAAGACTGCCGAATATTGAATCCTAGTTGGTAAATGTAAACATTTTAAACTTGGAGAGATTGAATGATAATTAACGATATTTGATAAATCCAATTTTTTCAAAGAAAAACTATCAAAATCAGCTTGTAACAACTGTTCATCATCAATAGTGAGTACTCGTATATTAGGTTTAATACCATAAGAAAAACAAATATTATTATATTAATACTATAACATTATATATCTTGAAATCTTGTATTCATTTTAATTTTGAAAATCATGAATTATAATAACACTCTGCAGGGTTACTAAAAATTTACATCAGTTATTTGTAGAAAGTTTAGCTGGAATTTAAAATGTATTAACCACTTTATATAAAGCTTAATTATAATTAGACAACAAATATAAAATTATAAGTAAATAATAAGAATAAATTAAAGTTCTTTAAAAACCTGTAATAACATGCCGTATATTAAAACCGGTCGAGCGGTAACTGATGTGTTAAAATATTATGTTCAAAGTATAAAAATAGTTAAAATATTAAAACTAGAACGGAGATCTAAATAAAAAATTCAATTTAGGTATATACTATATTCATGACGGGATTTTATGTGTTACAACCAAAAATCCATATGTTTACTGAGAATTTATCGAACACTTTCTATCTAGCATCGTAAACAATCAGTGCACAAGTTATAATATACACGTGTGTATCTATAATATTAATATTATTATAAATTGATTGTGTCAATGAACCTTTAAAATGGTTGTAGCTGGTGCGGGTATAATTTTAATACGCCTATAATAATATGGGCTTTAAAAATATTATAAAAATAATGACGGTTTATTAGAAATTAACAACGAAGATAATAATATGAAGTTTTTTCCTAGAAATATTGTTCTAGTTTATTATGATAATTAGTAATATTTTATGTAAATCATTTTTAAAAATATAAATAGGTATATTCTGACAGTCATTATTTTCTATGTACAAACGACACGGACACAGGGAGTAAGCGATTTATTGGTATGTAATATAAATTTATAATAACTGGTTTGCTTATAATTCCATTCCAAAGAAGTTTAAAAAATTCGGAGAGGATATAGAGGACGTAGTTACTAGTTAGTACTTACTGCATATATTGCATGTATTATTATGATTTATACCCGTTGGTATAAAATCTTAGCAATAATTTTAAAGTAGGTTTATCAAAATAAATTTAGGTGGGTACTTAAACAAATCAATATTCGAAAATAAGTATAATTTAATAAATAATTTACTTAAAAGTATATTCTTAATGAAGTTAAGTCCCTCTGACTTATCATTGAGGTATATAATATGTATGTACTAATTAATATCCATAAACATTTGATGGTGTTTATATGATTATTTAAAAAAATATTCACTCATAAAAGTAATAGTCATTAATTTAAATTTCATGTATATAGAACTAATATCATATAAAAATTTTGAAGCACAGATACCAATTTTTAATGAAGAAAAATATTTTAAGAAATGCATTTTATACTATGATGAAATCCTCTACCGAAAAATTCAAGTCTTTCAAAATCTATGAAAAATTAAATATTTAACATTATGTTTTTTTATTCCTTATTTCTTTACTTTTTTTTCCAATTTCAGAATATTATACTATAATAGTAGGTACTTAAATATTATATATTATACAATCATACAATATACATATATATTAGTATACAACATATTATATAGCAGTTATTACGACTTACAGGCGTATTATCGAAAACGTCCCGTTATGGTAAAATTGCGAACACGTTCGATAATCATCATGGATATGGTGACGGTTGTTATACCAGATTAACGTATATACCTATACAAAAGACAAAACAGCATATCGCAAGTATGGGTTCTCTTCTGCTGCAGGCTGTTCGTATAGGCAAGTTGCGAATTTAAATAATACGAATACGTATACTGAAATACTGAATAAACTATTCAGTGGGAAAATTGACTCTCCTATACTTTATTATCTCATGTTATGTTTAAAATCTTTTCTCGTCCTATCGTCGTTCCAACTCCCTTTTCTGTACTGTTAGACTCTCATTATATATGTCTTACAACGTTTGTCACTTGTCACGAGAAAAACAAACCACTTGGACGTCATGTATAGCAAAATACATAATAGCTGCGTATGTTCATATCTATTTATATTTTTCTATATTTCTGTAGTATAATATTTTAGGGTATAGAAACGACATGTAATTTTTAATAATTTGTCTATAAACGATAATTATTTATTAATCTAATGTGTGTGGGTTAATTCTACAATTTTAAAGATAAATTAAACACAGACAAAAATACATTTATAAACTATTATGCAAAATAATATGAATTAAAAAGAATAAAATATGCAAAAAAATTGTTTTATACTTTAAACTGTTATTAAGAAACACTCAAATATATGAATACATTTCTACATCACTTTGTTGAGTTCTCTGTGTTATAAATGGTTATCCTACGTTATAATTTTTTAAAAACCATCGCTTTAGGCGGATACAGGATAATAAATATATAAATACCTACTAATAAAATTCAATCTATATAAAGGTCGTAATTCTTACATAAGATGTGCAAACATCTTGTTTTTCAGTCATTAAGTATTTCAGCACATATGTCTAGATAATAATCAAATAGAGAAAATAATACCCTGCACACAAAATTTATAATTTTTACTAAGTTATAATACGCTTTAAAATTAAGTATCAAAAAAACCTTTGTGAAGTCCTAGGTAATATTTTTACTTTTACACTTGATAATAAGTTAATTCACTTTAATATAACAACTATCTGAGTTAAACAGATTCCTCTGAACGTAAAATTTGGTATGCGTTAGTAAGATGGAGAAAATACATTTGGATATGATGACGTCCTCTTAAAGCGTCTTAAAATTACTTCGATAATATAATCCCTATTGGGCTACTATCTACAATTAAAAATATTAGAAATCGTATAACGTGTTATTTATATCCGTTTTACTTTTCATCGAGAAAAACATTATTGTTAATTTTATTTATTTAAATATCTTATTTCAGCTAAGGTTGGACATAGATGGGTGTTAATGTATAATGTCTATATTATGTAGTCATATTTAACATTTTAATTTAATATATCATGTATAACATAGTAAAATATTTATATACTGCGTACATATTATATCTATAATATATTATTATGATATATATATATTGAATAACTATGATAAAAAATAATTTTGGTTATTAAGTTTAATAAATTCATTATATTATCAATAACAGATGATGACCGTATAATGATGTTGCGGTTGCTATAACATTATGATATAAAATTGTGAACAATTTTTTCTTGGGTCGGTGTATATATAGGTAATTTGTAATGCATTAAAGATTGTCTTCAATGTAAAAATATCGATTATTTTTACTTTTAAAACCTGAACATCATATTGTAAGCACCTTATACAATATATAATAATTATATGTTGTAGACACTATACAGATAAACAAATAAGTCGACTACATATATTAAGCGCACACGTTCAGCCGATAGACTTCGGGTAATTTATATATTTATACATTACGCTGCAGTATATACATATTATACGGCGATTTACCGTACGAGATTCACATAACATATATGTATTATACATCGCATTATGGGGACCGAAAAAATGAGTTTAAAAAACGTATAAAACGCGTATATATACATGACGGCAGCACCGCGGTTTCGGCGATTCACACACACACACACACACACGAGCGTATAGTGCCGTTGATTCGACGTGTGTGTGTGCGCGCGCGCGCGTGTGACCTGAAGCCGAAGCAGCAGCTGAGAGATTTAACGGAACCCGTCGGTTGTGTGCGTGCAAGTGCCGAGAGAATGCGAGTGCGTGCGTGCGTCGGCGGTGGTTCTACCGAGTCGGCGGCGGCGGTGGAATTAGGTCTTTGGGTAACGACGATTGGTCGTCAGGTGGGAGGCGGATGGACTCGCGGCGGGTTTTCACGTGGCGGCGGCGGCGGCCTCCGCGCCACCGGTCGAGTTGAGTTACCTGCGTGCGTGCAGTGTGTGATTTACGGTCTCGCCGGCCGCCAACCTGCAACCGTTGTTGTCGTCGTCGTCGTCGTCGTCCGCGTTCGCGTGGTCCGAGTGTGTGCGCGCGCGCTGTGTGTTCAAAATTTTGCGCGGAACTTTTTTTTGTTTTTGTTTTTTGTCTGCTACTAAAAGTGCGTCGTATACTTTGCAAAAGACGCGGCCCAAGAAATCCTTTTTCGACGCACACGCTGCACGTAGTATAATATTAGTAAATACCTACTTACACGTTATAATAGTGTCGGTCTCGACGTAAGAAAATACATATTTTTTTTCAAATTTTATTTTATCTGAGTTTTGGATTACACTTAGCGACGTGTCTCAAACGCACTCGCCGTCTTCTGGTTCACGGTACGTAATATACACAATTTATCAAAATTATTATTATTATTGTAATTATGCTTAACGACGTAACTAAAATCTCGCTTTGGAATTCAAAGTGATTTACTCGCATGGAAAAATCTCTAGCCTCTATTTTAAAAGTCTTGAGACAACCACCGTTAAAGTCACTAAGGATTTTTTTCCACCGTTAAAGTCACTGGGGACATTTTCTTTACGTGATTTGATAGGAATTTACCGAGAACTGCCCTCTGCATGATATTATTATAGTTACATATCGATAAATGAGTTTTTTCTATCGGCAGTTATATATTCCTATAGGCAATATAGTTATGGTATGCGACCATATAGTCTATTATGATTATAATTTAAACGCGTGACTTGTCACAAAATAATAATACAACTGCACCACGTACCCACGTACATGGACGCGTATACGTACCTATTATTTAATAATATTATTGCGTATATTTTTCTCACTTCTCGCATTGGCTTATATATAAATTGAATATCTTACAATGTACGTTTTTTGGAAACCGCTTATATTATGTGGGTCGTGACAAAAAAAAATTCATGTCCGACGCCGATGGACATATAGGTAAGTATATAATATAAGATGATAATAGTTGCACTGCCATTCTCCTTCTCCGAAGCTATAACGTTTTGGACCCCCCTAAAATTATTAGCTGTATATAGCCTGCGACGGCTCCCTCACCATGACGCTAATGACAGCGTCTATAAACGAAACCTGTTACATGCCACGCAGTTGTCTACAAACACTGCGATGTGTGTGATAATAATAATAAATAATAATGTATATTATTATTGCTACGCAGTTTTCGGTCAACTCTTTATTTTGCTCTTTATTCAGATCGCACCGTTTTAATGGCTGTGCTCTTGCGGCTGTCATTGACGGACGGCCAATATTTGTAATACGCGCGCAGCTGTAAGTCACGATTCGTACGTTTCGTGCGAACACCACTCATAAGTTGTATATAATATGACGCGCTATTTTATTTTTATATTATCATATTTCTGGTCGTGGCTGTGATGCGCGTAGTTACAGCAGGTATTATATTATGGTATATACCATGCAGGCTTTTAACGAGGTATTTATACATATATAAGTGGCGTGGTATAGAAGGTCTTGTTATCATGCAGCTACATACTTCCGGGACCACAGCGGAAGCTAATAAGTAATAACGTGCGCGCGGTATTTTCTCTCCATAAAAAGGCTTCGATCATTATAATATTATGCGCACCTTAGTGTTATTTTTTTCGTCTTTTTTTACGATTGTCCATTGTCTGTTTTTCTTCTTGCGTTTCGTATATAAGTACTTAGTACCTATACCTTATACCTACGCCCACGAGCTACAATATGCGGACAATGTATGGAAGAAAAACCACGCACGCGCACACGAATGCATATCAACGGCTTTTTTTTACGATCTCAAGGAATCATAACATGCATTACGTATAATCTCTGTTGCAGGATACTCTCGGATGCTGCGCATACATGCTATGCACGCTTGTATACAGCATGTTCATGTGTGTGTTTGTCTGTGTGTGAGTGTATCCAGGTTAGAGCCGAATGTGCTACCCCTCGGGGCACCGGTTTCTACGCACCTTTATAACCTCGTCGGAATTTCTTTCTCCGCCGTGGTCTCGTTTATATATAGGTACGTAGTAAACGACACTTCGTCGAGGCTCATCTTGTATAAATCATTATTGTGTTTTTTAAGACGTATTCGGACATTAGTTTTTAATGACTCCGCGGTTTATATTTAATTCATATATGTATATTGTATATATATATATATATATATATTATTATTATACTATTATACTACTTGTGTAACTGTATCTATATAACGAGTAGGTATAGATCTGATGCCATAAAGAAAAAATAACGAATCGAGTGTATATAATATTATAAATGGGTAAGTACCAGACTTTTCCCTTCGCGTTCTTGTTTTTCAACCTTTATGATTACGCTGTTGCTGCAGCTCTAGGGCCGCCGGTAACGCGTCGTCGACCGACAAAATTATTATTGACAACATATATTTAACGACGTCGCGTCGTCTGCAATTCTGATAACTATCGCACATTACCATATTGTTATAACCTATTTTTATAGTATTTTAATGTTAATTCCATTTTATAGTAAAAATTATCCTACGAATGAGAGTATTAGAAATTTAATTTAATTACATATATGAGGAACTGACTAAACCCAAGTCTGGGGGTAGGTTAGTGGGGGCACATCATACTATGAAAGAACATTAATACATAATAATGGCTCGCATGTCCCCAAATCACAAACCTGGTTTGATTGAATCCAATATTATATGTAGCACTATAACATATTATGCTAAACGTAATTAATGTTTATTATATTTCAAGAGTTGATTAATTTATCTACGTAATGTACTTCATAGAAATTTAAATCTTACTTAAATATCAATTGTCTTAAATTATAATCAACCTTAGCTAAATCTGCTTTTAAAGTGTCATCTATGGTGTCTGCTTTTTTAAAATTATGATGTAAACTGATACTCATAATATTTATTGATAAACTTAATTATATATTGTTTGTCTTATAAATTTTATAAAAAAAAAAGTGTACTTGTAAGTTTTTTATTAATACATTCAACGCTAAACATTTTATGTTTCTATAGCTGTTCAAATACCTCATTTGTTATAATTTATTAAATACGCAAGCCGTATTGTTTATAATTAAATATATAGTATAGAGTATAGGTAACATAATATTAGTAAATTGAAGCATATTATGTACAGTTGAGGATATATTGTCTTATGTTTAACTACTTAAAGCTTTTGTAGTTAATAGAAACAAGTAGTTTTTATATGTGGTATAAATTATTCGTCGTTTATTGCATAATTAATGTAATAATGATTATTGTAGACATAATAACGGGTCTGAGCTGAAGATTATCGCTAATTATCGAAGCGAGTTTATGCACGTAATATAGTAGGTATTGAAATTGAATATGTGTATATATAATTAATATATCCATATATAGTAAATTTTATTATCGCACGTACCTATATATTATAACTACTACGAAAGTCTGTTTTCGGCTAAAACCGATCGGCTTTGTCGGAGAAATTCGACCCCTGACACGATATAAGAATTTATTCGTGCCTCCGAGGTCGTTGCCATTTTTTTCACTCTACTCCGAATGAAATCTCTACATGACCGCCGGCGCAAATAAAACGCTATGATATAGAAATCACATAAGTGTACAGTTTTTACACACACGCATAAACATGTACTCATGTACACATGCTAACGCGCGCGCGCTCGTATATATATATATATATATTTTAAAATTAGCGAGTGCTTAAATTTTGACGTGTAACGGATCCCCCGCGAGACATTAGATCTGACAACGTTGGAGTGCACTTAATGTCTGACTTGGTACGAAACGCGTATAAAGATCATAGACGAAATATTCGTATAATAATGATAATGATAGTTTTTCTCCTTTTAGCTTCTCTCTTTTTTTCCGAACACATTTGACCTAGAAACTTCCTAGGATTTTTTTCTTTACTATATCATAAATGCTGAACATCGTCAACTTGCAATAGTAGTGTTGCACTGTGACCGAACTGGTTGTATATAATAGAATATGTATAATATTTTTATAATACCTAACCTAACCTAACCTAACATATAAGTTTATTTTTATTAATTGATGCTTGAACTATATTATATATAATATGTATAAGGCATAAGCAATTATTAAATCAAAAATTAGTTAAGCTTATTTAATTATAACTTAAATATATTATCGACAAGTGACAACCAAGTATTAGTCCTGGCGTTCTGTGTAAATTAACAATGCATGGTTTATAGTAGCCATTTTTTTAAATTTAGATAAGTACCTGGTTACTGAAGCATTTATAATTTATTAATTATAAATATATATATCTTAATGTCTTATAGAGAGAGAATAAGAAAGAGATTTTGTACAAAGAGTGTTCATTATACAAACTTCGAATGTGTGTTCTGCTATAGTTGACCAGAAAAGTACAAAAAATATATTTATATTATCGACACAAATGGGGAAAATGCCATCATTGCCATCTGTAGTAATAATAATAATAATACATAGTTTTCAAAATACACATACTAATAGGAATGTTTGGTATCACCATTATAGGTCCATCGCCAAAACTGTGATAGACTGCATGAGTCACCTACCTACAATTTTTATGGGTGGACACACTGGACACGGCTTCAATAGCACACTCACACATACATATTCACACGACTTTGCCCTGTGCTGTAGAACACATGGTCTATAATAATAATAATAATCATAATAAATAATAATCGTTTTTTATCCTTCACGTCGCGCATCATTCTAATATCGTGCAGGTTACAGTTGGTTCTGTAGAGTAGGTATGAGTATTATATATAGGTACACATAAAAAATTGTAACAATATACATCTGTATATACGCGCACGCCAAGACACAGCAGACGTACACAATACACAATAAGATGTAGGTATATACGTTTTTAGAGTCGGTTTTTTTCCATTATGCTCGGTACATCCGTATAGCGCGCGTGGGATGTGTGCGACTCATCCCGCAGTGTTTACGTGTGTGTGTGTGTATTTATTTTTATATATCTTATATTTATATATATAAGTAAAGGTAAGACTGACTCGCGTCGTGATCCAAGCACGCCACAACGTATTTTCACCCGCGATGCTCATGGATAACAATATACTATATAATATAATAATATATAAAATAATTCGCCCGGACCAATTTGCCGAGTTCCGTGTGCGAATCTCGAACACTATATAATATACAAAAACCACACGGCTGTATTATTATAAATCACCGCTCGTCTGGTCGAAAAAATAAACTGGATCGTCACGTTTACTCGCGCCCGAATCGGGATCGAGCCGATGAACGGTGGAGATTTCACGATATGAAACTGCACGTCAACTGCAGTGTACCAGGTTTTTTCTGAATCAAAAATGTAGAATCTTTATACAAGAATTCCACTCGAGCCCAATAACGGGGGTCGTCGTCAGATTTAGGAAGTAGTACGTATGGTGTCTGCAGCTCAGTTGCAGAGTTAATAATAATATATACGATGAATTTATTGTTCCAATCGTGAAATTTTGCAACATTGTAATTATTCCACCGCGAATTAAACCATTATACCAAGTTTATAATTCATACCTATTATTACACAGACAATATAAAAATAACATGACGTATATTTCATTAAGTCTCTGTTTATTACACAAGATTTGTAGGTATTTCCGGCGCACGTTCGCGTTCATAATTTTTAAAACATACGGACACGATCTGCGTTTTCTACGCGAAATCATCGTGTTTTATGATCGGAGAAGAAAAAATGAAACGGCGACGATGTTATCAAAATAATAGCTGCTATAAGGTATCGTCATATAACGTTATATTATGCTCGTTCTTCATCAAGATTGCTACAGTACATCGTTTGTTATCATCAGCTTATAACGATATATAATATAATACACAGCCACATCACAATTGTACAATCAAGTAGTATTCAACGAATTAGAAAAAGAGATTTATCCCATTGTTGTCTGAAATATAAAGATTATTGCAAAATATTATATTACATATATTTATAGTTTATCCGCTGGGGTCTAAATCATTAGCTAAATTATTTTATAAAAATTCCCTAAGAACGAACGCCTGTAGTGAATATTCATAAAATATATTACGTTTGTAGAAGTGTAACGATTTATATATATAATAATAACGACGAATGACGACACAAAATTCATTTTAGTACAATATCCACAAATATAACCCCATAAGTAGCATCTTGTAGATAAAGTAGTAGGCGGTTCCCTTTCAAATGCAGATACAAATTATTATTAGCTCAATTTTTCTTTAATAATTTTTTAAATACAATAAATATTTACTGATGCTATAAAAATAAAAACAAATTAAATTTATTAGCTTGGTTATTAAATATTATTCATATGAAATCATAGATATTAAATTAATTTTTAATCAATACTTAATAAAACTAAAAATGTGGCTATTCTACACTAAATAAGACACAATAAATATTATTTTTAAAATTGAGAGTTAGACGTTTAAAATAAATTAATAAATCGAATTTATTTAGTGGTGGGTCTTATAGTTGTAAATTTATGTACCCTTAAAATGTCTATTATCATGTGTCTTATTAGTAATTTAGAGTATTCAGTGAAGGAAAATGTATTTTATTTTAAACGATTAAGTGAAGTATGATTTAAACGTGTCACGAATTTAGTATAAATTACTTTATTTATTATTCACTGTTTCTCTCTACAACTGTGTTCAATTGAAATGCGCAACGGATTCAAAGCTGTTTTTACTGATTAAACGAATATATAATTTACAATATCCTGTAATTAGTCGTTAACGGGCGTTCATAGACGACATGGATTTAATTTTGTCTGCTATATTAGTATATATATATATGTGTGTATATAGTTATACTGTTATAGACTGCAGTACACATTTCTAGACATTATACGATATGGTTTATTACTATTTTTTTAAGAATCGCAATTAATACTCACTACACGTATAAGTACACGTCTATTATATACACCTAACCACAAATTAATAGCCGTGTTTTAGCTCTGTAAAAAATAACGTGTACCTAAAAAGAAATCTTGAGTAAGACATCATTTAATAATTATAATAATTTATAACGGTTGTTGCACTCTGTCAAAACAATAAATTATATTTATTTTATTATTATTATTGTTAAATGTTATTTTAAATTTTGAAATTATGCGTTCTTATATCCATTGCATGTGACTTTAACGCTGGTCATGGACCGTCATTTGTTACTAAATATTGTTTATTGACCGGTTAAAAATTGTGTTTTGTATAGATTATAGGTAATATTTCACGGTCTGCCGATGGTAATTAACGAATTTATTGAAATTTCTACTCGTTTGGTATTTTGAATCCATTAATAATATGTGCGAATTTCTTATCTTTTGGTTTTCATCACGTAGCATATAGGATCTTATTAATTTATAATCAAGTGTCTTAATGTCATTTGTATAAATAAAAACCAATAAAAATATTCTTGCAATCATTATTCTATTTTGTAATCTTTTTGGTGATTTTACAAAATAAAAATTATGCAAAAACATTTATACATTGTAAAAAAAATAATATTAAAAAGCATATACATATATATATATAACACATATTATATTTTATATATTTAAAACATTTATACAATGTTGTTTTAATTTTCCCCAAGAAGATTGTTTCTAATAATGACAATTATTTTTAAATTTCCTTGGGGATTAATATGAATGCATAAAAGATTGTAAAAAATGTGTCCTATATAATGAATATATAATTATTCATAGTAATATTACGACAAAATCCGGAACGTGCAAGGCAGTTCCCGTATGGATCATATAACAAAAATCTACGACAATGGGACTGAACAAAAATCATGACTGACTGTAAGGTACCTATATAATATATTTAGTAGCCGCGTGTTTAGATCCGGGCTAATTATCCGGGCTGATATAATAATGGTTACTCGTGTTTAAACATTGAGACGCGCCGTGGAAACTGGTTTTTAATGCGGTCTGACACACACACACACACACACACACACGCACACACACATGCACTTATACATACACACACACACACACACACACACATACACATATATATCTATAACATGCGTTCCGCTCCGCCAACGTTTTTCTTCTCTCTTTATTTTTTTCGTCTAATTTTATTTTTACTTGTGTAGTTGTTTTTTCTCCTACAGTTTTTTATTTTCTTATTCGGCGGTTAAGGTCCGTCAACACCGGGGCCGCCTCACGAAGCGGTCAGAGAAAAGCCGGCTGTGGCGGCGCGCGGTGTGCACGTGTTAGCGAAGACGGTAGGTCGTTGCTGCTGCAGTGTTTATAGGTATACCGTTACAAATATATATATAATATAATAAACGCGCGACGTTTGTACCCACACGCACACAATAATATAATAAATATATAACTATATTACATATGACCAAGTATATACGTAAACGCGTACGATGTCATTGTGTATTTGTAGTTGTAGATCTTTGTTCCGCGGAATGAACATTTTTGACCGAGAGAAACAATCGTGCACTCCGTATAGTCTCTCGTTAATAGATATTATAATCACGCGATTCCATAATAATACAATAGTTTATCACCGAAACCGCACTGTGTCCTTGAACGTTGCGTTATAGGCTTATAGCGATTATGATAATATTTGTTGTTATTTTGTAGACACGTGAAAAAACAACATATTTTAGAATGACAACCATCGTATATATCGTACAAAACCGTAAAAGGTTTGATTTTAAATCAATATTATAATAGTAGATATATAACGCTTAAAAAAAAAGTTAACATTTAAATACAATTCAAGCCTGATGTACGAACAAATTTTTTGTAGCTTTTAAATAAATGTTTGGAAAATATTATACATATTATATATGTTTAAACGTGAAAAATGTAAATCAAACCCTACTACCCTAGTGTACTAATATTAATAGTAACAACATCGAACATTATAGATGCAAATGTTCAAAGTCGTATATTTGGTAAATTTTAATAAAATATTATAAAGTACGCTACCCAACGAGTTTTCGTACCTACTACCTACCTCTTAGCGGTATACTCGTGTATATAAGTATACCAATATCACGCGTTAATGCACCACTGCATTTGATATTTCGAAATTTTTCCGATTGAGAACTGGTTTTCGCAGAAATTTTTTCAATCGAGAGCCACGAATTCGTATTCAAAACTATAAGACTATAATAAATAAATATGTATAGATACAACTGTACAAATGTACAACTCGACGCGCTGACCCAAAAAGCTTCCGTCCCGCGAACGTTTTTTTTTTTTTTGATTGTAGTTTGAAAATAAATAATAAGCACGTACAATATTTTGGTAAATAACGTGTATCGTATCGGCTATATCAAAGCTACGTTTCCTATTATATATGTACTTATTATTATGTATATCATAATTTACAATACCATAATAAATTATTATTGTTAATAAATAGCGTAGGTATAGAAGTAATATTATAGTATATAATATATAGTATTGTAGTAGTAGCTGCAGTATTATACTGTCGGTACACAAAATGTAGGTGACGTCGTGACTTGGAACCACACCCGAAGTCGAAACGGATCTGCCCGTACCCCTTATACTTGCATACCCCTTCCCACTGCAGTTCTACTATTATAATATACGCGGTACAAAACTAGATTATAATATATATAATATGGCGGATGACGGGGAGGTAAGCGGTCGCGAACGAGGAACGGTCGGTCGTGGAAGGAGGGGCGGGTGCACGGTATATATTATTATATGTTTTATACAGTCCTATAAGGAGGCGAAGTGGGGACTTAACCACCGCGGTGGACCGGTTTTCTGTATATCCCGACAGATCGAGTTACCCGGACCAGATTAATCAAAATACGTTGCGTGGGTGCTCTCTCGACTTGTAAAAAGTATATATATATATATTATATATATATACCGTGTATATACCCGCGAGTCGGCAACCTCCGCCGCACGATTATTGTTTTCTATTCTCCCCCCGCTGCCGGCGCAACCGCAGCCAAAGTGTATATTATACATGCCAGGACTGAAACTATATACGTATACTATAGATGCACACGAATTTCGAATCGTAATTATTTATGGTGACCATTTTGTGTTCATTGCGACTTCTCTCGTGCTGAAGAAAATAATTTAATGACATAATAATATGCAATATAATTCTATGAAGTTCATCACCCGGTAGTGAAGCCAAACGGTGCGTCGGAGTTTTTCGCAAAATTCTTATCCTAAATCTTCCGATAATAATTTATTATAATATAAAATCGTTAAAATGATATAATGCACTTGATATCGTTAAAATATAAATCGATAAATTGTCCAAAGAAAATCGCATAACTACGGGTATAATAGTGGTATACCTACATATTATAATATACGTCATCAATTTAACGCGTTTCATACCGTTAATTAAATTATAATAATAATAATTACAGTTTAATGTCGCATTTATGCGGTCGTAAACCGTTTTTAATCGGTATAATATGATGTAGCTGTGCGTTTCGAGACATTTAATGTACAAGGCTGCACATTATAATATTTGTTATGTACTTGAGTGACCTATATTTTATCTGATATTTAAGACGCTCTAGTGGTAACCACATTTGACTTTGAACTTTGAAATTTAAAATTTATTCAACGGGTGTATAAATTGCAAAAAAAAAGGCGTCCGCGACTTTATAATATTGTCATAATAGTATATGGGCAATGACCAATCGTTCAACACTTTTGTATAATACAGGTACAGGTGACAGGTACCTATAGACGTAACTGTGTGCTATCGCGTATTTTAAATTGTATTGTATATTGGCGGGGCTGTACCAACAGCGGCGAAGTGTTATTATATCATTATTTAGTTGACAGCGATGCCGTTATTGAAAACGGGGCTGCACAGGTATATATATATATCAAAGTAACTGAATGTAAATCGATTTTTCGCCCACTCATTCCCCCCCTCAGAGATATGACAAACAATGCAAGTCAATATAATATACATATTTATTATATTTGCATATTGACTATAATATTAAGCGTGTGTATAATGTACGCATATGTGTTTATGTGAGCACAATGTAACAGTTTATATTTTAACAATTTTATATCAATTAGAATTAGGACGTGCTTAGAAAAGCGACTATTCGTACCGTACCTATAAATATGTAATATTATCTTTTACAATAGCATTAGGTTTTTCTAATATAAACTAATATATTTTATAAACTGATACCATCTTTTTTTTTTATTTACTGATACTACTTAATTTAACCAAACTTATGGGTTATAATTCTGAATATATATACCTATATAATATGTATATAGTACTCATATGTATGTATGTATGTATGTATGTATGTATGTATGTATGTATGTATGATAGGTGGTAGAAACGTTTCTCTAACAATCCAATATTGATAAAAATTAACACTAAAACAAGTAAGTAATAGGTGTACTAGGATGATAGATCATTTTTCAGACGAAGATTTATAATGTTGATCGGACAGAGCGCGAAATGTTGGGCAATCTCCCGATTATGTTATAGTAATAACACGAGACGTGAAAATCATATATGAGTCATATATGTCCACCATAAACGGTGCGGCGGCATCATGAGTTTATCTTTTTTTGTAGGTCGACAATATAACCACATATAACTGTGTATATCGTCGGTATGACTACAGCGAATAGGTTCGCGTATATAATATCCCTCGGACGACGCCCGTTAATTTATTGCCTCTGACGAAATGAACATGCTCGAGCGGATCACGACCAAGTCAAAAAATTATACTCCGATCACGATTTCATTTCCGTCGTAAATTATTATTATTATTATTTTCATTTTGTTTTTTTTTTATTTACCGGACTCCTCCCGTCAACGCGGCTGCCCCGTTTTGTGTCATTTCGCCCGTGATTCTGTGGCGTATATACTATATAATAATATTATACACCTCTCTGTGTATGTATTTTAACAATATAAATAGGTACGTATACTAGCTGTCGCATTATATATTGTCTGTGTCAAGACTCGAGACGCACACTATCTCATGCCTCATATCCCCCGGGCCACCTCAACCTGCCCGCCGCCCTATCCGACAATCCGGGCGTCAAATTCACGTCGCCCGTCGCGGCCTTCGTCTCACATTTTATCGGATCTGCGCGCGTTCGTGAGACTCGAAGAACTAGGTTACACCGTGTGGTTTAATATCATAACGTGCCTGACCGAACAGTGCACGGCGGGGTGCAGCAGTTGAAGAATTCGACGGGGATAATAATATAGATATATAAGCGAAAAAACGCGAGTTTTATAAATATATAACCTATTAGATAGGTACATATTATTATTATATGACATGCGCGGCGGAATGTTATCGAAGCGTAATAATTTTCGTACGATTAACCATACATTATTGTAGGACCATATAAACCGATTGCATGTTACTGCAGACTGCAGCAATATATCCGAATTTTACCATAACTGCAACAGTAACTATCAAAAATAATGTTTGATATCCGTAAAATCCGACGTCATCGTTTACATGATTTTTCTACTTAAACGTATTTACATAATATTGTAGAAAACAATAATTTATAGCCGCATTGCGACATTTAGTACATGTCATATTATATTTATTTTATATTATATAATATAGATCGATTATGATTCTAACGTTAAAGATAATATATAACATTTTTGTGAAATTACTATTAATATCTAAATTGGTACTTTGTACATAATATATACCGGCAATGCTACTTTTTTAAATATATATTTACATTAAATAGTATTCTATTGGATGCAAGAGTGCATTTGGATGCATACACATACATATTACGCATATCGCATATCTATATTTAAAAAAAAAATTACGTTGTCATGCACATGTTGCTTTTAGATACATAAGTGTAGGGTTAACCCTTTAGAATGGTTCGAAAAAAGCACCTTAACCACAACGCCGGATGCAAAGATATAAGGTTACCGGGATCTGATATACCTACATCGTTGTGGTATATAGCCAATAGCCATATTTATACATCAAATAAATTCATATTATAATATAGTACGTATATTCATTATATATATTTTATATTTTTAATATTATTTATAGTATACATCAGTTATTCTCTCACACTGTACATACGAGATGTTATTTTTACTTGAGTACATCGGCTTTATACATAAGCTTTTCTAAATGGTTCATACGTGTATGTGGTTTATAAAATAATGTATGTAAAGAAACTCATTTCTCTTTTGAAACGTCAAAAAAAAGACGTCTCACGTTATACATTATTGTTATATGCATACATGAACTCGGACATTCAGTTGTCTAGAAAACCGTTTAAGTCGTGTGTGAACTCCTCCCCTATATTGTACATAATTGGTTTTTTGGACTGCCGTATACAAACACATTATATATATAATATAATATAATATATTTCGAGCATGTAATGTTCTGTCAAATATTTGCATAACACATCTCAATAATTTTCAGGTCCGTACCGAAGGTGGTGTCTTGAAATCTCGTTAAAATCTATATTATATATTATTCATTTATTTACGTTATAATGTTATGAATAATCAACTTTCGCTTGACTGATTTGTTTGTGCAATCTTCAATCTATTTTAATTAAACTCGTCAACGTTCGTCCGGCGTGATAACGTATGAATACGCATAGTATGATGCGTTTTTTCCAAGCAAATGCCGAAACGTTAAAATTGCAATTTTAAAAAGGGAAAGTTGCTTATCTTGGCGTATAGGTTTTCAGACATATCACTAGCACATTTCACTGCTATTCATCATTAAATGTTATTTATTTTAGATATTTTTCATTCTTCATAATCTCTTCTCCTTCGAATCTTCATCATTATTTGCCATATAGCCGGAGACCGACGACCTCTGGGATTGACCTGCGTCAAAACCGGTTCATCATTTTTCGTTACATTCCGGATAATAGTCATTAGGAAGTAGAAAGAAGGTATATACGATGA
The DNA here is from genome assembly GCF_020882245.1 of Rhopalosiphum padi. Classification (NCBI taxonomy): domain Eukaryota; kingdom Metazoa; phylum Arthropoda; class Insecta; order Hemiptera; family Aphididae; genus Rhopalosiphum; species Rhopalosiphum padi. The sequence goes on along the minus strand of NC_083598.1, from coordinate 886,975 downwards.
TTTTAATAATATAATATTATAATCATATTTTGGAATAATTTTCAGGTACCGATTATTAAAATAGTTATTAAATTGAATTGATGATTAAACGATGTATAATGGCGTAGTGGTCCATGAGAAGCTTTGATTTTTATTAATGGTCTGGTAGTGCTATAGTGAAGACTTGAACACTATTTTAAGTGGTGGTGGCTTTCAACTGTGACGGCGGCATGCACAGCACCTAATATTTGAAGTGATAAAATCGTCTCGAAATCGATCAAGTGTTAAAAAATATCTCAAATCAAACTTTACGAATTTTCAAATATTTATCGCACGTAATACTGTTTCGATAATGTGGTATAATAATTTATAAAGATCACGTTGTCTGTGATTTTTTTCAATGCAATTTGTATAGCCACAACAAACAATTTTAATTGGTCAATTTCCATAAGTCTGTTTTATATAATAATAAGGCTTTCGGATTTATTATCTGATAAACCACGAGCGACAAATTTCATAGGAATGCATATTTTATTACACTCGTACGTGGTAAAAATCATTATGCGCTTATAATTTATAGTTAACTGTAACTATCGTGTATTATACACTGCTGCAGCGATGACATAACACCGTGTATAGGTAGGTACGATTTATGTTATATATTATGAACGTTCACAGCATTACAAATTAATTTAATATATAATATCCGATATAGTACTATATTTTCCTATTCTTCAATGTGTGCATGTTGTGCTATACGTTGTATAATAAAATATTATAACCTTAAGTCCTAAAATATATTCAGACTTAATTGGTTCAGTGTTATACGCAATATATGTCTAATGTCTATATTATAATGGCTATACAGTTTAGTATTAGCATATGGTTTGTTCTTTGGTTAGTCGGTTGAAATAGGAAATAGGTTATAATAGTAGTATAGTACAACTATAATTGGACTATATAATATAAAAAAAACAATGTTCTTAAGTTAAACGATAAAATATAAACAAATCTAGGACTATACCTATAATTATTCTGGAACGTTGGAAACGGCGAACTCTGAGAGGAATCGGACCGGACAACCCACCTTTAATTGTTATAATGGCTATTAAAATATTTAACCCGATTTTATTATAATAGTATCGTTCGCACACCCGAGACAAACTTAATAAGTACACTACTACAGCAGCCGACCAAATGATAATTGTATCTATATACATATTCGACACAATCGTGATTTATCAATGGCGTATTATAATACTATACCTAATAATATATTATTCCGACCTGAGAACGTCGCGTGCAAAAACTTGATGGAGGTGCAGCGTCGTCACGGTGTGGTATATTCTATAATATTATAGTGGTTCTATATATATAAATAAATATGCATATACCTACCTGTATACGCGTGCGTGGGCAGTACATACCGAATTATTATTATTATAATGATAATAATAGTAATGCTATCCCAGATAGATATTTTTTTACCCGAGGTTTCCTGTAGATTCTGAGTCCATGACGAAATAAGAGTCTTCTCGGTGGCGGCGTCGAGCGCTGGCATTTTGCGCGCGCGCGTCCGGATTTGGACGTCGAAAATCGCGCGGTTTATAACGGTGCTGCGACTCGCTCTTATATTATTCGTGTTACGCCCACCCCAACCGAAGACGAAAAAATAAAAACGAAAATAAATAATAATTGCACGACACCGTGAGTCGGGTGCACCTATACCTGCTATATATATATTTATAATATACACGCGTACGAAAATTCTCACGATCCGTTTCACATCTCTCCATATGTATTATAATATTGTGTATTTGCTGCGGCGTTTTTAATAACGAAAACCGTTCATCATTATACGTGAGTTAGGAAAATCAGCGAAAATGTAGGAAGGTACATCAATTATTCGATCGAGTTCTAGAGATACTTACTGCCATCGTCGTGTTTATATTATGTAGATATAGCTGAAAAAAATATTTTAAATAATCGCATTCATGTATATCACAATATGTATAATATAGTGCATGAAAATTAAACTGGTGTTAAATAACTGTATGAACGAATAATATTGTACTAATGCGTGATGCACATTACACAGATAAAATCATTTACCTGTAGAAACCGGCGTTCTTGGCGAAAATATTAATCTCTCTTCGAGGCCGCGACGTAATCGCAACCACCGAGACTCGTAATTTTTTCCGTTTTCATTTCTGAAAACATTACCGTGGTGCAAACCGTTGATACATAATAGTACGTATAAGCATAATTAATTTTTCTCGATGCCGAGTATACAGTATAATATTTACTGACTCGACAACGGTAATCGATAAACCGTTTTGGACAAATAATTTCTCTAGAGCGCCGACGTGTGTAAATCGTGCATAGTCAAGGTATATACGTCGAGTGCGTGAATCTAAAGTATATATATATATGTAGGTACCTATGTATTATATGTTATGTATATGCATCGCCGAATTGAAAATAAATACGATCACTATAATATGGTCCCAATAATTAACCATGGTACTATATTATAACAGCAACTGTATCTAGTAGAAGTTTAGCACAAAATGTGAAACGATAAATTGTGTAGAAATTTTTAATTTTAATATAAATACAACGACATATTACTGAGGCGCGTTTACGTATCACACGTATTACGTTAGGTTATTTTTAATAAACGAATATGATTAAAATAATCAACGACGTGTACACAATTGGAGCTTTTTAATCTCCGATAGAGAATCCAATACAGATATATGTAATGCGAAGGAGGAGAAGAAAAAACTGCACGAGTTGGACCGCCGTCGTTGAAGAGATGTGCAATGGGAAATACAACAACTGGGCGTCGAAGTCTTCGTCGTCGTTGCCGTCGTCGTGGGATCCGGACGCGATGTTGCCGTTTTACCAGCGCGATCACGTCCTGGAAATATTAGACACGCCATACATACTTAAACAACTGGTTTTTGTGTGTCTGCTTGAATAGCGTATTTCTGATCAAACATTGTTTACGTTTTCTCCCGATGCAGAAAAACAATAGTGCTGGGTTAATAAATAAGTTAATTAATTTAATCGAACGAAAAAGCAAAAAAAAACCACCAACCCCAGGACGCTTCTATCAGTTTAGTTGAAAAATAGACTCAATCTAGAATTTAAGGTGGGCTGAGGCCTAAAAGAAACGCAATTAATCATTATTAAAATGTTTTACTAATTTTTTAACAATATACACGTTTACTGAAACCTATAAATATAATTAGTAAGTAATCACTTAAAATGTTATAGTGATATAATTTCATTAGTTCTTTACTGTTTATTATAATTTAAAATGCAATTCCAGGCGGAAGGGGTATTAAAAAAATATACCTATATTGCATGATTTATAAACACATTTTCACATTTTTATTTTTCTATAAGGGGGGGGATTATGAACACTTAAAATTCCCATCCACTATATATGCGAATGAGCACCTATAATCTATATAACTACCTACTATTTAATTATATTTTGGTTTTAAACAAGATACTAGAAATTTTCTTTAAATTCGATGATGAATAAATGTCAGTTAATTAATATTTAATAACCGCATGTATCCAGAAATCAGAATAGGTGATTAATGAATAATGATTAAACAATTATGTAGACACCAATAAATGTAATAATGTACGATGATAAGAACACGATTGTATTTATTTTTTTATCTGTGAACACCCACAACTCTTATTCGGACTTACACACATTAAATTATATCATGTCCAACATCACTTATTACGTCGTTATTGATATTATCCTCGACATAATTTCAGTATTATAGATATGGCTATATGAGTAGATATAATATAACATATTATACGTATAAGTACATTGTAAGCGTTATGTGTATAAGCATCGTGGTCGGGAAACGCAATTTACAGAAATTACGAGATCGGTTACAATATGTTCAATATGCTATTATCCGTGTAAATCGAATCGCCCAACCACTAATAACCATTGACCATAATAGTGTATTGATCATCGTTATAGTAATATTATAGTATAATAGGCATTACATTATTATATCGAAAACGGGTTGGGAATTATTGAGACTTGGAAGTACAATATACTAAACTCTGTGTCAAAAATAAAACATACCATACTGCGATTTCAGCACTTTTATTCGGGCAAACAAATTTCTAAAACGAAAAAAAAAATTTCTTATGACCATCTTACGTATACGTATGCGTATATTAATACGCGCCCAAACATGTTTATATGATCGTCGTCGGAGAATCGAAGTGACAGTGAGAAGAAAAATAAAAACAACATTATTATTATATCGCTGCCTGAACATAATATATAAACCCATTGAATACTGTGTGTATTGCGTGTACGTTATTGCCGTGCACATAGTACACATACAAACACACATATATTTAAATTTTAAATACATTATTATATCGACGCGAATACGCGATACGTTTCCGCATGTGTATATTATATTATATAGTGTGTGTCTACGGTGACTATGTAACAGACCTTTCCATTGGCCTCAAGATACGACTATTATATACGAATAATAATAATAATAATACGAAACAGGACGTGCGGTGGTTTTCGCGTTGTCTGTCGGATAAAGTGTATACATTCTTTGATAATAATATAATATATATATATGTATATATTCGGTATATACCCGAGTGTAAGTTACGCAACTAAGTGCATATATATATATATATTATATATTATATTATACCAGTTGCAATGAAGTATATTATGTACAATTATATACACATGTGTGTGCGTGTGTTTCGACGTGTTTTATCTTGTAATAGGTAAAATAATAATATACATAATATAATATGCGTATATTGTATATTGTATGTGCAAAATTTAATTTATACGACAGAGGTTTTTGTTTTGAATTTTTTTTTTTTTGCGGAATTCAACTCTGTAGCCACAGAGGGAGGCGAGAGTCTCGAAGCCCCTAACATTTTTGAATGTATGTTATTATTTTTATTATATTACCACGCGATGCGTTTTCATTTCTATTCTCCTAACCCCTCCTCTCACTACACCCTCATCAGTTTTCTCCGACCGGTTAATGCCCGCAGAGGCGGCGCAGTGCAGGCGGCTGAAATCGGAACCCATTCCGTCCGTCTGCAGCGTGAACTGAAGGGGAAAAAAATCGTGAACTCGAGAACCGGCTCTCTAAACCGCTTCGGTTCAAGTACCTACTGACTTAGTTTCACGTCGTCGGCGGTGGCCTCGCGTCGGAGTCATCGTATTCCATGTTTATATATATATATATAAATAGATATATCTATATAAATGTATTTTTTAACCGCTATGATTTTATTACAATATTGTTTGAATTTATTTTTCGACACCAGTCTCGAGTATAAAACAATATTACAATATGATCATCGTATTTACAGCTATATATGCCATCATGTTGTTAATTTATCGTCGATATTATATGGTATTTTCAAATTGTATACATATAATCAATATCTCGATAACTGATCGAACGAAATTGCCTCCCTTCCCCTCCCGTCATCGTTGTATATTATGATAGATGTGATATCACATCATAACGATGTTTATACAAATTTTCTAGTATGATAATACTCACGGCATATTATATTACTTTTCCGGGTTTCTAACTAAATGTTTTTTTATACTTATTATTATATTATATCGCTCCAGACGCATATTATGAAACATGATTTTTTACAAATGAAATCAAATCGGTTGTTTTGTGGAGAAAATTTTAATTAACGACTGTACTTTAATATTATTATATTATCTAAAACGATGAATCAGTATGATACAAGTACCTACTGTTGGATAATGTAGGTATAGAATATACCAGATTGTTAAGACTATATCACAGTGTAACGTATTACATATTATACAGGTAATTACTTATATAGAAATCGCAGAAACCGTGATAACTCGGTAACGATGGTCGATGACCACGACAATAACAATTAATTCCAATCAGCCAGTAGCACTAATATTATAAATCGTTATCATCGTAATTCGATATGTGGTATCCGTAATTGAAGATCGATTTGTTCGTTAATCGACAACAAACTAGCACTTTTAATAATACGTGGTAGATTATACTTCTTATACCTACTTAAACATATCTATAGTATAGTATATTTTTTATTATTGTATATGCATGCACAATGTTTTATCGTATGAGTAAATCCAAGTCAGTAGTCACCCACAATCCGTGCGTTTTTAAGGCACGTACTAGATTGTAATTAAAATAATTAATAATAATCAGTTTAACTACATATTTCGGGCACGTAGAAAAACGTCTTATAAAACGATTAAAATGTATAACGTCATTGCCATTGTACCTATAATATAAAGTACACAATTATTATTTTATATTATAGATATCTATTAATTATTATATATATACAAAACGATGGAGGTAATCTTAATATATTTTTTAGCTAATAATATTATATTAATATATTTTTTAAACCGTTACTTAATTTTTTTTTAAATAGGCTCATCTCGTATATTTCATAATAAATAAATAAATTAATTAGTATAGACAATTTTAAGTCTATTATTGTAGATGGATTCAATGAAAGCTATTCATTAAGTCTTTTATATATTTTAAAAATAACTTTCATAATTTTATCTAAACACGATGCTGTACATTATACTAAACTCGTATTTTTTATTCATTAATACTCAATAATAATTATTAACCAGAGGAATTATAAAATTATAGCTTTACAAATTACAAGACAATTTTTTTTTAAGAATAACCTTTTCGACGATTAGTTTTAATTTTACTAAATTTCATTGGTAGGTAATAAATACTATCATGGGCGTAATACGCGTATATTTTCGCATAATGTTTCCAGCTCATAATCCCGTATAATTATGGAAAATTTGATACGACGAGGAGAAAACGGACCTATATCGGCGTGTCGAAAATTGTTTTCTTACAGTAAAGAAGGCGATATAATATAGAGGATTGCCCACACTTTCTACAGTCGACTGGCTGTCAATTTTTTTCTCATTAGCAAATCGACATGTACCAGACCTTTAATAGATCCACAGACGTATAGTAATTACCGAGTATCTGAGCTATGATGATTTACCACGTGGTGGTATACCTACTAAAATATACACGTTTTTTTTCTAGAAATATAACCGGTCTATGTATATAATAATATGTAGGTACCATCGAATAATGTGTGTGTGTAAAATCGTGTTGTTGTCGTTTTTAACGTTTTGTCAACTTATTTTTTATAAGTCGATATGTCGATATTAAACTATTATCTATAATACATAATATGCCAATAGCTTTATCATATTGAGTCGATCAACATTAACATATTTTATTTTATTGCCTAGTAAACAACGGTATGTGATGAGGAGAAATTATAAACCGTATATTTTACTAGATACATATTATACTACGTGCACCTATCCAACGACGAATTCCTGCAAATATCATACAATTAATATTCTAGCAAACGGACGAACGTGGAAAGAAGAGTGTCACACCACATCAATATATAGGTAGACCACATCGTGTGAAATAAATATTATATAGAAACGTATCTCGCGATAGATCAAGGTGATTTAAAAGTTTAAGAGCTTATTCTTATATAATATACGATGACCCAAAACTTGCCAAATTTATAAAATAATAATACAATAAGGGACTTTTGGGTGTGAATGAATGTGCACTGTAGAGTAGTATATATGTTTCCAAATACCTATTATAATCGATTTGGACTCGATTTACATAAACTTTGAACATAATTATTATTATATTCAGAATATAATATTATACTGTCTATATAATAATATTATAATGTGCACGGTTTTTGTCGACTGATTTTAAATGTCCCCAGTGCAGCAATATGGTAATAGTCATATCAGCAGTCGACACGGACGAATCGATCGGCGTAACCACAGATGGATATTATTATACCGCGGTCGCCGCGCGCATTTCGGTCCAACGACGTTTTGTGAATCGATACAGAGTACAGACTTAACAATATATATTATAAATACATATATATATATATAAGATAATGATATGTTCGTTTTATTCTTTTCGCTGTACATGGACGTTATTTAAAAGAAAAAAAATAATATATAATGACACGTTACGGTTTACATTTTAATAAGGTTCCGAGAATCGTGTAAAAAGAATTTATAGAGCGAAACGTGGCGGCGCGGCGGTGTGTTACGGTTTATTGTATACATTTTGTGTATATGTGTGTGTGTGTGTGTGTGTCTAACACTATTCCGTCAACGACCTATCGTTGATATAATAATAATAATCTATAACGACTCTAAATCGAAAAGTGTCGATTAGTCGGATTTAATTAAGCAAAAAAAAAAAGAATAAAAATAAACTACTTAAAGATAATTCATCATTATGCACACGCCGGAAAGTGCAGTGAGTAACTAATGCCGCAAATACAATATGCTATGTTTAGTATGAGATGAGCTCGTACAGTGAAAACATTATCACTGTTCTGATTACACGTCCAATGCGTGATTCAAAGACGGTGACTTGGAGCTGTGCTGCGTGTCCTGTGGTTTCATGCTATCCGCGCTGCACTTGCTCAGCATCTTGCTGCTCTCCAAGTGCACCAGACCCACTTCTGCGCCGGCCAACAGTCGGTGGATCACTTGCAAACGGCGGCGCGATCTACCCAGCGTCCGGTGGGTGCGAGCCAGCCGCTGCTGGACCTGTCGTTCCCGGTACGTGTCAGCGGCTTGTACGTTCTCGGCGTGCCGCACGTTATCCACCAGGCCTAGCACCTTCTCCGACGCCGCTTTCACATAGCTGCAACATTTCCAAGACATGTTATTGTATGATGATATTATATTATACAATTATACCCGATATACTATTATAATAATAAGTAATGATCTATCAGTGCTATGATTTTATGTAATACAATATTAGGTACCTAAATAATGGTTATTAGTAATATAGAATACACGCAAGGCGGGGAATTAAAAAATTGAGGTACGTACCTACGAATTTAATTTTTAGTCACATTGACAATTATATTCCTTAAATTGTATCTCACGTTTATCTCATAGTATACCTACTGGTTTTATATAGATTATAATGTTTAATAGGTATATTATAACAATACAAAATGTATTTTTAAGTAGATGAATTTAAAAAAAACATACGTTTTTCTAAAATTAGTATAGGTAATATTTCTTGTTACATACTGATGTTTTTGAACTTGACCCGTAATTGTCAGTACTTACTCAAATTTACAAAATCAAGCCAAAATAATTTTAGTTTACTCACTCAGTCTTGCATCACAATTGTATCTATAAGACAATAATACAAAATTGTGCAAATGTGACTATACTGTTGCAGCCTGAGGGTACCACAACGCAATACATATAATTATATAAGGCTTATGACGATTATTATCGTAAATCTGATGTATTATAATTTGATTTAATAAACATAAATAGATTTTTTAATATACTAAATTACTAATTTCACTTCATGCATGTCGTTTAGACATATTGGATCACAAGTGACCAATATTGGTATGTATTGCCGATATTATCATAGTCATTTATAAAAATCAATATCACTGATTAGTTTTCTCGACTTAATATAGAAGCATAAGTAAGTAATATTTTATGTTGGTGGTGGCGCACATAGTCTTAAGAGTTTTTTTTTTTTAATTATCATATTTCCCACTCAATTTTTAATTAAATACTGGTTTTCTATACATATAATACAATATTAGACCAAAATCTGAAACATGCTGTGGTTGATGATTTACATAAATCGTTCGGTACGTACATCAATTATATACTTAGTTGTACTTATTATAATGTCGTCTCACTTGTATTTCTCTCTCTCCAACACAGCCAGCTTTCGTTCGTGTTGCTGAGCGATATTCATCGCGGCGACCGCTTTGCTAAGCTCATTAGTCAGCTGTATCACTCGATCGCGAAGTCCGTCGGTGACTGATGCAACGCTAACGGTAGTCGAAGCGGGTACTGTGCACTCGTTGACGTCTTCGTTTCTAATACTACTACTGCTGCAAGGGACGCGGCTAGAATTTTCAACACGGGTCGTATGTTGACTTCGAGTTGAAAGTTGGTTCTGTGATGAAGGTTCGTCTCGCAATGGAAGTTTGACTTGTGATAATGGTTCGCTCTGGGGTGGTGGTTCGCTCCGGGAGACTTCCCGAGAGGATATGATTTCGGTGTCTAAGTTTCCCTTGGTAGACGAGAGGACGTCGGCAGTTGTCACACACGCTACTCCCAACAAAAATAACAACTGCTGGTGTTGGTTCATAAGTACGTTGGTAGATTGTAACAAGGTATATTAATTGCACACGGACGGGTTATAATACAATACTACAAGACACTGCGGTGCGCTTACGATGGATTATGAAATACGAAAACCACAACTGAGGCAAAGCCCTGCGATTACCGTTGATCTGGCAAAATTTTTTGTTTCAGCATCTACACCGTCCAAACGATCCACATTGCCATTGATGCGTTTATTGTTTATCTATATAATAGCTATCGTATTACATCGTATGCATTTGTGAAGATAACAATATATATTAAATATTTAAATGCTTAAAAGAAAATACAAGTTAAACGTGTGTGGTATATGGGTAGTTTTGGACGACTTTATATCATTTCTTATATGTACATTATACACACATACGATCCGGTTCCCGAGCAACCCAAAGTAACACGTCACGATTCTTCGAGAGAAATTTTAGACATTATTTGTTAATAACCATATTGTCAGGTATATGTTTTAATATCAGCCACAATAACGGAATGCACGTATGACGGGTCATATGTCTAGGCGTGTCCAGCTCGTTCATGAAAGATATCCTACCACAGTATACGTATTGAAAAACAAAATAAATTAATAACGTGTGTCATTTATCCTATTTACTCAAATCGTTGTGAACTCCTGGGCAACCTAAAAATTCTATCAATATATATATATTTTAAACGAGGTATCGTAATATCTTTAAACAATTATTTATTGTATGTACCTTGTAATGCCTAAATTAAATAAACCATAAAATTGACATTTTATAGTCCGTAAGTCACACCCCACAATCATAATATCTATAGGTATTAGGTACAATAATAATAATTATTGTATTATTTCATAAGTATATCGACCAAATACGTTCTTAACAGATTTCCAAAAATTCGTTCTCTACATTATTATATATTTATTTATACTTAAAAATAAACTCGAGACTATATTATTTATATATAGATGCTGATATAATATAACATTTTTGTGAATGTTTCATAACATTATACATATTAATAAATTATTAGTTATCAATTTATCATCATATTATTATAAAATATTGTTTAAAAAGGTGTGGTTTTAAAAATAATATACATATATTATATATATATATATATATATATATATTTATCATGTAGGTAATATTGTTTATTGTTATTGAATGGGTAAATTATATATTTATATATTAAATATGCATCTTATTATAATTCACATGTAAATTAGGAATGTTACGGTGAACTGGATTGACAGGAATAGAATAATGTAATAGTAATAGTAAATAAAAAACACAATTTTAACTATTCCACAATGCACTAGATACCTATATACTATATTACTCATACTATATTATTTATATTATTATATGGTAGTTCACAAAATTTGAACGTAAGAGTGAAATCAATTACGAGACGGCGATTCCATATTATTATTATGTTTACATCTTGACCACTCGTTATTATATAGTACACGAGTAAGATTTCAATATTCGATTTTTATTCTCTTATATATAATAATATATACCATATAAAACCCACGCCCATCTCGATTTATAAAATTTCAAATCGTCATTCAGACGGTTCTCATCATCATTGTACTGTCCTTGGTTCCAGTATAGTTCAAAAATCTCACTTCAGATTTTACACTGCCCTATTCCGTTAACCGATCGAAGAAAACCGACGCGTTTGTATTACCTACTAATATTATATAGTCGATTATTATCACTCTATATGACCATATAGTTAATATAGTATAAAATAATATTATTAACATAGTGCTTCCAAGTTTTGTCGGAAACAAGTCCATATTTAGTGTAAATAAAATAATATACCTATTATATAATATATTGTAATAATAAATAAGAGTATTTTTTTTGACTAGGCAACAATTATTTCATAAACCATAAAAAAACGTACCAATAGTATGTTCACATAAATTATCATCCAGAGGCGTATTTACGTTTTTGGTAGCCTAGGTGCAAAAATATATTGGTGCCCTTTTTCCCTCCTAAAAACTTAAACTTAAACTTTAAAAAAATTAACTTCTAATGTTGCGCCCGTTTTAGAGACTTACAATTTGTCATCCGAGGCGAATGTCCCCCCCCCTTTCCTCTAAATACGCCTCTCTTATCATCAGTCATATCGAGACCATGGAGTTCATTTATTTTATTTATTTTTTACTAATTTTTTTTTTACTTTTATCATATAACAAGAGTACAACATTTTAGCGATCGGGCACACAATTATTATAATATATATTATATTATACATAATGTATATACGTAATTTTGAATACATGGAATTTAAACAACGTGATTTGCGTGTTGTGCGATAATTAATATATAATAATAAAATCTTATGTCGGAGAGGGTCTATAATAAAATGTATGTTAAACACATCTCTGCAGTTAGCAAATGTAAATCCATTAGGTATTGTATTCTACCTTCTATATATGTATGTATATAGTAATTTTAACGAGTAGGCACATTATTATACTTGCTACAGTATATACATTAGTGGATATTAAGCGTATAAAATATCCACGCGTCTTGTTTAGTGTGTACACTGTACTCAATATTTAGCTATACATATTATATTATACCAAATGACCGGCTCCTATAAATGTCATCAGAATTACAATTAACTAAGAATTTTAACAAACATATTTTTAGATCGCCAACGCTAAAATAACATTAACTTGAATTGGAAATACAACATATTATTAAGGGGCGATAAAGCGTACCTACTGAAAATTCGTGTTCCTCAATAATGACTTAACGACTTACATTATGTCGTTTAGGAAATTTTTGGTATTTCCCCCTACTCTCCCACAAAGACTATATATTAAGTGTCTGTATATTATATATATTATAATACATACTTATTATTATGTGCGCGGTGGTGTATAATATATATATATATGACGTACACTTTAACGTTTGGGAAACGAACAAACGCACCGCCATTGCACAATAATTATTGTTTTGTCGCGTCCCGAACACGAATATAATGTTATATTTAGGTACCTATGCGACTGAACAATAAATAAAATTGTAAATGTTTTTTGTTTCGGCGTCATCGTCCGGCGCGCGCTCAACGAAAGCGTGGTGGTCTCCTGCCGCTAGCACTGCGCACACTCTACACCGTTGGTACTTTGTGTGTGTAATGTCGTAAGTATTTACAATACACACAGAGACACAGACACAGACACACATACATACATACAGTAATTGTGTACTACCGGCTACTATACTCATGTACGTATATGTACAAAATAATGTGCCCCGACGTTAATGATTGTACAAGGTGCCTATACACATACATATGTATATATTATATACAAGCAGATCCGGCAATTAAGGTCGCGAATCATATTATATTTGTATACTACTGTATTATGACGAGTAGCCCGGTATAGACGAATTTATATGACTTATTATTGTACTATAATAATATTATGATGGGGCAAAAAAGGATTTATTTTAAGTCTCCAATGCGTGTTTTGAGATCGAAAAACAAATCTAAATAAATAACATTTAACGCCTATTATTTTATTCTTGTAAGAACAATTTATAATATTTAGTTATTTTTTGTAATATGTTCAATTAAATTTAATATTTTAAGTACATTGCCTGTTTTAATAATCACGATATCGATTCATTTATAAATTTACAAAAGGTACTCATGCGTATTATAATATTAATACTTTTAGTTTTATTTGCTTATCGAAATTAAATATATAGGTATATTACTCTGTTAAATCAAATATTGTTAGTTTTAATATTTTATTTAAATTGACCATCTGTATTTTGTCATTGTACACAGTGTTTAGACAATATAGACTAATAATTTTTTCCTACTAAAATTTTACTCTATGGCAATAGGTTAACCTAACCTAACCTACCTGGCATAGTGTACGGATATTATGTTAGGGCGATGCATTTCCCAATATAGGCCAATTGGTCATTTTACACAACTGCAGAAGTGTCTCGGATATCGAAGTCTCCCAGCACTGTATTATTCCCGTGTTAATCTACAGCAGATGTACAATGTGTGCGTGGTTGAGCATATGAGAGACTTTTTTTTTTAAATTCAGACGCTTTTTCACTAGGACCAGGTCAACGCGCCCGTCACCGGCAGCGATACAATAACTATAGGGTCCCTGCCGGTCCTATCGCCAGTCACGGCGGTGGACGACGAATCGGACTGAACGCGCGCGCGGAACCATCGCAGCGGTGGTGGCTGGTGAACGCGTCCTTGGACGACGACCGCGACCACGATGATCATCGCGTCTAACGGTATATGGCGGCGGCGACGGCATATACGTTTTTCCGTACGGAAAAATAATATTGGAAAAAAATATAATAATAATAGAACGGATCGCCGCCGCCCGCAACGATGACGGGAAATCTCAGTGTGATATTATATGGTCGAGACGTGCGCGTCCTTGGGCGAACACGTTCGTGGTTATAATAAAATATTATAATAATAATCCGACGGCCCACTTGAGGGAAAATAATAATAATAAAAAACGTAGTCGCGCGCGTGTGTAAAAAAACTTAGAGAAAGAGAGAAAGACAGAGACAGAGTGAATCGGACGGACTGACGACCGACCGGTGTCGGCGGTAACGGGACGTGCCATCGTAGTCGTCGCCGCACTCGCCCCCCCCCCCCGCCGACGATGCACCATCACTACAGTCACGGTCCGTACTCGACCAACGCTGCCGCCGTATACGCTCTGGTACACACGGAGAATCTCGACGCGGTGGAAAGAAAAAAAACGTGTTTTTTATTCTTTCTTTCTATTCTCTGCACACACGCATACCGAATATATATATATTATGTTATACACGTAGTACCTATATATAAATAAACGGTGTGTCTTTTTTTTAGTGTGCGCGCGAGTATAATAATAATAATAAAAAATAATAATAATGATCAAACGAGCTCTCCGACCGCCACCCTCAACCCTTATCAGCCACGATTTCTAATCGAGCAACACTGTCGATACGTATTACTAAAACATTAATACTCTCTTCGCAGTTTTCCCAATGATGTAATGTGTACGGCTACGTCAGATGTTAACGTCAATCATATAATTGTTATATCCCACCGTGTTATGATATAATAACCATATAGCCATCATATAGGTTACATTTAAGATTTCACAAAGTATATTGTAATTTGTAGCTAGTTTTTATGTATTCATTAAAAATATTTATAATATATTAAAGTATTTACTATAAAATATTTTAATTATTGTTTAGTTTTTATTAATTCACAGGCAAAAATGTTAACTTGTAATAATTGTATTACCGATGTTAATCTATACCATGTAATTTACTCATCAGTAAAATTATATGTAGGAAAGTTATAGTAAACATTATTTTACTTACTATTATATCTAGCCAACTTTGTTATTAAACTTGCCGTCTATATAAGTAGGAAAAAAATGTAAAAATCTTATCATTATTCATAAATATTAAATAATATTAGTTAAGTAATTTATTATTATAGTAGCTATGTTTATTGCAAAACTATTAAAAAAAAATCAATTCTTCAAACGCTAGTTATTAAAACTAATATATCTCTAACGAAAATAAAATACATAAAAATTGCTCGTGTTACACTACCGAATTTTTTTTTCCATAATTGAAAATATTATATTATTATAATTTAATAATACTATTTGTGGAGTACACGTACTTTTTCCGTGTTATAACGAATGCATTGAAATTTGATTATCGAAGTTCTGAATTAAGCGTACAAATCAATGTATTATACTATGTCGCCCACTTACATAATATATTTATAAATTTGTTTCAGGACTTTTTATTTTCATACAATATTAAAATAATTTGAAATTGGAGATAAAAAGTGATGTAAAAATTTGACCTATAGCGCACCTCGTGCACCACTTGCGCCCGCTATTTCTGTTGTTTACGCTCCACGAGTTGAATGAATATGATATTTTGTAAATAATATAATATTTTTTTTCGAAAACTTTGACTTACGTAATATATTTATTATATTTGGTTACACGTTTACCGTTCTTATTATTATCTCATCTTTTGATAATACTTAATTTTCTCAATGTTTCTTTATCATATTTATGTATTTAGTAGGTATATTATGTATTATATAAAGTATAAATATTATATGTTACTAAATTGTTATCGGCATGACGAATACTGTAACTATATATTATATAAAATATAATTTATTAGAATTTCACGGAATCGATGAGGACAAACGAAGTATATTAATTATGGATTAATAGAACAAAAGCTAATACTGTATAGTATAATAATGATAATAATTAAAAAAATTGTTGATCTAAGATTTGGATTGGTCAGTTGCTATGTTTTTGGCAAGTGTTTTTCATATTTTTCTTTAATTACTAAATTTAAAAACTGTCAAGTTTTTTGTATAGATTGTGCTGATAATAAAAAAATATACCTATATTCAAAGATTTAATTAATATAATTATTTAAAAATTAATTTATAAACGATTGATAGGGCTGCAACTTTAACTTTTACAAGATTTTACAAGCTCTTTCTGTCCAAAATATAGTGTTCGTGCAAAAAAAGATAAAAAGAACCAATTTAATCGTCATCATAAAAATCATTGGAAATATTTTATAGTCTTGTAGAGTTGTAGACAATGGTGGTTCTTTGAAAATCATAATGAGCTCAACGTCAAACTATTATTAGTCACTTTTTTATACACATAAATAAATAATATGTGAATACATTATTTACCATACCGAATTAACTGGGATTTGTCGCTATAATTCCTCAGTCCATGTTTTTTTTATTTTTACCGGTTTTGTTTTTAATTCGTCCGCATGCTGCAGTAAACGATTTCTCCTTTGGAACTCAATATACCTATGGTCGATTCGTAAAATAAAATTATTAACTTCACCAATCTCGTCGCTCTGTCTGAATTTGGATATTCCTCACTTTTAATTAAAACTAAAAATATAATGACTATATAATATACATACGTTATACCGTTACAACACTCATGTCCGTCATAGTAATAATATTTCTTAATTGGCCACATCCTTTAAGCGTTTTGAAAACGACAGAACACTATTATTATAGCTTTTCAGTTTTCACCTAACCGACAATATTGTTTTACGATTAAATTTTGTTTATAGACAGTGTTTTGATATTATCATTTATTTATTTAAGTTATTAATAAACATATTATAAAATATAATCGAATATATTTTTTTAAATTTATTCAGTTTGAAACTACTTTTATACGTTTAAACAAATTTCAAGAATGAAGTATTTGGTGTTTAGTGTTTTTATTGTGTATTTTACAGTTTAAATTCAAATGAAGCAATTTTCAGACATGATACCCGACAATATTTTCTCTGCAGTTGCAGAAACGAATATTATGTAGGTCATCATAATGGCATATATTTTTAGTCTCTTCAATTTGCGTATGCATCGTATGATAAATAAATTAAATGTTAAACAAATTTTTTTTAAATCGTGGGAATTTGCATAATTTAATATTAATTCTTAAAACTCAAACGCATTTTTCTCGATGCAATCATAATCCATCATAGATCACTAAAATGCTAATTTTTTTTCCTCGGAATCTCGAGTTTAAATTAGGTAGTTGCGCGTGTTTATTTTATATTATCATTAGAACCATATATCGTCTATATATGATTTCAACCATTCGGGCGTTGGCTCAATGAACTGACCTAATGATAATAATATATTATAACGTTTTATTTTTTTATTTTAATACACTCTATGGTATACGATACGATACGCGAGCCACGCGCGAAGAGTATAACTTTAATATTATTAATTATGACGAAACCGTCAATTTTTATTAATTTACTATATAATCCTTTAGTGACGTTGATGTTTGAAAGTATTATAATGGTATAATTTTAAATTAAAATTATAATTGGATAGTTTTTTTTATGGTCCATTTAAACAGAAACTATTTTCACTTTAACATTTATAACACACTTGATTTATCTCGAGGTAGGGATATTTTTGTATACAATATATTATAATATATTTATAGAACTCTATTATATGATTCGAATTTTTCTATTAAATTTAATAGTGGTTATATAGTCAGTTATAGATCATTAACATGTCTAATTCAGTAGTATCCGAAACTTAAAACTGGTCGTATTTGCATTAATAAATTAACTTATTATTCTTATTTTCTATAGATTTTAAAAGCATTTTTATTGTATTTTTAATAAAGTCAATAAGTTTGTAAACATTAAATATTTATTTTAATTTTGAATAGAATATATCAATAAACACAAAGACCAATACGTCTTTGGCCCGGAACCAATTCGGTTATTATTTTTGACATTGGAATGTGAATGCCGTTCCGAATATATTTATATATAGCTACCTACCTAGTAACAATAATACCTAGTATAGGACCAATATACTATATTATAGTAGAAGTAGTAGTATTTTTAGTAGTAGTAGTAGTAGTAGTAGTAGTGTATGTGTGGTGGTGGTGGCAGTAGTATAATAGTTACCGTCTATAGGAAACGATAGAAATGAGTGGGTCGACCGGCACTGTACCGTTGGAAAATTCATAGATCGAGTCAAAGATTTGGTTAATCATTTCCAAAGATAAAACCAGCATCCTGTCAATCAGCCACCACTATTTTGCTCGACCGAAAATAAAAATTCACTTTTCGTTTGAAGTATATTATAATTTACTATTAAACACACATATAGTATACCTGCTGTAGCTATAGGTATTAAATATATATAATACAAAACCGGAACACCGATTCATAATATATTTATGACGTATAATTTTGACATAATTTCTTATTCATCGAACTGAGTTTCACTAGCCTCAGGATAATATATAATAAACTGTGTACGATTGATATTATAGATATATAAATATTTTATATAAATAAAAAAAAAATTGTTTTGTTAAAGCTGTGCAGCTACCCGGAGGCGAATAACTTTATTGCGAGTTAGGTTTTTAGTTTTTTACATTTAATAAATACCATAATGTATTATAGTGCCATAGAGTATGTATACAGCGTAATTGGGCTTCTGGTGCACTCGACCGGGTGTATAACATTACTATATAAAATTCCGCGCCTGTCACCCGAACTATGCGAGTGACGTGTTTTTTTTTGCAATTTTTTTTTCTTACCGTCTGTCCCCCGCAATGGTCTTATGCATGTGACTACTCCAAAATCATATAATAATAAGCCGGCAAACAAAATTATATTATATATATACGTGTACGTGCAAGTCTGTAGATTATGAGCGTTTGACCTACATATTTTAATATAATATTTAGTCTCGTGAGTCGTGCATAGTATGTTTAACAATACATTTGATAGACACGCTATCTTCATGGCTTCATAACATAATCTAACGTTGAAAATTAAAACACCCTTACGGGCACGTGGCAGAAACGCGGGCCGATTGGGTTGATCTAAATAATAATATAATAAATGTATATATTATTATATTTGGCATGTATAATTTCGAACGTAGGCACCTTGTTTAGAGAATGATGTATAGCGTGGTACGGATTTCGCAAAATAAATAATACTACCATGTACGCGATACGAATGTACGAAGCGGCGAGTAAAAATATTAAAAACATTAATCATAGTTGTATAAGAGGTATACCTATTTATATATAATGCACGTCATATTATTATCTGCGCGGTACTGGAGTTACAACGAGTCCGACGGAAGTGCTCGGCGTTATAATAATAATAGTAGGTATATATTATATGTACGCGTTTGGCATTTACGCGTGTTTAGATTTCGATGGCCTCCGTGACCCAAGTCGAAAACGGACGCGTGCACATAATAAACGCATGTCGATTTTTATCGCAAGTCGCGGTGAGATTTATTATAATACGCGACCGATGGATTCCTAGAAAGTCATAAATGATGCTATACGTAGTTTAATATCATTATACGTATATAATATAATGAATTGCATGTCGCGCTCGCGACAGAAACGTTTTTGGCCAAACGTTCCATTATAGCTGTTATATAGATGTCGAATAGGTGATACAAATGACAATTAATATTACAAGTATTGGAGACTTGGGGTGCTTAGCGAATCCGCGGGAATGTCCGAAATTCACAATCAAATAAGTCGTAATTTACAAAAGAAAAACTAACTTAAATCGTATTTATATTATCGAATTTAATAGATTTTTTCGTATCCTCGAATGAAACCAAGAGTAGACATACCTTTCTCAGCTGAGCTTACTTATAGTATGAGTAAATGCTGTAGATAAATATTTAAAAAGTCATTGTATAGCAGAGAATATATTAATTTCAATACGTCTGCACGTAAGCCGCTTAAGGCATACACCAATGCAGTTTATTGTGAATATTATGATTATAATTATATAATATATAATTCATGTGATAGACTTACTATACGACAACTGATTCCGTTACGCGTACAATTTGAAAAAAAAATCCACTGTATAGTGTATATTATAATTGATATTCGCTTTGTGATAATTTTTTTAGGAACAATAAAGTCATGTGCCCCTTTACCCTGCTCTGAATACATTTCCGTAGACCTACGTGTATAATATATTATAGCTCTATGCAATATGTTGGGTTAGGTTAGTCTAACCTACGCATTTACATCGCTTTTTACTATTTTTTTACAGATTTCATATGTGTTATCAAATATTTGAGGCTTATGCTTTTTGACATGTACCTACACTTGATTATACGTAGTACCTATGTATAGTTTACAATGTACGTACAATATTATGCAGTTTGACTACCTATTAAATTGTTCTACAGTTGTGTTATGACGAAATCTTGCGCGTTGTAATAACTCTACTGTCTACACTACATATAATACACGAAATGTGTGTACTGTGTATATTATATAGTCGTAGGAAATAATAACATTAAAAGAAAAAAAAACAAAAAATGTATTACATTATAATAATTTTGTTTTTTTTTCAGCTCACCGGTCATGTGGAACAAATCGTCAGGCGTAAAAACGTTTAATCAACGTGACTGTCAGCCATCATATACATATTTGCAGCAGGTAAGCGGTCAGAATTTGACACACAAAGTTTTTTTCTCCGCCCTACCAAATAATGCTTGTACGCATTTATCTAAAAAAAAAACCAAAACACGGGTTGCTTATCAATATTATTAATAATACATTATGTATTTATAATATACGGTGTGGTGACCAAAATTGGCAATGTGTTTTACCTGTCATCGCAAGTTAGTTATACTATGTTATACCTTAACAGCTTATATGTACACAATAATATTATGTGAAGATGGCTGGGCGGACGAAATTATTTTTCGTAGACTTATTATCCACGAGCGCACTTAAGTAAAACCGGTTAATTAAAACGACCAGTTTTTTAGTGCACAATATTTACGAATACACATAGTCCAGTTTTATTATTTTTATTATTCTTGTATATAAATACATATTATTTTTACCATTATTTTGGCCTGCACAATATGATATGCAGTGACAGAAATATACGCGGGTTTTTAAAAAATTGCTTGTAATATTCTATTGGTTTCCTCGTAATTATACAACTATAAATATCATGTAAATAAATAAAAAGTGTTTAAGCACCTGTTCGATTGTTAATGAATTATAGCCCTCTTTGTACCAAAAATTCATCATCATTTTTATATTCACATGTTATTCTAATACATCAATGATTTAAATAACTACTAAATATAAATTAAATAAACAGTTGGTATAACTACACTTATGTAAAGCGTAAGGCCTTTTTTTGCTTAATGTATCAAAATTAATGCCAAAAAAAAACATACAGCTTATTTTTCATAAAAAATATCTACATAACATTAAATTAAATATTAGAATAAAAAATCTTTTTTCGTCGAAAAGTTTCAACTGTTTCTAAATGTTTCTACAATAATTTAACTTCTTTATAAATCTTAAAACATTCTAAAAATCCCACGAATTAAACAAGCAATTAATATGCAATTATCATGCGAGTAAAATTTACTCTAAACATCACTTCCGGCTACTGAATTTGAGCTACTTTCTAATTTCCATGAAACTTTTATTTATTTTTTTAAGTTGAAAAATAGACATAAAAAACATATACCAATCAATATTCTATTTTGTTGAGTTAATAGGAAATTTTTTTCCTGTTGAAATTAAAATATTATGTCAAACTATTACGACTACTAAACCTCTTGTCTCAACAATCGTCTATAAATTAAGCTATGCAATCAAGTACAACTGTTCGCAGTTCTTTGAGATACTGAATTATTAAAATTATGAAATTAATAAAACCTTCAACAAATAATTAATAATATAATAGATTTATACATTTACATTATAGATTTTAGATTAGATTTAATTATTAATTTTTGAATGTATATAAAAAAGTACAAAAAAAAATGTATATTATTATAATTAATAATCATACATTCGCACTTTGTTAAATTAAAAATCTGATGAAAAAGTATTTAAAAAAACTCAACTAAATAATAAGCAAATTTTAGTACTTGATAGTAATTAGTGACTTAGTTTCAGCCTTCGTATAAGTATGCTGAAAGATATATATTTTTTTATTATTATTATATTTATGTATTATAATATATTATATTATATTAAATAAATAATTATTTAGTAATAAGTACATGTGATGAATTATATTTAGACTATTAAATGTCATGATTATTAAGTGAAGAAATCGTCTATCGATGGAACTTAAAATTAATTTATGGCGTTATGGCGTTGATTTTAATCGTAAATTGGTGAAATAAATCTTAAACTGAAAATCAATTAAAAAAGTTGTTTTTAATCTTATACATGCAGTCTCTATAATTTAAAATAATTCATATTAAAGTAAATTTAATATGGTAAAAAATATATAACACTAAATTATAGTTTACACATTAATATTATTGACACCATATAGATTTGCGAATATGTTTTTAATTAAATATATAAAAATAAAGATTTTAATCTAAAAATGAAGTATTTTCTGAATTATAAAGACATTAAACTTCAATTACATTTAATTGAGTTTTAATAAATAATTTAGAATCCTTTTTCAAAGTTATATATTATTAAATTTTCCTAAATACTTCAAATGTAATTTTTTTGTATTTTAGTATGCTTTATTAATTAGCCAACTTGATAATAATAGCAGCTTATGCATGTTGGATCAATATTTAATGATTATACTTACATTTAATTAACACATTTATTAACTTAATGGTTTCAAAATTAGATTAAATTATATTTATTAATTTATTTTAATTAATTATATAAATACTGTATAAATACATATTATATAAGTTGGCAAGTAATAATAATTTATATCTTACCAATCGAGATAATAAAATAATAAAATATAAGAATAATATACCTTACAATTTACATAATCTTACCCTTTAAAAAATAATATGTACCAAAGACCTTGCGTTTTAAAATCAAAAGGTAATAAGCACAATATTATTAATGAATATTAAATATAATAAACATTATTTTTAAATACCTATATTTACTTGTATTTTAAAACAATTATTTTTAAATTATTTTACGAGGTATAAACATTTATAGATTTTTTTTTACCGCTATAAGGTCGAATTATCAACATTAAAAAAAACATTAAACACTGGGCACTGCCAAAAAAAAAACATATATATATAAAATGTTCGTTTAAATTTCAATATTGTCTTTATTTTTCATTTAACATAATATTATTATATTATATCTTCCAAAATGATCAGTTTAACATGTTTTTTTTTTAAGGATAAGAAAGGAAGTTTTAAGTCCCTACCATTATTTTTTATACGAATATGGTTTTTTTTATACATATATAACATATTATACACTCATAATCGATACTAATCAGAACTCCCGCTGTTTGAATCGTTGTTGGATACTAATACATCATAACCTGAACGATTATGTTATGATATGTAATTATAAGAGCACTACGAGTCACGACCTCGCGTGCATCCAACGTCTACCAACCATGCTGGTGGGCTGTACGGTTTTTACATCGTGCGTATTGGAGGGATTTGTTTTTTAGATAACGGAGTGTCTTAAAAATATTTTGCTGTGCCTACATAGTATATTATATGAAATATAACGACGATCATTCATTTTAGGTTATATTATTATATGCACAGAATGATACACCATGCATAATCACCCCCGTGATGTTATCCTTAATTAATTTATTCAAATTCCGATGCTTGGAATTTTTAATTATACTCAAAAACCATGCTTTTTGATTATAACATTTAATGAGTGATTTGTGGTAATAAAATTACTCTTTTTATACTGATAACGTTTGCTTGTATAATTATTCTTCAATTATACAGCTACAAAAACATTATGGCAACAAGTACATATAATATTATACAGCGCGTGTTTTGCCTAATGTGATTGTTGGTTTAATAGAATTTATTGTTGATTGTCACTAAAATAAATACCAAATCATACTTACCGACTCCCCTTGGCCGCTAACTATATTACTGTGGGCGATTCGTGCGTGTTTTCAAACTTATTTTATGCACACATTAACATCAGTAGTCATTCGTAACATCTTCGTGTATTCCTCCTATAGGCTCCAGTACACATAGTATATAATCGACCGATGTTATGCGTATAGTGTAATATAAGCACTACCTTTATCTGATTAATTATTATTTTTTTTTAAAAGAGTGAAAGACGAAAGTCGTCTTCTCACTGCGTGGACGAGATCTCACTAAGTGGCCCAAACGTTCTCTACTCACTGAAATGGTGTAGCTAAGAGGTATTTTGGATGTTAAAACACACCCATTTTTAGTTGTATTTATGCAAAAGTTATGCTTTAGATTTCTACAATATATCTTGTCATATGGTTCTATAAGTTCTATTCCATATTTGATATAAGTAATATGAAAATCGATAAATATGACGATAATAGTATGTAAACCGCCTACCCCTCAAGTTATATTTAAATTAAAACATTATAATAACCCATCAAAAAAGTCCTGATTTCGCATCTCGGATACAATAATTATTATTGGCATTATACAACATTATGTTACCGACAGTAATTTTCTTTGTACAGATCTTTGCTCTTGTATAATACTATTCAAATACCGGACTATGTGTTGGATACGAAAATCCTGTAGCTTTATAGTAGTTACTGTGCTATTGCCATAATCACCTGATCTATACGTTATAATCATCAGACAACCTGCCATATCAGACATACACGCGGGGTTGCGAGAAAATCACAAACCAAATTATAATATTGGTGCGCTATTCATACACATATATCATATTATAATATACAACACACACGTTGCAACGATATTATCCCGTTTTATGGGTCACGAACGATTTAACGCTAATAAATATTCATATACAAGTTACTTATTATACGCGCACACATTCTGTAACAGCGCGATGCTAATAGGCAACTTTGTTCTACATCATGCACTATTTAATGCAATTGCTACTATAACATTATATATACACACATGCAAATATAATATATGAAATTCCGATATGCGTTTTTAATTTTCACATACTTTAAACCACAATAACGCGTTTGGCGCATGTAATTCCGCTCTGGATTTTTACCGGTCGCTTATCGTGTACGTATATAATATTATAAATTATAATATACCCATGTGCATATTGTTTGTATGCATAAATATATATATATATATTTATATGGTTTATAATCGCAAATTTAAATCTAATACTTATTTGTGGTCACATTTTTAAACCACTTTTGCTATTATAGGCATATTATATACGTGTTCTCGGCTGACATATTATGTACGCTCTGCAAACAATATTTCAATATCGGATGAATAAAATTCAAAACATTTGGGCGTCCCATTATTGTCTGCGAGATCGTGAATCTACGGTGGATCTTAGTTATGATAGTCGATATATTATAATGTCGGTTAAATACGCCCACGTAGATTTCAATGATTATATTCCAATACGACGGGACATTAGGACCATTAGGTACCATAAAATTATGGCATATCTACATAATAAATAATACATTAAAATTTATATTAAAATATTGATTGCTCTATTTTCCGCTGTTCGCCACTTCCGCACAGAACGCTTTGGTTCGACGCGATCAAGAGATCTACACGAGATGTAGTGATTTCGTGCAGACGAAATCTCTATGGTATAATATTATTATAATAAGAAATGTAAGTACCTAAGATGGGTTTGGCGTTTCTAAATCGCGATGGCTACAAGGGTAAATGCGGACACATGAATGAAGTGAAATAAACAATGAACACACACGTCTAGGGAAAATTTCGCGTTTGTCTAGCGTTGTGCGAGTACACAATCGTCTATATAGGTACACACATTTGCGAGCGCGCGCACACTTACACGAACACGGACTTGATATACTTTTTTTTCTTCGTTGGCAATGCGTTTTCTGGTCACGATTGATCATTGTCCGCGCTGTTCGAATACCTGAGTATACACATATACATATTATATTGCATTAGTCATGCTGCATTACATCTGGGAATAAAATTCGTGTACTTAATGACCTCGACACCGAAGAATATATAACCTCCTAGATAAATACGACTAAGACAATTATAGTACATATATATATGGTTCATATTTTATTTTTGCATCAGGAATTTATAATGCGAAAATAAAAAAAATGTAACTACATTTATAATCACTCGGTCAAAACAGCTAGTAGGGAAAATAATATTATTTCGCGCTTACAAGGGTTTATAATATTATTATGTATGAACACATATTTTCCTCATCCTCTCTTTCTTTCCAAGAGAGAGTTAAAAATGTCTAGGGTTATGTATTTAATAATTACATGCGCCCATAATATTGTTAAGCTTTATACGTACTGTCAAAAGCATTTCGAAATGTACGCAGTTCGTGAAAACGTCAGTGCATATGTTTATCTGGCCTAAAAAAGTCCTATACTTTGACACAGCCTTGCGTTACAGCCTTGGCCTCTTATGAATTCTTTTGTGCTCTATCTAGTTACATTTCCAAGAAACCAACCGCAATAATTATGATGATAGTATAGAGTACATGTATAGATACAACCCGCGAGGAAGTTTTTCCTAATTCACCTAATGGGCGGCCGAATTAAGAAAACATCAATCATTAAAATGAAATTGAAATGTCAGCTGTGTCCGTGGTTGGTTGGGCGTGTATCTCTATAATATAATGGTCACCTGAATTTCGCAATACAGGTCCAATTAAAAATTTGCGAATATTATATTAGTGCAAGGACTTGGGTAAGAAATTCGGGTAATGCTGGGCATTTTATTTCTTTTCATCTCGAAGGACGTTGTACTAATTTGGGTCTATCGATCAATTGACTATGAACTTTATAAAAAAAAACGAACTAAATGTGGTACAAAGCTATTTTAACAATCATAATAATAAAAAGTCGTAATAATAATTGAATATAGGTTTGATGTTTAGATTGAAAAAAATATTTTATCAATTGTAGTCATGGTAGTTTTCAATAATATTGCAGCATTATACAATTCGGAAGTCCTATTATTGCAAGCTGCGAAACGTGAACTACAGTGGTTTACCGCCTATACGCTTCTATAGAATTGACAGTTGTGAATTAAAATTCAACAGGCTCAAAAAAAAAAAAAAGAAATAATCATTATAGCATTTTGAATACTTAACAACGGATATTTACTGATTATTTTTTAAATATTTAACTACAGAAAATATATCGTTCAACTTTATTAGAAGCCCAGCGTATCGATTTTATTTTAATCTATGCGTTCAAGAAACATCATTTCGGTGTATGTATTGATAGCATTCAAATCGAAATCAAAACGTCTATTACAGCATTATAATAACGGTCGTATGCACTAAACTTTTCCGCATGTGACGATACGGTGAAGTATTGCTATCGAATTTATAATAAAAAATCAATGGTAATATGTTAAATAGTAATTAATGCATAGCCGGTAATGTGAAATGTAGCAAGAACCTGTGAATATATAACTGCGGTGGGACTTAACGATGTTTTGCGAAGACGCGAAATCATCTGACACTATATCGCTGAGTAATGAGAATATTTTGCGCCGCTATATGGTTGATGTTTATAAATTTTACACAGCCACTACCATACGTTTGTCACTTTCAACAGTGCCTTCAAAGCGTGTTTGCCGCAGTCGTGTGCATAGTAATATTATTATATATATTGTTGACTGTTTTTCTTTAAGGTCGTTTTAATATTATAATATACGAGTGCAGTATCGCTTTAGAAAACGACACGAAACCGTGACAATCGTCACGCAAGTGCGTATATGTTATGTCGGAATTTTATTGTTTTATTAATGCGAACAAACCATCTCGTCTCGTTATTGTTTTAATATATTATTATTATTATTATCGTATTCGCACCAGCGGTGCCGGCGGCGGGCGATATAATAATAATATTATAACCATGTTCCACTGCAGCAGCCGGCTGGCCGCCGTTTCTGAGCACCTTTTGATTTATTTATATGCTAATGAGACTGGAGAAAGTCTGGTGGTTTTTTTTTTTTGTTTTGTTTTAAATATATTCTTGAGACAAATCCGCCATGTGCGGGTAAATGGTTTTAATGAGACATAAAAAAGTATTATAATACAAGAAGTATTCTCGTCGTACGGGAAAACGACTTATACCTTTATGTAAACACGACATGATTGCGGGATTGCAGATGTATGCTTACGCGTAGAGATATCGTAGGGACGATAAGAATATGTTGAGCGATCGTCACGGCAAACGACGCGTGGTTTACCGTTTTTCTCTTTGTAATAAATAGTCAATTTTTGTGAATTTTCCGTGATCAGTAATAAAATATACACAATACGGACCACTGAAATTTGTTTGATCTTTAAATGCGTTTGTCAGTGACGCCAGTATGCCAACACATTAAACTTTTTTTGAGTTTTCATATCAATATAAGTGATCGGTTTTATTCGGTCGACCTCAATATAAACCATGTATTGAATAATCATACTATTTAACCAAAATATTCTATAGACTATAGGCAAAATACAAAAATATATACTAAGGCATATCTGGTTGCATAAATGATACGTTGGTACTCATCGCGTTATATAATGCCACATTATGTATAGAATATCGATAGAAATACACGAATGATGCATTTTAACTGCACCGGTCGATGCAATCTGCTGCAGTGATATAATATCCAATATTATTGTGATTATAATATTATAATATGCATCGATCACACGCTTATCGAATACTGAGTAAAGCGTATTCTTCGGCAACTCGTATACTGCAGAATACTCTACATATTATTATATATACAATTATGGATACACTTTAACTATTACGCGTGTAAGATCATTTTGAAATTTCTTCAATATAATATATGTAATGTCATAATATAAATTGTAATATTATAAATTATCCCATCGACCTAAAAAATATATAATGTTTTTTATGCTAGCGATTCTCCGTCGATGCTATTGCTCGAGTATAATGCCGATAAAAATACAATACTTCGACAGAACGTGTTTATATGTGTGCAGATCCGTTATTAAACCCATTTAAATATAAGATTTTTTAAGACCGTAAACAGCTAATAAACGATATTTTATAATGGAAATATTTTTGTGACCGCCATCCCTGTTTACTTAGTATTACTAAACTCGTTCGAAGATTATAGTCTGGTTTTCAATAATATTATTTATCACAGATATAAATTTTATTTTATACATTTATGTGTGTTTCTTTAAGTTGCTATAGTTCTTAATTCTGAAAACGCTGTTCAGAAGAGAAGCAGCATATAATATGAAAATATAAAACAACTAGTACTGATATTATACAGGGCTATACAAAATGATTTATCTGGTCTCAAATTATAATACATATTTTAAGCTTAAGATTAAGTCTGTAATTCTACATTTTTTATATGGCTCCTCTTGGTTACACGCGCAACTACATCTAATCGATAGTTAAATAAATCCTATTTTTACTATACAACATATCCATTACAATTCACTGTGCCAATTTTTAAGTTCCTCTGTGGTTGATGTTTACAAGTAGTACGTACACAGTATCAAAACATATCTCTAAAATAAGTAGGTCATATGGCGTAAGAACTATGAGTCCTGTACCTAGCAACAGATGAATCATTTTGAATAACCTTATACATTATTAGTATTACAAAGAGGTTTAAAACAATAATTTTTAATTAATATACTAAAAATAGAGGGATAAAAAGTGTGTACTCTTACATGAAATGTAAAGAAGTTTAATTTTATAGTACATTATTTACATATAAAATATTACAATCTAATAATACTATATATAACTACTCATAAGTCAGAATTCGCTTAACTAACATATCTTTAAAAACGACTATTGTTTAAACACGGATGTCGAATTACGTATGTTCTTACCTTTGTCCTTTAAATTTGATAGTAAATCAATACCCTCAATTATTAAAGCTAATAATAATAAAAAATTAGTTCCGTTCAACGGAAATTTGCTATGTTTTACCACGTTAGGAGACAACACGTCATCTAGGTGGGCGTCATATTAAAAAAAATTATTTAGTTATACTCAAAACATTATAATGTTAAATTTACGTAAGTAATAAATAAATATATATATATATATACATGTATATATTACCCAACTTTGCCATTTATCATTTTTCGTTTTACTTCAGTTGAAACTTATAATGCAAACACAATTATTATAATAATTAATTTTATGGTTTTCCATTTCTTAATTCAGGGCATATTTTTTTGTGCACTTGTAAAGTGTAAACACAAAAACTAAAGAAAAATTAATCGAATGCTTAAAGGCGACGTAAATCCAATATCATTAATATTGGTGTTCTCTTCATGTGTTACTATCAAAAATATGTTCAAAATTAAGATAGAAAATCATGATTGAATATCATAAAACTAATCATTGTAATAAAATTGTTTTTGTAAGTATTTAATTGTATGATTTCTTTTAAAAATAATATATCTGTAAACATTTTTTACGATTTCATTGATTATATAGTAATATAATTTGTAAAATGACAACCATTTAAGTAGGCAAAGAAATATTTTATTTATGTGATCCAAAACTTAACTTAAAAATATGAACCTCTCTATTATACAACCTAAATGAGTTGTAAAAATAAGCTTTAACCAAGATGCACTACGCTGGCATCCGCAAGTTGGAAAATATAGTCAAAACCAGTACTAAAATTTGTTATTTAATTTGTATGTTTTTGTAATAATATTCCCAAAATTTGTACAATCCCCAAACCTGTGGAAAATCAAATTTTCTTTTTGGATACCAGAGTAATGCTATACCCGCATTCGTACTAACAATTTTTATTGTAGATAATTAAAACCAGTACCAACATTTTTTATTAAATAATAAATTAACTAGTCATTTCAATAAAACATTTTAAATGAACTAAAAATCATAATCCATAAATTATTAGTAATCTTAAACTCTTCTGTTTTATGTATAATAATAGAGAATCTTCCAGCCAAAATTTCGATCGGCAGTTCCGTGCATCGGTCTGTTTTGGACGACGCGGTCAACGTACCTATATAATTCACCTAATTCGGTTTCCTATACAATATTATAATAACGCCAATCAGACCGTGTTATTATTATTATTAATAGCTTATGCTTCACCGGTATAATGGTAATAGTTGTAGGTAGATACTAACAATAAAATATAATATCGCGCTTTGCGTGCCCGCTAGTTCAGAAATCCCATAACGCACGTACCGACCGTGTACCACCTGTATATTAGCTCTACTATGTATAAAACCTACCTGATTTCTTAATTACTCAAACCGGTTTTGTGATTTTCTCACCACTTTTTATAACCGTATATTATTATATGCGTTCCTATTGCAATGTTATATATATTTTTTTTTATTTCTCATCTGAACAATGTGTATTATTAGTATTTAGTATTTACTGTACTTGTGCAGTGGTAGGTACACACTGCAAGATGTTGAGTGACGATGATCGGCCAAACGATACAGGGGACCCATCATCGTGACTTTGGGTACCAGCTGTAGCAGAACATGCTATTAAAAAACATAATAATAATATTATAGCCGATATAAACGAGCGTTTAGATTGTAGGTCATTTTCGTCAGGTCCGGATTCCTCGTGTAAAGTGCAATAAACTTAATTTCTGTTATTTGATATTTCACTGTATAATATTATATGCCTGGTCAAGGAGAGAAAGAAACAAATGATTTTCCAACACGAGATGTACCTACATGTTGCGCGGCCGTACATTTATTTATTTATTTTATTCTTTCAGACGCGGTTTAATGGATATCGACGCACATAATTCAGACGAGCCAAGTCGGTGCACGATGTACCAAGTACGTAAATCGATGATAATATTATACACGTTCTAGTCCAATTATCGTCAAAAAAAAAATATATAAAAAAAAATATAATAATGTGTAAGAAAATTCACAAACTCGTCTGTAAGTTGCGGTAATAAATCTATGATACAAGATAAAGTCGCGGATTTTATTTATTCGGATGGAAAACATTTTGTCACGACAAACTCTTGTAAATTATAATATTAAACTGTACATCTAAAAATAATAATGTTAATAATGATAAATAATAATATTATAATATACTGCTCCATCGACATGTAAATTAGCTTCAAAAAGCAATTAGTATAATACATAAGATTATTATAATATGTATATTCTTTAAATCACCTGAAGCGTCGCCATGCGTTTTCTCCGCGAAAATCCACATAGGATTTTAAAATGCAGAGGGCATAGCGGTTTATTTATTAATTTTTTTATACAGCCGTCTGATTTTTATAATATACGTACACCATACCCCTACACCTAAGTACAATAATATTATTAATAATGCTATGCGGATTTCTATTATATGTTAATTTTAGTACTATCTATGGACATACATTGTGTTTATATGTGCGGTGCCCAGCCGTTGTACCATTTGATACGTATGACCGGTTTTCGGCAGAGCAAAATGTTATGTTTGTTGCCGAAACGCATAATGTTATAATATTATGATAATAATATGGTCGCAGTGGCCCGTATGGATATTACGATTAAATGTGACACGCCACGGCGTATTTGTTATTTGATTTCAAAACTGTCGTAACTGCTTAAATCCGGCTGGTCCTATAACGTAGAAAAACTGTCGGCACAAGTTTGATACAACAACCCAATTTTGTTTTTGTTTTACAACCAATTGGATAAATTCCAAAAAGCATCCAAAACGTTAAAAATCTCGTTGGGCATAGATGTGATGAGTTTATTATTTAAATAAGTAGACAGCGTATTATCATATCGATTAAGGTTGTAAATTTACCATCATAGGTCTCGCAATGATCCGCCTTTTAAGTATTCTCGTATTAATTTACTAAAATTAAATTTTCCAAGAAAAAAAACAAATTATAAATACTATTCGTAACGGTTTCTTAATTACTATCTATGTTTTTGATGAGAGTATATACTGAATAAGCACAGCTAATTATTTCCTGTATGAAACTGTATACATGGTTGAAAGAGATGACTGATGTTTTTGTAAATTTTTCTTATTTTGTAACAACGTTATATACCTATAGGTATTATACGTATATAATTACAATTTTTAAAAACGCGCTTTCCAATTGAAGAGATTTATTGGAATCGATTGAATAGGTACAACGTACAAACGTCCTTTTAAAATAAGTTATTCATATTTTTGGGTACACAAATAACAAAATTACTATTAGCTTATTCACATTGTGATTTTTAGTTTGAACACTCAAAGATGCTTAAATAATTAATTTACTTAAAATGCGATTTAATCAGATAGGTACACTATTAACAGTTATTAATTTTTTCCCTATATTATGTTTGTTTTCAAATTCAAATATATTTTTATACAAGAAAAAATGTATTAGGAGAATTCCTTAAAAATATTTTACAACAATATTATTATGATTTATTTTGTTACTAACTTACAATAAATAATGCATTTATTTTTCAATATTTTTTAACTTAAATGTCAACTCGATATAGTTTTATAGTGATGGTATTACATTCAAACAACCGAAAATAATTGTATTATAATTTAAGAATACAATTAAAACTATGTAAAAAGTTAAAATCGTTATTAAAATATAGATTAAGATGTTTAAACAAACAATAAAATATAAATTACTCACAATAACTTACAAAAAAAAAAAAAAGTAATAATAATTTAATGAACGCCCTCAGCCACATTATTTATGAGTTTGACGAATGAAACATTATTGAAGGCTAACAGAAGTAGGTACAATAATAATGCACGATGAAAATTGTTAGTTTTTTCTTTCATTGAAACTGTTGATTGTTAGTACTAGACATGAGGCCAAATGAATAACGAGAAAATTTCGTGAGGACTGAGGACAATGTCAGCAGCTTCTTGTTAAAAAAAATATAATAATAATAGAAATGTACCTACCACTAGAAATTAGGTCACGTTTGTGGTCGTGTATATATTCGCCTGCACCAGAGGATTTAAACTAATGAAATAAATTTAAAGGGTCACAAAGTGATGTAACGATTAAGTTTCAGAAAATAGAATCTCAAGGGTTTTGGCAGGCGTATCGTATAGGCAATTCCGGTACATAAAGGAGTGTACATAATATCCCGGACATCGCTTATTAGAAGTCCCTAAACGTGGCATTTATACAGTAATACAATTCAAATAAAATATATTTGTATAAGATTTTAATAGAAAGTTTTCCTTCCATAGTAAATTGTAATAACAAATATTATTTGATCTTACCAATCAACTGCCAAATAATATGAATTATTCTTTATTCAGTTAGTTATAAGTTTATAACATTATAATCTAAAATAGTTACACCTAATACAAAAATTCAAATATTGGAGTGTAAATGGCAGTTATACTCGTATTATAAATACTGTTTTTAAAATATATTGACCACTAAATGTATTTATGAATTTAATCCCTGTTTTGAATAAATTAAATTTTAGTAGTATTAGCAACTATTATACTACATGCTCATACATTAGTATTTTACGAAAACTAGGGCATTAAAATTCGATCTTATTTTATAAATCATCGTTGGATATTTATTTTTATAATAGACCATAAACTGGATAGATTGACATCGACGATAAATTAGGTTTATTTTGTTGTCATAATCGCGTTCTTAGTTGGTGTGGGATTTCAAATGTGTGTTTACTAAATATTGAACGCGTTGTCCATCTTAAAAAAAAAAATAATAAATCATTGCGATCCACTAGTTATACTGAAGCTAAGGATCAGCTACGACAAGCGTTATATATAATATTATACGCGAACACGAGTAGGAAAAAAATACGTTCGTTTTAAAATGCCTTAACCTCAATATATTAATGACGAATATACGCCGGTCATTTCGTATTGGACCGACATATATTATATTCTCAGTACAATGAACGCAATTTATTATTTATTTTCTCTCGTTTATTAGTTTTGCCTCCCGACAAAACTAGAGTTCAATTTTTCTTTTTAGATTAAATCATTATAACTATTTTTTTATGGTGCCAATTTGCTATAAAGACATAAAGACACAATACCTAGTATATACATATTATATATTACATACACATACACGGTGAACTGCGATAATAATGACTTGTTTACCACTCGGTGAGTGCAACGGCGGCGGAAGGAGGACGCGACCGTCACATTGTGTGTAAAACGATATAGGATGAATTACAATAAAATTATTTTCACCCACTGATTGTCAAATCTACAACGGGACCCATATACGTATGTTATATAATTTATATATTGGTGTGTAGTTACTATACAGTATACACGTAAGATAGGTTAGGTTGTACTATTGTAGTATGAGAAAATGATTATTTTTATTCGTATATAATCGTGTTTTTAAATGTTTAGTATTTTTGTAGAATATAATGTAATGAAATTAAAATGTGAAAACATACTACAGAAAATAGCATACCATATTAATATTGTAATATTGTAATACACATAACCTAATGTGTCAATTATTAAAGTCATTAAGGAAGTAAACGTTTACGATCCGTTATCAAACAATACGTGTTACGTGCGTATGTACATATTTTATTCGCGTGTGATACGATTTCTGAAGAATAATTTAATTGCAACTGCACGAAAGAATACATATACTAGAAAACAATCGAACTTGTCGAAATTATATGGATAATTATATGACGATGATAATTCAAATATAGTATAATATATACAGGATCATCAAAGATAAATAATATTATTCTGTTTCAAAGGTGATCGGTGTGGTAGGTATGTAATATGAAACTCGTGATGTCTGCGATCGATGAGAATATAATGATAATGTTTGGTCCATGTATGTTCAAACAGATAATGATATTATTGTAATATTTGATGACACCTACGACACTAAATATCTGTAGTGTCATATTATCATTATTAAACGGTGTACATATTTGATTTGTTTTCGAAAAACATATACCTAATATAGTAATATTATTCTATCATACACCACAGTATCACGTCTCTCTGATTCAAAAATCGTTGTAAGAGGACTTAATGATATGTAGTAGACCATTTCTATAATAGACACTTCCGATGTCCGGATTACCGCAAAAAAGCGCATTGTATATAATATATAGTTAAATGCTATTTAAAATAATAAAATAATATTGTTTCTACTGTTTCGAGTGAGAAATCGCAAAGTTAACAGTATACTGAGCGTAATGCGTAATGAATGTTTATTACTATCGATCACAGAATATCCTTATACTAATAATTTATTCTGTTTCAAATGCCTATAACTGGAGTATTGTTTGGCAGAGTCTTGGATCCACGTGTGGGT
Source organism: Rhopalosiphum padi (assembly GCF_020882245.1). Taxonomy (NCBI): domain Eukaryota; kingdom Metazoa; phylum Arthropoda; class Insecta; order Hemiptera; family Aphididae; genus Rhopalosiphum; species Rhopalosiphum padi. The sequence continues at coordinate 849,798 of NC_083598.1, read as the reverse complement.
GGCAAGTTCGTATGTTTATTATCATTACCATCGATATTGATAATAAATTTAAAGTGGAATATTTTTAACAACGATTTTGCAGTTTCGACGGTGATTATTAATCGTATATTATCGAGCCTAACTGAAGTGTCATATATTTGCGGACCTTAGACAATCACATTATTCTCAGGCAAATGGACTGGACAGCTTGAATGGAATGCATCAAATATATAGAAACGAAGTTTTGCAAATAATGTATCATCGTTTTATATTATATGTTATTAATCATTATTAGAATACGGTGTTGTACAGTGATACATACACACATATATGTATACAACAGCGTTCAAATCGCATGCGATCATTAATAATATATTTGCATAACATAATGTCTGATCAACGACAAAAGTTTCAAATATCTGTCAGGTATACTCATATACGGGGCGCTATAATAATATTATGTTATTATTTTTTACGATTGCATTCGTGGCACAACAATTGCGCCCACCGGTATCCGCACTATAATAATATTATAATAGATATAGACATATCATATAGTAAATACAGAGTTCTGAGTTTATTATGTACATAACGCTTACCTACATAATAAAGTAGTCTACAGGTATCACAGTCGCGCACTACGCGTTGGCCACTGTTATTATAATTCGGAGGTACCGACAGATAATATAATATATTATACTCGTGCGTCGATCGTTGATATATACATCGTTAGACACAACCGCTTCTGAACCGTATACACGACCGATATAATAGTAATATATATATTTTATTCGTTTGGTTATTTATTTATTATTAAATTTTTAGTGTGTTGGATATATAGAGCAAAATGCGACCCGAGGCTATGAAAAAAAAACAGGTTCGCTGCCACCGCTTTCGGTTGAAATATTAATACTTATAAATACATACGTACGCGTGTGTGTAAATGCTAAAATATCGCATGCGTTGGCAACCTTGCGTTTTTTTTTTCATACATTATATTATATGCTCCACTCGCAAACGTCTGTGAGTGAGTGTGTGTGTGTGATGAAAGAGAAAATAAGCGACATTACTCATTCATCGGTATCCTAATTGCTAGCAGTTTTATTTTTTTATGTTCTCGGGTACTCCTACTAGACGTACACGCGAGCACACCACCGTACACGTCATATTAATATATCGCATTTATTATTATGTTTTTATAATATCACAAGAGGAAAATAGCGCACGCGGAATCCGGGGAGTGCTGCAGCAGTTGTGAAGTGAAATTATTGCAGCGCCTGGACGCGCGCGCCGACCGTCTCGTCGAAAGATCACGAACGCCGCCGCTCGATCTTTGTAAAATAAAATGTCCCAACCACTTTCCGATATTCGAGAAAACGAATTTATTTAAATTTATCACAACCATAATAATATGTCCATGGCCGTAAATATATTATGATAACGGCTTTGAAACCGATTGGTGCAGTGTAACTGTCCAAGATTATAGGTCATAATATTATTATCTATAGATACCCAGTAATATAACGCTCTATCCAGGTGTAAAAGAATAAATGTATAGTGCTATGTCATAGAACATTATATTATTACTATTCATAAATCAGAATTTCATTTCAGTATCTCACAAAAATTTTCTCTTATGAATGTAAAAATTAAGAGGACGTCATACCCGCATATTGACGTGTTATCTCCGTCTTACGAACGTAAAACATAGCAAATTTACGTTCAGCAGAATCAATTTTATGCTGTTAGCTTTAATATTAGAGTCAATTTACCAATTATTAAACTTAAAGGTAATAACATTATCTAGGACACCTCATAGGCTTTTATTGATATCTTAATTTTTAAGCGAGTTACGAGCATTTTAAAGTTTTAATACTTTACATCACTATAACTCGCTTAAAAATTTAAATACCAATAACAGCCTATGATAATATTATTACTTTTAAGTTTGATAATAAGTAAATTGATTCTAATATTAAAGCTAACAGCATAAAATTGAATCTGCTGAACGCAAATTTGCTATGTCTTGCGATCGTAAGACAGAGACAACACATGCGGGTATGACATCCTCTTAGAGTATATACGCATAAGATTTGACAGAAATTATAATTCTCAAACAATTACCCATAAGTTAAGCTTCTACTAGAGAGTTTTTAAAATATAATCTTTTAATTAGTTTTAGATTATTATTTTATACGTTTTAATCTTATGCTTTTATCCCCTCTATTTTGCATATATTCTCTAATATACATATGAAAAAACTGTTGTGGCTCACGTGAAATTCTAACCACTTTATATTTTATACAGGTTTCTATTATCTATAATACTTACGTGTAAACATATAATAAAAACATTGTTGTCAAATTTTCCGAGCACTGCATAGGCACAACTTGTACGAAATCGAAAACAAATCATAATACATAGGTACTTACCCCGTTAAATATACGTAAACGGTGGAAGGCGTTATCGAAGGTGCTAAAATGATTTATATAATAATGTTATTATGATCGTGTATAATATTTCTGATAATAATAAATAATTATTATCGTGTTATAATAATAGGCATCTTCTGACTGCCACGACGTGGCTGTCTCGGATAATAACAATATGTAAAATAATAGCGTAAATCGGAAATCAGATGTATTTATAAAATTTTAATGTGCAAGTATAATATTATTATTATTATGTTCCGACGGTGCATTAAAAAGCTTACCAGTTACTGGTTAGTGGTTAGAGGTTAGGTGGAGGAATGCATATATGCGTATTATATCTAATAACGATCTCCCTTTTGCTCGTGTATCATTAAACTGCTGCAGCAGCCGTTGTGGTGTCTCTCGTCATAATAATTTTCTAGAAAGCTATATTATATCGTATTGTTCGTGATCCTTTCGGACGTAGGTTTCTCGAAAACTGTTTGTATATACGTATATCAGATACAGTCACCCGACTGTGCCATTATTTATTTACTATATTTAATAAAAAACAAAAAAAAAAAAAATACTGACTTAACCGAGAGCCAAAATTATAATTATATATATACTATTGAAACATGCATAAGTTTGTAGATGATGTAGATGAGTATTTGATGATGCCTTAACGAGTATTATTATTTGCAATTTTTATTTTTTACGTTTAATTTCTCTCCGGTTTCCACTCAATTGTCCTTGCCAATTATTGTCTAGTGTTAGTGATTTGTGCACCGTACAAATATCATATAAAATATTTTGATAGTTATTATTATTCACACTGGCATACTGCAACGGTGGGTTCGAGAAAGAAAAAACTGTTGGGAAAAATAATATCATAGTTGCGAATATTTAATAACTATATTTCTGTCACGCCTTATCGGGAATATATATATTATACATTAGATATTTACTATATTGCAAGTAGACTGTATAGAAACACACCAAACTCGTTTTTATACAAACTGCAATTGTTTTGTTGTCGCTTTTTTTTAACCCATCTATGTATACACCACTGTGGTTTAATTTCGAACAACCATTGAATCATTTCCCACGAAACAAAGATATTGCGATGATTCTTATCGGTAGTTCAAGTAAAACTTGTCAGACACCGACACCATTATAGACAATAATGAACATTATGCAATTACCGACTTATATTTTAGAATTGTTTATTTCAATGATACGAGTATTAGACCACCTATTATAATTTATTATATATATTAATATATTATTAAATATGCAATATATTATTGTATAGTAGGTACCTTTATTATAGGTACGTAAGTTACGTCTACCGTTATAATAAATGATATTATTACCTACCGTCAAAATTCATAAATTAAACTTGAATTTAAACTTATTAGGACATAAAAATTCGATAGTATGCATTTATGTCTAGTTCCTATTTTTACACAACATGATCGAAAAAAGTATATTATTTATCAGAATAGGGTTGAACATTCGTGAGAGCATATTGTCAGAAACTAATAGGCAATTCATACAAAGATAAAAAATATTTAGAATATATAAATGTTATATTATATTTATATACACACCTACAAATCCACTTCACTAACTCAGTGAAAAAAAATCACGTAGTAACAAGAAAACAAATTATTAAAATTAGAAAAGTTAGCTATTATCTGTCCCCCGTGCGCCTCGTGCTGTACTCGTGCTGTTCATAGTTCATGTAATTGATATCTGTAACAAATAAACTTAAAATGTGTATACAATATCGATTAAAAAAAATCAATATTGAACGAAATAGACGAAACAGTAAACAAATGTTAGAATAAATATAAATTAACCGAACAGAATTTCTCTTTGGACGAAATTACGATTTAACTAAATTCATTGAACCTAACATTTGTGAATCGATATTCTAACTAAATGTTGCCCTGAATTTTATAGAACTAATCGCCAAGTATAAAATGGAATTTTTATGCACTAAAATTTATAGAATACCTGCCTATAAGTATAAAGGTAGTAAATTGTTGGGTTTTAATTTCAATCGGATTCAGTTTTGGTAATTCAATTCAAGTACGTGTACAATATTTTACGTTTATATTATGCCAATCTTATAAAGACCATTAACGTCCATGAACACTATTTCATTTATATGCGAATGATTTATCATCACGCGACAGCCGCAAATATATTATAACATTGTATAGTTTACTCTTTGAAAATATCGACGTTGGTATATATAATATTATTATAATACAGAAACTTGCAATACCTACCTAAAACTATTTAATTTAGAGCGTGTGATAATAGCATTGATATAATGCCGTTTTATTATTTTTGCAATGTTACATAAATCCGTATATAATATATGAAGGTAATATAATACGACTCATTATGGAACCCTCGCTGATATTTTACCCCCATGCGCCGCCCGGCCGTGTTCGTGACACACATATTGTCCCGACTTCGTGCACCGAAACTTTCTCAGCTCCCCAATGCTTCCCGTCATATATATATATATATATATACACCTCGCACACGCATATACATTTATATAGGTACACTCCGCAATTTAGCATTGAAATGCCATGCTTCCGACATAATATCATATAATATTGTATATTTGTATTATAATATTATACTCTGTGGTCACCAGCTAAATCGCGATTTTCTCTGTCATCACTCGTCGTTAACAATAACCACAATAACGAAATTGGTGAGGGGGGGATGGGGGGAAATACAAACATCGAATTCATGATTTTAACCCGTTTGTAGACCAGCAAGGGACAAAAACAATAACTGATTATAATATTATCCGAAAACCAATTTACCATCGACAACATCGTGGCCCGCTCGAATAACGCTGTATAATATAATATACACCCGCCAATAAATTATAATATTATAATAGTAAGTCCGAATCGAGAAAATATTATTATATTATTAAATGTGCGCACCGGTGCTCGTACCCATATACATAATATGTGCGCGTGTGTTAAAAAGCCGACGCCCGTAAGTAGGTTACTACGGCCCCGGGCGATTCGTGTATTGGTGGTGTGCGTGTATAATAAATGTGTCCAAGTATCTCATATGGTATATATATATATATATGTGTGTGTGTGTGTGTGTGTGTGTGTGTGTGTGTGTGTATGAACGTGCGTGTGTGTACTCGTTATGTACTGGATATGTTTCGACATAAGAACTAACGAAATAAATATAAAAATTACTTATCTGCTTCTGCAGTTACCTGTAGATCACTACAGCATTGCAGAGTATATAATATATTATAATACATCAGTTGGCTATAAAATAGCTACAGCCATAGCCGCAGACTGCACTTCTAAAACGTATCTATCCATTATAATAGACCTTCTATATAGTATTACTACCCCACATACGCAGACAAACGTGCAATGTTATATTGTTACTATTATTGTTACGGTATAAGTGGTCTGACGATATATATATATATTGTACTATACGCGTCTAAAAACTTTTTTTTTCCTGTGAAAATATCAAATTATAGTATTAAAAATAGATGATAATATAGAACCACTCTGTATAAGACCTGAACACGCAACCGTCCGGTCACCTAAACGGTTACTTATACATTAAAACTAAACTTCAAAATATTAACAATAATATAATCTACCTACCTATAGGTCCTATACTTATTAATTATGACCAACGTATCAATTATCAGTTTTTTACACCTTATAGCACCTACGTGTATGTGTACCTATTATAAGAGTTCACCGTAAGCGGGAGAGTGCGGTGAACCGGTGGCAAAAAATATGCTGTTGTGCAACTGAAGATACACGGACGGACGGAATATAATATGCACCATGCTGTCTCGTTCATTATTATTTTTTTCTCTTTTTATTTTATCAGTATTTATATTTTATTTTAAATAGTTTTTTTTTCTGAAATCATACGGTGTAATTATTTTTTTTTTTTATAAATCTTTTGAATAAATTGTTGGTCGATTAAATTTCACCGCAAAACTCCTAAAATAATATAACATCGTGTCAGATAAATTATTTAACGACTTGTTTAAAAAAAAATTCGATACCCGGAAATTCTGCCATTATTTCCATCGGGTCCTTTACTAGGCAGGCGGCTGGTTTTGGTGGCGTGGCAGACGAAACGTTTCACCATTGATTATGATGATGAGCTTCGGGCCATATATACCTACACACTATATTATTATTGTACGTGAACAACATATACTATATGGCTGTGTATGGGTCGCAAGTGCTGCCGACCAGTAATTAGTTTTCTACCTAATAGTTCTTTACCAAATGTATGTTGTATGCTTGTATGACGTTATGACATCACATAAATATAATAAATTGTGTATATAAAATACAATTATATTGTACCGACCACAATTAAGAAATAAGAAAAGTAAAATAATTTTATGGAACACTGCTGACGGGTGTATGACATCCGGATGCGTAGTTAACTCTTTGAAATTTACATTTTGTTTTTCACTGCCCACTCGACAACAGAAAAAGTATACCAATATTATATATAATAAACTACTATATCACAACGTTGTGTAAATTTTAATAGATAATATAAGTGCATATACATTTACATAATAATTCTGATAAAAACAAAATATAATATTATATTGTATACTCAATATTATTTATGCAAAAATATAAATAATAAGTTTCTATATTAAATCGATGAAACATTATAACGTATAGATATCTCCTGACCTCCTCTACATATAGATACATTCATTAATAATACTGTATTAATTTCTCCTAAATTATGCGGGCCGTTGGCCTCCCTATATTCAGCCACCGTAGTTAGGCTAGCTTATTTTTTTTTTTAAACAACTGTTATGTATATAATTATGAATTGTATATGATAATAATATGAACGATAGTATAAATGTATGTAGATATGCACATATATATATATATATATAAATTGTATACAATAATAGCCGGTTTATGATAGTTAATACATATATATATATATATTAAATAATAAATATTATTTATATTTAATTGGTATACTTTTTTTAAGAAAACTTTTATATACTTATAATCAATAGCGTGTAATAATAATAATAATTCATTAACAGGGTTCAATAAAAAAAAATTCTTAATAAGCAATAACTGTAGAAAATGTTGGCAATCTCATACAAACAGCTCACGATCACTAATAATAATAAATGTACTTACATTTCTTTACAGACTTTCCCAAAAATTACATTACGTATAATATGTGTTTTATATATTCCATCCGGTTTATAACAGATATACCAAACAATTTATACGAAAAGTATTATCTTATTCCATATCTACAACAAGACTTGACATAATATACGATTCACATAGGTATATAATATCCCCGCATATCAAATCACTTTTTACCTATATACATTCAAACTGTGTAGATTCTATGATGGTTCGTTAAATCTCAGTACACCTACGTATATATTATTATATCGTCATGCATTTTTGTTTATTACATTACTCATTATTGCATTAATACGTTTTATTTTTGTTTTACGTCTCTAACCCGCAAAAAGTCAAGACATATTTAACCTACAAATTCAATCGTATACGTTTTATATAGTATTAAAATATAGGGAATACATGCGCTATAACCCAGTAACGCATAATATTATAATAAATATATAACCGTAATATATTGATATAGAAATCGATGTTCACGAGAAGTAAAATAGACCTAACCTTAAATTCAAATTAGACTTGATTGCGTGGAAAGCGATTTTGTGATATACAATTATAGTAAGTCTTCCTTGTAAAATCACGTTCATTAGGTACTGCCATTTAATCTACCGTATTCCGTGTACGGTGTACTACGTCGTGTATTCATTCAATCGTCAATTTATAATTTTACAATAATAACATTATGTGTGTGTGTGTTTTGCAGATTGAATTATTGCCGTCTCGTCTCTTGTTTACATACGACAGTTGTTCATACGTCAGTTCGGACATGCGTGTTTCCGCGTTGAAAATGTGATTGGGTGCACAACCTACAGGTGGAATACCGTTTGGACATAAATCCTATTTCACAATATTATGGACGTTGCGTCCACCGATTACCTTAAGACTGCACTGTATTCGGGAGACAACGGCCCGGACACGGGTAACCGAGACAGCCTCCGACTAATGGAGCTTGGGCTCCACCTGGAGACCCTTCACGACGGATCACATCGGATCAACACGTCAGTGGATCATTTGCTGAACGACCCGTCTCTGTCAGGTGGGCATTATTATTATGTCGAATTAATATTAACACGGACATTTTGAGTAATGTGTCGGATCCATACGGTACACTCTTTGTGTATGATATAATAATAGACACGTGACATTATCATTATTGTACAATAGCATAATGCCATACTATGTTCTATCAAAGTGTAATATTATATTATAATGTACGTTTGATATTACTTTTTAATACATAACACCTGACTGCTTAAATAAATAATATTGTGTATAAAAATGCTCTTATAAATCGAACTTATCTGGATATGTCGTATTTGTTCACATGCAGAGAGGAACAACAACGAATTCACATTCGCAAACAACAACAATAACAACAGCAACAACAACAACAACAATAACAACAACAGTTTTGAGACGATTATTAGCGGTGACCACGGTTTTGACTTGGACTGCGCGCCCAGCTCGTTCGCCGACAAGTCAGACATAGTTGACCAATGGCGGACGTTAAACACGGATGGAGCCATCTACACGGTGGAAGTGGTGAACAACTCGGACGGCGGCGTCGGCGAACCACTGTGGTGCATGCCTGCACTCACCGAGCACCACCAGGACACCAACGCGGTGAGCAACTTCGACGAGACGCTCTTGTCGATGAACGGCGCCGAGTCCACAGACCCGGTAGGCACTGGCAGGTACATCAAACAGGACTCTTTGCGGGAGTACATCAAACAGGAACCGTTGACGGAGTACATCAAACAAACAGAACCGCTGCAGGATTACATCAAACAGGATTCTGCAGAGTATACAGGTGATGAGCTTCTCCGGAACGCATTGCTGGGCAAAACCAATCATAACCACCACCAGAGGTAAAAGAACATGATATATGCACATTATAATAATATAATTTAAATTCACCATAATAATATAATAATATAGATTTCATATTTATATCTATTATGTACAATAGTTCAAGACAACGAAGCACTAAAATTAACAGCTCAGTTCACAATATACTTACTATGTCTACAAATACTTTAAAAATTGCATTTAAAATCAAATATTTATCTATCATTAAATTAAAGCCTTTTTAAAATAATTTGGATATAATCATGATCGTATCTGATTCGTTTATTTTTTTCACTATACGTACTAACACAATAACATGGTCAATCCAAAATGTGTCAACGATATTATGAAAAATTTAAAAGTTTTCAACGAAAAATTTATATTTTTTGTCTTTCATTACAAAATTATACTTAATTCATTAATTGTGCGCAAAATATTTCAACATTTTTAATTCATTTACCAGAAAAACATAATAATTGAAAACAAAATTAAAATTAAAATTTTCAAAATAACAAACTAAAAAATGTTTAATATAAATTGTATAGGTACTTTTCACAAAATACATTTATATAAGTTATAATTTACTTTGCGACTCATACAATTTGAAACCTATAATGTTGATCATGACACTCTACCCATGAGTGCCCTTTAATCGCATATTAAATATGCGTTATAGGTTAGCGTTGAATCAAGTTCAAACGTTATTCAGTCAGTTTTGTTTGTTTAGTCGTTTGTTTATATACCGTATAGTACGGTGTAGTTTTGGGGTATTTCTGTTTACTTTTATACAATTAACCATGTGTATTACAAAATTGTATATTGTACGGCTTAAGAAACGGTAACTTAACAATCGTGTGATCCGTGTGCTCAGGTACGGCGACAAGGACGTCAAACCATCGGTGTCGACCGCGTCGGACAGCCAAAACTCGTCGCCGGGACCGCAGTCCATGCAAGATGTCACGTCGTACCCGTCGACATCCACCGTGGATATGCAAGACGTGCTAGCAACGACTAGCAACTGCAGCAACGGCATCAACGGCAACACGATCGTCATGATCGACGACGACATGCCGTCGATGTCGCTATTGGTGGCCGGCGACGGGGCCTCAGCACAGAACGTCGATGATCTCCTCTTGCCAGACTTTGACTTCCAATACATCGATGGCCTGGACAGCGACATGTCTCAGTCGTTCCAGCAGTACTGCCCCACTAGTCAGGGGTTCGTATCCTTCATCGCCGCAGAGGTAAATATTCCTTTTTTACCATACCATAACATTTATAGATATTATATCAGATAACTTTGGCTTGTCGCCAGAATCCAATATTGTAACACGGCCGTTTATTATTGAATACATCTTTTTACGACCGTATAGCACCAGGAATGACTAAATCCTTTCTGCTGCAGATCTCTATCACAATAAATACTTTCTTATATCGACTGTTTTTTTTTTAAATTATAAATCATTTGTATGCATTTTCAAAATGTATAAACTACTTTCCAAACGTCTTTTCGTATTCCAAACGATCTGTTAACATTGATTAAGAAAAAAAAATAGCTATAAAAGTATATTTACGCAAATACGCATCCAGTTTATTTGCAAGAAGATCTTTAACCCTACGTAAATCGAATAATTATGCATTTTAGAAGCCATCGATCCCATCATTTACCAAACAAATATCAATCATATTTATTACGTAACTATATTAATATATAATAGTAGGTGCAGTTGTTATAACGTACGTATAACTGACATAATATTGTTTTAAACCAGTTAGCATTAAACGTTTTGCGAAATCATAAATGATCCTGCAGTGAGCTGGTTTTAAAATATAGTATGTATAATGTACATGTATATTGATAATGCGTGTACATGCAACAGTAACACTACTTATATAGAGCCGCCTTATGGAGATTTAATCACGAATATTAATGCTTTATTATAATTGTTCTTCAAATATTCGCAAAATTATATAGCTTTAAGATTATGTTGATTTTAATCAAACGCCATAATTGGTCGCAAATAGCTATTATTAACCGTAAGAAAATATATTCAACAAAAATTAAAATAAGTGAACAATATTTATTCATGCCGATATAAAATGACGTCGTATTTTCTTAATATAAAAATTGATAAAACTGTATTATATATTAATTTAAATTAAAAGTTAAACTTAAGTGCTACGTGAAAACAATGCTATACAATAATCTATGTACAATAGTAGGTTATAATTAAACACAATAAATTATAACAATAATCAGTGGCACACTCGAGAAGTCTGATGACATTATTGACCGTTAATGCCACTTAAATTTGATCTAAGAATTAATATTTAACACTTTAATACTTTGGTATACATTTTCTTAATACGATTTATAAATAAAGATAATAATAATAAAATAAATTTTAAAATTACTCGGGAATCAAAAAAATTAACTATCTCTTTTATGGCCACAAACAATTAGATTGTATAATACTTAATTATACCTATACCTCGTTGGCTCTCCCACAGCTCATGCAAATCCTTTCGGCTGGCCATTTACTTACTCGACCAACTATTAATTATTGTTATCTTCAGAGAAGTAAATTTAATGAATTTTCATTTAATTTCATTTAATTTTGAATTCTAATAATTAAATATACCAATTTAATCGGGACATTAACATTACATTTTTCACGTCCGTTTTCGTTCATAATATATTTTTAACACGCATGCTTATTGTAACACTTATTTACAAATTGTATGTTTTAAAAATAAAGAAAAAAACATTCAATATATAAAAAAATATATTTTGCATTTAATCTATCTTTGAATTTTGTAGACATAACATTGATATAAATGTATATAATTTACAATAATAATATACCTAAAACTATTTTTTTAAATTTTTTTACTATATATTCAGTAAAAACTGATCGATTTGGCGTTAACACCAATATATTATAATATTTTATAATAAAAAGTTTATTTTGCATAAATTATTTCAAAAAATAATTTTTTTGATGATTTTATCTGTATTTTTTTTTAAATATACATATTTGAATTTTACATATATTTTTTATCGGCCATAAAAATAATAACTGGGAATTTATTTTAATTTAACTTTTGATGAATACAGTATATATATATGTATTGTATATATCTCATGGCTGTTTCTTGTTCCTTAAATTTATGACCACAATTGTCATCGTCGCACATATTTTTACCTATTTTATAATGGTGACAATAATAATGTTATATTCCGTTTGTGTAACGCAGGTGGCGAACATATCGCAAATCCCGGCCACGGTAGTGCTGGACCACCGGGAACTGGAACAGGTGTCAACATCATCTTCGTCGTCCCCGCCTGTTCGGCCAGCTAAAAAATACAACCGTCGTTCACACCACGCTAACGGCAAGACGAAACAGTCGGCCGGCGGCGGCACCGGAACGTCAATCGCTGGTTCCGGCGGTGGAGGACCGTCCTCGGTGTCAGGTGACGACCAGCCGGCCGGGCACCCACCCGCCAAGAAAGAACGGTCGCTACACCACTGTCACATATGCAGTAAAGGCTTCAAAGACAAGTACTCGGTGAACGTTCACATACGCACCCACACCGGTGAAAAGCCGTTCATGTGCACCGTGTGTGGCAAGAGCTTCCGGCAAAAGGCTCACCTGGCCAAACACCAGCACACACACACCACGCCTGCCAAACCGGCGCAATCGTTATCGTCTGTCACGCAATCCGTTAAAGGCAGTGGCGGTGGCAGCCGAAGGTCCACGTCCAGATAGCCCGGACTGCGGCCGACTATCACCACCGAGTCACCGTCATCACCATCGCCACACTCACCAACGACACTACCACCATTTACCACCAATCATATACCAATACCAACGTCCAAAACCACCACCACCATTGACCTCTGACCTATCATTCCTACAGCTTCCCGGAAACGCGCCGAAAACGAACGATGAAAAAATCGGACGTATTCCTCATCCGCGGAGTTGTACTTACATCCGTTTTGTGCGCATAGCGTGCAAAATATTATTATTATTATGATTATTATACGTATATAAAGGCGATCTTCGTGTGTGTGGTACGATACGCACACGCCACACACGCGAGCTTTATTTCGACGACTCGGCCAATCTTTTTCTCCACCCGGAGAAATCGTTTCTAATGTGATGATTGATAAGTTAACCTCATTAAAAAATAATATTAATGTAATATAATCGCTTTACGAATCAAAATATTCAAGAGTATTGTTTTTTTTTTATGTGTAACTTTTTTTTTATTATAATTTTTAAGTTTATATACGCCGTGTACATGATATAATATTTTTCTACGTTATAATAAGATTTACATTTTTTAAAAACGATTAATTATAACACAAACACACACACACGTTTATACCTAACATATTACGTATATATCGATACTGAATACATATGTAGGTTTATAAATATTCGATCTATATTTATAAAATAAAATTATCGTGTACTATTCCGTCCTGAGGCCTGTGATAGAAACGAACACATTGCAGCTATAATAATGTTGCGAAACGATATCGATGTAATATTATTTAGTCACGTTTTTGTGTATTATAAAATAAATATATTATATTATTATTATTTTGTTGTTATAAAAATGTTTAGTTTTTATGTTGTATTCGTTTTAATATGCGTGTTATAGGTATTCCTAAAGATTACCTTGACACCGGACTTTAATTATTAAGTTATCATATTAATTATATACTAAGTGTGTGTATGTACGAAAGCAAAATAAATTTTAAAATAAAACTAGGTAATTTATTCGTGTTACATATTTTTGTTAAGAATTTTAGGCCTATAATACTTAAATTAAATTAAACAAATTAGAAACGTAAGTATTATTTAGGTAGCCAAAATGTTTTTTCTTATTTTTTTTATTTTTATTATTATTATTATTATTTTATTATTATTATTATTATTATTATTATTATTTTTATTATTAATATTAATATTATTATTTGTATTATTATTATTTAAAACCCGTAGTAATATTTGTACTAAAGTAATATTATTGTTATTTTTAATTCCATACGATGACGATGAAGTTTTTCATTCATATTATTTGAATACTTGCCAAATAGCAATAGGAACAATTTAAATTTTATAATAATATCTATTTCTTGTGCCATACACAATAATAATCATGACATTATAATAAAATGTTTTAATACATGACAAATTTTAACTACTACACGTTTACAATATTATAAATAAGAATATCGTTTTAAATTTACACTTTTCTACTGAAAGTGCATGTATTTTCTTTTTATAACAAAATTAACTTTTTATATTCATAAATTAAATGTATCTCAATTTATTAATAAATATACTTATATACGTCATTCCTGCAATAATTTTGACTGTGATTTATAAAATGAATTATCTTTATATATTTTCTCATTATATTTAAAATAGTAACATTCCATTATTTTATTTTATAATATATAACTTAAGAAAATTTTTTTTTTTTTATGTATACATGTGGTTTTATTTCGAACAATAAATATTAATGTTATCGTACATGTAGGCCAAATGTATATCATTTTCATGTATACCAACTCAGTATTTTTATAAGTTTTTTTTTGTTCGTATCTGTTTTGTAAAATTAATGAAAATTATTTATTCCTAATGAATTGTACATTTATAATTGATATATATTATATATATTTATTTATATGTATGTATATACAATATACAATATACATATTATATAGACACTAGATATCGATAAATATATACATATATATATATATAAATATAATGTATATATATTTTATATACATTTTATATTTTCATATTAGCTTGTTTTTCCTTAAATCCCATTTGTGTGTGTATACTGTATATTATGCTTACGAAGATATATATATAATATATGTACCAATACATAAAATATAAGTTATTATCATTATGATTTTTATTAAAAGAAACATAAAATTATTATAAACGAATAACGATTATCATAATATTGTTTGTCATAATAAATTGAAGTATAAAAACATTGTAGTAAAAGCAATAATCACATAACAACATGTATGTGCATTGTGCGCGTAAACCAACACTATTTTAAATCATTGAAGTTCATCCCATAATAGGTATTACGCATTATTTCATCGGTTACTTCAATTTTGTACTTAAGCGACAATTATGTACTGGACATAGCGATGTTATTATTTATTTTGTGTATATATTTTATGCATTAGCATTTTATTTTCCATGAAACATAAATAACTGGTTTGCACATAAAACAATGTCAAACCATAAAATGATACTTAGCCTCTGTTGTCGATAAAACAGACTAATTCATTTTTTATATATTAAATTACATATTATTATATGTTTATGTGCAGTGTTTCAATTAAACGCTATGAGTGTCGAGAATATTGGAGGAAAATTATATGAATATTGTGATATCGTGTTTTTAATATATTACATTACTGATCTATAATTTTCAACAATCAAAATGATGTTTTATTGTGTCATTAGCTTATATATATATAATATCTAATTTGTCTTTAAAATTAATTTGATTTAAATTCTCACAGTTCGCATGCGTTTACAACAATATTTACATACAACAATGTATTATATAGTGTACATTATACGTAAATACGTATATTTTCGATGGGATCACTAAAGACTAAAATATGAAAACGTATTAATAAGATAAATGCAATTTTTAAATTATATCTAATAATATATAATTATACAGTAACATTAAATAAACAGCACACTAATGTTTTATACAAATCTCATAGGCTGCTATTATAATATATGTTGAAGTACAATCATTGCTGTTATTGGAATTTCAATATCATTTATATCGAATATCGATACAATAAACTAATGTTGTGCTACTTACTTGAAAGTTGAAACCAAAAAATGAAATGTCTATAATCATTAGAACTAATACAAAAACACCTTGAAATTATACAACTTTCATAATATTGCTGTGTTGAAATTGCCTATATTAACTCCTTAAAATGACTAACATGACATGTATTACTAAAAGTTGTACAATATAGCATACGGCATACCAAATACATAACTACAATCAACATTGAATTCTATCTATTAATGTCGAATGATTTTATTTTTTTAAATTTGAGTTTTTGTTAATCAATTATTATGCAAGCTTGTTCACAAAAAATTTTCAATTATTTCAAATTATTAAAAATATAATTAGTTAGTACCAAGTAATAATAATTGAAAATATTAAACAGTAAAGTAAATATATTATAATATAATTTATTTGAAAACGTTTAATGAAATTTACATATGGGTTATCAAGATCTTAATTCAATGTTATATGCGTGCAATACAATTAAAATACTCAATAAATATACAACTACGATTCAATGGTAATGGTCCACATTTTTCCTAATAAGACTAAATAAGTAATATATTTTATACATATTTAAAATATAGTTATAGGTAAAATATTATTTCTTATAAAATGTAATCTATTCATCAGTCGAATTTACGAAAAAAAATCTATCATATTTATGAGATGATAACGAATATAGTTATAGATAATCATTTATAGAATTGCAAGTGCTGTAAACTTTAAATAATCGTAATCTAGAATATAACCATTGAATTTAATACATAATTATTTCGAGTGTTTAAATTTGATGACGTCAAATATTGGTGCGATATGAACTAAATATTATAATATGGTGTGAAGCGTAATATTTATGTGTAACCATTATGTATAGGTACACGAAATTGATGGAAAAATATTTAAAAATAAAAAATGGAAAGGAAAAGAACCATGTGATAATATAATGTGTTGGTGTTGAGATGCAGACATCCCACAGGGAACGGACCGGAGAATTTTTATTGGCTTTAATTAAACTTAATTGATTTCAATTGAAAAATACGCCGGCGACCCCGTCGTATACGCGCTGGTGATGTGATACTGTGCGGGTATTTTTTTTTTGTTTTGTTATTATTATTTTTATTTTTTTTTTTTAGAGGAAAAATAATGCACTTTTTTGTTCGTCTAAGGAACGGAACCGTTAAATCTACCGTCACGTTAACTCATAAAGAATTGAAATCGGTCGTTTTCATTTGTGCGTGCGTGCTTTTTTCGACTTAACTACTTGAGTGTCACAAATTGTACGGATACGATGTAAAATAAACGTATTATATACAATATACACATTATATGATGTAATGTTATACGATCATAATATAATATATACCTACTGCGCGCACAGTTTTATATGTTATATCTTTGTATCGAGAAATGTTATTACTTAATAGTATTATTATGCGGCATATTTAAAATTATTATTGTTATCTTAATAACCATAAATAAAGTTGTAAAAATAATATATGTTTTTGAGATCAATTAGTTGAAATTTACGTTACAACATTTAGATGGACTCAGTTTTTATCATTTAGGTATATATGTTATAGTATAATATACGACGTTGTCATAAAACTTATAATTAAAAACATGAAATATGAATGAATTTAAAACTTTTTACCGAATATTCGTTTTGACCTTATGCTTGATGACCTATTTTATGTGTATTTTTAGGTTCTGAGCAAAATGATAAAATTATTTTTTTACAGTAATTATATTTTTTTTTGTATGTCTGTCATCACCTTTTGGAACAATAAAAATACTTCAAGTTTCTAATTTTGAGGATGGTGGAAAATGGAAATATTAGATATATATAGTTTTTACCTTAGTGGACAAAAGCAAACAATTTCTATTACTTTTTTAATAATTAAAAAAAAAAAACAAATTAAATATAACGAACACTTTTACGTTAAAACAATCCTCGACAAAATGTATTTGTTTATTTTGTAAAATTTTGTAAAAAACAAATAATTATAGTTACCTAGAACTTGAAACGTTCATAAAATATTTACATTTTCATGTTCTATGTGATTTAATTTTCAAAATATTTTTACTCTTTTTGAGTAATTTATAAAAATAAGAAATTTTTATATTTTTTTTTTCATTTTTCAATAAATGTCGATACAAAATTATTCACTGGGTCAAAATTCATGAAAATTTAATAGTTAATACAATATCGTCCATATATGTTTTACATGTATCTGTAAAAAAATTAAAAATATATTGTCATGATTTTTTTATTGATTTAAAGTTCAAATTTTTATAAAATGACGAAAATTAAGTATTTTGTAATACAATATTTAATACAATGTTCCTCAAAAGTATAAAATACACAATCACAATTATTTTTTATAGATATTTGAAGTTTAAATTAGGATAATACTACAATTATTTAAATAATGAATAATGATATAAATTATTTTGTTTTAATTTAAAAACATTATTCGTGGGGACTTAAAGCTGATAGCAGACTGTCTTCACATAAAATCGTTTATGGTATACAATGATATATAATTGGGTTCAAATTTAATACATCCATTGTAGTAACCCACTCAATACCTATGATGTAAGTACAGCAAAGTGTTACTCGCTTCTCCACTTTTGTTTTTATTCGAAATTTAAATTGATTTAAATGATTAATTAATAATTTCATAGTTTACAGGTCGTTATGTAATTCTTTGATGCCAAATAGATTTTCGTCAGATTGATTTAAAAATGTATATTTATATTCATTTCCGAATATTCAAATGATAAATTATAACAAGTTAATCCCAGAAACAAAATTATTACATCCAGTTATGTTGGTACTTAATAATAACTATAGTATGTAATTATAAAACAATAAATCAGTGTTGTATCTAGAACCTATAGGCTATAGTGGAAATCTCTAACAAAATATTTATATTAAATCTAAAATGTATTTTTGAATTTTGTTTTTAACCTAAGTTTATATTACTTGTGTGGGCATTTGCACTATTGTTAACTAATTTTAAGCAAAACTCAATATTATGTATAAAAATAAAATTAATATTATATGAGTTAACGCAACTATTTATTATATACAATATACTTTGAAATATTATGAGACATTCTCTTAAATACAAAGCCACTTATATGATCATAACCAAGCTTAACAATATACTTTGCAGTTTTTTTTAAAAATATTTTGAATAGCATGAAAGAGAGCTGGTAGAAATATATCACTTCAAAAACATATTATAATTTATAATCATGCATAATATTTATTCGTTATATATTATGATTTATAAAGTAGTATTGTCGAATAATTTATCACTAACCGAGCATAACCTACATTTTCTTATGAAAGGGAATTTTTTGCATAGACTTTATATCAATATTTACTACAGGTAGCACAGTATTGTACGTCACTCTATCAAATTATAGTATTAAACAGAGTATCAATCGTATTTTTTATTATTATCAGCATCATTTTTTTCCAACTGCATTTTTATAAAACATATTATTACTGTCATTGGATGACACATTATGTGTTTACTTAAATATATACTTTAAGATTACCTATTTAAAATGTTGATATATTATGCAGAGTAAGATATTATTCAAATAGTTAAAAAAAATTACCTGTTTGAAAATTATCTGAATAGTGTTTTATTTTAATAATAACTGTAAAAATATCAATCAAATAGTTATTTGTATAACAATTTGCCCAATCATTAATAACAGTTTAATACTAGACTTTAACATCCAGTTTTAATATATAAATTATTTTCTGTTACACTTCAGATTTATTATCATGAAAAGATTTTCTACGAAGTGTATTGTACAATATATGTAGATTTTTTTTTTAATTAATACAAAACTACTGCAATTAATTCAGTAAATATAATTTTTAATCCAAAATGTTATGTTACTTTATAGCATTTTATAAGTACCCATAAGGCATGAAGTATTTAATATCCAATAATAAACTCACCAGCATCATACGAGGGATTAAAATACTCAAATTTGTAAAAAAAAAAGTATTTTATTATATAAATATCATAAGTTATGTACTTTCATTTGAAAAAGGAAGAAAATGAAACATATAAATAGATCTAGATAATAGATTCTTACCTAATCTTATTAATGACATCAGTTTGGAAATCTGAATTTATTTTCAACTAAAACGAGATAAATTCAATCAGTTTGCGTTATACCTAATAGTAATTATTCCTTTACAAGTGTCTTATTCATTAACAATTTAATCATCTTTCTTTTCCGAAATTAACTTATTAACATTTAAAAATATGTATATTATAAGAAAATAATTACAACCAGATAAACATAATGTCCTTCAAAATACTAATCCATATGAAATATACATGAATAACATAAGACAAACAAAAAAAATATATATCATAATAAAATAAAACAGAAAAAAGTTGAAATACAACATATTCAAGAACTCATCTAACCGTGTTTAAAATATTTACGTATTTTTTTTTTTTTATTAAATGTCATACATTATATTATATTCTTTAAAATATACAGTTTTGGAATCAGTATACTTATATACACAAACCTTGGAATGTAATTACAATATCGAAATTCTCATAGATTATTGCTATGCTATGAATAAGTGTACCTAGATTCTAGTGCCTACTAATACAATACATTTTAATAACACATAGTCACTTTAACGAATTTAATGGAACGGTTATGTTCAATATTACATTACTACTAGACTTACTCATCGATCAATTTTTTTTTACCAAGACAAGAACCATATTTTTTAAACGTAATAAATTTTACAAGCTAAATTTGTGTCACAAATATCATATGGCGACCCTGTGCATAGCATATATCATACATACAACATATCAACACACACACTAAATATATCTATTATATATACAATATTTACACAGTTAATTTAGAAATATTTCTCTACAGCATTATTTAAAACATAATTTTTAAATCAATAATGTAAATAATGATTTAAGTATTGCAAACTACAAACAATTTTTTAATTTAATAATGTAGAAATGAATAATATAGTACTCTTATAAAAAATAAATGCAAGGAAAATTGTGGACTTCAAATAATATATATATATATATATATATATATATAATGTATAATGTATATATTATTATGTATATAATATGTATTATATATGGCCATATGGGTAGTGTACATATATGGAGATTATATTATAATTTACAAAGTAAACAATAATAAACGTAAAACAAGATATTTAATCATTTAAGTCAATTAATTAACATTGCATAATACTTATCGTTATCATATTGAAAGTTGGTGAATATACATTATATCTTAAAAATTATGCATATTTATATGCTTAACGAAATATCATAATATAGTTTTTTACCTCTAGTGTATTGGATTCGAATGATTCAATATTTGAAATTTAAAATAATGATAAATTATTATATGTATTTCTTGTTTATTCAAACGTAAGGATATTAAAGTAAAGTCTATATCAATGTCTTAATCATTAAAACTATTTTTGATCATAATGAATATTAATTGCTTTCTCATTTTAAAAATTAAATAATATTAATAATAACTATATTTAATTTTGTACGTGAGAATTCGGTTAAATTAATTAATGAACTTTATCCATCTCAAAATACAAAAATTCAATACACTAATTTTCAGATTTAGATACAACAACCTGTAGCATAACTAATATAATATTAAACTATACTCAACGATGACTGATGAGTATGAACACATCACACAGTACAACATTATTATATGCTTACATAATTTTATTCTAATACTTATACATACTACCTAATATCTAAAAGTATGCAACGTTTGAACATCGGAGTAAACATTTCAATTAAGGCAACTGCAGCAATAACTCTACACTCGGAGATAATATTATATTGATTAATTATTATCGTATCATTCATATCGATATTTTAGATAGATTATCGACTCATGTTTCGATGATTGGTTATCGTTGATATGACGATAATTACAACATAAAAACTACGAATTTATTTGTTCTAAAAAAATGGTAATATATATTGTTATCTTATTAGTTTTTCTAATTGTTATTCAAAATTTTGTAATTATTAAAATACGCGTAATACGCGTATATTGACTATATCGTAATATTTATAAAAAAAACATCGTATTATCGCGAGGTCCAATGAATTCGATAGTTATTGATAGTTGTTAATAGCCCATCGCAATAATAATGCACGACAACTTGAAAATATAAATAATTATTCCGCACAATCGTGCAGCTGCAGTCCTTCAACAAAACAAAATAATTATGATAATATAATATATTTATAGGATTTCTGTAGTTTATATAAAGGGTGTATTTTCCTTGGTTTTTTATTTATATTTTTAAAGTTGTACCTATCTTTAATTTTTAATGATACAACTGTAAAATTAGTATTAAATAAGCAAAAAAAATTAAACAATATAATAAATTCAAAAATATGATTAATGTGTGACATGAATGGAGATATCAAATCGGTATTATAAGTTGTATTTTTGGAAAAAATATAATCCGTATCACATGCCGAGCTCTGGGTGTACCGTAATATACATAATAAACGCCGAAATATAATATCTATACATAAGTATTAGAATACAACGATATAATTTAAAATAGATGGACATATTATAGTAATCATTGGCCAAACTGCGGCTCGCGTCATAGACTTTTGCGGCTCGCATCTTATCGTAACATTTTTACAAAAACAATTTTTTAACCTTTTTTTTTTCTACATTTTGGCTCTTCCATATTTATTAATATACTTGGTGGCTCGCAAGTCTCTTCTCGCTGGCCACCCCTGTTATATAATAATAATAATATATTAAACATCGTAATAACAACAATATAGTATACCCGTCTGCTACAACAAAAGTATAGGTAGTAGGTATCGCCGAATCCGGGCGGCGAAGACCGCGGCAGGTCGTCACCGTGGGAATTACACGTAAATGTGAACGTTTCACATAAAGCATAAACCTCAAAGTATATAATATGGTCTATATATAATATCATTATTATATATATATATGTATATAAATATGAGTATATCATTTGTGAGGATATGGGAAGAAAAAATAATATCGTATTGTACAAACAACGAACGGAACACGGCCACCATGTGAAACCATATGCTCGACATGAGGGCCGCCGCCGTCGCTGACGGGTCGCGTGCCGAAATCCCTTTGCCCGCGCGCACGAGCCCTTCCGCGCCGCGCCCGCACCCGCATAGCAGCACCCGATGCAAACCTGACTGCGACCCGACGACCGAACACTGTAATGTGAATATATTGTATATACGCGTGTAATATCTGTACATATACATATTATTATTATTACAATAGTAATTTTGATGATTTCAAGTGCGTGTGATATTACGACCCGCCCGAACCACCCTTCACCCCCGTCACCACCGCAGCAACACTGCCCCAGGATCGCATCATAACACTTTGTACAGTAACTGTGCCCCTGGACGTTGTGTTATCGTTTTCCCAGATGATCGTGATTTAATTATCGTCTTTGGTTTTTTTCTTGAGATGATAATAACTATACAGTCATTCAGTCCTCGCGTATTGCACTCCTACTATAATATTATATTATATTCAACTGCAAACGATTTCATATTCGTCATTGGACGACCGACATTTACATAATATAGTGAAATATTTCCCACGCAATACAAACGACAATTTATTGTAGCTCCAGACCCGGATTAAGGGGGTGATAAAAGACACTTCCCGAAGCCCACATATTATGTTAAGGGCCCATGTTTATGTCGGTTTAACATTTTATTACGTGGTTTAGACTTTTTATAATGAAAAATATTACATTTAAGATAAACTAAAAAAGTCACGAGTAGGTAACCACTCTGATGTACACTAGTTGTCAAATGTACTTCATTTGATTTTGAATTTAAACCTCTCAAAAGTATACCAACTTATTATTACTTTCTTATCGGAAAAGATATTGAAGACTGAAATTGAAAATCAAAGCATTTTTTCTAATATAAATTGTGGACGTAAGACACACAAAATTGTAAAATCATAGGAACGATGAACACTCAGAATCTACAAATGCACAATACAATATTTATTTTATATTTGTGTGAAAATAATATGTACCACGTAGTACCAGTAACTTCATGTACTATAGCATCTAAAGTATCATTACTAGACCGTAATTTCAACTATTTTTTGTTTTTAGAATATTTCTAAAATAATAATAATACCAAAAATAACAATAATTGTACCAAATATTTTTTATCATTGATTGAATTTTGTCAAAATTAATTTAACCGGATACTTATACATAACATATATACTGCGTACATACGAGTATTAATATTGAAATATGAGTCTGTTAAAAAATAAATAACAAATAGGCTTACACTCACACAATTATAGTAATGTATGAAACAAATAATTTACATAAGTTGAACAAGAAAGAAAATAAAAAATAAAAATAAACAATTTTGCTTTCAGTTTTCGAAGATTTCAGATATTGTACTGAGATATGGTTTGTATTAATTTATTTTTTTAATTAACAAACATCAACATATTTTACGTTAATAATATTCATATTTATGCAAATTTAAACTTTTATTTTTATTGAAAATAATATGATTTAATAATGCATACCTATTATTAGTTATTAAATTTAATGTTAACTAGATTTCAAAATTGCTAAAAAAAAAAATTGTTTCATTAATGATTAAAATATGCATCCTTTATTTATAGTTAGCATTTAAAAGTATTACTTCTCGGTGTCCGAAAAAAGATCCAGAATAATTGTCCTCAGTTAGATTTTTGTTCGACATTCATACAGATAGGCCTGTTGGCGTTTATTTAAAGAGTATCCACAATTGGAAGGTAGTCCGCTATTGGGAAACGTTCTCTTACTAAGGTTATCGCTGTATATTTAATATATATATTATATATAGTATGAATAGTACAGTACTATACAATATTATAATATAATTGAATCCGGTATACTTATGTGTCGAAAATAATTGTTATTTTTTTTTTTTTAACATTACACGACGCAAACGTAAATCGTAATGTTTGTGAAACCTGTTTTTACTTTTATATACTTATTATAACTCAGAGTAGATATATTATATAGGTGCCCACGCGAAATAACATTTTAATGAGTTACCCAAAAATACTAAGCAAAGTAGATGGATATACAATATACATGTACCAAACATTGTATTATACTGGATTTATGTAAAAAAATAAAAAAATAATTTATGTTTCGACAATTTTTACACACCTATCACATTAAACACTATTTGTATCATAAAATGCATACTTAAATATTTTTAATTTATAATTTTTGTATGCTTATTTCACAGTTCGTGCATATTATAAAATTATAATAACTACGTATATTATTAGTTATTATTAGTAAGGCTAGGATTTCTATGCATTTGCATGGTTTTTTTTTCAAGTCCAAATTAATTGGTTGTCAGATATGTCCACGATTTGGCTTATTCTTGATTAAATAGTACAATTTTTTTTTGCATATTTTAAACATAATGCATATAATGCACATACATTTTTGAGAATCTTGTAAATTTTAGATGGTATTTCTTTATTGAACGTCTATAATTATTGGTTTATTTGTCGAATTATCGTAAATATAGTACCTATCTAAAATAAAATGGACTTAATACTAAAGAAGAATAAGGGATTGAAACATTTCTAAAAATGTGTAACATTATAAATGGTGAATATAAAACGGAAGAAAAATATGTTAATATTACTTTAAATCCGGGACAAATCACCTCATTTAAATATGCTCCAACAACATTGTGTGATGTGGAAAGGAGTTTTAGCCAATATAAATCTTCGATTTGATCGCCGGCCGTTCGCATTTGAAAATGTAAAAAACATAATTTAATAATAGCATGTAATAGTATTAACTAATGTTTAAAAAAAATTGTTTTTGCATATTTTGGTAAATAAAATGCATATTTTTACAATTTTTTACTGCATAGAAATCCTAGCCTTAGTTATTAGTAATTACTTATTACGTATACGATGTACACGCTGTACATATTGTTTATGAAAAAATTCCCTGTTTTGTCTATATTACATCTATATAAGTGCATAATATACATATATAATATATCGAACGAACTAATACGCATGTTTAGTGTTTACTAATTGAGTTGTACTCGAAATTGAAGTGAAATTATTGCTATATAATAATATAAATAATTAATATACATTATACAGTACATTTAACAGTCAGCTATAGTACAAGGTTAATCGGCAATAAGCTCATTTCTTCATTGCCTAAAACGTGTATAACATAACATACATAAAAAAGTATATATTTTTTATAACATGTATATATAATACATATAATATATGTAATACACTTATATTTGGAATCGGATAACTCCAACTCATATTATAGTATCAGGTGATCAGTATCATGTTACCTACACTGTTGGTTAATTTTCAAACGTTATGTACTTATGTATAATGGCAAAAAGTTTTTTCCTATACGTATATTATATTATATTGTATAGGAACCTATAAATATCTTCAAGACATATTTTTATTATATGCGATAAGACTAAATTTACTTTTGAATAAACTTATAAGTAATTTATTTCATATTGTATAATTTGTATTACCTATCGATTATTGATTGTATTAATACATATTATATATTTATATTATATTATTTTGTTCTCACAAAAATATTATGTTTTAAATGAAAGTATTTGCTATTTCTGACAAATCATTTTTAAAAAGAAAGTACTTAAATATAAATAAAAAAAACTTAAAAAAAAATTATTTAATAAATAAGTATCATCTAATAGACATATTACAGACGAATGCCCGAATAGAAGGTTTGAGTCGGGCATTAATCGGATTAATGAAGTTACGAAGGAAGCATTTGAATGGATAAGGGCCTTGGACATAGAAATCTATAGATTTAACTAAATACTTTATTATAATGTACTGTTATAAATAACATGTATACTTTTTATTTTATTTTATTTTATTTATTGTATTTTATGTGTTACTGAGTTATTTCTGCCATACGAATATATATATATATATCTAATAGGTACTTTAGGTACTTATATAATTTTAGAATAACAAGAAAATTAAAATAAGAAGACTCCGTATATATGGTATTCAAAATAAAATATATAGGTAGGTATATATTATTTTATAAAATGATAAAATTTTAAAAGATAAAGATATTTCTCTTAAAATCCATTTAGTCAATGCTGCAGATAATTGTGGAAAACGCATTTTAGATGTAAGTAATTGCTGATTTTTTTCCAATCCTAACCGTTTCGTTTCAAATAATATACTACTAGAGAGTGCATTTTTATGATCAATGATGACGAAACTTTCTGTAAGTATAGCATATAATTTTATACGAGTTAGCTATATTAATAAGAATTAAATCTACTACCAAAAGCTATCCAAGCTGTAGTTTTTATTATATTACGTTATAGCCGTAGTCATTATCAGGGCCGTCCCTAGGGCAAGGTGAGCGGGGTCCCGCGCTCTCGCCACAGTTAAAAAACCTCCCTTCCATAGATACAATAAAAAAAGTTTTAGTTGATGAGTAAAGAAAAATGTATAGATCATTTTTTTTTCATACAAAATTGTAAAAGAATAGGTCACCTGCAACTAAGTTATTATCTCTATAAAAAAGAAATTGCTGATCAATTAAAAAAAATGATGATATTATTCATGGATTTAAAAATTAGAAAAGATAATTTTTTATATATTTTTATATTGTACCTACCTGTTATTACTATAATTTTTATTTATTGTCGTATTTTGTGAATATTATTATTTATTATATTAAGTTTGATTATATGACATGTTACGTTATTAATTTATTCACTTATTCATATTTTTGTATAGGTGCAAGATACTATATTTGTTAAGACTATTTACGCACATTTAAATTTCAAATTTGGAGAGCTGTACATGCAACTGACGCGTGATAGTAACATTTTAGACATTTTAAGCCTCGCAATTTTACTTTGTCCCGAGTCCCGCAAATCATCGGGACGGCTTTGGTTATTATTAACCAAGTAATCGTCAAAAACGTAAAAATTCATTGGTAGGTATTAATGACTATTAACAGTTTTTTATATTTTTTTATATGTCAATGACTATATTGACTATACTATACTTAATGATGAAAATATTTCCGATTTTATTTGGTATTATTTAAAGTAGGGAATTAAGATAAGTGGATTAAGACGGAGTGTAGATTAACAGTATAGGGATATCCCGCATGCAACTATTATTATCTATTCGTATAAACTTTAAATGCTAATTTGAATTTAAATTTAAAAAATAAAAATATGTGTATACAGAATTAATGAGAAAAATAATTTGAATCAAAAACTAGCTACTATTTAAAAAATAGTAAAATAATTAAAAAAGTCATTATAATAGCAAAAGTAAAATTAAATACGACCGATACAACGAGTGCTTAAGGTGTAAAGCAAAAACACATAACTATGTATAGGCAAAGCTTAGGTGCGTATAAACACAGGTCTTGTAGCAATACCACCGTGTTATTTGTAACACGAAAAGATTGCATACTCCGATAATGTGCTCAATTGGTTTGACAAACGCCACCACAGGTCTCGCGCGTCTATATGTACATAATATAAGTACTGTTATATACGGTGCATGTGATGAGAGGGGCCGTGACTTTTGCGTGTTAAATTACCCGCTTTTCCAAAACGGTGTGCACCGCCACAGGGGTATAATAGTATACATTAATCTCGCTTGGACACTCGTCGAAATATGTATACGTAATAATAATAATAATATTATATTGTATTTTTACCACTTATATAATGTGATGGGAATCGACGCGAGAACAGACGTTTATCACGGAGACGATCGCGTCGGTCGTATATATTATTATGTAGGAATAGGTACTGCACGCAGAGTACATACAGTAACACGCAGTATATATATATGTATGTGCATTACGTGCATGACGACGAAAAAAAAATAATAACAATAATAATAAGGGCTTCTGTAATAATCGTCCCGCATTTTCGAGGCTAATCACCCTCCGCATCAGTGTTAAAAGGTCTATATGTATGCGACAATGTATATATATATATGTTATTCAGGTTATAATATATGGTGCACGTCGCGCGTCGTTACGGTCGAGCAGCGCGACTCTGTGTGGAGGCGCAGGGAGGGGAACCCTGTTTAATACAGAATTCTTAAAAAAAAAATTGCTCGCATTGCTTGATTCATTGAATAAATTTGATAAACACGCCGATTTTGAGGTAAATTTTTAATAAAGGAATCCGAATATGTTCGGCACTTTTGTTGGTGATTAGTGACTGCACCCCGTCGTTTAGTTTGACTTCCGGAAGCAATGCGGATGTCATAATATATTTATTACTTATCTGATCGACTATCTACACTCCCACCCCACCCCGCAAAGTGGCTATCGGAGTATTGGGTTTCCTCAAAGAATATCTCGATATATATTACATTCGTTTATTTTATACATGATATCACCGTTATTTATTTATAAAAATAATTGTAATTTTTTCAGTGCATAATATTTTATATTTTCCTGACTGGAACCGGTTTTTAGTATATTATTTCAATATACAAAAACAATATTTCAATTAATAGTTAATCAATTATAACTTATAAATACTTAAAGTTTAGGTGAGTGGAGTGATGTGGTACCAGGGACCTTACTAAGTTATGGTTCTCTACATCTATAATCATTTGAAATTCTGAACTTTAAATATTTGTTAAAAAATCAATTTTTATATTTATCTAAGATACTCTATAGATTAAATAACGTAAACCATAAACGTGAAGATAACTAGATTGAATTTCAAGTAGTATAAATAGTAAAAATTCAAAATAAAAGATTAGGTAACTATTAAAATTTTCCAGAAAAAAAAAATTAATAGTACCATTATTATGGTTAAAACAAGAATATGATACGTATAATATATTCTGTAGTACTCAAAAAATGTTCTGCTCCAGAATTTAAAATTTAGTTTAAAAAAAAAAAATTACAAATAAACGATAAGGATAAAAGATAGTTTTGCTTTGCAGTAATTTTAAATTATGTGAAAATATTTTCAAAAACATTAAAACTTTTTGAAAAAATAAAAGCATTCTTTTTGAAGAATCTTTCAGTACCTATATACATTTATAAATTGTTCCTAATTGCTCATGTAATAATAAATTATAATACAAATCATTGAAATCAATTGTGTATTAGAAGTTAATCGTAATGTTACGAACCGTACAAATATGAAATCTATAGATAAGTACTAGTATTATTTTTGTATATACTTTATGTACATATTATATATTATAACTATTAAATACGTCTTAAATAAATAAATAGAGAAATATATTTTCGTAATGCGTAAGATAGGTAGGTGTAGCACAAAAATTTATTAAAAATATAGTTTTGACTGTTTTGAGACATCAACAGAAATTAATAAATAAACAAGCATAAAAAGATAAT
The DNA here is from genome assembly GCF_020882245.1 of Rhopalosiphum padi. NCBI lineage: Eukaryota > Metazoa > Arthropoda > Insecta > Hemiptera > Aphididae > Rhopalosiphum > Rhopalosiphum padi. The sequence continues at coordinate 818,901 of NC_083598.1, read as the reverse complement.
ATACTTAGAAGACGTGATACCCTTATTATTTAACGGGTGATATAGGAAAAAATTGCGCTATGTAAAATCTAAATTTTGACGTTAAAATCAGGTAATATTATAGAAATTAATAACGCCTAAATTTTCAAATTCAAATTATAACAATATTTTTAAGACGTCATTCTTATTTGAAAAATATCATTTTATAAAGAATAGTTACAATTTATTATAACATAAGTATGAAATAATATAAGTAGCAAACAAATCGTAAAATACTATACAATTTCTTCATTATACAATATCTTATTGCGGGAAGGATTTTTGACGTAATCTCGAGAGTATATATTCTTCTCTTTAAATTTGGTTATTGAGTTATTCTGTGTAAGCTCAAGTTTAAGATAACCTGTACACGATGTCTAGTTGGGTATTAGAATATGATTATTAGATGGACGGGGACGACGCGACGGAATATAATGTCCTCTATATATTATATTATACGTAGAGTATTACATCTTACGATATTGTCGTAGAAAACAGCATTAAATGTAATATTATTTGTTATATTATTTCGCAGTGTTATCGCGTGCTTGGTGCGTTGTGAATATTAGGTTTATATATCTATTCTTAACTGGATTATTTACAATTGCCGCAGTGCCACTATTATAATATTAATATCGTGTCTATACAATAGTGTGTGTGTGTGCGTGTGCGCGTGCGTGTGTGTGTGTATGTGTGTGTGTGTGTGTGTGTGCGTGCGAGTGACACAGTCGAAGGGACGGTCCCCGCGAGCTATATACCTAACCCATGTGTACGAGCGTCGCATTGGTCGACCCGCCACCACTCCCAAAAGCCCCTATTGGTCGCAGCCCACATACACACGCATATACGTATGCACGTCCCGTCGAACGCGAAAACTTACATCGGACACACGGTACGTTTTTACTTCGAACTTCACACGATCCGAGCACGACGTACACCGCAGCGGCCACGCGCGTCTCCGTCGCCGTTAAGATACATAAGTCATAAGTCGTCGTCGCGCGGACACATTTTACTCTATATAATATCAATAATTAATAAACGTCGTTGATTACACGCGTGACGTGTCGGCGATTCGTATTTATTTGTTTTCGTTTTTCCGTCCGTTTTCCGATTGCGTCTCCGAACAGACCGAACGAGATACTCACCCGCGTCCGAGGAGTAGCGACTACACGAATGCTCCAAGTCGTGTACGCCAGACCACTATTAAAACCGGGTTCGCTTTTTTAAATTGCCCTTAAACGAAGTTTATTTAATATAATATTATTAGGTCCTATAATTCAGTTCGTCGTCGCCGCTTCAATTGTAGACAATCAACAGAAATTAACTGTCCCTCCACCGCCGCCGCCACCACCGCTCGCGGACCGCCGCCGCCGCCGTCTCTCATCATCGCGACGCGTGCGTGTGCGTGTGGACATAAAATCTGTGGTGATAACCACAGTTATATAAACAACGTATACGCTGAGTTCAATTACAATATAACCACTGAAGAGATTTTACTTGACACCATGGACGAGGGTGCGTTTGACGAGTCGATGATGTTCAACGAATACCATCACCAGACCAAGCCCGGGTCGCCGCCCGCACACCACCAGCACCAGCCGCTGTTGGCGTTCCAGCAGCCTGGCGATATGATGGGATACGCATTGCCCGTGCCCGACCACATGGACTTGCAACACCATCACCACCACCATCACCATCAGCTCCAGGATATGGACATGCACCGGCACCATCACAGCGTTCAGGACCAAATGCAGCAACAGCAGCAGCAACAGGATAGACAGGTACAGATTGGCGATCCGCAGGACTTGTTTCAGATGCCGGTCACTTCCACCGTTCAGGTGCAGCCGACCGACATTGTCGTCAACACTAACGGACAGAAGCACGCCATCAAGTTGGAAATGGATTCGAATCCGTTGCCAGCCACCGGTCAACAGTCTTCAGGTATATATTATAAACAATAATGTGTGTGTTCTAATGTTTTTTTAAGATACTTCAGTTATAATAACGTACTCAACGATAATAAACACATTTTTTATGGTGATATATTGACTTGTGGTAGGTAAAGTAATTAGGTAGCTACTAGCTAAGTAGTTGGTTGAAACGGAAAGAAGTCTAGTCATTTTATAAATGTTTGCTAAATAATTAACTGCTAAATTATATAATTAAAAAAGTATAAATGTGTAGTTATACATATAAGGAGGATAAATGAGATTAAAATTATTGTTTTCGACTACTGAACAAATCAATATACTTTTTATGTAAATTAATAATAAAAAATAAATTGACATATTTTAAAGTTCTATATTTAATGAAATTTTTCAACACTAAAAGTACATGTTTATTGTAAACAAACATAGTGTTTTTATTATTTTTCATTTTTTTTTTTTTTGCTTTTCCCATCGTTAATAAATAAATTTGTATTATTTTCAGGACTACCGGCTGAACCACCAGTGCCAAAGAAATCAAGTTCTAAATCGAAAAATACAGACAACAACGGCACAAAAAAGAAAAAAACAAGGTCAGTATAATACCACAAAGTATTTTAAATAATATTAATACAACAATTATATATTGTGTAGGTACTCGTAATTTAATATTTCTTTCTTTTTTGGAATAACTGTACCTATCCATCACTTATTACCATACAACCGCTTACCAATATATGATTTTCCACTTAATATCATAATCAATTGTATATTGTAAAATACCGGTTTTACATTATATCACTATCGTTTACCATTTATGTAGGACAACGTTCACGTCTCATCAATTGGAAGAGTTAGAACGAGCGTTTGAGAGAGCTCCGTATCCAGATGTGTTCGCCAGAGAAGAATTAGCTTTGAATCTTAAGCTTAGTGAGTCTCGAGTTCAAGTATGGTTCCAAAACCGGAGGGCTAAGTGGCGAAAGAGAGAACCACCCAGGAAAACTGTTTATCTGACTAATTCCGGTAAGTGTGTATTATTAAATATAGCTACTTATAGATACATAGATACACTTCTTCTCGCTCACATTGTCACAAAATATAACACTTTTATAAAAACAGTCTCAATTACAGTATAATATATATACAGTGACATATCGTATTGCAGTTGTATAAAACATAAATTATATATTTATAAGCTGATAATTTATTAAAAATATTTTTTTTAAATAGTTAAAATCCGATAAAACCCCTATATATATATATATATATATACATATATTATTGAGATAAACTCTCGGATACATTGGCCATTCAGCCAATGGGTATTAATAATATAGTTGAATTACACATGGTTACATAAAGTAAAAAATACACGATTATTAGTATAGGCTACTTAAGTACTGAAATTTTAATGGATGTTTGATGTTCTTGATTAGATTGGTAATGACTAATGACAATGAATTTGATGGTGGTGTTGATAAAATTGAGGTCCAGGTTGAGTGATGCAGCTAGAGATTCCGGAAGTTTTGATACTTTATTTTATCTAACATATGAAAATGATATTATTACCAAATAATTAGTTAATTTAAAATATACCGTTTTATCTAAACATATCAGAAACAAATGATAATTAATAAAATAAGGAAACACCGGAACATCCTTTGTAAAATCATTTTTAAGCTATACTGGCCCATAATATTATAATATACACAATTTAATCTTTTATTCATAGAATACATCATACTCGCATGTGTATTTTCTATCTTACAAATTGTGTAAAACATAGCAAATGTGTGTTTTGTGATTAAATTTTGTATTGTTATTAGCATTAATATTTGAGTGGATTAATCAATTGTTAATTTTAAAGTTAAGGACTTTATAAATATTTGTTTGTTGGTTAATGATGATATTTATATTTCTAAACGAGTTATAGTTATGTAGGTACCTATAAAAAATATTAAAATTTAGAAATTCAAATAAAAATCAAAACACTGTAAAAAACCAACAACTTCGTACAAACACGGATAATTTTCTTATCATTAATTTTGATAAAAGATCAATTCACTGAATTATTAAAATTAATAACAATACGCAAAGTTGATCCGACTGAACGCAAATTGTTAACAATAGTTATGGTATACGTTTGTATACGATAAAAGCAACATGTGAGGGTGTAACGTTCTTATAACCATAATCCTTCTCAAACATAACCGTTTGGTTTTCTCGGGGGTGCCATTTGACAGGACGAACGACTCTCAACGTCAATAGCCGATAACATTCACTTATATAATTATGCTGTATACGTTACAGTTTTTCCATCCGGTTCTCCGGGATCTTCAGTGAGCTCAACATCGTTCACCACACTGACAACATTCGGTGGTAACGTATCGCCGTCGTTGGGCACATGTTCGCCAGTCACACTCAGCGGATCGGAGCCTTGGGGCTACGGTGCCGCCGGTTACGGGGATCTTGCGCACCTGAACTTGCTCAATAGCAACGGGTCGTCGCCATTCACGCAGAACGCGTTTCACGGAAGCGGCGGCAATAATAACAACAATAACTTTGGTGGCACACCGTACGCCGTCCAGCCGCAAGATAGCCCGGGACTATTTTCGGCCAGCATGCAATGCCTGGCCCGGCAGGATATGATGGGCTCGCTGGACCAGTCACCGCCTGATCGCGACTATCACGGACATCAGCTTAATAAGCACGTGGTCGACTCGTACGTAATGAGCCAGGACATGGCAGGACTCCTACAGCCGGACACCGAATGTGATATCGTTGGGACCATGGGATACGAAGTCCAGGATCACCAGCAGCATCAGCATCAACAGCAGCAGCAGCAGCAGCAACAGCAGCAGATAGAAGAAGATGGAGAAGAGGAAACCACAATAAAAGTGGAGCCACCGTTCACGCCACTTCCGCCTTTCATCAACTGACACAGGAGGTTTCAGTTTGACACGTACGAGTATCAAACTGAATTTGAATGAATCCAACACGTTTTATTTTAAATCGGTAATAAATAAATAAGTGTATGTTCTATGCGCTATATTTAAGTTCAATGCCGTCTATCGGTAGACAGGTACGATACGTCATTCGTGGTTGGGATATTTTAATGATGAATAATAATTAATAGACAATTGTCGTGATTTCGTACGAATCACTATCATTGATAATTATGTGAATAGCATGTCCGCAGGACCGAGTTTTTAAAATGATCGAGAATCTAGAAATCGCGATATTTATAAAGCAAAAAATAATTATTTTTTATGTAAATATAGATAATTTGATTTATTTATTTATTTTTATTCCTAATTTCTGTAAGTACATTTATTATTAAAGAAATTATTTATTTATTTATATTTGTATCATATATTATGTACATTTCACTTGGAACTGTAATCGTTCAATATTACTCGTCCAAAGGAAACTAATAATTTATTATGTATATATATCTAGATATAAAACTATATAATATAGATTATAAAATTATACATTTAATATTATTATATTGTATTTAAGAAACTGTCATGTACAACAAAATCGCATTATTCTTCCATAACGATTAAGTGTATATAGTAGATATTTTATTATTATATTATATAATATTATTATTGTTTGAACTTCGATTATTCGAAAACTTGTGTATTCTAGTTGTGCCTTATTTGCTTGTATTTTGTGTAACTTAAACAAACTACGTATACTATATACTTTTATGTGGACTAATAATAAGTAAATAAATTATAATTAAAAACTTGTAACTATAATTATTATGTGTATAATAAAACAATTTATTTTTTTTATTTTTATGAGAATTGTCGATTGCTTACTTTTAATAATACCTTGAATAACTTTGATCAAGTTATAGTAGTATTGAAAATAAAATGTTTTTAGATAATGGTTTATTAATTGTATATTTTATCGTGCTTAAAAACAAATCTAATCCATCATAAAGATCTTTAAATTATTTTTTCAGAAGCATAGTGAGCACCTATTACAACCCATATTTTAGATTTTGAGCGGAGCGTTGAATGTATTGATTTTACAGTGAAGTATTGAAGTATGTTTCTTTACAGACTATATATACACGATAAAAAGTCGAAAAAATATATCGATTTTCAACTTTGAGAGTGATTTCCGATAACAAATTGGATTTAGTTTCAGAGAATGAAATTAAAAGTTCAAAGTATTTTTCAAAATAACCGATAAAAAAAATAAAAAAAGGTAGTTGTTAACGCTCTACTATACAATATACATTAGGTATCGAATAGGTCACTATTATATGTGTGTTAAATTTAAATTTAATAATATATTATTGTATATGAAAAACGATTCTGAGCGAAGACCTGTTAGAGTGTTAGCCTTATCAGTTATCACTAAGTACATTTTGTGATATATTAAAGTAATTTATTTTACTTTTAGAATTACGGTAGGATGAATAATTTTGACCAAAAATATTGCATTTATTATATTATTAATATTTAATAATATGTATTTATACTAAATTATATTAACTTAGATAACTTAAAATTTCATAACATGTTTCTGTAAATACCGTAAAACAGCAAAAGTACTTTCATAGTACCTATAAATAGATAATACAAAAATAAAATGTTATTGCGTATAGTAAAACTCATAATCATATGAAATACTTAAAACTAATAGTTTATACGAATAATTTTAAATTATAAAAAATAATAAATAAATTAACATAGCATTATTTATCGATTAAATTAGTAATTTCGTATAAATTGTAACTTAAAATGCCTGAAAAAATAATTGCCTTTTTACATTTTTTAGATTTCATGATTTCATGTATTACTTATGAAGAATAATGTATTACATTTTAAAACTAGATCCAGTTTTACATTCAAAATCTCACTCATTTTTGAAAATCAAAATATTTTATCGACAACTTATCGTGTAATCATTCATAAAAATCACATCATAGTAAAATCAATGCATTCATTGTTCCACACAGAATCCAAAAATTATACTTAATGATATGGCCGGCTAATAAACCGTCTCCATTCAAAATCGTTTATCGTATATAATAATGATTTATTATTAAATTCAGATTTAACATATCCATGTGACCTATTCGAAACTTATAATGTACAGAAGAGCGGTACCCACTTGCCAACTTTTTTAATATCATATTAATATCCGAGATAGTGTTATGTAAAAAAGTCGTAGAAAATTATTCTGCTTCCAGTCATAATTAGATAGTTTACATAAAATATAAGATGTTACAAATATTTAAAACTGTATTCATTAATAATTTTTTAATTACAAAAATTGATTTAAAAAATTATAGAAAATAAAATGATCAATGTTTATATTATTCATGAATCATGACTATCTTATTTCATTTTTCATCCAAGTGTAATGGATGAATATTATATTATTATATTTATAAATATCTCATATGCTTGTACAATTATTTAATTATACACCCATGTATTTTTACACAATATATTGTGATTTATTTGAATCTTTTTGTTTTACTCATTATTAGTTTCTTTTTTTCTTTTGTAGTGTGCTAAGCTATATAAGATACACGAGATAATTTTTTTTTTAATAATATCATATACTATGTGTATTGTATTTTTATTTTAAACAAACGTTTTATATTTCTTTAGTGACCGTTATCCATATTAAATATATTATATGTAATCTAATCTAGTTAATTGATCATTACAATTCCATTAAATATTTCGATTTATAAACTAGTATGTAAGATCTACATGGTAGGTAGACAAATTATTATTGTTTTGTTTATCAATAAATCATTACATATATTATATAATTACTATTAAATAGATTACTGACTACTGTATACTTACCTAGTAATACTTACTAGGTTTTTAGTACACTGTAGTTATTTTATTATTATCCTTACATACGTGATGATCATCAGAACAATCGAATAATTTTAAGTACCTACTTGTTTTTCGTAGTCAACCTTCAATCAAAATAAAAAAACTTATATTGTTTTAACATGTTCCGATACATGTACTCACGTTTAATGATAATTCAAGAAAGTGAAGTGCTCGTAGAGTTATCTTATTGATACTATACATGTGAAAAATTGTAATCTATTAATTGCCAATAGGTGTCAACTCACACACCTTAGTGTTAAATAATCACTTTTACTGTAAATTAAAACTTAAATTCCATAATGTACGTATAGTAATTTTTTATTCTGTCTAATATGGACAAATTCAAATATATTAAAATTGTTTTATTCGGTTTCTTAATATTAAAAGGTAAGTAACGTGTTTTATTATACTTGAAAATATACTGCCGTAATTACTTTGATATTTTATTCACCACCAAACATTTTATTAGATATTTAACTTAAATAATATTTTAAACAATACGTAAGATGTTCAAACCATTTGTATTTTTTAGTTGTTTTCTGTACAGAGAGTACTTTCGATTATATTTCTATCAACTAAATCAATTGAATGGGTATCTATCAGCTACTTTGTATCAATTTTGACAATAACATAAAAATTATTTATTTACAGTAAAATCCGTTACAACGAACTCCAGGGGACAGAATTTTTTTTCGTTATAACGGAAATTTCGTTGTAACGAAAATTCGAATAAGCTCTTTATAAGCCCTGCTTTTCGGCAGGGGACTTCTATGACTTTTGTTATAACGGGATTTTTTGTTGTAACGGGAATTTACTGTATATCTAGTATCAATGGAATTATGTCTAGTATTTAAAATTAAATACACTGTCAAGAAAATGTATTTATTTATTAAAAAAAAAAAAACATTTTTTATCGTTTAAAAATATAATATATAGTATCAGAGATAGCTTATAATTTAATAAACATTTCAGTTATGTACAAACATGTGTAGAACATTCAAGTATAATTTATTAAATTAAAATAATTTTTATAAGTAGGTAGTATTTTAATATTTTCAATAGATTAGTATACCTATGTCCTATATTACATTTATATGAGATAAGTTCGATACCTTTCTGGAAATAATTACTTATTATAAACCTGACAATAAAATCATCAAGGAATATAATATAACATATTCCCTGTAGAACTAAACTTAATTACTTGATATATCTCATGATTTATAATATAAATATGTTAAATAAATTATAATAATTTAACTCTTCAATAACTCTGAAAATAAATGATAAATGTTATTTTTAAGAATCGAGTACAAACTCTTTACAAAATGAAAAAAAATGTTCACAACCTTTACAGGCGAAAAACGATCAATTTCCTTACATAGTAAGTACTTCGATTTTGATATTATCCACGTGCATTGAAATATGATGTTATTTTTATATTTTCGGATATTAGGTGTTTATAAGAATTCATTCAAATGGAAGAATATTATGTCCAGGCACATTGATCGATGTGAATTGGGTGATAACCTCTGCGTATTGTATTAAGTAGATATTTTATTAATTAAATCTTCATTTTATGATGTTTACAAATTATTTAATAGACTTAAATTTTTATTTTTAGTACTACAGACAGCATTCCATTGAATAGTATTGAAATTGCAATACGAAATAATAAAACTCATGAAACCATTTTGAAACCGAGACAAGTTGTAGAAACAAAATACAACGATGTGGCATTAATTGAGGTAAAAAAGTTTAAGATTACTACCTTTTATTTTTATTAATTTAACACATGTACTTATTATGCGCTATAATTTACATTTTTTTTTATTATTTATACAATAGATGGAACGATCAATTATTACCAATAATATGATGGTAACACCTATTCAATTAGCCAATGAAGATCTATCGAATAACACAGAATGCTTTGTGGTCAGCCTTCAAAAGCAGTTCATTAATGATTCATCACTCAAATATTGGAACGTGGTTAATATTTTAAAACAAAAATATGATAAGAGCGAATGGTACTTAGAAGATACGATTTGTCATTCACAAATATGGAAGTTATTACAGAACGTAAGTCTTTGTAGTTTGAAATGTAATCATAGACAAATTTATTAATTAATTTTAAATAATTTATATGATAGATAATCAACATAAACATATAAGTATTACACATAATTAATTATTTTGAACGATTACAGACACAACAGCGACGTGATTATGAAAAAAAAAAAAAAATAATAATTTAAAAGAATGAATCATTGCCTACACTTTAATACACTCTATATATTTTACCTATGTTAAATAGAGTTTATATGATGTATATAATTGATTATGTTATTAAAGCTTTTGTATACGAGAAATCAAAATATTTTATAAAATATCATGTTCATCATATCTATTATTTATCTTGAAAATATTTAGAATTTGGATTAATGGTTTAATTTTTATCCAATTCAACTATACACCTATATTATATAATACAAAGTAAATTATGTGTGTATAAATAATTTTCTATACATTTAATATTTAAATTGATCATTAAGTTGTTTAAATTTTTAAAGGCTTTTAATCTTATCAATTGAAATGATCAATTTAAACTTTCTTTTTGCCAATAATTGTAATTTAAAGATTAATTTAATATAAGTTTAAATTATTTTTATGTAACAATGACATAATTAGTTCAAGAAATATATTATTATTATTTTTGTATTTAATTAAAAGGTTACAAACTTCAACTGCTAAGGTTATTAGCCAACTTAAAAAAAAAAAAACTAAGGTTTGATACTATTTACAATTCATTAGTGAATTAAAATTTAATTTACAATATATTCTGATTAAATTAGAGCTTGTTGATAAGGTTACATTTAGTGATGAATTTGATGATTTTTAGGGGTTGATCTTCGTCGAGGATTTCTTTGGCATTGTGCAGGTTAAGAGACCTGCGAGTTGGTCCATCGATAGGGGATCCTTCGAGAATGTGTTATATGGTGATGCGAGTTTGATATGTATTACATGTAGATAGGAGGACTGTGCTAATTAGGAATAAGTGTTTAGCAAAAATGTGGCCGATTCTTATACGGGTAATAGTAATATCCTGACGTTGGCTAAGATTCAGGGATGTATAACATTGTTTAACTGAGCTTTTAATGGATTTCAATTTGTTGTAGATGGAATGGAATCCCAGTGGTAATACCAATTGCTATAATAAGAAAACTTTATTTTTGACCTATGTGAAAATATTATTGGATGATTATATTTTATCAATGGTATAATTAGGTAAATTTTTAGCAGCAAGCGAGGCTGCTTCATCGGTATTTCGTTTCTTTTATTTCCTATATGGAAAGGTACCCACATAAAGTCGAAAGTTTTCCGGGTGTTTTCTGAGGATTGGGTAATTTGAGTGATCTCATTTTTTAGCAACGGGTTTTAAGTACTGTTATAACACTAAGAGAGTCTCTGATGACCAAAAAAATATTTATTTGGAGTTACTTTACTAATTTTATTGCATTAAGTATTGCGTAATTTTCATCGGTGAATATATTTATTATATCAGGAAGTATGTGTTGGAGTATTGTTTGATTGTAGACACTTGAGAAGCCTACTCCATGTTCAAACTTTTAGGCATAAATATATTATTATTTTGATTAAAATGGTGTAAAATGTTAGAAATTAATAACAATGGTAATTGTAATATATAAGATATTAATACAAAAAATATCATTATTATTATTTAATTTTAAATTAAGGACAAGTTTACATGCTAGATGATAGCGTATAAATACTATAAATATTTATGATGGTTGATTATGTATTTATTAAGTGTATTAAATGTATATAAATTATTTTTATTGTACCTGTTTTTTAGATAACCGATAATGGAACTCCTTTGATCTGTAATAATCATCTATATGGTATATACTCAATCAATGAGCCTAATTTATTCAATAACATTTTGAAGTACAACAATTGGATTAAAAATATAATCAACCCAATCTCTCCAAATAAAATAAAAAAAAATACGGCCAATTCTGTTGTTAATTATAATTCGGTGTCTGATACAAATTCAATAATAACAGAAATCGATACGAATAATATGTCTTCACCAAACACTGAAGACAATCAAATTTCTTCGAAACCAACATCCGTGAAAAGTAGCTATAATCGAGAAATAAGTAAGAGCATCATGATGTACGGTGAATATACTTCCATAATTACGGACCCCACTGAAATAGAAGATACAGAAAGCACCCAGTCTGCTGATCCGTACTCAGAAGACACTGAAGAAACTCCAACTTATTTGACTGATGTAACAGAGTCGGACGATCCTACTTCTTCAATATTCCCAACACAATCATATTCTACTACTACTACTATTGAATCGTCGACCACAGAAATATCTACTTCAAACACGAGTCCTCTAACGTCTCTAGCTAGAGGAATAAGTTACCAAGAAACCGAAGATGCCGAAGAAACCTCGGATAAACCTAGTTCGGAACCTCTTACTGAAGAAACAGAAAAAACCAAAGAAATTGAATATACCCAAGAAACCATAGAAACTGAAGAAACAACGGATAAACCTAGCTCTGAACCTCCTACTAAAGAAACAGAAATAACCGAAGAAATCATAGAAACTGAAGAAACACCAGATAGACCTAGCTCTGAACCTCCTATTTCTCAATCTTCAACTACAGAGAAATTTACTTCGAGTCCAAATCCTTCTACGACTATAGCTAGAGAAACAGAAAAAACTGAAGTAACCAAGTATACCAAAGAGACCGAAGACACTGAAGAAACCTGGGATAGACCTAGCTCTGAAACCCCTACTGAAGAAACAGAAATAACCGAAGAAATCATAGAAACTGAAGAAACACCAGATAGACCTAGCTCTGAACCTCCTATTTCTCAATCTTCAACCACAGAGAAATTTACTTCGAGTCCAAATCCTTCTACGACTATAACTAGAGAAACAGAAAAAACTGAAGTAACCAAATATACCAAAGAGACCGAAGACACTGAAGAAACCTGGGATAGACCTAGCTCTGAAACCCCTAATGGAGAAACAGAAATAACCGAAGAAATCATAGAAACTGAAGAAACACCGGATAAACCTAGCTCTGAACCTCCTATTTCTCAATCTTCAACCACAGAGAAATTTACTACGAGTCCAAATCTTTCGACGGCTATAACTGGAGAAACAGATAAAACCAAAGGAACTGAATATACCGAAGAAACAACTGAGTATACCGAAGTAACAGAATATACCGAAGAAACTGAGTATACCAAAGAAACCATGGAAACTGAAGAAACCCCGGATAAACCTAGCTCTGAAACTCCTATTTATCAATCTTCAACCACAGAGAAATTTACATCGAGTCCAAATCCTTCGACGACTATAACTAGAGAAACAGAATATACCGAAGAAACTGAGTATACCGAAGAAACTGAGTATACCAAAGAAACCATGGAAACTGAAGAAACCCCGGATAAACCTAGCTCTGAAACTCCTATTTATCAATCTTCAACCACAGAGAAATTTACATCGAGTCCAAATCCTTCGACGACTATAACTGGAGAAACAGAAAAAACCAAAGGAACTGAATATACCGAAGAAACAGAATATACCGAAGAAACAGAATATACCGAAGAAACAGAATATACCGAAGCAACAGAATATACCGAAGAAACAGAATATACCGAAGAAACTGAATATACCGAAGAAACTGAATATACCGAAGAAACTGAGTATACCCATGATAACTCTGATACTCCTGTTACTCAATATTCAACCACAAAAGTATCAACTTTAAACCCAAAACTTTCAACGGCTATAACTGAAGAAACAGAATCCACGAACGACCCATATTCAGAGTTTCCCAGCACTCATAATCCTACTACTCAATCTTCAACCACAAAAGAATCGACACTAAACCCAAATCGTTCCACGGCTACAATCGAAGAAACCGAAGGTACGGATATTACAAAAGATAAACCATTAGCATCTAGCACTACAGTTACTGATAGAACTAAACAAACATCACAAACAGATACATCTGTAACTTACTATGATGCTCCAACAACAACCACAATTATACCCTCTACTACTACTACAAATCAGTCATCCCTAGAACCAAATACAACACTTTCCGATTATGACGATGATTCAAATACAACGACAACGACCACTATGCCTACAACAACCAGGATAATCACAGCAGTCACATACGATATTTCTGATCCCAAAGAATCTTCAACATTTGTGGACGAGCAATATCAAGATAAATCGAGTTCCCAAATAACACATATTCATACAAGTTTAATAGTAGTTGTATTTTGTATCGTATATCACACGAATTTGTAATTTATTCATACTTAATTGATTTTAATTTGTACAGAGCCTAAAAGCTTATAAATAATTAAAAATTAGACGAAGACACTTCAAATAAATTGATTTCAAACTATGATTTTAAATAAACCGTGATATTTTTTCAATAAATAAAACCAAAATTAAACATACGCATTACATTTTTAAATTTAACAAATGATTTAAATAAAATACAATAATTAATCGATATCAAAAATTAAATATATACGTATTGTATAGTATGTGTAAATTGAAAATATCGTCCAATATGACGGAATTCATTGAACGTGGACATGTTCAGTATTTAATTTATGCCGAATCATACAGTAGAAACTAGCAATAAGAGCACGTTATCCCCAAATGTGTTGTCTCTGTCTTATAAACGTATATCATAACAAATTTGCATTCAGTAGAACAGTGGAATACGCAGAATTCGTTTATGAGGGAGAGGGGTTATCATTTATGTATTTAACTTAATACTAACCTATACCTATACCTATATAAAAAATTATTATTCCAAATGTAAATGTTATATTCCATAAAAAAAATCATTATACATGTTTTACTTATGGAGAGTTTAAGATTAAACTCCTCCCCCGACGGTGTTACACTGTAACAGAACACATTTTATGTTGTTAGCTTTAATATTTGAGTTAACTTACTTATTATCAAACTTTAAGGTAAAAATATTATCTATGACATGTCATATGATTTTATTGGTATTACCATTTTAAAGTGAGTAATGAACATTTTAAAGTTGTAATATTTTATATCAATATTCTATATCAATAAAATCATATAAGATGATTGAGATGTCCTATATAATATTCTTACCTTTAAGTTTGATAATAGGTAAATTAACTCCAATATTAAAGTTTAAAATATAAAATGTGTACTGCTGAACGCAAAATTTGCATGATAGTGGATGATACACGTTAGTAAAACCGAAACAACACATACGGGTATTATAATTTCTTCATAACTAGAGAACTTATTTACACAAAATATAATTATTGAACTTGTATCATTTTATAGTGATATATTTCATTATATAATATGCCGATACATGAAAAATAGTAAATAGGAGGTATTCCACAAAATTCTAACTTAAATCCTAGCATAACCTTGAATATAATAATAGCATTTCAATAAATAAAATAAGTTTTTTTATAATAAAATCATAAAATATAATAAATAATAATAAATAGCTATATTATTAATAGTTAAAATATGGGTACAAAATTAATAAATTTAAAATAATAAGTTGTAAATAAATAAAAAAAATTTAAAAAAAAAAATGGTACTTTAGTTACTAGTCTAGTACTCTTGTTTCAATGTATCTCGATCTGAGTTTTGCCAAATATTTATTTGGCGTCACTTATATAATATGATTTAAATCAATACAAAAATAAAGAATCTCGATTATAAATATACAGTATAAATACTAGTCTTATACTCTTATATCATGTCTAAATTATAAAACTAAAATTAGTTCTATAAATTATAATAAGTTAAGGAATCATACCAGATCATCAACATCAACACAAGTTAAACTAATCTTAGAATCTTAGTTTAAGAAAGATTATTATTATTTAAAAATGTATTATACAGATATTTATGGAAAAACAAATAAATGTTTTGTAACATTTAAAATACTGCTATATTTGTGCTTTATGTTTTATAAATATCGTATTACTAGTATTTACTCTAAATACTTATCTATACTTGTATATTAAATATATACTTATTTTATAATACTTTATACTTATAATAATTTCTAAAAAAATTAATATTTATTTGGGTGAGGGGGTTTTCACATTAAAAATGTTAAAAACACTGGTAGACACTCTAGTAAAAATAAGATAACTCTTAAAATATTCTTTTAAAAAAATAATTAAGTACATTTTCTATACTGTGAATAAATTATCAATAATTTTATTTTTCATATATATCAATATATCATACAATTTATATATTGGTGATACAATAAACATAAGTGATACATTAATAATATAATTATCCCTTAATAAGTCGACAATTAAACTACAAAAATAAAAATACTGCTAGTTTTCCCAGTAACCACCGATATTTATTATAAAACAGTATTAGATATTATAATGCGTATCTATTGATACTATAACACGCGAGTCTTCAAATTATAAAAATTAAAAATAATTTTTTAGGAACTATATTTAATAAAACATAATACATGTACACAATAAATTTAATGATGAGAACAGAAATAATAAAATTAAAAAACACACAACACATAATTGATGTTGTAAAAGATACAAGATATACTTAGATATTGATTATATTTTTAGTCAATTTATTTAAATAGAACTCAAATATTTATAAAATAAAAAAAAAATGGAGGAATTTGCTCTACTGAGTCTACTGTATAGAATAAGTTGCATGTACACCTCGTTAATTGTCATAGAGTAGGTCACTGTAATGCTGTAATGAATGTATACCTAATATATAATGAATTATAATTTAATAGCTCAAAATAATCAATGAATATAGATTTGTAAACAATACACCTAATTAAATACAATTATAATTATAATACCTATTATAATCTAAATGAAGAGGTTTAAATCATTAGGAAAGTTAATATAGTATACACTATTATTTTAATAGGATAATTTAAATAAGAAAAGAGGGGTCTGTATAATTGGAATTAAACATCATACATCTTAAAATATAAGAAAACTAAAAGATCAATATATCAATTATTGTATCGAATGTACTCTGTGTACTCATATATTGATATTGATGTATACAAATAGCAAAGTTCACTACAAAATTTTGCTTATGATTTTTTTTAAAATTATATATAAATATAATAATATTACTTACTAGGTAAGGAAAATGGGAAGAAAAATGTTTTATTTCCGGAATCCAACTAGTTCAGTTGTTTTTGAACACGGGATCCAATTGGTACCTAAATAATATGAATATGTGACTAAACTAATATACTTCCACAAAAAAAATCATGTGAAAATATTACAGACTAAAGTATTTAAAATTTTAAAATTATTACAACGAATATAATTAACTAGCATTACAAAGAAACAAGTATACAAAGAAATACAAGAATAATATTTCAAGAATAGTCTACAAACAGTCAGAAATTCATTGAAACAGCTCAGCACACCACTCGTAATATATTTCTACCGTTATCCATATCAAATACAATACTTATAGATATCTAATAATTCTATAAGAATGCATTTTGTCGTGTAAAATTGTAAATAACACATTAGCTACATAATCTAAAAATATGAAACCACGATTCTTTAAATCATAAACAAAAATAAAAAATAAATTATTTAACTACTTGAAAATATGTGTATAATAAACTGTTTAAAAATATTTGGGATTAAAAGACTTTCAATTATATAATTTACAACACAACATGCCAAGGGATAATTTAAAAAAAAGAAAAGTATGCTAAGATGTATAGGTTTTGAGTGTACCTTGTCATTAAGTAACTATGATAAATTGTAATATATAATATATTATATTAAATTAGAATCAATAATACATTATTGTATATTTGTATACGAAAAATGATTGTCGGAAAATTGGTACGGTTGTTTTGATCGTAGAATATTGGTACGGTCGTTAAAAACCAGGGTTTCTTAAACTATGAAAAAACAATCTTAAAGCATCTACACATTAGATAAGTACATTTAGGCATGAACAACCTAATAATTTAACATCGCGAAAAAAAAATAAAAAATATGCTTTACTTCAATATAAACTTCATGAAACTATTACCAGTTACTTAAATAAAGAAATTACAATGCACATTTTTTTAAATACCATAGGGAAACTATTGTGAATTAATATTTAATTTTGAATTATTATGAATTTAATATTTATCATATTACTATTATGAACATATATTTAATTTAATTTTCAACATATTTTTTTACTATCTTATTACTATTAATTGTGAACATATATTTATTTTAATTTAATTTTTTGAACCACTGAAAATAAAATATTTTATAGTACCAATATTCCGCCTATTTCATTTCTTTTGTTCAAAACACAATAACCCTACCAATTTTCCGTTTACCACGAAAAATAGTTGTAAGGAAAGAAATCTGATGGGTCAACAGGGAAGCATGTATTTCGAATGATAGTTTAAATAATATAATATATTTTACATTTTTATATTCTTTTTTAGTATTTTACTATTCTCTTAATATGATTTTCTGAACACTGAACTAATCTATGCAAAATAAAATTTACATAACTCATATAACTATATAAGTTGTGATTTTCGTAAAATGTTGTGAACCAATTCGTATTAAAAATAAATTAAATGTAAACTAAATATGATATAATTTATATACAAGTATAAAGAATATAATTTTTAATGCAAAGAAGTTTCAAGTCTCTATAGTTAATATTTTCCATTTAAATATCTCAACTTTTATAGAAATTTGAGTTCAAACGCTATTAAAATAAAATTAATATTGTATATTTCAAATTATTTTTTAACTAGTTTAACTTGAAAAACAATCTTTATAAAAATTAATTTTAAAAAAATATTTAAAAAATCGAAAATTGAAATGTCTATCAATAACTTAAAATAATCTTAAGTATTATAAAAACGACATTGAATATTTTAAATGATAATCTTATATTAATGATAATATAAGTAACAGTAGACTTTTCGAGTTTCTACAATAAATCCTCATTACCGTAGATAAATTTAATATTCGTAAATTATTTATATTAATAATAATATATTATTAAAATAAACCAAAGATTTAACAAATAACTAAAAATGAAGGAAATTATAAAAAAATTTCAGTTCAAACTTAGATAAAAAGTGAAAGGGTGAAGAGCATAATCAATAATTATTCGTGAACGAAAACGGAAACAGTTTTTCAAAAAGCAATTCTTTATGTTTAATTACCTTCTATAAATTCTAAATAATTTACATATAATTTACATATTTTTCTATGTTTTATTATATTTTATATAAGTTGCAACTCAATGCAATAAATCTAAATATTCTTATATAAAATAAAAATATATCTGGGTAGTGTATGACAATTTATATCTTCATCAGTGTTTGTTAAAGAGCAATGAAAATGATTCTTTCACTTTTCAGTAAACTATTCTTTCTTTAAATATAATTTACTAATTCATATATATATATTCAGTTATACTGTAATACCTATTACCGTGGTTTTTGGTGTTGAATAATATGAAATAAATACAAGTACTTTAAATTAATTAATTGCACATACTTTTTTTATTTATAATTTTTATAATATTACAGATTAATAATTAAGTATTAATTGTTAAACTGCAAAATAAATGAAGGCTTCCTTCAAAAAAAAAAATACAGAATATTTTACAACTATTCAGTAAAAATTAAAAATAATAAAGATTCCATATCAGTAAACTTAAGTTTTTAACCATTTATTTCTTGACAATATCGAAGTTGTTAGCTTTCAATTCCTGTGACTTCAAAGCGGCACCTCCAATGGCCACGGAATCTACACTGGCAGATCCAATGCTAGCGGACTTGATTAGAGATGATACATCAGATGAGATTGAGTCAGCGGAGAAAGTGTTGAAAGGTGCTGGTGTCGAAGATCCAATGAAAGATTGTTGGCCGAAATTGAAGGGCGCTACGGATGAACCAACGAAACCTTCTTGGACTACGTTTGAGCCGAAGAATCCAGCTGGGCTGACAGTAGAGCTGTATGTGCTTATTGGGCTAGCAGTAGAGCTGTAGAATGCACTACTGGTCGCTGGAGTAGAGCTGTAAAATGCACTTCCTGCACCTTGAGCTAAACCAGATGAGAACGCTTTGTAACCAGATTGACCAATAAGAGCTTGGCTGGATTCATATCCTAAAGCGACTGGTGATTGTTGATAGTAGTGTACAGTGGCGAAACGTTGAGCTGGAGCTGCAACCGGGACTGGGACCTTGACTTCAACTGGGACTTGGACTGGGTATGGCACTCTCTTTTCTACTGGGTACGGGACTGGTCTGTCCACGGATACTGGAACCTTAACTTCTACTGGAACGGGAACCTTAACTGGAACGTCGTACCTTACTGGATAGGGAACCCTCTTTTCAACGGCATATGGGACTAATTTTTCTACTGGGTATGGCACAGCTTTTTCTACGGCGTATGGCACTGGCTTTTCGACGGCTACTGGGTATGGCACTGGTTTTTCCACTGGGTAAGGTCTGTCAACATTGACTCGTACTGGGTATGGGACGGGCTTTTCAACTGCGTATGGGACGGGTTTCTCAACTGGAACATGAACTGGGTATGGCCTGTCGACTGGGACTTTCACTTCATAAGGTACTGGCTTTTCAACTGGGTATGGCACTCTCTTCTCAATTTCTACTGGGTACGGTTGTGGAACGTGGATTGGACGATCTACGTTGACTCGTACAGCGTATGGCACGTGTTTTTCTACAGTGACTTGGTATGGGTGTGGTACACGAACCAAGACGGGGTATGGAACTCTCTTTTCAACTTGGACGTAGTATGGAACTGGTACTTCTTTAGTGATGGTAACTTCGTGATGAGGTGCAGGGGCGTTAGCAACAGCTGGTACTTCAATAGCATCGTGACTAATTGAGTCAGACTTGACGATTGCTCCTTGAGCGTATGATGGGGCGTAAGCTCCAGAATAGTAAGAACCGTATGATGTAGCGAAAGCCGGTGATCTGTTCAGAACAACGGGTTCTGGGGTAGATGACACAACAGGTGAAGCTCCGGCCAATAAGACTGAAGCGGGGGTGGAAGAATACGCAAAGCTTGCGTCCGATAGTGCGGCACTGGACACTGCGGCACCAGATAAGAAAGGTGCTGGTGTAGATGAACCGATTAGAGCAGCTGGGGTGGAAGAAACGAAAGATCCATCGTAAAATGGAGCCGGTGTGGAAGATCCAATGAATGATGCTGCATCGAAAGATTGAGCGGCGGCGGCGTTGGAGTAAGCGTTCGACGCGAAAGAGTTACCGAATGCAAACGGAGCTGGTGTGGAGCTGTAAGAAACGGATTTGAATGGTGCAGCAGTCGATGAAAACGTGCTACCAAACGCAAATGGGGCTGATGAGCCAAAAGTTTTGGCTCCAAATGAGAATGATGGGTTGAATAAAGTGTCCCTCTTTTTCTCGTTCTTATCTGCGGGCTTGACATCCGCAAATGCGGCGGACACAACTAGGAGTCCTAGAAAAGCTACTTGGATCTGAAAAATTATTAAAAAAATATTGATAATGTTTGTATTATATAATAATAAAAATTATGTCAATATCTGAAAAATTTTTAATCGAAGTTAAGTATAATTTTGTGTATAGATAATGTTATTCTATTGATTTAATACATATTTTGCAACTCATTTAATAGTATTTATTTTTGAATTTTCCAATATAATGTGTAAGTATAGACAATAAGTGTATTATAATAAATATAAACTTTGTTTTTACTTTTTAACATATTGCATGTATAACTAGGTACCTATAATAACTAAAATAATTTAAATCATTTCATTATAGTATTAAACATTTTTCTGTTAATCGTTTCTTATAAGTGTAAATATCTACATTAGTTTCTATGCAAGTAAAATTTCTAATAACTTGACTAACGTTGTATCTCAAAATAATTAATCTAAAATTGTACAAGTTTATAATTTGTATATATTTTTAAAATCAAAACATTAATATCAATGAAATCGTTATTTTGAACATAATATTATTTATACCTAAATAAAACAATAGTTTTAAATATTATAAATCTACTTACAAGTGCTTAATTTTAATATGATATTGCTAACTATTAAATTTTCAATGTTAACACTTTGTTAACTTACAATTTTATGTTATTTTCTATTTGTAATATTTAGTAACACTAGCCATTCAACAGTAGTATCATAATAAGTATACATCAGAAATAATGTTCGTACTTACCATAGCAGTGGAAGCCATAATGCTTGTCGCGTCTGCCTTGTTGGTACTGTTCAGCCCAGCAGCTACCAATTGACTGGATACTTTACTGAATGCCGGCCTTTACTATATATACCTACACACGTCGACGCTACATTGTATTGGACGGTCTCCAGCAATAATTATTGTCAAAAACCAGTAATCCGGGATGGGAGAATCTTTAAGAAATATCAGAATACGACAAACCCCTCCTACCGATAAATTTTCAATCTCCGTTCCAAGTTTTTTTTTTTATTACGATTTTTTTTTGTATTTTTAAATTGTATGCAACATAATATAAATGTATTTTATTTCAAATCGTATTAAACATAATTTTTTTTTTGTCTGTGTATGTGTTATTTTTTGTGGTCTTCTTGTGTCGTAAACCGGTCGTCAGTATGTTCATCTAAAGGTTTCACAACCATAATATTATATTATTATGATATGGCCTCTACGACCTTCAGCTGCCAAAATGTAGGTATACCCCGTTCCATCGGTTCGCGACTGTTTTGCACTTATTTTAGGTATCTACTCCTTCGCCATAGTCACCGCAGTGTCACTGAATATGAGTTACCTACGCACGGTAATCATATTGAAATTGAATTTACAACACGATATAATTTATTATAAGATTATATAGAAACAACAAATTTAAATAATATAAAATATTTTAGTGTATCATAACAAGGCGTACTATATTATTGTAGTAAATTGCTAATTATTATATTATAATATAATGCATAGACAACACAATATAAATGTTACGATTTTCTAAAAATATATTACAGGTACCTTCTATCAGGAAACCAGGTCGGTTCATATTAATACATATAAGATATAGGTGCCTAGCTATCTCTTTTTAATTGTACAATAATTATACTTGTAGTATTATAAAAAGTTCCATACTACAATATTTATAGCAAATAATATAATAATTTTAAGCGCACAACTATCCTATAATACTGCCTAATTTATGTAAATTCAATAAATTATAAATTAATTTTTAACCATTCTGAAAATAATTATAATTTTTACAATTGGTTGTTATAAATTAAAAAAAAACATTATTTTAAAACTTTAAGTACAAACGGTTTAAAATGTTTACCCTTAAAACTTAGTTTATTAACTGTACTATAATATAATATACATTGTATTATTTCATTGTTAAAATTCACAAGAACTTTTGTATTATAATTTTAAGTATAATATTATAATGTATTATATTAGGTATATAAAGTATAATACATTTTCTATAACTATCGTAATCCTAAAATAGTATAGGTACAAAAATTAAATTAAAATTGTCCTACCTAGAAAAAAATTGAATTATTTTAGGTACAATTTTCAAAAATAATTTAAAATCTTATAGAAACATTTAAAGCATATTATTTAATAATAATATGTTATATTTTAATTTTAATATAAAAAATTCAGATGTACCATTTTAACTATTACATTTTAGATTCTGTGTATAGAGCGATGAATGTATTGATTTTACAACAATATTTGTCTGATTATACTTTTTCAAGTAAAAAAAAAAAACCTAAGATATTTAACTCAGTCTATTATTGGCTATGAGCCTAAATGCTTTACATTACAAGAACGACGAATGCAATTTAATTATCCTAAAACATCGATTATAATGATTATTTTTCGCAAATATACCAATACTCAATAAATAAAGTTGTTAAAAATATGCAGACGCTTATAATTTTACTTTTTGTATAATATAATAATAATATGATTTCATAACATTTATGTTTTATCGCATCTGAGTAAAATCACTGGTTAGCTACTGTTTTAGTCTTTTCAAGCTTCCATACCTTGTATGCACATTTTTTCATTTCATATATTCATTGTAATTATTATAATCACAGATTGTATATTTCAAATAAAAATTATAAAAAGTAAAATAATAATAAGGTATAAATATATAATTATATAATATATAACGGCATATTTATATACCTATTACTGAATTTTACAAGAATTATTTCTTTCATTCATGTATACTTTTAATCAAAATTGATAAACTTAGTTTATAATGCATATAGTTGATATTATAATTTAACAACTCATTGAACTTTCAGTATAAAAAGAAAAAAATCGAAATAACTGTATGGGACTATGACATATATTTAGTATTTACCATTAGGCTAAGTATAGTTGCCTACCATAATTTATTATAAAAGATTTATATAATTGCATAATTATCTGTTTTCTTTTTCAACTTAATTTTCTTGTTTTTCATATCAGTTTATTTTTACAGAGATAGATAATAGGTATTTATAGGTAATATGTATTATATATCTAGATAGTAGTTAGATAATACTGTACACCAATCTATAAAAATATGAAAATTTTTTAAGGAAATCAAGAAGTACACATTTAAATTACTCATAGTTAACAACATAGAGAAAGTTTATTATTAAATTAACCATTAAGCACGAAGTTAATTATTAGTTACCATAATATTTAACGCTTTTGCTTTACCGACTTAAATGGTTCCTAACAAATATTATAATATTATTATAAACATAATTTATAATTAAATAATATTCATTATTTAATAATGAACAAGTTCAGAACCTGTATCTATCTATAAGTAAGTTCTATGTACTTAGATTACATTTTTTGATATTTTTAAACATTTGAAATGCATAAATGTATATAATTTGAAGTAAATTATCCAAAGTAGCTATTGCAATAAATTCGTTTTTATTTGTAAGATCGTAAATAATTTTGCCAATTTAATCAAATCATTAAGACACTAACCCAACATACCGTGAATGTCACGATGTAGCTGTAAAGCAATAACAATTATATCAATTATTCAGTTTTCATAGTAAAATTCCCTAAAACGGTCACATCCTATATTAGTAGTTATATCGTAAATTATAATTATATAAGATTATTATTCTGGGGTTTGATCCGATAACAAAAACCCATATAGCAGCGCTCGCTAGCAACGAAAGTTAACGGTGGTCGAGAGGTTATGAATGGGCGTGCAACTCGAAACTATACTGATAGACAGCGCTACTACGGGTTTTGTTTTTTTAGGAAAAAATAATTTCTCAGACCGTTTGTACAATGTAGTTCAACCTTGGATTCCGGAGAAACTTTCTCACAAAGTCACAAGTCACAACGTACAGTATTTTATTGAAATAAAATAAGTAAATACCATTTGGTATAAAATAGAACATTTTTGTTCAGCAGAACCAATTTTGTGTAATCACAATTCACTTCTCCGGTGAAACAATGACGAAGACATTTTTCAGAAAATGTAGTTTAATTTTTAATTTAAACGTGATGGTTGCACACTGGTTATTCCAACAAGAAAACGGCTGTCTGGCGGATAATAATGGGTTTTACACTAATATCATTGTTCCATCAAATAGAATTACATTTCTTCGTACTGTTGTAAACATTTGCAGCTCAATACCTATGTCACTGTTTCGCCGGAAAATCAAAAAATACCTACGTGTTTACTCTACTGTACGTTGGTTACTTATTATTATAAGTAACCATCTGTCATTAAATGAGTTGTAATATTATACACTTATATACAGGGCCGGCGCTGAGTATTTTTCCGCAATTTGAAAAAATGTTGCCCTTTTCAATAAATTGTTTAAATTTGTTCGTGTCCTTTTAACATTTCTGTACTATGCCCCCAGTCAATAGTCATTATAGCCTTTTTGAGTCAACTTAGAGTTTGAATTGTCAAATAGTTTACAGCAAAAACCAAGTATTAGGTTTTTGGAAATAAAGTATACAAGCCACGTCCTTATGAAATTTTCTCAATTATTCATACTTCGTTCGTAATGAAATTGTGTGAATTTTCGTCCTTGACCATCCGAGGGAGATACAACATTTACATCTAAGCAGGGGGAGCAGGTGGACCCTTTTTCACCAAAAATGTTTTAAAGTTATTATTAATTGTTATACAAAATAAAGCAATTAAAAAACTTTATACTAGTTTTCATGATACCTACCTAGCTATATTCAAAAACAAGTAAACAAGTGGGTACTGCTTTGATTTGCAGTAAAAAGTGTCGAGTGGGTAGGTATTGGATAACTGTTGTCTGTTTAAGCTTGTTAAATTTGAATTCAATGGACAATGTTATACCTTTGTACAAGAAAAATGATTCTGAGCAAAGACGGTTTATCACTAAATATAATTCGTGATGTATATATTTTATATAGCTATAAAGTTATGTGTTTTACTTTTAGTATTACGATAGGTATTTATAGGTTGTTATATTTTTTTCTTAAAATGTTGCATTTATTATAAGTATTTTAATTATTCCAATGATATATATTTATTATTTACACCATATTTTATCAACTTATATGAATAACTCAAAATAAATAACATATATTTTTGTAAATACCGTAAAACAGTAAAAATAGTAAAAAATAAATTTTATTAAGTATATCATTGCGTTAAATAAAATTCATAATAATTTAATACATTATAGTATTATACAATATGTTAAAGTTTCAACTTTTCTGAAATATTTTTAAATCATAACAAAATACTCAATATAGTTTTTTATAGTTTAAATATATAATTTTGTCCAAATTTAAACTTAACATTTCTCTAAAAAATAGCTGCCTTTGTACATAGGTATTATATTATATGATTTAAGCACGGACTACTTATGAAGAATTTTAAATTCAATTTTCAAAACTTAGATATAAAAATAAATTTTTATAAATTTCCAACTATAAAAAAATTTGCTTTTTTCTTCAATTTTGACGAATGTCGTTAAAACTAATTCCAAATGCATAAATGAAAAAAATTGTGTATATTTTTAATATTTTGTTGCAAATATAAGAATAACTTTTGAGAGATTTAGTATTATATTTTCAAGAATTGGATTCGGCAAATAATTTTTTACCAACATTTATAAAAAGAAAAAACTAAAAACATTTTTCATGCCTATATAAATAGGTCAAAAAAGTTTAAAAATATTTAAAACTTTATCATAATATGATGAGAATGATAATATAAATTTTTGTTGAAAACTACAAGTATCTACTGTAATATTTTTTTTTTAAAGTACAACAATAAATATTAAAATTTGAGTAGAAATATTATTATAATATAGGTGAATATTGTAAATCAATTTTTAGAATTTTTTCAAAATTCTAACTTAAAACAGTTTAAATGTTTATAAAAATATTAATGTGACAATCGATTTTTGATATTTTTTTTATTAAAAAAAAAAACTCACATTATAGTAAAATTAATACATTCATTTCTTCGCTCAAAATCTAAAAATAAGAAAAAATTAGAATTTTTAAACATCCAGTTTTTAACAAAATTGATTTTGTTTTTTTGTGCAATTTGAAAATGAATATAGCTTTATATATACAATTATATTTTTTTATAGATATTTTAAGTTAAAATTTGGAAAAAATTATATAATTACATATTTGTGGGGACATATAAATTGCATGTTTATTATTATACTTATTTATTTATATACATTATACAGCATAATGTATTTTTAAAACTCAATGTTTTCAACAAAAATATATCCAATTAATTAGCAACTGTATTACTTTATAACATGCACATAACTTTTATTATTATAATACGATTATGTATATTCACAATGATATATAAATATAATCAATATTAATTAGAAATGTGTATGGGTTGGTCATGATATAATTTTTAATACATTTATTTGCGGTAGAATCACATACTATATGATAGCCAAAATATGTTTTATTATTAATATTAATTATTGAAGGTTACATATATTCACGAGCTATAATAGTTATCATAATATATAACAGTGGTCAGCAACTTTTTTGGACTCTTAGGCCACATTCACAAATTAAAAAGAGTTTGCGGTCCAAACAAAAATAATAATTTTATACTCTAAAATTATTTAGTATGAAAATAAATATTGTCTAGACTTTAAAATAATAAAATATTTAAAAATAATTTTGTCATTCTAGAATTTAAATCAGGCCGTTTACAATAGCCTTACGGGCAGCCGGTTGCCATCCACTGATATAGAACATACTAGTCTTTAATATTATTCACATTGTTTACTTGATTTTTGCTATGTTTAATTATTTTTATTTTATATTATTTTATTTTGTTTATATATATATTTCATGTTGAATCTTATTTTACTCTACACATTCTGTTGTGTTACTCTGACTTGTCATACAGTAACATTAAGATTTAAGATGCATATTATTGAAAGACTACTTTAAAAAATTTAATAAAATGTGTATGTGTTATTAATAGTTTGGTTGTGCAACTACTAGGTAAATTTCTACAAAAAAATTACTTAAAATGTCAAAAGATAATTTTAAATATATAAAGTTGTAGGTATTGTACATTATTATTATTTTTATAAGTCAGAGTATTGTTGAATAATTATGCTATACTATGTAGATACTTAAAAATAAATGTATAATAATGATAGGTAATATGTCTATTTAAAGGTCATAAAGCATAATTTATCAATCATATGATCAGATTTTTTTTAACTATTGGAAAAAATCATTTATAATTAATTAGAAGATAAAAAAAATACAAAGAAAATATGACTTTATGATGATAATAGTCATATAATAGTAACACATCACTTTGAGATGAGTTGCGTTAAAGAACAACAAATTTAATATATAATATACTTAATTAAATGCTTGATTAAAATATAGAAATACAAGAATGATGATAGATATGTTTTTTAATTATCATAAAATAACACATAATAAAGAGAAAATTAGATTTTATTATTTCATATGATTTTGTTTTTAAAAATATGTAATTAATAAATAATGTCATTATTATTAGTACACATACTATAATAACGTTCTATTTACGACTAGACTATGTTAATAATTTGTTTGTTTTTAACAGAACGGACACAATTCTTAACACTATTTCAATACGATTCGTATAACATTTTTAACAAATATTTTGGTTTTTTTTTTTAAATCATACTTTACATTATTATAAATATACTACTTACTTTTAACATTAATTTAACTAGTTAAAAATTGAATTAATTATTTACAATTTATAAATTTCATACAAAAAAATTATAATAATGACAAATATAAAATCTGGTATATGGCGTAATTTTAAACACCCTTTATAATGCTTTATACATTTTTGAAAACAACAACGATTAATCTTTCATAAATAAAACAAAATAATAATGACCATAGTCAGGCAATAGCCCATGAACAAAAACAAGCACATAAATTAATGTTATGTAACATTTTGTCAAAAATAATGAATTTAAAAGTTTAAGTAAACAACAGAATAAAAACATGGGAACAAGAGGACAATATGAGCAACTATATTCTTTGGTATAATAATGTCAGCAATTCCCATTGTCACAAAGAAATAACATGGTTGTGTTACTATAATTATTACTACAATTATTATTATTATTATCATTTATAACTTATTATTATGTATTATTATTGTGTATATAAATTAAATATCATCATCGCTATCGCCAGCATAATCAGATGAATCATTATCATCATACATAGTAGATGGTGAAGAGAAATCAGTGACCAGAACTCTTGGCTGATTGGATATTTTATTAAACGTACATGATTTCAATACATCATCCAAATTAGGTGACAGGATATCTTCAATATCAGTTCCATTTCTAAAAAAAAAACAAGAATTAATTTTTTTGTATCAAATTATAAATATTAAAATAACTATAATACAGAAGAATAAAACAATAGTTTAGAACGGTGTTATTACAGTGAGGTAATTAAAGCTACAGTGGTTATAAAAAAAAATAAAACAATTGTAAGGAATGATCTAGTTTAAGGGTGTGTTACAAAATTATAGGATTGTGCTAATCAACGGTGGAGGACGGCACAACAGACCACAGACACTTACCACTATCATTAATATTTCTTCTTTCAAATGTCTTCATCTGTTATTCTGTAATAATATTACCACCAATTTTTTTTTTACATTTATAAAATTTAGGTGGTGATGGAAAGTTGAAAAAATGACAAGACTTCCAAAGAATCCATTAGTCACATTAATTTAATAAACATGAAATACTTACATTTCCTCTGGTGCATCATTTCCACCTTCTTCAGCTACTAGCATTTCATATTCTTCAGCAGCATATTTATCCCAGTCTGATGCCTGAAACAACAGAAAAATGTATAAACTTATTGTGCATTAAACATACAAAATAAATGATATACTCCAACAATTTAAACAAACTGTAACGATTATTGATTAAGACAACTGACCTTATAATATTTATTTCCATTTTCGTTATGCTTGAAATTGATATTATCATATAATTACATAGCAAACAAAAGTTAAAAATATATTAAATAATATTTTACTTACTTCATTTTCGTTATCCCTCTGTGATGCAAATGGATCGCGTTGTTCATGATCCAGATATTTTTCAAGATTAAAGAATGTATCAAAAAATATCGGAGTCATTTTGCATGATTTGAGATCAGCCAATGATATTTTGCCGCTACACTTTGGTTTAACCATGTCAAGCATCTACATTTTTAATAACGAAAATGGCATAAATAATTTTAAAAGAAATGTTTATAATATGTATTTCAATTTTATACCTGACACAAACAATCCTCAAATGGCAGACATTCAATTCCTATACTTTCCATTCTTTGCAATTGCTCATCATAGAAATATTCAAGCTCATACATTGACAAATAACCATCACCGTCAATATCCATGCATCTAGAATAGTTGTATACATTTCTCAATAATATGGTATCAAATATATATTATGGGAAATCTTACCTGAACCAATATTCGACAGCTCTAGGATGTCGTTTATCTTCTTCAGCCATTAGGAACCAAACAAATTCTGTGTAACTCATTTTTTCTTCCATATAATTGTTATTAGAATTCTTTTGCTTTTTCTTAGTAACAGTCCCCGAAAATATTCTGTCAATTATTCTTGTGGACAAAGCTATAAAAAATATATGCATCATATTAAATAAACAGGTAAAATAATTTATAATACTACCCACTAAATGTCTATACATATAAAACTAACCGTGATCACTGTGCCTGGCTAAATCGGTTTTGCTGATAAATAAATCATGGTCACGATCCAGTTCCCAGAACTTACAATATATGACATAGAAATGTTCATAACTGAAGTAAGCTGTGACTTGATTGATGTCTTCTTCTTTTTCTAATAAGTCAATGACTCGAATTAGATCTGATCGTCTGATTTCTGCTAAGCTAAGATCACCACTCCATGATGTGTTAACACTGTAGAATATCCTTGATATTACCTGGGATTTAAATTTTACAAAAATGTTTAGTTTTATTTGATGTGTAAACGTGTAATACATATTTTATACTTCAATAGTTTTCTAATAGATGTTTATAATATTTGTAGTTAAGTAGGTACTAATACAAAAATAAGATTTCTGATTAAAACTTTAGTATATTTAAAAATATTAATATTATAATTATATTTATATTTGAATATTGTGGTAAACCACCATGTTGTAACACTTGTAACCAGTTGTTCTAGCATGATCTACTATCATTTATCTTTTACTATCTTTTATTGTATTAAAAATATTTTATTGAAAAATCAAATAAAACAAATTGTATTATATTTGTTCTAAAGAGGATCCTATCCTTACATATGTTACAATAGTATGGCAATAGCATACCAAATTTTTATCATCAAAATCAATAGTCTGTTGTTAATTTTAATATATGAGTGAATTTACCCATTATTAAATGAACCTAACCTTTAATAGGTAAGAACATTAAATTCAAAAAGTCTGAGCACATTTTTAGTGTCGGACAAAAAGTCCGAAAATACAAAATGTTTTATATAATTAATATTAAATAAATAAATATTGTTTGTAGACATTATATATTATACACAATACATTATTATATTTTTTTCTATTTTCTTATTTTTATTTTTATTTATAATTATATAATTTATTACAACATATTAGAACAACAATATCAAAATTTATTTGTAACTAAATACATTTTAACAAACAATGAATTTTATTTGTTTATAAACAAGTCTAAACTAAAACTAAAAAAAAAAAGTATATCATAATTATAATAAAAAAATATAAATTTGTCATTATTATAATAGGTACTTAACTATACTACTATAATGGATTTCCCGATTTCCGTTATATTTTTATTAGTTATATGAAAATTTAATAATATGTGTACAGAATTTTTAAATTTTTAAAATAAATATTAATTAGGAATATAAAATATTTTGTATTTTCAGACTTTTTGTCCGACTATAGACATTGAATCCGGACTTTTTGTCCAACTTTTTTTAAAGCGGACTTTTCGTCCGCGATTCACCCATGCCACAATGATAAAATGAACATGATAACAGATATAACAAAAATATCAATGAGTTGTTTTTCAACAGTTGAATGAAATTTAAATTTGAAATTAATTTTGGTACTTTTAGATTTTACTATAACTTAAGTTTATTTCATTATGTTTTCCTGTAGTTTGAGAAGCAGTTTTTTTTCATTTCAGATTCTAACAAGCATTTCAGAACTAAACAAAAAAAAAAACTAAAGATAAAGTTGTATAGGTACCTATGTATTTTTGTGAATTTATTAATGTGTGTACCAATTATTATTATACACATGATTGGTATTTGGTATACGATTTCATTCATTACTTGAGTCTTGAATAAGTAAAAAAAACAATTGCAAACAGTGACACAACAGGGGGATTTGCGGGTTCATTATTTCCCAAATTTAAAAAAAATTAGTTATTATTTAATTTTAGTTGTTATTCGTAACCGTTGAAAAATAAAACATTGATTTTCTCGTTATCACTGTTATATTTCGCTTCGTCATCGTTTCATGGTCTATGACGTCATAGATTCTACAAAAAAAATTTTCCTGCTAAGAGCTATTCGTATCGATTCCAACGAACGCAAATGTACGATAATATATACCGTACGTAAGACGGAGATAACACATGCATGGGTTGCACATCTTAAATACCTACTACTTTCCAGGTATTTTTTAAATAATTGTTTATTTATATCTTTTAAATAAAATTGAATTACAAATAAAAAGACTGATTTGTTTAGATATAAAAAAATATCGGTTTTATGATGTTTAAATTTAATTTAATTACCGTGTGCACATATCTAGAATGAAACTCTGGCGCAGTTTTCAGGAATGTTAAACCGGGATGCGATTCGACCACATCTTGGACTAATAAGATGAAGTTCTCGGGTGATAATGTTTGTTTTTTTGAGTTTCTTGCCAATATGCGTATGAATATCGATGGTAAGTCGTGACAAGAAGACCACACGCTATATATATATTTTTTAAAGAATCGATTGAGTATTATTATTGTTACTAGGAGTGTTGAATAATAAAAATGACAACAGTGAACTTACTCTTTCCAATAATTAAGAAAGGTATTTACATCTATGGTACTTGACAAGTCCCCGCCACAGGCAAAGAACAGAGGTTGCTTCCAATAAAGCGGGCAGTTACACAACTGTAATACGCACGAAAATGATAATATTAAAATATCGTACATAAATTATTATGATTAGATATGGGTTACTTTAGCAATTTGGCCAAAATGGTGTTTTGAAGCTTGCGAATTCGGCAACGACATAAAGAAATCTGTGATTGTTTTGACGATCGTATCCCATTGCTGTTGACTTTCGGGTTTGCCAAATGGATAGTAGAATCTAAAACAAAAATTCGAATTCAGGACACCTTATATATTATAACAACGTTGATTGTTACGACACACAAACAAATGTCCATACCTAGGAATGAATACGTTACGATTGGCCTTTGTATGTCTTTGTAACGTAGTGTGCGGCGGAGGCGCTCCAGGTTTCTGATTGGTTTCCTTTGAGTAGTTCTGAAACAATACGATCGATTATTAACACAATCCTTTTTGGTAAAACTGTTTGGAGAAAACACGTCTTTCTCTTCCCAGCAACTTATTTGTCCCAGACAGTAGTCAACTAAGACTATCAATCAGTCTAGGGAAACTGACACAATAGGTCCAATTAACAAGTATTGAGAGTATTACAAAATATCAAACTATTGGTACGAATACATGTAAGTGGCCTCTATTTGTAACTGCACAGGAAGCGATTTTCACATCACTATCCGAGCCAGATCACCACTGAATATTAAAAAATTTTGAAAACACATTCATTAAAAAAAAAAATGTGTAAGTAATGATATTTATTTTTACAGAGTTCAATATATATATAATTTTTTACAATACATGAATAGAACCATAAAGCATCGGCGTAGTTATATATATTATATACAGTAAATTCCCGTTACAACGAATACCAATACAACGAAAAATCCCGTTATCACAAAAGTCATAGAAGTCCCCTGCCGGAAAGCAGGGCTTTTAAAGAGCTTATTCAAATTTTCGTTATAACAAAAAAAAAAATCGGTCCCCTGGAGTTCGTTGTAACGGGATTTTACTGTATTATAAATCTGAATTAAAAGTCGTTTACATAATAATATTATATACCAAGCCGAGATAAGAGCTCACGACGCTATCGTGTCCATAATATGTTGATTATAATATTATTATAACACGAAGAGTTCGTCCTGCACGTGTTGAATTCATAATAATAATTAATATGTACATAATAATACACACATTGTACAGATTTATTTATATGTATCTTAAACCGGGCGTCGTGCGTCTGCAATACATGCGTATAGGTACCAATAAAGAGAGTGGCGGGGGTCCCATTATCAATTATTTTAAAAACAGTCTTGTACGTGACCTAAAGACGCAGCGCGTTTTCGTTTTACATAATCCACTGATTACTCAATAACATAGGTACGGACACACGCGTAGAGCCGTATTTTAAATATTACTATGGTAATAAAAAGTAATACATATTGTAACATGGTATACACGAAAAAAGCACATACCATAAGTTGAGTAAAAAAACTTGATTTTCACACAATAACGAAATAATAGCAAAAAACATTGAAACGTACCTATATATATTTCTTGATTTTAATTTCAATGAATTTCCCGCGAGACCCGTAAAAAGCATTTAACGCACGTATATTACATAGTAATAATATATTAATATATTGATATAAACACCAATTATAATATGATACAAGACCATAACTGGGGGAGGGTCCAGCTAGGGGGTCCGGATTTCCTACTCCGATATTTTTAAAAGTAAAAACATTTTAGTGGTGAATATAGTTTATTGACTATACGATTTCAGTATCTATATTTAAAAAAATGTTGGACCCCTCCCCGAAATTTTTTTTGAGTTATAGCCTTGATATGATATAGCAGATATAAACTAAAGTAGATACCTTTGTCCTTTATATAAGCGTGTATTGCGCATATAATACACAATGACGATTCGAACGAAAATAATAATTATTGTATTACACATTACATGTTTTCCCCGCTCGGGCAAACGGATTTCGAAAAATAAAATCACGTAATCATTTCCCCCGAGTACACAATTATTGGTATACATCACACTCAGTGCAAAGGCGTCTGGAGATTTCTTTTAATTTGAAAATGGCGTGAACATCTGCAGCTGCAGTGTGTATATTGTTATGTAGTTATATTATGTATGCATCAAATAGGTAGGTACGTAATCGCAATGAAGGTAGCCGCTGTAATGTAGCGATGACCATGAAATCTAAATCGTTTATGCCTATTTGTAATACGTCCGCGCCCTTTTTTCAGGCAAAACAAACCGTACCGCCGTAGTCATGTTTAACTATATAATAATAATATATTATAATACATATTCAGGACGATCAAATTAGATTGCTATTGTACAAACTACCAAATATATATATTTAATTGGATAAATGGTTTTTTCGTCTCTTCTAAACACACAAATTTCGTACGATAATAATTTATATTATACTGCGGATAGCGTCCGTCTTTGTCCCTGCCATTGATATAACTTTTGCGATTTGCCCACAAACTTTAAAATAAATATGTGAGCTCCACGTTATTCTTCAAACAATATCTAATACATGTAGAGGTAAATAAAAATAAAACAGTTGCCAAAAAGCTAAAAATTGAGCTGTATTAATTTCCATTTAGAGTTCAAACATAATGTCTGATGATGTATATTAGATAAATCGTATATAAAATAGTTACAAACGTGGAGGCGGGCATATGAGTGTACGCCTATTTTATAAATATATTATACATTTTTTTTATTATCCATATAGTAGGCGGGTGGGCCGGCGGATATGTACGAGGACAAAGACAGGATCATATTCATCACTCTGTATAACGGACATGACCGCCGCTGAACAGCTGTGTCGTTGATCATCGTTATGCAAGTATATAATAATATGCCCAAAACACATAGGGCCTCAACGTTTTGGCTGCATTTTTTGACAACTAATAAAGATAAAGAGGTCAGGGAGGGAGACACAGAGAATTGAATATAACAAAAAAAAAAACGAATATCCGTAAAAACCATTCGTTGTCACTAGCTATTACCTACTATTATTAAAAGACACAACTTTCCGAGTCTACATATGCGAGTTGGAAGAAAATTATATTGCAGGCGAGTCTGCAAAAAACGAAATTTGATTTTACACGCATGGCGTGTGTATATATCTATAAATACTGTGATATGTATCGAAGACATAACATATGCCCGTGACATTACCAACCTTGTTATAAGACCTGGGTAATCGCTGTTTCCAGGGTTTGTACGGAAACCTGGGTTCGTGGACCGGATCATCTTCAACGCCACTGTCGTGCCTTTGCAACACTAGCACCTGACAGGCGTAGCACCAAGACCGCACGCTCGTCACCATGGTGTCCCGACGTCATATCTCACACCGCGGCGGCGGATGCACGTCCGGTGCATACTGCAAAAGACGCGGTGCAAGTATCGCGAGGATGACGGGGAGGAGGCGTGTTTAAGGTATAAGTCACATGGACGGGATGCGCGTTTTAGCGACGTAATCACACGAACAGACGCATTTAAGACGTACACACGACGACGACGATATCGCACAAACGAGTGTTTATAATATCGTCGTCGCCGTTGTCGGTCGATCGCGGCGGACTGCACGGAATGGCGAGCCCACGCGCGAAACGGCACCGCCGTGATGTATAATTTACTGGGATACGAAACGACCTCAGTTAACAATTAAGAGAGAAAAACAACAAGCGAAATATTGAATAAAAACAAATTAATAAAAACGCGGTAAACCGATGTCGGTCGCGATAACGCCGTAATATATAATATTATATTATGTGTATTATTGCAGTACAGAACATACGCGCGACGGCGAGACCACGTTGAGCGGAGGTCGCGACACAAAAGCCGTACGCGAACATCTGACCGGACGACTTTTTTCCATTCGCATCATTATTATCATAACTATTATTATTATTATTGTACGCGACGAAGGCCGCACCACTCCGGTTCTGCAGCAGTTAGCCCGCGACGCGTTGACGCGTCTGACTACGGCGGCTGCGTTATTATATTATTATTATTATTATGACGATATATTATTACTATTATTAAGTCGAACACATGTTGACCCAGCGACTGTGGAACACATTCACTTTGTGACTTTGTAAAATGAAATAGTAAAATATAAAAAAACCTGCCTTGCAACATTCTCCCTCCGCCGCCACGCGTTTCACGCTGACATCTGTAGCTCGACTGCTCGCTCTGTTTTAATATACTGTGATAAAAAATAAAAACCCACTTATTAACTCTGCTGCGGCAGAATCTGACGACGTCCATTATCCGTTTACCTATTGCGATACAAAATAGGTGCATAATAACAACTAGGGTTGACATTTGTATCAATTATTTGCATATTGTTATTAATTAATCCGAAAATTAGTTAGTTCACATCAAAATTTGTTTCATGATGGCCTATAAACAGCATTGTATTTTGCATATTTAGGATTTCATTAATTTTCAAGACATTTTTAACTCAATGAATCGAGAATTTTCACAAAATAATAAATTTTTCAAGGTTTTAAAATTTCAGAATGTAGCAAAAAGGGAGCTGATAATATACTATAGGTATACCCATGTTTTTAGATAAAATATTAATTTATTTCACTCATAAGTTGTTTTCGAATGTTTATCGAAATTTAAAAACCGAAATCCACGCCCTTTTTTTTAATAGTTTAAATTATATGCAGTGTAAAGTATAAAATATAGGTAATAATTTTATTGAAAATACAATTTTAAAATGTATTAGTTTTTTTTTTTTAGAGGATATTTTGGTAATTATTTGAGCATAATTGCATACATATTTAATAAGTTTTTAGGTATATAATTGTTGGCCCTAATAACACATACGATGAGGAATCTCATAATACATAACATATACAAAGTATCAATGTTTATATAATTATATTATACATAACATTATATAATAGGTAGATTAAATCTATCTTATTTATATTTATTAAGCAGTTTACCGTCTACAGCCAAGTTAATCGTACTATAATAGTTCTGAAATTTGGTACATAAGGAAACGTATACCTAAGAATGTGCACCTCGAAGCTAATTTTTTAAATTTTACATCTTAAAGAGAGGAACATACAAGGATTTTTGAGCTAAAGAAAAACGAATATTTGTTTGTTTGTATAGGGTTTTAATCGGTCACAGAAAATAAATTAGTTATAGTTAGATATGGGCAATTCCGTGCAGGATCAACTAGTACCTAATACCTGTATAATATTACATGTGCGCGACACAGTGATGTCATATTATACATTTTGCTGTGTGTATAGACTGCAGTAGAAGAAAAAGCGCATTCGTTAACCAAAATAATAAATATGTCGTTTTACACACTGCATAAGTAGGATGTAGCGTAGCTATAGTGGTGTTTAGGGTGTTGTAATATACCTCGTCAGCCATATTTATACAAAAAATGTATTTAATATAATTTGCTTTAGAAATATTTAAAAAAATATGTTATCATATGGTACTTCATATTTTATATTAACATTATGTAGTTTGATTACTGCAGCGGAATGTGTTCCCCCCACCTAAGAGCAGAGCGCACGATCTGAGTATACAGTGTATAATGTATATATTACGTTTTTTTTCAGTAAAGCTTGAAGGAATAACTACAAACACGAACGCAGGATAAGGTTGTTCATAAAGTCACCTACCTCATCATCGGCACCACCCAATATAGAATAACTTATTTGATACATGTCTATAAATAAATCGGTTCTACGCTATATATTCGTACGACTGCAGTCGGCTCGCACGTTGTGGTAACGAATATAATAATGACAAGCGGTAGTACATTGGACTAGTGCATAAAGTTAGCCTCTGAGGCGAACCGCACCGCTATGATGTACCCAGCTCAGACGAGCTTCATCATTCATATACATCACCATAGGCCCATAGATGATACCTATACCAAGCCCACAAAAACCAAAACACGGACATTGTATTTCTTTATAACTATTTTACAAACTATTCTTAAGATAATAAATATACTTTCTTATATCCGATTTTATACACTAAAAAAAAGTTTGTAAACTATATAACTAATATACAATGTTAGGCAACTGTATTCATTTTCGAAATAAATAAATATAAATTAGTTTTTAAGAGGACAATAATACACCCCCATTTGTTGTCTCTGTAGTTTAAGTGCGTGACATATCAAATCTACGCTCAGCAGTTTACGTTTAACTTTGTTAGCTTTATATTATAGTAAACCTAACTTAACCTAAACCAACTATGAAACTTAGTGGTAAGAAATTATTATATGTTCGCAAATGAATTATTTTATGATATTATTCAAATTTTCATTGAGTTTAGCGTATATAAAATAGTGCAGTTAAAAAATGCTCATAGCTCACATATACACGAAATTATCGTAAAAATGTTTCATACGAACATAGATAAACTTATTACTTACCATTAAGTTTCATAAAAAGTCGATTTACTCGATTTACGATTAAGCTAACAAAGATAAAATTGAACTGCTGAGCGTAAATTTTCCATTTTACAATGTTTATATTTGTAAGACGGTAACAAGAAATTCGGGTGTAGTGTCCTCTTAAGACTTTTTTTTATATTTCAACCGAAATATAAGTAAATAATTGAATACCAAATTTAGTAGTATAGTAATGTACGATAAGTAAAATGGGAAATACGAGATATTCCATAATCCATGTGAACAAAACAATCTATAAATTGTTCGATTAGTAAGTTCAACAACTTAGCACCTTTCTTGACCTAATCGCGTATATAAGCAATAGTTTTCGAAAATGCAAATTTTAAAACACAAATATGTTTAGGAAATATTCAAATATACATTACACAACTTTTTTTTTTTTAGAGAGATGAGATCAAAGTGTTTTAAACTTATATAATTAATTTAACAATAAACTCACTTGGATTTTGCTGTGTACATCCGAACCGATGTTCTTCCATGATGAATGAGCCGATGAAGAATTGCAGACAGCCGAATTCTTCATCAGTTCGGTCGGACACTTTTCAAATATGAGCACCCGCTCGGCCACTGAACCACGCGTCAAAAACGGCCGAACTGGGTTCGATTGGTGGTGATTGGACCGAATATTGGCTCGCTGGTGGTCGGTGAGCTCGGGGTGCGGCACCTGTTCCTGTTGCCGGTGCGCGTGCTGGTTCCGCCGAGATGAGCTGAGCGCAGATAGCCCGATGAGGAACTCTGGTTTAGAACGGTGGCCGGCCGACACCGCATCGTAACCACCGGCAGCCGACCGCAACAGAACGCCCTCCTTGCTGGGCACAGCCGGCTTTTCGGTTTTCCTGTTCTCTACCACCGAACCGTTCTTGAGCGCGTCGATTAGCCGCTGTTCCTCTTTCGCCACCTCGTCCATAAAGTCACAAGTATTTTGCTGCGACTGGGCCGCCGCCGGTTTGCCACCGTTCCGAAACGGCCACGCGGGACCGTCTACGCCCTTATTGTCCTCTGCGGCCGCTGACGCCACATAGTTCCGCATCGGTGACGGCTTGCTGCAGTACCTCTTGGCGGCACCGCCTCCACCAAAGTTCTGCTTGCTCGCGGCAGCATGTTGTTGCATTTGCTGTTGTTGTGACTGAAGGTGATCGGGGACGGGGCCAGTGGACGAGGAGGCCTTCTGTTCGAACTTTTGTAGCGCATACTGAATGGACGAGGCGAACGGCTTTGGTGACAGCGAACGTGATTGCCGGGCCGCCTGCAGCCGAGCTTTGTCCTCTACTACGAACTTGTTCACTAGTCGTTCCAAGTTGTTGGTGCTGTTCGGGTCGGTCATCAGCTGCGCATTGCGGTTATGATGGATCGGAGCCGTAACATCCGCCGGCGGTTTGGGTTGTGGTGTCAGCACCGAGCCAAACTTGTCGGCTGCGGCAGATGAATCGCGGTGGCACGTTAGTATCTCGTTAGGCGCTAAACCTCGGGCTTTCCACGTCTGATATATTGCTTCCGCGTGATCTGATATCTGTTTGGCGATGGCCGCGATGTCTTCTTCCGGCTCGGGAGCCATGTTACCTCCTGCGGCGGTCCGATGGTTTGCTGTCGTGGTCATCGCTCGCCGAACCCGGCCGTGTACCGTTCAGCCGATAACGAGGAAGGTCATGCGATTTTTCGGCGGTCAGTGAGACCGTCGATGTGCGGGACACGACACTGCTTCAGTGGCGTTGACGACGATGGCCTCAGTGGCGATAACGACGCTCCGTCATGATGACGGCGTATATACCTGCAGCCATACGTCGGTTATGAAACCGCACCTGAAAAAGTAATTGAAATTCCGGTTAGATTATAATAATACATGATATGTATTATAGTGGCGTCACTATATGATGCTGCAGCGTGTCAAAACAGTCACAAGGTAACGGTAAATAATATTATATAGGTAATATTTTGTTGTGGAACAACCTTCGATTCGAATCGGGATTATTTCACGAACTGACTACGTCATTTTAATAAAACAATAAATAATTATGTTCAGTTTACACATTTTTAAACTAAACTATTTCAAACTTATCGAGTAAACGAGTAAAAGTTTGGATTATTAATAACATGTTGATATTTCAAGTATTTTGTTTATAATAACACTATTAGAATAAATGTTAACGTGGAGCTTAAAGTTTCGCAGTTATATTAGTGTACCTACATAATTCATTTTTTCGTATATGTCGAGTTGTTTGTATTCAACTGCGTGCCAAAAAATTGCAAAACCATTGAGGTATTCCCCCAAGACATGAGTACTATACGATTATTAAGTCTACGGAAACAGTTTAGTTGATTATGAAAACTTTAACATGATACATTATACTTAAATTTGATACATTTTGAAATCACGTAAATAGCTATTAGGTTTAGGTACTATCATAAAAAGCACATTTGATTAAATATACTAATAAATAAAAGTGATTTCACAAAAATATTTAAACGTTACTTTAGATTTTAGACATATTACAGCTGTACTACATTAATATAATATACTATAACATATTACATGTAATATGCTATATTATGTTGCTATGGGACGCAAATTCGACATCGTTTTTTCGTGAGAAAATAAACACCTATTTTCGTAATGACAAATCAATACGAAACTATATAATAATGTAATACTGTAAGTCACTCACGATTTCACTGCACTGCGAGCAGTGCGTAAAGCCGGTGTACATAAAGTACTTTCCACTTGTTTTTCTGTCGATTAAAAACCGTACTGTATTGTTACATCTTGTCACAATAACAGCACATCGCCGCGTTTCGTTTACCGCACTATAAATTTGTTAACGGTCGCGCTTTCAATATATACAGTTATTACTCCGTGTTCCGTATTACCAATATTCGAGTAAATAGTATTTAGATTAAAAATATGAAATTAATTAAAACGATGAATTGCAGAGTAAATGTGTATAATTACAAATTTAGAGTGGTTATATCATTATTCATTATGAAAAATCAGCAGTCATCAAACTATACATATTAAAACATTATGTAACAACGATTTTTGTTCCCCGAAAATTACAGGTCAATAAATTCACACACTGTACATGGTACACCACAACGTCATAGCTATTTGATCGAAAATACGACACACAGCGTATACGATATAATATAATTATATGTATATGTGTATTGTGTATATATATATATATATATTATGTTCACGATGCAATTACCGAAGAGTAGGTAGCAGTGTATAATAGTAGTAGCAACGGCAGACGAGTTAAAGGTCGCGTGTTCCAGAGGAAGGAAATGATTAACTAAGGGCGTTGTCAATTAATGTATTAGACACGCAAAAGGCAGCGGTAGCGGTAGCGGAGTGTCGTTACCTCGGTGCGTATATACGGGTACGGTCGTACTGGCTGGCTGACGGCCTGATCGTCTCTCTGTCAACTCACTCACTCTTTCTCTCTTTAATGTACACGTAAATAATATAATAAAAACCAAGTGCGTAATGTAATTAAACGAATTACCAGCGAATTATTAAATGGGTCGAATGAAAAAAACTAGCGAGCAATCGAACGGGCGGACGATAAAAATAAAAACCAACGACAACCGTTAAAGGAAAATCTCTCGTTTTTGCGATTTCTCGAACAGAAATCGGACGGATGACTGTTGGAGACGGGCGCGTAAGGGACAGGCCAGAACAGACTACTGCGGCCGAGGAAGTACAGAATCGCCGTAGGCTGCGGTGGTGACGGCGACGGGTTGGACGTTTGACTCCGATCGTACAACACCGCCATAGTGGCGTTTCTATATATAGATCCGGCGGCAGTTTCTCGGTCCCATGTGCACATTAGTCGTCGGCGAGCGGATCGTCGTATAATACCGTACGTGTAT
The DNA here is from genome assembly GCF_020882245.1 of Rhopalosiphum padi. Lineage (NCBI taxonomy): Eukaryota > Metazoa > Arthropoda > Insecta > Hemiptera > Aphididae > Rhopalosiphum > Rhopalosiphum padi. The sequence goes on along the minus strand of NC_083598.1, from coordinate 774,867 downwards.
ACTAAAACATGGTACCTATTACAGTATTACAGTGGCGTACACAAAAAATTCCAAATAAGGGGGTTAAAATAAAATAATTGAATGCATGTATACGTGTTATAAGAACATTTTTACGTTTTTATACAGTGAATTATGGCCAAGGGGTTGTGGTGGAGTAGAAATCCAACCCTGCATTGAAATATTATGTATCATAATATAAAATGCAGTCTATTACGACTGTTCTACTAATTTGGCCACGTTTTATAACTTAGGGGCGTATCACAACTCACAAGGCAATCTGTTTGATCACACGACTGTGTTCATACACTTTATTTATCAGTGGATATTTTGTGATTTTTAAAATAAAATAGCACATAATAATTTATTTTAAAACATTATTTTTATATCGTTTAAGTATTTGAATTATTTAAGGTACCTAGATATTTATTGGTTTCTTCTAAATCATCGAACCATATAATAATATAGCTATGTTCTGCGATTTCACATTATAGAATAGTCTCATTTCTAAAAATGTTGATGTAAAGATATATAAAAAAAGAACAAGCAAATAGTTTTTTTTATTTATAAGTGTTTTATAAATACAAAAAACACTTTTTTAAAATCATAGAAGTAGATATTTAAACGATCAAGTTAATATAATAATTTAATCAGTCAAGTTAAATAGACTATTCTGTATACATTTACTTCAAGTACAATAAAAATCGATATAGCATCTACAACATAAATGTCCCAAATGGGTCTCAAACGACTACTGATGATATATTGAATATTATATTTTTATATCACCGAAAAGTAAATTTTTTTAAAGTTGAGTTTTTACTTTAAGCATTTTGTAGCAAAACATAATCTATGAAATGATACGCGATTTTGATTAACTCCGCATTGATAACAAGTTTTCCCAAAACACCTAAAGATACATCCACTCGACAGCACGTAAATCTAAAATTCTTTTTACACTCGTAAAATAATCAAAAAGTGACTTGGAAATTTTAAATAGAAAGCCTGGGATATTATAATACTACTATTACCTATATTAGTTATAAAATAAATAAAACAACTAGTTTGACAGTTTTTTCACACATTTGAACGAGTGAAGAGAATTCAAAACTACAAAACTCCGCGGCTATTGTAATAGTTAATAATGTTATAATCTGTTGTACCTACATGCAGGGATTATTTGAAACTTTTGTATATTTGCCTGTGAATTTACGTAGGTAATAAGTGTGATGATCAGATGGCCGCTGGAACTTTTGATTATTTAGCATATTTTATTTAACGGTCGGGATACACAAGAACACGCTATAACTTAACAGTTAAAAATAACTTAACACGTAGAAAATTAATTTCGTCCACACATTTCTTGGACATGGTCGTAAAACATACGTATCAATTAGATTTTTATACCGAATGTATTTTTAGTAACTATCAATTTTTCAAACCGTTTCAATTATATTACTACATAACAATAATAATTTATTCTAATCATAAATATATTATATTTATTTTTGATTAAATTAAAAAGCTAATTAGAATATAATATGGCGGTATATTATTATTACTATAAATTCAATAATTTCCATTAGCTAAATACATTTTTTTTTATGATAATTCAAATTATAAACTTATTGAATTCATTATTAGTGATTTTATTTTAATAAAATTCTGTTAAGTCTTACTTAAACTTAATATTTATTATTTTATATATGGTTACCTTTCTTAAAAAAGTTCTTACTGAATAGTTTTATGACTAGATACCAAATAATTATTATAAAGAAATAGTTTTTAAGTTTACTATAAATAACAAAAAGGTCACGTCATGTATTTATCGAGTTATATTATGTTCCGCGTTTATATTAATCCGATATTTTTCTTCACACATAAGTAATGAGGGCAAATGCCATTGCACATAGATCATCATATATCGATTACTGTAACTAATTTACATTTAAAAAAAGGACCATATAGGTAATTTTAAACTTCCTACGACATTATTTTCACATAAATCAATATAATAAAATATAGTTATTAATTATTATTATTATTACAGTGTGTATCTATTGTTATTGTATAATATAATATATATTATATATACCTATCATCTGCGGAATTCATTTTTTTTTTAAGTAGGCTTTAATTATTTATACAACAGTCACTGTACAGTTTATTGTTTATTGTTATTTTTAACTAAACTTACAGTTTATTTATATATACAACATATGTATGACTATACTATACCCAGTTAACTTGAATGAACCATTCCACTTATAGTTTATGTTAAAACATAATAATTTACAATACGTGGCGACCAACAATATTTTTTACCTAATGTCTACTGTAATAGTTAAATAAGAATTTTATAATATTTCTTATCAATCAAATAAAATAAAACAACACATTTCGATCAATGACGTAAATCAGATAGGGTGCTAGGAAGCATCAATTCTCCCTAACTTTATCAACTTTAATTTTTCCTAGGGGAAAAATTGCATTATATATTATCATTTGTGTGTATGATAAATGTGTGAAATAATAATAATTGTAGAACTCCATGTAAATTGTAAAATATTCATAGATCAACCCCTAATTTCAGTACATTTTATATATAACTTTCTGAAGTAGCTACTATTGATTTAACTATTGTCTATTAGTATTTGATAGTAGAAGTCAATGAAAGCGATCATTACTTGAATTTAAACATAATACATAAATATCAAAGAAAAATACATCACTATAATATGGGTATTACACACACACATTACATTAGTTTAACAGAGATTCCTAAACATGACAATGTACCTACTTTGTGTTATATTCTTCAAGATTAGGTATAGCAGTTTAAGTTTTCGGCTATAATATATTATTATATATATTTAATTAACATTTTGATATATTCAGTAGGTACATTTATTAAATGTGAATAAAGTATAATTTATATCTATTATATTTGTATACTATATACTATACAAAGATATACATAATATTATAAGTATTATTTTATTATAGTACTTTTTATCATAGAAAACAAAATTATAATAATATTTGATTATACAATTTGCAAATACATTTTAGCATTTTAATAAGTACGCGAGTTGGAATCTTATTATAAAAAAAAATAAATTTAAGAAGACAGAAATAACAGATACATTTAATTTTAATATGAATAGTACAAAAAAATAGTTCAATACATTATGTTATGTACAATCACTAAAGTAACTTTCAAAACCATGGGATATTAAATAAGATTTATGGACTGAACAGTTGTTTGGTTTTTTTTTTATTAACAGTAAAAATAATAAAATAATTCTTAAACGCGAGAAAATACTGTAAAAATATAGTAAGTTAGTATTACGGATTTAATTATTATTGACACAAAAAAACTCAATAATAAACTAACACACAGACGTATAAGATAATTAGATAAACACGCTGTATAATTGTAAGAAAAAAAAAAATATAAAACAAATTAATATGTTGAACAAGAAAACTCTTTATGTAGATAGGTAATATAATTTCGAAAACAAGACTTTCGGAAAAATAATTAAAATAATTTTAATCAGTTTAAATAAACTCCACAAAATATGTTTTGGTAACATTCCATATAATAAGGAATAATGCAAATTTTATTTTGAATTTAAAAATGAAAAATACGAGTATTAAATAAAATATAATACCTGTATATGTAACAGCCTGACTAAAAATATAGGTATATTTATTGAATGATTTTACTATTTATAGCTCCATTAAAATTACTGCATTATTGCAACGTCATATCTTGGCTAACAAATTGCGTCAGACGTGATAAATAATATCTATTATTTTTTAAGATTTTTTTCAATTTCTTGGAAAATGTGACGTCAAAGGGCGGCGGGTTGCTGACAGGACACCAATGTTATTGATGATAATACAGGATTTGATTTCGTATCAAAGTGACATAATATAACTTCATGAATATCGTGTATGGTATTAGGGCAAGACTCTGTTCGCCCAAAAATGACGCTTCGCTTTTCGCTCATTTATAGCACTTTTTGATCACATTTTTATAATACACACTTTAGGAATCACTTTATTATTTATTTGTATATATTAGTTTTATAAAGCCATTTAGTCATTACCCAGAGAGCACCACGAGAAGGCGGCATTTATTACTCTCCAAAAATAAATTGTGTATTTGTACATACTATAAATTTAAAAAAAAAATGTTTACATAAAAAATATAAATCGTCAAATTATAGTTATTAAATTTATAATTTATAAATATTAAATGCCATTGATAATCTTTTTTTTTTTTTATGATAGGTATGTATAAATACGCAATATATCTTTGGAGAGTAATAAAAGCCGCCTCCTCGTGGTACTCTCTGGCCCTTTGGGTAATATTAAATAACTAATCTACACAAATAAATAATAAAGTGATTCCCAAAAGTATGTATTATAAAAATGCTATAATATTCTTGGGCGAAAAGCGAAGGATTATTTTTGGGCGAAGAGTCTCGCCCATGGTCTTATTTCTATAATTTCTCCATGACATACATAATGATTCACTGAGCATGTTCATCCTCAATTTTTCTTTTAGAAATTCAAAATTTAGGATATTTTTAGTATACTCAATTTTTTTAATACTCTGATATAATTGATATCAATTATATATTATTATTAATCTTTCAACAATTTATAATTTGTAAACATTTTTTAATTATAATAAATTGCAGATCCAACATTACATTTATTTTAGATTATTTCATATTTTTATAAAACCATTTTTAAAAACTATTATCAGATCCTCGTTTAAATTTTCAAAAAAATAAAATCATCCACTAAATAATTTACAGTAAAAAAGGTAAATTACCATTAAAAAAAAAATAATAATCTGTATGGTAACAGCCGACAGGGCATTTCTTATTAAATATGGTATAAAAAATCTTTTAAAAATTACAAAAATCAAAATTTAATTATATTTATTCTGGAATAAATGAAGGTAAGAATACTGCGTGAATATAAATAACTCAAACAAAAAGTAGCCTATGGCAGTCTACGAAACACTAATTAATAACAATAATAAATAATAATTTATTACTATCGAGTATCGACTCGAGAGTATATGCACGTGCGCCGACTATCGGATCTTATGAAAGGGAAGACACGTCGATGAAAAAACGATTTTTTCTACTCTCTATCAATCCTATCCTATTCCTCTATCGGGTTGCCCATAAATATAATCGAACAAAACCGGACGGTTGGGATGGCTGTAATATAGATATGAAAATAATAATAACAATAATCCTCTCTTAAAGGTAACCTTACCTATTCTATATAATATATTATATTATATATACATGATATACCACATAGTATAATATGTATACCTACAAAACCGACCATTGCGGTGCAGTAGAACGCCGAACATAATGATAATAATATTATTATGTGAGTAGATCTATATGTATAATGTTATAATGCGCGCGCAATGTTGTTGTTGATAAATATATACATACGTATTACGTATATGATAGCTATAGTATACACCAATAATTATAATAGTGGTCTTATTTTTTTTTAGAGAGAAAGGGCATTAAAATATTATTTTCAGGGAATTGTCACATATATCAAATCCTTTATGTTTAGAAAATGCATTATTTTATTCGCAGTTTCTAATGAACGTCCATAACATTTGGTTCAGCCATAATGAACTATTGACAACTATAAATAATAATATATTCAGTTAACGTAAATTTTATCATTTCGTGATTTGAACATTGATAACCCCAAGTGTAATACTGCAGCACAGGGTTTATTCTCATTGTATACTATACAGTATACAGTGTATAGACTATAGATAATATTATTGTAAAGAAGACAATCAGAAGGTAACGCAAAAAACAATGTCTTATACACGTTTATAATCACATTACCAGCGAGAAGAAAGAGGGTGGCAGTGATCTCCGGGTCTTCTGGTCAGGAATGTTGTATTTTATTTTTGCAAACTTATTGACAGACCGCTATATCTACAAGCTACGTGTCAGCTAACAAATATCTTGCACCCTATCGAGAGATGTAGGGAATATATTATAATTTATAAATGAATCGTGCATAATGGCACTACGTTTTACGAGTGTGCTTTGTGAATATTGTTGAAATTGTTGTACGCGCTGCCAGTTGATAACACAACCGACGACAGCGGCAGTGGCGGCGGAGGCGTTTTTCTACTCCTGAAATAGTCGGGGCGGCACGGCGGCAGCTATCGGCCGGGCGTACGGCGAAAAAACGCGCCCGACATACACACACACACCAACATGTACGTGCTCTGATGCACGTGTCTTCTACACCGTCGATTTTCCAGCTTCTATCCGGATCGTTGCCCTCTGCAGCGCGACAATAAATATTTAAAGAAAAAAACCCAAAAACAAGTTTTGCAGCCAAAAGCGGATTACTGTGTGAAAAACTAACGGCCAATATGTCTATATTATATAAACTATATTATAAACGTTATACGCAACGGTATGAAGCGTGCCATTTTCACGAATGTGATATTATGAAATTAGATTTTGTCATCGACCAGTATAAAAACAATATATTACCTACAAAATCATTGTTAAAATTATTACGAAGCCTATTAATTCTTATACACTACCGATTGGACAGAAATTCTACAGACTATACTATCGCTAGTATTTATTGTCTGAAAAAAAATGTAATCTATTTTTATATTATTTTCAGTTCGTTAGAAAACAAACAGGAACTAATCTGAAGAGAAATAAAACAAATATCTATACAAATGGAAAGTCTGAAAACCAATTCTAACCGTCTTAGGTAAATTAAAACAAATTCACGTTTTATGTACAATATATATTATATATGTAGGTATTTACTATTTATGAAGTTATTAAAAACCACCATCGTTCATTAGTGTAAATTGAACACACAGTAATTAACGATATATAATTACAGTAAAAAATATTTACTACTAAATACTATTCATTCGACCTAGAAATATTATTTTAAAAGACTAAATTATATTTTTATCATATTACGTAGACTTCAATTGTTTACTAATTAATATAACAATCATATATTTGGTTCTTAATTTCTTAAGCTATATATCAATACTAGTTTTTAAGTATTAACGTATAGTAAAATATGATATTATTAGGTACTGAACATAAAGATACTTACTGATTAAATAATAATAATTTATCGCTTTTATTTTAACACTTGTATTTTCTTAATTAATGTGATATAATAGATTAATCGTTTTTGTTTCACTTAGAAGTCTATAAGCATTTATTTTATTTAATTCGATTATTTACCGATGTATTTGTTCTATTCAACTATAGCTAACGTAATATTATTAGACTAAATCGCCAAACACTTAACTGTTAATAAAAAAAAAAAAATAACCCTTAGCACAGAAGCTTTGGATCCTGTCCAGGATTACGATAAATTTATCACGTTCGCATTACCTGTGCCGATGCCAGCTAAGAATAAAATCCTATAAGTTCATCACTGACGTACGGTCAATAAAAAAGAACGCTGTGGTAAATTTAAAAGTAATACTATTAAGTATAATATACTATTAATTATTATATATAGAGAGTAAATATATCTATCGATAGGTTATGTTATACTAATATTAGGTAATATATGAGATGGCATTAGTGAAGCAATAATATAATATTACAATCCATTAATTATAATAAAGAAAAATTGAATATAACTAGCTAGTACCTAAAATTAAAATGTATTAATTTATTGAATTCTATATGATATTAGATTTAAAAAAAACAGTGGTCAGTACCATTTAGTATCTATTGATTCTTCGCATTTATGTACAAAATAAGTCCATAAACAATAAACATACTTACACCTAAAAATATGCACAAAATTTTCGATTTTGTCACGAAAGTAATATTTACAGAATTACCTTGTCGTCTTTTATTCAATTAATCAAATACTAGCTAAAATGACCTCGAATAAATCTGTTTTTCCATTTTTGTTTGACCATCGACCATGTTATAGTTGTCATTTCTATACGGTCATAATGACAAATAGCTAATATTTTATATATATTTATATATTATATAAACCTAGGTATTAAATATATATTTATAAAAGTACCTACTACAATAATTAATTGATAGTTGATTAAATTATAACATTTATTAGTCTATTAGCGTATTGACATAAATAAGTAAATTATGGTTAGGAAAAAATATGTATATAATGTGTTACTTAAAATTATGAAATCATAAAAAATAAATACATTATAAATTAAATAATTTAACGTTTATAAAATAATGGTATATACCTACTAGCAAAAATCATAGTTAGCTCATTGTTTAAATCATTTGTTGTACACATAGAAGTGTATACGAGTAAATCAAATATATAATTGCAAAATTCAATTATTTTCAGCAGTATAACAATTTTATGATATGCGCATAGCAATTATTATTTAATGAGATAAAAATTACTACACTGTCGTCTATCAGGCCTAAAGTTGATTTTACAGTGTAAATATACTTACTATATTTAAAAAAAATTATGACCAAAGTGATGTTCATATATATTCAGTTAATGCAAATATTTATAATTTTAAGAGTCCTCTTTTCATTGCGGGTTTGAAATATCTCGTAATTTATTGATTAGTATTCTTTAGGGTAACGCCCTGTTAATTATAATAAACTATCATAATAATCTCGATAATAATTTTAAAAAAATTATAATTAAGGGGTTGTTATTTGTATAAAGCTGATAATTTTTTACTTAAATAATTAGATTATGGGCATATGCAGTATCTTTATGCAATCTAATCACGCTTTAAAATAAAATTATATAGTCTATATATAAACTGTTATAATATTATTTGTATGTAGATGCCACCAAAAATCAAAAATTTTAGTCTGGAAAATTTATTTTCTTAAAATAATCAATATATCTATTCAACATAATATACAAATGTAACTATACCTATAAGTTTGTCAGATACTTAAACCCAATATCATTGCAAATGTGGACTACATTTTTATTGTAAGCTCAGTCTAGTAATAACGAGTAGGTATACTAAAAAGATCGATATGGTAAAATTACACATAGTTTTTTTATTAGCTATAGTACTAAGACCCAAGTAAATATTATATGTTACCGTAAGCAAAAGTTTTTGAAAATCACGCACATACGTAAAACTAAAACTTAATCTCATTTTTAGTAGGTTTCGAGTGAGCCTCATCGTCATTGAATATAGGTACTATTAGGTAACTGTTTTATTGTTGATAATACTGTTTAAACGAGTAATGGATGTATTGAATTTAATAATAAATTACTATAGGTACCAATAGAACATTCTGAGCAAATGAGGAGGGGATAAAAAAGTTTCTATGCTTAATATTTTTTAAATTACAACAAAAATTGAGCAAAATATATTGTTCAGCATGATAGTCTATGGAGTATTAACTTCTTCCTTATTCCTAATAAACCTCGTAATAAACTTATCTAAAAAAAAAAGATACTCAGATAAATTGGTTTAAATGTGAGCGCAGAACGATACTAGAAATATAATATAACAGCTATAATTATTGACTAAAATAAAATAAAGTTTAGTATACAAATTAGACAAAGTGTACCTATAGTTTACCATTTTCAATGATATTTAAATATTGCATGATGAAAAGTCTTTAAAATTCTATAGTTCACTTAAATGTTGTATAGGTCCATGCGTAAAATTACAATAAATGAAAAAATGTCATGTATAAAATCTTATCTAAATTTAATATACTAGCAAATGTTGGAGCAACTCTTATTATTCATTATAATACGAACCCAATTATTCTATAGATGATCAGAAATATTCCATATATCTGTGTGTGTACCACAATAACAGTACATAAATAATATATATTTACTATGCTCACGTGCTATATTTTCAGCGTACGCCAAACTATGTGGCGAGAGTACGGTTCATACGCGACGTGTCGTACCTATAAACCGCGCCTATATTGCATACCGTAAGCACATCATAATAAGTACATGTGTGCGTATTAAACCATTATACAAAAAACCTGCATTTATATAAAAAATGTTATGACTTATACTTATTAAAACAATTTAAAAACAATATTATAACTTTATAAAAATAATCCCACAAATTATAAAAGAGCCTTAATAATATTTATAAAGAAGTTAGCAACAATTATGAGGCAATAATAATTATACAGATATATAATAAAATATCATTTTTTTTTTTGCTATTATTTTTGAATATCTATTCAAGATTTAGTTTTAATATTATAATAGAAATTTAAGGTCGAATTGCAACTATAAATAGATTGATTCGCCAAACATGCACACCCCCTTTATATTCTTTAATATTTTTTTAGAATATATTTTTCAACAATCTCCCTCTTCCTTTTATACAGTAAATTATTTTTATGAAAATTTAAACATAAATCTATATCAAAATTCGAACTAGTTATTTAAATTTGTGTAACAAGGACACTAGGTTTGAAAAATATAGGGGCTATGGCAATTTGAACATTTTAGCATTTTATATTTGTCTATAAATATTAATAATTAATATAAAAATGTTCAAAGTATATTAAATACTAGAGCCAATATAGTATACCTATAATTTATATTTTTGTAAAAAATACATTATTAAAGACTAATATCCTTAATATAAACATTTTAATAACTAAAAAACTACTCGTTTAGTCGTTTAAAGTAATAATTAGATACTTACATCAACATTAAAAATATATATATCAACTAAATAATTTACAGTAAAAAGGAGGATTATTGTTTATAATATAAACGTTTGTATCACCACAAAACACTTCTTAGATAGAGCAAAAAAATCCCAAGCATTTAAATAATCCTCTTACAGTTTATTTAAAATTCTAAAACTCAAAACTTGAATAAATAATTTTAAATGAAAAAATGGGATGAGCATGGTTGATGAATTACTTTATTTAGTATATATTATTATTATGTTTATACAATCAATATGGTTTTTATTTTTTTAAAAACCTCGCTATATGCGTATAATATTACACAATAAACATATTATGACATAATCATATGCACAAATCCTAGCTAATACTAAATCTTATCACTACGATTTCGACCACATGCCCTAAATCAATTGTAGATATTCTAAGCCCTTATATCAATCCACAAAAAATCATTATGTACCGTAAGAACTTACATAAATGGAAAAAGTTAAAAATACATTGATTTACAGATTTATACTTGGTGATAAAATATCTAATCATAAAAATTATCGAGGAATATTATAAATATCCCATATACCTATGACACGACAAATCACTCAAGAGACATTTTGAAATGAAAAAAAATAGTACCATAATATTATAATATTTAATTATAATATACCTACATTAACTATGTATGAATCGTATATTATTATTTATAATATTTAACCGTTCGTTTCATAAGCTTGATCAAAGATAGTGTTAATAAAAATATATACAGCTTCATATCAAGCATAAAAGTTTGTGTCTCAACTAAATTAAATTATTCGGTATTTGGCAGTGTGTTTGAGTAATAGTAAACATTTTAGGGAAATTATAACAATAAAAATTAACTATATTACCAAACTATTATTTATAGTGGAAAGAAAAATACGCGTATGAAATGAGCATACCGTTACACGATGTCACAGACGCTCGTTTTTGACGCAGATATAGGTACTACTAACATATTAACGCCGCGGTCATTGACAGGTGGGCAAGTGTACCTTTCTTTTTCTTTTATTTCGTCTTTCTTTACCAGCATAGTTATCATTATTACACGCATGTCTATATATATAATATATTCTGTAATATATATATATATATATATATATATATATATATATAGTACCATTGGACGTGGAAATCGACACGATGCTCCTGTTGAAAAAATCGAGACAAAATATTGCAGAATATTATTACTAGGAATTTATCCAACATAGATATCTAATATAATATGGTGAATATAATATAGCGTGCGTAAACAGAGGGAACTTTTAACACAAAAACACGGTCATAGGGGTTAATATTCGTAATTGGTCTTATGCAGACGTGTTTTGCGCGCGCGCGTGTGTAGTACAACCATATACTATTATTTTATGTTATATAAAGCGACGTAGACATACTACACGTCAACTTCGTACAAGCGTAATTATTATAAAGAGCCACACGCATAGATGATTAAGGTTTTTTTTATAGGCATATAGGCATATACATAATTTGTAAAATATAAAATTGAATTGTTTTTTTTTTTCTTCAATTACAGGTCAAGGTAATTTTAAGTACAACGAGCGACTTATGATTGGATGCACGGACACACATTATAGAATTAACGTAATAATAATAATATAACATTCAACAAGTTCTCGCATGTCGTGCCCGCGTTTCTATCACGATTCATGACCAATGATATAACGAGTGTGTTCATTGAAAATTTTGTATTTTTTGTACTCAATTTTTATTATAGCTAAAGCGTAGGCTGTTACTATGTGTTAATATATAAATGCTATATTTTGGCTGACGATGACATTATCTACAGCAGGAGTCTATTTAATTTAGGCACTACTTAAAAGAAAATAAACAGCCCCATAAAACCTCCCCTTATTCATTAATATCTTTAATTATCAAACATAGATTTTAAACTATTATTAAAAATCAGATCTTCTAATTAGAATTATACTAATTAATAATTATGATATTATTTATATTATTATGTTCATAGTAACCATAATAAACTTCATAGTCTAGTAAGTTGTTATAAATTACACAATAAAAGTAATACGTGTTTAATAAGTATCCCCGTAAATATCATAAAAATAAGGTAGTCAACAACAAAATTACAGCGGTTACATTATTATATTAAAAAATAGCAGAATTATTTCAACTTTTAACTGATATAATGTTAAGGATAATAATAATGTATAAAGGATAATATAATTCTGATACTGCAAACCAATTTAATTAAAATATAAATATTAGACATTTGTTTGATATTATTTCTATTATTCATTTGTGGTTTTTATAAACCTACCAGTAGGTATAAAACTACACAGTACACAAAATAGTTATTAAAGTACTTTTAGGAATAATAAATATTAATATTAAAATCAACTTTTAATTATGCAATTTACACAACCGCAATTTTTATTTATCTAAAATTCATAACAATAATAAGTATATTATTATTATGTTTTAATTTTAAATGTTTAAATGTTATACCTTTATATACTATAAATATTAACTATATATAGTAAACACAATAAAGTTAGGATTCCAAGGCAATTATAAGTTAATTTCCATTCTTCAAAAAAAGATTGTGGTATAATAAAAGCATGGAAGACAAGCTTAAAATTCAGGATACCAAATGTATTATTTTATATTGATAAAATCAGAGATAATTTCCATCCTATTGGTAGTGTAATGCTTTGTTTTTCTTCATGACATTGCAAGTAACTATATAATAATAATAATTTATTTAAATGAATAAGACAGACTGAAGCTCAATAGAACAATATTTAATACAATAAGTATATTACGTATAGTAATCAAGTTTGGAATACTCAGTATTACTACATAACATTATTTATGTGAAAACTTAATATTCTCCTTAAAGACGAGAAGAAATTATCAACTCTAGCCGAGAGTTTATTGTACAGATCGATAGACCTGGGAATAGGGAAGTTTTTCAATAGTTTTTTTAACTGTGTTTTGTAACATAAAACGTACTATTTTAGAACAGCTATTATAAGAAGAAATATTAAAAAAAATACGATTTAATAGATTAGGCGCATAAGTGATACCATTGATTAATTTGAAAATAAAAGTTATACCAGCTAGTTCACGTCTAGAAGCTATGAGTGGAATGTTTAGAGAGGCTCTGATTTGTGTATAATCGTGATTATTATCAATGGTCATATACTTATATTAAATTTGAAAAACCCATTTTGTACGTATTCAACAAAATAAATGAAAATTAAATACAATTAATATTATCGCTGATTGTTATTAGAACTAAAATAATAAAACAATAATTTTTCATTAATTTAAAAAATAATATCGTTAACTGCATCTAATGTAAATATTATGTTAATGCGCTTAAATATAAAAATATAGGTGTAGATAATTATTATTGATATTATTTAATAATTATTTTAAACCTGCAGTTACTGTACACACTACACAGGGAATAACGAGTGTTTAGGAAATTATACTAGAGATCGATGTTTTTTTAATAATTAACTATAGGTATATATAATAACTATCCATATAAATTGTTATCAAAATTAAAAAGAATCAATATATAAATATGAATTTATCCTAGATTAAAAATAAACGTTACCTCTGGTAAATTATAATATAGCATATATGATATACTTATACGAATGATAATTGTAATTGTTTAATAAATATAAAAGAACTTGATAAAATTACATTTTTAAAATATATATCATTATAGGAACTGAAATCTTAACAAATTAAAAAGGCATTAGACGGTCCATTATTTTCATAGTTGAGTGATGAAAAACAGTACAGACTACTGACTACTACAGAGTACAGACGTGTTTTCTTTTTAATATTTTTGAATTATATACACCAGAAAGACCGCTTTGGATACCATTAGTGATTAGTTAATACACTACATGTTTCATAATTATACACCAAACCCAACCTAACGTCTGAATAACAAATAAAGTTAAAAATTAAAATATCTTAAAATATTATTTTTATTTTTAACTTAAATCATAAAAAATACTAAATAAACTTTAATATCTGATTAAACATACACTCAAAATTTGCTTTTTTTAATGAATATTACTATGTTATCATAATTGTTTTTAATTTTTAATTTTTTTTTTTTTTGATACGTTTTAAAAATTAACATAATATTTTATGATTATTGAGTAAGTTGATTAAGCAACTCAGAAAAATTCATTGTTCATTACTCCAGTTACATAAACCAAGTTTTAATATAATAATAAGTTCATAAAATAAAACAAATAAATAAAAATTTTCTTTTCGTTTTAAACACGACAGTCCTATGTTTATACTATTTATTATAGTTTAAAAGTTCTAATAATTTTTAATAAGATAACACAGTATAATTTATTAACAAATTTACTTATCATTTATCAATGTCATTAAATATATAATTAATAAATACATTATACAGTAGTATTTTAGATCATTTTTTATACGTTTTTAAATAAAAATACATAATTTTGGAAAAAAAAGTTAATAATACAATGCAGAATATCAAAAATTAAAACCATTCATTAAATTGTATTCTTATGTCACTTTAACATGGAAATATATACGTATTTTAAATATTAAAACATCAACTTATACAAATGTTTATACTGTTTATATAGGTAGTCTACAACTTATATGAGTATTTACACAACATGAGTATTAGTTCGTTAAAAGTAAATTAAAAAGCACAAAATCCGTTCACGATAATAAATATATATATAGTAATAACAAGAACATTTAATCGTGGTGGTCTTTTGGTCATGTTACTAAATGTTAAACATTTTTATTGAATTATTATAATAGTAATTTATGATATAGAAAGTTAAATGGAATAACAACTAATATATTTATCCTCCAAATCTTACCTATGAAAAAAAAGTATATATTTGATTATAATACTAAACAATTTATTGAGCATAACAAATTTAATTAACGACATTTAAGTTTAATAGAGCTAAAACAAATACAAATGGTTTTATTTAAAATAATTTAAAAAATATATAAATTTCTACAACAATAATTTTTTAAGTCCATACATACTATTTCAATGCAAAAATAATAGATAAATTAAATCGTTTTTTTAAACCTCATAAAATAACGTACATAACATCTCTTGATTGTGGTACTAGAAATGTACTTGAAATCAGTGAAATTCAGAACTTTTGTAGTTTAAATTGAAGCCTGTCTGTTAAATCAAACAAAAGTAAAATAATAATGAACGGATATGAGTGACAAAAAAAAATGATTGTTATAATTTATAACAAAACATCTGATTGACCATCACTTAGTAAATGAATTGTCGATTATATAATAAAACAATAATAAAAAAAACCATTTCAAAAAAATATTCCTGAACAGGAAAATTTAAAAAAAATACGATTGTTGAACAATCTGTGTTTAATTTTTACTCTATAGTCTATACTGATATTAAATATTTGTTGATATAATGCCTCGAAAAGTGTTAAAAAACACATCATAGAAAAATCAATCGGTTTTTGAATATTCTGAATACAATCTAAAAATAAATATACTAATTTCAGAAATTTCTTGGAATTTAAAGTGTCCATATTTTATGAACTTTATGAACTATTAATAGAAAATATTTATATAATAAATTTAATTTATAATTATTTTTTGTAACTTACATGCATATAGTATTATAGTACGAAAATCATTTTTTTTCAATTGGAATTTGCGCAAAGTATATGTTTTTCATAAATAAATAAAATTTAATTTAATAGACGACGACGAATATAGTTTGTTTATAGCAATCATATATTTTTTTTTAACTAGAAGTTTTAAAGTGGCTAATTCGCATGAAATGTATATTATTTTTTTTTTTATTTATACTTGGCTTATCCGTGGACATTTTTTATGTTACTAAATACAAATTTATTCTACATTTATAAATAATGGTATTGCTAATTATTAAAAATGTTAAATAGTACATGATGATTATTAAATCATTATATGATCGTGGTAATAATATCAGTCTAAATACTTAAGCTTAGTGATGTTGAAATAGGGAAGTACCCCATTAAGGTGTACTCCGTTACTTAAAGAAATACATAATAATAATAATAGTAATAGGTAATTTGACTTATACTGGCTGTAAAAAGAATAAAAGAATATATTAACTATTAATTTATTGATTTAAATAAATATTTAATATATAAATATTAAATAACATTAAATCGATTAAAAAGTATTGTACAACAATAAAAAATAATTTGTTTCTAAATAAATCAAAATAAACAAAAGAATACCTAATATATTATTTTATTAAAAATTTTTCGTCAAGATATTCCAATAGAATCATTTTATAAAAATCTTATTTATGTGCGCAAAAACATAATAGTACATAAATTATTTGGCTGTATACCAATTTTATTTTAATAAAAAGGCTATGTAAAATTATCATATAAAAGTTAATGTTAGAGGCTTTTTTAAGGTGCATTTTTTTAGGAGTTTGGGACAAAATACCATATTACTTACACACAATAATTATTAATAAATACATTTGTAATTATACTACGACCGAAATCAAACTAAGTATTTAAAGTAACTAATTAAAATTCAAGTATTTTAATTTATAAATAATAACAGTAAGGACGGTAAATAAATAATAACATAATATATAACACAGATACTCATCACTAAACATTATATACTTATGTATTTTTTTATATTTTGGAACCGAAAAATGTATTTACCATCTGAGACCACGATTTAACTTTAACAATTTCTCGTAGGTAACTTTTATAACCTCGTTTATAACTGTTTGTTTCAGTTTTTTTATCTTGCCCGTTTAATTATTTATATAAAAAAAATCCTAGTGGTTGTTATGTTGAGTATAATTTGGTAAAAACTTAAAATTCGCACAACATAATAATTAATATTCGTTATGTAATCACTGTTGTCTGTTTGTATATTAACCACGCGAATCATCTTTTCTATTTTTACCAAGCGGCCTATGCTAAATGTTATAATATAAAATAATATGAAATATATGTCAAACGGAAATGCTAATATATTAATAATTCAAGTTTGTATTGGACATGCACATACTTAAATAATAATACTAAAAAGATGAATGACTGAATGAATGAATGAAAATCTCGAGGATCCTCATAGCGTTGTAGCCTACATGTTCGGATAATCCCACACAACGTATTAAAACCTACAAGTTGAGATATTAAAATGAATGGAATAAAGAATGTAAATACAATAAGGAACACCTACCTACACACGCAATTTTAATAGGGTCAAAATCATGTGTTCGTAGATTTATAAATTATAATACCTGCACACACGCCTACATTTTACGCACTAACATAATGTACTGTGCATACTATGTAAAATCGGGTTTGAAGATTTTGGAGGGAAAAAATTGTTTCTCAAACTAATGAAACAACATTTCAGCATCCGGTGCAAGTAAAATACTACACGAATATTGTATACGTCTTTCTTAAAGTAATTATTTCAACAATATTAATTATTATATAATACAGGGTACGAAATTTTACGCTAAATGTAATTTGAAAGCATAACCGCACTAAAAAAGTTATATTCTATAATTAAGAATGGAAGATTTAAAAACAAACAGTATCTTTATTAGGTTTAATCCTAAATTTGAGTAATTTGATTCATTAGTTAAAATTTATTTTTCTTCTTAAATATTAAAATAATAAGAGTACATACAATAAATATACAACAAAATAATTTTGAGCTTATGGGTAGGTAATGTCAGAAGTAATGTATTTTAAACATTATATAAATATAAACAATGAACTAGGTAGATATTATAAAGGTAATTCATGGTTAAATAAAGGGTGTACCTACCTACTCTGAGATATCTAATTGTCAGAGTGATATTGTTTAATATACATTACATAAACTATTTGGCAAGATCAAATTATTTTAATTATAGTGCCACAAAAAAGTTGCCTTGTACATATCTATCTTTTCTTAGATTATAAAACAGTCATATTGAAATTTAAAACAATGGAAATTATTGAAATGTTATTCTCATCAACAGAAATTATTGAACTAGATGTATAAACGCAAGTATAATTGTAACAACTAATACTTCTTCACTTGTACTATTTTAGGTCTATTCACTTTGATCTCTTCGGATTCACGTTACCCTGTGGATAGTACACTTATGCCATACCCATGAAACATAGGCTCTTAACAAAGTTGTATCTAATTTATAAATTAAGTATATTGATTTTTATATTCATATTATAGTTATGTTCATTTTTAATACATTTCAAAAAACATTTCAAAATCAATTTACATGCAATTTAATCCTAGTTTTAATTTTTACACTAGGTGCTAGCAAATTTTTAATCTTTAATAAAAAAAATATTAACTTGATTACCTACAAGGTAGGTAACATAGGTATTTAGTATATAAAATATTATTATAATTATATGATTATAAATAGAGAAGTATAACCATATCTTCTATAATAGTATTATCCTAAGAGAAAAAACATTTAAATTGTAAGAAATATACATTCTAAAACAAAACATTTCCGTGATACTAACTGCCAACAGATTATTAATTTTGAATTCATAATAATAACTATAAAAATCTTGTACATTAAACAAGAAACATTTTTCTTACCTAATAGTTTTTAAATTAAGTTCATTAAAAGCAGAAGCCACTCAAGAATTTTAAACGGAAAATTATGATTATAATAACTTAAATTTTAACCTAAACTTTTTTTTTGTATAAAGTTCTTTCTATAGGTTCAGACATTGAATGTATAGGTGTGTATCACCCTAGAGATTACCTACAATCAATAATACAATATAGTATATAGGTAAATGGATACATGAGAGCATGTGTATCGTGGATATTTTAAATGCCCATCTAAAGTTACAGTTTTCTTACATAATATAGTATGTAAATGAAACCAAAATAATTTTCTTAAAGATATATGACACAAAACACCAAGGTATAATATTAAACCATATTAGGTACACAGTTACACTAAATAAGCTAAGAACATTTATGAATATTGTTTGTTATATTTGATAATAAAATTAAGAATAAGATTTAATATTGTTCCACTAGAGCAGTGGTTCTCAATCCTTTTAGTACCGCGGCCCAAATTTACCCTGAAAAATCTTTCGCGACCCACATGGTTTGACTTTTCAAAAAGTAGTTATAAAAAACAAAATTTGTATTATATAAATATGTATAAATTTGTAATATATACATATTTAGTATTTTATAGGTTTATAACCAATTTTTTTTTATAAATGTACTTTTAATAATGAGGTGTATGCGAAATATGTGCTTGTTTTCTGTTATGGTTAATAACAGCATTGACATCATAATTCAAAAAATTGTTTACGACCCACTAAAAATTGACTGACGACCCACCAGTGGGCCGCGACCCACACTTTGAGAAACGCTGCACTAGAGGAATTGGAAGAAAAAACTAATGAGTATCCAACACTTTAAGCAAATACATCGGTACAAGCATATGTCTTATTGCTATTTATTGGTCTTCAATTTGGTTTTTTTTTGTGGTGGAGAGTAGAGCATCTGGGATGTCGTTCAAGACATCATGATAACACTCTCTGTTTCACAAAAAAAAAAAATAAGAATAACAGTTTATACTTTTATTAATTTGTATAATACTTAAATTAATACCATACATAAATGCACAATATGATATATTTAACACCATATTATACATATAAAATTGAAATAGAAAATAAAAACTGAGTAGGCTTTCATATTGATTAGTCAATTTTGACCAATATGTAATTTAAACTACTACATTAATATCACTAAAGAGTGAGGGTCACCTTAAAAGACCCGTTAAAAAATATCTTTAAAAGCCTCATTAATACTAAACTTAAGTTGATACTATAATTGAAAATTGTTTAGAATATATTATAATATTCTGAAATCTTTTGAAATGTATAGTATAATACCCATTTTACACTTTTATACTTATGTAAATATGGATATTATATATATAAACATAATATATCTAGAGCAAAAATTAGTTTGGATGATCATTTATATTATTTTTATCATAGGTAGTTTGAGAAATGGTTTAAGTTAAATATCTTTATAAGGCATAATTATACAGAAGATAAAACAGTCAACAGATGAACCAAATTTTTTTCAGCATTATCCAAGGTGTCAGGTAATATCTTATTTCCAAAAGAACTTTTTATAAATTGATATACATAACTATCTACCTAGGTACATGTTTGTAAATTTAATGATTTATTATTTTTAAATTTTAATTGTATACCATAAAATAAATATACCCAATAAGTATAAATTGCTGTATAGCATGATACTCGTATAGTTATTATTGATTTGACCATTAATATAATTTCTTAGTGAATATAAGTTTTTTTTTAAATTGTGTTTATTTTATGTTTATCCCCCCTCCCCCCACAAGGAGAGTTCAATCAATTATGTATTTATTTTAATATATTTTAAATCAGAAATATTTTATTAATAAATAATTAAAATAAACCGAGATAATCAAAGACACCTAGGTATCTTAATAAATTTATTTAATTCATAAACAAATTTAAACCTGGGTAAATGTATCTTTTTGTAGGACTATTAGGTACCTTAACTAAATACTGTGTAACATTTCAAGCAATTATTCATACTCAATTCAAAATGTTTAATAAGTACCAATAAGTAATTATAAATCCTACTATAAATAAATATAGTAAATAATAAGTCATAATATTAATTATATCTAGGTTTTTGTATCTCTAACATACCTAGTATTTTCTTAATTGAAACTCATAGGCTACCTTTTTGTATTTGTACATTATTTGCATATTAGTCTGTATTAAATATAACATTATGGACTTAACCATAACTTCTTCATCTTCCTAAGCATACGCTATATGAGATAAGAGAGACTATTTTAAATAAGTTTAGTTAATAACCATAATGTTAGTCTATTAAAGACATTTTGGTTTAAAAATCAACTATTCGATAATAATTTATTGACAAAATCAGTGGTATAAAATGTATGTCACTTGTAAATGAAAAAATAGAACATGTTCCAAATGTTTTTTTTTTTTTTGACCATTGGCCAGAAATAACACACCCTATGACTGTCTTATGTGCTCACAGAAACATTCGACCAAACAATATTATATGTCTATGTACTTTTGATACGATAATACATTAGAACTAATAGTATTTTTTACTGAAATTGGTTTCAATAGGCTATCATAATAAATGAAAGACTACAATATGTATGGGCATATTACAATACTAGAACTAGAAACTAAAAAGTGGTAGGTATTTACTCTGTGTTGTGTGATCCCCAAATTTACTGCAGCTGAGATAGTGATAGGTAACCATAGTGTAGCGACCAGCTGCAGATGTTATGTAGAATTGGTAGAGATCAATATGGCCCGCTGATAATTTATTATAATAAATAACCAATATCGCGTTATTAAAATTTAAGTCGTGCGTCCGCTCGCATTACACCTACGAAGTAATTAGATGTGAAACGCCAAAAATCGCATAACCACGGACCGATGATCCTAAAGAACTGCTAATGAAACGAAAGTTTTAAAAAAATAATAACACCGGGCGGTACACGTCGTCTTTGGCGACGCTACCGGAAACGCGAACTTTGCATTTTAAAACCCGGATCCGCGACACAATACTATTATCCGTACTAGCTTTATTGTTATCGCGACGATGACCGTTCACAAGCGAGTCCTACGTTATTTTGTATTTGTTTCTCGTTCACCGTCGCCGCCGACCGGAATGCACGATGCACCGCGGCCCGAATACTGTGTAAGCGTATCGACAGAACCGAACAACACGACGTTTGATTGATGACTGGGTGCGGCGGTGCGCCCGGCGCAACCAAGTCCGACGCCGCCCATTTGGTGTCGCGTCTACCCTCCCCCCCACATTTCCGATATCCTACGCAGCAACTGTTTGGCAACCACTGAATGCTTTGCGGTCGGTGCGTCGCAAAACCGTCATCGCTCTCAAGATTTTTGTTTTACGAATTTACTGTTTTTTACTTGGAATAATAATAGTTTTTTTACCGGTTCTGCGTATTTTGAAAATTTTATTTTTTTTTTGTTTTTCTGAATACAATATTTTAAATTTTTATTTTGATCTCTGAAATTCGCCAGTATAATGTTACCGTTACCGTATTCTATATCATGTATCTATGTACTTTTAAGTATAAGTCTGTGCGCAAACTGCAAAGGGGGTGAAAAGGGTCGATCCCCCAATGCTTTTTTTTGCATCTAGGTCATTAAAAGTTATTGGTTTTATCGAATTAAAAGGATGTTTACATGTGTACTCCTGGAAGACTCCTGATAACTGATAAGTTTTTAATGTATGATCAAAAAAATTATAATTAATAAACACTTTATTAGTATGCGCGCACATTTCATACTTAAAAAAATAATATATAAACATAAATATATAATACTTTTTATATATAACTAATTTTATTTTCATAACCCCTTCGCCTTCATAAAGAAATCCTACGCATGGATTTACATAAGGACATAAAATATAAATACATAATGATTAATGGTATATAATCAGACCAGGCACGTATACAGAGGGGGGTTTGGGGTTCAACCCCCCCCCCTCTCGGAAATATTTTCGATTAACGAAGAAAAAATTGTTTTATTATGTTGCGGCACAATTTGTATTGCTAAATTTTGTAAACCTCCCCCCCGAAATTTTTTTTGTGTACATGTCTGAATCGAACCATCATTATATTAATTTAAATATTATGTATTATATATTTTGTATAAAAGATAACATATTGACATATGTTTAATTAAATGTATATATTGGACATGAGTAAATTAATATAGTTTTTACCCGAACTTCAAAATCTGCACGTTTATAAACAATAACAATGGCGTATAAAGTGGGGGCCCCCCTGGCCTGCGCCCATAGTGAAATTTCAGATTCAATCAAAACATTTTAATATGCATTTTGCTTAATTTACTATGTGTATAATGTAATAATAAATATTATGTATTTATAAATTAAAATTCCTCTATTTGTATTATTTATGTCATAATTAAAACCACCTGGCCACCTAAAAAATGTTCCAGTTGTATATGCAGTCATGCGCCCATGCTGGAGGTAAATTGGCCCATAGTACGCCACTGAACAATAATATAAAGTACCAATCATCAATTGAACTAATAACTAACCGTTAGCAATCAGCAGATGCATATTTGCATTTTAAGCCTATATAACTACATTCTGAGATCACATTAACAATGTGAAATTAAAAATATTGGTTTGCCGCTTAAATATTCGGTAGGTATTCCATACATTTAACGGATACATCAGAAAATGTATTACTAGTGGTAATTTGACCACACTATATATGTCTATAGTCTATATCGTTGGCCACGCTCGCGTGCTAGTGTGCTATATACTCTCTCAAACAGTCAAACCAACAGCAACTGCACGATCGAATAATAAATCATAACACAATTTTAAGAACTCATCGCGATGATAGGTATAGGAACATTGTATTAATTCATTATAATTTTTATAATATGATCGAATCAATTGATTATAATATTATTATACATATTAATTACTTATATATATAGACATATAGTGAAAATGAAAAACACAACTTTATAATCCTTTTCATACTTTATATTGTTTAACCGATTTCTACTGTACCGTCTGTATCTATATAATTTACTTAAAATATACAAGTTATAACTTATAACTTATAGAAAGTAAGTTCCTCCGTTCCTCGATAGTCTATCGACTAATATTTTATATATAAGGGGGGGGGGGGTAAATTCCCACTATGGGTCATGGTATTAGATAATGCCATAGATAATGCTGCAAAACTAACCCAGATCCAACTCGATATTCCAAAATACGCCTTTAATTAATATATTTTAATAATGCAAATTTTAAAGCGACGATATAAGTATATAATAGGCAATAATATATATAAGTACGTTAACTATTAAGTATAAGTTAATATTTATAGAATATTATAGTCTATACTTCATTACTTCTATAGATATACATTATACATATTATGCATCATTCTGTTAATTTATAATAAAAAATCGCCATTTGCCTATAGTAGGTATACTTATACCAAGTATGCCTGTGCAAATACTATAGTCTATATATTAAGTACAATAAATTATAAATTGACATTCCTTATTATACCTAGAGGTCGGCGCTATGTGATTGATCGATTGATGTGCTATATAAGTACCTAATACCGATATGGTGATTTTTTTTCTCTAATCAACGGATACGCAGTTTTATTCAAAATAATTTTAGCATTCAGCGAATGAATAGAAAAAATAGTACAGACACATTTAAGTGAAATTAATTATGAAAACTACGTTACAAGCATAGTTTATCATCATTAATATTGGAGATAGATACAATAACGCACTACATAACTATCCGAAGTGGACACATCAGACATCCATGATAATTGATAGGTGTGCGCACGGGACGAGCCGGAATCTTTTTAGGGGAATAGTACAATTTAAAATTTGTGTAAAATATTATATTTAACTCTATCATTATATTCGTGGAGATCATGAAAATTGTATTTGTCGTAATAGTGAAATAAAATAAAAATATTTGTGTACCACCACATCATTTTTATTGATTTATTTATCTGACTAAAACATTGTGCACAAAATGTTAAAATAATAAATATGTACCTAGTATGACTAAAGAAGTACTAAAGAGTCTATACTCTATAGTATAGACAATGGCCTATCGCCTAAGGGAAATAGGAAAATTAATTTATCAATTATTACATAATTACACATTTATATATTAGATACCTACTAAGTTTATATGTATAGTTATACATAAAAACATGCATTAGGCGTATGTATTAACTATTAATATAATATGTAATTTTATTTCTGACTTCAAAAATATACAAGTACCTATGTATAAAACATTAATGTTGTATGCACATTGCACTTACAACTTGATTCTATTTGTATAGGTAATAGGCTCGACCGGAAAGTCTGTAGATTTTCTGGGGGGGGGGTGTTTATCATAAGCATTGAATATTATATATAATACGTACAAACTATATAACTTTTATTTTAATTAATTAATATGTTTACACTATACATTATATGTTGGTATAGTACTATAGTATGGCCAATAGTTAGTAATAAAAAGAAAATAATAGATTATAAATTAAAATCCGTTCATCGTTTTTGATTAAATGACAATTTTTGTATTACTTTTTCTACTGTTATTTTGATTTCACGATGAATATTTAAAGATGCTAATCCATTTAGTCTTAACTGGCCAATAGAAATATAATATACACTATACTGCAGTGTCCTGTAAGGATTTACCCACTGCGATATCTCCTGAAATAATGGATACATAATTCTGATTTTTTAATAAGTTTCACAAGGACAAGAACTACAAAAATTTCATGTTTTAATTTATTTTAATATTTTGGTAAAAAAGTTAAAACTATATTTTTTTATTTAATTATTTTCAAAAAAAATTGAAGATAGCTATTTTGTAGAGTTCATTTTTCTGAATATATTGACGTTTCAACATGTTAATTACGTACCTATATTAATCTTCTGATTTTTAATATTTTTCTAGTTTCGAGAAAAACTGTGAATTATTTATTTTATAAGTTACATGTTTCAATGTTTGATACAACGATACCACTATCGTATTAAATAATAATAAATATTTATACCATATATTTGTACTCATTTATTTTTTTTGCTGATAGTGAGTACACTGTTTTATCTACATTGCGGTTACAACCATAGACATATATTATAGACATATTATATGTCTATGGTTACAACTGTTGAATGATTTGAATGTTGATTGTATCTATCATGAAATTTAGTATAGATAAAAGATAATAAAAATAATAAAAAATTGTTTTTAATTTTTAACAATATTAATAGCTATTTACTGTATTTTTGTTTGCTTATTAGGTACCTACCGGCTACCCCACTTGGCCACTTGTACTACAAAGAAACATTTAAATGTCAGGTAAAAATAATATTTATATAAATATATTATAGTGTTTTATTATATAAGATGGATTTGATTGATTTGAATAAATTAAATCAATTAGGTACTGAAATATTTTTATAAATAAATAAAATACTGGTAATTTGCAGGAGCCAATCGTAATGATCATTATAGATCCAGTAGGGGATCATCAAAAAATAATAAAATCCCTGATCATTGGATGAATTGCCCTCCTATAGCTATTTCAGGGATAGCTAATGCATTTGTGGCATTCAAAACACCATTAGATTATAAATATGACAATAAAATAGCAATCGATAAGAGATTCAATCCTCAAATGGTAT
Organism: Rhopalosiphum padi; assembly: GCF_020882245.1. Classification (NCBI taxonomy): domain Eukaryota; kingdom Metazoa; phylum Arthropoda; class Insecta; order Hemiptera; family Aphididae; genus Rhopalosiphum; species Rhopalosiphum padi. The sequence continues at coordinate 747,716 of NC_083598.1, read as the reverse complement.
TTAGACATATGTTTTCATATCAGGTATTACTTAACCATAATATAAAATTACATTATTTTAATATCTTATTTAATAACTTACCTATTCATTTTTAATAGAGACAAAAGTTGTTCATGTATTTAAATACAGTGTTAATAAATTATATCTTTATTTTATTGGTTAACTTGCTTAGCAATTTTTAAATAAATATTATTATTAAGATTTGTCCCATTATATTAAATATCTACAGGGACAAATTGGCATATTAGAAAATTCTCTAATAAGTTGGATTGAAATTAAAAATCATTATCTAATGACTAATTCATACATAGAATATTAAATTTTAATGAAAAAAACCACCAATTAGATATTGATGATACAAATATTAACAAAAATTGTTATAAAAAAAAACAATATGGAAAAACTGTTCTGTTTACTCCTTTAATGAAGTATACACTTTATAATTATGCATATCATTAATTAAAATTTGTATAGAAATGTCTTTTTAAGCTATTTTCAACTTGGATAATTCTTTAAACTCTTATTGGAATTGCTTTATTTTTTTATATTACCCTTATTTAAACTTCCTTGCAAAGTATAATAAATTAAATTATAAACTTTTATGTTTATGGCTTTCAATAAATAATACTCAATAATATAGATTCTAATGGAATTATCAAACAATCAAGCAGTAAAAGTATATTGCTTCTCAAAATACATATCTATTAAGTATTGGATATTCTAAAATTAAGCTCTTTTAAATAATCATATTAATTGATTCGTTAGATGTTATGCATTGCATTAGGTACGTATGGAATTATAAGTTGATAATTTATGATTTCATAACTTTTTTGTGCATTTGTTTCTTAGGTAGTATATTACTTTATTAAGGCCAATAGAATAATTGCTCTGGTCCATAATTATCAAGAACTATAGATTTTTTTTTAATAAAAGCTTATTGTGGGCCGCTTAGATATTTATTTTTTTTTGAGACAAAAAATATCTCCAATCTGCCCCTGAATATGTATTTTGCAAAAATTAATATCGGGACTTTAAGTTGGTTAACAGCAGTGGTGTACAACCTGAGGTCATGAATGTTTAGTATGGGTCACCAAAGATTTAACACTAAATAAGACATATTTTAGCTTATTGAATTTGCTCTAAACCATAGTAAATTTTTAATACTAAAAAAATAAGCGATGATGAACTAATAAAGTTTTCATCAAATAAAAATCTATGTAACATATTTATAGACATATATGATAAATTAAATCTGAATAATATCCAAAATTCCAAAAATGTTGTCTCTAATTCTATTAGCTTAATTTATTTTTATAAAACATTTTCTATTAGTCATTACATATAACAAATATCTCCCTAGGTAAAATGTTGAATTTAAGTTGTAGTTTTAAATTTAAAACCTAATGTGGAAACAATTAAGTCAAATATCCAAGCTCAAATCTCTCATTTAAGCTTAAGTATTTTGCAATTTTATTATTTTTTAAATTATAACTGTATGTACTATGTACTTATTATTATTATTATTATTATTTTTTTTTTATTTAAATATTTTAGTTTATTTTTATTATTATGTGTATTATAAGGGAGGGGGTCTCTTCATCAAAAAGTAAATTTTTGGTGGTTACTGTATAAAATAAGATAAAATAGATTGTATGCTACTACACTACAGTTCCACAAAAGATATTTTTATTTAATTTAACCAATTTAAAAAAGTGTTATACTATTATAATTTTAATACATTATATTATGTCAGTCTTGTAAGTACGTAAAATGTTTATAGCAAAGTATTGGTTTATGGATTGATCTTACAAATACTACAAGATACTATAATACATTTGACATACAAAATATGGGATGTGCTTATGAAAAAATACCTTGCGCTGGTCATGGAGATCTTCCTAATCGAGAAATAATTGAATTGTTTTTCAATATTTGTTCAAATTTTCTAGAAAACAATTTTTCACAGTTTATTGGTATAATCAATTGTTTTAATTAATGTAATAATAATTAACTATATAGTTTGAAATCAAATAATTATTTTTTTTAGGTGTTCATTGCACTCATGGTTTTAACCGAACAGGATTTTTTATAGTTTCTTATTTAGTGGAAGTACTAAATTTTGATGTAGCGAGTGCGATACATCATTTTGCAGCAGCTAGGTAATTTAAAATGTATAACTTACAGTGGCATAATAAGGAATTTGGTTTGAGGGGTATAAAATTTTAAATTATATAAAGATAAATTGTATGCATAGGTCATTAAAAATAAATATATGCTTTCGCTTTATGCACAATGTATTCTATATTGGCACCTTTTATTTTTAAATTATAATTATAAAAACAATTTAATTTACAAACTCTTAACAGTTTACATGGAATTTTATGTCCAAAACAAGTAAATAAAATAAAAACTTAATTTAAATTTACATTCAAATTTTCCTATAACTAATGTTTGTATTAATTTTTTTTTTAATATAAAGTTTCTTTTAAGATCAATAAATGTAAAATAGAAAATAGTATTTCCATTAACTAACTTTATTTACTTTTTTAGATTCTGAACGGAGTGATGAATGTATTGATTTTACAATGATGTGTGTTTTTTTTTTTAAATTTTTTATTTTTGTGTTTGTCATCACTTTTTGGAGTAGTAATAATGCTTCGATTTTTGACTTCAGCCCCTCTTTGAAAAGGAAAATTCATCTAGTTGGTACTTTAGGGGTCCAATAGTTTGAAAAGTGTCGGGAAAAACACTGAAAAAATTACGGAAAACCGGACATTTTTACGCATAACCACTTTTTGACAAAATCGATTTTTGATTTTGCTGTAACTCAAAAACGAATCATTGTAAATACTTGAAATTTTCACCAAATGTTTATATTAGCGTTATCTATTTACGATTAAATTTTCAAAATATTTAGAATTTTTTCAAGCTACTTATAGACAATAGAAATTTTTGACTTTTCTAAGTTTTTTTTCTTAAAATGCCGATAAAAAAAATTTGGCTATTCAAAAAATCTTTAAGATTTAATACAAGGTTTATTATAAGTTGAACTTATCGTAGTAAAAAAAAAATCAAAAATCGTTAGTCACAATTTTTGTTTATAACTATTTAAAGTTCAAATGTTTACAAAATATATCAAAATCACGAAAATTTGCAAAGAATTTTGAAGTTGAAAATTCATAAAATTTTTGTGATTTATACTTAAGGTTCAAAAATCCGATACAAGGTTATCCATAAGTTTTCTTTTAAGTAATTGTAAAAAAAATTCTAGCGTCAATATAGAAAACATTTTATGAGCTTAAGAAATTTAATTTTTTATGAAATCGCGTAAAATAACGATATATTACAATTATTTAAATATAGGTATTAAAATGATATATCCTGCTAATTACCATTTTCTGACAAATCATCTCCATTCAGAACCATTTTTTGTATACAATAATATCAGTCGTTGCATTCAAATTTAACACATCCATTATAGTGACCTACTTTCCATCACTACTATACAGCAGAGCGATACCCACTTGCCTACTTTTTTTTTATTGTAACGATCAATGATTCTTCCATTGAAATTTTTTTTTAAATGTGGTAATACTAGACCTTTTTATTAAGTATAATCATGATTTTAAATCATTAAAGTTAGTTATTGAATAAATAATTAGGTACAGTTTCATAAATAATAATTTATACTAAGCATATGAGTTTGTATTATATGTGTAATATTATTATTAGATAAAATATTATGTTGAAAGTTTAAGTTTTAAATTATTTAACAGAATATACTTATAAATAAAAATACAAAATAGCGTCATTAGCAAAAATACCTCTAAGAAAGTTATCTCCTTATCACCACCTTCCTAATAATTATGTCACTGTTTATTTACATATTATTATATTCTGTATAATTATATACTATATTGTTAAATTATAAGTATATATTTTCTGTTTTAGACCTCCTGGTATCTACAGACAAAACTATATAAATGAACTTTACAAACGGTATGGACGGTATTCATATGAAGTACCTATCTTGGCTTCGAAACCTTATTGGATTCATTAATTTTTAAATTGTAAGGCTAAAGGCTTTCTATAATTGGGTAGGTGGTACTCATAAATAAAAAGTTTGAGAACTACTAACCAGTTGTATGCTATTGGAATAATATTGTTGGTGCCTACATTGCTCAAAAATTGTATTATATCTGATTTTACAATTAACACATATGTATTTGTATTTATTAATAAAAATAATATATTTTTGATAAAATACTGTGATATCAATGTAAAAATTAAATACAAATTGAACATTACAATACAATAAGTATTAAATATAAATCTGCAAAAATATATCCATGATTCAATCTTTTTCCATGCAATAAAGAAAACAATATATTAAGTTATAAGTTTTAAAAGCTTAAAAACATATAAAACTTTATAAATTAAAAAAATTTAAACATTTAATTTATAATTAAATACCCAAATACTTGTCAACAGATTTATTATTAGACAACAGATATAATTGATAATATGTACTGGCCCCAAAAATTTCAAATTGAGAAGCAGCCTTAGTCGCTCCGGCCTCTGTTTACCACCAATTCATACCACATAAAAATTTTTTTATATCTTAGCGCTAATGAGTTAAAAGTAGCCTACATACTATGGATTTGATCCAACATAAAAAACAATAATAACACATCAATGTTTATAAAGATATTTTTTTTTTATAAAATATCATTTTTTTTTATTACATTAAATGCAATACACTTCATAATTATTTTTTATACACTTTTTCTTTTCATAACAGTAGTTAACAATGTACAAACATTAATTCCAGCCTTACCATACTTTTGGTTATGAAAGTTATCACAAAATAAAAAAAAATATAATAAAATATTATTATTGAATTATGATACTGGAACACATAAACAATTATCGAACTTGATTAATTAGACTTTTCAATAAATTCAGCAAAAAGCATAGCTAATCGAGTTTCTATAAATAGTTTATGGGTTAAATTGTATACTCATTATGTAATATAATTTAGAATTAGTATAATACATAATAAGTAAACTGTGTATTACACAAAAGACCTTATAAATCGATTATCACTTTTTTTTCATATAAAGTTCATTTTTTTTACATACAACAAAAACGCGTCATTGAAATTTAAAAATATGAAAATTTACCATTACAATATTTGTATAATATATAAACGCTGACGTATTAAAATATAAACTTGATATTGATATTTTGAGAGTTAGATAATACATAGACAACTTTTAATAAATATAATAATAAAATAATAATAATAATAATAATAATAGTAATAGTAATAATAATAATGTAAAAAAAGCAAAATAAATGTACATTTTACAACAAATAATTAAATAAAAGACAGTATAAAGAGTGTAGGATTTTTGCTCACGCAGAAGTATATATTACATATTTATACATGTATATATAACAACTTGAATGTGCATGGTTCCAATCTATACACAAAATAATTTTACAGCATAAAACAATTTTTTTCTTTTTTTCAAGTATAAAATCGGTCAGCGATACACTTCTGTACGGAGGAGTATTTTTTCTTCAAAAATTTCATATTGAACATTATTTACTAATTATTATTGAAAAAAAAAAAAATGTTTAACTTAAATTTAATATTAGGTCAGCAGATGTTAACAACCTAAGACACATCGTTATTAAATTGTCGTGTACCGAAATATTTATTGATCGCTCTGGTTGTGCTAATTGGTAATTATATAATTGCAAAAGGATTAAAGTACAATATTCTATAAATTATAATATATGCATTGTTTCATAGTATCCAAACAACAATAACTTGTATTCTGATTAAACATTTAGTTTTATTATTTCTGATGTGATCAAAAGTTAATGCATATCTGTTGATGATTCAACAATTCGAGTATTCACCAATTCGACGTTATTACTGTCACCATTATCAAAGTCATCTATACTGTTGAAATTGATGGGAACAGAAGTATCATAATCGTCATCATTCCTATATTTTTATTATAATAATTTATAATATGTTTTTAAAATAAAATATAAAAATAGCTTTCTTACTCGGGTACAATGTCTGGTACTACTTGTAAAGGTTCATTCACCAGAGTTGTCATTGTATCAGTAGCATGTTGGATTCCCAATTCGTCTCCTTCATCAGATGAATCTTCTATTTCCTGTGTAGTCAATGTTGGGATTGAAAAATCCTTTTAACACAATATTAAAATGTTATACAAGATTTTTAGTAAAAGCAAAATTTGATTAAATCTATAATATAACAAAAATTAATATCATGTTTTTAATTACTTCAGATGGGCAAAACTCAAATGCTTTTTGTAGGACTTTACGAGCACTGGTTGACCTTTCTAAAAAGAAACTATTAGTGTTTTCATTGGACTGGGGTGTCCAATTATTATATGTATTATACTGGCCTCCAGTCAATGTTTTCTAAAACAACAAAAGTTTAAGTTGAGATAATACTAACAAAAAAAAGTAAAAATATTACTCTATTAAGTTCTTCCTGTAGCCAATCAACTGCTTCCACCCATTTTCTTTTGAGATCTGTGTTTTGTAGTACAACTTTATGTGCCATCGGTATCCTCATGAATAAACCTACTAATCCTTTAATACATTGATATGACCGTCTTTGGTATTGATTTTTGTGACGTAAAATTGTGTCAAGTACACCTTCTCTATCTTCTGAAATAAATTCAGTATTAAAGTATAATTAAAAATAAAATTCAGTGCATTTACCGTTTCCAGTCATGGCGTTTTGAATACGTAAAACTTGCCAAGAATCTTCAATACTTAATATGACGAATAGTAAATCCAAATAAAATTTGAGCTCTTGACAATATGTATACATAATATGCCATAATATTTCAGTTAAAACCATACTACTACTCAGTGGATTTTCCCAACATACAAATTGTAACATTTTCATGCTTTCTTCGTTCATTTGAGAATTGTCAATAAGTTTTTTCAAATAACTAAAAAATATATCATACATTTTACTAATAAATGTTTATTTATAATTGACATATTATGATAATACATACCATATTCGACCAAAAATACTATCTTTAACTTGTTGAGGAACTTTTCTTAGGTATGGTTGACATTCAGCAAATGGATTTGGTAGGAAAGGAGTACCCTATAAAAACGAATAAATTAGATCAGGCCTGTTTAACCTGCAGCAAGCTAATCAATGTTTGAAAATTATATATTAGTTTTCATTGTTTTTAATGTATTAATTTCTTATTAAAACGTTTCAGGAAATTTTGGACCACAATGGTAAAGCGTATCTCAGATTTATCCTGACATAAAAAAAAAGGTTGGAGGTCCCTGAATTAAATTAATAATAAAATGAATAAGTGTGAAATGTATACAATTAAGAGATAACGCTACATTACATATTGCAATGACCACAACTTTTGTCATTATCCTCATTGCCTCTACTGGGCAATATTTATTCATACATTACTAATGTGAGCACAAGTGCCCACCATTTAGTTGATAATTAAAGTTATTGTTAGTTTAAATATGTGTATAATATTACCCAATACAAATGGTTATACTCTGTTCCAAATAAGATGACTTGCATTCGTGCACGGTGGGCGTGGCTAACGAGCTGTATGCCAAGGTTGGTAGGTTGGTAGGATGGTAGACGATTTACTCCGATGTAAACCTAACGTAATACGGTTGTTTGCATATAAGTCATCTTATTTGAAACAGAGTATAAGGTTGGTATGTAGTACATAGGGTAGTGGTGACAAGAATAAATAATCTACTATTCAAGACAAGAACTGTACACAAAGGTAACAAGTTTTTAACGGACCGCAGTCAGGCGACAAATGTTTATTGCTTTTACTAAGTCAACCATCTATATGCCGCTTTCGAAGAATATCATTCCCCTGCGAATAAGTATATGTTAGTAATACTTGCTTAAGCAGCAAATGAGAAATGTAGGATTATAATTTTTTTTTTACAAAAATCATACTTTTGTATTTTAACAGTTATGTTTAAGAAAGATTTTAATATATATATATATATATATTTGATAGTCAGAAGAAATGTATATGTTTTTACTAAGGCTTTTCCTCATGAATTAATACCTCAGTACATTTATGTTTGAAAAACAAAAATTATTACAATTCTAAATGTAGAAAAAATTACGTTTATAATATAATGATTAATGACTATAGATTTTCAAGAATAATAATTTTAGATTTTTTGTTTACATGTACTTACAGGAGCAGAGGATACACATTTTTCTGTACAATCACAACATCGCACTAAAATTGATATCACAGAATGAAGTTTATTGATTTCATTAAATTGATATTTTATGTTTGATCCACCTGGGCCTTCATCAATGGCTACCAAGATAAATATTGCAGCTACGTTTAACTAAAATGAAAATGTATTAATAAATAAAACCATTGTAATTAATTATAAAAATTATATACATACTTTTATAAGTTGTTGTTTTTCTGCCATACCTAAATTACAGTACATGCAGAAAAAAGAAAAATAATGTGGCAAATGTCTATTTGTATGTTCACCCACTTCTTTTTGCAACAGACTTAATACAGCAATAATTAAATGATCACTTAATGAAGCCGTAGTATCTAATAAAGAATCTATACAAATTAAGAAAAGAATATTTTTAGATATTTAAAAAAGTAATATTATATAATATAAATATATTACTAGAAGTTATGGCTGGTATAAGGATAGCATCATCTTGAAGAGAATAGTGAGCCAAGTAAGCAATTAGTTTAATGAAGAATGATCGTACTTCAGAGCTCATACATTGCAACAAATATTCCACAAACCTAAAAATTTGAAAATACAATTAAACATTTGTAAAATTGTAAAAAATATTAAAATGCATTTACTATATTACCTTTGTGGATGATTAAACAAAATGTTTCGAGCAAACCAAGCACGCACAGATGCATAGTTACAGATATGTGATGCTATTAAATCATACCACTCCATGGCGTTTCCTCTCAATGACTTCTTAGTATGCAAACCGACATAAAATAGAAACTTACTCACTAACTGAGTAGACAACAAAGATAATTCTTCTTGATCGGTAGCCTAAAAAATAAAATTAATAGTTATATGACAAGTCTTTACATACTCACAAGATATTTATGTTTACTTACAATTTGTATTTGTTGTAAATCATTGGATGAAGCAACTATGTTAGGGGCATTAATTGTGGCAATGTTACGAATAAATTTAAAATATTCTTCAGTATACTGACTGCGAGTGTGTAAAAAACGTATATTCTGTTGTTGAACACTACGTTTAATATATGAAGGCATTTTAATACAACCGTTACTTGAACGTCGATCACCTATATAATAATAAATAAAAGATAATATTTGATACCACCCAAATTATTTTGGTTTTGATTATTTTTTTTTAACTTACTTAGACTAAGTTTTCTTATTCCATTAACTAACAATTCTGTGTTAGAATCTACTTTAGTATAAAATAACATATAAGCATTCCACCATCTTTTTTGCCTTCGATAACTGGTTCTTTTTAATGCATGGTCAAAAACCTAAAATAAGTAATTAAATATTTACTAAATATTGAGGAATTTAAAACAAAAATTTACTTCGCCCATATAATCTCCACCAAAACACTGAGTTTTCATTTCTTCATCTTCGTCCATTTTACATTCAGTTACATCCCCATCATCAAATTTGTACCATTTAGATAAACCTTCAGCACTTCTAAGATATGCATAAGAAAAATTGTATTATTATTTAGAAGTTAATAATAATTTTAGTATAACAAATTCATTAAATTGATGGTTAACATATTACACATATATTCTGATCTCATGAACAGACATTAAAATAAGTTAAATGGTTTTCTTCTTTTAAATATTCATTAAATAATTGAGTAAAAAGAAACAATATAAAAAGAGTATTATTTACCAAAAAAAAAAAAAAAAAAAATGCTTAAAATTTGTTCAAGAACTTTCTGTTTAAAATAGAGAACAAAGAAAATTAGTTTTTTAAACATTCTTTACCACAATTAATTTATGTGCTTATTCTTCATTATTAATGTACTAATGTATATTTTATACAATCATGGGTTGTTAGGTTTAATTTTGTTAAATAAATTATTAATATGTACCTGTCTTGAATATAAGAATAATAATGTCCTCCACTTGCTTGACCACTGTGGACAACTATACCAGTCAATTGATACTTGGTATGATTTTCATTTTGTGACTCATCATAATCACAATCAATTATTTCGCCTTCAATTTTGGCTAGTCCTGAAACTATAATAGGTAAAAATTACATCAACAATTAATTGCTAAGGTTTTTACTTTTTACAAAACAAACATTAAAATCACTATCATTTAAATTAAATACCTGTATATGGTTCCATGTCTAGGTTTCTTGGAAATTCAAAATAATCATTAAATTTTATGGCACATACTCGCTCAAAATCATACTCAAATCTTTTAAGTTGAATAGCTAAAATAGGTGGTAACTTTTTAACACATAATCTCTTAACAGTAACAACCTATTAAGAATGATCATATATTCAATTAGCAATAATTAAAAAGTTTTAACTTTTATTTGGTCTAACCTTTTTATTGCATTTATCACAATGGTAAGCATCAGCTCCTTCCAATAGTTCTCCCTTAACATATTGTTCTAGAGAGTCAGTTAAATTCGAGTGATTTCTTATATCTACACTGATAACACTGAATGGTTCTTCTTTAGAATACCTTATAATAAAATAATCAACAGTAATTTAATACAATAAATTAACAGATATATTATAACAATTTAATACCTATGTGGACAACCCTGACATATTTTTTGGTCTGAATAAGAACCTCCGAGAGTTTTACTCATAATTTGGTCTTGTGATAATGCTTTTAGAGCTTCATCTAAGCTTTCTACAAGGCTCATAAAAAACTCAACAGCATCTTGTTGTTCTCTAAGATTTACTGGTTCGCCTTGTAATCTATTGAAACAATAATATGAATACATAGTATAATATTTTTAAGATTTATAATTACTTGAAATGTTTCCATAATCCTCTGGGTACATAATATTGAACCTTGCTGAATGCTAGGTGTCCAAATATAGCTTGAACTTGTTTTAATATACCAACATTGTATTCTTTTCTTGATTGATCAAATTTATTGCGATCTTCAGTAATATCCATTTGAGTCTATAGAAAATAAAACCAACGAATAAAATTATTCCATATATATTAAGATGTGATACTAAAGGATCAGTACGCAACAGCTATTGTATTTCCAATTTTTAATAATTATAATAATCATAATATTATATTATCTAATATTTCGAATATTAGTAAAATAAATATAAATCATTTAGATTTATTAATTAAAACTGAAGATTAGCATTCTTGTTTTGATTCTTTAAATGTAGACATTATGGTTGATATTAATTGTTTTTATATTTTTAATAGCAAAATGGAAGAATTTATTAAATATTCATCTATCTTTATTGATAAAATTAAATCAAAAACATTGTTAAATCTAAAAGCATAGATTACATCAGGCATTATTACTTCTATTAGAAACAGAGAAAAACTTTTTTCTAAGCTAACACATAGGCTCTTTGATTTAAAATTTAAGAAATTCTACAAATGAAATAGGAATATGTTAAACTATTTGATAAAAGAAATCAAAACAAATATACTATTAAAATAAATTAAAACAATATAAATCTGAAATGTTATTAATGAGATCATAGGTAAACCGAGCAAACAAATGAATAAAATAAATAAGATTACAAATAAAGATATTATTATTGAATCTAAAACTGAAATTTGTAATTAACTTAATGACTTTGTAAACGTAGAAAATAATTTAGAAATAAAACATATAAATTTTGATTTAGTTTATTTCAATAATAAAAATCAGAGCAATGGCAGTATTTTTCTTAATCCAAATAGTAGTAAAGAGATTAGTGAGTTTATAGATAAGATTAAAAATTATAATTATTTTTATGAATATGGTTTAACAAATTTCATTCTTAAGATGATATATTGATGTTAATTATAAAGTGATGGGTATTTTTTTAAAATGCAAAAAGTCTTTGATTGCGTAAATCATGAGATATAACTAAAAAAACCTAGAATATTCAGGTATTTGTGGAGTTGCTAATAAAACCTATTAAAATCTTTCTTAAGTGAAAGAACTCAAATAATTAAAGTAAATTACTGTTATAGTAAAGTTAGAGGCATAACTTGTGAAGTTCCGCAGGGAACAATCTTAGACCCCCTGTTATTTTTCTTTTTTATAAATGATTTATTAAATAAAAATATAAATAGTATTATAGAGTTAATATGTTTTGCGGATGATACGGCTATATTAATATTTGAACCAACAGTCGATAGCTTGTACCATGAAGCAAATAAGATTTTAAATAATGTGTATGCTTGGTTTTGTATGAATATAAGTTAAAGTTAAATTTATTTGTTTTAATTTGCCTGTTAATAATGTTTTAAATGGATATCATTTGATTGTACATTCTCTAAAATTAATCCTAATTTAAATAGATGTGATTCAAAATGTGTTTGTTAAAACAATTGTTAAAATAACAAATATGCAATAAAACTAATACCTCATTATCATTTTTTTCATCAACATTAAAGTCATCATTTGCATCAATGGCAGCACCATGTGCTGATAATATACCTAATCGTATAGGAAGTACCATGTACAACTGTTGCAGTACAGAATTCATGTAACAAGTGGCACCAGCATTTTTAAGCCCAACAAAACCACGAGCTGTTCTTGCACCCATCATAGGCAGATAATCCCATTCAACCAAAGGATCTTCACGTTCTAAATGAATAAAATAACAATTTACAGAATCTATTTTCATACTTGGTATTAGTAAAATTACCTGAATAAAAGTATTGAGTAAGCATTTCAACAGTCAACTTCAAATTTGCTACACAGCCAATGCATAGTGATATAATAAGATCAAAAGCTGCATTAGTAGAATTTGGAGATTTACAAACAGGTGTAACTTCAATATCAATAAAATCAATAGCTTGATGTTTGCTCATATCTTCCATTAACTTGGATGCAGGAAAAATAAAATCCTCAAGTAATTCTTTGATTAACATTATCCCAGTAGTTTCATTGGAACCAATTTCATCACGCTTTTCAATACTTATCATTTGGACTAATTCTTTGGTTATATTTAGGTGACCTTCAAGAATCACTTCTTCCATTCCTGAGTCACCATCAGTTTTTATTTTCTCTCTTATATTTTTTAACCATTTAATTTCATTATTTAATAATTCTTCAAAATCTGGCACAGGAATTTTTTCATGACTAGCATAATTTAATAGGTAAGTTAAAACCTTTAAAGAAAATAAATAAAAATATTTGAATTATAAATACATTTAGATATATCACAGTAACTTACATGAAAATACTCATACGAGTTTTGAGCAAATTTCAGTACAGTACCATTAAGAACAGAAAACATTAATGAAATAGTTGATAACAATGGTTCGGCACTCCAACTAAACTTAACTATCAATAGAAATTGTTCAGCAGCAGAACAACGAACTTGTCTAAAAATACAAAAATAATATTATTGTATTTAACATCTTAAAAAATAAAATGTAAGTAATTCACAATTTTCTAAACAAATTCAAATTAAATACCTGTTATTAGCCAATAAAATTAAATCAATAAGAAATATTTGCCAATCTTTTTTCTCCATTAACTGACTTAAATAATTTGGCTTCAGAAATAGACAAAGAGTCAATACTTCTAATGATTCTTTGCAAACTGAAATACAATTAACATTAATTTATAATAAAATTAATCATTATAATTTTTCAAGTGCATACCACATATATCTTCCATTTCTAAAGATTTTCCATTTAAATTAACATGCAAATCTGCATTGTTTAATTTACCATCAAACATGTGTTGATTAGCACCAGCCATTGCCCATGCTAACTGAATAGTAGTCCAGATCATATCCAGATTAGGCATAAATTTTGATAAAGACTTGTTAATAGCTATTATAGAGTCTTCTAATGTGTCACAACCAGTGGCAATTTTATCAATGAACTTTCGTGCTAGCTTAGAAGTAACACTTCGTAACATATACTCTAGATTGGGATTAGGTACCAAAGCAAATGCTTCTTTCATTAATGCCAAAGTATCATCACATTGGTCAACTACATCTACTCCCTTGTATAAACAACATTCGTTATCATTTGATGTTCCCATTACTAATCCAGACGATTGACATAATTGTGTTATAACTTGTCCCATTACACATAATACAAGTCTACAGATCTTTAGCACAACCAAATAAATAGATCTAAATAAAATTAATTTAAGTTTAGTTTAAGATAATCAAATTTTAAATGTATTAAATTTAATCAATAGTTGTTAAGTCTTACCTTTTAGTAGTTTGATCATTTTCTAAGATAAATTTATTTGATACTAACATTTGAATAATTTCTGGGGCATGACTACTTGTTATAAAATGGGTTTGAAATTCAAGAGTTTTATCTGCCATTGGATCAATGGCAGGTAACAACATAGAATATAGTACCTAGAAGTATAAGTTTAGTTATAAAATAATGTATTTTAGTATTTTACATATATTTATCAATATTTAGAACTTGCCTCTAAATTGTATAAATTTTGAGAAGAGGAATTAGTAAAGTATATACTATCTATATTTAAATTTCCTTCAACAAGTTCTGATCGATAAGTAAAAAATCTCTAAAATAAATAAAAATAAAATAAATATTTTATTAAACATTTACAATAAATTCACTAAGTATGTATATACGAGAACAAAAATATTTTAAATTTTCCATTTTTTTTTTAATTAATAATTTTTGAACACTGTTAAGTTATCAAGCACATGTAAATTATTTTAATATTTATATTATGGGGACATAATACAGATATGCATTGTTTCTGTCTTAATAACATACAAAATAGAAAATTGTATGTTAAGGAGAATCATTTTTACATAATTGTTTAATATCGTGAATTGACCTACATAGATAAAAATTTTTAATCTAGGGTACCTCAAAAAGTTTTTTTTAAATTTTTAAGCATTTTAAAATACACGTATTAAAAATAACAGAATATTCTTTTAAATATTACATTTTTCTATGTTATTCATTAGTAAGATGAAGATAACACATGTAAATATAATATCCTTTTAAGAAATTTATTTTGTATTAAATGTAAAATACTATAATGCTGCAACATTCAGAAATGTGCCAATTTAAAAAATGAAAACTATTTAATTTTATACTTGATAATGTAACAATGTGAATTATTGAACCACAAGAGGACGCTGCATCC
Organism: Rhopalosiphum padi; assembly: GCF_020882245.1. Classification (NCBI taxonomy): domain Eukaryota; kingdom Metazoa; phylum Arthropoda; class Insecta; order Hemiptera; family Aphididae; genus Rhopalosiphum; species Rhopalosiphum padi. The sequence goes on along the minus strand of NC_083598.1, from coordinate 732,313 downwards.
GCATCAGGGTCTCCATCCTACAAATAGATAACATCACAAATTGCCAATTGGACATTCTGAACAATCCATTTAATTCATGTATAGTTAAAATTACAGTGAATTTACTTATTATCAAATTTATTAAAGTAAGAATATTATATAGTAAACGTCAGGTTTTTTTTATACTTTAATTTTAAAGCAAGTTTTTAAAATTTTAAAATAGACATGAAAAAAAAATCTATGAGATACTCTAGATAATATTATTACATTAAAATTTGATAATACTATAATAAGTTCACTGTAATATTAAGCATAAAGGAGTTAAATTGGTTTTTTAGAACATATAATTGTTGTTATGTGTTTGAAAGACAGAGACTACAAATAAATGCCTTGATAAGTGAACATTAATTATATACATATTTGAAATTAACAGTACCTTTATTTTTTTGACAGTGGATTCTGCAGGGGGAATTAATTTTAAAATACAACGAGCAGCTTCTCGAAGTTGTTGATTTTCAATTTCAATACCCTTGTCTGATACTTGTAGAAAGAAATGTACATATTTCGGATTTTCAGAAATAATCTATAAATTATATTTATATATTTAATGTTAATTGTGATCTTACAAATAAATTAATGATATATACCACAGTAGGTAAACAGTTTTCTGCATCCATATTTAAGCTAAAATCATACAGTGGCTGGTTATTAGTGATAGAGCTATCCGAACTACTATCTGGCGAACTGGCTAAATTTGTATTAGCAGTTACTAGTCTAGCATTAAGGTACTGAAAAGAAATAAATGGTTAAATAAATAAATTATAAATTAATCTAAAAATATTACCAATTTATCTCTGAAAGGGAGTTCACCAAGAAGTTTGTTGTCGTCTAAAGTAGTGGTGAGGTCAATACTACTACCAGGGAATATATCTAATTTGATGTTTAAAGAACCAGCTATAGCAGTAATTGTTCCACTATTCCTTAACCTTTTTAATAATTGTCGCCGTACACATGAAATATTATCGTTACTATGCATGACAAGCTCATGATCATCAACTAAAGAGCGATTAGCATTTGTTAAACGAACAATTACGGTTATATGTTTTCCTCTACAAGCTCTATAAAAATATTTAATTTAATTAGTAATTTAATAAATTAATGATATATAAAAGAAATATATACCTATGTAATGGCAACAAAGAACGATCTCCATTAAAAGAAGCATCACATTCTCCTAAATACTCATACAACACTTTCATAACCCTGATCATTTTAGTGACTTCTATATTTCTTTCAATAACATCATCATTGTTCATTAAAGGTTTTGATAGTATGCTAACTGTATCATAATGAGCACGCAATCTTTCTAAACATTCAGCCACAAATGTTTGGTGAAATTCAAGCGGATTGGCTTGCAGTCTAGGAGCCAGATTTGTATTAACTTCTTTAAGCAAATTAATTGCATGTGCAGCAATGTCTTCGGTACAATTAGTTACTACTTTCCATAAATAATCCACACCAATTAAATCTATATTTTCCATCTGATAACAACGTCGTTTTTTAAGTAATTTTCCTTCTTTTACATTGACAGCTTTGAAAAATCGTTCAAAACATCTAGAAAATAGTTAGATAAATTTTTAATTAGTGATAAAATATGTATAATACATATTATGTATGAAAAATATTTGCACAAGGTCTTAGTTTTAACTTAAAATGGGCATCATTAAGTACATAATAAACAAATTATACTTTGCAATATAAATAGACACAGATACACTACCATTATTATTGGCATTAATGATAAGATGTCAATTATTATAAATAACAAACAATATAAGAAGACTTAAAATCATTTTAATCGATACATGAAATAGTTTAAAGTACAATTTAAAATTTCATATAAATAAATTGAAATAAATGTATATTGAAAAAGTTGTTATTACTTTTATTGGAATTAAATTGGGAATAAAAAGTTAGATTTCCATGTACAACTAAAATTATAAGATAATATGATTAATTTTACATACTTTATTCCATTTTCAGTAAGTAATGTTGGATCAAGCTGTAGGAGGTTATTAATAAAAAATTTTGTATTTATTGAGGGGTCAATGTCAGGTTCCTCGCCCATTAATTTAGAAAACCAACGAAAACAAGCTTCACGATCTGCTAAGAACACAGCTTTTTCAGCCAATGATATCCAAACTTGATGTGCTTGTTCTGCACACAACCAAAGATTTCCATCCTTAAACATTAAATAATGATAATGCGTTTTCAAAATATTTTATATGTATTACTAAGTATTCATTAGAACATACCTTTAAACAAAATTTTAAGAAATACAATCTTTCTTGAACCTGTTGTAAATGACAATAGCGCCCATCAGGATAATATTTTGCAGGATCAAGATTAGGGTTTTCTAAAATAAATTTGATTATGGTAAAATAAGAAACTTATAATACAATTTTTAATTAATTTACCTTGTGCAACTTTTCTTACATCATCCATATATTTAGATAAATTATCTGTGACCAACGACACTAAAGTATGTTGATTTTGAAGGCGTGCAATGATTTCCTGTCTGCAAATGTTTAAAGAGTAAACATTAAGAATTATAGATACCTATTATTAAATATAATATATTTTGTTTTGGACACTATTCATTGTTATCTTGATTGCATGATATGCCTGACCAATGTACACATTTTAGTTCAAAACTTCATATTTGAACACAGTATTTATATATTTACTTTATTAATACTACTGTACTTTTGAATTTTGCATGTTATGTAATAAAATATAATGTATTACATATATTTTAAAAATATACTTTTATAACTCACCGATACAAAGTATGAGCTTGAGCTTGATGATGAGCTCCCACTGGAGAGGAATCATATAACATACATATATCTCTCATATGTTTTAAAACTGGAAGTACCCATGAACTATTACTTTTAAGTTCATCGACACATTTGTCGAGCCAAGCAGTTTTTTGTGCATCTCGGTCCTAATTAATAATAACATTAAAATAAACCATACAACATTATATTATAGAAAAAGTATTATTACTTGTGCACAGCTATAATCTAGAATTTTTACATGAGCAGACAGTGCTTGATCTATTATCTCAGTTGAAACATCTTCTCCATGAGCCAAATTCCAAAACAACATTAATACCTACATATTTTTTAATAATTAATTCTAATAAAATGTATGCTATTTTAAATAATAAATTTAAATTACTTTATGAGCCATAACACCATCCTTATCATCTTCAGCTAATCGTCTTATTAGTTCCAATAATTTTTCTCTTTGTTTTTTATTAGCATTAGTCCAATTAGCCTATAATGTTTAATAATTTAGTATTCCCTTCATAGTATTACATATTAATCATATTATTTATTACATGAAAACATTCAAATAAATGATCTAGTTGTTCTGGTGAAAAATCCCAAGCAAGCTTTGCTAGTAAGTCATGGACATTCTTTACAATAGCATCATGTTTCCCTGCTTGAGCTGCCCATAATGCATCCAAGTCACTCAATGATAACGCTTGTTCTTTAATCACAAAACGAATAATTTTTTCAAGTTTCTCTACATATTGAGGCTGATGTAGAGAATCTCGAAGAACTATCTCTAGTACATTATTTTCTTTGATCCATTTCTATAAATATGTGAAAAAAATTAGTTTACAGTAGAGGTATATTGTATTATTATTTTAATATTAGGTAAATATATATATATTAGACATATTCAAGAAGACTCACAGCCATTTTTTCTGGATTTAAATATTCTTCATCATGATCTATATGTCTATGAGGAGTGTATGTGACATTGGTAATAACTTTATTAACTTCATTTAAGGCGTTCATTTTACCATTGAAAGATGATATTTGTAATAATCTATAGTTGAACATGAATATAAAATAGAAAACACATAATATTAATGATAATAATTAAATATCTATATATAAATTACCTAAGTAACATTTTAAGTCTAAATATTTCTAATTGTTTGATTAAATCATCCTGTTTTGGTATTTTCACAGCAAGCTGCTTACAAGCCTTAATTATTGAAGAAATAGCATCATTCTTTCCTTCATTTTTGGTTTCTTTTTTTAATTCGTCGTCAGTCAGTACATCCAATAAACCAGGTATCTTTTCCTTTAAATTTAGAACAAAATAATTTATTATCATGTTACAAATATTTGAAAAATGTACATACCACAATAGGCATCAAGTGTTTAAGAATTGTTGATTCAGTTAAAAGTTCAGAACAACTACCGAATGGTTTAATTAGACCAGAGATAATTGATATAGTGAGAGTTTTATTAGATTCAAATCGTCCAGATAATTTTTGAAAACCGCCCAACACTCCAAATCTAAAAAATTGTACAATGAAAGATTTATATTTTAAAATTATCAACTTTTCATTTGTCACATACTTATTTAACAGATCAACAAGCCAGCCTTTAGGAGCTCTGGAATCAGGGGGAGTTCTTGCAAATAAATCAAATTCGTTTGTGTCGATTTCTGGTATATAATCTGAATGTTTAGTGCAGTTGAATAGATGAAATCTGTTGGTAAATAAAGATTTGGTAAAAAAATCAATAATAGTTAAAAAGATAATAATTACTTATTTAAAGGATTAAACAACATCCCCAACATCTCTAAAAATGGAAAGTTGTCATCGTCAAGTTTGAGCACCAACAGTTCTACTAACTTCATACAATTATTCATGATATATTGTTGAATGTTTACTTTCCAGCTGTTAACAGCATCATCAGTTAATATTCGTGTAAATGATAACACCATAGCATCACGAAAAAACTTTTGGCATCCTTCATTGTTGACGTCTAATCCTTTTTTACAAAATGCAATCGAAACATTCAACAACGATACTAGTTCTTGATCAGGTAATACTGGTACAATCCAACGTTGGCTATGTATTTTTTCCTCCAGATTAACTAGTTTAATAATGGGGAATACCAGTTCTTCTTCTTCTTCCTCCATCTCGTCTTCTTTAAGGGTTTCTTCTTCTTTGGTTTCCACATCATTTTCAACAATGTCATCAGCTGATATTGTCTCTTCAATAGTCTGTTCAGCCACTTGATGTGACTCGATGGCTTGGGGTGGCAAAATGTTGATATTTGACAGAACACTATGGATTTGTGTATTTTGCTGAGGTACATTCTATAGAGGAAGGAAAAAATTATTATAATGTCTCAGAACATGAGATATGTCAGAGCATAATTGAACGGCAAGATATTGTAATAAGACTCACTTGAACATTTGTTTGGTTATCGGCCGAATCCAATCCGACGGTTTGTCCACGAGTAGCAATAGTCATCCTGAAACACAAGATGTATTTTTTGTACAACGACGATACTCCGCCGCTTCAGCACCAGATATGCCAAAATAAGAGGGTTATTGTACTAATGTCAAGTGGGCATAATATAGACCAAAATGTATTAGTCGAAGCGACCAGTCACCGTACTAGTGTGATTGTATACAATTTTACGGCGACAGACGCAACCAGCACTCAGGTATTCTCCAATATCCCATCGCTACCACTAGTTGATAGATATGGTGTCATGTCAATCATATAATTATCATACTCACGGGATGGCGTTGAAGACGTCCGGAGTCCGACGGCTGTATTATACATGCGCAGCCGCAGGTAGGCCGACGGAGTTGTTTATGTTTCTGTTCTGTTGGATATTCCGGCGAGAAGGCGAACTGGCGCGTGTGTATGGCGCAGAGCAAGCAGTAACAATGACATGGACGACGAACACGGTAGCCGGGGGGGCGCGGCGTACGTTTATTTTTCCGATCGCGCACGTTTAGGGGTACGTTACCGGTGGTGAGCGGCAAAAACTACATACGTGCCAATGATTAAAAACCACAACGGCTACGTTTGGTGTCAGTAATCGGTGTAAGGCGATTACGATAATACGAAAAAGAGTAGGTAGGTATAAAAATAACAATACAGTACCGGGTCTCGAAAACGCGGCGCGATGTAAGCGGTGTCTGAGGTTTGATTCGTTTTTACTATAGTTTATTAAATATTAATATATAAAATTTTAGCGATACGCGTTCACGACGGTGCGACGGCACAGCGGCTGTGGTCGTAGATATAGAATAACAGCATTGGGTTGTGTTTCGTTTTAATGTTTTTGCGAACGAATATCGGTACGAAATAAAAATCGTATCTCCGGGTAGATCGAGAGGGGGTGTACAGACTACGGACAGCGCGTCGGCGCGACGAAGATCGCTCGACGGGACGGGGTGGCGGTGTGTGAGCGAGACAGTTGACCGAACGGAAGATAGAAAATCAAACACAAAAACAACTTGGCCGAACAGCTGATCGATGCCAAAGACCTTACACAACAACGCCGACAGTGATAAAAAAATCTGTAAGTTATCCTTATCTAGTGTTAGATTTATTATTAAAATCCTATTACAGTATTACTATTTACTCATGAACTAAGATGAAAGATATTTAAAGTATATCGTATATAATATTATTATATCGTGGACCCGAGCTATTTCTTGTCTTATTAGCTCATTACCAAAATGGTGAATATTACCAAGTTAGTTTAAATGCTTAAAATGATTTTTTTAGTTAATTTCAAGTATTTTACATTTGTTAATACTATCTTAGAGCTTCGACTAGTTAGTCCACGTGTTAAGTTCCTAATAATCCTAGCTTAATCCTTATCCCATAACTATTAATTAATAATAAGACTAAAGTAAATAATATTTTCTCTGCATCGGGTTTATAGTCTACACAATTGACATAAGTTTAGTTAATAGTTTCCGGTTGTCAACCAAAATCGAAATATATAAAAATAAAATATAATATTTTAGGAATAGAGAAAATCTACGTCAACAATTCTAGAAAATCCTCTAATATGAGTTGAGCGGTAATGTTTTCTATACAAAAATTTTTAAAAAAAATGTACCTTTTAATTAAAATATATCAGCTTAAAGTTCAATCGCCGGCTAAATTTTTAAAATTGTTCATGTTAATCTTTCTGTTATCATAAACACTAGAGTATTATATGGTTAACGGTTATAAATGGTATCTTACAATAATTTAATACCTTCTGTGCATAGATATTTGGAGTTAAACTAAATACGAATAATTTTTTTTTGAAAATGGACGAAAATCGAAGACCTCCCTGTGATAGTGTGATGGAAACACCGCATCATCGCGAATATTTCGATGGTTTTCCTTTTTCAGTCGTCGTCGACCGACCAGTCGAAATGAAAAATATTATAGGATCAATTTTTCCGATTTTGAATAAGTCAGTGAGGTATGGATACCTACAGTCTCATACGCTAAACAATTTGACTGTTCAATTTTTAAGTGTTAAGTGCTGACTGTAGAACAAACCGACTAAATGGCAAACGCCCTAAACTGCAATCTGCCTCTGCAGCTTCCAGCCGATTCTTAGCATAAAACGCCGAGAGGGTTTGGGACGTTTGGGTTGTGGCCGTTGTGTGCTGTAGGCAGTACGCACGAATGCACGATTAAAGATATTATCTTTAATCGTGGCTGTAGGTAATAATAGGCAAGATTGTGATGCAGTGGCCAGTGGCGCAGTCCAAAGACTTTGTAAATTGGTCGCGCCGCTAGTCCTGATAACACGTCGTATAGAGTGCCGACGACAATAATTTTTTATATTATTGTGTATGGCTATGTGTTTTACGCGATAAATATATATAAATTATCATTTTATTAAATATACATATTTTATCATAATAGTATAATACTTACTAAAATTCAATTCTAATATTCCAATCTAATGTTGACATGTTTTATTTTACTCTACTGTTGACTTCTATTCCATAATAATAATAACAATAATAATTGTACTATAATTTAATAGAGGCTGATCAGATCAACAAACGATTTTGCCGTCGCGACTTAATTTTCCTACTCAGCGTGTTTCCGATTAATGGTAAGTTTCTGTTCACCAAATTTTTATGATGGATTATGTTTTGATTCCGAATTCATAATTATATTTAAAAGCTCTCAAGGGTAGGTACTGCATTTGCGTTTAGAATTTTAAAACAACTTTAATGAGATTGTAAAAATTTAGTTATTTAAGCCATAGATTTTTGAAAATCAAACTGGAATGTAATATAATATTATGTATTTATATGCCACCATGCCAGTGTTTGAATTATATGTAATTATGTAGGTAAAATAATTGATTTTAAAGGTAGGTACTTCTTATAATATATTATACAAACTACAAAGCATTATACTGTGAACATTACTATGTAAGTTATTGGTCTCTGTACATTTATCGTTATAATTTATTTTTTATTATAATGTTTCTAAATTAAGCAACAAAAGGTTTGTTAATATGTTTAATAATCCTTAATGAATATTTATATAATATTAAATTAGTATAAATTATGGCACCTACCTGAAGAAGTTAAAATATATATTGAATAGCTGACAAGTATAGATCATATACTGTTTTAACAACTTAAAATAACCCAAATTGAAACTTTTAATAATATTATAGAATCAAACTTGAATTTTATTTGTTATCTAATATTTATAAAAAAATTGTTTTTATTTTGGTAATTATTAATTTCCTTTATAATATAATAATATTATTAATTATTATTCTTATTTTAATGTCGAATATGATCTATTTAGAACCATCACTGCTTCCAAGAGACTTTCTTAATGAGCGAACCCTCTACTTTCCAGATGTGTCCTGGCCAAATATCATAGACTCAGCTTATTGTACAGCAGCTGTAGCAGATCTTTATTGGTTCTTTTTAGGAAATTATCTATGTTATTATTGTATATTGGTATATATATTTTCCTTGATATTTTTTGCTCAAAACTAGTTCTTCTTCATATTCCCGAGTGCTAAACTATATTCCACATTCATACCATTATGGGTCTCGTGTATAATATATAGTATATGACCCATTGTACATCTGTTTAATAATTTGGAGGAAAACATTTCTTTCATTGTCAAATAACACCTGTTAGGCGTATTCAGTCTCATATTTTTTCTCTATGCATTGGTCTTTTTTTTTTCGTTAATATTCACTCCCAAGTACTTTAGGTTCCTTGCTTTCTCATTAATATTGTATTTAGATTTTCCTATTAAAATAATATCATCTGTATAGAAAAGCAGGGTCCTATTGTTTCCATTTCTTTGAAGTCTGGTATACCTTGGCTCTAGCTATTTTTTCCATGTTAAGTATGTACCTAATATTATAGATTTAAAAAATTATTTAATTTTTTGAAATATGATAGGTATTAGTTTTAAATGTTTCAATATTTAACAAACTTTCTTATTGTTGTTATTACTTTCATTTCACCAATCAAAATATTCTTTAAAAAAAATAATTGTTCTTTATTACAAGTATTATATTACTATAAGTTAGATATAAGTAAACCCAATACTTTAGGAACCATTGAAAAACAATATTTACTGTTGTAATGAGTAATTAAACAATATAATATGTACAAATAATTCCAACTGTTTTATAGACAATTTGGTTACTTTATACTTTATTTACTTATATTACCTATAGATTCTACTGCATACATTTCAAAATTGTTGTTTAAGTATCTAATAAATATTAACATTTATTGGAATTAACATATTTATTTATGTATGCAATTTATCAGGACTGAAAACTGATTTTTGGAAATTGTTTTATAACAAGCCTGGTAAAACCTTTATTTTTCATACTTTTCTATCACCGTAACCTGAACCAAAAACCGTTTAAATCAATTTAATAGCTCTTAGTTTTAGCCTCGGTTATGATACTAGATAATAATAAAAAAAATAATCAAGATTTTATCTGGATAATTATTATAAACTAATTTCAAAAAAATGTTTTAAGTCCTGTAATTTATTAATTAAAAAAAAAATTTATTTCAGGTTATAATTTTTCATTGAAATTTCAATGTATCCGTCTAATGGTGTTTGCTGTGGTTATTTTATTTGTCTGTCTGGCGTATGGGAACTCAGTCAGGTTTCAGGACACTGATATTCATTCTGAAGACTTATCCAAAACAGTTAATGACTATCTTCTTTGCCGGCATTGCGGTACAGATATTTCACCATTATCATCACTTATATCCATTGACAGTCCAGCTGCTTCAGATAGTCGTGTATCTCAATTGTTTGGTTTGAAAAATGTCAAAGTCCAAACTGTAAAGAATTCATTGCACTCACAATTTGAAATTCTTACATTATCTAAAACTTTGTGTGTTGGAAAAGGCAATGTAAGTAAAATTGTTAGACTTATTCACCGACTTACTTTGAAATAATATTTTAATTAAAAAATATGCAATAAATAATAGTGTATTTTTTTTGTTTGATAGTGGCAGACTGAAGATTCGTGGTTTCCTGGTTACGTTTGGAAAGTTTGTGTGTGTGCTAAATGTGGACGTCATATTGGATGGTAAGTTTAGAGAGTGTATACTCTGTCCAGAAAAAGAATATGCCAGCTCTGCATATCCCTACTTGACACCTTGCCATCAAAATCAGTTCTACTTTGGTAAGGTATTGTGTAGGGATACATAGAACTGGTATGTTCTTTTATTGTACAGATTATGTATCTAAACTAGAAGTCGTGGTTGTGAACGGGTATTACTGGTATTAGAACAGCGGTCCTTAACCTTTGTGTAGTGGCGACCCAAGATATTTACCAAATTGTTCATGCGACCTTTTTATAAATAATGTTCAATGGCGGAATAAAAAATAACTATTTGGGTACTCTTAATTTAATAAATTTTTTTACTCATATTACTTGTACTAATAACAGGTCATAATATTAATTACATTATATTTAAAAATAAACATTTCTTTTAATAATTGTATTATACATATTTTTTTAAATAATTTTTAATTTAAATATTTTTTTTAAATACCAATGTTTTTAAGTTTAGCCGACCCATTTAAAATTATTGGCAACCCAAAATTGGGTCTCGACCCTATGGTTAAGAATTGCTGTATTAGAGTACACGGTGCCCGGGTATGCGAGTAAAAAATATATTAAAGCCCGTGTATATTGTAATTTAGAATCCAGATATACTTAAAATAAAAATATTCATAATATAATGTTCATATCGATTTGTCTAAATATTGTCTCAAATAATTTAAACATTTAAATTTACAACACTTTTTTTTTTGAAAATCGAATACAAAATCTTATAACAATAAAATATTATTATTATTATTATTATTATATTTTGTATTATTTATTATATTTACTTTTCATTATTTAAATATATGAGTATTCAAGTTCAAGCTCACGGGTATTTTTAAATACACAGGTATACACGGGTATTTTTATTACATGGGCTTTAAACCCGTTATAGGGAAAAACACGGGTACCCGTGTAGTTTATTACACGTGTAACCGCGACCTCTAATCTAAACATTAAATTTATATATTTTTACTAATAAAAATTTCAAGATTTTTATTGTTTATAAATTATTTTAAAATAGTTATTATCAGTGCTCAAAACTTTATGTATATTGCATATTGCTTTGAAATCCATTTATTCCAAATCTGATTCAACATATTTATTTCATACGTCCTTATTAAATTCAAAAGTTGCTGTTTATTTTTTTATATTTTAACAAATTAACGCTTGTACAAAGTTTTTACATCTAAGAATTTAAATTTTTTTATAAAATTACAATATTTAGATAACCATTAAAAAATAATTAAATATTAAAAATCGATATACAATTAATTAACTTTAATACGAAAAAAAATTGCACTTTATATAATATTATTTTGTACATAACAATATTTTTTTTCAAATTTTATATTTAAAATATTAGCTACGATATTAAAAACAATTTAAAGTACCTTAGTAAAATCTTTAAAAAAAAGTAGTACATATTAAATTGTATTAGGCTATAAACATAATATTTTGTATAAAAAAAATATAATACTATACAATTAAAAATATGCAAATATTTCTTGGTTTTTTAACACACAAAATGTTGTGCCTTGGTGGTATTATATGTATTGAGGTTGATTAGACCAGAAGATAACTTTACGTTACAATATAATGGATTATAAAATGATAGGCAAGTGGGTACTGCCATTATTATAATAATAAATATTTATAACACATTAAATTATCATTTTTATTAATTTGAAGATTTAATGTAAATACTATACAACTGTGTGAATAAATTCATATTATAAATAGTTAATATCTTAAAATTAATAAACATTTTGAAAATTTCACTGCTGATAGTAAAATTCATAATATATAGTATACATATAAGTTTTAAGAATAACGTTTTTGAATTATAACAAACTATTGAATATTGTTAATCATCAATAAAGTATGTAATTTCGTCCAAATTTAAATTGTATAAATATATATAAAAATAACTAGGGACATTGTAAATTGTTTTATCTTAGCTATAAGTGCTTTGATAATTGATGGTTTATACCAGGGATGGCAAATCCATGGCATGCGAAAAGATTTTGAAGGCACGCGAAAAATTCAAATATTTTTACTTTAATATGTAATAGGTTATTTTAAATCACATCATTAATTCATGAAAGAAAATAAATAATTAACAAAGTAATATTATGTACCTAAACTAACCTTTTTTATATCAATACATTAATCATATAATAAAATAAAATATTTTTTTTTTACAATATTGAATATAATATATATATTTTTTATGACACGCTCTAAAAAAAAAAGGTAATTTTTGGCACGCAGTGTTCAAAAGGTTTGCCACCTCTGGTTTATACATTGGTTCTTTACTAAAAAATACTTGTAGCTTATAAATTTTAGTGATTTTGAAGAATTTTGTAAAAATTGGAGATAAAGAAAAATTTGCATATGTATTTTTATTATTTTTATACAGATCTAAGAAAAACTTTTATAAAACTAAAAAAATATTATTAAAAATAGGTTTTACATAAAAATTCTCAACTTCCTTAATTTTTTTCACGTTTTTCCAAATTATTTTGAAAAATGCTAGGTATTTTAAATGTTGACTTCTAAAGAAAGTATATACTAGATCAAAAACCATCCTCAAAATCAAAAACTGAAACATTTTATTGACTGTTTATCGTGTGCATTAACAAAAAAAAAGCTTCATAAAATCAATTTATTTAACATTCATTGTCAATGCTCCACTCAGAATCTAAAATACTAAATTAATAAATTATTTTTAAATTTGTAATACATAATACTTTATTTATACATTTTATTTAATATATAGGAGAATGACTGTTAATTTATATACTATGCTTGTAATGTTTAGTTATGATACAGTAATTATTACTGGTTATTTTAAATACATATATTGATATATTTATGTATTGTATAAATTATATTATGTTTAAGGATGTTTGAACCTTTACATTTGGCTACCAGTGATAAAATATACCCATCAAAAGAAGGGTTTTATGTTGTTATCATCTCAAGTATTATTAATGAATTACGTAAGTTTATTTTGTTTGTAAGTGACTTTAAGAAAAAATATAGTAGCTATTAGATATTATACATATTTTTGATGTGTAGTTGACCATCTTATAGTATTGACTCTTATATTCATTTTTTAATTTATATTATTTTAAATATTTTTTCTTAAAATATACTTTTTAAGTTTTTACTTTCAGTTGTAGTTCATATTAATATCTACTAATTATAATCTAATTACTAACTGTTTATCTTCTATTTTATTATAATTTTGATTTTTTTTTAAGATGCTGATTCATTGATTGTGGTGCCAAAACATTTTTCTACAATAGAAGATATCTCAGATTAAAAATGTCATCTCCAAGTAATCAAAAATCATTTGATATCAAACATGAAATAGTTATTAAAGACAACATCACTACATTTAAATTCCTTGAAATATATGTTGATGAACCACCAACAGAGAATCAGAAAGAAAAGTTATTGCAATTTGAGAAAGAGTTTATAAGTCGATATACAGATGACGATGAAGATTATGTTGCTACAGTAAAACTAGGATGTTTAACTCCACCATTAGTGTCTTCATATAGACCATTCTGGGATCGTAGAAGAGAAAATAAAAAAAAATGGGGAGAAAGAAATGACAGACATTCATATTATCCTCATCATAAAAAACCAAATTATGGTTACAATAATGACTATAGAAGATAAGTTAAATTCTTTACAGTATACATGTGTAAATTGTATTATCCAGCGGTTCTAATTTGTATAATAATTTATACATTAAAATAATTATATTAAAAATTCATTGTAATAATTATTTCCTTTTAAAAATAAATATTTTGGGGTTTAATATAATTTATTTATATTATTTATTTGGTATAGATAAATTGTTCCACATTATGCTATCATAGGTAGAAGTACTACATCAAATACATGCAATGCATGATTGTCTACTAGTGACTTTTATTGTAATTGGTTTTTTTTTTAATAAAAAGCACTTTAAACTGCATAATAGATATGTGTATGTTTGATTTGTTTATTCATTTATCTAATTATTTATTTAAATTAATAAAATGTGTATAAATATTTTGTTTATAACTACAAAACTACATGCACGACAATAAGGCAGTAACTCAACTTCATAACTTTTCATGAAAATAAAAATAAACTGAATTACGATTATATATTTTTTTAATTGTATTGAAACTTGAACACCATCTTATTTGAGGAGAACTAAACATGGCTTAATATCTATTTCACTATAATTTTTTTAGCGCGAACAAATATCTATTACAAAATAACAGTAACTTGATTTTGCATTTTTTTGAGTTACTGACTTATTTGTTGCGCATGTTGGTTGATAAGTAATGTTGATAATTATAAATGTTTACTAAATGAAAAGTAGTGACCATATTTCTTCAGTTATTAATTTTTATAAAACAATACATACTAATCAGTTGACATTTAATGAACCGATAGTAAGCTAAAAGTCACTTAAACATAATTTAGTGATAAATAAATCGTAATTGGTCTACTTAATTTTGGTTCATTATTAAATTAAACAATTTTTATCCAATGCCACAAACATTATTTTTACATAGAATTAAAAATTTAAAAAATGAATAAATTTGGTAAAAATAATATATTAAAATTTGTAAAAATCGAGTTCTACCAATCTGTATAAAATTACATTGATATAGACTGTAGAAAAAAAAACTAAATACCACTAATACCAGTATAATTTCATATTTAAAAACTAATTCTTAGGGAACTCAATTTACATGTAACTCGAGAACAAATTATTAAAATTATTTTTAACATAACAACTATTAGTATAGATGCTTTTGATAATTTTTAAATTGTATTTTAAAAATGTACTTATGTTTTTTTAATTGATTTCAATAAATGTAGAAAAGTAATAAATTATAATATTTTATCTCAATAGTTGAAAATTTATACATACATATAGTTGAATACTTGACTAAAAAAATTTCAGGTATTCTGGTATTCAGATGACTAGGATGACTCAGATAATAAAAAGTAGGTAGTTAATATTATATTTATTTATCAATATTAAACATGTATTTTGCATTTTAGCACATATTATGGGGTTCAGAAAATATTCATACTTTAAAATATACCTACCTGTATTATTGTCTATAAAAAAATTATAATTGCCCATTTTCTAAGTAAAGGTTTAATTTTATAATACAAATAAAAAAAGAAAATAGTTATTGAAATTGATAAATAATTTGTTTAGAACAAAAATATTTGTTATTTATCTGACTGAATGATTTATAATATTACATTGGCAGAGGAGGCTTTAGTTTTTTGCCTGGGGGTGGGGTGCAATACTTTTTGGTATGTATATATATTTAAACTATAATAAAATTAGTCAGCGAGTGTTTATATGATATAACAAACATTAGTGTATTAAGTTATTATTTAGAGTAAAAATTGACTGTGTATTTACTATTTATATAATAAATAAATAAAAATTTTTAAATAATAATATTAATGAAATAAAAATAGGATTATAACCAACCTTGACTATTGACCATATAATTTTGGAAAGTTTAAATCATGAAATAAAATTATTAAGAATTGTAATATTACTTTTGTAGTCATATTAGCAAATCGATTAAATATTTTACAAAATAAAGAGTAAGATGTCTTAGAGGGAGCATGGCTACTATGCCCCCCCTTAAATGCCGCCCCTATAAATTGGTGATATTGGTCACTCAAGTTTTTTTATATAAGTATACCTACTAAAATATTTGACCAAATTGTTTTTTACTGTAAGTTTAAATTGTGTTTAATACACAGAACTATTTAGTAAAAACAATATACTTTACTTACATAATCAAAAAAAAATAGGATCACTTGATCCCAGTAGAATCCCCAACCACAAATAAAAAAAGTATTTCTTATGATATTAACTTAAAAAATACTTATTTATATAGTTATTAAAATAATTTCTTTTGCTATTAGTAATACGGTAGGTAGGCTAAATTAATTTTTGCTAAATACATTGCATTTGAAAATATTGTATATAAAATTTAATATAATAGGTACCTATGTTAAACGTTTCAAATACCCACGAATAATATTTTTATATTTCAGCAAAATAACTAAATTCATTATTGTATCATACTATCATAGTATTTTATACTTATGTTTTATTTATATTTTTTCATAATATTTTAATTTAACTTACTAATAACACTAAATATAATGTTCTCTGATTTTGAAAAGTAAAACTATTATTTTAATAATTTAAAACCTCTAACAGATTGTGTAAGTAAATACAAAAATTATCCAAGGTAAGAACCCACATTGTAATTAATCAGTACCTACCTACTTATATATTATTATTATGATTACAAGAATTTAAATAATTATTGTATTTGTATAAGTCAATCTATTTTTATTATTGCAAATTTCCATTACCTATACATAAAAGTACAACATTTTTTATCTCAATGAGTAGATAATAATTGTTATACCAAATAAAAAATGAAAATATATAAATAGCCAATAGGTAACTGTTAAGAGTGCTAATAAATTTTAATCATATTTGTTTTACGATTATTTAAGTACCTATACTATAATCCTATATATAGTTATACTATCTATATAGTATATAGGTATTATAAGTAGGTAATAAACCAAAAATGTATTCATTTTAATTAAAAGTGGTAAATAAAATACAAAAAGCATAACTATGTATGAATTAATAAATAATATTATATTTTTATAATATTATACATAATTAATTAAAAATTGTTTATGTGCTAAACAAAAGACAGCATTAAAAAAGATGTGTATAAAACATTTTCTCAAGCGGAAATAAAAAATAATGAAAATTCGTTATCAGATAAACTCAAGTGTTTGATGAATTATTTCTTGACAACATCAAAGTTGTTAGCTTTCAATTCCTGTGGCTTCAAAGATGCATCTCCAATGGTGACCTCTTCTTTAACTTCAGATCCAATGCTAGCGGATTTGATTAGAGATGATATATCAGATGAGGCTGAGTCAGCGGAGAAAGTGTTGAAAGGTGCTGGTGTCGAAGATCCAATGAAAGATTGTTGGCCGAAATTGAAGGGCGCTACGGATGAACCAACGAAACCTTCTTGGACTACGTTTGAGCCGAAGAATCCAGCTGGGCTGACAGTAGAGCTGTATGTGCTTATTGGGCTAGCAGTAGAGCTGTAGAATGCACTACTGGTCGCTGGAGTAGAGCTGTAAAATGCACTTCCTGCACCTTGAGCTAAACCAGATGAGAACGCTTTGTAACCAGATTGACCAATAAGAGCTTGGCTGGATTCATATCCTAAAGCGACTGGTGATTGTTGATAGTAGTGTACAGTGGCGAAACGTTGAGCTGGAGCTGCAACCGGGACTGGGACCTTGACTTCAACTGGGACTTGGACTGGGTATGGCACTCTCTTTTCTACTGGGTACGGGACTGGTCTGTCCACGGATACTGGAACCTTAACTTCTACTGGAACGGGAACCTTAACTGGAACGTCGTACCTTACTGGATAGGGAACCCTCTTTTCAACGGCATATGGGACTAATTTTTCTACTGGGTATGGCACAGCTTTTTCTACGGCGTATGGCACTGGCTTTTCGACGGCTACTGGGTATGGCACTGGTTTTTCCACTGGGTAAGGTCTGTCAACATTGACTCGTACTGGGTATGGGACGGGCTTTTCAACTGCGTATGGGACGAGTTTCTCAACTGGAACATGAACTGGGTATGGCCTGTCGACTGGGACTTTCACTTCATAAGGTACTGGCTTTTCAACTGGGTATGGCACTCTCTTCTCAATTTCTACTGGGTACGGTTGTGGAACGTGGATTGGACGATCTACGTTGACTCGTACAGCGTATGGCACGTGTTTTTCTACAGTGACTTGGTATGGGTGTGGTACACGAACCAAGACGGGGTATGGAACTCTCTTTTCAACTTGGACGTAGTATGGAACTGGTACTTCTTTAGTGATGGTAACTTCGTGATGAGGTGCAGGGGCGTTAGCAACAGCTGGTACTTCAATAGCATCGTGACTAATTGAGTCAGACTTGACGATTGCTCCTTGAGCGTATGATGGGGCGTAAGCTCCAGAATAGTAAGAACCGTATGATGTAGCGAAAGCCGGTGATCTGTTCAGAACAACGGGTTCTGGGGTAGATGACACAACCGGTGAAGCTCCGGCCAATAAGACTGAAGCGGGGGTGGAAGAATACGCAAAGCTTGCGTCCGATAGTGCGGCACTGGACACTGCGGCACCAGATAAGAAAGGTGCTGGTGTAGATGAACCGATTAGAGCAGCTGGGGTGGAAGAAACGAAAGATCCATCGTAAAATGGAGCCGGTGTGGAAGATCCAATGAATGATGCTGCATCGAAAGATTGAGCGGCGGCGGCGTTGGAGTAAGCGTTCGACGCGAAAGAGTTACCGAATGCAAACGGAGCTGGTGTGGAGCTGTAAGAAACGGATTTGAATGGTGCAGCAGTCGATGAAAACGTGCTACCAAACGCAAATGGGGCTGATGAGCCAAAAGTTTTGGCTCCAAATGAGAATGATGGGTTGAATAAAGTGTCCCTCTTTTTCTCGTTCTTATCTGCGGGCTTGACATCCGCAAATGCGGTGGACACAACTAGGAGTCCTAGAAAAGCTACTTGGATCTGAAAAAAGTAATGGTAATTAAAATTATACACTTATAGTTATTTTTTTAATGTATAATATAATATAAGTATAATTTAAATTATATAGATGTCAGAAAAAATAATTGCAATTAAATAAAATGTTGTCTAACTACGTTTATTAAATTGATTGTACTTGATCAAAAATAATGTGTAGGAAACATAGGTAATAGGTAGGTATACAACTTTTTAAATGTTTCAACACGTTATGTAGTTGTAATTATAATAACTAAAATAAAAAAAATAATGTAAACGCAGTGTTTCCCAATTTCTTTAACTCGCGGAACCTTTGCAGGAGCTTGAACATTTTGTCGAACCCCATATAATTTTTGGAGCTTTTTTATGTTCAAATCATAATTTAAATAGAAAATATTATTAATTAATAACTATTTTCCCAAATTTCTTACGGAACCCTCGGCACCGGCTGACGGAACTCTTAGGTTCCGTGGAACACCAATTGGGAAACACTGATGTAAAGCATTCCACAGAAATATCAAATATTTACTTACAGTTATTTATATAAAATTATATGCAAGTGAAATTTATAATATCTTGAATTAAGTTTATATTTTTCAATATTAACAATTTTATAATTTTTATGAAGTTTTAAATTATAAATTTGTAATCGTTTATTAATTATCAATGAAATCGATAAAGGTATTAAACATAATAATATACAATATTGTAATGTATACAATATTGTATACAATATAATGTTAAAAAGTAAAGATTTACCAAATAAAGAGTATATTATGTACTTGTATACTAAGTTACCTATATTAAGTACCTACTTATAATAAGTATTATAAGAGTGCTATCATAATATCATGGTATTATTTTTAAAGATCAAAACTGGATCTTTGTTAACGTATATGATTTTATATTTTTAATTAGATTTTTAATAGTATGAAACACAAATCGTTTATGTATAGTTGTTTGATAAGTATAAAATAACAATAATATCTTATTCGTTCTCACCATAGCCCTGGAAGCCATAATGCTTGCCGCTTCTGCCTTGTTGCTTGTTAGTACTGTTCAGTTCTACAGCTACCGATTGACTGGATACTTTACCGAGTGTCAGCATTTACTATATATACACCGGCGAGCGCTTCAATAGTTCAATCTATTGGATAGTCTCCAGCAAAAAATATTGTCAAAAACCAGTAATTTGGGATAAGAGAATTTTTTATGGAATCTGAACACGAAAAAACTTCTCCTACCGATAAATGTTTCATCTCTTTTCCAAGGTTTTTTTTTACTATGGTTTTTTTTTTATTTTTTAACACATTCAATGTATTTTGTTTAAATCGTATTAATCGTAATTTTTTTTATTTGTTTGCGTATATTTTTTGTTTGGTTTTCTTATGGCCGAAAACCAGTTGTCGGTATGCTCATCCAAGGGTTGCATAATGTGTAGTAATATTATACTATGATACGGATTCTGTAAAATCGACGACCTTCGGTCATTAAAATTTATCCCATCCCACATCTGTCGACTCGCAGACGTTTTGCTCCTTTATCATTGTCACTGCAGTGTTATAGAAAAGGAGGTAAATGATGTACCTACATACGTACAGTAAATAAATGGTAATCATGATAATAAAAAATGCAAAACAAACTAATTTGTGTTGTTTTTTTCTACTGTATTTTATAAGCTATTACTTTAAAATTATGTAAATATCAAATTTAAATAATGTAAATTTTGGTTCTTCATAACAAACGTTATTATTGTACTTACTACCTATATTATATATTTTACCGGCAATACGTGTGTATTATGAATTATTACCTAAAAATACACTATATAGATACCTACATTAATATGCAGTTTATTTAATATTTGTACTTTTATTATTTTTTTACAATCTTACCAATTTTTTAAAGAAAATTTTACAATTTTAATCACTAAATTACTTAGAAATTCAATCAGTTTTTATTTTTTTCTATTTTCATTAAAATGGTTATAATTATATATATATCAGGTAATTAAAAAATATACAAATATTTTCTAAAACTTAATGTACAAACAGTACAGTATAATACCTATACTTTTGAAGTCTGTACCTACCAGTCTAGCCAGCATATTAATGCATTTTTATTTATAATTATAACAACAGAGATTTATATCACAATTTAAACTGCCTTTTATAAATTAATAACAATTAATAACAAACGCATTTTTATACGCATGCTCATTTTAATTTAATTAAAAAGTATTGACTAATGACTATTATATATTTATATGATTAATTTAAAATAACAATTTAATTTTAATTACCAAATTATTAATACATTTTTTAGATTCGGAGCGGAGAAACTAATGTAATAATATTACAATAATGTGTGTTTCTTATTTATTTTAATTTTAATTTTTATATCTATCATCATTTGTTGAGGCAGTAAAGTAGATGTTTCAATTGTTAACATTTAGAGTTATTCCTGTTGGAATATATTTTGATCTAGTTAGTGCTTTATTGGGGGCCAAAAGTAAAAAAATTCCCTGCAGCAATACTTATTAAAAAAAAAAAAAATTAAGAAAAGAGGATTGTCAGAAATTTTTACGCATAACAATTAAAAAGACAAGTATTATATTTTGTTTTATATAATATAACTTAAAAACAAATAATTTTAGATTTTTTAAATTTTAAACAAATATTTATACTAGCTTTTTCTACGCCTGATAAATAAAAAAAATATTTTTTTTGAGCTATAGATAAACATTTGACATTTTTAAATTTTTAAAATTTTTTTTTCTATTGATTTTTCTATTGACAAAAATTTAGCTGGGTCAAAAAGTTTGAAAACTATATTAGAAAAGTCAGCTGCCACAGTTTTCTTATGGGATTTTAACACCACAAGATCAATCAGATTAGTGTATACCTATACGCACTATAGATAATAACTGTACGCTGTTATATTTTTGGACGGATTATAAAATTTCTAAATATTATTGTTTAAAATGTATTTTTATATGCATTAAATAAAAAAAAATTAAAAATGTAATTTTATTATTCTTTTGTTAGTTGTGTGAATATATTTATGTTTAATTTATTAATATTAATTTAAAAAATTTAATGAGTTTAATGTTATATTATTTTACTTCACTAAATCAATTTTTAAAAGTTATTTTTTATAATGGATTTAAGCTAAATGTTGTTTAGTTATTATTTACACGAGTCGTATAAATTGTTTTTTTAATTATTACTCTTTATTTTAAAAAATATTAAATTTGAGCGATGTTTGCACGACTAAGTTTGAATTTTTCTTCTCTATCTATTCTATTTGATAGAATAATATGAATTTACCATAAATATTAGATAGGTATCAGTGACATAATCACAAAAAAAAAATGGTGCATTCACCATAAGTTGAAAATTGACCCTCAAAGTTTGAAAATCAAATGGTGTGTCAAATTCAATTTCTTAAGACCGGGATCCGTCGATAATATTGGAACACTGTATAATAAACCACACATATGGCGCACTTCCCTATATTTAGAATTAAAAACAAAATTTGCAAATTGTAATATTATTTTAAAAATTAGTGACTAAAATAACTAATTTTCAACTTTTTCTCTTTTTTCCAATTCATTCAACTCGACAATTTCTTTAAAATAAGCTGAATAAATACTAATATAATAAGGATAATATCGTTAAAATAATATAATTAAAACGAAAAGTACAATTATAAACATCATAATATTATTTACACTGAGAAAAAATCTAAGAGGTATCTATAATGTCTGAGTATAAAATTATAAAAACATGACCTGTTTGAAGTGAATTTTGTGACCAATTTACATAATAATTGTATACGTTTTTATAAAGTGCATATGAACCTGTTTGGACCAATTTATAACATAATTTAAAATTATAAACATTTTTCATAGAATTTTTTAATCTTAGGACTGAAAATAATTTCGAAATGATACAATCGTGACTGCACCTTATATTTATGGTATCATCTAATCTAGCGGGATTCAATTTTCTTTTAAAAATAGCATTGTGATTTCCATAAAAATTGTATGGCGCACCTAGCGAATATTCTTACATCTTAGTATCTTACTCTATGAAATGCACGCAGCACACAGTTTAAAATCATTACCTATCTAATCTAACCTATACGATCGCCATAAATTCAGATTATTATAGTTTCAATTACAACAAAAAAATAATCATATTATGAAAATGGAATAGAAATTATTTTTTAATAGTTGGTATTAATGATATTTTTTGAATTATTTTTTCTATGTGATGTGATTAATTTCAGAATCATATATTATGTATATTATTGTAATAATAAAATATTCACTGTTTCGATTAACTCGGCATTATCATAATATTATTGAATTTAATAATTTAATAAAAATATTCAAGCTATAACGTAAATATATAGTTTAAATATACAGTACAGTTTTGACCACGGTTGAGACAAGACGTATGTTTGTTCTCTCCGTACTTATTATCGCAGTCATTAGTTCTTTCTCGATAATATTACGCTGTTTAAAGTCCGTTTATATTTATTTCATCTTTGTTTTGTGAGTTATGCCATATAAGTAATAAGTATATAATACGCGTCGTTTCCGCTGTTCCGTCGTGGTGTTATCGCCGATACAACGTTCTACTCGTCAAGGTCATGATTTTATTATAAATATTATTTTTATTATACTCTCACATATCGCAATACGACTTAATCGCCCACCGTTGATTAACCGTTGAATAACATTTATCTGTTATACATCGTTTTAACGGTTTCAAGTTTTATTCCACGTTTTATACGGAACGCGGAATATTTATAATTGATTAATGCCACCCAATTGTCCTGTATGCAACATAGCTGTTCCACGTCATTCATCATCAATTGGTTGCTCGATTTGTTTTACCCTTTACCATTCATCTTGTCTGAATATACCACCTAAGTCTCTTACACTCTACAAAAAACCAAACAGTAATTGGATCTGTCCTATACACTCTATAACTATGCCTAGTACACCAAAAATAACCGTAGATGCTGTTAAAGCGAATAACACTCTTACATTAAGCGACTTAGCTAAAATGATTAGTACGTTGTCTTCTAATCAGGACAATAGCTTTAAATTAATTAATTCTCGTATTGATGATTTATCAACGCATTTAAGCAAATTAGACTCGGCTCTAGCTGAGTGTCAAAATAAAACACAGCGTCTCGAAGACAGGGTTAAAGCATTAGAAACCCAAAAATCAGTTTTGGATAACAACTCTATAGACTTTTCCCTGGTTGTCAGGAATGAGGTTCTTGATGTCCAAAAGCGCTCTCTTAATGTTATCTTACATGGTGTTAAGGAATCTATTGAAACGGTTGCTAAAGAGCGTATAACACACGACAACAATAAAATTAACGAGCTTTTTACCCTACTATCTATCAATTCGGATGTAATAGCTAACATTTCAAGATTGGGTCATCCATCTTCATCAAATCAACGGCCAATTAAATTGATTTTACGGAATCCTTGTGATGCTGATAGAATTTTAACGTCCTTTATGAAAGTAAAACGCGAATCTCCAACCACTGTGCGAAATATCTCCCTCGTCAAAGACCGCACTCAGGCAGAACGCCGTCACATAAAGGAAGTATACGTGGATTTCAAGAACAGATCCGAGGCAGGGGAAAAGGATATAAAAGTTCAATATTTCAATGGAATTCCTAAAATTATAAATATTAAAAAAAACTAAATGATAGGGCTAAGCCCAATAGTTATATTAGTAAGTTAAAATCAATGTTCAATAATCATAAATCAAATGTTTTTTTTAACAAGCCTTCTGTTTATATCAATTCTTTTCTGTCTGGTTACTACCAAAATGTCCGTGGTCTAAGGACCAAATTAAATTTATTAAAATGTTCAATACCTTCATCTACTCTTGATTTTATAATATTTACTGAGACATGGTTAAATAACACTTTCTTTGACAATGAGTTAGGTTTTACCCAGCATAATGTATTTCGACGTGATAGAACCGAAAAAACTAGTCCTCATAACCGTGGTGGAGGAGTTCTCATCGCTATTAGGAAGACTTTTAATTCCAAATTGCTTAATATTGATACTTTAAACGTTGAACAAGTTTTTGTCAAAGTTATAGTTTGTGATCTTTTGATTATTTTTTGTGCCGTATACTTTCCACCTAATAGTGATTTACAGTTATACTTAAATCACCTTTCAGTCTTAGAGTCTATTGAGTCTTCTTTTCCGAATTGTAAGTTTATCATTTGTGGTGATTATAATATTCCCTCCCTATCCTGGGAAAGTGATAAGCACGGGCTTAAGTGTGTCAACTTCCTTTCTTCCCAAGTAGGAAGTTCTCTTATTGAGAGTTGTTCTGTGTTAAATTTATACCAGTTTAATTCTATCATTAATGCTCATGGAAATATTCTAGATTTGGTGTTTTCTAATCTCCCAGAGAGCTCCATAAATCTTTACGACGACCCGTTTGTCCCTATTGACCCATGCCACCCTCCAATTCAAATTAATGTTCGTTTACCTATCTCTCAGCCTATTCTTAACAACGACAGAACAATCTACAATTATGTGAAAGGTGATTATATTAATGCGAACCTGTTTTTTAATTCTTTTAATTGGTTGAAAACTTTTAAACACCTCAATACTGAGGCAGCGGCGCTCGTATTCCAACACGCACTTTTAGAAGCTTTACACTCTTTTGTCCCTCAAAAAACCATTAGCACCTCCCATAATTTCCCTTACTGGTTTAACAAAGAACTCAAAACCCTTGTTTGGAAGAAAAATAAAGCTCATTCAAATTATATCAAAAATAAAAGTAAATCAAATTATGAAAAATTCTCCTTGTTGCGTGCTCAATATAAATCGCAGTCTAAAATTGTTTTTCATGATTTTATAAACCGATCAGAAAGTGAAATTATAAGTAACCCGAAATATTTTTGGAACTGGGTTAACTTTAATACTAAGTCTCATGGTATACCCAATTCTGTATTCTTAGGTGATACTATTGCTAATAATGGTGCGGCTATTGCTAATTTATTCTCAGATTATTTCTCCTCTGTATATAACACTTCACCCGTCCATTCACCTGATGAACCTTACATTTTCGCCTCTACTTATCAATTTGATCACATCATCCCCAATAAATGTAGTATCTCTCTTAATGAGGTATCTGATGGTCTACGGGCACTTATAAAATGTAGGTCTCCCGGCCCAGATGGTGTTTCTGGTTACTTCTTGGCAAACTTAGCAAATTCTATAGCTTATCCCATATTTATCTTATATAACAAATCACTTGAGGAAGGAGTATTTCCATCCATCTGGAAAACAAGCTCTATCACCCCAGTTTTCAAGAAAGGCGATAAATCTAACGTCAAAAATTATCGCCCCATCTCTGGTCTAGTACAAATTGGTAAATTGTTAGAAAAATTGGTTCTAGTTCAAATGATCAAGCCAATTAATAACATTTTAGACAAAAGCCAGCATGGTTTTAGACCGGGGAGGTCCACCTTAACTTGTAATTTATCGCTGCAAAATTTCATACTCAACGCTTTTAATGATAATTGTCAAGTTGACGTAATTTATACCGATTTTGCGAAAGCTTTTGACCGTGTCGATCATGAATTATTGATTATTATATTGGATAAATTAGGGTTTAGTCATCCATTGTTATCCTGGTTTAAATCTTATCTCACAAACAGATCTCAGTTCACCCAAGTGCATGGCTTCTACTCAGAGACGGTCCCGGTCCCATCTGGTACTCCCCAAGGAGGTCACTTATCGCCCATTCTATTCAATTTATTTATAAACGGACTATCACTTGTTCTTAAAAAATGCCAAATTCTGTTTTTTGCGGACGATTTAAAAATATTTACTCGTATTTCTTCGTTTGAGGATTGCCTAGTTCTACAAGATGAATTAAATATATTATCTATATGGTGTCGTAATTGGGGAATGTGTCTCAATACTGATAAATGTTATTCAATGTGTTTTTACAGATCCCGTAGGCATATAACCTATACATACTCTATAAATGATGTTCAGCTTAGATCAGTCTCTTCAATTACAGACTTAGGAGTAACTTTAACCACTAATTTAAATTTCCGTGATCATATTGAGAGTGTTGTAAAAAAATCGTTAAAAGTTCTAGGATTTATTAAGCGGCATTCATCTGAATTCAAAAACGTTAGATCATTCAAACTCCTGTATTGTGCATTAGTCAGGTCTATTCTTGAATACGGGGCTCCTATCTGGAATCCATACACCAAAACCGATATCGACTTCATTGAACGCGTTCAAAATAGGTTTTTAAAATTCGTAGCCTTTAAATTTAATTTGACCATTGATAATCATGATTATACACAAATCAGATCTTTTCTTAACATTCCAGCCTTATCCTCCAGACGTGAAATAGCAGATATATCTTTTATATATAAGTTAATTAATGGTATCACCGATGATCCTGATCTTTTAAAATGCATCCCCTTTACTATTCCAGCCTACAATAACCGTTCCACATCTTTGTTTTATATTCCAGTATATAGCACAAACTATTTGAAAAACTCACCTATTCCTAGGGCTATGGCTCTATGCAATAAACTTTCGACGAGAGTTGACTTTTTCTTCTCTTCCTTAAAGGAGATAATAAATGCTCACATGAACAATGTGAATACGTAATGCTGGGTTTGCCTATCTATTTAATACTATTTTTCCTTTTTAGATTTTTGTAAACTTCATATACTTATAAGATTTTATTTTATGTAATATTGCATTTCTTTTGTATTTGTATTCAAACTTTACTATCTGTACTATTGGGCCTTGGCCCGTTTTATTCTATTGAATAAACTATTATTATTATTATTATTATTATTATTATTATTATATGTAAAAGAAAAAAAATACTATTTTACAAAAATTATAAAAACTTGTTCTGCTGTATAGTAGGTTATAAGAATACCTCGCCATTGAGTAGGTCATTGTAATGGGTATGTTAAATTTGAATTCAATGATAAATCATTGTATGCGAAAATAGATAAATGGGTTCTTAGTGTTAACTACAGAGTTAACGCTGTATCACCTATATTTAAAATATACGTATACTGATTGTTAGTAGAGTTTATACTATAATGTCATAAGTTAAAATGTATAAAAGAATTTCGTTAATACACTGTAGAATGGCGTGTATAGATCTGTTGTATAAGTATATAAGTATAGTTTATTAAAATTGATTCATTGTCATAACCGCGAATCTATAAAAAAAAGCGAATGCCAAAATAGCGACGGAAAAATATCTAAGCATAAAATAGCTAAAAGACATAATAGCGATTAGCGAATGTTAAAAACAACTAAAGTAGGTACTTATATTATTACTTTAAAATTCTTATTTTTATTATTTATGTGTAGTAATAGTATTACTTATAAGTTATAAAGATAAAGTTAATCACTATCAGTTAATAGCTGGGTTATCTAATATAATATATATATATATATTATTATTTTTATTATTATAGTGGTTTTAATCATTTACTTGGATTTTATTTCATCCAACACTTTAGAAACTTATAAAAGGGTTCAAACAAGAACAGAATAACACAGAGGTGAAAGTAGAGAAATACACAAGGGGATAAAACCCAAGAAAAATAAAGAAAAACATAATTTAAAAAATTCTTATGCGAAAGGGCTAGCGGTGGAGTGACAATATTGGCTCGCACCGATTATCCCACCACATATATAATAATGATAATAATAATATTGTTTATTACGGAATAAATAAATTCCAATTACATTTTAAATATACAAGAAAGTTACATGAGTTTTTAGGGGAAAAAGGAAAAAAATATATATATATATATATAAATCAAGTTGCGATGTACCGATACACTCTACCTTTGAAGTGTTGTAGTAATCGCTATAACTAGGTATTCAACTCGAATCCAATATCACCATCTGTAATCTGTACATACCAAACCTAAAACCATTCTCTTTCTCAGACATTGAAAATGTAATCAAACAATTACCTCACCCTTACTTACCAGTAGTAGACTTAACATATTATTCTCAACTATCGACTTATCACTGCCAAGTTCATCACTAGCCCGGATAATCCATTGAACAACCCTTTCAGAGTTTTATGATAGTAATCACATCCCCATAAAATGAAACTGCATTCAAAAACAAAAATTAAGACTTAAAATTTTTCCAAAATTCGGAAAAAACTAAATATCACATAAAACTAAAATAACTAAGGACAAAGACCAAATACCTATTTAAAAGCAATAAAGAGAAATCTTGGAAAAACTTTACTTACCACCTAACTCGTCCTTATATACTGCCGCAATTATGCAGACACCAGAACCTTATTACGCATATCAGAGCACCTATATGAAGCACTTGTACCCGATTATGAAAACTTCAACCGAATTTTAATTTTTTTTTAAATAACCAAACTTTATAACCTTATATAGTTTATGTCTTTTTTTTCTTTTTTTTCTATGTTTTCTTTTTCTACATTGTACATACTAAGATTAATTATATTGTAATATTGTAAAATTATACATAGTATCCTAATGTATTAGTAATTTAGTAAATAACAAAACTAATAACCTTAGTTGCTAAGACTTAAAAAAAAATTCTTATTGTGTATTTATAGACGTTGACTTTTTAACTGTTGTAGAAACAATTCAAAACCTTGTATTCCGCATTTCAATATTTTCAACCTAGATATTCTAATTTACAATCACGAATCGAAAACAATTTCAAAAACGTTTCAAATCTCTATAAAATGCTCAAAAGTACTAATATTTATTTAAATTTATATATTATGTTTAGAACATTCTAATAAAAATATTTGATACAAGTTATTTAACATTAATTAACATGAATAACATGTTATTCGTAATTATAAAAATAAATTCATTCATAAAAATATATTAATGAGATAGCTGCAATTAAAAATTGAAAACTATAATGTAAAAGCGAAAAATATTCTCATTTTCTTCAGATTTTGGTTATTTTTTCCCAATTTGTAAATAGAAATAAGTACTGGAAACAGTGGAGACGTTTACTTTTGTTCCCTCGAGCATCTAAATGCTACACAGGTAAGAAATTTACGGGTTGCCAGAAAATACCACGTGTAGATGTTTTATCGCAGCTTATACATCAACCATTTGAAAAAGATTCATTCATTTTGTCACAGTTTACATATAGGTAAACATGCAATAAGCAAGTGGTAATTAACCAAAATACCAGATATATATTTATTATTTATGTACCTATATATATATAATATAATATATATAATAAAATAAAATAAACAAAACAAGTATATATAATATTAGGATGCAGTTCAATTAAACGTCAACATGTTCATAACATTACAATATAAAATCCGTTTACTTCATAATATATCGATAATAAATAAAATAAATAAGTATATATAACACAAACAATATTTTACGTATCACTTATCTATGGCTAATATAAAATAGGTAGTATGTAAATCGTATACAAACTCGTTTCACGACATAAATAACTTATATATTATTATAAATTCAGAAAATTCAGGGGATCGAATTTCAGACGGGCCTATTCTGCTAAGGGCCACTCAAAATCTGATTGTACGTGTTTGTGGTGTTGTCGAGATTTCAGTATGCGGTGTACGACGAGTATAGCGGACCGGCGGTGGTGCGATGCGCCAGCAGCGTTCGCTTCCAATGGTGATGACCGGCTGGAGGTGCCGGCGGCACATAGTACTCGTACGAGAATATCTTTTTGATGTTGCTCATTAACGACACCATGAGTGCCATTTTGCTGACTAATAGTGCTTTGCCACCCAGCGTGGACATGAACATGAATCCCATTGGAATTAGAATGGCCGACATGATCATGTACGTGCCTACAATGATCGGGAACACCTTCCGGTAAGCATGGCGTCTACGCCCTGTCAGAATAATCGTCAAAAACATTATTATAACGTCTATACTATAGACTAGATTTATTTATTTGAATTTATTTACGGGTAAGAACCCAATTAAGTAAGGTGCATAATTTAGTACATAGAAATATAATATACTAGATAACAGTAACAATTGAAAAAAGAAAATAACTATATACATAAATTATAAAAATAAAATATAAAAATCATATATAATAAGTTTAATAACAAATTTGTTCTTACATAAATATTAAAAGAATCAACAGAATTTAAATAAAAATTAAAAAACTCTATTTGTTCATTATTAGTGATAGATATCATTATATTTACATAGTTAACCTAACTCTATAGTTTATAGTGTTTATACCCATACATAGTCGGGGGAGGGGGCTTGGGTGATTAACAACCTGCGTTTTGAAATTTGTACCTTCATAATAATTAATACCATTTATGGGCGAACTAAAAAAATAAGGGGCTTCAGTATCCTTAGTTTTTTTATTTAAATTATGTCACTCTATTTATATATAGCATAGGGTTTTAATAGTTATAATATTTTTTTGAGTTTTATTATAAGTACTTAGTTTTTGTTAAATAGCTCATGTAATATCTACAGCTGGTACAAAAGTATATTAATTATTTTTTTTGTTTTAAATTATGTATTCTGGCCTTCTGGTTAAGGGCGCGATTTCAATGAAAATACTGAGGTGCTGAAGCTCCTCTATCTTTTTTTCTTGATGTTATCATTGTTATCATTGTTATAAGGTTATGGATACCTCTTACAATTAAAATCTAAATAAACATGAAACAATTTGTGGGTACTAATTTCAAAATTGGGGAAGCTAAGCACACTTAAACCCCCCAAATCGCGCCTATGCTTCTGAGGTCAGTAAATTAAAGTAAAAATAACATTTTACATTTTACTTTAAATCAAAATACGAATAAGTATCTAGTGTTTAAAATATGTTTATATAAATACATTTTTACAAATTTTTACTAATCAATACCTTGATAGTATATACACACATTGTATTGTCACATATGGCACACACATTTTTAGTCCATGCTTTATACTTTGGATTCCATGACCAAAATAATTATAATTTGACATTTTAAAAATCCCGCTAAAATATTAATTCGCATTAAAGCGTTTACACGCATTTCTTAATCATCCAGGAGTAAAAATTAATTCGACTTGACGAATCGAATTAAATAATAAATGCGCATCAGTTTAATGCGAATTAAAAATGCGTTTGTATATGCACCTAACTCTCGGACCAATTCAATGTGCATTGAGTTAATTGGTATTAACTGCTGCATATATACGTAGTAATTGTGTAAAAAATGAATTGTATACAATTTAAATTATTTTTTCATGGTTCTATCCAATAATAATAAACGAATCATTAAGGAAACTATAAACTCACATAAGGAATTTTAAACTTTTAAATGCTCATAATAACTTATATCAAAATTCAAATTTAAAAAAACCTAAAAAGTACCTAGAATCTAATTTAAAAATTGATTATTTTTCTGGAGGATAAAAATGTTGAGCTTTAGATAATACTTTTATATTTGAATTTGATAGTAGGTCACTGGTCAGTTCATTCAATAACAGAGTAAAATGGATTTCTTTGAATGTTAAATTATGAGTTAATAAGACCAAGACAAAGTTATTGACTCGCAAGTGTATAACACTGTAAGTCTATAATGTCCTTTTCCTTTTAAATACATGTGACATGTTTTTATAATATAATATGATTAAATTATTTACCCAAACTAATCAACATTAATCGTAATAACATAATTCAAATATTGAACTTTGATAAAGGACATAATATTAGTGATTTTCATGAAATAACAATAGACAATTTTGAAATATTTTTTTTATGATTTTTAATTTTACCATATTTTTTAAATTTTATATTAATACTTACCTAATAATAATATTATAAATTACTGTTTCATAAATCTTAATATAATATATATCATAGTATCATACACAGTATGCATTGTATATACATAAAAGGTATTATTTTTTGTATAAATTAAATTCCACAATGGTGCGGCAAATCTATATTTTTCATAATAAATGTAGCCCTCCTGCCGTGTAATAGTAATAAAAATCAATACTAATTTAAAATGTATTATGAAAACCATCTTATATTATACAAATATAATTTATTATGTTAAATGTATGATATCCATTAAACTGCATATTTTTTGGGTGTATTTATTATTTATCTATTATTATATTTATTTTGTAATCTGTAGTAATATATTGTAACAAAATAGTTTATATGTAGGTATTTAAAAGACTCAAATAAGGAGTTCAATATAGGCAATTTACTAAGTAAGTGTGTCTTATGAAGTTGTGAATGTGTATGTAGTAAGACAATATTAGTGTTTGTGACTGAAATGTAAGAGAAATCACGGCACGCATCCTCGTGCGCATGCACTGGTCACAAATTAATAATTATTAGTTAATAAGTAATATTTTTCACACCAAAAAGCAGAACTTTTTATCCAACGTGCCGAAAAAAATAGAAATGCGATAACGATTAATCTTAAAATATATTTATATTTGCTTTGAAGTTTATAATTTATTTGAATTCTGATAACAATCATTAAACAATGTTTAAAAATTCTCCAATTTTTATATTTTAATACCAAATTTAAGGGTAAAATAAAAGTTGAATTTTGGAAAAGTGTGATGATTTCAAGTTGACTTCATAAAAAATGTATAATATAAGTTTTCAGATTCCTCATCGCATTATTAGCTTTATTGTAACGAATCGTACTGTACTTACATGAACAAAAATAGGTATGTTTTATCGAAAAAATTTGCTGGTATCGAATCTAATTTGTTGTTTAGTGGAACCACTGTGGTTGTTAAAGTAATTTAAAGTTTTTTATCGAAGTATTTTAATAATAATCAGCTATAAAGCTACAATGCTGAAATACAGTAATATTTAAGGGACTTTGTTTTCCATTCATAAAAACCATCAGGAGAAACTAAAATAAATTTAATTTACATAATATGATATCGCATCATTCATCATATATTATCATACAGCCATATTGGTTTTTATATTTTTTTTGAACCTGAGAGTAAACAATGTACGCCATTGAATAACTTAATCTAACCTTTGTCCTGCTTATATGACTATTATGAGTTACACAGACACTAAGTTCTAAGTTCAAAATAATAAAAAGCAAGTTAATTTTCTATAAATATGTCATATTCGTATGCATTATAATTATAATTTTTAATTTAGATACATAAGTACCTACGCGGAGATTACTATGCATTCATTTTAGCGTTAATTGGTTTATTTTAATTTCTTTGAATGCAGGTAACCGTCAATAAGAATATATAATGTACGGGTATATTAATATTAATCAAAACATTGCTGCATACCTTCGGCGGTGGCGTTATTATCAGGTGTCCATAGATCAATTTGTAATGAATGACTATTGATGAATGAAACCATTCTGTTGATTATGTCTAAAGTATGATTCCCGTACCTATATATAAAATGAAAAATTAGTAGGTATATACATTGTACAGTATAAATTTTATGCATATTACATTTTCTTGTGCATTTGTAAAGAATTAACTAATTAATTCTATACAATTATTTGAATATGTAGATTTATTTTTTTGGTTATTATTGTTATCAATCATCATAACAGAATTAAATCAGAAATAATAACAGTACATAATATATATTCAAACTTTAAGAGCTATAATATATTTCGACGAAAAATCAGATATAAAAAATGAAAATTTAACTTTTAATAATTATAGAAGATTAAGCTTAAAGAAGTTTTAATATCAGATAATACTATTCAATAATTTTGTGTAGATATACAGTTTTGTATAAATTCGGAAAAGATTTCTTTCTAGTGTAATGTTTCTGAGTAAGATTACGATTTTCTAGGTAGGTACCAGCTATCTAATAAACATTATGGTTAATGGCATTTTATGACAAACTTACAATAATAGGATTTTATACAACGAAGCTATAATGCTGCTACTTATAAGCCATTATATTAAATTTAAATTTAATTGAAGATGCAGTTATATTCTATGTAAAATTGAGTTTTAATATCAATGCTATAGGTTTAAAAGTCATCAGTTACATTAAAATCATTAAATACATATTATTATTAAAATATTTAGTATAACGACAAATAAATATATTGATGTAAATATTACATAGTACCTATGCACACTGACAGTCGTGCTAAACGCTATAGTCCAAAATATATAGTGTCTTATTAAACCATTTCCTTGTTATAGTTATTTTTAATGGTAGGTATGTTGTTCATTATTCATACTGCTGATTGTTATAACTATTTTTTGATATTTTTTTTCTCATAAAATAAGATTATGTAAATTTATGTCATCGAATATTATTATCAACAATTATTTCTGTTTGAATTAATTAAAACAGAACTACAAGAACACTGGATACATAATTATGTAAGTAACTTTATACCTAATTGTAATCATAACTCATATAGTTGAGGTAAGAAAATTAAATTACAATATAATTATAATAAAAACGTTTATCATATAATATTATCATTGATCATGCTGTGTATTAACTGAGATGAAAACAAAGTATTCAATTTAAATATATCCTGAAATTTGTCAATCTGTCAATAACAGCAGAAATATATTATAACTTTAAATAATAGCAAATAACTTAACAATTAAGCTATTTCTTATTTACATATTATCCAATATTAAAAATAGTAAATTTATTTAAAAGTTTTATTATTATTTCTCATTAATATTTATGTCAATACAACACGAAAATGTGTCTTGAGTAGATAATTTTGTAGTTCAAACATGAAACATACATTTTGAAGTATTTAATGTAAACATTAGACAGGACATATGCGTTATAAACCACAACCTAACTAATAATGATTATTTTAAATGGTGAACACTAATTTTTTCGAAAAGTATTTACGTTTTGGGAAATTAGTTATTTAGTTTTAAGTATTTATAACTTAGATGAATGGGATGATTTTTTAATATTTTTTCTAGTTTCGAAAAAAACTGCGAATTATTTAATACGAGGTTAGGTAACCTAACCTAATGTATTATAGTATCATTGTATCAAACATGTGGCCCACGTACGGCCGATAAACGCTTTCAGTGTTTTTCTCGAAACTAGAGAAAATATTAAAAATCACGATATTAATGAAATTAAAATGTTGAAACGTCAATATTTTCAAAAAGATGAACTCTAAAAAATAACTATATTCAATTTTGTTGAAAATAATTAAATAAAAAAGTATATTTTTTTAAACTTTTTTACCAAAACAATAAAATAAATTAAAACATGAAATATTTATAGTTTTTGTCTCTGTGAGCTTTATTAAAAAATCAAAATTTATCATGATATTTCCATTATTTCAGGAGATATCTCAATCGAATATTAACATAATAATATAATAACCGTCTCCCTAGGTTATCTTGGCAATTTTCAATTCCAAAACAATTTGTTAGTTTTTAAAATTTCGAAGTAAATTTGTGAATTCTAACTTCAGACAATTATAAAAAATGTTTATGGAATATTACTTTCAGAATTTTTTATTTCTATTAATTTCAACTTTTGAGGAACCTTTATTAAATTTTTTAGTTTCTGACCTAGTGAAAAGTTTTTTATTGACAATTAAAATAAACTAAATAATCAAAAAATTCAATTCTTTATAAATATATAGATCAAAACGAGTCTAAATGTGTAGAAAGTGATAATATAAAAACTTGGTAAAAATGTCAGTAAATATTAATCCTTCGCCCTCTCGTCAATCCACAAAATAAGTACCAACTATATCCTATTTACTATCAGAAACCACTCCAAAATTGAAAATCTAAGCATTTATACTGTCCTAAAAGGCGATGACTGATACAAAAAAAACATACTTGTCATTGTAAAATCAGTACATCTATCGTTCCACTTAGTATCTATAGGTGACATTCAAAAAAGTTATATTCAAATACTTTTAGAGAAAATGAGTGTTAGGCTTTTAAAATAAATCGCATTATTTATGTATTTGAAAAAATGTATGGTCTTATTGTCGGTATGTCTTAAATGAAAATGTATGACTTATTGATATTAATAAACTATTTGATGAATTATTGTTCATTTCATTATTTGAATATAAATTGAGATTATAAAACAGCATATTATTTTAGTTTTGTAAAATGTTTAAATTAAATGATTTGAAGATCAATATAATAGTTAATAAATACAATATTCAGAGCAGTGGCGTATGTAGGGGGGTTTTAGGAATTCACGTACTTCCGAAAATTATTGTTGATACGGACGGTACACGTAATCGTAGTTACACATTTGGCGAACCTGTATCGAAAATTAACATAATAATATAATAGCCCCCTACTTACCCAAAATTAATTCATATATACGCCACTGATTCAGAGTATAAGTGAAATTTATAGAATCGCTGAAACCTATAAAATAGTTTCTTCTTAGTTTAGTAGTTTTAACTATATCAGAATATTTGTAATACTCTATTCAGATACACAATAACAGTAAATTATTATGTTTGTATATATTGTTAAACTTGCTTCCTACGAGTAAGTTTTATCGTATTTTGATTTCAGTATTAAGTTACTTTGACTTATATTTTGTATAGCATATGGGCTACGGTCAGCAGTAGGTGAATTGAATTAAGTTTAAATATAAGACGGGTTCTTTTGATTAAAGCAAAATTGAAAACCAAAAAAATATATTTCTTATTTAGTTATTTATTGGGAAGTGTGATTTTTTTTCATGTTTATAATATTTATAAGTTATAGTAATGATTATTATCCATTTTTAAGCCACTTGATTTAATGTGGTTGGGTAAAAAGAATAGGCCGATATAATTTTTGTCAATAATTTAAAACGCTAAAAACGCTAAAAACGCTTAATGTGCTAATTCAAAAAAACAATTGTACTCAGCTTCTCTTACAATAGTATCCTCCTTATTGTAGTCTGACAGTACTAGTAGTAAATCTGTGACATTTCCTGTTCCCTCATCGAATAAGAAACTTTTTTCTAATTTTGAAAAAATATTTTTCTATAGTCCCTTTTAAGTAACAATATTTATTCTTAAACTCTTTATGGTTACAATAAATCAAACATACTACTTACTATCAGCTTTAATAATATTTAATTTAATTTAATTTGATGCTATTGTAATTTAATAATAAATAATTGTATTTAAATACACATGTATATTTAATAATGTAATATATTTATATTATACAATTTTCAAAGTATGATAATATAGCTGCAAAATATTTTAGTACTATTGTTTTCAACCCACCTGATAACTCATATGTCTTGTAGTATTTTGTAGGTTATATAAAAATGTTAGGGAAAATAAATGGGATACTAGTACATATATTAATATACATTATACACATAATATTATGTTCACTTGTTTTTTAGGTTAATGTTTTGAGGGAAATAACACTATCATATACCGATTGCGTTAACTTCATATATACTCATATAAAATGTATCCGTATTTATCCAATTTCTCTCGGAAAGATCGCCGTATGTTATGTACAATTTTTATAAATACAAAAATATTGTGATTGATTATATTATGTAAATTTAAATCTAATAATTTATTAGCTTGTACATTTATTAATAACTGTGCTAGCCGTTAAGTGAATTTCATGTTAAAATAGGTATAGTAGCGCGGTAAAAGTATAAAAGCAATTTTATGAGGTTGCAGAAATGATTTTCATTATGTTCGAAACAAAGGTTATATTGGCTTAGAGCTACACGATTTTATCGGTATATAATGTTTACGGGTACCATTATGTAACTATGGTACTATGGAGAAATAAAATATGTAAATTTTACACTATTATAATATTATGTATTACAAACCTAATTTTATTATAGATTCCTTGTTCTTTTAAACCATTAAAAACAAAATTTCAAAATTTATGATTACTATTTTATAATAATTTTAGAGTATTTTTAAAATATTTTATTGAATTAGAAATATGTTTATAACTTATTTTATAGATTTAAAATTTAAATGCAAGTACAATATTTGTACATGACATAATATATTATTATTTATTTATTCAATCATAAAAAAAAAACGATTTACTATGCACTTGGTATCAACTATATAAGTAACAAAACAGAGAATTTATTTTTCCGTCAGTAGCAGATTTATAACTCGTTGCTATACTCAGACATGTGTCGTTATTACGCAGTATTGATTACTTAGTTTTGCTAAAAATGGCAATTTGTTGAGAATTCTGACATGATACCAATTTTATCAAAAACCACATAAACATAAAAATAAAAAATAAAACGTATCTACAATACAATTTGTGTTTAATTTTTAATCCATAGAAATGTCCTTGAATGGAACTTTTGTAGACGTTTTTGTTGCCAAGAAAAAATCTTTTTCTTTGTTATGGCAGTGGTTGTATTGATTACTATGAAGTTAGTTAAAACATATTTGAACTACTTCAGTGCCGTTGTGAGGCCTATGGTAGTATAATACTATAGTATATAATAGACTTGTGTAATTAACTATTTAACTGCATAAGTACACGCGTTGGTATTATTATAATATATTATCAAGTATAGGTAGGTTATATATAATCACACAGGGTGATTAATAAACTTACTTGGTCGATCTGTCGGTCGTTGTGGTGGTTTTGACCAGACGCACGCCGTCGGTTATTTGCAAACGGTCTGATTGTTCCAACATCCTAAACGTCCTGGCTATATTTTCAGACATACACTGTGACCACTTGACTGCACCGCAATCATGTAACCAATTTGATCGTTGAGTTGACATCTGATCAAGCTGTCCAGTGGCTGTTGCCACTTCTGCCGCCATTGCCGCCACCGATGCCACTAGCAATATAGTAGTTGCCTGTAACGGATTCATCTTTCGTGTACGGTCACTGTGCCTCAACCGGCCGTATTTAAATAGTATGCACATGATGATAGACGATGATCGCGATTTTAACGCGAATAATCACCGCCGTGACGAACGCAGTTTATTTAATTTACTTTCCATAATCGTTGTGTCCGCGCATACTACTTTATAATTAGTAGCTACTAAACCTAACCTAACCGGGTTGAAGATTTTTCCCATTATCGTTTCCGGTTCGATTGTTTATCAGCCCGTGGAAAATTATTAACTCAAGTATTTAAGAGTTCAAGTATTTTATATGCGGACTTTGTGTCACACACACTCCGTATTTACGAACCAATATTATATGTATATATTTGTTATTACTATTATCAGCACAATTATTACCGTTCGGTTACAATTGTCTAGAAAATAATACATTGGTAAAAATCAGAAGAATTGAGGGGCGTAGCTAAAAAACAACTGAAATATTTTCTTACATGAATATTTTCCAAAATGTATATACTGAAAAAGTACTACCTAACAGAATATGTTTTTAGTAAAAGTGATAAATATTTGTTCAAAAATATTATTTGTTGTACCAAACATCACGGTTAAGTAGAGTATTTTTTATTTTATCATTTATTTGTAATAATTAAAAATCCAATAAAAAAGACTTTTGATGAGCTTAATGTTTTTAATCATAAAAAGTCAATAAAATAATTATTTAAAAGAATATAACACAAACATTATTTTATTCATCGAAAAAAAAAAATGCTCTTTGTTTTCATAACGATAGAATAAAGTTAAACTTTTTTTTTTAGTGTTTTAACGAATTAACAAGCTTGTCATTTTATTTTATCGATTTACAAATAAGCAACAATGAAAAGCACAGTTTTTAAGCTCAATTTTCTCTTTTTACACGTAAATTAAGAATCTATTAAACTGTAGAATGTAAAACTAATAAAATGTACCTAATCATTATTATAATATTATATAATATAATATTATCTATATTGCCCAATTAAAAATTGACATACTTAAATACCTATAGAGATTACTTAACAAAGTTATAAAATTTGTCAACAGTGTAGTATTAAGTATTGGCTACTATAGTAACCTTTATACCATAATAATATAATATACGAAAT
Organism: Rhopalosiphum padi; assembly: GCF_020882245.1. Lineage (NCBI taxonomy): Eukaryota > Metazoa > Arthropoda > Insecta > Hemiptera > Aphididae > Rhopalosiphum > Rhopalosiphum padi. The sequence goes on along the minus strand of NC_083598.1, from coordinate 691,165 downwards.
AATAGATTTAATTATATAATTTAATGTAAATAGAATATAATCATATAATATTTTGTACAAAAAATTGATGATAGTACTTACTGCTTATATTTGTTAACGAAAAACGTAACTAACGGACGACCACATCAGAGATAAAAGGTACTCAGATTCTGTAATGGTGCTTACCGTATAAACTGTAATATTATAAAACCTTAACTAAAAAGTAATAAATATTATTAAATTATACATTAATTTAAATTACATATATGTTGACTGTTTTCAAAATGATTTTATCAAAGGTAAAATAAATATAAATTATAAATATAATTACATCAATCAAATATTTATTATATTATTTGTTTTTAATTGTTTAGGCTCTAAGTAAAACTTCAATAATTTGGTAGTATAATGATTATACCAGTGTTTCTCAACTGGTGTTCCGCGGAACCTAAGGGTTCCGTCAGCCGGTGTCAAGGGTTCCGTAAGAAATTTGGGAAAATATATATTAATTAATAATATTTTCGATTTGAATTATGATTTGAACATAGAAAAGCTACAAAAATTATATGGGGTTCCACAAAACGTTCAAGCTCCTGTAAAGGTTCTGCGAGTAAAAGAAATTGGGAAACACTGGACTATAATCTATAAGAGTTCAATCTGTTATGATCCCTAGTAATTACACTTAAGTATATCGTTATTAAGTTGCTAAACGTGAAAGAAATATTATATTTTTGCTATGGTCTGGCTATTTTCATAAATAACATTTAAATTAATAAAAATCTCATGTCATTTTTGTTCAACTCACAATAAAGTTATAAATTCTAAAATCATTTGTAATAAAGATGAAAAGTGTAACATTACTATCTATATTATAATGTCGGGGTTCAGGCGATAGTATCATTGTACGAGAGCTAAAGTCACTTAATAACATGTCGTTGTTTTCTATCACGCGGAAAAAAATTAGATCGGGTTGACAAAGAGAATGGTCGGGCTATTAGGCTGCACCAAGTCTAAATAGTTGATAGTTTCTAATAATATTTATAAAAAAAAATACACACACTTTAGATATATTACTATCCATATTATTTTTATTTTTATTTTTGTCTAAAATCAGGAATAATATCGTGTTTAGGCACAACAATGCAGTGAGAACTTTTTTTCATTAACTTATATTTATCGCAAAATGTATTACTATTAAATCAACTTTGGACGGCACCGTCATGTACCGTCGTAGTATTTAATAAAACTATTAATATTAATTATTATACTTGGAGGTTTCAGTATATCATTTATTTTAGTATACTTACTACGTATTTAACATTCATCTTTTTGAATTTACTGTTACAGTAAACTATGTGGATCCACTAGATCAGTGGCGTATTTAAGAGGGGGATATGGGGGGGATAGATCACGCCTTGGTTTTTTTTTTACTAGTAGGTTTAATAATTTAATACGTATACTACAGAAATACAGAATAAAATTATTGAAAGCGCTACACTTTATTATAATATTGTAGTAGTTGCATTGAGGAGGCCCTGAGACTCTTAAGTTCGGAGCACTGGCTGGTACATTATTTTTACTGTTTTTGTATTAGATATAAATTTGTATATTTATCAATAGATACTACATATTGTATTCTTATGGTTTTCTCAATTTTATAAAAAAATTAATTACCTATGAATAATAAATCTTCAAAACAAAATAATACAAATTTATATATTTATGTATAGGTACTTATTGATAATAAGTATAAAGTAATACTTTATATAAATGTTTAACATTTTTTAGAAATAGTGGTGATGATAAGTGTACCCCCTTCCTGTCCAGGAAATTATATGTTTGTCAACATATACCCCTCCCTAGACAAAATCTTAAATACGCCACTGCACTAGACTAGTTACACCAATCGTAGTTTTTATAGTATTGTGGTGCCTGTTCATTAATTTTAATATTAATTTAATACCAATAACAGTATTATAGTTTACATAATATATATAGATATTCGTATTTGTATATTATACAAATTATAATATAATATGTAGCGATAGAAAATAGTAAAAATGTACAGTTGATTTATTCAGAAGAGTGTGGGTGTAAAAACTATATAAATCTCGTGGTCACAATCGTATATTATATATCTCTTAATAATAGAACTTTCAAATTATTTCAAATATATTATTTAATATTTAATACTTAAACTAAATAACCACAATTTTTTAGATTGACTAAAACCTCTTATATACTTTCTTTAGTATAGTTTTGGTTGAATATTATATTTGTTATACTAAAATATTAAAATTGTATTGTTTTTTTACAGCTGTAAAATGTTTTCTCTAGCCAAATTAGCGTACTGCGTTTGCGACGATGACGATAGGATATTTTATGATAATTTGGAGACATTAATAATCGATATTCAACCTTGTTGTATCGATGTATTGAGATACCTAAAGAACGAGACAAGATCAAATGTTATAGATGTTGATTTTTACTCTGACGGTAAATTCAAAGACAACGTAGGTAAACGATATGGACTGAACGAATATAAAGGCTAACAAACTCTTATAAGTCGCCCTATTTACTCTTATTTATATAAAATCCAACCATTTTTACTTATTTTTCGTATAAAATTTAAATACCACCCTAGTAATATCCCTTAATCCGAGCCTGCACATACGATATCGATCGATCGTTGTGGCAAATATTAATAATGCTCGTGAAGGGGATGAGGGTTTTGAGCTCCACAAGTATTTATAAAAATGATAGTCGAAGGACTTTGGAAGGCTTTTCCTATATATTTTATTTAATATATTTATTATAACACCTCAATATTATTTACGAACTGATAATAATCCCCTTGAGAGGATTCTAATACTGGCAAATGGGTCAGGACTTGATCTCTTTCATTTCCAAATATGCATTCTATAATTACGAAAAAACCGGTTATATAGTTTGTTAAATTTTCATTGAATCTTAGGTTTATAGGTACATATACAACATGTATATTGTTTATATAGTTATTATTAAAAAAATATTTGATTGCAATATTTGCTCTTTTATCTTTTTTATATATCTATATTATTCTATATTTGAGCTAATTTTGATGTTTATCTTAATAAAATAAATTAATTAATAGTCGAATGTCATTAATTTTTTGAAGGATCAGCCGCAATTTTGCCCCGCCATAATACTACATCATATTGCAAATTTGTGTCGATCTCGTTTCAAGCTATATCGTCCAACAGCGTTCACAAATATGGTACAGCCGACTCAATGAGTGAAAAGGCCGCTGCCAGTGGACATTTGGAATGCTTGGCGTTCGCCGAAAGCCGCGGGTTTCCATGGACGCAAACCATATGTGCTCAGGCGGCTGCTAATGGACGGCTCGAGTGCCTTAAGTATGCACGCGACCAGGGCTGTCCGTGGAATGTGTTGGTGTGTGAGTACGCCGCAGCAAACGGCCATTTGGAGTGCCTACGGTATGCCCGGGAACAGGGCTGTCCGTGGGATGAGATCGTGTGCGAGAAAGCGGCTGGTCATGGCCAACTCGAGTGTCTGGTGTACCTCCAGGATAATGGGTGTCCATGGGACGCGTCCACATGTGAGGCGGCCGCGGCCGGTGGGCACATTGACGTTCTGCGGTATGCCCGTGACCATGGCTGTCCGTGGGACTCATTCACGTGCCGAGAAGCTGCAGCCAATGGCCATCTAACGTGCTTGGCATATGCCCACGAGAACGGCTGTCTGTGGGATAGCACGACGTGCGAAGCGGCCGCAGCTGGTGGCCATCTCCATTGTCTGATTTACGCTCACAATAACGGTTGTTTGTGGGACATAACTACGTGTGACGAAGCCGCGTCAAACGGACACGACTCATGTCTGGAATATGCACTGGAAAACGGTTGCCAGTGGGATGGACGCATTCCATGAATAATATGAATAACATGAATACTACCATTGTTAGATTATATTTTATTATAGTTTATTATTATCATGAGTACCCAGGTACGATAGCTTATAATTTATTGAGAAACAAATACTATGTGTAAAAATTCTTAATAACTGTATTTGTTTATTAGGTATTTTTAGCCATTTCGCTGGGCTCTTTGTCTTCAGAAAATCTCGTTATTATCATTGTACCAGTGATGTGTGGACCTTGAAGTTTTCTGTGATGACGAATTGATTAATCTGGTTATGAACTCTGAAAACATTCTAGACAATAGTTTAGAATTTGGATTTTGATAGAAGTGTGAAACTATTTATTATTATAAATAATAATGTTAAATTTTGGTTATCGTGATATTAAACTACTATACGACTAATTTATTACTTTGTTTTAAATTTAAATCCATAAAGTTTAAAAAACAGTCATAAAATTTAAATTATTAACTATTAATAAAAATGCTTTTTTTTTATTTAATATCATATGTGACGTATAAATAATGAAATTATTCAAATTTTGTATTAATTAATTAAAACTGCTTTGCCTGTCCTACCATCTGCAGTTTTGAATCTTAAATATGTCACTAATTAAATTAATTATTTTATACTTTTCTTTTTTACTTGTGTAACGAATATTCTATATTTCTATGGCTTAAATTAAATTATTTTTGATTTAAATATAAGGTTTATTTAAAATGTAAAATGTACACTAATGAATTATCCTGTTTCTTATTATAGATGAACATATTGCTCACAGTATTTTTTAAAATATTTAATATTTGTAATCCTACTCGTATCAAATTATATAAATTTTTAATAGTTTATTCAATGAAATAAATTTAAATGTAAAAATTATAAGAATCGAAATGTCCACATTACGATATGTTATGTAGACTTATAATAGTAAAATATCGATTGTGTTATACGTTTTTATATCGTTCTGATGACCACGCTTTCACACCCATTGTGTATATAATATGTATATATATATATATATATATATGGATTAGATCTAAGATCACAGGTTTTGGGTAGCAGATATCCGCTTACACGAGAATATTAAATATTAATACTTGACCGTGGACAGTTATTCCATTCGATGATCTGCATTGGGCTATATCTCCTTTAAGTGTGAAAAAGCTGTTTAGCTGGAGAAAAAATGGCTGAAATAAAAAGAATGGTGATGTTTGCGGTGATGATGCCAATTTGCATAGGATATAGAGGTTATAACATATAACACTGACCTATGTCACGTTGTGGAGTAAGGAGTACGGGCTTACATAATACATACATGGCTCGAGTGGTTGCCGAGCATCCCAATATTAGCCCGGAATTGGTCATGTCTCCGTGACAAAGTGATAAGTGGTACAGTCCTGGAGCTGTTTGGTTTGTTTGCCGCCTTCTTCCTTAAGTTAAAATGACACAATTAGCTACCACGTCATACACATGGATATTATCAATGACGTTTTATAATAAAATTGAGAGGTCAGGGAGTGTGGGTGCGTAACGCGCGTCAAGGGCACTGTGGTACAAACCAAGTATACACTAACGCGATGGGGACTTTCTCACATCGTTTCGACTATGGGTTAGTACCTTTAATTCAGCATTGATTTCGCTTGAGTCTAAGGGAGTAGGAAAGGCTGAACCTACGAGTGAAATAGTTCACGATAAACGGTGATCGCGGTGCACATGGTTCGTGGAGGGATGGGTATAGTTATTATAACCATGATAATAATTATTACAATATATATGGCAATTATATGCTACTGAATACTGACTTTGTAAATGAAAATCCTAAAGTATTTTTTTTATTTTTTTTTAATGTTAAGTAAATATTAAATAGGCGACTATATTTTTAATATTAAGCACGATATGAGTTCGATTGCCGAACATTTAACTAGGTATCTAAAGTTCATGACAATATTATTATTGCATAAATATATACTATAAATGCACCATTAAGTAAATAATATTAGTTACAATTATTATTTAAAACATTTGCACTACATATAATATAAAAAGTAATATATTTTATTAACCCAGTTGTATTTAATATACTATTTAGTATTTATATTATTATAAATAAGCTGAACCCCCTGCGAGATCTAAGACATGTGATTTGTTATATTATATTATGAAAACTTACTAATCCTTAAATCCACTATTTATTTACTAACACTATTAACTTGTCTACTAAGTTAAAGTATACTTACATATTTTACTTACTAAGATTACTAGTATAAGCATATAAAAAGAACGTTTAATAAATGTTGTCAGCAATGGTATGATTTTTGAATACAAAAAATATATTTTATCACATTGTGGAAGTTTACAATAATATTGTGGAAAAAGAATAAAGCTTCCGCAATCATGTTTCACTTATCAGACTATCACACACCCGTTTCCCCTTTGTATGTACTACTGGATTCATCTACAGTGACGACCACAGTGAATGATGATTGTGGCGGTTTTGAACCTCCACGTAGTCACTCGACTAGCTCTCGGAACTAATTCAAGGTACGTGATTGTAGGGGTAACGTCAACTTTTTCTATCGAAGCTTAAGATTAATAAAAAAAATAAAAACACACACATAATATATATATATATAAATAAATGTAATTTAATGTAAATAATTTTTACAATAGCTAATAACCACATAGTTATTATCAACTAATTGCTAATTGCTAATAAATTGTTACGTGACGTTATTTTAATCATTAAACAAAATATAAAATAAAATGCATCAAACCAATGGAATTTAACGGTAGGTATTTGGATATTTTCGGATAAATAATAATAATAATGTATTTGATATATTATAATGTTATTTTTAATCAGTTTCCACTTAAAAAAAAAATATATTAACTACTATAGTTAGACTTATTTAGTTTATATTATTTTAGATTTTATCCTTTTCAAGAAAAGGATTTCAAAATAATATTTAAAATATGTATTATTATCTAATTATTAATTAAAATAGTAATTTATTATTTCTGAGGGTTAGGTTTTTTTTTAGTATTTTTTTTTTTTTTTGTAGCATTTTATTTGGATTTTACCGACTACTATCATTTATAACAATTTTATTTAAAGATATCTATACTGAAAAAAAAATAGAAACATCAAAAAATATAACTATTAGAAACTTTAATATCTTAAAATAAATACATATTTTATTAAATAAATAATTAACGTAACATTACTAACATTAAATAAAAGTACACTTGCTAATATTATTTATAGATTTATAATAAATGAGAATCGTCTCTTCTAGCCTCAATATACTAAATAATACTTATTACTATATGAATACAAATTTTATATATAATTTAAAAAAAACTATAGGAAAGTCAGACTGCTAAGTAGGTTTCAACTTTCAGTGTACTTCATCATTAAGTAGGTCACTGTAATGAATGTGTTACATTAGAATTCATCAATAAATTATTTAATTGTTAAATTGGAATAATAACTTTGATTTCTAATTGATAGCCTTTACTTATAAGGAAAATGTATTATTTATTTATATTACTATTAAATAATAGTATAACATTAGTATACTTAATCTATTTTTAGAGATAGTGACACACAACACACACATACACACACTCTTTTAGTGACACACGTGATTATAAAAAAACAATATCATTCGTAGGAATTGTTTAAGTTTAATATCTAATTATTTAATACGTAGGGAAAATAATTTTTTTTATTTGACACACCACACACCGCACGGTTACAGAAAGATTTGCCATCTTTTATCCTTGCTATACACTGTACGTTGAACTAATTGTTTGTCAATAATATCGCAGATATATTATATTATATTGTATAATAAATATTATAATAGCTAAAAATAGGGTAATTAGGTTTTTGAAATAAATAATTTAAAATAAGGCTAGATAGTTGATATGAATTCTGTACATAATGTTGGATATATAGTTTCAATTCCATACAATAAACATTTTTTGAATTATAAAAAATCTCACAGAAAATGTTAGTTTTCATTTAAATATTTAATTTTAAATTTATAAAAAATTAATTAACCTTAACTGCAAAAATCTTCATATTCATATACAAATGGCGATGCTGACATGGTTTGAATTGTAAATAATCGGACAGAGTGCGCAAGGGATTTGAAGAAAACGGTAAACGGCCATCGTTTTTGTGATAATCGATGAAAAATATTATGGTTAATATTTTATATAGGTAAAGCATAAACTATTAATCTATGAACATCAGTCACTTCGACCGTGGTTAACAGTTAGCCGCCAAAATAGTGGTAGAAATTCATTGACCGTGGTCCACAATCTATATTTTATATTCCATTTGTCAATATATAATGGTGTAAATATTTCGTCATGGGTCAGTAATTTTTATGCCGTCTTTCACAAGTGCGTATATATTATATAATATACCGTAATGGTGGTGTGCAGTGCTTTGAAATTTTAGTAAAAGAGCCTTGTACGTAAGTATATTATAAATTCAATTTTCAACGTTTCATTATAATATCTGATCACCTATTTGCCGGGGATGATGAGGGAAGGTGGTGCATTAAGGTGAAACGCACATTATTTCACCTTTTATCGATAGGTGTTTTACAGGACCTAATAAAAGGAGTACAAATGTTTAATGTACCACCAAATATTCCACGATTTAAAGAAATATTAAGAAATAATTTTTAAATAATACCTATATAATATATATTGTCAATAAATGGCAATATTTCTGTAATTATGATTATAGCATTATAATTAATCATAGGGTGAAAAAAAACATTTGTTGGGAAAATGATTGGTTTATTGATTTTAGAGATTGCTTTGCTTTCTATTCAGCTAATAACAAAAAAATGTATTTATTTAAGAAAACATTAAAATATTATGGATCATAATGTATATAATGTATAAAATCTGGAATAATAATAAAATGAGCTAGACATTTCAGAATTTGAGTGCACTTGCGTGCGTTCTTTCTATGGATTGATTACTGTGGTTATTCTGTTATTCATATGTTTCTACGACTGTTATTAGCATTATTTATAATTTGTTATATTTAAATATTGTTTAATAGATGTCTGCATAAATACTTAGCTGAATTTGCGATTTTGAATTTAAATCTTGGTTAAGTAATTAGATAATTTTCTATATATTATGATAGTTTTTAGAATAATTTAAAAATATAATTAAGAATATGATAATGATAAATAATCGATACTTATTATTGTGGATTACCGTATTTTTGTTTATTGCATTACCTACATATTATATATGTATAATATTTTACACATTATAGGTTTGTAAAATCCAAGTAAAATCTTTATGAAGTAGTCGTTATCAATTCTTTGTAAACTAAGCAGTAAGCAATACTATTTTAACGTGTAATATTTTATATACGAAAATATTATCAGCGAAATCCGTGAAATTGGTGCATTATTGTTATTAATCAATTACTCTTACAGAAACTGTTGGTTTACGTGTTATTGTGGTGATACTATAATATAATATCATAATACTATATAGTTAACAAATTATATAAATTTGTTTAGTGAAAAACCACTATATATGAGTATATAGCCGCGAGTGCAAGACCAAAAATTGTTTATTTAATATATTTTATTACCCAGTGATTGACCTAACCTATCTTATACTAATTATAGTCAACTACCTAGGCGCATTCAAAGTGTTCACATCTCGGTGATAACATATTTTTCTAAACCTTCCTTGTATATTATAATTTATATACTCAGATAACTTCACATATTAATAATTAAATATAATTATAAAAGTTAGACAAAACTTGGACAAAAATGTCCATATTTCAAAGTCCCAATTTAAAAAACTATTTTCCCCTTAGCTTCAACAAATACATTCCTGAGTTGGTATATATTATATATATATAATTATAGGAATGTATTAAATACTAATAATAACACGTCGTAAATTTAACGATAATGTACGATAGTAATATACATATAAATAATAATATACTATTATAGATATTTTTATATTATTGTGTGTAGTACTATCGTTGCAACTAGGTTCTGCGCCCGTTTGCGGTCACCTCCTTTGCGTCATTCAAGAGGGGTTGTTGCTTGGGGGTGGATGGTGGTGGTGGTGTCGGTTGTATAAAAGGGTAGTCGGCATTTGGACACTGTCATTTGTACTGAAACCACGTATCGCGGGACACGCCGTCGGGAACCACACGTTTTTACCACCATGAACCATCTGTTGCTGATCGTTGCCGTCCCAGTACTCGCCACCGCATTCGCCGCTCACGTTCAAGTACGTGTATTAATAATATTATGATAAAATGATAAAATTTAATTTAAAAAAGGAGCTGTAATATTATATTTGTTTATTTTTTCATTATAACGTGGTGTGAAAATTATCGTCCTATATCTATTTGTTGTTGTTATTATCATGATGTTATTTTGGTCATAAAAAATATAAAACATATAACAGGGATTTATCGTGATTATTGTTTTCGTATTATTATCTATAAGGCTTCATTTTCAATTGAATTTTATAAAATGTATTATATACCTATATAATAATTCACCAGCTTAATTTAATATTTTCTGATTTTTATGGTATGACAACATAATTAAATAATTTACTTAAAATTTATAATACAACAAATAAATAAATAATTATTAATGGCAAATAAAAATGTATGTTATATGGAATATAGATTACTTAATATTTAATTTAAGTATTGGATTTACATAAATAATACAATTTAGCAGATAGTTTTGTTAAACTTTTTAAATTATTTCATGGACGTTTCAGGTGTTAAAATATTTTATTTTATTAACAATGTTGAGTAACCTTATATTATATGTTTTGTTTATAGAAGAAATAGAGAAAGTATTTGATTTTATAGTTTAAATTTCAGAAACATGTCCAATTATACATATCAATTAAGTGTTAATGAAAAATAAAATATAGTTATAAATTTATTATTTTTCATATTATATTATTTATTATAAAACCAAAATATTAACTATAAGTACTTTAAAATTTTATTTTAAGTAAAGTAGTTTTATTTATAACATAATAAATGTTCTAAATTCATTTTAAGCAATTAAAAATTACACAAAATAGTACATTTATATTGATTATTTTTAGCATAAGATTGTAAATTGAATAAGTTTATTTCTATTTAACAGATAATTATATTTTCACTTTTGAAAAATTGTTCTTTAAAATCTAATATAAAATAAATCACATTATTGCAGATTATTTTATGTTTTTAACTAGAGTCTAATCAGGATTATTAAAATACAGAAAATTGATCAATGTCTTACCGTATAGATTTAAAATTAGCTTAATGAAAAATCATATCAATTATTATTTAAAGGCACCTACTTATATTACGCGTTATCTAAATTAGTTTTAATTTAAGATTTTTGAAATATTCTTTAAATTTTCTAAATAAATAATTACATTATAATTAAAATCTATTTTTATGCTATTTTTTAATTATTAATAATGTTTTGTTCTATTCGTAATACAGCAAGTTAAACTAATTTTAACAATAATGTCACAGAACATAATATAGCATTGTATTAAAAAAATTATTAAAATTATTATGCAATGTATTGTTATGATTAACATATAGCCAAAACCACTATACACTAGAATGAAGTTGATAAATTCATGCCATACATTGCTTAAAATTAGACTAAAAATTTTGAATATTTTATTTAAGTATAAAAAATAATAATATACTTTACAACGAGAAAAATTTTCTATTGCTTATCATTAATCTTTTTTGAATTGCAACATTGTATTTTCTTAAAGTGTTATTTGTTTAAATATCTAATAATATTATAGTTTGGACTTCAAAAACTCGTAAAATAATTTTTTTGCTAAATTGGTTTTTCGTAATTATTTTTAAAAATACTGAGGATTTTATACTTTTAAACTCACTAGATCGAATTAGCTACCCCAGAAAGTATATGAAGTTTATTTTGCCAAAATAAGCTTAAATATGAGTAAGTATAATTATTTCCCAAGTCTTTAAGGTATTTAGTTTAGATAAATAATAATAATATCCACCTAACCATAGTATTTGTTAAAATCATTTTCTAGGCAACTAAAATGTTATCACTAAACTTTTTTGTATAATGTTATTATTTGATTGTTGACATAAATCATAATACATTATTGGTGTGTAGGTCTATATCGTTATAAAAAGGTGAAAAGCATTTATTAGGTTTACATTTATTATAGTGTTTATTGGATAATAATATAAGACACATATCTATTTAATTTGCTATCAAATATAAAAAGTTGATAATAAAATAGAAATTTAGAAAAAAAATTATGATTAAACTTAAAAAAAAATGTTTTTAATTTTTTCGTTCAATTTAGATATTGAAAACAATTTGATTCATTGATGTGTTCGGCGTGCAGTTAATGCTAGTTTTATTGTCTATAGTATGTGTGGAATTGTGGTGCTAAGTTACTAACTATACTTATAATTTATTTGACTGTTGTAGTAGTCAAATGTTGAAGCTAGGTACCAATACAAAATAACTAATAGGGGTACATAAATTATTTAAAATAGCCCATATAATATTATACATTTATACTATAAAAGTAAATATGTTTATTGTATGTATTATATTACATCGCTATCAATAAATTTTGTAGAAAAATACTAATAAATAATAACTAATAATAAGACTAATTAGTATTTTTGTAAAAAGTACTTTTATAAGTATTATAATATAGATAAAGATACTTTTTGGATGTATTCAATTATTTTCTTATACTTACTTTTAGCTTTACTTTAACAAGTTTTGTACAATTGATGCGGTACATACACTACGTATAACGTATATACCTATATAAAGAATACACTGAATTATATTGCGATTGAATACTAACTGATGAGGGGAGATATGATGGATTTCCAAGCACTTCTTCAAACCAGAAATTTTAAGATTTATTAGTATGACAAAATAATAATCTGAAGAATAATAAATTAGTCCCTTTGAAAACTTGTTTGCCGCACATCTTTAATAATAAATCGTTAAGATAAATAAAATAAATAGTCACATTTATACAACATAATATATTATTATATTATAACAAGTTTATCAGGAAAAATATAATCATATTATTTAAAAGTGCTGATTGTATTATGGTGCAAATCAGAAACATATAACACAGTGGATAAAATATAAATTTAACATAATATTATACTGTATAAAATTTACAATAAGTACATTTTATATATTTTTTCAAACTATTAACAAAATGTATTTGTTTTGTAATGGATAGACTATTGGAAAGTATTTAAAATACTAGCTACTTCAATTATTAATTATAAATGTAATTAATATATGTAGTCAAATATTATAAAATCTTACTCACTCATAAGAAATAGTACAGGTAGGTTATAAGTATCTCCTTATTTCTTCTAACTCAATTTTAATTTCTTCCAGTGGTAATCACATCGTATTTGTCAAAATTTTCGCATACAGTAAATATTTTTATGTGAGTGGCAAATTACTCAAATTACTGATCATGGGAGTCAAACACTATAATTTATCTATAATATTAAATAGTAAAATAAGGTATTTTATACTTAATATTTTCGGTCAAACATTGTGTGATTATCACGATAAGAAATAAAAATGGACTAGGAAAGAAAAAATATATTTTACTTGCAGTACTTGCACAATATTTTTTATTAAATTAATAAATAAATTAAAATAATTGTTAATAAACAATTATTATCGATGTACCGGATACCTATAGTAATAAAAAAAATCAATAATTATTGTACTTTATGTAAGATTTGAATAACTTTTTTTTTTAATTTGAAATATTATATTGATTAAGTATATATAAAAGTAATTTTTATTGTAATGCTCCAATAGGTAAATTTAAAATGAAGCTTTTGTGTTTATTTTGTTTGATCTTTGTTTGAATTCCAGTTATTTAACTTAGTATCTCTAAAATTAATTATCTTGTAGTTATCTATTGTAAATAACAAGAGATAAAACAAAAATAAGAATTTCAAGATTGCAAGTACACAATGTAACAATATTTAATAAAAATAAAATAAGCTATTATGGTATCTTAAATATATATTGCACATTTATAATAATATCCTCGTATAAATTATCTTTATAATTAAGGGTTTCAAAGTTTGCAGGTATGTAAGATAATCACTAAGTATATGTAACAGAATTTAGTTTACACATATTTAAAGAACTACTTTATCAGATTTGTAGTTAATTCAATTATTTAAACTTTTAAATTTTTATTAAAAAAAAAAACAGAACATTTGATTTAACTGATAATGTTTTTAAAATTAAAATTTTGTCTCTGCGAAACTCTATTTTAGTGGTTAGTTAAATGTATTCAAAATGTAAATATAATCTCTCAGAAAGTTAAGAATTGGATAAAGGGTACTTCACAGAAGCGCAAACAATGTTAAGAAATTTCAGCCATTGAGACTTTGACTGATCTACACTTAGAAGTGTTTTTCCAATATAATTATTTACTATTGCATTAAAATGTATTACAATACCTTAATATTTTATTTTATTTCATTATTATATTAAAAACGGCAATTACAAAATATATCAATATGTACAATATGTATATTAGAAGTGATTAAAAATAAATATTTATTGAGATTATCAAAGTATATAATATAAGATTATATTTTTCAAGTTTTTTTAAGTTGTTTAAAAATAAATACAATAGTATTATTAGTATGATTTTTTTAATTTTTATTTGTTATTAGTTTTTTACATAGAATAAAATATTGCATACTTGTAAATTTATTATATATTCTACCCCCAAATTCAAATCTATTTGCTTATTGTTTATTATCAAAACGCTTTTACGCCTCTAAAAAGTTTTTCCAAACTTAAAATGTATTTATTTTTTTTATGTGTAACTTACAAATGTCTTGCAACTATCCAATCTGAATAGATTTTACTCGTGAAACTTATTTTAAAGCTTTAATTGCTTCAAAAGAGTTTTTCGAAAAACAATCATCACTATTAAACCAATAGTTTTAATCGTAATCTCAAATATTGAATTGAATATAAATGCGTTAAAAATAATACATAGACGTTAAAATGCTTTTAATCGTATAAAATATATACATATTTCTTTTGTGAAAAAGTAAATCTAATAGATTTTTGTTGCAATAAATAGACAGTATTTAGACTTAAATTTGATTAATAAACTGTGTAATCAAGTTATATTTTATCCAGGTGTTTAAAACAAATGAAAAAATTATTTTTATGCAACATTTAGGTATTTCTCTTGGTCCTTTTATTTAAGCTAATTTATTCTGCAATGGCTATAACGTCTCAGCTACTACTGTTAATAAACCATTATTTGTATATATCATAGTATTATTATTTGAATATGTAGCTATATCTAGATTGTTATGTGTTTATTTTTTGTATTAATTGTTATTTGTTTTAAATAAGAATGTATACGAAAACCTATTTAAATTAGTATTGTAAGATGTGTTCCTATAATATTTCGTAATAATATTTATGAATTAAATAATTAGGTTAGATTAGGTACATACACGATACACATATTATACAAATTACTGATTTGGCTTCACTTACAAAAAATTGTATTATTGTTACTATAACGTGTTAATTTAATGCCGTTTATAAGATATAATTTTTCTTTTGTTAGTTTTAATATAATTGTCACAATAACCGGAAACAATACGTCGTTAAAACAGACGTTATAAAAATTATTTTATTAGATGGAGACCTTTTGTTTATGTTGAGAAACTTTTCAAATTAATAAAGTAAATAAGAAACACACGTCATGTCTTACGCATTACGCTAACAAAAGGGTAAACCAGAAATTCTTACAATTCTCAGTAAAATATTTACCTGAGGTATGAATATTTTGCTTATTATTAAAAAATAATTCTAGTGAAATATAATATGTTGTAAAAATAGTATCTTTAATGTAAACATTTTATTGTATCAAAATTATTCAGCATTATGTATAATATTAAATTAAATTAAAATGTTAGAATTTAATAATCATTTGATATAGTGAAGAATTTAATTTGAACTGATAGGAATCTAAAATAAAACAAAAAATATAGTTTATTAAAAATAATATATCCATCGTCATTTTTGATTTTATTAACTTTATAGTTCCCCTTATTTTTTATTCCAACGAATTACCAATTATTAAGCCAAAATTAAAAACAACAAATACATTCCTAATCCTCCTATACTGTTATACTTTTTGAATTATTAAAATGGTTTGATTTAATGTTCTATTATTGTGTGTTGAAGCGTTGAGCTTACTTCAGATGTGAACGTTTATAAATGTTATCATAAGTGCTCATAATTGGATTTATCTACTGCAATTCAACATATTATAATACGATCTGTCATGAGAATGTCCCTCAGCAGTATTAAATAAATAATTTTATTTATATTTGTATATAGGTTATTATTATTTTATTTTAATCGAAAACAGGCCTAAGATTATAATATTGAAATTCGTAGAATTATAAAATAAATGAAAAATGAACATTAAAAAAAGAAGAAAATAATAATAATAAAAATGTGTTTGAAGTAATTGTCAAATAATGTAGCAGTAAATCAATATCCTTGTATCCCTCGTTTACGCTTTGAAGACTGTAGAATGTTGTGTGTGAAGTGCCGTACATAATACTAAAATAATACTAATACTAATAAATCTATAATGTATATCCAGTAATCTTTTATATTACTATAATTTATTATTATTGACCCTTATTGGGGTTATTTTCGAAAATTCGCATTAATTAATTATTCTGGATTTGGTTTTTTCATTAATATTATGGTAATATGGAATCGTTTATCCTTGTTGTTTATAGCACTTTCCAATTAAAACATTTTTTTATTCATAGAGAATAATGAGTTATTGAGATCTTTAAATGGTAAACCTGTTAAGTTATAATTTTAAAATTATTACTGATCATATTCAAATACGTTTGTAAATATTTATGTATACATGTATCAAAGTAATAGTTGTTACATAGTAGATTTATAATTTTTCAAAGTTTATATTGTCTGAACACACCTAAAATATTGATGTACTATTCTATGGCTAATTCTAATAAGGTTGTTTAATGTATAAACATTATACATTGCATTATAATATATGATATATGTACGTATGATTATATGTTATTTTATATATCTCTACTTGTGCCCATATTTATAAATATGACATTTGTGAAATTTGTATGCCCACTTAATTTGTTTCAAAGAAAATTTAATATTTTCTATTTTTTTTTTCACAATTATAGTTGATTGTATATAACAAATATTGATGATGGTATTTTGAAGAGAGCAATTCGATTAATGAACGTTGGGTTGTTCCTGGGAAACCTGAATGTTTGCTGACCAAAACGAACGTGTTTACTAGTTGAACTATAATTATTTTAAATTTAACTCGTCCGGCTAAACAATGAGTTTTCTCGTCACATCTATTAACAGTTTTAATTGAATTGACATTTTTTTTTATATATAATCGTAATAATTATTTTATGACTATAAAGTATAATAATAATGTAATATACGTACTTGAAAGCTATAAGAAATTAAATAAATTATGTGAATAAGAATAACGATTCATTTTATGTGACAGTTATTTTTTATGTACATGCCACATAATATAGACAATATAGTAGGTACATACTAATACTACACATATAAATAATATTAATAATTAATAATGTTGATAATAATATCATAAATAGTATTTAATTACAGTTACACCTGTGCCAATATAAGATAGTATAATATGCATCCTAATTAATTTGGTAAATTATAAAAAATGTTTGTGTAGTATTTAGAAAAAATATCAGTTACATATTATTATAATATAATATGGAGTAACTAAATGGTTTATATTTAGATTTAAATGTAAATAAAATGTATGTTTTTATTGTTTGTTCTATTAAACAATAAGCTTGTTTTTATCCACTAATTATTGTTTTAATGAATATTATTTTTTAACACCTATTATTATACTTTAGTAGGGAATAATAGTTTTAGGTTTTAGTTCCATTTGTAAACATAATTTAACATTAATAGACTTAAGTGCATTCTTTGAGAACACATTTTTTTTTAATCAATCATTCAGAGAAATTATTTTTCATTTTTTATCGACAACGATTCAAATTAATCTTTTATGTATTATTTTCAAAAGATCGGACTTTTAAAATATAATAAATATTATACTGTAGTTTCTTATTTAAATTGATTTAAGATTTTCAATGAATAAATTGAGTGGCATCCTTACCTATAGTTGGATATTTGATAAAGTAGGTATTATTAAAATTACTAAAAAGGCCATTTATTCAAGAAAACATTACTTTTATTTAGATATAACACAATGGGTAATTTATACTTATTCGCTATATAAAATTATTGTTTTTTACTAAATGTATTATATAAATATTCATAATATACTTAGTAAACTTTATTTCTTTTATTTTGTTTAAAATTATTTATACTTTCTTATTATATTTTAGTATTAACAGCACAATAAACGATTAATATTCATTGTGATATTAAAAAAATTGTATATTTCCGAAATGTTTGAGTTTAAATAAAAATATTTATTCGTTTTTAAAAATAATTAAAACTATACTACTTTGTCCTTTTAAATTCAAAGGGGATAAATATTAAAATACTTTATTCGTGCACTAGACTCTAAACGCTAGTATAAGAGTTTTTTTTTATGATTTTGAATTTTTTTCATCAAAGTGATTGCTCCATAAGTCCATTAATCTTTTAAAATTATTTTTTTCTGATTTAGCTGGTGTTCGTGTCTATTTTCACCGTTTATTTTAAAACTAAAAAACATTTATAACATTTTGGTCAGAAGATTAAAAAAAAAAATGCACACATTATAAGGATATTACTTGATACACTAATTGTATTGTGTTTAAACTTTATTATTAATTTTTAATACTTAATACTATGAGATAACCTAATAAACACAGATTATATAACAATATATTCGTAGGTAATCATTTATAATATTTGTACAAGTATATTCAAATTTTATACTATTTGTTTATCATTTCTACTAATCGATGGTATTTTCAATGCCTCAATCAACTTAATAATTTAATACCATTGTGTAATATTTTTATGTGTAAGTAATATCATACATAATACATAAACACGTAGATTTTAGGTATAAAATTCAAGTATAGGAAACTACTGATTTTGAGATGAATTGCAACGTTCAACCAATAACAATCAATTTTACCAACATATCGGATAACATTTGTGGCTTAAAAATGTTAATATATACGTGATTACATTTTATAGCGTTTATCTCGGTCAATACCTACCTTTCTCCCTAATTATTATTCTTTTTTTATTATTCATTTTTTGAACAATATTATTATTATATCGCTAGATGGTACTTACTCCACTATATTAGTTTGTTAAAGATTTAAAAATCAATGCAAATGTTTTATTTATAAATTGTATAAGTTTATATATAAATTAACATACTAACTTTTTTATTTTTTAGTGAAATCAGACACATAAATAAACTTTGAATGTTTTTAATCGATACGAAAAAAAACTAATAAACTTGGCCAATATGCACCCAGTTTACAAAAAAAAAAAATTAAGATAAAAAATAACGGTTGTGGAAGAAATTTTAGTTGCGAATCGCAGTAAAGAATATTCAATAAAAAATAATATAAAATCTGCATAGTATATTTTATTTTGAACTGTGTATTAACACTTGTAAGTTATAAGCAACGCTATAACTATATACAAAACTTTGTTCTGTTCGGTGTTATATATTATTATGGTATTTTAGTGTTCTAACGCTACAAAATGCGTGGACCGTCAGGCATCAAATGGAATATGGGTACTTTCATGTCCCGGGATGTATTAACACACACATACACAGTTATACTAATGTACATGCATAATAAGCTACAAGTATAGGGATTTCAAAGGTACAGTCCATTGCTTGAATTCTGTTATGTTATATATTTTATTAATTGGGATAAATAAGATCCTGCTGCCATTTACATTCTAATATACTGTAGAGGTAGTTTTAAATTGAATTATTTCTAGAATCATGTCGAAAATATAATAATTAATAATATAATATACTACTTGCCACTATAATTTGTCAGCAAATAACATGAGATTTCGTTAAAATAATTATACACTGTATCATGGATATACCTGTTAATAGATTTCATAAATTTAAATTTGCACGCGTTACACAATTTTAATGTTTATCGTTAATTGTAGATTCTGCCATAAGCGGTTAAATAGTTGGCCTTATTATGATGCTACAATCATAAAAAAAAGACAGATTAACAGATTACAGTAGATCAGATTATATATAATAAGAACATTGTATGTGTTTGTACTTTAGATTTTTACGTAATTTAAATTTTTAAGTAAGCTATGAATAATAACCCGGATTTAATAAATAAAACAGTTAACCCTAGACTTCACTTCCTAGGACCTCTCTTGAAATTCAAAATTTCACTATCTAATAAACTCACCATATACAAATCAATAATTCAACAAATCAAGATATATAGTATTTAGTTATGAGGTTCTGCGAAGCTCTCTAATACTAAAACACTTAAGGCGTATCAATCCATCTAATTACGATTAATAACGCCTTTTTCTTGGTATTTCACAAACAAAAATCTCCATAAATACTTGAAAATTCTTAACTTTAATTAATTAGCCAAACTAAATAACTAAAAATTGCATTGTGAATTAAACTCTTGCAATAACCTATTAATCAAACTACTACCCTCCTTCACGCTTTTTGTCAATGTTCATCTAAGACACAAAAGACATAAAAAATGTAAGCCATGAGTATACAAAATATTACAGTATGAAAATACTCATAACTTACTTAAAAATTATAATATCGCATTAATTTCTTACCTTTGAGTTTGATTATAAGTCAATTCACTCTAATATTAAAGTTAAAAAAATTAAAATGATTTTATTGAAGATACATTTTTTGTTATAAATTTTATTTAACTATCTTTTTTCAAGCAGAAAGTATACTTAAAAAATCTTAAAAAGGTTTTTAATTTATGTTATATAATTTTATCATGATTATTGATTACTAATCATTGATCAGTGTCAACTTTTAGATTCTGAGTGGAGAGATGAATGTAATGATTTTACAACCATGTGTGTTGTACAATTAATAAAAAATAATAATAAAACAATGTAGTGATAATATAAGAACCAAGAAGAAAAATATTTGAATAGTAACGTTTGTAATAATAAATAGCATTTATCTGAATTAATATATCGCTAACTAAGAAGGACGACCCTGTTTAACATTGTGGTGTATATTATGTCTTTGTGAATTGTACGTAGGAAATTGACCTGTTGAATTGATAGAGTTTTGATGTAGTCTTAAATTTATTGAGTATATAAGTCTTTATGTAGAATAAGTTGTTTTATAATCCGAGGGTATTTGCGATTATTCTGAGTATTTTATTTTGGAAGATTTTTATTTTTTTAATGTGAGAAGATGTGCATTTTTATCAGATCGAGCAAGCGTAGGTGAATTATGGGAGTAGGATTTATTTGTATTTTTAAAGAAAGCATTTTTTATATAAAGTAGATGTTTTATTTAGAACAGGATATAACATTGAAAGGCGCTTGTACGCTCGTCGTAGTTTAGTTGAAATATGGGGCTTTCACTCGAGCCTTTTGTCTAATGTTACACCGACGTATATTACTAGCGCTGCCAAGGTATATTTTAGTTACCAAATTTTAATTACGTGTAAGTAGGGTAGCGATGTAAACTAAATATAACTCGCGGTATACATTTAAGAAAGACATTTTTTGTATTTTCAAATTATTCACCCAATCCTAAAATATCATAAATATTGCTATTAAATGTATTATATAAAAAATAAGTAATACAAAGCCATTTTGATTATTGACTATTGTTTGAATAAATATTAAACTATTTAAAAACATAGGTTTTTTTTTATTTTAAGATTTGAATTTTTTTTCTTAACCCCAAGAATTTATTACAAGTAGGTACCGCTTATATTATATGTAATTATAATTCACTATAGTCGTAAGTACAAAAATGTTTTTTTAAGTGATTAAAGTTTGAATTAAGATGGTTTTTTTATGATATTGTAGTTTTTTGGATTTGTTTTATTAATGTGTTCGGGTTTGAAACCATTTGAGTGTATCGTTTTTGAGTAACTTTATATTTAAAAAACGCTCTCTAAACTCTATGTACAGTAAAACAATTTTGGTTCAGATTAATTTTTTTCGTTTCAAGTTTGTTATTTGTTATAACTTATAATATACAACTATCTAACGTTAAAGCGACTTGAGTGAAGTGAGATGAATCTTCTCAATATTCCGTAACTATATCCTATTTGGTTAATTATTATTTTTATTTGTTATGTCTTTGTTGATGAAAGTTTGAAACTTAAATTGTTTCTTAATGTTTTATTTGTACTTGACTTGCTGCAGTTAATAATCATAAGTTTGTAGTTTATTAATATATAATACCTACATACATATATATATTTTTTTAAACAAAAAAACATTGTTATATCTAACCTAGGAATTACTTAAATTATAAATTAGTTAAAACAGTTATTAACTAAAACGTATAAGATTTTTATTATATTTAGGTAGAATTCTATTACATTTTAAATATATGTTATTATTTATATTTTATAGTTTATATGAATCTTTTTAACAATAAATGTTTGTGAATTTTTTGTATAGTAAATTAAATGGTAATACGCTAAAATATTTAGAATTTAGTTTAGCTAGCCTAACCATTTACACACGTAAATATTGAGCCATCTTTTACGAATCGCAAAAGTTGTTAATGTATATTATAAATAAAATTGGGCCTAAAATACTTCCTTGGGGACACTATTATTAATTCCTAGTTCATTTTTTAAACGTCATTTATCATAACCATTTGCGTTCTGTCGTTTAAGTAACTCGAAAATCGGTTATGGCTACGATTGTTTATTCCAAAAATTGGTAAAATGTTTAACAGAATTTTGTGGTCAACAAATGCTTTAGTTTTTAGTAAAATCTTGGAAAATTCCCATGTTTTATCACCATTATCCAATGCTTTATATATATATATATACTTAGAAATACTATAAATTGTATCCAAAGTGCCTATACTTGACCTAAACCCAAATTGATTATTTGAAAGAAGATGATGTTTTTTCAAGGAACAAGTCTTGATTTCACAATATTTTTTAATAGTTTTGAAAAATTATATAACATTGTATACTTATGTATACTTTATATACTTTGTTTCCTTTTTTGAAAAGAGATTTAACTATTGCTAATTTAAATTACGTTGTAAAAATACCTTCAGATAAACTATGCGTGTGCTAGAGGGCCAGATATAAATTATGAAATGGCTTTTTAGTAGTTTTATTGATAATTTATTAAAGTCTGCAGCAGTATATATATTTATATATAATATAATTTCAGTGATC
This sequence comes from Rhopalosiphum padi, assembly GCF_020882245.1. Taxonomy (NCBI): domain Eukaryota; kingdom Metazoa; phylum Arthropoda; class Insecta; order Hemiptera; family Aphididae; genus Rhopalosiphum; species Rhopalosiphum padi. The sequence continues at coordinate 667,719 of NC_083598.1, read as the reverse complement.
AGCTGTTCTATCTTTAAAATAAAATAGTAGGAAATTCACAAATGCAGTGTCTGACTTTTATAAAAATTATAATAAGGATACGGTAAAATATTCTTGAAAATTAGCCGGGCTACTCAAATCCCCGCACTTCTCCTCTCAAAACACTAACTCTGTATCTATATTATAACATCACAGTCGTTTCATTGTCTTATTTACAAATAGGTACTTGTTTGTTCTACATAATTTTGGTTTGTTAATTTTAGCCAATAAAAAATTTACATAGCTTAAGATTTCTTTAAAAAGTATTAATTGTTTAGCTGATACACCCTCACTCCACTCCACTAATAATTTTCAAATTATTCAGCTTTACACTTGTCTATGTGTTCCATCACTTGTATGTTGTTGCTAGCCGTGTTACAAATTATAGTGATCGTCCACTTGAGTCTGGCTAATAACTTTAACAACCAGATTCCTGCCTAACTATTGCTACTCCATTGAATTATATTGATATATATTTATTTTATATTTAATCAGTATTAACTATTATTGGGACCTGACAGTTATAAACAATAACATGTATGTATTACGTCGTATTATATGAAGTTAAACATTTTTTAAAGATAGTACAAATTATAAATGTTTAACGGTGCCTTTTTACAACTTTTTTTGGAACGGAAAACGTTAAAGATGTACATTGCACAATAAATGGATTATGTCCTATACAAACTGTCTCTTGAAAATGTCTTATTATATATATATATACATATATACACACAAATATCAGCACCACGGTGTATTTTATAATGCAATATAAAACCTAAAGAATACAAAGAACTTTTACTTTCACATCGAAATAGCGACAAAAAACAATAATAGGATTTTTATTTTCTATATATTGAGGTGGGGGAGTATACTCAAGTCAAGGGAACAAAGTTCTCGCCTTAGGAAATAAGCAATGTGTTTGTATTGTTAGAAAAACTACATCGAAGAAAAAAAATATAGACATGAAGCAACCAATAAAAGTATGAACTACGTACTATTGTAGCTATATGTAGCTATTTGTATAATATACTGTTAAAATAAATACGCGATTTTTGTAAATAGTCATTGAATCCATTACACGACCTTATTATTGGTAGGTACTATGTTTTACTTTTGTATTATAATAGGAAAAATGTATATATTATACTGTTATTAATTTTTTACTCAAATTTTATAGAATGCAAATATGTTGAATTTTTCTTTTTTTTTTTGTTGAAATTTTAGCTTACAACTAATTGTATTACCTCATTAAACAATTTATTTTGAATTCTCGTCACTATTGTTATTTTATAACAATGATGATCGTTACATTCTTTGGTATATCGCCTTTCTTCTTATTTTATTAAATATAGTAACTATTAGATATCTATCAAGGCTTGGTAAAATCAAAAATAAATAGTATGGTTAATTTAATTTAAGTGAATATTTGTTATATTATTTTTATAAGTAATAAAATAAAATAGATATTTTGGTATTTTACAAAATACAGTTACGCTATAAGTAGGGGAACACGGGGTAAAGCCGACTAAAAAAAGAATACCTTCTCAATTATCAAGGATCCAAAGATATACTTAGGTAATACATTTGCACAGTTGTATTAAGTAACTTCTTGTTTACAATATTTAGTTACAATACAGTGAATATCGATCATATTTATAATTTAATAAGTCGTTAACATTTTTTTAAACATTTTATCGGGTTTTCCCAGATACCGGGCCAAATTGATTTGTAATGGAGCAATACCGATACATGGTATAAGCCATAAGGTATAACAGGTTAGGTTAAATTATCAAAATAATTATTAAAAATAAATAAATATAATATAAAGTTTTATTTCAAATGATAAACCCATATATTTATAAATAACTATTGTATTATAATTTTAGTATAAAATGTTTTATAAATTGCCTATATATATATTAAGACATAATTAATTTATTATACAATCGATTTCACTCCATCGGTTTTGCCCGAAGCATATTATTTACGAAAATGTTGATTAATCACATAATATTGTTGATAAATATTGTTTAGTGAGTGAATAATCTTTACAAGTTGTAGATTCATACTAGACGTGTATGATACTTGTAATATAGTTCTATCATATGTATTTTAATCTAAAATTAATAATATAGAAATATAGTAACAATTAGCATTAAAATGTTCGTTATTAAATAATAATTCAAACCAAAAAGTTGCTGTTAATGTAAGCAGTGTTAATAGCGTGTTTTATGATAAGGAATGAAATAAATCTAAAACTGATCATTTTCATCCATCGAATAATGCGTGATAAGCATTTTACCTTATTGTGTTCCTCTTACTTAAAATAATAGTTAGACATTTATCTTTATCTATACATATAAATGCATTTACTATACCTAGCTATCATATTGTGAAGTATGATTTGTTATTTTTTTTTTTATATAAAATTTGTAATCCTATAAGCTATAAGAACGGATTATAAATTGCTCATATTTTTTTTTTATAATTAAAATATTTTAATTAGCTTTTTCGAATAACATAGATTTATTTTATATAATAATAAATAATAAATATAATTATTATTATTTCATTGTATAATATGATTAACATTATTTATTGTTGAAAACAATCTATTTATTTATGGGTTGAACTTTTAATTTTGGAAACGATTGCCATTATCACGGATATTAATTTAATAAAATCATAATAATATTATATGGTGATATTCACTCCACATATCTAAATAATTTAAGTACATCCCCTTAAACCATTGCAAGCTAATAACCATGTAGTTGATGCTGAAACAATAAAAAAAAAATATATATTAATATAAGTACTTCAATTTACTGTTTTACTGATCGTTAAAAATGACAAATATAATACACAGTAGTACCTCTATTTAATGTAACACTGTATATAACGAGTTATTTCATGGAACTATAAATTGTTTCTATTTAACAAATACATTTTGTGTTATTTTTTTGTATAAAAACTTTAAAAAAACTATTGTATTCATCTTAAATAGGTATTTATAAATTATAATCTCACCAATACGACTTATTTAAATAATTGCGATCATTTTTATTGTCAAATTGTAAGAATGGTACAAAAGTATTTTAACAGGATATCAGAATATTTTTTGACAACAATGAATAAAAAAAATGCAATTTATATAATGAATATAATTTAGATGTATTTATTTTATTTTATTTTAATTAATTAATTAATATTATAAATACATATTATTATTTATCATTATTGAAATATATTCCATACATTATAAATGAGTTTTATAAGTGGAAAAAATATTATTTATTTTTAACAAATATTTTCAAAGAATCTTCAAGTTCGTTAACTAAAGATTCCACTGTATATGTTTTTAATGTTTGCTAACTGAATACAGTGGCATTTATGGGTACTAATAAGTGACTTGATTAAATTATTTATGTAAAATAATATATAGGTATATTTATTATAATTTTAAAATATGGAATTCACAACTAAAAGAACAGATAACATAGGTATTAAAACATAATTTCTTTTGTGGAATAATTCATATTTTTTGACTCGCGATACTGCAGCGTTAATAATTATCATTTTAATAGGTATACAACATATTACTCTGAGACTTTTGCCGTCAGAAAACAACAGATTTGAGTTAACTTTTGCATGAATAAATTTAAACAGTAAAAGCATAATATTAAACTCAAATGTTAACGGCAGATAACTTTTTTTACAATCGAATGAAACAAACTTAATGTACTTATTTTAAATGATTTCTAACTTGTATTTTTGTTTAATATTATGTGCGTTTGAAGATATTCAAATTGGTTTTCACTTTTGGCAGTTAAAAACATCATTAAACTAATATTGTCGAATGTATGAATTGTTTTAAGTTGAACCATTTGATTAAACTTTTACAAACTCAATGTCGAACGACATAAATTTATTTGCTTATAAAATTATTAATATTTTAGATTCTGAGTGAAGCGATAGATGTTTTGATTTTACAATGCATGTGTCTAAACAGGATAAGTATATTTGATAAAATATTTTAATTTTCCAAAATGGAGGTAGTTTTTAGTAATAAATTGGAGATAGTTAATACTCTAGAAAGGTCAAAATTAAAAATTCTTGGTATTTATTTTATAATTGGGAAAAAGTGAACATTTTAGGTAAATTGGGGAAGTTTTCACCAAATGTTTATATTATAATTTTGAATAATATATGATAACATTTTCCAATTTTTTTAAACTCTTTTTGAGTTATTTATTAAGTTTTTTCTAAATTTTTTTTTTTGTTTTTCCCAACTATAAAATAAATACCAAGAATTTTTAATTTTGACCTTTCTAAAGTATTTACTATCTCCAATTTTTTTCTAGAAATCACTCCCATTTTGAAAAATTAAAACATTTTATCAAATATACTTATGCTGTTTATACACTTGCATTGTAAAATCAACACATCTATAATTTAAATTTATTTTTAAAAAATGTTGATAAAATATTATTCATTGCATGGGTCAAAATTCTTGAAAATTTAATATAAGATCGGGATAAATGTTTTTTTATACCGGTACAAAAACATTAAAAACACAGGCACAATTGTTTTTTATATTATGCTCGTGGAGTTGGAATTGTAACAAAACTCGTCAAAATTGAAAAATTGTAAATTATTTGTTGTTTGAAATTTATGAAAATTTTTACTTTTATATCTAAGTTTTGAAAATGTAATACAGATTCTTCACAAATAGTTTGTACTGAAACCATAAAACATAAAAAATGTATAAAGGACATTATATTTTATAGATATATTAAGTTACAATTTGGAAAAATTACTTATTTAAACAATAAATAATGATATTAAATATTTTGTTATATCTTAAAATTAAACACTTCCTATTTATTGTAATTTAAAACTTTTACATAATAATTATATAATATTATTTTGAATTTTATTATATTATGTAATAATATTATTGATTTGTTTTAAGACCGTTTTCGCTCAGAATTTTTTTTCGTATACAATGATATATCATCGATTTTCAATTTTAAACAGCTATAATAGTAATCCATTTGACACCTAATAGTGTACACAGTAGAACTGATACAATTTCCTAGGTCTTTTGATACTTATTATCTTAACTATTTTTTAAATATTTAAATAAACATATATTAATCAAAGTTCCAACGTAAAAATAAATATTATAATTTATAATTCATTTATAACATTATTAATCTTCGAAAAAATTTTTGCAATGGGTAAAATTAATAACTTTTTTGGTAATTATTAATTATTGGCTGCATAATATAAATAATATTAAACGATAGTTTTAGCTGCACATTAATTTTACATATTTTATATGTTGGTTTTTTGCTTTATTAAAATCCTAAAATTGAATAATACTTTTTATTGCCAATATATTTTGAATTATTTATTTTTATTTGTATTTGGTAGTTGGTTGACATACAATCTAATCAGTAATAAAAAATCACATTTATGTTTAAAGATTTGTTGTGATATAGTATTTACAGTACACTACTTATCCGTAAACAACACCTTTGTCTGAAATAAGAAGGTCAAAATTATTGAGCCATTTTTATTGAGTAGTATTTCATGGTTATACTTTAAAGACTAAGCCTTAATACATTTTATTTTTATCTGAAACTTTTTTTATATATAATGCGTAGAATATACATTTTGTTTCAAAAGTTTTTCATGTTTTAACTCAAACGGACGAAATAATATAAAATCCATTTTGATTTCAGTTTTATTGCATGTTGGTATAAATATCGATTTTAGTATACTATAGACTTCTAGATTGTATAACAGTTACTTCTGTAACATGAGATATCTATATACTTACGTATTTAATATAATTTATAACTAAATTAATACAATTAAAGTATATCTATAATACAAATGCAGTTAAATCAGCGCATGTTAAACGTTTCATGTATAATGTATATCTGAATAATAATAAAGGTATAGACAGTCAGAGACTACTAAAAGTATAAGTTGATAAGCATGAAAACGATTGATCACGAATTAATACACTTTATTTGTTTCTCAAGAATTCTTAATGAATATGTCTTCAATTTATGTAACGTTGTATACATATTTATATTCATGATACTTATAATTATAAGTATATTTTAAATTATCACGTTAATATAATCGATCTTTTAAAGTTTCATTAGCATATTTATACTTGTTACTAGATAAATTGCGTTAGGTTAGGCCTAATAGAATCATAGAGACTATTCATTATTGTCAAGAATAAAAACAATCTTTCATTACGTATATTAATAAAATATTTACTTCTCTTTGAAATAAAAATACCAATCTCAAACAACAGTAATTAGTTACAGATCTCTTTAAGTTTATAAATTACACAAATTCCTGCACTTTCTTTAAAATTTTAATAAACTTTTTATTTTTTATTCACAATTTATAATATTTGATTACTTGATATTATTCAGACTATAGATGCACATTTTGATTATATATACTACTTTAGATTTTTTAGTTAAAATATAAACTAATTATGAAGAACTTTTTATTAAATTTCAAAGTTTTGTCATAAAGCAACATTTTTTCATAAATATTTATAAAAGAAATAATAAAAATTTAAATTATATATAATTATATCAAGTCAAAATATTTTTAGAATCATATATGTACAGAAAATTCTAATTTAAATGTGAAAATGTCAAGTATCTAGGATTAATGATTATTCGTTTTATAATTGTTATTACAAAATAATATTTTTCTTTTAAATTTTTTTAAAAATTCCAATTTTTCTCTATTTTGTTTTTTTTTATTTTTCAGTTGTTAAGAAAAGTACTGCCAATGTTTTACTTTTGACTCCCCTCCCTAAAAAGTATGAACTAGATTTATATTCCTACCAAAAAATATATTTAAGTTGAAAATTAAATTATTTTTTAAAAGTGTTTTCAGACCCAAAAGCACATATCATAGAAAAATCAATATGTTCATCGATCCACTTATAAACTAAAACTAATAACGAAAAGTTAATTTTCAAAATTGTAATAATACATTGTAAACTTTCTTTACACTTGATGATGTATATGAATGTCTTAAATACAATTTTAAATACTTCTTTAAATACTTACAAGATATCTCTAATCTAGTATACGATTGACATAATACGATTATTAAGATTTAAGAAGTCCTTTATTGTTATTTTTAATTTAAATTATTAAAACTAGAAAATTAAATGTATATTCTTCTCTTCATATTGACTATTACAATATTACCATATTATAAGTTGTTTATTATGTTTAAAGTAGAAGAGTTCAGAATTTGAATTTTTATCCTCCACTCTTTAGCTGTTTAACGCACCAAATATTGTTTGTAAATAACTTAATTATAATTTTTATTTATTACAATAATTTGAAATCTCACAATTAAATCAAACATAGTACTATATAATAATAAATGCATTATATCTTGTTAATGTTTTTGATATTAACACATTGAATCATGAGTCTGGGTTAATACTCAATACACAACAAAATTAATATTGAATTACCTTTAAAAATTATATTAATAAATTTAAAATCAATATATTATGATATACCAATCTAAAATATTGAACTATTTTGTTTAAAATGCTTATACAAATTCAATTAGTGTAATTAATTGTATTGTGTGTTTAAATTATTATTATTTAATAATATTGCTTGTAGTCTAAAATGTGTAATAAAATATATGTAAGTATTTATTTTTAATTTTTATTATTAAATATTTGTACTTTGTGATAGATCTAAAACGGTAAAATTTAAATTATAATTACCTAGAGAAACTTCGATTTTAGTAGTTTTTCCAAGTATCGAAAACTTTCTTAAATATTTATTTGATTTAATTTTAAATCTGTTTGGTTAATATTTGTAACCACCTTAAAATATCCCAATGGTTGCATACATATTTATATTATATGCAATCATTCAATTTCTTTCCTTCAGATATACCTATTTACAAGTGAAAAATTGAATAACAGTTGTTTGATATCATTCATTGACATATTTTATATATATTTACTTATAATTTTTATATGTTCACGCGGTTGTTGGTTATCATTCGTTCCTTATTTTTGAAAACAGAACCACTTCACATCAAGAGTATACAACATTTGAGGTGTCTTATTTATTCTACTTCAAAATATCAACTTAACAGGTATTAATTTCATCAATATAACCACATATCTATAAACTGACTCGCAATTTGTTATTTTCCAATTTTCCAAAGTAATTGATTGGTGAAACTTTATTTTCTTACCTTTTTATAATTTTCGTATACAAAATACAAATACATCAATTTAACTAAATATAATTTGAATATTTATTTATTATTTATTCAAAGGATATAAAACTACAAATATTACATTTGTCTTGTGTACTTAATTCTATAATATCCAAATTAAAAAAACATAAATTAATAAATAAAGAGTATAATAGATTTTTTTGTATTAAATAAAAATACAAAATTGTACTCGTACTTATGTTTTATTTTCTGATTTTAATTAGAAGTAACCTAACCTATAAATTATATATTAAAATGACGAATTTGTAATTATTAATTAACTACCTACTAAAGGAAACATGTCTTACCTATAATGAAAAAAGCACCTAAGTCATAATTCGTACAAAAATTGTAATACAATATTTGTTATATTTTTTTGTTTTTAAAATTAATTTAAATAAATAATAGTAATTGGCCATTTTTATTTAACTTTATTTCTACTTTTTTTTGAAAGTGAATATGGGCGAAACGATGATCTCTGTTGACTTATTTATAATTTACGTTAATTTGTCTTGTATTTATTTAAATAACACTGTTATGTAAAAAACGTGTAGATTTTTTATAACAGAATAATATAAGCTAATAAATTTATTGTTCGATATAATTTGATATTTATTTTGGTCTTGTTTTGTTATTTTAGTAATAGAAAAAGTAAACAGATAGTGCATTATTGAACTTTTCAAAACCATATGCTTACAAATAAGTACCTACATAAAAAAAGATAGTTACAACTTTTATTCATAATTAGTAATTTAATAAATACAGTTAAGAACACTAAACAATATAATATTATAAAGTATTAACTTTAATTATATACCTATAGTTACAATTCCAAATTAATGTTAATGTAATAGTATTAATTATTGTATAATAATAAATAATAATTAATAATTCTAGACTAGAGGTCTCTAAATAATTATATACCATCTTTATTTATAAATAATATTTTTAAATTAATTACGATTATTATTTTTTTTATTATTAAATAATGGTACCTTCTATGAATTTATGATAATCTGTAAATAATATATACTATATATATATAGTACATATGTATTTATTTTGTAGACATTCAAATCATAATTATATAATATTGTATGTCACTGATTTCATTTAAATTTATTATTATACTTAATAATTATAACCCGTTTAACATAATATAATATATTGCGTTACTCAAGAACGAAATTCCTATAGTTTTATTTTTTTTATTAGCTAATAAGTGATTATATTTACACCTTCAACTTCTACAAATCACGACGAAAATTATCCAAACTATTTTAAATTTTGATAGTGATGATGCAGCGAAAAAGAAATCGATTTTACAATACATTTTATAATTGTATATTTAAAACCTCTTTACACAAAAAAAATTTACTAGTTTAATTTAAAATATTTATTATTTTCAAATTAAATTGACGTTATAATAATTAATTAGCTAAAATGTTTCACATTTATTTTATTTTCAGAAAATTGCAGTATAAAATTATTATTTTTTGTATAATGATTGACTTAGAATGTCAAAGTAATTTTTTTGTTGGTTTTTTTAGTTTTAATACTATGACAAGTTATAAGTTTACAATTTATAAGTTTTATAAATATTGATCTTTGTGATGATTATACGGCTCAAATTTTTATTTAATAGTAATTTATGTAAATAAAAAATGTAATACCTACTTATATTATATTATAGTCTTGTAAGTTGTGAATTATGATATTATATTCTGTTTGACTATATTATTAGATATGATTTCTATCATTAATGATAATAGACGTCCAATTACTCATAATCACGATCACATTATATATCCAACTTCCTCCATGTTGACAAAGTAACGTCTTTAGTTATACACGGTTGTTTATTTTCAATTAATTCTGACCACGTTCTACTCCAACATATTATACTACTGCGCATGTTGATATAAACAATTTGTAGAAGTTGTTTATTTGTGAAAAGCTACCTTATAAATCTTTACATTATTAATTACCATCTCAATTTACTAAAACGCTAGATATTGATGTTGAACGACCTAGCAGTAGCCTGCAATAGCACGGTTTATACATTTTAACACATTTTAACACATAATAATATATAAATTTATAAAAGGTAGTTCTTATGTTTTTTTTTTTTATTACAATCCAAAAATGTAATGCCTACAATGTATTTTCATAAAAATGTTTTAAATATTATTTAAATAAATTACATATCAAATATTATAGTAATTATTATATCTTGTAATATTACTATCAATTACTTTAAAACGCATAATATTATACGTAGTAATGTGCAATGTGGAAATTATAAATATACAGTATAGTCAGTATAGATACCAGGTATACGCGAAACATATAAAAGTAAGAGTAGTAAGACTATAAGAAAAAAGATCCTAACAAGTTGTGAAAAATGTCATGCATGGTGATTTATTGTAAAATGTATATAAGTGTTTAAACAAGCTCACAAACTTGAAATATTAACGGTTCAGACATTATAGTGAACGAAAGTAGGTACTATATCAATTAAAATTATGTCTGTAAAGTGTTTTAGAAGAATTAATTTGAGATCACATTTTAGTATACATTGTATATAATATGGTATTATAGTAATACTAGCAGCAAGCAACATAGGATTGCCTGGTTTGAGGAGAATAAACATGTGACCTGGACCATACTATGGCAGAATTGTAGAAAAACATAATATTATAAAAATATTATTTTGTGGTTGACTTTTATTAAATTGTATTTGAATTAGGTGAACTGAAATGAGTAGAGAGAGTATAAAGTATAGTATATTAAGAGTATTCGTGGCCTATATAATCAATTCTAGGTTTTGAGTGGAATGAAAAAATATCTACTGTATATACCTACTATTGATTGTACAAGTGTTTTTTTTAATAATTTTATTTTAGTTGGTTTCTTGTAGTTATTTTTGATCAGAACTCGATAGTTTCAAATACTTTTACATAAAGGTTTCCCAAGTGTAAAGAATAATCTTTCAAAATTGCAAAAACATTATTATGTTTTTAATTTGGTATGAAAAAAATAATTTTATTGAAACTTGGAATTTTTGGGTTATTTATTTTAGTTCTATATTTACAAATAGTAGATGGTTAACAACATATAGATATTATTTTTTAATAAACCATTTTAGCTTTATAGATTTTGGTAGTGTATATTTAAATTTTAAAAAAATATGATATTTTCAGAAGAGATAAATTTTATCATGTTATTTAAATTATGTGTCAAATACATATAATTCTAAAAACAAAAAAAAAACAATATTTTTGGTGTGAAAGTTTAATGTATTAAAACATTAATAAATTATGCACATCAGGCAGAATAATTTTTTTCAAAAGCAACAATATGTATATTATTGTTTTTAGGCTTATAATAGAAATAACCAAACTATTCATAGCTGGAAGTGAAGGAAGAAAAACGAGTTAGTAGTTTGGCACATCCGGTCACTGTATACTATTTGGATTTTATTATTGTTGCACAAACTTATATTTTCTATTGTACAATTTCAAACAATTTTTTTTCGTAAGAATTATTTTCTTTGTTATAATTTAAACATATGGTTTTTATTAATTTTAATGTAAGCATTTTTTCTTATGAAAATAATTAAAATAGTTTGTTACTACATTATCAGAAAAATGAGAAGTATCTAAATAAAATATAAAATACAATTTTTTTTTTATCACTACAATACTTTTAAGTCACATACCATAATACTTAATACCAACGATAAAAAAAAAATTCAATTGATAATAATTATTAATTATCATTAACCATTGGCCCTAATAACTAGACGTTTTATTATTCCAAGACTGTCTAAAAATATCGCGCTCATTATTGAATAGAGACAAAATTACTAATATAATTATGCAAGGACCGTATTGTGAACTTAATGCTTTTGAGTTTTTAACTGAACCGATTGAATTAAATAAATAATAAAAAAAAAACAAATTGATTACAACATGATTTAATCAAAGCGTCATCATTCCAACATTATCTGAATTTTACTTGAAGTAAAAGTGAAAATATTTCCTCATAAAAATCAATGAAACACAATAATACAATATTACTATATATTTATATCAATCATAAACTAATCACGTTTATAATGTTTAAATAAAATAATCTAATTAGTTATTGGTAGTAAATATTATAATATGTAAAAAATAACATTTTTCGCATTGTAATCGACAATCAAAACTAAAATTTATAAAAAGTTTAATATATGTCGTTAAATTAAAACATAAATGTTATAGCTAAACTCTATAACAGTTTTAATATTGCAGTGAGACTCATAATTTTAATGTTATTTTTATAGAGTAAGTTACGTCTAGTTAAATGTATTGCATCAAGTTACTTAATACAACAGTTTTAATGACAAACATTGTATTTAACACCAGTAATTTATATTTCGGTAGGTAAATGAATTTATGTTCTGTAGTACTGGCACACGACTATGAATATACAGTGGTAGTTCCATAAATGTAATTGTACATTAAAATATTATGATAACATCAAGTTTTTTATTCGGAACAATTTTTAGTTTGAATAATTAAGTTACTGTACATAGTAATATTAAGTTTTTAAATTTGTTTTTATTTATAATTTTAATCTTACCATTATGAGAGTACGAGACAAAAAATGAAAGAACAAAATTGAAAAATCCACTACGCGTCACGTATTGGTCAACTTAAAAATTAATTAAATTAAAAATTAATTGAATACGCATAAGTATTGTTTGATAGAAAATCGGATAAATATTTGCTTTAGATAGTTTCCAACAATTACGTTTTCTAATTCTTATTCCATTATATTTTCTAAGTATATGTAAATGTACCCTACGCAATTTCAACAACATTAAAATTATTCGGCGAAACAAGAAGACAATTAATTTATACATAGTGTGTAAGGGACACATTTCGATTAACCCTGTTGCAGAGTATTGTTTTGTTGATTGCGTCTTGATTAATCAATATATGCTAATAGAACACTCTCAATACCATCAATAATAATTTCCATTCGTTTCGTGCATGCGCATACAGTAGTACATCAGCATTGGATTCGTCCCAAGTTTAACCGAACGCTTTCAAGAGTTAAGTATACTCATATGTATTTATATTGTTTTTTCGTTCATACGTTATTTAGTCTCAAGGAGCTCGTTAAACTGTGCAAGCGTTATACTGTTTCATTAGCCTGTATACTCTATATAATGTACTATAATGATGTAAGTAAAATAAAATATAAAAACGTGTCAAAAATTGCCCCATACTTGATGAAACTCAAGAACATATTCTATTCTACGTGACTAATCTTTACCAGTTAGATAATAATATTTAGTGCGAGATTAAAATTTGGTAGTTTATACAGAACTTAAGTACCGACATTTCACGTGAGATGGATGTCATATTATTTGTATGAAAAAACAAACGGATTTTTTTTTTTAATAATTGGTATTATTAAAAGATTATTATTATTTTTTTAAAACTATAATAACATTACAATTATTTTTGTTCGCTGAAAATATCGAAAAACGACCTTTGGAATGTAATATGATCAAATTGTGTTTTGGATTGTACAACTTCTAGATAATTTTAAAAATAGCTTTAAAAAAAATGAACGATAAGAAATAAATATTGTTATTTAGGTTTATTTATAGTAGTAATATTTCCTATCAATTATTCAAAAATGTTTTCGTTTACATTTTTAAATTTTTTGATTTTGCTTATGTACTAAATTTTAATTGAAATGACGAATTAAATTTTATTTCGTTATTTAATTGCGCGGGTATATGAATTTCTAAGTGCAAACAAAATTTTAATCTGCGACTAACAAAAATAAATACAATGTGATAGACCTGGATAATATTTCCTCTTGGTAAAAATTACCATTATCTTTTTATTCTATATCATTAAATTAAGTAAGCTTTCTAGAAAAATTAAAAACATAAATTAAAATTTTCATGCTCACTAAAATGTATTATATTTATAAAATAATTTGTTAAATCTACTATTTGTCTATGTACAATAATATCATTTGTCTATTGAATAATTATGAAGCTTTAAAGTTGTTATTTACTATTCCAATGATTATAGTATTATTGTTAGGTATTATGGAACTTAGACACTAGAGAATATAAGATAAATAAATAAATAGTTAATAACATTTATTTGTCGAGAACCCTAAACACTGTCTTTGAAACTTCACTCAAACCATGTGGGAATATAACCACCGACAATATCCATTAACTTTATGCTGAAACCGTATGTGTAAATGTTAATACTATATTATGTTGATTATCCTTGCGTTGAAAAGTGATGGTATCGCTAACATAACGATGCCATCACCTTCTCAACACTTGTCAAATATCTGCGTGAACTATTTTGGTACATATAATATTGAAAAGTCTCACTGTATGCACCTATATATTATTAAACTGACAATATTATTATTTTATTACTTTACTTTATACGATAATATAATATGTATATTATAATATGCTATCATAACTTATCAATATTCAATATATTATATGTATGGAGGTACAAACTAAACGCATCGTGAGGTTCATGATATATTATACACCTTTTAACTTTTAAGTATAATATAATAATAGATACATTACAAATATTTAAATTTTATTTAAACATACTTACTATACTGTATTAGTCATACGTCTGTACTAAGAATTTGTATACAATATCTGTTATGAATTTAATTTGTCTGTCTTAACGGTAACTGAAAATACCTACACTAATGCAAATATTCATTTTTTGTCTCAAATTATGCGAATTTATTTATTCTATTGAACATTTACGTGATGTACAGCCAAATAAATTATATGGTATAAAGCGTAGCTAACTGTAAATTTGTCGTCGAATATTTTCCAATTCACTTTTTCTCGAAACATGAATTTTGCGTATTTTCTTATATCCAATAGTCTCGATTTTCCTAAATGCAATTTAAAATGTAAAACTGTATAAAACATTCGTATTCTTCAGAACAATAAACGAATAACATTTATTTCTTCGAAAACTATGACTAATTTTGTTTACAGCAGCGGTTCTCAAACTTGTTTGTTCACGCGCGGAACGCTATGTTCTTAAAAAAATGCTCAGAGCCCAAAAAATAAGGAATTTCTATTTTACACAAATAATTTATAAAAAATTATGTAAATTTTAAATGATTTACTTTTTTTTTATACCTATATTAAAAATATTTAATTAATTTAATTGGAAAAAACATATTATTTTAGTAATTTATAAATTTTAATATTTAATGATTATGATGATACATTTTTCTTCATTTGTATTTAATGAGAATAATGTCGGTGTGATGTTGATTTATTAAGCCAACGATCCATTTTAGTTTTAATTTACAAAAAAATAAAAAAAAATAAAAATTGTTAACAATAAAAATAATTGACGGTAAAATAGTACACACATAATAATACGGAATAAACACACCCAAATAATAATAATTACATCAGCGATAACCGATGAGTTACTACTAATAAGTAAAAACAGAAGAAGTTATCGGAACCTCATAGATTATAAATGAGTAAGCTTAATTACCGTATACGTAAAAAGAACAAAAACACCGCTATATCTAATTTTAATTATTGACTAAGACACAATATCTGCAGATTTATAAATAGTTTAGTGTTAGAATTTACAAGTTTTCAAATAATATTGAACATAAATATAAAAATGTTATTAAGAAATATAATAATATTTGATTTAAATTAATACTAATGTGCCCAGAAGCCATGGACCGCTGGAGCTCCGCAGAACACAGTTTGAGAACCGCTGGTATATAACACGACTAATTGAATAAAATAAATTTCTTTCAGTTAGTATAAAAAACAAAGATTAATAAAGATTTAAAAAAAATTAAATGAGTAAAAACTAAAAAACATGATTGATGGGGTCGATGGGTATATAACCGGGTTTGAGATAGTTAGAACCGAATGAGATACCATCATATATTTACGTACATTATACCTACTCAGTACTCATATATGAGAACCAGGCTGAATGATACACAATAAGCTCAATAAACGTTACAACAAGCACATCTGGGTTTAATACGCCTAACCTAGGTTTGGAGGGTCGTACAAAATCTATATACAAAAATGTTACATGCGTTATCGTCTCATTAATAATATTGTTTATAAAACGTATAATGCGCTTTATTTTTTTTTTGGTATTGATAAACCGTTTATATTACATTTTGTCCATCTTGGCACATAATTATTAATATGAGTAAAAACCGAGAGCGATATCATAGTGTTAGGTATAAATATTGTCCAGTTTTTATTTATTCTTTCTTGTCAATATTCTTTACTTTTTAAGTGTTTACAATAAAACGTAAGTTGGTACGGCTTTTTTATAGGTATTATGTACATTTGACACACTATAGTAAAATGCTTATATCCTATTTATACAAGTGGGAATATAAATACATGCATCGTTTACATCCATGACCTGTCCACTCCATCGGTTATTCGATTAAAGTACAAAGATATAGGTTTAAATAAAAAAAATAACTATAGGTACCGGTGAATTGTACACGTGACACATCATATCTTTCCTGTTATTAAGTGACAAAAATGGTGATAGATATACACAGTTTTATGCATGTTATAGATTATACATTATTATTTATAACAATACTATGCGTATTGTATTGATACAGTGATACAAATAATACGAAATAAATAATGCACGTGGTTTTAAAATGCTGATATAAATTATTTTTCCAGGTTTATCGTGTAAAGTTTGTTTAAACACTAGAAATCTAATATTTTTAAAATTATTTATTTTGTCCAAAAATCTTAAAAATTTTTTTAAATAAAATTAGTAATTACACAAAAATGCGTAATATGATATAAATTTTAGAACTAATAAATGCTTATAACGAATAACTTTTTATTTAACTATTTAGTATTTACTACCGTACTTGTAATAGCACCTAAAGTGCTGAAACATTTTAATATAATAAATTAAAAAAAAAAAAAAATGTATTTATTAATTTAGCTTTGTAAAATATTTAGATGATATTTTAATATTATTAAATAATTTATATAATATTTTGAAACAATGTAAAATAATTATATTATTTTTATGTTATATTCTTGATAATAATATATTTAATATTATAATTACACGAAATTTAACCTTTAGTACAGCTTTTAGCTTCGGAGGTGATTTAACTGTTATACATCTTGTAAATTATTATTATTATGAAATCTAATATTCGTACAAAATATAATTTTTTAATTTTAATTAAAAATCGTATTTGCTACTATATATTATATACATATATACACTTAAACTATAATTTATTTTTTGACGATGTGTCTTAAGTCCGTAAACCGTAATGTTAACATTTACTCTATATATAAATGATATAATTGTGCGCAGTCGCCTGGCACTATTACATTTTAGGACAATCCTCAAATGATTAAGGGACTAGGCAGGGTCGCATAATTTGAAATATGAGTGTCTTTTCATTTACAGTATATATAACTTGCAGATACGCCTTCGCGTCGTCATGTACGCAAGCTTATTATGATGATTTATGATATGGCTGTATAATGTGCAATTACATTATTCGATGCAATTATAGATGTATCAAAATTATAAATACTATTAAATATGCAATGTATTATATTTAATTAATTCTATTATTGTTATATACTAGGTATTTGAAACAAACTACCCAATTAAAAAAATATAAAAAAATTAAATTAAAAAAAAAACAATGGTCACTTAAAAACATTCAATAACACGAAAATAATGAGATTTTTAACTTTATTGCACCTAAATAGACATTTGTTGACGATATTTTCTCAATACCAGTAAAATAGACTTTATTATTCTACGTTCACTATTCTAGTTGCGTTATAGTTAATTAATTTATACTAAATTGCCGTTTTAATTAGCGTGGCATAATTAGAGAACCGATATAAGATATATCGGTGGAAAAAGAGACAATGTACTATTAGGCATTAGTATAACAATAATTATAAGTTAAAACTATAAATCAATATATATTTGTTTGTTATTTCGCTATTAGTATCCCCGACAGACTTCACCACTACTGTACCCAGTGCAGAGCAAACGGATCCGAACACAAGAGAAAATCATTACAGGTAAAGCATATTATAATATGTACATATAGTATTATTTATATAATCTTACAATTGTGGTCACTCGGGTGTATTCACGAGGAATTGCGAAGGAGATGATGTTGATGTATAGATAACGATGATGTGATGATGATCATTTCATGATCGTATGCTTACAATGATCACGACGATGGTTGATGACGTGTTTGTGTTTCCTTATATAGATTGTATGACCGTGTGGTCCGAAGAGGGCCATCTATACTACAAATCGCCGACCAACGATCCGACCGTGTGCGGCATTTACATAATAGCGAAACCCGAGCAGACGGTTCACGTTTACTTCGATTACGTAGACGTACCTTGCAACACTGGGGGTTTAATAGCGGTAAGTGTTTGTGACGTTTGTGTGTAAGTGTATGTTAAGTAAGTCTACGTGGATACAATAATAATTACGTAGTAGGTAAACAAGCGTGTAACACATATTTATATACATATCATACGTTGTAATAATATGTTTTCAAAATATATTATACAAATAATGCAATTTTAAAAACGATAGATATACATATATTATTATTATGAGTTCATAATATAAATCATTATTAATTATATAAATTATTTATATATACCTACTCTAAATTAACAACAACTACAATTTATTATAGGTTATGATATCATAAAAATTCTGAATATTTCACTTATTCTGTTTATTATAATGGTAAATGATGAATTTGTGTGTTGTAAAAACATTCTGCATGTTACTATTTTTACCCTATGATAGCAAGTATAGCTGCGATATAACCTAACAATCAGCCATATCGATTACATATGATTATTGTTAACGACGAATAAAACTACAAAATACACGTTAAAATATAATACCTATAAAATGTGTATATACGTTTATTATACAAAATATATTTATATATATTTTGATATTTGATTATTACAATGTATTCAACGAAATATTAGAAATAGAAAACGTCCCTCATCCTACCAGATATAAAAAAAGCCTTCAACATATAATATAATTTATAAGTGATTGAGTGAATCTCACGACCTAATCAACTTCTGTAACTTAGATACAAATTATTTTGCTATAATATTACTATAGAATAATTCAAATACATCCAAGGTATATTCAGTGTTTTAAATAATATGTATGCGTGTTTAAATATTTACCTAATATAAATTATATTGATAATTTAATTTAAATTTATATTTATTTTGTAGACAAATTTTCTATAATTCTCTGGAAATATATCACAATGATCATATGCATAGTCACAGTGTAGTGTACACATAGTTTTCTAATAAGAATATGTATAAATTATTCAAGTAATTTAAACAAAATATTTCTACATAATTTATAGACATCGATGTAAATTATTTTAAATGTCACTTATTTTTTATAATTAATAACAATACTTATGTGATAATTATATTTAATTTAATGTTCGTAATATTTTTATTATTAAAAACCTACTTTCCTCTGAGTATATATATATATATATTGCTTATATAATATAATATGCAAATAATTTAAACTATCACAGGCGCAATATGCATAAATAATATACCTAATATTAAATTATAATGAATCTTAATATTATTTTTTTTTTATGTTTGAAAAAGTTATAATTACAACAGATTGACTTTTTAAAGTAATTTAAACTTGAATAATTATAATAACTGAACTTTATAATTGTATTAATAATGTATAATTAATATGCTTTCATTAATTACTTATTTTAATAGGTTTAACAATACATAATTTATTTATAATAAAAAAATATGGTCATCCTATAATATAGTTTATCTGATAAGCTTATTGTATACATAAGAACGTAAGTACCATAATTCCAATTCTACTTATTAATGACATATATTTCCTAACAAAAATTTACCATTTATTATTACCTATAAATCTATAAGTTACCAGTGGTTAGGTTAGGTTACCTTAGGTCACTGACCACCTTAATATAAGACTCACATGGGATATAAAATTACCGTGGACTGCAGATAAAATATCAAAAATTAGTATACTTAAGAACTTTTAATTAATGTTCATGATATACGCCGTTATACAAGCCTCACTTTACACACGGATATAAAAAATTCAAAAATACTTACGCTAGCATCTTACTATTATAAACAATAAACATTTTCATAATAGTACTTAATTTTAATAATCCTAATCACAGTTAATGAATATAATCTTGCGCCACTCTCACTGATAAACTATCTCGTCGGTTTAAGCGTAAATACCATAGAGAATGTTTGAATTAATATATCCATCATTACTACACAAATAAGTAAATTGTAAGTATAATATCATCAATGAACAATAAACACTCCTTTCATTCAAACCGCTCTGTAGTTTTTTTTTAATCTTTTTTTATTTGAATTACATATTGTATTAATTTTTTACAGATTTTAATTATTCATACTCTAATAAAAAATATATAAATACACTGTACTGACTCAAAAGTGTTAGTGACACGGTTATTACAACGCTTTGATGAGAAGCACCTTTTTTGATTTTAAAATAATGATTTATTAATTTTTATCAAAATGTCAAAACCAGAACACCACCATACACATATCATATACTCATTATAATAATTTATATTTTAATCGTTATTATGTGTTAAATAGTATAGTAGACATGCACATTAATTTATATTTTGATTTTGAACGGGAACGAGAAGCTATTAAAGTAATTGGTTTATTTACTGAAAAACCTTTTTTTATCATTAAATGTGTTATAAACATTTCATGTTCGTATTTATCATTTTTACATATTTTTAATTAGACTTGAAAATATATAAGCGGATAAAATGTTGAAAATAATACATTTTCATTTTTTTTTTTTATGAATATATGTATAAGCTATTAAAACAACATAGCTCAGAATTTTTGTTAAAATATATATGTATTATATTGATTTATGATGTACCAAAGTGAAAATATACCTCCCCAGCACACATACAACCATGTGCATGTCTAAAAATAAGATCATCTAATTGAAATTTATCAGGTTTTACAGATAATGCTTTGTTTTATTTTTGTTTTTCAAATTTTTTTTTTATTTCTTCTTACAGCTTCTATTGAGCTGCTTCTTTATGTATATCATTATATACAAATATGATTTACATTATACATAATATAATTAGTAATAAAATAATAAAACAATGGAATGAAAAACTTATTTTAGAAAATTAATTTAGTACAATACTATTTAGTATTCATATAATAAAATATAATAATCGCTTTTTTTGATTTAAGTAAGTTAGTGTTATTTTAAAAGTTAAATATTATTTATAGATTAAAATAAATATTATTTAATTCTAAATAAATTCTACATGATTTATGTTCATGTGTCTACATATATGATAATTATAATTTTGTATAGCAAATGGGTATACCTAATTAATTTGTAATTATATTAAACCGGTAAATTTATTGTAAACGTGGATAAAACATAATCATTAAATTGCTATTGGTATAATTACTATTTATTATATTTTAATAATTTAATTTTCTTATCGCTTAATATACGATGTTCACACTATTCAGTAGTAAATAATAAGTACTGCTGAGTGCTGTCAATGCTGTACTAAAACAGTTTGTTTAATAAGTCTTTCAGTTTCAATGTTTTGGATTGATGTATACTGGTTTGACTTATGATGTCAGTTATATTATGAAATATTGTAATATATATATATAATATAATATTGAGTGTAAGTGACTGGATGTGAGTTTCAATCACACACTGAAATTAAATTTGAATAGTCATATATACCTCATAGACCATGTGGTCATGAATGAATGGGCGTATTCGTGGTATTTTTTTTATAGTTAATACTATAACTTATTTTAAATCAAGTGAATATTGATATAATATTATTATAATGTATTTAGGTACTATACATACATAATCTAACATTTATATATTATACGCGTATTCGAAGTCTATGGTATGAACTATTTATACTTTCCTATGTATGTATAGTTTGTAGACGGATGGGAACTCAACGGACAGTTGTTTCCCAATGAACAAGATCACCCGAAATCGATAAACGAGCGTTTCTTCGAGATGTGTGGTACAAAAAAACACAAACAAGTATTTAAATCGTCGCAAAATGCTGCTTTGATACAATTCAGAGTTCCACGTAGAGGCAACGGATTCAGCTTTTACGTATCGTTCATCGACAACCCTACCCGTATGTATAATAATATATTATATAATAATTATTAATTAACAATACTATAATATGTAGGTAGGTTGATTTTTTTTTATCGTGTACTTGGTGGTTATACTGTTAAATTTTTAAGTATATCATAAAATATATCTGGAGAATTTTATTTTTTACATTCGAGAGAAAATATAACTAAATTATGAAACTTGTAGATTGTACGTACAAAGTATTTTCTGTGGGTTATTTTATTTTTTATTCTTGTGCCCTCTTATAAGTAAAAACAATTTATTTGTGTAGGTGTAGTGTAAACAGTGTTTAATTATATACTAAAGGTATTTAAATTTCAGGAAATATTTAATTCAATTGTTTACATTAAACATTTAATGAACAATGTCTGTTATTATAATTTAATAATAATAAACATCATTCATTGATGATAAGACGAAATGATTTTGTCTTTATTTCGACCAGGAAAATGAACATTTTTAGTCATTAATAATAAAAGAAAAATTATAATAAATTATTATTTTCACTTAATAAAATGTATTGGTAGTCAAGTAAAATATATCAATTCTGTATTTAAGTTATTATATAAAATATTAAGGGACGCCACACCTGTGACTTTACCGGCATATCATTTTGCCGACACCCGATTCACCGACATTCGACATCCACACACGCATATTTAGTTCATACACATTATACATTATGATAATTAATTACTAATACAACTGTAATGTATTTTGTACACCATTCGATAAATACATTAGAAAAATGATCAAAATTTATTGATTTAAATACAATTATTTAAATTAAATATGCAGTTACATAGATATTATAATATTATAATAATATTTACTTTTGGTATACAGTGTCTCGTGAGGATATACCTATTGCGATATCTCCTGAAATAATAGAAATATCCTAATTCTGGTTTTTTATTGAGATTCACAGAGTCAATAACAACAAATATTTCATGTTTTAATTATTTATTTTATTTTTTTGGTAAAAAAGTTAAAAAATATTATTTTTATTTAATAATTTTCAAAAAAATTGAAGATAGCCATTTTGTAGAGTTCATTTTTCTGAAAACATTGACGTTTCAACATTCTAATTTCATTAATCTCCTAATTTTTAATATTTTTTCTAGTTTTGAAAAAAACTGCGAATTATTAATATGATAGTGTATAGTATCATTGTATCAAATATGTGGCCCGCGCGCTCGTACGGTTGGCGAACACTTTCAGTATTTTTCTCGAAACTAGACAACATTTTAAAAATCACGAGATTAATGAAATTAAAATGTTGAAACGTCAATAGTTTTCAAAAAATGAACTACAAAATGGCTATCTTAATTTTTTTTTGAAAATAATTAAATTAAAATATATATTGTTTAACTTTTTACCAAAACATTAAAATAAATTAAAACATGAAATATTTGTAGTTCTTGTTCCCGTGAATCTTATTAAAAAACAAGAATTATGATATTTCAATTTTTTCTGGAGATATCGCAATGGGTAAATCTTCACGGGATACTGTAAACATTTTAGTATTAAATATTGTGCATAGTATTTAATGATCGTAATGTTGCGTTATCGTGATTATTATGTAAATTAAAAAAAAAAATGAATACTTTATTGGTTCTAAATAAAAAAAAAGTACCTCAATGTAATAAAAAGTACATAAATTTATATTATTAGTACATTCAAATTTTTCAATTTTCTTATTAATTTTTTGATAAGTATTATAAAAAGGATATTTTCAGTCACTAGTTTAAATGCAAAAAATAAAATCCTGAGAAACTATAAAAATAATAAATAATCAGATATAATATTTTCAAAAAATGTTAATATATTTCGATTTAATGAATGTTTGATGGTAAATAAATCACTAAACATAATATATACATGGTTCCCAACATAAAAAATGAGTTTTATTGTTTACAAGTAGAAACTAGTTAGGAGGTAGGTAGTTGTTGATCGTCGGGCGATTGCGTCAAGCTATATTTTTGTAGGGGTGTCATTTTTGTATATGTGCATGTTTATAAATATAATTAATATTAATTTTTTTTTTCATTTATTATAACTTAAAATGTTGAAACACACTGGATGTTACTACAAGTATTTTGACAATTTTAAAATTTATAAGTAACATATGTATAACATTAGTAATATTGATAATAAATAATTAATATTTTGGTAAAATAATTGAGATTGTTATTGGGAATACAAATTTGACGTTTTTTAATAGAGTTAATGAGGATATTTATTAATATAATGATAAAAAGAAAAGAGATAAGATTATGAAGTATTGATATTAGCTTTAAGTGCATTTAGGACTGACGTGAGGAGGGAGATAAGGGGACCAATTAATGAGTTTAATTTTGATATAATAAAAGTTGATATAGTGTCAGCGTCTCGGTGATATTATTTTCCGTGTGTGATAATTTTATTGAATTTTTGTGGCTTCCGCATGTTTGGTCTTGGACTGGGCGTTGGAATCAGAGCCCTTGGCTGGACGGACAATATTAATATAGTGCAATACGAAATATAATAATTACTTAACTTTTATTATTATCTAAGCTTATATTCAATTATTTAAAAATTAGTTTCAAATAATTAATTCCCATTGCATTAAAAATTAGTATATTTACATTTAATTATTTCTATAGGTACGTATTTCTAAATTATGTATGGAATATTCCGAATATTGATGTTTTAATTGTTTTGTTACATCTATTAAGCTATATTTTAGCTAAACCTATGTATACAATTCATTTTTAATTTAAAAAATGAACATTTATAAAAAGGTGAATGAGGTACAAAAAGGCAAAAAAAAAAAATTGTACTGAAGAAACAATAAAGTCAAACAATAGTTTTCTGGTTAAAATAAAATTTGATTTTATAAAACTGATAACTAAATTTATAGCTACATAATCACACAGATATGTCACTGTCTCTGTTTATGTTTTCAATAATACAACGTATTACATGATATACGATTTTAGAAACCCCGAAATACAACCCCAGAAATACGGTACAAAGTACAAACATTGTGTGTAGTTCAGTTCAATCGTTATCGTAAGCAACTGACACAATATAATATTATATATTTACATGCGTAAACCCTTTCAAATTACCTATATGTGCTTGTACGTATAGATGCGTATATATTACACCGTTATCAAATAATATTCCATTTGTAAAATTTAGTTAAGCTCGCACAGTCCGGACACCGTCAAATTACGGTTGGCATAATTTAATGGTAACATGGACGTGCATCGTTTGCCTGCGATTACGATACAATTATAATTCTCACGTCAGCTGAATACGAATAACTAATAAGTAGAATAAGTATAAGTTTTAGCGCGTCTACTGCAGTGTCATCCGCACATCGGAATAACAAACATTTCTCTATAAGGCGAATTTCCTTTGACACTACAAAATCATATGTTATTCTGATGTGCCCGATACCTAACTATAAATACTTATTTTTTGTGTGAAAAATGGTTTTAAAAATAATTATATACACATAATATTATGCAAATACCTATCAATTTGTATTTATAAACAAAATAATTAAATTTGAATAAATATTCCGTTTTTAATTACTCGCTCGGAATCTAAACGAATACCCATATAAGAAGGAAAGTGGCCTATGTAGGTATATTATACATTATGCAAATGAAAATGCTATCGAATTATTTTTTAAATTAATTTTCACGGCGGTTCAGTAATTTTCTGTATAAGTCTTAAAATATTTTACGAAATGCGTGTCTGTAGAAGTAAAATTTATAAATTAACGTTCCAATAAATAAATTTGCATTATCGATTAGACGTTTCTATTAACCTACGTTATAGTCCCTATAATAAGCCTTGGTGAACAATTATTTTTCCAAACTAGAATTTATATTATTATACGGTATAAGCAGGCTATTCATGAGAGCATTTGTCGCTCAATATTTTATTGTTTTAAAAGAATAATGGGTACCTATAATACCCGTGTACATTATGCAAGTCTCGTAGAGGTATTCAAATTAATGTGTTTTGATTCTTGAATAGTCAATAGGGGAGATTTAATACCATATGGTAGTGTAAATTAAATGTTTATTAATTATTAAATATTATAATATTTTGCAATATGTACAATGCAATTATATAATTTTATTTAGTAATATATTATAGCACTTTTATATCATTATGTAATATGTACAAACATAAACAATACATAAATATTAATTTAAAAGAGCTTAAGTTAATAGTGTTATTTGAGAGTTAACAAAAATACTGAAATGTTGAAAATGATAATTTCATGAAACCCTTTACTAAATAAGTAAGTTTAACTAATAAAATATTAAATATGGAACTATTAAATGAATGATTAAAGTTGTCTAAAAGCATAAATGGGATATATTTAAAAATAGATTTAAAATTACATGAATAACTTGATCAGCAATCAGTTATCAAAGAAAATAAAAATAAAATTATATATTTACATAATAAATATAAAATCATTGATGCATTAAATACTAAAATACGACCAATATATATAATATATTATTTAAACAAAAATAAATGTATGTAAAACAACTGTGAAAAATATAAAAATAATCACATATTAAATTTTGCTTCTTCATAGCATTAAATAGTTTCTTGGAATCTAATAAAAATTTAAAATTTTTTCTAAAATTAATCTCTTTTCCTAATTTTGATATGAGTAATACGATTAAATTAAATTAAATGTTTATATGTGTAATAATATATGATGTCAATATTTAAATAGTGTTCTTGGAAATCATATGCAGGTAAAAACGTCATTCTATAATTTAAAATTAATTATTTTTTTGCTTTAACGTCGAGTTATACGGAGAATAATGCTCGAATAAAATATGACGAAGACAATCGATTATTATTATTTTTTTTATGGTGAACATCGTAATATCCTAATTTCCGGAGGAACTATGCTCTACCACAAGCAAAAATAATGCAAACTCGATTTATTAAATAGGTACTATAATACTTATATATAAGCATTCGTGGTTATTGGATAAGTGACGCGATAGATCGATTAAGTTTGGTGTTTGAAAAGGATATATACGCACTCAAAGAAAATTAATATAATTTCCTGGTTGACTATAGTAGACTTTGTCACGTCAATTGCAAAAAAAAACAACAACAAAACTCAGTGGCCTATTCAACAAAAACAATCGATCACGTTAAAGCAAAAACACACTTGCGCAATCGTATTAATAAGTTATTAATGTGAGAAATTTAGAAATGTGTATAGTATCATATAACTAAGTTTCTTACCTAACTTTTTGGTTGAATGTGAAATGTATGTGAATCTATCTATATGAATGTATGTTGAACACATACACATCACACATAACGGAATCTTATTTA
The DNA here is from genome assembly GCF_020882245.1 of Rhopalosiphum padi. NCBI lineage: Eukaryota > Metazoa > Arthropoda > Insecta > Hemiptera > Aphididae > Rhopalosiphum > Rhopalosiphum padi. The sequence goes on along the minus strand of NC_083598.1, from coordinate 639,646 downwards.
ATTACAATAAATTTAATTTTATATATTTATTTTTTGTCCATTGTAGTTATTATAGACATTATATAGTAATGATTTCGCCAAAATATTTATACACGGGATTACTGGAGAAGGACTGCTGTAATCAATGTATAATGTATATTAATAGTTGATTATACAATTATAGGTTGCTTTTAAGTTTTTAACACGCGTTATTGTTTTTAAGACGTTATAAATTAATAAATATTTAAATTTGATGGCTCTGAAAATGTTCTGTAAGATTTGCAGTACGTGTAGAGTTGGTATAATATTTGACTTCGTTACAATAAATTTAGATGTAATAATTTATATGAATACTAGAACATTAAATTACCTTTATTTATTTTTTAATAATTGTTGTTGGCACTCTAAGTAAGTGACAATTGAAAATCCATGTCTTTGAAAAAATTCCTCACTGCTTTCATTCTATACGAAATTTTTTTTTCAAATGCAATAATAATTTTTTTTTGCTGCGAAAACGATTACCATGGTTATCAATAATTCATCGTTTTAGCTTGTAACATACTCATGGCTGATATTAGTGAAGTGCACACGTTGAGGAATTACGGAAAACCAGTAAACTGCAGTTTGACGATGTTGTACCCGGCCCAGGTGAAAATCTTGGCGTTGGGTGTTGGTCTCGGACATGAACAAAAAAGGACACTAACGGAACGTGAAACCGGCACGATTCACAAGGTATATTATATGTATTATAATGTAATCATCATTATGCCAATACATATGACTCATTTGTACGTGTTTACTGTTATATTACGTGTCGACGTATTTAGCACAAAAGAAGCAGACTCTTAAACTATAAATGTATATATAATATTATACGCAATTAAATATATATATATACTAATATAATTATAATAACGTACCATATAGTTATAGTACAATAAGTAAAAGCGTATTACTGTGATTTTTGACGATATTAAAATTAAGTAATTAACAGTGTGACAAACGAGGGCTACCGGATTTTGTTCAAGTCGGCGGTGGAGACGGTTTAGCCCAGTTGTCTATGGTTGATTCAATTTGCGGCACAAACTCCGAACCAGGTCAGTAAGACAACACAACTTATTATCATTAAATTTAATATTATTATACAAATTAATATATTTTATTGCGCAATATAATAACGGGTAACATTGGAATCGATTGGGTACTCATTATGTATAAAACAAATTGTACGTCTATTTTTTCGTAGTCTCGTAGTTTTTAATTGAACCATGTCTACAATATTATTTAATAAATAGTAGAATCATAGCAGCAACTAAGGTGAAGATTCTGCGGTGGGGCTTTAGTCTTAATAAAAATTCATAACTAAATTAAACTATATAATGTTTAAAACTATAATAAATCAACGAAAAAAAAATAGTGAACGGGTTGAGAAGAAAATATCATTTCAATTTCGCAATCTATACTTATATGCACTAAAATTGCCTATATCAGGAGCCGTGTCAGAATTTTATGATTCGTATTATTAGTATAATATTACAAGACGTATTGTGACGTATTGTTAATGCTGATTTTTTTCTATAGAAAACGCCGTGGAGACGATAATGTGTGGAGTGACCACGGTGAGACTTGTTTCAAGTGGACAATTTCACAATGCCGTCACAGTGGCTGTGACACCACCCGACGTCGAAGCTACGCCGTCATTAGTGTGCGAGCAGTAGAAGCAGTCGTGTAACAAGCAAACGAATAAAAAAAAATTACTCAGAAACCCCTCATCACCGATAAAATACATATTATAAAAATAAATTATTTGTTTTCGCCTTTATGTCATGTCGCCAATATCCGATAGAAAATATTATGAAACGCATAATATAATTAGCGTTCAAAATTTTTCTTTTTTTCGTTTTGTATATTCGTACTTAATATATACATTTACACATCAAACATTTACATTAATACATACATACATACATATAGCGGCGTGGTACTTGTATTACATCTAATATTTAATCCTATATATTTATATTTCCTAATCTTGTTTTAAATAATGTCTATCTATTATAAATTAATACCTTAGTGTACCATCATTACCGATTACATCTTTTTTAAAACTAAGAAAGATGCTATTCAAATTTATATTATTCTTTTGCGCCACGCCACTACTGAAAACATACCCATAGAAACTAATTATACATTGTAATACTGTAGACCTGTGAATATAAACTCTTGATCATAGCTAATAATTGATTGATTGATGGTAGCATAATATAAGTTTAATAATTTCATATTATGTATAATACAATATTATGTAATATTATTATTGATATCGACATAATCATGTTTGCATATTATTATTGATATCGATGTAATCATGTTTGCTGTGTACTTGAAATAAATATATCGTAATATATGTATACAAAGATGCGGGAACCGATAATTATATGTAATCATATATACAGTTACTTTTTTAGGATAGTACACTCATTGTCCAAAACGAAATATTCAAATTGTACTCGGGGTCAGAGATGGTAATGTTTGGATTGAATTTGACTCGATTTTTTAATAGAACAATAGAATATAGTATACACGTTGATTATAATAAAAAAATGCTTGATCTAAGTAGAGTAAATAATTTAAAAATGAAAGTAAAGAATGAGGGCGTGCCCAATAAACTGTGGATTTTACAATTATTACAAATAAACATTTTGAAACAAGAATTATTTTGATTATAATTTATAGTTTCTGAAAACATCTACTCGTTATATTATATTATTATTTATAAGTTTTTAAAATATAACTTATTTTAATTTTATTATTTTTAATTGTAGCTATAAGAAACTAATACAAAAAAAATAATACATTTTACATACTAAAAGTACAAATTATTTTTTCATCGGTAGATCGTTACTAAATACTTTTTTTAAACGATCAAAACGAAGGCAATTTGAACATAACTTTTTTCAACTTGAGTGCAATTTGAACCCTACCTATTTTAAAACCTAGTGCAATTCGCTTATTACATAGTTTAACACTCACGGCTCACGAATAGAATTTACCTCAATCCGTATTGAACAGGCCAATTTCAAAAATATACTATATCTAAATGAATTTTTATTATATGTATATAGAAAGTATTAATAAAAATAACGTCCGAGTTTTAATTATACATAATAACTCTCATCATCCAATTTAATTGTATTTTTTTTCAATTGTATTCGTTATTATTCTAATAGGAGACATGGTTAACAATTAAAAATAATTAAAACAGGTAATCCCTCTGCTGTACATTAGCCAATAGGTGTTGAGTGTACTTCGTAATTAAATAAGTCACTGTAAGGATTATGATTGAACTCAGTGATAAATTGTTGCATACAAAAGTATTCTAAGCAAATACGGTTTGTCAGTCTATATTATTGTTTTCCTTTATTCTTATATATATACCATCTATACCGCATAGGTATAATTAATAAGAGTATTAGCTAAAATAGAAAAAACTAAATACATAAATAATCTTGATAAAACTAGCCACCCAGTGATGACACTTTTAAGTGAATGTTTTAATTTTATTTATATAAATATTTGTTTTTTTTCTTAGATTAGGTTAAACGATCTCTACACTAATCGCATTTTAACTGCCTTGGAGGATTACTGTTAGGAACCCCTACATATTATTGTAATATTATAAATGTATTATTTTAGTATAGCATGTAAGATATTGTGCATGTATTTGTGGATGTAGAATTTCCATGATCGGATCGCTCAGTGGGGACTGAGCCTAAAGAACGTGCTGATTCAACCCTTTGGTGACTCGCTCGGCCCTCGGTCGGGTGATGCGGGCAGTGGTATTTCACAAGTGTCCGTGAGCGGAACCTCTTTGGCAGAGCATCTTTTAAGTCTTAATAAATTTTACTTCTATTAAATAACTAGATATTTATCATTTCCCGTTATAATCTGCACACTGCATGGTTATTTTATCATATTTAAATATAATAAAGTTGTGTAGTGTTCTAAGAGCGCGCACAACATTATCATGAATAACATTTGTTGAAAAAGCTTAAATTAAGGGCGTTGGAATGAGATGCTTGACAATTGTGGAATCTTTTATAATATGATATTGCTTCTTACAGTTTTAATTTTTAAATCCATGTGGAGGGTATGTTTTAATACATATGAGGGGGAGTTCGATAATTTCCTTAATGCAATTTTCTTAAAGGCCCTAATTCGATTTATATTTGATTTTTTAGTATTTCCCCAAAGTTGGAAGCCATAATTCCAAATTTGTTTGATGAGGGATTTATACATTAGTAGTTTCATATTTAGATTTTTATGTTTATTATTAACTAGTAAAGTTTTAAGCAGGGTTAGTTGAAGTATTTTTGCACGCGTATGATGAGCCCAGGTGAGTAGTCGATCTAGGGTTAAGCCAAGATATTTTACAGTCAGAGTAAATGGAATTTGAGTACCGCAGAATGACGGGTGGACAATGTCCGAGCTTAAAAGTAAAAGTTGTTTGATTTAATTTAGTTTGATTGATCTTAATCCTCCATTTATTATACCAAGTCTCCATAAGGGAAAGATGATTTTGAATGTTATACGATGCGACAGTAGGGTCTTTGTTTGTAGATATAATAACTTAATTATCAGCATAGTCTGCCACTAATGCGTTGGGCGTGGTTAGTAAGTCTACCACGTAGTAAGTATACTATTAAATATATTTTATGTATTTATATTTATATCACAGAAATTTATTTTACTTATAGTAATATGGTAAGATAAATTATTTTTTTCAAAAACAATGCATTTATTATCTATATATAGTAAAACTTCTCTATAACGGACCCTTTATTAGACGGAAAATGTCAATAGTACCGGTTCAAATAATATATCATCTAATAATATACCTCTTTATAATGGAAAAAATTGTTGGTCCTAAGATCTAAAGAAGATTTATTGTATATATAAATGAAATGCTGTTCGCTGTAACCACATAATTTGAAAACGGTTAGACCGATTGGGCACATTAAAAAAAAAAAAAAATGTTTGTTATAGTCTGAATAAAGTTTTTACTTAAAAAAAATTAAATAAGTTGTCTAGAAAATAGCGAAAAAAAAATAAAAAATTCGGGTGTTCAAAAAACTTAGTGATTTTTTGTTAGGAATTTTGCATAAACTCGCGACCATACGCGTTTATAACATTTCCCGGGTCAGCTGTAAAATATAATAGTTCTTTATTGGGGAAACAAATTTTGCTGGGTCAAATAGTATAGTATTATAATATTATAAATGTATATCATATATTATTATTGTCGTTAAATAATGAGTCAATACCTACCAACTAATCGTAGAACTCTGTGTATAGGTTTGTAGTATACGATAATAATATACACACAACCATACAAGTTGCAATACTATAAAAATAATATTTTTGAATTAAAAAAATATAAGGCAATCGATTTAGTCTGAAACTTATAGGTACACCTCAGAATCTATAATTTATTGAAGAAATCGTCAGTTATTGTTGTTAATAATTTTTATAAAGATTTTTTTACTCTTGTTGTAATAGCATGATAAATTATTAAAATATTCAAAATATAAATTTATGTTTTTACTAGAATCATTGAAAAATATTTTATCTCAAGAATATTAACAATATTTTATAACAAGTTCGATCGACCATAATATGGAAATTCAACTAAATTAAACTACGTTTAACATAAATGACTTCATAAAAACTTCTTCCTGGTAGAAAATATATTTACTCTTCAATCTCTTGTGATATTTTATGTTGTCCATGATTTTTAAAGTTTAAATAACAGTAGATGTGTACAAAAACATAATGTATATTATTCATTTTTCTAATAAAAATAGTCTCAAACATCTTTTTTAAATGTACCACATTAAGAAATCTAATTTCATCAAATCATTGTGATTTTTTATTATCGATTTACATTATAGACGGATAATAAAAATGTAAAAACGATTTATTCATTTATTTTAATATTTTACCAAATTTTACATTTTTTTGACGGATTCATAGGAGATCCAATTGGGCAACGAAAAGCTTTGGAAAATTCGTTAGAATTTGATAAAGTTCCTAATACTCGAATTTTACCCGGGCTATGGACGTCGGTCAATAAATCGTTTAATAATGTTTGTTCAGTTGTCGATTCGCACCATATCTGTAAATGTATTTAAATTAAGTTTTAAATTAAAAAAACAAAGTATGTAAAAGACATTGATATTAAACGTATGAATTTTGCATTAAATTGTATAAATTGATATCGTTATTAACCGTAGCATCGTTAAACTGTTTTACTATTTTGTTTAAATGTTAGTTTGTTTATCGCTCAGAAGTTCCTGAGCGAGAGATAACAAATATTTATCTCTCCGTTATAAAAGTGTATGTTCAGTGTAGATAAGAATTTTGTACCCATACGTTTAATATCAATGATAATAGACGAAATCTTACACTAGCAAATCCTATGAAAAACAATTGTTCAGCTGATAAATCCTCTAATCCGGGTAACCGGTTTTCTACTCCATGTGTTGAAACGTACTTTTGGTATGCCATATAAGCATGACTTAAACCACCTATATCTGCAATATTTTCATTTTGAGTCATTTGGCCATTTATCTAAAAAAAGGGCAATAATTTTTATAATGTTTATATAGGGGCTTTTAAATTTTAAATAACAGGGAAAAACTTTAATATCTGAAAGAGTGTAAAGAAATTTAAACCGTTTAGACTGCGTTTCAACGTTTAAAAATAATATAGATTATTATTATTTTGACTTTCTTATTTAAATAGTATTCAACGAAATAGCCATATTTATTAGAATTAGTTCAACCTTCAATAAATTCTTAAGCATGCCGCATTATGATTAGTATTAAAAAGAGCCAAAAAGGCTTCATAACATGACGTATAATTTAATACATAGCTAAAATTAAATTTTAAATATAATAGTAATAAATGTTTGATTGAAATCAAATTGAATATTTAATCCTCTACCTTAACTTGATTACCAAGAACGGTCAAACTATAATTATTATACTGTTGGACGAAACATTCCGCTTTTATTGAAAACGTCTCCATTGTTTCTTGAGTCCACCATTGTCGCCTATTGCCATGTTTATCATACATTCTGCCTAATTATAAAAAACATAACCTCATTTTCTTGTGAATTAATTATTATAATATATACAGACCGGAATCGTCAAATGCATGCATTATTTCGTGTCCTACAACTAAGCCCACCATTCCATAATTTAGAGCCCTAAAATATTAAAAACAAAATATTTATAAGTACGTTTGAGAGCACCAGCGTATTCCATTTATAAATAAAGAGGTATTTGTTATATACTCACTGAATTCGACTTTTGTGGTAAAATGGAAGTTGTAACATTCCGGCTGGTAAAACTGAATAAAATATGTTTATTAAATATCTAAATAACTTTAAATTATTTTTAAATATAATATATCTTATATAATAATGTCGTGAAAGACAGCGCATTAAAATAGATAATAATCAAGAATCGTAAAATAAAAAATTGGATTTCTTTTTGCATATCTACAAACTAATATAGTCTTTATCGATATAATATATTATAGATATAAAATATCATCCGCTAAACTTTGATGTTCCATATTTATTTAAGTAAACATACACTGAAGCTATCACCACCATAGGTATTTCTGTACCAATTTAAATAAAATATGTATGATGTATAGATATTCTATTTATCAAAGATAAATATTCAAGATTAAAGAATATAATTTAAATTAAATACTGATAATGCGCGCTAACATGCAGATTGCTATCCGTGTACTGCAAGACGATCGATTGAATTACCTGCATATATATTTGCTCATAAATAAAATGTAAAATCTAGTGGAATTACTTCGAGCAAAAATGTTTTAGTTTTTACTTTAAAACGCTTTTCAACTATCAGAGGAATCAAGCAATTAACAATATATTATGTATTGTATAATATGTACAGTTTACACATATATGAATAAAAATAATGTTTAATATGATTTTTAAATAGATCTTATTAAAAAGGACTAAAATTATTATTTTACCTATTGCGTTCGAGTAGATATCGTTGTATCCGTTTACACTAACTATATCCGTTGTCCATCTATAAAACAAACATATACGTACGTCATGTAATATTTATAAAATGTAACTTAATTTATAAATAAAAATGTCTGCCTTTAATAAAATCACTCATCGCATCAATTGTATTATATACCTTATACAATAAACTATTATTTTTCTATAAAATATATTATGAGTAAATGAGCATAAAACTATATTATATCTTATATAAGTAAGTTAACATTTTAATATATTATGTTAAATACATTTATTATAATTTATTACTATCAATTGGATAATATTGAAACATTTGACCCACATTTTGTACTTCAAAATCAAAACCAAAAACACTAATTTATAAAATAATGCTTACTCAGAATGATTGTGAACACTGTTTAATTTTGAAAGCTTTTTTAAGTTTGATTCATTTTGTAGTATCTCCAAGTTCATCAAATAACTGTCTGTCATATTTACCTAAAACAGACAGTATTCATTCAACATTATTATCACAAGTTCATAAACCGCAATTGATTTTTTGTAACATTCTTAATAATCATAAGAATTCATAACCATTATCTTCTTGAAGAATAAATAAAAATAAATCGTAAATATGAAATGTTGTGATATATTTTATAAGATATAGTATTAACTATATAAAAATAACATCGTATTCATTTTATACGAAGGTTTAGGGTATAATATATTTCTATAACGCAAATTAAAATATTATTAATACCTATATATTACTTTAATATGCTTACGATTTTTAGTTTATTTTGTAGATATGAAGTATCATGGAACCAATCAGGGTATGCGATAAACTTGTGCATCGACTGCAATTTATCGATAGCGGATTGACGAGTAATCGAATCCATCCATCCTATGTTTTCTAATCGTTCCATATAAGCCTCTTGTATGTTATTAACCATTTCTGTAGCCTATGAATTTTTTAATTACAACGTGAAATTTAAACCCTAAACAGTAGTATAATCACAATAATGTGATCATATCAAGTATAATTAAAATGTGTTTTAAGTTATTATGCCTTACCATGTATTTCGCAGACTCGTCGAAGTACTTAGTGACGTATTTATATCCAACATTAAATGGAAAATATGAACTGGTAATTGATACGCAATCCACCCACCTAAAGAACGTTGATTAATACAAATTAACGAATAACGAAGTAACACGAGTTTATTATTAGGTATTAACTAAAGCATCCTTGTACTAAATTTTAATACACCTAATACCTACTAATTTTTCACTTGTTTGTAGAAAAAAAAATAATATTTAATGCTAAAAGATTAAGATTATCTTTAATATTTTTATATATTTTTCACTAATTGGAATACTTATGATTGTAAATAATCAATTATCCATATAATATTATAATATTACAGGGTACAGAATATGTATAATAATATAGATTATAATTTTATTGAGATTCAAGTAAGTTGATGAAACATCTTTATTATTTATTTATTTTGCGCGCTGGACCTATTTATACATTAACATGTACACTTTTAGTAATTACGTATTTGCAGTAAAATATTATAAATATGTTATTATTTCTATAATACCTAGAAATTTCTTTAACATCTCCAGTAAATACCACATTAAAGTCTTGAACAAGATTTTTCAAATCTTCTTTGATATCAGATAACACGGATCTTAAAAAGCACCACGACATATAATTGACTACAATAACACAAAACCAATTGTATTCATATTTAATGTGCAATTTTACAGTACATTTATAAATGTGTTATGTTATATAATATATAATATGTAATAACATACTTAAAATTCGTTTTGGCGTTTTTTCCAATAACCGTACAAGATCTTTTATATAGTTCTCTTCTTTTACAAATATCTTTTCTGTCTTTTTTAAAAGTACATCAGTGCCTTTAAACAGAAGCCGAAACATTTTTAACCAATCCACCTGTTAAAAGTATTGTATATTATGTATACGATATAAGCACATAAACACGTGTAAGAATAACAGATCAAATGGTGTGGAAGTATTTTTAATTTATAGCTACCTGAAACGTATCCGATACGTTGTTTAAATCTTTTTGAAGTTCGTCTATTGTCATTATTCGATTCTTTAATACCTTTTCACTTTTTTTTATTTCTCCAGTGCTTTGTATCTATTTGTATAAAGTTTTATAACGGACATCATACAATTTATTTATTTCAAAATGTTTTAAGCACCTACTTTGGCCAATTGCATTTCGAATTTAATTATTTCGCCAGAGATTTCGTCTCCGAAATGTCTACTTCGAGGAAATCTAGACCCAAATTCTTCGTACAACAAAAATACCGTACCGGCGATAAGTTTCGAATAAGCATTCATTTGAGTCTTGTATCGATCTGGGTTCATAAACATTGATCTCGGTAACATTAAGTCTGGCTGACCTATCTATGTGTTAAAATTTTATATATTATTGTTACATATACCGATTATAAAATTATTGCAAACACACTACGCCCATTTACCATTAAAATGTACTGACTGGTATTCAAATAGTTAATTGATATGCCAGTATCTAAAATTGTTGATACTTTCCAGTTTTTTTCCATATAAATATACATTTTCATCCAGTCTAAAGATTGTAGCTTATCGCTGTAGTCATTTTGTCTGATTGGCCATCCACCAAATAATGAGACAATCGATTTTAAGTATTCAATATTCATTTTGTTATTAACTATGGATTTTATTAAAATTTAATATTAAATACCAATATCTCGTGTCTGATAAAAATTTTTAAATTTACCAGAATTTAAACAACTTTTATAGAACTTTTGCGCTGGATCTAAAATCGTATCAGAATTGTTATCTTCCAAAATTTCTAAAATATAATATAATTATAAATTTATAATTAAATAAAATGAATATTTATGTTATTAACGTTTTGCTATTCAAATTAAAATTTTTATTCTAAATATGTTATAAACGAAATATACATTATTAGGTATACGTTTGTTTGTATAAGCGTATTAAAAGTAATGTAGTAACTTTAATCTTAATAGAGTTTATATAAATTTCTTAAATACCTTTTAAATTATTTGTTATACTTTTTTCTGCCTCTTTATATTGATACCAAGATACCTTAGTGTCTTTAACTTGATGATCTCTTACCCACAAACCACATGTAAACTCATAGAAATCCTCACATGGATCTACTGATCTATTCATACTCTTCAAAAGATATTCTATAACAGTAATGAATCACAATATAACTTTTTAGAGCTTAATAATAATATTTTGTTTATTAATTAACTTGACATTATTTTTTAAATTGTTATATATTATGGCATATCATTATTTATACAGAGCCTAATAAATAAATAAATACAAAAATATTCTGAGGAAAGTTTACCTAAACAATAATAATATATTATTATTTATTATACACTAATAAAATAGCTGTTTATATAAATTTACCTGCTGTTTGGCATTGCATCGTTGAGCACTTTTGCTCTTTTAGATCGTCTTTAATTGAAAATACATCTTTTAAAAAATCATTTGCAGACCGGCAATGTAATCTCTCAATGATCAAAATAATTAAAAAAACTATTAACTTCATTTTTTTTTTTAGTTATATTAAAATATAAATATTTGTTTTAGAAGCTCTACATGTTAAATTCTATTGACAACTGTAGATTTGTATTTTATTTACAATGAAACAAGTGGGTGTCTTTCACAGGAAATTGATTTTGATATAACTAAATAGGACAATGTCCAGTAGTGTATATAAATATATTGATAGCGAACATTATTATTATTAGAGCAATGTACTTTTAATATAATCATTTGTCTCTATTCATCAAGTAAATTATATAGTTATACGTCCAAATCTAATTAAAAACAAGAATTTTTTTTCCTAATAGGAAAATTTAATTGTATTGCACCATACATTTTATTTGTAGCCTGACGCCTATATAATACTAATTAGTAATTCGTTTTTGGGCATTTAACCTCTAAAAATTTCTTCGAATTTGGACATTTAGACGAATATCACGCTTAAACTAAATTTGATTTATTTATCTTTTTCTTTTTTCACATTTGTTTGCCAAATAGTCCAAATTGGAATAAATTCTAATTGCTAATCTACTATTACAGATATAACATATAACTAAGAATAACAGAAAATAAATAAGTATACCGTAATATTGACATACATATTGATTAAGTATATAACTATAACATGTTATATGTTATATATAACATATAACTATTTTCAATCATTATATTTCGAATCTTTCTTTAGTCATAAATGATTGCGGTATGTCTATGGCTCAGTAATCACGAGAAAAATTTAAACTTCCGTATAACATCGGATGGAAATACAAAATTATACGATATCGCGTATGTACGTATATTCGTATATGACAGCACCATCTAGCGACAAAGATCTAGATGATTATTGATTGCCCAGTTAATAAACCTATTAAAAGAGTTTTAAACCATTGATATTATAATCCATCAGGGATAGCCAACATGAATATATTTAAGAGTAATAAATACATTGATACCAAGAGCCAAAACTTTTATAAATATATTTTGTATAATTTGATACATTTTTATGAATGTATACAAGACATTAAAATTCATAATAATAATAAGTACCTAAATTTTGATTTAATAAACAAGATATGAGCCGCACTTAACTATTATGAGAGCAGAAAGTTGGCCACCCCTGTAATAAACTATTATAAACAGGATTCAAGACTTATAGATCATAGATGTAGTAAATAATTTATAACAGATTGAAATCGTTTTAATATTTTGTTACATTAAATAGATTATTATTTTTTTAAATTCTATCGCTGTTTAAAATATATTTAGGAAAAAAAACAACAAACAATTTTGGTTTTCATATATTTATTTAATAAACATTAAATATGCTATTTTTTTCTCCAAAAATTGGAAAGTAAAATATAATTAGCATGCATACATCAACCAGTACACAATCATAAATTAACGATCTTCAATGTCTTATGTACGAGACAAAGTAACGCGATGTTGTTGAACGAAAAAAAAACAAATTCCGTTTCGAATAATTTCGCTTATAAAGGAATGACCTAAGGCACTTAATTATCAAAAGCCTAAACTTGTAGCATGTTGCATAACAAAATAGTAATACAATATATTGTAATTAATAATCATAAATAAATATATATATATACTATACATACAAACCATATATATATATAATATTTATATACTTATTTATTTATTTATATATAAACAGACATAATATTATATTCTTGCACAAATTAAGCCAAACCAGACAAGGGAATGGGGGTGATGATATTGTTACATTATAAATATTGTATATATAAGTATCTATGTATATGTAAAAAAATGAATATAATAGTAAACGTTAAAATATCCTTGGCTTAATACTGATTTTTTAAGTGTTGATATAATTTAGTTAGTGCATTAATAGTATTACAATATCTATGGTTGGTAATATAATTTAAAATTGGTTAGAACCTATCGGATTATATTATAACAATGACTTGAAATTTCATGTATCACGTATGTATACATTTATTATTGACTGTTTTCTTTATGTGTAAGTAAACTGCTAAACACAGTATTCGACTTCAAATTATATTAATAATTCAGCAATACATATTATTACGTCTAATCAATTTTTAATTAAATAACTACATAATTAAATATTGTTGTCAAATAACAATAATAATAGGCAACTAAAAAAAAAAAAATAATAACATAACATATTTTCTAAATATTTAACAGAATAAAAATGGCCGTACATATATTTTTACTAATAATATTATCCTAGCTTACACATCAATCATGCCAGAAGTTATGTTTATTGATGCATAATGTACAACCAGTTTTATTTTGAATTAACTTTTGTAACAACTGTGCACTAAAATCTTTAAAACTATAACGAGTATAGCTTGAAAAATTTGCAAGAGTGAATAAAACATCAAGACATCACATTTTTTAAAAATTAATTAATTTTCAAGTAGGTAAACATACCCATTTATTTTAGATCAATATTATGGATACGAGGAAGGGAAATTATATTATTATAATGTAATTTTTAAAAATTAAACATTTGCATATCATAAAAAATATCAATGATAATATTGTTTTAGAAAAAATAATGTTTTATAAAAACGCTGTATACATTTGGAACACCCTAAACCAATTATTAAATGTTTCATAACAAATTAAATTTCTATATAATAACACAACAGTAATATCCAGGCAGCCTCATTCTATGCACATTTAAATATCACCCAAACAATTTAAACTAATAATGTTTTGTTTTTATTTTTATATCAACTTTTATATATTAGCTACATATTATTAAAGTTAGACTAAAATTGTAATATCATGTTTTTAAGTATAAGCACCAAATTCAGACAGTACCGTTTTTATCGGCTACTATTATTACTATTTGTTATCTTATGTCCTACTTATGATAAATTAAAAACTAAGTATTCTAAATTATAGTACCTATTAAATATACTTAATTTTGATGGTCAATTAAACCATTTCAGAATCTAAATTAAATAATCAATAAGTTAGGTATTTTGTGTATATACTATTGAAGATTTGAAATAAGTAGTTGAGCGTTACTGAGATTGCTAATATCTAGTAAATCTCAATACAATTAAGTAATTTTTTTCTTATAATACATATTAATGAATTTTAGTGGAACTTTTCAACCTTATCCTCCAGAATATTAATATATATACTCAAATAACAAATAATTGTCTGTATAGCAAACCCAATAGCAGTAAATTTGAAAAATCGATGTTGGGAGTTATAGGAAGAAGTAGTAATTCCAAATTAATTATATTTTCAAATAAAATTGATTTGATCTCTGCAATACACAAGTAATACATTATAGCCTTTAGGTAGTAAACATTATAAAAATAACAGTGTTATGTTATTATATTGTTGACTGTCAGTGAAACATTTCATTACTTTATATTTAGATCAGACATACTGAACCCATCCATATCCATTTAAACATGCAAATCAAAGATAACAATATTTATTTTATGGTTACTATATATATTTAATTTTTATGCCATTTTAAACTTGATTGTTAACGACAAAAATATTTTATTTTTAATGATAACGATTAACAAATTTTATAATGAACTTATTAACAAATTACTCCTGAAGAGGAGATCCAAAAAGCAGTCTCATAATTACACCAAATTTCCATGGTTTATAAAAATGAAAGAAAAATTTGCATTATATGAATAATGAAATGACCTAAAAATAATCATTTAAAAAGAATTTAAATGCAAATTTTTCTTTTCTTATATCATTGAAAACTTAACTTAGAATGAGATATATTAAAAAAGACTATTCAAAGAAGTGATTAATTTGTTAATTTTTAATGTATGCCTGAGGAACTGTACAAAGGGCCCAATTTTCAAGAGGTCGGCCATTGTATGTGAATTTCTCATGCCCTGTAAGTAGTGTCCTTATCGTATTACTTTTTTGTACAGGTTTTATCGTAAATAATTACAATGTATAATATATTGTTTTAAATATAATGACCTTGTCTAAATAATTATTGAGTTAAACAACATATGCCACTGGATATAAGTCCGCTTTGTCGTTGATCGTGAGATGAAGAACCAGCAACCCTTGACCCGTCACTACGAGACAGCGCAGGGTAAGGGTTGCCTTGCACGTTTTTTGGACTAGTCGTACTTAAGTGTTCTTCAAAATCGTCGTATTCGCTGAGTTCGCCGTCATCAGTGCCCGAATCATCTAAACATGGAGATAACATCAAGCCACCCTGATCATTTAGCCATTTTGTCACGGCTTCTGTTATCGGTCCCGGGATAGCTGCATTAATAGGTGATGCCAATTCTTGTTTTCCCACTTCGTCCTGTCTAATTTCATTCTCTGTATCAGAATTGCCGGTGTTCACCGCCGTCGCAAATGTCTCCTCTTCAACGGATTCACATGAATCAAGCGATTGTGTCTTTGTGAATTGAAATTGAATATTGTCCGTTGTAGACCTGGGAGTACACTCCAACGAACAGAATTCTTCTTCTTGTATCCACTCTGCCTCCGGGCTGATTGACAATTGAATAATTTCTTCTGAAATGTTTTCTATTTCTGGTTTTGATTGCTCTTCTTTAAGTGGTTTTGTAGTTTCTAATTTTTCATGTTCTGATCTAGATTTGTTCTTTTTGGCGTTTAATTTTTTTATAATGGCTGGTTCTTTAGCAATTTTTGACGATTTCTTACTTCCTTCGTGTTGGTTTTTCGGCAAGTCTTTACTCTTCGTCTTAATAATTGATTCTGTAGTAGTTTTTTCTCGTTGTTTGCTCTTCTTATTTCTACTTTTTTTAGTCACTGGCTGTCCACTATTGCCATTAACAGCTTGTGGTTTTTCGTGTTTATTATCTGCAGAACTTTTGACCATTACTTCACTGTTTGGAGAGCTAATGCCTGAGTCAGAGTTTTCTGCTGAATAGCTAGGAGCCGGTTCCGCATCCGGTTGGTCATCATTGATCTCTGCTGATTCAACTTGTTCTTCCGGTATAACCTGGTAACCTATTGGGGCTAATTGTTCCGCGTATTGTGGTATCGGTTGATAATATGTGGCCATTTGATCCGGATGATGATGAACGAGGATCGGTGTTCCATGCAATATTTCAAATGGTGGTGGACATTCCATATGGAATGGTGGTGCGCTGTGGGACAACTGGACGGGTATGACATTCACTGGCGTTGAACCACCACTATTGTTTGTTAACACACCCGAATCAGAGGTCTTTTCCGAGTCCAGTACGAGGTCACAACTAGCACCCGATTGACTTTTTTGTTCTTCTGAACTAGAATCTGAATATTCATCAGTTACCTAAAAATAATATATTTTTTAATAATTTCATAAATAAATGCATTAAGAACCTAACCTATTAATCACTTGTTTAATTATTTAAATATTAAAAACTAATTTTTATATAAAACAAAATAATATTTTATTCTAATATTATTTAAGTACCTAAATATTAATATAGACCATTGTTTTATGTAATTTGATGATAAATATTAGGTATGTTATCTTTCTATGTCTATTATTGTCTAAGTCTATCTGTATTCAGTACTAGTGAACTGAATAAAGATAGACTAAGCTAACCTAACCCTAGTGTACATAGTAGTATTTAGTACACAAATTATAAAACACTATTTCTTGTTTATTTTCATTTTAATGTAATTAATAAAAATATGTTTAAAAATATATATAACTAAATGTATAAGATATTCATAATTATTGAACTTTTGTTTCATAAATTTAAATATACATGTTTTGAACTAGGCAAAGGCACTTTATTTTACTAAATGTTTATTAAAATTATATTTTTAATTAATTTTTAATTTAGTTTTTTTTTAATGACGTTGCAATATTCATTATATTCATATTATGGTTTAAAATATAAATAATCGCTATTTGATACTGAATACTGCAATAGACGTTCTCATAGCGTAAATAGATTTATTTTTAAACCACATTATTGACCTTTTACCTTTAATTCTTTTGTGTTTGAATAGTGTTGGTGATTGCCAGAGTAACTAATTCCTTTTTTATTTTTTATTTTTGAAATGTCAATTGTGAGTTATTTCCACTTCACTTGTTCCTAGTTGAATGTCAATTTACTTTTATTTTTAAATAATATAATTTATCCAAACATTATAATAAATTAAAATGTTCAAAATAGCTTAGTGAGATTGTGCAAGGAAAACAATCAACCAATTTCATTAAATTTGTAAAAGTAACCTATATGAATTTAATTTAACTAAATAATATTGATCAGATATTCAAATCTAACTGATTTTACACGAGTTAGTTTCTGAGTATTTTTACTAAGTTAAGTTTTGTGTAAAGATACTTACGTCTCCTCGCTTTCTACGCTTCTTTTTCTTACGCCGTTTTCCGTTAGTGTAATCACAACTAATTGAAGGTGAAGGAGGAGACTGTGACTGTGGAACTTGAATGCTTACACCTATAATTAACAATAAATTCACCTATATTAATATATAATTTACAAATTTAGGTTAAATTAATCGAGTTACATTTTTATTATACTCAATTTTTATTTCTTTTAAACTTTTCTCTCTAATTTTTTAATTAAATCAAATAGAAAATTATTATATTTTGTTTAATAAAAAAAAAAATGCTTTTAAACTATTTATAGATTTAAAAATAAATTACCCTATTTGTGACTTCTTAACGATGATTAAATAGAAATAATATATTCAATACCTATGCACAGCTTTTGGATGGTAATGTAGTAGGAATATATATAATATAAGGGTATACTTAATTTTTAAAATCAATTTTTTTTAATGCTTCACCTCATGAAAATCGATTAATACATAGAACACTGGGTTTTTTTTATTTTTAATTCTATTCAATCGAATAAAGTAAACAAGTGTCGAATGTTCTATGCATTTTCAATCTATTCAATTGTATTTATACATATTATGTTTATATATTAAAATATACAATTACGTGTATACAATAAAAAGGCAAAGTATAAGTATAATTATAAGTAATTATTAAGTGTGATGTAATATTAAATATAATAATAAAATATACTAAAGCAGAGAATGTAGATCGTCAGTGTTGTAAAATTTAGAAATCGTAATTAACTCATTAAAAATACAAATAAAAAATCATTTATAGTTTCTGTGATTTTCAACTAGTAAATTATTTTTATAAATGTATACGTGTACAAATTCACCTTCCCTCAAGCTAGAAAAAATGTTCGTTATAAAAATAGTAATTTGAAATTATGCCTTTTGGCTCCATTCCACTACATCATATAGGATAAAGAACAATAAGACTGTTTAAAAACACTGTGTTCATTTTATCCAACGTTCATAAATATGAATAAAATAAACTCAGGCTGAAACGGAAAAACTTGGCGTCGAGTTCAAACAGGAAATAATGAGAAGAATAGACACGTTGTCTATGTCATGATGTCGGGAGCTGTGATATTGATTGGTAACATTCATCACCTAATAATATTACGGCTGTGTGCTAATCGTCGGGATGTAAGTTATGTACCAGCATATTTTCTGGCTATCGAAGCCAAAGTTAAATTAGACGTATGGAATGTTTGGCAATGACTTGTACGTAATCTAAATGGACATGAACTATAAGTTAATAATATTCAGGTCATCGTCATCGCCGATCGTAGTCTGTTTCGTTGATAAGTACTTGATTATATGATTATTGCCTAATACTATTTACTTGCTTACGAAACTGATAAACATCTTATATCCCAGACAGACAGTTAGCACCTGTGTACAATATTTACCTGATATGATAAAAACAATTTTGAAAGATTTTACATCAAATAAGTTTTAATTGTATACAAATAGTAATGGAATACAATAATTATACAACTACTGCAAGCACATCGTGTATTAATAATATTATTATATTATCATATGATATACGCTTATTATCTGCACCTATTGTTATTTGTTTATATATTTTTTATTCGTTAGAATTTTTCCGTAAATAGGTGAAAACCAAAAATATTTTTTCCAGGTTTTGGTTACTCACCATTATAATTGTACAGAGGAGTGCCAAACATATATCCAGGGTACATATTATACGGCTGCGATGACTGATATAAACTCTGCTGATCGTCTAGACTCGATTCCTGGGCACCACTGACCACTTCTGAACTCTGAGCACTGCCGTTCTGTGATAAATTAAAAATAAATTTTAATATTGAAGACCAAAAATCGTATAGATTAAGGATAATTTGTCACCTATAAATTTTTACGCACTAGCTTAGCATCGATCATATAAGTCATAAAAATATAAAATATCGCCATTCGAAAGAGTGGCCAAAGTCAAAGATTAATAACAAGATTGAAATATAATAGATTTTTACCTGCTGAGCATCGGCAGTCGTTGATCTCTTATGATGTCTGTTATTTGGCTGGTACACGGCACCCCCGGATATCCAGTCGGAAGTTGCATTTGAAGAGTTATACCAGTCGACGGGTTGCATTGGCATTGGTTGGTATGACATCGCCGGTAGCATTGGATGTCCGACTGGTGGATAGTGACCAGGTGGCGGCCCCATCAGCATAGTCACATTACCGGTATACGGATCGTAAATCTCGTATCCGCCACCTGAGGGTCCAACAAATCACGTAAGTATATTGTGTTTTGTTAGTCAAGGTCATTTTTCATTGTGTTAGAATTAAATCAAATGTAGTATGTAAAAAAATACTAATAGTTCTTAATTAAAACAATTAGATAAAAAAAAACCACTTTAAATTGAGTACCTACCCAATAGCTATGTTATCGTTGTTATTGTGTACCTACCATTTCATTTTAACGTTGCACTTTTTAGATATTTTATGTAATAATAAATGAGATTTATATATAAAACGGACTTCGTTTTATTCTCAAATGTAGAAAAAATCTTAAATTCTATAAAATGGCCAGTTTATTTTCTGTGAATACTTCAAAGCAGTTTTAATGTAATAGTAGTTCAAATTTCCTATATTTATAATATATATTAGATTATGAGGCTTAAGTACATTCTATCAAAAATATTGAACTTCGAGTTCTTTAAAATTAATACATTTACAGCAAAAAATACATATAAAATAGGACAGTAGGTAAACACTTAAGATTAAGAAAAACGATAAATAACAAGCACCCGTATACATCTCGGATAGAATGAACTTTAAGTGTTAAACTATAAAAACAACACTTGTTCGGTTCCTCATTTGGTTGCATATATAAATTGGTATTTATATTAAAATATAAAACGCTTAAGAACATTATTAATTACATTTATACATTGATAGATCACATAATATATTAATGATAAATGTTAGTAATAGACGGTTTATTGCCAATTTATAAATATTAATTATATATCTTATATTTTAGTTAAATTATTTAGTATTAGTATAATAAAACAAATAATAATCAATCAAAAGTAAATTTAAACGACGCTTATTTCAACATAATAAAATGTATGTGGTAATAAAATATTATAATTTATAGTCATTACGTACCACTAAGAATGTACATCGCAGATGGGTCAACATATTCGCCGTGAGCACACAACTCTTCCAAAGGGTTGATATCAATTGAAACACCGTCTAAAACGAACAATTATTATACTTATATCGATTAAAAATTCATTCTATAAGATGATTGTTTCGATTTAATGTTACTGACCTTCATTTTCATTTAAAGCCTCAGTAATAACTGGTACACTGTTATGCTTACGTCTTCCCAAGTAACCTTTTTTGAACAGCACGTCTTGTCTAGGCGTTGTGATCTTTGTGTATTCGTCTATAAAAATTAAAATTGAATAATACATTGGAAATACTATAGTACATAATAAATTAATACATTAAAAAATATATTTAATTCAAACTGTAAGCTATGTATTACAAAACTAAATTATTATGAAAACAATTTTCGTATATTAAATTTCAAACTTCTCTCGATTTATTGTACTTAAACTGTTTATAAAATTAAACCATGAGCATTGTATACATAAAATATAAGTGAAACTTACGAAGAAATTTGTGAATATAAGTTATGTAATAATGTTAAAATATTTTAAATGAACGGATAAATATTATTGTTTGAGAGTCACAATTTGTATTTTTTATTTTAATTAAATTGTAGTTATAATAACAATGTTGTAAAAAAAAATATTTAATTAATTTTTTTGGAGATCGCCTAATAATAAAATACAATTACGACATATAATGCTGTTTAAAACGTTATGATATGTTGTTTGTCATCTTTCACCTATGTGATCTATAAATATATTAAGTATACAAAAAAACAATGTTGATAATATTACGCACATGCATTTGAAACAGTAGAATCAATAAGGGACTAGGTCATTGTCCTTAAGTGCCCCATGTACCACACCATTACGCGCAAAAATATATAAGAGCGAAATCGTGTATCATTAAAATCATTCAATGAAAATTTAATGGATATCAACTCACTAAGAAATATAATATTATTAAATATACTATAACCGTCATACTTAACTCGTAAATTTATAATAATAATTTTAGCTGTTTCGTCTGATTTTATTTTTTTTGAAAACCATACAAACGTTTGCTTATTGTTAATAAATATTTTAAGTGCTCATTAAACAAACATTGTGTTTCAGATATCTCAAAAGTAGAATATATTATTGTTACATTATGTTTTATATCATAAATGTATAAGTCAATATTAATATGTCGTTGATTCTTTTACTCATAAACGTGAAGAGTTTTAAAGTGATTACAAACTTAACAAATATATAATATATATTATGCTATTATAATAGTCATTTAGAAATTGTATTTATCTATGTATATTATTATTATTTTTTTTTTATTTTATCAGATTAAAATGTAAAATGTACTCGTACATTACGCTGGAATTATTATTTAACAGTTTGAAAATAAATATTCATAATTGCATGGGTATACAGATTGAATTTTAAAAATAAATATTGTTTTCTATTTCTATACATTTAAAATTATTGTGAATGATTAAAATTTTAGAAAATATTTAGTTTCTCATTGTTATGGAAATTATTTTGAGATTATTTAAATTAACCATTAATAATATGATATATATTTTAGTTTTCAACTACTCAATAAAAATAAACTATTATATAATATTGTATGAGCATAAGTTATTATTTAAAACTTATCTCTGTAATATATTATGATATCTTGAGTAGTATAACCAATTTGATCGTCAAAGTATACTGTATAAGCTTAGAGGAATAATTAATAAAAAGTTTCCAAATTTTCAGAATAACATTTGATAATGCACCTCTGTGCACCTTCAACCACGGTATCCAAAACTTGGAATGCTGTTGTATGAATATAGTATAGTCTTATACGTTTTACTATAAAAACATAGAGTCGCTCAAACAGAATAAGAACTGTTAAAATAAATGATTTTTAAAACGGGGAACCACAAAAAGTTTTCTTTTTAACACAGACACTCAGTACAAACTGTTAAGTATAATATTTTCTAGGAATTTTGTCCCCTAAGAAAGTTTAAAGAATCCTGGTATAAGATATTCATGCGTTCTCTGACGAAATCACGTGGACAGAATCAATGGATTTAGAACTTAAATAAATAAACACTAATAATGAATCTATATAGTATAATATATTATATTAAAAACTTACTATTTTAATCATTATACCTACTATTTTGTTTATCATATTATTTTTAATCGTTTTGAATAATTTACGTAATTTTATCATAATATAATATATTACATTATTGTTAGGTATATTAATAATTATTAAATTATAAAAACTCTGTTAGAATTTAGATACTATTTATATTATAATAAGTAATTGTTCTTTTTTTTATAAATTATATATAAAAATAATAAATTATTAATTCCAATAATTACATTATTTTTTTCTGTATACTTGAAATATTCACACATATAAATGTAGTTTCATAATTTTGTTCTCACATAATCTCATTTAAGGTTATATAATTTAATATTATTACCATTCCATATAACATAGTAATAAACATTATTTTGAATAGCCATATTAACATCTCATAAAAAGAAAAAAAATATTTTCTTGATATAATATTTAAGATTCTAAAATAATTATTACAAAAAAAATATATATCAAAGAACAGTTAATAATATATACATTTTATGTTTGCAATATAAGCTGTTTGATGCCGTCATTAAATTATCTAACACATTATATTTTCATACCTATGAAACATGTTATTAACTCAATAATGATCATTCATATTTCATATGTAAAAATTTGGCTTGAGTATCTTATTAAAATAGGCATTTTGTCAAGTATTTTTACATGAACTAATATGCTTTTGGTTTTGAGTATTTATTTATTTCAAACAAAGAAATCTTACATAATTATAAGGCAATCAAAATAAATATTTTATAATTTAAAAATATAAAATTCACGGCGAAAACTTCAATATTTTTAGCAATTTTATTTACAACTGAATAAAAATATTTAAACAGTTTATACTTATAATATAGTCCCTGGGTTGTAAAATATGCGTGAATCCCTTTCGCCACATTTGTTTCCTATATTATAGCAAAAATAAAATACAAAAATATGTTACCTACTAATAAAATATTATGCATATTAAATTATGCTTTTAATTTTTTAGATTTCAAGTGAAACGAGCAATATATTGATATTTCTATGTGTTTTTTGTACTTATTTTTTCTGTGAAAGATATTTTTGGTAAGAGTGCTGAATGTTTTTTAATCAGGCTAATCTTTAATGTAATACTGTTATTCCTCCGTAATTCGTATTTAGTACTGAAGTAACTATTAATCATAATATTTATTTATATTGTATATAGGTTTATTATATTGTTTTAAAATGTTTAGCACCACAGCTCATTATGGTATACCTACTATTATAAACCATTAACATTTTAATTAAATTAAATTAAATTATTATTTTTTTTTTAAATAAAAGTAGTGAATCTTGTTGATTAATGTGAAAATATTTTATTTATTAATTGAATATCTTATTAGTTACTAGTAATTATTAATTAAAAAGATTAATATGGAATAAAATTTTCCAAATCAAACGTAACGATTTAATGTCATAGATAATTTACATCTACCTATATTAGTGTCTAAATATTAATAAATTATATTATACAATAACTCGTTTACCTACTTAAATTATTTTTTTTATTATTCGAATTTGATAATCATTATTATATTAAAATATACATACAAACGATGCTTAACACTTGAAGTTTTTAAACAAAATGTCACAAGTCGTTTATTCGCAAATGCTATACATTATAGTATTAAATTATAATCTAATTATTTATGAATAATATATATGTATAGATTTTTCTGTTGGTAAAACATCATAATTATTGTTTTTACGCGTGTTAGCGTTGGAGAAGAGGGTAGGTTTATCTACTTTATAATTTTTTTTATTTACCCTCATTAAACGTGACGGTTGAAGATTCCACGTGATGATTCTGTGGACTAACACTCGTTGAATGATTTCGGTTCGGTAACTGATGCTGTTGGTACGGTTGGTGTTGAGCGTGATGACTTCGTCGACCTGCCGCCGCGGCAAAATTCGCTGGTTTCGGGTCCGTCGCATGACGGCCAGAAGGTTGTTCAACAGCCGCATACGGCTTGTCCGCTGTAACAGTTATATAATATTATATTTAACTATTTAAGTATAATTATTATTTCCGGTTATAGCGATAAATCATAATAATATGCAGTTATTATTATTGTTATTTTTATAATATTATTGTATTGTTATTATTATATATTCATTTTTTATTGATTTATACGAAGAAAAAAAAATAATATAGAGGTAAAACCCAAACAGATGCCACAAAAAGTGTATTTCTATTTCACCACACAATAACCCGAGGGCAAAAATTAGATCTATTCACTATTGTATAATATAGTATAACACCATGTCCTGTAAAAATAAATTATTTACAATATTATACAAAAACCACATATAGGTACATCGAATAAGCAATTTCATAGATCGTCTCAAGTATGAGGAACCATATTTTAAAAATATAAAAAATAATAAATACATGGAACAATTCCATTAAAAAAACCACATTAAATGATGCATCCCTGAAAATATCGAAACACGTTTATTTTATTACCCATGAACCTAAGCCTATACCTGCGGTATATTTAACTACTGCACTTTAACTAACTTTTTTTTCAATATATTTGTATGCAATGTCTGTTCGTTTGCATTTTGTAACTCAAACGTTTCTTTAATACGGTGACGGTACGTCAGCCGTTAAATGATCCGTTTGTAGCAAAGACAATGCTGACTATTCCTTGTGTAGTTGTGTATGTGGTTCACTTGTTCATGACTATAATTAGTAGTACTTAAGTAGGTACTCTTTACATTTGCATGTAAAATGTTTAACAATACCGGATATAATATATACAGTACTATAACGATAAGTATAGTATTTTATTATAATATACTGTATACACAATAGCCGTAATAGGTAAGTTAGATAAATAGGTACCCACGAAAATGTTGAAATCAGAAAAAATATTAATTGCGCTTAAAATATTTTGTTCGGTGTACTCTAAAAAATGAATATGATTTTTAACATTGAGTGTAACAAAAACAAATATTAATTAGTTAAAGGGCCACGATTAAAACAGCTAGAGAGTATATCATAATATAATGGCAAAGGTGTTCTTTTTTATCATCACTCGACATTGGGTTCAAGTTTAAAAGAAAGTTATCGTTAATAAATGTTCATGGATGATTATAAATGTATGAACTTAAATTATTGATGTATAATTTATGAAAACTATTTGGCAACTTCTAAACCATATACACTGCAGCGTTTGAAGATAGACATAAAAATAGCTAGTCCAAATGGTTATTCTGCTCGTGTAAGATACTTATTTTTAGTGTTACTCGAGTAGATTTGACATTTAAATATGAAAAAAGTAATTTTTTCTCATTCGTCATTTGAACAATGCGTGCCTACAATACTTGTCTAACTTTGTAAGCTCGTTTCTGTGAAAAATTCTATAGCAAAAGTAGATAGAATAGGTAGGTACTTATAATTTGTATTATATGTTTCTCTATAAAATAATAAACCTCTATGAGACATGAGAGTATTTTTTATCTATTAACTACGTGCAATGACGTCTTTTAAAGATACTACAAACGTATTTTTAACGAGTAATGTTATTTTCATTTTAACATCATTAATTATTATCAAATAACTAGCTTTAGATATCTGAATTAAAATATTTTTTCAAAATTATATTAAGTAATTTCTCTGAGAGAATAATACATTTTACGTTATAAATAATTCAGCTATGTATAAAATGTCTTAAAATATTAAAAATTTAATCTATGTTCTTAGCGGACAATGATCAAAAGATATATAGATAATAATAATTATTTAACCTCGTTAAATAATTGTTTATTATAAAAGGAATCAGTAAAAATATCTGTGACATAGCACATTATATTTGGTAATACATTTTTGCTTAAAATTTAAATTCATGCATCAGAAAAAAACTATACAGACTTGTTTTAAAATATTTTTAATATAAAGTTTCTCTTCTATGAATGACTATTTAAGTAAACTATATAAACAACATAATTAATTTTTTTTATTTATTTATAATCAGCGACATTGTAAATTAGTTATTATATTACTGAATGAATTAAGTTTTAGATTACGTATTATGGGTCACCTTGATCATCTTTAATAAGGTCGTCTATCAAAAATTCTAATAGCATTTTTGTAAAAAAGCTATATTTGACTGAAAAATATTAAATTCGATAGGTAATTAAAATAAAAACGAAAAACAACAACATACATTTTATTTTGAAACTATTAAAAAAAAAACAATTAAAACAATGAAGTTGTATATTATATTTCATACGACATAGTTCCATCCCCTCTCCTATTAAAACCTAAGATCTACTAATAAACGAATCATAGATATTTAAAAGTTTTACCTTAGCTATACTTATTAATTATTACTTATAATATAGTTTATAGTATTGTTTACTTTAAATAAATAATAATTTTAATATAAATATTATTAAAAAATGTATGTTTTTGTATTTTGTACATTTATAATGTGCGACAACAGATCAAGTGTTTTCCAAATCTTTTAGAACGACCCTATTTTAGAAATTAAATAGTATTGTTTCATGGTTGGTTTATTTAAATTTATTAATACCTTACTTTACATTTTATGTAACAATAATGTAAAATAATAATTAAAAACTTAAGTTATAATTAATTTATTACTTAATGTACATGTATCATTTTCACTGCATTCAGTAAAATTACAATGAAGGCATGAATGGTTAGGTAATTTAAACTGTTATTTGTACATAATATTCTAATATTATTAGAATAGTACATACCTACTTAACATTACATGCTTACATTCCATCTAAAAACCAAGTATTTAAATTTTTAAGTTGTTTTATGTTTTAGAATGCTGAAAATATTAAAATAATTAATATTACGTTTAATATAGTTTCCTTAAATAATTAAATACGTATAATTATGTAATATTTATTAGTTATTTTAACAAAGGATTAACATTATATTATTATATTAGTAATAAACGATTTTTAGTTATGGTACATATATCTAATGAATTATAAAATGCAATAAATTAATTGTATTTGTTTTTATACTTGATAGGTTTTCTATACTTGAGTATTTAAAACTTGGCTTTCTAGAATTTGCTATATTATATTCATAATTTATATATATGTATGAATCCAAAATTTTATATACATTAAGATCAAATGCCACAGTATTTATATGGATAAATTAAAATTTTTGCATAGAATGTATTTCTATATATATATAAAATTACCTACCATATAAAACGAAGAAAAAATGACAAAATATAACTTGTTTTTTAAACGATAAAGAATTATAACACATACCTATATTTAATATAATTATGACCATTTTAATTAACTCCGGGATTCCAAAAATGCTATTATTATGTGACAGTACTTTTTTCAGATCTATTTTTTGAATAAAATGTTTTACAACGTTAAAAAAATTAAAGACTGTAATTTCTGGTTTTTGTTTTTGATCACACTAAGCTATTTTTATTATTTTTTTCTGATTTATCACTGATTTTACGATGCATTGTAATATATTATACGAAATCAGTGTATTTACATAAAATATTTGATTATTAAATTTATCTGATATTGAGTATTAATCTTATAATAATCATTCAAGTCATTTTTAGTCTCACATTTTTTCTGATAATTAAGACGAACCATAAAAAATTAATTATTTTTTTAGTCTCGATATTAAGCCTTTTGAAATTCTGTTAAAACATTATATTATATACTCTTTAAGTAGGTTATTTACTTATCAAATATCGGTTCATGGAAGTAGATACGTCAAAAATTAAAATAAATTTAACAAGTATTTATTAATTAAATATTTGCTATCTGATTTCCTTAAACCATATCGAATAATAATAATAATAATAATAAAACAACGAAATATTATGTATGTTTTTTTCAAAATGTTTATACTAAGTTCATAAATGTATATAATATTATATGTCGATAATCTATGTTAATTTATCATTAGTTTAAAAATAATGGTATACTATTTTAAGTAGTTAAATCCAGTACCCAAGTATCATAATAGTATGATAGGTATCTATTGAACGGTCATGCATTACCGGTTATTGTAATATTTTTTATATACTTGAATAAACTTAAATAAAAAAGTATTGAATTAATTATTTAAATATATTTCTCAGTAAGTATTCAAATAAAAATAAAAATATATTCAAAATGTATTTAACATAGTCGTATTTTTAAATCCCTACTTGAAATTGCATTTTTATATTTGCTGCTCCTTATTAGTTTCTTAATTATTTGCTCGGTAAAATAAAAAAACATCCATACAATTATTTATTTAATAAAAATTATCAAAAATATTTATACGGTTTATACCTAAATACTAAAACTTTTTGATATTTGTACTTATTCAATATAGACATAATTAACACATATTTTAAATACAATATGTAAAATTAAATACCAAATATATGGTATCAATCTAACACGTAAAAGAGATATAGAATTGTCTTTTTTTCTTTTAATTGTACAAACATAGTTAAACAGACTTGGTATATTCGTCAAAAATATATAAATAGAAGGTATATTTATATATTATATAATATAGCACAGCCCTTTCGGGACCCCGTGGCTTTTGCGTGGTTGGTATTTAAGAAAACATAGATCCACATTTCATAATAATGTAAGGGTCATTATAAAGTTTTTATGTATTGTTCTGTGTATAACATAAGATTTAAATTTGCGGGGGCAACTTATTTTCAAAATTATGTAAAAACTACCATTATTTGCGTTGTATTTTATCGATTGTTCCTGCTATAACCACAAAAATACCTGAACAAACATAGTTTATTTTCAATAAATATAATGACACGCTATGCTCTATGTAGTTATATGGTTAGGTATCAATCATAATAATATTTAAGATATGTATATTAAATTGTATTATACATTGATGAACAAATCAAAATGGTTCATATTTTTTCTTTATTTGCATTGGTTTTTAAAGTATTTCATATCGATAGTTTTAGCAACCATTTTTTTTTTAAATAAAAAAAGCCTATTAAAATTACAATAAACTCACTAACAGTAGATTAAACAAAAAAAAATAATGTCTAATACGAGTATTGGAAACATTTAGAATACAACACGATTTTTTATCGGTTTAACATGTTAAACAAATACGATTAATAATAAAGCGTTATCTATCATAGATTATTTTGACGGGTATGTAAGAAACTTTTTTGGTAAATAAACCCGCGTCGAGCATACAATATAATGTTTGTGTAATACACGCGGTAACAAAAAACTACCCAGCCGGAGATGTATTATACATATACTATATCAATATGTATTTTAGAAGTTACAACAATAATGACGGACAACAGTGTAATAATAGCGATATAACTCCTAATTTTGATATTATAATTTTTTTTTCGAGAGAGATACCTATCTCAGACATAAATATATTAGACGCAGCCGAGTTTTGCTACAGACAACACAGATGTGTACATGTAATGTGATAATATGGTATTTTAATAGTTTTTTTTTCACCATCATCAATATTATTATTATTTTTTTCCTAATGAATGCTACATTCACGTCAAAAACGATCGTCGAGTGTACACATATAGTTTTTTTTCAACTCGATTATACATGTGTAGATGTGCAGTACAATATTGTATATCTATATAATTTAGTGGCAATGTGCATCGAACATCTGTATGTTATGTTTTTGCTGCAGTCGAGGATGGACCACCTCACGGATAGTCATCGTGGGGATGGTCGTCTAAACACATTTTACGTTTATGACAATAAAATATATCTTTCATTGATAACAAATAATCCATTACTATTATTATTATTTATTGAATAAAAGTTGGTTTAATGTTTTTAATGTTTTTTTGTTGGCCTTGTTTGGCACTAGTAGATCTTCCGATAATTCGTAAAACAATAGAGATGTAACTTTACACGTAACAATTTATTTGAGCAGAATAAAAAATTAATTACAGACACTGTGTGTAGTAAAAAAATAAAAAAGGTCTGGTGTAACGGCACTGGATATTACGGAACACAGTGGTCGTCCGTTTAAAACACGTGAAGCGGAAGTAATAGTTTATCCAAATGATTGCTCACAGAAGGACAATAATCGAAATATCACGATATACCGATCATAGATATTGACCATACTATAATAAATCACGAAGTACTGCTTTTATATATGTTTTCATTAAATGTTGTGAAAAGGCCATGCTTGCGTAGATACGTGATATTCGGAGATAATGGAAAATAAAGGATATACGTTATAACTAGACTAATACAATATGTTAGTTCGCTAACGGATGCCGTTTTTAAATAACATATATTTTTTTGAAACGTTAATACTACGATATTTTTTAAAATATTTTTCGTATTTTTTAAAAATATATAAATATTAATAACCATAGTTGCGCAGGTCGGAAGGAATCCTGACGGATAGTCGTAAATTAAAATTAATAAAAACACAAGTGTCGGGGTATATGCTATAAGAATAATATTATTATTATACGCGATTACGTGGACAACGTATATCGATTTATTCTGGCTACCGGGACAACTGCGATGACGACGGATTTACGTAACTCAGACGTCTAGACAGCTGTGTGCGGCGAATTGATGCGTGTGAATATAATAATGCATTATTAAACATTTGTACAATACATGTATTTCGGATTAAACGCTTCGTTTATAGATGTATTATAATAATGTGCGTAGCGGTTGCATATTTGTAAAGAAATATACTCGATATTAGTTTATATCGTTTAAAGATTTCTAGTATTTCTATTTTCTACTTACTCACGAATGCGACCACTTTACATAGTAGAATGGTAAATGCTTTGGAAGTTTTACGTAGACTATACATAAAGTCTATTATATCAAATCTAATAATAATTAGTACTTATTTGGAGACATCATTTTTCTTTTATAAAGAAGAACCACGAATTAATAGAAATAATAATTACAACATGCCCGTTTTCAACGATAATAATTTTCAGGTATATAATTGTAATTTGGAAAAACAGTAACAATGTTGGTTATTCTATATTATCATATACTATTTTATTTTTATACCTATATTATATAAACGTGGAACTATTTTCCGACAATTTGTCGATGTATATATTCATATATTTTTAAAACAATCTGCAGTGTGCGTCTGCATACTACGTTTTTTTTGATTTTACTATAAATAAAATAACGGGATAACTCTACACTCAATACAATGATATTTATATATGCTAAACCAGGGATGGTAAATCCATTGCACGCGAAAATGTTTATTATTATATATTATATAATATAGGTAAACATATTTTGAGCATATAAACCAAATATCAACGAATTGGCATCAAGTGTTCAATAACAAAAATTACATCAAAATAAATAATTCACATTAACAAAGCAATATTATTATAATAATTATTATTATTATGTACCTAAACTAACCTTTTTATACTAATACATTAATTATACAATCAAATTATAATATAACAAAATATAATATTTTTAATATTTTTTTTTCATGGCCACGCTCTAAAAAAGAAAAAAAGGTAATTTTGGGCACGCAGTGTTCAAAAGGTTTGCCATCCCTGTGCTAAACTATTGGGTACACTGAGATATTTATTATGTCAAAAACCTAGTACGATTTTTTTCAAGCTACAGGGTGATTTAAAATCGATCATCCGATACTTTACACCTGGCTTGTCACCTGATCTTACGCGGTATGTGACCAATACTACTTTTGAGAATATGTTAAAAAATATACTGTGCGTACCACTGTTATCATCAACCGCAGAGAATATAAAAATTATTATCGGAATTAATTACAACAGATATGCAAAATATTGAATATAGAAACGAAATAGAATATGGAAATCGTATATATATAGATATGTGGAATGAATTTGAGTTGTTCCAGATAGTTATTATTTGTTTTGCCAAGAGAAGCCACAATATAACATTTATAAGTACCAACTTACGTATGGTACCAATTCACCAACAATTCGAAAAACGAATAGCATTGAACTGTATTCGAATATTATATTAAAGTACATAACATCTATATTATTATGCACTTAAAAAAAAACTCGCAAGCTGGTCACCGTTTTTCTCTGCGTCTGTTTGATTATTTTCAAAGGTTCTGTCGTTAAAATCGTTTTCACGTATTCGTCCGCTATTGCATATAAATTTAATAATATTGGTGTACTGTGTTGTAGAATAGTCTTGGAAAAGTACCTAAGCCTGACGTATGATTTAATATTTTCGAGCTGTTATCATCAACTTTCGATCCATAAAAATGAATTACCAGTTTTTAAAGAATTACGCGTCAGAAAAATAAGACGTATGTCATACTATATCGCCTATTGTTACCTATATTATTTACAGATTCCTCTTGCGATAAATATTATATTGTATAAGTTATTTATTCCAGTCTTAGAACGAATTTAGAATTAATCAATCAATAATATTACGGCAATTCATCGGGTAACATTTATAAATATGAACTAGATTGCAGACTATTGCGCAATATTGTTAACTCCTTATTATAATTATTGTCTATTAATATGTATCCTAAATATACACCACGCAAATCGTAATCCATAGGTACCTATACTAGATTTGTAATAATATTAGATTCTTTTAGCCAACAACGGTAGACAATTTTACTATGTAGGATTTTATAGGACTAGATAAAAGAGAAAAGTATCGTCATAGTTGGCGCAAAAATGTTTACAGTGATTTGACACCAAAATTTCGTCTATATTATCGTTCACTTAGACATCCCGTGTCTATACCACACATTAAACAATTTACAGCGATGAAAAAATAAATAAATCTCTTTTTGCTCTTTTCTTTAAAATTGATTTAAAATTCCCTCCTCTATAACCCTCAGCAATTGAACATATTATATAATATTATTTATCACGTGTTTGTATTTCGACGTAATACTGTCTTAGTAATATACATTTGAACATATTTTATCGATTTAATGACGCAGTATAACCTTGACTATAATAATTTATCTTATTATCATCAGTTATATTTCATTTAGGCTCATAAAATACAACAGACAGAATGAACTTGTGAAGCATTTTAAATTAAAATTTTAAGTATCTACCTAGTCAATGGCACAACCAATGAGGGGTTTGTGTATTATGTAACCTCTAGATAGATATTAAAACTTAAATTATCTATTTAGTGAAACATCAGGAATCAAATCGAGTGATGAGAGTTACTTATGTATATTTAACAAACTTATTAGTTATAATTTTTTTTTTAATTAAAAATATTGAAAAATTTAGTAAGAAAACTAAGAAAACGTAATGTTGCTTTTAAATTGTATAGTGGGTGAAAAAAATTGAAAATATAGATTAACTTATAATAATTAGTGTTTTGTAATTTTTTTTATGATTTGACATCAGAATAATAAAGTGTAGTATACTAATTTATAGGCCTAAGGGATTCGCAACCGACTATTAATTAAATTCCAATACATGCAATTTTATATTCACATAAGTACGTGCGTATTTATAGGTGCGTAGTAAGGTAGTAAGTGATCGTGTGTGGTCGACAACCGTGATCTAAAACAGATAGAACGTAACCACATGTCCACATTTTACCAATCTATATTCGACAATAACTAAAATTTTTCATTAAAAAGCAAGAATCTTTAGTCCTTTATGAATATAACTTTGAAAAAGCAAATTGATCAATCTTAAGATTTTTATTTTTAATCTTTTTTTCTTAGTCAATACTTCTTAAAAAATTTAATATGTAGGAATTTTCTTTCCAATTTAATGACATTTAATCCCAGTAATTATTGATTTGTATAGATCATACAGTTTTAATTTAATTATTCAATAATTTTTCAATTGACCTATTTATTTTCTTATATTTCAATGTTTTATTATTCTATAATTAAAAATATAGCATATACTATATAGTATATAGGATAAATTTATAACATTTTATACATTTTTTTTATTACTCAATGGTAAAACAATTTGTATACATGTAAAAGAAATGGTTTGTCCTATTTTTATATTTTACCACTGTTGATTCATGGATTAATTTTAAATAATTTTTATTTCACTACTTTATGTAAAACTATAATATACACTTATACCTAGCTGTTTAATACTTCTTGAAATTATTATTTGTCCTAGCACAATATAATTATTGACATTCATTCATTAATAACTTAAGGTTAAAATACCTTTTTTATTAAAATTTAATTATAGGTAATTTTATTTTACTACAAAAATTAAAATATTAAGGCAATTAAACATAATATATATGAAAGCATTGTAATGAAATATACATGGTGTTTATAATTATAACTATAGTAGGGGACTAGGGGTGCACTAAATATTGGAGTAGAAAGAAACAACTTTAAATATCTTGACGTATAAATTATAAAATATTAATAATCTATTTTTTAAATAAAACCAATAATTTATTATGTATATAACTGGAAAATTGTTAATATCACGTGGATCCAATCGAGCCAAATGTGACGTAAATTTGCAACCTAATGTGTAACGTATATCCTTCAGTTCTCTTCACAGTTATTATTTTATGCATTGATATTATTTTAATACCATGTGATTCCCGTTGGATCAATACACCATACAATAAAGTACATTTTTATTCAATCTATTATTATTTATCAAAATTCAAATCATTTAATTATTAATACTATCATGTCTCGCATACATTATATTAAATTATTTTAAGCACCAGAAACGGATTAATAATTGTGTAAATCTTGACTTAAAAATGTATTTAAAATACTACATTATTATATCACACATCACCGATAATCCTTTGAATAGCACTTCAATTTTATCTTAGTAAAAAGTGAGATTATATCAATATGAGCATTGTACATAAACGTACAGTATATGTTCTGTATATGGACAAAACATAACACGTGTTTTAGAAATCTATAATATTGTATCATATATATATATATATATAAGTATTTACATTTAAAAACAAGTAAGTAGTTCCTAAAATATAATTTCTAATTGTTTTTTAATTTGTTTAAAATTAAAGTATATTTTGTGAAAATAAAGAATTTATACTTAATATTTCTAATTTCCCTTTGTAAAAAATAAATTTATTGAAAATATGTAGATAATAAGTGTTTTTGCACTTGGCGTTATTTCAAATATTATTATACTACAATCTGTTTTTAACACACTTGGATCTAAATCAGATCATATATTAAGAAGCGAAGAAGTTTTGTATCAGTATAATTTATACTTAATAGTGACGAAACATTGAATGAAATTATATATTATTGGCACCAACATCATGTATTATACATAATTATTTTATTTTGCATTTTAACATGCAAATATTAAGAGTAAGCCAAATTTTTACTGTAATATAGAACATTTTAATGAAATTAGGAAAAAAAAAATCTTAATTATTGGTCTCAGTCCCATATGTGGAAGAATAGCTATAAAATAAACAAATTTATAAACAATAAAGAAAATAATATATTTTTGTCATTTGGAAGCTTATTTTTTCACAAAATAATTTACAAGTACCTATGACTACTCTTAAAACATAAGAATTATGTAAACTGAAAATATTATATATTTATTTATGATTATGAAAATGTATTAATTTTTATTTTTTTTTTTAAGGTAACAAGTATACTACTATAGTATACTATATTACAAAAAAAAGATAATTCATAAAAATTAGTAAATAATAAATATTCTTAATCGAAATATTTTACTCGTTGCTTTACTTAAATGTATATAATACACAAACCATACACATTATATTTGTATTATATGCAATACTAAAATGTTACTCAAATTTTATTCTTAATCGAGTTAAAAAAAAGAAAAGAAAAATAGGTCAATAATACACTTCTAATACTTATATACATTCTAGTACTCAGGTTAGGGTCAGTAGTTTATATTCCTATGTTTTATCGTAAGTTTTGTTTCACAGATACATCAATCAATGTCTTTAGTAGAGTATTGTTTTGATTGTTGTCGTTAAGACATTTCACATCATTAGTTGCATTTTAAAAGTACTTAGTTATTTTTTTTTTACAATTAGTATTTATTGTATTATGTAATACATATTGAAATATATTATTGAAGATTTTCTTATAATCTATAAACAATATGAAATGGATTTATAACAAACAACTTTCAGTAGGGGTTCAAAAACAAGGGCTATAA
Source organism: Rhopalosiphum padi (assembly GCF_020882245.1). Lineage (NCBI taxonomy): Eukaryota > Metazoa > Arthropoda > Insecta > Hemiptera > Aphididae > Rhopalosiphum > Rhopalosiphum padi. Next base: position 602,139 of record NC_083598.1, on the reverse strand, counting down.
AGGCCATGTCTCACCTTGAACTTTTATAAAATTATTATCCATGTGCTTAAAATGTTACATTAAGTGAAAAACTTGATTTTTTTTTCATAAAACATACATTTATAACTTTAATTATTTTTGTTCGATCAGAGAAAAAATATATTAAGTTTTAAATAGCTATATATATATTTTTTTTTTTAAATCACAATATAATCTTTATACTAGGTTATGTTATCATATGATATAATAAAATAAGAGTTTAGGTATAAAATAAGGTATTTTAAATACGATATTAATATATATGGTATATTCAAAATATCTCAATATTTTACTTCAACTACGTAAAAGAATAGTTTTGTATTACTATATTTTAGTTGCAGTTTAAAACAAAATTACATGTACATTATAAAGGTTTAAATAAAATAATTTTGAAAATTATATAATAGTAATAATATATTGTTATTTTCTTGATAATATTTGTTTTATAATTTAATTTAAAAAAATGTTCTACCTACGTAACTATAAAATCACGCCAAGGAAGTTTATTAAATATGCAGTGACGATATAACTAAGTGAAATAAATTAACGACAATCGCAGTCACTAATTAATTTTATCAACTTTAATTTGTATAGCATTACGCATTGAAACCACCACATGGCCATCATAACCCAAATGCAACACATATTTTTCTAATCATTAAGAATAATAATAATAGTATATATTTATTACCTATTTATTGAATCATCAATAATCACAATATTAATAAGTACAAAGCATATAAATTGAAAATAAATGTTCAATACATAAATATTACCTATATTATATTGTGTTAAAGATTTAAATTATTAAAAAAATTATTTGACCTATATAAAATAAATAATAATATATTTTATATAAGATAAACAATTATCAAAGATTAGAAACATTTTATTTTTATTATTTATAAAATATATCTATCCATGAGCCACAAAATCTAAAGATCAATAACTGCATGTGGTCCGGGGACAGTAGGATTTTGAGGTTATAAAATAATAGAATTTTTGACTTGTACCGAATCGGTTCTTATCTAACAAATATATTTAATTAAAGTGAGTTGATAACCTATGTAACTTAACTTGTATAATTAAAATTATATTTGAAGAGAGTTTGCTTCAAATTATTATAATCGTAAAAATCTTAAATTTTTAATTATTACCTAATTATTATTATTAAAATTATTTTTATAAATAATAATTCATATTCGTATGTAAATAATGTCCAGTTGACTTCTGTTTCAACGCTCAGTAATAGCTAATACACATTCTTAACTATGCCTACTTTACTTATAAGTTGACAATCCCAAGACTGTAAAAATTGCAAAGTAAATGTGCATACTTAACTGTCTTACCATCATATTGCAAAAACAGGAACTGAATTTGCCAGTAGTTAGTTACGAAGTTAAACGGAAATCAATACAGTTCAATATAGAAAAATACCTTTTTCAAACGCAAACTAAATCGGCTAAATGGAAACCAAATCAACAATAGCAAAATTATTGTTGGTATACAATTGTTAGGTATGTAAGAAAATATCTATGATGATTTCAAATTTAATCCATCAAAAATAAATTATTTCTGCAGTTTGCAAACAAATTTAAATGAGTTTTTTTTATAAGTTATAAGTCTATAACATTGCACATGGCCACCAATAAAAATTAATTTAATATTATGTATAGTGTCATTTTTATTATGAGGTAAGACTTAATAAATCTAATGAAATATCTCAAGTTATTTTTTTTTAGTAAAATAAATATAATAAATAGAAAAATTACAAATTTTAATCCAATAATAAATTGTCTATTTAATTTCGAAAAATTTCTATATGTCTGCTAGTTAAATAATTGCACACTCGTAGTTTAAGAAAGAATAAAAAGCGTTCTTAATGTAAAACAATTCAACTACAAGACACGGTATTTATTCAAAATTATTTTACCGTACAGTTTTTAGATTTTTCTAGAAATATTATGTCAGTTACTTATCAAAAATTCGAATGAAAGAGTTTTTGACTTTGAAATAAAATAATTTTGTAAATTTTAAATTTCCAGATAAAAGTTCTTAGAAAATAAAAATCATGAACACATATACAACCTGTAATCTATTGCATGCTTTTTCACTTCTCCGATTGAATTTTCGTTATTATATATAACATTTTTAATTAAATGTATTTTATTATTTTTATTAAATATAATTTAAATAATTATTCAAAAACTCAGCTGACTACAGTGTAAATCTAATACCTAACCAATACGAGTGCGAAATATTTATTAACTAATTGAATACATAGTAATATTCCCAAAAATATTTAAGTATCCATATTATCCATATAATATGCTTTTAAAATTTAATATATTATCTAATCTGATATTACATGATTTTAAATAAATAATGTACCTATACATATTAAACAGTAAATACTAATATAGTAGGTATATACATACAATATTTTTTTTTGTTTCACGATAATGTGTTTAATTTTTATTTTCTATTGTGTTTTTATGTCAGTAAATGTTTTCTAAAATCAATTATACTGCATGCAAATAAGTATATAAAAATATTTCAACGCACATTGTTAATTTTTATTGGTATATTAAAGGTAAATATATAAAAATAACAAAATTTCCATTTTAATTTAAATTTTTTTGTAATAAATAAATCACAAATAAAATTATAATCTAATCTTAGCGTTTTTAGTCAATATTTCTTAGAATTTAATATAAAAATATACTTCTAGCTATTTCTAGCAATATATTTGTAGTTAAAAATATATCTAATTATTCGGGTAATTTTAAAATAATATTTTCATATTAATTATTTGAAACCATATATGATTAAGTTTGGAAGTGACTCCAAAAACGTGTAAGGTATATAATATAGTTTATATCTATAGTATGCAAAATATATATAAAAACCTTTAGGTCGTTTAAATAATAAAGCTCCGAGGCATTTGAAAAATAAATATTAATTGTATAGTAATTTACTAAAAGGTAAATATTGCTAAAATAAATTATATAATATTTCAATCTCAGATTGATAATATCATATTGAATAATGATGTCGATTGTATCTAACAAGCGTAAAAAAGCCAATTAAGTTATAGTGAGAAAGTGAATAGCGATCATATTATATAATTAGGTATAATATTTAAGTTTATGTGCAGGGGAGATAATAGTAATTGATTGAATACGTAAAAATCATTTCCCCGGTTTTAAAAAACAAGATAACAGTACTGTTTGACATGCGGAAGCTATAAAATATATTTAACTATGCCGTTAGTGAATTAGTCTATGAACGCGTGAACAATGAGGGAAAAAGAAGAGAGATCAGTGACCGACAGTGATATTAAGTGACAAAATCATAATAGGTTAACATTACATTTAAAAAAAAAAAAAAAAAATATCTGGTAAAAAAATGATTTATTATAATAAACGCAAACGTTACATATTTTATTACAAACAAATTAAAATTTAATTACCTATATTATGCGATAAGTTAAAATTTATAATTATACTGAGTGGCCGCTTTAACAAAAAGCACTAACTATTTCAAAAAGTATTTATGTTTTTGAAAAAAAATTACATAATTTTAAGTCATAAAAATGCAATATTTTAGAAGCAAAATATTTTTTATTTTTTATCATTTTTTAAGTTTTATTACTTTTTGAACGACAACATTCATATTTAATTTTATATTTTGAAGTAGAATATTTTTTTATATGTTAGCATAATATGTGTTAACTGTTAAAAGAATTATCCTGTATAAATTATGAAATACAGTTATGTAAAAATATATTATAGTTACAGGATTTAATTTTTGTCTACAGTACCTACGTTTTACTCTAATAATTACATTGTAGAATAATATGTTTATTTAAATAAAGTGAAATAAATACCAAGATATCGTTTATTTGACGAAAACACGTGGCCACGAATCAGATTAAGGCGTATAAGTATTTTACTACTATTAATATGTAAATAATTAAATTAATTTAATGTTTATAAGAATAATAATATGCAAAATGTACGTCCACTGTCTATATGACTGTTATGGCTGTGTACGGTGGTTTAAAGGGAATCAAAATTTACATACATAAACTGTACCTAACCTAACCTATAAATTATATATTTTTTTCTTTAAGATTACCAAAATATAATGCCGTGAATATAACTATGGGAATAAATATCGATTACGATGATAAATTATCTGAATTTTCCTGTCAACTTGTTTCAAGTCATTGCGTATGCAGTCGTGTTTCTTAACTGATAAGACCAGTTATTATAACTTATATTGATTTAGACGATTAAGCATTTACTTTTATTTTACACGGGCCATGAACAACTTCCCCTTCTTAAGTTCAACATAATTTAATATAATATCCATAACATAATACTAACGCGAGATAAAATAAAACTTATGTTTTATAAAAAAAAATCCACTTAATAAGTTATATAGTACACGAATAAAATAAATGGTGTAGTGAACAACGTGGATCAATTTGTCAAATAAAACACATCATTGTAGTCACTTATCAGCTACACGCGGCGTGATCCTCAAAACGAAATTATTTTCACAAAATCGGTGTTTGTATATTTTTTCAGACTGTAATACCAATATAATATAGGGAATAAAGCTGTTTCTAGAATAATAATATTATATTATGTTAGGTACGCAGGTACGCTTAACTACCAATAAAAGTAGTGTTGTCAAATTACGTGGTTGAATAGAATTTTGGCTAAGTATAAGACTATAGATACTATAGTATCAATATTATAATATAACACTTAGAATATTTCAGTTTTTTTATTTTATCATTAACACGTAAAATTTAAAGGTTAGAGTTAAATGACAATTTTTTTAAGAAAAGAAAATATACATTTTAACTATGCTAAAACCTGTTTTTTTTATTGAAAAGCGTATTTCAATAATTCATATTTATTTTTTTTATAATTTTATGTAATTATAACCTATAAATTATAATTATATAAATACAATTTTTAATTAATATTTTATGTTTTTATAGTCATCAATAATAATATAAACTCGTTACAAGTTTATATAGTAATAATTTATAATACTTTAATTATATTTGAATTATAGGACATATTGTATAACAATGCACATGTCATATTCACAATTTACAATTTATAACATATTTAATTATGTTGTTTGACAATATTAATAAACAATGAGGACAGTTAAATATTTCAATTTCCAACGAATATTCATTATTTTCAACTATACAATATAATAAAATAAAATAAAAATTGTTATTCCACGATATTTTTACATGTTTTTGAAATAATTATAATTTTTTTCAACAAAAACATTACTTTAATTAACAAAATAAATATTTGTAATGAATATAAGAAAGTTATTAAGTGGAAACATTTTTAAAAATTATTTTTTCCTTAATTAATGTGAATAAATCGAAGCATGTCACATAGTCAATACTCAATATGCTTTTATATCCGTTTTAAAAATGCATAGTATGTGGTATATAGGTACCTGCACTTAACCTTAATTAAAATTAATGTTACAAAACTGCTTATTTGTGACACTAAATAGGTAGCAATTCTGAGTTATACCAGTATTTATACATATTATTTTTCAACTTAAATTTTTAATCGTCAATATTTAATTGTATGTACGTATACCACACAAATTCAATGATAGTTTGAACAGAATATATATTACATAATTATCATTTACACATATTATTCAAAACTATAAAAACTGGAGAAAAAATACAAAACTATATTCACGAGAATTACCATAAATTATTATGAAGTGTTTGCATTTTTTAATATTTAGGTTTCAGACAATTAAGACTACGTATTGAGAAATAAGAACACATCTAACCTATAACGGCATGTAACTATTTCGAGAACACACTAGCTATATGCCTTTAAGTGTAATATATACCTGTACTATAATATATATCGAACGCAAAACAATATAATTACTTAACGATATTATGCCACGGTCCAATTAACGATAAACAATTTTTTTTTATTTATTCATAATGAAATATCATTATGATTCCCACACTGGCCACACTTCAATCGAATATCCGACGACCAATTAAACGAAATGTTGTGCATTATTTATATAAGTACCTATCCATAACGAATCTATTAATATATTTAAAAAAACATATCTACTTTCTATAGCATCATTATAAATTAAATTAATCATTATAAAGGATCTTATTATATAAATTGTATTATTTTAAATTATATTATAAATTAATAACTAATTATTACTATTAATTCCAATGGTATAGCTTTTCATAAGCATAACCATATTTATTCAAAAAATGTATATGTATACACAATCCTGTACAATAATCAACACTGCGACCAGATATTATTCGCAATTTATCAACAATATTTAAAAAACGAAAAAAAAATTAATTTTATTCAAATGGCTTCTTTGACCTTTAACCTAATGATAGAATTATCGGCAATGTGAACCCTTGCACTTGCATACAATGAAATCGATCTAACAGAGCACCGCGGCAATCCCTTATTCTTGTCCCTGAAAGTTGCATAAAATAAAATATTATTCAATGAGCCTTTAAATGTTTACTTCACTAAAAACTTAGAACGTCAATAACATTCATTACTGAACTTTTATTTAAAATTTAAATTTTAAGTTTTTTTTTTTTTAAATTAATAATTAAAAAATATTTTTGTTGGTTAAATCGTTTTCATTAGAGATTCATTAAGACATTTGAAGTAATTTCAAATAAAATAAGTGATTTGATTTGGTTTAAATCATTTATATTGATATAAAATATAACCACTATGGTATGTATTATTAAATTCATAATATTTACTGAAAATTGTTTAAATATATAATTATTCTTCCATATTTCTTGAAACTATTTGAGCGTACGAAGTCTATTATAATTATTGATATTAGTGTTTAAAGGAAATTCGCTGGGGTACGTTTTTAGTAGAAGCAAGAAAAAAACACTTACCGTTATAAATTATATTAAATATATAATTATAATAATAACTACTGTATTATCATATGTATAATACATAAATAAAACAATTTGTTACTCACAAAAGCATAAAACGAGCCAATTTTAGTGTGTTAATAGTGTTAGTCTATGTTAATAAGCATGTTTATTGTTATTATAGTGGTTTAGTTGATAAACTTAATGAAAACTCATGTTATGCCGAATTTTAGTTTAGTAAAAAAATTAGTATCACTTGAAACGCAAAAAAAGACGTTTTTGATTTCATTGAAAAATTATTTTAATATACAGAAAATCCTAACATTAACATTTTTAACAATGAGATTACTACAATTTATATTTAAGTGTTTTGAATTTTAAGTTTTGACTATGGATATTCAATAATAAATTCAAAAAACGCACAGAAAAAATAATTTTAAATGACAAAGGAGAAAATGCGTTTAATATATTCATCGAAAGAAAAATATGTCATTTATAATTACCCTTGGTCACCATAATCGCTAACTATATAGGTATATATTATATATACGTTATAAAATGAATTTGAATCCAAAAATACGTGATTTTCAATTTGTATTACGAATTTATGACGTAATTAGGTAAAAGCCAGATTCCAGGTATGTATATTAAAGGTAATATGTTCGTTGTTCACGATCGCAGCGTCAGCAATGATATTATTGTACTTATACACTCGATAGTAATAACTATACCTATATATTACAAATTTTAATGTTTATTGTAATCTGTAATCGTTATAGCCTATATGGACGAAATCAGGTGTACCGATACACAGTCGGTTAACCACATTTTCTTTGCTATAATGCTCGTAACGTATATTATGTAAAATATAATAGCGTCCTCCGCGGTTTATGGTCTGGCGATCAATCGTGTTACAAATAATATAGTTTGCATTTAAACCAATGCGCACGCGACCGGTATACATGTGTATAATAGTATATAATTCATAATATGTATAATGTTTAGTATCTCTGTGTTTGCCGTATGTTGTATTATTTACCTAGTAGTGGCTAGTACCTACCTACCGACTTCCTGAAAATATAAATTTGGCGCATCATTAATAACATATTTATCTCAGCCGTCAACGTGCATATAATAACAACAATAGGTATGGTATACTAAAATTTTAATAATTTACAATTCAATTTAAAAAATATATTATAACTTATATCTAAGCGTAGTGTAAATGGCCGCGACTAAATTAGCCTATAAAAACAATAAACGCCCTGATTTACCTCTGTACCGTCGACCGACGTTATAAAGAAAGAAATAAGTGGTTTATTACCTATATTATTATATATTCAGCGCTACATGAATGTACGGTTTTACCATATACATATTATATAATTGGTATAATATGCCAATTATATAATAAAATTATAAAAAATACGTAATCTGAGTATAGGTTGAAATATTTCCCTATTTGGTATTTTATTGGATATCAAAAATGATAATATTTTTAAAAAATAGGTGAAAAAGGATTTACTCGATCATCTGGCCACTTTATCCCCTTCCTAACTTACGCCCTCCTCAGAACATTCAACATTTATCCAAGTTACTCGACCATTCCGGGGACAGTGCCTATATTATATATATATACCAGTTCTATATGTCAGTTTTATAAACAAAAGTAATCTAATCATAACGTTCTGGATGATATCGCTCACCTCGAAAATAAATTAAACGTAGTTTGCGGACGCAACGTTACGCAATTCAGAGAACAAATTATGATCGGACATGCAATCATAACAAGCCGACAGCAGTAAATTAAATAAACCGATTTCCTGGATAGGTATTTGGTAAAACGTTATACACATACGTAGTCTTAGTCTTAATCAGAAATCATTATCCAATCACGGGTATGTGATATTATATGGTGTAATTATGTATAAATAGGAAAATCACTTTAATTTTAATATAATATACACCTAGTACTTACATACTGCTATTTATATATTTAGGTACCTATTATATATGTCATATAGCCACTATATAGTCATAATATGTGTACATATACAATATGTAAGTATAGTCATCTCAAAATATAACGAATTTCGAGGGACCGAGAAAAAGTTTGTTAAATCGATAGTTTGTTACAACGATATTCGCATTATACTCGTATATCACGATGTTGTCAAAGGTACGACAGTTTCGTTCGTTATATCGAGATTTTTGGTATAGGTAGTAGATACTGTGCTTCGTTATATTGCGAGTTGACTGTATATTATACAGTACACCGATTTAATGAAAGGTTTTAACTTTAAGAGTCACTTTACTCCTGGTGTGCGTTTTTTAAACACCTACATAAATGTTTAAAAAGATACTTGCCACTTGCGTATTGATGAATAAATACATTATTTAATATGTAACAAACTGTAAATACTATTTAAAATATAAATAATAATAAATACATTGTGATTGTCTTATATAATATCTTACTGAAAATAAAGATATTAAACACTGATGCAATTTCACTTATTAATAGCACAAATCAGTCATTATTATTGTCCAAATAATAGCGATTTCTTAAACAAGATATTTAAAAATCTAATAATGAAGACAAGATGACTCCGATGTATACATAGTACATACTAATGTTTTATACATTTCTATTTGTTTAGATTTAAAAAATTATACAATACAAACCTACAACTATTATTAAGTTGAAACAATTTTGATTTTTTAATAAAATGTACTAAATTATCATCTATTGGTGAGAAAATCGTTATACAACGATGCAATTATATAATTCAGCTTTTAAAAACTTACATCATCAATCACCTACATTTCACGAGGTTTTAGATTTGTGGTTAGGCGCATGTACCCTGGCCGCCAATCGTGATCCTATAACGCGTGGGTGTCCCAATCTCCAACGTCCCGGGTCAGGTACCTACTCACCCGGTCGAAAAATCAAAAAATCCAAATCCGAGCAAAAAAGAAACATCATACATTTGCAATAGACACATGAATAACATTCATAATATAATAAATCTCCGAGACAATCGTAGAAAAACGTTACTGAGATAAATCGTCGTACCAGATGGTACCCAGAAGTACACGTACCAGGGGCGTGAGGTGTTATCTACACACGGTCGCAACATTATAATTATTGCATAAACCATAAATACGCCCGACTAGTAATAACTTCCATAATGTTAACGTTAATAACAGTGCACATAAGTATACGCTGTACGTATACGCCACTTACCCAGAGTGATGGGCAGCTCCCGCCATCTAGTCTTTTTGCCTTTCTTTCCCATTACCACCGGCGACGGCTACAGCACGCTCGGATGACCGTCAGTATTGCTCCTTCGCCGCGGTCGGTTGATCGGTCGCTGTCAGTGGCGTGTCCGCGGCCTGAATTTTCCAGTACAACACTACACACGTACTATCTGCGCGTATGGTACTGTCAAGTTTTCCGTTTCTCGAGTATCGCTCGGTATATTATCCGATCGGGCGTAGCCGTTAGTCTGCAGCAGCAACAGCACAGTACGCTCGCAATGAGACGTCCTCGTTATTGTTGTTATTATTGTTATTTATTAAACGTCTGTTCGGTGGCGGTTGGGATGGACGGCGCGACGCACACGGACGGAACCGCGGTATAGACGACGCACAGCTGTAGCGATGACGGTGGCGGCGGCGGTGATGCGCGAGCGAGTGAGAAAGGCAGAGACGGTGTGCGCGTGCGACGACCGGTACGACTGGCAATCGAGCGGCTCCGAACGGAGAATCGGACGCGATTATCAACGGGAGGAACGCCACTGCTGCCACTGCCGCCGCAGTCGCTGCCATCGTTGTTGACGCCACCGCCAGTCTCGGTAGTCGACAGCGGCACGGCGGAGGGGACGCCCCGGCGGCGGGGGCGGGCGACACGCCACACGGCGCAAACTCATTGCGTGCGGGTCGTCGTCGCGGTTAGCCCCACCGAATAATGGTTTTTGTTTCCTTCTTTAGGAAGCGACCGGTCGTCGAAATGATCTACGTGCGCGGCCAAATATATTCGTAGTTTCACCACCACCCTGCAAAAAAAAAAAAAATAGAAACCGTCAACCCCAACCAACCCCACCACCCGATGATTTTTTTTATCGTACTCGCGTGTTGTTGTTAACGTCGTCGAGGTTAGGCGTATATACACATTATAGATAGGCCTCACTGCCTTGGTTGTGACGAAGTTGTCGGTGTTTCTACGGATTGGAACCAAAGCAATTGTTCACATAAGTCACATTCGTACCTTATCGTTCTGTATGGAATAATATAAATGTAAAGGACTTCCTTTCGGCTTAGTACCTATAAGGCTATAAATAACGTGTTACACCAATGTTATATTGATAAATATTATTGTACTCGTTGGCATTTTGGGTATATCAATCTTATCTAAATTAATGAATACAATACAATATACCCGAACAGAGTATGATCACAGAACGCAATGAATATATTAAGGAAATGCGGGTGGTTAATTGTATACTTGCTGATAATATGATACATTATCATATTATAATCATTGCTCACTGTGCATCGTACAATTTTAATTTTCGATAAAGTAACCAATGATAGCGTGGTTGAAATACGTTCAGTGAATAATTACTATTATCATTAATTCCACTTAATTGATGTCTGGCAAACACATTATTAATTAAGTGAAAAATCATACACGCATATTTTTTTTTTTATCAAACACCTTTATTGCCCAAAATTAAAAATAAAGACGTTTGTTAGTTTTACGTACTTATTAAATCAGATATTGAGTTAATATTGGATTATTTTGAATTTAATTTCGGTTACTTAAAAATAAAGAAAATTATTGTAGCCCAATAATTGATCAACTACATACCAAGAGAAAATTATTGAAAGTAATATACTTATATTTTTAAAAATTATTAAAAATTATTTTTACTTAACGATGTTATCATTTATACAATATTATGGAAATAAAATATCAAATATCAAATAAGAAAAATATAAAGCAAGTATATTGTTTATATTATTCTGGTCTGGTTATGATTTTAAAATGTTTATATAGTATTTAGTATAAACTATATAAATATTTAAGCATCAACAATTAAAAAAGTGAAATTACGCGCTTGGTGTGAGTGGAGAGGGGGCCTGGATGAATAGTAATCCAAGTTTCTTGCACCGCATCACTCATACTTTGTATCATACTTTAAACCACCTGAATTTTTACTACATGTAAAATAAAAACAAAATATGTATATATTGTACATGTTTATTGTTTATAAATAATATATATATTATAGAGGTATATTTCTAGCGATGTATTGAGGGAGGATTAGGTGAGATATAAGATTTCGTTATATGAAAAAATGTGAAGCTATATATAGTATACGACCCAAACTAACAAAAACTAGCGATTAGGAAAAAATATATTTTATCTCTATTCACTATCGTGTTCCGGTGACCATTAATATTGTAAGTTAAACAACTGTGATAAATTATTATTATATTGTAAACCGCCGAAATTTGAGTGTTATAAACACGTAATTTCATTCGTTTGAAGTAAATAGTATTTTTTTGTAAAATACATTTTAATAAAGGGTCACAGGTTCGATAAAATATAAATCCCCAAATAGGGTAGAATACTAGAATGTGATTATTTGTTTATTGATATCATTTATCGACAGAGGACCACTTGTGCTATAAAATTATATAGTACCTAGCCACCTAGGTACTACCTAACTACGATTAATGCGATAGTAATATTCTGTTGAAAAACGTTATCTATTTAACTTTCTGTATTATTTAAATATAATATAGTACTATAAGATGATATCAGTGATAATACTTACTATACAATGCGTATACACTATTACAACACTTATCTTAATTACATTATTGTTCCGGTATTAAATTGAAAATTTGATTAATATTTTCAGTAATAATAATATATTAACCGTTCTTCATAAATATTGTACGTGGCTTTATGTCTACATATAATATAATATACTGTAAAGACTATGGCTGTATGTAGGTACATGTATAATGTATATACTCATATAAATTGTGTGACAGTTCAAAGTGTTTTTTTTAACGCATTCGCTTGATTTGCACTAGTATAGGTACATACTACATGTAGTTATTCATAAAATGTCAGTTTTCAAGGATATTTCCCGCTTTTTCCCGCACTAGGCGCTAGCATAATATATAATATGTTATTGCACCACATGACGTCGTTGCGTAAAATGTGTAGGAGCTGTTCCGCGTTCACTTAAATTTCGTACAAAATATAAGATGATAACATTACAATGTATAGCGCTAATTTCTTTTTTTACAAAATAATAAAGTGTTAAAACTTTTTGTTTTTTAAACTTTCTCAACCTGTTTTAACTTTTTGTGCTTAAAATAGTATCAAATATATTTGTGTCTCTACCCTTACTGCAATCTATATGACTATGATAAAATGTTGCACGATTTTATATTTTTATGGAAATCAACACCACGTCACCTATCGGATTGTTTAAGTTTTAATAAAATGAAAATAAATTCTTAAACTTTGATGAATTGTGGTTAATTATATATTAATTAATAAATTATATTTATTTTAATGTCGCTAACGTTACCTACCCTCGGCAAGTGTCCTTCAACCATTAGATAACCACCGCACAATACAAGAAACAAATTACGCATAATAATATTTTATAACCATAATACCAAAATCATAAATTAAATGTATGTACAATAATTCGGAAAACGTATATAAAACCCAAAAACAAAAATCGACATCGCACTATAGTTTTGTAAAGATATGTATAATGTATATACATAAATAATAAATATATATGTATTTGTTTGTTTTCTTACGTACTAGACTGTTACTCAGTATTAAAACTATTGGTTATGTGTCAAGTGTAATTGGATTTTGCACGCCAAAAGTGAAGAGTATGTCTCTCGTATATACCTACTGTATATTAAATAGTAATAAATAGTATTCAATATAATAATATAAAAATTACTTTTTGATAAAAAGCTAATATCCATTATATATTATTTGAAAAGTCTTCTATCCAAATATTTTGTTATCTCAAGTGCTATTCTGAAATATATATCAGATAAAATGTAGTATATCAATAAATAAATAAATAAATAAATAAATAATAATACAATTTATGTACACCGTCAGTTAATTGAATTAATTGCAATTTTTAATATAATCATAACGTGTAATTGTAGCATAGTATGTACATAAACGTTAAATTTTGATGTAACATGAATTTTAAATACTTAACCAGACATCAGAAAATATGTAAACGTAGGTAATCTATAATGTTTTTTTTTATTTTTAACTTTTTTCAAATTATCTAGTGGACACTAATAACACTTTAGTAATAAGTTATTATTAATAATATTAATATGGGTAATTACTAACAAAGACAAAGTTGAAGATATAATTTTAATTTATTTTTTAATTCACAACCCTAGTCAATAGTAACAAAACATTTGAATATTCATCGTGTCACCGACGTAAAGCATTCACACTAACAAAAAATGAAAATTTTACCGTAGGTATTTTATTCTTTACGTTCTCGTATTATTTAATCAACAGCATCAATACTATGATGATTTTCTTATTATAAAATGACTTTAATTTTTTTTTTATCGTTAGTATAATAAACGACGAATGAAATAGCTACGTCATCATTGTAATAACGATTGCGATGTACCCAACTAAAACAGTATTAGTTATTTTAATTACTGTCAATCCTACAATATAATATGTTTATTGATTTATGCTTGGTCATGAAGCATTTAAGTAATTATTAAAGTATTAGTAGTCTTTAATATTTAATTAATGGTATAAGGTAAAACCTTATTTTAGGTTATAAATGTATAATATACATTATACTCGTAATATATAGTTTCACCCATTAGCATATACGTGTAAATTTATTTAATATATTGCTTTTTACTTACATGAAAATATACATAGTCAATCAGTATTATTTTGTTAAATTTGATAAAATCAATATATATTTAATTAACAAAATTTTCGTTTTTATTAACTTAAGATTTGATTGTTTAATAAAAAAAAAAAATTCACTAAATATTTTTTGAATGATTGTAATCTTTTTTACCTATTATATGTGGAGATAGTAGAAGGAAGGATTTTAGAAAACAAACTTTTTTTAAAGGAAACTGCTCTCCTCTACTGAAAATTGTTAATTAGATAGTTTTTTTAATCGAAATATTCTGAATTCTTAAACTTTATGGACAATAAATTAACTTGATTATGGTCATAACCGTGTCTAGGCCTCATTCACAAGTCGTGCACAACAGTGGGATATCCAAGAGGATGTGGTTACTGCACTAGAATTATCAATTTTTGTAGTCTTACGAATACAAACGTAACAAGTCCACATGATGAAAATTAAAACAAAATTATATGAAATCAGAAACTAAGAAAAAAGTAAGTTTATATTATATGCACCACAATTTATAATGTAAGTTAGATAAAATTTCGCAGGTCATGCCTACATATACAGGACAGGCAAAACCCGTAATCACGCCTATGATTATGGTTATTGGTTTTATATAAAATATATGTAATATTTAGTCTACTATACTCGGACAATTTCGAAAATATTTAAAAAGTATAATAATTACTAATAAATATAAGCATAATTTATTCACATAATAAACAAAAACTAAATAACTTAGAAGTCAGACACTAATCGTTTAAATTTCGATTTATGAACAAGAATATTTTCAAATAAAATTATCTCCTTAAAAATGTATACTAAAAAAGGTAGGTAAGTTAGTATCGCTCTGCTGTATAGTATAGAGATGGAGAGTAGGTCACTGGTCACTATAATGGATGTATTAAATTTGAATGCAATTGCAGGTATCTTTGTATACGAAAAACGATTCTGAATGGAGATAATTTGTCAGTCAATAATAATTAGTAGGATATATTATATTATTACCTATACTTAAATTGTAATATATCGTTATTTTACGCAATTTTGTAAAAAATTAAAATTTATATGCTCATAAAACTTTTTCTATATTGACGCTGGAATTTTTTTTTACAGTTACTTGGATGAAAACTTATGGATGACCTTGTATTGGATTTTTTAACCTTAGGTATAAACCACAAAAATTTTATGAATTTTCAACTTCAAAATTCCTTGCAAATTTTCGCGATTTGATATATTCGTAAATATTTTAACTTTCAATGCTTATAAACAAAAATTGTGACAAAGAATTTTTGATTTTTTTTTTTACTACGATAATTACAATTTATAATGAACCTTGTATTAAATTTTAAAATTTTTTTGGAAAACCAAATTTTTTTTATCGGCATTTCAAGAAAAAAAATTTAGAAAAAACGAAAATTTCAATGGTTTTTAAATAGTTTCAAAAAATTCTAAATATTTTGAAAATTTAATTGTAAATAGTAATGCTAATATAAACATTTGGTGAAAAATTCAAGTATTTCCAATGGTTCGTTTTTGAGTTACAACAAAATCAAAAAATCGATTTTGTCGAAAAGTGGTTATGCGTAAAAATTCCCGTTTTTCCGTTTTTTTTTTCAGGGTTTTTGCTGACGCTTTTGAAAACTACTGGACATTTTTTACTTTTGACCCCTCAAAGCACCAAATAGATGAATTTTATTTTTCAAAGAGGAGCTAAAGTCAAAAATCAAAGCATTATTACTACTCCAAAACGTGATGACAGACACAAAAATAAAAAAAAAACACATCGTTGTAGAATCAATACATTCATCACTTTGTTCAGAATCTATAATATTAGAAAAAAGAAATTTATTTACATATAATATATAAATATTTAATGTTAGCAAATATAAGCAATTCATTATAATTACCTAGATAATTCTAATATTTTCATTATAATTTATATTGTATTCAATTAAATTTTAAATAATAATGCTTATGATAAAATAGAGCCTAGGCTTCTGCAGACTGTCCTTCCAAATAACAAAATTTAAGATATTTTGCTATAACATCTGTCCTTTTGCAGAAAACATCACTGCAGTGAATTGAATATTTTTTAAAGTATTTTAAAGTATTTCAGTGTTCAGTATTTACTCTAACTATTGAATACTGTATAATATATATATACATAATAAGGTGATTATTAAAATATTTAACATATTTTTATTGTTATATGACTAAGTATAATATATTATACTTATTACCAATGATATTTGTTTTCTATAAGTTTATTGACGACGCTGACGCATAAACCAAATCCTGTAGTCATTATTATTGAATAAAAATATATAAATCGATAATTCCGCAGAATTCTATAAGTCGCTAAAATATCGTTAATATTTAGTACAATAATTGACTATATATATATATGTATAAAATCATAATATAATAATAATATACAAGGTGAAAAGGGTGATTTACCAAGCTTACCACAACTTTTTCTTTTAATAATGAATTTATTGAAATTCAAATTTTTGCAATGTTTAAGTATACTCAAGTCTCAGCGTCTCAAGTACCATATTACTAAACACTTAGTTGTTTTTATACCATTTACGAATTGTTTTGTGGTGAGAATTGTCTTATTTCCTTATAAATTGTAAATTATATAACTGCTTTGAAAGTTATGATGTAAGTAATCAATTGAATTTTTAAAAATAAATTTATTTTAGTTATTTAACTTGATACAATAAAAGGATAATAGCACAATAATAATAATACGCTTTGGAAAATATAAAAGATATGGTGATTTAAAAATTATAGTGAATAGTGATTATTGATCACTGATTAATATTATAATCGATCAATATTTAATTCGTAAAAATTGTTTGAGTACGTACACTAAACACTTTATACAGTTTTAAATATATTTAATATATATATTTTTTAAACCATTTATAATAAATATTATCCTTATTATATTCATTTTAATAACTCAAAACATTTCAATTCGAATTTTGATTAATATTCATAAACATTTTCAAAAAATCATTATAGCTTAACAATTTATTTTTAAAAAGGTTTTAAAAAAGGTGGTACCACCGCTAAATAAATTTATAATTTATAAATTCATTAGTAAAATAAAAATATAAGTTAACACTTTTAGTGAATCATCATACATAGTGTAGAGCAGTGCTTCTCAAACTGGGGGGCCGCGACCCGCTAGGGGCCGTGGCTATATGACTGGTGGACCTTGAAATATATCATTTATATCTAACCTAATCCTGGTTGGCCATAAAATAATGAATGGTTTTGATTAAGGGGGTCTTGACAGTTTACATTAAATTAAGGGGGGCCCATGACAAAAAAGTTTAAGAAGCACTGGTGTAGAGTAGGTATCTATATACATTATAAACTTACTTCTCGTAGTTTTATTCGAGGCACTATTACGTAAAAATCGATTAATATATTATATCATTATAATGTGCAAAGTTATTGTTGATCTAAAATAAATTCTGAAAAAAATAATATATTTTTATTTACTCTTATTATCCTATACTTAATTTATGTATGAGGTAGTCACATACTCACACCTGCACCGGAGTTAAATCGATAACATTTCGCACTGCGTTTCCGGTAAACGCACTGATTATTAATATAACATTTGCAAGAAGTCCTTATGAACGACGATATACACGCCCCATCTAAGTGCAGCTTAGATAACACGATTTAAACTTGTGTTTTTAACACATTCAAGTTGAACGAAATTATAGAATATAATATATTATAATAGAATCATTACCTGTATACTGCAAGGTTATATAATAATATTGTTATATAAAATATATGTAAGTATATCGGAATCTGTCTGAAACAGACTCTCAATAAAACTGAAGTTATGGATATGGTTAATGGTAAAATTCAGTATTTTTTTGCAGTATTATAATACAATATGTTATTAAGTATACAGATCACGACTCATTTTATTCTATTACAACGTTCCATTTTCGCACAGATTTTACGGAACAGCTGATATCTTTGAATACACTGATACGTTCTAATATTATTTCACAATGATAGTATAATACGTCGTATAAACAAAAAACAAATAATTACTACGATAATTATGTATACTATAACGTTACACAGTTTACTTATGAAGTAATGAATTATATTTATAAAACATTTGTATGTCATTCAGTCATTCAGCAATAATGTATAATTTACACACATTATACATGGATGCCCGGAAGGGGGCAGGTGATACAAATGCATTACCTGAGTAAATATATTTTTTTTATAATTTGAACTTTGAATAAATAATAAACTATACAAATTCGTTTTTTATTCATTTATAATTTATGTCCGTAATTATGACTAAAATAGTAAATACTAAATACCTATTTTGAGAAACTATCATACTTAAGCACTGTCTGTGGGTACAGTTACTAAAGAACGGAAATATCATGCGCTTAATTGCTTAATACATTTGTATTGATCACTAATAATATTATAATTAATTTTATTATTTGTACAGTCTTATATTATCATACAATTCTAATTATACTAGAGTGTAGTATATTATAGTAGTTTACTAGTAGGTACGCCCGCAAAGAAGTAGCTCATTAGGTGCAAAATACTTTTAATATCAACATAAGTCGTAGGTGGCTTTACCCCACACCTCCTAACAATACATTTATATAAAATGTTTACACATTAATGATCAGTATGACAATATAATATATTTAAAACCATAACTAATTTTATTTATTAGTTCTAAAAAAAAAGATTTTTTTATTAATAAATTATACATAGGTACTATTAATCAATAAAAAAACAATGCTCACTGCCAAGAACTCAATCAAAAATTTTCAATAATATTTCTTTTATTTGCTGTTCGAAAAATTCTTTATTTTCATACTTTTGCTGATTATTAATAAATCCTATATTATACTATTATTATATTTTATTTATATACTTCAATACACTATATCGAGTTGTTTAAAAACAATATAGGTACTTACCCATAATAATGTGCTACAGACAACGGTAAATATAATAATAAATTATTGTTCTTACGGTTCAAAGTTGAAATTTAAATATCTTCAAACACTAGCTGTGACTGGGCAGTAGGCGGAGATCAATGATCAGTGATCACATACGTATAGGTACCTCCTACATACTACAATTAAAAATAGCCATGACGTTCGCATACCTAAAGCTTTAAAATGTTAGAAAATAAAATTACAATCCTTTGACACGGGTTTAATGTCAGGGTTAGATAATTGTGTTTTTTTAGCACGTACTTACGATTAATTATAGTTCCGGAGCATAAATTCCAGTTTATGCATACATAATAATAATATGTATAATATAAATATATAATATTGTTTTATTATTTATTAATTATAAGGATCCAAGATAAGATAAGAACTATCTTTTGTGATACTTATTAACTCGTCAAGTTCTCTTGTTTCTTTACCATAATTTAAAAAGTTAATATTAGATAAATTTATTTTTCTATATCACCTAAACCGACTAAACCCATAAGGCTATAACCATAAAAAACGTTATCATGAAAATAATAAAAAGTATCGACATATCATATTATTAATTTCCAACGATACAGTACTATGACATTCTCATCAAAAACCCACTGATCATTTTTGCTGCCGTCAAACTTGGGCTAATTACAAAGTCTTAAGCTAATCGGAGAAAGAGTATTGTTTCCTCAAAATATTTCATGATCTTCTAAAAAAGAAAGAAAACGTGATATTTTCTTTTACTAATATTCTAAAAATATCATGACAAAACAAAGAAAGAAAAATACGCTTATATTATTTTAACAATAACAAAAAAAAAAAATCGATTTTTTTCACCTAAAATTGAATTATATTTATGCATTCCTTTTTTTTATATTTATTTAAATATATATTTTTAATATATTAAGATTATTATATCATTATTTAAAATATAAAATAATAATACTATAATTTAATTTAACCTAGCGTTTTTTTTCCTTGTACACATTTACAGTTTATGAATTTAAAAAATTATTAACCTTCTCTGAATAGCGGACGGAAATGGTGACTGAGGGTTTCGCTATTCAAAGTTTTTACTATATAATTACTCAACATTTTAGCTATTAATCATGTTTTTTTATAATAATAATTAGAATATTATGAAATATTGGACTGTACTTTTATATTATAGAATATTATGCATATATTAAATACAATCGCTTGTTAATCGTATTTGAAATACTATATAAGTATTATCGCATTATTGTGTACTTAGCGTGTATACAATTGAGGGCATCTACAAAATTCATTCCACAGTTGACATAAATTGTATTATATTGCAATAATTCGCCCTTAACATACGATAGTTTTCCACTTGTCCACAAGAAAGACTGTTGTATTACTTATATTAAACTTTGTTTTAGTTTTGTGAAAGCCTGTGAAATACAGTAAAAATGGCTAAGTTAAAATAACACCCACAATATAGACTAAAATACACGTATTTATAATATAATATAATTATAAATAGTGGCTTATTTCTGCAAGTGAAACTTAAATTGATAAGCTTTCCCTGGACTATTATTAGAGTAAGCGTTTTTATTTCATCTTTGGTTTTTTGAATGGTATTATTGAGGAATTAATCTAGGAAAATATATTGTCAGTTAAAAAAAATTTAGATATATCTACATAATTATTTTGAGACCGTTGGAAAATCGTTATGCCATTAGGTTAGGTACGTAAATGTTATGCACAATATTCTATTATTTGTTCAGCAAGATGTTTCATTAATAGCATTAGAAGTAAATATAACAGATAAATGTAATATATTATATAAAAGTATATTTTAATTACTTTGGTCTGTTCTCAAGATTTTATAGATCATGTTTTTCCGCGAGTATTACAGCTATTAATCCATGTTTTAATTATACCTCGCATTAAACGGAATAAAAATTTTTCATTTTTAATCATTGTTTCAAGATTTAACTATAACGCTGCTACGCTTTAGAGGCTTCTCAACATAGTTATAAGAGTTTTATACTGATGAAATTGCATTACTACCTATACAGTTGTATTGTCATCAATGATTAAGAATATAATATAATAGTGAAATACATCTATATGACACCTTAAAGAGGGCTTAAATATTAGCGATAATAATATGACATAATGTTGTCTACGCGCGCACAGGTACAATTTATATGCATGTAACTACATATATTCTATATTAATATAAAATGGATACAATAACCACAATTCTACGACAACCTATAAAATATTATAATATATTAAATACATTTTTAGTCACGCATGGTAATTAGTAGATACTACATGTCTACATTACTTCGTATTGCAATATAAAATATAAATTACCATTTCATTCACAGAACACTGATACGATTAATCGTTGAAATATTTATTTTCATTATTTTTGTGTATATTTAATATATTTGTCATTTATAAATAAGTAAACAAATTATTGTAATCAAGTTAACATAGTAAAAGAATGTCTATAGACCTTGAATTATACTATTTTATCATCTTTACACGTATAATGACATTATTTTTTGAAACACACCTAAACTTTATAATTTATATACTTATTATACCTATATATATATATATATAAATATATGTATACACATAGCATATATAATATAAATATATAAATAATTAACAATAGATCTTTTATTTTACGATAACAAATCCATTTAAAGATAACGCCGACAATAATAACTATTCCATTAATATTTACTTTTATATATTAGTCAGCAGCTGTACAATTATTGCACATGCATACAGATACAATACAAAAGTATTTAAAAGAAAATCGAATGAAACTCTATAAGACCAGTCTGAAAAATTAAATTTCTTTTCTCCAATTATAATATGATAACTGATAACGTAACAATTGAAATAATTATATTTTAATAGCCCTAATAACTTACAAATTAAAATACATTATTTTAACTTATTTGTTTAGTAACTTTATTTGCGGTTTAATAGGCGTTAGACATAATTTTTGTTAGATGTAAAAACAACAATCTGTGCTTAGAATAAATTGTTCTTAAGTTATGTCTCATCACTTGCTCTACAGTATTAATAATATATTCACGCCGACAGTAAATATTATTATGTAAATATATATCGAAAATTAAACTTAAAAATAATAAAACGCTCAAAACCATAAAGACTCGTAGAGCACCTACTATCTGAGGATACAAAACATTTTATACGCTATAGTACGACTATATTATTAATTCTTTTGGGGCTTTTCTTGGTAAAAATATAGTAAATAGTAATAAAAAGCTTATGAAAATACACGTAGTGTACGTAAAACTCGTATATACTAATATACTGCAATCAGTAATCTTTATATACTTATTCAATAGTCACGCGCAACTCTGTTCGTCATCTACCAACAGTTCTTACAGACTAAATTGTATAATCTGTTGAGTTAAAATCATGTCATAATTCTCGTACAACCGAGATTATTTATGTTAATTTTATATATATAGGCACGTGCTTAGACTGTTGTTGGATTTTTTTTTCAATGTAAAGAAGTGTTAAAATATTATGTGTTTTTTACACCGTGACGTATAGTTAGAAAATAATTTTGAGGAGATTGTTGGTGTCATCAATATTATTTTATTTTTATTTATTCTCTATTCTTATTCATGTTTTATAAGACATTAAATATTTTTCGAAAATATTAAAACAATTATCACGTAAATAAGAAAAAATAAACCATCTAAATACCAAGTACCTGAGCAATTTTATTCAACTTGTTTATTAAAATAAATAGGATGTTATGTTTTAAAATGTTCTTTGACCGAGTTCCTAAAATAAATTCAAATGGTAGTTCCAAGGTTGAGATAAATAAGGCTATTGTAATACAATCA
The DNA here is from genome assembly GCF_020882245.1 of Rhopalosiphum padi. Taxonomy (NCBI): domain Eukaryota; kingdom Metazoa; phylum Arthropoda; class Insecta; order Hemiptera; family Aphididae; genus Rhopalosiphum; species Rhopalosiphum padi. The sequence continues at coordinate 578,294 of NC_083598.1, read as the reverse complement.
TTTTACATGAAATATTGGTATAAGCATTACAAAATAAACATTATTAGATATATTTTTTCTATAATCAATTAAGTAAGTGTAAGTGTTTCGTTAAACCTTAAATTTTTTCTACTAAAAAAAATAACTTATTTTAAATGTTTTGATGGAACTTAATCTAAGTTAACATAATTTAATTTTATAAACGTATGACTATTATCACACATACACACTAACAAAAGTATATTTTAAGGCTTCATGTAATCGATAATTTATTTTTACTTTATATACATTTTATTTAAAATTAATAATATAATATATCTAACCAGTACATACAGCTTCCTGAGTGTAGACAATTTTAAATAATTATTATTTTTAAATAACTTGTTGTTTTTATTTTGTTGTAGATTAATCGCGATACGTCATATAACGGATTTTTTATCATGCATCTCTATAGCTGCCAAAGTTGCTACCAATTAGGTGGTTTATACTCGTATTTTCCTATATCACTCGACCTATTCTGTAAAATAATTCAACGAATGTATTTCTCATTTTATTGAGGGCAAAGTAATAATTTACATAACACACGCTAATATAATTTATATATAAATAATCAAATCAAAAATTTAACTATAACAATTTTAATTAGGTACCAAAAATACAATAGGTACTTAATTTTAGGACGAGTAAAAAAACATCAACTTATAATATAATGAGTAGTATAAATAATATATATGTGATAAAAACTATTAAACATTTAAAGAGCAATAAAATTTTCATTATACATTTGAGTTCTTTATTTCTCGATAAAATGCCTACTTTTATCTCATCTACATGGTGACAATCGTGACACAGAGAAGTAAGTCATTACTGCAACTGAATTTTTTTTTTTTTTTTGCATCCAGAAACTGTTGCCAGTATTATTTCATGATACAATATATAAACAGCTTGTTTTAATTAGCACATAGAGTTTTCACACGTTTAATTTCAACTTAAAATAATTGAATAACCTATCATTTTTACGTAAAGTTTGGCTTGCTGAATAATGGCTGTAGATTATAAGAGTATAGTTGATTGTAGATAGTTACCTATACACAGTGTTCTCTTTAATTGAATTAACGCATAATTTAATTTATCAATTTATTATAACTAAAAAAAATAAATGTATTTGGTTTTATAGTTAAAGTATATGAGTATTTTTACGTAATAAACATATAAGTAGGTACTATCTATGTCCTATAACCTATATCAATACAGAATATTCATTTTTTATTTAATTATCAAGATATTAGCAAGCATATTCTCTATTTCATTACGTAAATAGTATTAGGTAAATTTAGATTATAACTAATATAATAATATAATGTCCTGGACTGAATTTATAACCAAAATAAACTATACTATTTTTGAACGGTGTTTTTTCAATTTATTATTTGGAAACGCAATGTACTCATAACTATGATGTAGGTAAATGTGTAAGCCATCATAAGGAAAATCAATTAGTTTTATTATATTTGAAATTTGTTTATTTTAATCGTATGTCACAAAATATTATTATAATAAATATAATTATTTGACTATTTAGCCGAAAATAAAATTGATTATTTTTTAATACAGATATATAACCAGACATTCTCTTATTTAGAAGTTTTTAAATCAAATTTTAAATATATTGGTTGCCTTCAACACACTAATTATTAAGAAGGCTGTTTATTTGTATAAACTATCAAAGTGTATTTTTTTACTTTATCATAAATCATAGTTTTCCATAAACAAAGTACCAATGAATCATGTTATAACGAATTCAATTAATAAAATTTCATTTTGAATTTTAAAATTTTCTTAGGTAATTTATTAAACTACAATAAACTACAGACTTTTTTTAAAGCTGAATAGTACATTAAATTCATAGTCTTGTATTAATTTCTATTGAAATATTTGATTAAAAGTTGTTGATTTTTAATATTTGTATAGATGATAAAAATTTAAAAGTGCCTAATTTAAGTCATATTAAACTAAATACTTTAATATTGTAAATATTAAATTAGATATTTACACTTTTAAAACATTTTCAAAATAATACTTTTTATCCATAAATATTTATATAACAATAAAGTTTTTTGTTACACTACTGCAGTTAATATTACTTATGGTAACCTATATAATATTGTGTATCATTGTATATAAAAATGATTATATTACATATGTGATATAAAAGAGAAACCGTTAATACCTAGCTACTCTTGAATAATAGAATAAACTATTATTTATAATTCTTTAAAATATTAACTACTTACAGTATTGCCCAATCATTCTATATTTCTATATATGTATTTAAAATTTCTAATTTCAAAACTTTATTTATATGAAGGCAATTTAACTATTAATAATATTAATACTATATTGTCTAATGTCTAACCGATAACACAAAAACTATGAACAACTTAAAAAAACAAAAATCAGTCAAAATACACGTGATAAATGTTAGGATGGTTATGAAAGATAATAAAAATGTAATGATTTCTGTGTCAATAAAGCAATATTGTATTTAAAGACAATAATATTGAATTATCTATATCATATACGTTATACAGGAATATAAACAAAAGGTGTCGTTAAATATAAGTTGATAAAAATCCTTATAAAACGAATAATTGTTTTGGTACCTACAAATATTATGGCAACTACACATTGTGCTCGCTTTATATAAGGTCGTTTTATTCTGTAAAATCTTGTAGTGAAGGCAGTAAACTAATTTATTACTATATGTTAAGAATAATCAGTAAATAAGATAATTTTTTCATTAACGTTATTAAATATATTTTCTGATATATACTATATATTATAAGCTGTTTACGTTATTTAAAAATGATTTATACATTTATAAATAAGAAACACGTGGATTGGTACTTCTAAAATATTTTAAAAAAAATATTAAAAATATTATTTATTACATTTATAACGTCAATGCGTTGTTTAAATGCTCGAACAATAACGAACATCTTTATTTATGATAAATGCCAGACAGGTTATCAAATTCGTATGACCTCTTTGAATAAACTCCATGAAATTAATTCTATAAATTGCTAATTCTCAACTAAGAAATATAATTATGAACATCTTATGTTTTATTGTGCTCATGCGTATTATACATAAATAGCTTTGCTAAAAAAAAAAAAATAATTGAATTGAAATATATCTTTAATATTTAAATGTTATGACCTATATAAAACATAAATTCGGATAGATTATAAAAAAAACCCTCAACCAAGACAAAATAGCAACGATAATATAATTAAAAATTATACACTAAGGCTTTTATAATTTAAATTATTTCATATTATTAGATAAGAAATATCTGAATCGTATTAATATTGCTTCGAGAAATTTATTATTAAATCTAACAATTTTTATCCGTTGTATGTAGCATGTAAAAAAATAAATATTGTAAATTTCAAATTTTAAATAAATTAAATAAGATGAAGTACATAATAAATAATAATAATATACAATGTATTGTACATATTACATAGTATACTATGATTTGTATATTCAAATATATTATTATATATGTTATTTAATAAACCTATTTAAATTCAGTACTTATATATTTTTTTAAATAATAACAATTATAATAAACATACATTTTAATTTATTACCACGATTATGCCGTTACACTTATTTGCAGGTCTCTCATAACTACTTTAAGTTTTGAAAATTGTTGTGAATTGTTTTAAGTCCAAACTCTATATACAAAACTAACATACTCTATAATAGGTATATGTATTATATATTCGATGGAGATTATCGTATCATATAATTTTTTTTAATAAATTATTTAATGAATAATGATTAATATTTTTGTAAAACCTATATTTACAATAATTAAATTCTTCCAATAGCTTTAATTTGTATCTGTCTTTCAATAAATATTGATATCAATCAAAACTGTTGTATGGATTTCTCATGGTCAAGTCATAACTACTATAAAGATAAAGGAATAATAATATAAAATACAACAAAATATATTTTGAAAGTCAAAATATTTATTTTAATACTTCCAAAGGGCAAAAATACAATCAAACAAAATAACAGTATAACATTAAAAAAAAATGAATATATTTATAATTAAGTACTCGTATAAACAAATAAAAAAATTCATAATACAATTTTAACAAAAAAAATAATTAGCTAAACATGCTTATTTTAAAGCGTATATACTACACACATACAATCAACTATATAAAAATTGTATATTATAATATGTAAGATATAATTTTCTTCTTCTAGTTAGAAAAATTTTAAGCTTTATAGATATCATATTTAATTTCAATAATAATTCAATTTTTATTACATCTATAAAAATATGTTGACAATATAATAATTTCAAGATAATTTTCGAAATTATAAGTATAGTCTATTGGTCGTATGAATTATTATTATTGAGAAAAGTATTAATAATTGATATCTCGGATTAATTTTTTTTTTAAATTTTATGCTACAAAGTTTTATATTAAACAAAATCATTACATTTCACATCAAATACTAGTTTTTGCACAGATTATTTATCAGAAAAAAAAACTAAACATTTAATATATTATATGGATTTTTAAAAATATACCTAAATTCTATTTAATAGATGACTGAAATGATCATTTCAAAAACAACATAAATCTCTGTCTTTACAAAAATTACATCTTATCACATTTAATAAATATATTAACAAAGTTATGTAGTCTCTGAAAAAAGTACTTTTGTAAATCTTTTATTTATGTTGAAAAAATAAAGGTCATTCGAATTTAAATCACTGCAAAAATAACATTAAATATCTGAATTTATTAAGTTATTTGCGATTTGTGTAAAATTTCAATATTATGACTTATAAATTAATAACTAAATTATATAGTTATTATAATTACTTATAATTAATAAAATATAAAGTTTTTTAAATAGCTGATTCAATCATAAATTAGATATTTCTGTCAATTTAAAAAAATGTAATTTAATTGATTTTTTTACGATGATTTAAAATTAAGCCTGAATGCCTACTGCCTAGTATATTTTATATTATTTATCTGTAATAATTATCAAATAAAAATAATTTAAGTTCTCATTTTTAGGACATACATATCCTATATTATTACTTATCTTTGCTATAAAATATTTAAGATACAACTAAAACAAATAAGTCATTATTTACTTAACGATTAGAAATATTTATATCATAGTTAGTTATTTATTTTAATCACTTAGTAAATAAAAGTTTGTAAACAATAATGTTCCTACTAATATATTGTAAATTAGCCTAAATGTATCTAAGTGTAACAAATAATTTATTAATTACAATACTGTATATGTTCCAGTTACCATAGTGTAGTTTTTAACAATTAAAATAAATGTTTTATATGTAAAAAATATATATTATATAGTTATATTTACTTATTTTTTAACAAATAACAATATTAAAAAAAAATCAATATTTTATGAAGTAAAAATTATTAAAAACATAAGAATATAATAAGATACATTTTATACTTATACATATTTTATTCTAATATGTGTAAAATGTAATTTTATAATTTATCTTAACTACTTATAGTTTTAAATTTGAATTTCTAATTGTATGCCGTACTTTTATCGATAAATTAATATCGTAATCACTAATATCAAACATTGTATCGATTTTACTGTCAAAAGGACATGATTTTAAGTTTTAAATTAGAACTAATTATAAGCTAGTCTAAACATTTTTTTTTCAGATAAACACTTAATTACTATTCATGAGCATAACATATTAAATTTGACGTTAACGTAAAGAAATAATACCTTTCTAGGTCGTATAACATACCTAGATAATAATATTATCTTTAAACTTAGTGTTAATACCAGTATGTATTAAACAAATAATACTCCCAAACCTGAACAACCAAAAAAGGTCTGTCGTAAGGTTTTCGATGTTACTGGGATTAGTATTTAAAACTCTATGCCTATCTACTTTATTAATATTATACAACTGTCACTATTTGAAAAGCATATTTCACACTGGCTAATGTATGAATAATATGATGCTATTAATACGTGAAATCTTTGAATTCAATTCAATTTATAATTTATATCCTGTTATTTATTTTTATCTTATTTTTGTCTCTAATTATTGTACATTATATTAACTTCCGCTCTCAAACTGTAAACATTTATGTTTCAAATATTCACATGTTAAGAATTAAGATGTAGATAACCCTGGGCCTCCACACGTGTTATCTCATTGAAGCCCAGTTGTCTATAAAAATATTCTTAATAAAAATAAAATAAATAAAATATTATTCATCATCACTAAATACTTAAGTTCAATACACATGTATTGAAATCTATTTCACACATATTGGTCCCAGTTATTAATAAAGCTTAGTTATTAATTTATTATATTTGATCGGTACATAAATTGTTATAATTAGCAAATTAGCTCTGTTTAGTATGTCATATTCATATTTTTAATAGATATAAATGTCACAGAACTGAATTATATTTATATTTATTAATTATTCAATGTATTAATTATTTTTTTGATGTGAAATATTTCAATGACTATTTTGATAAACTACCTTAATGAAAATAATTATAAAGTTTTATTTAAGAACACGTTTAAATCATCTGAAAAGTTTTGATCTAGAATAAAAAATGGGTTTATTGACGGTTTAAAATTAAATTAGCTGTGTAAGTTCGCTATGTTGATTTGGGTTTGATTGACCTCAACATTTTCAACCAACTGTCCCACTTAAATAATTATTATTATTGATAATAATATGTAGGAACGTAATATCGATATTAAAAAATATTTTTGGTCACACGAAAACACATAAAATATAATAGGTATACGTTATGGTATACGAGACACACGAATACACGATTTAAAATTAAGTCACTTTTTATTATATTAATTTCTAATTTAATTCGTTTTTTATATACATAATTTAAGTACATAGGTATAGGTAATTGGAAATGTATAAGCATAAGTTCCAAACCGTCGTACAATACTATATCTATATAATCATATTAATATAACCAATAACTACATATAACCATACATACAACCATATTAGTTTATATTATGTTTATGTTCAATGATTTCCAAAATGCAGTTAGGTATTACAATGGTAATTATATATTTATATGAAACTGATATTTATTGAGGTATGTGTAATGTTTTATTTTAAAAGTAAAATAGAAAACGTATGAATATATTGTGTCTGACAACCTAATTTTTAAAAATATATTTTTTATATCATTTGACATTTTGACATAAATTTATGCATGTGTGTTTATTATTTTATTTTTTTTTTGTCATAATATTGAATATTTATAAAAATTAAAAAAAGACTCAATATTAATTTTCTAGTTTGGTGTTTTACAAAGATAAAATAAAATAATTCACGTTCCATAACAACGACAAAATCTATCTTCTACATATGGTATATCGTATATGTATTTATTATAATACATAGGCCAGAAAAAAAGTAAAAACAGTAACAGACAACAGTCAATCGTACCAAACCTAATCGCTGGTTTGGTCATATATTTATAAATAAAATGCCTCCTGGAGAGTGATGCTTCTTTTAACATCAATCATGTTGGGCCATAAAATCTTTTTTAAATATTTTACTACAGTAAAATTGAATCGTTTATTTAAACATTACATTAAGTTACTATTTTTTTTTTTACTTATACACGTGTGTTTATTTATACTTTAATATATGAACAACTGTACAAATAACAATTGTTATTGTATTTATATATTTATACATCAGTGGTTTTTTATTTATTATCTAGGTTTTTTGTTTATTATTATTTTAAAATAAGATTTTCCTTGTCCATGTCTATCTATATCTATGAATTATATAGAATAATAAGTTTGTAAATATTTAACAAGATGATTATAAATATAGATATACTAACAAGTGTGTATATAAGTCATTTATCTAATTATTACCTAGATAATTGTTATTATATTCGCAATCCATATTAAAATGCGTGATAGATGTAATAGTACGGCAAACGGAGTTTATGAGAAAATAAGTCGTTGAAGCAACTTATAAAATGAGCTTAATTTATAGCCTCGTCAATGGTTTTTAATTTAATTTTTGCGATACTGAGATGAACACATCTTCAAAATAATAGGAATACTTTGTGTATGTAGTATGTACGTCCAAGTAATCGTCGATTATAATGTCCAATTCATAAAAGATTTATTATTTCTCACATAATAACACGCAGACTTTATAATATTAAAAAAATCTAAAACTCAAAAGTGTGCCAGAGCAATAAATTTTACATGGTATAGGTACAGTAAATCGTAGTTCACATTTTCTACTCTACAGATGGTTAGGTTAGGTTACTGTTTAGTGACAAATCCATTAAAATAAAGTTGTTTTATGATTTATTAAATTATTAAAATAAATTCGCTAGAAATGTGTCCACAAATGATAAATATGTAATATAAGTATTGTAAATATGGCTATTAAAATTAATCTAAATATTATGAAAAATGTATTGCGTATAGAAAATAATAATATACGCAATGAAGAAAAGTCATCCCGATTACAAAATATCAAAATATCTAAAATCGATTAATGAAAAATTGTTGCTATTAATTTAAATATTCAATTTCATCAAAATTTAAACTTCAAACTCTTATTGTAAAATAAATCTGTGCCTATTTATCATTGATATTTTTAAATATTTATAAGAAATCTTGTATTAAGTACACTTGAAAGTTTTTTGATCGACAAATAAAAATTTGATCATTGTAAATTTAAATGAAACTAGTCAATTCAAAAATTTCAAATAGCTACAAATTACTTAACATTTGTATAAATATTTTAAAACCGTAATCGTGTATAAAAATAATATTATAAAAATTGTGTTCTGATTACATATTATTTTAATACTTATAATTGAACTCAAATTTAACACTTCCATTATAGTAACATACTTAATGATGAAATACTCCGAAAACTACATAATAAAAAATTATTTATTTCATATTTATATTAAAAACACCATTTAGAGATTTAGTATTTAACGCAATTGAAAATACCATAAAGGATGTTAAAAGTAGCTTTTTAAGGAGTTTGATATAGGCAATTTCAATGACATTTTGGGAAAAGCTATACATAATTTCAAATCTTAAATACATTATATATTCTAATTCAGATTAAAAGTAACTTACAAATGATCCCATTTATTATAGTTACTTTATTTAATTATGACTTATGAGATAATATTATATAAAAAAGCTCTCTCACTTGAAAAAAGAACCATTTTGGCTACATTCTTAATTAAACTATTAAGAGACAAGATTTATACACGATGCAGAAGACTTACAGTAATACTTGCTTTACGTAATATGATAAATTAAACAAAAAACGGTTAAAATCCATTATCCATAATCCATACGTGTGAGACAACTTTAAAAATAATGTATATTTTAAAGAACAACAATTAAATATAATTTTATATTATTAGTTACTTGTGGTTCATATTTCCTTTTAAGGTTTTTTAAATAAGTCAACTTTCTAGTTTATTAGTTTTGAAGTTTCATTTTGATAAATTGGATTATCGATTGAATTATATTCATTGTAACTTAAGTATTTATTGTCAGTTTATGAATCTTACAATTGTGCAACTAAAAAAAAAGTAAAACTTTTAGTAAAACAGTACAAATCAAATATGCGAACCAGTAGAAATTTAAGAAATCTAAAAAATGAGATTGAACATAAAAATAAGAAAATAAATTAAAAGTCCAACAAACTTTAACTACAATTATTATAATGGTTCGTTTATTGAAATCGTATATTCTATTTATTTTTCATCTTTTAATGATTAGTGCCGCCTCTAAACACGTACTTTTGTACAAAAGTGTGTATAAATAAGTAGCAACACATCAATCGTACTGATTATACGATTAATTAGAAAAAATTATCGATAATTGTACCAAAGAGAAACGAGTCGCCCATTAAAAAAAAAAACATTGATCGTAAAACATAATCATATTGTGGTCCAGTCATATTTATAGGTGATGTATTGTAAAATGGGAGTTTGATTAATTTTTATCATCATACGTTGTTGATTGGAGGAACTATAATAATTATAGCATTGCAGAATTTCAAAATGAAAATAGAAGACGAAACGAATGTATTAAATATTGTTCTAATGGTAAAAAAAGTCACCACTATAAATGGATATTATTGCCGTAGTAGTGGCCTATTCGTAAAGGTTTTCCTATAGATGCGTATGCTGCAAAAACGGTAGTTACTCGAGTTTTTCAAAGATCACTGGCCCGCAGGATAAAACTTTCTATACTCTTTATTTTAGATTCTGACCAAAACAACAAAATGTTTATCGATGATGTTTTCTTTATGGTTTTTTTTTGTGAATTTCTTTTCTTGGGGTAGTAAAAAAATAAATAAAAATAATTCAATGCAACTCCTGCCTGCCCAGAACGGGGGAATTGAACATAACAATATTATGATTCTCTTGAGTCTAAATTCTAAATCCAGAGGTTCCTATGTACATCACTTTATTTCATTGGTTCAACTCGTTTTTAAAAACAAAATTGTCTTGAATCCACTCAACAAATGTTTTTTGACAATATACGACCATATGACAAAATAATAGAGGCATAGCTACTTCTTACCCACCGGCGACACCAAGGAACCCCGGCAGTGGGCTTGACATTTCTCGGACATGACCAAAAATGGCCGGTAATTATTTTCAAATGCTTAATGGGTAATTCTATACAACGGACGCACCGAGCTGTCATTCGGCGACGGCCACGGACGCAATGATTGACAGCGAACGGATTGGTAAAAAAAAAAAATAAACCGAAACAAATAACTTTAGTGGATGTATCTATTTATAGATAGGGCGATACCTGCGCGACACACCGGTTGGACAAACGAAGTATTGCCAGACCGTACTGTTGAAAAATAGAACGCAACCTTACGTGTATTGCATATGTAACGATCGATTCGTATATCGCCGCAAGTCTGCGAGACGTGTACCGGTATACGCATGTTTTGTCGTATACAATACATAATTATTGTGATACGTTTATGTATAATCTGATGAAATAATAATAATATATCTTACATAATTTATTTTTCGTAGACGGAAACCCATTTGACATGTCCAATTCACATATTTAATTTCTTGCTTTTTATATTATCCATATAATAATATTATCTATTAAAATAATATCAAAAGGGTATGCATTGAAGATTTGAAAATTCCTCATTTAAATTGTTAAATCTTTTATATTTCTCCTGTATTATACAATAATTATAAATAAATATTAGTATTTGTTATTAATACAACAATATAAATGAGATGAAACTGGTGCTAGAATTATAAAACTATAATCAATTAAAATAGCCGATTTTAAAGAAGTATAAATATCACGTTTAAGCTGGTTACAGTTTCTTAAATAATAGATATAAGACATGTAAACTTGGTTCAAATTGTTTTTATTTTTAAAAATAATTTAACACCATACAGGAACCAAGAACGTTATATGATCATACGAATTTAACATATATTAGGTATACCTAATCTACAGCAATCGACGGCTACTTGTACTACTGTACAGTTGCGTGCAATTGATTTCTTTTATAAAATAGTGCATCTATCAATATTATGCTAGTCTACTTTTATAAAAAGTTATTCCATAAGACGTTAGAGTCAGTGGCGTAGCTAGAATTTTTTAGAGTTAACTTGAGTTATTGAAAATCAAAAACAACAACAAAATATAAATACTGATAACATATTAACGTTGATTTGCTGTTAACGTATTTACTATTTTAAATAACTAAAATTTATAAAACAACTTCCATATTTAAATTTAAATATTTCAAAACAATATAAAAAATATGGCCAATGGGGGGGGGGGGGAGTTCTAGCCTCCTTAGTCATCCCTCTTTGGCTACGCCACTCGTTAGAGTACGAGAGACCTGACGTCGAAACCGTGTACGTTGTACACACGTGTTCACTGTGCATATTTTAACGCGAAGATAATATAGGAACTTGTTTCGCTAAACACAGTAATACACGTAAAATAAATAATAAATTATAAAAAGGCAATAATAACTATAACGAATATTTTAATTAATACAAACAAATTTATAGTGTATAAACATTATTTATTTAATTATTTTGGACATGGAGGGAGAACTACGGTTATTGACTTTTAGATATAATACTTCTAAAATTTCATTACCAGTTTGAATATTTTATAAGATAAATATTTACACTATGGCCTATACGGTTTACCTAAAACAAATCTCAACCAATTGCATATAAATTTTACATTGTCTTATAATAGTATAAATAATGATACAATATAATATTAATGTAGAATGAATTATTATTCAAATAATTACCTATATTTATCGGTCGAATGTATGATTACTTTAGAAGTTTTATAAAATATTGCGTATTAACTGTTATACAAAATAGTTATATTTGCAAAAGAGATATTACATTTTTTTTAAATAATATTAAATAAGTATTGATGGTTACTAAATGGCTAGTTATAATCTTTAAAGTAAGTATTTAATGAGTTGATTATAATATCTTCATTTGTACGTTGCACAATTATCGTATAAGTACTATAAGTGTAGGTAGTAAAGAACTACAACTCATAGTCTCGGATCAACTAATATATTGAATAATTACATTTTTGAACAAGCCTATCTCGATTAAATTTTCAAGACAACTATATTTGTTTATTTTCAAAAATTCTAAACGTAATTTATACGTTGTTACTTGACGTTACTTAAATATAAAACTCTTTATAACTCATAGAACAAACTGGTTTTAAAATTTAAACTTTGATTTACAAACACGATGTGTTAAAACTTAGTACAAATAAACTCTTAACCTCTTCAAAAACAATCGTTGAGACAATAATGAAAAAACAAAAAATATTACTATATGGCTATATCTATAATATAATCATATTATCAGTGATAATTTTATGATAAACAAAAATGTTGACAATACAAAATTAAATTTATTATTTTATTTTATTTTTGTTGAAGTTCTTAACTATAATTGAATATTTTGACATTTTTGCGTTCAATTAAAATATTGAATGTTGATAGTTATACATAATATGTCGTAGCATATAGTTAACTCAAGAATTTTACTATCCGTCTAAAGTATAGACATTTAGTTAAAATAGTGAAATGCTTATTTTAAGACAGGCAAATAATAAAAATGAAACATTTTGAATTATTTTAAAAATTTAACTACATTTTTTTTTATTAATTATTTATTGCTATTCTATAAGAAAAAAAACTATTTAATATTTAAATATATGAATAAATATAGGTAAACCGGTCTATATTTTTGTTTTTAAAAAAATATACGTACTATCACATCTAATTAGTAATTATCTATATTTATTTATAATTTGAATTTTAAAACAATATAGTTCTGACGTACACTCATACGGTACCTTTGTATTTAAGTATTTTACATCTTAATAAATAATACATAGTTTTTTATTTTTATTTTTAGAATAGTAATACATAAGTAATAATAAAATATAGTTAAATTTTTAAAATAATACAAAATGTTTCATTTTTATTTTTTGCCTGATTTGAATTAGGCGTTTAGCAAAATATCTAAGCGAATAGTAAAATTGTATGAAATTTTTTTATTATTTGCTTGGGTATTTAGTAAAATGTCTGATTTGACTATATTTCTACAATATATATATATAATATGAAACGTATGTATTAATCTTATTGTAGGTAGTAAATACTTATTGACCGTAAAAATATTATCTGTATACTGTTAAAAAAACTCCCAAATTTCTTCGCTAATCTAATAATACATCGTACTTATGTTGTAAAATCAATAAAACTTTCTACATTTAACGAAATGCAATATATATATATATATATATATAATTTTCATACATAAATCATGACTGTAAAACATGTTTGGTTCACAAGCGTCTGTAAATATAAATTGTTTACTATTACAGGTATAAAATAAATGTACACTATTAAATTAAACGTTGATAAGTACAATATTTATTTGAAAAAAGAAACTATGGGTTTGAATAAAAAAATTAAAATTCTAAATAGGAAAATAACTATTAAGTATTTGGATTTAATTTCTGGCTTTATTGATGCATGTGTTGATGTATTGTAACAATATATGTACAACAATGTATATTGTATATAGGTGTCGAATTTAGAAAATTCTGAAATTTTTTTTTAAAATATTTTGTTCTATTTTGATAAGATCAGTAATTGCAATGCCGTATCTTGATTCTTGAGAACCTCCTGAATTATATTAAAAAAATATAACGGCTTAAACTGCAAATAATGACTTATGTATCTCAAGAATAATTTTTAAATATGCTTATATTATCATTAAAATATTTTTAAATATTTTTAAATATTTTCAACTTCACCTCTGACATTAGTTCTAAGTTATGGTCTTGAGTGCATATTTGTTTACCTATTAACAAATTACATACGCTAAACCATTTTTATTTTTTAACTATAAAACTTTTTTTGATACTAAAATTCAAATTATAATGATATAGTCTTACGTTTTCTTATAGTGTCCAATATCTATTTTATCTAATCAGAAACTGTGAATCACGAAACTAATTAAATTTGTATGTGTCCGCCATAATTTTCCTTTATTCAAAAAAGAAGACTTCACATACTTAATTCATACTAACCTAACTTAATTAATACATCATTTTTTTCGAAAACTCGGATATAAAAATATTGAAAATGATAGTTTAAAATTACTTGGACACTACGCAAAGTATCATAATTCATAATTAATAAATAAAAATAGCCATATTTAAAATTAGTATACTATATAACTATACAAGACTTGTTTACAAGTTCAAATTCGAATTGATCTGTAGAGTTTTTACTTGTGATAAGTCTTCAAAAATATAGACTATGGTACCTATATATATTTTACGATTTTTATCCATAAAGATTTTGTGTATGAAATAAAACTCAAATTGCAATGTGTTTTTCATTTTTAAATATTTTTTTTCTAAAATTAATATTAAAAAAAATATAACAATCAAATTCGGTATACATATTATCCTTTACACTGGGCCATTGCATTAAATAATATACCATTTATAAAATGAAACATAATCCAATAATAGTTGTTAAAATGAAGAAGATTGTATAATTATATATTCTTGAATCGCTAAAACAATTTCAAAGTGTTTCCAATTTATATCACTAAAACAGACAAACGTTACAAGGTTCCAAAAGCCACGTGATACCTTCACACACAAACATTTATATATATATATCTCACATGGTGGCTACTTTAATATGAAATACGCAAATAATATGTATAACATAGAAATATAATTAATAATTATTATAGTACGAAACATTGCAGTATAAGATTGTATTAGTTACGATTCAATGTCAATGTCGAGAATAAGGAAGAGCACACTCTCTGAGCATGCATAATATATAATAATACATAGCTTTCAATTTCAATTGGTAATTACTAGTTTATGTAGAGTTTAAAATGAAATATGTAACCCAATAATAATAATACGAGTATATCTAATTAAACTATTGCCTGATAAATAATGATTAGGTCCAAATCAGTTTCTATATTCTATTGTACATTTTTAAATTGATATTAGGTACTTAAACAATAAGTACGACATCTAAACAGCACGTGATGAATAATATTGTCTGTTAAATTGTAGGAATATGCATGTAAACATATCATAAACTATATTGATACTACGACCTATAAAGTATGAAATATTAAATGATTTAACGGTTTTGATTTTGATTCGATTGATAATTTGTCTCGTGTTTAACATTTTCCCATTGAAAGTCACTTCAAATAAGAATAATATTACTATTTTTACTATATAATATAATATAATATAATATCATAAATCGTAATTTAATCAATTTTGGAATAAACCTAAAATAAAATAGGTATTCAATATTTCAATATAAAGGAAAGTAAAGAAGAACATTAAAAAAACTAAAGCCAATTAGGTATATTAAATTAGAGACAATTGCATATTTTATATTTGTATATATTAAACAAATGTTTGCCAAGATTACAAAAAAATTATATTTTTTTATAAAATCAAAAATAGTATTGGTATCCTCAAAGTTATTTTTATGGTTTATATTGCATTCAAAAATGCCAAAACCTGAATTCCTTAGCCAGTAATAATAGATACAAATTATAACTATCTTCTTTAAACGTATTTTACTTTTTAAAAGTTTTAATTTAAGTTTTAAACGTTAATAATAATAACACATCATAAACACTTAAGAATTATTATAAAATTATAATCCTCGAGCCAAATTTACATTTAAAATGTCGGTCAAGGAATATTAATCTACCTACTTCTCATTTACAATATTATTATCAAGTTGGTTTTAATTTGACATATTTTTAAAATTATTTATAATGATAAATGAAATACTCTAAAAATTGAAATTTAAACTAAGAGGCTACAGAGAACTCAATTTGATTTGAAACGATTGCGATGGATTGCGTCAAACTATAAAAATAGATTACACCTATGTACGTGTGCAACAGTCTATAATAATAATATGAACAACGACTTTTTTCATTCAAACGCTATATTTTGTCGTTTTCAAACTAGATCATGTACAAGAATTTGCTGATGTTCATAGTTATAACTTAAAATTTACAATATATGAATATTTTTAAATACATTATTTTCATATGTGTGTGTGTGTGTGTGTGTTTATATATACAAATACATGCCTTAAAATGAACTTATACAAGATATATAATAAATATATTATACAGGGTAATTCATCAAGCATGCTCACCCCCATTTTCATTTTAATAATTAATTTATACAAATACTAATTTTTAGAATTTATAAATATACTTCAATATCGTATTGTAAATGGTTAATATTTTTTGAATAACTTAAAGAGTGTCCTGTAGTAATATAAGTTTTTGTTTTTCAAAGAAAAAACTCTCTTTTTTACTGTAAATCTTTCAGTGAATATTTTTTGAGAACTATGATTCAGGTACCAAATTCAAAATTCAAACAAGTAGTTTCTATATAATTTAAATATTTTTACTAAGGGTGGTAATCCTTAAAAATGGTTTTATAACAATTTAAAATATATGTTATATTAGATATAGTATTTGTTAAACTCAGACCTTTTTTAGAAATTATTAATGCTGATAGTAATCTATCAGCATATTATATTATTATATATAAATATATATGATAATTTACATTTTCGAATAACCATAAAATTTTCCAATCACATCATCAAGGACATATCCTTCGTATACAAAGTTAATTCACTCAAAAACTACTGACTCGAATTTTGATTTTGACATGTGAACATGTACATGTAAAAAATATCCACTAAATTTTACAGTATAAAATAGGATTCTTATTTGAATAACAAAAGTTTGTATTTCCAGATAATACTCCTTAAATAAAACAAAATATCTCAACAAATTGACTCAAAGTAAATTTAAATATAAAAATTCCAAAAATCAAAATTTGAATAAATGTATTATTAAATAAAAAAAAGAGATGAGCATACTTGGTAAATTACTCTATCTATACTTATATTATATTACTTAGGTTGAAGTTGGTTATTGAGTTGAGTGGACTTATATATTTTTCAATTAGATATATTACATTTATACAACACGTTAGACATTTAGCAACTTTAAATATTTTAATATACAAGAAAAAAATTATTATGTTCTATAATAATTAATTATGTGCACGGTACATCGCAATAGTCAATAACATAAAATTGTATTAGCAAGCAAGGGTACCCCGTGAATTTTTATTTTATTATTCCGATCACATAAATTTGAAATAATCTAAACAATAATAACTATTTTTCCAGTATTAGATAACTAATATATATTAGCTAATACAATAAATAATATTATGCATATATATTTTTAGAAAAACATTCTCCTTTGAAAAATGATATCATTATATCAAAATATAAGGTCTTCTACTATTTCATCATATCAAAAGGTAAAATAGCAATAACAAAAAAAAAAAAAAAATAGTATGACAAAAAAGTCAATAATTTATGCGAAATTGAGTAATAAATCATAATATATAACATGATTACATATTGTATACGCAAATGGCCAGTGCTTTGCAAAACGCGGAAATGATTTGGGATAAGGGCAAAGGCAATCAATCCTATCATATACGAAATTGTTGGACAGATAATGAACGACTATTGGGGTCTATACGAATGCGACCAGCAAGAGGGATATGTGATCGAGAGGGTTACAAGTGGACGATCATTTACGGCTTTACTAGCAACATTATTTAATTTATATACTTTCGAGGTTCCTATACAAAGAACTGTGTACGTTGATATCGATATAGTATGTACTTAGAATATAGGTAAGTATTCAAACTGCAGAAAAACATAATAAATCTCCTTGTATGGTGGTAGGACGTCAAAGCTTGTTTTAAAAAAGTAAGTAATATAAGTATATTGATGAGTGGGTATTATGTTCCCATTTATATTCGGATGCGTTGGGCGTGATTATTTTGTAAAATAATATTCCATTTCCATATTATCTGAAAAACAAAAATCATTATTTTATTTGCCTTAAATATTTATTCTCGTCAAAATTAATATCGTGAGAACCAATTACAGCGGTAATACAGCGATTAATTCATTATCATTCACGAAACGTACTGCAGTTACATGCACCGCCTGTGTCTCGTTCAGGTCAGAATCTGAATCTGTGGTTTTCGACTGAATTTGAACACTTCGATATTATTATTGTTGTAACTTAATTCAGGTAATAGTCGTCGCTACGGCTAACGTACACGCATATTATGTATTATACACAGCCGGAGATCGAACGAAGCCCGCACGCTATTATAGTTGTTGGTTGGTGGGCCGGGCAGCGACGTTCGTCTAAAATTAAACTCTCCCGTCGTATGTACCACGACGCAAATAATAGGCCTCCGCCTGCCGATGACCTTTGATACTATATACACACATGCACGCGCGTTTATATAGATATATATTCATATATATTCTTCTTTGAGCCCCCGCTCGCGTTCCAGACCTGCCCAGCGGTCACTAATTCTCAAATTTCTGGCCCCACGGCTAAATCCGTCACGCTACCGCCTTTCAAAACGATGCGACTGCGATGAAATGACTACGTAGTTGAAAATGACGGCAAGCGTTCCAAAAACATTCTACCCGGTCTCATTCGCCTCTCCTACTCCACCCCCGACAACCGATCAACATCCCTTCACCGCTACCCCAAAAATAGGTACATAATAGTAAATATATATATATGTATTTTTGTATATTATATTTAGCGTACGTGCGGTCCGGGCGTCATTTAGCCATATATACACATTACACATACATATTATATACTGCTGCAGAGGTTAGAGGTAGTTACGCACTTATGTACAGTTATGCGTGAATTCGAATTGACATTTCGAAAAAAACAAAATCAAATTCGTTCGAAACTTCGTAAACAAACGCATACAAATGACTGTAATAAATCGCGTATATCATAAGTTCGAACTTATTGATCAATATAGCGTATAAATATAATATAGTAAATAATAAATATTATGTACTAAAGAAAACTTTCAAGTCTCTACAAATAATTTTTTTTTAAATTTCAATAAAACCGTTATTTTTCATTTAAATAACAAATTTTGTCAAAACTTATTTGTTAATTTATTTAGTTTGTACTGAGAATTTTTTACTTCTGGTCCACTAGTAATCCCAGTGGTGATGACGCGACACAATAAAATAATAAAAATAAATACACGTAAGTATACTTAACACATCATTGTAAAACCAGTAAGTTTAGTTTATTCGTTCAGAGTCTAAAACTTACAAAGTTACAATGTTCTACTAACACTATATTATCTATGGACTATGAGAACATCTAAAAAATTCCTAGGACAAAATCAGGAATGATTATCTAACTAATATAGTAATATTGTCATATTGACTTAATTTTCTATAAAGATGGTCAATTACTTATGGTAAAAACTACCTTACATACTTCACAGTATCTACAATAGTACTTATATACTTATAATAGATCATTGTAATTACTCGTTTATGTTTATATATATATATATATATGAAAAAAAAAATATATATTTACATATAATAGTATTGCATGTTTTACATATTTTATTATACTTTGTACTATTGTTAACTTTAGTCCAATCAAGTAATTTTTCCATTTCGATAATTTTAAACAGTGCATAGTTAGAATGAAAATGTGTAAACGAAAAATTGAGTACTTGTATTAAAAAACAGAAATCTTCCACAAAATTGTACTGACATTGTTCACTTAAATTTCCGTAGCAAACTAAGTATACCTATTACGAAAAACTGTTAAAACACTAAATTAAATTACATTTTTTAATCGAAGAAGGATAAACAGACGTTTATTGTAAATAAAGAACCGTCGTTAAATCAAAAACACCACAAAATCAAATTTTAAAACAATAACAAAAAAAAAAGTTTAATTTAACAATAAAAAAAGGGAACAATTTGCTGATATACGTTTTTAAAATCTATAGAATTTTAACTTCTGGCTCCATTTTGTATAACTTACAGACATCATTTTGACTTTTTGAATATAATGTTATTTTAAAAATATACTGAATTAGAAATCAATTAACTGACTTTCTTTATTTAATTTAAAGTTATTTTACAAGTCATTCCAATTTTCAATAACTCTAGACATTTTTTCATAGTAAGAAGTTACCAAAATCTACATTGAAATTTTTTGTGCCGAAAAACGGAAATATATATTATTACACAAGCAGTAAACGGACATGGCGGTTGATTTTGATGGAAAAGTAGATCACCCAATAATATTTAATATTTCCATTGTTCGGATTAACGATAACCTCATTCTTTATAATATAACCTCATAAAACATTGGTCGTTTCTATACATTTACCATTTTCAATATGTCTGCGTACACACTTATCTGTGGTTTGATAATCGACCGATATATATCTACTATCTACATTATTTTACTTACTATAAAACCACTATTTACATATTATATTTTTTATATATCTATCTTTTTATTAATAACATTTATTTTTTTAGTACCTTATACTTATTCATTATTGTTAGATAAAAACATTTCTTACAACTGTAGTCTTAATAATATGGTTTTAAGAATTTAAGTACATTTTATACATCAAACTAAAAGTATTGTACGCGTGTTTATATACAAAATTATGACATTTTAATATATTTAGCAAGTTTTGGCATGTTCGTTCACGAAAAGTAGGCGAAAAAAAAGATATATTTTACAGTTTTAAAATAAGGAATTAAAAAATATTAAAGGTTCGAATATTTTGTTCGCATATTAACCACTTGCAGGACGTGTGGAAAAGTTTTAATTCTTACAAATTTTTATAACTTGCAGTGTTATATTATTAAATAATTTGTATGAAATGATAGTTTCTACAAAATTAGGACATTTTATTAGTGTATAAACGCGTACAACTAGAATTAAATTTTATCTGTACCATACACTTAGATACTTATCAGTTATCAGTTATCAACGATATAAAATATATGAAAAATCTTTTTTTATATAATAAAATAATTAACTTTAAAAAAATCGTAGTTGGGTATAATCTATAGTATATACTCGATAATTCATGCACGATTTCTTTTCAACACGAATTTTCGTTTTTTCATATCTTTATTTTTTCTGTACGGCATAAATTACTAGTAAATGGCTAGTTTTGCTAGTAAATATTATACAATACAATAATTATAGAAATAATATAATGATATAATATATTTAATATTTATATTACATTTGATTCATAAAAGATAAGATAATAAATCAATAGATTTTAAATGTAATTAATTGTTTTCACCGAAAATTATGCTTAAACGATAAAAATGATGAGCATCATTCATCCCCACATCACTATATAAACGGCATTTTATTATAACGTCCTGCAACAGTTTTTTGTTATTTTCTAATTCATTTTGGTTAATTTTAGGTCATTATTATTAAACTACAGAAAAAATTGAGGAAATTCGCTTTATTTCCAATTAGTATTCCTTGGCTTAAAAACATCATAATGTCTGGCCGGTTCGTTGACACTTCACTATAATACTTGTAGCATATAGAACATTTTCAGAATATTGTAACATTTGTTTATTTAATATTATTTTCATTTTTACGTTATATACTTATATATATATATATATATATATTAGTATTTATTCATCACGTTTTTCGATGATAGACGTCATGTTGTACAACATATTAAATTATCAATATGTGTAAAAAATACATGAGCTACTATATGTACTACTACAAATCGGTTGATGCAGATATCAACTGTAATATATCGTTGCACGAAGTATCTTAGTTCAGGTAAACAAGTATTATTTATTTAATCAACGAGTATTACAACATAATTCAAACGATTACGTTGGGTAAATTATATTATTATACATATTTATATACCTACATATAGTATATACACTGCATACATTTTATTATTATATCGTTTTAATTATATTATGTTAAACAATTTAACAAATAAGTGATTCTAAACATATTATAAAATACACGTGGTAATCGTAAAACATATTTTATCCTATCTTACTACAACATTTTATTTTCACCCATACTATGTTAATTGTTATATTTATAGGTAGTTGAAATATATGATTTTAAATTTGGCGCAGAGCAATGATATAGTAATATGTGTTTTTAAATTCTGACTGGAGAGATAAATATATTTATTTTACAACTGTGGTTTTTTTTTTTATTAACTTAGATACCCTTACTGTATAAGTAGCCAAAATATGCTTCGATTTTCAACTTTGAGAACTGTTTCTGAATTTTATTATTTCCAGTTTACAGTTTAGGAAAAATAGAAATCTTTACGCTAATCTAGTTTTTGACAAACTCTAGATATATTATTTTTTTGGTGACTTAAAACAAAAACCTTGAAATTAATTAATTTAATAATTTATGTTACCATTTCTTCCATAAAGTATAATTTTTTAAATATTTTTTAAGTTTATTTTAGACATTTGAAGTTTGAAATTATTTTCCATAAATTCCGATAAAAATATATCACTGAAATGTCGCTTGAAAATTGAATATAAGATGCATCATAATCATAAGTTGTTCTTTTACCAATAAAAAAAAAAGATTATAAAATTAATATTCACAGTGAATTTTTTTCCATTAAAATTGAATTTGTAATAATACTATTAGATAAATAAATTACTTTAATAGCTGCATCAAGAAGCATACCTATCATGAAATATACTTAGTAGTTATACTAGTTAGTGAAATAGCTAGGCTGACGAATGGTTTTCGCTCACAATTGTTTTGCGTAATACACATATAATAATGTATCATCGATTTTCAAATTAAAGACATCTATTACATAATTATTATTTATTTATCGTATGACAATCTATTACTGCAGTGATGAGCAACTCGACACCTAATGTACTATCAGAGCGGTATCCTCCTGTCCACATTTTTTTTTTTGTTTTATTTATATTGATGCTGATATAAATGTTCACTAAGTCAAAATACTTGAAATTGAATACAATATTCGCGTTACTCTTATAACGAAATAAAAATATAAAAATATATAAGAATCTTTTATTTTTTTTTAGTAAAAGAGTTTGACGTTTATATTTTTATAAAATACATAATAGCACGGAAATTTAAAATCAACTTTTAATTAAAAATGTGTAGGTATACTTATTAATTTTAATAGGTAAGAATTTAAAATTTAATACAAGGTTTCTTATCAGTTGTTACAAAGCTACGGAAACCTACATTTACAAAAATATATATGAATAATTTTTTTATAACTGTTTGCAATGTATTTTTATCTTACATATTATTATTTACTATACACTATATTATTTTTTAAATATTAAGATTAACTTTAAGCAATTTATACCACGAACATATTATTCGTGCCGTTTTATTATGTCAATGTATATCCAATTTTAAGAATTTTTACATATAAGTTAATAATATTGTGGTAGTGAGTGCAGAGTGATGTAATTGTAATAAATGAATAACAACAAACTTTATTTTGCTAAAGATTTTACTTGAAATATTATTTTAATTTTGTTTATTATCTAATAAATAGGGCAGTTATAGCACTTAAAACCATTAAAATAAGCGCTTATAAACATCATTATAAGCACTCAAATAAGCATTTAAAAAACTTAAATTTGAGCAAAAATATTTAATCAAAAAAAAAAAAAATATTTTTATATGATATAACAGGTATTAAATTTAATTTGTAACTGTACTAAAAATAATATAATTAAAGATTACAAAAAATATTGAAACAAAATGGTTAGGAAAAGTTTCTAACTAAAAAATCAACAAATCTTTATATTATAAAAAAATCAATCACTTTACAGACATTTTGCTTTATAGATTTTCTGAGGATTTTCTTAAAAACCCATAAAAAAGTAGAAAAACTGGAAATAAGCATTTTTTTTAAAAATCGCCGAAAAAAGCAAAATTTAAATTTCATAATTGAACGTATTTAACATAACACTTTCATAGCATTCTACTACATTTTAAGTCAATCCATACAAATAAGCAAATACTTTAAGTCCCGAGTCCTGCTAATAAAATTTTCTAATTAAAATAAAAATTTAAAAAAAGATAAAATATTTTAAGTTCATATATTTTAATAAATTTTTCGTTAGATGTTATATTTTGAATTTATAATTACGCACTTATGTACATAACAGTTTTTATTGCATTTAAGTCACGGCCGTGCTTATTTAGTATAAGTAGGTACGTAGATAAATAAAATAAAGCGTTAGATCTGACGTTATAGTTCAGAATATTTGAATAAATTATTATTATTATAATGCGGAAAATAAAATAAACAATATGTATACCTAGTTTAACCTAACCTAACCAGGTCATCATTAGTCCATAGAACACACAAATCAAGAAAATAATATAATCGTAACAATATTATTAATGAAAACAACTCACTCTATTCTCCGATATTCGCAATAATTAGCCATTGTAACATTTCATCGAATATTATATAATGTTATTTTCTTTCATAAAAAAGAAATCGTCAGATTTTATTATACTATTTTATAAATTATAATTTAATTTTTATTAATAATGTGTATATACTATATCTCCATTTCCGCTTATATTCCTACATGATTATTAACTGCAACCTATTAGAGCATAAACTACAAATAATTTAATTGTTATTTATCGGTAGTTGGTTTAAAAAAATATGTATAACTAAAGTTTATAATAATTTCATAAAAAAAATATACTTCTAAATTACCGAAATAATATTATATCACGTATACAATGTACATACTACTGCATATTAATATAAACATATTCAATTTATATATTCTGATTTTTAAATATTTAACTATTGGTATTTTCAAATAATTTGAACTTTTCATGGCATTTGTAATAATTAATAAGCATTTTATACTTTGTACACCCAGAAGAATATTATTTAGTAGAAAATGTGTACCTATATTTTGTAAGCAGTAATGTTCCCGATATAAATTATTAAGAGAACTTTAAAAACTATGCATAAAACATAATATATATATATATCGCTGGGAATAATATATTTTAAATTTAACCATCACATAAACAATATAACCTATTATTTTATTATGTTATTATGTTATTTATAAAACAGAATAATTTAAAAAATAATTTGTTCAAATTTCGATTTTTTATGAATATAAATATTCAGAAAAATTGACTCCTTAGTCCTTAACAAATTTCAATGAAATATCAAAAACCTCATTTAAAATAAAATGTATGCGTTTAAAATATATTATTGTGTGTACACTGAAATATATTTCAAAAATTAGAATTTTACTACAGTCACATGATTAAATTACATAAAAGATATCTAAATTAAAACGCTTATTCTGTTTTATAATTATTATCGCTTAGTACTAGAATTTAATCTAAAATCCTCTGATTATTGTGATAATAATGGCCATCACGCTGTATTAAAATAAAAATATATAAAGAAAATCTAATAGGTAAAAATCTAAATTCAACAGTTTTCGTTATTTTTTATAATTATATGACGTTGAACATAATATATTCATACAATATATAAAAGTATATAGTAGCCAGTAGATATACACGTGTATGTTTATTGTTTATACGAAAAAGTTTTTCGAAAAACACATCAACACAATACTTGAGCACTTTTAAATTTTAATCATATATATATATATATATATTATGCTTCAAAGCAGTAAGGAAGAGACAAAAAACAATACTCATCATCGTCATTAGGCTGATGAAGCTTCCTGACTTGGCTCCGAACTTAAAATTTATAAATATACATAATACACATATACATATACATATACATGATGATCGCTGTCTAGTCATTCAACATTAACTCATGTATGACATAATAAATATAGTAGACACGAAAACACCTGTTTTTTGTCAATCTTTAATGTTAACAGCTAGACAACGCGTTACATTTTATTCCATTTCTATACTTAAAGTAATGGACATATTTTTCCTATTGGATCCGATCGCAGCATTAAATTAAATTAAATATTTAAAACGTTTTATATTATTATAATGAATAACCATTTGCAATGAAAAAATACATGGCCACGTTTTTTGGTGAATACATATATTAAAATATGCTATAAATAAGATTTACTTTAAATTAAGAAATTTAATATTTTTTCCATTTTTGTAGACTTATTCTATTATTTTCATTAGGCATGTATTTTTTCATAATATTTTCTTATAATTCGTTAATTTTTTTTTAAATTTAAATTTTTTTTTAAAAACAACTTGAAAAAATTGCAATTAAAAATACATTCATAATTTTAATACTAAATCACTGGTCAAAAATGTGAATTATTTATTTGAACTAAAAATATAACTGTAAATAAACTTAATAAACAACCTATATTTTTGATTTTTTAACCCATCATCGTCACTCACGGGGTAAGTAATGACACCGCTTATTTTTATTTATAATTTTATAAGTCTATGATGGTGAAAATCTTTCACTTGCTAGTCGTTCATAAAGTGATTAGCATCAATTAGGTTGGGAATAATTTACCCCGTGTGAGTAATCGCAAAACAACGAAATGTTGAATGATATGTTTTAAATTAATATACCGTGATCATTTAATCGAAGTACTATCCTCAATAGGCTAAAATGTAGCCTTATTAATATTTTTTTTATAATATAATTTTATTTTATAAAAATATAGTCTAAATAAAACTCAGAAACCAATTATTTACCTCAAGATAGGTTTTTTAATTTATTTAATCTTATAACAAATATACGAAACACAACTAGAAAAAAATACCAACGGATACAGTGCGCAGGTTACGACGGGTTAAGTATATTTAAAATTTAAATATAACTTATACAAAAATGTATATCTTTTTATTAAGTTCACAAACTCAATATAATAATGTGAATATATTATATTAACTCAATTTTATAATAATTTTTTTTTTTAATGATATAACCAATAAGAGTTCAATTTGAAACTTTTTTTTTCGATATAAATTCTACTGACAAACGCACTATCATATGTATATTACTGTTTACATTAGCTGTGACTTACACAACAAATATAATCAATCAATTCTATTGTTGCTGCCTAAGTAAGCAAAATCGGAATGATCTTCGGCGATGTTTCTATTTTTTTTTCGTTAACATTTTTGTTGATGCAAGAATAAAATATATTTGTATATTATATATAATAAAGTATTAATTAATATTTTGATGTAAATACTTAATACAGAACTTATTTATGGTGTAGACCGTGTAAAAATCTTTTGCTTTACAGTAATACAATTATTATATATTTTAAATATTTTAATAATAAATAACTACATG
The DNA here is from genome assembly GCF_020882245.1 of Rhopalosiphum padi. Classification (NCBI taxonomy): domain Eukaryota; kingdom Metazoa; phylum Arthropoda; class Insecta; order Hemiptera; family Aphididae; genus Rhopalosiphum; species Rhopalosiphum padi. Next base: position 550,312 of record NC_083598.1, on the reverse strand, counting down.
TTTTTATAATATCTTGAATTTATATTGTAGGTTAGCGGCCTTTAAGACTAGCCCATAGAGCAATAGAACTTAAAACAGGATGGAGAGAAGTTTCATAGGACAGAGACAGATGAATATCTCGTCAATAATTTTATTAAATTAGCAATATTCTTACTTTCACGCAATGTATAATTTCAATAAAGCAAGCTAAATAAATATGTGCATAATATATATGCAGTACATTATGAATACAGTCATAGTAGAAGTATAAAAAATCTCAAATATATGTATTATTACAAAACCCAAGCTTGTTAGACAAGAAACAATTTAAAAAAATATAAAAATAATAATGAATTATGTTTGGTAAATAATTTTTACATTTATATTATATGAATACTGAACACCATAATTTGTTTGTATAACGAAATCCCTCGATGTTAGCAAAACGAAAAAAAGAACAATAATCAATTATAGCTAGTACTAACAATACATAAAACTTAAAGATCTATAAATTTACTAAAGTAATAATTATAAATGGGATAGTTTTATCCTTACGCTTCGTTTATATACAAAACAAAAATATCCATAAAGATAAATATAAGACGTTAATTTTTTTTCTCCAACTAATGACTATAATATAATATTACTGCTGATTTGGGTTCGGTCAATGTTGTATTTTTATTAATTATAAGTCACAGTAAACCTCAAGTAAAATTGTTATCATAATAGTGCATTAATGTAAATAAAAAAATATTATATAATTTTTATAAAACATCAAAATAATGAACTTATGACAGTAGTGTAGTGAAATAGCCTATCTCAAACGCCGTGTGATCATAATTTCCTTAATGCTTCGGTTAAATACTAGTATTTATAATCAATGGTAGTATGAATAATTAAACCATTAAAACCAAGCATAATGTTTTTAGATTCTGAGTGGAGTAATGAATTTATTAATTTTACAATGATATGTGTTTTTTCTGTCTGTGATCACCTTATACTTTATAGGATATAATAAAAATGCTTCGATTTTAAACTTTAGGGCTGGTTTACTTTTACCTATTAAATGATTCATTTCCCAACTAAAAAATATCAAAAATCTATAGACGAAATATTATTTTATAAGCATTTAAATTTAGAATTTTGATAAAATTCATAAAAATCTCGAAAATATGAGTTATTTTATAGTTAGAAATACATAAAAAAATGTTCTGTTTTAACTTAAGATTTTAAAATCAAATTCAAGTATCTTTACAAGTTTTTTCATCAATACAAAATAAAATTTTACCAGAAATCCAAATTAATTTTTTATGAGCAAGTTCAAATTTTTACATTAGATATTCACCTGTATACGAGTTTCATCACTATTTCTTTCTAAACGATTTTTGTTTTATGTTACAATTCAAAAACTAATAACTACAGATATTTGAAATGTTGTGCTATTTATGGGCATGCCAAATTTTCAATTTTTTTTTTTTTTATATAACTTTAGATAAAAAATTATTCACTGACCAAAGTTTTTGAAGATTTAATACAAGATCCCTCATAAGTTCTTATATCTGTACAATAATATTAAAAGTACATAGTCACAATTTTCTTTTATATGTATTTGAAACCAACATTTTGATAAAATACGGCAAAATAACAAAAAATTAAAATCTTTTTTGTATTGTTAGAAAATCATAAAAACTTTTCGTTTTATCTAAGGTTGAAAATGTAATACAAGATTTTTCATAAGTAATTAATAGTGACACCATAAAATCTAAAAATATATATATAAAGACAAATATGTTTTTATAAATATTTTAAATTCAAATTTACACGAAATCGCTTATCTCAACAACGAATAACATATTAACTATTTTGTTATCATTTCAAAACATTATTCATTGGAATTTCATACTTTTACATATATTATAATATTATTATGAATTTTACTATAGTATACAATATAATTTTTGATGTATTTAATGATATTATCGATTTACACAATGAATCTTTTTTTACTGTTTTGCCGTACGTACAGAGAGATCATGCTAAATTTTGAATTATACAAGTTGATATGGTATAAATATATATTATTATAATAATCAAATACTAATAATATAATAAATGCAATATTTTCGGAAAAAATTATTTTAATCTACAGTATTGTTAAAAGTAAAATAAATTACTTTAAGCTAGGTATATTAAAGAAAAAAAACATATTATTAAATATATTTAGTGATATAGGCTGATAGATCATCTCCACTCAGAATCGTTTTTCATATATAATGAAATATCATTAAATTTAAATTTAACACACTACACACCCATAATTATAGCAACCCGCTCGACACCTAATGTATAGCAGCTAGAGCAGTAGTCACTTGCCCACATTTTTATTTTATTCTTTTTTTTAATTTATCTTCAAGAAGATAATGGTTCCTACTGACTACAATCGTACGGAGCCCTCGAGTTCTCATTTTTTAATATTTATTACAACTTTTAAGTTGTAGTGACGTATCATGTATGAAAGGGTGCTCAGTGGGCAGGTATGATTAAAAAGAAGGACAAGGGTTATGGATATTTATAGCTTTATAATATTATAAAATATTATATTGGTAATAAAAATAAGGAATTTTAAATTAATAGATAAACTCTAGTCTAAATAAAGTATAAACATTAATAATTTTTCCTTTTTAATTTATGTTTTTAAATTATATTATACAAATATTAAGTCAAATAATTTAATTCGAATTGTAATATCAAACTATTTATAAGTTTATGTATATCATTATTAGATATTCTATTGCTTTATAGTTGTTGAGCTAAATAGTTATATACTGAAAGTTCTTTAAATAAAAAAAAAGTCAATTTCAAAGTTAATTTATATTCATAAAAAATGCACATCGATAAAATAAATATTATTATTATTATTTTATTCTGTGAATTTTAATATAAAGATAATTAACACTTGTAAATATATAATAACAGTAGACAGCATAATTACTGAAACCAACAATAATAATATTCTACATCAAAAAATAAGTTTGTAGATAAAAAATTAATATTATCAGTTATAAGTATTATAACTTACTTATAATTTATTAATTTATTTTAATGAGGTTATCCGCAACCGCAAGAACATAATAAAATATCAGTTTTTTCTCGATTAAATGTTTATAGAGTCGTCGTGATTAGTTTTTTTTATTTAAATTACATTTAATATTTTAATAAATAAATAAAAAATTACCTGTCACAACATAATCAATAATCATACATAAATAAATAATATTTATTGTAATATGATATAGATAGATAAATATTAACGACGTATAATTGACGGCGGGAAATAAGTCTTAGATGATTATTTAGCACAATTTGCTCGTCGAAATCGTAATTCAACTTTTTACGGGAAATCATCATGTGAAATCTGCACCAAATTATTACATCATATAATATTTACACCTACTACGATATTATCAATGTGTTATGCACTAATAACATCCATATTACATAACATGATTCGACAAATACACAGACATACACATACACACATAACAACGTTACTATTGTTTCACATTGTGTGAGGAGGGGAAAAACTTAAAAAAAAACTCGAGAAACGCATGGCGAGAAAATACTAGCATGTATAAACGTAGGTACGTTCAAGGTATATATAGGCATTAAACTTATAATGGTTAAAATGTAATAAATATATATATATATATATATATATATATATACATGTATATGTAAGATTTTTTTTAAAACATTCCGTTACGTCACTACGTATTTATTTGAATATATAACGAAGCGTGTTTTGTGAAGCCGCAATTTTTTTTTTTTTACTCGTCGCGCGTATTTTTGTCAACGGAGCGGTGGCCGTGACGGACGTGCCACCACGCAGTGTGACTAAAAGCCATTATTTATTGTCAACGGACATAATAATATTATAACATAACGACAACGATGTCACATAATAATAATATCTCCGACCGAACAAATAGTTTCATTTGACGAAAATTTAAAAAAAAAAATCTATTAAGAATATATCATAATACAATATCGTATATAATATTTAAAAAACCCTTTAAAAAAATATATTTGAATACGAAAATGAATAAGTCAGTTTTTGCTTGAAATATTAAATTAAAACACTGTAATATTTCCCTGTATTATTTATTTAAGTAGTTAACCATCATCATATTTACGATAATTTATTTCAATACCTCAATATCCTAAACTCAACTCATATTTTATGATTATAAACTGTATAAATTAATGATAAGGATATACTATATTATTATCATGACGTATATACTGTGTAAATTAATTTAACATTTAGTTTACAATAATCTAATAGATCATATATATGTAAATTTAAAATATAATAATTAGCAAGTATTTAAACCTATTATAAGTAAAAATTTGAAAAAAATATTCAAAATTTTATTGAAAAAATATATAATAAATCGTTGAAAAATAACTTTTATTTTTCATGTAACTTGAAAACTTTAAAAGGTAGGCAAGTGGGTATCACTCTGCTGTATAGTAGAGATGAAGAGTAGGTTACTTTAATAGATGTGTTAAATTTGAATGCAATGAGGTATCTTTATATACGAAAAACGATTCTGAATGGAGATGATTTGTCAGTCAATGATAATTAGTAGGATATATTATATTATTACCTATATTTAAATTGTAATATATCGTTATTTTACGCAATTTTGTAAAAAATTAAATTTCATACGCTCATAAAACTTTTTCTATATTGACGCTGGCATTTTTTTTTACAGTTACTTGGATGAAAACTTATGGATGACCTTGTATTGGATTTTTTAACCTTAGGTATAAATCACAAAAATTTTATGAATTTTCAACTTCAAAATTCCTTGCAAATTTTCGCGATTTTGATATATTCGTAAACATTTGAACTGTTAGGATATTATGTTTAATATTTACAATATTTTTAATTTATTGTTGAACCTTTCGTTGTTTGTCCCACCATAATCTTCTTTTGTAATATAGTAAATTCTCCATGTGTATGGTAAAAATATTAATGAACATTAAATAAAGTGATTGTCATTTAAACCTAAAACTATTAATATGAATATCATGATTTAAAGACCAAATACAACCAAAATCTGTAATAAAAATATTCCAAGGACCAAACGTCCTAAGTCCAACTCCAGGATACCAAATATCTTATTTTAATATACATATATCGGGGACAAAACGTCTTTAAACTCAATTTTTTGACGTAGACGTTACGTTTGTTTACCATTATGTCTGAAGATTACTGTAGCTATGGAATTGCACGAAGTCTGTATTAAATAATTTTACAAATTAAGACTGTGAACGCACTTTTTAAATCGTTATTTGAATACCTATCAGTTTAATTTTTCCCATTTCAAGTACTACAGAGTATTTTATACAGTTATTTCTAAAAGCATTGTACATAATTCTACAGAAATGCACTGTCGTCTATAGATATTCATTTATTTTCAATTGTATCTAAAAATGGAATGAAATGAATTATGTGATTAGGATGTGGTTTGAAAATTCATAAAAACTATCCTTAAAAGTGGTCACCCAACACTATTTATTATTATATTTCATTTGAATCTATATAGAACGGTTATAAATGTATAAAATCAAGTAAAAAATGTAAAAAAAAAAATACGAGTATACTATTGTTAAAACCATATTATAAAACATGGCCTTCCCTTTGCTAAGAATGTTTATCTCAGTGAACCTAAGTAATAATAATTATTATAACTGTTAAAATTCTGATAAACGTATTTATATAATAGATATAAGATTATACGTATTTTGGATATTATTTATTAATTAACGACATACTCGTACTTAATATATTATATTTTATAACGTAAAAAAATGTTAATTTCAGTCTACAGTAATATTATGATTTATGATAGGTACTTGTATACACACTACAGATTACAAATTATATATTTTATACGTGTATGAATATGTATTATTTTGAATCGTAAAAGTAAATATAAATTTGAGATGGTTACATAGACAAATCATATGTTTGTATAAATTTCAGCTTATAAATTATATTTTGTAAAATATATTAACAGAATTCACTAACTATTCAAATATTTAAATTTAGAAACATGCGACTATTGTGGGTTATTCATTATTAACGTTAACCTTCAAAGATGGTAAATTTACATTCACAAGTAGTGTATGTACTATGTACTATGCGTATATTGTACATATATATTTAGTCAGTGGATTAGTAAATAATTTATGGTATACTATGATTTTACTAGACTAAAAATCAGAGACTTATTGGTAAATTGGCTACCTCACTGTTCACTCCGTGATAATTAATATTATTTAAGGATAAAAAAGCATTATATAAATATTTAATAGGTACACACTACACATACAGTCCACATACCTATTTATAAGAAAACTTATTTTATGTTTCACCGTTTCGCATAACTAATCGAATTTGTACTGGATAATCAAAAAAATAATATTAATAATTTAGCTAATAGAAATTGTGTGGTGCGCCGTACGCGATAGACTTCAGAAGTTTGTCAAAATACGTGATGGTGACATACATTTTAATCGCGGACGCAACCACCTACAATTACAGTAGTATCCATCATAAAATCATGTTCGTTTTTTTTTTTTTATATATATATTCTTTTTTGGCGCTCATATTCATATAATACACTATGCGATGTGTACATATTAGTATATTATAAGTTACAACAGTTAGTTAAACCGGGTGTGGCATAACAATATTATAATAATAATGACATGACCGTTAACATAGTATTATGGTGCATGTTTAATATTATGATTTAATTGAAACACGCGATAATATTTTTACCAGGAATACAGACGATAGATAAACATATATTATCATGTGTATTAAAAAAAATATATCTTTAAAACATGTGATTAACAGAGTAACGGATGTATACAAAATGTTATAAATTATAATGCTACAATTTTAACCAATTTTTTTTTTTTTCATGAATAATGAACGTCATTTTTGAAAAAGTTATATTATACTATTTTTATTATTATCATTTTTAATTTTTTCCTTTCTAAGTGATACCTAACATACGTTTTTAATTGAATACCCTAAAGCAGAATATTTCTCTAAGGATTTAAATTTAGTTATACTATCTTATGTGTCTAGGTATGTACCTATTTAAAGTATATATAAGTTGAGAAGTCGTATGGCACAGAAAACCAAGCAAAATATGTATGTACTATTATATACCCTTCTACTTTGGACAACTAAATTAAAAGCGTGTACCTAGCTGTCATTAAATTAAAAAACAACAATGATACAAATAATAAAAGTATACATTTTTTTCGAAAATGTTGTTCTATAATGATTTCAAATTGTGTAAAATAAATATTTTCAAAAGCGTAAATAATTTTTGGTATAATAGTGTTTACTGTTATAACTGTTAAAAGAATCATTCAACATATCGACTGCCAACTTTTAAAACCAATAATTGTAGTATGGACTATGGAAACCCCCATTATAATATTAATAAATAGTAATATTAAATCTATTTCTAAGGTATTATCGATTTTAACTAACTTGGATTAGGAGAAACTAGTCTATTTATTTTCCTGTATCGTAATTATGCAATATTGTCTTTGACGTTCAATAATTTTTCAAGTAGCTTTTTTACTAATATATAAGAATTAATTATTTGAAATGTTCATACGATTGCTACGTGATATATTTGTATCGGTTTATCTTGATTTTCTCTAGACATTTTGTTGTATTTCATTTTATTTTTCTTACTCCTATACTTATTGAATCAGCTTCACGAGAATGGCGAATTTAGAAAAAATACAATTTTTGTCAACATGATGTACATTATTTTCATATAAATTCTAAATTTTCGCACAACATTGTTTTATACAAGTCCTATAAAAAACATTTTAACCGTCATTTTTCAAATGCAGCTATTATTTTTATGTATAAATAATTATTTATTTATTATTAATTAACACACGTTAAGGCAATTTTATAAAATTAAATATATTAAAGGAACATACTTATTATTACAATTAAGTTTGATTGTGGAGAATTTCAGCTAATGTTTCTGTAAAAAATATTGTAAAACATACTCGGATAGTAAGTTTTGTGTACAAAATTTGAATCAATACTTCACAAAAATTATTTTTTATCTGAATAAAAAAGACGAAACCACTCTCAAAATGCTATTGATGTACTCAGGTACGTGCACGAGGGAGGTATTAAGGATTCAACTCCTCTTGAAAAATTATTAAGTTTGTTTTTATAGATTAAAAGTAGTTTTTGTATAAATCTACGTCTTGTTATATAGGTTTTAAAATGTACAACCTTAACCCTACCCCCAAGAAAAACAATCTTATATGACGTGCCTACTTAGTACTTACACTCATTGGGTTTGGCTATACTAAAATATATCTAATACGAATAATTATTAAAAAAAAATAAACATCGAAACCTATAGGTACATGTGTGTATAACATCGATTAAAACCGTTATTATTTTACTTATCGCAGTTATCGACTCATAAAAATAAATAATATTTTTAATAAAAGTGCATTTATAGTTAAAAACTAGCTTTATACATTTTTCACTTAATTCTTTAAAATATTAAATAATTTATGAATTTTATGATTTCTAATGAAATAATCAAAATTCCATAACGATAACAAATGCGGAATATATACTTTATAACCTATTTTCTCAAAATCAATAAATATTTTAGTAGTTATAATAATTATACGAGTATTGAGTACCTATTTAACCTCGATAAAATGCTTTAAAATACAGGTACAAAAACTTAATATAAATAGTCAAATAGTTCGATTTCAATTTGAAGTTATTCCTACGAGTATAAACTGCTCCAACAGTTTGCAAAGTAATACTTAATCTCATTTGTGTATGATTATAAATAGTGAGTATATTTTTAGTATATTTGTATACTGCTTTCTTTTTAAATACATGATTTAGGAAGTGTTACTAAATAGGTGAATAGATCATTTTTGTCCAAACGAGAAATTGAGGGGCCCAGCATGCCAATCACTTAGCTCTCAAATGAATGAAAATTAAATGTAATATTTAATGTTTAGGTACCTAATAATAAAATAAATATTATAAAATCATTAAATTAGTTTCAATTTTAGAATTATAACCTATTTATTAGTTAGGTATTGATCGAATTTTAGTTAATATAATGTATTTAATATTGTATGAGAATCAATACCATTCCTAATTAATTTCAACCTTAATTATTTCTTAAATAATTTTTAAGTCATAAACTCAATTGATAACAATTAATTAATATAATTTAACTTAAAATGAATAATAGGTGTAGATGATTTTTGTATTTAGTGTGCTTGGTGTAAAACAATAATTTCATAAAAATAATTTTAAAAATATGTATAATTAATTTAAAAACTTTTATTTTTGTTAATTTCTATTTAACCATCACCTTTACTGTTTTCAAATACAAACTGTTTTACATTTACATAACAAACTTAGTATATACTTATTAAGTAAGTATAACCTTGATAAAAATAAAAGAATTTTATTTTTTCAGATAAGTGATTTTAATTAAAAAAATGAACGTATTATTTTGTGTATTTTGGTGTACCCTTTGGTTGAGTACTTCAGCGTATAATAGTTCTATCATCGAACTTGTAGGCAATGGAGTACAACATTTAACATTTTTATCACATAAAAGTCAATATAACATAGTAAAAAATAAATGGTTTGAACAGGAACTTGATCATTTTAACATTACTGATACTAGGACGTGGAAACAGGTATTATTGTATTATAGGTTTTTTAATTGTATATTATGGTGAATTATATGTTATTTAGTGTTAAAATTATTCAGAAAATTGATAACTAATACAATTTTATTTTTTTAGAGGTATCATATGAATTTGAAATATTATAAAATGGGTGGTCCAGTATTTTTAATGGTGGGAGGAAGAGAAGAGATTTCACCAAGTTGGATGATTTCCGGAGCATGGATTGAATACGCTCAATTGTTTAATGCTGCATGTTTTCAATTGGAACATCGCTTCTATGGAATGAGCCATCCAACTGAGTGAGTGCAATAATGAGAGATAAGATTATATTATATTTTTTTTATACATATATTAAGTTAAGCAATTTATTTTTAATTGATATTATTGTACCATGTATCGTATGTAAGAACATTTATAACTAAGACCGCGATAAACTGATAACTAATTACAATTAATCATTTATCAAAACTAACAGGTTATAATACTATGATACAAACTTATAGTTATTATTTTTTTTTTTATAAAATTCTATTTAAAATGAATTTGCACCTAAGTCAATACTGCAAAATATTTTTATGCAATAAATGAATCATAAGTAAACACCTAATAAATTTACTTTAAGACCATATTTTCAAATTATTGAGATTTTTTGTACTACTTAAGAAATACTCTGTGGTGAATCACCACAAAATGTAATGCATATATTGAAATAAAAATAGTGTTAAGTTAATATTATTTCTTAACGCTATGTCCTATGTAAATTTGAATGTGGAAAAAAATCATGTAATATAATACAATTATTACAACTATACGCGTATTTTCCGCTAAAACTCGCTATAATAAGATAAAGTTATATAAAGTTAATAATCTTTATGGTACTAATATTTATCGTCGATAAATTTCGATAACGAAAAACTAGTAATGAATTGAGGATTTAATTTGTATACAACCTTGCTTCGCAATAGTGTGTGTTCCTGTTTCTTATAAAAATGTAAAAAGTGCAATCGTCTATTCGTAATATGTTGCGGAATTTGGAGAAAATATTTTTGCATTTGACAGCGGAATTATTTTTTGTAAGGTATGTGAGATTAAAGTCAAGTGTAAAACGGTATGCTATCATACAGTATCTGAAAACTAATAAAAACATCCATTTATTAATCGAAAAAATGAGAATAAATTAAAATGTCAACAATTATTTCCCAATATACCAGACAAATTCATGTTCACCAAAGATTTGTGCAGCACATTATTGCTAGCAAATATACCTTTGGAAAAATTGTGAAATAGACATGTCCGTTTGTTTTTTGAAAAATATTCAGGTAAAGATATGTCTTCGGTTTCGTTATTAAGAAAATTATACATTGACGAAAATGTTATGAAGATACAATGAACGAAATACGAAATAAAGTAATGGAAAGAAGATTTGGGTGTCAATCGATGAAACATCTGATACTACCGGACAATATATTGCAAATGTAGTTATTGGTACTTTAAAAGCTGATAGACCCGGAAAAATATTTTTACTTTCATGTAAAGTTTTAGAAAAAGCTAACAATTCCAAATTGTTTGATTAAGCATTGTTTTCTTTATGACCTAGTGGTATCAGTGACGGATTACACAATTTTTCGCCACAGGGCTGATTTTTTTCCTCCCCCTACCGCTACTTAACTAGTCTGTATAAAATATTTCAACTTTAACTGGATAGATCATCAAACTTTTGATTGCAGCTAGTTGTGACCTATGTGTATACTTTTTCTTAAACATTTTTTTTTTAAATAACTATCGGTAACTTATAATAAATGATAGAAATATACATTTATAAATTTATAAATATACAAATATTTTACTATAACCTCATACTAGATGCATTTTTTTCTGGCTTTTGTTGAAGCAAATTTGTCAATCACTTCATCTTTATCAAACTCGATGGTTTTAACGAGCTCTGATTCAATATGTTTTTCTTTTTAATAAACAATTGCAATATGTAATTGGACAAGTTTGTTACTTATTCAGTATTAGTAGTATTACAAATTCGTACACACATAAGTATATCTAATGCTATATTTTTGCTTCCGAAGGCACAGTTTTTCAAAATATAAATATTTATTAACAGATAATCGTGGTTAATTTACTATTGATAACATCAAAAAGCTCTAATTTTACAATGCAATGATTTTGATTTTTGAGTAATTTTTAAGCTTTGATAAATTTATAAAACAAATATTTGTAATTTTTATTTCATATTTGCATTTTTCTAATGTTTTTAAGGTCATTAACTTCCGAGCCCTAGTTATAATTAATTATTAAAAATATGTAGAAATAATTTTAGATAAAATGCTAAGTATTAAATCTATATCTCAGATATTTTCGGATAAATAATAACATATTAATAAGTTAATTTTAATTGATTCTTCGTTATTACTTTTTTTTTTTTGTATAATAATAATCATATGTTTCAGTAATTTAAATACTTCAAATTTAGTGTACCTGACAGTTGAACAAGTATTAGCTGACCTGGGAACATTTATAAATACCATTTCGATTAAAAAAAAAAAACTGCTGGATGATGCTAAATGGGTAGGATTTGGTTCATCATATTCGGCAAGTTTAGTTACCTGGTTAAGATTAAAATATCCTCATTTGGTACACGCCGCAGTTTCATCAAGTAGTCTACTAAAGGCGAAAATAAATTTTGAAGGTACGACATAATGCGTTGTTTAACATTTTTTTAATTCGCAAGCATATAAAATGGTTACGCGAGGGGACACATTTGGCCAAATTCATACTGCTAACAGTCAGATGGTGGTGTGTTTTAGTCATGACAGGATCAAAAAATCCACATAACGAAAAACTGATAATAACTGTAAATTATTATCAATTTGATTCCACTCTCCTCTAAGAAATTATTTTATGTAAATAAGCTATAATATTGGCCAACTGTGTTAAATTTTACAAGTGGTTTTACTCCTCTTTTACCCACTCGCAAGAGTTGTACTAAAAATGTTACAAATTTAATACAATATCGTCAATATCCTATTAAAGCAGAGATGGCAAATCCATTGCACTCGTGCTCGAGGTGGAACGCGGAAAGATTTTGAGGGAACGCAAAAAATTAAAATATTTTTACTATATATAATAGGTAAAAATATTTTGAGCATACGGCTTTTATCGGTCAATAACGATTATTCAATTTTATCTGTAGATAAAATAATAATATAATATAATATTGTGTTTAGTATGATATTTACGTTTATTGAAAGTAAGCTGCAAATTTATATATATATTTATATTATTATTATTTAATCTACAGACTAAATTATATAATATTTTTCATGGCACGCTCGAAAAAAAAAGGTTAGGTAATTTTTGGCATTTAGTGTTTAAAAGGTTTGCCACCCCTGTACTAATAAGGTATATTATAATAAGTTTTTCTTCTAGCAACTTTTGAAAATATTAAAAATACATAAGTTCAATTTTTTTTTATAAGCACTTTAAATGTTGACAAAATTAGAAAAATTAGAAAAATTTACAAAATTAATACATTTTTTATTTTTTATTGCTATGGCTATGAAAGTTCAATAAAGACACAACTTTTTATTGGAAAATCAAGTTCAAATTTCGACGAAATATTATTAACATTTTATTTTGTTCTAACTAAAAAATATTATTCATACTAACTCTCCACAATGAAATTTTTAAAATATTTAGATAACTTTAAACTATTTACCTATATTTTTTACCACTAACTATCCACACTGCAATTTTATATTAATATGTCGTAATTCAATAGGTACGACTTATAAGTTAAAAGCAGTTAGTAATATTATTATATTCGGCATATTATATTATATACGATTAGTTTTTAGTGAAATTTAGTTCAACTTGCCTTATTAGTTATTACTAATAGAAAAATGTATCTATCTTGTATTTCCTTAGAATATTTTATAGCTGTTCAAAAACAATTATCAGATTATGATCCAAAATGTGAATTCCATATTAGACAAGCAAATAAAATGATAAACGATCAACTAAAGACCGATTATGGAGCAAAATACATACAAAATAAATTCAAGTAGTTATTAAAATATTCACAATTATTTATTAACATTAAAATAGCATATACATACATGGTGAAATTATAAACGTCAATTGTAATCTATAATTTTAGTACATGTGCTCATCATTTACACAATTCTACAAAAAATGTACAACAATTGTTTAGAGACATGTCTAAATTCATTGGACTAATTGTGCAAGACAACGAAGATGACAGATATTATGATAAAATTATTGAAGAATCGACAGTAACATTAGTAACACTATGTGATATAATGTCAAATGAAACGTTGGGAACTACAGTAAATATTTTATTTTATTGATTCACTCTTCGTTCAAACGCTTTGCAGCTTCCACCAAAGCTCTTCAGCCATAAATTCTTATTTGCATCTTCAATTCTAGCTCAATTTATTAATCTCTTTAGGTCGTCTTTTGCTTGATTTTTCGATGACACGTCAAAATATCCCGGTAAAAATATCACCGACAAAATATCCTAAAAACAAAATATCCCGCGTAAATATTAATTCAAAATTTAAACCTTTTTATAAAAGTTACATAGATATTAATACAATATAATTATTATTAACGTTTATAAAATACAAACAAATTAATTAAAATATTTTAAAAATTTTTAAAATGATATGTTTTTTGTCAAAAAGTATTATTCTTATATTTTATTATAATTATTATAATACTAAGTTATGTGCTATTGCTTTTAAGTATTTATTGTTATTCGTTCTACTATATCCTCAATCATAATCCAGCCTCTGCACACCCTACACGACCAGCCCACTATAAACTTTTTGACCTCAACAAATCGTACAAATTTGGTACGTTATACTAACTATTCAAGTTTACATTTATTCTCCAATCATATATACACCTGTATTACAGTTTAACTTATAGAGTATAAACCCATATTATATATACTTATCTAATTTTATTTTTTTATGGGTCATATTTTTACTTGTCTCTACGAGCTTTGTTATAGTCCTTTATAATTCCGTTTTCGATTCTTACATATACCTGTGCTTAATATATTGCTCAACCTTCTTGCATATCTCTTATATCTTTTCCAAGAGCTAAGTTGAAGATTGGAGGAATAGCACGGTCCCTTGTCTCGACCCATATCTGACCACAAATTAGTAGTATTTTATTAATAAGCAATTTAGTTATAAATTTATAATAAAGTAGATATATTTATGATTATGAACAGTAATTATTAATATACGGATATATGTACCCAATAGGCATGTAAGAATGTATACATTTTATTTTTTATTGTTATTTATTAATACTTTATTTATTTTTCTAAAGTTATTTTTAATAAATAACTCTTTTTGAAGTCGAAATTTTAACTTCAAACGCGTATACAAGCGAATTATGAATATTTATTTTCAATAATAACTTATGAGAAACTTTGTCTTACATTTTCAATCTATTTGGCATAGAAAAATTATCAAAATAACTTGAAACATTTTAAATGTATATAACCTTATCTAATCATTTGTACCTCAGAGATACAAAATATTTCATATAGATATAGGTATACCTTTAACTCACAAAAGTACAAGCGAGATCCAATTTATTACCAAAAACCTCTCTCAATAACTTCATCCAATAAAAAAATACACGTCATTCAAAAACCAATACTTAAATTATCGTTCCATTCAGAATCTAAAAAAGTCAATCTGACAGTATGACTAATGGATGGCTGGTACCTATACTATCAATATTATATAATATAATCCCCGTATCGAGTATATTCTATATGCAATATGCATAATGATAATAACTAACAGTAAAATAATAATGTATCATATTGTATACATTTTTTAGATTGACAGATATGCAGCTGTAATCAAAAAATTCTTATCTATTTGTGGTACACAATGCTTATCAAACACATATGAATGGCGAGTTAGATATTTTGCAGAGTCATTTTGGAATAACACAGCAGTAAAATACGGGAGTTAGTACCAGACTTTTTGATCAAAATTAATATAATTTCTAATCGATTAATCAAAAATGTCGGTGATTTTGTAAACTGATCACTAATACAATTATCTACTAATTACTAAATATAGTCTATGGGTTGTTCACCATTCCTATTGCATAATGTAGCATCATAATTTTCATGTCCAATTTATACTATGGATAAGTAAAAATAATTAACTTACTAATAATATATAGATATTATGAATTTTGTCTATTAATAGATAACTATTTATATTTTATTTGTGTACTTCATTAAATTAAATTTATACTTTTGAGTTTTTGGTTTAGAAAAATAACCTATATAGTCTTTAAAATTAATTTAATTTAATTAATTATTAAAATGTTTATAAACAACAATTTATTATATAATGAAGACTAATACGAATTAATGTTTAATTAATCTATTGGCTATATTATATATTAATATTTTATTTTTACTACCTTATTTATTAAATCTTAGAATGACTTGGGTAGAAACATCATTGAAATAATAAAATAATACATTGAATTAAGTTATAAAAATTCACACAAATTTAGTTGTAAGTTAATAAAATATCTATAATTATCATAACTGACTTAGAAAATTAAAGATTATAAAAAAATTAGTTTCTCAATATACCAAATACCTATTTACATAATCATAACGAAATCCACATCAACTATGATCCAATTATTGTAATGTACATACATAACTATTACTTATATGAAAGTGATGATAAAATATAACTTAATAAAATTAAAATTCAATAATAATTGAATTTAAATAGGTATTTATTTATAAGCTTCAAACTCAAAAACTACTATAGTCCGTGAAACGAAAGCTGGCCGGTGACTCACGACACCCGCCTGGCACCTGCCATGTACCTGCCGTTAGCCATAGGTTCTCAAAACTGTACCATGCTGCTGTGATGTTTACACAATAGTCGCACGGCAATTAGTTATACATATTATTATATGATGACCACTGATTAGAAATTGCCACTAATCACGCCGGTCATCAGTCAATTTTCGTTACACGGACTATAGCCGCATACTCGCATGAAGCATTGCGTATTCGAAAGTGGGAATGGCCGCTATGGCGATAGAGTAAGAGTATAGGTACTTGACTGGTCATAGTCTAAACGTCTGCCGAGCGTACATATTATACGGTTTTTATTATTATTTTATTATTCTAATATAATTTTTGATGATTGGTTTTTCAAAAAAACAATATGACGATTTAAGGTAAAAAAAGTATAATAAAATATATTAATATCTATCTTAATTCAAATAATATAGGAACTTATTTTATCTGCTACTATCATGACCTATCATTGTATTACAATAAAAAAACTATTTTATCGTATTTCAGATCGTCAATGGTTATACCAAACCTGTACAGAGCTTGGCTTTTTTCAAACATCCAATCAGGATCATCACTTGTTTGGTAATACTGTATCACTGGAATACTTTACTGATTTATGCATCGATGTTTTTGGAAAATCGTGAGTTATTAAAAAAAAATCATATTTTGTTATCAGTATGAGGTATTAAGTAATAAGTATTTTTAGTATAGAGTTCACAATAAGTAAAATAGGAAATAACTGTGCATATACTGGAGCGTATTGTTTGTTCACTACTCACTAGGCTCCTGATTGTAGGTTGGCCCTAGTGACACGACCAAATTTTGCCAGGAATATTTTCAATTAAATAATTTATAGATAAGTAATTACATTATATTTATAACAGAAAACAAAACAATTTATGACATGTGTCACCGTCACGTATATGATATAATAACCATGAGTACAATACATATGTATATATATATATATAAATTATAATACTCATTACTCGTAAATTTATTGGTTCCCCCGAGTCTAATGACATACAAAATACAAATATGAATAATATGATAAAATATATTTACGAGGCGATGCAAAATATATTGACCCACTGCCGCATCCGCAAATAAGCCGGATAAATGAACCGATCTCGGTCACACGTTCAGACGACAGCGACAACAATTACGTAACGGCCTACATAGGCGCCTGGAGGTGGTAAGCTGGGGCATTCCCCCCAAGCTTTTTCAAAATATTTTTTTAATTGAATTTTTTAAGATAAGTTACTATTTAATATATAAAAAATTGTAAGTGGATATATGAATAATAGGTTACCATTATAAAAACATTAGATTAGATTATTTGTAGTCGATTGATAATTGTATACCTAGTAAAATTATAATATTTCTTCTCAAATTCTAACATTGCCCCCCCCCTCCTAGAACAATTTCTGCGGGCGCTTATGACGGCGTATTGTACGGGTCCAAAGGTCTGTAAGCGAAAGGGCTACGAGGAGAAGTCATATTATAAAACGGCACTGAAATATATATATATTTATACCGTGGTGGTATTCGAGCAAGTGACAAATGCAACGCACACTTAATCAATATAAAAGACACCGGCAGTGAATTAAAATCAACGATAGCGACAACGAAGGCGAAAGGTAACTATAACACTAAGCGCCTCCGACCGGCATACGTAAAGGTGCGAAAACTGGATAACCCGGAGCAATAACAGAAACACCAGGCATAAAGACCGTGGACGACGCGAGCACAGGTGTGCTTGTCGGCGGAAGCTGTTACCAGCATCTAATGCTCGTTGCACTATGGTCAGCTGATCCGTGGTTCGTTGTAGAAAATCATATTAAAAATTTGAACTTGAATGAAAAATCCAATAAACGAAAACAGTGACTTATTTCACTTTATGGTGGAAAGGTGATTGGCCTAATCTAGATGGGAATTCAGAGTGGGTTATGGAAACTCAACCTCTTTCAATTTTCTAAACAGTCGATAAAATTAATTTTTTCTTACAATACTTAATAATTGTCTAATTATTATTTTCATAAAAAACATATTATATATATAAAAAAATATTGAATCAAAAAAATTATATTTATTTATTTTATAAGATTAACAAGTAGATAGCCTAATAACAATTTATTATGTATTTGATATTACAATTTTACATTGTTGTATAAAAGAAAATACAAACTAATATATTAAAAACATACAATAAGTAAACCTAAAATGTACACATTAAATAAAATAGGATAAAAAAGGTTTCTAAGTTGCCAGACTCATGCAGCGAATAGTGGTTCATCATTTAGATCAGTGGTCGGCAACCTTTTTGGACTTCCAGGCCACATTCACGAATTAAAAAATTCGCGGGCCGAATAAAAATAAAAAATTTACATTCTTAAAATATTATTTACTATGAAAAAAATATATCGTCTAAAATTTTGATAATAATGAAATGAATAAAAACATTTTGTAGTTCTAAAATTTAAAGCAGGTCATATACAATAGCAACGCGAGCCAACCACTGATTTAGATAATTGTAGAATAAGAAACAAGAAGGAATGGTAAAAGAGGCTGTAGTGTACGCAAGAACTCTGAAATTAACATATTGAAGAGGAAGAAACAATCACTTACATCAATAATGAGATTCTGTTGAAGGATTATATTATAAGGAAGACGACAATCTGCTTGATATTAGTAATTTAAGTTTTAAAGAACTGGGTCATAGTCGTGAGGAGAGTTATCTACCCTATATTTAATTTGAACCAGGGAAAATTAGTTATTAATACTAAACACGTTCCATTTGCCAACGGACCACCATTGAATGAGAATTCAATACAACAAAAGGTAGCCAAAACCAAGCGTCTCCAGCATAGATACACTAGCTTCATAGTTCACAGAATCAAATGTCTTAGAAAAATCTGCGTAAATTAATTTCACTTGAGATCTACATTTAAAGGCGTTACAAATATATTTACAGAAAGTAACATTACAAGTTGTAGTAAAGCGCCCAGGTTGGAATTCATAATGTACATCAGTCAAAATTTAATTTGAAGAGAGCATAGGGCATAGGCTAAATACTCAAATGATTTCAATAATTGAGAAAGAATAAATATTGGTCGGTAGTAGTTCTTTACGTTTAAGTTAATACCAATTTTATTAAGATTTTGAAAATCCAAATTAAAGCAACCTAAAACTACCAATGAAGCATTATCTCATTCATCTTGATTTTATTCAAAAGTTTATTTTTTTTTTTATTTTATTTGGACACCTAAATACCTTATATTTAAATGTACAGGGTTTATGCCTGATTTTGCACATATTGTGATAATCTTTGATGTTTGAAGGTTCTTACCTTCTTAGTACCCTAAAATTTTAAATAGGGACTCCCAGTTTCTTAGTAGTTTTAGTTCAAAGTTTAAAAAACCTTATTATGTAATTATAATATCATACATATTTATACTTGACATTATTATTTTTTAGATTCAATTTGAATACATTAAGTAAGGCAGTAAATAAAACCAATATTATGTACGGTGGTTCCAAACCAAGAGTTAGTAGAATTGTTTTTGTAAGAGGGTCTATCGATCCATGGAATCCATTAGGCTTGTCATTTTTGCCAATAAATTCGTCTACAATTCTTATTGAAGGTAATATTTTGAAATATTTTAAATTAAGTAATGCTTATGATATGATCATATTTATGTTTTATCAGGAACATCTCATTGTGCAGACATAGATTCATATTCATCGGACCCATCACAGCTGTCGGAAGCCCGTGTAGACATTTTAATGTATTTAAAAAAATATTTGAGTGAAGAGGATTTTTCAATTGAACCAATATTGTTATAGGTGGAGAAAATTTAAATTAAAATAAATAGGACTTAAGATGATGACCACCCATTAAGTCCTTCATTCCCAAAACAAACTAATTTTTAATGCGCAACAAATAATATGACTACACCATTTTTATTTAGGCATGCAATGGTCCCTAACTCAACAATAACTAAACTAAACAAAACAATTAAGTAAATATTTTCTTAAAGACATTAAATCACTTATCTTATCTCATCTTATGATCTCTTTTCGTTTTTATAAGTATCTTTAACCGCTATTTGATGAACATTTTACAAAAGCCCAAAGTAGATATTAGGCTTATCAAAAAGCCACTACATATTCTCAGCACTAAATCTATTACTTTTGATAATATCTGGTCATTATTATCGGATACTAGCAATAAGGTAAATACGTACTACTCCAAGGTTATAGACATCAATAAAGCTATTTGTTCTACCGATGATATCAATTCCCTACAATATAATTTAGATCAATTTTATATATGGTGCTCATTAAATGGTATGTCTTTGAATACCTCTAATATCTCTATGTTCACATTTCATTCAAACGTTCCGAATCCCATAAAAATTTTCATTATTATATAAAAGATGTCTTGCTCCAATCTGTTAATCAAGTATAGGGTCTGGCTGGTATTATTCAGTCAAGACGATTTTTATCCTTTAAATTTTAATGCACAATAAATAAAATATATGAAAAAAGTCTTCGTGTCTCTAATACTCTACCTAAAAAAAATCCGTCACTCGTCTTCATAATTTAATTATACCACGGTTACTACAAAATCCATGATTTAGTTAATAAAAAATCTTTAATTTATATTATTATTTAAATTTGTTTTTAATAAGTGATAAAAACTCAGTCAAAATCTATATAGTAATTTTCGATTGTACAATTTTTTTATATACGTTGTTTAAATAACTCACTCATAATTGATTCTATAATTTTTGGTTTGACTCTAAAGCGTCGTAAGCTATTACATCGAGCAATATTACACCTATTTTAAGGTCAAAACCTCTTCGTAAGATTTCTAAACTAGTGCAACACGATTTTACTTTTAATATGTTGCTTTTTTCTTAGGTGAAAATAATAAAAAGTGCACAATCGTGTACATTCTATCTTCTCTACATGATGCCAACGCAGCTAAGCATAAAAAAAAATATTACGCTGTTATAAAAAATCTGTAATATATAATAATCAATGCTTGTGAATCGGAAAGGGTCACATAAAAACGAAATCACCCACAATAATACATTATTTAACAAGTCAAAGGGTACCTCGTACTTCGTAGTTGAATTATTCAAAAAACAAAAAAATCTTTATATTTAAAAAATAAACGGTAAGTGTTATAAATGTTATAATAACTTATATAAGACATAAAAACTTAATTTACTATAAAAGACAATTACTGTTGTTTTTGTTTATGTGAAATATTGGAGCGGTTTTTAAATTTAAACATACATTTTTGATTGTATTTTTTATTATTCGAATAACGTAAATGGTTAATAAAATACCTACACTTGTTGAAAATAAAAACTAATCGCAATATTATTTATATAATAATGTAGATATTAGATTAAAACTACTATTGTAAATAAATGTTTATAATTTATATTGGATAATAAAAAAATTAAAGTATGTTACTTAGTAATAATAAAGTTGAACATCGAAAAACGTCGTTTTTCTATTACGTTAATCGGGTACCTGCAACTACCGACGATGAAAATCATAAAAATACCTATTTATATAATTATACGTCATAATTATTACATGAATACCTTATCTAAAATTCAATTTGGTTAGTGCACCATACGATAATAATAAGTTGGGTAGGTAAAATAGGGGTTATTCTATACATAGATTATTATTTATTATAATTAACTCGTTAGTAACAGCTGCAAAAGTATTCATCAACATTCAACGAATACATATTTTCTGCCTGTTTGGGATGTCAAGTTATAAAACACACAATATGTAAGTATATAAATAAATTAACTATAAGATTGCCGCTCGCTCAGGATTCTTTTTTTTGAATGCTACATGCGTAATTCATTACTGTAAGATTTTTAAAAAGTGACACCGGCACAAATGGTCCGCTTCATTCAGGAAACTATACAGACATATTGTAGTTGTGTATAGGTATATCTATATTTTATATGTATATATAGCTGTAGTATACATAAATATATGCGTGCACGATCTCTTCGCCTAGGCAACATTTGTCTTTACAGATCTATTTTTATGAACATTTCAATAGATACGGTAAGTTATATAAACGTGTATCTATCTACACGGAGTTAATATGACATGATACATAGAGTAGTGCGTGCAGGCCGTGCAGCTAATTTTGGTATTGTGGCTCGGCACGACGTCTTTAACTAAATAAAAATAAAATAAACAATTTTAAACTAAATTACTTAATTAATTTACTCTATCGAAAATTACTTAAAGAAAATTAATCGTAGGTCATCCGTCGTCGTTGAAATGATCTAATACTTCTATTTTCACACATTTCGGGACTTGTTTGCATTGCGAATAGTAAAAATGTACGTATGGACTTTTTTTTATGTCTCCGGTCTAACAGATAAATAATTAATACCTACAACCTACGACTGTCATAGACCACACGCATGATTACTAATGTCTTGTTGAATCTTTCCTGTCACTTGTCACTTATGATCGTTAGTGCGTTTTTCTATGGGCATCAAATCTTTTAAAATACTTCATTATTAAGAAGATAGTTATTGTACTATTTGTTTCCGCTATCTTATTTAAGCGTAACTTGACAGATTTTCGTTTAGAAAAATCAACCACGTGTTGTTAACTTTAATATTAAAGTGAATTGGTTCTACTATCGAACTGGTCAAATTATGTGTAAATGTGTATTGAGTAGCCCTGTGCGCTGAGGGGCGTAGACCGTTTGGGCGAATCGACTCAAAATATAGTCCGTTTGGGCGAGGGTTTAGTCAACTAAAACTACCGTTTGGGCGAATAGATATACTCGTATATACCGTTTGTGCAAAAATAATTCAATTAAAAATACCGTTTGAGCGGTATTAAAATGCTTATAATATACACTCAACAATCAATTAAACAAAATAGTATTTACAAATTTTCCAATATCAAGCATACTTCTAACAGAGTTAACTGTTTCTAACTTATTGCACTCACTTTCATCTTCATCGTGATTATTAAAACTTAACATTTTTAAACTGTCAATTTTTCGCTTGTTTTTTATTTTGACTCAGTAGAAATCCAAGATGATAAAATGGAGTATTTATTAATTTTTAAAAAATAATTTGCTTTTCACATGCGTAGGTATTTAAATGAAAAATGTACGAACTTGTAATGCGACAAAGCAACTATACTCTGTCCAGTGAGAGATCGCCGATTCTGCGTAACCCCCCGGGTCACCATGCTTTCAAAAGTGGTTCGCTTAGTTTGGGAATGCGCAGAAAAACTGATTTTGGTCGATCTACGGCGCGTTTTCTCGCTAGACAGAGTATATACACCAAAAAAACAAACGTCGTGTGTATGATTGAATGCGTTCCGTGATTACTGACAATGGCGTAAATAAAATCCATTATTATACGGCTCTACTGGCCATCGTTTATCAAAATAATTAAGATTAAATAGATACCGTAGGTATTATGTGCATTGTGCGTTATACATTAGGTTTCACGAAAGTACGTTAAGATTAGGTATCGTTTATCAAACACAATATAAATATAAATTATACCATTTTATTTACTTGTGTCTTGTCAACACAGTGACACATGTACGAATTGTATGGTGTACAAGTTTCAAATATAATAATCATTTAAAACTATTCAATCTTATTTCAAGAAATTCAGGGAGAGGGGGTTTGAACCCTGAACCCCTCCTGGCTACACCCTTGGTTGTATGTGATTAATTTGCTGATAAAATAATATATAATTATTACCTATTTTAAATTTTTTTCAGCATTAACATAGATATTAGAGATAAGTATTTTATTATTATTTATTACTATAGGGTTGTAAATTAATAGAAAATATAAATTATTTTTCTATTACATTTCTTTGCAGTATTTGAGTTACTAATTAATTAATTAATATACCTACGTGCCGATTTGAAAAATAATTTAAAAAATATATATTTTTTATTAAATGGTTTTTATAATAATTTATACACCAAAGATAAGTATTATGGAAATAGTATGAAGTGCAGAACAACGATCGTAGTCAGTGATTGTATCTAATGCTGCAGTATACGTTAGTGAGTGATAGTTGTGATATCGATGGTACTCTTACAGAAGTTATAATTAATAAGTTGTACGTCGACCGTCACTTTATATATATTATATAATGGTTAAGTCACCACTATAGTAACTAGTACACGGCGCACTGATAAACTCTTTAATCTTTTTAATATGCTTATACAGTTATACGTTATACAAGTCGTAGGAGGCCAGCCTGAAGCCCTGAACTATGAAACCCGCCCAGCCTAAACAATACTGTTTTGTAAATCCATCATAATCGTATGTGTACCTATACTAAACTTATCATATATGATTGATATCCCGTCTCCAAACGCAAAGTTGTAATACTTATAGGACTTAAGGAAAGTACAACTAGTTTTAGATAATGAATATACGCATTATATTTTAACAATTATTTAAAAAAAAAAATTCTCAATTTAAGTAATTCTGTAAAATTATATGCTTTTAAACATAAATGCATGATGTACACGTATTGATTACTGCAGGGAATGATTAAAACTTGGATGGTCCAAGGTCTGACAGTAAAGCAAACTGAATAATAAAATGTTTATATCGTAGGTTTTTGGATAATTTTAAACGATTAATCCTCTAAAAGTGGGTCTAGGACTTTTCGGCGCTGCCATTTCGGCGCTGCCGTTTCGACGCTGCCGTATCGGCGATAGATATTTTCGGCGCTGCCGTTTCGGCGACGCCGATTCGGCGATAATGACAAAATACATGTTATAATGAAAATAAAGTATAAGAATAAAAAAATAAAAAAATTTACTATAAAATTGCATTTAAATTATATTTATTATAATAACTAAAAAATTGGAAAAAAAATTTTATATTTTATTTTTATAGTATTGTTACTTTTGTATTTATTAGTTGTTTAGTTCTGGACGTACTAATTGGCCACTATTACTACTAGCTATGATAAAATTGTTATCGAAGATAACTTGTACCTATGTATGTATGTATGGTGTAATAATAATATAAATAATAATAAAGGATAGTAAAAAGGTATATAACGGCAATAATTTGAACGGAAAGGCCTATAGTAAAATGTAGCTATGATAAAATTGTTATTGACGATAACAGCGTTCATACCGTCTACGTCTCATTCTAAACTATAAGTTTTAACACTGATGTGTGAAGTGTATAACAGTGTGTAGTATAGTGTGTATATCTAAATAACTGACTATAATTTATATGTGTATTATTTTGTACTAAAATCCCAATTCGAATTATTACTATATACTATTATTATACTATTTTTATAGCCATGAATGTCGTTGAATTTGAATTTTATAAATTTAGTACTTATTAAAATAACTTAATATTTTTTTTTATTACACATAATATTGTACTAAAAGAAATTTTCACTATAACATGTATTTTGTCATTATCGCCGAATCGGCGTCGCCGAAACGGCAGCGCCGAAAATATCTATCGCCGATACGGCAGCGTCGAAACGGCAGCGCCGAAATGGCAGCGCCGAAAAGTCCCATTCCCTCTAAAAGTTGTACCCAATTTCTGACTATGAGCAACATACTTATTTAATTTTGCCGGTCGATTTATGAAAAGATAAATGCATTAAAATTTGAGAAAAAAATTGCACATTACATTACGTGATATGAACGTGCTACGTGCATTTCTATATATAATATATTATATATATTTATATATTTATACATGACGATATACTAACACGTGATTTGCAAATATTTAGCTGGTACAAGCTATATTTATACATATGTATGTGTGTGTGTGTGTGTGTAATGAATACCAGTTACGTAAATAATATGTATAATACACCTATATAGTAACTTAAGTGAGTGGTATATTCATTAATAAACCGTCGCGTACGTGTCTAAAGGCTATTTATTTTCGTGTGCTTGTTTGAGACGAGACCTGCAGCAACAGATGAACGACGCTGTAACAAAACAGAAAGACGGCGAAAAAAAAAATAAATAAATGACTAGCTACGAAATAATAATCTTATCCAAAAATAAAATAGAAAAATACATGATTATAATGCTATTCTAACTCTCAACAATCCTCGCCGACAACTTGAAAAATATAGATACTGCAGCTCTGTATATAGTGATATACAGTGTATATAGTGATTCATTATACATATTATATGAATGGACGTAACTAAGGAAGCTTGGTGGAAACTTATAACACCTCTTCCCTAACAACCGTAACATTCAAACCAGGTTCTCACAAAAAAAAAACTTTATCTCACGTTGAATGTAGTTAATAATTATATAAATTATGTGTATAATATATTATCTATACTGTCCTTCTTAGCTAATAGGCACTAGGCAGTAAGCAACAATGTAGGTAGTAGTTTTGAGAAAAGTAACTCTTCCTGAATCATTTTGTTATTCTTTTTATCACATTATCAAAATAAAATAATAAATTAATGATTTTCAAATAACGTTTCCTGTAGAATCCAATACCTAACACTAGTAACATTCAAACCCAGCAAACACTGTATTGTATATTAGACGTCTAATATACCAATCCATCATAGACTTAGGATGTGCATGTGATGTAAATGTAGATGTCTATGATGAGTCTAAGGATAGTCTATATGTGCGATGCGCCACTTTTTTAGTCTATTTGAAGATCTAATTAAAGTATCTATCATATATATGTAGTAGATCAAATTCAACTCCTTTAAAACATCTATCCATAAACATTAATTAACATTTTAAGTAGACCTAGCATAATTGGTAAGTATAAAATAGTGATCCTACTTAAAACCATATGCCCAAAAAATACTCCATATTGTATAAATATATGATTGTTTTTAGTTATTTTATATAGAACAAAAAAAAAATATATAATTTAAATAAAACATACATTTTAGTCAATTTGTTAACATATATTTTATAAATACAATAATACTAATTTGCATTAAGCTTAGAATATAAATAATTTAATATTGAATCACACAATTAGGAACCTTGTAAAATAATGTGGGTGATCATCCTATCAAATAATATATATTTCTATACATTATAAAATTTGTAATCATAATTACGTTCATTAAGAATAAATAATATAAATAGTTATCGTTAAATGCATCCTGTTACTATAAATAGTTCAGCAGTAGTCATGTCAGCATAAAAAAAAAATTATAATAATAATGTAAAAATAATGTAATAACGCAAAAATAAAATAAATTAAAAATAAAGCTATAAGAAGTTTCTGTGTAATAATTGGGTGGTTATGAAACCTAAACGCGTGCGTGTATGATAAATCTTAACTGACAAATACAAGGGACACAAACCTTGAATAAATGTCGAATCTATGGAACCTTTTCCCTACACTTACAAGTGCTGGAGAATATAGTTACCTATTAGATGTAAATATTAAAAATTATTTAAATTTACGCTATTTCCTTCCTCCTGATGGTCGGAGGGCTCTCGAAATCGTGATTCGAGAATATGATCAAGTACCGGTCGCAGTAATAAAATGTATAAAAGCAGATTATACAAATTAACGCAAATACAATTATGCTCATGCACCTTGCCTTATTCGCTGTTGAATTCGTTAAACTTTAGTTGTCTTAATAAAATTAGAAGGTGTTAATTACATGGATCCAAATAAAAAATAACACTCAATTAGTATTAGAAAGTATAGAAGTATTACGTTGAAATGAAAATGGTCCAGTTGTCGCTCGCAGTCTCCGGTGTGGTGGGTATATCTGCTGCTCGTACTCTCTTGAAAGGGATTTTACTAAAAAAGTTGGTGCTCATGCACTCTTAAGAGAGATGTTATTAAAATGACTGGTGCTCCTGCACTCTTGAGAGAGACGTTACCCAAAAGGGTGGTGCGCGTGCACTGATGAGAGAAGACGACGTGGTCCAGCTTGCCAATGTCGCAGAGGGCTCCGCGTCTTTAGAGAAATCGGCTTTCTCCCCGACAACGGAGATGCTCATTGGGCCACCCCTTGTCACTGGCGGCACATGAAATAGATCACACGCTTTACGCCATATTGTCAAAATTACGTGTCAGTTCCTACGTCACCAAACAATGTAAATCGTTTCCTTCATCAGTAATTAATGGGGATTATTAGATTTTATTAACCGTTATCTGCGTGCGACAACTTTACTGTTATTTATTTAATAGAATAATTAAATAATATACAATTATGAGATGTGAACATATCATTATAATAATGACAATAATATTATGACTATGGTTAAATTGCCGTTTACTTATTCTTTTGTTTAAGAGTCTGGTGAATATTTTATTTGAAATTCTTATCGAAGCTAATCTTAACCAATTTTTAATTTTTGTTTTAACATCATGCTCTGTTGCATCGGTGTGGAAATTTAAAACAACATCCAATAGTTAAGAATAATATACAAAAAATAATTGTTGTGTAAGACATTAGGTAATGTATATAAATGATTACAGAAAGAAAAGCAGTACCTATATGCCTATTAAAACATGTTACGTCTACAATATTGGAAGATTGAATTAATAGTAATACCCACAATGTTAAGGGGCCGCTACACTAGCATTTGTTTTCTTTGTCTATCTCCCACATAATATAGGAACAAAGATACTTCGCATTTCCTCGACGACGATTCTCTGGTTTAGTTTAGGACAAAAGCACCTTTTATATATTTTATAAAGAAGAGTATTTCCTGTACATTGACCGGATAAATTTTTATATAATTTTTTTTTATTATTATAATGTATGATATAATATGACAGTGTGATAGGGCATACAGCTATACATTTTTATTAATACTAAACGAAAATAGCCACGTATAACCGTATAAAGTCAATACTAAGCAAAATTATCGTATAGTGTGGTCACTGGTAAGTTACAGAAACATATGTTTGATAGGCTTATGAGTGATTATTTTTTATATATATAATATTAGATTCTGAACGGAGTGAAGAATGTATTGATTTTACAATGATATATGTTTTTTTTAATTTTTGTGTCTGTCATCACGTTTTGGAGTAGTAATAATACTTTGATTTTTGACTTTAACTCTTCTTTGAAAAATAAATTTAATTTAGTTGGTATTTGGTCAAAAATAAAAATTTTCAGTAGTTTTCAAAAACGCCAGGAAAAACCCTGGAAAAGTAACGGAAAAACGGGAATTTTTACGCATAATCAGTTTTTGACAAAATCGTTTTTTTTTATTTAGCTGTAACTCAAAAACGAATCATTTTAAATACTTGAAATATTTATCAAATGTTTATATTGTTTATAATGTTTAAATTTTCAAAATATTTTGACCTTTTTAAAATGCCAAAAAATTTGGCAATCCAAAATTTTTTTAAAATTTCCTAACCTAAGGTTTATTAAATGTTGTACTTATCATAGTAACAAAATAATTGAAAATCATTAGTTACAATTTTTGTTTATAAGCATTTAAAGATCAAATGTTAACGAAATATGTCAAAATCGCGAAAATTTGCAAGGAATTTTCAAGAGTTTTGAGTCTTTATTATAGAGTTATTGGGGAGTATTATGGATTTTAACTATTTTTAAACATTTTTACGTCTGTATTATGGAGTTTTAACGAGTATTGAGACTTTTTTTATAGAGATATTGAGATATTTTAAGGATATTAAAAAATTCTATGAATTTTCAGACATTTAACGATTTTTAACTCCATAAAAAAGTCTTAAAAGTCGTTAATTATAGATAAAATTCATTAAAATCAATAACTCTTCAATACCTAAATAAAAAAGTCTCAAAATGCATTGAAAATCATAAAAATCCCTTAATTATCTTCAATAAATCCATAATACAGCAGTGAAAATCGTTAAAAATATAAAAAAATCAGAAAAAATTCTTTAAAAATCCATAAAACTATACAAAACCTACACAACAGTCTCAAAACTCATTAAAACTTAATTAAACTTCCATAAACTTCATCAATAATTCCATTATATCACTAAATCGTTAAAAATCTGAATAAATCCAAAAAATTCTCTAAAAACCCTCAAGAATCCTCAATAATTCAATTATACAGCATTGAAAATTATTAAAACTCTAAAAAACACGTGGAATTCGATAATAACCCATGAAACTTCTTAATATCTCCAAAGCAAAGTCTCAATACTCATAAAAAAATCCATAGAATTCTCTAAAAATTCTCAAAACTCCTCAATTATTCAATCATTCAGCAGTGAAAATTATTAAAACTCTGAAAACCCCCTGGAATTCTTAATTAATCCTTGAAACTTCTTTATACCTCCATACCAAAGTCTCAATATTCATTAAAATTCCAATAAACTCCATAATACTACACAATTCCTCCAAAGCAAAGTCTCAATACTCATTAAAAATCCATAGAATTCTCTAAAACTTCTCAAAACTCTTCAATTATTCAATCATTCAGCAGTGAAAATTATTAAAACTCTGAAAAACCCCGTGGAATTCTTTAATAATCCTTGAAACTACTTAATACCTCCATACCAAAGTCTCAATATTCATTAAAATTCCGTTAAACTCCATCATACTACACAAATCCTCCAAAGCAAAATCTCAATACTCATTAAAAATCCATTGAATTCTTTAAAATCCCTCAAAACTCCTCAATAATTCCATTTTAAAGCAGTGAAAATTATTAAAACTCTGAAAAAACACGTGGAATTCGTTAATAACCCATGAATCTTCTTAATACCTCCAAAGCAAAGTGTCAATATTCATTAAAATTTCGTTAAAATCCATCATACTACACAAATCCTCCAAAGCAAAGTCTAAATACTCATTAAAAATCCATTGAACTCTTTAAAATCCCTCAAAACTCTTCAATAATTCCATTATAAAGCAGTGAAAATTATTAAAACTCTGAAAAAAACACGTGGAATTCGTTAATAATCTTTTAAACTTCTTAATACCTCCAAAGCAAAGTGTCAATATTCATTAAAAGTCCGTTAAACTCCATCATACTACACAAATCCTCCAAAGCAAAGTCTCAATACTCATTAACAATCCATTGAATTCTTTAAAATCCCTCAAAACGCCTCAATAATTCCATTATAAAGCAGTGAAAACTATTAAAACTCTGAAAACCCCCTGGAATTCTTTAATAAT
The DNA here is from genome assembly GCF_020882245.1 of Rhopalosiphum padi. Taxonomy (NCBI): domain Eukaryota; kingdom Metazoa; phylum Arthropoda; class Insecta; order Hemiptera; family Aphididae; genus Rhopalosiphum; species Rhopalosiphum padi. The sequence goes on along the minus strand of NC_083598.1, from coordinate 518,458 downwards.
CCTTGAAACTTCTTAATACCTCCAAAGCAAAGTGTCAATATTCATTAAAATTTCGTTAAACTTTATAATACTACACAATTCCTCCAAAGCAAAGTCTCAATACTCATTAAAAATCCATAGAATTCTCTAAAATTTCTCAAAACTCTTCAATTATTCAATCATTCAGCAGTGAAAATTATCAAAACTCTGAAAAACCCCGTGGAATTCTTTAATAATCCTTGAAACTACTTAATACCTCCATACCAAAGTCTCAATATGCATTAAAATTCCGTTAAACTCCATCATACTACACAAATCCTCCAAAGCAAAATCTCAATACTCATTAAAAATCCATTGAATTCTTTAAAATCCCTCATAACTCCTCAATAATTCCATTATAAAGCAGTGAAAATTATTAAAACTCTTAAAAAACACGTGGAATTCGTTAATAATCTTTTAAACTTCTTAATACCTCCATACCAAAGTCTCAATATTCATTAAAAGTCCGTTAAACTCCATCATACTACACAAATTCTCCAAAGCAAAGTCTCAATACTCATTAACAATCCATTGAATTCTTTAAAATCCCTCAAAACGCCTCAATAATTCCATTATAAAGCAGTGACAACTATTAAAACTCTGAAAACCCCCTGGAATTCTTTAATAATCCTTGAAACTTCTTAATACCTCCATACCAAAGTCTCAATACTCATTAAAAATCCATTGATTTCTTTAAAATCCCTCAAAACTCCTCAATAATTCCATTATAAAGCAGTGAAAATTATTAAAACTCTGAAAAAACACGTGGAATTCGTTAATAACCCATGAAACTTCTTAAATCCTCCAAAGCAAAGTCTCAATATTCATTAAAATTCCGGTAAACTCCATCATACTACACAAATCCTCCAAAGCAAAGTCTCAATACTCAATAAAAATCCATAGAATTCTCTAAAATCCCTCAAAACTCTTCAATAATACCATTATAAAGCAGTGAAAACTATTAAAACTCTGAAAAATCACGTGGAATTCGTTAATAACCCATGAAACTTCTTAATACCTCCAAAGCAAAGTCTCAATATTCATTAAAATTTCGTTAAACTCCATCATACTACAAAATTCCTCCAAAGCAAAGTCTAAATACTCATAAAAAAATCCATTGAATTCTTTAAAATCCCTCAAAACTCCTCAATAATTCCATTATAAAGCAGTGAAAATTATTAAAACTCTGAAAAAACACGTGGAATTCGTTAATAACCCATGAATCTTCTTAATACCTCCAAAGCAAAGTCTCAATATTCATTAAAATTTCGTTAAACTCCATCATACTACAAAATTCCTCCAAAGCAAAGTCTAAATACTCATAAAAAATCCATTGAATTCTTTAAAATCCCTCAAAACTCCTCAATAATTCCATTATAAAGCAGTGAAAATTATTAAAACTCTAAAACAAACACGTGGAATTCGTTAATAATCCATGAAACTTCTTAATACCTACAAAGCAAAGTCTCAATACTCATTAAAAATCCATTGAATTCTTTAAAATCCCTCAAAACTCCTCAATAATTCCATTATAAAGCAGTGAAAATTATTAAAACTCTGAAAAAACACGTGGAATTCGTTAATAACCCATGAATCTTCTTAATACCTCCAAAGCAAAGTGTCAATATTCATTAAAATTTCGTTAAACTCCATCATACTACACAAATCCTCCAAAGCAAAGTCTCAATACTCATTAAAAATCCATTGAACTCTTTAAAATCCCTCAAAACTCCTCAATAATTCCATTATAAAGCAGTGAAAATTATTAAAACTCTGAAAAAACACGTGGAATTCGTTAATAACCCATGAAACTTCTTAATACCTACAAAGCAAAGTCTCAATATTCATTAAAATTCCAATAAACTCCATCATACTACACAAATCCTCCAAAGCAAAGTCTCAATACTCATTAAAAATCCATTGAATTCTTTAAAATCCCTCAAAACTCCTCAATAATTCCATTATAAAGCAGTGAAAATTATTAAAACTCTGAAAAAACACGTGGAATTCGTTAATAACCCATGAATCTTCTTAATACCTCCAAAGCAAAGTCTCAATATTCATTAAAAGTCCGTTAAACTCCATCATACTACACAAATCCTCCAAAGCAAAGACTCAATACTCATTAAAAATCCATAGAATTCTCTAAAATCCCTCAAAACTCTTCAATAATACCATTATAAAGCAGTGAAAACTATTAAAACTCTGAAAAATCACGTGGAATTCGTTAATAACCCATGAAACTTCTTAATACCTCCAAAGCAAAGTCTCAATATTCATTAAAATTTCGTTAAACTCCATCATACTACAAAATTCCTCCAAAGCAAAGTCTAAATACTCATAAAAAATCCATTGAATTCTTTAAAATCCCTCAAAACTCCTCAATAATTCCATTATAAAGCAGTGAAAATTATTAAAACTCTGAAAAAACACGTGGAATTCGTTAATAACCCATGAATCTTCTTAATACCTCCAAAGCAAAGTGTCAATATTCATTAAAATTTCGTTAAACTCCATAATACTACACAATTCCTCCAAAGCAAAGTCTCAATACTCATTAAAAATCCATAGAATTCTCTAAAATTTCTCAAAACTCTTCAATTATTCAATCATTCAGCAGTGAAAATTATCAAAACTCTGAAAAACCCCGTGGAATTCTTTAATAATCCTTGAAACTACTTAATACCTCCATACCAAAGTCTCAATATGCATTAAAATTCCGTTAAAACTCCATCATACTACACAAATCCTCCAAAGCAAAATCTCAATACTCATTAAAAATCCATTGAATTCTTTAAAATCCCTCAAAACTCCTCAATAATTCCATTATAAAGCAGTGAAAATTATTAAAACTCTAAAACAAACACGTGGAATTCGTTAATAATCCATGAAACTTCTTAATACCTACAAAGCAAAGTCTCAATACTCATTAAAAATCCATTGAATTCTTTAAAATCCCTCAAAACTCCTCAATAATTCCATTATAAAGCAGTGAAAATTATTAAAACTCTGAAAAAAACACGTGGAATTCGTTAATAACCCATGAATCTTCTTAATACCTCCAAAGCAAAGTCTCAATATTCATTAAAAGTCCGTTAAACTCCATCATACTACACAAATCCTCCAAAGCAAAGACTCAATACTCATTAAAAATCCATATAATTCTCTAAAATCCCTCAAAACTCTTCAATAATACCATTATAAAGCAGTGAAAACTATTAAAACTCTGAAAAATCACGTGGAATTCGTTAATAACCCATGAAACTTCTTAATACCTCCAAAGCAAAGTCTCAATATTCATTAAAATTTCGTTAAACTCCATCATACTACAAAATTCCTCCAAAGCAAAGTCTAAATACTCATAAAAAATCCATTGAATTCTTTAAAATCCCTCAAAACTCCTCAATAATTCCATTATAAAGCAGTGAAAATTATTAAAACTCTGAAAAAACACGTGGAATTCGTTAATAACCCATGAATCTTCTTAATACCTCCAAAGCAAAGTGTCAATATTCATTAAAATTTCGTTAAACTCCATAATACTACACAATTCCTCCAAAGCAAAGTCTCAATACTCATTAAAAATCCATAGAATTCTCTAAAATTTCTCAAAACTCTTCAATTATTCAATCATTCAGCAGTGAAAATTATCAAAACTCTGAAAAACCCCGTGGAATTCTTTAATAATCCTTGAAACTACTTAATACCTCCATACCAAAGTCTCAATATGCATTAAAATTCCGTTAAACTCCATCATACTACACAAATCCTCCAAAGCAAAATCTCAATACTCATTAAAAATCCATTGAACTCTTTAAAATCCCTCAAAACTCCTCAATAATTCCATTATAAAGCAGTGAAAACTATTAAAACTCTGAAAACCCCCTGGAATTCTTTAATAATCCTTGAAACTTCTTAATACCTCCAAAGCAAAGTCTAAATACTCATAAAAAATCCATTGAATTCTTTAAAATCCCTCAAAACTCCTCAATAATTCCATTATAAAGCAGTGAAAATTATTAAAACTCTAAAACAAACACGTGGAATTCGTTAATAATCCATGAAACTTCTTAATACCTACAAAGCAAAGTCTCAATACTCATTAAAAATCCATTGAATTCTTTAAAATCCCTCAAAACTCCTCAATAATTCCATTTTAAAGCAGTGAAAATTATTAAAACTCTGAAAAAACACGTGGAATTCGTTAATAACCCATGAATCTTCTTAATACCTCCAAAGCAAAGTGTCAATATTCATTAAAATTTCGTTAAAATCCATCATACTACACAAATCCTCCAAAGCAAAGTCTAAATACTCATTAAAAATCCATTGAACTCTTTAAAATCCCTCAAAACTCTTCAATAATTCCATTATAAAGCAGTGAAAATTATTAAAACTCTGAAAAAAACACGTGGAATTCTTTAATAATCCTTGAAACTTCTTAATACCTCCAAAGCAAAGTCTAAATACTCATAAAAAAATCCATTGAATTCTTTAAAATCCCTCAAAACTCCTCAATAATTCCATTATAAAGCAGTGAAAATTATTAAAACTCTAAAACAAACACGTGGAATTCGTTAATAATCCATGAAACTTCTTAATACCTACAAAGCAAAGTCTCAATACTCATTAAAAATCCATTGAATTCTTTAAAATCCCTCAAAACTCCTCAATAATTCCATTATAAAGCAGTGAAAATTATTAAAACTCTGAAAACCCCCTGGAATTCTTTAATAATCCTTGAAACTTCTTAATACCTCCATACCAAAGTCTCAATACTCATTAAAAATCCATTGAATTCTTTAAAATCCCTCAAAACTCCTCAATAATTCCATTATAAAGCAGTGAAAATTATTAAAACTCTGAAAAAACACGTGGAATTCGTTAATAACCCATGAATCTTCTTAATACCTCCAAAGCAAAGTGTCAATATTCATTAAAATTTCGTTAAAATCCATCATACTACACAAATCCTCCAAAGCAAAGTCTCAATACTCAATAAAAATCCATAGAATTCTCTAAAATCCCTCAAAACTCTTCAATAATTCCATTATAAAGCAGTGAAAATTATTAAAACTATGAAAAACCCTGTGGAATTCTTTATTAATCCTTCAAACTACTTAATACCTCCATACCAAAGTCTCAATACTCATTAAAAATCCATTGAATTCTTTAAAATCCCTCAAAACTCCTCAATAATTCCATTATAAAGCAGTGAAAATTATTAAAACTCTGAAAAAAACACGTGGAATTCGTTAATAATCTTTTAAACTTCTTAATACCTCCATACCAAAGTCTCAATATTCATTAATAGTCCGTTAAACTCCATCATACTACACAAATTCTCCAAAGCAAAGTCTCAATACTCATTAACAATCCATTGAATTCTTTAAAATCCCTCAAAACGCCTCAATAATTCCATTATAAAGCAGTGAAAACTATTAAAACTCTGAAAACCCCCTGGAATTCTTTAATAATCCTTGAAACTTCTTAATACCTCCAAAGCAAAGTCTAAATACTCATAAAAAATCCATTGAATTCTTTAAAATCCCTCAAAACTCCTCAATAATTCCATTATAAAGCAGTGAAAATTATTAAAACTCTAAAACAAACACGTGGAATTCGTTAATAATCCATGAAACTTCTTAATACCTACAAAGCAAAGTCTCAATACTCATTAAAAATCCATTGAATTCTTTAAAATCCCTCAAAACTCCTCAATAATTCCATTATAAAGCAGTGAAAATTATTAAAACTCTGAAAACCCCCTGGAATTCTTTAATAATCCTTGAAACTTCTTAATACCTCCATACCAAAGTCTCAATACTCATTAAAAATCCATTGAATTCTTTAAAATCCCTCAAAACTCCTCAATAATTCCATTATAAAGCAGTGAAAATTATTAAAACTCTGAAAAAACACGTGGAATTCGTTAATAACCCATGAATCTTCTTAATACCTCCAAAGCAAAGTGTCAATATTCATTAAAATTTCGTTAAAATCCATCATACTACACAAATCCTCCAAAGCAAAGTCTCAATACTCAATAAAAATCCATAGAATTCTCTAAAATCCCTCAAAACTCCTCAATAATTCCATTATAAAGCAGTGAAAATTATTAAAACTCTGAAAAACCCCGTGGAATTCTTTAATAATCCTTGAAACTTCTTAAAACCTCCAAAGCAAAGTGTCAATATTCATTAAAATTCCAATAAACTCCATCATACTACACAAATCCTCCAAAGCAAAGTCTCAATACTCAATAAAAATCCATAGAATTCTCTAAAATCCCTCAAAACTCTTCAATAATTCCATTATAAAGCAGTGAAAATTATTAAAACTATGAAAAACCCTGTGGAATTCTTTATTAATCCTTGAAACTACTTAATACCTCCATACCAAAATCTCAATACTCATTAAAAATCCATTGAATTCTTTAAAATCCCTCAAAACTCCTCAATAATTCCATTATAAAGCAGTGAAAATTATTAAAACTCTTAAAAAACACGTGGAATTCGTTAATAATCTTTTAAACTTCTTAATACCTCCATACCAAAGTCTCAATATTCATTAAAAGTCCGTTAAACTCCATCATACTACACAAATTCTCCAAAGCAAAGTCTCAATACTCATTAACAATCCATTGAATTCTTTAAAATCCCTCAAAACGCCTCAATAATTCCATTATAAAGCAGTGAAAACTATTAAAACTCTGAAAACCCCCTGGAATTCTTTAATAATCCTTGAAACTTCTTAATACCTCCAAAGCAAAGTCTAAATACTCATAAAAAATCCATTGAATTCTTTAAAATCCCTCAAAACTCCTCAATAATTCCATTATAAAGCAGTGAAAATTATTAAAACTCTAAAACAAACACGTGGAATTCGTTAATAATCCATGAAACTTCTTAATACCTACAAAGCAAAGTCTCAATACTCATTAAAAATCCATTGAATTCTTTAAAATCCCTCAAAACTCCTCAATAATTCCATTATAAAGCAGTGAAAATTATTAAAACTCTGAAAAAACACGTGGAATTCGTTAATAACCCATGAATCTTCTTAATACCTCCAAAGCAAAGTGTCAATATTCATTAAAATTTCGTTAAACTCCATCATACTACACAAATCCTCCAAAGCAAAGTCTCAATACTCATTAAAAATCCATTGAACTCTTTAAAATCCCTCAAAACTCCTCAATAATTCCATTATAAAGCAGTGAAAATTATTAAAACTCTGAAAAAAAAACACGTGGAATTCGTTAATAACCCATGAAACTTCTTAATACCTCCAAAGCAAAGTCTCAATACTCAATAAAAATCCATAGAATTCTCTATAAATTCTCAAAACTCCTCAATAATTCCATTTTAAAGCAGTGAAAATTATTAAAACTGAAAAAACCCGTGGAATTCTTTAATAACCCATGAAACTTCTTAATACCTACAAAGCAAAGTCTCAATATTCATTAAAATTCCAATAAACTCCATCATACTACACAAATCCTCCAAAGCAAAGTCTCAATACTCATTAAAAATCCATTGAATTCTTTAATATCCCTCAAAACTCCTCAATAATTCCATTATAAAGCAGTGAAAATTATTAAAACTCTGAAAACCCCCTGGAATTCTTTAATAATCCTTGAAACTTCTTAATACCTCCATACCAAAGTCTCAATACTCATTAAAAATCCATTGAATTCTTTAAAATCCCTCAAAACTCCTCAATAATTCCATTATAAAGCAGTGAAAATTATTAAAACTCTGAAAAAACACGTGGAATTCGTTAATAACCCATGAAACTTCTTAATACCTCCAAAGCAAAGTCTCAATACTCAATAAAAATCCAATAAACTCCATCATACTACACAAATCCTCCAAAGCAAAGTCTCAATACTCATTAAAAATCCATTGAATTCTTTAAAATCCCTCAAAACTCCTCAATAATTCCATTATAAAGCAGTGAAAATTATTAAAACTCTGAAAACCCCCTGGAATTCTTTAATAATCCTTGAAACTTCTTAATACCTCCATACCAAAGTCTCAATACTCATTAAAAATCCATTGAATTCTTTAAAATCCCTCAAAACTCCTCAATAATTCCATTATAAAGCAGTGAAAATTATTAAAACTCTGAAAAAACACGTGGAATTCGTTAATAACCCATGAATCTTCTTAATACCTCCAAAGCAAAGTGTCAATATTCATTAAAATTTCGTTAAAATCCATCATACTACACAAATCCTCCAAAGCAAAGTCTCAATACTCAATAAAAATCCATAGAATTCTCTAAAATCCCTCAAAACTCTTCAATAATTCCATTATAAAGCAGTGAAAATTATTAAAACTATGAAAAACCCTGTGGAATTCTTTATTAATCCTTCAAACTACTTAATACCTCCATACCAAAGTCTCAATACTCATTAAAAATCCATTGAATTCTTTAAAATCCCTCAAAACTCCTCAATAATTCCATTATAAAGCAGTGAAAATTATTAAAACTCTGAAAAAAACACGTGGAATTCGTTAATAATCTTTTAAACTTCTTAATACCTCCATACCAAAGTCTCAATATTCATTAATAGTCCGTTAAACTCCATCATACTACACAAATTCTCCAAAGCAAAGTCTCAATACTCATTAACAATCCATTGAATTCTTTAAAATCCCTCAAAACGCCTCAATAATTCCATTATAAAGCAGTGAAAACTATTAAAACTCTGAAAACCCCCTGGAATTCTTTAATAATCCTTGAAACTTCTTAATACCTCCAAAGCAAAGTCTAAATACTCATAAAAAATCCATTGAATTCTTTAAAATCCCTCAAAACTCCTCAATAATTCCATTATAAAGCAGTGAAAATTATTAAAACTCTGAAAAAACACGTGGAATTCGTTAATAACCCATGAATCTTCTTAATACCTCCAAAGCAAAGTGTCAATATTCATTAAAATTTCGTTAAAATCCATCATACTACACAAATCCTCCAAAGCAAAGTCTCAATACTCAATAAAAATCCATAGAATTCTCTAAAATCCCTCAAAACTCCTCAATAATTCCATTATAAAGCAGTGAAAATTATTAAAACTCTGAAAAACCCCGTGGAATTCTTTAATAATCCTTGAAACTTCTTAAAACCTCCAAAGCAAAGTGTCAATATTCATTAAAATTCCAATAAACTCCATCATACTACACAAATCCTCCAAAGCAAAGTCTCAATACTCAATAAAAATCCATAGAATTCTCTAAAATCCCTCAAAACTCTTCAATAATTCCATTATAAAGCAGTGAAAATTATTAAAACTATGAAAAACCCTGTGGAATTCTTTATTAATCCTTGAAACTACTTAATACCTCCATACCAAAGTCTCAATACTCATTAAAAATCCATTGAATTCTTTAAAATCCCTCAAAACTCCTCAATAATTCCATTATAAAGCTGTGAAAATTATTAAAACTCTGAAAAAAACACGTGGAATTCGTTAATAATCTTTTAAACTTCTTAATACCTCCATACCAAAGTCTCAATATTCATTAAAAGTCCGTTAAACTCCATCATACTACACAAATTCTCCAAAGCAAAGTCTCAATACTCATTAACAATCCATTGAATTCTTTAAAATCCCTCAAAACGCCTCAATAATTCCATTATAAAGCAGTGAAAACTATTAAAACTCTGAAAACCCCCTGGAATTCTTTAATAATCCTTGAAACTTCTTAATACCTCCAAAGCAAAGTCTAAATACTCATAAAAAATCCATTGAATTCTTTAAAATCCCTCAAAACTCCTCAATAATTCCATTATAAAGCAGTGAAAATTATTAAAACTCTAAAACAAACACGTGGAATTCGTTAATAATCCATGAAACTTCTTAATACCTACAAAGCAAAGTCTCAATACTCATTAAAAATCCATTGAATTCTTTAAAATCCCTCAAAACTCCTCAATAATTCCATTTTAAAGCAGTGAAAATTATTAAAACTCTGAAAAACCACGTGGAATTCGTTAATAATCCATGAAACTTCTTAATACCTACAAAGCAAAGTCTCAATACTCATTAAAAATCCATTGAATTCTTTAAAATCCCTCAAAACTCCTCAATAATTCCATTATAAAGCAGTGAAAATTATTAAAACTCTGAAAAAACACGTGGAATTCGTTAATAACCCATGAATCTTCTTAATACCTCCAAAGCAAAGTGTCAATATTCATTAAAATTTCGTTAAAATCCATCATACTACACAAATCCTCCAAAGCAAAATCTCAATACTCATTAAAAATCCATTGAACTCTTTAAAATCCCTCAAAACTCCTCAATAATTCCATTATAAAGCAGTGAAAACTATTAAAACTCTGAAAACCCCCTGGAATTCTTTAATAATCCTTGAAACTTCTTAATACCTCCAAAGCAAAGTCTAAATACTCATAAAAAATCCATTGAATTCTTTAAAATCCCTCAAAACTCCTCAATAATTCCATTATAAAGCAGTGAAAATTATTAAAACTCTAAAACAAACACGTGGAATTCGTTAATAATCCATGAAACTTCTTAATACCTACAAAGCAAAGTCTCAATACTCATTAAAAATCCATTGAATTCTTTAAAATCCCTCAAAACTCCTCAATAATTCCATTTTAAAGCAGTGAAAATTATTAAAACTCTGAAAAAACACGTGGAATTCGTTAATAACCCATGAATCTTCTTAATACCTCCAAAGCAAAGTGTCAATATTCATTAAAATTTCGTTAAAATCCATCATACTACACAAATCCTCCAAAGCAAAGTCTAAATACTCATTAAAAATCCATTGAACTCTTTAAAATCCCTCAAAACTCTTCAATAATTCCATTATAAAGCAGTGAAAATTATTAAAACTCTGAAAAAAACACGTGGAATTCTTTTATAATCCTTGAAACTTCTTAATACCTCCAAAGCAAAGTCTAAATACTCATAAAAAATCCATTGAATTCTTTAAAATCCCTCAAAACTCCTCAATAATTCCATTATAAAGCAGTGAAAATTATTAAAACTCTAAAACAAACACGTGGAATTCGTTAATAATCCATGAAACTTCTTAATACCTACAAAGCAAAGTCTCAATACTCATTAAAAATCCATTGAATTCTTTAAAATCCCTCAAAACTCCTCAATAATTCCATTATAAAGCAGTGAAAATTATTAAAACTCTGAAAACCCCCTGGAATTCTTTAATAATCCTTGAAACTTCTTAATACCTCCATACCAAAGTCTCAATACTCATTAAAAATCCATTGAATTCTTTAAAATCCCTCAAAACTCCTCAATAATTCCATTATAAAGCAGTGAAAATTATTAAAACTCTGAAAAAACACGTGGAATTCGTTAATAACCCATGAATCTTCTTAATACCTCCAAAGCAAAGTGTCAATATTCATTAAAATTTCGTTAAAATCCATCATACTACACAAATCCTCCAAAGCAAAGTCTCAATACTCAATAAAAATCCATAGAATTCTCTAAAATCCCTCAAAACTCTTCAATAATTCCATTATAAAGCAGTGAAAATTATTAAAACTATGAAAAACCCTGTGGAATTCTTTATTAATCCTTCAAACTACTTAATACCTCCATACCAAAGTCTCAATACTCATTAAAAATCCATTGAATTCTTTAAAATCCCTCAAAACTCCTCAATAATTCCATTATAAAGCAGTGAAAATTATTAAAACTCTGAAAAAAACACGTGGAATTCGTTAATAATCTTTTAAACTTCTTAATACCTCCATACCAAAGTCTCAATATTCATTAATAGTCCGTTAAACTCCATCATACTACACAAATTCTCCAAAGCAAAGTCTCAATACTCATTAACAATCCATTGAATTCTTTAAAATCCCTCAAAACGCCTCAATAATTCCATTATAAAGCAGTGAAAACTATTAAAACTCTGAAAACCCCCTGGAATTCTTTAATAATCCTTGAAACTTCTTAATACCTCCAAAGCAAAGTCTAAATACTCATAAAAAATCCATTGAATTCTTTAAAATCCCTCAAAACTCCTCAATAATTCCATTATAAAGCAGTGAAAATTATTAAAACTCTAAAACAAACACGTGGAATTCGTTAATAATCCATGAAACTTCTTAATACCTACAAAGCAAAGTCTCAATACTCATTAAAAATCCATTGAATTCTTTAAAATCCCTCAAAACTCCTCAATAATTCCATTATAAAGCAGTGAAAATTATTAAAACTCTGAAAACCCCCTGGAATTCTTTAATAATCCTTGAAACTTCTTAATACCTCCATACCAAAGTCTCAATACTCATTAAAAATCCATTGAATTCTTTAAAATCCCTCAAAACTCCTCAATAATTCCATTATAAAGCAGTGAAAATTATTAAAACTCTGAAAAAACACGTGGAATTCGTTAATAACCCATGAATCTTCTTAATACCTCCAAAGCAAAGTGTCAATATTCATTAAAATTTCGTTAAAATCCATCATACTACACAAATCCTCCAAAGCAAAGTCTCAATACTCAATAAAAATCCATAGAATTCTCTAAAATCCCTCAAAACTCCTCAATAATTCCATTATAAAGCAGTGAAAATTATTAAAACTCTGAAAAACCCCGTGGAATTCTTTAATAATCCTTGAAACTTCTTAAAACCTCCAAAGCAAAGTGTCAATATTCATTAAAATTCCAATAAACTCCATCATACTACACAAATCCTCCAAAGCAAAGTCTCAATACTCAATAAAAATCCATAGAATTCTCTAAAATCCCTCAAAACTCTTCAATAATTCCATTATAAAGCAGTGAAAATTATTAAAACTATGAAAAACCCTGTGGAATTCTTTATTAATCCTTGAAACTACTTAATACCTCCATACCAAAATCTCAATACTCATTAAAAATCCATTGAATTCTTTAAAATCCCTCAAAACTCCTCAATAATTCCATTATAAAGCAGTGAAAATTATTAAAACTCTTAAAAAACACGTGGAATTCGTTAATAATCTTTTAAACTTCTTAATACCTCCATACCAAAGTCTCAATATTCATTAAAAGTCCGTTAAACTCCATCATACTACACAAATTCTCCAAAGCAAAGTCTCAATACTCATTAACAATCCATTGAATTCTTTAAAATCCCTCAAAACGCCTCAATAATTCCATTATAAAGCAGTGAAAACTATTAAAACTCTGAAAACCCCCTGGAATTCTTTAATAATCCTTGAAACTTCTTAATACCTCCAAAGCAAAGTCTAAATACTCATAAAAAATCCATTGAATTCTTTAAAATCCCTCAAAACTCCTCAATAATTCCATTATAAAGCAGTGAAAATTATTAAAACTCTAAAACAAACACGTGGAATTCGTTAATAATCCATGAAACTTCTTAATACCTACAAAGCAAAGTCTCAATACTCATTAAAAATCCATTGAATTCTTTAAAATCCCTCAAAACTCCTCAATAATTCCATTATAAAGCAGTGAAAATTATTAAAACTCTGAAAAAACACGTGGAATTCGTTAATAACCCATGAATCTTCTTAATACCTCCAAAGCAAAGTGTCAATATTCATTAAAATTTCGTTAAACTCCATCATACTACACAAATCCTCCAAAGCAAAGTCTCAATACTCATTAAAAATCCATTGAACTCTTTAAAATCCCTCAAAACTCCTCAATAATTCCATTATAAAGCAGTGAAAATTATTAAAACTCTGAAAAAAAACACGTGGAATTCGTTAATAACCCATGAAACTTCTTAATACCTCCAAAGCAAAGTCTCAATACTCAATAAAAATCCATAGAATTCTCTATAAATTCTCAAAACTCCTCAATAATTCCATTTTAAAGCAGTGAAAATTATTAAAACTGAAAAAACCCGTGGAATTCTTTAATAACCCATGAAACTTCTTAATACCTACAAAGCAAAGTCTCAATATTCATTAAAATTCCAATAAACTCCATCATACTACACAAATCCTCCAAAGCAAAGTCTCAATACTCATTAAAAATCCATTGAATTCTTTAATATCCCTCAAAACTCCTCAATAATTCCATTATAAAGCAGTGAAAATTATTAAAACTCTGAAAACCCCCTGGAATTCTTTAATAATCCTTGAAACTTCTTAATACCTCCATACCAAAGTCTCAATACTCATTAAAAATCCATTGAATTCTTTAAAATCCCTCAAAACTCCTCAATAATTCCATTATAAAGCAGTGAAAATTATTAAAACTCTGAAAAAACACGTGGAATTCGTTAATAACCCATGAAACTTCTTAATACCTCCAATGCAAAGTCTCAATACTCAATAAAAATCCAATAAACTCCATCATACTACACAAATCCTCCAAAGCAAAGTCTCAATACTCATTAAAAATCCATTGAATTCTTTAAAATCCCTCAAAACTCCTCAATAATTCCATTATAAAGCAGTGAAAATTATTAAAACTCTGAAAACCCCCTGGAATTCTTTAATAATCCTTGAAACTTCTTAATACCTCCATACCAAAGTCTCAATACTCATTAAAAATCCATTGAATTCTTTAAAATCCCTCAAAACTCCTCAATAATTCCATTATAAAGCAGTGAAAATTATTAAAACTCTGAAAAAAACACGTGGAATTCGTTAATAATCTTTTAAACTTCTTAATACCTCCATACCAAAGTCTCAATATTCATTAATAGTCCGTTAAACTCCATCATACTACACAAATTCTCCAAAGCAAAGTCTCAATACTCATTAACAATCCATTGAATTCTTTAAAATCCCTCAAAACGCCTCAATAATTCCATTATAAAGCAGTGAAAACTATTAAAACTCTGAAAACCCCCTGGAATTCTTTAATAATCCTTGAAACTTCTTAATACCTCCAAAGCAAAGTCTAAATACTCATAAAAAATCCATTGAATTCTTTAAAATCCCTCAAAACTCCTCAATAATTCCATTATAAAGCAGTGAAAATTATTAAAACTCTGAAAAAACACGTGGAATTCGTTAATAACCCATGAATCTTCTTAATACCTCCAAAGCAAAGTGTCAATATTCATTAAAATTTCGTTAAAATCCATCATACTACACAAATCCTCCAAAGCAAAGTCTCAATACTCAATAAAAATCCATAGAATTCTCTAAAATCCCTCAAAACTCCTCAATAATTCCATTATAAAGCAGTGAAAATTATTAAAACTCTGAAAAACCCCGTGGAATTCTTTAATAATCCTTGAAACTTCTTAAAACCTCCAAAGCAAAGTGTCAATATTCATTAAAATTCCAATAAACTCCATCATACTACACAAATCCTCCAAAGCAAAGTCTCAATACTCAATAAAAATCCATAGAATTCTCTAAAATCCCTCAAAACTCTTCAATAATTCCATTATAAAGCAGTGAAAATTATTAAAACTATGAAAAACCCTGTGGAATTCTTTATTAATCCTTGAAACTACTTAATACCTCCATACCAAAGTCTCAATACTCATTAAAAATCCATTGAATTCTTTAAAATCCCTCAAAACTCCTCAATAATTCCATTATAAAGCTGTGAAAATTATTAAAACTCTGAAAAAAAACACGTGGAATTCGTTAATAATCTTTTAAACTTCTTAATACCTCCATACCAAAGTCTCAATATTCATTAAAAGTCCGTTAAACTCCATCATACTACACAAATTCTCCAAAGCAAAGTCTCAATACTCATTAACAATCCATTGAATTCTTTAAAATCCCTCAAAACGCCTCAATAATTCCATTATAAAGCAGTGAAAACTATTAAAACTCTGAAAACCCCCTGGAATTCTTTAATAATCCTTGAAACTTCTTAATACCTCCAAAGCAAAGTCTAAATACTCATAAAAAATCCATTGAATTCTTTAAAATCCCTCAAAACTCCTCAATAATTCCATTATAAAGCAGTGAAAATTATTAAAACTCTAAAACAAACACGTGGAATTCGTTAATAATCCATGAAACTTCTTAATACCTACAAAGCAAAGTCTCAATACTCATTAAAAATCCATTGAATTCTTTAAAATCCCTCAAAACTCCTCAATAATTCCATTATAAAGCAGTGAAAATTATTAAAACTCTGAAAAAACACGTGGAATTCGTTAATAATCCATGAAACTTCTTAATACCTACAAAGCAAAGTCTCAATACTCATTAAAAATCCATTGAATTCTTTAAAATCCCTCAAAACTCCTCAATAATTCCATTATAAAGCAGTGAAAATTATTAAAACTCTGAAAAAACACGTGGAATTCGTTAATAACCCATGAATCTTCTTAATACCTCCAAAGCAAAGTGTCAATATTCATTAAAATTTCGTTAAAATCCATCATACTACACAAATCCTCCAAAGCAAAGTCTCAATACTCAATAAAAATCCATAGAATTCTCTAAAATCCCTCAAAACTCCTCAATAATTCCATTATAAAGCAGTGAAAATTATTAAAACTCTGAAAAACCCCGTGGAATTCTTTAATAATCCTTGAAACTTCTTAAAACCTCCAAAGCAAAGTGTCAATATTCATTAAAATTCCAATAAACTCCATCATACTACACAAATCCTCCAAAGCAAAGTCTCAATACTCAATAAAAATCCATAGAATTCTCTAAAATCCCTCAAAACTCTTCAATAATTCCATTATAAAGCAGTGAAAATTATTAAAACTATGAAAAACCCTGTGGAATTCTTTATTAATCCTTGAAACTACTTAATACCTCCATACCAAAGTCTCAATACTCATTAAAAATCCATTGAATTCTTTAAAATCCCTCAAAACTCCTCAATAATTCCATTATAAAGCAGTGAAAATTATTAAAACTCTGAAAAAAACACGTGGAATTCGTTAATAATCTTTTAAACTTCTTAATACCTCCATACCAAAGTCTCAATATTCATTAAAAGTCCGTTAAACTCCATCATACTACACAAATTCTCCAAAGCAAAGTCTCAATACTCATTAACAATCCATTGAATTCTTTAAAATCCCTCAAAACGCCTCAATAATTCCATTATAAAGCAGTGAAAACTATTAAAACTCTGAAAACCCCCTGGAATTCTTTAATAATCCTTGAAACTTCTTAATACCTCCAAAGCAAAGTCTAAATACTCATAAAAAATCCATTGAATTCTTTAAAATCCCTCAAAACTCCTCAATAATTCCATTATAAAGCAGTGAAAATTATTAAAACTCTAAAACAAACACGTGGAATTCGTTAATAATCCATGAAACTTCTTAATACCTACAAAGCAAAGTCTCAATACTCATTAAAAATCCATTGAATTCTTTAAAATCCCTCAAAACTCCTCAATAATTCCATTATAAAGCAGTGAAAATTATTAAAACTCTGAAAAAACACGTGGAATTCGTTAATAACCCATGAATCTTCTTAATACCTCCAAAGCAAAGTGTCAATATTCATTAAAATTTCGTTAAACTCCATCATACTACACAAATCCTCCAAAGCAAAGTCTCAATACTCATTAAAAATCCATTGAACTCTTTAAAATCCCTCAAAACTCCTCAATAATTCCATTATAAAGCAGTGAAAATTATTAAAACTCTGAAAAAAAACACGTGGAATTCGTTAATAACCCATGAAACTTCTTAATACCTCCAAAGCAAAGTCTCAATACTCTATAAAAATCCATAGAATTCTCTATAAATTCTCAAAACTCCTCAATAATTCCATTTTAAAGCAGTGAAAATTATTAAAACTGAAAAAACCCGTGGAATTCTTTAATAATCCTTGAAACTTCTTAATACCTCCATACCAAAGTCTCAATATTCATTAAAATTCCAATAAACTCCATCATACTACACAAATCCTCCAAAGCAAAGTCTCAATACTCATTAAAAATCCATTGAACTCTTTAAAATCCCTCAAAACTCCTCAATAATTCCATTATAAAGCAGTGAAAATTATTAAAACTCTAAAACAAACACGTGGAATTCGTTAATAATCCATGAAACTTCTTAATACCTACAAAGCAAAGTCTCAATACTCATTAAAAATCCATTGAATTCTTTAAAATCCCTCAAAACTCCTCAATAATTCCATTATAAAGCAGTGAAAATTATTAAAACTCTAAAACAAACACGTGGAATTCGTTAATAATCCATGAAACTTCTTAATACCTACAAAGCAAAGTCTCAATACTCATTAAAAATCCATTGAATTCTTTAAAATCCCTCAAAACTCCTCAATAATTCCATTATAAAGCAGTGAAAATTATTAAAACTCTGAAAAAACACGTGGAATTCGTTAATAACCCATGAATCTTCTTAATACCTCCAAAGCAAAGTGTCAATATTCATTAAAATTTCGTTAAACTCCATCATACTACACAAATCCTCCAAAGCAAAGTCTCAATACTCATTAAAAATCCATTGAACTCTTTAAAATCCCTCAAAACTCCTCAATAATTCCATTATAAAGCAGTGAAAATTATTAAAACTCTGAAAAAAAACACGTGGAATTCGTTAATAACCCATGAAACTTCTTAATACCTCCAAAGCAAAGTCTCAATACTCTATAAAAATCCATAGAATTCTCTATAAATTCTCAAAACTCCTCAATAATTCCATTTTAAAGCAGTGAAAATTATTAAAACTGAAAAAACCCGTGGAATTCTTTAATAACCCATGAAACTTCTTAATACCTACAAAGCAAAGTCTCAATATTCATTAAAATTCCAATAAACTCCATCATACTACACAAATCCTCCAAAGCAAAGTCTCAATACTCATTAAAAATCCATTGAATTCTTTAAAATCCCTCAAAACTCCTCAATAATTCCATTATAAAGCAGTGAAAATTATTAAAACTCTGAAAACCCCCTGGAATTCTTTAATAATCCTTGAAACTTCTTAATACCTCCATACCAAAGTCTCAATACTCATTAAAAATCCATTGAATTCTTTAAAATCCCTCAAAACTCCTCAATAATTCCATTATAAAGCAGTGAAAATTATTAAAACTCTGAAAAAACACGTGGAATTCGTTAATAACCCATGAAACTTCTTAATACCTCCAAAGCAAAGTCTCAATACTCAATAAAAATCCAATAAACTCCATCATACTACACAAATCCTCCAAAGCAAAGTCTCAATACTCATTAAAAATCCATTGAATTCTTTAAAATCCCTCAAAACTCCTCAATAATTCCATTATAAAGCAGTGAAAATTATTAAAACTCTGAAAACCCCCTGGAATTCTTTAATAATCCTTGAAACTTCTTAATACCTCCATACCAAAGTCTCAATACTCATTAAAAATCCATTGAATTCTTTAAAATCCCTCAAAACTCCTCAATAATTCCATTATAAAGCAGTGAAAAGGGGGACGGGGTGGTCGAGCGGTTTAATTCGTCGGCTGCGGCGCAGCCGGCTCCGGTTCGATCCTCGGCCACTGGGTGGCATTTTTCTCCGGGCAAGTCACGGTGTCCGGAGAACAAGTGCTGCCATCCCCCCACCCCGGGGCATGGCAGAAACCTACGGGTGCCCCATTAAAAATTCTGCCAAATACACTCACGTGTAACACCCCTACTGTTTCAACCCTACTGTACCAACCCTACCAACCTACAGGCTAATGACCTAAGTTGTCGAAGCCTTAAAATAAAAAAAAAAAAAAAAAAAAAAAGCAGTGAAAATTATTAAAACTCTGAAAAAACACGTGGAATTCGTTAATAACCCATGAATCTTCTTAATACCTCCAAAGCAAAGTGTCAATATTCATTAAAATTTCGTTAAAATCCATCATACTACACAAATCCTCCAAAGCAAAGTCTCAATACTCAATAAAAATCCATAGAATTCTCTAAAATCCCTCAAAACTCTTCAATAATTCCATTATAAAGCAGTGAAAATTATTAAAACTATGAAAAACCCTGTGGAATTCTTTATTAATCCTTCAAACTACTTAATACCTCCATACCAAAGTCTCAATACTCATTAAAAATCCATTGAATTCTTTAAAATCCCTCAAAACTCCTCAATAATTCCATTATAAAGCAGTGAAAATTATTAAAACTCTGAAAAAAACACGTGGAATTCGTTAATAATCTTTTAAACTTCTTAATACCTCCATACCAAAGTCTCAATATTCATTAATAGTCCGTTAAACTCCATCATACTACACAAATTCTCCAAAGCAAAGTCTCAATACTCATTAACAATCCATTGAATTCTTTAAAATCCCTCAAAACGCCTCAATAATTCCATTATAAAGCAGTGAAAACTATTAAAACTCTGAAAACCCCCTGGAATTCTTTAATAATCCTTGAAACTTCTTAATACCTCCAAAGCAAAGTCTAAATACTCATAAAAAATCCATTGAATTCTTTAAAATCCCTCAAAACTCCTCAATAATTCCATTATAAAGCAGTGAAAATTATTAAAACTCTAAAACAAACACGTGGAATTCGTTAATAATCCATGAAACTTCTTAATACCTACAAAGCAAAGTCTCAATACTCATTAAAAATCCATTGAATTCTTTAAAATCCCTCAAAACTCCTCAATAATTCCATTATAAAGCAGTGAAAATTATTAAAACTCTGAAAAAACACGTGGAATTCGTTAATAATCCATGAAACTTCTTAATACCTACAAAGCAAAGTCTCAATACTCATTAAAAATCCATTGAATTCTTTAAAATCCCTCAAAACTCCTCAATAATTCCATTATAAAGCAGTGAAAATTATTAAAACTCTGAAAAAACACGTGGAATTCGTTAATAACCCATGAATCTTCTTAATACCTCCAAAGCAAAGTGTCAATATTCATTAAAATTTCGTTAAAATCCATCATACTACACAAATCCTCCAAAGCAAAGTCTCAATACTCAATAAAAATCCATAGAATTCTCTAAAATCCCTCAAAACTCCTCAATAATTCCATTATAAAGCAGTGAAAATTATTAAAACTCTGAAAAACCCCGTGGAATTCTTTAATAATCCTTGAAACTTCTTAAAACCTCCAAAGCAAAGTGTCAATATTCATTAAAATTCCAATAAACTCCATCATACTACACAAATCCTCCAAAGCAAAGTCTCAATACTCAATAAAAATCCATAGAATTCTCTAAAATCCCTCAAAACTCTTCAATAATTCCATTATAAAGCAGTGAAAATTATTAAAACTATGAAAAACCCTGTGGAATTCTTTATTAATCCTTGAAACTACTTAATACCTCCATACCAAAGTCTCAATACTCATTAAAAATCCATTGAATTCTTTAAAATCCCTCAAAACTCCTCAATAATTCCATTATAAAGCAGTGAAAATTATTAAAACTCTGAAAAAAACACGTGGAATTCGTTAATAATCTTTTAATCTTCTTAATACCTCCATACCAAAGTCTCAATATTCATTAAAAGTCCGTTAAACTCCATCATACTACACAAATTCTCCAAAGCAAAGTCTCAATACTCATTAACAATCCATTGAATTCTTTAAAATCCCTCAAAACGCCTCAATAATTCCATTATAAAGCAGTGAAAACTATTAAAACTCTGAAAACCCCCCTGGAATTCTTTAATAATCCTTGAAACTTCTTAATACCTCCAAAGCAAAGTCTAAATACTCATAAAAAATCCATTGAATTCTTTAAAATCCCTCAAAACTCCTCAATAATTCCATTATAAAGCAGTGAAAATTATTAAAACTCTAAAACAAACACGTGGAATTCGTTAATAATCCATGAATCTTCTTAATACCTCCAAAGCAAAGTGTCAATATTCATTAAAATTTCGTTAAACTCCATCATACTACACAAATCCTCCAAAGCAAAGTCTCAATACTCATTAAAAATCCATTGAACTCTTTAAAATCCCTCAAAACTCCTCAATAATTCCATTATAAAGCAGTGAAAATTATTAAAACTCTGAAAAAAAACACGTGGAATTCGTTAATAACCCATGAAACTTCTTAATACCTCCAAAGCAAAGTCTCAATACTCTATAAAAATCCATAGAATTCTCTATAAATTCTCAAAACTCCTCAATAATTCCATTTTAAAGCAGTGAAAATTATTAAAACTGAAAAAACCCGTGGAATTCTTTAATAACCCATGAAACTTCTTAATACCTACAAAGCAAAGTCTCAATATTCATTAAAATTCCAATAAACTCCATCATACTACACAAATCCTCCAAAGCAAAGTCTCAATACTCATTAAAAATCCATTGAATTCTTTAAAATCCCTCAAAACTCCTCAATAATTCCATTATAAAGCAGTGAAAATTATTAAAACTCTGAAAACCCCCTGGAATTCTTTAATAATCCTTGAAACTTCTTAATACCTCCATACCAAAGTCTCAATACTCATTAAAAATCCATTGAATTCTTTAAAATCCCTCAAAACTCCTCAATAATTCCATTATAAAGCAGTGAAAATTATTAAAACTCTGAAAAAACACGTGGAATTCGTTAATAACCCATGAATCTTCTTAATACCTCCAAAGCAAAGTGTCAATATTCATTAAAATTTCGTTAAAATCCATCATACTACACAAATCCTCCAAAGCAAAGTCTCAATACTCATTAAAAATCCATTGAACTCTTTAAAATCCCTCAAAACTCCTCAATAATTCCATTATAAAGCAGTGAAAATTATTAAAACTCTGAAAAAAAACACGTGGAATTCGTTAATAACCCATGAAACTTCTTAATACCTCCAAAGCAAAGTCTCAATACTCAATAAAAATCCAATAAACTCCATCATACTACACAAATCCTCCAAAGCAAAGTCTCAATACTCATTAAAAATCCATTGAATTCTTTAAAATCCCTCAAAACTCCTCAATAATTCCATTATAAAGCAGTGAAAATTATTAAAACTCTGAAAACCCCCTGAAATTCTTTAATAATCCTTGAAACTTCTTAATACCTCCATACCAAAGTCTCAATACTCATTAAAAATCCATTGAATTCTTTAAAATCCCTCAAAACTCCTCAATAATTCCATTATAAAGCAGTGAAAATTATTAAAACTCTGAAAAAACACGTGGAATTCGTTAATAACCCATGAATCTTCTTAATACCTCCAAAGCAAAGTGTCAATATTCATTAAAATTTCGTTAAAATCCATCATACTACACAAATCCTCCAAAGCAAAGTCTCAATACTCAATAAAAATCCATAGAATTCTCTAAAATCCCTCAAAACTCCTCAATAATTCCATTATAAAGCAGTGAAAATTATTAAAACTCTGAAAAACCCCGTGGAATTCTTTAATAATCCTTGAAACTTCTTAAAACCTCCAAAGCAAAGTGTCAATATTCATTAAAATTCCAATAAACTCCATCATACTACACAAATCCTCCAAAGCAAAGTCTCAATACTCAATAAAAATCCATAGAATTCTCTAAAATCCCTCAAAACTCTTCAATAATTCCATTATAAAGCAGTGAAAAATTATTAAAACTATGAAAAACCCTGTGGAATTCTTTATTAATCCTTGAAACTACTTAATACCTCCATACCAAAGTCTCAATACTCATTAAAAATCCATTGAATTCTTTAAAATCCCTCAAAACTCCTCAATAATTCCATTATAAAGCAGTGAAAATTATTAAAACTCTGAAAAAAAACACGTGGAATTCGTTAATAATCTTTTAAACTTCTTAATACCTCCATACCAAAGTCTCAATATTCATTAAAAGTCCGTTAAACTCCATCATACTACACAAATTCTCCAAAGCAAAGTCTCAATACTCATTAACAATCCATTGAATTCTTTAAAATCCCTCAAAACGCCTCAATAATTCCATTATAAAGCAGTGAAAACTATTAAAACTCTGAAAACCCCCTGGAATTCTTTAATAATCCTTGAAACTTCTTAATACCTCCAAAGCAAAGTCTAAATACTCATAAAAAATCCATTGAATTCTTTAAAATCCCTCAAAACTCCTCAATAATTCCATTATAAAGCAGTGAAAATTATTAAAACTCTAAAACAAACACGTGGAATTCGTTAATAATCCATGAAACTTCTTAATACCTACAAAGCAAAGTCTCAATACTCATTAAAAATCCATTGAATTCTTTAAAATCCCTCAAAACTCCTCAATAATTCCATTATAAAGCAGTGAAAATTATTAAAACTCTGAAAAAACACGTGGAATTCGTTAATAACCCATGAATCTTCTTAATACCTCCAAAGCAAAGTGTCAATATTCATTAAAATTTCGTTAAACTCCATCATACTACACAAATCCTCCAAAGCAAAGTCTCAATACTCATTAAAAATCCATTGAACTCTTTAAAATCCCTCAAAACTCCTCAATAATTCCATTATAAAGCAGTGAAAATTATTAAAACTCTGAAAAACCCCGTGGAATTCTTTAATAATCCTTGAAACTTCTTAAAACCTCCAAAGCAAAGTGTCAATATTCATTAAAATTCCATTGAATTCTTTAAAATCCCTCAAAACTCCTCAATAATTCCATTATAAAGCAGTGAAAATTATTAAAACTCTGAAAAAAACACGTGGAATTCGTTAATAATCTTTTAAACTTCTTAATACCCTCCATACCAAAGTCTCATATCATTAAAAGTCCGTTAAACTCCATCATACTACACAAATTCTCCAAAGCAAAGTCTCAATACTCATTAACAATCCATTGAATTCTTTAAAATCCCTCAAAACGCCTCAATAATTCCATTATAAAGCAGTGAAAAACTATTAAAACTCTGAAAACCCCCTGGAATTCTTTAATAATCCTTGAAACTTCTTAATACCTCCATACCAAAGTCTCAATACTCATTAAAAAATCCATTGAATTCTTTAAAATCCCTCAAAACTCCTCAATAATTCCATTATTAAGCAGTAAAAATTATTAAAACTCTGAAAAAACCCGTGGAATTCTTTAATAATCCTTGAAACTTCTTAAAAACCTCCAAAGCAAAGTCTCAATATTCATTAAAATTCCGGTAAACTCCATCATACTACACAAATCCTCCAAAGCAAAGTCTCAATACTCAATAAAAATCCATAGAATTCTCTAAAATCCCTCAAAACTCTTCAATAATTCCATTATAAAGCAGTGAAAATTATTAAAAACTATGAAAAACCCTGTGGAATTCTTTATTAATCCTTGAAACTACTTAATACCTCCATACCAAAGTCTCAATACTCATTAAAAATCCATTGAATTCTTTAAAATCCCTCAAAACTCCTAAATAATTCCATTATAAAGCAGTGAAAATTAATAAAACTCTGAAAAAAACACGTGGAATTCGTTAATAATCTTTAAACTTCTTAATACCTCCATACCAAAGTCTCAATATTCATTAAAAGTCCGTTAAACTCCTTCATACTACACAAATTCTCCAAAGCAAAGTCTCAATACTCATTAACAATCCATTGAATTCTTTAAAATCCCTCAAAACGCCTCAATAATTCCATTATAAAGCAGTGAAAACTATTAAAACTCTGAAAACCCCCCTGGAATTCTTTAATAATCCTTGAAACTTCTCTAATACCTCCAAGCAAAGTGTCAATATTCATTAAAATTTCGTTAAACTCCATCATACTACACAAATCTTACCAAAGCAAAGTCTCAATACTCATTAAAAATCCATTGAACTCTTTAAAATCCCTCAAAACTCCTCAATAATTCCATTATAAAGCAGTGAAAATTATTAAAACTCTGAAAAACACGTGGAATTCGTTAATAACCCATGAAAACTTCTTAATACCTCCAAAGCAAAGTCTCAATACTCAATAAAAATCCATAGAATTCTCTATAAATTCTCAAAACTCCTCAATATTCCATTTTAAAGCAGTGAAAATTATTAAAACTGAAAAACCCGTGGAATTCTTTAATAACCCATGAAACTTCTTAATACCTACAAAGCAAAGTCTCAATATTCATTAAAATTCCAATAAACTCCATCATACTACACAAATTCTCCAAAGCAAAGTCTCAATACTCATAAAAATCCATTGAATTCTTTAAAATCCCTCAAAACTCCTCAATAATTCCATTATAAAGCAGTGAAAATTATTAAAACTCTGAAAAAAACACGTGGAATTCGTTAATAATCTTTTAAACTTCTTAATACCTCCATACCAAAGTCTCAATATTCATTAAAAGTCCGTTAAACTCCATCATACTACACAAATTCTCCAAAGCAAAGTCTCAATACTCATTAACAATCCATTGAATTCTTTAAAATCCCTCAAAACGCCTCAATAATTCCATTATAAAGCAGTGAAAACTATTAAAACTCTAAAACAAACACGTGGAATTCGTTAATAATCCATGAAACTTCTTAATACCTACAAAGCAAAGTGTCAATATTCATTAAAATTTCGTTAAACTCCATCATACTACACAAATCCTCCAAAGCAAAGTCTCAATACTCATTAAAAATCCATTGAACTCTTTAAAATCCCTCAAAACTCCTCAATAATTCCATTATAAAGCAGTGAAAATTATTAAAACTCTGAAAAAACACGTGGAATTCGTTAATAACCCATGAAACTTCTAAATACCTCCAAAGCAAAGTCTCAATACTTATAAAAATCCATAGAATTCTCTATAAATTCTCAAAACTCCTCAATAATTCCATTTTAAGCAGTGAAAATTATTAAAACTGAAAAAACCCGTGGAATTCTTTAATAACCCATGAAACTTCTTAATACCTACAAAGCAAAGTCTCAATATTCATTAAAATCCAATAAACTCCATCATACTACACAAATTCTCCAAAGCAAAGTCTCAATATTCATTAAAATTCCGGTAAACTCCATCATACTACACAAATCCTCCAAAGCAAAGTCTCAATACTCAATAAAAATCCATAGAATTCTCTAAAATCCCTCAAAACTCTTCAATAATTCCATTATAAAGCAGTGAAAATTATTAAAACTATGAAAAACCCTGTGGAATTCTTTATTAATCCTGAAACTACTTAATACCTCCATACCAAAGTCTCAATACTCATTAAAAATCCATTGAATTCTTTAAAATCCCTCAAAACTCCTAAATAATTCCATTATAAAGCAGTGAAAATTATTAAAACTCTGAAAAAAACACGTGGAATTCGTTAATAATCTTTTAAACTTCTTAATACCTCCATACCAAAGTCTCAATATTCATTAAAAGTCCGTTAAACTCCATCATACTACACAAATTCTCCAAAGCAAAGTCTCAATACTCATTAACAATCCATTGAATTCTTTAAAATCCCTCAAAACGCCTCAATAATTCCATTATAAAGCAGTGAAAACTATTAAAACTCTGAAAACCCCCTGGAATTCTTTATAATCCTTGAAACTTCTTAATACCCTCCAAAGCAAAGTGTCAATATTCATTAAAATTTCGTTAAACTCCATCATACTACACAAATCTTCCAAAGCAAAGTCTCAATACTCATTAAAAATCCATTGAACTCTTTAAAATCCTCAAAAACTCCTCAATAATTCCATTATAAAGCAGTGAAAATATTAAAACTCTGAAAAAACACGTGGAATTCGTTAATAACCCTTGAAACTTCTTAATACCTCCAAAGCAAAGTCTCAATACTCAATAAAAATCCATAGAATTCTCTATAAATTCTCAAAACTCCTCAATAATTCCATTTTAAAGCATTGAAAATTATTAAAACTGAAAAACCCGTGGAATTCTTTAATAACCCATGAAACTTCTTAATACCTACAAAGCAAAGTCTCAATATTCATTAAAATTCCAATAAACTCCATCATACTACACAAATTCTCCAAAGCAAAGTCTCAATACTCATTAAAAATCCATTGAATTCTTTAAAATCCCTCAAAACTCCTCAATAATTCCATTATAAAAGCAGTGAAAATTATTAAAACTCTGAAAAAAACACGTGGAATTCGTTAATAATCTTTAAACTTCTTAATACCTCCATACCAAAGTCTCAATATTCATTAAAAGTCCGTTAAACTCCATCATACTACACAAATTCTCCAAAGCAAAGTCTCAATACTCATTAAAAATCCCTTAGAATTCTCTAAAAAATTCTCAAAACTCTTCAATAATTCCATTATAAAGCAGTGAAAATTATTAAAACTCTGAAAAAACACCCCCTGGAATTCTTTAATAATCCTTGAAACTTCTTAATACCTCCATACCAAAGTCTCAATACTCATTAAAAATCCATTGAATTCTTTAAAATCCCTCAAAACTCCTCAATAATTCCATTATTAAGCAGTAAAAATTATTAAAACTCTGAAAAAACCCGTGGAATTCTTTAATAATCCTTGAAACTTCTTAAAACCTCCAAAGCAAAGTCTCAATATTCATTAAAATTCCGGTAAACTCCATCATACTACACAAATCCTCCAAAGCAAAGTCTCAATACTCATTAAAAATCCATAGAATTCTCTAAAAATTCTCAAAACTCTTCAATTATTCCATTATAAAGCAGTGAAAATTATTAAAACTCTGAAAAAACACGTGGAATTCGTTAATAACCCATGAAACTTCATAATACCTCCAAAGCAAAGTCTCAATACTCAATAAAAATCCATTGAATTCTTTAAAATCCCTCAAAACTCCTCAATAATTCCATTATAAAGCAGTGAAAATTATTAAAACTCTGAAAAAACACGTGGAATTCGTTAATAACCCATGAATCTTCTTAATACCTCCAAAGCAAGTGTCAATATTCATTAAAATTTCGTTAAACTCCATCATACTACACAATCCTCCAAAGCAAAGTCTCAATACTCATTAAAAATCCATTGAACTCTTTAAAATCCCTCAAAACTCCTCAATAATTCCATTATAAAGCAGTGAAAATTATTAAAACTCTGAAAAAAACACGTGGAATTCGTTAATAACCCATGAAACTTCTTAATACCTCCAAAGCAAAGTCTCAATACTCAATAAAAATCCATAGAATTCTCTATAAATTCTCAAAACTCCTCATAATTCCATTTTAAAGCAGTGAAAATTATTAAAACTGAAAAAACCCGTGGAATTCTTTAATAACCCATGAAACTTCTTAATACCTACAAAGCAAAGTCTCAATATTCATTAAAATTCCAATAAACTCCATCATACTACACAAATTCTCCAAAGCAAAGTCTCAATACTCATTAAAAATCCATTGAATTCTTTAAAATCCCTCAAAACTCCTCAATAATTCCATTATAAAGCAGTGAAAATTATTAAAACTCTGAAAAAAACACGTGGAATTCGTTAATAATCTTTTAAACTTCTTAATACCTCCATAGCAGTCTCAATATTCATTAAAAGTCCGTTAAACTCCATCATAA